>NC_065873.1:5000000-10000000 GCF_933775445.1 Argentina anserina | reverse complement strand
TAGTAAAGATACGCAAACTATGTAAAGATACTCAGTTTGAAAGAAACACACTCCCACACTTGCAAAACTCTCAAATTCAATAGAAACTCGCATCAGAAAGCCTTACAGAAAGATACTCAAACGAGAAATGAAAAGATACACAATTGGAATAGTAAAGATACGCAAACGATGTAAAGATACTCAGTTTGAAAGAAACACACTCCCACACTTGCAAAACTCTTAAATACAATAGAAACTCGAATCAGAAGCCTTACATAAAGATACTCAAACGAGAAATGAAAAGATACACAATTGGAATAGTAAAGATACACAATTGGAATAGTAAAGATACGCAAACGATGTAAAGATACTCAGTTTGAAAGAAACACACTCCCACACTTGCAAAACTCTCAAATTCAATAGAAACTCGCATCAGAAAGCCTTACAGAAAGATACTCAAACGAGAAATGAAAAGATACACAATTGGAATAGTAAAGATACGAGAAATGAAAAGATACACAATTGGAATAGTAAAGATACGCAAACGATGTAAAGATACTCAGTTTGAAAGAAACACACTCCCACACTTGCAAAACTCTCAAATTCAATAGAAACTCGCATTACAAAGCCTTACAGAAAGATACTCAAACGATGTAAAGATACACAATTGGAATAGTAAAGATACGCAAACGATGTAAAGATACTCAGTTTGAAAGAAACACACTCCCACACTTGCAAAACTCTCAAATTCAATAGAAACTCGCATCAGAAAGCCTTACAGAAAGATACTCAAACGAGAAATGAAAAGATACACAATTGGAATAGTACAGATACGCAAACGATGTAAAGATACTCAGTTTGAAAGAAACACACTCCCACACTTGCAAAACTCTCAAATTCAATAGAAACTCGCATCACAAAGCCTTACAGAAAGATACTCAAACGAGAAATGAAAAAATACACAATTGGAATAGTAAAGATACGCAAACGATGTAAAGATACACAATTGGAAAAGTAAAGATACGCAAACGATGTAAAGATACACAATTGGAATAGTAAAGATACGCAAACGATGTAAAGATACTCAGTTTGAAAGAAACACACTCCCACACTTGCAAAACTCTCAAATACAATAGAAACTCGCATCAGAAGCCTTACAGAAAGATACTCAAACGAGAAATGAAAAGATATACAATTGGAATAGTAAAGATATGCAAACGATGTAAAGATACACAATTGGAATAGTAAAGATACGCAAACGATGTAAAGATACACAATTGGAATAGTAAAGATACGCAAACGATGTAAAGATACTCAGTTTGAAAGAAACACACTCCCACACTTGCAAAACTCTCAAATTCAATAGAAACTCGCATCAGAAAGCCTTACAGAAAGATACTTAAACGAGAAATGAAAAAATACACAATTGGAATAGTACAGATACGCAAACGATGTAAAGATACACAATTGGAATAGTAAAGATACGCAAACGATGTAAAGATACACAATTGCAATAGTAAAGATACGCAAACGATGTAAAGATACTCAGTTTGAAAGAAACACACTCCCACACTTGCAAAACTCTCAAATACAATAGAAACTCGCATCAGAAGCCTTACAGAAAGATACTCAAACGAGAAATGAAAAGATACACAATTGGAATAGTAAAGATACGCAAACGATGTAAAGATACACAATTGGAATAGTAAACATACGCAAACGATGTAAAGATACTCAGTTTGAAAGAAACACACTCCCACACTTGTAAAACTCTCAAATACAATAGAAACTCGCATCAGAAGCCTTACAGAAAGATACTCAAACGAGAAATGAAAAGATACACAATTGAAATAGTAAAGATACGCAAACGATGTAAAGATACACAATTGGAAAAGTAAACATACGCAAACGATGTAAAGATACTCAGTATGAAAGAAACACACTCCTAGACTTGCAAAACTCTCAAATACAATAGAAACTCGCATCAGAAGCCTTACAGAAAGATACTCAAACGAGAAATGAAAAGATACACAATTGGAATAGTAAAGATACGCAAAGATGTAAAGATACACAATTGGAATAGTAAACATACGCAAACGATGTAAAGATACTCAGTTTGAAAGAAACACACTCACACACTTGCAAAACTCTCAAATACAATAGAAACTCGCATCAGAAGCCTTACAGAAAGATACTCAAACGAGAAATGAAAAGATACACAATTGGAATAGTAAAGATACGCAAACGATGTAAAGATACACAATTGGAATAGTAAAGATACGCAAACGATGTAAAGATACTCAGTTTGAAAGAAACACACTCCCACACTTGCAAAACTCTCAAATTCAATAGAAACTCGCATCAGAAAGCCTTACAGAAAGATACTTAAACGAGAAATGAAAAAATACACAATTGGAATAGTACAGATACGCAAACGATGTAAAGATACACAATTGGAATAGTAAAGATACGCAAACGATGTAAAGATACACAATTGCAATAGTAAAGATACGCAAACGATGTAAAGATACTCAGTTTGAAAGAAACACACTCCCACACTTGCAAAACTCTCAAATACAATAGAAACTCGCATCAGAAGCCTTACAGAAAGATACTCAAACGAGAAATGAAAAGATACACAATTGGAATAGTAAAGATACGCAAACGATGTAAAGATACACAATTGGAATAGTAAAGATACGCAAACGATGTAAAGATACACAATTGGAATAGTAAACATACGCAAACGATGTAAAGATACTCAGTTTGAAAGAAACACACTCCCACACTTGCAAAACTCTTAAATACAATAGAAACTCGCATCAGAAAGCCTTACAGAAAGATACTCAAACGAGAAATGAAAAGATACACAATTGGTATAGTAAACATACGCAAACGATGTAAAGATACTCAGTTTGAAAGAAACACACTCCCACACTTGCAAAACTCTCAAATACAATAGAAACTCGCATCAGAAGCCTTACAGAAAGATACTCAAACGAGAAATGAAAAGATACACAATTGGAATAGTAAAGATACGCAAACGATGTAAAGATACATAATTGGAATAGTGAAGATACGCAAACGATGTAAAGATACTCAGTTTGAAAGAAACACACTCCCACACTTGCAAAACTCTCAAATTCAATAGAAACTCGCATCAGAAAGCCTTACAGAAAGATATTTAAACGAGAAATGAAAAGATACACAATTGGAATAGTAAAGATACGCAAACGATGTAAAGATACACAATTGGAATAGTAAAGATACGCAAACGATGTAAAGATACTCAGTTTGAAAGAAACACACTCCCACACTTGCAAAACTCTCAAATTCAATAGAAACTCGCATCAGAAAGCCTTACAGAAAGATATTTAAACGAGAAATGAAAAGATACACAATTGGAATAGTAAAGATACGCAAACGATGTAAAGATACACAAATGGAATAGTAAAGATACGCAAACGATGTAAAGATACTCAGTTTGAAAGAAACACACTCCCACACTTGCAAAACTCTCAAATACAATAGAAACTCGCATCAGAAGCCATACAGAAAGATACTCAAACGAGAAATGAAAAGATACACAACTGGAATAGTAAAGATACGCAAACGATGTTAAGATACACAATTGGTATAGTAAAGATACGCAAACGATGTAAAGATACTCAGTTTGAAAGAAACACACTCCCACACTTGCAAAACTCTCAAATTCAATAGAAACTCGCATCAGAAAGCCTTACAGAAAGATACTCAAATGAGAAATGAAAAGATACACAATTAGAATAATAAAGATACGCAAACGATGTAAAGATACACAATTGGAATAGTAAAGATACGCAAACGAAGTAAAGATACACAATTGGAATAGTAAAGATACGGAAATGATGTAAAGATACACAATTGGAATAGTAAAGATACGCAAACGATGTAAAGATACTCAGTTTGAAATAAACACACTCCCAAACTTGCAAAACTCTCAAATACAATAGAAACTCGGATCAGAAGCCTTACAGAAAGATACTCAAACGAGAAATGAAAAGATACACAATTGGAATAGTAAAGATACTCAAACGAGAAATGAAAAGATACACAATTGGAATAGTAAAGATACGCAAACGATGTAAAGATACTCAGTTTGAAAGAAACACACTCCCACACTTGCAAAACTCTTAAATACAATACAAACACGCATCAGAAGCCATACAGAAAGATACTCAAATGAGAAATGAAAAGATACACAACTGGAATATTAAAGATACGCAAACGATGTAAAGATACACAATTGGAATAGTAAAGATACGCAAACGATGTAAAGATACTCAGTTTGAAAGAAACACACTCCCACACTTGCAAAACTCTCAAATACAATAGAAACTCGCATCATAAGCCTTACAGAAAGGTACTCAAACGAGAAATGAAAAGATACACAATTGGAATAGTAAAGATACGCAAACGATGTAAAGATACACAATTGGAATAGTAAAGATACGCAAACGATGTAAAGATACTCAGTTTGAAAGAAACACACTCCCACACTTGCAAAACTCTCAAATACAATAGAAACTCGCATCAGAAGCCTTACAGAAAGATACTCAAACGAGAAATGAAAAGATATACAATTGGAATAGTAAAGATACGCAAACGATGTAAAGATACACAATTGGAATAGTAAAGATACGCAAACGATGTAAAGATACACAATTGGAATAGTAAAGATACGCAAACGATGTAAAGATACACAATTGGAATAGTAAAGATACGCAAACGATGTAAAGATACTCAGTTTGAAAGAAACACACTCCCACACTTGCAAAACTCTCAAATTCAATAGAAACTCGCATCAGAAAGCCTTACAGAAAGATACTTAAACGAGAAATGAAAAAATACACAATTGGAATAGTACAGATACGCAAACGATGTAAAGATACACAATTGGAATAGTAAAGATACGCAAACGATGTAAAGATACACAATTGCAATAGTAAAGATACGCAAACGATGTAAAGATACTCAGTTTGAAAGAAACACACTCCCACACTTGCAAAACTCTCAAATACAATAGAAACTCGCATCAGAAGCCTTACAGAAAGATACTCAAACGAGAAATGAAAAGATACACAATTGGAATAGTAAAGATACGCAAACGATGTAAAGATACATAATTGGAATAGTGAAGATACGCAAACGATGTAAAGATACTCAGTTTGAAAGAAACACACTCCCACACTTGCAAAACTCTCAAATTCAATAGAAACTCGCATCAGAAAGCCTTACAGAAAGATATTTAAACGAGAAATGAAAAGATACACAATTGGAATAGTAAAGATACGCAAACGATGTAAAGATACACAATTGGAATAGTAAAGATACGCAAACGATGTAAAGATACTCAGTTTGAAAGAAACACACTCCCACACTTGCAAAACTCTCAAATTCAATAGAAACTCGCATCAGAAAGCCTTACAGAAAGATATTTAAACGAGAAATGAAAAGATACACAATTGGAATAGTAAAGATACGCAAACGATGTAAAGATACACAAATGGAATAGTAAAGATACGCAAACGATGTAAAGATACTCAGTTTGAAAGAAACACACTCCCACACTTGCAAAACTCTCAAATACAATAGAAACTCGCATCAGAAGCCATACAGAAAGATACTCAAACGAGAAATGAAAAGATACACAACTGGAATAGTAAAGATACGCAAACGATGTTAAGATACACAATTGGTATAGTAAAGATACGCAAACGATGTAAAGATACTCAGTTTGAAAGAAACACACTCCCACACTTGCAAAACTCTCAAATTCAATAGAAACTCGCATCAGAAAGCCTTACAGAAAGATACTCAAATGAGAAATGAAAAGATACACAATTAGAATAATAAAGATACGCAAACGATGTAAAGATACACAATTGGAATAGTAAAGATACGCAAACGAAGTAAAGATACACAATTGGAATAGTAAAGATACGGAAATGATGTAAAGATACACAATTGGAATAGTAAAGATACGCAAACGATGTAAAGATACTCAGTTTGAAATAAACACACTCCCAAACTTGCAAAACTCTCAAATACAATAGAAACTCGGATCAGAAGCCTTACAGAAAGATACTCAAACGAGAAATGAAAAGATACACAATTGGAATAGTAAAGATACTCAAACGAGAAATGAAAAGATACACAATTGGAATAGTAAAGATACGCAAACGATGTAAAGATACTCAGTTTGAAAGAAACACACTCCCACACTTGCAAAACTCTTAAATACAATACAAACACGCATCAGAAGCCATACAGAAAGATACTCAAATGAGAAATGAAAAGATACACAACTGGAATATTAAAGATACGCAAACGATGTAAAGATACACAATTGGAATAGTAAAGATACGCAAACGATGTAAAGATACTCAGTTTGAAAGAAACACACTCCCACACTTGCAAAACTCTCAAATACAATAGAAACTCGCATCATAAGCCTTACAGAAAGGTACTCAAACGAGAAATGAAAAGATACACAATTGGAATAGTAAAGATACGCAAACGATGTAAAGATACACAATTGGAATAGTAAAGATACGCAAACGATGTAAAGATACTCAGTTTGAAAGAAACACACTCCCACACTTGCAAAACTCTCAAATACAATAGAAACTCGCATCAGAAGCCTTACAGAAAGATACTCAAACGAGAAATGAAAAGATATACAATTGGAATAGTAAAGATACGCAAACGATGTAAAGATACACAATTGGAATAGTAAAGATACGCAAACGATGTAAAGATACACAATTGGAATAGTAAAGATACGCAAACGATGTAAAGATACACAATTGGAATAGTAAAGATACGCAAACGATGTAAAGATACTCAGTTTGAAAGAAACACACTCCCACACTTGCAAAACTCTCAAATTCAATAGAAACTCGCATCAGAAAGCCTTACAGAAAGATACTTAAACGAGAAATGAAAAAATACACAATTGGAATAGTACAGATACGCAAACGATGTAAAGATACACAATTGGAATAGTAAAGATACGCAAACGATGTAAAGATACACAATTGCAATAGTAAAGATACGCAAACGATGTAAAGATACTCAGTTTGAAAGAAACACACTCCCACACTTGCAAAACTCTCAAATACAATAGAAACTCGCATCAGAAGCCTTACAGAAAGATACTCAAACGAGAAATGAAAAGATACACAATTGGAATAGTAAAGATACGCAAACGATGTAAAGATACACAATTGGAATAGTAAAGATACGCAAACGATGTAAAGATACACAATTGGAATAGTAAACATACGCAAACGATGTAAAGATACTCAGTTTGAAAGAAACACACTCCCACACTTGCAAAACTCTTAAATACAATAGAAACTCGCATCAGAAAGCCTTACAGAAAGATACTCAAACGAGAAATGAAAAGATACACAATTGGTATAGTAAACATACGCAAACGATGTAAAGATACTCAGTTTGAAAGAAACACACTCCCACACTTGCAAAACTCTCAAATACAATAGAAACTCGCATCAGAAGCCTTACAGAAAGATACTCAAACGAGAAATGAAAAGATACACAATTGGAATAGTAAAGATACGCAAACGATGTAAAGATACATAATTGGAATAGTGAAGATACGCAAACGATGTAAAGATACTCAGTTTGAAAGAAACACACTCCCACACTTGCAAAACTCTCAAATTCAATAGAAACTCGCATCAGAAAGCCTTACAGAAAGATATTTAAACGAGAAATGAAAAGATACACAATTGGAATAGTAAAGATACGCAAACGATGTAAAGATACACAATTGGAATAGTAAAGATACGCAAACGATGTAAAGATACTCAGTTTGAAAGAAACACACTCCCACACTTGCAAAACTCTCAAATTCAATAGAAACTCGCATGAGAAAGCCTTACAGAAAGATATTTAAACGAGAAATGAAAAGATACACAATTGGAATAGTAAAGATACGCAAACGATGTAAAGATACACAATTGGAATAGTAAAGATACGCAAACGATGTAAAGATACTCAGTTTGAAAGAAACACACTCCCACACTTGCAAAACTCTCAAATACAATAGAAACTCGCATCATAAGCCTTACAGAAAGGTACTCAAACGAGAAATGAAAAGATACACAATTGGAATAGTAAAGATACGCAAACGATGTAAAGATACACAATTGGAATAGTAAAGATACGCAAACGATGTAAAGATACTCAGTTTGAAAGAAACACACTCCCACACTTGCAAAACTCTCAAATACAATAGAAACTCGCATCAGAAGCCTTACAGAAAGATACTCAAACGAGAAATGAAAAGATATACAATTGGAATAGTAAAGATACGCAAACGATGTAAAGATACACAATTGGAATAGTAAAGATACGCAAACGATGTAAAGATACACAATTGGAATAGTAAAGATACGCAAACGATGTAAAGATACTCAGTTTGAAAGAAACACACTCCCACACTTGCAATACTCTCAAATTCAATAGAAACTCGCATCAGAAAGCCTTACAGAAAGATACTTAAACGAGAAATGAAAAAATACACAATTGGAATAGTACAGATACGCAAACGATGTAAAGATACACAATTGGAATAGTAAAGATACGCAAACGATGTAAAGATACACAATTCCAATAGTAAAGATACGCAAACGATGTAAAGATACTCAGTTTGAAAGAAACACACTCCCACACTTGCAAAACTCTCAAATACAATAGAAACTCGCATCAGAAGCCTTACAGAAAGATACTCAAACGAGAAATGAAAAGATACACAATTGGAATAGTAAAGATACGCAAACGATGTAAAGATACACAATTGGAATAGTAAACATACGCAAACGATGTAAAGATACTCAGTTTGAAAGAAACACACTCCCACACTTGCAAAACTCTCAAATACAATAGAAACTCGCATCAGAAGCCTTACAGAAAGATACTCAAACGAGAAATGAAAAGATACACAATTGGAATAGTAAAGATACGCAAACGATGTAAAGATACTCAGTTTGAAAGAAACACACTCCCACACTTGCAAAACTCTTAAATACAATACAAACTCGCATCAGAAGCCATACAGAAAGATACTCAAACGAGAAATGAAAAGATACACAACTGGAATATTAAAGATACGCAAACGATGTAAAGATACACAATTGGAATAGTAAAGATACGCAAACGATGTAAAGATACTCAGTTTGAAAGAAACACACTCCCACACTTGCAAAACTCTCAAATACAATAGAAACTCGCATCATAAGCCTTACAGAAAGGTACTCAAACGAGAAATGAAAAGATACACAATTGGAATAGTAAAGATACGCAAACGATGTAAAGATACACAATTGGAATAGTAAAGATACGCAAACGATGTAAAGATACTCAGTTTGAAAGAAACACACTCCCACACTTGCAAAACTCTCAAAATCAATAGAAACTCGCATCAGAAAGCCTTACAGAAAGATACTCAAACGAGAAATGAAAAGATACACAATTGGAATAGTAAAGATACGAGAAATGAAAAGATACACAATTGGAATAGTAAAGATACGCAAACGATGTAAAGATACTCAGTTTGAAAGAAACACACTCCCACACTTGCAAAACTCTCAAATTCAATAGAAACTCGCATCACAAAGCCTTACAGAAAGATACTCAAACGGGAAATGAAAAAATACACAATTGGAATAGTAAAGATACGCAAACGATGTAAAGATACTCAGTTTGAAAGAAACACACTGCCACACTTGCAAAACTCTTAAATACAATACAAACTCGCATCAGAAGCCATACAGAAAGATACTCAAACGAGAAATGAAAAGATACACAACTGGAATATTAAAGATACGCAAACGATGTAAAGATACACAATTGGAATAGTAAAGATACGCAAACGATGTAAAGATACTCAGTTTGAAAGAAACACACTCCCACACTTGCAAAACTCTCAAATACAATAGAAACTCGCATCATAAGCCTTACAGAAAGGTACTCAAACGAGAAATGAAAAGATACACAATTGGAATAGTAAAGATACGCAAACGATGTAAAGATACACAATTGGAATAGTAAAGATACGCAAACGATGTAAAGATACTCAGTTTGAAAGAAACACACTCCCACACTTGCAAAACTCTCAAAATCAATAGAAACTCGCATCAGAAAGCCTTACAGAAAGATACTCAAACGAGAAATGAAAAGATACACAATTGGAATAGTAAAGATACGAGAAATGAAAAGATACACAATTGGAATAGTAAAGATACGTAAACGATGTAAAGATACTCAGTTTGAAAGAAACACACTCCCACACTTGCAAAACTCTCAAATTCAATAGAAACTCGCATCACAAAGCCTTACAGAAAGATACTCAAACGGGAAATGAAAAAATACACAATTGGAATAGTAAAGATACGCAAACGATGTAAAGATACACAATTGGAATAGTAAAGATACGCAAACGATGTAAAGATACACAATTGGAAAAGTAAAGATACGCAAACGATGTAAAGATACACAATTGGAATAGTAAAGATACGCAAACTATGTAAAGATACTCAGTTTGAAAGAAACACACTCCCACACTTGCAAAACTCTCAAATTCAATAGAAACTCGCATCAGAAAGCCTTACAGAAAGATACTCAAACGAGAAATGAAAAGATACACAATTGGAATAGTAAAGATACGCAAACGATGTAAAGATACTCAGTTTGAAAGAAACACACTCCCACACTTGCAAAACTCTTAAATACAATAGAAACTCGCATCAGAAGCCTTACATAAAGATACTCAAACGAGAAATGAAAAGATACACAATTGGAATAGTAAAGATACACAATTGGAATAGTAAAGATACGCAAACGATGTAAAGATACTCAGTTTGAAAGAAACACACTCCCACACTTGCAAAACTCTCAAATTCAATAGAAACTCGCATCAGAAAGCCTTACAGAAAGATACTCAAACGAGAAATGAAAAGATACACAATTGGAATAGTAAAGATACGAGAAATGAAAAGATACACAATTGGAATAGTAAAGATACGCAAACGATGTAAAGATACTCAGTTTGAAAGAAACACACTCCCACACTTGCAAAACTCTCAAATTCAATAGAAACTCGCATTACAAAGCCTTACAGAAAGATACTCAAACGATGTAAAGATACACAATTGGAATAGTAAAGATACGCAAACGATGTAAAGATACTCAGTTTGAAAGAAACACACTCCCACACTTGCAAAACTCTCAAATTCAATAGAAACTCGCATCAGAAAGCCTTACAGAAAGATACTCAAACGAGAAATGAAAAGATACACAATTGGAATAGTAAAGATACGCAAACGATGTAAAGATACTCAGTTTGAAAGAAACACACTCCCACACTTGCAAAACTCTCAAATTCAATAGAAACTCGCATCACAAAGCCTTACAGAAAGATACTCAAACGAGAAATGAAAAAATACACAATTGGAATAGTAAAGATACGCAAACGATGTAAAGATACACAATTGGAAAAGTAAAGATACGCAAACGATGTAAAGATACACAATTGGAATAGTAAAGATACGCAAACGATGTAAAGATACTCAGTTTGAAAGAAACACACTCCCACACTTGCAAAACTCTCAAATACAATAGAAACTCGCATCAGAAGCCTTACAGAAAGATACTCAAACGAGAAATGAAAAGATATACAATTGGAATAGTAAAGATATGCAAACGATGTAAAGATACACAATTGGAATAGTAAAGATACGCAAACGATGTAAAGATACACAATTGGAATAGTAAAGATACGCAAACGATGTAAAGATACTCAGTTTGAAAGAAACACACTCCCACACTTGCAAAACTCTCAAATTCAATAGAAACTCGCATCAGAAAGCCTTACAGAAAGATACTTAAACGAGAAATGAAAAAATACACAATTGGAATAGTACAGATACGCAAACGATGTAAAGATACACAATTGGAATAGTAAAGATACGCAAACGATGTAAAGATACACAATTGCAATAGTAAAGATACGCAAACGATGTAAAGATACTCAGTTTGAAAGAAACACACTCCCACACTTGCAAAACTCTCAAATACAATAGAAACTCGCATCAGAAGCCTTACAGAAAGATACTCAAACGAGAAATGAAAAGATACACAATTGGAATAGTAAAGATACGCAAACGATGTAAAGATACACAATTGGAATAGTAAACATACGCAAACGATGTAAAGATACTCAGTTTGAAAGAAACACACTCCCACACTTGTAAAACTCTCAAATACAATAGAAACTCGCATCAGAAGCCTTACAGAAAGATACTCAAACGAGAAATGAAAAGATACACAATTGGAATAGTAAAGATACGCAAACGATGTAAAGATACACAATTGGAAAAGTAAACATACGCAAACGATGTAAAGATACTCAGTATGAAAGAAACACACTCCTAGACTTGCAAAACTCTCAAATACAATAGAAACTCGCATCAGAAGCCTTACAGAAAGATACTCAAACGAGAAATGAAAAGATACACAATTGGAATAGTAAAGATACGCAAACGATGTAAAGATACACAATTGGAATAGTAAACATACGCAAACGATGTAAAGATACTCAGTTTGAAAGAAACACACTCACACACTTGCAAAACTCTCAAATACAATAGAAACTCGCATCAGAAGCCTTACAGAAAGATACTCAAACGAGAAATGAAAAGATACACAATTGGAATAGTAAAGATACGCAAACGATGTAAAGATACACAATTGGAATAGTAAAGATACGCAAACGATGTAAAGATACTCAGTTTGAAAGAAACACACTCCCACACTTGCAAAACTCTCAAATTCAATAGAAACTCGCATCAGAAAGCCTTACAGAAAGATACTTAAACGAGAAATGAAAAAATACACAATTGGAATAGTACAGATACGCAAACGATGTAAAGATACACAATTGGAATAGTAAAGATACGCAAACGATGTAAAGATACACAATTGCAATAGTAAAGATACGCAAACGATGTAAAGATACTCAGTTTGAAAGAAACACACTCCCACACTTGCAAAACTCTCAAATACAATAGAAACTCGCATCAGAAGCCTTACAGAAGGATACTCAAACGAGAAATGAAAAGATACACAATTGGAATAGTAAAGATACGCAAACGATGTAAAGATACACAATTGGAATAGTAAAGATACGCAAACGATGTAAAGATACACAATTGGAATAGTAAACATACGCAAACGATGTAAAGATACTCAGTTTGAAAGAAACACACTCCCACACTTGCAAAACTCTTAAATACAATAGAAACTCGCATCAGAAAGCCTTACAGAAAGATACTCAAACGAGAAATGAAAAGATACACAATTGGTATAGTAAACATACGCAAACGATGTAAAGATACTCAGTTTGAAAGAAACACACTCCCACACTTGCAAAACTCTCAAATACAATAGAAACTCGCATCAGAAGCCTTACAGAAAGATACTCAAACGAGAAATGAAAAGATACACAATTGGAATAGTAAAGATACGCAAACGATGTAAAGATACATAATTGGAATAGTGAAGATACGCAAACGATGTAAAGATACTCAGTTTGAAAGAAACACACTCCCACACTTGCAAAACTCTCAAATTCAATAGAAACTCGCATCAGAAAGCCTTACAGAAAGATATTTAAACGAGAAATGAAAAGATACACAATTGGAATAGTAAAGATACGCAAACGATGTAAAGATACACAATTGGAATAGTAAAGATACGCAAACGATGTAAAGATACTCAGTTTGAAAGAAACACACTCCCACACTTGCAAAACTCTCAAATACAATAGAAACTCGCATCAGAAGCCATACAGAAAGATACTCAAACGAGAAATGAAAAGATACACAACTGGAATAGTAAAGATACGCAAACGATGTTAAGATACACAATTGGTATAGTAAAGATACGCAAACGATGTAAAGATACTCAGTTTGAAAGAAACACACTCCCACACTTGCAAAACTCTCAAATTCAATAGAAACTCGCATCAGAAAGCCTTACAGAAAGATACTCAAATGAGAAATGAAAAGATACACAATTAGAATAATAAAGATACGCAAACGATGTAAAGATACACAATTGGAATAGTAAAGATACGCAAACGAAGTAAAGATACACAATTGGAATAGTAAAGATACGGAAATGATGTAAAGATACACAATTGGAATAGTAAAGATACGCAAACGATGTAAAGATACTCAGTTTGAAAGAAACACACTCCCAAACTTGCAAAACTCTCAAATACAATAGAAACTCGGATCAGAAGCCTTACAGAAAGATACTCAAACGAGAAATGAAAAGATACACAATTGGAATAGTAAAGATACTCAAACGAGAAATGAAAAGATACACAATTGGAATAGTAAAGATACGCAAACGATGTAAAGATACTCAGTTTGAAAGAAACACACTCCCACACTTGCAAAACTCTTAAATACAATACAAACACGCATCAGAAGCCATACAGAAAGATACTCAAACGAGAAATGAAAAGATACACAACTGGAATATTAAAGATACGCAAACGATGTAAAGATACACAATTGGAATAGTAAAGATACGCAAACGATGTAAAGATACTCAGTTTGAAAGAAACACACTCCCACACTTGCAAAACTCTCAAATACAATAGAAACTCGCATCATAAGCCTTACAGAAAGGTACTCAAACGAGAAATGAAAAGATACACAATTGGAATAGTAAAGATACGCAAACGATGTAAAGATACACAATTGGAATAGTAAAGATACGCAAACGATGTAAACATACTCAGTTTGAAAGAAACACACTCCCACACTTGCAAAACTCTCAAATACAATAGAAACTCGCATCAGAAGCCTTACAGAAAGATACTCAAACGAGAAATGAAAAGATATACAATTGGAATAGTAAAGATACGCAAACGATGTAAAGATACACAATTGGAATAGTAAAGATACGCAAACGATGTAAAGATACACAATTGGAATAGTAAAGATACGGAAACGATGTAAAGATACACAATTGGAATAGTAAAGATACGCAAACGATGTAAAGATACTCAGTTTGAAAGAAACACACTCCAACACTTGCAAAACTCTCAAATTCAATAGAAACTCGCATCAGAAAGCCTTACAGAAAGATACTTAAACGAGAAATGAAAAAATACACAATTGGAATAGTACAGATACGCAAACGATGTAAAGATACACAATTGGAATAGTAAAGATACGCAAACGATGTAAAGATACACAATTGCAATAGTAAAGATACGCAAACGATGTAAAGATACTCAGTTTGAAAGAAACACACTCCCACACTTGCAAAACTCTCAAATACAATAGAAACTCGCATCAGAAGCCTTACAGAAAGATACTCAAACGAGAAATGAAAAGATACACAATTGGAATAGTAAAGATACGCAAACGATGTAAAGATACACAATTGGAATAGTAAACATACGCAAACGATGTAAAGATACTCAGTTTGAAAGAAACACACTCCCACACTTGCAAAACTCTCAAATACAATAGAAACTCGCATCAGAAGCCTTACAGAAAGATACTCAAACGAGAAATGAAAAGATACACAATTGGAATAGTAAAGATACGCAAACGATGTAAAGATACACAATTGGAAAAGTAAACATACGCAAACGTTGTAAAGATACTCAGTTTGAAAGAAACACACTCCTAGACTTGCAAAACTCTCAAATACAATAGAAACTCGCATCAGAAGCCTTACAGAAAGATACTCAAACGAGAAATGAAAAGATACACAACTGGAATAGTAAAGATACGCAAACGATGTAAAGATACACAATTGGAATAGTAAAGATACGCAAACGATGTAAAGATACTCAGTTTGAAAGAAACACACTCCCACACTTGCAAAACTCTCAAATTCAATAGAAACTCGCATCAGAAAGCCTTACAGAAAGATACTTAAACGAGAAATGAAAAAATACACAATTGGAATAGTACAGATACGCAAACGATGTAAAGATACACAATTGGAATAGTAAAGATACGCAAACGATGTAAAGATACACAATTGCAATAGTAAAGATACGCAAACGATGTAAAGATACTCAGTTTGAAAGAAACACACTCCCACACTTGCAAAACTCTCAAATACAATAGAAACTCGCATCAGAAGCCTTACAGAAAGATACTCAAACGAGAAATGAAAAGATACACAATTGGAATAGTAAAGATACGCAAACGATGTAAAGATACACAATTGGAATAGTAAAGATACGCAAACGATGTAAAGATACACAATTGGAATAGTAAACATACGCAAACGATGTAAAGATACTCAGTTTGAAAGAAACACACTCCCACACTTGCAAAACTCTCAAATACAATAGAAACTCGCATCATAAGCCTTACAGAAAGGTACTCAAACGAGAAATGAAAAGATACACAATTGGAATAGTAAAGATACGCAAACGATGTAAAGATACACAATTGGAATAGTAAAGATACGCAAACGATGTAAACATACTCAGTTTGAAAGAAACACACTCCCACACTTGCAAAACTCTCAAATACAATAGAAACTCGCATCAGAAGCCTTACAGAAAGATACTCAAACGAGAAATGAAAAGATATACAATTGGAATAGTAAAGATACGCAAACGATGTAAAGATACACAATTGGAATAGTAAAGATACGCAAACGATGTAAAGATACACAATTGGAATAGTAAAGATACGGAAACGATGTAAAGATACACAATTGGAATAGTAAAGATACGCAAACGATGTAAAGATACTCAGTTTGAAAGAAACACACTCCCACACTTGCAAAACTCTCAAATTCAATAGAAACTCGCATCAGAAAGCCTTACAGAAAGATACTCAAACGAGAAATGAAAAAATACACAATTGGAATAGTACAGATACGCAAACGATGTAAAGATACACAATTGGAATAGTAAAGATACGCAAACGATGTAAAGATACACAATTGCAATAGTAAAGATACGCAAACGATGTAAAGATACTCAGTTTGAAAGAAACACACTCCCAAACTAGCAAAACTCTCAAATACAATAGAAACTCGCATCAGAAGCCTTACAGAAAGATACTCAAACGAGAAATGAAAAGATACACAATTGGAATAGTAAAGATACGCAAACGATGTAAAGATACACAATTGGAATAGTAAACATACGCAAACGATGTAAAGATACTCAGTTTGAAAGAAACACACTCCCACACTTGCAAAACTCTCAAATACAATAGAAACTCGCATCAGAAGCCTTACAGAAAGATACTCAAACGAGAAATGAAAAGATACACAATTGGAATAGTAAAGATACGCAAACGATGTAAAGATACACAATTGGAAAAGTAAACATACGCAAACGATGTAAAGATACTCAGTTTGAAAGAAACACACTCCTAGACTTGCAAAACTCTCAAATACAATAGAAACTCGCATCAGAAGCCTTACAGAAAGATACTCAAACGAGAAATGAAAAGATACACAACTGGAATAGTAAAGATACGCAAACGATGTAAAGATACACAATTGGAATAGTAAAGATACGCAAACGATGTAAAGATACTCAGTTTGAAAGAAACACACTCCCACACTTGCAAAATTCTCAAATTCAATAGAAACTCGCATCAGAAAGCCTTACAGAAAGATACTTAAACGAGAAATGAAAAAATACACAATTGGAATAGTACAGATACGCAAACGATGTAAAGATACACAATTGGAATAGTAAAGATACGCAAACGATGTAAAGATACACAATTGCAATAGTAAAGATACGCAAACGATGTAAAGATACTCAGTTTGAAAGAAACACACTCCCACACTTGCAAAACTCTCAAATACAATAGAAACTCGCATCAGAAGCCTTACAGAAAGATACTCAAACGAGAAATGAAAAGATACACAATTGGAATAGTAAAGATACGCAAACGATGTAAAGATACACAATTGGAATAGTAAAGATACGCAAACGATGTAAAGATACACAATTGGAATAGTAAACATACGCAAACGATGTAAAGATACTCAGTTTGAAAGAAACACACTCCCACACTTGCAAAACTCTTAAATACAATAGAAACTCGCATCAGAAAGCCTTACAGAAAGATACTCAAACGAGAAATGAAAAGATACACAATTGGTATAGTAAACATACGCAAACGATGTAAAGATACTCAGTTTGAAAGAAACACACTCCCACACTTGCAAAACTCTCAAATACAATAGAAACTCGCATCAGAAGCCTTACAGAAAGATACTCAAACGAGAAATGAAAAGATACACAATTGGAATAGTAAAGATACGCAAACGATGTAAAGATACATAATTGGACTAGTAAAGATACGCAAACGATGTAAAGATACTCAGTTTGAAAGAAACACACTCCCACACTTGCAAAACTCTCAAATTCAATAGAAACTCGCATCAGAAAGCCTTACAGAAAGATATTTAAACGAGAAATGAAAAGATACACAATTGGAATAGTAAAGATACGCAAACGATGTAAAGATACACAATTGGAATAGTAAAGATACGCAAACGATGTAAAGATACTCAGTTTGAAAGAAACACACTCCCACACTTGCAAAACTCTCAAATTCAATAGAAACTCGCATCAGAAAGCCTTACAGAAAGATATTTAAACGAGAAATGAAAAGATACACAATTGGAATAGTAAAGATACGCAAACGATGTAAAGATACTCAGTTTGAAAGAAACACACTCCCACACTTGCAAAACTCTCAAATACAATAGAAACTCGCATCAGAAGCCATACAGAAAGATACTCAAACGAGAAATGAAAAGATACACAACTGGAATAGTAAAGATACGCAAACGATGTTAAGATACACAATTGGTATAGTAAAGATACGCAAACGATGTAAAGATACTCAGTTTGAAAGAAACACACTCCCACACTTGCAAAACTCTCAAATTCAATAGAAACTCGCATCAGAAAGCCTTACAGAAAGATACTGAAACGAGAAATGAAAAGATACACAATTGGAATAGTAAAGATACGCAAACGATGTAAAGATACACAATTGGAATAGTAAACATACGCAAACGATGTAAAGATACTCAGTTTGAAAGAAACACACTCCCACACTTGCAAAACTCTCAAATACAATAGAAACTCGCGTCAGAAGCCTTACAGAAAGATACTCAAACGAGAAATGTAAAGATACACAATTGGAATAGTAAACATACGCAAACGATGTAAAGATACTCAGTTTGAAAGAAACACACTCCCAAACTTGCAAAACTCTCAAATACAATAGAAACTCGCATCAGAAGCCATACAGAAAGATACTCAAACGAGAAATGAAAAGATACACAACTGGAATAGTAAAGATAC
Source organism: Argentina anserina (assembly GCF_933775445.1). Classification (NCBI taxonomy): domain Eukaryota; kingdom Viridiplantae; phylum Streptophyta; class Magnoliopsida; order Rosales; family Rosaceae; genus Argentina; species Argentina anserina. Next base: position 9,980,565 of record NC_065873.1, on the reverse strand, counting down.
GCAAACGATGTTAAGATACACAATTGGTATAGTAAAGATACGCAAACGATGTAAAGATACTCAGTTTGAAAGAAACACACTCCCACACTTGGAAAACTCTCAAATTCAATAGAAACTCGCATCAGAAAGCCTTACAGAAAGATACTCAAATGAGAAATGAAAAGATACACAATTAGAATAATCAAGATACGCAAACGATGTAAAGATACACAATTGGAATAGTAAAGATACGCAAACGAAGTAAAGATACACAATTGGAATAGTAAAGATACGGAAATGATGTAAAGATACACAATTGGAATAGTAAAGATACGCAAACGATGTAAAGATACTCAGTTTGAAAGAAACACACTCCCAAACTTGCAAAACTCTCAAATACAATAGAAACTCGGATCAGAAGCCTTACAGAAAGATACTCAAACGAGAAATGAAAAGATACACAATTGGAATAGTAAAGATACTCAAACGAGAAATGAAAAGATACACAATTGGAATAGTAAAGATACTCAAACGAGAAATGAAAAGATACACAATTGGAATAGTAAAGATACGCAAACGATGTAAAGATACTCAGTTTGAAAGAAACACACTCCCACACTTGCAAAACTCTCAAATTCAATAGCAACTCGCATCAGAAAGCCTTACAGAAAGATATTTAAACGAGAAATGAAAAGGTACACAATTGGAATAGTAAAGATACGCAAACGATGTAAAGATACACAATTGGAATAGTAAAGATACGCAAACGATGTAAAGATACACAATTGGAATAGTAAAGATACGCAAACGATGTAAAGATACTCAGTTTGAAAGAAACACACTCCCACACTTGCAAAACTCTCAAATTCAATAGAAACTCGCATCAGAAAGCCTTACAGAAAGATACTTAAACGAGAAATGAAAAAATACACAATTGGAATAGTATAGATACGCAAACGATGTAAAGATACACAATTGGAATAGTAAAGATACGCAAGCGATGTAAAGATACACAATTGCAATAGTAAAGATACGCAAACGATGTAAAGATACTCAGTTTGAAAGAAACACACTCCCACACTTGCAAAACTCTTAAATACAATAGAAACTCGCATCAGAAAGCCTTACAGAAAGATACTCAAACGAGAAATGAAAAGATACACAATTGGTATAGTAAACATACGCAAACGATGTAAAGATACTCAGTTTGAAAGAAACACACTCCCACACTTGCAAAACTCTCAAATACAATAGAAACTCGCATCAGAAGCCTTACAGAAAGATACTCAAACGAGAAATGAAAAGATACACAATTGGAATAGTAAAGATACGCAAACGATGTAAAGATACATAATTGGAATAGTAAAGATACGCAAACGATGTAAAGATACTCAGTTTGAAAGAAACACACTCCCACACTTGCAAAACTCTCAAATTCAATAGAAACTCGCATCAGAAAGCCTTACAGAAAGATATTTAAACGAGAAATGAAAAGATACACAATTGGAATAGTAAAGATACGCAAACGATGTAAAGATACACAATTGGAATAGTAAAGATACGCAAACGATGTAAAGATACTCAGTTTGAAAGAAACACACTCCCACACTTGCAAAACTCTCAAATTTAATAGAAACTCGCATCAGAAAGCCTTACAGAAAGATATTTAAACGAGAAATGAAAAGATACACAATTGGAATAGTAAAGATACGCAAACGATGTAAAGATACTCAGTTTGAAAGAAACACACTCCCACACTTGCAAACCTCTCAAATACAATAGAAACTCGCATCAGAAGCCATACAGAAAGATACTCAAACGAGAAATGAAAAGATACACAACTGGAATAGTAAAGATACGCAAACGATGTTAAGATACACAATTGGTATAGTAAAGATACGCAAACGATGTAAAGATACTCAGTTTGAAAGAAACACACTCCCACACTTGCAAAACTCTCAAATTCAATAGAAACTCGCATCAGAAAGCCTTACAGAAAGATACTCAAATGAGAAATGAAAAGATACACAATTAGAATAATAAAGATACGCAAACGATGTAAAGATACACAATTGGAATAGTAAAGATACGCAAACGAAGTAAAGATACACAATTGGAATAGTAAAGATACGGAAATGATGTAAAGATACACAATTGGAATAGTAAAGATACGCAAACGATGTAAAGATACTCAGTTTGAAAGAAACACACTCCCAAACTTGCAAAACTCTCAAATAAGAAACACACTCCCACACTTGAAAAACTCTCAAATTCAATAGAAACTCGCATCAGAAAGCCTTACAGAAAGATACTCAAACGAGAAATGAAAAGATACACAATTGGAATAGTAAAGATACGCAAACGATGTAAAAATACACAATTGGAATAGTAAACATACGCAAACGATGTAAAGATACTCAGTTTGAAAGAAACACACTCCCACACTTGCAAAACTCTCAAATACAATAGAAACTCGCATCAGAAGCCTTACAGAAAGATACTCAAACGAGAAATGAAAAGATACACAATTGGAATAGTAAAGATACGCAAACGATGTAAAGATACAAAATTGGAAATGTTAAGATACGCAAACGAAGTAAAGATACACAATTGGAATAGTAAAGATACGGAAATGATGTAAAGATACACAGTTGGAATAGTAAAGATACGCAAACGATGTAAAGATACTCAGTTTGAAAGAAACACACTCCCAAACTTGCAAAACTCTCAAATACAATAGAAACTCGGATCAGAAGCCTTACAGAAAGATACTCAAACGAGAAATGAAAAGATACACAATTGGAATAGTAAAGATACTCAAACGAGAAATGAAAAGATACACAATTGGAATAGTAAAGATACGCAAACGATGTAAAGATACTCAGTTTGAAAGAAACACACTCCCACACTTGCAAAACTCTCAAATACAATAGAAACTCGCATCAGAAGCCTTACAGAAAGATACTCAAACGAGAAATGAAAAGATACACAATTGGAATAGTAAAGATACGCAAACGATGTAAAGATACATAATTGGAATAGTAAAGATACGCAAACGATGTAAAGATACTCAGTTTGAAAGAAACACACTCCCACACTTGCAAAACTCTCAAATTCAATAGAAACTCGCATCAGAAAGCCTTACAGAAAGATATTTAAACGAGAAATGAAAAGATACACAATTGGAATAGTAAAGATACGCAAATGATGTAAAGATACACAATTGGAATAGTAAAGATACGCAAACGATGTAAAGATACTCAGTTTGAAAGAAACACACTCCCACACTTGCAAAACTCTCAAATTCAATAGAAACTCGCATCAGAAAGCCTTACAGAAAGATATTTAAACGAGAAATGAAAAGATACACAATTGGAATAGTAAAGATACGCAAACGATGTAAAGATACTCAGTTTGAAAGAAACACACTCCCACACTTGCAAAACTCTCAAATACAATAGAAACTCGCATCAGAAGCCATACAGAAAGATACTCAAACGAGAAATGAAAAGATACACAACTGGAATAGTAAAGATACGCAAACGATGTTAAGATACACAATTGGTATAGTAAAGATACGCAAACGATGTAAAGATACTCAGTTTGAAAGAAACACACTCCCACACTTGCAAAACTCTCAAATTCAATAGAAACTCGCATCAGAAAGCCTTACAGAAAGATACTCAAATGAGAAATGAAAAGATACACAATTAGAATAATAAAGATACGCAAACGATGTAAAGATACACAATTGGAATAGTAAAGATACGCAAACGAAGTAAAGATACACAATTGGAATAGTAAAGATACGGAAATGATGTAAAGATACACAATTGGAATAGTAAAGATACGCAAACGATGTAAAGATACTCAGTTTGAAAGAAACACACTCCCAAACTTGCAAAACTCTCAAATAAGAAACACACTCCCACACTTGAAAAACTCTCAAATTCAATAGAAACTCGCATCAGAAAGCCTTACAGAAAGATACTCAAACGAGAAATGAAAAGATACACAATTGGAATAGTAAAGATACGCAAACGATGTAAAAATACACAATTGGAATAGTAAACATACGCAAACGATGTAAAGATACTCAGTTTGAAAGAAACACACTCCCACACTTGCAAAACTCTCAAATACAATAGAAACTCGCATCAGAAGCCTTACAGAAAGATACTCAAACGAGAAATGAAAAGATACACAATTGGAATAGTAAAGATACGCAAACGATGTAAAGATACACAATTGGAAATGTTAAGATACGCAAACGAAGTAAAGATACACAATTGGAATAGTAAAGATACACAATTGGAATAGTAAAGATACGCAAACGATGTAAAGATACATAATTGGACTAGTAAAGATACGCAAACGATGTAAAGATACTCAGTTTGAAAGAAACACACTCCCACACTTGCAAAACTCTCAAATTCAATAGAAACTCGCATCAGAAAGCCTTACAGAAAGATATTTAAACGAGAAATGAAAAGATACACAATTGGAATAGTAAAGATACGCAAACGATGTAAAGATACACAATTGGAATAGTAAAGATACGCAAACGATGTAAAGATACTCAGTTTGAAAGAAACACACTCCCACACTTGCAAAACTCTCAAATTCAATAGAAACTCGCATCAGAAAGCCTTACAGAAAGATATTTAAACGAGAAATGAAAAGATACACAATTGGAATAGTAAAGATACGCAAACGATGTAAAGATACTCAGTTTGAAAGAAACACACTCCCACACTTGCAAAACTCTCAAATACAATAGAAACTCGCATCAGAAGCCATACAGAAAGATACTCAAACGAGAAATGAAAAGATACACAACTGGAATAGTAAAGATACGCAAACGATGTTAAGATACACAATTGGTATAGTAAAGATACGCAAACGATGTAAAGATACTCAGTTTGAAAGAAACACACTCCCACACTTGCAAAACTCTCAAATTCAATAGAAACTCGGATCAGAAGCCTTACAGAAAGATACTCAAACGAGAAATGAAAAGATACACAATTGGAATAGTAAAGATACTCAAACGAGAAATGTAAAGATACACAATTGGAATAGTAAACATACGCAAACGATGTAAAGATACTCAGTTTGAAAGAAACACACTCCCAAACTTGCAAAACTCTCAAATACAATAGAAACTCGCATCAGAAGCCTTACAGAAAGATACTCAAACGAGAAATGAAAAGATACACAATTGGAATAGTAAAGATACGCAAACGATGTAAGGATACACAATTGGAATAGTAAACATACGCAAACGATGTAAAGATACTCAGTTTGAAAGTAACACACTCCCACACTTGCAAAACTCTCAAATTCAATAGAAACTCGCATCAGAAAGCCTTACAGAAAGATACTCAAACGAGAAATGAAAAGATACACAATTGGAATAGTAAAGATACGCAAACGATGTAAAAATACACAATTGGAATAGTAAACATACGCAAACGATGTAAAGATACTCAGTTTGAAAGAAACACACTCCCACACTTGCAAAACTCTCAAATACAATAGAAACTCGCATCAGAAGCCTTACAGAAAGATACTCAAACGAGAAATGAAAAGATACACAATTGGAATAGTAAAGATACGCAAACGATGTAAAGATACACAATTGGAAATGTTAAGATACGCAAACGATGTAAAGATACTCAGTTTGAAAGAAACACACTCCCACACTTGCAAAACTCTCATATACAATAGAAACTCGCATCAGAAGCCATACAGAAAGATACTCAAACGAGAAATGAAAAGATACACAACTGGAATAGTAAAGATACGCAAACGATGTAAAGATACACAATTGGAATAGTAAAGATACGCAAACGATGTAAAGATACTCAGTTTGAAAGAAACACACTCCCACACTTGCAAAACTCTCAAATACAATTGAAACTCGCGTCAGAAGCCTTACAGAAAGATACTCAAACGAGAAATGTAAAGATACACAATTGGAATAGTAAACATACGCAAACGATGTAAAGATACTCAGTTTGAAAGAAACACACTCCCAAACTTGCAAAACTCTCAAATACAATAGAAACTCGCATCAGAAGCCTTACAGAAAGATACTCAAACGAGAAATGAAAAGATACACAATTGGAATAGTAAAGATACGCAAACGATGTAAGGATACACAATTGGAATAGTAAACATACGCAAACGATGTAAAGATACTCAGTTTGAAAGTAACACACTCCCACACTTGCAAAACTCTCAAATTCAATAGAAACTCGCATCAGAAAGCCTTACAGAAAGATACTCAAACGAGAAATGAAAAGATACACAATTGGAATAGTAAAGATACGCAAACGATGTAAAAATACACAATTGGAATAGTAAACATACGCAAACGATGTAAAGATACTCAGTTTGAAAGAAACACACTCCCACACTTGCAAAACTCTCAAATACAATAGAAACTCGCGTCAGAAGCCTTACAGAAAGATACTCAAACGAGAAATGTAAAGATACACAATTGGAATAGTAAACATACGCAAACGATGTAAAGATACTCAGTTTGAAAGAAACACACTCCCAAACTTGCAAAACTCTCAAATACAATAGAAACTCGCATCAGAAGCCTTACAGAAAGATACTCAAACGAGAAATGAAAAGATACACAATTGGAATAGTAAAGATACGCAAACGATGTAAGGATACACAATTGGAATAGTAAACATACGCAAACGATGTAAAGATACTCAGTTTGAAAGTAACACACTCCCACACTTGCAAAACTCTCAAATTCAATAGAAACTCGCATCAGAAAGCCTTACAGAAAGATACTCAAACGAGAAATGAAAAGATACACAATTGGAATAGTAAAGATACGCAAACGATGTAAAAATACACAATTGGAATAGTAAACATACGCAAACGATGTAAAGATACTCAGTTTGAAAGAAACACACTCCCACACTTGCAAAACTCTCAAATACAATAGAAACTCGCATCAGAAGCCTTACAGAAAGATACTCAAACGAGAAATGAAAAGATACACAATTGGAATAGTAAAGATACGCAAACGATGTAAAGATACACAATTGGAAATGTTAAGATACGCAAACGATGTAAAGATACTCAGTTTGAAAGAAACACACTCCCACACTTGCAAAACTCTCAAATTCAATAGAAACTCGCATCAGAAAGCCTTACAGAAAGATACTCAAACGAGAAATGAAAAGATACACAATTGGAATAGTAAAGATACGCAAACGATATAAAGATATTCAGTTTGAAAGAAACACACTCCCACACTTGCAAAACTCTCATATACAATAGAAACTCGCATCAGAAGCCATACAGAAAGATACTCAAACGAGAAATGAAAAGATACACAACTGGAATAGTAAAGATACGCAAACGATGTAAAGATACACAATTGGAATAGTAAAGATACGCAAACGATGTAAAGATACTCAGTTTGAAAGAAACACACTCCCACACTTGCAAAACTCTCAAATTCAATAGAAACTCGCATCAGAAGCCATACAGAAAGATACTCAAACGAGAAATGAAAAGATACACAACTAGAATAGTAAAGATACGCAAACGATGTTAAGATACACAATTGGTATAGTAAAGATACGCAAACGATGTAAAGATACTCAGTTTGAAAGAAACACACTCCCACACTTGCAAAACTCTCAAATTCAATAGAAACTCGCATCAGAAAGCCTTACAGAAAGATACTCAAATGAGAAATGAAAAGATACACAATTGGAATAGTAAAGATACGCAAACGATGTAAAGATACACAATTGGAATAGTAAAGATACGCAAACGAAGTAAAGATACACAATTGGATTAGTAAAGATACGGAAATGATGTAAAGATACACAATTGGAATAGTAAAGATACGCAAACGATGTAAAGATACTCAGTTTGAAAGAAACACACTCCCAAACTTGCAAAACTCTCAAATACAATAGAAACTTGGATCAGAAGCCTTACAGAAAGATACTCAAACGAGAAATGAAAAGATACACAATTGGAATAGTAAAGATACTCAAACGAGAAATGAAAAGATACACAATTGGAATATTAAAGATACGCAAACGATGTAAAGATACTCAGTTTGAAAGAAACACACTCCCACACTTGCAAAACTCTCAAATTCAATAGAAACTTGCATCAGAAAGCCTTACAGAAAGATACTCAAACGAAAAATGAAAAAATACACAATTGGAATAGTAAAGATATGCAAACGATGTAAAGATACACAATTGGAATAGTAAAGATACGCAAACGATCTAAAGATACACAATAGGAATAGTAAAGATACGCAAACGATGTAAAGATACTCAGTTTGAAAGAAACACACTCCCACACTTGCAAAACTCTCAAATACAATAGAAACTCGCATCAGAAGCCTTACAGAAAGATACTCAAACGAGAAATGAAAAGATACACAATTGGAATAGTAAAGATACGCAAACGATGTAAAGATACACAATTGGAATAGTAAACATACGCAAACGATGTAAAGATACTCAGTTTGAAAGAAACACACTCCCACACTTGCAAAACTCTCAAATACAATAGAAACTCGCATCAGAAGCCTTACAGAAAGATACTCAAACGAGAAATGAAAAGATACACAATTGGAATAGTAAAGATACGCAAACGATGTAAAGATACACAATTGGAAATGTTAAGATACGCAAACGATGTAAAGATACTCAGTTTGAAAGAAACACACTCCCACACTTGCAAAACTCTCAAATACAATAGAAACTCGCATAAGAAGCCTTACAGAAAGATACTCAAACGAGAAATGAAAAGATACACAATTGGAATAGTAAAGATACGCAAACGATGTAAAGATACTCAGTTTGAAAGAAACACACTCCCACACTTGCAAAACTCTCAAATTGAATAGAAACTCGCATCAGAAAGCCTTACAGAAAGATACTCAAACGAGAAATGAAAAGATACACAATTGGAATAGTAAAGATACGCAAACGATGTAAAGATACTCAGTTTGAAAGAAACACACTCCCGCTCTTGCAAAACTCTCAAATACAATAGAAACTCGCATCAGAAGCCATACAGAAAGATACTCAAACGAGAAATGAAAAGATACACAACTGGAATAGTAAGGATACGCAAACGATGTAAAGATACTCAGTTTGAAAGAAACACACTCCCACACTTGCAAAACTCTCAAATTCAATAGAAACTCGCATCAGAATCCTTACAGAAAGATACTCAAACGAGAAATGAAAAGATACACAATTGGAATAGTAAAGATACGCAAACGATGTAAAGATACACAATTGGAAAAGTAAAGATACGCAAACGATGTAAAGATACACAATTGGAATAGTAAAGATACGCAAACTATGTAAAGATACTCAGTTTGAAAGAAACACACTCCCACACTTGCAAAACTCTCAAATTCAATAGAAACTCGCATCAGAAAGCCTTACAGAAAGATACTCAAACGAGAAATGAAAAGATACACAATTGGAATAGTAAAGATACGCAAACGATGTAAAGATACTCAGTTTGAAAGAAACACACTCCCACTCTTGCAAAACTCTCAAATACAATAGAAACTCGCATCAGAAGCCATACAGAAAGATACTCAAACGAGAAATGAAAAGATACACAACTGGAATAGTAAGGATACGCAAACGATGTAAAGATACTCAGTTTGAAAGAAACACACTCCCACACTTGCAAAACTCTCAAATTCAATAGAAACTCGCATCAGAAAGCCTTACAGAAAGATACTCAAACGAGAAATGAAAAGATACACAATTGGAATATTAAAGATACGCAAACGATGTAAAGATAAACAATTGGAATAGTAAAGATACGCAAACGATGTAAAGATACTCAGTTTGAAAGAAACACACTACCACACTTGCAAAACTCTCAAATACAATAGAAACTCACATCAGAAGCCTTACAGAAAGATACTCAAACGAGAAATGAAAAGATACACAATTGGAATAGTAAAGATACGGAAACGAAGTAAAGATACACAATTGGAATAGTAAACATACGCAAACGATGTAAAGATACTCAGTTTGAAAGAAACACACTACCACACTTGCAAAACTCTCAAATACAATAGAAACTCGCATCAGAAGCCTTACAGAAAGATACTCAAACGAGAAATGAAAAGATACACAATTGGAATAGTAAAGATACGCAAACGATGTAAAGATACACAATTGGAAAAGTAAAGATACGCAAACGATGTAAAGATACACAATTGGAATAGTAAAGATACGCAAACTATGTAAAGATACTCAGTTTGAAAGAAACACACTCCCACACTTGCAAAACTCTCAAATTCAATAGAAACTCGCATCAGAAAGCCTTACAGAAAGATACTCAAACGAGAAATGAAAAGATACACAATTGGAATAGTAAAGATACGCAAACGATGTAAAGATACTCAGTTTGAAAGAAACACACTCCCACACTTGCAAAACTCTTAAATACAATAGAAACTCGCATCAGAAGCCTTACAGAAAGATACTCAAACGAGAAATGAAAAGATACACAATTGGAATAGTAAAGATACGCAAACGATGTAAAGATACTCAGTTTGAAAGAAACACACTCCCACTCTTGCAAAACTCTCAAATACAATAGAAACTCGCATCAGAAGCCATACAGAAAGATACTCAAACGAGAAATGAAAAGATACACAACTGGAATAGTAAGGATACGCAAACGATGTAAAGATACTCAGTTTGAAAGAAACACACTACCACACTTGCAAAACTCTCAAATACAATAGAAACTCGCATCAGAAGCCTTACAGAAAGATACTCAAACGAGAAATGAAAAGATACACAATTGGAATAGTAAAGATACGGAAACGAAGTAAAGATACACAATTGGAATAGTAAACATACGCAAACGATGTAAAGATACTCAGTTTGAAAGAAACACACTACCACACTTGCAAAACTCTCAAATACAATAGAAACTCGCATCAGAAGCCTTACAGAAAGATACTCAAACGAGAAATGAAAAGATACGCAATTGGAATAGTAAAGATACGCAAACGATGTAAAGATACACAATTGGAAAAGTAAAGATACGCAAACGATGTAAAGATACACAATTGGAATAGTAAAGATACGCAAACTATGTAAAGATACTCAGTTTGAAAGAAACACACTCCCACACTTGCAAAACTCTCAAATTCAATAGAAACTCGCATCAGAAAGCCTTACAGAAAGATACTCAAACGAGAAATGAAAAGATACACAATTGGAATAGTAAAGATACGCAAACGATGTAAAGATACTCAGTTTGAAAGAAACACACTCCCACACTTGCAAAACTCTTAAATACAATAGAAACTCGCATCAGAAGCCTTACAGAAAGATACTCAAACGAGAAATGAAAAGATACACAATTGGAATAGTAAAGATACGCAAACGATGTAAAGATACTCAGTTTGAAAGAAACACACTCCCACTCTTGCAAAACTCTCAAATACAATAGAAACTCGCATCAGAAGCCATACAGAAAGATACTCAAACGAGAAATGAAAAGATACACAATTGGAATAGTAAGGATACGCAAACGATGTAAAGATACTCAGTTTGAAAGAAACACACTCCCACTCTTGCAAAACTCTCAAATTCAATAGAAACTCGCATCAGAAAGCCTTACAGAAAGATACTCAAACGAGAAATGAAAAGATACACAATTGGAATAGTAAAGATAAGCAAACGATGTAAAGATACACAATTGGAATAGTAAAGATACGCAAACGATGTAAAGATACTCAGTTTGAAAGAAACACACTCCCACACTTGCAAAACTCTCAAATACAATAGAAACTCGCATCAGAATCCTTACAGAAAGATACTCAAACGAGAAATGAAAAGATACACAATTGGAATAGTAAAGATACGCAAACGATGTAAAGATACACAATTGGAATAGTAAAGATACGCAAACGATGTAAAGATACTCAGTTTGAAAGAAACACACTCCCACACTTGCAAAACTCTCAAATTCAATAGAAACTCGCATCAGAAAGCCTTACAGAAAGATACTCAACCGAGAAATAAAAAGATACACAATTGGAATAGTAAAGATACGCAAACGATGTAAAGATACACAATTGGAATAGTAAAGATACGCAAACGAAGTAAAGATACACAATTGGAATACTAAAGATACGGAAATGATGTAAAGATACACAATTGGAATAGTAAAGATACGCAAACTATGTAAAGATACTCAGTTTGAAAGAAACACACTCCCACACTTGCAAAACTCTCAAATTCAATAGAAACTCGCATCAGAAAGCCTTACAGAAAGATACTCAAACGAGAAATGAAAAGATACACAATTGGAATAGTAAAGATACGCAAACGATGTAAAGATACTCAGTTTGAAAGAAACACACTCCCACTCTTGCAAAACTCTCAAATACAATAGAAACTCGCATCAGAAGCCATACAGAAAGATACTCAAACGAGAAATGAAAAGATACACAACTGGAATAGTAAGGATACGCAAACGATGTAAAGATACTCAGTTTGAAAGAAACACACTCCCACACTTGCAAAACTCTCAAATTCAATAGAAACTCGCATCAGAAAGCCTTACAGAAAGATACTCAAACGAGAAATGAAAAGATACACAATTGGAATATAAAAGATACGCAAACGATGTAAAGATAAACAATTGGAATAGTAAAGATACGCAAACGATGTAAAGATACTCAGTTTGAAAGAAACACACTACCACACTTGCAAAACTCTCAAATACAATAGAAACTCACATCAGAAGCCTTACAGAAAGATACTCAAACGAGAAATGAAAAGATACACAATTGGAATAGTAAAGATACGGAAACGATGTAAAGATACACAATTGGAATAGTAAACATACGCAAACGATGTAAAGATACTCAGTTTGAAAGAAACACACTACCACACTTGCAAAACTCTCAAATACAATAGAAACTCGCATCAGAAGCCTTACAGAAAGATACTCAAACGAGAAATGAAAAGATACGCAATTGGAATAGTAAAGATACGCAAACGATGTAAAGATACACAATTGGAAAAGTAAAGATACGCAAACGATGTAAAGATACACAATTGGAATAGTAAAGATACGCAAACTATGTAAAGATACTCAGTTTGAAAGAAACACACTCCCACACTTGCAAAACTCTCAAATTCAATAGAAACTCGCATCAGAAAGCCTTACAGAAAGATACTCAAACGAGAAATGAAAAGATACACAATTGGAATAGTAAAGATACGCAAACGATGTAAAGATACTCAGTTTGAAAGAAACACACTCCCACACTTGCAAAACTCTTAAATACAATAGAAACTCGCATCAGAAGCCTTACAGAAAGATACTCAAACGAGAAATGAAAAGATACACAATTGGAATAGTAAAGATACGCAAACGATGTAAAGATACTCAGTTTGAAAGAAACACACTCCCACTCTTGCAAAACTCTCAAATACAATAGAAACTCGCATCAGAAGCCATACAGAAAGATACTCAAACGAGAAATGAAAAGATACACAACTGGAATAGTAAGGATACGCAAACGATGTAAAGATACTCAGTTTGAAAGAAACACACTACCACACTTGCAAAACTCTCAAATACAATAGAAACTCGCATCAGAAGCCTTACAGAAAGATACTCAAACGAGAAATGAAAAGATACACAATTGGAATAGTAAAGATACGGAAACGAAGTAAAGATACACAATTGGAATAGTAAACATACGCAAACGATGTAAAGATACTCAGTTTGAAAGAAACACACTACCACACTTGCAAAACTCTCAAATACAATAGAAACTCGCATCAGAAGCCTTACAGAAAGATACTCAAACGAGAAATGAAAAGATACGCAATTGGAATAGTAAAGATACGCAAACGATGTAAAGATACACAATTGGAAAAGTAAAGATACGCAAACGATGTAAAGATACACAATTGGAATAGTAAAGATACGCAAACTATGTAAAGATACTCAGTTTGAAAGAAACACACTCCCACACTTGCAAAACTCTCAAATTCAATAGAAACTCGCATCAGAAAGCCTTACAGAAAGATACTCAAACGAGAAATGAAAAGATACACAATTGGAATAGTAAAGATACGCAAACGATGTAAAGATACTCAGTTTGAAAGAAACACACTCCCACACTTGCAAAACTCTTAAATACAATAGAAACTCGCATCAGAAGCCTTACAGAAAGATACTCAAACGAGAAATGAAAAGATACACAATTGGAATAGTAAAGATACGCAAACGATGTAAAGATACTCAGTTTGAAAGAAACACACTCCCACTCTTGCAAAACTCTCAAATACAATAGAAACTCGCATCAGAAGCCATACAGAAAGATACTCAAACGAGAAATGAAAAGATACACAACTGGAATAGTAAGGATACGCAAACGATGTAAAGATACTCAGTTTGAAAGAAACACACTCCCACTCTTGCAAAACTCTCAAATTCAATAGAAACTCGCATCAGAAAGCCTTACAGAAAGATACTCAAACGAGAAATGAAAAGATACACAATTGGAATAGTAAAGATAAGCAAACGATGTAAAGATACACAATTGGAATAGTAAAGATACGCAAACGATGTAAAGATACTCAGTTTGAAAGAAACACACTCCCACACTTGCAAAACTCTCAAATACAATAGAAACTCGCATCAGAATCCTTACAGAAAGATACTCAAACGAGAAATGAAAAGATACACAATTGGAATAGTAAAGATACGCAAACGATGTAAAGATACACAATTGGAATAGTAAAGATACGCAAACGATGTAAAGATACTCAGTTTGAAAGAAACACACTCCCACACTTGCAAAACTCTCAAATTCAATAGAAACTCGCATCAGAAAGCCTTACAGAAAGATACTCAACCGAGAAATAAAAAGATACACAATTGGAATAGTAAAGATACGCAAACGATGTAAAGATACACAATTGGAATAGTAAAGATACGCAAACGAAGTAAAGATACACAATTGGAATACTAAAGATACGGAAATGATGTAAAGATACACAATTGGAATAGTAAAGATACGCAAACTATGTAAAGATACTCAGTTTGAAAGAAACACACTCCCACACTTGCAAAACTCTCAAATTCAATAGAAACTCGCATCAGAAAGCCTTACAGAAAGATACTCAAACGAGAAATGAAAAGATACACAATTGGAATAGTAAAGATACGCAAACGATGTAAAGATACTCAGTTTGAAAGAAACACACTCCCACTCTTGCAAAACTCTCAAATACAATAGAAACTCGCATCAGAAGCCATACAGAAAGATACTCAAACGAGAAATGAAAAGATACACAACTGGAATAGTAAGGATACGCAAACGATGTAAAGATACTCAGTTTGAAAGAAACACACTCCCACACTTGCAAAACTCTCAAATTCAATAGAAACTCGCATCAGAAAGCCTTACAGAAAGATACTCAAACGAGAAATGAAAAGATACACAATTGGAATATTAAAGATACGCAAACGATGTAAAGATAAACAATTGGAATAGTAAAGATACGCAAACGATGTAAAGATACTCAGTTTGAAAGAAACACACTACCACACTTGCAAAACTCTCAAATACAATAGAAACTCACATCAGAAGCCTTACAGAAAGATACTCAAACGAGAAATGAAAAGATACACAATTGGAATAGTAAAGATACGGAAACGAAGTAAAGATACACAATTGGAATAGTAAACATACGCAAACGATGTAAAGATACTCAGTTTGAAAGAAACACACTACCACACTTGCAAAACTCTCAAATACAATAGAAACTCGCATCAGAAGCCTTACAGAAAGATACTCAAACGAGAAATGAAAAGATACACAATTGGAATAGTAAAGATACGCAAACGATGTAAAGATACACAATTGGAAAAGTAAAGATACGCAAACTATGTAAAGATACACAATTGGAATAGTAAAGATACGCAAACTATGTAAAGATACTCAGTTTGAAAGAAACACACTCCCACACTTGCAAAACTCTCAAATTCAATAGAAACTCGCATCAGAAAGCCTTACAGAAAGATACTCAAACGAGAAATGAAAAGATACACAATTGGAATAGTAAAGATACGCAAACGATGTAAAGATACTCAGTTTGAAAGAAACACACTCCCACACTTGCAAAACTCTTAAATACAATAGAAACTCGCATCAGAAGCCTTACAGAAAGATACTCAAACGAGAAATGAAAAGATACACAATTGGAATAGTAAAGATACGCAAACGATGTAAAGATACTCAGTTTGAAAGAAACACACTCCCACTCTTGCAAAACTCTCAAATACAATAGAAACTCGCATCAGAAGCCATACAGAAAGATACTCAAACGAGAAATGAAAAGATACACAACTGGAATAGTAAGGATACGCAAACGATGTAAAGATACTCAGTTTGAAAGAAACACACTCCCACACTTGCAAAACTCTTAAATACAATAGAAACTCGCATCAGAAGCCTTACAGAAAGATACTCAAACGAGAAATGAAAAGATACACAATTGGAATATTAAAGATACGCAAACGATGTAAAGATACTCAGTTTGAAAGAAACACACTCCCACTCTTGCAAAACTCTCAAATACAATAGAAACTCGCATCAGAAGCCATACAGAAAGATACTCAAACGAGAAATGAAAAGATACACAACTGGAATAGTAAGGATACGCAAACGATGTAAAGATACTCAGTTTGAAAGAAACACACTCCCACACTTGCAAAACTCTCAAATTCAATAGAAACTCGCATCAGAAAGCCTTACAGAAAGATACTCAAACGAGAAATGAAAAGATACACAATTGGAATAGTAAAGATAAGCAAACGATGTAAAGATACACAATTGGAATAGTAAAGATACGCAAACGATGTAAAGATACTCAGTTTGAAAGAAACACACTCCCACACTTGCAAAACTCTCAAATACAATAGAAACTCGCATCAGAATCCTTACAGAAAGATACTCAAACGAGAAATGAAAAGATACACAATTGGAATAGTAAAGATACGCAAACGATGTAAAGATACACAATTGGAATAGTAAAGATACGCAAACGATGTAAAGATACTCAGTTTGAAAGAAACACACTCCCACACTTGCAAAACTCTCAAATTCAATAGAAACTCGCATCAGAAAGCCTTACAGAAAGATACTCAACCGAGAAATAAAAAGATACACAATTGGAATAGTAAAGATACGCAAACGATGTAAAGATACACAATTGGAATAGTAAAGATACGCAAACGAAGTAAAGATACACAATTGGAATACTAAAGATACGGAAATGATGTAAAGATACACAATTGGAATAGTAAAGATACGCAAACGATGTAAAGATACTCAGTTTGAAAGAAACACACTACCACACTTGCAAAACTCTCAAATACAATAGAAACTCGCATCAGAAGCCTTACAGAAAGATACTCAAACGAGAAATGAAAAGATACACAATTGGAATAGTAAAGATACGCAAACGATGTAAAGATACACAATTGGAAAAGTAAAGATACGCAAACGATGTAAAGATACACAATTGGAATAGTAAAGATACGCAAACTATGTAAAGATACTCAGTTTGAAAGAAACACACTCCCACACTTCCAAAACTCTCAAATTCAATAGAAACTCGCATCAGAAAGCCTTACAGAAAGATACTCAAACGAGAAATGAAAAGATACACAATTGGAATAGTAAAGATACGCAAACGATGTAAAGATACTCAGTTTGAAAGAAACACACTCCCACACTTGCAAAACTCTTAAATACAATAGAAACTCGCATCAGAAGCCTTACAGAAAGATACTCAAACGAGAAATGAAAAGATACACAATTGGAATAGTAAAGATACGCAAACGATGTAAAGATACTCAGTTTGAAAGAAACACACTCCCACACTTGCAAAACTCTCAAATTCAATAGAAACTCGCATCAGAAAGCCTTACAGAAAGATACTCAAACGAGAAATGAAAAGATACACAATTGGAATAGTAAAGATACGCAAACGATGTAAAGATACTCAGTTTGAAAGAAACACACTCCCACACTTGCAAAACTCTCAAATACAATAGAAACTCGCATCAGAAGCCATACAGAAAGATACTCAAACGAGAAATGAAAAGATACACAACTGGAATAGTAAAGATACGCAAACGATGTAAAGATACACAATTGGAATAGTAAAGATACGCAAACGATGTAAAGATACTCAGTTTGAAAGAAAACACTCCCACACTTGCAAAACTCTCAAATTCAATAGAAACTCGCATCAGAAAGCCTTACAGAATGAGACTCAAACGAGAAATGTAAAGATACACAATTGGAATAGTAAAGATACGCAAACGATGTAAAGATACACAATTGGAAAAGTAAAGATACGCAAACGATGTAAAGATACACAATTGGAATAGTAAAGATACGCAAACTATGTAAAGATACTCAGTTTGAAAGAAACACACTCCCACACTTGCAAAACTCTCAAATTCAATAGAAACTCGCATCAGAAAGCCTTACAGAAAGATACTCAAACGAGAAATGAAAAGATACACAATTGGAATAGTAAAGATACGCAAACGATGTAAAGATACTCAGTTTGAAAGAAACACACTCCCACACTTGCAAAACTCTTAAATACAATAGAAACTCGCATCAGAAGCCTTACAGAAAGATACTCAAACGAGAAATGAAAAGATACACAATTGGAATAGTAAAGATACGCAAACGATGTAAAGATACTCAGTTTGAAAGAAACACACTCCCACACTTGCAAAACTCTCAAATTCAATAGAAACTCGCATCAGAAAGCCTTACAGAAAGATACTCAAACGAGAAATGAAAAGATACACAATTGGAATATTAAAGATACGCAAACGATGTAAAGATAAACAATTGGAATAGTAAAGATACGCAAACGATGTAAAGATACTCAGTTTGAAAGAAACACACTACCACACTTGCAAAACTCTCAAATACAATAGAAACTCGCATCAGAAGCCTTACAGAAAGATACTCAAACGAGAAATGAAAAGATACACAATTGGAATAGTAAAGATACGGAAACGAAGTAAAGATACACAATTGGAATAGTAAACATACGCAAACGATGTAAAGATACTCAGTTTGAAAGAAACACACTACCACACTTGCAAAACTCTCAAATACAATAGAAACTCGCATCAGAAGCCTTACAGAAAGATACTCAAACGAGAAATGAAAAGATACACAATTGGAATAGTAAAGATACGGAAACGAAGTAAAGATACACAATTGGAATAGTAAACATACGCAAACGATGTAAAGATACTCAGTTTGAAAGAAACACACTACCACACTTGCAAAACTCTCAAATACAATAGAAACTCGCATCAGAAGCCTTACAGAAAGATACTCAAACGAGAAATGAAAAGATACGCAATTGGAATAGTAAAGATACGCAAACGATGTAAAGATACACAATTGGAAAAGTAAAGATACGCAAACGATGTAAAGATACACAATTGGAATAGTAAAGATACGCAAACTATGTAAAGATACTCAGTTTGAAAGAAACACACTCCCACACTTGCAAAACTCTCAAATTCAATAGAAACTCGCATCAGAAAGCCTTACAGAAAGATACTCAAACGAGAAATGAAAAGATACACAATTGGAATAGTAAAGATACGCAAACGATGTAAAGATACTCAGTTTGAAAGAAACACACTCCCACACTTGCAAAACTCTTAAATACAATACAAACTCGCATCAGAAGCCTTACAGAAAGATACTCAAACGAGAAATGAAAAGATACACAATTGGAATAGTAAAGATACGCAAACGATGTAAAGATACTCAGTTTGAAAGAAACACACTCCCACTCTTGCAAAACTCTCAAATACAATAGAAACTCGCATCAGAAGCCATACAGAAAGATACTCAAACGAGAAATGAAAAGATACACAACTGGAATAGTAAGGATACGCAAACGATGTAAAGATACTCAGTTTGAAAGAAACACACTCCCACACTTGCAAAACTCTCAAATTCAATAGAAACTCGCATCAGAAAGCCTTACAGAAAGATACTCAAACGAGAAATGAAAAGATACACAATTGGAATAGTAAAGATAAGCAAACGATGTAAAGATACACAATTGGAATAGTAAAGATACGCAAACGATGTAAAGATACTCAGTTTGAAAGAAACACACTCCCACACTTGCAAAACTCTCAAATACAATAGAAACTCGCATCAGAATCCTTACAGAAAGATACTCAAACGAGAAATGAAAAGATACACAATTGGAATAGTAAAGATACGCAAACGATGTAAAGATACACAATTGGAATAGTAAAGATACGCAAACGATGTAAAGATACTCAGTTTGAAAGAAACACACTCCCACACTTGCAAAACTCTCAAATTCAATAGAAACTCGCATCAGAAAGCCTTACAGAAAGATACTCAACCGAGAAATAAAAAGATACACAATTGGAATAGTAAAGATACGCAAACGATGTAAAGATACACAATTGGAATAGTAAAGATACGCAAACGAAGTAAAGATACACAATTGGAATACTAAAGATACGGAAATGATGTAAAGATACACAATTGGAATAGTAAAGATACGCAAACTATGTAAAGATACTCAGTTTGAAAGAAACACACTCCCACACTTGCAAAACTCTCAAATTCAATAGAAACTCGCATCAGAAAGCCTTACAGAAAGATACTCAAACGAGAAATGAAAAGATACACAATTGGAATAGTAAAGATACGCAAACGATGTAAAGATACTCAGTTTGAAAGAAACACACTCCCACTCTTGCAAAACTCTCAAATACAATAGAAACTCGCATCAGAAGCCATACAGAAAGATACTCAAACGAGAAATGAAAAGATACACAACTGGAATAGTAAGGATACGCAAACGATGTAAAGATACTCAGTTTGAAAGAAACACACTCCCACACTTGCAAAACTCTCAAATTCAATAGAAACTCGCATCAGAAAGCCTTACAGAAAGATACTCAAACGAGAAATGAAAAGATACACAATTGGAATAGTAAAGATAAGCAAACGATGTAAAGATACACAATTGGAATAGTAAAGATACGCAAACGATGTAAAGATACTCAGTTTGAAAGAAACACACTCCCACACTTGCAAAACTCTCAAATACAATAGAAACTCGCATCAGAATCCTTACAGAAAGATACTCAAACGAGAAATGAAAAGATACACAATTGGAATAGTAAAGATACGCAAACGATGTAAAGATACACAATTGGAATAGTAAAGATACGCAAACGATGTAAAGATACTCAGTTTGAAAGAAACACACTCCCACACTTGCAAAACTCTCAAATTCAATAGAAACTCGCATCAGAAAGCCTTACAGAAAGATACTCAACCGAGAAATAAAAAGATACACAATTGGAATAGTAAAGATACGCAAACGATGTAAAGATACACAATTGGAATAGTAAAGATACGCAAACGAAGTAAAGATACACAATTGGAATACTAAAGATACGGAAATGATGTAAAGATACACAATTGGAATAGTAAAGATACGCAAACTATGTAAAGATACTCAGTTTGAAAGAAACACACTCCCACACTTGCAAAACTCTCAAATTCAATAGAAACTCGCATCAGAAAGCCTTACAGAAAGATACTCAAACGAGAAATGAAAAGATACACAATTGGAATAGTAAAGATACGCAAACGATGTAAAGATACTCAGTTTGAAAGAAACACACTCCCACTCTTGCAAAACTCTCAAATACAATAGAAACTCGCATCAGAAGCCATACAGAAAGATACTCAAACGAGAAATGAAAAGATACACAACTGGAATAGTAAGGATACGCAAACGATGTAAAGATACTCAGTTTGAAAGAAACACACTCCCACACTTGCAAAACTCTCAAATTCAATAGAAACTCGCATCAGAAAGCCTTACAGAAAGATACTCAAACGAGAAATGAAAAGATAAACAATTGGAATATTAAAGATACGCAAACGATGTAAAGATAAACAATTGGAATAGTAAAGATACGCAAACGATGTAAAGATACTCAGTTTGAAAGAAACACACTACCACACTTGCAAAACTCTCAAATACAATAGAAACTCACATCAGAAGCCTTACAGAAAGATACTCAAACGAGAAATGAAAAGATACACAATTGGAATAGCAAAGATACGGAAACGAAGTAAAGATACACAATTGGAATAGTAAACATACGCAAACGATGTAAAGATACTCAGTTTGAAAGAAACACACTACCACACTTGCAAAACTCTCAAATACAATAGAAACTCGCATCAGAAGCCTTACAGAAAGATACTCAAACGAGAAATGAAAAGATACGCAATTGGAATAGTAAAGATACGCAAACGATGTAAAGATACACAATTGGAAAAGTAAAGATACGCAAACGATGTAAAGATACACAATTGGAATAGTAAAGATACGCAAACTATGTAAAGATACTCAGTTTGAAAGAAACACACTCCCACACTTGCAAAACTCTCAAATTCAATAGAAACTCGCATCAGAAAGCCTTACAGAAAGATACTCAAACGAGAAATGAAAAGATACACAATTGGAATAGTAAAGATACGCAAACGATGTAAAGATACTCAGTTTGAAAGAAACACACTCCCACACTTGCAAAACTCTTAAATACAATAGAAACTCGCATCAGAAGCCTTACAGAAAGATACTCAAACGAGAAATGAAAAGATACACAATTGGAATAGTAAAGATACGCAAACGATGTAAAGATACTCAGTTTGAAAGAAACACACTCCCACACTTGCAAAACTCTCAAATACAATAGAAACTCGCATCAGAATCCTTACAGAAAGATACTCAAACGAGAAATGAAAAGATACACAATTGGAATAGTAAAGATACGCAAACGATGTAAAGATACACAATTGGAATAGTAAAGATACGCAAACGATGTAAAGATACTCAGTTTGAAAGAAACACACTCCCACACTTGCAAAACTCTCAAATTCAATAGAAACTCGCATCAGAAAGCCTTACAGAAAGATACTCAAACGAGAAATGAAAAGATACACAATTGGAATAGTAAAGATACGCAAACGATGTAAAGATAAACAATTGCAATAGTAAAGATACGGAAACGATGTAAAGATACACAATTGGAATAGTAAAGATTCGCAAACGATGTAAAGATACACAATTGGAATAGTAAAGATACGCAAACGATGTAAAGATACTCAGTTTGAAAGAAACACACTCCCACACTTGCAAAACTCTCAAATTCAATAGAAACTCGCATCAGAAAGCCTTACAGAAAGATACTCAAACGAGAAATGAAAAGATACACAATTGGAATATTAAAGATACGCAAACGATGTAAAGATAAACAATTGGAATAGTAAAGATACGCAAACGATGTAAAGATACTCAGTTTGAAAGAAACACACTACCACACTTGCAAAACTCTCAAATACAATAGAAACTCGCATCAGAAGCCTTACAGAAAGATACTCAAACGAGAAATGAAAAGATACACAATTGGAATAGTAAAGATACGGAAACGAAGTAAAGATACACAATTGGAATAGTAAACATACGCAAACGATGTAAAGATACTCAGTTTGAAAGAAACACACTACCACACTTGCAAAACTCTCAAATACAATAGAAACTCGCATCAGAAGCCTTACAGAAAGATACTCAAACGAGAAATGAAAAGATACACAATTGGAATAGTAAAGATACGGAAACGAAGTAAAGATACACAATTGGAATAGTAAACATACGCAAACGATGTAAAGATACTCAGTTTGAAAGAAACACACTACCACACTTGCAAAACTCTCAAATACAATAGAAACTCGCATCAGAAGCCTTACAGAAAGATACTCAAACGAGAAATGAAAAGATACGCAATTGGAATAGTAAAGATACGCAAACGATGTAAAGATACACAATTGGAAAAGTAAAGATACGCAAACGATGTAAAGATACACAATTGGAATAGTAAAGATACGCAAACTATGTAAAGATACTCAGTTTGAAAGAAACACACTCCCACACTTGCAAAACTCTCAAATTCAATAGAAACTCGCATCAGAAAGCCTTACAGAAAGATACTCAAACGAGAAATGAAAAGATACACAATTGGAATAGTAAAGATACGCAAACGATGTAAAGATACTCAGTTTGAAAGAAACACACTCCCACACTTGCAAAACTCTTAAATACAATAGAAACTCGCATCAGAAGCCTTACAGAAAGATACTCAAACGAGAAATGAAAAGATACACAATTGGAATAGTAAAGATACGCAAACGATGTAAAGATACTCAGTTTGAAAGAAACACACTCCCACACTTGCAAAACTCTCAAATTCAATAGAAACTCGCATCAGAAAGCCTTACAGAAAGATACTCAAACGAGAAATGAAAAGATACACAATTGGAATATTAAAGATACGCAAACGATGTAAAGATAAACAATTGGAATAGTAAAGATACGCAAACGATGTAAAGATACTCAGTTTGAAAGAAACACACTACCACACTTGCAAAACTCTCAAATACAATAGAAACTCGCATCAGAAGCCTTACAGAAAGATACTCAAACGAGAAATGAAAAGATACACAATTGGAATAGTAAAGATACGGAAACGAAGTAAAGATACACAATTGGAATAGTAAACATACGCAAACGATGTAAAGATACTCAGTTTGAAAGAAACACACTACCACACTTGCAAAACTCTCAAATACAATAGAAACTCGCATCAGAAGCCTTACAGAAAGATACTCAAACGAGAAATGAAAAGATACACAATTGGAATAGTAAAGATACGGAAACGAAGTAAAGATACACAATTGGAATAGTAAACATACGCAAACGATGTAAAGATACTCAGTTTGAAAGAAACACACTACCACACTTGCAAAACTCTCAAATACAATAGAAACTCGCATCAGAAGCCTTACAGAAAGATACTCAAACGAGAAATGAAAAGATACGCAATTGGAATAGTAAAGATACGCAAACGATGTAAAGATACACAATTGGAAAAGTAAAGATACGCAAACGATGTAAAGATACACAATTGGAATAGTAAAGATACGCAAACTATGTAAAGATACTCAGTTTGAAAGAAACACACTCCCACACTTGCAAAACTCTCAAATTCAATAGAAACTCGCATCAGAAAGCCTTACAGAAAGATACTCAAACGAGAAATGAAAAGATACACAATTGGAATAGTAAAGATACGCAAACGATGTAAAGATACTCAGTTTGAAAGAAACACACTCCCACACTTGCAAAACTCTTAAATACAATACAAACTCGCATCAGAAGCCTTACAGAAAGATACTCAAACGAGAAATGAAAAGATACACAATTGGAATAGTAAAGATACGCAAACGATGTAAAGATACTCAGTTTGAAAGAAACACACTCCCACTCTTGCAAAACTCTCAAATACAATAGAAACTCGCATCAGAAGCCATACAGAAAGATACTCAAACGAGAAATGAAAAGATACACAACTGGAATAGTAAGGATACGCAAACGATGTAAAGATACTCAGTTTGAAAGAAACACACTCCCACACTTGCAAAACTCTCAAATTCAATAGAAACTCGCATCAGAAAGCCTTACAGAAAGATACTCAAACGAGAAATGAAAAGATACACAATTGGAATAGTAAAGATAAGCAAACGATGTAAAGATACACAATTGGAATAGTAAAGATACGCAAACGATGTAAAGATACTCAGTTTGAAAGAAACACACTCCCACACTTGCAAAACTCTCAAATACAATAGAAACTCGCATCAGAATCCTTACAGAAAGATACTCAAACGAGAAATGAAAAGATACACAATTGGAATAGTAAAGATACGCAAACGATGTAAAGATACACAATTGGAATAGTAAAGATACGCAAACGATGTAAAGATACTCAGTTTGAAAGAAACACACTCCCACACTTGCAAAACTCTCAAATTCAATAGAAACTCGCATCAGAAAGCCTTACAGAAAGATACTCAACCGAGAAATAAAAAGATACACAATTGGAATAGTAAAGATACGCAAACGATGTAAAGATACACAATTGGAATAGTAAAGATACGCAAACGAAGTAAAGATACACAATTGGAATACTAAAGATACGGAAATGATGTAAAGATACACAATTGGAATAGTAAAGATACGCAAACTATGTAAAGATACTCAGTTTGAAAGAAACACACTCCCACACTTGCAAAACTCTCAAATTCAATAGAAACTCGCATCAGAAAGCCTTACAGAAAGATACTCAAACGAGAAATGAAAAGATACACAATTGGAATAGTAAAGATACGCAAACGATGTAAAGATACTCAGTTTGAAAGAAACACACTCCCACTCTTGCAAAACTCTCAAATACAATAGAAACTCGCATCAGAAGCCATACAGAAAGATACTCAAACGAGAAATGAAAAGATACACAACTGGAATAGTAAGGATACGCAAACGATGTAAAGATACTCAGTTTGAAAGAAACACACTCCCACACTTGCAAAACTCTCAAATTCAATAGAAACTCGCATCAGAAAGCCTTACAGAAAGATACTCAAACGAGAAATGAAAAGATACACAATTGGAATAGTAAAGATAAGCAAACGATGTAAAGATACACAATTGGAATAGTAAAGATACGCAAACGATGTAAAGATACTCAGTTTGAAAGAAACACACTCCCACACTTGCAAAACTCTCAAATACAATAGAAACTCGCATCAGAATCCTTACAGAAAGATACTCAAACGAGAAATGAAAAGATACACAATTGGAATAGTAAAGATACGCAAACGATGTAAAGATACACAATTGGAATAGTAAAGATACGCAAACGATGTAAAGATACTCAGTTTGAAAGAAACACACTCCCACACTTGCAAAACTCTCAAATTCAATAGAAACTCGCATCAGAAAGCCTTACAGAAAGATACTCAACCGAGAAATAAAAAGATACACAATTGGAATAGTAAAGATACGCAAACGATGTAAAGATACACAATTGGAATAGTAAAGATACGCAAACGAAGTAAAGATACACAATTGGAATACTAAAGATACGGAAATGATGTAAAGATACACAATTGGAATAGTAAAGATACGCAAACGATGTAAAGATACTCAGTTTGAAAGAAACACACTCCCACACTTGCAAAACTCTCAAATTCAATAGAAACTCGCATCAGAAAGCCTTACAGAAAGATACTCAAACGAGAAATGAAAAGATACACAATTGGAATAGTAAAGATACGCAAACGATGTAAAGATACTCAGTTTGAAAGAAACACACTCCCACTCTTGCAAAACTCTCAAATACAATAGAAACTCGCATCAGAAGCCATACAGAAAGATACTCAAACGAGAAATGAAAAGATACACAACTGGAATAGTAAGGATACGCAAACGATGTAAAGATACTCAGTTTGAAAGAAACACACTCCCACACTTGCAAAACTCTCAAATTCAATAGAAACTCGCATCAGAAAGCCTTACAGAAAGATACTCAAACGAGAAATGAAAAGATAAACAATTGGAATATTAAAGATACGCAAACGATGTAAAGATAAACAATTGGAATAGTAAAGATACGCAAACGATGTAAAGATACTCAGTTTGAAAGAAACACACTACCACACTTGCAAAACTCTCAAATACAATAGAAACTCACATCAGAAGCCTTACAGAAAGATACTCAAACGAGAAATGAAAAGATACACAATTGGAATAGCAAAGATACGGAAACGAAGTAAAGATACACAATTGGAATAGTAAACATACGCAAACGATGTAAAGATACTCAGTTTGAAAGAAACACACTACCACACTTGCAAAACTCTCAAATACAATAGAAACTCGCATCAGAAGCCTTACAGAAAGATACTCAAACGAGAAATGAAAAGATACGCAATTGGAATAGTAAAGATACGCAAACGATGTAAAGATACACAATTGGAAAAGTAAAGATACGCAAACGATGTAAAGATACACAATTGGAATAGTAAAGATACGCAAACTATGTAAAGATACTCAGTTTGAAAGAAACACACTCCCACACTTGCAAAACTCTCAAATTCAATAGAAACTCGCATCAGAAAGCCTTACAGAAAGATACTCAAACGAGAAATGAAAAGATACACAATTGGAATAGTAAAGATACGCAAACGATGTAAAGATACTCAGTTTGAAAGAAACACACTCCCACACTTGCAAAACTCTTAAATACAATAGAAACTCGCATCAGAAGCCTTACAGAAAGATACTCAAACGAGAAATGAAAAGATACACAATTGGAATAGTAAAGATACGCAAACGATGTAAAGATACTCAGTTTGAAAGAAACACACTCCCACACTTGCAAAACTCTCAAATACAATAGAAACTCGCATCAGAATCCTTACAGAAAGATACTCAAACGAGAAATGAAAAGATACACAATTGGAATAGTAAAGATACGCAAACGATGTAAAGATACACAATTGGAATAGTAAAGATACGCAAACGATGTAAAGATACTCAGTTTGAAAGAAACACACTCCCACACTTGCAAAACTCTCAAATTCAATAGAAACTCGCATCAGAAAGCCTTACAGAAAGATACTCAACCGAGAAATAAAAAGATACACAATTGGAATAGTAAAGATACGCAAACGATGTAAAGATACACAATTGGAATAGTAAAGATACGCAAACGAAGTAAAGATACACAATTGGAATACTAAAGATACGGAAATGATGTAAAGATACACAATTGGAATAGTAAAGATACGCAAACGATGTAAAGATACTCAGTTTGAAAGAAACACACTACCACACTTGCAAAACTCTCAAATACAATAGAAACTCGCATCAGAAGCCTTACAGAAAGATACTCAAACGAGAAATGAAAAGATACACAATTGGAATAGTAAAGATACGCAAACGATGTAAAGATACACAATTGGAAAAGTAAAGATACGCAAACGATGTAAAGATACACAATTGGAATAGTAAAGATACGCAAACTATGTAAAGATACTCAGTTTGAAAGAAACACACTCCCACACTTCCAAAACTCTCAAATTCAATAGAAACTCGCATCAGAAAGCCTTACAGAAAGATACTCAAACGAGAAATGAAAAGATACACAATTGGAATAGTAAAGATACGCAAACGATGTAAAGTTACTCAGTTTGAAAGAAACACACTCCCACACTTGCAAAACTCTTAAATACAATAGAAACTCGCATCAGAAGCCTTACAGAAAGATACTCAAACGAGAAATGAAAAGATACACAATTGGAATAGTAAAGATACGCAAACGATGTAAAGATACTCAGTTTGAAAGAAACACACTCCCACACTTGCAAAACTCTCAAATTCAATAGAAACTCGCATCAGAAAGCCTTACAGAAAGATACTCAAACGAGAAATGAAAAGATACACAATTGGAATAGTAAAGATACGCAAACGATGTAAAGATACTCAGTTTGAAAGAAACACACTCCCACTCTTGCAAAACTCTCAAATACAATAGAAACTCGCATCAGAAGCCATACAGAAAGATACTCAAACGAGAAATGAAAAGATACACAACTGGAATAGTAAAGATACGCAAACGATGTAAAGATACACAATTGGAATAGTAAAGATACGCAAACGATGTAAAGATACTCAGTTTGAAAGAAAACACTCCCACACTTGCAAAACTCTCAAATTCAATAGAAACTCGCATCAGAAAGCCTTACAGAATGAGACTCAAACGAGAAATGTAAAGATACACAATTGGAATAGTAAAGATACGCAAACGATGTAAAGATACACAATTGGAAAAGTAAAGATACGCAAACGATGTAAAGATACACAATTGGAATAGTAAAGATACGCAAACTATGTAAAGATACTCAGTTTGAAAGAAACACACTCCCACACTTGCAAAACTCTCAAATTCAATAGAAACTCGCATCAGAAAGCCTTACAGAAAGATACTCAAACGAGAAATGAAAAGATACACAATTGGAATAGTAAAGATACGCAAACGATGTAAAGATACTCAGTTTGAAAGAAACACACTCCCACACTTGCAAAACTCTTAAATACAATAGAAACTCGCATCAGAAGCCTTACAGAAAGATACTCAAACGAGAAATGAAAAGATACACAATTGGAATAGTAAAGATACGCAAACGATGTAAAGATACTCAGTTTGAAAGAAACACACTCCCACACTTGCAAAACTCTCAAATTCAATAGAAACTCACATCAGAAAGCCTTACAGAAAGATACTCAAACGAGAAATGAAAAGATACACAATTGGAATATTAAAGATACGCAAACGATGTAAAGATAAACAATTGGAATAGTAAAGATACGCAAACGATGTAAAGATACTCAGTTTGAAAGAAACACACTACCACACTTGCAAAACTCTCAAATACAATAGAAACTCGCATCAGAAGCCTTACAGAAAGATACTCAAACGAGAAATGAAAAGATACACAATTGGAATAGTAAAGATACGGAAACGAAGTAAAGATACACAATTGGAATAGTAAACATACGCAAACGATGTAAAGATACTCAGTTTGAAAGAAACACACTACCACACTTGCAAAACTCTCAAATACAATAGAAACTCGCATCAGAAGCCTTACAGAAAGATACTCAAACGAGAAATGAAAAGATACACAATTGGAATAGTAAAGATACGGAAACGAAGTAAAGATACACAATTGGAATAGTAAACATACGCAAACGATGTAAAGATACTCAGTTTGAAAGAAACACACTACCACACTTGCAAAACTCTCAAATACAATTGAAACTCGCATCAGAAGCCTTACAGAAAGATACTCAAACGAGAAATGAAAAGATACGCAATTGGAATAGTAAAGATACGCAAACGATGTAAAGATACACAATTGGAAAAGTAAAGATACGCAAACGATGTAAAGATACACAATTGGAATAGTAAAGATACGCAAACTATGTAAAGATACTCAGTTTGAAAGAAACACACTCCCACACTTGCAAAACTCTCAAATTCAATAGAAACTCGCATCAGAAAGCCTTACAGAAAGATACTCAAACGAGAAATGAAAAGATACACAATTGGAATAGTAAAGATACGCAAACGATGTAAAGATACTCAGTTTGAAAGAAACACACTCCCACACTTGCAAAACTCTTAAATACAATAGAAACTCGCATCAGAAGCCTTACAGAAAGATACTCAAACGAGAAATGAAAAGATACACAATTGGAATAGTAAAGATACGCAAACGATGTAAAGATACTCAGTTTGAAAGAAACACACTCCCACTCTTGCAAAACTCTCAAATACAATAGAAACTCGCATCAGAAGCCATACAGAAAGATACTCAAACGAGAAATGAAAAGATACACAACTGGAATAGTAAGGATACGCAAACGATGTAAAGATACTCAGTTTGAAAGAAACACACTCCCACACTTGCAAAACTCTCAAATTCAATAGAAACTCGCATCAGAAAGCCTTACAGAAAGATACTCAAACGAGAAATGAAAAGATACACAATTGGAATAGTAAAGATAAGCAAACGATGTAAAGATACACAATTAGAATAGTAAAGATACGCAAACGATATAAAGATACTCAGTTTGAAAGAAACACACTCCCACACTTGCAAAACTCTCAAATACAATAGAAACTCGCATCAGAATCCTTACAGAAAGATACTCAAACGAGAAATGAAAAGATACACAATTGGAATAGTAAAGATACGCAAACGATGTAAAGATACACAATTGGAATAGTAAAGATACGCAAACGATGTAAAGATACTCAGTTTGAAAGAAACACACTCCCACACTTGCAAAACTCTCAAATTCAATAGAAACTCGCATCAGAAAGCCTTACAGAAAGATACTCAACCGAGAAATAAAAAGATACACAATTGGAATAGTAAAGATACGCAAACGATGTAAAGATACACAATTGGAATAGTAAAGATACGCAAACGAAGTAAAGATACACAATTGGAATACTAAAGATACGGAAATGATGTAAAGATACACAATTGGAATAGTAAAGATACGCAAACTATGTAAAGATACTCAGTTTGAAAGAAACACACTCCCACACTTGCAAAACTCTCAAATTCAATAGAAACTCGCATCAGAAAGCCTTACAGAAAGATACTCAAACGAGAAATGAAAAGATACACAATTGGAATAGTAAAGATACGCAAACGATGTAAAGATACTCAGTTTGAAAGAAACACACTCCCACACTTGCAAAACTCTCAAATTCAATAGAAACTCGCATCAGAAAGCCTTACAGAAAGATACTCAAACGAGAAATGAAAAGATACACAATTGGAATATTAAAGATACGCAAACGATGTAAAGATAAACAATTGGAATAGTAAAGATACGCAAACGATGTAAAGATACTCAGTTTGAAAGAAACACACTACCACACTTGCAAAACTCTCAAATACAATAGAAACTCACATCAGAAGCCTTACAGAAAGATACTCAAACGAGAAATGAAAAGATACACAATTGGAATAGCAAAGATACGGAAACGAAGTAAAGATACACAATTGGAATAGTAAACATACGCAAACGATGTAAAGATACTCAGTTTGAAAGAAACACACTACCACACTTGCAAAACTCTCAAATACAATAGAAACTCGCATCAGAAGCCTTACAGAAAGATACTCAAACGAGAAATGAAAAGATACGCAATTGGAATAGTAAAGATACGCAAACGATGTAAAGATACACAATTGGAAAAGTAAAGATACGCAAACGATGTAAAGATACACAATTGGAATAGTAAAGATACGCAAACTATGTAAAGATACTCAGTTTGAAAGAAACACACTCCCACACTTGCAAAACTCTCAAATTCAATAGAAACTCGCATCAGAAAGCCTTACAGAAAGATACTCAAACGAGAAATGAAAAGATACACAATTGGAATAGTAAAGATACGCAAACGATGTAAAGATACTCAGTTTGAAAGAAACACACTCCCACACTTGCAAAACTCTTAAATACAATAGAAACTCGCATCAGAAGCCTTACAGAAAGATACTCAAACGAGAAATGAAAAGATACACAATTGGAATAGTAAAGATACGCAAACGATGTAAAGATACTCAGTTTGAAAGAAACACACTCCCATTCTTGCAAAACTCTCAAATACAATAGAAACTCGCATCAGAAGCCATACAGAAAGATACTCAAACGAGAAATGAAAAGATACACAACTGGAATAGTAAGGATACGCAAACGATGTAAAGATACTCAGTTTGAAAGAAACACACTCCCACACTTGCAAAACTCTCAAATTCAATAGAAACTCGCATCAGAAAGCCTTACAGAAAGATACTCAAACGAGAAATGAAAAGATACACAATTGGAATAGTAAAGATAAGCAAACGATGTAAAGATACACAATTGGAATAGTAAAGATACGCAAACGATGTAAAGATACTCAGTTTGAAAGAAACACACTCCCACACTTGCAAAACTCTCAAATACAATAGAAACTCGCATCAGAATCCTTACAGAAAGATACTCAAACGAGAAATGAAAAGATACACAATTGGAATAGTAAAGATACGCAAACGATGTAAAGATACACAATTGGAATAGTAAAGATACGCAAACGATGTAAAGATACTCAGTTTGAAAGAAACACACTCCCACACTTGCAAAACTCTCAAATTCAATAGAAACTCGCATCAGAAAGCCTTACAGAAAGATACTCAACCGAGAAATAAAAAGATACACAATTGGAATAGTAAAGATACGCAAACGATGTAAAGATACACAATTGGAATAGTAAAGATACGCAAACGAAGTAAAGATACACAATTGGAATACTAAAGATACGGAAATGATGTAAAGATACACAATTGGAATAGTAAAGATACGCAAACGATGTAAAGATACTCAGTTTGAAAGAACACACTACCACACTTGCAAAACTCTCAAATACAATAGAAACTCGCATCAGAAGCCTTACAGAAAGATACTCAAACGAGAAATGAAAAGATACACAATTGGAATAGTAAAGATACGCAAACGATGTAAAGATACACAATTGGAAAAGTAAAGATACGCAAACGATGTAAAGATACACAATTGGAATAGTAAAGATACGCAAACTATGTAAAGATACTCAGTTTGAAAGAAACACACTCCCACACTTCCAAAACTCTCAAATTCAATAGAAACTCGCATCAGAAAGCCTTACAGAAAGATACTCAAACGAGAAATGAAAAGATACACAATTGGAATAGTAAAGATACGCAAACGATGTAAAGATACTCAGTTTGAAAGAAACACACTCCCACACTTGCAAAACTCTTAAATACAATAGAAACTCGCATCAGAAGCCTTACAGAAAGATACTCAAACGAGAAATGAAAAGATACACAATTGGAATAGTAAAGATACGCAAACGATGTAAAGATACTCAGTTTGAAAGAAACACACTCCCACACTTGCAAAACTCTTAAATACAATAGAAACTCGCATCAGAAGCCTTACAGAAAGATACTCAAACGAGAAATGAAAAGATACACAATTGGAATAGTAAAGATACGCAAACGATGTAAAGATACTCAGTTTGAAAGAAACACACTCCCACTCTTGCAAAACTCTCAAATACAATAGAAACTCGCATCAGAAGCCATACAGAAAGATACTCAAACGAGAAATGAAAAGATACACAACTGGAATAGTAAGGATACGCAAACGATGTAAAGATACTCAGTTTGAAAGAAACACACTACCACACTTGCAAAACTCTCAAATACAATAGAAACTCGCATCAGAAGCCTTACAGAAAGATACTCAAACGAGAAATGAAAAGATACACAATTGGAATAGTAAAGATACGGAAACGAAGTAAAGATACACAATTGGAATAGTAAACATACGCAAACGATGTAAAGATACTCAGTTTGAAAGAAACACACTACCACACTTGCAAAACTCTCAAATACAATAGAAACTCGCATCAGAAGCCTTACAGAAAGATACTCAAACGAGAAATGAAAAGATACACAATTGGAATAGTAAAGATACGCAAACGATGTAAAGATACACAATTGGAAAAGTAAAGATACGCAAACGATGTAAAGATACACAATTGGAATAGTAAAGATACGCAAACTATGTAAAGATACTCAGTTTGAAAGAAACACACTCCCACACTTGCAAAACTCTCAAATTCAATAGAAACTCGCATCAGAAAGCCTTACAGAAAGATACTCAAACGAGAAATGAAAAGATACACAATTGGAATAGTAAAGATACGCAAACGATGTAAAGATACTCAGTTTGAAAGAAACACACTCCCACACTTGCAAAACTCTTAAATACAATAGAAACTCGCATCAGAAGCCTTACAGAAAGATACTCAAACGAGAAATGAAAAGATACACAATTGGAATATTAAAGATACGCAAACGATGTAAAGATACTCAGTTTGAAAGAAACACACTCCCACTCTTGCAAAACTCTCAAATACAATAGAAACTCGCATCAGAAGCCATACAGAAAGATACTCAAACGAGAAATGAAAAGATACACAACTGGAATAGTAAGGATACGCAAACGATGTAAAGATACTCAGTTTGAAAGAAACACACTCCCACACTTGCAAAACTCTCAAATTCAATAGAAACTCGCATCAGAAAGCCTTACAGAAAGATACTCAAACGAGAAATGAAAAGATACACAATTGGAATAGTAAAGATAAGCAAACGATGTAAAGATACACAATTGGAATAGTAAAGATACGCAAACGATGTAAAGATACTCAGTTTGAAAGAAACACACTCCCACACTTGCAAAACTCTCAAATACAATAGAAACTCGCATCAGAATCCTTACAGAAAGATACTCAAACGAGAAATGAAAAGATACACAATTGGAATAGTAAAGATACGCAAACGATGTAAAGATACACAATTGGAATAGTAAAGATACGCAAACGATGTAAAGATACTCAGTTTGAAAGAAACACACTCCCACACTTGCAAAACTCTCAAATTCAATAGAAACTCGCATCAGAAAGCCTTACAGAAAGATACTCAACCGAGAAATAAAAAGATACACAATTGGAATAGTAAAGATACGCAAACGATGTAAAGATACACAATTGGAATAGTAAAGATACGCAAACGAAGTAAAGATACACAATTGGAATACTAAAGATACGGAAATGATGTAAAGATACACAATTGGAATAGTAAAGATACGCAAACGATGTAAAGATACTCAGTTTGAAAGAAACACACTACCACACTTGCAAAACTCTCAAATACAATAGAAACTCGCATCAGAAGCCTTACAGAAAGATACTCAAACGAGAAATGAAAAGATACACAATTGGAATAGTAAAGATACGCAAACGATGTAAAGATACACAATTGGAAAAGTAAAGATACGCAAACGATGTAAAGATACACAATTGGAATAGTAAAGATACGCAAACTATGTAAAGATACTCAGTTTGAAAGAAACACACTCCCACACTTCCAAAACTCTCAAATTCAATAGAAACTCGCATCAGAAAGCCTTACAGAAAGATACTCAAACGAGAAATGAAAAGATACACAATTGGAATAGTAAAGATACGCAAACGATGTAAAGATACTCAGTTTGAAAGAAACACACTCCCACACTTGCAAAACTCTTAAATACAATAGAAACTCGCATCAGAAGCCTTACAGAAAGATACTCAAACGAGAAATGAAAAGATACACAATTGGAATAGTAAAGATACGCAAACGATGTAAAGATACTCAGTTTGAAAGAAACACACTCCCACACTTGCAAAACTCTCAAATTCAATAGAAACTCGCATCAGAAAGCCTTACAGAAAGATACTCAAACGAGAAATGAAAAGATACACAATTGGAATAGTAAAGATACGCAAACGATGTAAAGATACTCAGTTTGAAAGAAACACACTCCCACACTTGCAAAACTCTCAAATTCAATAGAAACTCGCATCAGAAAGCCTTACAGAAAGATACTCAAACGAGAAATGAAAAGATACACAATTGGAATAGTAAAGATACGCAAACGATGTAAAGATACTCAGTTTGAAAGAAACACACTCCCACTCTTGCAAAACTCTCAAATACAATAGAAACTCGCATCAGAAGCCATTCAGAAAGATACTCAAACGAGAAATGAAAAGATACACAACTGGAATAGTAAAGATACGCAAACGATGTAAAGATACACAATTGGAATAGTAAAGATACGCAAACGATGTAAAGATACTCAGTTTGAAAGAAAACACTCCCACACTTGCAAAACTCTCAAATTCAATAGAAACTCGCATCAGAAAGCCTTACAGAATGAGACTCAAACGAGAAATGTAAAGATACACAATTGGAATAGTAAAGATACGCAAACGATGTAAAGATACACAATTGGAAAAGTAAAGATACGCAAACGATGTAAAGATACACAATTGGAATAGTAAAGATACGCAAACTATGTAAAGATACTCAGTTTGAAAGAAACACACTCCCACACTTGCAAAACTCTCAAATTCAATAGAAACTCGCATCAGAAAGCCTTACAGAAAGATACTCAAACGAGAAATGAAAAGATACACAATTGGAATAGTAAAGATACGCAAACGATGTAAAGATACTCAGTTTGAAAGAAACACACTCCCACACTTGCAAAACTCTTAAATACAATAGAAACTCGCATCAGAAGCCTTACAGAAAGATACTCAAACGAGAAATGAAAAGATACACAATTGGAATAGTAAAGATACGCAAACGATGTAAAGATACTCAGTTTGAAAGAAACACACTCCCACACTTGCAAAACTCTCAAATTCAATAGAAACTCGCATCAGAAAGCCTTACAGAAAGATACTCAAACGAGAAATGAAAAGATACACAATTGGAATAGTAAAGATACGCAAACGATGTAAAGATACTCAGTTTGAAAGAAACACACTCCCACTCTTGCAAAACTCTCAAATACAATAGAAACTCGCATCAGAAGCCATACAGAAAGATACTCAAACGAGAAATGAAAAGATACACAACTGGAATAGTAAAGATACGCAAACGATGTAAAGATACACAATTGGAATAGTAAAGATACGCAAACGATGTAAAGATACTCAGTTTGAAAGAAAACACTCCCACACTTGCAAAACTCTCAAATTCAATAGAAACTCGCATCAGAAAGCCTTACAGAATGAGACTCAAACGAGAAATGTAAAGATACACAATTGGAATAGTAAAGATACGCAAACGATGTAAAGATACACAATTGGAATAGTAAAGATACGCAAACGATGTAAAGATACACAATTGGAATAGTAAAGATACGCAAACTATGTAAAGATACTCAGTTTGAAAGAAACACACTCCCACACTTCCAAAACTCTCAAATTCAATAGAAACTCGCATCAGAAAGCCTTACAGAAAGATACTCAAACGAGAAATGAAAAGATACACAATTGGAATAGTAAAGATACGCAAACGATGTAAAGATACTCAGTTTGAAAGAAACACACTCCCACACTTGCAAAACTCTTAAATACAATAGAAACTCGCATCAGAAGCCTTACAGAAAGATACTCAAACGAGAAATGAAAAGATACACAATTGGAATAGTAAAGATACGCAAACGATGTAAAGATACTCAGTTTGAAAGAAACACACTCCCACACTTGCAAAACTCTCAAATTCAATAGAAACTCGCATCAGAAAGCCTTACAGAAAGATACTCAAACGAGAAATGAAAAGATACACAATTGGAATAGTAAAGATACGCAAACGATGTAAAGATACTCAGTTTGAAAGAAACACACTCCCACTCTTGCAAAACTCTCAAATACAATAGAAACTCGCATCAGAAGCCATACAGAAAGATACTCAAACGAGAAATGAAAAGATACACAACTGGAATAGTAAAGATACGCAAACGATGTAAAGATACACAATTGGAATAGTAAAGATACGCAAACGATGTAAAGATACTCAGTTTGAAAGAAAACACTCCCACACTTGCAAAACTCTCAAATTCAATAGAAACTCGCATCAGAAAGCCTTACAGAATGAGACTCAAACGAGAAATGTAAAGATACACAATTGGAATAGTAAAGATACGCAAACGATGTAAAGATACACAATTGGAAAAGTAAAGATACGCAAACGATGTAAAGATACACAATTGGAATAGTAAAGATACGCAAACTATGTAAAGATACTCAGTTTGAAAGAAACACACTCCCACACTTGCAAAACTCTCAAATTCAATAGAAACTCGCATCAGAAAGCCTTACAGAAAGATACTCAAACGAGAAATGAAAAGATACACAATTGGAATAGTAAAGATACGCAAACGATGTAAAGATACTCAGTTTGAAAGAAACACACTCCCACACTTGCAAAACTCTTAAATACAATAGAAACTCGCATCAGAAGCCTTACAGAAAGATACTCAAACGAGAAATGAAAAGATACACAATTGGAATAGTAAAGATACGCAAACGATGTAAAGATACTCAGTTTGAAAGAAACACACTCCCACACTTGCAAAACTCTCAAATTCAATAGAAACTCGCATCAGAAAGCCTTACAGAAAGATACTCAAACGAGAAATGAAAAGATACACAATTGGAATAGTAAAGATACGCAAACGATGTAAAGATACTCAGTTTGAAAGAAACACACTCCCACTCTTGCAAAACTCTCAAATACAATAGAAACTCGCATCAGAAGCCATACAGAAAGATACTCAAACGAGAAATGAAAAGATACACAACTGGAATAGTAAAGATACGCAAACGATGTAAAGATACACAATTGGAATAGTAAAGATACGCAAACGATGTAAAGATACTCAGTTTGAAAGAAAACACTCCCACACTTGCAAAACTCTCAAATTCAATAGAAACTCGCATCAGAAAGCCTTACAGAATGAGACTCAAACGAGAAATGTAAAGATACACAATTGGAATAGTAAAGATACGCAAACGATGTAAAGATACACAATTGGAAAAGTAAAGATACGCAAACGATGTAAAGATACACAATTGGAATAGTAAAGATACGCAAACTATGTAAAGATACTCAGTTTGAAAGAAACACACTCCCACACTTCCAAAACTCTCAAATTCAATAGAAACTCGCATCAGAAAGCCTTACAGAAAGATACTCAAACGAGAAATGAAAAGATACACAATTGGAATAGTAAAGATACGCAAACGATGTAAAGATACTCAGTTTGAAAGAAACACACTCCCACACTTGCAAAACTCTTAAATACAATAGAAACTCGCATCAGAAGCCTTACAGAAAGATACTCAAACGAGAAATGAAAAGATACACAATTGGAATAGTAAAGATACGCAAACGATGTAAAGATACTCAGTTTGAAAGAAACACACTCCCACACTTGCAAAACTCTCAAATTCAATAGAAACTCGCATCAGAAAGCCTTACAGAAAGATACTCAAACGAGAAATGAAAAGATACACAATTGGAATAGTAAAGATACGCAAACGATGTAAAGATACTCAGTTTGAAAGAAACACACTCCCACTCTTGCAAAACTCTCAAATACAATAGAAACTCGCATCAGAAGCCATACAGAAAGATACTCAAACGAGAAATGAAAAGATACACAACTGGAATAGTAAAGATACGCAAACGATGTAAAGATACACAATTGGAATAGTAAAGATACGCAAACGATGTAAAGATACTCAGTTTGAAAGAAAACACTCCCACACTTGCAAAACTCTCAAATTCAATAGAAACTCGCATCAGAAAGCCTTACAGAATGAGACTCAAACGAGAAATGTAAAGATACACAATTGGAATAGTAAAGATACGCAAACGATGTAAAGATACACAATTGGAAAAGTAAAGATACGCAAACGATGTAAAGATACACAATTGGAATAGTAAAGATACGCAAACTATGTAAAGATACTCAGTTTGAAAGAAACACACTCCCACACTTCCAAAACTCTCAAATTCAATAGAAACTCGCATCAGAAAGCCTTACAGAAAGATACTCAAACGAGAAATGAAAAGATACACAATTGGAATAGTAAAGATACGCAAACGATGTAAAGATACTCAGTTTGAAAGAAACACACTCCCACACTTGCAAAACTCTTAAATACAATAGAAACTCGCATCAGAAGCCTTACAGAAAGATACTCAAACGAGAAATGAAAAGATACACAATTGGAATAGTAAAGATACGCAAACGATGTAAAGATACTCAGTTTGAAAGAAACACACTCCCACACTTGCAAAACTCTCAAATTCAATAGAAACTCGCATCAGAAAGCCTTACAGAAAGATACTCAAACGAGAAATGAAAAGATACACAATTGGAATAGTAAAGAAACGCAAACGATGTAAAGATACTCAGTTTGAAAGAAACACACTCCCACACTTGCAAAACTCTTAAATACAATAGAAACTCGCATCAGAAGCCTTACAGAAAGATACTCAAACGAGAAATGAAAAGATACACAATTGGAATAGTAAAGATACGCAAACGATGTAAAGATACTCAGTTTGAAAGAAAACACTCCCACACTTGCAAAACTCTCAAATTCAATAGAAACTCGCATCAGAAAGCCTTACAGAATGAGACTCAAACGAGAAATGTAAAGATACACAATTGGAATAGTAAAGATACGCAAACGATGTAAAGATACACAATTGGAAAAGTAAAGATACGCAAACGATGTAAAGATACACAATTGGAATAGTAAAGATACGCAAACTATGTAAAGATACTCAGTTTGAAAGAAACACACTCCCACACTTGCAAAACTCTCAAATTCAATAGAAACTCGCATCAGAAAGCCTTACAGAAAGATACTCAAACGAGAAATGAAAAGATACACAATTGGAATAGTAAAGATACGCAAACGATGTAAAGATACTCAGTTTGAAAGAAACACACTCCCACACTTGCAAAACTCTTAAATACAATAGAAACTCGCATCAGAAGCCTTACAGAAAGATACTCAAACGAGAAATGAAAAGATACACAATTGGAATAGTAAAGATACGCAAACGATGTAAAGATACTCAGTTTGAAAGAAACACACTCCCACACTTGCAAAACTCTCAAATTCAATAGAAACTCGCATCAGAAAGCCTTACAGAAAGATACTCAAACGAGAAATGAAAAGATACACAACTGGAATAGTAAGGATACGCAAACGATGTAAAGATACTCAGTTTGAAAGAAACACACTCCCACACTTGCAAAACTCTCAAATTCAATAGAAACTCGCATCAGAAAGCCTTACAGAAAGATACTCAAACGAGAAATGAAAAGATACACAATTGGAATAGTAAAGAAACGCAAACGATGTAAAGATACTCAGTTTGAAAGAAACACACTCCCACACTTGCAAAACTCTCAAATACAATAGAAACTCGCATCAGAAGCCATACAGAAAGATACTCAAACGAGAAATGAAAAGATAAACAACTGGAATAGTAAAGATACTCAAACGAGAAATGAAAAGATACACAATTGGAATAGTAAAGATACGCAAACGATGTAAAGATACTCAGTTTGAAAGAAACACACTCCCACACTTGCAAAACTCTCAAATACAATAGAAACTCGCATCAGAAGCCTTACAGAAAGATACTCAAACGAGAAATGAAAAGATACACAATTGGAATACTAAAGATACGGAAATGATGTAAAGATACACAATTGGAATAGTAAAGATACGCAAACGATGTAAAGATACTCAGTTTGAAAGAAACACACTCCCACACTTGCAAAACTCTCAAATACAATAGAAACTCGCATCAGAAGCCATACAGAAAGATACTCAAACGAGAAATGAAAAGATACACAACTGGAATAGTAAAGATACGCAAACGATGTAAAGATACACAATTGGAATAGTAAAGATACGCAAACGATGTAAAGATACTCA
Organism: Argentina anserina; assembly: GCF_933775445.1. NCBI lineage: Eukaryota > Viridiplantae > Streptophyta > Magnoliopsida > Rosales > Rosaceae > Argentina > Argentina anserina. Next base: position 9,937,497 of record NC_065873.1, on the reverse strand, counting down.
GTTTGAAAGAAAACACTCCCACACTTGCAAAACTCTCAAATTCAATAGAAACTCGCATCAGAAAGCCTTACAGAATGAGACTCAAACGAGAAATGTAAAGATACACAATTGGAATAGTAAAGATACGCAAACGATGTAAAGATACACAATTGGAAAAGTAAAGATACGCAAACGATGTAAAGATACACAATTGGAATAGTAAAGATACGCAAACTATGTAAAGATACTCAGTTTGAAAGAAACACACTCCCACACTTGCAAAACTCTCAAATTCAATAGAAACTCGCATCAGAAAGCCTTACAGAAAGATACTCAAACGAGAAATGAAAAGATACACAATTGGAATAGTAAAGATACGCAAACGATGTAAAGATACACAATTGGAATAGTAAAGATACGCAAACGAAGTAAAGATACACAATTGGAATACTAAAGATACGGAAATGATGTAAAGATACACAATTGGAATAGTAAAGATACGCAAACGATGTAAAGATACTCAGTTTGAAAGAAACACACTACCACACTTGCAAAACTCTCAAATACAATAGAAACTCGCATCAGAAGCCTTACAGAAAGATACTCAAACGAGAAATGAAAAGATACACAATTGGAATAGTAAAGATACGCAAACGATGTAAAGATACACAATTGGAAAAGTAAAGATACGCAAACGAAGTAAAGATACACAATTGGAATACTAAAGATACGCAAACGATGTAAAGATACACAATTGGAATAGTAAAGATACGCAAACTATGTAAAGATACTCAGTTTGAAAGAAACACACTCCCACACTTGCAAAACTCTCAAATTCAATAGAAACTCGCATCAGAAAGCCTTACAGAAAGATACTCAAACGAGAAATGAAAAGATACACAGTTGGAATAGTAAAGATACGCAAACGATGTAAAGATACTCAGTTTGAAAGAAACACACTCCCACTCTTGCAAAACTCTCAAATACAATAGAAACTCGCATCAGAAGCCATACAGAAAGATACTCAAACGAGAAATGAAAAGATACACAACTGGAATAGTAAGGATACGCAAACGATGTAAAGATACTCAGTTTGAAAGAAACACACTCCCACACTTGCAAAACTCTCAAATTCAATAGAAACTCGCATCAGAAAGCCTTACAGAAAGATACTCAAACGAGAAATGAAAAGATACACAATTGGAATAGTAAAGAAACGCAAACGATGTAAAGATACTCAGTTTGAAAGAAACACACTCCCACACTTGCAAAACTCTCAAATACAATAGAAACTCGCATCAGAAGCCTTACAGAAAGATACTCAAACGAGAAATGAAAAGATACACAATTGGAATACTAAAGATACGGAAATGATGTAAAGATACACAATTGGAATAGTAAAGATACGCAAACGATGTAAAGATACTCAGTTTGAAAGAAACACACTACCACACTTGCAAAACTCTCAAATACAATAGAAACTCGCATCAGAAGCCTTACAGAAAGATACTCAAACGAGAAATGAAAAGATACACAATTGGAATAGTAAACATACGCAAACGATGTAAAGATACACAATTGGAAAAGTAAAGATACGCAAACGAAGTAAAGATACACAATTGGAATACTAAAGATACGCAAACGATGTAAAGATACACAATTGGAATAGTAAAGATACGCAAACTATGTAAAGATACTCAGTTTGAAAGAAACACACTCCCACACTTGCAAAACTCTCAAATTCAATAGAAACTCGCATCAGAAAGCCTTACAGAAAGATACTCAAACGAGAAATGAAAAGATACACAGTTGGAATAGTAAAGATACGCAAACGATGTAAAGATACTCAGTTTGAAAGAAACACACTCCCACTCTTGCAAAACTCTCAAATACAATAGAAACTCGCATCAGAAGCCATACAGAAAGATACTCAAACGAGAAATGAAAAGATACACAACTGGAATAGTAAGGATACGCAAACGATGTAAAGATACTCAGTTTGAAAGAAACACACTCCCACACTTGCAAAACTCTCAAATTCAATAGAAACTCGCATCAGAAAGCCTTACAGAAAGATACTCAAACGAGAAATGAAAAGATACACAATTGGAATAGTAAAGAAACGCAAACGATGTAAAGATACTCAGTTTGAAAGAAACACACTCCCACACTTGCAAAACTCTCAAATACAATAGAAACTCGCATCAGAAGCCATACAGAAAGATACTCAAACGAGAAATGAAAAGATAAACAACTGGAATAGTAAAGATACTCAAACGAGAAATGAAAAGATACACAATTGGAATAGTAAAGATACGCAAACGATGTAAAGATACTCAGTTTGAAAGAAACACACTCCCACACTTGCAAAACTCTCAAATTCAATAGAAACTCGCATCAGAAAGCCTTACAGAAAGATACTCAAACGAGAAATGAAAAGATACACAATTAGAATAGTAAAGATACGCAAACGATGTAAAGATACTCAGTTTGAAAGAAACACACTCCCACACTTGCAAAACTCTCAAATACAATAGAAACTCGCATCAGAAGCCATACAGAAAGATACTCAAACGAGAAATGAAAAGATAAACAACTGGAATAGTAAAGATACGCAAACGATGTTAAGATACACAATTGGAATAGTAAAGATACGCAAACGATGTAAAGATACTCAGTTTGAAAGAAACACACTCCCACACTTGCAAAACTCTCAAATACAATAGAAACTCGCATCAGAAGCCATACAGAAAGATACTCAAACGAGAAATGAAAAGATAAACAACTGGAATAGTAAAGATACTCAAACGAGAAATGAAAAGATACACAATTGGAATAGTAAAGATACGCAAACGATGTAAAGATACTCAGTTTGAAAGAAACACACTCCCACACTTGCAAAACTCTCAAATTCAATAGAAACTCGCATCAGAAAGCCTTACAGAAAGATACTCAAACGAGAAATGAAAAGATACACAATTAGAATAGTAAAGATACGCAAACGATGTAAAGATACTCAGTTTGAAAGAAACACACTCCCACACTTGCAAAACTCTCAAATACAATAGAAACTCGCATCAGAAGCCATACAGAAAGATACTCAAACGAGAAATGAAAAGATAAACAACTGGAATAGTAAAGATACGCAAACGATGTTAAGATACACAATTGGAATAGTAAAGATACGCAAACGATGTAAAGATACTCAGTTTGAAAGAAACACACTCCCACACTTGCAAAACTCTCAAATACAATAGAAACTCGCATCAGAAGCCTTATAGAAAGATACACAAACGAGAAATGAAAAGATACACAATTGGAATAGTAAAGATACGCAAACGATGTAAAGATACACAATTGGAAAAGTAAAGATACGCAAACGATGTAAAGATACACAATTGGAATAGTAAACATACGCAAACTATGTAAAGATACTCAGTTTGAAAGAAACACACTCCCACACTTGCAAAACTCTTAAATACAATAGAAACTCGCATCAGAAGCCTTACATAAAGATACTCAAACGAGAAATGAAAAGATACACAATTGGAATAGTAAAGATACACAATTGGAATAGTAAAGATACGCAAACGATGTAAAGATACTCAGTTTGAAAGAAACACACTCCCACACTTGCAAAACTCTCAAATACAATAGAAACTCGCATCAGAAGCCATACAGAAAGATACTCAAACGAGAAATGAAAAGATACACAACTGGAATAGTAAAGATACGCAAACGATGTTAAGATACACAATTGGAATAGTAAAGATACGCAAACGATGAAAAGATACTCAGTTTGAAAGAAACACACTCCCACACTTGCAAAACTCTCAAATTCAATAGAAACTCGCATCAGAAAGCCTTACAGAAAGATATTCAAACGAGAAATGAAAAGATACACAATTGGAATAGTAAAGATACGCAAACGATGTAAAGATACACAATTGGAATAGTAAAGATACGCAAACGATGTAAAGATACTCAGTTTGAAAGAAACACACTCCCACACTTGCAAAACTCTCAAATACAATAGAAACTCGCATCAGAAGCCTTACAGAAAGATACTCAAACGAGAAATGAAAAGATACACAATTGGAATAGTAAAAATACGCAAACGATGTAAAGATACACAATTGGAATAGTAAACATACGCAAACGATGTAAAGATACTCAGTTTGAAAGAAACACACTCCCACACTTGCAAAACTCTCAAATACAATAGAAACTCGCATAAGAAGCCTTACAGAAAGATACTCAAACGAGAAATGAAAAGATACACAATTGGAATAGTAAAGATACGCAAACGATGTAAAGATACTCAGTTTGAAAGAAACACACTCCCACACTTGCAAAACTCTCAAATTCAATAGAAACTCGCATCAGAAAGCCTTACAGAAAGATACTCAAACGAGAAATGAAAAGATACACAATTGGAATAGTAAAGATACGCAAACGATGTAAAGATACTCAGTTTGAAAGAAACACACTCCCACTCTTGCAAAACTCTCAAATACAATAGAAACTCGCATCAGAAGCCATACAGAAAGATACTCAAACGAGAAATGAAAAGATACACAACTGGAATAGTAAAGATACGCAAACGATGTAAAGATACACAATTGGAATAGTAAAGATACGCAAACGATGTAAAGATACTCAGTTTGAAAGAAAACACTCCCACACTTGCAAAACTCTCAAATTCAATAGAAACTCGCATCAGAAAGCCTTATAGAATGAGACTCAAACGAGAAATGTAAAGATACACAATTGGAATAGTAAAGATACGCAAACGATGTAAAGATACACAATTGGAAAAGTAAAGATACGCAAACGATGTAAAGATACACAATTGGAATAGTAAAGATACGCAAACGATGTAAAGATACTCAGTTTGAAAGAAACACACTCCCACACTTGCAAAACTCTCAAATTCAATAGAAACTCGCATCAGAAAGCCTTACAGAAAGATACTCAAACGAGAAATGAAAAGATACACAATTAGAATAGTAAAGATACGCAAACGATGTAAAGATACTCAGTTTGAAAGAAACACACTCCCACACTTGCAAAACTCTCAAATACAATAGAAACTCGCATCAGAAGCCATACAGAAAGATACTCAAACGAGAAATGAAAAGATACACAACTGGAATAGTAAAGATACGCAAACGATGTTAAGATACACAATTGGAATAGTAAAGATACGCAAACGATGTAAAGATACTCAGTTTGAAAGAAACACACTCCCACACTTGCAAAACTCTCAAATTCAATAAAAACTCGCATCAGAAAGCCTTACAGAAAGATATTCAAACGAGAAATGAAAAGATATACAATTGGAATAGTAAAGATACGCAAACGATGTAAAGATACACAATTGGAATAGTAAAGATACGCAAACGATGTAAAGATACTCAGTTTGAAAGAAACACACTCCCACACTTGCAAAACTCTCAAATTCAATAGAAACTCGCATCAGAAAGCCTTACTGAAAGATACTCAAACGAGAAATGAAAAGATACACAATTGGAATAGTAAAGAAACGCAAACGATGTAAAGATACTCAGTTTGAAAGAAACACACTCCCACACTTGCAAAACTCTCAAATACAATAGAAACTCGCATCAGAAGCCTTACAGAAAGATACTCAAACGAGAAATGAAAAGATACACAATTGGAATACTAAAGATACGGAAATGATGTAAAGATACACAATTGGAATAGTAAAGATACGCAAACGATGTAAAGATACTCAGTTTGAAAGAAACACACTCCCACACTTGCAAAACTCTCAAATACAATAGAAACTCGCATCAGAAGCCATACAGAAAGATACTCAAACGAGAAATGAAAAGATACACAACTGGAATAGTAAAGATACGCAAACGATGTAAAGATACACAATTGGAATAGTAAAGATACGCAAACGATGTAAAGATACTCAGTTTGAAAGAAAACACTCCCACACTTGCAAAACTCTCAAATTCAATAGAAACTCGCATCAGAAAGCCTTACAGAATGAGACTCAAACGAGAAATGTAAAGATACACAATTGGAATAGTAAAGATACGCAAACGATGTAAAGATACACAATTGGAAAAGTAAAGATACGCAAACGATGTAAAGATACACAATTGGAATAGTAAAGATACGCAAACTATGTAAAGATACTCAGTATGAAAGAAACACACTCCCACACTTGCAAAACTCTCAAATTCAATAGAAACTCGCATCAGAAAGCCTTACAGAAAGATACTCAAACGAGAAATGAAAAGATACACAATTGGAATAGTAAAGATACGCAAACGATGTAAAGATACACAATTGGAATAGTAAAGATACGCAAACGAAGTAAAGATACACAATTGGAATACTAAAGATACGGAAATGATGTAAAGATACACAATTGGAATAGTAAAGATACGCAAACGATGTAAAGATACTCAGTTTGAAAGAAACACACTACCACACTTGCAAAACTCTCAAATACAATAGAAACTCGCATCAGAAGCCTTACAGAAAGATACTCAAACGAGAAATGAAAAGATACACAATTGGAATAGTAAAGATACGCAAACGATGTAAAGATACACAATTGGAAAAGTAAAGATACGCAAACGAAGTAAAGATACACAATTGGAATACTAAAGATACGCAAACGATGTAAAGATACACAATTGGAATAGTAAAGATACGCAAACTATGTAAAGATACTCAGTTTGAAAGAAACACACTCCCACACTTGCAAAACTCTCAAATTCAATAGAAACTCGCATCAGAAAGCCTTACAGAAAGATACTCAAACGAGAAATGAAAAGATACACAATTGGAATAGTAAAGAAACGCAAACGATGTAAAGATACTCAGTTTGAAAGAAACACACTCCCACACTTGCAAAACTCTTAAATACAATAGAAACTCGCATCAGAAGCCTTACAGAAAGATACTCAAACGAGAAATGAAAAGATACACAATTGGAATAGTAAAGATACGCAAACGATGTAAAGATACTCAGTTTGAAAGAAACACACTCCCACACTTGCAAAACTCTCAAATTCAATAGAAACTCGCATCAGAAAGCCTTACAGAAAGATACTCAAACGAGAAATGAAAAGATACACAATTGGAATAGTAAAGATACGCAAACGATGTAAAGATAAACAATTGGAATAGTAAAGATACGCAAACGATGTAAAGATACTCAGTTTGAAAGAAACACACTACCACACTTGCAAAACTCTCAAATACAATAGAAACTCGCATCAGAAGCCTTACAGAAAGATACTCAAACGAGAAATGAAAAGATACACAATTGGAATAGTAAAGATACGGAAACGAAGTAAAGATACACAATTGGAATAGTAAACATACGCAAACGATGTAAAGATACTCAGTTAGAAAGAAACACACTACCACACTTGCAAAACTCTCAAATACAATAGAAACTCGCATCAGAAGCCTTACAGAAAGATACTCAAACGAGAAATGAAAAGATACACAATTGGAATAGTAAAGATACGCAAACGATGTAAAGATACACAATTGGAAAAGTAAAGATACGCAAACGATGTAAAGATACACAATTGGAATAGTGATGGGAGCACAAAGTGTGACATTCTTAATGTGATTATGCCCTATTCTTACTCTTTGTTACCTCTTATTTAGTATGTTTTAGTTTCTTTTGTATGAATAAGTGTCTAGGTAGAGCTTATATCAATTATGAATGAATTGATGATCAAATCGTGCTAAGTGTTAAGAATCCTTGTTGAGATATGCTTCATTGTTCGAGTAGGATTCATCCTTGTGTATTTCTTTGTTTCTAACATACTAATTCTTATTAGGAAATACAAATCCATGTTGGAGAAGGAAAGCAATCCTAGTTCCACAAGGAAAGAGAAGAAAATACACTTAAAAGCCCAATCCATTCAAGAATCAAAATGCTGTCAATATTCGTAGTCCATCTTCGACGGGCTCCCCTGGATAGCTCCGATCGAGTTAGAAGACCTACTTTATATGGAAATAAAGGTATTTGAGTCTAGTTTCTGTAGGATTTGGAATCAAATCAATATCTTATTCCTACAGAGAGATATGACTGAATCATTGATCGGAGGTCCAGTGAACTCGGCGGAATTATCTCAGCCATTGATTTGCTTTTGATCCAAGGGCTATGAGGGAAACTTGGGACTTTGTTCCTCCTGCAAATAGAGCACAAATATATATCAAAATGTCCATAAATCCCAGCACCAAAGAATGTCAAAGAAGGCATGCAGCAAATTAAATGAGAAGAGGCAAGAAAGTCAAAGAAGGCATGCAGCAAATTTAATGAGGAGAGGTAAGAAAAATCAAACATGGCTGCAACAATGAAGACTTTTGCTGCCTCCCTAATTCAAAGGAAGAAATTTGTGCAAAAGAAATCAGCAATAAAGGAGGAAGAAGATATGTAATTAATGCAAAAGATATGCAATCCTTATAGAAATCAGAATTCTGCAGTGCAGATCATCCATCTTTGACGGGCTCCCCTGGACAGCTCAAAATGATTGAGAAAATGTACCTTATATGGATGAAACGCGACGGACGTCTAGTTGAAATTGCCAGTTGGAATCATTTCAATATCTATTTTCTAGAGAAAGTTATGGCCACAATAAGGGACAAAGGTCAAATCTGCCGAATCTAGGAAACCTCAACCAATTTGGTTTCAACTTTGTGGACTTTGTGGCCATCCTCCCTTGGGTTTCTTCCTCTATATATAGCACCTCAATTCCACAGAAACATATCATCAACCTTGCTCACAAGACTTACCAAAGCTCTGCCCAAACACTTTCATTCACCAAGCATCATAGAATCCGAATTCACCACCCTTCATCATATTTTCTGTCCAAAGCTTGGGAGCCTAGGATACCATACTCTTGAAGATCTCGTGCTACCTCTGTAAGGAACCTTGGGAGGAGAATTATAAAGTGTAACTCTTTGATCTTCATGTTTAGTTTTCGGGTTTTTATGTTCTTGTTCTTGGATGATTCATGTTTAGGTTTTGTTAAAGTTATTTTTATTCTTGTCTATGAGATATTTGTAATTTTCGAATGACATGATGAATTAAGGTTTTCGATTTTTATTCAATGATTTTAGGTTTTATGCCATGAGTTTCTGTTTATTTATGTTCTTAATTCATTTTCGGTGTGTTCTTATATTGCATGTGTGATTAAGACAAGTAGTTGATGTCGCATATGTTAATCATTCAAAGTTAAAAACAATTTTGATACAAGTAGTTGATTAATTGTTTGTCCCCTTTGTGTTCCTCCACCGATTATGATCTTAAGTTCGACATTGGATAAGTGCTTTAAACATATTGATTTCTCTTTGTGATACGTAATTGCATGATGAATTGGTATGTTAGATTTCGTAGCAAGACAAGTAGTTGAGCTCAATAATATCTATGTATTAGGAACCAAGTAGGAACTTGATGCATGATCGAATTTAAGATGAACTATGATACTTACGGCATGAACAAGATTGAGAGTAGATTTTGTTACCTTTGTTCTTATGTTATTTGTTTGGTAATTTCTTATGTGTTGGTTGGTTGATCACATGTATATATTAGTTTAGGTTTTATTTTCTGTTTTTATCTTTCAACCCGATCCTATATATCAAACTCTTTTAAACTCGTATGAATTCGTTGTTAAATGTTTGTGATTCTTTACCCTGGTTGGATCCCCGGTTTGTGAACGATACCCTCTTGCTTTATACTACTAACGATGCTTACAGGGTTAATATTGATCTCGAGTAATCGAATCGATCAAATGGCGCCGTTGCCGGGGATCCATCATTATGGATCCCAATCTTTTAATTTCGAATTCACTGTTCATATTGTAAATTTGTATATTTTTTTTTCTTACTTTGTTCTAATATATACTAATTTTATCTTAGGTTGTTATTTTTTATGATTAATGAATGATTGTTGTAGGTTGTAAATCGAACGGAATAGGTAAAGTCCCTTTTGTTAATATTAGCCTCAACCCCTCATGTTTTCTTCCAAAGTTTTTGCATGAGGTTGAGGGCGGCTTTTATTAACACTTGGAGAATTGTCTAACACCCAAGTTTAAGTCCAGCTGAGTAAGAGGCATGCTCTTTTATTACCCTGGTGCATGGGACCAAAATTGGATCTCAGAGAACTATTGACTGACATACATCTCGGTGATGGAGTCGATAGGGAGTTCGCTCTCCGTAGTTCAACAAATGAGTCCTACCATGTTCACTATCTCTAATTGAGCTATACGGTCTTCTGAAACAAAGACTTGATCTTGTGTCTAGACATTCATACTTAGGCCGCACGTCCACCTCGGTTTACAACTTAGAATCAGTCGTTCATTCAGTCATTGAAATAGCAAAAAGAACTTGTGAATTGTGTGAACTTTGTAAACTTAAAGAACTAACTTGTGAATCCTTATCTTATTTTGTTGTAACATATAATAATTATAATTGTGTGTACTTTCTTAGGTTTTTAAGTTGAGAGATTAAAACGAACTTAAACATAAGATTTGACAATTTGTTGGATTAGTTGTTAAGCTAGTTTTTTTCCCTTAACATGTGCTTATTATAATTTAATGACTTTTGACATGTGTGTGACTTGTATATATCAATGACTTCCTAATTGTTATTCTCTAACTTTTGCATTGCATCTTCATTATTTATTCTAATTGCATTCATTTTGCATCTCATTCATGTGGCATTTTAAATTCCACGGAATATCATATGGCTAGAGGAACATAGTCTCTTAAGGACCTCACGTCCTATGTTATGTTTGGTAAGTTCTCACTTTCACTAATGATTTTAATTGAGATTCTACAGATTTATAGTGAAGTGACCAACAATGAGCTCGAGAATATACTACAAGGTTGGACAACAAAATGGCGGAGGAGAAACCCCATAATGTGTCACCTACAAAATGATTGAAAGGAAAACTCGGTCTAAGCTATTAGACTTTAAACTTAAGCGCTTGTTGGGAGGCAACCCAATTTTGATTTTTTACTCTTTACTCTTTATTTGGTTATTGTTTTTGTTCTTTTTGATTTGTTTTGTGCGTGTGTAGGTTAGTTTTCGAGAAAACGTGAAGAGGAGCAAAACATTTTCGTTCAACAGAATCTGGTAGAAACAGTCCGTCGACTTCCGCAGACTGTATCTCCCAGCTCAAACGAAGTTGGAATATGTACTTTATATGGAAACAAAGGCCATGTTTCCATTCCAGCTGTTTAAGTCAACGGAATTCAGGTACAAAAGAGGTAAAGGTCATTCTAGTTTTTGATTCTATAAACTTGTTTTTCGTGACAAATTTTCAGGGGCATAACTTTCTCCTCATTTGGAGTTAGCGAACGTACTTTATATGCTTGGAAAGCTAGAAACATTAGCTTTCAATTCCCACTGTTGTCTTACTGATCGGAGATTATTTTTAAACGTTACGATGCATTGAATGCAAGCTGTTGGACCGCGTCATGGGGGAGCATTTCTCATCTTTTTCTCCTGTTTTTATTTTTGTGTCTTTGTTTCTTTCCACTATGCTTTTGTTTTTCATTGCATAATTTATTTTTGACATTCATTGAGGACAATGCATGATTCGAGTGTGGGGGAAGGTTTACATGTTAGTGTCATAAAATCAGAAAAATAAAAATAAAATTTTTTTTGTTTTGTTTTGTTTTTGTTTTTGTTTTTGTTTTGAGTCCTAGATATGCCTTTAACTGTCTAGGATGAGTTGATCTTTGAATGATTGGGTGAAAGATGATCACAAGATTGGAAATTGAACATAATTTCTATTTGATGGTTAATCGATGTGTAGAGATTGTACGAACATGTAGTAGATGAGGATTTTGAAACTTAGGTACAAAATGAACATGTTCCTTACTTGTTTGAATTCATGTAACCTATGTGAGTTTCGAGCCATATATGTGCCTTTGTTTGGAGAGTTTAATCTATCGTTTCTTGGCTATATGACCTCATTACATCTATTTTGATCAATTCATATGCCATAGAATTGCAATGAACTAGAGAATGCTAGAACTTACTTTGTGAAACTTTCGAAACTTTTATCATAATATACTCTGATTTTGAAAATGATTGTCGGATCTTTTTAGGATTCCACCACTTAAACGAAAAAGCCGTATGCCTTATTTGAGCCCTGCTTGGGACACCTTAATATAAACCCCTTTGAGCCTATGTTAAGCCTTTTATTTCATTACCAACATGTTAATATCCTTGCTTAGTATAGTTGTATCTCTACCCTTCTCTTTAAGACTTGGCCGAGCCGATTGTTGGATGTTAATATGGACTGATGATTCGATTCAAGTGTGGGGTTGTGCTATGTATGTATTTTTTCCGTATGAAAAAGGGTGAAAAGAATGAAAAAAAATAGAAAGGTGTCGTGAGAAGAAAAAGCAAAAAATACATGAACACGACTTGAAAGAAAAAATATATATATATATACAAAGAAGTTATGGCATAGCTATGTTTGATGTGAATTTGGAGTTGTGATATATTTGTTGAAGGCTCAATAATGTTGTACTTTAGCCTTTGTTCGTTTTCACAACGTTTAGAGTGAAGAATGAGCGAACATGATAAAATTGGCTCTTGTTTTATGGAGTATGGCGACATAAGGTGGATGATTATTGCTCTGCTAAGTCTTGAGGATGACCTTTGTGATTCCTTTTACCTGAAAAATGATATCCTTAACGAGCCTAAGCCTACCTTTTATAAAGATCCGCATGATTCTTAAAATGAGTAGCTCTTGATATGTGGAGTTTGTTTCATAAGTAAGCATATGGTTAGGGTTCATTTGTGCATATGATTGGTATCTTTCATGAGGTTTTCGAATTCACTATGTGTTTATAACTCTTATGTGTGAAAAGCTTTTAAGCATATGCCATGTTCTTGAGAGAAAATATTTGGAGTGCATATCCCTTGTGAGTTGAATTTGAACTTGTTTTGAACATGTTGAGCTTAATATCACCTATGTTTCTGCCATGTCTTACTTGTTCTGCGAGATCACATGTTTATTAACCATTAAATTCATTCTATCTATTTCGATTAAGTGTTATTCTTGATGCTATGAGTTTGAAGATCGTTGAGACAAAATGTTGAAGGCATTATAGTTGAGTCATTAGTTTAGTTGTTTTGATTTTTGTTTTATGTTTTTGTTTCCCTTTTCTATTATTTGCTAAGGGACTAGCAAAGCTTAAGTGTGGGGTTGTTGATGGGAGCACAAAGTGTGACATTCTTAATGTGATTATGCCTTATTCTTACTCTTTGTTACCTCTTATTTAGTATGTTTTAGTTTCTTTTGTATGAATAAGTGTCTAGGTAGAGCTTATATCAATTATGAATGAATTGATGATCAAATCGTGCTAAGTGTTAAGAATCCTTGTTGAGATATGCTTCATTGTTCGAGTAGGATTCATCCTTGTGTATTTCTTTGTTTCTAACATACTAATTCTTATTAGGAAATACAAATCCATGTTGGAGAAGGAAAGCAATCCTAGTTCCACAAGGAAAGAGAAGAAAATACACTTAAAAGCCCAATCCATTCAAGAATCAAAATGCTGTCAATATTCGTAGTCCATCTTCGACGGGCTCCCCTGGATAGCTCCGATCGAGTTAGAAGACCTACTTTATATGGAAATAAAGGTATTTGAGTCTAGTTTCTGTAGGATTTGGAATCAAATCAATATCTTATTCCTACAGAGAGATATGACTGAATCATTGATCGGAGGTCCAGTGAACTCGGCGGAATTATCTCAGCCATTGATTTGCTTTTGATCCAAGGGCTATGAGGGAAACTTGGGACTTTGTTCCTCCTGAAAATAGAGCACAAATATATATCAGAATGTCCATAAATCCCAGCACCAAAGAATGTCAAAGAAGGCATGCAGCAAATTAAATGAGAAGAGGCAAGAAAGTCAAAGAAGGCATGCAGCAAATTTAATGAGGAGAGGTAAGAAAAATCAAACATGGCTGCAACAATGAAGACTTTTGCTGCCTCCCTAATTCAAAGGAAGAAATTTGTGCAAAAGAAATCAGCAATAAAGGAGGAAGAAGATATGTAATTAATGCAAAAGATATGCAATCCTTATAGAAATCAGAATTCTGCAGTGCAGATCATCCATCTTTGACGGGCTCCCCTGGACAGCTCAAAATGATTGAGAAAATGTACCTTATATGGATGAAAAGCCACGGAAGTCTAGTTGAAATTGCCAGTTGGAATCATCTCAATATCTATTTTCTAGAGAAAGTTATGGCCACAACAAGGGACAAAGGTCAAATCTGCCGAATCTAGGAAACCTCAACCAATTTGGTTTCAACTTTGTGGACTTTGTGGCCATCCTCCCTTGGGTTTCTTCCTCTATATATAGCACCTCAATTCCACAGAAACATATCATCAACCTTGCTCACAAGACTTACCAAAGCTCTGCCCAAACACTTTCATTCACCAAGCATCATAGAATCCGAATTCACCACCCTTCATCATATTTTCTGTCCAAAGCTTGGGAGCCTAGGATACCATACTCTTGAAGATCTCGTGCTACCTCTGTAAGGAACCTTGGGAGGAGAATTATAAAGTGTAACTCTTTGATCTTCATGTTTAGTTTTCGGGTTTTTATGTTCTTGTTCTTGGATGATTCATGTTTAGGTTTTGTTAAAGTTATTTTTATTCTTGTCTATGAGATATTTGTAATTTTCGAATGACATGATGAATTAAGGTTTTCGATTTTTATTCAATGATTTTAGGTTTTATGCCATGAGTTTCTGTTTATTTATGTTCTTAATTCATTTTCGGTGTGTTCTTATATTGCATGTGTGATTAAGACAAGTAGTTGATGTCGCATATGTTAATCATTCAAAGTTAAAAACAATTTTGATACAAGTAGTTGATTAATTGTTTGTCCCCTTTGTGTTCCTCCACCGATTATGATCTTAAGTTCGACATTGGATAAGTGCTTTAAACATATTGATTTCTCTTTGTGATACGTAATTGCATGATGAATTGGTATGTTAGATTTCGTAGCAAGACAAGTAGTTGAGCTCAATAATATCTATGTATTAGGAACCAAGTAGGAACTTGATGCATGATCGAATTTAAGATGAACTATGATACTTACGGCATGAACAAGATTGAGAGTAGATTTTGTTACCTTTGTTCTTATGTTATTTGTTTGGTAATTTCTTATGTGTTGGTTGGTTGATCACATGTATATATTAGTTTAGGTTTTATTTTCTGTTTTTATCTTTCCACCCGATCCTATATATCAAACTCTTTTAAACTCGTATGAATTCGTTGTTAAATGTTTGTGATTCTTTACCCTGGTTGGATCCCCGGTTTGTGAACGATACCCTCTTGCTTTATACTACTAACGATGCTTACAGGGTTAATATTGATCTCGAGTAATCGAATCGATCAAATAGTAAAGATACGCAAACTATGTAAAGATACTCAGTTTGAAAGAAACACACTCCCACACTTGCAAAACTCTCAAATTCAATAGAAACTCGCATCAGAAAGCCTTACAGAAAGATACTCAAACGAGAAATGAAAAGATACACAATTGGAATAGTAAAGATACGCAAACGATGTAAAGATACTCAGTTTGAAAGAAACACACTCCCACACTTGCAAAACTCTCAAATTCAATAGAAACTCGCATCAGAAAGCCTTACAGAAAGATATTCAAACGAGAAATGAAAAGATACACAATTGGAATAGTAAAGATACGCAAACGATGTTAAGATACTCAGTTTGAAAGAAACACACTCCCACACTTGCAAAACTCTCAAATTCAATAGAAACTCGCATCAGAAAGCCATACAGAAAGATACTCAAACGAGAAATGAAAAGATACACAATTGGAATAGTAAAGATACGCAAACGATGTAAAGATACTCAGTTTGAAAGAAACACACTCCCACACTTGCAAAACTCTCAAGTTCAATAAAAACTCGCATCACAAAGCCTTACAGAAAGATACTCAAACGAGAAATGAAAAAATACACAATTGGAATAGTAAAGATACGCAAACGATGTAAAGATACACAATTGGAATAGTAAAGATACGGAAACGATGTAAAGATACACAATTGGAATAGTAAAGATACGCAAACGATGTAAAGATACTCAGTTTGAAAGAAACACACTCCCACACATGCAAAACTCTCAAATACAATAGAAACTCGCATCAGAAGCCTTACAGAAAGATACTCAAACGAGAAATGAAAAGATACACAATTGGAATAGTAAAGATACGCATAAGAGTTAAGAACACAGTGAATTCGAAAACCTCATGAAAGATACCAATCATATGCACAAATGAACCAAAACCATATGCTTACTCATGAAACAAACTCCACAGATCAAGAGCTACTCATTTTAAGAATCATGCGGATCTTTATAAAAGGTAGGCTTAGGCTCGGTAAGGATATCATTTTTCAGGGAAAAGGAATCACAAAGGTCATCCTTAAGACTTAGCAGAGCAATAATCATCCACCTTATGTCGCCATACTCCATAAAACAAGGGCCAATTTTCATCATGTTGAACCCATTCTTCACTCTAAACATTGTGAAAATGGACAAAGGCTAAAGTACAACA
Organism: Argentina anserina; assembly: GCF_933775445.1. Classification (NCBI taxonomy): domain Eukaryota; kingdom Viridiplantae; phylum Streptophyta; class Magnoliopsida; order Rosales; family Rosaceae; genus Argentina; species Argentina anserina. The sequence goes on along the minus strand of NC_065873.1, from coordinate 9,920,893 downwards.
TTATTGAGCCTTCAACAAATACATCACAACTCCAAATTCACATCAAAACATAGCTATGCCGTAACTTCTTACTTCTCTTTCTTTTTCTATCTTTTTTTTTTCTAACCGTGTATATATCTTTTTCTTTTCTTTTTCTCACACGGCATCTTTCATTTTTTTCTTTTTTTCACTCTTTTCATACGGCATAAATACATACATAGCATAACCCCACACTTGAATCGAATCATCACTCCATATTAACATCAAATATTAGCTCTGCCAAGCCTCGAGAACAAGGTAGAGATATAACTATACTAAGCAAGGATATTAACATGTTGGTAATGAAAGAAAAGGTTTAATGTTGGCTCAAAGGGGTTCATACTAAGGTGTCCCAATCAGGGCACAAATAAGGCATACGGCTTTTTGGTTTAAGTGGTGGAATCCTAAAAAGATCCAACAATCCTTTTCAAAATCAGAGTATATTATGATAAAAGTTTTGGAAGTTTCACAAAGTAAGTTCTAGCATTCTCTAGTTCATTGCAATTCTACGGCATATGAATTGATCAAAATAGATGTAATGAGGTTATATAGCCAATAAACGATAGAATATCACTCAAAAAGAAAGCACATATATGGCTCGAAACTTACAAAGGTTACATGAATTTAAACAAGGAACATGCTCATTTTGTACCTAAGATTCAAAATCCTCATCTACTACATGTTCGTACAAAATCTACACATTGATTAACCATCAAATTGCAATTAAGTTTCAATTTCCAATCTTGTGATCATCATTCAACCAATCATTCAAAGATCAACTCATCTTAGACAGTTAAAGGCATACCTAAGACTCAAAACAAAATAAAATAAAATACAAATAAATTTTTTTATTTTATTTTATGACTCTAACATGTAAACCTTCCCCCATACTCGAATCATGCATTGTCCTCAATGAATGTCAAAAATAAATAATGCAATGAAAGACAAAAGCATAGTGGAAGGAAACAAAAACAAAAATAAAAACATGAGAAAAGTTGAGAAAATGATGAGAAAAGCTCCCCCATGATGTGGTCCAAACAGCCTGCATTCCATGCTTCATAACGTTTGAAAATAATCTCCGATAAGTGTGACAGTAGTGGGAATAGAAAGCTGATGTTTCTAGCTTTCCATGCATATAAAGTACATCCGCTAACTCCAAATGAGGAGAAAGTTATGCCCCTGCAAAGTTATCACGAAAAACAAGTTTATAGATTCAAAAACTGGAATGACCTTTATCTATTTGTACCTGAATTCCGTTGACTTAAACAGCTGGAATGGAAACATGGCCTGAATAAAAGTTGAAGATAACACAACAAGCTTTCAATCCATATATGGCACAACTGCCCAGTTAGGCCGGAAGTGCTCGCTGTTTTGCCGTTTCCGAACTGCAACTGCACGAGTTCTGAATTTCTGACACGACCTTGCTGCCTTCAAATTGCAACTGAGAATGATGTAGACCTCTAAATCCAGTTCTGTAAAAAGCTACAGAAACTAGACTCAAAGACCTTGGTTTCCATATAAAGCACATATTCCAACTCCCTGTGAGCTGGGAGATACAGTCTGCCGAACTCGACGGACTGTTTCTGCCAGATTCTGTTGAACGAAAATGTTTTGCTCCTCTTCACGTTTTCTCGAAAACTAACCTACACACGCACAAAACAAATCAAAAAGAACAAAAATAAATAAAAACAATAAATATAAAAGAAAACAAATTGGGTTGCCTCCCAACAAGCGCTTATGTTTAAAGTCTAATAGCTTAGACCGAGTTTTCCTTTCAATCATTTTGTAAGTGACACATTATGGGGTTTCTCTTTCGCCATTTTGTTGTCCAACCTTGTAGTATATTATGAAGCTCATTGCTGGTCACTTCACTATAAATCTGTAAAATCTCAATTAAGATCATTAGTGTAAGTGGGAACCTACCAAACATAACATAGGACGTGAGGTCCTTAAGAGACTATGTTCCTCTAGCCATATGATATTCCGTGGAATTTAAAATGCAACATGAATGAGATGCAAAATGAATGCAATTAGAATAAATAATGAAGATGCAATGCAAAAGTTAGAGAATAACAATTAGAAAGTCATTGATATATACAAGTCACAAACATATCAAAAGTCATTCAAATATAACAAGAACATGTTAAGGGGAGAAAAGAAACAAAAACTAGCTTAACAACCAATCCAACATGATTGTTTAAGTTCGTTTTAATTTCTCAACTCAAAAACCTAATAAAGTATACACAATTACAATTACTATATGTTATAGCAAAATAAGATAAAAGAATACAAGAAAAAAGTTTTTTTTTTTATAAGTTACTTTTCAATCAATTTCATGTTTCAACATTCTTAAGTTTTTATTCAAACAATTAAATGATCGATTGATTCTAAGTTGTAAACCAAGGTGGACATGCGGCCTAAGTATGGATGCCTAGACACAAGTTTGAATCGTTGTTTCAGAAGGCCAGATAGCTAATTCAGAGATAGTAAACATGGTAGGACTCATTTGTTGAACTACGGAGGGCAAGCCCCCTATCGACTCCATCACCGAGATGTATGTCAGTCAATAGTTCTTTGAGATCCAATTTTGGTCCCATGCACCAGGGTAATGAAAGAGCGTGCCCCTTACTCAGCTGGAAACAAACTTGGGTGTTAGACAAATCTCCAAGTGTTAATAAAAGCCGCCCTCAACCTCATGCAAAAAATTTGGAAGAAAACATGAGGGGTTAAGGCTAATATTAAGAAAAGGGACTTTACCTATTCTATTCGATTTACAACCTACAACAATCATTCATTCAATCATTAAAAATAATAACCTAATATAAAATTACTATATGTTAGAACAAAGTAAGAAAAACATATACAAATTTACAATATGAACAATGAATTCGAAATTAAAAGATTGGGATCCATAATGATGAATCCCCGGCAACGGCGCCATTTGATCGGTTCGATTACTCGAGATCAATATTAACCCTGTAAGCATCGTTAGTAGTATAAAGCAAGAGGGTATCGTTCACAAACCGGGGATCCAACCAGGGTAAAGAATCACAAACATTTAACAACGACATCATAAGAGATATAAAGATTTGAGATATATTTTGGATCAAACATAAAATAAACCTAAACTAATATATACATGTGATCAACCAACCAACACATAAGAAATTACCAAACAAATAACATAAGAACAAAGGTAACAAAATCTACTCTCAATCTTGTTCATGCCGTAAGTATCATAGTTCATCTTAAATTCGATCATGCATCAAGTTCCTACTTGGTTCCTAATACATAGATATTATTGAGCTCAACTACTTGTCTTGCTACGAAATCTAACATACCAATTCATCATGCAATTACGTATCACAAAGAGAAATCAATATGTTTAAAGCACTTATCCAATGTCGAACTTAAGATCATAATCGGTGGAGGAACACAAAGGGGACAAACAATTAATCAACTACTTGTATCAAAATTGTTTTTAACTTTGAATGATTAACATATGCGACATCAACTACTTGTCTTAATCACACATGCAATATAAGAACACACCGAAAATGAATTAAGAACATAAATAAACAGAAACTCATGGCATAAAACCTAAAATCATTGAATAAAAATCGAAAACCTTAATTCATCATGTCATTCAAAAATTACAAATATCTCATAGACAAGAATAAAAATAACTTTAACAAAACCTAAACATGAATCATTCAAGAACAAGAACATAAAAACCCGAAAACTAAACATGAAGATCAAAGAGTTACACTTTATAATTCTCCTCCCAAGGTTCCTTACAGAGGTAGCACGAGATCTTCAAGAGTATGGTATCCTAGGCTCCCAAGCTTTGGACAGAAAATATGATGAAGGGTGGTGAATTCGGATTCTATGATGCTTGGTGAATGAAAGTGTTTGGGCAGAGCTTTGGCAAGTCTTGTGAGCAAGGTTGATGATATGTTTCTGTGGAATTGAGGTGCTATATATAGAGGAAGAAACCCAAGGGAGGATGGCCACAAAGTCCACAAAGTTGAAACCAAATTGGTTGAGGTTTCCTAGATTCGGCAGATTTGACCTTTGTCCCTTGTTGTGGCCATAACTTTCTCTAGAAAATAGATATTGAGATGATTCCAACTGGCAATTTCAACTAGACTTCCGTGGCTTTTCATCCATATAAGGTACATTTTCTCAATCATTTTGAGCTGTCCAGGGGAGCCCGTCAAAGATGGATGATCTGCACTGCCAGAATTCTGATTTCTATAAGGATTGCATATCTTTTGCATTAATTACATATCTTCTTCCTCCTTTATTGCTGATTTCTTTTGCACAAATTTCTTCCTTTGAATTAGGGAGGCAGCAAAAGTCTTAATTGTTGCAGCCATGTTTGATTTTTCTTACCTCTCCTCATTAAATTTGCTGCATGCCTTCTTTGACTTTCTTGCCTCTTCTCATTTAATTTGCTGCATGCCTTCTTTGACATTCTTTGGTGCTGGGATTTATGGACATTCTGATACATATTTGTGCTCTATTTGCAGGAGGAACAAAGTCCCAAGTTTCCCTCATAGCCCTTGGATCAAAAGCAAATCAATGGCTGAGATAATTCCGCCGAGTTCACTGGACCTCCGATCAATGATTCAGTCATATCTCTCTGTAGGAATAAGATATTGATTTGATTCCAAATCCTACAGAAACTAGACTCAAATACCTTTATTTCCATATAAAGTAGGTCTTCTAACTCGATCGGAGCTATCCAGGGGAGCCCGTCGAAGATGGACTATGAATATTGACAGCATTTTGATTCTTGAATGGATTGGGCTTTTAAGTGTATTTTCTTCTCTTTCCTTGTGGAACTAGGATTGCTTTCCTTCTCCAACATGGATTTGTATTTCCTAATAAGAATAAGTATGTTAGAAACAAAGAAATACGAAAGGATGAATCCTACTCGAACAAGGAATCATATCTCAACAAGGATTATTAACACTTAGCACGATTTCATCATCAATTCACTCATAATTAATATAAGCTCTACCTAGACACTTATTCTTACAAAAGAAACTAAAACATACTAAATAAGAGGTAACAAAGAGTAAGAATATGGCATAATCACATTAAGAACGTCACACTTTGTGCTCCTATCAGATACACAATTGGAATAGTAAAGATACGCAAACGATGTAAAGATACTCAGTTTGAAAGAAACACACTCCCACACATGCAAAACTCTCAAATACAATAGAAACTCGCATCAGAAGCCTTACAGAAAGATACTCAAACGAGAAATGAAAAGATACACAATTGGAATAGTAAAGATACGCAAACGATGTAAAGATACACAATTGGAATAGTAAAGATACGCAAACGATGTAAAGATACTCAGTTTGAAAGAAACACACTCCCACACTTGCAAAACTCTCAAATTCAATAGAAACTCGCATCAGAAAGCCTTACAGAAAGATACTTAAACGAGAAATGAAAAAATACACAATTGGAATAGTAAAGATACGCAAACGATGTAAAGATACACAATTGGAATAGTAAAGATACGCAAACGATGTAAAGATACACAATTGGAATAGTAAAGATACGCAAACGATGTAAAGATACTCAGTTTGAAAGAAACACACTCCCACACTTGCAAAACTCTCAAATTCAATAGAAACTCGCATCAGAAAGCCTTACAGAAAGATACTTAAACGAGAAATGAAAAAATACACAATTGGAATAGTAAAGATACGCAAACGATGTAAAGATACACAATTGGAATAGTAAAGATACGCAAACGATGTAAAGATACACAATTGCAATAGTAAAGATACGCAAACGATGTAAAGATACTCAGTTTGAAAGAAACACACTCCCACACTTGCAAAACTCTCAAATACAATAGAAACTCGCATCAGAAGCCTTACAGAAAGATACTCAAACGAGAAATGAAAAGATACACAATTGGAATAGTAAAGATACGCAAACGATGTAAAGATACACAATTGGAATAGTAAACATACGCAAACGATGTAAAGATACTCAGTTTGAAAGAAACACACTCCCACACTTGCAAAACTCTCAAATACAATAGAAACTCGCATCAGAAGCCTTACAGAAAGATACTCAAACGAGAAATGAAAAGATACACAATTGGAATAGTAAAGATACGCAAACGATGTAAAGATACACAATCGGAAAAGTAAACATACGCAAAGGATGTAAAGATACTCAGTTTGAAAGAAACACACTCCTAGACTTGCAAAACTCTCAAATACAATAGAAACTCGCATCAGAAGCCTTACAGAAAGATACTCAAACGAGAAATGAAAAGATACACAATTGGAATAGTAAAGATACGCAAACGATGTAAAGATACACAATTGGAATAGTAAACATACGCAAACGATGTAAAGATACTCAGTTTGAAAGAAACACACTCCCACACTTGCAAAACTCTCAAATACAATAGAAACTCGCATCAGAAGCCATACAGAAAGATACTCAAACGAGAAATGAAAAGATACACAACTGGAATAGTAAAGATACGCAAACGATGTTAAGATACACAATTGGAATAGTAAAGATACGCAAACGATGTAAAGATACTCAGTTTGAAAGAAACACACTCCAACACTTGCAAAACTCTCAAATACAATAGAAACTCGCATCAGAAGCCTTACAGAAAGATACTCAAACGAGAAATGAAAAGATAAACAATTGGAATAGTAAAGATACGCAAACGATGTAAAGATACACAATCGGAAAAGTAAACATACGCAAAGGATGTAAAGATACTCAGTTTGAAAGAAACACACTCCCACACTTGCAAAACTCTCAAATTCAATAGAAACTCGCATCAGAAAGCCTTACAGAAAGATATTCAAACGAGAAATGAAAAGATACACAATTGGAATAGTAAAGATACGCAAACGATGTTAAGATACTCAGTTTGAAAGAAACACACTCCCACACTTGCAAAACTCTCAAATTCAATAGAAACTCGCATCAGAAAGCCTTACAGAAAGATACTCAAACGAGAAATGAAAAGATACACAATTGGAATAGTAAAGATACGCAAACGATGTAAAGATACTCAGTTTGAAAGAAACACACTCCCACACTTGCAAAACTCTCAAGTTCAATAAAAACTCGCATCACAAAGCCTTACAGAAAGATACTCAAACGAGAAATGAAAAAATACACAATTGGAATAGTAAAGATACGCAAACGATGTAAAGATACACAATTGGAATAGTAAAGATACGGATACGATGTAAAGATACACAATTGGAATAGTAAAGATACGCAAACGATGTAAAGATACTCAGTTTGAAAGAAACACACTCCCACACATGCAAAACTCTCAAATACAATAGAAACTCGCATCAGAAGCCTTACAGAAAGATACTCAAACGAGAAATGAAAAGATACACAATTGGAATAGTAAAGATACGCAAACGATGTAAAGATACACAATTGGAATAGTAAACATACGCAAACGATGTAAAGATACTCAGTTTGAAAGAAACACACTCCCACACTTGCAAAACTCTCAAATACAATAGAAACTCGCATCAGAAGCCTTACAGAAAGATACTCAAACGAGAAATGAAAAGATACACAATTGGAATAGTAAAGATACGCAAACGATGTAAAGATACACAATCGGAAAAGTAAACATACGCAAAGGATGTAAAGATACTCAGTTTGAAAGAAACACACTCCTAGACTTGCAAAACTCTCAAATACAATAGAAACTCGCATCAGAAGCCTTACAGAAAGATACTCAAACGAGAAATGAAAAGATACACAATTGGAATAGTAAAGATACGCAAACGATGTAAAGATACACAATTGGAATAGTAAACATACGCAAACGATGTAAAGATACTCAGTTTGAAAGAAACACACTCCTAGACTTGCAAAACTCTCAAATACAATAGAAACTCGCATCAGAAGCCTTACAGAAAGATACTCAAACGAGAAATGAAAAGATACACAATTGGAATAGTAAAGATACGCAAACGATGTAAAGATACTCAGTTTGAAAGAAACACACTCCTAGACTTGCAAAACTCTCAAATACAATAGAAACTCGCATCAGAAGCCTTACAGAAAGATACTCAAACGAGAAATGAAAAGATACACAATTAGAATAGTAAAGATACGCAAACGATGTCAAGATACACAATTGGAATAGTAAACATACGCAAACGATGTAAAGATACTCAGTTTGAAAGAAACACACTCCCACACTTGCAAAACTCTCAAATTCAATAGAAACTCGCATCAGAAAGCCTTACAGAAAGATACTCAAACGAGAAATGAAAAGATACACAATTGGAATAGTAAAGATACGCAAACGATGTAAAGATACTCAGTTTGAAAGAAACACACTCCCACACTTGCAAAACTCTTAAATACAATAGAAACTCGCATCAGAAGCCTTACATAAAGATACTCAAACGAGAAATGAAAAGATACACAATTGGAATAGTAAAGATACGCAAACGATGTAAAGATACTCAGTTTGAAAGAAACACACTCCCACACTTGCAAAACTCTCAAATACAATAGAAACTCGCATCAGAAGCCATACAGAAAGATACTCAAACGAGAAATGAAAAGATACACAACTGGAATAGTAAAGATGAGCAAACGATGTTAAGATACACAATTGGAATAGTAAAGATACGCAAACGATGTAAAGATACTCAGTTTGAAAGAAACACACTCCCACACATGCAAAACTCTCAAATACAATAGAAACTCGCATCAGAAGCCTTACAGAAAGATACTCAAACGAGAAATGAAAAGATACACAATTGGAATAGTAAAGATACGCAAACGATGTAAAGATACACAATTGGAAAAGTAAACATACGCAAACGATGTAAAGATACTCAGTTTGAAAGAAACACACTCCTAGACTTGCAAAACTCTCAAATACAATAGAAACTCGCATCAGAAGCCTTACAGAAAGATACTCAAACGAGAAATGAAAAGATACACAATTGGAATAGTAAAGATACGCAAACGATGTAAAGATACACAATTGGAATAGTAAACATACGCAAACGATGTAAAGATACTCAGTTTGAAAGAAACACACTCCCACACTTGCAAAACTCTCAAATACAATAGAGACTCGCATCAGAAGCCTTACAGAAAGATACTCAAACGAGAAATGAAAAGATACACAATTGGAATAGTAAAGATACGCAAACGATGTAAAGATACACAATTGGAATAGTAAAGATACCCAAACGATGTAAAGATACTCAGTTTGAAAGAAACACACTCCCACACTTGCAAAACTCTCAAATTCAATAGAAACTCGCATCAGAAAGCCTTACAGAAAGATACTCAAACGAGAAATGAAAAGATACACAATTGGAATAGTAAAGATACGCAAACGATGTAAAGATACTCAGTTTGAAAGAAACACACTCGTAGACTTGCAAAACTCTCAAATACAATAGAAACTCGCATCAGAAGCCTTACAGAAAGATACTCAAACGAGAAATGAAAAGATACACAATTGGAATAGTAAAGATACGCAAACGATGTAAAGATACACAATTGGAATAGTAAACATACGCAAACGATGTAAAGATACTCAGTTTGAAAGAAACACACTCCCACACTTGCAAAACTCTCAAATACAATAGAAACTCGCATCAGAAGCCTTACAGAAAGATACTCAAACGAGAAATGAAAAGATACACAATTGGAATAGTAAAGATACGCAAACGATGTAAAGATACTCAGTTTGAAAGAAACACACTCCCACACTTGCAAAACTCTCAAATACAATAGAAACTCGCATCAGAAGCCTTACAGAAAGATACTCAAACGAGAAATGAAAAGATACACAACTGGAATAGTAAGGATACGCAAACGATGTAAAGATACTCAGTTTGAAAGAAACACACTCCCATACTTGCAAAACTCTTAAATTCAATAGAAACTCGCATCAGAAAGCCTTACAGAAAGATACTCAAACGAGAAATGAAAAGATACACAATTGGAATAGTAAAGATACGCAAACGATGTAAAGATACTCAGTTTGAAAGAAACACACTCGTAGACTTGCAAAACTCTCAAATACAATAGAAACTCGCATCAGAAGCCTTACAGAAAGATACTCAAACGAGAAATGAAAAGATACACAACTGGAATAGTAAGGATACGCAAACGATGTAAAGATACTCAGTTTGAAAGAAACACACTCCCACACTTGCAAAACTCTTAAATTCAATAGAAACTCGCATCAGAAAGCCTTACAGAAAGATACTCAAACGAGAAATGAAAAGATACACAATTGGAATAGTAAAGATACGCAAACGATGTAAAGATACTCAGTTTGAAAGAAACACACTCGTAGACTTGCAAAACTCTCAAATACAATAGAAACTCGCATCAGAAGCCTTACAGAAAGATACTCAAACGAGAAATGAAAAGATACACAATTGGAATAGTAAAGATACGCAAACGATGTAAAGATACACAATTGGAATAGTAAAGATACCCAAACGATGTAAAGATACTCAGTTTGAAAGAAACACACTCCCACACTTGCAAAACTCTCAAATTCAATAGAAACTCGCATCAGAAAGCCTTACAGAAAGATACTCAAACGAGAAATGAAAAGATACACAATTGGAATAGTAAAGATACGCAAACAATGTAAAGATACTCAGTTTGAAAGAAACACACTCGTAGACTTGCAAAACTCTCAAATACAATAGAAACTCGCATCAGAAGCCTTACAGAAAGATACTCAAACGAGAAATGAAAAGATACACAACTGGAATAGTAAGGATACGCAAACGATGTAAAGATACTCAGTTTGAAAGAAACACACTCCCACACTTGCAAAACTCTTAAATTCAATAGAAACTCGCATCAGAAAGCCTTACAGAAAGATACTCAAACGAGAAATGAAAAGATACACAATTGGAATAGTAAAGATACGCAAACGATGTAAAGATACTCAGTTTGAAAGAAACACACTCGTAGACTTGCAAAACTCTCAAATACAATAGAAACTCGCATCAGAAGCCTTACAGAAAGATACTCAAACGAGAAATGAAAAGATACACAATTGGAATAGTAAAGATACGCAAACGATGTAAAGATACTCAGTTTGAAAGAAACACACTCCCACACTTGCAAAACTCTTAAATACAATAGAAACTCGCATCAGAAGCCTTACATAAAGATACTCAAACGAGAAATGAAAAGATACACAATTGGAATAGTAAAGATACGCAAACGATGTAAAGATACTCAGTTTGAAAGAAACACACTCCCACACTTGCAAAACTCTCAAATACAATAGAAACTCGCATCAGAAGCCATACAGAAACATACTCAAACGAGAAATGAAAAGATACACAACTGGAATAGTAAAGATGAGCAAACGATGTTAAGATACACAATTGGAATAGTAAAGATACGCAAACGATGTAAAGATACTCAGTTTGAAAGAAACACACTCCCACACATGCAAAACTCTCAAATACAATAGAAACTCGCATCAGAAGCCTTACAGAAAGATACTCAAACGAGAAATGAAAAGATACACAATTGGAATAGTAAAGATACGCAAACGATGTAAAGATACACAATTGGAATAGTAAACATACGCAAACGATGTAAAGATACTCAGTTTGAAAGAAACACACTCCCACACTTGCAAAACTCTCAAATACAATAGAGACTCGCATCAGAAGCCTTACAGAAAGATACTCAAACGAGAAATGAAAAGATACACAATTGGAATAGTAAAGATACGCAAACGATGTAAAGATACACAATTGGAATAGTAAACATACGCAAACGATGTAAAGATACTCAGTTTGAAAGAAACACACTCCTAGACTTGCAAAACTCTCAAATACAATAGAAACTCGCATCAGAAGCCTTACAGAAAGATACTCAAACGAGAAATGAAAAGATACACAATTGGAATAGTAAAGATACGCAAACGATGTAAAGATACTCAGTTTGAAAGAAACACACTCCTAGACTTGCAAAACTCTCAAATACAATAGAAACTCGCATCAGAAGCCTTACAGAAAGATACTCAAACGAGAAATGAAAAGATACACAACTGGAATAGTAAGGATACGCAAACGATGTAAAGATACTCAGTTTGAAAGAAACACACTCCCACACTTGCAAAACTCTTAAATTCAATAGAAACTCGCATCAGAAAGCCTTACAGAAAGATACTCAAACGAGAAATGAAAAGATACACAATTGGAATAGTAAAGATACGCAAACGATGTAAAGATACTCAGTTTGAAAGAAACACACTCGTAGACTTGCAAAACTCTCAAATACAATAGAAACTCGCATCAGAAGCCTTACAGAAAGATACTCAAACGAGAAATGAAAAGATACACAATTGGAATAGTAAAGATACGCAAACGATGTAAAGATACACAATTGGAATAGTAAAGATACCCAAACGATGTAAAGATACTCAGTTTGAAAGAAACACACTCCCACACTTGCAAAACTCTCAAATTCAATAGAAACTCGCATCAGAAAGCCTTACAGAAAGATACTCAAACGAGAAATGAAAAGATACACAATTGGAATAGTAAAGATACGCAAACAATGTAAAGATACTCAGTTTGAAAGAAACACACTCGTAGACTTGCAAAACTCTCAAATACAATAGAAACTCGCATCAGAAGCCTTACAGAAAGATACTCAAACGAGAAATGAAAAGATACACAATTGGAATAGTAAAGATACGCAAACGATGTAAAGATACACAATTGGACTAGTAAACATACGCAAACGATGTAAAGATACTCAGTTTGAAAGAAACACACTCCCACACTTGCAAAACTCTCAAATACAATAGAAACTCGCATCAGAAGCCTTACAGAAAGATACTCAAACGAGAAATGAAAAGATACACAATTGGAATAGTAAAGATACGCAAACGATGTAAAGATACTCAGTTTGAAAGAAACACACTCCCACACTTGCAAAACTCTCAAATACAATAGAAACTCGCATCAGAAGCCTTACAGAAAGATACTCAAACGAGAAATGAAAAGATACACAACTGGAATAGTAAGGATACGCAAACGATGTAAAGATACTCAGTTTGAAAGAAACACACTCCCACACTTGCAAAACTCTTAAATACAATAGAAACTCGCATCAGAAGCCTTACAGAAAGATACTCAAACGAGAAATGAAAAGATACACAATTGGAATAGTAAAGATACGCAAACGATGTAAAGATACACAATTGGAATAGTAAACATACGCAAACGATGTAAAGATACTCAGTTTGAAAGAAACACACTCCCACACTTGCAAAACTCTCAAATACAATAGAAACTCGCATCAGAAGCCATACAGAAAGATACTCAAACGAGAAATGAAAAGATACACAACTGGAATAGTAAAGATACGCAAACGATGTTAAGATACACAATTGGAATAGTAAAGATACGCAAACGATGTAAAGATACTCAGTTTGAAAGAAACACACTCCCACACTTGCAAAACTCTCAAGTTCAATAAAAACTCGCATCACAAAGCCTTACAGAAAGATACTCAAACGAGAAATGAAAAAATACACAATTGGAATAGTAAAGATACGCAAACGATGTAAAGATACACAATTGGAATAGTAAAGATACGGATACGATGTAAAGATACACAATTGGAATAGTAAAGATACGCAAACGATGTAAAGATACTCAGTTTGAAAGAAACACACTCCCACACATGCAAAACTCTCAAATACAATAGAAACTCGCATCAGAAGCCTTACAGAAAGATACTCAAACGAGAAATGAAAAGATACACAATTGGAATAATAAAGATACGCAAACGATGTAAAGATACACAATTGGAATAGTAAACATACGCAAACGATGTAAAGATACACAATCGGAAAAGTAAACATACGCAAAGGATGTAAAGATACTCAGTTTGAAAGAAACACACTCCTAGACTTGCAAAACTCTCAAATACAATAGAAACTCGCATCAGAAGCCTTACAGAAAGATACTCAAACGAGAAATGAAAAGATACACAATTGGAATAGTAAAGATACGCAAACGATGTAAAGATACACAATTGGAATAGTAGACATACGCAAACGATGTAAAGATACTCAGTTTGAAAGAAACACACTCCCACACTTGCAAAACTCTCAAATACAATAGAGACTCGCATCAGAAGCCTTACAGAAAGATACTCAAACGAGAAATGAAAAGATACACAATTGGAATAGTAAAGATACGCAAACGATGTAAAGATACAGAATTGGAATAGTAAACATACGCAAACGATGTAAAGATACTCAGTTTGAAAGAAACACACTCCTAGACTTGCAAAACTCTCAAATACAATAGAAACTCGCATCAGAAGCCTTACAGAAAGATACTCAAACGAGAAATGAAAAGATACACAATTGGAATAGTAAAGATACGCAAACGATGTAAAGATACTCAGTTTGAAAGAAACACACTCCTAGACTTGCAAAACTCTCAAATACAATAGAAACTCGCATCAGAAGCCTTACAGAAAGATACTCAAACGAGAAATGAAAAGATACACAATTAGAATAGTAAAGATACGCAAACGATGTCAAGATACACAATTGGAATAGTAAACATACGCAAACGATGTAAAGATACTCAGTTTGAAAGAAACACACTCCCACACTTGCAAAACTCTCAAATACAATAGAAACTCGCATCAGAAGCCTTACAGAAAGATACTCAAACGAGAAATGAAAAGATACACAATTGGAATAGTAAAGATACGCAAACGATGTAAAGATACTCAGTTTGAAAGAAACACACTCCCACACTTGCAAAACTCTCAAATACAATAGAAACTCGCATCAGAAGCCATACAGAAAGATACTCAAACGAGAAATGAAAAGATACACAACTGGAATAGTAAGGATACGCAAACGATGTAAGGATACTCAGTTTGAAAGAAACACACTCCCACACTTGCAAAACTCTCAAATTCAATAGAAACTCGCATCAGAAAGCCTTACAGAAAGATACTCAAACGAGAAATGAAAAGATACACAATTGGAATAGTAAAGATACGCAAACGATGTAAAGATACTCAGTTTGAAAGAAACACACTCCCACACTTGCAAAACTCTTAAATACAATAGAAACTCGCATCAGAAGCCTTACATAAAGATACTCAAACGAGAAATGAAAAGATACACAATTGGAATAGTAAAGATACGCAAACGATGTAAAGATACTCAGTTTGAAAGAAACACACTCCCACACTTGCAAAACTCTCAAATACAATAGAAACTCGCATCAGAAGCCATACAGAAAGATACTCAAACGAGAAATGAAAAGATACACAACTGGAATAGTAAAGATGAGCAAACGATGTTAAGATACACAATTGGAATAGTAAAGATACGCAAACGATGTAAAGATACTCAGTTTGAAAGAAACACACTCCCACACATGCAAAACTCTCAAATACAATAGAAACTCGCATCAGAAGCCTTACAGAAAGATACTCAAACGAGAAATGAAAAGATACACAATTGGAATAGTAAAGATACGCAAACGATGTAAAGATACACAATTGGAAAAGTAAACATACGCAAACGATGTAAAGATACTCAGTTTGAAAGAAACACACTCCTAGACTTGCAAAACTCTCAAATACAATAGAAACTCGCATCAGAAGCCTTACAGAAAGATACTCAAACGAGAAATGAAAAGATACACAATTGGAATAGTAAAGATACGCAAACGATGTAAAGATACACAATTGGAATAGTAAACATACGCAAACGATGTAAAGATACTCAGTTTGAAAGAAACACACTCCCACACTTGCAAAACTCTCAAATACAATAGAGACTCACATCAGAAGCCTTACAGAAAGATACTTAAACGAGAAATGAAAAGATACACAATTGGAATAGTAAAGATACGCAAACGATGTAAAGATACACAATTGGAATAGTAAAGATACCCAAACGATGTAAAGATACTCAGTTTGAAAGAAACACACTCCCACACTTGCAAAACTCTCAAATTCAATAGAAACTCGCATCAGAAAGCCTTACAGAAAGATACTCAAACGAGAAATGAAAAGATACACAATTGGAATAGTAAAGATACGCAAACGATGTAAAGATACTCAGTTTGAAAGAAACACACTCGTAGACTTGCAAAACTCTCAAATACAATAGAAACTCGCATCAGAAGCCTTACAGAAAGATACTCAAACGAGAAATGAAAAGATACACAATTGGAATAGTAAAGATACGCAAACGATGTAAAGATACACAATTGGAATAGTAAACATACGCAAACGATGTAAAGATACTCAATTTGAAAGAAACACACTCCCACACTTGCAAAACTCTCAAATACAATAGAAACTCGCATCAGAAGCCTTACAGAAAGATACTCAAACGAGAAATGAAAAGATACACAATTGGAATAGTAAAGATACGCAAACGATGTAAAGATACTCAGTTTGAAAGAAACACACTCCCACACTTGCAAAACTCTCAAATACAATAGAAACTCGCATCAGAAGCCTTACAGAAAGATACTCAAACGAGAAATGAAAAGATACACAACTGGAATAGTAAGGATACGCAAACGATGTAAAGATACTCAGTTTGAAAGAAACACACTCCCACACTTGCAAAACTCTTAAATACAATAGAAACTCGCATCAGAAGCCTTACATAAAGATACTCAAACGAGAAATGAAAAGATACGCAATTGGAATAGTAAAGATACGCAAACGATGTAAAGATTCTCAGTTTGAAAGAAACACACTCCCACACTTGCAAAACTCTCAAATACAATAGAAACTCGCATCAGAAGCCATACAGAAAGATACTCAAACGAGAAATGAAAAGATACACAACTGGAATAGTAAAGATGAGCAAACGATGTTAAGATACACAAACGATGTAAAGATACTCAGTTTGAAAGAAACACACTCCCACACTTGCAAAACTCTCAAATACAATAGAAACTCGCATCAGAAGCCTTACAGAAAGATACTCAAACGAGAAATGAAAAGATACACAATTGGAATAGTAAAGATACGCAAACGATGTAAAGATACACAATCGGAAAAGTAAACATACGCAAAGGATGTAAAGATACTCAGTTTGAAAGAAACACACTCCTAGACTTGCAAAACTCTCAAATACAATAGAAACTCGCATCAGAAGCCTTACAGAAAGATACTCAAACGAGAAATGAAAAGATACACAATTGGAATAGTAAAGATACGCAAACGATGTAAAGATACACAATTGGAATAGTAAACATACGCAAACGATGTAAAGATACTCAGTTTGAAAGAAACACACTCCCACACTTGCAAAACTCTCAAATACAATAGAAACTCGCATCAGAAGCCATACAGAAAGATACTCAAACGAGAAATGAAAAGATACACAACTGGAATAGTAAAGATACGCAAACGATGTTAAGATACACAATTGGAATAGTAAAGATACGCAAACATTGTAAAGATACTCAGTTTGAAAGAAACACACTCCCACACTTGCAAAACTCTCAAATACAATAGAAACTCGCATCAGAAGCCTTACAGAAAGATACTCAAACGAGAAATGAAAAGATAAACAATTGGAATAGTAAAGATACGCAAACGATGTAAAGATACACAATCGGAAAAGTAAACATACGCAAAGGATGTAAAGATACTCAGTTTGAAAGAAACACACTCCCACACTTGCAAAACTCTCAAATTCAATAGAAACTCGCATCAGAAAGCCTTACAGAAAGATATTCAAACGAGAAATGAAAAGATACACAATTGGAATAGTAAAGATACGCAAACGATGTTAAGATACTCAGTTTGAAAGAAACACACTCCCACACTTGCAAAACTCTCAAATTCAATAGAAACTCGCATCAGAAAGCCTTACAGAAAGATACTCAAACGAGAAATGAAAAGATACACAATTGGAATAGTAAAGATACGCAAACGATGTAAAGATACTCAGTTTGAAAGAAACACACTCCCACACTTGCAAAACTCTCAAGTTCAATAAAAACTCGCATCACAAAGCCTTACAGAAAGATACTCAAACGAGAAATGAAAAAATACACAATTGGAATAGTAAAGATACGCAAACGATGTAAAGATACACAATTGGAATAGTAAAGATACGGAAACGATGTAAAGATACACAATTGGAATAGTAAAGATACGCAAACGATGTAAAGATACTCAGTTTGAAAGAAACACACTCCCACACATGCAAAACTCTCAAATACAATAGAAACTCGCATCAGAAGCCTTACAGAAAGATACTCAAACGAGAAATGAAAAGATACACAATTGGAATAGTAAAGATACGCAAACGATGTAAAGATACACAATTGGAATAGTAAACATACGCAAACGATGTAAAGATACTCAGTTTGAAAGAAACACACTCCCACACTTGCAAAACTCTCAAATACAATAGAAACTCGCATCAGAAGCCTTACAGAAAGATACTCAAACGAGAAATGAAAAGATACACAATTGGAATAGTAAAGATACGCAAACGATGTAAAGATACACAATTGGAATAGTAAACATACGCAAACGATGTAAAGATACTCAGTTTGAAAGAAACACACTCCCACACTTGCAAAACTCTCAAATACAATAGAAACTCCCATCAGAAGCCTTACAGAAAGATACTCAAACGAGAAATGAAAAGATACACAATTGGAATAGTAAAGATACGCAAACGATGTAAAGATACACAATCGGAAAAGTAAACATACGCAAAGGATGTAAAGATACTCAGTTTGAAAGAAACACACTCCTAGACTTGCAAAACTCTCAAATACAATAGAAACTCGCATCAGAAGCCTTACAGAAAGATACTCAAACGAGAAATGAAAAGATACACAATTGGAATAGTAAAGATACGCAAACGATGTAAAGATACACAATTGGAATAGTAGACATACGCAAACGATGTAAAGATACTCAGTTTGAAAGAAACACACTCCCACACTTGCAAAACTCTCAAATACAATAGAGACTCGCATCAGAAGCCTTACAGAAAGATACTCAAACGAGAAATGAAAAGATACACAATTGGAATGGTAAAGATACGCAAACGATGTAAAGATACACAATTGGAATAGTAAACATACGCAAACGATGTAAAGATACTCAGTTTGAAAGAAACACACTCCCACACTTGCAAAACTCTCAAATTCAATAGAAACTCGCATCAGAAAGCCTTACAGAAAGATACTCAAACGAGAAATGAAAAGATACACAATTGGAATAGTAAAGATACGCAAACGATGTAAAGATACTCAGTTTGAAAGAAACACACTCGTAGACTTGCAAAACTCTCAAATACAATAGAAACTCGCATCAGAAGCCTTACAGAAAGATACTCAAACGAGAAATGAAAAGATACACAATTGGAATAGTAAAGATACGCAAACGATGTAAAGATACACAATTGGAATAGTAAACATACGCAAACGATGTAAAGATACTCAGTTTGAAAGAAACACACTCCCACACTTGCAAAACTCTCAAATACAATAGAAACTCGCATCAGAAGCCTTACAGAAAGATACTCAAACGAGAAATGAAAAGATACACAATTGGAATAGTAAAGATACGCAAACGATGTAAAGATACTCAGTTTGAAAGAAACACACTCCCACACTTGCAAAACTCTCAAATACAATAGAAACTCGCATCAGAAGCCTTACAGAAAGATACTCAAACGAGAAATGAAAAGATACACAACTGGAATAGTAAGGATACGCAAACGATGTAAAGATACTCAGTTTGAAAGAAACACACTCCCACACTTGCAAAACTCTTAAATACAATAGAAACTCGCATCAGAAGCCTTACATAAAGATACTCAAACGAGAAATGAAAAGATACGCAATTGGAATAGTAAAGATACGCAAACGATGTAAAGATTCTCAGTTTGAAAGAAACACACTCCCACACTTGCAAAACTCTCAAATACAATAGAAACTCGCATCAGAAGCCATACAGAAAGATACTCAAACGAGAAATGAAAAGATACACAACTGGAATAGTAAAGATGAGCAAACGATGTTAAGATACACAAACGATGTAAAGATACTCAGTTTGAAAGAAACACACTCCCACACATGCAAAACTCTCAAATACAATAGAAACTCGCATCAGAAGCCTTACAGAAAGATACTCAAACGAGAAATGAAAAGATACACAATTGGAATAGTAAAGATACGCAAACGATGTAAAGATACACAATTGGAATAGTAAACATACGCAAACGATGTAAAGATACTCAGTTTGAAAGAAACACACTCCCACACTTGCAAAACTCTCAAATACAATAGAAACTCGCATCAGAAGCCTTACAGAAAGATACTCAAACGAGAAATGAAAAGATACACAATTGGAATAGTAAAGATACGCAAACGATGTAAAGATACACAATCGGAAAAGTAAACATACGCAAAGGATGTAAAGATACTCAGTTTGAAAGAAACACACTCCTAGACTTGCAAAACTCTCAAATACAATAGAAACTCGCATCAGAAGCCTTACAGAAAGATACTCAAACGAGAAATGAAAAGATACACAATTGGAATAGTAAAGATACGCAAACGATGTAAAGATACACAATTGGAATAGTAGACATACGCAAACGATGTAAAGATACTCAGTTTGAAAGAAACACACTCCCACACTTGCAAAACTCTCAAATACAATAGAGACTCGCATCAGAAGCCTTACAGAAAGATACTCAAACGAGAAATGAAAAGATACACAATTGGAATAGTAAAGATACGCAAACAATGTAAAGATACACAATTGGAATAGTAAACATACGCAAACGATGTAAAGATACTCAGTTTGAAAGAAACACACTCCTAGACTTGCAAAACTCTCAAATACAATAGAAACTCGCATCAGAAGCCTTACAGAAAGATACTCAAACGAGAAATGAAAAGATACACAATTGGAATAGTAAAGATACGCAAACGATGTAAAGATACTCAGTTTGAAAGAAACACACTCCTAGACTTGCAAAACTCTAAAATACAATAGAAACTCGCATCAGAAGCCTTACAGAAAGATACTCAAACGAGAAATGAAAAGATACACAATTAGAATAGTAAAGATACGCAAACGATGTCAAGATACACAATTGGAATAGTAAACATACGCAAACGATGTAAAGATACTCAGTTTGAAAGAAACACACTCCCACACTTGCAAAACTCTCAAATACAATAGAAACTCGCATCAGAAGCCTTACAGAAAGATACTCAAACGAGAAATGAAAAGATACACAATTGGAATAGTAAAGATACGCAAACGATGTAAAGATACTCAGTTTGAAAGAAACACACTCCCACACTTGCAAAACTCTCAAATACAATAGAAACTCGCATCAGAAGCCTTACAGAAAGATACTCAAACGAGAAATGAAAAGATACACAACTGGAATAGTAAGGATACGCAAACGATGTAAGGATACTCAGTTTGAAAGAAACACACTCCCACACTTGCAAAACTCTCAAATTCAATAGAAACTCGCATCAGAAAGCCATACAGAAAGATACTCAAACGAGAAATGAAAAGATACACAATTGGAATAGTAAAGATACGCAAACGATGTAAAGATACTCAGTTTGAAAGAAACACACTCCCACACTTGCAAAACTCTTAAATACAATAGAAACTCGCATCAGAAGCCTTACATAAAGATACTCAAACGAGAAATGAAAAGATACACAATTGGAATAGTAAAGATACGCAAACGATGTAAAGATACTCAGTTTGAAAGAAACACACTCCCACACTTGCAAAACTCTCAAATACAATAGAAACTCGCATCAGAAGCCATACAGAAAGATACTCAAACGAGAAATGAAAAGATACACAACTGGAATAGTAAAGATAAGCAAACGATGTTAAGATACACAATTGGAATAGTAAAGATACGCAAACGATGTAAAGATACTCAGTTTGAAAGAAACACACTCCCACACATGCAAAACTCTCAAATACAATAGAAACTCGCATCAGAAGCCTTACAGAAAGATACTCAAACGAGAAATGAAAAGATAAACAATTGGAATAGTAAAGATACGCAAACGATGTAAAGATACACAATCGGAAAAGTAAACATACGCAAAGGATGTAAAGATACTCAGTTTGAAAGAAACACACTCCCACACTTGCAAAACTCTCAAATTCAATAGAAACTCGCATCAGAAAGCCTTACAGAAAGATATTCAAACGAGAAATGAAAAGATACACAATTGGAATAGTAAAGATACGCAAACGATGTTAAGATACTCAGTTTGAAAGAAACACACTCCCACACTTGCAAAACTCTCAAATTCAATAGAAACTCGCATCAGAAAGCCATACAGAAAGATACTCAAACGAGAAATGAAAAGATACACAATTGGAATAGTAAAGATACGCAAACGATGTAAAGATACACAATTGGAAAAGTAAACATACGCAAACGATGTAAAGATACTCAGTTTGAAAGAAACACACTCCTAGACTTGCAAAACTCTCAAATACAATAGAAACTCGCATCAGAAGCCTTACAGAAAGATACTCAAACGAGAAATGAAAAGATACACAATTGGAATAGTAAAGATACGCAAACGATGTAAAGATACACAATTGGAATAGTAAACATACGCAAACGATGTAAAGATACTCAGTTTGAAAGAAACACACTCCCACACTTGCAAAACTCTCAAATACAATAGAGACTCGCATCAGAAGCCTTACAGAAAGATACTCAAACGAGAAATGAAAAGATACACAATTGGAATAGTAAAGATACGCAAACGATGTAAAGATACACAATTGGAATAGTAAACATACGCAAACGATGTAAAGATACTCAGTTTGAAAGAAACACACTCCTAGACTTGCAAAACTCTCAAATACAATAGAAACTCGCATCAGAAGCCTTACAGAAAGATACTCAAACGAGAAATGAAAAGATACACAATTGGAATAGTAAAGATACGCAAACGATGTAAAGATACTCAGTTTGAAAGAAACACACTCCTAGACTTGCAAAACTCTCAAATACAATAGAAACTCGCATCAGAAGCCTTACAGAAAGATACTCAAACGAGAAATGAAAAGATACACAATTGGAATAGTAAAGATACGCAAACGATGTAAAGATACTCAGTTTGAAAGAAACACACTCCTAGACTTGCAAAACTCTCAAATACAATAGAAACTCGCATCAGAAGCCTTACAGAAAGATACTCAAACGAGAAATGAAAAGATACACAATTAGAATAGTAAAGATACGCAAACGATGTCAAGATACACAATTGGAATAGTAAACATACGCAAACGATGTAAAGATACTCAGTTTGAAAGAAACACACTCCCACACTTGCAAAACTCTCAAATACAATAGAAACTCGCATCAGAAGCCTTACAGAAAGATACTCAAACGAGAAATGAAAAGATACACAATTGGAATAGTAAAGATACGCAAACGATGTAAAGATACTCAGTTTGAAAGAAACACACTCCCACACTTGCAAAACTCTCAAATACAATAGAAACTCGCATCAGAAGCCATACAGAAAGATACTCAAACGAGAAATGAAAAGATACACAACTGGAATAGTAAGGATACGCAAACGATGTAAGGATACTCAGTTTGAAAGAAACACACTCCCACACTTGCAAAACTCTCAAATTCAATAGAAACTCGCATCAGAAAGCCATACAGAAAGATACTCAAACGAGAAATGAAAAGATACACAATTGGAATAGTAAAGATACGCAAACGATGTAAAGATACTCAGTTTGAAAGAAACACACTCCCACACTTGCAAAACTCTTAAATACAATAGAAACTCGCATCAGAAGCCTTACATAAAGATACTCAAACGAGAAATGAAAAGATACACAATTGGAATAGTAAAGATACGCAAACGATGTAAAGATACTCAGTTTGAAAGAAACACACTCCCACACTTGCAAAACTCTCAAATACAATAGAAACTCGCATCAGAAGCCATACAGAAAGATACTCAAACGAGAAATGAAAAGATACACAACTGGAATAGTAAAGATGAGCAAACGATGTTAAGATACACAATTGGAATAGTAAAGATACGCAAACGATGTAAAGATACTCAGTTTGAAAGAAACACACTCCCACACATGCAAAACTCTCAAATACAATAGAAACTCGCATCAGAAGCCTTACAGAAAGATACTCAAACGAGAAATGAAAAGATACACAATTGGAATAGTAAAGATACGCAAACGATGTAAAGATACACAATTGGAATAGTAAACATACGCAAACGATGTAAAGATACTCAGTTTGAAAGAAACACACTCCCACACTTGCAAAACTCTCAAATACAATAGAGACTCGCATCAGAAGCCTTACAGAAAGATACTCAAACGAGAAATGAAAAGATACACAATTGGAATAGTAAAGATACGCAAACGATGTAAAGATACACAATTGGAATAGTAAACATACGCAAACGATGTAAAGATACTCAGTTTGAAAGAAACACACTCCTAGACTTGCAAAACTCTCAAATACAATAGAAACTCGCATCAGAAGCCTTACAGAAAGATACTCAATCGAGAAATGAAAAGATACACAATTGGAATAGTAAAGATACGCAAACGATGTAAAGATACTCAGTTTGAAAGAAACACACTCCTAGACTTGCAAAACTCTCAAATACAATAGAAACTCGCATCAGAAGCCTTACAGAAAGATACTCAAACGAGAAATGAAAAGATACACAATTAGAATAGTAAAGATACGCAAACGATGTCAAGATACACAATTGGAATAGTAAACATACGCAAACGATGTAAAGATACTCAGTTTGAAAGAAACACACTCCCACACTTGCAAAACTCTCAAATACAATAGAAACTCGCATCAGAAGCCTTACAGAAAGATACTCAAACGAGAAATGAAAAGATACACAATTGGAATAGTAAAGATACGCAAACGATGTAAAGATACTCAGTTTGAAAGAAACACACTCCCACACTTGCAAAACTCTCAAATACAATAGAAACTCGCATCAGAAGCCATACAGAAAGATACTCAAACGAGAAATGAAAAGATACACAACTGGAATAGTAAGGATACGCAAACGATGTAAGGATACTCAGTTTGAAAGAAACACACTCCCACACTTGCAAAACTCTCAAATTCAATAGAAACTCGCATCAGAAAGCCATACAGAAAGATACTCAAACGAGAAATGAAAAGATACACAATTGGAATAGTAAAGATACGCAAACGATGTAAAGATACTCAGTTTGAAAGAAACACACTCCCACACTTGCAAAACTCTTAAATACAATAGAAACTCGCATCAGAAGCCTTACATAAAGATACTCAAACGAGAAATGAAAAGATACACAATTGGAATAGTAAAGATACGCAAACGATGTAAAGATACTCAGTTTGAAAGAAACACACTCCCACACTTGCAAAACTCTCAAATACAATAGAAACTCGCATCAGAAGCCATACAGAAAGATACTCAAACGAGAAATGAAAAGATACACAACTGGAATAGTAAAGATGAGCAAACGATGTTAAGATACACAATTGGAATAGTAAAGATACGCAAACGATGTAAAGATACTCAGTTTGAAAGAAACACACTCCCACACATGCAAAACTCTCAAATACAATAGAAACTCGCATCAGAAGCCTTACAGAAAGATACTCAAACGAGAAATGAAAAGATAAACAATTGGAATAGTAAAGATACGCAAACGATGTAAAGATACACAATCGGAAAAGTAAACATACGCAAAGGATGTAAAGATACTCAGTTTGAAAGAAACACACTCCCACACTTGCAAAACTCTCAAATTCAATAGAAACTCGCATCAGAAAGCCTTACAGAAAGATATTCAAACGAGAAATGAAAAGATACACAATTGGAATAGTAAAGATACGCAAACGATGTTAAGATACTCAGTTTGAAAGAAACACACTCCCACACTTGCAAAACTCTCAAATTCAATAGAAACTCGCATCAGAAAGCCATACAGAAAGATACTCAAACGAGAAATGAAAAGATACACAATTGGAATAGTAAAGATACGCAAACGATGTAAAGATACACAATTGGAAAAGTAAACATACGCAAACGATGTAAAGATACTCAGTTTGAAAGAAACACACTCCTAGACTTGCAAAACTCTCAAATACAATAGAAACTCGCATCAGAAGCCTTACAGAAAGATACTCAAACGAGAAATGAAAAGATACACAATTGGAATAGTAAAGATACGCAAACGATGTAAAGATACACAATTGGAATAGTAAACATACGCAAACGATGTAAAGATACTCAGTTTGAAAGAAACACACTCCCACACTTGCAAAACTCTCAAATACAATAGAGACTCGCATCAGAAGCCTTACAGAAAGATACTCAAACGAGAAATGAAAAGATACACAATTGGAATAGTAAAGATACGCAAACGATGTAAAGATACACAATTGGAATAGTAAACATACGCAAACGATGTAAAGATACTCAGTTTGAAAGAAACACACTCCTAGACTTGCAAAACTCTCAAATACAATAGAAACTCGCATCAGAAGCCTTACAGAAAGATACTCAAACGAGAAATGAAAAGATACACAATTGGAATAGTAAAGATACGCAAACGATGTAAAGATACTCAGTTTGAAAGAAACACACTCCTAGACTTGCAAAACTCTCAAATACAATAGAAACTCGCATCAGAAGCCTTACAGAAAGATACTCAAACGAGAAATGAAAAGATACACAATTGGAATAGTAAAGATACGCAAACGATGTAAAGATACTCAGTTTGAAAGAAACACACTCCTAGACTTGCAAAACTCTCAAATACAATAGAAACTCGCATCAGAAGCCTTACAGAAAGATACTCAAACGAGAAATGAAAAGATACACAATTAGAATAGTAAAGATACGCAAACGATGTCAAGATACACAATTGGAATAGTAAACATACGCAAACGATGTAAAGATACTCAGTTTGAAAGAAACACACTCCCACACTTGCAAAACTCTCAAATACAATAGAAACTCGCATCAGAAGCCTTACAGAAAGATACTCAAACGAGAAATGAAAAGATACACAATTGGAATAGTAAAGATACGCAAACGATGTAAAGATACTCAGTTTGAAAGAAACACACTCCCACACTTGCAAAACTCTCAAATACAATAGAAACTCGCATCAGAAGCCATACAGAAAGATACTCAAACGAGAAATGAAAAGATACACAACTGGAATAGTAAGGATACGCAAACGATGTAAGGATACTCAGTTTGAAAGAAACACACTCCCACACTTGCAAAACTCTCAAATTCAATAGAAACTCGCATCAGAAAGCCATACAGAAAGATACTCAAACGAGAAATGAAAAGATACACAATTGGAATAGTAAAGATACGCAAACGATGTAAAGATACTCAGTTTGAAAGAAACACACTCCCACACTTGCAAAACTCTTAAATACAATAGAAACTCGCATCAGAAGCCTTACATAAAGATACTCAAACGAGAAATGAAAAGATACACAATTGGAATAGTAAAGATACGCAAACGATGTAAAGATACTCAGTTTGAAAGAAACACACTCCCACACTTGCAAAACTCTCAAATACAATAGAAACTCGCATCAGAAGCCATACAGAAAGATACTCAAACGAGAAATGAAAAGATACACAACTGGAATAGTAAAGATGAGCAAACGATGTTAAGATACACAATTGGAATAGTAAAGATACGCAAACGATGTAAAGATACTCAGTTTGAAAGAAACACACTCCCACACATGCAAAACTCTCAAATACAATAGAAACTCGCATCAGAAGCCTTACAGAAAGATACTCAAACGAGAAATGAAAAGATACACAACTGGAATAGTAAGGATACGCAAACGATGTAAGGATACTCAGTTTGAAAGAAACACACTCCCACACTTGCAAAACTCTCAAATTCAATAGAAACTCGCATCAGAAAGCCATACAGAAAGATACTCAAACGAGAAATGAAAAGATACACAATTGGAATAGTAAAGATACGCAAACGATGTAAAGATACTCAGTTTGAAAGAAACACACTCCCACACTTGCAAAACTCTTAAATACAATAGAAACTCGCATCAGAAGCCTTACATAAAGATACTCAAACGAGAAATGAAAAGATACACAATTGGAATAGTAAAGATACGCAAACGATGTAAAGATACTCAGTTTGAAAGAAACACACTCCCACACTTGCAAAACTCTCAAATACAATAGAAACTCGCATCAGAAGCCATACAGAAAGATACTCAAACGAGAAATGAAAAGATACACAACTGGAATAGTAAAGATGAGCAAACGATGTTAAGATACACAATTGGAATAGTAAAGATACGCAAACGATGTAAAGATACTCAGTTTGAAAGAAACACACTCCCACACATGCAAAACTCTCAAATACAATAGAAACTCGCATCAGAAGCCTTACAGAAAGATACTCAAACGAGAAATGAAAAGATAAACAATTGGAATAGTAAAGATACGCAAACGATGTAAAGATACACAATCGGAAAAGTAAACATACGCAAAGGATGTAAAGATACTCAGTTTGAAAGAAACACACTCCCACACTTGCAAAACTCTCAAATTCAATAGAAACTCGCATCAGAAAGCCTTACAGAAAGATATTCAAACGAGAAATGAAAAGATACACAATTGGAATAGTAAAGATACGCAAACGATGTTAAGATACTCAGTTTGAAAGAAACACACAACCACACTTGCAAAACTCTCAAATTCAATAGAAACTCGCATCAGAAAGCCATACAGAAAGATACTCAAACGAGAAATGAAAAGATACACAATTGGAATAGTAAAGATACGCAAACGATGTAAAGATACACAATTGGAAAAGTAAACATACGCAAACGATGTAAAGATACTCAGTTTGAAAGAAACACACTCCTAGACTTGCAAAACTCTCAAATACAATAGAAACTCGCATCAGAAGCCTTACAGAAAGATACTCAAACGAGAAATGAAAAGATACACAATTGGAATAGTAAAGATACGCAAACGATGTAAAGATACACAATTGGAATAGTAAACATACGCAAACGATGTAAAGATACTCAGTTTGAAAGAAACACACTCCCACACTTGCAAAACTCTCAAATACAATAGAGACTCGCATCAGAAGCCTTACAGAAAGATACTCAAACGAGAAATGAAAAGATACACAATTGGAATAGTAAAGATACGCAAACGATGTAAAGATACACAATTGGAATAGTAAACATACGCAAACGATGTAAAGATACTCAGTTTGAAAGAAACACACTCCTAGACTTGCAAAACTCTCAAATACAATAGAAACTCGCATCAGAAGCCTTACAGAAAGATACTCAAACGAGAAATGAAAAGATACACAATTGGAATAGTAAAGATACGCAAACGATGTAAAGATACTCAGTTTGAAAGAAACACACTCCTAGACTTGCAAAACTCTCAAATACAATAGAAACTCGCATCAGAAGCCTTACAGAAAGATACTCAAACGAGAAATGAAAAGATACACAATTGGAATAGTAAACATACGCAAACGATGTAAAGATACTCAGTTTGAAAGAAACACACTCCTAGACTTGCAAAACTCTCAAATACAATAGAAACTCGCATCAGAAGCCTTACAGAAAGATACTCAAACGAGAAATGAAAAGATACACAATTAGAATAGTAAAGATACGCAAACGATGTCAAGATACACAATTGGAATAGTAAACATACGCAAACGATGTAAAGATACTCAGTTTGAAAGAAACACACTCCCACACTTGCAAAACTCTCAAATACAATAGAAACTCGCATCAGAAGCCTTACAGAAAGATACTCAAACGAGAAATGAAAAGATACACAATTGGAATAGTAAAGATACGCAAACGATGTAAAGATACTCAGTTTGAAAGAAACACACTCCCACACTTGCAAAACTCTCAAATACAATAGAAACTCGCATCAGAAGCCATACAGAAAGATACTCAAACGAGAAATGAAAAGATACACAACTGGAATAGTAAGGATACGCAAACGATGTAAGGATACTCAGTTTGAAAGAAACACACTCCCACACTTGCAAAACTCTCAAATTCAATAGAAACTCGCATCAGAAAGCCATACAGAAAGATACTCAAACGAGAAATGAAAAGATACACAATTGGAATAGTAAAGATACGCAAACGATGTAAAGATACTCAGTTTGAAAGAAACACACTCCCACACTTGCAAAACTCTTAAATACAATAGAAACTCGCATCAGAAGCCTTACATAAAGATACTCAAACGAGAAATGAAAAGATACACAATTGGAATAGTAAAGATACGCAAACGATGTAAAGATACTCAGTTTGAAAGAAACACACTCCCACACTTGCAAAACTCTCAAATACAATAGAAACTCGCATCAGAAGCCATACAGAAAGATACTCAAACGAGAAATGAAAAGATACACAACTGGAATAGTAAAGATGAGCAAACGATGTTAAGATACACAATTGGAATAGTAAAGATACGCAAACGATGTAAAGATACTCAGTTTGAAAGAAACACACTCCCACACATGCAAAACTCTCAAATACAATAGAAACTCGCATCAGAAGCCTTACAGAAAGATACTCAAACGAGAAATGAAAAGATACACAATTGGAATAGTAAAGATACGCAAACGATGTAAAGATACACAATTGGAATAGTAAACATACGCAAACGATGTAAAGATACTCAGTTTGAAAGAAACACACTCCCACACTTGCAAAACTCTCAAATACAATAGAGACTCGCATCAGAAGCCTTACAGAAAGATACTCAAACGAGAAATGAAAAGATACACAATTGGAATAGTAAAGATACGCAAACGATGTAAAGATACACAATTGGAATAGTAAACATACGCAAACGATGTAAAGATACTCAGTTTGAAAGAAACACACTCCTAGACTTGCAAAACTCTCAAATACAATAGAAACTCGCATCAGAAGCCTTACAGAAAGATACTCAAACGAGAAATGAAAAGATACACAATTGGAATAGTAAAGATACGCAAACGATGTAAAGATACTCAGTTTGAAAGAAACACACTCCTAGACTTGCAAAACTCTCAAATACAATAGAAACTCGCATCAGAAGCCTTACAGAAAGATACTCAAACGAGAAATGAAAAGATACACAATTGGAATAGTAAAGATACGCAAACGATGTAAAGATACTCAGTTTGAAAGAAACACACTCCTAGACTTGCAAAACTCTCAAATACAATAGAAACTCGCATCAGAAGCCTTACAGAAAGATACTCAAACGAGAAATGAAAAGATACACAATTAGAATAGTAAAGATACGCAAACGATGTCAAGATACACAATTGGAATAGTAAACATACGCAAACGATGTAAAGATACTCAGTTTGAAAGAAACACACTCCCACACTTGCAAAACTCTCAAATACAATAGAAACTCGCATCAGAAGCCTTACAGAAAGATACTCAAACGAGAAATGAAAAGATACACAATTGGAATAGTAAAGATACGCAAACGATGTAAAGATACTCAGTTTGAAAGAAACACACTCCCACACTTGCAAAACTCTCAAATACAATAGAAACTCGCATCAGAAGCCATACAGAAAGATACTCAAACGAGAAATGAAAAGATACACAACTGGAATAGTAAGGATACGCAAACGATGTAAAGATACTCAGTTTGAAAGAAACACACTCCCACACTTGCAAAACTCTCAAATTCAATAGAAACTCGCATCAGAAAGCCTTACAGAAAGATACTCAAACGAGAAATGAAAAGATACACAATTGGAATAGTAAAGATACGCAAACGATGTAAAGATACTCAGTTTGAAAGAAACACACTCCCACACTTGCAAAACTCTTAAATACAATAGAAACTCGCATCAGAAGCCTTAAATAAAGATACTCAAACGAGAAATGAAAAGATACACAATTGGAATAGTAAAGATACGCAAACGATGTAAAGATACTCAGTTTGAAAGAAACACACTCCCACACTTGCAAAACTCTCAAATACAATAGAAACTCGCATCAGAAGCCATACAGAAAGATACTCAAACGAGAAATGAAAAGATACACAACTGGAATAGTAAAGATGAGCAAACGATGTTAAGATACACAATTGGAATAGTAAAGATACGCAAACGATGTAAAGATACTCAGTTTGAAAGAAACACACTCCCACACATGCAAAACTCTCAAATACAATAGAAACTCGCATCAGAAGCCTTACAGAAAGATACTCAAACGAGAAATGAAAAGATACACAATTGGAATAGTAAAGATACGCAAACGATGTAAAGATACACAATTGGAAAAGTAAACATACGCAAACGATGTAAAGATACTCAGTTTGAAAGAAACACACTCCTAGACTTGCAAAACTCTCAAATACAATAGAAACTCGCATCAGAAGCCTTACAGAAAGATACTCAAACGAGAAATGAAAAGATACACAATTATAATAGTAAAGATACGCAAACGATGTAAAGATACACAATTGGAATAGTAAACATACGCAAACGATGTAAAGATACTCAGTTTGAAAGAAACACACTCCCACACTTGCAAAACTCTCAAATACAATAGAGACTCGCATCAGAAGCCTTACAGAAAGATACTCAAACGAGAAATGAAAAGATACACAATTGGAATAGTAAAGATACGCAAACGATGTAAAGATACACAATTGGAAAAGTAAACATACGCAAACGATGTAAAGATACTCAGTTTGAAAGAAACACACTCCTAGACTTGCAAAACTCTCAAATACAATAGAAACTCGCATCAGAAGCCTTACAGAAAGATACTCAAACGAGAAATGAAAAGATACACAATTGGAATAGTAAAGATACGCAAACGATGTAAAGATACACAATTGGAATAGTAAACATACGCAAACGATGTAAAGATACTCAGTTTGAAAGAAACACACTCCCACACTTGCAAAACTCTCAAATACAATAGAGACTCGCATCAGAAGCCTTACAGAAAGATACTCAAACGAGAAATGAAAAGATACACAATTGGAATAGTAAAGATACGCAAACGATGTAAAGATACACAATTGGAATAGTAAACATACGCAAACGATGTAAAGATACTCAGTTTGAAAGAAACACACTCCTAGACTTGCAAAACTCTCAAATACAATAGAAACTCGCATCAGAAGCCTTACAGAAAGATACTCAAACGAGAAATGAAAAGATACACAATTGGAATAGTAAAGATACGCAAACGATGTAAAGATACTCAGTTTGAAAGAAACACACTCCTAGACTTGCAAAACTCTCAAATACAATAGAAACTCGGATCAGAAGCCTTACAGAAAGATACTCAAACGAGAAATGAAAAGATACACAATTAGAATAGTAAAGATACGCAAACGATGTCAAGATACATAATTGGAATAGTAAACATACGCAAACGATGTAAAGATACTCAGTTTGAAAGAAACACACTCCCACACTTGCAAAACTCTCAAATACAATAGAAACTCGCATCAGAAGCCTTACAGAAAGATACTCAAACGAGAAATGAAAAGATACACAATTGGAATAGTAAAGATACGCAAACGATGTAAAGATACTCAGTTTGAAAGAAACACATGATAGGAACACAAAGTGTGACGTTCTTAATGTATATATGCCCTATTCTTATGCTTTGTTACTTCTTATTTAGTTGTTTTAGGTTCATATTTGTCATATGTATGTTTGAAGTAAAGCTATTTCGATTTTAGATGATTTGATGATGAAATTGTGCTAAGTGTTAGAACTCCTGATTGAACTAGGATTCCTTACTCGACTAGGACTCTACTTTCCTATTTTCATTCTTTCCTATTCCTTAATCGACGATTTCTTTTCAGGAACGACAAATCATATTTGGAAAGAAAGGAGAGTTGCCGAGTTGCATTCCTAGTTGAACAAGGAAATCATATTCGAGTTGAAGAAGGAGAAGAGGAGGCCGGCCTAGCCACTCCTAGTTGGATCAAGAGGTTGCCGTGCAGCCCTTAAAGAGATTTCCCTATTGAACTTGGTTTCCTACATCAAGTTGGATATGGAGTACATAAATCAAATCCATAACAAAGAGGATTTCAATTTCCCAATTGGATTCTATTTCCTTATGGCACGGCAAGAAGGCTTCCTACACCTCTATATATAGAGGCCGGCCTCTCCATTCAGCAACATCATCAACCCTACACAAAAACACAGCCATAGCTCTGCCGAATTCATCCTTCACCATTCCAAGAAATCCTAAAACCGATTCCATCATTCCTCACCTATCAATAGCCTTCAAACACGCTTGTGAAGGAGGTTTCATCCATAGAAGACTCAGCTACACTTGTGGATTGCTTGATTTATAAAGTGTAACCATGACTCACTCTTGTCTATTTCGGGTTTAGGTTTTATTTCGAATCATGGATGAAGTTGCGATTTGGTTAGAATAGTCTTGTATCAATTTTGTCTATGAAATAGCTACTTGATTCAATTTATATAGATGATTCAGAAAATTATGTTTTGGTTTTATGATTTTCT
The DNA here is from genome assembly GCF_933775445.1 of Argentina anserina. NCBI lineage: Eukaryota > Viridiplantae > Streptophyta > Magnoliopsida > Rosales > Rosaceae > Argentina > Argentina anserina. The sequence continues at coordinate 9,886,189 of NC_065873.1, read as the reverse complement.
GTTTTGGTTTTCTGCCGAATGTGTGCTTGAACAATTTTCGATTCCTAGGTGTTATGACTATGCTTGTAGCATGATATTTAGGTTGTTGGACTAAAGACTTATGCTAAGAACATGGTTATTCTTGTTTATGTGATTTTCGAATTGCATGGTTGTTGGTTAAGTAAGTGACATACTTGATGAATTCAATGTGCATGGCTTTGGGATTACATGATTAAGATGAACATGTTAGAATTTCGATTATGGCTGCTTGGTTGTGATTGAATGTGTTAAGTGTCTATGTGTTTAGGTTACTGCTTAGAAACCTAAATGCATGATCCATCCTTGGTTGCTCAACATATGTCTCGGCATGACTCAAATAAGAAGTTGTAGAACTTAGTTCGATTCCCTCTATGTGATTTGTTTTGGTGATTGTTTATGTGTTGGTTGGTTGATCACATGTATATATTAGTTTAGGTTTTATTTACTGTTTTTATGACTCAATCCAAAATCTATATCAAACTTTAAAACCTTTATGAATTCGTGTTAATTGATGTGATCCTAAGCCCTGGCTGGATCCCCGGTTTGTGAACGATACCCTCTTGCTTTATACTACTATGATGTGTTCAGGGTTAAATATTGATGTCGAGTAATCGAGCAATCATCAAATGGCGCCGTTGCCGGGGATCCATTAGAGATGGATCCCTAACTTTTACTACGAATTCATTGTGAATATTGTACATTTGTATATTCTTATTCTTATTTCGTGTAACATATAGTAATGTAACTTAGGTTGTTGTTTTGGTGTTTGAGTGAATGATTGTTGTAGGTTGTAAATCAAACGGAATAGGTAAAGTCCCTTTTGTTAATATTAGCCTTAACCCTTCATGCTAGCTCTCGAGTTTGCATGAGGTCGAGGGCGGCTTTTATTAACACTTGGAGTTTTGTCTAACACATGAGGTTAAGTCCAGCTGAGTAAGGGGCACGCTCTTTTATTACTCTGGTGCATGGGACCAAAATTGGATCTCAGAGAACTACTGACTGACATACATCTCGGTGATGGAGTCGATAGGGAGTTCGCTCTCCGTAGTTCAACAAATGAGTCCTACCATGTTCACTATCTCTGATTGAGCTAAAGGCCTTCTGAAACAAAGACTTGATTTTATGTCTAGACATCCATACTTAGGCCGCACGTCCACCTTGATTTACAACTTAGAATCAATCGATCATTCAAGCATTGAAATAGCTAAAAGAACTTGTGAATGTATGAACTTGTGAAAACGTAAAGAACTAACTCTTTGTAAACAACATAGTTGCCGTGCCCTTCCCCCTTAAGTGTGCGTGTGTATGACTAAGGGAAGGCACGAATTTTATGTATCCATCATGTATTCTTCTATGCTAACTCGTTACCTTTCATACAAACAGGTACTATGCATGTCCGAATTTTCTAAGAAGACACAAGAGCTCAAAGATCGAATTCAAGCACTTAGAGATTTGAACAACTCTTTCATAAGTAGACCTTTAAATTTCGAAGCATCTCCAAGCAATTCAATCTTAAACTCTTCACCTAGATCAGAAGAAGAGGAAGACTTAGACACAATTGCGGGCCGTGACATAATTCCTGTTGGTGCTCCAATGGCACTCAAGAATGCATTCATTCCTACCACCCCGGAATCACCTTCATGCATTGCTTTCACTCCACCTGATGAAGCTAACTTCTCCATTCCTGTTCAATTGCTTGGGCAGCTGCCTAAGTATTCTGCTTCATCAATGGAAGACCCTAATGTTCACCTTAGGGAGTTCTTGGACATTTGCAAGCTCCAATCGATTCATCACCTTTCTCAAGAAGGCTTGAGGTTGCTTTTGTTCCCATTTACCCTTAAGGATGATGCTAAACGTTGGTTATATTCTTTGCCTGCAGGAATCATCACTACATGGGATGAAATGACTAGGAGGTTCTTGAAGCAATTCTTCCCTGCTCAACTCACGAAAAGACTTAGGAGGGAGATTCAGAACTTCACTCAAAAAGATGGTGATTCACTCTATGAGGCTTGGGAGGAATTTCAGGAACTACAAAGGAAGTGCCCTCACCATGGTATTTCGTTGGATGACTTGGTACAATTCTTCTATGAAGGACTCGACACCACCAATAAGAGCATGGTGGACTCGGCATGTGGCTGCACATTCATGAACAAAACCGGTCAAGAAGCTTACACCTTGATTGATGACTTGGCTGACAACAATCGCCAATTTAGTTCCAAGGAGAAGAGAGGAAGCAAGAGCCGTGGGGTGTATGATGTTGATGCAAGGAATCAGATGGCTACTTTAGAAAGAAAGCTTGACGTGCTAGTCAAGGCATTCAATGGTTCGAGCATCACCCCTCAAGCATGCGGCATTTGTTCTTTCAAGGATCACACTACTGACAATTGTCCAAATGGTGCAATGACTGAAGAAGAGTTGAACTTTATGGGGCAACAAAGGCCTAGGTACGATCCATATTCGAACACATACAACCCTGGACTTAGAGATCATCCAAATTTTCGTTGGAGCAACAATGCTCAACCATCCAATGCTCAAGGTCAAGGACCTCGTCCTTCAGGTTTGTTTGTGAGGCCTCAGGTACCTCAAGGTTCTGCTCCCTTTAACTCTAATGTTCATGGTTCAAATAATGCATCTTCACCTAATTATGATGAACTTTTGAAGTCTCTTGCTCAAGGGCAACAAAATCTAAACTCTGCTACTCAAGCTTTAGTTACAGGTCAACAAGCTCATTCTAAGGATATAACCGAGCTTAAGAAGCAGATGGGACAAGTGATCGATTTCATGGGCAAGATCCATGAAGGAGGGAAGTTGCCGAGCCAAACTGAGCCTAATCCGAATGTGAAGGCCATGGTGACACGAAGTGGGAGGACCTTGGATGCTCCAAGGGAGCAACACAAGAAGGCCGTGCCTTCTAAAGGACTAGAGGCCGAGAGTTTCAATGCTAAGGACTTAGAGAAGGACCCTGCCTCCTCTAAAGCCAATGATGCCGTGCCAAAAGATGATCATGCCGTGCATGACAAAGGTAAGGATCCTAACTCTAGTGGTTTGGTTTCAACTAATGATCTTCCTCGTGTTCCCTTCCCTAGTAGATTCGCAAAGCAAAAGAAGGATGACTCTGATCAAGCCATGCTCGACATTTTCAAGAAGGTGGAAGTAAACATGCCTCTTATTGAATGCATACAACAAAATCCTAAGTATGCTAAGTTTTTGAAAGAATTGTGCACCAATAAGAGGATGACTCGAGAGAAGGAGGTTGTTACAATGAGTGAGACGGTTTCTGCCGTGCTCCAAAGGAAGCTACCACCAAAGCTTAAGGATCCAGGGAGTTTTTCTATCCCTTGTACAATCGGAAACATGACATTTGAAAAGATAATGTTAGACTTAGGTGCATCTATTAATGTAATGCCGCACTATATCTATGAGAACCTAGGTCTAGGTGATTTGAAACGTGATAATGTTGTGATTCGATTGGCTGATTGTTCCAACAAAGTCCCTTTGGGCTATGTTGAAGATGTTCTTGTGCAGGTTTCGAGCTTGATCTTCCCTGCCGACTTCTATGTCATTGACATGGAGCCAACGGAGGCAGATGACAAGGAGGTTCCTATCTTGTTAGGCCGCCCCTTCATGAGGACCGCACGAACCAAAATAGATGTGTTTAGTGGATCACTCACCTTTGAGTTCGATGGTGAAGTGATTAGCTTCAACATCTTTGAAGCTATGAGGTATCCTCTTTCGGAGTTAAGTGATTGTTTTTCAGTTGACATACTTGATTCCCTTGCAGATAACTATCTTGATACCTTGACAAATGACGAGTTGGCACTCACTATTGCCCAAGGGGCCGGATTTACAAGTGATAGCTCAAACATTTCGGTGTTAGAAACAAACAAGGCCGTGCCATCCTTGATTCATGAAACCGTGACCTCTCTTGAGGTTGCACGTGAGGTAAGCTTTGTCTCTCCTAGTCCAATTCTCTTAACTACTAACAAGAATCTTCCTTCTGTGGTTCAAGCTCCGAAGCTTGATCTTAAGGTTCTTCCGGACCACTTGAAGTATGCGTTTCTAGGAGAAGAGGATACATTGCCCGTGATCATTTCATCTGCACTAAACGAGGAGCAAGAAGAGAGATTGATTGAAGTGTTGAGAAGACACAAAACGGCAATAGGATGGACCTTAGCCGACATCAAAGGGATCAGCCCTACCATGTGTGTGCATCGAATATTGCTAGAAGATGGTGCCAAGCCAACCAAGGAAGGTCAGAGACGCCTTCATCCACCAATGATGCAAGTTGTAAAGAATGAAATCACTAAGTTGCACGATTGTGGCGTGATCTACCCCATCTCGGATAGTAGGTGGATCTCTCCCATCCAAGTTGTGCCAAAGAAGTCAGGCATCACGGTGGTGAAGAACAAGGACAACGAGTTGGTACCTCAAAGGACAGTGACCGGTCATAGAGTATGTATTGACTATAGGAAGCTCAATGCGACAACAAGGAAGGATCACATGCCATTGCCATTCATTGATCAAATGCTTGAAAGGTTAGCTGGTCACTCCTTCTATTGTTTCCTTGATGGATATAGTGGATACAACCAGATAAGTGTTGCGGAAGAAGATCAAGAGAAGACCACGTTCACATGCCCTTTTGGTACGTTTGCCTATCGTCGCATGCCTTTTGGTTTATGCAACGCCCCAGGTACGTTTCAACGTTGTATGTATCACATTTTCTCTGAGTATATTGGTTCTAAAATTGAAGTTTTCATGGATGATTTTTCTGTCTATGGTGAAGATTTCGAAACTTGCCTTGAAAATGTTGAACTAGTGCTTAAACGTTGTGAAGAAACTAACTTGGTTTTGAATTGGGAAAAATGTCACTTTATGGTCACGCAAGGCATTGTCTTAGGTCATATTGTTTCATCTAGAGGAATTGAGGTTGATAAGTCTAAAATAGATCTTGTGCGTCACTTACCCCTCCCCACAAGTGTGAGGGATGTTCGATCGTTTCTTGGACATGCAGGTTTCTATCGTAGGTTTATCAAGGATTTTTCCAAGATTGCGAGACCACTGAGTTCATTACTTCAAAAGGACGTCCCATTCAACTTTGATGATGATTGCAAGCATGCATTCGAGACTTTGAAGAAGCTCCTAACTTCAGCACCGATCATGGCACCGCCGGATTGGTCCTTGCCATTCGAGTTGATGTGTGACGCCTCCGACTATGCAGTTGGAGCCGTGCTAGGGCAGAGGAAGGACAAGCAGCCCTACGCCATCTACTATGCCTCAAGAACACTCAATGATGCGCAACAAAACTACACCACAACTGAAAAAGAACTTCTTGCCGTGATCTTTGCTCTAGATAAGTTTCGTTCTTACTTACTTCAATCTAAAGTTATTGTGTACACTGACCATGCAGCTTTGAAGTATTTAATGACAAAGAAGGATGCCAAACCGAGATTGATTCGATGGATTCTTCTACTCCAAGAGTTTGATCTCGAGATCAAGGACAAGAAGGGAAGTGACAATGTTGTGGCGGATCATTTGAGTCGTTTGGTGAGAGATGCCGAGCCCTTGGCCATCCAAGAGAGCTTTCCGGACGAGCAACTCTTTCGAGTTGAGGTAAGTGAGCCATGGTATGCAGATATTGTGAATTATCTTGTTTCTAAGCAATTTCCGGATACTTTATCGCATGCACAAAAGAATAGACTCAAGGCATTAGCTAAGTATTACGTTTGGGATGAACCATACTTGTGGAAACATTGTGTTGATCAAATCATTAGGAGGTGTGTTCCCGAACATGAACATCATTCTATACTTACTTTTTGCCATTCTGAATCTTGTGGAGGACATTTTGGTTCACGTAGGACTGCTCTTAAGGTGTTAGAATGTGGTTTCTTTTGGCCTACGATTTTTAAAGATGCATATCATTTTTGCATGACTTGTGATAGATGCCAACGCATGGGAAACTTAGGATCTAGAGATCAAATGCCTATGACACCGATTATATATGTCGAAATTTTTGATTGTTGGGGTATTGATTTCATGGGACCTTTTCCTAGCTCAAATGGTTTCTTATACATACTCGTTTGTGTTGACTATGTTTCGAAATGGGTGGAAGCAAAGGCCACCCGGACTAATGATTCTCGAGTTGTTGCAGATTTCCTTCGTTCTAACATTTTCTCTAGGTTTGGTATGCCGAGAGTTATCATTAGTGATGGAGGATCTCACTTTTGCAACCGGACCATTGAGGCGTTGTTGAAGAAGTATGGAATCAAGCATAAGGTTGCTACGCCTTATCACCCTCAAACAAGTGGACAAGTAGAGCTATCTAATCGTGAGATCAAGAGAATTTTAGAGAAGTCTGTTGGACCATCACGCAAGGATTGGTCTCAACGATTGGATGATGCTCTTTGGGCCTATAGGACGGCATACAAGACTCCCCTAGGCATGTCACCATTTCGATTAGTCTATGGCAAGGCGTGCCATCTTCCTGTGGAGCTTGAACATCGTGCATGGTGGGCTGTGAAAAATTTTAACATGGATATTGATGAGGCCGGATTACATAGGAAGTTGCAATTGCATGAGCTTGAAGAGATCCGGAATGAGGCCTATGATTCGGCGATGGTTTACAAGGAGAAGACTAAGACATTCCATGACCGCATGATTAGGAAGAAACACTTTGTCGTTGGGCAGAAAGTTCTTTTGTTTAATTCTCGACTTAGATTGTTTCCGGGCAAGCTCCGTTCTAGGTGGCTTGGACCGTTTGTTGTTACTAATATTTTTCCTTCTGGTGCTATTCAGATCAAAAGCATAGTGCATGGAAAGGAATTCACGGTCAATGGACATCGCTTGAAGCCGTACTATGACAATTTCGTGGAACACAATGTGGAGGAGACGTCTCTCCTTGATCCTACGGCAAGCAAGTAATGATTTGAGATAGTCTAGGCTATAGACTCTAAACTTAAGCCAATGAAGGAGCCATCAACGAGTGTTTGCATTTTCTTATCCCTTAACTCTTTCTAATTTTCGTTGCTTATCATATTGTACATTGAGGGCAATGTAAATTTTAAGTGTGGGGTGGGGTATACATCATTCGTTGTATTCTAGTGTTTGATGCTTATGTGTTTAAATTTTGTGTTTTGATTTTCGAAATTTTAGTGTCATTTTGGTTCTGTTTTTCGATTTTGACTTGTTTTGTTTTTGTTTTGAGTCCTAGGTATGCCTTTAACTGTCTAGGATGAGTTGATCTTTGAAATTATGGTTGATAGATGATCATGATATTGGAATGAATTTCATTATTATTTGATGGTTAATCGATGTGTAGATTTTGTACGAACATGTAGTAGATGAGGATTTTGAAACTTAGGTACAGAATGAGCATGTTCTTTACTTGTTTGAATTCATGTAACCTATGTGAGATTCGAGCCATATATGTGCCTTTCTTTGGAGAGTTTATTCTATCGTTTTCTTGGCTTTATAACCTCATTACATCTATTTTGATCAATTCGTATGCCATAGAATTGCAATGAACTAGAGAATGCTAGAACTTACTTTGTGAAACTTTCGAAGCTTTATGTCATAACATACTCTGATTTTGAAAAGGATTGTTGGATCTTTTTAGGATTTCCACCACTTAGCCAAAAAGCCGTATATCCCTATTTGAACCCTGTTTGGGACACCTTAGTATTAACCCCTTTGAGCCTACGTTAAGCCTTTTCTTTCATTACCAACATGTTATATCCTTGCTTAGTATAGTTATATCTCTACCTTGTCTTTGAGGCTTGGCAGAGCCGATTCTTGGATGTAATATGGAGTGATGATTTGATTCAAGTGTGGGGTTACGCTATTGTATGTATGTTATGCCGTGAAAAGAGAATGAAAAGAAAAGAAAAATTGAAAGATGCCGTGAGAAAGAAAGAAAGAAAAAGACATGTATACGGCAAGAAAAGAAAAAAAAATGAAAGAATGATACAAGGATCTCGGCATACATACTTGTTCATGTGAATTTGGAGTTTTGATGTATTTGTTGAAGGCTCAATAATGTTATACTTTAGCCTTTGTTCGTTTTCACAATGTATAAAGTGAAGAATGGGTCCAACATGATGATATTTGGCCCTTGTTTTATGGAGTATGGCGACATAAGGTGGATGTTTTGCTCTGCTAAGTCTTGAGGATGACCTTTGTGATTCCTTTACCTTGAAAATATATCCATGCCGAGCCTAACCTATCCCTTTTCTAAAGATCCGCATGATTCTTAAAATGAGTAGTCCTTGATTTGTGGAGTTTGTTTCATAAGTAAGCATATGGTTTGGGTTCATTTGTGCATATGATTGGTATCTTTCATGAGGTTCTCGATTTTCACTATGTTCATAACTCTTGTGTGTGAAAAGCTTTTAAGCATATGCCATGTTCTTGAGAGAAAAGATTTGGAGTGCGTATCCTATGTGAGTTGAATTTGAACTTGTTTTGAACATGTTGAGCTTAAAATCACCTTTGTTTCTGCCATGTCTTACTTGTTAAACGAAATCTCATGTTTATTAACCATTGAATTCATCTTATCTATTTCGATTGAATGCTATTCTTGATGCTATGAGTTTGAAGATCTCTGAGACAAAATGTTGAAGGCATTAGTGTTGTGTCGTTAGTTATGTTGTTTTGATTTCGTATTATGTTTTGATTTTCGTTTTTAGTGTTTGCTAAGGGACTAGCAAAGTCTAAGTGTGGGGTTGTTGATAGGAACACAAAGTGTGACGTTCTTAATGTATATATGCCCTATTCTTATGCTTTGTTACTTCTTATTTAGTTGTTTTAGGTTCATATTTGTCATATGTATGTTTGAAGTAAAGCTATTTCGATTTTAGATGATTTGATGATGAAATTGTGCTAAGTGTTAGAACTCCTGATTGAACTAGGATTCCTTACTCGACTAGGACTCTACTTTCCTATTTTCATTCTTTCCTATTCCTTAATCGACGATTTCTTTTCAGGAACGACAAATCATATTTGGAAAGAAAGGAGAGTTGCCGAGTTGCATTCCTAGTTGAACAAGGAAATCATATTCGAGTTGAAGAAGGAGAAGAGGAGGCCGGCCTAGCCACTCCTAGTTGGATCAAGAGGTTGCCGTGCAGCCCTTAAAGAGATTTCCCTATTGAACTTGGTTTCCTACATCAAGTTGGATATGGAGTACATAAATCAAATCCATAACAAAGAGGATTTCAATTTCCCAATTGGATTCTATTTCCTTATGGCACGGCAAGAAGGCTTCCTACACCTCTATATATAGAGGCCGGCCTCTCCATTCAGCAACATCATCAACCCTACACAAAAACACAGCCATAGCTCTGCCGAATTCATCCTTCACCATTCCAAGAAATCCTAAAACCGATTCCATCATTCCTCACCTATCAATAGCCTTCAAACACGCTTGTGAAGGAGGTTTCATCCATAGAAGACTCAGCTACACTTGTGGATTGCTTGATTTATAAAGTGTAACCATGACTCACTCTTGTCTATTTCGGGTTTAGGTTTTATTTCGAATCATGGATGAAGTTGCGATTTGGTTAGAATAGTCTTGTATCAATTTTGTCTATGAAATAGCTACTTGATTCAATTTATATAGATGATTCAGAAAATTATGTTTTGGTTTTATGATTTTCTGTTTTGGTTTTCTGCCGAATGTGTGCTTGAACAATTTTCGATTCCTAGGTGTTATGACTATGCTTGTAGCATGATATTTAGGTTGTTGGACTAAAGACTTATGCTAAGAACATGGTTATTCTTGTTTATGTGATTTTCGAATTGCATGGTTGTTGGTTAAGTAAGTGACATACTTGATGAATTCAATGTGCATGGCTTTGGGATTACATGATTAAGATGAACATGTTAGAATTTCGATTATGGCTGCTTGGTTGTGATTGAATGTGTTAAGTGTCTATGTGTTTAGGTTACTGCTTAGAAACCTAAATGCATGATCCATCCTTGGTTGCTCAACATATGTCTCGGCATGACTCAAATAAGAAGTTGTAGAACTTAGTTCGATTCCCTCTATGTGATTTGTTTTGGTGATTGTTTATGTGTTGGTTGGTTGATCACATGTATATATTAGTTTAGGTTTTATTTACTGTTTTTATGACTCAATCCAAAATCTATATCAAACTTTAAAACCTTTATGAATTCGTGTTAATTGATGTGATCCTAAGCCCTGGCTGGATCCCCGGTTTGTGAACGATACCCTCTTGCTTTATACTACTATGATGTGTTCAGGGTTAAATATTGATGTCGAGTAATCGAGCAATCATCAACACACTCCCACACTTGCAAAACTCTCAAATACAATAGAAACTCGCATCAGAAGCCATACAGAAAGATACTCAAACGAGAAATGAAAAGATACACAACTGGAATAGTAAGGATACGCAAACGATGTAAGGATACTCAGTTTGAAAGAAACACACTCCCACACTTGCAAAACTCTCAAATTCAATAGAAACTCGCATCAGAAAGCCTTACAGAAAGATACTCAAACGAGAAATGAAAAGATACACAATTGGAATAGTAAAGATACGCAAACGATGTAAAGATACTCAGTTTGAAAGAAACACACTCCCACACTTGCAAAACTCTTAAATACAATAGAAACTCGCATCAGAAGCCTTACATAAAGATACTCAAACGAGAAATGAAAAGATACACAATTGGAATAGTAAAGATACGCAAACGATGTAAAGATACTCAGTTTGAAAGAAACACACTCCCACACTTGCAAAACTCTCAAATACAATAGAAACTCGCATCAGAAGCCATACAGAAAGATACTCAAACGAGAAATGAAAAGATACACAACTGGAATAGTAAAGATGAGCAAACGATGTTAAGATACACAATTGGAATAGTAAAGATACGCAAACGATGTAAAGATACTCAGTTTGAAAGAAACACACTCCCACACATGCAAAACTCTCAAATACAATAGAAACTCGCATCAGAAGCCTTACAGAAAGATACTCAAACGAGAAATGAAAAGATACACAATTGGAATAGTAAAGATACGCAAACGATGTAAAGATACACAATTGGAAAAGTAAACATACGCAAACGATGTAAAGATACTCAGTTTGAAAGAAACACACTCCTAGACTTGCAAAACTCTCAAATACAATAGAAACTCGCATCAGAAGCCTTACAGAAAGATACTCAACCGAGAAATAAAAAGATACACAATTGGAATAGTAAAGATACGCAAACGATGTAAAGATACACAATTGGAATAGTAAACATACGCAAACGATGTAAAGATACTCAGTTTGAAAGAAACACACTCCCACACTTGCAAAACTCTCAAATACAATAGAGACTCGCATCAGAAGCCTTACAGAAAGATACTCAAACGAGAAATGAAAAGATACACAATTGGAATAGTAAAGATACGCAAACGATGTAAAGATACACAATTGGAATAGTAAAGATACCCAAACGATGTAAAGATACTCAGTTTGAAAGAAACACACTCCCACACTTGCAAAACTCTCAAATTCAATAGAAACTCGCATCAGAAAGCCTTACAGAAAGATACTCAAACGAGAAATGAAAAGATACACAATTGGAATAGTAAAGATACGCAAACGATGTAAAGATACTCAGTTTGAAAGAAACACACTCGTAGACTTGCAAAACTCTCAAATACAATAGAAACTCGCATCAGAAGCCTTACAGAAAGATACTCAAACGAGAAATGAAAAGATACACAATTGGAATAGTAAAGATACGCAAACGATGTAAAGATACACAATTGGAATAGTAAACATACGCAAACGATGTAAAGATACTCAGTTTGAAAGAAACACACTCCCACACTTGCAAAACTCTCAAATACAATAGAAACTCGCATCAGAAGCCTTACAGAAAGATACTCAAACGAGAAATGAAAAGATACACAATTGGAATAGTAAAGATACGCAAACGATGTAAAGATACTCAGTTTGAAAGAAACACACTCCCACACTTGCAAAACTCTCAAATACAATAGAAACTCGCATCAGAAGCCTTACAGAAAGATACTCAAACGAGAAATGAAAAGATACACAACTGGAATAGTAAGGATACGCAAACGATGTAAAGATACTCAGTTTGAAAGAAACACACTCCCACACTTGCAAAACTCTTAAATACAATAGAAACTCGCATCAGAAGCCTTACATAAAGATACTCAAACGAGAAATGAAAAAATACACAATTGGAATAGTAAAGATACGCAAACGATGTAAAGATTCTCAGTTTGAAAGAAACACACTCCCACACTTGCAAAACTCTCAAATACAATAGAAACTCGCATCAGAAGCCATACAGAAAGATACTCAAACGAGAAATGAAAAGATACACAACTGGAATAGTAAAGATGAGCAAACGATGTTAAGATACACAATTGGAATAGTAAAGATACGCAAACGATGTAAAGATACTCAGTTTGAAAGAAACACACTCCCACACATGCAAAACTCTCAAATACAATAGAAACTCGCATCAGAAGCCTTACAGAAAGATACTCAAACGAGAAATGAAAAGATACACAATTGGAATAGTAAAGATACGCAAACGATGTAAAGATACACAATTGGAATAGTAAAGATACGCAAACGATGTAAAGATACTCAGTTTGAAAGAAACACACTCCCACACTTGCAAAACTCTCAAATTCAATAGAAACTCGCATCAGAAAGCCTTACAGAAAGATACTTAAACGAGAAATGAAAAAATACACAATTGGAATAGTAAAGATACGCAAACGATGTAAAGATACACAATTGGAATAGTAAAGATACGCAAACGATGTAAAGATACACAATTGGAATAGTAAAGATACGCAAACGATGTAAAGATACTCAGTTTGAAAGAAACACACTCCCACACTTGCAAAACTCTCAAATTCAATAGAAACTCGCATCAGAAAGCCTTACAGAAAGATACTTAAACGAGAAATGAAAAAATACACAATTGGAATAGTAAAGATACGCAAACGATGTAAAGATACACAATTGGAATAGTAAAGATACGCAAACGATGTAAAGATACTCAGTTTGAAAGAAACACACTCCCACACTTGCAAAACTCTCAAATACAATAGAAACTCGCATCAGAAGCCTTACAGAAAGATACTCAAACGAGAAATGAAAAGATACACAATTGGAATAGTAAAGATACGCAAACGATGTAAAGATACACAATTGGAATAGTAAACATACGCAAACGATGTAAAGATACTCAGTTTGAAAGAAACACACTCCCACACTTGCAAAACTCTCAAATACAATAGAAACTCGCATCAGAAGCCTTACAGAAAGATACTCAAACGAGAAATGAAAAGATACACAATTGGAATAGTAAAGATACGCAAACGATGTAAAGATACACAATCGGAAAAGTAAACATACGCAAAGGATGTAAAGATACTCAGTTTGAAAGAAACATACTCCTAGACTTGCAAAACTCTCAAATACAATAGAAACTCGCATCAGAAGCCTTACAGAAAGATACTCAAACGAGAAATGAAAAGATACACAATTGGAATAGTAAAGATACGCAAACGATGTAAAGATACACAATTGGAATAGTAAACATACGCAAACGATGTAAAGATACTCAGTTTGAAAGAAACACACTCCCACACTTGCAAAACTCTCAAATACAATAGAAACTCGCATCAGAAGCCATACAGAAAGATACTCAAACGAGAAATGAAAAGATACACAACTGGAATAGTAAAGATACGCAAACGATGTTAAGATACACAATTGGAATAGTAAAGATACGCAAACGATGTAAAGATACTCAGTTTGAAAGAAACACACTCCCACACTTGCAAAACTCTCAAATACAATAGAAACTCGCATCAGAAGCCTTACAGAAAGATACTCAAACGAGAAATGAAAAGATAAACAATTGGAATAGTAAAGATACTTAAACGATGTAAAGATACACAATCGGAAAAGTAAACATACGCAAAGGATGTAAAGATACTCAGTTTGAAAGAAACACACTCCCACACTTGCAAAACTCTCAAATTCAATAGAAACTCGCATCAGAAAGCCTTACAGAAAGATATTCAAACGAGAAATGAAAAGATACACAATTGGAATAGTAAAGATACGCAAACGATGTTAAGATACACAGTTTGAAAGAAACACACTCCCACACTTGCAAAACTCTCAAATTCAATAGAAACTCGCATCAGAAAGCCATACAGAAAGATACTCAAACGAGAAATGAAAAGATACACAATTGGAATAGTAAAGATACGCAAACGATGTAAAGATACTCAGTTTGAAAGAAACACACTCCCACACTTGCAAAACTCTCAAGTTCAATAAAAACTCGCATCACAAAGCCTTACAGAAAGATACTCAAACGAGAAATGAAAAAATACACAATTGGAATAGTAAAGATACGCAAACGATGTAAAGATACACAATTGGAATAGTAAAGATACGGAAACGATGTAAAGATACACAATTGGAATAGTAAAGATACGCAAACGATGTAAAGATACTCAGTTTGAAAGAAACACACTCCCACACATGCAAAACTCTCAAATACAATAGAAACTCGCATCAGAAGCCTTACAGAAAGATACTCAAACGAGAAATGAAAAGATACACAATTGGAATAGTAAAGATACGCAAACGATGTAAAGATACACAATTGGAATAGTAAACATACGCAAACGATGTAAAGATACTCAGTTTGAAAGAAACACACTCCCACACTTGCAAAACTCTCAAATACAATAGAAACTCGCATCAGAAGCCTTACAGAAAGATACTCAAACGAGAAATGAAAAGATACACAATTGGAATAGTAAAGATACGCAAACGATGTAAAGATACACAATCGGAAAAGTAAACATACGCAAAGGATGTAAAGATACTCAGTTTGAAAGAAACACACTCCTAGACTTGCAAAACTCTCAAATACAATAGAAACTCGCATCAGAAGCCTTACAGAAAGATACTCAAACGAGAAATGAAAAGATACACAATTGGAATAGTAAAGATACGCAAACGATGTAAAGATACACAATTGGAATAGTAGACATACGCAAACGATGTAAAGATACTCAGTTTGAAAGAAACACACTCCCACACTTGCAAAACTCTCAAATACAATAGAGACTCGCATCAGAAGCCTTACAGAAAGATACTCAAACGAGAAATGAAAAGATACACAATTGGAATAGTAAAGATACGCAAACGATGTAAAGATACACAATTGGAATAGTAAACATACGCAAACGATGTAAAGATACTCAGTTTGAAAGAAACACACTCCTAGACTTGCAAAACTCTCAAATACAATAGAAACTCGCATCAGAAGCCTTACAGAAAGATACTCAAACGAGAAATGAAAAGATACACAATTGGAATAGTAAAGATACGCAAACGATGTAAAGATACTCAGTTTGAAAGAAACACACTCCCAGACTTGCAAAACTCTCAAATACAATAGAAACTCGCATCAGAAGCCTTACAGAAAGATACTCAAACGAGAAATGAAAAGATACACAATTAGAATAGTAAAGATACGCAAACGATGTCAAGATACACAATTGGAATAGTAAACATACGCAAACGATGTAAAGATACTCAGTTTGAAAGAAACACACTCCCACACTTGCAAAACTCTCAAATACAATAGAAACTCGCATCAGAAGCCTTACAGAAAGATACTCAAACGAGAAATGAAAAGATACACAATTGGAATAGTAAAGATACGCAAACGATGTAAAGATACTCAGTTTGAAAGAAACACACTCCCACACTTGCAAAACTCTCAAATACAATAGAAACTCGCATCAGAAGCCATACAGAAAGATACTCAAACGAGAAATGAAAAGATACACAACTGGAATAGTAAGGATACGCAAACAATGTAAGGATACTCAGTTTGAAAGAAACACACTCCCACACTTGCAAAACTCTCAAATTCAATAGAAACTCGCATCAGAAAGCCTTACAGAAAGATACTCAAACGAGAAATGAAAAGATACACAATTGGAATAGTAAAGATACGCAAACGATGTAAAGATACTCAGTTTGAAAGAAACACACTCCCACACTTGCAAAACTCTTAAATACAATAGAAACTCGCATCAGAAGCCTTACATAAAGATACTCAAACGAGAAATGAAAAGATACACAATTGGAATAGTAAAGATACGCAAACGATGTAAAGATACTCAGTTTGAAAGAAACACACTCCCACACTTGCAAAACTCTCAAATACAATAGAAACTCGCATCAGAAGCCATACAGAAAGATACTCAAACGAGAAATGAAAAGATACACAACTGGAATAGTAAAGATGAGCAAACGATGTTAAGATACACAATTGGAATAGTAAAGATACGCAAACGATGTAAAGATACTCAGTTTGAAAGAAACACACTCCCACACATGCAAAACTCTCAAATACAATAGAAACTCGCATCAGAAGCCTTACAGAAAGATACTCAAACGAGAAATGAAAAGATACACAATTGGAATAGTAAAGATACGCAAACGATGTAAAGATACACAATTGGAAAAGTAAACATACGCAAACGATGTAAAGATACTCAGTTTGAAAGAAACACACTCCTAGACTTGCAAAACTCTCAAATACAATAGAAACTCGCATCAGAAGCCTTACAGAAAGATACTCAAACGAGAAATGAAAAGATACACAATTGGAATAGTAAAGATACGCAAACGATGTAAAGATACACAATTGGAATAGTAAACATACGCAAACGATGTAAAGATACTCAGTTTGAAAGAAACACACTCCCACACTTGCAAAACTCTCAAATACAATAGAGACTCGCATCAGAAGCCTTACAGAAAGATACTCAAACGAGAAATGAAAAGATACACAATTGGAATAGTAAAGATACGCAAACGATGTAAAGATACACAATTGGAATAGTAAAGATACCCAAACGATGTAAAGATACTCAGTTTGAAAGAAACACACTCCCACACTTGCAAAACTCTCAAATACAATAGAAACTCGCATCAGAAGCCTTACAGAAAGATACTCAAACGAGAAATGAAAAGATACACAATTGGAATAGTAAAGATACGCAAACGATGTAAAGATACACAATTGGAATAGTAAACATACGCAAACGATGTAAAGATACTCAGTTTGAAAGAAACACACTCCCACACTTGCAAAACTCTCAAATACAATAGAAACTCGCATCAGAAGCCTTACAGAAAGATACTCAAACGAGAAATGAAAAGATACACAATTGGAATAGTAAAGATACGCAAACGATGTAAAGATACACAATTGGAATAGTAAAGATACGCAAACGATGTAAAGATACTCAGTTTGAAAGAAACACACTCCCACACTTGCAAAACTCTCAAATTCAATAGAAACTCGCATCAGAAAGCCTTACAGAAAGATACTTAAACGAGAAATGAAAAAATACACAATTGGAATAGTAAAGATACGCAAACGATGTAAAGATACACAATTGGAATAGTAAAGATACGCAAACGATGTAAAGATACACAATTGGAATAGTAAAGATACGCAAACGATGTAAAGATACTCAGTTTGAAAGAAACACACTCCCACACTTGCAAAACTCTCAAATTCAATAGAAACTCGCATCAGAAAGCCTTACAGAAAGATACTTAAACGAGAAATGAAAAAATACACAATTGGAATAGTAAAGATACGCAAACGATGTAAAGATACACAATTGGAATAGTAAAGATACTCAGTTTGAAAGAAACACACTCCCACACTTGCAAAACTCTCAAATACAATAGAAACTCGCATCAGAAGCCTTACAGAAAGATACTCAAACGAGAAATGAAAAGATACACAATTGGAATAGTAAAGATACGCAAACGATGTAAAGATACACAATTGGAATAGTAAACATACGCAAACGATGTAAAGATACTCAGTTTGAAAGAAACACACTCCCACACTTGCAAAACTCTCAAATACAACAGAAACTCGCATCAGAAGCCTTACAGAAAGATACTCAAACGAGAAATGAAAAGATACACAATTGGAATAGTAAAGATACGCAAACGATGTAAAGATACACAATCGGAAAAGTAAACATACGCAAAGGATGTAAAGATACTCAGTTTGAAAGAAACACACTCCTAGACTTGCAAAACTCTCAAATACAATAGAAACTCGCATCAGAAGCCTTACAGAAAGATACTCAAACGAGAAATGAAAAGATACACAATTGGAATAGTAAAGATACGCAAACGATGTAAAGATACACAATTGGAATAGTAAACATACGCAAACGATGTAAAGATACTCAGTTTGAAAGAAACACACTCCCACACTTGCAAAACTCTCAAATACAATAGAAACTCGCATCAGAAGCCATACAGAAAGATACTCAAACGAGAAATGAAAAGATACACAACTGGAATAGTAAAGATACGCAAACGATGTTAAGATACACAATTGGAATAGTAAAGATACGCAAACGATGTAAAGATACTCAGTTTGAAAGAAACACACTCCCACACTTGCAAAACTCTCAAATACAATAGAAACTCGCATCAGAAGCCTTACAGAAAGATACTCAAACGAGAAATGAAAAGATAAACAATTGGAATAGTAAAGATACGCAAACGATGTAAAGATACACAATCGGAAAAGTAAACATACGCAAAGGATGTAAAGATACTCAGTTTGAAAGAAACACACTCCCACACTTGCAAAACTCTCAAATACAATAGAAACTCGCATCAGAAGCCATACAGAAAGATACTCAAACGAGAAATGAAAAGATACACAACTGGAATAGTAAAGATGAGCAAACGATGTTAAGATACACAATTGGAATAGTAAAGATACGCAAACGATGTAAAGATACTCAGTTTGAAAGAAACACACTCCCACACATGCAAAACTCTCAAATACAATAGAAACTCGCATCAGAAGCCTTACAGAAAGATACTCAAACGAGAAATGAAAAGATACACAATTGGAATAGTAAAGATACGCAAACGATGTAAAGATACACAATTGGAAAAGTAAACATACGCAAACGATGTAAAGATACTCAGTTTGAAAGAAACACACTCCTAGACTTGCAAAACTCTCAAATACAATAGAAACTCGCATCAGAAGCCTTACAGAAAGATACTCAAACGAGAAATGAAAAGATACACAATTGGAATAGTAAAGATACGCAAACGATGTAAAGATACACAATTGGAATAGTAAACATACGCAAACGATGTAAAGATACTCAGTTTGAAAGAAACACACTCCCACACTTGCAAAACTCTCAAATACAATAGAGACTCGCATCAGAAGCCTTACAGAAAGATACTCAAACGAGAAATGAAAAGATACACAATTGGAATAGTAAAGATACGCAAACGATGTAAAGATACACAATTGGAATAGTAAAGATACCCAAACGATGTAAAGATACTCAGTTTGAAAGAAACACACTCCCACACTTGCAAAACTCTCAAATACAATAGAAACTCGCATCAGAAGCCTTACAGAAAGATACTCAAACGAGAAATGAAAAGATACACAATTGGAATAGTAAAGATACGCAAACGATGTAAAGATACACAATTGGAATAGTAAACATACGCAAACGATGTAAAGATACTCAGTTTGAAAGAAACACACTCCCACACTTGCAAAACTCTCAAATACAATAGAAACTCGCATCAGAAGCCTTACAGAAAGATACTCAAACGAGAAATGAAAAGATACACAATTGGAATAGTAAAGATACGCAAACGATGTAAAGATACACAATTGGAATAGTAAAGATACGCAAACGATGTAAAGATACTCAGTTTGAAAGAAACACACTCCCACACTTGCAAAACTCTCAAATTCAATAGAAACTCGCATCAGAAAGCCTTACAGAAAGATACTTAAACGAGAAATGAAAAAATACACAATTGGAATAGTAAAGATACGCAAACGATGTAAAGATACACAATTGGAATAGTAAAGATACGCAAACGATGTAAAGATACACAATTGGAATAGTAAAGATACGCAAACGATGTAAAGATACTCAGTTTGAAAGAAACACACTCCCACACTTGCAAAACTCTCAAATTCAATAGAAACTCGCATCAGAAAGCCTTACAGAAAGATACTTAAACGAGAAATGAAAAAATACACAATTGGAATAGTAAAGATACGCAAACGATGTAAAGATACACAATTGGAATAGTAAAGATACTCAGTTTGAAAGAAACACACTCCCACACTTGCAAAACTCTCAAATACAATAGAAACTCGCATCAGAAGCCTTACAGAAAGATACTCAAACGAGAAATGAAAAGATACACAATTGGAATAGTAAAGATACGCAAACGATGTAAAGATACACAATTGGAATAGTAAACATACGCAAACGATGTAAAGATACTCAGTTTGAAAGAAACACACTCCCACACTTGCAAAACTCTCAAATACAACAGAAACTCGCATCAGAAGCCTTACAGAAAGATACTCAAACGAGAAATGAAAAGATACACAATTGGAATAGTAAAGATACGCAAACGATGTAAAGATACACAATCGGAAAAGTAAACATACGCAAAGGATGTAAAGATACTCAGTTTGAAAGAAACACACTCCTAGACTTGCAAAACTCTCAAATACAATAGAAACTCGCATCAGAAGCCTTACAGAAAGATACTCAAACGAGAAATGAAAAGATACACAATTGGAATAGTAAAGATACGCAAACGATGTAAAGATACACAATTGGAATAGTAAACATACGCAAACGATGTAAAGATACTCAGTTTGAAAGAAACACACTCCCACACTTGCAAAACTCTCAAATACAATAGAAACTCGCATCAGAAGCCATACAGAAAGATACTCAAACGAGAAATGAAAAGATACACAACTGGAATAGTAAAGATACGCAAACGATGTTAAGATACACAATTGGAATAGTAAAGATACGCAAACGATGTAAAGATACTCAGTTTGAAAGAAACACACTCCCACACTTGCAAAACTCTCAAATACAATAGAAACTCGCATCAGAAGCCTTACAGAAAGATACTCAAACGAGAAATGAAAAGATAAACAATTGGAATAGTAAAGATACGCAAACGATGTAAAGATACACAATCGGAAAAGTAAACATACGCAAAGGATGTAAAGATACTCAGTTTGAAAGAAACACACTCCCACACTTGCAAAACTCTCAAATTCAATAGAAACTCGCATCAGAAAGCCTTACAGAAAGATATTCAAACGAGAAATGAAAAGATACACAATTGGAATAGTAAAGATACGCAAACGATGTTAAGATACTCAGTTTGAAAGAAACACACTCCCACACTTGCAAAACTCTCAAATTCAATAGAAACTCGCATCAGAAAGCCATACAGAAAGATACTCAAACGAGAAATGAAAAGATACACAATTGGAATAGTAAAGATACGCAAACGATGTAAAGATACTCAGTTTGAAAGAAACACACTCCCACACTTGCAAAACTCTCAAGTTCAATAAAAACTCGCATCACAAAGCCTTACAGAAAGATACTCAAACGAGAAATGAAAAAATACACAATTGGAATAGTAAAGATACGCAAACGATGTAAAGATACACAATTGGAATAGTAAAGATACGGAAACGATGTAAAGATACACAATTGGAATAGTAAAGATACGCAAACGATGTAAAGATACTCAGTTTGAAAGAAACACACTCCCACACATGCAAAACTCTCAAATACAATAGAAACTCGCATCAGAAGCCTTACAGAAAGATACTCAAACGAGAAATGAAAAGATACACAATTGGAATAGTAAAGATACGCAAACGATGTAAAGATACACAATTGGAATAGTAAACATACGCAAACGATGTAAAGATACTCAGTTTGAAAGAAACACACTCCCACACTTGCAAAACTCTCAAATACAATAGAAACTCGCATCAGAAGCCTTACAGAAAGATACTCAAACGAGAAATGAAAAGATACACAATTGGAATAGTAAAGATACGCAAACGATGTAAAGATACACAATCGGAAAAGTAAACATACGCAAAGGATGTAAAGATACTCAGTTTGAAAGAAACACACTCCTAGACTTGCAAAACTCTCAAATACAATAGAAACTCGCATCAGAAGCCTTACAGAAAGATACTCAAACGAGAAATGAAAAGATAAACAATTGGAATAGTAAAGATACGCAAACGATGTAAAGATACACAATTGGAATAGTAGACATACGCAAACGATGTAAAGATACTCAGTTTGAAAGAAACACACTCCCACACTTGCAAAACTCTCAAATACAATAGAGACTCGCATCAGAAGCCTTACAGAAAGATACTCAAACGAGAAATGAAAAGATACACAATTGGAATAGTAAACATACGCAAACGATGTAAAGATACACAATTGGAATAGTAAACATACGCAAACGATGTAAAGATACTCAGTTTGAAAGAAACACACTCCTAGACTTGCAAAACTCTCAAATACAATAGAAACTCGCATCAGAAGCCTTACAGAAAGATACTCAAACGAGAAATGAAAAGATACACAATTGGAATAGTAAAGATACGCAAACGATGTAAAGATACTCAGTTTGAAAGAAACACACTCCTAGACTTGCAAAACTCTCAAATACAATAGAAACTCGCATCAGAAGCCTTACAGAAAGATACTCAAACGAGAAATGAAAAGATACACAATTAGAATAGTAAAGATACGCAAACGATGTCAAGATACACAATTGGAATAGTAAAGATACGCAAACGATGTAAAGATACTCAGTTTGAAAGAAACACACTCCCACACTTGCAAAACTCTCAAATACAATAGAAACTCGCATCAGAAGCCATACAGAAAGATACTCAAACGAGAAATGAAAAGATACACAACTGGAATAGTAAGGATACGCAAACAATGTAAGGATACTCAGTTTGAAAGAAACACACTCCCACACTTGCAAAACTCTCAAATTCAATAGAAACTCGCATCAGAAAGCCTTACAGAAAGATACTCAAACGAGAAATGAAAAGATACACAATTGGAATAGTAAAGATACGCAAACGATGTAAAGATACTCAGTTTGAAAGAAACACACTCCCACACTTGCAAAACTCTTAAATACAATAGAAACTCGCATCAGAAGCCTTACATAAAGATACTCAAACGAGAAATGAAAAGATACACAATTGGAATAGTAAAGATACGCAAACGATGTAAAGATACTCAGTTTGAAAGAAACACACTCCCACACTTGCAAAACTCTCAAATACAATAGAAACTCGCATCAGAAGCCATACAGAAAGATACTCAAACGAGAAATGAAAAGATACACAACTGGAATAGTAAAGATGAGCAAACGATGTTAAGATACACAATTGGAATAGTAAAGATACGCAAACGATGTAAAGATACTCAGTTTAAAAGAAACACACTCCCACACATGCAAAACTCTCAAATACAATAGAAACTCGCATCAGAAGCCTTACAGAAAGATACTCAAACGAGAAATGAAAAGATACACAATTGGAATAGTAAAGATACGCAAACGATGTAAAGATACACAATTGGAAAAGTAAACATACGCAAACGATGTAAAGATACTCAGTTTGAAAGAAACACACTCCTAGACTTGCAAAACTCTCAAATACAATAGAAACTCGCATCAGAAGCCTTACAGAAAGATACTCAAACGAGAAATGAAAAGATACACAATTGGAATAGTAAAGATACGCAAACGATGTAAAGATACACAATTGGAATAGTAAACATACGCAAACGATGTAAAGATACTCAGTTTGAAAGAAACACACTCCCACACTTGCAAAACTCTCAAATACAATAGAGACTCGCATCAGAAGCCTTACAGAAAGATACTCAAACGAGAAATGAAAAGATACACAATTGGAATAGTAAAGATACGCAAACGATGTAAAGATACACAATTGGAATAGTAAAGATACCCAAACGATGTAAAGATACTCAGTTTGAAAGAAACACACTCCCACACTTGCAAAACTCTCAAATTCAATAGAAACTCGCATCAGAAAGCCTTACAGAAAGATACTCAAACGAGAAATGAAAAGATACACAATTGGAATAGTAAAGATACGCAAACGATGTAAAGATACTCAGTTTGAAAGAAACACACTCCCACACTTGCAAAACTCTCAAATTCAATAGAAACTCGCATCAGAAAGCCATACAGAAAGATACTCAAACGAGAAATGAAAAGATACACAATTGGAATAGTAAAGATACGCAAACGATGTAAAGATACTCAGTTTGAAAGAAACACACTCCCACACTTGCAAAACTCTCAAGTTCAATAAAAACTCGCATCACAAAGCCTTACAGAAAGATACTCAAACGAGAAATGAAAAAATACACAATTGGAATAGTAAAGATACGCAAACGATGTAAAGATACTCAGTTTGAAAGAAACACACTCCCACACTTGCAAAACTCTCAAATACAATAGAGACTCGCATCAGAAGCCTTACAGAAAGATACTCAAACGAGAAATGAAAAGATACACAATTGGAATAGTAAAGATACGCAAACGATGTAAAGATACACAATTGGAATAGTAAACATACGCAAACGATGTAAAGATACTCAGTTTGAAAGAAACACACTCCCACACTTGCAAAACTCTCAAATACAATAGAGACTCGCATCAGAAGCCTTACAGAAAGATACTCAAACGAGAAATGAAAAGATACACAATTGGAATAGTAAAGATACGCAAACGATGTAAAGATACACAATTGGAATAGTAAACATACGCAAACGATGTAAAGATACTCAGTTTGAAAGAAACACACTCCTAGACTTGCAAAACTCTCAAATATAATAGAAACTCGCATCAGAAGCCTTACAGAAAGATACTCAAACGAGAAATGAAAAGATACACAATTGGAATAGTAAAGATACGCAAATGATGTAAAGATACTCAGTTTGAAAGAAACACACTCGTAGACTTGCAAAACTCTCAAATACAATAGAAACTCGCATCAGAAGCCTTACAGAAAGATACTCAAACGAGAAATGAAAAGATACACAATTGGAATAGTAAAGATACGCAAACGATGTAAAGATACACAATTGGAATAGTAAACATACGCAAACGATGTAAAGATACTCAGTTTGAAAGAAACACACTCCCACACTTGCAAAACTCTCAAATACAATAGAAACTCGCATCAGAAGCCTTACAGAAAGATACTCAAACGAGAAATGAAAAGATACACAATTGGAATAGTAAAGATACGCAAACGATGTAAAGATACTCAGTTTGAAAGAAACACACTCCCACACTTGCAAAACTCTCAAATACAATAGAAACTCGCATCAGAAGTCATACAGAAAGATACTCAAACGAGAAATGAAAAGATACACAACTGGAATAATAAAGATACGCAAACGATGTAAAGATACTCAGTTTGAAAGAAACACACTCCCACACTTGCAAAACTCTCAAATACAATAGAGACTCGCATCAGAAGCCTTACAGAAAGATACTCAAACGAGAAATGAAAAGATACACAATTGGAATAGTAAAGATACGCAAACGATGTAAAGATACTCAGTTTGAAAGAAACACACTCCCACACTTGCAAAACTCTCAAATACAATAGAAACTCGCATCAGAAGTCATACAGAAAGATACTCAAACGAGAAATGAAAAGATACACAACTGGAATAATAAAGATACGCAAACGATGTAAAGATACTCAGTTTGAAAGAAACACACTCCCACACTTGCAAAACTCTCAAATACAATAGAGACTCGCATCAGAAGCCTTACAGAAAGATACTCAAACGAGAAATGAAAAGATACACAATTGGAATAGTAAAGATACGCAAACGATGTAAAGATACACAATTGGAATAGTAAACATACGCAAACGATGTAAAGATACTCAGTTTGAAAGAAACACACTCCCACACTTGCAAAACTCTCAAATACAATAGAGACTCGCATCAGAAGCCTTACAGAAAGATACTCAAACGAGAAATGAAAAGATACACAATTGGAATAGTAAAGATACGCAAACGATGTAAAGATACACAATTGGAATAGTAAACATACGCAAACGATGTAAAGATACTCAGTTTGAAAGAAACACACTCCTAGACTTGCAAAACTCTCAAATATAATAGAAACTCGCATCAGAAGCCTTACAGAAAGATACTCAAACGAGAAATGAAAAGATACACAATTGGAATAGTAAAGATACGCAAATGATGTAAAGATACTCAGTTTGAAAGAAACACACTCGTAGACTTGCAAAACTCTCAAATACAATAGAAACTCGCATCAGAAGCCTTACAGAAAGATACTCAAACGAGAAATGAAAAGATACACAATTGGAATAGTAAAGATACGCAAACGATGTAAAGATACACAATTGGAATAGTAAACATACGCAAACGATGTAAAGATACTCAGTTTGAAAGAAACACACTCCCACACTTGCAAAACTCTCAAATACAATAGAAACTCGCATCAGAAGCCTTACAGAAAGATACTCAAACGAGAAATGAAAAGATACACAATTGGAATAGTAAAGATACGCAAACGATGTAAAGATACTCAGTTTGAAAGAAACACACTCCCACACTTGCAAAACTCTCAAATACAATAGAAACTCGCATCAGAAGCCATACAGAAAGATACTCAAACGAGAAATGAAAAGATACACAACTGGAATAGTAAGGATACGCAAACGATGTAAAGATACTCAGTTTGAAAGAAACACACTCCCACACTTGCAAAACTCTCAAATTCAATAGAAACTCGCATCAGAAGTCATACAGAAAGATACTCAAACGAGAAATGATAAGATACACAACTGGAATAATAAAGATACGCAAACGATGTAAAGATACTCAGTTTGAAAGAAACACACTCCCACACTTGCAAAACTCTCAAATACAATAGAGACTCGCATCAGAAGCCTTACAGAAAGATACTCAAACGAGAAATGAAAAGATACACAATTGGAATAGTAAAGATACGCAAACGATGTAAAGATACACAATTGGAATAGTAAACATACGCAAACGATGTAAAGATACTCAGTTTGAAAGAAACACACTCCCACACTTGCAAAACTCTCAAATACAATAGAGACTCGCATCAGAAGCCTTACAGAAAGATACTCAAACGAGAAATGAAAAGATACACAATTGGAATAGTAAAGATACGCAAACGATGTAAAGATACACAATTGGAATAGTAAACATACGCAAACGATGTAAAGATACTCAGTTTGAAAGAAACACACTCCTAGACTTGCAAAACTCTCAAATATAATAGAAACTCGCATCAGAAGCCTTACAGAAAGATACTCAAACGAGAAATGAAAAGATACACAATTGGAATAGTAAAGATACGCAAATGATGTAAAGATACTCAGTTTGAAAGAAACACACTCGTAGACTTGCAAAACTCTCAAATACAATAGAAACTCGCATCAGAAGCCTTACAGAAAGATACTCAAACGAGAAATGAAAAGATACACAATTGGAATAGTAAAGATACGCAAACGATGTAAAGATACACAATTGGAATAGTAAACATACGCAAACGATGTAAAGATACTCAGTTTGAAAGAAACACACTCCCACACTTGCAAAACTCTCAAATACAATAGAAACTCGCATCAGAAGCCTTACAGAAAGATACTCAAACGAGAAATGAAAAGATACACAATTGGAATAGTAAAGATACGCAAACGATGTAAAGATACTCAGTTTGAAAGAAACACACTCCCACACTTGCAAAACTCTCAAATACAATAGAAACTCGCATCAGAAGCCATACAGAAAGATACTCAAACGAGAAATGAAAAGATACACAACTGGAATAGTAAGGATACGCAAACGATGTAAAGATACTCAGTTTGAAAGAAACACACTCCCACACTTGCAAAACTCTCAAATTCAATAGAAACTCGCATCAGAAAGCCTTACAGAAAGATACTCAAACGAGAAATGAAAAGATACACAATTGGAATAGTAAAGATACGGAAACGATGTAAAGATACACAATTGGAATAGTAAAGATACGCAAACGATGTAAAGATACTCAGTTTGAAAGAAACACACTCCCACACTTGCAAAACTCTCAAATACAATAGAAACTCGCATTAGAAGCCTTACAGAAAGATACTCAAACGAGAAATGAAAAGATACACAACTGGAATAATAAAGATACGCAAACGATGTTAAGATACACAATTGGAATAGTAAAGATACGCCAACGATGTAAAGATACTCAGTTTGAAAGAAACACACTCCCACACTTGCAAAACTTTCAAATTCAATAGAAAATCGCATCAGAAAGCCTTACAGAAAGATACTCAAACGAGAAATGAAAAGATACACAATTGGAATAGTAAAGATACGCAAACGATGTAAAGATACTCAGTTTGAAAGAAACACACTCCCACACTTGCATAACTCTCAAATTCAATAGAAACTCGCATCAGAAAGCCTTACAGAAAGATATTCAAACGAGAAATGAAAAGATACACAATTGGAATAGTAAAGATACGCAAACGATGTAAAGATACACAATTGGAATAGTAAAGATACGCAAACGATGTAAAGATACTCAGTTTGAAAGAAACACACTCGCACACTTGCAAAACTCTCAA
The DNA here is from genome assembly GCF_933775445.1 of Argentina anserina. Classification (NCBI taxonomy): domain Eukaryota; kingdom Viridiplantae; phylum Streptophyta; class Magnoliopsida; order Rosales; family Rosaceae; genus Argentina; species Argentina anserina. Next base: position 9,857,482 of record NC_065873.1, on the reverse strand, counting down.
ATTCAATAGAAACTCGCATCAGAAAGCCTTACAGAAAGATACACAAACGAGAAATGAAAAGATACACAATTAGAATAGTAAAGATACGAGAAATCAAAAGATACACAATTGGAATAGTAAAGATACGCAAACGATGTAAAGATACTCAGTTTGAAAGAAACACACTCCCACACATGCAAAACTCTCAAATTCAATAGAAACTCGCATCACAAAGCCTTACAGAAAGATACTCAAACGAGAAATGAAAAAATACACAATTGGAATAGTAAAGATACGCAAACGATGTAAAGATACACAATTGGAATAGTAAAGATACGCAAACGATGTAAAGATACACAATTGGAATAGTAAAGATACGGAAACGATGTAAAGATACACAATTGGAATAGTAAAGATACGCAAACCATATAAAGATACTCAGTTTGAAAGAAACACACTCCCACACTTGCAAAACTCTCAAATACTATAGAAACTCGCATCAGAAGCCTTACAGAAAGATACTCAAACGAGAAATGAAAAGATACACAATTGTAATAGTAAAGATACGCAAACGATGTAAAGATACACAATTGGAATAGTAAACATACGCAAACGATGTAAAGATACTCAGTTTGAAAGAAACACACTCCCACACTTGCAAAACTCTCAAATACAATAGAAACTCGCATCAGAAGCCTTACAGAAAGATACTCAAACGAGAAATGAAAAGATACACAATTGGAATAGTAAAGATACGCAAACGAGGTAAAGATACACAATTGGAATAGTAAACATACGCAAACGATGTAAAGATACTCAGTTTGAAAGAAACACACTCCCACACTTGCAAAACTCTCAAATACAATAGAAACTCGCATCAGAAGCCATACAGAAAGATACTTAAACGAGAAATGAAAAGATACACAATTGTAATAGTAAAGATACGCAAACGATGTAAAGATACTCAGTTTGAAAGAAACACACTCCCACACTTGCAAAACTCTCAAATTCAATAGAAACTCGCATCAGAAAGCCTTACAGAAAGATACTTAAACGAGAAATGAAAAAATACACAATTGGAATAGTAAAGATACGCAAACGATGTAAAGATACACAATTGGAATAGTAAAGATACGCAAACGATGTAAAGATACACAATTGGAATAGTAAACATACGCAAACGATGTAAAGATACCCAGTTTGAAAGAAACACACTCCTAGACTTGCAAAACTCTCAAATACAATAGAAACTCGCATCAGAAGCCTTACAGAAAGATACTCAAACGAGAAATGAAAAGATACACAACTGGAATAGTAAAGATACGCAAACGATGTAAAGATACTCAGTTTGAAAGAAACACACTCCTAGACTTGCAAAACTCTCAAATACTATAGAAACTCGCATCAGAAGCCTTACAGAAAGATACTCAAACGAGAAATGAAAAGATACACAATTGTAATAGTAAAGATACGCAAACGATGTAAAGATACACAATTGGAATAGTAAACATACGCAAACGATGTAAAGATACTCAGTTTGAAAGAAACACACTCCCACACTTGCAAAACTCTCAAATACAATAGAAACTCGCATCAGAAGCCTTACAGAAAGATACTCAAACGAGAAATGAAAAGATACACAATTGGAATAGTAAAGATACTCAAACGATGTAAAGATACACAATTGGAAAAGTAAACATACGCAAACGATGTAAAGATACTCAGTTTGAAAGAAACACACTCCCACACTTGCAAAACTCTCAAATACAATAGAAACTCGCATCAGAAGCCTTACAGAAAGATACTCAAACGAGAAATGAAAAGATACACAATTGGAATAGTAAAGATACGCAAACGATGTAAAGATACACAATTGGAATAGTAAAGATACGCAAACGATGTAAAGATACTCAGTTTGAAAGAAACACACTCCCACACTTGCAAAACTCTCAAATACTATAGAAACTCGCATCAGAAGCCTTACAGAAAGATACTCAAACGAGAAATGAAAAGATACACAATTGTAATAGTAAAGATACGCAAACGATGTAAAGATACACAATTGGAATAGTAAACATACGCAAACGATGTAAAGATACTCAGTTTGAAAGAAACACACTCCCACACTTGCAAAACTCTCAAATACAATAGAAACTCGCATCAGAAGCCTTACAGAAAGATACTCAAACGAGAAATGAAAAGATACACAATTGGAATAGTAAAGATACGCAAACGAGGTAAAGATACACAATTGGAATAGTAAACATACGCAAACGATGTAAAGATACTCAGTTTGAAAGAAACACACTCCCACACTTGCAAAACTCTCAAATACAATAGAAACTCGCATCAGAAGCCATACAGAAAGATACTTAAACGAGAAATGAAAAGATACACAATTGTAATAGTAAAGATACGCAAACGATGTAAAGATACTCAGTTTGAAAGAAACACACTCCCACACTTGCAAAACTCTCAAATTCAATAGAAACTCGCATCAGAAAGCCTTACAGAAAGATACTTAAACGAGAAATGAAAAAATACACAATTGGAATAGTAAAGATACGCAAACGATGTAAAGATACACAATTGGAATAGTAAAGATACGCAAACGATGTAAAGATACACAATTGGAATAGTAAACATACGCAAACGATGTAAAGATACCCAGTTTGAAAGAAACACACTCCTAGACTTGCAAAACTCTCAAATACAATAGAAACTCGCATCAGAAGCCTTACAGAAAGATACTCAAACGAGAAATGAAAAGATACACAACTGGAATAGTAAAGATACGCAAACGATGTAAAGATACTCAGTTTGAAAGAAACACACTCCTAGACTTGCAAAACTCTCAAATACTATAGAAACTCGCATCAGAAGCCTTACAGAAAGATACTCAAACGAGAAATGAAAAGATACACAATTGTAATAGTAAAGATACGCAAACGATGTAAAGATACACAATTGGAATAGTAAACATACGCAAACGATGTAAAGATACTCAGTTTGAAAGAAACACACTCCCACACTTGCAAAACTCTCAAATACAATAGAAACTCGCATCAGAAGCCTTACAGAAAGATACTCAAACGAGAAATGAAAAGATACACAATTGAAATAGTAAAGATACTCAAACGATGTAAAGATACACAATTGGAAAAGTAAACATACGCAAACGATGTAAAGATACTCAGTTTGAAAGAAACACACTCCCACACTTGCAAAACTCTCAAATACAATAGAAACTCGCATCAGAAGCCTTACAGAAAGATACTCAAACGAGAAATGAAAAGATACACAATTGGAATAGTAAAGATACGCAAACGATGTAAAGATACACAATTGGAATAGTAAACATACGCAAACGATGTAAAGATACTCAGTTTGAAAGAAACACACTCCCACACTTGCAAAACTCTCAAATACAATAGAAACTCGCATCAGAAGCCTTACAGAAAGATACTCAAACGAGAAATGAAAAGATACACAATTGGAATAGTAAAGATACGCAAACGATGTAAAGATACACAATTGGAAAAGTAAACATACGCAAACGATGTAAGATACTCAGTTTGAAAGAAACACACTCCTAGACTTGCAAAACTCTCAAATACAATAGAAACTCGCATCAGAAGCCTTACAGAAAGATACTCAAATGAGAAATGAAAAGATACAAAATTGTAATAGTAAAGATACGCAAACGATGTAAAGATACACAATTGCAATAGTAAACATACGCAAACGATGTAAAGATACTCAGTTTGAAAGAAACACACTCCCACACTTGCAAAACTCTCAAATACAATAGAAACTCGCATCAGAAGCCTTACAGAAAGATACTCAAACGAGAAATGAAAAGATACACAATTGGAATAGTAAAGATATGCAAACGATGTAAAGATACTCAGTTTGAAAGAAACACACTCCCACACTTGCAAAACTCTCAAATTCAATAGAAACTCGCATCAGAAAGCCTTACAGAAAGATACTTAAACGAGAAATGAAAAAATACACAATTGGAATAGTAAAGATACGCAAACGATGTAAAGATACACAATTGGAATAGTAAAGATACGCAAACGATGTAAAGATACACAATTGCAATAGTAAAGATACGCAAACGATGTAAAGATACTCAGTTTGAAAGAAACACACTCCCACACTTGCAAAACTCTCAAATACAATAGAAACTCGCATCAGAAGCCTTACAGAAAGATACTCAAACGAGAAATGAAAAGATACACAATTGGAATAGTAAAGATACTCAAACGATGTAAAGATACACAATTGGAAAAGTAAACATACGCAAACGATGTAAAGATACTCAGTTTGAAAGAAACACACTCCCACACTTGCAAAACTCTCAAATACAATAGAAACTCGCATCAGAAGCCTTACAGAAAGATACTTAAACGAGAAATGAAAAGATACACAATTGGAATAGTAAAGATACGCAAACGATGTAAAGATACTCAGTTTGAAAGAAACACACTCCCACACTTGCAAAACTCTCAAATACAATAGAAACTCGCATCAGAAGCCTTACAGAAAGATACTCAAACGAGAAATGAAAAGATACACAACTGGAATAGTAAGGATACGCAAACGATGTAAAGATACTCAGTTTGAAAGAAACACACTCCCACACTTGCAAAACTCTCAAATACAATAGAAACTCGCATCAGAAGCCTTACAGAAAGATACTCAAACGAGAAATGAAATGATACACAACTGGAATAGTAAGGATACGCAAACGATGTAAAGATACTCAGTTTGAAAGAAACACACTCCCACACTTGCAAAACTCTCAAATACAATAGAAACTCGCATCAGAAGCCTTACAGAAAGATACTCAAACGAGAAATGAAAAGATACACAATTGGAATAGTAAAGATACGCAAACGATGTAAAGATACACAATTGGAATAGTAAACATACGCAAACGATGTAAAGATACTCAGTTTGAAAGAAACACACTCCCACACTTGCAAAACTCTCAAATACAATAGAAACTCGCATCAGAAGCCATACAGAAAGATACTCAAACGAGAAATGAAAAGATACACAACTGGAATAGTAAGGATACGCAAACGATGTAAAGATACTCAGTTTGAAAGAAACACACTCCCACACTTGCAAAACTCTCAAATACAATAGAAACTCGCATCAGAAGCCTTACAGAAAGATACTCAAACGAGAAATGAAAAGATACACAATTGTAATAGTAAAGATACGCAAACGATGTAAAGATACACAATTGGAATAGTAAACATACGCAAACGATGTAAAGATACTCAGTTTGAAAGAAACACACTCCCACACTTGCAAAACTCTCAAATACAATAGAAACTCGCATCAGAAGCCTTACAGAAAGATACTCAAACGAGAAATGAAAAGATACACAATTGGAATAGTAAAGATACTCAAACGATGTAAAGATACACAATTGGAAAAGTAAACATACGCAAACGATGTAAAGATACTCAGTTTGAAAGAAACACACTCCCACACTTGCAAAACTCTCAAATACAATAGAAACTCGCATCAGAAGCCTTACAGAAAGATACTCAAACGAGAAATGAAAAGATACACAATTGGAATAGTAAAGATACGCAAACGATGTAAAGATACACAATTGGAATAGTAAACATACGCAAACGATGTAAAGATACTCAGTTTGAAAGAAACACACTCCCACACTTGCAAAACTCTCAAATACAATAGAAACTCGCATCAGAAGCCTTACAGAAAGATACTCAAACGAGAAATGAAAAGATACACAATTGGAATAGTAAAGATACGCAAACGATGTAAAGATACACAATTGGAAAAGTAAACATACGCAAACGATGTAAGATACTCAGTTTGAAAGAAACACACTCCTAGACTTGCAAAACTCTCAAATACAATAGAAACTCGCATCAGAAGCCTTACAGAAAGATACTCAAATGAGAAATGAAAAGATACACAATTGTAATAGTAAAGATACGCAAACGATGTAAAGATACACAATTGGAATAGTAAACATACGCAAACGATGTAAAGATACACAATTGGAATCGTAAACATACGCAAACGATGTAAAGATACTCAGTTTGAAAGAAACACACTCCCACACTTGCAAAACTCTCAAATACAATAGAAACTCGCATCAGAAGCCTTACAGAAAGATACTCAAACGACAAAATGAAAAGATACACAATTGGAATAGTAAAGATACGCAAACGATGTAAAGATACACAATTGGAAAAGTAAACATACGCAAACGATGTAAGATACTCAGTTTGAAAGAAACACACTCCTAGACTTGCAAAACTCTCAAATACAATAGAAACTCGCATCAGAAGCCTTACAGAAAGATACTCAAACGAGAAATGAAAAGATACACAATTGTAATAGTAAAGATACGCAAACGATGTAAAGATACACAATTGGAATAGTAAACATACGCAAACGATGTAAAGATACTCAGTTTGAAAGAAACACACTCCCACACTTGCAAAACTCTCAAATACAATAGAAACTCGCATCAGAAGCCTTACAGAAAGATACTCAAACGAGAAATGAAAAGATACACAATTGGAATAGTAAAGATACGCAAACGATGTAAAGATACACAATTGGAATAGTAAACATACGCAAACGATGTAAAGATACTCAGTTTGAAAGAAACACACTCCTAGACTTGCAAAACTCTCAAATACAATAGAAACTCGCATCAGAAGCCTTACAGAAAGATACTCAAACGAGAAATGAAAAGATACACAATTGGAATAGTAAACATACGCAAACGATGTAAAGATACTCAGTTTGAAAGAAACACACTCCCACACTTGCAAAACTCTCAAATACAATAGAAACTCGCATCAGAAGCCATACAGAAAGATACTCAAACGAGAAAGGAAAAGATACACAACTGGAATAGTAAGGATACGCAAACGATGTAAAGATACTCAGTTTGAAAGAAACACACTCCCACACTTGCAAAACTCTCAAATACAATAGAAACTCGCATCAGAAGCCTTACAGAAAGATACTCAAACGAGAAATGAAAAGATACACAATTGGAATAGTAAAGATACGCAAACGATGTAAAGATACTCAGTTTGAAAGAAACACACTCCTAGACTTGCAAAACTCTCAAATACAATAGAAACTCGCATCAGAAGCCTTACAGAAAGATACTCAAACGAGAAATGAAAAGATACACAATTGTAATAGTAAAGATACACAATTGGAATAGTAAACATACGCAAAGGATGTAAAGATACTCAGTTTGAAAGAAACACACTCCCACACTTGCAAAACTCTCAAATACAATAGAAACTCGCATCAGAAGCCTTACAGAAAGATACTCAAACGAGAAATGAAAAGATACACAATTGGAATAGTAAAGATACGCAAACGATGTAAAGATACTCAGTTTGAAAGAAACACACTCCCACACTTGCAAAACTCTCAAATACAATAGAAACTCGCATCAGAAGCCATACAGAAAGATACTCAAACGAGAAATGAAAAGATACACAACTGGAATAGTAAGGATACGCAAACGATGTAAAGATACTCAGTTTGAAAGAAACACACTCCCACACTTGCAAAACTCTCAAATACAATAGAAACTCGCATCAGAAGCCTTACAGAAAGATACTCAAACGAGAAATGAAAAGATACACAATTGGAATAGTAAAGATACGCAAACGATGTAAAGATACTCAGTTTGAAAGAAACACACTCCTAGACTTGCAAAACTCTCAAATACTATAGAAACTCGCATCAGAAGCCTTACAGAAAGATACTCAAACGAGAAATGAAAAGATACACAATTGTAATAGTAAAGATACGCAAACGATGTAAAGATACACAATTGGAATAGTAAACATACGCAAACGATGTAAAGATACTCAGTTTGAAAGAAACACACTCCCACACTTGCAAAACTCTCAAATACAATAGAAACTCGCATCAGAAGCCTTACAGAAAGATACTCAAACGAGAAATGAAAAGATACACAATTGGAATAGTAAAGATACTCAAACGATGTAAAGATACACAATTGGAAAAGTAAACATACGCAAACGATGTAAAGATACTCAGTTTGAAAGAAACACACTCCCACACTTGCAAAACTCTCAAATACAATAGAAACTCGCATCAGAAGCCTTACAGAAAGATACTCAAACGAGAAATGAAAAGATACACAATTGGAATAGTAAAGATACGCAAACGATGTAAAGATACACAATTGGAATAGTAAACATACGCAAACGATGTAAAGATACTCAGTTTGAAAGAAACACACTCCCACACTTGCAAAACTCTCAAATACAATAGAAACTCGCATCAGAAGCCTTACAGAAAGATACTCAAACGAGAAATGAAAAGATACACAATTGGAATAGTAAAGATACGCAAACGATGTAAAGATACACAATTGGAAAAGTAAACATACGCAAACGATGTAAGATACTCAGTTTGAAAGAAACACACTCCTAGACTTGCAAAACTCTCAAATACAATAGAAACTCGCATCAGAAGCCTTACAGAAAGATACTCAAATGAGAAATGAAAAGATACACAATTGTAATAGTAAAGATACGCAAACGATGTAAAGATACACAATTGGAATAGTAAACATACGCAAACGATGTAAAGATACTCAGTTTGAAAGAAACACACTCCCACACTTGCAAAACTCTCAAATACAATAGAAACTCGCATCAGAAGCCTTACAGAAAGATACTCAAACGAGAAATGAAAAGATACACAATTGGAATAGTAAAGATATGCAAACGATGTAAAGATACTCAGTTTGAAAGAAACACACTCCCACACTTGCAAAACTCTCAAATTCAATAGAAACTCGCATCAGAAAGCCTTACAGAAAGATACTTAAACGAGAAATGAAAAAATACACAATTGGAATAGTAAAGATACGCAAACGATGTAAAGATACACAATTGGAATAGTAAAGATACGCAAACGATGTAAAGATACACAATTGCAATAGTAAAGATACGCAAACGATGTAAAGATACTCAGTTTGAAAGAAACACACTCCCACACTTGCAAAACTCTCAAATACAATAGAAACTCGCATCAGAAGCCTTACAGAAAGATACTCAAACGAGAAATGAAAAGATACACAATTGGAATAGTAAAGATACGCAAACGATGTAAAGATACACAATTGGAATAGTAAACATACGCAAACGATGTAAAGATACTCAGTTTGAAAGAAACACACTCCCACACTTGCAAAACTCTCAAATACAATAGAAACTCGCATCAGAAGCCTTACAGAAAGATACTCAAACGAGAAATGAAAAGATACACAATTGGAATAGTAAAGATACTCAAACGATGTAAAGATACACAATTGGAAAAGTAAACATACGCAAACGATGTAAAGATACTCAGTTTGAAAGAAACACACTCCCACACTTGCAAAACTCTCAAATACAATAGAAACTCGCATCAGAAGCCTTACAGAAAGATACTTAAACGAGAAATGAAAAGATACACAATTGGAATAGTAAAGATACGCAAACGATGTAAAGATACACAATTGGAATAGTAAACATACGCAAACGATGTAAAGATACTCAGTTTGAAAGAAACACACTCCCACACTTGCAAAACTCTCAAATACAATAGAAACTCGCATCAGAAGCCTTACAGAAAGATACTCAAACGAGAAATGAAAAGATACACAATTGGAATAGTAAAGATACGCAAACGATGTAAAGATACACAATTGGAAAAGTAAACATACGCAAACGATGTAAGATACTCAGTTTGAAAGAAACACACTCCTAGACTTGCAAAACTCTCAAATACAATAGAAACTCGCATCAGAAGCCTTACAGAAAGATACTCAAACGAGAAATGAAAAGATACACAATTGTAATAGTAAAGATACGCAAACGATGTAAAGATACACAATTGGAATAGTAAACATACGCAAACGATGTAAAGATACTCAGTTTGAAAGAAACACACTCCCACACTTGCAAAACTCTCAAATACAATAGAAACTCGCATCAGAAGCCTTACAGAAAGATACTCAAACGAGAAATGAAAAGATACACAATTGGAATAGTAAAGATACGCAAACGATGTAAAGATACACAATTGGAATAGTAAACATACGCAAACGATGTAAAGATACTCAGTTTGAAAGAAACACACTCCTAGACTTGCAAAACTCTCAAATACAATAGAAACTCGCATCAGAAGCCTTACAGAAAGATACTCAAACGAGAAATGAAAAGATACACAATTGGAATAGTAAAGATACGCAAACGATGTAAAGATACACAATTGGAATAGTAAACATACGCAAACGATGTAAAGATACTCAGTTTGAAAGAAACACACTCCCACACTTGCAAAACTCTCAAATACAATAGAAACTCGCATCAGAAGCCTTACAGAAAGATACTCAAACGAGAAATGAAAAGATACACAATTGGAATAGTAAACATACGCAAACGATGTAAAGATACTCAGTTTGAAAGAAACACACTCCCACACTTGCAAAACTCTCAAATACAATAGAAACTCGCATCAGAAGCCATACAGAAAGATACTCAAACGAGAAATGAAAAGATACACAACTGGAATAGTAAGGATACGCAAACGATGTAAAGATACTCAGTTTGAAAGAAACACACTCCCACACTTGCAAAACTCTCAAATACAATAGAAACTCGCATCAGAAGCCTTACAGAAAGATACTCAAACGAGAAATGAAAAGATACACAACTGGAATAGTAAGGATACGCAAACGATGTAAAGATACTCAGTTTGAAAGAAACACACTCCCACACTTGCAAAACTCTCAAATACAATAGAAACTCGCATCAGAAGCCTTACAGAAAGATACTCAAACGAGAAATGAAAAGATACACAATTGGAATAGTAAAGATACGCAAACGATGTAAAGATACACAATTGGAATAGTAAACATACGCAAACGATGTAAAGATACTCAGTTTGAAAGAAACACACTCCCACACTTGCAAAACTCTCAAATACAATAGAAACTCGCATCAGAAGCCATACAGAAAGATACTCAAACGAGAAATGAAAAGATACACAACTGGAATAGTAAGGATACGCAAACGATGTAAAGATACTCAGTTTGAAAGAAACACACTCCCACACTTGCAAAACTCTCAAATACAATAGAAACTCGCATCAGAAGCCTTACAGAAAGATACTCAAACGAGAAATGAAAAGATACACAATTGTAATAGTAAAGATACGCAAACGATGTATAGATACACAATTGGAATAGTAAACATACGCAAACGATGTAAAGATACTCAGTTTGAAAGAAACACACTCCCACACTTGCAAAACTCTCAAATACAATAGAAACTCGCATCAGAAGCCTTACAGAAAGATACTCAAACGAGAAATGAAAAGATACACAATTGGAATAGTAAAGATACTCAAACGATGTAAAGATACACAATTGGAAAAGTAAACATACGCAAACGATGTAAAGATACTCAGTTTGAAAGAAACACACTCCCACACTTGCAAAACTCTCAAATACAATAGAAACTCGCATCAGAAGCCTTACAGAAAGATACTCAAACGAGAAATGAAAAGATACACAATTGGAATAGTAAAGATACGCAAACGATGTAAAGATACACAATTGGAATAGTAAACATACGCAAACGATGTAAAGACACTCAGTTTGAAAGAAACACACTCCCACACTTGCAAAACTCTCAAATACAATAGAAACTCGCATCAGAAGCCTTACAGAAAGATACTCAAACGAGAAATGAAAAGATACACAATTGGAATAGTAAAGATACGCAAACGATGTAAAGATACACAATTGGAAAAGTAAACATACGCAAACGATGTAAGATACTCAGTTTGAAAGAAACACACTCCTAGACTTGCAAAACTCTCAAATACAATAGAAACTCGCATCAGAAGCCTTACAGAAAGATACTCAAATGAGAAACGAAAAGATACACAATTGTAATAGTAAAGATACGCAAACGATGTAAAGATACACAATTGGAATAGTAAACATACGCAAACGATGTAAAGATACACAATTGGAATAGTAAACATACGCAAACGATGTAAAGATACTCAGTTTGAAAGAAACACACTCCCACACTTGCAAAACTCTCAAATACAATAGAAACTCGCATCAGAAGCCTTACAGAAAGATACTCAAACGAGAAATGAAAAGATACACAATTGGAATAGTAAAGATACGCAAACGATGTAAAGATACACAATTGGAAAAGTAAACATACGCAAACGATGTAAGATACTCAGTTTGAAAGAAACACACTCCTAGACTTGCAAAACTCTCAAATACAATAGAAACTCGCATCAGAAGCCTTACAGAAAGATACTCAAACGAGAAATGAAAAGATACACAATTGTAATAGTAAAGATACGCAAACGATGTAAAGATACACAATTGGAATAGTAAACATACGCAAACGATGTAAAGATACTCAGTTTGAAAGAAACACACTCCCACACTTGCAAAACTCTCAAATACAATAGAAACTCGCATTAGAAGCCTTACAGAAAGATACTCAAACGAGAAATGAAAAGATACACAATTGGAATAGTAAAGATACGCAAACGATGTAAAGATACACAATTGGAATAGTAAACATACGCAAACGATGTAAAGATACTCAGTTTGAAAGAAACACACTCCTAGACTTGCAAAACTCTCAAATACAATAGAAACTCGCATCAGAAGCCTTACAGAAAGATACTCAAACGAGAAATGAAAAGATACACAATTGGAATAGTAAACATACGCAAACGATGTAAAGATACTCAGTTTGAAAGAAACACACTCCCACACTTGCAAAACTCTCAAATACAATAGAAACTCGCATCAGAAGCCATACAGAAAGATACTCAAACGAGAAATGAAAAGATACACAACTGGAATAGTAAGGATACGCAAACGATGTAAAGATACTCAGTTTGAAAGAAACACACTCCCACACTTGCAAAACTCTCAAATACAATAGAAACTCGCATCAGAAGCCTTACAGAAAGATACTCAAACGAGAAATGAAAAGATACACAATTGGAATAGTAAAGATACGCAAACGATGTAAAGATACTCAGTTTGAAAGAAACACACTCCTAGACTTGCAAAACTCTCAAATACAATAGAAACTCGCATCAGAAGCCTTACAGAAAGATACTCAAACGAGAAATGAAAAGATACACAATTGTAATAGTAAAGATACGCAAACGATGTAAAGATACACAATTGGAATAGTAAACATACGCAAAGGATGTAAAGATACTCAGTTTGAAAGAAACACACTCCCACACTTGCAAAACTCTCAAATACAATAGAAACTCGCATCAGAAGCCTTACAGAAAGATACTCAAACGAGAAATGAAAAGATACACAATTGGAATAGTAAAGATACGCAAACGATGTAAAGATACTCAGTTTGAAAGAAACACACTCCCACACTTGCAAAACTCTCAAATACAATAGAAACTCGCATCAGAAGCCATACAGAAAGATACTCAAACGAGAAATGAAAAGATACACAACTGGAATAGTAAGGATACGCAAACGATGTAAAGATACTCAGTTTGAAAGAAACACACTCCCACACTTGCAAAACTCTCAAATACAATAGAAACTCGCATCAGAAGCCTTACAGAAAGATACTCAAACGAGAAATGAAAAGATACACAATTGGAATAGTAAAGATACGCAAACGATGTAAAGATACTCAGTTTGAAAGAAACACACTCCTAGACTTGCAAAACTCTCAAATACAATAGAAACTCGCATCAGTAGCCTTACAGAAAGATACTCAAACGAGAAATGAAAAGATACACAATTGTAATAGTAAAGAAACGCAAACGATGTAAAGATACACAATTGGAATAGTAAACATACGCAAACGATGTAAAGATACTCAGTTTGAAAGAAACACACTCCCACACTTGCAAAACTCTCAAATACAATAGAAACTCGCATCAGAAGCCTTACAGAAAGATACTCAAACGAGAAATGAAAAGATACACAATTGGAATAGTAAAGATACGCAAACGATGTAAAGATACTCAGTTTGAAAGAAACACACTCCCACACTTGCAAAACTCTCAAATTCAATAGAAACTCGCATCAGAAAGCCTTACAGAAAGATACTTAAACGACAAATGAAAAAATACACAATTGGAATAGTAAAGATACGCAAACGATGTAAAGATACACAATTGGAATAGTAAAGATACGCAAACGATGTAAAGATACTCAGTTTGAAAGAAACACACTCCCACACTTGCAAAACTCTTAAATACAATAGAAACTCGCATCAGAGGCCATACAGAAAGATACTCAAACGAGAAATGAAAAGATACACAACTGGAATAGTAAAGATACGCAAAGGATGTTAAGATACACAATTGGAATAGTAAAGATACGCAAACGATGTAAAGATACTCAGTTTGAAAGAAACACACTCCCACACTTGCAAAACTCTCAAATACAATAGAAACTCGCATCAGAAGCCTTACAGAAAGATACTCAAACGAGAAATGAAAAGATACACAATTGGAATAGTAAAGATACGCAAACGATGTAAAGATACACAATTGGAATAGTAAAGATACGCAAACGATGTAAAGATACTCAGTTTGAAAGAAACACACTCCCACACTTGCAAAACTCTCAAATACAATAGAAACTCGCATCAGAAGCCATACAGAAAGATACTCAAACGAGAAATGAAAAGATAATCAACTGGAATAGTAAAGATACGCAAACGATGTAAAGATACTCAGTTTGAAAGAAACACACTCCCGCACTTGAAAAACACTCAAATTCAATAGAAACTCGCATCAGAAAGCCTTACAGAAAGATACTCAAACGAGAAATGAAAAGATACACAATTGGAATAGTAAAGATACGCAAACGATGTAAAGATACACAATTGGAATAGTAAAGATACGCAAACGATGTAAAGATACTCAGTTTGAAAGAAACACACTCCCACACTTGCAAAACTCTCAAATACAATAGAAACTCGCATCAGAAGCCTTACAGAAAGATACTCAAACGAGAAATGAAAAGATACACAATTGGAATAGTAAAGATACGCAAACGATGTAAAGATACACAATTGGAATAGTAAACATACGCAAACGATGTAAAGATACTCAGTTTGAAAGAAACACACTCCCACACTTGCAAAACTCTCAAATACAATAGAAACTCGCATCAGAAGCCTTACAGAAAGATACTCAAACGAGAAATGAAAAGATACACAATTGGAATAGTAAACATACGCAAACGATGTAAAGATACTCAGTTTGAAAGAAACACACTCCCACACTTGCAAAACTCTCAAATACAATAGAAACTCGCATCAGAAGCCATACAGAAAGATACTCAAACGAGAAATGAAAAGATACACAATTGGAATAGTAAACATACGCAAACGATGTAAAGATACTCAGTTTGAAAGAAACACACTCCCACACTTGCAAAACTCTCAAATACAATAGAAACTCGCATCAGAAGCCTTACAGAAAGATACTCAAACGAGAAATGAAAAGATACACAATTGGAATAGTAAAGATACTCAAACGATGTAAAGATACACAATTAGAAAAGTAAACATACGCAAACGATGTAAAGATACTCAGTTTGAAAGAAACACACTCCCACACTTGCAAAACTCTCAAATAGAATAGAAACTCGGATCAGAAGCCTTACAGAAAGATACTCAAACGAGAAATGAAAAGATAGACAATTGGAATAGTAAAGATACGCAAACGATGTAAAAATACACAATTGGAATAGTAAACATACGCAAACGATGTAAAGATACTCAGTTTGAAAGAAACACACTCCCACACTTGCAAAACTCTCAAATACAATAGAAACTCGCATCAGATGCCTTACAGAAAGATACTCAAACGAGAAATGAAAAGATACACAATTGGAATAGTAAAGATACGCAAACGATGTAAAGATACACAATTGGAAAAGTAAACATACGCAAACGATGTAAGATACTCAGTTTGAAAGAAACACACTCCTACACTTGCAAAACTCTCAAATACAATAGAAACTCGCATCAGAAGCCTTACAGAAAGATACTCAAACGAGAAATGAAAAGATACACAATTGTAATACTAAAGATACGCAAACGATGTAAAGATACACAATTGGAATAGTAAACATACGCAAACGATGTAAAGATACTCAGTTTGAAAGAAACACACTCCCACACTTGCAAAACTCTCAAATACAATAGAAACTCGCATCAGAAGCCTTACAGAAAGATACTCAAACGAGAAATGAAAAGATACACAATTGGAATAGTAAAGATACGCAAACGATGTAAAGATACACAATTGGAATAGTAAACATACGCAAACGATGTAAAGATACTCAGTTTGAAAGAAACACACTCCTAGACTTGCAAAACTCTCAAATACAATAGAAACTCGCATCAGAAGCCTTAGAGAAAGATACTCAAACGAGAAATGAAAAGATACACAATTGGAATAGTAAAGATACGCAAACGATGTAAAGATACACAATTGAAATAGTAAACATACGCAAACGATGTAAAGATACTCAGTTTGAAAGAAACACACTCCTAGACTTGCAAAACTCTCAAATTCAATAGAAACTCGCATCAGAAGCCTTACAGAAAGATACTCAAACGAGAAATGAAACGATACACAATTGGATTAGTAAAGATACGCAAACGATGTAAAGATACACAATTGGAATAGTAAACATACGCAAACGATGTAAAGATACTCAGTTTGAAAGAAACACACTCCCACACTTGCAAAACTCTCAAATACAATAGAAACTCGCATTAGAAGCCTTACAGAAAGATACTCAAACGAGAAATGAAAAGATACACAATTGGAATAGTAAAGATACGCAAACGATGTAAAGATACTCAGTTTGAAAGAAACACACTCCCACACTTGCAAAACTCTCAAATTCAATAGAAACTCGCATCAGAAGCCATACAGAAAGATACTCAAACGAGAAATGAAAAGATACACAATTGGAATAGTAAACATACGCAAACGATGTAAAGATACTCAGTTTGAAAGAAACACACTCCTACACTTGCAAAACTCTCAAATACAATAGAAACTCGCATCAGAAGCCTTACAGAAAGATACTCAAACGAGAAATGAAAAGATACACAATTGTAATAGTAAAGATACGCAAACGATGTAAAGATACACAATTGGAATAGTAAACATACGCAAACGATGTAAAGATACTCAGTTTGAAAGAAACACACTCCCACACTTGCAAAACTCTCAAATACAATAGAAACTCGCATCAGAAGCCTTACAGAAAGATACTCAAACGAGAAATGAAAAGATACACAATTGGAATAGTAAAGATACGCAAACGATGTAAAGATACACAATTGGAATAGTAAACATACGCAAACGATGTAAAGATACTCAGTTTGAAAGAAACACACTCCTAGACTTGCAAAACTCTCAAATACAATAGAAACTCGCATCAGAAGCCTTACAGAAAGATACTCAAACGAGAAATGAAAAGATACACAATTGGAATAGTAAAGATACGCAAACGATGTAAAGATACACAATTGGAATAGTAAACATACGCAAACGATGTAAAGATACTCAGTTTGAAAGAAACACACTCCCACACTAGCAAAACTCTCAAATACAATAGAAACTCGCATCAGAAGCCTTACAGAAAGATACTCAAACGAGAAATGAAAAGATACACAATTGGAATAGTAAAGATACGCAAACGATGTAAAGATACTCAGTTTGAAAGAAACACACTCCCACACTTGCAAAACTCTCAAATTCAATAGAAACTCGCATCAGAAAGCCTTACAGAAAGATACTTAAACGACAAATGAAAAAATACACAATTGGAATAGTAAAGATACGCAAACGATGTAAAGATACACAATTGGAATAGTAAAGATACGCAAACGATGTAAAGATACACAATTGCAATAGTAAAGATACGCAAACGATGTAAAGATACTCAGTCTGAAAGAAACACACTCCCACACTTGCAAAACTCTCAAATACAATAGAAACTCGCATCAGAAGCCTTACAGAAAGATACTCAAACGAGAAATGAAAAGATACACAATTGGAATAGTAAAGATACGCAAACGATGTAAAGATACACAATTGGAATAGTAAACATACGCAAACGATGTAAAGATACTCAGTTTGAAAGAAACACACTTCCACACTTGCAAAACTCTCAAATACAATAGAAACTCGCATCAGAAGCCTTACAGAAAGATACTCAAACGAGAAATGAAAAGATACACAATTGGAATAGTAAAGATACGCAAACGATGTAAAGATACACAATTGGAATAGTAAAGATACGCAAACGATGTAAAGATACTCAGTTTGAAAGAAACACACTCCTAGACTTGCAAAACTCCCAAATACAATAGAAACTCGCATCAGAAGCCTTACAGAAAGATACTCAAACGAGAAATGAAAAGATACACAATTGGAATAGTAAAGATACGCAAACGATGTAAAGATACACAATTGGAATAGTAAACATACGCAAACGATGTAAAGATACTCAGTTTGAAAGAAACACACTCCCACACTTGCAAAACTCTCAAATACAATAGAAACTCGCATCAGAAGCCTTACAGAAAGATACTCAAACGAGAAATGAAAAGATACACAATTGGAATAGTAAAGATACGCAAACGATGTAAAGATACTCAGTTTGAAAGAAACACACTCCCACACTTGCAAAACTCTCAAATTCAATAGAAACTCGCATCAGAAAGCCTTACAGAAAGATACTTAAACGACAAATGAAAAAATACACAATTGGAATAGTAAAGATACGCAAACGATGTAAAGATACACAATTGGAATAGTAAAGATACGCAAACGATGTAAAGATACACAATTGCAATAGTAAAGATACGCAAACGATGTAAAGATACTCAGTCTGAAAGAAACACACTCCCACACTTGCAAAACTCTCAAATACAATAGAAACTCGCATCAGAAGCCTTACAGAAAGATACTCAAACGAGAAATGAAAAGATACACAATTGGAATAGTAAAGATACGCAAACGATGTAAAGATACACAATTGGAATAGTAAACATACGCAAACGATGTAAAGATACTCAGTTTGAAAGAAACACACTCCCACACTTGCAAAATTCTCAAATACAATAGAAACTCGCATCAGAAGCCTTACAGAAAGATACTCAAACGAGAAATGAAAAGATACACAATTGGAATAGTAAAGATACGCAAACGATGTAAAGATACACAATTGGAAAAGTAAACATACGCAAACGATGTAAGATACTCAGTTTGAAAGAAACACACTCCTACACTTGCAAAACTCTCAAATACAATAGAAACTCGCATCAGAAGCCTTACAGAAAGATACTCAAACGAGAAATGAAAAGATACACAATTGTAATAGTTAAGATACGCAAACGATGTAAAGATACACAATTGGAATAGTAAACATACGCAAACGATGTAAAGATACTCAGTTTGAAAGAAACACACTCCCACACTTGCAAAACTCTCAAATTCAATAGAAACTCGCATCAGAAAGCCTTACAGAAAGATACTTAAACGACAAATGAAAAAATACACAATTGGAATAGTAAAGATACGCAAACGATGTAAAGATACACAATTGGAATAGTAAAGATACGCAAACGATGTAAAGATACACAATTGGAATAGTAAAGATACGCAAACGATGTAAAGATACACAATTGCAATAGTAAAGATACGCAAACGATGTAAAGATACTCAGTCTGAAAGAAACACACTCCCACACTTGCAAAACTCTCAAATACAATAGAAACTCGCATCAGAAGCCTTACAGAAAGATACTCAAACGAGAAATGAAAAGATACACAATTGGAATAGTAAAGATACGCAAACGATGTAAAGATACACAATTGGAATAGTAAACATACGCAAACGATGTAAAGATACTCAGTTTGAAAGAAACACACTCCCACACTTGCAAAACTCTCAAATACAATAGAAACTCGCATCAGAAGCCTTACAGAAAGATACTCAAACGAGAAATGAAAAGATACACAATTGGAATAGTAAAGATACGCAAACGATGTAAAGATACACAATTGGAATAGTAAACATACGCAAACGATGTAAAGATACACAATTGGAATAGTAAACATACGCAAACGATGTAAAGATACTCAGTTTGAAAGAAACACACTCCCACACTTGCAAAACTCTCAAATACAATAGAAACTCGCATCAGAAGCCTTACAGAAAGATACTCAAACGAGAAATGAAAAGATACACAATTGGAATAGTAAAGATACGCAAACGATGTAAAGATACACAATTGGAAAAGTAAACATACGCAAACGATGTAAGATACTCAGTTTGAAAGAAACACACTCCTACACTTGCAAAACTCTCAAATACAATAGAAACTCGCATCAGAAGCCTTACAGAAAGATACTCAAACGAGAAATGAAAAGATACACAATTGTAATAGTAAAGATACGCAAACGATGTAAAGATACACAATTGGAATAGTAAACATACGCAAACGATGTAAAGATACTCAGTTTGAAAGAAACACACTCCCACACTTGCAAAACTCTCAAATACAATAGAAACTCGCATCAGAAGCCTTACAGAAAGATACTCAAACGAGAAATGAAAAGATACACAATTGGAATAGTAAAGATACGCAAACGATGTAAAGATACACAATTGGAATAGTAAACATACGCAAACGATGTAAAGATACTCAGTTTGAAAGAAACACACTCCTAGACTTGCAAAACTCTCAAATACAATAGAAACTCGCATCAGAAGCCTTACAGAAAGATACTCAAACGAGAAATGAAAAGATACACAATTGGAATAGTAAAGATACGCAAACGATGTAAAGATACACAATTGGAATAGTAAACATACGCAAACGATGTAAAGATACACAATTGGAATAGTAAACATACGCAAACGATGTAAAGATACTCAGTTTGAAAGAAACACACTCCCACACTTGCAAAACTCTCAAATACAATAGAAACTCGCATCAGAAGCCTTACAGAAAGATACTCAAACGAGAAATGAAAAGATACACAATTGGAATAGTAAAGATACTCAAACGATGTAAAGATACACAATTAGAAAAGTAAACATACGCAAACGATGTAAAGATACTCAGTTTGAAAGAAACACACTCCCACACTTGCAAAACTCTCAAATAGAATAGAAACTCGCATCAGAAGCCTTACAGAAAGATACTCAAACGAGAAATGAAAAGATACACAATTGGAATAGTAAAGATACGCAAACGATGTAAAAATACACAATTGGAATAGTAAACATACGCAAACGATGTAAAGATACTCAGTTTGAAAGAAACACACTCCCACACTTGCAAAACTCTCAAATACAATAGAAACTCGCATCAGAAGCCTTACAGAAAGATACTCAAACGAGAAATGAAAAGATACACAATTGGAATAGTAAAGATACGCAAACGATGTAAAGATACACAATTGGAAAAGTAAACATACGCAAACGATGTAAGATACTCAGTTTGAAAGAAACACACTCCTACACTTGCAAAACTCTCAAATACAATAGAAACTCGCATCAGAAGCCTTACAGAAAGATACTAAAACGAGAAATGAAAAGATACACAATTGTAATAGTAAAGATACGCAAAGGATGTAAAGATACACAATTGGAATAGTAAACATACGCAAACGATGTAAAGATACTCAGTTTGAAAGAAACACACTCCCACACTTGCAAAACTCTCAAATACAATAGAAACTCGCATCAGAAGCCTTACAGAAAGATACTCAAACGAGAAATGAAAAGATACACAATTGGAATAGTAAAGATACGCAAACGATGTAAAGATACACAATTGGAATAGTAAACATACGCAAACGATGTAAAGATACTCAGTTTGAAAGAAACACACTCCTAGACTTGCAAAACTCTCAAATACAATAGAAACTCGCATCAGAAGCCTTACAGAAAGATACTCAAACGAGAAATGAAAAGATACACAATTGGAATAGTAAAGATACGCAAACGATGTAAAGATACACAATTGGAATAGTAAACATACGCAAACGATGTAAAGATACTCAGTTTGAAAGAAACACACTCCCACACTTGCAAAACTCTCAAATACAATAGAAACTCGCATCAGAAGCCTTACAGAAAGATACTCAAACGAGAAATGAAAAGATACACAATTGGAATAGTAAAGATACGCAAACGATGTAAAGATACTCAGTTTGAAAGAAGCACACTCCCACACTTGCAAAACTCTCAAATTCAATAGAAACTCGCATCAGAAAGCCTTACAGAAAGATACTTAAACGACAAATGAAAAAATACACAATTGGAATAGTAAAGATACGCAAACGATGTAAAGATACACAATTGGAATAGTAAAGATACGCAAACGATGTAAAGATACACAATTGCAATAGTAAAGATACGCAAACGATGTAAAGATACTCAGTCTGAAAGAAACACACTCCCACACTTGCAAAACTCTCAAATACAATAGAAACTCGCATCAGAAGCCTTACAGAAAGATACTCAAACGAGAAATGAAAAGATACACAATTGGAATAGTAAAGATACGCAAACGATGTAAAGATACACAATTGGAATAGTAAACATACGCAAACGATGTAAAGATACTCAGTTTGAAAGAAACACACTCCCACACTTGCAAAACTCTCAAATACAATAGAAACTCGCATCAGAAGCCTTACAGAAAGATACTCAAACGAGAAATGAAAAGATACACAATTGGAATAGTAAAGATACGCAAACGATGTAAAGATACACAATTGGAATAGTAAAGATACGCAAACGATGTAAAGATACACAATTGGAATAGTAAACATACGCAAACGATGTAAAGATACTCAGTTTGAAAGAAACACACTCCCACACTTGCAAAACTCTCAAATACAATAGAAACTCGCATCAGAAGCCTTACAGAAAGATACTCAAACGAGAAATGAAAAGATACACAATTGGAATAGTAAAGATACTCAAACGATGTAAAGATACACAATTAGAAAAGTAAACATACGCAAACGATGTAAAGATACTCAGTTTGAAAGAAACACACTCCCACACTTGCAAAACTCTCAAATAGAATAGAAACTCGCATCAGAAGCCTTACAGAAAGATACTCAAACGAGAAATGAAAAGATACACAATTGGAATAGTAAAGATACGCAAACGATGTAAAAATACACAATTGGAATAGTAAACATACGCAAACGATGTAAAGATACTCAGTTTGAAAGAAACACACTCCCACACTTGCAAAACTCTCAAATACAATAGAAACTCGCATCAGAAGCCTTACAGAAAGATACTCAAACGAGAAATGAAAAGATACACAATTGGAATAGTAAAGATACGCAAACGATGTAAAGATACACAATTGGAAAAGTAAACATACGCAAACGATGTAAGATACTCAGTTTGAAAGAAACACACTCCTACACTTGCAAAACTCTCAAATACAATAGAAACTCGCATCAGAAGCCTTACAGAAAGATACTAAAACGAGAAATGAAAAGATACACAATTGTAATAGTAAAGATACGCAAAGGATGTAA
The DNA here is from genome assembly GCF_933775445.1 of Argentina anserina. NCBI lineage: Eukaryota > Viridiplantae > Streptophyta > Magnoliopsida > Rosales > Rosaceae > Argentina > Argentina anserina. Next base: position 9,833,801 of record NC_065873.1, on the reverse strand, counting down.
AGATACACAATTGGAATAGTAAACATACGCAAACGATGTAAAGATACTCAGTTTGAAAGAAACACACTCCCACACTTGCAAAACTCTCAAATACAATAGAAACTCGCATCAGAAGCCTTACAGAAAGATACTCAAACGAGAAATGAAAAGATACACAATTGGAATAGTAAAGATACGCAAACGATGTAAAGATACACAATTGGAATAGTAAACATACGCAAACGATGTAAAGATACTCAGTTTGAAAGAAACACACTCCTAGACTTGCAAAACTCTCAAATACAATAGAAACTCGCATCAGAAGCCTTACAGAAAGATACTCAAACGAGAAATGAAAAGATACACAATTGGAATAGTAAAGATACGCAAACGATGTAAAGATACACAATTGGAATAGTAAACATACGCAAACGATGTAAAGATACTCAGTTTGAAAGAAACACACTCCCACACTTGCAAAACTCTCAAATACAATAGAAACTCGCATCAGAAGCCTTACAGAAAGATACTCAAACGAGAAATGAAAAGATACACAATTGGAATAGTAAACATACGCAAACGATGTAAAGATACTCAGTTTGAAAGAAGCACACTCCCACACTTGCAAAACTCTCAAATTCAATAGAAACTCGCATCAGAAAGCCTTACAGAAAGATACTTAAACGACAAATGAAAAAATACACAATTGGAATAGTAAAGATACGCAAACGATGTAAAGATACACAATTGGAATAGTAAAGATACGCAAACGATGTAAAGATACACAATTGCAATAGTAAAGATACGCAAACGATGTAAAGATACTCAGTTTGAAAGAAACACACTCCCACACTTGCAAAACTCTCAAATACAATAGAAACTCGCATCAGAAGCCATACAGAAAGATACTCAAACGAGAAATGAAAAGATACACAATTGGAATAGTAAAGATACGCAAACGATGTAAAGATACACAATTGGAATAGTAAACATACGCAAACGATGTAAAGATACTCAGTTTGAAAGAAACACACTCCCACACTTGCAAAACTCTCAAATACAATAGAAACTCGCATCAGAAGCCTTACAGAAAGATACTCAAACGAGAAATGAAAAGATACACAATTGGAATAGTAAAGATACGCAAACGATGTAAAGATACACAATTGGAATAGTAAAGATACGCAAACGATGTAAAGATACACAATTGGAATAGTAAACATACGCAAACGATGTAAAGATACTCAGTTTGAAAGAAACACACTCCCACACTTGCAAAACTCTCAAATACAATAGAAACTCGCATCAGAAGCCTTACAGAAAGATACTCAAACGAGAAATGAAAAGATACACAATTGGAATAGTAAAGATACGCAAACGATGTAAAGATACTCAGTTTGAAAGAAACACACTCCCACACTTGCAAAACTCTCAAATTCAATAGAAACTCGCATCAGAAAGCCTTACAGAAAGATACTTAAACGAGAAATGAAAAAATACACAATTGGAATAGTAAAGATACGCAAACGATGTAAAGATACACAATTGGAATAGTAAAGATACGCAAACGATGTAAAGATACACAATTGCAATAGTAAAGATACGCAAACGATGTAAAGATACTCAGTCTGAAAGAAACACACTCCCACACTTGCAAAACTCTCAAATACAATAGAAACTCGCATCAGAAGCCTTACAGAAAGATACTCAAACGAGAAATGAAAAGATACACAATTGGAATAGTAAAGATACGCAAACGATGTAAAGATACACAATTGGAATAGTAAACATACGCAAACGATGTAAAGATACTCAGTTTGAAAGAAACACACTCCCACACTTGCAAAACTCTCAAATACAATAGAAACTCGCATCAGAAGCCTTACAGAAAGATACTCAAACGAGAAATGAAAAGATACACAATTGGAATAGTAAAGATACGCAAACGATGTAAAGATACACAATTGGAATAGTAAACATACGCAAACGATGTAAAGATACACAATTGGAATAGTAAACATACGCAAACGATGTAAAGATACTCAGTTTGAAAGAAACACACTCCCACACTTGCAAAACTCTCAAATACAATAGAAACTCGCATCAGAAGCCTTACAGAAAGATACTCAAACGAGAAATGAAAAGATACACAATTGGAATAGTAAAGATACGCAAACGATGTAAAGATACTCAGTTTGAAAGAAGCACACTCCCACACTTGCAAAACTCTCAAATTCAATAGAAACTCGCATCAGAAAGCCTTACAGAAAGATACTTAAACGACAAATGAAAAAATACACAATTGGAATAGTAAAGATACGCAAACGATGTAAAGATACACAATTGGAATAGTAAAGATACGCAAACGATGTAAAGATACACAATTGCAATAGTAAAGATACGCAAACGATGTAAAGATACTCAGTCTGAAAGAAACACACTCCCACACTTGCAAAACTCTCAAATACAATAGAAACTCGCATCAGAAGCCTTACAGAAAGATACTCAAACGAGAAATGAAAAGATACACAATTGGAATAGTAAAGATACGCAAACGATGTAAAGATACACAATTGGAATAGTAAACATACGCAAACGATGTAAAGATACTCAGTTTGAAAGAAACACACTCCCACACTTGCAAAACTCTCAAATACAATAGAAACTCGCATCAGAAGCCTTACAGAAAGATACTCAAACGAGAAATGAAAAGATACACAATTGGAATAGTAAAGATACGCAAACGATGTAAAGATACACAATTGGAATAGTAAAGATACGCAAACGATGTAAAGATACACAATTGGAATAGTAAAGATACGCAAACGATGTAAAGATACTCAGTTTGAAAGAAACACACTCCCACACTTGCAAAACTCTCAAATACAATAGAAACTCGCATCAGAAGCCTTACAGAAAGATACTCAAACGAGAAATGAAAAGATACACAATTGGAATAGTAAAGATACGCAAACGATGTAAAGATACTCAGTTTGAAAGAAACACACTCCCACACTTGCAAAACTCTCAAATTCAATAGAAACTCGCATCAGAAAGCCTTACAGAAAGATACTTAAACGACAAATGAAAAAATACACAATTGGAATAGTAAAGATACGCAAACGATGTAAAGATACACAATTGGAATAGTAAACATACGCAAACGATGTAAAGATACACAATTGCAATAGTAAAGATACGCAAACGATGTAAAGATACTCAGTCTGAAAGAAACACACTCCCACACTTGCAAAACTCTCAAATACAATAGAAACTCGCATCAGAAGCCTTACAGAAAGATACTCAAACGAGAAATGAAAAGATACACAATTGGAATAGTAAAGATACGCAAACGATGTAAAGATACACAATTGGAATAGTAAACATACGCAAACGATGTAAAGATACTCAGTTTGAAAGAAACACACTCCCACACTTGCAAAACTCTCAAATACAATAGAAACTCGCATCAGAAGCCTTACAGAAAGATACTCAAACGAGAAATGAAAAGATACACAATTGGAATAGTAAAGATACGCAAACGATGTAAAGATACACAATTGGAATAGTAAACATACGCAAACGATGTAAAGATACTCAGTTTGAAAGAAACACACTCCTAGACTTGCAAAACTCTCAAATACAATAGAAACTCGCATCAGAAGCCTTACAGAAAGATACTCAAACGAGAAATGAAAAGATACACAATTGGAATAGTAAAGATACGCAAACGATGTAAAGATACACAATTGGAATAGTAAACATACGCAAACGATGTAAAGATACTCAGTTTGAAAGAAACACACTCCCACACTTGCAAAACTCTCAAATACAATAGAAACTCGCATCAGAAGCCTTACAGAAAGATACTCAAACGAGAAATGAAAAGATACACAATTGGAATAGTAAAGATACGCAAACGATGTAAAGATACTCAGTTTGAAAGAAGCACACTCCCACACTTGCAAAACTCTCAAATTCAATAGAAACTCGCATCAGAAAGCCTTACAGAAAGATACTTAAACGACAAATGAAAAAATACACAATTGGAATAGTAAAGATACGCAAACGATGTAAAGATACACAATTGGAATAGTAAAGATACGCAAACGATGTAAAGATACACAATTGCAATAGTAAAGATACGCAAACGATGTAAAGATACTCAGTCTGAAAGAAACACACTCCCACACTTGCAAAACTCTCAAATACAATAGAAACTCGCATCAGAAGCCTTACAGAAAGATACTCAAACGAGAAATGAAAAGATACACAATTGGAATAGTAAAGATACGCAAACGATGTAAAGATACACAATTGGAATAGTAAACATACGCAAACGATGTAAAGATACTCAGTTTGAAAGAAACACACTCCCACACTTGCAAAACTCTCAAATACAATAGAAACTCGCATCAGAAGCCTTACAGAAAGATACTCAAACGAGAAATGAAAAGATACACAATTGGAATAGTAAAGATACGCAAACGATGTAAAGATACACAATTGGAATAGTAAAGATACGCAAACGATGTAAAGATACACAATTGGAATAGTAAACATACGCAAACGATGTAAAGATACTCAGTTTGAAAGAAACACACTCCCACACTTGCAAAACTCTCAAATACAATAGAAACTCGCATCAGAAGCCTTACAGAAAGATACTCAAACGAGAAATGAAAAGATACACAATTGGAATAGTAAAGATACGCAAACGATGTAAAGATACTCAGTTTGAAAGAAACACACTCCCACACTTGCAAAACTCTCAAATTCAATAGAAACTCGCATCAGAAAGCCTTACAGAAAGATACTTAAACGACAAATGAAAAAATACACAATTGGAATAGTAAAGATACGCAAACGATGTAAAGATACACAATTGGAATAGTAAAGATACGCAAACGATGTAAAGATACACAATTGCAATAGTAAAGATACGCAAACGATGTAAAGATACTCAGTCTGAAAGAAACACACTCCCACACTTGCAAAACTCTCAAATACAATAGAAACTCGCATCAGAAGCCTTACAGAAAGATACTCAAACGAGAAATGAAAAGATACACAATTGGAATAGTAAAGATACGCAAACGATGTAAAGATACACAATTGGAATAGTAAACATACGCAAACGATGTAAAGATACTCAGTTTGAAAGAAACACACTCCCACACTTGCAAAACTCTCAAATACAATAGAAACTCGCATCAGAAGCCTTACAGAAAGATACTCAAACGAGAAATGAAAAGATACACAATTGGAATAGTAAAGATACGCAAACGATGTAAAGATACACAATTGGAATAGTAAACATACGCAAACGATGTAAAGATACACAATTGGAATAGTAAACATACGCAAACGATGTAAAGATACTCAGTTTGAAAGAAACACACTCCCACACTTGCAAAACTCTCAAATACAATAGAAACTCGCATCAGAAGCCTTACAGAAAGATACTCAAACGAGAAATGAAAAGATACACAATTGGAATAGTAAAGATACGCAAACGATGTAAAGATACTCAGTTTGAAAGAAGCACACTCCCACACTTGCAAAACTCTCAAATTCAATAGAAACTCGCATCAGAAAGCCTTACAGAAAGATACTTAAACGACAAATGAAAAAATACACAATTGGAATAGTAAAGATACGCAAACGATGTAAAGATACACAATTGGAATAGTAAAGATACGCAAACGATGTAAAGATACACAATTGCAATAGTAAAGATACGCAAACGATGTAAAGATACTCAGTCTGAAAGAAACACACTCCCACACTTGCAAAACTCTCAAATACAATAGAAACTCGCATCAGAAGCCTTACAGAAAGATACTCAAACGAGAAATGAAAAGATACACAATTGGAATAGTAAAGATACGCAAACGATGTAAAGATACACAATTGGAATAGTAAACATACGCAAACGATGTAAAGATACTCAGTTTGAAAGAAACACACTCCCACACTTGCAAAACTCTCAAATACAATAGAAACTCGCATCAGAAGCCTTACAGAAAGATACTCAAACGAGAAATGAAAAGATACACAATTGGAATAGTAAAGATACGCAAACGATGTAAAGATACACAATTGGAATAGTAAAGATACGCAAACGATGTAAAGATACACAATTGGAATAGTAAACATACGCAAACGATGTAAAGATACTCAGTTTGAAAGAAACACACTCCCACACTTGCAAAACTCTCAAATACAATAGAAACTCGCATCAGAAGCCTTACAGAAAGATACTCAAACGAGAAATGAAAAGATACACAATTGGAATAGTAAAGATACGCAAACGATGTAAAGATACTCAGTTTGAAAGAAACACACTCCCACACTTGCAAAACTCTCAAATTCAATAGAAACTCGCATCAGAAAGCCTTACAGAAAGATACTTAAACGACAAATGAAAAAATACACAATTGGAATAGTAAAGATACGCAAACGATGTAAAGATACACAATTGGAATAGTAAACATACGCAAACGATGTAAAGATACACAATTGCAATAGTAAAGATACGCAAACGATGTAAAGATACTCAGTCTGAAAGAAACACACTCCCACACTTGCAAAACTCTCAAATACAATAGAAACTCGCATCAGAAGCCTTACAGAAAGATACTCAAACGAGAAATGAAAAGATACACAATTGGAATAGTAAAGATACGCAAACGATGTAAAGATACACAATTGGAATAGTAAACATACGCAAACGATGTAAAGATACTCAGTTTGAAAGAAACACACTCCCACACTTGCAAAACTCTCAAATACAATAGAAACTCGCATCAGAAGCCTTACAGAAAGATACTCAAACGAGAAATGAAAAGATACACAATTGGAATAGTAAAGATACGCAAACGATGTAAAGATACACAATTGGAATAGTAAACATACGCAAACGATGTAAAGATACACAATTGGAATAGTAAACATACGCAAACGATGTAAAGATACTCAGTTTGAAAGAAACACACTCCCACACTTGCAAAACTCTCAAATACAATAGAAACTCGCATCAGAAGCCTTACAGAAAGATACTCAAACGAGAAATGAAAAGATACACAATTGGAATAGTAAAGATACGCAAACGATGTAAAGATACTCAGTTTGAAAGAAACACACTCCCACACTGGCAAAACTCTCAAATTCAATAGAAACTCGCATCAGAAAGCCTTACAGAAAGATACTTAAACGACAAATGAAAAAATACACAATTGGAATAGTAAAGATACGCAAACGATGTAAAGATACACAATTGGAATAGTAAAGATACGCAAACGATGTAAAGATACACAATTGGAATAGTAAAGATACGCAAACGATGTAAAGATACACAATTGCAATAGTAAAGATACGCAAACGATGTAAAGATACTCAGTCTGAAAGAAACACACTCCCACACTTGCAAAACTCTCAAATACAATAGAAACTCGCATCAGAAGCCTTACAGAAAGATACTCAAACGAGAAATGAAAAGATACACAATTGGAATAGTAAAGATACGCAAACGATGTAAAGATACACAATTGGAATAGTAAACATACGCAAACGATGTAAAGATACTCAGTTTGAAAGAAACACACTCCCACACTTGCAAAACTCTCAAATACAATAGAAACTCGCATCAGAAGCCTTACAGAAAGATACTCAAACGAGAAATGAAAAGATACACAATTGGAATAGTAAAGATACGCAAACGATGTAAAGATACACAATTGGAATAGTAAACATACGCAAACGATGTAAAGATACACAATTGGAATAGTAAACATACGCAAACGATGTAAAGATACTCAGTTTGAAAGAAACACACTCCCACACTTGCAAAACTCTCAAATACAATAGAAACTCGCATCAGAAGCCTTACAGAAAGATACTCAAACGAGAAATGAAAAGATACACAATTGGAATAGTAAAGATACGCAAACGATGTAAAGATACACAATTGGAAAAGTAAACATACGCAAACGATGTAAGATACTCAGTTTGAAAGAAACACACTCCTACACTTGCAAAACTCTCAAATACAATAGAAACTCGCATCAGAAGCCTTACAGAAAGATACTCAAACGAGAAATGAAAAGATACACAATTGTAATAGTAAAGATACGCAAACGATGTAAAGATACACAATTGGAATAGTAAACATACGCAAACGATGTAAAGATACTCAGTTTGAAAGAAACACACTCCCACACTTGCAAAACTCTCAAATACAATAGAAACTCGCATCAGAAGCCTTACAGAAAGATACTCAAACGAGAAATGAAAAGATACACAATTGGAATAGTAAAGATACGCAAACGATGTAAAGATACACAATTGGAATAGTAAACATACGCAAACGATGTAAAGATACTCAGTTTGAAAGAAACACACTCCTAGACTTGCAAAACTCTCAAATACAATAGAAACTCGCATCAGAAGCCTTACAGAAAGATACTCAAACGAGAAATGAAAAGATACACAATTGGAATAGTAAAGATACGCAAACGATGTAAAGATACACAATTGGAATAGTAAACATACGCAAACGATGTAAAGATACACAATTGGAATAGTAAACATATGCAAACGATGTAAAGATACTCAGTTTGAAAGAAACACACTCCCACACTTGCAAAACTCTCAAATACAATAGAAACTCGCATCAGAAGCCTTACAGAAAGATACTCAAACGAGAAATGAAAAGATACACAATTGGAATAGTAAAGATACTCAAACGATGTAAAGATACACAATTAGAAAAGTAAACATACGCAAACGATGTAAAGATACTCAGTTTGAAAGAAACACACTCCCACACTTGCAAAACTCTCAAATAGAATAGAAACTCGCATCAGAAGCCTTACAGAAAGATACTCAAACGAGAAATGAAAAGATACACAATTGGAATAGTAAAGATACGCAAACGATGTAAAAATACACAATTGGAATAGTAAACATACGCAAACGATGTAAAGATACTCAGTTTGAAAGAAACACACTCCCACACTTGCAAAACTCTCAAATACAATAGAAACTCGCATCAGAAGCCTTACAGAAAGATACTCAAACGAGAAATGAAAAGATACACAATTGGAATAGTAAAGATACGCAAACGATGTAAAGATACACAATTGGAAAAGTAAACATACGCAAACGATGTAAGATACTCAGTTTGAAAGAAACACACTCCTACACTTGCAAAACTCTCAAATACAATAGAAACTCGCATCAGAAGCCTTACAGAAAGATACTAAAACGAGAAATGAAAAGATACACAATTGTAATAGTAAAGATACGCAAAGGATGTAAAGATACACAATTGGAATAGTAAACATACGCAAACGATGTAAAGATACTCAGTTTGAAAGAAACACACTCCCACACTTGCAAAACTCTCAAATACAATAGAAACTCGCATCAGAAGCCTTACAGAAAGATACTCAAACGAGAAATGAAAAGATACACAATTGGAATAGTAAAGATACGCAAACGATGTAAAGATACACAATTGGAATAGTAAACATACGCAAACGATGTAAAGATACTCAGTTTGAAAGAAACACACTCCTAGACTTGCAAAACTCTCAAATACAATAGAAACTCGCATCAGAAGCCTTACAGAAAGATACTCAAACGAGAAATGAAAAGATACACAATTGGAATAGTAAAGATACGCAAACGATGTAAAGATACACAATTGGAATAGTAAACATACGCAAACGATGTAAAGATACTCAGTTTGAAAGAAACACACTCCCACACTTGCAAAACTCTCAAATACAATAGAAACTCGCATCAGAAGCCTTACAGAAAGATACTCAAACGAGAAATGAAAAGATACACAATTGGAATAGTAAAGATACGCAAACGATGTAAAGATACACAATTGGAAAAGTAAACATACGCAAACGATGTAAGATACTCAGTTTGAAAGAAACACACTCCTACACTTGCAAAACTCTCAAATACAATAGAAACTCGCATCAGAAGCCTTACAGAAAGATACTCAAACGAGAAATGAAAAGATACACAATTGTAATAGTAAAGATACGCAAACGATGTAAAGATACACAATTGGAATAGTAAACATACGCAAACGATGTAAAGATACTCAGTTTGAAAGAAACACACTCCCACACTTGCAAAACTCTCAAATACAATAGAAACTCGCATCAGAAGCCTTACAGAAAGATACTCAAACGAGAAATGAAAAGATACACAATTGGAATAGTAAAGATACGCAAACGATGTAAAGATACACAATTGGAATAGTAAACATACGCAAACGATGTAAAGATACTCAGTTTGAAAGAAACACACTCCTAGACTTGCAAAACTCTCAAATACAATAGAAACTCGCATCAGAAGCCTTACAGAAAGATACTCAAACGAGAAATGAAAAGATACACAATTGGAATAGTAAAGATACGCAAACGATGTAAAGATACACAATTGGAATAGTAAACATACGCAAACGATGTAAAGATACACAATTGGAATAGTAAACATATGCAAACGATGTAAAGATACTCAGTTTGAAAGAAACACACTCCCACACTTGCAAAACTCTCAAATACAATAGAAACTCGCATCAGAAGCCTTACAGAAAGATACTCAAACGAGAAATGAAAAGATACACAATTGGAATAGTAAAGATACTCAAACGATGTAAAGATACACAATTAGAAAAGTAAACATACGCAAACGATGTAAAGATACTCAGTTTGAAAGAAACACACTCCCACACTTGCAAAACTCTCAAATAGAATAGAAACTCGCATCAGAAGCCTTACAGAAAGATACTCAAACGAGAAATGAAAAGATACACAATTGGAATAGTAAAGATACGCAAACGATGTAAAGATACACAATTGGAAAAGTAAACATACGCAAACGATGTAAAGATACTCAGTTTGAAAGAAACACACTCCCACACTTGCAAAACTCTCAAATAGAATAGAAACTCGCATCAGAAGCCTTACAGAAAGATACTCAAACGAGAAATGAAAAGATACACAATTGGAATAGTAAAGATACGCAAACGATGTAAAAATACACAATTGGAATAGTAAACATACGCAAACGATGTAAAGATACTCAGTTTGAAAGAAACACACTCCCACACTTGCAAAACTCTCAAATACAATAGAAACTCGCATCAGAAGCCTTACAGAAAGATACTCAAACGAGAAATGAAAAGATACACAATTGGAATAGTAAAGATACGCAAACGATGTAAAGATACACAATTGGAAAAGTAAACATACGCAAACGATGTAAGATACTCAGTTTGAAAGAAACACACTCCTACACTTGCAAAACTCTCAAATACAATAGAAACTCGCATCAGAAGCCTTACAGAAAGATACTAAAACGAGAAATGAAAAGATACACAATTGTAATAGTAAAGATACGCAAAGGATGTAAAGATACACAATTGGAATAGTAAACATACGCAAACGATGTAAAGATACTCAGTTTGAAAGAAACACACTCCCACACTTGCAAAACTCTCAAATACAATAGAAACTCGCATCAGAAGCCTTACAGAAAGATACTCAAACGAGAAATGAAAAGATACACAATTGGAATAGTAAAGATACGCAAACGATGTAAAGATACACAATTGGAATAGTAAACATACGCAAACGATGTAAAGATACTCAGTTTGAAAGAAACACACTCCTAGACTTGCAAAACTCTCAAATACAATAGAAACTCGCATCAGAAGCCTTACAGAAAGATACTCAAACGAGAAATGAAAAGATACACAATTGGAATAGTAAAGATACGCAAACGATGTAAAGATACACAATTGGAATAGTAAACATACGCAAACGATGTAAAGATACTCAGTTAGAAAGAAACACACTCCCACACTTGCAAAACTCTCAAATACAATAGAAACTCGCATCAGAAGCCTTACAGAAAGATACTCAAACGAGAAATGAAAAGATACACAATTGGAATAGTAAAGATACGCAAACGATGTAAAGATACTCAGTTTGAAAGAAACACACTCCCACACTTGCAAAACTCTCAAATTCAATAGAAACTCGCATCAGAAAGCCTTACAGAAAGATACTTAAACGACAAATGAAAAAATACACAATTGGAATAGTAAAGATACGCAAACGATGTAAAGATACACAATTGGAATAGTAAAGATACGCAAACGATGTAAAGATACACAATTGCAATAGTAAAGATACGCAAACGATGTAAAGATACTCAGTCTGAAAGAAACACACTCCCACACTTGCAAAACTCTCAAATACAATAGAAACTCGCATCAGAAGCCTTACAGAAAGATACTCAAACGAGAAATGAAAAGATACACAATTGGAATAGTAAAGATACGCAAACGATGTAAAGATACACAATTGGAATAGTAAACATACGCAAACGATGTAAAGATACTCAGTTTGAAAGAAACACACTCCCACACTTGCAAAACTCTCAAATACAATAGAAACTCGCATCAGAAGCCTTACAGAAAGATACTCAAACGAGAAATGAAAAGATACACAATTGGAATAGTAAAGATACGCAAACGATGTAAAGATACACAATTGGAATAGTAAACATACGCAAACGATGTAAAGATACACAATTGGAATAGTAAACATACGCAAACGATGTAAAGATACTCAGTTTGAAAGAAACACACTCCCACACTTGCAAAACTCTCAAATACAATAGAAACTCGCATCAGAAGCCTTACAGAAAGATACTCAAACGAGAAATGAAAAGATACACAATTGGAATAGTAAAGATACGCAAACGATGTAAAGATACTCAGTTTGAAAGAAACACACTCCCACACTGGCAAAACTCTCAAATTCAATAGAAACTCGCATCAGAAAGCCTTACAGAAAGATACTTAAACGACAAATGAAAAAATACACAATTGGAATAGTAAAGATACGCAAACGATGTAAAGATACACAATTGGAATAGTAAAGATACGCAAACGATGTAAAGATACACAATTGGAATAGTAAAGATACGCAAACGATGTAAAGATACACAATTGCAATAGTAAAGATACGCAAACGATGTAAAGATACTCAGTCTAAAAGAAACACACTCCCACACTTGCAAAACTCTCAAATACAATAGAAACTCGCATCAGAAGCCTTACAGAAAGATACTCAAACGAGAAATGAAAAGATACACAATTGGAATAGTAAAGATACGCAAACGATGTAAAGATACACAATTGGAATAGTAAACATACGCAAACGATGTAAAGATACTCAGTTTGAAAGAAACACACTCCCACACTTGCAAAACTCTCAAATACAATAGAAACTCGCATCAGAAGCCTTACAGAAAGATACTCAAACGAGAAATGAAAAGATACACAATTGGAATAGTAAAGATACGCAAACGATGTAAAGATACACAATTGGAATAGTAAACATACGCAAACGATGTAAAGATACACAATTGGAATAGTAAACATACGCAAACGATGTAAAGATACTCAGTTTGAAAGAAACACACTCCCACACTTGCAAAACTCTCAAATACAATAGAAACTCGCATCAGAAGCCTTACAGAAAGATACTCAAACGAGAAATGAAAAGATACACAATTGGAATAGTAAAGATACGCAAACGATGTAAAGATACACAATTGGAAAAGTAAACATACGCAAACGATGTAAGATACTCAGTTTGAAAGAAACACACTCCTACACTTGCAAAACTCTCAAATACAATAGAAACTCGCATCAGAAGCCTTACGGAAAGATACTCAAACGAGAAATGAAAAGATACACAATTGTAATAGTAAAGATACGCAAACGATGTAAAGATACACAATTGGAATAGTAAACATACGCAAACGATGTAAAGATACTCAGTTTGAAAGAAACACACTCCCACACTTGTAAAACTCTCAAATACAATAGAAACTCGCATCAGAAGCCTTACAGAAAGATACTCAAACGAGAAATGAAAAGATACACAATTGGAATAGTAAAGATACGCAAACGATGTAAAGATACACAATTGGAATAGTAAACATACGCAAACGATGTAAAGATACTCAGTTTGAAAGAAACACACTCCTAGACTTGCAAAACTCTCAAATACAATAGAAACTCGCATCAGAAGCCTTACAGAAAGATACTCAAACGAGAAATGAAAAGATACACAATTGGAATAGTAAAGATACGCAAACGATGTAAAGATACACAATTGGAATAGTAAACATACGCAAACGATGTAAAGATACACAATTGGAATAGTAAACATACGCAAACGATGTAAAGATACTCAGTTTGAAAGAAACACACTCCCACACTTGCAAAACTCTCAAATACAATAGAAACTCGCATCAGAAGCCTTACAGAAAGACACTCAAACGAGAAATGAAAAGATACACAATTGGAATAGTAAAGATACGCAAACGATGTAAAGATACACAATTGGAAAAGTAAACATACGCAAACGATGTAAGATACTCAGTTTGAAAGAAACACACTCCTACACTTGCAAAACTCTCAAATACAATAGAAACTCGCATCAGAAGCCTTACAGAAAGATACTCAAACGAGAAATGAAAAGATACACAATTGTAATAGTAAAGATACGCAAACGATGTAAAGATACACAATTGGAATAGTAAACATACGCAAACGATGTAAAGATACTCAGTTTGAAAGAAACACACTCCCACACTTGCAAAACTCTCAAATACAATAGAAACTCGCATCAGAAGCCTTACAGAAAGATACTCAAACGAGAAATGAAAAGATACACAATTGGAATAGTAAAGATACGCAAACGATGTAAAGATACACAATTGGAATAGTAAACATACGCAAACGATGTAAAGATACTCAGTTTGAAAGAAACACACTCCTAGACTTGCAAAACTCTCAAATACAATAGAAACTCGCATCAGAAGCCTTACAGAAAGATACTCAAACGAGAAATGAAAAGATACACAATTGGAATAGTAAAGATACGCAAACGATGTAAAGATACACAATTGGAATAGTAAACATACGCAAACGATGTAAAGATACTCAGTTTGAAAGAAACACACTCCCACACTTGCAAAACTCTCCAATACAATAGAAACTCGCATCAGAAGCCTTACAGAAAGATACTCAAACGAGAAATGAAAAGATACACAATTGGAATAGTAAAGATACGCAAACGATGTAAAGATACACAATTGGAATAGTAAACATACGCAAACGATGTAAAGATACTCAGTTTGAAAGAAACACACTCCTAGACTTGCAAAACTCTCAAATACAATAGAAACTCGCATCAGAAGCCTTACAGAAAGATACTCAAACGAGAAATGAAAAGATACACAATTGGAATAGTAAAGATACGCAAACGATGTAAAGATACACAATTGGAATAGTAAACATACGCAAACGATGTAAAGATACTCAGTTTGAAAGAAACACACTCCCACACTTGCAAAACTCTCAAATACAATAGAAACTCGCATCAGAAGCCTTACAGAAAGATACTCAAACGAGAAATGAAAAGATACACAATTGGAATAGTAAAGATACGCAAACGATGTAAAGATACACAATTCGAATAGTAAACATACGCAAACGATGTAAAGATACTCAGTTTGAAAGAAACACACTCCTAGACTTGCAAAACTCTCAAATACAATAGAAACTCGCATCAGAAGCCTTACAGAAAGATACTCAAACGAGAAATGAAAAGATACACAATTGTAATAGTAAAGATACGCAAACGATGTAAAGATACACAATTGGAATAGTAAACATACGCAAACGATGTAAAGATACTCAGTTTGAAAGAAACACACTCCCACACTTGCAAAACTCTCAAATACAATAGAAACTCGCATCAGAAGCCTTACAGAAAGATACTCAAACGAGAAATGAAAAGATACACAATTGTAATAGTAAAGATACGCAAATGATGTAAAGATACACAATTGGAATAGTAAACATACGCAAACGATGTAAAGATACTCAGTTTGAAAGAAACACACTCCCACACTTGCAAAACTCTCAAATATAATAGAAACTCGCATCAGAAGCCTTACAGAAAGATACTCAAACGAGAAATGAAAAGATACACAATTGGAATAGTAAAGATACGCAAACGATGTAAAGATACACAATTGGAATAGTAAACATACGCAAACGATGTAAAGATACTCAGTTTGAAAGAAACACACTCCCACACTTGCAAAACTCTCAAATACAATAGAAACTCGCATCAGAAGCCTTACAGAAAGATACTCAAACGAGAAATGAAAAGATACACAATTGGAATAGTAAAGATACGCAAACGATGTAAAGATACACAATTGGAATAGTAAACATACGCAAACGATGTAAAGATACACAATTGGAATAGTAAAGATACGCAAACGATGTAAAGATACTCAGTTTGAAAGAAACACACTCCCACACTTGCAAAACTCTCAAATACAATAGAAACTCGCATCATAAGCCTTACAGAAAGGTACTCAAACGAGAAATGAAAAGATACACAATTGGAATAGTAAAGATACGGAAACGATGTAAAGATACACAATTGGAATAGTAAAGATACGCAAACGATGTAAAGATACTCAGTTTGAAAGAAACACACTCCCACACTTGCAAAACTCTCAAATACAATAGAAACTCGCATCAGAAAGCCTTACAGAAAGATACTCAAACGAGAAATGAAAAGATACACAATTGGAATAGTAAAGATACGGAAATGATGTAAAGATACACAATTGGAATAGTAAAGATACGCAAACGATGTAAAGATACTCAGTTTGAAAGAAACACACTCCCACACTTGCAAAACTCTCAAATACAATAGAAACTCGCATCAGAAAGCCTTACAGAAAGATACTCAAACGAGAAATGAAAAGATACACAATTGGAATAGTAAAGATACGCAAACGATGCAAAGATACACAATTGGAATAGTAAAGATACGCAAACGATGTAAAGATACACAATTGGAATAGTAAAGATACGCAAACGATGTAAAGATACTCAGTTTGAAAGAAACACACTCCTACACTTGCAAAACTCTCAAATACAATAGAAACTCGCATCAGAAGCCTTACAGAAAGATACTCAAACGAGAAATGAAAAGATACACAATTGTAATAGTAAAGATACGCAAACGATGTAAAGATACACAATTGGAATAGTAAACATACGCAAACGATGTAAAGATACTCAGTTTGAAAGAAACACACTCCCACACTTGCAAAACTCTCAAATACAATAGAAACTCGCATCAGAAGCCTTACAGAAAGATACTCAAACGAGAAATGAAAAGATACACAATTGGAATAGTAAAGATACGCAAACGATGTAAAGATACACAATTGGAATAGTAAACATACGCAAACGATGTAAAGATACTCAGTTTGAAAGAAACACACTCCTAGACTTGCAAAACTCTCAAATACAATAGAAACTCGCATCAGAAGCCTTACAGAAAGATACTCAAACGAGAAATGAAAAGATACACAATTGGAATAGTAAAGATACGCAAACGATGTAAAGATACACAATTGGAATAGTAAACATACGCAAACGATGTAAAGATACTCAGTTTGAAAGAAACACACTCCCACACTTGCAAAACTCTCCAATACAATAGAAACTCGCATCAGAAGCCTTACAGAAAGATACTCAAACGAGAAATGAAAAGATACACAATTGGAATAGTAAAGATACGCAAACGATGTAAAGATACACAATTGGAATAGTAAACATACGCAAACGATGTAAAGATACTCAGTTTGAAAGAAACACACTCCTAGACTTGCAAAACTCTCAAATACAATAGAAACTCGCATCAGAAGCCTTACAGAAAGATACGCAAACGAGAAATGAAAAGATACACAATTGGAATAGTAAAGATACGCAAACGATGTAAAGATACACAATTGGAATAGTAAACATACGCAAACGATGTAAAGATACTCAGTTTGAAAGAAACACACTCCCACACTTGCAAAACTCTCAAATACAATAGAAACTCGCATCAGAAGCCTTACAGAAAGATACTCAAACGAGAAATGAAAAGATACACAATTGGAATAGTAAAGATACGCAAACGATGTAAAGATACACAATTCGAATAGTAAACATACGCAAACGATGTAAAGATACTCAGTTTGAAAGAAACACACTCCTAGACTTGCAAAACTCTCAAATACAATAGAAACTCGCATCAGAAGCCTTACAGAAAGATACTCAAACGAGAAATGAAAAGATACACAATTGTAATAGTAAAGATACGCAAACGATGTAAAGATACACAATTGGAATAGTAAACATACGCAAACGATGTAAAGATACTCAGTTTGAAAGAAACACACTCCCACACTTGCAAAACTCTCAAATACAATAGAAACTCGCATCAGAAGCCTTACAGAAAGATACTCAAACGAGAAATGAAAAGATACACAATTGTAATAGTAAAGATACGCAAATGATGTAAAGATACACAATTGGAATAGTAAACATACGCAAACGATGTAAAGATACTCAGTTTGAAAGAAACACACTCCCACACTTGCAAAACTCTCAAATATAATAGAAACTCGCATCAGAAGCCTTACAGAAAGATACTCAAACGAGAAATGAAAAGATACACAATTGGAATAGTAAAGATACGCAAACGATGTAAAGATACACAATTGGAATAGTAAACATACGCAAACGATGTAAAGATACTCAGTTTGAAAGAAACACACTCCTAGACTTGCAAAACTCTCAAATACAATAGAAACTCGCATCAGAAGCCTTACAGAAAGATACTCAAACGAGAAATGAAAAGATACACAATTGGAATAGTAAAGATACGCAAACGATGTAAAGATACACAATTGGAATAGTAAACATACGCAAACGATGTAAAGATACACAATTGGAATAGTAAACATACGCAAACGATGTAAAGATACTCAGTTTGAAAGAAACACACTCCCACACTTGCAAAACTCTCAAATACAATAGAAACTCGCATCAGAAGCCTTACAGAAAGACACTCAAACGAGAAATGAAAAGATACACAATTGGAATAGTAAAGATACGCAAACGATGTAAAGATACACAATTGGAAAAGTAAACATACGCAAACGATGTAAGATACTCAGTTTGAAAGAAACACACTCCTACACTTGCAAAACTCTCAAATACAATAGAAACTCGCATCAGAAGCCTTACAGAAAGATACTCAAACGAGAAATGAAAAGATACACAATTGTAATAGTAAAGATACGCAAACGATGTAAAGATACACAATTGGAATAGTAAACATACGCAAACGATGTAAAGATACTCAGTTTGAAAGAAACACACTCCCACACTTGCAAAACTCTCAAATACAATAGAAACTCGCATCAGAAGCCTTACAGAAAGATACTCAAACGAGAAATGAAAAGATACACAATTGGAATAGTAAAGATACGCAAACGATGTAAAGATACACAATTGGAATAGTAAACATACGCAAACGATGTAAAGATACTCAGTTTGAAAGAAACACACTCCTAGACTTGCAAAACTCTCAAATACAATAGAAACTCGCATCAGAAGCCTTACAGAAAGATACTCAAACGAGAAATGAAAAGATACACAATTGGAATAGTAAAGATACGCAAACGATGTAAAGATACACAATTGGAATAGTAAACATACGCAAACGATGTAAAGATACTCAGTTTGAAAGAAACACACTCCCACACTTGCAAAACTCTCCAATACAATAGAAACTCGCATCAGAAGCCTTACAGAAAGATACTCAAACGAGAAATGAAAAGATACACAATTGGAATAGTAAAGATACGCAAACGATGTAAAGATACACAATTGGAATAGTAAACATACGCAAACGATGTAAAGATACTCAGTTTGAAAGAAACACACTCCTAGACTTGCAAAACTCTCAAATACAATAGAAACTCGCATCAGAAGCCTTACAGAAAGATACTCAAACGAGAAATGAAAAGATACACAATTGGAATAGTAAAGATACGCAAACGATGTAAAGATACACAATTGGAATAGTAAACATACGCAAACGATGTAAAGATACTCAGTTTGAAAGAAACACACTCCCACACTTGCAAAACTCTCAAATACAATAGAAACTCGCATCAGAAGCCTTACAGAAAGATACTCAAACGAGAAATGAAAAGATACACAATTGGAATAGTAAAGATACGCAAACGATGTAAAGATACACAATTCGAATAGTAAACATACGCAAACGATGTAAAGATACTCAGTTTGAAAGAAACACACTCCTAGACTTGCAAAACTCTCAAATACAATAGAAACTCGCATCAGAAGCCTTACAGAAAGATACTCAAACGAGAAATGAAAAGATACACAATTGTAATAGTAAAGATACGCAAACGATGTAAAGATACACAATTGGAATAGTAAACATACGCAAACGATGTAAAGATACTCAGTTTGAAAGAAACACACTCCCACACTTGCAAAACTCTCAAATACAATAGAAACTCGCATCAGAAGCCTTACAGAAAGATACTCAAACGAGAAATGAAAAGATACACAATTGTAATAGTAAAGATACGCAAATGATGTAAAGATACACAATTGGAATAGTAAACATACGCAAACGATGTAAAGATACTCAGTTTGAAAGAAACACACTCCCACACTTGCAAAACTCTCAAATATAATAGAAACTCGCATCAGAAGCCTTACAGAAAGATACTCAAACGAGAAATGAAAAGATACACAATTGGAATAGTAAAGATACGCAAACGATGTAAAGATACACAATTGGAATAGTAAACATACGCAAACGATGTAAAGATACTCAGTTTGAAAGAAACACACTCCCACACTTGCAAAACTCTCAAATACAATAGAAACTCGCATCAGAAGCCTTACAGAAAGATACTCAAACGAGAAATGAAAAGATACACAATTGGAATAGTAAAGATACGCAAACGATGTAAAGATACACAATTGGAATAGTAAACATACGCAAACGATGTAAAGATACACAATTGGAATAGTAAAGATACGCAAACGATGTAAAGATACTCAGTTTGAAAGAAACACACTCCCACACTTGCAAAACTCTCAAATACAATAGAAACTCGCATCATAAGCCTTACAGAAAGGTACTCAAACGAGAAATGAAAAGATACACAATTGGAATAGTAAAGATACGGAAACGATGTAAAGATACACAATTGGAATAGTAAAGATACGCAAACGATGTAAAGATACTCAGTTTGAAAGAAACACACTCCCACACTTGCAAAACTCTCAAATACAATAGAAACTCGCATCAGAAAGCCTTACAGAAAGATACTCAAACGAGAAATGAAAAGATACACAATTGGAATAGTAAAGATACGGAAATGATGTAAAGATACACAATTGGAATAGTAAAGATACGCAAACGATGTAAAGATATTCAGTTTGAAAGAAACACACTCCCACACATGCAAAACTCTCAAATACAATAGAAACTCGCATCAGAAGCCTTACAGAAAGATACTCAAACGAGAAATGAAAAGATACACGATTGGAATAGTAAAGATACGCAAACGATGTAAAGATACACAATTGGAATAGTAAAGATACGCAAACGATGTAAAGATACTCAGTTTGAAAGAAACACACTACCACACTTGCAAAACTCTCAAATTCAATAGAAACTCGCATCAGAAAGTCTTACAGAAAGATACTCAAACGAGAAATGAAAAAATACACAATTGGAATAGTAAAGATACGCAAACGATGCAAAGATACACAATTGGAATAGTAAAGATACGCAAACGATGTAAAGATACACAATTGGAATAGTAAAGATACGCAAACGATGTAAAGATACTCAGTTTGAAAGAAACACACTCCTACACTTGCAAAACTCTCAAATACAATAGAAACTCGCATCAGAAGCCTTACAGAAAGATACTCAAACGAGAAATGAAAAGATACACAATTGTAATAGTAAAGATACGCAAACGATGTAAAGATACACAATTGGAATAGTAAACATACGCAAACGATGTAAAGATACTCAGTTTGAAAGAAACACACTCCCACACTTGCAAAACTCTCAAATACAATAGAAACTCGCATCAGAAGCCTTACAGAAAGATACTCAAACGAGAAATGAAAAGATACACAATTGGAATAGTAAAGATACGCAAACGATGTAAAGATACACAATTGGAATAGTAAACATACGCAAACGATGTAAAGATACTCAGTTTGAAAGAAACACACTCCTAGACTTGCAAAACTCTCAAATACAATAGAAACTCGCATCAGAAGCCTTACAGAAAGATACTCAAACGAGAAATGAAAAGATACACAATTGGAATAGTAAAGATACGCAAACGATGTAAAGATACACAATTGGAATAGTAAACATACGCAAACGATGTAAAGATACTCAGTTTGAAAGAAACACACTCCCACACTTGCAAAACTCTCCAATACAATAGAAACTCGCATCAGAAGCCTTACAGAAAGATACTCAAACGAGAAATGAAAAGATACACAATTGGAATAGTAAAGATACGCAAACGATGTAAAGATACACAATTGGAATAGTAAACATACGCAAACGATGTAAAGATACTCAGTTTGAAAGAAACACACTCCTAGACTTGCAAAACTCTCAAATACAATAGAAACTCGCATCAGAAGCCTTACAGAAAGATACTCAAACGAGAAATGAAAAGATACACAATTGGAATAGTAAAGATACGCAAACGATGTAAAGATACACAATTGGAATAGTAAACATACGCAAACGATGTAAAGATACTCAGTTTGAAAGAAACACACTCCCACACTTGCAAAACTCTCAAATACAATAGAAACTCGCATCAGAAGCCTTACAGAAAGATACTCAAACGAGAAATGAAAAGATACACAATTGGAATAGTAAAGATACGCAAACGATGTAAAGATACACAATTCGAATAGTAAACATACGCAAACGATGTAAAGATACTCAGTTTGAAAGAAACACACTCCTAGACTTGCAAAACTCTCAAATACAATAGAAACTCGCATCAGAAGCCTTACAGAAAGATACTCAAACGAGAAATGAAAAGATACACAATTGTAATAGTAAAGATACGCAAACGATGTAAAGATACACAATTGGAATAGTAAACATACGCAAACGATGTAAAGATACTCAGTTTGAAAGAAACACACTCCCACACTTGCAAAACTCTCAAATACAATAGAAACTCGCATCAGAAGCCTTACAGAAAGATACTCAAACGAGAAATGAAAAGATACACAATTGTAATAGTAAAGATACGCAAATGATGTAAAGATACACAATTGGAATAGTAAACATACGCAAACGATGTAAAGATACTCAGTTTGAAAGAAACACACTCCCACACTTGCAAAACTCTCAAATATAATAGAAACTCGCATCAGAAGCCTTACAGAAAGATACTCAAACGAGAAATGAAAAGATACACAATTGGAATAGTAAAGATACGCAAACGATGTAAAGATACACAATTGGAATAGTAAACATACGCAAACGATGTAAAGATACTCAGTTTGAAAGAAACACACTCCCACACTTGCAAAACTCTCAAATACAATAGAAACTCGCATCAGAAGCCTTACAGAAAGATACTCAAACGAGAAATGAAAAGATACACAATTGGAATAGTAAAGATACGCAAACGATGTAAAGATACACAATTGGAATAGTAAACATACGCAAACGATGTAAAGATACACAATTGGAATAGTAAAGATACGCAAACGATGTAAAGATACTCAGTTTGAAAGAAACACACTCCCACACTTGCAAAACTCTCAAATACAATAGAAACTCGCATCATAAGCCTTACAGAAAGGTACTCAAACGAGAAATGAAAAGATACACAATTGGAATAGTAAAGATACGGAAACGATGTAAAGATACACAATTGGAATAGTAAAGATACGCAAACGATGTAAAGATACTCAGTTTGAAAGAAACACACTCCCACACTTGCAAAACTCTCAAATACAATAGAAACTCGCATCAGAAAGCCTTACAGAAAGATACTCAAACGAGAAATGAAAAGATACACAATTGGAATAGTAAAGATACGGAAATGATGTAAAGATACACAATTGGAATAGTAAAGATACGCAAACGATGTAAAGATATTCAGTTTGAAAGAAACACACTCCCACACATGCAAAACTCTCAAATACAATAGAAACTCGCATCAGAAGCCTTACAGAAAGATACTCAAACGAGAAATGAAAAGATACACGATTGGAATAGTAAAGATACGCAAACGATGTAAAGATACACAATTGGAATAGTAAAGATACGCAAACGATGTAAAGATACTCAGTTTGAAAGAAACACACTACCACACTTGCAAAACTCTCAAATTCAATAGAAACTCGCATCAGAAAGTCTTACAGAAAGATACTCAAACGAGAAATGAAAAAATACACAATTGGAATAGTAAAGATACGCAAACGATGCAAAGATACACAATTGGAATAGTAAAGATACGCAAACGATGTAAAGATACACAATTGGAATAGTAAAGATACGCAAACGATGTAAAGATACTCAGTTTGAAAGAAACACACTCCCACACTTGCAAAACTCTCAAATACAATAGAAACTCGCATCAGAAGACTTACAGAAAGATACTCAAACGAGAAATGAAAAGATACACAATTGGAATAGTAAAGATACGCAAACGATGTAAAGATACACAATTGGAATAGTAAACATACGCAAACGATGTAAAGATACTCAGTTTGAAAGAAACACACTCCCACACTTGCAAAACTCTCAAATACAATAGAAACTCGCATCAGAAGCCTTACAGAAAGATACGCAAACGATGTAAAGATACACAATTGGAATAGTAAACATACGCAAACGATGTAAAGATACTCAGTTTGAAAGAAACACACTTCCACACTTGCAAAACTCTCAAATACAATAGAAACTCGCATCAGAAGCCATACAGAAAGATACTCAAACGAGAAATGAAAAGATACACAACTGGAATAGTAAGGATACGCAAACGATGTAAAGATACTCAGTTTGAAAGAAACACACTCCCACACTTGCAAAACTCTCAAATTCAATAGAAACTCGCATCAGAAGCCATACAGAAAGATACTCAAACGAGAAATGAAAAGATACACAACTGGAATAGTAAGGATACGCAAACGATGTAAAGATACTCAGTTTGAAAGAAACACACTTCCACACTTTCAAAACTCTCAAATACAATAGAAACTCGCATCAGAAGCCATACAGAAAGATACTCAAACGAGAAATGAAAAGATACACAACTGGAATAGTAAGGATACGCAAACGATGTAAAGATACTCAGTTTGAAAGAAACACACTCCCACACTTGCAAAACTCTCAAATTCAATAGAAACTCGCATCAGAAAGCCTTACAGAAAGATACTCAAACGAGAAATGAACAGATACACAATTGGAATAGTAAAGATACGCAAACGATGTAAAGATACACAATCGGAATAGTAAAGATACGCAAACGATGTAAAGATACTCGGTTTGAAAGAAACACACTCCCACACTTGCAAAACTCTCAAATACAATAGAAACTCGCATCAGAAGCCTTACAAAAAGATACTCAAACGAGAAATGAAAAGATACACAATTAGAATAGTAAAGATACGCAAACGATGTAAAGGTACACAATTGGAATAGTAAAGATACGCAAACGATGTAAAGATACTCAGTTTGAAAGAAACACACTCCCACACTTGCAAAACTCTCAAATTCAATAGAAACTCGCATCAGAAGCCTTACAGAAAGATACTCAAACGAGAAATGAAACGATACACAATTGGATTAGTAAAGATACGCAAACGATGTAAAGATACACAATTGGAATAGTAAACATACGCAAACGATGTAAAGATACTCAGTTTGAAAGAAACACACTCCTAGACTTGCAAAACTCTCAAATACAATAGAAACTCGCATCAGAAGCCTTACAGAAAGATACTCAAACGAGAAATGAAAAGATACACAATTGTAATAGTAAAGATACGCAAACGATGTAAAGATACACAATTGGAATAGTAAACATACGAAAACGATGTAAAGATACTCAGTTTGAAAGAAACACACTCCCACACTTGCAAAACTCTCAAATACAATAGAAACTCGCATCAGAAGCCTTACAGAAAGATACTCAAACGAGAAATGAAAAGATACACAATTGGAATAGTAAAGATACGCAAACGATGTAAAGATACACAATTGGAATAGTAAACATACGCAAACGATGTAAAGATACTCAGTTTGAAAGAAACACACTCCTAGACTTGCAAAACTCTCAAATACAATAGAAACTCGCATCAGAAGCCTTACAGAAAGATACTCAAACGAGAAATGAAAAGATACACAATTGGAATAGTAAAGATACGCAAACGATGTAAAGATACACAATTGGAATAGTAAACATACGCAAACGATGTAAAGATACTCAGTTTGAAAGAAACACACTCCCACATTTGCAAAACTCTCAAATACAATAGAAACTCGCATCAGAAGCCTTACAGAAAGATACTCAAACGAGAAATGAAAAGATACACAACTGGAATAGTAAAGATACGCAAACGATGTAAAGATACTCAGTTTGAAAGAAACACACTCCCACACTTGCAAAACTCTCAAATTCAATAGAAAATCGCATCAGAAAGCCTTACAGAAAGATACTCAAACGAGAAATGAAAAGATACACAATTGGAATAGTAAAGATACGCAAACGATGTAAAGATACACAATTGGAATAGTAAACATACGCAAACGATGTAAAGATACTCAGTTTGAAAGAAACACACTCCCACACTTGCAAAACTCTCAAATACAATAGAAACTCGCATCAGAAGCCTTACAGAAAGATACTCAAACGAGAAATGAAAAGATACACAACTGGAATAGTAAAGATACGCAAACGATGTAAAGATACTCAGTTTGAAAGAAACACACTCCCACACTTGCAAAACTCTCAAATACAATAGAAACTCGCATCAGAAGCCTTACAGAAAGATACTCAAACGAGGAATGAAAAGATACACAATTGGAATAGTAAAGATACGCAAACGATGTAAAGATACACAATTGGAAATGTAAACATACGCAAACGATGTAAAGATACTCAGTTTGAAAGAAACACACTCCTAGACTTGCAAAACTCTCAAATACAATATAAACTCGCATCAGAAGCCTTACAGAAAGATACTCAAACGAGAAATGAAAAGATACACAATTGTAATAGTAAAGATACGCAAACGATGTAAAGATACACAATTGGAATAGTAAACATACGCAAACGATGTAAAGATACTCAGTTTGAAAGAAACACACTCCCACACTTGAAATACTCTCAAATTCAATAGAAACTCGCATCAGAAAGCCTTACAGAAAGATTCTCAAACGAGAAATGAAAAGATACACAATTGGAATAGTAATGAAACGCAAACGATGTAAAGATACACAATTGGAATAGTAAAGATACGCAAACGATGTAAAGATACTCAGTTTGAAAGAAACACACTCCCACACTTGCAAAACTCTCAAATTCAATAGAAACTCGCATCAGAAAGCCTTACAGAAAGATATTCAAACGAGAAATAAAAAGATACACAATTGGAATAGTAAAGATACGCAAACGATGTAAAGATACACAATTGGAATAGTAAACATACGCAAACGATGTAAAGATACTCAGTTTGAAAGAAACACACTCCCACATTTGCAAAACTCTCAAATACAATAGAAACTCGCATCAGAAGCCTTACAGAAAGATACTCAAACGAGAAATGAAAAGATACACAACTGGAATAGTAAAGATACGCAAACGATGTAAAGATACTCAGTTTGAAAGAAACACACTCCCACACTTGCAAAACTCTCAAATTCAATAGAAAATCGCATCAGAAGCCTTACAGAAAGATACTCAAACGAGAAATGAAAAGATACACAATTGGAATAGTAAAGATACGCAAACGATGTAAAGATACACAATTGGAAAAGTAAAGATACGCAAACGATGTAAAGATACTCAGTTTGAAAGAAACACACTCCCACACTTGCAAAACTCTCAAATTCAATAGAAACTCGCATCAGAAAGCCTTACAGAAAGATACTCAAACGAGAAATGAAAAGATACACAATTGGAATAGTAAATATACGCAAACGATGTAAAGATACTCAGTTTGAAAGAAACACACTTCCACACTTGCAAAACTCTCAAATACAATAGAAACTCGCATCAGAAGCCATACAGAAAGATACTCAAACGAGAAATGAAAAGATACACAACTGGAATAGTAAGGATACGCAAACGATGTAAAGATACTCAGTTTGAAAGAAACACACTCCCACACTTGCAAAACTCTCAAATTCAATAGAAACTCGCATCAGAAGCCATACAGAAAGATACTCAAACGAGAAATGAAAAGATACACAACTGGAATAGTAAGGATACGCAAACGATGTAAAGATACTCAGTTTGAAAGAAACACACTTCCACACTTTCAAAACTCTCAAATACAATAGAAACTCGCATCAGAAGCCATACAGAAAGATACTCAAACGAGAAATGAAAAGATACACAACTGGAATAGTAAGGATACGCAAACGATGTAAAGATACTCAGTTTGAAAGAAACACACTCCCACACTTGCAAAACTCTCAAATACAATAGAAACTCGCATCAGAAGCCTTACAGAAAGATACTCAAACGAGGAATGAGAAGATACACAATTGGAATAGTAAAGATACGCAAACGATGTAAAGATACACAATTGGAAATGTAAACATACGCAAACGATGTAAAGATACTCAGTTTGAAAGAAACACACTCCTAGACTTGCAAAACTCTCAAATACAATATAAACTCGCATCAGAAGCCTTACAGAAAGATACTCAAACGAGAAATGAAAAGATACACAATTGTAATAGTAAAGATACGCAAACGATGTAAAGATACACAATTGGAATAGTAAACATACGCAAACGATGTAAAGATACTCAGTTTGAAAGAAACACACTCCCACACTTGAAATACTCTCAAATTCAATAGAAACTCGCATCAGAAAGCCTTACAGAAAGATTCTCAAACGAGAAATGAAAAGATACACAATTGGAATAGTAATGAAACGCAAACGATGTAAAGATACACAATTGGAAAAGTAAAGATACGCAAACGATGTAAAGATACACAATTGGAATAGTAAAGATACGCAAACTATGTAAAGATACTCAGTTTGAAAGAAACACACTCCCACACTTGCAAAACTCTCAAATTCAATAGAAACTCGCATCAGAAAGCCTTACAGAAAGATACTCAAACGAGAAATGAAAAGATACACAATTGGAATAGTAAAGATACGCAAACGATGTAAAGGTACTCAGTTTGAAAGAAACACACTCCCACACATGCAAAACTCTTAAATACAATAGAAACTCGCATCAGAAGCCTTACATAAAGATACTCAAACGAGAAATGAAAAGATACACAATTGGAATAGTAAAGATACACAATTGGAGTAGTAAAGATACGCAAACGATGTAAAGATACTCAGTTTGAAAGAAACACACTCCCACACTTGCAAAACTCTCAAATACAATAGAAACTCGCATCAGAAGCCATACAGAAAGATACTCAAACGAGAAATGAAAAGATACACAACTGGAATAGTAAAGATACGCAAACCATGTTAAGATACACAATTGGAATAGTAAAGATACGCAAACGATGTAAAGATACTCAGTTTGAAAGAAACACACTCCCACACTTGCAAAACTCTCAAATTCAATAGAAACTCGCATCAGAAAGCCTTACAGAAAGATATTCAAACGAGAAATGAAAAGATACACAATTGGAATAGTAAAGATACGCAAACGATGTAAAGATACACAATTGGAATAGTAAAGATACGCAAACGATGTAAAGATACTCAGTTTGAAATAAACACACTCCCACACTTGCAAAACTCTCAAATTCAATAGAAACTCGCATCAGAAAGCCTTACAGAAAGATACTCAAACGAGAAATGAAAAGATACACAATTGGAATAGTAAATATACGAGAAATGAAAAGATACACGATTGGAATAGTAAAGATACGCAAACGATGTAAAGATACTCAGTTTGAAAGAAACACACTCCCACACTTGCAAAACTCTCAAATTCAATAGAAACTCGCATCAGAAAGCCTTACAGAAAGATACTCAAACGAGAAATGAAAAGATACACAATTGGAATAGTAAAGATACGAGAAATGAAAAGATACACAATTGGAATAGTAAAGATACGCAAACGATGTAAAAATACTCAGTTTGAAAGAAACACACTCCCACACTTGCAAAACTCTCAAATTCAATAGAAACTCGCATCACAAAGCCTTACAGAAAGATACTCAAACGAGAAATGAAAAAATACACAATTGGAATAGTAAAGATACGCAAACGATGTAAAGATACACAATTGGAATAGTAAAGATACGCAAACGATGTAAAGATACACAATTGGAATAGTAAAGATACGGAAACGATGTAAAGATACACAATTGGAATAGTAAAGATACGCAAACGATGTAAAGATACTCAGTTTGAAAGAAACACACTCCCACACATGCAAAACTCTCAAATACAATAGAAACTCGCATCAGAAGCCTTACAGAAAGATACTCAAACGAGAAATGAAAAGATACACAATTGGAATAGTAAAGATACGCAAACGATGTAAAGATACACAATTGGAATAGTAAAGATACGCAAACGATGTAAAGATACTCAGTTTGAAAGAAACACACTCCCACACTTGCAAAACTCTCAAATACAATAGAAACTCGCATCATAAGCCTTACAGAAAGGTACTCAAACGAGAAATGAAAAGATACACAATTGGAATAGTAAAGATACGGAAACGATGTAAAGATACACAATTGGAATAGTAAAGATACGCAAACGATGTAAAGATACTCAGTTTGAAAGAAACACACTCCCACACTTGCAAAACTCTCAAATACAATAGAAACTCGCATCAGAAAGCCTTACAGAAAGATACTCAAACGAGAAATGAAAAGATACACAATTGGAATAGTAAAGATACGGAAATGATGTAAAGATACACAATTGGAATAGTAAAGATACGCAAACGATGTAAAGATATTCAGTTTGAAAGAAACACACTCCCACACATGCAAAACTCTCAAATACAATAGAAACTCGCATCAGAAGCCTTACAGAAAGATACTCAAACAAGAAATGAAAAGATACACGATTGGAATAGTAAAGATACGCAAACGATGTAAAGATACACAATTGGAATAGTAAAGATACGCAAACGATGTAACGATACTCAGTTTGAAAGAAACACACTACCACACTTGCAAAACTCTCAAATTCAATAGAAACTCGCATCAGAAAGCCTTACAGAAAGATACTCAAACGAGAAATGAAAAAATACACAATTGGAATAGTAAAGATACGCAAACGATGCAAAGATACACAATTGGAATAGTAAAGATACGCAAACGATGTAAAGATACACAATTGGAATAGTAAAGATACGCAAACGATGTAAAGATACTCAGTTTGAAAGAAACACACTCCCACACTTGCAAAACTCTCAAATACAATAGAAACTCGCATCAGAAGCCTTACAGAAAGATACTCAAACGAGAAATGAAAAGATACACAATTGGAATAGTAAAGATACGCAAACGATGTAAAGATACACAGTTTGAAAGAAACACACTCCCACACTTGCAAAACTCTCAAATACAATAGAAACTCGCATCAGAAGCCTTACAGAAAGATACTCAAACGAGAAATGAAAAGATACACAATTGGAATAGTAAAGATACGGAAACGATGTAAAGATACACAATTGGAATAGTAAAGATACGCAAACGATGTAAAGATACTCAGTTTGAAAGAAACACACTCCCACACATGCAAAACTCTCAAATACAATAGAAACTCGCATCAGAAGCCTTACAGAAAGATACTCAAACGAGAAATGAAAAGATACACAATTGGAATAGTAAAGATACGCAAACGATGTAAAGATACACAATTGGAATAGTAAAGATACGCAAACGATGTAAAGATACTCAGTTTGAAAGAAACACACTCCCACACTTGCAAAACTCTCAAATACAATAGAAACTCGCATCATAAGCCTTACAGAAAGGTACTCAAACGAGAAATGAAAAGATACACAATTGGAATAGTAAAGATACGGAAACGATGTAAAGATACACAATTGGAATAGTAAAGATACGCAAACGATGTAAAGATACTCAGTTTGAAAGAAACACACTCCCACACTTGCAAAACTCTCAAATACAATAGAAACTCGCATCAGAAAGCCTTACAGAAAGATACTCAAACGAGAAATGAAAAGATACACAATTGGAATAGTAAAGATACGGAAATGATGTAAAGATACACAATTGGAATAGTAAAGATACGCAAACGATGTAAAGATATTCAGTTTGAAAGAAACACACTCCCACACATGCAAAACTCTCAAATACAATAGAAACTCGCATCAGAAGCCTTACAGAAAGATACTCAAACAAGAAATGAAAAGATACACGATTGGAATAGTAAAGATACGCAAACGATGTAAAGATACACAATTGGAATAGTAAAGATACGCAAACGATGTAACGATACTCAGTTTGAAAGAAACACACTACCACACTTGCAAAACTCTCAAATTCAATAGAAACTCGCATCAGAAAGCCTTACAGAAAGATACTCAAACGAGAAATGAAAAAATACACAATTGGAATAGTAAAGATACGCAAACGATGCAAAGATACACAATTGGAATAGTAAAGATACGCAAACGATGTAAAGATACACAATTGGAATAGTAAAGATACGCAAACGATGTAAAGATACTCAGTTTGAAAGAAACACACTCCCACACTTGCAAAACTCTCAAATACAATAGAAACTCGCATCAGAAGCCTTACAGAAAGATACTCAAACGAGAAATGAAAAGATACACAATTGGAATAGTAAAGATACGCAAACGATGTAAAGATACACAGTTTGAAAGAAACACACTCCCACACTTGCAAAACTCTCAAATACAATAGAAACTCGCATCAGAAGCCTTACAGAAAGATACTCAAACGAGAAATGAAAAGATACACAATTGGAATAGTAAAGATACGCAAACGATGTAAAGATACACAATTGGAATAGTAAACATACGCAAACGATGTAAAGATACTCAGTTTGAAAGAAACACACTCCCACACTTGCAAAACTCTCAAATACAATAGAAACTCGCATCAGAAGCCTTACAGAAAGATACTCAAACGAGAAATGAAAAGATACACAATTGGAATAGTAAAGATACGCAAAAGATGTAAAGATACACAATTGGAATAGTAAACATACGCAAACGATGTAAAGATACTCAGTTTGAAAGAAACACACTCCTACACTTGCAAAACTCTCAAATACAATAGAAACTCGCATCAGAAGCCTTACAGAAAGATACTCAAACGAGAAATGAAAAGATACACAATTGGAATAGTAAAGATACGCAAACGATGTAAAGATACACAATTGGAAAAGTAAAGATACGCAAACGATGTAAAGATACTCAGTTTGAAAGAAACACACTCCCACACTTGCAAAACTCTCAAATTCAATAGAAACTCGCATCAGAAAGCCTTACAGAAAGATACTCAAACGAGAAATGAAAAGATACACAATTGGAATAGTAAATATACGCAAACGATGTAAAGACACTCAGTTTGAAAGAAACACACTTCCACACTTGCAAAACTCTCAAATACAATAGAAACTCGCATCAGAAGCCATACAGAAAGATACTCAAACGAGAAATGAAAAGATACACAACTGGAATAGTAAGGATACGCAAACGATGTAAAGATACTCAGTTTGAAAGAAACACACTCCCACACTTGCAAAACTCTCAAATTCAATAGAAACTCGCATCAGAAGCCATACAGAAAGATACTCAAACGAGAAATGAAAAGATACACAACTGGAATAGTAAGGATACGCAAACGATGTAAAGATACTCAGTTTGAAAGAAACACACTTCCACACTTTCAAAACTCTCAAATACAATAGAAACTCGCATCAGAAGCCATACAGAAAGATACTCAAACGAGAAATGAAAAGATACACAACTGGAATAGTAAGGATACGCAAACGATGTAAAGATACTCAGTTTGAAAGAAACACACTCCCACACTTGCAAAACTCTCAAATTCAATAGAAACTCGCATCAGAAAGCCTTACAGAAAGATACTCAAACGAGAAATGAAAAGATACACAATTGGAATAGTAAAGATACGCAAACGATGTAAAGATACACAATCGGAATAGTAAAGATACGCAAACGATGTAAAGATACTCGGTTTGAAAGAAACACACTCCCACACTTGCAAAACTCTCAAATACAATAGAAACTCGCATCAGAAGCCTTACAAAAAGATACTCAAACGAGAAATGAAAAGATACACAATTAGAATAGTAAAGATACGCAAACGATGTAAAGATACACAATTGGAATAGTAAAGATACGCAAACGATGTAAAGATACTCAGTTTGAAAGAAACACACTCCCACACTTGCAAAACTCTCAAATTCAATAGAAACTCGCATCAGAAAGCCTTACAGAAAGATACTTAAACGAGAAATGAAAAGATACACAATTGGAATAGTAAAGATACGCAAACGATGTAAAGATACTCAGTTTGAAAGAAACACACTCCCACACTTGCAAAACTCTCAAATACAATAGAAACTCGCTTCAGAAGCCATACAGAAAGATACTCAAACGAGAAATGAAAAGATACACAATTGGAATAGTAAAGATACGCAAACGATGTAAAGATACACAATTGGAATAGTAAAGATACGCAAACGATGTAAAGATACTCAGTTTGAAAGAAACACACTCCCACACTTGCAAAACTCTTAAATACAATAGAAACTGGCATCAGAAGCCTTATAGAAAGATACTCAAACGAGAAATGAAAAGATACACAATTGGAATAGTAAAGATACGCAAACGATGTAAAGATACACAATTGGAATAGTAAAGATACGCAAACGATGTAAAGATACTCAGTTTGAAAGAAACACACTCCCACACTTGCAAAACTCTCAAATACAATAGAAACTCGCATCAGAAGCCTTACAAAAAGATACTCAAACCAGAAATGAAAAGATACACAATTGGAATAGTAAAGATACGCAAACGATGTAAAGATACACAATTGGAATAGTAAACATACGCAAACGATGTAAAGATACTCAGTTTGAAAGAAACACACTCCCACACTTGCAAAACTCTCAAATACAATAGAAACTCGCATCAGAAGCCTTACAGAAAGATACTCAAACGAGAAATGAAAAGATACACAATTGGAATAGTAAAGATACGCAAACGATGTAAAGATACTCAAACGAGAAATGAAAAGATACACAATTGGAATAGGAAAGATACGCAAACGATGTAAAGATACACAATTGGAATAGTAAACATATGCAAACGATGTAAAGATACTCAGTTTGAAAGAAACACACTCCCACACTTGCAAAACTCTCAAATACAATAGAAACTCGCATCAGAAGCCTTACAGAAAGATACTCAAACGAGAAATGAAAAGATACACAATTGGAATAGTAAAGATACGCAAACGATGTAAAGATACACAATTGGAAAAGTAAAGATACGCAAACGATGTAAAGATACACAATTGGAATAGTAAACATACGCAAACGATGTAAAGATACTCAGTTTGAAAGAAACACACTCCTACACTTGCAAAACTCTCAAATACAATAGAAACTCGCATCAGAAGCCTTACAGAAAGATACTCAAACGAGAAATGAAAAGATACACAATTGGAATAGTAAAGATACGCAAACGATGTAAAGATACACAATCGGAATAGTAAAGATACGCAAACGATGTAAAGATACTCGGTTTGAAAGAAACACACTCCCACACTTGCAAAACTCTCAAATACAATAGAAACTCGCATCAGAAGCCTTACAAAAAGATACTCAAACGAGAAATGAAAAGATACACAATTAGAATAGTAAAGAAACGCAAACGATGTAAAGATACACAATTGGAATAGTAAAGATACGCAAACGATGTAAAGATACTCAGTTTGAAAGAAACACACTCCCACACTTGCAAAACTCTCAAATTCAATAGAAACTCGCATCAGAAAGTCTTACAGAAAGATACTTAAACGAGAAATGAAAAGATACACAATTGGAATAGTAAAGATACGCAAACGATGTAAAGATACTCAGTTTGAAAGAAACACACTCCCACACTTGCAAAACTCTCAAATTCAATAGAAACTAGCATCAAAAAGCCTTACAGAAAGATACTCAAACGAGAAATGAAAAGATACACAATTGGAATAGTAAAGATACGCAAACGATGTAAAGGTACTCAGTTTGAAAGAAACACACTCCCACACATGCAAAACTCTTAAATACAATAGAAACTCGCATCAGAAGCCTTACATAAAGATACTCAAACGAGAAATGAAAAGATACACAATTGGAATAGTAAAGATACACAATTGGAATAGTAAAGATACGCAAACGATGTAAAGATACTCAGTTTGAAAGAAACACACTCCCACACTTGCAAAACTCTCAAATACAATAGAAACTCGCATCAGAAGCCATACAGAAAGATACTCAAACGAGAAATGAAAAGATACACAACTGGAATAGTAAAGATACGCAAACCATGTTAAGATACACAATTGGAATAGTAAAGATACGCAAACGATGTAAAGATACTCAGTTTGAAAGAAACACACTCCCACACTTGCAAAACTCTCAAATTCAATAGAAACTCGCATCAGAAAGCCTTACAGAAAGATATTCAAACGAGAAATGAAAAGATACACAATTGGAATAGTAAAGATACGCAAACGATGTAAAGATACACAATTGGAATAGTAAAGATACGCAAACGATGTAAAGATACTCAGTTTGAAAGAAACACACTCCCACACTTGCAAAACTCTCAAATTCAATAGAAACTCGCATCAGAAAGCCTTACAGAAAGATACTCAAACGAGAAATGAAAAGATACACAATTGGAATAGTAAATATACGAGAAATGAAAAGATACACGATTGGAATAGTAAAGATACGCAAACGATGTAAAGATACTCAGTTTGAAAGAAACACACTCCCACACTTGCAAAACTCTCAAATTCAATAGAAACTCGCATCAGAAAGCCTTACAGAAAGATACTCAAACGAGAAATGAAAAGATACACAATTGGAATAGTAAAGATACGAGAAATGAAAAGATACACAATTGGAATAGTAAAGATACGCAAACGATGTAAAAATACTCAGTTTGAAAGAAACACACTCCCACACTTGCAAAACTCTCAAATTCAATAGAAACTCGCATCACAAAGCCTTACAGAAAGATACTCAAACGAGAAATGAAAAAATACACAATTGGAATAGTAAAGATACGCAAACGATGTAAAGATACACAATTGGAATAGTAAAGATACGCAAACGATGTAAAGATACACAATTGGAATAGTAAAGATACGGAAACGATGTAAAGATACACAATTGGAATAGTAAAGATACGCAAACGATGTAAAGATACTCAGTTTGAAAGAAACACACTCCCACACATGCAAAACTCTCAAATACAATAGAAACTCGCACCAGAAGCCTTACAGAAAGATACTCAAACGAGAAATGAAAAGATACACAATTGGAATAGTAAAGATACGCAAACGATGTAAAGATACACAATTGGAATAGTAAAGATACGCAAACGATGTAAAGATACTCAGTTTGAAAGAAACACACTCCCACACTTGCAAAACTCTCAAATTCAATAGAAACTCGCATCAGAAAGCCTTACAGAAAGATACTCAAACGAGAAATGAAAAGATACACAATTAGAATAGTAAAGATACGCAAACGATGTAAAGATACTCAGTTTGAAAGAAACACACTCCTAGACTTGCAAAACTCTCAAATACAATAGAAACTCGCATCAGAAGCCTTACAGAAAGATACTCAAACGAGAAATGAAAAGATACACAATTGGAATAGTAAAGATACGCAAACGATGTAAATATACACAATTGGAATAGTAAACATACGCAAACGATGTAAAGATACTCAGTTTGAAAGAAACACACTCCCACACTTGCAAAACTCTCAAATACAATAGAAACTCGCATCAGAAGCCTTACAGAAAGATACTCAAACGAGAAATGAAAAGATACACAATTGGAATAGTAAAGATACGCAAACGATGTAAAGATACACAATTGGAATAGTAAAGATACGCAAACGATGTAAAGATACTCAGTTTGAAAGAAACACACTACCACACTTGCAAAACTCTCAAATTCAATAGAAACTCGCATCAGAAAGCCTTACAGAAAGATACTCAAACGAGAAATGAAAAGATACACAATTGGAATAGTAAAGATACGCAAACGATGCAAAGATACACAATTGGAATAGTAAAGATACGCAAACGATGTAAAGATACACAATTGGAATAGTAAAGATACGCAAACGATGTAAAGATACTCAGTTTGAAAGAAACACACTCCCACACTTGCAAAACTCTCAAATTCAATAGAAACTCGCATCAGAAAGCCTTACAGAAAGATACTCAAACGAGAAATGAAAAGATACACAATTGGAATAGTAAATATACGAGAAATGAAAAGATACACGATTGGAATAGTAAAGATACGCAAACGATGTAAAGATACTCAGTTTGAAAGAAACACACTCCCACACTTGCAAAACTCTCAAATTCAATAGAAACTCGCATCAGAAAGCCTTACAGAAAGATACTCAAACGAGAAATGAAAAGATACACAATTGGAATAGTAAAGATACGAGAAATGAAAAGATACACAATTGGAATAGTAAAGATACGCAAACGATGTAAAAATACTCAGTTTGAAAGAAACACACTCCCACACTTGCAAAACTCTCAAATTCAATAGAAACTCGCATCACAAAGCCTTACAGAAAGATACTCAAACGAGAAATGAAAAAATACACAATTGGAATAGTAAAGATACGCAAACGATGTAAAGATACACAATTGGAATAGTAAAGATACGCAAACGATGTAAAGATACACAATTGGAATAGTAAAGATACGGAAACGATGTAAAGATACACAATTGGAATAGTAAAGATACGCAAACGATGTAAAGATACTCAGTTTGAAAGAAACACACTCCCACACATGCAAAACTCTCAAATACAATAGAAACTCGCACCAGAAGCCTTACAGAAAGATACTCAAACGAGAAATGAAAAGATACACAATTGGAATAGTAAAGATACGCAAACGATGTAAAGATACACAATTGGAATAGTAAAGATACGCAAACGATGTAAAGATACTCAGTTTGAAAGAAACACACTCCCACACTTGCAAAACTCTCAAATTCAATAGAAACTCGCATCAGAAAGCCTTACAGAAAGATACTCAAACGAGAAATGAAAAGATACACAATTAGAATAGTAAAGATACGCAAACGATGTAAAGATACTCAGTTTGAAAGAAACACACTCCTAGACTTGCAAAACTCTCAAATACAATAGAAACTCGCATCAGAAGCCTTACAGAAAGATACTCAAACGAGAAATGAAAAGATACACAATTGGAATAGTAAAGATACGCAAACGATGTAAATATACACAATTGGAATAGTAAACATACGCAAACGATGTAAAGATACTCAGTTTGAAAGAAACACACTCCCACACTTGCAAAACTCTCAAATACAATAGAAACTCGCATCAGAAGCCTTACAGAAAGATACTCAAACGAGAAATGAAAAGATACACAATTGGAATAGTAAAGATACGCAAACGATGTAAAGATACACAATTGGAATAGTAAAGATACGCAAACGATGTAAAGATACTCAGTTTGAAAGAAACACACTACCACACTTGCAAAACTCTCAAATTCAATAGAAACTCGCATCAGAAAGCCTTACAGAAAGATACTCAAACGAGAAATGAAAAAATACACAATTGGAATAGTAAAGATACGCAAACGATGCAAAGATACACAATTGGAATAGTAAAGATACGCAAACGATGTAAAGATACACAATTGGAATAGTAAAGATACGCAAACGATGTAAAGATACTCAGTTTGAAAGAAACACACTCCCACACTTGCAAAACTCTCAAATTCAATAGAAACTCGCATCAGAAAGCCTTACAGAAAGATACTCAAACGAGAAATGAAAAGATACACAATTGGAATAGTAAATATACGAGAAATGAAAAGATACACGATTGGAATAGTAAAGATACGCAAACGATGTAAAGATACTCAGTTTGAAAGAAACACACTCCCACACTTGCAAAACTCTCAAATTCAATAGAAACTCGCATCAGAAAGCCTTACAGAAAGATACTCAAACGAGAAATGAAAAGATACACAATTGGAATAGTAAAGATACGAGAAATGAAAAGATACACAATTGGAATAGTAAAGATACGCAAACGATGTAAAAATACTCAGTTTGAAAGAAACACACTCCCACACTTGCAAAACTCTCAAATTCAATAGAAACTCGCATCACAA
This sequence comes from Argentina anserina, assembly GCF_933775445.1. Classification (NCBI taxonomy): domain Eukaryota; kingdom Viridiplantae; phylum Streptophyta; class Magnoliopsida; order Rosales; family Rosaceae; genus Argentina; species Argentina anserina. The sequence continues at coordinate 9,793,119 of NC_065873.1, read as the reverse complement.
AGCCTTACAGAAAGATACTCAAACGAGAAATGAAAAAATACACAATTGGAATAGTAAAGATACGCAAACGATGTAAAGATACACAATTGGAATAGTAAAGATACGCAAACGATGTAAAGATACACAATTGGAATAGTAAAGATACGGAAACGATGTAAAGATACACAATTGGAATAGTAAAGATACGCAAACGATGTAAAGATACTCAGTTTGAAAGAAACACACTCCCACACATGCAAAACTCTCAAATACAATAGAAACTCGCACCAGAAGCCTTACAGAAAGATACTCAAACGAGAAATGAAAAGATACACAATTGGAATAGTAAAGATACGCAAACGATGTAAAGATACACAATTGGAATAGTAAAGATACGCAAACGATGTAAAGATACTCAGTTTGAAAGAAACACACTCCCACACTTGCAAAACTCTCAAATTCAATAGAAACTCGCATCAGAAAGCCTTACAGAAAGATACTCAAACGAGAAATGAAAAGATACACAATTAGAATAGTAAAGATACGCAAACGATGTAAAGATACTCAGTTTGAAAGAAACACACTCCTAGACTTGCAAAACTCTCAAATACAATAGAAACTCGCATCAGAAGCCTTACAGAAAGATACTCAAACGAGAAATGAAAAGATACACAATTGGAATAGTAAAGATACGCAAACGATGTAAATATACACAATTGGAATAGTAAACATACGCAAACGATGTAAAGATACTCAGTTTGAAAGAAACACACTCCCACACTTGCAAAACTCTCAAATACAATAGAAACTCGCATCAGAAGCCTTACAGAAAGATACTCAAACGAGAAATGAAAAGATACACAATTGGAATAGTAAAGATACGCAAACGATGTAAAGATACACAATTGGAATAGTAAAGATACGCAAACGATGTAAAGATACTCAGTTTGAAAGAAACACACTACCACACTTGCAAAACTCTCAAATTCAATAGAAACTCGCATCAGAAAGCCTTACAGAAAGATACTCAAACGAGAAATGAAAAAATACACAATTGGAATAGTAAAGATACGCAAACGATGCAAAGATACACAATTGGAATAGTAAAGATACGCAAACGATGTAAAGATACACAATTGGAATAGTAAAGATACGCAAACGATGTAAAGATACTCAGTTTGAAAGAAACACACTCCCACACTTGCAAAACTCTCAAATACAATAGAAACTCGCATCATAAGCCTTACAGAAAGGTACTCAAACGAGAAATGAAAAGATACACAATTGGAATAGTAAAGATACGCAAACGATGTAAAGATACACAATTGGAATAGTAAAGATACGGAAACGATGTAAAGATACACAATTGGAATAGTAAAGATACGCAAACGATGTAAAGATACTCAGTTTGAAAGAAACACACTCCCACACTTGCAAAACTCTCAAATACAATAGAAACTCGCATCAGAAGCCTTACAGAAAGATACTCAAACGAGAAATGAAAAGATACACAATTGGAATAGTAAAGATACGCAAACGATGTAAACATACACAATTGGAATAGTAAACATACGCAAACGATGTAAAGATACTCAGTTTGAAAGAAACACACTCCTACACTTGCAAAACTCTCAAATACAATAGAAACTCGCATCAGAAGCCTTACAGAAAGATACTCAAACGAGAAATGAAAAGATACACAATTGGAATAGTAAAGATACGCAAACGATGTAAAGATACTCAGTTTGAAAGAAACACACTCCCACACTTGCAAAACTCTCAAATTCAATAGAAACTCGCATCAGAAAGCCTTACAGAAAGATACTCAAACGAGAAATGAAAAGATACACAATTGGAATAGTAAAGATACGCAAACGATGTAAAGATACACAATTGGAATAGTAAAGATACGCAAACGATGTAAAGATACTCAGTTTGAAAGAAACACACTCCCACACTTGCAAAACTCTCAAATACAATAGAAACTCGCATCATAAGCCTTACAGAAAGGTACTCAAACGAGAAATGAAAAGATACACAATTGGAATAGTAAAGATACGGAAACGATGTAAAGATACACAATTGGAATAGTAAAGATACGCAAACGATGTAAAGATACTCAGTTTGAAAGAAACACACTCCCACACTTGCAAAACTCTCAAATACAATAGAAACTCGCATCAGAAAGCCTTACAGAAAGATACTCAAACGAGAAATGAAAAGATACACAATTGGAATAGTAAAGATACGGAAATGATGTAAAGATACACAATTGGAATAGTAAAGATACGCAAACGATGTAAAGATATTCAGTTTGAAAGAAACACACTCCCACACATGCAAAACTCTCAAATACAATAGAAACTCGCATCAGAAGCCTTACAGAAAGATACTCAAACAAGAAATGAAAAGATACACGATTGGAATAGTAAAGATACGCAAACGATGTAAAGATACACAATTGGAATAGTAAAGATACGCAAACGATGTAACGATACTCAGTTTGAAAGAAACACACTACCACACTTGCAAAACTCTCAAATTCAATAGAAACTCGCATCAGAAAGCCTTACAGAAAGATACTCAAACGAGAAATGAAAAAATACACAATTGGAATAGTAAAGATACGCAAACGATGCAAAGATACACAATTGGAATAGTAAAGATACGCAAACGATGTAAAGATACACAATTGGAATAGTAAAGATACGCAAACGATGTAAAGATACTCAGTTTGAAAGAAACACACTCCCACACTTGCAAAACTCTCAAATACAATAGAAACTCGCATCAGAAGCCTTACAGAAAGATACTCAAACGAGAAATGAAAAGATACACAATTGGAATAGTAAAGATACGCAAACGATGTAAAGATACACAATTGGAATAGTAAACATACGCAAACGATGTAAAGATACTCAGTTTGAAAGAAACACACTCCCACACTTGCAAAACTCTCAAATACAATAGAAACTCGCATCAGAAGCCTTACAGAAAGATACTCAAACGAGAAATGAAAAGATACACAATTGGAATAGTAAAGATACGCAAACGATGTAAAGATACACAATTGGAATAGTAAACATACGCAAACGATGTAAAGATACTCAGTTTGAAAGAAACACACTCCTACACTTGCAAAACTCTCAAATACAATAGAAACTCGCATCAGAAGCCTTACAGAAAGATACTCAAACGAGAAATGAAAAGATACACAATTGGAATAGTAAAGATACGCAAACGATGTAAAGATACACAATTGGAAATGTAAAGATACGCAAACGATGTAAAGATACTCAGTTTGAAAGAAACACACTCCCACACTTGCAAAACTCTCAAATTCAATAGAAACTCGCATCAGAAAGCCTTACAGAAAGATACTCAAACGAGAAATGAAAAGATACACAATTGGAATAGTAAATATACGCAAACGATGTAAAGATACTCAGTTTGAAAGAAACACACTTCCACACTTGCAAAACTCTCAAATACAATAGAAACTCGCATCAGAAGCCATACAGAAAGATACTCAAACGAGAAATGAAAAGATACACAACTGGAATAGTAAGGATACGCAAACGATGTAAAGATACTCAGTTTGAAAGAAACACACTCCCACACTTGCAAAACTCTCAAATTCAATAGAAACTCGCATCAGAAGCCATACAGAAAGATACTCAAACGAGAAATGAAAAGATACACAACTGGAATAGTAAGGATACGCAAACGATGTAAAGATACTCAGTTTGAAAGAAACACACTTCCACACTTTCAAAACTCTCAAATACAATAGAAACTCGCATCAGAAGCCATACAGAAAGATACTCAAACGAGAAATGAAAAGATACACAACTGGAATAGTAAGGATACGCAAACGATGTAAAGATACTCAGTTTGAAAGAAACACACTCCCACACTTGCAAAACTCTCAAATTCAATAGAAACTCGCATCAGAAAGCCTTACAGAAAGATACTCAAACGAGAAATGAAAAGATACACAATTGGAATAGTAAAGATACGCAAACGATGTAAAGATACACAATCGGAATAGTAAAGATACGCAAACGATGTAAAGATACTCGGTTTGAAAGAAACACACTCCCACACTTGCAAAACTCTCAAATACAATAGAAACTCGCATCAGAAGCCTTACAAAAAGATACTCAAACGAGAAATGAAAAGATACACAATTAGAATAGTAAAGATACGCAAACGATGTAAAGATACACAATTGGAATAGTAAAGATACGCAAACGATGTAAAGATACTCAGTTTGAAAGAAACACACTCCCACACTTGCAAAACTCTCAAATTCAATAGAAACTCGCATCAGAAAGCCTTACAGAAAGATACTCAAACGAGAAATGAAAAGATACACAATTGGAATAGTAAAGATACGCAAACGATGTAAAGATACTAAGTTTGAAAGAAACACACTCCCACACTTGCAAAACTCTCAAATACAATAGAAACTCGCTTCAGAAGCCATACAGAAAGATACTCAAACGAGAAATGAAAAGATACACAATTGGAATAGTAAAGATACGCAAACGATGTAAAGATACACAATTGGAATAGTAAAGATACGCAAACGATGTAAAGATACTCAGTTTGAAAGAAACACACTCCCACACTTGCAAAACTCTTAAATACAATAGAAACTGGCATCAGAAGCCTTACAGAAAGATACTCAAACGAGAAATGAAAAGATACACAATTGGAATAGTAAAGATACGCAAACGATGTAAAGATACACAATTGGAATAGTAAAGATACGCAAACGATGTAAAGATACTCAGTTTGAAAGAAACACACTCCCACACTTGCAAAACTCTCAAATACAATAGAAACTCGCATCAGAAGCCTTACAAAAAGATACTCAAACGAGAAATGAAAAGATACACAATTGGAATAGTAAAGATACGGAAATGATGTAAAGATACACAATTGGAATAGTAAAGATACGCAAACGATGTAAAGATATTCAGTTTGAAAGAAACACACTCCCACACATGCAAAACTCTCAAATACAATAGAAACTCGCATCAGAAGCCTTACAGAAAGATACTCAAACAAGAAATGAAAAGATACACGATTGGAATAGTAAAGATACGCAAACGATGTAAAGATACACAATTGGAATAGTAAAGATACGCAAACGATGTAACGATACTCAGTTTGAAAGAAACACACTACCACACTTGCAAAACTCTCAAATTCAATAGAAACTCGCATCAGAAAGCCTTACAGAAAGATACTCAAACGAGAAATGAAAAAATACACAATTGGAATAGTAAAGATACGCAAACGATGCAAAGATACACAATTGGAATAGTAAAGATACGCAAACGATGTAAAGATACACAATTGGAATAGTAAAGATACGCAAACGATGTAAAGATACTCAGTTTGAAAGAAACACACTCCCACACTTGCAAAACTCTCAAATACAATAGAAACTCGCATCAGAAGCCTTACAGAAAGATACTCAAACGAGAAATGAAAAGATACACAATTGGAATAGTAAAGATACGCAAACGATGTAAAGATACACAATTGGAATAGTAAACATACGCAAACGATGTAAAGATACTCAGTTTGAAAGAAACACACTCCCACACTTGCAAAACTCTCAAATACAATAGAAACTCGCATCAGAAGCCTTACAGAAAGATACTCAAACGAGAAATGAAAAGATACACAATTGGAATAGTAAAGATACGCAAACGATGTAAAGATACACAATTGGAATAGTAAACATATGCAAACGATGTAAAGATACTCAGTTTGAAAGAAACACACTCCCACACTTGCAAAACTCTCAAATACAATAGAAACTCGCATCAGAAGCCTTACAGAAAGATACTCAAACGAGAAATGAAAAGATACACAATTGGAATAGTAAAGATACGCAAACGATGTAAAGATACACAATTGGAAAAGTAAAGATACGCAAACGATGTAAAGATACACAATTGGAATAGTAAACATACGCAAACGATGTAAAGATACTCAGTTTGAAAGAAACACACTCCTACACTTGCAAAACTCTCAAATACAATAGAAACTCGCATCAGAAGCCTTACAGAAAGATACTCAAACGAGAAATGAAAAGATACACAATTGGAATAGTAAAGATACGCAAACGATGTAAAGATACACAATCGGAATAGTAAAGATACGCAAACGATGTAAAGATACTCGGTTTGAAAGAAACACACTCCCACACTTGCAAAACTCTCAAATACAATAGAAACTCGCATCAGAAGCCTTACAAAAAGATACTCAAACGAGAAATGAAAAGATACACAATTAGAATAGTAAAGAAACGCAAACGATGTAAAGATACACAATTGGAATAGTAAAGATACGCAAACGATGTAAAGATACTCAGTTTGAAAGAAACACACTCCCACACTTGCAAAACTCTCAAATTCAATAGAAACTCGCATCAGAAAGTCTTACAGAAAGATACTTAAACGAGAAATGAAAAGATACACAATTGGAATAGTAAAGATACGCAAACGATGTAAAGATACTCAGTTTGAAAGAAACACACTCCCACACTTGCAAAACTCTCAAATTCAATAGAAACTAGCATCAGAAAGCCTTACAGAAAGATACTCAAACGAGAAATGAAAAGATACACAATTGGAATAGTAAAGATACGAGAAATGAAAAGATACACAATTGGAATAGTAAAGATACGCAAACGATGTAAAAATACTCAGTTTGAAAGAAACACACTCCCACACTTGCAAAACTCTCAAATTCAATAGAAACTCGCATCACAAAGCCTTACAGAAAGATACTCAAACGAGAAATGAAAAAATACACAATTGGAATAGTAAAGATACGCAAACGATGTAAAGATACACAATTGGAATAGTAAAGATACGCAAACGATGTAAAGATACACAATTGGAATAGTAAAGATACGGAAACGATGTAAAGATACACAATTGGAATAGTAAAGATACGCAAACGATGTAAAGATACTCAGTTTGAAAGAAACACACTCCCACACATGCAAAACTCTCAAATACAATAGAAACTCGCATCAGAAGCCTTACAGAAAGATACTCAAACGAGAAATGAAAAGATACACAATTGGAATAGTAAAGATACGCAAACGATGTAAACAGACACAATTGGAATAGTAAAGATACGCAAACGATGTAAAGATACTCAGTTTGAAAGAAACACACTCCCACACTTGCAAAACTCTCAAATTCAATAGAAACTCGCATCAGAAAGCCTTACAGAAAGATACTCAAACGAGAAATGAAAAGATACACAATTAGAATAGTAAAGATACGCAAACGATGTAAAGATACTCAGTTTGAAAGAAACACACTCCTAGACTTGCAAAACTCTCAAATACAATAGAAACTCGCATCAGAAGCCTTACAGAAAGATACTCAAACGAGAAATGAAAAGATACACAATTGGAATAGTAAAGATACGCAAACGATGTAAATATACACAATTGGAATAGTAAACATACGCAAACGATGTAAAGATACTCAGTTTGAAAGAAACACACTCCCACACTTGCAAAACTCTCAAATACAATAGAAACTCGCATCAGAAGCCTTACAGAAAGATACTCAAACGAGAAATGAAAAGATACACAATTGGAATAGTAAAGATACGCAAACGATGTAAAGATACACAATTGGAAAAGTAAAGATACGCAAACGATGTAAAGATACACAATTGGAATAGTAAACATACGCAAACGATGTAAAGATACTCAGTTTGAAAGAAACACACTCCTACACTTGCAAAACTCTCAAATACAATAGAAACTCGCATCAGAAGCCTTACAGAAAGATACTCAAACGAGAAATGAAAAGATACACAATTGGAATAGTAAAGATACGCAAACGATGTAAAGATACACAATTGGAATAGTAAAGATACGCAAACGATGTAAAGATACTCAGTTTGAAAGAAACACACTCCCACACTTGCAAAACTCTCAAATACAATAGAAACTCGCATCATAAGCCTTACAGAAAGGTACTCAAACGAGAAATGAAAAGATACACAATTGGAATAGTAAAGATACGGAAACGATGTAAAGATACACAATTGGAATAGTAAAGATACGCAAACGATGTAAAGATACTCAGTTTGAAAGAAACACACTCCCACACTTGCAAAACTCTCAAATACAATAGAAACTCGCATCAGAAAGCCTTACAGAAAGATACTCAAACGAGAAATGAAAAGATACACAATTGGAATAGTAAAGATACGGAAATGATGTAAAGATACACAATTGGAATAGTAAAGATACGCAAACGATGTAAAGATATTCAGTTTGAAAGAAACACACTCCCACACATGCAAAACTCTCAAATACAATAGAAACTCGCATCAGAAGCCTTACAGAAAGATACTCAAACGAGAAATGAAAAGATACACGATTGGAATAGTAAAGATACGCAAACGATGTAAAGATACACAATTGGAATAGTAAAGATACGCAAACGATGTAAAGATACTCAGTTTGAAAGAAACACACTACCACACTTGCAAAACTCTCAAATTCAATAGAAACTCGCATCAGAAAGCCTTACAGAAAGATACTCAAACGAGAAATGAAAAAATACACAATTGGAATAGTAAAGATACGCAAACGATGCAAAGATACACAATTGGAATAGTAAAGATACGCAAACGATGTAAAGATACACAATTGGAATAGTAAAGATACGCAAACGATGTAAAGATACTCAGTTTGAAAGAAACACACTCCCACACTTGCAAAACTCTCAAATACAATAGAAACTCGCATCAGAAGCCTTACAGAAAGATACTCAAATGAGAAATGAAAAGATACACAATTGGAATAGTAAAGATACGCAAACGATGTAAAGATACACAATTGGAATAGTAAACATACGCAAACGATGTAAAGATACTCAGTTTGAAAGAAACACACTCCTACACTTGCAAAACTCTCAAATACAATAGAAACTCGCATCAGAAGCCTTACAGAAAGATATTCAAACGAGAAATGAAAAGATACACAATTGGAATAGTAAAGATACGCAAACGATGTAAAGATACACAATTGGAAAAGTAAAGATACGCAAACGATGTAAAGATACTCAGTTTGAAAGAAACACACTCCCACACTTGCAAAACTCTCAAATTCAATAGAAACTCGCATCAGAAAGCCTTACAGAAAGATACTCAAACGAGAAATGAAAAGATACACAATTGGAATAGTAAAGATACGCAAACGATGTAAAGATACACAATCGGAATAGTAAAGATACGCAAACGATGTAAAGATACTCGGTTTGAAAGAAACACACTCCCACACTTGCAAAACTCTCAAATACAATAGAAACTCGCATCAGAAGCCTTACAAAAAGATACTCAAACGAGAAATGAAAAGATACACAACTGGAATAGTAAGGATACGCAAACGATGTAAAGATACTCAGTTTGAAAGAAACACACTCCCACACTTGCAAAACTCTCAAATTCAATAGAAACTCGCATCAGAAAGCCTTACAGAAAGATACTCAAACGAGAAATGAAAAGATACACAATTGGAATAGTAAAGATACGCAAACGATGTAAAGATACACAATTGGAATAGTAAAGATACGCAAACGATGTAAAGATACTCAGTTTGAAAGAAACACACTACCACACTTGCAAAACTCTCAAATTCAATAGAAACTCGCATCAGAAAGCCTTACAGAAAGATACTCAAACGAGAAATGAAAAAATACACAATTGGAATAGTAAAGATACGCAAACGATGCAAAGATACACAATTGGAATAGTAAAGATACGCAAACGATGTAAAGATACACAATTGGAATAGTAAAGATACGCAAACGATGTAAACATACTCAGTTTGAAAGAAACACACTCCCACACTTGCAAAACTCTCAAATACAATAGAAACTCGCATCAGAAGCCTTACAGAAAGATACTCAAACGAGAAATGAAAAGATACACAATTGGAATAGTAAAGATACGCAAACGATGTAAAGATACACAATTGGAATAGTAAACATACGCAAACGATGTAAAGATACTCAGTTTGAAAGAAACACACTCCTACACTTGCAAAACTCTCAAATACAATAGAAACTCGCATCAGAAGCCTTACAGAAAGATACTCAAACGAGAAATGAAAAGATACACAATTGGAATAGTAAAGATACGCAAACGATGTAAAGATACACAATTGGAATAGTAAAGATACGCAAACGATGTAAAGATACTCAGTTTGAAAGAAACACACTACCACACTTGCAAAACTCTCAAATTCAATAGAAACTCGCATCAGAAAGCCTTACAGAAAGATACTCAAACGAGAAATGAAAATATACACAATTGGAATAGTAAAGATACGCAAACGATGCAAAGATACACAATTGGAATAGTAAAGATACGCAAACGATGTAAAGATACACAATTGGAATAGTAAACATACGCAAACGATGTAAAGATACTCAGTTTGAAAGAAACACACTCCTACACTTGCAAAACTCTCAAATACAATAGAAACTCGCATCAGAAGCCTTACAGAAAGATACTCAAACGAGAAATGAAAAGATACACAATTGGAATAGTAAAGATACGCAAACGATGTAAAGAAACACAATTGGAAAAGTAAAGATACGCAAACGATGTAAAGATACTCAGTTTGAAAGAAACACACTCCCACACTTGCAAAACTCTCAAATACAATAGAAACTCGCATCAGAAGCCTTACAGAAAGATACTCAAACGAGAAATGAAAAGATACACAATTGGAATAGTAAAGATACGCAAACGATGTAAAGATACACAATTGGAATAGTAAACATACGCAAACGATGTAAAGATACTCAGTTTGAAAGAAACACACTCCCACACTTGCAAAACTCTCAAATACAATAGAAACTCGCATCAGAAGCCTTACAGAAAGATACTCAAACGAGAAATGAAAAGATACACAATTGGAATAGTAAAGATACGCAAACGATGTAAAGATACACAATTGGAAATGTAAAGATACGCAAACGATGTAAAGATACTCAGTTTGAAAGAAACACACTCCCACACTTGCAAAACTCTCAAATTCAATAGAAACTCGCATCAGAAAGCCTTACAGAAAGATACTCAAACGAGAAATGAAAAGATACACAATTGGAATAGTAAATATACGCAAACGATGTAAAGATACTCAGTTTGAAAGAAACACACTTCCACACTTGCAAAACTCTCAAATACAATAGAAACTCGCATCAGAAGCCATACAAAAAGATACTCAAACGAGAAATGAAAAGATACACAACTGGAATAGTAAGGATACGCAAACGATGTAAAGATACTTAGTTTGAAAGAAACACACTCCCACACTTGCAAAACTCTCAAATTCAATAGAAACTCGCATCAGAAGCCATACAGAAAGATACTCAAACGAGAAATGAAAAGATACACAACTGGAATAGTAAGGATACGCAAACGATGTAAAGATACTCAGTTTGAAAGAAACACACTTCCACACTTTCAAAACTCTCAAATACAATAGAAACTCGCATCAGAAGCCATACAGAAAGATACTCAAACGAGAAATGAAAAGATACACAACTGGAATAGTAAGGATACGCAAACGATGTAAAGATACTCAGTTTGAAAGAAACACACTCCCACACTTGCAAAACTCTCAAATTCAATAGAAACTCGCATCAGAAAGCCTTACAGAAAGATACTCAAACGAGAAATGAAAAGATACACAATTGGAATAGTAAAGATACGCAAACGATGTAAAGATACACAATCGGAATAGTAAAGATACGCAAACGATGTAAAGATACTCGGTTTGAAAGAAACACACTCCCACACTTGCAAAACTCTCAAATACAATAGAAACTCGCATCAGAAGCCTTACAAAAAGATACTCAAACGAGAAATGAAAAGATACACAACTGGAATAGTAAGGATACGCAAACGATGTAAAGATACTCAGTTTGAAAGAAACACACTCCCACACTTGCAAAACTCTCAAATTCAATAGAAACTCGCATCAGAAAGCCTTACAGAAAGATACTCAAACGAGAAATGAAAAGATACACAATTGGAATAGTAAAGATACGCAAACGATGTAAAGATACACAATTGGAATAGTAAAGATACGCAAACGATGTAAAGATACTCAGTTTGAAAGAAACACACTCCCACACTTGCAAAACTCTCAAATACAATAGAAACTCGCATCAGAAGCCTTACAAAAAGATACTCAAACGAGAAATGAAAAGATACACAACTGGAATAGTAAGGATACGCAAACGATGTAAAGATACTCAGTTTGAAAGAAACACACTCCCACACTTACAAAACTCTCAAATTCAATAGAAACTCGCATCAGAAAGCCTTACAGAAAGATACTCAAACGAGAAATGAAAAGATACACAATTAGAATAGTAAAGATACGCAAACGATGTAAAGATACACAATTGGAATAGTAAAGATACGCAAACGATGTAAAGATACTCAGTTTGAAAGAAACACACTCCCACACTTGCAAAACTCTCAAATTCAATAGAAACTCGCATCAGAAAGCCTTACAGAAAGATACTTAAACGAGAAATGAAAAGATACACAATTGGAATAGTAAAGATACGCAAACGATGTAAAGATACTCAGTTTGAAAGAAACACACTCCCACACTTGCAAAACTCTCAAATACAATAGAAACTCGCATCATAAGCCTTACAGAAAGGTACTCAAACGAGAAATGAAAAGATACACAATTGGAATAGTAAAGATACGGAAACGATGTAAAGATACACAATTGGAATAGTAAAGATACGCAAACGATGTAAAGATACTCAGTTTGAAAGAAACACACTCCCACACTTGCAAAACTCTCAAATACAACAGAAACTCGCATCAGAAAGCCTTACAGAAAGATACTCAAACGAGAAATGAAAAGATACACAATTGGAATAGTAAAGATACGGAAATGATGTAAAGATAAACAATTGGAATAGTAAAGATACGCAAACGATGTAAAGATATTCAGTTTGAAAGAAACACACTCCCACACATGCAAAACTCTCAAATACAATAGAAACTCGCATCAGAAGCCTTACAGAAAGATACTCAAACGAGAAATGAAAAGATACACGATTGGAATAGTAAAGATACGCAAACGATGTAAAGATACACAATTGGAATAGTAAAGATACGCAAACGATGTAAAGATACTCAGTTTGAAAGAAACACACTACCACACTTGCAAAACTCTCAAATTCAATAGAAACTCGCATCAGAAAGCCTTACAGAAAGATACTCAAACGAGAAATGAAAAAATACACAATTGGAATAGTAAAGATACGCAAACGATGCAAAGATACACAATTGGAATAGTAAAGATACGCAAACGATGTAAAGATACACAAATGGAATAGTAAAGATACGCAAACGATGTAAAGATACACAATCGGAATAGTAAAGATACGCAAACGATGTAAAGATACTCGGTTTGAAAGAAACACACTCCCACACTTGCAAAACTCTCAAATACAATAGAAACTCGCATCAGAAGCCTTACAAAAAGATACTCAAACGAGAAATGAAAAGATACACAACTGGAATAGTAAGGATACGCAAACGATGTAAAGATACTCAGTTTGAAAGAAACACACTCCCACACTTGCAAAACTCTCAAATTCAATAGAAACTCGCATCAGAAAGCCTTACAGAAAGATACTCAAACGAGAAATGAAAAGATACACAATTGGAATAGTAAAGATACGCAAACGATGTAAAGATACACAATTGGAATAGTAAAGATACGCAAACGATGTAAAGATACTCAGTTTGAAAGAAACACACTCCCACACTTGCAAAACTCTCAAATACAATAGAAACTCGCATCATAAGCCTTACAGAAAGGTACTCAAACGAGAAATGAAAAGATACACAATTGGAATAGTAAAGATACGCAAACGATCTAAAGATACACAATTGGAAAAGTAAAGATACGCAAACGATGTAAAGATACTCAGTTTGAAAGAAACACACTCCCACACTTGCAAAACTCTCAAATTCAATAGAAACTCGCATCAGAAAGCCTTACAGAAAGATACTCAAACGAGAAATGAAAAGATACACAATTGGAATAGTAAATATACGCAAACGATGTAAAGATACTCAGTTTGAAAGAAACACACTTCCACACTTGCAAAACTCTCAAATACAATAGAAACTCGCATCAGAAGCCATACAGAAAGATACTCAAACGAGAAATGAAAAGATACACAACTGGAATAGTAAGGATACGCAAACGATGTAAAGATACTCAGTTTGAAAGAAACACACTCCCACACTTGCAAAACTCTCAAATTCAATAGAAACTCGCATCAGAAGCCATACAGAAATATACTCAAACGAGAAATGAAAAGATACACAACTGGAATAGTAAGGATACGCAAACGATGTAAAGATACTCAGTTTGAAAGAAACACACTTCCACACTTTCAAAACTCTCAAATACAATAGAAACTCGCATCAGAAGCCTTACAGAAAGATACTCAAACGAGAAATGAAAAGATACACAACTGGAATAGTAAGGATACGCAAACGATGTAAAGATACTCAGTTTGAAAGAAACACACTCCCACACTTGCAAAACTCTCAAATTCAATAGAAACTCGCATCAGAAAGCCTTACAGAAAGATACTCAAACGAGAAATGAAAAGATACACAATTGGAATAGTAAAGATACGCAAACGATGTAAAGATACACAATCGGAATAGTAAAGATACGCAAACGATGTAAAGATACTCGGTTTGAAAGAAACACACTCCCACACTTGCAAAACTCTCAAATACAATAGAAACTCGCATCAGAAGCCTTACAAAAAGATACTCAAACGAGAAATGAAAAGATACACAACTGGAATAGTAAGGATACGCAAACGATGTAAAGATACTCAGTTTGAAAGAAACACACTCCCACACTTGCAAAACTCTCAAATTCAATAGAAACTCGCATCAGAAAGCCTTACAGAAAGATACTCAAACGAGAAATGAAAAGATACACAATTGGAATAGTAAAGATACGCAAACGATGTAAAGATACACAATTGGAATAGTAAAGATACGCAAACGATGTAAAGATACTCAGTTTGAAAGAAACACACTCCCACACTTGCAAAACTCTCAAATACAATAGAAACTCGCATCATAAGCCTTACAGAAAGGTACTCAAACGAGAAATGAAAAGATACACAATTGGAATAGTAAAGATACGCAAACGATGTAAAGATACACAATTGGAAAAGTAAAGATACGCAAACGATGTAAAGATACTCAGTTTGAAAGAAACACACTCCCACACTTGCAAAACTCTCAAATTCAATAGAAACTCGCATCAGAAAGCCTTACAGAAAGATACTCAAACGAGAAATGAAAAGATACACAATTGGAATAGTAAATATACGCAAACGATGTAAAGATACTCAGTTTGAAAGAAACACACTTCCACACTTGCAAAACTCTCAAATACAATAGAAACTCGCATCAGAAGCCTTACAGAAAGATACTCAAACGAGAAATGAAAAGATACACAACTGGAATAGTAAGGATACGCAAACGATGTAAAGATACTCAGTTTGAAAGAAACACACTCCCACACTTGCAAAACTCTCAAATTCAATAGAAACTCGCATCAGAAGCCATACAGAAATATACTCAAACGAGAAATGAAAAGATACACAACTGGAATAGTAAGGATACGCAAACGATGTAAAGATACTCAGTTTGAAAGAAACACACTTCCACACTTTCAAAACTCTCAAATACAATAGAAACTCGCATCAGAAGCCATACAGAAAGATACTCAAACGAGAAATGAAAAGATACACAACTGGAATAGTAAGGATACGCAAACGATGTAAAGATACTCAGTTTGAAAGAAACACACTCCCACACTTGCAAAACTCTCAAATTCAATAGAAACTCGCATCAGAAAGCCTTACAGAAAGATACTCAAACGAGAAATGAAAAGATACACAATTGGAATAGTAAAGATACGCAAACGATGTAAAGATACACAATCGGAATAGTAAAGATACGCAAACGATGTAAAGATACTCGGTTTGAAAGAAACACACTCCCACACTTGCAAAATGATAGGAGCACTTTGTGCGACGTTCTTAACATATTTTTACCTCCATTCGTACTTTACTTAGCTCTTATTATTGTAGTATAGAGTCATTGAGTCGAGTTAGGAGTCTTTAGTGACGTTCGTTCCCTTTTGGTGCTAAAACGGGTGTAAAATGCAGAAATTGTCGAGAGTGCTATAGAGTAGTATTCCTTGTCGAACTAGGAAACCTAGTTTGGTTAGGATTTTTATTATTCGATATTTCTGTAACATATGTGATTTATATTTATTATTTTCTTTCCTTATTTTCAGAATTAAATGTAAGATAATGACTTGGGAATTAAGGAAAGAAAGAGGAGAAGAAGGAAACAAAATGAGAAAAAGGAAAGAAATAATTTAGTTTCTGAATAAGATGAAAAGGAAGAAGTATGCAGCCTTAAAGGAGGGAAGGTTCATCGGGCTATTAAATGGAAAAAATAAGAAAAGAAGGAAACAAAAGAAGAAAAAGGAAGGAGAGAACAAAGAGATAATTCTGAAGAATGCATGTGGTCTAGAAGAAGGGAGAATGCATGTGAACAACAAAGATGATCATCATTCAATTGAGAAGGAAAGAAAAGAAAAAATAGGAAATACATGGATCAGCCAATTCAAAACCCTAGCAGCCCCTCCTCTCCTCCTTCCTCTATAAAAGGCATGGCCTCCCTCACAATTCACCATCTCCATTCTCTCACAAAGCTAGCCGAATTGCTGCCCAAACACAACCAGAAAATTCAAGCCACAAAACCTTCATCCATCATCACCAAACCGTGCTCATCTTCCTCCTCTCCCAAATCGAATCCATTCTTGCCGAATCCTAGAAGGTTTCTAAAGTGTGATTCATCCATGGCTTGTAATTTTTCTTTTGGTTTTCTGCAATTTTCGATTTCATTGTATGAATTCTTGGATGTGATTTTCGGTTTTATATATGAAGAACATAAATTCAGACTTCTTTGGTTTTATGTTTTGATTGTATGAATTCATGAGATTTGTATGTTTGCTGTGTATAATGATATAGGGGCAGTAGGTTTCGAAATAATTTTAGGTTTTATTTCAATTAGTTCCTTGAACTTATACATCTAAATCAATGCTTGAGGAAGCCAAGGCCATGGTTCTCCTAGGGTTGCGATTTAATTCACCAAAGTGTTCTTCGATTGAATATGCGCTTCGTGTTTCAATTATGGATACTTATATAGGGCTGTGATAGTTCTAGGAATTTGCATGCTTAATCAAGATGAGTGACGCCATGCTTGCTTACATGTCTCCAATTCGACTTAATGTGCTTATGTGCTACTTTGTGTTTAACTAGTACGCTTCGTTATGTTGAACTCTTTTTAGCATATGTTTAGGATTGAACGCTTCGTTGATTCTAGATAAATAAGAAGTCTTAACGATTAGATGAACCGCTTCGGACTCTAATTAGAATTGGAATTGAAATGGACTTAAGAAGAATCGAAATAATTTGCTGTCTATATGTTATTCTATGCATGTCATACATGTTTCTTGAGTAGAATTCGTGTTTAGGTTATGTGATGCATGGTTGATCAATTGTATATAAGTAATTTAGGATTTATTTTAAGTAGTAGTTTTAGAATCCAAACCAAATCCCCCATAACATGATAAGTGTTGAGGCCCTTTTGATTCCCCGGACTGAACGATCCCTGCTTATTCTATACTAACGATGATGTTTTTCAGGGTATTTTATAGACGTTCTAACCGAACGCTCTATCATTTTGGCGCCGTTGCCGGGGAATTGATTAATTCTCAATGCTTTGAAGTGTTACTATTGTGTTATATTGTGAATTGTATAATTGTATTTTGTTTCTGTGAATAGTAATCATAGATAGTGCATCTGTGAACAGTAACCCGAAAAATATAAAAAAAATTTGAATTCGTAAATCTTGTATTTGTGATAGAATTTGTGTTTGTTAAGAAGTTGTTATTTGTTTCCTTGTTGTATTAGTATGCATATAGGTTACTTGTTACACTTAGTTATATTTTTAAGGAAGCTAAATGTTTATTTATGCTTAGTTTATTGTAAGTTATAAGGTGAACGGAATAGGTAAAGTCCATTTTGTTAATATTAGCCTTAACCCTCCATTTGTACCTTGCAAAGGTCACTTGGGGTTGTGGGCGGCTTTTATTAACACTTTGCGAGCAGTCTAACACACAAAGTTATTCCGAGCTGAGTAAGGGGCTTGCTATTTTCATTACCCTGGTTCAAGGTTTACAAAATTGGATCTCAGAGGCCCATAGACTGACATACATCTCGGTGATGGAGTCGATTGGGAAAGCATCCTTTCGAGGTTGTGGCCCCCGTGGTGTCCAACAAATGAGTCCTGCCTTGTGACTATCTCTGATTCTAGCTATCCAGCCTTCTGAAACAAAGGAATGAGTTTGTGTCTAGACGACGTACTTAGGCCGCACGTCCACCTCACTTTATAACTTAGAAAATAACTTTGTATAAATAGATGTATATAGTTTCAAAAGAAAATGATATTCTAATTTTTAAGGTATATCGGATAAAGCAAGACTCTTACCTTGGGCTGTTTCAGTCCATTGCACAGTTAGCTCCTCTGCTCCACGTACCTTAAAAGTTAGGATTGTGTGTGAATAAAATCAATTAGACTTAGTGATACTCTTACATTTGTAGATTTCGAATAAATAAATAAAAAAATTCTTTAAGTTTAACTATATTTGTATTCAATTGCTAACATTTCTTTTATTTCATTTTATACTTAATCACTAACATTTTGTGTGTCTTTGTATACCTTAGTTGCCAGATAGTGGTTTTAAGAAAGAGTTGGAGAATTCTATTGTTAACAGTTGATTGAAACTCTCAATGACTTGGGAAGGACGACAAGTGTTGCAAGAAGCGGAGTTCCACCACACTCTAACTTTTGATTTTTGATTTGCATTTAATTTAACTCATACTAACTTTAACTTAATCATTAACTTATTCTTTGAGTTCCCATCTTCACTCTTCTAACGTTCTTTTTCGTGATGCAATACAGTGTAAGAGTGGAGTGAACATGCATTGAGTTTTGATTGTCAAAGTGGCACAAATTTGGAGGTGTACAACTCCAAGTGGCGTCGCCTACAACTTAAAAAGAAGTGAAGAGTCTAGGCTAAAGGACTATAAACATTAAGCGCTGCATGGGAGGCAACCCATTTCAACCGTACCTGTGGAGGAGTCGTCTACGGGAGTTTGCATTTTCTTATCCCTTCACTCTTATGGTTGAATTGTATATGTGTTGATGTGTGATCTTAGCCTATACTTATGAATTACATTCTAATTATTGAGCTTACATTGAGGACAATGTAATTTTGTAAGTGTGGGGTAGGGTTGCATGATCATTGTTTGCTGATTTTTGCTTTGATTTCATGATATAAACGAAAAAAGAAAAAAAAAAACAAATCGAAAAAAAATGTGTTGTTTTGAGTCTTAGGATGCCCCTAAAGTCTAGGATGATTATGTCTCTAAATGCATAGATGATGGTTTTGCATTTCATAAGAATTGAATTGTAAGTTTCATTGATAATGTGGATTTGGTATGAACATGTGAGAGTTGATTGAATGTAATATGACATACATGTTTGGTTAGTTTAAGTCCATAACAACCTGTGAGTTTTTGAGCCTATATATGCTTTCTTCTTGAGTGATAATATGAAATTTCGTGGTTGTTTTATGAACCTCATTATTCTTTCCATTTTCAATGACTATGTGCCATAGCTTTTAATGGACTCTAGAATTTACTAGAACTCATCTTTTGTGATTGTTGAAACTTTTAAGTCATAAAATGCTCTGATTTTGAAAGGGATTTATGGATCATTTCTAGGATTACCACCACTTTAGCCAAACAGCCATGTATCCCTATATGTGCCCTGCTTGGGACCCCTTAGTTGAACCCCATTTGAGCCTACATTGAGCCTTTTCTTCATCACCTATGTTATCTCCATGCTTAGTATAGTTACCTCTACCTTGTCTTATAGACTTGGCAGAACTATTTTTGAGATGATGTTGTGATGATGCATGAAATAAGTGTGGGGTGGAAGACATGAGAAAAGAAAATATGAACAAGCTTTTAAGCAAATGCCGAAAAAGAAAAGAAAGAAAAAAATTACATTCAAATGATGAATGAAAAAAAATGATGAGATCGGCAATACAAGGAAAGAAAGGAAAATATGTTGTCTTGCATGTGTGATTTGGAGTTGAGTTGTAATTGAAGGTCTAAAAATGTGTATTTGACCTTTGTCCATGTTCACTTTGTGGTAGAAATGATGATTGGGCCCAAGGCCCTTGATGGTGTGTGGTGTTATAAGGATGATGTTTATTCTGCTAAGTCTATATGATTACCTTTGTAATTCCTTGATATTCCATGC
Source organism: Argentina anserina (assembly GCF_933775445.1). Classification (NCBI taxonomy): domain Eukaryota; kingdom Viridiplantae; phylum Streptophyta; class Magnoliopsida; order Rosales; family Rosaceae; genus Argentina; species Argentina anserina. Next base: position 9,772,587 of record NC_065873.1, on the reverse strand, counting down.
CTTTACCTAAGCCTAAACATTCACCTTGTATAATGATCCTAATGATTCTTAAAATGAGCAAATCTTGGTTTGTGGAGATGATCACAACAGTTGAGCATATGGTTTTGGTCCATTTGTGCACTTAGTTGTTAAATGAGGTTTTCCTTTTGTTATTCACAAAGAGGTTTCATTTGATGAAATATGCAAGCTATTTCATGCTTTATTATCCTTTCTCTTGCATATACTTGTGTGTGAATCATAACCATGAATCTGAGTGAAAAGAAGAGAGTATGCCTTGTGAGGAGGATTGGATTAACTAAACATGTTATGTGCTTATTGTCTCATTTCTTACTTATTCATACCATGAAACATGTTTATGAAACTTGGAATTTATGTGCTTACATGCAAATGCTTAAACTTGAAAGCTATGTGTTTTGAGATTCTGAGGCAATCATTTAGGGGCAATAGAGTTTTGTGTTGTTTTGTTTTGTTTTGCTAAGGGACTAGCAAAAGCCAAGTGTGGGGTAGTTGATAGGAGCACTTTGTGCGACGTTCTTAACATATTTTTACCTCCATTCGTACTTTACTTAGCTCTTATTATTGTAGTATAGAGTCATTGAGTCGAGTTAGGAGTCTTTAGTGACGTTCGTTCCCTTTTGGTGCTAAAACGGGTGTAAAATGCAGAAATTGTCGAGAGTGCTATAGAGTAGTATTCCTTGTCGAACTAGGAAACCTAGTTTGGTTAGGATTTTTATTATTCGATATTTCTGTAACATATGTGATTTATATTTATTATTTTCTTTCCTTATTTTCAGAATTAAATGTAAGATAATGACTTGGGAATTAAGGAAAGAAAGAGGAGAAGAAGGAAACAAAATGAGAAAAAGGAAAGAAATAATTTAGTTTCTGAATAAGATGAAAAGGAAGAAGTATGCAGCCTTAAAGGAGGGAAGGTTCATCGGGCTATTAAATGGAAAAAATAAGAAAAGAAGGAAACAAAAGAAGAAAAAGGAAGGAGAGAACAAAGAGATAATTCTGAAGAATGCATGTGGTCTAGAAGAAGGGAGAATGCATGTGAACAACAAAGATGATCATCATTCAATTGAGAAGGAAAGAAAAGAAAAAATAGGAAATACATGGATCAGCCAATTCAAAACCCTAGCAGCCCCTCCTCTCCTCCTTCCTCTATAAAAGGCATGGCCTCCCTCACAATTCACCATCTCCATTCTCTCACAAAGCTAGCCGAATTGCTGCCCAAACACAACCAGAAAATTCAAGCCACAAAACCTTCATCCATCATCACCAAACCGTGCTCATCTTCCTCCTCTCCCAAATCGAATCCATTCTTGCCGAATCCTAGAAGGTTTCTAAAGTGTGATTCATCCATGGCTTGTAATTTTTCTTTTGGTTTTCTGCAATTTTCGATTTCATTGTATGAATTCTTGGATGTGATTTTCGGTTTTATATATGAAGAACATAAATTCAGACTTCTTTGGTTTTATGTTTTGATTGTATGAATTCATGAGATTTGTATGTTTGCTGTGTATAATGATATAGGGGCAGTAGGTTTCGAAATAATTTTAGGTTTTATTTCAATTAGTTCCTTGAACTTATACATCTAAATCAATGCTTGAGGAAGCCAAGGCCATGGTTCTCCTAGGGTTGCGATTTAATTCACCAAAGTGTTCTTCGATTGAATATGCGCTTCGTGTTTCAATTATGGATACTTATATAGGGCTGTGATAGTTCTAGGAATTTGCATGCTTAATCAAGATGAGTGACGCCATGCTTGCTTACATGTCTCCAATTCGACTTAATGTGCTTATGTGCTACTTTGTGTTTAACTAGTACGCTTCGTTATGTTGAACTCTTTTTAGCATATGTTTAGGATTGAACGCTTCGTTGATTCTAGATAAATAAGAAGTCTTAACGATTAGATGAACCGCTTCGGACTCTAATTAGAATTGGAATTGAAATGGACTTAAGAAGAATCGAAATAATTTGCTGTCTATATGTTATTCTATGCATGTCATACATGTTTCTTGAGTAGAATTCGTGTTTAGGTTATGTGATGCATGGTTGATCAATTGTATATAAGTAATTTAGGATTTATTTTAAGTAGTAGTTTTAGAATCCAAACCAAATCCCCCATAACATGATAAGTGTTGAGGCCCTTTTGATTCCCCGGACTGAACGATCCCTGCTTATTCTATACTAACGATGATGTTTTTCAGGGTATTTTATAGACGTTCTAACCGAACGCTCTATCACAAAACTCTCAAATACAATAGAAACTCGCATCAGAAGCCTTACAAAAAGATACTCAAACGAGAAATGAAAAGATACACAACTGGAATAGTAAGGATACGCAAACGATGTAAAGATACTCAGTTTGAAAGAAACACACTCCCACACTTGCAAAACTCTCAAATTCAATAGAAACTCGCATCAGAAAGCCTTACAGAAAGATACTCAAACGAGAAATGAAAAGATACACAATTGGAATAGTAAAGATACGCAAACGATGTAAAGATACACAATTGGAATAGTAAAGATACGCAAACGATGTAAAGATACTCAGTTTGAAAGAAACACACTCCCACACTTGCAAAACTCTCAAATTCAATAGAAACTCGCATCAGAAAGCCTTACAGAAAGATACTCAAACGAGAAATGAAAAGATACACAACTGGAATAGTAAGGATACGCAAACGATGTAAAGATACTCAGTTTGAAAGAAACACACTCCCACACTTGCAAAACTCTCAAATTCAATAGAAACTCGCATCAGAAAGCCTTACAGAAAGATACTCAAACGAGAAATGAAAAGATACACAATTAGAATAGTAAAGATACGCAAACGATGTAAAGATACACAATTGGAATAGTAAAGATACGCAAACGATGTAAAGATACTCAGTTTGAAAGAAACACACTCCCACACTTGCAAAACTCTCAAATACAATAGAAACTCGCATCAGAAGCCTTACAAAAAGATACTCAAACGAGAAATGAAAAGATACACAATTGGAATAGTAAAGATACGCAAACGATGTAAAGATACACAATTGGAATAGTAAACATACGCAAACGATGTAAAGATACTCAGTTTGAAAGAAACACACTCCCACACTTGCAAAACTCTCAAATACAATAGAAACTCGCATCAGAAGCCTTACAGAAAGATACTCAAACGAGAAATGAAAAGATACACAATTGGAATAGTAAAGATACGCAAACGATGTAAAGATACACAATTGGAATAGTAAACATATGCAAACGATGTAAAGATACTCAGTTTGAAAGAAACACACTCCCACACTTGCAAAACTCTCAAATACAATAGAAACTCGCATCAGAAGCCTTACAGAAAGATACTCAAACGAGAAATGAAAAGATACACAATTGGAATAGTAAAGATACGCAAACGATGTAAAGATACACAATTGGAAAAGTAAAGATACGCAAACGATGTAAAGATACTCAGTTTGAAAGAAACACACTTCCACACTTGCAAAACTCTCAAATACAATAGAAACTCGCATCAGAAGCCATACAGAAAGATACTCAAACGAGAAATGAAAAGATACACAACTGGAATAGTAAGGATACGCAAACGATGTAAAGATACTCAGTTTGAAAGAAACACACTCCCACACTTGCAAAACTCCCAAATTCAATAGAAACTCGCATCATAAGCCTTACAGAAAGGTACTCAAACGAGAAATGAAAAGATACACAATTGGAATAGTAAAGATACGCAAACGAGAAATGAAAAGATACACAATTGGAATAGTAAAGATACGCAAACGATGTAAAGATACTCAGTTTGAAAGAAACACACTTCCACACTTTCAAAACTCTCAAATACAATAGAAACTCGCATCAGAAGCCTTACAGAAAGATACTCAAACGAGAAATGAAAAGATACACAATTGGAATAGTAAAGATACGCAAACGATGTAAAGATACACAATTGGAATAGTAAAGATACGCAAACGATGTAAAGATACTCAGTTTGAAAGAAACACACTCCCACACTTGCAAAACTCTCAAATTCAATAGAAACTCGCATCAGAAAGCCTTACAGAAAGATACTCAAACGTAAAATGAAAAGATACACAATTAGAATAGTAAAGATACGCAAACGATATAAAGATACTCAGTTTGAAAGAAACACACTCCCACACTTGCAAAACTCTCAAATTCAATAGAAACTCGCATCAGAAAGCCTTACAGAAAGATACTCAAACGAGAAATGAAAAGATACACAATTGGAATAGTAAAGATACGCAAACGATGTAAAGATACACAATTGGAATAGTAAAGATACGCAAACGATGTAAAGATACTCAGTTTGAAAGAAACACACTCCCACACTTGCAAAACTCTCAAATACAATAGAAACTCGCATCATAAGCCTTACAGAAAGGTACTCAAACGAGAAATGAAAAGATACACAATTGGAATAGTAAAGATACGCAAACGATGTAAAGATACACAATTGGAATAGTAAAGATACGGAAACGATGTAAAGATACACAATTGGAATAGTAAAGATACGCAAACGATGTAAAGATACTCAGTTTGAAAGAAACACACTCCCACACTTGCAAAACTCTCAAATACAATAGAAACTCGCATCAGAAGCCTTACAGAAAGATACTCAAACGAGAAATGAAAAGATACACAATTGGAATAGTAAAGATATGCAAACGATGTAAAGATACTCAGTTTGAAAGAAACACACTCCCACACTTGCAAAACTCTCAAATTCAATAGAAACTCGCATCAGAAAGCCTTACAGAAAGATACTCAAACGAGAAATGAAAAGATACACAATTGGAATAGTCAAGATACGCAAACGATGTAAAGATACACAATTGGAATAGTAAAGATACGCAAACGATGTAAAGATACTGAGTTTGAAAGAAACACACTCCCACACTTGCAAAACTCTCAAATACAATAGAAACTCGCATCATAAGCCTTACAGAAAGGTGCTCAAACGAGAAATGAAAAGATACACAATTGGAATAGTAAAGATACGCAAATGATGTAAAGATACACAATTGGAATAGTAAAGATACGGAAACGATGTAAAGATACACAATTGGAATAGTAAAGATACGCAAACGATGTAAAGATACTCAGTTTGAAAGAAACACACTCCCACACTTGCAAAACTCTCAAATTCAATAGAAACTCGAATCAGAAAGCCTTACAGAAAGATACTCAAACGAGAAATGAAAAGATACACAATTGGAATAGTAAAGATACGCAAACGATGTAAAGATACTCAGTTTGAAAGAAACACACTCCCACACTTGCAAAACTCTCAAATTCAATAGAAACTCGCATCAGAAAGCCTTACAGAAAGATATTCAAACGAGAAATGAAAAGATACACAATTGGAATAGTAAAGATACGCAAACGATGTAAAGATACACAATTGGAATAGTAAAGATACGGAAACGATGTAAAGATACACAATTGGAATAGTAAAGATACGCAAACGATGTAAAGATACTCAGTTTGAAAGAAACACACTCCCACACTTGCAAAACTCTCAAATTCAATAGAAACTCGCATCAGAAAGCCTTACAGAAAGATACTCAAACGAGAAATGAAAAGATACACAATTGGAATAGTAAAGATACGCAAACGATGTAAAGATACTCAGTTTGAAAGAAACACACTCCCACACTTGCAAAACTCTCAAATTCAATAGAAACTCGCATCAGAAAGCCTTACAGAAAGATATTCAAACGAGAAATGAAAAGATACACAATTGGAATAGTAAAGATACGGAAACGATGTAAAGATACTCAGTTTGAAAGAAACACACTCCCAAACTTGCAAAACTCTCAAATACAATAGAAACTCGCATCAGAAGCCTTACAGAAAGATACTCAACCGAGAAATGAAAAGATACACAATTGGAATAGTAAAGATACGGAAACGAAGTAAAGATACACAATTGGAATAGTAAACATACGCAAACGATATAAAGATACTCAGTTTGAAAGAAACACACTACCACACTTGCAAAACTCTCAAATACAATAGAAACTCGCATCAGAAAGCCTTACAGAAAGATACTTAAACGAGAAATGAAAAGATACACAATTGGAATAGTAAAGATACGCAAACGATGTAAAGATACTCAGTTTGAAAGAAACACACTCCCACACTTGCAAAACTCTCAAATTCAATAGAAACTCGCATCAGAAGCCATACAGAAAGATACTCAAACGAGAAATGAAAAGATACACAACTGGAATAGTAAAGATACGCAAACGATGTTAAGATACACAATTGGAATAGTAAAGATACGCAAACGATGTAAAGATACTCAGTTTGAAAGAAACACACTCCCACACTTGCAAAACTCTTAAATACAATAGAAACTGGCATCAGAAGCCTTACAGAAAGATACTCAAACGAGAAATGAAAAGATACACAATTGGAATAGTAAAGATACGGAAATGATGTAAAGATACACAATTGGAATAGTAAAGATACGCAAACGATGTAAAGATACTCAGTTTGAAAGAAACACACTCCCACACATGCAAAACTCTCAAATACAATAGAAACTCGCATCAAAAGCCTTACAGAAAGATACTCAAACGAGAAATGAAAAGATACACAATTGGAATAGTAAAGATACGCAAACGATGTAAAGATACACAATTGGAATAGTAAAGATACGCAAACGATGTAAAGATACTCAGTTTGAAAGAAACACACTCCCACACATGCAAAACTCTCAAATACAATAGAAACTCGCATCAGAAGCCTTACAGAAAGATACTCAAACGAGAAATGAAAAGATACACAATTGGAATAGTAAAGATACGCAAACGATGTAAAGATACACAATTGGAATAGTAAAGATACGCAAACGATATAAAGATACTCAATTTGAAAGAAACACACTCCCACACTTGCAAAACTCTCAAATTCAATAGAAACTCGCATCAGAAAGCCTTACAGAAAGATACTTAAACGAGAAATGAAAAGATACACAATTGGAATAGTAAAGATACGCAAACGATGTAAAGATACTCAGTTTGAAAGAAACACACTCCCACACTTGCAAAACTCTCAAATACAATAGAAACTCGCTTCAGAAGCCATACAGAAAGATACTCAAACGAGAAATGAAAAGATACACAATTGGAATAGTAAAGATACGCAAACGATGTAAAGATACACAATTGGAATAGTAAAGATACGCAAACGATGTAAAGATACTCAGTTTGAAAGAAACACACTCCCACACTTGCAAAACTCTTAAATACAATAGAAACTGGCATCAGAAGCCTTACAGAAAGATACTCAAACGAGAAATGAAAAGATACACAATTGGAATAGTAAAGATACGCAAACGATGTAAAGATACACAATTGGAATAGTAAAGATACGCAAACGATGTAAAGATACTCAGTTTGAAAGAAACACACTCCCACACTTGCAAAACTCTCAAATACAATAGAAACTCGCATCAGAAGCCTTACAAAAAGATACTCAAACGAGAAATGAAAAGATACACAATTGGAATAGTAAAGATACGCAAACGATGTAAAGATACACAATTGGAATAGTAAACATACGCAAACGATGTAAAGATACTCAGTTTGAAAGAAACACACTCCCACACTTGCAAAACTCTCAAATACAATAGAAACTCGCATCAGAAGCCTTACAGAAAGGTACTCAAACGAGAAATGAAAAGATACACAATTGGAATAGTAAAGATACGCAAACGATGTAAAGATACACAATTGGAATAGTAAAGATACGCAAACGATGTAAAGATACTCAGTTTGAAAGAAACACACTCCCACACATGCAAAACTCTCAAATACAATAGAAACTCGCATCAAAAGCCTTACAGAAAGATACTCAAACGAGAAATGAAAAGATACACAATTGGAATAGTAAAGATACGCAAACGATGTAAAGATACACAATTGGAATAGTAAAGATACGCAAACGATGTAAAGATACTCAGTTTGAAAGAAACACACTCCCACACTTGCAAAACTCTCAAATTCAATAGAAACTCGCATCAGAAAGCCTTACAGAAAGATACTCAAACGTAAAATGAAAAGATACACAATTAGAATAGTAAAGATACGCAAACGATGTAAAGATACTCAGTTTGAAAGAAACACACTCCCACACTTGCAAAACTCTCAAATTCAATAGAAACTCGCATCAGAAGCCTTACAGAAAGATACTCAAACGAGAAATGAAAAGATACACAATTGGAATAGTAAAGATACGCAAACGATGTAAAGATACACAATTGGAATAGTAAAGATACGCAAACGATGTAAAGATACACAATTGGAATAGTAAACATACGCAAACGATGTAAAGATACTCAGTTTGAAAGAAACACACTCCCACACTTGCAAAACTCTCAAATACAATAGAAACTCGCATCAGAAGCCTTACAGAAAGATACTCAAACGAGAAATGAAAAGATACACAATTGGAATAGTAAAGATACGCAAACGATGTAAAGATACACAATTGGAATAGTAAACATATGCAAACGATGTAAAGATACTCAGTTTGAAAGAAACACACTCCCACACTTGCAAAACTCTCAAATACAATAGAAACTCGCATCAGAAGCCTTACAGAAAGATACTCAAACGAGAAATGAAAAGATACACAATTGGAATAGTCAAGATACGCAAACGATGTAAAGATACACAATTGGAATAGTAAAGATACGCAAACGATGTAAAGATACTCAGTTTGAAAGAAACACACTCCCACACTTGCAAAACTCTCAAATTCAATAGAACCTCGCATCAGAAAGCCTTACAGAAAGATACTCAAACGAGAAATGAAAAGATACACAATTGGAATAGTAAAGATACGCAAACGATGTAAAGATACTCAGTTTGAAAGAAACACACTCCCACACTTGCAAAACTCTTAAATACAATAGAAACTGGCATCAGAAGCCTTACAGAAAGATACTCAAACGAGAAATGAAAAGATACACAATTGCAATAGTAAAGATACGGAAATGATGTAAAGATACACAATTGGAATAGTAAAGATACGCAAACGATGTAAAGATACTCAGTTTGAAAGAAACACACTCCCACACATGCAAAACTCTCAAATACAATAGAAACTCGCATCAGAAGCCTTACAGAAAGATACTCAAACGAGAAATGAAAAGATACTCAATTGGAATAGTAAAGATACGCAAACGATGTAAAGATACACAATTGGAATAGTAAAGATACGCAAACGATATAAAGATACTCAGTTTGAAAGAAACACACTCCCACACTTGCAAAACTCTCAAATTCAATAGAAACTCGCATCAGAAAGCCTTACAGAAAGATACTCAAACGTAAAATGAAAAGATACACAATTAGAATAGTAAAGATACGCAAACGATATAAAGATACTCAGTTTGAAAGAAACACACTCCCACACTTGCAAAACTCTCAAATTCAATAGAAACTCGCATCAGAAAGCCTTACAGAAAGATACTTAAACGAGAAATGAAAAGATACACAATTGGAATAGTAAAGATACGCAAACGATGTAAAGATACTCAGTTTGAAAGAAACACACTCCCACACATGCAAAACTCTCAAATACAATAGAAACTCGCATCAGAAGCCTTACAGAAAGATACTCAAACGAGAAATGAAAAGATACTCAATTGGAATAGTAAAGATACGCAAACGATGTAAAGATACACAATTGGAATAGTAAAGATACGCAAACGATATAAAGATACTCAGTTTGAAAGAAACACACTCCCACACTTGCAAAACTCTCAAATTCAATAGAAACTCGCATCAGAAAGCCTTACAGAAAGATACTCAAACGTAAAATGAAAAGATACACAATTAGAATAGTAAAGATACGCAAACGATATAAAGATACTCAGTTTGAAAGAAACACACTCCCACACTTGCAAAACTCTCAAATTCAATAGAAACTCGCATCAGAAAGCCTTACAGAAAGATACTCAAACGAGAAATGAAAAGATACACAATTGGAATAGTAAAGATACGCATACGATGTAAAGATACACAATTGGAATAGTAAAGATACGCAAACGATGTAAAGATACTCAGTTTGAAAGAAACACACTCCCACACTTGCAAAACTCTCAAATACAATAGAAACTCGCATCATAAGCCTTACAGAAAGGTACTCAAACGAGAAATGAAAAGATACACAATTGGAATAGTAAAGATACGCAAACGATGTAAAGATACACAATTGGAATAGTAAAGATACGGAAACGATGTAAAGATACACAATTGGAATAGTAAAGATACGCAAACGATGTAAAGATACTCAGTTTGAAAGAAACACACTCCCACACTTGCAAAACTCTAAAATACAATAGAAACTCGCATCAGAAGCCTTACAGAAAGATACTCAAACGAGAAATGAAAAGATACACAATTGGAATAGTAAAGATACACAAACGATGTAAAGATACACAATTGGAATAGTAAAGATACGCAAACGATGTAAAGATACTCAGTTTGAAAAAAACGCACTCCCACACTTGCAAAACTCTCAAATTCAATAGAAACTCGCATTAGAAAGCCTTACAGAAAGATACTCAAACGTAAAATGAAAAGATACACAATTAGAATAGTAAAGATACGCAAACGATGTAAAGATACTCAGTTTGAAAGAAACACACTCCCACACTTGCAAAACTCTCAAATTCAATAGAAACTCGCATCAGAAAGCCTTACAGAAAGATACTAAAACGAGAAATGAAAAAATACACAATTGGAATAGTAAAGGTACGCAAACGATGCAAAGATACACAATTGGAATAGTAAAGATACGCAAACGATGTAAAGATACTCAGTTTGAAAGAAACACACTCCCACACTTGCAAAACTCTCAAATTCAATAGAAACTCGCATCAGAAAGCCTTACAGAAAGATACTCAAACGTAAAATGAAAAGATACACAATTAGAATAGTAAAGATACGCAAACGATGTAAAGATACTCAGTTTGAAAGAAACACACTCCCACACTTGCAAAACTCTCAAATTCAATAGAAACTCGCATCAGAAAGCCTTACAGAAAGATACTCAAACGAGAAATGAAAAGATACACAATTGGAATAGTAAAGATACGCAAACGATGTAAAGATACTCAGTTTGAAAGAAACACACTCCCACACTTGCAAAACTCTTAAATACAATAGAAACTGGCATCAGAAGCCTTACAGAAAGATACTCAAACGAGAAATGAAAAGATACACAATTGGAATAGTAAAGATACGGAAATGATGTAAAGATACACAATTGGAATAGTAAAGATACGCAAACGATGTAAAGATACTCAGTTTGAAAGAAACACACTCCCACACTTGCAAAACTCTCAAATTCAATAGAAACTCGCATCAGAAAGCCTTACAGAAAGATACTCAAACGAGAAATGAAAAGATACACAATTGGAATAGTAAAGATACGCATACGATGTAAAGATACACAATTGGAATAGTAAAGATACGCAAACGATGTAAAGATACTCAGTTTGAAAGAAACACACTCCCACACTTGCAAAACTCTCAAATACAATAGAAACTCGCATCATAAGCCTTACAGAAAGGTACTCAAACGAGAAATGAAAAGATACACAATTGGAATAGTAAAGATACGCAAACGATGTAAAGATACACAATTGGAATAGTAAAGATACGGAAACGATGTAAAGATACACAATTGGAATAGTAAAGATACGCAAACGATGTAAAGATACTCAGTTTGAAAGAAACACACTCCCACACTTGCAAAACTCTAAAATACAATAGAAACTCGCATCAGAAGCCTTACAGAAAGATACTCAAACGAGAAATGAAAAGATACACAATTGGAATAGTAAAGATACACAAACGATGTAAAGATACACAATTGGAATAGTAAAGATACGCAAACGATGTAAAGATACTCAGTTTGAAAAAAACGCACTCCCACACTTGCAAAACTCTCAAATTCAATAGAAACTCGCATTAGAAAGCCTTACAGAAAGATACTCAAACGTAAAATGAAAAGATACACAATTAGAATAGTAAAGATACGCAAACGATGTAAAGATACTCAGTTTGAAAGAAACACACTCCCACACTTGCAAAACTCTCAAATTCAATAGAAACTCGCATCAGAAAGCCTTACAGAAAGATACTAAAACGAGAAATGAAAAAATACACAATTGGAATAGTAAAGGTACGCAAACGATGCAAAGATACACAATTGGAATAGTAAAGATACGCAAACGATGTAAAGATACTCAGTTTGAAAGAAACACACTCCCACACTTGCAAAACTCTCAAATTCAATAGAAACTCGCATCAGAAAGCCTTACAGAAAGATACTCAAACGTAAAATGAAAAGATACACAATTAGAATAGTAAAGATACGCAAACGATGTAAAGATACTCAGTTTGAAAGAAACACACTCCCACACTTGCAAAACTCTCAAATTCAATAGAAACTCGCATCAGAAAGCCTTACAGAAAGATACTCAAACGAGAAATGAAAAGATACACAATTGGAATAGTAAAGATACGCAAACGATGTAAAGATACTCAGTTTGAAAGAAACACACTCCCACACTTGCAAAACTCTTAAATACAATAGAAACTGGCATCAGAAGCCTTACAGAAAGATACTCAAACGAGAAATGAAAAGATACACAATTGGAATAGTAAAGATACGGAAATGATGTAAAGATACACAATTGGAATAGTAAAGATACGCAAACGATGTAAAGATACTCAGTTTGAAAGAAACACACTCCCACACATGCAAAACTCTCAAATACAATAGAAACTCGCATCAGAAGCCTTACAGAAAGATACTCAAACGAGAAATGAAAAGATACACAATTGGAATAGTAAAGATACGCAAACGATGTAAAGATACACAATTGGAATAGTAAAGATACGCAAACGATGTAAAGATACTCAGTTTGAAAGAAACACACTCCCACACTTGCAAAACTCTTAAATACAATAGAAACTGGCATCAGAAGCCTTACAGAAAGATACTCAAACGAGAAATGAAAAGATACACAATTGCAATAGTAAAGATACGGAAACGATGTAAAGATACACAATTGGAATAGTAAAGATACGCAAACGATGTAAAGATACTCAGTTTGAAAGAAACACACTCCCACACATGCAAAACTCTCAAATACAATAGAAACTCGCATCAAAAGCCTTACAGAAAGATACTCAAACGAGAAATGAAAAGATACACAATTGGAATAGTAAAGATACGCAAACGATGTAAAGATACACAATTGGAATAGTAAAGATACGCAAACGATGTAAAGATACTCAGTTTGAAAGAAACACACTCCCACACATGCAAAACTCTCAAATACAATAGAAACTCGCATCAGAAGCCTTACAGAAAGATACTCAAACGAGAAATGAAAAGATACACAATTGGAATAGTAAAGATACGCAAACGATGTAAAGATACTCAGTTTGAAAGAAACACACTCCCACACTTGCAAAACTCTCAAATTCAATAGAAACTCGCATCAGAAAGCCTTACAGAAAGATACTCAAACGAGAAATGAAAAGATACACAATTGGAATAGTAAAGATACGCATACGATGTAAAGATACACAATTGGAATAGTAAAGATACGCAAACGATGTAAAGATACTCAGTTTGAAAGAAACACACTCCCACACTTGCAAAACTCTCAAATACAATAGAAACTCGCATCATAAGCCTTACAGAAAGGTACTCAAACGAGAAATGAAAACATACACAATTGGAATAGTAAAGATACGCAAACGATGTAAAGATACACAATTGGAATAGTAAAGATACGGAAACGATGTAAAGATACACAATTGGAATAGTAAAGATACGCAAACGATGTAAAGATACTCAGTTTGAAAGAAACACACTCCCACACTTGCAAAACTCTAAAATACAATAGAAACTCGCATCAGAAGCCTTACAGAAAGATACTCAAACGAGAAATGAAAAGATACACAATTGGAATAGTAAAGATACACAAACGATGTAAAGATACACAATTGGAATAGTAAAGATACGCAAACGATGTAAAGATACTCAGTTTGAAAAAAACGCACTCCCACACTTGCAAAACTCTCAAATTCAATAGAAACTCGCATTAGAAAGCCTTACAGAAAGATACTCAAACGTAAAATGAAAAGATACACAATTAGAATAGTAAAGATACGCAAACGATGTAAAGATACTCAGTTTGAAAGAAACACACTCCCACACTTGCAAAACTCTCAAATTCAATAGAAACTCGCATCAGAAAGCCTTACAGAAAGATACTAAAACGAGAAATGAAAAAATACACAATTGGAATAGTAAAGGTACGCAAACGATGCAAAGATACACAATTGGAATAGTAAAGATACGCAAACGATGTAAAGATACTCAGTTTGAAAGAAACACACTCCCACACTTGCAAAACTCTCAAATTCAATAGAAACTCGCATCAGAAAGCCTTACAGAAAGATACTCAAACGTAAAATGAAAAGATACACAATTAGAATAGTAAAGATACGCAAACGATGTAAAGATACTCAGTTTGAAAGAAACACACTCCCACACTTGCAAAACTCTCAAATTCAATAGAAACTCGCATCAGAAAGCCTTACAGAAAGATACTCAAACGAGAAATGAAAAGATACACAATTGGAATAGTAAAGATACGCAAACGATGTAAAGATACTCAGTTTGAAAGAAACACACTCCCACACTTGCAAAACTCTTAAATACAATAGAAACTGGCATCAGAAGCCTTACAGAAAGATACTCAAACGAGAAATGAAAAGATACACAATTGGAATAGTAAAGATACGGAAATGATGTAAAGATACACAATTGGAATAGTAAAGATACGCAAACGATGTAAAGATACTCAGTTTGAAAGAAACACACTCCCACACATGCAAAACTCTCAAATACAATAGAAACTCGCATCAGAAGCCTTACAGAAAGATACTCAAACGAGAAATGAAAAGATACACAATTGGAATAGTAAAGATACGCAAACGATGTAAAGATACACAATTGGAATAGTAAAGATACGCAAACGATGTAAAGATACTCAGTTTGAAAGAAACACACTCCCACACTTGCAAAACTCTTAAATACAATAGAAACTGGCATCAGAAGCCTTACAGAAAGATACTCAAACGAGAAATGAAAAGATACACAATTGCAATAGTAAAGATACGGAAACGATGTAAAGATACACAATTGGAATAGTAAAGATACGCAAACGATGTAAAGATACTCAGTTTGAAAGAAACACACTCCCACACATGCAAAACTCTCAAATACAATAGAAACTCGCATCAAAAGCCTTACAGAAAGATACTCAAACGAGAAATGAAAAGATACACAATTGGAATAGTAAAGATACGCAAACGATGTAAAGATACACAATTGGAATAGTAAAGATACGCAAACGATGTAAAGATACTCAGTTTGAAAGAAACACACTCCCACACATGCAAAACTCTCAAATACAATAGAAACTCGCATCAGAAGCCTTACAGAAAGATACTCAAACGAGAAATGAAAAGATACACAATTGGAATAGTAAAGATACGCAAACGATGTAAAGATACTCAGTTTGAAAGAAACACACTCCCACACTTGCAAAACTCTCAAATTCAATAGAAACTCGCATCAGAAAGCCTTACAGAAAGATACTCAAACGAGAAATGAAAAGATACACAATTGGAATAGTAAAGATACGCATACGATGTAAAGATACACAATTGGAATAGTAAAGATACGCAAACGATGTAAAGATACTCAGTTTGAAAGAAACACACTCCCACACTTGCAAAACTCTCAAATACAATAGAAACTCGCATCATAAGCCTTACAGAAAGGTACTCAAACGAGAAATGAAAACATACACAATTGGAATAGTAAAGATACGCAAACGATGTAAAGATACACAATTGGAATAGTAAAGATACGGAAACGATGTAAAGATACACAATTGGAATAGTAAAGATACGCAAACGATGTAAAGATACTCAGTTTGAAAGAAACACACTCCCACACTTGCAAAACTCTAAAATACAATAGAAACTCGCATCAGAAGCCTTACAGAAAGATACTCAAACGAGAAATGAAAAGATACACAATTGGAATAGTAAAGATACACAAACGATGTAAAGATACACAATTGGAATAGTAAAGATACGCAAACGATGTAAAGATACTCAGTTTGAAAGAAACACACTCCCACACTTGCAAAACTCTAAAATACAATAGAAACTCGCATCAGAAGCCTTACAGAAAGATACTCAAACGAGAAATGAAAAGATACACAATTGGAATAGTAAAGATACACAAACGATGTAAAGATACACAATTGGAATAGTAAAGATACGCAAACGATGTAAAGATACTCAGTTTGAAAGAAACACACTCCCACACTTGCAAAACTCTCAAATTCAATAGAAACTCGCATCAGAAAGCCTTACAGAAAGATACTCAAACGTAAAATGAAAAGATACACAATTAGAATAGTAAAGATACGCAAACGATGTAAAGATACTCAGTTTGAAAGAAACACACTCCCACACTTGCAAAACTCTCAAATTCAATAGAAACTCGCATCAGAAAGCCTTACAGAAAGATACTCAAACGAGAAATGAAAAGATACACAATTGGAATAGTAAAGATACGCAAACGATGTAAAGATACTCAGTTTGAAAGAAACACACTCCCACACTTGCAAAACTCTTAAATACAATAGAAACTGGCATCAGAAGCCTTACAGAAAGATACTCAAACGAGAAATGAAAAGATACACAATTGGAATAGTAAAGATACGGAAATGATGTAAAGATACACAATTGGAATAGTAAAGATACGCAAACGATGTATAGATACTCAGTTTGAAAGAAACACACTCCCACACATGCAAAACTCTCAAATACAATAGAAACTCGCATCAGAAGCCTTACAGAAAGATACTCAAACGAGAAATGAAAAGATACACAATTGGAATAGTAAAGATACGCAAACGATGTAAAGATACACAATTGGAATAGTAAAGATACGCAAACGATGTAAAGATACTCAGTTTGAAAGAAACACACTCCCACACTTGCAAAACTCTTAAATACAATAGAAACTGGCATCAGAAGCCTTACAAAAAGATACTCAAACGAGAAATGAAAAGATACACAATTGGAATAGTAAAGATACGCAAACGATGTAAAGATACACAATTGGAATAGTAAAGATACGCAAACGATGTAAAGATACTCAGTTTGAAAGAAACACACTCCCACACTTGCAAAACTCTTAAATACAATAGAAACTGGCATCAGAAGCCTTACAGAAAGATACTCAAACGAGAAATGAAAAGATACACAATTGGAATAGTAAAGATACGCAAACGATGTAAAGATACACAATTGGAATAGTAAAGATACGCAAACGATGTAAAGATACTCAGTTTGAAAGAAACACACTCCCACACTTGCAAAACTCTCAAATTCAATAGAAACTCGCATCAGAAAGCCTTACAGAAAGATACTCAAACGTAAAATGAAAAGATACACAATTAGAATAGTAAAGATACGCAAACGATGTAAAGATACTCAGTTTGAAAGAAACACACTCCCACACTTGCAAAACTCTCAAATTCAATAGAAACTCGCATCAGAAAGCCTTACAGAAAGATACTAAAACGAGAAATGAAAAAATACACAATTGGAATAGTAAAGGTACGCAAACGATGCAAAGATACACAATTGGAATAGTAAAGATACGCAAACGATGTAAAGATACTCAGTTTGAAAGAAACACACTCCCACACTTGCAAAACTCTCAAATTCAATAGAAACTCGCATCAGAAAGCCTTACAGAAAGATACTCAAACGTAAAATGAAAAGATACACAATTAGAATAGTAAAGATACGCAAACGATGTAAAGATACTCAGTTTGAAAGAAACACACTTGATAGGAGCACAAAGTGTGACGTTCTTAATGCGTTTATGCCCTATTCTTACTCTTTGTTACCTCTTATTTAGTATGTTTTAGTTTATTTTGTATGAATAAGTGTCTAGGTAGAGCTTATATCAATTATGAATGAATTGATGATGAAATCGTGCTAAGTGTTAATAATCCTTGTTGAGATATGATTCCTTGTTCGAGTAGGATTCATCCTTTCGTATTTCTTTGTTTCTAACATACTTATTCTTATTAGGAAATACAAATCCATGTTGGAGAAGGAAAGCAATCCTAGTTCCACAAGGAAAGAGAAGAAAATACACTTAAAAGCCCAATCCATTCAAGAATCAAAATGCTGTCAATATTCATAGTCCAACTTCGATGGGCTCCCCTGGATAGCTCCGATCGAGTTAGAAGACCTACTTTATATGGAAATAAAGGTATTTGAGTCTAGTTTCTGTAGGATTTGGAATCAAATCAATATCTTATTCCTACAGAGAGATATGACTGAATCATTGATCGGAGGTCCAATGAACTCGGCGGAATTATCTCAGCCATTGATTTGCTTTTGATCCAAGGGCTATGAGGGAAACTTGGGACTTTGTTCCTCCTGCAAATAGAGCACAAATATGTATCAGAATGTCCATAAATCCCAGCACCAAAGAATGTCAAAGAAGGCATGCAGCAAATTAAATGAGAAGAGGCAAGAAAGTCAAAGAAGGCATGCAGCAAATTTAATGAGGAGAGGTAAGAAAAATCAAACATGGCTGCAACAATTAAGACTTTTGCTGCCTCCCTAATTCAAAGGAAGAAATTTGTGCAAAAGAAATCAGCAATAAAGGAGGAAGAAGATATGTAATTAATGCAAAAGATATGCAATCCTTATAGAAATCAGAATTCTGCAGTGCAGATCATCCATCTTTGACGGGCTCCCCTGGACAGCTCAAAATGATTGAGAAAATGTACCTTATATGGATGAAAAGCCACGGAAGTCTAGTTGAAATTGCCAGTTGGAATCATCTCAATATCTATTTTCTAGAGAAAGTTATGGCCACAACAAGGGACAAAGGTCAAATCTGCCGAATCTAGGAAACCTCAACCAATTTGGTTTCAACTTTGTGGACTTTGTGGCCATCCTCCCTTGGGTTTCTTCCTCTATATATAGCACCTCAATTCCACAGAAACATATCATCAACCTTGTGCACATACTAGCCAAAGCTCTACCAAATTTCATACTCACCCATCCAAGAAATCCTAAAACCGATTCCACCATTCTCCACCAATCCTTAGCCTTCAAGCACGCTTGTGAAGAGGTTTCATCCCCTTGGAAAGCCACGGCTACACCTTGTGAGATCGCTTGATTGATAAAGTGTAACCATGATTCTCTCTATGTTTATTTCGGTTTTTGGTTTTTCTTGTTCTTGGTTGTGTATGTGTTTTGGTCATTGTAAACTTGTTTCAATTTTGTCTATAAGATAGTTACTTGTTTCAAATTATATAAAGTTTCGATTTTAGGTTTGTAGTTCTATGATTTTAGTTTATGCCGTGACATGTCTTTGTGTGATTTCGAGAGTATCTATGTGTTATGTATACGCTTGTAGCGTGATATTTAGGTTGTTGGATTTATGACTTGTGCTATGAACATGTTTATCTTTTCTATGTGATTTTCAAAATTGCATGATTGGGGGTTAAGTAGGTGACATGCTTAATGAATTCAATATGCGTGGCTTTGAAGTTACATGGTAGGATAAGTATGTTAGATTTCGATTAAGACCGCTTGGAATGAATCGAATGTGTTAAGTGTCTATGTGTTTAGGTTACTGCTTAGGACCCTAATTGCATGATCCAACCTTAATTATTCATGATAGTGTCTCGGTACGACTGTTAAAGGAGGACTAAAATCTGATTTTCGTTAGCTTTGTATGATTTGTTTTGGTAATGTATTATGTGTTGGTTGGTTGATCACATGTATATATTAGTTTAGGTTTATTTTATGTTTGATCCGAAATATATCTCAAATCTTTGAAACACTCATGAATTCGTTGATAAATGTTTGTGATTCTTTACCCTGGTTGGATCCCCGGTTTGTGAACGATACCCTCTTGCTTTATACTACTAACGATGCTTACAGGGTTAATATTGATCTCGAATAATCGAACCGATCAAATGGCGCCGTTGCCGGGGATCCATCATTATGGATTCCAATCTTTTAATTTCGAATTCACTGTTCATATTGTAAATTTGTATATATTTTTTTCTTACTTTGTTCTAATATATACTAATTTTATCTTAGGTTGTTATTTTTTATGATTAATGAATGATTGTTGTAGGTTGTAAATCGAACGGAATAGGTAAAGTCCCTTTTGTTAATATTAGCCTCAACCCCTCATGTTTTCTTCCAAAGTTTTTGCATGAGGTTGAGGGCGGCTTTTATTAACACTTGGAGAATTGTCTAACACCCAAGTTTAAGTCCAGCTGAGTAAGAGGCATGCTCTTTTATTACCCTGGTGCATGGGACCAAAATTGGATCTCAGAGAACTATTGACTGACATACATCTCGGTGATGGAGTCGATAGGGAGTTCGCTCTCCGTAGTTCAACAAATGAGTCCTACCATGTTCACTATCTCTAATTGAGCTATACGGTCTTCTGAAACAAAGACTTGATCTTGTGTCTAGACATTCATACTTAGGCCGCACGTCCACCTCGGTTTACAACTTAGAATCAGTCGTTCATTCAGTCATTGAAATAGCAAAAAGAACTTGTGAATTGTGTGAACTTTGTAAACTTAAAAAAACTAACTTGTGAATCCTTATCTTATTTTGTTGTAACATATAATAATTATAATTGTGTGTACTTTCTTAGGTTTTTAAGTTGAGAAATTAAAACGAACTTAAACATAAGATTTGACAATTTGTTGGATTAGTTGTTAAGCTAGTTTTTTTTCCCTTAACATGTGCTTATTATAATTTAATGACTTTTGACATGTGTGTGACTTGTATATATCAATGACTTCCTAATTGTTATTCTCTAACTTTTGCATTGCATCTTCATTATTTATTCTAATTGCATTCATTTTGCATCTCATTCATGTTGCATTTTTAATTCCACAAAATATCATATGGCTAGAGGAACATAGTCTCTTAAGGATCTCATGTCCTATGTTATGTTCGGTAGGTTCCCACTTTCACTAATGATTTTAATTAAGATTCTACAGATTTATAGTGAAGTGACCAGCAATGAGCTCGAGAATATACTACAAGGTTGGACAACAAAATGGCGGAGGAGAAACCCCATAATGTGTCACCTACAAAATGATTGAAAGGAAAACTCGGTCTAAGCTATTAGACTTTAAATTTAAGCGCTTGTTGGGAGGCAACCCAATTTTGATTTTTTTACTCTTTACTCTTTATTTGGTTATTGTTTTTGTTCTTTTTGATTTTTTTTGTGCGTGTGTAGGTTAGTTTTCGAGAAAACGTAAAGAGGAGGAAAACATTTTCGTTCAACAGAATCTGGTAGAAACAGTCCGTCGATTTCGGCATACTGTATCTCCCAGCTCATAGGGCGTTGGAAGATGTGCTTTATATGGAAACAAAGATCTTTGAGTCTAGTTTCTGTATCTTTTTACAAAACTAGATTTAGAGGTCTACATTACTCCCAGTTGCAATTGGAAGGCAGCAAGGTCGTGTCAGAAATTCAGAACTCGTGCAGTTGCAGTCCGGAAACAGCAAAACAGCGAGCACTTCCGGCCTAACTGGGCAGTTGTGCCATATATGGATTGAAAGCTTGTTGTGTTATCTTCAACTTTTATTCAGGCCATGTTTCCATTCCAGCTGTTTAAGTCAACGGAATTCAGGTACAAATAGATAAAGGTCATTCCAGTTTTTGAATCTATGAACTTGTTTTTCGTGATAACTTTGCAGGGGCATAACTTTCTCCTCATTTGGAGTTAGCGGATGTACTTTATATGCATGGAAAGCTAGAAACATCAGCTTTCTATTCCCACTACTGTCACACTTATCGGAGATTATTTTCAAACGTTATGAAGCATGGAATGCAGGCTGTTTGGACCACATCATGGGGGAGCTTTTCTCATCATTTTCTCAACTTTTCTCATGTTTTTATTTTTGTTTTTGTTTCCTTCCACTATGCTTTTGTCTTTCATTGCATTATTTATTTTTGACATTCATTGAGGACAATGCATGATTCGAGTATGGGGGAAGGTTTACATGTTAGAGTCATAAAATAAAATAAAAAAATTTATTTGTATTTTATTTTATTTTGTTTTGAGTCTTAGGTATGCCTTTAACTGTCTAAGATGAGTTGATCTTTGAATGATTGGTTGAATGATGATCACAAGATTGGAAATTGAAACTTAATTGCAATTTGATGGTTAATCAATGTGTAGATTTTGTACGAACATGTAGTAGATGAGGATTTTGAATCTTAGGTACAAAATGAGCATGTTCCTTGTTTAAATTCATGTAACCTTTGTGAGTTTCGAGCCATATATGTGCCTTTCTTTGGAGAGTTTAATCTATCCTTTCTTGGCTATATAACCTCATTACATCTATTTTGATCAATTCATATGCCATAGAATTGCAATGAACTAGAGAATGCTAGAACTTACTTTGTGAAACTTTCGAAGCTTTATGTCATAATATACTCTGATTTTGAAAATGATTGTTGGATCTTTTTAGGATTCCACCACTTAAACCAAAAAGCCGTATGCCTTATTTGTACCCTGCTTGGGACACATTAGTATTAACCCATTTGAGCCTACGTTAAACCTTTTATTCATCACCAACATGTTAATATCCTTGCTTAGTATAGTTATATCTCTACCTTGTTCTCGAGGCTTGGCAGAGCTAATATTTGATGTTAATATGGAGTGATGATTCGATTCAAGTGTGGGGTTATGCTATGTATTTATTTGTGCCGTATGAAAATGGTGAAAAGAAAAAAAATGAAAGATGCCGTGTGAGAAAAAGAAAAGAAAAAGATATATACACGGTTAGAAAAAAAAAGATAGAAAAAGAAAGAGAAGTAAGAAGTTACGGCATAGCTATGTTTTGATGTGAATTTGGAGTTGTGATGTATTTGTTGAAGGCTCAATAATGTTGTACTTTAGCCTTTGTCCATTTTCACAATGTTTAGAGTGAAGAATGGGTTCAACATGATGAAAATTGGCCCTTGTTTTATGGAGTATGGCGACATAAGGTGAATGATTATTGCTCTGCTAAGTCTTAAGGATGACCTTTGTGATTCCTTTTCCTTGAAAAATGATATCCTTACCGAGCCTAAGCCTACCTTTTATAAAGATCCGCATGATTCTTAAAATGAGTAGCTCTTGATCTGTGGAGTTTGTTTCATGAGTAAGCATATGGTTTTGGTTCATTTGTGCATATGATTGGTATCTTTCATGAGGTTTTCGAATTCACTATGTGTTCATAACTCTTATGTGTGAAAAGCTTTTAAGCATATGCCATATTCTTGAGAGAAAATATTTGGAGTGCATATCCCTTGTGAGTTGAATTTGAACTTGTCTTGAACATGTTGAGCTTAATATACCTATGTTTCTACCATCTCTTACTTGTTATGCGAGATCTCATGTTTATTAACCATTGAATTCATTCTATCTATTTCGATTAAGTGTTATTCTTGATGCTATGAGTTTGAAGATCTCTGATACAAAATGTTGAAGGCATTATAGTTGAGTCATTAGTTTAGTTGTATTGATTTTTGTTTTATGTTTTTGTTCCCCTTTTCTAAGTGTTTGCTAAGGGACTAGCAAAGCTTAAGTGTGGGGTTGTTGATAGGAGCACAAAGTGTGACGTTCTTAATGCGTTTATGCCCTATTCTTACTCTTTGTTACCTCTTATTTAGTATGTTTTAGTTTATTTTGTATGAATAAGTGTCTAGGTAGAGCTTATATCAATTATGAATGAATTGATGATGAAATCGTGCTAAGTGTTAATAATCCTTGTTGAGATATGATTCCTTGTTCGAGTAGGATTCATCCTTTCGTATTTCTTTGTTTCTAACATACTTATTCTTATTAGGAAATACAAATACATGTTGGAGAAGGAAAGCAATCCTAGTTCCACAAGGAAAGAGAAGAAAATACACTTAAAAGCCCAATCCATTCAAGAATCAAAATGCTGTCAATATTCATAGTCCAACTTCGATGGGCTCCCCTG
The DNA here is from genome assembly GCF_933775445.1 of Argentina anserina. NCBI lineage: Eukaryota > Viridiplantae > Streptophyta > Magnoliopsida > Rosales > Rosaceae > Argentina > Argentina anserina. Next base: position 9,748,384 of record NC_065873.1, on the reverse strand, counting down.
GATAGCTCCGATCGAGTTAGAAGACCTACTTTATATGGAAATAAAGGTATTTGAGTCTAGTTTCTGTAGGATTTGGAATCAAATCAATATCTTATTCCTACAGAGAGATATGACTGAATCATTGATCGGAGGTCCAATGAACTCGGCGGAATTATCTCAGCCATTGATTTGCTTTTGATCCAAGGGCTATGAGGGAAACTTGGGACTTTGTTCCTCCTGCAAATAGAGCACAAATATGTATCAGAATGTCCATAAATCCCAGCACCAAAGAATGTCAAAGAAGGCATGCAGCAAATTAAATGAGAAGAGGCAAGAAAGTCAAAGAAGGCATGCAGCAAATTTAATGAGGAGAGGTAAGAAAAATCAAACATGGCTGCAACAATTAAGACTTTTGCTGCCTCCCTAATTCAAAGGAAGAAATTTGTGCAAAAGAAATCAGCAATAAAGGAGGAAGAAGATATGTAATTAATGCAAAAGATATGCAATCCTTATAGAAATCAGAATTCTGCAGTGCAGATCATCCATCTTTGACGGGCTCCCCTGGACAGCTCAAAATGATTGAGAAAATGTACCTTATATGGATGAAAAGCCACGGAAGTCTAGTTGAAATTGCCAGTTGGAATCATCTCAATATCTATTTTATAGAGAAAGTTATGGCCACAACAAGGGACAAAGGTCAAATCTGCCGAATCTAGGAAACCTCAACCAATTTGGTTTCAACTTTGTGGACTTTGTGGCCATCCTCCCTTGGGTTTCTTCCTCTATATATAGCACCTCAATTCCACAGAAACATATCATCAACCTTGTGCACATACTAGCCAAAGCTCTACCAAATTTCATACTCACCCATCCAAGAAATCCTAAAACCGATTCCACCATTCTCCACCAATCCTTAGCCTTCAAGCACGCTTGTGAAGAGGTTTCATCCCCTTGGAAAGCCACGGCTACACCTTGTGAGATCGCTTGATTGATAAAGTGTAACCATGATTCTCTCTATGTTTATTTCGGTTTTTGGTTTTTCTTGTTCTTGGTTGTGTATGTGTTTTGGTCATTGTAAACTTGTTTCAATTTTGTCTATAAGATAGTTACTTGTTTCAAATTATATAAAGTTTCGATTTTAGGTTTGTAGTTCTATGATTTTAGTTTATGCCGTGACATGTCTTTGTGTGATTTCGAGAGTATCTATGTGTTATGTATACGCTTGTAGCGTGATATTTAGGTTGTTGGATTTATGACTTGTGCTATGAACATGTTTATCTTTTCTATGTGATTTTCAAAATTGCATGATTGGGGGTTAAGTAGGTGACATGCTTAATGAATTCAATATGCGTGGCTTTGAAGTTACATGGTAGGATAAGTATGTTAGATTTCGATTAAGACCGCTTGGAATGAATCGAATGTGTTAAGTGTCTATGTGTTTAGGTTACTGCTTAGGACCCTAATTGCATGATCCAACCTTAATTATTCATGATAGTGTCTCGGTACGACTGTTAAAGGAGGACTAAAATCTGATTTTCGTTAGCTTTGTATGATTTGTTTTGGTAATGTATTATGTGTTGGTTGGTTGATCACATGTATATATTAGTTTAGGTTTATTTTTATGTTCTTGATCCGATCCTATATCAAATCTCTTAAACTCTTATGAATTCGTGGTTAAATGTTTGTGATTCTTTACCCTGGTTGGATCCCCGGTTTGTGAACGATACCCTCTTGCTTTATACTACTAACGATGCTTACAGGGTTAATATTGATCTCGAGTAATCGAACCGATCAACACTCCCACACTTGCAAAACTCTCAAATTCAATAGAAACTCGCATCAGAAAGCCTTACAGAAAGATACTCAAACGAGAAATGAAAAGATACACAATTGGAATAGTAAAGATACGCAAACGATGTAAAGATACTCAGTTTGAAAGAAACACACTCCCACACTTGCAAAACTCTTAAATACAATAGAAACTGGCATCAGAAGCCTTACAGAAAGATACTCAAACGAGAAATGAAAAGATACACAATTGGAATAGTAAAGATACGGAAATGATGTAAAGATACACAATTGGAATAGTAAAGATACGCAAACGATGTAAAGATACTCAGTTTGAAAGAAACACACTCCCACACATGCAAAACTCTCAAATACAATAGAAACTCGCATCAGAAGCCTTACAGAAAGATACTCAAACGAGAAATGAAAAGATACACAATTGGAATAGTAAAGATACGCAAACGATGTAAAGATACACAATTGGAATAGTAAAGATACGCAAACGATGTAAAGATACTCAGTTTGAAAGAAACACACTCCCACACTTGCAAAACTCTTAAATACAATAGAAACTGGCATCAGAAGCCTTACAGAAAGATACTCAAACGAGAAATGAAAAGATACACAATTGCAATAGTAAAGATACGGAAACGATGTAAAGATACACAATTGGAATAGTAAAGATACGCAAACGATGTAAAGATACTCAGTTTGAAAGAAACACACTCCCACACATGCAAAACTCTCAAATACAATAGAAACTCGCATCAAAAGCCTTACAGAAAGATACTCAAACGAGAAATGAAAAGATACACAATTGGAATAGTAAAGATACGCAAACGATGTAAAGATACACAATTGGAATAGTAAAGATACGCAAACGATGTAAAGATACTCAGTTTGAAAGAAACACACTCCCACACATGCAAAACTCTCAAATACAATAGAAACTCGCATCAGAAGCCTTACAGAAAGATACTCAAACGAGAAATGAAAAGATACACAATTGGAATAGTAAAGATACGCAAACGATGTAAAGATACTCAGTTTGAAAGAAACACACTCCCACACTTGCAAAACTCTCAAATTCAATAGAAACTCGCACCAGAAAGCCTTACAGAAAGATACTCAAACGAGAAATGAAAAGATACACAATTGGAATAGTAAAGATACGCATACGATGTAAAGATACACAATTGGAATAGTAAAGATACGCAAACGATGTAAAGATACTCAGTTTGAAAGAAACACACTCCCACACTTGCAAAACTCTCAAATACAATAGAAACTCGCATCATAAGCCTTACAGAAAGGTACTCAAACGAGAAATGAAAAGATACACAATTGGAATAGTAAAGATACGCAAACGATGTAAAGATACACAATTGGAATAGTAAAGATACGGAAACGATGTAAAGATACACAATTGGAATAGTAAAGATACGCAAACGATGTAAAGATACTCAGTTTGAAAGAAACACACTCCCACACTTGCAAAACTCTAAAATACAATAGAAACTCGCATCAGAAGCCTTACAGAAAGATACTCAAACGAGAAATGAAAAGATACACAATTGGAATAGTAAAGATACACAAACGATGTAAAGATACACAATTGGAATAGTAAAGATACGCAAACGATGTAAAGATACTCAGTTTGAAAGAAACACACTCCCACACTTGCAAAACTCTAAAATACAATAGAAACTCGCATCAGAAGCCTTACAGAACGATACTCAAACGAGAAATGAAAAGATACACAATTGGAATAGTAAAGATACACAAACGATGTAAAGATACACAATTGGAATAGTAAAGATACGCAAACGATGTAAAGATACTCAGTTTGAAAGAAACACACTCCCACACATGCAAAACTCTCAAATTCAATAGAAACTCGCATCAGAAGCCTTACAGAAAGATACTCAAACGAGAAATGAAAAGATACACAATTGGAATAGTAAAGATACGCAAACGATGTAAAGATACACAATTGGAATAGTAAAGATACGCAAACGATGTAAAGATACTCAGTTTGAAAGAAACACACTCCCACACTTGCAAAACTCTTAAATACAATAGAAACTGGCATCAGAAGCCTTACAGAAAGATACTCAAACGAGAAATGAAAAGATACACAATTGCAATAGTAAAGATACGGAAACGATGTAAAGATACACAATTGGAATAGTAAAGATACGCAAACGATGTAAAGATACTCAGTTTGAAAGAAACACACTCCCACACATGCAAAACTCTCAAATACAATAGAAACTCGCATCAAAAGCCTTACAGAAAGATACTCAAACGAGAAATGAAAAGATACACAATTGGAATAGTAAAGATACGCAAACGATGTAAAGATACACAATTGGAATAGTAAAGATACGCAAACGATGTAAAGATACTCAGTTTGAAAGAAACACACTCCCACACATGCAAAACTCTCAAATACAATAGAAACTCGCATCAGAAGCCTTACAGAAAGATACTCAAACGAGAAATGAAAAGATACACAATTGGAATAGTAAAGATACGCAAACGATGTAAAGATACTCAGTTTGAAAGAAACACACTCCCACACTTGCAAAACTCTCAAATTCAATAGAAACTCGCATCAGAAAGCCTTACAGAAAGATACTCAAACGAGAAATGAAAAGATACACAATTGGAATAGTAAAGATACGCATACGATGTAAAGATACACAATTGGAATAGTAAAGATACGCAAACGATGTAAAGATACTCAGTTTGAAAGAAACACACTCCCACACTTGCAAAACTCTCAAATACAATAGAAACTCGCATCATAAGCCTTACAGAAAGGTACTCAAACGAGAAATGAAAAGATACACAATTGGAATAGTAAAGATACGCAAACGATGTAAAGATACACAATTGGAATAGTAAAGATACGGAAACGATGTAAAGATACACAATTGGAATAGTAAAGATACGCAAACGATGTAAAGATACTCAGTTTGAAAGAAACACACTCCCACACTTGCAAAACTCTAAAATACAATAGAAACTCGCATCAGAAGCCTTACAGAAAGATACTCAAACGAGAAATGAAAAGATACACAATTGGAATAGTAAAGATACACAAACGATGTAAAGATACACAATTGGAATAGTAAAGATACGCAAACGATGTAAAGATACTCAGTTTGAAAGAAACACACTCCCACACTTGCAAAACTCTAAAATACAATAGAAACTCGCATCAGAAGCCTTACAGAACGATACTCAAACGAGAAATGAAAAGATACACAATTGGAATAGTAAAGATACACAAACGATGTAAAGATACACAATTGGAATAGTAAAGATACGCAAACGATGTAAAGATACTCAGTTTGAAAGAAACACACTCCCACACTTGCAAAACTCTCAAATTCAATAGAAACTCGCATCAGAAAGCCTTACAGAAAGATACTCAAACGTAAAATGAAAAGATACACAATTAGAATAGTAAAGATACGCAAACGATGTAAAGATACTCAGTTTGAAAGAAACACACTCCCACACTTGCAAAACTCTCAAATTCAATAGAAACTCGCATCAGAAAGCCTTACAGAAAGATACTCAAACGAGAAATGAAAAGATACACAATTGGAATAGTAAAGATACGCAAACGATGTAAAGATACTCAGTTTGAAAGAAACACACTCCCACACTTGCAAAACTCTAAAATACAATAGAAACTCGCATCAGAAGCCTTACAGAACGATACTCAAACGAGAAATGAAAAGATACACAATTGGAATAGTAAAGATACACAAACGATGTAAAGATACACAATTGGAATAGTAAAGATACGCAAACGATGTAAAGATACTCAGTTTGAAAGAAACACACTCCCACACTTGCAAAACTCTCAAATTCAATAGAAACTCGCATCAGAAAGCCTTACAGAAAGATACTCAAACGTAAAATGAAAAGATACACAATTAGAATAGTAAAGATACGCAAACGATGTAAAGATACTCAGTTTGAAAGAAACACACTCCCACACTTGCAAAACTCTCAAATTCAATAGAAACTCGCATCAGAAAGCCTTACAGAAAGATACTCAAACGAGAAATGAAAAGATACACAATTGGAATAGTAAAGATACGCAAACGATGTAAAGATACTCAGTTTGAAAGAAACACACTCCCACACTTGCAAAACTCTTAAATACAATAGAAACTGGCATCAGAAGCCTTACAGAAAGATACTCAAACGAGAAATGAAAAGATACACAATTGGAATAGTAAAGATACGGAAATGATGTAAAGATACACAATTGGAATAGTAAAGATACGCAAACGATGTAAAGATACTCAGTTTGAAAGAAACACACTCCCACACATGCAAAACTCTCAAATACAATAGAAACTCGCATCAGAAGCCTTACAGAAAGATACTCAAACGAGAAATGAAAAGATACACAATTGGAATAGTAAAGATACGCAAACGATGTAAAGATACACAATTGGAATAGTAAAGATACGCAAACGATGTAAAGATACTCAGTTTGAAAGAAACACACTCCCACACTTGCAAAACTCTTAAATACAATAGAAACTGGCATCAGAAGCCTTACAGAAAGATACTCAAACGAGAAATGAAAAGATACACAATTGGAATAGTAAAGATACGCAAACGATGTAAAGATACACAATTGGAATAGTAAAGATACGCAAACGATGTAAAGATACTCAGTTTGAAAGAAACACACTCCCACACTTGCAAAACTCTTAAATACAATAGAAACTGGCATCAGAAGCCTTACAGAAAGATACTCAAACGAGAAATGAAAAGATACACAATTGGAATAGTAAAGATACGCAAACGATGTAAAGATACACAATTGGAATAGTAAAGATACGCAAACGATGTAAAGATACTCAGTTTGAAAGAAACACACTCCCACACTTGCAAAACTCTCAAATTCAATAGAAACTCGCATCAGAAAGCCTTACAGAAAGATACTCAAACGTAAAATGAAAAGATACACAATTAGAATAGTAAAGATACGCAAACGATATAAAGATACTCAGTTTGAAAGAAACACACTCCCACACTTGCAAAACTCTCAAATTCAATAGAAACTCGCATCAGAAAGCCTTACAGAAAGATACTCAAACGAGAAATGAAAAGATACACAATTGGAATAGTAAAGATACGCATACGATGTAAAGATACACAATTGGAATAGTAAAGATACGCAAACGATGTAAAGATACTCAGTTTGAAAGAAACACACTCCCACACTTGCAAAACTCTCAAATACAATAGAAACTCGCATCATAAGCCTTACAGAAAGGTACTCAAACGAGAAATGAAAAGATACACAATTGGAATAGTAAAGATACGCAAACGATGTAAAGATACACAATTGGAATAGTAAAGATACGGAAACGATGTAAAGATACACAATTGGAATAGTAAAGATACGCAAACGATGTAAAGATACTCAGTTTGAAAGAAACACACTCCCACACTTGCAAAACTCTAAAATACAATAGAAACTCGCATCAGAAGCCTTACAGAAAGATACTCAAACGAGAAATGAAAAGATACACAATTGGAATAGTAAAGATACGCAAACGATGTAAAGATACACAATTGGAATAGTAAAGATACGCAAACGATGTAAAGATACTCAGTTTGAAAGAAACACACTCCCACACTTGCAAAACTCTTAAATACAATAGAAACTGGCATCAGAAGCCTTACAGAAAGATACTCAAACGAGAAATGAAAAGATACACAATTGGAATAGTAAAGATACGCAAACGATGTAAAGATACACAATTGGAATAGTAAAGATACGCAAACGATGTAAAGATACTCAGTTTGAAAGAAACACACTCCCACACTTGCAAAACTCTCAAATTCAATAGAAACTCGCATCAGAAAGCCTTACAGAAAGATACTCAAACGAGAAATGAAAAGATACACAATTGGAATAGTAAAGATACGCAAACGATGTAAAGATACACAATTGGAATAGTAAAGATACGCAAACGATGTAAAGATACTCAGTTTGAAAGAAACACACTCCCACACTTGCAAAACTCTCAAATACAATAGAAACTCGCATCATAAGCCTTACAGAAAGGTACTCAAACGAGAAATGAAAAGATACACAATTGGAATAGTAAAGATACGCAAACGATGTAAAGATACACAATTGGAATAGTAAAGATACGGAAACGATGTAAAGATACACAATTGGAATAGTAAAGATACGCAAACGATGTAAAGATACTCAGTTTGAAAGAAACACACTCCCACACTTGCAAAACTCTAAAATACAATAGAAACTCGCATCAGAAGCCTTACAGAAAGATACTCAAACGAGAAATGAAAAGATACACAATTGGAATAGTAAAGATACACAAACGATGTAAAGATACACAATTGGAATAGTAAAGATACGCAAACGATGTAAAGATACTCAGTTTGAAAGAAACACACTCCCACACTTGCAAAACTCTCAAATTCAATAGAAACTCGCATTAGAAAGCCTTACAGAAAGATACTCAAACGTAAAATGAAAAGATACACAATTAGAATAGTAAAGATACGCAAACGATATAAAGATACTCAGTTTGAAAGAAACACACTCCCACACTTGCAAAACTCTCAAATTCAATAGAAACTCGCATCAGAAAGCCTTACAGAAAGATACTGAAACGAGAAATGAAAAAATACACAATTGGAATAGTAAAGGTACGCAAACGATGCAAAGATACACAATTGGAATAGTAAAGATACGCAAACGATGTAAAGATACACAATTGGAATAGTAAAGATACGCAAACGATGTAAAGATACTCAGTTTGAAAGAAACACACTCCCACACTTGCAAAACTCTCAAATTCAATAGAAACTCGCATCAGAAAGCCTTACAGAAAGATACTCAAACGTAAAATGAAAAGATACACAATTAGAATAGTAAAGATACGCAAACGATATAAAGATACTCAGTTTGAAAGAAACACACTCCCACACTTGCAAAACTCTCAAATTCAATAGAAACTCGCATCAGAAAGCCTTACAGAAAGATACTCAAACGAGAAATGAAAAGATACACAATTGGAATAGTAAAGATACGCATACGATGTAAAGATACACAATTGGAATAGTAAAGATACGCAAACGATGTAAAGATACTCAGTTTGAAAGAAACACACTCCCACACTTGCAAAACTCTTAAATACAATAGAAACTGGCATCAGAAGCCTTACAGAAAGATACTCAAACGAGAAATGAAAAGATACACAATTGGAATAGTAAAGATACGGAAATGATGTAAAGATACACAATTGGAATAGTAAAGATACGCAAACGATGTAAAGATACTCAGTTTGAAAGAAACACACTCCCACACATGCAAAACTCTCAAATACAATAGAAACTCGCATCAGAAGCCTTACAGAAAGATACTCAAACGAGAAATGAAAAGATACACAATTGGAATAGTAAAGATACGCAAACGATGTAAAGATACACAATTGGAATAGTAAAGATACGCAAACGATGTAAAGATACTCAGTTTGAAAGAAACACACTCCCACACTTGCAAAACTCTCAAATTCAATAGAAACTCGCATCAGAAAGCCTTACAGAAAGATACTCAAACGTAAAATGAAAAGATACACAATTAGAATAGTAAAGATACGCAAACGATATAAAGATACTCAGTTTGAAAGAAACACACTCCCACACTTGCAAAACTCTCAAATTCAATAGAAACTCGCATCAGAAAGCCTTACAGAAAGATACTCAAACGAGAAATGAAAAGATACACAATTGGAATAGTAAAGATACGCAAACGATGTAAAGATACACAATTGGAATAGTAAAGATACGCAAACGATGTAAAGATACACAATTGGAATAGTAAAGATACGCAAACGATGTAAAGATACTCAGTTTGAAAGAAACACACTCCCACACTTGCAAAACTCTCAAATACAATAGAAACTCGCATCATAAGCCTTACAGAAAGGTACTCAAACGAGAAATGAAAAGATACACAATTGGAATAGTAAAGATACGCAAACGATGTAAAGATACACAATTGGAATAGTAAAGATACGGAAACGATGTAAAGATACACAATTGGAATAGTAAAGATACGCAAACGATGTAAAGATACTCAGTTTGAAAGAAACACACTCCCACACTTGCAAAACTCTTAAATACAATAGAAACTGGCATCAGAAGCCTTACAGAAAGATACTCAAACGAGAAATGAAAAGATACACAATTGGAATAGTAAAGATACACAAACGATGTAAAGATACACAATTGGAATAGTAAAGATACGCAAACGATGTAAAGATACTCAGTTTGAAAGAAACACACTCCCACACTTGCAAAACTCTCAAATTCAATAGAAACTCGCATTAGAAAGCCTTACAGAAAGATACTCAAACGTAAAATGAAAAGATACACAATTAGAATAGTAAAGATACGCAAACGATGTACAGATACTCAGTTTGAAAGAAACACACTCCCACACTTGCAAAACTCTCAAATTCAATAGAAACTCGCATCAGAAAGCCTTACAGAAAGATACTGAAACGAGAAATGAAAAAATACACAATTGGAATAGTAAAGGTACGCAAACGATGCAAAGATACACAATTGGAATAGTAAAGATACGCAAACGATGTAAAGATACACAATTGGAATAGTAAAGATACGCAAACGATGTAAAGATACTCAGTTTGAAAGAAACACACTCCCACACTTGCAAAACTCTCAAATTCAATAGAAACTCGCATCAGAAAGCCTTACAGAAAGATACTCAAACGTAAAATGAAAAGATACACAATTAGAATAGTAAAGATACGCAAACGATATAAAGATACTCAGTTTGAAAGAAACACACTCCCACACTTGCAAAACTCTCAAATTCAATAGAAACTCGCATCAGAAAGCCTTACAGAAAGATACTCAAACGAGAAATGAAAAGATACACAATTGGAATAGTAAAGATACGCAAACGATGTAAAGATACACAATTGGAATAGTAAAGATACGCAAACGATGTAAAGATACTCAGTTTGAAAGAAACACACTCCCACACTTGCAAAACTCTTAAATACAATAGAAACTGGCATCAGAAGCCTTACAGAAAGATACTCAAACGAGAAATGAAAAGATACACAATTGGAATAGTAAAGATACGGAAATGATGTAAAGATACACAATTGGAATAGTAAAGATACGCAAACGATGTAAAGATACTCAGTTTGAAAGAAACACACTCCCACACATGCAAAACTCTCAAATACAATAGAAACTCGCATCAGAAGCCTTACAGAAAGATACTCAAACGAGAAATGAAAAGATACACAATTGGAATAGTAAAGATACGCAAACGATGTAAAGATACACAATTGGAATAGTAAAGATACGCAAACGATGTAAAGATACTCAGTTTGAAAGAAACACACTCCCACACTTGCAAAACTCTCAAATTCAATAGAAACTCGCATCAGAAAGCCTTACAGAAAGATACTCAAACGTAAAATGAAAAGATACACAATTAGAATAGTAAAGATACGCAAACGATATAAAGATACTCAGTTTGAAAGAAACACACTCCCACACTTGCAAAACTCTCAAATTCAATAGAAACTCGCATCAGAAAGCCTTACAGAAAGATACTCAAACGAGAAATGAAAAGATACACAATTGGAATAGTAAAGATACGCAAACGATGTAAAGATACACAATTGGAATAGTAAAGATACGCAAACGATGTAAAGATACACAATTGGAATAGTAAAGATACGCAAACGATGTAAAGATACTCAGTTTGAAAGAAACACACTCCCACACTTGCAAAACTCTCAAATACAATAGAAACTCGCATCATAAGCCTTACAGAAAGGTACTCAAACGAGAAATGAAAAGATACACAATTGGAATAGTAAAGATACGCAAACGATGTAAAGATACACAATTGGAATAGTAAAGATACGGAAACGATGTAAAGATACATAATTGGAATAGTAAAGATACGCAAACGATGTAAAGATACTCAGTTTGAAAGAAACACACTCCCACACTTGCAAAACTCTAAAATACAATAGAAACTCGCATCAGAAGCCTTACAGAAAGATACTCAAACGAGAAATGAAAAGATACACAATTGGAATAGTAAAGATACACAAACGATGTAAAGATACACAATTGGAATAGTAAAGATACGCAAACGATGTAAAGATACTCAGTTTGAAAGAAACACACTCCCACACTTGCAAAACTCTCAAATTCAATAGAAACTCGCATTAGAAAGCCTTACAGAAAGATACTCAAACGTAAAATGAAAAGATACACAATTAGAATAGTAAAGATACGCAAACGATGTAAAGATACTCAGTTTGAAAGAAACACACTCCCACACTTGCAAAACTCTCAAATTCAATAGAAACTCGCATCAGAAAGCCTTACAGAAAGATACTGAAACAAGAAATGAAAAAATACACAATTGGAATAGTAAAGGTACGCAAACGATGCAAAGATACACAATTGGAATAGTAAAGATACGCAAACGATGTAAAGATACACAATTGGAATAGTAAAGATACGCAAACGATGTAAAGATACTCAGTTTGAAAGAAACACACTCCCACACTTGCAAAACTCTCAAATTCAATAGAAACTCGCATCAGAAAGCCTTACAGAAAGATACTGAAACGAGAAATGAAAAAATACACAATTGGAATAGTAAAGATACGCAAACGATGCAAAGATACACAATTGGAATAGTCAAGATACGCAAACGATGTAAAGATACACAATTGGAATAGTAAAGATACGCAAACGATGTAAAGATACTCAGTTTGAAAGAAACACACTCCCACACTTGCAAAACTCTCAAATTCAATAGAACCTCGCATCAGAAAGCCTTACAGAAAGATACTCAAACGTAAAATGAAAAGATACACAATTAGAATAGTAAAGATACGCAAACGATGTAAAGATACTCAGTTTGAAAGAAACACACTCCCACACTTGCAAAACTCTCAAATTCAATAGAAACTCGCATCAGAAAGCCTTACAGAAAGATACTCAAACGAGAAATGAAAATATACACAATTGGAATAGTAAAGATACGCAAACGATGTAAAGATACTCAGTTTGAAAGAAACACACTCCCACACTTGCAAAACTCTTAAATACAATAGAAACTGGCATCAGAAGCCTTACAGAAAGATACTCAAACGAGAAATGAAAAGATACACAATTGCAATAGTAAAGATACGGAAATGATGTAAAGATACACAATTGGAATAGTAAAGATACGCAAACGATGTAAAGATACTCAGTTTGAAAGAAACACACTCCCACACATGCAAAACTCTCAAATACAATAGAAACTCGCATCAGAAGCCTTACAGAAAGATACTCAAACGAGAAATGAAAAGATACACAATTGGAATAGTAAAGATACGCAAACGATGTAAAGATACACAATTAGAATAGTAAAGATACGCAAACGATGTAAAGATACTCAGTTTGAAAGAAACACACTCCCACACTTGCAAAACTCTCAAATTCAATAGAAACTCGCATCAGAAAGCCTTACAGAAAGATACTCAAACGTAAAATGAAAAAATACACAATTGGAATAGTAAAGATACGCAAACGATGCAAAGATACACAATTGGAATAGTCAAGATACGCAAACGATGTAAAGATACACAATTGGAATAGTAAAGATACGCAAACGATGTAAAGATACTCAGTTTGAAAGAAACACACTCCCACACTTGCAAAACTCTCAAATTCAATAGAAACTCGCATCAGAAAGCCTTACAGAAAGATACTAAAACGAGAAATGAAAAAATACACAATTGGAATAGTAAAGGTACGCAAACGATGCAAAGATACACAATTGGAATAGTAAAGATACGCAAACGATGTAAAGATACTCAGTTTGAAAGAAACACACTCCCACACTTGCAAAACTCTCAAATTCAATAGAAACTCGCATCAGAAAGCCTTACAGAAAGATACTCAAACGAGAAATGAAAAGATACACAATTGGAATAGTAAAGATACGCAAACGATGTAAAGATACTCAGTTTGAAAGAAACACACTCCCACACTTGCAAAACTCTTAAATACAATAGAAACTGGCATCAGAAGCCTTACAGAAAGATACTCAAACGAGAAATGAAAAGATACACAATTGGAATAGTAAAGATACGGAAATGATGTAAAGATACACAATTAGAATAGTAAAGATACGCAAACGATGTAAAGATACTCAGTTTGAAAGAAACACACTCCCACACTTGCAAAACTCTTAAATACAATAGAAACTGGCATCAGAAGCCTTACAGAAAGATACTCAAACGAGAAATGAAAAGATACACAATTGGAATAGTAAAGATACGCAAACGATGTAAAGATACACAATTGGAATAGTAAAGATACGCAAACGATGTAAAGATACTCAGTTTGAAAGAAACACACTCCCACACTTGCAAAACTCTTAAATACAATAGAAACTGGCATCAGAAGCCTTACAGAAAGATACTCAAACGAGAAATGAAAAGATACACAATTGCAATAGTAAAGATACGGAAACGATGTAAAGATACACAATTGGAATAGTAAAGATACGCAAACGATGTAAAGATACTTAGTTTGAAAGAAACACACTCCCACACATGCAAAACTCTCAAATACAATAGAAACTCGCATCAGAAGCCTTACAGAAAGATACTCAAACGAGAAATGAAAAGATACACAATTGGAATAGTAAAGATACGCAAACGATGTAAAGATACACAATTGGAATAGTAAAGATACGCAAACGATGTAAAGATACTCAGTTTGAAAGAAACACACTCCCACACTTGCAAAACTCTCAAATTCAATAGAAACTCGCATCAGAAAGCCTTACAGAAAGATACTCAAACGTAAAATGAAAAGATACACAATTAGAATAGTAAAGATACGCAAACGATATAAAGATACTCAGTTTGAAAGAAACACACTCCCACACTTGCAAAACTCTCAAATTCAATAGAAACTCGCATCAGAAAGCCTTACAGAAAGATACTCAAACGAGAAATGAAAAGATACACAATTGGAATAGTAAAGATACGCATACGATGTAAAGATACACAATTGGAATAGTAAAGATACGCAAACGATGTAAAGATACTCAGTTTGAAAGAAACACACTCCCACACTTGCAAAACTCTTAAATACAATAGAAACTGGCATCAGAAGCCTTACAGAAAGATACTCAAACGAGAAATGAAAAGATACACAATTGGAATAGTAAAGATACGGAAATGATGTAAAGATACACAATTGGAATAGTAAAGATACGCAAACGATGTAAAGATACTCAGTTTGAAAGAAACACACTCCCACACTTGCAAAACTCTCAAATTCAATAGAACCTCGCATCAGAAAGCCTTACAGAAAGATACTCAAACGTAAAATGAAAAGATACACAATTAGAATAGTAAAGATACGCAAACGATGTAAAGATACTCAGTTTGAAAGAAACACACTCCCACACTTGCAAAACTCTCAAATTCAATAGAAACTCGCATCAGAAAGCCTTCCAGAAAGATACTCAAACGTAAAATGAAAAGATACACAATTAGAATAGTAAAGATACGCAAACGATGTAAAGATACTCAGTTTGAAAGAAACACACTCCCACACTTGCAAAACTCTCAAATTCAATAGAACCTCGCATCAGAAAGCCTTACAGAAAGATACTCAAACGTAAAATGAAAAGATACACAATTAGAATAGTAAAGATACGCAAACGATGTAAAGATACTCAGTTTGAAAGAAACACACTCCCACACTTGCAAAACTCTCAAATTCAATAGAAACTCGCATCAGAAAGCCTTACAGAAAGATACTAAAACGAGAAATGAAAAAATACACAATTAGAATAGTAAAGGTACGCAAACGATGCAAAGATACACAATTGGAATAGTAAAGATACGCAAACGATAAAGATACTCAGTTTGAAAGAAACACACTCCCACACTTGCAAAACTCTCAAATTCAATAGAAACTCGCATCAGAAAGCCTTACAGAAAGATACTCAAACGTAAAATGAAAAGATACACAATTAGAATAGTAAAGATACGCAAACGATGTAAAGATACTCAGTTTGAAAGAAACACACTCCCACACTTGCAAAACTCTCAAATTCAATAGAAACTCGCATCAGAAAGCCTTACAGAAAGATACTCAAACGAGAAATGAAAAGATACACAATTGGAATAGTAAAGATACGCAAACGATGTAAAGATACTCAGTTTGAAAGAAACACACTCCCACACTTGCAAAACTCTTAAATACAATAGAAACTGGCATCAGAAGCCTTACAGAAAGATACTCAAACGAGAAATGAAAAGATACACAATTGGAATAGTAAAGATACGGAAATGATGTAAAGATACACAATTGGAATAGTAAAGATACGCAAACGATGTAAAGATACTCAGTTTGAAAGAAACACACTCCCACACATGCAAAACTCTCAAATACAATAGAAACTCGCATCAGAAGCCTTACAGAAAGATACTCAAACGAGAAATGAAAAGATACACAATTGGAATAGTAAAGATACGCAAACGATGTAAAGATACACAATTGGAATAGTAAAGATACGCAAACGATGTAAAGATTCTCAGTTTGAAAGAAACACACTCCCACACTTGCAAAACTCTCAAATTCAATAGAAACTCGCATCAGAAAGCCTTACAGAAAGATACTCAAACGAGAAATGAAAAGATACACAATTGGAATAGTAAAGATACGCAAACGATGTAAAGATACTCAGTTTGAAAGAAACACACTCCCACACTTGCAAAACTCTTAAATACAATAGAAACTGGCATCAGAAGCCTTACAGAAAGATACTCAAACGAGAAATGAAAAGATACACAATTGGAATAGTAAAGATACGGAAATGATGTAAAGATACACAATTGGAATAGTAAAGATACGCAAAAGATGTAAAGATACTCAGTTTGAAAGAAACACACTCCCACACATGCAAAACTCTCAAATACAATAGAAACTCGCATCAGAAAGCCTTACAGAAAGATACTCAAACGTAAAATGAAAAGATACACAATTAGAATAGTAAAGATACGCAAACGATGTAAAGATACTCAGTTTGAAAGAAACACACTCCCACACTTGCAAAACTCTCAAATTCAATAGAAACTCGCATCAGAAAGCCTTACAGAAAGATACTGAAATGAGAAATGAAAAAATACACAATTGGAATAGTAAAGGTACGCAAACGATGCAAAGATACACAATTGGAATAGTAAAGATACGCAAACGATGTAAAGATACTCAGTTTGAAAGAAACACACTCCCACACTTGCAAAACTCTCAAATTCAATAGAAACTCGCATCAGAAAGCCTTACAGAAAGATACTGAAACGAGAAATGAAAAAATACACAATTGGAATAGTAAAGATACGCAAACGATGCAAAGATACACAATTGGAATAGTCAAGATACGCAAACGATGTAAAGATACACAATTGGAATAGTAAAGATACGCAAACGATGTAAAGATACTCAGTTTGAAAGAAACACACTCCCACACTTGCAAAACTCTCAAATTCAATAGAAACTCGCATCAGAAAGCCTTACAGAAAGATACTCAAACGAGAAATGAAAAGATACACAATTGGAATAGTAAAGATACGCAAACGATGTAAAGATACTCAGTTTGAAAGAAACACACTCCCACACTTGCAAAACTCTCAAATTCAATAGAAACTCGCATCAGAAAGCCTTACAGAAAGATACTCAAACGAGAAATGAAAAAATACACAATTGGAATAGTAAAGATACGCAAACGATGTAAAGATACTCAGTTTGAAAGAAACACACTCCCACACTTGCAAAACTCTCAAATACAATAGAAACTCGTATCAGAAAGCCTTACAGAAAGATACTCAAACGAGAAATGAAAAGATACACAATTGGAATAGTAAAGATACGCAAACGATGTAAAGATACACAATTGGAATAGTAAAGATACGCAAACGATGTAAAGATACTCAGTTTGAAAGAAACACACTCCCACACTTGCAAAACTCTCAAATACAATAGAAACTCGCATCATAAGCCTTACAGAAAGGTACTCAAACGAGAAATGAAAAGATACACAATTGGAATAGTAAAGATACGCAAACGATGTAAAGATACACAATTGGAATAGTAAAGATACGCAAACGATGTAAAGATACACAATTGGAATAGTAAAGATACGCAAACGATGTAAAGATACTCAGTTTGAAAGAAACACACTCCCACACTTGCAAAACTCTCAAATTCAATAGAAACTCGCATCAGAAAGCCTTACAGAAAGATACTCAAACGAGAAATGAAAAGATACACAATTGGAATAGTAAAGATACGCAAACGATGTAAAGATACTCAGTTTGAAAGAAACACACTCCCACACTTGCAAAACTCTCAAATTCAATAGAAACTCGCATCAGAAAGCCTTACAGAAAGATATTCAAACGAGAAATGAAAAGATACACAATTGGAATAGTAAAGATACGGAAACGATGTAAAGATACTCAGTTTGAAAGAAACACACTCCCAAACTTGCAAAACTCTCAAATACAATAGAAACTCGCATCAGAAGCCTTACAGAAAGATACTCAAACGAGAAATGAAAAGATACACAATTGGAATAGTAAAGATACGGAAACGAAGTAAAGATACACAATTGGAATGGTAAACATACGCAAACGATATAAAGATACTCAGTTTGAAAGAAACACACTACCACACTTGCAAAACTCTCAAATACAATAGAAACTCGCATCAGAAAGCCTTACAGAAAGATACTTAAACGAGAAATGAAAAGATACACAATTGGAATAATAAAGATACGCAAACGATGTAAAGATACTCAGTTTGAAAGAAACACACTCCCACACTTGCAAAACTCTCAAATTCAATAGAAACTCGCATCAGAAGCCATACAGAAAGATACTCAAACGAGAAATGAAAAGATACACAACTGGAATAGTAAAGATACGCAAACGATGTTAAGATACACAATTGGAATAGTAAAGATACGCAAACGATGTAAAGATACTCAGTTTGAAAGAAACACACTCCCACACTTGCAAAACTCTTAAATACAATAGAAACTGGCATCAGAAGCCTTACAGAAAGATACTCAAACGAGAAATGAAAAGATACACAATTGGAATAGTAAAGATACGGAAATGATGTAAAGATACACAGTTGGAATAGTAAAGATACGCAAACGATGTAAAGATACTCAGTTTGAAAGAAACACACTCCCACACATGCAAAACTCTCAAATACAATAGAAACTCGCATCAGAAAGCCTTACAGAAAGATACTCAAACGAGAAATGAAAAAATACACAATTGGAATAGTAAAGATACGCAAACGATGTAAAGATACTCAGTTTGAAAGAAACACACTCCCACACTTGCAAAACTCTCAAATACAATAGAAACTCGTATCAGAAAGCCTTACAGAAAGATACTCAAACGAGAAATGAAAAGATACACAATTGGAATAGTAAAGATACGCAAACGATGTAAAGATACACAATTGGAATAGTAAAGATACGCAAACGATGTAAAGATACTCAGTTTGAAAGAAACACACTCCCACACTTGCAAAACTCTCAAATACAATAGAAACTCGCATCATAAGCCTTACAGAAAGGTACTCAAACGAGAAATGAAAAGATACACAATTGGAATAGTAAAGATACGCAAACGATGTAAAGATACACAATTGGAATAGTAAAGATACGCAAACGATGTAAAGATACACAATTGGAATAGTAAAGATACGCAAACGATGTAAAGATACTCAGTTTGAAAGAAACACACTCCCACACTTGCAAAACTCTCAAATTCAATAGAAACTCGCATCAGAAAGCCTTACAGAAAGATACTCAAACGAGAAATGAAAAGATACACAATTGGAATAGTAAAGATACGCAAACGATGTAAAGATACTCAGTTTGAAAGAAACACACTCCCACACTTGCAAAACTCTCAAATTCAATAGAAACTCGCATCAGAAAGCCTTACAGAAAGATATTCAAACGAGAAATGAAAAGATACACAATTGGAATAGTAAAGATACGGAAACGATGTAAAGATACTCAGTTTGAAAGAAACACACTCCCAAACTTGCAAAACTCTCAAATACAATAGAAACTCGCATCAGAAGCCTTACAGAAAGATACTCAAACGAGAAATGAAAAGATACACAATTGGAATAGTAAAGATACGGAAACGAAGTAAAGATACACAATTGGAATGGTAAACATACGCAAACGATATAAAGATACTCAGTTTGAAAGAAACACACTACCACACTTGCAAAACTCTCAAATACAATAGAAACTCGCATCAGAAAGCCTTACAGAAAGATACTTAAACGAGAAATGAAAAGATACACAATTGGAATAATAAAGATACGCAAACGATGTAAAGATACTCAGTTTGAAAGAAACACACTCCCACACTTGCAAAACTCTCAAATTCAATAGAAACTCGCATCAGAAGCCATACAGAAAGATACTCAAACGAGAAATGAAAAGATACACAACTGGAATAGTAAAGATACGCAAACGATGTTAAGATACACAATTGGAATAGTAAAGATACGCAAACGATGTAAAGATACTCAGTTTGAAAGAAACACACTCCCACACTTGCAAAACTCTTAAATACAATAGAAACTGGCATCAGAAGCCTTACAGAAAGATACTCAAACGAGAAATGAAAAGATACACAATTGGAATAGTAAAGATACGGAAATGATGTAAAGATACACAGTTGGAATAGTAAAGATACGCAAACGATGTAAAGATACTCAGTTTGAAAGAAACACACTCCCACACATGCAAAACTCTCAAATACAATAGAAACTCGCATCAGAAGCCTTACAGAAAGATACTCAAACGAGAAATGAAAAGATACACAATTGGAATAGTAAAGATACGCAAACGATGTAAAGATACTCAGTTTGAAAGAAACACACTCCCACACTTGCAAAACTCTCAAATTCAATAGAAACTCGCATCAGAAAGCCTTACAGAAAGATACTCAAACGTAAAATGAAAAGATACACAATTAGAATAGTAAAGATACGCAAACGATATAAAGATACTCAGTTTGAAAGAAACACACTCCCACACTTGCAAAACTCTCAAATTCAATAGAAACTCGCATCAGAAAGCCTTACAGAAAGATACTCAAACGAGAAATGAAAAGATACACAATTGGAATAGTAAAGATACGCAAACGATGTAAAGATACACAATTGGAATAGTAAAGATACGCAAACGATGTAAAGATACTCAGTTTGAAAGAAACACACTCCCACACTTGCAAAACTCTCAAATACAATAGAAACTCGCATCATAAGCCTTACAGAAAGGTACTCAAACGAGAAATGAAAAGATACACAATTGGAATAGTAAAGATACGCAAACGATGTAAAGATACACAATTGGAATAGTAAAGATACGCAAACGATGTAAAGATACTCAGTTTGAAAGAAACACACTCCCACACTTGCAAAACTCTCAAATTCAATAGAAACTCGCATCAGAAAGCCTTACAGAAAGATATTTAAACGAGAAATGAAAAGATACACAATTGGAATAGTAAAGATACGGAAACGATGTAAAGATACTCAGTTTGAAAGAAACACACTCCCAAATTTGCAAAACTCTCAAATACAATAGAAACTCGCATCAGAAGCCTTACAGAAAGATACTCAAACGAGAAATGAAAAGATACACAATTGGAATAGTAAAGATACGGAAACGAAGTAAAGATACACAATTGGAATGGTAAACATACGCAAACGATATAAAGATACTCAGTTTGAAAGAAACACACTACCACACTTGCAAAACTCTCAAATACAATAGAAACTCGCATCAGAAAGCCTTACAGAAAGATACTTAAACGAGAAATGAAAAGATACACAATTGGAATAATAAAGATACGCAAACGATGTAAAGATACTCAGTTTGAAAGAAACACACTCCCACACTTGCAAAACTCTCAAATTCAATAGAAACTCGCATCAGAAGCCATACAGAAAGATACTCAAACGAGAAATGAAAAGATACACAACTGGAATAGTAAAGATACGCAAACGATGTAAAGATACACAATTGGAATAGTAAAGATACGCAAACGATGTAAAGATACTCAGTTTGAAAGAAACACACTCCCACACATGCAAAACTCTCAAATACAATAGAAACTCGCATCAGAAGCCTTACAGAAAGATACTCAAACGAGAAATGAAAAGATACACAATTGGAATAGTAAAGATACGCAAACGATGTAAAGATACTCAGTTTGAAAGAAACACACTCCCACACTTGCAAAACTCTCAAATTCAATAGAAACTCGCATCAGAAAGCCTTACAGAAAGATACTCAAACGTAAAATGAAAAGATACACAATTAGAATAGTAAAGATACGCAAACGATATAAAGATACTCAGTTTGAAAGAAACACACTCCCACACTTGCAAAACTCTCAAATTCAATAGAAACTCGCATCAGAAAGCCTTACAGAAAGATACTCAAACGAGAAATGAAAAGATACACAATTCGAATAGTAAAGATACGAAAACGATGTAAAGATACACAATTGGAATAGTAAAGATACGCAAACGATGTAAAGATACTCAGTTTGAAAGAAACACACTACCACACTTGCAAAACTCTCAAATACAATAGAAACTCGCATCAGAAAGCCTTACAGAAAGATACTTAAACGAGAAATGAAAAGATACACAATTGGAATAGTAAAGATACGCAAACGATGTAAAGATACTCCGTTTGAAAGAAACACACTACCACACTTGCAAAACTCTCAAATACAATAGAAACTCGCATCAGAAAGCCTTACAGAAAGATACTTAAACGAGAAATGAAAAGATACACAATTGGAATAGTAAAGATACGCAAACGATGTAAAGATACTCAGTTTGAAAGAAACACACTCCCACACTTGCAAAACTCTCAAATTCAATAGAAACTCGCATCAGAAAGCCTTACAGAAAGATATTCAAACGAGAAATGAAAAGATACACAATTGGAATAGTAAAGATACGGAAACGATGTAAAGATACTCAGTTTGAAAGAAACACACTCCCAAACTTGCAAAACTCTCAAATACAATAGAAACTCGCATCAGAAGCCTTACAGAAAGATACTCAAACGAGAAATGAAAAGATACACAATTGGAATAGTAAAGATACGGAAACGAAGTAAAGATACACAATTGGAATGGTAAACATACGCAAACGATATAAAGATACTCAGTTTGAAAGAAACACACTACCACACTTGCAAAACTCTCAAATACAATAGAAACTCGCATCAGAAAGCCTTACAGAAAGATACTTAAACGAGAAATGAAAAGATACACAATTGGAATAATAAAGATACGCAAACGATGTAAAGATACTCAGTTTGAAAGAAACACACTCCCACACTTGCAAAACTCTCAAATTCAATAGAAACTCGCATCAGAAGCCATACAGAAAGATACTCAAACGAGAAATGAAAAGATACACAACTGGAATAGTAAAGATACGCAAACGATGTTAAGATACACAATTGGAATAGTAAAGATACGCAAACGATGTAAAGATACTCAGTTTGAAAGAAACACACTCCCACACTTGCAAAACTCTTAAATACAATAGAAACTGGCATCAGAAGCCTTACAGAAAGATACTCAAACGAGAAATGAAAAGATACACAATTGGAATAGTAAAGATACGGAAATGATGTAAAGATACACAATTGGAATAGTAAAGATACGCAAACGATGTAAAGATACTCAGTTTGAAAGAAACACACTCCCACACATGCAAAACTCTCAAATACAATAGAAACTCGCATCAGAAGCCTTACAGAAAGATACTCAAACGAGAAATGAAAAGATACACAATTGGAATAGTAAAGATACGCAAACGATGTAAAGATACTCAGTTTGAAAGAAACACACTCCCACACTTGCAAAACTCTCAAATTCAATAGAAACTCGCATCAGAAAGCCTTACAGAAAGATACTCAAACGTAAAATGAAAAGATACACAATTAGAATAGTAAAGATACGCAAACGATATAAAGATACTCAGTTTGAAAGAAACACACTCCCACACTTGCAAAACTCTCAAATTCAATAGAAACTCGCATCAGAAAGCCTTACAGAAAGATACTCAAACGAGAAATGAAAAGATACACAATTGGAATAGTAAAGATACGCAAACGATGTAAAGATACACAATTGGAATAGTAAAGATACGCAAACGATGTAAAGATACTCAGTTTGAAAGAAACACACTCCCACACTTGCAAAACTCTCAAATACAATAGAAACTCGCATCATAAGCCTTACAGAAAGGTACTCAAACGAGAAATGAAAAGATACACAATTGGAATAGTAAAGATACGCAAACGATGTAAAGATACACAATTGGAATAGTAAAGATACGCAAACGATGTAAAGATACTCAGTTTGAAAGAAACACACTCCCACACTTGCAAAACTCTCAAATTCAATAGAAACTCGCATCAGAAAGCCTTACAGAAAGATATTTAAACGAGAAATGAAAAGATTCACAATTGGAAAAGTAAAGATACGGAAACGATGTAAAGATACACAATTGGAAAAGTAAAGATACGCAAACGATGTAAAGATACTCAGTTTGAAAGAAACACACTCCCACACTTGGAAAACTCTCAAATAAAATAGAAACTCGCATCAGAAGCCATACAGAAAGATACTTAAACGAGAAATGAAAAGATACACAACTGGAATAGTAAGGATACGCAAACGATGTAAAGATACACAATTGCAATAGTAAAGATACGCAAACAATGTAAAGATACTCAGTTTGAAAGAAACACACTCCCACACTTGCAAAACTCTCAAATTCAATAGAAACTCGCATCAGAAAGCCTTACAGAAAGATACTCAAACGAGAAATGAAAAGATACACAATTGGAATAGTAAAGATACGAAAACGATGTAAAGATACACAATTGGAATAGTAAAGATACGCAAATGATGTAAAGATACTCAGTTTGAAAGAAACACACTACCACACTTGCAAAACTCTCAAATACAATAGAAACTCGCATCAGAAAGCCTTACAGAATGATACTCAAACAATAAAATGAAAAGATACACAATTGGAATAGTAAAGATACGCAAACAATGTAAAGATACTCAGTTTGAAAGAAACACACTCCCACACTTGCAAAACTCTCAAATACAATAGAAACTCGCATCAGAAGCCTTACAGAAAGATACTCAAACGAGAAATGAAAAGATACACAATTGGTATAGTAAAGATACGCAAACAATGTAAAGATACACAATTGGAATAGTAAAGATACGCAAACGATGTAAAGATACTCAGTTTGAAAGAAACACACTCCCACACTTGCAAAACTGTCAAATTCAATAGAAACTCGCATCAGAAAGCCTTACAGAAAGATACTCAAACGAGAAATGAAAAGATACACAATTGGAATATTAAAGATACGCAAACGATGTAAAGATACACAATTGGAATATTAAAGATACGCAAACGATGTAATGATACTCAGTTTGAAAGAAACACACTCCCACACTTGCAAAACTCTCAAATTCAATAGAAACTCGCATCAGAAAGCCTTACATAAAGATACTCAAACGAGAAATGAAAAGATACACAATTGGAATAGTAAAGATACGAAACCATGTAAAGATACACAATTAGAATAGTAAAGATACGCAAACGATGTAAAGATACTCAGTTTGAAAGAAACACACTCCCACACTTGCAAAACTCTCAAATTCAATAGAAACTCGCATCAGAAAGCCTTACAGAAAGATACTCAAACGACAAATGAAAAGATACACAATTGGAATAGTAAAGATACGCAAACGATGTAAAGATACTCAGTTTGAAAGAAACACACTCCCACACTTGGAAAACTCTCAAATACAATAGAAATTCGCATCAGAAGCCTTACAGAAAGATACTCAGACGAGAAATGAAATGATACACAATTGGAATAGTAAAGATACGCAAACAATGTAAAGATACTCAGTTTGAAAGAAACACACTCCCACACTTGCAAAACTCTCAAATACAATAGAAACTCGCATCAGAAGCCTTACAGAAAGATACTCAAACGAGAAATGAAAAGATACACAATTGGAATAGTAAAGATACGCAAACGATGTAAAGATACTCAGTTTGAAGGAAACACACTCCCACACTTGCAAAACTCTCAAATACAATAGAAACTCGCATCAGAAGCCTTATAGAAAGATACTCAAACGATACACAATTGGAATAGTAAAGATACGCAAACGATGTAAAGATACTCAGTTTGAAAGAAACACACTCCCACACTTGCAAAACTCTCAAATTCAATAGAAACTCGCATCAGAAAGCCTTACAGAAAGATACTCAAACGAGAAATGAAAAGATACACAATTGGAATAGTAAAGATACGCAAACGATGTAAAGATACTCAGTTTGAAGGAAACACACTCCCACACTTGCAAAACTCTCAAATACAATAGAAACTCGCATCAGAAGCCTTATAGAAAGATACTCAAACGAGAAATGAAAAGATACACAATTGGAATAGTAAAGATACGCAAACGATGTAAAGATACACAATTAGAATAGTAAAGATACGCAAACGATGTAAAGATACTCAATTTGAAAGAAACACACTCCCACACTTGCAAAACTCTCAAATTCAATAGAAACTCGCATCAGAAGCCTTACAGAAAGATACTCAAACGAGAAATGAAAAGATACACAATTGGAATAGTAAAGATACGCAAACAATGTAAAGATACTCAGTTTGAAAGAAACACACTCCCACACTTGCAAAACTCTCAAATACAATAGAAACTCGCATCAGAAGCCTTACAGAAAGATACTCAAACGAGAAATGAAAAGATACACAATTGGAATATTAAAGATACGCAAACGATGTAAAGATACACAATTGGAATATTAAAGATACGCAAACGATGTAATGATACTCAGTTTGAAAGAAACACACTCCCACACTTGCAAAACTCTCAAATTCAATAGAAACTCGCATCAGAAAGCCTTACAGAAAGATACTCAAACGAGAAATGAAAATATACACAATTGGAATAGTAAAGATACGCAAACGATGTAAAGATACTCAGTTTGAAGGAAACACACTCCCACACTTGCAAAACTCTCAAATACAATAGAAACTCGCATCAGAAGCCTTATAGAAAGATACTCAAACGATACACAATTGGAATAGTAAAGATACGCAAACAATGTAAAGATACTCAGTTTGAAAGAAACACACTCCCACACTTGCAAAACTCTCAAATACAATAGAAACTCGCATCAGAAGCCTTATAGAAAGATACTCAAACGAGAAATGAAAAGATACACAATTGGAATAGTAAAGATACGCAAACGATGTAAAGATACACAATTGGAATAGTAAAGATACGCAAACGATGTAAAGATACTCAATTTGAAAGAAACACACTCCCACACTTGCAAAACTCTCAAATTCAATAGAAACTCGCATCAGAAGCCTTACAGAAAGATACTCAAACGAGAAATGAAAAGATACACAATTGGAATAGTAAAGATACGCAAACAATGTAAAGATACTCAGTTTGAAAGAAACACACTCCCACACTTGCAAAACTCTCAAATACAATAGAAACTCGCATCAGAAGCCTTACAGAAAGATACTCAAACGAGAAATGAAAAGATACACAATTGGAATAGTAAAGATACTCAAACGAGAAATGAAAAGATACACAATTGGAATAGTAAAGATACGCAAACGATGTAAAGATACTCAGTTTGAAAGAAACACACTCCCACACTTGCAAAACTCTCAAATACAATAGAAATTCGCATCAGAAGCCTTACAGAACAATACTCAAACAAGAAATGAAATGATACACAATTGGAATAGTAAAGATACGCAAACGATGTAAAGATACTCAGTTTGAAAGAAACACACTCCCACACTTGCAAAACTGTCAAATTCAATAGAAACTCGCATCAGAAAGCCTTACAGAAAGATACTCAAACGAGAAATGAAAAGATACACAATTGGAATAGTAAAGATACGCAAACGATGTAAAGATACACAATTGGAATAGTAAAGATACGCAAACGATGTAAAGATACTCAGTTTGAAGGAAACACACTCCCACACTTGCAAAACTCTCAAATACAATAGAAACTCGCATCAGAAGCCTTATAGAAAGATACTTAAACGAGAAATGAAAAGATACACAATTGGAATAGTAAAGATACGCAAACGATGTAAAGATACACAATTGGAATAGTAAAGATACGGAAACGATGTAAAGATACTCAGTTTGAAAGAAACACACTCCCACACTTGGAAAACTCTCAAATACAATAGAAACTCGCATCAGAAGCCTTACAGAAAGATACTCAAACGAGAAATGAAAAGATACACAATTGGAATAGTAAAGATACGCAAACGATGTAAAGATACTCAGTTTGAAAGAAACACACTCCCACACTTGCAAAACTCTCAAATACAATAGAAACTCGCATCAGAAGCCTTACAGAAAGATACTCAAACGAGAAATGAAAAGATACACAATTGGAATAGTAAAGATACGCAAACGATGTAAAGATACACAATTGGAATAGTAAAGATACGCAAACGATGTAAAGATACTCAGTTTGAAGGAAACACACTCCCACACTTGCAAAACTCTCAAATACAATAGAAACTCGCATCAGAAGCCTTATAGAAAGATACTCAAACGAGAAATGAAAAGATACACAATTGGAATAGTAAAGATACGAAACCATGTAAAGATACACAATTGGAATAGTAAAGATACGCAAACGATGTAAAGATACTCAGTTTGAAAGAAACACACTCCCACACTTGCAAAACTCTCAAATTCAATAGAAACTCGCATCAGAAAGCCTTACAGAAAGATACTTAAATGAGAAATGAAAAGATACACAATTGGAATAGTAAAGATACGCAAACGATGTAAAGATACTCAGTTTGAAAGAAACACACTCCCACACTTGCAAAACTCTCAAATTCAATAGAAACTCGCATCAGAAAGCCTTACAGAAAGATACTCAAACGACAAATGAAAAGATACACAATTGGAATAGTAAAGATACGCAAACGATGTAAAGATACTCAGTTTGAAAGAAACACACTCCCACACTTGGAAAACTCTCAAATACAATAGAAATTCGCATCAGAAGCCTTACAGAAAGATACTCAGACGAGAAATGAAATGATACACAATTGGAATAGTAAAGATACGCAAACAATGTAAAGATACTCAGTTTGAAAGAAACACACTCCCACACTTGCAAAACTCTCAAATACAATAGAAACTCGCATCAGAAGCCTTACAGAAAGATACTCAAACGAGAAATGAAAAGATACACAATTGGAATAGTAAAGATACGCAAACGATGTAAAGATACTCAGTTTGAAGGAAACACACTCCCACACTTGCAAAACTCTCAAATACAATAGAAACTCGCATCAGAAGCCTTATATAAAGATACTCAAACGATACACAATTGGAATAGTAAAGATACGCAAACGATGTAAAGATACTCAGTTTGAAAGAAACACACTCCCACACTTGCAAAACTCTCAAATTCAATAGAAACTCGCATCAGAAAGCCTTACAGAAAGATACTCAAACGAGAAATGAAAAGATACACAATTGGAATAGTAAAGATACGCAAACGATGTAAAGATACTCAGTTTGAAGGAAACACACTCCCACACTTGCAAAACTCTCAAATACAATAGAAACTCGCATCAGAAGCCTTATAGAAAGATACTCAAACGAGAAATGAAAAGTTACACAATTGGAATAGTAAAGATACGCAAACGATGTAAAGATACACAATTGGAATAGTAAAGATACGCAAACGATGTAAAGATACTCAATTTGAAAGAAACACACTCCCACACTTGCAAAACTCTCAAATTCAATAGAAACTCGCATCAGAAGCCTTACAGAAAGATACTCAAACGAGAAATGAAAAGATACACAATTGGAATAGTAAAGATACGCAAACAATGTAAAGATACTCAGTTTGAAAGAAACACACTCCCACACTTGCAAAACTCTCAAATACAATAGAAACTCGCATCAGAAGCCTTACAGAAAGATACTCAAACGAGAAATGAAAAGATACACAATTGGAATATTAAAGATACGCAAACGATGTAAAGATACACAATTGGAATATTAAAGATACGCAAACGATGTAATGATACTCAGTTTGAAAGAAACACACTCCCACACTTGCAAAACTCTCAAATTCAATAGAAACTCGCATCAGAAAGCCTTACAGAAAGATACTCAAACGAGAAATGAAAATATACACAATTGGAATAGTAAAGATACGCAAACGATGTAAAGATACTCAGTTTGAAGGAAACACACTCCCACACTTGCAAAACTCTCAAATACAATAGAAACTCGCATCAGAAGCCTTATAGAAAGATACTCAAACGATACACAATTGGAATAGTAAAGATACGCAAACGATGTAAAGATACTCAGTTTGAAAGAAACACACTCCCACACTTGCAAAACTCTCAAATACAATAGAAACTCGCATCAGAAGCCTTATAGAAAGATACTCAAACGAGAAATGAAAAGATACACAATTGGAATAGTAAAGATACGCAAACGATGTAAAGATACACAATTGGAATAGTAAAGATACGCAAACGATGTAAAGATACACAATTGGAATAGTAAAGATACGCAAACGATGTAAAGATACTCAGTTTGAAAGAAACACACTCCCACACTTGCAAAACTCTCAAATTCAATAGAAACTCGCATCAGAAAGCCTTACAGAAAGATACTCAAACGAGAAATGTAAAGATACTCAGTTTGAAAGAAACACACTCCCACACTTGCAAAACTCTCAAATTCAATAGAAACTCGCATCAGAAAGCCTTACAGAAAGATACTCAAACGAGAAATGAAAAGATACACAATTGGAATAGTAAAGATACGCAAACGATGTAAAGATACTCAGTTTGAAAGAAACAAACTCCCACACTTGCAAAACTCTCAAATACAATAGAAACTCGCATCAGAAGCCATACAGAAAGATACTCAAACGAGAAAGGAAAAGATACACAACTAGAATATTAAAGATACGCAAACGATGTAAAGATACACAATTGGAATAGTAAAGATACGCAAACGATGTAAAGATACTCAGTTTGAAAGAAACACACTCCCACACTTCCAAACCTCTCAAATTCAATAGAAACTCGCATCAGAAAGCCTTACAGAAAGATACTCAAACGAGAAGTAAAAAGATACACAATTAGAATAGTAAAGATACGCAAACGATGTAAAGATACACAATTGGAATAGTAAAGATACGCAAACGATGTAAAGATACTCAGTTTGAAAGAAACAAACTCCCACACTTGCAAAACTCTCAAATACAATAGAAACTCGCATCAGAAGCCTTACAGAAAGATACTTAAACGAGAAATGAAAAGATACACAATTGGAATAGTAAAGATACGCAAACGATGTAAAGATACACAGTTTGAAAGAAACAAACTCCCACACTTGCAAAACTCTCAAATACAATAGAAACTCGCATCAGAAGCCTTACAGAAAGATACTTAAACGAGAAATGAAAAGATACACAATTGGAATAGTAAAGATACGCAAACGATGTAAAGATACACAATTGGAATAGTAAAGATACGCAAACGATGTAAAGATACTCAGTTTGAAAGAAACACACTCCCACACTTGCAAACCTCTCAAATTCAATAGAAACTCGCATCAGAAAGCCTTACAGAAAGATACTCAAACGAGAAGTAAAAAGATACACAATTGGAATAGTAAAGATACGCAAACGATGTAAAGATACTCAGTTTGAAAGAAACACACTCCCACACTTGCAAAACTCTCAAATACAATAGAAACTCGCATCAGAAGCCATACAGAAAGATACTCAAACGAGAAATGAAAAGATACACAACTGGAATAGTAAAGATACGCAAACGATGTAAAGATACACAATTGGAATAGTAAAGATACGCAAACGATGTAAAGATACTCAGTTTGAAAGAAACACACTCCTACACTTGCAAAACTCTCAAATACAATAGAAACTCGCATCAGAAGCCTTACAGAAAGATACTCAAACGAGAAATGAAAAGATACACAATTTGAATAGTAAAGCTACGCAAACGATGTAAAGATACACAATTAGAATAGTAAAGATACGCAAACGATGTAAAGATACTCAGTTTGAAAGAAACACACTCCCACACTTGCAAAACTCTCAAATTTAATAGAAACTCGCATCAGAAAGCCTTACAGAACGATACTCAAACGAGAAATGAATAGATACACAATTGGAATAGTAAAGATACGCAAACGATGTAAAGATACACAATTGGAATAGTAAAGATACGCAAACGATGTAAAGATACACAATTGGAATAGTAAAGATACGGAAACGATGTAAAGATACACAATTGGAATAGTAAAGATACGGAAACGATGTAAAGATACACAATTGGAATAGTAAAGATACGCAAACGATGTAAAGATACTCAGTTTGAAAGAAACAAACTCCCACACTTGCAAAACTCTCAAATACAATAGAAACTCGCATCAGAAGCCTTACAGAAAGATACTTAAACGAGAAATGAAAAGATACACAATTGGAATAGTAAAGATACGCAAACGATGTAAAGATACACAGTTTGAAAGAAACAAACTCCCACACTTGCAAAACTCTCAAATACAATAGAAACTCGCATCAGAAAGCCTTACAGAAAGATACTCAAACGAGAAGTAAAAAGATACACAATTGGAATAGTAAAGATACGCAAACGATGTAAAGATACTCAGTTTGAAAGAAACACACTCCCACACTTGCAAAACTCTCAAATACAATAGAAACTCGCATCAGAAGCCATACAGAAAGATACTCAAACGAGAAATGAAAAGATACACAACTGGAATAGTAAAGATACGCAAACGATGTAAAGATACACAATTGGAATAGTAAAGATACGCAAACGATGTAAAGATACTCAGTTTGAAAGAAACACACTCCTACACTTGCAAAACTCTCAAATACAATAGAAACTCGCATCAGAAGCCTTACAGAAAGATACTCAAACGAGAAATGAAAAGATACACAATTGAAATAGTAAAGATACGGAAACGATGTAAAGATACACAATTGGAATAGTAAAGATACGCAAATGATGTAAACATACTCAGTTTGAAAGAAACACACTCCCACACTTGCAAAACTCTTAAATACAATCGAAACTCGCATCAGAAGCTTTACAGAAAGATACTCAAACGAGAAATGAAAAGATATACAATTGGAATAGTAAAGATACGCAAACGATGTAAAAATACACAATTGGAATAGTAAACATACGCAAACGATGTAAAGATACTCAGTTTGAAAGAAACACACTCCCACACTGGCAAAACTCTCAAATTCAATAGAAACTCGCATCAAAAAGCCTTACAGAAAGATACTCAAACGAGAAATGAAAAGATACACAATTGGAATAGTAAAGATACGCAAACGATGTAAAGATACTCAGTTTGAAAGAAACAAACTCCCACACTTGCAAAACTCTCAAATACAATAGAAACTCGCATCAGAAGCCATACAGAAAGATACTCAAACGAGAAAGGAAAAGATACACAACTAGAATATTAAAGATACGCAAAAGATGTAAAGATACACAATTGGAATAGTAAAGATACGCAAACGATGTAACGATACTCAGTTTGAAAGAAACACACTCCCACACTTGCAAAACTCTCAAATACAATAGAAACTCGCATCAGAAGCCTTACAGAAAGATACTGAAACGAGAAATGAAAAGATACACAATTGGAATAGTAAAGATACGCAAACGATGTAAAGATACACAATTGGAATAGTAAAGATACGCAAACGATGTAAAGATACTCAGTTTGAAAGAAACACACTCCCACACTTGCAAACCTCTCAAATTCAATAGAAACTCGCATCAGAAAGCCTTACAGAAAGATACTCAAACGAGAAGTAAAAAGATACACAATTGGAATAGTAAAGATACGCAAACGATGTAAAGATACTCAGTTTGAAAGAAACACACTCCCACACTTGCAAAACTCTCAAATACAATAGAAACTCGCATCAGAAGCCATAAAGAAAGATACTCAAACGAGAAATGAAAAGATACACAACTGGAATAGTAAAGATACGCAAACGATGTAAAGATACACAATTGGAATAGTAAAGATACGCAAACGATGTAAAGATACTCAGTTGAAAGAATGATAGGAGCACTTTGTGCTACGTTCTTAATATGTTTCTACCTCCAATTGTACTTTGCTTAACCCTTATTGTTGTAATATCGAGTCATTGAGTCACAATAGGAGTCTTGGATGGTTATGGATGTGTTTTTGTGCTTACACGAGTTAAAAACGAAGAATTGGTCTAGAGTCCTAGTTTGAGTAGGAATCCTTATAGGACTAGGAAACCTAGTTGAATTAGGAGTCTTCATCTTTCGACGTTTTGGTCGCATTGGCGATATCTTGAGAGTCATGTTTGCATTAGGAGTCCTTGTTAGACTAGGAAACGTACCATTTTGGAAAGTCCTACTTGAACTCAAACTCTTATTACGAAACTTTCCTAAATGAACTTCCTTGTTCTAGTAACTTTCTTATTCTAGTAAGTTTCCTTTTTGCAAATTAGAAACTTTCCTAATCTAGTTGAGCTCATCTATTTCATATGTCTTTATAAGACAACTATTGTCTAGATTAAGACATGAATTTCGAATGAATTATCTTTTACTTATGTTATTCTTTTCTTATTTTCAGATTTGAAGAGATAATTCAAGGAGGGAATTAAGGAGGCCGTGTACTACATGGAGAAGGAGTCCTATGCCGAGCTACCATTCAGGTTTTAAAGGGAGATTAATTTCAGAATTTTGGAGATAATATCTAGAGAAAAAGAAGGAGTTTCAGTCGTGCTATCCTTCCATTCAATCAAAGAGAGCCGT
The DNA here is from genome assembly GCF_933775445.1 of Argentina anserina. Lineage (NCBI taxonomy): Eukaryota > Viridiplantae > Streptophyta > Magnoliopsida > Rosales > Rosaceae > Argentina > Argentina anserina. Next base: position 9,713,409 of record NC_065873.1, on the reverse strand, counting down.
GCCCTATCTATTCAGCTTGTGAAGGAAGCTTTTCCGTGCCTATCATTCAGCAAAATACAAGGAGAGTCCAGCCCATGTAACCCTAGAGAAATAAGGAGATAAAGACTGAATTTTCGCAGGAACAAGGGCAGCCATTCGATGCATTCATTGAGGAGAGATCACAGCCATGTATTGATGGACCAAGCAGCCCAAAACCGAGCAGCCTCTCCTCCCTTGGTTCCTCTATATATAGCTCGGCCTCCCTTCATAAAAGGGATCTCCATTCTCTCACAAAGCTAGCCGAATTGCTGCCCAAACACAACCAGAAAATTCAAGCCACAAAACCTTCATCCATCATCACCAAACCGTGCTCATCTTCCTCCTCTCCCAAATCGAATCCATTCTTGCCGAATCCTAGAAGGTTTCTAAAGTGTGATTCATCCATGGCTTGTAATTTTTCTTTTGGTTTTCTGCAATTTTCGATTTCATTGTATGAATTCTTGGATGTGATTTTCGGTTTTATATATGAAGAACATAAATTCAGACTTCTTTGGTTTTATGTTTTGATTGTATGAATTCATGAGATTTGTATGTTTGCCGTGTATAATGACATAGGGGCAGTAGGTTTCGAAATAATTTTAGGTTTTATTTCAATTAGTTCCTTGAACTTGTACATCTAAATCAATGCTTGAGGAAGCCAAGGCCATGGTTCTCCTAGGGTTGCGATTTAATTCACCAAAGTGTTCTTCGATTGAATATGCGCTTCGTGTTTCAATTATGGATACTTATATAGGGCTGTGATAGTTCTAGGAATTTGCATGCTTAATCAAGATGAGTGACGCCATGCTTGCTTACATGTCTCCAATTCGACTTAATGTGCTTATGTGCTACTTTGTGTTTAACTAGTACGCTTCGTTATGTTGAACTCTTTTTAGCATATGTTTAGGATTGAACGCTTCGTTGATTCTAGATAAATAAGAAGTCTTAACGATTAGATGAACCGCTTCGGACTCTAATTAGAATTGGAATTGAAATGGACTTAAGAAGAATCGAAATAATTTGCTGTCTATATGTTATTCTATGCATGTCATACATGTTTCTTGAGTAGAATTCGTGTTTAGGTTATGTGATGCATGGTTGATCAATTGTATATAAGTAATTTAGGATTTATTTTAAGTAGTAGTTTTAGAATCCAAACCAAATCCCCCATAACATGATAAGTGTTGAGGCCCTTTTGATTCCCCGGACTGAACGATCCCTGCTTATTCTATACTAACGATGATGTTTTTCAGGGTATTTTATAGACGTTCTAACCGAACGCTCTATCATTTTGGCGCCGTTGCCGGGGAATTGATTAATTCTCAATGCTTTGAAGTGTTAATCTTATGTTATATTGTGAATTGTATAAGTGTATATTGGTTTATATGTTTCTGTGAATAGTAATTCGAAGGATTCGAAAAAAAAAAAAAAAAAAAAAAAAAAAAAAGAGTATAGAACGAAAAAAATTTGTGTGTGTGGAAAGTTGTTTTTTGTTATATTGTTGTAGTAGTATGCCTATAGGAAACTTGTTACACATAGTGAAATTTTTTTTTAGGGAAGCTAAATGTTTATTTATGCGAGGTTTATTGTAAGTTATAAGGTGAACGGAATAGGTAAAGTCCATTTTGTTAATACTAGCCTTAACCCTCCATTTGTACCTTGCAAAGGTCACTTGGGGTTGAGGGCGGCTTTTATTAACACTTTGGGGCCAGTCTAACACACAAAGTTATTCCGAGCTGAGTAAGGGGCTATGCTATTTTCATTACCCTGGTTCAAGGTTTACAAAATTGGATCTCAGAGGCCCATAGACTGACATACATCTCGGTGATGGAGTCGATTGGGAAAGCATCCTTTCGAGGTTGTGGCCCCCGTGGTGTCCAACAAATGAGTCCTGCCTTGTGACTATCTCTGATTCTAGCTATCAAGCCTTCTGAAACAAAGGAATGAGTTTGTGTCTAGACGACGTACTTAGGCCGCACGTCCACCTCGCTTTATAACTTAGAAGATAACTTTGTATAAATAGATATATATAGTTTCAAAAGAAAATGATATTCTAATTTTTAAGGTATATCGGATAAAGCAAGACCCTTACCTTGGGCTGTTTCAGTCCATTGCACAGTTAGCTCCTCTGCTCCACGTACCTTAAAAGTTAGGATTGTGTGTGAATAAAATCAATTAGACTTAGTTATACTCCTACACTTGTAATTTTCGAATTTAGGGAGAAGTAAAGGAATGAAATTGAACAAAGATACAAAGAGAGTGACGTTTGTGTTAAAAGTAATGAGGGAAACGAAATTTTGTAAAAAGAAAGTGAAAGTTGAAGTTTATATTTACTTATACTTGTATTTCATACTTTGTAGAGATACTAATATATATATGTGTTCTTTTCAGGCTAATGAATGTCCAAGATTACTGGTTGGTCCGAAGAGATTAGTGCACGCCTGAAAAGAATTCAACCTCCATCTCAATTTGATAACGTATCCATCGAATCAGATTCATTTCACGAAGAGAAAGAGTTTGGGTCCATTTCGCCATTTCCAAGTGCAACAAGTTGTAGTGGGCTCAATCCTTTGTTCTTTGAGGATCCGGAGTTAGAATTGTTGACAAGCCCATTTCCATTAGCCCAGTTGAATTTCGATTTACCTGATCCAGAACCTAAAATTCAAGTTCCAAATCAAGAAGAAGTAATGGCATCAATTAGAGAACAAAATGGTCAAGTTGAAGGAGCAGTTGGTGGGACAGCGCCCTCTAACATTGCATACCCTGTCCCGGAAGAGGGAAAGACTAGTGATTTCGTTTTGAAGAGTGGGTTTCTACACCATTTGCCCAAGTTTCATGGTCTTTCTGGTGAGGATCCTAATCAACATCTCACCTTGTTCCAATTCAACTGTGAGACTATGTGCCCAAGAGGAGCAGACATTCAGATTGTGAAGATGAGAGCTTTTCCTTATTCATTGGAGGACCGTGCTCAGAAATGGTTATTTGAGGTGCCAGCTGGTAGGATCACTTCTTGGACTACCATGGTGAACGAATTTCTATCTAAATACTTCCCATCTTCAAGAGTCACTCACATAAGGAAGCAGATCACTGGTATCAAGCAAGGGCCGGATGAGTCGTTTTACAACTACTATGAGAGATTCAGGTCTCTTATAGCATCATGTCCAGCTCATGGCATTAGGGAAGGTCTACTCCTTCAATACTTTTATGAAGGCCTTCTACAAATGGAAAGGGAGTTCCTTGATTCAGCTGCTGGTGGATCGTTCTTGGACAAGAGCAATGTAATGGCGAAAGATCTTTTAGAGAAGAGAGCAATGAACAACCAACAGTTTGGGACATCTGCAAGTGCTACACGGCAGGTGCATGAGACTCACTCCAGTTCTAACTCTGCTCTAGAGGACAAGGTCGACAAGTTGTCCAAGATGATGAGCCATTTCTTGAAGTCTAGTGGAGCTCAAGTGTGTGGGATATGTACGGAGGGGCACCCTACTGATCAGTGTCCTCAAGTTGCATCTAGTGGAGGGTATGAGGAAGTCAATGCCCTTGGTTATCAAGGAGGTCAGAGGTACAACCCATATTCAAATACCTACAATCCTGGCCTACGCGATCATCCTAACTTTCGATGGTCCAACAATGAAAATGTACTAAGGCCACATCAGAATCAAATGCAATTTGGGCCTCGTCCGGGTGGTTTGTTTAGACCACAAGCTCCACTACTCAATGTACCACCTCCAAATGTGGCTGCTACTCCGAATTATGATGAGTTGTTGAAATCCTTAGCTGCTGGGCAAAGTCAGTTGAACACCGTTACTCAAACTTTGGTGGTGGGTCAACAAGCAAATAGCAAGGACATTGCGGAGCTGAAAACGCATATGGGCCAAGTAGTGGACTTCATGGGCCGATTTTCTGAGCAAGGGAAGCTGCCTAGTGGTGTCATACCCAACCCAAGAAATGAGCAAGCCCAAGCTATCATAACAAGGAGTGGGCTTGAGCTAAAGGAGAGCCGAAATGTTGCAAAGAAGGCCCATACGGCCCATGAGCATGAAAGTGACGAAATTCCTATGATGATGGACTTGGAGAAGGATCCAGCTACCTCCAAGAAGGAGATGGTGCCGCCCCATGATGCACCCAAAGGTACAATTCCTAACTCAAGTGATTTAGTTAAGACTAATCCTGTTTCGTGTGTACCTTTCCCTTCTAGGTTTGCAAAGAGCAAGAAGGACAAATCTGATGAGGAGGTATTGGAAGTCTTTAGGAAGGTGGAAGTTAACCTTCCTTTGTTGGAGTGCATCAAGCAAATCCCCAAGTATGCGAAATTTCTAAAGGAGCTTTGCACTTCAAGAAGGAAGACTAGGGAGGAGAAGGTAGTGAAAATGAATGAGACAGTTTCAGCTGTCATCCAAAGGAAGCTACCCCCTAAGATGAAGGACCCCGGAAGTTTCTCCGTCCCATGCAAAATTGGTAACACGTTATTTGAAAATGTTATGCTTGATCTAGGTGCTTCAATAAATGTTATGCCTTATAATGTTTATCAATCACTAGGATTAGGTCCTTTAAAGAATGATAACGTGATTATTCAATTAGCTGATCGATCTAACAAGTACCCTAAGGGGTATGTTGAGGATGTCCTTGTGCAGGTTAGTCACCTTATTTTCCCTGCAGATTTTTATGTGCTAGACATGGAGGTATCACCCTTGGAGACAACTCCACTGCTTTTGGGGAGACCATTCATGAGAACTGCTAGGACATGCATCGATGTGGCCAATGGGAGTTTATCAATGGAATTTGATGGAGATGTTATCAGTTTCAATGTTTTTGAGGCAATGAAATACCCAGTTTCTGACCTTAACTCGTGTTTTGCTATTGATGTTGTTGAATCTATTGCGCAGGTTATGTCAGAAACGTTGGAAGCATAGCAATTAGCTATGGAGCAAGGGGCCGGATTTGACAAGCATGGGGACCGTGTCCCAAGAGAGGAGTGGGCTGATCTTGAGCCCAAGATTTTCGAAATTCTTTGTGAGCTTGAAGCTCAACCGTTCAAAAGGTATCCCTCTTTCTTGTCAATTCCCATTTCCACTAACAAATTGTTACCATCTGTGGTTCAGGCCCCAAAGTTAGATTTGAAGCAGCTTCCAGATCATTTGAAGTATGTGTACCTTGGAAAGGATGAGACTCTACCAGTTATTGTGTCATCAACGCTGAGTGAGCAGCAGGAAGCTAGATTGATTGATGTGCTTAAGAGGAACAAGACCGCTATTGGATGGACTTTGGCGGATATCAAGGGAATCAGCCCTACAACTTGTGTTCATAGGATACTACTAGAGGATGGCGCCAAGCCTACACGTGATGCTCAAAGGAGATTGCACCCACCAATGATGAAAATCGTGAAAGATGAGGTGATCAAGCTACTTGATTGTGGAGTGATCTATCCCATCTCGGACAGTCGGTGGATTTCGCCAGTGCAAGTTGTGCCTAAGAAGAGTGGGGTGACTGTTGTGAAAAATGAAGCGAATGAGTTAGTACCCCAGAGGTTGGTGACCGGTCATAGGATGTGCATTGATTATAGGAAGCTGAATGCTACAACACGCAAGGATCACATGCCTTTGCCGTTCATGGACCAGATGTTGGAAAGATTAGCCGGGCACGAGTTCTTTTGTTTTCTAGATGGGTATAGTGGCTACAACCAGATATGCATTCATCCGGAAGATCAAGAGAAGACGACATTTACATGTCCATTTGGCACTTTTGCCTATCGACGCATGCCCTTTGGGTTGTGCAACGCACCAGGTACGTTTCAGCGATGTATGCTTGCTATTTTCTCTGATTTTATCGAAAATATCATTGAAGTTTTTATGGATGACTTTAGTGTTTATGGTAAAAACTTTGATGCATGTTTAGAGAATTTAGAGTTAATATTGAAAAGGTGTGTAGAAACTAACCTTGTGCTTAATTGGGAAAAATGCCATTTCATGGTTAATCAAGGGATAGTTTTGGGACATATTGTATCTGCTAAGGGTATTCAGGTAGACAAGGCTAAGGTTGATATTGTGCATCACTTACCCTCTCCCACAACTGTGAGAGAGGTTCGTTCTTTCCTTGGTCATGCAGGATTTTATAGGAGATTCATCAAGGATTTTTCCATGGTGGCGAGACCTATGTGTACCCTATTGCAGAAGGATGTGCCGTTCATATGGGATGATGCATGTGAAAAAGCGTTTGTGAAGTTGAAGGAGTTGTTGACTAGTGCACCCATCATTTGTCCTCCGGATTGGAACCTGCCCTTTGAATTGATGTGCGATGCTTCGGATTATGCAGTTGGGGCGGTGTTGGGCCAAAGAAGAGAAAAGAAGCCCGTAGTGATCTACTATGCGTCTAGGACTCTTAATGAGGCCCAGATGAATTATTCGACTACGGAAAAAGAACTTTTGGCTGTAATATTTGCTTTAGACAAATTTCGATCATATCTTTTGCATTCTAAAGTTGTTGTGTATTCTGACCATGCAGCCTTAAGGTATTTGATGACAAAGAAGGATGCTAAGCCCAGATTGATCCGATGGATTCTATTGATTCAAGAGTTTGACCTTGAGATTCGAGACAAGAAGGGAAGTGAGAATGTGGTGGCTGATCATTTGAGTAGGATCGTGCGAGATGAGGAAAGAGAGCCACTACGTGAGACTTTCCCAGATGAGCAACTCTTTGGGATAGAGGTAAGTGTGCCTTGGTATGCCGATATTGTCAACTATTTAGTTACTAAGGACTTTCCTAGTACACTTTCGCATGCTAATAAGGCTAAATTGAAGAAAATGGCTAGATACTATATTTGGGATGAACCGTACTTATGGAAACAATGTAGTGATCAAGTCATTAGGAGATGTGTCCCAGAGAATGAGCATAGGTCGATTCTTAACTTCTGTCATAGTGAGGCATGTGGAGGTCATTTTGGGCCTCGTAGAACAGCTTTAAAGGTGTTGGAATGTGGTTTCTATTGGCCTTCTATTTTCAAGGATGCATATTTGTTTTGTGTTTCTTGTGATAGGTGTCAACGGACTGGTAATATTGGTAAGAGAGATCAAATGCCCTTATCCCCCATTATAATTGTCGAAATTTTTGATGTGTGGGGCATTGATTTCATGGGTCCATTTCCTTCATCTAGAGGTTTCTTGTATATCTTGTTAGCTGTTGATTATGTGTCGAAGTGGGTGGAAGCAAAAGCCACCCGAACTAATGATTCGAAAGTGGTTGCAGGTTTCTTGAGAACTAACATATTCTGCAGGTTTGGAGTACCAAGAGTGTTGATAAGTGATGGAGGTTCTCATTTCTGCAACCGGACTATTGAGGCATTGCTTAAGAAGTATGGAGTAACCCACAAGGTTTCGACACCATATCATCCTCAAACGAGTGGCATGGCAGAAGTGTCCAACAGAGAGATCAAGGGAATTCTGGAGAAAACTGTAGGTCCAACAAGGAAGGATTGGAGTGATCGATTAGATGATGCATTATGGGCCTACAGGACTGCGTACAAGACGCCTATTGGGATGTCACCATTCAGATTGGTGTATGGGAAGGCATGTCACCTTCCAGTGGAGTTAGAGCACAGAGCATGGTGGGCGGTGAAGACATTCAACATGGACAAGGATGCAGCTGGTCTTCATAGGAAATTGCAGCTCAATGAGCTTGAGGAGATACGAAATGACGCCTATGATGCTGCATGGATTTACAAGGAGAAAACGAGAGCTTATCATGACAAGATGATTCGTGGGAAAGAGTTTGTAGTTGGTCAAAAAGTTCTTTTATTCCATTCTAGACTTAAACTTTTTCCTGGAAAATTACGTTCTCGTTGGGTTGGTCCATTTGTTGTTACTAATGTGTTTGCTCATGGTGCTATTGAAATTAAAAGTGACAAAACAGGTCAGACATTCAAGGTGAATGGGCATCGACTTAAGCCCTACTATGAACCTTTTGAGGAGCACACGTATGAGGAGACGAGTGTGAGAGTTGCGCCAAAAGAAGTATGAGCATGAGAGAGTCTAGGCTGAGAGACTTTAAAACTCAAGCGCTGCATGGGAGGCAACCCATTTCAACCGTACCTGTGGAGGAGTCGTCTACGGGAGTTTGCATTTTCTTATCCCTTCACTCTTATGGTTGAATTGTATATGTATTGATGTGTGATCTTATTCTCTACTTATGAATTACATTCTGATTATTGAGCTTACATTGAGGACAATGTAATTTTCTAAGTGTGGGGTAGGGTTGCATGATCATTGTTTGCTGATTTTTGCTTTGATTTCATGTTAAAAAAACGAAAAAAAGAAAGAAAAAAATCGAAAAAATGTTAGAAAATTCGAAAAAAATGTGTTGTTTTGAGTCTTAGGATGCCCCTAAAGGTCTAGGATGATTATGTCTCTAAAATGCATAGATGATGGTTTTGCATTTCATAAGAATTGAATTGTAAGTTTCATTGATAATGTGGAGTTGGTATGAACATGTGAGAGTTGATTGAATGTAATATGACATACATGTTTGGTTAGTTTAAGTCCATAACAACCTGTGAGTTTTTGAGCCTATATATGCTTTCTTCTTGAGTGATAATATGAAATTTCGTGATTGTTTTGTGAACCTCATTATTCTTTGCACATTCAATGACTATGTGCCGTAGCTTTTAATGGACTCTAGAATTTACTAGAACTCATCTTTTGTGATTGTTGAAACTTTTAAGTCATAAAATGCTCTGATTTTGAAAGGGATTTATGGATCATTTCTAGGATTACCACCACTTTAGCCAAACAGCCATGTATCCCTATATGTGCCCTGTTTGGGACCCCTTAATTGAACCCCATTTGAGCCTACATTGAGCCTTTTCTTCATCACCTATATTATCTCCATGCTTAGTATAGTTATCTCTACCTTGTCCTATAGACTTGGCAGAACTATTTTTGAGATGATGTTGTGATGATGCATGAAATAAGTGTGGGGTGGAAGACATGAGAAAAGAAAATATGAACAAGCTTTTAAGCAAATGCCGAAAAAAAAAGAAAAGGAAAAAATGATGATGAATGAAAAAATGATGAGATCGGCAATACATGAAAAGGAAAGAAAAGATGTTGTCTTCCATTTGTGATTTGGAGTTGAGTTGAATTGAAGGTCTAAAAAAGTTTATTTGACCTTTGTCCATGTTCATTTTGTGGTTAGAATGATGTTTGGGCCCAACTTGTTATATTTGGCCATTGATGGTGTGTGGTGTCATAAGGATGGTGTTTACTCTGCTAAGTCTATAGGATTACCTTTGTGATTCCTTGATATTCCATGCCTTTAGCTAAGCCTAACCATTCACCCTTATCAAATGATCCTAATGATTCTTAAAATGAGCAAATCTTGGTTTGTGGAGACGATCACAAGAGTTGAGCATATGGTTTTGGTCCATTTGTGCACTTAGTTGTTAAATGAGGTTTTCCTTTTGTTATTCACAAAGTGCTTTCATTTGATGAAATATGCAGGCTATTTGATGCTTTATTATCCGTTCTCTTGCATATACTTGTGTGTGAATCATAACCATGAATATGAGTGAAAAGAAGAGAGTATGCCTTGTGAGGAGGATTGGATTGACTAAACATGTTATGTGCCTATTGTCTCATTTCTTACTTATTCATACTATGAAACATGTTTATGAAACTTGGAATTTATGTGCTTACATTCAAATGCTTAAACTTGAAAGCTATGTGTTTTGAGATTCTGAGACAATCATTTAGGGGCAATAGAGTTTTGTGTAGTTTTGTTTTGTTTTGCTAAGGGACTAGCAAAAGCCAAGTGTGGGGTAGTTGATAGGAGCACTTTGTGCTACGTTCTTAATATGTTTCTACCTCCAATTGTACTTTGCTTAACCCTTATTGTTGTAATATCGAGTCATTGAGTCACAATAGGAGTCTTGGATGGTTATGGATGTGTTTTTGTGCTTACACGAGTTAAAAACGAAGAATTGGTCTAGAGTCCTAGTTTGAGTAGGAATCCTTATAGGACTAGGAAACCTAGTTGAATTAGGAGTCTTCATCTTTCGACGTTTTGGTCGCATTGGCGATATCTTGAGAGTCATGTTTGCATTAGGAGTCCTTGTTAGACTAGGAAACGTACCATTTTGGAAAGTCCTACTTGAACTCAAACTCTTATTACGAAACTTTCCTAAATGAACTTCCTTGTTCTAGTAACTTTCTTATTCTAGTAAGTTTCCTTTTTGCAAATTAGAAACTTTCCTAATCTAGTTGAGCTCATCTATTTCATATGTCTTTTTAAGACAACTATTGTCTAGATTAAGACATGAATTTCGAATGAATTATCTTTTACTTATGTTATTCTTTTCTTATTTTCAGATTTGAAGAGATAATTCAAGGAGGGAATTAAGGAGGCCGTGTACTACATGGAGAAGGAGTCCTATGCCGAGCTACCATTCAGGTTTTAAAGGGAGATTAATTTCAGAATTTTGGAGATAATATCTAGAGAAAAAGAAGGAGTTTCAGTCGTGCTATCCTTCCATTCAATCAAAGAGAGCCGTGCCCTATCTATTCAGCTTGTGAAGGAAGCTTTTCCGTGCCTATCATTCAGCAAAATACAAGGAGAGTCCAGCCCATGTAACCCTAGAGAAATAAGGAGATAAAGACTGAATTTTCGCAGGAACAAGGGCAGCCATTCGATGCATTCATTGAGGAGAGATCACAGCCATGTATTGATGGACCAAGCAGCCCAAAACCGAGCAGCCTCTCCTCCCTTGGTTCCTCTATATATAGCTCGGCCTCCCTTCATAAAAGGGATCTCCATTCTCTCACAAAGCTAGCCGAATTGCTGCCCAAACACAACCAGAAAATTCAAGCCACAAAACCTTCATCCATCATCACCAAACCGTGCTCATCTTCCTCCTCTCCCAAATCGAATCCATTCTTGCCGAATCCTAGAAGGTTTCTAAAGTGTGATTCATCCATGGCTTGTAATTTTTCTTTTGGTTTTCTGCAATTTTCGATTTCATTGTATGAATTCTTGGATGTGATTTTCGGTTTTATATATGAAGAACATAAATTCAGACTTCTTTGGTTTTATGTTTTGATTGTATGAATTCATGAGATTTGTATGTTTGCCGTGTATAATGACATAGGGGCAGTAGGTTTCGAAATAATTTTAGGTTTTATTTCAATTAGTTCCTTGAACTTGTACATCTAAATCAATGCTTGAGGAAGCCAAGGCCATGGTTCTCCTAGGGTTGCGATTTAATTCACCAAAGTGTTCTTCGATTGAATATGCGCTTCGTGTTTCAATTATGGATACTTATATAGGGCTGTGATAGTTCTAGGAATTTGCATGCTTAATCAAGATGAGTGACGCCATGCTTGCTTACATGTCTCCAATTCGACTTAATGTGCTTATGTGCTACTTTGTGTTTAACTAGTACGCTTCGTTATGTTGAACTCTTTTTAGCATATGTTTAGGATTGAACGCTTCGTTGATTCTAGATAAATAAGAAGTCTTAACGATTAGATGAACCGCTTCGGACTCTAATTAGAATTGGAATTGAAATGGACTTAAGAAGAATCGAAATAATTTGCTGTCTATATGTTATTCTATGCATGTCATACATGTTTCTTGAGTAGAATTCGTGTTTAGGTTATGTGATGCATGGTTGATCAATTGTATATAAGTAATTTAGGATTTATTTTAAGTAGTAGTTTTAGAATCCAAACCAAATCCCCCATAACATGATAAGTGTTGAGGCCCTTTTGATTCCCCGGACTGAACGATCCCTGCTTATTCTATACTAACGATGATGTTTTTCAGGGTATTTTATAGACGTTCTAACCGAACGCTCTATCAAAGAAACACACTCCTACACTTGTAAAACTCTCAAATACAATAGAAACTCGCATCAGAAGCCTTACAGAAAGATACTCAAACGAGAAATGAAAAGATACACAATTTGAATAGTAAAGCTACGCAAACGATGTAAAGATACACAATTAGAATAGTAAAGATACGCAAACGATGTAAAGATACTCAGTTTGAAAGAAACACACTCCCACACTTGCAAAACTCTCAAATTCAATAGAAACTCGCATCAGAAAGCCTTACAGAACGATACTCAAACGAGAAATGAAAAGATACACAATTGGAATAGTAAAGATACGCAAACGATGTAAAGATACACAATTGGAATAGTAAAGATACGCAAACGATGTAAAGATACACAATTGGAATAGTAAAGATACGGAAACGATGTAAAGATACACAATTGGAATAGTAAAGATACGCAAATGATGTAAACATACTCAGTTTGAAAGAAACACACTCCCACACTTGCAAAACTCTTAAATACAATCGAAACTCGCATCAGAAGCTTTACAGAAAGATACTTAAACGAGAAATGAAAAGATATACAATTGGAATAGTAAAGATACGCAAACGATGTAAAAATACACAATTGGAATAGTAAACATACGCAAACGATGTAAAGATACTCAGTTTGAAAGAAACACACTCCCACACTGGCAAAACTCTCAAATTCAATAGAAACTCGCATCAGAAAGCCTTACAGAAAGATACTCAAACGAGAAATGAAAAGATACACAATTGGAATAGTAAAGATACGCAAACGATGTAAAGATACTCAGTTTGAAAGAAACAAACTCCCACACTTGCAAAACTCTCAAATACAATAGAAACTCGCATCAGAAGCCATACAGAAAGATACTCAAACGAGAAAGGAAAAGATAGACAACTAGAATATTAAAGATACGCAAACGATGTAAAGATACACAATTGGAATAGTAAAGATACGCAAACGATGTAACGATACTCAGTTTGAAAGAAACACACTCCCACACTTGCAAACCTCTCAAATTCAATAGAAACTCGCATCAGAAAGCCTTACAGAAAGATACTCAAACGAGAAGTAAAAAGATACACAATTGGAATAGTAAAGATACGCAAACGATGTAAAGATACACAATTGGAATAGTAAAGATACGCAAACGATGTAAAGATACTCAGTTTGAAAGAAACAAACTCCCACACTTGCAAAACTCTCAAATACAATAGAAACTCGCATCAGAAGCCTTACAGAAAGATACTTAAACGAGAAATGAAAAGATACACAATTGGAATAGTAAAGATACGCAAACGATGTAAAGATACACAGTTTGAAAGAAACAAACTCCCACACTTGCAAAACTCTCAAATACAATAGAAACTCGCATCAGAAGCCTTACAGAAAGATACTTAAACGAGAAATGAAAAGATACACAATTAGAATAGTAAAGATACGCAAACGATGTAAAGATACACAATTGGAATAGTAAAGATACGCAAACGATGTAAAGATACTCAGTTTGAAAGAAACACACGCCCACACTTGCAAACCTCTCAAATTCAATAGAAACTCGCATCAGAAAGCCTTACAGAAAGATACTCAAACGAGAAGTAAAAAGATACACAATTGGAATAGTAAAGATACGCAAACGATGTAAAGATACACAATTGGAATAGTAAAGATACGCAAACGATGTAAAGATACTCAGTTTGAAAGAAACACACTCCCACACTTGCAAAACTCTCAAATTCAATAGAAACTCGCATTAGAAAGCCTTACAGAAAGATACTCAAACGAGAAATGAAAAGATACACAATTGGAATAGTAAAGATACGCAAGCGATGTAAAGATACTCAGTTTGAAAGAAACAAACTCCCACACTTGCAAAACTCTCAAATACAATAGAAACTCACATCAGAAGCCATACAGAAAGATACTCAAACGAGAAAGGAAAAGATACACAACTAGAATATTAAAGATACGCAAACGATGTAAAGATACACAATTGGAATAGTAAAGATACGCAAACGATGTAAAGATACTCAGTTTGAAAGAAACACACTCCCACACTTGCAAACCTCTCAAATTCAATAGAAACTCGCATCAGAAAGCCTTACAGAAAGATACTCAAACGAGAAGTAAAAAGATACACAATTGGAATAGTAAAGATACGCAAACGATGTAAAGATACACAATTGGAATAGTAAAGATACGCAAACGATGTAAAGATACTCAGTTTGAAAGAAACACACTCCCACACTTGCAAACCTCTCAAATTCAATAGAAACTCGCATCAGAAAGCGTTACAGAAAGATACTCAAACGAGAAGTAAAAAGATACACAATTGGAATAGTAAAGATACGCAAACGATGTAAAGAAACTCAGTTTGAAAGAAACACACTCCCACACTTGCAAAACTCTCAAATACAATAGAAACTCGCATCAGAAGCCATACAGAAAGATACTCAAACGAGAAATGAAAAGATACACAACTGGAATAGTAAAGATACGCAAACGATGTAAAGATACACAATTGGAATAGTAAAGATACGCAAACGATGTAAAGATACTCAGTTTGAAAGAAACACACTCCCACACTTGCAAAACTCTCAAATACAATAGAAACTCGCATCAGAAGCCATACAGAAAGATACTCAAACGAGAAATGAAAAGATACACAACTGGAATAGTAAAGATACGCAAACGATGTAAAGTTACACAATTGGAATAGTAAAGATACGCAAACGATGTAAAGATACTCAGTTGAAAGAAACACACTCCTACACTTGCAAAACTCTCAAATACAATAGAAACTCGCATCAGAAGCCTTACAGAAAGATACTCAAACGAGAAATGAAAAGATACACAATTTGAATAGTAAAGCTACGCAAACGATGTAAAGATACACAATTAGAATAGTAAAGATACGCAAACGATGTAAAGATACTCAGTTTGAAAGAAACACACTCCCACACTTGCAAAACTCTCAAATTCAATAGAAACTCGCATCAGAAAGCCTTACAGAACGATACTCAAACGAGAAATGAAAAGATACACAATTGGAATAGTAAAGATACGCAAACGATGTAAAGATACACAATTGGAATAGTAAAGATACGCAAACGATGTAAAGATACACAATTGGAATAGTAAAGATACGGAAACGATGTAAAGATACACAATTGGAATAGTAAAGATACGCAAATGATGTAAACATACTCAGTTTGAAAGAAACACACTCCCACACTTGCAAAACTCTTAAATACAATCGAAACTCGCATCAGAAGCTTTACAGAAAGATACTTAAACGAGAAATGAAAAGATATACAATTGGAATAGTAAAGATACGCAAACGATGTAAAAATACACAATTGGAATAGTAAACATACGCAAACGATGTAAAGATACTCAGTTTGAAAGAAACACACTCCCACACTGGCAAAACTCTCAAATTCAATAGAAACTCGCATCAGAAAGCCTTACAGAAAGATACTCAAACGAGAAATGAAAAGATACACAATTGGAATAGTAAAGATACGCAAACGATGTAAAGATACTAAGTTTGAAAGAAACAAACTCCCACACTTGCAAAACTCTCAAATACAATAGAAACTCGCATCAGAAGCCATACAGAAAGATACTCAAACGAGAAAGGAAAAGATACACAACTAGAATATTAAAGATACGCAAACGATGTAAAGATACACAATTGGAATAGTAAAGATACGCAAACGATGTAACGATACTCAGTTTGAAAGAAACACACTCCCACACTTGCAAACCTCTCAAATTCAATAGAAACTCGCATCAGAAAGCCTTACAGAAAGATACTCAAACGAGAAGTAAAAAGATACACAATTGGAATAGTAAAGATACGCAAACGATGTAAAGATACACAATTGGAATAGTAAAGATACGCAAACGATGTAAAGATACTCAGTTTGAAAGAAACAAACTCCCACACTTGCAAAACTCTCAAATACAATAGAAACTCGCATCAGAAGCCTTACAGAAAGATACTTAAACGAGAAATGAAAAGATACACAATTGGAATAGTAAAGATACGCAAACGATGTAAAGATACACAGTTTGAAAGAAACAAACTCCCACACTTGCAAAACTCTCAAATACAATAGAAACTCGCATCAGAAGCCTTACAGAAAGATACTTAAACGAGAAATGAAAAGATACACAATTAGAATAGTAAAGATACGCAAACGATGTAAAGATACACAATTGGAATAGTAAAGATACGCAAACGATGTAAAGATACTCAGTTTGAAAGAAACACACGCCCACACTTGCAAACCTCTCAAATTCAATAGAAACTCGCATCAGAAAGCCTTACAGAAAGATACTCAAACGAGAAGTAAAAAGATACACAATTGGAATAGTAAAGATACGCAAACGATGTAAAGATACACAATTGGAATAGTAAAGATACGCAAACGATGTAAAGATACTCAGTTTGAAAGAAACACACTCCCACACTTGCAAAACTCTCAAATTCAATAGAAACTCGCATCAGAAAGCCTTACAGAAAGATACTCAAACGAGAAATGAAAAGATACACAATTGGAATAGTAAAGATACGCAAGCGATGTAAAGATACTCAGTTTGAAAGAAACAAACTCCCACACTTGCAAAACTCTCAAATACAATAGAAACTCGCATCAGAAGCCATACAGAAAGATACTCAAACGAGAAAGGAAAAGATACACAACTAGAATATTAAAGATACGCAAACGATGTAAAGATACACAATTGGAATAGTAAAGATACGGAAACGATGTAAAGATACACAATTGGAATAGTAAAGATACGCAAATGATGTAAACATACTCAGTTTGAAAGAAACACACTCCCACACTTGCAAAACTCTTAAATACAATCGAAACTCGCATCAGAAGCTTTACAGAAAGATACTTAAACGAGAAATGAAAAGATATACAATTGGAATAGTAAAGATACGCAAACGATGTAAAAATACACAATTGGAATAGTAAACATACGCAAACGATGTAAAGATACTCAGTTTGAAAGAAACACACTCCCACACTGGCAAAACTCTCAAATACAATAGAAACTCGCATCAGAAGCCATACAGAAAGATACTCAAACGAGAAAGGAAAAGATACACAACTAGAATATTAAAGATACGCAAACGATGTAAAGATACACAATTGGAATAGTAAAGATACGCAAACGATGTAAAGATACTCAGTTTGAAAGAAACACACTCCCACACTTGCAAACCTCTCAAATTCAATAGAAACTCGCATCAGAAAGCCTTACAGAAAGATACTCAAACGAGAAGTAAAAAGATACACAATTGGAATAGTAAAGATACGCAAACGATGTAAAGATACACAATTGGAATAGTAAAGATACGCAAACGATGTAAAGATACTCAGTCTGAAAGAAACACACTCCCACACTTGCAAACCTCTCAAATTCAATAGAAACTCGCATCAGAAAGCCTTACAGAAAGATACTCAAACGAGAAGTAAAAAGATACACAATTGGAATAGTAAAGATACGCAAACGATGTAAAGAAACTCAGTTTGAAAGAAACACACTCCCACACTTGCAAAACTCTCAAATACAATAGAAACTCGCATCAGAAGCCATACAGAAAGATACTCAAACGAGAAATGAAAAGATACACAACTGGAATAGTAAAGATACGCAAACGATGTAAAGATACACAATTGGAATAGTAAAGATACGCAAACGATGTAAAGATACTCAGTTTGAAAGAAACACACTCCCACACTTGCAAAACTCTCAAATACAATAGAAACTCGCATCAGAAGCCATACAGAAAGATACTCAAACGAGAAATGAAAAGATACACAACTGGAATAGTAAAGATACGCAAACGATGTAAAGTTACACAATTGGAATAGTAAAGATACGCAAACGATGTAAAGATACTCAGTTGAAAGAAACACACTCCTACACTTGCAAAACTCTCAAATACAATAGAAACTCGCATCAGAAGCCTTACAGAAAGATACTCAAACGAGAAATGAAAAGATACACAATTTGAATAGTAAAGCTACGCAAACGATGTAAAGATACACAATTAGAATAGTAAAGATACGCAAACGATGTAAAGATACTCAGTTTGAAAGAAACACACTCCCACACTTGTAAAACTCTCAAATTCAATAGAAACTCGCATCAGAAAGCCTTACAGAACGATACTCAAACGAGAAATGAAAAGATACACAATTGGAATAGTAAAGATACGCAAACGATGTAAAGATACACAATTGGAATAGTAAAGATACGCAAACGATGTAAAGATACACAATTGGAATAGTAAAGATACGGAAACGATGTAAAGATACACAATTGGAATAGTAAAGATACGCAAATGATGTAAACATACTCAGTTTGAAAGAAACACACTCCCACACTTGCAAAACTCTTAAATACAATCGAAACTCGCATCAGAAGCTTTACAGAAAGATACTTAAACGAGAAATGAAAAGATATACAATTGGAATAGTAAAGATACGCAAACGATGTAAAAATACACAATTGGAATAGTAAATATACGCAAACGATGTAAAGATACTCAGTTTGAAAGAAACACACTCCCACACTGGCAAAACTCTCAAATTCAATAGAAACTCGCATCAGAAAGCCTTACAGAAAGATACTCAAACGAGAAATGAAAAGATACACAATTGGAATAGTAAAGATACGCAAACGATGTAAAGATACTCAGTTTGAAAGAAACAAACTCCCACACTTGCAAAACTCTCAAATACAATAGAAACTCGCATCAGAAGCCATACAGAAAGATACTCAAACGAGAAAGGAAAAGATACACAACTAGAATATTAAAGATACGCAAACGATGTAAAGATACACAATTGGAATAGTAAAGATACGCAAACGATGTAACGATACTCAGTTTGAAAGAAACACACTCCCACACTTGCAAACCTCTCAAATTCAATAGAAACTCGCATCAGAAAGCCTTACAGAAAGATACTCAAACGAGAAGTAAAAAGATACACAATTGGAATAGTAAAGATACGCAAACGATGTAAAGATACACAATTGGAATAGTAAAGATACGCAAACGATGTAAAGATACTCAGTTTGAAAGAAACAAACTCCCACACTTGCAAAACTCTCAAATACAATAGAAACTCGCATCAGAAGCCTTACAGAAAGATACTTAAACGAGAAATGAAAAGATACACAATTGGAATAGTAAAGATACGCAAACGATGTAAAGATACACAGTTTGAAAGAAACAAACTCCCACACTTGCAAAACTCTCAAATACAATAGAAACTCGCATCAGAAGCCTTACAGAAAGATACTTAAACGAGAAATGAAAAGATACACAATTAGAATAGTAAAGATACGCAAACGATGTAAAGATACACAATTGGAATAGTAAAGATACGCAAACGATGTAAAGATACAAAATTGGAATAGTAAAGATACGCAAACGATGTAAAGATACTCAGTTTGAAAGAAACACACTCCCACACTTGCAAAACTCTCAAATTCAATAGAAACTCGCATCAGAAAGCCTTACAGAAAGATACTCAAACGAGAAATGAAAAGATACACAATTGGAATAGTAAAGATACGCAAGCGATGTAAAGATACTCAGTTTGAAAGAAACAAACTCCCACACTTGCAAAACTCTCAAATACAATAGAAACTCGCATCAGAAGCCATACAGAAAGATACTCAAACGAGAAAGGAAAAGATACACAACTAGAATATTAAAGATACGCAAACGATGTAAAGATACACAATTGGAATAGTAAAGATACGCAAACGATGTAAAGATACTCAGTTTGAAAGAAACACACTCCCACACTTGCAAACCTCTCAAATTCAATAGAAACTCGCATCAGAAAGCCTTACAGAAAGATACTCAAACGAGAAATGAAAAGATACACAATTGGAATAGTAAAGATACGCAAACGATGTAAAGATACACAATTGGAATAGTAAAGATACGGAAATGATGTAAAGATACACAATTGGAATAGTAAAGATACGCAAACAATGTAAAGATACTCAGTTTGAAAGAAACACACTCCCACACTTGCAAAACTCTCAAATACAATAGAAACTCGCATCAAAAGCCTTACAGAAAGATACTCAAACGAGAAATGAAAAGATACATAATTGGAATAGTAAAGATACGCAAACGATGTAAAGATACACAATTGGAATAGTAAAGATACTCAAACGATGTAAAGATACTCAGTTTGAAAGAAACACACTCCCACACTTGCAAAACTCTCAAATTCAATAGAAACTCGCATCAGAAAGCCTTACAGAAAGATACTAAAACGAGAAAGGAAAAGATACTCAATTGGAATAGTAAAGATACGCAAACGATGTAAAGATACACAATTGGAATAGTAAAGATACGCAAACGATATAAAGATACTCAGTTTGAAAGAAACACACTCCCACACTTGCAAAACTCTTAAATACAATAGAAACTTGCATCAGAAGCCTTACAGAAAGATACTCAAACAAGAAATGAAAAGATATACAATTGGAATAGTAAAGATACGCACACGATGTAAAGATACACAATTGGAATAGTAAACATACGCAAACGATGTAAAGATACTCAGTTTGAAAGAAACAAACTCCCACACTTGCAAAACTCTCAAATTCAATAGAAATTCGCATCAGAAAGCCTTACAGAAAGATACTCAAACGAGAAATGAAAAGATATTAAATTGGAATAGTAAAGATACGCAAACGATTTAAAGATACACAATTGGAATAGTAAAGATACGCAAACGATGTAAAGATACTCAGTTTGAAAGAAACAAACTCCCACACTTGCAAAACTCTCAAATTCAATAGAAATTCGCATCAGAAAGCCTTACAGAAAGATACTCAAACGAGAAATGAAAAGATATTAAATTGGAATAGTAAAGATACGCAAACGATTTAAAGATACACAATTGGAATAGTAAAGATACGCAAACGATGTAAAGATACTCAGTTTGAAAGAAACACACTCCCACACTTGCAAAACTCTCAAATTCAATAGAAACTCGCATCAGAAAGCCTTACAGAAAGATACTCAAACGAGAAAGGAAAAGATACACAATTGGAATAGTAAAGATACGCAAACGATGTAAAGATACTCAGTTTGAAAGAAACACACTCCCACACTTGCAAAACTCTTAAATACAATAGAAACTCGCACCAGAAACCTTACAGAAAGATACTCAAACGAGAAATGAAAAGATATACAATTGGAATAGTAAAGATACGCAAACGATGTAAAGATACACAATTGGAATAGTAAACATACTCAGTTTGAAAGAAACACACTCCCACACTTGCAAAACTCTCAAATTCAATAGAAACTCGCATCAGAAAGCCTTACAGAAAGATACTCAAACGAGAAATGAAAAAAATACACAATTGGAATAGTAAAGATACGCAAACGATGTAAAGATACACAATTGAAATAGTAAAGATACGCAAACGATGTAAAGATACACAATTGGGATAGTAAAGATACGGAAACGATGTAAAGATACACAATTGGAATAGTAAAGATACGCAAACGATGTAAAGATTCTCAGTTTGAAAGAAACACACTCCCACACTTGCAAAACTCTCAAATTCAATAGAAACTCGCATCAGAAAGCCTGACAGAAAGATACTCAAACGAGAAATGAAAAGATAAACAATTGGAATAGTAAAGATACGCAAACGATGTAAAGATACACAATTGGAATAGTAAAGATACGCAAACTATGTAAAGATACTCAGTTAGAAAGAAACACACTCCCACACTTGCAAAAGTCTCAAATTCAATCGAAACTGGCATCAGAAAACCTTACAGAAAGATACTCAAACGAGAAATGAAAAGATACACAATTGGAATAGTAAAGATACGCAAACGATGTAAAGATACACAATTGGAATAGTAAAGATACGCAAACGATGTAAAGATACTCAGTTTGAAAGAAACACACTCCCACACTTGCAAAACTCTCAAATTCAATAGAAACTCGCATCAGAAAGCCTTACAGAAAGATACTCAAACGAGAAATTAAAAAAGATACACAATTGGAATAGTAAAGATACGGAAACGATGTAAAGATACACAATTGGAATAGTAAATATACGCAAACTATGTAAAGATACTCAGTTTGAAAGAAACACACTCCCACACTTGCAAAACTCTCAAATTTAATAGAAACTCGCATCAGAAAGCCTTACAGAAAGATACTCAAACGAGAAATGAAAAGATACTCAATTGGAATAGTAAAGATACGCAAACGATGTAAAGATACACAATTGGAATAGTAAAGATACGCAAACGATGTAAAGATACTCAGTTTGAAAGAAACACACTCCCACACTTGCAAAACTCTCAAATACAATAGAAACTCGCACCAGAAGCCTTACAGAAAGATACTCAAACGAGAAATGAAAAGATACACAATTGGAATAGTAAAGATACGCAAACGATGTAAAGATACACAATTGGAATAGTAAACATACGCAAACGATGTAAAGATACTCAGTTTGAAAGAAACACACTCCCACACTTGCAAAACTCTTAAATACAATAGAAACTCGCATCAGAAAGCCTTACAAAAAGATACTAAAACGAGAAAGGAAAAGATACTCAATTGGAATAGTAAAGATACGCACACGATGTAAAGATACTCAGTTTGAAAGAAACACACTCCCACACTTGCAAAACTCTCAAATTCAATAGAAACTCGCATCAGAAAGCCTTACAGAAAGATACTAAAACGAGAAAGGAAAAGATACTCAATTGGAATAGTAAAGATACGCAAACGATGTAAAGATACACAATTGGAATAGTAAAGATACGCAAACGATGTAAAGATACTCAGTTTGAAAGAAACACACTCCCACACTTGCAAAACTCTCAAATTTAATAGAAACTCGCATCAGAAAGCCTTACAGAAAGATACTCAAACGAGAAATGAAAAAATACACAATTGGAATAGTAAAGATACGCAAACGATGTAAAGATACACAATTGGAATAGTAAAGATACGCAAACGATGTAAAGATACACAATTGGAATAGTAAAGATACGGAAACGATGTAAAGATACACAATTGGAATACTAAAGATACGCAAACGATGTAAAGATACTCAGTTTGAAAGAAACACACTCCCACACTTGCAAAACTCTCAAATACAATAGAAACTCGCATCAGAAGCCTTACAGAAAGATACTCAAACGAGAAATGAAAAGATACACAATTGGAATAGTAAAGATACGCAAACGATGTAAAGATACACAATTGGAATAGTAAAGATACGCAAACGATGTAAAGATACTCAGTTTGAAAGAAACACACTCCCACACTTGCAAAACTCTCAAATACAATAGAAACTCGCATCAGAAGCCTTACAGAACGATACTCAAACGAGAAATGAAAAGATACACAATTGGAATAGTAAAGTTACGCAAACGATGTAAAGATACTCAGTTTGAAAGAAACACACTCCCACACTTACAAAACTCTCAAATTCAATAGAAACTCGTATCAGAAAGCTTTACAGAAAGATACTCAAACGAGAAAGGAAAAGATACTCAATTGGAATAGTAAAGATACGCAAACGATGTAAAGATACACAATTGGAATAGTAAACATACGCAAACGATGTAAAGATACTCAGTTTGAAAGAAACACACTCCCACACTTGCAAAACTCTTAAATACAATAGAAACTCGCACCAGAAGCCTTACAGAAAGATACTCAAACGAGAAATGAAAAGATACTAAATTGGAATAGTAAAGATACGCAAACGATTTAAAGATACACAATTGGAATAGTAAAGATACACAAACTATGTAAAGATACTCAGTTTGAAAGAAACACACTCCCACACTTGCAAAACTCTCAAATACAATAGAAACTCGCATCAAAAGCCATACAGAAAGATACTCAAACGAGAAATGAAAAGATACACAACTGGAATAGTAAAGATACGCAAACGATGTTAAGATACCCGATTGGGATAGTAAAGATACGCAAACGATGTAAAGATACTCAGTTTGAAAGAAACACACTCCCACACTTGCAAAACTCTCAAATTCAATAGAAACTCGCATCAGAAAGCCTTACAGAAAGATACTAAAACGAGAAAGGAAAAGATACTCAATTGGAATAGTAAAGATACGCAAACGATGTAAAGATACACAATTGGAATAGTAAAGATACGCAAACGATGTAAAGATACTCAGTTGAAAGAAACACACTCCCACACTTGCAAAACTCTTAAATACAATAGAAACTCGCACCAGAAGCCTTACAGAAAGATACTCAAACGAGAAAGGAAAAGATACACAATTGGAATAGTAAAGATACGCAAACGATTTAAAGATACACAATTGGAATAGTAAAGATACGCAAACTATGTAAAGATACTCAGTTTGAAAGAAACACACTCCCACACTTGCAAAACTCTCAAATTCAATAGAAACTCGCATCAGAAAGCCTTACAGAAAGATACTCAAACGAGAAATGAAAAAAATACACAATTGGAATAGTAAAGATACGCAAACGATGTAAAGATACACAATTGGAATAGTGAAGATACGGAAACGATGTAAAGATACACAATTGGAATAGTAAAGATACGCAAACGATGTAAAGATACTCAGTTTGAAAGAAACACACTCCCACACTTGCAAAACTCTTAAATACAATAGAAACTCGCACCAGAAGCCTTACAGAAAGATACTCAAACGAGAAATGAAAAGATACCCAATTGGAATAGTAAAGATACGCAAACGATTTAAAGATACACAATTGGAATAGTAAAGATACGCAAACTATGTAAAGATACTCAGTTTGAAAGAAACACACTCCCACACTTGCAAAACTCTCAAATTCAATAGAAACTCGCATCAGAAAGCTTTACAGAAAGATACTCAAACGAGAAATGAAAAGATACTCAATTGGAATAGTAAAGATACGCAAACGATGTAAAGATACACAATTGGAATAGTAAAGATACGCAAACGATGTAAAGATACTCAGTTGAAAGAAACACACTCCCACACTTGCAAAACTCTTAAATACAATACAAACTCGCACCAGAAGCCTTACAGAAAGATACTCAAACGAGAAATGAAAAGATACACAATTGGAATAGTAAAGATACGCAAACGATTTAAAGATACACAATTGGAATAGTAAAGATACTCAAACTATGTAAAGATACTCAGTTTGAAAGAAACACACTCCCACACTTGCAAAACTCTCAAATTCAATAGAAACTCGCATCAGAAAGCCTTACAGAAAGATACTCAAACGAGAAATGAAAAAAATACACAATTGGAATAGTAAAGATACGCAAACGATGTAAAGATACACAATTGGAATAGTAAAGATACGCAAACGATGTAAAGATACACAATTGGAATAGTAAAGATACGCAAACGATGTAAAGATACTCAGTTTGAAAGAAACACACTCCCACACTTGCAAAACTCTTAAATACAATAGAAACTCGCACCAGAAGCCTTACAGAAAGATACTCAAACGAGAAATGAAAAGATACCCAATTGGAATAGTAAAGATATGCAAACGATTTAAAGATACACAATTGGAATAGTAAAGATACGCAAACTATGTAAAGATACTCAGTTTGAAAGAAACACACTCCCACACTTGCAAAACTCTTAAATACAATAGAAACTCGCATCAGAAGCCTTACAGAAAGATACTCAAACGAGAAATGAAAAGATACACAATTGGAATAGTAAAGATACGCAAACGATGTAAAGATACACAATTGGAATAGTAAACATACGCAAACGATGTAAAGATACTCAGTTTGAAAGAAACACACTCCCACACTTGCAAAACTCTTAAATACAATAGAAACTCGCATCAGAAAGCCTTACAGAAAGATACTCAAACGAGAAATGAAAAGATACACAATTGGAATAGTAAAGATACGCAAACGATGTAAAGATACACAATTGGAATAGTAAAGATACTCAAACGATGTAAAGATACTCAATTGGAATAGTAAAGATACGCAAACGATGTAAAGATACTCAGTTTGAAAGAAACACACTCCCACACTTGCAAAACTCTCAAATTCAATAGAAACTCGCATCAGAAAGCCTGACAGAAAGATACTCAAACGAGAAATGAAAAGATAAACAATTGGAATAGTAAAGATACGCAAACGATGTAAAGATACACAATTGGAATAGTAAAGATACGCAAACTATGTAAAGATACTCAGTTAGAAAGAAACACACTCCCACACTTGCAAAACTCTCAAATTCAATCGAAACTCGCATCAAAAGCCATACAGAAAGATACTCAAACGAGAAATGAAAAGATACACAACTGGAATAGTAAAGATACGCAAACGATGTTAAGATACCCGATTGGAATAGTAAAGATACGCAAACGATGTAAAGATACTCAGTTTGAAAGAAACACACTCCCACACTTGCAAAACTCTCAAATTCAATAGAAACTCGCATCAGAAGCCATACAGAAAGATACTCAAACGAGAAATGAAAAGATACACAACTGGAATAGTAAAGATAAGCAAACGATGTAAAGATACACAATTGGAATAGTAAAGATACGCAAACGATGTAAAGATACTCAGTTTGAAAGAAACACACTCCCACACTTGCAAAACTCTCAAATTCAATAGAAACTCGCATCAGAAAGCCTTACAGAAAGATACTCAAACGAGAAATGAAAAAAATACACAATTGGAATAGTAAAGATACGCAAACGATGTAAAGATACACAATTGGAATAGTAAACATACGCAAACGATGTAAAGATACTCAGTTTGAAAGAAACACACTCCCACACTTGCAAAACTCTCAAATACAATAGAAACTCGCATCAGAAGCCTTACAGAAAGATACTCAAACGAGAAATGAAAAGATACACAATTGGAATAGTAAAGATACGCAAACGATGTAAAGATACTCAGTTTGAAAGAAACACACTCCCACACTTGCAAAACTCTCAAATTCAATAGAAACTCGCATCAGAAAGCCTTACAGAAAGATACTAAAACGAGAAAGGAAAAGATACTCAATTGGAATAGTAAAGATACGCAAACGATGTAAAGATACACAATTGGAATAGTAAAGATACGCAAACGATGTAAAGATACTCAGTTGAAAGAAACACACTCCCACACTTGCAAAACTCTTAAATACAATAGAAACTCGCACCAGAAGCCTTACAGAAAGATACTCAAACGAGAAAGGAAAAGATACACAATTGGAATAGTAAAGATACGCAAACGATTTAAAGATACACAATTGGAATAGTAAAGATACGCAAACTATGTAAAGATACTCAGTTTGAAAGAAACACACTCCCACACTTGCAAAACTCTCAAATTCAATAGAAACTCGCATCAGAAAGCCTTACAGAAAGATACTCAAACGAGAAATGAAAAAAATACACAATTGGAATAGTAAAGATACGCAAACGATGTAAAGATACACAATTGGAATAGTGAAGATACGCAAACGATGTAAAGATACACAATTGGAATAGTAAAGATACGGAAACGATGTAAAGATACACAATTGGAATAGTAAAGATACGCAAACGATGTAAAGATACTCAGTTTGAAAGAAACACACTCCCACACTTGCAAAACTCTTAAATACAATAGAAACTCGCACCAGAAGCCTTACAGAAAGATACTCAAACGAGAAATGAAAAGATACCCAATTGGAATAGTAAAGATACGCAAACGATTTAAAGATACACAATTGGAATAGTAAAGATACGCAAACTATGTAAAGATACTCAGTTTGAAAGAAACACACTCCCACACTTGCAAAACTCTCAAATTCAATAGAAACTCGCATCAGAAAGCTTTACAGAAAGATACTCAAACGAGAAATGAAAAGATACTCAATTGGAATAGTAAAGATACGCAAACGATGTAAAGATACACAATTGGAATAGTAAAGATACGCAAACGATGTAAAGATACTCAGTTGAAAGAAACACACTCCCACACTTGCAAAACTCTTAAATACAATACAAACTCGCACCAGAAGCCTTACAGAAAGATACTCAAACGAGAAATGAAAAGATACACAATTGGAATAGTAAAGATACGCAAACGATTTAAAGATACACAATTGGAATAGTAAAGATACTCAAACTATGTAAAGATACTCAGTTTGAAAGAAACACACTCCCACACTTGCAAAACTCTCAAATTCAATAGAAACTCGCATCAGAAAGCCTTACAGAAAGATACTCAAACGAGAAATGAAAAAAATACACAATTGGAATAGTAAAGATACGCAAACGATGTAAAGATACACAATTGGAATAGTAAAGATACGCAAACGATGTAAAGATACACAATTGGAATAGTAAAGATACGCAAACGATGTAAAGATACTCAGTTTGAAAGAAACACACTCCCACACTTGCAAAACTCTTAAATACAATAGAAACTCGCACCAGAAGCCTTACAGAAAGATACTCAAACGAGAAATGAAAAGATACCCAATTGGAATAGTAAAGATATGCAAACGATTTAAAGATACACAATTGGAATAGTAAAGATACGCAAACTATGTAAAGATACTCAGTTTGAAAGAAACACACTCCCACACTTGCAAAACTCTTAAATACAATAGAAACTCGCATCAGAAGCCTTACAGAAAGATACTCAAACGAGAAATGAAAAGATACACAATTGGAATAGTAAAGATACGCAAACGATGTAAAGATACACAATTGGAATAGTAAACATACGCAAACGATGTAAAGATACTCAGTTTGAAAGAAACACACTCCCACACTTGCAAAACTCTTAAATACAATAGAAACTCGCATCAGAAAGCCTTACAGAAAGATACTCAAACGAGAAATGAAAAGATACACAATTGGAATAGTAAAGATACGCAAACGATGTAAAGATACACAATTGGAATAGTAAAGATACTCAAACGATGTAAAGATACTCAATTGGAATAGTAAAGATACGCAAACGATGTAAAGATACTCAGTTTGAAAGAAACACACTCCCACACTTGCAAAACTCTCAAATTCAATAGAAACTCGCATCAGAAAGCCTGACAGAAAGATACTCAAACGAGAAATGAAAAGATAAACAATTGGAATAGTAAAGATACGCAAACGATGTAAAGATACACAATTGGAATAGTAAAGATACGCAAACTATGTAAAGATACTCAGTTAGAAAGAAACACACTCCCACACTTGCAAAACTCTCAAATTCAATCGAAACTCGCATCAAAAGCCATACAGAAAGATACTCAAACGAGAAATGAAAAGATACACAACTGGAATAGTAAAGATACGCAAACGATGTTAAGATACCCGATTGGAATAGTAAAGATACGCAAACGATGTAAAGATACTCAGTTTGAAAGAAACACACTCCCACACTTGCAAAACTCTCAAATTCAATAGAAACTCGCATCAGAAGCCATACAGAAAGATACTCAAACGAGAAATGAAAAGATACACAACTGGAATAGTAAAGATAAGCAAACGATGTAAAGATACACAATTGGAATAGTAAAGATACGCAAACGATGTAAAGATACTCAGTTTGAAAGAAACACACTCCCACACTTGCAAAACTCTCAAATTCAATAGAAACTCGCATCAGAAAGCCTTACAGAAAGATACTCAAACGAGAAATGAAAAAAATACACAATTGGAATAGTAAAGATACGCAAACGATGTAAAGATACACAATTGGAATAGTAAACATACGCAAACGATGTAAAGATACTCAGTTTGAAAGAAACACACTCCCACACTTGCAAAACTCTCAAATACAATAGAAACTCGCATCAGAAGCCTTACAGAAAGATACTCAAACGAGAAATGAAAAGATACACAATTGGAATAGTAAAGATACGCAAACGATGTAAAGATACTCAGTTTGAAAGAAACACACTCCCACACTTGCAAAACTCTCAAATTCAATAGAAACTCACATCAGAAAGCCTTACAGAAAGATACTCAAACGAGAAATGAAAAAAATACACAATTGGAATAGTAAAGATACGCAAACGATGTAAAGATACAGAATTGGAATAGTAAAGATACGCAAACGATGTAAAGATACACAATTGGAATAGTAAAGATACGGAAACGATGTAAAGATACACAATTGGAATAGTAAAGATACGCAAACGATGTAAAGATACTCAGTTTGAAAGAAACACACTCCTACACTTGCAAAACTCTCAAATACAATAGAAACTCGCATTAGAAGCCATACAGAAAGATACTCAAACGAGAAATGAAAAGATACACAATTGGAATAGTAAAGATACGCAAACGATGTAAAGTTACACAATTGGAATAGTAAACATACGCAAACGATGTAAAGATACTCAGTTTGAAAGAAACACACTCCCACACTTACAAAACTCTTAAATACAATAGAAACTCGCATCAGAAAGCCTTACAGAAATATACTCAAACGAGAAATGAAAAGATAAACAATTGGAATAGTAAAGATACGCAAACGATGTAAAGATACAGAATTGGAATAGTAAAGATACTCAAACGATGTAAAGATACTCAGTTTGAAAGAAACACACTCCCACACTTGCAAAACTCTCAAATTCAATAGAAACTCGCATCAGAAAGCCTTACAGAAAGATACTAAAACGAGAAAGGAAAAGATACACAATTGGAATAGTAAAGATACGCAAACGATGTAAAGATACACAATTTGAATAGTAAAGATACGCAAACGATGTAAAGATACTCAGTTTGAAAGAAACACACTCCCACACTTGCAAAACTCTCAAATTCAATAGAAACTCGCATCAGAAAGCCTTACAGAAAGATACTCAAACGAGAAATGAAAAGATACACAATTGGAATAGTAAAGATACGGAAACGATGTAAAGATACTCAATTGGAATAGTAAAGATATGCAAACTATGTAAAGATACTCAGTTTGAAAGAAACACACTCCCACACTTGCAAAATTCTC
This sequence comes from Argentina anserina, assembly GCF_933775445.1. Taxonomy (NCBI): domain Eukaryota; kingdom Viridiplantae; phylum Streptophyta; class Magnoliopsida; order Rosales; family Rosaceae; genus Argentina; species Argentina anserina. Next base: position 9,682,520 of record NC_065873.1, on the reverse strand, counting down.
AAATTTAATAGAAACTCGCATCAGAAAGCCTTACAGAAAGATACTCAAACGAGAAATGAAAAGATACTAAATTGGAATAGTAAAGATACGCAAACGATTTAAAGATACACAATTGGAATAGTAAAGATACACAAACTATGTAAAGATACTCAGTTTGAAAGAAACACACTCCCACACTTGCAAAACTCTCAAATACAATAGAAACTCGCATCAAAAGCCATACTGAAAGATACTCAAACGAGAAATGAAAAGATACACAACTGGAATAGTAAAGATACGCAAACGATGTTAAGATACCCGATTGGAATAGTAAAGATACGCAAACGATGTAAAGATACTCAGTTTGAAAGAAACACACTCCCACACTTGCAAAACTCTGAAATTCAATAGAAACTCGCATCAGAAAGCCGTACAGAAAGATACTAAAACGAGAAAGGAAAAGATACTCAATTGGAATAGTAAAATACGCAAACGATGTAAAGATACACAATTGGAATAGTAAAGATACGCAAACGATGTAAAGATACTCAGTTTGAAAGAAACACACTCCCACACTTGCAAAACTCTTAAATACAATAGAAACTCGCACCAGAAGCCATACAGAAAGATACTCAAACGAGAAATGAAAAGATATACAATTGGAATAGTAAAGATACGCAAACGATTTAAAGATACACAATTGGAATAGTAAAGATACGCAAACTATGTAAAGATACTCAGTTTGAAAGAAACACACTCCCACACTTGCAAAACTCTTAAATACAATAGAAACTCGCATCAGAAGCCTTACAGAAAGATACTCAAACGAGAAATGAAAAGATACACAATTGGAATAGTAAAGATACGCAAACGATGTAAAGATACACAATTGGAATAGTAAACATACGCAAACGATGTAAAGATACTCAGTTTGAAAGAAACACACTCCCACACTTGCAAAACTCTTAAATACAATAGAAACTCGCATCAGAAAGCCTTACAGAAAGATACTCAAACGAGAAATGAAAAGATACACAATTGGAATAGTAAAGATACGCAAACGATGTAAAGATACACAATTGGAATAGTAAAGATACGCAAACGATGTAAAGATACTCAGTTTGAAAGAAACACACTCCCACACTTGCAAAACTCTCAAATTCAATAGAAACTCGCATCAAAAGCCATACAGAAAGATACTCAAACGAGAAATGAAAAGATACACAACTGGAATAGTAAAGATAAGCAAACGATGTAAAGATACACAATTGGAATAGTAAAGATACGCAAACGATGTAAAGATACTCAGTTTGAAAGAAACACACTCCCACACTTGCAAAACTCTCAAATACAATAGAAACTCGCATCAGAAGCCTTACAGAAAGATACTCAAACGAGAAATGAAAAGATACACAATTGGAATAGTAAAGATACGCAAACGATGTAAAGATACACAATTGGAATAGTAAAGATACGCAAACGATGTAAAGATACCCAGTTTGAAAGAAACACACTCCCACACTTGCAAAACTCTCAAATTCAATAGAAACTCGCATCAGAAAGCCTGACAGAAATATACTCAAACGAGAAATGAAAAGATAAACAATTGGAATAGTAAAGATACGCAAACGATGTAAAGATACACAATTGGAATAGTAAAGATACGCAAACTATGTAAAGATACTCAGTTAGAAAGAAACACACTCCCACACTTGCAAAACTCTCAAATTCAATCGAAACTCGCATCAGAAAACCTTACAGAAAGATACTCAAACGAGAAATGAAAAGATACACAATTGGAATAGTAAAGATACGCAAACGATGTAAAGATACACAATTGGAATAGTAAACATACGCAAACGATGTAAAGATACTCAGTTTGAAAGAAACACACTCCCACACTTGCAAAACTCTTAAATACAATAGAAACTCGCATCAGAAAGCCTTACAGAAAGATACTCAAACGAGAAATGAAAAGATACACAATTGGAATAGTAAAGATACGCAAACGATGTAAAGATACACAATTGGAATAGTAAAGATACTCAAACGATGTAAAGATACTCAGTTTGAAAGAAACACACTCCCACACTTGCAAAACTCTTAAATTCAATAGAAACTCGCATCAAAAGCCATACAGAAAGATACTCAAACGAGAAATGAAAAGATACACAACTGGAGTAGTAAAGATACGCAAACGATGTTAAGATACCCGATTGGAATAGTAAAGATACGCAAACGATGTAAAGATACTCAGTTTGAAAGAAACACACTCCCACACTTGCAAAACTCTCAAATTCAATAGAAACTCGCATCAGAAGCCATACAGAAAGATACTCAAACGAGAAATGAAAAGATACACAACTGGAATAGTAAAGATAAGCAAACGATGTAAAGATACACAATTGGAATAGTAAAGATACGCAAACGATGTAAAGATACTCAGTTTGAAAGAAACACACTCCCACACTTGCAAAACTCTCAAATTCAATAGAAACTCGCATCAGAAAGCCTTACAGAAAGATACTAAAACGAGAAAGGAAAAGATACTCAATTGGAATAGTAAAGATACGCAAACGATGTAAAGATACACAATTGGAATAGTAAAGATACGCAAACTATGTAAAGATACTCAGTTGAAAGAAACACACTCCCACACTTGCAAAACTCTTAAATACAATATAAACTCGCACCAGAAGCCTTACAGAAAGATACTCAAACGAGAAATGAAAAGATACACAATTGGAATAGTAAAGATACGCAAACGATTTAAAGATACACAATTGGAATAGTAAAGATACGCAAACGATGTAAAGATACTCAGTTTGAAAGAAACACACTCCCACACTTGCAAAACTCTCAAATTCAATAGAAACTCGCATCAGAAACCCTTACAGAAAGATACTCAAACGAGAAATGAAAAGATAAACAATTGGAATAGTAAAGATACGCAAACGATGTAAAGATACACAATTGGAATAGTAAAGATACGCAAACTATGTAAAGATACTCAGTTAGAAAGAAACACACTCCCACACTTGCAAAACTCTTAAATACAATAGAAACTCGCATCAGAAAGCCTTACAGAAAGATACTCAAACGAGAAATGAAAAGATACACAATTGGAATAGTAAAGATACGCAAACGATGTAAAGATACACAATTGGAATAGTAAAGATACGCAAACTATGTAAAGATACTCAGTTAGAAAGAAACACACTCCCACACTTGCAAAACTCTCAAATTCAATCGAAACTCGCATCAGAAAACCTTACAGAAAGATACTCAAACGAGAAATGAAAAGATACACAATTGGAATAGTAAAGATACGCAAACGATGTAAAGATACACAATTGGAATAGTAAACATACGCAAACGATGTAAAGATACTCAGTTTGAAAGAAACACACTCCCACACTTGCAAAACTCTTAAATACAATAGAAACTCGCATCAGAAAGCCTTACAGAAAGATACTCAAACGAGAAATGAAAAGATACACAATTGGAATAGTAAAGATACGCAAACGATGTAAAGATACACAATTGGAATAGTAAAGATACTCAAACGATGTAAAGATACTCAGTTTGAAAGAAACACACTCCCACACTTGCAAAACTCTCAAATTCAATAGAAACTCGCATCAAAAGCCATACAGAAAGATACTCAAACGAGAAATGAAAAGATACACAACTGGAGTAGTAAAGATACGCAAACGATGTTAAGATACCCGATTGGAATAGTAAAGATACGCAAACGATGTAAAGATACTCAGTTTGAAAGAAACACACTCCCACACTTGCAAAACTCTCAAATTCAATAGAAACTCGCATCAGAAGCCATACAGAAAGATACTCAAACGAGAAATGAAAAGATACACAACTGGAATAGTAAAGATAAGCAAACGATGTAAAGATACACAATTGGAATAGTAAAGATACGCAAACGATGTAAAGATACTCAGTTTGAAAGAAACACACTCCCACACTTGCAAAACTCTCAAATTCAATAGAAACTCGCATCAGAAAGCCTTACAGAAAGATACTAAAACGAGAAAGGAAAAGATACTCAATTGGAATAGTAAAGATACGCAAACGATGTAAAGATACACAATTGGAATAGTAAAGATACGCAAACGATGTAAAGATACTCAGTTGAAAGAAACACACTCCCACACTTGCAAAACTCTTAAATACAATATAAACTCGCACCAGAAGCCTTACAGAAAGATACTCAAACGAGAAATGAAAAGATACACAATTGGAATAGTAAAGATACGCAAACGATTTAAAGATACACAATTGGAATAGTAAAGATACGCAAACGATGTAAAGATACTCAGTTTGAAAGAAACACACTCCCACACTTGCAAAACTCTCAAATTCAATAGAAACTCGCATCAGAAACCCATACAGAAAGATACTCAAACGAGAAATGAAAAGATAAACAATTGGAATAGTAAAGATACGCAAACGATGTAAAGATACACAATTGGAATAGTAAAGATACGCAAACTATGTAAAGATACTCAGTTAGAAAGAAACACACTCCCACACTTGCAAAACTCTCAAATTCAATAGAAACTCGCATCAGAAAGCCTTACAGAAAGATACTCAAACGAGAAATGAAAAGATAAACAATTGGAATAGTAAAGATACGCAAACGATGTAAAGATACACAATTGGAATAGTAAAGATACGCAAACTATGTAAAGATACTCAGTTGAAAGAAACACACTCCCACACTTGCAAAACTCTTAAATACAATAGAAACTCGCATTAAAAGCCATACAGAAAGATACTCAAACGAGAAATGAAAAGATACACAATTGGAATAGTAAAGATACGCAAACGATTTAAAGATACACAATTGGAATAGTAAAGATACGCAAACTATGTAAAGATACTCAGTTTGAAAGAAACACACTCCCACACTTGCAAAACTCTCAAATTCAATAGAAACTCGCATCAGAAAGCCTGACAGAAAGATACTCAAACGAGAAATGAAAAGATAAACAATTGGAATAGTAAAGATACGCAAACGATGTAAAGATACACAATTGGAATAGTAAAGATACGCAAACTATGTAAAGATACTCAGTTAGAAAGAAACACACTCCCACACTTGCAAAACTCTCAAATTCAATAGAAACTCGCATCAGAAAGCCTGACAGAAATATACTCAAACGAGAAATGAAAAGATAAACAATTGGAATAGTAAAGATACGCAAACGATGTAAAGATACACAATTGGAATAGTAAAGATACGCAAACTATGTAAAGATACTCAGTTAGAAAGAAACACACTCCCACACTTGCAAAACTCTCAAATTCAATCGAAACTCGCATCAGAAAACCTTACAGAAAGATACTCAAACGAGAAATGAAAAGATACACAATTGGAATAGTAAAGATACGCAAACGATGTAAAGATACACAATTGGAATAGTAAACATACGCAAACGATGTAAAGATACTCAGTTTGAAAGAAACACACTCCCACACTTGCAAAACTCTTAAATACAATAGAAACTCGCATCAGAAAGCCTTACAGAAAGATACTCAAACGAGAAATGAAAAGATACACAATTGGAATAGTAAAGATACGCAAACGATGTAAAGATACACAATTGGAATAGTAAAGATACTCAAACGATGTAAAGATACTCAGTTGGAAAGAAACACACTCCCACACTTGCAAAACTCTCAAATTCAATAGAAACTCGCATCAAAAGCCATACAGAAAGATACTCAAACGAGAAATGAAAAGATACACAACTGGAGTAGTAAAGATACGCAAACGATGTTAAGATACCCGATTGGAATAGTAAAGATACGCAAACGATGTAAAGATACTCAGTTTGAAAGAAACACACTCCCACACTTGCAAAACTCTCAAATTCAATAGAAACTCGCATCAGAAGCCATACAGAAAGATACTCAAACGAGAAATGAAAAGATACACAACTGGAATAGTAAAGATAAGCAAACGATGTAAAGATACACAATTGGAATAGTAAAGATACGCAAACGATGTAAAGATACTCAGTTTGAAAGAAACACACTCCCACACTTGCAAAACTCTCAAATTCAATAGAAACTCGCATCAGAAAGCCTTACAGAAAGATACTAAAACGAGAAAGGAAAAGATACTCAATTGGAATAGTAAAGATACGCAAACGATGTAAAGATACACAATTGGAATAGTAAAGATACGCAAACGATGTAAAGATACTCAGTTGAAAGAAACACACTCCCACACTTGCAAAACTCTTAAATACAATATAAACTCGCACCAGAAGCCTTACAGAAAGATACTCAAACGAGAAATGAAAAGATACACAATTGGAATAGTAAAGATACGCAAACGATTTAAAGATACACAATTGGAATAGTAAAGATACGCAAACTATGTAAAGATACTCAGTTTGAAAGAAACACACTCCCACACTTGCAAAACTCTCAAATTCAATAGAAACTCGCATCAGAAACCCTTACAGAAAGATACTCAAACGAGAAATGAAAAGATAAAAAATTGGAATAGTAAAGATACGCAAACGATGTAAAGATACACAATTGGAATAGTAAAGATACGCAAACTATGTAAAGATACTCAGTTAGAAAGAAACACACTCCCACACTTGCAAAACTCTTAAATACAATAGAAACTCGCATCAGAAAGCCTTACAGAAAGATACTCAAACGAGAAATGAAAAGATACACAATTGGAATAGTAAAGATACGCAAACGATGTAAAGATACACAATTGGAATAGTAAAGATACGCAAACTATGTAAAGATACTCAGTTAGAAAGAAACACACTCCCACACTTGCAAAACTCTCAAATTCAATCGAAACTCGCATCAGAAAACCTTACAGAAAGATACTCAAACGAGAAATGAAAAGATACACAATTGGAATAGTAAAGATACGCAAACGATGTAAAGATACACAATTGGAATAGTAAACATACGCAAACGATGTAAAGATACTCAGTTTGAAAGAAACACACTCCCACACTTGCAAAACTCTTAAATACAATAGAAACTCGCATCAGAAAGCCTTACAGAAAGATACTCAAACGAGAAATGAAAAGATACACAATTGGAATAGTAAAGATACGCAAACGATGTAAAGATACACAATTGGAATAGTAAAGATACTCAAACGATGTAAAGATACTCAGTTTGAAAGAAACACACTCCCACACTTGCAAAACTCTCAAATTCAATAGAAACTCGCATCAAAAGCCATACAGAAAGATACTCAAACGAGAAATGAAAAGATACACAACTGGAGTAGTAAAGATACGCAAACGATGTTAAGATACCCGATTGGAATAGTAAAGATACGCAAACGATGTAAAGATACTCAGTTTGAAAGAAACACACTCCCACACTTGCAAAACTCTCAAATTCAATAGAAACTCGCATCAGAAGCCATACAGAAAGATACTCAAACGAGAAATGAAAAGATACACAACTGGAATAGTAAAGATAAGCAAACGATGTAAAGATACACAATTGGAATAGTAAAGATACGCAAACGATGTAAAGATACTCAGTTTGAAAGAAACACACTCCCACACTTGCAAAACTCTCAAATTCAATAGAAACTCGCATCAGAAAGCCTTACAGAAAGATACTAAAACGAGAAAGGAAAAGATACTCAATTGGAATAGTAAAGATACGCAAACGATGTAAAGATACACAATTGGAATAGTAAAGATACGCAAACGATGTAAAGATACTCAGTTGAAAGAAACACACTCCCACACTTGCAAAACTCTTAAATACAATATAAACTCGCACCAGAAGCCTTACAGAAAGATACTCAAACGAGAAATGAAAATATACACAATTGGAATAGTAAAGATACGCAAACGATTTAAAGATACACAATTGGAATAGTAAAGATACGCAAACTATGTAAAGATACTCAGTTTGAAAGAAACACACTCCCACACTTGCAAAACTCTCAAATTCAATAGAAACTCGCATCAGAAACCCTTACAGAAAGATACTCAAACGAGAAATGAAAAGATAAACAATTGGAATAGTAAAGATACGCAAACGATGTAAAGATACACAATTTTAATAGTAAAGATACGCAAACTATGTAAAGATACTCAGTTAGAAAGAAACACACTCCCACACTTGCAAAACTCTCAAATTCAATAGAAACTCGCATCAGAAACCCTTACAGAAAGATACTCAAACGAGAAATGAAAAGATAAACAATTGGAATAGTAAAGATACGCAAACGATGTAAAGATACACAATTGGAATAGTAAAGATACGCAAACTATGTAAAGATACTCAGTTGAAAGAAACACACTCCCACACTTGCAAAACTCTTAAATACAATAGAAACTCGCATCAAAAGCCATACAGAAAGATACTCAAACGAGAAATGAAAAGATACACAATTGGAATAGTAAAGATACGCAAACGATTTAAAGATACACAATTGGAATAGTAAAGATACGCAAACTATGTAAAGATACTCAGTTTGAAAGAAACACACTCCCACACTTGCAAAACTCTCAAATTCAATAGAAACTCGCATCAGAAAGCCTGACAGAAAGATACTCAAACGAGAAATGAAAAGATAAACAATTGGAATAGTAAAGATACGCAAACGATGTAAAGATACACAATTGGAATAGTAAAGATACGCAAACTATGTAAAGATACTCAGTTAGAAAGAAACACACTCCCACACTTGCAAAACTCTCAAATTCAATAGAAACTCGCATCAGAAAGCCTGACAGAAATATACTCAAACGAGAAATGAAAAGATAAACAATTGGAATAGTAAAGATACGCAAACGATGTAAAGATACACAATTGGAATAGTAAAGATACGCAAACTATGTAAAGATACTCAGTTTGAAAGAAACACACTCCCACACTTGCAAAACTCTCAAATTCAATCGAAACTCGCATCAGAAAACCTTACAGAAAGATACTCAAACGAGAAATGAAAAGATACACAATTGGAATAGTAAAGATACGCAAACGATGTAAAGATACACAATTGGAATAGTAAACATACGCAAACGATGTAAAGATACTCAGTTTGAAAGAAACACACTCCCACACTTGCAAAACTCTTAAATACAATAGAAACTCGCATCAGAAAGCCTTACAGAAAGATACTCAAACGAGAAATGAAAAGATACACAATTGGAATAGTAAAGATACGCAAACGATGTAAAGATACACAATTGGAATAGTAAAGATACTCAAACGATGTAAAGATACTCAGTTTGAAAGAAACACACTCCCACACTTGCAAAACTCTCAAATTCAATAGAAACTCGCATCAAAAGCCATACAGAAAGATACTCAAACGAGAAATGAAAAGATACACAACTGGAGTAGTAAAGATACGCAAACGATGTTAAGATACCCGATTGGAATAGTAAAGATACGCAAACGATGTAAAGATACTCAGTTTGAAAGAAACACACTCCCACACTTGCAAAACTCTCAAATTCAATAGAAACTCGCATCAGAAGCCATACAGAAAGATACTCAAACGAGAAATGAAAAGATACACAACTGGAATAGTAAAGATAAGCAAACGATGTAAAGATACACAATTGGAATAGTAAAGATACGCAAACGATGTAAAGATACTCAGTTTGAAAGAAACACACTCCCACACTTGCAAAACTCTCAAATTCAATAGAAACTCGCATCAGAAAGCCTTACAGAAAGATACTAAAACGAGAAAGGAAAAGATACTCAATTGGAATAGTAAAGATACGCAAACGATGTAAAGATACACAATTGGAATAGTAAAGATACGCAAACGATGTAAAGATACTCAGTTGAAAGAAACACACTCCCACACTTGCAAAACTCTTAAATACAATATAAACTCGCACCAGAAGCCTTACAGAAAGATACTCAAACGAGAAATGAAAAGATACACAATTGGAATAGTAAAGATACGCAAACGATTTAAAGATACACAATTGGAATAGTAAAGATACGCAAACGATGTAAAGATACTCAGTTTGAAAGAAACACACTCCCACACTTGCAAAACTCTCAAATTCAATAGAAACTCGCATCAGAAACCCTTACAGAAAGATACTCAAACGAGAAATGAAAATATAAACAATTGGAATAGAAAAGATACGCAAACGATGTAAAGATACACAATTGGAATAGTAAAGATACGCAAACTATGTAAAGATACTCAGTTAGAAAGAAACACACTCCCACACTTGCAAAACTCTTAAATACAATAGAAACTCGCATCAGAAAGCCTTACAGAAAGATACTCAAACGAGAAATGAAAAGATACACAATTGGAATAGTAAAGATACGCAAACGATGTAAAGATACACAATTGGAATAGTAAAGATACGCAAACTATGTAAAGATACTCAGTTAGAAAGAAACACACTCCCACACTTGCAAAACTCTCAAATTCAATCGAAACTCGCATCAGAAAACCTTACAGAAAGATACTCAAACGAGAAATGAAAAGATACACAATTGGAATAGTAAAGATACGCAAACGATGTAAAGATACACAATTGGAATAGTAAAGATACGCAAACGATGTAAAGATACTCAGTTTGAAAGAAACACACTCCCACACTTGCAAAACTCTTAAATACAATAGAAACTCGCATCAGAAAGCCTTACAGAAAGATACTCAAACGAGAAATGAAAAGATACACAATTGGAATAGTAAAGATACGCAAACGATGTAAAGATACACAATTGGAATAGTAAAGATACTCAAACGATGTAAAGATACTCAGTTTGAAAGAAACACACTCCCACACTTGCAAAACTCTCAAATTCAATAGAAACTCGCATCAAAAGCCATACAGAAAGATACTCAAACGAGAAATGAAAAGATACACAACTGGAGTAGTAAAGATACGCAAACGATGTTAAGATACCCGATTGGAATAGTAAAGATACGCAAACGATGTAAAGATACTCAGTTTGAAAGAAACACACTCCCACACTTGCAAAACTCTCAAATTCAATAGAAACTCGCATCAGAAGCCATACAGAAAGATACTCAAACGAGAAATGAAAAGATACACAACTGGAATAGTAAAGATAAGCAAACGATGTAAAGATACACAATTGGAATAGTAAAGATACGCAAACGATGTAAAGATACTCAGTTTGAAAGAAACACACTCCCACACTTGCAAAACTCTCAAATTCAATAGAAACTCGCATCAGAAAGCCTTACAGAAAGATACTAAAACGAGAAAGGAAAAGATACTCAATTGGAATAGTAAAGATACGCAAACGATGTAAAGATACACAATTGGAATAGTAAAGATACGCAAACGATGTAAAGATACTCAGTTGAAAGAAACACACTCCCACACTTGCAAAACTCTTAAATACAATATAAACTCGCACCAGAAGCCTTACAGAAAGATACTCAAACGAGAAATGAAAAGATACACAATTGGAATAGTAAAGATACGCAAACGATTTAAAGATACACAATTGGAATAGTAAAGATACGCAAACTATGTAAAGATACTCAGTTTGAAAGAAACACACTCCCACACTTGCAAAACTCTCAAATTCAATAGAAACTCGCATCAGAAACCCTTACAGAAAGATACTCAAACGAGAAATGAAAAGATAAACAATTGGAATAGTAAAGATACGCAAACGATGTAAAGATACACAATTGGAATAGTAAAGATACGCAAACTATGTAAAGATACTCAGTTAGAAAGAAACACACTCCCACACTTGCAAAACTCTCAAATTCAATAGAAACTCGCATCAGAAACCCTTACAGAAAGATACTCAAACGAGAAATGAAAAGATAAACAATTGGAATAGTAAAGATACGCAAACGATGTAAAGATACACAATTGGAATAGTAAAGATACGCAAACTATGTAAAGATACTCAGTTGAAAGAAACACACTCCCACACTTGCAAAACTCTTAAATACAATAGAAACTCGCATCAAAAGCCATACAGAAAGATACTCAAACGAGAAATGAAAAGATACACAATTGGAATAGTAAAGATACGCAAACGATTTAAAGATACACAATTGGAATAGTAAAGATACGCAAACTATGTAAAGATACTCAGTTTGAAAGAAACACACTCCCACACTTGCAAAACTCTCAAATTCAATAGAAACTCGCATCAGAAAGCCTGACAGAAAGATACTCAAACGAGAAATGAAAAGATAAACAATTGGAATAGTAAAGATACGCAAACGATGTAAAGATACACAATTGGAATAGTAAAGATACGCAAACTATGTAAAGATACTCAGTTAGAAAGAAACACACTCCCACACTTGCAAAACTCTCAAATTCAATCGAAACTCGCATCAGAAAACCTTACAGAAAGATACTCAAACGAGAAATGAAAAGATACACAATTGGAATAGTAAAGATACGCAAACGATGTAAATATACACAATTGGAATAGTAAAGATACGCAAACGATGTAAAGATACACAATTGGAATAGTAAAGATACGCAAACGATGTAAAGATACACAATTGAAATAGTAAACAGACGCAAACGATGTAAAGATACTTAGTTTGAAAGAAACACACTCCCACACTTGCAAAACTCTCAAATACAATAGAAACTCGCATCAGAAGCCTTACAGAAAGATACTCAAACGAGAAATGAAAAGATACACAATTGGAATAGTAAAGATACGCAAACGATGTAAAGATACTCAGTTTGAAAGAAACACACTCCCACACTTGCAAAACTCTCAAATTCAATAGAAACTCGCATCAGAAAGCCTTTTAGAAAGATACTCAAACGAGAAATGAAAAAAATACACAATTGGAATAGTAAAGATACGCAAACGATGTAAAGATACACAATTGGGATAGTAAAGATACGCAAACGATGTAAAGATACACAATTGGAATAGTAAAGATACGGAAACGATGTAAAGATACACAATTGGAATAGTAAAGATACGCAAACGATGTAAAGATACTCAGTTTGAAAGAAACACACTCCCACACTTGCAAAACTCTTAAATACAATAGAAACTCGCATTAGAAGCCATACAGAAAGATACTCAAACGAGAAATGAAAAGATACACAATTGGAATAGTAAAGATACGCAAACGATGTAAAGTTACACAATTGGAATAGTAAACATACGCAAACGATGTAAAGATACTCAGTTTGAAAGAAACACACTCCCACACTTGCAAAACTCTCAAATACAATAGAAACTCGCATCAAAAGCCATACTGAAAGATACTCAAACGAGAAATGAAAAGATACACAACTGGAATAGTAAAGATACGCAAACGATGTTAAGATACCCGATTGGAATAGTAAAGATACGGAAACGATGTAAAGATACTCAGTTTGAAAGAAACACACTCCCACACTTGCAAAACTCTCAAATTCAATAGAAACTCGCATCAGAAAGCCTTACAGAAAGATACTAAAATGAGAAAGGAAAAGATACTCAATTGGAATAGTAAAGATACGCAAACGATGTAAAGATACTCAGTTTGAAAGAAACACACTCCCACACTTGCAAAACTCTTAAATACAATAGAAACTCGCATCAGAAGCCTTACAGAAAGATACTCAAACGAGAAATGAAAAGATACACAATTGGAATAGTAAAGATACGCAAACGATGTAAAGATACACAATTGGAATAGTAAACATACGCAAACGATGTAAAGATACTCAGTTTGAAAGAAACACACTCCCACACTTGCAAAACTCTTAAATACAATAGAAACTCGCATCAGAAAGCCTTACAGAAAGATACTCAAACGAGAAATGAAAAGATACACAATTGGAATAGTAAAGATACGCAAACGATGTAAAGATACACAATTGGAATAGTAAAGATACTCAAACGATGTAAAGATACTCAGTTTGAAAGAAACACACTCCCACACTTGCAAAACTCTCAAATTCAATAGAAACTCGCATCAAAAGCCATACAGAAAGATACTCAAACGAGAAATGAAAAGATACACAACTGGAATAGTAAAGATACGCAAACGATGTTAAGATACCCGATTGGAATAGTAAAGATACGCAAACGATGTAAAGATACTCAGTTTGAAAGAAACACACTTCCACACTTGCAAAACTCTCAAATTCAATAGAAACTCGCATCAGAAAGCCTTACAGAAAGATACTAAAACGAGAAAGGAAAAGATACTCAATTGGAATAGTAAAGATACACAAACGATGTAAAGATACACAATTGGAATAGTAAAGATACGCAAACGATGTAAAGATACTCAGTTGAAAGAAACACACTCCCAAACTTGCAAAACTCTTAAATACAATAGAAACTCGCACCAGAAGCCTTACAGAAAGATACTCAAACGAGAAATGAAAAGATACACAATTGGAATAGTAAAGATACGCAAACGATTTAAAGATACACAATTGGAATAGTAAAGATACGCAAACTATGTAAAGATAGTAAGTTTGAAAGAAACACACTCCCACACTTGCAAAACTCTCAAATTCAATAGAAACTCGCATCAGAAAGCCTGACAGAAAGATACTCAAACGAGAAATGAAAAGATAAACAATTGGAATAGTAAAGATACGGAAACGATGTAAAGATACACAATTGGAATAGTAAAGATACGCAAACGATGTAAAGATACTCAGTTTGAAAGAAACACACTCCCACACTTGCAAAACTCTCAAATACAATAGAAACTCGCATTAGAAGCCATACAGAAAGATACTCAAACGAGAAATGAAAAGATACACAATTGGAATAGTAAAGATACGCAAACGATGTAAAGTTACACAATTGGAATAGTAAACATACGCAAACGATGTAAAGATACTCAGTTTGAAAGAAACACACTCCCACACTTGCAAAACTCTCAAATACAATAGAAACTCGCATCAAAAGCCATACTGAAAGATACTCAAACGAGAAATGAAAAGATACACAACTGGAATAGTAAAGATACGCAAACGATGTTAAGATACCCGATTGGAATAGTAAAGATACGCAAACGATGTAAAGATACTCAGTTTGAAAGAAACACACTCCCACACTTGCAAAACTCTCAAATTCAATAGAAACTCGCATCAGAAAGCCTTACAGAAAGATACTAAAACGAGAAAGGAAAAGATACTCAATTGGAATAGTAAAGATACGCAAACGATGTAAAGATACACAATTGGAATAGTAAAGATACGCAAACGATGTAAAGATACTCAGTTTGAAAGAAACACACTCCCACACTTGCAAAACTCTTAAATACAATAGAAACTCGCACCAGAAGCCTTACAGAAAGATACTCAAACGAGAAATGAAAAGATACACAATTGGAATAGTAAAGATACGCAAACGATTTAAATATACACAATTGGAATAGTAAAGATACGCAAACTATGTAAAGATACTCAGTTTGAAAGAAACACACTCCCACACTTGCAAAACTCTCAAATACAATAGAAACTCGCATCAGAAGCCTTACAGAAAGATACTCAAACGAGAAATGAAAAGATACACAATTGGAATAGTAAAGATACGCAAACGATGTAAAGATACACAATTGGAATAGTAAACATACGCAAACGATGTAAAGATACTCAGTTTGAAAGAAACACACTCCCACACTTGCAAAACTCTTAAATACAATAGAAACTCGCATCAGAAAGCCTTACAGAAAGATACTCAAACGAGAAATGAAAAGATACACAATTGGAATAGTAAAGATACGCAAACGATGTAAAGATACACAATTGGAATAGTAAAGATACTCAAACGATGTAAAGATACTCAGTTTGAAAGAAACACACTCCCACACTTGCAAAACTCTCAAATTCAATAGAAACTCGCATCAGAAGCCATACAGAAAGATACTCAAACGAGAAATGAAAAGATACACAACTGGAATAGTAAAGATACGCAAACGATGTTAAGATACCCGATTGGAATAGTAAAGATACGCAAACGATGTAAAGATACTCAGTTTGAAAGAAACACACTCCCACACTTGCAAAACTCTCAAATTCAATAGAAACTCGCATCAGAAAGCCTTACAGAAAGATACTAAAACGAGAAAGGAAAAGATACTCAATTGGAATAGTAAAGATACGCAAACGATGTAAAGATACACAATTGGAATAGTAAAGATACGCAAACGAGGTAAAGATACTCAGTTGAAAGAAACACACTCCCAAACTTGCAAAACTCTTAAATACAATAGAAACTCGCACTAGAAGCCTTATAGAAAGATACTCAAACGAGAAATGAAAAGATACACAATTGGAATAGTAAAGATACGCAAACGATTTAAAGATACACAATTGGAATAGTAAAGATACGCAAACTATGTAAAGATACTAAGTTTGAAAGAAACACACTCCCACACTTGCAAAACTCTCAAATTCAATAGAAACTCGCATCAGAAAGCCTGACAGAAAGATACTGAAACGAGAAATGAAAAGATAAACAATTGGAATAGTAAAGATACGCAAACGATGTAAAGATACACAATTGGAATAGTAAAGATACGCAAACTATGTAAAGATACTCAGTTAGAAAGAAACACACTCCCACACTTGCAAAACTCTTAAATACAATAGAAACTCGCATCAGAAAGCCTTACAGAAAGATACTCAAACGAGAAATGAAAAGATACACAATTGGAATAGTAAAGATACGCAAACGATGTAAATATACACAATTGGAATAGTAAAGATACGCAAACGATGTAAAGATACATAATTGGAATAGTAAAGATACGCAAACGATGTAAAGATACACAATTGAAATAGTAAACAGACGCAAACGATGTAAAGATACTTAGTTTGAAAGAAACACACTCCCACACTTGCAAAACTCTCAAATACAATAGAAACTCGCATCAGAAGCCTTACAGAAAGATACTCAAACGAGAAATGAAAAGATACACAATTGGAATAGTAAAGATACGCAAACGATGTAAAGATACTCAGTTTGAAAGAAACACACTCCCACACTTGCAAAACTCTCAAATTCAATAGAAACTCGCATCAGAAAGCCTTACAGAAAGATACTAAAACGAGAAAGGAAAAGATACTCAATTGGAATAGTAAAGATACGCAAACGATGTAAAGATACACAATTGGAATTGTAAAGATACGCAAACGATGTAAAGATACTCAGTTTGAAAGAAACACACTCCCACACTTGCAAAACTCTTAAATACAATAGAAACTCGCACCAGAAGCCTTACAGAAAGATACTCAAACGAGAAATGAAAAGATACACAATTGGAATAGTAAAGATACGCAAACGATTTAAAGATACACAATTGGAATAGTAAAGATACGCAAACTATGTAAAGATACTCAGTTTGAAAGAAACACACTCCCACACTTGCAAAACTCTTAAATACAATAGAAACTCGCATCAGAAGCCTTACAGAAAGATACTCAAACGAGAAATCAAAAAGATACACAATTGGAATAGTAAAGATACGCAAACGATGTAAAGATACACAATTGGAATAGTAAACATACGCAAACGATGTAAAGATACTCAGTTTGAAAGAAACACACTCCCACACTTGCAAAACTCTTAAATACAATAGAAACTCGCATCAGAAAGCCTTACAGAAAGATACTCAAACGAGAAATGAAAAGATACACAATTGGAATAGTAAAGATACGCAAACGATGTAAAGATACACAATTGGAATAGTAAAGATACTCAAACGATGTAAAGATACTCAGTTTGAAAGAAACACACTCCCACACTTGCAAAACTCTTAAATACAATAGAAACTCGCATCAGAAAGCCTTACAGAAAGATACTCAAACGAGAAATGAAAAGATACTCAATTGGAATAGTAAAGATACGCAAATGATGTAAAGATACACAATTGGAATAGTAAAGATACTCAAACGATGTAAAGATACTCAGTTTGAAAGAAACACACTCCCACACTTGCAAAACTCTTAAATACAATAGAAACTCGCATCAGAAAGCCTTACAGAAAGATACTCAAACGAGAAATGTAAATATACACAATTAGAATAGTAAAGATACGCAAACGATGTAAAGATACACAATTGGAATAGTAAAGATACGCAAACGATGTAAAGATACACAATTGAAATAGTAAACAGACGCAAACGATGTAAAGATACTTAGTTTGAAAGAAACACACTCCCACACTTGCAAAACTCTCAAATACAATAGAAACTCGCATCAGAAGCCTTACAGAAAGATACTCAAACGAGAAATGAAAAGATACACAATTGGAATAGTAAAGATACGCAAACGATGTAAAGATACTCAGTTTGAAAGAAACACACTCCCACACTTGCAAAACTCTCAAATTCAATAGAAACTCGCATCAGAAAGCCTTTTAGAAAGATACTCAAACGAGAAATGAAAAAAATACACAATTGGAATAGTAAAGATACGCAAACGATGTAAAGATACACAATTGGGATAGTAAAGATACGCAAACGATGTAAAGATACACAATTGGAATAGTAAAGATACGGAAACGATGTAAAGATACACAATTGGAATAGTAAAGATACGCAAACGATGTAAAGATACTCAGTTTGAAAGAAACACACTCCCACACTTGCAAAACTCTTAAATACAATAGAAACTCGCATTAGAAGCCATACAGAAAGATACTCAAACGAGAAATGAAAAGATACACAATTGGAATAGTAAAGATACGCAAACGATGTAAAGTTACACAATTGGAATAGTAAAGATACGCAAACGATGTAAAGATACTCAGTTTGAAAGAAACACACTCCCACACTTGCAAAACTCTCAAATACAATAGAAACTCGCATCAAAAGCCATACTGAAAGATACTCAAACGAGAAATGAAAAGATACACAACTGGAATAGTAAAGATACGCAAACGATGTTAAGATACCCGATTGGAATAGTAAAGATACGGAAACGATGTAAAGATACTCAGTTTGAAAGAAACACACTCCCACACTTGCAAAACTCTCAAATACAATAGAAACTCGCATCAAAAGCCATACTGAAAGATACTCAAACGAGAAATGAAAAGATACACAACTGGAATAGTAAAGATACGCAAACGATGTTAAGATACCCGATTGGAATAGTAAAGATACGCAAACGATGTAAAGATACTCAGTTTGAAAGAAACACACTCCCACACTTGCAAAACTCTCAAATTCAATAGAAACTCGCATCAGAAAGCCTTACAGAAAGATACTAAAACGAGAAAGGAAAAGATACTCAATTGGAATAGTAAAGATACGCAAACGATGTAAAGATACACAATTGGAATAGTAAAGATACGCAAACGATGTAAAGATACTCAGTTTGAAAGAAACACACTCCCACACTTGCAAAACTCTTAAATACAATAGAAACTCGCACCAGAAGCCTTACAGAAAGATACTCAAACGAGAAATGAAAAGATACACAATTGGAATAGTAAAGATACGCAAACGATTTAAATATACACAATTGGAATAGTAAAGATACGCAAACTATGTAAAGATACTCAGTTTGAAAGAAACACACTCCCACACTTGCAAAACTCTCAAATACAATAGAAACTCGCATCAGAAGCCTTACAGAAAGATACTCAAACGAGAAATGAAAAGATACACAATTGGAATAGTAAAGATACGCAAACGATGTAAAGATACACAATTGGAATAGTAAACATACGCAAACGATGTAAAGATACTCAGTTTGAAAGAAACACACTCCCACACTTGCAAAACTCTTAAATACAATAGAAACTCGCATCAGAAAGCCTTACAGAAAGATACTCAAACGAGAAATGAAAAGATACACAATTGGAATAGTAAAGATACGCAAACGATGTAAAGATACACAATTGGAATAGTAAAGATACTCAAACGATGTAAAGATACTCAGTTTGAAAGAAACACACTCCCACACTTGCAAAACTCTCAAATTCAATAGAAACTCGCATCAAAAGCCATACAGAAAGATACTCAAACGAGAAATGAAAAGATACACAACTGGAATAGTAAAGATACGCAAACGATGTTAAGATACCCGATTGGAATAGTAAAGATACGCAAACGATGTAAAGATACTCAGTTTGAAAGAAACACACTCCCACACTTGCAAAACTCTCAAATTCAATAGAAACTCGCATCAGAAAGCCTTACAGAAAGATACTAAAACGAGAAAGGAAAAGATACTCAATTGGAATAGTAAAGATACGCAAACGATGTAAAGATACACAATTGGAATAGTAAAGATACGCAAACGAGGTAAAGATACTCAGTTGAAAGAAACACACTCCCAAACTTGCAAAACTCTTAAATACAATAGAAACTCGCACTAGAAGCCTTATAGAAAGATACTCAAACGAGAAATGAAAAGATACACAATTGGAATAGTAAAGATACGCAAACGATTTAAAGATACACAATTGGAATAGTAAAGATACGCAAACTATGTAAAGATACTAAGTTTGAAAGAAACACACTCCCACACTTGCAAAACTCTCAAATTCAATAGAAACTCGCATCAGAAAGCCTGACAGAAAGATACTGAAACGAGAAATGAAAAGATAAACAATTGGAATAGTAAAGATACGCAAACGATGTAAAGATACACAATTGGAATAGTAAAGATACGCAAACTATGTAAAGATACTCAGTTAGAAAGAAACACACTCCCACACTTGCAAAACTCTTAAATACAATAGAAACTCGCATCAGAAAGCCTTACAGAAAGATACTCAAACGAGAAATGAAAAGATACACAATTGGAATAGTAAAGATACGCAAACGATGTAAATATACACAATTGGAATAGTAAAGATACGCAAACGATGTAAAGATACATAATTGGAATAGTAAAGATACGCAAACGATGTAAAGATACACAATTGAAATAGTAAACAGACGCAAACGATGTAAAGATACTTAGTTTGAAAGAAACACACTCCCACACTTGCAAAACTCTCAAATACAATAGAAACTCGCATCAGAAGCCTTACAGAAAGATACTCAAACGAGAAATGAAAAGATACACAATTGGAATAGTAAAGATACGCAAACGATGTAAAGATACTCAGTTTGAAAGAAACACACTCCCACACTTGCAAAACTCTCAAATTCAATAGAAACTCGCATCAGAAAGCCTTACAGAAAGATACTAAAACGAGAAAGGAAAAGATACTCAATTGGAATAGTAAAGATACGCAAACGATGTAAAGATACACAATTGGAATTGTAAAGATACGCAAACGATGTAAAGATACTCAGTTTGAAAGAAACACACTCCCACACTTGCAAAACTCTTAAATACAATAGAAACTCGCACCAGAAGCCTTACAGAAAGATACTCAAACGAGAAATGAAAAGATACACAATTGGAATAGTAAAGATACGCAAACGATTTAAAGATACACAATTGGAATAGTAAAGATACGCAAACTATGTAAAGATACTCAGTTTGAAAGAAACACACTCCCACACTTGCAAAACTCTTAAATACAATAGAAACTCGCATCAGAAGCCTTACAGAAAGATACTCAAACGAGAAATCAAAAAGATACACAATTGGAATAGTAAAGATACGCAAACGATGTAAAGATACACAATTGGAATAGTAAACATACGCAAACGATGTAAAGATACTCAGTTTGAAAGAAACACACTCCCACACTTGCAAAACTCTTAAATACAATAGAAACTCGCATCAGAAAGCCTTACAGAAAGATACTCAAACGAGAAATGAAAAGATACACAATTGGAATAGTAAAGATACGCAAACGATGTAAAGATACACAATTGGAATAGTAAAGATACTCAAACGATGTAAAGATACTCAGTTTGAAAGAAACACACTCCCACACTTGCAAAACTCTCAAATTCAATAGAAACTCGCATCAAAAGCCATACAGAAAGATACTCAAACGAGAAATGAAAAGATACACAACTGGAATAGTAAAGATACGCAAACGATGTTAAGATACCCGATTGGAATAGTAAAGATACGCAAACGATGTAAAGATACTCAGTTTGAAAGAAACACACTCCCACACTTGCAAAACTCTTAAATACAATAGAAACTCGCATCAGAAAGCCTTACAGAAAGATACTCAAACGAGAAATGAAAAGATACTCAATTGGAATAGTAAAGATACGCAAATGATGTAAAGATACACAATTGGAATAGTAAAGATACGCAAACGATGTAAAGATACTCAGTTTGAAAGAAACACACTCCCACACTTGCAAAACTCTTAAATACAATAGAAACTCGCACCAGAAGCCTTACAGAAAGATACTCAAACGAGAAATGAAAAGATACACAATTGGAATAGTAAAGATACGCAAACGATGTAAAGATACACAATTGGAATAGTAAAGATACACAAACTATGTAAAGATACTCAGTTTGAAAGAAACACACTCCCACACTTGCAAAACTCTCAAATACAATAGAAACTCGCATCAAAAGCCATACTGAAAGATACTCAAACGAGAAATGAAAAGATACACAACTGGAATAGTAAAGATACGCAAACGATGTTAAGATACCCGATTGGAATAGTAAAGATACGCAAACGATGTAAAGATACTCAGTTTGAAAGAAACACACTCCCACACTTGCAAAACTCTCAAATTCAATAGAAACTCGCATCAGAAAGCCTTACAGAAAGATACTAAAACGAGAAAGGAAAAGATACTCAATTGGAATAGTAAAGATACGCAAACGATGTAAAGATACTCAGTTTGAAAGAAACACACTCCCACACTTGCAAAACTCTTAAATACAATAGAAACTCGCACCAGAAGCCTTACAGAAAGATACTCAAACGAGAAATGAAAAGATACTAAATTGGAATAGTAAAGATACGCAAACGATTTAAAGATACACAATTGGAATAGTAAAGATACACAAACTATGTAAAGATACTCAGTTTGAAAGAAACACACTCCCACACTTGCAAAACTCTCAAATACAATAGAAACTCGCATCAAAAGCCATACTGAAAGATACTCAAACGAGAAATGAAAAGATACACAACTGGAATAGTAAAGATACGCAAACGATGTTAAGATACCCGATTGGAATAGTAAAGATACGCAAACGATGTAAAGATACTCAGTTTGAAAGAAACACACTCCCACACTTGCAAAACTCTCAAATTCAATAGAAACTCGCATCAGAAAGCCTTACAGAAAGATACTAAAACGAGAAAGGAAAAGATACTCAATTGGAATAGTAAAGATACGCAAACGATGTAAAGATACACAATTGGAATAGTAAAGATACGCAAACGATGTAAAGATACTCAGTTTGAAAGAAACACACTCCCACACTTGCAAAACTCTTAAATACAATAGAAACTCGCACCAGAAGCCTTACAGAAAGATACTCAAACGAGAAATGAAAAGATACACAATTGGAATAGTAAAGATACGCAAACGATTTAAAGATACACAATTGGAATAGTAAATATACGCAAACTATGTAAAGATACTCAGTTTGAAAGAAACACACTCCCACACTTGCAAAACTCTTAAATACAATAGAAACTCGTATCAGAAGCCTTACAGAAAGATACTCAAACGAGAAATGAAAAGATACACAATTGGAATAGTAAAGATACGCAAACGATGTAAAGATACACAATTGGAATAGTAAACATACGCAAACGATGTAAAGATACTCAGTTTGAAAGAAACACACTCCCACACTTGCAAAACTCTTAAATACAATAGAAACTCGCATGAGAAAGCCTTACAGAAAGATACTCAAACGAGAAATGAAAAGATACACAATTGGAATAGTAAAGATACGCAAACGATGTAAAAATACACAATTGGAATAGTAAAGATACGCAAACGATGTAAAGATACACAATTGGAATAGTAAAGATACGCAAACGATGTAAAGATACACAATTGAAATAGTAAACAGACGCAAACGATGTAAAGATACTTAGTTTGAAAGAAACACACTCCCACACTTGCAAAACTCTCAAATACAATAGAAACTCGCATCAGAAGCCTTACAGAAAGATACTCAAACGAGAAATGAAAAGATACACAATTGGAATAGTAAAGATACGCAAACGATGTAAAGATACACAATTGGAATAGTAAAGATACGCAAACTATGTAAAGATACTCAGTTAGAAAGAAACACACTCCCACACTTGCAAAACTCTCAAATTCAATCGAAACTCGCATCAGAAAACCTTACAGAAAGATACTCAAACGAGAAATGAAAAGATACACAATTGGAATAGTAAAGATACGCAAACGATGTAAATATACACAATTAGAATAGTAAAGATACGCAAACGATGTAAAGATACACAATTGGAATAGTAAAGATACGCAAACGATGTAAAGATACACAATTGAAATAGTAAACAGACGCAAACGATGTAAAGATACTTAGTTTGAAAGAAACACACTCCCACACTTGCAAAACTCTCAAATACAATAGAAACTCGCATCAGAAGCCTTACAGAAAGATACTCAAACGAGAAATGAAAAGATACACAATTGGAATAGTAAAGATACGCAAACGATGTAAAGATACTCAGTTTGAAAGAAACACACTCCCACACTTGCAAAACTCTCAAATTCAATAGAAACTCGCATCAGAAAGCCTTTTAGAAAGATACTCAAACGAGAAATGAAAAAAATACACAATTGGAATAGTAAAGATACGCAAACGATGTAAAGATACACAATTGGGATAGTAAAGATACGCAAACGATGTAAAGATACACAATTGGAATAGTAAAGATACGGAAACGATGTAAAGATACACAATTGGAATAGTAAAGATACGCAAACGATGTAAAGATACTCAGTTTGAAAGAAACACACTCCCACACTTGCAAAACTCTTAAATACAATAGAAACTCGCATTAGAAGCCATACAGAAAGATACTCAAACGAGAAATGAAAAGATACACAATTGGAATAGTAAAGATACGCAAACGATGTAAAGTTACACAATTGGAATAGTAAAGATACGCAAACGATGTAAAGATACTCAGTTTGAAAGAAACACACTCCCACACTTGCAAAACTCTCAAATACAATAGAAACTCGCATCAAAAGCCATACTGAAAGATACTCAAACGAGAAATGAAAAGATACACAACTGGAATAGTAAAGATACGCAAACGATGTTAAGATACCCGATTGGAATAGTAAAGATACGGAAACGATGTAAAGATACTCAGTTTGAAAGAAACACACTCCCACACTTGCAAAACTCTCAAATTCAATAGAAACTCGCATCAGAAAGCCTTACAGAAAGATACTAAAATGAGAAAGGAAAAGATACTCAATTGGAATAGTAAAGATACGCAAACGATGTAAAGATACTCAGTTTGAAAGAAACACACTCCCACACTTGCAAAACTCTTAAATACAATAGAAACTCGCATCAGAAGCCTTACAGAAAGATACTCAAACGAGAAATGAAAAGATACACAATTGGAATAGTAAAGATACGCAAACGATGTAAAGATACACAATTGGAATAGTAAACATACGCAAACGATGTAAAGATACTCAGTTTGAAAGAAACACACTCCCACACTTGCAAAACTCTTAAATACAATAGAAACTCGCATCAGAAAGCCTTACAGAAAGATACTCAAACGAGAAATGAAAAGATACACAATTGGAATAGTAAAGATACGCAAACGATGTAAAGATACACAATTGGAATAGTAAAGATACTCAAACGATGTAAAGATACTCAGTTTGAAAGAAACACACTCCCACACTTGCAAAACTCTCAAATTCAATAGAAACTCGCATCAAAAGCCATACAGAAAGATACTCAAACGAGAAATGAAAAGATACACAACTGGAATAGTAAAGATACGCAAACGATGTTAAGATACCCGATTGGAATAGTAAAGATACGCAAACGATGTAAAGATACTCAGTTTGAAAGAAACACAATCCCACACTTGCAAAACTCTCAAATTCAATAGAAACTCGCATCAGAAAGCCTTACAGAAAGATACTAAAACGAGAAAGGAAAAGATACTCAATTGGAATAGTAAAGATACGCAAACGATGTAAAGATACACAATTGGAATAGTAAAGATACGCAAACGAGGTAAAGATACTCAGTTGAAAGAAACACACTCCCAAACTTGCAAAACTCTTAAATACAATAGAAACTCGCACTAGAAGCCTTATAGAAAGATACTCAAACGAGAAATGAAAAGATACACAATTGGAATAGTAAAGATACGCAAACGATTTAAAGATACACAATTGGAATAGTAAAGATACGCAAACTATGTAAAGATACTAAGTTTGAAAGAAACACACTCCCACACTTGCAAAACTCTCAAATTCAATAGAAACTCGCATCAGAAAGCCTGACAGAAAGATACTGAAACGAGAAATGAAAAGATAAACAATTGGAATAGTAAAGATACGCAAACGATGTAAAGATACACAATTGGAATAGTAAAGATACGCAAACTATGTAAAGATACTCAGTTAGAAAGAAACACACTCCCACACTTGCAAAACTCTTAAATACAATAGAAACTCGCATCAGAAAGCCTTACAGAAAGATACTCAAACGAGAAATGAAAAGATACACAATTGGAATAGTAAAGATACGCAAACGATGTAAATATACACAATTGGAATAGTAAAGATACGCAAACGATGTAAAGATACATAATTGGAATAGTAAAGATACGCAAACGATGTAAAGATACACAATTGAAATAGTAAACAGACGCAAACGATGTAAAGATACTTAGTTTGAAAGAAACACACTCCCACACTTGCAAAACTCTCAAATACAATAGAAACTCGCATCAGAAGCCTTACAGAAAGATACTCAAACGAGAAATGAAAAGATACACAATTGGAATAGTAAAGATACGCAAACGATGTAAAGATACTCAGTTTGAAAGAAACACACTCCCACACTTGCAAAACTCTCAAATTCAATAGAAACTCGCATCAGAAAGCCTTACAGAAAGATACTAAAACGAGAAAGGAAAAGATACTCAATTGGAATAGTAAAGATACGCAAACGATGTAAAGATACACAATTGGAATTGTAAAGATACGCAAACGATGTAAAGATACTCAGTTTGAAAGAAACACACTCCCACACTTGCAAAACTCTTAAATACAATAGAAACTCGCACCAGAAGCCTTACAGAAAGATACTCAAACGAGAAATGAAAAGATACACAATTGGAATAGTAAAGATACGCAAACGATTTAAAGATACACAATTGGAATAGTAAAGATACGCAAACTATGTAAAGATACTCAGTTTGAAAGAAACACACTCCCACACTTGCAAAACTCTTAAATACAATAGAAACTCGCATCAGAAGCCTTACAGAAAGATACTCAAACGAGAAATGAAAAGATACACAATTGGAATAGTAAAGATACGCAAACGATGTAAAGATACACAATTGGAATAGTAAACATACGCAAACGATGTAAAGATACTCAGTTTGAAAGAAACACACTCCCACACTTGCAAAACTCTTAAATACAATAGAAACTCGCATCAGAAAGCCTTACAGAAAGATACTCAAACGAGAAATGAAAAGATACACAATTGGAATAGTAAAGATACGCAAACGATGTAAAGATACACAATTGGAATAGTAAAGATACTCAAACGATGTAAAGATACTCAGTTTGAAAGAAACACACTCCCACACTTGCAAAACTCTCAAATTCAATAGAAACTCGCATCAAAAGCCATACAGAAAGATACTCAAACGAGAAATGAAAAGATACACAACTGGAATAGTAAAGATACGCAAACGATGTTAAGATACCCGATTGGAATAGTAAAGATACGCAAACGATGTAAAGATACTCAGTTTGAAAGAAACACACTGCCACACTTGCAAAACTCTTAAATACAATAGAAACTCGCATCAGAAAGCCTTACAGAAAGATACTCAAACGAGAAATGAAAAGATACTCAATTGGAATAGTAAAGATACGCAAATGATGTAAAGATACACAATTGGAATAGTAAAGATACGCAAACGATGTAAAGATACTCAGTTTGAAAGAAACACACTCCCACACTTGCAAAACTCTTAAATACAATAGAAACTCGCACCAGAAGCCTTACAGAAAGATACTCAAACGAGAAATGAAAAGATACACAATTGGAATAGTAAAGATACGCAAACGATGTAAAGATACACAATTGGAATAGTAAAGATACACAAACTATGTAAAGATACTCAGTTTGAAAGAAACACACTCCCACACTTGCAAAACTCTCAAATACAATAGAAACTCGCATCAAAAGCCATACTGAAAGATACTCAAACGAGAAATGAAAAGATACACAACTGGAATAGTAAAGATACGCAAACGATGTTAAGATACCCGATTGGAATAGTAAAGATACGCAAACGATGTAAAGATACTCAGTTTGAAAGAAACACACTCCCACACTTGCAAAACTCTCAAATTCAATAGAAACTCGCATCAGAAAGCCTTACAGAAAGATACTAAAACGAGAAAGGAAAAGATACTCAATTGGAATAGTAAAGATACGCAAACGATGTAAAGATACTCAGTTTGAAAGAAACACACTCCCACACTTGCAAAACTCTTAAATACAATAGAAACTCGCACCAGAAGCCTTACAGAAAGATACTCAAACGAGAAATGAAAAGATACTAAATTGGAATAGTAAAGATACGCAAACGATTTAAAGATACACAATTGGAATAGTAAAGATACACAAACTATGTAAAGATACTCAGTTTGAAAGAAACACACTCCCACACTTGCAAAACTCTCAAATACAATAGAAACTCGCATCAAAAGCCATACTGAAAGATACTCAAACGAGAAATGAAAAGATACACAACTGGAATAGTAAAGATACGCAAACGATGTTAAGATACCCGATTGGAATAGTAAAGATACGCAAACTATGTAAAGATACTCAGTTTGAAAGAAACACACTCCCACACTTGCAAAACTCTCAAATTCAATAGAAACTCGCATCAGAAAGCCTTACAGAAAGATACTAAAACGAGAAAGGAAAAGATACTCAATTGGAATAGTAAAGATACGCAAACGATGTAAAGATACACAATTGGAATAGTAAAGATACGCAAACGATGTAAAGATACTCAGTTTGAAAGAAACACACTCCCACACTTGCAAAACTCTTAAATACAATAGAAACTCGCACCAGAAGCCTTACAGAAAGATACTCAAACGAGAAATGAAAAGATACACAATTGGAATAGTAAAGA
Organism: Argentina anserina; assembly: GCF_933775445.1. Classification (NCBI taxonomy): domain Eukaryota; kingdom Viridiplantae; phylum Streptophyta; class Magnoliopsida; order Rosales; family Rosaceae; genus Argentina; species Argentina anserina. Next base: position 9,653,269 of record NC_065873.1, on the reverse strand, counting down.
TACGCAAACGATTTAAAGATACACAATTGGAATAGTAAATATACGCAAACTATGTAAAGATACTCAGTTTGAAAGAAACACACTCCCACACTTGCAAAACTCTTAAATACAATAGAAACTCGCACCAGAAGCCTTACAGAAAGATACTCAAACGAGAAATGAAAAGATACACAATTGGAATAGTAAAGATACGCAAACGATGTAAAGATACACAATTGGAATAGTAAACATACGCAAACGATGTAAAGATACTCAGTTTGAAAGAAACACACTCCCACACTTGCAAAACTCTTAAATACAATAGAAACTCGCATGAGAAAGCCTTACAGAAAGATACTCAAACGAGAAATGAAAAGATACACAATTGGAATAGTAAAGATACGCAAACGATGTAAAAATACACAATTGGAATAGTAAAGATACGCAAACGATGTAAAGATACACAATTGGAATAGTAAAGATACGCAAACGATGTAAAGATACACAATTGAAATAGTAAACAGACGCAAACGATGTAAAGATACTTAGTTTGAAAGAAACACACTCCCACACTTGCAAAACTCTCAAATACAATAGAAACTCGCATCAGAAGCCTTACAGAAAGATACTCAAACGAGAAATGAAAAGATACACAATTGGAATAGTAAAGATACGCAAACGATGTAAAGATACTCAGTTTGAAAGAAACACACTCCCACACTTGCAAAACTCTCAAATTCAATAGAAACTCGCATCAGAAAGCCTTACAGAAAGATACTCAAACGAGAAATGAAAAAAATACACAATTGGAATAGTAAAGATACGCAAACGATGTAAAGATACACAATTGGAATAGTAAAGATACGCAAAGGATGTAAAGATACACAATTGGAATAGTAAAGATACGGAAACGATGTAAAGATACACAATTGGAATAGTAAAGATACGCAAACGATGTAAAGATACTCAGTTTGAAAGAAACACACTCCCACACTTGCAAAACTCTCTAATACAATAGAAACTCGCATTAGAAGCCATACAGAAAGATACTCAAACGAGAAATGAAAAGATACACAATTGGAATAGTAAAGATACGCAAACGATGTAAAGTTACACAATTGGAATAGTAAACATACGCAAACGATGTAAAGATACTCAGTTTGAAAGAAACACACTCCCACACTTACAAAACTCTTAAATACAATAGAAACTCGCATCAGAAAGCCTTACAGAAATATACTCAAACGAGAAATGAAAAGATACACAATTGGAATAGTAAAGATACGCAAACGATGTAAAGATACACAATTGGAATAGTAAAGATACTCAAACGATGTAAAGATACTCAGTTTGAAAGAAACACACTCCCACACTTGCAAAACTCTCAAATTCAATAGAAACTCGCATCAGAAAGCCTTATAGAAAGATACTAAAACGAGAAAGGAAAAGATACACAATTGGAATAGTAAAGATACGCAAACGATGTAAAGATACACAATTGGAATAGTAAAGATACGCAAACGATGTAAAGATACTCAGTTTGAAAGAAACACACTCCCACACTTGCAAAACTCTCAAATTCAATAGAAACTCGCATCAGAAAGCCTTACAGAAAGATACTCAAACGAGAAATGAAAAGATACACAATTGGAATAGTAAAGATACAGAAACGATGTAAAGATACACAATTGGAATAGTAAAGATACGCAAACTATGTAAAGATACTCAGTTTGAAAGAAACACACTCCCACACTTGCAAAATTCTCAAATTTAATAGAAACTCGCATCAGAAAGCCTTACAGAAAGATACTCAAACGAGAATTGAAAAGATACTAAATTGGAATAGTAAAAATACGCAAACGATTTAAAGATACACAATTGGAATAGTAAAGATACGCAAACGATGTAAAGTTACACAATTGGAATAGTAAACATACGCAAACGATGTAAAGATACTCAGTTTGAAAGAAACACACTCCCACACTTACAAAACTCTTAAATACAATAGAAACTCGCATCAGAAAGCCTTACAGAAATATACTCAAACGAGAAATGAAAAGATACACAATTGGAATAGTAAAGTTACGCAAACGATGTAAAGATACACAATTGGAATAGTAAAGATACTCAAACAATGTAAAGATACTCAGTTTGAAAGAAACACACTCCCACACTTGCAAAACTCTCAAATTCAATAGAAACTCGCATCAGAAAGCCTTACAGAAAGATACTAAAACGAGAAAGGAAAAGATACACAATTGGAATAGTAAAGATACGCAAACGATGTAAAGATACACAATTGGAATAGTAAAGATACGCAAACGATGTAAAGATACTCAGTTTGAAAGAAACACACTCCCACACTTGCAAAACTCTCAAATACAATAGAAACTCGCATCAAAAGCCATACTGAAAGATACTCAAACGAGAAATGAAAAGATACACAATTGGAATAGTAAAGATACGCAAACGATGTAAAGATACACAATTGGAATAGTAAAGATACTCAAACTATGTAAAGATACTCAGTTTGAAAGAAACACACTCCCACACTTGCAAAACTCTCAAATACAATAGAAACTCGCATCAGAACCCTTACAGAAAAATACTCAAACGAGAAATGAAAAGATACACAATTGGAATAGTAAAGATACGCAAAAGATTTAAAGATACACAATTGGAATAGTAAAGATACGCAAACGATGTAAAGATACTCAGTTTGAAAGAAACACACTCCCACACTTGCAAAACTCTTAAATACAATAGAAACTCGCATCAGAAAGCCTTACAGAAAGATACTCAAACGAGAAATGAAAAGATACACAATTGGAATAGTAAAGATACGCAAACGATGTAAAGATACACAATTGGAATAGTAAAGATACTCAAACGATGTAAAGATACTCAGTTTGAAAGAAACACACTCCCACACTTGCAAAACTCTCATATTCAATAGAAACTCGCATCAAAAAGCCTTACAGAAAGATACTAAAACGAGAAAGGAAAAGATACTCAATTGGAATAGTAAAGATACGCAAACGATGTAAAGATACACAATTGGAATAGTAAAGATACGCAAACGATGTAAAGATACTCAGTTTCAAAGAAACACACTCCCACACTTGCAAAACTCTTAAATACAATAGAAACTCGCACCAGAAGCCTTACAGAAAGATACTCAAACGAGAAAGGAAAAGATACTCAATTGGAATAGTAAAGATACGCAAACGATGTAAAGATACACAATTAGAATAGTAAAGATACGCAAACGATGTAAAGATACACAATTAGAATAGTAAAGATTCGCAAACGATGTAAAGATACTCAGTTTGAAAGAAACACACTCCCACACTTGCAAAACTCTTAAATACAATAGAAACTCGCACCAGAGGCCTTACAGAAAGATACTCAAACGAGAAATGAAAAGATATACAATTGGAATAGTAAAGATACACAAACGATGTAAAGATACACAATTGGAATAGTAAACATACGCAAACGATGTAAAGATACTCAGTTTGAAAGAAACACACTCCGACACTTGCAAAACTCTCAAATTCAATAGAAACTCGCATCAGAAAGCCTTACAGAAAGATACTCAAACGAGAAATGAAAAGATACACAATTGGAATAGTAAAGATACGCAAACGATGTAAAGATACACAATTGGAATAGTAAACATACGCAAACGATGTAAAGATACTCAGTTTGAAAGAAACACACTCCCACACTTGCAAAACTCTTAAATACAATAGAAACTCGCATCAGAAAGCCTTACAGAAAGATACTCAAACGAGAAATGAAAAGATACACAATTGGAATAGTAAAGATACGCAAACGATGTAAAGATACACAATTGGAATAGTAAAGATACTCAAACGATGTAAAGATACTCAGTTTGAAAGAAACACACTCCCACACTTGCAAAACTCTCAAATTCAATAGAAACTCGCATCAGAAAGCCTTACAGAAAGATACTAAAACGAGAAAGGAAAAGATATTCAATTGGAATAGTAAAGATACGCAAACGATGTAAAGATACACAATTGGATTAGTAAAGATACGCAAACGATGTACTGATACTCAGTTTGAAAGAAACACATTCCCACAATTGCAAAACTCTTAAATACAATAGAAACTCGCACCAGAAGCCTTACAGAAAGATACTCAAACGAGAAATGAAAAGATACACAATTGGAATAGTAAAGATACGCAAACGATGTAAATATACACAATTGGAATAGTAAAGATACGCAAACGATGTAAAGATACACAATTGGAATAGTAAAGATACGCAAACGATGTAAAGATACACAATTGAAATAGTAAACAGACGCAAACGATGTAAAGATACTTAGTTTGAAAGAAACACACTCCCACACTTGCAAAACTCTCAAATACAATAGAAACTCGCATCAGAAGCCTTACAGAAAGATACTCAAACGAGAAATGAAAAGATACACAATTGGAATAGTAAAGATACGCAAACGATGTAAAGATACTCAGTTTGAAAGAAACACACTCCCACACTTGCAAAACTCTCAAATTCAATAGAAACTCGCATCAGAAAGCCTTACAGAAAGATACTCAAACGAGAAATGAAAAAAATACACAATTGGAATAGTAAAGATACGCAAACGATGTAAAGATACACAATTGGAATAGTAAAGATACGCAAAGGATGTAAAGATACACAATTGGAATAGTAAAGATACGGAAACGATGTAAAGATACACAATTGGAATAGTAAAGATACGCAAACGATGTAAAGATACTCAGTTTGAAAGAAACACACTCCCACACTTGCAAAACTCTCTAATACAATAGAAACTCGCATTAAAAGCCATACAGAAAGATACTCAAACGAGAAATGAAAAGATACACAATTGGAATAGTAAAGATACGCAAACGATGTAAAGTTACACAATTGGAATAGTAAACATACGCAAACGATGTAAAGATACTCAGTTTGAAAGAAACACACTCCCACACTTGCAAAACTCTCAAATACAATAGAAACTCGCATCAGAAGCCTTACAGAAAGATACTCAAACGAGAAATGAAAAGATACACAATTGGAATAGTAAAGATACGCAAACGATGTAAAGATACTCAGTTTGAAAGAAACACACTCCCACACTTGCAAAACTCTCAAATTCAATAGAAACTCGCATCAGAAAGCCTTACAGAAAGATACTCAAACGAGAAATGAAAAAAATACACAATTGGAATAGTAAAGATACGCAAACGATGTAAAGATACACAATTGGAATAGTAAAGATACGCAAAGGATGTAAAGATACACAATTGGAATAGTAAAGATACGGAAACGATGTAAAGATACACAATTGGAATAGTAAAGATACGCAAACGATGTAAAGATACTCAGTTTGAAAGAAACACACTCCCACACTTGCAAAACTCTCTAATACAATAGAAACTCGCATTAGAAGCCATACAGAAAGATACTCAAACGAGAAATGAAAAGATACACAATTGGAATAGTAAAGATACGGAAACGATGTAAAGATACACAATTGGAATAGTAAAGATACGCAAACGATGTAAAGATACTCAGTTTGAAAGAAACACACTCCCACACTTGCAAAACTCTCTAATACAATAGAAACTCGCATTAGAAGCCATACAGAAAGATACTCAAACGAGAAATGAAAAGATACACAATTGGAATAGTAAAGATACGCAAACGATTTAAAGATACACAATTGGAATAGTAAAGATACACAAACTATGTAAAGATACTCAGTTTGAAAGAAACACACTCCCACACTTGCAAAACTCTCAAATACAATAGAAACTCGCATCAAAAGCCATACTGAAAGATACTCAAACGAGAAATGAAAAGATACACAATTGGAATAGTAAAGATACACAAACGATGTAAAGATACACAATTGGAATAGTAAAGATACTCAAACTATGTAAAGATACTCAGTTTGAAAGAAACACACTCCCACACTTGCAAAACTCTCAAATACAATAGAAACTCGCATCAGAACCCTTACAGAAAATAACTCAAACGAGAAATGAAAAGATACACAATTGGAATAGTAAAGATACGCAAACGATTTAAAGATACACAATTGGAATAGTAAATATACGCAAACTATGTAAAGATACTCAGTTTGAAAGAAACACACTCCCACACTTGCAAAACTCTTAAATACAATAGAAACTCGCATCAGAAAGCCTTACAGAAAGATACTCAAACGAGAAATGAAAAGATACACAATTGGAATAGTAAAGATACGCAAACGATGTAAAGATACACAATTGGAATAGTAAAGATACTCAAACGATGTAAAGATACTCAGTTTGAAAGAAACACACTCCCACACTTGCAAAACTCTCATATTCAATAGAAACTCGCATCAAAAAGCCTTACAGAAAGATACTAAAACGAGAAAGGAAAAGATACTCAATTGGAATAGTAAAGATACGCAAACGATGTAAAGATACACAATTGGAATAGTAAAGATACGCAAACGATGTAAAGATACTCAGTTTCAAAGAAACACACTCCCACACTTGCAAAACTCTTAAATACAATAGAAACTCGCACCAGAAGCCTTACAGAAAGATACTCAAACGAGAAAGGAAAAGATACTCAATTGGAATAGTAAAGATACGCAAACGATGTAAAGATACACAATTAGAATAGTAAAGATACGCAAACGATGTAAAGATACACAATTAGAATAGTAAAGATTCGCAAACGATGTAAAGATACTCAGTTTGAAAGAAACACACTCCCACACTTGCAAAACTCTTAAATACAATAGAAACTCGCACCAGAGGCCTTACAGAAAGATACTCAAACGAGAAATGAAAAGATATACAATTGGAATAGTAAAGATACGCAAACGATGTAAAGATACACAATTGGAATAGTAAACATATGCAAACGATGTAAAGATACTCAGTTTGAAAGAAACACACTCCGACACTTGCAAAACTCTCAAATTCAATAGAAACTCGCATCAGAAAGCCTTACAGAAAGATACTCAAACGAGAAATGAAAAGATACACAATTGGAATAGTAAAGATACGCAAACGATGTAAAGATACACAATTGGAATAGTAAACATACGCAAACGATGTAAAGATACTCAGTTTGAAAGAAACACACTCCCACACTTGCAAAACTCTTAAATACAATAGAAACTCGCATCAGAAAGCCTTACAGAAAGATACTCAAACGAGAAATGAAAAGATACACAATTGGAATAGTAAAGATACGCAAACGATGTAAAGATACACAATTGGAATAGTAAAGATACTCAAACGATGTAAAGATACTTAGTTTGAAAGAAACACACTCCCACACTTGCAAAACTCTCAAATTCAATAGAAACTCGCATCAGAAAGCCTTATAGAAAGATACTAAAACGAGAAAGGAAAAGATATTCAATTGGAATAGTAAAGATACGCAAACGATGTAAAGATACACAATTGGATTAGTAAAGATACGCAAACGATGTACTGATACTCAGTTTGAAAGAAACACATTCCCACACTTGCAAAACTCTTAAATACAATAGAAACTCGCACCAGAAGCCTTACAGAAAGATACTCAAACGAGAAATGAAAAGATACACAATTGGAATAGTAAAGATACGCAAACGATGTAAAGATACACAATTGGAATAGTAAAGATACTCAAACGATGTAAAGATACTCAGTTTGAAAGAAACACACTCCCACACTTGCAAAACTCTCATATTCAATAGAAACTCGCATCAAAAAGCCTTACAGAAAGATACTAAAACGAGAAAGGAAAAGATACTCAATTGGAATAGTAAAGATACGCAAACGATGTAAAGATACACAATTGGAATAGTAAAGATACGCAAACGATGTAAAGATACTCAGTTTCAAAGAAACACACTCCCACACTTGCAAAACTCTTAAATACAATAGAAACTCGCACCAGAAGCCTTACAGAAAGATACTCAAACGAGAAAGGAAATGATACTCAATTGGAATAGTAAAGATACGCAAACGATGTAAAGATACACAATTAGAATAGTAAAGATACGCAAACGATGTAAAGATACACAATTAGAATAGTAAAGATTCGCAAACGATGTAAAGATACTCAGTTTGAAAGAAACACACTCCCACACTTGCAAAACTCTTAAATACAATAGAAACTCGCACCAGAGGCCTTACAGAAAGATACTCAAACGAGAAATGAAAAGATATACAATTGGAATAGTAAAGATACGCAAACGATGTAAAGATACACAATTGGAATAGTAAACATATGCAAACGATGTAAAGATACTCAGTTTGAAAGAAACACACTCCGACACTTGCAAAACTCTCAAATTCAATAGAAACTCACATCAGAAAGCCTTACAGAAAGATACTCAAACGAGAAATGAAAAGATACACAATTGGAATAGTAAAGATACGCAAACGATGTAAAGATACACAATTGGAATAGTAAACATACGCAAACGATGTAAAGATACTCAGTTTGAAAGAAACACACTCCCACACTTGCAAAACTCTTAAATACAATAGAAACTCGCATCAGAAAGCCTTACAGAAAGATACTCAAACGAGAAATGAAAAGATACACAATTGGAATAGTAAAGATACGCAAACGATGTAAAGATACACAATTGGAATAGTAAAGATACTCAAACGATGTAAAGATACTTAGTTTGAAAGAAACACACTCCCACACTTGCAAAACTCTCAAATTCAATAGAAACTCGCATCAGAAAGCCTTATAGAAAGATACTAAAACGAGAAAGGAAAAGATATTCAATTGGAATAGTAAAGATACGCAAACGATGTAAAGATACACAATTGGATTAGTAAAGATACGCAAACGATGTACTGATACTCAGTTTGAAAGAAACACACTCCCACACTTGCAAAACTCTTAAATACAATAGAAACTCGCATCAGAAAGCCTTACAGAAATATACTCAAACGAGAAATGAAAAGATACACAATTGGAATAGTAAAGATACGCAAACGATGTAAAGATACACAATTGGAATAGTAAAGATACTCAAACGATGTAAAGATACTCAGTTGGAAAGAAACACACTCCCACACTTGCAAAACTCTTAAATACAATAGAAACTCGCATCAGAAGCCTTACAGAAAGATACTCAAACGAGAAATGAAAAGATACACAATTGGAATAGTAAAGATACACAATTGGAATAGTAAAGATACGCAAACGATGTAAAGATACTCACTTTGAAAGAAACACACTCCCACACTTGCAAAACTCTCAAATTCAATAGAAACTCGCATCAGAAAGCCTTACAGAAAGATGCTCAAACGAGAAAGGAAAAGATACACAATTGGAATAGTAAAGATACGCAAATGATCTAAAGATACTTAGTTTGAAAGAAACACACTCCCACACTTGCAAAACTCTCAAATACAATAGAAACTCGCATCAGAAGCCATACAGAAAGATACTCAAACGAGAAATGAAAAGATACACAACTGGAATAGTAAAGATACGCAAACGATGTAAAGATACACAATTGGAATAGTAAAGATACGCAAACGATGTAAAGATACTCAGTTTGAAAGAAACACACTCCCACACTTGCAAAACTCTCAAATACAATAGAAACTCGCATCAGAAGCCATACAGAAAGATACTCAAACGAGAAATGAAAAGATACACAACTGGAATAGTAAAGATACGCAAACGATGTAAAGATACACAATTGGAATAGTAAACATACGCAAACTATGTAAAGATACTCAGTTTGAAAGAAACACACTCCCACACTTGCAAAACTCTCAAATTCAATAGAAACTCGCATCAGAAAGCCTTACAAAAAGATACTCAAACGAGAAATGAAAAAAATACACAATTGGAATAGTAAAGATACGCAAACGATGTAAAGATACACAATTGGAATAGTAAAGATACTCAAACGATGTAAAGATACTCAGTTGGAAAGAAACACACTCCCACACTTGCAAAACTCTTAAATACAATAGAAACTCGCATCAGAAGCCTTACAGAAAGATACTCAAACGAGAAATGAAAAGATACACAATTGGAATAGTAAAGATACACAATTGGAATAGTAAAGATACGCAAACGATGTAAAGATACTCACTTTGAAAGAAACACACTCCCACACTTGCAAAACTCTCAAATTCAATAGAAACTCGCATCAGAAAGCCTTACAGAAAGATACTCAAACGAGAAATGAAAAGATACACAATTGGAATAGTAAAGATACACAATTGGAATAGTAAAGATACGCAAACGATGTAAAGATACTCACTTTGAAAGAAACACACTCCCACACTTGCAAAACTCTCAAATTCAATAGAAACTCGCATCAGAAAGCCTTACAGAAAGATGCTCAAACGAGAAAGGAAAAGATACACAATTGGAATAGTAAAGATACGCAAATGATCTAAAGATACTTAGTTTGAAAGAAACACACTCCCACACTTGCAAAACTCTCAAATACAATAGAAACTCGCATCAGAAGCCATACAGAAAGATACTCAAACGAGAAATGAAAAGATACACAACTGGAATAGTAAAGATACGCAAACAATGTAAAGATACACAATTGGAATAGTAAAGATACGCAAACGATGTAAAGATACTCAGTTTGAAAGAAACACACTCCCACACTTGCAAAACTCTCAAATACAATAGAAACTCGCATCAGAAGCCATACAGAAAGATACTCAAACGAGAAATGAAAAGATACACAACTGGAATAGTAAAGATACGCAAACGATGTAAAGATACACAATTGGAATAGTAAACATACGCAAACTATGTAAAGATACTCAGTTTGAAAGAAACACACTCCCACACTTGCAAAACTCTCAAATTCAATAGAAACTCGCATCAGAAAGCCTTACAAAAAGATACTCAAACGAGAAATGAAAAAAATACACAATTGGAATAGTAAAGATACGCAAACGATGTAAAGATACACAATTGGAATAGTAAAGATACTCAAACGATGTAAAGATACTCAGTTGGAAAGAAACACACTCCCACACTTGCAAAACTCTTAAATACAATAGAAACTCGCATCAGAAGCCTTACAGAAAGATACTCAAACGAGAAATGAAAAGATACACAATTGGAATAGTAAAGATACACAATTGGAATAGTAAAGATACGCAAACGATGTAAAGATACTCACTTTGAAAGAAACACACTCCCACACTTGCAAAACTCTCAAATTCAATAGAAACTCGCATCAGAAAGCCTTACAGAAAGATACTCAAACAAGAAATGAAAAGATACACAATTGGAATAGTAAAGATACACAATTGGAATAGTAAAGATACGCAAACGATGTAAAGATACTCACTTTGAAAGAAACACACTCCCACACTTGCAAAACTCTCAAATTCAATAGAAACTCGCATCAGAAAGCCTTACAGAAAGATGCTCAAACGAGAAAGGAAAAGATACACAATTGGAATAGTAAAGATACGCAAATGATCTAAAGATACTTAGTTTGAAAGAAACACACTCCCACACTTGCAAAACTCTCAAATACAATAGAAACTCGCATCAGAAGCCATACAGAAAGAGACTCAAACGAGAAATGAAAAGATACACAACTGGAATAGTAAAGATACGCAAACGATGTAAAGATACACAATTGGAATAGTAAAGATACGCAAACGATGTAAAGATACTCAGTTTGAAAGAAACACACTCCCACACTTGCAAAACTCTCAAATACAATAGAAACTCGCATCAGAAGCCATACAGAAAGATACTCAAACGAGAAATGAAAAGATACACAACTGGAATAGTAAAGATACGCAAACGATGTAAAGATACACAATTGGAATAGTAAACATACGCAAACTATGTAAAGATACTCAGTTTGAAAGAAACACACTCCCACACTTGCAAAACTCTCAAATTCAATAGAAACTCGCATCAGAAAGCCTTACAAAAAGATACTCAAACGAGAAATGAAAAAAATACACAATTGGAATAGTAAAGATACGCAAACGATGTAAAGATACACAATTGGAATAGTAAAGATACGCAAACGATGTAAAGATACACAATTGAAATAGTAAAGATACGGAAACGATGTAAAGATACACAATTGGAATAGTAAAGATACGCAAACGATGTAAAGATACTCAGTTTGAAAGAAACACACTCCCACACTTGCAAAACTATCAAATACAATAGAAACTCGCATCAGAAGCCTTACAGAAAGATACTCAAACGAGAAATGAAAAGATACACAATTGGAATAGTAAAGATACGCAAACGATGTAAAGTTACACAATTGGAATAGTAAACATACGCAAACGATGTAAAGATACTCAGTTTGAAAGAAACACACTCCCACACTTGCAAAACTCTTAAATACAATAGAAACTCGCATCAGAAAGCCTTACAGAAATATACTCAAACGAGAAATGAAAAGATACACAATTGGAATAGTAAAGATACGCAAACGATGTAAAGATACACAATTGGAATAGTAAAGATACTCAAACGATGTAAAGATACTCAGTTGGAAAGAAACACACTCCCACACTTGCAAAACTCTTAAATACAATAGAAACTCGCATCAGAAGCCTTACAGAAAGATACTCAAACGAGAAATGAAAAGATACACAATTGGAATAGTAAAGATACACAATTGGAATAGTAAAGATACGCAAACGATGTAAAGATACTCACTTTGAAAGAAACACACTCCCACACTTGCAAAACTCTCAAATTCAATAGAAACTCGCATCAGAAAGCCTTACAGAAAGATACTCAAACGAGAAATGAAAAGATACACAATTGGAATAGTAAAGATACGCAAACGATGTAAAGATACTCATTTTGAAAGAAACACACTCCCACACTTGCAAAACTCTCAAATTCAATAGAAACTCGCATCAGAAAGCCTTACAGAAATATACTCAAACGAGAAATGAAAAGATACACAATTGGAATAGTAAAGATACGCAAATGATGTAAAGATACACAATTGAAATAGTAAACAGACGCAAACGATGTAAAGATACTTAGTTTCAAAGAAACACACTCCCACACTTGCAAAACTCTCAAATACAATAGAAACTCGCATCAGAAGCCTTACAGAAAGATACTCAAACGAGAAATGAAAAAAATACACAATTGGAATAGTAAAGATACGCAAACGATGTAAAGATACACAATTGGAATAGTAAAGATACGGAAACGATGTAAAGATACACAATTGGAATAGTAAAGATACGCAAACGATGTAAAGATACTCAGTTTGAAAGAAACACACTCCCACACTTGCAAAACTCTCAAATTCAATAGAAACTCGCATCAGAAAGCCTTACAGAAAGATACTCAAACGAGAAATGAAAAAAATACACAATTGGAATAGTAAAGATACGGAAACGATGTAAAGATACACAATTGGAATAGTAAAGATACGCAAACGATGTAAAGATACTCAGTTTGAAAGAAACACACTCCCACACTTGCAAAACTCTCAAATTCAATAGAAACTCGCATGAGAAGCCTTACAGAAAGATACTCAAACGAGAAATGAAAAGATACACAATTGGAATAGTAAAGATACGCAAACGATGTAAAGATACTCAGTTTGAAAGAAACACACTCCCACACTTGCAAAACTCTCAAATTCAATAGAAACTCGCATCAGAAAGCCTTACAGAAAGATACTCAAACGAGAAATGAAAAGATACACAATTGGAATAGTAAAGATACGCAAACGATGTAAAGATACTCAGTTTGAAAGAAACACACTCCCACACTTGCAAAACTCTCAAATACAATAGAAACTCGCATCAGAAGCCATACAGAAAGATACTCAAACGAGAAATGAAAAGATACACAACTGGAATAGTAAAGATACGCAAACGATGTTAAGATACCCAATTGGAATAGTAAAGATACGCAAACGATGTAAAGATACCCAGTTTGAAAGAAACACACTCCCACACTTGCAAAACTCTCAAATTCAATAGAAACTCGCATCAGAAAGCCTTACAGAAAGATGCTCAAACGAGAAAGGAAAAGATACACAATTGGAATAGTAAAGATACGCAAATGATCTAAAGATACTTAGTTTGAAAGAAACACACTCCCACACTTGCAAAACTCTCAAATACAATAGAAACTCGCATCAGAAGCCATACAGAAAGATACTCAAACGAGAAATGAAAAGATACACAACTGGAATAGTAAAGATACGCAAACGATGTAAAGATACACAATTGGAATAGTAAAGATACGCAAACGATGTAAAGATACTCAGTTTGAAAGAAACACACTCCCACACTTGCAAAACTCTCAAATTCAATAGAAACTCGCATCAGAAAGCCTTACAGAAAGATGCTCAAACGAGAAATGAAAAGATACACAATTGGAATAGTAAAGTTACGCAAACGATGTAAAGATACACAATTGGAATAGTAAAGATACGCAAACGATGTAAAGATACTCAGTTTGAAAGAAACACACTCCCACACTTGCAAAACTCTCAAATTCAATAGAAACTCGCATCAGAAACCCTTACAGAAAGATACTCAAACGAGAAATGAAAAGATACACAATTGGAATAGTAAAGATACGCAAACGATGTAAAGATACTCAGTTTGAAAGAAACACACTCCCACACTTGCAAAACTCTCAAATTCAATAGAAACTCGCATCAGAAACCCTTACAGAAAGATACTCAAACGAGAAATGAAAAGATACACAATTGGAATAGTAAAGATACGCAAACGATGTAAACATATTCAGTTTGAAAGAAACACACTCCCACACTTGCAAAACTCTGAAATACAATAGAAACTCGCATCAGAAGCCATACAGAAAGATACTCAAACGAGAAATGAAAAGATACACAACTGGAATAGTAAAGATACGCAAACGATGTTAAGATACCCAATTGGAATAGTAAAGATACGCAAACGATGTAAAGATACTCAGTTTGAAAGAAACACACTCCCACACTTGCAAAACTCTCAAATTCAATAGAAACTCGCATCAGAAACCCTTACAGAAAGATACTCAAGCGAGAAATGAAAAGATACACAATTGGGATAGTAAAGTTACGCAAACGATGTAAAGATACACAATTGGAATAGTAAAGATACGCAAACGATGTAAAGATACCCAGTTTGAAAGAAACACACTCCCACACTCGCAAAACTCTCAAATTCAATAGAAATTCGCATTAGAAAGCCTTACAGAAAGATGCTCAAACGAGAAAGGAAAAGATACACAATTGGAATAGTAAAGATACGCAAATGATCTGAAGATACTTAGTTTGAAAGAAACACACTCCCACACTTGCAAAACTCTCAAATACAATAGAAACTCGCATCAGAAGCCATACAGAAAGATACTCAAACGAGAAATGAAAAGATACACAACTGGAATAGTAAAGATACGCAAACGATGTAAAGATACACAATTGGAATAGTAAAGATACGCAAACGATGTAAAGATACTCAGTTTGAAAGAAACACACTCCCACACTTGCAAAACTCTCAAATAGAATAGAAACTCGCATCAGAAGCCTTAAAGAATGATACTCAAACGAGAAATGAAAAGATACAAAATTGGAATAGTAAAGATACGCAAACGATGTAAAGATACACAATTGGAATAGTAAAGATACGCAAACGATGTAAAGATACTCAGTTTGAAAGAAACACACTCCCACACTTGCAAAACTCTCAAATACAATAGAAACTCGCATCAGAAGCCTTACAGAAAGATACTCAAACGAGAAATGAAAAGATACACAATTGGAATAGTAAAGATACGCAAACGATGTAAAGATACACAATTGGAATAGTAAAGATATGCAAACGATGTAAAGATACTCAGTTTGAAAGAAACACACTCCCACACTTGCAAAACTCTCAAATTCAATAGAAACTCGCATCAGAAAGCCTTACCGAAAGATGCTCAAACGAGAAATGAAAAGATACACAATTGGAATAGTAAAGATATGCAAATGATGTAAAGATACTTAGTTTGAAAGAAACACACTCCCACACTTGTAAAACTCTCAAATACAATAGAAACTCGCATCAGAAAGCCTTACAGAAAGATACTCAAACGAGAAATGAAAAGATACACAATTGGAATATTAAAGATACGCAAACGATGTAAAGATACTCAGTTTGAAAGAAACACACTCCCACATTTGCAAAACTCTCAAATACAATAGAAACTCGCATCAGAAGCCATACAGTAAGATACTCAAACGAGAAATGAAAAGATACACAACTGGAATAGTAAAGATACGCAAACGATGTTAAGATACCCAATTGGAATAGTAAAGATACGCAAACGATGTAAAGATACTCAGTTTGAAAGAAACACACTCCCACACTTGCAAAACTCTCAAATTCAATAGAAACTCGCATCAGAAACCCTTACAGAAAGATACTCAAGCGAGAAATGAAAAGATACACAATTGGAATAGTAAAGTTACGCAAACGATATAAAGATACACAATTGGAATAGTAAAGATACGCAAACGATGTAAAGATACCCAGTTTGAAAGAAACACACTCCCACACTCGCAAAACTCTCAAATTCAATAGAAATTCGCATTAGAAAGCCTTACAGAAAGATGCTCAAACGAGAAAGGAAAAGATACACAATTGGAATAGTAAAGATACGCAAATGATCTAAAGATACTTAGTTTGAAAGAAACACACTCCCACACTTGCAAAACTCTCAAATACAATAGAAACTCGCATCAGAAGCCATACAGAAAGATACTCAAACGAGAAATGAAAAGATACACAACTGGAATAGTACAGATACGCAAACGATGTAAAGATACACAATTGGAATAGTAAAGATACGCAAACGATGTAAAGATACTCAGTTTGAAAGAAACACACTCCCACACTTGCAAAACTCTCAAATACAATAGAAACTCGCATCAGAAGCCTTAAAGAATGATACTCAAACGAGAAATGAAAAGAAACACAATTGGAATAGTAAAGATACGCAAACGATGTAAAGATACTCAGTTTGAAAGAAACACACTCCCACACTTGCAAAACTCTCAAATACAATAGAAACTCGCATCAGAAGCCATACAGAAAGATACTGAAACGAGAAATGAAAAGATACACAACTGGAATAGTAAAAATACGCAAACGATGTAAAGATACGCAAACGATGTAAACATACACAATTGGAATAGTAAAGATATGCAAACGATGTAAAGATACTCAGTTTGAAAGAAACACACTCCCACACTTGCAAAACTCTCACATACAATAGAAACTCGCATCAGAAGCCTTACAGAAAGATACTCAAACGAGAAATGAAAAGATACACAACTGGAATAGTAAAGATACGCAAACGATGTAAAGATACACAATTGGAATAGTAAAGATACGCAAACGATGTAAAGATACTCAGTTTGAAAGAAACACACTCCCACACTTGCAAAACTCTCAAATACAATAGAAACTCGCATCAGAAGCCATACAGAAAGATACTCAAACGAGAAATGAAAAGATACACAACTGGAATAGTAAAGATACGCAAACGATGTTAAGATACTCAGTTTGAAAGAAACACACTCCCACACTTGCAAAACTCTCAAATTCAATAGAAACTCGCATCAGAAACCCTTACAGAAAGATACTCAAACGAGAAATGAAAAGATACACAATTGGAATAGTAAAGATACGCAAACGATGTAAACATATTCAGTTTGAAAGAAACACACTCCCACACTTGCAAAACTCTGAAATACAATAGAAACTCGCATCAGAAGCCATACAGAAAGATACTCAAACGAGAAATGAAAAGATACACAACTGGAATAGTAAAGATACGCAAACGATGTTAAGATACCCAATTGGAATAGTAAAGATACGCAAACGATGTAAAGATACTCAGTTTGAAAGAAACACACTCCCACACTTGCAAAACTCTCACATACAATAGAAACTCGCATCAGAAACCCTTACAGAAAGATACTCAAGCGAGAAATGAAAAGATACACAATTGAAATAGTAAAGTTACGCAAACGATGTAAAGATACACAATTGGAATAGTAAAGATACGCAAACGATGTAAAGATACCCAGTTTGAAAGAAACACACTCCCACACTCGCAAAACTCTCAAATTCAATAGAAATTCGCATTAGAAAGCCTTACAGAAAGATGCTCAAACGAGAAAGGAAAAGATACACAATTGGAATAGTAAAGATACGCAAATGATCTAAAGATACTTAGTTTGAAAGAAACACACTCCCACACTTGCAAAACTCTCAAATACAATAGAAACTCGCATCAGAAGCCATACAGAAAGATACTCAAACGAGAAATGAAAAGATACACAACTGGAATAGTAAAGATACGCAAACGATGTAAAGATACACAATTGGAATAGTAAAGATACGCAAACGATGTAAAGATACTCAGTTTGAAAGAAACACACTCCCACACTTGCAAAACTCTCAAATACAATAGAAACTCGCATCAGAAGCCTTAAAGAATGATACTCAAACGAGAAATGAAAAGATACACAATTGGAATAGTAATGATACGCAAACGATGTAAAGATACACAATTGGAATAGTAAAGATACGCAAACGATGTAAAGATACTCAGTTTGAAAGAAACACACTCCCACACTTGCAAAACTCTCAAATTCAATAGAAACTCGCATCAGAAAGCCTTACAGAAAGATACTCAAACAAGAAATGAAAAGATACACAATTGGAATAGTAAAGATACGCAAACGATGTAAAGATACTCAGTTTGAAAGAAACACACTCCCACACTTGCAAAACTCTCAAATACAATAGAAACTCGCATCAGAAGCCATACAGAAAGATACTCAAACGAGAAATGAAAAGATACACAACTGGAATAGTAAAGATACGCAAACGATGTAAAGATACGCAAACGATGTAAAGATACACAATTGGAATAGTAAAGATATGCAAACGATGTAAAGATACTCAGTTTGAAAGAAACACACTCCCACACTTGCAAAACTCTCAAATAAAATAGAAACTCGCATCAGAAGCCATACAGAAAGATACTCAAACGAGAAATGAAAAGATACACAACTGGAATAGTAAAGATACGCAAACGATGTAAAGATACGCAAACGATGTAAAGATACACAATTGGAATAGTAAAGATACGCAAACGATGTAAAGATACACAATTGGAATAGTAAAGATATGCAAACGATGTAAAGATACTCAGTTTGAAAGAAACACACTCCCACACTTGCAAAACTCTCAAATTCAATAGAAACTCGCATCAGAAACCCTTACAGAAAGATACTCAAACGAGAAATGAAAAGATACACAATTGGAATAGTAAAGATACGCAAACGATGTAAAGATATTCAGTTTGAAAGAAACACACTCCCACACTTGCAAAACTCTGAAATACAATAGAAACTCGCATCAGAAGCCATACAGAAAGATACTCAAACGAGAAATGAAAAGATACACAACTGGAATAGTAAAGATACGCAAACGATGTTAAGATACCCAATTGGAATAGTAAAGATACGCAAACGATGTAAAGATACTCAGTTTGAAAGAAACACACTCCCACACTTGCAAAACTCTCAAATTCAATAGAAACTCGCATCAGAAACCCTTACAGAAAGATACTCAAGCGAGAAATGAAAAGATACACAATTGGAATAGTAAAGTTACGCAAACGATGTAAAGATACACAATTGGAATAGTAAAGATACGCAAACGATGTAAAGATACCCAGTTTGAAAGAAACACACTCCCACACTCGAAAACTCTCAAATTCAATAGAAATTCGCATTAGAAAGCCTTACAGAAAGATGCTCAAACGAGAAAGGAAAAGAGACACAATTGGAATAGTAAAGATACGCAAATGATCTAAAGATACTTAGTTTGAAAGAAACACACTCCCACACTTGCAAAACTCTCAAATACAATAGAAACTCGCATCAGAAGCCATACAGAAAGATACTCAAACGAGAAATGAAAAGATACACAACTGGAATAGTAAAGATACGCAAACGATGTAAAGATACACAATTGGAATAGTAAAGATACGCAAACGATGTAAAGATACTCAGTTTGAAAGAAACACACTCCCACACTTGCAAAACTCTCAAATACAATAGAAACTCGCATCAGAAGCCTTAAAGAATGATACTCAAACGAGAAATGAAAAGATACACAATTGGAATAGTAAAGATACGCAAACGATGTAAAGATACACAATTGGAATAGTAAAGATACGCAAACGATGTAAAGATACTCAGTTTGAAAGAAACACACTCCCACACTTGCAAAACTCTCAAATTCAATAGAAACTCGCATCAGAAAGCCTTACAGAAAGATACTCAAACAAGAAATGAAAAGATACACAATTGGAATAGTAAAGATACGCAAACGATGTAAAGATACTCAGTTTGAAAGAAACACACTCCCACACTTGCAAAACTCTCAAATACAATAGAAACTCGCATCAGAAGCCATACAGAAAGATACTCAAACGAGAAATGAAAAGATACACAACTGGAATAGTAAAGATACGCAAACGATGTAAAGATACGCAAACGATGAAAAGATACACAATTGGAATAGTAAAGATACACAAACGATGTAAAGATACTCAGTTTGAAAGAAACACACTCCCACACTTGCAAAACTCTCAAATTCAATAGAAACTCGCATCAGAAAGCCTTACAGAAAGATGCTCAAACGAGAAATGAAAAGATACACAATTGGAATAGTAAAGTTACGCAAACGATGTAAAGATACACAATTGGAATAGTAAAGATACGCAAACGATGTAAAGATACTCAGTTTGAAAGAAACACACTCCCACACTTGCAAAACTCTCAAATTCAATAGAAACTCGCATCAGAAACCCTTACAGAAAGATACTCAAACGAGAAATGAAAAGATACACAATTGGAATAGTAAAGATACGCAAACGATGTAAAGATACTCAGTTTGAAAGAAACACACTCCCACACTTGCAAAACTCTCAAATACAATAGAAACTCGCATCAGAAGCCATACAGAAAGATACTCAAACGAGAAATGAAAAGATACACAACTGGAATAGTAAAGATACGCAAACGATGTAAAGATACGCAAACGATGAAAAGATACACAATTGGAATAGTAAAGATACGCAAACGATGTAAAGATACTCAGTTTGAAAGAAACACACTCCCACACTTGCAAAACTCTCAAATTCAATAGAAACTCGCATCAGAAAGCCTTACAGAAAGATGGTCAAACGAGAAATGAAAAGATACACAATTGGAATAGTAAAGTTACGCAAACGATGTAAAGATACACAATTGGAATAGTAAAGATACGCAAACGATGTAAAGATACTCAGTTTGAAAGAAACACACTCCCACACTTGCAAAACTCTCAAATTCAATAGAAACTCGCATCAGAAACCCTTACAGAAAGATACTCAAACGAGAAATGAAAAGATACACAATTGGAATAGTAAAGATACGCAAACGATGTAAAGATACTCAGTTTGAAAGAAACACACTCCCACACTTGCAAAACTCTCAAATTCAATAGAAACTCGCATCAGAAACCCTTACAGAAAGATACTCAAACGAGAAATGAAAAGATACACAATTGGAATAGTACAGATACGCAAACGATGTAAACATATTCAGTTTGAAAGAAACACACTCCCACACTTGCAAAACTCTGAAATACAATAGAAACTCGCATCAGAAGCCATACAGAAAGATACTCAAACGAGAAATGAAAAGATACACAACTGGAATAGTAAAGATACGCAAACGATGTTAAGATACCCAATTGGAATAGTAAAGATACGCAAACGATGTAAAGATACTCAGTTTGAAAGAAACACACTCCCACACTTGCAAAACTCTCACATACAATAGAAACTCGCATCAGAAACCCTTACAGAAAGATACTCAAGCGAGAAATGAAAAGATACACAATTGGAATAGTAAAGTTACGCAAACGATGTAAAGATACACAATTGGAATAGTAAAGATACGCAAACGATGTAAAGATACCCAGTTTGAAAGAAACACACTCCCACACTCGCAAAACTCTCAAATTCAATAGAAATTCGCATTAGAAAGCCTTACAGAAAGATGCTTAAACGAGAAAGGAAAAGATACACAATTGGAATAGTAAAGATACGCAAATGATCTAAAGATACTTAGTTTGAAAGAAACACACTCCCACACTTGCAAAACTCTCAAATACAATAGAAACTCGCATCAGAAGCCATACAGAAAGATACTCAAACGAGAAATGAAAAGATACACAACTGGAATAGTAAAGATACGCAAACGATGTAAAGATACACAATTGGAATAGTAAAGATACGCAAACGATGTAAAGATACTCAGTTTGAAAGAAACACACTCCCACACTTGCAAAACTCTCAAATACAATAGAAACTCGCATCAGAAGCCTTAAAGAATGATACTCAAACGAGAAATGAAAAGATACACAATTGGAATAGTAAAGATACGCAAACGATGTAAAGATACACAATTGGAATAGTAAAGATACGCAAACGATGTAAAGATACTCAGTTTGAAAGAAACACACTCCCACACTTGCAAAACTCTCAAATTCAATAGAAACTCGCATCAGAAAGCCTTACAGAAAGATACTCAAACAAGAAATGAAAAGATACACAATTGGAATAGTAAAGATACGCAAACGATGTAAAGATACTCAGTTTGAAAGAAACACACTCCCACACTTGCAAAACTCTCAAATACAATAGAAACTCGCATCAGAAGCCATACAGAAAGATACTCAAACGAGAAATGAAAAGATACACAACTGGAATAGTAAAGATACGCAAACGATGTAAAGATACGCAAACGATGTAAAGATACACAATTGGAATAGTAAAGATATGCAAACGATGTAAAGATACTCAGTTTGAAAGAAACACACTCCCACACTTGCAAAACTCTCAAATAAAATAGAAACTCGCATCAGAAGCCATACAGAAAGATACTCAAACGAGAAATGAAAAGATACACAACTGGAATAGTAAAGATACGCAAACGATGTAAAGATACGCAAACGATGTAAAGATACACAATTGGAATAGTAAAGATACGCAAACGATGTAAAGATACACAATTGGAATAGTAAAGATATGCAAACGATGTAAAGATACTCAGTTTGAAAGAAACACACTCCCACACTTGCAAAACTCTCAAATTCAATAGAAACTCGCATCAGAAACCCTTACAGAAAGATACTCAAACGAGAAATGAAAAGATACACAATTGGAATAGTAAAGATACGCAAACGATGTAAAGATATTCAGTTTGAAAGAAACACACTCCCACACTTGCAAAACTCTGAAATACAATAGAAACTCGCATCAGAAGCCATACAGAAAGATACTCAAACGAGAAATGAAAAGATACACAACTGGAATAGTAAAGATACGCAAACGATGTTAAGATACCCAATTGGAATAGTAAATATACGCAAACGATGTAAAGATACTCAGTTTGAAAGAAACACACTCCCACACTTGTAAAACTCTCAAATACAATAGAAACTCGCATCAGAAGCCATACAGAAAGATACTCAAACGAGAAATGAAAAGATACACAACTGGAATAGTAAAGATACGCAAACGATGTAAAGATACGCAAACGATGAAAAGATACACAATTGGAATAGTAAAGATACGCAAACGATGTAAAGATACTCAGTTTGAAAGAAACACACTCCCACACTTGCAAAACTCTCAAATTCAATAGAAACTCGCATCAGAAAGCCTTACAGAAAGATGCTCAAACGAGAAATGAAAAGATACACAATTGGAATAGTAAAGTTACGCAAACGATGTAAAGATACACAATTGGAATAGTAAAGATACGCAAACGATGTAAAGATACTCAGTTTGAAAGAAACACACTCCCACACTTGCAAAACTCTCAAATTCAATAGAAACTCGCATCAGAAACCCTTACAGAAAGATACTCAAACGAGAAATGAAAAGATACACAATTGGAATAGTAAAGATACGCAAACGATGTAAAGATACTCAGTTTGAAAGAAACACACTCCCACACTTGCAAAACTCTCAAATTCAATAGAAACTCGCATCAGAAACCCTTACAGAAAGATACTCAAACGAGAAATGAAAAGATACACAATTGGAATAGTACAGATACGCAAACGATGTAAACATATTCAGTTTGAAAGAAACACACTCCCACACTTGCAAAACTCTGAAATACAATAGAAACTCGCATCAGAAGCCATACAGAAAGATACTCAAACGAGAAATGAAAAGATACACAACTGGAATAGTAAAGATACGCAAACGATGTTAAGATACACAATTGGAATAGTAAAGATACGCAAACGATGTAAAGATACTCAGTTTGAAAGAAACACACTCCCACACTTGCAAAACTCTCACATACAATAGAAACTCGCATCAGAAACCCTTACAGAAAGATACTCAAGCGAGAAATGAAAAGATACACAATTGGAATAGTAAAGTTACGCAAACGATGTAAAGATACACAATTGGAATAGTAAAGATACGCAAACGATGTAAAGATACCAAGTTTGAAAGAAACACACTCCCACACTCGCAAAACTCTCAAATTCAATAGAAATTCGCATTAGAAAGCCTTACAGAAAGATGCTCAAACGAGAAAGGAAAAGATACACAATTGGAATAGTAAAGATACGCAAATGATCTAAAGATACTTAGTTTGAAAGAAACACACTCCCACACTTGCAAAACTCTCAAATACAATAGAAACTCGCATCAGAAGCCATACAGAAAGATACTCAAACGAGAAATGAAAAGATACACAACTGGAATAGTAAAGATACGCAAACGATGTAAAGATACACAATTGGAATAGTAAAGATACGCAAACGATGTAAAGATACTCAGTTTGAAAGAAACACACTCCCACACTTGCAAAACTCTCAAATACAATAGAAACTCGCATCAGAAGCCTTAAAGAATGATACTCAAACGAGAAATGAAAAGATACACAATTGGAATAGTAAAGATACGCAAACGATGTAAAGATACACAATTGGAATAGTAAAGATACGCAAACGATGTAAAGATACTCAGTTTGAAAGAAACACACTCCCACACTTGCAAAACTCTCAAATTCAATAGAAACTCGCATCAGAAAGCCTTACAGAAAGATACTCAAACAAGAAATGAAAAGATACACAATTGGAATAGTAAAGATACGCAAACGATGTAAAGATACTCAGTTTGAAAGAAACACACTCCCACACTTGCAAAACTCTCAAATACAATAGAAACTCGCATCAGAAGCCATACAGAAAGATACTCAAACGAGAAATGAAAAGATACACAACTGGAATAGTAAAGATACGCAAACGATGTAAAGATACGCAAACGATGTAAAGATACACAATTGGAATAGTAAAGATATGCAAACGATGTAAAGATACTCAGTTTGAAAGAAACACACTCCCACACTTGCAAAACTCTCAAATAAAATAGAAACTCGCATCAGAAGCCATACAGAAAGATACTCAAACGAGAAATGAAAAGATACACAACTGGAATAGTAAAGATACGCAAACGATGTAAAGATACGCAAACGATGTAAAGATACACAATTGGAATAGTAAAGATACGCAAACGATGTAAAGATACACAATTGGAATAGTAAAGATATGCAAACGATGTAAAGATACTCAGTTTGAAAGAAACACACTCCCACACTTGCAAAACTCTCAAATTCAATAGAAACTCGCATCAGAAACCCTTACAGAAAGATACTCAAACGAGAAATGAAAAGATACACAATTGGAATAGTAAAGATACGCAAACGATGTAAAGATACACAATTGGAATAGTAAAGATATGCAAACGATGTAAAGATACTCAGTTTGAAAGAAACACACTCCCACACTTGCAAAACTCTCAAATTCAATAGAAACTCGCATCAGAAACCCTTACAGAAAGATACTCAAGCGAGAAATGAAAAGATACACAATTGGAATAGTAAAGTTACGCAAACGATGTAAAGATACACAATTGGAATAGTAAAGATACGCAAACGATGTAAAGATACCCAGTTTGAAAGAAACACACTCCCACACTCGCAAAACTCTCAAATTCAATAGAAATTCGCATTAGAAAGCCTTACAGAAAGATGCTCAAACGAGAAAGGAAAAGAGACACAATTGGAATAGTAAAGATACGCAAATGATCTAAAGATACTTAGTTTGAAAGAAACACACTCCCACACTTGCAAAACTCTCAAATACAATAGAAACTCGCATCAGAAGCCATACAG
The DNA here is from genome assembly GCF_933775445.1 of Argentina anserina. NCBI lineage: Eukaryota > Viridiplantae > Streptophyta > Magnoliopsida > Rosales > Rosaceae > Argentina > Argentina anserina. The sequence goes on along the minus strand of NC_065873.1, from coordinate 9,626,939 downwards.
AAAGATACTCAAACGAGAAATGAAAAGATACACAACTGGAATAGTAAAGATACGCAAACGATGTAAAGATACACAATTGGAATAGTAAAGATACGCAAACGATGTAAAGATACTCAGTTTGAAAGAAACACACTCCCACACTTGCAAAACTCTCAAATACAATAGAAACTCGCATCAGAAGCCTTAAAGAATGATACTCAAACGAGAAATGAAAAGATACACAATTGGAATAGTAAAGATACGCAAACGATGTAAAGATACACAATTGGAATAGTAAAGATACGCAAACGATGTAAAGATACTCAGTTTGAAAGAAACACACTCCCACACTTGCAAAACTCTCAAATTCAATAGAAACTCGCATCAGAAAGCCTTACAGAAAGATACTCAAACAAGAAATGAAAAGATACACAATTGGAATAGTAAAGATACGCAAACGATGTAAAGATACTCAGTTTGAAAGAAACACACTCCCACACTTGCAAAACTCTTAAATACAATAGAAACTCGCACCAGAAGCCTTACAGAAAGATACTCAAACGAGAAATGAAAAGATACACAATTGGAATAGTAAAGATACGCAAACGATGTAAAGATACACAATTGGAATAGTAAAGATACGCAAACGATGTAAAGATACTCAGTTTGAAAGAAACACACTCCCACACTTGCAAAACTCTCAAATACAATAGAAACTCGCATCAGAAGCCATACAGAAAGATACTCAAACGAGAAATGAAAAGATACACAACTGGAATAGTAAAGATACGCAAACGATGTAAAGATACGCAAACGATGAAAAGATACACAATTGGAATAGTAAAGATACGCAAACGATGTAAAGATACTCAGTTTGAAAGAAACACACTCCCACACTTGCAAAACTCTCAAATTCAATAGAAACTCGCATCAGAAAGCCTTACAGAAAGATGCTCAAACGAGAAATGAAAAGATACACAATTGGAATAGTAAAGATACGCAAACGATGTAAAGATACACAATTGGAATAGTAAAGATATGCAAACGATGTAAAGATACTCAGTTTGAAAGAAACACACTCCCACACTTGCAAAACTCTCAAATTCAATAGAAACTCGCATCAGAAACCCTTACAGAAAGATACTCAAACGAGAAATGAAAAGATACACAATTGGAATAGTAAAGATACGCAAACGATGTAAAGATACTCAGTTTGAAAGAAACACACTCCCACACTTGCAAAACTCTCAAATTCAATAGAAACTCGCATCAGAAACCCTTACAGAAAGATACTCAAACGAGAAATAAAAAGATACACAATTGGAATAGTAAAGATACGCAAACGATGTAAAGATATTCAGTTTGAAAGAAACACACTCCCACACTTGCAAAACTCTGAAATACAATAGAAACTCGCATCATAAGCCATACAGAAAGATACTCAAAAGAGAAATGAAAAGATACACAACTGGAATAGTAAAGATACGCAAACGATATTAAGATACACAATTGGAATAGTAAAGATACGCAAACGATGTAAAGATACTCAGTTTGAAAGAAACACACTCCCACACTTGCAAAACTCTTAAATACAATAGAAACTCGCACCAGAAGCCTTACAGAAAGATACTCAAACGAGAAATGAAAAGATACTAAATTGGAATAGTAAAGATACGCAAACGATTTAAAGATACACAATTGGAATAGTAAAGATACACAAACTATGTAAAGATACTCAGTTTGAAAGAAACACACTCCCACACTTGCAAAACTCTCAAATACAATAGAAATTCGCATCAAAAGCCATACTGAAAGATACTCAAACGAGAAATGAAAAGATACACAACTGGAATAGTAAAGATACGCAAACGATGTTAAGATACCCGATTGGAATAGTAAAGATACGCAAACGATGTAAAGATACTCAGTTTGAAAGAAACACACTCCCACACTTGCAAAACTCTCAAATTCAATACAAACTCGCATCAGAAAGCCTTACAGAAAGATACTAAAACGAGAAAGGAAAAGATACTCAATTGGAATAGTAAAGATACGCAAACGATGTAAAGATACACAATTGGAATAGTAAAGATACGCAAACGATGTAAAGATACTCAGTTTGAAAGAAACACACTCCCACACTTGCAAAACTCTTAAATACAATAGAAACTCGCACCAGAAGCCTTACAGAAAGATACTCAAACGAGAAATGAAAAGATACTAAATTGGAATAGTAAAGATACGCAAACGATTTAAAGATACACAATTGGAATAGTAAAGATACACAAACTATGTAAAGATACTCAGTTTGAAAGAAACACACTCCCACACTTGCAAAACTCTCAAATACAATAGAAACTCGCATCAAAAGCCATACTGAAAGATACTCAAACGAGAAATGAAAAGATACACAACTGGAATAGTAAAGATACGCAAACGATGTTAAGATACCCGATTGGAATAGTAAAGATACGCAAACGATGTAAAGATACTCAGTTTGAAAGAAACACACTCCCACACTTGCAAAACTCTCAAATTCAATAGAAACTCGCATCAGAAAGCCTTACAGAAAGATACTAAAACGAGAAAGGAAAAGATACTCAATTGGAATAGTAAAGATACGCAAACGATGTAAAGATACACAATTGGAATAGTAAAGATACGCAAAGGATGTAAAGATACTCAGTTTGAAAGAAACACACTCCCACACTTGCAAAACTCTTAAATACAATAGAAACTCGCACCAGAAGCCTTACAGAAAGATACTCAAACGAGAAATGAAAAGATACACAATTGGAATAGTAAAGATACGCAAACGATTTAAAGATACACAATTGGAATAGTAAATATACGCAAACTATGTAAAGATACTCAGTTTGAAAGAAACACACTCCCACACTTGCAAAACTCTTAAATACAATAGAAACTCGTATCAGAAGCCTTACAGAAAGATACTCAAACGAGAAATGAAAAGATACACAATTGGAATAGTAAAGATACGCAAACGATGTAAAGATACACAATTGGAATAGTAAACATACGCAAACGATGTAAAGATACTCAGTTTGAAAGAAACACACTCCCACACTTGCAAAACTCTTAAATACAATAGAAACTCGCATCAGAAAGCCTTACAGAAAGATACTCAAACAAGAAATGAAAAGATACACAATTGGAATAGTGAAGATACGCAAACGATGTAAAGATACTCAGTTTGAAAGAAACACACTCCCACACTTGCAAAACTCTCAAATACAATAGAAACTCGCATCAGAAGCCATACAGAAAGATACTCAAACGAGAAATGAAAAGATACACAACTGGAATAGTAAAGATACGCAAACGATGTAAAGATACGCAAACGATGAAAAGATACACAATTGGAATAGTAAAGATACGCAAACGATGTAAAGATACTCAGTTTGAAAGAAACACACTCCCACACTTGCAAAACTCTCAAATTCAATAGAAACTCGCATCAGAAAGCCTTACAGAAAGATGCTCAAACGAGAAATGAAAAGATACACAATTGGAATAGTAAAGATACGCAAACGATGTAAAGATACACAATTGGAATAGTAAAGATATGCAAACGATGTAAAGATACTCAGTTTGAAAGAAACACACTCCCACACTTGCAAAACTCTCAAATTCAATAGAAACTCGCATCAGAAACCCTTACAGAAAGATACTCAAACGAGAAATGAAAAGATACACAATTGGAATAGTAAAGATACGCAAACGATGTAAAGATACTCAGTTTGAAAGAAACACAGTCCCACACTTGCAAAACTCTCAAATTCAATAGAAACTCGCATCAGAAACCCTTACAGAAAGATACTCAAACGAGAAATAAAAAGATACACAATTGGAATAGTAAAGATACGCAAACGATGTAAAGATATTCAGTTTGAAAGAAACACACTCCCACACTTGCAAAACTCTGAAATACAATAAAAACTCGCATCATAAGCCATACTGAAAGATACTCAAACGAGAAATGAAAAGATACACAACTGGAATAGTAAAGATACGCAAACGATATTAAGATACCCAATTGGAATAGTAAAGATACGCAAACGATGTAAAGATACTCAGTTTGAAAGAAACACACTCCCACACTTGCAAAACTCTCAAATTCAATAGAAACTCGCATCAGAAACCCTTACAGAAAGATACTCAAGCGAGAAATGAAAAGATACACAATTGGAATAGTAAAGTTACGCAAACGATGTAAAGATACACAATTGGAATAGTAAAGATACGCAAACGATGTAAAGATACCCAGTTTGAAAGAAACACACTCCCACACTCGCAAAACTCTCAAATTCAATAGAAATTCGCATTAGAAAGCCTTACAGAAAGATGCTCAAACGAGAAAGGAAAAGAGACACAATTGGAATAGTAAAGATACGCAAATGATCTAAAGATACTTAGTTTGAAAGAAACACACTCCCACACTTGCAAAACTCTCAAATACAATAGAAACTCGCATCAGAAGCCATACAGAAAGATACTCAAACGAGAAATGAAAAGATACACAACTGGAATAGTAAAGATACGCAAACGATGTAAAGATACACAATTGGAATAGTAAAGATACGCAAACGATGTAAAGATACTCAGTTTGAAAGAAACACACTCCCACACTTGCAAAACTCTCAAATTCAATAGAAACTCGCATCAAAAGCCATACAGAAAGATACTCAAACGAGAAATGAAAAGATACACAACTGGAATAGTAAAGATACGCAAACGATGTTAAGATACCCGATTGGAATAGTAAAGATACGCAAACGATGTAAAGATACTCAGTTTGAAAGAAACACACTCCCACACTTGCAAAACTCTTAAATACAATAGAAACTCGCATCAGAAAGCCTTACAGAAAGATACTCAAACGGGAAATGAAAAGATACTCAATTGGAATAGTAAAGATACGCAAACGATGTAAAGATACACAATTGGAATAGTAAAGATACGCAAACGATGTAAAGATACTCAGTTTGAAAGAAACACACTCCCACACTTGCAAAACTCTTAAATACAATAGAAACTCGCACCAGAAGCCTTACAGAAAGATACTCAAACGAGAAATGAAAAGATACACAATTGGAATAGTAAAGATACGCAAACGATGTAAAGATACACAATTGGAATAGTAAAGATACACAAACTATGTAAAGATACTCAGTTTGAAAGAAACACACTCCCACACTTGCAAAACTCTCAAATACAATAGAAACTCGCATCAAAAGCCATACTGAAAGATACTCAAACGAGAAATGAAAAGATACACAACTGGAATAGTAAAGATACGCAAACGATGTTAAGATACCCGATTGGAATAGTAAAGATACGCAAACGATGTAAAGATACTCAGTTTGAAAGAAACACACTCCCACACTTGCAAAACTCTCAAATTCAATAGAAACTCGCATCAGAAAGCCTTACAGAAAGATACTAAAACGAGAAAGGAAAAGATACTCAATTGGAATAGTAAAGATACGCAAACGATGTAAAGATACACAATTGGAATAGTAAAGATACGCAAACGATGTAAAGATACTCAGTTTGAAAGAAACACACTCCCACACTTGCAAAACTCTTAAATACAATAGAAACTCGCACCAGAAGCCTTACAGAAAGATACTCAAACGAGAAATGAAAAGATACTAAATTGGAATAGTAAAGATACGCAAACGATTTAAAGATACACAATTGGAATAGTAAAGATACACAAACTATGTAAAGATACTCAGTTTGAAAGAAACACACTCCCACACTTGCAAAACTCTCAAATACAATAGAAACTCGCATCAAAAGCCATACTGAAAGATACTCAAACGAGAAATGAAAAGATACACAACTGGAATAGTAAAGATACGCAAACGATGTTAAGATACCCGATTGGAATAGTAAAGATACGCAAACGATGTAAAGATACTCAGTTTGAAAGAAACACACTCCCACACTTGCAAAACTCTCAAATTCAATAGAAACTCGCATCAGAAAGCCTTACAGAAAGATACTAAAACGAGAAAGGAAAAGATACTCAATTGGAATAGTAAAGATACGCAAACGATGTAAAGATACACAATTGGAATAGTAAAGATACGCAAACGATGTAAAGATACTCAGTTTGAAAGAAACACACTCCCACACTTGCAAAACTCTCAAATTCAATAGAAACTCGCATCAGAAAGCCTTACAGAAAGATACTAAAACGAGAAAGGAAAAGATACTCAATTGGAATAGTAAAGATACGCAAACGATGTAAAGATACACAATTGGAATAGTAAAGATACGCAAAGGATGTAAAGATACTCAGTTTGAAAGAAACACACTCCCACACTTGCAAAACTCTTAAATACAATAGAAACTCGCACCAGAAGCCTTACAGAAAGATACTCAAACGAGAAATGAAAAGATACACAATTGGAATAGTAAAGATACGCAAACGATTTAAAGATACACAATTGGAATAGTAAATATACGCAAACTATGTAAAGATACTCAGTTTGAAAGAAACACACTCCCACACTTGCAAAACTCTTAAATACAATAGAAACTCGTATCAGAAGCCTTACAGAAAGATACTCAAACGAGAAATGAAAAGATACACAACTGGAATAGTAAAGATACGCAAACGATGTAAAGATACACAATTGGAATAGTAAAGATACGCAAACGATGTAAAGATACTCAGTTTGAAAGAAACACACTCCCACACTTGCAAAACTCTCAAATACAATAGAAACTCGCATCAGAAGCCTTAAAGAATAATACTCAAACGAGAAATGAAAAGATACACAATTGGAATAGTAAAGATACGCAAACGATGTAAAGATACACAATTGGAATAGTAAAGATACGCAAACGATGTAAAGATACTCAGTTTGAAAGAAACACACTCCCACACTTGCAAAACTCTCAAATTCAATAGAAATTCGCATTAGAAAGCCTTACAGAAAGATGCTCAAACGAGAAAGGAAAAGAGACACAATTGGAATAGTAAAGATACGCAAATGATCTAAAGATACTTAGTTTGAAAGAAACACACTCCCACACTTGCAAAACTCTCAAATACAATAGAAACTCGCATCAGAAGCCATACAGAAAGATACTCAAACGAGAAATGAAAAGATACACAATTGGAATAGTAAAGATACGCAAACGATGTAAAGATACACAATTGGAATAGTAAAGATACGCAAACGATGTAAAGATACTCAGTTTGAAAGAAACACACTCCCACACTTGCAAAACTCTGAAATACAATAGAAACTCGCATTAGAAGCCATACAGAAAGATACTCAAACGAGAAATGAAAAGATACACAACTGGAATAGTAAAGATACACAAACGATGTAAAGATACACAATTGGAATAGTAAAGATACGCAATTGGAATAGTAAAGATACGCAAACGATGTAAAGATACACAATTGGAATAGTAAAGATACACAATTGGAATAGTAAAGATACGCAAACGATGTAAAGATATTCAGTTTGAAAGAAACACACTCCCACACTTGCAAAATTCTCAAATACAATAGAAACTCGCATCAGAAGCCATACAAAAAGATACTCAAACGAGAAATGAAAAGATTCACAACTGGAATAGTAAAGATATGCAAACGATGTTAAGATACACAATTGGAATAGTAAAGATACACAATTGGAATAGTAAAGATACGCAAACGATGTAAAGATATTCAGTTTGAAAGAAACACACTCCCACACTTGCAAAACCCTCAAATACAATAGAAACTCGCATTAGAAGCCATACAGAAAGATACTCAAACGAGAAATGAAAAGATACACAACTGGAATAGTAAAGATACACAAACGATGTAAAGATACACAATTGGAATAGTAAAGATACACAATTGGAATAGTAAAGATACGCAAACGATGTAAAGATATTCAGTTTGAAAGAAACACACTCCCACACTTGCAAAACTCTCAAATACAATAGAAACTCGCATCAGAAGCCATACAGAAAGATACTCAAACGAGAAATGAAAAGATTCACAACTGGAATAGTAAAGATATGCAAACGATGTTAAGATACGCAAACGATGTAAAGATACTCAGTTTCAAAGAAACACACTCCCACACTTGCAAAACTCTCAAATTCAATAGAAACTCGCATCAGAATGCCTTACAGAAAGATACTCAAACGAGAAATGAAAAGATACACAATTGGAATAGTAAAGATACGCAAACGATGTAAAGATACTCAGTTTGAAAGAAACACACTCCCACACTTGCAAAACTCTCAAATTCAATAGAAACTCGCATCAGAAGCCATACAGAAAGATACTCAAACGAGAAATGAAAAGATACACAATTAGAATAGTAAAGATACGCAAACGATGTAAAGATACTCAGTTTGAAAGAAACACACTCCCACACTTGCAAAACTCTCAAATTCAATAGAAACTCGCATCAGAAAGCCTTACAGAAAGATGCTCAAACGAGAAATGAAAAGATACACAATTGGAATAGTAAAGATACGCAAATGATGTAAAGATACTTAGTTTGAAAGAAACACACTCCCACACTTGCAAAACTCTCAAATACAATAGAAACTCGCATCAGAAGCCATACAGAAAGATACTCAAATGAGAAATGAAAAGATACACAACTGGAATAGTAAAGATACGCAAACGATGTAAAGATACACAATTAGAATAGTAAAGATACGCAAACGATGTAAAGATACTCAGTTTGAAAGAAACACACTCCCACACTTGCAAAACTCTCAAATACAATAGAAACTCGCATCAGAAGCCTTACAGAAAGATACTCAAACGAGAAATGAAAAGATACACAATTGGAATAGTAAAGATACACAAACGATGTAAAGATACTCAGTTTGAAAGAAACACACTCCCACACTTGCAAAACTCTCAAATACAATAGAAACTCGCATCAGAAGCCTTACAGAAAGATACTCAAACGAGAAATGAAAAGATACACAATTGGAATAGTAAAGATACGCAAACGATGTTAAGATACGCAAACGATGTAAAGATACTCAGTTTCAAAGAAACACACTCCCACACTTGCAAAACTCTCAAATTCAATAGAAACTCGCATCAGAAAGCATTACAGAAAGATACTCAAACGAGAAATGAAAAGATACACAATTGGAATAGTAAAGATACGCAAACGATGTAAAGATACACAATTGGAATAGTAAAGATACGCAAACGATGTAAAGATACTCAGTTTGAAAGAAACACACTCCCACACTTGCAAAACTCTCAAATACAATAGAAACTCGCATCAGAAGCCTTACAGAAAGATACTCAAACGAGAAATGAAAAGATACACAATTGGAATAGTAAAGATACGCAAACGATGTAAAGATACACAATTGGAATAGTAAAGATATGCAAACGATGTAAAGATACTCAGTTTGAAAGAAACACACTCCCACACTTGCAAAACTCTCAAATTCAATAGAAAATCGCTTCAGAAAGCCTTACAGAAAGATACTCAAACGAGAAATGAAAAGATACACAATTGGGATAGTAAAGATACGCAAACGATGTAAAGATACTCAGTTTGAAAGAAACACACTCCCACACTTGCAAAACTCTCAAATTCAATAGAAACTCGCATCAGAAAGCCTTACAGAAAGATGCTCAAACGAGAAATGAAAAGATACACAATTGGAATAGTAAAGATACGCAAATGATGTAAAGATACTTAGTTTGAAAGAAACACACTCCCACACTTGCAAAACTCTCAAATACAATAGAAACTCGCATCAGAAGCCATACAGAAAGATACTCAAACGAGAAATGAAAAGTTTCACAACTGGAATAGTAAAGATACGCAAACGATGTTAAGATACGCAAACGATGTAAAGATACTCAGTTTCAAAGAAACACACTCCCACACTTGCAAAACTCTCAAATTCAATAGAAACTCGCATCAGAAAGCATTACAGAAAGATACTCAAACGAGAAATGAAAAGATACACAATTGGAATAGTAAAGATACGCAAACGATGTAAAGATACACAATTGGAATAGTAAAGATACGCAAACGATGTAAAGATACTCAGTTTGAAAGAAACACACTCCCACACTTGCAAAACTCTCAAATACAATAGAAACTCGCATCAGAAGCCTTACAGAAAAATACTCAAACGAGAAATGAAAAGATACACAATTGGAATAGTAAAGATACGCAAACGATGTAAAGATACACAATTGGAATAGTAAAGATACGCAAACGATGTAAATATACTCAGTTTGAAAGAAACACACTCCCACACTTGCAAAACTCTCAAATTCAATAGAAACTCGCATCAGAATGCCTTACAGAAAGATACTCAAACGAGAAATGAAAAGATACACAATTGGAATAGTAAAGATACGCAAACGATGTAAAGATACTCAGTTTGAAAGAAACACACTCCCACACTTGCAAAACTCTCAAATTCAATAGAAACTCGCATCAGAAGCCATACAGAAAGATACTTAAACGAGAAATGAAAACATACACAATTAGAATAGTAAAGATACGCAAACGATGTAAAGATACTCAGTTTGAAAGAAACACACTCCCACACTTGCAAAACTCTCAAATTCAATAGAAACTCGCATCAGAAAGCCTTACAGAAAGATGCTCAAACGAGAAATGAAAAGATACACAATTGGAATAGTAAAGATACGCAAATGATGTAAAGATACTTAGTTTGAAAGAAACACACTCCCACACTTGCAAAACTCTCAAATACAATAGAAACTCGCATCAGAAGCCATACAGAAAGATACTTAAACGAGAAATGAAAAGATACACAACTGGAATAGTAAAGATACGCAAACAATGTAAAGATACACAATTAGAATAGTAAAGATACGCAAACGATGTAAAGATACTCAGTTTGAAAGAAACACACTCCCACACTTGCAAAACTCTCAAATACAATAGAAACTCGCATCAGAAGCCTTACAGAAAGATACTCAAACGAGAAATGAAAAGATACACAATTGGAATAGTAAAGATACACAAACGATGTAAAGATACTCAGTTTGAAAGAAACACACTCCCACACTTGCAAAACTCTCAAATACAATAGAAACTCGCATCAGAAGCCTTACAGAAAGATACTCAAACGAGAAATGAAAAGATACACAATTGGAATAGTAAAGATACGCAAACGATGTAAAGATACTCAGTTTGAAAGAAACACACTCCCACACTTGCAAAACTCTCAAATTCAATAGAAACTCGCATCAGAAGCCATACAGAAAGATACTCAAACGAGAAATGAAAAGATACACAACTGGAATAGTAAGATACGCAAACGATGTAAAGATACACAATTGGAATAGTAAAGATACGCAAACGATGTAAAGATACTCAGTTTGAAAGAAACACACTCCCACACTTGCAAAACTCTCAAATACAATAGAAACTCGCATCAGAAGCCTTACAGAAAGATACTCAAACGAGAAATGAAAAGATACACAATTGGAATAGTAAAGATACGCAAACGATGTAAAGATACACAATTGGAATAGTAAAGATATGCAAACGATGTAAAGATACTCAGTTTGAAAGAAACACACTCCCACACTTGCAAAACTCTCAAATTCAATAGAAAATCGCATCAGAAAGCCTTACAGAAAGATACTCAAACGAGAAATGAAAAGATACACAATTGGAATAGTAAAGATACGCAAACGATGTAAAGATACTCAGTTTGAAAGAAACACACTCCCACACTTGCAAAACTCTCAAATTCAATAGAAACTCGCATCAGAAAGCCTTACAGAAAGATGCTCAAACGAGAAATGAAAAGATACACAATTGGAATAGTAAAGATACGCAAATGATGTAAAGATACTTAGTTTGAAAGAAACACACTCCCACACTTGCAAAACTATCAAATACAATAGAAACTCGCATCAGAAGCCATACAGAAAGATACTCAAACGAGAAATGAAAAGATACACAACTGGAATAGTAAAGATACGCAAACGATGTAAAGATACACAATTAGAATAGTAAAGATACGCAAACGATGTAAAGATACTCAGTTTGAAAGAAACACACTCCCACACTTGCAAAACTCTCAAATACAATAGAAACTCGCATCAGAAGCCTTACAGAAAGATACTCAAACGAGAAATGAAAAGATACACAATTGGAATAGTAAAGATACACAAACGATGTAAAGATACTCAGTTTGAAAGAAACACACTCCCACACTTGCAAAACTCTCAAATACAATAGAAACTCGCATCAGAAGCCTTACAGAAAGATACTCAAACGAGAAATGAAAAGATACACAATAGGAATAGTAAAGATACACAAACGATGTAAAGATACTCAGTTTGAAAGAAACACACTCCCACACTTGCAAAACTCTCAAATACAATAGAAACTCGCATCAGAAGCCATACAGAAAGATACTCAAACGAGAAATGAAAAGATACACAACTGGAATAGTAAAGATATGCAAACGATGTTAAGATACTCAGTTTGAAAGAAACACACTCCCACACTTGCAAAACTCTCAAATTCAATAGAAAATCGCATCAGAAAGCCTTACAGAAAGATACTCAAACGAGAAATGAAAAGATACACAATTGGAATAGTAAAGATACGCAAACGATGTAAAGATACTCAGTTTGAAAGAAACACACTCCCACACTTGCAAAACTCTCAAATTCAATAGAAACTCGCATCAGAAAGCCTTACAGAAAGATGCTCAAACGAGAAATGAAAAGATACACAATTGGAATAATAAAGATACGCAAATGATGTAAAGATACTTAGTTTGAAAGAAACACACTCCCACACTTGCAAAACTCTCAAATACAATAGAAACTCGCATCAGAAGCCATACAGAAAGATACTCAAACGAGAAATGAAAAGATTCACAACTGGAATAGTAAAGATACGCAAACGATGTTAAGATACGCAAACGATGTAAAGATACTCAGTTTCAAAGAAACACACTCCCACACTTGCAAAACTCTCAAATTCAATAGAAACTCGCATCAGAAAGCATTACAGAAAGATACTCAAACGAGAAATGAAAAGATACACAATTGGAATAGTAAAGATACGCAAACGATGTAAAGATACACAATTGGAATAGTAAAGATACGAAAACGATGTAAAGATACTCAGTTTGAAAGAAACACACTCCCACACTTGCAAAACTCTCAAATACAATAGAAACTCGCATCAGAAGCCTTACAGAAAGATACTCAAACGAGAAATGAAAAGATACACAATTGGAATAGTAAAGATACGCAAACGATGTAAAGATACACAATTGGAATAGTAAAGATATGCAAACGATGTAAAGATACTCAGTTTGAAAGAAACACACTCCCACACTTGCAAAACTCTCAAATTCAATAGAAAATCGCATCAGAAAGCCTTACAGAAAGATACTCAAACGAGAAATGAAAAGATACACAATTGGGATAGTAAAGATACGCAAACGATGTAAAGATACTCAGTTTGAAAGAAACACACTCCCACACTTGCAAAACTCTCAAATTCAATAGAAACTCGCATCAGAAAGCCTTACAGAAAGATGCTCAAACGAGAAATGAAAAGATACACAATTGGAATAGTAAAGATACGCAAATGATGTAAAGATACTTAGTTTGAAAGAAACACACTCCCACACTTGCAAAACTCTCAAATACAATAGAAACTCGCATCAGAAGCCATACAGAAAGATACTCAAACGAGAAATGAAAAGTTTCACAACTGGAATAGTAAAGATACGCAAACGATGTTAAGATACGCAAACGATGTAAAGATACTCAGTTTCAAAGAAACACACTCCCACACTTGCAAAACTCTCAAATTCAATAGAAACTCGCATCAGAAAGCATTACAGAAAGATACTCAAACGAGAAATGAAAAGATACACAATTGGAATAGTAAAGATACGCAAACGATGTAAAGATACACAATTGGAATAGTAAAGATACGCAAACGATGTAAAGATACTCAGTTTGAAAGAAACACACTCCCACACTTGCAAAACTCTCAAATACAATAGAAACTCGCATCAGAAGCCTTACAGAAAAATACTCAAACGAGAAATGAAAAGATACACAATTGGAATAGTAAAGATACGCAAACGATGTAAAGATACACAATTGGAATAGTAAAGATACGCAAACGATGTAAATATACTCAGTTTGAAAGAAACACACTCCCACACTTGCAAAACTCTCAAATTCAATAGAAACTCGCATCAGAAGCCATACAGAAAGATACTCAAACGAGAAATGAAAAGATACACAACTGGAATAGTAAAGATACGCAAACGATGTTAAGATACGCAAACGATGTAAAGATACTCAGTTTCAAAGAAACACACTCCCACACTTGCAAAACTCTCAAATTCAATAGAAACACGCATCAGAAAGCATTACAGAAAGATACTCAAACGAGAAATGAAAAGATACACAATTGGAATAGTAAAGATACGCAAACGATGTAAAGATACACAATTGGAATAGTAAAGATACGCAAACGATGTAAAGATACTCAGTTTGAAAGAAACACACTCCCACACTTGCAAAACTCTCAAATTCAATAGAAACTCGCATCAGAAAGCCTTACAGAAAGATACTCAAACGAGAAATGAAAAGATACACAATTGGAATAGTAAAGATACGCAAACGATGTAAAGATACACAATTGGAATAGTAAAGATATGCAAACGATGTAAAGATACTCAGTTTGAAAGAAACACAGTCCCACACTTGCAAAACTCTGAAATTCAATAGAAAATCGCATCAGAAAGCCTTACAGAAAGATACTCAAACGAGAAATGAAAAGATACACAATTGGGATAGTAAAGATACGCAAACGATGTAAAGATACTCAGTTTGAAAGAAACACACTCCCACACTTGCAAAACTCTCAAATTCAATAGAAACTCGCATCAGAAAGCCTTACAGAAAGATGCTCAAACGAGAAATGAAAAGATACACAATTGGAATAGTAAAAATACGCAAATGATATAAAGATACTTAGTTTGAAAGAAACACACTCCCACACTTGCAAAACTCTCAAATACAATAGAAACTCGCATCAGAAGCCATACAGAAAGATACTCAAACGAGAAATGAAAAGTTTCACAACTGGAATAGTAAAGATACGCAAACGATGTTAAGATACCCAATTGGAATAGTAAAGATACGCAAACGATGTAAAGATACTCAGTTTGAAAGAAACACACTCCCACACTTGCAAAACTCTTAAATACAATAGAAACTCGCATCAGAAGCCATACAGAAAGATACTCAAACGAGAAATGAAAAGATTCACAACTGGAATAGTAAAGATACGCAAACGATGTTAAGATACGCAAACGATGTAAAGATACTCAGTTTCAAAGAAACACACTCCCACACTTGCAAAACTCTCAAATTCAATAGAAACTCGCATCAGAAAGCATTACAGAAAGATACTCAAACGAGAAATGAAAAGATACACAATTGGAATAGTAAAGATACGCAAACGATGTAAAGATACACAATTGGAATAGTAAAGATACGCAAACGATGTAAAGATACTCAGTTTGAAAGAAACACACTCCCACACTTGCAAAACTCTCAAATACAATAGAAACTCGCATCAGAAGCCCTACAGAAAGATACTCAAACGAGAAATGAAAAGATACACAATTGGAATAGTAAAGATACGCAAACGATGTAAAGATACACAATTGGAATAGTAAAGATACGCAAACGATGTAAATATACTCAGTTTGAAAGAAACACACTCCCACACTTGCAAAACTCTCAAATTCAATAGAAACTCGCATCAGAATGCCTTACAGAAAGATACTCATACGAGAAATGAAAAGATACACAATTGGAATAGTAAAGATACGCAAACGATGTAAAGATACTCAGTTTGAAAGAAACACACTCCCACACTTGCAAAACTCTCAAATACAATAGAAACTCGCATCAGAAGCCATACAGAAAGATACTCAAACGAGAAATGAAAAGATACACAACTGGAATAGTAAAGATACGCAAACGATGTTAAGATACGCAAACGATGTAAAGATACTCAGTTTCAAAGAAACACACTCCCACACTTGCAAAACTCTCAAATTCAATAGAAACACGCATCAGAAAGCATTACAGAAAGATACTCAAACGAGAAATGAAAAGATACACAATTGGAATAGTAAAGATACGCAAACGATGTAAAGATACACAATTGGAATAGTAAAGATACGCAAACGATGTAAAGATACTCAGTTTGAAAGAAACACACTCCCACACTTGCAAAACTCTCAAATTCAATAGAAACTCGCATCAGAAAGCCTTACAGAAAGATGCTCAAACGAGAAATGAAAAGATACACAATTGGAATAGTAAAGATACGCAAATGATGTAAAGGTACTTAGTTTGAAAGAAACACACTCCCACACTTGCAAAACTCTCAAATACAATAGAAACTCGCATCAGAAGCCATACAGAAAGATACTCAAACGAGAAATGAAAAGATACACAACTGGAATAGTAAAGATACGCAAACGATGTAAAGATACACAATTAGAATAGTAAAGATACGCAAACGATGTAAAGATACTCAGTTTGAAAGAAACACACTCCCACACTTGCAAAACTCTCAAATACAATAGAAACTCGCATCAGAAGCCTTACAGAAAGATACTCAAACGAGAAATGAAAAGATACACAATTGGAATAGTAAAGATACACAAACGATGTAAAGATACTCAGTTTGAAAGAAACACACTCCCACACTTGCAAAACTCTCAAATACAATAGAAACTCGCATCAGAAGCCTTACAGAAAGATACTCAAACGAGAAATGAAAAGATACACAATTGGAATAGTAAAGATACGCAAACGATGTAAAGATAATCAGTTTGAAAGAAACACACTCCCACACTTGCAAAACTCTCAAATACAATAGAAACTCGCATCAGAAGCCATACAGAAAGATACTCAAACGAGAAATGAAAAGATACACAATTGGAATAGTAAAGATACGCAAACGATGTTAAGATACCCAATTGGAATAGTAAAGATACGCAAACGATGTAAAGATACTCAGTTTGAAAGAAACACACTCCCACACTTGCAAAACTCTCAAATACAATAGAAACTCGCATCAGAAGCCATACAGAAAGATACTCAAACGAGAAATGAAAAGATTCACAACTGGAATAGTAAAGATACGCAAACGATGTTAAGATACGCAAACGATGTAAAGATACTCAGTTTCAAAGAAACACACTCCCACACTTGCAAAACTCTCAAATTCAATAGAAACTCGCATCAGAAAGCATTACAGAAAGATACTCAAACGAGAAATGAAAAGATACACAATTGGAATAGTAAAGATACGCAAACGATGTAAAGATACACAATTGGAATAGTAAAGATACGCAAACGATGTAAAGATACTCAGTTTGAAAGAAACACACTCCCACACTTGCAAAACTCTCAAATACAATAGAAACTCGCATCAGAAGCCTTACAGAAAGATACTCAAACGAGAAATGAAAAGATACACAATTGGAATAGTAAAGATACGCAAACGATGTAAAGATACACAATTGGAATAGTAAAGATACGCAAACGATGTAAATATACTCAGTTTGAAAGAAACACACTCCCACACTTGCAAAACTCTCAAATTCAATAGAAACTCGCATCAGAATGCCTTACAGAAAGATACTCATACGAGAAATGAAAAGATACACAATTGGAATAGTAAAGATACGCAAACGATATAAAGATACTCAGTTTGAAAGAAACACACTCCCACACTTGCAAAACTCTCAAATACAATAGATTCTCGCATCAGAAGCCATACAGAAAGTTACTCAAACGAGAAATGAAAAGATACACAACTGGAATAGTAAAGATACGCAAACGATGTTCAGATACGCAAACGATGTAAAGATACTCAGTTTCAAAGAAACACACTCCCACACTTGCAAAACTCTCAAATTCAATAGAAACACGCATCAGAAAGCATTACAGAAAGATACTCAAACGAGAAATGAAAAGATACACAATTGGAATAGTAAAGATACGCAAACGATGTAAAGATACACAATTGGAATAGTAAAGATACGCAAACGATGTAAAGATACTCAGTTTGAAAGAAACACACTCCCACACTTGCAAAACTCTCAAATTCAATAGAAACTCGCATCAGAAAGCCTTACAGAAAGATACTCAAACGAGAAATGAAAAGATAGACAATTGGAATAGTAAAGATACGCAAACGATGTAAAGATAATCAGTTTGAAAGAAACACACTCCCACACTTGCAAAACTCTCAAATACAATAGAAACTCGCATCAGAAGCCTTACAGAAAGATACTCAAACGAGAAATGAAAAGATACACAATTGGAATAGTAAAGATACACAAACGATGTAAAGATACTCAGTTTGAAAGAAACACACTCCCACACTTGCAAAAGTCTCAAATACAATAGAAACTCGCATCAGAAGCCATACAGAAAGATACTCAAACGAGAAATGAAAAGATACACAACTGGAATAGTAAAGATATGCAAACGATGTTAAGATACTCAGTTTGAAAGAAACACACTCCCACACTTGCAAAACTCTCAAATTCAATAGAAAATCTCATCAGAAAGCCTTACAGAAAGATACTCAAACGAGAAATGAAAAGATACACAATTGGAATAGTAAAGATACGCAAACGATGTAAAGATACACAATTGGAATAGTAAAGATACGCAAACGATGTAAAGATACTCAGTTTGAAAGAAACACACTCCCACACTTGCAAAACTCTCAAATACAATAGAAACTCGCATCAGAAGCCTTACAGAAAGATACTCAAACGAGAAATGAAAAGATACACAATTGGAATAGTAAAGATACGCAAACGATGTAAAGATACACAATTGGAATAGTAAAGATATGCAAACGATGTAAAGATACTCAGTTTGAAAGAAACACACTCCCACACTTGCAAAACTCTCAAATTCAATAGAAAATCGCATCAGAAAGCCTTACAGAAAGATACTCAAACGAGAAATGAAAAGATACACAATTGGGATAGTAAAGATACGCAAACGATGTAAAGATACTCAGTTTGAAAGAAACACACTCCCACACTTGCAAAACTCTCAAATTCAATAGAAACTCGCATCAGAAAGCCTTACAGAAAGATGCTCAAACGAGAAATGAAAAGATACACAATTGGAATAGTAAAGATACGCAAATGATGTAAAGATACTTAGTTTGAAAGAAACACACTCCCACACTTGCAAAACTCTCAAATACAATAGAAACTCGCATCAGAAGCCATACAGAAAGATACTCAAACGAGAAATGAAAAGATTCACAACTGGAATAGTAAAGATACGCAAACGATGTTAAGATACGCAAACGATGTAAAGATACTCAGTTTCAAAGAAACACACTCCCACACTTGCAAAACTCTCAAATTCAATAGAAACTCGCATCAGAAAGCATTACAGAAAGATACTCAAACGAGAAATGAAAAGATACACAATTGGAATAGTAAAGATACGCAAACGATGTAAAGATACACAATTGGAATAGTAAAGATACGCAAACGATGTAAAGATACTCAGTTTGAAAGAAACACACTCCCACACTTGCAAAACTCTCAAATACAATAGAAACTCGCATCAGAAGCCTTACAGAAAGATACTCAAACGAGAAATGAAAAGATACACAATTCGAATAGTAAAGATACCCAAACGATGTAAAGATACACAATTGGAATAGTAAAGATACGCAAACGATGTAAATATACTCAGTTTCAAAGAAACACTCTCCCACACTTGCAAAACTCTCAAATTCAATAGAAACTCGCATCAGAATGCCTTACAGAAAGATACTCATACGAGAAATGAAAAGATACACAAGTGGAATAGTAAAGATACGCAAACGATGTAAAGATACTCAGTTTGAAAGAAACACACTCCCACACTTGCAAAACTCTCAAATACAATAGAAACTCGCATCAGAAGCCATACAGAAAGATACTCAAACGAGAAATGAAAAGATACACAACTGGAATACTAAAGATACGCAAACGATGTTAAGATACGCAAACGATGTAAAGATACTCAGTTTCAAAGAAACACACTCCCACACTCGCAAAACTCTCAAATTCAATAGAAACACGCATCAGAAAGCATTACAGAAAGATACTCAAACGAGAAATGAAAAGATACACAATTGGAATAGTAAAGATACGCAAACGATGTAAAGATACACAATTGGAATAGTAAAGATACGCAAACGATGTAAAGATACTCAGTTTGAAAGAAACACACTCCCACACTTGCAAAACTCTCAAATTCAATAGAAACTCGCATCAGAAACCCTTACAGAAAGATACTCAAACGAGAAATGAAAAGATACACAATTGGTATAGTAAAGATACGCAAACGATGTAAAGATACTGAGTTTGAAAGAAACACACTCCCACACTTGCAAAACTCTCAAATACAATAGAAACTCGCATCATAAGCCATACAGAAATATACTCAAACGAGAAATGAAAAGATACACAACTGGAATAGTAAAGATACGCAAACGATGTTAAGATACCCAATTGGAATAGTAAAGATACGCAAACGATGTAAAGATACTCAGTTTGAAAGAAACACACTCCCACACTTGCAAAACTCTCAAATTCAATAGAAACTCGCATCAGAAACCCTTACAGAAAGATACTCAAACGAGAAATGAAAAGATACACAATTGGAATAGTAAAGATACGCAAACGATGTAAAGATACTCAGTTTGAAAGAAACACACTCCCACACTTGCAAAACTCTCAAATACAATAGAAACTCGCATCAGAAGCCTTACAGAAAGAAACTAAAACGAGAAATGAAAAGATACACAATTGGAATAGTAAAGATACGCAAACGATGTAAAGATACACAATTGGAATAGTAAAGATAAGAAAACGATGTAAATATACTCAGTTTGAAAGAAACACACTCCCACACCTGCAAAACTCTCAAATTCAATAGAAACTCGCATCAGAAACCCTTACAGAAAGATACTCAAACGAGAAATGAAAAGATACACAATTGGAATAGTAAAGATACGCAAACGATGTAAATATACTCAGTTTGAAAGAAACAC
The DNA here is from genome assembly GCF_933775445.1 of Argentina anserina. Classification (NCBI taxonomy): domain Eukaryota; kingdom Viridiplantae; phylum Streptophyta; class Magnoliopsida; order Rosales; family Rosaceae; genus Argentina; species Argentina anserina. The sequence goes on along the minus strand of NC_065873.1, from coordinate 9,605,787 downwards.
ACTCCCACACTTGCAAAACTCTCAAATACAATAGAAACTCGCATCAGAAGCCATACAGAAAGATACTCAAACGAGAAATGAAAAGATACACAATTGGAATAGTAAATATACGCAAACGATGTAAAGATACACAATTGGAATAGTAAAGATATGCAAACGATGTAAAGATACTCAGTTTGAAAGAAACACATTCTCACACTTGCAAAACTCTCAAATTCAATAGAAACTCGCATCAGAAACCCTTACAGAAAGATACTCAAACGATGTAAAGATACACAATTGGAATAGTAAAGATATGCAAACGATGTAAAGATACTCAGTTTGAAAGAAACACATTCCCACACTTGCAAAACTCTCAAATTCAATAGAAACTCGCATCAGAAACCCTTACAGAAAGATACTCAAACGAGAAATGAAAAGATACACAATTGGAATAGTAAAGATACGCAAACGATGTAAAGATACTCAGTTTGAAAGAAACACACTCCCACACTTGCAAAACTCTCAAATACAATGGAAACTCGTATCAGAAGCCATACAGAAAGATACTCAAATGAGAAATGAAAAGATACACAACTGGAATAGTAAAGATACGCAAACGATGTTAAGATACCCAATTGGAATAGTAAAGATACGCAAACGATGTAAAGATACTCAGTTTGAAAGAAACACACTCCCACACTTGCAAAACTCTCAAATTCAATAGAAACTCGCATCAGAAACCCTTACAGAAAGATACTCAAACGAGAAATGAAAAGATACACAATTGGTATAGTAAAGATACGCAAACGATGTAAAGATACTCAGTTTGAAAGAAACACACTCCCACACTTGCAAAACTCTCAAATACAATAGAAACTCGCATCATAAGCCATACAGAAAGATACTCAAACGAGAAATGAAAAGATACACAACTGGAATAGTAAAGATACGCAAACGATGTTAAGATACCCAATTGGAATAGTAAAGATACGCAAACGATGTAAAGATACTCAGTTTGAAAGAAACACACTCCCACACTTGCAAAACTCTCAAATTCAATAGAAACTCGCATCAGAAACCCTTACAGAAAGATAGTCAAACGAGAAATGAAAAGATACACAATTGGAATAGTAAAGATACGCAAACGATGTAAAGATACTCAGTTTGAAAGAAACACACTCCCACACTTGCAAAACTCTCAAATACAATAGAAACTCGCATCAGAAGCCTTACAGAAAGAAACTAAAACGAGAAATGAAAAGATACACAATTGGAATAGTAAAGATACGCAAACGATGTAAAGATACACAATTGGAATAGTAAAGATAAGCAAACGATGTAAATATACTCAGTTTGAAAGAAACACACTCCCACACTTGCAAACCTCTCAAATTCAATAGAAACTCGCATCAGAAACCCTTACAGAAAGATACTCAAACGAGAAATGAAAAGATACACAATTGGAATAGTAAAGATACGCAAACGATGTAAAGATACTCAGTTTGAAAGAAACACACTCCCACACTTGCAAAACTCTCAAATACAATGGAAACTCGTATCAGAAGCCATACAGAAAGATACTCAAATGAGAAATGAAAAGATACACAACTGGAATAGTAAAGATACGCAAACGATGTTAAGATACCCAATTGGAATAGTAAAGATACGCAAACGATGTAAAGATACTCAGTTTGAAAGAAACACACTCCCACACTTGTAAAACTCTCAAATTCAATAGAAACTCGCATCAGAAACCCTTACAGAAAGATACTCAAACGAGAAATGAAAAGATACACAATTGGAATAGTAAAGATACGCAAACGATGTAAAGATACTCAGTTTGAAAGAAACACACTCCCACACTTGCAAAACTCTCAAATACAATAGAAACTCGCATCAGAAGCCATACAGAAAGATACTCAAACGAGAAATGAAAAGATACACAATTGGAATAGTAAATATACGCAAACGATGTAAAGATACACAATTGGAATAGTAAAGATATGCAAACGATGTAAAGATACTCAGTTTGAAAGAAACACATTCCCACACTTGCAAAACTCTCAAATTTAATAGAAACTCGCATCAGAAACCCTTACAGAAAGATACTCAAACGAGAAATGAAAAGATACACAATTGGAATAGTAAAGATACGCAAACGATGTAAAGATACTCAGTTTGAAAGAACCCCACACTTGCAAAACTCTCAAATACAATGGAAACTCGTATCAGAAGCCATACAGAAAGATACTCAAATGAGAAATGAAAAGATACACAACTGGAATAGTAAAGATACGCAAACGATGTTAAGATACCCAATTGGAATAGTAAAGATACGCAAACGATGTAAAGATACTCAGTTTGAAAGAAACACAATCCCACACTTGCAAAACTCTCAAATACAATAGAAACTCGCATCAGAAGCCTTACAGAAAGAAACTAAAACGAGAAATGAAAAGATACACAATTGGAATAGTAAAGATACGCAAACGATGTATAGATACACAATTGGAATAGTAAAGATAAGCAAACGATGTAAATATACTCAGTTTGAAAGAAACACACTCCCACACTTGCAAAACTCTCAAATTCAATAGAAACTCGCATCAGAAAGCCTTACAGAAAGATACTCAAACGAGAAATGAAAAGATACACAATTGGAATAGTAAAGATACGCAAACGATGTAAAGATACTCAGTTTGAAAGAAACACACTCCCACACTTGCAAAACTCTCAAATACAATGGAAACTCGTATCAGAAGCCATACAGAAAGATACTCAAATGAGAAATGAAAAGATACACAACTGGAATAGTAAAGATACGCAAACGATATTAAGATACCCAATTGGAATAGTAAAGATACGCAAACGATGTAAAGATACTCAGTTTGAAAGAAACACACTCCCACACTTGCAAAACTCTCAAATTCAATAGAAACTCGCATCAGAAACCCTTACAGAAAGATACTCAAACGAGAAATGAAAAGATACACAATTGGAATAGTAAAGATACGCAAACGATGTAAAGATACACAATTGGAATAGTAAAGAAATGCAAACGAGATAAAGATACTCAGTTTGAAAGAAACACACTCCCACACTTGCAAAACTCTCAAATTCAATAGAGACTCGCATCAGAAAGCCTTACAGAAAGATACTCAAACGAGAAATGAAAAGATACACAATTGGAATAGTAAAGATACGCAAACGATGTAAAGATACTCAGTTTGAAAGAAACACACTCCCACACTTGCAAAACTCTCAAATACAATAGAAACTCGCATCAGAAGCCATACAGAAAGATACTCAAACGAGAAATGAAAAGATACACAACTGGAATAGTAAAGATACGCAAACGATGTTAAGATACCCAATTGGAATAGTAAAGATACGCAAACGATGTAAAGATACTCAGTTTGAAAGAAACACACTCCCACACTTGCAAAACTCTCAAATTCAATAGAAACTCGCATCAGAAACCCTTACAGAAAGATACTCAAACGAGAAATGAAAAGATACACAATTGGAATAGTAAAGATACGCAAACGATGTAAAGATACTCAGTTTGAAAGAAACACACTCCCACACTTGCAAAACTCTCAAATTCAATAGAAACTCGCATCAGAAACCCTTACAGAAAGATACTCAAACGAGAAATGAAAAGATACACAATTGGAATAGTAAAGATACGCAAACGATGTAAAGATACACAATTGGAATAGTAAAGATATGCAAACGATGTAAAGATACTCAGTTTGAAAGAAACACATTCCCACACTTGCAAAACTCTCAAATTCAATAGAAAATCGCATCAGAAAGCCTTACAGAAAGATACTCAAACGAGAAATGAAAAGATACACAATTGGAATAGTAAAGATACGCAAACGATGTAAAGATACTCAGTTTGAAAGAAACACACTCCCACACTTGCAAAACTCTCAAATACAATGGAAACTCGTATCAGAAGCCATACAGAAAGATACTCAAATGAGAAATGAAAAGATACACAACTGGAATAGTAAAGATACGCAAACGATGTTAAGATACCCAATTGGAATAGTAAAGATACGCAAACGATGTAAAGATACTCAGTTTGAAAGAAACACACTCCCACACTTGCAAAACTCTCAAATACAATAGAAACTCGCATCAGAAGCCTTACAGAAAGAAACTAAAACGAGAAATGAAAAGATACACAATTGGAATAGTAAAGATACGCAAACGATGTATAGATACACAATTGGAATAGTAAAGATAAGCAAACGATGTAAATATACTCAGTTTGAAAGAAACACACTCCCACACTTGCAAAACTCTCAAATTCAATAGAAACTCGCATCAGAAAGCCTTACAGAAAGATACTCAAACGAGAAATGAAAAGATACACAATTGGAATAGTAAAGATACGCAAACGATGTAAAGATACTCAGTTTGAAAGAAACACACTCCCACACTTGCAAAACTCTCAAATACAATGGAAACTCGTATCAGAAGCCATACAGAAAGATACTCAAATGAGAAATGAAAAGATACACAACTGGAATAGTAAAGATACGCAAACGATATTAAGATACCCAATTGGAATAGTAAAGATACGCAAACGATGTAAAGATACTCAGTTTGAAAGAAACACACTCCCACACTTGCAAAACTCTCAAATTCAATAGAAACTCGCATCAGAAACCCTTACAGAAAGATACTCAAACGAGAAATGAAAAGATACACAATTGGAATAGTAAAGATACGCAAACGATGTAAAGATACACAATTGGAATAGTAAAGAAATGCAAACGAGATAAAGATACTCAGTTTGAAAGAAACACACTCCCACACTTGCAAAACTCTCAAATTCAATAGAGACTCGCATCAGAAAGCCTTACAGAAAGATACTCAAACGAGAAATGAAAAGATACACAATTGGAATAGTAAAGATACGCAAACGATGTAAAGATACTCAGTTTGAAAGAAACACACTCCCACACTTGCAAAACTCTCAAATACAATAGAAACTCGCATCAGAAGCCATACAGAAAGATACTCAAACGAGAAATGAAAAGATACACAACTGGAATAGTAAAGATACGCAAACGATGTTAAGATACCCAATTGGAATAGTAAAGATACGCAAACGATGTAAAGATACTCAGTTTGAAAGAAACACACTCCCACACTTGCAAAACTCTCAAATTCAATAGAAACTCGCATCAGAAACCCTTACAGAAAGATACTCAAACGAGAAATGAAAAGATACACAATTGGAATAGTAAAGATACGCAAACGATGTAAAGATACTCAGTTTGAAAGAAACACACTCCCACACTTGCAAAACTCTCAAATTCAATAGAAACTCGCATCAGAAACCCTTACAGAAAGATACTCAAACGAGAAATGAAAAGATACACAATTGGAATAGTAAAGATACGCAAACGATGTAAAGATACACAATTGGAATAGTAAAGATATGCAAACGATGTAAAGATACTCAGTTTGAAAGAAACACATTCCCACACTTGCAAAACTCTCAAATTCAATAGAAAATCGCATCAGAAAGCCTTACAGAAAGATACTCAAACGAGAAATGAAAAGATACACAATTGGAATAGTAAAGATACGCAAACGATGTAAAGATACTCAGTTTGAAAGAAACACACTCCCACACTTGCAAAACTCTCAAATACAATGGAAACTCGTATCAGAAGCCATACAGAAAGATACTCAAATGAGAAATGAAAAGATACACAACTGGAATAGTAAAGATACGCAAACGATGTTAAGATACCCAATTGGAATAGTAAAGATACGCAAACGATGTAAAGATACTCAGTTTGAAAGAAACACACTCCCACACTTGCAAAACTCTCAAATTCAATAGAAACTCGCATCAGAAACCCTTACAGAAAGATACTCAAACGAGAAATGAAAAGATACACAATTGGAATAGTAAAGATACGCAAACGATGTAAAGATACTCAGTTTGAAAGAAACACACTCCCACACTTGCAAAACTCTCAAATTCAATAGAAACTCGCATCAGAAACCCTTACAGAAAGATACTCAAACGAGAAATGAAAAGATACACAATTGGAATAGTAAAGATACGCAAATGATGTAAAGATACTTAGTTTGAAAGAAACACACTCCCACACTTGCAAAACTCTCAAATTCAATAGAAACTCGCATCAGAAACCCTTACAGAAAGATACTCAAACGAGAAATGAAAAGATACACAATTGGAATAGTAAAGATACGCAAATGATGTAAAGATACTTAGTTTGAAAGAAACACACTCCCACACTTGCAAAACTCTCAAATACAATAGAAACTCGCATCAGAAGCCATACAGAAAGATACTCAAACGAGAAATGAAAAGATACACAATTGGAATACTAAAGATACGCAAACGATGTAAAGATACTCAGTTTGAAAGAAACACACTCCCACACTTGCAAAACTCTCAAATTCAATAGAAACTCGCATCAGAAAGCCTTACAGAAAGATACTCAAACGAGAAATGAAAAGATACACAATTGGAATAGTAAAGATACGCAAACGATGTAAAGATACTCAGTTTGAAAGAAACACACTCCCACACTTGCAAAACTCTCAAATTCAATAGAAACTCGCATCAGAAAGCCTTACAGAAAGATACTCAAACGAGAAATGAAAAGATACACAATTGGAATAGTAAAGATACGCAAACGATGTAAAGATACTCAGTTTGAAAGAAACACACTCCCACACTTGCAAAACTCTCAAATTCAATAGAAACTCGCATCAGAAAGCCTTACAGAAAGATGCTCAAACGAGAAATGAAAAGATACACAATTGGAATAGTAAAGATACGCAAACGATGTAAAGATACTCAGTTTGAAAGAAACACACTCCCACACTTGCAAAACTCTCAAATACAATAGAAACTCGCATCAGAAGCCATACAGAAAGATACTCAAACGAGAAATGAAAAGATACACAACTGGAATAGTAAAGATACGCAAACGATGTAAAGATACACAATTGGAATAGTAAAGATACGCAAATGATGTAAAGATACTCAGTTTGAAAGAAACACACTCCCACACTTGCAAAACTCTCAAATACAATAGAAACTCGCATCAGAAGCCTTACAGAAAGATACTCAAAGGAGAAATGAAAAGATACACAATTGGAATAGTAAAGATACACAAACGATGTAAAGATACACAATTGGAATAGTAAAGATATGCAAACGATGTAAAGATACTCAGTTTGAAAGAAACACACTCCCACACTTGCAAAACTCTCAAATTCAAAAGAAAATCGCATCAGAAAGCCTTACAGAAAGATACTCAAACGAGAAATGAAAAGATACACAATTGGAATAGTAAAGATACGCAAACGATGTAAAGATACTCAGTTTGAAAGAAACACACTCCCACACTTGCAAAACTCTCAAATTCAATAGAAACTCGCATCAGAAAGCCTTACAGAAAGATACTCAAACGAGAAATGAAAAGATACACAATTGGAATAGTAAAGATACGTAAACGATGTAAAGATACACAATTGGAATAGTAAAGATACGCAAACGATGTAAAGATACTCAGTTTAAAAGAAACACACTTCCACACTTGCAAAACTCTCAAATTTAATAGAAACTCGCATCAGAAATCCGTTCAGAAAGATACTCAAACCAAAATTGAAAACATACACAATTGGAATAGTAAAGATACGCAAACGATGTAAAGATACTCAGTTTGAAAGAAACACACTCCCACACTTGCAAAACTCTCAAATTCAATAGAAACGCGCATCAGATAGCCGTTCAGAAAGATACTCAAACGAGAATTGAAAAGATACACAATTGGAATAGTAAAGATACGCAAACGATGTAAAGATACTCAGTTTGAAAGAAACACACTCCTACACTTGCAAAACTCTCAAATTCAATAGAAACTCGCATCAGATAGCCGTTCAGAAACATACTCAAACCAGAATTAAAAAGATACACAATTGGAATAGTAAAGATACGCAAACGATGTAAAGATACTCAGTTTGAAAGAAACACACTCCCACACTTGCAAAACTCTAAAATTCAATAGAAACTCGCATCAGATAGCCGTTCAGAAGGATACTCAAACGAGAATTGAAAAGATACACAATTGGACTAGTAAAGATACGCAAACGATGTAAAGATACTCAGTTTGAAAGAAACACACTCCCACACTTGCAAAACTCTCAAATTCAATAGAAACTCGCATCAGAAAGCCTTACAGAAAGATACTCAAACCAAAATTGAAAACATACACAATTGGAATAGTAAAGATACCTAAACAATGTAAAGATACTCAGTTTGAAAGAAACACATTCCCACACTTGCAAAACTCTCAAATACAATAGAAACTCGCATCAGAAGCCTTACAGAAAGATACTCAAACGAGAAATGAAAAGATACACAATTGGAATAGTAAAGATACACAAACGATGTAAAGATACTCAGTTTAAAAGAAACACACTCCCACACTTGCAAAACTCTCAAATTTAATAGAAACTTGCATCAGATAGCCGTTCAGAAAGATATCAAACCAGAATTGAAAAGATACACAATTGGAATAGTAAAGATACGCAAACGATGTAAAGATACTTAGTTTGAAAGAAACACACTCCCACACTTGCAAAACTCTCAAATGCAATAAAAACTCGCATCAGAAAGCCTTACAGAACGATACTCAAACGAGAATTAAAAAGATACACAATTGGAATAGTAAAGATACGCAAACGATGTAAAGATACTCAGTTTCAAAGAAACACACTCCCACACTTGCAAAACTCTCAAATTGAATAGAAACTCGCATCAAAAATCAGTTCAGAAAGATACTCAAACCAAAATTCAAAGATACACAATTGGAATAGTAAAGATACGCAAACGATGTAAAGATACTCAATTTGAAAGAAACACACTCCCACACTTGCAAAACTCTCAAATTGAATAGAAACTCGCATCAGAAATCCGTTCAGAAAGATACTCAAACCAAAATTGAAAACATACACAATTGGAATAGTAAAGATACGCAAACAATGTAAAGATACTCAGTTTGAAAGAAACACACTCCCACACTTGCAAAACTCTCAAATTCAATAGAAACGCGCATCAGATAGCCGTTCAGAAAGATACTCAAACGAGAATTGAAAAGATACACAATTGGAATAGTAAAGATACGCAAACGATGTAAAGATACTCAGTTTGAAAGAAACACACTCCTACACTTGCAAAACTCTCAAATTTAATAGAAACTTGCATCAGATAGCCGTTCAGAAAGATACTCAAACGAGAATTGAAAAGATACACAATTGGAATAGTAAAGATACGCAAACGATGTAAAGATACTTAGTTTGAAAGAAACACACTCCCACACTTGCAAAACTCTCAAATGCAATAAAAACTCGCATCAGAAAGCCTTACAGAAATATACTCAAACGAGAATTAAAAAGATACACAATTGGAATAGTAAAGATACGCAAACGATGTAAATATACTCAGTTTGAAAGAAACATACTCCCACACTTGCAAAACTCTCAAATGCAATAAAAATCGCATCAGAAAGCCTTACAGAAAGATACTCAAACGAGAATTAAAAAGATACACAATTGGAATAGTAAAGATACGCAAACGATGTAAAGATACTCACTTTGAAAGAAACACACTCCCACACTTGCAAAACTCTAAAATTCAATAGAAACTCGCATCAGATAGCCGTTCAGAAAGATACTCAAACGAGAATTGAAAAGATACACAATTGGAATAGTAAAGATACGCAAAGGATGTAAAGATACTCAGTTTGAAAGAAACACACTCCCACACTTGCAAAACTCTCAAATTCAATAGAAACTCGCATCAGAAAGCCTTACAGAAATATACTCAAACGAGAAATGAAAAGATACACAATTGGAATAGTAAAGATACGCAAACGATGTAAAGATACACAATTGGAATAGTAAAGATACGCAAACGATGTAAAGATACTCAGTTTGAAAGAAACACACTCCCACACTTGCAAAACTCTCAAATTGAATAGAAACTCGCATCAGAAATCCGTTCAGAAAGATACTCAAACCAAAATTGAAAACATACACAATTGGAATAGTAAAGATACGCAAACAATGTAAAGATACTCAGTTTGAAAGAAACACACTCCCACACTTGCAAAACTCTCATATTCAATAGAAACTCGCATCAGATAGCCGTTCAGAAAGATACTCAAACGAGAATTGAAAAGATACACAATTGGAATAGTAAAGATACGCAAACGATGTAAAGATACTCAGTTTGAAAGAAACACACTCCCACACTTGCAAAACTCTCAAATTTAATAGAAACTTGCATCAGATAGCCGTTCAGAAAGATATCAAACCAGAATTGAAAGGATACACAATTGGAATAGTAAAGATACGCAAACGATGTAAAGATACTTAGTTTGAAAGAAACACACTCCCACACTTGCAAAACTCTCAAATGCAATAAAAACTCGCATCAGAAAGCCTTACAGAAAGATACTCAAATGAGAATTAAAAAGATACACAATTGGAATAGTAAAGATACGCAAACGATGTAAATATACTCAGTTTGAAAGAAACATACTCCCACACTTGCAAAACTCTCAAATGCAATAAAAACTCGCATCAGAAAGCCTTACAGAAAGATACTCAAACGAGAATTAAAAAGATACACAATTGGAATAGTAAAGATACGCAAACGATGTAAAGATACTCACTTTGAAAGAAACACACTCCCACACTTGCAAAACTCTAAAATTCAATAGAAACTCGCATCAGATAGCCGTTCAGAAAGATACTCAAACGAGAATTGAAAAGATACACAATTGGAATAGTAAAGATACGCAAACGATGTAAAGATACTCAGTTTGAAAGAAACACACTCCCACACTTGCAAAACTCTCAAATTCAATAGAAACTCGCATCAGAAAGCCTTACAGGAAGATACTCAAACGAGAAATGAAAAGATACACAATTGGAATAGTAAAGATACGCAAACGATGTAAAGATACACAATTGGAATAATAAAGATACGCAAACGATGTAAAGATACTCAGTTTGAAAGAAACACACTCCCACACTTGCAAAACTCTCAAATTGAATAGAAACTCGCATCAGAAATCCGTTCAGAAAGATACTCAAACCAAAATTGAAAACATACACAATTGGAATAGTAAAGATACGCAAACAATGTAAAGATACTCAGTTTGAAAGAAACACACTCCCACACTTGCAAAACTCTCAAATTCAATAGAAACTCGCATCAGATAGCCGTTCAGAAAGATACTCAAACGAGAATTGAAAAGATACACAATTGGAATAGTAAAGATACGCAAACGATGTAAAGATACTCAGTTTGAAAGAAACACACTCCCACACTTGCAAAACTCTCAAATTGAATAGAAACTCGCATCAGAAATCCGTTCAGAAAGATACTCAAACCAAAATTGAAAACATACACAATTGGAATAGTAAAGATACGCAAACAATGTAAAGATACTCAGTTTGAAAGAAACACACTCCCACACTTGCAAAACTCTCAAATTCAATAGAAACTCGCATCAGATAGCCGTTCAGAAAGATACTCAAACGAGAATTGAAAAGATACACAATTGGAATAGTAAAGATACGCAAACGATGTAAAGATACTCAGTTTGAAAGAAACACACTCCCACACTTGCAAAACTCTCAAATTTAATAGAAACTTGCATCAGATAGCCTTTCAGAAAGATATCAAACCAGAATTGAAAAGATACACAATTGGAATAGTAAAGATACGCAAACGATGTAAAGATACTCTGTTTGAAAGAAACACACCCACACTTGCAAAACTCTCAAATACAATGGAAACTCGTATCAGAAGCCATACAGAAAGATACTCAAATGAGAAATGAAAAGATACACAACTGGAATAGTAAAGATACGCAAACGATGTTAAGATACCCAATTGGAATAGTAAAGATACGCAAACGATGTAAAGATACTCAGTTTGAAAGAAACACACTCCCACACTTGCAAAACTCTCAAATTCAATAGAAACTCGCATCAGAAACCCTTACAGAAAGATACTCAAACGAGAAATGAAAAGATACACAATTGGAATAGTAAAGATACGCAAACGATGTAAAGATACTCAGTTTGAAAGAAACACACTCCCACACTTGCAAAACTCTCAAATTCAATAGAAACTCGCATCAGAAACCCTTACAGAAAGATACTCAAACGAGAAATGAAAAGATACACAATTGGAATAGTAAAGATACGCAAATGATGTAAAGATACTTAGTTTGAAAGAAACACACTCCCACACTTGCAAAACTCTCAAATACAATAGAAACTCGCATCAGAAGCCATACAGAAAGATACTCAAACGAGAAATGAAAAGATACACAATTGGAATAGTAAAGATACGCAAACGATGTAAAGATACTCAGTTTGAAAGAAACACACTCCCACACTTGCAAAACTCTCAAATTCAATAGAAACTCGCATCAGAAAGCCTTACAGAAAGATACTCAAACGAGAAATGAAAAGATACACAATTGGAATAGTAAAGATACGCAAACGATGTAAAGATACTCAGTTTGAAAGAAACACACTCCCACACTTGCAAAACTCTCAAATTCAATAGAAACTCGCATCAGAAAGCCTTACAGAAAGATACTCAAACGAGAAATGAAAAGATACACAATTGGAATAGTAAAGATACGCAAACGATGTAAAGATACTCAGTTTGAAAGAAACACACTCCCACACTTGCAAAACTCTCAAATTCAATAGAAACTCGCATCAGAAAGCCTTACAGAAAGATGCTCAAACGAGAAATGAAAATATACACAATTGGAATAGTAAAGATACGCAAACGATGTAAAGATACTCAGTTTGAAAGAAACACACTCCCACACTTGCAAAACTCTCAAATTCAATAGAAACTCGCATCAGAAAGCCTTACAGAAAGATACTCAAACGAGAAATGAAAAGATACACAATTGGAATAGTAAAGATACGCAAACGATGTAAAGATACTCAGTTTGAAAGAAACACACTCCCACACTTGCAAAACTCTCAAATACAATAGAAACTCGCATCAGAAGCCATACAGAAAGATACTCAAACGAGAAATGAAAAGATACACAACTGGAATAGTAAAGATACGCAAACGATGTAAAGATACACAATTGGAATAGTAAAGATACGCAAACGATGTAAAGATACACAATTGGAATAGTAAACATACGCAAACGATGTAAAGATACTCAGTTTGAAAGAAACACACTCCCACACTTGCAAAACTCTCAAATACAATAGAAACTCGCATCAGAAGCCATACAGAAAGATACTCAAAGGAGAAATGAAAAGATACACAATTGGAATAGTAAAGATACGCAAACGATGTAAAGATACACAATTGGAATAGTAAAGATAGGCAAACGATGTAAAGATACTCAGTCTGAAAGAAACACACTCCCACACTTGTAAAACTCTCAAATTCAATAGAAAATCGAATCAGAAAGCCTTACAGAAAGATACTCAAACGAGAAATGAAAAGATACACAATTGGAATAGTAAAGATACGCAAACGATGTAAAGATACTCAGTTTGAAAGAAACACACTCCCACACTTGCAAAACTCTCAAATTCAATAGAAACTCGCATCAGAAACCCTTACAGAAAGATGCTCAAACGAGAAATGAAAAGATACACAATTGGAATAGTAAAGATACACAAACGATGTAAAGATACACAATTGGAATAGTAAAGATATGCAAACGATGTAAAGATACTCAGTTTGAAAGAAACACACTCCCACACATGCAAAACTCTCAAATTCAAAAGAAAATCGCATCAGAAAGCCTTACAGAAAGATACTCAAACGAGAAATGAAAAGATACACAATTGGAATAGTAAAGATACGCAAACGATGTAAAGATACTCAGTTTGAAAGAAACACACTCCCACACTTGCAAAACTCTCAAATTCAATAGAAACTCGCATCAGAAAGCCTTACAGAAAGATGCTCAAACGAGAAATGAAAATATACACAATTGGAATAGTAAAGATACGCAAATGATGTAAAGATACTTAGTTTGAAAGAAACACACTCCCACACTTGCAAAACTCTCAAATACAATAGAAACTCGCATCAGAAGCCATACAGAAAGATACTCAAACGAGAAATGAAAAGATACACAACTGGAATAGTAAAGATACGCAAACGATGTAAAGATACACAATTGGAATAGTAAAGATACGCAAACGATGTAAAGATACTCAGTTTGAAAGAAACACACTCCCACACTTGCAAAACTCTCAAATTCAATAGAAACTCGCATCAGAACCCATACAGAAAGATACTCAAACGAGAAATGAAAAGATACACAACTGGAATAGTAAAGATACTCAGTTTGAAAGAAACACACTCCCACACTTGCAAAACTCTCAAATTCAATAGAAACTCGCATCAGAAAGCCTTACAGAAAGATGCTCAAACGAGAAATGAAAAGATACACAATTGGAATAGTAAAGATACGCAAATGATGTAAAGATACTTAGTTTGAAAGAAACACACTCCCACACTTGCAAAACTCTCAAATACAATAGAAACTCGCATCAGAAGCCTTACAGAAAGATACTCAAACGAGAAATGAAAAGATACACAATTGGAATAGTAAAGATACGCAAACGATGTAAAGATACACAATTGGAATAGTAAAGATACCCAAACGATGTAAGATACTCAGTTTGAAAGAAACACACTCCCACACTTGCAAAACTCTCAAATTTAATAGAAACTCGCATCAGAAAGCCTTACAGAAAGATGCTCAAACGAGAAATGAAAAGATACACAATTGGAGTAGTAAAGATACGCAAACGATGTAAAGATACTCAGTTTGAAAGAAACACACTCCCACACTTGCAAAACTTTCAAATACAATAGAAACTCGCATCAGAAGCCTTACAGAAAGATACTCAAACGAGAAATGAAAAGATACACAATTGGAATAGTAAAGATACGCAAACGATGTAAAGATACACAATTGGAATAGTAAACATATGCAAACGATGTAAAGATACTCAGTTTGAAATAAACACACTCCCACACTTGCAAAACTCTCAAATTCAATAGAAAATCGCATCAGAAAGCCTTACAGAAAGATACTCAAACGAGAAATGAAAAGATACACAATTGGAATAGTAAAGATACGCAAACGATGTAAAGATACTCAGTTTGAAAGAAACACACTCCCACACTTGCAAAACTCTCAAATTCAATAGAAACTCGCATCAGAAAGCCTTACAGAAAGATACTCAAACGAGAAATGAAAAGATACACAATTGGAATAGTAAAGATACGCAAACGATGTAAAGATACTCAGTTTGAAAGAAACACACTCCCACACTTGCAAAACTCTCAAATTCAATAGAAACTCGCATCAGAAGCCATACAGAAAGATACTCAAACGAGAAATGAAAAGATACACAACTGGAATAGTAAAGATACGCAAACGATGTAAAGATACACAATTGGAATAGTAAAGATACGCAAACGATGTAAAGATACTCAGTTTGAAAGAAACACACTCCCACACTTGCAAAACTCTCAAATACAATAGAAACTCGCATCAGAAAGCCTTACAGAAAGATGCTCAAACGAGAAATGAAAAGATACACAATTGGAATAGTAAAGATACGCAAACGATGTAAAGATACTCAGTTTGAAAGAAACACACTCCCACACTTGCAAAACTCTCAAATACAATAGAAACTCGCATCAGAAGCCTTACAGAAAGATACTCAAACGAGAAATGAAAAGATACACAATTGGAATAGTAAAGATACGCAAACGATGTAAAGATACACAATTGGAATAGTAAAGATATGCAAACGATGTAAAGATACTCAGTTTGAAATAAACACACTCCCACACTTGCAAAACTCTCAAATTCAATAGAAAATCGCATCAGAAAGCCTTACAGAAAGATACTTAAACGAGAAATGAAAAGATACACAATTGGAATAGTAAAGATACGCAAACGATGTAAAGATACTCAGTTTGAAAGAAACACACTCCCACACTTGCAAAACTCTCAAATTCAATAGAAACTCGCATCAGAAAGCCTTACAGAAAGATACTCAAACGAGAAATGAAAAGATACACAATTGGAATAGTAAAGATACGCAAACGATGTAAAGATACTCAGTTTGAAAGAAACACACTCCCACACTTGCAAAACTCTCAAATTCAATAGAAACTCGCATCAGAAAGCCTTACAGAAAGATGCTCAAACGAGAAATGAAAAGATACACAATTGGAATAGTAAAGATACGCAAATGATGTAAAGATTCTTAGTTTGAAAGAAACACACTCCCACACTTGCAAAACTCTCAAATACAATAGAAACTCGCATCAGAAGCCTTATAGAAAGATACTCAAACGAGAAATGAAAAGATACACAATTGGAATAGTAAAGATACGCAAACGATGTGAAGATACACAATTGGAATAGTAAAGATACGCAAACGATGTAAAGATACTCAGTTTGAAAGAAACACACTCCCACACTTGCAAAACTCTCAAATTCAATAGAAACTCGCATCAGAAAGCCTTACAGAAAGATACTCAAACGAGAAATGAAAAGATACACAATTGGAATAGTAAAGATACGCAAACGATGTAAAGATACTCAGTTTGAAAGAAACACACTCCCACACTTGCAAAACTCTCAAATACAATAGAAACTCGCATCAGAAGCCATACAGAAAGATACTCAAACGAGAAATGAAAAGATACACAACTGGAATAGTAAAGATACGCAAACGATGTAAAGATACACAATTGGAATAGTAAAGATACGCAAACGATGTAAAGATACTCAGTTTGAAAGAAACACACTCCCACACTTGCAAAACTCTCAAATACAATAGAAACTCGCATCAGAAAGCCTTACAGAAAGATGCTCAAACGAGAAATGAAAAGATACACAATTGGAATAGTAAAGATACGCAAACGATGTAAAGATACTCAGTTTGAAAGAAACACACTCCCACACTTGCAAAACTCTCAAATACAATAGAAACTCGCATCAGAAGCCTTACAGAAAGATACTCAAACGAGAAATGAAAAGATACACAATTGGAATAGTAAAGATACGCAAACGATGTAAAGATACACAATTGGAATAGTAAAGATATGCAAACGATGTAAAGATACTCAGTTTGAAATAAACACACTCCCACACTTGCAAAACTCTCAAATTCAATAGAAAATAGCATTAGAAAGCCTTACAGAAAGATACTCAAACGAGAAATGAAAAGATACACAATTGGAATAGTAAAGATACGCAAACGATGTAAAGATACTCAGTTTGAAAGAAACACACTCCCACACTTGCAAAACTCTCAAATTCAATAGAAACTCGCATCAGAAAGCCTTACAGAAAGATACTCAAACGAGAAATGAAAAGATACACAATTGGAATAGTAAAGATACGCAAATGATGTAAAGATACTTAGTTTGAAAGAAACACACTCCCACACTTGCAAAACTCTCAAATTCAATAGAAACTCGCATCAGAAAGCCTTACAGAAAGATGCTCAAACGAGAAATGAAAAGATACACAATTGGAATAGTAAAGATACGCAAACAATGTAAAGATACTCAGTTTGAAAGAAACACACTCCCACACTTGCAAAACTCTCAAATTCAATAGAAACTCGCATCAGAAAGCCTTACAGAAAGATGCTCAAACGAGAAATGAAAAGATACACAATTGGAATAGTAAAGATACGCAAATGATGTAAAGATACTTAGTTTGAAAGAAACACACTCCCACACTTGCAAAACTCTCAAATACAATAGAAACTCGCATCAGAAGCCATACAGAAAGATACTCAAACGAGAAATGAAAAGATACACAATTGGAATAGTAAAGATACGCAAACGATGTAAAGATACACAATTGGAATAGTAAAGATATGCAAACGATGTAAAGATACTCAGTTTGAAAGAAACACACTCCCACACTTGTAAAACTCTCAAATTCAATAGAAAATCGCATCAGAAAGCCTTACAGAAAGATACTCAAACGAGAAATGAAAAGATACACAATTGGAATAGTAAAGATACGCAAATGATGTAAAGATTCTTAGTTTGAAAGAAACACACTCCCACACTTGCAAAACTCTCAAATACAATAGAAACTCGCATCAGAAGCCTTATAGAAAGATACTCAAACGAGAAATGAAAAGATACACAATTGGAATAGTAAAGATACGCAAACGATGTGAAGATACACAATTGGAATAGTAAAGATACGCAAACGATGTAAAGATACTCAGTTTGAAAGAAACACACTCCCACACTTGCAAAACTCTCAAATTCAATAGAAACTCGCATCAGAAAGCCTTACAGAAAGATACTCAAACGAGAAATGAAAAGATACACAATTGGAATAGTAAAGATACGCAAACGATGTAAAGATACTCAGTTTGAAAGAAACACACTCCCACACTTGCAAAACTCTCAAATACAATAGAAACTCGCATCAGAAGCCATACAGAAAGATACTCAAACGAGAAATGAAAAGATACACAACTGGAATAGTAAAGATACGCAAACGATGTAAAGATACACAATTGGAATAGTAAAGATACGCAAACGATGTAAAGATACTCAGTTTGAAAGAAACACACTCCCACACTTGCAAAACTCTCAAATACAATAGAAACTCGCATCAGAAAGCCTTACAGAAAGATGCTCAAACGAGAAATGAAAAGATACACAATTGGAATAGTAAAGATACGCAAACGATGTAAAGATACTCAGTTTGAAAGAAACACACTCCCACACTTGCAAAACTCTCAAATACAATAGAAACTCGCATCAGAAGCCTTATAGAAAGATACTCAAACGAGAAATGAAAAGATACACAATTGGAATAGTAAAGATACGCAAACGATGTAAAGATACACAATTGGAATAGTAAAGATACGCAAACGATGTAAAGATACTCAGTTTGAAAGAAACACACTCCCACACTTGCAAAACTCTCAAATTCAATAGAAACTCGCATCAGAAAGCCTTACAGAAAGATACTCAAACGAGAAATGAAAAGATACACAATTGGAATAGTAAAGATACGCAAACGATGTAAAGATACTCAGTTTGAAAGAAACACACTCCCACACTTGCAAAACTCTCAAATACAATAGAAACTCGCATCAGAAGCCATACAGAAAGATACTCAAACGAGAAATGAAAAGATACACAACTGGAATAGTAAAGATACGCAAACGATGTAAAGATACACAATTGGAATAGTAAAGATACGCAAACGATGTAAAGATACTCAGTTTGAAAGAAACACACTCCCACACTTGCAAAACTCTCAAATACAATAGAAACTCGCATCAGAAAGCCTTACAGAAAGATGCTCAAACGAGAAATGAAAAGATACACAATTGGAATAGTAAAGATACGCAAACGATGTAAAGATACTCAGTTTGAAAGAAACACACTCCCACACTTGCAAAACTCTCAAATACAATAGAAACTCGCATCAGAAGCCTTATAGAAAGATACTCAAACGAGAAATGAAAAGATACACAATTGGAATAGTAAAGATACGCAAACGATGTAAAGATACACAGTTGGAATAGTAAAGATACGCAAACGATGTAAAGATACTCAGTTTGAAAGAAACACACTCCCACACTTGCAAAACTCTCAAATACAATAGAAACTCGCATCAGAAAGCCTTACAGAAAGATGCTCAAACGAGAAATGAAAAGATACACAATTGGAATAGTAAAGATACGCAAACGATGTAAAGATACTCAGTTTGAAAGAAACACACTCCCACACTTGCAAAACTCTCAAATACAATAGAAACTCGCATCAGAAGCCTTACAGAAAGATACTCAAACGAGAAATGAAAAGATACACAATTGGAATAGTAAAGATACGCAAACGATGTAAAGATACACAATTGGAATAGTAAAGATATGCAAACGATGTAAAGATACTCAGTTTGAAATAAACACACTCCCACACTTGCAAAACTCTCAAATTCAATAGAAAATAGCATCAGAAAGCCTTACAGAAAGATACTCAAACGAGAAATGAAAAGATACACAATTGGAATAGTAAAGATACGCAAACGATGTAAAGATACTCAGTTTGAAAGAAACACACTCCCACACTTGCAAAACTCTCAAATTCAATAGAAACTCGCATCAGAAAGCCTTACAGAAAGATACTCAAACGAGAAATGAAAAGATACACAATTGGAATAGTAAAGATACGCAAATGATGTAAAGATACTTAGTTTGAAAGAAACACACTCCCACACTTGCAAAACTCTCAAATTCAATAGAAACTCGCATCAGAAAGCCTTACAGAAAGATGCTCAAACGAGAAATGAAAAGATACACAATTGGAATAGTAAAGATACGCAAACAATGTAAAGATACTCAGTTTGAAAGAAACACACTCCCACACTTGCAAAACTCTCAAATTCAATAGAAACTCGCATCAGAAAGCCTTACAGAAAGATGCTCAAACGAGAAATGAAAAGATACACAATTGGAATAGTAAAGATACGCAAATGATGTAAAGATACTTAGTTTGAAAGAAACACACTCCCACACTTGCAAAACTCTCAAATACAATAGAAACTCGCATCAGAAGCCATACAGAAAGATACTCAAACGAGAAATGAAAAGATACACAATTGGAATAGTAAAGATACGCAAACGATGTAAAGATACACAATTGGAATAGTAAAGATATGCAAACGATGTAAAGATACTCAGTTTGAAAGAAACACACTCCCACACTTGTAAAACTCTCAAATTCAATAGAAAATCGCATCAGAAAGCCTTACAGAAAGATACTCAAACGAGAAATGAAAAGATACACAATTGGAATAGTAAAGATACGCAAATGATGTAAAGATTCTTAGTTTGAAAGAAACACACTCCCACACTTGCAAAACTCTCAAATACAATAGAAACTCGCATCAGAAGCCTTATAGAAAGATACTCAAACGAGAAATGAAAAGATACACAATTGGAATAGTAAAGATACGCAAACGATGTGAAGATACACAATTGGAATAGTAAAGATACGCAAACGATGTAAAGATACTCAGTTTGAAAGAAACACACTCCCACACTTGCAAAACTCTCAAATTCAATAGAAACTCGCATCAGAAAGCCTTACAGAAAGATACTCAAACGAGAAATGAAAAGATACACAATTGGAATAGTAAAGATACGCAAACGATGTAAAGATACTCAGTTTGAAAGAAACACACTCCCACACTTGCAAAACTCTCAAATACAATAGAAACTCGCATCAGAAGCCATACAGAAAGATACTCAAACGAGAAATGAAAAGATACACAACTGGAATAGTAAAGATACGCAAACGATGTAAAGATACACAATTGGAATAGTAAAGATACGCAAACGATGTAAAGATACTCAGTTTGAAAGAAACACACTCCCACACTTGCAAAACTCTCAAATACAATAGAAACTCGCATCAGAAAGCCTTACAGAAAGATGCTCAAACGAGAAATGAAAAGATACACAATTGGAATAGTAAAGATACGCAAACGATGTAAAGATACTCAGTTTGAAAGAAACACACTCCCACACTTGCAAAACTCTCAAATACAATAGAAACTCGCATCAGAAGCCTTATAGAAAGATACTCAAACGAGAAATGAAAAGATACACAATTGGAATAGTAAAGATACGCAAACGATGTAAAGATACACAATTGGAATAGTAAAGATACGCAAACGATGTAAAGATACTCAGTTTGAAAGAAACACACTCCCACACTTGCAAAACTCTCAAATACAATAGAAACTCGCATCAGAAAGCCTTACAGAAAGATGCTCAAACGAGAAATGAAAAGATACACAATTGGAATAGTAAAGATACGCAAACGATGTAAAGATACTCAGTTTGAAAGAAACACACTCCCACACTTGCAAAACTCTCAAATACAATAGAAACTCGCATCAGAAGCCTTACAGAAAGATACTCAAACGAGAAATGAAAAGATACACAATTGGAATAGTAAAGATACGCAAACGATGTAAAGATACACAATTGGAATAGTAAAGATATGCAAACGATGTAAAGATACTCAGTTTGAAATAAACACACTCCCACACTTGCAAAACTCTCAAATTCAATAGAAAATAGCATCAGAAAGCCTTACAGAAAGATACTCAAACGAGAAATGAAAAGATACACAATTGGAATAGTAAAGATACGCAAACGATGTAAAGATACTCAGTTTGAAAGAAACACACTCCCACACTTGCAAAACTCTCAAATTCAATAGAAACTCGCATCAGAAAGCCTTACAGAAAGATACTCAAACGAGAAATGAAAAGATACACAATTGGAATAGTAAAGATACGCAAATGATGTAAAGATACTTAGTTTGAAAGAAACACACTCCCACACTTGCAAAACTCTCAAATTCAATAGAAACTCGCATCAGAAAGCCTTACAGAAAGATGCTCAAACGAGAAATGAAAAGATACACAATTGGAATAGTAAAGATACGCAAACGATGTAAAGATACTCAGTTTGAAAGAAACACACTCCCACACTTGCAAAACTCTCAAATTCAATAGAAACTCGCATCAGAAAGCCTTACAGAAAGATGCTCAAACGAGAAATGAAAAGATACACAATTGGAATAGTAAAGATACGCAAATGATGTAAAGATACTTAGTTTGAAAGAAACACACTCCCACACTTGCAAAACTCTCAAATACAATAGAAACTCGCATCAGAAGCCATACAGAAAGATACTCAAACGAGAAATGAAAAGATACACAATTGGAATAGTAAAGATACGCAAACGATGTAAAGATACACAATTGGAATAGTAAAGATATGCAAACGATGTAAAGATACTCAGTTTGAAAGAAACACACTCCCACACTTGTAAAACTCTCAAATTCAATAGAAAATCGCATCAGAAAGCCTTACAGAAAGATACTCAAACGAGAAATGAAAAGATACACAATTGGAATAGTAAAGATACGCAAACGATGTAAAGATACTCAGTTTGAAAGAAACACACTCCCACACTTGCAAAACTCTCAAATTCAATAGAAACTCGCATCAGAAAGCCTTACAGAAAGATGCTCAAACGAGAAATGAAAAGATACACAATTGGAATAGTAAAGATACGCAAACGATGTAAAGATACTCAGTTTGAAAGAAACACACTCCCACACTTGCAAAACTCTAAAATACAATAGAAACTCGCATCAGAAGCATTACAGAAAGAAACTCAAACGAGAAATGAAAAGATACACAATTGGAATAGTAAAGATACGCAAACGATGTAAAGATACTCAGTTTGAAAGAAACACACTTCCACACTTGCAAAACTCTCAAATACAATAGAAACTCGCATCAGAAGCCTTACAGAAAGATACTCAAACGAGAAATGAAAAGATACACAATTGGAATAGTAAAGATACGCAAACGATGTAAAGATACACAATTGGAATAGTAAAGATATGCAAACGATGTAAAGATACTCAGTTTGAAAGAAACACACTCCCACACTTGCAAAACTCTCAAATTCAATAGAAAATCGCATCAGAAAGCCTTACAGAAAGATACTCAAACGAGAAATGAAAAGATACACAATTGGAATAGTAAAGATACGCAAACGATGTAAAGATACTCAGTTTGAAAGAAACACACTCCCACACTTGCAAAACTCTCAAATTCAATAGAAACTCGCATCAGAAAGCCTTACAGAAAGATGCTCAAACGAGAAATGAAAAGATACACAATTGGAATAGTAAAGATACGCAAATGATGTAAAGATACTGAGTTTGAAAGAAACACACTCCCACACTTGCAAAACTCTCAAATACAATAGAAACTCGCATCAGAAGCCATACAGAAAGATACTCAAACGAGAAATGAAAAGATACACAACTGGAATAGTAAAGATACGCAAACGATGTAAAGATACACAATTGGAATAGTAAAGATACGCAAACGATGTAAAGATACTCAGTTTGAAAGAAACACACTCCTACACTTGCAAAACTCTCAAATACAATAGAAACTCGCATCAGAAGCCATACAGAAAGATACTCAAACGAGAAATGAAAAGATACACAACTGGAATAGTAAAGATACGCAAACGATGTAAAGATACACAATTGGAATAGTAAAGATACGCAAACGATGTAAAGATACTCAGTTTGAAAGAAACACACTCCCACACTTGCAAAACTCTCAAATACAATAGAAACTCGCATCAGAAGCCTTATAGAAAGATACTCAAACGAGAAATGAAAAGATACACAATTGGAATAGTAAAGATACGCAAACGATGTAAAGATACACAATTGGAATAGTAAAGATACGCAAACGATGTAAAGATACTCAGTTTGAAAGAAACACACTCCCACACTTGCAAAACTCTCAAATACAATAGAAACTCGCATCAGAAAGCCTTACAGAAAGATGCTCAAACGAGAAATGAAAAGATACACAATTGGAATAGTAAAGATACGCAAACGATGTAAAGATACTCAGTTTGAAAGAAACACACTCCCACACTTGCAAAACTCTCAAATACAATAGAAACTCGCATCAGAAGCCTTACAGAAAGATACTCAAACGAGAAATGAAAAGATACACAATTGGAATAGTAAAGATACGCAAACGATGTAAAGATACACAATTGGAATAGTAAAGATATGCAAACGATGTAAAGATACTCAGTTTGAAATAAACACACTCCCACACTTGCAAAACTCTCAAATTCAATATAAAATAGCATCAGAAAGCCTTACAGAAAGATACTCAAACGAGAAATGAAAAGATACACAATTGGAATAGTAAAGATACGCAAACGATGTAAAGATACTCAGTTTGAAAGAAACACACTCCCACACTTGCAAAACTCTCAAATTCAATAGAAACTCGCATCAGAAAGCCTTACAGAAAGATACTCAAACGAGAAATGAAAAGATACACAATTGGAATAGTAAAGATACGCAAATGATGTAAAGATACTTAGTTTGAAAGAAACACACTCCCACACTTGCAAAACTCTCAAATTCAATAGAAACTCGCATCAGAAAGCCTTACAGAAAGATGCTCAAACGAGAAATGAAAAGATACACAATTGGAATAGTAAAGATACGCAAACGATGTAAAGATACTCAGTTTGAAAGAAACACACTCCCACACTTGCAAAACTCTCAAATTCAATAGAAACTCGCATCAGAAAGCCTTACAGAAAGATGCTCAAACGAGAAATGAAAAGATACACAATTGGAATAGTAAAGATACGCAAATGATGTAAAGATACTTAGTTTGAAAGAAACACACTCCCACACTTGCAAAACTCTCAAATACAATAGAAACTCGCATCAGAAGCCATACAGAAAGATACTCAAACGAGAAATGAAAAGATACACAATTGGAATAGTAAAGATACGCAAACGATGTAAAGATACACAATTGGAATAGTAAAGATATGCAAACGATGTAAAGATACTCAGTTTGAAAGAAACACACTCCCACACTTGTAAAACTCTCAAATTCAATAGAAAATCGCATCAGAAAGCCTTACAGAAAGATACACAAACGAGAAATGAAAAGATACACAATTGGAATAGTAAAGATACGCAAACGATGTAAAGATACTCAGTTTGAAAGAAACACACTCCCACACTTGCAAAACTCTCAAATTCAATAGAAACTCGCATCAGAAAGCCTTACAGAAAGATGCTCAAACGAGAAATGAAAAGATACACAATTGGAATAGTAAAGATACGCAAACGATGTAAAGATACTCAGTTTGAAAGAAACACACTCCCACACTTGCAAAACTCTAAAATACAATAGAAACTCGCATCAGAAGCATTACAGAAAGAAACTCAAACGAGAAATGAAAAGATACACAATTGGAATAGTAAAGATACGCAAACGATGTAAAGATACTCAGTTTGAAAGAAACACACTTCCACACTTGCAAAACTCTCAAATACAATAGAAACTCGCATCAGAAGCCTTACAGAAAGATACTCAAACGAGAAATGAAAAGATACACAATTGGAATAGTAAAGATACGCAAACGATGTAAAGATACACAATTGGAATAGTAAAGATATGCAAACGATGTAAAGATACTCAGTTTGAAAGAAACACACTCCCACACTTGCAAAACTCTCAAATTCAATAGAAAATCGCATCAGAAAGCCTTACAGAAAGATACTCAAACGAGAAATGAAAAGATACACAATTGGAATAGTAAAGATACGCAAACGATGTAAAGATACTCAGTTTGAAAGAAACACACTCCCACACTTGCAAAACTCTCAAATACAATAGAAACTCGCATCAGAAGCCTTACAGAAAGATACTCAAACGAGAAATGAAAAGATACACAATTGGAATAGTAAAGATACGCAAACGATGTAAAGATACACAATTGGAATAGTAAAGATATGCAAACGATGTAAAGATACTCAGTTTGAAATAAACACACTCCCACACTTGCAAAACTCTCAAATTCAATAGAAAATAGCATCAGAAAGCCTTACAGAAAGATACTCAAACGAGAAATGAAAAGATACACAATTGGAATAGTAAAGATACGCAAACGATGTAAAGATACTCAGTTTGAAAGAAACACACTCCCACACTTGCAAAACTCTCAAATTCAATAGAAACTCGCATCAGAAAGCCTTACAGAAAGATACTCAAACGAGAAATGAAAAGATACACAATTGGAATAGTAAAGATACGCAAATGATGTAAAGATACTTAGTTTGAAAGAAACACACTCCCACACTTGCAAAACTCTCAAATTCAATAGAAACTCGCATCAGAAAGCCTTACAGAAAGATGCTCAAACGAGAAATGAAAAGATACACAATTGGAATAGTAAAGATACGCAAACGATGTAAAGATACTCAGTTTGAAAGAAACACACTCCCACACTTGCAAAACTCTCAAATTCAATAGAAACTCGCATCAGAAAGCCTTACAGAAAGATGCTCAAACGAGAAATGAAAAGATACACAATTGGAATAGTAAAGATACGCAAATGATGTAAAGATACTTAGTTTGAAAGAAACACACTCCCACACTTGCAAAACTCTCAAATACAATAGAAACTCGCATCAGAAGCCATACAGAAAGATACTCAAACGAGAAATGAAAAGATACACAATTGGAATAGTAAAGATACGCAAACGATGTAAAGATACACAATTGGAATAGTAAAGATATGCAAACGATGTAAAGATACTCAGTTTGAAAGAAACACACTCCCACACTTGTAAAACTCTCAAATTCAATAGAAAATCGCATCAGAAAGCCTTACAGAAAGATACTCAAACGAGAAATGAAAAGATACACAATTGGAATAGTAAAGATACGCAAACGATGTAAAGATACTCAGTTTGAAAGAAACACACTCCCACACTTGCAAAACTCTCAAATTCAATAGAAACTCGCATCAGAAAGCCTTACAGAAAGATGCTCAAACGAGAAAT
Organism: Argentina anserina; assembly: GCF_933775445.1. NCBI lineage: Eukaryota > Viridiplantae > Streptophyta > Magnoliopsida > Rosales > Rosaceae > Argentina > Argentina anserina. The sequence goes on along the minus strand of NC_065873.1, from coordinate 9,578,200 downwards.
GAAAAGATACACAATTGGAATAGTAAAGATACGCAAACGATGTAAAGATACTCAGTTTGAAAGAAACACACTCCCACACTTGCAAAACTCTAAAATACAATAGAAACTCGCATCAGAAGCATTACAGAAAGAAACTCAAACGAGAAATGAAAAGATACACAATTGGAATAGTAAAGATACGCAAACGATGTAAAGATACTCAGTTTGAAAGAAACACACTTCCACACTTGCAAAACTCTCAAATACAATAGAAACTCGCATCAGAAGCCTTACAGAAAGATACTCAAACGAGAAATGAAAAGATACACAATTGGAATAGTAAAGATACGCAAACGATGTAAAGATACACAATTGGAATAGTAAAGATATGCAAACGATGTAAAGATACTCAGTTTGAAAGAAACACACTCCCACACTTGCAAAACTCTCAAATTCAATAGAAAATCGCATCAGAAAGCCTTACAGAAAGATACTCAAACGAGAAATGAAAAGATACACAATTGGAATAGTAAAGATACGCAAACGATGTAAAGATACTCAGTTTGAAAGAAACACACTCCCACACTTGCAAAACTCTCAAATTCAATAGAAACTCGCATCAGAAAGCCTTACAGAAAGATGCTCAAACGAGAAATGAAAAGATACACAATTGGAATAGTAAAGATACGCAAATGATGTAAAGATACTTAGTTTGAAAGAAACACACTCCCACACTTGCAAAACTCTCAAATACAATAGAAACTCGCATCAGAAGCCATACAGAAAGATACTCAAACGAGAAATGAAAAGATACACAACTGGAATAGTAAAGATACGCAAACGATGTAAAGATACACAATTGGAATAGTAAAGATACGCAAACGATGTAAAGATACTCAGTTTGAAAGAAACACACTCCTACACTTGCAAAACTCTCAAATACAATAGAAACTCGCATCAGAAGCCATACAGAAAGATACTCAAACGAGAAATGAAAAGATACACAACTGGAATAGTAAAGATACGCAAACGATGTAAAGATACACAATTGGAATAGTAAAGATACGCAAACGATGTAAAGATACTCAGTTTGAAAGAAACACACTCCCACACTTGCAAAACTCTCAAATACAATAGAAACTCGCATCAGAAGCCTTATAGAAAGATACTCAAACGAGAAATGAAAAGATACACAATTGGAATAGTAAAGATACGCAAACGATGTAAAGATACACAATTGGAATAGTAAAGATACGCAAACGATGTAAAGATACTCAGTTTGAAAGAAACACACTCCCACACTTGCAAAACTCTCAAATACAATAGAAACTCGCATCAGAAAGCCTTACAGAAAGATGCTCAAACGAGAAATGAAAAGATACACAATTGGAATAGTAAAGATACGCAAACGATGTAAAGATACTCAGTTTGAAAGAAACACACTCCCACACTTGCAAAACTCTCAAATACAATAGAAACTCGCATCAGAAGCCTTACAGAAAGATACTCAAACGAGAAATGAAAAGATACACAATTGGAATAGTAAAGATACGCAAACGATGTAAAGATACACAATTGGAATAGTAAAGATATGCAAACGATGTAAAGATACTCAGTTTGAAAGAAACACACTCCCACACTTGCAAAACTCTCAAATTCAATAGAAAATAGCATCAGAAAGCCTTACAGAAAGATACTCAAACGAGAAATGAAAAGATACACAATTGGAATAGTAAAGATACGCAAACGATGTAAAGATACTCAGTTTGAAAGAAACACACTCCCACACTTGCAAAACTCTCAAATTCAATAGAAACTCGCATCAGAAAGCCTTACAGAAAGATACTCAAACGAGAAATGAAAAGATACACAATTGGAATAGTAAAGATACGCAAATGATGTAAAGATACTTAGTTTGAAAGAAACACACTCCCACACTTGCAAAACTCTCAAATTCAATAGAAACTCGCATCAGAAAGCCTTACAGAAAGATGCTCAAACGAGAAATGAAAAGATACACAATTGGAATAGTAAAGATACGCAAACGATGTAAAGATACTCAGTTTGAAAGAAACACACTCCCACACTTGCAAAACTCCCAAATTCAATAGAAACTCGCATCAGAAAGCCTTACAGAAAGATGCTCAAACGAGAAATGAAAAGATACACAATTGGAATAGTAAAGATACGCAAATGATGTAAAGATACTTAGTTTGAAAGAAACACACTCCCACACTTGCAAAACTCTCAAATACAATAGAAACTCGCATCAGAAGCCATACAGAAAGATACTCAAACGAGAAATGAAAAGATACACAATTGGAATAGTAAAGATACGCAAACGATGTAAAGATACACAATTGGAATAGTAAAGATATGCAAACGATGTAAAGATACTCAGTTTGAAAGAAACACACTCCCACACTTGTAAAACTCTCAAATTCAATAGAAAATCGCATCAGAAAGCCTTACAGAAAGATACTCAAACGAGAAATGAAAAGATACACAATTGGAATAGTAAAGATACGCAAACGATGTAAAGATACTCAGTTTGAAAGAAAAACACTCCCACACTTGCAAAACTCTCAAATTCAATAGAAACTCGCATCAGAAAGCCTTACAGAAAGATGCTCAAACGAGAAATGAAAAGATACACAATTGGAATAGTAAAGATACGCAAACGATGTAAAGATACTCAGTTTGAAAGAAACACACTCCCACACTTGCAAAACTCTAAAATACAATAGAAACTCGCATCAGAAGCATTACAGAAAGAAACTCAAACGAGAAATGAAAAGATACACAATTGGAATAGTAAAGATACGCAAACGATGTAAAGATACTCAGTTTGAAATAAACACACTCCCACACTTGCAAAACTCTCAAATACAATAGAAACTCGCATCAGAAGCATTACAGAAAGAAACTCAAACGAGAAATGAAAAGATACACAATTGGAATAGTAAAGATACACAAACGATGTAAAGATACACAATTGGAATAGTAAAGATACGCAAACGATGTAAAGATACTCAGTTTGAAAGAAACACACTCCCACACTTGCAAAACTCTCAAATACAATAGAAACTCGCATCAGAAGCCATACAGAAAGATACTCAAACGAGAAATGAAAAGATACACAACTGGAATAGTAAAGATACGCAAACGATGTAAAGATACACAATTGGAATAGTAAAGATACGCAAACGATGTAAAGATACTCAGTTTGAAAGAAACACACTCCCACACTTGCAAAACTCTCAAATACAATAGAAACTCGCATCAGAAAGCCTTACAGAAAGATGCTCAAACGAGAAATGAAAAGATACACAATTGGAATAGTAAAGATACGCAAACGATGTAAAGATACTCAGTTTGAAAGAAACACACTTCCACACTTGCAAAACTCTCAAATACAATAGAAACTCGCATCAGAAGCCATACAGAAAGATACTCAAACGAGAAATGAAAAGATACACAATTGGAATAGTAAAGATACGCAAACGATGTAAAGATACACAATTGGAATAGTAAAGATATGCAAACGATGTAAAGATACTCAGTTTGAAAGAAACACACTCCCACACTTGCAAAACTCTCAAATTCAATAGAAAATCGCATCAGAAAGCCTTACAGAAAGATCCTCAAACGAGAAATGAAAAGATACACAATTGGAATAGTAAAGATACTTAAACGATGTAAAGATACTCAGTTTGAAAGAAACACACTCCCACACTTGCAAAACTCTCAAATTCAATAGAAACTCGCATCAGAAAGCCTTACAGAAAGATACTCAAACGAGAAATGAAAAGATACACAATTGGAATAGTAAAGATACGCAAACGATGTAAAGATACTCAGTTTGAAAGAAACACACTCCCACACTTGCAAAACTCTCAAATTCAATAGAAACTCGCATCAGAAAGCCTTACAGAAAGATGCTCAAACGAGAAATGAAAAGATACACAATTGGAATAGTAAAGATACGCAAACGATGTAAAGATACTCAGTTTGAAAGAAACACACTCCCACACTTGCAAAACTCTCAAATTCAATAGAAACTCGCATCAGAAAGCCTTACAGAAAGATGCTCAAACGAGAAATGGAAAGATACACAATTGGAATAGTAAAGATACGCAAATGATGTAAAGATACTTAGTTTGAAAGAAACACACTCCCACACTTGCAAAACTCTCAAATACAATAGAAACTCGCATCAGAAGCCATACAGAAAGATACTCAAACGAGAAATGAAAAGATACACAACTGGAATAGTAAAGATACGCAAACGATGTAAAGATACACAATTGGAATAGTAAAGATACGCAAACGATGTAAAGATACTCAGTTTGAAAGAAACAAACTCCCACACTTGCAAAACTCTCAAATACAATAGAAACTCGCATCAGAAGCCTTACAGAAAGATACTCAAACGAGAAATGAAAAGATACACAATTGGAATAGTAAAGATACGCAAACGATGTAAAGATACACAATTGGAATAGTAAAGATACGCAAACGATGTAAAGATACTCAGTTTGAAAGAAACACACTCCCACACTTGCAAAACTCTCAAATTCAATAGAAACTCGCATCAGAAAGCCTTACAGAAAGATGCTCAAACGAGAAATGAAAAGATACACAATTGGAATAGTAAAGATACGCAAACGATGTAAAGATACTCAGTTTGAAAGAAACACACTCCCACACTTGCAAAACTCTCAAATACAATAGAAACTCGCGTCAGAAGCCTTACAGAAAGATACTCAAACGAGAAATGAAAAGATACACAATTGGAATAGTAAAGATACGCAAACGATGTAAAGATACACAATTGGAATAGTAAAGATATGCAAACGATGTAAAGATACTCAGTTTGAAAGAAACACACTCCCACACTTGCAAAACTCTCAAATTCAATAGAAAATCGCATCAGAAAGCCTTACAGAAAGATACTCAAACGAGAAATGAAAAGATACACAATTGGAATAGTAAAGATACGCAAACGATGTAAAGATACTCAGTTTGAAAGAAACACACTCCCACACTTGCAAAACTCTCAAATTCAATAGAAACTCGCATCAGAAAGCCTTACAGAAAGATGCTCAAACGAGAAATGAAAAGATACACAATTGGAATAGTAAAGATACGCAAATGATGTAAAGATACTTAGTTTGAAAGAAACACACTCCCACACTTGCAAAACTCTCAAATACAATAGAAACTCGCATCAGAAGCCATACAGAAAGATACTCAAACGAGAAATGAAAAGATACACAACTAGAATAGTAAAGATACGCAAACGATGTAAAGATACACAATTGGAATAGTAAAGATACGCAAACGATGTAAAGATACTCAGTTTGAAAGAAACACACTCCCACACTTGCAAAACTCTCAAATACAATAGAAACTCGCATCAGAAGCCTTACAGAAAGATACTCAAACGAGAAATGAAAAGATACACAATTGGAATAGTAAAGATACGCAAACGATGTAAAGATACTCAGTTTGAAAGAAACACACTCCCACACTTGCAAAACTCTCAAATTCAATAGAAACTCGCATCAGAAAGCCTTACAGAAAGATACTCAAACGAGAAATGAAAAGATACACAATTGGAATAGTAAAGATACGCAAACGATGTAAAGATACTCAGTTTGAAAGAAACACACTCCCACACTTGCAAAACTCTCAAATACAATAGAAACTCGCATCAGAAGCCATACAGAAAGATACTCAAACGAGAAATGAAAAGATACACAACTGGAATAGTAAAGATACGCAAACGATGTAAAGATACACAATTGGAATAGTAAAGATACGCAAACGATGTAAAGATACTCAGTTTGAAAGAAATACACTCCCACACTTGCAAAACTCTCAAATACAATAGAAACTCGCATCAGAAAGCCTTACAGAAAGATGCTCAAACGAGAAATGAAAAGATACACAATTGGAATAGTAAAGATACGCAAACGATGTAAAGATACTCAGTTTGAAAGAAACACACTTCCACACTTGCAAAACTCTCAAATACAATAGAAACTCGCATCAGAAGCCTTACAGAAAGATACTCAAACGAGAAATGAAAAGATACACAATTGGAATAGTAAAGATACGCAAACGATGTAAAGATACACAATTGGAATAGTAAAGATATGCAAACGATGTAAAGATACTCAGTTTGAAAGAAACACACTCCCACACTTGCAAAACTCTCAAATTCAATAGAAAATCGCATCAGAAAGCCTTACAGAAAGATACTCAAACGAGAAATGAAAAGATACACAATTGGAATAGTAAAGATACTTAAACGATGTAAAGATACTCAGTTTGAAAGAAACACACTCCCACACTTGCAAAACTCTCAAATTCAATAGAAACTCGCATCAGAAAGCCTTACAGAAAGATACTCAAACGAGAAATGAAAAGATACACAATTGGAATAGTAAAGATACGCAAACGATGTAAAGATACTCAGTTTGAAAGAAACACACTCCCACACTTGCAAAACTCTCAAATTCAATAGAAACTCGCATCAGAAAGCCTTACAGAAAGATACTCAAACGAGAAATGAAAAGATACACAATTGGAATAGTAAAGATACGCAAACGATGTAAAGATACTCAGTTTGAAAGAAACACACTCCCACACTTGCAAAACTCTCAAATTCAATAGAAACTCGCATCAGAAAGCCTTACAGAAAGATGCTCAAACGAGAAATGAAAAGATACACAATTGGAATAGTAAAGATACGCAAATGATGTAAAGATACTTAGTTTGAAAGAAACACACTCCCACACTTGCAAAACTCTCAAATACAATAGAAACTCGCATCAGAAGCCATACAGAAAGATACTCAAACGAGAAATGAAAAGATACACAACTGGAATAGTAAAGATACGCAAACGATGTAAAGATACACAATTGGAATAGTAAAGATACGCAAACGATGTAAAGATACTCAGTTTGAAAGAAACACACTCCCACACTTGCAAAACTCTCAAATACAATAGAAACTCGCATCAGAAGCCTTACAGAAAGATACTCAAACGAGAAATGAAAAGATACACAATTGGAATAGTAAAGATACGCAAACGATGTAAAGATACTCAGTTTGAAAGAAACACACTCCCACACTTGCAAAACTCTCAAATACAATAGAAACTCGCATCAGAAGCCATACAGAAAGATACTCAAACGAGAAATGAAAAGATACACAATTGGAATAGTAAAGATACGCAAACGATGTAAAGATACTCAGTTTGAAAGAAACACACTCCCACACTTGGAAAACTCTCAAATACAATAGAAACTCGCATCAGAAAGCCTTACAGAAAGATACTCAAACGTGAAATGAAAAGATACAAAATTGGAATAGTAAAGATACGCAAACGATGTAAAGATACTCAGTTTGAAAGAAACACACTCCCACACTTGCAAAACTCTCAAATACAATAGAAACTCGCATGAGAAGCCTTACAGAAAGATACTCAAACGAGAAATGAAAAGATACACAATTGGAATAGTAAAGATACGCAAACGATGTAAAGATACACAATTGGAATAGTAAAGATACGCAAACGATGTAAAGATACTCAGTTTGAAAGAAACACACTCCCACACTTGCAAAACTCTCAAATACAATAGAAACTCGCATCAGAAGCCTTACAGAAAGATACTCAAACGAGAAATGAAAAGATACACAATTGGAATAGTAAAGATACGCAAACGATGTAAAGATACACAATTGGAATAGTAAAGATATGCAAACGATATAAAGATACTCAGTTTGAAAGAAACACACTCCCACACTTGCAAAACTCTCCAATTCAATAGAAAATCGCATCAGAAAGCCTTACAGAAAGATACTCAAACGAGAAATGAAAAGATACACAATTGGAATTGTAAAGATAGGCAAACGATGTAAAGATACTCAGTTTGAAAGAAACACACTCCCACACTTGCAAAACTCTCAAATACAATAGAAACTCGCATCAGAAGCCTTACAGAAAGATACTCAAATGAGAAATGAAAAGATACACAACTGGAATAGTAAAGATACGGAAACGATGTAAAGATACTCAGTTTGAAAGAAACACACTCCCAAACTTGCAAAACTCTCAAATACAATAGAAACTCGCATCAAAAGCCTTAAAGAAAGATACTCAAACGAGAAATGAAAAGATACACAATTTGAATAGTAAAGATACGCAAACGATGTAAAGATACACAATTGGAATAGTAAACATACGCAAATGATGTAAAGATACTCAGTTTGAAAGAAACACACTCCCACACTTGCAAAACTCTCAAATTCAATAGAAAATCGCATCAGAAAGCCTTACAGAAAGATACTCAAACGAGAAATGAAAAGATACACAATTGGAATAGTAAATATACGCAAACTGTGTAAAGATACACAATTGGAATAGGAAAGATACGCAAACGATGTAAAGATACTCAGTTTAAAAGAAACACACTCCCACACTTGCAAAACTCTCAAATTCAATAGAAACTCGCATCAGAAAGCCTTACAGAAAGATATTCAAACGAGAAATGAAAAGATACACAATTGGAATAGTAAAGATACGCAAACGATGTAAAGATACTCAGTTTGAAAGAAACACACTCCCAAACTTGCAAAACTCTCAAATACAATAGAAACTCGCATCAAAAGCCTTAAAGAAAGATACTCAAACGAGAAATGAAAAGATACACAATTTGAATAGTAAAGATACGCAAACGATGTAAAGATACACAATTGGAATAGTAAACATACGCAAATGATGTAAAGATACTCAGTTTGAAAGAAACACACTCCCACACTTGCAAAACTCTCAAATTCAATAGAAAATCACATCAGAAAGCCTGACAGAAAGATACTCAAACGAGAAATGAAAAGATACACAATTGGAATTGTAAAGATACGCAAACGATGTAAAGATACTCAGTTTGAAAGAAACACACTCCCACACTTATAAAACTCTCAAATACAATAGAAACTCACATCAGAAGCCATACAGAAAGATACTCAAACGAGAAATGAAAAGATACACAATTGGAATAGTAAAGATACGCAAACGATGTAAAGATACTCAGTTTGAAAGAAACACACTCCCACACTTGCAAAACTCTCAAATTCAATAGAAACTCGCATCAGAAAGCCTTACAGAAAGATACTCAAACGAGAAATGAAAAGATACACAATTGGAATAGTAAAGATACACAATTGGAATAGTAAAGATACGCAAACGATGTAAAGATACTCAGTTTGAAAGAAACACACTCCCACACTTGCAAAACTCTCAAATACAATAGAAACTCGCATCAGAAGCCTTACAGAAAGATACTCAAACGAGAAATGAAAAGATACACAATTGGAATAGTAAAGATACGCAAACGATGTAAAGATACACAATTGGAATAGTAAAGATATGCAAACGATGTAAAGATACTCAGTTTGAAAGAAACACACTCTCACACTTGCAAAACTCTCAAATTCAATAGAAAATCGCATCAGAAAGCCTTACTGAAAGACACTCAAACGAGAAATGAAAAGATACACAATTGGAATAGTAAAGATACGCAAACGATGTAAAGATACTCAGTTTGAAAGAAACACACTCCCACACTTGCAAAACTCTCAAATACAATAGAAACTCGCATCAGAAGCCTTACATAAAGATACTCAAACGAGAAATGAAAAGATACACAATTGGAATAGTAAAGATACGCAAACGATGTAAAGATACACAATTGGAATAGTAAAGATATGCAAACGATGTAAAGATACTCAGTTTGAAAGAAACACACTCCTACACTTGCAAAACTCTCAAATTCAATAGAAAATCGCATCAGAAAGCCTGACAGAAAGATACTCAAACGAGAAATGAAAAGATACACAAATGGAATTGTAAAGATACGCAAACGATGTAAAGATACTCAGTTTGAAAGAAACACACTCCCACACTTGCAAAACTCTCAAATTCAATAGAAACTCGCATCAGAAAGCCTTACAGAAAGATACTCAAACGAGAAATGAAAAGATACACAATTGGAATAGTAAAGATACGCAAACGATGTAAAGATACTCGGTTTGAAAGAAACACACTCCCACACTTGCAAAACTCTCAAATTCAATAGAAACTCGCATCAGAAACCCTTACAGAAAGATACTCAAACGAGAAATGAAAAGATACACAATTGGAATAGTAAAGATACGCAAACGATGTAAAGATACACAATTGGAATAGTAAAGATACGCAAACGATGTAAAGATACCCAGTTTGAAAGAAACACACTCCCACACTTGTAAAACTCTCAATTCAATAGAAACTCGCATCAGAAAGCCCTACAGAAAGATACTCAAACGAGAAATGAAAAGATACACAATTGGAATAGTAAAGATACGCAAATGATGTAAAGATACTCAGTTTGAAAGAAACACACTCCCACACTTGCAAAACTCTCAAATACAATAGAAACTCGCATCAGAAGCCTTACAGAAAGATACTCAAACGAGAAATGAAAAGATACACAATTGGAATAGTAAAGATACACAATTGGAATAGTAAACATACGCAAACGATGTAAAGATACTCAGTTTGATAGAAACACACTCCCACACTTGCAAAACTCTCAAATACAATAGAAACTCGCATCAGAAGCCTTACAGAAAGAAACTCAAACGAGAAATGAAAAGATACACAATTGGAATAGTAAAGATACGCAAACGATGTAAAGATACTCAGTTTGAAAGAAACACACTCCCACACTTGCAAAACTCTCAAATACAATAGAAACTCCCATCAGAAGCCATACAGAAAGATACTCAAACGAGAAATGAAAAGATACACAACTGGAATAGTAAAGATACGCAAACGATGTTAAGATACGCAAACGATGTAAAGATACGCAAACGATGTAAAGATACTCAGTTTCAAAGAAACACACTCCCACACTTGCAAAACTCTCAAATTCAATAGAAACTCGCATCAGAAAGCATTACAGAAAGATACTCAAACGAGAAATGAAAAGATACACAATTGGAATAGTAAAGATACGCAAACGATGTAAAGATACACAATTGGAATAGTAAAGATACGCAAATGATGTAAAGATACTCAGTTTGAAAGAAACACACTCCCACACTTGCAAAACTCTCAAATTCAATAGAAACTCGCATCAGAAGCCTTACAAAAAGATACTCAAACGAGAAATGAAAAGATACACAATTGGAATAGTAAAGATATGCAAACGATGTAAAGATACTCAGTTTGAAAGAAACACACTCCTACACTTGCAAAACTCTCAAATTCAATAGAAAATCGCATCAGAAAGCCTGACAGAAAGATACTCAAACGAGAAATGAAAAGATACACAATTGGAATAGTAAAGATACGCAAACGATGTAAAGATACTCAGTTTGAAAGAAACACACTCCCACACTTGCAAAACTCTCAAATTCAATAGAAACTCGCATCAGAAAGCCTTACAGAAAGATGCTCAAACGAGAAATGAAAAGATACACAATTGGAATAGTAAAGATACGCAAATGATGTAAAGATACTTAGTTTGAAAGAAACACACTCCCACACTTGCAAAACTCTCAAATACAATAGAAACTCGCATCAGAAAGCCATACAGAAAGATACTCAAACGAGAAATGAAAAGATACACAACTGGAATAGTAAAGATACGCAAACGATGTAAAGATACACAATTGGAATAGTAAAGATACGCAAACGATGTAAAGATACTCAGTTTGAAAGAAGCACACTCCCAGACTTGCAAATCTCTCAAATACAATAGAAACTCGCATCAGAAGCCATACAGAAAGATGCTTAAATGAGAAATGAAAAGATACACAACTGGAATAGTAAAGATACGGAAACGATGTAAAGATACACAATTGGAATAGTAAAGATACGCAAACGATGTAAAGATACTCAGTTTGAAAGAAACACACTCCCACACTTGCAAAACTCTCAAATACAATAGAAACTCGCATCAGAAAGCCTTACAGAAAGATGCTCAAACGAGAAATGAAAAGATACACAATTGGAATAGTAAAGATACGCAAACGATGTAAAGATACTCAGTTTGAAAGAAACACACTTCCACACTTGCAAAACTCTCAAATACAATAGAAACTCGCATCAGAAGCCTTACAGAAAGATACTCAAACGAGAAATGAAAAGATACACAATTGGAATAGTAAAGATACGCAAACGATGTAAAGATACACAATTGGAATAGTAAAGATACGCAAACGATGTAAAGATACACAATTGGAATAGTAAAGATACGCAAACGATGTAAAGATACTCAGTTTGAAAGAAACACACTCCTACACTTGCAAAACTCTCAAATTCAATAGAAAATCGCATCAGAAAGCCTGACAGAAAGATACTCAAACGAGAAATGAAAAGATACACAATTGGAATAGTAAAGATACGCAAACGATGTAAAGATACTCAGTTTGAAAGAAACACACTCCCACACTTGCAAAACTCTCAAATTCAATAGAAACTCGCATCAGAAAGCCTTACAGAAAGATGCTCAAACGAGAAATGAAAAGATACACAATTGGAATAGTAAAGATACGCAAATGATGTAAAGATACTTAGTTTGAAAGAAACACACTCCCACACTTGCAAAACTCTCAAATTCAATAGAAACGCGCATCAGAAAGCCATACAGAAAGATACTCAAACGAGAAATGAAAAGATACACAACTGGAATAGTAAAGATACGCAAACGATGTAAAGATACACAATTGGAATAGTAAAGATACGCAAACGATGTAAAGATACTCAGTTTGAAAGAAACACACTCCCACACTTGCAAAACTCTCAAATACAATAGAAACTCGCATCAGAAGCCATACAGAAAGATACTCAAATGAGAAATGAAAAGATACACAACTGGAATAGTAAAGATACGCAAACGATGTAAAGATACACAATTGGAATAGTAAAGATACGCAAACGATGTAAAGATACTCAGTTTGAAAGAAACACACTCCCACACTTGCAAAACTCTCAAATACAATAGAAACTCGCATCAGAAAGCCTTACAGAAAGATGCTCAAACGAGAAATGAAAAGATACACAATTGGAATAGTAAAGATACGCAAACGATGTAAAGATACTCAGTTTGAAAGAAACACACTTCCACACTTGCAAAACTCTCAAATACAATAGAAACTCGCATCAGAAGCCTTACAGAAAGATACTCAAACGAGAAATGAAAAGATACACAATTGGAATAGTAAAGATACGCAAACGATGTAAAGATACACAATTGGAATAGTAAAGATATGCAAACGATGTAAAGATACTCAGTTTGAAAGAAACACACTCCCACACTTGCAAAACTCTCAAATTCAATAGAAAATCGCATCAGAAAGCCTTACAGAAAGATCCTCAAACGAGAAATGAAAAGATACACAATTGGAATAGTAAAGATACTTAAACGATGTAAAGATACTCAGTTTGAAAGAAACACACTCCCACACTTGCAAAACTCTCAAATTCAATAGAAACTCGCATCAGAAAGCCTTACAGAAAGATACTCAAACGAGAAATGAAAAGATACACAATTGGAATAGTAAAGATACGCAAACGATGTAAAGATACTCAGTTTGAAAGAAACACACTCCCACACTTGCAAAACTCTCAAATTCAATAGAAAATCGCATCAGAAAGCCTTACAGAAAGATACTCAAACGAGAAATGAAAAGATACACAATTGGAATAGTAAAGATACTTAAACGATGTAAAGATACTCAGTTTGAAAGAAACACACTCCCACACTTGCAAAACTCTCAAATTCAATAGAAACTCGCATCAGAAAGCCTTACAGAAAGATACTCAAACGAGAAATGAAAAGATACACAATTGGAATAGTAAAGATACGCAAACGATGTAAAGATACTCAGTTTGAAAGAAACACACTCCCACACTTGCAAAACTCTCAAATTCAATAGAAACTCGCATCAGAAAGCCTTACAGAAAGATACTCAAACGAGAAATGAAAAGATACACAATTGGAATAGTAAAGATACGCAAACGATGTAAAGATACTCAGATTGAAAGAAACACACTCCCACACTTGCAAAACTCTCAAATTCAATAGAAACTCGCATCAGAAAGCCTTACAGAAAGATGCTCAAACGAGAAATGAAAAGATACACAATTGGAATAGTAAAGATACGCAAATGATGTAAAGATACTTAGTTTGAAAGAAACACACTCCCACACTTGCAAAACTCTCAAATACAATAGAAACTCGCATCAGAAGCCATACAGAAAGATACTCAAACGAGAAATGAAAAGATACACAACTGGAATAGTAAAGATACGCAAACGATGTAAAGATACACAATTGGAATAGTAAAGATACGCAAACGATGTAAAGATACTCAGTTTGAAAGAAACACACTCCCACACTTGCAAAACTCTCAAATACAATAGAAACTCGCATCAGAAGCCTTACAGAAAGATACTCAAACGAGAAATGAAAAGATACACAATTGGAATAGTAAAGATACGCAAACGATGTAAAGATACTCAGTTTGAAAGAAACACACTCCCACACTTGCAAAACTCTCAAATACAATAGAAACTCGCATCAGAAGCCATACAGAAAGATACTCAAACGAGAAATGAAAAGATACACAATTGGAATAGTAAAGATACGCAAACGATGTAAAGATACTCAGTTTGAAAGAAACACACTCCCACACTTGCAAAACTCTCAAATACAATAGAAACTCGCATCAGAAAGCCTTACAGAAAGATACTCAAACGAGAAATGAAAAGATACAAAATTGGAATAGTAAAGATACGCAAACGATGTAAAGATACTCAGTTTGAAAGAAACACACTCCCACACTTGCAAAACTCTCAAATACAATAGAAACTCGCATGAGAAGCCTTACAGAAAGATACTCAAACGAGAAATGAAAAGATACACAATTGGAGTAGTAAAGATACGCAAACGATGTAAAGATACTCAGTTTGAAAGAAACACACTCCCACACTTGCAAAACTCTCAAATACAATAGAAACTCGCATCAGAAGCCATACAGAAAGATACTCAAACGAGAAATGAAAAGATACACAACTAGAATAGTAAAGATACGCAAACGATGTAAAGATACACAATTGGAATAGTAAAGATACGCAAACGATGTAAAGATACTCAGTTTGAAAGAAACACACTCCCACACTTGCAAAACTCTCAAATACAATAGAAACTCGCATCAGAAGCCTTACAGAAAGATACTCAAACGAGAAATGAAAAGATACACAATTGGAGTAGTAAAGATACGCAAACGATGTAAAGATACTCAGTTTGAAAGAAACACACTCCCACACTTGCAAAACTCTCAAATACAATAGAAACTCGCATCAGAAGCCATACAGAAAGATACTCAAACGAGAAATGAAAAGATACACAACTAGAATAGTAAAGATACGCAAACGATGTAAAGATACACAATTGGAATAGTAAAGATACGCAAACGATGTAAAGATACTCAGTTTGAAAGAAACACACTCCCACACTTGCAAAACTCTCAAATACAATAGAAACTCGCATCAGAAGCCTTACAGAAAGATACTCAAACGAGAAATGAAAAGATACACAATTGGAATAGTAAAGATACGCAAACGATGTAAAGATACTCAGTTTGAAAGAAACACACTCCCACACTTGCAAAACTCTCAAATTCAATAGAAACTCGCATCAGAAAGCCTTACAGAAAGATACTCAAACGAGAAATGAAAAGATACACAATTGGAATAGTAAAGATACGCAAACGATGTAAAGATACTCAGTTTGAAAGAAACACACTCCCACACTTGCAAAACTCTCAAATACAATAGAAACTCGCATCAAAAGCCATACAGAAAGATACTCAAACGAGAAATGAAAAGATACACAACTGGAATAGTAAAGATACGCAAACGATGTAAAGATACACAATTGGAATAGTAAAGATACGCAAACGATGTAAAGATACTCAGTTTGAAAGAAATACACTCCCACACTTGCAAAACTCTCAAATACAATAGAAACTCGCATCAGAAAGCCTTACAGAAAGATGCTCAAACGAGAAATGAAAAGATACACAATTGGAATAGTAAAGATACGCAAACGATGTAAAGATACTCAGTTTGAAAGAAACACACTTCCACACTTGCAAAACTCTCAAATACAATAGAAACTCGCATCAGAAGCCTTACAGAAAGATACTCAAACGAGAAATGATAAGATACACAATTGGAATAGTAAAGATACGCAAACGATGTAAAGATACACAATTGGAATAGTAAAGATATGCAAACGATGTAAAGATACTCAGTTTGAAAGAAACACACTCCCACACTTGCAAAACTCTCAAATTCAATAGAAAATCGCATCAGAAAGCCTTACAGAAAGATACTCAAACGAGAAATGAAAAGATACACAATTGGAATAGTAAAGATACTAAAACGATGTAAAGATACTCAGTTTGAAAGAAACACACTCCCACACTTGCAAAACTCTCAAATTCAATAGAAACTCGCATCAGAAAGCCTTACAGAAAGATACTCAAACGAGAAATGAAAAGATACACAATTGGAATAGTAAAGATACGCAAACGATGTAAAGATACTCAGTTTGAAAGAAACACACTCCCACACTTGCAAAACTCTCAAATTCAATAGAAACTCGCATCAGAAAGCCTTACAGAAAGATACTCAAACGAGAAATGAAAAGATACACAATTGGAATAGTAAAGATACGCAAACGATGTAAAGATACTCAGTTTGAAAGAAACACACTCCCACACTTGCAAAACTCTCAAATTCAATAGAAACTCGCATCAGAAAGCCTTACAGAAAGATGCTCAAACGAGAAATGAAAAGATACACAATTGGAATAGTAAAGATACGCAAATGATGTAAAGATACTTAGTTTGAAAGAAACACACTCCCACACTTGCAAAACTCTCAAATACAATAGAAACTCGCATCAGAAGCCATACAGAAAGATACTCAAACGAGAAATGAAAAGATACACAACTGGAATAGTAAAGATACGCAAACGATGTAAAGATACACAATTGGAATAGTAAAGATACGCAAACGATGTAAAGATACTCAGTTTGAAAGAAACACACTCCCACACTTGCAAAACTCTCAAATACAATAGAAACTCGCATCAGAAGCCTTACAGAAAGATACTCAAACGAGAAATGAAAAGATACACAATTGGAATAGTAAAGATACGCAAACGATGTAAAGATACTCAGTTTGAAAGAAACACACTCCCACACTTGCAAAACTCTCAAATACAATAGAAACTCGCATCAGAAGCCATACAGAAAGATACTCAAACGAGAAATGAAAAGATACACAATTGGAATAGTAAAGATACGCAAACGATGTAAAGATACTCAGTTTGAAAGAAACACACTCCCACACTTGCAAAACTCTCAAATACAATAGAAACTCGCATCAGAAAGCCTTACAGAAAGATACTCAAATGAGAAATGAAAAGATACACAACTGGAATAGTAAAGATACGCAAACGATGTAAAGATACTCAGTTTGAAAGAAACACACTCCCACACTTTCAAAACTCTCAAATACAATAGAAACTCGCATCAGAAGCCATACAGAAAGATACTCAAACGAGAAATGAAAAGATACACAACTAGAATAGTAAAGATACGCAAACGATGTAAAGATACACAATTGGAATAGTAAAGATACGCAAACGATGTAAAGATACTCAGTTTGAAAGAAACACACTCCCACACTTGCAAAACTCTCAAATACAATAGAAACTCGCATCAGAAGCCTTACAGAAAGATACTCAAACGAGAAATGAAAAGATACACAATTGGAATAGTAAAGATACGCAAACGATGTAAAGATACTCAGTTTGAAAGAAACACACTCCCACACTTGCAAAACTCTCAAATTCAATAGAAACTCGCATCAGAAAGCCTTACAGAAAGATACTCAAACGAGAAATGAAAAGATACACAATTGGAATAGTAAAGATACGCAAACGATGTAAAGATACTCAGTTTGAAAGAAACACACTCCCACACTTGCAAAACTCTCAAATACAATAGAAACTCGCATCAAAAGCCATACAGAAAGATACTCAAACGAGAAATGAAAAGATACACAACTGGAATAGTAAAGATACGCAAACGATGTAAAGATACACAATTGGAATAGTAAAGATACGCAAACGATGTAAAGATACTCAGTTTGAAAGAAATACACTCCCACACTTGCAAAACTCTCAAATACAATAGAAACTCGCATCAGAAAGCCTTACAGAAAGATGCTCAAACGAGAAATGAAAAGATACACAATTGGAATAGTAAAGATACGCAAACGATGTAAAGATACTCAGTTTGAAAGAAACACACTTCCACACTTGCAAAACTCTCAAATACAATAGAAACTCGCATCAGAAGCCTTACAGAAAGATACTCAAACGAGAAATGATAAGATACACAATTGGAATAGTAAAGATACGCAAACGATGTAAAGATACACAATTGGAATAGTAAAGATATGCAAACGATGTAAAGATACTCAGTTTGAAAGAAACACACTCCCACACTTGCAAAACTCTCAAATTCAATAGAAAATCGCATCAGAAAGCCTTACAGAAAGATACTCAAACGAGAAATGAAAAGATACACAATTGGAATAGTAAAGATACTAAAACGATGTAAAGATACTCAGTTTGAAAGAAACACACTCCCACACTTGCAAAACTCTCAAATTCAATAGAAACTCGCATCAGAAAGCCTTACAGAAAGATACTCAAACGAGAAATGAAAAGATACACAATTGGAATAGTAAAGATACGCAAACGATGTAAAGATACTCAGTTTGAAAGAAACACACTCCCACACTTGCAAAACTCTCAAATTCAATAGAAACTCGCATCAGAAAGCCTTACAGAAAGATACTCAAACGAGAAATGAAAAGATACACAATTGGAATAGTAAAGATACGCAAACGATGTAAAGATACTCAGTTTGAAAGAAACACACTCCCACACTTGCAAAACTCTCAAATTCAATAGAAACTCGCATCAGAAAGCCTTACAGAAAGATGCTCAAACGAGAAATGAAAAGATACACAATTGGAATAGTAAAGATACGCAAATGATGTAAAGATACTTAGTTTGAAAGAAACACACTCCCACACTTGCAAAACTCTCAAATACAATAGAAACTCGCATCAGAAGCCATACAGAAAGATACTCAAACGAGAAATGAAAAGATACACAACTGGAATAGTAAAGATACGCAAACGATGTAAAGATACACAATTGGAATAGTAAAGATACGCAAACGATGTAAAGATACTCAGTTTGAAAGAAACACACTCCCACACTTGCAAAACTCTCAAATACAATAGAAACTCGCATCAGAAGCCTTACAGAAAGATACTCAAACGAGAAATGAAAAGATACACAATTGGAATAGTAAAGATACGCAAACGATGTAAAGATACTCAGTTTGAAAGAAACACACTCCCACACTTGCAAAACTCTCAAATACAATAGAAACTCGCATCAGAAGCCATACAGAAAGATACTCAAACGAGAAATGAAAAGATACACAATTGGAATAGTAAAGATACGCAAACGATGTAAAGATACTCAGTTTGAAAGAAACACACTCCCACACTTGCAAAACTCTCAAATACAATAGAAACTCGCATCAGAAAGCCTTACAGAAAGATACTCAAATGAGAAATGAAAAGATACACAATTGGAATAGTAAAGATACGCAAACGATGTAAAGATACTCAGTTTGAAAGAAACACACTCCCACACTTTCAAAACTCTCAAATACAATAGAAACTCGCATCAGAAGCCTTACAGAAAGATACTCAAACGAGAAATGAAAAGATACACAATTGGAATAGTAAAGATACGCAAACGATGTAAAGATACACAATTGGAATAGTAAAGATATGCAAACGATATAAAGATACTCAGTTTGAAAGAAACACACTCCCACACTTGCAAAACTCTCAAATTCAATAGAAAATCGCATCAGAAAGCCTTACAGAAAGATACTCAAACGAGAAATGAAAAGATACACAATTGGAATTGTAAAGATACGCAAACGATGTAAAGATACTCAGTTTGAAAGAAACACACTCCCACACTTGCAAAACTCTCAAATACAATAGAAACTCGCATCAGAAGCCTTACAGAAAGATACTCAAATGAGAAATGAAAAGATACACAACTGGAATAGTAAAGATACGCAAACGATGTAAAGATACTCAGTTTGAAAGAAACACACTCCCACACTTGCAAAACTCTCAAATACAATAGAAACTCGCATCAAAAGCCTTAAAGAAAGATACTCAAACGAGAAATGAAAAGATACACAATTTGAATAGTAAAGATACGCAAACGATGTAAAGATACACAATTGGAATAGTAAACATACGCAAATGATGTAAAGATACTCAGTTTGAAAGAAACACACTCCCACACTTGCAAAACTCTCAAATTCAATAGAAAATCGCATCAGAAAGCCTTACAGAAAGATACTCAAACGAGAAATGAAAAGATACACAATTGGAATAGTAAAGATACGCAAACGGTGTAAAGATACACAATTGGAATAGGAAAGATACGCAAACGATGTAAAGATACTCAGTTTAAAAGAAACACACTCCCACACTTGCAAAACTCTCAAATTCAATAGAAACTCGCATCAGAAAGCCTTACAGAAAGATATTCAAACGAGAAATGAAAAGATACACAATTGGAATAGTAAAGATACGCAAACGATGTAAAGATACTCAGTTTGAAAGAAACACACTCCCAAACTTGCAAAACTCTCAAATACAATAGAAACTCGCATCAAAAGCCTTAAAGAAAGATACTCAAACGAGAAATGAAAAGATACACAATTTGAATAGTAAAGATACGCAAACGATGTAAAGATACACAATTGGAATAGTAAACATACGCAAATGATGTAAAGATACTCAGTTTGAAAGAAACACACTCCCACACTTGCAAAACTCTCAAATTCAATAGAAAATCGCATCAGAAAGCCTGACAGAAAGATACTCAAACGAGAAATGAAAAGATACACAATTGGAATTGTAAAGATACGCAAACGATGTAAAGATACTCAGTTTGAAAGAAACACACTCCCACACTTGCAAAACTCTCAAATACAATAGAAACTCGCATCAGAAGCCATACAGAAAGATACTCAAACGAGAAATGAAAAGATACACAATTGGAATAGTAAAGATACGCAAACGATGTAAAGATACTCAGTTTGAAAGAAACACACTCCCACACTTGCAAAACTCTCAAATTCAATAGAAACTCGCATCAGAAAGCCTTACAGAAAGATACTCAAACGAGAAATGAAAAGATACACAATTGGAATAGTAAAGATACACAATTGGAATAGTAAAGATACGCAAACGATGTAAAGATACTCAGTTTGAAAGAAACACACTCCCACACTTGCAAAACTCTCAAATACAATAGAAACTCGCATCAGAAGCCTTACAGAAAGATACTCAAACGAGAAATGAAAAGATACACAATTGGAATAGTAAAGATACGCAAACGATGTAAAGATACACAATTGGAATAGTAAAGATATGCAAACGATGTAAAGATACTCAGTTTGAAAGAAACACACTCTCACACTTGCAAAACTCTCAAATTCAATAGAAAATCGCATCAGAAAGCCTTACTGAAAGACACTCAAACGAGAAATGAAAAGATACACAATTGGAATTGTAAAGATACGCAAACGATGTAAAGATACTCAGTTTGAAAGAAACACACTCCCACACTTGCAAAACTCTCAAATACAATAGAAACTCGCATCAGAAGCCTTACATAAAGATACTCAAACGAGAAATGAAAAGATACACAATTGGAATAGTAAAGATACGCAAACGATGTAAAGATACACAATTGGAATAGTAAAGATATGCAAACGATGTAAAGATACTCAGTTTGAAAGAAACACACTCCTACACTTGCAAAACTCTCAAATTCAATAGAAAATCGCATCAGAAAGCCTGACAGAAAGATACTCAAACGAGAAATGAAAAGATACACAAATGGAATTGTAAAGATACGCAAACGATGTAAAGATACTCAGTTTGAAAGAAACACACTCCCACACTTGCAAAACTCTCAAATTCAATAGAAACTCGCATCAGAAAGCCTTACAGAAAGATACTCAAACGAGAAATGAAAAGATACACAATTGGAATAGTAAAGATACGCAAACGATGTAAAGATACTCGGTTTGAAAGAAACACACTCCCACACTTGCAAAACTCTCAAATTCAATAGAAACTCGCATCAGAAACCCTTACAGAAAGATACTCAAACGAGAAATGAAAAGATACACAATTGGAATAGTAAAGATACGCAAACGATGTAAAGATACACAATTGGAATAGTAAAGATACGCAAACGATGTAAAGATACCCAGTTTGAAAGAAACACACTCCCACACTTGTAAAACTCTCAATTCAATAGAAACTCGCATCAGAAAGCCTTACAGAAAGATACTCAAACGAGAAATGAAAAGATACACAATTGGAATAGTAAAGATACGCAAATGATGTAAAGATACTCAGTTTGAAAGAAACACACTCCCACACTTGCAAAACTCTCAAATACAATAGAAACTCGCATCAGAAGCCTTACAGAAAGATACTCAAACGAGAAATGAAAAGATACACAATTGGAATAGTAAAGATACACAATTGGAATAGTAAAGATACGCAAACGATGTAAAGATACTCAGTTTGAAAGAAACACACTCCCACACTTGCAAAACTCTCAAATACAATAGAAACTCGCATCAGAAGCCTTACAGAAAGATACTCAAACGAGAAATGAAAAGATACACAATTGGAATAGTAAAGATACGCAAACGATGTAAAGATACTCAGTTTGAAAGAAACACACTCCCACACTTGCAAAACTCTCAAATACAATAGAAACTCGCATCAGAAAGCCTTACAGAAAGATACTCAAATGAGAAATGAAAAGATACACAACTGGAATAGTAAAGATACGCAAACGATGTAAAGATACTCAGTTTGAAAGAAACACACTCCCACACTTGCAAAACTCTCAAATTCAATAGAAACTCGCATCAGAAGCCTTACAGAAAGATACTCAAACGAGAAATGAAAAGATACACAATTGGAATAGTAAAGATACACAATTGGAATAGTAAACATACGCAAACGATGTAAAGATACTCAGTTTGAAAGAAACACACTCCCACACTTGCAAAACTCTCAAATACAATAGAAACTCGCATCAGAAGCCTTACAGAAAGATACTCAAACGAGAAATGAAAAGATACACAATTGGAATAGTAAAGATACGCAAACGATGTAAAGATACTCAGTTTGAAAGAAACACACTCCCACACTTGCAAAACTCTCAAATACAATAGAAACTCGCATCAGAAGCCATACAGAAAGATACTCAAACGAGAAATGAAAAGATACACAATTGGAATAGTAAAGATACGCAAACGATGTAAAGATACTCAGTTTGAAAGAAACACACTCCCACACTTGCAAAACTCTCAAATACAATAGAAACTCGCATCAGAAAGCCTTACAGAAAGATACTCAAATGAGAAATGAAAAGATACACAACTGGAATAGTAAAGATACGCAAACGATGTAAAGATACTCAGTTTGAAAGAAACACACTCCCACACTTTCAAAACTCTCAAATACAATAGAAACTCGCATCAGAAGCCTTACAGAAAGATACTCAAACGAGAAATGAAAAGATACACAATTGGAATAGTAAAGATACGCAAACGATGTAAAGATACACAATTGGAATAGTAAAGATATGCAAACGATATAAAGATACTCAGTTTGAAAGAAACACACTCCCACACTTGCAAAACTCTCAAATTCAATAGAAAATCGCATCAGAAAGCCTTACAGAAAGATACTCAAACGAGAAATGAAAAGATACACAATTGGAATTGTAAAGATACGCAAACGATGTAAAGATACTCAGTTTGAAAGAAACACACTCCCACACTTGCAAAACTCTCAAATACAATAGAAACTCGCATCAGAAGCCTTACAGAAAGATACTCAAATGAGAAATGAAAAGATACACAACTGGAATAGTAAAGATACGGAAACGATGTAAAGATACTCAGTTTGAAAGAAACACACTCCCAAACTTGCAAAACTCTCAAATACAATAGAAACTCGCATCAAAAGCCTTAAAGAAAGATACTCAAACGAGAAATGAAAAGATACACAATTTGAATAGTAAAGATACGCAAACGATGTAAAGATACACAATTGGAATAGTAAACATACGCAAATGATGTAAAGATACTCAGTTTGAAAGAAACACACTCCCACACTTGCAAAACTCTCAAATTCAATAGAAAATCGCATCAGAAAGCCTTACAGAAAGATACTCAAACGAGAAATGAAAAGATACACAATTGGAATAGTAAAGATACGCAAACGGTGTAAAGATACACAATTGGAATAGGAAAGATACGCAAACGATGTAAAGATACTCAGTTTAAAAGAAACACACTCCCACACTTGCAAAACTCTCAAATTCAATAGAAACTCGCATCAGAAAGCCTTACAGAAAGATATTCAAACGAGAAATGAAAAGATACACAATTGGAATAGTAAAGATACGCAAACGATGTAAAGATACTCAGTTTGAAAGAAACACACTCCCAAACTTGCAAAACTCTCAAATACAATAGAAACTCGCATCAAAAGCCTTAAAGAAAGATACTCAAACGAGAAATGAAAAGATACACAATTTGAATAGTAAAGATACGCAAACGATGTAAAGATACACAATTGGAATAGTAAACATACGCAAATGATGTAAAGATACTCAGTTTGAAAGAAACACACTCCCACACTTGCAAAACTCTCAAATTCAATAGAAAATCGCATCAGAAAGCCTGACAGAAAGATACTCAAACGAGAAATGAAAAGATACACAATTGGAATTGTAAAGATACGCAAACGATGTAAAGATACTCAGTTTGAAAGAAACACACTCCCACACTTGCAAAACTCTCAAATACAATAGAAACTCACATCAGAAGCCATACAGAAAGATACTCAAACGAGAAATGAAAAGATACACAATTGGAATAGTAAAGATACGCAAACGATGTAAAGATACTCAGTTTGAAAGAAACACACTCCCACACTTGCAAAACTCTCAAATTCAATAGAAACTCGCATCAGAAAGCCTTACAGAAAGATACTCAAACGAGAAATGAAAAGATACACAATTGGAATAGTAAAGATACACAATTGGAATAGTAAAGATACGCAAACGATGTAAAGATACTCAGTTTGAAAGAAACACACTCCCACACTTGCAAAACTCTCAAATACAATAGAAACTCGCATCAGAAGCCTTACAGAAAGATACTCAAACGAGAAATGAAAAGATACACAATTGGAATAGTAAAGATACGCAAACGATGTAAAGATACACAATTGGAATAGTAAAGATATGCAAACGATGTAAAGATACTCAGTTTGAAAGAAACACACTCTCACACTTGCAAAACTCTCAAATTCAATAGAAAATCGCATCAGAAAGCCTTACTGAAAGACACTCAAACGAGAAATGAAAAGATACACAATTGGAATTGTAAAGATACGCAAACGATGTAAAGATACTCAGTTTGAAAGAAACACACTCCCACACTTGCAAAACTCTCAAATACAATAGAAACTCGCATCAGAAGCCTTACATAAAGATACTCAAACGAGAAATGAAAAGATACACAATTGGAATAGTAAAGATACGCAAACGATGTAAAGATACACAATTGGAATAGTAAAGATATGCAAACGATGTAAAGATACTCAGTTTGAAAGAAACACACTCCTACACTTGCAAAACTCTCAAATTCAATAGAAAATCGCATCAGAAAGCCTGACAGAAAGATACTCAAACGAGAAATGAAAAGATACACAAATGGAATTGTAAAGATACGCAAACGATGTAAAGATACTCAGTTTGAAAGAAACACACTCCCACACTTGCAAAACTCTCAAATTCAATAGAAACTCGCATCAGAAAGCCTTACAGAAAGATACTCAAACGAGAAATGAAAAGATACACAATTGGAATAGTAAAGATACGCAAACGATGTAAAGATACTCGGTTTGAAAGAAACACACTCCCACACTTGCAAAACTCTCAAATTCAATAGAAACTCGCATCAGAAACCCTTACAGAAAGATACTCAAACGAGAAATGAAAAGATACACAATTGGAATAGTAAAGATACGCAAACGATGTAAAGATACACAATTGGAATAGTAAAGATACGCAAACGATGTAAAGATACCCAGTTTGAAAGAAACACACTCCCACACTTGTAAAACTCTCAATTCAATAGAAACTCGCATCAGAAAGCCTTACAGAAAGATACTCAAACGAGAAATGAAAAGATACACAATTGGAATAGTAAAGATACGCAAATGATGTAAAGATACTCAGTTTGAAAGAAACACACTCCCACACTTGCAAAACTCTCAAATACAATAGAAACTCGCATCAGAAGCCTTACAGAAAGATACTCAAACGAGAAATGAAAAGATACACAATTGGAATAGTAAAGATACACAATTGGAATAGTAAAGATACGCAAACGATGTAAAGATACTCAGTTTGAAAGAAACACACTCCCACACTTGCAAAACTCTCAAATTCAATAGAAACTCGCATCAGAAGCCTTACAGAAAGATACTCAAACGAGAAATGAAAAGATACACAATTGGAATAGTAAAGATACGCAAACGATGTAAAGATACTCAGTTTGAAAGAAACACACTCCCACACTTGCAAAACTCTCAAATACAATAGAAACTCGCATCAGAAAGCCTTACAGAAAGATACTCAAATGAGAAATGAAAAGATACACAACTGGAATAGTAAAGATACTCAAACGATGTAAAGATACTCAGTTTGAAAGAAACACACTCCCACACTTTCAAAACTCTCAAATACAATAGAAACTCGCATCAGAAGCCTTACAGAAAGATACTCAAACGAGAAATGAAAAGATACACAATTGGAATAGTAAAGATACGCAAACGATGTAAAGATACACAATTGGAATAGTAAAGATATGCAAACGATATAAAGATACTCAGTTTGAAAGAAACACACTCCCACACTTGCAAAACTCTCAAATTCAATAGAAAATCGCATCAGAAAGCCTTACAGAAAGATACTCAAACGAGAAATGAAAAGATACACAATTGGAATTGTAAAGATACGCAAACGATGTAAAGATACTCAGTTTGAAAGAAACACACTCCCACACTTGCAAAACTCTCAAATACAATAGAAACTCGCATCAGAAGCCTTACAGAAAGATACTCAAATGAGAAATGAAAAGATACACAACTGGAATAGTAAAGATACGGAAACGATGTAAAGATACTCAGTTTGAAAGAAACACACTCCCAAACTTGCAAAACTCTCAAATACAATAGAAACTCGCATCAAAAGCCTTAAAGAAAGATACTCAAACGAGAAATGAAAAGATACACAATTTGAATAGTAAAGATACGCAAACGATGTAAAGATACACAATTGGAATAGTAAACATACGCAAATGATGTAAAGATACTCAGTTTGAAAGAAACACACTCCCACACTTGCAAAACTCTCAAATTCAATAGAAAATCGCATCAGAAAGCCTTACAGAAAGATACTCAAACGAGAAATGAAAAGATACACAATTGGAATAGTAAAGATACGCAAACGGTGTAAAGATACACAATTGGAATAGGAAAGATACGCAAACGATGTAAAGATACTCAGTTTAAAAGAAACACACTCCCACACTTGCAAAACTCTCAAATTCAATAGAAACTCGCATCAGAAAGCCTTACAGAAAGATATTCAAACGAGAAATGAAAAGATACACAATTGGAATAGTAAAGATACGCAAACGATGTAAAGATACTCAGTTTGAAAGAAACACACTCCCAAACTTGCAAAACTCTCAAATACAATAGAAACTCGCATCAAAAGCCTTAAAGAAAGATACTCAAACGAGAAATGAAAAGATACACAATTTGAATAGTAAAGATACGCAAACGATGTAAAGATACACAATTGGAATAGTAAACATACGCAAATGATGTAAAGATACTCAGTTTGAAAGAAACACACTCCCACACTTGCAAAACTCTCAAATTCAATAGAAAATCGCATCAGAAAGCCTGACAGAAAGATACTCAAACGAGAAATGAAAAGATACACAATTGGAATTGTAAAGATACGCAAACGATGTAAAGATACTCAGTTTGAAAGAAACACACTCCCACACTTGCAAAACTCTCAAATACAATAGAAACTCACATCAGAAGCCATACAGAAAGATACTCAAACGAGAAATGAAAAGATACACAATTGGAATAGTAAAGATACGCAAACGATGTAAAGATACTCAGTTTGAAAGAAACACACTCCCACACTTGCAAAACTCTCAAATTCAATAGAAACTCGCATCAGAAAGCCTTACAGAAAGATACTCAAACGAGAAATGAAAAGATACACAATTGGAATAGTAAAGATACACAATTGGAATAGTAAAGATACGCAAACGATGTAAAGATACTCAGTTTGAAAGAAACACACTCCCACACTTGCAAAACTCTCAAATACAATAGAAACTCGCATCAGAAGCCTTACAGAAAGATACTCAAACGAGAAATGAAAAGATACACAATTGGAATAGTAAAGATACGCAAACGATGTAAAGATACACAATTGGAATAGTAAAGATATGCAAACGATGTAAAGATACTCAGTTTGAAAGAAACACACTCTCACACTTGCAAAACTCTCAAATTCAATAGAAAATCGCATCAGAAAGCCTTACTGAAAGACACTCAAACGAGAAATGAAAAGATACACAATTGGAATTGTAAAGATACGCAAACGATGTAAAGATACTCAGTTTGAAAGAAACACACTCCCACACTTGCAAAACTCTCAAATTCAATAGAAACTCGCATCAGAAGCCTTACATAAAGATACTCAAACGAGAAATGAAAAGATACACAATTGGAATAGTAAAGATACGCAAACGATGTAAAGATACACAATTGGAATAGTAAAGATATGCAAACGATGTAAAGATACTCAGTTTGAAAGAAACACACTCCTACACTTGCAAAACTCTCAAATTCAATAGAAAATCGCATCAGAAAGCCTGACAGAAAGATACTCAAACGAGAAATGAAAAGATACACAAATGGAATTGTAAAGATACGCAAACGATGTAAAGATACTCAGTTTGAAAGAAACACACTCCCACACTTGCAAAACTCTCAAATTCAATAGAAACTCGCATCAGAAAGCCTTACAGAAAGATACTCAAACGAGAAATGAAAAGATACACAATTGGAATAGTAAAGATACGCAAACGATGTAAAGATACTCGGTTTGAAAGAAACACACTCCCACACTTGCAAAACTCTCAAATTCAATAGAAACTCGCATCAGAAACCCTTACAGAAAGATACTCAAACGAGAAATGAAAAGATACACAATTGGAATAGTAAAGATACGCAAACGATGTAAAGATACACAATTGGAATAGTAAAGATACGCAAACGATGTAAAGATACCCAGTTTGAAAGAAACACACTCCCACACTTGTAAAACTCTCAATTCAATAGAAACTCGCATCAGAAAGCCTTACAGAAAGATACTCAAACGAGAAATGAAAAGATACACAATTGGAATAGTAAAGATACGCAAACGATGTAAAGATACTCAGTTTGAAAGAAACACACTCCCACACTTGCAAAACTCTCAAATACAATAGAAACTCGCATCAGAAGCCTTACAGAAAGATACTCAAACGAGAAATGAAAAGATACACAATTGGAATAGTAAAGATACACAATTGGAATAGTAAACATACGCAAACGATGTAAAGATACTCAGTTTGAAAGAAACACACTCCCACACTTGCAAAACTCTCAAATACAATAGAAACTCGCATCAGAAGCCTTACAGAAAGATACTCAAACGAGAAATGAAAAGATACACAATTGGAATAGTAAAGATACGCAAACGATGTAAAGATACTCAGTTTGAAAGAAACACACTCCCACACTTGCAAAACTCTCAAATACAATAGAAACTCGCATCAGAAAGCCTTACAGAAAGATACTCAAATGAGAAATGAAAAGATACACAACTGGAATAGTAAAGATACGCAAACGATGTAAAGATACTCAGTTTGAAAGAAACACACTCCCACACTTTCAAAACTCTCAAATACAATAGAAACTCGCATCAGAAGCCTTACAGAAAGATACTCAAACGAGAAATGAAAAGATACACAATTGGAATAGTAAAGATACGCAAACGATGTAAAGATACACAATTGGAATAGTAAAGATATGCAAACGATATAAAGATACTCAGTTTGAAAGAAACACACTCCCACACTTGCAAAACTCTCAAATTCAATAGAAAATCGCATCAGAAAGCCTTACAGAAAGATACTCAAACGAGAAATGAAAAGATACACAATTGGAATTGTAAAGATACGCAAACGATGTAAAGATACTCAGTTTGAAAGAAACACACTCCCACACTTGCAAAACTCTCAAATACAATAGAAACTCGCATCAGAAGCCTTACAGAAAGATACTCAAATGAGAAATGAAAAGATACACAACTGGAATAGTAAAGATACGGAAACGATGTAAAGATACTCAGTTTGAAAGAAACACACTCCCAAACTTGCAAAACTCTCAAATACAATAGAAACTCGCATCAAAAGCCTTAAAGAAAGATACTCAAACGAGAAATGAAAAGACACACAATTTGAATAGTAAAGATACGCAAACGATGTAAAGATACACAATTGGAATAGTAAACATACGCAAATGATGTAAAGATACTCAGTTTGAAAGAAACACACTCCCACACTTGCAAAACTCTCAAATTCAATAGAAAATCGCATCAGAAAGCCTTACAGAAAGATACTCAAACGAGAAATGAAAAGATACACAATTGGAATAGTAAAGATACGCAAACGGTGTAAAGATACACAATTGGAATAGGAAAGATACGCAAACGATGTAAAGATACTCAGTTTAAAAGAAACACACTCCCACACTTGCAAAACTCTCAAATTCAATAGAAACTCGCATCAGAAAGCCTTACAGAAAGATATTCAAACGAGAAATGAAAAGATACACAATTGGAATAGTAAAGATACGCAAACGATGTAAAGATACTCAGTTTGAAAGAAACACACTCCCAAACTTGCAAAACTCTCAAATACAATAGAAACTCGCATCAAAAGCCTTACAGAAAGATACTCAAACGAGAAATGAAAAGATACACAATTTGAATAGTAAAGATACGCAAACGATGTAAAGATACACAATTGGAATAGTAAACATACGCAAATGATGTAAAGATACTCAGTTTGAAAGAAACACACTCCCACACTTGCAAAACTCTCAAATTCAATAGAAAATCGCATCAGAAAGCCTGACAGAAAGATACTCAAACGAGAAATGAAAAGATACACAATTGGAATTGTAAAGATACGCAAACGATGTAAAGATACTCAGTTTGAAAGAAACACACTCCCACACTTGCAAAACTCTCAAATACAATAGAAACTCACATCAGAAGCCATACAGAAAGATACTCAAACGAGAAATGAAAAGATACACAATTGGAATAGTAAAGATACGCAAACGATGTAAAGATACTCAGTTTGAAAGAAACACACTCCCACACTTGCAAAACTCTCAAATTCAATAGAAACTCGCATCAGAAAGCCTTACAGAAAGATACTCAAACGAGAAATGAAAAGATACACAATTGGAATAGTAAAGATACACAATTGGAATAGTAAAGATACGCAAACGATGTAAAGATACTCAGTTTGAAAGAAACACACTCCCACACTTGCAAAACTCTCAAATACAATAGAAACTCGCATCAGAAGCCTTACAGAAAGATACTCAAACGAGAAATGAAAAGATACACAATTGGAATAGTAAAGATACGCAAACGATGTAAAGATACACAATTGGAATAGTAAAGATATGCAAACGATGTAAAGATACTCAGTTTGAAAGAAACACACTCTCACACTTGCAAAACTCTCAAATACAATAGAAACTCGCATCAGAAGCCATACAGAAAGATACTTAAACGAGAAATGAAAAGATACACAATTGGAATAGTATAGATACGCAAACGATGTAAAGATACACAATTGGAATAGTAAAGATACGCAAACGATGTAAAGATACCCAGTTTGAAAGAAACACACTCCCACACTTGTAAAACTCTCAATTCAATAGAAACTCGCATCAGAAGCCTTACTGAAAGACACTCAAACGAGAAATGAAAAGATACACAATTGGAATTGTAAAGATACGCAAACGATGTAAAGATACTCAGTTTGAAAGAAACACACTCCCACACTTGCAAAACTCTCAAATTCAATAGAAACTCGCATCAGAAAGCCTTACAGAAAGATACTCAAACGAGAAATGAAAAGATACACAATTGGAATAGTAAAGATACGCAAACGATGTAAAGATACTCGGTTTGAAAGAAACACACTCCCACACTTGCAAAACTCTCAAATTCAATAGAAACTCGCATCAGAAACCCTTACAGAAAGATACTCAAACGAGAAATGAAAAGATACACAATTGGAATAGTAAAGATACGCAAACGATGTAAAGATACACAATTGGAATAGTAAAGATACGCAAACGATGTAAAGATACCCAGTTTGAAAGAAACACACTCCCACACTTGTAAAACTCTCAATTCAATAGAAACTCGCATCAGAAGCCTTACAGAAAGATACTCAAACGAGAAATGAAAAGATACACAATTGGAATAGTAAAGATACGCAAACGATGTAAAGATACTCAGTTTGAAAGAAACACACTCCCACACTTGCAAAACTCTCAAATTCAATAGAAACTGGCATCAGAAAGCCTTACAGAAAGATGCTCAAACGAGAAATGAAAAGATACACAATTGGAATAGTAAAGATACGCAAATGATGTAAAGATACTTAGTTTGAAAGAAACACACTCCCACACTTGCAAAACTCTCAAATACAATAGAAACTCGCATCAGAAGCCATACAGAAAGATACTTAAACGAGAAATGAAAAGATACACAATTGGAATAGTATAGATACGCAAACGATGTAAAGATACACAATTGGAATAGTAAACATACGCAAACGATGTAAAGATACTCAGTTTGAAAGAAACACACTGCCACACTTGCAAAACTCTCAAATTCAATAGAAACTCGCATCAGAAGCCTTACAGAAAGATACTCAAACGAGAAATGAAAAGATACACAATTGGAATAGTAAAGATACGCAAACGGTGTAAAGATACACAATTGGAATAGGAAAGATACGCAAACGATGTAAAGATACTCAGTTTAAAAGAAACACACTCCCACACTTGCAAAACTCTCAAATACAATAGAAACTCGCATCAGAAGCCATACAGAAAGATACTCAAACGAGAAATGAAAAGATACACAACTGGAATAGTATAGATACGCAAACGATGTAAAGATACACAATTGGAATAGTAAACATACGCAAACGATGTAAAGATACTCAGTTTGAAAGAAACACACTCCCACACTTGCAAAACTCTCAAATTCAATAGAAACTCGCATCAGAAGCCTTACAGAAAGATACTCAAACGAGAAATGAAAAGATACACAATTGGAATAGTAAAGATACGCAAACGGTGTAAAGATACACAATTGGAATAGGAAAGATACGCAAACGATGTAAAGATACTCAGTTTAAAAGAAACACACTCCCACACTTGCAAAACTCTCAAATTCAATAGAAACTCGCATCAGAAAGCCTTACAGAAAGATATTCAAACGAGAAATGAAAAGATACACAATTGGAATAGTAAAGATACGCAAACGATGTAAAGATACTCAGTTTGAAAGAAACACACTCCCACACTTGCAAAACTCTCAAATACAATAGAAACTCGCATCAGAAGCCTTACAGAAAGATACTCAAACGAGAAATGAAAAGATACACAATTGGAATAGTAAAGATACGCAAACGATGTAAAGATACTCAGTTTGAAAGAAACACACTCCCACACTTGCAAAACTCTCAAATTCAATAGAAACTCGCATCAGAAAGCCTTACAGAAAGATACTCAAACGAGAAATGAAAAGATACACAATTGGAATAGTAAAGATACGCAAACGATGTAAAGATACTCAGTTTGAAAGAAACACACTCCCACACTTGCAAAACTCTCAAATACAATAGAAACTCGCATCAAAAGCCATACAGAAAGATACTCAAACGAGAAATGAAAAGATACACAATTTGAATAGTAAAGATACGCAAACGATGTAAAGATACACAATTGGAATAGTAAACATACGCAAATGATGTAAAGATACTCAGTTTGAAAGAAACACACTCCCACACTTGCAAAACTCTCAAATACAATAGAAACTCGCATCAGAAGCCTTACAGAAAGATACTCAAACGAGAAATGAAAAGATACACAATTGGAATAGTAAAGATACACAATTGGAATAGTAAACATACGCAAACGATGTAAAGATACTCAGTTTGAAAGAAACACACTCCCACACTTGCAAAACTCTCAAATACAATAGAAACTCGCATCAGAAAGCCTTACAGAAAGATGCTCAAACGAGAAATGAAAAGATACACAATTGGAATAGTAAAGATACGCAAATGATGTAAAGATACTTAGTTTGAAAGAAACACACTCCCACACTTGCAAAACTCTCAAATACAATAGAAACTCGCATCAGAAGCCATACAGAAAGATACTTAAACGAGAAATGAAAAGATACACAATTGGAATAGTATAGATACGCAAACGATGTAAAGATACACAATTGGAATAGTAAACATACGCAAACGATGTAAAGATACTCAGTTTGAAAGAAACACACTCCCACACTTGCAAAACTCTCAAATTCAATAGAAACTCGCATCAGAAGCCTTACAGAAAGATACTCAAACGAGAAATGAAAAGATACACAATTGGAATAGTAAAGATACGCAAACGGTGTAAAGATACACAATTGGAATAGGAAAGATACGCAAACGATGTAAAGATACTCAGTTTAAAAGAAACACACTCCCACACTTGCAAAACTCTCAAATACAATAGAAACTCGCATCAGAAGCCATACAGAAAGATACTCAAACGAGAAATGAAAAGATACACAACTGGAATAGTATAGATACGCAAACGATGTAAAGATACACAATTGGAATAGTAAACATACGCAAACGATGTAAAGATACTCAGTTTGAAAGAAACACACTCCCACACTTGCAAAACTCTCAAATTCAATAGAAACTCGCATCAGAAGCCTTACAGAAAGATACTCAAACGAGAAATGAAAAGATACACAATTGGAATAGTAAAGATACGCAAACGGTGTAAAGATACACAATTGGAATAGGAAAGATACGCAAACGATGTAAAGATACTCAGTTTAAAAGAAACACACTCCCACACTTGCAAAACTCTCAAATTCAATAGAAACTCGCATCAGAAAGCCTTACAGAAAGATATTCAAACGAGAAATGAAAAGATACACAATTGGAATAGTAAAGATACGCAAACGATGTAAAGATACTCAGTTTGAAAGAAACACACTCCCAAACTTGCAAAACTCTCAAATACAATAGAAACTCGCATCAAAAGCCTTAAAGAAAGATACTCAAACGAGAAATGAAAAGATACACAATTTGAATAGTAAAGATACGCAAACGATGTAAAGATACACAATTGGAATAGTAAAGATACGCAAACGATGTAAAGATACTCAGTTTGAAAGAAACACACTCCCACATTTGCAAAACTCTCAAATTCGATCGAAACTCGCATCAGAAAGCCTTACAGAAAGATACTCAAACGAGAAATGAAAAGATACACAATTGGAATAGTAAAGATACGCAAACGATGTAAAGATACTCAGTTTGAAAGAAACACACTCCCACACTTGCAAAACGCTCAAATACAATAGAAACTCGCATCAGAAGCCATACAGAAAGATACTCAAACGAGAAATGAAAAGATACACAACTGGAATAGTAAAGATACGCAAACGATGTAAAGATACACAATTGGAATAGTAAAGATACGCAAACGATGTAAAGATACTCAGTTTGAAAGAAACACACTCCCACACTTGCAAAACTCTCAAAATCAATAGAAACTCGCATCAGAAGCCTTACAGAAAGATACTCAAACGAGAAATGAAAAGATACACAATTGGAATAGTAAAGATACTCAAATGATGTAAAGATACTTAGTTTGAAAGAAACACACTCCCACACTTGCAAAACTCTCAAATACAATAGAAACTCGCATCAGAAGCCATACAGAAAGATACTTAAACGAGAAATGAAAAGATACACAATTGGAATAGTATAGATACGCAAACGATGTAAAGATACACAATTGGAATAGTAAACATACGCAAACGATGTAAAGATACTCAGTTTGAAAGAAACACACTCCCACACTTGCAAAACTCTCAAATACAATAGAAACTCGCATCAGAAGCCTTACAGAAAGATACTCAAATGAGAAATGAAAAGATACACAATTGGAATAGTAAAGATACGCAAACGATGTAAAGATACACAATTGGAATAGTAAAGATATGCAAACGATATAAAGATACTCAGTTTGAAAGAAACACACTCCCACACTTGCAAAACTCTCAAATTCAATAGAAAATCGCATCAGAAAGCCTTACAGAAAGATACTCAAACGAGAAATGAAAAGATACACAATTGGAATTGTAAAGATACGCAAACGATGTAAAGATACTCAGTTTGAAAGAAACACACTCCCACACTTGCAAAACTCTCAAATACAATAGAAACTCGCATCAGAAGCCTTACAGAAAGATACTCAAATGAGAAATGAAAAGATACTCAGTTTGAAAGAAACACACTCCCAAACTTGCAAAACTCTCAAATACAATAGAAACTCGCATCAAAAGCCTTAAAGAAAGATACTCAAACGAGAAATGAAAAGATACACAATTTGAATAGTAAAGATACGCAAACGATGTAAAGATACACAATTGGAATAGTAAACATACGCAAATGATGTAAAGATACTCAGTTTGAAAGAAACACACTCCCACACTTGCAAAACTCTCAAATTCAATAGAAAATCGCATCAGAAAGCCTGACAGAAAGATACTCAAACGAGAAATGAAAAGATACACAATTGGAATTGTAAAGATACGCAAACGATGTAAAGATACTCAGTTTGAAAGAAACACACTCCCACACTTGCAAAACTCTCAAATACAATAGAAACTCACATCAGAAGCCATACAGAAAGATACTCAAACGAGAAATGAAAAGATACACAATTGGAATAGTAAAGATACGCAAACGATTTAAAGATACTCAGTTTGAAAGAAACACACTCCCACACTTGCAAAACTCTCAAATTCAATAGAAACTCGCATCAGAAAGCCTTACAGAAAGATACTCAAACGAGAAATGAAAAGATACACAATTGGAATAGTAAAGATACACAATTGGAATAGTAAAGATACGCAAACGATGTAAAGATACTCAGTTTGAAAGAAACACACTCCCACACTTGCAAAACTCTCAAATACAATAGAAACTCGCATCAGAAGCCTTACAGAAAGATACTCAAACGAGAAATGAAAAGATACACAATTGGAATAGTAAAGATACGCAAACGATGTAAAGATACACAATTGGAATAGTAAAGATATGCAAACGATGTAAAGATACTCAGTTTGAAAGAAACACACTCTCACACTTGCAAAACTCTCAAATTCAATAGAAAATCGCATCAGAAAGCCTTACTGAAAGACACTCAAACGAGAAATGAAAAGATACACAATTGGAATTGTAAAGATACGCAAACGATGTAAAGATACTCAGTTTGAAAGAAACACACTCCCACACTTGCAAAACTCTCAAATACAATAGAAACTCGCATCAGAAGCCTTACATAAAGATACTCAAACGAGAAATGAAAAGATACACAATTGGAATAGTAAAGATACGCAAACGATGTAAAGATACACAATTGGAATAGTAAAGATATGCAAACGATGTAAAGATACTCAGTTTGAAAGAAACACACTCCTACACTTGCAAAACTCTCAAATTCAATAGAAAATCGCATCAGAAAGCCTGACAGAAAGATACTCAAACGAGAAATGAAAAGATACACAAATGGAATTGTAAAGATACGCAAACGATGTAAAGATACTCAGTTTGAAAGAAACACACTCCCACACTTGCAAAACTCTCAAATTCAATAGAAACTCGCATCAGAAAGCCTTACAGAAAGATACTCAAACGAGAAATGAAAAGATACACAATTGGAATAGTAAAGATACGCAAACGATGTAAAGATACTCGGTTTGAAAGAAACACACTCCCACACTTGCAAAACTCTCAAATTCAATAGAAACTCGCATCAGAAAGCCTTACATAAAGATACTCAAACGAGAAATGAAAAGATACACAATTGGAATAGTAAAGATACGCAAACGATGTAAAGATACACAATTGGAATAGTAAAGATATGCAAACGATGTAAAGATACTCAGTTTGAAAGAAACACACTCTCACACTTGCAAAACTCTCAAATTCAATAGAAAATCGCATCAGAAAGCCTTACTGAAAGACACTCAAACGAGAAATGAAAAGATACACAATTGGAATTGTAAAGATACGCAAACGATGTAAAGATACTCAGTTTGAAAGAAACACACTCCCACACTTGCAAAACTCTCAAATACAATAGAAACTCGCATCAGAAGCCTTACATAAAGATACTCAAACGAGAAATGAAAAGATACACAATTGGAATAGTAAAGATACGCAAACGATGTAAAGATACACAATTGGAATAGTAAAGATATGCAAACGATGTAAAGATACTCAGTTTGAAAGAAACACACTCCTACACTTGCAAAACTCTCAAATTCAATAGAAAATCGCATCAGAAAGCCTGACAGAAAGATACTCAAACGAGAAATGAAAAGATACACAAATGGAATTGTAAAGATACGCAAACGATGTAAAGATACTCAGTTTGAAAGAAACACACTCCCACACTTGCAAAACTCTCAAATTCAATAGAAACTCGCATCAGAAAGCCTTACAGAAAGATACTCAAACGAGAAATGAAAAGATACACAATTGGAATAGTAAAGATACGCAAACGATGTAAAGATACTCGGTTTGAAAGAAACACACTCCCACACT
Source organism: Argentina anserina (assembly GCF_933775445.1). NCBI lineage: Eukaryota > Viridiplantae > Streptophyta > Magnoliopsida > Rosales > Rosaceae > Argentina > Argentina anserina. Next base: position 9,538,764 of record NC_065873.1, on the reverse strand, counting down.
TGCAAAACTCTCAAATTCAATAGAAACTCGCATCAGAAACCCTTACAGAAAGATACTCAAACGAGAAATGAAAAGATACACAATTGGAATAGTAAAGATACGCAAACGATGTAAAGATACACAATTGGAATAGTAAAGATACGCAAACGATGTAAAGATACCCAGTTTGAAAGAAACACACTCCCACACTTGTAAAACTCTCAATTCAATAGAAACTCGCATCAGAAAGCCTTACAGAAAGATACTCAAACGAGAAATGAAAAGATACACAATTGGAATAGTAAAGATACGCAAATGATGTAAAGATACTCAGTTTGAAAGAAACACACTCCCACACTTGCAAAACTCTCAAATACAATAGAAACTCGCATCAGAAGCCTTACAGAAAGATACTCAAACGAGAAATGAAAAGATACACAATTGGAATAGTAAAGATACACAATTGGAATAGTAAACATACGCAAACGATGTAAAGATACTCAGTTTGAAAGAAACACACTCCCACACTTGCAAAACTCTCAAATACAATAGAAACTCGCATCAGAAGCCTTACAGAAAGAAACTCAAACGAGAAATGAAAAGATACACAATTGGAATAGTAAAGATACGCAAACGATGTAAAGATACTCAGTTTGAAAGAAACACACTCCCACACTTGCAAAACTCTCAAATACAATAGAAACTCGCATCAGAAGCCATACAGAAAGATACTCAAACGAGAAATGAAAAGATACACAACTGGAATAGTAAAGATACGCAAACGATGTTAAGATACGCAAACGATGTAAAGATACTCAGTTTCAAAGAAACACACTCCCACACTTGCAAAACTCTCAAATTCAATAGAAACTCGCATCAGAAAGCATTACAGAAAGATACTCAAACGAGAAATGAAAAGATACACAATTGGAATAGTAAAGATACGCAAACGATGTAAAGATACACAATTGGAATAGTAAAGATACGCAAATGATGTAAAGATACTCAGTTTGAAAGAAACACACTCCCACACTTGCAAAACTCTCAAATTCAATAGAAACTCGCATCAGAAGCCTTACAAAAAGATACTCAAACGAGAAATGAAAAGATACACAATTGGAATAGTAAAGATATGCAAACGATGTAAAGATACTCAGTTTGAAAGAAACACACTCCTACACTTGCAAAACTCTCAAATTCAATAGAAAATCGCATCAGAAAGCCTGACAGAAAGATACTCAAACGAGAAATGAAAAGATACACAATTGGAATTGTAAAGATACGCAAACGATGTAAAGATACTCAGTTTGAAAGAAACACACTCCCACACTTGCAAAACTCTCAAATACAATAGAAACTCACATCAGAAGCCATACAGAAAGATACTCAAACGAGAAATGAAAAGATACACAATTGGAATAGTAAAGATACGCAAACGATGTAAAGATACTCAGTTTGAAAGAAACACACTCCCACACTTGCAAAACTCTCAAATTCAATAGAAACTCGCATCAGAAAGCCTTACAGAAAGATACTCAAACGAGAAATGAAAAGATACACAATTGGAATAGTAAAGATACACAATTGGAATAGTAAAGATACGCAAACGATGTAAAGATACTCAGTTTGAAAGAAATACACTCCCACACTTGCAAAACTCTCAAATACAATAGAAACTCGCATCAGAAGCCTTACAGAAAGATACTCAAACGAGAAATGAAAAGATACACAATTGGAATAGTAAAGATACGCAAACGATGTAAAGATACACAATTGGAATAGTAAAGATATGCAAACGATGTAAAGATACTCAGTTTGAAAGAAACACACTCCCACACTTGCAAAACTCTCAAATTCAATAGAAAATCGCATCAGAAAGCCTTACTGAAAGACACTCAAACGAGAAATGAAAAGATACACAATTGGAATTGTAAAGATACGCAAACGATGTAAAGATACTCAGTTTGAAAGAAACACACTCCCACACTTGCAAAACTCTCAAATACAATAGAAACTCGCATCAGAAGCCTTACATAAAGATACTCAAACGAGAAATGAAAAGATACACAATTAGAATAGTAAAGATACGCAAACGATGTAAAGATACACAATTAGAATAGTAAAGATATGCAAACGATGTAAAGATACTCAGTTTGAAAGAAACACACTCCTACACTTGCAAAACTCTTAAATTCAATAGAAAATCGCATCAGAAAGCCTGACAGAAAGATACTCAAACGAGAAATGAAAAGATACACAATTGGAATTGTAAAGATACGCAAACGATGTAAAGATACTCAGTTTGAAAGAAACACACTCCCACACTTGCAAAACTCTCAAATTCAATAGAAACTCGCATCAGAAGCCTTACAAAAAGATACTCAAACGAGAAATGAAAAGATACACAATTGGAATAGTAAAGATACGCAAACGATGTAAAGATACTCAGTTTGAAAGAAACACACTCCCACACTTGCAAAACTCTCAAATTCAATAGAAACTCGCATCAGAAAGCCTTACAGAAAGATACTCAAACGAGAAATGAAAAGATACACAATTGGAATAGTAAAGATACGCAAACGATGTAAAGATACTCAGTTTGAAAGAAACACACTCCCACACTTTCAAAACTCTCAAATTCAATAGAAACTCGCATCAGAAACCCTTACAGAAAGATACTCAAACGAGAAATGAAAAGATACACAATTGGAATAGTAAAGATACGCAAACGATGTAAAGTTACACAATTGGAATAGTAAAGATACGCAAACGATGTAAAGATACCCAGTTTGAAAGAAACACACTCCCACACTTGTAAAACTCTCAATTCAATAGAAACTCGCATCAGAAAGCCTTACAGAAAGATACTCAAACGAGAAATGAAAAGATACACAATTGGAATAGTAAAGATACGCAAATGATGTAAAGATACTCAGTTTGAAAGAAACACACTCCCACACTTGCAAAACTCTCAAATACAATAGAAACTCGCATCAGAAGCCTTACAGAAAGATACTCAAACGAGAAATAAAAAGATACACAACTGGAATAGTAAAGATACGCAAACGATGTTAAGATACCCAATTGGAATAGTAAAGATACGCAAACGATGTAAAGATACTCAGTTTGAAAGAAACACACTCCCACACATGCAAAACTCTCAAATTCAATAGAAACTCGCATCAGAAACCCTTACAGAAAGATACTCAAACGAGAAATGAAAAGATACACAATTGGAATAGTAAAGATACGCAAACGATGTAAAGATACACAATTGGAATAGTAAAGATACGCAAACGATGTAAAGATACCAAGTTTGAAAGAAACACACTCCCACACTTGCAAAACTCTCAAATACAATAGAAACTCGCATCAGAAGCCATACAGAAAGATACTCAAACGAGAAATAAAAAGATACACAACTGGAATAGTAAAGATACGCAAACGATGTTAAGATACCCAATTGGAATAGTAAAGATACGCAAACGATGTAAAGATACTCAGTTTGAAAGAAACACACTCCCACACATGCAAAACTCTCAATTCAATAGAAACTCGCATCAGAAAGCCTTACAGAAAGATACTCAAACGAGAAATGAAAAGATACACAATTGGAATAGTAAAGATACGCAAATGATGTAAAGATACTCAGTTTGAAAGAAACACACTCCCACACTTGCAAAACTCTCAAATACAATAGAAACTCGCATCAGAAGCCTTACAGAAAGATACTCAAACGAGAAATGAAAAGATACACAATTGGAATAGTAAACATACGCAAACGATGTAAAGATACTCAGTTTGAAAGAAACACACTCCCACACTTGCAAAACTCTCAAATACAATAGAAACTCGCATCAGAAGCCTTACAGAAAGAAACTCAAACGAGAAATGAAAAGATACACAATTGGAATAGTAAAGATACGCAAACGATGTAAAGATACTCAGTTTGAAAGAAACACACTCCCACACTTGCAAAACTCTCAAATTCAATAGAAACTCGCATCAGAAAGCCTTACAGAAAGATGCTCAAACAAGAAATGAAAAGATACACAATTGGAATAGTAAAGATACGCAAATGATGTAAAGATACTTAATTGGAATAGGAAAGATACGCAAACGATGTAAAGATACTCAGTTTAAAAGAAACACACTCCCACACTTGCAAAACTCTCAAATTCAATAGAAACTCGCATCAGAAAGCCTTACAGAAAGATATTCAAACGAGAAATGAAAAGATACACAATTGGAATAGTAAAGATACGCAAACGGTGTAAAGATACACAATTGGAATAGGAAAGATACGCAAACGATGTAAAGATACTCAGTTTAAAAGAAACACACTCCCACACTTGCAAAACTCTCAAATTCAATAGAAACTCGCATCAGAAAGCCTTACAGAAAGATATTCAAACTAGAAATGAAAAGATACACAATTGGAATAGTAAAGATACGCAAACGATGTAAAGATACTCAGTTTGAAAGAAACACACTCCCAAACTTGCAAAACTCTCAAATACAATAGAAACTCGCATCAAAAGCCTTAAAGAAAGATACTCAAACGAGAAATGAAAAGATACACAATTTGAATAGTAAAGATACGCAAACGATGTAAAGATACACAATTGGAATAGTAAACATACGCAAATGATGTAAAGATACTCAGTTTGAAAGAAACACACTCCCACACTTGCAAAACTCTCAAATTCAATAGAAACTCGCATCAGAAAGCCTTACAGAAAGATACTCAAACGAGAAATGAAAAGATACACAATTGGAATAATAAAGATACGCAAACGATGTAAAGATACTCAGTTTGAAAGAAACACACTCCCACACTTCCAAAACTCTCAAATACAATAGAAACTCGCATCAGAAGCCATACAGAAAGATACTCAAACGAGAAATGAAAAGATACACAACTGGAATAGTAAAGATACGCAAACGATGTTAAGATACGCAAACGATGTAAAGATACTCAGTTTCAAAGAAACACACTCCCACACTTGCAAAACTCTGAAATTCAATAGAAACTCGCATCAGAAAGCATTACAGAAAGATACTCAAACGAGAAATGAAAAGATACACAATTGGAATAGTAAAGATACGCAAACGATGTAAAGATACACAATTGGAATAGTAAAGATACGCAAATGATGTAAAGATACTCAGTTTGAAAGAAACACACTCCCACACTTGCAAAACTCTCAAATTCAATAGAAACTCGCATCAGAAGCCTTACAAAAAGATACTCAAACGAGAAATGAAAAGATACACAATTGGAATAGTAAAGATACGCAAACGATGTAAAGATACTCAGTTAGAAAGAAACACACTCCCCACACTTGCAAAACTCTCAAATACAATAGAAACTCGCATCAGAAGCCTTACAGAAAGATACTCAAACGAGAAATGAAAAGATACACAATTGGAATAGTAAAGATACGCAAACGATGTAAAGATACTCAGTTTGAAAGAAACACACTCCCACACTTGTAAAACTCTCAAATACAATAGAAACTCGCATCAGAAGCCATACAGAAAGATACTCAAACGAGAAATGAAAAGATACACAACTGGAATAGTAAAGATACGCAAACGATGTAAAGATACACAATTGGAATAGTAAAGATACGCAAACGATGTAAAGATACTCAGTTTGAAAGAAACACACTCCCACACTTGCAAAACTCTCAAAATCAATAGAAACTCGCATCAGAAGCCTTATACAAAAAGATACTCAAACGAGAAATGAAAATATACACAATTGGAATAGTAAAGATACGCAAACGATGTAAAGATACACAATTGGAATAGTAAAGATACGGAAACGATGTAAAGATACCCAGTTTGAAAGAAACACACTCCCACACTTGCAAAACTCTCAAATTCAATAGAAACTCGCATCAGAAGCCTTACAGAAAGATACTCAAACGAGAAATGAAAAGATACACAATTGGAATAGTAAAGATACGCAAACGGTGTAAAGATACACAATTGGAATAGTAAAGATACGCAAACGATGTAAAGATACCAAGTTTGAAAGAAACACACTCCCACACTTGCAAAACTCTCAAATACAATAGAAACTCGCATCAGAAGCCATACAGAAAGATACTCAAACGAGAAATAAAAAGATACACAACTGGAATAGTAAAGATACGCAAACGATGTTAAGATACCCAATTGGAATAGTAAAGATACGCAAACGATGTAAAGATACTCAGTTTGAAAGAAACACACTCCCACACATGCAAAACTCTCAATTCAATAGAAACTCGCATCAGAAAGCCTTACAGAAAGATACTCAAACGAGAAATGAAAAGATACACAATTGGAATAGTAAAGATACGCAAATGATGTAAAGATACTCAGTTTGAAAGAAACACACTCCCACACTTGCAAAACTCTCAAATACAATAGAAACTCGCATCAGAAGCCTTACAGAAAGATACTCAAACGAGAAATGAAAAGATACACAATTGGAATAGTAAACATACGCAAACGATGTAAAGATACTCAGTTTGAAAGAAACACACTCCCACACTTGCAAAACTCTCAAATACAATAGAAACTCGCATCAGAAGCCTTACAGAAAGAAACTCAAACGAGAAATGAAAAGATACACAATTGGAATAGTAAAGATACGCAAACGATGTAAAGATACACAATTGGAATAGTAAAGATACGCAAACGATGTAAAGATACCAAGTTTGAAAGAAACACACTCCCACACTTGCAAAACTCTCAAAATCAATAGAAACTCGCATCAGAAGCCTTACAAAAAGATACTCAAACGAGAAATGAAAAGATACACAATTGGAATAGTAAAGATACGCAAACGATGTAAAGATACACAATTGGAATAGTAAAGATACGGAAACGATGTAAAGATACCCAGTTTGAAAGAAACACACTCCCACACATGCAAAACTCTCAAATTCAATAGAAACTCGCATCAGAAACCCTTACAGAAAGATACTCAAACGAGAAATGAAAAGATACACAATTGGAATAGTAAAGATACGCAAACGATGTAAAGATACACAATTGGAATAGTAAAGATACGCAAACGATGTAAAGATACCAAGTTTGAAAGAAACACACTCCCACACTTGCAAAACTCTCAAATACAATAGAAACTCGCATCAGAAGCCATACAGAAAGATACTCAAACGAGAAATAAAAAGATACACAACTGGAATAGTAAAGATACGCAAACGATGTTAAGATACCCAATTGGAATAGTAAAGATACGCAAACGATGTAAAGATACTCAGTTTGAAAGAAACACACTCCCACACATGCAAAACTCTCAATTCAATAGAAACTCGCATCAGAAAGCCTTACAGAAAGATACTCAAACGAGAAATGAAAAGATACACAATTGGAATAGTAAAGATACGCAAATGATGTAAAGATACTCAGTTTGAAAGAAACACACTCCCACACTTGCAAAACTCTCAAATACAATAGAAACTCGCATCAGAAGCCTTACAGAAAGATACTCAAACGAGAAATGAAAAGATACACAATTGGAGTAGTAAACATACGCAAACGATGTAAAGATACTCAGTTTGAAAGAAACACACTCCCACACTTGCAAAACTCTCAAATACAATAGAAACTCGCATCAGAAGCCTTACAGAAAGAAACTCAAACGAGAAATGAAAAGATACACAATTGGAATAGTAAAGATACGCAAACGATGTAAAGATACTCAGTTTGAAAGAAACACACTCCCACACTTGCAAAACTCTCAAATTCAATAGAAACTCGCATCAGAAAGCCTTACAGAAAGATGCTCAAACAAGAAATGAAAAGATACACAATTGGAATAGTAAAGATACGCAAATGATGTAAAGATACTTAATTGGAATAGGAAAGATACGCAAACGATGTAAAGATACTCAGTTTGAAAGAAACACACTCCCACACTTGCAAAACTCTCAAAATCAATAGAAACTCGCATCAGAAGCCTTACAAAAAGATACTCAAACGAGAAATGAAAAGATACACAATTGGAATAGTAAAGATACGCAAACGATGTAAAGATACACAATTGGAATAGTAAAGATACGGAAACGATGTAAAGATACCCAGTTTGAAAGAAACACACTCCCACACTTGCAAAACTCTCAAATACAATAGAAACTCGCATCAGAAGCCTTACAGAAAGATACTCAAACGAGAAATGAAAAGATACACAATTGGAATAGTAAAGATACGCAAACGATGTAAAGATACTCAGTTTGAAAGAAACACACTCCCACACTTGTAAAACTCTCAAATACAATAGAAACTCGCATCAGAAGCCATACAGAAAGATACTCAAACGAGAAATGAAAAGATACACAACTGGAATAGTAAAGATACGCAAACGATGTAAAGATACACAATTGGAATAGTAAAGATACGCAAACGATGTAAAGATACTCAGTTTGAAAGAAACACACTCCCACACTTGCAAAACTCTCAAAATCAATAGAAACTCGCATCAGAAGCCTTACAAAAAGATACTCAAACGAGAAATGAAAAGATACACAATTGGAATAGTAAAGATACGCAAACGATGTAAAGATACACAATTGGAATAGTAAAGATACGGAAACGATGTAAAGATACCCAGTTTGAAAGAAACACACTCCCACACTTGCAAAACTCTCAAATTCAATAGAAACTCGCATCAGAAGCCTTACAGAAAGATACTCAAACGAGAAATGAAAAGATACACAATTGGAATAGTAAAGATACGCAAACGGTGTAAAGATACACAATTGGAATAGTAAAGATACGCAAACGATGTAAAGATACCAAGTTTGAAAGAAACACACTCCCACACTTGCAAAACTCTCAAATACAATAGAAACTCGCATCAGAAGCCATACAGAAAGATACTCAAACGAGAAATAAAAAGATACACAACTGGAATAGTAAAGATACGCAAACGATGTTAAGATACCCAATTGGAATAGTAAAGATACGCAAACGATGTAAAGATACTCAGTTTGAAAGAAACACACTCCCACACATGCAAAACTCTCAATTCAATAGAAACTCGCATCAGAAAGCCTTACAGAAAGATACTCAAACGAGAAATGAAAAGATACACAATTGGAATAGTAAAGATACGCAAATGATGTAAAGATACTCAGTTTGAAAGAAACACACTCCCACACTTGCAAAACTCTCAAATACAATAGAAACTCGCATCAGAAGCCTTACAGAAAGATACTCAAACGAGAAATGAAAAGATACACAATTGGAATAGTAAACATACGCAAACGATGTAAAGATACTCAGTTTGAAAGAAACACACTCCCACACTTGCAAAACTCTCGAATTCAATAGAAACTCGCATCAGAAGCCTTACAGAAAGAAACTCAAACGAGAAATGAAAAGATACACAATTGGAATAGTAAAGATACGCAAACGATGTAAAGATACACAATTGGAATAGTAAAGATACGCAAACGATGTAAAGATACCAAGTTTGAAAGAAACACACTCCCACACTTGCAAAACTCTCAAAATCAATAGAAACTCGCATCAGAAGCCTTACAAAAAGATACTCAAACGAGAAATGAAAAGATACACAATTGGAATAGTAAAGATACGCAAACGATGTAAAGATACACAATTGGAATAGTAAAGATACGGAAACGATGTAAAGATACCCAGTTTGAAAGAAACACACTCCCACACATGCAAAACTCTCAAATTCAATAGAAACTCGCATCAGAAACCCTTACAGAAAGATACTCAAACGAGAAATGAAAAGATACACAATTGGAATAGTAAAGATACGCAAACGATGTAAAGATACACAATTGGAATAGTAAAGATACGCAAACGATGTAAAGATACCAAGTTTGAAAGAAACACACTCCCACACTTGCAAAACTCTCAAATACAATAGAAACTCGCATCAGAAGCCATACAGAAAGATACTCAAACGAGAAATAAAAAGATACACAACTGGAATAGTAAAGATACGCAAACGATGTTAAGATACCCAATTGGAATAGTAAAGATACGCAAACGATGTAAAGATACTCAGTTTGAAAGAAACACACTCCCACACATGCAAAACTCTCAATTCAATAGAAACTCGCATCAGAAAGCCTTACAGAAAGATACTCAAACGAGAAATGAAAAGATACACAATTGGAATAGTAAAGATACGCAAATGATGTAAAGATACTCAGTTTGAAAGAAACACACTCCCACACTTGCAAAACTCTCAAATACAATAGAAACTCGCATCAGAAGCCTTACAGAAAGATACTCAAACGAGAAATGAAAAGATACACAATTGGAGTAGTAAACATACGCAAACGATGTAAAGATACTCAGTTTGAAAGAAACACACTCCCACACTTGCAAAACTCTCAAATACAATAGAAACTCGCATCAGAAGCCTTACAGAAAGAAACTCAAACGAGAAATGAAAATATACACAATTGGAATAGTAAAGATACGCAAACGATGTAAAGATACTCAGTTTGAAAGAAACACACTCCCACACTTGCAAAACTCTCAAATTCAATAGAAACTCGCATCAGAAAGCCTTACAGAAAGATGCTCAAACAAGAAATGAAAAGATACACAATTGGAATAGTAAAGATACGCAAATGATGTAAAGATACTTAATTGGAATAGGAAAGATACGCAAACGATGTAAAGATACTCAGTTTAAAAGAAACACACTCCCACACTTGCAAAACTCTCAAATTCAATAGAAACTCGCATCAGAAAGCCTTACAGAAAGATATTCAAACGAGAAATGAAAAGATACACAATTGGAATAGTAAAGATACGCAAACGGTGTAAAGATACACAATTGGAATAGGAAAGATACGCAAACGATGTAAAGATACTCAGTTTAAAAGAAACACACTCCCACACTTGCAAAACTCTCAAATTCAATAGAAACTCGCATCAGAAAGCCTTACAGAAAGATATTCAAACGAGAAATGAAAAGATACACAATTGGAATAGTAAAGATACGCAAACGATGTAAAGATACTCAGTTTGAAAGAAACACACTCCCAAACTTGCAAAACTCTCAAATACAATAGAAACTCGCATCAAAAGCCTTAAAGAAAGATACTCAAACGAGAAATGAAAAGATACACAATTTGAATAGTAAAGATACGCAAACGATGTAAAGATACACAATTGGAATAGTAAACATACGCAAATGATGTAAAGATACTCAGTTTGAAAGAAACACACTCCCACACTTGCAAAACTCTCAAATTCAATAGAAACTCGCATCAGAAAGCCTTACAGAAAGATACTCAAACGAGAAATGAAAAGATACACAATTGGAATAATAAAGATACGCAAACGATGTAAAGATACTCAGTTTGAAAGAAACACACTCCCACACTTCCAAAACTCTCAAATACAATAGAAACTCGCATCAGAAGCCATACAGAAAGATACTCAAACGAGAAATGAAAAGATACACAACTGGAATAGTAAAGATACGCAAACGATGTTAAGATACGCAAACGATGTAAAGATACTCAGTTTCAAAGAAACACACTCCCACACTTGCAAAACTCTGAAATTCAATAGAAACTCGCATCAGAAAGCATTACAGAAAGATACTCAAACGAGAAATGAAAAGATACACAATTGGAATAGTAAAGATACGCAAACGATGTAAAGATACACAATTGGAATAGTAAAGATACGCAAATGATGTAAAGATACTCAGTTTGAAAGAAACACACTCCCACACTTGCAAAACTCTCAAATTCAATAGAAACTCGCATCAGAAGCCTTACAAAAAGATACTCAAACGAGAAATGAAAAGATACACAATTGGAATAGTAAAGATACGCAAACGATGTAAAGATACTCAGTTAGAAAGAAACACACTCCCACACTTGCAAAACTCTCAAATACAATAGAAACTCGCATCAGAAGCCTTACAGAAAGATACTCAAACGAGAAATGAAAAGATACACAATTGGAATAGTAAAGATACGCAAACGATGTAAAGATACTTAGTTTGAAAGAAACACACTCCCACACTTGTAAAACTCTCAAATACAATAGAAACTCGCATCAGAAGCCATACAGAAAGATACTCAAACGAGAAATGAAAAGATACACAACTGGAATAGTAAAGATACGCAAACGATGTAAAGATACACAATTGGAATAGTAAAGATACGCAAACGATGTAAAGATACTCAGTTTGAAAGAAACACACTCCCACACTTGCAAAACTCTCAAAATCAATAGAAACTCGCATCAGAAGCCTTACAAAAAGATACTCAAACGAGAAATGAAAAGATACACAATTGGAATAGTAAAGATACGCAAACGATGTAAAGATACACAATTGGAATAGTAAAGATACGGAAACGATGTAAAGATACCCAGTTTGAAAGAAACACACTCCCACACTTGCAAAACTCTCAAATTCAATAGAAACTCGCATCAGAAGCCTTACAGAAAGATACTCAAACGAGAAATGAAAAGATACACAATTGGAATAGTAAAGATACGCAAACGGTGTAAAGATACACAATTGGAATAGGAAAGATACGCAAACGATGTAAAGATACTCAGTTTAAAAGAAACACACTCCCACACTTGCAAAACTCTCAAATTCAATAGAAACTCGCATCAGAAAGCCTTACAGAAAGATATTCAAACGAGAAATGAAAAGATACACAATTGGAATAGTAAAGATACGCAAACGATGTAAAGATACTCAGTTTGAAAGAAACACACTCCCAAACTTGCAAAACTCTCAAATACAATAGAAACTCGCATCAAAAGCCTTAAAGAAAGATACTCAAACGAGAAATGAAAAGATACACAATTTGAATAGTAAAGATACGCAAACGATGTAAAGATACACAATTGGAATAGTAAACATACGCAAATGATGTAAAGATACTCAGTTTGAAAGAAACACACTCCCACACTTGCAAAACTCTCAAATTCAATAGAAACTCGCATCAGAAAGCCTTACAGAAAGATACTCAAACGAGAAATGAAAAGATACACAATTGGAATAATAAAGATACGCAAACGATGTAAAGATACTCAGTTTGAAAGAAACACACTCCCACACTTCCAAAACTCTCAAATACAATAGAAATTCGCATCAGAAGCCATACAGAAAGATACTCAAACGAGAAATGAAAAGATACACAACTGGAATAGTAAAGATACGCAAACGATGTTAAGATACGCAAACGATGTAAAGATACTCAGTTTCAAAGAAACACACTCCCACACTTGCAAAACTCTCAAATTCAATAGAAACTCGCATCAGAAACCCTTACAGAAAGATACTCAAACGAGCCATGAAAAGATACACAATTGGAATAGTAAAGATACGCAAACGATGTAAAGATACACAATTGGAATAGTAAAGATACGCAAACGATGTAAAGATACCCAGTTTGAAAGAAACACACTCCCACACTTGTAAAACTCTCAATTCAATAGAAACTCGCATCAGAAAGCCTTACAGAAAGATACTCAAACGAGAAATGAAAAGATACACAATTGGAATAGTAAAGATACGCAAATGATGTAAAGATACTCAGTTTGAAAGAAACACACTCCCACACTTGCAAAACTCTCAAATACAATAGAAACTCGCATCAGAAGCCTTACAGAAAGATACTCAAACGAGAAATGAAAAGATACACAATTGGAATAGTAAAGATACACAATTGGAATAGTAAACATACGCAAACGATGTAAAGATACTCAGTTTGAAAGAAACACACTCCCACACTTGCAAAACTCTCAAATACAATAGAAACTCGCATCAGAAGCCTTACAGAAAGAAACTGAAACGAGAAATGAAAAGATACACAATTGGAATAGTAAAGATACGCAAACGATGTAAAGATACTCAGTTTGAAAGAAACACACTCCCACACTTGCAAAACTCTCAAATTCAATAGAAACTGGCATCAGAAAGCCTTACAGAAAGATGCTCAAACGAGAAATGAAAAGATACACAATTGGAATAGTAAAGATACGCAAATGATGTAAAGATACTTAGTTTGAAAGAAACACACTCCCACACTTGCAAAACTCTCAAATACAATAGAAACTCACATCAGAAGCCATACAGAAAGATACTTAAACGAGAAATGAAAAGATACACAATTGGAATAGTATAGATACGCAAACGATGTAAAGATACACAATTGGAATAGTAAACATACGCAAACGATGTAAAGATACTCAGTTTGAAAGAAACACACTCCCACACTTGCAAAACTCTCAAATACAATAGAAACTCGCATCAGAAGCCTTACAGAAAGATACTCAAACGAAAAATGAAAAGATACACAATTGGAATAGTAAAGATACGCAAACGATGTAAAGATACACAATTGGAATAGTAAAGATACGCAAACGATGTAAAGATACTCAGTTTGAAAGAAACACACTCCCACACTTGCAAAACTCTCAAATACAATAGAAACTCGCATCAGAAGCCATACAGAAAGATACTCAAACGAGAAATGAAAAGATACACAACTGGAATAGTATAGATACGCAAACGATGTAAAGATACACAATTGGAATAGTAAACATACGCAAACGATGTAAAGATACTCAGTTTGAAAGAAACACACTCCCACACTTGCAAAACTCTCAAATACAATAGAAACTCGCATCAGAAGCCTTACAGAAAGATACTCAAACGAGAAATGAAAAGATACACAATTGGAATAGTAAAGATACGCAAACGATGTAAAGATACACAATTGGAATAGTAAAGATACGCAAACGATGTAAAGATACTCAGTTTGAAAGAAACACACTCCCACACTTGCAAAACTCTCAAATTCAATAGAAACTCGCATCAGAAAGCCTTACAGAAAGATACTCAAACGAGAAATGAAAAGATACACAATTGGAATAGTAAAGATACGCAAACGATGTAAAGATACTCAGTTTGAAAGAAACACACTCCCACACTTGCAAAACTCTCAAATACAATAGAAACTTGCATCAGAAGCCATACAGAAAGATACTCAAACGAGAAATGAAAAGATACACAACTGGAATAGTAAAGAAACGCAAACGATGTAAAGATACACAATTGGAATAGTAAAGATATGCAAACGATGTAAAGATACTCAGTTTGAAAGAAACACACTCCCACACTTGCAAAACTCTCAAATTCAATAGAAAATCGCATCAGAAAGCCTTACAGAAAGATACTCAAACGAGAAATGAAAAGATACACAATTGGAATAGTAAAGATACGCAAACGATGTAAAGATACTCAGTTTGAAAGAAACACACTCCCACACTTGCAAAACTCTCAAATACAATAGAAACTCGCATCAGAAGCCATACAGAAAGATACTCAAACGAGAAATGAAAAGATACACAACTGGAATAGTAAAGAAACGCAAACGATGTAAAGATACACAATTGGAATAGTAAAGATATGCAAACGATGTAAAGATACTCAGTTTGAAAGAAACACACTCCCACACTTGCAAAACTCTCAAATTCAATAGAAAATCGCATCAGAAAGCCTTACAGAAAGATACTCAAACGAGAAATGAAAGGATACACAATTGGAATAGTAAAGATACGCAAACGATGTAAATATACTCAGTTTGAAAGAAACACACTCCAAACTTGCAAAACTCTCAAATACAATAGAAACTCGCATCAGAAGCCATACAGAAAGATACTCAAACGAGAAATGAAAAGATACACAACTGGAATAGTAAAGATACGCAAACGATGTTAAGATACCCAATAGGAATAGTAAAGATACGCAAACGATGTAAAGATACTCAGTTTGAAAGAAACACACTCCCACACTTGCAAAACTCTCGAATTCAATAGAAACTTGCATCAGAAACCCTTACAGAAAGATACTCAAACGAGAAATGAAAAGATACACAATTGGAATAGTAAAGATACGCAAACTATGTAAAGATACACAATTGGAATAGTAAAGATACGGAAACGATGTAAAGATACCCAGTTTGAAAGAAACACACTCCCACACTTGCAAAACTCTCAAATTCAATAGAAACTCGCATCAGAAGCCTTACAGAAAGATACTCAAACGAGAAATGAAAAGATACACAATTGGAATAGTAAAGATACGCAAACGGTGTAAAGATACACAATTGGAATAGGAAAGATACGCAAAGGATGTAAAGATACTCAGTTTAAAAGAAACACACTCCCACACTTGCAAAACTCTCAAATTCAATAGAAACTCGCACCAGAAAGCCTTACAAAAAGATATTCAAACGAGAAATGAAAAGATACACAATTGGAATAGTAAAGATACGCAAACGATGTAAAGATACTCAGTTTGAAAGAAACACACTCCCAAACTTGCAAAACTCTCAAATACAATAGAAACTCGCATCAGAAGCCATACAGAAAGATACTTAAACGAGAAATGAAAAGATACACAATTGGAATAGTATAGATACGCAAACGATGTAAAGATACACAATTGGAATAGTAAAGATACGCAAATGATGTAAAGATACTTAGTTTGAAAGAAACACACTCCCACACTTGCAAAACTCTCAAATACAATAGAAACTCGCATCAGAAGCCATACAGAAAGATACTTAAACGAGAAATGAAAAGATACACAATTGGAATAGTATAGATACGCAAACGATGTAAAGATACACAATTGGAATAGTAAACATACGCAAACGATGTAAAGATACTCAGTTTGAAAGAAACACACTCCCACACTTGCAAAACTCTCAAATACAATAGAAACTCGCATCAGAAGCCTTACAGAAAGATACTCAAACGAAAAATGAAAAGATACACAATTGGAATAGTAAAGATACGCAAACGATGTAAAGATACACAATTGGAATAGTAAAGATACGCAAACGATGTAAAGATACTCAGTTTGAAAGAAACACACTCCCACACTTGCAAAACTCTCAAATACAATAGAAACTCGCATCAGAAGCCATACAGAAAGATACTCAAACGAGAAATGAAAAGATACACAACTGGAATAGTATAGATACGCAAACGATGTAAAGATACACAATTGGAATAGTAAAGATACGCAAACGATGTAAAGATACTCAGTTTGAAAGAAACACACTCCCACACTTGCAAAACTCTCAAATACAATAGAAACTCGCATCAGAAGCCTTACAGAAAGATACTCAAACGAGAAATGAAAAGATACACAATTGGAATAGTAAAGATACGCAAACGATGTAAAGATACACAATTGGAATAGTAAAGATACGCAAACGATGTAAAGATACTCAGTTTGAAAGAAACACACTCCCACACTTGCAAAACTCTCAAATTCAATAGAAACTCGCATCAGAAAGCCTTACAGAAAGATACTCAAACGAGAAATGAAAAGATACACAATTGGAATAGTAAAGATACGCAAACGATGTAAAGATACTCAGTTTGAAAGAAACACACTCCCACACTTGCAAAACTCTCAAATACAATAGAAACTTGCATCAGAAGCCATACAGAAAGATACTCAAACGAGAAATGAAAAGATACACAACTGGAATAGTAAAGAAACGCAAACGATGTAAAGATACACAATTGGAATAGTAAAGATATGCAAACGATGTAAAGATACTCAGTTTGAAAGAAACACACTCCCACACTTGCAAAACTCTCAAATTCAATAGAAAAGCGCATCAGAAAGCCTTACAGAAAGATACTCAAACGAGAAATGAAAAGATACACAATTGGAATAGTAAAGATACGCAAACGATGTAAAGATACTCAGTTTGAAAGAAACACACTCCCACACTTGCAAAACTCTCAAATACAATAGAAACTCGCATCAGAAGCCATACAGAAAGATACTCAAACGAGAAATGAAAAGATACACAAATGGAATAGTAAAGAAACGCAAAAGATGTAAAGATACACAATTGGAATAGTAAAGATATGCAAACGATGTAAAGATACTCAGTTTGAAAGAAACACACTCCCACACTTGCAAAACTCTCAAATTCAATAGAAAATCGCATCAGAAAGCCTTACAGAAAGATACTCAAACGAGAAATGAAAGGATACACAATTGGAATAGTAAAGATACGCAAACGATGTAAATATACTCAGTTTGAAAGAAACACACTCCAAACTTGCAAAACTCTCAAATACAATAGAAACTCGCATCAGAAGCCATACAGAAAGATACTCAAACGAGAAATGAAAAGATACACAACTGGAATAGTAAAGATACGCAAACGATGTTAAGATACCCAATAGGAATAGTAAAGATACGCAAACGATGTAAAGATACTCAGTTTGAAAGAAACACACTCCCACACTTGCAAAACTCTCGAATTCAATAGAAACTTGCATCAGAAACCCTTACAGAAAGATACTCAAACGAGAAATGAAAAGATACACAATTGGAATAGTAAAGATACGCAAACTATGTAAAGATACACAATTGGAATAGTAAAGATACGGAAACGATGTAAAGATACCCAGTTTGAAAGAAACACACTCCCACACTTGCAAAACTCTCAAATTCAATAGAAACTCGCATCAGAAGCCTTACAGAAAGATACTCAAACGAGAAATGAAAAGATACACAATTGGAATAGTAAAGATACGCAAACGGTGTAAAGATACACAATTGGAATAGGAAAGATACGCAAAGGATGTAAAGATACTCAGTTTAAAAGAAACACACTCCCACACTTGCAAAACTCTCAAATTCAATAGAAACTCGCACCAGAAAGCCTTACAGAAAGATATTCAAACGAGAAATGAAAAGATACACAATTGGAATAGTAAAGATACGCAAACGATGTAAAGATACTCAGTTTGAAAGAAACACACTCCCAAACTTGCAAAACTCTCAAATACAATAGAAACTCGCATCAGAAGCCTTACAGAAAGATACTCAAACGAGAAATGAAAAGATACACAATTGGAATAGAAAAGATACGCAAACGGTGTAAAAATACACAATTGGAATAGGAAAGATACGCAAACGATGTAAAGATACTCAGTTTAAAAGAAACACACTCCCACACTTGCAAAACTCTCAAATTCAATAGAAACTCGCATCAGAAAGCCTTACAGAAAGATATTCAAACGAGAAATGAAAAGATACACAATTGGAATAGTAAAGATACGCAAACGATGTAAAGATACTCAGTTTGAAAGAAACACACTCCCAAACTTGCAAAACTCTCAAATACAATAGAAACTCGCATCAGAAGCCTTACAGAAAGATACTCAAACGAGAAATGAAGAGATACACAATTGGAATAGTAAAGATACGCAAACGATGTAAAGATACACAATTGGAATAGTAAACATACGCAAATGATGTAAAGATACTCAGTTTGAAAGAAACACACTCCCACACTTGCAAAACTCTTAAATACAATAGAAACTCGCATCAGAAAGCCTTACAGAAAGATACTCAAACGAGAAATGAAAAGATACATAATTGGAATAGTAAAGATACGCAAACGATGTAAAGATACACAATTGGAATAGTAAAGATACGCAAACGATGTAAAGATACTCAGTTTGAAAGAAACACACTCCCACATTTGCAAAACTCTGAAATTCGATCGAAACTCGCATCAGAAAGCCTTACAGAAAGATACTCAAACGAGAAATGAAAAGATACACAATTGGAATAGTAAAGATACGCAAACGATGTAAAGATACTCAGTTTGAAAGAAACACACTCCCACACTTGCAAAACGCTCAAATACAATAGAAACTCGCATCAGAAGCCATACAGAAAGATACTCAAACGAGAAATGAAAAGATACACAACTGGAATAGTAAAGATACGCAAACGATGTAAAGATACACAATTGGAATAGTAAAGATACGCAAACGATGTAAAGATACTCAGTTTGAAAGAAACACACTCCCACACTTGCAAAACTCTCAAAATCAATAGAAACTCGCATCCGAAGCCTTACAGAAAGATACTCAAACGAGAAATGAAAAGATACACAATTGGAATAGTAAAGATACGCAAACGATGTAAAGATACTCAGTTTGAAAGAAACACACTCCCACACTTGCAAAACTCTCGAATTCAATAGAAACTTGCATCAGACACCCTTACAGAAAGATACTCAAACGAGAAATGAAAAGATACACAATTGGAATAGTAAAGATACGCAAACTATGTAAAGATACACAATTGGAATAGTAAAGATACGGAAACGATGTAAAGATACCCAGTTTGAAAGAAACACACTCCCACACTTCCAAAACTCTCAAATTCAATAGAAACTCGCATCAGAAGCCTTACAGAAAGATAATCAAACGAGAAATGAAAAGATACACAATTGGAATAGTAAAGATACGCAAACGGTGTAAAGATACACAATTGGAATAGGAAAGATACCCAAACGATGTAAAGATACTCAGTTTAAAAGAAACACACTCCCACACTTGCAAAACTCTCAAATTCAATAGAAACTCGCATCAGAAAGCCTTACAGAAAGATATTCAAACGAGAAATGAAAAGATACACAATTGGAATAGTAAAGATACGCAAACGATGTAAAGATACTCAGTTTGAAAGAAACACACTCCCAAACTTGCAAAACTCTCAAATACAATAGAAACTCGCATCAGAAGCCTTACAGAAAGATACTCAAACGAGAAATGAAAAGATACACAATTGGAATAGTAAAGATACGCAAACGATGTAAAGATAAACAATTGGAATAGTAAACATACGCAAATGATGTAAAGATACTCAGTTTGAAAGAAACACACTCCCACACTTGCAAAACTCTTAAATACAATAGAAACTCGCATCAGAAAGCCTTACAGAAATATACTCAAACGAGAAATGAAAAGATACATAATTGGAATAGTAAAGATACGCAAACGATGTAAAGATACTCAGTTTGAAAGAAACACACTCCCAAACTTGGAAAACTCTCAAATACAATAGAAACTCGCATCAGAAAGCCTTACAGAAAGATACTCAAACGAGAAATGAAAAGATACACAATTGGAATAGTAAAGATACGCAAACGATGTAAAGATACTCAGTTTGAAAGAAATACACTCCCACACTTGTAAAACTCTCAAATACAATAGAAACTCGCATCAGAAGCCATACAGAAAGATACTCAAACGAGAAATGAAAAGATACACAACTGGAATAGTAAAGATACGCAAACGATGTAAAGATACACAATTGGAATAGTAAAGATACGCAAACGATGTAAAGATACTCAGTTTGAAAGAAACACACTCCCACACTTGCAAAACTCTCAGAATCAATAAAAACTCGCATCAGAAGCCTTACAGAAAGATACTCAAACGAGAAATGAAAAGATACATAATTGGAATAGTAAAGATACGCAAACGATGTAAAGATACACAATTGGAATAGTAAAGGTACGCAAACGATGTAAAGATACTCAGTTTGAAAGAAACACACTCCCACATTTGCAAAACTCTCAAATTCAATCGAAACTCGCATCAGAAAGCCTTACAGAAAGATACTCAAACGAGAAATGAAAAGATACACAATTGGAAAAGTAAAGATACGCAAACGATGTAAAGATACTCAGTTTGAAAGAAACACACTCCCACACTTGCAAAACGCTCAAATACAATAGAAACTCGCATCAGAAGCCATACAGAAAGATACTCAAACGAGAAATGAAAAGATACACAACTGGAATAGTAAAGATACGCAAACGATGTAAAGATACACAATTGGAATAGTAAAGATACGCAAACGATGTAAAGATACTCAGTTTGAAAGAAACACACTCCCACACTTGTAAAACTCTCAAAATCAATAGAAACTCGCATCAGAAGCCTTACAGAAAGATACTCAAACGAGAAATGAAAAGATACACAATTGGAATAGTAAAGATACGCAAACGATGTAAAGATACACAATTGGAATAGTAAAGATACGCAAACGATGTAAAGATACTCAGTTTGAAAGAAACACACTCCCACACTTGCAAAACTCTCAAATTCAATAGAAACTCGCATCAGAAGCCTTACAGAAAGATACTCAAACGAGAAATGAAAAGATACACAATTGGAATAGTAAAGATACGCAAACGGTGTAAAGATACACAATTGGAATAGGAAAGATACGCAAACGATGTAAAGATACTCAGTTTAAAAGAAACACACTCCCACACTTGCAAAACTCTCAAATTCAATAGAAACTCGCATCAGAAAGCCTTACAGAAAGATATTCAAACGAGAAATGAAAAGATACACAATTGGAATAGTAAAGATACGCAAACGATGTAAAGATACTCAGTTTGAAAGAAACACACTCCCAAACTTGGAAAACTCTCAAATACAATAGAAACTCGCATTAAAAGCCTTACAGAAAGATACTCAAACGAGAAATGAAAAGATACACAATTGGAATAGTAAACATACGCAAACGATGTAAAGATACTCAGTTTGAAAGAAACACACTCCCACATGATAGAGCGTTTTGTTAAAACGTCTATAAAATACCCTGAAAAACATCATCGTTAGTATAGAATAAGCATGGATCGTTCAGTCCGGGGAAACAAAAGGGCCTCAACACTTATCATGTTATTGGGGGATTTGATTTGGATTCTAAAACTACAACTTAAAATAAATCCTAAATTACTTATATACAATTGATCAACCATTCATCACATAACCAAAACACGAATTCTACTCAAGAAACATGTATGACATGCATAGAACAACATATAGGCAGCAAGTATTTTCGATTCTTCTTAAGTCCATTTCAATTCCAATTCTAATTAGAGTCCGAAGCGGTTCATCTAATCGTTAAGACTTCTTAATTATTTAGAATCAACGAAGCGTTCAATCCTAAACATATGCTAAAGAGAGTTCAACATAACGAAGCGTCTAGTTAAACAACAAAGTAGCACATAAGCACATTAAGTCGAATTGGAGACATGTTACACAAGCATGGCGTCACTCATCTTGATTAAACATGCAAATTCCTAGAACTATCACAACCCTATATAAGTATCCATAATTGAAACACGAAGCGCATATTCAATCAATGAACACTTTGGTGAATGAAATCGCAACCTTAGGAGAACCATGGCCTTGGCTTCCTCAAGCATTGATTTAGATGTACAAATTCAAGGAATTAATTGAAATAAAACCTAAATTAATTTCGAAATCCTACTGCCCATAGATGCTACACACGACATACACATATTTCATGAGTTCATGCAATCAAAACATAAAACCAAAGAAGTCTGAATTTATGTTCTTCATATATGAAACCGAAAATAACATCCAATGATTCATACAATGAATTCGAAATTTGCAGAAAATAAAAAGAAAGATTACAAGCCATGGATGAATCACACATTAGAAAACCTTGAAGGATGGAGGAAGATGAATTCGAATTGATGGAGGAGGAAGATGAGCACGGCTTGGTGATGATAGATGAAGGTTTTTGGCTTGAATTTTCTGGATGTTCTTGGGCAGCAATTCGACTTTGTTTGTGAGAGAATGGAGATGGTGAATTGTGAGGGAGACCATGCCTTTTATAGAGGAAGGAGGAGAGGAGGGGCTGCTAGGGTTTTGAATGGGCTGATCCATGTATTTCTTTTTTTTTTCTTTTCTTTCCTTCTCGATTGAATGATGATCATCTTTGTTGGTCACATGCATTCTCCCTTCTTCTAGACCACATGCATTCTTCCGAATTATCTCTTTGTTCTCTCCTTCCTTTTTCTTCTTTTGTTTCCTTCTTTTCTTATTCTTTCCATTTAATGGCTGGATGAACCTTCCCTCCTTTAAGGCTGCATACTTCTTCCTTTTCATCTTATTCAAAAACTAAATTACTTCTTTCCTTTTTCTCCTTTTGTTTCCTTCTTCTCCTCTTTCTTTCCATAATTTCCAAGTCATTATCTCACATTAAATTCTGAAAATAAGGAAAGGAAATAATAAATATAAATCACATATGTTACAGAAATATCGAATAATAAAAATCCTAACCAAACTAGGTTTCCTAGTTCGACAAGGAATACTACTCTATAGCACTCTCGACAATTTCTGCATTTTACACCCGTTTTAGCACCAAAAGGGAACGAACGTCACTAAAGACTCCTAACTCGACTCAATGACTCTATACTACAATAATAAGGGCTAAGTAAAGTACGAATGGAGGTAAAAACATGTTAAGAACGTCGCACAAAGTGCTCCTATAACCACACTTGCAAAACTCTCAAATTCAATAGAAACTCGCATCAGAAAGCCTTACAGAAAGATACTCAAACGAGAAATGAAAAGATACACAATTGGAATAGTAAAGATACGCAAACGATGTAAAGATACACAATTGGAATAGTAAAGATACGCAAACGATGTAAAGATACTCAGTTTGAAAGAAACACACTCCCACACTTGCAAAACTCTCAAATACAATAGAAACTCGCATCAGAAGCCTTACAGAAAGATACTCAAACAAGAAATGAAAAGATACACAATTGGAATAGTAAAGATACGCAAACGATGTAAAGATACTCAGTTTAAAAGAAACACACTCCCACACTTGCAAAACTCTTAAATACAATAGAAACTCGCATCAGCAGCCTTACAGAAAGATACTCAAACGATAAATGAAAAGATACACAATTGGAATAGTAAAGATACGAAAACGATGTAAAGATACACAATTGGAATAGTAAACATAGGCAAACGATGTAAAGATACTCAGTTTGAAAGAAACACACTCCCACACTTGCAAAACTCTCAAATTCAATAAAAACTCGCATCAGAAAGCCTTACAGAAAGATACTCAAACGAGAAATGAAAAGATAAACAATTGGAATAGTAAAGATACGCAAACGATGTAAAGATACACAATTGGAATAGTAAAGATACGCAAACGATGTAAAGATACACAATTGGAATAGTAAAGATACGCAAACGATGTAAAGATACACAATTGGAATAGTAAAGATACGGAAACGATGTAAAGATACACAATTGGAATAGTAAAGATACGCAAACGATGTAAAGATACTCAGTTTGAAAGAAACACACTCCCACACTTGCAAAACTCTCAAATACAATAGAAACTCGCATCAGAAGCCTTACGGAAAGATACTCAAACGAGAAATGAAAAGATACACAATTGGAATAGTAAAGATATACAATTGGAATAGTAAAGATACGCAAACGATGTAAAGATACTCAGTTTGAAAGAAACACACTCCCACACTTGCAAAACTCTCAAATTCAATAGAAAATCGCATCAGAAAGCCTTACAGAAAGATACTCAAACGAGAAATGAAAAGATACACAATTGGAATTGTAAAGATACGCAAACGATGTAAAGATACTCAGTTTGAAAGAAACACACTCCCACACTTGCAAAACTCTCAAATACAATAGAAACTCGCATCAGAAGCCTTACAGAAAGATACTCAAACGAGAAATGAAAAGATACACAATTGGAATAGTAAAGATACGCAAACGATGTAAAGATACTCAGTTTAAAAGAAACACACTCCCACACTTGCAAAACTCTTAAATACAATAGAAACTCGCATCAGCAGCCTTACAGAAAGATACTCAAACGAGAAATGAAAAGATACACAATTGGAATAGTAAAGATACGAAAACGATGTAAAGATACACAATTGGAATAGTAAACATAGGCAAACGATGTAAAGATACTCAGTTTGAAAGAAACACACTCCCACACTTGCAAAACTCTCAAATTCAATAAAAACTCGCATCAGAAAGCCTTACAGAAAGATACTCAAACGAGAAATGAAAAGATAAACAATTGGAATAGTAAAGATACGCAAACGATGTAAAGATACACAATTGGAATAGTAAAGATACGCAAACGATGTAAAGATACACAATTGGAATAGTAAAGATACGCAAACGATGTAAAGATACACAATTGGAATAGTAAAGATACGGAAACGATGTAAAGATACACAATTGGAATAGTAAAGATACGCAAACGATGTAAAGATACTCAGTTTGAAAGAAACACACTCCCACACTTGCAAAACTCTCAAATACAATAGAAACTCGCATCAGAAGCCTTACGGAAAGATACTCAAACGAGAAATGAAAAGATACACAATTGGAATAGTAAAGATATACAATTGGAATAGTAAAGATACGCAAACGATGTAAAGATACTCAGTTTGAAAGAAACACACTCCCACACTTGCAAAACTCTCAAATTCAATAGAAAATCGCATCAGAAAGCCTTACAGAAAGATACTCAAACGAGAAATGAAAAGATACACAATTGGAATTGTAAAGATACGCAAACGATGTAAAGATACTCAGTTTGAAAGAAACACACTCCCACACTTGCAAAACTCTCAAATACAATAGAAACTCGCATCAGAAGCCTTACAGAAAGATACTCAAACGAGAAATGAAAAGATACACAATTGGAATAGTAAAGATACGCAAACGATGTAAAGATACACAATTGGAATAGTAAAGATACGCAAACGATGTAAAGATACTCAGTTTGAAAGAAACACACTCCCACACTTGCAAAACTCTCAAATTCAATAGAAACTCGCATCAGAAAGCCTTACAGAAAGATACTCAAATGAGAAATGAAAAGATACACAATTGGAATAGTAAAGATACGCAAACGATGTAAAGATACTCAGTTTGAAAGAAACACACTCCCACACTTCCAAAACTCTCAAATACAATAGAAACTCGCATCAGAAGCCATACAGAAAGATACTCAAACGAGAAATGAAAAGATACACAACTGGAATAGTAAAGATACGCAAACGATGTTAAGATACGCAAACGATGTAAAGATACTCAGTTTGAAAGAAACACACTCCCACACTTGCAAAACTCTCAAATTCAATAGAAACTCGCATCAGAAAGCCTTACAGAAAGTACTTAAACGAGAAATGAAAAGATACACAATTGGAATAGTAAAGATAGGCAAACGATGTAAAGATACAAAATGAGAATAGTAAAGATACGGAAACGATGTAAAGATACACAATTGGAATAGTAAAGATACGCAAACGATGTAAAGATACTCAGTTTGAAAGAAACACACTCCCACACTTGCAAAACTATCAAATTCAATAGAAACTCGCATCAGAAGCCTTACAGAAAGATACTCAAACGAGAAATGAAAAGATACACAATTGGAATAGTAAAGATACGCAAACGATGTAAAGATACACAATTGGAATAGTAAAGATACGCAAACGATGTAAAGATACTCAGTTTGAATGAAACACACTCCCACACTTGCAAAACTCTCAAATTCAATAGAAACTCGCATCAGAAAGCCTTACAGAAAGATACTCAAACGAGAAATGAAAAGATACACAATTGGAATAGTAAAGATACGCAAACGATGTAAAGATACACAATTGGAATAGTAAAGATACGCAAACTATGTAAAGATACTCAGTTTGAAAGAAACACACTCCCACACTTGCAAAACTCTCAAATTCAATAGAAACTCGCATCAGAAAGCCTTACAGAAAGATACTCAAACGAGAAATGAAAAAATACACAATTGTAATAGTAAAGATACGCAAACGATGAAAAGATACACAATTGGAATAGTAAAGATACGCAAACGATGTAAAGATACTCAGTTTGAAAGAAACACACTCCCACACTTGCAAAACTCTCAAATACAATAGAAACTCGCATCAGAAGCCTTACAGAAAGATACTCAAACGAGAAATGAAAAGATGCACAATTGGAATAGTAAAGATACGCAAACGATGTAAAGATACACAATTGGAATAGTAAACATACGCAAACGATGTAAAGATACTCAGTTTGAAAGAAACACACTCCCACACTTGCAAAACTCTCAAATACAATAGAAACTCGCATCAGAAGCCTTACAGAAAGATACTGAAACGAGAAATGAAAAGATACACAATTGGAATAGTAAAGATACGCAAACGATGTAAAGATACTCAGTTTGAAAGAAACACACTCCCACACTTGCAAAACTCTCAAATTCAATAGAAACTCGCATCAGAAAGCCTTACAGAAAGATACTCAAACGAGAAATGAAAAGATACACAATTGGAATAGTAAAGATACGCAAACAATGTAAAGATACACAATTGGAATAGTAAAGATACGCAAACGATGTAAAGATACTCAGTTTGAAAGAAACACACTCCCACACTTGCAAAACTCTCAAATTCAATAGAAACTCGCATCAGAAGCCTTACAGAAAGATACTCAAACTAGAAATGAAAAGATACACAATTGGAATAGTAAAGATACGCAAACGATGTAAAGATACTCAGTTTGAAAGAAACACACTCCCACATTTGCAAAACTCTCAAATACAATAGAAACTCGCATCAGAAGCCTTACAGAAAGATACTCAAACGAGAAATGAAAAGATAAACAATTGGAATAGTAAAGATACGCAAACGATGTAAAGATACACAATTTGAATAGTAAAGATACGCAAACGATGTAAAGATACTCAGTTTGAAAGAAACACACTCCCACACTTGCAAAACTCTCAAATACAATAAAAACTCGCATCAGAAGCCTTACAGAAAGATACTCAAACGAGAAATGAAAAGATACACAATTCGAATAGTAAAGATACGCAAACGATGAAAAAATACACAATTGGAATAGTAAAGATACGCAAACGATGTAAAGATACTCAGTTTGAAAGAAACACACTCCCACACTTGCAAAACTCTCAAATTCAATAGAAACTCGCATCAGAAAGCCTTACAGAAAGATACTCAAACGAGAAATGAAAAGATACACAATTGGAATAGTAAAGATACGCAAACGATGTAAAGATACACAATTGGAATAGTAAACATACGCAAACGATGTAAAGATACTCAATTTGAAAGAAACACACTCCCACACTTGCAAAACTCTCAAATTCAATAGAAACTCGCATCAGAAAGCCTTACAGAAAGATACTCAAACGAGAAATGAAAAGATACACAATTGGAATAGTAAAGATACGCAAACGATGTAAAGATACTGAGTTTGAAAGAAACACACTCCCACACTTGCAAAACTCTCAAATACAATAGAAACTCGCATCAGAAGCCTTACAGAAAGATACTGAAACGAGAAATGAAAAGATACACAATTGGAATAGTAAAGATACGCAAACGATGTAAAGATACTCAGTTTGAAAGAAACACACTCCCACACTTGCAAAACTCTCGAATTCAATAGAAACTCGGATCAGAAAGCCTTACAGAAAGATACTCAAACGAGAAATAAAAAGATACACAATTGGAATAGTAAAGATACGCAAACAATATAAAGATACACAATTGGAATAGTAAAGATACGCAAACGATGTAAAGATACTCAGTTTGAAAGAAACACACTCCCACACTTGCAAAACTCTCAAATACAATAGAAACTCGCATCAGAAGCCTTACAGAAAGATACTCAAACGAGAAATGAAAAGATACACCATTGGAATAGTAAAGATACGCAAACGATGAAAAAATACACAATTGGAATAGTAAAGATACGCAAACGATGTAAAGATACTCATTTTGAAAGAAACACACTCCCACACTTGCAAAACTCTCAAATTCAATAGAAACTCGCATCAGAAAGCCTTACAGAAAGATACTCAAACGAGAAATGAAAATATACACAATTGGAATAGTAAAGATACGCAAACGATGTAAAGATACTCAGTTTGAAAGAAACACACTCCCACACTTGCAAAACTCTCAAATTCAATAGAAACTCGCATCAGAAAGCCTTACCGAAAGATACTCAAACGAGAAATGAAAAGATAAACAATTGGAATAGTAAAGATACGCAAACGATGTAAAGATACACAATTTGAAAGAAACACACTCCCACATTTGCAAAACTCTCAAATACAATAGAAACTCGCATCAGAAGCCTTACAGAAAGATACTCAAACGAGAAATGAAAAGATAAACAATTGGAATAGTAAAGATACGCAAACGATGTAAAGATACACAATTTGAATAGTAAAGATACGCAAACGATGTAAAGATACTCAGTTTGAAAGAAACACACTCCCACACTTGCAAAACTCTCAAATACAATAGAAACTCGCATCAGAAGCCTTACAGAAAGATACTCAAACGAGAAATGATAGATAAACAATTGGAATAGTAAAGATACGCAAACGATGTAAAGATACACAATTTGAATAGTAAAGATACGCAAACGATGTAAAGATACTCAGTTTGAAAGAAACACACTCCCACACTTGCAAAACTCTCAAATTCAATAGAAACTCGCATCAGAAAGCCTTACAGAAAGATACTCGAACGAGAAATGAAAATATACACAATTGGAATAGTAAAGATACGCAAACGATGTAAAGACACTCAGTTTGAAAGAAACACACTCCCACACTTGCAAAACTCTCAAATACAATAGAAACTCGCATCAGAAGCCTTACAGAAAGATACTCAAACGAGAAATGAAAAGATACACAATTGGAATAGTAAAGATACGCAAACGATGTAAAGATACTCAGTTTGAAAGAAACACACTCCCACATTTGCAAAACTCTCAAATACAATAGAAACTCGCATCAGAAGCCTTACAGAAAGATACTCAAACGAGAAATGAAAAGATAAACAATTGGAATAGTAAAGATACGCAAACGATGTAAAGATACACAATTTGAATAGTAAAGATACGCAAACGATGTAAAGATACTCAGTTTGAAAGAAACACACTCCCACACTTGCAAAACTCTCAAATACAATAGAAACTCGCATCAGAAGCCTTACAGAAAGATACTCAAACGAGAAATGAAAAGATACACAATTGGAATAGTAAAGATACGCAAACGATGAAAAAATACACAATTGGAATAGTAAAGATACGCAAACGATGTAAAGATACTCAGTTTGAAAGAAACACACTCCCACACTTGCAAAACTCTCAAATTCAATAGAAACTCGCATCAGAAAGCCTTACAGAAAGATACTCAAACGAGAAATGAAAATATACACAATTGGAATAGTAAAGATACGCAAACGATGTAAAGATACTCAGTTTGAAAGAAACACACTCCCACACTTGCAAAACTCTCAAATTCAATAGAAACTCGCATCAGAAAGCCTTACCGAAAGATACGCAAACGAGAAATGAAAATATACACAATTGGAATAGTAAAGATACGCAAACGATGTAAAGATACTCAGTTTGAAAGAAACACACTCCCACACTTGCAAAACTCTCAAATACAATAGAAACTGGCATCAAAAGGCTTACAGAAAGATACTCAAACGAGAAATGAAAAGATACACAATTGGATTAGTAAAGATACGCAAACGATGTAAAGATACACAATTGGAATAGTAAAGATACGCAAACGATGTAAAGACACTCAGTTTGAAAGAAACACACTCCCACACTTGCAAAACTCTCAAATACAATAGAAACTCGCATCAGAAGCCTTACAGAAAGATATTCAAACGAGAAATGAAAAGATACACAATTGGAATAGTAAAGATACGCAAACGATGTAAAGATACACAATTGGAATATTAAATATACGCAAACGATGTAAAGATACTCAGTTTAAAAGAAACACACTCCCACACTTGCAAAACTCTCAAATTCAATAGAAACTCGCATCAGAAAGCCTTACAGAAAGATACTCAAACGAGAAATGAAAAGATACACAATTGGAATAGTAAAGATACGCAAACGATGTAAAGATACTCAGTTTGAAAGAAACACACTCCCACACTTGCAAAACTCTCAAATACAATAGAAACTCGCATCAGAAGCCTTACAGAAAGATACTCAAACGAGAAATGAAAAGATACACAATTGGAATAGTAAAGATACGCAAACGATGTAAAGATACTCAGTTTGAAAGAAACACACTCCCACACTTGCAAAACTCTCAAATTCAATAGAAACTCGCATCAGAAAGCCTTACAGAAAGATACTCAAACGAGAAATGAAAATATACACAATTATAATAGTAAAGATACGCAAACGATGTAAAGATACTCAGTTTGAAAGAAACACACTCCCACACTTGCAAAACTCTCAAATTCAATAGAAACTCGCATCAGAAAGCCTTACCGAAAGATACGCAAACGAGAAATGAAAATATACACAATTGGAATAGTAAAGATACGCAAACGATGTAAAGATACACAATTCGAATAGTAAATATACGCAAACGATGTAAAGATACTCAGTTTGAAAGAAACACACTCCCAAACTTGCAAAACTCTCAAATACAATAAAAACTCGCATCAGAAGCCTTACAGAAAGATACTCAAACGAGAAATGAAAAGATACACAATTGGAATAGTAAAGATACGCAAACGATGAAAAAATACACAATTGGAATAGTAAAGATACGCAAACGATGTAAAGATACTCAGTTTGAAAGAAACACACTCCCACACTTGCAAAACTCTCAAATTCAATAGAAACTCGCACCAGAAAGCCTTACAGAAAGATACTCAAACGAGAAATGAAAATATACACAATTGGAATAGTAAAGATACGCAAACGATGTAAGGATACTCAGTTTGAAAGAAACACACTCCCACACTTGCAAAACTCTCAAATTCAATAGAAACTCGCATCAGAAAGCCTTACCGAAAGATACGCAAACGAGAAATGAAAATATACACAATTGGAATAGTAAAGATACACAAACGATGTAAAGATACTCAGTTTGAAAGAAACACACTCCCACACTTGCAAAACTCTCAAATACAATAGAAACTCGCATCAGAAGGCTTACAGAAAGATACTCAAACGAGAAATGAAAAGATACACAATTGGAATAGTAAAGATACGCAAACGATGTAAAGATACACAATTGGAATAGTAAAGATACGCAAACGATGTAAAGACACTCAGTTTGAAAGAAACACACTCCCACACTTGCAAAACTCTCAAATACAATAGAAACTCGCATCAGAAGCCTTACAGAAAGATACTCAAACGAGAAATGAAAAGATACACAATTGGAATAGTAAAGATACGCAAACGATGTAAAGATACTCAGTTTGAAAGAAACACACTCCCACACTTGCAAAACTCTCAAATACAATAGAAACTCGCATCAGAATCCTTACAGAAAGATACTCAAACGAGAAATGAAAAGATACACAATTGGAATAGTAAAGATACGCAAACGATGAAAAAATACACAATTGGAATAGTAAAGATACGCAAACGATGTAAAGATACTCAGTTTGAAAGAAACACACTCCCACACTTGCAAAACTCTCAAATTCAATAGAAACTCGCATCAGAAAGCCTTACAGAAAGATACTCAAACGAGAAATGAAAATATACACAATTGGAATAGTAAAGATACGCAAACGATGTAAAGATACACAATTGGAATAGTAAACATACGCAAACGATGTAAAGATACTCAGTTTGAAAGAAACACACTCCCACACTTGCAAAACTCTCAAATTCAATAGAAACTCGTATCAGAAAGCCTTACAGAAAGATACTCAAACGAGAAATGAAAAGATACACAATTGGAATAGTAAAGATACGCAAACGATGTAAAGATACTCAGTTTGAAAGAAACACACTCCCACACTTGCAAAACTCTCAAATACAATAGAAACTCGCATCAGAAGCCTTACAGAAAGATACTCAAACGAGAAATGAAAAGATACACAATTGGAATAGTAAAGATACGCAAACGATGTAAAGATACTCAGTTTGAAAGAAACACACTCCCACACTTGCAAAACTCTCAAATTCAATAGAAACTCGCATCAGAAAGCCTTACAGAAAGATACTCAAACGAGAAATGAAAATATACACAATTATAATAGTAAAGATACGCAAACGATGTAAAGATACTCAGTTTGAAAGAAACACACTCCCACACTTGCAAAACTCTCAAATTCAATAGAAACTCGCATCAGAAAGCCTTACCGAAAGATACGCAAACGAGAAATGAAAATATACACAATTGGAATAGTAAAGATACGCAAACGATGTAAAGATACACAATTCGAATAGTAAATATACGCAAACGATGTAAAGATACTCAGTTTGAAAGAAACACACTCCCAAACTTGCAAAACTCTCAAATACAATAAAAACTCGCATCAGAAGCCTTACAGAAAGATACTCAAACGAGAAATGAAAAGATACACAATTGGAATAGTAAAGATACGCAAACGATGAAAAAATACACAATTGGAATAGTAAAGATACGCAAACGATGTAAAGATACTCAGTTTGAAAGAAACACACTCCCACACTTGCAAAACTCTCAAATTCAATAGAAACTCGCATCAGAAAGCCTTACAGAAAGATACTCAAACGAGAAATGAAAATATACACAATTGGAATAGTAAAGATACGCAAACGATGTAAGGATACTCAGTTTGAAAGAAACACACTCCCACACTTGCAAAACTCTCAAATTCAATAGAAACTCGCATCAGAAAGCCTTACCGAAAGATACGCAAACGAGAAATGAAAATATACACAATTGGAATAGTAAAGATACACAAACGATGTAAAGATACTCAGTTTGAAAGAAACACACTCCCACACTTGCAAAACTCTCAAATACAATAGAAACTCGCATCAGAAGGCTTACAGAAAGATATTCAAACGAGAAATGAAAAGATACACAATTGGAATAGTAAAGATACGCAAACGATGTAAAGATACACAATTGGAATAGTAAAGATACGCAAACGATGTAAAGACACTCAGTTTGAAAGAAACACACTCCCACACTTGCAAAACTCTCAAATACAATAGAAACTCGCATCAGAAGCCTTACAAAAAGATACTCAAACGAGAAATGAAAAGATACACAATTGGAATAGTAAAGATACGCAAACGATGTAAAGATACACAATTGGAATAGTAAAGATACGCAAACGATGTAAAGATACTCAGTTTGAAAGAAACACACTCCGACACTTGCAAAACTCTCAAATTCAATAGAAACTCGCATCAGAAAGCCTTACAGAAATATACTCAAACGAGAAATGAAAAATACACAATTGGAATAGTAAAGATACGCAAACGATGTAGATATACACAATTGGAATAGTAAAGATACGCAAACGATGTAAAGATACTGAGTTTGAAAGAAACACACTCCCACACTTGCAAAACTCTCAAATAAAATAGAAACTCGCATCAGAAGGCTTACAGAAAGATACTCAAACGAGAAATGAAAAGATACACAATTGGAATAGTAAAGATACGCAAACGATGTAAAGATACTCAGTTTGAAAGAAACACACTCCCACATTTGCAAAACTCTCAAATACAATAGAAACTCGCATCAGAAGCCTTACAGAAAGATACTCAAAAGAGAAATGAAAAGATACACAATTGGAATAGTAAAGATACGCAAACGATGTAAAGATACACAATTGGAATAGTAAAGATACGCAAACGATGTAAAGATACTCAGTTTGAAAGAAACACACTCCCACACTTGCAAAACTCTCAAATTGAATAGAAACTCGCATCAGAAATCCGTTCAGAAAGATACTCAAACCAAAATTGAAAACATACACAATTGGAATAGTAAAGATACGCAAACAATGTAAATATACTCAGTTTGAAAGAAACACACTCCCACACTTGCAAAACTCTCAAATACAATAGAAACTCGCATCAGAAAGCCTTACAGAAAGATACTCAAACGAGAATTGAAAAGATACACAATTGGAATAGTAAAGATACGCAAACGATGTAAAGATACACAATTGGAATAGTAAAGATACGCAAACGATGTAAAGATACTCAGTTTGAAAGAAACACACTCCCACACTTGCAAAACTCTCAAATTGAATAGAAACTCGCATCAGAAATCCGTTCAGAAAGATACTCAAACCAAAATTGAAAACATACACAATTGGAATAGTAAAGATACGCAAACAATGTAAAGATACTCAGTTTGAAAGAAACACACTCCCACACTTGCAAAACTCTCAAATACAATAGAAACTCGCATCAGAAAGCCTTACAGAAAGATACTCAAACGAGAATTGAAAAGATACACAATTGGAATAGTAAAGATACGCAAACGATGTAAAGATACACAATTGGAATAGTAAAGATACACAAACGATGTAAAGATACTCAGTTTGAAAGAAACACACTCCCACACTTGCAAAACTCTCAAATTCAATAGAAACTCGCATCAGAAAGCCTTACAGAAAGATACTCAAACGAGAAATGAAAAGATACACAATTGGAATAGTAAAGATACGCAAACGATGAAAAGATACACAATTGGAATAGTAAAGATACGCAAACGATGTAAAGATACTCAGTTTGAAACAAACACACTCCCACACTTGCAAAACTCTCAAATTCAATAGAAACTCGCATCAGAAAGCCTTACAGAAAGATACTCAAACGAGAAATGAAAAGATACACAATTGGAATAGTAAAGATACGCAAACGATGTAAAGATACTCAGTTTGAAAGAAACACACTCCCACACTTGCAAAACTCTCAAATTCAATAGAAACTCGCATCAGAAAGCCTTATAGAAAGATACTCAAACGAGAAATGGAAAGTACACAATTGGAATAGTAAAGATACGCAAACGATGTAAAGATACTCAGTTTGAAAGAAACACACTCCCACACTTGCAAAACTCTCAAATTCAATAGAAACTTGCATCAGAAATCCGTTCAGAAAGATACTCAAACGAGAATTGAAAAGATACGCAATTGGAATAGTAAACATACGCAAACGATGTAAAGATACTCAGTTTGAAAGAAACACACTCCCACACTTGCAAAACTCTCAAATTCAATAGAAACTCGCATCAGAAAGCCTTACAGAAAGATACTCAAACGAGAAATGAAAAGATACACAATTGGAATAGTAAAGATACGCAAACGATGTAAAGATACTCAGTTTGAAAGAAACACACTCCCACACTTGCAAAACTCTCAAATTGAATAGAAACTCGCATCAGAAATCCGTTCAGAAAGATACTCAAACCAAAATTGAAAACATACACAATTGGAATAGTAAAGATACGCAAACAATGTAAAGATACTCAGTTTGAAAGAAACACACTCCCACACTTGCAAAACTCTCAAATACAATAGAAACTCGCATCATAAAGCCTTACAGAAAGATACTCAAACGAGAATTGAAAAGATACACAATTGGAATAGTAAAGATACGCAAACGATGTAAAGATACACAATTGGAATAGTAAAGATACGCAAACGATGTAAAGATACTCAGTTTGAAAGAAACACACTCCCACACTTGCAAAACTATCAAATTCAATAGAAACTCGCATCAGAAAGCCTTACAGAAAGATACACAAACGAGAATTGAAAAGATACACAATTGGAATAGTAAAGATACGCAAACGATGTAAAGATACACAATTGGAATAGTAAAGATACGCAAACGATGTAAAGATACTCAGTTTGAAAGAAACACACTCCCACACTTGCAAAACTATCAAATTCAATAGAAACTCGCATCAGAATTCCGTTCAGAAAGATACTCAAACTAAAATTGAAAAGATACACAATTGGAATAGTAAAGATACGCAAACGATGTAAAGATACTCAGTTTGAAAGAAACACACTCCCACACTTGCAAAACTCTCAAATTCAATAGAAACTCGCATCAGATAGCCGTTCAGAAAGATACTCAAACGAGAATTGAAAAGATACACAATTGGACTAGTAAAGATACGGAAACGATGTAAAGATACTCAGTTTGAAAGAAACACACTCCCACACTTGCAAAACTCTCAAATTCAATAGAAACTCGCATCAGAAAGCCTTACAGAAAGATACTCAAACGAGAAATGAAAAGATACACAATTGGAATAGTAAAGATACGCAAACGATGTAAAGATACACAATTGGAATAGTAAAGATATGCAAACGATGTAAAGATACTCAGTTTAAAAGAAACACACTCCCACACTTGCAAAATTCTCAAATTCAATAGAAACTCGCATCAGAAATCCGTTCAGAAAGATACTCAAACCAAAATTGAAAACATACACAATTGGAATAGTAAAGATACGTAAACGATGTAAAGATACTCAGTTTAAAAGAAACACACTCCCATACTTGCAAAACTCTCAAATTCAATAGAAACTCGCATCAGATAGCCGTTCAGAAACATACTCAAACCATAATTGAAAAGATACACAATTGGAATAGTAAAGATACGCAAACGATGTAAAGATACTCAGTTTGAAAGAAACACACTCCCATACTTGCAAAACTCTAAAATTCAATAGAAACTCGCATCAGATAGCCGTTCAGAAAGATACTCAAACGAGAATTGAAAAGATACGCAATTGGAATAGTAAACATACGCAAACGATGTAAAGATACTCAGTTTGAAAGAAACACACTCCCACACTTGCAAAACTCTCAAATTCAATAGAAACTCGCATCAGAAAGCCTTACAGAAAGATACTCAAACGAGAAATGAAAAGATATACAATTGGAATAGTAAAGATACGCAAACGATGTAAAGATACACAATTGGAATAGTAAAGATACGCAAACGATGTAAAGATACACAATTGAAATAGTAAAGATACGCAAACGATGTAAAGATACTCAGTTTGAAAGAAACACACTCCCACACTTGCAAAACTCTCAAATTGAATAGAAACTCGCATCAGAAATCCGTTCAGAAAGATACTCAAACCAAAATTGAAAACATACACAATTGGAATAGTAAAGATACGCAAACAATGTAAAGATACTCAGTTTGAAAGAAACACACTCCCACACTTGCAAAACTCTCAAATACAATAGAAACTCGCATCAGAAGCCTTACAGAAAGATACTCAAACGAGAAATGAAAAGATACACAATTGGAATAGTAAAGATACACAAACGATGTAAAGATACTCAGTTTAAAAGAAACACACTCCCACACTTGCAAAACTCTCAAATTCAATAGAAACTCGCATCAGAAATCCGTTCAGAAAGATACTCAAACCAAAATTGAAAACATACACAATTGGAATAGTAAAGATACGCAAACGATGTAAAGTTTCTCAGTTTGAAAGAAACACACTCCCACACTTGCAAAACTCTCAAATTCAATAGAAACTCGCATCAGATAGCCGTTCAGAAATATACTCAAACCAGAATTAAAAAGATACACAATTGGAATAGTAAAGATACGCAAACGATGTAAAGATACTCAGTTTGAAAGAAACACACTCCCACACTTGCAAAACTCTCAAATTCAATAGAAACTCGCATCAGATAGCCGTTCAGAAAGATACTCAAACGAGAATTGAAAAGATACGCAATAGGAATAGTAAACATCCGCAAACGATGTAAAGATACTCAGTTTGAAAGAAACACACTCCCACACTTGCAAAACTCTCAAATTCAATAGAAACTCGCATCAGAAAGCCTTACAGAAAGATACTCAAACGAGAAATGAAAAGATACACAATTGGAATAGTAAAGATACGCAAACGATGTAAAGATACTCAGTTTGAAAGAAACACACTCCCACACTTGCAAAACTCTCAAATTCAATAGAAACTCGCATCAGAAAGCCTTACAGAAAGATACTCAAACGAGAAATGAAAAGATACACAATTGGAATAGTAAAGATACGTAAACGATGTAAAGATACACAATTGGAATAGTAAAGATACGCAAACGATGTAAAGATACTCAGTTTAAAAGAAACACACTTCCACACTTGCAAAACTCTCAAATTGAATAGAAACTCGCATCAGAAATCCGTTCAGAAAGATACTCAAACCAAAATTGAAAACATACACAATTGGAATAGTAAAGATACGCAAACGATGTAAAGATACTCAGTTTGAAAGAAACACACTCCCACACTTGCAAAACTCTCAAATTCAATAGAAACTCGCATCAGATAGCCGTTCAGAAACATACTCAAACCAGAATTAAAAAGATACACAATTGGAATAGTAAAGATACGCAAACGATGTAAAGATACTCAGTTTGAAAGAAACACACTCCCACACTTGCAAAACTCTAAAATTCAATAGAAACTCGCATCAGATAGCCGTTCAGAAGGATACTCAAACGAGAATTGAAAAGATACACAATTGGACTAGTAAAGATACGCAAACGATGTAAAGATACTCAGTTTGAAAGAAACACACTCCCACACTTGCAAAACTCTCAAATTCAATAGAAACTCGCATCAGAAAGCCTTACAGAAAGATACTCAAACCAAAATTGAAAACATACACAATTGGAATAGTAAAGATACCTAAACAATGTAAAGATACTCAGTTTGAAAGAAACACACTCCCACACTTGCAAAACTCTCAAATACAATAGAAACTCGCATCAGAAGCCTTACAGAAAGATACTCAAACGAGAAATGAAAAGATACACAATTGGAATAGTAAAGATAGACAAACGATGTAAAGATACTCAGTTTAAAAGAAACACACTCCCACACTTGCAAAACTCTCAAATTTAATAGAAACTTGCATCAGATAGCCGTTCAGAAAGATATCAAACCAGAATTGAAAAGATACACAATTGGAATAGTAAAGATACGCAAACGATGTAAAGATACTTAGTTTGAAAGAAACACACTCCCACACTTGCAAAACTCTCAAATGCAATAAAAACTCGCATCAGAAAGCCTTACAGAACGATACTCAAACGAGAATTAAAAAGATACACAATTGGAATAGTAAAGATACGCAAACGATGTAAAGATACTCAGTTTCAAAGAAACACACTCCCACACTTGCAAAACTCTCAAATTGAATAGAAACTCGCATCAAAAATCAGTTCAGAAAGATACTCAAACCAAAATTGAAAGATACACAATTGGAATAGTAAAGATACGCAAACGATGTAAAGATACTCAATTTGAAAGAAACACACTCCCACACTTGCAAAACTCTCAAATTGAATAGAAACTCGCATCAGAAATCCGTTCAGAAAGATACTCAAACCAAAATTGAAAACATACACAATTGGAATAGTAAAGATACGCAAACAATGTAAAGATACTCAGTTTGAAAGAAACACACTCCCACACTTGCAAAACTCTCAAATTCAATAGAAACGCGCATCAGATAGCCGTTCAGAAAGATACTCAAACGAGAATTGAAAAGATACACAATTGGAATAGTAAAGATACGCAAACGATGTAAAGATACTCAGTTTGAAAGAAACACACTCCCACACTTGCAAAACTCTCAAATTTAATAGAAACTGGCATCAGATAGCCGTTCAGAAAGATACTCAAACGAGAATTGAAAAGATACACAATTGGAATAGTAAAGATACGCAAACGATGTAAAGATACTTAGTTTGAAAGAAACACACTCCCACACTTGCAAAACTCTCAAATGCAATGAAAACTCGCATCAGAAAGCCTTACAGAAATATACTCAAACGAGAATTAAAAAGATACACAATTGGAATAGTAAAGATACGCAAACGATGTAAATATACTCAGTTTGAAAGAAACATACTCCCACACTTGCAAAACTCTCAAATGCAATAAAAACTCGCATCAGAAAGCCTTACAGAAAGATACTCAAACGAGAATTAAAAAGATACACAATTGGAATAGTAAAGATACGCAAACGATGTAAAGATACTCACTTTGAAAGAAACACACTCCCACACTTGCAAAACTCTAAAATTCAATAGAAACTCGCATCAGATAGCCGTTCAGAAAGATACTCAAACGAGAATTGAAAAGATACACAATTGGAATAGTAAAGATACGCAAAGGATGTAAAGATACTCAGTTTGAAAGAAACACACTCCCACACTTGCAAAACTCTCAAATCCAATAAAAACTAACATCAGAAAGCCTTACAGAAAGATACTCAAACAAGAATTAAAAAGATACACAATTCGAATAGTAAAGATACGCAAACGATGTAAAGATACTCAGTTTGAAAGAAACACACTCCCACACTTGCAAAACTCTCAAATTGAATAGAAACTCGCATCAGAAATCCGTTCAGAAAGATACTCAAACCAAAATTGAAAACATACACAATTGGAATAGTAAAGATACGCAAACAATGTAAAGATACTCAGTTTGAAAGAAACACACTCCCACACTTGCAAAACTCTCATATTCAATAGAAACTCGCATCAGATAGCCGTTCAGAAAGATACTCAAACGAGAATTGAAAAGATACACAATTGGAATAGTAAAGATACGCAAACGATGTAAAGATACTCAGTTTGAAAGAAACACACTCCCACACTTGCAAAACTCTCAAATTTAATAGAAACTTGCATCAGATAGCCGTTCAGAAAGATATCAAACCAGAATTGAAAAGATACACAATTGGAATAGTAAAGATACGCAAACGATGTAAAGATACTTAGTTTGAAAGAAACACACTCCCACACTTGCAAAACTCTCAAATGCAATAAAAACTCGCATCAGAAAGCCTTACAGAAAGATACTCAAACGAGAATTAAAAAGATACACAATTGGAATAGTAAAGATACGCAAACGATGTAAATATACTCAGTTTGAAAGAAACATACTCCCACACTTGCAAAACTCTCAAATGCAATAAAAACTCGCATCAGAAAGCCTTACAGAAAGATACTCAAACGAGAATTAAAAAGATAGACAATTGGAATAGTAAAGATACGCAAACGATGTAAAGATACTCAGTTTGAAAGAAACACACTCCCACACTTGCAAAACTCTCAAATTTAATAGAAACTTGCATCAGATAGCCGTTCAGAAAGATATCAAACCAGAATTGAAAAGATACACAATTGGAATAGTAAAGATACGCAAACGATGTAAAGATACTCAGTTTGAAAGAAACACACTCCCACACTTGCAAAACTCTCAAATGCAATAAAAACTCGCATCAGAAAGCCTTACAGAAAGATACTCAAACGAGAATTAAAAAGATACACAATTGGAATAGTAAAGATACGCAAACGATGTAAATATACTCAGTTTGAAAGAAACATACTCCCACACTTGCAAAACTCTCAAATGCAATAAAAACTCGCATCAGAAAGCCTTACAGAAAGATACTCAAACGAGAATTGAAAAGATACACAATTGGAATAGTAAAGATACGCAAACGATGTAAAGATACACAATTGGAGTAGTAAAGATACGCAAACGATGTAAAGATACTCAGTTTGAAAGAAACACACTCCCACACTTGCAAAACTCTCAAATTGAATAGAAACTCGCATCAGAAATCCGTTCAGAAAGATACTCAAACCAAAATTGAAAACATACACAATTGGAATAGTAAAGATACGCAAACAATGTAAAGATACTCAGTTTGAAAGAAACACACTCCCACACTTGCAAAACTCTCAAATTCAATAGAAACTCGCATCAGATAGCCGTTCAGAAAGATACTCAAACGAGAATTGAAAAGATACACAATTGGAATAGTAAAGATACGCAAACGATGTAAAGATACTTAGTTTGAAAGAAACACACTCCCACACTTGCAAAACTCTCAAATGCAATGAAAACTCGCATCAGAAAGCCTTACAGAAATATACTCAAACGAGAATTAAAAAGATACACAATTGGAATAGTAAAGATACGCAAACGATGTAAATATACTCAGTTTGAAAGAAACATACTCCCACACTTGCAAAACTCTCAAATGCAATAAAAACTCGCATCAGAAAGCCTTACAGAAAGATACTCAAACGAGAATTAAAAAGATACACAATTGGAATAGTAAAGATACGCAAACGATGTAAAGATACTCACTTTGAAAGAAACACACTCCCACACTTGCAAAACTCTAAAATTCAATAGAAACTCGCATCAGATAGCCGTTCAGAAAGATACTCAAACGAGAATTGAAAAGATACACAATTGGAATAGTAAAGATACGCAAAGGATGTAAAGATACTCAGTTTGAAAGAAACACACTCCCACACTTGCAAAACTCTCAAATTCAATAGAAACTCGCATCAGAAAGCCTTACAGAAAGATACGCAAACGAGAAATGAAAAGATACACAATTGGAATAGTAAAGATACGCAAACGATGTAAAGATACACAATTGGAATAGTAAAGATACGCAAACGATGTAAAGATACTCAGTTTGAAAGAAACACACTCCCACACTTGCAAAACTCTCAAATTGAATAGAAACTCGCATCAGAAATCCGTTCAGAAAGATACTCAAACCAAAATTGAAAACATACACAATTGGAATAGTAAAGATACGCAAACAATGTAAAGATACTCAGTTTGAAAGAAACACACTCCCACACTTGCAAAACT
The DNA here is from genome assembly GCF_933775445.1 of Argentina anserina. Taxonomy (NCBI): domain Eukaryota; kingdom Viridiplantae; phylum Streptophyta; class Magnoliopsida; order Rosales; family Rosaceae; genus Argentina; species Argentina anserina. The sequence goes on along the minus strand of NC_065873.1, from coordinate 9,494,532 downwards.
CTCAAATTCAATAGAAACTCGCATCAGATAGCCGTTCAGAAAGATACTCAAACGAGAATTGAAAAGATACACAATTGGAATAGTAAAGATACGCAAACGATGTAAAGATACTCAGTTTGAAAGAAACACACTCCCACACTTGCAAAACTCTCAAATTTAATAGAAACTTGCATCAGATAGCCGTTCAGAAAGATATCAAACCAGAATTGAAAAGATACACAATTGGAATAGTAAAGATACGCAAACGATGTAAAGATACTTAGTTTGAAAGAAACACACTCCCACACTTGCAAAACTCTCAAATGCAATAAAAACTCGCATCAGAAAGCCTTACAGAAAGATACTCAAACGAGAATTAAAAAGATACACAATTGGAATAGTAAAGATACGCAAACGATGTAAATATACTCAGTTTGAAAGAAACATACTCCCACACTTGCAAAACTCTCAAATGCAATAAAAACTCGCATCAGAAAGCCTTACAGAAAGATACTCAAACGAGAATTAAAAAGATAGACAATTGGAATAGTAAAGATACGCAAACGATGTAAAGATACTCAGTTTGAAAGAAACACACTCCCACACTTGCAAAACTCTCAAATTTAATAGAAACTTGCATCAGATAGCCGTTCAGAAAGATATCAAACCAGAATTGAAAAGATACACAATTGGAATAGTAAAGATACGCAAACGATGTAAAGATACTCAGTTTGAAAGAAACACACTCCCACACTTGCAAAACTCTCAAATGCAATAAAAACTCGCATCAGAAAGCCTTACAGAAAGATACTCAAACGAGAATTAAAAAGATACACAATTGGAATAGTAAAGATACGCAAACGATGTAAATATACTCAGTTTGAAAGAAACATACTCCCACACTTGCAAAACTCTCAAATGCAATAAAAACTCGCATCAGAAAGCCTTACAGAAAGATACTCAAACGAGAATTGAAAAGATACACAATTGGAATAGTAAAGATACGCAAACGATGTAAAGATACACAATTGGAGTAGTAAAGATACGCAAACGATGTAAAGATACTCAGTTTGAAAGAAACACACTCCCACACTTGCAAAACTCTCAAATTGAATAGAAACTCGCATCAGAAATCCGTTCAGAAAGATACTCAAACCAAAATTGAAAACATACACAATTGGAATAGTAAAGATACGCAAACAATGTAAAGATACTCAGTTTGAAAGAAACACACTCCCACACTTGCAAAACTCTCAAATTCAATAGAAACTCGCATCAGATAGCCGTTCAGAAAGATACTCAAACGAGAATTGAAAAGATACACAATTGGAATAGTAAAGATACGCAAACGATGTAAAGATACTCAGTTTGAAAGAAACACACTCCCACACTTGCAAAACTCTCAAATTTAATAGAAACTTGCATCAGATAGCCGTTCAGAAAGATATCAAACCAGAATTGAAAAGATACACAATTGGAATAGTAAAGATACGCAAACAATGTAAAGATACTTAGTTTGAAAGAAACACACTCCCACACTTGCAAAACTCTCAAATCCAATAAAAACTAACATCAGAAAGCCTTACAGAAAGATACTCAAACAAGAATTAAAAAGATACACAATTCGAATAGTAAAGATACGCAAACGATGTAAATATACTCAGTTTGAAAGAAACATACTCCCACACTTGCAAAACTCTCAAATGCAATAAAAACTCGCATCAGAAAGCCTTACAGAAAGATACTGAAACGAGAATTAAAAAGATACACAATTGGAATAGTAAAGATACGCAAACGATCTAAAGATACTCACTTTGAAAGAAACACACTCCCACACTTGCAAAACTCTAAAATTCAATAGAAACTCGCATCAGATAGCCGTTCAGAAAGATACTCAAACGAGAATTGAAAAGATAGACAATTGGAATAGTAAAGATACGCAAACGATGTAAATATACTCAGTTTGAAAGAAACACACTCCCACACTTGCAAAACTCTCAAATTCAATAGAAACTTGCATCAGATAGCCGTTCAGAAAGATATCAAACCAGAATTGAAAAGATACACAATTGGAATAGTAAAGATACGCAAAGGATGTAAAGATACTCAGTTTGAAAGAAACACACTCCCACACTTGCAAAACTCTGAAATTCAATAGAAACTCGCATCAGAAAGCCTTACAGAAAGATACTCAAACGAGAAATGAAAAGATACACAATTGGAATAGTAAAGATACGCAAACGATGTAAAGATACACAATTGGAATAGTAAAGATACGCAAACGATGTAAAGATACTCAGTTTGAAAGAAACACACTCCCACACTTGCAAAACTCTCAAATTGAATAGAAACTCGCATCAGAAATCCGTTCAGAAAGATACTCAAACCAAAATTGAAAACATACACAATTGGAATAGTAAAGATACGCAAACAATGTAAAGATACTCAGTTTGAAAGAAACACACTCCCACACTTGCAAAACTCTCAAATTCAATAGAAACTCGCATCAGATAGCCGTTCAGAAAGATACTCAAACGAGAATTGAAAAGATACACAATTGGAATAGTAAAGATACGCAAACGATGTAAAGATACTCAGTTTGAAAGAAACACACTCCCACACTTGCAAAACTCTCAAATTTAATAGAAACTTGCATCAGATAGCCGTTCAGAAAGATATCAAACCATAATTGAAAAGATACACAATTGGAATAGTAAAGATACGCAAACGATGTAAAGATACTTAGTTTGAAAGAAACACACTCCCACACTTGCAAAACTCTCAAATGCAATAAAAACTCGCATCAGAAAGCCTTACAGAAAGATACTCAAACGAGAATTAAAAAGATACACAATTGGAATAGTAAAGATACGCAAACGATGTAAAGATACTTAGTTTGAAAGAAACACACTCCCACACTTGCAAAACTCTCAAATGCAATAAAAACTCGCATCAGAAAGCCTTACAGAAAGATACTCAAACGAGAATTAAAAAGATACACAATTGGAATAGTAAAGATACTCAGTTTGAAAGAAACACACTCCCACACTTGCAAAACTCTCAAACTCAATAGAAACTCGCATCAGAAAGCCTTACAGAAAGATACTCAAACGAGAAATGAAAAGATACACAATTGGAATAGTAAAGATACGCAAACGATGTAAAGATACATAATTGGAATAATAAAGATACGCAAACGATGTAAAGATACTCAGTTTGAAAGAAACACACTCCCACACTTGCAAAACTCTCAAATTCAATAGAAACTCGCATCAGAAATCCGTTCAGAAAGATAGTCAAACCAAAATTGAAAACATACACAATTGGAATAGTAAAGATACGCAAACGATGTAAAGATACACAATTGGAATAGTAAAGATACGCAAAGGATGTAAAGATACTCAGTTTGAAAGAAACACAGTCCCACACTTGCAAAACTCTCAAATACAATAGAAACTCGCATCAGAAGCCTTACAGAAAGATACTCAAACGAGAAATGAAAAGATACACAATTGGAATAGTAAAGATACGCAAACGATGTAAAGATACACAATTGGAATAGTAAAGATACGCAAACGATGTAAAGATACTCACTTTGAAAGAAACACACTCCCACACTTGCAAAACTCTAAAATTCAATAGAAACTCGCATCAGATAGCCGTTCAGAAAGATACACAAACGAGAATTGAAAAGATACACAATTGGAATAGTAAAGATTCGCAAACGATGTAAAGATACTCAGTTTGAAAGAAACACACTCCCACACTTGCAAAACTCTCAAATGCAATAGAAACTCGCATCAGAAAGCCTTACAGAAAGATACTCAAACGAGAATTAAAAAGATACACAATTGGAATAGTAAAGATACGCAAACGATGTAAAGATACACAATTGGAATAGTAAATATACGCAAACGATGTAAAGATACTCAGTTTGAAAGAAACACACTCCCACACTAGCAAAACTATCAAATTCAATAGAAACTCGCATCAGAAAGCCTTACAGAAAGATACTCAAACGAGAAATGAAAAGATACACAATTGGAATAGTAAAGATACGCAAACGATGTAAAGATACACAATTGGAATAATAAAGATACGCAAACGATGTAAAGATACTCAGTTTGAAAGAAACACACTCCCACACTTGCAAAACTCTCAAATTCAATAGAAACGCGCATCAGAAATCCGTTCAGAAAGATAGTGAAACCAAAATTGAAAACATACACAATTCGAATAGTAAAGATACGCAAACGATGTAAAGATACACAATTGGAATAGTAAAGATACGCAAAGGATGTAAAGATACTCAGTTTGAAAGAAACACAGTCCCACACTTGCGAAACTCTCAAATACAATAGAAACTCGCATCAGAAGCCTTACAGAAAGATACTCAAACGAGAAATGAAAAGATACACAATTGGAATAGTAAAGATACGCAAACGATGTAAAGATACACAATTGGAATAGTAAAGATACGCAAACGATGTAAAGATACTCAGTTTGAAAGAAACACACACCCACACTTGCAAAACTCTCAAATTGAATAGAAACTCGCATCAGAAATCCGTTCAGAAAGATACTCAAACCAAAATTGAAAACATACACAATTGGAATAGTAAAGATACGCAAACAATGTAAAGATACTCAGTTTGAAAGAAACACACTCCCACACTTGCAAAACTCTCAAATTCAATAGAAACTCGCATCAGATAGCCGTTCAGAAAGATACTCAAACGAGAATTGAAAAGATACACAATTGGAATAGTAAAGATACGCAAACGATGTAAAGATACTCAGTTTGAAAGAAACACACTCCCACACTTGCAAAACTCTCAAATTTAATAGAAACTTGCATCAGATAGCCGTTCAGAAAGATATCAAACCAGAATTGAAAAGATACACAATTGGAATAGTAAAGATACGCAAACAATGTAAAGATACTTAGTTTGAAAGAAACACACTCCCACACTTGCAAAACTCTCAAATCCAATAAAAACTAACATCAGAAAGCCTTACAGAAAGATACTCAAACAAGAATTAAAAAAATACACAATTCGAATAGTAAAGATACGCAAACGATGTAAATATACTCAGTTTGAAAGAAACATACTCCCACACTTGCAAAACTCTCAAATGCAATAAAAACTCGCATCAGAAAGCCTTACAGAAAGATACTGAAACGAGAATTAAAAAGATACACAATTGGAATAGTAAAGATACGCAAACGATCTAAAGATACTCACTTTGAAAGAAACACACTCCCACACTTGCAAAACTCTAAAATTCAATAGAAACTCGCATCAGATAGCCGTTCAGAAAGATACTCAAACGAGAATTGAAAAGATAGACAATTGGAATAGTAAAGATACGCAAACGATGTAAAGATACTCAGTTTGAAAGAAACACACTCCCACACTTGCAAAACTCTCAAATTCAATAGAAACTTGCATCAGATAGCCGTTCAGAAAGATATCAAACCAGAATTGAAAAGATACACAATTGGAATAGTAAAGATACGCAAAGGATGTAAAGATACTCAGTTTGAAAGAAACACACTCCCACACTTGCAAAACTCTGAAATTCAATAGAAACTCGCATCAGAAAGCCTTACAGAAAGATACTCAAACGAGAAATGAAAAGATACACAATTGGAATAGTAAAGATACGCAAACGATGTAAACATACACAATTGGAATAGTAAAGATACGCAAACGATGTAAAGATACTCAGTTTGAAAGAAACACACTCCCACACTTGCAAAACTCTCAAATTGAATAGAAACTCGCATCAGATAGCCGTTCAGAAAGATACTCAAACGAGAATTGAAAAGATACACAATTGGAATAGTAAAGATACGCAAACGATGTAAAGATACTCAGTTTGAAAGAAACACACTCCCACACTTGCAAAACTCTCAAATTTAATAGAAACTTGCATCAGATAGCCGTTCAGAAAGATATCAAACCAGAATTGAAAAGATACACAATTGGAATAGTAAAGATACGCAAACGATGTAAAGATACTTAGTTTGAAAGAAACACACTCCCACACTTGCAAAACTCTCAAATGCAATAAAAACTCGCATCAGAAAGCCTTACAGAAAGATACTCAAACGAGAATTAAAAAGATACACAATTGGAATAGTAAAGATACGCAAACGATGTAAAGATACTCAGTTTGAAAGAAACACACTCCCACACTTGCAAAACTCTCAAATGCAATAAAAACTCGCATCAGAAAGCCTTACAGAAAGATACTCAAACGAGAATTAAAAAGATACACAATTGGAATAGTAAAGATACTCAGTTTGAAAGAAACACACTCCCACACTTGCAAAACTCTCAAACTCAATAGAAACTCGCATCAGAAAGCCTTACAGAAAGATACTCAAACGAGAAATGAAAAGATACACAATTGGAATAGTAAAGATACGCAAACGATGTAAAGATACATAATTGGAATAATAAAGATACGCAAACGATGTAAAGATACTCAGTTTGAAAGAAACACACTCCCACACTTGCAAAACTCTCAAATTCAATAGAAACTCGCATCAGAAATCCGTTCAGAAAGATAGTCAAACCAAAATTGAAAATATACACAATTGGAATAGTAAAGATACGCAAACGATGTAAAGATACACAATTGGAATAGTAAAGATACGCAAAGGATGTAAAGATACTCAGTTTGGAAGAAACACAGTCCCACACTTGCAAAACTCTCAAATACAATAGAAACTCGCATCAGAAGCCTTACAGAAAGATACTCAAACGAGAAATGAAAAGATACACAATTGGAATAGTAAAGATACGCAAACGATGTAAAGATACACAATTGGAATAGTAAAGATACGCAAACGATGTAAAGATACTCACTTTGAAAGAAACACACTCCCACACTTGCAAAACTCTAAAATTCAATAGAAACTCGCATCAGATAGCCGTTCAGAAAGATACACAAACGAGAATTGAAAAGATACACAATTGGAATAGTAAAGATTCGCAAACGATGTAAAGATACTCAGTTTGAAAGAAACACACTCCCACACTTGCAAAACTCTCAAATGCAATAGAAACTCGCATCAGAAAGCCTTACAGAAAGATACTCAAACGAGAATTAAAAAGATACACAATTGGAATAGTAAAGATACGCAAACGATGTAAAGATACACAATTGGAATAGTAAATATACGCAAACGATGTAAAGATACTCAGTTTGAAAGAAACACACTCCCACACTAGCAAAACTATCAAATTCAATAGAAACTCGCATCAGAAAGCCTTACAGAAAGATACTCAAACGAGAAATGAAAATATACACAATTGGAATAGTAAAGATACGCAAACGATGTAAAGATACACAATTGGAATAGTAATGATACGCAAACGATGTAAAGATACTCAGTTTGAAAGAAACACACTCCCACACTTGCAAAACTCTCAAATTCAATAGAAACTCGCATCAGAAATCCGTTCAGAAAGATACTCAAACCAAAATTGAAAACATACACAATTGGAATAGTAAAGATACGCAAACGATGTAAAGATACACAATTGGAATAGTAAAGATACGCAAAGGATGTAAAGATACTCAGTTTGAAAGAAACACAGTCCCACACTTGCAAAACTCTCAAATACAATAGAAACTCGCATCAGAAGTCTTACAGAAAGATACTCAAACGAGAATTAAAAAGATACACAATTTTAATAGTAAAGATACGCAAACGATGTAAAGATACACAATTGGAATAGTAAAGATACGCAAACGATGTAAAGATACTCAGTTTAAAAGAAACACACTCCCACATTTGCAAAACTCTCAAATACAATAGAAACTCGCATCAGAAGCCTTATAGAAAGATACTCAAACGAGAAATGAAAAGATACACAATTGGAATAGTAAAGAAACGCAAACGATGTAAAGATACTCAGTTTGAAAGAAACACACTCCCACACTTGCAAAACTCTCAAATACAATAGAAACTCGCATCAGAACCTTACAAAAAGATACTCAAACGAGAAATGTAAAGATACACAATTGGAATAGTAATGATACGCAAACGATGTAAAGATACTCAGTTTGAAAGAAACACACTCCCACACTTGCAAAACTCTCAAATTCAATAGAAACTCGCATCAGAAATTCGTTCAGAAAGATACTCAAACCAAAATTGAAAACATACACAATTGGAATAGTAAAGATACGCAAACGATGTAAAGATACACAATTGGAATAGTAAAGATACGCAAAGGATGTAAAGATACTCAGTTTGAAAGAAACACACTCCCACACTTGCAAAACTCTAAAATTCAATAGAAACTCGCATCAGATAGCCGTTCAGTAAGATACTCAAACGAGAATTGAAAAGATACACAATTGGAATAGTAAAGATACGCAAACGATGTAAAGATACTCAGTTTGAAAGAAACACACTCCCACACTTGCAAAACTCTCAAATGCAATAAAAACTCGCATCAGAAAGCCTTACAGAAAGATACTCAAACGAGAATTAAAAAGATACACAATTGGAATAGTAAAGATACGCAAACGATGTAAAGATACTGAGTTTGAAAGAAACACACTCCCACACTTGCAAAACTCTCAAATGCAATAGAAACTCGCATCAGAAAGCCTTACAGAAAGATACTCAAACGAGAATTAAAAAGATACACAATTGGAATAGTAAAGATACGCAAACGATGTAAAGATACACAATTGGAATAGTAAAGATACGCAAACGATGTAAAGATACTCAGTTTGAAAGAAACACACTCCCACACTAGCAAAACTATCAAATTCAATAGAAACTCGCATCAGAAAGCTTTACAGAAAGATACTCAAACGAGAAATGAAAATATACACAATTGGAATTGTAAAGATACGCAAACGATGTAAAGATAAACAATTGGAATAGTAATGATACGCAAACGATGTAAAGATACTCAGTTTGAAAGAAACACACTCCCACACTTGCAAAACTCTCAAATTTAATAGAAACTCGCATCAGATAGCCGTTCAGAAAGATATCAAACCAGAATTGAAAACATACACAATTGGAATAGTAAAGATACGCAAACGATGTAAAGATACACAATTGGAATAGTAAAGATACGCAAAGGATGTAAAGATACTCAGTTTGAAAGAAACACAGTCCCACACTTGCAAAACTCTCAAATACAATAGAAACTCGCATCAGAAGCCTTATAGAAAGATACTCAAACGAGAAATGAAAAGATGTAACGACCCCAAAATTTCGAGCTTAAAAACTCAAAATCTTAAAATCGTTAAACACAAAAATAATCTCAATGAAATCGAAATCATTTTAATGTCGCAGCGGATCACATCTGAGTTTAAAATATAACTCAGTCAAGCCGATTATTACAAACCCAAATGATAATTCAACATATAACAAATGGATCTGTATAATCCTCACAACTACCTCACAAATAAAATCACACCAAATCTCACACAAAATCCACGCTGGAACCTCACCACGACTGGATGCGATCTACTTCGAGTCTTCGGAGTCGTCACTCAATCACCACTACTCAGCACCTGCGGAAGTATCCCCTACACCATTGTAATTGGTGCACCGGGATTGCAACACAAACCCGGTAAGCTTTACAGCTCGTATGAGTAAAATATTAAAATAACTCTCGTCTCATAAAAGACACAACTCCACATCAACACAGCATAATGAAAATCATGAGAAAACGAGCAACCCATCTGGTTACTCTAATACTTTCACAAAATGGTAACTAATGAGCGCTGGTACACATCCGTTACCCCTCACTTAGTATACCGCTAATGTTGGGTAACCACCCGCCACCCAACATCCAAACAAGCTGAGTACCCATGATCAGATAACCACCCGTTACCTCCATGCAGTACTATGGCAGACAGACTAGAGCTCTAACTGTATCGTAACTTTCGCCCGGCCAAAGGCTAGGTTCCGACTTGCCTCACATGTACAATAATCTCACATCATATTGTACCACACATCACGTCCGAAGACAAATCACAATATTTCACATTTTCCGTGATAAAATCACGTACAATAATCACACATCATATTGTACGTTTTAAAACTTTCACGATATATCCACAATAAAAATCATAACAGTATATTACATAGCAAACTATATATATTCGTATTTATTTACCATTTATACAATATATACATAGTCCACTATATCCTATACATGTCATATTTCATAAACACCTGAAAAATTACGTATAATAATCTCACATCATATCATACCATTAAAATCACACATGCACAATTTTTCTGTCACCGAAATGACTATTTTTAATGAATTAATAACAGTATGTAATTTAATGAACTATATATATATATGTATTTATTACCATTATACTGTATATACGTAGTCCACTAAGTTATATACATGTTATAATTCATTAAACAAACACACTTGCAAAAATGTTGAATCACCACGAGGGTAGATTCGTAATTCAGTGAGATTTTACTCACCTTATTGACTTGAGCGTAATTCCTCAATTCGCGATGCTAATTCCTTTCCTCGATTTAACGATCACCTTAAAAGAATAAGAAAAGAATTTAGAGTCGTTTCGTAAACCTTTAATGCCAAAACAGTAATATACGGTTACTGTTCAGCAATTTTTGGTTTATACGAAGTTACTGTTCACTGTTCACTATTCACGGTTACTGTACAATACTCGATTAATACGTATTTCTGTACGTATAAATATTATATACGTATTTCTGTACGTATAAATAATAATACGTATTTCTGTACGTATAAATATTAATACGTATTTCTGTACGTATAAATATTAATACGTATTTCTGTACGTATAAATATTAATACGTATTTCTGTACGTATAAATATTAATACGTATTTCTGTACGTATTAATATTTATACGTATTTCTGTACGTATAAATATTAATACGTATTTCTGTACGTATACGTACGATTTAATGTAAATACAAATTCAGTAAATAAAATTTACTAAATTACCCTTTTTACAAAATTACTTTTTTACAATTACTGAAAATAATTTATAATTACATTTACCGTAGGTAAAACTTAATTACATTTACCGCAGTAAATAAAAATTACATTTACTTTTACCGTACACAGTAAATTACCAAAATACCCTTCTGTCAAAACTGTCCCACCGCCTCACACGGCGGCGCGTGTGGCACACGCGTCACCTCCGGCCGGCCGCGCGTGGGGCCCACGCGCCGACGCCAACCAAGGCGCGTGTGATGCCACCGCCGCCCCAAATTCCTCCCTTTTCTTCTTCCTTCCCCCTCCTCGGCCTCACGCCGCCCTTATGCTATCTCACACGCTCTCACGCGCCGCTTAACACGGCGGTAACCCACCCCCCTTCAACCCTCTCCGATCTCCACAAAAAATCACAAACAACCAACAATCTTCAATCACAACACTCAATTAATCGATCCATTACCTCAATCGATGTTTTGGATCGTCGGATTCCCTCGGAGAAGCTCCCAAAAGTCGCCGTGAGACTCGGTTTCGGAGGGATGAGGGTCGATGGAGTCGGTGCTCGAGGTGAGTCTCCAGCGGGTAGATTCGTGTCGCGGAGGAAGGGGCGAGGTCGTGATGGTGGCGCCGAGCTCCTGCGATGCCGGCCACGTCGAACTCGACGAGCCCGAGGTCAAGCTCTGGCGGTGTCGCTCGATCCCCGCTCGGGGTGCGTCGTCGCTACTACCGGTCGCTGCGTCGTGGTCGCGCGGTCTCAGTGACACCGGCGGTGTCAAGCACGGAGGCGATCGGAGGGAAATCGCCGGTTTGGAAGGAGAGGTAGGGGAGAGAGAGTCGCGAGGGAGGGAGAGAGAAATGGAGGCGGTGCGAAACGATAGTGAAGGGTTTCCTGAATTGGAAACCCTAATTCACAAAAATATCCTATTTATACCCGTTTCCAAATCGGAAACTAACTTTTATCGTTAATAACTTTTACATCCGACGTCCGATTCGAACGTGTCACATATCCCCGAACTCGTATCGACGAGCTCTACAACTTTCGTGAAGAAAGTTTTCGTAACCGAGCGACGAAATAAAAGTCGATACTCTCGTTCGGAAACGTAACGTTTTTCTTAATAAACGTTCCGAAAACGTTTCCGTTTTTCGTTTCAAAGCATCGCAAACAATAAGTTTCATTTTATTTGAAATTCCAAAACTTAATAGAATTCAAATCAATTCACATATTGTTTTAAAAATCTAGGGTTATTACAAAAGATACACAATTGGAATAGTAAAGATACGCAAACGATGTAAAGATACTCAGTTTGAAAGAAACACACTCCCACACTAGCAAAACTCTCAAATTCAATAGAAACTCGCATCAGAAAGTCTTACAGAAAGATACTCAAACGAGAAATGAAAATATACACAATTGGAATAGTAAAGATACGCAAAAGATGTAAAGATACACAATTGGAATAGTAATGATACGCAAACGATGTAAAGATACTCAGTTTGAAAGAAACACACTCCCACACTTGCAAAACTCTCAAATTCAATAGAAACTCGCATCAGAAATCCATTCAGAAAGATACTCAAACCAAAATTGAAAACATACAAAATTGGAATAGTAAAGATACGCAAACGATGTAAAGATACTCAGTTTGAAAGAAACACACTCCCACACTTGCAAAACTCTCAAATGCAGTAGAAACTCGCATCAGAAAGCCTTACAGACAGATACTCAAACGAGAATTAAAAAGATACACAATTTGAATAGTAAAGATACGCAAACGATGTAAAGATACTCAGTTTGAAAGAAACACACTCCCACCCTTGCAAAACTCTCAAATTCAATAGAAACTCGCATCAGATAGCCGTTCAGAAAGATACTCAAACGAGAATTGAAAAGATACACAATTGGAATAGTAAAGATACGCAAACGATGTAAAGATACTCAGTTTGAAAGAAACACACTCCCACACTTGCAAAACTCTCAAATTCAATAGAAACTCGCATCAGATAGCCGTTTAGAAAGATACTCAAACGAGAAATGAAAAGATACACAATTGGAATAGTAAAGATACGCAAACGATGTAAAGATACACAATTGGAATAATAAAGATACGCAAACGATGTAAAGATACTCAGTTTGAAAGAAACACACTCCCACACTAGCAAAACTCTCAAATTCAATAGAAACTCGCATCAGAAAGTCTTACAGAAAGATACTGAAACAAGAAATGAAAATATACACAATTGGAATAGTAAAGATACGCAAAAGATGTAAAGATACACAATTGGAATAGTAAAGATACGCAAACGATGTAAAGATACTCACTTTGAAAGAAACACACTCCCACACTTGCAAAACTCTCAAATTCAATAAAAACTTGCATCAGATAGCCGTTCAGAAAGATACTCAAACGAGAATTGAAAAGATACACAATTGGAATAGTAAAGATACGCAAACGATGTAAAGATACTCAGTTTGAAGAACCACACTCCCACACTAGCAAAACTCTCAAATTCAATAGAAACTCGCATCAGAAAGCCTTACAGAAAGATACTCAAACGAGAAATGAAAAGATACACAATTGGAATAGTAAAGATACGCAAACGATGTAAAGATACACAATTGGAATAGTAAAGATACGCAAACGATGTAAAGATACTCAGTTTGAAAGAAACACACTCCCACACTTGGAAAACTCTCAAATACAATAGAAACTCGCATCAGAAGCCTTACAGAAAGATACTCAAACGAGTAATGAAAAGATACACAATTGGAATAGTGAAGATACGCAAACGATGTAAAGATACTCAGTTTGAAAGAAACATACTCCCACACTTGCAAAACTCTCAAATGCAATAAAAGCTCGCATCAGAAAGCCTTACAGAAAGATACTCAAACAAGAATTAAAAAGATACATAATTGGAATAATAAAGATACGCAAACGATGTAAATATACTCAGTTTGAAAGAAACACAGTCCCACACTTGCAAAACTCTCAAATTCAATAGAAACTCGCATCAGATAGCCGTTCCGAAATATACTCAAACGAGAATTTAAAAGATACACAATTGGAATAGTAAAGATACGCAAACGATGTAAAGATACTCAGTTTGAAAGAAACACACTCCCACACTTGCAAAACTCTCAAATTCAATAGAAACTCGCATGAGAAAGCCTTACAGAAAGATACTCAAACGAGAAATGAAAATATACACAATTAGAATAGTAAAGATACGCAAACGATGTAAAGATACACAATTGGAATAGTAATGATACGCAAACGATGTAAAGATACTCAGTTTGAAAGAAACACACTCCTACACTTGCAAAACTCTCAAATTCAATAGAAACTCGCATCAGAAATCCGTTCAGAAAGATACTCAAACCAAAATTGAAAACATACACAATTGGAATAGTAAAGATACGCAAACGATGTAAATATACACAATTGGAATAGTAAAGATATGCAAAGGATGTAAAGATACTCAGTTTGAAAGAAACACAGTCCCACACTTGCAAAACTCTCAAATACAATAGAAACTCGCATCAGAAGCCTTACAGAAAGATACTCAAACGAGAAATGAAAAGATACACAATTGGAATAGTAAAGATACGCAAACGATGTAAAGATACTCAGTTTGAAAGAACCACACTCCCACACTAGCAAAACTCTCAAATTCAATAGAAACTCGCATCAGAAAGTCTTACAGAAAGATACTCAAACGAGAAATGAAAATATACACAATTGGAATAGTAAAGATACGCAAAAGATGTAAAGATACACAATTGGAATAGTAATGATACGCAAACGATGTAAAGATACTCAGTTTGAAAGAGACACACTCCCACACTTGCAAAACTCTCAAATTCAATAGAAACTCGCATCAGAAATCCGTTCAGAAAGATACTCAAACCAAAATTGAAAACATACAAAATTGGAATAGTAAAGATATGCAAACGATGTAAAGATACTCAGTTTGAAAGAAACACACTCCCACACTTGCAAAACTCTCAAATGCAGTAGAAACTCGCATCAGATAGCCGTTCAGAAAGATACTCAAACGAGAATTGAAAAGATACACAATTGGAATAGTAAAGATACGCAAACGATGTAAAGATACTCAGTTTGAAAGAAACACACTCCCATACTTGCAAAACTCTCAAATTCAATAGAAACTCGCATCAGATAGCCGTTCAGAAAGATACTCAAACGAGAAATGAAAAGATACACAATTGGAATAGTAAAGATACGCAAACGATGTAAAGATACACAATTGGAATAATAAAGATACGCAAACGATGTAAAGATCCTCAGTTTGAAAGAAACACACTCCCACACGTGCAAAACTCTCAAATTCAATAGAAACTCGCATCAGATAGCCGTTCAGAAAGATACTCAAACGAGAAATGAAAAGATACACAATTGGAATAGTAAAGATACGCAAACGATGTAAAGATACACAATTGGAATAATAAAGATACGCAAACGATGTAAAGATACTCAGTTTGAAAGAAACACACTCCCACACTTGCAAAACTCTCAAATTCAATAGAAACTCGCATCAGATAGCCGTTCAGAAAGATACTCAAACGAGAAATGAAAAGATACACAATTGGAATAGTAAAGATACGCAAACGATGTAAAGATACACAATTGGAATAGTAAAGATACGCAAACGATGTAAAGATACTCACTTTGAAAGAAATACACTCCCACACTTGCAAAACTCTAAAATTCAATAGAAACTCGCATCAGATAGCCGTTCAGAAAGATACTCAAACGAGAATTGAAAAGATACACAATTGGAATAGTAAAGATACGCAAACGATGTAAAGATACTCAGTTTGAAAGAACCACACTCCCACACTAGCAAAACTCTCAAATTCAATAGAAACTCGCATCAGAAAGTCTTACAGAAAGATAGTCAAACGAGAAATGAAAATATACACAATTGGAATAGTAAAGATACGCAAAAGATGTAAAGATACACAATTGGAATAGTAATGATACGCAAACGATGTAAAGATACTCAGTTTGAAAGAAACACACTCCCACACTTGCAAAACTCTCAAATTCAATAGAAACTCGCATCAGAAATCCGTTCAGAAAGATACTCAAACCAAAATTGAAAACATACAAAATTGGAATAGTAAAGATACGCAAACGATGTAAAGATACTCAGTTTGAAAGAAACACACTCCCACACTTGCAAAACTCTCAAATGCAGTAGAAACTCGCATCAGATAGCCGTTCAGAAAGATACTCAAACGAGAATTGAAAAGATACACAATTGGAATAGTAAAGATACGCAAACGATGTAAAGATACTCAGTTTGAAAGAAACACACTCCCACACTTGCAAAACTCTCAAATTCAATAGAAACTCGCATCAGATAGCCGTTCAGAAAGATACTCAAACGAGAAATGAAAAGATACACAATTGGAATAGTAAAGATACGCAAACGATGTAAAGATACACAATTGGAATAATAAAGATACGCAAACGATGTAAAGATACTCAGTTTGAAAGAAACACACTCCCACACTTGCAAAACTCTCAAATTCAATAGAAACTCGCATCAGATAGCCGTTCAGAAAGATACTCAAACGAGAAATGAAAAGATACACAGTTGGAATAGTAAAGATACGCAAACGATGTAAAGATACACAATTGGAATAGTAAAGATACGCAAACGATGTAAAGATACTCACTTTGAAAGAAATACACTCCCACACTTGCAAAACTCTAAAATTCAATAGAAACTCGCATCAGATAGCCGTTCAGAAAGATACTCAAACGAGAATTGAAAAGATACACAATTGGAATAGTAAAGATACGCAAACGATGTAAAGATACTCAGTTTGAAAGAAACACACTCCCACACTTGCAAAACTCTCAAATTTAATAGAAACTCGCATCAGAAAGCCTTACAGAAAGATACTCAAACGAGAAATAAAAAGATACACAATTGGAATAGTAAAGATACGCAAACGATGTAAAGATACACAATTGGAATAGTAAAGATACGCAAACGATGTAAAGATACTCAGTTTGAAAGAAACACACTCCCACACTTGCAAAACTCTCAAATTGAATAGAAACTCGCATCAGAAATCCGTTCAGAAAGATACTCAAACCAAAATTGAAAACATACACAATTGGAATAGTAAAGATACGCAAACAATGTAAAGATACTCAGTTTGAAAGAAACAGACTCCCACACTTGCAAAACTCTCAAATTCAATAGAAACTCGCATCAGATAGCCGTTCAGAAAGATACTCAAACGAGAATTGAAAAGATACACAATTGGAATAGTAAAGATACGCAAAGGATGTAAAGATACTCAGTTTGAAAGAAACACAGTCCCACACTTGCAAAACTCTCAAATACAATAGAAACTCGCATCAGAAGCCTTACAGAAAGATACTGAAACGAGAAATGAAAAGATACACAATTGGAATAGTAAAGATACGCAAACGATGTAAAGATACTCAGTTTGAAAGAAACACACTCCCACACTAGCAAAACTCTCAAATTCAATAGAAACTCGCATCAGAAAGTCTTACAGAAAGATACTCAAACGAGAAATGAAAATATACACAATTGGAATAATAAAGATACGCAAAAGATGTAAAGATACACAATTGGAATAGTAATGATACGCAAACGATGTAAAGATAGTCAGTTTGAAAGAAAAACACTCCCACACTTGCAAAACTCTCAAATTCAATAGAAACTCGCATCAGAAATCCGTTCAGAAAGATACTCAAACCAAAATTGAAAACATATAAAATTGGAATAGTAAAGATACGCAAACGATGTAAAGATACTCAGTTTGAAAGAAACACACTCCCACACTTGCAAAACTCTCAAATGCAATAGAAACTCGCATCAGAAAGCCTTACAGACATATACTCAAACGAGAATTAAAAAGATACACAATTTGAATAGTAAAGATACGCAAACGATGTAAAGATACTCAGTTTGAAAGAAACACACTCCCACACTAGCAAAACTCTCAAATTCAATAGAAACTCGCATCAGAAAGTCTTACAGAAAGATACTCAAACGAGAAATGAAAATATACACAATTGGAATAATAAAGATACGCAAAAGATGTAAAGATACACAATTGGAATAGTAATGATACGCAAACGATGTAAAGATAGTCAGTTTGAAAGAAAAACACTCCCACACTTGCAAAACTCTCAAATTCAATAGAAACTCGCATCAGAAATCCGTTCAGAAAGATACTCAAACCAAAATTGAAAACATATAAAATTGGAATAGTAAAGATACGCAAACGATGTAAAGATACTCAGTTTGAAAGAAACACAGTCCCACACTTGCAAAACTCTCAAATACAATAGAAACTCGCATCAGAAGCCTTACAGAAAGATACTGAAACGAGAAATGAAAAGATACACAATTGGAATAGTAAAGATACGCAAACGATGTAAAGATACTCAGTTTGAAAGAAACACACTCCCACACTAGCAAAACTCTCAAATTCAATAGAAACTCGCATCAGAAAGTCTTACAGAAAGATACTCAAACGAGAAATGAAAATATACACAATTGGAATAATAAAGATACGCAAAAGATGTAAAGATACACAATTGGAATAGTAATGATACGCAAACGATGTAAAGATAGTCAGTTTGAAAGAAAAACACTCCCACACTTGCAAAACTCTCAAATTCAATAGAAACTCGCATCAGAAATCCGTTCAGAAAGATACTCAAACCAAAATTGAAAACATATAAAATTGGAATAGTAAAGATACGCAAACGATGTAAAGATACTCAGTTTGAAAGAAACACACTCCCACACTTGCAAAACTCTCAAATGCAATAGAAACTCGCATCAGAAAGCCTTACAGACATATACTCAAACGAGAATTAAAAAGATACACAATTTGAATAGTAAAGATACGCAAACGATGTGAAGATACTCAGTTTGAAAGAAACACACTCCCACCCTTGCAAAACTCTCAAATTCAATAGAAACTCGCATCAGATAGCCGTTCAGAAAGATACTCAAACGAGAATTGAAAAGATACACAATTGGAATAGTAAAGATACGCAAACGATGTAAAGATACTCAGTTTGAAAGAAACACACTCCCACACTTGCAAAACTCTCAAATTCAATAGAAACTCGCATCAGATAGCCGTTCAGAAAGATACTCAACCGAGAATTGAAAAGATACACAATTGGAATAGTAAAGATACGCAAACGATGTAAAGATACTCAGTTTGAAAGAAACACACTCCCACACTTGCAAAACTCTCAAATTTAATAAAAACGCGCATCAGATAGCCGTTCAGAAAGATACTCAAACGAGAATTGAAAAGATACACAATTGGAATAGTAAAGATACGCAAACGATGTAAAGATACTTAGTTTGAAAGAAACACACTCCCAAACTTGCAAAACTCTCAAATGCAATAGACACTTGCATCAGAAAGCCGTACAGAAAGATACTCAAACGAGAAATGAAAAGATACACAATTGGAATAGTAAAGGTACGCAAACGATGTAAAGATACAGAATTGGAATAGTAAAGATACGCAAACGATGTAAAGATACTCATTCTGAAAGAAACACACTCCCACACTTGCAAAACTCTCAAATTCAATAGAAACTCGCATCAGAAATCCGTTCAGAACGATACTCAAACCAGAATTGAAAAGATACACAATTGGAATAGTAAAGATACGCAAACGATGTAAAGATACTTAGTTTGAAAGAAACACACTCCCAAACTTGCAAAACTCTCAAATGCAATAGACACTTGCATCAGAAAGCCGTACAGAAAGATACTCAAACGAGAAATAAAAAGATACACAATTGGAATAGTAAAGGTACGCAAACGATGTAAAGATACACAATTGGAATAGTAAAGATACGCAAACGATGTAAAGATACTCAGTCTGAAAGAAACACACTCCCACACTTGCAAAACTCTCAAATTCAATAGAAACTCGCATCAGAAATCCGTTCAGAACGATACTCAAACCAGAATTGAAAACATACACAATAGGAATAGTAAAGATGATAGGAGCACAAAGTGTGACGTTCTTAATATGTTTATGCCCTATTCTTACTCTTTGTTACCTCTTATTTAGTATATTTTAGTTTATTTTGTATGAATAAGTGTCTAGGTAGAGCTTATATCAATTATGAGTGAATTGATGATGAAATCGTGCTAAGTGTTAATAATCCTTGTTCATATATGATTCCTTGTTCGAGTAGGATTCATGCTTTCGTATTTCTTTGTTTCTAACGTACTTATTCTTATTAGGAAATACAAATCCATGTTGGAGAAGGAAAGCAATCATAGTTCCACAAGGAAAGAGAAGAAAATACACTTAAAAGCCCAATCCATGCAAGAAATCAAAATGCTGTCAAGATTCGTAGTCCAACTTCGACGGGGTCCCCTGGATAGCTCCGATCGAGTTAGAAGACGTACCATATATGGATAAAAAGGATTTTGAGTCTAGTTTATGTAGGATTTGGAATCAATTCAATATCTTATTTCTACAGGTAGATATGACCGAATCATTGATCAGAGGTCCAGTGAGCTTGACGGAATTATCTCAGCCATTTATTTGCTTTTGATCCAAGGGCTATGAGGGAAACTTGGGACTTTGTTCCTCCTACATATAGAGAACAAATATGTATAAGAATATCTATAATTCCCTGCACCAAAGAATGTCAAAGAAGGCATGCAGCAAATTAAATGAGAAGAGGCAAGAAAGTCAAAGAAGGCATGCAGCAAATTTAATGAGGAGAGGTAAGAAAAATCAAACATGGCTGCAACAATTAAGACTTTTGCTGCCTCCCTAATTCAAAGGAAGAAATTTGTGCAAAAGAAATCAGCATTAAAGGAGGAAGAAGATATGCAATTAATGCAAAAGATATGCAATCCTTGTAGAAATCAGAATTCTGGCACTGCAGATCATCTAACTTTGACGAGCTCCCCTGGACAGCTCAAAATGACTGAGAAAATGCATGATATATGGATGAAAAGCCACGGAAGTCTAGTTGAAATTTCCAGTTGGGATCATCTCAATATCTATTTCCTAGAGAAAGCTATGGCCACAAGAAGGGACAAAGGTTAAATCTGCCGAATCTAGGAAACCTCAACCAATTTGGTTTCAACTTTGTGGACTTTGTGGCCATCCTCCCTTGGGTTTCTTCCTCTATATATAGAACCTCAATTCCACAGAAAAACATCATCAACCTTACTCACAAGACTTGCCAAAGCTCTGCCCAAACACTTTCATTCACCAAGCATCATTGAATCCGAATTCACCACCCTTCACCATATTTTCTGTCCAAAGCTTGGGTGCCTAGGATACCATACTCTTGAAGATCTCGTGTTACCTTTGTAAGGAACCTTGGGAGGAGAATTATAAAGTGTAACTCTTTGATCTTCATGTTAAGTTTTCGGGTTTTTATGTTCTTGTTCTTGGATGATTTATGTTTAGGTTTTGTTAAAGTTATTTTTATTCTTGTCTATGAGATATTTGTAACTTTTGAATGACATCATGAATTAAGGTTTTCGATTTTTAATTCAATGATTTTAGGTTTTATGCCATGAATTTATGTTTATTTATTTAAATGATTTTCGGTGTGTTCTTACTTACGTGTGTGTTTGATACCTGGAAGTTGACGTCGCATGTGTAATAATCCAATGTTATAAACGATTTTGATACTTGGGAGTTGATTCATTGTTTGTTCTTTGTCACCTTCACCGATTATTGCCTAGGTTCGGTTAGACTTGTGCATTTTAATATGTTTATCTTTTCTATGTGATTTTTGGAATTGCATGATTGTTGGTTAAGTAGGTGACATGCTTAATGAATTCAATATGCGTGGCTTTGAAGTTGCATGGTAGGATAAGTATGTTAGATTTCGAATGAGGTTGGGACTGAGTTCGAATGTGTTAAAGTGTCATTGAGTTAGGAACCTTGGGAGGAACTTAACTGCATAACCGATTCTAGGATGTATAATGAACCTTACGGCATGAACTTAATTGAGATTAGATTTCGTTACCTTTGTTCTTATGTTATTTGTTTGGTAATTGCTTATGTGTTGGTTGGTTGATCACATGTATATATTAGTTTAGGTTTATTTTATGTTTGATCCGAAATATATCCCAAAATCCTCATACTCTTATGAATTCGTTGTTAAATATTTGTGATTCTTACCCTGGTTGGATCCCCGGTTTGTGAACGATACCCTCTTGCTTTATACTACTAACGATGCTTACAGGGTTAATATTGATCTCGAGTAATCAAACCGATCAAATGGCGCCGTTGCCGGGGATCCATCATTATGGATCCCAATCTTTTAATTTCGAATTCACTGTTCATATTGTAAATTTGTATATGTTTTTCTTACTTTGTTCTAATATATAGTAATTTTATCTTAGGTTGTTATTTTTTATGATTGAATGAATGATTGTTGTAGGTTGTAAATCGAACGAAATAGGTAAAGTCCATTTTGTTAATATTAGCCTTAACCCCTCATGTTTTCTTCTAAATTTTTTGCATGAGGTTGAGGGCGGCTTTTATTAAATCTTGGAGATTTGTCTAACACCCAAGTTTGTTTCTAGCTGAGTAAGGGGCACGCTCTTTCATTACTCTGGTGCATGGGACCAAAATTGGATCTCAGAGAACTATTAACTGACATACATCTCGGTGATGGAGTCGATAGGGGCATTGCCCTCCATTGTTCAACAAATGAGTCCTACCATGTTCACTGTCTCTGAATTAGCTATCCGGCCATCTGAAACAATGATTCAAACTTGTGTCTAGGCATCCATACTTAGGCCGCATGTCCACCTTGGTTTACAACTTAGAATCAATCGATCATTTAATTGTTTGAATGAAAACTTAAGAATGTTGAACCATGAAATTGATTGAAACAGCAAAAAAAAAATTGTGAATTGTATGAACTTTATAAACTTAAAGAACTAACTTGTGAGTCCTTATTTTATTTTGTTGTAACATATAGTAATTGTAATTGTGTATACTTTATTAGGTTTTTGAGTTGAGAAATTAAAACGAACTTAAACATAAGATTTGACATTATGTTGGATTGGTTGTTAAGCTTGTTTTCGTTTCTTTTTCCTCTTAACATGTGCTTATTATATTTAAATGACTTTTGACATGTTTGTGACTTGTATATACAATGACTTCCTAATTGTTATTCTCTAACTTTTGCATTGCATCTTCATCATTTCATTCCACATTGCATTCATTTTGCATCTCATTCATGTTGCATTTTAAATTCCACGGAATATCATATGCCTAGAGGAACATAGTCTCTTAAGCACCTCGTGTGCTATGTTATGTTCGGTAAGTTCCCACTTACACTAATGATTTTAATTGAGATTCTACAGGTTTATAGTGAAGTGACCAACAATGATCTCAAAAATATACTACAAGGTTGGAAAACAAAATGGCGGAAGAGAAACCCCATAATGTGTCACCTACAAAATGATTGAAAGGAAAACTCGGTCTAAGCTATTAGACTTTAAATTTAAGCGCTTGTTGGGAGGCAACCCAATTTTGATATTTTTACTCTTTACTCTTTATTTGGTTATTGTTTTTGTTCTTTTTGATTTGTTTTGTGCGTGTGTAGGTTAGTCTTCGAGAAAACGTGAAGAGGAGCAAAACATTTCTGTTAAACAGAATCTGGTAGAAACAGTTCGTCGACTTCGGTAGACTGTATCTCCCAACTCAAAGAGAGTTTGAATATGTGCTTTATTTGGAAACAAAGGTATTTGAGTCTAGTTTCTGTATCTTTTTACAGAACTAGATTTAGAGGTCTACATCATTCCCAGTTGCAATTTGAAGGCAGCAAGGTCGTGTCAGAAATTCAGAACTCGTGCAGTTACAGTCTGGAAACAGCAAAACAGGGAGTACTTCCGACCTAACTGGGCAGTCGTGTCATACATGGATTGAAAGCTTGTTGTGTTATCTTCAACTTTCATTCATGACACCTTTTCATTCCGGATCTTTAAGTCAATGGAAATCAGGTATAAACAAGTAAAGGTCATTTCAGTTTTTTATTCTATGAACCTGTTTTATTTGACAACTTTGCAGGGGCATAACTGTCTCCTCATTTGGAGTTAGCGGACGTACTCTATATGCTTGGAAAGCTAGAAACATCAGCTTTCTATTCCCACTGCTATCTTACTGATCGAAGATTATTTTCAAACGTTACGAAGCATGGAATGCAGGCTGTTGGACCGCGTCATGGGGGAGCTTTTCTCATCATTTTCTCATATTTTTCCCATGTTTTTATTTTTGTATTTGTTTCCCTCCACTATGAGTCTTCCATTGCATTATTTATTTTGACATTCATTGAGGACAAATGGAAATATACTCAAATAGGAATTGAAAAGATACTCACTTTGAAAGAAAAACAAGCCACACTGGAATGACACTCGGAATTGAAACGAGACTCGCAGCAGAAAATAACACAGAAAGATACTCAATCGAGGATGGAAAGATACTCAAATAGGAATTGAAAAGATACTCACTTTGAAAGAAACACAAGCCACACTGGAATAATACTCGGAATTGAAAAGAGACTCGCACCAGATAGAAACACATAAAGATACTCAATCGAGGACGGAAAGATACTGAAATAGGAATTGAAGAGACACTCACTTTGAAACAAACACAAGCCACACTGGAATGACACTCAAAATTGAAAAGAGACTCGCACTAAAAAGAAACACATAAAGATACTCTATCGAGAATGGAAAGATACACAAATAGGAATTGAAGAGACACTCACTTTGAAAGAAACACAAGCCACACTGGAATGACAATCAGAAAAGAAAAGAGACTCGCACCAGAAAGTAACACAGAAAGATACTCAATCGAGGATGGAAAGATACTCAAATAGGAATTGAAAAGATACTCACTTTGAAAGAAACACAAGCCACATTGGAATAACACTCGGAATTGAAAAGAGACTGGCACTAAATAGAAACACATAAAGATACTCTATCGAGGACGGAAAGATACTCAAATAGGAATTGAAAAGAGACTCACTTTGATAGAAACACAAGCACACACTGGAATGACACTCGGAATTGAAAAGACACTCGCAGCATAAAGAAATACAGAAAGATACTCAATCGACGATGGAAAGATACTCAAATAGGAAATGAAAAGATACTCACTTTGAAATAAACACAAGCCACACTGGAATAACACTCGGAATTGAAAAGAGACTCGCACCAGATAGAAACACATAAAGATACTCAATCGAGGACGGAAAGATACTCAAATAGGAATTGAAAAGATACTCACTTTGAAAGAAACACAAGCACACACTGGAATGACACTCAAAATTGAAAAGAGACTCGAACCAGAAAGAAACACATAAACATACTCCATCGAGAATGGAAAGATACTGAAATAGGAATTGAAGAGACACTCACTTTGAAAGAAACACAAGCCACACTGGAATGACACTCAAAATTGAAAAGAGACTCGCACTAAAAAGAAACACATAAAGATACTCTATCGAGAATGGAAAGATACTGAAATAGGAATTGAAGAGACACTGACTTTGAAAGAAACACAAGCTACACTGGAATAACACTCGGAATTGAAAAGAGACTCGCAGCAGAAAGTAACACACAAAGATACTCTATCGAGGATGGAAAGATACTCAAATTGGAATTGAAAAGATACTCACTTTGAAAGAAACACAAGCACACACTGGAATGACACTCAAAATTGAAAAGAGACTCGCACCAGAAAGAAACACATAAATATACTCTATCGAGAATAGAAAGATACTGAAATAGGAATTGAAGAGACACTCACTTTGAAAGAAAGACAAGCCACACTGGAATGGCACTCAAAATTGAAAAGAGACTCGCACTAAAAAGAAACACATAAAGATACTCTATCGAGAATGGAAAGATACTCAAATAGGAATTGAAGAGACACTCACTTTGAAAGAAACACAAGCCACACTGGAATAACACTCGGAATTGAAAAGAGACTCGCACTAAAAAGAAACACATAAAGATACTCTATCGAGAATGGAAAGATACTGAAATAGGAATTGAAGAGACACTGACTTTGAAAGAAACACAAGCCACACTGGAATAACACTCGGAATTGAAAAGAGACTCGCAGCAGAAAGTAACACACAAACATACTCCATCGAGAATGGAAAGATACTGAAATAGGAATTGAAGAGACACTCACTTTGAAAGAAACACAAGCCACACTGGAATGACACTCAAAATTGAAAAGAGACTCGCACTAAAAAGAAACACATAAAGATACTCTATCGAGAATGGAAAGATACTGAAATAGGAATTGAAGAGACACTGACTTTGAAAGAAACACAAGCCACACTGGAATAACACTCGGAATTGAAAAGAGACTCGCAGCAGAAAGTAACACACAAAGATACTCTATCGAGGATGGAAAGATACTCAAATTGGAATTGAAAAGTTACTCACTTTGAAAGAAACACAAGCACACACTGGAATGACTCTCAAAATTGAAAAGAGACTCGCACCAGATAGAAACATAAAGATACTATATCGAGAATGGAAAGATACTCAAATGGGAATTTAAAAGATACTCACTTTGAAAGAAATATGATAGATCGTTCGTTTAGAACGTCTATAAAATACCCTGAAAAACATCATCGTTAGTATAGAATAAGCAGGGATCGTTCAGTCCGGGGAATCAAAAGGGCCTCAACACTTATCATGTTATTAGGGGATTTGATTTGGATTCTAAAACTACAACTTAAAATAAATCCTAAATTACTTATATACAATTGATCAACCATTTATCACATAAACCAAACACGAATTTCACTCAAGAAACATGTATGACACGCATAGAACAACATATAGGCAGCAAATTATTTCGATTCTTTCTAAGTCCATTTCAATTCCAATTCTAATTAGAGTCCGAAGCGGTTCATCTAATCGTTAAGACTTCTTATTTATCTAGAATCAACGAAGCGTTCAATCCTAAACATATGCTAAAGAGAGTTCAACATAACGAAGCGTCTAGTTAAACAACAAAGTAGCACATAAGCACATTAAGTCGAGTTGGAGACATGTTACACAAGCATGGCGTCACTCATCTTGATTAAACATGCAAATTCCTAGAACTATCACAGCCCTATATAAGTATCCATAATTGAAACACGAAGCGCATATTCAATCGAAGAACACTTTGGTGAATTAAATCGCAACCCTAGGAGAACCATGGCCTTGGCTTCCTCAAGCATTGATTTAGATGTACAAGTTCAAGGAACTAATTGAAATAAAACCTAAAAACAATTCGGAAACCTACTGCCCATAATCATCTAACACGTCAAACATACATATTTCAATGAATTCATACAATCAAAACATAAAACCAAAGAAGTCTGAATTTATGTTCTTCATATATAAAACCGAAAATCACATCCAAGAATTCATACAATGAAATCGAAAATTGCAGAAAACCAAAAGAAAAATTACAAGACATGGATGAATCACACTTTAGAAACCTTCTAGGATTCGGCAAGAATGGATTCGGATTTGGATGAGGAGGAAGATGAGCACGGTTTTGTGGTGATGGATGAAGATTTTGTGGCTTGAATTTTCTGGATGTGTTTGGGCAGCAATTCGGCTGTGTTTGTGGAAGAATGGAGATGGTGAATTGTGAGGGAGGCTATGCCTTTTATAGAGGAAGGAGGAGAGGAGGGGCTGCTAGGGTTTTGAATGGGCTGATCCATGTATGCACGGCTGAGATTTCTTCTTTTTAATTGGATCTAATGGCTGCCCTTCTTTTCCTTGTAGAATAAGATCTTATCTCCTTGTTTCTCTAGGGTTAGCATGGCATGGGCTGGGCTCCTTCTCCTTGAATTATCTCTTAAAATTCGAAATTAATTCCCTTTAAATCCTGAATGGTAGCTCGGCATTGATCTTCTTTATTCCTTGAATTATCTCTTCAAATCTGAAAATAAGAAAAGAAAATCAATAGTAAGAGATAATACATTTCGAAAATCATGTCCTAATCTAGATATTTGTTTTCTTAAAAAGACACATGTAATAGATGAGCTCAACTAGATTAGGAAAGTTTCTAATTTGCAAAAAGGAAACTTACTAGAATAAGTAAGTTACTAGAACAAGAAAGTTCATTTAGGAAAGTTTCGTAATAAGAGTTTGAGTTCAAGTAGGACTTTCCAAAATGGTACGTTTCCTAGTCTAACAAGGATTCCTAATGCAAACATGACTCTCAAGATATCGCCAATGCGACCAAAACGTAGAAAGATGAAGACTCCTAATTCAACTAGGTTTCCTAGTCCTATAAGGATTCCTACTCAAACTAGGACTCTAGACCAATTCTTCGTTTTTAACTCGTTTAAGCACAAAAACACATCCATAATCATCCATGACTCCTATTGTGACTCAATGACTCGATATTACAACAATAAGGGTTAAGCAAAGTACAAATGAAGGTAAAAACATATTAAGAACGTAGCACAAAGTGCTCCTATCAACTACCCCACACTTGGCTTTTGCTAGTCCCTTAGCAAAACAAAACTACACAAAACACTATTGCCCCTAAATGATTGTCTCAGAATCTCAAAACACATAGCTTTCAAGTTTAAGCATTTGAATGTAAGCACATAAATTCCAAGTTTCATAAACATGTTTCATAGTATGAATAAGTAAGAAATGAGACAATAGGCACATAACATGTTTAGTCAATCCAATCCTCCTCACAAGGCATACTCTCTTCTTCTCACTCAGATTCATGGTTATGATTCACACACAAGTATATGCAAGAGAAAGGATAATAAAGCATCAAATAGCCTGCATATTTCATCAAATGAAAGCACTTTGTGAATAACAAAAGGAAAACCTCATTTAACAACTAAGTGCACAAATGGACCAAAACCATATGCTCAACTCTTGTGATCGTCTCCACAAACCAAGATTTGCTCATTTTAAGAATCATTAGGATCATTTGATAAGGGTGAATGGTTAGGCTTAGCTAAAGGCATGGAATATCAAGGAATCACAAAGGTAATCCTATAGACTTAGCAGAGTAAACACCATCCTTATGACACCACACACCATCAATGGCCAAATATAACAAGTTGGGCCCAAACATCATTTTAACCACAAAGTGAACATGGACAAAGGTCAAATAAACTTTTTTAGACCTTCAATTCAACTCAACTCCAAATCACAAATGGAAGACAACATCTTTTCTTTCCTTTTCATGTATTGCCGATCTCATCATTTTTTCATTCATCATCATTTTTTCCTTTTCTTTTTTCGGCATTTGCTTAAAAGCTTGTTCATATTTTCTTTTCTCATGTCTTCCACCCCACACTTATTTCATGCATCATCACAACATCATCTCAAAAATAGTTCTGCCAAGTCTATAGGACAAGGGAGAGATAACTATACTAAGCATGGAGATAATATAGGTGATGAAGAAAAGGCTCAATGTAGGCTCAAATGGGGTTCAACTAAGGGGTCCCAAACAGGGCACATATAGGGATACATGGCTGTTTGGCTAAAGTGGTGGTAATCCTAGAAATGATCCATAAATCCCTTTCAAAATCAGAGCATTTTATGACTTAAAAGTTTCAACAATCACAAAAGATGAGTTCTAGTAAATTCTAGAGTCCATTAAAAGCTATGGCACATAGTCATTGAATATGCAAAGAATAATGAGGTTCACAAAACAATCACGAAATTTCATATTATCACTCAAGAAGAAAGCATATATAGGCTCAAAAACTCACAGGTTGTTATGGACTTAAACTAACCAAACATGTATGTCATATTGCATTCAATCAACTCTCACATGTTCATACCAACTCCACATTATCAATGAAACTTACAATTCAATTCTTATGAAATGCAAAACCATCATCTATGCATTTAGAGACATAATCATCCTAGACTTTAGGGGCATCCTAAGACTCAAAACAACACATTTTTTTCGAATTTTCTAACATTTTTACGAATTTTTTCTTTCTTTTTTCGTTTTTTAACATGAAATCAAAGCAAAAATCAGCAAACAATGATCATGCAACCCTACCCCACACTTAGAAAATTACATTGTCCTCAATGTAAGCTCAATAATCAGAATGTAATTCATAAGTAGAGAATAAGATCACACATCAATACATATACAATTCAACCATAAGAGTGAAGGGATAAGAAAATGCAAACTCCCGTAGACGACTCCTCCACAGGTACGGTTGAAATGGGTTGCCTCCCATGCAGCGCTTGAGTTTTAAAGTCTCTCAGCCTAGACTCTCTCATGCTCATACATCTGTTGGCGCATCTCTCACACTCGTCTCCTCATACGTGTGCTCCTCAAAAGGTTCAAAGTAGGGCTTAAGTCGATGCCCATTCACCTTGAATGTCTGACCTGTTTTGTCACTTTTAATTTCAATAGCACCATGAGCAAACACATTAGTAACAACAAATGGACCAACCCAACGAGAACGTAATTTTCCAGGAAAAAGTTTAAGTCTAGAATGGAATAAAAGAACTTTTTGACCAACTACAAACTCTTTCCCACGAATCATCTTGTCATGATAAGCTCTCGTTTTCTCCTTGTAAATCCATGCAGCATCATAGGCGTCATTTCGTATCTCCTCAAGCTCATTGAGCTGCAATTTCCTATGAAGACCAGCTGCGTCCTTGTCCATGTTGAATGTCTTCACCGCCCACCATGCTCTGTGCTCCAACTCCACTGGAAGGTGACATGCCTTCCCATACACCAATCTGAATGGTGACATCCCAATAGGCGTCTTGTACGCAGTCCTGTAGGCCCATAATGCATCATCTAATCGATCACTCCAATCCTTCCTTGTTGGACCTACAGTCTTCTCCAGAATTCCCTTTATCTCTCTGTTGGACACTTCTGCCATGCCACTTGTTTGAGGATGATATGGTGTCGAAACCTTGTGGGTTACTCCATACTTCTTAAGCAATGCCTCAATAGTCCGGTTGCAGAAATGAGAACCTCCATCACTTATCAAAACTCTTGGTACTCCAAACCTGCAAAATATGTTAGTTCTCAAGAAACCTGCAACCACTTTCGAATCATTAGTTCGGGTGGCCTTTGCTTCCACCCACTTCGACACATAATCAACAGCTAACAAGATATACAAGAAACCTCTAGATGAAGGAAATGGACCCATGAAATCAATGCCCCACACATCAAAAATTTCGACAATTAAAATAGGGGATAAGGGCATTTGATCTCTCTTACCAATATTACCAGTCCGTTGACACCTATCACAAGAAACACAAAACAAATATGCATCCTTGAAAATAGAAGGCCAATAGAAACCACATTCCAACACCTTTAAAGCTGTTCTACGAGGCCCAAAATGACCTCCACATGCCTCACTATGACAGAAGTTAAGAATCGACCTATGCTCATTCTCTGGGACACATCTCCTAATGACTTGATCACTACATTGTTTCCATAAATATGGTTCATCCCAAATATAGTATCTAGCCATTTTCTTCAATTTAGCCTTATTAGCATGCGAAAGTGTACTAGGAAAGTCCTTAGTAACTAAATAGTTGACAATATCGGCATACCAAGGCACACTTACCTCTATCCCAAAGAGTTGCTCATCTGGGAAAGTCTCACGTAGTGGCTCTCTTTCCTCATCTCGCACGATCCTACTCAAATGATCAGCCACCACATTCTCACTTCCCTTCTTGTCTCGAATCTCAAGGTCAAACTCTTGAATCAATAGAATCCATCGGATCAATCTGGGCTTAGCATCCTTCTTTGTCATCAAATACCTTAAGGCTGCATGGTCAGAATACACAACAACTTTAGAATGCAAAAGATATGATCGAAATTTGTCTAAAGCAAATATTACAGCCAAAAGTTCTTTTTCCGTAGTCGAATAATTCATCTGGGCCTCATTAAGAGTCCTAGACGCATAGTAGATCACTACGGGCTTCTTTTCTCTTCTTTGGCCCAACACCGCCCCAACTGCATAATCCGAAGCATCGCACATCAACTCAAAGGGCAGGTTCCAATCCGGAGGACAAATGATGGGTGCACTAGTCAACAACTCCTTCAACTTCACAAACGCTTTTTCACATGCATCATCCCATATGAACGGCATATCCTTCTGCAATAGGGTACACATAGGTCTCGCCACCATGGAAAAATCCTTGATGAATCTCCTATAAAATCCTGCATGACCAAGGAAAGAACGAACCTCTCTCACAGTTGTGGGAGAGGGTAAGTGATGCACAATATCAACCTTAGCCTTGTCTACCTGAATACCCTTAGCAGATACAATATGTCCCAAAACTATCCCTTGATTAACCATGAAGTGGCATTTTTCCCAATTAAGCACAAGGTTAGTTTCTACACACCTTTTCAATATTAACTCTAAATTCTCTAAACATGCATCAAAGTTTTTACCATAAACACTAAAGTCATCCATAAAAACTTCAATGATATTTTCGATAAAGTCAGAGAAAATAGCAAGCATACATCGCTGAAACGTACCTGGTGCGTTGCACAACCCAAAGGGCATGCGTCGATATGCAAAAGTGCCAAATGGACATGTAAATGTCGTCTTCTCTTGATCTTCCGGATGAATGCATATCTGGTTGTAGCCACTATACCCATCTAGAAAACAAAAGAACTCGTGCCCGGCTAATCTTTCCAACATCTGGTCCATGAACGGCAAAGGCATGTGATCCTTGCGTGTTGTAGCATTCAGCTTCCTATAATCAATGCACATCCTATGACCGGTCACCAACCTCTGGGGTACTAACTCATTCGCTTCATTTTTCACAACAGTCACCCCACTCTTCTTAGGCACAACTTGCACTGGCGAAATCCACCGACTGTCCGAGATGGGATAGATCACTCCACAATCAAGCAGCTTGATCACCTCATCTTTCACGATTTTCATCATTGGTGGGTGCAATCTCCTTTGAGCATCACGTGTAGGCTTGGCGCCATCCTCTAATAAGATCCTATGAACACAAGTTGTAGGGCTGATTCCCTTGATATCCGCCAAAGTCCATCCAATAGCGGTCTTGTTCCTCTTAAGCACATCAATCAATCTAGCTTCCTGCTGCTCACTCAGCGTTGATGACACAATAACTGGTAGAGTATCATCCTTTCCAAGGTACACATACTTCAAATGATCTGGAAGCTGCTTCAAATCTAACTTTGGGGCCTGAACCACAGATGGTAACAATTTGTTAGTGGAAATGGGAATTGACAAGAAAGAGGGATACCTTTTGAACGGTTGAGCTTCAAGCTCACAAAGAATTTCGAAAATCTTGGGCTCAAGATCAGCCCACTCCTCTCTTGGGACACGGTCCCCATGCTTGTCAAATCCGGCCCCTTGCTCCATAGCTAATTGCTATGCTTCCAACGTTTCTGACATAACCTGCGCAATAGATTCAACAACATCAATAGCAAAACACGAGTTAAGGTCAGAAACTGGGTATTTCATTGCCTCAAAAACATTGAAGCTGATAACATCTCCATCAAATTCCATTGATAAACTCCCATTGGCCACATCGATGCATGTCCTTGCAGTTCTCATGAACGGTCTCCCCAAAAGCAGTGGAGTTGTCTCCAAGGGTGATACCTCCATGTCTAGCACATAAAAATCTGCAGGGAAAATAAGGTGACTGACCTGCACAAGGACATCCTCAACATACCCCTTAGGGTACTTGTTAGATCGATCAGCTAATTGAATAATCACGTTATCATTCTTTAAAGGTCCTAATCCTAGTGATTGATAAACATTATATGGCATAACATTTATTGAAGCACCTAGATCAAGCATAACATTGTTAAATAACGTGTTACCAATTTTGCATGGGACGGAGAAACTTCCGGGGTCCTTCATCTTAGGGGGTAGCTTCCTTTGGATGACAGCTGAAACTGTCTCATTCATCTTCACTACCTTCTCCTCCCTAGTCTTCCTTCTTGAAGTGCAAAGCTCCTTAAGAAATTTCGCATACTTGGGAATTTGCTTGATGCACTCCAACAAAGGAAGGTTAACTTCCACCTTCCTAAAGACTTCCAATACCTCCTCATCTGATTTATCCTTCTTGCTCTTTGCAAACCTAGAAGGGAAAGGTACACACGAAATAGGGTTAGTTTTAACTAAACCACTTGAGTTAGGAATTGTACCTTTGGGTGCATCATGGGGCGGCACCATCTCCTTCTTGGAGGTAGCTGGATCCTTCTCCAAGTTCATCTTCATAGGAAATTCGTCACTTTCTTGGTCATGGGCTGTATGGGCCTTTTTTGCAACATTTGGGCTCTCCTTTAGCTCAAGCCCACTCCTTGTTATGATAGCTTGGGCTTGCTCATTTCTTGGGTTGGGTATGACACCACTAGGCAGCTTCCCTTGCTCAGAGAATCGGCCCATGAAGTCCACTACCTGGCCCATATGCGTTTTCAGCTCCGCAATGTCCTTGCTATTTGCTTGTTGACCCACAACCAAAGTTTGAGTAACGGTATTCAACTGACTTTGCCCAGCAGCTAAGGATTTCAACAACTCATCATAATTCGGAGTAGCAGCCACATTTGGAGGTGGTACATTGAGTAGTGGAGCTTGTGGTCTAAACAAACCACCCGGACGAGGCCCAAATTGCATTTGATTCTGATGTGGCCTTAGTACATTTTCATTGTTGGACCATCGAAAGTTAGGATGATCACGTAGGCCAGGATTGTAGGTATTTGAATATGGGTTGTACCTCTGACCTCCTTGATAACCAAGGGCATTGACTTCTTCATACCCTCCATTAGATGCAACTTGAGGACACTGATCAGTAGGGTGCCCCTCCGTACATATCCCACAGACTTGAGCTCCATTAGACTTCATGAAATGGCTCATCATCTTAGACAACTTGTCGACCTTGTCCTCTAGAGCAGAGTTCGAACTGGAGTGAGTCTCATGCACCTGCCTTGTAGTACTTGCAGATGTCCCAAACTGTTGGTTATTCATTGCTCTCTTCTCCAAAAGATCTTTTGCCATGACATTGCTCTTGTCCAAGAACGAACCACCAGCAGCTGAATCAAGGAACTCCCTTTCCATTTGTAGAAGGCCTTCATAAAAGTATTGAAGGAGTAGACCTTCCCTAATGCCATGAGCTGGACATGATGCTATAAGAGACCTGAATCTCTCATAGTAGTTGTAAAACGACTCATCGGGGCCTTGCTTGATACCGGTGATCTGCTTCCTTATGTGAGTAACTCTTGAAGATGGAAAATACTTGGATAAGAATTCGTTCACCATAGTGGTCCAAGAAGTGATCCTACCAGCTGGCACCTCAAATAACCATTTCTGAGCACGGTCCTCCAACGAGTAGGGAAATGCTCGCATCTTCACAATCTGAATGTCTGCTCCTCTTGGGCACATAGTCTCACAGTTGAATTGGAACAAGGTGAGATGTTGATTAGGATCCTCACCAGAAAGACCATGAAACTTGGGTAAATGATGTAGAAACCCACTCTTTAAAACGAAATCATTAGTCTTGCCCTCTTGTGGAACAGGATATGCAATGTTAGAGGGCGCTGTCCCACCAACTGCTCCTTCAACTTGACCATTTTGTTCTCTAATTGATGCCATTACTTCTTCTTGGTTTTCAAGTTTTGGATCGGGTAGATCGAAATTCAACTGGGCTAATGGAAATGGGCTTGTCAACAATTCTAACTCCGGATCCTCAAAGAACAAAGGATTGAGCCCACTACAACTTGTTGCACTTGGAAATGGCGAAATGGACCCAAACTCTTTTTCTTCGTGAAATGAATCTGATTCAATGGATACGTTATCGAACTGAGATGGAGGCTGAATTCTTTTCAGGCGAGCACTAATCTCTTCGGACCAACCAGTAATCTTGGACATTCATTAGCCTGAAAAGAACACATATATATTAGTATCTCTACAACATATGAAATACAAGTATAAGTAAATATAAACTTCTTCTTCCTTTCAATTACAAATTTTCGTTTCCCTCATTTACAAAAACGTAACTCTTCTTTAAATCTATGTTCAATTTTCGTTTTCTTTGTTTCTTTTCTTCTATATTTCGAAAATTACAAGTGTAGGGGTATAACTAAGTCTAATTGATTTAATTCACACACAATCCTAACTTTTAAGGTACGTGGAGCAGAGGAGCTAACTGTGCAATGGACTGAAACAGCCCAAGGTAAGGGTCTTGCTTTATCCGATATACCTTAAAAATTAGAACATCATTTTCTTTTGAAACTATATACATCTATTTATACAACGTTATCTTCTAAGTTATAAAGTGAGGTGGACGTGCGGCCTAAGTACGTCGTCTAGACACAAACTCATTCCTTTGTTTCAGAAGGCTTGATAGCTAGAATCAGAGATAGTCACAAGGCAGGACTCATTTGTTGGACACCACGGGGGCCACAACCTCGAAAGGATGCTTTCCCAATCGACTCCATCACCGAGATGTATGTCAGTCTATGGGCCTCTGAGATCCAATTTTGTAAACCTTGAACCAGGGTAATGAAAATAGCATAGCCCCTTACTCAGCTCGGAATAACTTTGTGTGTTAGACTGGCCCCAAAGTGTTAATAAAAGCCGCCCTCAACCCCAAGTGACCTTTGCAAGGTACAAATGGAGGGTTAAGGCTAGTATTAACAAAATGGACTTTACCTATTCCGTTCACCTTATAACTTACAATAAACCTCGCATAAATAAACATTTAGCTTCCCTAAAAAAAAAATTTCACTATGTGTAACAAGTTTCCTATAGGCATACTACTACAACAATATAACATAAAAAACAACTTTCCACACACACAAATTTTTTTTCGTTCTATAACAATATAAAAAATTTTTTTTTTTTTTTTTTTTTTTTTTTTTTTCGAATCCTTCGAATTACTATTCACAGGAACCAAATTTCCGATCACTATTCGCAGAAACATATAAACCAAGGTAAGGGAATTGAAAAGAGACTCGCACCAGATAGAAACACATAAAGATACTCAATCGAGGACGGAAAGATACTGAAATAGGAATTGAAGAGACACTCACTTTGAAACAAACACAAGCCACACTGGAATGACACTCAAAATTGAAAAGAGACTCGCACTAAAAAGAAACACATAAAGATACTCTATCGAGAATGGAAAGATACACAAATAGGAATTGAAGAGACACTCACTTTGAAAGAAACACAAGCCACACTGGAATGACAATCAGAAAAGAAAAGAGACTCGCACCAGAAAGTAACACAGAAAGATACTCAATCGAGGATGGAAAGATACTCAAATAGGAATTGAAAAGATACTCACTTTGAAAGAAACACAAGCCACATTGGAATAACACTCGGAATTGAAAAGAGACTGGCACTAAATAGAAACACATAAAGATACTCTATCGAGGACGGAAAGATACTCAAATAGGAATTGAAAAGAGACTCACTTTGATAGAAACACAAGCACACACTGGAATGACACTCGGAATTGAAAAGACACTCGCAGCATAAAGAAATACAGAAAGATACTCAATCGACGATGGAAAGATACTCAAATAGGAAATGAAAAGATACTCACTTTGAAATAAACACAAGCCACACTGGAATAACACTCGGAATTGAAAAGAGACTCGCACCAGATAGAAACACATAAAGATACTCAATCGAGGACGGAAAGATACTCAAATAGGAATTGAAAAGATACTCACTTTGAAAGAAACACAAGCACACACTGGAATGACACTCAAAATTGAAAAGAGACTCGAACCAGAAAGAAACACATAAACATACTCCATCGAGAATGGAAAGATACTGAAATAGGAATTGAAGAGACACTCACTTTGAAAGAAACACAAGCCACACTGGAATGACACTCAAAATTGAAAAGAGACTCGCACTAAAAAGAAACACATAAAGATACTCTATCGAGAATGGAAAGATACTGAAATAGGAATTGAAGAGACACTGACTTTGAAAGAAACACAAGCTACACTGGAATAACACTCGGAATTGAAAAGAGACTCGCAGCAGAAAGTAACACACAAAGATACTCTATCGAGGATGGAAAGATACTCAAATTGGAATTGAAAAGATACTCACTTTGAAAGAAACACAAGCACACACTGGAATGACACTCAAAATTGAAAAGAGACTCGCACCAGAAAGAAACACATAAATATACTCTATCGAGAATAGAAAGATACTGAAATAGGAATTGAAGAGACACTCACTTTGAAAGAAAGACAAGCCACACTGGAATGGCACTCAAAATTGAAAAGAGACTCGCACTAAAAAGAAACACATAAAGATACTCTATCGAGAATGGAAAGATACTCAAATAGGAATTGAAGAGACACTCACTTTGAAAGAAACACAAGCCACACTGGAATAACACTCGGAATTGAAAAGAGACTCGCACTAAAAAGAAACACATAAAGATACTCTATCGAGAATGGAAAGATACTGAAATAGGAATTGAAGAGACACTGACTTTGAAAGAAACACAAGCCACACTGGAATAACACTCGGAATTGAAAAGAGACTCGCAGCAGAAAGTAACACACAAACATACTCCATCGAGAATGGAAAGATACTGAAATAGGAATTGAAGAGACACTCACTTTGAAAGAAACACAAGCCACACTGGAATGACACTCAAAATTGAAAAGAGACTCGCACTAAAAAGAAACACATAAAGATACTCTATCGAGAATGGAAAGATACTGAAATAGGAATTGAAGAGACACTGACTTTGAAAGAAACACAAGCCACACTGGAATAACACTCGGAATTGAAAAGAGACTCGCAGCAGAAAGTAACACACAAAGATACTCTATCGAGGATGGAAAGATACTCAAATTGGAATTGAAAAGTTACTCACTTTGAAAGAAACACAAGCACACACTGGAATGACTCTCAAAATTGAAAAGAGACTCGCACCAGATAGAAACATAAAGATACTATATCGAGAATGGAAAGATACTCAAATGGGAATTTAAAAGATACTCACTTTGAAAGAAATATGATAGATCGTTCGTTTAGAACGTCTATAAAATACCCTGAAAAACATCATCGTTAGTATAGAATAAGCAGGGATCGTTCAGTCCGGGGAATCAAAAGGGCCTCAACACTTATCATGTTATTAGGGGATTTGATTTGGATTCTAAAACTACAACTTAAAATAAATCCTAAATTACTTATATACAATTGATCAACCATTTATCACATAAACCAAACACGAATTTCACTCAAGAAACATGTATGACACGCATAGAACAACATATAGGCAGCAAATTATTTCGATTCTTTCTAAGTCCATTTCAATTCCAATTCTAATTAGAGTCCGAAGCGGTTCATCTAATCGTTAAGACTTCTTATTTATCTAGAATCAACGAAGCGTTCAATCCTAAACATATGCTAAAGAGAGTTCAACATAACGAAGCGTCTAGTTAAACAACAAAGTAGCACATAAGCACATTAAGTCGAGTTGGAGACATGTTACACAAGCATGGCGTCACTCATCTTGATTAAACATGCAAATTCCTAGAACTATCACAGCCCTATATAAGTATCCATAATTGAAACACGAAGCGCATATTCAATCGAAGAACACTTTGGTGAATTAAATCGCAACCCTAGGAGAACCATGGCCTTGGCTTCCTCAAGCATTGATTTAGATGTACAAGTTCAAGGAACTAATTGAAATAAAACCTAAAAACAATTCGGAAACCTACTGCCCATAATCATCTAACACGTCAAACATACATATTTCAATGAATTCATACAATCAAAACATAAAACCAAAGAAGTCTGAATTTATGTTCTTCATATATAAAACCGAAAATCACATCCAAGAATTCATACAATGAAATCGAAAATTGCAGAAAACCAAAAGAAAAATTACAAGACATGGATGAATCACACTTTAGAAACCTTCTAGGATTCGGCAAGAATGGATTCGGATTTGGATGAGGAGGAAGATGAGCACGGTTTTGTGGTGATGGATGAAGATTTTGTGGCTTGAATTTTCTGGATGTGTTTGGGCAGCAATTCGGCTGTGTTTGTGGAAGAATGGAGATGGTGAATTGTGAGGGAGGCTATGCCTTTTATAGAGGAAGGAGGAGAGGAGGGGCTGCTAGGGTTTTGAATGGGCTGATCCATGTATGCACGGCTGAGATTTCTTCTTTTTAATTGGATCTAATGGCTGCCCTTCTTTTCCTTGTAGAATAAGATCTTATCTCCTTGTTTCTCTAGGGTTAGCATGGCATGGGCTGGGCTCCTTCTCCTTGAATTATCTCTTAAAATTCGAAATTAATTCCCTTTAAATCCTGAATGGTAGCTCGGCATTGATCTTCTTTATTCCTTGAATTATCTCTTCAAATCTGAAAATAAGAAAAGAAAATCAATAGTAAGAGATAATACATTTCGAAAATCATGTCCTAATCTAGATATTTGTTTTCTTAAAAAGACACATGTAATAGATGAGCTCAACTAGATTAGGAAAGTTTCTAATTTGCAAAAAGGAAACTTACTAGAATAAGTAAGTTACTAGAACAAGAAAGTTCATTTAGGAAAGTTTCGTAATAAGAGTTTGAGTTCAAGTAGGACTTTCCAAAATGGTACGTTTCCTAGTCTAACAAGGATTCCTAATGCAAACATGACTCTCAAGATATCGCCAATGCGACCAAAACGTAGAAAGATGAAGACTCCTAATTCAACTAGGTTTCCTAGTCCTATAAGGATTCCTACTCAAACTAGGACTCTAGACCAATTCTTCGTTTTTAACTCGTTTAAGCACAAAAACACATCCATAATCATCCATGACTCCTATTGTGACTCAATGACTCGATATTACAACAATAAGGGTTAAGCAAAGTACAAATGAAGGTAAAAACATATTAAGAACGTAGCACAAAGTGCTCCTATCAAAATACAAACCCACACTAGAATGACATTTAAAATGGAAAACAGACTCGCACTAAATAGAAATACATAAAGATACACTATCGTGAATGGAAAGATACTCAAATAGGAATTGAAAAGATACTCACTTTGAAAGAAAGACAAGCATACACTGTAATGACACTCGAAATTGAAAAGATACTCGCAGCAGATAGTAACACAGAAAGATACTAAATCGAGGATGGAAAGATACTCAAATAAGAATTGAATAGATACTCACTTTGCAATAAACACAAGCCACACTAGAATAACACTCGGAATTGAAAAGAGACTCGCACCAGATAGAAACACATCAAGATACTCAATTGAGAACGGAAAGATACTCAAATAGGAATTGAAAAGATACTCACTTTGAGAGAAACACAAGTCACACTGGAATAACACTCGGAATTGAAAAGAGACTCGCAGCAGAAAGTAACACATAAAGATACTCAATCGAGGATGGAAAGATACTCAAATAGGAATTGAAAAGATACTCACTTTGAGAGAAACACATGCCACACTGGAACGACACTCAAAATTGAAAAGAGACTCGCACTAAAAAGAAACACATAAAGATACTCTATCGAGGACAGAAAGATACTCAAATAGGAATTGAAAAGATACTCACTTTGAAAGAAACACAAGCACACACTGGAATGACACTCAAAATGGAAAAGAGACTCGAACCAGGAAGAAACACATAAAGATACTCTATCGAGAATGGAAAGATACTCAAACAGGAAATGAAGAGACACTCACTTTGAAAAAAACACATGCCACACTGGAATGACAATCAGAAAAGACAAGAGACTCGCACCCGAAAGTAACACAGAAAAATTCTAAATCGAAGATGGAAAGATACTCAAATAGGAAATGAAAAGATACTCACTTTGAAAGAAAAACAAGCCACACTGGAATAACACTCGGAATTGAAAAGAGACTCGCTACAGAAAGTAACACAGAAAGATACTCAATCGAGGATGGAAAGATACTCAAATAGGAATTGAAAAGATACTCACTTTGAAAGAAACACAAGCACACACTGGAATGACACTCGAAATTGAAAAGACACTCGCAGCAGAAAGAAATACAGAAAGATACTCAATCGCCGATGGAAAGATACTCAAATAGGAAATGAAAAGATTCTCACTTTGAAAGAAACACAAGCCACACTAGAATAACACTCGGAATTGAAAAGAGACTCGCACCAGATAGAAACACATAAAGATACTCAATCGAGGACAGAAAGATACTCAAATAGGAATTGAAAAGATACTCACTTTGAAAGAAACACAAGCACACACTGGAATAACACTCAAAATTGAAAACAGACTCGAACCAGAAAGAAACACATAAAGATACTCTATTGAGAATGGAAAGATACTAAAATAGGAATTGAAGAGACACTCACTTTGAAAGAAACACAAGCCA
Organism: Argentina anserina; assembly: GCF_933775445.1. Taxonomy (NCBI): domain Eukaryota; kingdom Viridiplantae; phylum Streptophyta; class Magnoliopsida; order Rosales; family Rosaceae; genus Argentina; species Argentina anserina. Next base: position 9,452,130 of record NC_065873.1, on the reverse strand, counting down.
CACTAGAATGACACTCAAAATTGAAAAGAGACTCGCACTAAAAAGAAACACATAAAGATACTCTATCGAGAATGGAAAGATACACAAATAGGAATTGAAGAGACACTCACTTTGAAAGAAACACAAGCACACACTGGAATGACACTCGGAATTGAAAAGACACTCGCAGCAGAAAGAAATACAGAAAGATACTCAATCGACGATGGAAAGATACTCAAATAGGAAATGAAAAGATACTCACTTTGAAAGAAAAACAAGCCACACTGGAATAACACTCGGAATTGAAAAGAGACTCGCAGCAGAAAGTAACACAGAAAGATACTCAATCGAGGACACAAAGATACTCAAATTGGAATTGAAAAGATACTCACTTGGAAAGAAACACAAGCACACACTGGAATGGCACTAAAAATTGAAAAGACACTCGCAGCAGAAAGAAACACAGAAAGATACTCAATCGACGATGGAAATATACTCAAATAGGAATTGAAAAGATATTCACTTTGAAAGAAAAACAAGCCACACTGGAATGACACTCGGAATTGAAAAGAGACTCGCAGCAGAAAGTAACACAGAAAGATACTCAATCGAGGATGGAAAGATACTCAAATAGAAATTGAAAAGATACTCACTTTGAAAGAAACACAAGCCACACTAGAATAACACTCGGAATTGAAAAGAGACTCGCACCAGATAGAAACACATAAAGATACTCAATCGAGGACGAAAAGATTGATCGGTTCGATTACTCGAGATCAATATTAACCCTGTAAGCATCGTTAGTAGTATAAAGGAAGAGGGTATCGTTCACAAACCGGGGATCCAACCAGGGTAAAGAATCACAAACATTTAACAACGAATTCGTAAGAGTTTAAAAGATTTGAGATATATTTCGGATCAAACATAAAATAAACCTAAACTAATATATACATGTGATCAACCAACCAACACATAATAAATTACCAAACAAATAACATAAGAACAAAGGTAACAAAATCTACTCTCAATCTTGTTCATGCCGTAAGTATCATAGTTCATCTTAAATTCGATCATGCATCAAGTTCCTACTTGGTTCCTAATACATAGATATTATTGAGCTCAACTACTTGTCTTGCTACGAAATCTAACATACCAATTCATCATGCAATTACGTATCACAAAGAGAAATCAATATGTTTAAAGCACTTATCCAATGTCGAACTGAAGATCATAATCGGTGGAGGAACACAAAGGGGACAAACAATTAATCAACTACTTGTATCAAAATTGTTTTTAACTTTGAATGATTAACATATGCGACATCAACTACTTGTCTTAATCACACATGCAATATAAGAACACACCGAAAATGAATTAAGAACATAAATAAACAGAAACTCATGGCATAAAACCTAAAATCATTGAATAAAAATCGAAAACCTTAATTCATCATGTCATTTGAAAATTACAAATATCTCATAGACAAGAATAAAAATAACTTTAACAAAACCTAAACATAAATCATCCAAGAACAAGGACATAAAAACCCGAAAACTTAACATGAAGATCAAAGAGTTACACTTTATAATTCTCCTCCCAAGGTTCCTTACAGAGGTAGCACGAGATCTTCAAGAGTATGGTATCCTAGGCTCCCAAGCTTTGGACAGAAAATATGGTGAAGGGTGGTGAATTCGGATTCAATGATGCTTGGTGAATGAAAGTGTTTGGGCAGAGCTTTGGCAAGTCTTGTGAGCAAGGTTGATGATCATTTTATGTGGAAATGAGGTGCTATATATAGAGGAAGAAACCCAAGGGAGGATGGCCACAAAGTCCACAAAGTTGAACCAAATTGGTTGAGGTTTCCTAGATTCGGCAGATCTGACCTTTGTCCCTTGTTGTGGCCATAACTTTCTCTAGCAAATAGATATTGAGATGATTCCAACTAACAATTTCAACTAGACTTCCGTGGCTTTTCATCCATATATTCTGCACTTTCTTAATCATTCTGAGCTGTCCAGGAGAGCCCGTCAAAGTTGGATGATCTGCACTGCCAGAATTCTGATTTCTATAAGGATTGCATATCTTTTGCATTAATTGCATATCTTCTTCCTCTTTTAATGCTGATTTCTTTTGCATAAATTTCTTCATTTGAATTAGGGAGGCAGCAAAAGTCTTAATTGTTGCAGCCATGTTTGATTTTCCTACCTCTCCTCATTAAATTTTGCTGCATGCATTCTTTGACTTTCTTGCCTCTTCTCATTTAATTTGCTGCATGCCTTCTTTGACATTCTTTGGTGCAGAGATTTATGGAGATTCTGATACATATTTGTGCTCTATATGCAGGAGGAACAAAGTCCCGAGTTTCCCTCATAGCCCTTGGATCAAAAGCAAATCAATGGCTGAGATAATTCCGCGGAGTTCACTGGACCTCCGATCAATGATTCGGTCATATCTCCCTGTAGGAATAAGATATTGATTTTATTCCAAATCCTACAGAAACTAGACTCACATAGCTTTCTATTCATATAAGGTACGTCTTCTATCTCGATCGGAGCTATCCAGGGGACCCCGTCGAAGTTGGACTACGAATCTTAACAGCATTTTCATTCTTGCATTGATTGGGCTTTTAAGTGTATCTTCTTCTCTTTCCTTGTGGAACTAGGATTGCTTTCCTTCTCCAACATGGATTTGTATTTCCTAATAAGAATAAGTACGTTAGAAACAAAGAAATACGAAAGGATGAATCCTACTCGAACAATGAATCATATCTCAACAAGGATTATTAACACTTAGCACGATTTCATCATCAATTCATTCATAATTGATATAAGCTCTACCTAGACACTTATTCATACAAACGACACTAAAACATACTAAATAAGAGGTAACAAAGACTAAGAATAGGGCATAAACGCATTAAGAACGTCACACTTTGTGCTCCTATCAACAACCCCACACTTAAGCTTTGCTAGTCCCTTAGCAAACACTAGAAAAGTGAAACAAAAACATAAAACAAAAATCAAAACAACTAAACTAATGACTCAACTATAATGCCTTCAACATTTTGTCTCAACGATCTTCAAACTCATAGCATCAAGAATAACACTTAATCGAAATAGATAGAATGAATTTAATGGTTAATAAACATGTGATCTCGCAGAACAAGTAAGACAAGGTAGAAAACATAGGTGATATTAAGCTCAACATGTTCAAAACAAGTTCAAATTCAACTCACAAGGGATATGCACTCCGAATATTTTCTCTCAAGAACATGGCATATGCTTAAAAGCTTTTCACACATAAGAGTTATGAACACATAGCGAATTCGAAAACCTCATGAAAGATACCAATCATATGCACAAATGAACCCAAACCATATGCTTACTCATGAAACAAACTCCACAAATCAAGAGCTACTCATTTTAAGAATCATGCGGATCTTTATAAAAGGTAGGCTTAGGCTCGGTAAAGGATATTATTTTCTTAGGTAAAAGGAATCACAAAGGTCATCCTTAAGACTTAGCAGAGCATTACTCATCCACCTTATGTCGCCATACTTCATAAAATAAGGGCTAATTTTCATCATGTTGAACCCATTCTTCACTCTAAACGTTGTGAAAATGGACAAAGGCTAAAGTATAACATCATTGAGCCTTCAGCAAATATATCACAACTCCAGATTCACATAAACAACATGTATGCCGAGATCATCATTCAATCTTTTCATTTTTTTTTCAAGCCGTGCATATATACTTTTTCTTCTTCTTTTTCACACGGCATCATACAAATTTTCTTTTTCACACTCTTGTCACGGCATTCTTATATACAATAGCATAACCCCACACTTGAGTCGAATCATCACTCCATATTAACATCCAACAATCGGCTCGGCCAAGCCTCGAGAACAAGGTAGAGATATAACTATACTAAGAAAATATATTAACATGTTGGTGATGAAAGAAAAGATTTAACAGAGAAAGATACTCAATCGAGGATGGAAAGATACTCAAATTGGAATTGAAAAGATACTCACTTTGAAAGAAACACAAGCACACACTGGAATGACACTCAAAATTGAAAAGAGACTCGCACTAAATAGAAACACATAAAGATACTCTATCGAGGACGGAAAGATAGTCAAATAGGAATTGAAAAGATACTCACTTTCAAAGAAACACAAGCACACACTGGATTGACACTCAAAATTGAAAAGAGATTCGCACCAGAAAGAAACACATAAAGATACTCTATCGAGAATGGAAAGATACTGAAATAGGAATTGAAGAGACACTCACTTTGAAAGAAACACAAGCCACACTGGAATGACAATCAGAAAAGAAAAGAGACTCGCACCAGAAAGTAACACAGAAAGATACTCAATCGAGGATGGAAAGAAACTCAAATAGGAATTGAAAAGATACTCACTTTGAAAGAAACACAAGCCACACTGGAATAACACTCAAAGATACTCAATCGAGGACGGAAAGATACTCAAATAGGAATTGAAAAGATACTCACTTTGAAAGAAACACAAGCCACACTGGAATGACAATCAGAAAAGAAAAGAGACTCGCACCAGAAAGTAACACTCAAAGATACTCAATCGAGGACGGAAAGATACTCAAATAGGAATTGAAAAGATACTCACTTTGAAAGAAACACAAGCACACACTGGAATGACACTCAAAATTGAAAAGAGACTCGCACCAGAAAGAAACACATAAATATACTCTATCGAGAATAGAAAGATACTGAAATAGGAATTGAAGAGACACTCACTTTGAAAGAAAGACAAGCCACACTGGAATGGCACTCAAAATTGAAAAGAGACTCGCACTAAAAAGAAACACATAAAGATACTCTATCGAGAATGGAAAGATACTCAAATAGGAATTGAAGAGACACTCACTTTGAAAGAAACACAAGCCACACTGGAATAACACTCGGAATTGAAAAGAGACTCGCAGCAGAAAGTAACACAGAAAGATACTTTATCGAGAATGGAAAGATACACAAATAGGAATTGAAGAGACACTCACTTTGAAAGAAACACAAGCCACACTGGAATAACACTCAGAAAAGAAAGGAGACTCGCACCAGAAAGTAACACAGAAAGATACTCAATCGAGGATGGAAAGATACTCAAATGGGAATTGAAAAGATACTCACTTTAAAAGAAACACAAGCACACACTGGAATGATACTCGGAATTGAAAAGACACTCGCAGCAGAAACAAATACAGAAAGATACTCAATCGACGATGAAAAGATACTCAAATAGGAAATGAAAAGATACTCACTTTTAAAGAAACAGATGCAGAAACTTGAATGGCACTACGAAATCAAAATAGACTCGCACCAAAAAGCGACAAAAAGATTCTCAAACCAAGATTGAAAAGATACTTAAATAGGAATTGAAAAGATACTCACTTTGATAGAAACACACGCACAGTTGAATGATACTCAGAATTCAAAAGACACTCGCACCAGAAAACAACACAGAAAGATACTCAATCGAGGATCGAATGATACTAAAATAGGAATTGAAAAGATACTCACTTTAAAAGAAACATACGAAAAACTTGAATAACACTCAGAAATCAAAAGAGACTCCCACAAAAAAGCGACACAATAAGATACTCGAACCATGATTGAAAAAGATACTTAAATAGAAATTGAAAAGATACTCAAAACACACGCACTCTGGAATGACACTCAGAAATCAAAATAGACTCGCACCAGAAAGCAGCACAAAGATACTTAATCGAAGATTGAATGACTCTCAAATAGGAATTGAAAAGAAACTCAGTTTGAAAGAAACAGAAGCACACACTCGAATGACACTCATAATTCAAAAGAATAGAAAGCAAAAACAGAAAGATACTAAATCGATGATTGAAACATATTAAAATAGGAATTAAAAAGATTATCACTTTAAAAAACACAAGCACACACTAGAATGACCCTCAAAATTCAAAACACACTCGCACCAGAAAACAAAACAGAAAGACACTTAATTGAGGAATAAAAGATACTCAAATTGAAATTAAAAAGATACTCACTTTAAATGAAACACACGCACACTGGAACGACCCTAGAATGACATAAAGATACTCGCACCAGAAAGTAACACATAAAGATACTAAAATAGGAATTCAAAAGATAATCAATTTGAATGAAACACACGCACACACTAGAATGACACTCAGAATTCAAAACACACTCACACCAAAAAGCAACACAAAAATATACTCAATCGAGGATAGAAAGATACTCAAATACGAATTAAAAAGAAACTCAGTTTGAAAGAAACATATGCAGACATTGGAATGACAGTCGTAATTCCAAAGACACTAGCACCAGAAAGCGACACAAAAAGATACTCAACCGATGATTGAAAGATACTTAAATAGGAATTGAAAAGATACTTACTTTGAAAAAAACACCTGCACACACCGGAATGACACTCGGAATTCAAAAGATTCTCACACTAGAGTGCAACACAGAAAGATACTCAATCGAGGATTGAAAGATACTCAAATAGGAATTGAAAAGATACTCACTTTGAAAGAAACACATGCGCATAGTGGAAAGACAGTTAGAATTCAAAGGACACACGCATCAGAAAATAACATAGAAAGATACTCAATCGAGGATTGAAAGATACTCAAATAGGAATTGAAAAGATACTCACTTTGAATTAAACACACGCGGACAGTGGAATCACACTCGGAATTCAAAAGACACTCGCACTAGAAAGCGACACAGAAAGATACTCAATCGATGATCGAAATATACCTAAATAGGAATTGAAAAGATACACACTTTAAAAGAAATAGATGCATAAACTTGAATGAGACTCAGAAATTAAAAGAGACTCGCACCAAAAAGCGACAAAAAAGGATAATCAATCGAGGGTTGAAAGATACTAAAATAGGAATTGAAAATAAACTCAGTTTGAAAGAAACAGACGCACACACTGGAATGACACTCAGAATTCAAAAGACACTCGCACCATAAAGGAAAATAGAACGATATCCAATCGAGGATTGAAAGATACTCAAATAAGAATTAAAAAAATACACACTTTGAAAGAAATACACGCAGACACTGGAATGACACTCATAATTCAAAATACACTCGCATCAGAAAACAACACATAAAGATACTCAATCGAGGATTGAAAGATACTCAAATAGGATTTGAAAAGATATTCACTTTGAAATAAACACACGCAGACACTAGAATGACACTAATAATTCAAAAGACACTTGCAGCAGAAAGCTAAATAGAAAGATACTCAATCGAGGATTGAAAGATACTCAAATAGGAATTAGCAAGATAACAACTTTGAAAGAAACACATGCACTCACTTGAATGCCACTCAGAATTCAAAACACACTCGCACCAGAAACAAGACAAAAAAATACTGAATTGAGGATTGAAAGATACTCAAATAGGAATTAAAAAGATACTCACTTTGAATGAAACACACGCACACATTGGAATGACACTCAGAATTCAAAACACACTCGCACCAGAAAGCAACACAGAAAGTTACTCAATTGAGTATTGAAAGATACTAAATTAGGAATTGAGACGAGACTCACTTTGAAAGAAACACACGCAGATACTGGCATGATACTCGGAATTCAAAAGACACGCGCACAGTGGAATCACACTCAGAATTCAAAAGACACTCGCACTAGAAAGCGACACAGAAAGATACTCAATCGATGATCAAATAGGAATTGAAAAGATACACACTTTAAAAGAAATAGATGCATAAGCTTGAATGACACTCAGAAATTAAAAGAGACTCGCACCCAAAAGCGACAAAAAAGGATACTCAATCGAGGATTGAAAGATACTAAAATAGGAATTGAAAAGAAACTCAGTTTGAAAGAAACAGACGCACACACTGGAATGACACTCAGAATTCAAAAGACACTCGCACCATAAAGGAAAATAGAAAGATATCCAATCGAGGATTGAAAGATACTCAAATAAGAATTAAAAAAAATACACACTTTGAAAGAAACACACGCAGACACTGGAATGACACTCATAATTCAAAATACACTCGCATCAGAAAACAACACATAAAGATACTCAATCGAGGATTGAAAGATACTCACTTTGAAAGAAACACACGTAGACACTAGAATGACACTAATAATTCAAAAGACACTTGCAGCAGAAAGCTAAACAGAAAGATGCTCAATCGAGGATTGAAAGATACTCAAATAGGAATTAGCAAGATAACAACTTTGAAAGAAACACATGCACTCACTTGAATGCCACTCAGAATTCAAAACACACTCGCACCAGAAACAAGACAAAAAGATACTGAATTGAGGATTGAAAGATACTTAAATAGGAATTAAAAAGATACTCACTTTGAATGAAACACACGCACACACTGGAATGACACTCAGAATTCAAAACACACTCGCACTAGAAAGCAACACAGAAAGTTACTCAATTGAGTATTGATAGATACTAAATTAGGAATTGAAACGAGACTCACTTTGAAAGAAACACACGCAGATACTGGCATGACACTTATGATTCAAAAGACACTCGCACCAAAAAGCAACACAGAAAGATACTCAATCGAGGATTGAAAAATACTAAAATAGGAAATGAAAAGATACTCACTTTGAAAGAAACACACGCGCACACTAGAATGACACTCAGAATTTAAAAGACACTCGCAACAGAAAACAACACATAAAGATACTCAATCGAGGATTGAAAGATACGCAAATAGGAATTAAAAGATACTCACTTTGAAAAGAAACACACGCACACTGGAATGACACTCAGAAATTAAAAGGGACTCGCACCATAAAGCAACACAGAAAGATACTCATACAAAGATTGAAAGATACTCAATTAGGAATTGAAAAGATAATCAGTTTGAAAGAAACGTACGTACACACTGGAATGACACTCAGAATTCAAAAGACACTCGCACCAGAAAGCAAAACAAAAAGATACACAAACGAGGATTGAAAGATACTCAAATAGGAATTGAAAAGATACTCACTTTAAAAGAAACACACGCACACACTTTAAAAGAAACTCAGTTTGACCCGATATATCGCATGTTGACCCGATATTTTTAGTTGACCGATATATTAAGGTAATATGACATTTATCCTATCGGTTTCTAAAAATCAGCGATATATCGCCGATATATCGTGATATTTAGAACACATGTTGTACATAAAGATCTAGAGAGTTCCAATTTACGAACTCGTCCACGAGTTGGACCGCAAAGATTAGTTGCTTACGAAGTCAAAACACCGATGGAACTTAAAAATACAAACTAAAGTACGTGACGATGAACCAGTAGTCACACACGTTTTGTTTTCATAATCCTACGCTTGTCCGCACCTGATCCGGAAGTTTCAAGTATAAAATAAACATTTGATGGCTTCTGGGAGGCTGAATAGCTTCGTCTAGACTCCTCCTCTCGTCGTTGGTTCGTTCTCTCTAATCTCTACGCCGCCTCAACCCGTTCATCTCTTTCTGTTCTACCATGGCTCGCAGAAGCTCCGGAGGTTAGATCTCTCTGCCCTTTATATTAAAGCCCCTTTTTATCTTCTTTGACAACTCAGGAATGCTAGTGCCTGGATCTTGGTATTCTGTTAGGGATATGGGTTTTCTTTTAATTATCAATTTATTAAAGGGTTGTGTGCTTTTGTTTTCGATTTGAATGTTGTATGTGTATTTGATGCTATTAGTTGTTATTGAATAGTTAATTTCAGAGTTGTGTTTGAATAGCTAATTTATGTTGCCATGTATTGTTTTCTTAGCACTACTCCTTTTTCGTTTATTTAATTATTTTTTCCGGCAGCTAAATGAGCTCAACAGAAAGTCTTGCAGTTCTTGTTTATCCGCAGTTGAGGAATTTCCAGTATTTGGCTTGAAACCTAAAATTGTTTAATTGTCGTAGTGATTTTGGTTGTCATCATGTCCGTGTTTGATACTTGTACTAGATAATCTGCATTTCTTTCTGTTTCTAATTGGCTAATGTGTATTGTTTTCAGGTCGTTCTGCTCGCCCAGCTCCTCGTCGTGCCCCAGCACCTGCTCCAGGTACTTATATTCGACATTGTCTTAATTGTGATACGGTATTAATTGTTTGGTAGTACCACACTAAGCTATCAGCCTCTAATTACATCAAATGTCTTGTTTCATGCAGTTCGCCAGGCACCTCCCCCAGCTCCTGTACAAAGTGGAAGTGGTGGATCTATGCTTGGGGGGATTGGATCAACCATAGCTCAGGGTAATAAACTGTGACCCATATCTAGTTTCTCAGTGATGCATTGACTGTCATTGAATTATGTTCAGGATTCAATAATGTTTCCCATTTCTTTCCGTAGGAATGGCTTTTGGAGGTGGAAGTGCTGTAGCACACAGGGCTGTGGATGCTGTGATGGGTCCTCGCACCATTCAGCATGAGACGGTAGCATCTGAGGCCTCTGCTGCTCCAGCATCCATGGCCAACTCTGACGCTTGCAGTATTCACTCTAAGGCATTCCAAGATGTAAGCACCTCATCTTCAAAACCCTTTATTTTTTGCTTTTATACAACTTTAGTGAGTTCTGGAAAGTGTTCACAGCCTCTATGCTCTATTAAGTATTAGGACTAGTACGTGTAGTTACTTGTAAATTTTGGTGTCAATCCTTCCGTTTTCCCATTTACTGTTGCAAGAGTGGGTTTTGCCAGGTGGTTTTAGCTTGCGACCAGTCCTCATGACTCAGTAGAGTTTTTCTTATTCCTTTTTGCCATTTGCCATCATTTCTATTACTAGTGATAAAATTCCATTCTAGTTGCCGGTTTCGTATATGTTTTTTTCTCCTTGTATATGTTATCATTTTGAGAAGTCCCTTTTCTCCGATGTTGTAAAACCATGTCTGCTGGTGATGTTTTCCATTTTAACCTTGTTGAGATGAGGTGAAGATGTAATTATATTTTAAATTAGGAGTGGTTGTCCTACTTGTCAGGTCGATGCCATGTAGTTCATTAATTCTGTAATCATAAAACGTTGCAATGAATTTGAGTTATGTATGAAGTGATAGCAAGTTTGGCTTAAATAAATGTAAATTTTTGGCTCTTCTGCAGTGTGTCAGCAACTTTGGAAGTGACATCAGCAAGTGCCAGTTCTACATGGATATGCTGTCCGAGTGTAAGAAGAACTCTGGCATGTTGAGCGCCTAATTGCAGCTTCGTTTGCCTATGGCTTGTGGAGCAACACCTGATTTGAACTTTTCGGCTATGTTATTTAATAATGTTCTAGTCATGAGGGTGCTAAAACATTATGCATGGCATTCTATTGTGGAATAAATTTTTTTTTATAAACTTTAATTGAAAGTGATGGACACCGGTGGGGGAGCTAATTGGAACTGATATTTGATTTCCTTGCCTTCTGTATGGAGGGGAGCAGTGAATGTGACTAGATGGTCTGGGCGCACGAGGTTAATATAAGGGGATCGAAGTTTCTTTTCTTTAATTTGACAGATATTGGTTAAACTACGTGTCGGAATTTCTCATGTCTCTTGAGTTGGGGCCAACTTTAAACTTGAAAACAAATTTTACATTCTGGGACTCGAGTGAGTACTTTACTTGTACCTAAAAAAATTTAAAACAATAGTGTGTGCATGCGTCACATAGACACTTCCTACGAATAAGTTAGTAGTCGAGGTTATGATCATGCGGTGATGCCTCTGGTGAATTTGATCGCAAAACAGACTTTTTGGCCCTAATGTGCTTGCCATTTATTCTCAAGGTCACCTTCCTTCTTCCATCAAGAATCATTGGAATCAAGGATGCCGAACTAACCACAATTCATTACGATTTTACTTTTATCTTTTTACTCAGATTGAGAGTCGTACTAAGTGTAACGACTCTAAAAGTTGACTTTTAGATGCGTAAGTTTTTCGAGAAAACTCTCTTCACGAAAGCTGTAAAGCTCGTCGATACGAGTTCGTAGACACATGACATGTCCAAATCATAGTTCGTATGAAAAAATTACAAATCAAAAGAGCTTTTGGGCATTTTTAGAATTTAGTATAAATAGGGGGATTAAAAAGGAGGAAAATCATAAATTTTCAGGTCGGGTACTGTCACACGAAACCTAGCCGGATCTTCTCTCCCAGCCATCTCCGTCGTCTGGCGACGCCACCCACCCGCGTAAAATGACCAGAACAACGTCACCATTCGTTTGAGTTAGGCCTCCAACCGAGCTGACCACGTGCACGGAGTTGCAATCGTCGGAAGGGCAGCTGTCGCCGGTGCCGCCGTCTCCGGCCACCCCAAGAGCTCAAGATCACTTCCTTCCCCTAAATCCCTTCCTCTGGTTTCAATTCCAAGTACCTAGAAGATCGAACAGAGCTGCAAGATGGAGTTTCACGATACAAGACACCGTTGGCATCTTATCCGTTTTTCGGCCACTACACGACCGAACTGGACTTCAGTGCAGGTATGAAAAATGTGCCTTTTTGTATGATCTATAACTTTCATGTTAGAGTCGAGTCGATTCAGAGTGGTTGGAGATGGTGGCGCGTGGGCCCACACGCAGCTGTTGTGGCGCCAGCGCGTGTGAGAGTTTTTCAAGCAGTGATTTGCTCCATTGAGTAGCATTCGTCGATACAAACTTATCGACATCTTAATCGACGAATTGGATTATCGTATGATGTTGTTGATATAGATTATCGTTGGTAGGAATAATATGTTGTTGACGTAAGCATTGTGTTTATTTAATGTTGGCAGCTATGTGTTTGTATCGATTCTTAGTCATGTGTTAAGAATGTGATTGTCTTGATTGATAATGGATATGGTGTTGTGTGCTTCATGAATGATGGTTATGATATTGGTTATGTGTGTCGGTTGTGATGATGTGTCCGTGATATATGAACCTGTAGGGCTATGAGGTTTGCATTGTCAAGGTGAGTGTTGTAGGCTTGTTGTAAATGTGAGGGTTTGTGATACTGACCTTTATTATTGATCGTTGGCGGTTGTAGGTTCCGTGGTTTCAGTTGGTCAGAGTGATTGGCTTGGGGGATAATTGAACTACGAATGGCTTGATCCTTTTTATAGGGTACGTTGGCAGCCCAACCAAGGTTTGGGTGGAGTCACAAATATTATAGATTAGATTGTGGGTTATTATTGATTATATCATTAGATAGTTAGTATGACGTTAATTACTCATGTCGAAATTAGTGTTAGGATCGGGAAATTTATTGTCAGGTAAAGGTATGCGGGTAAATGCCGACTGTTGTGATCGTTTGGGTTGTGGTTTTGGTTATCTCAGTTAGTTGGATTGATTGGCTTCGGCGTTTATGAGTGAGACTCGGGGTACAGTGATATTGTTATGCGTTCGCGAGTGAGACTCAGGGTGCAGTGAGATATGATATTGACTAGCGGGGCTAGTCTTCCAATGATATGATTTTGACTAGTGGGGCTAGTCCGCTTATTAGAGACCGCCAGACCTAAAAGAGAGGGGATGAACCGGCAGACTAGGAAGAGTGGGGATGAACCTGCAGAGTTTTGAGACACTAGGAGAGAGGGGATGAACTAGTGGACTCTGCAAATTGCAGAACCGAGAGAGAGAGAGGGGATGAATCGGCAATGCAACGAGAGTATGAAATTGGATGAGAGGGGATGAACCGGAAGTGGTGTCGATGTTACCGAGTCATTAAAAGAGAGGGGATGTATTAGTAGAGTACCGATAGAGATTTGGAAAGAAGAGGACTTATGACTAGCCGAGTGTCATGCAGTCTTGTGTTTTCTTCTTGAGTGGACGTTATTTTAATTATAAATTTACACGGTTCGTTGTTTATAGAATGTTGTCTGATTGTTATTGACCCTGTCGTCTTAGTGGGTTGGGCGGTTGCGGTATAAGATGAGCTACGAGCTCCAGGTGTCCAATGATATTAGGTAACGAACATTGCCTACTTCGTCATGCATTTGAGTTATATTTATGAATTATGGCTGTGAAGTTGGAAATTTTGGGGAGCATGATGGCTCCAGGTGTTGGGTTTGAATTTGAGATAATGGGAGTGTTTTTTTGTGTATGTAGGGCTTGCTACTTTCAGGGGAGACTATACCAAATTTTTTGAGTATATCTCCTTTGACAGTGGTGTCTGCACGATCTGTCTCGATATTAGGGTATATATTGGGGCGGGTCGTGTCATTTATCCATGACATCTTGCATGGAAATACGATCAACAACATCACCAAATTCCCTTGTGAAGCACTCTCTAACTTCGTTTTCTGAAAGCGGGAAACCTTGAGAGAATGTTAGGAAGAGAGTCCTCTCTTGGTCATCACTCTCACCGTCACTCGATGGCAAATTTCTAGAAGTTCACACCAGTTCTTCATTCTTGATCTGCCTTTCTTGATGAATAATACTCCTATTTTCTTCAATAAGCTTGTTCTTGGCATGGTAGTATGGTTGATAGGGAAAGTCCTGGAAAGCTCTCAAGCAAATATCTTTGACAAATCTGATGACTCCGCGAATGATCGCACTACAGTTGTCATGGAAGAACTTGAGGGTGACCAGACTTTCACTTATTGCTTGGAGCTCAAGAAGTTCCGTTTCATTATGTATATGATCACTTTTAATGTAATTCAAGGCCATTACTGTCTTGTCAGCCATGGCGTTGAGATCAGTGACAGGTAGAGCCAATGCCTTGTTCACCAAATTCTTATTCTTTGCTGATGTGCTCAATTGACATCCAGAAAGCCATAACCCATGCTGATTCATCCAGGTCACGTCTCTGATCACAAGTTAAACGAGTGAAGAGCCTCTGATCAATTTTGTGTAACTTGTTAAACTCTTCTATAATCTGCTCATATTTCCTACCAGAAACGGTATATCTATTAATGTGGTAATAAGTTCACTGCGAAAGATATGTTCGGTCTAATGCATTGAGCAAGATACAATAGTGCTCCAATTGCAATAAGGTATGGAACTTCAGGACCAAGAATTTCTTCATCATCCACTTTAGGACGGAATAGATCTTTCTTGATATATAGACTTCGGATGACCATGGGAGTAGACAATGGACTGCATAGATCCATATTGAAATGTCGAAAGTATTTTATGTGTGTAATTCGACTGGTACACTAAGATGCCGTCGCCCTGTGCACAAGCTCAAGGCCGAGACAAAATCTCGTCCTCCCTAGGTCATTCATCTCAAATTCTGACTTCAAGTAAGACACGGTCTCTTCAATCTCATCAAGAGTACCAATTATATTCATGTCATCTACGTAACCGCAACAATGACAAATCCAGAATTTGTCTTTCATATGAATAGGCATGGGTATAGTTCATCATTCTTATAACCTCTCTCTTTCAAGTACTTGTGCAACCGATAGTACCACATTCTTCTGGATTGCTTCAAACCGTACAATGAACAACGTAATCTGATTGCATGAGCACTCCGTGGTCTGGAGGCACTTGATAGAGGTAAAGGTAGTCCCTCTAGACCTTTCATGCATATCTCTGCGTCAAGATCCCCATAGAGATAAGCTATGACCACATCTATAAGCTGCATGTTTAGTCTTTCGGACACTACGAGACTAATGAGGTAGCGGAAGGCAATGATGTCCATAACAAGAGAATAAGTCTCCTCATTGTCAATGCCAAATTTTAGTGACAATCCTTGTGCACGATCTCGTTCATCTCATTACGCTTATGAACGAAAACCCATTTATGTCCAACAAGTTTGACATTTCTTGGAGTCTATTCAACCTTTCCGAAGATTTCTCTTTTCTTTAATGAGTCAAGTTCTGCCTAGATTACTTCCTTCCACTTCAATCAATCTGCTATGCGTTCGCATTCAGCTACAGAGCGAGGGTCAACGTCGTCTTCGGATATGATCTCATGTGAGACAGAATAAGCGAAAACATCATCAATGCATGTGGTGGCTCAGTTTCAGACCGATTACTTACTTGTGTAGTTCACTGAGATTTCATTGTTCTTTGCATCAAACAATGTTCTATAGCATCCCACGGTAACACTTGAGTTCATTCATGGACATAGCTGTAATCAGAGACAACTTCATACGATGGAGATTCATTGTTGATGACGCGTTGTGTCTTGGTTATTCATTTATTTATAGGCTTTGAATCTTTAGAGTTTATCGGTCTCTCCCTTTTCCTTTGAGGAGCCGAGCCCGAAGCTGCTCTATGCCGGTCCATCTCGGCATCGTCACCACAAGGGGCGCAGAATGTTTTGGCCTCGGTGCCAACAGTGCTAGGTCTAGGAACTTGTCTTCTACGCCTGTATTTTAAGACATCTAATAGTGCCCATACATTTGCAGTGGGTATGTTGATTACGTCACTTTAGTAATATCTACAAAGCCGTCGGGCTCGACTTTCTAGAGGTCAATAATGCGTTGCACTTCTAACTCACTTTGAACAGTGCATGGATCATAATGAGACATAGTGGGGACACACCACATCAATTCTTGATGTTCATTTGGAATGATAACATTCCCATCTCTCCCTAACAACAAGAAGCATGTCTCATCAAAGTGACAATCTACAAATCTTGCAGTAAAGAGAACTCCGGTGGTTGGTGCTAAGAAGCGGACAATAGTTGGGGAATTATAGACAACATAGATACCTAATCGTCTATCAGAACACACTAAACACTTGGTTAGCCGCTGGTATGAAACTAAATAGTGTCGCTGCATGCAACACTGCATATCCCCACGCAGAGATCGGCATGTTTGTACCCATAACCATAGCCTAAGCAACAAGCTGAATACGCTTGATGGTAGCCTCTGCTAGACCGTTCTGTGAATGAACATGAGGAATATGATGTTCAACTTCGATCCCAATAGACATGCAGTAATCATTAAAAGTTTTAGAGGTGAATTCTCCAGCATTATCCAAACAAATGAATTTGATAGGATGGTCAGGGTGGTGAGCCTTAAGTTTGATGATCTCAGCTAATAACTTAGCAAATGTGTCACACCCTGAGACCATTTTCGGTCCCGAAATGCAGCAGTAATCACCATAGGCCAAAGGAAACAATTGCACGACTGAAATGACAAGTAACAGAGTATGCATCGTGCAATTGTTGAAGTAGAAACAGAGATCGGGTAAATAAGAAGTCACACTGGAAGCTGGCTCCTCGGTATCGAGAGTGAACCATAAGTGATGCGACGCCACTAGCACCTAGTACAAGTCCTCATGAACTGGCTTCCAGGTACCTGAAAAGTAGGGGTGAACACTCGTCCTTGCTAACCCGATGCGGGTAACGACCCAACTGTAGTTAGGTTTGAAAACCATTTATATACAAATATAACAGTATATATATAGATTGTTAACGTAAAAACACATAACGAAAGTCGAACCAAGGCTATAACAAGTCTTGTAAGGTT
This sequence comes from Argentina anserina, assembly GCF_933775445.1. NCBI lineage: Eukaryota > Viridiplantae > Streptophyta > Magnoliopsida > Rosales > Rosaceae > Argentina > Argentina anserina. The sequence continues at coordinate 9,434,744 of NC_065873.1, read as the reverse complement.
TATGGCAAGTCAAGTAAAATCATGCAGATGTAAAATAAGCGACTTGGCTCGAAATATCAAATACGCCGATGGGGTATATCCAACCCGACCGGCTCTAAGGTTCGCCTTCAAGAAGCTACAGGATGCAAAAACCAAGTTTTTTGTGACCAAGGGCAAGCAAAAAAAAAAACATGTCTAATTGATTTTGGAACTTGATGACAAAAAGGGCAAAAAGGGTTACTTACTATGGCAATGATGAAGATTTGCTCGAGTTGCTACAAAGTTGGTTAGAGCATGCCAAAGATAATTCTTCACTTTTGGGGTAGTTCGGATGGATCAAACTTTCTTCCATAGAATCTGAGAATTGAAACCTGAATAAATGTGCATGGGACATAGTGTTGGAATTGCTGCAGTGTGACGAGCGTGATAACCACTTTTTACTGAGAAGACACCAGACTTCACATTCCATTACTTCTGTTCCTTCGAGTTGTGATCATTTTGTTTGGCCTCGGGTGAAGTCATTCGTACAGTTCTCCTACTTCTGATTGGCTGATAATTTTGTAGAACTTATGACAAAGGAAGCAATGGAGAATTGCCTGAAGAAGTTGATAATAAAGAGGCGATGCCTTTATAGAGGAGGGTAGCTAAGTGTCACGAGTTTACTCCTTTTCTATGCACTCGTACGGCCTTAGCACGTCCCTTATGCTAAGTCATCCTGACTCTCGCAAATGCCCTGCTAGAACAGTTGAAATACAAAGAGAATATCTCTAAAAGAGAACTTGTATTAAGTAAAGAAAGCTTACAAGAGTGTTTACAACTATGCTTGAAGGCAACCTACTTGATGCCTCAAATGTGAAGGGTGCCTAGGGATACAGGGGTTGTTGGCTGCTGTCCCAATATAATTTGAAAAGGATTCTTGTTAATGGCCTCGCTTTGCTGTAACTTACAGGAAAACTGCGCCACGTCAAGAAGCTTTTCCCAGTCCTTTTGATTTGCACTCACGTAGTGCCGCGAGTATAGCTCCAAGATAGCATTGACGCGTTTCATCTGACCATAGCTTTATGGATGGAAGCTTGTTGAAAAGTTCATGTCTGATCCGAGCATCTTGAACAGTTCTGTCCAAAATCTTCCTGTGAAGCGTGGGTCTCTATCGCTGACAATGTTTCTTGGAACTCCCTAAAGCTTGACTACATTGCGTAGGAATCGATTTGCTGTCTCCTCCGTGGTGTAGTCGGCTGATTGATAGGAGCACAAAGTGTGACGTTCTTAATGTGTATATGCCCTATTCTTATGCTTTGTTACTTCTTATTTAGTTGTTTTAGATTCATAATTGTCATTTGTATGTTCCAAGGAGAGCTATGACGAAATTGAATGAATTGATGATGAAATTGTGCTAAGTGTTAGAACTCCTTATTTAGCTAGGATTCCTTACTCGACTAGGACTCTACTTTCCTATTTTCATTCTTTCCTATTCCTTAATCGTCGAATTCTTTTCAGGAAAGACAAATCATATTTGGAGAGGAGTAGAGCTACCATGATGCATTCCTAGTGAGACAAGGAAATCATATCCGAGTTTAAGAAGGAGAAGAAGAGGCCGGCCTAGCTATTCCTAGTTGGACCAAGAGAGATGCCGTGCAGCCCTTTAGTGTATCCATATTGGATTTGGTTTCCTACATCAAGTTGGATATGGAGTACATGAATCAAAATCCATAACAAATAAGATTTCAGCTTCCCAATTGAATTCTATCTCCTTAAGGGACGGCAAGAGGGATTCATTGATTCCTATATATAGAGGCTCGGCCTCCTCATTCATTCATCACCAACCTTGCACACAAGCATAAGCCATAGCTCTGCCGAATCAGTCCCTCATCCACCAAGAAATCCTAAAACCGAAATTCATCCTTTTCCATCCTTTGGATTCGAAGCAAGTAGCTTAGGATCTTCGTTTGCTTGGAATAAACCCTGTAGGAATATTTCAAAGTGTAACTCTATGATCTTCATGTTTTATTTCGGTTTTATATGTTCTTGTTCTTGGATAATTTCTGTTTGTTTTGTTAAAAGTTCAATTCAATCTTGTCTATGAGATAGTTGTGACTTTCAAATTGTGTAATGATATGAAGATTTCGATTTCTCTTCAATGATTTATGTTTTGATGCCGTGAGTTCTTGTTCTATGTTCTTGATTAAATTTCGGTGTGTTCTTATATTGCATGTGTGATTAAGACAAGTAGTTGATGTTGCATATGTTAATCATTCAAAGCTAATAACGATTATGATACAAGTAGTGGATTAATTGTTCTTTGGTTTTTCTACCGAATTTGATTCTAAGTTCGGCATTGAATAGGTGCTTAAACATGTTGATTTCTCTATATGATATGTAATTGCATGATGAATTGATATGTTAGATTTCGTAGCAAGACAAGTAGTTAAGCTCGAATGTATCCATGTATTAGGAACCAAGTAGGAACTTGATGCATGATCGAACTTAAGTTGAACCTTGATACCTACGGCATGAACATGATTGAGAATAGATTTCGATGGCTTTGTTCTTACATGATTTGTTTGGTGATCACATATATATAGTAGTTTAGGTTTTATTTACTGTTTTTATCATTCAATCCAAACCTATATCAACAATCTTTTATATCTTTATGAATTCTTGTTAAGTGTTTGTGATCCTAAGCCCTGGCTGGATCCCCGGTTTGTGAACGATACCCTCTTGCTTTATACTACTTACGATGCTTACAGGGTTAAATATTGATGTCGAGTAATCGAGCAATGATCACTGATGCGGCCATGAAGGTTGCGTACTTGCTAAATCTATCCACCACGACAATGATGCTCCCAATCTGCTCGGACTTCGGCAAGCAAGTGATGAAGCTCATAGAGAAACTCTCCCATTGGCAAGGAGTCAAGCAAGCCCCCCGGCTGATGTTGGACTACCTTGTCTTGTTGGAAAACTAGACACGTCCGCACATACTCTTCGACCCCGTCCCGCATCATAGGCCAATAATACATGGACTTTAATAGAGCAAGTGTGCGTTTCATTCCTGGGCGGCCGACCCATTTGGAATCATGACATTCCTTGATAAGCTCTTTCTGTAAGCTTCCCCACTTCGGTACATAGATGCGGCAGTCTGATAGATCGTTGGTTAGAACGTCTATAAAATACCCTGAAAAACATCATCGTTAGTATAGAATAAGCAGGGATCGTTCAGTCCGGGGAATCAAAAGGGCCTCATCACTTATCATGTTAATGGGGGATTTGATTTGTATTCTAAAACTAAAACTTAAAATAAATCCTAAATTACTTATATACAATTGATCTACCACTCATCACATAACCAAAACACGAATTCTAATCAAGAAACATGTATGACACGCATAGAACAACATATAGGCAGCAAGTATTTTCAATACTTCTTAAGTCCATTTCAATTCCAATTCTAATTAGACCCCGAAGCGGTTCATCTAATCATTAAGACATCTTAGTTATTTAGAATCAACGAATCGTTCAATCCTAAACATATGCTAAAAAGAGTTCAACATAACGAAACGTACTAGTTAAAACAACAAAGTAGCACATAAGCACATTAAGTCGAATTGGAGACATGTAAGCAAGCATGACGTCACTCATCTTGATTAAACATGTAAGTTTCTAGAACTATCAATAATTGAAACACGAAGCGCATATTCAATCAATGAACACTTTGGTGAATTAAATCGCAACCTTAGGAGAACCATGGCCTTGGCTTCCTCAAGCATTGATTTAGATGTACGAATTGAAGGAATAAATTGAAATAAAACCTAAATTAATTTCGAAACCCTATTATACACGACATAAACACATATTCAAGAGTTCATACAATCAAAACATAAAACCAAATAAGTCTGAATTTATGTTCTTCATATATAAAACCGAAAATAACATCCAATGATTCATACAATGAATTCGAAATTTACAGAAAACCTAAATAAAAATTACAAACCATGGATGAATGACACATTAGAAACCTTCTAGGATAAAGCAAGATGAATTCGGATTTGGAGAGGTAAGAGGGGGAGCACGGCTTGGTGAAGATGAATGAAGGTTTTTGCTTGAATTTTCTGGATGTATTTAGGCAGCAATTCGGCTTTGTTTGTGAGAGAATGGAGATGCCAAATATGAAGGGAGGCCGTGCCTTTTATAGAGGAAGGAGGAGAGGAGGGGCTGCTAGGGTTTTGATGGGCTGATCCATGTATGCACGTCTAGGATCTTTTCTCTTTAATTGGATCGAATGGGTGCCCTTCTTTTCCTTGTAGAACAAGCTCTTATCTCCTTGTTTCTCTAGGGTTACACGACATGGGCTGGACTCTCCTTCTCATGGGCTGATTGCTAGGCACGGCATAGCTTCTTTCACAAGCTCAAGAATTAATCACGGATTGGACTCCTTTTTCCCTTGCACGGCTTCTCTTTAAATTCCTTAAATTATCTCTTCAAATCTGAAAATAAGAAAAGAAAAACATAAGTAAGAGATAATTCTTTCGAAAATTATGTCTTAATCTAGACATTTGTTGTCTTAGAAACACACATGTAATAAATGAGCTCAACTAGATTAGGAAAGTTTCTAATTTGCAAAAAGGAAACTTACTAGAATAAGAAAGTTACTAGAACAAGAAAGTTACTAGAACAAGAAAGTTCATTTAGGAAAGTTTCGTAATAAGAGTTTGAGTTCAAGTAGGACTTTCCAAAATGGTACGTTTCCTAGTTAAATAAGGATTCCTAATGCAAACAAGACTCTCAACGTATCACCAATGCGACCAAAACAAAGAAAGATGAAGACTCCTAATCCAACTAGGTTTCCTAGTCCTATAAGGATTCCTACTCAAACTAGGACTCTAGACCAATTCTTCATTTTTAACTCGTTTAAGCACAAATACACATCCAAAACCATCCTAGACTCCTATTGTGACTCAATGACTCGATATTACAACAATAAGGACTAAGCAAAGTACAAATGGAGGTAAAAACATATTAAGAATGTAGCACAAAGTGCTCCTATCACAGTCTCTAATGTAGAGAAGGTCATCGTCTAGCCAAAACCTCCGGGCCTTGCCTTCCTTTATTAAGATAATGAGGCTTTGCGTCTGAGGATCCGCTTTGAGTCCCTCCTGGATCTTGTTCAATAGCGGGCTAATGACTTGAGAGATGCTTGCAAACTCCGCCTTGCGGCTTAAAGCATTGGCTACCACATTTTCCTTCCCGAGCTTGTACTCCATGGTGTAGTCAAACTTCGCCAAGCAGTCTTGCCACCTTGTTTGCTTTGGATTTAGCTTCTTTTGTGTGTGGAAGTAGCTTCTTGCTACATTTTCGGTCATGATCACGAACTTGGTCCCAAGCAAGTAATGTTGCCACACTCGTAGGCAATGGATGATGGCACTCATCTCTTTCTCTTGCATGGTGTAGTGCCGCTCCGTGTCATTGAGCTTTCGACTTTCGTAAGAAATTAGATGTCCCTCTTGCATGAGAACTCTGCCAATTGCAAAGTCACACGCATCGGTGTGCACTTCATATGGCTTGGAGTGGTCTGGTAGGCTAAGCCCAGGCTCCTTGCATATCACCTTCTTCAAGTCTTCAAAGGCTTCTTGACACTCTACTGTCCATTCTCATGCCATGATCTTCTTGAGAAGGTCAGTTAATGGTGCAGCTCTCGCCGAGTATCCCTTGATAAAGCGGTGGTAATAATTTACTGGCCCAAGAAAAGATCTTAGTTCATGTACCTTGGTGCGTGTCCATTCTTGGATGGAATGCACTTTGCAATCTTTCATCATAAGCTTGTCGTCCTTGATCTTGTGCCTCAAGAACGACATCACCGACTTAGCGAACGAACATTTTCCCATCTTTATGTATAGCTTGTTTTCCAGCAATACCTTAAGCACTTCATGCAAGTGCATACGTGCTCCTGCAAAGTCTTGCTATACACCACTATGTCGTCCAAGTACACGACAACAAACCGATCGAGATAGGGGTGGAATAACTTAATCATCAAAGTGCAAAAGGTTGCCGGTGCATTAGTTAGACCGAAAGGCATAACCTATAACTCATAGGAACCATACCTTGTGAGGCATGCAGTGTTCAGTTCATCCCCCTCGGATATGCGTACCGTGTAATATCCCGAACGAAGGTCTAACTTTGGGAAGTATCGTGCATGGCCTAACTGATCAAACAGATCGGCAATGAGAGGGATAGGGTATTTGTTATTTACTGTTATCTTGTTGAGTGCCCTATAGTCAATGCACATGCGTAGGGACCCATCCTTCTTTTGGAATAAGACCGGGGCACCGAATGGGGTTTTTGAAGGTATAATGAATCCCGCATCCAAAAGTTTTTTCAATTGCCTCCTCAACTCTACTATCTCCAGAGGTGCCATGCGGTAGGCGCCCATGGCGGGTGGTTTGGTCCCTGTTTCCAAATCGATCTCATGGTCGATCTTCCTCCTTGGGGGTAGTCTCTTGGGCAGCTCCGCTGGTGCAACATCCTTGAACTCCTCAAGAACTACTACTACCTCCTTGGGAAAGGCATCTTGCGGCCTTTGCTCCTCATCATCAAACTGACTAAGGATGGCCAAGTAGCTCTCCTCTTCCCTCTTGATGCCTTTCTTGAATTGCATTGCCAGTAACATCTTGATGTCTTGCTTTGCGCCTCTAGTTTTTGGTACCACGCACGACCTTTGACTTGATCATGGAATTCCAACACCAAGACTACCTTGTAGTTATCCATCGACACTATCGAGAAGTCTAGGCTCCCACATCAAGCTCCCACGCTTGTCTTGACTCCTCGAGCTACTCCTTGTATGGGGCAGGTAGGTGAGTTAACCGGCTTGACGGTGCCCCATCCATTGCTCGCCTTTAGTCTTGGCCTGCGTGCCTCCTTAATGGAAATGAAATTGTGGGTTGCCCGCATGTCGAGCATTGCCGTTGTTAGCTTCTCACCTATGCTGATATCTATGAAGAGCAAGCCTTTGGACCTTGGGTGTAGAGGAGATTGCATTGGGCACCTATATAGAGCGCAAGTGTACATCACCATCGCCACACTTGGCTTCACTCCCACCTCGTTGACTTCCCAGAGTGTGCCTAGAGTTCTCCTTTGTGGGCAGTTCCTCACCCAATGTGGACCATCGCAAAGGAGATTTGTTGTCATTAGACTTGTCCGAGCTCCGCGTGTCCCTTTGCTTGCCCTTAACCTTGAATCTTGCCGAGTAGGTCTCCCGGCGGGGCTCCTCCTTGCGTTGGCTTTTGTCTCCCCCACCTTTGGCATAGCTACTCTTCTTCTCCCTTGGCTTGGTGGACTCCCTTGAACTTGAGAAATCAACTAAGCCCTCGGCCACAGATATGGCGGTGGCAAGGTATTGCATTCCATGTCGCCTTAGCTCGGTCTTGGCCCGCGATTGGAGATATCCATGAAATTGAAGAGAGCATCCTTGTTGGATTGGTCAGGAATCTCAAGCACCAAGTTAGTGAAATCTGTAATATAATCACGAATAGGTCCCGTGTACTTGAGCTTTCGCAAGCAAGCTCTTGCCTCATCCTCAGCATTCTTGGGATAAAATTGACTTTTAAGCTCTTTAACAAAGTCATCAAAGGTAGAGATGGTGCACGTATCTCTTTCAACATCTCCCCGCCTTCTCCTCCACCATAGAATGGCGGTGTTAGTGAGATATAGAGCCGCAGTCTTTATCTTGGCATCTTCCTCTGAGATGCCTAGGCCCCGAAGTAGTGATCTAGCCCCATAAGAAGTTGTCCACTTCCTGAGCGTTGCGTGATCCTCCAAAGCTCTCAGGGGAATTGAAGGTTTCTCTAAACTTTAGTGTTAATAAATAAATGGGGGATTTAAGAATACTTTTCTAACTACTACGTTCAAGTAAGACCTAAACTACTATTTACATGATCGATTTCATCTCTTCACCAAACAAAACCCGAAATCACGAGAGTTCAATACAATTACATATTTGGTTCTAAACAAGCATTATAACATACTTATTCATAGATTCATTAGACACTGATATAATTAGAGTCTTATGGGAATCATCTAATCATGCAAGATTTATAATGTCGTTTAGGTTGACTTAGGGCCTCAACTAGTTTAAATGGTTGACTTAGTTTAAATAATACCAAAGCCTATATTAAACTACGTACTCGTCATTTAAACTAAGTCAACCTTGCAAAATATAAACAAGCCTATATTTGCCGGCCATAAAGTTAAAACAAAATTGGTTTAGGTTTCCTAGATTTTCTCAATTCGGCAGAGCTGACCTTCATACCTTGTTTTCGTCATAACTCTTGCTTGAAAATCTATTGAGGTGATTCCAATTGTATTGGAAAATAGACTTATGTAGCTTTTCGTCCATATGTCACACGTTATCTGACTCATCGTAAGATGTCTAGGGTAGTCCGTCAAAGGTGGATGATGTGCACTAGCAGATTTCTAATTCTGATAAGGATTTGACTCTAATTCCATATTTTCTTCCTCCTTTAATTCTAATTTGTTTTGCATGAATTTCCTCTTTTATCTTCTCATTTATCTCATGGTAATTCAATTGCGTTAATCCTCCATATTATCCTCTCCATTTGTGGTGCATTATCTCTTCTTTAATTCAGCTTTTATCTCTCATCAAACTCCTTCTTTCTCTCTTTTTTCTCTTTCCAGCCGTGCTTCTCTCCTCTCTTGAATTATTTCTTCATTAATTCTGAAAATAAGAAAAGAATAAAGACAAGATAATCAACAAAATAAACTTGTCCTAATCTAGACAAATGTTGTTTTAAAAAGACATACATGTAATAGATAAGCTCATTTAAATTAGGAAAGTTTCCATTTCATAACGAGGAACTTGCTCAATAAGGAAAGTTACTAGAATAGGAATGTACAATTAGGAAAGTGACGGAATAAGAGTTTCAGTTCAAGTAGGACTTTTCTAAATACGTTTCTTAATCCAAAAAGCACTCCTAATGCAAATAGGATTCTCAACATATCATAAATGTTACAAAAATGCTAAAATATGAAAACTCCTAATCCAACTAGGTTTCCTAGTTCCTCAAGGAATCCTACTCTAAATAGGACTCTCGACAATACCTGCATTTTCAAACTGTTTTAGCACCAATATGCCACCAAAGACACCTAAATCGACTCAATGACTCGACATTACAACAATAATGGTTAAACAAAGTTCAAATGGAGGTAAAACATATTAAGAATGTCACACAAAGTGCTCCTATCATGACCCCTCTCTTGTGTGTCGTCAGAAACATTATAGCAGGATTGCTGTTCTTTGCCATTGTGTCAAGTTAGCCTCTTGATCGAACTGCAGCTCTAATACTCCTTTGCTATGCACTTGTGCGGCCTTAGCACGTCCCTTATGCTAAGTCAGCCTGACTCTCGCAAACGCCCTAGTAGAACAATTCAAAGGCAAATAGAATATCTCTAAAAGAGAACTTGTATTAAGTAAAGAAAGGTTACAAGAGTGGTTACAAGTATGCTTGAAAGCAACTTACTTGATGGCTCAAATGTGAGGGTGCCTTGCTATTTATAGGGCTCCTCATCGTACCTCCATAGTTCTAGAGAATTCTAGGACTATGTACAAGTGTAGTTTCTTCTAGAGAAAATCTACATAAGTCTATACAAATCTAAGTGATACCTTGAGTATTCTAGAGACTTCCTGAGTGGTCATGATCCTTAGCCTCTCCAAGGTTCTAGGGAAATCCAGAGATGTCCCAAGTCTTCCCCATTCTTCCGGAGACTTCCAACACCTTCTAGGACCTTCTATGAACTTCCAAAGAGTTCTAAAGAGTTATCCGCAACCTTCCTTGAGCCATGCTTGCTTCAACAATGCGCAACGTAAAAATGACTAAGTTTGGCGGGTTGTGATGTAAGACCTGAGATTTCTAATCTCGATTACCAATACATTAGGATTAATTAATTGACATTTAGTTTAAATGACGAGTACGTAGTTTAATACGTCTTTATTTAGCTACACGTCGCCACTAGCTCGGAAATGTTTTCGGAATATTTTTCCAACGCTCGGGTTTGTTTTTACGATTTTCTAAAGTTGTATTTTATTTTAAAATATTTTTCAGTTTTTGACATTTGTTTTTCGATGCCCGAGCCCAAGTCTTTTTTCTTTTTTTTCTTTCACGTCCTCTCTTTTCCTCTTTCTCTCGGTGACAACACACACAGAGAGCAACTTCTCCTCCTCCTTCTCTACAAAACCATACCCTTCAATCATCCAAACATCACCACCACCGAGTCTGTTGCCATCCTCCTCCATTTCAGTGATGCCATTACGAACTCTGACGAGTCTTTGAATCTCAAATTGGTAAGCCAACCTCAATTACCTTTTTGATCATGTTCTTCCTTCAAATTCCTTTGAATTGGGACGTAATCCTCTCTTCCTTTCCCTGTCCGTTTTTACTCTAACGTCCATAACACCGACGATCGTCAAGGTAGCAACTCGATCCCAATAGGAGGAACACCGATTCAACATTTTCAATTTGTCAAGGTAGCAAACACGTTCTTTTTCTTATGTGTTTGTATAATTGGATGTGTTGTCTATTGGAGAAGCTATTGTTGGTTTTACTTGTTGCTTTGGTTGAACGGAGTTAGTTTTTTGGAGGCCGGATTTGTGATCGGAGACAATGGGGTGAATTCCCCTGTTTTTACCATTTTACTGTCGTTATTTTCGGTTGTTACCATAGTGTGAAATTACTAAAATACCCATGGCAGTTTTATTGTTACTATTTACTCTTTGACTTTTACGGTTTTATCCTAAGTTACCTTTTACCATTTACTAAATGATTGTAACGGTTGTACTTTTACCTACGGTAACTTAGTGACAACCCAATTTTAACTAAAAAGGCAACGAATGAAGATAACTTTTAGTTACGACTAATGTTAGTTCTGATTCTCGCCCGGTTCGAGAATCAAGAACTATTTAACTTAGAAATGTGTCGATAAAATAAATAAGTCGTCGATATGATTCTGAGTAACTTTTATATCCATAAAGTATGCTTAGTATCAATCGACTATTGAAGTTGGATTATTTTTGGATTTTCTGATAATTGGTTAACATGTTCAATTCCTGGTCAAACCAGGAAAGAATTGGTCAACGGAAAGTCAAAGGTTGACTTTCTTGGTCAAACTATGAAAAGGATTGAGTCAACTTATCCACAATATTCGAGTTGAAATTGACTCTTTATATGATCCATAAATTCAGAGTTGATGGTACGAGATCGAGCAGTGGAGCAGCAGCAGCAGCTACTTCTATTGATTTGGATAACGGCTAGGATTCTACATGTCATTCCAGGTAGGGGAGCTAACCCTCCTTTGTTGATTTTGGGCCGAATATAATTGCATAATCTAGTTCTCGGTTGAATGATTTATAATGCATTAAATGTTGTGAAAACCCGAGACTAGGCACGATTTCGAGATAGGGTAAGTAGTGAATCCTCGCATGTGTTGACTGAGAGTCATGGGAGCCTAGCATTCTAGGTAATCCTACGTTGTCGATGAGTGAACCTCCGGAGGGGCAATGCCCTATTTATTATTGGATCCACATTCTATTCTATACTATTGAGGGCATTCTATTTAAATGGACACTATCACTACTTTGTGCTACAACAGACATGTAGTTGGCCTCGACTATTTAGTCACTAGGATCGGTCGAGCATTGCTTGAAGTTGAATTTGCCTTACCCTACCTTTGGAGCTCCACAAACTATTTTAGCATATTCCCAAACTTGCATTGTTTTTAATTAAATGATTTTATGTGCACTAAACTACCCCCAACGTTTTATAAAACTTATCCTTACCTAATTTTGGTTTTCAAATCTCATGGGCGGGCTGGCCCCTATTGGGCAAGCGAGAACGACGTTCACCCCTACGATAGTTTTCTTGCAGGTCCGATTGTGATTTCTGGAACTAGGAGCCTCGTTGGAGAGTTAGTTTTCGTGTTCGCCTTCATGCATCTCACTTTCATGTCTTGTATCAATGTTTTCGAGTAAACTTTCCCGAGGTTATTTCTTTAGTTATTCTTGCCACAGTTTGTATAAAAAATTGGGTTGTCTACTTGTTTAATTTGGGCGGGTGGCATTAGCTCTACCTTTCGTATCCTTGTTGTATAAAGTTATTTATTTTCGCGAAAATGTAAAGTATTATTATTTAATTGTGAACGTTTTTGGCTTGTCTAAAATAAAATTTTATTCACTTGTTGTTAGTAAGTGTCTGAGCGAAACCTAGTAACTCTGTTAGCTTGCTAATATCCTTTTTTAATCCTAATATATTGTTCATGTTCCAATCCGGGATGTGACATAAGTTGTGGATGAAAAATGAGAGATAGACAAGCCACTTCACCTCAGCATACATCCAACAATGCACAAGAATCATATTCTGACCAACTCTGGAACTCCAGAGAACCAAACAAGGCCCACTTTTCCTATCTTAAGTACGGTTACCTATTTCCACATCCTGATTGGGTTTACAACATCTCTTTCCACCAACCATGTAAACCTTCACTTGGGTGACATGGCATTATGATAGCCACACATTTGAAAAATAATAACTCTTATAAAGAGAGAATAGTGGGGTGAAATTTATTAAGCTTTCTGGCTTTTCTCTCTCGTGTTGTTATGTTCTCTTCTTTCTATAAGTTATGTTCTCTTTCTTCTCTAAGTTTTGTTCTTTCAACCACAAAGACGTAGAATGAATATAATCCAACACGGAAACTCCACATGTAATCAATAGAGACTAACACCACACAGCTTCTTAGCTAGTATCTACATAGGGTGGCGGCAAGGGCGTCGACGACGACGTAGTCGTTGTTGGAGGAACTTGAGATTTGGGTGATGCAGTTGAGAATTGGATTTGAGGGATTGAATGAGGCGGGGTGTAGTGAGTAATTTGAGAAAAGAGATTTGAAGTTTGGTTTTGCAATAGAAGAATTGAAGGAGAGGAAGACATGATTAAGGTTGTAGATTGAGTAGAGGTCGGGGATGGGGCAAAAGGAGAGTTGCTCGAATCAAGGAGAGAGATGACATTAGGAGATTGGGTTTGGGCATTAGGCTTGGGTTTGGGTATTATCTTTGGGTTTTTATTTTAAATAATTATAATTAAATTTCTGATTTGTTCCTTAGTATTATGATTTTTTAAATAAATTTTTTGAAAACTTTAGATATTAAAAAAATTAAAAACAAATAATTATAAAACCAGATATATAAATCGACGATCGTCATTGTACCACATAAATGACATTACAATAATTTTAAAGCACTGAACTATTCAAAAAGTCTTGATTGCGCCACACATGTGTTTCTAGCCCTGTAAATTGTTATTTAATTATGTTTTAACTTTCTTAAATGGTTTCACAACTTCAAGAACCTTCTAAAATTAGCTTGCGTAACCGCAAAAGTCCCAGAAAATTTATGTCAGCGTAACACGAGTGTTGTTAAGGAGATATTAGAACACAAATGGTGGTCCGAGACCAAATGACGTCAAGAAAAAAGTGAAATAATAACCACACATATATTTTAGTGTAGTGGTCACATCATATGGTTGGTTTCCTTAACATTATTTTCCTATAGATGGCTGCCTTTAGGGAGGTAGTGAGTTAAATAAGGTTTTTTGTGCCAATTGAGATTCATACGTTGTTGAAAGTTTGTCAGTTTTATACAATAGTCATATTTCACTATAATTGTGACATCCTACGATCATTTTTTCAATTTTATATTCCCTCAATACATTTTGTGTTGAAATGAACACATTTGTATATAACATTAGTAGGCATGTTGTCATTCATGTGATTGATACTCGAGGAATGAAAATGCAACTGTAGGATGTGAGCCTCACTTTATTTTTTTTTGAGAAATATGTGACCGCGACATTAAAACATGACAATTTCGTACTATGCACCTATTTTTGCTATCTTTCCAGCGTTGATCTTCATGGTTAAACATGTGTAACTTATTGTGTCTCTAACAGAGCCACGTGTCATGGTCAAAGATGTCTCAAAATTGTTACACAAGTACATAGAGCGTCATACTGCGAGACTATTGTAATTTTCGGAGATTTTTTCGGTCGTCGAATCTATTTTCCATGAATTTCAGAAAGTTCAGAGCATTAAATATTAATTTAAAATCCAATTATGGACACATGCATGGTAATGAGGTGAGATATGTCCACTTAATTTGTTTCTGACTTTTTTTAGTAGTTTTAGAACTTCAAAAAGAGTTTAAATCTAGCTCCGATGCCCGAAAAATACCCTGAAAATTATTGCGATCAAACATTAATGCTCTTTACGCGCCCGTGTAAAGGTTTTTGGATATTTACTTTTGCGTAACTGATAAGTCTCGATTACTCGACATCAATATTTAACCATGTAAGCATCATTAGTAGTATAAACGAACAGGGTATCGTTCACAAACCGGGGATCCAACCAGGGCATAGAATCATAAATATTAAGAACGAATTCACAAAAAGATATAAAGATTTTGATATAGGTTCGGCATTCAAAGATAAAAACAGAAAATAAAACATAAACTAATATATACATGGGATCAACCAACCAATACACAAACCATCACCAAAACAATTCATACAAAGAAAATGAAAACAAGTCCTAGCTCTCCTTTTAGAGTCATGCCGAGACTTCCTTAAGAACAACTAAGGTTGGATCATGCAATTAGGGTTTGAAGCAGTAACCTAAACACATTGACACTTAACACATTCGATTTCTTCAAAGCAGTCCTAACCAAAATCTAATATGTTCATCCTATCATGTAATTCCAACGCCATGCACATTGAATTCATTAAGCATGTCACCTACTTAACCAACAACCATGCACTTCGAAACTTACATATAACAGAGTAAACGTGTTCTTAGCATAAGTATTTAATCCAACAACCTAAATATCATGCTAAAAGCATAATCATAACATTAGAAATCGAAATCATTTATACATAGTACACGGCATAAACCAAAACAGAAAATTCATAAAACCAAAACATGAACTCGCATCTTTATATAAATTGAATCAAGTAGCTATTCTATAGACAAAATCAAAATAAGGTTACAATACACAAATCGCATACACAACCAAGAACAAGAAAACCAAAACCGAATTTAAACATAGAGAGAATCATGTTTACACTTTATCAATCAAGCAATCCTACAAGGTGTAGCCGTGGCTTTTCTATGTGAATGAAACTTCTCACAAGCGTGCTTGAAGCTAAGGAGGATGATGAAAAATGGTGGAATTGGTTTTAGGGTTTCTTGGAAGGGTGAGTATGAAATCGGTAGAACTTTGGCTAGGATGTGCGCAAGGTTGATGATGATTGAATGGTGAGGCCGTGCCTCTATATATAGGAGTCAATAAGCCTTCATGCCGTCCCATATAGGAGGTAGAATTGGATTGGGAAGCTGAAATCTTCTTTGATATGGACTTTGATTCATGTACTCCAAATCAAACTTGATGTAGAAAATCAAATCCAATAGGGAAACACTTAAGGGTTGCACGACATCTCTCCTTGTCCAACTTGGAATACATCACAACATCACTACTCCTTGTCCAAATAGGATTTGTCTTTCCTGAAAAGAAATAGACGATTAAGGAATAGGAAAGAATGAAAATAAGAAAGTAACACACAAATAAGAAGTAACAAGTAAGAGATAGCAAATAACAAATACGAACCTAAAATAATTTCGGCAAATAACAACTAACCTATTCAATTTCGGCATAGCTCTACCTAAACACACAAATAACAAATACGAATCCAAAACAACTAAATAAGAAGTAATAAAGCATAAGAATATGGCATATATACATTAATAACGTCACACTTTGTGCTCCTATCAACAACCCCACACTTAGACTTTGCTAGTCCCTTAGCAAACACTAAAAATGGAAATCAAATGATCAAACTAACGAAACAACTACACACAAAACATTTTATTGCCTTTAACATTTTGTCTCAGAGATCTTCAAACTCATAGCATCAAGAATAACACTCAATCGAAATAGATAAGATGAATTCAATGGTTAATAAATATGATATTTCATTTAACAAGTAAGAGATAGCAGAAACAAAGGTGATATTAAGCTCGATGTTCAAAACAAGTTCAAATCCAATTCACAAAGGATATGCACTCCGAATTTTTTTTCCTCTCAAGAACATGACATATGCTTAAAAGCTTTTCACACACATGAGTTATAAACACATAGTGAAATCGAAACCCTCATGAAAGATACCAATCATATGCACAAATGAACCAAAACCATATGGTTACTCATAAAACAAACTGCACAGATCAAGAGCTACTCATTTTAAGAATCATGCGGATCTTTAGAAAGGCACATATATGGCTCAAAACTCACATAGGGTTATATGAATTCAAACAAGGAACATGCTCATTCTGTACCTAAGTTTCAAAATCCTCATCTACTACATGTTCGTACAAAATCTTCACATCGATTAACCATCAAATAACAATACGTTGAATTCAATATCGTGATCATCTATCAACCATAATTTCAAAGATCAACTCATCCTAGACAGTTAAAGGTATACCTAGGACTCAAAATACAAACAAAACAACTTAAAATCAAAAAATAAAACCAAAAATTCAAACTAAAAATCGGAAATCATAAGGCAAAACAACAAAAATCGAAACACATAAACATCAAACAATAGAATACAACGAATGATGTATACCCCACCCCACACTTAAAACTTACATTGCCCTCAATGTACAATATGATAAGCAACGAAAATTAAAAAGAGATAAGGGATAAGAAAATGCAAACACTCGTTGATGGCTCCTTCATTGCCTTAAGTTTAGAGTTATAGCCTAGACTATCCCCAAAATATCACTTGCTTGCCGTAGGATCAAGGAGAGACGTTTCCTCCACATTATGCTCTACAAAATTCTCATAGTACGGCTTCAAGTGATCCATTAACCGTGAATTCCTTTCCATGCACCATACTTTTAATCTGAATACCACCAGAAGTAAAAATATTAATACCAACAAAAAGTCCAAGTCACCTAGAACAGAGCTTGCCCGGAAACAATCTAAGTCCAGAATTAAACAAAAGAACTTTCTGCCCAATGACAAAGTGTTTCTTCCTAATCATACGGTCATGGAACGTTTTAGTCTTCTCCTTGTAAACCATTGCCGAATCATAGGCCTCATTCATAATCTCTTCAAGCTCATGCAATTGCAACTTCCTATGCAATCCGGCCTCATCAATGTCCATGTTAAAATTCTTCACAGCCCACCATGCACCATAGACTACACGAAATGGTGACATGCCAAGAGGAGTCTTGTATGCCGTCCTATAAGCCCAAAGAGCATCCAATCGTTGAGACCAATCCTTGCGTGATGGTCCAACAGACTTCTCCAAAATTCTCTTGATCTCACGAATAGATAGCTCCACTTGTCCACTTGTTTGGGGGTGATAAGGCGTAGCAACCTTATGCTTGATTCCATTCTTCTTCAATAACGTCTCAATGGTCCGGTTGCAAAAGTGAGATCCTCCATCACTAATGATAACTCTCGGCATACCAAACCTAGAGAAAATATTAGCACGAAGGAAATCTGCAACAACTCGAGAATCATTAGTACGGGTGGCTTTTGCTTCCACCCATTTCGAAACATAGTTGTAACGACCCTAAAATTTCGAGCAGAAAACTCAAAATTCTAAAGTCGAGAAACACCAAAACAATCTCAACGAATCGAAATCGTTTTAAATGCACGGCGGGTCATTACTGAGTTCACAATACAACTCAGACAACCAATTATTACAAAGCAAACTTATAATTCAACATTACATAAAATGAAAATGTAATAATCCTCAAAATCTCTCACAAAACTCACAAATAAATCCTCACAAGTTCTCACACACAAATCCGCACTAGAAACCTCACCACAAGTAGGATAATGAACAACTTCGAGTCTCCGGAGTCGCCTCTCAATCTCCACTAATCAACACTTGCAGAATTATCCCCTACACCATCGAATTGGTGCACCGGGATTGTAAACACAAACCCGGTAAGCTTATAGCTCGTATGAGTAAAATGAAAATATAACTCGCATATCAATATATACGAAAATCCACAAATCAACAAATATAAATGCACTCATGAGTCAATGGACGGCCCATCTGGTTGTCCCCAAAAATATATGAAATGAAGTGCTCATGAGAAATCGGGCAACCCTTCTGGTTACCCAAATACATTTATAATACAGGTACTAATGAACGCTGGTACACATTTGTTACCCCTCACGTAGTACACCGCCGATATTGGGCAACCACCTGCTACCCAACATCAAAACAATATGAGTACTCATGAGCCGATAACCACCTGTTACCTCACATGCAGTACTCCAGCAGACAGACTAGAGCTCTAACTGTATCATAACTTTCGCCCGGCCAAAGGCTAGGTTCCGACATGCCAAGCACGTACAATAATCACACCTCATATTGTACAAAAATCAAGTCCGAAGACAATTCAACATTTTAACAATCTCCATGTTAAAATCACGTACAATAATCACACCTCATATTGTACAAATCAAAATCACATGCTCGATATATAAATTTCGTCATCAAAATGACATCATCACGATAAAATCATAACAGTATATTATATAGCAAACTATATATATATGTACCTATTTACCATTTATACGATATATATATATAATCCGCTATATCATATACATGTCATATTTCATAAACACGTCCGAAGACAAAACGTTTAACAAACATCATGTTAAAACCACGTACAATAATCACACCTCATATTGTACGAATTAAATCACATGCTCAATATATAATTCTCGTCATCGAAATGACATATTAACAATGAATTCATAACAGTAAGTAATATAGCAAACTATATATATATGTACTTATTTACCATTTATACAAATATATATATTCCACTATATCATATACATGTCGTATTTCAATATTTAAAACTCTTGCAAAAATCTTGAAATCACCGCAAGTGTAGATTCGTAAATATGTGAGATTTTACTCACCTTATCAACTCGAGCGTAATTCCACAATTTCCGAAGATAATTCCTTTCCTTGATTTATCGATCACCTTGAAAAGATAAGAAAAGAATTTAGAAACGTTTCGTAAACCTTGAAATGCTGTAACAGTAATAATCTCTTACTGTTAAGTAATTTTTGGTTTTACGAATTACTGTTCACTAAGTACTATTCACGTATTTGCTATTCATGTATTACTGTACAAATACACATTCATTACGTATTCATGTACGAGTACATACTGTTTAGGTATTTCTGTACGTATAAATACTATTCAAATGTACATAATGTCTTAGTAAATAATAATTACTGAATTACCCTTCCAAAATTACTTTTTTACATTTACTAAAAGTAATTTACATTTACATTTACCACACGTAAATAAAATTTACATTTAACGAACGTAAATCACATTTTTACATTTACCGTCATAAAAATAAATTTTACAATTTTACTGTTTGAATTCATTGTTCACGCGCGGAGTGCACGCGCCACCTCCGGCAGGCCGCGCGTGGCGCTCACGCGCCACTTACTGTGGCAGCGCTGATATGAGCACAAAGTGTGACGTTCTTAATATGTTTATGCCATATTCTTACTCTTTGTTACCTCTTATTTATTATATTTTAGTTTATTTTGTATGAATAAGTGTCTAGGTAGAGTTTATATCAATTATGAATGAATTGATGATGAAATCGTGCTAAGTGTTAATAATCCTTGTTGAGATATGATTCCTTGTTCGAGTAGGATTTATCCTTTCATATTTCTTTGTTTCTAACGTACTTATTCTTATTAGGAAATACAAATCCATGTTGGAGAAGGAAAGCAATCCTAGTTCCACAACGAAAGAGAAGAAGATACACTTAAAAGCCCAATCAATGCAAGAATGAAAATGCTGTCAAGATTCGTAGTCTAACTTCGACGGGCTCTCCTGGATAGGTCCGATCGAGTTAGAAGACCTACCTTATATGAATAGAAAGCTATGTGAGTCTAGTTTCTGTAGGATTTGGAATCAAATCAATATCTTAATCCTACAGGTAGATAAGACCAAATCATTGATCGGAGGTTCAGTGAACTCGGCGGAATTATCTCAGCCATTGATTTCCTTTTGATCCAAGGGCTATGAGGGAAACTTGGGACTTTGTTCCTCCTGCATATAGAGAACAAATATGTATCAGAATCTCCATAAATCCCTGCACCAAAGGATGTCAAAGAAGGCATGCAGAAAATTAAATGAGAAGAGGCAAGAAAGTCAAAGAAAGCATGCAACAAATTTAATGAGGAAAGGTAAGAAAAATCAAACAGGGCTGCAACAATTAAGATTTTTGCTGCCTCCCTAATTCAAAGGAAGAAATTTGTGCAAAAGAAATCAGCATTAAAGGAGGAAGAAGATATGCAATTAATGCAAAAGATATGCAATCCTTATAGAAATCAGAATTATGGCACTGCAGATCATCCAACTTTGACGAGCTGCCCTGGACAACTCAGAATGATTGAGAAGGTGCATGATATATGGATGAAAAGTCACGGAAGTCTAGTTGAAATTGTCAGTTGGAATCATCTCAATATCTAATTTCTAGAGAAAGTTATGGCCACAAAAAGGGACAAAGGTCAGATCTGCCGAATCTAGGAAACCTCCAACAATTTGGTTTCAACTTTGTGGACTTTGTGGCCATCCTCCCTTGGGTTTCTTCCTCTATATATAGCACCTCATTTCCACATAAAATGATCATCAACCTTGGACACAAGCACAAGTCATAGCTCTGCCGAATCAATCCCTCACCCTTCCAAGAAATCCTAAACCTGATTCCACCATTCTTCACCTTGATCTATAGCCTTCAAGCACGATTGAGAAGAGGTTCCATTCCCCTAGAAGTCTTGGCTACACCTTGTAGAATCGATTGATTGATAAAGTGTAACCATAATTCTCTCTTTGTTTCAATTCGGTTTTGGTTTCCTTGTTCTTGGATGAGTATGTGATTTGTGTAGTGTAATCTTGTTTCAATTTTGTTTATGAAAGAGCTACTTGATTCAATTTATATAAAGATTCGAATTTATGTTTTGGTTTTATGGATTTTCTGTTTTTGGTTTCTGCCGTGTACTATGTATGAACAATTTCGATTCCTAAGTGTTATGTATGCGATTGTAGCATGATATTTAGGTTGTTGGATTAAAGACTTATGCTATGAACATGTTTATTCTTTTCTATATGATTTTCGAAATTGCATGATTGGGGGTTAAGTAGGTGACATACTTGATGAATTCGATATGCATGGCTTTGGGATTGTATGTTAAGATGAACATGGTAGATTTCAATGAAGCCGAGTGGCAAGAATTGAATGTGTTAAGTGTCTATGCATATAGGTTACTGATTTGAAACTTAAATTGCATGATCCAACCTTAGTTGTTCATGAGCTAATCTCGGCATGACTCTAAAAGGGAGACATAGGACTTGATCCAACCTTTATACTACTAACGATGCTTACAGGGTTAATATTGATCTTGAGTAATCAAACCGATCAAGGGCGTGGGGCACACGCGCGGAACCTATGGCCGGCGCATAGCATGCCACCGCCGCGCCAAATCCTCTCCTTTTCCTTCCTCCGCCCTTCTCACGGCCTCACGCCGCCTCTAGGCCACTCCACGCTGCCACACACGCCGCCCACGGCGGCGGTAACCCCTCTCCTTCAATCCTCCTCCAATCCCCCTCCGATCTCCACAAATCCAACCCAAATCCATCCAAAATCAGCACACAACATCAATAGCATCAATCCCTTACCTTGATTTCACGGCGGAGCCCTTGAATCGTCGATGGAGGTGTTTGAGGTGCCGGTGGAGTAGATCGTGCAGGGGTGGAGATGCACGGCGACTCGAGGCTCAACCCTTGACGTGGGGGGCTCCAAAGTTGAGGAGGGGTGGAGGCGAGCTTGCCTCGAGCTCGTCGACGACGGGGAAGCACGGTGGAGAAGTCTTCGAGCTTCAATCTGTCGCGTGGGGGATGACGGCGGCGAAGTGGGGTGCACCGGGCTCGGGGTCGAGTGCGGAGGTCCCTGCGGTGCTCTGGAGGTTGGCAGTGAGAGGCACAACGGCCTGGAGGCAGAGATCGCCGGCTTGTTTTCGAGTGAGGGAGGGAGGCGATCGGGGAGAGAGAACGCGAGAGGAGAGAGAGAGAGTGAAGGGGGGCGGGTGAAGGGTTTCTAGAAATGGAAACCCTAATCCCTAAATTTTTCTATTTATACTTGTTTCCAAAATCGGAAACGAACTTCCGACGTTAATAACTTCTATGTACGACTTCCGATTCGAAGGCATCACATGTCCACAAACTCGTATCGACGAGCTCTATAACATTCGTGAAGGAAGTTTTCGCAACCAAGTGACGGAATAAAAGTCGATATATTCATTCGGAAACGTAACGTTTTTCTAATTAAACGTTCCGAGAACGTTTCCGTTTCATAAAGTCGCAAACAATCAAATTCATTTTGATTGAATTTCATAACTTTATAGAATTCAAATTAAACCAAATATTGTTTTGAAAAATAGGGTTATTACAATAGTCAACACAAACGAGTATGTACAAGAAACCATTAGAGTTGGGAAAAGGTCCCAGATAATCGGTGTCATAGGCATTTGATCCCTATATCCTAAGTTTTCCATGTGTTGGCATCTATCACAAGTTATGCAAAAATGATATGCATCTTTGAAAATTGTAGGCCAAAAGAAACCACATTCTAACACCTTAAGAGCAGTCCTACGTGAACCAAAATGTCCTCCACAAGATTCATAATGGCAAAAAGTAAGTATGGAATGATGTTCAAATTCAGGGACACACCTAATGATTTGATCAACACAATGTTTCCACAAGGAGAGTTCATCCCAAAGATAGTACTTAGCTAATGCCTTGAGTCTATTCTTTTGAGCATGCGATAAAGTATCTGGAAATTGCTTAGAAACCAGATAATTCACAATATCTGCATACCATGGTTTACTTAACTCAACTCGAAAGAGCTGCTCATCCGGAAAACTCTCTTAGATAGCCAAGGGCTCGGAATCTTTCACCAAACGACTTAAGTGATCCTCCACAACATTGTCACTTCCCTTATTTTCCTTGATCTCGAGATCAAACTCTTGGAGTAGGAAAATCCATCGAATCAATCTCGGTTTGGCATCCTTCTTTGTCATTAAGTACTTC
Source organism: Argentina anserina (assembly GCF_933775445.1). Classification (NCBI taxonomy): domain Eukaryota; kingdom Viridiplantae; phylum Streptophyta; class Magnoliopsida; order Rosales; family Rosaceae; genus Argentina; species Argentina anserina. The sequence goes on along the minus strand of NC_065873.1, from coordinate 9,411,500 downwards.
AAAGCTGCATGGTCAATGTAAACAATAACTTTGGATTGAAGTAAGTAAGAACGAAACTTATCTATAGAAAAGATCACGGCAAGAAGCTCTTTTTCAGTTGTAGTGTAGTTCTATTGAGCATCATTGAGCATTCGTGAGGCATAATAGATGGCGTAAGGCTGCTTATCCTTCCTCTGCCCTAGCACGGCTCCAACTGCATAGTCGGAGGCATCACACACCATGATGACACCAAAAGGTTGACCAAGTGAATTTAGACACAAACGTTATCGAAAAAAAAGGGAACAATTTAACCGAACACATTCGCCTATAGTAATTACGTCATATGCTATGTTTTGCCAAGATCATTTCCTATATACAGTTGCGCTTAGGAAGATAGTGTCTTACATAGGGTTTACTGTATCAATTGAGACTCATACGTTTTGGAAAATATGTGAGTTTTCTATAACAGTCATATTTCACTATAGTGATGACATCCACGGTCAAATTTTTAAATTATGTTTTCCTCAGTACGACTTGTGCTGAAAATAATACATTTGCATATAATATGAGACACAAGTTATACCATATTGATAGGAATGGTATACTTCATGTGACTGATACTTGATAAATGAAAAAACGACCATTAGATGAGATCGCAACATTGGAAAATGCTCATTATAGGAAACACGCATGTTTTCAATGTCTTTGATCCACACGGTCAAACATGTATAACAAACTATCTCCTTAAGAATTGAATTTTTCTAAAGTGGGTTTAGGGTTTTTTTTTTATAAAATCAATGTCATTTTAATTTTAATTTTTAGAAATTCATATCACTTTTTCGACAAGGCAATATGATAACATTATGAAGCATCCACTAAAAAAAAACCACATGAAATTGGTGTCAAATATTTTAATTTATTTTGAACATTCAAATTTTCTCATATAGCTACGACGTTTCAAAAAAATCACTGAAAATTACTAAAGTCAATATAGATTTACAAAAACTATATCAAGAAATTGAAACTTAATTTATCAAGAAATTAAATTAATGTAGTTGCATTAATTTTAGAAAACCCTAAACTCTACCGAAAGCCTACCCTAAACTCTCAAGAAAAAGTACCCAAACCCAACACCAAACGCGACCAACCCACATTTGTGCAAAAAAAAAAACTAAAAATGTTAATCACCTCATCTCTCTTCCACCAATAAAGAGAGGACAGAGGCTCTGCAATTTATCTCCCTTAATCATGGTTTCTATATCCTCATTCTCCTTCCCCCAATTTGAAAGACCAATCTCCATCCCCAAATTACTCACCAAAATATCCCTTAATTCCTTTTCTGCAATCGCCATTTCGCCACCAATCTACCTCATCCTCACCCCACCGCCGAGATGGAGAAGGTGGTGTATGTTATTCGAATAATCCGACCATACCTCCTCCTATATCTATATTCAGATTTATATGCTCTATAAGTAATTGTACTCTACTGATTAGTTAAAAGTTTTTTAGAAGGTAGTGGAATGGCTGGATATGAATGGTACATAATCATAATGTTGGAGAAAACATGGGGTTCGGGTTCATGATTTGAAAGAGCAAACTTGGGTGGAGAGGAAGGAACCCACCTGAAAACTATTCTGAAAGTGACTTTCATTGGATTCTAGAAGACTTCGATAATTTTTTGGACTGCACTTTTACTGCTCCTTCTTTTACCAACTTTTTTTTTTATTACAAGATCAAGTCTATAAGCATGTGTGCCGTAAACAAAGCGTTGGATGATCCTTGATCGGTTCGATTACTCGACATCAATATTAACCATGTAAGCATCGGTAGTAGTATAGAGCAAGAGGGTATCGTTCACAAACCGGGGATCCATCCCGGGCAAAGAATCACAAATATTTAACAACGAATTCACAAAGGGATACAAAGTTTTAAAGACATAGGATCGGATCAAACATAAAATATAAAACCTAAACTAATATATACATGTGATCAACCAACCAACACACAAACATCACCAAACAAATCGTCACAAGTAGCTTCAAAATCATAATCTCATCCTATGCAAAGACCGAGCCTTAGCGGACAACTATTGAGTGAACAGACACAACCTAATGCCGAACTAGGTTACTAAGTGTAGCCCTAACTCGAAACATGGCCTGGTAATCCTATCTTAGCACTTATAACTTACAAGGTAACATGTCATTCTCAATCTTACCACTTCATTGATTCATCTCTTATCTAATTACTTACTGCATCTTAGATAACAACAGATCAAGGTTAATTCTTAGTGATTACCAAATAGTCAAGTATGTCACTTACTTTAACAATTTAACAAAAACACTTAAGAATCCTATATACAAAACTATCTTAGCGCCTTGAATCACATATAGTTAACGCACAAGAAAGAGAATCATTAAATCATTGAATTATAAACTCACGACATCTACATAGAAATCATAGAAAACAAAATCAGAACTACTTTATAACATCTTCCAAAATCGTAAACTACATGAGAGTATTCCACAAATTCGGAACAAGCCAAAAATAGAAACACAACATCACACAAAGAATACCAACCGAAAAACATAATTGAAGAAGTAACGAGTTACACTTTGCAAATCTCCTTAACGGTATCAAAACAAGGCAGCACGGCTTGAACATGAATGGTAATACTACGCGTAGCGCTTTGGATCGAATGGAATGAAAGGAAAATAGTGTTTAAGGTAGAGATTTGGCTAGTCTTGTGAGCAAGGTTGATGATGTTTTTCTATGGAAATGAGGTGCTATATATAGAGGAAGAAGCTTAAGGGAGGCTGGTCGCAAAGTCCACAAAGTTGAAACTAAATTGGCTTAAGTTTCCTAGATTTTCTCAATTCGGCAGACCTTTGTGATTTGTTGTGGCCATAACTTTATCTAAAAAATAGATATTGAGGTGATTCCAACGGCATTTGAAAATAGACTTCCGTAGCTTTTCATCCATATATCATGTATTGTCTGAATCATTGTGAGTTGTCCAGGAGGGAGCCTTGTTTGAATTTTCTTACCTCTTCTCATTAATTTGCTGCATGCATTCTTTGACTTCTTTGGTGCATCAATTTATGGTGATTCCAATATAGATTTATTCTCTATATATAGGAGAAATAAGGTCCCAAGTTTCCCTCATAGCCCTTGGATCAAAAGCAAATCCATGGCTGACATAATTCTGCCGAGCCCATTGAACCTCCAAGTAATAATTCGATCATATCTCCCTGTAGGAATATGATATTGATTTGATTACAAATTCTAAAGAAATTAGACTCACACAGCTTTCTATACATATATGGTACATCTTCTAATTCGATCTGAGCTGTCCAGGAGAGCCCGTCGAAGTTGGACTACGAATATTGACAACATTCTGCTTCTTGCATTGATTCGGCTTTTAAGTGCATATCTTCTTCTCTTTAATAATTTTGATTTATATGCATGAAAATATCTTCATATACACCTTGGAAATCCATCTCCAACTTTGTTTTAGAATCCAACACTGATAGAGCGTTTTGTTAGAACATCTATAAAATACCCTGAAAGACATCATCGTTAGTATTTAATAAGCAGGGATCCTTCAGTCCGGGGAATCAAAAGGGCCTCAACACTTATCATGTTATTGGGGGATTTGATTTGGATTCTAAAACTACAACTTAAAATAAATCCTAAATTACCTATATACAATTGATCATCCATTCATCACATAACCAAAACACGAATTCTACTCAAGAAACATGTATAACACGTATAGAACAACATATATGCAGCAAGTATTTTCAATTCTTCTTAGTCTATTTCAATTCTAATTCTAATTAGAGTCCGAAGCGGTTCATCTAATCGTTAAGACTTCTTAATTATTTAGAATCAACGAAGCGTTCAATCCTAAACATATGCTAAAAAGAGTTCAACATAACGAAGCATTCTAGTTAAACAACAAAGTAGCACATAAGCACATTAAGTCGAATTGGAGACATGTAAGCAAGCATGGCGTCACTCATCTTGATTAAGCATGCAAATTCCTAGAACTATCACAACCCTAAACAAGTATCAATAATTGAAACACGATGCGCATATTCAATCAATGAACACTTTGGTGAATTAAATCGCAACCCTAGGAGAACCATGGCCTTGGCTTCCTCAAGCATTGATTTAGATGTACAAATTCAAGGAATTAATTGAAATAAAACCTAAATTAATTTCAAAAATCCTACTGCCCATATATGCTACACACGTCATAAACACATATTCAACAGTTCATACAATCAACACATAAAACCAAAGAAGTCTGAATTTATGTTGTTCATATATGAAACCAAAAACAACATTCAAGAATTCATACAATAAATTCGAAAATTGCAGAACACCTAAATAAAAATTACAAGCCATGGATGAATCACACATTAGAAATCTTCTAGGATGAAGCAAGGATGAATTCGAATTGGAAGAGGAGGAAGATGAGCACGGTTTTGTGGTGATGGATGAAGGTTTTTGGCTTGAATTTCCTGGATGTATTTGGGCAGCAATTCGGCGGTGTTTGTGAGAGAATGGTGATACCAATGTGTAGGAATGACATGCTATTTATAGAGGAATAAGTGAGAGGGGCTGCATGGTAATGGGCTGATTCTCTGTTTCCTTTTTCTTCTTTTCTTTCCTTCTCTATTGAATGATGATCATCTTTGTTGGTCACATGCAGTCTTCCTTATTTTAGGCCACATGCATTCTTCAGAATTTTCTCTTAGTTCTCTCCCTCCTTTTTCTTCTTTTGTTTCCTTCTTTTCTTCTTCTTTCCTTTTAATAGCCGGATGAACCTTCCTTCTTTTGAGACTACATCTTCTTTTTCATCTCATTCAGAAACTAAATTACTTCTTTCCTTTTTCTCCTTTTGTTTCCTTATTTTCTTCTTTTTTTCCTTTTAATTGCCGGATGAATCTTCCCTCCTTTGAAGCTGCATACTTCTTCCTTTTCATCTTATTTAGAAACTAAATTACTTCTTTCCTTTTTCTCCTTTTGTTTCATTCTTGTTCTCTTTCTTTCCATAATTTCCAAGTCATTATCTCACATTTAATTCTGAAAATAAGGAAAGAAAATAATTAATATAAATCACAAATGTTACAGAAATGTCGAATAATAAAAATCCTAACCTAACTAGGTTTCCTAGTTCGACAAGGAATACTACTCTATAGTACTCTCGACAATTTCTGCATTTTATACCCGTTTTATCACCAAAATGCAACCAACGTCACCCTAGACTCCTAACTCGACTCAATGACTCAACACTACAATAATAAGGGCTAAGTAAAGTACAAATGGAGATAAAAACATGTTAAGAACGTCGCACAAAGTGCATCTATCAACTACCCCACACTTGGCTTTTGCTAGTCCCTTAGCAAAACTAAACAAAACAAAGACTCTAAAAAATACAAATACACTATTGCGCCTGAGTGATTGTCTCTGAATCTCAAAATACATAGCTTTCAAGTTTTAGCATTTGAATGTAAGCATATAGATTCCAAGTTTCATAAACATGCTTCAAAGTATGAATAAGTGAGAAATGAGAAAATAAGCATGTGAACATGTTTAGTTAATCCAATCCTCCTCAGAAGGCATACTCTATTCTTTTCTCTTAGGTTGATGGCTATATTTCACACACAAGTATATGCAAGAGAATAGATAGTAAGGCAACAAATAGCTTGCATATTTCATCAAATGAAAGCACTTTGTGAATAACATTAGGAAAACCTCATTTAACAACTAAGTGCACAAATGGACCAAAACCATATGCTCAACTCTTGTGATCATCTCCACAAACCAAGATTTGCTCATTTTAAGAATCATTAGGATCATTTTACAAGGTGAATGTTTAGGCTTAGCTAAAGGCATGGAATATCGAGGAATTACAAAGGTAATCCTATAGACTTAGCAGAATAATCACCATCCTTATCACACCATACACCATCAATGGCCAAATATAACAAGTTGGGCCCAATCATCATTTTAACAACAAAGTGAACATGATCAAATGCACATTTTTAGACCTTCAATTTCAAATCAACTCCAAATCACAAATGGAAGACAACATATTTTCTTTTCTTGTTCTCGTATTGCCGAACTCATAATTTTTCTTTTCTTTTTCATTCATTTTTTTTCGGCATTTGCTTAAAAGCTTGTTCATATTTTTTTTATGTCTTCCACCCCACACTTATTTCATGCATCACCACAACATCATCTCAACAAGAGTTTTGCCAAGTCTATAGGATAAGGTAGAGGTAACTATACTAAGCATGGAGATATATAGGTGATGAAGAAAATGCTCAATGTACGCTCAAATGGGGTTCAACTAAAGGGGTCCCAAACAGGGCACATATAGGGATACATGGCTGTTTGGCTAAAGTGGTGGTACTCCTAAAAATGATCCATAAATCCCTTTCAAAATCATAGCATTTTATGACTTAAAAGTTTCAACAATCACAAAAGTGAGTTCTAGTAAATTCTAGAGTCCATTAAAAGCTATGGCACATAGTCATTGAAATTTACAAAGAATAATGAGGTTCAAAAACAACCACGAAAATTCATATTTTATCTCATGAAGAAAGCATATATAGGCTCAAAAACTCAGAGGTTGTTATGGACTTCAGATTAACCAAACATGTATGCCATATCAACATCTCACATGTTCATACCAAATCGACATTATCAACGAAACTTACAATTCAATTCTTATAGAATGCAAAACCATCATCTATGCATTTAGAGACATAATCATCCTAGACTTTAGGGGCATCCTAAGACTCAACTGACTCAAATAAAGCAAAAACTTTACTTTTTTTTTCAATTTTTTCATTTTTGTTTGTTTTTGTTTTTTTAACAGAAACAAACAAACACAAAGAAAACTTGTAAACCTACCCACACTTAGAAAATTACATTGTCCTCAATGTAAGCTCAAAAGTAAGAATGTAATTCTTAAGTATAGAATAAGATCACACATCAACACGTATATAATTCAACCATAAGAGTGAAGGGATTAGAAAATTCAAACTCCCGTTGATGACTCCTCCACAGGTACGGTTGAAATGGGTTGTCTCCTATGCAGCGCTTAACTTTTATAGTCCTTTAGCCTAGACTCTGCACTTCTTTTTAAGGCAATTACAATTTCCTATGTAAACCGGTCTCGTCAATGTCCATGTTAAAAAATTTCACAGCCACCATGCACGATGCTCAAGCTCCACAGGTAGATGGCACGCCTTGCCATAGACTAATCAAAACAGTGACATTCCAAGAGGAGTCTTGTATGCGGTTCTATAAGCCCAAAGAGCATGATCCAATCGTTGAGACCAATCAGTGCGTGATGGTCCAACTGATTTCTCTAAAATTATCATCATCTCTCGATTAGATAGCTCTACTTGTCCACTTGTTTGGGGGTGATAAGGCGTAGAAACCTTATGCTTGATACCATACTTCCTCAAAAACGCCTCAATGGTCCGGTTGCAAAAATGAGATCCTCCATCACTAATGATCACTCTTGGCATACCAAACCTAGAGAAAATGTTAGAACGAAGGAAATGTGCAACAACTCGAGAATCATTAGTCCGGGTGGCCTTTTCTTCCACCCATTTCGAAACATAGTCAACACAAACGAGTATGTACAAGAAACCATTAGAGCTAGGAAAATGTCCCATGAAATCAATACCCCAACAATCAAATATTTCAACATGTATAATCGGTGTCATAGGCATTTGATCCCTAGATCCTAAGTTTCCCATGCGTTGGCATCTATCACAAGTCATGCAAAAATGATATGCATCTTTGAAAATCATAGGCCAAAAGAAACCACATTCTAATACCTTAAGAGCAGTCTTACGTGAACCAAAATGTCCTCCACCATACTCAGAATGACAAAAGGTAAGTATAAAATGATGTTCAAATTCAAGGACGTACCTCCTAATGATTTGATCAACACAATGTTTCCAAAAGTATGGTTCATCCCAAATGTAATGCTTAGCTAAAGCTTTAAGTCTATTCTTTTGAGCATGCGATAAGGTATCCGGAAATTGCTCAGAAACAAGATAGTTCACAATATCTGCATACCATAGCTCACTTACCTCAACTAGAAAGAGTTGCTCGTCCGGAAAACTCTCTTGAATGGGCAGGGGTTTCACATCTCTCACTAAATGGCTCAAATGGTCTGCCACAACGTTGTCACTTCCCTTCTTGTCCTTGATTTCGATATCAAACTCTTGGAGTAAGAGAATCCAATGAATCAATCTCGGTTTGGCATCCTTCTTCGTTATTAAGTACTTCAAAGCTGCATGGTCAGTGTAAACAATAACTTTGGATTGAAGTTAGAACGAAACTTATCTGAAGCAAAGATCATGGCAAGAAGTTCTTTTTCGGTTGTGGTGTAGTTCTGTTGAGCATCATTGAGCGTTTGTGAAGCATAATAGATGGCGTAGGGCTGCTTATCCTTCCTCTGCTCTAGCACAGCTCCAACTGCATAATTTGTGGCATCAAAGATCAACTCAAATGGCAAGAACCAATTCGGCGGTGGCATGATTGGGGCCGACGTCAAGAGCTTCTTCAATGTCTCCAATGCGTGCTTGCAATCATCATCAAATTGAAAGGAAACATCCTTTTGAAGCAATGGACTCAATGGTCTCGCAATCTTGGAAAAGTCCTTGATAGACCGACCATAGAACCCTGCATGTTCAAGAAATGATCGAACATCCCTCATAGTTATAGGGAGGGGTAAGTGATGGCACAAGATCTATTTTAGACTTATCAATCTCAATTCCTTCATCTATAGAATAAGCAGGGATCGTTCAGTCCGGGGAATCAAAGGGGACTCAAAACTTATCATGTTATTGGGGGATTTGATTTGGATTCTAAACTATTACTTAAAATAAATCATAAATTACTTATATACAATTGATCTACCACTCATCACATAACCAAAAGACGAATTCTACTCAAGAAACATGTATGACACGCATAAAACAAATAATAGGCAGCAACAATTTTCGATTCTTCTTAGTCCATTTCAATTCTAATTCTAAATAAAAGCCATATGAACGGAATTTCCTTCTGCAGTAGGGTACACATAGGTCTCGCCACCATGGAAAAATCATTAATGAATCTCCTATAAATCCTGCATGACCAAGGAAAGAACGAACCTTTCTCACAGTTGTGGGAGAGGGTAAGTGATGCACAATATCAACCTTAGCTTTGTCTACCTCAATACCCTTGGCAGATACAATATGTCCTAAAACTATCCCTTGATTAACCATGAAATGGCATTTGTCCCAATTAAGCACAAGGTTAGTTTCTACACACCTTTTCAAGATTAACTCTAAATTCTCTAAACATGCATCAAAGTCTTTAAAATAAACACTAAAATCATCCATAAAGGCCTCAATGATATTTTCGATAAAGTCAGAGAAAATAGCAAGCATACATCGCTGAAATGTACCTGGTGCATTGCACAACCCAAAGGGCATGCGTTGATAGGCAAAAGTGCCAAATGGACATGTAAATGTCGTCTTCTCTTGATCTTCCGGATGAATGCATATTTGGTTGTAGCCACTATACCCATCTAGAAAACAAAAGAACTCGTGCCCGGCTAATCTCTCCAACATCTGGTCCATGAACGGCAAAGGAACGTGATCATTGCGTGTTGTAGCATTCAGATTCCTATAATCAGTACACATCCTATGACCGGTCACCAACCTCTGGGGTACTAAATCATTCGCCTCATTTTTCACAACAGTTATCCCACTCTTCTTAGGCACAACTTGCATTGGTGAAATACACAGACTGTCCGAGATAGGATAGATCACTCCACAATCAAGCAGCTTGATCACCTCATCTTTCACAATTTTCATCATTGGTGGGTGCAACCTCCTCTGAGCATCACGTGTAGGCTTGGCGCCATCTTCCAATAGTATCCTATGAACACAAGTTATAGGGCTTATTCCCTTGATATCCGTCAAAGTCCATCAAATAGCGGTCTTGTTCCTCTTAAGCACATCAATCAATCTAGCTTCCTACTGCTCACTCAGCGTTGATGACATAATAACTAGTAGAGTATCATTCTTTCCAAGATACACATACTTCAAATGATCTGGAAGCTCCTTCAAATCTAACTTTGGGGCCTAAACCACATATGGTAACTATTTGTTAATGGAAATGGGAATTGACAAGAAAGAGAGATACCTTTTGTACGGTTGACCTTCAAGCTCACAAAGCATTTTGAAAATCTTGGGCTCAAGATCAGCCCACTCCTCTCTTGGTACACGGTCCCCATGCTTGTAATCCAACCCCTTGCTCCATAGCTAATTCTATGCTTCCAAAGTTTCTGACATAACCTGTGCAATAGAATCAACAACATCAATAGAAAAGCACGAGTTAAGTTCAGGAACTGGGTATTTCATAGCCTCAAAAACGTTGAAGCTGATAACATCTCCATCAAATTCCATTGATAAGCTCCCATTTGCTACATCGATGCATGTCCTAGCAGTCCTCATGAATGGTCTCCCCAAAAGCAGTGGAGTTGTCTCCAAGGGTGATACCTCCATATCTAGCACATAAAAATCTGCAGGAAAAATCACGTGACTGACTAGCACAAGGACATCCTCAACATACCCCTTAGGGTAGTTGTTAGATCGATCAGCTAATTGAATAATCACATTATCATTCTTCAAAGGTCTTAATCCTAGAGATTAATAAACATTATATGGCATAACATTTATTGAAGCACCTAGATCTAGCATAAAATTTTCGAATAACGTGTTACCAATTTTACATGGGACAGAGAAACTTCTCGGGTCCTTCATCTTAGGGGGTAGCTTCCTTTGGATGACAGTTGAAACTGTCTCGTTCATCTTCACTACCTTCTTCTCCCTAGTTTTTCTTCTTGAAATGCAAAGCTCCTTTAGAAATTTCGACTTGGGAATTTGATTGATGCATTCCAATAATGGAAGGTTAACTTCCACCTTTCTAAAGACTTCCAACACTCCCTCATCAGATTTATCATTCTTGCTTTTTGCAAACCTAGAAAGGAAAAGTACACACGAAACATGATTAGTTTTAACTAAATCACTTGAGTTAGAAATTGTACCTTTAGGTGCACCATGGGACGACACCATCTCCTTCTTGGAGGTAGTTGGATCTTTCTCCAATTCCATTGCAATTTTGTCACTTCCTTGCTCAAGATCAACATGGGCCGTGTGGGGCTTCTTTGCAACACTAGGTCTCTCCTTAAGCTCGAGTCCATTCCTTGTCATGATAGCTTGGGCTTGCTTATTTCTAGGGTTAGGTATGACACCACTTAGCAGCTTCCCTTGCTCAAAAAAATGGCCAATGAACTCCACTACCTGGCCCATATGCGTTTTAAGCTCCGCAACATCCTTGTTATTCGCTTGTTGACCCACTACCAAAGTTTGAGTTACAGTGTTCAACTGACTTTGCCCATCAGCTAAAGATTTCAACTTTTCATCATAATTAGGAGCAACAACCATGTTTGGAGGTGGAACATTGAGTAGTGGATCTTGTGGTCTAAACAAACCAGCCGGACGAGGCCCAAATTGCATAGCATTCTGATGTGGCCTTAATACATTCTCATTGTTGGACCACCGAAAGTTAGGATGATCACGTAGGCCAGGATTGTAGGTGTTTGAAAATGGATTATACCTCTGACCTCCTTGATAACCAAGGGAATTGACTTCCTCATACCCTCCACTAGAAGCAACTTGAGGATACTGATCAGTAGGGTGCCCCTCTGTACATATTCCACAAACTTGAGCTCCACTAGTCTTCATGAAATGGCTCATCATCTTGGACAACTTGTCAAGGTTGTCCTCTAGAGCAGAGTTCGAACTAGAGTGAGTCTCATGCACCTGCCGTGTAGCACTTGCAGATGTCCCAACTTGTTGGTTTTACATTGCTCTCTTCTCTAAAAGATCTTTTGCCACTACATTGCTCTTGTCCAAAAAACGAACCACCAGCAGCTGAATCAATGAACTCTCTTTCCATTTCTAGAAAGCCTTAATAAAAGTACTAAAGCAGTAGACCTTCCCTAATGCCATGAGCTGGACATGATGCTACAGGAGACTTGAATCTCTCATAGTAGTTATAAAATGACTCATTCTGCCCTTGCTTGATACCAGTGATCTGCTTGCTTATGTGAGTAACTCTTGAAGATGGGAAATATTTAGACAAGAATTCATTCACCATGGTAGTCTAATATGTGATCCTACCAGCTGGCACCTCAAACAACCATTTCTGAGCACGGTCCTCCAATGAGTAAGGAAACGCTCTCATCTTCACAATCTGAATGTCTGCTCCTCTAGGACATATAGTCTCATAGTTGAACTGGAACATGGTGAGATGTTGATTAGGATCTTCACCAGAAAGTCCATGAAACTTGGGCAAATGGTGCAGAAATCCACTCTTCAAAACTAAATCACTAGTCTTGCCCTCCTCTGTGACAGGATACGCAATGTTAGAGGGCGATGTCCCACCAACTGCTCCTTCAACTTGACCATTTTGTTCTCTAATCGATGTCATTACTTCTTCTTGAACTGGAACTTGAACTTCAAGTTCTGGATCAGGTAGATCGAAATTCAACTGGGCCAATGGAAATGGGCTTGTCAACAATTCTAACTATGGATCCTCAAAGAACAAAGGATTGAGCTCACTACAACTGGATGCACTTGGAAATGGCGAAATGGACCCAAACTCTCTTTCTTCGTGAAATGAATCTGATTCAATGGAAATGTTATCAAACTGAGCTTGAGGCTGAATTCTTTTCAGGCGTGCACTAATCTCTTCAGACCAACCACTAATCTTGGACATTCATTAGCCTGAAAAGAACACATATTAGTATCTTTACAAAGTAGGGGTGTTAATTGAAAACCGAAAACCGAAAAAAAACCGAACCATAACCGAATCATAACCGAAAAAACCGAAGAAAAAAAAAACCGCACCAAACCGCAAAAAAACCGCACCAAACCGAAACCGAACCGAAAAACCGAATATATATATATATTATAAAGAAATTATATTATTTATAGATATTTTTAATATACATAATTAAATATGTTATCGATCGAGACCCAAACTTTATCAAAATTTGATGAATTTTTTACCATATCTGTATTTATATATGCTGATCACATCCGACGGTCGAAATTTCATAATTTGAATTTTAGATATTGGAACCACAACATGTCTACTAATGTGGTATAACTTGTTTAGTGGTCTTTTTGCAAATGTATGCAGTTGTGAAGCAACTATATCTTATAAATAGAATTTTGCAAATTTGTCCGCATGATGCGTTACGTATAGTGAAATATGGTTATAGTAAAAAAATCACATATTTTCGATAACGTTTGTGTCCCGATCGAGGCGGTCAACCCTTTTTACGCTTATTATCCCCTATAGGTAGCCTTATCCCTGGAACGTAAAATTTTTGAAAATTTTACATGAGCTGCTACATCACATATATGTGAGAGTGTGTGCATGAAAAAATCCACCAAAACTAGTCAAGAAGGAGGGGGTAAGAACAAATTCACTTAATTAGATGAAATTAAGTTAATGTTGACCACATCGATCGAGACCCAAACTTTATCAAAATTCGGTGAATTTTTTACCATATTTGTATTTATATATGCTGATCACATCCGACGGTCGAAATTTCATAATTTGAATTTTATATATTGGAACCACAACATGTCTACTAATGTGGTATAACTTGTTTAGTGGTCTTTTTGCAAATGTATGCAGTTGTGAAGCAACTATATCTTATAAATAGAATTTTGCAAATTTTTCCACATAATGCGTTACGTATAGTGACATATGGTTATAGTAAAAAAATCACATATTTTCGATAACGTTTGTGTCCCGATCGAGGCGGTCAACCCTTTTTACGCTTATTATCCCCTATAGGTAGCCTTATCCCTGGAACGTAAAATTTTTGAAAATTTTACACGAGCTGCTACATCACATATATGTGAGAGTGTGTGCATGAAAAAATCCACCAAAACTAGTCAAGAAGGAGGGGGTAAGAACAAATTCACTTAATTAGATGAAATTAAGTTAATGTTGACCACATCGATCGAGACCCAAACTTTATCACAATTCGGTGAATTTTTTACCATATCTGTATTTATATATGCTGATCATATCCGACGGTCGAAATTTCATAATTTGAATTTTAGATATTGGAACCACAACATGTCTACTAATGTGGTATAACTTGTTTAGTGGTCTTATTGCAAATGTATGCAGTTGTGAAGCAACTATATCTTATAAATAGAATTTTGCAAATTTGTCCGCATGATGCGTTACGTATAGTGAAATATGGTTATGGTAAAAAAATCACATATTTTCGATAACGTTTGTGTCCCGATCGAGACGGTCAACCCTTTTTACGCTTATTATCACCTATGGGTGGCCTTATCCATGGAACGTAAAATTTTCGAAAATTTTACACTAGCTGCTACATCACATATATGTGAGAGTGTGTGCATGAAAAAATCCACCAAAACTAGTCAAGAAGGAGGGGGTAAGAACAAATTCACTTAATTAGATGAAATTAAGTTAATGTTGACCACATCGATCGAGACCCAAATATTATCAACATTAGATGAATTTTTTACCATATCCTTATTTAAATATGCTGATCACATCTGACGGTCAAAATTTAATATTTTGAATTTTAGACATTGGAACCACAACATGCCTACTAATGTGGTATAACTTGTTTAGTGGCTTTTTGCAAATGTATGCATTTGTGAAGCAACTATATATTATAAATAGATTTTTGCAAATATGTCCGCATGATGCGTTACGTATTGTGAAATATGGTTATGGTAAAAAAATCACATATTTTCGATAACGTTTGTGTCCCGATCGAGGCGGTCAACCCTTTATACGCTTATTATCCCCTATGGGTAGCCTTATCCCTGGAACGTAAAATTTTTGAAAATTTTACACGAGCTGCTACATCACATATATGTGAGAGTGTGTGCATGAAAAAATCCACCAAAACTAGTCAAGAAGGAGGGGGTAAGAACAAATTCACTTAATTAGATGAAATTAAGTTAATGTTGACCACATCGATCGAGACCTAAATATTATCAACATTAGATGAATTTTTTACCATATCCTTATTTAAATATGCTGATCACATCTGACGGTCAAAATTTAATATTTTGAATTTTAGATATTGGAACGACAACATGCCTACTAATGTGGTATAACTTGTTTAGTGACTTTTTGCAATTGTATGCATTTGTGAAACAACTATATCTTGTAAATAGAATTTTGCAAATCTGTCCGCATGTTCTTTTTATTTCGTTAAGAATCAAGTAGGTAGACAAGGAAAGAAACTCCGATTTTCTTTACAAAATAACCGAAAGAAAAACCGATATAAACCAGAGAAAAACCAAACCGAACCAAACCGAACACAATTGGTTTTTTTTTAAAAAGTGAAAAACCAAACCGAATTAAACCGAATAAATAGAACGGTTTGGTGTTCGGTATCACCTATAAACCGAACCATTCAAACCGATTAACACCCCTATTACAAAGTATGAAATACAAGTATAAGTAAATATAAACTTCTTTCTTTCTTTTATTTTACAAAATTTTGGTTCCTTCTTCTATCACAAACGTAACTCTTCCTTTTCTTTCTTTTCTTTTGTTTCTTTTCTTTTACTTCTTCTATGTTTCGAAAATTACAAGTGTAGGAGTATCACTAAGTCTAATTGATTTTATTCACATACAATCCTAACTTTTAAAGTACGTGGAGCGGAGGAGCTAACTGTGCAATCGACTGAAACAGCCCCAGGTAAGGGTCTTGCTTTATCCGATATACCTTAAAAATTAGAATATCATTTTCTTTTGAAACTATATACATCTATTTATAAAAATTTATTTTCTAAGTTATAAAGCGAGGTGGACGTGCGGCCTAAGTTCGTCGTCTAGACACAAATGCATTCCTTTGTTTTAGATGGCTGGATAGCTAGAATTAGATATAGTCACAAGGCATGACTCATTTGATGGACACCACGGGGACCACAACCTCGAAAAAATGTTTTTCCAATCGATGATAGAGCGTTTTGTTAGAACGTCTATAAAATATCCTGAAAAACATCATCGTTAGTATAGAATAAGCAAGGATCATTCATTCCGGGGAATCAAAAAGGCCTCAACACTTATCATGTTATTGGGGGATTTGATTTGTGTTCTAAAACTACAACTTAAAATAAATCCTAAATTACTTATATACAATTGATCAACCATTCATCACATAACCAAAACACGAATTCTACTCAAGAAACATGTATAACACGTGTAGACAACATATAGGCAGCAAGTATTTTCGATTCTTCTTAAGTCCATTTCAATTCCAATTCTAATTAGAGCCCGAATCGGTTCATCTAATCATTAAGACTTCTTAATTATTTAGAATTAACGAAGCGTTCAATCCTAAACATATGCTAAAAAAAGTTCACATAACGAAGCGTACTAGTTAAACAATAAAGTAGCACATAAGCACATTAACTCGAATTTGAGACATGTAAGCAAGCATGGCGTCACTGATCTTGATTAAGCATGCAAATTCCCAGAACTATCATAACCCTATAGAAGGTACCAATAATTGAAACACGAAGCGCATACTCAATTAAAGAACACTTTGGTGAATGAAATCGCAACCTTAGGAGAACTATGGCCTTGGCTTCCTCAAGCATTGATTTAGATGTACAAGTTCAAGGAATGAATCAAAATAAAAGCTAAAAACAATTCGAAAACCTACTGCCCCTATTCATTTAAGACGTCATACATACATATTTCAAGAGTTCACACAATCAAAACATAAAACCAAAGAAGTCTGAAATTATATACTTCATATATGAAATCGAAAATAACATCCAATAATTCATTCAATGAATTCGAAATTTGCAGAAAATAAAAAGAAAGATTACAAGCCATGGATGAATCACACATTAGAAACCTTGAAGGATGAAGCAAGAATGATTTTGGATTATGGAGAGGCAAGAAGATGAGGACGGCTATAGTGGTCCGGCCTAGCTTTGTGAGAGAGTGATGATGCCAATTATGAAGGAATGCCGTGCTATATATAGAGGAAGGAGAGGAGGAGAGGCTTCACGACATTGGCTGATCCGTGGAGAATGTACGGCTGTGATGTTGCTTCAATGATGGGATCAAATGGCTCTCCTATTTCCTTGTAATTTCAGTCATTATCGCCTTCTTTTCTTCATGAAATACATGGCTGGATGCCTCATCAAAAACTGAATGGAAGGCACGGCTCCTCTCCTACAAATTCTCAAGTGTTTTGCACAGCTTAGACTGCCTACCTTTTCTCCTTGTTGCTGTGAGTTATCCTTCCAAATAGCACGGGTGGATCTCTTCTTTATTCCTTCAAATAATCTCCTTGAATTTCTGAGTGAATGACTCGGCATAGGACTCTTATTTCTTCTCAAATTCGTGCCTTATCTTCATCTCCTATCTTGCACAGCTGAACTCTTATTTATTTCCTTGAATTATCTTTTAAATCCAAACCTGAAAATAAGAAAAGAAAATCAATAGTAAGAGATAATGTATTTTCAAAAATCATGTCCTAATGTAGACATTTGTTGTGTTAAAATGACATATGTAATATATGAGCTCAGCTAGATTAGGAAAGTTCCTAATTTGCAAAAAGGAAACTTACTAGAACAAGTAAGTTACTAGAACAAGAAAGTTCATTTAGGAAAGTTTCGCAATAAGAGTTTGAGCTCAAGTAGGACTCTCCCAAATGATACGTTTCCTAGTCTAACAAGGATTCCTAAAGCAAACAGAACTCTCAAAATATCGCCAATGCGACCAAAACGTAGAAAGCTGAAAACTCTTAATTACTAGGTTTCCTAGTCAAACTAGGACTCTAGACCAATTCTTCGTTTTTAACTCATTTAAGCACAAAGACACATCGATAACCGTCCAAGACTCCTATTGTGACTCAATGACTCCATATTACAACAATAACGGCTAAGCAAAATACAAATGGAGGTAAAAACATATTAAGAAAGTAGCACAAAGTTCTCCTATCACATGTGATCCTTTCTTGTTGTGGCGTTGAGCTTTCTATAGTCGATACACACACGGTGACCAGTCACCGTTCTATGAGGCACTAACTCATTATCTTTGTTCTTCACCACCGTGATTCTGGACTTCTTTGGCACAACTTGAATGGGAGAGATCCACATACTATCCAAAATAGGGTAGATGACGCCACAATCATGTAACTTAGTGATCTCGTGTTTGACAACTTGCATCACTGGTTGGTGAAGACGTTTCTGACCCTCCTTTGTCAATTTGGCACCATTTTCAAGTAAAATTCGATGCACAAACATTGTAGGGCTGATTTCGCATTGCTCGAAGCTCGACAGTTGTCCCCTCAACACTAATTTTGTCAATTGTAATCTTTATACACCTTATGGTGAATGCTTCATCTTCCTCCACCTTCATGTATTCTTTGAAAGTCGTTGCGCCAATGCAATGTAGCTGCCCTCTACTAAGTGTGAGCTTAAGGATGTTGGCTGTGTCCCCCTCGCCAAAAATATTATGTATCTCATCTATGAAAATGATAACCCTCTCTCTTGCTACTTCTAGTTCTTTTAATACGAATTTAAACTAGCCTCAAATTCTTCGTTACGTATCCCCCAGCCTTCAGAGCTTTTACATCTAGCTCGATTATCCTAACTCCTGTAACTATCTCAAGGTATTGACCTCCAACAATTGTCTGTACTAGGCCTTCAAAGACAGTTGTTTTTCCCACTCTTGCTACTTCTACTTCTTTTAATACAGAAACTAAGCCTCAAATTCTTCGTTACGTATCCCCCAGCCTTCATAGCTTTTACATCTAGCTCGATTATCCTCACTCATGTAACTATCTCATGGTACTGACCTCCAACAATTGTATGTGCTAGGCCTTCAAAGACAGTTGCTTTTCCCACTCTTGGATGACCGACGAGTATCGAGCTGCCTGTGGAACCCTCGTGAAATTCTCCACTAGTAAGCGAATATCATTCTCCATTCCGAAGATGGGAGGATTTTGGGCAGCTACGACAGTCAGGGTTCTGCCGTAAAGCTGTAAGTAACTCATCTTCACATGTAGCACAGAGTGAACCAAAATAAAAAATAAGTGGGACATAACCATATCAAAATCTCATATTTACTATCAAAAAAATTAGCAAATAGAAAACTTGAAACAACTATCATAAGTTTCTAACTGCGGCTAGTAATTATGTAACCTAATCATGATATATATTGTTAAAGTGTTTTTTTATCAACTTTGGTTTTTCATTAACCCAATCATGTTTTTATGATCTCCCGGTCTGTATTGATCGGCATCTTAAATAATCAAAATAAATATACAACCTATTCATATTTTACTTCAATAATTACTCACATTTCAAGATTTTGATTGTTTCAGTCAAATCACAGTATTGCACCACAACAGTCATGTTGACTTGCAACTAAAAATGCTATTTGTTATGTCAAAAACAACCAAATCGAAGAGATTAAACGAAAATTCTTGCATTCACCCTGTGAACATTCACTTTCCACTAAAACTGATGATGTGGTATAATCTGAACCACAATTTGAGTGAAATAAAAAAAATTGACTGAGTCTGTTTAGTTCAATTCCCGTGACTTCAATGATTCCAAAACAGAAGTAAAAGAATTTCTACCTTCTTGAGAAGGTGAATCAAAAGAAGAAAAGAAACATGATGGATGGAAAATTAAAGTCTCATATCTCTTATCTACGCTCTCTCTCATGTCGGGGCAGATAAGGGCTCTCTCCCCTCTCTCAGCTATTGGGAAAGACGAACATGACTGAGAAAAAAGATGAAATGTTTTCTGTACCTTCAATGTTTATTGTATGGGTCACTATATATTTATAATATCATTTTAATGAATGGCCCATGTGCTAATTATTTTAATACACAATTGTCACCTCAAATTTGTTTGTTAAGTTGATCTGTTTTGTGTTAATATCACGAAAAACCTTCACACAAAAAATTATTAATAATTCTAACATAAAACATAATCGACCAAATTTAAACTAGAATATATACCAATCTCAACCTGCATAAAAATACAATTGACAATATAATTTGATGTCAAAACATTAATTTTTTTAGAAGAGCGTCAAAATATTAAGGATATATGTAACTTAAAAAAACAAACCAAGAATATTGCACTTGGTTCTTCCAATCGGTTTGATCATATTTGTAGGTTTTGATGAGATAGAACGTGAACAACATACAGTATAAAGTTGAGTACCACAACCCTTTCTAGAAACATCACTATAAAGACCTTTCTAAAAAAAACATATATATCTATATATATATATATGCACAGTCGTTCCAAACTTATCGATAACCCTGTGCGAAAACTCAAAATGTGACACTACAAATTTAATTATATATGAAAATATCGTTGACAAAAATCATCAAAATATATATAATATATATATATAACTCACTCACCCTTGCATTATGCTGATGAGAACAAAACTATGACTTTTGTAATGTTCGATTTTTAAACAAATTACCAACAATATCTAATAAAAATAAAATCAAATAACCAACGGGCAAAGATACAAATTTGAATTACAGCATACCTAATAATATAGTATAACTTGTATAATATGTTATATGTACATTTACATTTTTGTAACCCAATTATATTGTAAAATGAATTATGAAAAATCAACCGTAGGATATGATCACTACATCGAGATATTGCTATACTAGAAAATCTCCCGATTTTTTATAACGTTTCGATATCGATCATTTTATTCAACCTCTATGCATCATTCTCCCCACCTAACGGGTTTCCAAATTAGGAAGTTTCTTAACGAGGAATGTTTCTAAACATAGTGAGCATGACGACTCTTTCCTTCTTCAAAAGGAAAGTTGGGCCAGCTACCACTTTCTAAAAAATGTCATCAGATTTTTGTTTGTTTTGAAGTTCTATTAATCAAATTTGGGTTATCAAATTTTGCTAAAGTATATTTTATAAAAGTAAAACGGAATTGGTCTACTCGTATTATTATGGAGTCCCTTTATATAGGGAAAATATTACAAGGGAAAGTATCAATCAGCTTAATGACAATAACACTTATTGATACGTTACATAATTTAGATCCGTAATTAACTAAATATCAAAGTTGATTGCCTAATTGCCTCCGTTAGTTATTTTAATGAAGGCACACTAATAAGGTAATAATGTTTTTCCTTTAACACTCCCCCTTGTGCCAAGTCAAAGACATAGTAGTGCGTGAATTGTTGCCTTATCAAAAACCTTTCCAAATAATAAAACCCAATGGGACAAAATAAATCTTGGTCGAAGGGAAAAAGAGTACAACACACATTACATGTGTGGGTCGAGACTCTCCCTAAAGTCTACCCGTCCCCCTGATTCATATTTTAATCAAGGGAGTTCAGAAAGCTTTTGCATTCCTATATTTTTTTCATGTGTCACAAATGTAATTTAGGCAATGACTTAGTAAATAGATCTGACACATTCTCCTGATGTTTAACTTGGTCCACTTGAATCTTGAGGAGAGATTGTTGTTGCTGATTATAGAAAAACTTTGAAGATATATGTTGCGTATTGTCACCCTTATTATAACCTAGCTTCATCTATTCGATGCAAGCTACATTATCTTCATTAATGCACGTAGGCTCTTCAGTGGTAGAACTTAAACCACTAGTTCCTCGAATATGAGTAATGATAAACCTTAGCCATATGCACTCACGAACCGCCTCATGTAGAGAAATAATCTCTGAGTGGTTCGAAGAGGTAGCCACAAGGGTTTGCTTGGTTAATCTTCAAGATATCGTCGTTTTCCCAATAGTGAATACATAACTAGTTGGGGAACGGCCTTTATGTGGGTCAGAAAGGTACCCAGCATCAGCGAAACCAACCAAAACATTATTTGGGGTTTCAGAGTAGGGGATAACAATTTTGTCATCGACATTTTCTTTAGCGATTGCAATTCAATTTGTGAATCCTCATGTGTTGCTGTAAGGGAAGAATAAACCCAAGTCAATGGTTCCCTATAGGTATCGAAATATGTTCTTGACACCACTCTAATGACGCTGCGTTGGCGCAGAGCTAAATCTAGCTAACAAGTTCACTGAAAATGCAATATCTGGTCGAGTACATTAGGCCAAGTACAATAATGCGCCTATTCCATTTAAGTACGAAGTTTCAACTCCTAGTACCTTTTCGTCCTCTTCCTTTGGGCGAAACGGATCTTTCTTTACATCCAAACTTCGACCGATTATGGGAGTGCTAACAGGGTGCACTTTGTCCATGAAAAATCGTCTGAGCCTCTTTTGGACATATGCAAACAAGTGGATTAAAATCCCACTAGCTCGGTGCTCTAGTTCAAAGCGTAGACAAAATCGAGTTTTTCCAAGATCTTTCATCTCAAATTCGGATTTCAAATAGCTCGTGGTTTCTTTTTTTTCGTCAAGAGTACCTATTATGTTCATGTCATCAACATATACGGCTACAATAGCAAATTTCGAACTTGTTTTCTTTATAAATACGCAGGGGCACAATTCATTATTCTTATATCCTTTCCTAATCTAATATTCACTTAGACGGGTATACCACATCCGTCCGGATTACTTTAGTCCATAAAGTGAGCGTTTCAACCTAACTGCAAACGCACTCCGTGGTTTGAAGTCACTTGACTTGGGCAATGGAAGGTCATCAGGCACTTTCATATATATCTCTGAATCTAGTCCCCATAGGGATATGATGTAACCACATCCATAAGTTGCATGTCTAGTCCTTCGGAAACTACCAAACTTACTAGGTAGCCGAACGTTATGACGTCCATTACGGGAGACTTCGTTCTTCGCATTACGTTTTCTGACAAATACCCATTTATGTCCTACAAGTTTTACACTTGGTGCGGTTAGCACTACCGGACCAAATACCTGTCTTTTTGCCAGTGAGTCAAATTCTACCTGGATTGCGTCTTTCCATTTAGGCCAATCTGCTTTTTGTTGACATTCTGCAACAGAGCGTGGTTTGATATCATCGTGCTCTACTATTTCATGAGCAACGTTATATGCAAATGCATCATCAATGTGTATGGAAGATCTTTCCATCAACTCATGTGCACTCTCATAATTCATTGAGATTTCTTTGTTCTTTGGAATCATATCAAACATCGAAGCGTCCTCCCATAATGATTCATAGACATAACTATAATAAGAGATAATATCATAAGAGGGATTCTCCACATCGATGATTAATGGATCTGGTTGTACCTTAGTTGCCCTTTTCTTCCTTGGGCGAGTATCGGTCGAACCAAGTGGCCTTGCCTTCTTCCTTTGAGGAGTCATGACCTCAAGCACACCTCCACTAAGTGTGGTTGCAGTGCCTCCTACTACGGCAATGTGCCCCTTTTTGGGGACTTCTAACCTTGCAGGCACATTTGCAACTGGTATATGTGATCTTCTACGTTCTGAAGATCGATTATTTTTTTCACTTCACTTTCACATTGTGGAGAGCAGGGATCAAAATGAGACTAAGTGGCGACAAACCACGACAACTCTTGTCGTTCCCTTTGAAAGTTGTTTTTCTTATCTCCCCCTAATGACAGGAGTACTGTCTCATCAAAGTGACAATCCGCAAATCTAGCGGTAAAACGATCGCCTGTCAAAGGTTCCAAATAGCAAATAATTGTTGGGCATTCATATCCAACATAGATACCTAGTCGTCTCAGGACCCATTTTAGTGCGTTGTGGGGGCGCAATAGGCACATATATAGCACAACCAAAGATGCGTGAGTGTAAAATGTCAGGCTCATAACCAATAACCAACTGGTACTCAAAAAAATGGTCGGCTAGCAGTGGGTCTGAAATGAATAATCAAGGTTGCGTGCAATATTGCATAGCCCCATGCACTGATAGGCAAGTTGGTGCGCATAACAAGTGCCCTAGCTACCATCTGTAACCTTTTGATGGTGGCTTCAGCGAGACCATTTTGTGTATGCACATTGATAAGAGCACAAAGTGTGACGTTCTTAATGTATATATGCCCTATTCTTATGCTTTGTTACTTCTTATTTAGTTGTTTTATGTTCATATTTGTTATTTCTATGTTCTAAGTAGAGCTATTTCGAATTTAGATGAATTGATGATGAAATCGTGCTAAGTGTTAATAATCCTTGTTGAGATATGATTCCTTATTCGAGTAGGATTCATCCTTTCGTATTTCTTTGTTTCTAACGTACTTATTCTTATTAGGAAATACAAATCCATGTTGGAGAAGGAAAGCAATCCTAGTTCCACAAGGAAAGAGAAGAAGATACACTTAAAAGCCCAATCAATGCAAGAATGAAAATGCTCTTAAGATTCGTAGTCCAACTTCGACGGGGTCCCCTGGATAGCTCCGATCAAGTTAGAAGACGTACCTTATATGAATAGAAATCTATGTGAGTATAGTTTCTGTAGGATTTGGAATCAAATCAATATCTTATTTCTACAGGGAGATATGACCGAATCATTGATCGGAGGTCCATTGAACTCGGCGGAATTATCTCAGCCATTGATTTGCTTTTGATCCAAGGGCTATGAGGGAAACTTGAGACTTTGTTCCTCCTGCATATAGATCACAAATATGTATCAGAATGTCCATAAATCCCTGTACCAAAGAATGTCAAAGAAGGCATGCTGAAAATGAAATGAGAAGAGGCAAGAAAGTCAAAGAAGACATGCAGCAAATTTAATGAGGAGAGGTAAGAAAAATCAAACATGGCTGCAACAATTAAGACTTTTGTTGCCTCCCTAATTAAGAGGAAGAAATTTGTGCAAAAGAAATCAGCATTAAAGGAGGAAGAAGATATGCAATCCTTATAGAAATCAGAATTCTGGCAGTGCAGATTATCCAACTTTGACGGGCTCTCCTGGACAGCTCAAAATGATTGACAAAATGCATGATATATGGATGAAAAGCCACGGAAGTCTAGTTGAAATTTCCAGTTGGAATCATCTCAATATCTATTTTCTAGAGAAAGTTATGGCCACAACAAGGGACAAAGGTCAGATCTACCGAATCTAGGAAACCTGAACCAATTTGGTTTCAACTTTGTGGACTTTGTGGTCATCCTCCCTTGGGTTTCTTCCTATATATATAGCACCTCATTTCCACATAAAATGATCATTAACCTTGCATACAAGCACAAGCCTAGCTCTGCCGAATTAATCCCTCACCCTTCCAAGAAATCCTAAAACCGATTCCACCATTCTCCACCTTCATCTATAGCCTTCAAGCACGATTGAGAAGAGGTTCCATTCCCCTAGAAGTCTTGGCTATACCTTGTAGAATCGATTGATTGATAAAGTGTAACCATGATTCTCTCTTTGTTTCAATTCGGTTTTTGGTTTTCTTGTTCTTAGATGAGTATGCGATTTGTGTAGTGTAATCTTGTTTCAATTTTGTCTATGAAATAGCTACTTGATTCAATTTATATAAAGATTCGAATTTATGTTTTGGATTTATGGATTTTCTGTTTTTGGTTTCTGCCGTGTACTATGTATGAACAATTTCGATTCCTAAGTGTTATGTATGCGATTGTAGCATGATATTTAGGTTGTTGGATTAAAGACTTATGCTATGAACATGTTTATTCTTTTCTATATGATTTTCGAAATTGCATGATTGGGGGTTAAGTAGGTGACATACTTGATGAATTCGATATGCATGGCTTTGGGATTGTATGGTAAGATGAACATGTTAGATTTCAATGAAGCCGAGTGGCAAGAATTGAATGTGTTAAGTGTCTATGCATATAGGTTACTGATTTGGAATTTAAATTGCATCATCCAACCTTAGTTGTTCATGAGCTAATCTCGGAATGACTCAAAAAGGGAGACATATGACGTGTTTCGATTTCCCTATGTGAATTGTTTTGGTGATTGTTTATGTGTTGGTTTGTTGATCACATGTATATATTAGTTTAGGTTTTACTTTCTGTTTTTATATCTCAATCCGATCCTATATCAAACCTTTTATATCTCTATGAATTCGTGTTAAGTATTGTGATCCTAAGCACTGGCTGGATCCCCGGTTTGTGAACGATACCCTCTTGCTTTATACTACTTACGATGCTTACAGGGTTACATATTGATGTCGAGTAATCGAGCAATCATCAAATGGCGCCATTGCCGGGGATCCATCTCTATGGATCCCTAACTTTTAATGTCGAATTCATTGTTTATAGTGTACATTTGTATATTCTTATCTTGTTTCACATAATAAATATATCTTAGGTTGTTGTTTTGGTGCTTGAGTGAATGATTGTTGTAGGTTGTAAATCGAACGGAATAGATAAAGTCCCTTTTGTTAATATTAGCCTTAACCCTTCATGCTAGCTCTCGGGTTCGCATGAGGTCGAGGGCGGCTTTTATTAACACTTGGAGATTTGTCTAACACACGAGGTTAAGTCCAACTGAGTAAGGGGCACGCTCTCTTATTACTCTGGTGCATGGGACCAAAATTGGATCTCAGAGAACTACTGACTGACATACATCTTGGTGATGGAGTTGATAGGGAGTTCGCTCTCCGTAGTTCAACAAATGAATCCTACCATGTTAACTATCTCTGATTGAGCTACAAGGCCTTCTGAAACAAAGACTTGATCTTGTGTCTAGGCATCCATACTTAGGCTACACGTCCACCTTGGTTTACAACTTAGAATCAATCGATCGTTCAATCATTGAAATGGCAAAAAGAACTTGTGAATTGTATGAACTTTTGTAAACGTAAAGAACTAACTCTTTGTAAACTTGACAATATAGTGTCGTGCCCTTCCCCATAAGTGTGCGTGTGAATGACTAAGGGAAGGCCCGATTTATATGTGTTCATTGTGTATTCTTCAATGCTAACTCTTTAACTTTCGTGTCACAGGTATTATGCATGTCTGAAATATTGATCGCTTCGATTAGTCGAGATCAATATTAGCCATGTAAGCATCGTTAGTAGTATAATGCAAGAGGGTATCGTTCACAAACCGGGGATCCAACCAGGGCATAGAATCACAAACATTTAACAACGAATTCATAAGAGTTTGAGGATTTTGGAATATATTTCGGATCAAACATAAAATAAACCTAAACTAATATGTACATGTGATCAACCAACCAACACATAAGCAATCACCAAACAATAACATAAGAACAAAGGTAACGAAATCTACTCTCAATCATGTTCATGCCGGAAGTATCGTAGTTCATCTTAAATTTGATCATGCATCAAGTTCCTACTTAGTTCCTAATACATAGATATTATCGAGCTCAACTACTTGTCTTGCTACGAAATCTAACATACCAATTCATCATGCAATTACGTATCACAAAGAGAAATCAACATGTTTAAAGCACCTATCCAATGTCGAACTTAAGATCATAATTAGTGGAGGAACAAAGGGGACAAACAATTAATCAACTACTTGTATCAAAATCGTTTTTAACTTTGAATGATTAACATATGCGGCATCAACTACTTGTCTTAATCACACATGCAATATAAGAACACACCGAAAATGAATTAAGAACATAAATAAACAGAAACTCATGGCATAAAACCTAAAATCATTGAATTAAAATCGAAAACCTTAATTCATCATGTCATTCAAAAGTTACAAATATCTCCTCCAAGGTTGGGCAGTGGTAGCAAAAGATCTTCAAGAGAATGGTATCCTAGGCTCCCAAGCTTTGGACAGAAAATATGGTGAAGGGTGGTGAATTCGGATTCTATGATGCTTGGTGAATGAAAGTGTTTAGGCAGAGCTTTGGCAAGTCTTGTGAGCAAGGTTGATGATATTTTTCTGTGGAATTGAGGTGCTATATATAGAGGAAAAAACCCAAGGGAGGATGGCCTTAAAGTCCACAAAGTTGAAACCAAATTGGTTGAGGTTTCCTAGATTCGGCAGATCTGACATTTGTCCCTTGTTATGGCCATAACTTTATCTAGAAAATAGATATTGAGATGATTCCAACTGGAAATTTCAACTAGACTTCCGTGGGTTTTCATCCATATATCATGCACTTTCTCAATCATTCTGAGCTGTCCAGGGGAGTCCGTCAAAGTTGGATGATCTGCACTGCCAGAATTCTGATTTCTATAAGGATTGCATATCTTTTGCATTAATTGCATATCTTCTTCCTCTTTTAATGCTGATTTCTTTGGCACAAATTTCTTCTTTTTAATTAGGGAGGCAACAAAAGTCTTAATTGTTGCAGCCATGTTTGATTTTTCTTACCTCTCCTCATTAAATTTGATGCATGCCTTCTTTGACTTTCTTGCATCTTCTCATTTAATTTACTGCAAGCCTTCTTTGACATTCTTTGGTGCAGGGATTTATGGACATTCTGATACATATTTGTGCTCTCTATGCAGGAGGAACAAAGTCCCAAGTTTCCCTCATAGCCCTTGGATCAAAAGCAAATCAATGGCTGAGATAATTTAGTCGAGCTCACTGGATCTCCGATCAATGATTCGGTCATATCTCCTTGTAGGAATAAGATATTGATTTGATTCCAAATCCTACAGAAACTAGACTCACATAGCTTTCTATTCATATAATGTACGTCTTCTAACTCGATCAGAGCTATTCAGGGGACCCCGTCGAAGTTGGACTACGAATCTTAACAGCATTTATATTCTTGCATTGATTGGGCTTTTAAGTGTATCTTCTTCTCTTTCCTTGTGGAACTAGGATTGCTTCTCTTCTCCAACATGGATTTGTATTTCCTAATAAGAATAAGTACGTTAGAAACAAAGAAATACGAAAGGATGAATCCTACTCGAACAAGGAATCATATCTCAACAAGGATTATTAACACTTAGCACGATTTCATCATCAATTCATTCATAATTGATATAAGCTCTACCTAGACACTTATTCAGACAAAAGAAACTAAAATATACTAAATAAGAGGTAACAAAGAGTATGAATAGGGCATAAACATATTAAGAACGTCACACTTTGTGCTCCTATCAACAACCCCACACTTAAGCTTTGCTAGTCCCTTAGCAAACACTAGAAAAGGGAAACAAAAACATAAAACAAAAATCAAAACAACTAAACTAATGACTCAACTATAATGCCTTCAACATTTTGTCTCAGCGATCTTTAAACTCATAGCATCAAGAATAACACTCAATCAAAATAGATAGAATGAATTCAATGGTTAATAAACATGAGATCTCGCATAACAAGTAAGACATGGCAGAAACATAAGTGATATTAAGCTCAACATGTTCAAAACAAGTTCAAATTCAACTCACAAGGGATATGTACTCCGAATCTTTTCTCTCAAGAACATGGCATATGCTTAAAAGCTTTTCACACATAAGAGTTATGAATGCATAGTGAATTCGAAAACCTCATGAAATATACAAATCATATCCACAAATGAACCCAAACCATATGCTTACTCATGAAACAAACTCCACAAATCAAGAGCTACTCATTTTAAGAATCATGCGGATCTTTATAAAAGGTAGGCTTAGGCTCGGTAAGGATATCATTTTCTTAGGTAAAAAGAATCACAAAGGTCATCCTCAAGACTTAGCAGAGCAAGAATCATTCACCTTATGTCGCCATACTCCATAAGATAAGGACTAATTTTCATCATGTTGAACCCATTCTTCACTCTAAACGGTGTGAAAATGGACAAAGGCTAAAGTATAACTTTGTTGAGCCTTCAACAAACACATCACAACTCCAAATCACATCAAACATAGCTATGCCGTAACTTCTTTGTATTTTTTTTTTCAAGCCGTGTTCATGTATTTTTCACTTTTTCTTCTCACGGCATCTTTCTATTTTTTTTTCTTTTCACCCTTTTCATACGGCATAAATACATACATAGCATAAACCCACACTTGAATCGAATCATCACTCCATATTAACATCAAATATCAGCTCTGCCAAGCCTCGAGAACAAGGTAGAGATATAACTATACTAAGCAAGGATATTAACATGTTGGTGATGAAAAGAAAAGGTTTAACGTAAGCTCAAATGGGTTAATACTAAGGTGTCCCAAGCAAGGCTCATAATAAGGCATACGGCTTTTTGGCTTAAGTGGTGGAATTCCTAAAAAGATCCAACAATCCTTTTCAAAATCAGAGTATATTATGATAAAAGTTTCGAAAGTTTCACAAAGTAAGTTCTAGCATTCTCTAGTTCATTGCAATTCTATGGCATATGAATTGATCAAAATAGATGTAATGAGGTTATATAGCCAATAAACGATAGAATATCACTAAAAACGAAAGCACATATATGGCTCGAAACTCACAAAGGTTACATGAATTTAAACAAGGAACATGCTCATTATGTACCTAAGTTTCAAAATCCTCATCTACTACATGTTCGTACAAAATCTACACATCGATTAACCATCAAATAACAATTAAGTTCAATTTCCAATCTTGTGATCATTTATCAACCAATCATTCAAAGATCAACTCATCCTAGATAGTTAAAGGCATACCTAAGACTCAAAACAAAATAAAAAATACAAACAAATTTTTTTTATGACTCTAACATGTAAACCTTCCCCCACACTCGAATCATGCATTGTCCTCAATGAATGTCAAAAATAAATAATCCAATGAAGGACAAAAGCATAGTAGAAGGAAATAAACACATGAGAAAGAGTTGAGAAAATGATGAGAAAAGCCCCCCCATGGCGCGGTCCAACAGCCTGCATTCCATGCTTCGTAACGTTTGAAAATAATCTACGATCAGTAAGATAGCAGTGGGAATAGAAAGCTGATGTTTCTAGCTTTCCAAGCATATGAAGTACGTCTGGTAACTCCAAATGAGGAGAAAGTTACGCCCCTGCAAATTTGTCACGAAAAACAGGTTCATAGAATCAAAAACTGGAATGACCTTTACCTCTTTGTACCTGATTTCCGTTGACTTAAACAGCCGAAATGGACAAGTGGCCTGAATGAAAGTTGAAGATAACACAACAAGCTTTCAATCCATGTATGGCACGACTGCCCAGTTAGGCCGAAAGTACTCCCTGTTTTGCCGTTTCCGGACTGCAACTGCACGAGTTCTGAATTTCTGACACGACCTTGCTGCCTTAAAATTGCAACTGGGAATGATGTAGACCTCTAAATCCAGTTCTGTAAAATGTTACAGAAACTAGGCTCAAATACCTTTGTTTCCATATAAAGCACATATTATAATTCCCTATGAGCTAGGAGATACAGTCTGCCGAAGTCGATGGACTGTTTCTACCAGATTCTGTTGAACGAACATGTTTTGCTCCTCTTCACGTTTTCTCGAAAACTAACCTACACACGCACAAAACAAATCAATAAGAACAAAAACAATAACCAAATAAAGAGTAAAGAGTAAAAAATCAAAATTGGGTTGCCTCCCAACAAGCGCTTAAATTTAAAGTCTAATAGCTTAGACCGAGTTTTCCTTTCAATCATTTTATAGGTGACACATTATGGGGTTTCTCCTCCCCCATTTTGTTGTCCAACCTTGTAGTATATTCTTGAGCTCATTGCTGGTCACTTCACTATAAATCTGTAGAATCTCAATTAAAATCATTAGTGAAAGTGGGAACCTACCAAACATAACATAGGACGTGAGGTCCTTAAGGGACTATGTTCCTCTAGCCATATGATATTCCGTGGAATTTAAAATTCCACATGAATGAGATGCAAAATGAATGCAATTAGAATTAGATCATTAAGATACAATGCAAAGGTTAGAGAAAACAATTAGGAAGTTATTGATATACAAGTCACAAACATGTCAAAAGTCATTCAAATATAATAAGCACATGTTAAGGGGAAAAAGAAACGAAACCAAGCTTAACAACCAATCCAACATAATGTCAAATTTTATGTTTAAGTTCGTTTTAATTTCTCAACTAAATAAACCTAAAAAAAAGTACACCCAATTACAATTATTATATGTCAATTTTTTTTTACAAGTTACTTTTCAATCGATTTCATGCTTCAGCATTCTTAAGTTGTTATTCAAACAATTAAATGATTAATTGATTCTAAGTTGTAAACCAAAGTGGACGTGCGGCCTAAGTATGGATGTCTAAACACAATTTTGAATCATTGTTTCAGATGACCGGATAGCTAATTCAGAGATAGTGAACATGGTATGACTCATTTGTTGAACTATGGAGGGCAAGCCCCCTATCGACTCCATCACCGAGATGTATGTCAGTCAATAGTTCTCTGAGATCCAATTTTGGTCCCATGCACCAGAGTAATCGAATATCTAACTTTGTGCTCCTATCATATATCTAAGAGAACACAAGAGCTCAAGGATCGAATTCAAGCACTTAGAGATTTAAACAACTCTTTCACAAGTGGACCTTTAGATTTCGAAACATCTCCAAGCAATTCAATCTTAAACTCTTCACCTAGATCAGAAGAAGAGGAGGATCTTACATTCCCCTTCATCTTCAATTCCGAGCTCGACACAATTGCGGACCATGACATAATTCTTGTTTGTGCTCCAATGGCACTCAAGAATGCATTCATTCCCACCACCCCTGAATCACCTTCATGCATTGCTTTCACTCCACCTGATGAAGCTAACTTCTCCATCCCAGTTCAATTGCTTGGGCAGCTGCCTAAGTACTCTGGTTCTTCAATGGAAGACCCTAATGTTCACCTTAGGTAGTTCTTGGACATTTGCAAGCTCCAATCAATTCATCATCTTTCTCAAGAAGGCTTGAGGTTGCTCTTTTTTCCATTTACCCTTAAGGATGATGCTAAGCGTTGGTTGTACTCTTTGCCTGCAGGAATAATCACCACATGGGACGAAATGACTAGGAGGTTCTTAAAGCAATTCTTCTCTGCTCAACTCACGAAAAGACTTAGAAGGGAGATTCAGAACTTCACTCAAAAAGATGGTGATTCGCTCTATGAGGCATGGGAGGAATTTCAAGAACTACAAAGGAAATGCCCTCACCATGGTATTTCATTGGATGACTTGGTGCAATTCTTCTATGAAGGACTCGACACCACCAATAAGAGCATGGTAGACTCGGCATGTGGCTACACATTCATGAACAAGACCGGTCAAGAAGCTTACACCTTGATTGATGACTTGGCTGACAACAATCGCCAATTTAGTTCCAAGGAGAAGAGAGGAAGCAAGAGCCGTGGGGTGTATGATGTTGATGCAAGAAATCAGATGGCTACTTTAGAAAGGAAGCTTGACGTTCTAGTCAAGGCATTCAATGGTTCGAGCATCAACAATCAAGCATGTGCTATTTGTTCTTTCAAAGATCACACGACTGAAAATTGTCCAAATGGTGCAATGACTAAAGAAGAGTTGAACTTCATGGGGCAACAAAGGCCTAGGTACGATCCTTACTCGAACACATACAACCCTGGACTTAGAGATCATCCAAATTTTCGTTGGAACAACAATGCTCAAGGTCAAGGACCTCGTCCTTCAGGTTTATTTGTGAGGCCTCAGGTACCTCAAGGTTCTGCTCCCTTTAACTCTAATGTTCATGGTTCGAATAATGCATCTTCACCTAACTATGATGAATTTTTGAAGTCTCTTGCTCAAGGGCAACAAAATTTAAACTCTGCTACTCAAGCTTTAGTTACAGGTCAACAAGCTCATTCTAAGGATATAACTGAGCTTAAGAAGCAGATGGGACAAGTGATTGACTTCATGGGCAAGATCCATGAAGGAGGAAAGTTGCCGAGCCAAAATGAGCCTAATCTTAACGTGAAGGCCATGATTACAAGAAGTGGGAGGATCTTGGATGCTCCATTGCAGCAAAACAAGAAGGCCGTGCCTTCTAAAGGACAAGATGCCAAGAGTTTCAATGTCAAGGACTTAGAGAAAGACCCTGCCTCCTCTAAGGCTAATAATGCCATGCCTCTACCACAAGGTGATCATGTCATGCATGACAAAGGTAAGGACCCTAACTCTAGTGGTTTGGTTTCAACGAATGATCTTCCTAGTGTTCCTTTCCCTAGTAGATTTGCAAAGCAAAAGAAGGATGACTCTGATCAAGCCATGCTCAACATTTTCAAGAAGGTGGAAGTGAACATGCCTCTTATTGAATGCATACAACAGAATCCTAGGTATGCTAAGTTCTTGAAGGAATTGTGCACCAATAAGAGGATGACTCGAGAGAAGGAGGTTGTCACAATGAGTGAGATGGTTTCTGCCGTGCTCCAAAGGAAGCTACCACCAAAGCTTAAGGATCCAGGGAGTTTTTCTATCCCTTGTACAATCGGAAACATGACATTTGAAAAGATAATGCTAGACTTAGGTGCATCTATCAATGTAATGCCATACTATATCTATGAGGACCTAGGTCTAGGTGATTTGAAACGTGACAATGTTGTGATTCGATTGGCTGATTGTTCCAACAAAGTTCCTTTGGGATATGTTGAAGATGTTCTTGTGCAGGTTTCGAGCTTAATTTTCCCTGCCGACTTCTATGTCATTGACATGGAGCCAACTGAAGCAGATGACAAGGATGTCCCTATCTTGTTGGGCCGTCCCTTCATGAGGACTGCACGAACAAAAATTGATGTGTTTAGTGGATTACTCACCTTTGAGTTCGATGGTGAAGTGATTAGCTTCAACATCTTTGAAGCTATGAGGTATCCTCTCTCGGAGTTAAGTGATTGTTTTTCAATTGACATTCTTGATTCCCTTGTAGATAACTATCTAGATACCTTGGCACATGACGAGTTGGCATTCACCATTGCCCAAGGGGCCGGATTTACAAGTAATGGTTCTAACATTTCGGAGTTAGAAACTAAAGCTGCCGTGCCATCCTTCATTCTTGAGAACGTGACCTCTCTCGAGGTTGCAAGTGAGGTAAGCTATGTCTCTCCTAGTCCAATTCTCTTAACTACTAACAAGAATCTTCCTTCTGTGGTGCAAGCCCCAAAGCTTGATCTTAAGGTTCTTCCGGACCACTTGAAGTATGCGTTTTTGTTTGATGAGGATACATAGCCAGTGATCATTTCCTCTGCACTCAACGAGGAACAAGAAGAGAGATTGATTGAAGTGTTAAAGAGACACAAGACGGCAATAGGATGGACCCTAGCCGACATCAAAGGAATTAGCCCTACCATGTGTGTGCACCGAATTTTGCTTGAAGATGGTGCCAAACCAACCAAGGAAGGTCAAAGACGCCTTCACCCACCAATGATGCAAGTTGTAAAGGATGAAATCACTAAGTTACACGATTGTGGCGTGATCTACCCCATCTCGGATAGTAGGTGGATCTCTCCCATTCAAGTTGTCCCAAAGAAGTCAGGAATCACGGTGGTAAAGAACAAAGAGAACGAGTTGGTGCCTCAAAAGACAGTGACCGGTTATCGAGTATGTATTGACTATAGGAAGCTCAATGCTACAACAAGGAAGGACCATATGCCATTGCCATTCATTGATCAAATGCTTGAGAGGTTAGCTGGTCATTCTTTCTATTGTTTCCTTGATGGATATAGTGGATACAATCAAATAAGTGTTGCGGAAGAAGATCAAGAAAAAACTACGTTCACATGCCCTTTTGGTACGTTTGCTTATCGTCGCATGCCTTTTGGTTTATGCAACGCTCCAGGTACGTTTCAACGTTGCATGTATCACATTTTCTCTGAGTATATTGGTTCTAAAATTGAAGTTTTCATGGATGATTTTTCTGCCTATGGTGAAAATTTCGAAACTTGCCTAGAGAATGTTGAACTTGTGCTTGAACGTTGTGAAGAAACTAACTTGGTGTTGAATTGGGAAAAATGTCATTTCATGGTCACGCAAGGCATTGTCTTAGGCCATATTGTTTCATCTAGAGGAATTGAGGTTGATAAGTCTAAAATAGATCTTGTGCGTCACTTACCCCTCCCCACAAGTGTGAGGGATGTTCGATCGTTTCTTGGACATGCAGGTTTCTATCATAGGTTTATCAAGGAATTTTCCAAGATTGCGAGACCAATGAGTTCATTGCTTCAAAAGGACGTTCCCTTTCACTTTGATGATGATTGCAAGCTTGCATTCGAGACTTTGAAGAAGCTCTTAACTTCGGCACCAATCATGGCACCGCCGGATTGGTCCTTGCCATTTGAGTTGATGTGTGATGCCTCCGACTATGCAGTTGGAGCCGTGCTAGGGCAGAGGAAGGATAAGGAGCCCTATGCCATCTATTATGCCTCACCAACGCTCAATGATGCTCAACAAAACTACACCACAACTGAAAAATAACTTCTTGTCGTGATCTTTGCTCTAGATAAGTTTCGTTCTTACTTACTTCAATCCAAAGTTATTGTTTACACTGACCATGTAGCTTTGAAGTACTTAATGACGAAGAAGGATGCCAAACCAAGATTGATTCGATGGATTCTCTTACTCTAAGAGTTCGATCTCGAGATCAAGGACAAGAAGGGCAGTGACAATGTTGTGGCGGATCACTTGAGTCGTTTGGTGAGAGATGCCGAGCCCTTGGCTATCCAAGAGAGTTTCCCGGATGAGAAACTCTTTCGAGTTGAGGTAAGTGAGCCATGGTATGCAGATATTGTGAATTATCTAGTTTCTAAGCAATTTCTGGATACTTTATCGCATGCTCAAAAGAATAGACTCAAGGCATTAGTTAAGTATTATTTTTGGGATGAACCATACTTGTGGAAACATTGTGTTGATCAAATCATTAGGAGGTGTGTCCCTGAATCTGAACATCATTCTATACTTACTTTTTGCCATTCTGAATCTTGTGGAGGACACTTTGGTTCATGTAGGACTACTCTTAAGGTGTTAGAATGTGGTTTCTTTTGGCCTACGATTTTCAAAGATGCATATCATTTTTGCATGACTTGTGATAGATGCCAACGCATGGGAAACTTAGGATCTAGGGATCAAATGCCTATGACACCGATTATATATGTTAAAATATTTGATTGTTGGGGTATTGATTTCATGGGACCTTTTCCTAGCTCTAATGGTTTCTTGTACATACTCGTTTGTGTTGACTATGTTTCGAAATAGGTGGAAGCAAAGGCCACCCGGACTAATGATTCTCGAGTTGTTGCAGATTTCCTTCGTTCTAACATTTTCTCTAGGTTTGGTATCCCGCGAGTTATCATTAGTGATGGAGGATCTCACTTTTGCAACCGGACCATTGTGGCGTTCTTGAAGAAGTATGGAATCAAGCATAAGGTTGCTACGCCTTATCACCCCCAAACAAGTGGACAAGTGGAGCTATCTAATCGTGAGATCAAGAGAATTTTGGAGAAGTTTGTTGGACCATCACGCAAGGATTGGTCTCAACGATTGGATGATGCTCTTTGGGCCTATAGGACGGCATACAAGACTCCTCTAGGCATGTCACCATTTCGATTAGTCTATGGCAAGGCGTGCCACCTTCCTGTGGAGCTTGAACATCGTGCATGGTGGGCTGTGAAGAATTTTAACATGGACATTGATGAGGCCAGATTGAATAGGAAGTTGCAATTGCATGAGATTGAAGAGATTCGAAATGAGGCCTATGATTCGGCAATGGTTTACAAGGAGAAGACTAAGACGTTCCATGACCGCATGATTAGGAAGAAACACTTTGTCGTTGGGCAGAAAGTTCTTTTGTTTAATTCTCGACTTAGATTGTTTCCGGGCAAGCTCCGTTCTAGGTGGCTTGGACCGTTTGTTGTTACTCACATTTTTCCTTTTGGTGCTATCAGGATTAAAGGTGTTGTGATTGATAAAGAATTCACGGTCAATGGACATCGCTTGAAGCCGTACTATGAGAATTTTGTGGTGCATAACGTGGAGGAGATCTCTCTCCTTGATCCTACGGCAAGCAAGTGATGTTTTGGAGATAGTCTAGGCTATAGACTCTAAACTTAAGCCAATGAAGGAGCCATCAACGAGTGTTTGCATTTTCTGATCCCTTATCTCTTTTTAATTTTCGTTGTTTATCATATTGTACATTGAGGGCAACGTAAGTTTTAAGTGTGGGGTGGGGTATACATCATTCGTTGTATTCTATTGTTTGATGCTTATGTGTTTCAATTTTGTTGTTTTGATCTTTGAATTTATGGTTGATAGATGATCATAATATTGAAATGAACTTTATTGTTATTTGATAGTTAATCGATGTGTAGATTTTGTATGAACATGTAGTAGATGAGGATTTTGAAACTTAGGTACTGAATGAGCATGTTCCTTACTTGTTTGAATTCATATAACCTATGTGAGATTCGAGCCATATATATGTGCCTTTCTTTGGAGAGTTTTATTCTATCGTTTATTGGCTTTATAACCTCATTACATCTATTTAGATCGATTCATATGCCATAGAATTGCAATGAACTAGAGAATGCTAGAACTTACTTTGTGAAACTTTCAAAACTTTATGTCATAATATACTCTGATTTTGAAAAGGATTGTTGGATCTTTTTAGGATTTCCACCACTAAAGCCAAAAAGCCATATATCCCTATTTGAGCCCTGCTTGGGACACCTTAGTGTTAACCCCTTTGAGCCTACGTTAAGTCTTTTTCTTTCATTACCAACATGTTATATCCTTACTTATAATAGTTATATCTCTACCTTGTCTTTGAGGCTTGGCAGAGCCGATTTGTGGATGTTAATATGGAGTGATGACTTAATTCAAGTGTGGGATTATGCTATTGTATGTAAGAATGCTGTGACAAGAGTGTGAAAAAGAAAATTTGTATGATGCCGTGTGAAAAAGAAGAAGAAAAAGTATATATGCACGGCTTGAAAGAAAAAATGAAAAGATTGAATGATGATCTCGGCATACATGTTGTTTATGTGAATATGGAGTTGTGATGTATTTGTTAAAGGCTCAATGATGTTATACTTTAGCCCATGTTCGTTTTCACAATGTTTAAAGTGAAGGATGGGTCCAACATGATGATATTTGGCCCTTGTTTTATGGAGTATGGCGACATAAGGTGGATGTTTTTGCTCAGCTAAGTCTTGAGGATGACCTTTGTGATTCCTTTTACCTTGAAAATATATCCATGCCGAGCCTAACCTATCCCTTTTATAAAGATCCGCATGATTCTTAAAATGAGTAGCTCTTGATCTGTGGAGTTTGTTTCATGAGTAAGCATATGGTTTGGGCTCATTTGTGCATATGATTGGTATCTTTCATGAGGTTTTCGATTTTCACTATGTTCATAACTCTTGTGTGTGAAAAGCTTTTAAGCATATGCCATGTTCTTGAGAGAAAAAATTTGGAGTGCATATCCTTTGTGAGTTGAATTTAAACTTGTTTTGAACATGTGGAGCTTAATATCACATTTGTTTCTGCCATGTCTTACTTGTTAAACGAAATCTCCTGTTTATTAACCATTGAATTCATCTTATCTATTTCGATAGTGTTATTCTTGATGCTATGAGTATGAAGATCTCTGAGACAAAATGTTGAAGGCATTAGAATGTTCTGTCGTTAGTTTTAGTTGTTTTTGTTTTCGTTTTCTGTTTGATTTCCCTTTTTAGTGTTTGCTAAGGGACTAGCAAAGTCTAAGTGTGGGGTTGTTGATAGGAGCACACAGTGTGACGTTCTTAATGTATATATGCCATATTCTTATGCTTTGTTACTTCTTATTTAGTTGTTTTAGGTTCATATTTGTCATTTCTATGTTCTAAGTAGAGCTATTTCGAATTTAGATGAATTGATTAGAAGATTAGAAGATACACTTAAAAGCCCAATCAATGCAAGAATGAAAATGCTGTTAAGATTCGTAGTCCAACTTCGACGGGGTCCCCTGGATAGCTCCGATCGAGTTAGAAGACGTACCTTATATGAATAGAAAGCTATGTTAGTCTAGTTTCTGTAGGATTTGGAATCAAATCAATATCATATTTCTACAGGGAGATATGACCGAATCAGTGATCGGAGGTCCAGTGAACTCGGCTGAATTATCTCAGCCATTGATTTGCTTTTGATCCAAGGGCTATGAGGGAAACTTGAGACTTTGTTCCTCCTGCATATAGATCACAAATATGTATCAGAATGTCCATAAATCCATGCACCAAAGAATGTCAAAGAAGTCATGCAGAAAATTAAATGAGAAGAGGCAAGAAAGTCAAAGAAGGCATGCAGCAAATTTAATGAGGAGAGGTAAGAAAAATCAAACATGGCTGCAACAATTAAGACTTTTGTTGCCTCCCTAATTCAAAGGAATAAATTTGTGCAAAATAAATCAGCATTAAAGGAGGAAGAAGATATGCAATCCTTATAGAAATCAGAATTCTGGCAGTGCAGATTATCCAACTTTGACGGGCTCCCCTGGACAGCTCAAAATGACTGTGAAAATGCATGATATATGGATGAAAAGCCACGGAAGTCTAGTTGAAATTGTCAGTTGGAATCATCTCAATATCTATTTTCTAGAGAAAGTAGGGACAAAGGTCAGATCTACCGAATCTAGGAAACCTCAACCAATTTGGTTTCAACTTTGTGGACTTTGTGGCCATCCTCCCTTGGGTTTCTTCCTCTATATATAGCACCTTATTTCCACATAAAATGATCATCAACCTTGCACACAATCACAAGCCTAGCTCTACCGAATTAATCCTTCACCCTTCCAAGAAATCCTAAAACCGATTCCACCATTCTCCACCTTCATCTATAGCCTTCAAGCATGATTGAGAAGAGGTTCCATTCCCCTAGAAGTCTTGGCTACACCTTGTAGAATCGATTGATTGATAAAGTGTAACCATGATTCTCTCTTTGTTTCAATTCGGTTTTTGGTTTTCTTGTTCTTAGATGAGTATGCGATTTGTGTAGTGTAATCTTATTTCAATTTTGTCTATGAAATAGCTACTTGATTCAATTTATATAAAGATTCGAATTTATGTTTTGGTTTTTTTGATTTTCTGTTTTTGGTTTCTGCCGTGTACTATGTATGAACAATTTCGATTCCTAAGTGTTATGTATGCGATTGTAGCATGATATTTAGGTTATTGTATTAAAGACTTATGCTATGAACATGTTTATTCTTTTCTATATGATTTTCGAAATTGCATGATTGGGGGTTAAGTATGTGACATACTTGATGAATTCGATATGCATGGCTTTAGGATTGTATGGTAAGATGAACATGTTAGATTTCAATGAAGCCGAGTGGCAAGAATTGAATGTGTAAAGTGTCTATGCATATAGGTTACTGATTTGGAACTTAAATTGCATGATCCAACCTTAGTTGTTCATGAGCTAATCTCGGCATGACTCAAAAAGGGAGACATAGGACTTGTTTCGATTTCTCTATGTGAATTGTTTTGGTGATTGTTTATGTGTTGGTTGGTTGATCACATGTATATATTAGTTTAGGTTTTATTTTCTGTTTTTATATCTCAATCCGAACCTATATCAAACCTTTTATATCTCTATGAATTCGTGTTAAATATTGTGATCCCAAGCCCTGGCTGGATCCCCGGTTTGTGAACGATACCCTCTTGCTTTATACTACTTACGATGCTTACAGGGTTAAATATTGATGTCGAATAATCGAGCAATCATCACACATGGGGAACAAGATGCTCTACATCAAACCCAATAGACATGCACTAATCATCAAATGATTTTAAAGTAAACTCTCCAGCGTTGTCAAGCCTTATAGACTTAATAGGGTGATCAACGTGGTGAGCCCTTAAATGAATAATATGTGCTAGAAGTTTTTCAAATTGAGCATTTTGTGTGAACAATAATGCAACATATGACCAGCGTATCGAGGCATCCACCAGAACCATAAAGTACTTAAATGACCTGCATTCTAGGTGGATAGGTCCACAAATATCACCTTGTATCCTTTGTAAGAACGGAATGTTTTGTTTCATATCCGTAGCATAGGAAGGTCTCGTCCTGTTTTTTCTAAAGAGAAGGCTTTGCAAAATGATTGATGTGCCTTGCAAATAGTCAATGACACAGAGGGAGGGAACGCAACTGGTGCTTTAAAAGGCAATGACTGCATTGGAGTAGTGTGACCAGCACTTTGCACTGTATTGGATTTTTGTCCCCTTTTATTTTTCCCTCAAAAGAATGGATGTCCGTGGGAATTCTTTGAAATACGGACCATCATGTCACAACTAGGATGTCCTAATCGGTCATGCCAAAGCATGTATAAGTTAGTGTCCCAAATTTCATTGTTGGTCACAGCATAGGATTCAATAATCCGAATGGTAGTAAGATAAAATCCATTATCTTGACTCTTCATCTTCTCTAAAATGCATGTCCTTCCACATTCAAGAGAAGTAAGACCCAAATATTCAATTTCATTCTCACAATAAGTGTTCAGATGGTAATTGTTGGCACGAATATCTTTGAAGCTTAACAAGGTTCGAGGGGCTCTATGTGCATATAGACCTTTGTGATTTCAACAATGTGCCATTTGGCAGAAAAATTGGGCAGTTCCTCGCCCTTTTACTATTTGGTCAGATCCAGTCATCGTAGACAAACATGAATTATAAGGAATTAATTCAACAAATAATTGTCGATTCCTTAATACAGTGTGGGTAGTCGCACAATCCGCTAAGCACTCTATTTCTCCTCGATTCATTCCTACAATTAAATTTTGATGTAATCATTAAAAAATATGTCTCATATTCATTATAGTATTTTGGCGTAGGTCGAATAATATACTTTTCATTCCAATATTTTTCTTTTATTGCATAGATGTATTGTTTTACATCAGTAATAGTGTTATTTTCGAACCATGTATAATAAGTTAAAACTTGAACAATCTCAATACTTCAGAATAAAATCTGAAATTTATTAATAATCCAACAGTAATAAAAAATAAGTCTCATACATAGAAATCCAATTCAACAAACCATTATTGAAAAATAAAGTTTAAGACCAAACCAATTGTCTAATTAAAATGAGGCATTATGCCTTCACACTCAACTTTGAAATAAATAAAAAAGATTAATCAAAATGTAGAGTATCGCTTGATTTGGCAGGGTCCAACTTGCCATTAAAGTCTGAAATTGTGAGGTTGACATTAGGTTCAGGACTTTCTTCCTCCATATAGTGAGCCTCTTGTTCTCTAGACTCCATATACCTCTTGTAATTGGCTGCTGCTCTGTTGCTTACCTGGCAGTTCTTATACCAATGAGCACTGTCTCCACACCTATAGCAAGGTTCATTGCCAACTCTTTTCCTCTTTGCTTGGGGTTTTTTCGGTGCCTTTTGCACTTTGTGACCACTAGGT
This sequence comes from Argentina anserina, assembly GCF_933775445.1. Lineage (NCBI taxonomy): Eukaryota > Viridiplantae > Streptophyta > Magnoliopsida > Rosales > Rosaceae > Argentina > Argentina anserina. The sequence continues at coordinate 9,368,199 of NC_065873.1, read as the reverse complement.
CCAGTGTCACTATGGCCACTAGGACCTACACCACCATCTTTGCGTCATACATTGGGAGGACCTCCACGGCCCATACCTCGGTCTCCATATCCTTTCCACGTGGTGTATTGCCCCTACGTGTGTAAGGGTCAGCACGTCCTGTCCCCTTTGCGTTAGTTTTTTCCATCCTTCACCTTGCCATAGTTAGCCCCGGAAATTTTCTTTGTGCCAATAGGCCTGGCACTATTGTTCAGAAGAACTTGATCATGACGCTGAGATACTTGCAACATGGTGATCAATTTATGGAAGATAGTGATTCTTTTGTTGTCATACTCCAACCTATACTGGTTCGCTAGTATAAGTGTTGAAGTAGGAAAAGTGGATAGAGTTTTCTGGATCATATCATCTTCTGTGAGTTCCTTACCACAGAAATTGAGACGTGCTTTCAAGCGCAACATATCCTTGTTGAAGTCATTAACCCTTTTGTAGTCAAGTAAGCGGATTTCATTCCACTGGACAGTTAATTCTGGGAGCAAAGTGTCATGAATGTTCCCAAAACGTCCCTTTTAGGGCACCCATAGTTCTTTGAGTGTTTTGAACTGAAGGTACTACCATACAAAGCTTTGAGTAATATGCCGCCTCAAGAACATTAGGACATTGGCTTTGGTTTTTGCCGACGGTTCATCTTTTTTGTTGGTGGGAGGATAAATGGTGGTTTTGTAGTCATTTCCCACAAACATGGTTTTAACATCAGAAACCCAACGATGGTACTCAATTCCTTCTGAGTCCAAAATGGCAAACTCGGGTCGAGTTTAGTCAGCCATCTACAAAAACAAGGGTAAATGTGTATTAATTTCCAAGAGTGTGAATTGAATTTCGAGACCAAATTTCATGGTGGTCACATATTTTCTTTCGGTGCTTTTGTGAAAATGCTTTATCACAAAGTTGATTTTAAAATTTTGTAGAGCGCGTGAATTTTCATTATCATGGCAAATACATAATATCTAGGTTATAATAACATTTTAAAGACAAAAAACAATATAACATGCATATAATCAACTCTCAAGCATGTCATTAAGTATGACAAATTTATCAAGTATACCACAAACGTAAATTAATATTTCTGAAAATAACATGTATAATTGAAAACATGACCAACATCAACATAACATATACGTATGCAGTAAACCCAGCAAACAAATCATATTGTAGACATGCATAAATAACACATATAGTAAAAACAGTAACCAAACTTTCACATTCACTTTTTAATTTTCTTAAGGCTGTAAAAGTAAATGATTACTATAAATTACCAAGAAGTAAAATTGTGAAAAATTAACCTTACTTTACCAAAATGGTAAATATTCTTCTTTTTTCGAAACGAGTCGCGGGTCGCGTGTCGCAGGTCCAGGTCAGGCTCGCTGGATCTGCCGAAACAGAAGAAATCTGGTACGATCTTGGCTGATCTGGAATAGTGGAGTGACGATGGAGTGAATCTTCGATCAGGGTCGTCACAGATCTTGCTTGCGGCGTCGGGGATCGATTTTGCAAATGGCATCGGGGATTGGACATTCGTGCTACAGGGGCTGAGCCGCACCGATCTGGGTTGCTGGTCTCACCGGTCTGAAGCGACATCTGGGCGCAGAAGATGGTCGGCATTTGGGCACCAGCGTCGGCGTGGATCTTCATAGGGGAATAGTTTCCGATTTGGAGCCTGTTAGAACTGGGCAGTGTTGCTGCTAGCTAGCGAAGCTAGCGGCGGCCGAAAAAAAAATACGGTTTTCTGTGTTTTTTTTGGCTAAAAACTAAAAATAGAGCTAAAGGCGTAGAAAAGTAAAACAAAATTGATCTACTCGTATTATTATGGAGTCCCATTATATATGGAAAATATTACAAGGGAAAGTATTAATCAGCTTAATGACAATAACATTGATTGATACATTACATAATTTAGCTCCGCAATTAACTAAATATCAAAACTGATTGTCTAATTGCCTCCGTGAGTTACTTTGATGAAGACACACTAATAAAATGATAGTGTTTTTCATTTAACATTTTTTTTATATAAATATTGCTCTTGTATTATCTCTCAATATCTCTTAAAAGTTGTTCGCTAACTTCGGGTTGACTAAGTGGATCAAAGTGGTAACACCAATAAATTTTGATAAATGGCTAGTGGATCAAAGTGGTAACACCAATAAATTTTGATAAATGGCTAGTGTCAAGGAAGTAATATGACACAAAGGGTTGACCAAGTGAATCGAGACCCAAACGACGTCGAGAAAAGGTAAAATTTTAACCGGACATTGTTTCCCTATACTGATGACATCTTACGGTTGGTTTTCCCATTATCATTTCCTATATACAACTGCCCTTAGAGAGGTTATGTCTTACATAAGGTTTAGTGTACTATGTAAATTTTCAACAGTAGTCATATTTCATTATAGTGACAACATCCTAGTCAGTTTTTCAAATTAATCTTTCCTTAGTAACACTTAGTGTTGAAACGAATACATTTCCATATAAGACAATATACAAATTATACCACATTAGCAGGCATATTATAATTTATGTGATTGATACTCAACGAATGAAAATGCAGCCATTCGATGTGACCGCAACATGGAAACATAGCAATGGTATGAAATTATTTTCGTTGTCTTAGGGTTCATCATTAAACAAGGACCCCATTTAACCATTTTGAGAACAATATAACCATATTCATCATCGTAAATCATATAAAGAACACTGGATACTGGTTACATTTGATACATGGTTGCAACCTGCAGACAAATTCAAAGTAAAGATATATGCCTGATCCTAACAAAAATAGGTAAGAGGGGTATAAGAGAATGGTCCATCTCGATATTATTCTTGGATCCCCGTAAAAGAAACACTTGTGAACCTATGCTATGATAAGGGCAATGAAAAAATATGCACTGCAAAAAGCAATGCCCGGATACCCGACTTGCACAAACCACTTGCAACAAGCAGGGCTGCAGATGGGAAAAAACCTATCCCTTCAGTTGGACAGAGCAATAAAAATGAATATAACGCTTCGGCACTATTTGAAAGATTTGGAGCACTACTTGACCGGATTATAGATCAACAGATGGATATAGACCAGGCATGTACATTCGCCCACTTCCATTGGAATCCGCATTCGCATAAAATGGTGAGTTGAGTTCTCCCGAGTGCGATGACTTTCTGGACCTTGGGTTCTTAGGCGAAGAGTAAGAGTCATTGGGACTGCCTGTGGAGTACATCGACGATGTATGCAATCCATGGATCTTTGGCAACCCTGTCGTATCAGCAGCACCCATACTGTAACCTTTCTCAACTGTTTCGGCTTCCAAAGGCAGTTCATCCAAAGTCTACCGACAAATAAAAAACAAGGATAAGTAGGCTGTAATTGAAAATCCAGTGACCATACATTCTTATATTCAAGTGAACTAATTAACATGTCAACTTTCACATTTGGTTTACCAAACCAATAAAGCTTGGTATAGAGTACTTTCAAATGTAATTTTGCTGGCTGAAGATTTCAGTTCTATTCAAAGGCATGACACCTCACCTATATATATGACATGAATTATGTGCATGTGACATGTATGGATGCAGAGCCGCTGATATCACAAAATACAGGTATGGTTGTGTAACTCTATACTTCATTAACTTTTAAAATCCAAAGCATAAAAGTATTTTATGAATAATGTACCCGGAAAGCCTGTTGCAGGACTCGGAGGGTCTCCCGGGTACGCTTTCTCTTCATTGATACTTCATCAGGTTCCTGCAGCATCTCTTCAAACAAGTTTTCTCTGTTTGCAAGCATAGATAGCATGAACATTAGCAGTCATGACGGGTAAACTAACACAAGATCCTGGATGTAAAATTTGAAATTCAAAACAAGCTTTTTGTTACCTGTAAAGCTTCTTAATGAAGACATTGTGCAGCTCGCGTTTAGTATGATTGACCTGAATGATGCATGTTGACCACAGACAATAGTTATTATACATAAATGAAAACACGTATTATGAAATCCTTAGTTCAATTATAACAGCGAGACTTATTACACAACAGTAACCTAATATTCATCACATTCATGAAAAGACAAATAGAAGAACATGCAAGGTAGACTTGAAAGGCAATGGCGATTGTAACTTAATTTATTCACAGGGTTTTAATTGGGTTCATGTGCACAACATTGATGAAGAACATTATTTGGAAACAAAATGGCCAAGTGAATAAAGAGGAGGCTCTCAAAACTAAGGGGCAAGGAAATGAATGAAGTTTCATAACTTATTCAAGATTTATATTGCTCCTTGAATAAAAATTTGTTGCTTTAAATCAAATCGTTCAGATTCAAAATATAGAATATAAAAAGAAAAAGAAAAATGAGGGTGAAATAAACAGAATATAAACAGGTGCATCCGGGTTAGTCAATATTACCAAGAAAAGAAAAATGAGGGTGAAATAAACAGAATATAAACAGGTGCATCCGGGTTAGTCAATATTACCAAGAAGTGCATAATTGCTTTTGGTACAGAATCCTCTATGTTCTTCCTAACAATGTCATAGTATGATCTCAACAGAAGTTTTGTAACCGCAATTTCAATCGACTCCTGCTCCGAGTGGCTTTCTGTGGGCTTCAAGACAGTTGGGGGCTAAACAGAAACATAAATTGATTAATAAATAATATCAGAGATACAACAATATTGGATATAAAGCACATAATCCAAGTAAAGATTGTACAAGAAAATACCTCTCTTAATTGGATCATAGAGATGGCTTGTTCCATGTGGTTGATAGGTTCAGTATATGGCTTGTTAATTAAGGTTTCTTTAGCAGGCGTACGGTTATCACTCCCTCCAAAAATAGATGAAATTCCCCAATTTGATACACTTGGCCCCCCTAATCACATTGCAACAGGTGACAAAGTAAAATACACATCAGGTTTAAATGTACTTTGTCAGTCGCTTCATGCTATGATGCACCAATACACCATTGTTCACAGATCCAGTGATACAGGATGAACAAGGCTATTATGCTCTCATTTGAATCTAGACCCAACAGTAGAAAGAATCAATTTTAAGTTAGAGTTGTTTTCTTTCCCACCATCGAATTTAGGTCCAAAGATGGTTTAGCGTAATTTCCTTTTCAAGTCACATATCATGTGAATGTCCGGACACCAACACATGTATGTGTGTGGCGTATAGATATATAGTTGAATTGCAAAGGCATGTGATAATTAGTGGGAAAAAAACATATATACTACCAGCAGGTGGAACTTTTTCACCATCTGCCACAGGACGAACACCCTGTCAATTAGTCAATGAAAGAAAGAAAAAGAATCATTACCATAAGGACTAGGTTAACATCAGTGGAACTTTTTACTTTGTGTTCTTTAACTTTTAGATATAACTGGAAATTCATAATAAAAGTAAATAATTTACCAATAAAAAACTATGTTGCAAAGACACAAACTTTTGCATACCTGGTCAGGCAAAATTCCATTCACTTGTCTGCCAAGAATTGCTCTAGATTTTAAACTTCTTTCAGATGCTGGGGCCTTGTCAGAGTCTATACCATCCTAGTTGAAAAAACAAAAAGATCTAAAATGACATCATCTTAATTAAACTATACACGATTGCACAATAACTCAGCAGCATGGCTATATACCTTTTGCCTGGCAAGGGGCAGAGGAATTCGAGAGGACTTCACCTGTTGCAACGCACTCTCAACAGCCTTACTTCCACCAATAAAATTAGCATGAGAAGTATTTATGTAGTCCATCTGCAGAATGATTAAGATCCAAATATAAGAGACCAGAGCAGATGCATTACCATGGTACAAGCTGGGAGTTGATCAGTCATAAAATATATGTACATAAGCAGACTACTGAACTAGCATGTAACAACGAACTTGATTAAATTTCCACATGCACCCAGAACAAAATCATTACAAAGATCAAGTAACAAACATCTCTGCTATATACATGCATCCAGTGACATTTATCTCGTCTCTTTCCTTTACTCTGGAGCATCAAGTGTCATCAATAAAGCAGGTAAGCACACAATGGAAAAGATATTCAATGATTCTAAGGTTGTTGGCCGATATTATTAAGTGTAAATAATTTTGTATTAATACCTATTGTAATAGTGCGCTAAGTAAAGAATCCTTGGTAAATAATATATACTGGGGCCAACTTAATTTGTAAGAAAACATGCAAGTACTTGAACAGGGCCACTGCCCCACCCGGATAAATTGGATTTATCTTAAACAAACCAAAAATTAAATAAATGCAAAGAACATTTGATCAGCAAATGATACATGAAGATAAAAGGAAAAACAAGACCAAGAAAACCACAGAGAGGAAGAGTAATTTCATCAACTAAAAAGATCATGCTGAATTGCATTCATGGAAAAAAGACGTGAAAGAGAGAGCAGTTGGAACATTGCTGCTGCAGTTTGATTCCTCGGTTGGTAAAGCAATGCATATTTGTGAAATGATAATTGTTTATCTTTTAACGCAAGACAAAATTAGTTTAGTATCTTAATCTTCATACCTCCATCTCAATAATATGTCCAATCATTGTTTCAGAGGGTTCAAGGCCTTCACGTAAAAAGTTCCCTATAACTTCATCCATCCGCTTTCTCAAAACAGGGAATCGCTGCAATTCATTTACAAGGCACCGATGGCTAATCTGAACAAACAACATTTACATTCATATGTCATATTAAATTTAAAATAAGTGAGAAGTTACAAAAGACATGATATTAAATTTAACATATGTGTGAAGTTACAAAAGATATGATAACAGCAACGTGAATCTTACCTTCATTAGCTCATCATATATGAATCTGGCACATTGAAGGCTGGGATCTAACAAACGAGCTATTTGCCTCCTTACAAGATTTTCAAAGGGCACCTATGCACATGAAGATCAAATGCCAGGTATATTGTCAAGGGAGGATAATTATGACTGCAGTCTTAAATGGAAAACAGAAAAGGTCCAAAAGATTAGTCCATCTCTTAAAAAGTGAAAGTATGCAAGTAAGATTTACTTCTGGTACAAATAATGCAGATTTTGGGCCTGTTGCATTTTGAATGGCAGTTCTAATGTCATCATCTGTTAGGTCCTCACAGGGATCCACCTCCTATAGACACCAAAACCATTAGGTTATAATAAATTGCAAGGAAATGTAAAAGCCGACAAGTTACTCTTTGCATATAACATAATGAAGTCAGAAGCAGATCCAGGAAGAACATTAATGTAAGCTATATCTCACTCTTCACTATCTCTCAGTTCTTTTGCTACTTTTTCAGTTAGTTTTAAAAGCAGACACACTTACTAACTTAAACTTAAGACAGAACAGTCATCTTAAACTATATGTAGCCAAGTACAATAGAGTTCTGATTCTCATCAATAACAACTTAAAAATAACTACTTAACCCACAAATTAAACCTTTAATGTTATGCATATAGGTGCAATAAAATTGCAGGAAGAAGAAGAAATATATAAATAAACAAAGAAAGAAACATCTGCATGTTATTCAAAAGAAATAATCTGCATGAAGTCCAACATAGCCATGCAGACAGTAACACCAGTGTGGGGGAAATCTGCATTTGTTTTTACACAAAATAAATCCATTTTATTGGGTAAAGAATAAAAATTGCAACAATAAAATATAACATTTCTTCCAGAAGCCAAAATGGTTAGTAGCCTATGATGGAAAAGGATTTTGTACAAATGAACTGTTGGTAATAAAAAAAAGAAGAAATTAGATGATAATGTACTGTAATCTAATGACAAAAATAAAGATACAACAAACATTTCTTAAAGACATAAGGGATCAGAAGGGAAAGAAAAAATGTTCCATAAGTCATATTAAGTAAAATCAGTGAGAGCAGTTGTGATTAGAGTTCAAACCTCTAAACTTTTCACAAAGATGTTCTGGAAGATATAGTGAATTCGTGCTCCGCCAGACAGCTCAGTTGTCGACATTTCTTCATTTTTACCCTCGACCATGGAAGAAAATGCTGTTTTTAAGAAGTAATCAGTGATATATTACCTAGTTGCGCACCACAGAGCCAAGATGTGATTGGGAAAAGTGAACTGGTACGCCTAATTTACCTTCAGAATACTTTGAAAGAATGTTGAGGAGAAGAGCTCCCTGACCAGCCTAAAGGTAACATAGAAGTACTCAGCCAAATGCAAGGAAGTCATCACGTGACATTGTCAAATAACATTTACCATATAAATCAGGGTTAGTCTTCACACTAATTAAACCCACCTTTGATTCTGTGATTTCCCCATAACTGGCATGTTCCTTGGCAACAGAAACTAGTGCGGAGCTTATGCGTGATTTCAGACCAGGGAGCACTGCCTTGATATGTTGCACTAGAATCTGCATATAAATTATGAGGATCAACTTCACAGCTATGTGGAGAATTAGAAGCATCATCATGGAAAGGGATTAACAAATAACTGGAAAAAAAATGTGCATATATAGAGTGCCAGCAGTACAAAAAATAGTTCAAATACAAAAGAGATATTAAATAACCATTTACTGTATTAGGGTGCAGTTCAGATATTATACCTGGTTCAACTTCTTTGCCAACTGAGGGATGCCGCAGCGATCAGCAAGACCATTATATACCTATGTAACAGCATTTACAAATTTATGATAAATTATTTGTTTAACCCAAGCCAAGATATGCATACTAATTCAAGGAAAATGCTCATACTGGGCGACTGCGGAAAAACTTTTCCTCAGCTATTAGTGCATCCTTGATGCTCCGGTTCAACATAATATCCTGTTTCAAGGATAGAATTGAGCAGCTTTATCAGAATGAAGAACACATATATCCTAATTTGATAACCACTATCTACAAGGAAATACAGCAGATCAAGTAAAACAGTGTTCGCCAAACTAATTACTCTGACGTGAACACATAATTTGAGAAAAGAAAATTAGACTGCGAATTATATATGACCATACAAAGAGGAAGTAGATAGTTTTCCATTCTTAGCTGCTTGACTTAATATTTGTAAGGAAAGGCAAGGCCAAACAGATATGCGTAACAGAGAAGATTATAGAAGTTAAAAAAAAAAAGCGCAAGATAAGGATCAACCTCTAACCCAAAGCATGTTTATTTTTAGTAAAGAATCAGTTGGTTTATATCACCACCATCAGATATACATCAGAGAAAGAAGCACATTTTAGTTGAGTTTAAGATGGATTACCTCCTGACTACGATTCACAACACCTATGTAGCCTAGTCGTAGAGGAATAATTTTTCCGAGCAAAAGATTACGGGCATCAGTACCTCTGTCCATAATATCCAGCTGAGACATTGAAATAAACATAAATCTTGTCAGTTAAAAAAAACAAATTGATAATAGTCAAAGAAATACATAATAAAAAAAAAAGTGCACCTTAGTGACTACTCCTATGGTTCGGAGACCTGTCATAAAAAATAGTCTAATGTGAGTTTCTGATGAATACAAATTACCAATCCAGCATGGAAAAGCAGCATCAAAGTTGGAAAGCCTACCATCAGGATCAGCATTCCCTGCAATCTGAAGAGCATCTGAATTTGCTAAATCCGAATTCGCTGCTGTGACAGCTAGAATCAAACAACTTGGAATTTTGATGTAAGACATGATCATTGTCCTAATTCGTGCTTCAATATCAGAGGGCTGATCACCAACAGGAACCTTTGTAATGCCAGGTAGATCTACCAGTGTTATATCAAGAACATTTGGAGAGAAAATCTTCAAACGAATCTGCTTGTCTGTGACACCTTTGTTTCCACCTGCTTCCCTCTCAGTCTCAGCCTACATTATTAAAAAAATCCATCAACAAGGGACAAACGTACACATTTACATTGACATATAGCTTAGTTATCACTCGATATAGATACGCCTTCACATTCATAAGTTTCACAGTGACTTTAAATTGTTTTACAGAATTTTATTAGTTTTGTTTTCACATACTTTCCCTAGATCCAAGTATAAAGTAGCCGATGGCACAACCAAAGCAGCACAAGTATAAAGTTACGGTGACTTTGCTTCCCGAAACAGAATAGAATTCAGATTCTACAGTTAATAATCAAAATCTATATACTACAGTGGCGGCAGTTCTAAGTTATAATACAAGTATAAATAGTGGTCTAAGCTTCATAGTATATGCTTTTCTAAACCAATGAATTTCAATCTTAAATCACATTTGCAGTAATAACAAAGTAAAAAAGCAGCAGAGAGAGAGCAAATCAGTACCTGAATTTCTCTTCTAATGTCGGAGAAGTCGTAGAAGCGCTTGCCAGGGACGTGGAGGAACTCGCCGTACTCTTCATCGGACCCGGCGGCGGCGGCGTTGGGCTTAGTCTGCAAGAGCTGGAGCACGAGGGGGCGGCGCGTGCAGATTTCGTTGCCACGTGGCAAGAAGTCGCGGCCGACGAGGGCCTCGAGGACACTGGACTTGCCGCTACTCTGGCTACCGACGACGGCGACCTGAGGAAGCTCGATGGTAGATTGGGAGCCGAGCTGGGCGAAGATGTCCTGGAGCTTGTTGACTATGGGGATCACAGAGTTTCCGAGAGGCGAATTGGAGGAGGAAGGTGGAGTCGGTTGCGGTGGCGCCACCGAAGGCTCGTCAGCCATGGCTGTGGGTTGGATCTTAGAGAGTTTCCCTAGGGTTTTGGAAATTGCTTAGAGCGAGAGAGAGAGAGTTTTATTTGATTTGATTTTCTTGTGACTAGAGACTTGTTGGAGTTTTAGCTCTATTGGAATAGAGAGTTTGCTTTATGAGGTAAGCAGACGATAATGAGGATTTGGTATTACTTTCTCTCCACACAACACAACTGTATTTGTTATTTACACACACTTTCTCATAATTATTTTACCCCTTCTTCAAGGGTTTTACCAGTCTTCTTTCTTCAAGGTGAAAAAATATATTTGGTACTTACATTAACGTTAATATTTTGGGCTGATATTTTTTATGAAAAAATATTTATTTTGATACATAAAGTATTCATTGTTGAAGGAAAAACATCATTAGTGTGTTTTCGTTAAAATAAATAACGGAATGAGTTAATGACGTTTATGGTCAACGGATGTAACAGATCAATTACAATTATGTAATATTAATTACCATTGTAATTACTATTTATTTCTATTTTAATTCTTACTTTTATATAAAGGAGAATATCAATGAAATGAGTAGACCATTCCATTTTCCCTACAACACGTTATCAACACTTTGTTTTAACTTTGACTTTTCATAAAAAGAGTGATTTAAACCCTAGAAAAAAAAATTCTGCCGAAAAAAAGAAAATTGTGTAGAAATAGTTTTTTTTCATGATCAGACACCTAGAAATTACTCGACATCAATATTAACCATGTAAGCAGCGTTAGTAGTATAAAACAAGACGGTATCGTTCACAAACCGGGGATCCACCAGGGTAAAAAATCACAAACATTTAACAACGAATTCATAAGAGATAAAAGGATTTGATAGTTATGGATCATAAGTATAAAAACAGAAAATAAAACCTAAACTAATATATACATGTGATCAACCAACCAACACATAACAATTACCAAACAAATAATCACAAGTAGCTTCGAAATCATAATCTCATCCTTTTAAAACATTGAGCCTTACTGCACAAGTATTGAGTGAACAAACAACAACCTAATGCCGAACTAGGTTACTTAGCGCATCTCTAACTCGAAATATGGCCTGGTAATCCTATATTAGCGCTTAGAAATTACAAGGTAACATGTCATTCTCAATCTTACCACTTCATTGATTCATCTCTTATCTAATTACTTAGCGCATCTTAGATAACAAACGGATCATGGTTAATTCCTAGTGATTACAAACAAGTCAAGTATGTCACTTACTTTAACAAGTTAACAAAAACACTTAAGAATTTTATATGCAAAACTAACTTAGCGCCTTGAATCACATATAGTTAACGCACAAGAAAAAGAATCATTAAATCATTGAATTATAAACTCACATCATCTACATAGAAATCATAGAAAACAAAATTAGAACTACTTTATAACATCTTGTAAAATCGTAAACTACATAAGAGTATTCCACAAATTCAGAACTAGCCAAAAATAAAAAACACAACATCACATAAAGAATCCAAACTGAAAACATAATTGAAGAAGTAACGAGTTACACTTTGTAAATCTCCTTAGCGGTATCAAAACAAGGCAGCATGGCTTCAACTTGAATGGCAATCCTAGGCGTAGCGCTTTGGATCGAATGGAATGAAAGAAAGATAGTGTACGGCTTGAATGGCTTTGAGGATGATGAGTAGTGTTTAAGGCAGATGTTTGGCAAGTCTTGTGAGCAAGATTGATTATATTTTCTATGGAAATGAGGTGTTATATATAGAGGAAAACCAAATGGAGGCCGGCCACAAAGTCCACAAAATTGAAACTAAATTGGTTTAGGTTTCCTAGATTTTCTCAATTCGACAGAACTGACCTTTGTGCCTTGTTGTCGCCATAACTTTCGCTAGAAAATAGCTATTGAGGTGATTCTAGTTGCATTTGTGCCCTTTTAGCAGTGAGTTATTCCATTGAATTGCATGCGTTGATACGAACGTATCGACATATTAATCATTGGATTTGTTTATCGTGTGAGGTTGTTGATCTAGATTATCGTTGGTAGGAATAAAATATTATTACCGTAAGCATTGTGTTAATCTTAGGTTGGATGCTATGTATTTGTATGATTGATAATGGATATGGGGTTGTGTGTTTGATGAATGATGGTTATGATATTAACTATGTGTGTCGGTTGTGATGTGTTTGTGATACGAATCAGAATGGCTATGAGGTTTACGTTGTTAGGGTGAATGTGGTAGGTTTGTAGTAAATGTGTGGGTTCTGTGGTTTCACTAAATTGGAGTGTTTGGCTTGGTGAATAGTTGAACTACGAATGACTTGATCCTTTGTAAAGGGTACGTAGGTAGCCCAACCAAGGTTTGGGTACTGTCACAATTATTTTAGATTAGATATTGGTTCGGTTGATATAAATTTGTTTTTAACGCGTAAATAGGTTAATTTTGGGACTTGTCGTTTCAGAACCACTGGCATTTAGCATCAATGTCGCAGCTGCCTAGGCTAGATCGACTCGTAAATCCGACGAACTCGATCTGATCTGACGATGTGACGCCTCCTAGAATCGGGGCCTCCTTGCAGCCCAGAGCTCCGACGTCCCTCGGCTTGGCGTTGCAACTCAAACATCTGACCGCTTCTCGGCACGCTCTGGCACCCTTCAATTGACCAGAACCTAGCATGCTCAACCCGGTCCCGCAAACACGACCTAGACTTTCCGTTCCTGATGTCTCAGCAGCAATCTTCACGGTTGCAAACCTAGATCTGCGATTGCAGATCTTGACCCGGCCATTCCCAAACTGGCTCGTCAATCCGACCCGTGAAGAAAAGAGGTTTTTACCTCTGGTAAATTCAAAACTTACATATGTCAGAAAAAAAAATTAAAAGTAATTATTATGTTATTTTTACCCCTTAGTGAATCATATTTACTATTCACTGTTACTGATCTATAATTTAACATTTACTGCGTTAATGGTAAATGTGAAATCCATTTTACCTTTTATATATTACAAGGTAAATTAAAATAAAATGCAATTTCAGTACATATGATTAAAGTGACTAATCATGTAAATATTGTTTTTTTCTTGCATATGATTTATTCAAAAACACATGACGAGCAACATGAAATCACGAGATCAAAAATTGCTTAAGATGTAGTATATTTGGCAAACTGACAAGTAAGATCTATATTAGTGTTGCCGCTTTTATCGAAATTTATTCGTATAAATGAAATCATATATGTTATATGAGCAAAGTACTCTCTAAATATTGTGCATGTTATATGTTATGCTTATTATCAAAATTTGATTGCTTAGCATGTCATTAAACGTGATTGTATGATTTATATTTTTTAAGATCTACACATGGTCTCTGGCATGTATCATAAATACGATAATTGCCTAAGTTTTGTAAATTATTTAACCATGTTAAATGATATGCTCTGTGATAGACTGTTGGTTAGAACGTCTATAAAATACCTGAAAAACATCATCGTTAGTATAGAATAAGCAGGGATCATTCAGTCCGGGGAATCAAAAGGGCCTCAAAACTTATCATGTTATTGGGGGATTTGATTCGGATTTTAAAACTACTACTTAAAATAAATCCTAAATTACTTATATACAATTGATCTACCACTCATCACATAACCAAAACACGAATTCTACTCAAGAAACATGTATGACACGCATAGAACAACATATAGGCAGCACATATTTAGATTCTTTATAAGTCCATTGATAGGAGCACAAAGTGTGACGTTCTTAATGTGATTATGTCCTATTCTTACTCTTTGTTACCTCTTATTTAGTATGTTTTAGTTTCTTTTGTATGAATAAGTGTCTAGGTAGAGCTTATATCAATTATGAATGAATTGATGATGAAATCGTGCTATGTGTTAATAATCCTTGTTGATATATGTTTCCTTGTTCGAGTAGGATTCATCTTTGCGTATTTCATTGTTTCTAATATACTTATTCTTATTAGGAAATACAAATCCATGTTGGAGAAGGAAAGCAATCCTAGTTCCACAAGGAAAGAGAAGAAGATACACTTAAAAGCCCAATCCATGCAAGAATGAAAATGCTGTCAAGATTTGTATTCCAACTTCGACGGGCTCCCCTGGATAGCTCCGATTGCGTTAGAAGATGTGCCTTATATGGATAGAAAGCTATTTGAGTCTAGTTTTTGTAGGATTTGGAATCAAATTAATATCTTATTCCTACAGGGAGATATGACTGAATCATTGATCGGAGGTCCAGTGAGCTCGACGGAATTATCTCAGCCATTGATTTGCTTTTGATCCAAGGGCTATGAGGGAAACTTGGGACTTTGTTCCTCCTACATATAGAGCACAAATATGTATCAGAATGTCCATAAATCCCTGCACCAAAGAATGTCAAAGAAGGCATGCAGCAAATTAAATGAGAAGAGGCAAGAAAGTCAAAGAAGGCATGCAGCAAATTTAATGAGGAGAGGTAACAAAAATCAAACATGGCTACAACAATTAAGACTTTTGCTGCCTCCCTAATTCAAAGGAAGAAATTTGTGCGAAATAAATCAGCATTAAAGGAGGAAGAAGATATACAATTAATGCAAAAGATATGCAATCCTTATAGAAATCAGAATTCTGGCAGTGCAGATCATCCAACTTTGACGGGCTCTCTTGGACAGCTCAAAAGGATTGAGAAAATGTACCTTATATGGATGAAAAGCCACGGAAGTCTAGTTGAAATTGCCAGTTGGAATCATCTCAATATCTATTTTCTAGAGAAAGTTATGGCCACAACAAGGGACAAAGGTCAGATCAGCCGAATCTAGGAAACCTCAACCAATTTGGTTTCAACTTTGTGGACTTTGTTGCCATCCTCCCTTGGGTTTCTTCCTCTATATATAGCACCTCATTTCCACATAAAATGATCATCAACCTTGCTCACAAGACTTGTCAAAGGTCTGCCCAAACACTTTCATTCACCAAGAACCATAGAATCCGAATTCACCACCCTTCATCATATTTTCCGTCCAAAGCTTGGGAGCCTAGGATACCATATTCTTGAAGATCTCGTGCTACCTCTGTAAGGAACCTTGGGAGGAGAATTATAAAGTGTAACTCTTTGATCTTCATGTTAAGTTTTCGGGTTTTTATGTTCTTGTTCTTGGATGATTTATGTTTAGGTTTTGTTAAAGTTATTTTTATTCTTGTCTATGAGATATTTGTAACTTTTGAATGACATCATGAATTAAGGTTTTCGATTTTTAATTCAAAATGATTTTAGGTTTTATGCCATGAATTTCTGTTTATTTATTTAAATGATTTTCAGTGTGTTCTTACTTACGTGTGTGTTTGATACCAGGAAGTTGACGTCGCATGTGTAATAATCCAAAGTTATAAACGATTTTGATACTTGGGAGTTGATTAATTGTTTGTTCTTTGTCACCTTCACCGATTATTGCCTAGATTCGGTTAGACTTGTGCATTTGAATATGTTTATCTTTTCTATGTGATTTTTGGAATTGCATGATTGTTGGTTAAGTAGGTGACATGCTTAATGAATTCAATATGCGTGGCTTTGAAGTTGCATGGTAGGATAAGTATGTTAGATTTCGAATGAGGTTGGGACTGAGTTCGAATGTGTTAAAGTGTCATTGAGTTAGGAACCTTGGGAGGAACTTAACTGCATAACCGATTCTAGGATGTATAATGAACCTTAAGGCATGAACTTAATTGAGATTAGATTTCGTTACCTTTGTTCTTATGTTATTTGTTTGGTAATTGCTTATGTGTTGGTTGGTTGATCACATGTATATATTAGTTTAGGTTTATTTTATATTTGATCCGAAATATATCCCAAAATCCTCATACTCTTATGAATTCATTGTTAAATATTTGTGATTCTTACCCTGGTTGGATCCCCGGTTTGTGAACGATACCCTCTTGCTTTATACTACTAACGATGCTTACAGGGTTAATATTGATCTCGAGTAATTGAACTGATCAAATGGCGCCATTGCCGGGGATCCATCTTTATGGATCTCTAATCTTTTAATTTCGAATTCATTGTTCATATTGTAAATTTCTATATATATATATATTTTTTTTCTTTTCGTAAACATATAGTAAATATATCTTAGGTTGTTGTTTTGGTGATTGAGTGAATGATTGTTGTAGGTTGTAAATCGAACGGAATAGGTAAAGTCCCTTTTGTTAATATTAGCCTTAACCCCTCATGTTTTCTTCCAAAGTTTTTGCATGAGGTTGAGGGCGGCTTTTATTAACAATTGGAGATTTGTCTAACACCCAAGTTTCAGTCCAGCTGAGTAAGGGGCACGCTCTTTTATTACCCTGGTGCATGGGACCAAAATTGGATCTCAGAGAACTATTGACTGACATACATCTCGGTGATGGAGTCGATAGGGAGTTCGCTCTCCGTAGTTCAACAAATGAGTCCTACCATGTTCACTATCTCTAATTGAGCTATACGGCCTTCTGAAACAAAGACTTGATCTTGTGTCTAGACATCCATACTTAGGCCGCACGTCCACCTCGGTTTACAACTTAGAATCAATCGATCATTCAATCATTGAAATAGCAAAAAGAACTTGTGAATTGTATGAACTTTGTAAACGTAAAGAACTAACTTTGTAACATGACAACATAGTTGTCGTGCCTCTTCCATAAGTGTGCTGCGTATATGACCAAGGAAGGGCACGATTCATGTCTTCATTTTGTATCCTTCAATGCTAACCCTTTAACTTTTGTATTACAGGAATTATGCATGTCCGAAATATCTAAGAGAACACAAGAGCTCAAAGATCGAATTCAAGCACTTAGAGATTTAAACAACTCCTTCACAAGTGGACCCTTAGATTTCGAATCATCTCCAAGCAATTCAATCTTGAACTCTTCACCTAGATCAGAAGAAGAGGAGGATCCTTTCTTTCCCTTCATCTTCAATTCAGAGATAGACACAATTCCGGACCGTGATATAGTTCTTGTTGGTGCTCCAATGGCACTCAAGAATGCTTTCATCCCCACCACCCCTGAATCACCTTCATGCATTGCTTTCACTCCACCTAATGAAGCCAACTTCTCCATTCCGGTTCAATTTCTTGGGTATCTGCCTAAGTCTTCTGGTTCCTCAATGGAAGACCCTAATGTTCACCTTAGGGAGTTCTTGGACATTTGCAAGCTCCAATCGATTCATCATCTGTCTCAAGAAGGCTTGAGGTTGCTTTTGTTTCCATTTACCCTTAAGGACGATGCTAAACGTTGGTTGTACTCTCTGCCTTCGGGAATCATCACCACCTGGGATGAAATGACTAGGAAGTTCTTGAAACAATTCTTCCCTGCTCAACTCACGAAAAGACTAAGGAGGGAGATTCAGAACTTCACTCAAAAGGATGGTGATTCACTCTACGAGGCATGGGAGGAATTTCAAGAACTACAAAGAAAGTGCCCTCACTATGGTATTTCGTTGGATGACTTGGTGCAATTCTTCTATGAAGGACTCGACACCATTAACAAGAGTATGGTGGATTTGGCATGTGGCTGCACATTCATGAACAAGACCAGTCAAGAAGCTTACACCTTGATTGATGACTTGGCAGACAACAATCGCCAATTTAGTTCTAAGGAAAAGAGAGGAAGCAAGAGCCGTGGAGTGTATGACGTTGATACAAGGAATTAAATGGCTACTTTAGAAAGAAAGCTTGATGTTCTAGTTAAGGCATTCAATGGTTCGACCATCAACACTCAAGCGTGTGGCATTTGTTCATTCAAGGACCACACCACCGAGAATTGTCCAAATGGTGCAATAACTGAAGAGGAGTTGAACTTCATGGGGCAACAAAGGCCTAGGTATGATCCTTACTCGAACACATATAATCCTGGACTTAGAGACCATCCCAACTTTCGCTGGAACAACAATGCTCAACCGTCCAATGCTCAAGGTCAAGGACCTCGTCCTTCAGGTTTGTTTGTGCGACCTCAGGTACCTCAAGGTTCTGTTCCATTTAACTCCAATGTTCATGGTTTAAATAGTACATCTGCACCTAACTATGATGAACTTTTGAAGTCCCTTGCTCAAGGGCAACAAAATTTAAACTCTGCTACTCAAGCTTTAGTTACAGGTCAACAAGCTCATTCTAAAGACATAACCGAGCTTAAGAAGCAGATGGGACAAGTGATCGACTTCATGGGTAAGATCCATGAAGGACGTAAGTTGCCAAGCCAAACCGAGCCAAATCCCAATGTGAAGGCCATGATGACAAGAAGTGGCAGGCTATTAGATACTTCATTGCAGCCAATCAAGAAGGCCATGCCTTCTAAAGACAAAAAGGCTGAGAATTTCAATGCAAATGACCGAGAGAAGGACCCTGCCTCCTCTAAGGTCAATGATGTCGTGCCTCTGCCCCAAAGTAATCATGTCGTTCATGAGACAGGTAAGGATCCTAACTCTAGTGGTGTGGTTTCAACTAATGCTCTTCCTCGTGTCCCCTTCCCCAATAGATTCGCAAAGAAGAAGAAGGATGACTCTGATCAAGCCATGCTCGACATCTTTAAAAGGGTAGAAGTGAACATGCCTCTCATTGAATGCATTCAACAAATCCCGAAGTACGCCAAGTTTCTAAAGGAGTTGTGCACCAATAAGAGGATGACTCGAGAGAAGTGATAGGAGCACAAAGTGTGACGTTCTTAATGTGATTATGCCCTATTCTTACTCTTTGTTACCTCTTATTTAGTATGTTTTAGTTTCTTTTGTATGAATAAGTGTCTAGGTAGAGCTTATATCAATTATGAATGAATTGATGATGACATCGTGCTAAGTGTTAATAATCCTTGTTGAGATATGATTCCTTGTTCGAGTAGGATTCATCCTTTCGTATTTCTTTGTTTCTAACGTACTTATTATTATTAGGAAATACCAATCCATATTTGAGAAGGAAAGCTTCCTAGTTCCACAAGGAAAAAGGAGAAGAAGATTTGCACTTAAAAACCCAATCAATGCAAGAATGAAAATGCTGTCAAGATTCGTAGTCCAACTTCGACGGGCTCCCCTGGATAGCTCCGATTGCGTTAGAAGACGTAACTTATATGGATAAAAAGGATTTTGAGTCTAGTTTATGTAGGATTTGGAATCAAATCAATATCTTATTCCTACAGGGATATATGACCGAATCATTACTCAGAGGTCCAGTGAGCTCGACGGAATTATCTCAGCCATTGATTTGCTTTTGATCCAAGGGCTATGAGGGAAACTTGGAACTTTGTTCCTCCTGCATATAGAGCACAAATATGTATCATAATGTCCATAAATCCTGGCACCAAAGAATGTCAAAGAAGGCATGCAGCAAATTAAATGAGAAGAGGCAAGAATGTCAAAGAAGACATGTAGCAAATTTAATGAGGAGAGATCATCCAACTTTGACGAGCTCCCCTGGACAGCTTAGAATGACTGAGAAAGTGCATGATATATGGATGAAAAGCCACGGAAGTCTAGTTGAAATTGCCAGTTGGAATCATCTCAATATCTATTTTCTAGAGAAAGTTATGGCCACAACAAGGGATAAAGGTCAGATCTGCCGAATCTAGGAAACCTCAACCAATTTGGTTTCAACTTTGTGGACTTTGTGGCCATCCTCCCTTGGGTTTCTTCCTCTATATATAGCACCTCATTTCCATATAAAATGATCATCAACCTTGCTCACAAGACTTGCCAAAGCTCTGCCCAAACACTTTCATTCACCAAGCATCATAGAATCCGAATTCACCACCCTTCACCATATTCTCTGTCCAAAGCTTGGGAGCCAAGGATACCATACTCTTGAAGATCTCTTACTACATCTGTAAGGAACCTTGGGAGGAGAATTATAAAGTGTAACTCTATGATCTTCATGTTTAGTTTTCGGGTTTTTATGTTCTTGTTCTTGGATGATTTATGTTTAGGTTTTTTTAAAGTTATTTTTATTCTTGTCTATGAGATATTTGTAATTTTCGAATGACATGATGAATTAAGATTTTCGATTTTTATTCAATGATTTTAGGTTTTATGCCATGAGTTTCAATTTATGTTCTTAATTAATTTTCGGTGTGTTCTTATATTGCATGTGTGATTAAGACAAGTAGTTGATGTCGCATATGTTAATCATTCAAAGTTAAAAACAATTTTGATACAAGTAGTTGATTAATTGTTTGTCCCCTTTGTGTTCCTCCACCGATTATGATCTTAAGTTCGACATTGGATAAGTGCTTTAAACATGTTGATTTTTCTTTGTGATACGTAATTGCATGATGAATTGGTATGTTAGATTTCGTAGCAAGACAAGTAGTTGAGCTCGATAATATCCATGTATTAGGAACCAAGTAGGAACTTGATGCATGATCGAATTTAGGATGAACTATGATACTTACGGCATGAACATAATTGAGAGTAGATTTCGTTACCTTTGTTCTTATGTTATTTGTTTGGTAATTGCTTATGTGTTGGTTGGTTGATCACATGTATATATTAGTTTAGGTTTATTTTATATTTGATCCGAAATATATCCCAAAATCCTCATACTCTTATGAATTCGTTGTTAAATATTTGTGATTCTTACCCTGGTTGGATCCCCGGTTTGTGAACGATACCCTCTTGCTTTATACTACTAACGATGCTTACAGGGTTAATATTGATCTCGAGTAATCGAACCGATCAAATGGCGCCGTTGCCGGGGATTCATCATTATGGATCCCAATCTTTTAATTTCGAATTCACTGTTCATATTGTAAATTTGTATATGTTTTTCATACTTTGTTCTAATATATAGTAATTTTATCTTAGGTTGTTATTTTTTATGATTGAATGAATGATTGTTGTAGGTTGTAAATCGAACGGAATAGGTAAAGTCCATTTTGTTAATATTAGCCTTAATCCCTCATGTTTTCTTCTAAATTTTTTGCATGAGGTTGAGGGCGGCTTTTATTAACACTTAGAGATTTTTCTAACACCCAAGTTTGTTTCTAGCTGAGTAAGGGGCACGCTCTTTCATTACTCTGGTGCATGAGACCAAAATTGGATCTCAGAGAACTATTGACTGACATACATCTCGGTGATGGAGTCGATAGGGGCATTGCCCTCCATAGTTCAACAAATGAGTCCTACCATGTTCACTATCTCTGAATTAGCTATCCGGCCATCTGAAACAATGATTCAAACTTGTGTCTAGGCATCCATACTTAGGCCGCATGTCCACCTTGGTTTACAACTTAGAATCAATCGATCATTTAATTGTTTGAATGAAAACTTAAGAATGTTGAACCATGAAATTGATTGAAACAGCAAAAAAAAAAAATTGTGAATTGTATGAACTTTATAAACTTAAAGAACTAACTTGTGAGTCCTTATTTTATTTTGTTGTAACATATAGTAATTGTAATTGTGTATACTTTATTAGGTTTTTGAGTTGAGAAATTAAAACGAACTTAAACATAAGATTTGACATTATGTTGGATTGGTTGTTAAGCTTGTTTTCGTTTCTTTTTCCCCTTAACATGTGCTTATTATATTTAAATGACTTTTGACATGTTTGTGACTTGTATATACAATGACTTCCTAATTGTTATTCTCTAACTTTTGCATTGCATCTTCATCATTTGATTCCGCATTGCATTCATTTTGCATCTCATTCATGTTGCATTTTAAATTCCACGGAATATCATATGCCTAGAGGAATATAGTCTCTTAAGGACCTCGTGTCCTATGTTATGTTCGGTAAGTTCCCACTTACACTAAATGATTTTAATTGAGATTCTACAGGTTTATAGTGAAGTGACCAACAACGAGCTCGAGAATATACTACAAGGTTGGACAACAAAATGGCGGAAGAGAAACCCCATAATGTGTCACCTACAAAATGATTGAAAGGAAAACTCGGTCTAAGCTATTAGACTTTAAACTTAAGCGCTTGTTGGGAGGCAACCCAATATGTTTTCTTTTATATTTATTATTTTCTTTGGTTATTGTTTTATTGTTTTTTTTCTTTTTGATTTGTTTTGTGCGTGTGTAGGTTAGTTTTCGAGAAAACGTGAAGAGGAGCAAAACATTTTCGTTCAACAGAATCTGGCAGAAACAGTCCGTCGACTTCGCCATACTGTATCTCCCAGCTCATAGGGCGTTGGAAGATGTGCTTTATATGGAAACAAAGTCTTTGAGTCTAGTTTCTGTAGCTTTTTACAAAACTGGATTTAGAGGTCTACATCATTCCCAGTTGCAATTTGAAGGCAGCAAGGTCGTGTCAGAAATTCAGAACTCGTGCAGTTGCAGTCCGGAAACGGCAAAACAGCGAGCACTTCTGGCCTAACTGGGAAGTTGTGCCATATATGGATTGAAAGCTTGTTGTGTTATCTTCAACTTTTATTCAGGCCACGTTTCCATTCCAGCTGTTTAAATTAATGGAATTCAGGTACAAAGAGGTAAAGGTCATTTCAGTTTTTGATTCTATGAACTTGTTTTTCGTGACAAATTTGCAGGGGCATAACTTTCTCCTCATTTGGAGTTAGCAAACGTACTTTATATGCTTGGAAAGCTAGAATATCAGCTTTCAATTCCCACTGTTGTCTTACTGTTCAGAGATTATTTTCAAACGTTATGAAGCATGGAATGCAAGCTGTTGGACCGCGTCATGGGGGAGCTTTTCTCATCATTTTCTCATCTTTTTCCCATGTTTTTATTTTTGTATTTGTTTCCTTCCACTATGAGTCTTCCATTGCATTATTTATTTTGACATTCATTGAGGACAATGCATGATTCGAGTGTGGGGGAAGGTTTACGTGTTAGAGTCATAAAATAAAAAATAAAAAAAATTTGTTTGTTTTTGTTTTTGTTTTTGTTTTGAGTCTTAGGTATGCCTTTAACTGTCTAGGATGAGTTGATCTTTGAATGATTGGTTGAAAGATGATCACAAGATTGGAAATTGAACTTAATTGCAATTTGATGGTTAATCAATGTGTAGATATTGTACGAACATGTAATAGATGAGGATTTTGAAACTTAGGTACATAATGAGCATGTTCCCTACTTGTTTGAATTCATGTAACCTATGTGAGTTTCGAGCCATATATGTGCCTTTGTTTAGAGAGTTTATTCTACCATTTCTTGGCTATATAACCTCATTACATCTATTTTGATCAATTCATATGCCGTAGAATTGCAATGAACTAGAGAATGCTAGAACTTACTTTGTGAAACTTTCAAAACTTTTATCATAATATACTCTGATTTTGAAAAGGATTGTTGGATCTTTTTAGGATTCCACCACTTAAGCCAAAAAGCCTTTTGCCTTATTTGTACCCTGCTTGGGACACCTTAGTATTAACCCATTTGAGCCTACGTTAAACCTTTTATTCATCACCAACATGTTAATATCCTTGCTTAGTATAGTTATATCTCTACCTTGTTCTCGAGGCTTGGCAGAGCTGATATTTGATGTTAATACGGAGTGATGATCCGATTCAAGTGTGGGGTTATGCTATCTATGTATTTGTGCCATGAAAAAAATAGAAAGATGTCGTAAAAAGAAAAAAAAAGAAATACATGAACACGGCTTGAAAGAAAAAAAAAAATATATACACAAAGAAGTTACGGCATATCTATGTTTTGATGTGAATTTGGAGTTGTGATGTATTTGTTGAAGGCTCAATAATGTTGTACTTTATCCTTTGTCCATTTTCACAACGTTTAGAGTGAAGAATGGGTTCAACATGATGAAAATTGGCCCTTGTTTTATGGAGTATGGCGACATAAGATGGATGATTATTGCTCTGCTAAGTCTTGAGGATGACCTTTGTGATTCCTTTTACCTGAAAAATGATATCCTTACCGAGCCTAACCTACCTTTTATAAAGATCCGCATGATTCTTAAAATGAGTAGCTCATGATCTGTGGAGTTTGTTTCATCAGTAAGCATATGGTTAGGGATCATTTATGCATATGATTGGTATATTTCATGAGGTTTTCGAATTCACTATGTGTTCATAACTCTTATGTGTGAAAAGCTTTTAAGCATATGCCATGTTCTTGAGAGAAAATATTTGGAGTGCATATCCCTTGTGAGTTGAATTTGAACTTGTTTTGAACATGTTGAGCTTAATATCACCTATGTTTCTGCCATGTCTTACTTGTTATGCGAAATCTCATGTTTATTAACCATTGAATTCATTCTATCTATTTTGATTGAGTGTTATTCTTGATGCTATGAATTTGAAAATCTCTGAGACAATATGTTGAAGGCATTATAGTTGAGTCGTTAGTTTAGATGTATTAATTTTTGTTTTATGTTTTTGTTTCCCTTTTCTAGTATTTGCTAGGGACTAGCAAAGTTTAAGTGTGGAGTTGTTGATAGGAGCACAAAGTGTGACGTTCTTAATGTGATTATGCCCTATTCTTACTCTTTGTTACCTCTTATTTAGTATGTTTTAGTTTCTTTTGTATGAATAAGTGTCTAGGTAGAGCTTATATCAATTATGAATGAATTGATGATGACATTGTGCTAAGTGTTAATAATCCTTGTTGAGATATGATTCCTTGTTCGAGTAGGATTCATCCTTTCGTATTTCTTTGTTTCTAACGTACTTATTATTATTAGGAAATACCAATCCATATTTGAGAAGGAAAGCTTCCTAGTTCCACAAGGAAAAAGGAGAAGAAGATTTGCACTTAAAAACCCAATCAATGCAAGAATGAAAATGCTGTCAAGATTCGTAGTCCAACTTCGACGGGCTCCCCTGGATAGCTCCGATTGCGTTAGAAGACGTAACTTATATGGATAAAAAGGATTTTGAGTCTAGTTTCTGTAGGATTTGGAATCAAATCAATATCTTATTCCTACAGGGATATATGACCGAATCATTACTTAGAGGTCCAGTGAGCTCGACGGAATTATCTCAGCCATTGATTTGCTTTTGATCCAAGGGCTATGAGGGAAACTTGGAACTTTGTTCCTCCTGCATATAGAGCACAAATATGTATCATAATGTCCATAAATCCTGGCACCAAAGAATGTCAAAGAAGGCATGCAGCAAATTGAATGAGAAGAGGCAAGAAAGTCAAAGAAGACATGTAGCAAATTTAATGAGGAGAGATCATCCAA
The DNA here is from genome assembly GCF_933775445.1 of Argentina anserina. NCBI lineage: Eukaryota > Viridiplantae > Streptophyta > Magnoliopsida > Rosales > Rosaceae > Argentina > Argentina anserina. The sequence goes on along the minus strand of NC_065873.1, from coordinate 9,342,444 downwards.
CTTTGACGAGCTCCCCTGGACAGCTTAGAATGACTGATAAAGTGCATGATATATGGATGAAAAGCCACGGAAGTCTAGTTGAAATAGCCAGTTGGAATCATCTCAATATCTATTTTCTAGAGAAAGTTATGGCCACAACAAGGGACAAAGGTCAGATCTGCCGAATCTAGGAAACCTCAACCAATTTGGTTTCAACTTTGTGGACTTTGTGGCCATCCTCCCTTGGGTTTCTTCCTCTATATATAGCACCTCATTTCCACATAAAATGATCATCAACCTTGCTCACAAGACTTGCCAAAGCTCTGCCCAAACACTTTCATTCACCAAGCATCATAGAATCCGAATTCACCACCCTTCACCATATTCTCTGTCCAAAGCTTGGGAGCCAAGGATACCATACTGTTGAAGATCTCTTGCTACATCTGTAAGGAACCTTGGGAGGAGAATTATAAAGTGTAACTCTATGATCTTCATGTTTAGTTTTCGGGTTTTTATGTTCTTGTTCTTGGATGATTTATGTTTAGGTTTTGTTAAAGTTCTTTTTATTCTTGTCTATGAGATATTTGTAATTTTCGAATGACATGATGAATTAAGATTTTCGATTTTTATTCAATGATTTTAGGTTTTATGCCATGAGTTTCAATTTATGTTCTTAATTAATTTTCGGTGTGTTCTTATATTGAATGTGTGATTAAGACAAGTAGTTGATGTCGCATATGTTAATCATTCAAAGTTAAAAACAATTTTGTTACAAGTAGTTGATTAATTGTTTGTCCCCTTTGTGTTCCTCCACCAATTATGATCTTAAGTTCGACATTGGATAAGTGCTTTAAACATGTTGATTTTTCTTTGTGATACGTAATTGCATGATGAATTGGTATGTTAGATTTCGTAGCAAGACAAGTAGTTGAGCTCGATAATATCCATGTATTAGGAACCAAGTAGGAACTTGATGCATGATCGAATTTAGGATGAACTATGATACTTACGGCATGAACATAATTGAGAGTAGATTTCGTTACCTTTGTTCTTATGTTATTTGTTTGGTAATTGCTTATGTGTTGGTTGGTTGATCACATGTATATATTAGTTTAGGTTTATTTTCTATTTGATCCGAACCTATATCAAACCTTTTAAACTCTTATGAATTCGTTGTTAAATGTTTGTGATTCTTTACCCTGGTTGGATCCCCGGTTTGTGAACGATACCCTCTTGCTTTATACTACTAACGATGCTTACAGGGTTAATATTGATCTCGAGTAATCGAACCGATCAAGAAGGAAGTGGTCACAATGAATGAGACGGTCTCAGCCGTGCTCCAAAGGAAGCTACCACCTAAGCACAAGGATCCAGGGAGTTTTTCTATCCCTTGTACAATCGGTAACACAAAATTTCCAAGATAATGCTAGACTTAGGAGTATCGATCAATGTAATGCCTTACTACATCTATGCTAACTTAGGTCTAGGAGATTTGAAAAAAGATAGTGTGGTTATCCGATTAGCTGATTGTTCCAACAAAGTCCCTTTGGGCTATGTTGAAGATGTTCTTGTGTAGGTTTCGAGCTTGATATTCCATGCGGACTTCTATGTCCTTGACATGGAGCCAACTAAAGTAGATGACAAGGAGGTCCCTATTTTGTTGGGGCGTCCCTTTATGAGGACTGCAAGAACGAAGATTGATGTGTTTAGTGGATCACTCACCTTTGAGTTCGACGGTGAAGTGATTAGCTTCAACATCTTTGAAGCCATGAGGTATCCTCTTTCGGAATTAAGTGATTGTTTTTCAGTTGACATTCTTGATTCCCTTGCAGATAACTATCTAGATACCTTGGCACATGAAGAGTTGACACTCACCATTTCCCACGGGGCCGGATTTGCGAGTGATGGCTCCAACATTTCTGAGTTGGAAGCCAATGATGCCGTGCCATCTTTTGTACTAGAGAACATGGCTTCTCTTGAGATTTTGCCACGTGAGGTAAGTTATGTCTCTCCTAGTCCAATCCTCTTAACCACTAACAAGAATCTTCCTTCTGTGGTGCAAGCCCCAAAGCTTGATCTTAAGGTTCTTCCGGACCACTTGAAGTATGCGTTTTTGGGAGATGAGGATACATTGCCAGTGATCATTTCCTCTACACTCAACGAGGAACAAGAAGAGAGATTGATTGAAGTGTTAAAGAGACACAAGACGGCAATAGGATGGACCCTCGCCGACATCAAAGGAATTAGCCCTACCATGTGTGTGCACCTAATTTTGCTTGAAGATGGTGCCAAACCAACCAAGGAAGGTCAAAGACGCCTTCATCCACCAATGATGCAAGTTGTAAAGGATGAAATCACTAAGTTACACGATTGTGGCGTGATCTACCCCATCTCGGATAGTAGGTGGATCTCTCCCATTCAGGTTGTGCCAAAAAAGTCAGGAATCACGGTGGTGAAGAACAAAGAGAACGAGTTGGTGCCTCAAAGGACAGTGACCGGTTATCGAGTATGTATTGACTATAGGAAGCTCAATGTTACAACAAGGAAGGACCATATGCCATTGCCATTCATTGATCAAATGCTTGAGAGGTTAGCTGGTCATTCTTTCTATTGTTTCCTTGATGGATATAGTGGATACAATCAAATAAGTGTTGCGGAAGAAGATCAAGAAAAACTACTTTCACATGCCCTTTTGGTACGTTTGCTTATCGTCGCATGCCTTTTGGTTTATGCAACGCTCCAGGTACGTTTCAACGTTGCATGTATCACATTTTCTCTGAGTATATTGGTTCTAAAATTGAAGTTTTCATGGATGATTTTTCTGTCTATTGTGAAAATTTCGAAACTTGCCTAGAGAATGTTGAACTTGTGCTTAAACGTTGTGAAGAAACTAACTTGGTGTTGAATTGGGAAAAATGTCATTTCATGGTCACGCAAGGCATTGTCTTAGGCCATATTGTTTCATCTAGAGGAATTGAGGTTGATAAGACTAAAATAGATCTTGTGCGTCACTTACCCCTCCCCACAAGTGCGAGACCAATGAGTTCATTGCTTCAAAAGGACGTTCCCTTTCACTTTGATGATGATTGCAAGCTTGCATTCGAGACTTTGAAGAAGCTCTTCACTTCGGCACCAATCATGGCACCGCCGGATTGGTCCTTGCCATTTGAGTTGATGTGTGATGCCTCCGACTATGCAGTTGGAGCCGTGCTAGGGTAGAGGAAGGATAAGGAGCCCTATGCCATCTATTATGCCTCACGAACGCTCAATGATGCTCAACAAAACTACACCACAACTGAAAAAGAACTTCTTGCCGTGATCTTTGCTCTAGATAAGTTTCGTTCTTACTTACTTCAATCCAAAGTTATTGTTTACACTGACCATGCAGCTTTGAAGTACTTAATGACGAAGAAGGATGCCAAACCAAGATAGATTCGATGGATTCTCTTACTCCAAGAGTTTGATCTCGAGATGAAGGACAAGAAGGGAAGTGACAATGTTGTGGCGGATCATTTGAGTCGTTTGGTGAGAGATGCCGAGCCCTTGGCTATCCAAGAGAGTTTTCCGGACGAGCAACTCTTTCGAGTTGAGGTAAGTGAGCCATAGTATGCAGATATTGTGAATTATCTTGTTTCTAAGCAATTTCCGGATACTTTATCGCATGCTCAAAAGAATAGACTCAAGGCTTTAGCTAAGTATTATGTTTGGGATGAACCATACTTGTGGAAACATTGTGTTGATCAAATCATTAGGAGGTGTGTCCCTAAACATGAACATCATTCTATACTTACTTTTTGCCATTCTGAATCTTGTGGAGGACATTTTGGTTCACGTAGGACTGCTCTTAAGGTGTTAGAATGTGGTTTCTTTTGGCCTACTATTTTTAAAGATGCATATCATTTTTGCATGACTTGTGATAGATGCCAACGCATGGGAAACTTACGATCTAGAGATCAAATTCCTATGACACCGATTATATATGTTGAAATATTTGATTGTTGGGGTATTGATTTCATGGGACCTTTTCCTAGCACTAATGGTTTGTTGTACATACTCGTTTGTGTTGACTATGTTTCGAAATGGGTGGAAGCAAAGGCCACCCGGACTAATGATTCTCGAGTTGTTGCAGATTTCCTTCGTTCTAACATTTTCTCTAGGTTTGGTATGCCGCGAGTTATCATTAGTGATGGAGGATCGCACTTTTGCAACCGGACCATTGAGGCGTTGTTGAAGAAGTATGGAATCAAGCATAAGGTTGCTACACCTTATCACCCCCAAACAAGTGTACAAGTCGAGCTATCGAATCGTGAGATTAAGAGAATTTTGGAGAAGTCTGTTGGACCATCACGCAAGGATTGGTCTCAGTGATTGGATGATGCTCTTTGGGCCTATAGAACGGCATACAAGACTCCTCTTGGCATGTCACCATTTCGGTTAGTCTATGGCAAGGCGTGCCATCTACCCGTGGAGCTTGAGCATCGGGCATGGTGGGCTGTGAAGAATTTTAACATGGACATTGATGAGGCCGGATTGCATAGGAAGTTGCAATTGCACGAGCTTGAAGAGATTCAGAACGAAGCTTATGATTCAGCCATGATTTACAAAGAAAGGACTAAGGTGTTCCATGATCGTATGATTAGGAAGAAGCACTTTGACATTGGGCAAAAAGTTTTATTGTTTAATTCTCGACTGAAGTTGTTTCCTGGTAAATTACGTTCTAGATGGATAGGGCCTTTCACTATCACTAACATTTTCCCTTCAGGTGCAATAATGATACGGAGTCCAGTGCAATGGAAGGAATTTCAGGTCAATGGACATCGCTTGAAGCCGTACTATGACAACTTTGTGGAGCATAACATGGAGGAGACTTCTCTCCTTGAACCTACGGCAAGCAAGTGAATTTCTGGAGATAGTCTAGGCTTTGGACTATAAATTTAAGCCAATGAAGGAGCCATCAACGAGTGTTTGCATTTTCTTATCCCTTATCTCTTTTTAATTTTCATTGCTTATTATATTGTACATTGAGGGCAATGTAAGTTTTAAGTGTGGGGTGGGGTATACATAATTCGGTGTATTTGTTGCTTTGATTTTTATTTTGTTGTTTTGATTTTGTCTTGAGTCTTAGGTATGCCTTTAACTGTCTATGATGAGTTGATCTCTGAATTTATGGTTGATAGATGATCACAATATTGAATTGAACTTAATTGCTATTTGATGGTTAATCGATGTGTAGAGATTGTACGAACATGTAATAGATGAGGATTTTGAAACTTAGGTACATAATGAGCATGTTCCCTACTTGTTTGAATTCATGTAACCTATGTGAGTTTCGAGCCATATATGTGCCTTTTCTGGAGAGTTTAATCTATCGTTTATTGGCTATATAACCTCATTACATCTATCTTGATCAATTCATATGCCATAGAATTGCAATGAACTAGAGAATGCTAGAACTTACTTTGTGAAACTTTCAAAACTTTTATCATAATATACTCTGATTTTGAAAAGGATTGTTGGATCTTTTTAGGAATTCCACCACTTATACCAAAAAGCCGTATGCCTTATTTGTGCCCTGCTTGGGACACCTTAGTATGAACCCCTTTGAGCCTATGTTAAGCCTTTTATTTCATTACCAACATGTTAATATCCTTGCTTAGTATAGTTGTATCTCTACCCTTGTCTTTAAGGCTTGGCCGAGCCGATTGTTGGATGTTAATATGGAGTGATGATTCGATTCAAGTGTGGGGTTGTGCAATGTATGTATTTATGCCGTATGAAAAGAGTGAAAAGAATGAAGAAAAAATAGAAAGATGCCGTGAGAAGAAAAAGAGAAAAATACATGAACACGGCTTGAATAAAAAAATACAAAGAAGTTACGGCATAGCTACGTTTGATGTGAATTTGGAGTTGTGATGTATTTGTTGAAGGCTCAATAATGTTGTACTTTAGCCTTTGTTTGTTTTCACAATGTTTAGAGTGAAGAATGGGTCCAACATGATAAAATTGGCCCTTGTTTTATGAAGTATGGCGACATAAGGTGGATGATTATTGCTCTGCTAAGTCTTAAGGATGACCTTTGTGATTCCTTTTCCCTGAAAAATGATATCCTTACCGAGCCTAAGCCTACCTTTTATAAAGATCCGCATGATTCTTAAAATGAGTAGCTCTTGATCTGTGGAGTTTGTTTCATGAGTAAGCATATGGTTTTGGTTCATTTGTGCATATGATTGGTATCTTTCATGAGGTTTTCGAATTCACTATGTGTTCTTAACTCTTATGTGTGAAAAGCTTTTAAGGATATGCCATGTTCTTGAGAGAAAATATTTGGAGTGCATATCCCTTGTGAGTTGAATTTGAACTTGTTTTGAACATGTTGAGCTTATAATCACCTATGTTTCTGCCATGTCTTACTTGTTATGCGAGATCTCATGTTTATTAACCATTGAATTCATTCTATCTATTTCGATTAAGTGTTCTTCTTGATGCTATGAGTTTGAAGATCTCTGAGACAGAATGTTGAAGGCATTATAGTTGAGTCATTAGTTTAGTTATATTGATTTTTGTTTAATGTTTTTGTTTCCCTTTTCTAGTGTTTGCTAAGGGACTAGCAAAGTTTAAGTGTGAGGTTGTTGATAGGAGCACAAAGTGTGACGTTCTTAATGTGATTATGCCCTATTCTTACTCTTTGTTACCTCTTATTTAGTATGTTTTAGTTTCTTTTGTATGAATAAGTGTCTAGGTAGAGCTTATATCAATTATGAATGAATTGATGATGAAATCGTGCTATGTGTTAATAATCCTTGTTGATATATGTTTCCTTGTTCGAGTAGGATTCATCTTTGCGTATTTCATTGTTTCTAATATACTTATTCTTATTAGGAAATACAAATCCATGTTGGAGAAGGAAAGCAATCCTAGTTCCACAAGGAAAGAGAAGAAGATACACTTAAAAGCCCAATCCATGCAAGAATGAAAATGCTGTCAAGATTTGTATTCCAACTTCGACGGGCTCCCCTGGATAGCTCCGATTGCGTTAGAAGATGTGCCTTATATGTATATAAAGATATTTCAGTCTAGTTTTTGTAGGATTTGGAATCAAATTAATATCTCATTCCTACAGGGAGATATGACTGAATCATTGATCGGAGGTCCAGTGAGCTCGACGGAATTATCTCAGCCATTGATTTGCTTTTGATCCAAGGGCTATGAGGGAAACTTGGGACTTTGTTCCTCCTGCATATAGAGCACAAATATATATCAGAATGTCCATAAATCCCTGCACCAAAGAATGTCAAAGAAGGCATGCAGCAAATTAAATGAGAAGAGGCAAGAAAGTCAAAGAAGGCATGCAGCAAATTTAATGAGGAGAGGTAACAAAAATCAAACATGGCTACAACAATTAAGACTTTTGCTGCCTCCCTAATTCAAAGGAAGAAATTTGTGCAAAATAAATCAGCATTAAAGGAGGAAGAAGATATACAATTAATGCAAAAGATATGCAATCCTTATAGAAATCAGAATTCTGGCAGTGCAGATCATCCAACTTTGACGGGCTCTCTTGGACAGCTCAAAAGGATTGAGAAAATGTACCTTATATGGATGCAAAGCCACGGAAGTCTAGTTGAAATTGCTAGTTGGAATCATCTCAATATATGTTTTCTAGAGAAAGTTATGGCCACAACAAGGGACAAAGGTCAGATGAGCCGAATCTAGGAAACCTCAACCAATTTGGTTTCAACTTTGTGGACTTTGTGGCCATCCTCCCTTGGGTTTCTTCCTCTATATATAGCACCTCATTTACACATAAAATAATCATCAACCTTGCTCACAAGACTTGCCAAAGCTCTGCCCAAACACTTTCATTCACCAAGAACCATAGAATCTGAATTCACCACCCTTCATCATATTTTCTGTCCAAAGCTTGGGAGCCTAGGATACCATATTCTTGAAGATCTCGTGCTACCTCTGTAAGGAACCTTGGGAGGAGAATTATAAAGTGTAACTCTTTGATCTTCATGTTAAGTTTTCGGGTTTTTATGTCCTTGTTCTTGGATGATTTATGTTTAGGTTTTGTTAAAGTTATTTTTATTCTTGTCTATGAGATATTTGTAACTTTTGAATGACATCATGAATTAAGGTTTTCGATTTTTAATTCAAAATGATTTTAGGTTTTATGCCATGAATTTCTGTTTATTTATTTAAATGATTTTCGGTGTGTTCTTACTTACGTGTGTGTTTGATACCAGGAAGTTGACGTCGCATGTGTAATAATCCAAAGTTATAAACGATTTTGATACTTGGGAGTTGATTAATTGTTTGTTCTTTGTCACCTTCACCGATTATTGCCTTGATTCGGTTAGACTTGTGCATTTGAATATGTTTATCTTTTCTATGTGATTTTTGGAATTGCATGATTGTTGGTTAAGTAGGTGACATGCTTAATGAATTCAATATGCGTGGCTTTGAAGTTGCATGGTAGGATAAGTATGTTAGATTTCGAATGAGGTTGGGACTGAGTTCGAATGTGTTAAAGTGTCATTGAGTTAGGAACCTTGGGAGGAACTTAACTGCATAACCGATTCTAGGATGTATAATGAACCTTAAGGCATGAACTTAATTGAGATTAGATTTCGTTACCTTTGTTCTTATGTTATTTGTTTGGTAATTTCTTATGTGTTGGTTGGTTGATCACATGTATATATTAGTTTAGGTTTATTTTATGTTTGATCCGAAATATATCCCAAAATCCTCATACTCTTATGAATTCGTTGTTAAATATTTGTGATTCTTACCCTGGTTGGATCCCCGGTTTGTGAACGATACCCTCTTGCTTTATACTACTAACGATGCTTACAGGGTTAATATTGATCTCGAGTAATCGAACCGATCATCCATTTCACTTCCAATTCTAATTAGAGTCTGAAGCGGTTTATCTAATCGTTAAGACTTCTTAAGTATTTAGAATCAACGAAGCGTTCAATCCTAAACATATGTTAAAAAGAGTTCAACATAACGAAGTGTACTAGTTAAACAATAAAGTAGCACATAAGCACATTAAATCGAATTGGAGACATGTAAGCAAGCAAGGCGTCAATCATCTTGATTAAGCATGCAAAATCCTAGAACTATCACAACCTAAACAAGTATCAATAATTGAAACTGATAGGAGCACAAAGTGTGACGTTCTTGATGTTTATATGCCCTATTCTTATGCTTTGTTACTTCTTATTTAGTTGTTTTAGGTTCATATTTGTCATATGTATGTTATAGGTAGAGCTATTTCGAATTGAGATGATTTGATGATGAAATTGTGCTAAGTGTTAGAACTCCTGATTGAGCTAGGATTCCTTACTCGACTAGGACTCTACTTTCCTATTTTCATTCTTTCCTATTTCTTAATTGACGATTTCTTTTCAGGAAAGACAAATCATATTTGGAAAGAAAGGAGAGTTGCCGAGTTGCATTCCTAGTTGAACAAGGAAATCATATTCGAGTTGAACAAGGAGAAGAGGAGGCCAGCCTAGCTACTCCTAGTTGGACCAAGAGATTGCCGTGCAGCCCTTAAAGTGATCTCCCTATTGGACTTGGTTTCCTACATCAAGTTGGATATGGAGTATATAAACCAAATCCATAACAAAGAGGATTTCAGTTTCCCAATTGGATTCTATCTCCTTATGGCACGGCAAGAAGGCTTCCTAGACCTCTATATATAGAGGCCGGCCTCTCCATTCAGCAACATCATCAGCCCTACACACAAACACAAGCCATAGCTCTGCCGAATTCATCCTTCACCATTCCAAGAAATCCTAAAACCGATTCCATCATTCCCCACCTATCAATAGCCTTCAAACACGCTTGTGAAGAAGGTTTCATCCATAGAAGTCTTGGCTACACTTGTGGATTGCTTGATTTATAAAGTGTAACCATGATTCACTCTTGTTTAATTTCGGTTTTGGTTTTGTTCTTGTCCTTGGATGAAGCTTGCGATTTGAGTAGTTTAATCTTGTATAAATTTTGTCTATGAAATAGCTACTTGATTCAATTTATATAGAGGATTCGAAAATTGTTTAGGTTTTATGGAATTTCTGTTTTGGTTTCTGCCGAATGTATGTATGATCAATTTTCGATTTCTAAGTGTTATGACTATGCTTGTAGTATGATATTTAGGTTGTTGGATTAAAGACTTATGCTAAGAACATGTTTATTCTTGTTTATGTGATTTTCGAATTGCATGGTTGTTGGTTAAGTAAGTGACATACTTGATGAATTCAATGTGCATGGCTTTGGAATTACATGATTAAGATGAACATGTTAGAATTCGATTATGGCTGCTTGGTTTTGATCGAATGTGTTAAGTGTCTATGTGTTTAGGTTACTGCTTAGAACCCTAAATGCATGATCCATCCATGGTTGCTCAATATATGTCTCGGCATGATTCTAAGAATGGACATAGAACTTGTTCGATTCCCTCTATGTGAGTTGTTTTGGTGATTATTTATGTGTTGGTTGGTTGATCACATGTATATATTAGTTTAGGTTTTATTTACTGTTTTTATGATTCAATCCAAAATCTATATCAAACCTTAAAACCTTTATGAATTCGTGTAAGTATTGTGATCCTAAGCCCTGGCTGGATCCCAGGTTTGTGAACGATACCCTCTTGCTTTATACTACTATGATGTGTTCAGGGTTAAATATTGATGTCGAGTAATCGAGCAATCATCAAATGGCGCCGTTGCCGGGGATCCATAAGAGATGGATCCCTAACTTTTGCTACGAATTCATTGTTTATATTGTACATTTGTATATTCTTATTCTTATTTCGTTGTAACATATAGTAATGTAACTTAGGTTGTTGTTTTGGTGCTTGAGTGAATGATTGTTGTAGGTTGTAAATCGAACGGAATAGGTAAAGTCCCTTTTGTTAATATTAGCCTTAACCCTTCATGCTAGCTCTCGAGTTTGCATGAGGTCGAGGGCGGCTTTTATTAACACTTGGAGATTTGTCTAACACATGAGGTTAAGTCCAGCTGAGTAAGGGGCACGCTCTCTTATTACTCTGGTGCATGGGACCAAAATTGGATCTCAGAGAACTACTGACTGACATACATCTCGGTGATGGAGTCGATAGGGAGTTCGCTCTCCGTAGTTCAACAAATGAGTCCTACCATGTTCACTATCTCTGATTGAGCTACAAGGCCTTCTGAAACAAAGACTTGATCTTGTGTCTAGGCATCCATACTTAGGCTGCACGTCCACCTTGATTTAGAACTTAGAATCAATCGATCATTCAACCATTGAAATAGCAAAAAGAACTTGTGAATTGTATGAAACTTTTGTAAAACGTAAAGAACTAACTCTTTGTAACTTGACATAGATGCCGTGCCCTTCCCCATAAGTGTGCGTGTGTGTGACTAAGGGAAGGCACGAAGTACATGTGTTCATCATGTATTCTTCAATGCTAACTCGTTACCTTTCATATAACAGGTACTATGCATGTCTGAATTTTCTAAGAAGACACAAGAGCTCAAGGATCGAATTCAAGCACTTAGAGATTTAAACAACTCTTTCATAAGTAGACCTTTGAATTTCGAAACATCTCCAAGCAATTCAATTTTAAACTCTTCACCTAGATCAGAAGAAGAGGAAGATCTGTCCTTTCCCTTCGTCTTCAATTCAGGCTTAGACACAATTGCGGACCGTGACATAATTCCTGTTGGTGCTCCAATGGCACTTAAGAATGCATTCATTCCTACCACCCCGGAATCACCCTCATGCATTGCTTTCACTCCACCTGATGAAGCTAACTTCTCCATTCCTGTTCAATTGCTTGGGCAGCTGCCTAAGTACTCTGGCTCTTCAATGGAAGACCCTAATGTTCACCTTAGGGAGTTCTTGGACATTTGCAAGCTCCAATCGATTCATCATCTTTCTCAAGAAGGCTTGAGGTTGCTTTTGTTCCCATTTACCCTTAAGGATGATGCTAAACGTTGGTTGTATTCTTTGCCTGCAGGAATCATCACTACATGGGACGAAATAACTAGGAGGTTCTTGAAGCAATTCTTCCCTGCTCAACTCACGAAAAGACTTAGGAGGGAGATTCAGAACTTCACTCAAAAAGATGGTGATTCACTCTATGAGGCTTGGGAGGAATTTCAGGAACTACAAAGGAAGTGCCCTCACCATGGTATTTCGTTGGATGACTTGGTGCAATTCTTCTATGAAGGACTCGACACCACCAATAAGAGCATGGTGGACTCGGCATGTGGCTGCACCTTCATGAACAAGACCGGTCAAGAAGCTTACACCTTGATTGATGACTTGGCTGACAACAATCGCCAATTTAGTTCCAAGGAGAAGAGAGGAAGCAAGAGCCGTGGGGTGTATGATGTTGATGCAAGGAATCAAATGGCTACTTTAGAAAGGAAGCTTGACGTGCTAGTCAAGGCATTCAATGGTTCGAGTAGCAACCCTCAAGCATGTGGCATTTGTTCTTTCAAGGATCACACGACTGACAATTGTCCAAATGGTGCAATGACTGAAGAAGAGTTGAACTTTATCGGACAACAAAGGCCTAGGTACGATCCATACTCGAACACATACAACCCTGGACTTAGAGATCATCCAAATTTTCGTTGGAGCAACAATGCTCAACCGTCCAATGCTCAAGGTCAAGGACCTCGTCCTTCAGGTTTGTTTGTGAGGCCTCAGGTACCTCAAGGTTCTGCTCCCTTTAACTCTAATGTTCATGGTTCGAATAATGCATCTTCACCTAATTATGATGAACTTTTGAAGTCTCTTGCTCAAGGCCAACAAAATCTAAACTCTGCTACTCAAGTTTAGTTACAGGTCAACAAGCTCATTCTAAGGACATAACCGAGCTTAAGAAGCAGATGGGACAAGTGATCGATTTCATGGGCAAGATCCATGAAGGAGGAAAGTTGCCGAGCCAAACTGAGCCTAATCCGAACGTGAAGGCCATGGTGACACGAAGTGGGAGGACTTTGGATGCTCCATTGCAGCAACACAAGAAGGCCGTGCCTTCTAAAGGTAAGGAGGCCGAGAATTACAATGTCAAAGACTTAGAGAAGGACCCTGCCTCCTCTAAAGCCAATGATGCCGTACCAAAAGAAGATCATGCCGTGCATGACAAAGGTAAGGACCCTAACTCTAGTGGTTTGGTTTCAACTAATGATCTTCCTCGTGTTCCCTTCCCTAGTAGATTCGCAAAGCAAAAGAAGGATGACTCTGATCAAGCCATGCTCGACATTTTCAAGAAAGTGGAAGTGAACATGCCTCTTATTGAATGCATACAACAAAATCCTAAGTATGCTAAGTTTTTGAAAGAATTGTGCACCAACAAGAGGATGACTCGAGAGAAAGAGGTTGTCACAATGAGTGAGACGGTTTCTGCCGTGCTCCAAAGGAAGCTACCACCAAAGCTTAAGGATCCAGGGAGTTTTTCTATCCCTTGTACAATCGGAAACATGACATTTGAAAAGATAATGTTAGACTTAGGTGCATCTATCAATGTAATGCCGCACTATATCTATGAGAACCTAGGTCTAGGTGATTTGAAACGTGATAATGTTGTGATTCGATTGGCTGATTGTTCCAACAAAGTCCCTTTGGGCTATGTTGAAGATGTTCTTGTGCAGGTTTCGAGCTTGATCTTTCCTGCCGACTTCTACGTCATAGACATGGAGCCAACGGAGGCAGATGACAAGGAGGTCCCTATCTTGTTGGGCCGCCTCTTCATGAGGACTGCACGAACGAAAATAGATGTGTTTAGTGGATCACTCACCTTTGAGTTCGATGGTGAAGTGATTAGCTTCAACATTTTTGAAGCTATGAGGTATCCTCTTTCGGAGTTAAGTGATTGTTTTTCAGTTGACATACTTGATTCCCTTGCAGATAACTATCTAGATACCTTGACAAATGACGAGTTGGCACTCACCATTGCCCAAGGGGCCGGATTTACAAGTGATAGCTCAAACATTTCGGTGCTAGAAGCTAAGGATGCCGTGCCATCCTTCATTCATGAAAACGTGACCTCTCTTGAGGTTGCACGTGAGGTAAGCTTTGTCTCTCCTAGTCCAATTCTCTTAACTACTAACAAGAATTTTTCTTCTGTGGTGCAAGCTCCAAAGCTTGATCTTAAGCTTCTTCCGGACCACTTGAAGTATGCGTTTTTAGGAGAAGAGGATACTTTGCCCGTGATCATTTCATCTGCACTAAATGAGGAGCAAGAAGAGAGATTGATTGAAGTGTTGAAGAGACACAAGACGGCAATAGGATGGACCTTAGCCGACATCAAGGGAATTAGCCCTACCATGTGTGTGCATCGAATATTGCTAGAAGAAGGTGCCAACCCAACCAAGGAAGGTTAGAGACGCCTTCACCCACCAATGATGCAAGTTGTAAAGGATGAAATCACCAAGTTGCACGATTGTGGTGTGATCTACCCCATCTCGGGGTGGATCTCACCTATTCAAGTTGTGCCAAAGAAGTCAGACATCACGGTGGTGAAGAACAAAGATAATGAGTTGGTGCCTCAAAGGACAGTGACCGGTCATAGAGTATGTATTGACTATAGGAAGCTCAATGCCACAACAAGGAAGGACCATATGCCATTGCCATTCATTGATCAAATGCTTGAGAGGTTAGCTGGTCACTCTTTCTATTGTTTCCTTGATGGATATAGTGGATACAACCAAATAAGTGTTGCGGAAGAAGATCAAGAGAAGACTACGTTCACATGCCCTTTTGGTACGTTTGCTTATCATCGCATGCCTTTTGGTTTGTGCAACGCCCCAGGTACGTTTCAACGTTGTATGTATCACATTTTCTCTGAGTATATTGGTTCTAAAATTGAAGTTTTCATGGATGATTTTTCTGTCTATGGTGAAGATTTCGAAACTTGTTTAGAAAATGTTGAACTTGTGCTCAAACGTTGTGAGGAAACTAACTTGGTTTTGAATTGGGAAAAATGTCACTTTATGGTCACGCAAGGCATTGTCTTAGGTCATATTGTTTCATCTAGAGGAATTGAGGTTGATAAGTCTAAAATAGATCTTGTGCATCACTTACCCCTCCCCACAAGTGTGAGGGATGTTCGATCGTTTCTTGGACACGCAGGTTTCTATCGTAGGTTTATCAAGGATTTTTCCAAGATTGCGAGACCAATGAGTTCATTGCTTCAAAAGGACGTCCCATTTCACTTTGATGATGATTGCAAGCATGCATTCGAGACTTTGAAGAAGCTCCTAATTTCAGCACCGATCATGGCACCGCCGGATTGGTCCTTGCCATTTGAGTTGATGTGTGATGCCTCCGACTATGCAGTTGGAGCCGTGCTAGGGCAGAGGAAGGACAAGCAGCCCTACGCCATCTACTATGCCTCACGAACACTCAATGATGCTCAACAAAACTACACCAGAACTGAAAAGGAACTTCTTGCCGTGATCTTTGCCCTAGATAAGTTTCGTTCTTACTTACTTCAATCTAAAGTTATTGTTTACACTGACCATGCAGCTTTGAAGTATTTAATGACAAAGAAGGATGCCAAACCGAGATTGATTCGATGGATTCTTCTACTCCAAGAGTTTGATCTCGAGATCAAGGACAAGAAGGGAAGTGACAATGTTGTGGCGGATCATTTGAGTCGTTTGGTGAGAGATGCCGAGCCCTTGGCCATCCAAGAGAGCTTTCCGGACGAGTAACTCTTTCGATTTGAGGTAAGTGAGCCATGGTATGCAGATATTGTCAATTATCTTTGTTCTAAGCAATTTCCTGATACATTATCGCATGCTCAAAAGAATAGACTCAAGGCATTAGCTAAGTATTATGTTTGGGATGAACCATACTTGTGGAAACATTGTGTTGATCAAATCATTATGAGGTGTGTCCCTGAACATGAACATCATTCTATACTTACTTTTTGCCATTCTGAATCTTGTGGAGGACATTTTGGTTCACGTAGGACTGCTCTTAAGGTGTTAGAATGTGGTTTCTTTTGGCCTACGATTTTTAAAGATGCATATCATTTTTGCATGACTTGTGATAGGTGCCAACGCATGGGAAACTTAGGATCTAGAGATCAAATGCCCATGACACCGATTATCTATGTTGCAATTTTTGATTGTTGGGGTATTGATTTCATGGGACCTTTTCCTAGCTCAAATGGTTTCTTGTACATACTCGTTTTGTGTTGACTATGTTTCGAAATGGGTGGAAGCAAAGGCTACCCGGACTAATGATTCTCGAGTTGTTGCAGATTTCCTTCGTTCTAACATTTTCTCTAGGTTTGGTATGCCGAGAGTTATCATTAGTGATGGAGGATCTCACTTTTGCAACCGGACCATTGAGGTGCTGTTGAAGAAGTATGGAATCAAGCATAAGGTTGCTACGCCTTATCACCCTCAAACAAGTGGACAAGTGGAGCTATCTAATCGTGAGATCAAGAGAATTTTGGAGAAATCTGTTGGACCATCACACAAGGATTGGTCTCAACGATTGGATGATGATCTTTGGGCCTATAGGACGGCATACAAGACTCTCTTAGGCATGTCACCATTTCGATTAGTCTATGGCAAGGCGTGCCATCTTCCCGTGGAGCTTGAGCATCGTGCATGGTGGGCTGTGAAGAATTTTAACATGGACATTGATGAGGCCGGATTACATAGGAAGCTACAATTGCATGAGCTTGAAGAGATTAGGAATGAGGCCTATGATTCGGCAATGGTTTACAAGGAGAAGACTAAGACATTCCATGACCGCATGATTAGGAAGAAACACTTTGTCATTGGGCAGAAAGTTCTTTTGTTTAATTCTCGACTTAGATTGTTTCCGGGCAAGCTCCGTTCTAGGTGGCTTGGACCGTTTGTTGTTACTAATGTTTTTCCTTCTGGTGCTATTCAGATCAAAAGCATGGTGCATGGAAAGGAATTCACGGTCAATGGACATCGCTTGAAGCCGTACTATGACAATTTCGTGGAACATAACGTGGAGGAGACGTCTCTCCTTGATCCTACGGCAAGCAAGTGATGATTTGACGATAGTCTAGGCTATAGACTCTAAACTTAAGCCAATGAAGGAGCCAGCAACGAGTGTTTGAATTTTCTTATCCCTTATCTCTTTTTAATTTTCGTTGCTTATCATATTGTACATTGAGGGCAATGTAAGTTTTAAGTGTGGGGTGGGGTATACATCATTCGTTGAATTCTAGTGTTTGATGCTTATGTGTTTCAATTTTGTGTTTTGATTTTCGAATTTTAGTGTCATTTTAGTTCTGTTTTTCGATTTTTATGTTGTTTAGTTGTTTTGTTTTTGTTTTGAGTCCTAGGTATGCCTTTGACTGTCTAGGATGAGTTGATCTTTGAATTTATGGTTGATAGACGAGCATGATATTGGAATGAACTTCATTGTTATTTGATGGTTAATCGATGTGTAGATTTTGTACGAACATGTAGTAGATGAGGATTTTGAAACTTAGGTACAGAATGAGCATGTTCTTTACTTGTTTGAATTCATGTAACCTATGTGAGATTCGAGCCATATACTTGTGCCTTTCTTTGGAGAGTTATTCTATCGTTTCTTGGCTTTATAACCTCATTACATCTATTTTGATCAATTCATATGCCATAGAATTGCAATGAACTAGAGAATGCTAGAACTTACTTGGTGAAACTTTCGAAGCTTTATGTCATAATATACTCTGATTTTGAAAAGGATTGTTGGATCTTTTTAGGATTTCCACCACTTAAAGCCAAAAAGCCGTATTCCCTATTTGAGCCCTGCTTGGGACACCTTAGTGTTAACCCCTTTGAGCCTACGTTAAGCCTATTCTTTCATTACCAACATGTTATATCCTTGCTTAGTATAGTTATATCTCTACCTTGTCTTAAGGCTTGGCAGAGCCGATCCTTGGAGTTAATATGGAGTGATGATTTGATTCAAGTGTGGGGTTATGTTATGCTATGTATGTTATGCCGTTAAAAGAGTATGAAAAGAAAGAAAAATGTATTGATGCCGTGAGAAAAAGAAAAAGAAAAAGTATATATACACGGTTTTGAGAAAAAATGGAAAAGAAAGTATGAAAAGATGTCACGGCATGACATTGGTGTATGTGAATTTGGAGTTGTGATGTATTTGTTGAAGGCTCAATAATGTTATACTTTAGCCTTTGTTCGTTTTCACAATGTTTAAAGTGAAGAATGGGTCCAACATAAGGTGGATGTGTTGCTCTGCTAAGTCTTGATGATGACCTTTGTGATTCCTTTACCTTGAAAAATAATATCCATGCCGAGCCTAAGCCATCCCTTTTCTAAAGATCCGCATGATTCTTAAAATGAGTAGTCCTTGATTTGTGGAGTTTGTTTCATGAGTAAGCATATGGTTTGGGTTCATTTGTGCATATGATTGGTATCTTTCATGAGGTTTTCGATTTTCACTATGTTCATAACTCTTGTGTGTGAAAAGCTTTTAAGCATATGCCATGTTCTTGAGAGAAAAGATTTGGAGTGCATATCCTATGTGAGTTGAATTTGAACTTGTTTTGAACATGTCGAGCTTAATATCACCTTTGTTTCTGCCATGTCTTACTTGTTAAACGAAATTTCATGTTTATTAACCATTGAATTCATCGTATCTATTTCGATTGAGTGTTATTCTTGATGCTATGAGTTTGAAGATCTCTGAGACAAAATGTTGAAGGCATTAGAGTGTTGTGTCGTTAATGTTAGTTGCTTTGATTTCGTTTATGTTTTGATTTCCCTTTTTAGTGTTTGCTAAGGGACTAGCAAAGTCTAAGTGTGGGGTTGTTGATAGGAGCACAAAGTGTGACGTTCTTAATGTTTATATGCCCTATTCTTATGCTTTGTTACTTCTTATTTAGTTGTTTTAGGTTCATATTTGTCATATGTATGTTATAGGTAGAGCTATTTCAAATTGAGATGATTTGATGATGAAATTGTGCTAAGTGTTAGAACTCCTGATTGAGCTAGGATTCCTTACTCGACTAGGACTCTACTTTCCTATTTTCATTCTTTCATATTTCTTAATTGACGATTTCTTTTCAGGAAAGACAAATCATATTTGGAAAGAAAGGAGAGTTGCCGAGTTGCATTCCTAGTTGAACAAGGAAATCATATTCGAGTTGAACAAGGAGAAGAGGAGGCCGGCCTAGCTACTCCTAGTTGGACCAAGAGATTGCCGTGCAGCCCTTAAAGTGATCTCCCTATTGGACTTGGTTTCCTACATCAAGTTGGATATGGAGTACATAAACCAAATCCATAACAAAGAGGATTTCAGTTTCCCAATTGGATTCTATCTCCTTATGGCACGGCAAGAAGGCTTCCTAGACCTCTATATATAGAGGCCGGCCTCTCCATTCAGCAACATCATCAGCCCTACACACAAACACAAGCCATAGCTCTGCCGAATTCATCCTTCACCATTCCAAGAAATCCTAAAACCGATTCCATCATTCCCCACCTATCAATAGCCTTCAAACACGCTTGTGAAGAAGGTTTCATCCATAGAAGTCTCGGCTACACTTGTGGATTGCTTGATTTATAAAGTGTAACCATGATTCACTCTTGTTTAATTTCGGTTTTGGTTTTGTTCTTGTCCTTGGATGAAGCTTGCGATTTGAGTAGTTTAATCTTGTATAAATTTTGTCTATGAAATAGCTACTTGATTCAATTTATATAGAGGATTCGAAAATTGTTTAGGTTTTAGGGAATTTCTGTTTTGGTTTCTGCCGAATGTATGTATGATCAATTTTCGATTTCTAAGTGTTATGACTATGCTTGTAGTATGATATTTAGGTTGTTGGATTAAAGACTTATGCTAAGAACATGTTTATTCTTGTTTATGTGATTTTCGAATTGCATGGTTGTTGGTTAAGTAAGTGACATACTTGATGAATTCAATGTGCATGGCTTTGGAATTACATGATTAAGATGAACATGTTAGAATTCGATTATGGCTGCTTGGTTTTGATCGAATGTGTTAAGTGTCTATGTGTTTAGGTTACTGCTTAGAACCCTAAATGCATGATCCATCCATGGTTTCTCAATATATGTCTCGGCATGATTCTAAGAATGGACATAGAACTTGTTCGATTCCCTCTATGTGAGTTGTTTTGGTGATTGTTTATGTGTTGGTTGGTTGATCACATGTATATATTAGTTTAGGTTTTATTTACTGTTTTTATGATTCAATCCAAAATCTATATCAAACCTTAAAACCTTTATGAATTCGTGTAAGTATTGTGATCCTAAGCCCTGGCTGGATCCCCGGTTTGTGAACGATACCCTCTTGCTTTATACTACTATGATGTGTTCAGGGTTAAATATTGATGTCGAGTAATCGAGCAATCATCAGAAACACGAAGCGCATACTGAATCAAAGAACACTTTGGTGAATTAAATCGCAACCTTAGGATAACCATGTTCTTGGCTTCCTCAAGCATTGATTTAGATGTACAAATTCAAAGAATTTATTGAAATAAAACCTAAATTAATTTCAAAAACCTAATGCCCTTAGCTATTATACACGACATAAACACATATTCAAGAGTTCATACAATCAAAACATAAAACCAAAGAAGTCTGAATTTATATTCTTCATATATGAAACCGAAAGTAACATCCAATAAATCATTCAATGAATTCGAAAATTTCAGAAAACCAAAAAAAAAATTACAAGCCATGGATGAATCACACATTGGAAACCTTATAGGATAAAGCAAAGATGATTCCGATTTGGAGAGGAGGAAGATGAGCACGGTTTTGTGGTGATGGATGAAGATTTGTGGCTTGAATTTTCTGGATATATTTTGACAGAATTTCGGCTTTGTTTGTGAGAGAATAGAGATGCCAATTGTGAAGGAATGCCATGCTTTTTATAGAGGAAAGAGGAGAGGAGAGGCTGCTCGGTTTTGGGCTGATCCATGTGAATGCACGGCTAGGATTTCTCATCAATGAATGCATCGAATGGCTGCCCTTATTTCTTGTAGAATAAGCTCTTATCTCCTTGATTCTCTAGGGTTACACGACTTTACTCTTTATGCTAGCTGAATGGAAGGCACGACAAAGCTTCCTTCACAAGCTCAAGAGTTATTCACGGATTGGACTCTTTATCCCTTTTGGATTTGGACGACAACTTCTCTTTAATCCGTGGGTTTCATTCTTCTTCAAGCTTTGTCGTGGCTTCTCTTCTTTTCCAATACGAAATAGGACTCCTCATTGTTTTCCAAATGCACGGCCTCATTCTCCTTTAATTCCTCTAGAGTTTCATACGGCAATGGACTCCTATTTTTCCTCAAAGATCATGCACGACATAGTCCTCTTTTCATTCCTTGAATTATCTCTTCCAATCTGAAAATAAAAACCGAAATTAATAAGAAGAGATAATCTATTTCGAAACTTATGTCTTAATTTAGACAATTGTTGTTTAAAAAGACACATGTAATGGATGAGGTCAGCTAGATTAGGAAAGTTTATAATTTGCAAAAAGGAAACTTACTAGAACAAGAAGGTTACTAGAACAAGAAAGTTCATTTAGGAAATTTTCGTAATAAGAGTTTGAGTTCAAGTAGGACTTTTCAAAATAATCGTTTCCTAGTCCTATAAGGATTCCTACTCAAAACTAGGACTCTAGACCAATTCTTCGTTTTTAACTCGTTTAAGCACAAAGACACATCTAATACCATCCAAGACTCATATTGTGACTCAATGACTCGATAATACAATAGTAAGGGCTAAGCAAAGTACAAATAGAGGTAAAAACACATTAAGAACGTAGCACAAAGTGCTCTTATCACTCTGTTTGTTGCATATGCTATGTCTATATAATTTTTATAATTATGTTATTTAGAATATTATATAAGCATTGCCATGATAACAAAATTTCATGAGAATTTTATTATTCAAAAACAAAAAGAAATCAAACATATTCTTGTGATAAAGTATTGTCATGAAGCATCGAAAATATGATTATTTCAATTCTTGGTCTTGCAATCCGATTTGTATTTCTTGAAAATTAATTCAATTGTATATCTTTATTGTGATAAAGCAACTTCAGAAAGCTCCAAAGTGACCATAATGTATCTTGGTATGTTTAATTTTAGTGCATGTCTATTTAGAGTTTTAGACTGCGAAACTAATAAGTCTCGTACTCTATCTACAGTTGGTTAAACCAGCACAACATATATTGGACCCTAAAGATATAATGGACTATAAAGAATTTGAGTACCAACTTCCCCTACAGGCCAACCAAGGCTCAACCATGATTGAATTATGCAAACATGTTTTACTGCACGTAACTTGGAAGCATAATTCAAAACTTGAATGACAAAGAAATGTCTCTCAAGACAAAGAAATTTTCTCAAAACGAACTATGGATAATAAAGAAGTAATAACCCTAAAGCCATGGGAAAATATTATGCACGTGTAGGTTCATATAAATCAATGGCATTTGATAACAATATACCGTTTGAAAAATGCATAGAACATATGATATGAGCAATGAAATGCCTTCTTACAAAATGAATATAGAATAATGAGAGTAGGACAATTTAAAAAAGTATATTCAATATCAAACTACAAGAAGAAAGTTCTTCATTTTTAACAGCGACACAAATCTAGGTCAATTCAAATGTTTCAGACTTCAATTACAGTCTAGCACTAATTTTCCAAGATATAATTACAATGGCTATTATATATACCTAAAATTTCATTAGACTTTGGTATTGAAGTATTTTTGAATTGAACAAGATCTTGATGCAATCGTTGACATACAACCAAGGTTATGAATTTTTCTCAATGAATTGGGAATATTCGAATATTAATCGAGATGTACATGATTCGATTTTTAATATTTTGACTTTGCGAAGTACCGCATAAAGTAAAACAATTTCACAAAATATTAGTATGACATAAATAATTGAACGCAAAGAAATGCATCATGCGAACTCCAAAGTAATAGTACTGAACAATGATAGTTTAACTGTGTATAACTAAAAATATTATTAAGGATCGATCATTTCTAATCCTTCAAGATTCACAATATAGATAATTTATGGGATGTAAATATCGTTTTACGATTCTATCAAATTACTCTAAAGTATTTGAGTTATATCCATTTTTATTTTCTTAACTATGTCCATTGACACTTTATTTAACAAGAGCCAACAAGAGACGATCAAACATTTTTTTAAATATTTTTATATTAATGACTTTTTCATGTGAAAAGAATAAGTGAGATTATGATTGACTTCATTTGCATTATATTTAATGACTGTGAATGTAACCGCGTACTAGAGAATTTATCATGTCATTCAAAAGTTACAAATATCTCATAGACAAGAATAAAAATAACTTTAACCAAACCTAAATCATCCAAGAACAAGAACATAAAAACTCGAAGACTAAACATGAAGATCATAGAGTTACACTTTATAATTCTCCTCTCAAGATTCCTTATAGAGGTAGCATGAGATCTTCAAGAGTATGGTATCCTAGGCTCTCAAGCTTTGGACAGAAAATATAGTGAAGGGTGGTGAATTTGGATTCTATGGTTCTTGGTGAATGAAAGTGTTTGGGCAGAGCTTTGGCTATACTTTTGTGTAAGGTTGATGATCTTTTTATGTGGAAATGAGGTGCTATATATAGAGGAAGAAACTCAATGGAGGATGGCCACAAAGTCCACAAAGTTGAAACCAAATTGGTCTAGATTTTCTCAATTCGGCAGATCTGACCTTTGTCACTTATTCTGGCCATAAGTTTCTATAGAAAATAGATATTGAGCTGATTCCAATGGCATTTGAAAATAGACTCCCGTAGATTTTCATCCATATATCATGCATTTTCGCAATCATTTTGAGCTGTCCAGGGGAGCCCGTCAAAGTTGGATGATCTGCACTGCCAGAATTCTTATTTCTATAAGGATTGCATATCTTTTGCATTAATTGCATATCTTCTTCCTCCTTTAATGCTGATTTCTTTTGAACAAACTTCTTCCTTTGAATGAGGGATGCAACAAAAGTCTTAATTGTTACAGCCATGTTTGATTTTTCTTACCTCTCCTCATTTAATTTGTTGCATGCCTTCTTTGACTTTCTTACCTCTTCTCATTAATTTGCTGCATGCCTTCTTTGACATTCTTTGGTGCAGAGATTTATGTAGATTCTGATATATATTTGTGCTCTATATGCAGGAGAAATAAGGTCCTAAGTTTCTCTCATAGCCCTTGGATCAAAAGCAAATCAATGGCTGAGATAATTTCGCCGAGTTCACTGGACCTTCGAGTAATGATTCAGTCATATCTCCCTGTAGGAATAAGATATTGATTTGATTCCAAATCCTACAGAAACTAGACTCACACAACTTTCTATCCATGTAAGGTAAGTGTTCTAACTAGATAGGAGCTATCCAGGGGACCCCGTCGAACTTGGGCTACGAATCTTGACAGTATTTTAATTCTTGCATGGATTGGGCTTTTAAGTGTATCTTCTTCTCTTTCCTTGTGGAACTAGGATTTCTTTCCTTCTCCAACATGGATTTGTATTTCCTAATAAGAATAAGTATGTTAGAAACAAAGAAATACGAAAGGATGAATCCTACTCGAACAAGGAATCATATTTCAACAAGGATTCTTAACACTTAGCACGATTTCATCATCAATTCATTCATAATTGATATAAGCTCTACCTAGACACTTATTCATATAAAAGAAACTAAAATATACTATATAAGAGGTAACAAAGAGTAAGAATAGGGCATAAACGCATTAAGCACGTCACACTTTGTGCTCCTATCAATGTTTTCTGTGTGACGGTCCTGGGGGAGTCACGATTGTTTTGAAAGGGAGGTTAATCGATTTTCATGTGGTCGCTTGAGTGCCCCGCTGTTTTGGGTGCAATCATGAGAATCGCCGATATGCATCGATTATTTTGTGACCATATACATCAAAACTCTTCTAATTATGGTTACATACTTGAATAGTTTCGATTATTCGAAACCTATACAACCCTTGTTTCTTATGGATGCGTCGCCATCGCTTCTGTTATTTGAGTGTTTGAGTTTTATTACATAAACTCATGTCCATAAACGATAATCCTAAGGTCTATGTACTCACTACTCTGATGCTGCACTATTTGCTGACAAAAGGTCTCAAAAATAACGAATTCTATGGGACACACTTAAAGTGATTCAATAAATGTGACGTTGTATTATCAGAGTTGACCTTGAAGCATGCTCCACATCCAAGAAACACATGTCATTTTTGGCACCTGTATCTATTTCTTGAGGGAATTTTGGAGATGGAAACGTAACATTCTTCAATTCTCAAGTAAGCACATTTTTGAGCCTCAGGCTAAGGCTCCGCCCAATCCGATATGCAAGATTTTTCTTACTACGGACTTTTAATTAGTCAATCTATTTTGACTATGTTTTTTGCTTACTATTTTTCAAGTATGACGTTGGCATTGCCATGTTTCTTGCTCGATTTTAGGTTAAGTCGTGTATTGGAATGGGAAGCTTGGTTGTGTTGTATTAAATATTGGTATATTCAATAAAATTTCTCGTATTCCTTGTTTACAAGATGATCTCGTGAGAATTTTATTTGCCTTGACTTAGCATGAATGGTCAACGTTTGTAACTTACGTGGTTTTTAAATTGGCCGCTTTTGGGTTACATGGGACCCCCCCAATACATTGTAAATTTGGGAACTTAAAATTTGGAAAACGGACCTCGGAACGTCAAAATTGACGTCGTTTTTCCCAATTACTGTTTCGGAATTTCCGGAACGTTTTCCGGCGTGTTACCAACGTATTGGCCTACGGTTCTTGCCGGCGACTCCTGTCAGATAGCAGCCCCGGCCTACTTGCCGACCAGGTCCGACTGCCGCCGGTTCCGGCGATTTTTTTTTATTTTTCGTTGTTTCTCGTCATTTTTCCAGCATATCTTAAGCCGTTTTTACTACCACATTTTCCCAGTGCAAATTTCACCCGGTTTTGAGTTCTTTTGACATGGTTTTCCGGTTAATTTTCTGGTTTTCTCCAAGTCATTTCATAGCTCAAATGATTTTATTATTATTGGTGACCACCCACGCCAATTGGATGGTTGTTACCACCCAAATTGTTGGGTATTCAACTGCTCCAATACCATGTTTTTCTAAGTTTTAAGTTGAAGAATGTAGTTCTATTGCGATGTGATACATTCGATGAGATTTCCATTTATTTCAATCCCCTCTCTTACAATATCCTACGACGTATTGTCTAGAGAAGTTCACTGCGTTGTTGACTATCTTAATCTTCATTTTGAGAATGTCCCGCCCTGAAATCAAGTTTATTGCTAATTGCGTCACCACCCACACTGTCCTACAGCGCAGGTAGTTGTTTTACGGATCTCGTGCGGAGATTGTGTTTTATATCTTCGTGCCTTGCTAAGTTTACAAGGCTATATATGCCAATGATACATTTTCATCTTGATATTTGTGTTAAGAATGGAGAGGAATAAATCTGTCCGATTTCATTGACAATAGCTTTTTCAAGCTTAGACAGTAGCTTTGTTAGTCTGCAGACATAGCTTTGCTTGCCTGCAATAGTAGCTTTATGTAACTCAAGATTCTTTGAATCATGGGTATTTTTCATGTTCACGAGCGATTGGATGACCACCTCACCCATGCTCCACACGGTAAGGCCAAGCACGGTGAGGCCGAGCCTGCCCCTCTCGGCGGCTCCATGTCATTCAGGCTGTCAGTGGCGAAATCCCCTCCTACACAGGAGCCTGTGATGCCTCCCGTGTTTTCTAATGCCTCCATGGCAATCTCTGATGCCCATCGCTCATTTTACAAAGCTTGTTCTCTTGCTAGATTTCAAGGAAATCCGTCTTTGCTAAGGCTCCAGCCGAGAACATTACATTCTTACAAAGTATTTAAGGTGACATTAGTGGACCCTATCCAACCGAATGCGGACATATTTTGGTATCTTTATAGTATAGGTTAACAGCATCGACGCGTTGGTCACACGTCGCTTTGCTATCCACAAGAAATGCTGCATTTGCTAAAGTTTTAGCTATGATCATCATACGAAGGGCTCACCACCTTTCCCATCCTCTCGAATCTATTTGATTGGATACCGTTGGAGAGTTCACCTCCACGACTTTGATGATTTCGTTTTGCATGTCTACTGCCGTAGGAGGGAGATCCGACGAGTTGAATGATGAGTGCTCGATTACTCGACATCAATATTTAACCTTGTAAGCATCGTTAGTAGTATAAAGCAAGAGGGTATCGTTCACAAACCGGGGATCCAGCCAGGGCTTAGGATCACAATACTTACACGAATTCATAAAGGTTTTAAGGTTTGATATAGATTTTGGATTGAGTCATAAAAACAGTAAATAAAACCTAAACTAATATATACATGTGATCAACCAACCAACACATAAGCAATCACCACAACAAATCATATAAAGGGATCGAACCAAGCTCTATGACTTCCTATTAGAATCATGCCGAGACTATGTAATGAACAACCAAGGATGGATCATGCATTTAGGGTTCTAAGCAGTAACCTAAACACATAGACACTTAACACATTCGATCAACACCAAGCAGCCATAATCGAAATCTAACATGTTCATCTTAATCATGTAATTCCCAAAGCCATGCACATTGAATTTATCAAGTATGTCACTTACTTAACCAACAACCATGCAATTCGAAAATCACATATAAAAGAATAAACATGTTCTTAGCATAAGTCTTTAATCCAACAACCTAAATATCATGCTACAAGCATAGTCATAACACTTAGAAATCGAAATTGATCAAGAGCTAGGTTCGGCAGAAACCAAAAACAGAAATTCATAAAACCAAAACAATTTTCGAATCCTTTATACAAATTGAATCAAGTAGCTATTTCATAGACAAAATTGAAACAAGATTACTCTACACAAATCGCAGGTTTCATCCAAGAACAAGAATAAAACTAAAACCGAAATTAAACAAGAGTGAATCATGGTTACACTTTATAAATCAAGCAATCCACAAGTGTAGCCGAGACTTCTATGGATGAAACCTTCTTCACAAACGTGTTTGAAGGCTATTGATAGGTGAGGAATGATGGAATCGGTTTTAGGATTTCTTGGAATGGTGAAGGATGAATTCGGCAGAGCTATGGCTTGTGTTTGTGTGTAAGGTTGATGATGATCTAAATGGAGAGGCCGAGCCTCTATATATAGGGGTTTACGAAGCCTTCTTGCCGTGCCATAAGGAGATAGAATCCAATTGGGAAACTGAAATCCTCTTTGTTATGGATTTGGTTTATGTACTCCATATCCAACTTGATGTAGGAAACCAAGTCCAATAGGGAGATCACTTAAGGGCTGCACGGCAACAATCTTGGTCCAACTAGGAGTAGCTAGGCCGGCCTCCTCTCTCCTTCTTCAACTCGAATATGATTTCCTTGTTCAACTAGGAATTCAACTCGGCAACTCTTTTTTCTTTCCAATTATGATTTTTCTTTCCTGAAAATAAATCGTCGATTAAGGAAAAGGAAAGAATGAAAATAGAAAAGTAGAGTCCTAGTCGAGTAAGGAATCCTAGCTCAATAAGGAGTTCTAACACTTAGCACAATTTCATCATCAAATCATCTAAATTTGAAATAGCTCTCCTTAGAATATAGAAATGACAACTATGAACCTAAAACAACTAAATAAGAAGTAACAAAGTATAAGAATAGGGCATATAAACATTAAGAACGTCACACTTTGTGCTCCTATCATTGAAGTTCGGCGAAATATGCATTTTCGGGGGAACTTCCGAGCTTCACCGCTCCCAAACGGCGGTGAGATGGCGGGTGGCGCTGCCACCAATTGACAGGGGACGCAACAACCTTTCAAACGTGACTGGTGCGCCGCTCTATGGTGGCCGGACGACGGAGATCCGGCGGCCCAAACTCAACCGCTCGGGGAGAGAAAATTTGGGATTTTCGGGTGTCAACAGTACCCATGAACAGTATCGTTTCAAATCTGATTTTTCTCCCATTTTTCTCTTTAATTCCCCTATTTATACTATTTTCAAAAAATGTCTAAATATCTTTTGATTCGTAACTTCTTCATACGAACTCCGATGTACACGAATTCGTATTGACGAACTCTACGACTTTCATGAAAGAAGTTTTCTAAGAAACCCAATGAGTCAAAAGTCAACTCTTAGACTCGCCAAATTGAACGTTCCCGAACAATTAATCTTTCGATCCCTTTCTTTTTCATCCTTGTGAAATAAATTTGGACAATGACCAACTTAATAATATTAGAGAACTCAATGGAAATTAGATATGAATTTTCGGGGTATTACATTCTAGCCCCCTTAAAGAAATTTCGTCCCAAAATTTAAGCGCACTACTCAACCATTAATTCTCAACTTCTTCCCAAAACTTCATCGCGTTATTTAACTTCATGGTGTTATTTAACTTCATCGTGTCTGCAATGAAATCTAACAATGAGCATAATAACACCCATCTAGGAGAACCAAGACCCGAACATCCCTTATCAAACGCAAAACAAGATGTTCTGCAGAACAAGACCTTTAAGGGATAAGGCGAATTTAGAAACGAACTTCATTATTCAACTAAATTCCAATAGGTCATAACTGCACTTACTTATATAACACACATTGAGTGCAAAGATGTACAACCTTAGTGTTAGGGGCCGCACTTGTAAGGCCGCAAGCAACCTTGTCGAAGGTCATGAGTCATGCCTATGGCCGGTTGCTTGCGTGCTAGTGGCAGTATTGTAATTTATATTTTCTGTAATTTCCTTTATTAAGTTGGCTCATGGTGGGAAGGTTCCATGTTTCTCCCTGCCAAGTCTAGTTTTGTAAAATATGCTATTATAGGGAGGGGTTCCTAGGCGGCGATGGTTGGCCTACGGAACTAGTATAGGTAAGCACATGTACTTGCGCCTCCCTTAACGTCTTACCATCAATAAAGAGAGGAATTATTCAATTATCTGCGCCCCGTGAGATCATTCTTGTTGCCTATTCAATTGTTCATGAGATTGCCCAACAACTATATAAACTGTGTTCTTGCTTGCCGCTAACACTATACTAATATCGTGTGCTTTCCATTGTCCCTTGTAAGGTACTCACTTGGCTTACTTGCTACTCGTTCATCGATTAACAAGTGCCGCACGGTCCGCTTGTGCTCTACAAAAGTCAGCCCGTGACACTTAGCATAAGCACATGGCATACAATAAGTATCTGAAATTGCTAGGTGATGAAGTTGGTATACTAAATTTCCAACATTGTTCCCGCAGAGTCCAGCGTACCCTCGATGTCAACATTGCTTCCTGCCCACTCCCACCACCCCACTATAGGTGAGCCCTTCAACTAAATGGTCACAAGACATCACTCTAATAGTCTTCTCTTCAGGGGAAAATAAGTTCAAAAGAACATATTGCACAGTTGGACATTTAGGAGACAAGCTAGACATCATTGTTTTGAATGTCACCAACTTTCAAAAACGTTCAACGAACCTTACATGTGACTTCTCTTCTCTGACATATCTCACTATGCTATTAAAGAATGAGGTTTCGAGGTTAAGTGGTCTCCCACATCAACACTGCATAATCTCTATTTACATTGTGTCGCTATCAAGTCTTAGAAACCGAAACTTCCAAGTCTCTCGGACAATTTTAGTATTCAACTACTTCATACCTCCAACTTCTTCCAAACAGACCAATTGTCACATGTCCTAACATTTATAGCCACATGTGAGCCACCCAAGTTAGCATGCTAGTAATGGAACTCGACCGTCGATAGATGATCCTCCCGAAACCTAATGATGTTCTCAGCATAAAGACGTCAACATACCCTTTTATCTAATTCACCAATCCCTTACGATTAACAGGCTATACTCACGTCATCAGCTAGCCCCTACCACTAAGCATGGTCAAAAACTCTCGACATCTAACATGAGTCAAATCAATAATTAACACATGCCTACTACTTACATCACACACAGTGGTTTTCAAAGAAACGGGCTTTATCCACAACAATACCTTCATGACTTCGCCACAATGCATCGCTAGAACTACGAACCTACCCTTCTTTCCAATTAACAAAACAATCTCCTTTCATTATCCTCTCATTATAAAGCCACAAAAGTTATCGTGCATGATGCCCACACCAACACCTTATTCGTAAGGCACACGATAAAAATCCTAACTCAATGAGTCCACTACCACAATAAAATACCACATTGGACTAAGAATTACTCTCGAACAGTTCACTAGAGAATTGACTAACACACACACAAGATAGTAGAGAACCTCTACCGCCACCACAAGAGAGATGCATCACGCACCCTACAACGCTTACCAATTCTTATAGTTGGAAATCAATTACAACTACATGCTTCTATGAGTGGTATGCCACAATTTGCAGGACAAACAAAGAAGATATTTATCTCCTAATAGCGGAACATGAAAATTAGGTGGACTTTACAGCAAAAATTCCAACACGACCACAACTGAGACATACCCTACCCCCTGGTTCATGCCTACCTCAAAGGCATGACACATGGTCCCCACACAAATTCCCTAGTGGTATCATCTAAAGTATTGGTTTCCCCACAGTTATAGTACTAATAAGTTCAATAACCACTTCAACAGAAACCTGATATTGGGTCCACCATCTCTTCCAGATTAACCCAAAATTATCGCTACACCACCACTCTAAAAAATTGTTTCTTTACTTTCATTAATAACCCCTAATGGCCACCTAATTATTTTGAGAAACCAAATGCTCCTGCTCAATTGCCAAAGCATTTGACCAAAATAACTGCTCTGCAAGCAGCAATTAAAAGATCACTCCCTTATTGTAAAATTTAGTCCTTGTTGACTCTTGAGTTAACATCTCCTTATCCAATAATAAACAACCTGATGCATGGAGAGAACTGAGCATCCAAGTCTCCAACACTAAACACCATTTGTACTTGGAAGAAGAATTCGGTCATCAGCCGTTTTTTTACCACAGGTAGAAGGTGCTTGTCACGAAAAATTCGTTAAAACACCACTAAGCTAAGGCCATCTCATTCCTTATCTTCAATAGAATTACTTCACGGCCACTGCGTCTCATTTGGATTAGTGGCATAGCTACGTTCCAATTCTCAACACCAGACAGACGATTAATTTCACGACAGATTAGCGTTCTCAATTAAATGCTCATCTAGCAAATAATTAAATCATGACGCCATAAATGAAATTTCCACAACACCTTAGATTTCTTGGTCGTCCAAGAACAATGTGTAACATCAATTTTCTATACCACAACCAAAACAAGTTACTTCCAGATCCACAGACTCCACATGTGCCAAGACCCCTGCTCTCATGGCATTATCCGACTTGAGGCAACGATAACAAAAAACTGGCTCCCCGGGACTATGGAAAAACACTACCATGTCCAAGCAATCGATCAAAGCATGATGTGGTCTCAACCAACCGATTCCTAAGATCACATCATAGGTGTGGTCCGGAATTACTATCAAGGAAGCGGAGAATTCTCTACCCCCAATCACAATAGGACAAGCCTTGCAGATTGTTTCAAGCTCAAGAGACACTCTAAGAGGTGAAGTGACACATAAAGAGTTTCCAAAAGATGTAGGAATCAACCCTAATACCTCCACTACCGAACTAGAAATAACAGCGTGTGATGCTCCCATATCAAACAACACTCTAGCAAGGTAGTCAAAATAGATAAGGTACATTCCAATCCTGTATCTCGCTATTAACCAAGATATTTAGAGGGAAGATGAATCATTGAAGTATTATCACAACACTTCTATTTGGAGGACTAAACCTTAAGGTGTGGCTCCTAACACTCTTGCGTACCCAGTGACATATCAATACCGAAAAGCATGTGATGGAGATCCACTGCAGTCGGGCCATAACTCCTGGATGATATTGATAAATCACCAAATACGCAACCTATGCTCTGATACCAACTGTCACAGCCCCGAAATTCGAATGATAAAAATTCGAATTCAAAGCCATGAAAACTCTAAAACAATTTCAAATATATTGAAATCATCTTATCATAACAGTGTATCGAAACTGAGTCCACAACATGACTCAGTCGACTTGAATAATACATAACCAGTTTATACCTCAGTATTATAACCAATGGAAATGTAAAATTCACTCAATCCTCACCACAAACAGAATCTGCTAATTTCCACCTGCAGAACTATCCCCTACACCATCGAATTGGTGCACCAAGATTGTAAACACAAACCTGGTAAGCTTTTCAGCCCGTATGAGTAAACCAACAGAAAACATACATCGCATACAAAGGAAATATGTCAAATAACATTTAAAGAAAAACATACTCATGTGACACTGGGTAACCCATCTATTACCCAAAATCATTTAAGAACGTGGGTACTCATGAGACTCAGGCAACCCATCAGTTACCACTCATGCAATACACCGACAGGCACTGGGTAACCCATATGGTTACCTAAAATCAAGTAAAACACGGATACTCATGAGACCCAGGTACACATTTGTTACCCCTCATGCAGTACACCGACAGACACTGGGCAGCCCATCTGTTACCCCTCATGCAGTACACTGGCAGACAGATTAAAGCTCTAACTGAATCGTAAACGACACCCGGTAGAAAACACGTCCGAAGACAGGTCTGAAGACAGAAAACATGTTCGAAGACAGAAAAACACGTTCGAAGACATAAAACACGTCCGAAGACAGAAAACGTTTTAACAAGACTAAATGTTAAAACCACGTACAATAACAATCCACCCATGTTATTGTACTACAACAAAGCAACTCTTGCTCAAATAAAATAAATATAATTGCCACCATATAATTTATTTGTAAATAAGAACGTAACATTATATAATATAGAAACCCATATATATGTATCGTATTTACCATTTATACACATACACAACCCACTATATTATATACATGTCATAGTTCGATCTTTTTAAGAAAACGTAAATATGAGTCACCGCCAAAGGTACGCTCGTCATAGTGAGATTTACTCATATTCACCATAGTCCATAATCACAAAACCTTTTTAAAATCATTTATTAAAAAAGCGTTTCACTTACCCATGAACCGTAGACGATCAAGTTCATGTAATTTAAACCAAAACATATTTTTAAAATAATTTTTATAAACTAGTGATGCAACGATTATGGTGACAACTCAAACTAAATTCAATAATTATAATACTACTTCGATCATGATTATCATTGTGAGGTTTACTCACCTTATTTCCCGCGTACAACTTCCACAACACCAAACGCGATTCCCTCACTCGCTTCGTCGGTTACCTAATAGCATGATAAAATGATTAGAAAACGATACGTAAAATATCAGGAGACGATTTCAGCACAACTAAATGTTGTTCATAAAACACTGTTTTACATAACACTGTTCATAATACTGTTCATGCAGCCCCACTGTTTTCCGACTACCGCCAATGACCACCAAAATTTACCACCACAATCTAAATGATATTCCGAGAAACTTCCTAGTTTACCACAAAGTTTAATTCTGTGCCTAAATACTTCAATTTAATAAAAACCGAAAAACCCCAATTTAAAACCTATCATTTCTTTTCTTCAATTCTCCTAGCACACAACGATTTAGGTTAAATCTTTTGGAGGGTTTGTAGTATGGAATGATACATTCCAAATGAGACAAGAATCTTACCGATTGGTTGCCGGAGGAGGGAGATCCGACGAGTTGAAGTTCGGTGAAATATGCATTTTCGGGGGAACTTCCGGGTTTCACCACTCCCAAATGGCGGCGAGATGGTGGGTGGCGCTGCCACCAATCGACAGGGGACACAACAACGTTTCAAACGTGACTGGTGCGCCGCACTATGGTGGCCGGACGGCAGAGACCCGCGGCCCAAAGTGAGCTGCTCGGGGAGAGAAAAATCTGAGATTTTCGGCCATGAACAGTACCGATCCGAATTTCTGATTTTTCTCCAATTTTTCTCTTTAATTCCCCTATTTATACTATTTTCCAAAAAATATTGAAATACTTTTTGATTCGTAACTTCTTCATACGAACTCCGATTTAGGCGTGCCGCGTGTCCACGAATTCGTATTGACAAACTCTACGACTTTCATGAAAGAAGTTTTCTAAGAAACCCAATGAATCAAAAGTCAACTCTTAGACTCGTCAAATTGAACGTTCCCGAACAATTAATCTTTCGAACGTTTTTGTTTTCATCCTCGTGAAATAAATTTGGACAATGACCAACTTAATAATATCAGAGAACTCATTGGAAATTAGATATGAATTTTCAGGGTATTACATAAAGTGTCATTGAGTTAGGAACCTTGGGAGGAACTTAACTGCATAACCAATTCTAGGATGTATAATGAACCCTACGGCATGAAATTAATTGAGATTAGATTTCGTTACCTTTGTTCTTATGTTATTTGTTTGGTAATTGCTTATGTGTTGATTGGTTGATGACATGTATATATTAGTTTTGGTTTATTTTCTGTTTGATCCGAAACATATCTCTTTGTGAATTCATTGTTAAATGTTTGTGATTCTTTGCCCTAGTGGATCCTTGGTTTGTGAACGATGCCCTCTTACTTTATACTACTAACGATGCTTACAGGGTTAATATTGATGTCGAGTAATCGAACCGATTAGGCCTCAAAACTATCATGTTATTGGGTAGAGCTTTGGCTATACTTGTGTGCAAACTTAATCCTTCTTTTCTGTGGAATGAGGTGCTATATATAGAGAAAAAACCCAAGGGAGACTGGCCACAAAGTCCACAAAGCTGAAACCAAATTGGTTTAGGTTTCCTAGATTTTCTCAATTCGGTAGAGCTGACCTTTGTGCCTGGTTGTCACTATAACTTTCGCTAGAAAATAGCTATTGTGGTGATTCCAAGTGCATTTGAAAATAGACTTCCGTAGCTTTTAATAGATATATCATACATTATTTGAATAATTGTGAGCTGTCCAGGGGTGGATAACCTACACTGGCAGAATTCTGATTCTGATAAGGAATCGACATTAATTGCATATCTTTTTCCTCCTTTAATGCTGATTTGTTTTTGCACGAATTTCCTCATTTGAATTAAGGAGGCAGCAAGAATCTTAATTGTTGCAGACTTGTTTTATTTTGCTTACCTCTTCTCATTCATTTGCTACATGACTTCTTTGACTTTCTTACCTCTTTTCATTTATTTGCTGCATGACTTCTTTGACATTCTTTGGTGCAATAATTTATGGTGATTCTGATATAGATTTGTGCCTCTATATATAGGAGAAACAAGGTATCAACCTTCCCTCACAGTCCTTGGATCAAAAGCAAATCAATGGCTGAGATAATTCTACCGAGCTCACTGGACCTCAAAGTAATGATTCGGTCATATCTCCCTATAGGAATAAGATATTGATTCGATTCCAAATCCTACAAAAACTAAACTCACACAGCTTTCTATCCAAATATGGTACATCTTCTAATTCGATCTGAGCTGTCCAGGGAAACCCGTCAATGTTTGACTACGAATCTTGACAGCTTTCTAATTCTTGCATGGATTGGGCTTTTAAGTGCATATCTACTTCTCTTTAATAATTCTGATTTATATGCACGAAAATATTTTCATACACACATTGGAAATCCAACTCCAACTTGGTTTTAGAATCTTACTCCCAATAAAAAAACCACCATTGCCGCACGACCTTTCTTTATTCCTTGCGGAACTAGGATTGCTTTCATTCTCCAACATTGATTTGTCTGTCCTAATAAGAATGAGTACGTTAAAAATAAAGAAATAGGAAAGGATGAATCCTACTCGAACAAGGAATTATATCTCAACAAGGATTCTTAACACTTAGCACGATTTCATCATCAATTCACTCATATCCGAGTTAAGCTCTACCTAGACACTTATTCTAATAAAATGAGACTAAAACATACTAAATAAGAGGTAACAGAGAGTAAGAATAAGACATAAACATATTAAGAACGTCACACTTTGTGCTCCTATCAACAACCCCACAGTTAAACTTTGCTAGTCCCTTAGCAAACACTAGAAAGGGAAACCAAAACATAAAACAAAAATCAATACAACTAAACTAACGACTCAACTATAATGCTTTCATTATTTTGTCTCAGATATCTTCAAACTCATAGCAACAAGAATAACACTTAATCGATATAGATAGAATGAATTCAATGGTTAATAAACATGAGATCTCGCATAACAAGTAATACATGACAGAAAACAGAGGTGATATTAAGCTCGACATGTTCAAAACAAGTTCAAAATTCAACTCACAAGGGATATGCACTCCGAATATTTTCTCTCAAGAACATGGTATATACTTAAAAGTTTTTCACACACAAGAGTTATGAACACATGAAAGATACCAATCATATGCATAAATGAACCCAAACCATATGCTTACTCATGAAACAAACTCCACAGATTAAGGGCTACTCATTTTAAGAATCAAACGGATCTTTATAAAAGGTAGGCTTAGGCTCGCCAACGATATCAATTTTTAGGAAAGGTCATCCTCAAGATTTAGCATAGCAAGAATCATCCACCTTATATGTAATACCCCGAAATTTAGTATATACTATTTAATACTTTAAGGTTATATAACTTAGAATTAATTCAATTTTTCTTATAATATTTCTCTTTAGAAACCAATGATGCTAAGATACATACTTTCAAAGATAGATAATTTCTTTGTAAGTATCAGACCACGATTTGTATACATTAGCTCACATTCTTGCGTATACTCTATACTTTGTAATCAAGTTTAAGACTAATACTAATAATATTATTTTTTATGCATTATATTAGTATTAGATAGTGCAAATATATAGAAAACCTTATGAAATGAATATACTAAATTCCTTTACTTTTTAGAATAACACATATAAATGTGTTTTTTTATATCTACATATATATATATAATCTTTATGTCAATATTTTTTTAACCTAGCTGATTTATTTTTATGTTTTACCCCATCACACTATTTTTTTTCTTTCCCAACAACCTCACTAACTAGCTAGGCCATCACTCAATATTAATTATTGAGAATGGTAGGTGAGAATTGAACTTTTGTGTTCTTTCTTGAAAATCTTTTGTATGATTTTGAATATTGAAGTTATGGCTAATCAAAGTTAGAGTTAATAAACTCATTGAAAATCTTTTGTAGGATTTTGAATATTGAAAATCTTAGAAGTGAAGAAGTTATGGCTAATCAAATTAAATTATAAGACCTCTACTTTTAATCTGGAAAGTTATAGAAGAAATGATAAACACTTTGTTACAAGTAGATTACGTAGACATCTAAGATGATAACTTGATAATCAGTTTCTGCACTGCTACTGTGTCTGAACTTTTTTGGACTCAATGACTGATGAACTGGACCATATGACTTATCCTATCGGATTCCTTATGAAAACTCCTTGAACATAGACTCTTCACTTGCTTAATTTGGACGTTTACTGATTAAGTTATCGATACGGAAAGTTGACGGACTTGGACACTATTATTTAAATGACAATTGCTACTTCGGACAAATGCTTTCTTTATTATGGGAGAAATGACTACTAATCATTTGACTACTAACTAATATTATCTAATTACTTTTAATTTAAAGTACATTTACTTTACTTGCACATTTACTTTCAAGTTTATTAATTTGTTTATTTCATGCATACATTGAATTATTGATAAGTATTTATATCTTGGTGTAAGATAATTTTTTTAGTATTTAAATATTGTCTTAATTACTAAACTTTGTGATATTCTATTGACGTTATTGAGTTGAGGTGTGAAGCCGGATGATTAGTACTACCCAGTGCTTAAGTAAATTGCTGGTAAAATTATTTTGTGCTTTGTGAGTTAGCCTTGGGGCCTAGTCCCTACAGATAGTGCAATATTATACTCATAGGAGAATTGACCTTTAGTATACATACTTTGGTATTGGCCTCAGTATGCTGAGGTTTATCCGTGTTTTGGGTAAATGTAAACTCTAACATGTGACTTTGTGATTAATTACCAGTTTTCTTGAAAATGCACACAATTGATTGAATATATTGATGCTGATATGTATATCTATATGCGTAAGTAAAAATTCGTGTGACCAGATACATCTGGTTCTTGGTACATTTTACTTGGTTGTTCATATCTGAATTTCTCATTAGCCAAATTATAATAAGAATGTATTATGTACTTACTGGGTCCCATGTTACTCATGAT
This sequence comes from Argentina anserina, assembly GCF_933775445.1. Taxonomy (NCBI): domain Eukaryota; kingdom Viridiplantae; phylum Streptophyta; class Magnoliopsida; order Rosales; family Rosaceae; genus Argentina; species Argentina anserina. The sequence continues at coordinate 9,303,164 of NC_065873.1, read as the reverse complement.
ACTACACAATCTTATTTTCAGGTAATGAGTAGATGTTTGGGGAATGGGATGAATCTACTAAATAAAATGATGGTTTTTCTTCAATTATTATTTCAAAACAATAAATGCGAGACTCATGTATCTTCGCTAAATTTCAGTATTTCTAAATCCGTTGTAATGTAAAATAACTTTGATTTTGTTTCCTAATAAATGTATTATTCAGACATATATTTCTATCAGTTTTATTGAGGAAATTTTATTAGTTTTAAGATCACACCTCTAATTCGAGAACCATATTTCCATATAATAGTGGTCTCGGATTTGGGAGCATGACAGATTGGTATCAGAGCATTCGCTCTCTTAAGTTTTTGTTTTAAAAACTTAACAAGAACGGGGATGGTTATGTATTTATGTTGTATGCGAATGTGTTTCTCAAAGTTAGAGGAGTTGCATATAAGTTATCACTTATACTTTGTTCCAACTTGAAGTTTTGTGCTTGATTTGAATCGATTACTTTCAAAATTATAGTTGATTTGTCTAACCAACAATTATGATTTGATAGTATAAGATCATCAGTTCGTAGAAACACTACGAAGTGATGTTCAATTCGGTAACGAGTATTTGGAACTACATGCTAATGCTAGGCAACATGCCTAAAACATGTGTGTTGATATTTCCCTAAACAAGCATGGTATCTACCTAGATGATAAGCACTACATGGCTACTATGTCTGTTAATTAAGGAATTAAATTTTTCATGAAAGCTAGATGGATATTAAGTAACCCGGAGAATATCAGGATTTTGTATGAAGAAGTCATTGCAAATAGGATGCTTAGGACAACAAATTATGGGCCGCCTAATTACTATCAACTAGCTCAATTTGAAGAATCTGTAAATACTCCTAATATTGACATGGTCAATATAATTACCACACCATCACCATCTCATGTTCACCACCGCATTAGAACAAAACCATACATAAGGATATGCCCGTATGTGTCTATTCATGTTGGCTTTATGCCTACTCCTACTTTAAATGTCGAGATAGAGGAACCAAAATCCTCTAATCCCATTGTTGACCTAGAGACCGGTAGTTGCTAAAGTAAGGGGAATATCTACTATAATGTATCTATTTTCATTCCATAAAGACACTTGTTGTGTTGCGAAATTACTTAGAAACAATTCGTTGTTAGAAAATAACTCTAAGAAGTTTTTTTTATTTTAGTCTATGTATAATTATTTGTGCTCAGTTATGCTTAAAAGAAAATATTTAGATTGGCAAATATTTTTGTTCAAGTTATAACCGTCGAGATCATCTTCTTCAACTACGACCATGGCCAATAGAAGAAATCCACCTATCGACGCGGAAGATTTTGTCGAAGCCTTCAGAAGAAGGATGGAGGCAAATCAAGTCAGTGGCAGGCTAGGACGACTGGTGACACATATAAGAAACTTAAGAGCAAAGAAGTTTATTGGAGGGAAACCTCACGAGACTGAAGAATGGATTTACAACCTGGAAATCCACTTCGAAATGATGGAATGCACCCAAGTGGAGTTCAGGAAAGTAGCTACTTGCCTCTTAGAAGGAGATGCTTGTTTTTGGTGGGACACAATCAAACGTGTTACACCCCTTGCTGAAATGGTGCTCATGGAGTATGTGTTCTTCAAAGTGAAATTCCTGGAAAAGTGTTTTCCTTAAGGTGAAAAGGACAAGAAAGAACTAGAGTTCATTCAACTCACACAGGGAAAACTGAATGTGATTGAGTACGAGACCAAATTCACCAAACTTCCTCGTTTTGCTCCACACATGGTGGACACTGATGATAAAAAGGCAAGATGGTTCATTGGAGGGCTGAATTCTAACATTCGTCGAATGGTCACTCAACGTGAAATATTTTACGAGGATGCCGTGGACAAGGCCTTAACTCAAGAGGAGGAAAATCAAAAGTATCGCATGTAGAAGGAGCAATTGACTGGCTTCCGGGGGAAAAGGAGTCACCCAATGCCTAACCAGAAAAGCGGACAATCATGGACGCAGCATAAAGGGAAGGATGCTTTCCGAAGGTCGGCAACACCAACTGAAAAAGGGAAGGAGGTGGCAAGAATTCCAATTCGGTGTTATAATTTTGGTGAATGAGGACACATATCTAATGCTTGCCCAAAGCCACATCATCCCCTGGATCTTGTTTCAGATGTGGCAAGATAAGACATTTCTCTAATCAATGCAATGCTTTAAAGCAAACAGATAACCCATCACCTCGTCATGTCCAGCTAAATGCAATAGCTTTTGAGAACACCGTGATGGAAGGTACGCTAGTAGCATATAGTACTCATGCCCATATACTATTTGATACTGTTGCATTTGTCACAACATTAGGCTTAACGCGAACTGAACAAGATGAGCTTCTAATGGTTTCGACACCATTCGAGAAATCTATCATCTTAACGAAAGTTTACTAATCATGTCTTATAAATGTTTTGGATACAAAATTTCCCATGGATCTTATAGTTTTAAATTTGGGGCGTTATGACATAATTCTAGGATTCAATTGGTTGAGCAAATATCATGCCCTTCTAGATTGTCATGGGAAAAGTATCACTTTTTCTATATTTGCCAACTTATTCGAAAAACCCATTGTGACTTTCCAAGAAAATCAACTCCTCCCAAATTTCTTGCCAATGTTGAATCAAAGAATTTTGAACCTTCAATAGACCAAATTCCTGTGGTGAACTCTTATAAATATGTTTTCCAAGAAATCAGTCATTTACCACCAAGCCGAGAAATTGAATTCAGCATTGACCTAATACCCGAACCTAGTCCAATGTATGTGACACCCTATAGAATGACACCAAAGGAATTAGATGAGCTACAAAAGTAAATCAATGAGTTGGTCGATCTTGGATTTATTCGGCGTAGTTTTTTTAGCTGAGAGCACCTGTGTTGTTCGTGAAGAAGAAAGATGGATCCCTCTGACTATGCATCGACTACTGACAACTAGACAAGGTGACTATCAAGAACAAGTACCCATTACCGCGAATTGATGATTTATTTCACCAACTACGAGGAGCTCAAGTATTTTCAAAAATCGACTTACGCTCTGGGTACCACCAACTTCTTGTCAAAAAGGATGATATCCTTAAAACCGCATTCAACAAGCGGTATGGACAATATGAGTGGTTAGTAGTGCCCTTTGGGTTAACCAATGCACTAGCCATATTCATGGACTTGATGAATTGAGTTTTTAGTTCATTTTTCGATAAGTTTATTATCGTCTTCATCGATGATATTTTGATTTATTCCAAAAATGAAGCATACCACACATAACACTTGGAGACTACCTTACAAGTGTTGAGAGAACACAATCTATATGCACAAATTGAGAAAGTACGTTTTTGGCAACAACAAGTGAAATTCTGGAATAGCAATGAATCCTGCAGAGATCGAAGCTGTGTTGGAATGGAAAGCTCCTACCACTCCAACCAAAGTATGAAATGTTCTTGGCCTTGCTGGGTATTATCAGAGGTTCATTAAAGGCTTTTCAAAAATTGCTCTTCGATTGACAAGGTTGACTCGAAAGAATGTGAAGTATATTTTGGACGCCAATTGTGAACAAGCATTTCAGAAGCTAAAGGAAAGGCTGATGACAACACCAATCCTCACCATTCAAGAAAGTGGGATTCCTTTTGTCATATATAGTGACGCATCACATCAAGGACTCGGTTGTGTTCTGATGAAAAATGAGAAGGTGGTACCTTATGCATCTCGACAATTGGAGGTGCATGAGAAGAACTATCCAACCCATGAACTTGAGCTAGCAGCTGTGGTTTTTTCTTTGATGGTTTGGAGGCATTATTTGTACGGAGAGTGGTTTGATCTATTCTCTGACTACAAAAGTTTAAAGTATATTTTCTCCCATAAGGATTTAAACATGCGACAAAGAAGATGGGTAGAGCTTATCAAGGACTATGACTTCACATTGAAATACCATCCCGGTAAAGCAAATGTAGTGGCTCACGCTTTAAGTCAAAAACCTCGAAGTCACCTAGCTACAATTATAAGAGAGGATTAGAGCATGTTAAGAACTCTAATTGAGTACAATCTTACTCCTTCAACAAACATGAATGAGATGTTTATTGGACACTTAGTGATGCAACCCTCAATAATAAGCGAAATCATTCAAGTACAACGAGAAGATGAAGGGCTCGTGCCAAATGTTGTAAGCAAAGGGATGCGTTTTAGAGGAGGCTTTGCGTGCCAAATGTTGCACCATTAAAGGAGAATATAATGCAAGAAGCACATCGTTCAAAATTCACAATCCACCCAAGAGGAGTAAAGATGTATAAAGAACTACGGAAGAAATATTGGTGGAAGAACATGAAGAAAGACATTGCTAACTATGTCTCTAGTTGTCTTACATACCAACTTGTGAAGGCGGAGCATGTGCGAAAAGGAGGATTATTACAACCTCTCAAAGTTCCATAATGAAAGTAGGAGCACATCACGATAGACTTCGTTACTGGATTCCCAAGGACGCAAAGAGGCAACGATGGTCATTGTTGATCGCCTTACAACATCTGCCCATTTCTTACCAATAAAGATAACAGATTCCATCGATTTCGTAAGTAAACTATACCTAAGAGAAGTACTACGTCTGCGCGGAGTTCCTGTATCGATGGTATTAGATCGTGATGCCCGATTCACCTCAAGATTTTGGGTTAGCTTACAAAGTTCAATGGAGACGAAGTTAGACATGAGCACTGCATTTCATCCTCAAACTGATGGACAAACTGAAAGAGTCAATCAAGTGATGCAGGATATGCTTAGATCTTGCATTTTGGATTTTGAAGGGAGCTGGGAGGATTACCTATATTTGATTGAGTTTGCGTACAACAACAATTATCACTCAAGTATAGGGATGACGCATTTTGAAGCTCTGTATGGGAGACCATGTCGTACGCCAATATGTTGGTTTGAAGTAGGCGAAGCCGTTCTTCCTGGATCTGATGTAGTTAAGCATTATGCGGAGTTCGTTGTTTTAATTAAGGAGCGCTTGAAAGCTGCACAGAGTCTATGCAAAGTGAGTGGCTAGGCAGATTGACATGACTTTCTGTCAACATGTACTAAATTCCTTTCGAATAATTCAATCTCCTCCAAGGTATAGCTCTTGATGTCAACTCTTACGAACATGAACAACTCTTCGTTGAAAATATTGACTCCTCCAACTATCAAAGAAGACTTGAATGAGTATTAATCAAGATGATAAGCACACACATCTACGTACATCTCTACACTGTCGTCTTCGACCTCTAAGGAGAGTGCATTGAGCAGCATCATTGAACTCATAATGGCTTCCGATTTTTCTGATTTTTCCCTCTCATTCTCTTCAGCTAATAAGGCAGCAATAGAAGTCCTCTTTGGGCAGTGTCGTGCATAGTGATTCTCTGAACATATATAGCAATGAAACTGCCCCTTATTTTTGGGAAGATCATGATAATTGTTCCTCGAATTGCTCCCCTGATGACTAGCAGCTGGATAGGCAGTTTCGTAACCACCTCCCCAATTTCCCTGCATTCCAGGACGACGTGGGACTGATTCAATCCCTATCTTCTTGCCCACTTCCTTCTTCTTGTCTGCAGCAGTTAGAGTTGTTTGAAAATCCACTAGTCTCTCGGGCATAGCTAATGTTAACTGAAAATCTGCCACGTTATGCCTTTGCAGCTCCTGTTTTGCCAACTGTTGTAGATCGCAATAAAACTGAAATTTACAACTTGTCCTCCTCCACCATGTTCTGAATGTCTAACATCAATGAACAAAATTCTTTGATGTAGTTTCGAATTGAGGATCCTATTCGTAGATTCCTCAAAGCTTTGTGTGCCATCCATGCTGAGTTGCAAGGCTCATATTGACTTCGCAGTTCTCTCTTCACTACATCCCAGTGTGCGTGTGTTTCTTTCAAAGTGAGTATCATTTCAATTACTTTTTGAGTATCTTTCAATACTCGTTTAAGTATCTTTTTGTGTTTCTTTATAGTGCGAGTCGCTTTTGATTTTTGAGTGTCATTCCAGTGTGCTTGTGTTTCTTTCAAACTGAGTATCTTTTCAATTCCTATTTGAGTATCTTTCTGTATTGCTTTCTAGTGTGAGTGTCTTTTAAATTCTGAGTGTCATTCTAGTGTGTGCATGTGTTTCTTTCAAAATGAGTATCTTTTCAATTCCTATTTGAGTATTTTTCTGTGTGTCTTTTTGGTGCGAGTATCTTTTGAATTCTAAGTGTCATTCCAGTGTGTGCGTGTGTTTCTTTTAAAGTGAGTATCTATTCAATTCCTATTTGAGTAACTTTCAATCCTCGTTTGAGTATCTTTTTTGTATTTTTTCGGATGCTAGTGTCCTTTGATTTCTAAGTGTAATTCCAGTGTGCGTGTGTTTATTTCAAGGTGAGTATCTTTTCAATTCCTTTTTAAGTATCTTTGTATCCTTTATTTAGTATATTTCTGTGGTAGTTTCTCGTGTGAGTGTCTTTTGTATTCTGAATGTCATTCCAGTGTGTGCGTGTGTTTTTTTCAAAGTGAGAATCTTTTCAATTCCTATCAATCTTCGTTTAAATATCTTTCTATTTTGGTTTCTGATGTGAATGTCTTTTGAATTCTGAGTGTCATTACAGTGTGTGCGTGTGTTTATTTCAAAGTGAGTATCTTTTCAATTCCTATTTGATTATTTTTTAATCCTCGTTTGAGTATCTTTCTGTCTTTCTTTCTGGTGCTAGTGTCTTTTGACTTATGTGTGTCATTCTAGTGTGTGCGTTTCTTTCTTTTAAAGTGAGTTTCTTTTCAATTCCTATTTGAGTATCTTTTCAATCCTCGTTTGAGTATCTTTCTGTCTTTCTTTGTGGTGCGAGTGTAGTTTGATTTCTGAGTGTCATTCCAGTGTGTGCGTTTGTTTCTTTCAAAATGAGTATCTTTTCAATTCCTATTTGAGTATCTTTCAACCCTCGTTTGAGTATCTTTCTGTCTGGTGCGAGTGTCGTTGGATTTCTAAGTGTAATTCCTCTCTGCGTCTGTTTCTTTCAAAGTAAGTATCTTTTCAATTTCTATTTAAGTATCTTTTCAATTCATATTTGAGTATCTTTCCGTCTTCGTTTGAGTATCTTTCTGTGTTGCTTTCTGGTGCGAGTGTCTTTTCATTTCGGAGTGTCATTCCAGTGTGTGCGTGTGTTTCTTTCAAAGTGAGTATCTTTTCAATTCCTATTTGAGTATCTTTCAATCCTCGTTTGAGTATCTTTTTATATTTTTTCGGATGCTAGTGTTATTTGATTTCTGAGTGTAATTCCAGTGTGCGTATGTTTATTTCAAGGTGAGTATCTTTTCAATTCCTTTTTAAGTATCTTTGTATCCTTTATTTAGTTTATTTTTGTGTTAGTTTCTGGTGTGAGTGTCTTTTGTATTTTGAGTGTCATTCCTGTGTGTACGTGTGTTTTTTTTCAAAGTGAGTATCTTTTCAATTCCTATCAATCCTCGTGTAAATATCTTTTCTGTGTTGGTTTCTGATGTGAGTGTCTTTTGAATTCCTAGAGTCATTCTAGTGTGTGCATGTGTTTCTTTCAAAGTGAGTATCTTTTCAATTCCTATTTGAATATTTTTCAATCCTCGTTTGAGTATCTTTCTGTCTTTCTTTCTGGTGCTAGTGTCTTTTCAATTCTGTGTGTCATTCTAGTGTGTGCGTTTCTTTCTTTCAAATTGAGTTTCTTTTCAATTCCTATTTGAGTATCTTTTCAATCCTCGTTTGAGTATCTTTCTGTCTTTCTTTGTGGTGCAAGTGTCGTTTGATTTCTGAGTGTAATTCCAGTGTGTGCGTTTCTTTCTTTCAAAATGAGTATCTTTTCAATTCCTATTTGGGTATCTTTCAATCCTCGTTTGAGTATCTTTTTGTCTGGTGCGAGTCTCGTTGGATTTCTAAGTGTAATTCCTCTCTGCGTCTGTTTCTTTCAAAGTAAGTATCTTTTCAATTTCTATTTAAGTATCTTTTCAATTCCTATTTGAGTATCTTTCCATCTTCGTTTGAGTATCTTTCTGTGTTGCTTTCTGGTGCGAGTGTCTTTTCAATTCAGAGTGTCATTCCAGTGTGTGCGTGTGTTTCTTTCAAAGTGAATATCTTTTCAATTCCTACTTGAGTATCTTTCAATCCTCGTTTGAGTATCTTTTTGTATTTTTTCGGATGCTAGTGTTCTTTGATTTCTGAGTGTAATTCCAGTGTGCGTGTGTTTATTTCAAGGTGAGTATCTTTTCAATTCCTTTTTAAGTATCTTTGTATCCTTTATTTAGTTTATTTTTGTGTTAGTTTCTGGTGTGAGTGTCTTTTGTATTTTGAGTGTCATTCCTGTGTGTACGTGTGTTTTTTTCAAAGTGAGTATCTTTTCAATTCCTATCAATCCTCGTTTAAATATTTTTTCTGTGTTGGTTTCTGATGTGAGTGTCTTTTGAATTCTGAGTGTCATTCTAGTGTGTGCGTGTGTTTCTTTCAAAGTGAGTATCTTTTCAATTCCTATTTGAATATTTTTCAATCCTCGTTTGAGTATCTTTCTGTCTTTCTTTCTGGTGCTAGTGTCTTTTCAATTCTGTGTGTCATTCTAGTGTGTGCGTTTCTTTCTTTCAAAGTGAGTCTCTATTCAATTCCTATTTGAGTATCTTTTCAATCCCCGTTTGAGTATCTTTCTGACTTTCTTTCTGGTGCGAGTGTCGTTTGATTTCTGAGTGTAATTCCAGTGTGTGCGTTTGTTTCTTTCAAAATGAGTATCTTTTCAATTCCTATTTGGGTATCTTTCAATCCTCGCTTGAGTATCGTTCTCTCTTTCTTTCTGGTGCAAGTGTCGTTTGATTTCTGAGTGTAATTGCAGTATGCGTCTGTTTCTTTCAAAGTTAGTATCTTTTCAATTCTTATTTGAGTATCTTTTAATCATCGTTTGAGTATATTTATCATCGTTTGAGTATCTTTCTGTGTTGATTTCCGGTTCGAGTCTCGTTTGATTTCTTAGTGTAATTCCAGTGTGTGCGTTGGTTTCTTTCAAAGTGAGTATCTTTTCAATTCCTATTTTAGTGTCTTTTCAATCCTCGTTTGAGTATCTTTCTGTGTTCTTTTGGATGCGAGTGTCGTTTGATTTCTGAGTGTAATTCATGTATGCGTCTGTTTCTTTCAAAGTAAGTATCTTTCCAATTTCTATTTTACTATGTTTTCCATTCCTATTTGAGTATCTTTCAATCGTCGTTTGAGTATCTTTATGTGTTGCTTTCTGGTGCGAGTGTGTTTTCAATTCGGAGTGTCATTCTAGTGTGTGCGTGTGTTTCTTTCAAAGTGAGTATATTTGCAATTCCTATTTGAGTATCTTTCAATCCTCGTTTGAGTATGTTTTTATATTTTTTCGGATGCTAGTGTCCTTCGATTGTTTAGTGTAATTCCTGTGTGCGTGTGTTTATTTCAAGGTGAGTATCTTTTAAATTCCTATTTAAGTATCTTTGTATCCTCTATTTAGTATATTTATGTGTTTGTTTCTGGTGTGAGTGTCTTTTGTATTCTGAGTGTCATTTCAGTGTGTGCGTGTGTTTTTTTCAAAGTGAGTATCTTTTCAATTCCTATCAATCCTCGTTTAAATATCTTTATGTGTTGGTTTCTGATGTGAGTGTCTTTTGAATTCGGAGTGTCATTCCAGTGTGTGCGTGTGTTTCTTTCAAAGTGAGTATCTTTTCAATTCCTATTTAAATATTTTTTAATCCTCGTTTGAGTACCTTTCTGTCTTTCTTTCTGGTGATAGTGTCTTTTCAATTCTAGTGTGTGCGTTTCTTTCTTTCAAAGTGAGTCTCTTTTCAATTCCTATTTGAGTATATTTTCAATCCTCGTTTGAGTATCTTTCTGAGTTTCTTTCTGGTGCGAGTGCCGTTTGATTTCTGGGTGCAATTTCATTGTGTGCGTTTGTTTCTTTCAAAATGAGTATCTTTTCAATTCCTATTTGGGTATCTTTCAATCCTCGTTTGAGTATCGTTCTCTCTTTCTTTCTGGTGCGAGTGTCGTTTGATTTCTGAGTGTAATTGCAGTATGCGTCTGGTTCTTTCAAAGTTAGTATCTTTTCAATTCTTATTTCAGTATCTTCTAATCCTCGTTTGAGTATCTTTCTGTGTTGATTTCTGTTTCGAGTCTCTTTTGATTTCTTAGTGTCATTCCAGTGTGCGTGTGTTTCTTTTAAAGTGAGTATCTTTTCAAATCCTATATTATTATCTTTCAATCCTCGTTTAAGTATATCTCTGTGTTGATTTCTTGTGCTACTCTCTTTTGATTCTGAGTGTCATTCCAGTGTGTGTGTGTGTGTTTTTTCAAACTGAGTATTTTTTCAATTCATATTTTGAGTATCTTTTAATCCTCGTTTGAGTATCTTTCTTTGTTGCTTTCTGGTTCGAGTCTCTTTTGATTTCTTAGTGTCATTCCAGTGTGCGTGTGTTTCTTTTAAAGTTAGTATCTTTTCAGTACTTATTTGTGTATCTTTCAATCCTCAATTGAGTATCTTTCATTCCTATAAAAATTTGATATAATTCGGAACTCATTTAACCGTCTACTAATGTATTATAACCTTTATATTAGGTTTATAATAAAATTAGGCATAAATGCCGATTTGCACCCCAAATTTGGCTGAAATTGTCAATTTGCACCCCGAACTTGCATTTGAGTCAATTTACCTCCTAAACTTGGTAAAAATTGCCGATTTACACCCCGAACTTGTATTTGAGTCAATTTACTTCCTAAACTTGGTAAAAATTGCCGATTTGCACCCCATCCGTTAAATTTAATTGTTTCTATCAAAGTTTGCGTCACATGTCATGCACATGAGGGGTAATGTTATCATTTTCTATTTATATTTTTCTTTAAAAAAATAAAAATATTCTTTAAAATGAGGATTTTTTTGTTAATCAAATTATTTATTTACATCTTTTTTTTTACCTACTTAACCCTATTTTGAATTATATATTCAATATACCCACCCATTCAAATATAGTGTGTTGTGTATAAATATATTTTTATATGTACACATTGTTGGAGGATGAACAAAATGAGAATAATAACGACGTAATAGAACAGAACGTAACCGTTTATTGATTGATAATGATGCCAATATATATGCATTACATAACCACAATCCCGTAGGATTCGGAGTTCTAATTACAAAGATGTGAATCTATCTCTAACAGTAAACCTAATAAGGCTAAGACACACACAATGGTAAAATAGTAATTCTCTCGGAACACACATTTATTTTAATTTTCAATGTATTTATTTATTTATATTTTTTCTAATATCTTTTGACATACCATATCACATAAATAATAAATATATAAATCAATAACATGTTTCGAAAAAACAAACGTTGTAGCAAGTGTTCCTCTTAAGTAATTTTATTAATTTATTTCATTATTCAATATGAATAAATATATAATGACAATACTACCCCTTAAATGCATGACATGTGACTTAAAATTGGATTGAAAACATTAAATTTAACGGATATGGTGCAAATTGGTAATTTTTACCAAGTTTAGGAGGTAAATTGACTCAAATGCAAGTTCGGGTGTAAATCGGCAATTTTTACCAAGTTTAGGAGGTAAATTGACTCAAATGCAAGTTTGGGGTACAAATTGACAATTTCAGCCAAGTTTGGGGTGCAAAGCGGCATTTATGCCAATAAAATTATTGCATTATTAAGCAACTATATGAAGAAATTTTCTCGGGATCGATCGACACTAGCCGATGTGATCGGTATATATATTTCGTGATCCTGTAAAAATTGCATCCAATTCGAAACTCGTTGAACCGTTGGAATTTACGTTAAACCAAAAGCACCACTAATATGCCACAGAGGAGGACCCATTACCAAGATGCGAATGCCGAAAGCTTTTTACATATTTGAAATAATCTAATTTTTGTCACCGATTGTGTGTGGTCGCAACGAGGAAATCCATTTGACAAAGCCCCGGTTAATAGGGTTTTAATATCTTAAAACGCCTATTTTTTGGTTGACCGTAGATACAGACGGTCAAATCATGTCTAAAACGGATGAAATTTTTATAGGATCCCTAAATATATATACCGATCACATCTGCTGGTGTTGATCGACTATATTTCGAGTTGCAGTTGTCAATCGCCGAATTGTCCACTAATGCATCATAACATTTATATTATGTTTAGAAGAAAGCTATCGTATTATGAAGCAACTATATAAAGGAAACTAGCCGATATATATATATATATATATATATATATATATATTTAGTGATCATGTAACAATTTCATCAAATTCGGACCTCGTTTGACCGTCGGAATTTTGGGTAAACCATAAACACCACTAATATGCCCTAAGGGAGGACCCATTACCAAGATGTGAATGCCGAATGCTGTTTACATATTTAAAATCACCTAATTTTTGTCACCGATCGTGCGTAGTCACAACGAAGAAACTCATTTGGCAAAGTCCCGATCAATGGGGTTTTAATATGTTAAAACGCCTCTTTTTTGGTTGTCCATAGGTACAGACGGTTAAACCATGTTCAAAACGAACAAAACTTTTATAGGGCCCTAAATATATATATCGATCACATCTATTGGTGTCGATTGATAATATTTCGAAACTAGAATTTATTTGTGACTTTTTTTTAGAATGTTTTTTAATAATTCTTTTATTGTTCTAAATCCTTAAATAAGAGTATTACGTTTTTTTTCTAATACAAGCCCGTTAGGTCCGGCCCGGCCCGCAAAAGCTCGCAAGGCTCACTTTAGGTGGGCGGTCTTGGATCTTCATATTTGTGAAAATACCCGGCCCGGCCCGTTGACGAGCCCTAGGTAAAACATGGTATTGAAGCAGTGAAATACCAAATAGTAAACTAGGGTGGTAGAGACCATCCAAAATCGGTGTAAAAACACACTTAAAGAGTGTCGGTGAGTGTAGATAACGGACTGGGAGAAAACCGGAAAATTAACTGGAAAACCATGTTAAAAGAACTTAAAACCGGGTGAAATTTAGGTTGGAAAAACGCGGTAACAAAAACAACTGGAAATATGGCGGAAAAATGACGAGAAACAACGTGTCCAATGTCTTATTGAGAAGATCTAGGTCAGTCGTGATGACACCAATAGTACCAAGGTCGGATTGCAGGCATATCATATTCTGATTGAAGTTATCCACTCTCTTATAGTCCAATAGACGAATGTTATCTCATCTAATGGTCAATTCAGGGAGAAGCTTATCATGAACGTTGTTGTACCGCAAGCGAAGTTTGTCCCATAATTCTTTAGGATCTTTTACATTCAAGTATTTCCTCTTGAGAGTTGCATTGATGTGACGTCTCATGAAGATGAGAGCTTGAGTCTTAGTCATAGGTGGGAAAATAGCAGAAGGGTTGACAAACATGCTATGAATCCCTCGGCTCTCAAAAGCGAGCTCTATATCAGAAACCCAGCGGTGGTGCTCATTGCCTTCAAGATCAAAAAGACCAAATTCCGGTCACGATAGTGACGACATCTACAAAACGAATACAGAATCAATTAGATTCAAGTATAATATGAACTAGAAAGGGTGACGTATATGGTCACAAGAAAAATCGATGCAAACTGCGATACTCATGATCGCACCCAAAACAGCGACGCACTCAGGCGACCACACGAAATTGATTAACTTCCTTTTCAAAACAATCGTGACTCCCCTAGGACTTTCACACGAAAAACATCGACCAGAAAGAAGAGTGGCGAGTTCCCTCGTTTGGCCTCATCCGCAGTGTAAGAATGGAGGGAGATTGAAGTAAGGCGAATATTGCCTGATATAATATATCTATATGTTCAAAAGCGGGAACGTTAATTAAAACTTAGCTTTGAAGGTGTGGAGAAGACGTGAGTAGCTTCTCTTGAGCGAAGACGTTGCTTGTTAAGTTCGCGTTGCTTGCATGAATATGTCGGAGGAGCAATCTCGAATGCTTTGATGCGGGGTTTGCGGGGCAAAAAATTGATTTTGCAGGGCGAATGCGAAGGAGGCCTTGCGGAACTGTAGGGCTGCAGAGGTGTTGCGAGCAGAGGCTGTAAAGGGCTGTAGGGAGTGGTTGGCGGGGCTGCGGGCAGGGGCTGTCGCCGACGAGGAGCGTCAACGGGAAAATTGCCGGAGGCCGGAGACAAGGGCGGCCGACAGGGAAAAATAGGAATTTCTAGGGCTCTCAAAATTTAGGGTTTTAGGGTAAAGTGCGTGATAACGTGATGCATTATGAAATAACTGTATCTTTATTGAATGATATGAGGGTGTACATATAAACATTAAAAAACCAAAATCTCGTAGAGTCTTAATCTATTAAAAAAATACAAATATATCTCTAACAGTAAACCTATTAAAGTTATTACACACATAAGGATAACATAGTTATCAGTCTCTATCCAGAGTGAAGCTTCACTCTGAAATTTTAGAGTGAAGTTCCAATTTTGGCACAATTTTCGGTCAAATTTTTTCACCATAATTGATTCAATATCTAGGTATGCTATTCAAGATCATCTCTACAAAATTTCACCTAATTCGGACATCGTTAAAGTATTGAAATTAGATTAAATCAATTAATGAATTAAAACTGTTCAACATGAACCGTTCGTGTAAATCTCAATTTTGAAAGCTCAAACCATTGTCAAATTGGATGAAACTTTGTAGAGATGATCTTGAATAACATACCTAAATATTGAATCACTTATGGTGAAAAAATTTGACCGAAAAGTGTGCCAAAATTGGAACTCCACTCTAAAATTTCAGAGTGAAGCTTCACTCTGGATAGGGACTGACATAGTTATTATCTGGTACACATCTTTAATCTTCAAAAAATTTGATCAAAGAAAGCTGATTAGGAATTTTTTACTCATCTATGCGGCAACCAGAGTCCAATGATAATAAGCCTGACTTTAAGGTGAAGTCTGAAAAAGTTTTATATAAAATGTTATTTAAAAGAGCACGAAAAGAGCCTAGGCCTCATCCTCCCATCTCTGACTTGTTTACAGAGAAATTGAAGAGCAATTGAAGAGGTGAAGCCATGAATGTAGAAGAAGAGGTCGAGCGTCTCAAAGAAGAAATCGAAAGGCTTGGCAAGGTTCAAGACGATGGTTCTTACAAGGTAAACTGGTCCCACTCCTCTCCCATTCCTTTTCAATTTCCAGTACTAGATGTGTTTGCCGATCCATTTATCTTGATACTGTCGACGCTTTGATCATTTCATCTGGATCTAAAATAAGAGCTGCGTGAATGTCAATCATGGATCTGTAATATATTGATCTACTTCGGATTGCTCTCAGTCCATTTCTTTGAAGAAATGAACTAGCAGACTTCGACGTACAATTAATTGTTTGTGTGATTGTGATTCTAGGCTAAAAACCTATTAATATTTTAGGTCATGGGATTATACTTCATTTATTTCAGTTGAAGGTTGCTACATTTCTTTCGCAGCGTAATTCTCGACTAATACATGATGTTTATGAAGAGTAATAAGACATTATTATCAAGACAAACTGATAATACAATCTCTTTTTAGATATTGACAGCTAGAATGGAATCATAGTTGAACAGTGATGGTTCATGACTAATGTTCTAATGATGTAACTTGGTTTGAGTTGCGTAACTTGCTTTGACTTGACTTAGTAGCTCTACCATGCCAAGTGCGACGGCCTGTGATGTTACGTTCCTTGGTCAGTTTTAGTATCAGTGCATCTTGATTTATGCAACTTTGAGGTAAGAATTCCATACAAAGCTTTCGTATGGTGAAAATTTCAATACACGATGATATAACTTACCCATAAAGATGCATAGAACTTTGGTCTTTGTGCTCAAGGAAAGTATGTAACTGGACAACCATCCCTATCTAACAGCACATTGAGTTCATATATTAAATCAGAAATATAATTGGTTTGGATACATAATGTCCAACAGAGTCTTGAGCTTTCCAAACCTTAATGGATATCGCTTGGATCTTTTATGGAAAATAAGGATACAAGTTGGCTAATAATAAATTGGATGTACACAGAACACTCAACGTAGATTGTGTCCTATATAAAGTAGTCATGTTCTCTGACAGAGTGATTTATCTGCTTGACTGACTGCAAAACCAAGAGGGATTGAGAACTGAGTCAACTTGTCCGGATCTCTATGACTTGGTGAAAATCTCTGGACACTAACCTGGCCTTAAATCAATTTATAGTGTCACCAGCATATGTTTGATCTTTTACACACACTTAGAGGCCACCAGGCTTATTCCAGCCTTATGTTTCCATGCACCAGTTCGCTGTAGAAAATCAAATGAGACTTCCGTAGTTTATTCCAATCTATCACATAGGTAGTTGGACTGTTAAACAGGAGTGCATAGATCAGTAATAAAGGATGCAAGCAATTTTGGGTTCAGAATTCCAGCGGTGGATCGAGTTTGCAATGGGTGAAGATTTGTTCGAGGATGAGGTAGGTGTAGAACTTGAAAAAAGAACAAATATGACTAATTGCATGTGTTGCACCAGAACTCGCTGAAGAGGTGTTGCAGGATGAAAAAAAATTGACTGCAGAATATTGTGCAACATCAGATATCAGAAGTCGAAACAAAACCATTGATGGGAAAGGGAAGACAAGTTTTAGAGTGTGAGGATGCCTTAGAAAGCAATTCGGTCTTATTCAAGGATCAGAAGCTCACGGTACTTTTTTTTTTGTGTGTGGAAGTTTACAGTTGGAAAATGGAAATAGTCTGAGGCTTGGATAACACAAACAGCAAAAGACTTTAAGAAATGAGTTATCAGGTTGAGAACTAAATCTTTTCTATTGCAGAATTATTGCCTGAACAATGGAAAGTGAAGTCTAATTATTAAGTAAAGAGGCCTCGTAGATACTTCAACCTTTTACGTATCAGGTTTCTCAAATCCCTGACTGAACAGCAAGGTTCTTATGTCTCCCTATCTCTTCAAGACTGTTTAGATGAACGATACTGTATTGTGCACTACCAGTTGTCTTTTAATGGATTATGTGAAACATATAGCTCAGAAGTTCAGATATCGGTAGCCTTACTAACTGTGCTAGTCTAATGGATATGTAAAAGTTCAGCTCTGGTTTTATAAAATTGAGACAGGATAACACGATATTTAATTCATACTATAAGAAATGCTTGATTATATGATCATTTGAGGGAACTAATGCACCACAATAAACATGTTTTAGAATCTCCCAAGCAATTATCCTTGATGTTTTCATTAAACACGAAACTAATTGTATGCGGCACTAGTCGTTCTCGGCTAGTCCAGCTCATTCAGAATTTCATACATGTACTCTGCTGCTTGGACTGTGTTGGCTTTAAGTACTCTGTTATTCAATTTCAGTCAGGATTTTGTCAAGCACTTAAAGCTGATGTATTTTCACTCATGTTTAGAATGTTGAAAGATATAAGTGTGTTTTTGCATAACATTCTAATTTGGTTCATCTTACATGTATTTGGAAAATGATTTACTGTTTTATTTGATATGCCAAATAAAGGCCTATTTGATAAATGCCTCAATAATTAGAAAAGTTGCCATAATGATAGTGACTAAGTTCATCCAAGAGCTGCAGAGACGCCCACAAATGAAAGCTTTAAGGTGAGAGGTTAGCTCAAACATGAGCATTCATTTTGAAGCTCAGGATGAACTAGAGTATTAGAATCTTGGAGTACAATTTTTGCAAATTTATATAACTTCAACAGTTTTTTTTTTTTTTTGCATTAATGTCTCTTTGCAAGCAAAGTCTCTATCTTCCAATAACATCCATTGACAAGATTTTAAATAATGTAACGTGTTTTTTTTTTTTGCTTACCTTAATCTTCAATAATTTAGCTTTCATATCTTTTTACGAGCTTGGTTGTTTCCTGTAGGTCACATTCGGTGTGTTATTTAATGATGATAGATGTGCAAACATATTTGAAGCTTTGGTTGGAACACTAAGAGCTGCAAAGAGGCGGAAACTTCTCACATATGAAGGTGAGCTTCTGCTGCAAGGAGTTCATGACAATGTGGAAATCATACTCAAACCTTCCGCAGCAGCAGCAGCACAAGTGATTTAACTAATCCAGGCGAGAAGAGTTGAAAGGGTTGTGTAGCTGTTTTGATTCATAACGTCATAATTATTTATCACACTTTGTGGAAAAATGATGTAAATTGCTTTTGAGACCCATTTGCTTGCTCCCATGTACTTAATAATTTGTTATTGCTGTTTTATGGAAAGCGTCCATTCAATGATGTGAATTCAGCTGAAACCGGCTTATAAGAGCAGAGCTTAAACGGTCATTACTTGATCGCCACTCCAGCCACTTTGGTGCGCCACTGGTGCAAACTGAATTTAACTACTGGAAGTTTAACCTTATCTATTTGAGGGTTGAAGTTTGCAGTAATATTTCCATGATACAAGTCAAATACGGTGCAGGATTACAGAATTGTTCCGGGAGAAAAAAAAAAGGAAAAAAAAGGAATTGGTGACTCGAGAAACACCCAAGGAACTCGTCCTATAAAAATGAGTAGGAAATCTGCGGACCGGCCATGTAGTCTGATTCTATAGTCGATCGCATGGTGCTCCAGAATCCAGTTTTTTCAATTTTTTTGATTCAACCTCTAGAAAAGGAGAAAAGGGCACCAACGGTAGGAATGGCAACTTGGTCACCTGAGGAATTGTTTCCTTCCTTTGGATATCAGTGATTTAGAGATTGTTCTTCTTCATTGCAGTAATCTATACAACAGTCGAAATTTGCTTTTGAAGTTGCCATTTTTCGACTTAATCAGCGAGGGTCGGTTCATTTTCTTAAAAAAACTATGCCCAAACTTGCATTATAACAAGATCTAGCTTGAAGGACTAGAATTCAGCGAATAATAGACTGCTCATTTCTCATTTTGGGTTGTGTACCCACTAAAAGTACTAAAACAATGTGTCGCAATCAGTAAGGGTCATATATAATGATTGTTGACGGCAAAAAAATTGCACAGGAGTTACATTATACAAATTGGTGACTACCAAGAAGCTCGGGAGCCAGTTCCATTGCCAAGAGTGCCAATTACAATTCCCCATTATACATATACAACCCATTGAAGCTCTCTGAATTTTGAGCCTGTACTTCCATAGCAATCACTTCTGTGCTGCTGCTAAAAATTATCTCAGCCCCACCATTGGTTTTTTTTTTTTTAAATATCTTTAGAAATTTGACATCCATAAATCATCACCAGCCCTCTAGTACCCTCCATGGCTATTCTACCAATACTGATGATATTGAAGCAGCATCTTGTATTGAACTTGGAAAACCCATCATTTAATTTCTATTTACCTCTGATCCTTGCATCTTTGGCTAACTAACTACAATAGTATTTAATATCAACGTGAAGAACAGAAATACAGGATGCAAATGCAGGAGATATCCAGTACAATGTGGTACTACCTTACGTAAAAAGTATTTCCAAAAAACCTTACGTAAAAAGTACTAAGAAGCTAAGCCCATGTTTGGTGTGAAGGGGTATTAGGATAAATGGCACAGGCACAAGCTAGCACCGGTTCTTCCTCTCAGCCTCACAGAGTGGTGTTATTGTGGGTACTCATTATTGAGACCCCAAGATAGTACCCCTCTCTCTCTTTGGTTTCTCTCTTCATTTCTCACTCTTTACAGTCAAGAAGATTTTCTTCAATTCGAACAGAAGCTGTGTCAATCTCCCAAGTTAATTAACTCCATCTCTCTCTCTCTCTCTCTCTCTCTCTCTCTCTCTCTCTCATATCAAGTCGGCAACCAAAAGGTTTATACTCGATTTTCAGATTTGATTTCAGAGAACTTTTGGTTTCTGGTTATGGAGGTTGTGGGATGGGATTTATGTAAGGCTTCAAATTTGGTTGTGGGTAATGTTAGGGTTTTACCACTAAGCTAGAGAGACTACAGCTAAAGAAAGAGAAAGGAAATGAAATAAAACTTCAATATTTTCTTCGATTGCTTTCAAAGAGGATACAAGTCATACAACAGTCTATATAAACCTAATGGCTGGTCATATGCTACGCACGTGACTTAATTACTCTAGAATCATAACAATCCATCCCCCCTTTAGTAAGACTTGACCTCAAGTTTTAATTTCAGAATCAAAGTAGCACACAGAAGCTTGCCCTGCAGCTCCAATAGTTCTATACCAAGTAGTAAACACAAAGAAAATGCAAGTCTTGTAAGCAGCAATACTGAAGTCCACATAATATTGATCATAGTCTTGGCCCCTTCCACAACCAGTCAACCTGCTTATGTGAAACACCATTCCAGAAGGTTTGAGTTCAAATCACTTACATGCCAACTGATTATCTCTAGAAGTAATCATCAATACACCTTTAGAAATGCAGACACTTGTAGCAGTTCCGAAAGTAGCTATTACTGAGCTTTCCCCATAAACAAATACTTGCAAGTCTTCTTTTAATGCAAGAGATGAAACTTTCACTGCAGACTCATGTTGCCCCATCTCAGTGTAATGTTCATTCGGGAAGTAGCAAGAGAGTATGGTACTCCATGGAGTCTCATTTAAGCATGAGATGACAAAGATGTTATCCCGCAATTGCCAGCCACTTTTTGTATCCTCAGACTTGACACGAGCTGCCAGCAAATTGACATCCCAAAAGACAGCAGTAACTTCAGTAATACTAGCAAAATTATTCTCATATACACTTCTTCTACCTTCAAAATATGCAATAACTTCAGCAACATTGTTATAGAAATTTGTAGCAATTGTGCATAGTGTAAGACCAATGTTCCTGCTAGCTCTATCAATTTGCACAATATATATGATCCCATGCCTCTGTATGGCAACCACTAAGCAACCAAAAATAAGGTTATGTAGGTCGTGGTGCTCTTCCATTCCATCAAATGAGAATTGCCCAAAACCGTTTTGCACAATAGAGAGAAATTCATTCTTCACAATAGTCACTTGGGCCACCAAGAGCTCATGGTCTTCTTCTTTAATCAGAGGATCAAAAGTTAAAACCACATTAAACAGGTCACTAACATCAGGAGGCAATCCAATCTCTCCCATATCACCTTCTTCATACATGTTCACGTAAATAACATCTAAGCATATCTCATTTCTACTAACCGTGAAACTACTACTACACTCGGTGTCACCAGAGAGGCGCCCTTGATCATGGTAAACTTTCAAGCAAATATTTCTAAATCTAGTCCCTGAGTTAATCTTGGTAAACCATCTCATAATTTTCTCAACATATCCATACTTCCATAATTCAATCAAAGCAATTACTACCAATAAGGGAAGTTTCCAGTCATTACCAGATGTATTTGCAACATGCAGAATTAAGGTGTTGTTTCCAGTACGAATGGCACATACTTTACAAACTTCAAGAGATATTGCAGACATGACACTTTCTCTGAGCTCCTGTTTGCACCAAATCCATTTATTTATAATTTCCTCGAGCTGTTTAACTCCTTTCTCATTAACCTCAACTACTAGGACACCTTGGTCAAAATAATCCAATTCTCCATCTCCCAACTCCAGGCTTCCATGGACACCTGTAAAAGCATCACCAACAATTGAAAGCTAGCTTCCGAATTATGCACCTCAAAATCAAAACTCATACGTTCCTTGACATAAGACACTCCAGGTTCAACTATTTCGGATTCAGCAAAACTAGAAACATGGGTTACAAGTTTCATTGTAAGCAAGCACACATACTTTATAGACTCATTTTTTGGGTCTGTTAGAGTGACTGATGGTCCCTTGGTCTTCTTCCTCTTCTGCATATTTTCACTCTGCGTAACTTGGAGTCTTGATATATAGCTCATAGAACTTGCAATGTATTGTAAAATATTCCATGTAACTCCTTCACTATTGACACTTCCACCTGAGGTATAGGTTTCGACCTTTTCATTCTGACCAGCCTCTCTAACTTTAAAATCTTCATTTGAATTTTGGCTTTCGTACATCCCGATCTCAAACTGGGACATTTCGGTATCATTTTCATCAATCACCTTTTGAATCAATGTCTTACTGTTGCCAGGCATCCGTTCACTGCTAGCTTTTACTACATGCATATCACAAAAGACATCAAACCCACTAGTATGCTTCTTTCCTGATTTATCAACTTCCTCATCTTGCCCAAAATTAACCCAAAACACATTATCCAAGGGTTGGTGAGCAGTTCCCCCACCTTTGTCTCGAATATTTGTAAGAAATGCTGCAGTCTTCTCAATACAATTATCGAATGTGTCATCTCTGAACTCCATAATTCCACAAGTATTTGTGAACACTTCGCTGGACACCACAAAAGCTTCAGGTTTTTCTTCTTCTAGACCCAAGTCTTCAGTAACCAGAGATGGGTTGCAATCCAATTTTATGCTCACATGAGTAGCATCATCGATTTCATGATACACATACCCAATAGAATCACCAAAACCTTCATTCACTTCATTTGACAGACAAGCTTCCACATGGTCAGGAATAGCATCCGTTATCTCACAATGAGTAGCAAGTCCTCCTCCTTTGTCACGAATGCTCTTAACAAAAGATTGGGACAATCCATTCTTCTTGAACCTTACAACTCGGAATAGCCCTCTTAATTGTGGCTTACCATTAGAGGTGATGATTGCTCGATTACTCGACATCAATATTTAACCCTGTAAGCATCGTAAGTAGTATAAAGCAAGAGGGTATCGTTCACAAACCGGGGATCCATCCAGGGCTTAGGATCACATCAATTAACACGAATTCATAAAGATATAAAAAGTTGATATAGATTTCGGATTGAATCATAAAAACAGTAAATAAAACCTAAACTAATATATACATGTGATCAACCAACCAACACATAAACAATCACCAAACAACTCACATAAAAGAATCGAAACAAGTCCTATGTCCATCTTTAAGAATCATGCCGAGATTAGTTCATGAACAACTAAGGTTGGATCATGCAATCTAAGTTCCAAATCAGTAACCTATATGCATAGACACTTAACACATTCAAGTCTTACCACTCGGCTTCATTGAAATCTAACATGTTCATCTTACCATACAATCCCAAAGCCATGCATATCGAATTCATTAAGTATGTCACCTATTTAACCCCCAATCATGCAATTTCGAAAATCATATAGAAAAGAATAAGCATGTTCATAGCATAAGTCTTTAATCCAACAACCTAAATATCATGCTACAATCGTATACATAACACTTAGAAATCGAAATTGATTAAGAACAAGGTTCGGCAGAAACCAAAAACAGAAATTCCATAAAACCAAAACATAATTTCGAATCCTTTATATAAGTTGAATCAGGTAGCTATTTCATAGACAAAATTGAAACAAGATTACACTATACAAATCGCAACTCATCCAAGAACAAGAATAAAACCAAAAACCGAATTGAAATAAAGAGAGAATCATGGTTACACTTTATCAATCAATCGATCCTACAAGGTGTAGCCAAGACTTCTAGGGGAATGAAACCTCTTCTCAATCGTGCTTGAAGGCTATAGATAAAGGTGGAGAATGGTGGAATCGGTTTTAGGATTTCTTGGAGGGATGAAGGATGAATTCGGCAGAGCTAGGCTTGTGTTTTTGTGTAGGGCTGATGATGATCTGAATGGAGAGGCCGAGCCTCTATATATAGGGGTTTAGGAAGCCTTCTTGCCGTGCCATAAGGAGATAAAAACCAATTGGGAAACTGAAATCCTCTTTGTTATGGATTTGATTTATGTACTCCATATCCAACTTGATGTAGGAAACCAAGTCCAATAGGGAGATCACATTAAGGGCTGCTCGGCATTCTCTTGGTCCAACTAGGAGTAGCTAGGCCGGCCTCCTCTTCTCCTTCTTCAACTCGGATATGATTTCCTTGTTCAATTAGGAATACAACTCGGCAACTCTTCTTTCTTTCCAAATATGATTTGTCTTTCCTAAAAAGAAATCGTCGATTAAGGAATAGGAAAGAATGAAAATAGGAAAGTAGTGTCCTAGTCGAGTAAGGAATCCTAGCTCAATAAGGAGTTCTAACACTTAGCACAATTTCATCATCAAATCATTCAATTTCGGCATAGCTCTACCTAGAACATACATATGACAAATATGAGCCTAAAACAACTAAATAAGAAGTAACAAAGCATAAGAATAGGGCATATAAACATTAAGAACGTCACACTTTGTGCTCCTATCAAGAGGCTGGCATTAAACCCTTGCCATAACTTGCATCACACAACCCATTTGACTCGGACATTTTATCAAATAGGTAGAGTGCATCAGGTTCCTTCCATTGTTTACCAAAATTTGGTCCTTGAAAATCTTGCTTAACACCCAGCCTAATCATCTTTCTACCACTTCCACTCAAAATTCTCATCAACACCACTTAATTTCGCACCAAGCACAGAATTAATAACATTACAACCATTATCCAAGAAACTGGAATTAGGGACACAACTTACTGGACGAAACAATGCAGAGATGTTGTTCGACTGAGCCGAAACGGTGTTGTCGACCAGAGGAGGCACAACAGACCTTTGAGTGCGACTTGCTTTCCAAAGATGAGAGTGAACTTGTGGTACATGTGAAGGGTTTTCTGGAGCGCCCGGTCGTCGTGGTGTCGAGGTTTGCTCCAATTGGAATTTCTCAAACACGTTTTGCATCTTCGACTCAAACGTTGTCAGGGATTTCTCTAGTGCACGGCTAAAAGCAAGTCGAATTGTTGCTTCCTTTTCCCTTAAAATTTGTTGCCTCTCCTCTTCATCGAGTAAGAGTCTCCTCCTCAAATCACTGGGATCTGGTGGATGTCGTGGTGGTGATGAGCGTGGTGGTGGAGTAGGATTTGGCTGTGGCGGAGAATAAGGATTCATCGGGGAAAATGGTTGATACCACTGTTGCAGCTACGGTGGGTATCCTAGATTAATGCCATATGGCAGAGATGGATACCACTGTTGCGGCGACTCTGGGTACCAAAGATGAACGCCATACGGCGGATACGCCGGCTGCCCAGCCCCCAGCTTCATGGCTCTGGATACCACTTGTTAGAGAGACCAAGGAACAAAATCTCCCTGATATTTCCGATATATCCTCCGATATCTCTCTTTTTCAAAAAAACGATATATCTTAGGGGTAAATATCTTATTTTTTCCCGTATCTGCGATATTTCTCCGATGACATAAAATATCTGCGATATTTCTCTGATATTTACGATATATCCGATATATCTTCAATATTTTAGAGAAATATTTGAAAATTTTCACTTAAAAAAATTTATCTCAATTTGAGGATGTCTCGGGCTCTCCTTGACCTGGAGTTTTTGATTAATTAATCACCTCGAGCCTGGAGGGATATAAAAAATAAGACTAGAAGAGTAGTCATTCAATCGTCTTATTTTATTTTTTCGTAAAAGATATCAAGATGAGCAGTGAAAGTTCAAGTCTTAACTCTTAAAAGTCAAGCCATATCAGTGACCAGTGCTCTCCTTGACCATGAGGGAATCCAAAATAAAGGGTCACAACGTAGTCTCACACTCTCATAAAGGTCATAAGAGAATATCGAGAATTTTAGTAACAAGTGTTCTCCTCGAGGAATATAGAAAAAGTAGTAATCTTTATCTCCTTGACGTCCTCTCAAATGATATCTAGATAAGGAGTGTTCTCCTCGAGCACTATTGGGAAAAGTAAAAAAACATGAGTCACATTGTAGTCTTTGTCTCCTAGAAGTTCCCTCATACCTTCATAGATTGCTAGCAACTCGTGAACCCATCATGGAAGGATGATAATACTGAAATTTGACATGCGTATTTTAGCACAAATGGCTTCCTCTTCTGTTTGTGAAAGAAAGTGGAGTACTTTTGCTCTTATTCATACAAAGCAAAGGAACCGTCTTGCATATCAGAAGTTGGAAAAACTCGTATACTACTACTATAACATGAAGTTACGACTACGTGATAAACGAGCAAAAGATAATATGATCAATGAAAACAACGATATCGATCTACTTCATGTTGCTAGTGAACCACTTCATTATGACATTGATCCTCTTCATGATTGGATTATGCATGCACACCTTGATAATGAAAATGGCTACCCTCCTCCATATGTCGTAGAAAAGGCAACTGATTTTAGAATTGATGTAAACAAGGTATTATCTGATAAAGTTGGAGACCCAAGAGATGATTCTGATAATGCTAGTGTGTGGGGCGGTGTAGCAACTCCGGATAGTTCAGATAATGATGATGATGGTGGTGGTGGTGGTGGTGGTAATGGTGATGGTAGTGGTGGAAGTCGACAAGGTGGTGGAGATACAAGGTTTGAATATGAACAATTTTATGTAGGTGGAGAATTTGAGCAGTTTACTTGTGAAAGTAATTTTTATTATGCCACCCAAGATGAGAATCATGGATCTAGAGCAGGCGGTCCTAGTGCGCAACAGAAAAATAGGTGCAGGAGGAGGATAAGAGGAGTCATTGATGATCAAAATATTCCATCGGATGTTAGTTCAGTTGTCTTAAGTTTTGATTATATCAGTTTAGGCACATAACACAGTAGGATGTCAAACGAATCACATGAAGTCAACTATCAACCTGGTCATCCTATTTACAATTATGGTCAGTTCGGAGACGTTTATGATCAATTATCGAGTTGGGTTTGATAGAGCGTTCGTTAGAACGTCTATAAAATACCCTGAAAAACATCATCGTTAGTATAGAATAAGCAGGGATCGTTCAGTCCGGGGAATCAAAAGGGCCTCAACACCTATCATGTTATTGGGGGATTTGATTTGGATTCTAAAACTACAACTTAAAATAAATCCTAAATTACTTATATACAATTGATCAACCATTCATCACATAACCAAAACACGAATTTCACTCAAGAAACATGTATAACACATATAGATCAACATATAGGCAGCAAGTATTTTCGATTATATCTAAGTCCATTTCAATTCCAATTCTAATTAGAGTCCGAAGCGGTTCATCTAATCGTTAAGACTTCTTAATCATTTAGAATCAACGAAGCGTTCAATCCTAAACATATGCTAAAGAGGGTTCAACATAACGAAGCGTACTAGTTAAACAACAAAGTAGCACATAAGCACATTAAGTCGAATTGGAAACATGTTACACAAGCATGGCGTCACTCATCTTGATTAAACATGCGAATCCCTAGAACTATCACAACCCTAAACAAGTATCAATTATTGAAACACGAAGCGCATATTCAATCAATGAACACTTTGGTGAATGAAATCGCAACCTTAGGAGAACCATGGCCTTGGCGTCCTCAAGCATTGATTTAGATGTACAAGTTCAAGGAACAAATCGAAATAAAACCTAAATACAATTCGGAAACCTACTGCCCCTATTCATCTAGCACGTCAAACACACATATTTCAATGAATTCATACAATCAAAACATAAAACCAAAGAAGTCTGAATTTATGTTCTTCATATATAAAACCGAAAATCACATCCAAGAATTCATACAATGAAATCGAAAAATGCAGAAAACCAAAAGAAAAATTACAAGCCATGGATGAATCACATTTTAGAAACCTTCTAGGATGAAGCAAGGATGATTCGGATTTGGATGAGGAGGAAGATGAGCACGGTTTTGTGGTGATGGATGAAGATTTTGTGGCTTGAATTTTCTGGATGTGTTTGGGCAGCAATTCGGCTGTGTTTGTGGGAGAATGGAGATGAAAAATATGAAGGGAGGCCGAGCTATATATAGAGGAAGGAGGAGAGGAGGCTGCTAGGGTTTAGGATGGGCTGATCCATGTATGCACGGCTGTGATTTCTTCTCCTTAATTGGATCGAATGGCTCTCCTTGTTTTCCTTGTAGAACAAGCTCTTATCTCCTTGATTCTCTCATGGGCTGCACGGCATGGGCTCCTTTTTAGTTGCTGAATTGATAAGGCACGGCTGAACACCTCTTCCCCTTGTATAACTCGGATTTGAACTCCTTCTTTATCTCTTTGAATTATCTCTTCAATTCTGAAATTAAGAAAAGAAAATCAATAGTAAGAGATAATGTATTTCGAAAATCATGTCCTAATCTAGACATTAGTTGTCTTAAAAAGACACATGTAATAGATGAGCTCAACTAGATTAGGAAAGTTTCTAATTTGCAAAAAGGAAACTTACTAGAATAAGTAAGTTACTAGAACAAGGAAGTTCATTTAGGAAAGTTTCGTAATAAGAGTTTGAGTTCAAGTAGGACTTTCCAAAATGGTACGTTTCCTAGTCTAACAAGGATTCCTAATGCAAACATGACTCTCAAGATATCGCCAATGCGACCAAAACGTAGAAAGATGAAGACTCCTAATTCAACTAGGTTTCCTAGTCCTATAAGGATTCATACTCAAACTAGGACTCTAGACCAATTCTTCGTTTTTAACTCGTTTAAGCACAAAAACACATCCATAACCATCCAAGACTCCTATTGTGGCTCAATGACTCGATATTACAACAATAAGGGTTAAGCAAAGTACAAATGGAGGTAAAAACATATTAAGAACGTAGCACAAAGTGCTCCTATCAGGGTTCATCTTTATTATCTCATTCTCGGAGAAACTGTTAGTAACTCAAAAGAGATATATAACTATCATGTTAACCATTACAATTCGTACTATATGGCTCGTATGTTTTGGGCAAAGTATTGTAGTTTTGTTGACCAACGTGCATCTTTTCAAGCACCTAGAGCTTTTTTTGGGTACTAGATAAAATTAATAATTGTATTTTGTTTGTATGTAATTCAATAAGAAATAAATAATTTTGGAAGATGAACGATATTTTTTTCCAATATCCCCGATATATCCGATATCTCCCTTTTTCAAAAAAACGATATATCCCCCGATACCGATATTTTGAACCTTGAGAGAGACTACAGGAAATGAAATAAAACTTCAATATTTTCTTCGATTGCTTTCAAAGAGGATACAACAGTCTACATAAACCCAATGGCTGGTCATATGCTACGCACGTGACTTAGTTACTCTAGAATCATAAGTAATTGGGAATTTGGGTGCAAAATTTGATGAAGTAAAGGATGAACCCAAAAGAATATTGAAAAATCTGGGTGCAAAATTTGGGAAAATTTGGGGATTGGAATTGAATCGAGTTTGTGAGTGATTAGGAATTACGGATTTTTGCGAATTGATTTTATATTGTAGATAATCTGGTTCTGATACCCATAGGAAGAAAACTAGAAATTGATTCATCTTTGGGTTTTGATAATTTGGGTGCAGAATCATATTCAATATTGATTCATCTTTGGTCTAAACCCAGAAATTTGCTGGTAGGGAGTAGTGCTCCTTCTGCAGCACTTCCTCACCAAACATGTTC
Organism: Argentina anserina; assembly: GCF_933775445.1. Classification (NCBI taxonomy): domain Eukaryota; kingdom Viridiplantae; phylum Streptophyta; class Magnoliopsida; order Rosales; family Rosaceae; genus Argentina; species Argentina anserina. Next base: position 9,273,809 of record NC_065873.1, on the reverse strand, counting down.
CAAATTAGTATTGTGTAACCATACTCACTTGAGTAGGACGAGTATTAATATTAAAGTGACACCAATCTCAGATACCAAACGTGCACTAAATGTCCAATGTAACATTTTGGTAGAGGTTAGGAAGAAATGTAGGGCCAAGGAGGAACTCAATATGGTTTCTTTTTTTTAGATTTATCCAAATGGAAAGACAGATCCCCTCAATATCCTGATCATCAGCCAAAGACATTGTAGTTGGTCGTGTTAATCACTTGATGTTATAATCAAACAAAAACTAGTTTTGTCATACAACGCATAGTTGGCCATGACTATTTTGGTGTTTAGCTTTCAGAGTTTGGAAGATGTTTAGATTTATATGATAAAAAAGACTGACAAAAATGTCAATTGTAAACAATAATTAATTGTGCGAAGTGACAACAAACTGTTTCAATTTTTGTTGTCACTATGTTACTGGAAATCAGAGTAAATCAGCGGTTAGTGACTCATTAACACAGGAAACATAATGGCCATTTAAGCAGAATTAACCTTTTTTTCTAGCTAATTGGATTGACATTAAATACGATCCTTGAATCTTCCTACTTTATGTTACAATATTTAACATATACAAAAGTGATTTCCAAGTGACCACACAGAGTATTCTCTTGCGGAAGTGTATCAATACTAAGTCTTATTTGTCATGATGGTCCCGTGAGAATGAATGCATGGAGTAGGCTCTGTGCTGCCTGGGTTTCGTCAGGTGTCCCGGATATGACAATAATCCTATCAGTTGTTCCAGGACGAGGTTCATGCACTATGACTTTGGCACCGGATATCTGATTAAGGGGGAAAAGCGGTTATTATTAAGTTGATATAGACTTCAGACAATCTACTTTTATCATTTACCTTGAAGGACTGTTTGAGGCTCATTCATCGTAGGTTGTGGGTGTTATTTGTTTTCGTGGACTGGTGGTCCACACAGGTTTAGGAGAGGTATATATCTTATTGATACAATAAGTTTTCTACCATAAACTGATTCAAACTATTAGTAAACACAAGCAGCCCTCCAAAATATGAAAAAAGCTAATGCTTAAGGCTTGGATGCCAAGAAGCACCAATTTTGAAAGGAGCACTAGCTAGTTATAATAAAAGAGAACCATTTTGGTGAAATAATACAAAGGAAGCAACAGTACATGAATGAAATGAAATACCTGTCTCAGACGAGCCAAATTGGTGCCATTCTCTCCGTACACTGAGCCAATTACATTTTCAGGAACAATGATCTCTACCGTTGTATTAGTCACAATAGCAGATTTGCTACCACTATGTCAAGAGAAAATAGTTAGCTGAAAAGGAAAAGGAAAAATAACAAGCGTCCTACAAAAGTTTTAAGAAAAAGTTCATTGCTTTTCAGCTTGGAAACACAAGAAAGTGTGCCAGTTACAAATGGAGGCTAAATAGATCAAGTCTGATAAGTTTATTTGTGTGAATTTCAAGATATATTGAAATATAGATGAGATTATATAATCAATCAAACAGCCGAAACATAAGGGTGTGGTCCTAGAGGAATAAAAATGATTTTGATATCACTGTGGAAGAGCTGAAAATACAGTCAGCCACTCAGCGAGCAGACTAAAGACCACGATGTCAGATCTACTAAATTTTGATAGCACTTGCTCATAAAATTTGAGAGAACCTCAAGTCTATAATATATTTGTTTAAAGCAAGTGGCTCAGATCTCTTAAAATATTGCTATTTAGCATTACCACATACATTTTCAAACACATCTATAGCTACTGGTACACATTAGAAGACCTCAAATCCTGATGTTTTCTACTCGCGCTTTAAAAGGGTTCTATTTTATTTTCAGATACATATAAACTAAGCTCTATATAATATACACGATGCAGTGTGCACCATTACTAACCTGCCAAGATCCGAGCCACTTTTTAGAGAAGTTAAACCCCTACCAGTTTCTGAAATTCCCCTTGGAGCAACCATCTGCAATCCAATCCACAAATCAAAGGAATTAAAAACAAGTAAAACCACATGCATGTAGAAGAGTACGATTAGAAGCATACCTGTGATGCCCATGGCCTTGGTGAAGAAGGATGATCTAAATTATGAGAGAGTTCAAGGTGATCCATACTTTGAGATAGAGTAATATGTCGACTGAAACTGTGAGTAACACCAACTGATGATGATAGCTGAAATCCAATAGGAGCAGGATTACTGAGTCTTCCATAAGGACCGCTATCCGATACCACAGTTGAACTCTTCCTCCTTCCAGAATTATTCACCGTACTGGAGAAAAGATTATCTCGTAGCCTACCAGTAATATTGTACAAAGCATCTTGCACGTTTGAAAAATCTCCTGAAACCTGTAGAACAGATTTAAAGTACATGTATGAAGAGTTTGAAATACAGTAATTGGGACTAATAAAAAACTAATTGCAAGTTTACCTGTACGACTTCATCATTCTCTGAAGCACATTTTGGGACCTGCTCACCACCTATTATCCGTATACCAGTACTAGTTACCTTCCGGATCTCGGAAATAATTACACCCCCCTTTCCCAGCAAACAACCAACTTGGCTTGTAGGGACAACAAGACGTGCGAAAGAAGGTGAACCTTTTGAACTCGTGTCTTTCCCCTTTTCAATGCCCGCCTCCACAGACCTTGAGAAGACAAGGACAACAGCTTTTTGTGCTGGCGAGTAGCGGGACTCAGGATTCTAGGTAAGATAAAACAAATTATGAAACGTATTACTCACAGATATGACAGACCATAAGCAGTTTAGCCTGCAAGAGCAGAAAATTATGACAATTTGCAAAATGAAAACCTCGGATGCAGTAATAGTAATTAATCTTTCATCACACTCGGCCACAGATCCTCCAACACTTATAGTAGCACCAGTCTCATTCTGAAGGGCCCTGACAATGGCACCTCCCTTCCCAATTACACCCCCAGCCCTATCATTAGCACAAAGAATCCTAAAAGTAACTTCCTTCTGAAGCGTTCTTGTATTTAGTGTTGGGATCCTTTCAGCCTCTATTGAAGGCGGATAAATTCCTGAAGCATAGCTCATGGAGCTGCTTGGCAAACTGGAAATCACTGTGTTCCTCTGTGAAAGGCAATCCACACGAATTTCAGGTAAAGTTTCACGAGGAACTGTCTCAATAGGCCTACTTCCGGTCATCCTTGTCTTGTCAACTGGTGGACAATCTTGAAGACGGCCAGAGACAGCAACAAGTGCTTTCTTTACAGCCAAAATATCCCCTTCTATCTGTCACATCATTGAATCAGTTTCAAGGAAGAATAAATAAAGTTACCTTTTTTTTAACTGAAAAATACCACAATTGAAGCAAAGAATCATATTACACGCGAACAGAAACCAAAGAGGCTACACTATAACACAACACGGAGATAATAGATCACCACGTATCAGCTACCAGGTTCTTCTCATCTATTTGGTACCTAGGTTTATATGCATACATGATCTGAAAATTGTATGCAAATGCACACAATAAAGTTAACAAAGTGCTTGGCAGGAGACAAAAGTACCTGCCACAATTTCTACAAGTAACTCACAGATATAATGTTTCTTCTCTCATTTTCCTGCCGGCCGTAATTTCTTAAGGACACTAGAAACTTGGGCCATTATAAACATCAGAACAAGCCTGAGACTACAACCTAAGATCAAACGCCGCTACCAAGTTATAATAATTAGCTTAGTGAGAGTGATACATTCCTATACACAATTGTGCTACTCATCATCTTAAATGTACATAATCCCCTAACGAACTGTAGTTGAACAATCGACACCAAGTGCAACATCATTGAATCGGAATCCACTATATTCAGGTTAGTTAGTCGAAACGCAATGCATCTGATTGACACAAACATCAACAAACAAGACAATGCAGACAGTGACAGACCTCTACCATCTCGTCGGAAGGCGCAGCACAAATAGGCAGTTTCTCATTCAAGACCCTAATTTTACAGCCAGTCTCTTTCCTAATCTTCTCCACCACCTTGCCGCCCTTTCCTATCACCGAGCCGACCTGCGCTGCCTCCGCCAGAAACCGGCACGATACGACTCCAACACCTACTCCTATCGCTCCGGTCACCGCCGCCACCTCGAGAATCCTCTCGAACACTCTCAGAAGCGCCTCTTGCGCCTTGGACACCTCAACCTCCTCCTTACCGCCGCCGAGGACAATTTTGGAGCGGAGCGCGGAGGGAGCGACGACGACGACGACCCGGTCGGGGGTGTCGGGTTGGGGAGGCTCCTCGATGCGGATCTTGGCGCCGGTGGCGACCTGGAGCTGCTTGATGACGGCGCCGGACTTGCCGATGACGCCGCCGATGCGGGAGGCGTGGCAGAGCATGCGGAAGGCGACGTGGCCGGCAGGGACAGTGAGAGGAGGCTGCTGCTTGTGGGGTGGCCTGGAGCGCTTGGAGGGTCCGTTTTCGAAATGGGTCGGGTCGGAGGAGGAGGATGACATTGTCGATGAAAATGAACGCTTGGCTGGTAGAGACGGAAAGATGCTTCCCATACTCTACTCTCTCTCTCTCCGATTCTTTTTCCGACTACTCTCCCTCTCTCAACTGACTCTGGCCGCCGCGACTTGTTGGGTTTGGGGTGACCTGCCAATTTTAGTCCGTAAGGGGTGTTATGTGCCCGCGCGCAAGTGAAAAATCCCCCGAACAAATTAGGAAAAATGAATATCCACTACTATTTGACCTAATTTGATTATCTAATCTTAGTCATTTACGATAGTGTCTCGGCATGACTCTTAAAGAATAATTAGAATCTAATTTTTATTGCTTTATATAAATTGTTTTGGTGATGTATTGTGTGTTGGTTGGTTAATCACATGTATATATTAGCTTAGGTTTTATTTGTTTTTATCTTTGATACCGAACCTATATCTCAAAAATCCGTAAACTCTTATGAATTCGTTGTTAAATGTTTGTGATTCTATGCCCTGGCTGGATCCTCGGTTTGTGAACGATACCCTCTTGCTTTATACTATTAACGATGCTTATAGGGTTAAATATTGATGTCAAGTAATCGAGCTTTATCAAATGGCGTCGTTGCCGGGGATCCATAAAGATGGATCTCAAATCTTTGAATTTCGAATTCACTGTTCATATTGTGCATTTGTATATTCTTATCTTATTTTCTTGTATGTATAGTAATTTTATCTTAGGCTGTTGTTTTGATGTTTGAGTGAATGATTGTTTTAGGTTGTAAATCGAACGGAATCGGTAAAGTCCATTTTGTTAATATTAGCCTTAACCTCTCATGTTTTCTTCCAAAGTTTTTGCATGAGGTTGAGGGCGGCTTTTATTAACACTATGAGATTTTTCTAACACCCAAGTTTGTTTCAAGCTGAGTAAGGGTCACGCTCTTTCATTACCCTGGTGCATGGGACCAAAATTGGATCTCAGAGAACTATTGACTGACATACATCTCGGTGATGAAGTACTTAGGCTGCACGTCCACCTTGGTTTACAACTTAGAATCAATCGTTCATTGAATCGTTTGAATGACAACTTAAGAATTTTAAAGTATGCAATTGATTGAAAGACTTTTGTAAATACGTTTTGAACGAAATCTTGTATATTTCTTGTATGATTTTTTGTATTATTTTATGCGACGAAGAAGTGGGAGAGTTCGACATTCTCCTGTCACCACCAAAGAAGGCCGTGCCTTCCAAAGACAAGGATGTCGTGTCCTTGTCCCAAGTTGATCATGTCGTGCATGACAAAGGTAAGTTTTCTAACTCATGTGGAATAGTTTCAACTAATGTCCTTGCTTGTGTACATTTTCCCAATAGGTTGAAAGCTACCACCAATGATTAACGGATCCATGGAGTAATTCAAGGAGATGACAAGATCAATTCCTAGTTGGATTAGGAGAGGAGCGGCCGTGATGCTCTTATTCAAACAAGGAAGACGTGCGTGTGTCATCAAGAAAGATATTCCCATCCGGATTGATATTTCCAAAGTAGAGAGAGATGGATTCCTAGTTGAGTTAGAAGAGGGAAGTTTTTGTGAGAAGTCCTAGTTAAGTAGGAGAAGCCCATGCCGTGTGTCATCAATGAAGAAGTCTAGGCTATAGACTCTAAACTTAAGCCAATGAAGGAGCCATCAACGAGTGTTTGCATTTTCTTATCCCTTATCTATTTTTAATTTTCGTTGCTTATTATATTGTACATTGAGGGCAATTTAACTTTTATGTGATTTTCAGAATTGCATGATTGAGGGTTAAGTAGGTGGCATGCCTAATGAATTCAATATGCGTGGCTTTGAAGTTGCATGGTAGGATAAGTATGTTAGATTTCAATGAAGGCCGCTTGGCAAGAGTTGAATGTGTTAAGTGTCTATATGTTTAGGTTACTGCTTAGGACCCTAATTGCATGATCCAACCTTAGTCATTCATGATAGTATCTCGGCATGACTCTTAAAGGAGAATTAGAATCTAATCTTCGTTGCTTTATATGAATTGTTTCAGTGATGTATTGTGTGTTGGTTGGTTGATCACATGTATATATTAGCTTAGGTTTTATTTTCTGTTTTTATCTTTGATACCGAACCTATATCTCAAAAATCCTTAAACTTTTATGAATTCGTTGTTAAATGTTTGTGATTCTATGCCTTGGCTGGATCCCCAGTTTGTGAACGATACCCTCTTGCTTTATACTATTAATGATGCTTACAGGGTTAAATATTGATGTCGAGTAATCGAGCTGATCAGAATCTAACTGGTGAAAGAATAGCTTCGTCGTAGAAACTGGGTGAGAGTATGGGTGTATCAATGGGAAGAAGTATCTCCCGGAGAGGCGCATCCCTTCACACTTTCAAGCGATTAACTGTAGTTGTTAATTTTATTGATTATGTTCTGCATAATAGTTGTGTACTGAAGTATGATTGTTTTTATATTGCGCACCAGGGAGAAGGTTAGTGTTATCGCACCACGAAGTTGACTGTGTCAACCGTGTGACGTACATGTGGAGGTGCCAAGGTCGGACTTGATCCACGACTTGAAGGTGTTGACCAACCCATACCTACTATTTGTGCAAGGATTACTCCGCCGCCATCATGAGCGACACCACTACACCTTTTTTTTTTGCGTACTAATCCATGATTGTGTGTGCAGCTACGACGCTCTCGGTAAACAAGAACTTCGAGAAGTCGGAACGCGTTTGCTACGCGAGGTTCTTGCAGCAAGAAGATCCCCACGTGACTGCGGATACTGAAGGACTTGCTCTAACCATGCTGCAATGGGTGATGTCTAAGCAATCGGCGGTGGCGAATAAGAAAGTGAACGCTGCCGCGAAGTGGGTTGAGGACGCTTCAGACGTCATAGACTTGCTCGTACCGACACACGCATCCTTGCCAAATAAGCAAGGCTTTCCTCGTCGTAGCGCTGCGGAAGCTGTGAGACAGATAGACACGGATCTGCGGTTGGCCACGTCGGCAGAGTCGTTGGAGGGGGCAAGAAGACAAAGGCACAAAAACCGGTCACCACTCAACGTAACACGAAGTCCACCACCGCACCTGAGGAGGTGATAGACATGACGGTTGCCGCACCGCAGCCCAAGAGAAAAAAATACCCAAAAGGGGCCCCTGACCTTCACCAATTCCAGGTTGTACGAGGACCTTTCGGCCCTTGATCATAGTCCACTAAGCCAACTGGGCGCGGCGGACCTGGAGAAGCTGGTCTTGATAGGCCAACGCGCCTAGCTCGGGGGATTGCGGCAACCTGAGGGATCCAGCTTAGACGTGCGTAGTCCGTTCGGTCTAGCTGCGACTAGGGCGGTGAAGATGGTGTTCAACTTGCTGGATGCGGAGCAGGAAGTCATGGAGGAGCGGCGCCTACTTGCCGAATTGACGGAGCATGAGCGCAATCATGCAACAAAGGTTCTGCTGTTGGAGAATGACTTGGCTAATGCCAGGGCCAAGTTAGAGAACACAACGAACCTGCAAGAAGACCTTCATCAAGAGGTTTTCCGTTAGCATAGCAGATAACCGCAGAGAGGGATGTTGTACAGTCGGCTTTGGCCAAGGCAGTGGAACGGCTTGGGAAAGTGAGGGAGGAGGCGGTGATGGAGAAAGCGCACGTAGTGGAGGAGGGTGCGGCCAGCGCAGTGGCAATGTTTAAGGCATCATAGCAGATGACGGAGTACCTGGAAGGGTACTATGTCACGGCCATGGGTGACATGATTGCGCAGCTCCAAGAGCTGGGGATGCTGGATCCGGCGGACTACGAGCTTCGGCTGAGGGAGAAAGGGTTGGAGGCGCCACCTATGCCTCATGAAGTGGTACCGCCCTTCTCGCAGCTATCCTCTGATGCGGAGGTCGAAGCGCAGGAGGAAACTGGTAAGGAAATTTCGTATTCTTCTTCTACTGGTTTATCTTGTGATAATGATAGGTCTGATTCTAATTCGGAGACTTCTTTACCTACTCCTCCCTCGCAGAGCGCCAGGATGCATAATCATCCCAAGGCAAACCGGGGCAAGCGACAAACTTAGATTCTGCGTGGACTAGTGACGCGGCCTGAACAACGCGATGTAATCCAAAGCTTGGCCGTGATACGCTAGTGTACTATCATAGTAAGGATCAATGGTTTGAAAAATTCCTCAATTTATTGATATCATGGCCGTAGCCGAATCTACAAAGATGGCTTTAGCAGTCTGCCGTAAGTACATAAAACAGTCCAAGTCCCTATGTGTTGTTCTATGTGCGAACCTTACTTATAGTAGTACTTAAGATGTTCCATGTTCCAAGGGTGGGCTAGTCTTTCTTCGTACTTGTCCTCCAGGTAGTATATGTTGGGTGCAACGATCTCGACGACTTTATATGGTCTGTCCCATCTCGGGCGTAATCCGGTGACCTTTGTTTGAACCTTCTTGAGGACCCAGTCACCGAGCTGAAGTGTTCTGCTCTTTACTCGAGTTGTAGAAGCGTGCCGTAGATTAGACAGAAGGGTGTCTTGCCCGTGGCCTCTGTTGGCGTGGTTCGGATTGCCCATAGTACTTCGTCAAGCTTCTCAGGCATCATCCAATTTCTTCCTAAGGAGGCTCTTGTTAGTTTGTTGGCGGCCTCCACTTCCCCATTAGTCTTGGGGTGCACGATAGAGGAAAACTTGAGCGTAGTCCCCCTTGCTTTGCACCACGTGATGAGGTGGTCATTATTGAACAGTGTGCCATTTTCCGTGATGATAGATTCTATTGTACCGTGGCGGTATAAGATATTGCGCTATAGGAAATGTTGGACCTTCTCAGTTGTTATTGCGGCGAAGGGTGCAGCTTCAATCCACTTGGAGTGATAGTCGATGCACACGATGACCCACTTAAATTGGCATTTCCCGACGGGAAGTGAGCTGATCAAATCCATGCCTCAGAGGCAGTTAATCCATGGGCTAACTATGTATGATAGTGGTTCTGAGGGTTGTTGTGGTATAGGCCCATGTATTTGACGTTTATGGCAAGATCAAGCAAGCTCTTGTGCGTCAGCGGCAAGTGTGGGCCAGTAATAGCCTGTTCGCAGTGTCTTTCCAGCTAGTGCGTGACTTCCGTAGTGGTTACCGCAGTCACCACTGTGAATTTCTTGCAAGATATGTTTGCCTTCTTTAGTTGTGCCGCATCTTAAATTGGCGTTTAGGAGGCCCTTGCGATAGACTGTGTCGTTTTGCAAGTGGTATCTCACCGTGCGTCTCTTTAGTTGTCTTGCAGCATCCTTGTCTTCGGGTAGGTTTCCATCATGTTTAAATGCTATGGTCTCATCTATCCACGTGCCTTAGTGTTACTAGCCCTTGGTATCCTTGTGACGGTAGATCACTTCGACCTTGGTATCCTTGTGACATTGATGTGGCTGCGCCGTGGCAATCCTGGCTAAGGAGTCTGCCCTTGCGTTACTAGCCCTTGGGATCTGGGTGATGTGATAGGATTCAAATCATTTCAACAACGCCGTGACATATGCGAAGTAAGCTGCTAATTGCTCATCTTTTGCGGTGAAAGACTCGGTGACTCTATTGACTACCAGCTGAGAGCCGCTGAATATATTGATACTAGTTGCGCCAGTTCGGAGGGAAAACTGTAGTCCTGCAATCAGTGCTTCATATTCCGCTACATTATTGAAGGCATCAACGTTGAATTTAAGAGCGTACTCCAGTTCTAGTCCCCCCGGTCTACTCAAGATGATGCCTGCATTGCTAGACTTGGTGCAACTGGAACCATCCACGTGTAAGTTCCATGGGGAAATTGTGGTGCTGGTTATGACATCGTCTGGTGCTGTCTCAGTCGTATCTCGGATAATCATTTATGCAATAAAATATGCTACGACTTGGCCATTTATAGCGGGCCGTGGCTTGTATTCGATGTCAAATTCTGTCAGCTCAATAGCCCACTTGTTGAGTCGCCCCGAGTGTTCTGGATTATGCAGTACTTATTTGAGGGGTTGGTTTGTAAGTACGTGGATACTGTGAACTTGGAAGTTATGGCGCAGTCATCTAGTCACAACGATAAGCGCAAGAGCTAACTGTTCTAGTATCGGGTATCTCGTCTCTGGACCATTCATTGCCATGCCAGCGAAGAAGACTGGCAAATCTTTAGTTCCGTCTCGGTGGACTAGTGAACTGCTAACCGCGGTTGTGGATACTGCGAGGTAAAAGTATAGTAGTTCTCCTGGCTGGGGTTGACAATAATGGCACCGTGACAAGGTAGTCTTTTAGCCCCTGAAAGGCTTCCTGGAAGTCAGGTGTCCAGTCAATCAGTTTGCTCTTGGAACCCCTTAATAGCTTGAAGAATGATTCACATTTGTCGGGCAACCTTGAGATGAATCGTGATAATGCCACAAGTCTGCCCTGAAGAACTTCCACATCCTTCTTAAGTACTGGCTGCGCCATGTCTAGAATGACATGTACTTATTCTGGGTTTGCTTCTATGCCACGTTGACTAACGATGTAGCCCAGGAACTTGTTTGTCGTTACGCCGAAAAAAAACACTTTTATGGATTCAACCACATCTTATTCTTTTTAAGCACGTTGAAGATGGTTCGGAGGTTGGTTACGTGGTCCTCGGCTTTGACGCTCTTGGCCAACATATCATCCACGTATACTTCAATCTCATGACCGATGTGCTTATCGAAGATTTGTGTGACACAACGCACATACGTAGACCCTGCGTTCTTTAACCCAAAGGGCATGACATTGTAACAATACAGGCCCCTGTCAGTAACGAAGGTAGTAGCTTCTTGATCCGCAGGGTTCATGTGTATTTGGTTGTACCCCGAGTAGGCGTCTATCATTCTTAGCAACTCATGACCTATTGTTGTGTCGATTAGTTGGTCGATTCTGGGTAAAGGGAAGCTATCTTTAGGGCACGCCTTATTCACGTTCTTGTAATCCACACACATCCGCCATTTTCCGTTGGCTTTACGGACCATGACACAGTTTGAAATCCACTCTGGATACTGGACCTCCCTAATGAACTTCATGCCCTTCAACTTGTCCACCTCTTGGGGTATTGCCATACTTTTTTTGTCGTCGAAGCTGGGCGCTTTTGTTTGACTGGATATGCTGAAGGTTTTATGTGTAGCTCGTGCATGATAATGTCAAGCGAGATGTCAGGCATATCCTCGTATGACCATGCAAATACTTCCATGCTTTCTCCCAAGAAGTTTGTTAGGTCTCTCTCCACTGTGGGGCTAAGGGTATGGCTGATCTTGATCTTTCGCTCCGGGTGGTGTGGGAAGGGTGTGATGCTTTTCAAGGAAGATTCGGGATTCGCCGGGGTCTTGGCTTCGTAAGGCGTAGTCTTTTTCTTGCCTTTACTTTTTGCTACTTCGCCATCTCGCGCGTCGATGACCTTGTCGGTTAAGTTTGTTGCAACATGTACCGCAAAGATTTCGTGTCGGTTGCGCGTGCGTCTAACTGCGCTTGTTTGGCACTCTTTCGCCACGGATTATGATCCTCGGACCTGCCCTGATCCGTTTGGGGTTGGGAATTTGATGAACATCATGTACCCATCAATGAAGGTTCGCATTCAGTTGAGAGTAGGCTAACCGATGATCCCGTTGTAAGAACTGTAGGTATCAACTATGATGAACTTAGCTAAGTGTGGGGTATTTTGATAGTCACATATTTATGTGACTTTTATTGTGTTGAATATTCTTTTTACTTAGCTATTTTGTTATGTTTTATATTTTTAATTAACTTTATTTGTTTTTAGGTATTTTGAGGTGGAATAAAGAAGAAGAGAAAAATGTGAAATTCCGGTAATTTTCCGAGCACCACCACTTTTGGTGGTGCCATGCATTTTCGGGCTAATTTTATGGAGGAGCAAGGAAGGAGCAACACATTTTTCTATCACAACTAAATCTCATCTTTTTAGTTGAGATTTAACTACACCATTTTTCTCTCTTTCTCACAAAATCATGGTTCCCCATTGTCCAAAAATATACGCCTATATTATGCAAAAATCTGATTTTAATTTGGGTGTAATCATCACCTCTAGGTCCATCACTTTCTTCTTTATCACCCACTTCCTCCATGATCATTCAATTTTTTTATGATTACCCACTTCCTTCCACTTCATTCCATGATCACCCACTTGAAGTCACCTTCAATCTCCTCAAGCTACAACTCACATCTCCTCAATGTGCTAAAACCTCATTAAGCCTCTATAAGAAAAAGGAAGTTCGGTCTCTTCTCCTTTAATTCATCTCTCATGTATTCTTTGATGCTTTTATTCAAGATTATGTGTAACTAAATTCCTTAATAGTTAGGGGCTAATCAAAACTCTTGATATGTCTTCGATTTCAAACTCCAATTGATTTATATAATTTTATATGAGAATTTCTTCACTGATTGTTCATTGATAATTCTATTGCATGACTCATTGGGTCGATACTTTGATGCTTGTTTTAGGGTTTTATTATCCTAAATATGTATATGATCGACCTATCGTTGCATATTCTGTGAGAGATAACAAGTTCTTTACAAGTATTTGTGTGAAGTGATTCCTTAGTCATCTAAGGCTACCGACATTGACCTTAGATTCTTTGTTGTTATTCAAACGTTCTTAGAACTTCATAATTTTAATTATTTTGGTCTAAATACTGACATGTCATAGATCAATTAATTGAGAATATAGTTAAGTCGATACATGACATTTAGCAATACTTATATCTTAATTATTTTTGTTCACCAATCAAACAAATTCCGAATACCCTCACAATTTGTGTGGTAGTCCGCCACTTTGTCTAGTTAGAGTTTATTTAATTTCATAATTGTTGGTTGAGCTTAGGTTAGTTAATTAATTATATTTCCGCTCCTAGGTCGAGTCTGCCAGATTTCTGGTTTATGTGTATGTTTGTGTTTTTAAGTCTTAGTTTCACCAATCCTCTGCGGGTAATGACCTATATTTGCTATTTACTACATTTATATAATTGATTCGATAATAGGGTATTTTTGTAGGTGGTCGGGGATTATTTAATTCTAAGTTTTAAAAGTTTTTTTTTAATTTTAATTTTAATTTTAATTTTTAATAATAATAATTATTATTAATTTTAATTTTTAATTTGTTTAAATTTTAAATTTTACCTTTTTTTAGTTTGTATTTATTATTTTCTTTCTTTATTTTCATTCTTACATTATTTATTGTGTGCATGAGCTTTTTGTATGGATACTCGACATTTACAAGCTCTGAACCACTGTTATTTGATCCAGTGATTAAGAAAGCAACAAAGCTAAACAGGAAACAACAAAGACTACAGGTGAACACGAGTAGCAGTGTTGGTGAGGATTCTGGGCCTAAACACCATTCTAATTCAAAGACTGAGTTTGAGGAAGAGCAATGTGTGCCAACGCCTCCACCATCACCATGACCAATGGCTGCAAAACTTAAGGAGTCTTTTATTCCGGGCACAGGTGCAGCAGAATCACCAATTGTGCTACCAGAAAATTTGGGGGTTTACTCAATTCCCCCATCTCTGATTTCGAATCTACCACACTTTAGAGGCACTCATTCTGAGTTTATAACATTATGCAGAATACAGAAGTCAACAACGGTGGATGATAATGTTGTGAAACTTGTTCTTTTTTCTTTTTCCTTGAAAGAGCAAGCAAAGACATGGTATAATTCATTAGCTTCCCAATCTATTGACTCATGGGACAATATGTGTGCTGCATTCAGCCTCTCGCACCAAGAATTTAAAGAAGCAGATCAGTACATTCAAGCAAAGAGATGGAGATGAATTACATGAAGCGTGGAGTCAATGCAAGGGTCTACTACGTCAATGCCCCCATTACAAGTTTGATCTCAACACTCAAATGTAGTACTTCTATGAAGGACTGGATTCACTCAACAGGCAAAAACTTGACTCATCTTGTGGAGGAAATTGGTGGAATCAGACTGGAGCTGAAGCTAAGCAAATTGTGGAGAATCAAGAAGAGAATTCAAGACAGTTTCAGTCCAGAGACCGATCTATAGGTGCCAGCAGAAGATCCTTAAATGCTATTACCATAGATGGAGCCATAGAGAAGATATTGAGTTCTATGGAGAATGACATTGCCTTAATTGCTAGTGCTATGGAGGTGAATAAGAAAGCTACCATTGCCACATCTCAAGTGGTTTGTACTATTTGCTCAGCTAAGAACCACATTGTAGAAGATTGTCCTAAGTGCAGATCAGTTGAGGAAGACACCCAAGAAGAGGATGTCAATTTTGTTTATAGGCAACCCAACACATATAATAGGAATAGAGATCATCCATTCCTTAGCTACCGAAGCAATAATGTGCTCAATCCTCCAACTACTCCACCTGGATTCCAACAAAGACAACATGTAGGGGATGTGCAGAATTTGGCCAAAGAGATTAACATGAACTTTAACTTTGGAAGCTATGATGCAACAAATGATGTTTGATAGCGAAAAGGAAAGAGAGAAAAGCAGTGCATTTCGCCAAGAGATCAAGTCCACCACTTAGCAACAAGGAAAGACAATTGACTTGTTAGAGCACCAAGTGAGCCAAATCTAACAAACTCTTGCACAAGTCAACCCAGGATGACTTCCCAGCAACACTCTTCCTAATCTTAAGGGTCATCATGAAGTCAATGCAATGGTTTTGAAAAGCGGGAAGGTGGTGGATGCAGCTCCAGTGGTCAAGAAGCCAAGAAGAAAGTGGAAGAACCTGTATTAGAGAAGATTGTGCCTGACGAACAAACTCAATCCGTTGAGGAATTCTCTCAACCTGTTGAGAATGCACCTGGGACAAACATTGAGTCAAAACTGAAACCAGCCCTGGTATGTCCCTTAACCTCACCTTTGATTATCACTAATGTGTCTTTTCCTAGCAGGTTACAAAAACAAATGAAGGAGGAATGAGACAAGGAGATCCTAAACGTCTTCAAAAAGGTTGGAGTGAATATTCCATTGTTGGATGTGATCAAGAAAATTCCTCAATATGTAAAATTCCTCAAGGACTTGCGCACTTCAAAGAGAAAATTCAAAGGAACCGAAATATTTGCCTTGAGTGAGAGGGTGTCAGCTGTGCTACAAAGAAAGTTACCACCAAAGTTAGGTGATCCGGGACGTTTCACTATTCCTTGCACTATTGGTGATAACAGGTTTGCTGGTGCTCTTCTTAATTTAGGTGCTTCCATAAATTTAATGTCATATGTTGTGTATGATAGAATGAATATGGGAGAACTTTTGCCTACTCGGATAACCATTAAACTTGCGGATCGATCTAAGTGTTACTCTAGAGATATTATAGAAGATGTGCTATTGCAGGTTGGTGATTTGATTTTTCCAGCGGATTTCTTTGTATTAGAGATGGAAGGTGAACAAGTGCCCTCTGAGATACCATTGATTCTTGGTAGACTATTCTTGAGAACAACTCGCACTAAAATTGATTGTTATGAATGTTCACTTAGCATGGAAATAGCTGGAGAAAAGATCAAATTCAACATCTTTGAATCCCTCAAGCACCCAAATACTGATGATATGTACTCTTGTTGTTCTATTGATGTTTTTGAGAGTTTTGTGCAGGAGTTCATTCAGTACTCATTGGAAGAGGATCCCTTGCGAAGTCATGGAAATGACTGGTAAAAAAAAAGTTTTAGCACAACCGGTTCAATCTATTGAGGAAATTCCTCAACCTGTGGAATTTGAGCCTGTATTTGAGATTGCATCAGCTGAAGACCTTCAGATGGAGGAGTATTATGCAATGGAGGAGGCATTTGAATCTTTGCCATACATGACAAGTATGTCTCGTAAACTCATTCCTCTTCCGGTTTCAACTAACGTGCTTGCTCCATCTATTCGGAAAGCGCCCGAGATAGAGCTCAAACCTCTACCTGAACATTTGAAGTATGTTTTTCTCGGAGATTGTGAAACTTTACCAGTCATAATTTCGATAAAGCTCTCACAGTTGCAAGAGGAGAAGTTATTGACTGTTCTTAGGGAGTACAAGCAAGACAATGGATGGACAATAACAAATATCAAGGGAATATATCTCACTCTGTGTACTCACATGATACATTTGGAGGAGGGAGTCTCAGGGCGGAAATTATAGTTGAGCTTTACTGCTTTAGCAAAATATTAGGTCAGGTCACCAGTACTGTATACCTAAATACTGGTAAAATAGTAGGTTTTACAATCACTGGCTGTAATGTTAACGAACAAGACTGAAGCACAAGTCAACAACTCTAACAAGCTTAAAACTCATACTCTTCACCACTAATATCATTAGCCTGAAGCAGGGAAGCAGTTCTATTACATGACCAATGATTACTGTTCTTGATGGACAAACTGAATGAAAACAGAAGCATCTACTTACAGATAATTACATATACATAATTGAGCACTTTTTACCTGATCAGATCCGGTGGCCTGATGTTTCACCCTTCACGTTTATCTAGTTGCCGAGAACATAAAGCATTGCGCCACTAACACGGTTTGAGATGGTAAACAATGTAAGGAGTTTCGGAAGTCAAAGTAGTTCTTGAGACCACCTAAACCTCATACCCTGGGTTCACTTTCTGCTGTACATCTCCATAACTCCCCAACTCATCCATGGCCTCTACTGTAATGACCCGATTTTTCGGAAACAATTTATTTGAATTCTTAGAAATTAATAAGTTTGTAAAATTATTAAACTGCATTTGTTTCGCTTCGCGACGTTGTCAAATCGAAAACGGAACCGTCGTCGGAAATCTAAATTGGAAAAACGTTACGTTTCCGCGACACGAGAATCGACTTTTACTCCGTCGCTCGTTTCCGAAAACTTCCTTTACGAAAATTGTAGAGCTCGTCGATACGAGTTCGTGGACACATCACTCGTTCTAATCGGACGTCGTACGTGAAAGTTATTAACGATGGAAGTTAGTTTCCGATTTTAGAAGAGGGTATAAAAAGGGAATTTGGGATTGGGGTTTCCATTTTCAGAAACCCCTCACCCGCCTCCCTCTTTCTCTCTCTTCTCTCTCTCTCTCTCCCCGACTCTCCCTCTCTCAAATCGCCTTCGGCGATCCACCCCCTCCGGCCTCTGTGGCTCTCACCGCCACTCCCACGACCTCCGCAAGCCCGACCGCAACAAACCCTGAGTAGGACGTGTCCTCCCTCGCCGCCGTTCGCCACCTCGAAGCTCCTCCGTCGATCTGCAACTCGACGCCGTCCAAATCCTCGTCTCCGGCGATGCAAGCGCTCGGAGGATAGCATCTCGACACCGATCCTCACCCCCGGTGCCGCCTGCGACAAGATTCGTGGACGGGAAGAAGGGAAGGAAAAAAAGGGTTTTGGGCGGCAGTGGGCAAGCCACGCGCGCCGGTTCGAGCGGCGCGTGAGCTCCACGCGTTGCCACTGTAGAGAGGCGCGGTCGCCGGAGGTGGCGCGTGAACCCCACGCGCTGCCACGTGCGGCGGCGCGTGAACAGTGATTTTCAAACAGTAATTTTGTAAAAAGTGATTTTTGTACGGTGAGTGTAAAAAGTAATTTACGTACAGTAAATGTAAAATTATTTTACATACGGTGAATGTAAAATGATTTTACGTATAGTAATTGTAAAAATATTTTTTTAAGGGTAAATCGGTAATTATTATTTACTGAAACAGTATTTACGTTGAAATAGTACATGTATGTACAAGAATACGTAAATAGTATGTACTCATACAAAAATACGTAAATAGTATGTACTCGTACATGAATACGTAAATAATATGTATTTGTACAATAATATGTGAATAGTATATATGTCAACAGTAATTTCGTAAAAACCAAAATTGCTGAACAATAAACATTAGTACTGTTTCGCCATTTGAGGTTTTACGCAACGTTTCTAATCACATCTTATGCAATCTAGGTGTTCGACAAAACAAGTAAGGATTTGCTTTCGGAATTGCGGAAATTACGCTTAGGAAAATAAGGTGAGTAAAATCTCACAATGACGAATCTACCCTTAGCGGAGATTCATAATTACACTTATTTTAAAAGATTGAACTATGATATGTATATGATATAGTGGGTTGTGTATGTGTATATTTGGTAAAATCGATACATATATATGGGTTACTATATTATATACTATCATATTCCCGTTTTCAAATAAGTACATTTATGACATTGACATTTATTTATCTGAGCATGTCACTTAGTTTGTACAATAACATGTGAGGATTGTTTTGTACGTGGTTTTAACTTGAGTGAAGTTAAAACGTGTTTGTTGTCTTCAGACTTGTCTTCGGACGTGTTGGCATGTCGGAACCTAGCCTTGGCCGGGCGACAGTTGCGATACAGTTAGAGCTCTAGTCTGTCAGCCAGTGTACTGGCATGAGAGGTAACAAATGGGTTACCGGCTTATGAGTACACATATTTTTGGATATTGGGTAGCAAGTGGTTGCCCAATATCAGGCGGCGTATTAGCATGAGGGGTAACAGATGAGTACCAGCGCTCATGAGTACCCATATTTTAAATGTATTTGGGTAAACAGATGGGTTGCCCGATTTCTCAAGAGCACTTATATTTTCAGATATTATTGGACAACCAGATGGGTTGTCCAATGACTCATGAGTACATTTATAATTAAATGATTTCGTGATTTCACTTTTGTATTTATTTACGAGCTATAATGTTGTTTTACTCACCGAGCTACAAAGCTTACCGGGTTTGTGTTTACAATCTCGGTGCACCTATTCGATGGTGTAGGGGATAGTTCTGTAGTTGTGGATTAGCAGAATCGACGGACAACTCTGAAGACTTCGAAGTTGTTTTATTTTATCTTGTGGTGAGGATTGTGAGGATTTTACATTTCCATTTGAAATAATGCTTGAATTTTAAATTGGTTTTGTAATAATCCATTTGACTGAGTTGTACTATGAACTCAGTAGTGATACGCTGTGACGATAAGATGATTTCGAATTATTGAGGTTATTTTTGAGTTTTGATGGCTCCGATTTTCGAGTTTCATACTTGAAATTTCGGGGTTGTGACATCTACACTTCCCAAAAATAGGGGCAGCCTTTGATGCAGCTTGATTGGCTGTCTTGATAAAATTCTATTTTCACCATCAAAACCCTTACCCCTAGCTTGCTCTACTAGGAAGCTAAGAGGGATAGCTTCATAAACAAGACGTAGACGGTCCCTTGGGTTCATTGCAACACCACCATACAGCAGAGTTCGATAGAAGTCAGCTACCAAAGAACAGATATAACGGGCAGAATACTTCTTGGGGTATTTGCCTTTTTCTTGTCTCATGATAGGAGCACTTTGTGCGACGTTCTTAACATGTTTTCACCTCCATTTGTACTTTACTTAGCCCTTATTATTGTAGTGTTGAGTCATTGAGTTGAGTTAGGAGTCTTTGGTGGCGTTAGTTGCCTTTTGGTGCTAAAACAGGTGTAAAATGCAGAAATTGTCAAGTGTACATAGAGTAGTATTCCTTATCAAACTAGGAAACCTAGTTGGGTTAGGATTTTTATTATTCAACATTTCTGTAACATTGGTGATTTATATTTATTATTTTCTTTCTTTATTTCAGAATTAAATGAGAGATAATGGCTTGGAAATTATGGAAAGAAAGAGGAGAAGAAGGAAACAAAAGGAGAAAAAAGAAAGAAGTAATTTAGTTTCTGAATAAGATGAAAAGGAAGAAGTATGCAGCCTTAAAAGATGGAATGTTCATCCGGCCATTAAATGGAAAGAATAAGAAAAGAAGGAAACAAAAGAAGAAAAATGAAGGAGAGAACAAAGAGATAATTCTGAAGAATGCATGTGGTTTAGAAGAAGGGAGAATGCATGTGACCAACAAAGATGATCATCATTCAATCGAGAAGGAAAGAAAAGAAAAAAAAGGAAATACATGGATCAGCCCATTCAAAACCCTAGCAGCCCCTCCTCTCCTCCTTCCTCTATAAAAGGCATGGCCTCCCTCACAATTCACGATCTCCATTCTCTTACAAACAAAGCCGAATTGCTGCCTAAATACATCCAGAAAATTCAAGCCAAAAACCTTCATCCATCATCATCATGCCGTGCTCATCTTCCTCCTCCACCAATTCGAATTCATCTTCCTCCATCCTTCAAGGTTTTCTAATGTGTGATTCATCCATGGCTTGTAATCTTTCTTTTTATTTTCTGTAAATTTCGAATTCATTGTATGAATCATTGGATGTTATTTTCGGTTTCATATATGAAGAACATAAATTCAGACTTCTTTGGTTTTATGTTTTGATTGTATGAACTCATGAAATATGTGTCTATGCCGTGTATAATAGCTATGAGCAGTAGGTTTTCGAAATTAATTTAGGTTTTATTTCAATTAATTCCTTGAACTTGTGCATCTAAATCAATGCTTGAGGAAGCCAAGGCCATGGTTCTCGTAGGGTTGCGATTTAATTCACCAAAGTGTTCATTGATTGAATATGCGCTTCGTGTTTCAATTATTGATACTTATATAGGGCTGTGATAGTTCTAGGAATTTGCATGCTTAATCAAGATGAGTGACGCCATGCTTGTGTAACATGTCTCCAATTCGACTTAATGTGCTTATGTGCTACTTTGTTGTTTAACTAGACGCTTCGTTATGTTGAACTCTCTTTAGCATATGTTTAGGATTGAACGCTTCGTTGATTCTAAATAATTAAGAAGTCTTAACGATTAGATGAACCGCTTCGGACTCTAATTAGAATTGGAATTGAAATGGACTTAAGAAGAATCGAAAATACTTGCTGCCTATATGTTATTCTATACGTGTCATACATGTTTCTTGAGTATAATTCGTGTTTTGGTTATGTGATGAGCGGTTGATCAATTGTATATAAGTAATTTAGGATTTATTTTAAGTTGTAGTTTTAGAATCCAAATCAAATCCCCCAATAACATGATAAGTGTTGAGGCCCTTTTGATTCCCCGGACTGAACGATCCCTGCTTATTCTATACTAACGATGATGTTTTTCAGGGTATTTTATAGACGTTCTAACCGAATGCTCTATCATTTTGGCGCCGTTGCCGGGGAATTGATTAATTCTCAATGCTTTAAAGTGTTACTATTGTGTTATATTGTGAATTGTATAATTGTATTTTGTTTATGTGAATAGTAATCGTCAATAGTGCATCTGTGAACAGTAACTCGAAAATATAAAAAAACAAAAATTTGAATTCGTAAATCTTGTATTTGTGATAGAGTTTCTGTTTGTATATATTAAGTTGTTATTTGTTATATATTGTTGTAGTAGTATGCATATAGGAAACTTGTTACACATAGTTAATTTTTTTTTATTTTTTTATTTTTTTTAAGGAAGCTAAATGTTTATTTATGCTTAGTTTATTGTAAGTTATAAGGTGAACGGAATAGGTAAAGTCCATTTTGTTAATATTAGCCTTAACCCTCCATTTGTACCTTGCAAAGGTCACTTGGGGTTGAGGGCGGCTTTTATTAACACTTTGCGAGCAGTCTAACACACAAAGTTATTCCGAGCTGAGTAAGGGGCTTGCTATTTTCATTACCCTGGTTCAAGGTTTACAAAATTGGATCTCAGAGGCCCATAGACTGACATACATCTCGGTGATGGAGTCGATTGGCAAAACATCCTTTCGAGGTTGTGGCCCCCGTGGTGTCCAACAAATGAGTCTTGCCTTGTGACTATCTCTGATTCTAGCTATCAAGCCTTCTGAAACAAAGGAATGAGTTTGTGTCTAGACGATATACTTAGGCCGCACGTCCACCTCGCTTTATAACTTAGAAAATAACTTTGTACAAATAGATGTATATAGTACAAAAGAAAATAATATTATAATTTTTAAGGTATATCGGATAAAGCAAGACCCTTACCTTGGGCTGTTTCAG
Source organism: Argentina anserina (assembly GCF_933775445.1). Taxonomy (NCBI): domain Eukaryota; kingdom Viridiplantae; phylum Streptophyta; class Magnoliopsida; order Rosales; family Rosaceae; genus Argentina; species Argentina anserina. The sequence continues at coordinate 9,251,477 of NC_065873.1, read as the reverse complement.
TCCATTGCACAGTTAGCTCCTCTGCTCCACGTACCTTAAAAGTTAGGATTGTGTGTGAATAAAATCAATTAGACTTAGTAATACTCTTATATTTGTAGATTTCGAATAAAAAAAAATTCTTTAAGTTTAACTATATTTGTATTCAATTGCTAACATTTCTTTTATTTCATTTTATACTTAATCACTAACATTTTGTGTGTCTTTGTATACCTTAGTTGCCAGATAGTGATTTTAAGAAAGAGTTGAAGAATTCTATTGTTAACAGTTGATTGAAGCTCTCAATGACTTGGAAAGGATGACAAGTGTTGCAAGAAGCGGAGTTCCACCACACTCTAACTTTTGATTCGTGATTTGCATTTAATTTAACTCATACTAACTTTTATTTAATCATTAACATTATACTAACTTATTCTTTGAGTTCCCATGTTCACTCTTCTAATGTTCTTTTTCTTGATGCGATGTAGTTTAAGAGTGGGTGAACATGATTGAGTTTTGATAGTCAAAGAGGCACAAATTTGGAGGTGTAGAACTCCAAGTGGCGTCGCCTACAACTTAAAAAGAAGTGAAGAGTCTAGGCTAAAGGACTATAAAAACTCAAGCGCTGCATGGGAGGCAACCCATTTCAACCGTACCTGTGGAGGAGTCGTCTACGGGAGTTTGCTTTTTCTTATCCCTTTACTCTTATGGTTGAATTGTATATGTATTGATGTGTAATCTTAGTCTATACTTATGAATTACATTCTGATTATTGAGCTTACATTGAGGACAATGTAATTTTCTAAGTGTGGGGTAGGATTGCATGATCATTGTTTGCTGATTTTTGCTTTGACTACATGATAAAAACGAAATAGAAAGAAAAAATTCGAAAAAATGTTTAAAAAATCGAAAAAAAATGTGTTGTTTTGAGTCTTAGGATGCCCCTAAAGTCTAGGATGATTATGTCTCTAAATGCATAGATGATGGTTTTGCATTTCATAAGAATTGAATTGTAAGTTTCATTGATAATGTGGATTTGGTATGAACATGTGAGAGTTGATTGAATGTAATATGACATACATGTTTGGTTAGTTTAAGTCCATAACAACCTGTGAGTTTTTGAGCCTATATATGCTTTCTTCTTGAGTGATAATATGAAATTTCGTGGTTGTTATATGAACCTCATTATTCTTTGCATTCAATGACTATGTGCCATAGCTTTTAATGGACTCTAGAATTTACTAGAACTCATCTTTTGTGATTATTGAAACTTTTAAATCATAAAATGCTCTGATTTTGAAAGGGATTTATGGATCATTTCTAGGATTACCACCACTTTAGCCGAACAGCCATGTATCCCTATATGTGCCCTGTTTGGGACCCCTTAGTTGAACCCCATTTGAGCCTACATTGAGCTTTTTCTTCATCACCTATGTTATCTCCATGCCTAGTATAGTTACCTCTACCTTGTCCTATAGACTTGGCAGAACTTTTGTTGAGATGCTTATGTGATGATGTATGAAATAAGTGTGGGGTGGAAGACATGAAAAAAAAAAAGAATAAGCTTTTAAGCAAATGCCGAAAGAAAAAAAATGATTGAAAAAGGAAAAAAATGCGTGTATAGAATTCGGCAATACAAGAAAAAGAAAAGAAAAGATGTGATCTTCCATTTGTAATTTAGAGTTGAGTTGTAATTGAAGGTCTACAAATGTTTATTTGACCTTTGTCCATGTTCACTTTGTGATTAAAATGATGTTTGAGCCCAACTTGTTATATTTGGCCCTTGATGGTGTGTGGTGTCATAAGGATGGTGTTTACTCTGCTAAGTCTATAGGATTACATTTGTGATTCCTTGATATTCCATGCCTTTAGCTAAGCCTAAACATTCACCCTTATCAAATGATCCTAATGATTCTTAAAATGAGCAAATCTTGGTTTGTGGAGACGATCACAAGAGTTGAGCATATGGTTTTGGTCCATTTGTGCACTTAGTTGTTAAATGAGGTTTTCCTTTTGTTATTCACAAAGTGCTTTCATTTGATGAAATATGCAAGCTATTTGATGTTTTATTACCCTTTTTCTCGCATATACTTGTGTGTGAATCATAACCATGAATCTGAGTGAAAAGAAGAGAGTATGCCTTCTGAGGAGGATTGGATTGACTAAACATGTTATATGCCTATTGTCTCATTTCTTACTTATTCATACTATGAAGCATGTTTATGAAACTTGGAATTTATGTGCTTACATTCAAATGCTTAACTTGAAAGCTATGTGTTTTGAGATTCTGAGGCAATCATTTCGGGGTAATAGTGTTTTATGTTTGTTTTGTTTTGTTTTGCTAAGGGTCTAGCAAAAGCCAAGTGTGGGGTAGTTGATAGGAGCACTTTGTGCGACGTTCTTAACATGTTTTCACCTCCATTTGTACTTTACTTGGCCCTTATTATTGTAGTGTTGAGTCATTGAGTTGAGTTAGGAGTCTTTGGTGGCGTTAGTTGCCTTTTGGTGCTAAAACAGGTGTAAAATGCAGAAATTGTCAAGAGTACATAGAGTAGTATTCCTTATCAAACTAGGAAACCTAGTTGGGTTAGGATTTTTATTATTCAACATTTCTGTAACATTGGTGATTTATATTTATTATTTTCTTTCTTTATTTCAGAATTAAATGAGAGATAATGGCTTGGAAATTATGGAAAGAAAGAGGAGAAGAAGGAAACAAAAGGAGAAAAAAGAAAGAAGTAATTTAGTTTCTGAATAAGATGAAAAGGAAGAAGTATGCAGCCTTAAAAGAGGGAATGTTCATCCGGCCATTAAATGGAAAGAATAAGAAAAGAAGGAAACAAAAGAAGAAAAAGGAAGGAGAGAACAAAGAGATAATTCTGAAGAATGCATGTGGTTTAGAAGAAGGGAGAATGCATGTGACCAACAAAGATGATCATCATTCAATCGAGAAGGAAAGAAAAGAAAAAAAAGGAAATACATGGATCAGCCCATTCAAAACCCTAACAGCCCCTCCTCTCCTCCTTCCTCTATAAAAGGCATGGCCTCCCTCACAATTCACGATCTCCATTCTCTTACAAACAAAGCCGAATTGCTGCCTAAATACATCCAGAAAATTCAAGCCAAAAACCTTCATCCATCATCATCATGCCGTGCTCATCTTCCTCCTCCACCAATTCGAATTCATCTTCCTCCATCCTTCAAGGTTTTCTAATGTGTGATTCATCCATGGCTTGTAATCTTTCTTTTTATTTTCTGCAAATTTCGAATTCATTGTATGAATCATTGGATGTTATTTTCAGTTTCATATATGAAGAACATAAATTCAGACTTCTTTGGTTTTATGTTTTGATTGTATGAACTCATGAAATATGTGTCTATGCCGTGTATAATAGCTATGGGCAGTAGGTTTTCGAAATTAATTTAGGTTTTATTTCAATTAATTCCTTGAACTTGTGCATCTAAATCAATGCTTGAGGAAGCCAAGGCCATGGTTCTCCTAGGGTTGCGATTTAATTCACCAAAGTGTTCATTAATTGAATATGCGCTTCGTGTTTCAATTATTGATACTTATATAGGGCTGTGATAGTTCTAGGAATTTGCATGTTTAATCAAGATGAGTGACGCCATGCTTGTGTAACATGTCTCCAATTCGACTTAATGTGCTTATGTGCTACTTTGTTGTTTAACTAGACGCTTCGTTATGTTGAACTCTCTTTAGCATATGTTTAGGATTGAACGCTTCGTTGATTCTAAATAATTAAGAAGTCTTAACGATTAGATGAACCGCTTCGGACTCTAATTAGAATTGGAATTGAAATGGACTTAAGAAGAATCGAAAATACTTGCTGTCTATATGTTATTCTATACGTGTCATACATGTTTCTTGAGTAGAATTCGTGTTTTGGTTATGTGATGAGTGGTTGATCAATTGTATATAAGTAATTTAGGATTTATTTTAAGTTGTAGTTTTAGAATCCAAATCAAATCCCCCAATAACATGATAAGTGTTGAGGCCCTTTTGATTCCCCGGACTGAACGATCCCTGCTTATTCTATACTAACGATGATGTTTTTCAGGGTATTTTATAGACGTTCTAACCGAACGCTCTATCATCTCACAGTATCTATATACTTCCTTAGCCCTTCAGGCCAGTCAAAGTATCTAGCATCATTTACAGAGTATATTTGTCCTGGAGAACAAAGAGGCACTATAAGTGCTAAGCGCTACTACCTTGCAGTTCACAGCATCACTATTTTTAACAAACATGCAGACCATTTGTATAGAATAAAATCTCAGGTAGATTTATACATTTGTCATGGTAAATAATTTTCCACGGAAATGTTAATTGTGATAAAAAAAACTATTAATAATCTGATGCCATCAGTGTAGTAGTCATTCTCAAGGTCAGATAACCTTTTGTTTTTTCAAAATAAATCATCTATTTCTGAACCTGTCAGAGACATGTATAAATTCTACTAAAACATATACTGTATGAAAGTTTAAGTTCAGTGTTACCACGAGGAGGAATTGTTAAGCTTGGATGTGTGAGAATGAAATCTCCTGCTGCATAGTCCAGCGTAAATGCATGTGTTCCGGAACCAAAGCTGTTACAGAATATTGTGGCTGATGAATACAGAACATAGCCAGCAGCTACAAGCCTAGTTCCAGCCTGGAGTGAATTCCGCAAAGCCTAGTTCCCCAAAGGCGTTTGTATATCCCAAATATTGTTCCGGTGGGAATGGATGCTTCAATGTTTCGTGAACCGTCTAGAGGATCTGTTACTACTATGTACGGGGCATCATCAGATATCCAAACTGGAATATCATCTTCTTCTGAAGCCATGACAGCAACTTTTCTAGAATTTCTAAGAGTTGCCAAGATGATCTCATTCTTGATAGATCGTTACTCAGACGTCTATAATAAATTCTGTAAAATATCATTGTTAGTATAGAATAAGCAGGGATCGTTCAGTCCGTGGAACTCGAAACTTATTATGTTATTGAGGGATTTAATTTTGTTTATAAAACTATCACTTAAAATAAATTCTAAATTACTTATATACAATTAATCTACCACTCATCACATAACTAAAACACGAAATCTACTCATGAATCATGTATGACACGCACAAAATAACTAATAGGCAGCAAGCAATTTCATTCTTAGTTCATTTCAATTCCGATTTTAATTAGAGCCCGAAGCGGTTTATCTAATCGTTAAGACTTCAAAATTATTTAGAATCAACGAACCATTCAATCCTAAACATATACTAAAAAGAGTTCAACATAACGAATCGTACTATTTAAACACAAAGAAGCACATAAGCACATTAAGTCGAATTGGAGACATGTAAGCAAGCATGACATCACTCATCTTGATTAAGCATGCAAATTCTTAGAACTATCACAGCCATATATAAGTACCAATTATTGAAACACGAAGCACATAACTCAATTAAAGATTACTTTGGTGAATGAAATCGCAACCTTAGGAGAGTCATAGCCCTGGCTTCCTCAAGCATTGATCTAGATGTACAAGTTCAAGGAATTAATCAAAATAAAACAATAAACAATTCGAAAATCCTATTATCCCTAGTTACTACACACGACATACATATACAATCAAAGCATAAAACCAAACAAGTCTGAAAATATGTTCTTCATATATAAAACCGAAAAGTACATCCAATAATCCAAAAACTGAAATCGCAATATTCATAAAACAAAAAAGAAAAATACATGCCATGGATAAATCACACATTAGAAACCTTGAAAGATTCGGCAATGATGAATTCGATTATGGAGGAAGGGGAAAGGATGGCACAGTTTGGTGGTGATGGATGAAACTTGTGGCTTGAATTTTCTAGATGTATTTTGATAGAGGTTCGGCCTAACTTTATGAATGAGAGGTGATCTTGATTTGTGAGGTAAGCCGTGCCTTATATAGAGGAATGAGGAGAGGAGAGGTTGCACGGCATTGGCTGATCCATTAAGAATGCACGACTGTGATCTTGCTTCAATGATGGGATCGGTTGGCTATCCTTGTGTCTTTGGTAAATTGAGCTCTTATCTCGTTCTTTCTCTCTAGTATACACGGCATCAACTCCTTATCCTTTGCTGAATTGAATGGCACGGCTTGTTCTCTTTCTTTTCCTCAAGAGTTTTGCATGGCATCAACTTCTTTTCCCTTTTGACTTTGGACGGCATCTCCTCTTTTTTGTCGTGAGTTAGCTTGCTCCTCAAGCCTTGCCGTGCCTTATCTTCAGCTGATCCCACATGCATAGGACTTCTAGCTTATCTCTTCATGTACACGGCTCCTTGATTTCCTCTCGCCGTGAGTTCCTTTCTCCTTCAATCTTCTTGCACGGCTAAGACTCCTTCTCCTCTTCTATTATCTCTTAAATCCAAATTCTGAAAATATGAAAATAAAATCATAAGTAAAAGATAATATATTTCGAAAACTATGTCCTAATCTAGACAATTGTTGTCTTAAAAAGACACATGTAATAGATGAGCTCAGCTAGATTACGAAAGTTTCTATTTTGCAAAAAAGAAACTTACTAAAACAAGTAAGTTACTAGAACAAGAAAGTTCATTTGGGAAAGTTTCGTAAAAAGAGTTTTAGTTTAAATAGGACTCTCCCAAATGATATGTTTCCTAGTCTAACAAGGATTCCTAGCGCAAATAGGACTCTCAAGATATCGCCAATGCGACCAAAACGTAGAAATATGAAGACTTCTGATAGAACGTTTGTTAGAACGTCTATAATAAACCCTGAAAAATATCATCGTTAGTATAGAATAAGCATGGATCGTTCAGTATGCAGAATCAAATGGTACTCAAAACTTATCATGTTATTGGGGGGTTTGATTTGGATTCTAAAACTACTACTTAAAATAAATCTTAAATTACTTATATACAATTGATCTACCGCTCATTACATAACCAAAACAAGAACTGTAATCATGTAATATGTATGACTGATAGGAGCACTTTGTGCTACGTTCTTAATATGTTTTTACCTCCATTTGTACTTTGCTTAACCCTTATTGTTGTAATATCGAGTCACTGAGTCACAATAGGAGTCTTGGATGGTTATGGATGTGTTTTTGTGCTTAAACGAGTTAAAAACGAAGAATTGGTCTAGAGTCCTAGTTTGAGTAGGAATCCTTATAGGACTAGGAAACCTAGTTGAATTAGGAGTCTTCATCTTTCTTCGTTTTGGTCGCATTGGCGATATCTTGAGAGTCATGTTTGCATTAGGAATCCTTTTTAGACTAGGAAACGTACCATTTTGGAATGTCCTACTTGAACTCGAACTCTTATTACGAAACTTTCCTAAATGAACTTTCCTTGTTCTAGTAACTTACTTATTCTAGTAAGTTTCCTTTTTGCAAATTAGAAACTTCCTAATCTAGTTGAGCTCATCTATTACATGTGTCTTTTTAAGACAACTAATGTCTAGATTAGGACATGATTTTCGAAATACATTATCTCGTACTTTTGATTTTCTTTTCTTAATTTCAGAATTGAAGAGATAATTCAAAGAGATAAAGAAGGAGTTCAAATCCGAGTTATACAAGGGGAAGAGGTGTTCAGCCGTGCCTTATCAATTCAGCAACTAAAAAGGAGCCCATGCCGTGCAGCCCATGAGAGAATCAAGGAGATAAGAGCTTGTTCTACAAGGAAAACAAGGAGAGCCATTCGATCCAATTAAGGAGAAGAAATCCCAGCCGTGCATACATGGATCAGCCCATCCTAAACCCTAGCAGCCTCCTCTCCTCCTTCCTCTATATATAGCTCGGCCTCCCTTCATAGTTTTCATCTCCATTCTCCCACAAACACAGCCGAATTGCTGCCCAAACACATCCAGAAAATTTAAGCCACAAAATCTTCATCCATCACCACAAAACCGTGCTCATCTTCCTCCTCATCCAAATCCGAATCATCCTTGCTTCATCCTAGAAGGTTTCTAATGTGTGATTCACCTATGGCTTGTAATTTTTCTTTTGGTTTTCTGCAATTTTCGATTTCATTGTATGAATTCTTGGATGTGATTTTCGGTTTTATATATGAAGAGTATATATTCAGACTTCTTTGGTTTTATGTTTTGATTGTATGAATTCATTGAAATATGTATGTATGCCGTGCTAGATGAATTGGGCCAGTAGGTTTTCGAATTGGTTTTAGGTTTTATTTTGATTTATTCCTTGAACTTGTGCATCTAAATCAATGCTTGAGGAAGCCAAGGCCATGGTTCTCCTAAGGTTGCGATTTCATTCACCAAAGTATTCTTCGATTGAATATGCGCTTCGTGTTTCAATAATTGATACTTGTTTAGGGTTGTGATAGTTCTAGGGATTTGCATGTTTAATCAAGATGAGTGACGCCATGCTTGTGTAACATGTTTCAATTCGACTTAATGTGCTTATGTGCTACTTTGTTGTTTAACTAGTACGCTTCGTTATGTTGAACCCTCTTTAGCATATGTTTAGGATTGAACGCTTCGTTGATTCTAAATGATTAAGAAGTCTTAACGATTAGATGAACCGCTTCGGACTCTAATTAGAATTGGAATTGAAATGGACTTAGATATAATTGAAAATACTTGCTGCCTATATGTTGATCTATACGTGTTATACATGTTTCTTGAGTGAAATTCGTGTTTTGGTTATGTGATGAATGGTTGATCAATTGTATATAAGTAATTTATGATTTATTTTAAGTTGTCGTTTTAGAATCTAACTCAAATCCCCCAATAACATGATAAGTGTTGAGGCCCTTTTGATTCCCCGGACTGAACGATCCCTGCTTATTCTATACTAACGATGATGTTTTTCAGGGTATTTTATAGACGTTCTAAACGAACGCTCTATCATTTTGGCGCCGCTGCCGGGGAATTGATTAATTCTCAATGCTTTGAAGTGTTAATCTTATGTTATATTGTGAATTGTATAAGTGTATATTGGTTTATATGTTTCTGTGAATAGTGATCGGAAATTTGGTTCCTGTGAACAGTAATTCGAAGGATTCGAAAAAAAAAAAATTGTTGTAGTGGAAAGTTGTTTTTTGTTATATTGTTGTAGTAGTATGCCTATAGGAAACTTGTTACACATAGTAATTTTTTTTTTTAGGGAAGCTAAATGTTTATTTATGCGAGGTTTATTGTAAGTTATAAGGTGAACGGAATAGGTAAAGTCCATTTTGTTAATACTAGCCTTAACCCTCCATTTGTACCTTGCAAAGGTCACTTGGGGTTGAGGGCGGCTTTTATTAACACTTTGGGGCCAGTCTAACACACAAAGTTATTCCGAGCTGAGTAAGGGGCTATGCTATTTTCATTACCCTGGTTCAAGGTTTACAAAATTGAATCTCAGAGGCCCATAGACTGACATACATCTCGGTGATGGAGTCGATTGGGAAAGCATCCTTTCGAGGTTGTGGCCCCCGTGGTGTCCAACAAATGAGTCCTGCCTTGTGACTATCTCTGATTCTAGCTATCAAGCCTTCTGAAACAAAGGAATGAGTTTGTGTCTAGACGACGTACTTAGGCCGCACGTCCACCTCACTTTATAACTTAGAAGATAACTTTGTATAAATAGATGTATATAGTTTCAAAAGAAAATGATGTTCTAATTTTTAAGGTATATCGGATAAAGCAAGACCCTTACCTTGGGCTGTTTCAGTCCATTGCACAGTTAGCTCCTCTGCTCCACGTACTTTAAAAGTTAGGATTGTGTGTGAATAAAATCAATTAGACTTAGTTATACCCCTACACTTGTAATTTTCGAAATATAGAAGAAAAGAAACAAAGAAAACGAAATTGAACAAAGATATAAAGAGAGTGACGTTTTTGTAAAGGAAGAGAACGAAAATTTGTAATTGAAAGGAAGAAGAAGTTTATATTTACTTATACTTGTATTTCATATGTTGTAGAGATACTAATATATATGTGTTCTTTTCAGGCTAATGAATGTCCAAGATTACTGGTTGGTCCGAAGAGATTAGTGCTCGCCTGAAAAGAATTCAGCCTCCATCTCAGTTCGATAACGTATCCATTGAATCAGATTCATTTCACGAAGAGAAAGAATTTGGGTCCATTTCGCCATTTCCAAGTGCAACAAGTTGTAGTGGGCTCAATCCTTTGTTCTTTGAGGATCCGGAGTTAGAATTGTTGACAAGCCCATTTCCATTAGCCCAGTTGAATTTCGATCTACCCGATCCAAAACTTGAAAATCAAGAAGAAGTAATGGCATCAATTAGAGAACAAAATGGTCAAGTTGAAGGAGCAGTTGGTGGGACAGCGCCCTCTAACATTGCATATCCTGTTCCACAGGAGGGCAAGACTAGTGATTTCGTTTTGAAGAGTGGGTTTCTACATCATTTACCCAAGTTTCATGGTCTTTCTGGTGAGGATCCTAATCAACATCTCACCTTGTTCCAATTCAACTGTGAGACTATGTGCCCAAGAGGAGCAGACATTCAGATTGTGAAGATGCGAGCATTTCCTTACTCATTGGAGGACCGTGCTCAGAAATGGTTATTTGAGGTGCCAGCTGGTAGGATCACTTCTTGGACTACCATGGTGAACGAATTTCTATCCAAATACTTCCCATCTTCAAGAGTCACTCACATAAGGAAGCAGATCACCGGTATCAAGCAAGGCCCAGATGAGTCGTTTTACAACTACTATGAGAGATTCAGGTCTCTTATAGCATCATGTCCAGCTCATGGCATTAGGGAAGGTCTACTCCTTCAATACTTTTATGAAGGCCTTCTACAAATGGAAAGGGAGTTCCTTGATTCAGCTGCTGGTGGTTCGTTCTTGGACAAGAGCAATGTCATGGCAAAAGATCTTTTGGAGAAGAGAGCAATGAACAACCAACAGTTTGGGACATCTGCAAGTGCTACAAGGCAGGTGCACGAGACTCACTCCAGTTCGAACTCTGCTCTAGAGGACAAGGTCGACAAGTTGTCCAAGATGATGAGCCATTTCATGAAGTCTAGTGAAGCTCAAGTCTGTGGGATATGTACGGAGGGGCACCCTACTGATCAGTGTCCTCAAGTTGCATCTAATGGAGGGTATGAAGAAGTCAATGCCCTTGGTTATCAAGGAGGTCAGAGGTACAACCCATATTCAAATACCTACAATCCTGGCCTACGTGATCATCCTAACTTTCGGTGGTCCAACAATGAAAATGTACTAAGGCCACATCAGAATCAAATGCAATTTGGGCTTCGTCCGGGTGGTTTGTTTAGACCACAAGCTCCACTACTCAATGTACCACCTCCAAACGTGGCTGCTACTCCTAATTATGATGAATTGTTGAAATCATTAGCTGCCGGGCAAAGTCAGTTGAATACCGTTACTCAAACTTTGGTTGTGGGTCAACAAGCAAATAGCAAGGACATTGCGGAGCTGAAAACGCATATGGGCCAAGTAGTGGACTTCATGGGCCGATTTTCTGAGCAAGGGAAGCTGCCTAGTGGTGTCATACCCAACCCAAGAAATGAGCAAGCCCAAGCTATCCTAACAAGGAGTGGGCTTGAGCTAAAGGAGAGCCCAAATGTTGCAAAAAAGGCCCATACAGCCCATGACCATAAAAGTGACGAAATTCCTATGATGATGGACTTGGAGAAGGATCCAGCTACCTCCAAGAAGGAGATGGTGCCGCCCCATGATGCACCCAAAGGTACAATTCCTAACTCAAGTGATTTAGTTAAGACTAATCCTGTTTCGTGTGTACCTTTCCCTTCTAGGTTTGCAAAGAGCAAGAAGGATAAATCAGATGAGGAGGTATTGGAAGTCTTTAGGAAGGTGGAAGTTAACCTTCCTTTGTTGGAGTGCATCAAGCAAATTCCCAAGTATGCGAAATTTCTTAAGGAGCTTTGCACTTCAAGAAGGAAGACTAGGGAGGAGAAGGTAGTGAAAATGAATGAGACAGTTTCAGCTGTCATCCAAAGGAAGCTATCCCCTAAGATGAAGGACCCCGGAAGTTTCTCCGTCCCATGCAAAATTGGTAACACGTTATTTAACAATGTTATGCTTGATCTAGGTGCTTCAATAAATGTTATGCCATATAATGTTTATCAATCACTAGGATTAGGACCTTTAAAGAATGATAACGTGATTATTCAATTAGCTGATCGATCTAACAAGTACCCTAAGGGGTATGTTGAGGATGTCCTTGTGCAGGTTAGTCACCTTAGTTTCCCTGCAGATTTTTATGTGCTAGACATGGAGGTATCACCCTTGGAGACAACTCCACTGCTTTTGGGGAGACCGTTCATGAGAACTGCTAGGACATGCATCGATGTGGCCAATGGGAGTTTATCAATGGAATTTGATGGAGATGTTATCAGTTTCAATGTTTTTGAGGCAATGAAATACCCAGTTTCTGACCTTAACTCGTGCTTTGCTATTGATGTTGTTGAATCTATTGCACAGGTTATGTCAGAAATGTTGGAAGCATAGCAATTAGCTATGGAGCAAGGGGCCGGATTTGACAAGCATGGGGACCGTGTCCCAATAGAGGAGTGGGCTGATCTTGAGCCCAAGATTTTCGAAATTCTTTGTGAGCTTGAAGCTCAACCGTTCAAAAGGTATCCCTCTTTCTTGTCAATTCCCATTTCCACTAACAAATTGTTACCATCTGTGGTTCAGGCCCCAAAGTTAGATTTGAAGCAGCTTCCAGATCATTTGAAGTATGTGTACCTTGGAAAGGATGATACTCTACCAGTTATTGTGTCATCAACGCTGAGTGAGCAGCAGGAAGCTAGATTGATTGATGTGCTTAAGAGGAACAAGACCGCTATTGGATGGACTTTGGCGGATATCAAGGGAATCAGCCCTACAACTTGTGTTCATAGGATACTATTAGAGGATGGCGCCAAGCCTACACGTGATGCTCAAAGGAGATTGCACCCACCAATGATGAAAATTGTGAAAGATGAGGTGATCAAGCTGCTTGATTGTGGAGTGATCTATCCCATCTCGGACAGTCGGTGGATTTCACCAGTGCAAGTTGTGCCTAAGAAGAGTGGGGTGACTGTTGTGAAAAATGAGGCGAATGAGTTAGTACCCCAGAGATTGGTGACCGGTCATAGGATGTGCATTGATTATAGGAAGCTGAATGCTACAACACGCAAGGATCACATGCCTTTGCCGTTCATGGACCAGATGTTGGAAAGATTAGCCGGGCACGAGTTCTTTTGTTTTCTAGATGGGTATAGTGGCTACAACCAGATATGCATTCATCCGGAAGATCAAGAGAAAACGACATTTACATGTCCATTTGGCACTTTTGCATATCGACGCATGCCCTTTGGGTTGTGCAACGCACCAGGTACGTTTCAGCGATGTATGCTTGCTATTTTCTCTGACTTTATCGAAAATATCATTGAAGTTTTTATGGATGACTTTAGTGTTTATGGTAAAAACTTTGATGCATGTTTAGAGAATTTAGAGTTAATATTGAAAAGGTGTGTAGAAACTAACCTTGTGCTTAATTGGGAAAAATGCCACTTCATGGTTAATCAAGGGATAGTTTTGGGACATATTGTATCTGCTAAGGGTATTCAGGTAGACAAGGCTAAGGTTGATATTGTGCATCACTTACCCTCTCCCACAACTGTGAGAGAGGTTCGTTCTTTCCTTGGTCATGCAGGATTTTATAGGAGATTCATCAAGGATTTTTCCATGGTGGCGAGACCTATGTGTGCCCTATTGCAGAAGGATATGCCGTTCATATGGGATGATGCATGTGAAAAAGCGTTTGTGAAGTTGAAGGAGTTGTTGACTAGTGCACCCATCATTTGTCCTCCGGATTGGAACCTGCCCTTTGAGTTGATGTGCGATGCTTCGGATTATGCCGTTGGGGCGGTGTTGGGCCAAAGAAGAGAAAAGAAGCCCGTAGTGATCTACTATGCGTCTAGGACTCTTAATGAGGCCCAGATGAATTATTCGACTACGGAAAAAGAACTTTTGGCTGTGATATTTGCTTTAGACAAATTTCGATCATATCTTTTGCATTCTAAAGTTGTTGTGTATTCTGACCATGCAGCCTTAAGGTATTTGATGACAAAGAAGGATGCTAAGCCCAGATTGATCCGATGGATTCTATTGATTCAAGAGTTTGACCTTGAGATTCGAGACAAGAAGGGAAGTGAGAATGTGGTGGCTGATCATTTGAGTAGGATCGTGCGAGATGAGGAAAGAGAGCCACTACGTGAGACTTTCCCAGATGAGCAACTCTTTGGGATAGAGGTAAGTGTGCCTTGGTATGCCGATATTGTCAATTATTTAGTTACTAAGGATTTTCCTAGTACACTTTCGCATACTAATAAGGCTAAATTGAAGAAAATGGCTAGATACTATATTTGGGATGAACCGTATTTATGGAAACAATGTAGTGATCAAGTCATTAGGAGATGTATCCCAGAGAATGAGCATAGGTCGATTCTTAACTTCTGTCATAGTGAGGCATGTGGAGGTCATTTTGGGCCTCGTAGAACAGCTTTAAAGGTGTTGGAATGTGGTTTCTATTGGCCTTCTATTTTCAAGGATGCATATTTGTTTTGTGTTTCTTGTGATAGGTGTCAACGGACTGGTAATATTGGTAAGAGAGATCAAATGCCCTTATCCCCCATTATAATTGTCGAAATTTTTGATGTGTGGGGCATTGATTTCATGGGTCCATTTCCTTCATCTAGAGGTTTCTTGTATATCTTGTTAGCTGTTGATTATGTGTCGAAGTGGGTGGAAGCAAAGGCCACCCGAACTAATGATTCGAAAGTGGTTGCAGGTTTCTTGAGAACTAACATATTTTGCAGGTTTGGAGTACCGAGAGTTTTGATAAGTGATGGAGGTTCTCATTTCTGCAACCGGACTATTGAGGCATTGCTTAAGAAGTATGGAGTAACCCACAAGGTTTCGACACCATATCATCCTCAAACAAGTGGCATGGCAGAAGTGTCCAACAGAGAGATCAAGGGAATTCTGGAGAAAACTGTAGGTCCAACAAGGAAGGATTGGAGTGATCGATTAGATGATGCATTATAGGCCTATAGGACTGCGTACAAGACGCCTATTGGGATGTCACCATTTAGATTGGTGTATGGGAAGGCATGTCACCTTCCAGTGGAGTTAGAGCACAGAGCATGGTGGGCGGTGAAGACATTCAACATGGACAAGGATGCAGCTGGTCTTCATAGGAAATTGCAGCTCAATGAGCTTGAGGAGATACAAAATGACGCCTATGATGCTGCATGGATTTACAAGGAGAAAACGAGAGCCTATCATGACAAGATGATTCGTGGGAAAGAGTTTGTAGTTGGTCAAAAAGTTCTTTTATTCCACTCTAGACTTAAACTTTTTCCTGGAAAATTACGTTCTCGTTGGGTTGGTCCATTTGTTGTTACTAATGTGTTTGCTCATGGTGCTATTGAAATTAAGAGTGACAAAACAGGTCAGACATTCAAGGTGAATGGGCATCGACTTAAGCCCTACTATGAACCTTTTGAGGAGCACACGTATGAGGAGACGAGTGTGAGAGATGCGCCAAAAGATGTATGAGCATGAGAGAGTCTAGGCTGAGAGACTTTAAAACTCAAGCGCTGCATGGGAGGCAACCCATTTCAACCGTACCTGTGGAGGAGTCGTCTACGGGAGTTTGCATTTTCTTATCCCTTCACTCTTATGGTTGAATTGTATATGTATTGATGTGTGATCTTATTCTCTACTTATGAATTACATTCTGATTATTGAGCTTACATTGAGGACAATGTAATTTTCTAAGTGTGGGGTAGGGTTGCATGATCATTGTTTGCTGATTTTTGCTTTGATTTCATGTTAAAAAACGAAAAAAGAAAGAAAAAATTCGAAAAAATGTTAGAAAATTCGAAAAAAATGTGTTATTTTGAGTCTTAGGATGCCCCTAAAGTCTAGGATGATTGTGTCTCTAAATGCATAGATGATGGTTTTGCATTACATAAGAATTGAATTGTAAGTTTCATTGATAATGTGGATTTGGTATGAACATGTGAGATTTTGATTGAATGTAATATGACATACATGTTTGGTTAGTTTAAGTCCATAACAACCTGTGAGTTTTGAGCCTATATATGCTTTCTTCTTGAGTGATAATATGAAATTTCGTGGTTGTTTTGTGAACCTCATTATTCTTTGCATATTCAATGACTATGTGCCATAGCTTTTAATGGACTCTAGAATTTACTAGAACTCATCTTTTGTGATTGTTGAAACTTTTAAGTCATAAAATGCTCTGATTTTGAAAGGGATTTATGAATCATTTCTAGGATTACCACCACTTTAGCCAAACAGCCATGTATCCCTATATGTGCCCTGTTTGGGACCCCTTAGTTGAACCTCATTTGAGCCTACATTGAGCCTTTTCTTCATCACCTATATTATCTCCATGCTTAGTATAGTTATCTCTACCTTGTCCTATAGACTTGGCAGAACTATTTTTGAGATGATGTTGTGATGATGCATGAAATAAGTGTGGGGTGGAAGACATGAGAACAGAAAATATGAACAAGCTTTTAAGCAAATGCCGAAAAAAAGAAAAGGAAAAAATGATGATGAATGAAAAAAAATGATGAGATCGGCAATACATGAAAAGGAAAGAAAAGATGTTGTCTTCCATTTGTGATTTGGAGTTGAGTTGAATTGAAGGTCTAAAAATGTTTATTGGACCTTTGTCCATGTTCACTTTGTGGTTAAAATGATGTTTGGGCCCAACTTGTTATATTTGGCCATTGATGGTGTGTGGTGTCATAAGGATGGTGTTTACTCTGCTAAGTCTATAGGATTACCTTTGTGATTCCTTGATATTCCATGCCTTTAGCTAAGCCTAACCATTCACCCTTATCAAATGATCCTAATGATTCTTAAAATGAGCAAATCTTGGTTTGTGGAGACGATCACAAGAGTTGAGCATATGGTTTTGGTCCATTTGTGCACTTAGTTGTTAAATGAGGTTTTCCTTTTGTTATTCACAAAGTGCTTTCATTTGATGAAATATGCAGGCTATTTGATGCTTTATTATCCTTTCTCTTGCATATACTTGTGTGTGAATCATAACCATGAATCTGAGTGAAAAGAAGAGAGTATGCCTTGTGAGGAGGATTGGATTGACTAAACATGTTATGTGCCTATTGTCTCATTTCTTACTTATTCATACTATGAAACATGTTTATGAAACTTGGAATTTATGTGCTTACATTCAAATGCTTAAACTTGAAAGCTATGTGTTTTGAGATTCAGAGACAATCATTTAGGGGCAATAGTGTTTTGTGTACTTTTGTTTTGTTTTGCTAAGGGACTAGCAAAAGCCAAGTGTGGGGTAGTTGATAGGAGCACTTTGTGCTACGTTCTTAATATGTTTTTACCTCCATTTATACTTTGCTTAACCCTTATTGTTGTAATATCGAGTCATTGAGTCACAATAGGAGTCTTGGATGGTTATGGATGTGTTTTTGTGCTTAAACGAGTTAAAAACGAAGAATTGGTCTAGAGTCCTAGTTTGAGTAGGAATCCTTATAGGACTAGGAAACCTAGTTGAATTAGGAGTCTTCATCTTTCTTCGTTTTGGTCGCATTGGCGATATCTTGAGAGTCATGTTTGCATTAGGAATCCTTGTTAGACTAGGAAACGTACCATTTTGGAATGTCCTACTTGAACTCGAACTCTTATTACGAAACTTTCCTAAATGAACTTTCCTTGTTCTAGTAACTTACTTATTCTAGTAAGTTTCCTTTTTGCAAATTAGAAACTTTCCTAATCTAGTTGAGCTCATCTATTACATGTGTCTTTTTAAGACAACTAATGTCTAGATTAGGACATGATTTTCGAAATACATTATCTCTTACTATTGATTTTCTTTTCTTAATTTCAGAATTGAAGAGATAATTCAAAGAGATAAAGAAGGAGTTCAAATCCGAGTTATACAAGGGGAAGAGGTGTTCAGCCGTGCCTTATCAATTCAGCAACTAAAAAGGAGCCCATGCCGTGCAGCCCATGAGAGAATCAAGGAGATAAGAGCTTGTTCTATAAGGAAAACAAGGAGAGCCATTCGATCCAATTAAGGAGAAGAAATCCCAGCCGTGCATACATGGATCAGCCCATCCTAAACCCTAGCAGCCTCCTCTCCTCCTTCCTCTATATATAGCTCGGCCTCCCTTCATAGTTTTCATCTCCATTCTCCCACAAACACAGCCGAATTGCTGCCCAAACACATCCAGAAAATTCAAGCCACAAAATCTTCATCCATCACCACAAAACCGTGCTCATCTTCCTCCTCATCCAAATCCGAATCATCCTTGCTTCATCCTAGAAGGTTTCTAATGTGTGATTCACCCATGGCTTGTAATTTTTCTTTTGGTTTTCTGCAATTTTCGATTTCATTGTATGAATTCTTGGATGTGATTTTCGGTTTTATATATGAAGAGCATAAATTCAGACTTCTTTGGTTTTATGTTTTGATTGTATGAATTCATTGAAATATGTATGTATGCCGTGCTAGATGAATAGGGGCAGTAGGTTTTCGAATTGGTTTTAGGTTTTATTTTGATTTATTCCTTGAACTTGTGCATCTAAATCAATGCTTGAGGAAGCCAAGGCCATGGTTCTCCTAAGGTTGCGATTTCATTCACCAAAGTATTCTTCGATTGAATATGCGCTTCGTGTTTCAATAATTGATACTTGTTTAGGGTTGTGATAGTTCTAGGGATTTGCATGTTTAATCAAGATGAGTGACGCCATGCTTGTGTAACATGTTTCAATTCGACTTAATGTGCTTATGTGCTACTTTGTTGTTTAACTAGTACGCTTCGTTATGTTGAACCCTCTTTAGCATATGTTTAGGATTGAACGCTTCGTTGATTCTAAATGATTAAGAAGTCTTAACGATTAGATGAACCGCTTCGGACTCTAATTAGAATTGGAATTGAAATGGACTTAGATATAATCGAAAATACTTGCTGCCTATATGTTGATCTATACGTGTTATACATGTTTCTTGAGTGAAATTCGTGTTTTGGTTATGTGATGAATGGTTGATCAATTGTATATAAGTAATTTATGATTTATTTTAAGTTGTCGTTTTAGAATCTAACTCAAATCCCCCAATAACATGATAAGTGTTGAGGCCCTTTTGATTCCCCGGACTGAACGATCCCTGCTTATTCTATACTAACGATGATGTTTTTCAGGGTATTTTATAGACGTTCTAAACGAACGCTCTATCAATGACACGCATAAAACAACTTATAGGCAGCATCAATTTTCGATTCTTTCTTAGTACATTTCAATTCCAATTCTAATTAGAGTCCAAAGCGGTTCATCTAATCGTTAAGACTTCTTAATTATTTAGAATCAACGAAGCGTTCAATCTTAAACATATGCTAAAAAGAGTTCAACATAACGAAGCGTACTAGTTAAACAATAAAGTAGCACATAAACACATTAAGCCGAATTAGAGACATGTAAGCAAGCATGGTGTCACTCATCTTGATTAAGCATGCAAATTCTTAGAACTATCATAGCCCTATACAAGTACCAATAATTGAAACATGAAGCGCATACTCAATTAAAGAACACTTTGGTAAATGAAATCGCAACCTTAGTAGAACGATGGCCTTGGCTTTCTCAAGTATTGATTTAGATGTACAAGTTCATGGAATTAATTGAAATAAAACCTAAAAAATAATTTGGAAACCTACTTCCCTAAGTCATAACACACGGCATACATACACATTCATGAATTCATACAATCAAAACATAAAGTCAAATAAGTCTGAAAATATGTTCTTCATATATATAACCAAAAAGATCATCCAATATCTCATACAATGAATTCGAAAATTTCAGAAAAACAAAATAAAAATTATAAGCCATAGATGAATCACACATTAGAAACCTTCTAGGATTCAGCAAGATGATGAATTCGGTTGTTGAAGAGGGAGTAGATGGCATGTCTATGGTGGTGATGGATGAAGTTTTTGGCTTGAATTTTCTGGATGTATTTTGACAAAGGTTCGGCCTAGCGTTGTGAGAGAATGGTCATGTCTTTTGTGAAGGAATGCCGTGCCTTATATATATAGAGGAAGGAGGGGAGGCTACACGGTTTGGTCATGTATGCACGGTTGTGATCTTGCTGCCATGATGGAATTGAATGGCTCTCCTAGTTCCTTGGAGTAATTTAGCTCTTATCTCCTCCTTTATCTCATGTATACACAGCTGAAACTCCTTGAAAATCTGATTTAAATGACACGGCAAAGAATCCTTATGCTTTGCTGAATGGTAGGCATGGCATCTCCTTCTTCTCCTTGGATATGGATGGCAACTCCTTGTTTATCTCTACTTCTCAATCCGTGAGTTAGCTCTCCATGTAGTGCACGGCCTCTTTGATTTCCTCTACTTCCTTCACAAGCTTTGCCGTGCCTTATCCCATCAAGTCTCATTTTGCACGGCTTGGACTCCTACAAATCCTCAAGGGTCTTGCACGGCATTGTTCTTCTTTATTCCTTGCAATTATCTCTTAAGTCTGAAAATAAGAAAAGAAAAACATAAGTAAGAGATAATTCATTCGAAAATCATGTCTTAATCTAGACAATTGTTGTCTTAAAAAGACACATGTGATAGATGAGCTCAACTAGATTAGGAAAGTTTCTAATTTGCAAAAAGGAAACTTACTAGAACAGAAAAGTTCATTTAGGAATGTTTCGTAATAAGAGTTTGAGTTCAAGTAGGACTCTCCCAAATGGTATGTTTCCTAGTCTAACAAGGATTCCTAGTGCAAACAGGGATATCTCCAATGCGACCAAAACGTAGAAAGATGAAGACTCCTAATTCAACTAGGTTTCCTAGTCCTATAAGGATTCATACTCAAACAAGGACTCTAGACCAATTCTTCGTTTTTAACTCGTTTAAGCACAAAGACACATCCATAACTGTCCAAGACTCATATTGCGACTCAATGACTCGATATTACAACAATAATGGCTAAGCAAAACACAAATGGAGGTAAAAACATACTAAGAACGTAGCACAAAGTGCTCCTATTAACTCCTAATCCAACTAGGTTTCCTAGTCCTATAAGGATTCCTACTCAAACTAGCACTCTAGACCAATTCTTTGTTTTCAACTCGTTTAAGCACAAAAAATGCATCCAAAACCGCCCAAGACTCGTACTATGACTCCATGACCCAATAGTACAACAATAAAGGCTAAGTAAAGTACAAATGGGGGTAAAATCATGTTAAGAACATCGCACAAAGTGCTTTTATCAATTATGCAGACAAGAAAGTTCAACCAATGAGAAATGTTTGTTCTTTTTTTCCATCATTTACTGGAAAGATGCTCTAGGTTACAAGAAGGCAAGTAATATGAGAACTAACAAATTGAGACAGAATAGGTGCTCTAGCCCCAGCAGTTGTTTTGATGTTTTTAAATCACTCAGAAAATGACTCCGACTCTTCCCAACCCCAAGACGAGAAAATCTAGAAATCCTCCAATTTTTTTTAATAAAATCCTTCAAAAATGAAGAAGAAAATGATTAATTTGAACGTAGACCTCTTGCACTGTAACAGAGAATTTACCAGCTGAACCACCTGGAATCCTCGGGGACTCATTTGAATACATATTGCAAAATTAAATCATTACTAACAGAAAACTCACAAGTTTTACGATCCATAACGGGTGTCTGTAGTATAAATTATCAATAAGTGGTAAACAGAAAAACACTAACAAGTTTCTTGATTGGTATTGTCATGTCTGACACGACGTTTAGGAACAATCGATTAGCACCTTCATATCAAGTTCTATGTCTAAAAACCATAACTGCAGGAGAAGTTGAAATCTCACTGCATTTTAATTTTTCTGATTAGTGAGCCACTCCTCAATTAACCACACCTAAGGAAAACACCAACATAAAGGCTTATTGGATTAAACCTCCAATAGAAATGGAAAAGATATTTGAAAAATAAGTGTACTACCAGTGAAACAACCGAGTTCTACCCAGTGGCGGACCTAGGATCCGAATAGGGGGTGGACTTGAATTTTGGCCGAAGGTCAAAATTTTTTTTCTCAATTATAGGTTTACAACCATATTGAGTATATGAACTTCAAATAAACAGGAATAAGTCCTTAAATATAAAAATTGAAGGATATTTGAACATCAATGGCAAGTTAGAAAACCCAATAAAATTTTCTTTGCAATTTCAAATTCAATATAGGGGAGTTCTTAAGTTTTTTATATGATTTAAGAAGGAGAAAACTAGAAATTAATAGAAATAGTGGAAATGAATTAGAACAACAAATCTATAGCAGATTACGAGTACGTTAAGTAGGAGTATTTTTTTTTTGAAGTCCAATAGCTGGTTTTTTTTTTTGCCACTATAAATCTGGGTGGGCTTAAGTTCACTCTCTCATGTACTTAGGTCCGCCCCTGGTTCTACCTATTTACTTATTGCGTTTTCTTAGGAATACAAACATATATCAACAAAAAGCAAAACTAGAAAGTGGGGAACAAATTATGTAACCACTAACAAGCAAATTTACAAAAAGTTTTCAATCTCCAATCATAACTGATTGCTGGAAAAGAATTATTTTATAAACCTGATACGAGAAACATCAGCATATCCTATAGAAGACCAAAGAAACTATTCACCATGACGCTGCTAATAAAATTCAGATGTCAAAGTGAAGATGATATTGTACTAACTTAACCTGTGTGAGATGAAACGAAATCAAGAGAAGGAAGACAAGGAGAGAAGAAGAGACGACAGAGTGACAGATCGAAACAATGTCGAGGGGCTTGGGTGCATCTCGGTCAACAGAAGTGGGAACTGAAATGGGTTTGGAAAGGGTAGTAGAATAACCGTAAGGAGAGGCGACGAGAGCAGCGATTCTCTTGCATGCGTACTCTATGTGATGGAAGAGAAGCACAAGATCATCATCTCCCACATCCCACCTCCACCACCCACGTACTCTATCAGAATGGTAGTACTATTACTGGCAGCATTGCCCAAGAAGAAGAAGCAGCAGCCACCGGGTAAGGAGGAGGAGGAGGAATTGCCATTGTGGTGGTGGTGGGTACGTCAAAAAGAGTGTGGCGGGAGAGATGAGGAGGCTTGGGTGGGAAGACTGCCCATGATAAGAAGCCTACACTCATTTTAGGATATGTCTTCGTTTTCGTGCGGTGGGATATTAACTCATTTCAGTATATCAATATATCCATTTTTATTGACCAACATATATATATACATAAATTCTCAGATGGAAACAGTGGCAGATCCAGGATTGAAATATCACATGGGCTAATTTCAAGGGTAGACATAGGATTTTATGCAGTGAACTACAACTTTGGCCGAAGGCCACAAATTTTTTTTTCCAGGTTTACAACATAGAGTGTATGAAGTTCATAGAATTAAAGGTCAATTAAACCTAAATATTCCTACAATTCTCTATAATCTTAAGTTCTTAATTAACAAACAAACATAAATAGGCAGATACTCAATCTCTCATTCGACCATTCTCTAACATACCACCAAATTTCCAATAATTCTAAATCGATAGTTTAACTAATACACTCATATACCTACACTAATTCCTTACAATCTTAACAAACCCAAATAAGCAAATAAAATACTCAATCTCTGATCATAATCTCATTTAGACATTCAGTAAGACAGTAACAAGACTAATATACTAACACCCAATTTCATATAATCATATTCCAAATTTCCAATAAGATCTGTTTAACCAACAAAGTGAAAAAACTCATATACCCACTAAATTTCAGTATCTAATCATTTGATAATCAGTATCTAATTATTTTAATCAGTATCCGATTCAATTTTTAAAAAAACTTAGAGGAGAATTGGAAAAAAACTAAACATGTCGTTCTACAGTAGAACGGTAGAAGTGTAGATGAGAGCAGAGAGAACTTCAGGCGGTCAGGCCTTCGGCAACGTGGCGGCAGGGAGTGGTGGTGACGGGCTTCAATTATTTAAAAGAAAAGTAGTCGAGTAGAGGGAAGAGCTGAAGAACAGAAGAAAGACGTCTGAGAGAAAGAGACTTCGTCCAATCGATTGGTTTAATTTTTTTTTTAATAGAATCGTGGTGGTGACGGGCATCAATGATTTAAAAGAAAAGTAGTAGAGTAGAGGGAAGAGCTGAAGAACAGAAGAAAGACGTCTGAGAGAGTGAGAGAGACTTCGTACAATCGATTGGTTTAATTTTTTTTTAATAGAGGGTTGGATTTTTTTTTCTGGACTGAAATCTCACATGGGCTGGATCCGCCCCTAGATGCAGATGTATGCACCGTCCGTATAGTGCGGATTCGACAATTCCGGCCACCGGCGACGCGCAACAACGGCGCCGACCAGCACAGCCGCGCTCCCCTCCTCCCGGTGCTCCTCTTTGTGCCGGCCAGTCTTTGTGGAGTGGTGTCACTGGTGTGCAGTGTCATTTCAAGCAAGTGATTGTAATCTTAATTATGAGTAACTAAATATCATTTAGTTGTTTAGCCGAGAGGTTGGCTCTGAGATTTTAAAAGAACGGCTTTGACAGTTTTTAGGTGGCCATTTTATAGTAGTAAGATAAAGATAATCATATAGGAGGAACTCCTTTGATTAAAACACCCTTTCTCAAGAAAAAAAAATTTTGCGGGTAGATTAAAACTAATTAGTTTGCTCTGGTAAAGAGCTAAAGCAAGTTGACTGTTGACACAAGCAATAGAATAAGTGCAAGACACTGATATTCCTTGTCCTCGGATGTGCTCATTCATACATAAACCTGTTTGACTGGAATAAGGAAAAGTAGTCTGACTCAACCCCTCATGTGCATGTAATGTAGGCAATGGTCTAAATATCGGTTATCGGCATCGTATCGGTTTTGGAAAATAAGGATATAACGGGGATATATCGAGATATATCGGATTATATCGGATTTATCGTTTTTGTTAATTTTTAATTTAAATTTAATATATTTATAAACATATACTTCAAAATATTCAAAATATACCAAATAATATTAACTACTAAGTACTAATTGAACAAAAATAAGTGCACAAAAGATAGATTGAGATATTGATTATGCATTCATATATTATAAACTCTCTCATCATCAGAATCAAAGTCAAAATCATCTTCTCCATTATCTTCATCCTCATTTTCTGAGATAAAATCATCTTCATAAATCACCTTCTGTCTATTTGCGTTGAAATTCCTCAAAACGACATCGTCTCCTTAAAAAAAATCACCGAAAAAAAAGTAACAAGAAAAAAAATCACCAAAAAAAAAAGTCAACGAAAAAAAATTATCGAAAAAAATCATCGAAAAAAAATCTACGAAAAAAAAAGTCCACAAAAAAAAAGTCCACGAAAAAAAAGTCCACCGAAAAAAAATTCACCGATATATCACATGTTGACCCGATATTTTGAGTTGACCGATATATTAAGCCGATATGGCATTTATCCTATCGGTTTCTAAATATCACCGATATATCGCCGATATATCCCGATATTTAGAACACTGAATGTAGGCAAGTACTATGAACTACCATAGTTGATGGGAAAATTTGTGTCAAAAATGGCCTCACCGGAGGACCCCTTCAGTATTGTTTAGGGCTTTCCTTGCAAGCTTAAACTTTTGACCTAGGGATTTATTGGTTTCCACAATATACTTGATGAAAAATTCTATCCCATCTCTAAGACTTTCAAGCTCCGGGGTGACAGCCACGCGTGTGAATATGTTCCATATCACGCTATCGGGATACTCAAAGATGGCCTCAAATAACATCCGGAAATGCATCGTCCTTTTTGCAGTTAGTTGCTTGATGTCAGCAAGATCTACCGTCTTCAGTACAGCAAGTGAGAGGGTGAACTTGGCAACCATCTCTGCGACGAATTTGGCAAGGTGCAGTGACCTACTAAGCTGCATTGTGTCTAGCTGTTTGAAGTGATCCCAAAGGCAAAACTGTTGGATAAAAAGATTCACAGATAGGGTTCAGAATAAAGATGCCCGTTAAATGTAAATCAGAGAATATGTTGTACATTCTGTCTTCCCGATTCTATTATACAACTCATTGCCAATAATCTCCCTCTCAAAAGGTAAAAAACAAAGGCCAGTGGGAGAGAAAGGAATACCTGTAATGTGAACTTGTGATTCTTGTCATGCTCACACAATTTGGAAGCCAGAATTGTGTAATACTTGTTAAAGACTTTCTCCTGTAAACAGCACTCCACAAGAACTCGCATAATCTCTCTGTCCTGTACATAGAACATAGACAGATAAGTTTGCAAGAGAAGAGACCACCAAATCATAAATAAAAAAGGTGGTACCTACCTGCTTTCCATGTAAATCCAATCTCCGAAGCTTCTCAAATGCATCGATATAATCCTCCCCACTCATAATTATACAAAAGATTGCCCTTCTAGCATCTGTGTTCATTCTCTGTGCAGCAGCCAGCTGCAAAAGTTTCTGTGCTTCAAGAACCTCTTTGTCTATTGTGTTGGCAACCTCTTCGACATTGTCCGTGGTTGAAGCAGTATCCCCAGATAACCACCACTGGCCCTTCTTGTTAGGATCAAGAAGTTTGCTCCAATTGAGTCCACTTATTAATATGTCTTCAGCCCGTAGCTGAAAATAAATCATCAATAAACATAAAAACAATGAAAGCCTGACAAACAGTCTAAAATTAAATGTTTGATATCTGTTTATACAAATGGACAAATGATATGTAAATGAAAAATCACCAGCGGTTAGACAATCGAATCCGTATGAACTAAGCACTATATTATGCCTCCAGACTAGTTAAGGGGCTGTTTGTTTTACTGCTTTTGAAGAAAAAGGCTTTTTGTATGTTTCTTCAGTGGCTGCACTTGAAAGTGTTCTTTCACTTCACAGGGATGGAGCTAGGAAAACAATTTTCGGATGTTGCTGAAATTGAATAAAACAGCTTATGCTGAACTATATCATCATTTCAATGTTTTTCACATGGATAATAGTCTGGCAAGCTTAATTAGGTTTCACTTTCACCTATACCCTTTTCTCCCAGATAGCAGAAAATTTCATGGTATTATGTAGTATTATAATAATGTCTTATAACCATAAAGACACAAAGGTTGCTGAACCAGCTTTGCTGCTATAGCTATGTCAGGCAGACACTTTGTTTTCTAACTTGCACATACGTTGCTTTTATCAGCAAGGGTGAATAAGTATAATCGTCAACAATTAAATCGGATAGAAGCCTCTTCAGCCCTTGTACAACATGCAGTATACAAGGAAGCACCAAAACTTCCTCCCACTGCCAACAGAAAATAAGGAAGCAAGAAAGAATAAAATGTATGTATCACACCTTTTGCAGCCATTTCTTTATCCTTGTATGAGGTGCAGTATCTTCTTTAGGCCTTTTCTTGTTGTTCTTGATGTCACATATGGTTTCAAGCATGAACTCCATCTACAGGTATCAGATTAGATTTCTCAGCTTTTGACCCTCAAAATTCTGGAACAATTTAAACAGTAGAGAAGTAACTTTACCCTTCTTCCATTGATTTTCTCCTGGTCATCTTCACATGCGAGTTTTACCTCATTCACTCTATTCTGAACACTCGCAATAAAATTTTTCATAGCAAGAGGATCAGCAGCCCTAATTTTCATTCCACAACCTATTCAGATGGACAATTCTTGTTATAAGTGATTGGCAACCCCATATGTCTCAAAATTTTCATGTCGGTTTAAGAGTAACAATTCTGTGGATTTCAAACATAAACAAGACGTATACAACAAAATATGATCATAAGTAGGAATATGTATCAATATATGAAAGCAGGCTTAGCATGCAATGTGTTTAATATATGGGTTCAATTAATTGAGAAGGTTCCTAGTTGGAGAGGAAGGAATAGAGGTGCTACATCTGCACCTTTTGAATAATACAATATTATTTATCTTTTGTGCAGAACTTAGTATATCACTAACATGATTGCGAACTTCAGAAATGCTTACATTGCAAAACTGTCAAGATGGTGGAGACATCAATCTCTGTTAACCGCTTGCTCAAAACAATCAGAAAGTCGTATATCAAATCACTGAAAAACAATAAAGACAAAATATGTATCAATTATAAAGGGGTTTAATTCATCTTACATACTAGCTGTTGTAGCATATGCCCATCAAATAAAAGAAATTACTCGGTATCAAAAGAATCTTTAATAATGTTGCTTGATGAAGTACAGAAGTTTATTAATAAATTACTGCAAACATTGTTATTGCCACACCCTCAATCTCAACTACGTCCATTTGAACTCTTTAATTTTGTGTTTATTAAAAACTGTGCACAATGGCCATAGTCCATGGATGAGTTTCCCAATACAATGTATAGTATTAAAAAAAAATCTGAAAGTGTGACATGTACGGTGTTATAAATACGTATGTCATTATTTCACAGAACTGAGGACCATTTTTGTGGTTGTATCATGATGATTACAGATCCAATTCTAACAACAAGGCTTTAGAACTATACATCACATTAAGATCCACATCTCCTTATGAAACATACTAGTACGCTTTTTAGCAAGTTCCATCAAGTAGAAAGGATGATTTCAAATATTTCATCTCAAACAGAGACGCACTTTTTAAAAAAGCTACAAAAAAATTGCACAAATGCTTTTGAATTTATTAAACTTCACATCCCAGAAGAAATTAAGTAACCTACCTTGAACAAACTCCAAACGTGCATAGTTGAGAGAGTAGAAGAGTAAGATTTCTCAAGGAAATATTGTCCTCTTTGTGGTACTCATCCTAAGAACAAGAGGAATGAAAAAGATGTATTACTTGATGTAAAAACTTTCTGATACAATATAACCTAAAGTTAATACAGTATAAGCAGACCTCAAAAGTTTTGGCAAGTAAAGCCAGAAGCTTTGCACTGAAGTCGATTCCTACTGAACAGGCCGTGCCAGCCACAAAAGCAGCAAAAACAGCAGCATGCCTTTAAAACAGAAATACAGAAAAAGTTAATCATACTGTTTAAACCAATAGAACATAAAAGAAAGAATCCTGAGTCTATGCAATTATGATCTCTAAACTTTAGAGTACCAGTATCAAACATTAGTAAGTTGATGTATCACCATCAAGAATTACTTAACTGTTCATTTCCACGAGGGCCATGAGCACACGAGGCTAATACCTCCTCACCAAATATATCAGAGGCTATACCACGAGGAATGGAACGCATGAGGACAGACACATCCCCTGTTATAGGTTCCACATTAGATTCCGAGAGCCGATTTAGAAGACCACGCAATTGTCGACGTATCTGACCGTACTCTTCAAGCTCATTCCCTGCACGTGATCTTAAGTGAGGAGCTACATATTTTTTAGGTGTCTTGGCAGGAACTTTTTCCAACACAATATTCGTCTCACATGACTCCTTTGGCTTAGTTACCTCAATTGGCACATCACCTTCCTCGTTACCCTCATTTGTTTCATTCAAGGACTTTTGCTTCTTCTGTCTTTTGCTCAAAGATGACCTAGAAGGAAAATCTTCAGATTCAACCTCAGGATCTTCAGCCATTGAGTCATCAGGAAATAACTTTTCCTTCTTCCGTTTCTTTCTTAGAGCTTTTTCAGATTCTTTAGAAGGCAATACCGCTGGATATGCCACTCGTCGGGGTCCCAATGAATCATCAAAACACGAAATATCTTCAAACAACATGTTAAGACCAAGATCCTCACCCTTCAATTTTCCGCCCTTGACTTTGAGCTTCTTTGCGAGTTTCCTTTCCAGTTCCAGATCATCCTCGGCCCCATTATTATCTAGTTCAAAAAACTTCTCAAACTTTGTTTTCAAGGCTCTCTTTGACACCTTCTTTTCTCCTCCTGCTGCCTTTGATGCTTTCGTATTAACCTCGGATTTACTATCTTCAACTTCATTTTGCTGTCTTGTATTAGTTTTCTTCCTACTCCTACTTGTCTCAAAATTAACATCTGATTGGATAGCTGTTTCATCCTTCTTATTAAGTGGTTTCTCAGTAGATTTAGAGCTAATGTGCTTTTGAGGTTTCTGCATACATAAATTATCAAAATACAAAAAACTCTAAGACAACATCTAAGTATAACCCAGTATTACTAATAAGCCAGTTCATATAGATCAGAGTCAAAAAAAGAGAGAAAGAGAGAAAGACATCAGACCTGACGTTGAAGCCAAAATTCGTTTTTTCTGGCATTCTTGGCCAAGCGAGCTTCTTTTCGTTTCTCTTGTCTTGATTTCTCTGCATAAAGACAAGTTTGATTCTCAAACAACGAAATGGGGGTAACTAGTAAAAAAAGCTCAAAAAACATGAAAGGACCCAACTTACCCATTCAACCTTGTTGGAGCAATGAGCGAGAAACAGAGTTTGAATACTATCAAAGAGTCAGTCTTGAACTGAATTGAAGAGGTTCAGTTGCAGTTTCAATGGAGAAAGCAAACAATGTTGGGGATGGGTTTAGGGGTTGGCTGCGGGATGGTTTTAAAGGACAAAAAGGGATGACTCAATATCAGCCGTCCGATTTTAAGTGAATAAATCCTACGGTGAAAAGACCAGTTCTTTTGCTTCTCTATATGTATCTTTGTAACTATTTGAGCTTCTGGAATACTGATAGGGCACGTTTGTTTCCTCGGACTGTCTAATTGCGGACTAAGTCTTTGCTTAGTCTCGGATTATACTGGCTTGGATTAGGGTACAGGAATTCTTAACCCATGTTTGGTGCAGTGTTAGGTTAATATTAATCTAGTAATGTTTGCCTTATTCTTATTCTTTTGCTTTATATTTTTGTATATTTATTTATTTCTTATTACGTTTCCTACTCATGCTAGTAAAATGTGCAAATGATCGGTAATACGTCAAGAAGAGTGGATTTAGCGCATATTATGGATTCGGGTGAAAGTTTCAAGCCAAAAAGAGCAAATGTGGAGATTTTACAAGAAAACAAAATTCAACGCCAGAAAATGCCGTTTAAACTCCGGCGATGAGAAGGTGGTTGCCGGAAATGGTGGTGGTTAAAGTCAATAGGTCAATAAAGCATATTGGTGAATTATGAATTGTAAATTTTAATTTATAATTTAAATTCAAAATAGAAGAAGACAAATGAAGAAGACAATTTCAAGAACAAGATCCACAATTTGTGCTCTATGAATTGAGGATTTAAATTTATAATAGAAGAAGACAAATGAATGGGACCATTTCAAGAACAAGATCCACAATTTGTGCTTCCACATTTGTCCACCATATCTAGCCATCCATCCTCTTACATCTCCATCATTTATTTGTGACCTTAAGGCCTTTAAATACCCTCATTCTTCCCAAATTCGTGCATTCTCCTTCACCACACTAAAACTCCATCAAAACTTCATATTTTCCATATTTTTAACATAGTTTTCTTAGGCCTAAGTCATAGATATCAAGTTGTGCAAAGAAAAGTGTAAAGTGTCTTGAGTTTTTACCAAAAACTAAAGATCATTTACACCCTTGATCAATCACAAACTTGTTTCATAGATTTGGGTTGGAGTAAAGAGTTGTGATAGTGTGGGGGGTTTTACCAAAATCATACTCATTTCACTCTCTTCATCCTCTACTCATACTTATTCTCAACCCTTGTTCTTTGTTCCTAGATTGTGTGGATAAAGTATGGTGTTCATGGAGTTCTTCTTTTGTTAGAACCCATTAATAACATACTTAGAAGCATTTTCTTTCTTACTACATCTTTGTGGGTAGTGAACCTTTAGAGGTACGGTTTGATATCATTTGTACCAAACCCTTGGTAATCTCTTCTCTGTTTACTCTACTTCTCCTTTGATGTATTTTATTTTCAAGGGTTTGTTGTATTTAATGGGTTGTGAGTAGTTGGATTTGAGGCTAGGCTAGCCCTAGCCAAACTCATGTGCTAATGAATTCATTTTACTTTTAATTGATGTTGATACATGTTGAATCTATGGGCTTCTACACTTAAATGCTTACTAAATGTGTTGCTAGTTTTGTCACCTAGAAACATGTTTAGGTAATTAATGAATCGGAACTTGAACTTGACAACTTCTTGAATCCATGAGCATGGGTAGCCTTTAGGTGGTGGCTTAGTGTTTCTTACGGGAAATATTAAGTTGCTTGAATTTCTTGCCATGAGTGTAATTACTCTAAGGGGGTGTTATGCTTGTGGTACATAGCCCACGTGTATTATAAGGTAATATAATTGAGACTAAGGTTTTGTGATTTAATTTGGCTCCAAAAGACTTTGTTAAATTGCATGATTAGTTGGTTTCTTGGTAGCTTCACCAAAGCACTAAGGGGAAGTTTGTCAAACATGTTTATGCATTACTCTTGAGGTACATTTGTGCATGAGTAAGGCTAGGTGCAATGTCTACATCTCTACTCCTCTTTTGATTCTATCTCTATATTTACCTTTCTTTGTTGTTTTTGTGCAAGAATTAGTTTGCTTAGGTTAATTCTAAAATCAACCAAGTCGATTTACTACCACTTGTTAATACCATCTTCATGACTCTTAGCTTCCAAAGGGCTAAGGTTGTGAACTTGTAAAAAGTTAAAATGCATGTTTTTCTAGTTTTTCTTGTTGAAATCTAGTTTGAGTTGAGTTTTCCTCAATCCCTTGGGTACGATACTCTACACTTTCTCTTACTAAAACTTAACCTCCTATACTTGGGAGTCTGTAGTTTCACACATAAATACACATAATCATACTTAAGTGATTCAACTAACATGCAGTCTCGGACTACCAAACATAATTAGCATAATAGTCTAGTCTCACGTTTGACGAACCACCAAGCTAAATAAGTTTTGTTACTGAATTATTTTTCGAATTATAACAAGTCTTATTCAATAATAACATAATGTCATTAATAACACATGTTCATATAAGCAATCTTACTTCTTGATTTGCATATTTCCTATAACAATTGGCTTATAATGGAACAGCCTTCTCACATTCTTCACCTTATCTACAAGTAAGCAAGCCAACAATCGGTCAATTAAAATGTTCTTGATGATTATAAGTAAGCCACAAGTTCATACATATGTAAGCCACCAAAATCAAAATAATGTAATAGTTTACATATACATATGTATAACCCTCATGCCCCCAAACTTAAAGGGCCAAAAAAAGTATTATGAGAAAGAAGTGAAGTGAGCAACA
Source organism: Argentina anserina (assembly GCF_933775445.1). NCBI lineage: Eukaryota > Viridiplantae > Streptophyta > Magnoliopsida > Rosales > Rosaceae > Argentina > Argentina anserina. The sequence continues at coordinate 9,218,289 of NC_065873.1, read as the reverse complement.
CTGAAGATTTGAAAGACGAGAAAAGCATACTGTATATACACCAACTTCAATACACTTTTCTACCCCATGAATCTGCACAAGCATTGCAAGCATTTGTGCCTGGTCAAGAGACACCTATCTAGACAACAACAAATTGTTACTTTTCCACACACAAACTTGTCAAACAGGCCATGCCACATTCAATTTGAAGATTATTAGTCATTGTACACTGGTATAATGCAAGTTCCTACTCAATTTTGTTTGAAACAATTATGATCGGTTCGATTACTCGAGATCAATATTAACCCTGTAAGCATCGTTAGTAGTATAAAGCAAGAGGGTATCGTTCACAAACCGGGGATCCAACTAGGGTAAAGAATCACAAATATTTAACAACGAATTCATAAGAGTTTAAAAGGTTTGATATAGGTTCGGATTGAGATATAAAAACAGAAAATAAAACCTAAACTAATATATACATGTGATCAACCAACCAACACATAAACAATCACCAAAACAATTCACATAGAGAAATCGAAACAAGTCCTATGTCTCCCTTTTAGAGTCATGCCGAGATTAGCTCATGAACAACTAAGGTTGGATCATACAATTTAAGTTTCAAATCAGTAACCTATATGCATAGACACTTAACACATTCAATTCTTGCCACTCGGCTTCATTGAAATCTAACATGTTCATCTTACCATACAATCCTAAAGCCATGCATATCGAATTCATCAAGTATGTCACCTACTTAACCCCCAATCATGCAATTTCGAAAATCATATAGAAAAGAATAAACATGTTCATAGCATAAGTCTTTAATCCAACAACCTAAATATCATGCTACAATCGCATACATAACACTTAGGAATCGAAATTGTTCATACATAGTACACGGCAGAAACCAAAAACAGAAAATCCATAAAACCAAAACATAAATTCGAATCTTTATATAAATTGAATCAAGTAGCTATTTCATAGACAAAATTGAAACAAGATTACACTACACAAATCGCATACTCATCCAAGAACAAGAAAACCAAAAACCGAATTGAAACAAAGAGAGCATCATGGTTACACTTTATCAATCAATCGATTCTACAAGGTGTAGCCAAGACTTCTAGGGGAATGGAACCTCTTCTCAATCGTGCTTGAAGGCTATAGATGAAGGTGAAGAATGGTGGAATCGGGTTTAGGATTTCTTGGAAGGGTGAGGGATTGATTCGGCAGAGCTATGGCTTGTGCTTGTGTGCAAGGTTGATGATCATTTTATGTGGAAATGAGGTGCTATATATAGAGGAAGAAACCCAAGGGAGGATGGCCACAAAGTCCACAAAGTTGAAACCAAATTGGTTGAGGTTTCCTAGATTCGGCAGATCTGACCTTTGTCCCTTTTTGTGGCCATAACTTTCTCTAGAAAATAGATATTGAGATGATTCCAACTGACAATTTCAACTAGACTTCCGTGGCTTTTCATCCATATATCATGCACCTTCTTAGTCATTCTGAGCTGTCCGGGGAAGCTCGTCAAAGTTGGATGATCTGCAGTGCCAGAATTCTGATTTCTATAAGGATTGCATATCTTTTGCATTAATTGCATATCTTCTTCCTCCTTTAATGCCGATTTATTTTGCAAAAATTTCTTCCTTTGAATTAGGGAGGCAGCAAAAGTCTTAATTGTTGCAGCCATGTTTGATTTTTCTTACCTTTCCTCATTAAATTTGTTGTATGCTTTCTTTGACTTTCTTGCCTCTTCTCATTTAATTTTCTGCATGCCTTCTTTGACATCCTTTGGTGCAGGGATTTATGGAGATTCTGATACATATTTGTGCTCTAGATGCAGGAGGAACAAAGTCCCAAGTTTCCCTCATAGCCCTTGGATCAAAAGGAAATCAATGGCTGAGATAATTCCGCCGAGTTCACTGGACCTCCGATCAATGATTTGGTCATATCTACCTGTAGGAATAAGATATTGATTTGATTCTAAATCCTACAGAAACTAGACTCACATAGCTTTCTATTCATATAAGGTACGTCTTCTAACTCGATCGGAGCTATCCAGGGGAGCCCGTCGAAGTTGGACTACGAATCTTGACAGCATTTTCATTCTTGCATTGATTGGGCTTTTAAGTGTATCTTCTTCTCTTTCCTTGTGGAACTAGGATTGCTTTCCTTCTCCAACATGGATTTGTATTTCCTAATAAGAATAAGTACGTTAGAAACAAAGAAATACGAAAGGATGAATCCTACTCGAACAAGGAATCATATCTCAACAAGGATTATTAACACTTAGCACGATTTCATCATCAATTCATTCATAATTGATATAAGCTCTACCTAGACACTTATTCATACAAAAGAAACTAAAATATACTAAATAAGAGGTAACAAAGAGTAAGAATAGGGCATAAACATATTAAGAACGTCACACTTTGTGCTCCTATCAAATTACATGAACTTAAGTGTTAAATTCCCATCACAATTACATGAACCTTTGAATTTTAATGATTAGTTTCAAAAGTGACCAAGAGGTTTTGGATGCCTCAAAAGGCAGTAGTTTCATTTTCCTATCCAAATTCTGACATTTTTCATTATGCACTTGACATTAAAGGATTCAGTAACAAATACCTGCATCATACTACCACGCATAGAGGCAATCTCCTCCCTAAGTTGCCGTAGAACCTGAAGTAAAACTCTACACTCTAACGTAGGCCACCGATAAAGCGCCACGCTCATACTCCCCATAAAGACAAGGCAGCAGAGCAGAATACAAGAGACTACACAGAACAAGCTTACACCATCAGAAAAACAGATTAAATAAACTCCCAAATGAGTGAATGTAGTGCAAAACGAAAGTGTAGACACTCTTCTATCTCTCACTTTTCTCTTGGGCATTTCTACAAACACCTTGTGTGCATTACCATAATCGAAAACATAAGTAAAACGAACACTACCACACTTCACTACAACACATGTCTTCCCTGAACAAAACAATACCTGGGATTTTGATCTTCTGGGTATCAATATATGTCAAACCCACATACAGGTGTATTGTTATTAGTCCAAAGTTTGAACCTTTAAACCCTACGAGGTGTATAATTGTTACAATTGAATAAATTGAACTTCAAGCTCAGTTTTCATGACTTTTATCAAGTCCCAGAAAAGTTGTGGCAAGGGGGAGTGAGGGAACCGAAACACACAAAGAATTTCAAAATAAATATCCCTTAATATGAGCAAAGAGAGATCAACAAAAGAAAAGACTTGAAATGAATCATTATACATCGAAGTCATGTAAACAAAGTGCAGTGCATTTCCAAAAGTGCAATATGAACCACATGGATTCTGATTATACATACCAGGGTCATAGAGAAACAAATTGGTCCACTATAATATTAATCAATGAACTATTCACATAAATGACTCAATCTAGAGATGAATCAATCTAGGGATGATGGTCCAAAAACAGATGATACATAAGACGAGAGAGAGAGAGAGAGAGAGAGAGAGAAAGAGAGAGAGAGAGCCTGGTGAGCAGACCGAGTGATCCAGGCATTGATGAGAGGAGCCAACAAAAATGCATATCTAACCACGGCGCAAGGTCTTGGTGCTCATCGGCGAGTTCCCCCCAGGTTATAGGAGGAAGGTCTCGGGATGGGAAGTCGAAAGTGGCGACCGTCGTCAGATCACGCCGAGCTCTTCTTCCTCCTCCTTGCTTTTTTTGAGATGGGACCTAAGATCTTGAGGAGTCTTCTTCTTTGTGGCATCGCCGTCTAATCGGAAGAGTCAGCTCCAGATAAATAGAGAGAGAGAGAGAGAGAGAGAGAGAGAGAGAGCGAGAGGAGGTGAGGGATTGTGCAGTCTGCCAGAATTTGGCACCTCTCCACAGTCCCGAAAATCTCCAACGCGCGGATTAGCTAATCCCATTAAAGCTAATCCCTTGTTTGGGAACAAACTAACTTCTTGGACTATAGAGTCCAATCCCAGCTAATCCGGGGTAACAAACGTGCCCATAGTAACTTGCAATGATATGCAGGACTAATCCGAGTGTTGGTTTTGAAACTAGTAATCATGTACTGGTTTAGCTGATCATGAAATTACAAAGCTTTAGCTGATGATATCACCAATATCTATTAATTTTTAGAAGGTTAACATCCATGGTTATAATCAAGTGATTGTTCCGGGAGAATTACTATTATACCTTTATGTGTGTCTTAGCCTTATTAGGTTTTCTGTTAGAGATAGATTTGCATCTCTGTAATAGATTAGGACTCTGAATCCTACGGGATTCAGGTTATGTAATGCCTATATATATGCCTCATTATCAATCAATAAAGTGTTACGTTTTGTTCTATTATGCCGTTATTATTCTCGTTTCGTTCCTCCTCAAACACGTTATCATGCACTTTGTTCTAAAGTGTTTGAGCGACGAGGCCACTACCAGAAAAATATAATCCTAACCCTGAAATTTCTTATTCCGGCAATCTACTTTTCTTGAGCATCGCCATAAATTGGACTAGTTACTAACAGATAGTAGTCGGACAAGAAACAATTTGCTTCCAAATCGCAAATTGCTATGGGCACCTTGTAATTTGTTATGGGCACCCTAGCTACTTTCCTCTCCGATGCGGACTGATGACCCAGATTTGCACGATCTGACCCATGTCCCGGTTCCCATAATCGACTAAGCCCAACAACCCCTTTTGGGCCTACGACTTGCCGAGCCCAATTGACCTTTGGGCTTTAAAATCTATTTCTTTTCTCCTTTTATTTTCTTATTTGATTATTTCATCTTTTATTTGCACGAATAGTTACTAACTAAGTTTCACATGCTCGTATAGGAAAAATGATCACCTAACGTATCATAGTGATGACACATACATTGGAGGTGGACGTTGTTTTTGCAATCTGCACATTGTTTCGAGCGTATCCTCAATAGATTTTTATGTCATCCATACGACAATCAAAAATGAATTCATCAAGAAGAATTCTGCATGACGATTGATTTCAGAGCAATTGAATCAAAGTTGTTTTTCTTAAAGTTGCTGCTTTTAAACACACACACATATATATATATATAAATTATCAGGCGCTATTAGCCTTCTTCATGTCTCTTTTCCGGCCTTTCTTATAACGCCGATGAGACCAAAGAGGGAAATGATTCCCCTCTTGGTCGACGTTTTTCGTGTGACGGTCCTGGGAGAGTCATGTTATTATTTAAAGGGAAGAAAACGATTTCGTGTGGTTGTCTGAGTACACCGCTGTTTTGGGTGCGATAATGAGAATCGCCGATATTCATCGATTATTTTGTGACCATAGACATCATAACCCTTCTATTTCTGGTTACATACTTGAATAGTTTCGAGTATTCGAATCCTATACAACCTTCGTTTCTTCTGGATGCATCGCCATCGCGAATGTTATTTGAATGTTTGAATTTTCTTAAACTCATTTCTATAAACGATAATCTCAAGGTCTACGTACTCATTTATTTGAGTTGAAATTCATTACTCTGAAGCAGCACTATTTGCTGACAACAGATCCCAAAAATAACAAATTCAATAACTGTATGTGACGTTGTATTATCAGAGTTGACATTGCTGCATGTTCCACATCCAAGAAACACATGCCATTTTTGGCACCTGTATCTATTTCTTGAGGGTATTTTGGAGATGGAAATGTAACATTCTTCCATTCTCAAGTAAGCAAATTTTTGAGCCTTAGGCTAAGGCTCCGCCCAATCCGATATGCAAGATTTTTGTTGCTACAAACTTTTGATTAGTCAATCTATTTTGACTATATTTTCTGCTTTCTATTTTTCAAGTATGACGTTGGCATTGCCATGTTTCTTGCTTGACTTTAGCTTCAGTCGTCTATTTGAATTGGAAGGTTGTTTGTGTTGTATTAAATATTGGCATATTTAATAAAATTTCTCGTAGTCCTTGTTTACAAGATGATCTCGTGAGAATTTCATTTGCATTGACTTAGCATGAATGGTCAACGTTTGCAACTCACGTAGTTTTTAAATTGGCCGCTTTAGGTTACATGGGACCCCAATAGTACTACATTGTGAATTTGGACCTTAAAATTTAGAAACCGGACCTCGGAACGTCAAAATTGACATCGTTTTTCCTGGTTACTGTTTTGCGTTTCCAAAATGTTTTGGCCGCCTTCTGGCCACTTGACGGCGTTTCCGGTGCCGCCATCCGGTTACTACCGGCATCCCCTGTCGGACCTGCAACTCCGGCCGCCACCGACTAGTTTTTCGGCAATCGGCACCGCCGGTTTCCGGTGATTTTTTCGTCGTTTCTCTTCATTTTTCGGCCATGTTTTCCCAGTCTAAATTTCACCCGGTTTTGAGTTATGTTGACATGGTTTTCCTGTTAATTTTCTGGTTTTTTCCAAGTCGTTTCATAGCTCAAACGATTTTATTATTATTGGTGACCACCCGCACCAATTGGATGGTTTTTACCACCCTAATTGTTTGGTATTCAACTGCTCCAATACCATATTTTTGCAACTCTTAAGTTGAAGAATGTAGTTCTATTGCCATGTGATATACTCGATGGGATTGCACTTTGTTTCAATCCTCTTTCTGACAATGTCCTACAGGGTATTGTTTGGAATTGTACCCCATGTAGTCGACTCTCTTAATTTATTTTGATGATGTCCCATGGCGAAGTCGAGTGTCTTACAGATTGTGTAACCACCCACACTGTTCTATGGGATAGGTAGTTGTTTTACGGATCTCGTGCGGAGATTGTGTTTTATATCTTCGTATCTTGCTAAGTTTTAAAAGGCCATACATGCCAATGATAAATTTTCATCTTGATATTTGTGTTAAGGATGCAGAGGAATAAATCTGTCCGTTTTCATTGACAGTAGCTTTTTCAAGCTTAGACAGTAGCTTTGTTAGCCTGCAGACATAGTTTTACTTGCTTGCAGCAGTAGCTTTATGTAACTCAAGATTCTTTGAATTATGCGTTTTGTTTGGCTGTCTTCTCGGTTTTGACTTGATCATTTTTGGTCATTTTGAACGAGATATGATGAATCGAGTTCTTTGAAATTCACATGATCATCTATTTTTCATGTTCACGAAGCCATTGGAGGACCACCTCACCCGTGCTCCACACGGTGAGGCCGGGCCTGTCTCTCTCGGTAGGTCCATGGCATTTAGGCCTTCGGTGGTAGCATCCCCTCCTTCACAGGAGCTTTTGCTGCCTCCCGTGTTTTCGAATGCCACCATGGCAATCTCTGATGTCCATCGCTCATTTTGCAAAACTTGTTCTCTTCCTAAATTTCAAGGAAGTCCTTCATTTGCTAAGGCCCCAACCGAGAACATTCCATTCTTACAAACTATTTAAGGTGACATTAGTGGACCCTATTCAACCGAATGTGGATATTTTTCGGTATTTTTATGGTATAGGTTAAGAGCATCGACGCGTTGGTCAGACGTCGCTTTTCTTTCCATATTGAATACTGTATTTGCTAAAGTTTTTAGCTATGATCATCATACTAAGAGCTCACCACCTTTCCCATCCTCTCAAATCTATTCGATTGGATACCGTTTGAGAGTTCACCTTAAAGACCTTTGATGATTTCATTTTGCATGTCTACTGGGATCGTCTTGAACATATTTTTCCTCATGTTTATTCACTACACGATCTAGCAGAGCTCGAACTTGGTTATGGGTACTAACCTTCCAATTTTTGCATGGGGATATGTAATGATGTTGCATGCAGCGACACTTATTCATTTCAGACCACAAGTTTCCAAACGTTTAGTACGTACCAAATGGTTACTGGATACGACTACACATTCTTTTCACTAACGCATATTTGGTTAAGTTGTTTATGTGCCTCTATTGTAGTAATCTCAATGGGTTTACATGAAACGATTAAGTATTTTGGTTGGTTCTAATTTATGAAACACCAACACTTGTCTGCTATTTCCAATCTACACCGTGGATCTCTATCCTGTGATATTAGCAGACGGTCACTTTGATGAGACATACTTCCCGTCATTAGGGGGAGATATGGAATACTCACATTCCGGTTTTAACGCCAGGAATTGATGTGGTGTGGCACTATGTCTATTTCAGATCCCACACTACTCAAAGTGAGCAAAAGTGCAATACATTATTCACCTCCAAAAAGTCAAAGATTCAATGCTCAATGACTTTACCGATATTGCGAAAGTGACGAGATCGCATATAAATGCTGTGATGTGCCGGTAAGGTTTGAACTCTCAGTATATGGGAGAATTTCATATGACCTGGTCTAAGCACCGTTGGCACCATCCTTGATAGTGGGAAGGAAGCCGGCGAAGGCACCATTGTACGATGTGGTGTTGTCAGTGCCCGTGGTATTGCATCGCAAAACAAGGGTGGCAAACGCAAAGATGGATTAGTAAGGGTCATAGCTTCGGTCTTGGCTCATACCTAGATGAGGGGGAGACCACTATTCTCTGGAATAAAAAACTAGAAAGAAGCAAGGTGCATAGGCATAAGTATTTCGCCCATCATCAAGAGATATTCTCTAAACATGTGTATCAGCTAAGTTTCTGTGGGACAGTACAGACTCCTTTTGTTGATGTTAGAGAAGAATAGAAATCTCTCAAATTGATCATATAAAGCGCGCGGGTGTGTTTAATGGATTGATCTCTCATGATTGATGATGTATTCTCTTATGCTTTTATTCCGTTGTAAAGTATCAATGATGAGCAACTTGACCAAAGTGGAAAGAATCAATACAGGTTGAACTAAACTTGTTATATTAGTCATTGTTCGTAAGTGTAATGAGAAAGATGAAGTCATGTGATATTTGTGGAACTTATGGCGCAAAGATTGTCTCATTATCCTAGTATTGACTATGATGAGTCATATTTTCTCATAATGGACATAATTGTTTTCCGCTACTTGATCAGCAGTAGTATCCATGAAAACTGATTTACAACATATGATAGTGGTCATAGAATATCTGTAAAGGGATCTTGACACAGATATGAAAGTGCTCAGGGACTTTAAATGCCTCTAGACCACGGAGAGCTTATGTAATCAGATTGCGACGTTCTCTTGAACGTCGTACAATCGGTTGCAAGAACTCATACCCATATGTATTCATATGAAAGCTAATTCTTGATTCTCGATTCCGTCTAAGTAAAGATAATGAAGAGACTCAATGAGCTATGGATTCATATATGTAAGTGTTATTGGTACACAATTGCTTTCATTATGATGTGATTAACTATGCGCCTATGCATCGTCATTGGACTTGCATTGCTCATTTGACATGGGTTTAGTTCTACACTTAGTGAACCAACACAAATCCTATCCACACCAACGCTGACAGCAGCTCCAGCAACATCAACGTACGCCTTGGTGTATCGACACTGGTAGCGTAGAGGATGCGTACGGTTCCATCTCGGACCAAAATCAGTCCTTCATTGGTCCATTCCCCCATTCCTTTGTGAAAGACACATTGAATGTGACAAATCAGAATCTGTCCAGTTTCGTAAGTCAACTTCAACGAGTGCTACAGAACATCTCGCTCAATGAAATATGGTGAATTTGGTACCGTTGACAAGGTCTATGTGTCTACTTTCCAAGGACACCAACCATTTGTTCATAGCTATCGCATTGAGTGAGTTATGGCCATTTTAGAAAACTAGGACTGTTCTGTCCGGAAATTTGCAAGTCATTCAACTTCGACAGAGCACTGTGAACGGCTCTGGTCGAGTTAGGTTGTGAACTTTATGTCATTAGAAAGCCACCGGTGTCTACTTGCTAGAACATTTTACGGCTAATACCTATTGTGACGAAGAAGTTATGGCAGTTTAAGTGAGTGAAGTTCATTCTACCAGAGAATCTGATTTTTATTGTAAACTCTTGTTTTGAGTTGCTATGCAATCTTGTTTCCTAAGATCCAAGTTTGGCTAAATATAGCATGTGTGATCTAAGGATGTGTGGCTAGATTAATGATTAATCATTAGCCCAAGACTACTTTTGAGAAGCATGTAATGAACGTTGTATACATTGTTCTTTATACTCCATGATTATGGCACTAATCAGGGGGAGTTGTTTCATAGACTTCAGGGGGAGTCTACCTCACATGATGCTATCAAATATAGACGGTGCGTTGTGGTCTTTTTCCCTTCGATCAATCTTTTATTTTTACCCAAGAGGTTTTTATTTTGCTTGACAAGGTTTTTACCAAGGCAACGATGTGTGCACCATGCAACCTAGGCATGCAACACGAGGGGGAGTGTTCCAGGAGAATTACTATTATATCATTGTATGTATCTTAGCCTTACATGACAATGTTTGCCAATGTCTGTTGTGAAATATTTTGCTAGAATGCGATTTCTCATGCTATCTATACTTTTTCCTATCTTATTTATGCCTTTTTTGTTGAAACAAATCAATGAACTGTTACTCGGGTACTAAATCTGTGGAGGCTGGCAGGATCTAATGTGTGTACCAGCTACTACTGTCAGGTATGAGGTATCCCTTCTCAGTTAGATTTTCCTCCTGCAAAACTCGCTTATTTTAGCCATGGCCGTGTTTTAAGAAATGATTGATTCCCAGACTCTAATATCATAAAAGTGCTTTTCACCCACATGGGCTATGTTTGGTAGAGCTTTTTAGCTTAGTTGATTATACGTTAATCCCCTCATCATGTTTGGTAAGATGGCTTCTCTTCTCCCGCTTCCAAAAGTCGCAGCTTTTTTCAGTCAAAAGCATAAGTTGCTCTCACCCTCCTTTTAAAAGCTCACTTCGGCTTCTCGGGCACGTACTGTAGCTGCGATTAAATGAAGATTTCAAAATACCAATGGGTACCCCCCATGATTTCAGGTAATTAAAACTCAATCGGTGGTTTATCCCGTTCTACCAGAATCCCCCAAATCATATCGTATCCCATGGTGACGACTTGAACTGCAGAAATCCGCCCTGAAATTATGCTTCAGTTGGTCTGTATATAACAATCTCTCTCTTTCTTATTCTCTCCCGCAATTAGTCCCAATTCTCTTTCTTCTAAAAAACCCTAATCTGATACCCTCATTTGCTCACCCTAATCCAAACCAGCTCCATCTTAAACACTCGTAATTTCTTTTTCAATCTTCAAGATCGAGACTTGAGAGCATTTCTCAAGCCAAATGATAGTCGGCCTGAGCTTTCACCCCTCCGATCAAAACGTACTCGGATCTTGATCGCCGGTCTGATCAAAATGTCCTGGGACTTGGGATGGAAGAGCCCCTCCAAGATCCTCCACCTCACCCTCACCTACGGCAATGAGGACCCTAGGTGATGGCACACTGTCCTAGGCGTTCGTTTCGTTGATAGTGTCGCAATAGGATCAGTACCTGGGGTTCTGAACCGATCTGAACTGGTCCGCCGGCAACGACGAGGACCAGGTGGCGAGTTGCAGCTCATGGTGGCGCTGCCAATACCATAAGAAACGGTGGTCGTGGAGTTGAGGCCAGAGGAGGCGAATGTGAGTGTGGATATGGGAGTTGTGAGGAAGAGAGAGCCATTAGTATGGCCAAGACGGGCGGGTTAGGTCAGCAAAATGACGGTACCGGAGTGTTAACTAGGTTGCAAACTTCTCCTCCTCAATGCCCGTTGTCGCCGAAGGCGCGGTGGCTTGTGGTGTACACTGGCAGTGCGTGACGGTGGTCTGTCTCTGTGGTTATGGTTTGTCGGTGAGTCTTTTCTTTACTTTGTTTGTTGATAAATTATGGTTCTTTCTGTATGTAATGTTTGTAAGAAATCAATCAGGCTACGAATTTTGATTCAATTCTTGAGTACTTGATTTGGTTTAGTTTTCGGAACCGATCAATATATACATTGTAGTCTTGTCCAGTTTTGTATTGCAGACTATTCTAGATGGTTGAGTTAGAAGAGATTTAGAGGAAGAGCATTGTTGTTATTTGTGAGTAAATTTTGAGATGAGATCCGAGATTTTTATATCGATTTCTTGCAAAAGTTTGTGGTAGGTATTCCCAGTAATACTAACTAGGATGCCTCTGCTTGAGAAGCTATACCTTGACAACAATAAACTAGCAGTTTCAGTACCTGGTATTTTCAAATGACTTCATGTGTTTCTTTTCACTCCAATTCTGTGACAAGGCTATGGCTGAAACTTTCAATGAGTACCACCTTAAACTTGAGATGCTATAAAAAAGCTAAGACACCAGGTCAGGATCTTCTTCAATATTATTTACTTCAATCATCTTATCTTTTCTTCAAATTTTATTGTAGATTTTGGTTTTTCCTGTGTTTCTAGCTGACTAAATTTAAGGTAGTGAGAAAATTTATTGTATAGAAGTTGAGGATTAGTTCTCTGTGTAGTTTGGATTTATTTTGATTAGTTTTATATTTTGTAAGCTGCTTGGACTAAAGTTAAACATAGTATAGAAGCAAGCTACGAATGAGATCATCTTGATTTGAATGTTTATGCAATTGATCAACCTAATGATCAATGTACAAACTTTTTGTAATTCTTTTGTACTATCATTGGAAAACGTATAAGTTAGTTCAATTGATTTGGATTAGATTAGTGAACCTAAAATATTGATATTTATAATAGTTACTTGATGTGAATGAAAAATGTATGTTGTTGTTAAGGTTAATATGGGAGAACAAAAATTATTTATAAATGTTAGTTGATGCCATTTTTTTTGTTAAATTACTGAATAAAGAATTTTATATTGTGTTAGCACAACACATGAAAATGTTCTTAAAAAATAATACAAGGTCATAAATTCATTGATGTCCAAATTGGTCATTGTACAAACAAAAGTAAAAATTCAATTTGATTTACCGAACGTATTGTCACGACTTCTGCTACAAACAACCACTTATAAAAGCCAGTTTATCAAACAGCCACCTATTTTATTTATCAGCCACTTTTTTAATAAGTCCAGCTGCACCAAACACAGTGCATATGATTGGCCCCGACCTCAAATATATAGGACAAAGTTAAACAAGACTGACTACATGTGATATATCTATCTTCCTATATGCTTTAACTAGAGGATCTTTGGCTATGAACAATGAACTACACTCATATAAATTGGAATCTGCAGACACTACTGAGCCCTTTTTGCTTTTTGGTTTAAACTCATTTAACATATTTCCGTCAGTAAACAATTAAAATTTGTGGGGCTATCAGAAGTGGAAACTAAACAAATTAGAAAATAGAATAATAATTTTGCATTTAAAATAATTATGTGAAAACATACCATGGAAGGCAAATGGAAATAATCCGTATCGTATCTGTAAGTATAGTTAGTGGTAAGCTATATAAGGAAGGAAGTTAGTGGTAAGCTATATAAGGAAGGAAGTTAGTGGTAAGCTATGTTGCAATTTTGGTGCCATAATTAGTTGATTTTGAAATTTACAAACAGTGGAGGCTGCAGGTTCCCGCTTATTAGGAACAATACAAGACAACGAGGTCCCAGGTACTCTCAATCTCTTCTCTTTTCTTCTCTTGATTTCTTCAATTATTTTGTTTGTGTAATTCCTTGGTAAAGTTATGTAATTTGTATCTTCTAGCGTATCCGGGGATATGATAATATTTGGATTTTGGGTTTAGAATCATTAGATTATACCTCATGTAACACCCCGAATTTTCGGGTTTAAATTCATATCATTTCTTGTCAATTATTAAGCTTGGTAATTCGAGTAAAATCGCCTTTTCGCCTTTTCGTCGATGTCTTTGCGAAACGAAATTTATTTCAGAAATCTAAGTTGAAAAAACATTACGTTTTATGTGGCTCGAGAGTTGACTTTTATTCCATCCCTCATCTCCGAAAACTTCCTTCATGAAAGTCGTAGAGCTCATCGATACGATTTCGTGGACAAGTGGCACACCTTAATCTGATCTCGTATGTGAAAGTTGTTAGCAACAGAAGTTTGATTTCTAATTTTAGAAAGCTATAAAAGGACAATTTTTGGAAACTTTCCAAAACCAGAAATTTTTTTCCACTACTTTTCTCTCCTCTCCCTCGACCCCGACCCTCCTTCGTCGATTTCTCATTCGCCAATCTCCCACCTCCGGCCACCGTGACCTTCACCGCCGGACTCGCAAGGACCGCACAACCAGGTGCTCCAGCCTGTGGAGGTGGCACACCACCCATCGTTGCCGAGAAGCCATATCGACGATCAGAAGTTTTTGCAGTTCCATCACTAATCCAAGCTCCGTCACCGGTGAGTTTCCAACTGCTTAGCCTCTTCATTTAGACCGTCTAGGTTGGTTTATCGCTGATTTACAACTCGAATCGAAGGTTTGATCAATGGAGACGAAGCTTGGAGCTACTGAAGCTTTCCGACGACTTTCCGAGCAGTTTCTGGCGATCTGGGTTACAATGCAGGTATGAGCATGTTTCCCTCCTTGTGATCTATGTTTTTGTTGTTGTGAGTTTTACAATTTGGTGAAGTTTGGGTGGAGGTGATGGTGGTGTGCATGCCACCGCCTAGGGCGGCGCGTGGGAGGAAGTGGCGCAACGTAGAGCCGGGGTTAGGCCGTATGTTGTTTCAGGTGGAAGGACGGGTGAATTGGTGGCCGGAAACGAGGCTATGCATGAATGTTGGGACGGCACGTGAGCCCCACGGGGGTTGCTGTGGGCAGCGCGTGAACACCACGCGCAGTGCTGGAGGGTGGCGCGTAAGCCCCACGCACGGCCGTCTGCGGCGGTGCGTGAATAATGTTTTCATGAACAGTGTATGAGAGTGCCCTGAATTTAGAACAAGCAAGAGTACAAGACCATCATATTAGCACTTTGTCTGACTACCAAGGAGCTGATGTATGAGAGTGCCCTGAATTTGGAACAAGCGAATAACACTCGAGGAGGCGATGTGGAGCCTAGGGATGCTCGAGAAAAAGTGAAGGCAATCGGTTCAGGCAGTGGGTCTGCGGGACCGAAAAGTGGATCTTGGAAGAGACCGAGGACCTATTACCAGACTCCAGCTAAGGTGACCCCTCCATCTGTTAGGGCTGCACTTGTCAAACATTTGTCGTCAGTCAAGTGTTTCGTTTGCGGCGAACTGGGTCACTATGCCTCAGCTTGCTCGAAGCCAAGGAATGTGGGATGTTTCAGGTGTGCGCAAGTGGGACATATGGTTAGAGTCTGCACTTGACTTCAGCAGGGTAGACATGAGCATCAACAAAGGTTGTTACCTGCGGGCCAAGTTAGAGTGTTTGCGGTGGGTCAGCGGGACAAAGGAGTGGAAGGTACCTTATCTATTTTTGACTACCTTGCTAGAGTACTATTTGATACGGGAGCATCGCATTAGTTTATTTCTAGTTCGGTAGTGAAGGTGTTAGGTTTGATTCTTACATCTCTTGGAAGCTCTTTATGTGTCACTTCACCTCTAGGAGTGTCTCTGAAGCTTGAGACAATCTGCAAGGCTTGTCCTATCGTGATTGGAGGTAGAGAATTCTCTGCTTCCTTGATAGTGATTCCGGATCACACCTATGATGTGATCTTAGGAATTGATTGGTTGAGGCCACAACATACTTTGATTGATTGTTTTGACATGGTAGTGTTTTTCCATAGGCCACAACATGCCTCAAGTTAGATAATGCCATGAGAGCAGGAGACTTAGCACATCTCGAGTCTGTGGATAAGGAACTAGTTATTGCAGACATTATTGTGGTGTCAGAGTATAGTGAGGTGTTTCAGGAGATACCGGGTTTACCTCCTCGGAGAGTTGTTGATTTCTACATTGATGTTGTACCAGGTACAACGCCTGTGTCGAAGGCACCTTATAGGATGGGGCAGAATGAAGTTAATCAATTGAAGGTGCAAATAGATGTTATTGGACCAAGGATTCATTAGACCTAGTGTCTCACTTTGGGGTGCGCTGGTGTTCGTAAAAAAGAAAGACGGTTCACTACGGTTGTGCGTGGACTATAGGGAATTGAACAAGGTGACCATCTAGAATAGGTATCCTTTGCCTCAGATTGATGACTTGTACGATATTCTCTAATATTGATCTGAGATCCGGTTACCATCAACTCAGGGTAAAGGAAGAGGATATCTCTAATACGGCTTTCAGGACCAGGTATGGACACTATGAGTTTGTTGTCATGCCCTTTGGTCTAACAAATACACCTGTCATTTTTATGAGTTTGATGAACCAAATCTTTAGCCAATACTTGGATGAGTTTGTAGTAGTGTTTGTTGATGACATCCTGATATACTCCAAGTCTCAAGAAGAGCATGTGGTACATCTGGAAACTGATGCAAACTCTAAAGGAAGTAAGATTGTATGCCAAGCTTGAGAAGTGTGAGTTTTGGAAGGAAGATGTTAAGTTCCTTGGTCATGTGGTCTCGAAAGATGGAGTGTTAGTGGACCCATCAAAGGTGGAGGCAGTGAAGAGTTGGAGTCGTCCAAAGATTCCTACATAGATTCGTAGTTTCCTTGGGTTGGCAGGTTACTACCGAAGATTCATTGAAGGGTTTTCTAGTATTGCAACGCCTTTGGCCAAGTTGACCAAGAAGGATGTTCAGTTTGTGTGGACAAAAACATATGAGGAGGCTTTCAACAAACTAAAGACTAGATTGACTACAGCTCTAGTGTTGACAATTCCCATTAGTGGGGGTGGTTATGTCATTTATAGCGATGCTTCGCATCAAGGCTTAGGGTGTGTGTTGATGCAGCATGGAGGAGTGGTCGCTTATGGCTCTAGATAGTTAAATGTTCATGAGAAGAACTACCCCACTCACGATCTAGAGCTCGCTGCAGTTGTTTTTGCTTTAAAGATTTGGAGGCATTACTTGTATGGTGAGAAATTGCAACTATTTTCTAATCATAAGAGTTTAAAGTATTTGTTCTCACATAAGGAGTTGAACATGAGGCAGAAGAGATGGATAAACTCCTTAAGGATTATGACTTCACTTTAGAGTATCATCCTGGAAAGACAAATTTAGTTGCTGATGCCTTGAGTAGGAAGCCTAGGGGTATGATAGCTTCTCTCATGGTTCAAGAATGGCTTATGCTTGATACCGCATCTGAGTTTGATCTTGTGCAATCAGGAGGAAAACCAACGGTCTTTCTTGGTAGTGTCTCAATACAGCCTATACTAATTTCAAGGATTATTCAAGGCCAGGCACAAGATAGATTGTCATGAGCTAAATTGGCAGATCTTGTGGTAGATTCGCTTGATGAATGTCCATCCGAGTGGAGAATTGGATTCGATGGGGGTATGAGGTTTGGGACAAGATTGTGTGTTCCAGATTGTACAGATATCAAGGAGGAGGTCCTACATGCAGCACACCGATCTCGTTATACAGTGCACCCAGGGAGCACCAAGATGTATAAAGATCTCTATATGCAATTCTGGTGGAATGGGATGAAGAAAGGCGTGGTAGAGTTCGTATCAAAGTGCCTTACTTGTCAGCAAGTGAAGGCAGAGCATCAGCGACCCGCTGACATGTTGAAGCCATTTCCTAGTCCTCTTTGGAAGTGGGAGCAAATTTCTATGGACTTTGTGACAAAACTACATAAGTCCAGGAATGCTCACGATGCAATATGGGTTATTGTTGATCGATTGACGAAGTCTGCACAGTTTCTTCTGGTATCGATGAAGTACTCAGTGAATGTGTTAGGTATGTTATATGTGGATGAGATAGTGAGACTTCATGGGACACCTGTTTCTATTGTTTCTGATCGAGATGCATGTTTCATTTCGAAGTTCTAGGGTAGTTTACAGAAGGCTTTGGGTACTATCTTGGATATGAATATAACATTTCATTCTCAAATGGATGGGCAGACAGAAAGGGTGAATCCGGTGATAGAGGATATGTTGAGAGCTTGTATTTTTTATTTTAAGGGAAGTTGGGAGGATCACTTGAGATTGATTGAGTTTGCCTACAACAATAGTTACCATTCTAGCATTGGCATGGCACCTTATGAGACTCTTTACGGTAGACCATTTAGATCACCTATCTGTTGGGCCGAAGTTGGTGATGAAGGACTAATGGGTCCTGAGGTGGTTCAGAAAACCTCGGAGAAGATCTCGATTATTCGAGATAGGATCTGAACAACTCAGAGTGGACAGAAGAGCTATGCAGACTTAAAGAGGAGACATGTCGAGTTCGAGATTGATGACCATGTGTTCTTAAAAGTCTCTCTTATTAAGGGTGTGGTGAGATTTGGCAAGAAGGGAAAGTTAGCTCCGAGGTATGTTGGGCCTTTCGAGATTCTTGAGAAAGTAGGAGTTTTGACCTATATGCTAGCTTTACCTACAAGCATGTCTGGTGTTCACAACGTCTTTCACATTTCCATGTTGAGGAAGTATGTACCAGATGAGTCACATGTGATTGATCACATCTCCATTGAGGTGAGGGAAATGCCACCTTTGTTATCGAGCCGGTTCGTATTTGGGATAGGTTGACAAAGAAACTTCATAGAAAAGAGGTGGAGCTGGTTAAGGTTTTGTGGAGTCACCATGATGAGGGTGATGTCTCTTGGGAGCTAGAGTCGGATATGAGGACAAGATATCCACAGTTTTTGTTAAGTAGAGTATTTGAATTTCGGGACGAAATTCTTTTAAGAGGGTAGAATGTAATACCCCGAATTTCCGGGTTTAAATTCGTATCATTTCTTGTAAATTATTAAACTTGGTAATTCGAGTAAAATCTCCTTTTCGCCTTCTCGTCGATATCTTTACGAAACGAAAATGATTTTGGAAATATAAGTTGAAAAAACATTACGTTTTATGTGGCTCGAGAGTTGGCTTTTATTATGTCCCTCATCTCCGAAAACTTTCTTCATGAAAGTTGTAGAGCTCGTCGATACAAGTTTGTGTACATGTGGCACACCTTAATCGGATGTCGTATGTGAAAGTTGTTAGCAACGACAATTTGGTTTCCGATTTTTGAAGGCTATAAAAGGACATTTTTTGGAAACTTTCCAAAACCAGAAATTTTTTTCCGTAGCTTGTCTCTCCTCTCCTCCAACCTCGACCCTCCTTCTTCGATTTTTCCTTCGCCGGTCTCCCACCTCCGGCCACCGTGACCTTCACGGCCGGACTCGCAAGGACCGCATGACTAACTGCTCCAGCCTGTGGAGGTTGTACACCACCCATCGTCGCCAACAAGCCATACAAACGATCAGAAGTTTTTGCAGTTCCGTCGCCGATCCAAGATCCGTCGCCGGTGAGTTCCCAATCGCTTAGCCTCTTGATTTAGACCTTGTAGGTTGGTTTATCACTGAATTACAACTCGAATCGAAGGTTTAATCGACGGAGACGAAGCTTGGAGATGCCGAAGTTTTCCAGCACCATTCCGACCAATTTCCGGCGATCTGGGTTGCAAGGTAGGTACGAGCATGTTTCCCTCCTTGTGATCTACGTTTTTATTGTTGTGAGTTTTACAATTTAGTGAAGTTTGGGTGGAGGTGATCGTGGTGCGCATGCCGCTGCCTAGAGTGGCGTGTGGGAGGAAGTGGCACGGTGTAGAGCCGGGGTTACACCGTATGTTGTTGCAGGTGGGAGGATGGGCGAATTGGAGGCCGGAAAAGAGGCTACGCACGACTGTTAGGACGGCGCGTGAGACCCGCGTGCGGTTACTGTGGGCTGCGCAAGAACGCCCCGCGCGGTGCCTGATAGAGCGTTTTGTTAGAACGTCTATAAAATACCCTGAAAAACATCATCGTTAGTATAGAATAAGCAGGGATCGTTCAGTCCGGGGAATTAAAAGGCCTCAACACTTATCATGTTATTGGGGGATTTGAGTTGGATTCTAAAACTACTACTTATAATAAATCCTAAATTACTTATATACAATTGATCAACCATTCATCACATAACCAAAACACGAATTCTACTCATTTAACATGTATCACACGTATAGAACAACATATAGGCAGCAAGTATTTTCGATTCTTCTTAGTCCATTTCAATTCCAATTCTAATTAGAGTCCGAAGCGGTTCATCTAATCGTTAAGACTTCTTAATTATTTAGAATCAACGAAGCGTTCAATCCTAAACATATGCTAAAAAGAGTTCAACATGACGAAGTGTTCTAGTTAAACAACAAAGTAGCACATAAGCACAATAAGTCGAATTGGAGACATGTAAGCAAGCATGGCGTCACTGATCTTGATTAAGCATGCAAATTCCTAGAACTATCATAACCCTAAACAAGTATCAATAATTGAAACACGAAGCGCATATTCAATCAATGAACACTTTGGTGAATTAAATCGCAACCTTAGGAGAACCATGGCCTTGGCTTCCTCAAGCATTGATTTAGATGCACAAATTCAAGGAATAAATTAAAATAAAACCTAAATTAATTTCGAAAACCTACTGCCCATAGCTATTATAAACATCATAGACACATATTTCATGAGTTCATACAATCAAAACATAAAACCAAAGAAGTCAGAATTTATATTCTTCATATATGAAACAGAAAATAACATCCAATAATTCATTCAATAAATTCAAAAATTGCAGAAAATAAAAAGAAACATTACAACCCATGGATGAATCACACATTAGAAACCTTGAAGGATGAAGCAAGGATGAATTCGGATTTGAAGGGGCAAGAAGATGAGCACGGCTTGGTGGAGATGGATGAAGTTTTTGGCTTGTAATTTTCTGGATATTTGGGCAGAATTTCGGCTTTTTTTTGAGAGAATGGAGATGGATTTTATGAAGGGAGGCCGTGCCTTATATAAAGGAAGGAGGATGAGAGGGGTTGCTAGGGTTTTTGATGGGCTGATCCATGTATGCACGGCTATGATCTTTTCTCTTTAATTGGATCTAATGGCTGCCCTTCTTTTCCTTGTAGAACAATCTCTTATCTCCTTGTTTCTCTAGGGTTAGCATGGGCTGGACTCTCCTTCTCATGGGCTGATTTGGATAGCACGGCAAGACTTCTTTCACAAGCTGAATTAGATAGCACGGCAAGACTCCTTAATTTCCTCAAAGATCATTCACGGCTTCTCCTCTTTTCTTCCTTGAATTATCTCTTCAAATCTGAAAATAAAAACCGAAATAAATAAGAAGAGATAATCTATTTCGAAACTTATGTCTTAATCTAAAAAATTGTTGTCTTAAAAAGACGCTTGTAATAGATGAGCTCAACTAGATTAGGAAAGTTTCTAATTTGCAAAAAGGAAACTTACTAGAACAAGAAAGTTACTAGATCAAGAAAGTTCATTTAGGAAAGTTTCGTAATAAGAGTTTGAGTTCAAGTAGGACTTTCCAAAATGGTACGTTTCCTAGTCTAACAAGGATTCCTAATGCAAACATGACTCTCAAGATATCGTCAATGCGACCAAAACATAGAAAGATGAAGACTCCTAATTCAACTAGGTTTCCTAGTCCTATAAGGATTCCTACTCAAACTAGGACTCTAAACCAATTCTTCGTTTTTAACTCGTTTAAGCACAAATACACATCCATAACCGTCCAAGACTCCTATTGTGACTCAATGACTCCATATTACAACAATAAGGGTTAAGCAAAGTACAAATGGAGGTAAAAACATATTAAGAACTTAGCACAAAGTGCTCCTATCAGTGCCGGAGGGTGGCGCATGAGACCCACGCACGGCCGTTTACGGTGGCGCGTGAACAATTTTTTCATGAACAGTGTATGAGAGTGCCCTGAATTTAGAACATGCAAGAGTACATGGACTTTGGCAAGAGTACAAGACCATCATATCAGCACTTTGTCTGACTACCAAGGAGCTGATGTATGAGAGTGCCCTGAATTTGGAACAGGCGAATAAGACTCAAGGAGGCAATGTAGAACCTAGGGATGCTCGAGGAAAAGCGAAGGCAATCAGTTCAGGCAGTGGATATGCGGGACCAAAAAGTGGATCTTAGAAGAGGCCGAGGACCTATTAGCAGACTGCAGCTAAGGCGACATCTCCATCTATTAGGGCTGCAGCTGTCAGGCAGTTGTCGTCAGTGAAGTGTTTCGTTTGCGGCGAAGTGGGTCACTATGCCTCAGCTTGCTCAAAGCCAAGGAAGGTGGGATGTTTCAGGTGTGGGCCAGTGGGACATAAGGCTAGAGACTGCACCCGACCTTAGTAGGGTAGACAAGAGCATCAGTAGAGGTAATTACCTGCGGGCCAAGTTAGAGTGTTTGCGATGAGTCATGAGTGGAAGGTACCTGAACTATTTTGACTACCTTGCTAGAGTACTGTTTGATACGGGAGCATCACACTCTTTTATTGCTAGTTCGGTAGTGGAGGTGTTAGGTTTGATTCCTACATCTCTTGGAAGCTCTTTATGTGTCACTTCACCTCTTAGAGTGTCTCTCGAGCTTGAGACAATCTGCAAGGCTTGTCCTATTGTGATTGGAGGTAGAGAACTCTCTGCTTCCTTAATAGTGATTCCGGACCACATCTACGATGTGATCTGAGTAATTGATTGGTTGAGGCCACACCATGCTTTGATTGATTGTTTTGACATGGTAGTGTTTTTCATGAACAATGTTGTCGTGAACAATGTTTTTTATGAACATATTTTTTTACTGTAATTAATAATCACCCGTTGGTTTATGGGTTGTTTTCTAAGCACTTCCTCATGCTATTAGGTGATTGACAAAACGAGTGAGAAAATCGCTCTCGGTGTCGTAGAAGTTGCACGTAGTAAATCTCACTATGACAAGTCTTCCCTTGGTGGTGAGTCATATTTATTGTTTCTTAAAAAAAGTGAACTGCGACATCTATATAATATAGTGGGTTGTGTTTGTGTATGAAAATGGTAAATACGATACATATATATAGGTTCCTATATTATATAAATTATGAGATCAATATTAACCCTGTAAGCATCGTTAGTAGTATAAAGCAAGAGGGTATCGTTCACAAACCGGGGATCCAACCAGGGTAAAGAATCACAAACATTTAACAACGAATTCATAAGAGTTTAAAAGATTTGAGATATATTTCGATTCAAACATAAAAATAAATCCTAAACTAATATATACATGTGATCAACCAACCAACACATAAACATCACCAAACAAATCGTCACAAGTAGCTTCAAAATGATAATCTCATCCTATGCAAACACCGAGCCTTAGCGGACAAGTATTGAGTGAACAAACAACAACCTAATACCGAACTAGGTTACTTAGCGCATCCCTAATTCGAAACATGGCCTGGTAATCCTATCTTAGCGCTTAGAAATTACAAGGTAACATGTCATTCTCAATCTTACCACTTCATTGATTCATCTCTTATCTAATTACTTAGCGCATCTTAGATAACAAACGGATCATGGTTAATTCCTAGTGATTACTAACAAGTCAAGCATGTCACTTACTTTAACAAGTTAACAAAAACACTTAAGAATCCTATATGCAAAACTAACTTAGCGCCTTGAATCACATATAGTTAACGCCCAAGAAAGAGAATCATTAAATCATTGAATTATAAACTCACGATATCTACATAGAAATCATAGACAACAAAATCAGAACTACTTTATAACATCTTGCAAAATCGTAAACTACATGAGAGTATTCCACAAATTCGGAACTAGCCAAAAACATAAACACAACATCACACAAAGAATCCAAACCGAAAACATAAGTGAAGAAGTAACGAGTTACACTTTGTAAATCTCCTTAGCGGTATCAAAACAAGGCAGCACGGCTTCAACTTGAATGGCAATCCGAGGCGTAGCGCTTTGGATCGAATGGAATGAAGGGAAGATGGTGTTTTCGCCTTGAATGGCTTTGAGGATGATGAGTAGTGTTTAAGGCAGAGCTTTGGCTAGTCTTGTGAGCAAGGTTGATGATCATTTTATGTGCAAATAAGGTGCTATATATAGAGGAAGAAACCCAAGGGAGGATGGCCACAAAGTCCACAAAGTTGAAACCAAATTGGTTGAGGCTTCCTAGATTCGGCAGATCTGACCTTTGTCCCTTGTTGTGGCCATAACTTTCTCTAGAAAATAGATATTGAGATGATTCCAACTGGTAATTTCAACTAGATTTCCGTAGCTTTTCATCCATATATCATGCACTTTCTCAATCATTGTGAGCTGTCCAGGGGAGCTCGTCAAAGTTGGATGATCTGCAGTGCCAGAATTCTGATTTCTATAAGGATTGCATATCTTTTGCATTAATTGCATATCTTCTTCCTCCTTTAATGCTGATTTCTTTTGCACAAATTTCTTCCTTTGAATTAGGGAGGCAGCAAAAGTCTTAATTGTTGCAGCCATGTTTGATTTTTCTTACCTTTCCTCATTAAATTTGCTGCATGCCCTCTTTGACTTTCTTGCCTCTTCTCATTTAATTTGCTGCATGCCTTCTTTGACATTCTTTGGTGCAGGGATTTATGGAGATTCTGATCATATTTGTGCTCTCTATGCAGGACAAACAAGGTCCCAAGTTTCCCTCATAACCCTTGGATCAAAAGCAAATCAATGGCTGAGATAATTCCGACGAGCTCACCTGACCTCCGAGTAATGATTTGGTCATATCTCCCTGTAGGAATAAGATATTGATTTGATTCCAAATCCTACAGAAACTAGACTCAAAATCCTTTTTATCCATATAAGGTACGTCTTCTAACTCGATCGGAGCTATCCATGGGAGCCCGTCGAAGTTGGACTATGAATCTTGACAGCATTTTGATTTCTTGCATGGATTGGGCTTTTAAGTGTATTTTCTTCTCTTTCCTTGTGGAACTAGGATTGCTTTCCTTCTCCAACATGGATTTGTATTTCCTAATAAGAATAAGTATGTTAGAAACAAAGAAATACGAAAGCATGAATCCTACTCGAACAAGGAATCATATCTCAACAAGGATTATTAACACTTAGCACGATTTCATCATCAATTCATTCATAATTGATATAAGCTATACCTAGACACTTATTCATACAAAAGAAACTAAAATATACTAAATAAGAGGTAACAAAGAGTAAGAATAGGGCATAAACACATTAAGAACGTCACACTTTGTGCTCCTATCAACAACCCCACACTTAAGCTTTGCTAGTCCCTTAGCAAACACTAGAAAAGGGAAACAAAAACATAAAACAAAAATCAAAACAACTAAACTAATGACTCAACTATAATGCCTTCAACATTTTGTCTCAGAGATCTTCAAACTCATAGCATCAAGAATAACACTCAATCAAAATAGATAGAATGAATTCAATGGTTAATAAACATGAGATCTCGCATAACAAGTAAGACATGGCAGAAACATAAGTGATATTAAGCTCAACATGTTCAAAACAAGTTCAAATTCAACTCACAAGGGATATGCACTCCGAATTTTTTCTCTCAAGAACATGGCATATGCTTAAAAGCTTTTCACACATAAGAGTTATGAATACATAGTGAATTCGAAAAATTAATGAAAGATACCAATCATATGCACAAATGAATCCAAACCATATGATTACTCATGAAACAAACTCCACAAATCAAGAGCTACTCATTTTAAGAATCATGCGGATCTTTATAAAAGGTAGGCTTAGGCTCGGTAAGGATATGATTTATTTAGGTAAAAGGAATCACAAAGGTCATCCTCAAGACTTAGCAGAGCAAGAATCATTCACCTTATGTCGCCATACTCCATAATACAAGGGCCAATTTTATCATGTTGGACCCATTCTTCACTCTAAACATTGTGAAAACGAACAAAGGCTAAAGTACAACATTATTGAGCCTTCAACAAATACATCACAACTCCAAATTCACATCAAACATAGCTATGCCGTAACTTCTTTGTATATATATATTTTTTCTTTCAAGCCGTGTTCATGTATTTTTTTTTTCTTCTTCTCACGGCATCTTTCTATTTTTTCTTCATTCTTTTCACCTTTTTCTTAAGGCACAAATAAATACATAGCATAACCCCACACTTGAATCGAATCATCACTCCATATTAACATCAAATATTAGCTCTGCCAAGCCTCGAGAACAAGGTAGAGATATAACTATACTAAGCAAGGATATTAACATGTTAGTGATGAATAAAAGGTTTAACGTAGGCTCAAATGGGTTAATACTAAGGTATCCCAAGCAGGGTACAAATAAGGCATACGGCTTTTTGGTTTAAGTGGTGGAATCCTAAAAAGATCCGACAATCATTTTCAAAATCAGAGTATATTATGATAAAAGTTTCGAAAGTTTCAAAAAGTAAGTTCTAGCATTCTCTAGTTCATTGCAATTCTATGGCATATGAATTGATCAAAATAGATGTAATGAGGTTATATAGCCAAGAAATGATAGATTAAACTCTCCAAAGAAAGAAAGCACATATATGGCTCAATACTCACAAAGGTTACATGAATTCAAACAAGTAGGGAACATGCTCATTTTGTACCTAAGTTTCAAAATCCTCATCTACTACATGTTCGTACAATTTCTACACATCGATTAACCATCAAATAACAATTAAGTTCAATTTCCAATCTTGTGATCATCTTTCAACCAATCATTCAAAGATCAACTCATCCTAGACAGTTAAAGGCATGCCTAAGACTCAAAACAAAACAAAAAATACAAATAAAATTTTATTTTTTTGATTTTATGACTCTAACATGTAAACCTTCCCCCACACTCGAATCATGCATTGTCCTCAATGAATGTCAAAATAAATAATACAATGAAAGACAAAAGCATAGTGGAAAGAAACAAAGACACAAAAATAAAAACAGGAGAAAAAGATGAGAAATGCTCCCCCATGACGCGGTCCAACAGCTTGCATTCAATGCATCGTAACGTTTGAAAATAATCTCCGATCAGTAAGATAACAGTGGGAATTGAAAGCTAATGTTTCTAGCTTTCCAAGCATATAAAGTACGTTCGCTAACTCCAAATGAGGAGAAAGTTATGCCCCTGCAAATTTGTCAAGAAAAACGGTTCTTAGAATCAAAAACTGGAATGACCTTTACCTCCTTATACCTAATTTCCGTTGATTTAACGATCCGGAATGAACAAGTGTCCTGAATGAAAGTTGAAGATAACACAACAAGCTTTCAATCCATGTATGGCACGACCACACAGTTAGGCCGGAAATGCTCCCTGTTTTGCCGTTTCTGGACTGCAACTGCACGAGTTCTGAATTTCTGACACGACCTTGCTGCCTTCAAATTGTGACTGGGAATGATGTATACCTCCAAATCCAGTTCTGTAAAAAGCTGCAGAAACTAGACTCAAAGACCTTTGTTTCCATATAAAGCACATATTCCAACTCCCTATGAGCTCGGAGATACAGTCTGCCGAAGTTGACAGACTGTTTCTGCCAGATTCTGTTGAACGAAAATGTTTTCCTCCTCTTTACGTTTTCTCGAAAACTAACCTACACACGCACAAAACAAATCAAAAAGAACAAAAACAATAACCAAATAAAGAGTAAAGAGTAAAAAATCAAAATTGGGTTGCCTCCCAACAAGCGCTTAAATTTAAAGTCTAATAGCTTAGACCGAGTTTTCCTTTCAATCATTTTGTAGGTGACACATTATGGGGTTTCTCCTCCGCCATTTTGTTGTCCAACCTTGTAGTATATTCTCGAGCTCATTGCTGGTCACTTCACTATAAATCTGTAGAATCTTAATTAAAATCATTAGTGAAAGTGGGAACCTACCGAACATAACATAGGACATGAGATCCTTAAGAGACTATGTTCCTCTAGCCATATGATATTTTGTGGAATTAAAAATGCAACATGAATGAGATGCAAAATGAATGCAATTAGAATGATATGATTAGGATGCAATGCAAAGGTTAGAGAAAACAGTTAGGAAGTTATTGATATACAAGTCACAAACATGTCAAAAGTCATTCAAATATAATAAGAACATGTTAAGGGGAAAAGGAAACGAAAACAAGCTTAACAACCAATCCAACATAATGTCAAATCTTATGTTTAAGTTCGTTTTAATTTCTCAACTAAATAAACCTAAAAAAAAATACACCCAATTACAATTATTATATGTCAATTTTTTTTTTACAAGTTACTTTTCAATCAATTTCATGCGTTAACATCCTTAAGTTGTTATTCAAACAATTAAATCATCGATTGATTCTAAGTTGTAAACCAAAGTGGACGTGCGGCCTAAGTATGGATGTCTAGACACAAGATCAAGTCTTTGTTTCAGAAGGCCGTATAGCTCAATTAGAGATAGTGAACATGGTAGGACTCATTTGTTGAACTACGGAGAGCGAACTCCCTATCGACTCCATCACCGAGATGTATGTCAGTCAATAGTTCTCTGAGATCCAATTTTGGTCCCATGCACCAGGGTAATAACAGAGGGTGCCCCTTACTCAGCTGGACTGAAACTTGGGTGTTAGACAAATCTCCAAGTGTTAATAAAAGCCGCCCTCAACCTCATGCAAAAACTTTGGAAGAAAACATGAGGGGTTAAGGCTAATATTAACAAAATGGACTTTACCTATTCCGTTCGATTTACAACCTACAACAATCATTCACTCAATCACCAAAACAACAACCTAAGATATATTTACTATATGTTTACAAAAAGAAAAAAAATATATATATATACAAATTTACAATATGAACAATGAATTCGAAATTAAAAGATTAGAGATCCATAAAGATGGATCCCCGGCAACGGCGCCATTTGATCGGTTCGATTACTCGAGATCAATATTAACCCTGTAAGCATCGTTAGTAGTATAAAGCAAGAGGGTATCGTTCACAAACCGGGGATCCAACCAGGGTAAAGAATCACAAACATTTAACAACGAATTCATAAGAGTTTAAAAGATTTGAGATATATTTCGATTCAAACATAAAAATAAATCCTAAACTAATATATACATGTGATCAACCAACCAACACATAAACATCACCAAACAAATCGTCACAAGTAGCTTCAAAATGATAATCTCATCCTATGCAAACACCGAGCCTTAGCGGACAAGTATTGAGTGAACAAACAACAACCTAATACCGAACTAGGTTACTTAGCGCATCCCTAATTCGAAACATGGCCTGGTAATCCTATCTTAGCGCTTAGAAATTACAAGGTAACATGTCATTCTCAATCTTACCACTTCATTGATTCATCTCTTATCTAATTACTTAGCGCATCTTAGATAACAAACGGATCATGGTTAATTCCTAGTGATTACTAACAAGTCAAGCATGTCACTTACTTTAACAAGTTAACAAAAACACTTAAGAATCCTATATGCAAAACTAACTTAGCGCCTTGAATCACATATAGTTAACGCCCAAGAAAGAGAATCATTAAATCATTGAATTATAAACTCACGATATCTACATAGAAATCATAGACAACAAAATCAGAACTACTTTATAACATCTTGCAAAATCGTAAACTACATGAGAGTATTCCACAAATTCGGAACTAGCCAAAAACATAAACAC
The DNA here is from genome assembly GCF_933775445.1 of Argentina anserina. Taxonomy (NCBI): domain Eukaryota; kingdom Viridiplantae; phylum Streptophyta; class Magnoliopsida; order Rosales; family Rosaceae; genus Argentina; species Argentina anserina. The sequence continues at coordinate 9,188,955 of NC_065873.1, read as the reverse complement.
AACATCACACAAAGAATCCAAACCGAAAACATAAGTGAAGAAGTAACGAGTTACACTTTGTAAATCTCCTTAGCGGTATCAAAACAAGGCAGCACGGCTTCAACTTGAATGGCAATCCGAGGCGTAGCGCTTTGGATCGAATGGAATGAAGGGAAGATGGTGTTTTCGCCTTGAATGGCTTTGAGGATGATGAGTAGTGTTTAAGGCAGAGCTTTGGCTAGTCTTGTGAGCAAGGTTGATGATCATTTTATGTGCAAATAAGGTGCTATATATAGAGGAAGAAACCCAAGGGAGGATGGCCACAAAGTCCACAAAGTTGAAACCAAATTGGTTGAGGCTTCCTAGATTCGGCAGATCTGACCTTTGTCCCTTGTTGTGGCCATAACTTTCTCTAGAAAATAGATATTGAGATGATTCCAACTGGTAATTTCAACTAGATTTCCGTAGCTTTTCATCCATATATCATGCACTTTCTCAATCATTGTGAGCTGTCCAGGGGAGCTCGTCAAAGTTGGATGATCTGCAGTGCCAGAATTCTGATTTCTATAAGGATTGCATATCTTTTGCATTAATTGCATATCTTCTTCCTCCTTTAATGCTGATTTCTTTTGCACAAATTTCTTCCTTTGAATTAGGGAGGCAGCAAAAGTCTTAATTGTTGCAGCCATGTTTGATTTTTCTTACCTTTCCTCATTAAATTTGCTGCATGCCCTCTTTGACTTTCTTGCCTCTTCTCATTTAATTTGCTGCATGCCTTCTTTGACATTCTTTGGTGCAGGGATTTATGGAGATTCTGATCATATTTGTGCTCTCTATGCAGGACAAACAAGGTCCCAAGTTTCCCTCATAACCCTTGGATCAAAAGCAAATCAATGGCTGAGATAATTCCGACGAGCTCACCTGACCTCCGAGTAATGATTTGGTCATATCTCCCTGTAGGAATAAGATATTGATTTGATTCCAAATCCTACAGAAACTAGACTCAAAATCCTTTTTATCCATATAAGGTACGTCTTCTAACTCGATCGGAGCTATCCATGGGAGCCCGTCGAAGTTGGACTATGAATCTTGACAGCATTTTGATTTCTTGCATGGATTGGGCTTTTAAGTGTATTTTCTTCTCTTTCCTTGTGGAACTAGGATTGCTTTCCTTCTCCAACATGGATTTGTATTTCCTAATAAGAATAAGTATGTTAGAAACAAAGAAATACGAAAGCATGAATCCTACTCGAACAAGGAATCATATCTCAACAAGGATTATTAACACTTAGCACGATTTCATCATCAATTCATTCATAATTGATATAAGCTATACCTAGACACTTATTCATACAAAAGAAACTAAAATATACTAAATAAGAGGTAACAAAGAGTAAGAATAGGGCATAAACACATTAAGAACGTCACACTTTGTGCTCCTATCAGATGCCAAGATAAAGACCGCGACTCTTTATCTCACCGACACCAGCATGTTATGGTAGAGGAGAAAGCGAGGAGATGTCGAAAGAGGTATGTGCACCATCTCTACCTTTGATGACTTTGTGAAAGAGCTCAAAAAGCAATTTTATCCCGAGAATGCCGAGGATGAGGCAAGAGCTCCCTTGCGAAGACTCAAGCACACCGGGCCTATTTGTGATTATGTTAGAGAATTCACTAACTTGGTGCTTGAGATCCCCGACTTATCCGACAAGGATGCTCTCTTCAATTTCATGGATGGTCTCCAATCATGGGCCAAGACGGAGTTAAGGCGACGAGGTGGACAAGACTTTGCTACCGCCATAGCCGTGGCCGAAGGCTTAGTTGATTTCTCAAGTCCAAGAGAGTCTACCAAGCCCAATGATAAGAAGAGCAGCTATGCCAAAGGTGGGGGAGACAAAAACCAACGCAAGGAGGAGCCACGCCGTGAGAGCAACTTGGCACGATTCAAGGATAAAGGCAAGTCAAGGGTCATGCGGAGCTCGAACAAGCCTAACGACAATAAGTGCTTGTTATGCGATGGTACACATTGGGCTAGGCATTGCCCACAAAGGAGAGCTCTAAGGGCACTCCTAAGAAGTCATCAAGGTAGGATTGAAGCTGAGGGTGGCAATGGAGGTGCAGACTTGGGGTCTTTGCAGGTGCTTAATGCAATCCGCTCAACACCCAAGGTCCAAGCCAAAGGTTTGCTCTACATGGACATCACCATATGTGGGAAGCCAACAACGGCGAAGCTCGACACGGGGGCAACTCACAACTTCATTCTGTTGAAGAGGCACGCAAGCTTGGATGATAGGAACACTTTGTGCTACGTTCTTAATATGTTTTTACCTCCATTTGTACTTTGCTTAGCCCTTATTGTTGTAATATCGAGTCATTGAGTCACAATAAGAGTCTTTGACGGTATTGGATGTGTCTTTGTGCTTAAACGAGTTAAAAACGAAGAATTGGTCTACAGTCCTAGTTTGAGTATGAATCCTTACAGGACTAGGAAACCTAGTTGGATTAGGAGTCTTCATCTTTCTACGTTTTGGTCGCATTGGCGTTATCTTGAGAGTCCTGTTTGCATTAGGAATCCTTGTTAGACTAGGAAACGTACCATTTGGGAAAGTCCTACTTGAACTCAAACTCTTATTATGAAACTTTCCTAAATAAACTTTCTTGTTCTAGTAACTTACTTATTCTAGTACGTTCCCTTTTTGCAAATTAGAAACTTTCCTAATCTAGCTGAGCTCATCTATTACATGTGTCTTTTTAAGACAACAATGTCTAGATTAAGACATTATTTTCGAATGAATTATCTTCTTCTCATTAATCTTGGTTTTTATTTTCAGATAAAAGAGAAAATTCATGGGAAAAGAAAGAGGCACGAATTGGAGAATTTCAATGAGTCCTATTCCATGTTGGAAAAGAATAGAGCACGGCAAGGAGCTTGAAGATTAAGCTACTCATGTTTTCAGCCTATATCCAAGAAGAAAAAGGAGAGTCCAGCCTTGTTATCTACACATGAGAGAAATAAGGAGCCGTGAGCTACAAGGAGTGACACATACTTGGATTAGAGGAAAAGAAGGACATGATTCTGTCCAAGTTCATTGAGGAAAAGAAAGGAATTCAGCTGTGCATTTAAAGATAGAGCCGTGTACATCTGTAGATAAACAAGGAAGAGATGCCGTGCTATCCAATTCAGCCAAGGAGAAGAAGTCCAGCCTTGTAACCCTAGAGAATCAAGGAGATAAAGGCTGAATAAATCAACGAATCAATGAGAGCCATTCGATCCCATCATTGAATCACCATCACAGCCGTTCATCCTTCATGGATCTGCCCAAAACCGAGCAGCCTCTCCTCTCCTCCTTCCTCTATATAAGGCACGGCCTCCCTCATAATTTGGCATCTCCATTCTCTCACAAACAAGGCCGAACCTCTTCCAAAATACATCCAGAAAATTCAGCCAAAAACTTTCATCCATCACCACCATAGCCGTGCCATCTTCCTCCTCTTCCACAACCGAATTCATCTTGCTCCATCCTTCAAGGTTTCTAATGTGTGATTCATCCATGGCTTGTAATTTTTATTTAGATTTTCTGCAATTTTCAATTTTATTGTATGAATAATTGGATGATCTTTTTGGTTTCATATATGAAGAATATAATTTCAGACTTCTTTGGTTTTATGTTTGATTGCATTAACTCATGATATATGTGTGTATGCCGTGTGTAGCATCTAGGAGTAGTAGGTTTCCGATTTCTTTTTAGGTTTTATTTCAATTAATTCCATGAACTTGTACATCTAAATCAATGCTTGAGGAAGCCAAGGCCATGGGTCTCCTAGGGTTGTGATTTCATTCACCAAAGTGTTCTTCAATTGAGTTATGCACTTCGTGTGTCAATTATGGATACTTGTATAGGGCTGTGATAGTTCTAGGAATTTGCATTCTTAATCAAGATGAGTGACACCATGCTTGCTTACATGTCTCCAATTCGACTTAATGTGCTTATGTGGTATTTTGTTGTTTAACTAGAACGCTTCAATATGTTGAACTCTTTTTAGCATATGTTTAGGATTGAACGCTTCATTGATTCTAAATAATTAAGAATCCTTAACGATTAGATGAACCGCTTCAGACTCTAATTAGAATTGGAATTGAAATGGACTAGGAATAAATCGAAAATACTTGCTGCCTATATGTTGTTTTATGCGTGTCATACATGTTTCTTGAGTAGAATTCGTGTTTTGGTTATGTGAGGAGTGGTAGATCAATTTTATATAAGTAATTTAGGATTTATTTTAAGTAGTAGTTTTAGAATCTAAATCAAATCTCCCAATAACATGATAAGTTTTGAGGCCCTTTTGATTCGCTGGACTGAATGATCCCTGCTTATTCTATACTAACGATGATGTTTTTCAAGGTATTTTATTGACGTTCTAACCAATGATCTATCATTGGACTCAAGGCAACAAATGGAGGAGGCTCCATTAAGACAGTTAACTCACATGCCCGCCCAATTCAAGGAGTAGCTCGAGCAGTCAAGACAAGCGTGGGAGCTTGGTGCGGAAGCCTAGACTTCTCAATAGTACCAATGGATGAGTACAAGGTAGTCTTGGGGTTGGAATTCCATGATCAAGTCAAGGAATTCCCGGTGCCATTCGCCAATAGCATATGTATAATGGATGGCGAGAGGTCGTGTGTGGTGCCAACAACCCGAAGAGCAAAGCAAGACATCAAGATATTGTCGGCATTGCAATTCAAGAAAGGCATCAAGAGGGAAGAGGAGAGCTACTTCGCCACCCTTAGTGAGTTTGATGATGAGGATCCAAGGCCGCAGGATGCCATGCCCAAGGAGATAGCAGCAGTTCTTGAGGAGTTCAAGGATGTATCACCTGCGGAGCTGCCCAAGAGACTACCCCCAAGGAGAGAGATCAACCATGAGATAGAGTTGGAACCAGGGACCAAACCACCCGCCATGGGTGCATACCGCATGGCGCCTCCCGAGTTAGCGGAGCTAAGAAGGCAATTGAAGGAGGTTTTGGACGCGGGATTTATTAGACCTTCGAAAGCCCCATTCGGTGCCCCGGTGTTGTTCCAAAAGAAGAATGACGGATCTCTACGCATGTGCATCGACTATAGGGCACTCAATAAGGTGACGGTAAAGAACAAGTACCCTATTCCTCTCATTGCCGATCTCTTTGATCAATTGGGTTATGCACGCTACTTCTCAAAGTTAGATCTTCGATCGGGATACTACCAAGTGCGCATTGCGGAGGGAGATGAGCCGAAGACCACATGCATCACAAGGTATGGATCTTATGAATTTTTGGTCATGCCTTTCGGTCTAACTAATGCACCGGCGACATTTTGCACCTTGATGAACAAGGTATTCCACCCCTGTCTCGATCGGTTTGTGGTTGTCTACTTGGACGACATAGTAGTGTATAGCAAGACCATGCAGGAGCATGTGGAGCACTTGCGGGAAGTGCTTAAGGTTTTGCGGGAAAACCAGCTATATATCAAGATGGAGAAATGCTCATTCACGAAGCTGGAGGTGTCATTCTTTGGACACAAGATCAAGGACGGCAAGCTCATGATGGAGGATAGCAAAGTGCATTCTATCCAAGAATGGGAGCCACCCACCAAGGTACATGACTTAAGATCTTTTCTTAGGCTAGTTAACTATTATTGCCGCTTTATCAAGGGATACTCGGCGAGGGCTGCACCATTAACCGACCTTCTCAAGAAAAACAAGGCATGGGAATGAACACCGGAGTGTCAAGAAGCCTTTGAAGACTTGAAAAGGCAATATGCGACGAGCCTGTACTTATCCTACCGGATCACTCCAAGCCATACGAAGTGCACATCGATGCTTCCGACTTTGCCATCGGTGGAGTCCTCATGCAAGAAGGGCATCCCATTGCTTATAAGAGTCGGAAGCTCAATGACACGGAGTGGCGCTATACCGTGCAAGAGAAGGAGATGACCGCCATCATCCATTGCCTTCGAGTGTGGTCACATTACTTGCTTGGGACAAAGTTCGTGATCATGACCGACAATGTAGCAACAAGCTACTTCCAAACACAAAAGAAGCTAAGTCCAAAGCAAGCAAGGTGGCAAGACTTCTTGGCGGAGTTTGATTACACCATGGAGTACAAGCCCGGGAAGGCGAACGTGGTCGCAGATGCAGTAAGCCGCAAGGCGGAGTTTGCAAGCATTTCACAAGTCACTAGCCCATTGTTAAGCAAGATCAAGGAGGGACTAAAGGTAGACCCTCAGGCACAGAGCCTCATTGCCTTAGTAAATGAAGGCAAAACACGAAGGTTTTTGCTAGATGACGACCTTCTCTATACAAAAGGCCGCCGCATCTATGTACTGAAGTGGGGCAACTTGCGAAGGGAGCTAACCAAGGAATGCCACGATACCAAATGGGTTGGCCACCCAGGTATGAAACGTACACTTGCTTTGTTAAAGTATATGTATGATTGGCCTAGGATGCAGGACGGGGTCGAAGAGTATGTGCAGACGTGTCTAGTTTGCCAACAAGACAAGGTAGTCCAGCAGTAGCCGGGGGGCTTGCTAGACCCCTTGTCCATTCTGGAGAGACCATGGGAGAGTGTCTCTATGGACTTCATCACTTGCCTGCCGAAGTCCGAAGGGTTTGGGAGCATCATTGTCGTGGTGGACAGATTCAGCAGGTATGCAACCTTCATGGCCGCATCAACTGACTGCACCGCGAAGGAAACAGCAAGGCTATTCCTACGCAATGTAGTCAAGGTTTAGGGAGTTCCAAAGAACATTGTCAGCGATAGAGACCCGCGCTTCACGGGAAGATTTTGGACGGAGCTGTTCAAGATGCTAGGGACGGACTTGAACTTCTGAACAAGCTTCCATCCACAAAGCGATGGTCAGACGAAACGCGTCAATGCTCTCTTGGAGCTATACTTGCGGCACTATGTGAGTGCCAATTAAAAGGATTGGGCCAAGCTTTTAGACGTGGCGTAGTTTTCCTACAACTTGCAGCAAAGCGAGGCCACCAACAAGAGTCCTTTTGAGATTGTTTTGGGATAGCAGCCTACTACCCCTCTATCCCTTGCCTCTCACTATGAAGGGAAGAGTTCAGCTGCGTTCAAGTTTGCCAAGTCTTGGAATGAGCAAGCGAAGCTAGCTCGAGTGGAGTTGCACAAGGCTGCCAAGAGAATGAAGAAGTGGGAGGATAAAAAGAGGAGGCATGTCGAGTTCAAGGAAGGCGACCTTGTACTTGTGAAACTCTTGCCGCAACAGTTCAAGGCCTTTAGGAAGGTGCACAAGGGCTTGATCCGCAGGTATGAAGGGTCATTTGAAGTTATCAAGCGCATAGGCAAAGTTTCATACAAGCTCAACCTCCCACCCAAGTTAAATATACACCCGGTCTTTCACGTGAGCATCTTGAAGCCATACAATGATGACGAGGAAGACCCATCAAGGGCAATATCGCATCGGGCACCTACGGCGGTGATCACCAACTTCGACAAGGAAGTAGATGAAGTACTCGCAGATTGGGTCATTCGACATCGAGGCGTGCCAAGTTATAAAGAATACCTCATCAAGTGGAGAGGTATGCCCGATACAAAAGCAAGCTGGGAGTCCGAGGATACGCTTTGACAGTTCAAGGACAAAATCCAGCGATACAACGAAGCGCAATGAGGGCATCGCAGGCTTTGGTGGGGGAGAATGTCACATCCCGCCAAACTTAGCCAAATTTTACCTTGAGCATTCTAGACATATCCGGAATATGGCGGAACTCTTTGGAAGATCATGGAAGATCCTAGAAGGCATTGGAAGTCTCAAGAAGCCTTGAGACATGTCCGGATTTCTCTAGAACCATGGAGAGGCTAAGGGGAACTGGACCACTCCAGAATTCTCTAGAACACTCAAGGATCATCTTAGATGTGTATAGACTTGTGTAGAATTTTCTAGAGCCGTCTACATTGTTCATAGTCCTAGAATTCTCTAGAACTAGAGAAGTAGGATGAGGAGGCCTATAAATAGTAAGGCACCCTTCTCATTTCATCCATCAAATAAGTAAGCAAGTAATCAAGCTATCGAGCATACTTGTAAGTTTTCTTGTTCTATTTCGAGATATTCTCTTTGCCTTTCAATTGTTCTAGCAGGGCGTTTGTGAAATTAAGGCTGACTTAGCATAAGAGAGTTGTTAAGGCCGCACGAGTTGCATAGCAAAAGAGTAAGCTCGTGACACTAGGATCCCAAGCTTTGGACATAAAATATGGTGAAGGGTGGTGAATTCGGATTCTATGGTTCTTGGTGAATGAAAGTGTTTGGGCAGAGCTTTGGCTATACTTGTGTGCAAGGTTGATGATCTTTTTCTTGTCGAAATGAGGTGCTATATATAGAGGAAAAAATCCAAGGGAGGCTGGTCACAAAGTCCGCAAAGTTGAAACCAAATTGGTTTAGGTTTCCTAGATTTTTTTTCAATTCGGCAGAGCTGACCTTTGTGCCTTGTTGTCGCCATAACTTTCTCTAGAAAATAGATATTGAGGTAATTCCAAATGCATTTGAAAATAGACTTCCGTAGCTTTCCATCCATATATCATGCATTGTCTGAATCATTGTGAGCTGTCCAAAGGAGCCAGTCAAAGTTAGATGATTTGTACTGCCAGAATTCTAATTTGGACATTAATTGCATATCTTCTTCCTCCTTGAATGCTGATTTCTTTTGCACGAATTTCTTCCTTTGAATTAGGGGGACAACAAGAATCTTAATTGTTGCAGCCTTGTTTGATTTTTCCTACCTATTCTCATTTATTTGTTACATGTCTTCTTTGATTTTTTTACCTCTTCTCATTTATTTGCTGCATGCCTTCTTTGACATTCTTAGTGCAAGAATTTATGGTGATTCTGTTATAGATTTGTGCTTTATATATAGGAGAAACAAGGTCTCAAGTTTTCCTCATAGCCCTTGGATCAAAAATAAATCAATGGTTGAGATAATATTGTCGAGCTCACTGGACCTCCGAGTAATGATTCGGTCATATCTCACTGTAGGAATAAGATATTGGATTTGATTCCAAACCCTACAGAAACTAGACTCACACAGCTTTCTATCCATATATGGTACATCTTCTAATTCGATCTGAGTTGTCAAGTGGAACCCCTTAAAGTTGGACTACGAATCTTGATAGCTTTTTGATTCTTGCATGGATTGAGCTTTTAAGTGCATATCTTATTCTCTTTAATAATTCGGATTTATATGTACGAAAATATTTTCATATACACCTTGGAAATCCATCTCCAACTTGGTTTTAGAATCCAACTCCCAATAGGAAACCATCAATGCCGCACGACCTCTCCTTATTCCTTGCGCAACTAGGATTGCTTTCCAACTCCAATATGGATTTGTGTTTCCTAATAAGAATAAGTACGTTAGAAACAAAGAATTAGGAAAGGATGAATCCTACTTGAACAAGGAATCATATCTCAACAAAGATTCTTAACACTTTACACGATTTCATCATCAATTCACTCATAATCGATATAAGCTCTACCTAGACACTTATTCATACAAAAGAAACTAAAACATACTAAATAAGAGGTAACAAAGAGTAAGAATAGGGCATAAACGCATTAAGAACATCACACTTTGTGCTCCTATCAATAAAAAGTCTCCACAAAAAGATTACCTAACTGGAACAAGAGTGCTTCAGAAGAGAAATGGAAGGAACAATTCTTGCAAGGTTTGATGTAGAGAAATGTGCTGGACGAGATAAAGACCGGCGTTTTATTGTTATGAATGAGTAAGATCAGAACATACAAAGTCTCGAGGAATATGCAGCATAATTAGAGAAAGACTTAACTGAAGATGTAGAAAATATGGTTACAATTGGTGTGCTTACTAAAGCTTTGAAGAAGGCCAGGCCTATTTCGGAGCTACAGATTGAAGAAAGGAATAAAGGAATTGTTGATCTAGAGAAAGAAGTAACTGGTTCATGCCAAAGATTGATACATCAGGAGGAAGCCTTGTTTGATCTGAGACAAAAGGTTGGGGAACTTGAAGCATTATTGGAAGCCAAGAATCTGCAAACCTATGCGTTGATAGTTGAGCACAAGATTTCAGAAGGCATAGTCAAGCAGCTTGAGTATGGAATCGCTATCGTCGTTCAAGCACTACAATTTCTGCTTCAGCAAGATAAATTGAAGCAACCGTTGAACAAATGTTGTGCTTAAGGGGATTTATTTTGATACAGTGAACTTAATTGAAGCAACTGCCGCAATGTATTGAAGCACTTGGCAAACTTGTGGACATGAAAAACCCTACAAGTGCACAGATTTTGTCATTCGAACCAAACTAGGCACAGTCAGTTATGTTGAGGGATGTCAAAGTAAGAGCTAGACTAGTAAAATATAAGCCTAGCTACTTAGATACAGAATATGACAAAATCCTTGCTCTTTTTTAACATAATTCGGGATAGGTGTAATATTTCTCTTACTCCGCAGTAAGTTGTCATGATGAACAGATTCTCATGTATCGTTTTCAATTTTATTTTGAATCTTAATTTGGAATTATAAATAAAGACATTTGTATATAATGGCTTTCTTTTGTATGCAGTTTCCAGAGTAGTAGTAGAAGCAGTAAAAACATTGAACTTGGAGAGGGCATGAGCTAAAACCAGCAAAGAAAGTCAATCGTATAGTTTGTAATCATTGTGTTGTGTGCCTGATTTACCATAGACGGCAGCTAAAATTTCTCTTAGCCTTGTAAGAATTTGTTTGAGCACGGCAGCGCGCAATGCTGACTATGTTTCTGAGGTATGCAGTTTCATTCAGTTGAATAGTTCAAATGAGAATACACTATCGAATTTGAGTAAATTGCTGAAGTTTTCAGTTTGAACCAATGCCATAAATTACTGGATGTTCTACAGCCTTTAAGCTTTCTACTACAAACATTAGGTTAGTAAAACAGTAGAACTCCGTGAGAACTTCAATGAAGAAGCCGAAGACTCCTCGAAAAAAGATATCATCTGGTAACAACTGATTCACCAATTTGGCTTGTTTTCTTATCATTAGACAATTGATACCTGGATTATATGAGGTCACAGACCTTCAATTTAAATCAATAGACTCTTTCACCCATTTCATGAACTATTTGCGGCAATCTCCGTCCTTCTTACGCCATGACCTGGACTAGTAATTACGCAATAAATTAACCTGAAAATGTCTGGAGTATAACACAACTTTAAAGTTTCTGTAAAAAATAACCAAGAATCTATTACAAGACATTTGAAACGACATTAATACAGGATAACCAGACAATTGTTGGTATTTTTTTACAACAAATCAGTGGTCATACTAAGGAAGCAGTTGAACAGACTGTATCATAACAACACAGGGAACCATAGCTGGTATATACTCCACATCAAAGGCGGACTCAATTATCTTCACTCACATTCTTCTCTAATGAATCTGAACTCTAGGAGAACTTTGTGCGCCATTTCTGCTTGTTCTTTTCAGACATGTTCACACTTTCAGAGTATTTTGTAAGACCTTGCCTCAATGCTCCGACATTAATTCCCAAAATTCTGCTATAAACCTGGCTTTTTATACACCAGGTTTGAAAATGCAGACGTCATCATGATGTGGCAACATCTCAGCCATTCGATTTCATCTACGGTTGTGACTGATAAAAAAAGTCAAACAAAAACCAAAACTGTTAGCTTAATCCGTTAGTGCAAAGCAGAGGATCTCGGACCACCCTTCTCCATCATCAACCAACTCACCACCAGCCTCCACTTGTTTTGAATCCGACTTCGGCCCAAAAGTTTGACATCCTCCGAGCATGGGAAACCCGAGAGCCTTGTTGAGCCTTGCTCATATATGATCGTGATGGGTACTCTTCCGAGAGCCTTGTTGGACCCTTTTGTTGTAGGAGTTCGATGTCTGGGTCCTCAATTTCAGCAATCAAAGACCCAAGCTCCTTGCGACACCAGGCTCTCGCTCTCAAAGTCAAATTCTCATATCGCCGTTTAGGGTCGACGAGATCTCCCTCCTCTTCGTCAACTCCTCCTACTTCACTCCGGTTCGTTCTCTCTCCTCTGTTTCATTTGCCTTTGATGCTTCTTTGATTTTGTGAATTGCTACAGGGTTTTGATTTTGATCAGTAACCTAGTAATTGCAAAATGGTAGACTTAGTTTTGAATGTTAAGCAAGATTTAAACCTGAGTTTACTTCAGTTGTTAGTTAAGCTTGTGAAGATTTAAGTCGAATATGAGACTACTTATGAATTCAACCGATTAATTGTGTTTTTCGGGTTTAAATTGCAGGATAATTATGGTGGATATACGGTTGTTTCTGTTCTTTAGCTTCTGATCAGAGCTATTGTTCTCTTACTGTTACCACTGATGCAATGGTGCACTCCAGTTCTCAGCCTCAGGGTAAGACTTTTATTTTGGTTGATGTGTTTTGTTATCGACATAGTTTTATGATGAGATGAAGAGTCTTTGGGTTTTTTTGGTGCAGCTTAGAATGATTAATTTTCATATATGGGTTGAGGGCCGCCAAAATTCGTATTAACGGGTTTCAATTTGTGATTTGGTGTAGTTCTGTTTGATTTTTATTGCTGATTAGGAATAACTATCGTATATGGTAGAGATTTGTAATAGGAATGCTGGAATGGGTTTCAAACCAAATCATGTAGTCGCTCTGGTTGATTGTGATGGCTAATCTTGAGTAGTCTATAACAACCCCTTGAAGTGTAATAAGTAGGATTTAATCACTTCCCATCTTATTAGTGTTAGTTCCTTAGAGTTGATTGATCTAGACAGTTGTAGTTTGGTACATACAATGGTCTAAATATCGTTTTTGGTATCGTATCGGTCGAGAGGTAAAACGATATATCGGGGGATATATCGGTTTTATCGGGGATATATCGGTTTTATTGGATTTGCTTATTTTCAATAAAATTTATAAAATTATATTTCAATATGTATCAAATAAACTAAAAAAACGGTACTAAGTAAACTAAAGAAAATAAATACTTGATTTAATGACAATTAAAGTACACGAACAACATCTAATAATAAAAATAGGCATTTAAGAATGATTATTTAGACTTGAAATTCATCATATATGTTTAAAATATATATAAAGTAACAATATATATGAAAAAATGAAAAAAGAAATAAGTTTTTCAAAAAAAAAAGAGAGGAAATAAATATTAAAAAATTAAACAAAAATTGAGAAAATAATAAAAAATCAAAGTTTGACCGATATATCGGAGTTTGACAGATATTTAACCGATATATCGGGGTTTGACCGATATTTGACCATTAACCGATATAGTCAACCGATACGGCGATATCGTATCGTTTTTTAAATATCGCGGATATATCGACCGATATATCCGATATTTAGAACACTTGGTACATATAATATGATGCTGCCATTTTCTGTAATTGAGCGATGCTCACTTCAGAGAATAAGAGGTATTTGCATCAAACCTTAGTATGCCAAATGTTATGTTGGTAAAAAAGAAAAATCTGGTATATGCATGAAGTTTTTTTTTTGGCAATTGTAAAGTTATTTGTTTGATTACTGTCTTTGTAACTGCTCATAGTAATGTCTATTTCAAACTGCCAATACATAACCAAGACCTGGAAGTTAGTTGGGTCCCTGATCTTATGAGACTTTTTATTCCATTTGTAACGACCCTAAAAGTTCAAGCATAAAAACTCAAAATATTAAAGTCGTACAACACCAAAACAATCTTAACGAATCAAAATCGTTTTAAATGCACAGCGGATCATTACTGAGTTCACAATACAACTCAGAAAACCAATTATTACAACCAAATTTATAATTAGACATTACATAAAATGGAAATGTAATAATTCTCACAATCTCTCACAAAACTCACAAATAAATCCTCACAAGTCTCACATACAAATCCGCACTAGAAACCTGACCACAAACAGGATAATGAACAACTTCGAGTCTCCTGAGTCGTCTCTCAATCACCACTGATCAACACCTGCGGAATTATCCCCTACACCATCCAATTGGTGCACCGGGATTGTAAACACAAACCCGGTAAGCTTATGGCTCGTATGAGTAAAATGAAAATATAACTCGCATATCAATATATACGAAAATCCACAAATCAACAAATATAAATGCACTCATGAGTCAATGGACGGCCCATCTGGTTGTCCAAAAAATATATGAAATGAAAGAGCTCATGAGAAATCGGGCAACCCTTTTGGTTACCCAAATACATTTATAATACGGGTACTAATGAACGCTGGTACACATCTGTTACCCCTCACGTAGTACACCGCCGATATTGGGCAACCACCTGCTACCCAACATCAAACAATATGAGTACTCATGAGTCGATAACCACTTGTTACCTCACATGCAGTACACCGGAAGACAGACTAGAGCTCTAACTGTATCGTAACTTTCGCCCGGCCAAAGGCTAGGTTCCGACTTGCCAACACGTACAATAATCACACCTCATATTGTACCAAAATCAAGTCCGAAGACAAATCAACAGTTTAACAATCTCCATGTTAAAATCACGTACAATAATCACACATCATATTTTACAAATCAAAATCACATGCTCGATATAAATCTCGTCATCAAAATGACATCATCACGATAAAATCATAACAGTACATTATATAGCAAACCATATATATATGTACCTATTTACCATTTATACAATATTTATATAATCCGCTATATCATATACATGTCATATTTCATAAACACGTCCGAAGACAAAACGTTTAACAAACACCATATTAAAACCACGTACAATAATCACACCTCATATTTGATAGAGCGTTTGGTTAGAACGTCTATAAAATACCCTGAAAAACATCATCGTTAGTATAGAATAAGCAGGGATCGTTCAGTCCGAGGAATCAAAAGGGCCTCAACACTTATCATGTTATTGGCGGATTTGATTTGGATTCTAAAACTACTACTTAAAATAAATCCTAAATTACTTATATACAATTAATCAACCATTCATCACATAACCAAAACACGAATTCTATTCATTTAACATGTATGACACGCATAGAACAACATATAGGCAGCAAGTATTTTCGATTCTTTCTAAGTCCATTTCAATTTCAATTCTAATTAGAGTCCGAAGCGGTTCATCTAATCGTTAAGACTTCTTAAATATTTAGAATCAACGAAGCGTTCAATCCTAAACATATGCTAAAGAGAGTTCAACATAACGAAGCGTACTAGTTAAACAACAAAGTAGCACAAAAGCACATTAAGTCGAATTGGAGACATGTAAGCAAGCATGGCGTCACTCATCTTGATTAAACATGCAAATTCCTAGAACTATCACAGCCCTATATAAGTATCCATAATTGAAACACGAAGCGCATATTCAATCAATGAACACTTTGGTGAATTAAATCGCAACCCTAGGAGAACTATGACCTTGGCTTCCTCAAGTATTGATTTAGATGTACGAATTCAAGGAATTAATTGAAATAAAACCTAAATTAATTTCGAAAATCCTACTGCCCATAGATGCTACACACGGCATAAACACATATTCAAGAATTCATACAATCAAAACATAAAACCAAAGAAGTCTGAATTTATGTTCTTCATATATGAAACCGAAAATAACATCCAATGATTCATACAATGAATTCGAAATTTGCAGAAAATAAAAAGAAATATTACAAGTCATGGATGAATCACACATTAGAAACCTTCTAGGATGAAAGAAGGATGAATTCGAATTAGTGGAGGAGGAAGATGAGCACGGCTTGGTGATGATGGATGAAGGTTTTTGGCTTGAATTTTCTGGATGTTTTTGGGCAGCAATTCGGCTTTGTTTGTGAGAGAATGGAGATGGTGAATTGTGAGGGAGGCCATGCCTTTTATAGAGGAAGGAGGAGAGGAGGGGCTGCTAGGGTTTTGAATGGGATGATCCATGTATTTCTTTTTTTTTCTTTTCTTTCCTTCTCGATTGAATGATGATCATCTTTGTTGGTCACATGCATTCTCCCTTCTTCTAGACCACATGCATTTTTCAGAATTATCTCTTTGTTCTCTCATTCCTTTTTCTTCTTTTGTTTCCTTCTTTTCTTATTCTTTCCATTTAATGGCCGGATGAACCTTCCCTCCTTTGAGGCTGCATACTTATTCTTTTTCATCTTATTCAGAAACTAAATTACTTCTTTCCTTTTTCTCCTTTTGTTTCCTTCTTCTCCTCTTTCTTTCCATAATTTCCAAGTCATTATCTCACATTTAATTCTGAAAATAAGGAAATGAAATAATAAATATAAATCACATATGTTACAGAAATATCGAATAATAAAAATCCTAACCAAACTAGGTTTCCTAGTTCGACAAGGAATACTACTCTATAGCACTCTCGACAATTTCTGCATTTTACACCCGTTTTAGCACCAAAAGGGAACGAACGTCACTCAAGACTCCTAACTCGACTCAATGACTCTATACTACAATAATAAGGGCCAAGTAAAGTACGAATGGAGGTAAAAACATGTTAACAACGTCGCACAAAGTGCTCTTATCAACTACCCCACACTTGGCTTTTGCTAGTCCCTTAGCAAAACAAAACAAAACAAAACAACACAAAACTCTATTGCCCCTAAATGATTGCCTCAGAATCTCTAAACACATAGCTTTCAAGTTTAAGCATTTGCATGTAAGCACATAAATTCCAAGTTTCATAAACATGTTTCATAGTATGAATAAGTCAGAAACGAGACAATAAGCACATAACATGTTTAGTCAATTCAATCCTCCTCACAAGGCATACTCTCTTCTTTTCACTCAGATTCATGGTTATGATTCACACACAAGTATATGCAAGAGAAAGAATAATAAAGTATCAAATAGCTTGCATATTTCAACAAATGAAAGCGCTTTGTGAATGACAAAAAGGAAAACCTCATTTAACAACTAAGTGCACAAATTGACCAAAACCATATGCTCAACTCTTGTGATCATCTCCACAAACCAAGATTTGCTCATTTTAAGAATCATTAGGATCATTAGATAAGGGTGAATGTTTAGGCTTAGCTAAAGGCATGGAATATCAAGGAATCACAAAGGTAATCCTATAGACTTAGCAGAATAATCACCATCCTTATAACACCACACACCATCAAGGGCCAAATATAACAAGTTGGGCCCAAACATCATTTCTACCACAAAGTGAACATGGACAAAGGTCAAATACACATTTTTAGACCTTCAATTACAACTCAACTCCAAATCTTAAATGGAAGACAACATCTTTTCTTTCTTTTTTCTTGTATTGCCGAATTTTTTTTTCTTTTTTTTCATCTTTTTTTTTCGGCATGCTTAAAAGCTTGTTCATATTTTTTCTCATGTCTTCCACCCCACACTTATTTCATACATCATCACAACATCATCTCAACAAAAGTTATGCCAAGTCTATAGGACAAGGTAGATGTACTATACTAAGCATGGAGATAACATAGGTGATTAAGAAATGCTCAATGTAGGCTCAAATGGGGTTCAACTAAGGGTTCCCAAACAGGACACATATAGGGATACATGGCTGTTTGGCTAAAGTGGTGGTATTCCTAGAAATGATCCATAAATCCCTTTCAAAATCAGAGCATTTTATGACTTAAAAGTTTCAACAATCACAAAGATGAGTTATAGTAAATTCTAGAATCTATTAAAAGCTATGGCACATAGTCATTGGATATGTAAAGAATAATGAGATTCACAAAACAACCACGAAATTTCATATTATCACTCAAGGAGAAAGCATATATAGGCTCAAAAACTCACAGGTTGTTATGGACTTAAACTAACCAAACATGTATGCCATATTACATTCAATCAAAATCTCACATGTTCATACCAAATCCACATTATCAATGAAACTTACAATTCAATTCTAATGAAATGCAAAACCATCATCTATGAATTTAGAGACATAATCATCCTAGATTTTAGGGGCATCCTAAGACTCAAAACAATACATTTTTTTCGATTTTTTAAATAGTTTTTTTATTTTTTTTTCTTTCTTTTTTCGTTTATATCATGAAATCAAAGCAAAAATCAGCAAACAATGATCATGCAACCATACCCCACACTTAGAAAATTACATTGTCCTCAATGTAAGCTCAATAATCATAATGTAATTCATAAGTATAGACTAAGATTACACATCAACACATATACAATTCAACCATAAGAGTGAAGGGATAAGAAAATGCAAACTCCCGTAGACGACTCCTCCACAGGTACGGTTGAAATGGGTTGCCTCACATGCAGCGTTTGAGTTGTAAAGTCTCTCAGCCTAGACTCTTCACTTCTTTTTAAGTTGTAGGCCACGCCACTTGGAGTTGTACACCTCCAAATTTGTGCCTCTTTGACTATCAAAACTCAATCATGTTCACTCCACTCTTAAACTGTATCGCATCAAGAGAAAGATAATTAGAAAAGTGGAGATGAGATCTCGAAGAATAAGTTAGTAAAGTGTTAATGATTAAGCTAAAGTTAGTATGAGTTGAATTAATTGCAAATCATGAATCAAAAGTTAGAGTGTGGTAGAACTCCGCTTCTTGCAACACTTGTCGTCATTCCCAAGTCATTGAGAGCTTCAATCAACTATTAACAATAGAATTCTCCAACTCTTTCTTAGAATCCACAATTGACAACTATGCTATACAAAGACACAAAATGTTAATGATCAATTATATATAAAACGAAATAAAAGACATGTTAGTAATTGTATAAATGAAATACAAGTATAAACATTAAGGACAATTTTTGTTTTATAACAAATGTGTATGAATATCCTAAAATCTAATTGTTTTTATTCACAACATCCTAATATTTAAGGTACGTGGAGCAGAGGAGCTAACTGTGCAATGGACTGAAACAGCCCAAGGTAAGAGTCTTGCTTTATCCGATATACCTTAAAAATTAGAATATTATTTTCTTTTGAAACTATATACATCTATTTATACTAAGTTATTTTCTAAGTTATAAAGCGAGGTGGACGTGCGGCCTAAGTACGTCGTCTAGACACAAACTCATTCCTTTGTTTCAGAAGGCTGGATAGCTAGAATCAGAGATAGTCACAAGGCAGGACTCATTTGTTGGACACCACGGGGGCCACAACCTCGAAAGGATGCTTTCCCAATCGACTCCATCACCGAGATGTATGTCAGTCTATAGGCCTCTGAGATCCAATTTTGTAAACCTTGAACCAGGGTAATGAAAATAGCAAGCCCCTTACTCAGCTCGGAATAACTTTGTGTGTTAGACTGCTCGCAAAGTGTTAATAAAAGCTGCCCACAACCCCAAGTGACCTTTGCAAGATACAAATGGAGGGTTAAGGCTAATATTAACAAAATGGACTTTACCTATTCCGTTCACCTTATAGTAAACTAAGCATAAATAAACATTTAGCTTCCTTAAAAATAAAAATAAAAAATTTAACTATGTGTAACAAGTTTCTTATAGGCATACTACAACAACAATATAACAAATAACAACTTAATATACACAATAAAAATTTTCGTTCTATACAAGTTTTTTTTTTCGGAGTTACTATTCACAGAAGCACTATTTACGATTACTATTCACAGAAACAAAATACAATTATACAATTCACAATATAACACAATAGTAACACTTTAAAGCATTGAGAATTAATCAATTCCCCGGCAACGGCGTCAAAATGATAGAGCGTTTGGTTAGAACGTCTATAAAATACCCTGAAAAACATCATCGTTAGTATAGAATAAGCAGGGATCGTTCAGTCCAGGAAATCAAAATGGCCTCAACACTTATCATGTTATTGGGGGATTTGATTTGGATTCTAAAACTACTACTTAAAATAAATCCTAAATTACTTATATACAATTAATCAACCATTCATCACATAACCAAAACACGAATTCTACTCAAGAAACATGTATGACACGTATAGAATAACATATAGGCAGCAAGTATTTTCGATTCTTCTTAAGTCCATTTCAATTCCAATTCTAATTAGAGTCCGAAGCGGTTCATCTAATCGTTAAGACTTCTTAATTATTTAGAATCAACGAAGCGTTCAATCCTAAACATATGCTAAAGAGAGTTCAACATAACGAAGCGTCTAGTTAAACAACAAAGTAGCACATAAGCACATTAAGTCGAATTGGAGACATGTTACACAAGCATGGCGTCACTCATCTTGATTAAACATGCAAATTCCTAGAACTATCACAGCCCTATATAAGTATCAATAATTGAAACACGAAGCGCATATTCAATTAATGAACACTTTGGTGAATTAAATCGCAACCCTAGGAGAACCATGGCCTTGGCTTCCTGAAGTATTGATTTAGATGTACGAATTCAAGGAATTAATTGAAATAAAACCTAAATTAATTTCGAAAATCCTACTGCCCATAGATGTTACACACGGCATAAACACATATTCAAGAGTTCATACAATCAAAACATAAAACCAAAGAAGTCTGAATTTATGTTCTTCATATATGAAACCGAAAATAACATCCAATGATTCATACAATGAATTCGAAATTTGCAGAAAATAAAAAGAAATATTACAAGTCATGGATAAATCACACATTAGAAACCTTCTAGGATGAAGGAAGGATGAATTCGAATTGGTGGAGGAGGAAGATGAGCACGGCTTGGTGATGATGGATGAAGTTTTTTGGGTTGAATTTTCTGGATGTTTTTGGGCAGCAATTCGGCTTTGTTTGTGAGAGAATGGAGATGGTGAATTATGAGGGAGGCCATGCGTTTTATAGAGGAAGGAGGAGAGGAGGGGCTGCTAGGGTTTTGAATGGGATGATCCATGTATTTCCTTTTTTTTCTTTTTTTTCCTTCTCGATTGAATGATGATCATCTTTGTTGGTCACATGCATTCTCCCTTCTTCTAGACCACATGCATTCTTCAGAATTATCTCTTTGTTCTCTCCTTCCTTTTTCTTCTTTTGTTTCCTTCTTTTCTTATTCTTTCCATTTAATGGCCGGATGAACCTTCTCTCCTTTGAGGCTGCATATTTATTCCTTTTCATCTTATTCAGAAACTAAATTACTTCTTTCCTTTTTCTCCTTTTGTTTCCTTCTTCTCCTCTTTCTTTCCATAATTTCCAAGTCATTATCTCACATTTAATTCTGAAAATAAGGAAATGAAATAATAAATATAAATCACATATGTTACAGAAATATCGAATAATAAAAATCCTAACCAAACTAGGTTTCCTAGTTCGACAAGGAATACTACTCTATAGCACTCTCGACAATTTCTGCATTTTACACCCGTTTTAGCACCAAAAGGGAACGAACGTCACTCAAGACTCCTAACTCGACTCAATGACTCTATACTACAATAATAAGGGCTAAGTAAGGTACGAATGGAGGTAAAAACATGTTAAGAACGTCGCACAAAGTGCTCTTATCAATATTGTACAAATTAAATCACATGCTCAACATATAATTCTCGTCATTGAAATGACATACTCACAATGAATTCATAACAGTATATAATATAGCAAACTATATATATATGTGCTTATTTACCATTTATACAAATATATATATCTCACTATATCATATACATGTCGTATTTCAATATTTAAAACTCTTGCAAAAATCTTGAAATCACCGCAAGGGTAGATTCGTAAATATGTGAGATTTTACTCACCTTATCAACTCGAGCGTAAATCCACAATTTCCGAAGATAATTCATTTCCTTGATTTATCGATCACCTTGAAAATATAAGAAAAGAGTTTAGAATCGTTTCGTAAACCTTAAATGCCGAAACAGTAATAGTAAGTTACTGTTCAGCAATTTCTGGTTTTACGAATTTACTGTTCACGGGGTTACTATTCGTGTGTTTACTATTCCCGTGTTTCTGTACAAATACACATCAATTACGTATCCATGTACATGTACATACTGTTTACGTATTTCTGTACGTACGAATACTATTCAAATTTAAATACTGTGTCAGTAAATAATAATTACTGAATTACCGTTCTGAAATTACTTTTTACATTTACTGAAATTAATTATCATTTACATTTACCGTACGTAAATAAAATTTAAATTTACCGTACGAAATAAAATTTACATTTACCGTACGTAAAAATAAATTACAAATTTACCCTTCAGAAACACTGTTCACGTGCCGCCGCACGTGGCGGCGCGTGAGGTACATGCGCCACTCGCCGGTGACCGCGCGTGGGGCCCACGTGCCTACTCCGGCACTGGAGCGTATCACGCCACCTCCGCCCCAAAACTCTTCCTCTCCTCCTCCTTCCTACGGTCTCAGACCACCCCTAGACTGCCCCACGGTCCCACACGCGCCGCCTAAGGCGGCGACATCTCCCCCAAAACCCTCCTCCTCCAATCTCCTCCAATACGAATCAAACAACCACAAAAATCATAACAAGGCATCACAACAATCAACCTAGGCTAACCCTCACCTCAATCAAGCTTTTGGATCATCGTTGGAGAGCTCGAGATGCCGTCGGTGGTATCGCAGAACCTTGGCGCTGTTGGTGGAGCTCGGGGTCGACTGAGGAAGGCCGCGCGGTGCTTTCTGGGTCGGCGGTGCACGACACGGCGGCCCGGAGGCGGCGGATCGACGGAGAGAATTTCTGAGGGAGAGAGTGATTTCGGGGAGAGAGAACGAGGGAGGGAGGCGGAGAGAAGAGAGAGAAGGGTTTCCTGAAATGGAAACCCTAATAAAAAAATACCTTTTTTATACTCGTTTCCAAAATCTGAAACTAACTTCCGACGTTAATTACGTTTACGTCCGACGTCCGATTAGAACGCGTCACATACTGACGAACTCGTATCGACGAGTTATACAACTTTTGTGAAGAAAGTTTTCGCAACCGAGCGATGGAATAAAAGTCGATATATAGGTTGCGGTAACGTCACGTTTTTCGAATTGAACGTTCCCATTTCTCGTTTCGTAACGTCGCAAACAATCACATTCATTCTAATTAAATTTCACAACTTTATAGAATTCAAATCAACCCAAATATTGTTTGAAAATTAGGGTTATTACACCATTAGAAGGAATCATGTTTTTAAGAATATCTGATAGGATTGGTTCTCAAATCATATGCAGTGATTATCATAGGTTCTTATGCAGTTGCAATTTCAAATATCTGGTCTTAATGAGTATCAATGTTTGTGAAAGTTTGGAGAGAGGCCGGGGTTTGGATTTGGTTCCTGGTCTCTAACTTGCCTCTGATCCTGGTTAAGAGTTGTGGGTGTTGAAGTATTTGATATATGTTGCTTTTGTTATTCAAACTCACTTGGAAGAGTTTCATCCATTAATTTTGGGGAATGATTATTATAGGTTTACTTGTTGTGGCAACTCAATTAAGAATGTAAAAGTCTATAGGTTTACTTGTTGGTTCATGGTCTCTGCCTTGCCTCTAATCTTGGTTAGGACTTAAGAGTTGTAGAGGTGGAACCGTGGAAGTATAGTAGTTATGTTTATTTTTCTGTTGCTCAAATTCACTTGGAAGAGTGGCATCCACTTTGTAGCCTTATAGGCAGAGTTTTTGATTCAGTGTCCTATCACACACAAGTAGCAGATCTGTGTAGCTGTGACTTGAAATTCATTTTAATTGAACAGTTTGGGATCCATAGATGCACCGCAGTAGGAAGAAACTTGTTTTGTCCAAGTGAACCTAGCTGCTATCTGCCCCTGGACTTCCTGGAGATTGACAAGATGGCATGCCGACATCTGAAGCTAAGAGCTTGCTGGTGATGAAATTATATTTACACATTTCTATTTTTCATCCATCAAGTACTTATAGGATGGCAGGAGTAAATAGTTGATCCAGTATCTTGCTGAGGAGAATGCTTAAATTTCTTATATATTTGTTGTCTAAATTTGTTTTGTGCATCAAGACTTTAATTTGACAAGCCGATTAAAATCTCTTAAATCAGTTGGCAAATATGGTGGGGTATACTAGGAATAAACATTTCTTGTTCTTCAGATTGCTCCAATTCTATGTGCTAGAGAGATCATATAAAAGTGGACATTTTGAACTGCACTTTATGTCTCTGCATAATGAGGAGAAAAAGTGGATATTCACTGGACAAGTGGATATGGTGGTGGAATTTATCCACTACTCCCTGCACTTAAGGGTTCTTCCCATAATGCGAGCATGTACACAATTAGTGCTTCCATTAGAATAGTTTTATAACTATTGAATAGATTAAGGGTAGACTTTCGAGTTTCCATATGTTATGAATGTTATATTCGTATTTCAGTTTAGTGTATTGTTATTAGATATGTATATCCTCTCTAGAAGCATTTTAGTCTCTGGATAAGAGACCTTGTAGTTGTTAGACAGACTTAAAGATTACAGATTGATGATTGATTAGAAGTCCTTAACTCTTGGCTCGCTCTTCTTTAATGGTCATTTTCACCTTTTTATCGAAATTTAGTGCTCTTGTTAAGATTGCAGGTGCACAGAAAGATTCAGAAGAAACTGTTGAGTCAAGAACTGTGTTGGTGACAAATGTAAGCTTGACGCAGTCATTTTATATCTTTATTTTATGTCTTGTTTCTGCTTGTTAAAGAAGACATAAGCGACATAACTACCAACTCCAGAGGAAATTGCATCCTCCTTTTTCTTCTGTATATCTTGTTTTTCTTTATGCAGACTGTGAATCCTTCTCCTGTGTTGTCATTTGTTCTTGTTATAGACCAACTAATGTAAGTTTGTAACTATTTTCAACTCAACCCCAGCCTTTTTCCTATTTATATCCTATCAATTAGTCATAAGCAGCCTATGTATTGTAGATAATATCATAAATTATCTTTAAAACTAAGTTGTCCTGGGCACTAGGCAAAATTAAACTAGAATTACAAGAATCATTTGAAGTTCTGGACAATTATTGCATTGAGTAATACTACCGAATTGTTGTCATATGTATAATCGTTTGTGAAGCAAATTTGCTGAGGTTAGGATTTGAATATATGTTTACTGTCTTATTTCTACTTGAATACTTTTTGCATAGATTCTAAGGCTGGGAGGAGCAGCTACGGAGGCATCAGCACCGACCCAACTTGTTGGGACAAATTCCCTCAATACCCCCAGCAAATCACATTACATGAGGACTACTCTAGTGGAGAAGAGAACCTGGTATCCGAACATTCACGCCCCAGCTAGTGTAGGAGTTTCCTCTTCTGCTCACCATAGTTAAGAGACAGACGGGAAGACGTCATCATTAGAGCCCCATGAAGCATCCATAATATTCAGAGATTGCATAGGGCTGATTAACGTAGATCTTAACAAAATAGCACACGTACAAAATGTAGTGCAAGTTAGAAGGATTAGGTTGTTCTAGATCTGCTGCAAACCACTTAAAGGCTGTTTGCTACTTTTGTTTGCTTGGGTGGAATCACTGTGCAGATTCATCTGATTTCTCTTGTACAAGCTCAAAATACTTGTGTCGGTATATATATAAAATCAGAACCAAGACCTGCAACAAAATGGACAAATGCCCCAACAATGTCCCCTTATGGTCCTAGATTCCAAGTAAACTACATTTTTACATGGAGAAAATAATACAATAGTACAAAATAACACTAGAAATTTCTACAAAGTAATACAATAGTACTAAAAAATAACCTAATCTTAGTGAGAAAGTGTATAAAAGTCTAAAGTTAGTCTTTATTTACAAAATACAACAATTTTTGCATAATCTTACGAAACACTGTAAAATGTTACGAAATTTCTATAAAATAATATGATAGTACCAATAAAGAACCTAATCTAAGTGATAAAGTGAATGAAAGTCTAAACTTAGTTTTAGTTTATAAAATAGAACAATTTTTGCGTAATCTTACGAAACACTACAAATGCTACGAAATATTAAGAATTTCTACAAAATGCCAAGAAATTACGAATATTACAAATTTCTACAAAATAAAATGATAGTACTCATAAAGAACCTAATCTAAGTGATAAAGTGTATTGAAGTCTAAACTTAGTCCTAGTTTACAAAATACAACAATTTTTTGGTAACCTTATGAAATACTACAAACTGCTACGAAACACAATGAAATATTATGAAATTCTACAAAATGCTAATAAATACTACGAAATATTATGAATATTTGCTAGTGTAGATTAATGTTGAGAATTTTTCTTCACATAGTATTTTCATAATGCGACAAGTTTATTTTAAACCTAATATAAATATTATGATACATTAGTGGACACTTCGGTGATCGACAACTCTAGTTCAGAATATGGTGGATCGACACCAGCTGATGTCATCGGTATATATATTTAGGGACCATGTAAACATTTCATCATATTACGACATCGTGTTACCATCCAAACCTACAGTCAACAAAAAAAAGGTATTTTCACATATTATAACTCCATTGACTGGGGTCTTACCAATGGGGTTTTTGCAATCCGACCGCACTCACTCAGTGAGAAAAAATGGTTTAAAAGATGTAAATGAATTTTAAGGTTCGCATTCCCGCATGGGTCCTCCCTTAGGGCATATTTGTGGTGTTTTTGGTTTACTGGAGATTCGAACAATCAGACGAAGTCTGAATTAGATGAAATTTTTACAGGGTCTCTAAATATACGTGTCGATCACATCGAATGGTGTCGATTAAATTCAAGAAGTTTCCTTCATATAGTCGCTTTATAATGCTATAAAATATTACGAAATTCTACAAAATGCTACGAAATATTACCAAACACTACGAAATATCACTAAATTAGTCTTGGTTTACAGTATAGAATAATTTGCGTAACCTTATGAAACACTATAAAATACTACGAAACACTATGAAATATTACGAATTTCTACACATAATATGATAGTACATATAAATAACCTAATCTAAGTGATAAAAGTGTATAAAAGTCTTAACTTAGTTTTAGTTTACAAAATAGAACAATTTTTGCGTAACTTTACGAAACATTACAAAATATTATGAAAATTTAAGAAATTTAACGAAATGGCAAGAAATGTTACGAAACACTAAGAAATATTACGAATTTTACAAAATAAAATGATAGTACACATAAAGAATCTAATCTAAGTGATAAAGTGTATAAAAGTCTAAACTTAGTCTTAGTTTACAAAATATAACATTTTTTAGGTAACTTACGAAATACTACGCAATGCTATGAAACACTATGAAATATTATAAATATTTACCAGATAGTTATGCTAGAAAATATTTGGAAATGATGCAATGCGTAACCTTACGAATTGAATGACTACAAAAAGCAAATATATTATAAATGTTATGATACTATAGTGGATAATTCGGTCAACCTTAAAATAGGCATTTATCAATCACAAAATCGTATTTGAACGGTCCCCCGTAAATAGGAGTACGGGTTCCGACCACACAAGATAGTTCCGGATAATTATGTGCTCTAAGTTATGTAAAAGAGTTTTGGCCTTCGCATCCTGGGAATAGGTCCACCCTTAGGGCGTATTATTTTTGTTTTCGGTTTTTACAACGTGCCGACAATCATACGAGGTCCATATTAAATGAAATTTTAACAGAGTCCTAAAATATATATACTGAAAACATCAAACGGTGTGATTGATGTCTAGATGTCGCCTCCATATAGTCGGTTCATAATGATCCACCTATATATCTAACATATTATAAATGTTATGATACTTTAGTGGATAATTCAGTGTTTCTTATACGGTCAATCAAACCATCAGATGTGATCAGGTCATATTTTTAGGCACCTTGTTAAAATTGCATTCAATTTGAACCTCGTATGTCCATCCGAACATCCGATCAACCTAAAAATATGCATTTATCTATCACAAAACTGTATTGACAGGGCCCCTTGTAAATAGGACTACAAGTTTTGACTGCACCAGGTAGTTCCGAATAAGTACGTGCTCAAAGAGATGTAAAAGAGTTTTGGCCTTCGCATCCCGGAAATAGGTCCACCTTTAGGGTGTATTATTAATGTTTTCGGTTTTTAAGACTTGCCGACAATCATACGACATCCAAATTCAATGATATATTAATAGGGTCCCAAAATATATATACTAAAAATATTGAACGGTGCAATTGATGTCTAGACGTCGGCTCAATATAGTCGGTTCATAATGTGACACCTTCATATAACGAACCACTAAAAAATGCTACGAAATGTTACGATACACTACGAACATCACAAAATTCGACGAAATATTACAAAATACTATGATAGCACCCACAATAACTAATCTCAATCAGAAATTACATAAAAGTCCAAAGTTAGTCTAAGATAACAAAATTCAATTATTTTTGCGTAATCTTACGAAACGCTATAAACTTTTACGAAATATTACGAAATATCATGATACACTACAAAATATAAAAACAATTATAACAAATTATAAAAAATTACAAATTTCTACAAGATAATGTGATAGTACCCATAAAAACTAATCTAAGTGAGAAATTGTATAAAAGCCCAAAGTTAGTCTTAGTTAATTTCACAAGTCAACAGAAAAACATGCATTTTTACCAAACGGTGACCCTTTGACCGGAGTGTTCCGAAATTATTTTTTTGGATTCAACCGCACGCCCTTGTCCAGTAATATTACGTAGTTGTGAACATGTAAGCCCCATTCGGCCATTGGCCCCCGGTTATAGGTCTGCCCATCGGGCATACTAATAGATAAACACATTTATTTAGGTTAATTAGAAGATTAGATGGCAAAAACATTGTCCAAATTTGACCAAATTTTTACAGTGTGACTAAAAATATGTACTGATCACATCTAACGGTTCAATTGGTAATACCATGAACTTATGTTGTCCATCACCGAATTGTTCACTAATGTGTCATAATATTTATATCATGTTATATATCAAGGTGTCACATTATGAACTGACTATATGCATGAAGGCAACTTTAAACATCAATCGAACCATAGGATATTTTCCGTACATATATGTAGATTTCCTATAAAAATTTTGTTCGATTTGGACCTCATTTGGTCGTCCAATTATCGTAAGAACTGAAAATACCACTTATACGCCCCATGGGTAGATCCACTTTTGGGACAGGAAGGCTGAACCTCATTTATGTCTCCAAGAC
Source organism: Argentina anserina (assembly GCF_933775445.1). Lineage (NCBI taxonomy): Eukaryota > Viridiplantae > Streptophyta > Magnoliopsida > Rosales > Rosaceae > Argentina > Argentina anserina. Next base: position 9,159,851 of record NC_065873.1, on the reverse strand, counting down.
CATGTAATTATGGAGAATCACCTTGTGCGGTCTGATCTCAAAGTCATATTTATGATTGCACCGGTCAATGCAGTTTTCTAATAGATATACACATTTAACGTGAAAAAATACTACGAAATGTTACTTGACACTATGAAGTATTATGAAATTCTACAAAAATAATACAGTAGGGCAGATAAAGAAACTTATCTAAGTGAGATAGTGTATACGAATCTACATTTAATCTTACTTTACAAAATACCTCAATTTTTTAGTAACCTTACGAAAACACTACAAAATGCTACGAAACACTATAAAATATTACGAAATTATATGGAATGTTATGAAACACTACAAAATAGTATGAAATGTTACGATACACTACGAAATATCAAAAAACTGTACAAAATATTATAAATTTCTACAAAATAATGTAATAATATCCGCAAAAAAAAAATTAACGTGGGAAATTGTATAAAAGTCCAAAGTTAGTCTTAGTTAACAAAATACAACCATTTTTGCGTAACCTTACGAAACATTACAAACTGCTACAAAATATTAGGATACAGTACAAACATTATAAGTTCGACAAAATATTACAAATTTCTACAAAATAATGTGATAGGACCCACAAAAACTAATCTCAGTGAGAAATTGTATAAAAGTCCAAATTTAGTCTTAGTTAACAAAATACAACCATTTTTGCGTAACCTTACGAAACACTACAAACTGCTACGAAACGTTACGAGACAGTACAAAATGCTAGAAACTATTACGATACAATACAAACATCTCAAAGTTCGATGAAATATTAAGAATTTCTACAAAATAATGTGATAGGACCCACAAAAATTAATCTTAATTAGAAATTGTATAAAAGTCCAAATTTAGTCTTAGTTAACAAAATACAACCATTTTTGTGTAACGTTACGAAATACTATGAATTGTTACGAAACACTACGAAATTATTACGAAAAACTACGAAATATCTGATATTTTTCCAAAATATTAGGAATTTCTACAAAACATTGTGATAGTACCCACACAAACTAATCTAAGTGAGAAATTGTATAAAAGTCTAAAGTTAGTCTTAGTTAACAAAATATAACCATTTTTGCGTAACCTTATGAAACAATACAAAATGCTATGAAATGTTACAAAACACTACGAACAATCACGAAACACTACAAAATATTACGAAACACTACGAAATATCATGAAACACTACAAAATGTTACGATATAGTCAATTGGACTGTCAGATGTGATCGGTTCATATTTTTAGGCACCCTATTAAAATTGCAATCAATTTGAACCTCGTATGACCATCCGAACATCCGGTCAACCTAAAAATAGGCATTTATCAATCACAAAATTGCATTTGAACGGACCCCTCGTATATAAGACTACAGGTTTCGACCGCATTTTCCCCGGGAATAGGTCAATCCTTAGGGCATATTATTGTTGTTCTCGGTTTTTACAACGTGCATACGAGGTCCGTATTAAATGAAATTTTAACAGGATCCCAAAATATATATACTAAAACTTCGGATGGTGCGATTGATGTCTAAACATTGCCTCCATATAGTCGGTTCATAATGATCCACCTTTATATCTAACCTATTATAAATGTTATGATACTTTAGTGGATAATTCGGTGATCAACAACATAAGTTTGTTATATAGTCAATCAGACCGTCAAATGTGATCGGTTCATATTTTTAAGCACATTTTTAAAACTACATTCAATTTGAACCTCGTATGACCATCTGAACATCCGGTCAACCTAAAAGTAGACATTTATCAATCACAAAAAACCGCATTTGAACGGGTCCCTAGTAAATAGGACTACAGGTTCTGACTGCACAAGTTTGTTCGGGAAAGTTTAGGATCTGTTCATTGTTCTTCTGCCTTTCATCGTGCCAATGCACATTGGGAGCTATCGTGGCAGCCATGTAGCTTATCTCCAGGTACCGATACACACCTTCAATAGCAATGTGACTGTTCATCCATGCAAATGTATCAATTGTTAACGTTATATGATATAAGATTTTGCATCAAATTGAACCATCTATGTTTCGTCTTAGGTTCATAAATATTCAATTTTCTGCATATTCTTGACTTGGCATGAATGGTTTGGTTTTGTGACATTATGCTGTACTTGACTCGGCTCGTTCCTTCCAAATTCTCTTCTTATATGTGTTTAAAACATGTGCTTCTTTCTATGCAGGCTGATATTGTGTGCATTACAGTGACAAGACACTTCGGTGGAAATCTTGGACTTATTCTCCCATGTACAGAATCAAGATTTCTATTTCCCTCCAAGCCTTCACATAATTTTTTATCATTCCTGAAGGAAAATCTTGATGCTGGCTTTTATGAATGCATACTCGATTATGACATTCTTTTTGCATAACCTAACATAGAGGTTAATTATCTGACAGTGATGGAAGCGAGTACGTAAATCTTGTCACTTGTCTTCTATGTTCAGCACGGACTATAAACAAGAGGGTATTAGAGGATAGACTGAATGCCATGATATCTAATTCCATTATATGTTGTGGGCATCACAGAGTGTCCGTTTTTTCAAGGCTTCTCAAAGTGTGCTTGCTATGAATTTTAGACCTGCATGGTTTATTTTTGACATTGTAAATAGGTTATTCTTCAGGTAGTTGTTGATTGTTGTAAAATGGCTGTAGAGAAATTTTGCTAGCAAAAGTGGTTTTAGTAAATTTATTGCAAAACATCTCTCTCTGTCTCTCTCTCTCTCTCCCTACTTTTTTTCGCTATTTCTGGATCAGCGCATAGAGATCATAGCAGTATAATTGTTTAAGCCTTTAAGGTTTTGTTGTTTCCATTTTTCTTCTTTCTACTGGTTTCTTTATTGAAAAAAGGTTATCTACGTATTGATAGTCAAAATGTAAACTTGAACTAAACATCACTTCATCCTCATTATCTAAACTGCTCAAGGTTGGATGAGTAGGTAACCTTCATGCACAGTAATACATAATGCAGAGTCATACATATACTGTGGATCAAAAATGACAGTAAATCTTTAGGTGATTACATGTTCACATATGGTAAACCACTATGTGACTGCCGACAATCCCTCTATTTTCACCATGACAGATCTGTAAAGCATGTTGCCGTCATCGGAACAATTCAGGTTCCGAATCTTCTCCAAACCACCATGCTTGTCATAAACCCGTCGCGAAGAGTATACAAACATTCCCATGTGGTACACCCTCTACTAGGAGCTAGTTCAGGGTGATGAGTTTCAGAGTTAGGCGACTTGATGAAAATCAGCTGAACTAATTGCCGGTATGCCCCATCCTATGCAAAAGAGAATCAGCAGAGAGACACACAAGCATGAAGGATCAAGTTAGACCAACAGAACGATGAGATGCTCTTGACTTGGCTCCATCCTCTTGTCCACAATCCACATGATCAACCAAAATATCTCCTGTGACAGACATAGCCAATCAGTCCACTTGAAAACAAAACTTCATGTTATCATTGTTATGATATTATATACAAAAAAGATATGCATGTAGCTTACCGAACTCTGATAGTCTAATGCCATTCTGAATGCATCAAGCTTCGATATGAGCAGAACAAGCAGCCTTGTGCGATTCTCATCTTACAGTAGCTGCATAACTAGAGGAGACGCTCAGCTGATTAGAGAAAAAAGTGAATTGAGGTCAGTAACATAGCTAATCACTCCAGTATGAAACTGGAGAACTTCAAGTTGCTTACCGAATTAGTATTCCATTAGCATCCATCACTCCATCAGCTAGAAAACTCTGATGCCATCCTTAATGCTTCTAGCTTTAATGTAGTAGCAGCTACATTACATGCCACATTATGCAAATGGAGGAACTCTGCAGCCTGAATATAAAGTGGAAAATCAATTACAATTAATAAACTATCCAAGTATTTATTGAAAAATTGTGTTTGGCATGTCAGACCATGTCAGTGCTTGTCATAAACCCGTCGCGAAGAGTATACAAACCTGAGGGGGTGGGGATCATCTTGTCAAAATGTCCCGAAATCGTTTCAGCTCTCTACATGCCAAGAATCATCATTTTGATTTTCCTGTATAAACGCAACTGAAATTAGCCTATAAGCCGAGATACTTCCTAATCAAATAAGACATTACAGACGAACATAGTAGTCACCTGGCCATGCGAGTCACCGCCACAATTTATCCTAATTGACGTTTGGGATATCAGAAATCTTGTCCCGTTGCTCTACTATTTCTTCTGTGTAAAGGTTTACAAGAATTGAGATTTGCTCATGTGCAGTATTTGTAATAATGCCTTCCAGGAAGTCCAGCAATGCTTTCAGCCTTTTGCACTCAAAGATTGTAATATAAATATTGTCAGAAGTTTCCTCCACTCCTTCGACTCTTCCCATGACGGCATATAATAGATGGACACTTGTGTCAGCTGATCAGCATATATACCATCAGTTACAAACAAAAGATGGAGAGTTGTGTCAACTCATCAGATAAATACCATCAGTTAATAATTTGAAACTGTAAGGCAAAGTTTCCAAAAAATCGAATGAATGTGATGGTAGCTTGTTGTAAATCATATGTGAATGTTAATTAAGCTTTATATACAAGAACCTTGATTAAGAAATTGCATAAGCCAAGAAAGTGAAAACTCTAAAGAAGTGCCGACATTGCAAGACTCAATTAATGTAAGTGTTTGGGTGTGGCTTTCTAGCCTGAGCTTGAAGTCATGTCAAACAAAAGGCCAAAGTTGTGTGATATAGGCGAAAATTGTTGTGTATGACGGTGTTGTCTGATTGAAAAATTCATACAAAAGATTAACTTTAGTTGTGTGACTCTCGGCAGAATCCTCGGCAGCACCCTTGACAGCACCCTCGGCAGCTGCTCCGCAAGTGGCTTTTAGACAACAAATCGAAATCACAATATTTGTTTTGTGTTCCTTATTAGACAACTAATTAGTTTTAAGTGATTTTTACAATTAGTTGTGTTTAGTAAATTCATACAACAAATATTGTTCATAATTTACTTAGGATTCTTCCATTTGTACAACTACTTATTTGGTTCATTTAGTTGTGGAAGGTTTCAATTATACAACAAAACTTATTTTCAGAAATTGATTGTGGGAGATTTGACTCAAACAACTAACTCATCTTAGCCCCTTTTAGTTGTGGGAGGGTTGCTGCCCCATACCAAAAATTTATAGTATTTAAATTTTTTAACATTGTATTTGAATATCCACTAGCCTTATCGTCAGATTAGCCTATTTTATTAGGGAGTAAAATTTTACTTTCTAAAAAAAAAAATTATTTCATAGTATAGAAAAGTAGAGTTCGACGGTACGAAAGCATAGCCGCTAACGGTACATTAAACAGAGTTAAAAAAAGGAAATTACGATTATTTTAATGTGAGGGGGGGCACTTTGGTCTTTTCCTATGTAACTATGGGTTTAATTAAGTAAACCTCTCCCCCCCCCTAATCAGTTTTCCATGGGAAAAAGCTGAGAATAGGAGAGAGAAGGAGAAAGGCACGGCCTCCTTGGTGCCACCGTGAAGACCACCTCGCCGCCGTCAACTCCGGCCACAAAATTGGTATCATTCTCTTCGTCTCTTCATCCTCTTTCTATTCATACTAGCCATGTAGTTTATTTCTCCTTGTGCCCAACAAATCGGATTAGAGAGGAATTGAAGTTTTTCCGGTGAAATTCGCAATTTCCGGCCAAATGGTCAAGAGTTTGGAGAAGGCCAAGTTATAATCTTAATCTATACCTCTTGGGTAATCTTCACAATGCTTGTCATTACTGTATCTCGAGGATGGTTTCTCTGTCAACTTGATGTCAAAAACGCCCCCCTTTATGGGTTTTTGACTGAAGAGGTGTACATGACATAGCCCCCCGGCTTTATTGATCTCGATCATCCTACTTATGTTTGCAAGCTTCAGAAATCATTGTATGGCCTTAAGCAAGCTCCTCGTGCGTTGCATAATCGCATTAGTTCCTTTCTTATGGCGGCTGGATTCTATCAAAGTAAGGCATATCACTCTCTCTTCATTTTTCGATAATGGCCTCATGTTATCTATTTGCTTCTCTATGTGGATGATATAGTTGTGACAGGCAGTGATGATCTCTCAGTCTGGATTTTGATATCAAAGATCTAGGCCCTCTACATTATTTTCTTGGCCTTTAGGTTTCCTTCTCGACTGCCGGTCTACATATAGACCAGCTCAAGTATGCCCATGATCTCTTACAGAAGCATAATCTACTTCATAGTGAACCTGTGAGTACTCCAATGACTGCCAAAACTCTTCTTTCGGCATTTGATGGTGATCTCCTTCTCAATCCTATAGTGTATCGTGAGTTGGTCGGTTCTCTTCAATACCTCACTATCGCATGCCCAGGTATATCTTATGTCGTGAACTCGGTGGCTTAAATCATGAGTAATCCCCGCTCTGCTCATCTTGTTGTTGCCAAACGCATTCTTCATTACATTAAAGGCATTTGGACCATGGCTTGTCATTCCGGCCACAGCACCAACTGGTCTCTCTTTCTGCCTACTCTTATGCTGATTAGGCAGGTTATCCAGACTCTCATCGATCCACTACAGGTTACTTGGTGTATCTTGGCACCAATCTAGTTTCGTGGTGCTCCAAATGGCAATCTACAATGGCTCATTCTAGTGCAGAGGCTGAATATGGCTCCCTTTCTCATGCTTCTGCTGAAACATCTTGGTTAGGCTATCTTCTTACTAAACTTGGTGGGCACATTCAGTTTCCTATTTTGCTGCATTGTGACAATCTTAGCGCCACCTACATGGCTTCTAATCCAGTGTTTCATGCTCGTACAAAACATATTGAATTAGACTACTCCACTGATATGACCATTAATTGTGTGATTGATTCACTTATATGAATCTTTGTATTTATAGCTTTTATTATTGTATCTTTCATTTTGTAATAGGCTCAGAATCACACTATATATGATGTATATTGTAATCAGTTTGAATTAAGGAAATACAATTCAATAGGTATTCACATATGATGTCATTCTTTGTTTTTATTTTCTAGAAAGAGCCTTCTTTTCAAATTATAATGTGAGCTATTTTTCTTGATATGTCCTTCTCGCATAAACATGAGTAAATAGTATATAAGCCAAACATTATGAGTGCTTTAAAATATATGAGCAATTCTCTGGTGAGATATGGAGTTGAAACTAACTTCATGTGTCTATTTGGGTTATGGAAATCTGTGTTAATTTGTAGCTAAATAAACAAGAATGGTTGTCATCGGTTTTCATTAGCGTTTGATTGAAAAGCTCTTATGGACCTGTTTTGATGCTCGTTGTTATTTGAATGCTATAACATGGAGATCGGTTCTATGAGGTGATTGTTGGAAGAGTTGGGATTGAGTTTTTGTGATTCTAGTTTTCTGTTTATATTTTGCTCTAGCACTTGCAAACTCTAAGTTTGGGGGTATTTTGATATGTTCATAATGTGCTATGTTTTTATGCCTCTTAATTGTCATATCTATGTCTAGTTCTTCATGTTTTTATTTCTTTTACTTAGTTTAATGTCTTATAGGTGTGAAGAGAAAATTTGAGGAGAAAGTAGCAAAACAAGAGGAAAAAGCATTGAAGAGAAATTCATGATGCTGCAACAGTAGCAATCTCTGCAGAACTACCACCTTTGAGAATTAAACTATACTGATCCAGAAGGAACTAGAAAATGTGTCTTCTATCAAAAGAAATCCTTGCGTGTCTACTATATGAAGAATTTTATGGTTCATGATTTTGATATTCTTAGAAGGAGATAAGACAAATTGAGTATGAGCAACTTTGTTTATGTGCGATTCTGTTATGTGTTAAAGTAGCTATAGTTTTGAAGGCATGAATGACTTGACAATGTTCCAAGATAATTAAGATATCAGTGTGGATTGTCTAAGAGCCTAATCCATATTTTCTTGGAGGTTGAGCCGTGCTACAATACCTTATTGGAGTCTATCTTCTCAAAGCCTAAAGTAAGAAGGAAATGATGCATAAATATAGAAGATTTGACAAGGCACATAGGGAACCATTCAAGATCAAACTGAGACAAAGGGCTGTCACCATCACAACTCTTCCAGATTCATTCATTCAGTTTGTTTATGTTTTTAATTATCTTTGTTATGCTTGCTAAACACATGAGTAGCTAAATTCCTTTTCTAGGGCTAGGATGAGGCCCTAGTATTATTGTCTACATTTTTTGATATTCAATTGATGGATTCTAGTTTTTTTAGATGAATTCTTAATCTCTGCATGGTTGTTGCTTATGTTAAAGTTCTATAGATTCACTACCTTTAGACTTTGCATCTAGCTATCCGAAGAAGAATTTAAGGCGTACCTGCAATATAATTCTATTTAGCTTCTTGAGATTAAGTATTATGAATTACATTATTGTCATAACTAGGCCCGGGAATTTAGACCTGAGAACCATTTAGAACCGTCGGTACCGCACCGAAATGATTGATTCGTTTCTAAAAAAGAAATTATTAACTCTAGAGGAACTGCACCAAACCAATTTGATTTGATTATGGTTCCTATTTTTGAAAATGATTTTGGAACCATTAGAACCAAGTCTTCACAACTATATAAGAAAAACCCTTAAAAGAAAACATCTTTTGTCGCAGCCTCCCTCATCACTTTATTTTCTTTACTTCTTAGACTCGTATTAATCACTATATAAACTAAAAAACCCTATTCGCTTTGCCTTATGCCCTGACTTCCTCTATTATTTGTTACTCCCTAAAATCCAAAAGTTGTCCTAGGTATGCATTCTCTCTCTCTCTCTCTCTCTCTCTCTCTCTCTCTCTCTCTCAATTCTTTTTGAAATAATTGAATATGTTAATTGTTGATCATTGGGTAAATGTATTAGAGAAGTTGTTGACCTTCTGTATTTGTATTTTGAAGTTGGCATTTTATATGGTTATTATTTAAGGCATGGAGGTAAATATATATTACAATGACCTTTTGGAACCCTAAAAAACTAGAAACTGATCCGATTTGCAGTTCCAGTTTCGGAACAAATGGTGCTAAATCCGGACTGTTTTTTTGTTTTCCAATTCCGGTTCCGGTTCTGGAAAAAAATCATTATTTTGGAACCTGTCCCAGGCCTAGCCGTAATTGGAGTAGTGGTTTGCATGATTCTCTTGTTTTCTAAACTTAATGAGTCATATGATTATTAACACTTAGCACGATTTCATCATCAATTCATTCATAATTGATATAAGCTCTACCTAGACACTTATTCATACAAAAGAAACTAAAATATACTAAATAAGAGGTAATAAAGAGTAAGAATAGGGCATAAACATATTAAGAACATCACACTTTGTGCTCCTATCACTTGCATGCTAGGATATACGAGCTCTGCCGTAACTTGAGAGTATCATACACTTAAGGAAAACTTTGGTCTAAGTGTTGTACCTGAACTTTGATACGAGAATTGTTATCTTTTGAATAGAAATGATCCATTAGTTGAGTCAAACAGTTGATAAGATTGCTTGTGGTTGATTCTGACACCCTATCCTCATCATCATCATATACTTACTTATGATCTTTAGACTTATTGTGTTCCCAATTGTTTCACAATCGATAACTTTGTTTTCTAGTTATTTTCCTGTTAATTAAAGTCTTTCAAAACCCTGAAACCATAATAACAATTTTATTGCGAGTCACTTTGTTTGTTTTAGTTCCCGTGTGTTCCTTGTTTTATGTGTTTTTAGTCATGAGTAATTTAGGATTTCATACTTTGAATTAAGCTAATATCCTCGTGGGAACGACAACCCATCTCTTTCATATACTATATATTACATCCACTCAATATACTTGCGGGAATCACATCACTATGGTATAGCATACCGTCAGTGTACCAATACCAACTAAAAATCTATGTTGAAGATGATTCCAAGCCACAAACTATTAGCCGCATCAAAATGAACACCAAAATCGGAGGTCCTTGGTTGCTCGAATCTATCACTTTATACACCAAAATGCTTTCATCGAGTTTCGAGAATATATCTTCAAATTGTTAGCCTCATATATCTCATACTAGTTTGCGAATTTTTGATTTTAAGATTGCGGTTTGTTGGAAGTGACCAAATAGATTTGATTTATCATTCAAGCCATGCTAAAACTATTATTTGGACATACAGGGACCACCGAACTGAAAATAGACCGAAATTTCGGCCTACCGACACTTTAGTATTGGGCTCGGCTACGATATGCGGTTTTACATACCATTGGTATACCATACCAACCAAAATACACTGAAAATACACATGTACACTGTATAGGTAAATGACTTGGACTTTGCAAGAGGTGGACCATCACCTCTTTGATGGAGATTGAAGTCATTATCCACCAGACCACATGCTCTCCTTAGTAATGTACAAGTATACAACTCTCCTCTCCTCTCCTCTCCTCTTTAATCATCCGCAGCCCTAGTTCCCAGTCTCTTGAGCGCCTCTATCCCCAAAAATTCACAAAATCTCAGGTCTCACTCATCTCACCCCATAATCCAATTTTCCAAACCCTAGTTCCTCAAGAGTAGCCCATTTCGAAGGAAGCCGAATTGAGCTACAGGCAAGTTCCTTTTACTCTCTTCTGATCTTCTTGTGTTGGATGAACTGGAATGGCTGTTAATATTTTGTTTTTGTTTTTGTGTGTTTCAATCAAGGAACCAACAGCAAAATGCCCATTTTGTGATTCTAAGAAGAATGGGATTGCAACAAGTGATTTGCCGATTTCAATTTCGAATGGAATTTGGGATTGCAGGTGTCTTTAATGAATGCTTTATGTGAATTATATGAGCTTAAGAACTTGACCTCTGTATTTCACTTTCTTATTTCCCTTCCATGATTCAGCTTCTTCAGCAGTTCTTTATATCTGCAGGTCTATACCTTGAATCGCATCGTTTCGGTCTCCGACCGAAACCGAACCCAGAATTGGGTGACCGTAACTTCGGTAGTACTGATTGTTTGGTCGGCTACGGTCCCCTACCGACGAGAGTCGGTTTCGGCATCGGTAGAGGCAAAAGTGGATCGGAGTCAGTAACATGTGGAAGGGTAATTGTGTTTTCCTTTAGGAGTTTGAAGATTTGTTCCATTTATCTTGCATATTCCTTAATATTCATACGGCTTGTTACTGCAGATTCGTAGAGCAGGGATTCGATGTTTGGCTGTACGGCGGGTTGGCACCACATGTGCTGCGTCTGTGGGAAAAGATCATCATTCGTCCAGTGTTGATGATCAGGAGCCCTTCCTTTTAAGTCTTTTCAAAGAAACAGTCTGGTAATCCTGCCTCCCAATTAGAGATTATAGGCCTTTCACAAATCGACACTCCAGTCGGTGGACTTGCATAACATAAACAGCTCGTTCTATAATACACAAGTTGCAATTGTCATTACTTAATTGATTGGTGTTTTTCTACTTTTTCTAGGTCTTTGAGGTCATTATTCATATTTCTGCATGAGCAGCCAAGTCAGCTGAAGTACATTGAGTGGCCAGGTTCCCGTAGCACGGTATGTTTAAATGCTTGCAAATTTCTATTATAAATATGATAACTTTTAATCAACCCGCGGACACTTATTTAGCAATATATTCGACTCAGTTAGGAGCAACTACAATCTTTTGACATGGTTAAATCTGAGGCCCTTCAATTGAATTATGCAGCTGAAGACTGCAACTCTTACTCTTGTTCTTGTGGCATTGCTCATCGTAGCACTTTCATCAACTGATTCTGCCCTCAGCTATATGTTGGGTTTATTTTTGAGGAGAAAACCATAATCAAATACTAATAGGAGAAGTATGAGCAAGTTCATAATGGAGACGCCACTTTTTTCTGCCTTTGTTAGTTGGATGCAACATAAAAAAATGCTGCCCCCTTTGAACTTTTAATTATCTGTTTTTCAATCACAGACAGTCACAAATGATGTAGAGTATATTTTTGCATATTCTGCACAAATAGCATTTGTTCTTGGTTCTTTCACCTATTTCTGAATGTGTTTGGATGGGGAATAGGGATGGGATTCGGGGGTCAGATTCTGCAACAGCTCCTTTACCAAGACAGAGATCGCCAAGACAGATTGCTCAACGTGGATTCTCTTTTATAACAGCTCCCTGCAAATTATCAAGTCTTAATTTCTGACCATGGTTCGCAGACCATCCATTCCATACTCTAGCGGACCATCGAAATCAGAGCTGAGCTTCCTTGCAGAGACGTAGTACGACTGGAATTTTGCCCTCAACAAACATAATAGCTCCTCGGCATAACATGCAAGTCCATACGGCATGAATGAATGAATGAAAAAGAAAATTAAAGTGGAAGTACGAAAATTGTCTAGGGACTAAAATCGATGTCAACTTAAGCAGTCACATATTACAGGGTCAAGGGGAAAATGCAAATTCCCACTTACTGGCTTAGTTTCAGATCTGAGCACCCTGTGCTGTGCTCACTGTACGGAGCACCTCACTAGGCCAAACTCGAAACAGAAATTCGTGCTAAAACTAACATGATCACAATCGATTTCAACCCATTCAAAGAGACAACGCAAAGAGCTTTCTTTTGAACACCCAAATTTCTCTCCACCCTGTAATACAGGTTACAGTTGATCGACATGTGAAGCAATGAAAAATGTCAATGGAAAACTGTTATAATAGAAAATGTCAAAATCCCCTTGAACAAAAACTGTGTAACTCATTGACAAACCTAAACCCACTGGAATTGTTGGATGATAGAAATCTCTAAACCTAAAATGAAGAATCATTAATCCAAGGCTTGGACGAGACAATAAGAACAAACAAACCATCAAAGTTTGGAAACCTGCAACCTCCCTGTACACCACATTCTTGCCCCAAACCTGAGCTGCTTCGTTGTGCCATATGCTTTAACCTAAACTTTTACTGGAAAATTGGGGACCAAAATATTGGTCTTGTAAGAATCACGACCGATATGTATGGATGTCGAAGAAAACAACAGTTTTGATGTAGATACAGATCTCTGACGGGCACATATTATAGCAGTGTGAACCATCAGGTACAATACATCAGCTACGAGTACAGCTTTATACTTGGTACTTTGACAACTTTTCCTTGACATTTGGTTCCAAAGCAGACATACATGTTCCCAAGCTCCATTCACAAGCATCTGCCGAATTACAAATTGCAAAAAAGAAAATCAAATTACAATATTGATTACAAGCATACTACTACTGATTACTTTGTATGTTATATATTCACAAACCATATCATATAGACAAAAAAGTTCAAAAACTGATGATCCAAATGGCCATTCGATTTCATTTTCTATTAAACAACTTGACAAGTTGTAGAACTAATGATCTAATTATTATCAACGAATATAAAAAGGATTTTTTTACTGCAGTAAACTGGTCCTCTGTATAGGATTGAGATTATTCAAGTAATCTGGCCTCTTCCACCAAAACGAAGGGGACACCAGTTAAGAACATTCTAAAGGGGTTCGTGAAGAAAAAGAGAATGAGAAACACCATCTTCAAATTGTATGCTCAGTTGTGAATTACAAGATCTGATGCAATGTATATATAGAGCCAACAGCTAAGACTAAATCTAAACTAATCCCACAAAATCTGCAATGTACAAATCATCCATGACTTAGGGGATTGTATACAATAACTCTCGGGATTGGCCATATTTAATATATACTTATACAGGATATTGATAGGAGTTGTCTGAAATTATTACAGGTACTTTTTGAAGGCAGGCTACGCTGTTATCTTTCTTTAGAGGAGGTAATAATGGTTTCTATCACCTATTTTATGATGCATTTGTTTCAGCAATTTTGAATGGTACAAGATAATCACATTTCTTATAGTTGTTATCCGCAAATGTTATGCAGGGGAACTTGCCAACCATATTGCAGATCTCTTGCCAACCACTTCAGTTTTTCTTGCATTGAAAAAAATTATACACACACACACACACACATATACTTGTTTTATATTTTGACTTTTTTCTCCTCTTGGCATATAATGCAATAGCTGAACAATATATCCATTTGACAATGTAAACTGTATCATTTGTTTTGTAATTGTAGGCATTAGCAGACGGTCTCTTGCTGAAACTTTCCCTTACAACAATATTTGAGTATCTCCAGGTTAGCTTCCAAGGCTCTCTTAAAGCTGCATGCCTTATTTTACATTCTGTTAAGTGCCTGGTAGTTTTGGATATCTTCTGTGCCTGACTAATTGGTCCTTGTAAATGAGCAGATGTTACAGATGGTTGCATATACTATGCGAAGTATTGGACCACATGCCATGCTATATCTTGCAGCAGCAGTATCTGACTTCTACGTGCCTTGGAAGAGTATGGTAATGATTAATAATTGCTTTATGCGCTTTGTACTATGTTTTAAGACTGCATTCTACACCTCATGAGTTAGATCACATAACCCATCCCGCTGTCCTCAATATTGTAGTCGCAAAATATGTAATCTGTGGAAGTTTTAGGCATGTTTTAATAGTGCTATCACTGATATGCTATGATTCTATTTGGATCAAATATTATTTCATCTGTATCTCTCATTTTTTTAAGATAGAAAATCTATGTTTGTGCAGGCAGAGCACAAAATTCAGTCAAGGTCTGGTCCATAGATATGCGACTTGTTCAGGTGCCAAAGATGCTCTTAGTGCTGAGGAAAGAGGGCCCCAATGGCCTTCTGGATATCATTCAAGGTTAGACATGAAGCTTCTGCTATTTATTTAGTCACTAATCCTGTCCATCAAAGTGTAATCTTTTCATGAGGATTACCGTACGTGGATTTGATATTATTTTTCCTTACTAGCATCCATAAAAGTTTTTGGTGCGGCATAACCTGATGACTTCAACACTTTGTTGAGGGAGTATCGCTGAATAGAGTTTTCACCTCAATTTCAGACTTCCATTTGTAGAATACTCAGTTGGGAAATAGGAAAAGTTGAGTAGGTGTAAACAGGAAACTATTTTCCACTATAGCTTGTGTCTCAATGCAAGTGGACCTATATGTCTTGCTCCATTTTGTTACGATGAAATCATAATATCTACCACAAAATGTCACTCCTTTAGTTTGTTTAATACCCTAGTTGAATTTGTGTTTCCCTCAAGATTTTAAGGGACTCTTAATTCTTCCTACTAACATGATGTAGTACAGTTCTTTGTGACTAAAAAGTAACAACTTTCAACTTTCCTGCACAGCTAGAAACAGATTCCAAGATCTTGCTAGAGAAGGCAGATATTGCTCTTAGGAAGTACAAGATGCATATGGTTATAGCCAATGGCCTTTTGAGCCGAAAGGAAGAGGTCATAGTTGTTACCAGTAATGATAAAATTTCAGTTCACCGAAACAAGTCTATGGGTGTTGATGATGTAGAGAGTGCCCTTATTGAGCTTCTTGTGGAGAGGCATTCCGCTTGTTTTCCTATAAAGGCGATTGTCTATAGGGCTGGGCAAAAAGCCCGAAAAAGAAAAAAAACCCGGACCGGACCGCCGGGCCCGTCCGGGCGGGCCGGATTTTTTGCCGGGCTCATATGTTGTCATGTGATAAACGGGCCGGGCTTTGTTATGTCCGGGCCGGTCCCGGGCCTTCAAATTTTTAAACAAAAAAACCCGGAAACCCGGGACATTAGGTGTTATTATGTAATTGGTTTTTCGTAAGTGATCCTAAACTTATAGAATAGATACAATGACACTTGAACATAACCAAATAACCTTAAATTTAACTAATTTCAATCTCATGATTCCCATTGTCGTCGCCTCGCACTACCGATTCGCCGCAAACTAGCCAAAAATAGAGTTAGGCCCGGAAAACCGGGCGGGCTCGGCCCGGATGTTACCGGTCCGGGTTTTACCCGGTCCCTGCAATTAATTGACCCGGGCCGGGTTTTACCCGGGCCCTGATTTTTTTAGAAAAAAACCCGGCCCGTCACACTACAACCGGGCCGGGCCCGGGCCCTGAAAAAAAAATCCCGGGCCGGGCCTGTGCCCAGCCCTAATTGTCTAACAACATAGTTCTCTTTTTGGCTAATTAAGTACTATTGTAATTTGTAAGCTATGTCATTAGCCTTGGTGAAATTTTGTTTCTATCTAAGTACTTATAAAATTTGCTTTAGACAACGATCAGATTTTTGTATACCATTGGAGGTGATATAAGAAAAATATTATCCATGCAGGCCGGCCCTGGGGCAAGGCGAAGCAGGCCTGCGCTTAGGGTCTCCAAAAATAAGGGCCTCCAATTTCAAAGGGACAGAGATCGGTTCAAATCTCACTTGCTAGAACGGGGTTGTGTAGAGCTCGTCAAGAGGGAGAGAATGACCGTGGTGGCAATCCCTGACGTGGCCGGATTGCAGCGGCGCGGCTGGTTAAAGGTCGTAGTCTCTGGGTTTCTCTGTTTCAAACAGAGAGAACAGAGAGATGGACGCTTGAGGGAGAGAGAAGAAGAAAGAAAAAGAAAAGGAGAGAGAGGTTTGTGTGTGAGAGAGCCCACCCTAGACTCTCATTTTATTTTAAATTCAACGGCAGAGATCAAATGATGGAGATCAATGGCTGAGATTTAAAAATGTAAAAAGTGTAATATCTGAAAATGCGATTTAAGAAATCGTAAACTTCGTAAATACGTAGAAAACTATTCCACGAATACTCCCACGCTCACGACGACACATAGTTTAACACAAAAATGATAAACAAAAAATTTGACATCTCGAAAAAATATTGGCTAATGTGACAAAAATACCGAAAAGAAAAAAGAAATTTACAAGGGCTCACACTCTACCTCCTTAAAGAAATTTCGTTATCGAAATTAACTGAGTGTCTGAAGAGATGCGGATATGCCTCCCGCATAAGTGACCTTATTACGGCTATGTTGTCTCCACTGCACATTCACCACGGGCATCTCGCAATTCCATAGTTTCAAATCTGGTGCTAAAAAGACAAATAAGAGGACTGCAGCTTTGAGGCCTCCAATTTTTTTTTTCGCCTTGAGGTATTTTTGACATAGGGCCGGCCCTGTATCCATGGTAGGTCATGGAACTGTAATGTTTGCAGTAAATAAAGCTCTAGTGTTGAAATCTTTGAATCCTAAGATGTCATTTATCATGGCTACTGAACTGGCTATGGATGCAGTTTGATTTTCAGTCAGGAAAACATGCATATGTTCTAGCCTCATAAATAACTTCAACAGAAGTGGCACAAAATAGATCCATATGCAATGTACAGGAATATATACCATCTAATAAGCATAAACGAAGAAAAAGGAAAACAAAAGAGAAATGATGTATTGTGTCTTGTGTCTACCTGATACAGTAAAACTACTGCGGAGAAAACCCCTAAAATAGGTTGGTGCGGGGAAACACCAATCTATTAGAATACGCTCCCCACTCAAAGGAATCCACCAAGGAGATAAGAGCATAACTCGCCACACTAGGAATCCACCTAAGAGATAAGTGATAGGAGCACAAAGTGTGACGTTCTTAATGTATATGTGCCCTATTCTTATGCTTTGTTACTTCTTATTTAGTTGTTTTAGGTTCATATTTGTCATATGTATGTTTTAAGTAGAGCTATTTCGAATTTAGATGATTTGATGATGAAATTGTGCTAAGTGTTAGAAATCCTTATTGAGCTAGGAGTCCTTACTCGACTAGGACTCTACTTTCCTATTTTCATTCTTTCCTATTCCTTAATCGACGATTTCTTTTCAGGAAAGACAAATCATATGTGGAAAGAAAGAAGAGTTGCCGAGATGCATTCCTAGTTGAACAAGGAAATCATGTTCGAGTTGAAGAAGGAGAAGAGGAGGCCGGCCTAGCTACCCCTAGTTGGACCAAGGATGATGCCGTGCAGCCCTTAAGTGATCTCCATATTGGACTTGGTTTCCTACATCAAGTTGGATATGGAGTACATAAATCAAATCCATATCAAAGAAGATTTCAGTTTCCCAATTGGATTCTATCTCCTACAAGGGACGGCAAAGAGGGTTTATTTTCTCCTATATATAGAGGCTCGGCCTCCCCATATTTTCATCATCAGCCCTACACACAAACACAAGCCATAGCTATGCCGAATCCATCCTTCACCCTTCCAAGAAATCCTAAAACCGATTCCATCATTCCCCACCAATCAATAGCCTTCAAACACGCTTGTGAAGAAGGTTTCATCCATAGAAGTCTCGGCTACACTTGTGGATTGCTTGATTTATAAAGTGTTACCATGATTCACTCTTGTTTAAATTCGGTTTTGGTTTTGTTCTTGTTCTTGGATGAGTATGCGATTTGTGTAGAGTAAACTTGTTTCAATTTTGTCTATGAGATAGTTACTTGTTTCAAATTATATAAAGTTGCGATTTTAGGTTTTTAGTTCTATGATTTTGGTTTCTGTCGTGCCTTGTTATTAAATGATTTCGATATCTTTATGTTATGTATACGCTTGTAGCATGATATTTAGGTTGTTGGATTTATGACTTATGCTATGAACATGTTTATCTTTTCTATGTGATTTTCGAAATTGCATGATTGGGGGTTAAATAGGTGACATGCTTAATGAATTCAATATGCGTGGCTTTGAAGTTGCATGGTAGGATAAGTATGTTAGATTTCGATTAAGACAGCTTGGAATGAATCGAATGTGTTAAGTGTCTATGTGTTTAGGTTACTGCTTAGGACCCTAATTGCATGATCCAACCTTAGTTATTCATGATAGTGTCTCAGCATGACTCTTAAAGGAGAACTAGAACTTGACTTTCGTTAGCTTTGTATGATTTGTTTTGGTGATTGTTTATGTGTTGGTTGGTTGATCACATGTATATAGTAGTTTAGGTTTTATTTACTGTTTTTATGATTCAAACCGATCCTATATCTCAAATCTTTTATATCTTTATGAATTCGTGTTAATTGATGTGATCCTAAGCCCTGGATGGATCCCCGGTTTGTAAACGATACCCTCTTGCTTTATACTACTTACGATACTTACAGGGTTAAATATTGATGTCGAGTAATGGAGCACTCATCAAATGGCGCCGTTGCCGGGGATCAATAGAGTTGGATCCCAAATCTTTTAATATCGAATTCACTGTTCATATTGTACATTTGTATATTCTTATCTTATTTTCTTGTAACGTTTAGTAATTTATCTTAGGATGTTGCTTTGATGATTGAGTGAATGATTGTTGTAGGTTGTAAATCGAACGGAATAGGTAAAGTCCCTTTTGTTAATATTAGCCTTAACCCTTCATGCTAGCTCTCGAGTTTGCATGAGGTCGAGGGCGGCTTTTATTAACACTTGGAGATTTGTCTAACACCCAAGCTTGTTTCTAGCTGAGTAAGGGGCACGCTTTTTCATTACTCTGGTGCATGGAACCAAAATTGGATCTCAGAGAACTAATGACTGACATACATCTCGGTGATGGAGTCGATAGAGGGCTTGCCCTCCGTAGTTCAACAAATGAGTCCTACCATGTTCACTATCTCTGAATTAGCTATCCGGCCTTCTGAAACAACGATTCAAACTTATGTCTAGGCATCCATACTTAGGCCGCATGTCCACCTTGGTTTACAACTTAGAATCGATCGATCATTTAATCGTTTGAATGACTTAGGAATGTAGAAGTATGTAATTGATTGAAAACCTTTTGTGAAAACTTTTTGAATGAAACCTTGTATGTTTCTTGTATGATTTTTGTATTCTTTTATGCGATGAAGAGTGGGAGAGTTCGACACTCTCATGCCACCCCACGAAGAAGGCCGTACCTTCCAATGCCAAGGACGTCGTGTCCTTGTCCCAAATTGATCATGCCGTGCATGATAAGGTAAGTTTTCTAACTCATGTGGATTAGTTTCAACTAATGTTCTTGCTTGTGTACATTCCCCAATAGGTTGAAGCTACCACCGATTCTTAATGGATCCATAGAGTAAATAATATGATGACAAGATCAATTCCTAGTTGGACTAGGAGAGGAGTGGCCATGACACTCCTAGTCAAACAAGGAAAGCGTGCGTGTGTCATCAAGAAGGAGATTTCCATCCGGATTGGGATTTCCAAAGTAGAGGGAGAGATGGATTCTTAGTTGAGTTAGGAGAAGGAAGTTGCTGTGAGAAGAAGTCATAGTTGAAGTAGGAGAAGCCATGCCGTGTGTTATCAATGGAGAAGTCCCATTCGGACTTGGATTCCAAGTAGGAGTGGGAGAAGTTTTCTATGTCCTTGTAGGTTTCTTTCTACCTCATGGAAAAGGATTGAGACTGCTCTATATATAGAGAGCACGGGTTCAACATAATTGTTCATCCTTTTTCTGAAAATTCACAAGTTCATAAGAAGGAGAGGAAGACTACCACATTCGGTTCACTCAATTCATAAGAAGATTTTCAAGTGTTCAATGGAGGTGTTTGCGTTTCGTGAAGACAACATGTTTCCAGAGAGGGACAGCCCTGCGTTTCATCCTAGGTGCATTGTGTTGCCAGCTCTTAAGCATAATCATAATCGTATGGAGGTCAGATATAAAATTCTGAAGACCATGCCGCTCTTTAGAGGGTTTAAGATTGAGAAGGCTGATGTCCATATATTTCTTTTTGAGTCGAAGGTGCAACAAGCTATTCAATCCATGGAATGTGGAGACTTGGAGTTATTGTATCTTGAGATGTTTCCCTTCACTCTAGTTGATAATGCAAGAGAATGGTTGCACTCTATTCGAGAGAATTCCATCCGATCATGGGATGAGCTAAAAGAAGCATTCCTCAAGGAGTTCTTGCTCACGGCAAGAAGAGCAAGGACGAGAGAGATGATTCAAGCATGTAAACAAGAAGATGCTGAACCCTACCACAAGTACTTAAAGAGATTTCAAGAAGTAGTAGCACCATTAGACCATGACATGAACCAACATGTGTTGACTAGTACTTTCTACCAAGGTCTGCTAAGGGATTATCAAGAGTATATTGATTCGTTTTCACCAAGAGGCTTCATGAATCTTGAGGTAGGAGATAGGATCATGCATATTAGAGTACTTGGAGAAAGAAGGGATAGTTGGGTTTCAACGTCATGCTCTAGGGTGAGTGGTACTTCTCGGTTCAAAGGTGTGGAGTTGGATGGAAGGAAAGCTAGGGAGTATGGGAACACTAGAGACCATTTGAAGCCTCTAGTTGGCATGAAGAGGAAAGGTAGACCGGCTAGAGTTAAGACTACGCCTACAAGAACAGAGCACCACCGAGACAAGATGATGAATGAAATGCAACAATCGATTTTGGATTTGGCAAAATCGCATAGGGAGTTAAAGGATCTTGTGGAGGAGATTCATGCTAGCTCTAAGGAAAAGAGCAAGGAACTTACAATTGAAGAGGGGGAGTCTTACAGCCGTGTCAATGAAGAAGAGGAAGATGAAGAAGAAGATCCGAGTTTGAAGGAAGAAGTTGATTCGAGCTATAAGAGCAGTGATTCGGACTCGAGTGAAAATGAGGAGGATAATGACGACATCATGATCATATCTTCTGATGAAGAGGATGACCATGTCGTATTCTTTTAGTGGATGCAAATGAAGAAGTCTAGGCTATAGACTCTAAACTTAAGCCAATGAAGGAGCCATCAACGAGTGTTTGCATTTTCTATCCCTTATCTCTTTTTAATTTTCGTTGCTTATCATATTGTACATTAAGGGCAATGTAAGTTTTAAGTGTGGGGTGGGGTATACATCATTCGTTGAAGTCTAGTGTTTGATGCTTATGTGTTTCAATTTTGTTGTTTTGATTTCCGATTTTTAGTGTCATTTTGGTTCTGTTTTTTCGATTTTTAAGTTGTTTAGTTGTTTTGTTTTTGTTTTGAGTCCTAGGTATGCCTTTAACTGTCTAGGATGAGTTGATATTTGAATTTATGGTTGATAGATGATCACGATGTTGAAATGAACTTAATTGTTATTTGATGGTTAATCGATGTGTAGATTTTGTACGAACATGTAGTAGATGAGGACTTTGAAACTTAGGTACAGAATGAGCATGTTCCTTACTTGTTTGAATTCATGTAACCTATGTGAGATTCGAGCCATATACTTGTGCCTTTCTTGGAGAGTTTTATTCTATCGTTTCTTGGCTTTATAACCTCATTACATCTATTTTGATCAATTCATATGCCATAGAATTGCAATGAACTAGAGAATGCTAGAACTTACTTTGTGAAACTTTCGAAGCTTTATGTCATAATATACTCTGATTTTGAAAAGGATTGTTGGATCTTTTTAGGATTTCCACCACTTAAGCCAAAAAGCCGTATATCCCTATTTGAGCCCTGCTTGGGACACCTTAGTGTTAACCCCTTTGAGCCTACGTTAAGCCTATTCTTTCATTACCAACATGTTATATCCTTGCTTAGTATAGTTATATCTCTACCTTGTCTTTGAGGCTTGGCAGAGCCGATTCTTGGAGTTAATATGGAGTGATGATTTGATTCAAGTGTGGGGTTACGCTATTGTATGTTATGCCGTGAAAAGAGAATGAAAAGAAAGAAAAATGTATTGATGCCGTGTGAAAAGAAGAAGAAAGAAAACATTCATATACACGGCAAGAAAAGAAAAGAAAAAGAAGAAAAATTGAATGATGATCTCGGCATACATGTTGTTTTTGGTGAATTTGGAGTTGTGATGTATTTGTTGAAGGCTCAATAATGTTATACTTTAGCCTTTGTTCGTTTTCACAATGTATAAAGTGAAGAATGGGTCCAACATGATGATATTTGGCCCTTGTTTTATGGAGTATGGCGACATAAGGTGGATGTTTTGCTCTGCTAAGTCTTGAGGATGACCTTTGTGATTCCTTTACCTTGAAAATATATTCATGCCGAGCCTAAGCCTATCCATTTTCTAAAGATCCGCATGATTCTTAAAATGAGTAGCTCTTGATTTGTGGAGTTTGTTTCATGAGTAAGCTTATGGTTTGGGTTCATTTGTGCATATGATTGGTATCTTTCATGAGGATTTTCGATTTCACTATGTTCATAACTCTTGTGTGTGAAAAGCTTTTAAGCATATGCCATTTTCTTGAGAGAAAAGATTCGGAGTGCATATCCCTTGTGAGTTGAATTTGAACTTGTTTTGAACATGTCGAGCTTAATTTCACCTTTGTTTCTGCCATGTCTTACTTGTTAAACGAAATTTCATGTTTATTAACCATTGAATTCATCTTATCTATTTCGATGGAGTGTTATTCTTGATGCTATGAGTTTGAAGATCTCTGAGACAAAATGTTGAAGGCATTAGTGTTGTGTCGTTAGTGTTAGTTGTATTGTTTTCGTTTTCGGTTTTGATTTCCCTTTTTAGTGTTTGCTAAGGGACTAGCAAAGTCTAAGTGTGGGGTTGTTGATAGGAGCACAAAGTGTGACGTTCTTAATGTATATGTGCCCTATTCTTATGCTTTGTTACTTCTTATTTAGTTGTTTTAGGTTCATATTTGTCATATGTATGTTTTAAGTAGAGCTATTTCGAATTTAGATGATTTGATGATGAAATTGTGCTAAGTGTTAGAAATCCTTATTGAGCTAGGAGTCCTTACTCGACTAGGACTCTACTTTCCTATTTTCATTCTTTCATATTCCTTAATCGACGATTTCTTTTCAGGAAAGACAAATCATATGTGGAAAGAAAGAAGAGTTGCCGAGATGCATTCCTAGTTGAACAAGGAAATCATGTTCGAGTTGAAGAAGGAGAAGAGGAGGCCGGCCTAGATACCCCTAGTTGGACCAAGGATGATGCCGTGCAGCCCTTAAGTGATCTCCATATTGGACTTGGTTTCCTACATCAAGTTGGATATGGAGTACATAAATCAAATCCATATCAAAGAAGACTTCAGTTTCCCAGTTGGATTCTATCTCCTACAAGGGACGGCAAAGAGGGTTTATTTTCTCCTATATATAGAGGCTCGGCCTCCCCATATTTTCATCATCAGCCCTACACACAAACACAAGCCATAGCTATGCCGAATCCATCCTTCACCCTTCCAAGAAATCCTAAAACCGATTCCATCATTCCCCACCAATCAATAGCCTTCAAACACGCTTGTGAAGAAGGTTTCATCCATAGAAGTCTCGGCTACACTTGTGGATTGCTTGATTTATAAAGTGTAACCATGATTCACTCTTGTTTAAATTCGGTTTTGGTTTTGTTCTTGTTCTTGGATGAGTATGCGATTTGTGTAGAGTAAACTTGTTTCAATTTTGTCTATGAGATAGTTACTTGTTTCAAATTATATAAAGTTGCGATTTTAGGTTTTTAGTTCTATGATTTTGGTTTCTGTCGTGCCTTGTTATTAAATGATTTCGATATCTTTATGTTATGTATACGCTTGTAGCATGATATTTAGGTTGTTGGATTTATGACTTATGCTATGAACATGTTTATCTTTTCTATGTGATTTTCGAAATTGCATGATTGGGGGTTAAATAGGTGACATGCTTAATGAATTCAATATGCGTGGCTTTGAAGTTGCATGGTAGGATAAGTATGTTAGATTTCGATTAAGACAGCTTGGAATGAATCGAATGTGTTAAGTGTCTATGTGTTTAGGTTACTGCTTAGGACCCTAATTGCATGATCCAACCTTAGTTATTCATGATAGTGTCTCGGCATGACTCTTAAAGGAGAACTAGAACTTGACTTTCGTTAGCTTTGTATGATTTGTTTTGGTGATTGTTTATGTGTTGGTTGGTTGATCACATGTATATAGTAGTTTAGGTTTTATTTACTGTTTTTATGATTCAAACCGATCCTATATCTCAAATCTTTTATATCTTTATGAATTCGTGTTAATTGATGTGATCCTAAGCCCTGGATGGATCCCCGGTTTGTGAACGATACCCTCTTGCTTTATACTACTTACGATGCTTACAAGGTTAAATATTGATGTCGAGTAATCGAGCACTCATCAATAAGAGTTTCTATGATAAGAGATATGAGCTTCATGCATATGTGGGATTGCTCCAAGATCATAAGTGTGGGATACATATGGTTGCCCTTTCCTAGGGGTTCAAGTAGGCCGACCCGGTTAAATTTGGGGAGTTTGTCGCTAGTCGGGGACTTAATGTCGAAGAAGGGAGTAGACCGCCCTACATATTGGTTGGGGTCAGGAGCCGATCCCCTCATGAGGCAGAGCAAAAATACCAGTGCATTGCCCCTTTGGATAAGGCTGGCTCCATAGGGATGGAGCATCGCATGGACCAAGTGTGGCAGCCGAATGGCTAGGTCCGTGACATTTAGCTCATCCGCAGGTGAACATATTGCCTACAGGTCATAGATATATAACTTTCATAGCTGATGTTAAGAAAATCCTTTACATTACCAAAAAGAAAGCTAAAAAAATATGGAGAAAAGTACGTATATGTTGTTGCATGATTTGATCAACAAAATTAGGGATATATGTTGTGGAAAAGTGGGATACAGTGTCTGCCTAGGCAAATTAGATCCACCTCAATATGGAATGCATATGTAGCGACACTAAATTCTGAGTAGTAAAATTTCAAAATTTAGAACGCTAATACTCTGAAATAATCTCAATATAATTGAAATTACAATACAGCTGTTGAATATCGATTTTTGAGTTCAAACAAATAACTCAGTTACAATTTGAATCCAAACTCATTGTTTACATTTAAGTAAATAAATACAGTTGTAGGATTCCACTCGAGCCTCACCAAACTAAAAGAACTGAAGTCAAAATAGCAAACTGTTGACAGCTACTCGACTCTCCAACTATAACTACGTACTATCTACAGCACTACCCCCTGCACAGTTGGTTGGTACATCGGGATTGCAAACACAAACCCGGTCACTTCACAGCTGGTATGAGTAAACTGAATATAACTACTCAACGGATAAACAACAACAATATCATGTAACAACGACAGTAGATAATGCATCACATCTCAATCAAAGTTAAATTCGCGACTTAACATCATCATCTCAATAACAATAACACTACGCCTATCACACATTCTACAACACTCTCCACCTCTTACTCAAGGTCCAACTCACACCACTAAAAAAATAAAACAATTATTGAATCCTGCATGAAAGCGTACTTCAGGAATTCACGTATAACAAGAAGAAAAGCACATAATAAGATAAGTCATTCCTGCATAATATCTTAGTTCAGAAATCACTTAACAAACAATAAGATATAAGAGATAAGTAAACAAATAACAAACACAACAAAACACAAACATAAAGAAAACACGAATTCCTCTCAACACCACTACCATCATCCTACATGATACTCAACAATACGTGAAATATATCAATCCACGCATGATATACGCACCACAAACAACACGTACAATATATTTCAATCCACGCATGATTTATATACACATCACAACTAACACGTACAGTATATATCAATCCACGCATGATTTATATATAGCACGACAACTACGGCAACCACTTCAAACAAACGCAACTCTACTCCTGAGGTTACGGCAACCCGAAGTCACTCCCTAATATAGACAACACTCAAATAACACACACAAAGCTATTCATGAGGTTACGGTAACCCGAAATCACTCCACAGAATAGTCAACACAAGACTCACACACAACTCTACTCCTGAGGTTACGGCAACCCGAAGTCACTCCTCAGAATAGTCATCACAAGACTCGCACACACAAATCTACTCCTGAGGTTACGGCAACCCGAAGTAAGTCCTCAGAATAGTCATCGCAAGACTCGCACACACAACGCCAACCCACAACACTCACTCACACCAGAAATAACATACAAGCAAACAAATAGTGAATCTTACATGAAATCGTAGTTCAGGAATTCAAATCACAAGAAATAAGATAGGAAAAGTGTAATCCCTGCAATAAGTTTAGTTCAGGCGATTGCATAGCACACAAGAACAAGTAGTGATTCTTGCAGAATAGCGTAGTTCAGGAGATCACTTAACATACAGACAAGTCTAAAAAATAAGTAACCAAAATCCTACATCACAGCATTTAACATAATCCTTAACCATTAATCTTTTTAAAAACCAAATCAATAAAATCATGTTTTACTTACCCATGGACCGCAGTTCATCAAGTCCATATATTTTGAAAAAAAAAAAACATATTTATCAAGATTTAGTAAGTCAATGGCCCTGGGACTATGTCAACACCCTCACTACCACAAATAACAAATATTATAAAACAACTCACTTTTAACATGGCCCTCCTATCTAACAACTTTTAAAACCATTTTACTAAAATTCCATTTTTACTTACCCGTTGACCATTGACGATCAAGTCCATATATTTTCAAAACAAATATTTTTTTAGAACGATTTTAAGGTTGATAGATCAAAAACAACGCTAACAGGCACATCATCATGAAATCTCACAACAATGTCAAACATCCACAAACCATTGCATTTACGCCCCCTGGGGGCCGCACTAAGCAAAACACACACACTCTCAAATATTTTGCCAACAAGGCCTCCACCAATGCACATCACATTCTCATATTCATTTGCCAAAAAGGCCGCCACTCAAGGCAAAACACACACTCACACTTCTCATAAGCCAACACGGCCGCCACCAAAGCAAACAACTCCAATCCAATCACATCACATCAATCATATCGGAAGGTATATTTTATTTCCTTTTGGCCAAACAAAGCAAACAACATCAAGTATACAATTATCTTCTACAAACCTCCAATTTACCGAGAGGTACATTTTATTCCTTCTCGGTCTCATCCACCACAATCAATATAAACCAACAAAATGAGCACAATATCTCAAAGCGATAAATAAAATATAACAACATATAAACAATGAAATTTTATGCACGTTCTCATTATCACTTCGAGGTATATATATATATATGCACGTTCTCATTATCACTTCGAGGTATATATATATCCAAAATTTCACAACTTAACTAAACAACTTCCCCAAATAATACCATGACACTCCCAAACAGCCCCTTCTCCCTCAAACCTCCCTTGCTTTCCAAAAGAACCTCTTGACTACCCAAAACACCAAAACAGTGGCCTAACTACTTCCACTGTATCAAAATCTCTCACTTGAATTCCAATAAACACCTTTCGTGCATTCGCTTAAACCCTTCCACTTCTCACAACCAAGACCCCAAAACTTACAACACCTCTTGACCTTCAAATAACTCACCATTACCACTAAGAACACCACCAAACAGCAATATAACATAACCATCAAGGAAAACGAAACATACCAAGATTGAGCTCCTTAAGTCACTGCCTAAAATTAGCAGCAACCAACCAGCAGCTTTACTAGTGCCGCAACGCCTCCTTCCACCGGCTACAGCTACAGCAGCACTCCCCAGGGGCAGCAACAGCTTTTTCTGGAGAAGAAGAAAAGCAACTGGGGAAGGAGAGAAGAAGGAAGGAAATAAGAAGAAGGAGAAAAGAGAGAAAAAGAGTCGGTTGGGGAATAAGATATTTCGCATAAGAGTTTCCAATTTTCACTCCTCCTCTTCAATTATAAAAACTCTGTCATATGACCTCTGATTAAATCATGTTACATGTCTACGAATTCATATTGACGAGTTCTACAACTTTCGTGAATGAAGTTTTTTGGAAAGAGCGACGGATTTAAAAATCAACTCTTGAGTCAATCGAATTTAATCGAATAACGACTTATTGGTTCTCGAACCAATTTCTACTTGAATTAAGGCTATTTAAAGAAATAGAACAAGATTATAACCACTTTATTCATTCCATTAAACTCAAGGAATTACAAGAAATTGAAACGAATATTCGGGTTATTACAGCATAGGAAAATATATTCTAATGTAAGAGTAGGTGGGACTATTTTTATAGAGAATCTTAATGCTCTCCGAAATCCTACAGATCTTGAGCGTGTCAAATAGCACATAAGAAACACAAAGTAGCTGTTCTAGTATAAACAAGGAACATCAGATTTTTGGCAGTACTCAGTCGTAGTTATATCTATATGTGGATTGTTTTAATAACAGAATTTGTGGTTGCAGGAACTGATGCATCATATAGGGCTCTACATGGCAGAGGAACGAGGAGCCAAAATAGCAAGTTAAGTGTCCTGGGTTGGAGCTAAAGAGCTATGAGAATGAGCTCATGTTGTAACATCACTTTATATATAGCATTCTCAAGAAGGGTTAAAATAATTGAGAGTATTATGTTAGATGAATACGTTATGTGATACAGATGTGATGGCTTTCCTTTTACAAGGGTAATTGGAAGAGACTAGATCTCTTTATTATTTTAAGTTGTGTGAGATGTAGATGTGAAGCTAATATATAGAACTTTAAATTTTAGATTGCTGGTGTTTGTGATATAAATGAAGATCTAGCTAGTTTGCAGTACTTCTTATTTAGCGGATCCTAGGGCTGCTGTAATATTGCAGGACTTCCCTTTCACCACAAGAAAGGAGAAAAAAAAATTATAATGATTTCTTTAGGGGATGGGAATCACTCACTTGAATTCCTGCTAGCCTTAATGAAAAATAGTTCAGGGGAGCAAGGGTGTGACATGATGAATACTTGAATAGGCCCCACTTTCACCTCTGAACACACCAAGCACCGATCCTCTTCCCTATCGATCAGAGCAGGGATAATAGAGCTGAGATTTACTTGCTAATAACCCCCCAGTTTCATCATTTGATTCATTTCCTCATCTGTGATATGCATTTTCTTTATCCTTATCTATCATTCTATCTAGTGTTCTTTTTTTTTCTCTCTCATTTTTTCTACGTTTGCTCGATCAATCACACAAAGATGTAACCATAATTAAATGCGAAATTATATTAAAAGTTGCATACAAGACAGAAATTCCTCATTCCTATTTGGAAAAGGACCTTCAGAAGATTTTGCTACTACGGTTTATCTAACAATTTCAGATTAATGTCTTTCATAGAGAGGCTGAAGTCTTCAACGTACAATTGAGCATTAGATATTGAGCGAGTTGATCTCGCAACTGAAATGATTTCAATTAATACAGTAATGAGCTGCAAACAAGCCCTTGAACAAAAATGTAAGTGATATTGAATGGAGAAGCAATGCTGTGATCCCCAATAATTTCGAAGTGTGCTGCAACACAACCTCATCATATTCTTTTTAAGAGGAAGATATATATAAAAATGTCACTAGCCTGCTGCAGACAAGAGTCGACTTCGACTACTTGTACAGTTCTACCACATGGGATAGTGTAAATTTCACTCATGCTGCCACACACATCACATGACATACAGCAAAGAGCATCACATATAATATAGATCATCTTGATCAAGATATTGGCAACAAACACATACATAAATTATATATAATGCACAAATCTTTGAGACAGCACAGCAAAGATTTTTATTGTTGTTTGTCTGAGCCAGTGATGATGATGACAAACTCATCGGGAACTGGAACGGTGACTAATTAGATCGTAGTTAGAGGAGGTTCTACTCATCGGCCTCGGAGCATGTATGATAGATTCAGAAACCGCACAACTTCTTTTACAAGACGATGCATAAAGATTGACAAATCCAAACCTGTCACTCACGCTTCTCGTTACCTTGGCACTCCAATGGAACATGTCAGCTTGATGATCACTGTTCTTGGAATATTGATCTTCTTCATCTTCTTCTTCCTCCTTGGAACACTCAACTAAAGCCGCAACGAAAGGATCTTTCGGAAATGTAGTAGTCTGCTTGGAGTTGAATGAGAGCTTCTTTTTCGGAGCTTGATGAGCAGTTGTAGGAGGCAATGGGAGATTCTTAAGTGATGATGAGCTGCAGTGTTCCTTCTTCTTGCAGTTCAAGCTTTGCTTCTTTGGAATTCCAGGAACATGTTCCCATGAAAATGGGACACCCGAAAATCGAAACGGGGTGGAGGCAGGGGAATCATCACGGTCGGGGACAGTAAAGGAGGACATAAAAGGAGAAGAAGAGGAAATTGATGAGGAAAAAGAATATGGTGCAGTGCATCGCCCTCTTCGAGTGGAAGAAGATGGATGTAGCTTCATGGCAGGAAATACTGTGTTTTTTCTGCTTGATGTTTCTGATGAGGACTCCATATATCAGCTTTTGTTGCTGTTCCAACTCTTATTGCTACGTTCATATTGATTTTTTTCATCTTCTGAACTCTTTCCCTCTCTCTTTATATACGCTACATATCTTCTAGCAGATCGCTTATGTCATTTGATTCCTGATAGCAACAAAATAGTTAAAATCATTATTTACTACGTACTCTGAGAACTAAAATCATTGTTTAGTACTAACATGGACAATTAGAGACCCAATATATGAAAATTAATAATGAGAATGAGTAGGGAGACAAGGACTGGGACAAAAAGAAACAGAATATGAAAGTAATAGCCCCAGTGGTAGTGCATGTTTTGAATAAGGGGGTATAAATATTGAGTGGTAGTTGCGAGAGGAATCACATGATGCTTCTGATTCAAATCAAATCATTTCATTGATTAATTCATATGTAAAGCTGAAGCTAAAGCCCCCCTCTGGGGGTGAGTATATAGTTTTCCAGAGGGTCCAGATATTCAATACTAGCTTCTTTCAGTTCTTTGGTTTAATTATATTTCATACTGGAATATTAAAGGGCAGAAATTGACTCAAGGTATAAGCAGAAAGCTTAGTTCATGCATAATTAAGTAGTCATCTATCTGTCAATCGCTAGATTAATATTAGCAATACAAAAGAAAATCTAGAGGTGCCATAAGAGTGACTCGCTAGCTACCTCAAGACTCTGCAGCTGTGTTGTTCGATCTCCTTTTTTGCCTCACAATTGATGAAGTTGTTCATCATAATATGCATTACCTAACAGATATGAACAGTAGATTCCATTTCAGTGACAATATATATCAACCGCAAAGCTTACTTGTAGTTAACAGGGGCGGATCGAACCTAGTGAAAATGAAGCATAGAAAAAAAAACTCAACCCTCTATTAAACAAAAATTGAAAACATCACGGGTCTCTCTCTGTCTCTCATACTTTCGCGTCTTCTTCTTTCAATTTTCTGAAGACTTTCTCGTCTACTTCTGCTTATATGCTCTTCAGCCTCTTCTTCTAATCATCTTCTTGAGTTCTCGTTCAAGCTTGCATGTAACGACTCACCACTTGCCATTGTCCGTCACCTTGTTGAGTATTTTATTTGCCTATTTGGAAATTAGAATCAAAGTAGTGAAGTTTATTAATTAACATCAAGCGAGATAGATACATAATGAAATATAAAACAGAGATGTGTAGAGATTAATTTGAAACAACTTCATTCCGATGACAAATATCGACGTACCTAATATAAGGAGAGAAAAAATTTGCGCTTCGCGCAAATAAAAGTAATTTTTCGCTTTGCATAAAGTTAGTCCTAATGACATTTCAATCATAGATCCGCCTCTGATAGTTAAGTTGAAACCATATATAAACCAAGTCCCCAATTGACTTAATTTTGCATTATGAACGTCACCTCCCATGGTCCCAAGTTTGGTGCGATCCATACCTGCAAACTGAACAGAAGATTAATCGATCTGTTTAAGCTTAGTTTTGATCAAACTTAACAAGAATCCAGGGGAAGTAAACATAGGGGATTGTATTTTCGACTTGCACCCACTGTACGTCTTGTAAGTTGTAACAATGGAATTGAACACTTTAAAGCTAGCTCAGTTGCTCATACAGAAAATTACAACCACTTGTAAAATATACCTAATTAAAAGGTAAGTGTCACTTGAAAATATGATCAGTATGTAAATCCATGTACGGATAGAGAAAAAAAGGAACCGTGCAATGCCATGAGAACGTATTTTGAGTGCGACGAAATTCGCCAACAATTATAATTTAGATTTTGAGTTTCTCACACTTTAAACTTGACTGTTTGTGCTAGTAATGGTGTGAGCCATTACATACAATATTCTTATAGCTCATGAATTGTTTAACAATTTTAGTAGAATGAAACCTAATTAAGCTATATAGTAATGGTGCCATTGCCATTAATCTAGACTTGGAGAAAGATTAGGATTTCATGGATTGGACTTAAAGAATTCTGCTTCTGTGAAAGTGACTATCTCCAATATTTTATGAATCAGTCATAGATCTATAATTGGGAAATTTCTTTGAATAATATTATTTTTTGGAAAGACCCTCAGATGCAAAAAAAACTTCTTATATAGATTAATACGAGATTAGGGAGCTGGAGAAGTGGCTCCATATTGCTGCTAGGCCTAACCATGTTTTTTGGTGTTTTAAATGTCCAGGTAGTACAGTTAGATATAGATAAGAGTACCAGAAATTTCTTTTGGGTAAGAGTGCATCCTCACCCCCGGTTGCTTGGGATCAGGTGTGCCTCCATTAGGGGTGGATACGCAAACCCGAAAACCGAAAACAAAATATATTCGAACTTAAACCGAATTCGAAAAAATTGAAAATTGAAAAAAAAAACCGAACTGAAAATAAAAAATCAAACTGAACCGATTATGTTTGGGTTGAATTTTGGGTTTAGTCCCTCATAAACCAAACGAAACCGAACCGATCCGAATAACCCGAAGTCAACGGTCAACATCATCGTTTTGGTATATTTTTACTTTTATCATTTAAAAAAAAAGTAAAACTAAAGTCAGCATAAATCTAATTGATCTAATCAATCTTGCGGTCTCTCTCATCTCAGACACAAAAAACATTTATGCCCCTCTCTCTTTCTAAATCTTCACTCCTTAGTTTAGCACTATATTAAAAGTTCAGTTCATTCCGCAAAACCAGTCCATATAACTCCTCCCTCCTCCCTCCTCCCTCTTCTCTCCTCCCTCCTCCTTCGATCTCGATTTTCCGTCGCTTCTTTTTGTACCGTGACTCTAAAAATTGAATTCTCTAATCAATGATTTTATTAATGTTCCATATCTTCAGCGAATTAGTTTCAATAACGACTTACATAAGACGTGAAAGAAGACTTGAACTGACCAGATGACCTACATGACGGACTTAGCGAGGTTCAATTACCTAACTCATAGGGAGTGCAAATATTTTTGTTCCTCTCTGATTTTAATGTAGTAGAGTTTTTTGTACTTGAGCTAAATATGCACTGTGGAAATAGGTATAGAATAATCATTAGACTATTTGTTTTTCATCTTTATGTTAAATTTTATACTTTAAAATTAATATATAATATTACGTATTTTACATATGGATAAAACCGAAAAAAAAACGAACCGAAACGAACTGTGCGGGTTAGGTTGGGTTGTGGGTCACAGTCTCTAAAATAGAAAACCAAACCGAACATAACCGAATTTAAAATTTGGGTTGGGTTATAGGTTTTGTCCAAAACCGAACCGTATTGACCTGTATCCACCCCTAGCCTCCATAATCAGCTGGGTGGCTTGGGAATTAGACCAATTACTACTTTTAAGAAGGCTCTCCTAGCTAAGTTAGGGTGGAAAATTCTCACTAATAAAACTAATTGGTGGGTGAAGTATTCTTTCACTGTGCATATTGTAAATTTGTATAATAAACTTATCTTGTTAATACATATAGTGAATTTTATTATGTTGTTACTTAGATGTTTGAATGAATGATTGTTGTAGGTTGTAAATTGAACGGAATAGGTAAACTCCATTTTGTTAATATTAGCCTTAACCTTTTATGTTATCTTTCGAGGTTTCATGAGGTTGAGGGCGACTTTTATTAACACTTGGAGTCATGTATAGCACACAAGTTTGTTGCCAGCTGAGTAAGGGGCACGCTCTGTCATTATCTTGGTGCACGGGTTCAAAATTGAATCTCAGAGAACTATTAAATAACATACATATCGGTGATGGAGTCGATAGTGGTCTTGCTCTCGGTAGTTCAACAAATGAGTCATATTGTGTTCACTATCTCTGAATTAGCTATTGGCTTTCTGAAGTAAAGTTTCGAACTTCTGTCTAGCCATCTATACTTAGGACGCACGTCCACCTTGGTTTATAACTTAGAATCAATTGATCGGTTAACAACTTAAGAACGTTGAAGTATGAAATCGAATGAAAATAACTTATAATCATTGAGCCTTATGCCATGTAAAGTTGTAAGAGGGTGTTTTATACATAAGCTTTTATAATTGCTTGATTGCCTCTTGTACCCCCTTTCTGAGTTCTAGAACTGGGTCCAAAGCATCGAAAAAGCTTTGTAGTATTTTCCCAAACTTTCCTTGCGGTGATGTAGGGTTGTTGTTGTGACAAAATATGTATTGGCACGATGTTTTAATGAACATAATCTGTAAAAAGGCTTGCAAGGAGACATGTGGCATGGGAGCTAGAAGCACATGAGTTGCAGAGATGAGATGCTTGTTAAAGGGAGAGGTTTGGCATGGTTTAATCTGGTGTAGGGAGGTAGACAAAAGGAATAGAGGTGCAGGGTTAAGTTCAATTAAGGTTGTTTAGAGCTTGAAAATGGTTTTGGGTTGTAATGCTTTGCTTGGGGGAGTTTTGTGTTTTGATGCTAGGAAGTTGTGTGTTTTGGTTTCTGCCTAAAAGTTGTGTTGTTGTTGGGAATAAGCCTCAATTTATAGGCTAGAAGGGTTGAGGCTAAGATACAAGCTAATGGGATAAATCTACCGGGTAATAGAGAGAACTCCAATGCTATAGGATAATACATAGAACACCACAATACCTTCAAGACTTAGAGGTGCAATGTATTGTGTTATTATACGTGAAGTATGATGTAGTAGATTTGTAGGGTAATATGTGTAGACAATCTTGGCCTTTGTAATTGATAAAAAAATATATAGAAGGATTGTACTTGGCACAAGAGATGCAGGTTGAAGGTGAATGTTGTTGTTTTGATGGGCTGGAAACTAGGGTTAAGGAAGATGACTATATATAGTTTTATGGGTATGAGTTCTCATCTTTACATGTCCATGTCAAGATGTAAATTATAGGGCTCCGATTTTTGTCCCAAGTCCAAAATCGTCAATAATCAAAAATCTGAACTAGGGCATCATGTACTTCCGTTACCTTCCACGCCACACTCAAACTTATAATCCTCAAGTGTGTGATTGTGACTTGGGTCCACATGTGTAGCATGCCGGTGATATTTTGGTTTCCCGGATGTAATTTATGCATGTGTGCATTCTCGTTGTGCTTTTTTGGGTATCAACATTGGCCCCCTTGATTATGTAGGCTACGCAATGGATATGAATTAGTCTACATAATCAATAAGAGACAAGTCTGAGATAAGTATGAGAACCAAGTATGACAATGTGGAGCTTTAAAGAGCTTCCTTGTAAGAGACAGTTTCTAATTGATAGCACTGAGATCTTCATCTGGTTATCGAGATGCATGCTTCATGGTTAAGAGTTTGCTTTAAAAGGTATATATTGTTTGCTTGGCCTATGCACTCTTAATTATGTATATGACATGTGTAGAAAGAGAGTTAGCATACGGTGATTTAAAAATGCATGAGCTTATGGCAATCATATGCTTAGGCATGTATAGGCATGTGCAATTGTGCATTGCTAGTTTTGGTTTGGTTGCTTTAATTATTTGATGGACCGAGAGAGAGTGCATGGAATTTGATCTGTTCGATTACTCGACATCAATATTAACCATGTATGATCGTAAGGATTCAACCAGGGACTGAATCATAAACCAATGAATCACGAATTCACAAAGAGTTTAAGGTTTTCGAAAGTTTTGGTTATAAGAACATAAAATAAAACATAAACTAATATATACATGTGATCAACCAACCAACACACAAGCAATGACCAAACAAGTAATATAAAGCCCACGAAAACCAAGTTTCAATCTCCCTAAGGTTCATGCCGTAACACCTTCACAAGTAACTATGGTTTGATCATGCAACTAGGGTCCTCATCGGTTATCCTAAACACATAGACACTTAACTCATTCAATTAGTGCTCATCGCCTTCATTGATATCTAACTCAATCAATCCTAACATGCATACTCATCGCAGCAAATAAGATTCGCCAAGTTCTTATAACAAGTCATTAGTCAAACAACCTAGATATCATACTATACTCATCGCAAACACAACACATAGGTAATTTCGAAATCACTTAATAACACACACGGCAGAAACCAAAAATCATTGAATCAAAACTCAAAATTCATTGACATTATATAACTTGAAATCATACTACAACATAGACAAAATTGAAATAGATTAAACAAAACCAAACATTGTAATCATCCAAACCAGAAACTAATACACGAAATTTATCAAAGAGAATCATGGTTAGACTTTATGTATTCCTCAGCGGCAATCACAAGGTAGATCCAAGATTTCTAAAGGGATGAACGTCCAAGGCTCATCACTTTGGAGCAAAAGGTGATGAAAGGATGGAGAAATCTGAATTAGGGTTTCTTGGATGGTGAGTATGTATTTGGGTAGAGCTTTGGCTAGTACTTGGCGCAAGGTTGATGATGAATATATGATGGTTCCATGCCTCTAAATATATGGGAACAAAACAACCTCTATGCCCTGCCAATGAGGAGATTGAATCCAATATGGAAGCTCAAATCTTCTTTGATATAATTTCTGATTCTTGAACTCTAAATCCAACTTCGTGTAGGAAACCAAATCCTGAAAAGAATAAGAAAGTTTAGAAATAGGAAAGAATGAAAATAGGAAGGTAGAGTCCTAGTCAACTAAGAAAACCTATCTCAACTATGATTTCTAACACTTAGCACGATGTCATCATCAATTCACTCATAATCTATACAAGCTCTACCTAAACAGTTATTCTAACAAAATGAACTAAAACACACTAAATAGAGAGTAAGAAATAGTAAGAATAGAGCATATATACATTAAGAACGTCACACTTTGTGCTTCGATCAACTACTCCACACTTAGCACTTTGCTAGTCCCTTAGCAAAACTAACGAAAACTAAAATCAAGACACACGAAATCAACTAGAACAAAATAAACACGAAAAACACTTGTCTCATAAATCTTCAAACTCATAGCATCAAGAATAACACTCAATCGAAATCAACAAGTAGAATTCAATGGTTAATTAACATGTAGATCTTGCATAACAAGTTAGACATGACAAAACAATTGGTGATGTTAAGCTCAACATGTTTCAAACAAGTTCATATTCATCCTCACAAGGGTATGCACTCTAATTTTCTCTCAAAATCATTGCTTATTCTTAAAACGTTTCACACACATAGATATAGAAATCGTAAACCACATAGTGAAAACCTCATGAAAGATACTGATAGGAGCACAAAGTGTGACATTCTTAATGTGATTATGCCATATTCTTACTCTTTGTTACCTCTTATTTAGTATGTTTTAGTTTCTTTTGTATGAATAAGTGTCTAGGTAGAGCTTATATCAATTATGAGTGAATTGATGATGAAATCGTGCTAAGTGTAAATAATCCTTGTTGAGATATGATTCCTTGTTCGAGTAGGATTCATCCTTTCATCCTTTTGTATTTCTTTGTTTCTAACATACTTATTCTTATTAGGAAATACAAATCCATGTTGGAGAAGGAAAGCAATCCTAGTTCCACAAGGAAAGAGAAGAAGATACACTCAAAAGCCCAATCAATGCAAGAATGAAAATGCTGTTAAGGTTCATAGTCAAACTTCGACGGGGTCCCCTGGATAGCTCCGATCGAGTTAGAAGACGTACCCTATATGAATAGAAAGCTATGTAAGTCTAATTTCTGTAGGATTTGGAATCAAATCAATATCTTATTCCTACAAGTCGATATGACCGAATCATTGATCGGAGGTCCAGTGAACTCGGCGGAATTATCTCAGCCATTGATTTGCTTTTGATCCAAGGGCTATGAGAAACTTGGGACCTTGTTTCTCCAACATATAGAGCACATATATGTATCAAAATATCCATAAATCCCTGCACCAAACAATGTCAAAGAAGGCATGCAGAAAATTACATGAGAAGAGGGAAGAAAGTCAAAGAAGACATGCAGTAAATTTAATGAGGAGAGGTAAGAAAATCAAACATGGCTGCAACAATTAAGACTTTTGCTGCCTCCCTAATTCAAAGGAAGAAATTTGTGCAAAAGAAATCAGCATTAAAGGAGGAAGAAGATATGCAATTAATGCAAAAGATATGCAATCCTTATAGAAATCAGAATTCTGGCAGTGCAGATCATCCAACTTTGACGGGCTCTCATGGACAGATCAAAAGGATTGAGAAAATGTACCTTATATGGATGAAAAGCCACGGAAGTCGAGTTGAAATTTCCAGTTGGAATCATGTCAATATCTATTTTCTAGAGAAAGTTATGGCCACAACAAGGGACAAAGGTCAGATCTGCCGAATCTAGGAAACCTCAACCAATTTGGTTTCAACTTTGTGGACTTTGTGGCCATCCTCCCTTGGGTTTCTTCCTCTATATATAGCACCTCAATTCCACAGAAAAACATCATCAACCTTGTGCACATACTAGCCAAAGCTCTACCGAATTTCATACTCACCAATCCAAGAAATCCTAAAACCGATTCCACCATTCTCCACCAATCCTTAGCCTTCAAGCACGCTTGTGAAGAGGTTACATCCCCTTGGAAAGCCACAGCTATACCTTGTGAGATCGCTTGATTGATAAAGTATAACCATGATTCTCTCTATGTTTATTTCAGTTTTTGGTTTTTCTTGTTCTTGGTTGTGTATGTGTTTTGGTCATTGTAAACTTGTTTCGATTTTGTCTTGAGATAGTTACTTGTTTCAAATTATATAAAGTTTTGATTTTAGGTTTGTAGTTCTATGATTTTAGTTTATGCCGTGACATGTCTTTGTGTGATTTCGAGAGTATCTATGTGTTATGTATACGCTTGTAGCATGAAATTTAGGTTGTTGGATTTATGACTTGTGCTATGAATATGTTTATCTTTTCTATGTGATTTTCGGAATTGCATGATTGTTGGTTAAGTAGGTGACATGCTTAATGAATTCAATATGCGTGGCTTTGAAGTTGCATGGTAAGATAAGTATGGTACATTTCGATTAGAACCGCTTGGAATGAATCGAATATGTTAAGTGTCTATGTGTTTAGGTTACTGCTTAGGACCCTAATTGCATGATCCAACCTTAGTTATTCATGATAGTGTCTCGACATGACTCTTAAAGGAGGACTAGAATCTGATTTTCGTTAGCTTTGTATAATTTGTTTTGGTAATGTATTTTGTGTTGGTTGGTTGATCACATGTATATATTAGTTTAAGTTTTATTTCTGTTTTTATCTTTCAATCTGATCCTATATATCAAACTCTTGTTAACTCGTATGAATTCGTTGTTAAATGTTTGTGATTCTATGCCCTGGTTGGATCCCCGGTTTGTGAACGATACCCTCTTGCTTTATACTACTAACGATGCTTTCAGGGTTAATATTGATCTCGAGTAATTGAACCGATCAGATACCAATCACATGCACAAATGGACCAAAACAATATGCTTACTCTTGCAACAATCTCCACAAATCAAGGGCTATTCATCTTAAGAATCATGCGGATCTTTATAAAGCGTTGGCTTAGGCTCGACAAGGATTTAAATTTTCTCAGATAAATGAATCACAAATGTCATCCTAAAGACTTAGCAGAGCAAGAACAAACAACTTTATGACATCAAACTCCATCAAACAAGGGCCAAATAGCATTATGTTGGACTCATCATTCATTCTAAATAATGTGAAAACAGACAAAGACTAAAGTATAACACTATTGAGCCTTTAACAAGTACAACACAACTCTAAATTCACAAACACAAGTGTCATGCCATAATGATCTTCTACTTTTTCAGTCTTTTTCGCATCATTTTTTTCTTCAATCTGTGTATATCTTTTTCTTTTTTCTTTTTCACACGGAAATCTTCATTCTTTTCATTTTTGTTCTTTCTTTCGACATACAATCATACAAGCATAACCTCACACTTGAATCGAATCATCACTCCATATTAACACCAAGAATCTTCTATGCCAAGTCTCAAAGACAAGGGTAGAGATAAACTATACTAAGAAATGATATTAAAATATTGGTGATAAAAGAAAAAGTTTAGCGTATGCTCAAATGGGTTAACACTAAGGTGTCCCAAGCAAGGCTCATATAGGGGATACGGCTTTTTGGCATAAAATGGTGAAAATCCTAAAACGATCTAACAATCATTTTTAAAATCAGATTATATTATGATATAAAGTCTCAACAATCAACAAGAGTAAGTTCTAGTAAATACTGGAGTCCATTAAAGAGCTATGACATGTAAATTGATCAAGTAGAAAGAATAATGAGGTTACAAAGAAACATAGCGAAGAAAAGATAGATATAACACTCAAAATGAAAGCACATATATAGCTCAAAAACTCACAAAAAGGTTATATGAATCAAACTCATTATCACATATTCATTATGTCTCAATATTACACTTCCTCATCTACTACATGTTCGTACAATTTCTAACAACATCAATTAACCATCGAATAACAATTAAGCACAGTTTAATTTTGTGATCATCTATCAACCATAAATTCAAAGATTATGCTCATCCTAGATAGTTAAAGGCACCTAAGACTCAAAACAAAACAAAAACAAAGCAAACATCATGAAAAATCAAAAAATAAAACAAGAAAACAATAAGAAAGAGAAAAGGGATAAGAAATCGCACACACTCGTTAATGGCTCCTTTATTGACTTTAGTTTATAGTCTATGGCCTAGACTTCCTCAAAATTTCACTTGCTAGCCATAGGTTCAAGGAGAGAATTCTCCT
The DNA here is from genome assembly GCF_933775445.1 of Argentina anserina. NCBI lineage: Eukaryota > Viridiplantae > Streptophyta > Magnoliopsida > Rosales > Rosaceae > Argentina > Argentina anserina. The sequence goes on along the minus strand of NC_065873.1, from coordinate 9,118,140 downwards.
CAACGACATGATGTAACAAACTTTCAAAATACGGCTTCATGCGATGTCCATTGACCGTGAACCCTTATCATTCACTACACTTTTAATCTTAATAGTACCAAAAGGAAAAATGTGAGTGATAATAAAAGGTCCTAACCATTGAGAACGTAATTTGCCTGGAAATAACTTAAGTCAAGAATAAAATAAAAGAATTTTCTGCCCAATGACAAAGTCTTTCTGACGAATCATGCAATCATGGAACGTTTTAGTTTTCTCCTTATATATCATAGCAGAATCATAGGCCTCATTTCGTATTTCTTCAAGCTCATGTAATTGTAACTTCCTATGCAATCCGGCCTCATCAATATCCTTGTTAAAGTTCTTCACAACCCACCAAGCTCGATGTTCAAGCTCCATGAGAAGATGGTACGCCTTGTCATAGACTAACTTCAAAGGGGATATACCAAGAGGGGTCTTGTAAGAAATTTGATAAGCCCATAAAGCATCATCTAACCTTTGGGACCAATCCTTTTGACTAGGTCCAACTGATTTCTCTAAGATACTTTTGATTTCTCAGTTAGACACTTCAGCTTGTCCACTCGTTTGGGGGAGATAAGGCGTTAAAACCTTATTCTTGACACTTAAATATATGCCCCAACAATCAAATATTTCAATACTTAAAATAGGAGTCATGGGAAATTGATCTCTAGGACTGAGATTACCTGTTCGTTGGCACCTATCATAAGTCAGACAAAAAGTATATTTATCTTTAAAGATCATAGGCCAAAAGAAACCACACTATAACACCTTAAGGGTTGTTCTACGTGAACCAATGTGACCACCACACGACTCAGAATGCTAAAAAGCAAGTATAGATTAATGTTTAGATTCAGGAATACACCTCCTAATGATTTAATCAACACAATGTTTCCACAAGTAAGGTTCATCCCAAATGAAATACTTAGCTAATGTCTTAAGTTTAATCTTTTCAGCATGCGATAAAGTATCTGGAAATTATTTAGAAACAAGATAGTTCACAATATCTACATATCATGGTTCACTCACCTCAACCTGAAGAGTTACTCATCCGGAAAGCTCTCTTGAATGGCCAAGGGCTCGACATCTCTCACTAAACGGCTCAAATGGTCTACCACAATGTTGTCACTTCCCTTCATGTCCTTGATCTCGAGATCAAACTCTTGTACCAAAAAAGTCCATCAAATCAACCTTGGCTTAGCATCCTTCTTCATCAACAAGGTACTTCAAGGAAACATGGTCAATATAAACAATAACTTTAGATTGAAGTAAGTAAGAACGAAACTTATCCAAAGAAAAAAAACACTGCAAGAAGTTCTTTCTCGGTTGTGGTGTAATTTTGTTGAGCATCATTGAGTGTTTTTGAGGCATAGTAAATGGTGTAGGGCTGCTTATCTTTCCTCTACCCTAGCACGGCTCCAACTGCATAGTCAGAGGCATCACACATTAACTCGAATGGCAAAGACCAATCCGGTGGTGCCATGATCGATGCCAACGTCAAGAGCTTCTTCAAAGTCTCAAATGCGTGCTTGCAATCATCATCAAAGTTAAAGGGAATGTCCTTTTGAAACAATGAACTCAATGGTCCCATAATCTTGGAAAAATTCTTGATAAACCTATGATAGAAACCAGCATGTCCAAGAAAAGAACGAACATCCCTCACAATTGTAGGGAGGGGTAAGTGACTTACAAGATCTACTTTAAACTTATCAACTTCAATTCACTTAGATGAAACAATATGGCCTAACACAATGCATTGCGTAACCATGAAATGAAAATTTTCCCAATTCAAAACAAAGTTCGTTTCCTCACAACGTTTAAGCACAAGTTCCACATTCTCTAAACATGCATCGAATTTTTCACCATAAACAGAAAAGTCATCCATGAAAACTTCAATTTCAGAACCAATAAACTCAGAGAAAATGTGATACATACAATGTTGAAACGTACCTAGAGTGTTGCATAAACCAAAAGGCATTCGACGATAAACAAACGTACCAAAAGGACATGTGAACGTCGTCTTTTCTTGATCTGCCTCCGCAACACTAATATGATTTTAACCACTATATCCATCGAGAAAGCAATAAAAAGAATGACCAGCCAACCTCTCAAGCATTTGATCAATAAACGACAAAGACATATGGTCTTTTCTTGTTGTGGCGTTAAGCTTCCGATAATCAATGCAAACTCGATGACCGGTAACCGTTCTCTGAGGTACTAACTCATTATCTTCATTTTTGACCACTTTGATTCCGAACTTCTTTGGAACGACTTGAATGGGAGAGACCCACAAGCTATTTGAAAAAGGATAAATCACTCCACAATCATGCAATTTCGTGATCTCATCTTACACAACCTTCATCATTGGTGGGTGTAGACGTCTCTGGGCCTCCTTGGTCGGTTTTGCTCCATCTTCAAGAAAAATATGGTGAACACACATGGTGGGGCTGATTCCTTTAATGTTGGCTAAGGTCCAACCTATGGCCATCTTGTTTTGCTTCAGAACTTCATCAAGTCTCTCCACCTGAACCTTGTCAAGTGGTCGGAAAGTATCTTAAGATCAAGCTTTTGGGGTTGCACCACTAAAGGTAGATTATAATTAGTAGTTAAGCGAATTGGAAGGGGAGAAACATAACTCACCTCACATGGTAGAACCTCAAGAGAGGCCACGTTCTCTATCACAAAAGAAGGCACAACATCTTCTTGTTCCAACACATAAACGTTGGAACCATCACTTGTAAATCCGGCCTCTTGGGAAATGGTGAGTGTCAACTCGTCATTTGTTAAGGTATCTAAGAAACTCTCTGCAAGGGAATCAACAATGTCAACTGAAAAACAATCATTCAATTCCGAAAGAGGATACCTCATAGCTTCAAAGATGTTGAAGCTTATCACTTCACCGTCGAATTCAAAGGTGAGTGATCCACTAAAAATGTCAATCTTTGTTTTTTCAGTCCTCATGAATGGACGACCCAACAAGATGGGAATGTCACCGTCCTCTCCAAAAATTGGCTCCATGTTAATGACATAGAAGTCGGCAGGGAATATCAAGCTCGAAACCTGCACAAGAACATCTTCAATATATCCCAAAGGGACTTTGTTGGAACGATCAACTAATCGGATAACAACATTATCGATTTTCAAAGCACCTATACGTAAATCCGCATAGATATAGTAAGACATTACATTAATGGATGCGCCTAAGTCTAGCATAATCTTATCAAACTTTGTGTTTTCGATTGTACAAGGGATAGAAAAACTCCCTGGATCCTTAAGCTTTGGTTGTAGCTTACTTTGTAGCACGGGAGAAACTGTCTCACTCATTGTCACAACTTCCTTCTCTTTTGTGATCCTCCTTGTTATGCATAGCTCCTTCAGAAACTTAGCATACTTCAGGATTCGCTAAATGCATTTAATAAGAGGTATGTTCACTTCCACCTTCTTAAAGATTTCGAGAATGGTTTGATCAGAGTCATCCTTCTTCTTCTTTGCGAACCTATTGGGGAATGGAACATGAGCAGGGACATTAGATGAAACTAAAACACTCTAGAATTGAGGGTGTTTTGTACATAGGCTTTTATAATTGCTTGATTACCTCTTGTACCCCCTTCTGAGTTCTAGAACTGGGTCCAAAGCTTCGGAAGAGCTTTATAGTGTTTTCCCTAAATTTTCCCGCGGTGATGTAGGGTTGTTACTGTGACAAGATATGTATTGGCATGATGTTTTGATGAACCTAATATGTAAAAAGGCTTGCAAGGAGGCATGTGGCATGGGAGCTAGAAGTAAATGAGTTGCAGAGATGAGATGCTTCTTGAAGGGAGAGGTTTGGCATGGTTTAATTTGGTGCAAGGAGGATAGATGATTGGTTCGATTACTCGACATCGATATTAACCTTGTAAGCATCGTTAGTAGTATAAAGCAACACGGTATCGTTCACAAACCGAGGATCCATCCAGGGCAAAGAATCACAAACATTTAACAACGAATTTATAAGAGATATAAAGATTTGATATATGATCAGATCAAGAACAGAAAAATAAAACCTAAACTAATATATATATGTGATCAACCAACCAACACACAAACATCACCAAACAAAACGTCACAAGTAGCTTCGAAATCATAATCTCATCCTATGCAAACACTGAGCCTTAGCGAACAAGTATTGAGGAACAAAGAACAACCTAATGCCGAACTAGGTTACTTAGTGCATCCCTAACTCGAAACATGGCTTGGTAATCCTATCTTAGCGCTTAGAAATTACAACATGTCATTCTCAATCTTACCACTTCATTGATTCATCTCTTATCTAATTACTTAGCGCATCTTAGATAACAAACATATCATGGTTAATTCCTAATGATTACTAACAAGTCAAGCATGTCACTTACTTTAACAAATTAACAAAAACACTTAAGAATGCTATATGCAAAACTAACTTAGCGCCTTGAATCACATATAGTTAACGCACAAAAAAAGAGAACCATTAAATCATTAAATTATAAACCCACGGCATCTACATAGAAATCCTAAAAACAAAATCATAACTACTTTATAACATCTTGCAAAATTGTAAACTACATAAGAGTATTACATAAATTCGGAACTAGCCAAAAATAGAAACACAACATCACATAAAGAATCCAAACCGAAAACATGAAGTAGTAACGAGTTACACTTTGTAAATCTCCTCATCGGTATCAAAATAAGGCAGCACGGCTTCAACTTGAATGACAATCCTAGTCGTAGCACTTTGGATTGAATGGAATAAAAGGAAGATGGTGTTTACGGCTTGAATGGCTTTGAGGATGATGAGTAGTGTTTAAGGCAGAGTTTTGGCTAGTCTTGTGAGCAATGTTTATAATTCTTTTCTATGGAAATGAGGTGCTATATATAGAGGAAAAACCCAAGGGAGGCTGGCCACAAAGTCCACAAAGTTGAAACCAAATTGGTTTAGGTTTCCTAGATTTTCTCAATTCGGCAGAGCTGACCTTTGTGCCTTGTTGTCGCCATAACTCTCGCTAGAAAATAGCTATTGAGGTGATTCCAATTGCACTGGAAAATAGATTTCCGTAGCTTTTCATCCATATATCAAACATTGTCTGAATAATCAGGATGTGTCCAGGGGAGTCTGTCAAAGATGGATGACATGCACTGGCAGAGTTCTGATTCTAATAAGGATTGGACATTAATTGCATATCTTCTTCCTCCTTTAATGCTGATTTGTTTTGCACGAATTTCCCATTTGAATTAGGGAGGCAGCAAGAATCTTATTGGTTGCAGCCTTGTTTGAATTTTTCTTCCTTTATTTGATGCAACCTTCTTTGATTTTCTTACCTCTTCTCATTTATTTGTTGCATGACTTTTTTGACTTTCTTACCTCTTATCGATTTGTTGCATGGCTTCTTTGACTTTCTTTGGTGCAAGAATTTATGGTGATTCAAATATAGATTTATGCCCCTATATATAGGAGAAACAAGGCCGCAACTTTCCCTCACAACCCTTGGATCAAAAATAAATCAATGGCTGAGATATTTATGCCAAGTCCACTGGACCTCCGAGTAATGATTCGGTCATATCTCCATGTAGGAATAAGATATTGATTTGATTCCAACTCTTACAGAAAAAAAACCCGTATAGCTTTTCATCCATTTAAGGAACATCTTTTAATTCGATATGAGCTATCTAGGGGAGCCCGTCAAAGTTGGATTACAAATTCTGACAGCCTGCTGATTCTTGCATGGATTAGGCTTCTAATTACATATCTTATTCTCCTTGATAATTCTAATTTATATGCACAAAAATATCTTCACATACACCTTGAAAATCCATCTCCAACTTAGTTTTGAAATCCAACTCCCAATAAGAAATCATCAATGCCGCACGGCCTCTCCTTATCCTACTAGGAAATTGATTTTCTGTCTCTACTCTTTCCTTGCGCAACTAGGATTGCTTTCCTTCTCCAATATAGATTTGTCTTTTCTAATAAGAATAAGTTTGTTAGAAACAAAGAAATAGGAAAGGATGAATCCTATTCGAACAAGGAATCATATCTCAACAAGGATTCTTAACACTTAGCACGATTTCATCATCAATTCACTCATAATCGATATAAGCTCTACCTAGATACTTATTCATACAAAAAAAACTAAAACATACTAAATAAGAGGTAACAGAGAGTAAGAATAGGGCATAAACACATTAAGAACATCACACTTTGTGCTCCTATCAACAGACAGAAGGAACTAAGGTGCTGGGTTAAGTTTAATTACGCCTGTGTTGGAATGCTTTGCTTGGGGGAGTTATGTGTTTTGCTGCTAGGAAGTTGTGTGTTTTGGTTGCTGCCCGAAAGTTGTGTTACTGCTGGGAAGAAGCCTTAATTTATAGGCTAGAAGGGGAGAAGCTAAGTTACATGCTTATGGGATAAATTTGCCGGGTAATAGAGAGAACTCCAATGCTATAGGATAATACGCAGAACACCACAATACCCTCAAGACATAGAGGTGCAGTGCATTGTATTATTATACATGAAGTATGATGAAGCAAATTTTTAGGATACTATGTGTAGACAATCTTGGCCTCTGTAATTGATAAAGAAATATATAGAATGATTGTACTTGGCGCAAGAGATGCACGGTGAAGGCGAATGTTCTTGCTTTGATGGGCTAGAAACTAGGGTCAAGGTAGATGACTATATATGGTTTTATAGATATGAGTTCTCGTCTTTGCATGCCTATGTCAAGATGTAAATTATTGGGCTCCGATTTCGGTCACAAGTCCAAAACCGTCAATAATCGAAAATCTAAATTAGGGCATCATGTACTTCTGTTACCTTCCACTCCAAACCCAAACTTGTAATCCCTAAGATCGTAATTATGGTTGGGTCTACGTGCATGGCATGCTGGTTATATTTTAGTTTCCCAGATGTAATTTATACATGTGTACATTCTTATTGTGCCTTGAGCATGTTTACAGTGTATTTGTGCTTTTTTGGGGTATCAACAAAAGCTTATGAAGTGAAAAGAAATCGTTGAATGACTCTTGTCTTTGAATTGTATTCTTGTATGCTAACATTCTAACTTACGTTTCAGGATCCACGAATGTCCACGATATCTAAGAAAACGCAAGAGCCTAAGGATAAATTCAATAATTGAAAGACGCACAAGCCTCTAGCTCAAACCCGATCTTAGATTTCGAAACTTCACCAAGCAATTCAATCCTAAACTCCCCACCTAGATCATAAGAGGAGGAAGACTTTCAATTTCCCTTCACTTTTGATTCAGAGGGGGACACAATAGATGACATAATTCTAACTGGTACTCCAATGGCTCTCAAGGATGCTTGCATTCCAACCATTCAAGAGTCTCCATCCTACATTGCTTTCACTCCACCGAATCAAGCTACCTTCTCTATTCATGTTCAATTGCTTGGGCAACTGCCTAAGTACTCGGGTTCTTCCATGGAGGATCCTAATGTTCACATTAGAGAGTTTTTAGATATATGCAAACTACAATCTATTAATAATCTAACCCTGAAGGCCTGAAGTTACTTTTATTTCATTTCTCTCTTAAGGATGTTGCTAAATGTTAGTTGTACTCTTTGCTTGCAGAAATCATCACCACTTGGAATGAAATGACCAGGAAGTTCCTGAAACAATTCTTCCCTGCTCAATTGACGAAAAGGCTACGGAGGGAGATTCAGAACTTCACTTAAAAGGATGGTGATATATTCTATGAGGCATAGGAAGAGTTTCAAGGACTGCAAAGAAAGTGCCCCCACAAACAAGAACATGATGGATTCTGCATGTGGTTGCACGTTCATGAACTCCCAACAAGCATATGAAATGATTGATGACTTGGCAGATAACAACTGCCAATTCAGTACTATGGATATGAGAGGTGGAAAAGGCCGTGAAGTCTATGAGTTGGATAGAAGGAACCATATGGTGACATTGAAGAGGAAGCATGATGTTTTGGTCAAGGCATTAAGTGGTTCCAACGACAGGGCGCAATATGTGAAATTTGCTCTTACTCTGATCATACAACTGAGAATTGTCCAAATGGTGCAATGACTGAAGATGAGTTGAATTTCATGGGACAAGAGGCTGAGGTACGATCCATATTCAAACACTTGCAACCCTAAACTGAGAGATCATCCCAACTTTCGTTGGAACAACAATGCTCAAGGTCAAGGACAACCACGTCCTTCAGGTTTGTTTGTGAGGCCTCAGGTACCTCAAGGTTTTGTTCCCCTTGTTCATTGTTCAAATAATGCTAATAATGCTTTTACTCCTAACGATTATGAACTCTTGAAGTCCCTTATTCAAGTGCAACAAAACTTAACCACTGCTACTCAAGCTCTTGTTACAGGTCAACAAGCTCATTCTAAGGATATTTCAGAGCTTCATCGGAGGAAAGATCACCTGCACGACTCTACAGCTATCATCTCACGCATTAACTTGGTGGAAGTCCTACCGGAGGAATAATGTTGAGGTAGTGTCGTGGAAGCAGTTTAAGAAATTCCTTAGGATGGAATTCTATCCAATTGAATTCCTAGATGAACGATGGCTCAAGTGGTATCACTTGCGCCAGAAGAATAACCAGTATGTGCAAGAATACATGACTGAATTCCGAAATCAAGCTCTGGTTTTGGATATCTCATTAATAGAGTACTAGAAATTTATGAAGTATATAGTTGGGCTGCAAGAGTACCTCCAGAAGGAGTTAAAATTATTCACAGTACAATCAGTTATTGAAGCCAGCGTGGAAGCCATCGCCATTGAAGGGAATCTCATGAAGGGTGAAACCAAGGGAGATGGAAAGCAAGTTGAGAAAAAGTTGGTATATGCTAAGAAAGAGGAGCAGGGTAATAGTGAGTGTGAGGGGAAAGATGGATTGGTTTGCAATCACTGTGGATCAATTGGTCATGTTGCGGATAAATGTTGGGTAAACTATCCTCATCCTAAACCAAAAGGGTTAAGACATAAAGAGGAGAAAAGGAAAGCATCTTTGATCTCGCAAGGTCCAAAATAAGTACATGGGATGACAAAACCAGATACCAAGCTCAACCTTATGGCAGGAACACAGATGAGGACAAACGATGAGAACCTAAGAGAGAAACTTTTTGTTGTTAAGTTACAAGTGAAGACTAGTTTAGTTGATGCCAATATGGATCCGGGAAATCAAAAGAATCTGATCTCGGAAGCCTTGGTTCAGAAACTGGGTCTCAAGACAGTCATACATCCGAAGCCATATCCGTTGGGATGGATTAGAAGAATACCACATTGAATGTCATCAACCAATGCATGTTCAAGTTCTCTATTCATGAGTCTTACATTGATGAAGTAACATGTGATGTGGTTCCATTGGATGTTTGTCGGGTTATACTGGGTAATTCCTATTTGTGGGATAGAGTTGCTATCTATGATAAAAGAGCTCAGAAGTATATGTTCACGAAGGACGAGCATAAGTTTGTTATCCGTGCGGTAACCTATCCGCATGAAGCTAACTTGGTGGCAGCGACTCAAGCTAAAAGATTAGTCAATTTTGTGGGAAATTTGTCTTGTTGACGATGCGGCCATGTGAAGAGCAATCGAGTCAATCTGCAGATTTTTTTCAAGATCTCCTAGGTTTAAGGCCAAAGAGGAGTATGAGACATGAGAAGTCACATGCTAAGTATAAGGAAAAACATGATAAGCATGATCCTTGTAACGTTGGCATTGACAAAGAGGATCCACAAGCTGAAGATTACATTTTTGGAGTGAAAGATGACTACAACACGTAAAGGATAACAAACGTAATTTCTGGTTGGACGTGTTAGTCAAGTTCCAAGAAAAACTAAATGGTTCAGCAAGGAAAAGGGAACTCTCGAGTTTTATAGTCTCCAGTTTAAGCTCCTTAAAGACGGGGAGCCATGATAGAGGTGTATCATTTAGCTTTTAGGAATAGGTAGTCTAACTAGGACAAAGAGTAGTTTCCAAGTTGAATTAGGATTTATGGAGTTTAGGGTTTAGGGTTTAGTTTCATAGTCTCCAGTTTAAGTTCCTAAAAGAGGGGGAGCCATGATACCGGTGTATCCTTTAGCTTTTAGGAATAGGTAGTCTAACTAGGACAAAGAGTAGTTTCCTAGTTGAACTAGGATTTATGGAGTTTAGACTCTATAAATAGAGGGTTAGGCCTAGAGCTAAACTCAGAGCACAGTTAGTGTTATTGTAGCAAAGGCGTAGACAACAAAAATTGTAATAACTTTTAAGTATAATAATAAAAGAATAACAATTTCTTCGACATAAACACTCGTGTTGTGTGTGTCTTAGTTGTTTTCAATTCAGCAGTTAACAACCTTGAAGTGTTTCGTATCAATTGATAAGAAGTTTGAGATGCTCTTTGAAGCACAAAAGGGTAGTTGTCACATCCTGGAAAGGAATGCAAATAGTATATTGAGATCATTTAACGATTAGCAAGTGTAATACAAGTATTGCACTCACTAAGATAATGAAAAACCTGTGAATAAAATATTTCGACTAGGAAGATAAACGAAACTAACAACTGTAATCATTTCCGCGAATTCTACAAGTTACAGAGTTTACAAACGAAATGCGGAAGATGGTGAAATGTCACCGGCCCAAATTTAACAAAATATAACAACCCAAGTAAAAATAATAAGTACAAAGGTGACTGAATATTCTGGGCAGCCTTGGAGAAACTTTACTCAAAAACATAAGATACAAATGCGAGGAATATAAGCATGAAGGCATAAGTGAATGATGACTCTCTAAAGATGCTTCTAGCTCCAGAATAAAGACCCTAACCTGTAAGAACACTATATTAGGGGTGAACATCGTCCTCGCTTGCCCAGTAGGACCAGCCCACCCATGAGTTTGAAAACCAAAATCGGGTAAGGATAGAAAATAGGTTTTAGAAAACGTTGAGGGTACGTTATTTGGCACCCCATAAATTATTTAATAAAACAATGCACGTTTTACAAATATCATACTAAAAAAGTAAGACCCTCATAGGATTGTAATAAATATAATGGGAATGCATGACCGAACCTAACGACTAGGAGACGAACGAGTCACCTCTTAAGTCGAGTCCAACCGCCCTTATTGCGAAAAACAATAAGAGAGTGAGAGTGCATTTAAGACAATACCCTAAAATAAATGAGTAGCGCGCAAGGTGGAATAGTAACAGGGCATAGCCCCTCCAGAGGTTTTACGGTTTCGACACCAAGGGGTCCTGGACTGGTATCCCAGAACCCCATTACTCTCAGGTCTATAACACTCTAACAATCCAATTTTAAAAATTTTTCTAGCATCGGATTTTCACAAGCATTTACCGCATCAATAGTAATTCAAATAATAATTCGTTCATGATTCCTATACTATGAATTTCATATTTATGGCCAAAGCAACATGAGAGGGTTAGCTCCCCTACCTGGAATGACGTGCAGAAATTCCCAAGTCCATAACGTGTGCTCCCGCTCCAATCTTGCTGCTGCTCCAAGGATCGAAGAGGGGGTGATGTGCCATATATGTACATGCCCACCTCCATCTAACACGAGGCCTTTTGGGGGCTTAATGGCTTCGGAGGGAATAGGAACTCCAAAGTTAACAATGCTTGGCCCAGGGCAATCCCGAGATGGGTGACCCACTGGGAAGTTGTTCGTGAGCTCCCAGAAATGAAACTGTGAGGGCTACGCCCAAAGCGGACAATATCGTATTACAGTGGAGCGGTCCCGGGATGTGACAAAACAGCTCTTGTAACACATTTTCTAAATTCCAACGAAATGTAGAAGAGTCAATCTCAAATCCGAAACTCGTAGATTAATGACTCGACCTTCTTTCCTAGTTTGACCAAGAAAGTCAAACTTTGACTTTCTATTGACTCTGGCTTTCCTGGTTTGACCGGGAGTCGACTATGTTGACCTTGTTTGACCTTTTATCGACTAATACTCGGATAACCCGAAAACTGTCTAACTAAGTCGTCGAATGATACTAATCATGCTTAAAGGTTATTAAAGACACTTAGAAACATATCGTCGATTTATTTGATCACCGACACATTTTCTAAGTAAAAAGTTCTCGATTTCCGAACCGGGCGGAAATCAAAACTATCGTTTAATATTCGTCGCCAAGTCAAAATTATATTTTCACTAAGTTATCTCTAGTTAAAAAGTAAAATTGTAAAGGCCATTTAGTAAAATAGTAAAATAAAAAGGTAACTTAGATTAACTATAAAACAGTAAAAGTCAACTAGTGAAATGGTAACTTTCTGCCAAGGGCAAATGAGTAGTTTCACATAGTCAGTTTAACAGTAAAAGGGTAATACAGTAATATTAAAAACTAGGGTTTTAACCCCTGTGTTCAACCGATCGGCTTCGATCATGAATTCTGCAAAAATCCTAGTTCTGCAACAACTTTCTATCATCTATATTGATCCAACAAACAACACAGAAGTGAGTATCCAGAAAAATCGATGTTGATGGGTTCCTCGGCTTAGACTCCGAGCTACAACCGCACAACATCTATTTCGAATCTCCAAGCTCTTAAGGTTCCTCCTATGCTCTAAGGTCAATTCCGGACTCGCCTTAGGGTCTGGGTTCCATCAATTTTAGTAAACAGCGGGAACTTAGCACATGAAGATTGTAAGCTTCTATAACTTGGAATCTGGTTGAAAAAGAGAAGGCTCGACGAAGATGTTTAACCCAGAAAGATGATCTAAAATTAAAACTCAAGTCAGTTTTCAATTTGAGAATTTGAAGTGAGAATCAAACTGGGTTTTGAAGACATGAAGTGGGGCTTACCGAAAGAAAGCTAGAAGAGGTCGCCGAAGCTTGGTCTGCTACTGTTTTGTCAATTTTGCAACTTGGGTTGAAACAATGATCCATGGACATGGTTAGGAAGAGGAAGGAGAGCTGATTTCATCGATGAGACTGCATGTACCATTCTTGCCAGAATGGTGATGGTGGGAGCTCCACGGTGGAGGAGTGGTGTAGTCTCGGTGAGAAGAGGGAGAAGAAGGAGAATGTGTCGAAGAAGGAAATAAGAGAGAATGTGGACTGATGGGTTAAAGAGGAAAATAACTTGGGCCAACAAAATGGGCTCTGGCTTTTGCTAAAGGGATGAAGAGCTGATTTGGGTTTTTTTTTTTTAAAGCCAAGACTGGGCCACTGATCGCTTAATGAAAACTAATCCAACGGCTGTGATTTTTGCGATCAACCACTACGATTTTAGTTAGAAAAACCATATTGAGTAAAATATTTTAAAACACAAGAAAGTATTTGTAAAGTTAGTAAAAATAAATTTAATCGCCAATAACGCTCATGACGCCGTGTAGTTTAATAACGACGTATTAAACCACGTTACTCGACATTTATTCTAGATGTCGATTAGTTAGTCCTAATGCGTCGGTTAAACGAGATTAAAAATCTTAGGTATTACAGTAGTGCTACATCTTCACATGTCAAAAGTGTTTCCACATCTAATGTTTGCTTGATTTGTGAGTCGCCTCAACACTCCACCCATGATTTTCATTTGGCTTCTCAATTTCCGGAATTTGTGGAGGAGCAAGTTAGAGCAATAAACACTTTTCAATGGCCACAAAGAAATGATCCTTATCCTTATTCTAATACTTATAATCCCGGTTGGAGGAATCACCCAAAATTCTCTTGGAAGGACCAAGGAGGTTCATCTAATGCATTTCAAGGTGACAAGCAAGGCTTTAGAGGTGGCCAAGGTCAAGACTCATTGAATTTTGCTCAATATGGCAACACACACCAAGGAGGCACTCATTGATGGGAGTATAAATATACATGTTTTTGGTACATTACTCCCCATATTTAGTGTTGCTAATTCCTTAATAATATTTATTATAACTCATTTTGTTGTTAATAGGTCAAACGATGAAAGAAGAATGAAAAGGAGCTTAAACCGCTTAAAATGAACAATCCTGGTCCAACTAGGAGATCCGATGGAGCATGGATGAACCATGGACGTGTAGACCAGGCCAATTTCCTGTAATACCCTGAAAATTAGTAATTAAATTTTAAGAACTTACAGAGATTTTTATGTTGGTCGTGGTCCAAATTTCATGGTATGAGGGTGAAGACAAAAGTGTTCTGACCATTAATTTTTCGAAAACGTTCAATTTAAAAAGGTCTAAGAGTTGACTTTTTATTCATTGGTAATCTTAGAAAACTTCCTTCATGAAAGTCGTAGAGCTTGTCGATACGAATTCGTAGACATGCAGTTTGGGTAAATAAAAGTTTGAGGTTCCAAATATTTTGGGTATGAATAGAGAAATTTCGAATTAGGGTTTCATTATTACGCAAACCTATTTCTAACTCTCCCTTTTGTGCCGCACGCCCTTCTTCAGAATCAAAATCATGCGACTGACCCGACCCGGACCCGGTCGACTCGACCCTATGTTTTCCGCCGTCCGGCGGATCCAGAGGCCAACACCGGCCGGAAATTCTTTGTCTCCTATGTGCGTTCTACCCTGTGGTGGTGGCTTGCGCCATTCCGCAAAAATCCATGAGAATCAAAGCCCACAAGGAGCGCCTGCAACCCGTTACGACCCGATTGAGACATGGAGCCAATTTTGTCGATTGCGACAATTTTTGGTGACGACCACAGCCTAGACTCCATCGCCTCCTTCCTCCGGTCCTACTTGAAAGGTCCTCTGACCTCATCTCTTGTTCAATACTACAAATTAAAGCCTTGAAGAGGGGGTGGTACATTTGGTTGCACTGTCGGAAATCCTATAGCTCCTATGACAACTCTTGGGGGTTTTCGAAGCTTAAGAGATGTACATCAATCCCTCCGAGCCTCTTGAGAACCAATTTGAAGTGTGGAGGCAGATTGGAGAATTTGAAATTCTAGGTTTTCAACCCTCCCCTAAGTGGCAGTGATTGGGACATTTCCGGCCAAAGTTGGGATTGTTTCAGGTATGATGATGCTTTTGAGATTGTGAACTAAGTCTTTGATGGAGTAGGTAATGTCAATTTGAAGTTTTTGGGTGGTGGTGTGTTTGCATCCGCTAGTAGCGGTTCACAGTGGTTCCTTTGGCCTAATTTGGAGTATTTGTTGTACTCAATGACTATATGTTTATTGATACGAGCATTGACATATACGTAGTACGTTGTAGTTGTTTGTGCATGTTATGATATTTTTGTAATTACGGTGTAATTGGTAGTTTGTCCGTATGGATTGTTGATAGAACATATTAGCTTTGGGGTAGTTTTGAGACTTTTAATAGTCTCTAATGACGTCGCGCCTTAAGCGGCTTAGTTTAAGTTTAGGTGATGGGAGTATGACCCTACTTGTGGCTTTCTACATTATGTGATAATGAGTTCCGACATTGAAATGTTTAGGTACGCAATGCCTTGGTATGGAGTGGTTCTTGGTGATTAATGTCTGTGTAAAAGACACAGTGGGATTTTAAGGTGAGTAAACCTCATTTGTTACAATTTAATTTGAGTGGTTAGTTAACGTAGTCCATGTATCATTAACTTATACAAATAGTTCTAAAAATATATTTTGGTTTTAAATCACGTGAACTTGATCGTCTACGGTTCATGAGTAAGTAAAATGGTATATTGAATAAAATGATTTTTAAAAGGTTTTGGTGATTATGGACTATGGTTAATGTTGAGAATAAAACAATTTATGCATGTTGTCATAGATATATTATGGTCTATTTGTATATGTATATTTAATGGTAATACAATATACTTATACACGTTATTATAATATATTATATATTGTTATTGTTGTCCAGTATTCGAAATATCGGATATATCGGCCAATATATCGCTGATATTTCGAATCCGATACGATAAGGGCATATCGGTCAAAATTTATCGGTCTACGCAGAAATAATGGTCAACGGTCAAATATCGGTCAATTTTTTTAAATTTTTAAATATTTATTTCCTCTTTCTTTTTTTGAAAAACTTTTTTTTTCATTTTTTCATATATATTTTTAATTTATATATATTTTAAATATATATGTTGAATTTCAAGTCTATATATATTTTTAATTTATTATTAGATGTCGCTCGTGTACTTTAATTGTCACAAAATCAAGTATTTATTTTCTTTAGTTTACTTAGTACCATTTTTTTGTTTATTTGGTACATATTGAAGTATAATTTTATAAATTTTATTGAAAATAAGCAAATCCAATAAAATCGATATATATCAATATATCCCTGATATATCGTTTTACCCCTCGACCGATACGATACCGATAAGCGATATTTAGACCATTGTTGTTGGCGGATGGGACCGGAAGGGAATAAAATGTATCTTCCGGAAAATTGGTTTATTGAATGTGGTTGTTTATTTATGTTGGCTGAAGGGACCGGTAGGAAAGAAAATGTATATTCCGGTAAATTGATTTATTGGCACGGTTTTATTTATATTGGTGACGAGAATATGACAGTTGTTACGAGAACTAGTTGTATTTGCTTGTTGGAAGTGAGTTGTTATTAAATTGATCTTTATCTGGTTAATAATGGTATATATATAGTTGGAAAATATACGAGGTTGTGAAAGTCAAGTAACTATGTATATGCGTTGGTTTGTAATCAACGTTTAAGTGTCGGGTTAGATCTCTCCTATGTGCCGAAGGAGATCTATGATGTGAGTTGTAGATGGTCTCTCCTAAGTGGCGAAAGAGACCATTGATCCCTCCTTAGTGGCGAAAGGGATCTTGATCCCTCCTCAGTGGGAAAGGGGATCTTTAGGCATAAATGTCTCACACCTTCGCCAGGTGAGTGTGTACGAATAGAGCTCTAGTCTTGTTGCCTACGTGTTTAATGGGTAATGATGTTGATTATTACGCCTGAGTGTGTGTTTTAGGAAGTTAGGTGAGGGACACCACCTACTTGCCTAAGAGTTGACTATTGCTGTAGAATACTTGTTTGCGTGTTTTAGAAGTGTTTCCTCTGTTTACATTATTGTGGAACTGTTACAATTATCATTGTAAAAAGTTGATTTGTTTAGTTATCATAACTAGGTGCAAACTTGTAAGGTTTTTGGGGTTGTTTAGTTTTCAGTTTACTTATAGGGGCTTTATAGCTTACTGGTTCGTTGTTATAACCCGGTGTACAAATCCATGGTGTAGGGTTTTGCAAGTAGATAAGGATCTTAAGGGTTATGGAGTCGCGTTGGGTTAGGGACTTTGTAAATTTGAGAACTATTCACATAGCTAGTAGCGCCCGGTGTAAGGGGTCCTCGTCAAGAGAAGTGTTCGTACGACGTAGTCAAGGAGTAACATATCAACAACTATTCACATTCATACATAATCACAATTTCGTAATTATCAACCACCAACTCTCTCTCTACGGCTCCAACAATAATCAATTTCGTCAAAATATATGTCGTTGGGTTCATATCGAAGAACACTACTCGATGAAGCAACTCACTGCCCCACGCGACACCACACTCCAAGCTCACCAAAATCATACGATCCCAACATGAAACTTGTAGATCATACAAAACCAAACATTTTGCATACCTGCACCAGAGACCGAATCGGCCGGGAAGTGGCCGGAAAACATTGAGGAATATCGGAACAGTGCATCGATTTCAAAATCGTGATTAGCCCGATTCGTCACCCAACTCTGATCGAGTCATGCCCAAAATGATGTATCAGATCGATTAGTAGCAATCCCAAGCTCCGGAGTGGCCGGAAAGAGGCCGCATGGCGGTGTTCACTTCTACCTGATCTTGTGGTCGTTGCTGCACCGTGTACGACGGTTGGCATGGCGTGAAACCGGTATGGATCGATTGGAAATGACGAGGCGGTTCGAATGGAACCAGTGGCGCGTTGATTGGTGGCCGGACGGCGGAGATCAGTGCTGGAGACGAAAATGGGGTCGGGATGAACAGTGTCGGGAGATTTTCTCATTTTCTCCCCTTTAATTCCCTTATTTATACTAGATTCTAAAAATGTCCAAAATCTCTTTTAATTCGTAACTTTTTCATATGAACTCTGATTTGGGCGCGCTACGTGTCTACGAACTCGTATCAACAAGCTCTACAACTTTCGTGAATGAAGTTGTATTGATAAACTTACACAACGAAAAGTCAAATTTTAGAGTCGTTACACTTAGTACGACTCTCCAAAAGTAAAATCGTAAGGAATTGTAAAAGATTCAGGGCGTATCACCATTTGCAGCCGAGCCCTCCAAAGCCACTCCGAAGTGTGATTCTCGCAACCCTTCACTAGCAACCCTTCACTATGGCTTTGTTTGATGTTGTAGATTCACCATATTTTGTCTATGAATGGTGTGAATTTGTGTTGATGTTTAGAATTTGGTATTGTATGTTTTAATAAATTTTTAGATCTTATTTGAAAATGGAAAGACAATTTGCAGCCAATGTTTGTAACAATTTCATTGTTTGTATTTCAATTATGTGTTCTTCATAGCTTTTTATATGTTTTAAGTTAATTTTCAGATTCGTGCAAACAAATTTGGTGCTTAAATACAATCTTGGCTATGATTGTTATTTGAGTACTATTTTCACTAGTCATATCAATATAGATCGCAATATGCACTGAGTGATCGGTTCGATTACTTAAGATCAATATTAACCTTGTAAGCATCGATAGTAGTATAAAGCAAGAGAGTATCGTTCACAAACCGCGGATCCAACCAGGGTAAAGAATCACAAACATTTGACAATGAATTCATAAGAGTGAGGATTTTGGGATATAGGATCGGTATCAAAACAGAAAATAAAACATAAACTAATATATAGATGTGATCAACCAACCAACACATAAGCAATCACCAAATAAATTACATAAGAACAAAGCCATTGAAATCTATTCTCAATCATGTTCATGCCGTAGGTATCAAAGTTCATCTTAAGTTCGACTATACATCAAGTCCCTACTTGTTTCCTAATACATGGATACTATCGAGCTCAACTACTTGTCTTGCAACGACATCTGATAGGAGCACAAAGTGTGACGTTCTTAATATAGATATGCCATATTCTTATGCTTTGTTACTTCTTATTTAGTTGTTTTAGGTTCATATTTGATTTATGAATGTTCTAAGTAGAGCTATTTCAAATTTAGATGATTTGATGATGAAATTGTGCTAAGTGTTAGAAATCCTTATTGAGCTAGGATTCCTTACTCAACTATGATTCTACTTTCCTATTTTCATTCTTTCCTATTCCTTAATCGACGATTTTTTTTCAAGAAAGACAAATCATATTTGGAAAGAAGGAAGAGTTGCCGAGTTGCAGTCCTAGTTGAACAAGGAAATCATATTTGAGTTGAAGAAGGAGAAGAGGAGGCCGGCCTAGCTACTCCTAGTTGGACCAAGATTGTTGCCGTGCAGCCCTTAAGTGATCTCCCTATTGGATTTGGTTTCCTACATCAAGTTGGATATGGAGTACATAAATCAAATCCATAACAAAGAGGATTTCAGTTTCCCAATTGGATTCTATCTCCTTATGGCACGGCAAGAAGGCTTCCTAAACCTCTATATATAGAGGCTCGGCCTCTCCATTCAGCACATCATCAGCCCTACACACAAACACAGCCATAGCTCTGCCGAATTCATCCTTCACCATTCCAAGAAATCCTAAAACCGATTCCATCATTCCCCACCTATCAATAGCCTTCAAACACGCTTCTGAAGAAGGTTTCATCCATAGAAGTCACGGCTATACACTTGTGGATTGCTTGATTTATAAAGTGTAACCATGATTCACTCTTTATTTCAATTCGATTTTGGTTTTATTCTTGTTCTTGGATGAGCTTGCGATTTGTGTATTGTAATCTTGTGTCAATTTTGTCTATGAAATAGCTACTTGATTCAATTTATATAAAGGATTCGAATTTATATTTTGGTTTTATGAAGTTTCTGTTTTGGTTTCTGCCGAGTTTCATGTATGATCAATTTCGATTTCTAAGTGTTATGACTATGCTTGTAGCATGATATTTAGGTTGTTGGATTAAAGACTTATGCTAAGAACATGTTTATTCTTTTATATGTGATTTTCGAATTGCATGGTTGTTGGTTAAGTAAGTGACATACTTGATGAATTCAATGTGCATGGCTTTGGGATTACATGATTAAGATGAACATGTTAGAATTCGATTATGGCTGCTTGGTATTGATCGAATGTGTTAAGTGTCTATGTGTTTAGGTTACTGCTTAGAACCCTAAATGCATGATCCATCCTTGGTTGCTCAATATATGTCTCGGCATGATGCTAATAGGAAGTCATGAACTTGTTTCGATTACCTTTATGTGAGTTGTTTTGGTGATTGTTTATGTGTTGGTTGGTTGATCACATGTATATATTAGTTTAGGTTTTATTTACTGTTTTTATGACTCAATCCAAAATCTATATCAAACTTTTAAACCTTTATGAATTCGTGTAAGTATTGTGATCCTAAGCCCTGGCTGGAT
Organism: Argentina anserina; assembly: GCF_933775445.1. Lineage (NCBI taxonomy): Eukaryota > Viridiplantae > Streptophyta > Magnoliopsida > Rosales > Rosaceae > Argentina > Argentina anserina. The sequence goes on along the minus strand of NC_065873.1, from coordinate 9,097,687 downwards.
CCCCGGTTTGTGAACGATACCCTCTTGCTTTATACTACTATGATGTGTTCAGGGTTAAATATTGATGTCGAGTAATCGAGCAATCATCAAATGGCGCCGTTGCCGGGGATCCATAAGAGATGGATCCCTAACTTTTAATGCGAATTCATTGTGTATATTGTACATTTGTATATACTTATCTTGTTTCGTTGTACATATAGTAATGTATCTTAGGTTGTTGTTTTGGTGCTTGAGTGAATGATTTTTGTAGGTTGTAAATCGAACGGAATAGGTAAAGTCCCTTTTGTTAATATTAGCCTTAACCCTTCATGCTAGCTCTCGAGTTTGCATGAGGTCGAGGGCGGCTTTTATTAACACTTGGAGATTTGTCTAACACACAAGGTTAAGTCTAGCTGAATAAGGGGCACGCTCTCTTATTACTCTGGTGCATGGGACCAAAATTGGATCTCAAAGAACTACTTACTGACATACATCTCGGTGATGGAGTCGATAGGGAGTTCGCTCTCCGTAGTTCAACAAATGAGTCCTACCATGTTCACTATCTCTGATTGAGCTACAAGGCCTTCTGAAACAAAGACTTGATCTTGTGTCTAGGCATCCATACTTAGGCCGCACGTCCACCTTGGTTTACAACTTAGAATCAATCGATCGTTCAATCATTGAAATGGCAAAAAGAACTTGTGAATTGTATGAACTTTTGTAAACGTAAAGAACTAACTCTTTGTAAACTTGACATAGTTGCCGTGCCCTTCCCCATAAGTGTGCGTGTGTGTGATTAAGAGAAGGCACGAATTATATGTGTTCATTGTGTATTCTTCAATGCTAACTTTTTAACTTTCGTACAACAGGTACTATGCATGTCCGAAATATCTAAGAGAACACAAGAGCTCAAGGATCGAATTCAAGCACTTAGAGATTTAAACAACTCTTTCATAAGTGGACCTTTAAATCTCGAAACATCTCCAAGCAATTCAATCTTAAACTCTTCACCTAGATCAGAAGAAGAGGAGGACCTTTCCTTTCCCTTCATCTTCAATTCAGACTTAGACACAATTGCGGACCGTGACATAATTCTTGTTGGTGCTCCAATGGCACTAAAGAATGCATTCATTCCCACCACCCCTGAATCACCTTCATGCATTGCTTTCACTCCACCTGATGAAGCTAACTTCTCCATTCCTGTTCAATTGCTTGGGCAGCTGCCTAAGTACTCTGGTTCTTCAATGGAAGACCCTAATGTTCACCTTAGGGAGTTCTTGGACATTTGCAAGCTCCAATCGATTCATCATCTTTCTCAAGAAGGCTTGAGGTTGCTTTTGTTCCCATTTACCCTTAAGGATGATGCTAAACGTTGGTTGTACTCTTTGCCTGCAGGAATCATCACTACATGGGACGAAATGACTAGGAGGTTCTTGAAGCAATTCTTCTCTGCTCAACTCACGAAAAGACTTAGGAGGGAGATTTAGAACTTCACTCAAAAGGATGGTGATTCACTCTACGAGGCTTGGGAAGAATTTCAGGAACTACAAAGGAAGTTCCCTCACCATGGTATTTCGTTGGATGACTTGGTGCAATTCTTCTATGAAGGACTCGACACCACCAATAAGAGCATGGTGGACTCGGCATGTGGCTGCACGTTCATGAACAAAACCAGTCAAGAAGCTTACACCTTGATTGATGACTTGGCTGACAACAATCGCCAATTTAGTTCCAAAGAGAAAAGAGGAAGCAAGAGCCGTGGGGTATATGATGTTGATGCAAGGAATCAGATGGCTACTTTAGAAAGGAAGCTTGACGTTCTAGTCAAGGCATTCAATGGTTCGAGCATCAACAATCAAGCATGTGGTATTTGTTCTTTCAAAGATCACACGACTGACAATTGTCCAAATGGTGCAATGACTGAAGAAGAGTTGAACTTTATGGGGCAACAAAGGCCTAGGTACGATCCATACTCAAACACATACAACCCTGGACTTAGAGATCATCCAAATTTCCGTTGGAGCAACAATGCTCAACCATCAAATGCTCAAGGTCAAGGACCTCGTCCTTCAGGTTTGTTTGTGAGGCCTTAGGTACCTCAAGGTTCTGCTCCCTTTAACTCTAATGTTCATGGTTCGAATAATGCATCTTCACCTAATTATGATGAACTTTTGAAGTCTCTTGCTCAAGGGCAACAAAATCTAAACTCTGCTACTCAAGCTTTAGTTACATGTCAACAAGCTCATTCTAAGGACATAACCGAGCTTAAGAAGCAGATGGGACAAGTGATCGATTTCATGGGCAAGATCCATGAAGGAGGAAAGTTGCCGAGCCAAACTGAGCCTAATCCTAACGTGAAGGCCATGGTGACAAGAAGTGGGAGGATCTTGGATGCTCCATTGCAGCAACATAAGAAGGCCGTGCCTTCTAAAGGACTAGAGGCCGAGAATTGCAATGTCAAAGACTTAGAGAAGGACCCTGCTTCCTCTAAGGCCAATGATGCCGTGCCTCTATCAAAAGAAGATCATGCCGTGCATGATAAAGGTAAGGATCCTAACTCTAGTGGTTTGGTTTCAACTAATGATCTTCCTCGTGTCCCCTTCCCTAGTAGATTTGCAAAGCAAAAGAAGGATGACTCTGATCAAGCCATGCTCGACATTTTCAAGAAGGTGGAAGTGAACATGCCTCTTATTGAATGCATACAACAGAATCCTAGGTATGCTAAGTTTTTAAAAGAATTATGCACCAACAAGAGGATGACTCGAGAGAAGGAGGTTGTCACAATGAGTGAGACGGTTTTCTGCTGTGCTCCAAAGGAAGCTACCACCAAAGCTTAAGGATCCAGGGAGTTTTTCTATCCCTTGTACAATCGGAAACATGACATTTGAAAAGATAATGCTAGACTTAGGTGCATCTATTAATGTAATGCCATATTATATCTATGAGGACCTAGGTCTAGGTGATTTAAAACGTGACAATGTTGTGATTCGATTGGCTGATTGTTCCAACAAAGTCCCTTTGGGCTATGTTGAAGATGTTCTTGTGCAGGTTTCGAGCTTGATCTTTCCTGCCGACTTCTATGTCATAGACATGGAACCAACTGAGGCAGATGACAAAGAGGTCCCTATCTTGTTGGGCCGCCCCTTCATGAGGACTGCACGAACAAAAATAGATGTGTTTAGTGGATCACTCACCTTTGAGTTCAATGGTGAAGTGATTAGCTTCAACATTTTTGAAGCTATGAGGTATCCTCTTTCGGAGTTAAGTGATTGTTTTTCAGTTGACATTCTTGATTCCCTTGCAGATAAGTATCTAGATACCTTGGCACATGACAAGTTGGCACTCACGGGCCCAAGAGGCCGGATTTACAAGTGATGGTTCTAACATTTCGGAGTTAGAAGCTAACAATGCCGTGCCATCCTTCATTCATGAGAACGTGACCTATCTTGAGGTTGCACGTGAGGTAAGCTTTGTCTCTCCTAGTCCAATTCTCTTAACTACTAACAAGAATCTTCCTTCTGTGGTACAAGCTCCAAAGCTTGATCTTAAGGTTCTTCTGGACCACTTGATGTATGCGTTTTTAGGAGAAGAGGATACATTGCCCGTGATCATTTCATCTGCACTAAATGAGGAGCAAGAAGAGAGACTGATTGAAGTGTTGAAGAGACACAAGACGGCAATAGGATGGACCTTAGCCGACATCAAGGGGATCAGCCCTACCATGTGTGTGCATCGAATATTGCTAGAAGATGGTGCCAAACCAACTAAGGAAGGTCAGAGACGCCTCCACCCACCAATGATGCAAGTTGTAAAGGATGAAATCACTAAGTTGCACGATTGTGGTGTGATCTACCCCATCTCGGATAGTAGGTGGATCTCTCCCATTCAAGTTGTGCCAAAGAAGTCAGGCATCACGGTGGTGAAGAACAAAGATAATGAGTTGGTGCCTCAAAGGACAGTGACCGGTCATAGAGTATGTATTGACTATAGGAAGCTCAATGCGACAACAAGGAAGGATCACATGCCATTGCCATTCATTGACCAAATGCTTGAGAGGTTAGCTGGTCACTCTTTCTATTGTTTCCTTGATGGATATAGTGGATACAACCAAATAAGTGTTGCGGAAGAAGATCAAGAGAAGACTACGTTCACATGCCCTTTTGGTACGTTTGCTTATCGTCGCATGCCTTTTGGTTTGTGCAACGCCCCAGGTACGTTTCAACGTTGTATGTATCACATTTTCTCTGAGTATATTGGTTCTAAAATTGAAGTTTTCATGGATGATTTTTCTGTCTATGGTGAAGATTTCGAAACTTGTTTAGAAAATGTTGAACTTGTGCTCAAACGTTGTGAAGAAACTAACTTGGTTTTGAATTGGGAAAAATATCATTTCATGGTCACGCAAGGCATTGTCTTAGGTCATATTGTTTCATCTAGAGGAATTGAGGTTGATAAGTCTAAAATAGATCTTGTACGTCACTTACCCCTCCCCACAAGTGTGAGGGATGTTCGATTGTTTCTTGGACATGCAGGTTTCTATCGTAGGTTTATCAAGGACTTTTCCAAGATTGCGAGACCAATGAGTTCATTGCTTCAAAAGGACGTCCCATTTCACTTTGATGATGATTGCAAGCATGCATTCAAGACCTTGAAGAAGCTCCTAACTTCAGCACCGATCATGGCACCGCCGGATTGGTCCTTGCCATTCGAGTTGATGTGTGATGCCTCCGACTATGCAGTTGGAGCCGTGCTAGGGCAGAGGAAGGACAAGCAGCCCTACGCCATCTACTATGCCTCACGAACACTCAATGATGCTCAACAAAACTACACCACAACTGAAAAAGAACTTCTTGCCGTGATCTTTGCTCTAGATAAGTTTCGTTCTTACTTACTTCAATCTAAAGTTATTGTTTACACTGACCATGCAGCTTTGAAGTATTTAATGACAAAGAAGGATGCCAAACCAAGATTGATTCGATGGATTCTTCTACTCCAAGAGTTTGATCTCGAGATCAAGGACAAGAAGGGAAGTGACAATGTTGTGGCGGATCATTTGAGTCGTTTGGTAAGAGATGCCGAGCCCTTGGCCATCCAAGAGAGCTTTCCGGATGAGCAACTCTTTCGAGTTGAGGTAACTGAACCATGGTATGCAGATATTGTCAATTATCTTGTTTCTAAGCAATTTCCGGATACTTTATCGCATGCTCAAAAGAATAGACTCAAGGCATTAGCTAAGTATTATGTTTGGGATGAACCATACTTGTGGAAACATTGTGTTGATCAAATCATTATGAGGTGTGTCCCTGAACATGAACATCATTCTATACTTACTTTTTGCCATTCTGAATCTTGTGGAGGACATTTTGGTTCACGTAGGACTGCTCTTAAGGTGTTAGAATGTGGTTTCTTTTGGCCTACGATTTTTAAAGATGCATATCATTTTTGCATGACTTGTGATAGATGCCAACGCATGGGAAACTTAGGATCTAGAGATCAAATGCCTATGACACCGATTATATATGTTGAAATATTTGATTGTTGGGGTATTGATTTCATGGGACCTTTTCCTATCTTGAATGGTTTCTTGTACATACTCGTTTGTGTGGATTATGTTTCGAAATGGGTGGAAGCAAAGGCCACCCGGACTAATGATTCTCGAGTTGTTGCAGATTTCCTTCGTTCTAACATTTTCTCTAGGTTTGGTATGCCGAGAGTTATCATTAGTGATGAAGGCTCTCACTTTTGCAACCGGACCATTGAGGCGTTGTTGAAGAAGTATGGAATCAAGCATAAGGTTGCTACGCCTTATCACCCTCAAACCAGTGGACAAGTGGAGCTATCTAATAGTGAGATCAAGAAAATTTTGGAGAAGTCTGTTGGACCATCACGCAAGGATTGGTCTCAACGATTGGATGATGCTCTTTGTGCCTATAGGACGGCATACAAGACTCCTCTTGGCATGTCACCATTTCGATTAGTCTATGGCAAAGCGTGCCATCTTCCTGTGGAGCTTGAACATCGTGCATGGTGGGATGTGAAGAATTTTAACATGGACATTGATGAGGCCGGATTACATAGGAAGTTGCAATTGCATAAACTCGAAGAGATTCGAAATGAGGCCTATGATTCGGCAATGGTTTACAAGGAGAAGACTAAGACATTCCATGACCGCATGATTAGGAAGAAACACTTTGTCGTTGGGCAGAAAGTTCTTTTGTTTAATTCTCGACTTAGATTGTTTCCAGGCAAGCTCCGTTCTAGGTGGCTTGAACCGTTTGTTGTTACTAATATTTTTCCTTCTGGTGCTATTCAGATCAAAAGCATGGTGCATGGAAAGGAATTCACGGTCAATGGACATCGCTTGAAGCCGTATTACGACAATTTTGTGGAACATAATGTGGAGGAGACGTCTCTCCTTGATCCTACGGCAAGCAAGTGATGCTTTGAAGATAGTCTAGGCTGTAGACTCTAAACTTAAGCCAATGAAGGAGCCATCAACGAGTGTTTGCATTTTCTTACCCCTTAACTCTTTCTAATTTTCGTTGCTTATCATATTGTACATTGAGGGCAATGTATGTTTTAAGTGTGGGGTGGGGTATACATCATTTGTTGTATTCTATTGTTTGATGCCTATTTGTTTCAAGTTTTTGTTTTGATTTTCGAATTTTAGTGTCATTTTGGTTCTGTTTTTTGAATTTTAAGTTGTTTTGTTGTTTTGTTTTTGTTTTGAGTCCTAGGTATGCATTTGACTGTCTAGGATGAGTTGATCTTTGAGTTTATGGTTGATAGATGATCATGATATTGGAATGAACTTCATTGTTATTTGATGGTTAATCGATGTGTAGATTTTGTACGAACATGTAGTAGATGAGGATTTTGAAACTTAGGTACAGAATGAGCATGTTCCTTACTTGTTTGAATTCATGTAACCCTATGTGAGATTCGAGCCATGTACTTGTGCCTTTCTTTGGAGAGTTTATTCTATCGTTTCTTGGCTTTATAACCTCATTACATCTATTTTGATCAATTCATATGCCATAGAATTGCAATGAACTAGAGAATGCTAGAACTTACTTTGTGAAACTTTCGAAGCTTTATGTCATAATATACTCTGATTTTGAAAAGGATTGTTGGATCTTTTTAGGATTTCCACCACTTAAGCCAAAAAGCCGTACATCCCTATTTGAGCCATGCTTGGGACACCTTAGTTTTAACCCCTTTGAGCCTACGTTAAGCCTTTTCTTTCATTACCAACATGTTATATCCTTGCTTAATATAGTTATATCTCTACCTTGTCCATAGAAGTCACGGCTATACACTTGTGGATTGCTTGATTTATAAAGTGTAACCATGATTCACTCTTTATTTCAATTCGATTTTGGTTTTATTCTTGTTCTTGGATGAGCTTGCGATTTGTGTATTGTAATCTTGTGTCAATTTTGTCTATGAAATAGCTACTTGATTCAATTTATATAAAGGATTCGAATTTATATTTTGGTTTTATGAAGTTTCTGTTTTGGTTTCTGCCGAGTTTCATGTATGATCAATTTCGATTTCTAAGTGTTATGACTATGCTTGTAGCATGATATTTAGGTTGTTGGATTAAAGACTTATGCTAAGAACATGTTTATTCTTTTATATGTGATTTTCGAATTGCATGGTTGTTGGTTAAGTAAGTGACATACTTGATGAATTCAATGTGCATGGCTTTGGGATTACATGATTAAGATGAACATGTTAGAATTCGATTATGGCTGCTTGGTATTGATCGAATGTGTTAAGTGTCTATGTGTTTAGGTTACTGCTTAGAACCCTAAATGCATGATCCATCCTTGGTTGCTCAATATATGTCTCGGCATGATGCTAATAGGAAGTCATGAACTTGTTTCGATTACCTTTATGTGAGTTGTTTTGGTGATTGTTTATGTGTTGGTTGGTTGATCACATGTATATATTAGTTTAGGTTTTATTTACTGTTTTTATGACTCAATCCAAAATCTATATCAAACTTTTAAACCTTTATGAATTCGTGTAAGTATTGTGATCCTAAGCCCTGGCTGGATCCCCGGTTTGTGAACGATACCCTCTTGCTTTATACTACTATGATGTGTTCAGGGTTAAATATTGATGTCGAGTAATCGAGCAATCATCAACATCTAACATACCAATTTATCATGCAATTACGTATCACATAGAGAAATCAACATGTTTAAGCACATATCCAATGTCGAACTTAAGATCATAATCGGTGGAAGAAGAAAGGGACAAACAATTAATCAACTACTTGTATCAAAATCGTTTTTAACTTTGAATGATTAACATATGCGACATCAACTACTTGTCTTAATCACACATGCAATATAAGAACACACCGAAAATTAATCAAGAACATAAATAAACATAAACTCATGGCATAAAACCTAAAATCATTGAATTAAAATCGAAAACTTAATTCATCATGTCATTCAAAAGTTGCAAATATCTCATAGACAAGAATAAAAATAACTTTAACAAAACCTAAACATAAATCATCCAAGAACAAGAATATAAAAATCCGAAAACTAAACATGAAGATCATAGAGTTATACTTTATAATTCTCCTCCCAAGGTTCCTTACAAAGGTAGCACGCAATCTTCAAGAGTATGATATCCTAGACTCCCAAGCTTTGGACATAAAATATGGTGAAAGGTGGTGAATTCGGATTCTATGGTTCTTGGTGAATGAAAGTGTTTGGGCAAAGCTTTCGCTATACTTGTATGCAAGGTTGATGATGTTTTTCTGTGGAAATGAGGTGCTATATATAGAGGAAGAAACCTAAGGGAGGCTGGCCACAAAGTTGAAACCAAATTGGTTGAGGTTTCCAAGATTTTCTCAATTCGGCAGATCTGACATTTGTGCCTTGTTCTGACCATAACTTTATCTAGAAAATAGATATTGAGCTGATTCAATGACATTTCAAAATAGACTCCCATAGCTTTTCATCCATATATCATGCATTTTCTGAGTCATTTTATGATTTCTCCGATAAAGACTTTTGTGCTTATATGATTTCTTGTTTAACTTTTACACTATGTTTTTGTAAACCGGTTAGCATAAAGTTTAGGAGTCGCGCTGAGTTAATCTTAAACAACTTAAGAAATTTTGTTTAATTAGATAAGTCCGCTGAGGCACTAGTTAAAATTAGAACTAAAAGTTTGTGATTAATTGTGTTGAATGTGTCTTTGAGTGCAAATATATGATTGTTATGTGGCTATGATTGTTTTGTGTGAAAGTTTGCTAAGGGAAGTCGATTATGTACATATTAGTTTAGGTTTTATTTTACGTATTAGTTAGAAAAATATTCTCTAAATTCCCATTTTATTTGTTAACATTACAAGTTTTGGGTACTATCAGTTTTCTGAACTGAACGATCCCTACTTATTTTATACTAACGATTATATTTACAGGATTTATTTTAAACATTTTCCGACATTCTTATAATAGGGATTTTCAGTGTTGTCCTTCTTATGATGAATGAGTCGAGGTGGAGCCGGTTAAGACCGCCTTGTCAATCGACAAGATGCTCTAAAACCCTACATTGTAAATTGTTTTTTAATAAATAAAAGAGAGAAACGTGGCGCAATATAATTAAGCCACGCGAGCCAGGTAGAAGTGATTAAAAGCGCAAGAGTGTGGTGTTAAACCCTAAAGAGGAGAGGGGGTGGAAGAAGAAGAAGAAGAATGGCACGGGATGGCGGCAAGCTCAAGTCGACCTCCATCAACGGCGTCAAGCTGTACAGCGTTGCTTCGGAGCAACCCTCTCTGGCGACGTGGGTCGACCCCAACAAGCGTCGAGCTCTCCGCAAAAACCAAGAGTATCAGCGGAGAGTGGAGTTGATCCAGGACCTCCGCTTCGAAACCGCCACCACCAAAATCAAAGCGACTCCTGACGGCGAGTACGTCATCGCCTCCGGCATATACCCGCCGCAGGTCAAGGTTTATGAGCTCCGGGAGCTCTCTCTCAAGTTCGAAAGGCACCTCGATTCCGAGATTATCGACTTTCAGGTCCACCTCCCTGTTCATGTCTCTCTGTCTCTTATATCGTCTTATGTTTGAGTTGAGTTGAGTTTCTCATGTTGCTGTTTTTGTTTAGGTGTTGTCTGATGATTACTCCAAGCTTGCGTTTTTGTGTGCCAATCGTTCTGTTTACCTTCATGCCAAATACGGAAAGCATTACAGTCTGCGGATTCCCAGGTACTTACTTTGTTCTATATTCCGATCGGCGAATGAATAAAGGATTCATTTTTCGGGGTAGCTACATGTGATTATTGCTTCAAGTCGTCTCTTTGTGAATACAGAATGGGTAGAGACATGGCGTATGATTGTTGGTCCTGTGATTTGTTGTGTGCTGCCTCTTCTCCTGAACTTTACCGAATTAATTTGGAACAGGTTGTTGTTTTTTTTTAAATTTATATATACAGATATTTTATGCTTTACATCACATTGTTATCAATTAATACTAACACGAATTGGTTTCTAGGGGCGGTTTTTATCTTCCCTCAACACACAGTCGCCGGCACTAAATGTGGTTTCTCGAAGGTGACTTCTTGAACTTGTTTTCTTTTCTCTCCACTTCGAATATCAGATACGTGCTTTCGTTTGCTATTGTCATCCTTGAATTGAACAAGGGACTGATTATCTAAGAGAAATGGGCTTTTGGTTTTATGATTTCAGCAAGCTTCATGGTCTAGTTGCTTGTGGTGGTGAGGATGGTGCTGTGGAGTGTTTTGACTTGAGGATGAAATCTCCAGTTGGTAGGATTAATGCTGTTGGACCTGCTGGTGACATCGACCAGGTAAGGATCTTCTTGTGTCTGTAGTTTCCCAGCTAGTTTGTGTTTTTCCTTTGTGAAGGAAGACCTCTTTCTTTATTCTGTTTTCTACACCTCCTTGTTCTCGTTGTTTTCGATCCAGACTTGATTGACTATTTGACTATATTTTGGATTTGCAGGAGGTCACAGCAGTGGAATTTGATGAAAAAACTGGTTTCTCAATGGCTGTTGGAAGCAGTGCAGGGAAGGTATAGTATACTTTCTTTAATCTGGTAAACGTACAATGTGATTTGTTTATTTTTAAAGTATAAATGTTTATATTAGTACCATGTTGATCATTCTCAACGTTGCAACATCTACTGTAGTTTTTCCACAAGGCACCACATACTGTAGTTTGAGATTTGCTTATTCAATGATTTGAAAACTTGTTAGGTTATCCCGATTCACCTGCTAATAGCATAAAATTGGTCTTTCAGTCATTTATATAACAGAAAGATTGTTAAAAACAGAAACATTCAAGAAAGAATCTGTAAGACTCTTTGCACTAAATCCCGTGTCCTTGGCATGGGTTGGGGAAGTTTTTCGTATGTATGAGGAACAGGACGATATGGATCCGTTGGATTGTTTATGTTGTATATAAATAAGTGAAACAGGTTAATATAAGCCAAATTTTTATATTTTGGCCTAAACTCAGAAAGCTACTAGGACCATATTTTCTTATATGGAAAATGCTACCAACATGCTTCATCAATTGTTGCAGCCAGTGCTTCCCATCATTTTTCCCCATTTGAATTCAGAATGCGTCAATGCACTAGCGTCATCATTTCATGTAAACTAGCGGGTATAGTCTGAATAAAGTAAAAATTGACGAGTAGATGAGGTAAATGATGACATCTTCGGTGGTAGATTTGTATTACAATTTAACAAGAATGAATTGCATCTTCATTGTACATTAATTGATAATGGAATGATGTTGGGGCATTCCCTTATATCTTCTTTAGTTGCGAGCTTCTTCTGAACAAGAAAGAATTGCTTTCAGATTATATTCCTTGAATAATGTAACTTCAGTTGTATCATCGAACCTGCAGGTTCTCGTTTATGACTTGCGTTCATCACATCCAATACACATTAAGGATCACATGTGAGTATATCTTCTTATGCAGTTCTTTCTGGTATAACGTTGTAAGGGGCTCTGCCCCCCCCCCCCCCTCCCACGCCTAAATTGTACTGATCATTGAATACCCTGTCATGGTTTTATAGGTATGGCAGCCCGATATTGGACATTAAGTGGCATCAAACTCTTCATTCTGAACGGCCAAAATTAATTACCACTGACAATCACGTTGTTAGAATATGGGACCCTGACACAGTAAGATTATATAATTTTGGATATAATGAGAAGTTATGGTTTCTGTATGCATTAGCAAGTGAATGTTCCATTGTTGGCAGGGAGAAGGAATGACAAGCATTGAGCCCACAGCTGGAGCAATAAATGATTTATGTACATTCCCTAGCAGTGGATTGATGCTGTTGGCTCTGGACTGCAGTCAGATACCTTCGTTTTTCATACCCGAACTTGGACCAGCTCCAAATTGGTGTTCTTACCTGCAAAATCTTACTGTAGGTTTTGGTTTATATTGTTTTCCAGTATCAATCTGGTTTCAGTCATCTTAGATCTCCGGCTGATAACAGTTTGTTTGTTCATTTTACAGGAAGAGCTAGAGGAGGACACACAAACAACTATCTATGATAATTATAAATTTTTGACCAAAGAAGAGATTGAGAGGTTCAGGTTGACTAATATGATTGGAACAAATCTACTCAGAGCTTACATGCATGGGTTTTTTGTTCATCATGATTTGTATAAAAAGGTCTGGTTGCCTTCGTTTATATATGATTATTCTGATCAAGGATTTCACGACTGTTGGAACCATAATAAATTATACCATTCATATGTATGCTGTGTTGCATTTCATTTATGGAAAGAAATGGTTGTTATTAGACTAGTTGGACTTGTTTCAGACTTTACTTAAAACAGATGAGGATAGTAATGAATCTGTTTCTGTTCCTACTCTAGATATTATCCTTAGTAAACATTTCAGGCAGTAAGGATTTATGGATTCATTACCGTGAGTTGGCAAAATGTTGCTGATTTCTAGTCGAAAATGATAAATCACCTGCTTTAATATGGTATCAGTTTGGTGGTCTTATACTTCAAATCATTATTGGATACTTTCTGGCAGGTAAAAGCTATGGTAGAGCCTGCTGATAGAAATGAACACATTGAACAGCAGAAAAAAGAGAGGCTAGAAAAAGAATTTTCTGTACAGCGAATTACGGTTAGCCACTTTCTTCTAAGTATTATTTACATACCTTATGATTCATTTTTGTAATCTAGCATCCAAACTAATTACTAATAAGTTGGTCATCCATAAAGAACATTCAATATCTGTTTCGAGGTGCTCTAATTATCTTATAGGAAACTATCTTTGTGAGAGACAAATGTAGAATTTTATATCTGGAGGTCAACAATACTATGAGTCCTTATATACTGTGCTTATTGTTTACTGCAGAAAAGGATAAAATTGCCCAAGGTCAATGAAAAGTTGGCAGTGATGATTTTGGAGGATGAAAAAGCAGACAATGATACTAAAAATATTGATGAAAATGAGACAAACAAGCCATCAAAGAAAAGGAAGGCACTTGATATTAATATTTTCGATGATGACCGATTTAAACGAATTTTTGAAGATAAGGTATGATATTCTGAACAGCTTTAGTCCTATAGTTTTTATACGTTTATGAATGGATTTTTTCGTTGTTGGTTTTGAATATAATTGTTCCTGCTCTTTCCACACCTCCCCTCCTCTCTTGTGGCTCATTTTTTCATGAATTTTGACAACCAAAAAATTAGTGAGACCAAGACAGTAGTAATAAACAAATGGATTAAGGATATAAATGAATTAGTTTTACAAACAAAATTGGGTTCAAACAGAATTATACTGAAGAATGTAATTCTGTTTTGCTCGGATTCTAGTGTTACTGTTTATTACTCAGATTCAATCAAAAAATAGTGTTAATGTTCAAATGTCATTAAACATGAATGAGTTCAATCCTTGAATTTAAATCCCAAGATAGATTTTCGTGAATGAGCTCAATTTCTGGATTTAATTCCCAATCAAGAGATTAAAATTTCTAAGGCAGGTTTGGGTAGGGCGTGGTTTGCTCCTATGGTGTGCTACTATACTTGGAAAATTCAAATAGAGGTCATAGGTCATCCTAGTGCCTTAAACTGTGGATTGTGGAACCTTTTGGTACATGGTTGATAGGGCATTTTTTTGTCTAGGGGTGGGAAACTTACCTCAGTGCGCACCTGTTTGGTAAAGTCTGCCAATTATTGTCAATGTCTTTTTTATCTGCTAGAGGTGTTGAGAAGCTTGTATGCGAGTTTTGTGGGAGGGTGTGAGTGATGGAAAAAAAAGACTGTCGAATGGAATGGAAAGGTTGCTCTCTCAGTTTAGAGGTGGCCTTCTGGGTCATTTGATTAACAGGAACATGCATATGAGCGTCTGACTTCAGCGCGTCAGAGAAGGAAGGCCATTTATAATGCTTGCTTCACCATTTCATGTATATGGCTGTAGAGATGAGATTTATGTTGGAGATTGAATTGACTTCTCTTTTGAATTTTGTATTTTAGTTGTATTGAGAACTTTTCAGTGTTGTGTTTTATCTTATTATTTAACTGCGTGTTTTTCATCTATCCATTTGAGTTTTTTTTTACTCTCATGAGTGTTACTGTTAAGTAGTTTGTCCGGTTGTTTCCTGTTTTGTTGTTTTCTGTGGAGTGTGTTTGTGTTTCATTTCTGTAAAAACTCCACTTATAGTCATATTCAAACCCTTGGGGTGGGGGAAAGAAAAGAACCATATATTCAATTCTTGCACATTCAATATATTTGTAAACAGTTCTAGTAATGTATCCTTTTGAAATTGTGTGCAGAACTTTGAAATTGATGAGTATTCGCAAGAATACAAAGCTTTACACCCAGTTTCTTCTAACAAGCGAGTATCTCTGGAGAAAGAACACTTCAGAAATGCCATGGAAGATCAAAACGAGAATCATAGTGATTCTGATACAACATCAGAGGATGAGCCTGAACATGGAAACAGCAGAACAAAAGGGAAAAGACGAGCTCCAAGGTGAGTCATTCTGGCTGTATCTTTGAAAGATGAAACAAGTTGGTATAGTTTCTGAAAATAGAATTGTCAACAGTGAATGTGCTCGTCTCTGCAAGAGATCTGAACGTTTTTAATTGAAAAACAAAAACAAAAAACTGTTTCTTTTCCCCAAAAAAGAAATGTCTGTAAAAAGCCAAGACTTCAAATTTCTAGTACTAATAGTTGGTAATTCTTTAGATTGATTGAAGCCAAGGATGAGCGGCATGCAGAGGCGTTCAGGAGTGGTGTATCACTTAGACACGAGGAGCTTCTGCCATTAGGAGAAAGGGTAAAAGCTCTTAGAGATGATCGGCGGGTGTCTGCCCTCCCAAGAGGTGTTAAGCTGGGCCCTGGAGGGACCCGTGAGATTTCTTTCAGAGCTAGAGGCTCCGGAAAATATGGAGAGGATGATAATGAAGAAGCAGAGCGTGGAAAGAGAAGGGGAGTTCAGTCTTTGGGACTTAAACAAAATAGAAACGGATTTGGAAGCCGAGGCAGAGGAGGGAGGAGAGGTGGCAGAGGGGGGAGGGGAAGAGGCAGAAGAGGTCGAGGGTGAGTTGATCTCTGTACTTTTGGCGGCTCAATCGGTGAGCCACCATGCAATTTTGCGGGATAGTAGTCTGTTTTCGTTTAGATGCTGGTCTCGACTGTGTTGAGATATTGTATTCAAATTAAGAAATCGCCGGACATAATGTAATTCAAAACTGTTGTTTTCCTTGGGTAGATCAGATTTACCTTATAAAATGAATTTTCATTTGCTCTAAAAACCATTGTATACGTTAGACATATAGTAAGCGCAATTGAAGTACTAGAGAGAAAAACCACCTACCATGCTTGATCATGAGACTACTAACTTTCACCATAACCGTTAATTTGTTTGATGACTATGAAGACGATTTTTGTTTATGTTGATCTTTTACATAAATGATCTTTAGTAATAAACTAAACTTTTGAACGGTTAAAATCATGTATTTATATTCCCAAATTGTCCAAATAAACGAGAGTTTGGACGCACGCGTACATACTAGTTTGTACGCAAGTTTTTCTCGTAAACTAATTGAAATATTTTCTTTACAAACTTTCTTTTTCAATTAGATTTCGCATAGAAGGATACGTTTGGAAAACAAAGTGGGTGTAAATATAATAGTAAAATAAAAATGTGGGGTGAAATGAGTAGGGAGGGTGAATAAAGTAGACGCGGCATCATGCTATTATTGTTCATAGCCTTCATATAACTAAACTAATTTGTTAATCCAGTACAGGCAGAAATGTGGAGGAAAACGTCATTTCTGCTTATTTATATCCAGTTCAAGCAGATATAAACATTCACACACAGGCACATAATATTGTTAATTAGTTGATGAGAAACAGAAGCTTAGGGCACGTGGAATTAGTGACCTAGTCTCTCCCAGCCTCGTGTATTTTATGCACAGCACAAGCTATTTGCACTTCCTCTCTTTGGCACCCAAATTTTATTTACAATCCACAATTCCACATAGACACAATTGTTTAAGCTCGAGGAACATTTCTCTCTATGGACTTGAGAGAATCTAATGGAAACAACAGATGGACACAGGCGCACACACGCTTTGCAACTCATTTTACTAACCATGTTATTGTAATGAACAAATTCTTATTCTTATAAGTAGTTTAAGTGAATGGACTCCTAACGCTTCTGAATAATCTAATGATGCTGAGGTAGATTATGAAAATGATGGCTGTTTGTATATGAATGTCATGATCTACGAAAAATCCCAACAAATTCAGTTGAGGAACTCAGCAAAGTAAGGAATCTCATGTCTCATACCATGTTGGCTTTATCTCCTCCTCTGTTTCCAACAATTGGATGGCCCTTGGAAGATCATTCCTTAAGTCAAGGCAACAACAACAATAACTACTTCTCAGCAGAATCATCGCTTCTTCATTTCCCTACAACTCTGCAGCCACAGCTTGATCACTCCACGCCATCCACTGCAATCAGTGACGACTCCAACACATCTTCAATGGCGAAGAAGCTTAACCACAACGCTAGCGAGCGTGACCGCCGCAAGAAGATCAACAACTTGTACTCATCACTGCGTTCTCTAGTACCCGCTGATCATGTGGTACGAGTACATTTCTTTCCTATACCCCAAAAATTAATTTGTGTTTCTATAACATGGATCAAAAGAAAGTCTAAAGGGATGGTTTGGTACCATGACATAAACTGTTGATACTATATATTTTTCTGGAAACTTGGTTTCTAAGCATCCATACTACATAATAGTAGTACGTATTTAATCCTACTTACACACACTAAACATTTCCTCTAATACAGAAAAGATTAAGTATTCCAGCCACTGTTTCACGGGTGTTGAAATACATTCCAGAGCTCCAGCAGCAAGTGGAGGAACTAAATCAAAAAAGAGACGAGCTTCTTTCGAAAATTTCCAAGCAAGGAAATGTAATATTACAAGAGGAAAAGCAACTACAAAGCGCAGCTCGGAGGAGTCGGAGCTCACTATCTGCTGTTTCAGCAAATCGTCTTAGTGATGGTGAAATTGCCATTCAAATATCCACGGTTAAGTCAACCAACAATTTCATATCACGGATTTTGCAAAGTTTGGAGGAGGATGGTCTTGAAATACTGAATGCTTCTTCCTTTGAGTCCTCTGGAGGAAGGATCTTCTATAATTTACATCTGCAGGTAATTTCTAGCTTATTTTCTTACTCTAATTCTTTTGATTTGTACTGTAAGTAGCATCAAGTGATGACCAAGTGCTAGCTTGATCGCTTACATTCTTCATTTCCACTTGTTTTACAGGTAGATACGTTCTACAGGTTGGAATGTGAGAATTTAACCAAGAAGCTCATGTCCTTCTATGCATGAAAATAAGTAATTCTGGAGGAGTTCTGTTGAATTAATGTGTTACCGCTTCCGCATTGGTGCTTTATCTAACCACAGTGCAGTGAAACAAGCACTTATACAGAGATGTTCATCTTCAACAATACCAACCAGTAGTCATGGAAATTAATTTATCCCTATATATTAACTCTAGCTATTAAGCTATACTAGGAAGAACTGAAGAAGATCAAGTTTAGGAGTAATCCGGTCGACTTTGGAAGTATTGTAATTCTGTATCATGTAAAAGTTTGCACAATGTCGATAATTAAAAGGAGATTGTTTAGTCTTTCCTCGTTCCATCATGATTTCAGCAAAACAGTGAGGGTTATGACGAAGTTAAAAAACCAGACAAGACATGCATAATAACTAATAAGCATAACCCTAAAAACCTATTCCTTAATTGTATCAGTTTGTATGACAAGATGATAAAAGACGTGATTGAACAAAGCCTAATAGATCACTTACAAAATTTTAAGAGCGTGCATAGTGCTTGATTCTAAGTCGCATATCCTCTTTGTTGTCTTCAATTGGTACTAATTACCAGGCACGATGTAGTCTGTTAACAATTCATTTGACCTGAATCTCGGATCTATAGTTCTTTGGTTCTTTGTTATTTCTCTAGTGCAGCGCGAGCTCGAGTGGCATTGAAGTCACTCACATTGGCGAATGCTTCAGACAAGTCTGGTAGAGATAAATCTGGAATCGATGTCAGGTTGTTTGTAGCTCTTCAAATGGTTTTTCTGCTTCATGAATCCTCAAATGTCCTCCTGCAGCACATTACTAAATCATTGTCATTGAAAAATACCAGCACAGATTCCCTTCAACTCTCATCAAGTACTTAGTTAGTTGGTTCATTGTAGATGATTAGATGAAACATGACAAGACATTGGTGAAGCCAAAAGGCATATAGATAGAACCAGAAAACTCAAAAATAGAGATGTGACAGTTGCAAAATGTATTCGATGAATTTTTAAACAGGAAAATTGCAGCTTATTTTCGATAATTCCTCGCAGCTTAGCCGCACTCGCAAACAAGTCTTAATCAAAATGACATTCGTAGAGACTACACTTTCCTTGCAGATAAACAAGAGCGCAGTTCCCTAATGAAATCATACCAATTGGATTCTAACAAAAGAACCTCAATTTAGACCGGAACAATTTAAGATCAAATCGACTTGGATCATTATTACAATATCACCACTTCTGTTCCAGATTCTGTTTTATGCGAATTTAGTATTAGATTATTTGGTGCATAAAAGACTGAAATAATGGACATACAATTAAATTTGCAATCATATATAGGAACAGAAAGGCAGACATCCTATTAGAAAGAATGTAGCGGAATAACGTCAAAAGTAATAAACCAAAAACGCTTTGGTTTCTAATAATTTACATTATATACGCCACCCTAATATATACAGGAATGAGACCATCACGTATATGATTAACTGTTTATCAAGTCCTAATAGCATCTCTAAATATCAACTACTACAGCAAGGCTAGAAGAAAGACTGCAGAGAAGCATTACTTGCGTGTATCTTAATTAAGAGAAAACACTGATAGTGCAATGGATGTTAGACACATATTGACAGAAAATGATTTTCCAGAAACAGGATCAAAGAAAGACATCAGCTACTCTATTGCAGTTCAAAGCTTTCAGTAACCGTTTTTGAGTCGGCATGCTTGCATGTGCGGTCAGTAGAATAAGCATTGGATATGTAGTCCTTTGGAGATGTAATCCATATCTAAACTGCACCTCAGGACAAAAGAAACCTCCATCAGAAGTCATGACTACAGCTGGAAAACCACTAAATTACAAAGGAAAACGTACTGATGCTTAAACTTAATCTCTGATTGAGCCCTACAATCATTAGGAGATGGGATCGCTAGAAACTACATATGTATCACATGGGGGTTTAAAAACCAGACCAAAGGGGAGCAAGTCATCAAACTACTCATATTTCCTACTAACATCCTAAATAGTATTTTATGGACTGGGCAAGAACAGATATCCACAAAAGAAGCACAGATCTCTACCCTCCCTTCACTTTTTGAGACTCGAAGCCTTTTTTCTCTATTTTTATACTGCATAGAAACCACAAATGGCATCTTTACTAGAAATTTATCATATTTAAAGAAATCCCACCATAAGCATCTGTAGCAGTCACCTAATGTTGACTCCATCAATTATCCAAATTTCAGTAACTCAGAGCTAAAATAATCATTTCTAACAAAGGATTGCTCGTGTGATTACCAAACAACTTTAAGAATATATGGTCATATTCCTAAACCTGTGTACTAGTACGGAGGACAACACTTGAAAGATTACTCCACAAAAAAAAATAATAGATACAAAATCTGGAAATTATTGCAGACTTTCTCAAAATGCGAAGGTACTTACCCTACAAAATTGTGAAGAAAAACATATCAGAAACCTTAAGCTGTACAATGAACTTAGCCTTGAAGCCTCAATCGATTAAAAAACACCAAGAAATGAGACTCTGGCGCCCAATAAACAAACCCAACAACAGGTCCTCCTTTAATGTACTGCAACAGTTCAATAAAGGTGTACCTCAGTAACTATCCATTCAAAGGAGAAAATAAACAACTGATTCAGACAAAGATGCTAAAGAAACATGTAAGACCTTTCCATCAAGAATAACAAGTTCACCATCAACCCATCGAGGATTACGAAACCCTGGCTCAGCAAGCCTCCCCTGTCCTTTGTATCGAGCAACCTGAGTTTCCAAAAGAACAAATACACTCTTCAATGAAAAAGGAAAGGGAAAATACAATAGTATGACAAGTTAACAGAAAAAGTAACTCCAGCTAAAAAATTACCACTCCAAACTCTTCTGGTATGATCCCTTTATGAGGAAGCTGATATCTTTTCCCAATCTTTGCACGGAATGCCACCTGATAAAACAAAATTGATGAGATCTCCAGGTTTTGATAGAAACTTAGTAACTAGTCATTCATAGCAAAGCTCAGGTAGGTACTTTGAAGATCTAGTTTGAATTTAGATTACATGATCAGAAAAAAGAAAAAAAAAACACACACACAGAGGATAATTACATCTCTACTACTATAAAGCCATGTTCTAAAAGCTTCACCAAATTGTGAACTACCAATTTTACCCTTCTCTAACTTTATTCTCACACACAGACATAAGGACAATTATGTAAAATACAAATATTTTACTAATGTGTTTTACCAAAACTATCCTTCATAGGAAATATAATTACATAAAAAAATGGGTTTTCAAGAATCAAGAATACAATTCTGCAAACCTCTGCGATCACAACACGTGCATCACACGGGCACGAGGCTAGTGATGTATTATTTCCACAATATTTTATGAAGCTAGACACTTGTAACATCCTAATAATTACCTGGCCAGCTGGCACATAAGGATCCCCAGTAAGTTTCAAGGCTTCCACATATTCATAAAACTTGAGGTCTGAGGTCTCCTTAGTCTCATTCCCTTCTTTCCATTGGCCAAACTTACATCTCAGGTGTATAACTTCTGAAGTGTATAGCCCATGTGCGCCAATGTATAGCCCTGATATATACATTCAATGCAAGGGTCAATAAAGTCAGGAATGGAACTTCTTTACTGTAAAGAAACTTACAAACAGTTACTGCTTTCCGTACCTTCTTTCATTACAAAAAAAAAAAAAAAAACAGAGACAGTATCAGGAACACTTTCCAACATCATTTAAACTGTCATATTGCAAAAAAAAAAAACAAAACAAAAAATTTTAATATTTGATCTAAATGGAACATTATACTGTCGAATGACCTTGATGGTAAAAGCCCACAGAATGTTTCTATTATTCATGGTATGGATTGACTTTGTTCGAGTCATCACTTTGTGCTGGGAAATAGGAGAATATGATTTTGGGAAGAGTGTGGTGCAAAATTGGAAAACAGCTTTGAGCACATATTCTCCTTGTATCTATGACATCAAATATGTGATACAAAATGAAAGCAAGACTTCCTACTAGCTCACCATTTAATGGATCTTGAGAAACAGGCATTTCAATGCGATTGAAAGTAGTGGATCCTGACAATGGTTGATGATTTTGAACCTGACTGAGAGCGAGATTTATCAACTCACCAACATCTTTGAGTACCTAAGGAGTAAAATTTAAGATTAAATATCAAGCTGTAAAGGATATTTGCCAAGACACAGATCATTCTCCATCAACAATGATATTTAAGCCAACCTTCAATGGTATCTTCTCTTTTCCAATAAGCTTAGATAGATCAAACATAACATTGTTGATGCTACGTTGACCTCCAAGTTTAGCTTTTTTATCTCCTGGACTTTGTTCCTTGTCACAAGAATCCTGTTGATTAATATCTTTCTCAACAGTAAAGGAAAATGATAAACGCCCCTTCTTCTCTATTTTAGCAGGGACTCGGAGCAAATTTTTACTAGGTGGGATGTTAGACACTTTCTGCCCAAAACCACCGAAAACAACTTCAACTGAAATTTCTTGTCTCCCTGCATTTTGAATAATTGCAGGATCAGCATCCAGTTCAATCACATCTGTCTCTTGATCACCTTCAACCTTCTCCTCGTCTTCGTCCTCGTCTTCTTCCTCGTCTCCGTCCTCGTCTTCAGTTTCTAAATTCTCAATTTCATTATCCTTAGCTTCATCATCTTCCTCAATGATCTGCTCAATCACTTTAGATATTAAATCCCGATCTACCTTTCCCGGTGAGATCACTTTCAAAACCTTGACCTTCACATTAGGAATCATATCTCTTAAGATGCTCTGAAATCCAGAGAGTCCCTCAGAAAGATCCAAATCATCATCCATTTCATCACCAT
Source organism: Argentina anserina (assembly GCF_933775445.1). NCBI lineage: Eukaryota > Viridiplantae > Streptophyta > Magnoliopsida > Rosales > Rosaceae > Argentina > Argentina anserina. The sequence goes on along the minus strand of NC_065873.1, from coordinate 9,074,959 downwards.
CTTCAGTATCGTCACTACCTTCAAGAGATAGATCACTCTTTTCAAGTGTTGAATCTAAAGGATATAAGGTGTCCATTGCTGTGGAGTTAACTTGTGGAGAATCTGGAAATACTCCTCCCCGCTTTAAGTACACAGCCTGATATTGTGGCATTAAAAAATTTAACTACAATACTTGCCATATTTGTTTAGTATGGGAAGGGACGTCCTTAAAAGGGGATCAATAACATGTACAAGAATTATTTGACTAAAAGGCCAGACATATATAGGAGTCTTGCAGTAGTAAACATAATTAAAAACAGAACAAGAGTATTTCCAGTGTTGACACCATTATATCAAACTTCTGTACTAATTACTAATATGATGAACTTCCAGAAATTTCACTTATGGAACTGCGTTCAATGTTATTTATATCAAAGAATCATGTGTTTTTAATCTTCAACCCACTTGGACTAAGAAGTTGATCTGGCTAGCTACTCTACAGGTCCAGTACACCATCAATACCTCATTTACTTGCTAACTGGCTAATGCTGGTAAAAAAGTCAGTTTAACCAACATCAGGAGAAAAGAAAAAAGGTAGTCCAGAAAGAATATCAAACTTCTTCGTATTCAAAGAAAATCTTTCAGCTGAGGAACTCTCCAAAAACCTTCCCCCAAAGAAAACTCTAATTTAACAATTTGAAATGATGCTTCATAATTTAAGGGTGCTCTTAACATTAAACAGTCCATAAGACATAAATAATCTCTGAAAAGTCTGTGATCCTCTGCGACTCACTTCACCTAGCATGTTTCCCTACATTGTTTTGGAACCATGCTTCCAAGAAGCTGTGATCATGCTCAGGACACGCATGCAGTGTTTTTTTTTCCCTCGGTTTATTGTAGCCTTTTAATTTTTGTTAATAAGAAAACTTCCACAAAACACCACTTAAGATTCAAAATTGATCCCAAGCACTAGAAAATTTGTGATCATTACAGTAGATAAAACTACAATTCCTAACAATGGAGGATACCTGCTGTTTGTATTCACCATTTTTAGTCACAGTTAAAAATATCTCAAACAGCGGAACGCCAGCTGCAGCTGTAGCAAGCTGCCTGAGAGAAGATGTAAAAGCATAAAAAAATACATCATTGGCAGAAAAGACAAGAATCCAACAGAAGGTCAATAACAAAGAAATTAACTGAAATGCGAATCCGAACGTCCACTACAGAGGATTTTTAGCAAATCAAAAGTCAAATATAACAGGATAAACACATATGTAAGATCAAAGCTGTACAGATTAGTTAACCAAATTATAAAACATCCCCATATGTCCCATGTGAAAGCTTTGGTTGATAGTTATAAACTGATATCCATATGATTAGGTTCTCATGTACTTCTTCCTGTATAAAAGTTCATAATTTTGAAGTGAAATTTGAACCCTTATTATCGTTCATAATTGTCAATATCTATTGTATCATTTTGTCAGCCACAAAGAAAGAAAGACACGTATATGGATCCAGGTTGAAGGATTAGCATTTAAGTATTCTGTAGTGGTTACCCACCACACAATATCTGCCACTACCATATCTAATTCAGTGCCTGTATTTTCCTTCTTTGTTGTTGGTGCCGTAAATAAAAAGCAGCTCAAACAGACTGAAGTTGCAAATGACTGAAGAGGTAGAATCCCACATAAACAGTACAAAGCAGCACAAACGTGGTGTGTCAAACTAGTTCAATTAATCTCTTAAATCAGTTACTAGGCAGAAATAATAATCTCTTAGTTGGTGAAAGTCTTGTATGTACAGTAAATTAGCATCAGCTGTTCTCCTACCATCTGTTTTCTTTATAAGTTATAATTGTGGGACATCAGCCCGACAAGTATAAGACAAGTACTGAAATCTTGATTCTGAAGATTATTCACCGATGAAAAGCTAGGGCCGCAAATTGTTAAAGTAGAGAATAGAAAATACATACCGGGGACTATAACTCCTGGCCACATATCGTCCATGCTCTGCAGTTACTCGTATAATTAGGCCGTGAGGATCTTTCTTATCCTTTGAGATGCCAGACCACCAACCAACCTAAGACCCCGAAAAGAAGCAATCAATCACTGTTAACTTAACAAAGCTAAATGGTATAAATTATGTCATGAAATATTAGATCATCGTAAAAGCTTCTCACTAATCCAGCTCCGGCATTATCCCGGAAAAATGCTGCTTCTTGGTAACGCTCTTCGCGTATAGCTCTCTGCATGGAGAGAGATGGAGATGATGGGAGATGTTAGCAGCAGACAGAGACGCAAGCAGGAGAGATACGATTATTAAGAGAAAGATATATCAGACATTGAGTTGAGAAATGACTCTGCCGACGACGTCGTTTGTGGAAGCAGCAGCAATGGCAACCTTGAGCCTTGCAGCATCCTCGAAATCCTCCATATTCACAGCGCGGCCCAACTGTGTCTGTTTCGAGTTTCGACAACACACACAAATATATAATCCAAATTCTAGCCATGGAAAAAAAAAAGGAAGGAAAGAAGGGATTGGGGGAACCTTGAGGAGTGAGACGAGGCGCTCCTGTTCTTCGACCTGTAGGAAATGCTGACGCCAGCGATCCCAATCCCAGTCGGGCTCCTCCTCCTCCTCCTCCTCCTCGGCCGCGTCTTTGGCAGCATTCGGACTGACGAAGGAATCGAGTCGCTTCATGGCGGTTCTGACAAGGTCCTGGAGGGCAGAGTCCCATCTCCACTGGACTGAGTCAGAGGAGGGGTTCCGGCACCGGCAGAGATAGGAATCGGAGAACCTGGAAGGGTAGAATGGGGATTTGGCGGAGGAGGGGTAGGATTTGGGGTTGGGGAAGGTGAGCTTGTGAGGAGTTGGAGTTGGAGTTGGAGTCGGAGCAGAGAGGGAAGCCATGAGAGAGAGAGAGAGAGAGAGAGAGAGGGATTTGGCGTTCTAGTCTTATCAAGTTTGGATGAGGGCTCTGGTTTGTTTGTGGATTGTGTAGGAACAGAAGAGGGCAGCGTGGCTAGCAGACGCTGTGCGGCTGTGACAAGGTTTAAAATATTCCGATATTTTTGATATATTCTCCGCTATTCTTTTTTTAAATTACCGATATATTTTTTTACTTTTTTATATATTAAGACAATTTATTATACGTGATGGTCAAATACATATTTCACATATACTCTTATTTATTAATTTGATTATATTTAAATAATGGATAAGAAAGTAAAATCAAAATAATGAAACCCTTCCTAAAAAAATGAATATCAGATGTGATGCACACGTTTAAACAACAGTAAAATAAGTTAGTTTATGAGTAATAAAACAATAAACACGTCATTTTACATGTGCTTTAACACGTCCGAGAAGGCTAGAATCTTTTTACTTTTTTAAGTAATAAAATATTTTTTTATATATTCAGCACATATTATACATTATAGTTGTCCAAGAGGAGCCAACCGGGTTTCTCGGAGCCTACTGCTAGGGTTTTGAACATTGGGTTGATTATTTCGTCCGACGGTGTGTCGATCAACGCTGTCGTCGGACGGGAATGGAGCGCGGTTGAGTAGTGGCCATCCTGCACAGCTGTTAGATGAGGCGTGGATGTTTTTGGTTTCTCCAGGGAGTTGTCTCAAGGAGTAGCATGTGCACGATTGTCGTGCGGCTTCATCTGGCTGGGCTTCTTTCTCATTGGACGGGTGCTGCAGTTTTTATCGGGTTGGCGGCAAGGAGGTGGTGCGTTGAGATGGGGCGACCGTGGTGATGATCTACCCTGAGTTTTTGGGTGGTTCTCCGAGATCGGTTAGATGGGTCTCTAGATGGGCTCTGTTTCGGGCTAACGCGGTTGACCGAAGACAGTGCTACGCGAGGCTTCTGGCCGCGGTTTGTCAGAGGGGTGGGATTGCTGACGACAGAGTGGAGCTTGTTGGCGCGGTGCACAGGGGTTGCTCTGACGGGCTGTGACTTGGGCTGTCTGCATTCATGGTTAAGGGTGGGCTGGGCCTAGGTTAGTTTTCAGCTTTTATGTTTTAGTCTTTTATTTTTCCATAATAATATTCCCCTTTCGGTGAGTAGTAGTGTAGTGGGTTTTAGTCATGTCTTGTCACGTCCTGAATTATGAACAATAAAATTCTAATTTGAAAACGTGATAATTCGAATAAACTTCAAATATCACCCATACATTATTGTACACAACTTCTCTAATCTCTCATGATGTGAACCTAAATACCCTCACCAGTAAATAAAATCATACGCCATGGATTGGTGCACCAGGTTGTAAACAAACAAATTCGGTAAGCTTGACATTTTGCGACACTTTACCATGAAGCTCAATGTCCTTTGATTTGGCATCATTCCTATCGCTCTTTGTCCTCCTTGGTTGAAAACCTTGGATCATGAGACGACTCCTTGATAACTCATCAACATTGATGCCGAGTTGAGACATGGTCGACTTGGGTATGATATTTACTACTCACCCTCCGTCTATGAGCATGTGATTCAACTTCCGCTCTCGTATGTACCCTGTCACAAAAAGAGGTCGATTATGTGGCTTAGAGCCCAATTGGAGGTCATCATCTGTGAAGTGAATGGTATCACAATATGCATCACACGCCCCACATTCCTTCATGCTTGTGGAGTGTTTTTCTACGTCGATAAGTAACTCCACAAGTAAGCATCTTGTTGATTTTGGCAGTTGCATCAAGTCAGAGAGGCTAAGTTGGAAAGGTAGACTCTCCAATTGTTTCAACACCTTATTCCTTTTTAACACTTGACTTGCACTTATTTCTCTTGCTTCAGGCTTTTCATCTTCTTTGGAGCTGACTTCACAACTTGTGGCCATTGAAGTGACCTTCGGTTGTTTTGCAGGCAAGTGCTCTATTGACAATTTTCGGCGAAGAGGCTTCCACAAATATGGAACGACTTTCATCTCAAAACGTCCTCGTCTGTTCTCCTCCCGTCGTGGAGGTGATTTCTTATAACTTGGTCGGGCAACCGGTGAGTTTGGCATCATACCTTTGCGAGTTCTTCTCCGAGTGACCATAATCCATCCTTCATCATCGACATTAGAGGCAACTTGGAGGATAGGTGTGGAAGCAGGACATTCTTTAACTTCTTTGGTCTTCTTATGTTCGCGCACCTCCTTTGTGAAACAGAACGATGCTTTCATCGGGTGAACAGGGAGTGGAATTGGTTCGAACGACCCGAATGTTACGGTAGTGCAATTGACTTCAGCAACATCGTCAACGTCCAGCTCAATGTTCCCTTGCTTGGCGAGGTTCATTATCAAATCCTTGAGAACAAAGCACTTCCCTAAAGGGTGACTAATGAAGCGATGATATTTTCAATACTTCAGATCGTTGACTCGATGCATTTCTTCTGGACGTTTGCACTCCGGAAGCTCTATTATCTTGTTTTCGAGCAGATCCTCTAACATGCCCGCCACATCAGAGTCTGGGAACGGGTACGTATTTCGCTCCATCTCCTTCAACGTGCGTTTACTCCTATCGTAGGTTCGAGGAGGTTCCACCTTATTGAACTCTTATTTATACCGCGTAGAGATCTTAACCGGTGCAGTATTGATGACCGTTGATTCTTTGGAAGGCTTCTTCACAACCTTGTCAAATCTGCTTCCGAAAACTTTGTTTTTTCGTTGGTCAACCAGGGACTCATTCTTTTTCTTATGACTTGCCAAGCTTAGCTCCATGTCGTGGGCTCGAGTAGCCAACTCTTCGAACGAACGAGGCTTGATTCCTTGTAAGATGTATAGCAAATCAAAGTGCATGCCTTGGATGCACATTTCAACGGTTGACACCTCTGATAGTCCTTGCAATCAAGGCTAAGTGAGTGCCATCTATTGATGTAGTCGATCGCGGGTTCATCCTTCCGTTGCTTCGTGTTAGTTAGCTCCATCATGCTCACCGTCCGTCTTGTACTATAGAATCGATTAAGGAACTCGCGCTCCATTTGGTCCCAACTGTCAACATACTCCTGCTCTAAGTCTGTATACCACTCGAAGGCATTTCCCTTCAACGAGCGAACAAACTGCCTAACAAAGTGATCGCCTTCTGTCCCGGCGTTGCTGCAAGTCTCCACAAAGTGGGCGACGTGTTGCTTTGGGTTTCCTTTATCTTCAAATTGTTGGAAATTTGGTTGCTGATACCCCAGCGGCATCCTTAAGCTGTCGATCCTCTTCGTGTAAGGTTTGGAGTAAGTGAGGGAGTCACGAGAAGGACCTCCATATTGAGCCCGAATTGAGTTGGTGATGATGTCCTACAATTTCTGGGGTGATAAGGAACCAAGGGAGTCGCCATCGTTCTTGGACGTTTCTCCCTTTTCATTTACTTTACTCCTGCCATGTGACCCTTTGGTGGAGTTCTCATCATTGTGATATTCCAACTTGCTATAGAGCTCAGCGATTTGCATATCCTTTTCTTCAACCGTTCGGGTGAGCTTTTCAACCATCTCCAACAGATTGGAGAGTTGCTCCTCGACTGTGGATGCCCCCGTCACCAAGACCTGCGCATTGTCAGAAGAGGATTCATGTGTCATAGAATAAAAGTTATCTCCATCTTCTTTGGGACTTCCATGGTATGATGTCGTGCTTGATTCGTCATCAGAGAAAACGTCTTCTAGAATAGGGCCATCACCATGAACGGATAGAGGAGATTGCTCCTTTGGCTCCTTCTCATTTGACACTTGCTTCTTCCCACTTTGAGAGACATGCTTTATTGCTCCCAAGCTCTCCAAGGTGATGACTGGTTGACGAGGCTTACTAGCAAGTGCCATACACATCGTGGGTTGAGCTCTAGCCACACTCCGGGTGAGAAGGGTAATCGGTTCACTCTTTGATTTGGAGAATGCTTGTTTGGATTTCTTGACCGGCTCGGTCTCTCCGCTTAACCTCCCAGTTGTGGACTTGGATTTTTTCAATTGAACGCCTTGGTTGTTCTTGGAAGTCATCGCACAAACGAAAGATTTCTTCGGAGAAGGAGATGAGAGGCCAAAAATGTCCCACTGGGCGTGCCAATTTGTAGAACGATAATCTAAAAACAAACAAGAGTGCAGACACGTGTACAAATAAAAATATAATTTATTTATATCAAGCGCAGGGTTACAATCTTTGTGAACTCCTCTGATTCTATCTCTGTATATGACTTGGCTCAAGGGTGACGTGCACTTGATCTTGAGAATTTGAGGTGACGTGCACTTGATCTTGAGAATTTGAGTTTGATTTGGATTTGGATTTGATGAAGAACGAGCAGTTTGGCCGCTTGATGATTCTTTGTGGACTTGAGTTTGGATTTGGATTTGATGAAGAACGCGCGATTTGGCCGCTTGATGATTCTTCGTGGACTTGAATTTGGATTTGGATTTGATGAAGAACGAGCGATTTGGCCGCTTGATGATTCTTCGTGGACTTGAGTTTGGATTTGGATTTGATGAAGAACGAGCGATTTGGTGGCTTGACGATTCTTCGTGGACTTGAGTTTGGATTTGGATTTGATGAAGAACGAGCGATTTGGTGGCTTGATGATTCTTCGTGGATTTGATGATCTTCGTGGACTTGAGAGAGACTTCGGGATTTTTCGAGAGTGATCTTGCTCAAGTGATTTTCTCTCTTCTTCTCAAGTCTAAAATCCCCCCCTCTCTTTATGTTGAAAGAGGTATTTATAGTGTCAAGGCTTCCATTTTGTAGAATATTTTAATGACACTAAAATAATAAATTTCTTTAATTGTATAATTAAATCAATATCATTTTTCTATTAATTTAAAATTAGTTATTCTCATAACTAAATTAATCAAAACATAATTGACTTAATTATAACCGTTAAGGAATTTATTAATTTTATCAAATATCCGATTACCATTTCGAATTGTGAATGACATTCAATTTTCGGAATCACGTAGTTTAGATTACGATCATCCGTTTATGTGCTGACACGAGTTTTATTCAGATCCGCACTAACTTTGTTGACTTTTGGCCACGTGTGCAATTTTGTCGGGCTCTTGGTCGATTTAATTATTTAACGAAGATAATTTACTTCATTAAATTTCATGTGTCTACAAACACGCATAGAATTACAAGAGAAAAATAATGAAAACGTTTGATTATGAATGCACTCATAAGTCACAGGCTGGCCCATCTGGTTGTCAAATAATATATGAAAATATAAGTGCTAATGAGAAATCGGGGAACCCATCTGTTTACCCAAATACATTTATAATACGGGTACTCATAAGACTCAGATACTTATCTATTACCCCTCATGCAGTTACGCCGTCAGACATTGGGCAACCCATATGTTACCCAATATCACAAAAATATGGGTACTCATAAGCAGGTAACACATATGTTACCCCTCATGCAGTACACCGGCAGACAGACTAGAGCTCTAATTGAATCGTAACTGTCACCCGGCCAAGGCTAAGTTCTGATATGCCAACACGCCCGAAGACAGAAAAACGTTTTAACATAATTCAAGTTAAAAGCCACGTACAATACAATCCGCACATGTTATTGTACAAAAACTAATCGACTCATGCTCAAATAAAATAAATATCAGTGCTATAATAAACTCATTTGGAACTAGGAATATGACAGTATATAATATAGCAACCCATATATATGTATCGATTTTACCATTTATACACATACACAACCCACTATATCATATACATATCATAGTTCGATCTTTTAAAATAAAACATAATTATGAATCACCATCAATGCTAGACTCGTCATAGTGAGATTTACTCACCTTATTTTCCTGAGCGTAATTTCCACAATACCGAAAGAAAATCCTTCACTTGTTTTGTCGATCACCTAGTTGTATAAAAACTGGTTAGAAACGTTACGTAAAACCTCAAATGCCGAATCAATACTACTGTTTACTGTTCAGCAATATACGGTTTTTTACGTATTTACTATTCATATATTACTGTTTATGTACGTATTGTTTACATATTACTGTACACCAATGTACTGTTTCATTATAATTATTGTTTCAGTAAATACTAATCACCGATTTACTATTTCAGAAAATTACTTTTACAATTACTGTATAGAAATGACTTTTTTACATTTACTATACATAATTAATTTTTTTACAATTACCGTACATAAATTTTGTCAGCAGCCGCGCGTTGGGCCCACGCGTAGCTTGCCCACTGCCGCCCAAAACTCTCCCTTTTCATCTCCTCCACCCTTCCACGGCCTAAGGCCGTCTCCTGCCCCCCCCCCCCCCTCACACTCCCTCACACGCCACATACGGCAGTACGATCTCTCCCTCCTCCTCCTCCAATTCTCCACAAATCGCCACAAACTTCACACAATCACGCATATCAATCGATTTAAAGCATTTACGTACCTATATTGAGCCTTAGGACTGCCGGAAAGTCGTGCAGGGGTGAGGTGGCGCCGCTAATCAAGCTCCAATCTGCTTGGAGGTGGCACTAGCGGCAAGGATCGGTGATGACAAGCTAGCCCTCGTGCTCTGGTCTCCCCGGAGAAGAGCTTGGACAATGGTGGAAGTCGCAAAATCCTCGGGTTATTGCTCGAGCTTCACGGTGGCGAGGGAGGGTGCGTCTCGCTCGGGGGTTGATGTAATCGAGCTCGCAAAGATCTTGGAAGCGGCGGTGAGAGCCACGGCGGCCGGTGTGGCGAGATCGCCGAGAGAGATTTATGATAGGGAGAGAGACTCGGGGTTGAGGGGTGTGGCTGTGGGGAAGAGAGTGTGAAAATTAGGGTTTCTATTTTAGGAAACCCTAGTTTCCTAAAATTCTTTTTTTATACCTTTTTCAAAATCGGAAACCAACTTCCGTTGCTAATAAATTTCACATACGACGTCCGATTAGAACGCGTGACGTGTCCACGAATTCGTATTGACGTGTTCCACATAGATGAATTAGAAAAGTCGACTCCCGTATTGCGGAAATGTAACGTTTTTAATTTTTAAACTTCGGTTTCGTTTCGTTTAACATCGTCGATTAAAGCGACAAAAATTTGGGGTATTACATAAGTTGCACACACCCAGTTTAATTAATATTATATTTCATACGTTTTGTTCGTTACATAGATGAATTAGAAATCATGATTAAGTATGTTCTATTCATACTTTGATAGATACTTTCAAAAAGCTAAACATAATCAAAGTTAATTGCAATCATGGAAATTCAAGTTCTATTTCATACTCTTACCATATATCACCACACATAATTCATATTTTCAGCAAGCAACATATATTCACAGTTCAACAAATCAACACCCAACAGATCTCATACAAATAACTCACCTAATGCAAGACCTTAATCGCCTCTGCAATCTCAAATCAAAAGACTTTCCTACCAAAACACATTAAAATATATATTAGATAATCACGGTCAATTGATAGCATATATTAGATTATCAAATTCAATGAATCATGAATCCGTTACCAAAATCAATTGAGGATTACAAAACTCTGAGAATTCAACTGATCTCAGTTGATATTTAAGTAAATGAGGCTCGCATCTTGCTTACATCATAATTTTGGTGTGTATTGGCTGGGTTGTGAGTTTACATCTTGCTTACATCATAATTTTGGTGTGTATTGGCTGGGTTGTGAGTTTACAAAGGCTCAAGATATGTGAAGTTAGAAATTGGGGATGAGTTATATGAAATTGAGAATAGAGACTGTGAGAGGCTTCGAGGCTAATGCGGCTCTTATTTTTCAAATTCGAAGACATGACAACTCGAATCAAAAGCAACTCATACACTTACATAGTGGTACAAAATTGAGCAATAAATAAATTTAAGCGCTCTTAAGAGGCTTACTACAAACAAGACAAGAATTACAAAACTTCTACCTCTAACTCAATTTCTCTAATCTTCTGTTGCGAACCTAAAAACCCTCATATCCACATAAAATCCTACACCATGGATTGGTGCACTGAGTTGTAAACAACAAACCCGATAAGCTTATAAAGCTCGTATGAGTAAACCTGACTCAAGAAACTCATTCTTATAATTCTTCAATATCAGCAACCTCACATAACTCCACAAAACGTAGTCACACAAAATGCATGTTAAAAATTTGTGATTCATGCATAAAAGCAAAGTTCAAGAATTCACAAGTGAAAGCAAATAAGATAAGTGTAATCCCGGCATATAGTTTAGTTCAGAAGATCACATGCATAAAAAAAGGGTAAATTCCTCCTATGGTACCTGATGTTTGGCTACTTGGACAATTTGGTACCTGATGTATGAAAACGGACAATTTGGTACCTAAAGTTCTCAAATTTATGCCATTTTTGTACTTATGTCAATTTTGACCATATTTTCAGGGTTATTTTTGTCATCTTATCTCTACTTTACTTCATTTTTTCATAATACCTCCAAATTATCACTAAAAATTTGATAACTCATCCACTTAGTATATGTGATGATTTAATCAAGGTTCAAATGTTATCGGAGATATTTTATGTTATCGGAGAAATATCGCAGATACGGGAAAAAATAAGATATTTACCCCTAAGATATATCGTTTTTTTTTTCAATTGAGATATTGGAAATGTCGGGGAGATTTTGTACCTTGGATTTACGTATATAAGTTTTCATAATGTAGCTATCAATCTAAATTAATTTTAATTATAAGTAATTTAAAATATATATTTCAATAAAAATTTACAATTACATAAAGGCAATTTATTTCCTTTGCAGAAAATAATTATGATACAATAAGTATATTAAGAAAAAAAATATATTTTCAATATATGCGAAGTAGATGCTAAATGGAGTAGATATATCAATTTAATTATCTCCAAAGAGAGGCAATTATAGGAAGAAATGAAGAAAAATGTGAATTTAATGAGTTTAGGGCTAGAATGACGAAAATAACCCTAAAAATATGATCAAAATTGATAGATATACTAAAATGGCTTACAAATGAGAACTTCATGTACCAAATTATCCATTTTCATACATCAAGTACCAAATTGTCCAAGTAGTCATACTTTAAGTACCATATGAGGAATTAACCCTAAAAAAACACAGGAGAAGAATTTTACAACTCAACTAAAAAATCAAGACCCAAATGCAACAAACAACCATTGGTTCTAGTCCCTCATAAAACACTAGAACAACAACAAAATGGAAAAATATGTATTCAACTCACAAATTCTATTCCTGAGGGTACATCGACCTTATCATCGCCCCCATAAATAGATTGACAATAAAGACTAGAGCTCTAGCTACTCACCCCACACCCGGCCAAAGTATGGTTCCGACACTTGCCTAACGCCACTTAGGTAAAACAAAAAAAACCCACAATGAAGCAACACTTCTACCGGAAAGTACATTTTCTTCTCATCCGGCCTAACACCACATCAATAATCAAATTTACCATAAGATACATTTTCTTCCCTTTCGGTCTCATTTTCCACACAATAAACCACAATCAACATCAAATAATCCAATTTACCGGAAAGTACATTTTCTTCTCTTCCAATCCCTTCCGCCACATTATCAAATAACCACATTCAATTAATCCAAAATACACAATAATAACCATATATAATATAATATAGCAACATGTATACGTATATTGTTATTACCATTAAATATACATATACAAATAAACTATACTATACTATATCAATAATCACAAGCACAACCAATCTCATTCTCAACATTAACCATAGTCCATAATCACCGAATCCCTTTAAAATCATTTATAAAAATACCATTTACTTACCCATGAACTGTTAATGATCAAGTTCATGTTATTTAAAACCAAAACATATTTTTAGAACTATTTTTAAAAGATTAATGATATATGGACTATGTTAACAACTCAAATTAAATTTGTATCAAATAAGGTTTACTCTCCTCTTGCTCCCGCTGCGTCTTCAACACACACTAATCACCCCAATTACACTATAGCAAGCATAATATACGTACCTAATCATAGCAAGATCACAACTCAATATCATTTGAGGAACACAAAACAATGGTCAAGGTCCAAACTCCCCTCACCTAAACTAGCTCGAAGTTGCACAGCTCAAGGCACAACTTCATTAGAGACTAATTAAAGTCTTCACACTATTCCAAAAGTTGCTAAGTCGAAACTACATATAACTCATCCTCGAATCCGCACAGATTAACCTTCCAAAATAATTAAAACCCCAACTAGTAACAATTGAACTTAAAATAGTTCTAGCTCAATCTAAAGCTCCATCTAACCCAAAGACTTGTCATCTGAGACAACTCTTTCTCCAAGACCTCCCAAGGTCTCTAGAATAATGATGACAACAATTGTAACAACTTTACACCTCTTCAACATTCTGATTCCCGTACTTTAAGTATCAATTGAAATGAAACTCGCAACACCCTAACATGCATAATTCACCCAAAAAGAAACTACAGATTATCCCACAGCCCTAAGCTGCCCCAAAAATCTTCGATTTTCCACTCCTCCCAAAACATTGCACGAACACTCTCAACTCAACTAACAAGTAAATTAGGGTAATGAATTCAATTAGATACCTGAAGTAACAATAAACCTAGTCGAAAATCGCCACTAGGTGATTAACGCTAAATCTGCAAATTTGAGGCTCTAACCTAAAAGTGATAGAAGTCATCAAGGGATGATTTTAGATGCAATCGCAATAATAGAATTTAAAGCAACTCACCATTGAAGATGCACTGCTTAGCAACAGTGACTTGAAATTTTGAAATCTAAACTATGAGATCGAATTGGAATGAGTCAATACCACAAGAGGCTAAGTAAGGAGGAAGACATCGTAGCAAGGCTGGCATTGGACTACCTAACATTAGATTTCACCCAGAAGGTCGAGTTGTGGTTGTCGACCAATGCTCTTCAAACTCTAACTTTCAACTCAAAACGAGCCAGCCTGATACCACAGAGAGCATTGCAAGGAGGATACATGCCGATATGAACTAGTTGTGCTGTCAAAGATTGCCGAGATCAAAACCTGGTCGAAGCCAAGTTGTCAGGTCATCTTTTGGCTTTCGATTCACATAGCTCGGTGACAACTGGTGCAAGCCACCACCACATGGAAGAGTGCACGGAAGAGATGAGACGATCTAGGTTGGCCCCATAGCCTGGAACTGTCGGAGCTCGCTGGAAAAGTTGGGTCGGGTCAACCAGGTTCAGGTCGGGTCAGTCTAAAATCTTTGACTCTGAAGGAGGCACACAACTGAGAGAGTGCATGAAGAAAAAAAAGTTTCGCCAACTAATGAAACCTTATAAGGATAGTTTCTATTTATACTTCAAATTTTCAGAATTCAAAACTTTTGTTGACCATAACTTCTTCATACGATCTCCAATTTACGCGTTATGCATGTCTACGAACTTGTATCGACGAGCTCTACAACTTTCATGAAGGAAATTTTCTGAGATTCTAATTGAATAAAATGTCAATTATTGACCCGTCATAATAATGTTTCTGAGTAAATAATCACTCAAACACTTTCATTTCCTCCCTCGCACCATATCATCGGACCACCACAAATTTAATAATCTCTGAAAAATAATTATAAATTAATTATAAATTTTCGAGATATTACAAGATAACACACATACTAATAAAACTGTGGGAAAGCAATCATGTTCGGCTGGTTGGTAATCCCGGACTACCTCCATTTGCAGAGCCGCTACCGTGCCGAGAAGCCATATGTGGTACGGCAAAGTGGTTCTATCCTTATGCATATAGATCTCAAAATACTCTCCAAAAATAATCTCCAAAGCGTATCTCAATCACAAAATCATTTCCAATAGGATTATGAAATCGCAGGATTCTGACCTCCAGGCAAAGATTACAACATAATTTCCTCTAGACATTGTTGATTTATGTGGTTCAAAATCTTATGGAAAGTAGACTTACATAGCTTTCTATCCATAAATGGCACTTTTTCTAGTTTAGTGTGAGATGTCTGTGGCAATCCGTCTAAGTTAGATGACATGCACTGACAGATTTCCTGATTCTTGTAGGATTTGACTTCTAGGCGACCAATTGAATCTCCATCATAATTCTTGGGTTTGAACAAATTCCTAGTCCAATTAGGACGCTTCATATGACATTAATGCTCAGCTACTCGAACATAGCTCCTCATGTAGCAAGGATTCCTAACATCATAAGGAAACAACTTCTTATTCAACTTGCATTCATTACTTCTGTTCATTTACGTTCTTTCTCCATCATTGTGTATCCATGACACCTATAATACAAAACTAAGTAAATTATATGATAATAAGAGAAAAATATAGCAAAAGTATGGTAGGTTAACTTCTATTTTCATAGACATATTTACATTGAACCCTAGGAAATTCATCATCAATGATTTTGATGGTACTCCAATTTTTATTGATGAAAAAGAGGATATCAAAGTGAAGAATCATGACTCCAAGGAGGAGAATTTCAAGACAACTAGCACTGACATGTTTCCTACCAATCAAGATGATCTGAATGTTGTGGCTATTGCTACTATCTCTTGTCGCAGTTGACAGAAACGAGGACGAGATGATGATAACAAGCTTATATGACTCCTTTGTCTATTGAGATTTTTGATGGTCAATTAACAAAATGGACCAAACAGTCAATAAATAAGAGTTGAAGGGTATGCTTTAAATTTGAAACCTGAAGGAAAAAACTATTTTTACTTATAAGGTGTCACAAGTATTAATCATCTTTTATATATACAATATCACCTATTTTTCTAATAGAGTTCGCTCAACATGAGTGCACCACTAGTTGTCCGATGCGCTGTGCTATTTTGACTTAGTCATTTTAATTGCATGACTAGTTTAGTTTTCGGTACAAGTTTGAAAATCTTTTCTAGTTCACGAGTTATTCATAGTGATTTAGTTTACAAATGAGTGTTATGTTTCCTCAATTATTCCCTATGATGCATGGACACACTCAAGAGGTCGCGTGTCTGACATAGACATGGACACAGACACACTCCGAGACGTTCGAACAAGCAAACTACTTTACGGACACGCCTCGGACACTCTCTGACACGTGTGTATCCTCTATGGACATGCTCTGACACTTGATCCATGAAACTATTGGCCAAATTTTGGTTGAGTCAAAATTCTTGGTCTTATTGGATTTGTTTTGAGCCAATCCAAAACTTATGTGAACATGGAATTAGAAATCAAAATCTATGAGAACTGTGAAAATGAAGTCGAATGTAAGAAGCCAATATCTGAAATTGAAACCCAGGAAATCTAGTATCAAACATGAATTTCAAAATACTAGAACATGAATAATATAACATAAAGATTGCTTGCAAGGGAGACTAGGAGAGAGTGAAGGCATAGAGAAGGGGCAGAAGGTTGAGTGAAGTGAAAGAGAGAGATGAGAGTCTCTGAGTATTTGAGAGAATGAAAAAGAGGCAGAGAAGATGTCGAAGAGAGAGAATGGGGATTAGATATTCACTTTTCCTTATTATACTTAGGTTGTGATCAAGTGTGAGAAACTTCATTATATGGATTAGATATGGAAATGATTTGGGCCCTGAAATTGGGCTCAGGTCTTAGGCTTCAAGAGTTGGGTTACACACAAAGCCGTTCAACTCAAACTGAAAATTAATTTTCAGAAAATAATATTTAATTTGGTATATATTAAAATTATATTTATTCAACATGTCCATCAAAGGCAAATCCACATAATCATCTAGCCATTTTCAGATATTATTTAAGTGGATTACTTTGTAATGATAGGGGAGTTTTCTAATATCAGGATGTTCTATTGGAATTGTATATAGTTGTTGGAGGAGAGGTACTTTGACATATGGTATCATTGATGGAGATTGGAGAGTAGTGATAAATGACAGGAGCTCGTAATTACGAATTTATTAGAGATCATGATATTGAGAAGTATATGAAATTGAACTATAGGTCTTGCGGTAGTCCATTTTAAGAGAGGTTATGTCAAATTTTTCAATACAATTATCCTCTAATTTTAGTTGCACAAGTTTACCTCGGATTCAGTGGATAGAGAAATCCGAGAGCGGTTCTACCACTATGTGGTTCCACTTTGTACCATTCTCTTTTCAGTAAAATGATCATCGATCTTAATTGAAACATACAGAATGACTCTAGCATGCGACTATCATTTACTGGATTGAAAAATAGGGCCATTTTCCAAAATAAAAATGAAAAGGAAAACAAAAATAGTAGCAGTAATGATAATACTTAATAATTAAGTGTCCACGTCCTTTTGGTCAAGCAAGAAAAAGTATGGTCGTCTCCGAGTCTTACAAATTCCAAAAACGAGACAGATTGACAGATGAGAATTTGATCCGACGCTGCATCTCAATTTCAAAGTGAGCATGGGAAGACGGTGAAGCTCTGCTCATCAACATGGGTATACTGGGTCTTCTTGGCTTTGCGCTCCAATGCTTTGATGTTCTTGCATGGTACGATGATGAACACCTTGTTAAAGTTGAGAAATTTCCTTCAGATTATAATGACAAACTGTGGATCTTATTTATGGTTTACTTGCAGGCCTCTCATCGCTCTGCTCTATCCTCTGTAAGTTTCCATCTCTGACTTAAACAAATCTAATAGTTAACTGATGATGATCATTATTTATCTGACAGGTATTCTTCCATAAGAGCAATCGAGACAAACTCCATTACAGACACTCACAAGTTGAATACGTATTGGGTCGTCTTCTCATTGATCTTGCTCTTCGAACATGTTTTTATGAAGCTCCTAGAATGGTAATTCTCGTTCATTTCTATTTTCTTTTGCCTTTTCTATTGGTTATTTCTGTTTTTTGATTGTCTACTCGATGAAAGCAAAGAGATTGTGGAACCTTGTATAATCTAGGCAAGAGAACTGTATCATTTAACTGCATACTCTACGAAGGAAATGGGAGAATTAGTTGTAAAAATGAAAGAGGGAATCTTTAAACGTTTTCTAGCCTTTACTGGTATGCTGGGATTGCTGGACATCACAGTCTGAGGTATGGAATATAGAGTTGGGGCATGAATGTGTTTGTTGTATAATAAAGGAGTAAATGAGTCCCTACAGAACAGAAAGTTTCAGGATTCAATTTGAAAAATACATCAAGACGCATATGATATATTTATGTGTTTGTTATTATAGATAAAACTCGGTTTCGTGTTTAAGGAGAAATATTGATACCCATGTGGATTGTTTGGATTTATAATTTTATATGATCCTCATGTGTAAAGGGAATTACATGAATTTTCTAATCGTTCACATCTTTGTTGTTCTATAATGCACTTCAAGCTTTTCAATAAGTATGATGTTTCAGTTCAAGCTTAATGTCAAATCAATTTATGTTCATGTGCAAATGTAAACCTGTGAAGAAGCTTTCAGTCCTTTTATTTTCAAAGAAAAAGAGCCTACTCTGTTTGATATCAATGGGGTCCTTTACGACAACGTTCTGAATCTTGTTACAATTTGTCAATATGAGCGTAATATGTAATATTTCTTTCACTAACTTTTTTTTGGTTCTATTTTCCAACTCGAAACCTGTCAGGTTCCTTCTTTGGCCATACATTAGGCTACTGATTGTCTTTGTTTTGGTGATGCCGCATTTTGATGGTGCCTTATATGTCTATAAACACCTTATCTATCCATGCCTCTCCATGGAACCCCATATTATTATAAACTTGTTCAATAAGCGGAAGGAGTCCCTTCTGAAAGATAACTTTCTCGCTGAGTTGGAAAGTTATGTCAACAAGAATGGACCTGAAGGTTTGGAGAAGTTTATCGCTAGCAAGGTAAAAAGGGCTTCTTGTATCAATGTACATGTGTTCCGAAAGATAAAATCTGAGAAAACACATTCATTTTTGCTCAGTAAGACCTTTAAAATGTTCATTGTTAGAGGTTGATTACCAGTTCCTGACTCATTTATTCTTACGAATATTTTTATCAGACTACGAGGAGCTTAGTTCACTTTTAACCATGAATAATGAAGCTGGTAGAATGCATAAGATCCCTGTTGTGATTCATAGATTTTTCATTGTCCTTTATATACAGTATTAGTCAGTTGACCTAGATGAATTGCCGAATAATCCCAAACGGCATTGGAAGAGTTTTTGTTGTTGAATGTGATCACTGATAAATCTTGAAAAAAAAAACGCCTTTCTAATATTACTGCTTCTGACTTAACTCCTTAGTTGATCATCTGACCAATCCTTGTCTCGTCTTGTCTTGTAGTCCAAATTCATGAAGCCAAATGGTGAACAGAAAGATATCAAAGCTGTGCAGGTAATGCTGAAAAATAAGGAAGCAACTGCTAGCCAAGTAAAGTTTTCTATGTAGTACATTCTTACAACTATGTTGATGCTTATAATCTGTTCATGGTATAAAGATTTGGCATCAGTTGCAATTTCTTTACATGAGAAAAAGAAATGCTTGCAGTCACTTTGCTGAATATTTGGTGGCAGAACTGCTTCTTATACTTCTGCAGCTGTGCCTAATGTGTTGTTATCATTCTTTTGTCCGGACTTGTCAGATGAATTCGGGTTTCAATCTTTATTTGGAATGTTGATATCTATGTTTATCTTCTTTATAGCAACAGAAATGTGTCCATTTAAGAGTTTATTAATGAACGGAAGGAAAAGGAACCCGTTTTAACCTTGTTTCATTGCACTTGTAGGTTAGTCTGGCAGAGCCTAATCTCACTATGAATGAAGATAACTTTTCTTCTAGGAAGATGAATGAAAAAGGCATCGAGGTTGCAGACAGAAAAGATACTCCACCTCCAAAGAAAGTCCAGAAGGAGTCGACCACTGTCAGTGCTCTATCAACTCAAACTGATGCAATTTCTAATTCGCCTCTAGGTGATAATAAGCACAAGGCTACATACGAGGCACTGGAGATAAATAATGAGGCAGTGCAGAAGATCACTTGGCCTGAAAATCGTATTGAAAAGCCAGATGATGTTGTAACAGGTATAGAAGATCCAGAGTCTCCTAGAGAAGTCCAGAAAGAGTGGACTTGTGCTCTCTGTCAGGTAACTACTACAAGTGAAAAAACTTTGAATTTCCACCTGTCAGGGAGAAAACACAAGGTGGCATACGAGGCACTGAAAGCAAAAAACCAGGCAAAAGTGCCCAAGATTTCCCCAGCTTCAACTCATCAACCGAACAAAGAGACAGGAAAGAGTATCCACAGCAGTGAATCAAAAACAAAAGGTACTGTAAATGAAAATGTGCGAGGCCAGAAAAGTAATGGTCCACCTCCAACCACAAATAAGTGCTGTAAACAGAAAGAGGAGGTAGCAGAGAGTGTTTCCAGCAATGGCCAGAAAGGGAAAACTGCTATACCCGTTGGGAAGGTACAAAGTCAACAACCGAAGCCAAATGAAGTTCCAAGGGTGAAGAGCCCCAGCTTCTGGTGCGAAATTTGTAGCTTACGCTGTCCTAGTGAGATTGACATGCGCTCTCATCTTAATGGAAAAAAGCACAAAGGAAAATGTGCAACAACGACAGGAGAACCTAATCAAGATGGCAAGGATAAATATGCCTAGTGGCCCTATGTGATACCGCAATTGGTGAGTTTAACGGTCTCTGGTTTTCGTGTCTCATCTAAGTTGAAGGAATTGCTGTCATAGTTTATCACCAGAAATGCAGGTTGTGGAGCGAACTCCTTGAAAAAGCAGTAGTTTCACTAGTTTGTAATTCTGACTTTCTTTGCTAAGCAACTGATGACATTTGATGCGCAGTTTAATCATGTTATATGATCAACATGAGTTGCATCCCGTTTAAAGGCTTGCTCAACATTTGCCCAGTCTATAAACTCAACGTAATTGGCGTATGAGTTACATTCAGTTAACCCTGCAACAGAGGCCACCTTTCATGGCAAAAATTAACATAAGCATTGATAATATATGCCCAGTGATATTCATCATTCAACAGAAAAACAAAAAAACAAAAAAAGGTACGGATCATCGAACTTCCTTGGCGTCAAAGACGCTTTGACGGTTCTAATATCTTTACAAATTCAGCTTCTGGTTTTGTCATTTAGGGACCTAAACCATTGATCCTCAAGTCCTCGCCAACATTCAGACGCAAGTAGAGCAGTCGAGATTAGAGAAGGGTCTGGGAAGACACCTTTGCCGTTCAGTAGCATGGTATTAACTATAGCACTTTTAGCTAGTTGGTGCCTCATTTAATATTATCTTGTAGAGATGAATTTAGATTTTTTAAATCTGGGTTTTAGGGCGTAATTTCGTTACGGGACATTTGGAAGTTCTGGGTAAATCTAATTCTTACTGCTGCAGCATTTAATGTCATGTTCTTATATTGGAGCACTTTTAAGGCTTTTCATCACTGAACTGAGCTGATACAAAGACTAGAGACTAATAATTCCTTTTTCTTTGTTTCTGTTGGTAACTCTGTAATTTAAGTCATTTTTGTCTCGTCTGGCCAAAGCTGACTCTGAGCTTCAGTACAGCATAAATAGGGTGTATCTTATGTGAAAGATTGCAAACCAATAAGGGAAGAAGAGACCTTGGTATTGATTTATTGCCATGTGTTCCAGAATGGTACAATATATTGCAAGGCAACTATGCCTTTTGAGAAGTTGGCATGGCAAGATTAACTACACTGCTGCCTGGTAATTCCTTCCATTGCTGAGTCACCGTTTTGATCTGGGTGAAAAAGTTAACACCTGCCTTGCCTGTAATTTATAACAAACTATTTAAAAACCTCAAACTAAATATTTATAATTTGCTTCTAATTATTACGATCATAAAATCACCAAACATAGAACCAACTAACTGGTAAAAGATGGGTAATACCATAGGAGTTCAAATCTCCTGCAAAAGATGCCTTGTTGCCGGTAAAGGAGAAAAAGGGCAAGGGAACTGGAGTAGGCACGTTGATACCGACCTGTTTCATATACTCAAAATAATTTAGAAATTAATATATATTGTATAACTTATCTTGCGAACTTTTTCGAATCAAGTTGACAATCACATTTTATCCCAAAAAAACAAAAACAAAGTAAACATTTTCCCAGTAGAGAGAAGAAACATCTGCGATACAATTTCTTGGTTGAACTTTCTGTCAGTCCAATTATTTTTCTTGCAAATTCAGCTACATAAGATGTCAGAAAATGTGATTACCTGCCCAGCCTCAATTTCTGTTTGAAATTTCCGTGCAGCTACCCCAGATGTAGTAAATATAGAAGCACCGTTGCCATATCTGTTCCGAAAATGAAAATACAATAATTATGAAGCCCAAAATACTTCAGGAAATTGATCTAAATGAGGGAAGCAACAATGAGTACCAGTTTCTGTTTACAATGTTTATGGCCTCTTCTAGACTGTTGGCCTGGCATAAAGACGAAAAATTATAGATTAGCAATATGCATGCCAGGACGAGAAAATAGGGGACCTGCTGAGTATCAGTAACGGACTTGTCTAAAGTACCTCCATGCAGAGAAGAACTGGACCAAAGATTTCTTCCTGTACAGAAGATAGAAGATAATAAGTTCCCAACAGAATTTTAAGTTGTTTTCATCATCATGAACTCCAGACAATTGATCAACAGGTACAAACATAGGTGAGGTCAATGTAGAGGTTGAAATCTTTGCTAGCCACTGAGGAAAGTACCCCCCCCCCCCCCCCCCGGGCACATGTTTGTGTTGGAAAATTATCTCATGTGGTCTGGGGTGCCGATGTCAGTCCAATTTCAATCCACATAATGATACTTTTATTTTTGGCCAATAAAAGTAGAAGGGAAAATTGGAAGAGTGCCCCGACCAGAATAAGTAATTTATATATTGTATCTTCCTTATCTCAATATATTTTAGCCAGATATTACATCAATCATAGTATCCACTCATATTACCAAAAGTTTTGGTTAACCTCCTATTACCAAATAAATGGCTTCAAAAACAGGAATATTGATGGATATTGATTCGTGATCTACGAAGTTTTCTCTAGAAACTATGATAGATCCACCAAGCAGAAATACAAAATGGAAAACTTCAGGAAAAGAAGAAAAAAAAAGGGAGGGATGGAAAAGAAGAAGACCTTGTAGCAGTCCATGTCAGTTGTAACATTTGATAAGATCGTAGGGCCAATAAAATTTCCATGCTCGTAACCGGGGACCTGCTTGTCAAGAATAAAGAAGTATAAGCAAACCATTTCTCTGAAAACTGAGTCAGTTGAATATATTGACATTATAGAACAAACATATAGTGATTAAGACAATTCTACAGAAAAGTACCACTATATTTCTCCCATCAAGCAATAGCCTGGCACCACTCTCAACACCAGATTGTATTAAGTTGCAAATCCGTTGCTTGGCCTGTGAGTGAGTTTTATAACATGTCATAAATTAAAGTCTCCAAAACGACCATGTGACCCTGATGTTGTTAAGAAGCTGATATTGACGTGATATTTGTGCAAGGGTAATGTAAATAGATTGATAAATTATACAATGACCTACTTTTGATATTACTATTGTGTATCTTGGAAAATAAAAATCATAATGTTGTCAAAACATTGGTCTCCAGGAAAAAAAAAAGGAAAAGGAAAAGGAAAACAAAGGAACTTCCATGTACGTACTTGCTTGCTAATCACAGGCCCAAGGTCAGCATCAGGTACTGTGCCAGCCCTTACTTTCAGCGATTTGCCACACTCCACAAGTTTATTTTCCATGGAAAAGAGTAATGGTTTAAATCTAGTCTGAGTTCTTCATTTCTTTTAAGAAATGCATGGAAATAATAATATATAGGGACACCAATGATTTAAGGGGAATACATATAAAGGATACTTATACCGTCTAATACAAATAAATACAGTAAGTAGGAAGAGAATTACCTTTCTCTGATGAATATAGCAAACAGTTTGATTCTAATAATGCCAGTATTTTTGTGGTTTAATTTTTGGTTTTCCCAGAGATATAAAAGGTATCTTTCACACATGAACTGTGGTATTAAAAACAATAAATCGAGTGGTTTTATTTGAAATAGAGTATATATTACAGTACAATGTTTCTTTTGGCAAAATAAATATTAAAGACAATATGGCAACCAATTTCATGTAGGTCATTGAAAAGTGGAAATAATGTATCCACATTTGTTTCTAGTCTTTACAAGAACCACATTTCATTTTTTGGCAGCAACAGAAAATGGTTAACAATCTTCTAGTGTCATTAATTTATAATGCATATGAAGTTCCAGTCTGTGCCACACTGCGGACGTCTGCTTTCTAACCCGCATAAATATATATATATATATATATATCTGCCATGACTTTGGATCAAGAAACAAAATTAAATAAATTGGAAAGAGTAAAAATATAAGTAAACAAAAAACAAAAGCACCATACCATGACTTTGAATCTCCGACGAAAACAACTGTGCTGAGTGCCATGCACCTCTGTCCTGTGGCACCAAAACCAGCAGCAACTAGAGCATTCAAAGTAGCATCAGGACTGGCATCAGGCATGACAATTGCATGATTTTTAGCGCCCATGTTCGACTGAAGAAAGTAGTTTATCAAGGCAACTATATTATGTGTCACTTGAAAATAAAACTAGCTCTTACTCAAAAAATTAGGTATATTTGAATGTGTTGCTTGTATGAATGAAAACAACTTTTACTGACAAACTTCAAAATTGTAGGCTAATCCTCATCAACTTAATATGCCGGCTATTAAAATTGCAGACTAAACCGAAAACCAACTAGGATGAAAACTACTAGTCCAAATTGAATAATCAAAATGAAAATAGTCATCAACTAATGGCTAATGAATCAATAATATAGAAATACAACACACAAACTGGAGCAAGGATGCAATGCACAATCGGAAACTTACTGTATGAATCAATGATATAGAAATATAACACACAAACTGGAGCAAGGATGCAATACACGATCAGAAACTTACTGTATGAATCAATGATATAGAAATATAACACACAAATTGGAGCAAGGATACAACGCAGAATCAGAAACTTACTGTATTAGAACCCACAAATGATACAGCTCTGATATCATCATCAACACAAATTGCATTAACAATATCCTGCCACAAAGCACTAGGTATTTAGGAAAACCAAAATCTCAAAGGCTGCAAACTTTTTACATCAATTTACCCATATTTATTCAATTATATAATGCCTCTGGAACAATCATATATTGAAAGGGAAATTGCTCCACACGATTTGTGCTTATACAAATCCAGCTTGTGTCCATGAGAATATATTTTCTTCACTAGATTACATATTCCAAACCCAATGAAATTATTCATTCCCTCACTCTTCAGTACCTAGATTCTCACTCAAACTAGGTTCACATGTTTAAGGATAAAATGAATTGTTAATTTTAAGAAGAAAAGCTTTTGATTTTAGACAGGAATGCAAAGCTGAAGCATCCCATTTTGGGCTAATACTAATGAGTTTCACAAAAATAAAAAGAGCGACTCCAACCAAGTCAAGTATTTTAACTTATTTTAGTGCATCCCTTCTATTCTCACTAGTTACAGTAGCATAGGACAAAAGATAAAGCTAAAAAACAAAAAACTTATGTATGTGTAAGACATTCCCAACATCTTCAAATAATGACAAGTACAATTCAAGCAAGTAAAAGTAGTTTGACTGTGTTCATACATTGGTTCCATGAACAATATTTAAGACACCATCAGGCAAACCTGCCTCCATTGCCAACTCTGCTAGCAGTACAGAAGCACCTGCATACAAGAAAGTTCAGCCCCTCACTGGTGAGGAAAATTCAAAACAAATACGAATATAAAAGACAGGAGAATTCAAATAATAGATGCAATGGATAGATTCTAAAGTAGATGTTTACCTTTTATATGACTCAGATTTAAATCAGAGTACAAAAAATAATTGGTGATACTATCATCATTCTTCTTTAAAAAAAAATTCTTCTTTCACAAATAACATCAACAAGTTGAAACAGAAAAGCACCTACTGTGTTAAAAACCTATAATTATCCATATCAGCTACATCAGGGAGCATTCACGTTTTCTCTTCCTTGTGATTATTCAATCACAAAAATGAGGGAGGTAATGCCCAAGGATTAAAAATACCATATTCTAATTAAGTCACAATCACCTGGATCTTTTTCTGATGGCTTTAGGATAAACGTATTCCCGCATGCAACTGCAATTGGGAACATCTGCAGTGAGATCATGAGACACAATTAGAAATGGATGAGGTTTTCTTTTCTTTCTTTCTTTTCCCGCCAGAACTACCTTTACAAGATTGGGGAAAATATATACATGGGGGAAACAGTGGGGGAGGCTTACCCATAATGGAATCATTGCTGGAAAGTTGAATGGACATATCCCAGCACATATACCAAGTGGCTCTCTAATACTATACGCGTCAATTCCATTTGATACGTTTGAAACATACTCCCCCATTTGCAGAGTTGCTGTATTACAAGCATGCTGTACGACCTCTGAATGCAAAAAAGTTAAATTAACAGAGCTTCATCAAAATCCACTAAAACTCACCCATGGAGAATAAATGTATATTATTAACATCAAACCACAAACACTAACCTAGCCCACGAAACACATCACCATGTGCATCCTTCAATGTCTTCCCCTGTTCTGTTGTGATATTTAAGGCTAACTTATCCTGAAAAGAAAACACGGTGATTAACATAACTCAATTAAAATTATTTTCAAGGAAGTTAAAAAAATCACATCCATCACAATTACAATGTCTCTCCTAATAAGCTCTTGCAGCTTAAGCATGATCCTTTGACGGGTCGTGACAGGTGTGTTGCGCCATGTTTGAAACGCCTTCTTTGCAGAATACACCGCGGCTTTGAACTCCTCATTCGTGGTCAAGGGAACTTGCGTTGCCTATCAACCAATTTCAAAAATAAAAATCATAAATTCTGCAACGAAAACAAGAAAACAAAACGAAAAGAGCATACAAAGTGAAGCATATTACAAACTTACTGGATTTATAACGTCGATTGACGCAGTCAAATGCGAATTAACAAAAGCACCTCCAATCAGATTGGGAACTCTCTGACATTTTAAAACAAATCAACACGAAATTCAATGAAAAAAGTGGCACAAACATCACCTCCTGATTTGTAATCCATCCATATGAACAACATAGAGAATAATAACAAAGTCCAACACGGTATCATTCAAGTCAAACCAAATCCAAAAGAGTAAGGATTAATCGAATATAACCGGAGGACTCGAAGACGCCGTTCTAAAAGCCTTGAGGTTTCCCACTGCAAATTACATGAACAAAACCCTACCTATATCACACAAGCGTAATCACACAGAGACCTTAAGATGGAAATGCTTATGGGTTTTTGGGGTTACCTCTTGGGATTGAGAGCTGCATCATTCTTTCCTCTTTCGTTTTTCTTTCGCTGCTTCAATTTTTAAGTCCATGGAGTGTGTCAGTGCGTCACTAAAGAGAATTAGAGAAGTGGCTTTGGGGTTTTATACGGAGAGAGAGTGGCGCCGTCTGATGAGCCGCTGACGGCTGGGATTTATTTAGACACTTGGATTGCGATCACTGGTTACTATTTAAATATTTATCGGCTGGCGTTGGAGGGATATATGTTACACGTAAATATTTATTTTTGGCTGTTTTCTTTCCTATTTTAGGAGATTTTGATTTGAAAATTTATGTTGATACCAATGATATGTGGTACGTTTCATCAAGGTACTCTCCATACACACCCTAAAATTGAATATGATTTAGCGCTATGATTTAGTATATTATTGCATAAGCCAAACAATAAAACAAACATTTTGGAGTAATTCCGATGGTAAAACATTGACTAAAGGAATGTGTTCATATGAATATATGTATGTATTTTTGTTTAAGCTTTAATTGAATTTTTTTAAGTAAACTAGCTCATTAATTTAATATGACTTGAGGTTACACACCAGAAATTTGAATATGATGTAGCATATTTGTTTTTCTTATTCAACATCGGGCCTTATATCTATACTACAATATAAAGCCATCACTTAAAAAAATCACCCAAAAAATGTTTTTCTGAAAAAAATATTTATTAAATACAATTACATAAAAGAATTGTGTTATAAAAATAAAATAAAAATATAATTACAAAAAAAATCTGTTCTTTTCGTTTTTACACAATAATCTATGTGATAAATTAACACATGCATCACAAATGAGTATCGAGTCTAATAATAATTAAATGTAGTAGAGTAAATGAACTGTAACGACCCCAAAATTCTGAGCCTAAAAACTCAAAATTCCAAAGTCGTTAAACACTAAACAATTTCACTGAAAACGAAATCATTTAAAATGACCAGCGGATCATTACTGAGTTCTCAATACAACTCAGAAGAACCAATTATTACAACCCAAATTATAATGCAATATTATAACAAATGGAATTGCGTAATTCTCACAACAAACTCACAAGATAGTCACACAAAATCCTCACACAAGCTGGAGATAAATAACTTCAAGTCCTCTGAGCGGTCCGTCAATTCCCGCTAATCCACACCTGCGGAGTTATCCACTACACCATCGAATTGGTGCACCGGGATTGTAAACACAAACCCGGTAAGCTTTACAGCTCGTATGAGTAAAATGAAAATATAACTCGCATATTAATATATATACGAAAATCCACAAATCAAACAAATATAAATGCACTCATGAGTCAATGGACGGCCCATCTGGTTGTCCCAAAGAAATATGAAAAGAAGCGCTCATGAGAAATTAAGTAACCCTTCTGGTTACCCAAATGCATTTATAATACGGGTACCAAGAACGCTGGTACACATCTATTACCCCTCTCGTAATACACCGTCGATATTGGATAGCCACCCGCTACCCAACATCCAAAACAATCTGAGTACCCATGAGCAGATAACCACCCGTTACCTCACATGTAGTACTAAGGCAGACAGACTAGAGCACTAACTGTATCGTAACTTTCACCCGGCCAAAGGCTAGGTTCCGACTTGCCAAACACGTACAATAATCTCACATCATATTGTACCAATCACGTCCGAAGACAAATCAACATTTTAACAATCTCAATGTTAAAAATCACGTACAATAATCTCACATCATATTGTACCAAAAATCATGTCCGAAGACAAATCAACATTTTAACAATCTAAATGTTAAAATCACGTACAATAATCTCACATCATATTGTACCAAAAATCATGTCCGAAGACAAATCAACATTTTAACAAACTCAATGTTAAAATCACGTACAATAATCTCACATCATATTGTACAAATCAAAATCACATGCTCGATATTTAAATCTCGTCATCGAAATGACATAAATCACGATAAAATCATAACAGTATATTATATAGCAAACTATATATATATGTACATATTTACCATTTATACAATATATATATATAATCCATTATATCGTATACATGTCATATTTCATAAACACGTCCGAAGACAAAAACTCGTCCGAAGACAAAACTCGTCCGAAGACAAAACATTTTAACAAACTCATGTTAAAACCACGTACAATAATCACACCTCATATTGTACAAAAATCACATCACATGCTCAACATTTAATTCTCGTCATTCGAAATGACCAATTCCAACGAATTCATAACAGTATATAATATAGCAAACTATATATATATGTACTTATTACCATTTATACGATATATACGTAATCCACTATATTGTATACGTGTCGTAATTCAATATTAAAAACTCTTGCAAAAATCTTGGAATCACCGCAAGGGTATATTCGTAAATAAGTGAGATTTTACTCACATTCTTTCCTGCGTGCAACTTCCATGACCCTGAAAGTAATTTCCTCACTCGTTTCGTCAGTCACCTAATAGCACGATAAATGCTTAGAAAATGATACTTAAAATATCAGGTGACGAGTTCAGCACAGCTAAATGTTGTTCATAAAACATTGTTCACGGAACACTGTTCATGTTTACTAATCACTGTTTTTACTAAACCACTGTTCACAGTTACTGTTTTACCAAAACACTGTTCACAGTTACTGTTTTACCAAAACACACAGTTACTGTTTACCATGTCACTGTTCAAATTACTGTTACAGTTTACTATTCACAGTTACTGTTACAGACCACTATTCATGCAATGGTACTATTCACCGGTACTATTCACAGTCACTATTCATGCGGCGTTACTGTTCCCGACCGCCACCAATCATCACCAAATTTCATCACCACAACCTAAACAACAACTTCCTAGTTGACACAAAGTTCTAAATCCGAGCCTAAACAGTCCAAACACCGAAGAACATATATTCGGCACTATTCACAAACCCTAGAAATTGAAATTTTGATTCGGGTACTTACACTTCGATTTGGCTCGATTCCTTTTGTGGGAATGTTGCTGGGACTGAAACAAGCAAAACCCCCCAAGAATCTCGAGCCATGGTGGCCGGAGGAGGCGCCGCCGCCACAGCAGTAACTTCCGGCGGTTGCTACACCGTGTGTGGTTGTCGCCGGAGTGCAAGGCATAGCCCAAAAGATGGAGCTCGTCGAGCCCGTCAGTTTGATAGTTGGCACGACACGAGGCGACGTCGGATGGTGGAGAAATCGGCCGGAGAAGTTTTTTTTTGGTCGGGTGAACAGTACCCGAGCTCAGGTGAACAGTAACCTGAGCTGATTTTTAGAAAAATCTGATTTTTAATCTCCTTTCCTTCCTTTTATACTATTTCCAAAATCGGAAACGAACTTCCGACGTTAATAACTTTTGCATCCGACGTCCGATTCGAACGCATGACGTGTCCACGAATTCGTATCGATGAGCTCTACGACTTTCGTGAAGGAAGTTTTTGCAACCGAGCGACGGAATAAAAGTCGATCTATACGTTGCGGTAACGTTACGTTTTCTAATTAAACGATCCGAGAACGTTTCCGTTTTTGTTTTGAAATGTCGCAAACCTCCAATTGTCGTCTTGAATTAATTTCACAACTTTAACACTTAAAAAAATACTCGACATTTAGTTTCTAAAAATTCGGGTTATTACATTCTACCCCCCTTAAAAGGAATTTCGTCCCGAAATTCAAGTTCACTCAATAAACAACTGTGGGTATCCCGTCTTCATATCCGACCCTAGCTTCCATGATGCATCACCTTCATCATGATGGCTCTACAATACCTTGACTAGCTCCACTTCCTTCCTCCAAAGCTTCTTTGTGGATCTATTCAAAATACAAACCGGCTCAAAACAAAAGTGGTATTTTCCTTCACTTCAATGGTGTTATGATCGATCACATATGCGACACATCAAGATCATACTTCCTCAACATGGAAATGTAGAAGACGTTGTGAACGTCCGACATGCTAGTAGGCAAGGCTAGTTTTCCCACCTTCTCGAGAATCTCAAAGGCCCAACATACCTCGGCCAACTTTTCTTTCTTGTCAAATCTCACTACACCCAACTTTGGCCCAACAGATAGGTGATCGACATGGTCTACCTTAAGTGCCTCATAGGGTACCATGCCGATGCTGGAAGGGTAACTGTCGTTGTAGGCGAACTCAATCAATCTCAAATGATTTCACAGCTACCTTAAAATCCAGCATACAAGCTCTCAACCTATCTTTTGTTACCTCAAACTTCCTCCATCAGACAATCTGTCACATGTCATAACAATCATAGTCGAATGTGAGCTACTCAAAATATAATCATCCTCCCGAAACATAATGATGTTTTCAGCATGGAGGCGTCGACGCCCTCTTTTGTCTAGTTCACCACTCTCTTGCGATTTGACAGACTATCCTCACGTCATGAGTTAGCTCCTACCACTAAGCATGGTCAAAACTCTCAACATCTAACATGAGTCAAATCAATGATTAACACATGCCTACTACTTTCATCACACATAGTGGTTTTCAAATAAACGTGCTTTATCACGACAATACCTTCATGACTTCACCACAATGCATCGCTAGAATAACGAACCTACCATTCCTTCCAATCAACAAAATAATCTCCTTTCATGATCATCTTATTATAACCATAAAAAGTTGTCGTGCATGATACCCACTCAAGTACCATATTTGTATCGGCAACACGATAAAGAAATCTTAACTCATTGAGTTCACAACCACCACAGTACACCACATTGGATTAAGAATTACTCTAAAAGAATTCACCAGAGAATCGACTAATATACGCACAAGGCAGTAGAGAACCTCTACCGCCACCACAAGAGTGACGCATCACGCATCCCATCACACTCACCAAAACTTACCGTCGAAAATTAATTACAGCTTCCTGCTTCCATGAGTGGTATGCCACAATTTGGGGTTCAAACAAAGAATGTATTTATCTCCCAACGGTGGAACATGAAAAATTAGGTGAACTTTACAGCGCAAAATCCAACACGACCACAACCGAGATATACTTTACCCCTGGTTCATACATGCCTCAAATGCATGACATACGGTCCCACACAAATGCCCCAGTGCATCATCTAAGATATTGGTTCCTCCACCGTTGTAGTACTAATAAGTTTAGTAATTACTTCAACATAACCCAATATTAGGTCCACCATCTCCTCAAAACTAACCCAAAATGATCGCTATACCACCACTCTAAACAGTTGTTTCTTTACTTTCATTAAGAACCCTCATGGCCAACGCATTCGGCCAAAATAACTTCTCTGCAAGCAGTAATATAATTGATTACTCTTTATCGTAAAATTTATCCCTTGTTGAACACTTCAGTCAACTTCGCCTTATCCAACAATAAAGAATCTGATGCATAGAGGGAAAAAAAAACTCTAAGTCTCCAACACTAACACCACTTGCACTTGAAAAGAAGATTTAGTCCTCAACCATTTTCTTACCAGTTAGAAGGTACTTGTCACGACCAATTCGTTAAAACACCACTAAGCTAAGGTCATCTCATACCTTACCTTCAATAGAGTTACTTCACCGCCATTGCGTCTCATTTGGACCAGTGGCATTGTGAAGTTCCAATCCCCAACACCAAAATAAATAAATCCTGAAAGACCAGCGTTCTCATTTAAATGCTCATCTAGCAAATAATTAATTCATATCGCCACATTGAGATTTCTCCATCACCTTATATTTCTTGCTCAGCCAAGAACAATGTGTAACATCAATTGTCTATAGCCGAACCAAAACAAGTTTGGAATGTCACATCGACAAAATGTGAATCTCAATTCAATAATTGTATTACCACTTTATGGACGTATCATACGCCCTACCACTCTGTTAGCAATAGCGTTAGAGATGCTAGTCACGAAAATTTTCGTTAACCACCTCCAACCTATGGTCTACACATCTCTTACCTGAACGTAATATCTCAACCTTGTTAGGCTTCAACTTAGATTAGTTGCATAACTAAAATCTAGTCCTTAACATTTAAACACTGAACATCCCTCAATATAGGGTCAACGCTCTCTATCAAGACTCCTTGATAGTTCTCTGCCCTGATAGGAAACTATATACTCAAACCTATTAGCATTCCAGTATTTGGATCGCATGTCAAACTCAGGGAGTATTGTAGCCTCTCTAAGCTGATCGCACCAGTCATTAAGTCTTTGAATTCATTTGTCTCATTCATACGTCGTCTTCGTTATAGGGGCTATAACACAGTATCTCCTGAAACGTCTCACTTTACTCTGATATCACAACGATGTATGTGATAGCTACTTCAGATCCACATACTCAACATATGCCATGACTCAAACTCTCATGACATTATCCGCCTCGAGTCAAAGATACGAAACTCTGATTTCCTGGGTCTACGAATGAACCCACCATGTCAAAACAATCAATAACCGTGTACTGCGTACTCAACCAATCAATTCCTATGATCACATCATAGGTGTGATCCGGAATCACGATCAAATAAGCAGAGAACTCTCCACTTCCACTCACAATAGGACAAGCCTTTCATTGTCTCCAATTCGAGGAACACTCCAAATGCGAAGTGACACATAAAGAGTTTCTCATAGATGTAGGAGTCAATCCTACCATCTCCTCTACCGAACTATCACTAATAAGTGTCGATATCATCTTCTTCTCTTTCTCAGGGTACTCAATCATCTCAAAGTAGATTATGATGCCCTCGATCCAGTGGTCCACTACCATATGATCCAGGCCTCTATGAAATAAGATGTTGACAGACGATTAAAGTCCTTGATCAACTTAACACACGACTATCGTCGTCTCTAACGACTAGTAGCACGGTCAACCTGTTCTACCCGTGGAGCAGCCTCCTCGTAAAGGTTCTCCACATTGCGGACTCGGCCTGCAACCCTACCTCGGCCGCGACCTATCGTCCGTCCTCGGCCCTGTTCACGGCCCTTTTTACAAATTCATCACCATTCAACAATTAACACTCAGTCATACATGTGAAGTCTCGGATTCGAAAAAATAGATCCAACTAATATCAATCATGAAATCTCAGAAGAAGGTGAATCATCGGAGTATCGTCACAATACTCTCTACAGGACCAAACCATAAGGTATGGCTCCTAACACTCTCGCGTACCCGGCGACATATCAATACCGAGGAGCATGTGATGGGTGCCCGCCTGCAGTCGGATCATCGCTCCCGGATGATATTGATAATCACCAAATACGCACTTAGGCTCTGATACCAACTGTAACGACCCCAAAATTCTGAGCCTAAAAACTCAAAATTCCAAAGTCGTTAAACACTAAACAATTTCACTGAAAACGAAATCATTTAAAATGCCCAGCGGATCATTACTGAGTTCTCAATACAACTCAGAAGAACCAATTATTACAACCCAAATTATAATGCAATATTATAACAAATGGAATTGCGTAATTCTCACAACAAACTCACAAGATAGTCACACAAAATCCTCACACAAGCTGGAGATAAATAACTTCAAGTCCTCTGAGCGGTCCGTCAATTCCCGCTAATCCACACCTGCGGAGTTATCCACTACACCATCGAATTGTCCCAAAGAAATATGAAAAGAAGCGCTCATGAGAAATTAAGTAACCCTTTTGGTTACCCAAATGCATTTATAATACGGGTACCAAGAACGCTGGTACACATCTGTTACCCCTCTCGTAATACACTGTCGATATTGGATAGCCACCCGCTACCCAACATCCAAAACAATCTGAGTACCCATGAGCAGATAACCACCCGTTACCTCACATGTAGTACTAAGGCAGACAGACTAGAGCACTAACTGTATCGTAACTTTCGCCCGGCCAAAGGCTAGGTTCCGACTTGCCAAACACGTACAATAATCTCACATCATATTGTACCAATCACGTCCGAAGACAAATCAACATTTTAACAATCTCAATGTTAAAAATCACGTACAATAATCTCACATCATATTGTACCAAAAATCATGTCCGAAGACAAATCAACATTTTAACAATCTAAATGTTAAAATCACGTACAATAATCTCACATCAGATTGTACCAAAAATCATGTCCGAAGACAAATCAACATTTTAACAAACTCAATGTTAAAATCACGTACAATAATCTCACATCATATTGTACAAATCAAAATCACATGCTCGATATTTAAATCTCGTCATCGAAATGACATAAATCACGATAAAATCATAACAGTATATTATATAGCAAACTATATATATATGTACATATTTACCATTTATACAATATATATATATAATCCATTATATCGTATACATGTCATATTTCATAAACACGTCCGAAGACAAAAACTCGTCCGAAGACAAAACTCGTCCGAAGACAAAACATTTTAACAAACTCATGTTAAAACCACGTACAATAATCACACCTCATATTGTACAAAAATCACATCACATGCTCAACATTTAATTCTCGTCATTCGAAATGACCAATTCCAACGAATTCATAACAGTATATAATATAGCAAACTATATATATATGTACTTATTACCATTTATACGATATATACGTAATCCACTATATTGTATACGTGTCGTAATTCAATATTAAAAACTCTTGCAAAAATCTTGGAATCACCGCAAGGGTATATTCGTAAATAAGTGAGATTTTACTCACATTTTTTCCTGCGTGCAATTTCCACGACCCTGAAAGTAATTTCCTCACTCGTTTCGTCAGTCACCTAATAGCACGATAAATGCTTAGAAAATGATACTTAAAATATCAGGTGACGAGTTCAGCACAGCTAAATGTTGTTCATAAAACATTGTTCACGGAACACTGTTCATGTTTACTAATCACTGTTTTTACTAAACCACTGTTCACAGTTACTGTTTTACCAAAACACTGTTCACAGTTACTGTTTTACCAAAACACACAGTTACTGTTTACCATGTCACTGTTCAAATTACTGTTACAGTTTACTATTCACAGTTACTGTTACAGACCACTATTCATGCGATGGTACTATTCACCGGTACTATTCACAGTCACTATTCATGCGGCGTTACTGTTCCCCGACCGCCACCAATCATCACCAAATTTCATCACCACAACCTAAACAACATTTCCAACAACTTCCTAGTTGACACAAAGTTCTAAATCCGAGCCTAAACAGTCCAAACACCGAAGAACATATATTCGGCACTATTCACAAACCCTAGAAATTGAAATTTTGATTCGGGTACTTACACTTCGATTTGGCTCGATTCCTTTTGTGGGAATGTTGCTGGGACTGAGACAAGCAAAACCCCCCAAGAATCTCGAGCCATGGTGGCCGGAGGAGGCGGCGCCGCCACAGCAGTAACTTCCGGCGGTTGCTACACCGTGTGTGGTTGTCGCCGGAGTGCAAGACATAGCCCAAAAGATGGAGCTCGTCGAGCCCGTCAGTTTGATAGGTGGCACGACACGAGGCGACGTCGGATGGTGGAGAAATCGGCCGGAGAAGTTTTTTTTTGGGTCGGGTGAACAGTACCCGAGCTCAGGTGAACAGTAACCCGAGCTGATTTTTAGAAAAATCTGATTTTTAATCTCCTTTCCTTCCTTTTATACTATTTCCAAAATCGGAAACGAACTTCCGACGTTAATAACTTTTGCATCCGACGTCCGATTCGAACGCATGACGTGTCCACGAATTCGTATCGATGAGCTCTACGACTTTCGTGAAGGAAGTTTTTGCAACCGAGCGACGGAATAAAAGTCGATCTATACGTTGCGGTAACGTTACGTTTTCTAATTAAACGATCCGAGAACGTTTCCGTTTTTGTTTTGAAATGTCGCAAACCTCCAATTGTCGTCTTGAATTAATTTCACAACTTTAACACTTAAAAAAAATACTCGACATTTAGTTTCTAAAAATTCGGGTTATTACATGAACATAGAACATCTAAGACTGTCGGACTACGAGAGAAGACCATGCAAAATTAATATAAAGAAAAAATAGCCAATTTGTCTGTCAAAACTATATTGTGCAATCATAGAAAGAGAACCAGTAACCTATCATAGAAACTCTAATTTTTTTAGATGCAAAAAGCTATCGGATCAACCGAATCTAGACAAAAAGGGGACTCACCGACTTGAGATTGAATCCCAGACATCGATATAGCCGAAAGAGCCCGGAAACACACTACAAGGCCCAAATTCAACCCCATATACTAAAACCCAAGTCCAGACGCAAGCCTAAAACGCTTCCCTGCAATTAATGACCATGCATACGACCAAAGGTCGACCCGATATCTAACGGGCATAGAGCCTATTCCGGATTTCATTTTCCAATATGCTTAATTGACTTGGGATGACCAATACATGGTCTGCCATGAACCAGAATATAGGTATAAAGAGCTCCGGAAATCTATAATTCTAACTAGTATTAGTAATTGATTCAAAAGTTGAGATCAATTTGAGACCTGTATATATACAGTCCCCTTCTAGAGCAGAACCCCGCATTGAAAGCAAAGTGCGGAGGCTCTTATTTCACTAGTTTTTTATTCACTTTTTCACATCTCCACAATTCAGTGATTAAATATGTATGTATAAATCATTCATACAAAATTACATTCAATTTGGTGACCGTTTGAGCTTTCACAATTATGATTTACAAGAACGATTCTAGTTGGACAAATTCGGTTGGTTCATAGATTTAATAGTGTGTCGATACCTTAACGATCACCTAATTGGGTACAATTTTATAGATGATCTACACATACATATCTAACTACGAAACGGTGGAGATGTGAAAAAGTGACTGAAAAACTAGTCAAATAAAGACATCCACACTTTAATTTCAAAACGGGACTTCGTTCTCGAAGAGGAATGATATGTGTGTATATATATATGGCTCCTCCACTAAGGGATCCCTTTTTGGGGTCTAAAAAAGGGATATGTCACTTGACTAACTTTTCTATCACATTCCAGAATCTCCACCATTCAACATTAAGAGTACAATGTGTAGATCACCCCTGTACAATTTCAGCTAAAATGGTGATCGTTAAGTATAAAACTTAACGCAAGCAATGGACGCACTAAATCTGTCAAACCTGAACCGTTCATACTTATACGTTTAAATCATAGTTTTGAATGTCTTAAACACCTCTATTTTGGCTGAAATTTTACATATGTGATCTACACATTATACTCTAAATGTTGAATGGTGGAGATGCTGAAATGTGATTGAAAAGTTAATCAAATGACCTATCTCTTTTTTAGACCCCAAAAGTGGATCCATTAGTGGAATGGCCATATATATATATATATATATATATATATATATATATATATAGTCCCTATCCAGAGTGAAGCTTCACTCTGAAATTACAGAGTGAAGTTCCAATTTTGACACACTTTTCGGTTAATTTTTTTCACCATAAGTGATTCAATATTTAGGTATGTTATTCAAGATCATCCCTACAAAATTTCATCTAATTCGGACATCGTTTGTGTTTTCAAAATTGAGATTTACACGAACGGTTCACGTTGAACAGTGTTAATTCATTCATTGATTTAATCTAATTTCAATACCTTAACGATGTCCGAATTAGATGAAATTTTGTAGGGATGATCTTAAATAGCATACCTAAATATTGAATCGCTTATGGTGAAAACAATTGGCCGAAAAGTGTGTCAAAATTGGAACTTCACTCTGGATAGGGACTGTATATATATATATATATATATATATATATATATATATATATATATATATATACAGTGTATCTCGGCTGTGGAGGTACGGACGGGTTTTCCGTCCGGATGCCGGCGACGCTGTTTCTTCTCACCGGAGTGACACCACACCTCCTAGATGCTGCTGCGACGAATAAAAAGGTTAAAAAGATCGGGGTCCGACCTAAGCAGCAACCTCACTCAGATTTTCACCACCAATCATGGTGTACCTCCGTTCCCGATCTCTTTCGTCTTTTTCTTCTTCGCAGTAGTGTCTAGGAGGTGTGGTGTGGTGTCACTCTGGCGAGAAGAAACGGCGTCGCCAGTGTCCGGATTGTAGAAAAACGACGAAAATCCGAACGGAAAACTCATCCAGACCTCCGCACCTGAGAAATTTTATATATATATGTGTGTGTGTTACTACTGTTACAGTCAAGTTCATCACAGCGAGGTCAACTTGATGCTGTTACTATCAAGCCAGATCAATCACAACAAGATCGTTCTTGGATCCTTTCCTCGATCGATTTTGGGTCTAGTCGCACCGCAAAAACACCCTCTTACACAACTAAATAGAAAATAACAAAGCATAAGAATATGACATATATACATTAAGAACGTCACACTTTGTGCTCCTATCAACAACCTCTCACTTAGACTTTGCTAGTCCCTTAGAGTTCCTAGAGTTCGATATAACCATCGTTAATATAGTAATCGACCTTTTTGTCAAACCAAAATTGACCATGTATTCCACATATTTGGCCAATTACAACTATGCCACAACCAATCCAAATATTTCATGATCAATTATATGATTAGTTCCAATTATATTGAATACTAATCTGCAATGAACCAAATCCACCATTTTACACATACTATGTGTACTCAGATTTACTAAGGCAACCCATTACTCATTAACACCAACACCTTGCCAGTACAATAAAAACACAAGACCACATTCCAAAATCTAGTCTATGATCATGGCTTCGTACAACATCAAAACATGTATTCCCTAGTTAATGGAATCAAATAAGCTAAACCATGCAAGCCGCTTCCCTCTACCACTCAAAAGTCCAACACTTCTAATTATGCTTTTAAACATCAAAGTTCATGCTTCCATATGGCTACCTAATCGAACATTAACAAGGAAACCAAAATCTCATGCTTCCATATGGCTACCTAATCGAACATTAACAAGGAAACCAAAATCTCATGCTTCCATATGGCTACCTAATCGAACATTAACAAGGAAACCAAAATCTCCACAAGCTCAGTGAACCCGAAGATAAACAGAAACCTCTATATACCAACCCCTTCAATCATAATTAACCTGAAACCTAGAGCACCCGTGACCTAACAACCAAAACTAACTTCACAATTATAAAACAAGAACATAAGAGTAACCCATCTACTGCTCTTCCTCCCAGTTCACATTGATAAAATTCCTAATCTTCTGTAATCAATTCATGTTGAGTCCACTAATTAGAAATCATAATCCTGCTCCTGCAATTACAACCACCCGTACACCCTCACTGTACACAGTGGTTCACTGTCTAAAACAACAAGATCACAGGCAAGGGAGGAATTAGAAATGAAGGAGAAGCCTAGTACTTACCGCCGTAAGCCAACCATTGGTTGTAGGTTGAGGAATCGATCGGAATACCCAGAAAGTGGTGAGCATCTCCCCTTCTCCGATCTGTCCCAAAAGCTACTGCATGCTTAAATAGGAACCAAAGAAGGAACAAGGACAGAGAGAGACCGAACGGTGGTGCGTCGGCCAGAGTTGTAGTGGCGGCGAAGGAAGGACGTTGGGGAGAAGGAAGAATGAAGCAGAAGAAGAAAAGATGAGGAAAAGAAAAATGGTGCGATCGAAAGAGAGTGGGAAAATTTAAGAGATGCCCAAGTGGAAATTTCCATATTTCCCTCACAGAAACATTAAATCCTACCTCGACGCTTAATTTTAGTTGCTAAAAAATTTTCCATACAATAACTGTTTTAAACGTGTCGCACGTCTACGAACTCGAGTCGACGAGTTCTACAACTTTCTTGAAGAAAGTTTCTTTGAAAAACGTACGCATCGAAAAGTCAATTTTTAAAACCGCTACCCTTAAAAATGAATCGTTACGAGCAAACGTTAAAGGTAAAACAATACGGAATGGTACAAGGTTCAAGTCGTATCAACCGTCCTTGAGGATACCTTGCATTATGTGTCTTCAAGTCAAGTAGGTACTCCATCAGCCTTAACTAGTTTTTGGCATCACAATCTCTACCTCTTTTTGTGTTTAACACTCATACGGCACACCAAAATCTCTTTCACCAAATACGCAGAAAGCAAAAAAGATATCATTCCATTTAATAACGTAGTTTTTTCCCTCTCTCCCTGTCCAAAAGCTCAAGCTGCTAAGGTTAGGGTTTTGCGAGGAACCAAACCGCGTGGCGTCCATTCCTTCCCCATGGCAGCCTCTATTGTATCCATGACAGCCATATTAGCTTCAAAACCCTCTTTATCTCACTATGACAAGCTTGTCAATCTCGGCAACCTCAAAAACCCTAAGGGAGGCTTCGGGCTCCAAAATTCTACCTAGTTGGAAAGTTGAACACAACTAGGGTTGTTGCTTTTGATCAATTCAGGAACGCAATGCATTCTATTTAGGGATTGAGCGACTATATGTGGCGACTATATG
Source organism: Argentina anserina (assembly GCF_933775445.1). Taxonomy (NCBI): domain Eukaryota; kingdom Viridiplantae; phylum Streptophyta; class Magnoliopsida; order Rosales; family Rosaceae; genus Argentina; species Argentina anserina. The sequence continues at coordinate 9,033,255 of NC_065873.1, read as the reverse complement.
TGCCTGTGGAGATTCAAGCCAGTGGAGATTCAAGCTAGAGGAGATTGTTTCCTCTTCACCTTCACTACCGGAAAAAGACATGGAACGTGTGAAAAAGAGTGGTTCGTCGGGACACTAGCATGTCATGATCCTTCTTAACGATTATGATGGATTTTTCAGATATCATGGTGGTTGTCCTTATTTTTGTCTGGATCTAGGTGGTTGAGATCAAAGGCTTACCACCGGGCCTGACAACTGCTCTAATAATAAAGCTTATTGGAGAAACCATTGGATCAGTGTTACGAGTTGATGACTCGGGTCTGAGCAGTGGTGTGGCTTGGGTTCGTGTAACCCTACCTCTGCATGATTCCGTTCGACCACGCCCATTCGATGGCTTAGGGATTCTCCTGAGGTTGTGATTCATGTGGAGTACAAGTACGAGAAGATATTGGGACGCTGCTTGATCTGCTCCATGATTAATCATAGAGGTCTGTCATGTTCCCGGTTTGTTGAAGAGATATAAGCATCGTCAAAGACACAACTTGCCCCGATAGCTCCTCTAGCCCCTTCTTTGGTCTTTCGCGGAAGCATGGCACATGTTCTAGTTTCTCCGCCCCTCCCAATGCCGCCACATCTACCAAAGGAAAGGAGGTAGGTGTAGATTCGCTCCTTAGAGGCTGCCCCGACTGTAGAAAAGGTTTCTGGGGCCCGGTGCTGCCGTGAGGTTGAGTCGTCGCCGCAGGGGAAATGCAACAAGAATGGCATGTCACTAGTTGTGATCAACCTAACCCCTACGAAGCTAGGGTTTAAGGTCACACCAAAGGTGCTCTCAAAATCAAGCGCATAAACGCTTCTCCGGCAAAGGTAGGTCGTCCCCGCGGCCAAAGGAACAAGAACAAGGGAGCGACACGATGTGACTCAACCTGAAGTTAGATGTGGAGCTAGGGCTGACGCTAGCGGAGCTACTGAGTGATAAGACCAGCAAGAGTTTGGTTGCATAGGTGGTCTTTGGTGTGGATCCGGGTTAACTGTTGGAGGGCCAAGCCCAGGTGGAGTCCAATGCTAAGGGGGACTGATTTCCTAGCCCAGCTAGGAAAGACCTTTTTCTTTCCCTCGATTGTTTGTTCTCAAATAATTTCGTGGTTAGAAAAGTTATATGCTTTCGTGCTTTCATTTTCTTGAACTTTGGTTATATCCATTTTGTTTTGGACACTAATTTTGTTTTGGATTTCATTTTTCGTTTTATGTTATTTAGTAGGTAGCGCTTGTTGAGGGTGGCTTGTCACCCTCTGCATGATTCTTGTGCTCTTTGTGGCCTGATGCCAAATGAATTCATTTCATTCCCCTAAACAAATCTCTCTCACCAAACTCCAACTCTAATATACCTCTCCAAAACGTGGAATCCACCTCTATTTCCCCTCTTACTTCTCTGCTCCTAACTCGGATTCTCCACCACCCAATCCACCAATTCTACCTGCTCCTCAAGAAGAACTTCATAACGTCACTAACCTCAACCACGCAATTGATGTTCTCATTAAATCGGTCTACTGAACTGATTAATTTTGCCGACCATAATGCCAATCCACAGTGTTCACAACCCGCATGTACCTAATGTGCATTTCCACGATTACGCTTCTCACAAGTGATTTTTGATAGGCGCACTTTGTGCGACGTTCTTAATATATTTTTACCTCTATTTGTACTTTGCTTAGCTCTTATTATTGTAGTATAGAGTCATTGAGTCGAGTTAGGAGTCTTTAGTGACGTTCGTTCCCTTTTGGTGCTAAAACGGGTGTAAAATGCAGAAATTGTCGAGAGTACTATAGAGTAGTATTCATTGTCGAACTAGGAAACCTAGTTTGGTTAGGATTTTTATTATTCGATATTTCTGTAACATTTGTGATTTATATTTATTATTTATTTCCTTATTTTCAGAATTAAATGTGAGATAATGACTTGGAAATTATGGAAAGAAAGAGAAGAAGAAGGAAACAAAATGAGAAAAAGGAAAGAAATAATTTAGTTTCTGAATAAGATGAAAAGGAAGAAGTATGTAGCCTCATAGGAGGGAAGGTTCATCCGGCAATTAAAAGGAAAGAATAAGAAAAGAAGAAAACAAAAGAAGAAAAAGGAATGAGAGAACAAAGAGATAATTCTAAAAAATGCATGTGGCCTAGAAGAAGGGAGAATGCATGTGACTAACAAAGATGATCATCATTCAATCGAGAAGGAAAGAAAAGAAAAAAAAGGAAATAGAGAATCAGCCCATTACCATGTAGCCCCTCTCACCTATTCCTCTATAAATAGCATGTCATTCCTACATACTGGTATCTCCATTCTCTCACAAACAAAGCCGAATTGCTGCCTAAATACATCCAGAAAATTTAAGCCAAAAACCTTCATCCATCATCACCAAGCCGTGCTCATCTTCTTCCTCCACCAATTCGAATTCATCCTTGCTTCATCCTAGAAGGTTTCTAATGTGTGATTCATCCATGGCTTGTAATCTTTCTTTTTATTTTCTGCAAATTTCGAATTCATTGTATGAATCATTAGATGTTATTTTCGGTTTCATATATGAAGAACATAAATTCAGACTTCTTTGGTTTTATGTTTTGATTGCATGAACTCATGAAATATGTGTGTAGCATCTATGGGCAGTAGGTTTTCGATTTCTATTTAGGTTTTATTTTAAATTATTCCTTTAATTTGTGCATCTAAATCAATGCTTGAGGAAGCCAAGGTCATGGTTCTCATAAGGTTGCGATTTAATTCACCAAAGTGTTCTTTGATTGAATATGCGCTTCGTGTTTCAATTATTGATACTTGTTTAGGGTTGTGATAGTTCTAGGAATTTACATGTTTAATCAAGATGAGTGACGTCATGCTTGCTTACATGTCTCCAATTCGACTTAATGTGCTTATGTGCTACTTTGTTGTTTAACTAGTACGCTTCTTTATGTTGAACTCTTTGTAGCATATGTTTAGGATTGGACGCTTCGTTGATTCTAAATAACTAGGAAGTCTTAACGATTAGATGAACTGCTTCGGACTCTAATTAGAATTGGAATTGAAATAGACTTATAAAGAATCGAAATACTTCACTACTACAAAGTTCCCCATTAGCACATATTTGCATCAGTGTCTATTGGGGGCAATACATACTGATATCAGTGTGTAATTTTATTAGCACCTCTGCAGCCACTAATAAAATATCAGTGTCATATGTAAGAGGTGCTATGGGGGTATTACACACCAATAAATCATCAGTGGCAAAGTAACAATGATTTATTAAAAAAAAAAGGTGCCAACAGGCACCTCTCTAAATTCTTACAGTATTATACAGTACAACCAGTAACAGTAACAAATATACATAACTCTCAAAATCTAAACACAAGAAATGATCAAATTCTTCCTAGCTCTCCAGATGTCTTTGAAACACCACTTTTTCTAAGCAACATGTGTCCAGTACCTGAAGAAAAATTAAAGAATTAATCAGTTCTAGCTACTTGCAGGGATGGAGGGGAACAAGGAGAAACAAATTTGAAAGCAAACTCATTACTCCTATCAGAATTGAAGCTTATTTGTTTTGTTTGACATATATATTGCTTGTCTCAGACCCCATTACAATATGATAGAGTACAGTAGGCTAAAAAATTGGGGTAGAAGTAGGAGAGAACAATTACCGCATACATGCACTCATTAATGAGAAAATCCTTGAGTTCACGTACATTGCAACATCTAACTCCTGCATTAGCTAATCATATGGTAGTACCTGGAAAAAAGGAAAAAAGAAGGAACTGTCACAGTCCTTTTCAACAAGAAGGAAAAAGAGAGTATTTTTAGTTTTGTCTGATACAAGCACATATAACAAAATTGATCAGCAACTTCCAACTTCTGAACAATAAGGTAACAAAATTAAATACTTGAACACAAATAGCCAGTACTCCAAATCCAGCTTCAAGAGAAAGAAGCAAACTGAGGAACAGAACATACCAAGATAGCGTCCCATGAACAACATGAAGTACTGCAAAACCCAAATGTTCTTTCTCATGGTGGATTTCACTCACTGATCTTCCCCAAGGGCCTTGATAATCTGTAATGCTTTCAGTAAGTGGCGTTGTAACTACATTTACTGGCTTTGAGTTCATTTCTTTGGATTGTGATCCTGGACAAGGAAGAATTTGCTTCAGCCTAGGATGTAAAAGAAATTTTGAAGAGGATGAATACGTTCTGAAAGTTGGAGCTTTATTATCAACCAAATAGAAGTAATATACCATAAGTGAAGAATCTTATATCATTTGAACAAAAAGAAAAGGATAATTTAGGGAATCAGCACTGATGGTTAGACGACCCAAACAATCAGAAAATACATGAAGAGAATGGGAAGGGTTTGAATCAGGCGATAACATAACATATGGGATGATTAGACATCATCTAAACCCAAACCCAAAATCTTTTCTTTGTCTCTCTGTGGAATGTCAGCTATTTTCGCAGAACCCCTCAGCGATGGAAATACATTATGCCATCATTGCATCGTGCTAACATTCATCTACAAGAAACTCTATAGCATTTCTATACCCATATTTCAAACATCCATATCAATATATATCTGTAAACTGTAATACTCTTATTTTTCACCACAAGTCACAAATAGAAACAAGTATTACAATCTCTTCTATTTTCTATAGTTAAAAGCATTCTAATCAGCCAGATGTACAACATCCATGAAAAGACCACCCATTTCTGGAGACATACCAAGCTTGGAAATTGAGACTAAATCAAAACACAACCAAATGAACGTACCATGATCTGAGCAGAAGAAGCCTTGCTGGCACCTAGCACACAACTGTTTTGCTGATGCATCAGGTGCAGGAGCAGAAGTAGGTAAGGAAACAGGAGTCCTAGGTTTCGGCTTTGCCAACACTGGTTTCTTTGTCGTGTGTTTACCAGTCTCGCACCTTTTTCAACCCAAAGAAGAATAAAGGAAAGGAATAGTAATGTCAGAAACCTAAATGCACAATCAACCGAAAAGGATCACAAGAATCATATACATTCAACAACAAATAATCACTTACCCTTCTAATTCTAAAAACAAGCTCAAACCATGACTGTTTTTCTTGCAACAACTCCACTCTTTAATCCCATCATGAAATATAGGCTGAAAAAACAAAGACTCAATGCTTAGCACGCCATTGAACTAAACCAAACATAACTAAATCAATAAGCATATCTGTATACTTACTCCCTAATAAAATCGAAGATGACCACACCATCGAAACCAAGCAAAAACATGCAAAAGAATAACCAGAATCAAAATATAATAACTAGGATTTCACACAACAAAACTAAAACTTCCACACTCTATCCTAACAGTGAAAAATCCATGTCACATACACACATTGCGCATTGATTTCAATTGGATCACATTCATAACAGTAGAACATGCCTAATTTTTCAATTCATTCTTAAAATTAAGACATAGATTGAACTAATTCGCATTTTCACGAGCTGAAATAAGCAATCGAATTGAGTTTTGGATTTCGATTAGGGATATTTTTAGCTCAAATAAAAAGCATGAAGCAGCGGAATCAATATGAATGATTTTGAAGAAGGATTAGGCGAGTACTGGAGAAAAGGGAGAAAGAGAGTACCGCAGCGTGGTATTGGCAAGAGCCTTCGGGGTTGTTGTCGTCGGAAAACGAGGCGTTGCAGTCGATTCGCTGGCACTGAAGCAAAGTTGCCGGCTAGGCCTCCATTCTCTATGTATCTGAATGAAGAAGAAGAAAAATAAATCAAATATGCACCAGATGTATGAAATCAAATACCGTTAGATCGGACCTACGGTAAGCATGAGAGATCTAAATCGTCGTTAACGTTGGCAGATCCAAACCGTCGTCGACGTCGGTAGATCCAAATTCCAGATTCGCCAGTTCACCTCTTAATTGAGTGAGAGAAGATGTAAGACTAAGTGAGAGAAAGATGATGGATAAAGAGAGATCCATGAGATAAAATTTGGAGGGAGGTATGAATCGGTCTCAGAGAGAGAGGATAAGGTTTCGGTCATGTGTGCTGTGTGAACAAAAAGGAAAGTGGGTTGTGAATTATTTTTCTGTTTTTTTCCTCTATTTGACGGGTCCCGAGAAGAAAAAATCCACCGATAGTTTTATCAGTATGATAAACTACTATTTTCACAATGATGTACTGTTTAAGAAGACGTTTTCACACTGATATACTATTTAGAGAGGTGCTAATGGGGAACTTTGTAATAGTGTTTGCTGCCTATATGTTGTTTTATGCGTGTCATACATGTTTCTTAAGTAGAATTCATGTTTTGGTTATGTGATGAATGGTTGATCAATTGTATATAAGTAATTTAGGATTTATTTTAAGTAGTAGTTTTAGAATCCAATCAGTGGCTACATATACACATGAATCATTAAAAAAATAGCTAAAACGAAAGACGTTTAACAATTTAATTATCACAAAATTGATTGTATTTTTATTGAACTGGTGTACATTTGTTCAAACAAGAGAGTCCACTCATGATGTTCTAACTTAATGAAACAAAATCAAGTAATAAGAACCCCTAGCTAGCTAGCAAAGAATCGTCAAAACTTCGGCGCCTTTATACCATACGTACCCAAAAGTATGTCAAATTTTTGTTCATTCCAATGGTGACAAGTATAAGTACGTGGTGGTTATTAGTTAATTATTTCGATTTACACATAAATGGAAGTGTATACTCAAAGCTTAAAATTACTATTGGTGTTTTTACAATTTTGGTGGAGCTGCAATTGTTGGTTGCGCAGAACTTTCAACTAACTGCAACTGACTATATGAAATTTGGAGAACAGTACAGATGCCGGCCTTTTTATGCTTGAGGAATAGTGTGCCTGGTTATTCTTAAATTGCTTATTTGGGAAACCTTACTGAAACAGAAATACTAATTAAACCTTAACCCTACTACTTGCAAATTAAGTAGTACTCCTTGTCACGCACTCGTAGATTAATTTACTTGGAACTTGTTCATCAGTCTAACATAGGACATATCAATTGGCCACTTGCTGAGTTCACCTGCACATCCATATCAAACTTTGTCTGTGAGCTACAGATAGATCCAAGTACGTACGTACTTTTGATAGTCTTTCTAAGTATATATATTCATAGATGATATACTGACTGAGCTCACTAAGCTAATGATGTAAAATATTCTCATATTAAAGTTTTATATCCAGGTCCTCTCATGAAGATCTTGATAACAGAAAATAAATTAAGAAAACTGAAACCTCTTAGTCATTTAGTTCTCTAAAGAATTGTTACATCCGAAATATTGTGTGGTAAATTTTTGATCTATAACTTGGAGGTGATATAACAATTTGATTCTTTCTGTGAAGAAGATAGAACAGTTGTTTAGAAGCACCATACTCGACATCTTTTCACATGCTTCACCTGATCATATAATAAGCGTTTGGCTCAACTTGGGATAATCTTTTATAAACAAAAGTGGCTCCATCAAATTTGACACTTGTACGGAATCACATGCAAATCAATCCCAGCAATCAAAGGTACTTAACCTTGCCACCTTGGTACTTGGATTATTTGAGACTTGAACAAACACTCTAGTTCAGTTTCACAGAAAACTAATAAGAGGAAGAGGGAGAGTCCACAAGAAAGTTTCCAACAACACCATGTGTAATTTAGTAACTCAAATAGCTTGATTAACTACTAGGCCGGTGTGGATTTAAATAGAACAGGAGCTAATAATCAGGAAAGATAGTGAAATATGATGTTTTTGATCCAAACGATATATAGTAATTAAGAAAGATCCATGAAATCCTATATATCTACTAAAAAGACAAAAAAAAAAATTTAAAAGTCAGACCACAGAGCTAGTGTTGTTAATTAACTCGCATCTCAAATGAAAGCAATTGTATAAATGGGTAAGAGAATTAATTTCTCTTTGGAATTGCATTGTATGATGTGTGTACTTCAAAACTAAAGTATTTACACTTCAACCAGTGACGGATCCAGGATCTAAAAATAGGGTAGGCTAATTCATGTGTGTTTTTTTGGCGAAGCAAAAAAAAATATTTTTCGTAACAGGTCATAGTGCATGAAAGGGGAAATTCGACAATGACGTGATAATTCTTATACATCGTCAATAACTATAATTATGGCCATTAAACCCTAGAGGCCAAAATAAAAACAAAGAAAAGAAGGTGGAAAGAAAAATCTTAAATTAAAAGGGGAGTGTTGGGACTCAAACACACATCCCCTAGGTTGGGATCAATATCCTCAACCAACCCAACTAATGTACCATCATATATGTAGAGCACATATAAATTTTAAAATACTATCAAGAATTCTATATGGGCTGCAGCCCATGTTGCCTACTGAATAGATCCGCCCGAGACTTCAACACACATTTATCAAAATCACATGCATGGAACCAAAAAAATTTCAAAGTAGCAGGGTGCCAAAGTGTGATTCTTAGGTTCTTACTTCCCCTCTTAGTATTCGTTAATTAAATAAGATTTGATCATTTGGACAACTTTTATCTTCAAATAAGTAATAACTTTTATAAGATCAATCTATTTCGTTGGAAGTACGCCGTTCACACAATAACAGTCTTCTACTAGAAGGGCGCCTGTCATTCTATTAATAGATTACAAATAGAAAATTTTGATACATCAACGACTCACAATTAACTAAAGTACTGTAGAAAAAGTTATTCCGCACTCTATTATTTAGTATTGTAAATCATATTCGATTATACCACTAAATAATGAAAACAGCTGGCGAGCCAGAAAACGAAAAATAATGTTAAGTCTAACATATTATATTGTTATACACGTTAGTGTAGTAAAATTATCAATACTTTTTTATGTAACAATCTAGATACGAAGTATAGAGACCACTAACGCCCCAAAGAAAATTCATAAAACTGAAAAAAAAATACATTATAACAACAAACAAGTATGCCGACTAATATCATATCAATGCAAGAGTCATACAATTAATTATATGGTTATACTCGCTAGCCTATCCAATTCTTTACATGAAGGGAAATTTGAATGTATTTTACTCTACATATCGTGATGATAAATTGTCTCCACGTATTAATTAGTTAATTGTGCTATAATCTTCTATATACTTTGCTTGAGCTATAACTATCCTGAGTGAATTTCCTCTGAACATGAACTTGTGTTACTTGAATACTAAGTCAAAACTATGAAGGAATCAAAACTTTGGTGGATTTTTTATCAATAAATTGAGAAATTGGAAAAAGAAAGAAAGTAAAGTAGAAAATATTTGAAAGCCAAAGTGCCAGCCTCCTCTTTGGGAGGCGCCCTCGGTTTGCAAAACAAACGTGTCAATCATCTATATGTCACCCATTTGCTGTAACCCCACGATTTCAGGGTCTCTTCTGAGATTCCTAGGAAACGCTTTCTCTCCACTTTCTATCAATTTCCACTCGCCCTATCCTTCTGACACTTGTACATCACACTAGTCAACACCCCTTGGCTTGATGCACAGCGTGAGTAACTGAGCATCCCACACTTTTGCGCGTGGGTCAGTTGTTCAAACCACTAGGTGGTTTCAGACGCACGGTCCAATGTTTCCTTAAATAATAGGGTTTAGTTTATTCGACCTGGGGCTTTCCATATAAAGCACGGAATTGCACTATAGGTACATCTGAAGAAAGGGAAGAAAGAGAAGAGCTGCTCAGCTAGTTTCCAAACAGGTTATAAGTGTTCTTTTATATACCTTGCTAAATTGAGAAAATTAGCAAAGAAAAAGAAAACTTCTTTTCTGGGATAGTTTGATTATGATCTGGTTTGTTCTTTTTAGGTTGTTCTTGGTTGATCTTTCTCGGATCTGATTAAGTTTTTCTTTGCTAATTAATATCCGAATTCTGGGTTCTATTCTACGGGGTGTTTTGACTGGGTAAAATTTAAATACTTGCTTTGGCTCTGTGTCTATATATGTACCGATCTAGCAGAGAAACCAAAGACAGAGATCACAATAATTAATATGGGGAGAGGCAAGATTGTGATCCGAAGGATCGACAATTCGACGAGCAGGCAAGTGACGTTTTCGAAGCGAAGAAATGGGCTGTTGAAGAAGGCTAAGGAGCTTTCAATTCTTTGCGATGCTGAGGTTGGGTTGACCATCTTCTCCAGCACTGGCAGGCTCTATGATTATGCTAGCACTAGGTTAGATCTCTCTCTCTCTCTCTCTCTCTCTCTCTCTCTCTCAGGTCTCAAGTCTCATGTATTGCGTCATTTTTCTATCATCTTCAGCACTAATTTCCTAAATGTTTGTCTGAGAATCTTAACTTCATGAGTTGATGAATAAAAGTCTAGTAGTTGAATTCTATTTTCTGATCTACACAGTTGCATGTTGTCGCATATAGGATAATGAGGTCAGCTATAGCTAGAGGACTTACTATTGCAGTAGTGAAGAACAGAAAAGAAAAGAAACATAGTCAATTATCATTTTGATCCAAATCTACAAAGCTGAATGATGTTGGCATGTGAGAAGTCTGATAGACAGACTTGAAGATCTAACTGGATAATGAAGCTACGTTGATTTCATGCATTATACATGGGGTTGATAGCATTCGTAAAGATTATATATACTACAAAGTAGGCTTGCTCGTTCAATTAAGAGGGATAAGTTTAAGAGAGAGTGAAGGACAAATGTATCTCAACCTTATGAATTGATTTCAAAAGAAAAAATTTACAACTTCAAATTGTGTCTTAATTCTTAGCCGTCGTATGTATTGGCTTGTTCCTTACAGTCTCTTTTAGGCGAGCGTTGCTTCATTAAGAGCCTTAGCTTCTAGCTACCTATTTGGTATGCTATTCATGTTTATGTATATAAGGTGTAGGTTTAGAAAGCTATATCAACTGTGATCCTTGAGAAACTGTAAGTCATATATATAGAGAGAGGGAAGTGCATGTATGGTAAATATTGATGACGTAAGATAAACTACTTAGAGCTAGCTGTACAAAAAGCCACAAAAATACAAACCCTAGATTAGTATACCTTATAATAAGAAATCAGTTGAGGAGATTGCTTATCGATTTGCTGCTATCATATTTTAGGAAGGTATAGTGCCTCGATTTAAGTGGCACTATTAATTTCTATCAGTGTTGTGAATGGTGATGCCACTGTCAGTCTTTACATGATCGAGAATTTAACAAATCCGATCCTAACACGAGTGACTGCAGCATCATGCGTACAGAATGTGTAGTCCGTTAACATGAATATCAAATTAGGCCGTTACTGACTACTAGCATTTAGCTAGAGCTGTAGTAAACAATTTAAATTAGAGTCAGCGGAAAGAAGAAGAAGAAGATGTTATATACATAAAGGGTCACCGGTCTGGCTCTATTTTCTGGTATACAGTTATGGATCGATCTATGCAGATCGGTGTGTACTGTTCATCTCCATGAGTTTTTTCGGCTTGGTACCATCTCATACGGTCACTATAGTAACAGTACCACATACTCTTTAATTAGTGTTCTCATTCCCTTCCTCGTTCATCCATTTCTCTTTCGTACATTTCGAGTCTCTTCAGAGGATGGCTTGTGGCGAGCGGGTGGTCAAATTTATTGGTTATTCACTCTCTTTTCTTACTTGAGGTGTTTTCTAGGAGAGAGCTTATATTCATATATCTAAAAACGGTATTTGAATCTCTTCGGTTAGTAGATCTCTCTTTTACTTTTACAAATACTTAAAATGATATTTAGATCTCTCTACTTATCCGAAAATGCTCATAATTAATATATCATTATTAGATATCAAATCAATATACTATCTATTAATATCTTTCCAATTATACTGTTATTTAATTATTATAAATAACTCAATTTTTTTTATAATAATTACATAATCCATCTTCTCAAATTAATCTTCTCTTTCACTCCTAAGTTCATACTTAATAATATTTTTTTCATTCATTGATTTGAAACTCACAAAATAGAAAAATTAACACGAAAAATTATAACATTTATTGAACAATTTTTTCTCTCATGTCCTAACCGACGTTTATAAAAAATTCTATGTAATTTTTTAATTGATACGTGGAGATTAATAATGTTATTTCTTGTATTTTTTAACAATAAAAAAGTAATTAAATCATCATATTCAATTTTATTATTCCGAATTGAGATTTTTCTGAAATAAATATATAAATAATGGATTGATGAAAAAGGAAAAAAATCATTTATATTTGCTATTTTAAAATAGACATGTTGATAATTTTTTTTTCACTTTTATATGTCTTTTTAGTAATTTTACATGCATTGAAAAAATCAAAATGAACTTGGGAAAAGAGGGAGGTATAAGTGTTATTTTAGGAGGTATGAATAAAAACTCCCCCAAGAATATTAAGCAAAGCTGTTTCCTAATAGGTGTACAAGAGGTTTCTAATTATGGTGCTTGGGTGGCACGTAATTTTTGCCGTGGTGATTTTTCATGGCTCAAGTTGCTTTCGTTTAGGGGCTTCTTATTTGCAACGTCTTTAGTATTTGGGGCGGGCGCGCTAGCGCTATGATGGAAAATTTTGTCTTCGGCAATCATTGACCAAATGCGGGATAGCATCAAAAGTATAAGGATATTGACAAAGAGTTCTCGAAAAAAGAAAAGAAAAAAGAAACGAGAACAGAACAACAAATTAAAGAGAAAGAGCTAGCTAGGGCTAGAAATTAAAGAACTAAATTAACCTTAAGTAAACAAACAAAAAAACTAACCTATCGCATGCAAGAGCTAGCTAGGAACACTCAATAGGATCAAGAACTTAACTGCAAGAAGAACAATAACAATGAGAAGAAACTCAACTAATATTTAAGTGTGTCTTACTTAGCAAAAATGACATTATTTAGTAGATGAAATCTTCAGGCCAAACGAACAAATTAAAGCTTTGAGGAGTTGAGGATGACAGTCTTAAGTCTTAAATGCAAAATTTTTGCAGGTGTCCTTTTACGTCTACTGACTTTATGTATTAATACGATCTTAACTTCCAATCAGGAAAATAGCAACTCAACATAATAAGGAAAAGCTTACACTATTTGCAATTAACTAACTAGCTAGGGCTTTTGTTATCAGCATGAAATCAGTTATTGATCGCTATAACAAGCTCAAGGAGGAACATCATCAACTGTTGAATCCCGCTTCTGAAGTCAAGGTAACAATTCACCTATTCAAATTTCAACTCCTATATATACATTCTTATGTGATTTTCCAGCATTGACATGAAACTGTATCATATCTGCGATCATTTTCAAAAAGCATATTCATATACTTTCTGCAAGTAAATACTTTCATTAATTTCAAATTTTTTTATGCTGAAATTATAGTCTAACTAGCTCTTCAACATAGAGAAATCTACAATTTGTCTACTATTATAGCAGTGAAATAAAACACTATAATCATATCATTAATTACTTTTCTCTACAGATCGATTGAGTTTATAGCGAAACTAACATAGGAATGGCTAGAGATGACTCCCAACTACAAGCAGCTAATCTTAGTTTCAGATTAGGCATAATAATTTGTAATACATATTTTCTTTGAAAAATCTTGAAAGAAGATGCATACTGTACGTGCAGTAGGTAGTATTTACGGAATAGCAGCCAAATAATCAAAGAAACCTAGCTTGAGGTTTCCATTATAACAAATTAAGGAAAATACAAAATTGAAAGCTTAACCATATTTAGCCAATAGTTAAAAGTAGGAACTCAGGTTGAAAGGATTGATAATATGCTGCCACATAAGTGAAGAACGTAGCAAATAGCGATCCGTATGCATACTCCCATATATGATGCTGACTAACATACAGTAAATAAATTCCAGGAAAGAAAAGGAACAAGTAAAAGATTTACCTAGTTATTCTTGTCCGAACATATTGTAAGTCTTAAATGCACCGAACATAATAATTCATGTTTAGCTCTTGGATTAGGAACTTAGAAAGGGCATTTTTGATAATGCTAGCCATATTTTAGTTAAATTTCAGTCATTATAGCCTCAAAGACTATAAGTCATTTTAGCTAGTAAATTTAATAATATGTCTACATTAGTTATCTCTATTATAAATTTATTTGAATTTCAAGTATTCATTAATTACATGCCTAAAAATGTATTTTGAATTTATTTATAAATTATATATAATTCTCTACATGGAATATTTTAATTTTGAGCTATCTTACTAGACAAATTTATCAAGTGAGATAGCTCAAAGTTTAAGCAAAGTTATAAAAGAGAGTTTGGGTCAGTCACTAATTTTAGTAAAAAGTTAAAAATGCTTTATAAAATAACTTAAAATTTATAATAGAGAGCCTGCTGAAATGATCTAAGGCCCTAGCTTCAGCATCTCAGCCATGAGGACAAGATAGAACCAGCTGCATATACTAATAAAGTTCATGTTTGATTTGGTATATACGTCGTATTTAGCTGCTATTTAAAGGAGGATAAAAACAAGCCAGAAAATAAGAAAAATATGATCAACTAATCTAGCATTCAAGAAAGTATTGTTTGGACTAGAATACGTACAACTTAATTTTCTTTCATCCTCACGAAATTTAAATACAAGTATTACATTAAGCATTCAATACAAAAGCCAAATACCTAGGACAAAAGTATTACATTATAGTATTTTATAAACAAGCTATACATACGTTCAGATTGATGGAAATAGGAAAGACAGAACTACAATGGGATCTTGAATTCAAATTTTAAACCATCTGGGCATCTCAGCAAGAGAGATTCTTGTGTGGGGCGAACGCACCACGTGGCGGTGGGGCTGTCCAATAAGGACAGAGTAGAGGTCTGTTTTGGGTATTGTGTTAGAAATAAATGGGAGCAACTTGGGAACTTGGGAATAAATTGCTGCATTTTTATTGGGCTGCCCCATAGTCACGTGGTAGGGGAGTCCGCACCTAAGAATTTTTCTCTCAGCAAATATATAAATATACATCTATGGTTGGCCTTTTTCACTTCGGGGTCTGTGTCTATAATACGCGCGCGGACGGAGATGTATACCATACAACCATTTTACAATTTATTAAACAAAAACTCAACAATTTTTTTGAAAGTAAAAATGATTCTATTAAAACAAACGAGTGAAAGCTCGATGCAACTGAGTAACTCGCACAAGTGAGAGCCTAATACAACTAAACCAACTTCATCTCCTAAGACTAAATTACCTTCTATACTACACATATTATAAACACGCAATTGAGACACAAGTGAAACATAGAGTATCCTAAAAGACTAAAAAAGTTGATCAAGCACGCACCATGCATAATAGCAAACTAAAAACCTAAACTACAAACCTAGGCCTGAACTCTGAAGGCCCAGGCCTAGTCTCGGCCTTGAGGATTCTTTCAGAAAACCCCACAACCACCTTCACATGCACCATTACTGCTCCCGATCCATGTCGAGCCACCATAGATATGATCGGCATCCCCTCAGTCCAAACCAATTAACCTCAAAGCTCAGGTCACCGACACCCCTTCCAATGGTTGACGATTCCAGCCAATTCTCACATCACAGATCTGTCAATTCACAACCTGCACATCATCCTCGGCCCAGAAGCAATCCGATTGAAGCCTTTGGAAAAACACAATTAGGAGCCTGATGCCATTGGCTTAGAGACCTTGACCTCTTTGCTCCCAAGCAGTCGTTCCCTTACCACCGCCTTGTTTGGAAAGCCCAAGGCTCTCCGTCACCGTCACGAAAATCCGACGATCGATGAAAATTCGTCACCACCATGAAGGTTTCGGTCAAAAACTCACCGTAGGGAAAATACTCTAGTAGAGAGTGCAACTGATATTTTTTTTAAAACAAAAACTCAACATTGACAATAATTCAATTGAGTTAATTCACGACATTGACAACAAAACTATCGCACGCATTTTACACATTCACATGTAATCAAACAATATTACTATATTTACAACAATTTGTTTGAAAATTTGTAAAATGATACAATTACCTGAATAATAATTTATTTATCATAATGACAACAAATTTATATTCATATTTTTGTAAATGTGGGTATCATATGTAGGTGAGTAAGAAAATCTTGCATCAATGATATTATAACGCTAATCCAACATCGATTATGTGTTATCTCTTTATAGAATTCAGATGCAGCACCTTGTAGTTCTAATCGAAGTTTACTGTCCAATAAATTAGTAAGCTCTATAGTCAGAAACCACAGTTTCAGAAGAGTCCAGACAGAGACTTTCACCTATTTTGATATAAGAAGTCGATTTCTTTCAAACAAATTGATTGCAGTAAATGCCAAGTAACTAATTGCCAACACTGTTTACAAATTAAGTTGAAATTTTGAAACAAATTTCCACCTGGATTACGCTGGCGATCAATAATTAATTCTTTCCAAAGTTCTCTTTTGTATAATTGTATACATGGACAATTCCACAGAATTTGTCACTCATGGCAGGTCTTTCAGTGATTCTACTTGGGAAAATACGTTTGTATTCAATCCTGGACTTTATTAGTTTGTCTCCCAATCCTTATTTATCTCGAGTATCTCCGAAATAAGGATGTACGTAGCTAGTTATGTTAGGCTTCAATTATTTTCTAAAACCACCATAGAAGTATCTGCCTTAGGTCAAACATATGTAAAAACGTAGACAAGCATGGTATCTTACTAGCATCAGTCGCATGCATGGAGTCAATTACAAATATAAACACGTACATGGATTTAATGACGACGCTGTGGTATACACCGGCCGGGAAAATTCCAGATGCTGCAGAGTGAGAAGTGTCAAGTTTCATACGTACGTATAGCTAGCATTGAACAAGAAATGAGGCTGCACCTCCATCAAGCTAATGCATATATGTTTGCATTTGCAGAAGACAAGGAGAAAACTAAGTACGATAGAAAGTATGAAGGTGCTGAAGCTTTGGATAGCATGCAGCATGCACAAGTTGAACGTGGGACTCTTCAACATAATATATTCCATTGAATAATAGTTCGTTTCTTTGATCAAGCAGAAAGAAGAAGTACATGCTGAAATATCAGCACTGATTCATGTTGGTGGCGAAAGCTACGTACAGCATTCCAATTTTAGAAGTTAAAATAGAAATGCCCTAATGATGCCGTGAAATAGGTCGACGCTATCCCACAACATATTCATCCCTCTCACATTTTCAAACACAGCCATTATACTCCATATCGCCTTAACCAATCCCGTATTCTCTCTCCAGAACAACTGTACCTTTGAACAATATATAAGGTCATAAGATCAGCTAGAAAATCACAGCTCATATTGGATTCGATCTGGAAACAACTTTTACCACAGAGAAAACCATGCTGGTCGTTGAAACAAAAGGTGGTTCAATTCATGTTCACGTACAGCTCCCTATTTTGGCATAAGTGCATAACCACTGAGGGGATAGAGAAGATATAAGCAACTATATATTCTCGTTGCATATCCAGAAAGAGCTAAATTAAAACCCTTTCCATGTGCAAGGGTATGAATTACAGTACGTCAAATCATATGGTTCAGACAGTCAGGTCCCTATTTGCACATAGACCAAGAGGATAAACAAGCAACTACTCCCAATCCTTACCCAAGAGGGGCGAAACTAAAATTCCTTCTACATGCAAAGTTATATATACAAAGGCCTTAAATCTACTGCAAACCTAATGCTAACTTTTTTGTTGCCTGTCACTCAAATTAGCTGCTGTGACTGAAAAAGAATGTCTTACATGTTACTGCCCGCAACTTCTTCATACATGTTGCCTGCAGGCTCCTGAGTAACACGAACCTTAAAATTAAGGCCTTCTAGATTTCCCTGGAAAACAAACAACGTACGTGACAATCCAGACTCAAATAATTTATCTGACAATGTTGTGGTGAACCAAATTTTCCTTCAAGTACTATCCATGTTAAACTCACAAGGCTACTCTTGATGCCATTCTGCAGGTTCTGCATGTCGACAGACACTTAATCGATCTGAAAATCTAAAGTTCATTTAGATCAGAAATTGGTGAGTAATTGTCCACAATTTATAATTCTCTAACTCTAGAATCCAACAAGTCCTGTCAGAATCCAAACTCACCATGTCAGAATTAATACAGAGATCATCTTATTCTCTCTACTCTTGCTCAGTAAATATAAACTCTCCTTTTCTTTTTAATTAACACTTGAATTTGAGAATGTGTCGACGCATATCAAAAATATTTTTGAAACATGTCTTATCACTCGGAATTATCAATTTGTCTAGCGATGATGATATGTTGTTGGCTGGATTAGTTGGAATGGATAAATATATAGGTGCTTTTAAATTCAAGTTGTGCACCTAATCATATTATCATGTTTTCTCAGTGATCCCAACAATTGCATGGTTATTGAATAGTTGATGGTTTATTAGGACTACAGTTCATGGACTAGCTTAGCCATAGTACTAGATATTAAAAATCTCTATATATGATTGAAGTAAAAGGCTACATGAAATTAATGAGAATGGCAACTTATCCTGAATCCTTGTTGAACATTGGCAGCCCATCTGGTAAAAAATGATGGTCAAATCTTGAAAATTTAATGTTCAAACACCATCAGTTTGTCTCTAAGCTTTAGAATAGCATTGCAACAAATAAGATACAACTACAACATGTAAGGGAAAGGTAAACCCTTTCAATCAGTCTCTGCACTTCCAGTTCAAATGATAAAGATTAAAATTGCACCGAGTTATCACCATATGGAGGCCCGGTTTCAGGAGTTTCTTGTATTTGAAGCAAAGATTAACCCCAAGAGGAAGAAAACCTACATTCTAAGACCTCAGATACGAAAAACCTTTTAGTACGTTTAATTACCACTTTTATCAAAACTTAAGCTCGTAGGAAGAGATCCTTGCACAAAAATTAATCATCACCACATGAGGGTCTAAATCATGAAATTAAACTTATCTAGGAGGTTTGCAACTAAATTTGAGGTCAGTTCATAGTAAAGTCCAATTTCATTACTTGTAATACCCTGAAAATTCATATCAAATTTCCAATAAGTTCCCTGATATTATTAAGTTGGTCATTTTCCAATTTTATTAGACGACAATGAAAACGAAAGGGTTCAAAATATTAATTGTTCGGAAACGTTCAATTTGACGAGTCTAAGAGTTGACTTTTGACTCATTGGGTTTCTTAGAAAACTTCTTACAAGAAAGTCATAGAGTTCGTCGATACGAATTCGTGGACACGTGACACGCCTAAATCAGAGTTCGTATGAAGAAGTTACGAATCAAAATGTATTTGGACATTTTTGGAAAATAGTATAAATATGGGAATTAAAGAGAAAAAGGAAGAAAAAACAGAAATTTCGGATCAGGTACTGTTCATACCCGAAAATCCCAGATTTTTCTCTCTTCGAATAGCTGATTTTGGGCCGCCGGATCTCCGCTGTCAGGCCACCATAGAGTGGCGCACCGGTCACGTTTGACAGGTTGCTGCATCCCCTGTCGATTGGTAGTAGCACCACCCGCCATCTCGCCGCCATTTAGGAGCGGTGTAGCCCGGAAGTTCTCCGGAAAAAGCATATTTCGCCGAACTTCAACTCGTCAGATCTTCCTCATCTGGCAACCAATCGGTACGATTCTTGTCCCATTTTGAAGGTCTCATTCCATATTACAAACCCTCCAAACTATTTAACCACAATCGTTATGTGCCAGGAGAATCAAAGAAAAGAAATCCTAGGTTTTTAAATTGAGGCTTTTCAGTTCTTGTTAAATTGAAGTGTTTAGGCTCAGAATTAGACTTTGTGGTGAACTAGGAAGTTGTTAGGAATGTCATTTAGATTGTGGTCGTGAAATTTGGTGGTCATTGGTGGCGGTCGGAGAACAGTGGCAACACATGAATAGTACTGTGAATAATATATGTGAATAGTGTTGGTAAAACAGTAATTGTGAACAGTGTTGGTAATACAGTAACTGTGAACAGTGTTTTAGTAAAAATAATATATTGGAAACAATGATTAGTAAAACTGTAACATGAACAGTGTTATGTGGAAAATGTTTTATGAACATCATTTAACTGTACTGAAATCGTCACCTGATATTTTATGTATCATTTTCTAAACATTTTATCATGCTATTAGGTGACTGAAGAAATGAGTGAGGAAATTAATTTCAGTGTCGTGGAAGTTGCACGCATGAAAGAAAGTGAGTAAAATCTCACAGTGACGAATCTACCCTGTCGGAGATTCATGATTGCGCTAAATTTAAAAGAATGAACAATGATATGTATATGATATAGTGGATTGTGTATGTGTACAATTGGTAAAATAGGTACACATATATGGTTTGCTATATTATATACTGTCGTAATTTCCGTTTGCGAACGAGTTCATTATAGCGTTGATATTTTTTATTTGAGCATGTCAATTTGATTTGTACAATATCATGTGATGATTGTTTGTACGTGGTTTGAACTTGAGTTATGTTAAAACGTTTTTTTGTGGTTTGTGGACCTGTCTTCGGACGTGTTTTTTTTTGTCTTCGGACCAGCTTTCGGACGTGTTGGCATGTCAGAACCTAGCATTGGCCGGGCGAAAGTTACGATACAGTTAGCGCTTATGAGTACCCATATTTTGGACATTGGGTAGCGAGAGGTTGCCCAATGTCGGGCGGCGTACTAATATGAGGGGTAACAGAGGTGTACCATCGCTCATGAGTACCCGTATTATAAAATGTATTTGGGTAAACAGAGGGGTTGCCCGATTTCTCATGAGCACTTATATTTTTAGATATTATTAGACAACTATTTGGGCCGTCCAATGACTCATCAGTATATTTATAATTAAATATTTTCAGTATTTTTCTTTTGGATATTGGGTAGCGAGAGGTTGCCCAATGTCGGGCGACGTACTAACATGAGGGGTAATAGAGGTGTGACAGCGCTCATGAGCACCCGTATTATAAATATATTTGGGTAAACAGAGGGGTTGCCCAATTTCTCATGAGCACACATATTTTCAAATATTATTGGACAACCAAATGGGCCGTCCAATGACTCATGAGTACATTTATAAATAATTAAATGTTTTCAGTATTTTCTTTTGTGTTTATATGCAAGTTGTATTATTGATTTACTCATACGAGTTGCAAAGCTTACCGGGTTTGTGTTTACAATCCCGGTGCACCTATTCGATGGTGTATGTGATAGTTATGCAGGTGTGAATTAGCAGAATTAGAGGGCTTTTGCTGAAGATTGTCCAAAATTTATTTCTGCTGTTTGTGGTGAGGATTGAGTGAATTTTACATTTCCATTGGTTGTGTATTATTCGAGTTGACTGAGTCATGATGTTGACTTAGTTTCGATACACTGTTATGATAAGATGATTTCAGTATATTTGAGATTGTTTTTGAATTTTCATGGCTTTGAATTCCAATTTGTATCATTCGAAATTCGGGGTCATGGCATTACTGATCAAGGAAATACGGATACAAATGTGATTTTCCTTGTACTTTTGTCTCCTGAATGGTCTAAATTGGTGGCCAAAAAGAGAACTCTTATTCTTCCACATTCTTACATTTTAGTTTCGACCAGTAGGTTTAGATAGCTTACGACAAGGAGGTGTTTAAAATTTATAATGGCTAAAATTTTTCAGCTCGATAACATTTGTGGTTATGTAGAAGGTTATGGATAGTGGTTCTAGCAAGCAACACGGTAAATTTGTGAAGCATGCAGCCTTAGCACTGTATGGATTGTTTGGTTAGAAAGTAAAAAGTCTATAACTTTGTTATCAAAAAGAGTAGAAAGGGTAAGCATTCAGGTTCTCTTTTGTTTCCTGTACATTTTAGTGTGTAATCAATTGGTAGCTTAAATTAAGTGTAATGAGTATGTTAACTGACTTTGATCTCTTGAGGATTTGAACATGCCGAGTTTGATGACTTCTTCTTGTACTAGTACATTTTCTTTCAATACATTTTCTCAGTATTGTTTTTGGTTTCAATGTTTCGACTTCTTTTCAAATAAACTCATCTATTTTATATACTCAAAATTACAGTGATTAAGTGCGTGGTTGCATAAATGCTCATATTTCTGTATCTTATATTACATTGCATGAGAATAATTGTTGTTCTTCTTGTACTATATAATTGCTAGTTCTGGCAAAGGGAGGCAGCAAGCTTGAGGCAACAGTTGCAGTACTTGCAAGAATCCCACAGGTACGTACAATCATCCCCTCTTCTATAATCAGTTAGACTACGTCAGGTCCTGCTCACCTAATTAATGAACTCTCAACAATTAAAACCTAGGAGTTTGATTAGAACTAACAAATATTTCACATATATATATCTATGAGCATAAAACCTAGGACTGTATATCTATATCTAAATATATATAGAGATATATATATATATATATATATATAGTCCCTATCCAGAGTGAAGCTTCACTCTGAAATTTTAGAGTGAAGTTCCAATTTTGGCATACTTTTCGGTCAAATTTTTTCACCATAATTGATTCAATATTTAGGTATGTTATTCAAGATCATCTCTACAAAATTTCACCTAATTCGGACATCGTTAAGGTATTGAAATTAGATTAAATCAATGAATGAATTAAAACTGTTCAACGTGAACCGTTCGTGTAAATCTCAATTTTAAAAGCTCAAACCATTGTCAAATTGGATGAAACTTTGTAGAGATGATATTGAATAACATACCTAAATATTGAATCACTTATGGTGAAAACATTTGACCGAAAAGTGTGCCAAAATTGGAACTTCACTCTAAAATTTCAGAGTGAAACTTCACTCTGGATAGGAACTGATAGATATATATAACTTCCAACCTTGTTGCTTACTGAAAGTTTCGTAAGGAAAATGAGATTCACATTCCCTAATTTGTAACTCAGACCCTGTCTCCTTCCTGGTTTAAATAAAATGAGAACCTTACAGTTACTATAAGAACAAAGATGGATTGATTCCTTTAACTCAAGATGATGGTTCAGCTCAACCAAGATAAATTGACCATCAATAATGTATGAGAACCTACAGAGCATATTGACTACCAATTAATATTCATTAACCAAAAAAAAATCTGAACATGTTTTCTGTAATATTTAGGCAATTAATGGGAGAAGAATTGTCTGGATTGAGCGCAAAAGATCTGCAGAACCTGGAGAGCAAACTGGACATGAGTTTGAAAGGTGTCCGGTTGAAGAAGGTACCAAAGCATATATCTTATCATACAAATATTTTTAGTTTAAACTCATGATCCCTTAAATATATCTGTTTAGCGAATGTATATGACAGTAATTTACAAATTTATTTTTCTACAGGAGCAGATATTGAATGAAGAAATAAAATACCTGAACCAGAAGGTTAACATCAAATAAAATTGATCCATGCTTATTTTTCAGCAAACAGTTCATGTCTTCATGATGCCTAATCCATGCTTATTTTTCTGATATATTGTGGGTGCCTGTGTGTGTGCCTGTGTGGTTTTTTTTTTTGTCTTTTGCCAGAGAAATCTCATACATCAAGAGAACATAGAACTCTATAAGAAGCTGGACTTGATAGGCAAAGAGAACGCTAACCTCCAAAGAAAGGTATTGTCTATGACAGATTATATATTCCTTCCTTTCCCTCCACCAGTGCTTTCCTTTTATCGATCAACTTTAAAAATGCCAGCAAGAGCGAAACCATAATGTTACTAATTAATAACATCATGGGAAAGTATTGATTTCTTCTCGTGTAAAGGCTAAAAAGTTTTCGATTGTAGGCCTATGGAACAAGGGATGTGGCTGAAGAAAACAAAGCCTCTGAACCTCATTTTACCATTACTAATGAATTTCAGTTGCATGCACCCATCCATCTCCAGCTAAGCCAACCACAGAATCATACTGAGCCTCAGAACAATCTACCAGCAAATGCAATCAAATTAGGGTACTTAAGTACTCATTATTTTGAGTTCTAAATATCCCAAACCTTAGCACTTACTATTCCGCATTCCAACCTCACATTTTTTCAACAGATTGCAACTACATTAGCGGCCGGGGTTGTTTCAATGCTGCGGATTGCAATCCATCATTCTACTGTCAACTCCACTCAAGTTAAAATCTATCTTCAAGGACTGATGAGATGGCATACTTTCATATGAAATGTTCATGAAGCAAAGCTTAGTTTGAATTTCTGTACAAGAGATAAAGCATGTACGTAGAATGTACGTTTGTGTAATAATTGGGAGAAATAATGTGTTATTTTTTCTGTATTAATTAAGGATGTGCAGTGGTCAAATGTTGTATCTGTATCACTATTCATGAATAATAAAGACCTATCTGCAGTGTACGTGTGGGAATTCTAAAACTTATCCGCAATTTTTTTATTTTCTTTGTAGTTAGCAACAGAAGTTGGATTACTAATTCCTTGATGAATACAACTCCATGATGCATGCGATTTTTTAAGTCTGTGCAAAAATGCTGCTTATTGACACTGAGATTGGCTGCATGCATGCTTGTTAAGTGATTTTAAAGGAACAAGAAAATCTTAGATCATCGTACAAAAAATCTTTGCAAGTTTTGTTGTGTTTCTTGTGCATTTTTGAAAAGATCAAAGGCAATTTATGAAGCAAAAGATTTGATTTGTTTTATCCTTAACATCTAATCTCATCTCTCCATTTAAAAGTAACATAATTTAATCCGCCACCTCAACACTTGGCCATTCCCTCAAATTCGACTTTTGACAGACCATCAACACCTCGGTGTTCTTCTTTGTCGTCGCTCTCCTCTACATCTCGCGGTCTATTTTCAGCTGTGATGAAACCGCTTTCCTTCCCTTTCTTAGATTTCTTTAGGATCATCAAATGACATCAAAGAAAGATGGAGATGAAACTTATAGATGGATATTTAGGACTGCACCAACTAGATTTCAAAACAACTGTTGTTATTAATGGAGATTAAAAGGAAGACCGAAGACTTCTATATAGTTCAACATGAGGGTTTCAGTGCCTAACATGAGCTCTTTCATGAGCGTTTGTAGTTGTACTTACTACTTAGTTCTATGCATACTACAGTGGTAAACTCGGCATCTGGAATATAGTAGAATAAATTGCTTACGAAAAGGTGTTTTTGTTTAGCATAAGTGCATAACTAAACAGCACATGCAAGATCCCATAGAAACCAACATCATGTTTTAGCTAGGTATATAGCATATCATACAACTATGATAAAGATATATATCATGGTCGGACCCTTCTTTAGAACTGATGTTGGTTTAGGGTTTAGGGTTTAGGGATTAGGGTGGAGTACTCGGAATTTCTTGTACTGTGATGAAGAACTCAGGAGTTGCAGCAGATACTCGTAGAGGCGCAGGCGCTTGATCTGTTGAGCCTGCTCGTTGTTCTCCATAACCAGAAGATAGAGAATTCGAACTTCCCTCGTTCAAATTCTGGTGAACGGAACTTTCTGGGGAGTAGTTAGATAATACTGTCATTTCGTCTTCCTTTGCCTTACTATTAAAAGTATGACAGCTCTGGTCTTTTTCATTGAAAATAATTAACATCTTCTGAATCTTTTTCCATATGGAAGCTTCTGAAGACCAAGTAACCTTGTGCCTGCAAACAAATGAAACTATAAATATTATCAGAGCTAGTATTGAAGCCCCCGCCACAAGGAGAAATAAGACCCAAAAGCTATCAACACCAAGACCATGGCTATTAATGTTTGGGGTTGTCAAGACTTGACAGTTGCTTTCTTTCTTGAACCATTTATCTTCAATCTTCATGATCTTCTCTCCCCCGGTCACATTTAGGACTGCCTGTGAAACATCCTGTAGAAGAGGGGAGCCTTTTGGAAATGCCTGCAACGCCAGAGGATCTAGATTAATTAAAGGATCATATAATTCAATGCTCAAATGGTTAAAGATATTCCATTTTGGCTGATCTGAAGGAAACGGTCAACTACCAAAAGTTTCTGTGAATTGCTTTTATTTGTGAATGAGAGAAATCGAGAATGCATACAGCATACATGTCCAGAAATCAAAAGGAGAAATCTTACAAAGGCAAAGCCATCAGTTCTAAAGAAGGGTCCGACCATGATATACTTGTTGCAGTACTTTGCAAGAAAAAGCTTCAGGTTGGGAGTTTCATCCACGACACCAGCAACTCGACCATTTGAAAGGGCGTCATCAATTTCTTCTACAGTTGTAAGTTTCACAAGATTCGAGTCATCAAAACCCCTTGTCTTCAACATGTCACCAACATAATGCCTTACATGGCCAACTTTCTCTCTATTCTTTACTAGATCATTTATATCAGTAACGGTTGGCTGGAGTTTCCGCACCGTATATAGTGAAGTTAGACTGGCCGTGTAATTTATTGTGAGTACTAGTAGAACAAATATCCAGACAATCATCACAACTCTAGCCCAGTTACTAACAACTCTAGCAGCTGTGAAATGCAGAAGGAAATGGTTATTTTCTTTTACAAAAGGATAAGGAAAAAGATATAGAGATTAACGTACTAGCTAGTTCGATTATAACTTTATATTAGATAGGGGCCATGAAACTTACTCTGCGAAAAAACCATGGTGGAGAATGAAAACCAGACACTGGTACCAACTTGATGTGACAGAGGGCCCCGAAAGTGTTTATTAATTCGATGTTCAAGAACCCAAACAACGAAACCAATTAACAAGAAAAAACAAGCAGTTGTAAACCAAAGGTCCCATCTCCAAGGCTTCAAGAAAGCCCATGCACTCTTTCTATTGCTATCTCTGACTGGCACAACCATGACTATACTGGCTTCTGTATATGGCATGGTGAAGTCTACATACAATGACCTATTTCCTGTGATTGTTGTATCTCCCACTACAGCATCAAAGTTCTGTCATGTAAAGATTTTATATGTTATCAACTCCCAGCAATGAAATAAAATGTTATGTTAACAATTT
Organism: Argentina anserina; assembly: GCF_933775445.1. Taxonomy (NCBI): domain Eukaryota; kingdom Viridiplantae; phylum Streptophyta; class Magnoliopsida; order Rosales; family Rosaceae; genus Argentina; species Argentina anserina. The sequence continues at coordinate 9,006,347 of NC_065873.1, read as the reverse complement.
CCATCAAGTAGAAATATAAAAATGAACCACCAAATTATATCAAAGCTTTAAGATAAGTAGATTTTTACCCCAATAGAAACTTGATAACACAAATCATCGTTATTGCCAGCGTGAAAGCCATTGCCGATCACAAAGGGAATGAATTCATAGGTAAGAGCATATGGCAATATCTCTACTGCAGCCTTAAAGACATCAATACTGAACCCAGATACATCAATTATATTTCCGCTTGCATCTTCTGTGATCTTAACGAACTCGGTAAAACCAACTTTTTGAGGAACAGCAATCCTCAACTTCTTGTCATTTGTTGGGACAACCCATCCCTTCGGAACAGAGAGAGAACCTCCTGGCCATATAATGGGTTGAAGATTGCCATTGGAGATTGTGGTTTTGCTTTTTGAGGAACTCAACTTTTTATGTTTCGGTGGCCACAACCCGATTGTTCTTGCTGCTCCACCATTTATGTTAACAATCTTAAAAGTTGAGGATTGAAGTTGCCTATCAACAAGCCTAACATCTCCAGAAATGCCATGAAAACTTGTAGTTGAGAGGGCTTTGCATAGTTTTGAACCATATTGAGAGACCGGAAAACTTACAAGATCTGTCAAGTTGTTGTAAGCAGCATCTGACTTTTGGAAACCTATATCACTTGCACTCCAAGTTACTTTTTCAATTGCTATGGCGAGTGCATGAGCAGCATCATAAGCCCATAGTGCAAAAACATCCAAGTTTGCAGAAAAATTGTTAGCTGTGTCATTTAGGAACTGCAGATGCCACCGTGGTATGAACTCTTGATATTCTTTTGTTACTGGAACATATGTTTCAACACCTAATACTCCATCCATGGAATTGAGGAATGAAAGGTCGTCCATCGTCTTTAATCCATTAGGTATCCCACCGGTTGTGATCCAAACATATCCCACGCTCATCATTCCAATTGCTTTTGACTTAGAAAGTACCCTGGAGCATAGCGGGGTTGTTAAGTGGACAACAAAAACTCTAGTTTGCATTGTCATTAACTTGTAAAGCTCTTTTTCAATTTGATCATCTGTTGCAGATGGGGAAATGACACTCCGGTAAGCGACTCGAGCCCCAATTTCTTCCAATGCATCAGTTAAGAATGGTACAATTGCCTCACCATATGAAGTGTCCATGTAAATCAGTACAACTTGCCTCCACCCGAAAGCTTTTACAATGGAACTTATAGCTTTCACTCGACTTGAATCATTTTGTGCAAACTGAAAAAAGTACGAGCTCTGGATTGAAGTAAGAGAAGGGGTTGGTGCAGAAAATGATATGATGGGCACATGAGCTTCATTTCCAAGATCAATAACAAAGCTCGCCTCCATAGTTGTCATTGGTCCAATGATGGCTCGAGCTTTTTCATTCTTTATCAAATCAAGAGCTGTGTCCAAATTAAAACATTTAACTTCAGATTGAAGTAATATTTATGCTAAAAAATGATTGATACAATTGAAAATTTCTATCACTCACTAATCATTATATTTCTCACGAAAGAAAAATATACTCCGTGGATATAACAGTAGATGTCGTAGTTAATTATATTACCTGCAGCAGCGGCATGAACAGCATTTCCTTTAGAGTCCCTAACTTTCAAGACTATCCTAGTCTTGTAATGAGCATTAGAGGCATAGAAGTCAGAGAGAGCCATTTTTATGCAGCTCAACCAAATTTGCTGACCCCCTGAATGTATATGGTCATCCAGAATAACTCCGACATTTACTGGGGTGATGGTTTTTTTTTTGTGGCATAGCCAAGGATATCGACAATGAAAGAATCAAGACAAAAACAGAACTCACAGCAAGCTTTCCAGGGATGGAAGGGTACTTCACTTTGTTAATCATATTTGAATCTTTTGAATATGTTCCTGGCATAAGAATTTGAAAGGCCTTGTACAGATAAATCTCCTCCGAGGTACCGCTACAATTGCCCTACCTTATATTCCGAAATAATATTCTTCTGCTTAGTTCAATCTATGTAGTCATTAATCCTGAAAAATTCCAAAGGTAATGTCAATGTGAATAGAAGTGAAAAGGTAATGTCAAAGAAAATTATTTGAAAATAATAATTAAGAAAAGGAATAGGGTAAAGAAATATAAGATTAAACAAACAGGAGAAACTCCAGGAAATTTCAATCAAATTCCAAACTGCATGCGTGTCGAGGGGTTTGATGGAGCATCAAAGAGAAAGACATAATGTCTCCTATGTAAGTTGTCAATTTCTCTTATATAGTAATTAGTTGAAGATTAATTCTTCCATGTCCACCTACTGAATTGCCAACACAAAAATCATTTGTTTGAACTTTGTAACTCCAAATGAAAAATAAATCGATTTAGTGCCTGACGTAATGAGCTAATTTTGTACACAGACTTGGAACTGTGTAAAAACTCGACAAGTCAACTCGAAATAGAATCACTAAACTATTGGTCAATTTAATGATGTTATGGACTGCATATACAATTAAGTGGGACTCAAATCACAATGCTCGACCACAATAATGCAATTAAACACATTATTTCTCCTATAACTCAGAGTGCACTTCTCTGTGGAACTAGCTGGAGGGACTCCTGGTTTTCCATCCATTAATTTTATATTAATACATCATGTATTCCTGATATTTAAAAAGATTAACAAACTAATGAAAACAAACCAAACAAACTGACACATCAGCAACATTCGGATTATCTTGTTGGAATTTCCTTGATCTTCTATCAAGCTTTCAATGTCTGAAACTTTTTAGTATATGGAATATGAATTACAAACCCAATACTCCCTTAAATATTTCTATACCACATGTCCACATGATGAACTTAGGAATCTAGACTAGTTGAACATAAATCAGTCATTATCCACACATAACTTCCAGTCTTAGTGTCTCTTTGCTTTTCAACTGACCAGCGACAGTATTCGAATAATGAAGACCCTCATCATTCATCAGCATATCCGGAATTAGGATTTAGGAACTATTTAAAATAATTATACAAATGATTCAAATCAACTCATTTTTATAAGTGATAGTAGGCTATCTTGGTGTGGCATAAATTAAACCACAAAGTTCTAATCTGTGACAGTACACTCTGAACTAAATTAATTACTGTTATTATGATGGCATTTTTTCCATTCAAGAGTGCAGACTTGATAGTAGAGTTACTCGATTATATTATTTAAACCTTTATTCGGGTTGTGTGTTGGGGGGGGGGGGGGGCTTATTTAGCACATGTGTACATATTGAATCAAAAGAAACCAGATAATATAGCTATTTTGCAGTCAAAAATGTTTGGTCACATTCAAACAAAGGATGGAAAGCAGAAGTTAGAGAAGAAAAAATATAACACACACACAAGATGAGAAGTGTTGGAACCTGCAGTACTGTGCTGTATGGGGAAGTCCCTCTGGTTTGAGATGGTGCCCAGTTGTGCAATTTGGATGAGATGGTGCCCATGAGGACAGGGTTGATGCAGCTCAATCCATCTTCCTACACCACGCATCAAAGTCCAGAACCACATGAACATTGACTGGTGCTGCCATGCCTCTGGAAGTGTTACTACTACAGAATAAGAAAGAGACCCTATATCTCTTGAATATCATGCTTCAACATCCTTGAATGCTTTTAGCAGTTCATTCATGGTATCGAATGATCAGGAAACTACTTTATAAGCAAAAGAGAACACTACACTGGTTAGGCTAATGCTATGTCCCCAAATAATAACAAAATTTTGCCTCAGTCATTGCTGGACCTTTGCATGAAGTCTTCCTGGTGATAATATGTTATTTTCCAGAAATGGAATGTGTATTAAATCAAACATTCAAGATTCATTTATCTAATAGTCTCATATCATATCTTTTAAACGCTTACCATTCTACAGCAAGAACAAGTCAATGCCCTTGATTAAATCAAAGTAGACACATCATTGATATAATTACTAGTCAACATTGCCCCTACATCAGCAGTGCTGAGTTGTATACATGGCAAGAACATTTCTCATTTTTTATGTTTTTTTTTAGTTTTGTATTTTGTTAGCCATGCTATTTATATAGGCAAACATAAAACTAACTGTAAGAACAGAAACTGCGCATAAGAAAGAGCCGAATCAACATTTCTCCTTTTTTCAAAGAAGGGTTCAACAATGCAATTGGTCCCTTCAAACCCTGTTGAAGTTATATACCCTATAAATCTCTGTAGTAAGAATTTTGTTATATTGTTCGTATAGGGTAATAAATCTGATTTATGCCGGCCAGGAACCTGCATATATGGCTGTCATGCTCGTGTCCAGAATTATTTGACTTTTATTAAAAACAGACATACCTAAGGCGTGATTCGATGTGAGTCTATGCGAATATTATGAAGAGATGAAGAACATGTAAGGACCACACAAGGATGACTAGATATCTATACTGAAGACTTGGAGTAAGAGAAAATGAATTATCTGACTTATTGTTATCAGTAGCACTCAATCATTTCCTTACTCTATGCCAATCAATGTTTTATCTCCAAGAAATTGGTGTCTAGCTTCATTGGTATCCACTATTTTCTTAGATATCGAGTCAATGCATTACATATAACCTATACAGTACTCAAAAAGGGTAGACTAGACTCATGGAATAAACTGCATATACGCGCAACCTAGAATCGTAAGAGTGATTCAGACTTATTCAACACACAGCTTTTATGGGTCAGGCATTTCACCAAGCACCTGCAAGGTGCAAAGAATTCCACTTATTTGAAAGCCCTTTCGGAGTATTGATTGGCCCCTAATCTTAAACCAAAGAAAAGAGGTTATTACTTGATTCTTTCTCAACAATGAAGCATATATAAATATAATTTGATGAAATGAAAGTCAAATATTATGAAAGCACAGATATATTGACAAAAAAACAACAACGACCAAGTTGTCAGTTCTCACCGAGCGTTGGTGTCATTGTTTGGACGCTTATTCGAGACTTGGACACCGGTTTGGTTACGCTGAGAATTCAAAACTGAAGATTATGAAATGCCAGAAACGGCAAGTGATGGACTCCACAAACCACGGCGAAGCCTGCAGACCTCTTTTTGTTTTTTTGAAAGAAACGTACAGACCAGTCAAATGACTGAATGCCGTTTTTTTTTTTTTTCCAATTGTCGACTCATTGTGTAAAGTACGCATATTACTACTATGTGTACCCTCTCTAATTCTCTATTCAAGATTTAAAATATCGGTATAAGTAAATATATCATTTTATTTTAAATTAAATTATAAGATATATTGGAAATAATATATTGTTCATGTTTCAAAAATTATTTATTTATTTATTATTAAATTACATATAAATATATATAATTATTAATTTTATTTAGTACTAAAAAAAACTCTAAGTGCTTGAAAAGACGCATGTTGGTTAACAAAACTACAATACTTTACTTAAGACATACGAGTCATAATATGAATTGTAATAGTTAACATATAGTCATATATCTCTTTCGAATTGCCGACAGTTTCCTCGAGAAATGGATATTAAAGATAAATCAAACTCGATGATTGATCATATACTTTTCCAAACTGACCATAATCGTAAATAAGATAACCAGATTGATAGTTTGACTTCATGTGATTTGTTTGACGTCCCACTATGTTTTGTGATCTATCAAATGGAATACTTTAATCATCAATGACTCATCTCGTCCTCCTCCCGCACCTATTATGTTGTTGCGCACCATGACCACCTGCTCTATATCCATGATCCTCATCTTGGGTAGCATGATCAAAATTACTTTCACAAATAAACTGCTCAAAGCCTCCACCTACATAAGATTGTCCATATTCAAACCTTGTATCTCCACCACCACCCACCATCATCTGAACTATTTGTAGTTGCTACGTTACCCCACACTAGCATTATCAAAATTGACACGACCCGCCCCAAAATATACCATAATATCGAGGCAGATCATGCGGGGACCAGAGTCAAAGGAGATATACCGAAAATTTCGGCATAGTCTCCCCTGAAAGTAGCTGACCCAACCTGCACAAAAAGACATTCCCAATAACTCAAATCCAACCTCAACACCTAGAGCCACCATGCTCCCTAAACTTTCAACTCCACAAACACAATTCAAAAATATATTTCACAAAGTATGACGGAGTATGCTACATTTGTTACCTAATCTCGTTAGACCCCAAGAGCTCGTAGCTCGACTTATACCACAACCGCCCAACCCACTAAGACGACATGGTCACAACAATCATACAACATTATATAAACGTTGAACCGTGTAAATTTACACTTATAACAACGTTCACTTGGGAAGTAAACACGAGATCGTACGACACTCGGCGAGTCACTAGTCCTCTCCTTTCTAATCTCTATCGAAACTCTGCTAGTACATCCCCTCTCTTCTAGTGACTTGGTAATATCAATACCACTTTCGGTTCATCCCCGCTTTTCGGTTCATCGCCTCTCTTCCGGTACCCTCGATTCATCCCCTCTCTTCCGGTTTCTCCGGTTCATCCCCTCTCTTCCGGTTCTCCTGGTTCAACCTCTCTCTTCTGGTACCCTCGATTCATCCCCTCTCTTCCGGTACTCCCGGTTTGTAACGACCCCAAAATTTCAAGCTTAAAAACTCAAAATTTCAAAGTCGTTAAACTTTAAACAATCTCAACGAATCGAAATCATTTAAAATGCCACAGCGGATCATCTCTGAGTTCAAAATACAACTCAGTCAAACCGATTATTACAAACCAAATTTATAATTCGACATTACATAAGATGGAAATGTAATAATCCTCACAATCTCTCACAAAGCTCACAAATAAATCCACTCCAATTCTCACACACAAATCCACGCTAGAAACCTCACCACAAGTAGGATACGAACGACTTCGAGTCTCCGGAGTCGTCACTCAATCTCCACTAATCAACACCTGCGAAATTATCCCCTACACCATCAAATTGGTGCACCGGGATTGTAAACACAAACCCTTCAACTCCTTAAGTTCGTTCTGCCCCATTCTATAAGGCGCCTTTGACACAGGTGCTGTACCAGGTACTACATCAATGCAGAAATCTACCACTCTTCGAGGAGGTAGCTCCGGTATCTCTTGGAACACCTCACTAAACTCAGATACTACCACAATGTCTGCAATAGTCATTTTCTTATCCACTGACTCCACATGTGCCAAAACTCCTGACCTCATGGCGTTATCTGACTTGAGGCAACGATAACGAAACAATGGCTCCCTAGGTATATGAAATGACACCACCATGTCAAAATAATCAATCACCGCATGCTGCGGTCTCAACCAATCGATCCCCAAGATCACATCATAGGTGTGGTCCGGAATCACAATCAACGAAGCAGAGAATTCTCTACTTCCAATCACAATCGGACAAGCCTTGCAGATTGTCTCTAACTCAAGGGACACCCCATGGGGTGAAGTGACACATAAAGCGTTCCCAAGAGGTGTAGGAATCAATCCTAGCATTTCTACTACTGAACTAGCAATAAATGAATGCGATGCTCCCGTATCAAACAGTACTCTAGCAAGGTAGTCAAAAAGTGATAATGTACCTTCCACCCCTGTGTCTCGCTGTCCCACTGCGAACACTCTAGCTTGGCCTGCTGGTAGCTGTCTCTGCGGCCGTTCCTGTCTATCCTGAAGAGGTCGGGTACAATCTCGAGCTATGTGTCCCACTTGCCCGCACCAGTGGCAGCCTGCTCTTTACGGTTTCGGACATGCTGAGGCGTAATGTCCCATCTCGTTGCAGCCAAAACACCTCACCGCTGCCAATGGTCTGACTGGTGCTGCCCTGATAGCTAGGGGTGTCGCCCTTGCCGGAACCTGATAGTGGGGTATTGGCCTCTTCCATGACCTACATGTCGGCCCCGAGTGCACGTTGCCTGAATAGATTGCCTTGCCTTTTCCCTTTGCATCCCTACTCCCCACATCTCATGCTCGAGTATTATTTGCTTGTTCCAAGCTCATGACACTCTCAAATATCAACTCCCTTGTTGTCAGACAAAGCACTGATATCATGGTCATGTACTCCTGTTTCAGCCCTCGTAGATACTTCTGAGCTAAAGAGGTCGCACCCATATGCCTGACATACCGGTACAGCTGTGTAAAACGTGCATCATACTCTCTAACGGTCATGTCTCCCTGTACCAGAGCCAGAAACTCAAGCTCTAGGTTCTCCTGTACTGAGGTTGGAAAGTACTTCTCTCCGAAAATGGTAGTGAAACCTCCCCATGTGAATGTAGACACATCCACTGTCTGTCTCATGCTCTTCAATATTTAAAACTCTTGCAAAAATCTTGAATTCACCGCAAGGGTTAATTCGTAAATATGTGAGATTTTACTCACCTTCTCGACTCGAGCGTAATTACACAATTTCCGAAGATAATTCCTTTCCTTGATTTATCGATCACCTTGAAAAGATAAGAAAAGAATTTAGAAACGTTTCGTAAACTTTTAAATGCTGTAACAGTAATAATCGGTTACTGTTCAGCAATTTTCGGTTTTACGAATTTACTGTTCAATGAGTACTATTCACGTATTTACTATTAATGTATAAATACACATCCAATACGTATCTCTGTACGAGTACATACTATTTACGTATTTCTGTATGTATAAATACTATTCAAATGTACGTACTGTCTCAGTAAATAATAATTACCTAATTACCCTTCCAAAATTACTTTTTACCTTTACTAAAAGTAATTTATATTTACATTTAACGTACGTAAAATTAAATTACAAAATTACCCTTTTCGGAAACACTGTTCACGCCGCCGCACGTGGCGGCGCGTGGGGCTCACGCGCCGACGCCACCAACGGCGCGTATCACGCCACCGCCGCCCCATTCTCTTCTCCTTCCTCCCCTCTTCCTTCCCACGGCATCACACCGTGCCTAGGCACCACCATGCGTTCACACGCGCCGCCTAAGGCGGCGGCATCTCCTCCAAAACCCTCCTCCTCCTATCTCTTCCAAATTGCAACCAAACAACCACAAATCGACAATCAAGCATCACCACAACCTAATCATGCTAACCCTCACCTCAATCAAGCTTGGAGACCACCGGAGTTTGGCTTTGACACGGCGGAGGAAACACAACAACTTGGAGATGTTGGTGGAGCTCCGGCGCGGCGTGAGAGGGTGCGTCCTCCTTGGGGTTGCCTGCGGGGGGTGGTGCGGTGTCTCCTAGGCCGGCGGTGAGGACCACGTCTCCCTGAGATGGGAGATCGGTGGTGAAGCCGAGAGGGGAGAGGGAGAATCGGGTGAGAGGGAGAGAAAGGAGGCGCGGGGTGGATGAAGGAAGTGGGTTTCTGAAAATGGAAACCCTACTTCACAAAGTTTCCTTTTATACCCCCCTCTAAAATCAGAAACTAACTTCTGTCGTTAATAACTTTTACGTAAGACATCTGATTCGAACGCGTCACATACTCACGAACTCGTATCGACGAGCTCTACAACTTTTGTGAAGAATCTTTTCGCAACCGAGCAACGGAATAAAAGTCGATATATTAGTTCAGAAACGTAACGTTTTTCAAATTAAACATTCCGAAAACATTTCCGTTTTCGTTTCGTAAAGTCGCAAACAATTCAATTCATTATAATTAAATTTCACAACTTTATAGAATTTAATCAAACCAAATATCGTTTTGAAAAAAAAATAGGGTTATTACACGGTTCATCCCCTCTCTTCCGGTACCCTCGGTTCATCCCCTCTCTTCCGACACACTCGGTTTACCCCTCTCTTCCAGTACTCTTGGTTCATTCCCTCTCTTCCGGTACACTCGGTTTATCCCCTTTCTTCAGGTACTCGCTTGAGTCCCACTCGTAAATGTCAAAGCTAATCAAACCGACTAACAGAGATAACCGAAACCATAACTCGAACGAATACCCAACACTCGACGTTTAACCGCATACCTACCTGACAAAAATCCCACGGTCCTAACCCTAATTCTGATAGAAGTAATTAGCGTCATACAATCATCTAACAATAAAGATCATATAGCAACCATCATTAAATAACCAAAATTCTTAAAACATCAACACATCTAGCAACGAGAATCTATCCTAGAATATTTGTGGCTGCACCAAAAACCTTGGTTGGGCTGCCTACGTACCCTTTAATAGGGATCAAGTCATTCGTAGTTCAATAATAAGGTATAGCACCATTATGATCGAAGAAATAAGTTGAGAATCCTATTCTCGAGTAATTAAATAACCAACACGTCTGGTAAGTCCGATAAATAAATCCTTACTCCCTAGGACGAAAACAGAAACAATCAAACGAGTGGATTTTTCAAGATTCACAATCCGAACATCCGCATTTTCAACAAATCTTCATGATTCTTAACTTCGTTGATTCAATCTCACAGTCTACTCATGAATTCCTTACACCGAGAGGGTTATTTTGAACCCTACAACTCTGCCGGATTCCGGCGCCACACGCCGCCGCTGCCAGCGGCCTCTGATCACCACCAAATTTCATCAACACAATCTACTCAATATTTATAACTTTCTAGTTCACTACTAAGGCCAAATCAGAGTCTAAACACAGCAATCGAATACAAATAGAAAAATCTCAAATCATGAAACCCTAGAACTTCAAATCGTCGATTCTCTTACCTCAAGGCGAGTTGGTTCGATTTCTTTGGAGGGTTTGATGCTGGAGATGAGACTTTCAAAACCCCTCAAGATCTCCAAGCTACGGCGGCCGGAGAAGTGAGTTCCGATGAAAAGGAGATTGGCGGCAATGGAGCTTCTCACCGTCGTTTCTCTCGGACGGCGGAACTAGGGACAACACCACCTACCCAGATCGAACAAATACCTCCAAAGCTTTAGAACGCGATCGGTCCTGCAGCCCAGATCGGCCGAACGACAACGCTACGTCAATGGCGATTCAGAGGAAGAGTCGGGGTCGGGTGAACAGTGGCACAAAGGGGGTTTTTCAAAAATCTCCCCTTTTTCTGATTTTTACCCCCTATTTATACTAAATTTTAAAAATGCCTAAATTCTCTTTGATTCGTAACCTCTTCATACAAACTCCGATTTAGGTGTACCACATGTCCACGAATTCGTATCGACAAGCCCTACAACTTTTGTGAAGGAAGTTTTCCCGAAAATCTTACGCATCAAAAATTTTACTTTTAGAGTCGTCACACTTAGTATGGCTCTCGTTTCGGGAAAAAGATAAAACTATAATCGCAACGAATTGTAAAAGATTCAGTTCGTATCAAAAATTATTTCTCAAGTCTCCAACTTGATCAGATAACACCTTGTTTACATCAATTCCAAAATCAGTTGCTTTTTCTACGACATGTGGAGGAGGGTTGCCATTTTCATCATCGAGGTCACGAAAAACACTTGTCACTGATATGACTTGACTCTTAAGAGTTAAGACTTGAACCTTCACTTCTCATCCAAAATTCTTTTACGAAAAATTAAAAATTAGCCGATTGAGGGACTACTCTTCTTGTATTCTTTTTTATATCTCTCGAGGCTCGAGGTGATTAATTAATCAAAACTTTTCTCTCCAAGAGTCCGAGACATCCTCTAGTTGTGTTACGACCCGAATCATTTTGGCCACATTTATTATATTATCAAGTCTAAACACGAGTGTCGCCGTAATCCGAACTCTATATTTTGGCGTTAAGGTTATTTTGGCGGAGTTCGCCGAATAAATGCCCGAACTGGAATGTTACTATTTTCAGGAGGAAATATATATGTATGAGGTAAGTTTTCCATTTGACGAAGAAGCAAAAAAAAGAGAGAGAAGAGAACTCAGTTTTCCCTGAGCCTCCCCGATCACGTCCCCTTCTCGCCATCGCACCGCCACCATCTAGCCACTCCAGACTGGCGCACCGGTCCCGTTCAAGAGGTAACTCAATGCTCAACCCATCTAGGGTGGTGGCAGCTCCTATCTTGCCGCCTGGAGCGGTGTCGCCTGGAAGTTCCGCCACTGTCGTGGCATCTTTCCGTCGGAACTCACTCCTTCGACCGCCATGGCTTGAATTCTTTAAGGGGTTTTGCTTGTCTCAACGTCGTCGACAATCTCTCCAAAGGAATTGAACCAAATCAAGGGGTAAGAACTCAAATCAAGAAATTTAAATTCTAGGTTTCTTGAACAGTGCCGATCGTGTATTCTTGCAAAATTGGACGGTTTAGACTTTCATTTGGACTTTGTTGTCAACTAGAAAGTTGTTAGAAATGTACAATAATTAAAGCATGCATTTACTTAAGTATACAAAACGTAAAAGTAAATATGTTTAGTTACCGCCAAGGGTAACTTGCACAAATGTGAGGTTTACTCATCTTATAACCGCTAGTGACTTTTGCAACTTCAAGTGAGATTCACTCACTTGCTTCCACCACAACTAAGCACCTAAGTGACAAACCTTCACTTAGTAAAAAGAAAGACCGAATTTAATAAAGCAACTCAAAAGTTACTAAAACTCAAAGGGGCTTTGTGATCACTTAACACGAAAACAAGTCATTTCCTTTTCGACTACACAAACTAACAACTCAAAACAAACCACACTCCCATTTCACCAAAAGCCACCCTCTCGGCCTCTTTCACAAACTAACTAAACTCACTGCCTATACACTTGTAACAAAACTAACCAATAATGCAAACAGTTTACCCTCAATGAACTACCAAAATGAGTTCAACATCAATAACCAAACTTAAAATTGCTGAAAACACTCCACATAGCACCAACTACACCTAAACTCATCTAAATAAACAATTACAGCGCTGCTCATACAACCGGCCAAACGCTTCTACCTCAAAACACCCTTCACTCCACAAAATCCTATACACTTCAACTCCTCAAAATTCCGAACAAGCACAAAAATTGCTCAAAACATCTTCACTTCAACATGAAAGTTGTAGCATACCACTAGATAGAGATTTCCTTACCAACCTCCAAGCTTGGATGGGCTGGAAAGTCACCGGAAAACTCTCAATATGCCGACGGTGACTTGATCTTCCAATATGATACTTGCAGCTCAATTCGAGCTAAGAGGAGGTCATAATCGTGCTCAGCGGCTAGAAACCAGTGGGAATGGAGCACCCTCGAGCTCCGATGCTGCCAGTGCCGACACAACAGAAGATTCTGGCGGGTGTAGCATCGTGCATGGTTGTCGCCGGCGTGCAAGGCGTTGCGCAAAAGAACGAGAATAGTGCGACTCTTCTAATGGGACCAATGGCGTGGCCTTTGATGGCCAAACGACAGAGAAATCGACCGAAGAAGATTTTGGGGAAGGAGGAGAGAGAAACCGTCGAGGTAGAGGAGAGAGAGAGAGAGCTGAGATATTTCTGATTTTTGATATTTGTGAAGTTTCTAATTTTCTTCCCCTTTTATACTCTTCTGAAATTGGAAACTAAACTTATACTGCTAACAACTTCCACATACAACATCCGATAAAAGTGTGCCGCGTGTCTACGAATTTGTAATGACGAGCTCTATGACTTTCATAAAGGAATTTTTTAGAAAAGAGTGACAAATTAAAAGTCAACTTTTGAGTCAAATGAACTTAATCAAATAACACGCTTTTGACTCTTGAAACCAATTTCTTCTTTGAACAAAGACTATTTAAAAGGCGTAGAATAAGATTATAACCAATTTATTCTTTCCATTAAACTCTGAGAAATACAAAAAATGGAAATTAATATTCGGGTTATTACACTTAATACAATGGACATAACATGTGATGTAAGCTCTTTATGATGTCTTTAGATAAAGAGACTCCCTAATTGATAACTCAATCTTCAAATATCTGTTTCAACGCTCTTCACATACACGCTTCTCAAAAGCAGCCTTTGGCAATGATATAATCTTCGATATTTATAACTGAGGTACGACCCGTTTTTCTTTTCACTAATCACTATCAGAATCACCAGAATTCAAAGCATCATCACCAGAATCATGGTCACGCTTTTCCAACAAAGGGTGCGAAAATGCATGAGTTGTCTTGGATCTTGATATTACAAATCACAACAGGAACATGTCATTCATACTTTCACAGTCAATTAATCTCATCCTTAATCAATTATAAGGGCTTAGCATCCAACTAGAAAGTAGGAATTCAAGTAACTGTTTCAAATTTTACGAGGATTAGACACCCAAAGCAAAAGATAATATTTACATACGCAATTTCATAATCTCACGGAATCCCGCCTTTGAATATCTCCTATAAGGTGGCACTCATTAAGAATATTAGGATAAATCATCATTGGAATATGTATATAGGAGGTATCATAAACCTTCTCAAAATAAAAATAAAAATGGAGGTATCATAAACCTTCTCAAAATAAAAATAAAAATGGAGGTATCATAAACAAATCTAGACTCAGAGGTCCTCTTTTGATTAGTATTCGTTCCGAAGTAATTACAGAAGAAACTTTCCCTGCGTTTATCATCACGTGTTAAGGTGTGGAAAGGTTTCCATTCAATTTTAGTCCTACAAGAAATTAACAAAAACTTAAGCAAGGAAGAAGCAATATGAAAAATCAGTACAAGTGTATGGCATCATGAGCTAAAATTACCCAATGTCCTCCAAAAGAACAGACTCGTTGTCAGTTTGTCACCCCATCACCTCAAGCGTTAAACTTTCAAAATAAGAATCACCTCATAATGTGAACTTGAGCTCAAATCCTTTCAAATTACTTGTCCGACCGGACTCGATCAGAAATTTGAGAACATCTTGATCTTAATTCCTTTGTGATCTGGTAAGAAGGAACATACAGGATTATGAATGATCAAGCGTCTATGATCGTTAAAAAATAGATGTCAAAGCAAATAAGTATATTCGGGTGGACTCCTTGAGAAATTGCACACCTGCTTAGAGACTAGCTTGTCAACAAAGATGGCAATTCTCAAATGTGGTGGACTCCTTGAGCAGCAACATGCATGTCTCCTGCAGATAATAAGACGCATTAACCAAATGGCATATCAAGTTATCAACACAATTTTCAAGGGCAATCCAGAATATTAAACCTCTGACGTATAAAACAGAGTTTTACATACCTCTTCATACACAAGCTTCACAAGGAATTCCTTAAATTGAGTTTCTCATTGACATCATTTGAAGAAAAAGTGAAAAACAGTTCTGCAAGATATGAATGTACTAATTAAGATATAAATTTGAGCTGTATTATCCTTGACACTCATTAAACTGAACTCTAAGAAACTATAAAGAATGACATGGCTATGTTAATACCGTGTCTGACCAGAGATGCCGATTATCCGCTGCCCATTTCTCTCTCTCCTCAACAAACATGCATTCCTTACGAAAAATTTCAAGCTACAGTGTATAAAATTTTGATCATCTGTCATCTGTATTCCTTTGTGGACACGATTGTATAACTGTGGTAGAACACATTACTAAACTGTATTCTTGAGAAGTGTAGTTCTTTATGCTTCTGGCAATGCAAAAGAAAGCTCTCCAAAATTTTCTTCAGGGGATGCATGACCCGTTGATGGTGTTTGTTGCTCTCCAAAAAACACAGTCCGGTTTGTAGTATAGCTGAATGGACTTTCTAGGAAGTTGTTTGGTGACGCCATAACTGAATCATGTGTTGGACTAGTTTTGAATGTATGGTAGTTGAGGTCTTTTTCATTGAAAATTCTGAACATGACCCAAATCCTTCTCCATGTTGATATTCTTGAATCAGGGTGTATCAAAATGTGTCTATGCCTGTATGTGAATGAAGCAACAAATATAATAAAAGCAATTATTGAAGCCACCCCAGAAATGAGAAATAGGCCCCCAAAGCTCTCAAGGCCAACACTGTAGCCAGAAATTTTTGGGGCACTCAAGTCTTCACAGATCTTTCTTGAACCATTTATTTTTAAAGTCAAGTATCTTCTCTCCTTCGGTCACGCTTAGAACTGCATGCGATATATCTGGTATAAGAGGGGAGCGTTTAGGAAAGACCTGCCAAGCAATAAGCTCAAAATATTAACAACACTTCATGAATCTAATTACCTATATATGCGAAATACTCAAGTTGAACATGCAATGTATAGTAAAAGTTAGGTATAGTTAGATCTTACAAACCCAAACCCATCAGTTTTGAAAATGGGTCCAATCATCGTATATTTAGAACAATATTTTCCAAGAAAAAGCTTCATGTTAGGTGTTTCATCAATTGGAGCAGCAATCCCTCCATTTGCACTGCCTTTTGGAAGAAGAGCATCCAAATCTCCTGCAGATTTAAACTCCTTAAGCTTCGAATCATCAAACCCTACTTCTCTCAAGACATCATAAACATATGTATTCTCTGGCCAAGTTACTTACCACTTTCTCTCCTGCATAGTGTAGACCAATACAGAAGTTAAAATCTACGAAGACATCCATAGTTGCATGACGGAAAACAAAAGAATGTAGAGAATACTACTGATATTTGAGAAAAATAAGAATATATACTCTGCAAAAACCATTGTGGAGAAAGAGAACCAGATGCTGGTGCCGACTTGATGTAGGGGAGGGCCACGAAAATCGTCATTAATTCGATGTTCAAGAACCCAAACCACAAAACTAATAAAGACCGAGAAACAGGAAATGGTGAGCCAAAGGTCCCATGTCAAAGGTTTCAAGAAAGCCCATGCATTTTTACTTCTAGTGTCTACTATTGGCACAACCATCACGATGCCAGATTCTGTATACGGCATTGAGAAGTCCACATACAAGAACCTATTTGCTCGGATTGTTGTATCCCCCACCACAGCATCAAATTTCTGTCAAGCAAAATTCATTTGTTCATGTGTTAGTCTAGTTGATTTAAGATTCATCAAAGGAAAATAATTCTACAACTCTAATAAATGACAAGATTAATTTACCTCAAGAAATACTTGATAGACTAAATCATTGTAAGTGCCAGCACTGGTGCCATCAGGCTTCGCGAAGGGAATCAACTCATAAGGAAGAGCATATGATAGCATTTCCACTGCAGCCTCAAACACGTCAATACTGAATCCAATGATATTTGTTCTGTTGGTACTTGGATCTTTGATTACCTTAACAAACTCAGTGAAGCCATCCTTCATCGGAACTCCTATTCTTAACTTCTTGCCATTTGTTGGAATCTCCCAACCCCTGGGAACAGAGAAGGAATCTCCCGGCCATATAATTGAGCCTAGATTGCAATGCAATGTTGAACACTTTGTAGAGGACTGACCCAACTTTTTCTTGATTCCATTTTGTAGGGTCCAAAATCCATTCCTCTTGCTACATCACCAATTATATTGACTATCTTAAAAGTGGATGACTGAAGCTGCCCTTCAATGAGGCTAACGTCTCCAGCTATGCCTTTAATCTGGTACTCGACAGTGCTTGCGCAAGTTTTGGACCATATTGAGAGACCTTAAAAGTATCAAGGTCTGTTAACTTGAAGGAAGCATCTGAGCTTTTGAATCCAGAGTTGTTGAACCCAACTTCTTCAACTGCCATGGCTAGTGCAACTGTAGCATCATAAGCCCATAATCCAAAAACTTCATAATCAGCATCAAGTATGGCTGTATTCTCTTTCTGAAATTGGTGCTTCCACCTATTGTTAAATTCCTCGAGCTCACTTGTTATTGGAACGTAAGTTTGTACACCCAGTAAACCACACATCAAATGGATTACTGAAGATTTCATTGACTTCAAACTGTTAGGTATCTCATTAGTGGTTAGCCAAGCATATCCTTCGCTCATCATTCCAATCTCTCTAGCTTTGTTAAACAGCCTCAAAGATAGATCAGAAGTCATGTGAACGATGAAGACTCTAGTCTGCATGGCCATCAGCTTGTAAAGTTCTTCAAGAATTTGACTATCTGTGGCTGATAGGGAAATCACACTCCGGTATGGGACAAGAGCATCAACCTGTTGTAAAGCATCAATCAAATATGACATGACTCCCTCCCCAAAATCATTGTCTATATAGACAAGCACAACTTGTCTCCATCCGAAACCTTTTACAATAGCACTTATGGCTTTCACTAGAGTTGAATCATTTTGAGTAAATCGGAAAAAGTAGGAGCTCCGGAGGGAAGTGAGAGAAGGGCTTGTCGCCGAAAATGATATAATAGGAACATGAGCTTGGTCTCCCAGGTTAATTATAAAGTTTTCCTCCATTGATGTGACTGGCCCTAGTATGGCTTGAACTTCAGTATTCTTTATCAGATCCAGAGCTGTGTCCAGAAAAAAGAGATGATCAACTTTTGCACTTATTATGATTCATTATTGCCTTTATCTACTGTATAGCTCATTAATTAAACGACTAGATGATAATCCTCATATGCTATATAAACTGCATGCTAGCGAAAAGACAATTCAACATCTCTAAATCATCTATAGTGATTAGTAATGAATCTGTCAAGAACATAATTTAACAAATAAAATAAAATAACAAAGGCATCCGAAAATCAAACCACAAGCGTGAATTTGGGTGAAATCATTTTATGTAAAGTGAAAAAAAAAGGGTAACAAAACTAGGTAGCATATATCTCTCCATCTCTCCTACACATTGTATATATGCTGTTTTTATGTATTTCAATTAAGTTAATAATTTAAAATAAAAATTAGGAATAGAAATATATTCCAATTATTTCAAGTCTTTGATGCAGGTTATTTGATTTTTCAGTTCAAAAGAATATGTTCAACAGAGAGAGCTGTTAGTTGAGCAAAAAAACAAGACAAACAAAAAATAAAGATATTAGAGCTAGAAAATCTCCAAGAAGCTAAAGAGGGGAAGTGAACCTGCAGTAGCTGCCCCCACAACGTTTTGGTTGGAGTCCCTAACATTCAAAACCAGCCTAGTCTTGTTGTTAGAATGAGAAGAATAAAAATCTGTAAGGGCCATTTTGATACAGCTCAACCAAGCCTTCCCCTCCATCGAATTAAGATCATCAAGAACAACCCCCACATTCACCGGGATGGTATTGTTTCCTGCCATGGCCAAACAAATTCTTGATGAAACAAAAAGACAAATGAAAACAACAAGAACAAGATACGTAAAGTTCTTGTTTGTCATATTTGAATCTTTTGGAAGCTTCTTGCATACATGGTCCTGACATGGTCTAGCTTACAGCCTACAAGTGATCTGATTAAACTTAATTGAAACTACAGATTAGATGAAAACTATGTTTTGCTCTAGAATTTGGTTTGATAGTACTGTTTGCGACCTGTGAGTTCTTAGTAGGTCGTACTCTTTCCTTAGTTCAGATTTTTTATTTAAAAAAAAAAAAGGTTTCACTGAGGCCACCTTTAGTTTAAGTTGGAGGACAAGTGAATATTTTTTCTATTTCTTCTAATTTCCAGTTATAAGTACGTATTTTTTTGTAAAAGTTACCAACAGTGTTAACTAGTTAGTAGTAACTAGTAAGCACGCTTTTGTTTCCTGGCATTCATGTAAAAGTTGTGGATCGTCATATGAATTGACTCCAAAAGTTCAATCTTGTAAGGCTATCAATCTCATATGAATATAGTTTTGAATAATCTTTTAAAACTGGTAAAGCAAGAAATTGGAATTAACAGTCCCATACGGGCACACTGCAACCTTTGCAGATTTGTCAAAAACCATAAATTCACAGAGACAAACTATTGGAAGTAATCAGAATGGTTCACTCTATCTTTACAACCTCCCAAGTACACTGGCACTTTTATCCCGTTCAAAAATGTAATAATACCACTTGCCTTTTCACTTTTGACCAGTCTTTTATGCAAAATTGAGAAAACTAAGAAGATCCGTCCAAAGTAAATTAAGAGCAGAGCTTGTTGCAGGGAAAAGATAGAAGCGCACCTCAGCTTGTTCTTCACAAGTTTCTTCACTTCCATAGACCTTGGTGGTCCTAAATTCGCTTGCCCACATACATTCTTTACAGCATCTAGAGCTGCATCTCAGTGAAACTGAAAGTTACATTTTCGATCAAGCCGATCAGATTAAGAGGACTACTTTATGCTAGAACATCATAAAGCCGCGAGCACACACACACATATATATTAGATTGGGGTTCTCAGGATCAGCTGATGCTAGTGTCAAGCTACTGTCTATACTTTCTGATGACTCTGCTCATAGATACTTACTTCTATCAGCTCTCTAGGTCTCTTGAGCAAACTCTAGTAGTCGACCTGGGTGTATTATAACAAATATATTTTTTAACTTGTATATAAATTAAATACTGTGGTGAATTTAAGACTAGATCAAAAAGGAATAATCATGCCACAAACTTTTGAACATATATATAGCACACTCAACTTTAAATCTAAACTTCTCTGAATGTCCAACATCAATATTGTTTATTATAACATGTTGAATAAGAAATCACTTACAAAGAACAAAGTGCTATATAAGTTGTATTAATTTGTTGTATTATCATACTGAAAGTCCCTTATATGTAATGAAGTGCTTTTAATTGTTTGACAGGAGATTCAAGATTCAAAGAGAGAGTACATTAGAGAGAGAGACCTGCGGCAGGTGCACCAACAACAGATTGTTTGGTGTTCCTTGTGTTCAATACTAGCCTCATCTGGGATGAGATGCATAAATATCTGAGAGGGCCAATTCTATGCAACTCAAGTAAACCTTTGCAGCCTTCCAACCCCCTGAATCAATGTCAAGAACAACATCAACGTTCACTGGGGGTTGTTGTATTTTAAGCATTAATCACGACCAGAAAACCCCATGAGAACATAAACGTATTTTTCTTCTTGATCATCATTTATAAATCTTTTCGAAGTTCGTCTGGTATTCTGGAAAGGATGAAGGTCCACACTACTATGTGGAGTCTAAGTATATAATGCAGGGTATGAATGTCCCCACCAAACTAAAGAATCTTTCTCCTATGACTAACTAGCATCTAACTCAAAGTAGATTAAGACGCTACAAGCAGTCAGCTTCTGTTCATGTAATGACCGGATCTAAACATTAAATTAACTAACTGACTCAGAGACCAAAAATATCTTCGGTTGATGCAACAGAAGAAATTGTTTTCCCTTAAATATCATTTTTTTTATAGGACAGATCAGTCGAGTCATTCAAATTTAGCTTCGATCAAACTTCCTGTCTTTATAAACCATACATTAAAACTATCTTAATCTCTAAGCCAGCCATCAATTTTTAAAGTCTGTTAATTTGTTTAGCGTATATAGGATATGTATCTTCCAACTACCTCGCAAAGAATCCAAATTGTTGTTGATAAAGACTGGCAAATCATATACTTGGTTTTTGTTCATAGTTGCCAGTAGAAAGAGCAGTTGAGATGTCATCTGAACCAAAACTCACTCAATCAGTTGACTGACCAGAGTAACAGATAGACATTCTTGGCTCAAACTAGATCAGATGACATCTGAAGCTAGTTCCGATTGAAATGCTGGATTTACACATGAATGATTTAAAATAGTAGAAGAAAAATTGAAACAAACCTGGGAGAATGAATGGAAAGAAGACGAGAATACATGCGGTGATCGATGGAGCTTTGCTGACTCTGGATCGAATGAAACCGGCAATCGTCCCAGACTCCCAGTTCAGAAGGCATTGTTCTTGATGGCCGGAATCAAGAACAATGTCGATGTGGAGTCGCTGAGCGAGAAGCTTCCCGACCTAAACCCTCTCAAGTCCTCTACCGAAGAGATATCCACATCGGAAAACGGAGCATCGTCGACGGCTGTGGTCTGCAACAAGGCTCTGCGTCCTATTCGGGTTCCGATTACGCTGGCTGTGACGCCTCCCTAGGCTAAGTTTCTGGCCCGGAGGAAGCTTATCAAGACCGGTACTTGTTTTGTGTTTTCATTTTGTTATACATATATATATGCTTTGACTTTCCTTATCATTTTCGGCATAATGTCTGTTGTGATACGAGTGAAATTAGTAATGAACACTTGTGTGGTTCGTTTTTCAGAGTTTGGACGCATGGTGATTGGTTTGACATGTTTTCAGTGTGTTTTGAACACTGTCTGGCTTGACTTGGGTTTTAACTTGTTGAATGCCAACAAACATATACCAAGAATCAAAGTTTTTTGTTCTGTTTCTGTTTCTTGTGTATGCAAGCGAGCGTGGATGGGTTTATGAATGTTGGGTAACTGTTGTTGTTTGATTAGAGAAGCAGATGGGGTTAGCGTCTCATAGTTGCATGTTCTGTACCAGCTAGTGCTGATTTCAGATCATGGTCTTTAGACGATTTGAACATCAAATTGAATGGGAAAACAAGTGATGAAAGCATGGTGGTATAGAGGACAGTCCGATTTCGCTCGTGTCGGAAATGTTGTTTTATAGTAGTAGGCATCCATTCATCTTCAAATCGTGTATGATCATGCACTGTCAGACAGCCCTTTGCGGATCAATCAAAAATAGGAATCAAGGTATCCATCCCCCAGATACCCTATGTTTTCTGACATCAAAATTCCACATTCACATGATTGTAGTGTGGAAGATGCAATTGCCACAGTAACATTTTAGTTGGTTTAAGGAACTGGAAGTTCTTGTTGGACAGTCCAATTCTCCTCCAATAAAGCCTCTGCTCGTTTTAGACATTCCAATGAGTGCAGCATTAGCTTGCTGAAAGGTTTTGTTTGTCAGTCTTGCTTGCCGCTTACTTATGTCTTCCTGAATACCTTTTTTTTTTAATCAATTCTGGTTTGATATTAAGAGAGCGAATGAATGACTTGGAATTTTTCATGTGCATATCAGGTGAAGGAGAAATGAAACCGGTGGTTTGGACGTTGTGACATTGTCAAGTGGAATCCTTAGAATTTCAATCCAAACAGAATGAGGAATATCAAATTTCTGAAATTTAATTAAATTCCTTCTTGTTTTCCTCTATCCAAACACAACATAAGCGTTTCTAGAGAACAATGCAGGTAAATTTGTTCCAAGGGGTCCTCTAGGGCATAGATGGTTTGTTTCATTTCGAATCCTCTTAAAGAACTAAGCAGATTGAATTAGTCTACTGTATTAACTGGGCACATTTTTTTGATCAGTTTCTTCGAAATAGTTCCATTAAGCTGTCTTTCGAAAATCATGGAGGTATGTTTCTCCAAACAATTTCATGTTTGGAGACCCCAATCGTAACAAGAAGCTCATGGAGGTATTTATTCGTGTGCGGGAAGGATGTTAGAAACACAAGGGTGGTAGCAAAGAGGCACTCACGACATGAATTTGAGGCAAGCAATACGGGAAAAGTTGATCCACTTAACTGTTTTATCCTGAACAAGTATTAGTGGTTATCTATAAATAATGATATCATGTATTATTAGCTAGTAAGGTAGCCTGGTCCAGTCTCAAATTAGTCAATATTATGTTAAGCAACATACCTCATCCATCACCAACTGTTCCGGCCAAATGGAAGTAGAAACCGCCCTTCCGGAGCCAATTGCTTTTATAAATATTTGCACTATTATTCGAGCATAAGAGTGGTGAGGGCTTGGTTAAGACACTTGCCCTCATTTCTACTCAAAAGTACAAGTCAAAAGCAAATACAAGAGAAGTATCATTAGCTCCCAAAATATCACCCAACAATGGGTGCGGTGCGAGCAAGAGGTTTGATGCATATTTCTGCAAGTTCAAGTTTACCACGAAGATGTACATTGGAATATCATAAACTCCTCCGTGTTCATCAATTTGTCTAACCTTGGATGTGGTTAAAATGAGGAAGTAAACAGGGAGATAGTGCACAAATTGTCTCTCATCCGAAAGCAGATGCCACCCTTATCCATGTGTCATAGACTCCATAATCTTTTACTCTGTCAAAACTCCAAACACAACAAATTACAATTACAAGAATACAGGCAAGTAAAACGTAGAAAAACAATATACATGTGATGTAGCGCGGTTATTGTTTTCAGATTTTCCTAACAATTGATGATTTTCACGGAGCAACAGTCGAGATATTTGAAACTAGAAAGTAGAGGGATTTCGAGGAGTGAAAGAAATAATAGGAATGAGTATGTCATATAGACCAGCTCCCACAAGGTGTGCATGGAAGTGAAGCCAGGACCCATGAACATGTTCGATGACTATTTATCCCCAATTCTCAAGGGATAAAGAATCAATCTATTGAGATATTAACATAAACAAAATTAAGATCAAAAAATAAAAACACTATCAAGTTTCATGAATATTTTTTCACTTGTAAAACAAAACCACAGAAACAAGTCCTGGGAGTTCAACATTAAAAAAGAGGAAATCTATATCCATACTGAATATACTTGCAGCCTAAATAAATACATACAAGATTTACCCTTTTTTAGTCTCCTGTAAATATTGGCTCCAACCTAATAAGTTACTCTACGGTTCATCTATGAGTGGTAATAATGAATTTGCATAATGTGCTTAGATTGTTTTAGATCAATTAAATTGAGTCATGCTAAGAAATAGTAACACCAGAGAGAAGTAAAATGAAGCTGTCAAGATAAAGAACAGGTCTTTTACTTACAAGTAAACATTGTTTGGATCGATTTCTGGAAACAGGTTGACATAAAAGCGAAAACCATCTGGGCTAATATCCCTGCATAGAAGACCTGCAAATAATACCCAATATTAATCTGAACCTCAACTACAACATGAGTTCCGTTTTTTATAAGAACCTGGTTTTATTGCACTTTAGTGAAGAGAAAGTTGTCCAACAATTGACCTTTGCTTTCAGCAGTTAAAAGATGCTCCTTGGCCATGCCTGGCGCAATACCTAGTGTGATTGCAGCATCACTCGCACTTATCCCAGTTCGAAGAGCATCGGGCATTGTTGCAAGGGTCTTGATTCTAGCAAATATCTGAACTTGACAGAGGTAGTATATTAAACCTATTTTGTTGAAGCCACTTGAAATGGTATTGAATGTGCTAAAATGATCAAAGATGCAAAGCCAGCATCGAACGGAAAATTTTACATATTTCCAATATCTTCTTTCAGTTTAACATACAAAAAATGGCTATAAAAGGTATATTAAAACCCAAATCAAGAGGTTGTAGTAGATAAATTTTGTTGCAATGCTTCATGCAACACAGTTTGGATAAAAGAAAATCGACGATCCTGAGAACATATAGCAACCATAGCTTCTTAACTCAACATAAGCACAGTCCACTTTAAACATCATTACTATGTTACCATAACGTGATTGAACAAGATGAGGAGCAGCTTATTGTATAATAAAGAAACTCCTCCACTATGTTAAACCACATCTTGTAAGACAATGGCATCAGGTAGTCCTAACCCTTCTGTTTTGAATTTTAACTATTCTGAAGACTGTACAACCAAATATATACTCATGTATACAATAATATATGTATATAAACATATTATGTGAACTTATCTGACAAGCAACATTTACTGTGTACAATTACACACATTCACTAATTAAGCCCCAAATGCCTGGTCCTCTTTTTTAGAACTAAGCGAACCAAGTTCTAGCCTGATTGATTTAACCAAGTGGACTTTGGAACTGATCTCAAGCTGGAGCTCAAGCTTGTACATTTAACCATGTCTACCACAAGCTAGAAAAAACTCAACTCGATTTTAAACTTCAACATGCTTACAGACTTACAGTACTAACTGCAAGCCATGAAACTACAAACAATAGTAACTTTATACAGTATATTATTAACATTGGTTACATGTAAAGTTTAGTGAGCCTTTGACTTGCCTCGGTGGGAATAAAAGATTTGCCTTGAAATTGTTTCTGAAGAATGAATGCGAAACAGACGTATCGTATGGGTGCAATGTATTCATGTGATTCAGACAAATGTATTTGATAGAAGTAACCTCTAGCAACATTATAACCAAATATTAGCACCATATCTCTCCTATCTAGCATTGCCATGAACCTATCAGGTTTATAAAGCTCGGTTCCTAACAAATTAATGAGTCTCTCACTGTATCATGTAAGAGTCGTCATGAACTCATGATATACACACCATAATTTCAACGAAATGAGAAATTGAGAGTTTTGTCATAATAATTGTAAGATTCAAACAATAAGAAACAGAATATAAAACTATAAAATTACCTCTTCATCACTGTGGGACTTATTCTGTATTACCATCACCCCACTATCAAACTTCCGAAGCATTACTGGGCTGCAAAACAGAACAAGATAATATTATTAGACCCCCACAAAAGTTCCAGCATACAATTCAACTCTGGGGAGGGGGATAAACAATGATTTGCAGGGATGATCCTTAAATAGGAATGTAATTCGTGATGGTACTGATAACTGTACTTAATTGTGTGGTTGTCAGAAAAAGGGAAGTGTGCCAAAAATCTTTTTTGCACTAGTCCTCGCTACATCTAGCCTGATTATCCTTAGATATGTTCATGGACTTAATTAAACAACATAAAGGGTGGCCTACTTACACATCAAACTTCTCCCACAGAAAACATGCTTGAAGCAAATCCTCTGGTGAAATCAATTCTGCATAAAGTGAGATACTACATGATATGTTACCCTTCAAAAATTCCGGCAAGAACCCAAAACTCAACAAAATAATTCTAACGTAAATAAAGCGGAGGACTAGAAATGACAACCTGTTCCTCGAGCTCGATTGAAAAGACAATAAATATCGATGAGATTCATCATTCCTCCAGCTCTCTCAAGAGGAAGCCTGACAAAATCTGCCAACTAATTATCACAAAAAATAAAACAGGATAAGTTTCATTTCTTAATGTGACGTTTCCAATTGCAAAAAAAAAAAAAGGAGAGACGTTTCCAATTGGGACTTGAAAATTATGATCCAGTGTGCAGATTAAAGGCTCCAGAATTCGGTTGTGAATCTGTGGTCAATATAGAAGATCTGCTTCTCTTCTATCAAGAAAAAAAGTTGAAGCTCTCCTTTCAAGAAATATAAACTTAACTGCACTGAAGTTAAAAGTTTAAATGGTGAATCATAATGCCATAATGTAATAATAAAAAATTTCATATAGCGTGTAACATTATAAGTCTAAGGATGATATAATCCTCTCTTCAGTGACAGATATTCAAGTAATGAATCTGGCAAATACTGGTGTAAAAACTATGAAGACAATTTGCTCAGACTCAAACTCCATAGTTTCCTTGCTTCAATCACATTTTACAGTGATAAAAAAAATTAACAAAGTTTCATATGATTTGAAAATTGAAAGATAACAACCTGACGTGACAATTGTTGGTGGTAAAGAGCACCAGCAGACTCTTTAGTGACTGGCGATATAATACCAACACTCAGCATCCAGTCTTGCATTTCTTGTTTGGAACCCAATTCCTCGTCCTCTGCTGCAGTAGGTTTAGTCGAGCCGGATAGAAGCTTCTGCCTCATTTTCTCTGCTAGCATCACCATCTCTTTAGCTTTACTCTGTAATATTAATATGTCTGCAAATTAGAATCAAGCATAAACATACATAATAGTACGGGGTCTAAAATAACTATATTATTTCAGCAAGCAAAGAAAGAGGAGCAGCACCATGAGAGCATTCAGGTCCTGGAAAGCATCCTGCAAGCTCTTATCAGTAGTCTCCCACATCTCCTGCTCCTTCCTTAGTATTCCAGACACCCCGACCATCCTCACCGTTCCTTCCTTGGTGTACAACCCCGATGAAGTCGACCCAGAACCCGACTCAGAACCCGAAGTGACCTCCACATTCCCAGTCTCCCAGGCTCTTCCCCGCCAGTTATCCCAAAACTTGGTCAAAAACACGTCTAAATCAGCACCCTTCCCCCTCACAACCAATGTAACAACGACAGACCTACCACCCAACCCTGAACTTAAAACACGTCCGTCAGGTGATACTGAAAGCTGGAATCGGACTCTGGGGGAGGCAAACATAGACTTGATGGACTTTTTGGCAGAGAATATGTGGGTGATGGAGGCAAGTGGGATGGCTGAAGGGGCTCCTTGGGAAGAGGAATCGGGGAGCCACAGGAGGCGGTGGGTCGTGAGGGTGAGGATCCCTGATTTGAGGTTAGGGAAGTTGAGGAGGTCTTCACATTCCAGGTCTACAGCAGAGAGGAGCGAACATTCAATCTCTGACGAGAGGAGGACTGGGCGTCCACTACTTGTTAGCTCCACCACTTCCAGGCAATTCCCGGTCATTGCTGATGTAAATGGAAACGATTAATTTGCCGGTGATCTTACAGGAGCTAGTGTTCCAAAATCCTTCCCAGTAGAGATTCCAGCTTAGACACTAAATACTCCATCTGCAAGGCACACCATATACCATGTCCAGTGTGACAATCAGACTTCCATATAGTACACCTAAGTAAGTCACAATCCTCACCATTAGGGAAACCCAAACATCAAATAATGCATAAGTGCATAACTTGTCACAACCCAACACTGAATTATGACTTATGTGCGTAATCAGTCCAATATTTTTTTTGGGTACAAGAAGATCAAGTCTGGAAAATTTCAAAGGAAATGAACTCGATAATAATTGGAAATCAGTCTAATGCTTTTTTTTTTTTGGCAAAGAGAAAAGGCATTCTTAGCTCAAGAGTAATAAATTTCCATAAGCTTAGAAAACTGAAATGACAGTGAAGTTTAAGTACAAATGCATTGGTACGAAAGTAATAGAACAACTACTATGATTATAGTTGTATGTAGGATGAGCCAAAGAACTTGTTCTGAGAAAACAAAACGCTGAAACCTTAGAATTTTGGCATAGCTCGTAGGTGGCTCAGTAATCGGAAAATTGAAGAGAAAAGGCATCCTAAAATCAGCATACTGAAAGAACAATTGCCATTTTGTTTTCAGTTAGCATCGATGGACCTTAGACAATAAAATTTGAGAAAGAGGATGCTTTATACAGAACCACAGAAAACAAGCATTTAAAATGACAAGCCAAACACTCTATGACTACCAGAATCTGAACAAAATTCACACTAGACACCTACAAAATAATAACCATATAGAGAGCTGCTAGTGACTTTAACTACCTTATTCTCTGACGTATGTTGCCATTTTAATTCTGCTGATGCACATAAACAATCGTTACACTTGAACTGAAGCCTGCATGATCTCCACAAGAGAACCCCGATGGCCTGCAATTTTTCATTAAAAAGACAAGAGATCAACTTCACTGTATATCTAAATAAAATAAGTATATGAATAAATCTTAACAAACATAACATATGCTCAGCAATATAAAAAGAAAAACGTGAACAAATTCAGAAAAAAATACCAATAAAACTCGGAAAATACTGAACTGGAATAACAAAGATATAACAAAACTTTATGGAAGGAAAAAATAAAATGTGTCATCACCACTAATATGTTTGATTATAACTTTATCATGCTTCATTTTCATTCTGAATAAAAGATGCTTTGGATCTATAAACTTAGTCTGATCCATTTTTATAAAAAAAACTTAGTCTAAGATGACATTTTATTGCTCTTCAGAAAGATTTCTGTAACACTAATCACAGAAAATCTCCAACCGTTGTGAATGGTAATAAGTTATCCATTATGTTAATAGCTTTGTAAAATCTCCAAGCAATACTGCATATATAGGGCCTTCATTTATAGCAGCTTCCATTGCAGTCTGCTACTTTTCAGAATGCACACTGCATTTTGCTTGCTGATAATTTACAGGATCATCTCCCTCTCCTTGAAAGTAAAGCACATTATGATTCAGATTGCTAATTCTAACCTTCTGAGTATCGTAAGGGCTGTGCTTGAAGGAGGCTGGTCTGGCAGTTGTAACTGAGGTGGGAGTTCAACATTTGGTTGAGGAGCTTATGGAATAATTGGTAAAAAGAACTGAATCTAGTTGCACTAGCAGGCCAAGGTCGAGCTTCTTGAAGTACCTTATACTTGTTATATACTTCAATGAGAAAATCATTAAAATCGTGGTGGAGATGACCAGTGACTATTCCAACATCAAACTTTTTCACTACGGATCAAATGGTTGAGCTTCTGCTTTGTACCCCCAAACATGTATATTCATTAAATTCGATTTGTCTCCCTCTTCACAACTCAATCTATGGCTTTAGTACAAGCTCTATCTGGATACAATATATGTGCCCACTTGAATGGCTCACCCCATAAAACTTTGGCTGACCATTTCTAACTAAAGTTGATTAATTTCCCTGATACACCAGTTGAATTCTAAGGTGGGTCCAATGTTTTCTTCAACTAAGATGCCAGAGGTCGCTCACATAATCACATCCCTTCCTGGGTTTTCAATGTTTACTAAACAGAAGCATCTCTATGATATTGAATCGACTCAACAAGTTTCTCATCGTTTTTATAAAAGCTGAAACCAAAACTAGAAAGCGATCATGAATTTGGGTTCATGGGTGCGTACCTTAAGCAAACCAACAGCCTCCCTCAATTTTGAGCTAAGAAGCACGAAAGCTTGCCGGCAGTCGCGCTTCAGAAGCGGAAGCGGCCGGAAGCGCGATTCCGAGAAAAAGGTGGTTTGGAAGCGATATGGAAGCGCGAGCTTCCAAATTAGAAGCGTCAAATAGGCCGGAAGGAAGCGTGGGCAATTTTGTAATATTGATTAAAACCTAATTTCTCTCTTACCTCCCTCCAGCCTCCCCGTCTCTTAGGCTGTTATGACCATCGAAAGCAACTTCACCAGTACTATTTCTGAATTCTAATAGTTATGATCGAGTCTATCGGAAGAGTGCTGCTGCTAGCTTTTACATGGATGAACGCTGAGGAGTGAAGATGGAAGCAACTGAGTTGGCCAATCCCACCACTATCCCCATCTTCACTTGGCCCCTCTTCGGAATAGGTCGCCTCGCATTACACTGACGCGAAAAGTCACCGGCGTTCATCATCCTCCCCGACGCGGCAGTGGTTGTGGAACTCTCCATCTCTAGTATGTAAGGAAACAAGTCTCTGCCTTTTCGCTCTTATTCAAGGAAACAAGAACTAAAACACCAAGAAGGGTAAAAAAGGTATTTCGATTCTGAGAGAGAGAGAGAGAGAGAGAGAGAGAGAGAGAGAGAGAGAGAGAGAGAGAGAGGTGAGTACCGTTCCATTCTATAAAGAATAAAGGAGTTAAAAGACCGGACGGAGCTTACAACTAGAATATATGTTCTAAATATCTCAATATATCCTTAATTTTAAAAAAAAATGATACGATATTTTTATATCTTTTCAAGTTATTGCTGATAAGATAGATCTGATGCATATATAGTAAAGAAAACTTCTTCTGCGTTAACGTTAATTTCATGGTTAACATACAATATATCGGGGATTTTTTTATTTTATTTCAAAGAAAAATGTCATCAGTTTACTTTTACGAAAAATAAAAAATGATTAAATCTAAAATTGAGATGTGATGCATCTCAAATCAATGAATCTTCTTTGAACGTAAAAACTTTATATTCATATCCAAAGTGATTTTGAACACCGATATCTTAATTAAGGAAGCCAAAAACATTATCAGGTGAAACCTCCAACTTGATATGTGAAGCCAAACCACTGCGTATCTACCTCAAATCCAACAAATCCTTATCTAGACACTTATTTTTATTATTTGAAACCATTTAATATTTTTATTTGGTACTTTGTTTGAGTAAAATTCATAAATTTAATTAAAATTAGAAAAAACGATAAATCCAATATAATCCGATATATCCCCAATATATTTTACCCATTCACCTATACAATCGCGATAAGCGATATTTAGATCATTGCTTAGGACATGATTTAGCACTAACTTCAAACTCATACTTGGCAAAACATGAAGTTAAAACTTCAAGGGCTATAATCTCATTAGTATCATGCCAACTCATTTCGTGTCTCGCTGAAACTTTATATCGTAGTAACACAAAATTAGCAGGTTAGGTATATACCCTAACATTTATGGAATCAAGTAGTCATGAGACAATTGTTACTTGTTAGACAATAATTGGACATGATGCAATCGTAATACAGAATACGTGAATTATGCAAAGTACTAATGTTAGTTCAACATGGATAACTTAATGCAGACAATCCTAGTTTGATATTGAATCAGTGTATAGTTTCAATATGGTAAGTGAACCTATTTGATATCTATGAGAAGATGCAAAGCGTAATCAGTACCTAATTAGGATTCTATGCCTTAAGGAATCCTTTATGGAAGGAACTTTAGGCTCTTGGATCCTATATAAAATATATGGTATTGTCCCTGTTATTCACCATCGTAATCAAGCGTAAGTTCTACCCATATCAGAAACTTTAGGTGATGAACTAATAGAAGGCAAAGTCTTGTACTTGTTTCAGGTTAAGCAATTCAATGGAGCCAATTAGAGGTGATGATGGTAAGTTCGTGATCTTGATCATACTGGTCTTGATTCAGAGTACAGTATGTGTATAGTGTGAATGTCAAGCATGTTTTAAATAACATATGGCATCAGGGCTCTTTAGACATTCACAAAATTGGTTTTGCTTGATTAAAATTGTTTAAGTTTTCAAAATGATCAAAAAATTTCTCGGTTTTATCAAGGTCATGTTCTTGACGACCAGATTGTTGGCGATGATCCGACTCGTACCTGACCCGAAGTGAAAGTATTTAAAACACAGATGTATCCGTTGGTTTTACAATGGTCTCCATTGAAAAAGCAGTTGGGATGTGAACGATTAGAGAGCCTCGAGATGCTCTGCGTCTCTAAAGGAATTCAAATCTAGCAACAATTAGGGCTGAGCACAGGATGGGACGGGAAGAGACTCATCCCACAGGATGGGCTGGGCACAGGAGGAGGGTGTTTAAGAATGTATCACATGCGGAATCAATCCCGCTTGGGATCGGGACGAACCTAATCCCACCATCCCATAACTTTAAAATACCTAATTTCTCAATTCTCACATACAATTATCATTCAATTACTCAACTATGAATTAACAACATTGACTTTGTAAACTGAAGCAATCCATCACAAACTCCTAAAACAATCCATCTAAACTTAAATAGTCACAAAACAAACATCAAATAGAAGTTGTTCCAAAGCTTTGGATGGAGCCTAATCATTACACAGTCACTAATTATCTAAAGTCTAACTTCGATTACAAAAAAGAAAATATAAACAATTCTGGTTTTCAACTCTAAACATCACTTAAACTTCCCTTTCAACCTTAAACATCGCTTACATTTGCAGCTGATACAGACTTCCCCTTTCTTTTTGTTCTTGGAGTTGGAGGTGGACAATTGTTCCTACTTAAAGCAGTGTCTTCATGATCTGCAAAAATGATAATGAGTCAAAGAGTAAGTCTAATGCCAAAATGAACTGAAATCAGCCAACAAGTATAAAGTATAAACACTTCTCAAAATGTATACCTAGCTCAACACCTTAAAAAAACTCAGTGTTTATCATTGTCAGTATATCAACCTCTACTTCAACATTTGCAATATCATCACCTAACATGCATGCAAATCAATCTCTCCATTATTTTAGGAGTTAATGAGCTCCTAAAAAGTCAATTACTTTGCCCGCTATTAAAAAACATGACTCTGAGGCCACTATTGAGGTCTCAATGGCAAGATCATCCCTTGTTATTGGGCTAAAAGTGGATACCTGCAGTTATTAATCTTCTACCAACTCAGAATGTTAAAGTGATCTTTTTCATCATTTAGATCCAATGCAGCAACCAAGTATTGATCAACTTCATGAGTTGCGACTGCCTCTTCCTTTTCTTGAACAATCTTCTTCCGATTACTAAGTCGATGGTCCCGATGGCTTGTGCCAGAGCTTCTTCTACTTGTGATAGTACTACATGAAGAATTAATAGACTACGGCCTTGACATACACATTTGATGAAGCGTTTTTACGGCCATCAATAAAACTCTGTAGAAGATAGTATAGTGTAAACAATGGTATCGTTATTGGCCGGGGATTAAGGGTACACCTGCATAATAGAGCGTTATAGAAACTACTATTATTTACAAATATATATTATCTACAAGTATTATATACAATTACATACAAGTTGTTTTTAAGGGATTTGAGATCATGTTTGTATCAAGAACATAAAGAAATAAAAAACATATCTACTATATATACAATTATATACACTTGATCATCTCCCCTGCACGACAAGAGATCACAAAGTCATGTAATTGAATTACTTCCAATCATGTAGCTTTAAATCATGCAAGTTGAATACGAGAATTGAATTAGAAGTATATTCCGTAGACCGTAGCGGCTATATACCACATATAGTATTCTATGATATCCTAAGTGAGTAGCTCTAACCCTAGGAAATTTCATGTAATATGTCATGTTAATACGTAGCGCATCCATTCAACATATAACACGAATCATTAAGATCAAAGAAAGAATTCAGACATGCAAATCAATTATCTGTAACGGCTTAACAAGTTTACATGCAACTTAAGATCAAAGTCGAAACCCACATCAATGAACCTCAACCTTTACCACTTGCTTAACCTAAGCTTTTCTTAACGGCATGGCATAAGTTCATGGCTATACTAACATGTGGAAATTAGTGTTTAATATAGCTCGT
Organism: Argentina anserina; assembly: GCF_933775445.1. NCBI lineage: Eukaryota > Viridiplantae > Streptophyta > Magnoliopsida > Rosales > Rosaceae > Argentina > Argentina anserina. The sequence goes on along the minus strand of NC_065873.1, from coordinate 8,971,933 downwards.
ACCACAAGTTTTCAACACATTAAGCATAACATGATTTAAAGTGACACAATCCTCATCAACAATTCAAGAACATAAATTTATAAAATCTGTAAGTTAATAAAACAACCATGTTCTCAAAATCAAAGATAAACCAAACCCTAAAATCCATAACATACTAATGAAATACAAAGGTATGAAACGTAAAGATAACAATTGAGTCATGTTTTACACTTTTAATTCTCCAAAGTAGCTCCGGAAGAACACCAAGGTAGAGCAAGGCTCAAGGATGATGCACAGTAGATGCTAGGGTTAGGAGAAGTATTTTGCGTAGAGAACAGATTCGGCGAGAATAGGCAGTATGTATCCAAGGGAGAGAGATCCCTAACCCTAAAGAAAATTCCTTTATATAGGGAAAACCCTAATAAGTTAAACTAATTTTGGGCCTTATTTGAGATGATTATAATATGATCCATAGGCTTGAAATAACTCATTTTTCTGTCCTTAGTAAATTAATTTTGGACCTTCGTGCCTGCATCTTCGTGCCTGCATCTTCGTGCCTGCATCTTCTCTTCATTCTCGGACAGTTTGACCTTTACTTAGTAAATTAAGCATAACTTCCTCCAGAAAATTGATATTGTTACGATTCTAGCGGTTTTAGAAACTAGACTCATAGAGATTTCAATCGATATATTATTCATAATTTTCCTCCTTGTATTTTGCCCGCTATGATCTGTTGAAGTTGACTATTGTGCAGAGGCCGAATCCTGATTCGGGTTTTATTTTATGGCCTCTTCATTGGAGATCCACAACCTGTGACACCATTTATGTCACTTTATGGCCCTATGCACAAGCTCAAAACCGAGACAAAATAATGTCATCCCTAGGTCCTTCATCTCAAATTCCGACTTCAAATAAGACATGGTCTTTTCAATCTCATCAAGAGTACCAATTATATTCATGTCATCAACGTACACCGCAACGATGACGATCCGGAATTTGTCTTTCGTATGAACACGCATATACATAGTTCATCATTCTTATAACCTCTCTCTTTCAAGTACTTGTACAATCGAGTGTACCACATTCTTCCGGATTGCTTCAACCCGTACAACGAACGACCTAATCTGACTGCATGAGCACTCTGTGGTCTGGAGGCACTTGATGGAGGTAAAGGTAGTCCCTCTGGAGCTTTAATGTATATCTCTACATCAAGATCCCCATACAAATAAGCTGTGACCATATCCATAAGCTGCATGTTTAGTCTTTCAAACACTACTACACTAATGAAGTAGCGGAAGGTAATGATGTCCATAACAGGAGAATAAGTCTCTTCATAGTCAATGCCAGGTCGTTGTGAGAATCCTTACACCACGAGTTTTACCTTATAACGCACGCTCGCTCATCTCATTACGCTTACGAATGAAGACCCATTTATATCCAACTAGTTTGACGTCTCTTGAAGTCAATTCAACCTTTCCGAAGACTTCTCTCTTTGCTAATGTCTCAAGTTCTGCCTGGATTGCTTCCTTCCACTTCGGCCAATCTACTCTACGTTCACATTTAGCTACAGAGCGAGGTTCAACGTCGTCTTCAGATATGATCTCATGTGCGACGGATTAAGTGAAAACGTCATCAACGCATGTAGTGGCTTGGTTTCAGACCGACTGCTCACTTGTGAAGTTCACTGAGATTTCGTTGTTCTCTGGCATCAAACAAGGTTCCATAGCGTCCCACGGTAACATTTGAGTTGATTCATGGACATAGCTGTAATCAGAGACAGCGTCATACGATGGTGATTCACCGTTGACGACGCACTGTGCCTTGTTTATTCGCTTCTTTCTAGGCTTTGAATCCCTAGAGTTTATCGGTCTCCCCCTTTCCCTTTGAGGAGCCGAGGTCGAAGCTGCTCCATGCCAATCCATCTCGGCATCGTCGCTACAAGGGGAACCGGCAGCGCCGCCGCGTACGGCTGTCGTCCCACTGTCAGGGACGGAGCCAACGTTGCTAGGTCTAGGAGCCTGTTTTCCACGCCCGTATTTCAGGACATCCAACCATGCTGGTACATTTGCAGTGGGTATGTTTGATCTCGTCACTTTAGCAATATCTACAAAGCCGTCTGGCATCGAATCTGCGACTTTCTAGAGGTCGATAATGCCTTACACTTCTCACTCACTTTAAGCAGTTCGGGGATCATAATGAGACATAGTGAGGAGACACCACGTCAATTCCTAACGTTAATTTGGAATGATAACATTCCCATCTCCCCCTAACGATGGGAAGCATGTCTTATCAAAGTGACAATCTGCAAATCTTGCAGTAAAGAGATCTCCGGTGATTGGTTCTAAGTAGCGGACAATCGTTGGGGAATTATAGCCAACATAGATACCTAATCGTCTCTGAGGACCCATCTTAGTACGCAGTGGATGTGTAATAGGCACATAGACGGCGCAACTAAAAATGCGTAAGTGTGAAATATTGGGTTCGTAACCAGTTACCATCAAGTACACACTAAACACTTGGTTAGCCGCGGGTCTTAAACGAATAAGTGTCGTTGCATGCAACACTGCATATCCTCACGTAGAGATCGGTAGCTTAGTACCCATAACCATTGCCCAAGCAACAAGCTGAATATGCTTGATGGTAGCCTCTGTTAGACCAATCTGTGAATGAACATGAGGAACGAGATTTTCAACTTCGATCCCAATAAACATGCAGTAATCATCAAAAGTTTTGGAGGTGAATTCTCCAGCATTATCCAAACGAATTGATTTAATAGGATAATCAGGGTGGTGAGCCCTAAGTTTGATGATCTCAGCTAATAACTTAGCGAATGCAGCATTCCTTGTGGATAGCAAAGCGACGTGTGACCAACGCGTCGATGCATCAACATAAAAGAGCATGTGGGGAGACTTCGGCGCATAAAGAGTGTCAACGACATTGAGAGTCATACCATTAGGCAACATAAAAGAAGTGGTGCCTCTTCCTTGAATGATGGATTTCAAGCCAATCATTGTAGTCATCGAAGAAGTCGAAAACACTAGATCCGTGAACAACTGCATGTACCGTAGAATAGTGTGGGTGGTTCCGCAATTAGCTAGACATTTGATTTCGCCGCGGGACATCTACAAAATAAAAATTAAGAGAGTTAACGACACGAGAACAATTCTATACAATACACCATAGAATATTGTAAGAAAGGGAATCAGAACAAAGTCTGATCCCATCGAATGTATCACATGGCAATAGTACTACATTCTTCAAATAAAGAGTTGGCAAACATGGTATTGAAACAATGAAATACCAAACAATAAACTAGGGTGGTAGAAACCATCCAGAAACGGTGTAAAAACACACATAAAGAAAGTCGATGAGTGCATATAACGGACTTGGAAAAAACTGAAAAGCTAACCGGAAAACCATGTCAAAAGAACTCAAAACGGGGTGAAATTTAGACTAGGAAAATGTGGTAGCAAGTACTACCGAAAATATGCTGGAAAAATGATGAGAAATGACGAAAAACATCAGAAAATTCGCTGGAAACCGGCGACGGTCGGAGCTGGCCCGTAAGGAGGCAAGAGCTGCAGGTCTGACAAGGACGCCAACAGGAACTTGATGGCGGCGTTGGAAACACCGGCAAGTGGCCGGAAGGAGGCCGAAACGCCGTAAAACGTTCCGGAAACGCCGGAACAGTAACCGGGTACGGCCAAAGGCCAAACGACGTCAATTTTGACGTTCTGAGGTCCGTTTTCCAAATTTTGAAGTTCCAAATTCACAATGTAGTGCTATTGGGGTCCCATGTAACCCAAAAGCGTCCCATTTAAAAACCACGTGAGTTGCACACGTTGATCATCATGCTAACTGTAAGGCAAATAAAATTCTCAAAGAGGTCGTCTTGTAAACAAGAAAATGAGAAATTTTATTGAATGCCAATCTTTAATACATCTCACATGAACTTCTAATTCCAAAATCAAAAGACTATTAAAAAGTCAATGAAAATAACAATGGCGTCGGCCATAACAATACTTGAAATCATAAAGCTAGAAGAAGCTAAAAATGACTAATCAAAGTTGGGAGTATCCATAGTAGTGGCCGGAGGCTTAGCCTTAGAAGCAAGGGGCCCCGGCTTCATGGAGATGTGGTGAGTCTCGATCTTAGGGTCCTCATCCACATGATTCGATTCGGGTTGTAGAAACTTCTTGTAGGCGGAGTATGCCTTGATCATCTCTTTTCTAGTGCGGCAATCGCGATTAAAGTGCTTGAAGGAGCCACATTTGAAGCATGGAGACTTGCCATTACTGGAAGTGGAGGCATGAGGAGGCACACGGCCTCCTTGGGGTTTGGGACGGGGACGGCCTCCCCCGGAGGGTGCGGCGCCGCAACCATCACGAGTCCAGGTATTGGACTTGGGCCAAGAATGGCCTTGTTGCCTCCCACCACCAGAGTTGTTGTTTTGGTGCTGGTATGGAGCGTTCCTTGATTGATTATTTTACTTAGGAGCTTTCCCATAGTTGGACTGTGGCGTAGAAATCTTTTTAGTGCCAACATGTCTATTGTTATTATTGAGGAGGATCTCAGAATGCCTCTCCTTCTTAGCCAAGAGCGCCATTAAGTCGGTGAAAGACCGGATCTTCCCTCCCTCTACATGAATGCGGTACGTATGAACTTGGACCTCATAGTTGATTGGAAACGTGTCCAATGTCTCATTGATAAGATTTAGGTCGGTCTTGATGACACCAACGGTGCCATGATCGGATTGCAGGCATAACATATCTTGATTGAAGTCATCCACTCTCTTATAGTCCAATAGACGGATGTTATCTCATCTAACGGTCAATTTAGGGAGAAGCTTATCATGAACGTTGTTGTACCACAAGCGTAGTTTGTCCCATAATTCTTTAGGATCTTTTACGTTTAAGTATTGCCTCTTGAGAGTTGCATAGATGTGACGTCTCATGAAGATGAGAGCTTGAGTCTTGGCTGTAGGTGGGAAACTAGCAGGAGGGTCGGCAAACATGCCTTCGATCCCTCGGCTCTCGAAAGCGAGCTCTCTGTCAGAAACCCATAGGTGGTATTCCTTGCCTTCTAGATCAAGAAGGCCAAATTCTGGTCAAGATGGCGATGACATCTACAAAAACGAATACGAAATCGATTAGATTCAAGTATAATAGAAATTAGAAAGGGTGATGTATATGGTCACAAGAAAAATCGATGCAAACAGCGATACTCATGATCGCACCCAAAACAGCGGTGCAGGTGACCACACGAAAATCAATTAACTTCCTTTTCAAAACAATCGTGACTCCCACAGGACCGTCACACAAAAAACATCGACCAAGAGGGGAAACTCATCCCTCTATAGTCTCATCGGCATTATAATAAAGGCCGGAATGAAGACAAGAAAAAGGCTAATAGCGCCCGATCTAATATATCTATACGTTCAAAAGCAGGAACGTTAATGAAAAATTTACTTTTGAAGGTGTGGAGAAGACGGGAGTAGCTTATCTTGAGCGAAGACTTTGCTTGTGAAGTTCGCGTTTCTTGCGTGAATATGCGGGGGGGGGAGCAATCTTGAATGCTTTGATGCGGGGTCTTGCGGGGCAGTGGGCAGGGACTGCGGGGGGGGGGGGGCTGCAGGGGTCGGCAGCTGCGGCGGGCAAAGGCTGGAAGATTCAGATTCCCAATCTATTACAGAGATGTTAATCTATCTCCTAACAAGAAATCTATTAGGCTAAGATATACACAAGGGGTAAAATAGTAATTATCCCGAAACAGTTTGGATATTATTCCTTAGAATTTAAAAATGATTAGAATTGCATGAAAAAGATTGAGAATTGAAGAATAACACCTTTTTTATTGAAAATAAATATGGGAAACAAGCTTCAGATTCCCCTTATCTTTTTGTAAAATTTGTATTTTTCTAAGAATTTCACCCCAAACATAATAAAGAATATCAAATTTCTAAAATTTAATTAAATTCCTCCTTGTTTTCCTCTATCCAAACACAACACAAAGGTCTGAACGTCAATCTTCTCGTTTTGGCAACATTGCTAAACTCATGAATCTGTGTTGTTCAATTGTTCTACCAAATACAATTAAACTAATGATAGAAAAAATTGATCAAAAGGTAAGTTAAAATTGAAACTTCACTCTGTAAATTTGACCGTATAGAGGAATTAGTTGATTAAAAGAGCTTACACAATTACAATTTAAAGACTGATTGCAGTTCAGTATTAGTTGCTACCTTGAGTTTTTCTGCTAGTACCAGCTAGAAAAAAACCATGCTCATTTCTCAAAATAGTTATGCCTATGCGCAAATTACTTCTCCATTCCATTATGAGTTGAATGCTTTACTGGATGAATTAAGTTTGGTTGAAACCCGACACTATGAAAGAGTTATATTTGAAACGGCGGTGCTCACACAAGCTACACAACAGCAAACCGTCACCAATCAACTTGTGTAGCATTTTGATTTGAGAATAGCTCATGCTTACCATGAGGCTAATAGAGTAGCTCCCGTACTCGCGGATCATGCATGTCATCCAAGGTGATTTGTAATCACTACTTGTTTTCATGAAAACAGAATTAAAAACAATGATTTTCTATAATACTCGAGTTACATCACACTAGATATATCCATTAAGTATGTTCAGCTTTATCGTCTCCATCATTTACATGCAGACATGAGCTGATGTCGATACAAACCAACTCCAAAACCTCAACGTGGAGGAGGTAGCCTCTATGTATTCATGTTTGGACTCTACAACATAAAAACGTCAAATCTCATATTTTGGTAGTCGGCCAGGGTATGTGATCCATGTTTGTAAATTTATGTATGACCCTCTCTAGACAACGACAAGTTCTGATAATCTACAACCCCTTATTAGACACACAATACAAGTCCCACAAAAAATCAAGGAACGTAAACCAGAGGAGAGAAAAAATGTCGTTTGCTCAAGTTCTTTGTCAAGAATTGAAAAGAGGAAAATGCTCATGTCCTCTGCAATTGGATGGAAAGTCTGATATTTATTTTTCCATGGGGGAAATAAAGTAAACTAAAAAAATAACAGAAAAAAAAATGCTACAAAAGGGAACTTGAGAACAACCTAAACCTTGAAAATCAAAATTAAAAGCTGTTAAGGAAGCTGAACTTCCTCATTCTATCATCTATCAATTGTAGTAGAATGATGGAAAATCTAACGGTTTAAGGTCGGGTAGTAGTCGGCAACAATTTAGAAAGGTGAGGGTTCCAGCAAGCTATTTTACTTCTGAAAACATAAAAGATGTGACAACTACACCCACCACATTGCTTAGAGACAAATTCAAGCTGGAAAGAAGTCAGGTCAGGTTAACCTGGTACATGTGTTATGTAATCTTTCAATGATGGTTCTTCATTCAGATTATCAACGAAATTAAGGAGACAGGAACCTGTTCCGAGTTTTCTCAGGTATTGGCTTCAGCATCATCACTATGAAATGAACAGGTACACAGTCTACAGTCCAAGTATTTTTAAGTCACAGTATAATGTAGTAAATGCAGAATGTCATGTCAACAATATCTTCAGTCTAAAACAAGTGACTGAGCGTAAACTCACATGGTTGTCATTACACCAAACAACAGAAATCCAGGTACAGATTAATCCTCTCTTGATGCAGGATCCATCCCAGTTGAAGGGCAGTCAGCAAAATATTCTTGGTGCTTCACATTGACACCGTGCTGCTCAATTAAGAATAACAAGGGAACAACACAACTAAATCAGCACATCAACAATAAGAGAAACCAAAGTATCCCTAAAACTACGTATTACTATTGGATGAGGAATCCAAATGACAAAGTAGAGCAAGAAATTCAAATCAGTTTGGGTGGGTCACTCCAGAACTGGTCACAACTCAGAAGACTTTGCAACATTGAAGATTCTATAGGATCCAGACCTCTCTTGGTAAGTTGGTCACATTTTGTTCATGAAATGGAAGAAATTCTTTCTAGTTCTAAGAATTTTTAAAGAGAAAGCTAAACTGTTTTCCCTGTACCCACATGATAGGGATATGGAGACATATAAAGGGGATCATATCAGCTTGTTACAACCTAGGATAATGAGCTCATGTGCTTTATGCCTTAATCTTACTTCGCCATCGAGAAAGGAAAGAAGAGATCCACCCCCAAGTTTAACTCAGATGTCACTCACGAATATGACAAAACTAAATATTGGAGTACAAATTCATATAGGACTTTATCACTTATTATAGTCTAGCAGAGATTATGAATCTACAATTATTATCAAAATCGAAGGGCATTGGCCCATCATGTTAGAGTGATTTTGAAAGATATGCTGATTACCTCACGCAAAGCCTTTGACAGGTCTTCCATCGTCAAAATTGGGCGCTTATCCTGTTTGCACATTAAAATTAAAACTAAACCGAATACAAGTAAAAAACAAAAAAAATACAAAGAACCCAAAAGCCAAGGAAAATAACATCTGCCCCCAGAATATCAATACCTTTTGCTGTTTGTCCCTTTTGTCTTTCACCACTACTGCCTGTCTTGCTTTGCATTGCCTATTAAGAGGAATAAGCATGTAAGTAATTTACCAAATTGTAACAGCTCGAGTGTTGGTTAACTACAACTTGTACAAAAAAGTGTGAACTGAATATCTTCAGTAAGTTTAGTACAACAAATTTTCTTCTCTGATACTTGAGACATCTAACAGTGAAGCCCCTTGGTCCTACATAAAGAAGGATTTGGATTCAATGTGTGTGTGTGTGTGTGTCATTTGCGTGTGCGCAGAACCGACTCAAGTTATGATTCATGAGGCAAAAAGTTAAGAAATTAGAGGCTTACTGTAGAGCATCAGTTGCAACCTCAGCAACAAACTTTTGTGTGGCAACAGCTACTAGCCTAATTCTGTGGATAGAGAAAAAGTTGAGTCAATAATTCATATTCGAATATACATATCTAGCTTAAATTTTCAGCAATTATAACAAAATCAGAAAAGAGAAATGATAACTAAATAGCAGCATTTGTCCAATTGTCAAAACAGCAGAAAATTATACTAGAAGTCTACAATCACACTCCTCAAATAAGTCACAATAAATATCCTTTGATTATTAATAGATCGAAATGACAATACAACTTATACCTATGGCTAGAACCTATCCTCAAGAACTGTACAACTTTATCCAGACAGATAATGTTTCGACTTTCGACTTTGCTAGTTGTGTGTGCTTCAAGAATCAATAACTAAAAACGTTGGTTACAACAAGAATTCACCATTTCAGTGCTGAACAGAATTGTTCAGACTTGTTCCCTTAAATTTTATCTTCGCATTCCCAATAACTACAGAATAAATTGCCTAAATACCAAGAGGGAAAGCAGATATATTATGTCTAACCCTCAAACTAATTATACCAACTCCACATTTGCAAAATTCTAGGAGGATCTCAATAAACTCCGGGAGGAAGATCATCTTGGTAATCATAGGAAGAGTTACACAACAAAATTGGACTACTAGCTAAACAAGTATGAAGGATCATCAATAGCTACATCTGTATCCGCAATCCCTCAAAGCTTGGTATTGAAAAACAGTGGCCTTATGAACAACCACCAAACAATCTCCTCTTTCTTAAAGCGAGCTCTCTAATTGATCCTAATCCCAAGACAGAGAACTTTAGCCTCAATTTAACTACTGATTACTGATCTAGAGCTTGAACGATTATGGCTATGCTAATCAGAACGCAAAGTTAAGGCCCTAAAGAGTAACAACAGGTCAACTGGTGATCTACCTTAGAGTGAAATCAAACCCTAAACGGACGCATTGGAAATTGAAAACGGTGCAGAAAAGAAAAGTACCTACAATCGAACATCGGGACACTGAAAGCCGCTCTTGGCCAAGTAATGCTCCACAAGCTCATCCGGAATCTGCAGAGAAGAAGAGAAACAAAGCAAGGTTAAAGAGAAATTGAAGAGAGTAATTGGAGGGGGGAGATGGTTGAGGGTGGTTACGGTGGGAGTGTAGTCCATTAGGGAGGCGAGGAATTCAGAGAGAGATGCGTCGTCATCGTCATGCCTGCCTTCGCTCGATTGCTGTTGCTGCTGGCTTTGGTTATGGTTCATCTTCTCTCTCTCTCTCTCTCTCTCTCTCTCGCTTCTGCGTTCTCTTCTATATAGGCGAATGGTGGATACCCGCATACCCGATTAGTACTCTGAACCGGACCCGTAAGCTATTCAGTATTGTGGATATTAATATACTGTTAAAATTCAAATAAAAAATTAATTATTATTAAGACACGGACACTAGCGACTGGGACAATGTGATGCGTGCAGACTCCATTTTGAGTTTTTGACATTACACGTGTTTGGCACTTTGGCGCACCTTAATTTATAAAAAAAAGTTGATTATGTTCCGGGAGAATTACTATTCTACTCTTCTATGTCTTAGCTTAGTAGGTTTCTTGTTAGGAGATAGATTAGCATTTCCGTAATAGATTAAGACTCCGGATCTTACGGGATTGTGGTTTTGTAATGCCTATATATAGGCCCCCATATCATTCAATAATACAGAATTATTTCATCATGAAACACGTTATCACGCACTTTGCCCTAAAACCCTGAACTTTTAGAGCCCTAGAATTTTTTTCTCTTTTCCACCGCCGGCCGCCGTCGTCTCCGGCCTCCGGTATCTTCCCGTCGGCGTTGCCCCTGCTCGCCGTCGCTGCAGCCCTCCCGCTGCTACCCCCGCAGCCCCGCACGCAGATACTGCCCCGCAGCCCTGCAGCCCCTGTGACCCCCCTGCAACCCTGCAGAACCTGCACGCAGCCCCCTGCTGCCCCTGCACGTAGCCCCGCAGGGTCTCTTCCGCATTCGCTCCGCAAAAACATCTTTTTGCCTCGCAAGACCCCCTATCAAAAGATTGAAAATTGCTCCTCCCGCATATCTACACAAGAAACGCGAACTGCACAAGCAAACTCTTCGCTCAAGAGAAGCTACTCCCGTCTTCTCTACCCTTTTGGGCCTATGGCCTGCCGAGCACAATAGCCCTTTGGGCTTCATACTATATTTTATTTTCCTTTTTTTTTCTATTTCATTATTAAAATGTTCATTGGCACGTTTTTATTTCTAACGATATTTCATGTGCTCGTATAGGTAAAATCATTGCTCGTCGTAGAATGGTGATGACATTCATGCCGAGATGGATGATACTTTTGTCATCTACATACGATTTCGATCGTATCCTCCCACGATTTTTATGCCATCGGACGAAGATCGAAAATGAATTCATCAAGCAACTTCATGCATGACAATCGATTTGCAAAGCAATTTAATTATATGCGGTCTATTTGGCAGACCAACAAGTATGTTTTTCCTAAAGTTGCTGCTTTTGAACATATATATATAAATTATCGGGCGCTATTAGCCTGATTCATGTCTTCTTTTCCGGCCTTCTTATTACGCCGATGAGACCAAAAAAGGATATGATTCCCCTCTTGGTCGACGTTTTTCGTGTGACGGTCCTGGGGGAGTCACGTTATTATTTCAAGGGAAGAAATCGATTTCGTGTGGTTGTCTGAGTACACCGCTGTTTTGGGTGCGATCATGAGAACCGCCGATATGCATCGATTATTTTGTGACCATATACATCACAACCCTTCTAATTCCGGTTACATACTTGAATATTTCGATTATTCAAAACCTATACAACCCTCATTTCTTATGGATGCGTCGCCATCGCGACTGTTATTTGAATGTTTGAGTTTTCTTAAACTCATGTCTATAAACGATAATCCCAAGGTCTACGTACTTATTTATTTGAGTTGATTCATTACTCTGATGCAGCACTATTTGCTGACAAAAGATCCCAAAAATAATGAATTCTATGGGACACACTTCAAGTGATTTAATGAACGTCTATGACGTTGTATTACCAGAGTTGACCTTGAACCATACTCCACATCCGAGAAACACATGTCATTTTTGGCACCTGTATCTATTTCTTGAGAGAATTTTGGAGATGGAAACGTAACATTCTTCCATTCTCAAGTAAGCACATTTTTTTTAGCCTCAGGCTACGGCTCCGCCCGATCCGATATGCAAGATTTTGTTCCTACGGACTTTTGATTAGTCAATCTATTTTGATTATGTTTTCTGCTTACTATTTTTCAAGTATGACGTTGGCATTGTCATGATTATTGCTCGACTTTGACTTAAGTCGTCTATTGGAATTGGACGCTTGTTTGTGTTGTATTAAATATTGGCATATTCTATAAAATTTCTCGTATTTCTTGTTTACAAGATGGACTCGTGAGAATTTTATTTGCCTTGGCTTAGCATGCATGGTCAACGTTTGCAACTCACGTGGTTTTTAAATTGGCCGCTTTTGGGTTCCATGCATGGAACCCCAATAGCACTACATTGTGATTTTGGACCTTCAAATTTGGAAAACGGACCTCGGAACGTAAAAATTGACGTCATTTTTCCCGGTTACTATTCTGGCGTTTCCGGAACGTTTTCCGGCGTTTTATCGGTGTATTCGCCACCTTCCGGCCATATTCCGGCATTTCCGGCACCGCCCCCCGGTTCCTACCGGGGTCCCCTGTCGGACCTGAAGTTCTGGCCTCCATACCGGTCAGTTTCCGGCCGCCGCCGGTTTCCGGTGAGTTTTTCCGACGATTTTTCGTCGTTTCTCGTCATTTTTCCGGCCTATTTCCAGCAGTTTTTACTGCCACGTTTTCCGAGTCTAAATTTCACCCGGTTTTGAGTTATTTTGACATGGTTTTCCGGTTAATTTTCCGATTTTCTCCAAGTCGTTTCATAGCTCAAACGATTTTATTATTATTGGTGACCACCCGCACCAATTGGATGGTCTTTACCACCCAAATTGTTTGGTATTCAGCTGCTCAAATACCATGTTTTTCCAACTCTTAAGTTGAAGAATGTAGTTCTATTGCCATGTGATACACTCGATGGGATTGCACATTTGTTTCAATCCTCCCTCTTACAATATCCTACGGCGTATTGTCTAGAGAAGTTCACCGCGTTGTTGACTCTCTTAACCTTCATTTTGAGAATGTCCCGCCGTGAAATCGAGTGTCTTGCTAATTGGGTAACCACCCACACTGTCCTACGGCGCAGGTAGTTATTTTATGGATCTCGTGCGGAGATTGTGTTCTATATCTTCGTGCCTTGCTAAGTTTTAAAGGCCCTACATGCCAATGATAGATTTTCATCTTGATATTTGTGTTAAGAATGGAGAGGAATAAATCTGTCAGATTTCATTGACAGTAGCTTTTTCAAGCTTAGACAGTAGCTTTGTTAGCCTGCAGACATAGTTTTACTTGCCTGCAGCTGTAACTTTATGTAACTCAAGATTCTTTGAATCATGGGTTTGGTTTTGCTGTCTCCTCGGTTTTGACATGCTCATTTTTTGGTCATTTTGAATAAGATATGATGATTCGAGTTCTTTGCAATTCACATGATCATTTATTTTTCATGTTTACGAAGCGATTAGAGGACCACCTCTATCTGTGCCATGCACGGTGAGGCCGAGCCTACTCCTCTCGGTGGTTCCATGGCATTTAGGCCGTCGGTGGCGGCATTCCATCCTTCACAGGAGCTTGTGATGCCTCCCGTATTTTCTAATGCCTCCATGACAATCTCTGATGCCCATCGCTCATTTTGCAAAGCTTGTTCTTTTGCTAGATTTCAAGGAAGTCCTTATTTGATAAGGCTCTAACCGAGAACATTCCATTCTTACAAAGTATTTAAGGTGACATTAGTGGACCCTATCCAACAGAATACAGACATTTTTCGGTATTTTTATGGTATAGGTTAAGAGCATCGACGCGTTGGTCACACGTCGATTTGCTATCCACAAGAAACGCTGCATTTGCTAAAAATTTTAGCTATAATCATCATCCTAAGGGCTCACCACATTTTCTATCCTATCAAATCTATTTGATTGGATACCGTTGGAGAGTTCACCTCCACGAATTTGATGATTTCGTTCTGCATGTCTACTGGGATCGTCGTTGAACATATTATTCCTCATGTTCATTCACTGTACGATCTAGCAAAGCTCGGACTTGGTTATGGTACTAACCTGCCGATTTTTGTATAGGGATATGTAATGATGTTGCATGCAGCGACACTTATTCGTTTCAGACCCACAACTTGCCAAACGTTTAGTGCGTACCAGATGGTTACTGGATACGATCCCAACATTCTTTTCATTAAACACTTATTTGGTTAAAGTTGTTTATGTGCCTCTATTGTAGTTATCTCACTCGGTATACTTGAAACGATTAAGTATTCTGTTGCGAAAGTCAAAGATTCGATGCTCAATGACTTTACCGATATTGCGAAAATGATGAGATCGCACATAAATGTTGTGATGTGCCGGTAAGGTTGGAACTCTCAGAATATGAGAGAATTTCATATGACCTGGTCCTAACACCGTTGGCACCATCCCTGACAGTGGGAAGGAAGCCGGCGATGGCACCATCGTATGCTATGGTGTTGTCGGCGCCCGTGGTATTGCACCACAAAACAAGGGCGGCAAACACAAAGATGGACTAGTAAGGGTCATAGCTTCGGTCTTGTCTCCTACCTAGATGAGGGGGAGACCATTATTCTCTGGAATCTGAACGAGAAAGAAGCGAGATGCATAGGCACAAGTATTTCGCCCATCATCAAGAGATATTCTCTAAACATGTGTATCAACTAAGTTTCTGTGGGACGCTACAGACTCCTTTTGTTGATGTTAGAGAAGAATAGAATTCTCATAAATTGATCGTATACAGCGCGCGCATGTGTTTAATGGATTGATCTCCCATGATTGATGATGTATTCGCTTATGCTCTTATTCCGTTGTAAAGTATCAATGATGAGCAACTTGACCGAAGTGGAAAGAATCAATACAGGCTGAACTAGACTTGTTATGTTGATCGTTGTTCGTAAGTATAATGAGAAAGATGAAGTCATGCGATATATGCAGGACTTATGGCGCAAAAATTGTCTCATTATCCTAGTATTGACTACGATGAGTTATATTCTCTCGTTATGGATATAATTGCTTTCCGCTACTTGATCAATAGTAGTGTCCATGAAAACTGATTTGCAGCATATGATAGTGGTAATAGAATATCTGTAAAGGGATCTTAACACATATATGAGAGTGCCCGAGGGACTTTAAATGCCTCCAGACCACGGAGAGCTTATGTAATCAGATTGCGACGTTCGAGAGAACGTAATACAATCGGTTGCAAGAACCCATACCCATATGTGTTCATATGAAAGCTAATTCTTGATTCTCTATTCCGTCTAAGTATAGATGATGAAGAGATTCAATGAGCAATAGATTCATATATGTAAGTGTTGTTGGGACACTATTGCTTTCATTATGACGTGATTAACTATGCGCCTATGCATCGTCATTGGACTTGCATTGCTTCTTTGACATGGGTTTAGTTTTACACTTAGTGAACCAACACAAATCCTATCCACACCAACGCCGCCAGCAGCTCCAACAACATCAACGTACGCCTTGGTGTAGTAGTCGACACTGGTAGCGTAGAGGATGCGTACGGTTCCGTCTCGAACCAAAATCAGTCATTCATTGGTCCATTCCCCCATTATTTTGTGAAAGACACATTGAATGTGACAAATCAGAATTTGTCCAGTTTCGTAGGTCAACTTCAACGAGACCTACAAGACAGCTCGCTCGATGAAATATCGTGAAATTGGTACCGTTGGAAAGGCCTATGTGTCTACTTTCCAGGGACACCAAATTTGTTCATAGCTATCATATTGAGTGAGTTATGGCCGTTTTAGTAAAGTAGGACAGTTCTGTCTGGAAATTTGTAAGTCAGTCAACTTCAACAGAGCATTGTGAACTGCACCGATCGGATTAGGTTGTGAACCTTATGTCATTGGAAAGCCACGGGTGTCTATTTTCCAGAAAATTTTACAGTTCGTTGATACCTATTTTGACGAAAAAGTTATGGCCATTTAAGTGAGTGAAGGTAATTCTACCCGAGAATCTGATTTTCATTGCAAACTCTTGTTTTGAGTTTTTATGCAATCTTGTTTCCTAAGATCTAAGTTTGGCTAAGTATAGCATGAATGATCTAAGGATGTGTGGCTAGATTAATGATTAATCATTACCTCAAGACTATGTTTGAGAAGCATGTAATGAACGTTGTATACGTTGTTCTTTGTACTCCATGATTATGGCACTAGTCAGGGGGAGTTGTTTCATAGACTTCAGGGGGAGTCTACCTCACAAGATGCTATCAAATGTAGACGGTGCGTTGTGCTCTTTTTCCCTTCGATCAAACTTTTGTTTTTACCCAAGAAGTTTTTTATTTTGCACTTATTTTCTTCCAACAAGCAAGACAACTAGACCCAGTTCTAGTTGTGCACTTCTCTGGTTTGTTCACGTTGTACTCTTGTGAAATACGATCCCATAATAGATCAGACGTTTAATCCTTCCCGACGACACTATCACCACCAATAGAGATCCATGTTTGACAAAGAACAACATCTTCGGGGTGCCTCCATGATTCCTTTCTTTTTGGCATTTTCTCCAACAAAAAAGAAATAGAAGAACAAGAAGATTCGTAACTAAATGATAGGTTTGGAAAGAGATGGACGAGGAATGGTGTGAAGAATCAATAAGAATGGTTTGCTATTATAGAGTTTCACAATAGTTACTGCCCAACTAGCCAACTATAACTTCTGGGAAATTTTTTCTTTTCTTGTTTTGTTTAATTAGTCAAGGTTTTATATGGGTCGTTCATTTTAATTTAGCAATCAACCTGGTCCATTAGATCAGTTTTGTAACCCGTTGGTAAATTTTATTTAAAAATAATAATTACACCTGCATCTCTGCCATCAGTTTTAAAAATCAAACGAATCAAGGCCATATAATTTTGTTACCGTTGGTATTTACCAACGGTCAAAAGGAGACAATGTCAGCCGAATGTGACTCACTTCAGCTCATTCTGACCCACTTTCCTTTCCCAACCTCAAATATGCGTGTGTATCTCACTCCCTTCTCCATCCCACTGCGTCACTTTTCCTCATCTCGATCAGCGCGTCATCTCTTTTGTTTTAGTGGCTGCTGGGACCCGCGGTCTCAATTTAGCTCAATTTCAAAACTGAGGCAAATTTAGCACCAAAAATGGCACCCATGTCAAATTTATAACCCCTCTCAAAACTATTGTTGGAGAGCTCTAGTCTCATTTAAGTCTCAAAAATGAGATAGCACCTCAATTTGAAACCACCATTGGAGTTGCCCTTAGGACGTCATCATTAGAAGGGCAATCATGTTATATTTGTTTTTCCTATTGTGAGGGGTTCTACCTACAAAGGTCTCCAACCTCATTTCTCTCTCTCACGAATGCAATTCAGAGGGGCAAGGTGAGGGCAGCGAAATTGTCAAGTTTTTCGTATTTTAGTGATGTTGAAACTCAAAATTAGGTTATATTGCGTAATTGGGTTCTTTCTTTGTTAACCATTAAAACTTTTCTTGGTCAATTCAAGGTTGGAGCTCTGGTATGTGGAATGGATGACATGTGCGCTTGTAGCAACGCCTAGTAGTGGTTTTGGGTTGTGTTGGTTCGGCTTGCAGGTATTGAGTTACCTATGTTACTTTGACTTCATGTTGGGTGTTATGAAATGGTTATTAAGTAGAAGGTTTGATCGAGAAATAAGTCAGACTCATGCTTAGCCAACTGGATAGTAAGTGGCAATGAGGCTGACAAATGTTTTGGGGGTTGTTGCTCTATGGTCTCATCTTAGTCAACACGAGCATGCTACTATTTAATCAGTGACTTTAGTTAACTATTGAGCATGTTAGGTTCAATATTGATATAAGTGATATTATTGAATTGTCGGAATACCTCGACGACCTTGGAAGGTCTCGGAGGAAGAATCGTCGTAAACTAGTATTCAAATTAGATGGAGTTTTAGATTTAGCTAGAACTATATTAAGTTCAATTGTTACTAGTTGGAATTTTGATTATTAAGAAGGTCAATCCGTGTGGATTCTATGTGGAGTCCTATGTGGTTCTGACTTAGCAACTTTTGGGGTAGTTTGGAGACTTTTAATAGTCTCTAATGATGTCGCGCCTCAAGCAGCGTAGTTTGAGGTTAAGTTTAGGTGAGGGGAGTAAGACCCTAGTTGTTGCTTTGTACATTATGCGATAATGAGTTTCGACTTTCAATTGGTTAGGTGCGCAATGCCTTGGTATTGAGTGGTTCTCGGTGATTCAATGTCCATGTAGAAGACGCAGCGGGATTTCAAGATGAGTAAACCTCACAATGATCAGCATGATCGAAGTAGTGTTAGAATTATTGAATTTAGTTTGTGTTGTTAAAAAATTCCTTGCATCACTAGCTTATAAAAAAATTCTAAAAATATGTTTTGGTTTAAATTACATGAACTTGATCGTCTACGGTTCATGGGTAAGTAAAACGGTATTTTAATAAAATGATTTTAAAAGGTTTTGGTGATTATAGACTATGGTGAATGTGAGAATGAAATTGGATTATACATATGGATATTGATATAATATAGTCAATTTATATATGGATATTAAATGGTAATAATATATATATATATATACACATTGCTATATTATATTTATATCCTTAAATGTGATTATATCTTAATTTGGAGGAAGAGACCGGAATGGAAGAAAATGTACCTTCTGGTAATTTGGTTTATTAAGTATAATTATTGGATATTGTTGTCAGATGGAACCGGAAGAGAATAAAATATATCTTCCGGTAAATTCTTTTATCATATGACTTTATCTATATTGTGATGTTGTTGATCAGTTCGATTACTCGACATCAATATTAATTATGTATGCATCCTTAGTAGTATAAAGCAAAAATGGTATCGTTCACAAACCAGAGATCCAACCAGGGACTGAATCACAAAAATAACAATGAATTCACGAAAGAATAAAAGATTTGATAGGTATTATAAGAACAAAAATAAAACCTAAACTAATATATACAAGTGATCAACCAACCAACACATAAGTGATATGTCGTTAATTAAACGTCTATAATAAACTGTGTAAAACATCATCGTTAGTATATAATAAGCAGAGATTATTCAGTCCGGGGATTCAAAAGGGCCTCAAAACTTATCATGTTATTTGAGGATTTGAGTTGGATTATAAAACTACTACTGAAAATAAATCTTAAATTACTATTTACATAATCGACTTCTCTTTAACAAACTTAAACCAAACTTACCATTACACCACATAATTACAAGTTTGAACCTATTATGCATTCTAATTCGACCAATTACATATTTTTTAGACACCAATACAATTAGAGCCTTAGGGGATCATCTAAGCATGCAAGATTTCAATTAACATTTAGATTGACTTATGGCCTAATCTAAATTTTTCATGCAATCGAATTCAATAACACTTAGAGTAGAAATCAAACAAGATTACATTTAAGCACCAAATCTTTGTTGGAGACATGTTTCATATATGGCGTCACCCACCATGGTTTCACATATAAATTTCCAGAATATTTACCACTTTAATCAACACAAACCGAACCTACTTAGGGGATAATTCGATTTGTGTCAATATAGTTGATGAATCTAGTACTCAAACACAATCTTAGGGACTACATCCAAGCACTAAATTTATATGCACATATCTGAAAATTATCTAAAAGTATGAGAAAGATGATTAGAACACAACAATAGAAATACAAACTCAATAATTATAGGAAACCATCGATTCGGCAAAGAACCAAAAATCCAATAGATTAATCTGAAAATTTCGAATTCATATACAAAACAATAATCTCACACAAACATCATACTACAATATTCATAGACAAAATATTGTAGAAAATCAAAAACAAACAAAGCCATGAAGATGAGTTGCGAGAATCACACGTTGTAGGAACCTTGGAGGTGTGTCTTCAATGATGATTTTGGTGGAGATTGATAAAACGTTGGTTAGAACGTCTATAAAATACCCTAAAAAACATCATTCTTAGTATAGAATAAGCAGAGATCGTTCAGTCCGGGGAATCAAAAGGGCCTCAACACTTATCATGTTATTGGGGGATTTGATTTGGATTCTAAAACTACAACTTAAAATAAATCCTAAATTACTTATATACAATTGATCAACCACTCATCACATAACCAAAACACGAATTCTACTCAAGAAACATGTATGACACGCATAGAACAACATATAGGCAGCGAATTATTTCGATTCTGTCTAAGTCCATTTCAATTCCAATTCTAATTAGAGTCCGAAGCGGTTTATCTAATCGTTAAGACTTCTTAGTTATTTAGAATCAACGAAGCGTTCAATCCTAAACATATGCTAACAAGAGTTCAATATAAGGAAGCGTTCTAGTTAAACAACAAAGTAGCACATAAGCACAATAAGTCGAATTGGAAACATGTAAGCAAGCATGGCGTCACTCATCTTGATTAAACATGCAAATTCCTAGAACTATCAAAACCCTAAACAAGTATTAATAATTGAAACACGAAGCGCATATTCAATCAATGAACACTTTGGTGAATTAAATCGCAACCCTAGAAGAACCATGGCATTGGCTTCCTCAAGCATTGATTTAGATGTACGAATTCAAAGAATTAATTGAAATAAAACCTAAATTAATTTCGAAAATCCTACTGCCCATAGATATTATACACGGCCTAAACACATATTCAAGAGTTCATACAATCAAAATATAAAACCAAAGAAGTCTGAATTTATATTCTTCATATATGAAACCAAAAAGATCATCCAAGAATTCATACAATAAAATCGAAAATTGCAGAAAACCTAAATAAAAATTACAAGCCATGGGTGAATCACACATTAGAAACCTTCTAGGATGAAACAAGGATGAATTCGAATTGGAAGATGAGGAAGATGAGCACGGTTTGGTGATGATGGATGAAGATTTTTAGCTTGAATTTTCTGGATATTTTTGGGTAGAATTTCGGCTTGCTTTGTGAGAGAATGGAGATACCAATGTGTGGGAATAACGTGCTATTTATAGAGTAATAGGTGAGAGGGGCTACATGGTAATGGGCTGATTATCTATTTCCTTTTTTTTCTTTTCTTTCCTTCTCGAATGAATGATGATTATCTTTGTTGGTCACATGCATTCTCTCTTCTTTTAGGCCACATGCATTCTTCAGAATTATCTCTTAGTTCTCTCCTTCCTTTTTCTTCTTTTGTTTCCTTCTTTTCTTCTTCTTTTCTTTTAATGGTCGGATGAACCTTCCCTCTTTTAAGACTACATACTTCTTCTTTTTCATCTCATTCAGAAACTAAATTACTTCTTTCCTTTTTCTCCTTTTGTTTCATTCTTTTCTTCTTTCTTTCCATAATTTCCAAGTCATTATCTCACATTTAATTCTGAAAATAAGGAAAGAAAATAATTAATATAAATCACAAATGTTACAGAAATGTCGAATAATAAAAATCCTAACCTAACTAGGTTTCCTAGTTCGACAAGGAATACTACTCTATAATACTCTCAACAATTTCTGCATTTTATACCCGTTTTAGCACCAAAATGCAACCAACGCCACCAAAGAATCTTAACTCGACTCAATGACTCAACACTACAATAATAAGGGCTAAGTAAAATACAAATGGAGGTAAAAACATGTTAAGAATGTCGCACAAAGTGCTCCTATCATAGATGGAATTGGTATATGGGGGAGAACGGCTTGCTGTTTTGGTGAAAGATGTTTGAGGTAGTATTTTGGTAGAGTTTTAGCTCTTAAATGCAAATGAGAAGGCCCTCATTTGAGAGGTGAAGCCATATATATATAGAGGGTAGGATGCACGGTTTGCTCGTTTGGTGAAGCCTCTTTCTTCCTATTATAATGTTATGCTTTAATCCCTTAAATCATGACATGCTTTATTTCCTTAAATCATGTCATGTTTTATTCCTTTAATGATCATCTTCTAGCTTTTAGGTTGCATATGCATGACTTCATCTCTCTTCTTTTCAATTAATTAATCTTCACATATATTTCTTCCTTCTTCTTTTCTTCTTCCCACGAAAAAAACTTCATTTCTTAATTCTCTCCACTTTGGCTGCATGGTTTCCTCACGGCTCATCCTCCATGCTTTAATCCATTGAATCATGTCACGCTTTTTTCCCTTAATGATCATCTTCTATTTAATTGTGGCATGACTTGTTGATGATAGGACTTCATAGTGCACGGCTTCTCCTTGTTCCACTCTATTATTATCTCTAAATCCAATTTGAAATAAGTAAGAGATAATTAGTTTTGGAAATTATGTCCTAATCTAGACAATTGTTGTCTTAAAAAGACACATGTAATATATGAGCTCAGCTAGATTAGGAAAGTTTCTAATTTGCAAAAATGAAACTTACTAGAAGAAGTAAGTTAGTAGAATAGGAAAGTTCAATTAGGAAAGTTATAGAATAAGAATTTCAGTTCAAGTAGGACTTTTCCAAATGGTACGTTTCCTAGTCTAAAAATTATTCCTAATGCAAATAGGATTCTCGACAAATCACAAATGTTACAGAAACGTCAAATAATGAAGACTCCTAATTCAACTAAGTTTCCTAGTTCAACGGGGAATCCTACTCTAAAGAGGACTCTTGACAATTTCTGCATTTTCAACTTGTTTTAGCACAAAAAAAATGCAACCAATGCTGCCAAAAACTCATACTACGATTCAATGACTCGATATTAGAACAATAAGGGCTAAGAAAGTACAAATGGAGGTAAAGACATGTTAAGAACGCGTACAAAGTGCTCCTATTAACTACCCCACACTTGGTTTTTGCTAGTCCCTTAGCAAAACTAAACTAAACAAGACACTATTGCCCCTAAATGATTGCCTCAGAATCTCAAAACACATAGCTTTCAAGTTTAAGCATTTGAATGTAAGCACATAAATTCCAAGTTTCATAACATGCTTCATAGTATGAATAAGTCAGATACGAGAGAATAAGCATTTAACATGTTTAGTCAATATAATCCTCCTCACAAGGCATACTCTCTTCTTTTCACTCAGATTTATGGTTATCATTCACACACAAATATATGCATGAGAAATGATATTAAGGAATCAAATAACTTGCATAATTCAACAAAATGAAAGCACTTTGTGAATAATAGAGGAAAACCTCATTTAACAACTAAGTACACAAATTGACCAAAATCATATGCTCAACTCTTGTGATCATCCCCCACAAACCAAGATTTGCTCATTTTAAGAATAATTAGGATCATTAGATAAGGTAAATGTTTAGGCTTAGCTAAAGACATGAAATATCAAAGAATCACAAAGGTAATCATATATAACAGACAAACAGTGGAGATACACACGTATATATATATAGAGAGAGAGAGAGAGAGAGAAAGGGTATTTCAGTAAACTCAATAAAAATCAGAGTAAAAAATGAGTTATGGGCCCCATTTTTTGTTTTGCTTGCTATGGTGACGTCTGATTTTAAGAAAAAATCAAAATTTGTGCTTAACTGATGACATTTTAAAATACAAGGGGTGAACTTATTAAATTTAAAGTTTAAGAGCTGAACTGATTTTGACCCTAAAATTCCGGGGGTGAACTGGAATTAATTCTAAGTTCAAATGTTGTAGATTTTTTGGAGTATCAGTATTAATTAAGCCAATATGCCTTCTCTATTCCAACAATGTCCCTGCAAAATATTAATTAATCAAAATACAATTACATGTAAATAGGGCAAAATCGTACTTGAGTGGTAAAATATTAAAAGATAAAAGCGGTTGAGATTCAGGATAAAATATGAAAATGGTGCTTCTAAATAAAATTATATCTTAGGAGACCCAGCAAAACTTTTTACACCCAATAAAATTATAACTACACCTGTTAACTTTCTGAGAATACCATTTCTTTGTGAAACCCAGTAAAACTCACACCCAAGCGTACACCCAAGACCCATAATGATTTCTCAAATCAGTGCAACCTCAAAATCCAGAATTCAGGGGATTGCGAGAGAGGATTGATGATTGCTATGATATCGTCGAGATATTACGATCTCAAAGTCAAGAATTCCTCCATCTTAAACTTCGTCGGCCATTGCTATCTCCTTCACTCTCTTGCATATGCCGACTTGGAAGTATCTCTCTCTTGATCACTTCAATTTCCATCCACGAGGTCATCACTCTCTTGTATCCTTTATGATGCTCATGTAAATCTACACAAGTAGAGGCGCATTTGATAGAAAAGATAGAGTGTACTCAGAGCAGCCTGTAAGCATGAAAGGTATATTTATCCTACAAGATGATGCATTCAACATCACAAACTAGACATACAAGAACTTCAAATTAACAATAATACCACTGAAAATGAGAAAAATCAACATCAATGAATGTTTCTGATTTTATGTCACTAACATGTAAACCTTCCCCCACACTCGAATCATGCATTGTCCTCAATGAATGTCAAAAATAAATAATGCAATGAAAAACAAAGCAAAGTGGAAGGAAACAAAGACACAAAAATAAAAAGAAGAAAAAAAGATGAGAAAAGCTCCACCATGGCGCGGTCCAACAGCCTGCATTCCATGCTTGATAATGTTTGAAAATAATCTCCGATAAGTAAAACATCAGTGGGAATAGAGAGCTGATGTTTCTAGCTTTCCAAGCATATAAAGTATGTTCGCTAATTCCAAATGAGGAGAAAGTTATGCCCCTGCAAATTTGTCACGAAAAACAAGTTCATAGAATCAAAAACTGGAATGACCTTTACCTCTTTGTACCTGAATTCCGTTGACTTAAACAGCTGGAATGGAAATGGAGCCTGAATAAAAGTTGAAGATAACACAACAAGATTTCAATCCATATATAGCACGACTGCCCAGTTAGGCCGGAAGTGCTCGCTGGTTTGCCGTTTCCAGACTGTAACTGCACAAGTTCTGTATTTCTGACACGACCTTGCTGCCTTCAAATTGCAACCGGGAATGATATAGACCTCTAAATTCAGTTATGTAAAATGATGCAGAAACTAGACTCATAGATCTTTGTTTCCATATAAAGCACATATTCCAACTCCCCCTGATCTGGGAGATAGAGTCTGCCGAAGTCGACGGACTGTTTCTGCCAGATTATGTTGAACGAAAATGTTTTGCTCCTCTTCACGTTTTCTCGAAAACTAAGCTACACACGCACAAAACAAATCAAAAAGAACAAAAATAAATAAAAACAATAAATATAAAAGAAAACAAATTGGGTTGCCTCCCAACAAGCGCTTAAGTTTAAAGTCTAAAAGCTTAGACCGAGTTTTCCTTTCAATCATTTTGTAGGTGACACATTATGGGGTTTCTCCTCCGCCATTTTGTTGTCCAACCTTGTAGTATATTCTTGAGCTCATTGCTGGTCACTTCACTATAAATCTGTAGAATCTCAATTAAAATCATTAGTGAAAGTGGGAACCTACCGAACATAACATAGGACACGAGGTCCTTAAGAGACTATGTTCCTCTAGGCATATGATATTCCGTGGAATTTAAAATGCAACATGAATGAGATGCAAAATGAATGCAATGCGGAATGAAATGATGAAGATGCAATGCAAAAGTTAGAGAATAACAATTAGGAAGTCATTGTATATACAAGTCACAAACATGTCAAAAGTCATTTAAATATAATAAGCACATGTTAAGGGGAAAAAGAAACGAAAACAAGCTTAACAACCAATCCAACATAATGTCAAATCTTATGTTTAAGTTCGTTTTAATTTCTCAACTCAAAAACCTAATAAAGTATACACAATTACAATTATTATATGTTACAACAAAATAAAATAATGACTCACGAGTTAGTTCTTTAAGTTTATAAAGTTCATACAATTCACAAGTTTTTTTTTTGCTGTTTCAATCAATTTCATGCTTCAACATTCTTAAGTTGTCATTCAAACAATTAAATGATCGATTGATTCTAAGTTGTAAACCAAGGTGGACGTGCGGCCTAAGTATGGATGCCTAGACACAAGTTTGGATCATTGTTTCAGATGGCCGGATAGCTAATTCAGAGATAGTGAACATGGTAGGACTCATTTGTTAAACTATGGAGGGCAAGCCCCCTATCGACTCCATCACCGAGATGTATGTCAGTCAATAGTTCTATGAGATCCAATTTTGGTCCCATGCACCAGAGTAATAAAAGAGCGTGCCCCTTACTCAGCTAGAAACAAACTTGGGTGTTAGACAAATCTCCAAGTGTTAATAAAAGCCGCCCTCAACCTCATGCAAAAACTTTGGAAGAAAACATGAGGGGTTAAGGCTAATATTAACAAGAGGGACTTTACCTATTCCATTTGATTTACAACCTACAACAATCATTCATTCAATCATAAAAAATAACAACTTAAGATAAAATTACTATATAATAGAACAAAGTAAGAAAAACATATACAAATTTACAATATGAACAGTGAATTCGAAATTAAAAGATTGGGATCCATAATGATGGATCCCCGGCAACGGCGCCATTTGATCGGTTCGATTACTCGAGATCAATATTAACCCTGTAAGCATCGTTAGTAGTATAAAGCAAGAGGGTATCGTTCACAAACCGGGGATCCAACCAGGGTAAAGAATCACAAACATTTAACAACGAATTCATAGGAGTTTAAAAGAGTTTGATATATAGGATCAGGTTGAAAGATAAAAACAGAAAATAAAACCTAAACTAATATATACATGTGATCAACCAACCAACACATAAACATCACCAAACAAAACGTCACAAGTAGCTTCAAAATCGTAATCTCATCCTATGCAATCACCGAGCCTTAGCGGACAAGTATTGAGTGAACAAACAACAACCTAATGCCGAACTAGGTTACTTAGCGCATCCCTAACTCGAAACATGGCCTGGTAATCCTATCTTAGCGCTTAGAAATTACAAGGTAACATGTCATTCTCAATCTTACCACTTTATTGATTCATCTCTTATCTAATTACTTAGCGCATCTTAGATAACAAACGGATCATGGTTAATTCCTAGTGATTACTAACAAGTCAAGCATGTCACTTACTTTAACAAGTTAACAAAAACACTTAAGAATCATATATGCAAAACTAACTTAGCGCCTTGAATCACATATAGTTAACGCACATGAAAGAGAATCATTAAATCATTGAATTATAAACTCACGACATCTACATAGAAATCATAGAAAACAAAATCAGAACTACTTTAAAACATCTTGCAAAATGGTAAACTACATAAGAGTATTCCACAAATTCGGAACTAGCCAAAAACATAAACACAACATCACACAAAGAATCCAAACCGAAAACATAAGTGAAGAAGTAACGAGTTACACTTTGTAAATCTCCTTAGCGGTATCAAAAAAAGGCAGCACGGCTTCAACTTGAATGGCAATCCTAGGCGTAGCGCTTTGGATCGAATGGAATGAAGGGAAGATGGTGTTTTCGCCTTGAATGGCTTTGAGGAAGATGAGTAGTGTTTAAGGCAGAGCTTTGGCAAGTCTTGTGAGCAAGGTTGATGATGTTTTTCTGTGGAAATGAGGTGCTATATATAGGGGAAGAAACCCAAGGGATGATGGCCACAAAGTCCACAAAGTTGAACCAAATTGGTTGAGGTTTCCTAGATTTGGCAGATCTGACCTTTGTCCCTTTTTGTGGCCATAACTTTCTCTGGAAAATAGATATTGAGATGATTCCAACTGGCAATTTTAACTAGACTTCCGTGGCTTTTCATCCACATATCATGCATTTTCTCAATCATTGTGAGCTGTCCAGGGGAGCCCGTCAAAGTTGGATGATCTGCACTGCCAGAATTCTGATTTCTATAATGATTGCATATCTTTTGCATTAATTGCATATCTTCTTCCTCCTTTAATGATGATTTCTTTTGCACAAATTTCTTCCTTTGAATTAGGGAGGCAGAAAAAGTCTTAATTGTTGCAGCCATGTTTGATTTTTCTTACCTCTCCTCATTAAATTTGCTGCATGCCTTCTTTGACTTTCTTCCCTCTTCTAATTTAATTTGTTGCATGCCTTCTTTGACATTCTTTGGTGCAGGAATTTATGGACATTCTGATACATATTTGTGCTCTATATGCAGGAGGAACAAAGTCCCAAGTTTCCCTCATAGCCCTTGGATCAAAAGCAAATCAACGGCTTAGATAATTCCGCGGAGTTCACTGGACCTCCGAGCAATGATTCGGTCATATCTCCCATTAGGAATAAGATATTGATTTGATTCCAAATCCTACATAAACCAGACTCACACAGCTTTTTATCCATATAAGCTACGTCTTCTAACTCGATCGGAGCTATCCAAGGGACCCGGTCGAAGTTTGACTACGAATCTTAACAGCATTTTCATTCTTGCATTGATTGGGCTTTTGAGTGTATCTTCTTCTCTTTCCTTGTGGAACTAGGAGTGCTTTCCTTCTCCGACATGGATTTGTATTTCCTAATAAGAATAAGTATATTAGAAACAAAGAAATACGCAAAGATGAATCTTACTCGAACAAGGAATCATATCTCAACAAGGATTTTTAACACTTAGCACGATTTCATCATCAATTCACTTATAATTGATATAAGCTCTACCTAAACAATTATTCATACAAAAGAAACTAAAACATACTAAATAAGAGGTAACAAAGAGTAAGAATAGGGCATAAACATATTAAGAACGTCACACTTTGTGCTCCTATTAGTACTCAGAGCAGCCTGTAAGCATGAAAGGTATATTTATCCTACAAGATGATGCATTCAACCTCACAAACTAGACATACAAGAACTTCAAATTAACAATAACACCACTAAAAATGAGAAAAATCAACATCAAGAGCAGCAAAGACCATTAATCAGTTGTAATTGGAATCGCATACGTAACAGCTGCGATAACCCGATCAAAAGAGATGACTAAAATCGGTTTCTTCTCTCAAATGATCTTCAAAATCTTTGTATAATTATTTGTCTGCCCTTGAATAGCAAAAGAAAGAAGTGGAGATGGTTGATTGTGGAATAATTGGCTGGCTTTGAGTTTTTGAAAACAAAGATAAAATCAGAAACTAAGGGATAAATATTTAAATACCGGGTATATTAAGAACTTTGCTGGGTACATTTAACAATACCCAATCTGAAATCACATATGGAGTCCATGTTCCAGACTTTTTCTCCCAAACTTTCTCAAACTTATCACACGATTTGCATCCTTGGTATATATTAGATCACATGAGAACCCCGTTTATGGCATAGATTTAGCTTATGTGATTCTTCATCCTTGATGGTAGGAGGGACATAGACTATAATAACTTCATTTCACACACACATGAGCGGTACAACTTTTATTATCAGGAGAGTAAAAACAAAACATTAAGCACACGCCCGAGCGCACCTTCGTGCATGCGCATAGCGCGTGCAGGAAGGCTAGTATAGGTAATTTAGGGCTGTGTTTCCATTTTGATATGTTATTACGACATTCATCAATATCAATTTTCTTTTATGTATTACTTGTTTTAGATGTGCTTCTTCTTTGTTTTGATATAATTGTGTACTGAATATTTTTAGTAAATCATCAAGTTCACGAAATACAAAATGTTTGATTGTGTGGCTTTTTTTTAAAATTTTTCCTATTGAATTTAACCAATTCTTCCTATTGAATTTTTTTGGTTTTCCTTTTAATCTTTATGCACAAAAGTTCATACCCTGAAGTGAAACGGTCTAGACTTGATAATACGCTCAAATGTTGTAAATGTTTGATCTGCCAGAAGCGAAAGTGTAGTTTTTTCTTTTTAACAATGTATGAGTCATGAACTTTTATTTTCAGAAGTAACGCACACGCGAGCGCGCCTTTTTCGTAGGCGTATAACGCGTGCATACATGTTAGTAATGAATTGCCCCTATATGATTTATTAATTAACCAGGAGTTAGACACTTTTAGGTTATTGTATATTTTTTAATTGGTTATGACAAGTTAGTTTTCCAGAAGGCAGCAATTATCTTCTAATATATCTTGTTATTAAGAATTAGCTGGGTTTTTGCGCAGTTGCTTTGTGTTCATTAGCTGAATGAATTTTGACACACAATAATATAATCTTATGTTGGTTAAAAACAACTTATGTATATTGTTGCGGTATACTTTGAAATTAAGAATTGATTGCCAAAAACTATGGATGGAGGCAGGCGCGGATGCAGTATAGAGTTTAGGGGGGGACTCAAATCAAATTCTTGGAGCAAAAAAAAAACAACTAATATTATATATATACATGTGAAGCAGCTGAAGGCAAGTCCACAATAGGGTGAATTCAAGCCCACCCAAGAGCCTAACCCAAATACATAATAATATCAGCAACTCTTTCCCAAATAAAAAAAAACACAAAAATGGGGGAGGGGGGGGGTCTGAGACTGTCGAACCCAAACTCTCTACCTCTCTGCTAGTTCTCATTTCTCCACTCTCTTTGTCTTAATTCTCTCCTTAATTCTAGCTCCCAAAAGAATCGGCAATCAAATCCTTATGAGCTCTTCATTCTCTTTGTCATCCTACTCAAATCCAATGTAAGTATTTCATAATTTCAATTCAATCAATTGAATCAATACAAATTTTAGGGTTAGAATTTAAGGGAAATCTAAATATCTAATCTAGATAGAATAATTTATAGATATCAATCATATCATTGAATCATTCAATGACAGAGGTCCATTAGTTAGTCCATTACAAGTTTGTTGAGTTATGCTGAGGAGTAATGACTTAATATCGGTCAGATGGTGTTTTGTTCTTCTTCAGTTGTATTTAGTCTTCTTTTAATTCCAAGGTAAGGCAAACTATTCTTGTATTCAAGTAATTCAACTTTACATTACGAAATGCAGTATTATAATTTATATGTATACTTTTAAGACGTATTGGTTGAGTGGTTGATTTGTTATTTGTTACCTGTTAGTGATTTATTGTGTTTCAATAATTGGATAATTTTGATTCATATATGAATATCTATGTTTTGATTTATAGGGGTTAAATTATAATATCTGAGCCTCTACCGAAGAGAACAAAATTTATCACTTCATGGCTTACACAAAATGAGTCATCAAGTTCAAACCTCATTTTTGAGCCTTCTGTGTGCACTCCACATATTAATGATCCAGTAGATCCACCCATATCTTCCATTCCCGAGCCAGAAAGTAATATTAATGCTCTTGAGAGAGATCCTCGTTTACGTTGTCCTATTTGGCAATATCCATTTAAGAATAGAGATAAGATTCGAAAAGAGTATTGTTTGTTGGGTCCATTTCAACCTAAATTAGAGTTTCCATTGAGTGAACAAGGGGGCCAACAACGTAGGTTTCAAAGTGCTTGGTACAAGGATTTAGTATGACTTGAGTATTCAATTGTTAAGAATAAGGCATATTGCTTCCCATATTTTCTTTTTGACACCAAAGGCAGTAAGCATCAATCATTCATCGTTGATGGGTTTAGAGATTGGAAGAAGGTTTGGAATAGTGATAATGTGTTGATGAAGCATGTTGGAGGCATTAATTCTCCACATCATGCTGCAATAAATGGGATCCATTGAGAAACCCGGCCAAGGGAATTGAAGTAGTAATTCATACAAGATCATTGAAGGATGTGGAAGATAATCGATTGAGGCTTCAGGCTTCAATAGAGCGTGTGAGATTGCTAGCTAAGCAAGGAGCTCCTTTTAGAAATCATGATGAATCTGAAGGCTCCTTGAACCAAGTATATTTTAAGGAAGTTATAAAATCTTATGGAAGAATGAGTCCTGAGATTGAGAGAGTTGTGTTGGGGAATGCTCGTGGAAATGCTAAGTATACTTGTCCATCAATTCAAAACAACTCTTAAATATCTTTGGTCATAGGGTGAGGAGCAAGATACGTGAAGAAGTTAGGCTTTCTAAGCATTGTATTCTTGTTGATGAAGCATTAGACACTTCTCATAAGGAGCAGATGGCCATTATTTTGAGATTTGTTGATTCTCAAGGCTTGATTCGAGAACGATTTTTTAAGATTGTTAGTGTTCTTAATACTACCTCACAAACTCTTAAAAATTAGATCTCGAAAGTACTTACCATGTACGATCTTCAAGTGAGAAACATGAGAGGTCAAGGGTATGACGGTGCTAGTAATATGAGAGGCATTTATAATGGATTACAAGCATTGTTTCTTGAAGAATGTCCTTGTGTATACTATGTCCACTGTTATGCTCACCGCTTGCACTTGACATTGAACTCTACAGCTCAAGGGGTGCAAGAGATTTGACAATTCTTTATAACCATGAGTATAATTGTGAATTTTGCTGATGCTTCTGCTAAGCGGCATTCTACATTTAGAGTCGTAAGAAATGAGGAAATTACAAATTTGGTAGCTTGTGGGGAACTTCAAACAGGTAGTGGTGCTAACCAAATTTGTATTTTGCAGCGAGTTAGTACCACTTGGTGGAGCTCACATTTATGTTCTATTAAGAGTCTAATTGAATTGTTTAGTTCGACAAAACAGACTCTTAATGACATGATGGATAAAGGAGTTGAAGGACAAGCTGAAGCTATTCTCAAGACTTTGAGGTCATTTGATTTTATTTTTTGCTTGCTTCTAATGAACAAAGTAATGAAAGTTACCGAATTACTTTGTCAGACACTACATCGGAAGTCTATTGATCTTGTGCAGGCAATGAACTTTGTAAGAGTTTCAAAGTCACTTCTTCAGGGGATGAGAGACATAAGGTGGGATGATTTGGTAAGAGATGTGAAATCCTTTTGTGAAAAACATGATCTTGAAATGCCTGATATGAGTGCTCGTTAAAAGAATGGTACATGTCGTCATTGTCAAGAGATTACAATTTGAGCACCATTATCATGTAGATGTATTCAATGTCTTGATTAACTATCAATTGAGTAAGTTGAATAGAAGATACTCAAAGCAAGCTTCAGAACTCCTTACACTTGTTCATCTTTGGATCCTCGTGATGACTTCAAGTACTTCAAAACTGAAGATGTTTGCAATCTTGCTAAGAGGTTGTATCTTGAAGATTTTGATGATGGTGAAATGTGTACTCTAGAATTAGAGTGTGTATATTATGAGAAGGATATGCAAAGTGATCTAAAGTTCAAGAAATTAAAATCTATTGCCGAGTTGTGCCACATCTTGTTTCAAACAAGGAAGTTGGAATTTTATCCCATGATTCACATATTGATTTGTTTGGTTAATTTTGACTATTCCAGTGTCTACAACAACCACTGAAAGAACATTTTTCAGCTATGAATATCATTAAGAATATACTCATAAGTAAGATGAAAGATGAGTTTCTTAATGATTGTATGGTCCTTCACATTGAGAAGGAGTACGTCAATTCTATTGACAATGCTGTGGTGATTGAGGATTTCGAAAATTTATCGAACCGTAGAGTCAAATTTAATTTGTTTATACTTTTGTATTGTATTTAAGGGGTAAGACTCATTATGTAAGTGCATCTTTTTTTTCCTAATCAATAGAATTTTCTTACATCATTGAGATTTTCATTATAATATTTTTATTTATTTAATTAAAAAACTCAAGCCCCTCATACTCCAATTCCTGGATCTGCCACTGGATGGAGGTAGAAGGAGTCTTCCTTCTAATCGAAGTCCACAAGCTACTTAACATCTGCACAAGTTTTTCTTGCTCCCACGAGGGAGGAAAGGCATTCGTAAGCATTGTGTTTTCACTTTGTTATTCAAGATGTATAGCAAACGGGGATTAGGTTTTAACAACTCGTGCTTATACTAGAACTAGATGAGTCTAGATCCTTCTAGGGCATTTCCAGTCATTAGGAAATACATAAGGAATATTCACTATCAACCCAATGGGATATGATGTTAAGTACTAAATAAGTAATCAGCAGTTTCCAAGTCAATTAGTCTAATTGGACAAAAGAGTTAATCATTATACGAGTCCTGGCCAGCTCAAATATAGGTCGCTAATTAGTCTTGTAGAATTAGAATGTCTATCTAGCTCGTACGTACTACCTAGTATCACGTTTATTGATAAACGATGAAATTTGGCCTTTAATTGTTTGATAAATACGTGACACCTTATGTGAATAGGCGGGGGATGGATCATCTTTGATTTCATTACACACATAATCCCTCCTCCATTTCATTAGATACAGTTGACACTATAATATGTTGATCATTTTGATGTGATTGTGTAATATTGTGCAACTATAAGGAAGAGGAATTCACATGTAAGTGATGTAACTGTAGATAGACGATAGGGCATTAGAACACCGGACAGCCATCGACGACTATGCCCTTGGCTGTTGGACAAGCTGCCAAGTCACAGTGTTCACCGCTTGTTCCCCACCAAGTCAAAGTTGTGTTCTCAACCCCTACTGAGAGGTAAATCAAAACTGCCATGAAAGCCACCCCAGCATCCAATGCTGCTGATAGAACGTAATTGTACCTCTGCCACCACTGCTTCCTGTAACGGAAGACGAAGAAGTTGAAGATAGTTCCGACTACGATCCAGGAATTGTAGTTCAATGCTGTAGCTGGTGGCATGTAAGCTGTTGCTCCTAGGAGGACTGGGAGATTGATGAGACGTATCCAGGTTTGCTTTGGGAATGCCCTGTGTAGTAGCCACACAATAACTGGTCCTATTAAACCACCAAGGAAGAACCAGTTCATGGCGCTATATTTCCCGAGGCTTCCAAATATACGTCTTGGTCCTGCCAAACCCCATATTACAGATGCATCGAAGAAGACTCGGTCACCTGGGCACGTCCAAGGACTATCGGAATTAGGATCATCCACACATATGTTCGTGATAGTGTTCAGCAACCACTCTGCTACCCCAATATTTACAGTTCCAGCAAGAACTGTTCCGATGAACTAGATATGTCACACAATGCATCAGATCAGAAACATGAATGAGAATGATTAGTAATTAAACTAGTAAATGTTGTTAATATATGTACCTGAACTAAGAACATTGATCTTGGAGGGATCTTCATGTAATGTCCGAGCTTGAAATCACTTAGGAAGGAGACTGCTTGAGCCATGCTCATATAGCCGTAAGTTTTGAAGCATACGTTGGCTATTGGATGTCCGGGTAATATGAGTCCCATAATATATTCAGTTATTATGTTTAGTCCTGGTGTCTGTACATGGATTGGAGATCAATCAAAACGTGAGCACTTATATGTTTTACTGCAAATCAACACAAAGATAGGATCGATGTATCTCACCTGATTTGTTGTTGCTGTTATGATGCTGATAGGAAGGGTGAATGTAAAGGCTATGGCACTAGCAAACAGGAGTCCCCACCATGGCATCTGAACCTGATCATTCAAGAAGATACAAAGTGCAAGGGAAACTGTAATTGTAACGGCGAGCAACACGTAAAACCACCATGAAGGTATGTCCTTGTATTTTCTCATCAATCTAGTATGGATGTCATCCTTCCCTTGGTACGAAGCTCGATAGCGATCCATGATCTCTCTGCCATTGAGTTTTACGTATCGTATTGTGTCAGTCTAATCTTTTCAAAACACTAAAAATCATGTAACTCAGTATAATTTTTTCTAAAAGAACCATTCATATTACGTACGTACCTCCCATAGAATAACCCTACATGTGTAAGGGTGGAAGCGATTGTGGCGAAACCAAAGCCATAAGTCAGAGCAAAAAACGTGCTTAAGTGAATCTGTCCCTGCTCTTTATACTTATCTAAATCTAACTGAAACTTTTCATTGACAATAGCTGGTATGTCGTAGCGTTGCCCTTCTGCAGTGAACAAGTGCGACGAAAAGATGGGAAACTTTTGTGCATCATACGAGTCTAGTCCCCAGTATGCTATAGGGATTACAATGTAGACTATCAGTGCGTAGCCGGCAAAAACATTAGCAATGGCGAAGAAAGGGCAGATGAGGGGACTAAACAAGAAGGATGCAACTGCAGTCCAGTCAAGTGTAATGGCTCCAACTCCAAGCCCTCTCATGCCTGAGCCAATTTGCTGCGCTGTTACAGACTTGGAGAATATCCAACAAACCCATGATACGTTTGTGAGGGTGGTGAAGAGATACCCTGGGACAACATACCATGTAAAACTGCAAACTAGAGCAATTAAGAAAAACTTTGCCCGCGAAATACGTTGGTCACCTTTCTCCTCTTTCTCGTGCAAAGTCCTGTAACAAAGAGTTTTAGAAACATAGTCAATTAACTATCAAGTTTTATATCATATGGATCGAATAAATAGTGATATATTCTACGTTCGAGGCTAGGCTGTAATGATTTTGAAACTTTAGTGCATATGTACGCCGTCGTAAATTTAGCACATCCTTGTTAAGATGTTTAATTAGAAGGATGTTTCATGTTTCCATGTGTAAGATTAAGATAGTCCGATCCACAGCATGTTTATGAGATAATGAATTGCAGAAGCTAGGAGTAATATATGTGATGGAGAATGAATATTTGGAGATTTTGAGAGCACTCCTAAGTCAAGTTCGTTGTGTGTTCCATATGGTGGCTGGGTCGTTTACTGTAGGTCTTACGGAAAGAGAAGGAAATCAAAAAATACTGATATACTAGAAGTTTAGATTTTTTTCTACCATTCATGCAAAAGGTAAATGCAGGGCAAATAGGAAACAAGTTTCCTGACTGAATTTTTCATGTCAAATGTGGATTCTCGATTTCTGGTACTCACTACCTAATCAAGTTTTTTTCTTTTGTTGTGATACAAGAAGGAATACGTAGTTAATTATAACGTGGATTGTAGTACTCGCTATCCAATAGAAGAGCTGACTGCCTATTTAAGTTTGTTCCGGATGTGACCACAGCAGCTTAAGTTTTTGGCATATGCAGAAGATTTTTCATGTGGTTTGCAATTGGACAACTCCAACATGGCATGCATGTTTGTGTAGGTTGAGGTATCATGTCAAGCTCATATACGCATGACATTTGACTCTTCTTGATTTGGACATTACAAATCAACCTCCTTGTTCTAATGATATTAAACAAGCTAGATAGTTGAGTGAGAATGAAGAGAAAAAGAGGACACATTAAAAAACGGTTGAAACCTACTAATTAAGTTTGATAGTTGACATGATCGTATTAATTTAAAAGTTGTACGTCAATATGTGCTGCTGGTCCATTTAAGATGATAATCGACTCAATCTTAATTGACCATTCGTATCAAAAAAATCTTAATTGACCATTGTATAGACTTGCTTGACTAGCTGATCTACATGATTTTGAAAATGACAGCATATGGCCGTGAATACTTTAGTTTAGTCAACAAGGATAGAGATTAGAGCTAATGAACTCCTCAATAATCTACAAAGTGAGTAATTATTCTGTGTACCCGCCACACCATCTGGCACTGTCTTGTGGTGTATCTGGTCAATCATATTACGTCACGATATAATTAACATGCAAGCGGTGAAAATGACAAAAATTTATTTATATATGAGAACTAATCAGAAACAATCACAGTAAAAAATTGACTAATAACATTAAGGAGTTACGTCACGTGGGATATGTGGCAGATATATAATAATTTCTCACAAAACAAATAAAAGTTCATAACCAAACATGTATTTTTACCAGTGTTCACTCTCGAGAGATTTCGTAAAAATTATTTCCATAAACTATTATTTAAATTGTAAAATTCCGGTCATTTGAATCAATATATTGATCGAAACACATTTGAAAATTAGTGTAATGATCGATAAGTGTGTATATAAAACGACTTCGGATGGAATGATTTAGAGAAAACAAAGGTTTTCGATTGATGCCCCACGATTGTTATCTACTGATTGCGAATGATGAATTTTGAACTGAATGGTACTGTCAACTATCACGTAATATATGAATATGTGAATAATGATGAATAGCATTACGGGGAAGTGAAACAAGACATACCGGAAAAGTGAGACCTGAACTAGTGTGCTCGGCCACCACATATGAGCTGGCTCCACAACATACTTTCTTAACAGTCCAGCCCAGCCATAACCCAACACCTACATAAATTAGAGGAACATTCAAAATTAACTTGAAGATTATACCATGCCACTCAAGTAACAGAAAAAAAAAATTCTATCCAGCGTATGCATAAGCATTTTCCATGGGCTACAGTATTCGAAGCTCTAGCTAGGAACAAAACAATCATAATCAAACAAACCAGATATCGATGGAGTACATTCATTTTTAAAGGACAAAATTTCAAATTATTCAGCCAGCCAGCTAATAAAGTCAGGCCACCATCCGGCCAACTAATTTTTATATTTGTCGGGTTTGGCACTCCGAGGCTCCGATCAAAATTATGAATCCCACTTTCGTTGCTTAATTGGAACCAAATAACATTAACAACAAAAAACCAAAACCAGAAAAACAAAATATCATAAGTTCTTAACAATTTTTCATGTAGTTAATTAAT
Organism: Argentina anserina; assembly: GCF_933775445.1. Lineage (NCBI taxonomy): Eukaryota > Viridiplantae > Streptophyta > Magnoliopsida > Rosales > Rosaceae > Argentina > Argentina anserina. The sequence goes on along the minus strand of NC_065873.1, from coordinate 8,933,512 downwards.
TACCTGGGTAGTGATAATAAGCAGCCAACTAGCGAGGAAAGTGATCTTCCGGAAGTAAAACTTCTTGATGATGTTGACAATCCCTACAGCATAAGCCGAGCCAGATCCGAAAGCACTTCCGGCGTTAGCGAAAATGGTGATCAGCACATGCTCTTTGATGTTGAACGGACCCGGGTTCAGGGAAACCTCGGACCCGAGTCCGGGAACCCGGAACTTGGTGGTGGGGAGGATTCTGGCCATGAAATGGCCTATAGGGAGCGTGGCAACTTGGACAGTGATTTGAGTGATGATGAGGGGCTCGGTTCTGTAGGAGAAGAACTGGTTCAGAAATGAGAGGAGGGCGCATGAGAGGAGACCTAGGAACCACATTCGGAAGGTCCATACAGGCAGCGTTGGGTCATCGTCGTTAGTCACGGTTAGCCGGACTTGCTCGACGGGGGAGACGTCGTCTTCGTCTTCGATTTTGGGTTTGGGAGCTTCTAGTTCCATTACAGTTCCCATTTTGGGGGTGAGCGAGAGAAATGAGCAGAGCTGGTCGAGGTTGGTGTCTAAGGGAAGGAAAGGCTTTAGGGTTTTTAAATGCATGGGGACATGCATACTGGCTTGGGAAATTACACAAAGGGGCTTGACATGGGATTGGGGCTAAGGCAATGAGACGTATCTATGGAGGGTGTTTAGATCCTATCATATTTTTGTTTTGCATTATTGTTAAATAATCTTCGGGACCCCTAAGGAAGAAAAACGTAGTCTCCCCAATAATAATGGACGAAAGGGATTTTGATAGTACCAGAGCCGGCAGAGTTCGTACTTCGTAGTTCATGTTTATTTGCGATTTATTCAAGGGGAATTAATACTTATTTGGATTTCATATGAGAATTCTTGCATTGTTCTTGTAAGTAGGGTAACCATGCATCGTTTAGTAGGCTACCTACATCTTAAATCTTCGATTATTTTTCACTTGTCTTGTAGCTCAAAATTTAATAAATTCTGTGTAGAGAGTTTCTATTCATACTTTTTAAATTGACAATTTGACCTTTTTATTTTAATTATAGTTGGCAAAGTCAACTAATGCGAAATTACTAACAAATACACGTTAGAATTATTAGTAATAAATAGAAAACTTTGCACCTCCATCACTCCATGATATTATATAACCCATAAAATTTGGAATGAGAGATCTAATAATCGTGCAATTCCACCAGTGCCGATCATATAAGAAGTTCGAAATCAAAGTACTCGATGAGAAGAACATGAGGATCAGAGTTTACTTGGCCATTATATGGAAGCCGTGCAATTTTGAATGGAAATGAAAATCTGAAGATGACCCAAAAGGTTTTACTTGAAATTAATATATGCATCAATCAAGGAGGAGAATAATCGGCAAAAATGTCAATTTGTACTCTAAATTTGGCCATAATTGTTAGTTTGCATCTCAAACTTACATTTGAGTCAATTTGCCTCCTAAACTTGGTAAAAATTGCCGATTTGCACCTCATCCGTTAAATTTAATGTTTTCCATCCAATTTTAAGTCACATGTCATGCATTTGAGGGGTAGTATTGTCATTATATATTTATTCATATTTAATAATGAAATAAATTAATAAAATTACTTAAGAGGAACACTTGTACTATTTTTTTTAAAACATGTTATTGATTTATATATTTATTATTTTACGTGATATGGTATATTAAACGATATTAGAAAAATATAAATAAATACATAGAAAATTAAAAGTAAATGTGTACATATAAAAATATATATATACACAACACACTATATTTGAATGAGTGAGTGTGTTGAATATATAATTCGAAGTAAGGTTAAGTATATAGAAAAAAGATGTAAATAAATAATTTGATTAAAAAATAATTCTCCTTTTAAAGAATATTTTTAAGAAAAATATAAATAGAAAATGATAGCATTACTCCTCATGTGCATGACATGTGGCACAAAATTGGATAAAAACAGTTAAATTTAACGGATGTGGTGCAAATCGGTAATTTTTACCAAGTTTAGGAAGTAAATTGACTCAAATGCAAGTTCGGGGTGCAAATTGACAATTTCAGCCAAATATATGGTATATTTTGGCAATTTTGCCCGAATAATCAGAACAAACATATCAAAGAAACTATGTCTGGACCCCGTTATTGGTTTCATTTTTTATTAAATGATTTAAATCTATTCAAATGCCCTCGTTCTAATCCAACTCTTGGTTATAACTTATAACTGATCGAATTTCAAGGTCTCTTATTCCATCTCAAGAAGCTGAATTTTCATCTCTTCTTTTAATGTACATTCTAATGTCATCTGGTTATCGACAACACAGTTGTCATTTTATTAATTGGAAAGACTCATCTTTGTACCATCTGCTTACCCGAAAATTTAATGTACTATTACTGCAATTATATGGTGTTCCTAGATCCATATATATTACGGATATGAGAAGATCTTGGTTTTCAGTGGTCAAAAATATTTTGAAATGTTCAAAAACTGAAGTAGATTTAACAACCGATTTAAAAAAGTATGAAATATAGGGTATTTTGGGAAAATAAGGGAGGTATAAATATAATTTTAGCTTCTTATAAAAGTAATTTAGAAGTCTATTGAGTAGAAAAATCAAAATATTATTTTAAGAGGTAAGAATAGAAACTCTTTTCTATGTAATATTGTGGATGGAAAAATTCTCCAGTGTGAATTGAATTGAAGAAAGAGTACGTATGGAATTGGACCAATTACCAAACTAATATCTGCACATTCTAGCACTTGGATTAAAGTCATTAGTTCTTTCAAAGAGAACCTGGCCGCGCGTGATGACTGATGATCATACATCTGAAAAGGCATTTAATGTCCCATACTCCCATTAGTCCCATAGTATGCTCCATATTGCTGGGTACATCTGCTGTAAGAATATAATGCAAGTGGGAGTATTAGTATGATTGTGTGATTGATGCAGCTACTGTATCTTATACAGCAGCGCACCCTAGAATTTTCCCATATTACTACCCTTATCTAATAAGTCGTACCTTAACTTTCAATTATATATGGCTTTTATTTCGTCCTCTAGAATATTTGCGTTTTATTGTGCTTAGTGACTTAGCGTGCCTGAGTACATCCATGAACCTTCAAGTACAATTTTGGGCACAAATTAAACATGTATCATTTAAACTGACACCAAAGAACTAATTTCATTTAGAAATTAGGATTTACCATGATTTTTCTTAACTAAATGCATGTAGAAATTAATTATTATTCTCTCTATAGAAGCATATAAATTTAAATAATTCTAATATACATTGATGCATGATGTACATCTATAAATTGTTGGGTTAATTCGTCTTATGATATCTAAAGTATGACTACTTGGACAATTTGGTACATGATGTATGAAAACGAACAATTTGGTACCTGAAGTTCTCATTTGTAAGCCATTTTGGTACCTCTATCAATTTTGATCATATTTTAAGGGTTATTTTCGTCATTCTAGCCCTAAACTCATTAAATTCACATTTTTCTTTATTTCTTCCTATAATTGTGGCCTCTTTGGAGATAATTAAATTGATATATATACTCCACTTATCATCTACTTCACATATATCCAAAATAATTTTTTTTCTTAATATACTTATTGTATCCTAATTATTTTTTGCAAAGGAAATAAATTGCCTTTATGCAATTGTAATTTTGTATTAAAATATATTTTTTAAATTACTTATAATTAAAATTAATTTAGATTAATAGCTACATTATGAAAAATTATATACGTAATTCATCACAGATACTAAGTAGATGAGTTATCAAATTTTTAGTGATAATTTAGAAGCAATTTGAATGTATTATGAAAAAATGAAGTAAAGTAAAGATAAGATGACGGAAATAACCCTGAAAATATGGTCAAAATTGACATAAGTACCAAAATGACCTAAATTTGAGAACTTAAGGTACTAAATTGTCCGTTTTCATACATCATGTACCAAATTGTCTAAATAGCCAAACATTATGTACCATAGAAGGAATTTACCCTAAATTATTACTCTTTTATACTCACTTGTTTACTAAGAGAAAATAAGTCACTAACCCTATGGAGCTATGATGATTTCTTTGTCTAGAGCTAATGTCACGTAGAGTTGGAATAGAATGGTCCGAAGCCGACCGGAATAAATGTACGTATTACAAGACAAAAGCTTGACTCATTGTGAGCTAGCTCGTTTCTCCCAATCTATCGCTGTCTGATTTCTCAAGTCATTGTATGACAACTTATGCTCTGACAATTTCTTGCACTATCCGAACTCCGAATATTGTACAAGGAACAAACAGGCTACACTTGCTTTTCATTACCTCAATTTATACAGCGTATGCTTGCAAATTGTATTGAATTCATGTGTTTTAAACAATTGATACACAACAATTAGTCTCTATTAACATGTAATGTCTCATCAGAATAATTATTATGTGTACCCGCCACACCATGTCACACTATCATGTGTTGTACCCAGCAAATTATATTACGTCATGGTATAGATAACATGGACGCGATAAAAAAATAAAAATTTATATACATATAAAAACTAATCAGAAATAATTACAGTAATAAATAGACCAATAACATTAAGGAGATACGTCACATAGAATATGTAGCGGGTATATATAATAATTTTTCTGTCTCATATATAAAGATGAGTCGTTCGGTGTTATAATTAAGGTTATAGACATTTAAATCGGAATAGAATAGGTACAAAATAAATTAAAGTTAATTTCTGCTCATTTACGGGTTTAGGGTTAAACTAATTAATTTAAATTACAAACTCGATTTCGTACGTTACAGTGTGAAACTATAAATTGATTGACAATTGCGGTAATGATTTCCATTCTAAATACCATGATGATAATTACAAGGCGCGCGGCATCATTGCTCCACTTACAGAATAAGAAGACTATTAAATTGCATGTCATGAGCATTGATACTGACTGAATATATAATTGAGATGTAATCGAAAAAAATAATAATAATAGAAGGAGATGACAGTAGGCATACATATCGTCTATAGAAGCCGAAAAGAGGTGATATAGATTCAATGAAGAATCTTTCTCCAGATTCTTATATAAACGGTTGTTTTCTGCATCATCATGTGAACAGCAGTTGCTTTGTCAACTCAACCCCAATAGCTTTCAAGAGCATTTGTTTTAATGCTTATAATAAAACACAAAAATTGACAACATGTGAATGTTTCCGCTTTATTATGGATGTATCTTGATTTAATTAATATAAAATATTTTAATTTAAAAGTATATGTAATTTTTAATTTTACGAGATAGTTAATGTAATGTTGATATGAATGTCTTCAGATCTATTGATAAAAAATTCTGATGCTCTTAATTCTGATGCTCTCAGCGTGTAGTTCTAATTCAGTATTTAATAGTCAAAAACTCTAAATTTTGAATTTTTTTTATTTTTTCACTAGACACTCAGAATTATGTTCTGGGCACCCTTCTCCATCGTCTTCTTCGACCAGGTAGAAGGAGTTGAGATTTAAGAGAGGCTAAGCTATCATCATCATCCAATCATCATTGTGTTTACTTCGTAAACAAAGTTTTAACCTATTCCATACTCTCTTTAATTCGAATGTTTTTGGTTTCATGATGAGATTCTTTTTAGTATTTATTTTAAGCAAAATTGTCAAAAATACACCTTGAATTTGGTTTAAATTGTCAATTTACGTCCCGAACTTGTAAATGCGAAAATTTTCCTCCTCAACTTGGCAAAAACTGCCGGTTTGCACACTCACCATTAAATTTAACATTTTTCATCCAATTTGTGGTCACATCCTTCAATATTTATTTCATTTTTTAATGATAAAAATGTACAAGGAATTTAAGTTTTGTACAATTATATTTGCTCACTCATACACTTCACGATATTTAACTTTTTTGATAAATTTGTTTCCCAAAATAACGATACATAATTACGATCATAAGTGAAGAACTAAAACTTTAATTATGTCTATATTCTCTAGCAATCGTCAAGTTTACTTCTAAGGTTTTATCGTTGCAGAGGTTTGAGTTTTGTCTTGTATCCTCACTTAATTAGTTGATGATGAATGTTAAGTGTACTAGCGGGAAAAAAAATATTAAGAAAAAAAAGAATATCAAGAAGTAAATGAGTGAACAAATATAATTGTACAAATATTAAATTCCTTGTGTTTTTTGTTATTAAAATGAAATAAATATTAAATAACAAAAATTTCCATCATGTGCATGACATGTGACCGCAAATTGGTTGAAAAATGTTAAATTTAACGATGAATGTGCAAATTGACAGTTTTATCAAGTTGAGGAGACAAATTTTCGCAATTACAAGTTCAGAGTGTAAATTGACAATTTGAGCCAAATTTAGGGTGTCTTTTAACAATTTTGCCTTTATTTTATGGTCGTTTCGAATTCACTTTAAGTTTAAGATTGAATTAATTTTGTGATTTCATGGATATTTAGATTTTAGGTTTACTTGGGATTTTCGATATGCATGCTTGATTAAGCACAACTCTAGGGATAATCTTTGTGTTGTAAGTGTTCTAGATGTTTGCAATGTCTATTCAATGTTTGCAATCCGCTTTCCTTGATCAACTTGCCCTTGTGTGAATTGTTGAGTAGATAATGCCAACATCTCAAGTATCTTATCATACTTGTCAAGAATATGGGTGCTCGAGGACTTTGAAGCTTGAGGTGATTCAAAGTTCTGATGAGGTGCTCTTTGAGGTCTTTAGTAGAATCCAGGAGGAGAGGAGCTCTACTTTTTTAGGTTTGAGCTTGAGGAGAATTGAGGATGTTATCAGTATTACTCCACCTAAAGTTTGGATGATTTCTCATCCATGAATTGTAGATGTTGGAGAACAGATCATTCTTTGAATTTATTAGCTTGTAACCTCCTACAGCTTGAGCATCTTCAATCACCGCATTCTCTTGAATCCCAGGACACTTATCAATTGTGTGTCTGTTAACAAAACGTAACCTGCAAACAGAAGCATATTTTTTTGTAAAGATTTTAGTCACAAGTGTTGTAAGGTTGTTGAGCTTGTCTTCCAGTTCCAGGTGACTTGCTTCACTCACTTTGGCTATAGTTGCAAGGCCTTCGTACTGTTGAGCTATTTCCGGCTTTTCCGCACCCGATACCTCATCAATATTCCACATTCTTACGTAATCTTATTCGAAAAGACTTCTCCAGCTACAACACTAGAAGTTAGAGATCTAATGGTTTTAGAATTTTAGTCCTTCATGGAAAAGATTTATCAGCTGGGTCTGTAACAAATTATGTTGGGATCACTGTTGGACAAGTGACTGGTATGGTTCTAATCATGGAATGACTCTCCAATCTCTTCCTTCAATGACGAGATATATTTTTTTAACATGAGGTGTCACGTCCCGAATTTTAGATATAATTTTTTTAATTTAAATATATGACAACTCGAATCAAAATTAAATAATATACTTATATAATGGTACAAAATTGAGCAACAAATAAATTTAAGTGCTCCTAAGAGGCTTACTATAAACAGTACAAGAATTACAAAACTCCTATCTCTAACTCAACTTTCTAATATCTTCTGTTGCGTACTTGAAAACCACACTTGCACATATAACTCTATACTATGGATTGGTGCACCAGATTGTAAACAACAAACCCGGTAAGTTTAAAAAACTTGTATGAATAAACATGAATCAAGAAATTCATGCTTATAATTCTTCAATATAAGCATATAAGCAACCTCATCTAACTCCATAAAGCGCAATCACACAAAATGCAAGTTAAAAAATAGTGGTTCCTACATAAAAGTATAGTTCAGGAATTCACAAGTGAAAGTAAATAAGATAAGGAATCCCTACATATAGTTTAGTTCAAGAGATCACCTGCATAAAAAAGGAAAGCACATAAGAAGAATTTAACAACTCAACGTCTCAACCCAAAATTCAAGACCTAAATGCAACACACAACCATTGGTTCTAGTCCCTTATAAAATACTAGAACCAACAATAAAAAGATGAAAAAACATCAATACAACTCACAAAATTCTATTCTTGAGGTTATAACAACCCTATCATTGTCCCAATGAATAAATTGGCAATAAAGACTAGAGTTCTAGCTAATCATCCTCACACCCGGCCAAGGTGTGGTTCAGACACTTGGCTAACGCCACTTAGGCCGCCACTAAGACAAAACAACAAAAACTCACAATGAAACAACATTTCTATCGGAATGTACATTTTCTTCTCTTCCGGTCTCATCCTCCACACAATAAACGACAATCAACATCAAATAATCCAATTTACCGGAAGGTATATTTTCTTCCCTTCTGGTCTCTTCCACCACATTATCAGATAACCACAATCAATTAACCCAAAATAATGATAACCATATATAATATAATATAGCAACGTGTATGTCACATCCCAGAGCTACAATCGGACCCGAAACATGCAGTAACCGCTGTGATTCCGAGTTAATGAACAAACAATACTTCGTTGTGACGTATTGATCATCTATCAACTTCAAAACACAAGGCTGAAAAGATAAGATTTTATTGAAAATTTTTAGGAAATGAAGAGGAGCGACCAACATAAATAAAAACCCATTTATACAATTGCGCAACGTAATGAATGAGACTTAGAAATACTTTAACAAACTCTAAATCTCTATAATTTGAACAACTTGGCCCAACTAATAATACAATTAACTCCTAATATGATCAAGGAAAGAGTACGCAAACAGTAAGTTCTTAAAAGTGACTCGGAGATCGAGAAAGATCGATTTTCCACAAAATGAAGCTATTCTCGAAAAATGGAATCGCATGGGAAATGTCAAGTACAACCACGTCTCCAACTCTAGGCCAAATTTCTCTAAGCTATGTCACTGGTACTTGAAATGTAGAGGGTGAGCACTCGTCCTTGCTAACCCGATAAGGGTCGAACCCAACCAAGGCAGGGTTTGAAAACATAAAAAGAGGTAGTACTCATATATGCATAACATCTACTAAAATACTGATCACATCTGCTGGTGTTGATTGACCATAGTTCGAATTGGAGTTATTGATTGCCGTAGTGTCCACTAATGTATCATAACTTTTATATTAGATTTATAATAAAACTATCACATTATAAAACGACTATATAAAGGAAACTTCTCGGGATCGATCGACACTAACCGATGTGATCGGTATATATATTTAGTCACCCTATAAAAATTTCATCCAATTCGGACCTTGTTTGACCGTTGGAATTTCCAGTAAACTGAAAACACCACTAATATGTCCTAAGGGATGACCCATTATAAAGATTCGAACGCCGAAAGTCGTTTGCATATCTGAAATCACCTAATTTTTATTACCTATCATGCATGGTCACACAGAGGAAACCTATTTAGCAAAGCCCTAATCAATAGGGTTTCAATATGTCAAAACACATTTGTTTGTTAACCGTATGTACGAACAATCAAACTATGTCCAAAACGGACGAAATTTTTACAGGGTCACTAAATATATATACCGATCACATCTGCTGGTGTCGATCGACCATATTTCGAACTAGAGTTGGTGATTGCCTAAGTGTCAACTAATGTATTATAACCTTTATATGAGGTTTAGAATAAAACTATCGCATTATGAAGCGACTATATGAAGGAAACTTCTCGGGATCGATCGACACTAGCCAATGTGATCAGTATATATATTTAGTGACCCTATAAAAATTTCATCCAATTCAGACCTCGTTTGGCTGTCGGAATTTTCGGTAAATCGAAAACACCATTAATATGCCTTAAGGGAGGACCTATTACAAATATACGAACACCGAAAGCCGTTTGCATATCTGAAATCACTTAATTTTTGTTATCTATCATGCGCGGTCGCACTGAAGAAATCTATTTGGCAAAGCCCCGGTCAATGGGGTTTCAATATGTCACAACGTCTCTTTATTAGTTGACCGTTAAATATATATACCGATCACATCTACTAGTGTTGATCGACCATATTTCAAACTGGAATTGTCAATCCCCGAAGTGTCCACTAATGTATTATAACCTTTATATTAGGTTTATAATAAAACTATCACATTATGAAGCAACTATATGAAGGAAACTTCTCGGAATCGATCGACACATCTGATGTGATCAGTATATATACTTAGCGATCATTTTAAAATTTCATACAATTCGTACCTCATTTGACCGTCGAAATTTCTGGTAAACAAAAAACAACATTAATATGCCCTAAAGGGGATCCATTACCAAGATGCAAATGCGAAAGCTGTTTACATATTTGAAATCATCTAATTTTTGTCAACGACCGTGCGTGGTTGCAACGAAGAAACCCATTTGACAATGATAGGAGCACAAAATGTGACGTTATTAATGCGTTTATGTCTTATGTCTTACTCTCTGTTACCTCTTATTTAGTATGTTTTAGTTTCTTTTGTATAAATAAATGTCTAGGTAGAGCTTATATCGATTATGAATTAATTGATGATGGAATCGTGCTAAGTGTTAAGAATCCTTGTTGAGATATGATTCCTTATTTGAGTAGGATTCATCATTTCCTATATCTTTGTTTCTAACATACTTATTCTTATTAGGAAATACAAATTCATGTTGGAAAAGGAAAGCAATAATAGTTGCGTAAGGAATAAGGAGAGGCCATGCGACATTGATGGTTTCCTATTAAGAGTTGGATTCTAAAACCAAGTTGGAGATGGATTTCCAAGGTGTATATGAAGATATTTTCGTGCATATAAATCAGAATTATTAAAGAGAAGAAGATATGCACTTAAAAGCCCAATCCATGCAAGAATCAAAATGTTGTCAAGATTCGTAGTCCAAGTTCGATGATCTCCCCTGGACAGGTTAGATCAAATTAAAAGATGTACCATATATGGATAAAAAGCTGTGTGAGTCTAGTTTCTGTAGGATTTAGAATCAAATCAATATCTTATTTCTACAAGGAGATATGACTGAATCATTACTCGGAGGTCCAGTGGGCTCGGTAAAATAATGGATTTGTTTTTGATCCAAGGGCTGTGAGGGAAAGTTAAGACCTTGTTTCTCCTACATATAGAGCACAAATCTATATCAGAATCACCATAAATTCCTGCACCAAAGAATGTCAAAGAAGACATGCAGCAAATAAATGAGAAGAGGTAAGAAAATCAAAGAAGACATGTAGCAAATTAATGAGAAAATGTAAGAAAATTCAAACAAGGCTGCAACAATTAAGACTCTTGCTTTCTCAATTCAAAGGATGAAATTTGTGCAAAATAAATCAGCATTAAAGGAGGAAGAAGATATGCAATTAATATCAAATCCTTATAGAAATTAGAATTCTGGCAGTGCAGGTCATCCAATTTTGACGGACTCACCTGGACAACTCACAATGATTCAGACAATGCATGATATATGGATGGAAACCTATGAAAGTCTATTTTCAAATGCCGTTGGAATCAGCTCAATATCTATTTTCTAGAGAAAGTTATGGCCACAACAAGGCACAAAGGTCAGATCTGCCGAATTGAGAAAATCTTGGAAACCTCAACCAATTTGGTTTTAACTTTGTGGACTTTGTGGCCAGCCTCTTTTGAGTTTTTTCCTATCTCTATATATAGCACCTCATTTTTCACAGAAAAAGATCATCAACCTTTCTCACAAGACTTGCCAAACCTTTGCCCAAACACTTTCATTCACCAACACCGTAGAATCTGAATTCACCACCCTTCATCATATTTTCTGTCCATATACCATACTCTTGAAGATTTTGTGTTACCTTTATAAGGAACCTTAGGAGGAAAATTATATAGTGTAACTCTATGATCTTCATGTTTAGTTTTCGGATTTTTATGTTCTTGTTCTTGGATGATTTCTGTTTAGGTTTTGTTAAAGTTATTTTTATTCTTGTCTATCAGATATTTGTAACTTTCGAATGACATGATGAATTAAGGTTTTCGATTTTAATTCAATGATTTTAGGTTTTATGCCATGAGTTTCTGTTTATTTATGTTCTTGATTAATTTTCAGTGTGTTCTTATATTGCATGTGTGATTAAGACAAGTAGTTGATGTTACATATGTTAATCATTCAAAGTTGAAAACGATTTAGATACAAGTAGTTGATTAGTTGTTTGTTCTTTGTTCTTCCATTGATTATGATCTTAAGTTCGACATTCAATAGGTGCTTAAACATATTGATTTCTCTATGTGATACATAATTGCATGATGAATTAGTATGTTAGATTTCGTTGCAAGACAAGTAGTTGAGCTCGATAGTATCCATGTATTAGGAACCAAGTAGGAATTTAATGCATGATCGAACTTAAGATGAACTATGATACCTACGGCATAAACATGATTAAGAATAGATTTCGATGGCTTTGTTCTTATGTAATTTGTTTGGTGATTGCTTATGTGTTGGTTGGCTGATCACATGTATATATTAGTTTAGGTTTTATTTTTAGTTTTGATATCGATCCTATATCCCAAAATCTTCAAACTCTTATGAATTTGTTGTTAAATATTTGTGATTCTTTGTCCTGGATGGATCCCCGGTTTGTGAATGATACCTTCTTGCTTTATACTACTAACGATGCTTACAGAATTAATATTGATCTCGAGTAATCGAACCGATCAGACAAAACCCCGGTCAATGGGGTTTTTTTATGTGAAAATGCCTCTTTTTCAGTTGACCGTAGGTACGGACGGTCAAACGATGTTCAAAACGGATGAAATTTTTACAGGGTCCCTAAATATATATATCGATCACATCTATTGGTGTCGATCAATAATATTTCAAAACTAGGAATTTATTTGTGATTTTTTTAGAATGTTTTCTAATAATTCTTTTATTGTTTCAAACCTTTATATTTTTTATAATACAACCCCGCAATGCCCGCTTTAGATGGACATGCTTGGATCTTCGTATTTGTGAAATACCCAGCCCGGCCCGGCCCTGCCCGTTGACGAGCCATACCCTAACGAGCGGCTCCCCCTACCTGATAATATAGCATAAGTTCAAGTTGCAAGTCCTGCTGCTCTGCTCCAAGTGATTATGCTTGTCCTGAATTGGTTCACGAAGTTATTAAGGGCTTGAAATGAGGGCTTGACGATTATCGATTATCGATTTGGTCAAGCTAATGTTTCCCTAGTTTGACCAAGATATCGAGTAAGTAATTAGATTTAGACGTAAGTTAATTACGTTCAGATTACTTATTAATCGTTGATATTAAACTTCATACAATTTCAAATAATCTTCGACAAATGGTCAACGACATTCGATAATTCCTATAAAGCACGGACACGAACACGAGTGTCCGTATTAGACACAATACGATACGTGGCCACGCTAAATGAAATTTTTGTCGGACACAGACACGTTTTGGACACGTTAAAAATATTATTTTAAATAAATTTATATTTTAGTTTTGGTGTTGTTTAAAAAAAAGGTGACTACCAATGGGTCTGAGAATAGTCATGGCCGCGTGGCGGATATGGTTTTTAAGAAGAGCAAGTCGACCACGACGCTGAGGAGGGGTCATTTCATGGATGATGCTGATGAGTTTAGCCCCATAAAGAGAAATGTTCTTGTCGTTTCTCTACCACCACCACAAACTTCCAAGAAAATCAATAACAAGAACTTTGACTCTTTGAGTTCTTCTTCCTCGATATCTTCTTCAAGATATCTCCAAGATATCTTCTTCCTCGTCTTTCGCATCTTGGGCGACAACAACTACAACAACTGGGAGGGACAAGTCTTTGACTCTTTGGGTTCTTCTCCAAGGAATAAAGCTGAGACGGAGGTTGAAGACGACAACAGCCCCAATAGCCAAGCCACAGCCTCAGCCTCAACCTCTTCGTTCGAACGGAAGGTCTCCAAATCCAGATCTGTGGGCTGCGGCAGCCGGAGCTTCTCCGACGACTTCTTCGAGCGGATCTCGACTGGTTTCGACAACTGCACTCTCCGAAGATTTGGTCTCGCTTTAGTGATCTTCTTCGATCTTCGGTTTGGTCTCGCTTTGGTTTCTTGCTGCAAAACTAACAATTCGTGTGATTATTCTCCTCTTCGAAGATCTGCATCAATGATCGAAGCTTGGAATCAAGATTTCGCCGGACTCGTGTCCTCAAGTTCCGTGTCCAATGTGGACAAACTCGTATCCCTTACGTGTCCGAGGTGTGTCCAAGACGTATTTGATTCTAGTTCGCGTGTCCGACCGTATTGGCGCGTGTCCGTGCTACATAGGATAATTGTAAATTAACAGTTTAATTATATTACTTTCTGACATTAATCTAAGGTTAGAAAACATAGCGATTTCCAAACGGTGAAAATCGATGTTAACACTTGATCTAAATTTAGTAAATCACGTCACCAATTTGTGACAAAATCTAGTTTTACTTTTAAAACTTAACTCAAAGTAAAAAGTAAAACAGTAAAAGTAGAATTCAGTAAAACTCTTTTGGTAAAAAGGTAAAGGTCATACAGTAAAATGGTAATTCTGTCAGGGAAATAATGGTCTTTTCACATGGGCAGTAAAACAATGAAAGGCCAACTTGGTTACAGTAAGAATGCAGGGTTTTTACCCTTCACTTCTCCGATCACACATTCTGTCCAAATCCGGCAAAACAACACCTAATTCTAACATACAATATTGAAGTAGGTTCTCCAACACAGCAACAAGCATCGAAATGAAATTTAGGAACCAAAAAGAGAGTTCTGCTACCTCTATGAATTTCGAGAAAAAGGAATGGTAACTCTCGAGCTTTGCGGCATCATTCCCTTCCTTCAAAATTCAGCGTTACTCCTCCTCCAAAGTCGTCCAGTAACTCCCAAGATTCACACAAAGTCAAAAGAGAATTCAAACTGATCGAAGTCTCAAATCCTTGCTGGAAATCAAAGGGGTCGATGGCGGTGTTGCCCAGAAAAGAAGAACATGGATTAACTTCTGATTTTGAGGAAGAGAAGAATAATTCGAATCAAGAAGGAAATAATGAAGGTCTGGGCTTTACCAATTTTGGAGAGGATTTGAGTAGCAAGGGCTGTAATCAAAAGTTGAAGCTTCGATTTCCAACTCAGTAGCCTTTGAAAATCTGGGTTGTAGTGTCATCTAAATAGGCAAAGAATTGGGCTTTGCATGTAGTCTCTTTATCAGAGTGGATAACAAAAAGATAAAGAGAAGGGTGATGAAGTGGATGATGCGCCATGGTCTGCCGATCGGTGGAATCGGTGGTGGTGGTGTAGGTGTAAGCAGAAGTGGAATAAGTGAGAATTTCTCTCTGGGTGGTTGTGTCACAAAGGGAATGAAAGAAAAACAAGAAGTGGTGAGGAAGAGGTGGATCGGTGGAGATGAGGGAGAAGTTGGAAAGAAAGTCACAACACACGTGCACAACTAAAAGAAAGAAAACAAAACTAAGAAATAAATTTTTTAGTAAACCAATATAGAAAATAAAACAATGCTAAGAAGACCAAAACTTAAAATGTGAAAATATTACTTAGTCGTAAAATAGTTTTGAGTAAAGAAAATCGTTTTTCCTACTATTGGCGATACTTTAGTCTAACATCAAAGTGTTAAACTATTAATTTGACATTTCGGGAAAATGTCAGAAAAGTTAGTCTTATTTATCAGAAAGTAAAGAAAAATTTCTAGGAGTTTACATATTCAAAATAGACTATACTATACTATATTCATAACAACAAGCATAAACCAATTTCATTCTCAACATTAACCATAGTTCATAATCAATGAAACTCTTTAAAATTATTTATAAAAAAAATACAATTTACTTACTCATGAACCGTTGATGATGAAATTCATGTTATTTAAAACCAAAACATATTTTTAGAACCATTTTTAAAAGATTAATGATATATGGACTATGTTAATAACTCAAATTAAATTTGTATCAAATGAGATTTACTTACCTTATCTCTCGCTTTGCAACTTCTACAACGTCAAGTGAGGCTCTCTCACTTGTTTTCTCAATCACCTAAGTGACATAAGTTTCATTTAGTAATGAATAAACCAAAGTAAATTCGACAAAAACGAGTTCTCACTCTACACTCTCCAAATAATTGCCGAATTCCTAACTTCACCATAATCCTCTTCTCAATACTAAGGTTAAAATCATGCCAAGCTCACCTATACATATTCCGTCAATCACAGCCAAATGATCTCAACTTATCAGCAACAAAATTTCGAACACACTTAAATGCTTGAACACTTTTGATTTCACTCTCGTACGATAAAATCAGACCATCACCAAATTAATAATCTTAAAATACACTTGAAAAATTAATATTAATTTATGAGGTATTACAGGAGGTCTTGGATGCTGGAAAAAAAATTATTCAAGAATGCTCTCACCATCTCCTCCCAAGAATTAATACAGTTGTTCGGATTATCAAATAACCAATCTCTCACTTTGTCATCCAAAGAAAATAAGAACGTGAGCTTCATAACTAGTAAACAAGCACCTACTGGTAGCATCTGCACACACAAATTGAAACTGTTTCAAATGCATGTTGGGGGGTCCTTTCAATTAGACATAAGCGAATTCACGAAATATTGGAATTCTTTAAAGCAACCCGGATTTTAATTCAAAGTCAGATGTCTTTGTCGATGCAGGGACCGACATATTCATGTAGGTGAGACCGTGAGATTAACCTCTTCTTCTTTGTCCTCAGGGTCAGTGATATCTCGTTCCTTGATATCTTGTTCTTCCTCGATGAGATTTGCATCGGAAACACCAATTTTAGTAGGTGCGGATCTCAGTTGATGGTTGATGGTTGGGTGGGCTGAAACCCAACCGAGATTTATCAAATAAATTTGTTAGTATGAATACTGTGTGTATTTGAAAAGCTGGCAGGCTTGGGCTCAGTTTGGTACAGTTGTGCTGTGAGCAAAATGAATTTTGAAGCTGTTGTGAGAGAAAGTTGTTAAAACGTTTGATAAACTGTTTTAGAAAGTGTTGTAAGAGCAAAAAACTATTATTTGTGTTTAGTAAGTTGTAAACAAAAAGTGTTTTAGTATGTATAATTACCAAAATGTTGATAAATATTTAAAGTGTTATTAAAATGGACAAAATGATTCATTCACCTTTAATTTGTGTATTAATTATATGAATTATACACTATGAGACTTGCGCGAAAACTTCTTGGAGAGGAAAAAACTTCGAACTGGTTCTTGTCTTTGGGAGTGTTCAACATAAAAGGAAGAGATGAATTGGAGTGGTGATCTGTCCAGAACGACGAGATGAAATGAAGAAGAAGAAAAAGTGTGTGGCTTGTAAATATTGAGGTATGATTTTATGGGCATGTAATATTTAGGAAAGACTAAGGAAAAAATGGGTTGCTCATAAAATTTCATTAAAAACATTGTAGCTCTTGTTTCAGGATGAAATAATTGTGTATTATTGAATGATATGGGGGCCTATATATAGGCATTATAAAATCACAATCACGTAGGATTCGGAGTCCTAATCTATTACAGAGATGCTAATCTATCTCATAACAGGAAACTTATTAGGCTAAGACACACACAATGGTAGAATAGTAATTCTCCCGGAACACTCCCCCTTGTGTCGCATGCCTAGGTTGCATGGTGCACACATCGTTGCCTCGGTAAAAACCTTGTCAAGCAAAATAAAAACCTCTTGGGTAAAAACAAAAGCTTGATCGAAGGGAAAAATAGCACAACGCACCGTCTACATTTGATAGCATCTTGTGAGGTAGACTCCCCCTGAAGTCTACGAAACAACTCCCCCTGATTAGTGCCATAATCATGGAGTACAAAGAACAACGTATACAACGTTCATTACATGCTTCTCAAACGTAGTCTTGGGCTAATGATTAATCATTAATCTAGCCACACATCCTTAGATCATACATGCTATACTTAGCCAAACTTAGATCTTAGGAAACAAGATTGCATAACAACTCAAAACAAGAGTTTGCAATGAAAATCAGATTCTCGGATAGAATGACCTTTACTCACTTAAACGGCCATACCTTCTTCGTCAAAATAGGTATCAGAGAACCGTAAAATGTTCTAAAAAACCCGTGGCTTTCCAGTGACATAAGGTTCACAACCTAATCCGATCGGAGCAGTTCACAATGCTCTGTCGAAGTTGACTGACTTGCAAATTTCCGGACAGGATGTCCTACTTTGCTAAAACGGCCATAACTCACTCAATATGATAGCTATGAATGAAAGGTTGATGTGCCTGGAAAGTAGACACATAGGCCTTTCCAACGGTACTAATTTCACTATATTTCATCAAGCGAGCTGTCTTGTAGGTCTTATTGAAGTTGACCTACGAAACTGGACAGATTCTGATTTGTCACATTTAATGTGTCTTTCGCGAAAAGAATGGGGGAATGGACCAATGAAGGACTGATTTTGGTCCAAGACGGAACCGTACGCATCCTCTACGCTACCAGTGTCGACTGCTACACCAAGGCGTACGTTTATGTTGCTGGAGCTGCTGGCGGCGTTGGTGTGGATAGGATTTGTGTTGGTTCACTAAGTGTAGAACTAAACTCATGTCAATGAAGCAATGCAAGTCCAATGACAATGCATAGGCGCATAGTTAATCATGTCATAATGAAAGCAATAGTGTCCCAACAAAACTTACATATATGAATCTATAGCACATTGAATCTCTTCATCATCTATACTTAGACGGAATAGAGAATCAAGAAATAGCTTTCATATGAACACATATGGGTATGAGTTCTTGCAACCGATTGTACTACGTTCTCTCGAACGTCACAATCTGATTACATAAGCTCTCCGTGGTCTGGAGGCATTTAAAGTCCCTCGGGCACTCTCATATCTGCGTCAAGATCCCTTTACAGATATTCTATGACCACTATCATATGCTGCAAATCAGTTTTCATAGACACTACTACTGATCAAGTAGCGGAAAGCAATTATGTCCATAACGAGAGAATATAACTCATCGTAGTCAATACTAGGATAATGAGACAATCTTTGCGCCATAAGTCCTGCATATATCGCATGACTTCATCTTTCTCATTACACTTATGAACAACGATCAACATAACAAGTCTAGTTCAGCCTGTATTGATTCTTTCCACTTCGGTCAAGTTGCTCATCGTTGATACTTTACAACGGATTAAGAGCATAAGCGAATACATCATCAATTATGGGAGATCAATCCATTAAACACATGCACGCGCTGTATACGATCAATTTGTGAGATTTATATTCTTCTCTAACATCAACAAAAGGAGTCTGTATCGTCCCACAGAAACTTAGTTGATACACATGTTTAGAGAATATCTCTTGATGATGGGCGAAATACTTGTGCCTACGCACTTCGCTTCTTTCTGGTTTTGATTCCAGAGAATAATGGTCTCCCCCTCATCTAGGCAGGAGCCAAGACCGAAGCTATGACCTTTACTAGTCCATCTTTGCGTTTGCCGCCCTTGTTTTTTTGGTGCAATACCACGGGCGCCGACAACACCACAACGTACGATGGTGCCATCGCCGGCTTCCTTCCCACTGTCAGGGATGGTGCCAACGGTGCTAGGACCAGGTCATATGAAATTCTCACATATTCTGAGAGTTCCAACCTTACCGGCACATCACAACATTTATGTGCGATCTCGTCACTTTTGCAATATCAGTAAAGTCACTGAGTATCGAATCTTTAACTTTCTGGAGGTAGATAATGCGTTGCACATTTGCTCACTTTGAGTCGTGCGGGATCTTAATGAGACATAGTGCCACACCACGTCAATTCCTGGTGTTAAAAACCGGAATGGGAGCATTCCATATCTCCCCCTAACGACGGAAAGTATGTTTCATCAAAGTGACCGTACGCTAATATCGCAGGATAGAGATCAACGGTTGTAGATTGGAAATAGCGGACAAGTGTTGGTGATTCATAAATCATAACCAACCAGAATACTTAATCGTTTCAAGTAGACTCATTGAGATAACTACAATAGAGGCACATAAACAAATTTAACCAAATAGGCGTTTAATGAAAAGAACGTTGGGATCGTATCTAGTAACCATATGGTACGCACTAAACGCTTGGCAAGTTGTGAGTCTAAAACGAATAAGTGTCGCTGCATGCAACATCATTACATATCCTTATGCAAAAATCGGCAGGTTAGTTCCCATAACCAAGTCCGAGCTCTGCTAGATCGTGCAGTGAATGAATATGAGAAATAATATGTTCAACGACGATCCCAGTAGACATGCAAAACGAAATCATCAAAGTCGTGGGGGTGAACTCTCCAACGGTATCCATTCAAATAGATTTGAGAGGATAGGAAGGGTGGTGAGTCCGTAGTATGATGATCATAGGTAAAAACTTTAGCGAATGCAGCGTTTCTTGTGGAAAGCAAAGCGACATGTCACCAACGCGTCGATGCTCTTAACCTATACCATAAAAATACCGAAAAATGTCCGCATTCGGTTGGATAGGGTCCACTAATGTCACCTTAAATACTTCGTAAGAATGGAATGTTCTCGGTTGGAGCCTTAGCAAATAAGGACTTCCTTGAAATCTAGCAAAAGAACAAGCTTTGCAAAATGAGCGATGGGCATCCGAGATTACCATGGAGGCATTAGAAAACACGGGAGGCATCACAAGCTCTTGTGAAGGAGGGGATGCCACCACCGACGGCCTTAATGCCATGGAGCCGCCAAAATAGGCAGGCTCGGCCTCACCGTGTATGGCACGGATAGGCTCGGCCTCACCGTGTGGAGCATGGGTGAGGTGGTCCTCTAATCGCTTCGTGAACATGAAAAATAGATGATCATGTGAATTTCAAAGAACTCGAATCATCATATTTTGTTCAAAATGACCAAAAAAATGATCGTGTCAAAACCGAGGAGACAGCAAAACCGAACCCATGATTCAAAGAATCTTGAGTTACATAAAGCTACTGCTGCAGGCAAGCAAAACTATGTCTGCAGGCTAACAAAGCTACTGTCGAAGCTTGAAAAAGATTCTGTCAATGAAATCTGACAGATTTATTCCTCTCCATTCTTAACACAAATATCAAGATGAAAATCCATCATTGGCATGTATGACCTTTAAAACTAAGCAAGGCACGAAGATATAGAACACAATCTCCGCACGCGATCCGTAAAACAACTACCTGCGCCGTAGGACGGTGTGGGTGGGTATGCAATTAGCAAGACACTCGATTTCACGGCGGGACATTCTCAAAATGAAGATTAAGAGAGTGAACGACGCGGTGAACTTTTCTACACAATACGCCGTAGGATATTGTAAGAGGGGGGATTGAAACAAATGTGCAATCCCATTGAGTGTATCACATGACAATAGAACTACATTATTCAACTTAAGAGTTGGAAAACATGGTATTGGAGCAGTTGAATACCAAACAATTTGGGTGGTAAAGACCATCCAATTGGTGCGGGTGGTCACCAATAATAATAAAATCGTTTGAGCTATGAAACGACTTGGAGCAAACCGAAAAATTAACCGGAAAACCATGTCAAAATAACTCAAAACTGGGTGAAATTTGGACTGGGAAAACGTGGCAGTAAAAACTGCTGAAAATAGGCCAGAAAAATGACGAGAAACGACGAAAAAATCGTCAGAAAAACTCACCGGAAACTGACCGGTATGGAGGCCGAAACTTCAGGTTCGACAGGGGACGCTGGTAGGAACCGGGTGGCAGTGCCGGAAACGCCGGAATGTGGCCGGAAGGTGGCTAATACGCCGGAAAACGTTCCGGAAACGCCGGAACAGTAACCGGGTAAAACGACGTCAATTTTGACGTTCCGAGATCCTTTTTCCAAATTTCAAGGTCCAAAATCACAATGTAGTGCTATTGGGGTCCCATATAACCCAAAAGCGGCCAATTTAAAAACCACGTGAGTTGCAAACGTTGACCATGCATGCTAAGCCAAGGAAAATAAAATTCTCACGAGTCCATCTCGTAAATAAGAAATTTTATTGAATATGCCAATATTTAATACAACACAACCAAACTTCCACTTCCAATAGACGACTTAAGCTAAAGTCGAGCAAGAAACATGGCAATGCCAACGTCATACTTGAAAAATAGTAAGCAGAAAACATAGTCAAAATAGATAGACTAATCAAAAGTCCGTAGCAATAAAATCTTGTATATCGGATCGAGCGGAGCCTTAGCCTGAGGCTCAAAATATTTGCTTACTTGAGAATGGAAGAATGTTACTTTTCCATCTCCAAAATTCCCTCAAGAAATAGTTACAGGTGCCAAAAATGGCATGCGTTTCTTAGATGTGGAGTATGCATCCATGTGAACTCTGATAATACAACGGCATAGACGTTCATTAAATCACTTGAAGTGTGTTCCATATAATTAGTTATTTTTAGGATCTTTTGTCAGCAAATAGTGCTGGTTCAGAGTAATGAATCAACTCAAATAAATGAGTACGTAGACCTTGGGATTATCGTTTATAGACATGAGTTAAGAAAACTCAAACATTCAAATAACAGTCGCGATGGCGACGCATCCATGAGAAACGAGGGTTGTATAGTGATAGGAGCACAAAGTGTGACGTTCTTAATATTTATATGCCCTATTCTTATGCTTTGTTACTTCTCATTTAGTTGTTTTAGGTTCTTATGTGTGATTTGTATGTTCTAAGGAGAGCTATTTCGAATTTGAATGAATTGATGATGAAATTGTGCTAAGTGTTAGAAATCCTTATTGAGCTAGGATTCCTTACTCGACGATGATTCTACTTTCCTATTTTTATTCTTTCCTATTCCTTAATCGTCAAATTCTTTTCAGGAAAGACAAATCATATTTGGAAAGGAAGTAGTGATGCCGAGATGCATTCCTAGTGAGACAAGGAAATCATGTTCGAGTTGAAGAAGGAGAAGAGGAGGCCGGCCTAGCTACTTCTAGTTGGACCAAGAGATGATGCCATGCAGCCCTATTTGTGATCTCCTTATTGGACTTGGTTTCCTACATCAAGTTGGATATGGAGTACATGAATCAAAATCCATATCAAAGAAGATTTCAGTTTCCCAATTGGATTCTATCTCATAATTGGGACGGCAAGAGAGCTTCATAGACTCTAATATATAGAGGCTCAGCCTCCCCATTTAATCATCATCAACCTTACACACAAACACAAGCCATAGCTCTGCCGAATCAATCCCTTACTCTTCCAAGAAATCCTAAAACCGATTTCACCATTCTCCACTAATCTATAGCTTCGAAGTACGATTGTGAAGAAGTTCCATTCCCTTAGAAAGCCACAGCTATACTTTGTGAGATCGTTTGATTGATAAAGTGTAACCATGATTCTCTCTTTGTCTATTTCGGGTTTTGGTTTTTCTTGTTCTTGGATGAGCATGCGATTTGTGTAGAGTAAACTTGTTTCGATTTTGTCTATGAGATAGTTACTTGTTTCAAATTATATAAAGTATCGATTTTAGGTTTTTAGTTCTATGATTTTAGTTTCTGCCGTGATCTATTCTAAATGATTTCGAAAGTATCTATGTGTTATGCATAGGCTTGTAGCATGATATTTAGGTTGTTGGATTTGTGACTTATGCTATGAACATGTTTATTCTTTTCTATGTGATTTTCGAAATTGCATGATTGGGGGTTAAGTAGGTGACATGCTTAATGAATTCAATATGCGTGGCTTTGAAGTTGCATGGTAGGATAAGTATGTTAAATTTCGATTAAGACCGCTTGGAATGGATCGAATGTGTTAAGTGTCTATGTGTTTAGGTTACTGCTTAGGACCCTAATTGCATGATCCAACCTTAGTTATTCATGATAGTGTCTCGGCATGACTCTTAAAGGAGGACTAGAACTTGATTTTCGTTAGCTTTGTATGAATTGTTTTGGTAGAGAAGACGGGAGTAGCTTCTCTTGAGCGAAGAGTTTGCTTGTGCAGTTCGCGTTTCGTGCGTAGATATGTAGGAGGAGCAATTTTGAATCCTCTGATGCGGGGACTTGCAGGGAAAAAATATATATTGGCGGAGCGAATGCGGAAGAGACCCTGCGGGGCTACGGGGCTGCGTGCAGGGGCTGCAGGGCAGGATGCAGGGGCTGCGTGCGGGGCTGCAAGCGGCTGCGATGCGGGGCTGCAAGCGGCTGCGATGCGGGGACTGCAGGGGAGCATGCAGGGGTGATGCAGGGGCTGCGTGCAGGGCTGCGTGCGGGGCTGCGTACGTGCGTGCAGGGGCAGTGAGCAGGGCAGCAAGGCAGAAGTTGCAGGGGCAGTAAGGCTGGCTGCGTGCGTGCGTGCAGGGGCAGTGAGCAGGGCAACAAGGCAGAAGTTGCAGGGGCAGTAAGGCTGGCTACGCGCAGGGATGCGGGGCTGCGGGGGTAGCAGCGGGGGGCTGCAACAACGGCGAGCAGGGGCTGCAACAACGGCGGCCGGTGGTGGAGAAGAGAAAAAATTTCTAGGGCTCTAAAAGTTCAGGGTTTTAGGGCAACGTGCTGATAACGTGTTTCAGGATGAAATAATTGTGTATTATTGAATGATTTGGGGGCCTATATATGCATTACAAAACCACAATCCCGTAGGATTCGAAGTCCTAATCTATTACGGAGATGCTAATCTATCTCATAACAGGAAACCTATTAGGCTAAGACACACACAAGGGTAGAATAGTAATTCTCTCGGAACAGCTCTATGTTTTTTCTAAAAGCCACTTTCAAAAGATATCATCCCTTAGCTTTTTAATTTCAGCTGTGGCCAAAATCAATTTGAGTCAAAAGCAGCTTTAGAGAAGTTTACCAAACATCATCAGTTGCTCTCAAAAGCTAAAACAGTTCTAAAAAGTAAGTACAAAAGTTGTGCCAAACTGGTCATTAGTAAGTATTGAAACTTGCATTTAAACCATCAAGGTTCGACTTTCAGTCCGAGCAATCTCTTTAAAATTTATTTTTTTCTTTCTTTTTTTTTCCAAAATTTTCTTCCTAATGATTGATTATATAATATATTTGTGAATCCCTTCTAATGATTGATTATCTAATATTTTGAATGAGATCTTATATTTGCATCTTAGTGCATGTATAATTTGAATGGTTTCTAATGTTTTTTTTATATTTTCTTAGGTATACATTGAGTTCTAATCATTTTGATGAACATGGAAAAGTTTTCAAGCCCACCCCATCATGAAATCCTGGATTTGCCACTGAATTTTAGAAGAAAAATTTGGAGCTTCTCTCTTCTGTTTCCTTAAGTCAGGAAGGGTCCTCTCAATTTTAGATTTATATGGCTCGAGATTTTGTTGCTGGTTGGCTCTTTTTTTATAGAATAATGAATAACTTCATTAGACATAAGCCAATCATGATCAAATATTGATAGGTTAGGCAGTAGCACGCTCCACTACAAAGAAACAAGCTCATTATTACCTACAAAACTATAACCAAAATAAACCAAGCAAACTTGAGTCCACTAAAAACAAAATAAAATGAAAATGCAATAAACTTGATGCGAAAGTATCAGGCCTTAGATCTAACAGTGTACCTTTCAACCAAAACACACTAAGGGAAACCCTACCCCAGAATTAAGATGTCATTCCCTTAATAACTTTTAACAAACTTAACATAAAAGAGAAGCAGAATAAAGAGGTCCAAAGGCCAACTCTCCACTTACGATGCACTACTGCAACTCAAAGAGCTGGAGCTCAAAGACCCAAGCCACTCTCCCCTCTCTCCAAACAATCTTATCTGGAAAAGTTGTCAAGGGAGCATGCCGCTGCCGATCAGTCTAATCACCGCCCTTATTTTTAAACTCTGAATAAAGAAAGCCTAACCTGCTGCAACCACATTTAGAAGTTAGACACCTATGTCAACAGTGGCGGAGCTAGAAATTTGAACTCAATGGGGCACAAATTTTTTTTTAATCTAAAGTCAAGTACTTTTTTACAATGCTAATTCTTGTTGATCAAACTTTTGAAGTGTGATATATATAATTTTAAAGAAAACAAATAGCTATGATCAATTAGAATAAGTTAATGTAAGGTAGATTAAAAAGAATTTAATCTAAAAGTCTATTAAATAATTAAATTAACAAAACAAGTAGGGAAATAATCTTAGAGTTGTTTACAAGTGATGACTGCTAGAAGAAAATGGCAAAGAATAAAAGGTGTTGGAAGAAAATGCAAGGAATAGAAAGTGTGTTTCAAAAAGATAGTGGGGTTCGAACTCAAGAAGTGAAGGAAATATGTGATCCCTTAACAGCCTAAACACCACTGCTCCAAGTTGTCCACAATACAGTTGATCAAACCTGAAAATATTTATACCTACTAGTGCATGGGACCTAGTAGGTTGCTTAGTGGCTCCACCACTATATGGAAATATAAGTATGCTACCTCAAATTCTCATCGAAACAGATCTATTCACTCCTGCACTAATCCACACCGCACACCGCCGCAAATCAGATTGACCTCCAACTCAAGCCTTCGACACACCACTGTCTCTGCAAACCGCAACCTTCCTCCTCTTCAAAACCCAAAGGCTCTCTACAACTGCCCCTTGGAAGAGAACAACGTTGGAGATCCCCTGTTGCAGGCGAGAAACGAAGTCCCCACCGCCCTTCCACTCAAACTCTAGGGTTCGGTTTTTCTTTGCTCCGCAAAAAGTGGGGCGTCTCTAAAACTCTTGCTGGTTGGCTCTTATGTTCATAAAAGAGCAGTAGATTCTTATTTATGCTACATAATTTTATTAATTGTCTAATAATTGTAATGTGAAATATATGTTTGTTGTAATAATGTAATCTAAAAATATAATTCAGATTGTGATAGCCTATATAATAGTTTTGTATGTGCAAAAGAATATTGTTTCCAACTTATTTTTTAATTTTGATAATTTTGCTCATTTTTATTTGAAACTACTAGTTGTATTGTTACATATATTGTGTGTGTGTGTATATATTGTCTCAATATGTACTATACTAATGAGATTTTCTTATTGAAGGAATATTGTTACCAACAATATAAAAACATTATAGGAGTTTTTTTTTATAATTCATTGATAGGAAATGTAGGAGTATTGTACAACATAATTATGATCCACTCATATTAGGGTTTTATCAAGTTAATATAACCATGCGAAATAAACTAAACAAAGTCTAGCAATCTCAATGACATAAATCTTAAACTTGGAATCCAATGAAGAACTAGAGAACTGTGAGACGAGGCTCACTTGTTTCGACTACGTCGAGAGCGCATTCGAAGCATCTTGAGGAGCTACCCTTAAGACAAGCTTATTCGATATGCGAAAAAACCTTTAAGCCAAGACCATCCACCAGGATCCCAGATCCTGACCCAACAATGAGGGGGCCTCAAATCTCAAACTCCACCTAGGCCCGTACTGACCCAAGCCCACGGTAAAGCACAGTGTGTTGTCGCCGAAGAGATGCAGCGCACCACCAAACAACCCACCTTCAAACAATATCGGTGCCTCACTACAACCCGCCAGTCACCACCCAATGACTCGTGGTTTACCCTCACCAACCCTGTTGGATCTAGAAGAGGTCATCGCACCAACTTAAGCTAGCTAGCCCAGCCACAAAAAAATTCCAATAGCATTGCAACGACGACACCCAAGATCCTAAATTCGGATCCAAGATTGCCGATCCGATTTGCATTCGATCCAGGACTTCGGCGTGGCCACCCAACGTGCGGCAGCCCTGCCTTGATCTGTAACCACGCGATCCAACAACTCGAAATGCCGAGCACGGGGCCAGAACCGCTCCTTAAACCAGGTGAGGAAACTCCCCAACCTTGTGCCGCCGCCACCCACTAGCTCCGAACTAGGTGTTGCCCTCTGAGAGGAAGGGAGGGTGCCGGAGTGGTGGAGCCGATGAAGGCCGCCACCCCCTAACCCTAGTAGAAACATTTAGAGTACATAAAACATTATTGGAGTTGATAAGTGGAAAAGTGTGGCTAATTCTATATATGTGGTACATCCGTGATGGCCGCTGCTACACGCTTGACATCAATCTATTACTTATTTATACATTTTCAATAAAAGCAACATAATTTGGGTGGATACATGTTAGAATCAGATTGTTTGGAGGCCATCCTAATGGTGAATGCACAAGATGACTGTTATGCTAGTGAAGGGGTTTTAGTTGGCTGCATTAGAGCTCTTGTGCGTCAATAAAATGTGTCATGAAAGATTCATATGCCCATGGAGGCTAATATGCTGGCTCACGAATTTGCAAGCTTTGTAGTCCAAAGTGATCGGCGTTATGATTAGTTCGACAATGGACATTCTTAGTTTGACATTGGACATTCTTAGTTTGACATTGGGCAATCTTGGAAAGAAGGAGAAGACAAATCAATGTGACCCAATTTTCTTCAAGTGGTAAATGTCTAAATAATAAAAAATTCTAGTTCTGATCAACCTCCATCAATTTAGCACCATCCGCGAATCCCTCATTATCAATCTTTCACCCAAAAAATAAAATATTTCACCTCACAAAATCTAACAACAAAATCCACTATCTCTTATTTATCTCTATAAATAAATATCCTAATATATTATATGGTATAAGCAACAATTTGCAGTTCAGATTTATAGCTTTTCTAAATTAGGATTAAATTACTGTAGTGAACGTGAGATGTAAACGACCAGTAGTTTTCTGTAGTTGTACCTTCCCTCCTTTGTAATAGAAAAACAAGTTCACCTTTCCTTTGAGTTTGAATTTGATATGGTTTTTTCAGTTGGAGGTGGAAGGTTCCCAGAAGCAGGAGGTTAAGTGCAGAAACGTGCGTCTACCTTCTTGTTTTCTCCGACATTTAATTCCCCAACATATTCGTTCATGTCATGAATTAAGCTATGATATGGTCTTTACTTGAATAAGTTGAATGGTATAAGAACTTGTGCCTGCTCAACGATTGTCTGGGTGTTCTGTCTTTGAATGATCCCAGATCGGTTTTGCTAACCTTCTTCATCTGGGCTTTCTTTGCTGCTGGATTTTGATGAGGTAATGGCTGCCCATTTGAAGGTACATATATTGGCCTCCATATAGTTGATGAAGATCCAAAGATGTGGAGGACAAGTCATCAAGATTTGATATGCAAAAGGAGAATTGAAGTTGTTTCCTAATTGGACTAGGAAAAGATTATGGTTTGTTTTTCCTACTAAAGAAGTCTCCACCGATTTGATTATGGGTAGATTGATATATATTTGGGAATATATATTTAGTTAAATGGTGTTTGGGAATTGTTATAGAAAATGATTCAAAATAAAAGGTGTATTCCATATTCATATGGATTTTTTCCTTTTCTATGTGAGATGTATTATGAAGGAAAGTTAGGTTTAATTCCTAGGGTTCGGGAATACATGTGGCTGCTATATATATGATGTATATAGGCAGTAGGTTTGGATGCCTCTAGGAGATACACGAACAAGAAAAAAAAAAAAAGAGGTGAATCCAAAGAGAAGAAAAATTCACAAAAATGAGAGTTTAGTACTAGGAGATCTTTGTGACTCCATTGAAGACCTTAGTGGCAACATCAACGTTCTTAGTGAGGTTGATCACTCGTGTGACTACAACGATCTTAGTGAGGTTGTGTCGACATTTGAAGCAACGATCTTAGTGAGGTTGTTTCATGCTTGATTGTGACTATCAAGTAAGAAGTATTTTTACTTTTGAGAATAACATTATCATTGATTAAGGTGTAATCATTGTAATATCGTTTATTCAATAGAAAAGTAAAATTCTTCTATATATTCCGCTGCTATTACTCGTTATTGTTCTATTTTGTATTTTCACCATTATAAAAGAATCTTGGTCTTTTCTTTATGTTATGGTGGTTGATGGAAAGGTTGCCCATTTCAGAAGTATCTTGGTCTTTTCTTTTTTCTGGTTGTTGATGTTAGTTG
The DNA here is from genome assembly GCF_933775445.1 of Argentina anserina. Taxonomy (NCBI): domain Eukaryota; kingdom Viridiplantae; phylum Streptophyta; class Magnoliopsida; order Rosales; family Rosaceae; genus Argentina; species Argentina anserina. The sequence goes on along the minus strand of NC_065873.1, from coordinate 8,903,626 downwards.
AACTTTCTAAGGATGCATGGATTTTGAGTATTGTTATGGTGTCTTTCTGGGATTAGTGAATGGTGGATTGATAACCTGCTCTTTTCTATAAAAGGAAATAAGGACAAATGGGTCTCTTTCAAGTTTGGTGAATGATTTTGATTTGGTTTTTGGATCTAAACTTGGATGTATTGATCTGGGAGAAGTCTGGATGAATTTGAGTTGGTCGGGTTAGACATTGGTTATATAATCGGATTGAAAGCATACAGTTTTGAAGTTGGAAAGCCTGCTGCAATTCATTGTGTTTGGTTGAAATTTCATATAATTGGTGAAGAGGACTTCAATATATATTTCAGAATCAATTTAGTGCTGGAGGTGAATATATTAGGATATTATATAGAATAATGGAGCAAGCTGATGATCTACAAATCAATGGAGAGGGAGAGGAAATGGATAGAGAGCCGTCTCCAGAAGATCCTCACAGAGAGCCTCATCTCTACCGGAACCACTTTGGTGGCACAGTGAGGAGGAAAGCTTATATTTTTGATGGGCATGGGGACTTTTACAATAAGGAATGGGACCACTTTTACAATAAGGAATGGGACCTAACAGAGGGAAGAGGAAATGAATTTTGTTGGTATCATGTTGAGCTTCCAAAAGGACCTCAGAAACTTTCTCAATCTGCACAACAACTCATTCGTGTCCTTTGTCCGCCTTTGAAACTCCAGGATATTCTCTCGCTTGTCAGCAATGGACCCTTTTGTGTGCATGTTGATGGGGCTCTTGTATTCAGAGTCAACTCCCCAGGTCCTCCTGCCAGTAAGTTCACATTCAGAATTGCTGCAAGAATTACTGAGCACTCGGTGATTACTGTGTCTTTGGGCCGTGTACCCAGATTGGGTTTCTCATCAGTGGGCGAGTCTCTTCTCTCAGAGATTCCTAGTGTGGAGAGTCCCACAAGTCTTAGAGGTGAGCAGAAGGAAATGAGTGGGATTGTGATAGGGGAGCATGTTCTTGAGTTCTTATTGACAATGAATCATTCTGAAGAGGCTGATAATCCCGTGCCTAAATCCATCTCCAATCTTGTGGTTCATATTATTGATACGCATGTTGATCATCTCCAGGATGTTGTGACTAAACTTGAAATAGAATTGGATTCTGTTGAGCTTGAGCTGGATAAAGGTTAGCTCCACTTTTAACATTATTAGCTACCTACCAGTGTAATTTTTAAACTTTTTTCTGCCTATATGTATATATCATTGATATATTTGGTTTTCAGATAGTTTGCTTGTGATATTCTACTTATAGTGATATATTGTTGTTGTACTATATTGGCCTGATTTTCCTTATATAAGTATTTACTTACTTATAAAGAGGTGAAGCCTTGTTGGTACACCAACATTCGTAGACATTCCTTATTGTCCTTACATTTTCATATCATCTGTAAGTAACAAAATCATTTTGTGACTTCTAGTTAGTAAGTAACAAAGACGATAACTTATGATAGCCAATAGCTAGAACAGTAGAATGTCTGTTTCTAAACCTGGTTGATAGCTAATGTTTAAGCTGGCCTATGTATTGCATTTTGGAAGACTGATTAACTCATAGTTTGCAAACGTATAATTTTCTGTGCTTCCATGAAAGAGTTTTGAAACGTTAATGACATCACTTAATTACAGATTTTTATTTAGGTCGGTTGTAAACAAATGTAGACTGTGCCTTATAGTGAGATATGTTATATTCTCAAGCCTGTCGGCATTCTCCTTGCACAATCATTTATTTAGTCCTACTATTGTATAGAAATATAAGCAACTGTTGATGTTCTTTCGGAAAAGTTTTCTAAGCATACTGACTCATTCAATTTACGCTAAACTCATTACTACACACGTATAAATTTGATTAGCTCTTGCACTACCTAAAGTTAGTTGAATGACCCACAGTTGTTCCACATATTTTCTTTCAGAGCAAAAATATCAAGCTATTGTTGTGCTTATGCATAATTTGATTGTAGATCAATGAACCATATTAAACACAAGTAATTGGCTTGGGTAATTGCTGCTATAGGTCTTCATTTTCCTTTTTCTTTTCCAACCGGTTTAGCTTGGTTCAAGATAATGGACCATTTCACTCTGCAGTGACCCAACCCCTACCTATATCTAAGATATTTGTAGGAGGATAAACCTGGTTATGAAGCCTGTCAGTTTCCTATATTACGGCAAATCCAGTGCCAGTCGTTGGCAAGTAATCTTTACAAATACCTCATAAAATTAATAAAGTATTTATGATAAGATGATTAGCCAATTATTGATAAGAAGACTCTTTTGTTGAAGTGGGACAAAAGATAGAATCTCTGTCAATATATATTAGTTCTTAACTCAACAAAGTGATAAAGTATTTGATCAGATTTGAAGTATAATTATCATCCTCTGGTTTTATAATCAAGGAACATGTAGCTTATATATATATATATATATATATATACCCCTATCCAGAGTGAAGCATCACTCTGAAATTACATAGTGAAGTTCTAATTTTGACACACTTTTCGGTCAAAATTTTTCACCATAAGTAATTCAATATTTATGTATGTTATTCAAGATCATCTCTACAATGTTTCATCTAATTCGATAATGGTTTAAGCTTTTAAAATTGAGATTTACACGAACAATTCATGTTAAACTTATTCATTGATTTAATCTAATTTTAATACTCTAACGATGTCTGAATTGGATGAAATTTTGTAGAGATGATCGTGAATAACATACCTAAATATTAAATTGCTTATGATGAAAAAATTTGACCGAAAAATGTGGCAAAATTAGAATTTCACTCTTTAATTTCAGAGTGAAGCTTCACTGTGAATAAAGACTGTATATATATATATATATATATATATATATATATATATATATATATATACAGAGCTTCTTGGCTAAGGAGGTCCGCACCAATGGTTTTGGTGCGGATTTCCATTTTTGCTCAACTTTTCGATCGAATTTCCTCATCTCTACCGTCTAGTATCTAGATAATATTATATGTGTAAAATTTCAGCTAATTTAGTGATCATTAAGGCCCTCAAAATTGCGTTTTTCTGTCAAAAACATGAACGGTTCATATTTGACAGAATTCACTCCATCCATTATTTTTCGATTTTGAGGGCCTTAACGATCACCAAATTGGCTGAAAATTTACAGAGATGATCTACATAATATTATCTAGATATTAGACGGTGGAGATGAGGAAATTTGATTAAAAAGTTGAGTAAAAATAGAAATCCGCACCAAATGACCTCTTTAGCCAAGAAAATATGTATATATATATATATATATATATATTCTTTGAGAATAAGCAGCTATGCTCTAGATGCAGACCTACATTTTAAATATTATATCACTTAAAACCATTTCCGGAACGATTAGTTTGTCATCTACAATCTTATGTGTTAGGTTTTTATTATAGAAACTGTGTTTTCGAAAAATAGAAACATAGTGCAGTTTCATATGACACAGTCTATCCAGTTTGGGAGCATGCTTCAGTAGTGTAATATTTACTAATGATTTGATTTGTCAGGTGGTTTTGCTTTGAAGAAACAAATGCTAGATGATAGAAGATTTCCTAAAATGCATCTAAATTTGCAGCGTCTTTTGCAGGTAATTTGCGAGCCCATCATTTTCTATATCATATGCAGAAAAAGAAAAATGACGTGTTCTAACTTCACATTAAAGCATACTGCATAATCAGTGGCAATATAACAGGCACTACTTTTTCATATTAGCAAGATAGCCTAAAAGGTGACAAAGCACATAAACTATGTTCAGTTCACCAGTTATGGCTCTTCATCTCCTTTTAGATAGCCAATTTAAAATATATTGCTCTGAAGATAATATTCAGATTCGCATTCGCATCACAAATCATTTATCTGATAAGTTTCCAATCAGCATATGGCTATTCATATTATGTGTGTTCCTCATGGTTCCAAAGAGTGCTACCAAACAATCTGCAATAAACTAGCTTGATGTATGAAACAAAACGGACCATGTGTTAAAGATGCATTTTCTTCTGCTGAACTCAGGTGATTGCTCATGGGGAGCAAGTTTTCCTCGGGTCAAGGAAAAATGTTCTACCAAACAATGGTTTTCCAGTGATGATGTTAACGCTCTTGAAGAGCTAACTGGACGGTTGAGAAGGCTAAAGGATAATGTAGGGTTTATAGCTAATCGTGTCACAGCAATACAGGCTGGTCTAGACAGCTGGCAAGCTGAGCAAATAAACAAGAAACTTTATTATCTCTCTTTCCTTTCTATTGTATTCCTTCCTCTATCCATCATTACTGGAGGTAAATTGTTCTGTACATTTCATTTGTAAGATTTTTCTGGAGATATTCTTGTGTGTTGCCACTTTTGAGTGAGAAGCTCTTAACAATTATACTTGTTAACTTTATCTTGCAGTGTTTGGCATGAATGTGGGTGGAGTTCCATGGACTGGGCAGAATGACTCAACCTTGAAGAATGGTTTCCGTAATGTGATGTTAATTTGCATTGTTCTGCTACTTCTGGCTCTGCTCTGCTTCAGTTTTCCGGCTCTTTATAGCCGAATAGTTACTTGGCAAAGGAGAAGAGTTCTGAGAAGAAGTTGGTCCCTCAACAGGAAGTCATTTCTCAGTAGGAGCCATGGAATTGGAGTTCAAGAAAGAAGGGGCTACCTTCGGCTTTGAGAAAATTGACCACATTTGTAGTATGTCTCTCATTGGATTGGCGCCCGCGCCTCAGTTTGCTCTAGTTGTTAAAATTTGTTTCTTAAACTCATTGCCATAACTCCTTTTCAGGATTATTTTGTTGCTTCCACATCTGGTTTCATCTACTTTCTAAATGACCTATCAAGATATATGTTGAGGGTTATCAGTATCAATTACTCTGCTCCAATCCTGTGAATTTTGTGGGGAACTGGACAGAAAGTCAGCAACAGGAAAGAAGGTTGAGGTTTATCATTAGAGCATGGTTTTTTGTACTTTGTTTTAATGATTTGTTTCATTAGTTGATTTATCATCACACTTTTTCTTTGTACTCACTTCTTGGTGATCATCTTGTATTATGTACAGTTTCTTGTATCATATGAATTTTGGATACTGCTCTAGTGGTGGTTTAAGTTCCACCCTCTGGCTGTATACTATATACTGTATACGTTTCAATGTCAATCATTACATCATGATCTTACGCAAACACATTGCAATTGTAGTTAAGGACATAAGGAGCTGGAACCTTAGAGATATCAGATTCTTTTCTATTTTCTTTTCAAGAAACTCAGTTTTATTGATAAAAAATAAGGAGCTGGAATAAATCAGCAAAAGAAAAAAAAGGAAGAGAAGAGAAGAGAAGAGAAGAGAAAAGATTAGAGAAGAACATACCAGCAAGCTCAAATTAGAACCATGGAAAGTACAAGGCTGAAAGATGCTCCAACACAGCAAAAAGAGACATCCATGATCCAACTGAGCGTTGCAGATTTTTTATTTATTTTTTGGCAAGTCGTTGCGAAAAATATTGACTACTCTTCACATGTTCTTTACTGAAGCTATGATGCTCTTTCTTAAACTTCAATTTTCACTTGTACTGTTGTACAAAATAGAAACATCTATTCTCAAAAAAGAAGAAAAAATATAGAAACATTTCTTTACTTGCTATTCTCGATGTTGTATAAGTTGTTCAAATCACCCCCAACAAACATGGCAGTTGGAGTGTTATCATATAAAACGTTACAAAAGCGGTGTTGTACGCGGGTTAATATATAGACGATCATGGATATATATGGAAGTGGAGTCAAACAAAAAAAACGCTCTGAGGGAGAAAAAATTGGGGTCACAGTTCCTGTCCGGCAGCGTGCCTTTTGAGGTGTTGTACGCGGGTTAATATATAGACGATATTGGATATATATGGAAGCAGAGTCCAACAAAAAAACGCTGAGGGAGAAAAGGCCCGTCGCCGGGTGGGGCTTGTTGGCCTTGTGTGTGTCTGTGCTATGCCGGGATGACTCAATCGGTTGTCTTGATCGTATCAGAGAGTTTTCGGTGGTGGTTTGCGAGATAAGGAATGATGCGATGGCGGTTTGGATCTGGTATGCTCGGAGTTGGCTAGGTCAGCGATGGACATCTACCTCAGAGATTTGGTGGCTGCTGAGTGGGGATGGTTTCATGGTGGTGCAATGTTTCTCTGATCGGGTTGCTCCAATCTTGATCTTGGCTTTTAGATCAGATCTGGATTGGACGCCGGGTGGTGATGGTGTTGTTAAGGGAGATTGTGTGTTGGGAGTGGTGGACCGGCGCTGCAGGTTTGACGGTGGTGGTGGCGAGTTGGTGATGACAGTCGGCGATGGCATGTGTTAGGTTTGGCTAGCGGCGGCTTTCATCCTTTTTTTCCCGCATTGATGCATGGGTCTGGGCCTGGGCCTGGGCTCTGTTTGTGGGCCCTCAATGGTACTTGTTATTGTTTGTTTTCTGCTTGTTTTTTTTTGTTTAATGTTTGTTACAATAATTCCATGTTGTAGTTTGATAGGGAGAAGTGGGATTTGTCCTAGATGCTGCACTCAGATTGCCATGTTTACTCTAGTGAGGTTGCGAGTTCCTTGTTTTGTCAAATGGTCGCAGCCTCCTAGTAGTAGGATAGATAGTAGATGGGAAGTACTTGTCCCGAAAGAGATCCACAAACTTTCCCCAGGTCAAAGTGGATACATCCCTCGTCATCTTCGTATTCTTCCACAAATCTAGGGCATTATCCTTTAAAAAGAAGGTAGATATTATCCTCTTCTCCACCTCGGAGCACACTACCAGATCAAGGTAGTTCTCCATGTTCTCGATCCAATGGTTAGCTACCATATGATCGAGACCCCCATGAAAGGTTGGTGCAGCAAATCTAGTAATGTCCCTGATCAGCCTGAGGACTCGTCCCTCATCATGGACGCCAATCCTAGGATCAGGTTGCTCTACATGAAGTTCCTCCTCATGGTGAACTCAGGCCTCCGCCTCTTGCCCTACCTCGGCCTCTAGTTCTGTGTCCCCGTGAATTCATCACCTATAATGTTTCAACACTTAGTCAATACATGTATTAAAATTTAGACTAAGTGTAAGTTATGTACCACATGTATTAACCAAGACACGTAAGAGAGATTATAAAAAGGATTATACAATCCTATTACGTAACCGACTCAAAGTACCGAACCCTAAGGTAAGGCTCCTAACACTCCCGCATACCTAAAGACATATCAATACCGAAAAGTATATGATGGGGATTTGTTGCAGTTCAGGCCATCGCTCTTTGATGATATTGATAAAATCACCAAATATGCAACCTACTCTCTAATACCAACTATAGCGACCCTAAATTTTGAACATTAAAATTTCAAAATTTAGAACGCTAACACTCTAAAATAATCTTAATATAATTGAAATTACAATACAGTTGTTGAATATTGATTCTGAGTTCAAACAAATAACTCAGTTACAACTTGAATCCAAACTCACTATTTACACTCAAGTAAATAAATACAGTTGTAGGATTCAACTCGAGCCTCATTAAAACTAAAAGAACTGAAATCAAAACAGCAAACTGTTGACAGCTGCTCGACTCTCCAACTGCAACTACGTACTATCTGCAACACTACCCCATGTACCATTGGTTGATACACCAAGATTGCAAACACAAATCCGGTCATCTTCACAGTTGGTATGAGTAAACTAAATATGACTACTCAACAACATCACAACATGTTTAGCACTATGTAAAACCTCAACATTTATCTCAGTACCACAACACTAACTCCCCAAACGACACTCACTCCACGACACCAACAACATCATCCTAGATAACACTCAATAACCACTGAGTCATTCATGAGTTATGCACTTTGCCTCATGAATGATGCTCCACACAAATAAACTAGTCATGAGTTCAACACTTTGCCCCATGAGTAGTAGGCTCAAACACAAGAAATATATTCATGAGTTCAGCACTTGGCCCCATGAATATTAGACATTGCCTATCGCCACTTTGGCCCCCAATTGGGCACAACAACAAACGACACGACACCACGCCACTTCACAACACCACAACACTCAACTCGATAAAACACACTCTCACAAGAAGAACAAAGAAGCAAACAAATAATGAATCTTACATGAAAGCGTAGTTCAGGAATTCACAAAAACACACATAAATATAAGATGTATAATCTCGAATTTTAGTTCAGGAGATTACACAGAAAAAAAAGCACAGAGTAAAGTTTAGTGATTCCTGCGTAAAGCTTAGTTCAAAAAATCACTAAAACACACATACAAGACTATAGAATAAGAAACCACAATATCAATTATCAACTACAAATAAACTAAACACGCATTTAACATAGTCTCCTATCCAACAACATGAGAGATTTAAATGCCGGAAAAATAAATTTAAAATTTCGATTTATCGATTAGTCGCGTCTTAAATCTAATATACGAATATCTATAAAATAAATTCACACTCACCTTTATAAAAGTCAACCGATCATCCCGAGACCTCGACTCGGGTAGTCAAACTAGTCAAAATCAACTAAAAACGTCGTGACCCTTACTTATCCCTTTTCGTTATTTGTTTAGCTAAGAGACTTGCTTGCGGGACGTGATTCTACGCGGAGCACGAGGATCATGACTTGGGGCACAAACTTTTACACTGCTATATCAGGTGCATAATTTCCTTGTCCAACTAGGAATGCATCACGACATCTCTACTCCTTCTCCATAAAGAATTTGTCTTTCCTAATAAGAATAAGTACGTTAGAAACAAGGAAATAGAAAATAGGAAATAATGAAAATATGAGAGTAGAATCCTAATCGAGTAAGGAATCATAGCTCAATAATGATTTCTAGTACTTAGCACGATTCCATCATAATTCACTCATACTTGAGTTAAGCTCTTCCTGGACACTTATTAATACAAAATGAACTAAAACACACTAAATAAGAAGTAACAGAGTAAAAATATGACATTAACACCTTAAGAACGTCACACTTTGTGCTCCTATAATCTGATATAGTAGTGTCAAAGTCCGCGCCCCAAGTCACGATCCTCGTAGAATCACGTCCCGCAAGCAAGTCTCTTAGCTAAACAAATAACGAAAAGGGATAAGTAAGGGTCACGATGTTTTTAGTCAATTTAGTAATTGATCGTCGATTTTGACTAGTTTGACTACCCGAGTCGAGATCTCGGGATGATCGGTTGACTTTTCTAAAAATTAGTATAAATTTATTTTCTAAATATTCGTATCTTAGATTTAAAACGCAGCTAATCGTATCTTATTGCAAACTGCACTTGTATAGCAAACAGGGCTTGTAGAATTACAATTTTCTATGATTTTTCAAAGTCTTGTAATTTTGGAAAACATCTCAGATTTTGGGTGGCAAAATCATGGCCTTAAGCCTCTTCCACCATTTGGCCCAAAACCCCATCACCATTCCTTCTTAGTTCCCCTTTCTTTTCATTTAAAAATCTTATCAAGCTTTTAATCTTAGCCCTTCACTCTTTTAGTCCTCTTCAAATCCTCACCCTTCATTCTCTCATTTAAAAGGGAGAACATGGTCAGATTTTAGTCAAAGGATAAAAACCAAACTGAAGCTTCTTCTTCCGCTCGTGCTTCTCTCTTCAATAGTCCTGATGACCCGCTAAGGGGGAGGTGACCCGACCCGATTTTTCCAGCAAACTCTGGCCATCGCACGGTGCTGGGAGATGCAGATCGGCCTCTCTTCACGTTGCTGACCTCCTGGTACCCACATTCAGAAGAAAGGATGAAGATTTAACAAGCTTCAAACTTGGAATTCTTCCTCTTTACTGTTCATCATTTTCTAATTCGATTGGATTGTGATTCTCCATAGTATACTGGTGAGAAATCATACTTCTTTCATCGAAATCTATATTCCTTTATAGTTTCGATTACTTTTGAATTCTCTAGCTTACAGTTCAATCGATTTGAACTCACTCTGTTCTTGCTTTCTTCTGTTTGTGTTCTTCAACGAAACCTTCCTTGGATTCCTTCATTTTGATTCTTCAAATCAGTCAAGGACTTAAACAGAACGATGAGGGAAGATTGGAGGAGAGTATACTTGAAGGATTGAAGCCTTATTATTTCCTTTTGGAACCCAACTGGAATCGAGCTGAAAAAGGTGAGCTTCACTATTCCAATTTGTAGAATTAGTATTTTCTGGGTTTAGGACATCAATTTAATTGTCCACATTTATTTCCAAGGAGAAAGGATTATTAGAAAGAAAACAAGTCTTTGAGGTTGAAGATTGATTGAAAGATGAATTGGAAGCCCTGCATCTTTTCTTGAACTTGGGTGTGGAGATCATTTTTTTATCTTTAAATGGTGAGCTACTTGATCTCAGTGTCTCTCTCTGCTTAGAGCTCAAACTCTAACTTGTTGCGCCGGTTTCGAGTTAGGAGAGAATGGAAGGAGAGCAGCAAGGCATCTTTTGGCTGTGAGGTTGAAGTATAGTATTAATGGAAGTGCTTCTAAGTATGGTATTAATGGATTCTAACAAAGGAAGAACTCATGAACACCACACAGTCTAGGAACAAAGAACAAGGGTTGATGATGACTATGAGTAGAGAATGAAGAGAGTGAAGTGAGTATGAATTTGGTAAAACCCTCCCACACTATCACAACTTTGTACTCCAATCTAAATCTATGAAACACGTTTGTGATTGATCAAATGTGTAAAGGATCTTTAGTTTTTTATGAAAACCCAAGACACTTTACACAATTTGATATCTCTGACTTAGGCCTAAGAAAATTTGTTAAAACTATCGAAAAGATGAAGTTTTGATGGAGTTTTAGTGTGGTGAAGGAGATTACACGAATTTTGGAAGAATGGGGGTATTTAAAGGCCTTAAGGTCACAAATGAATAGTGGAGATGTAAGGGGATGAATGACTAGATATGGTGGACAAATGTGGAAGCACAAACTGTGGATATTGTTCTTGAAATGGTCCCCTTCATTTGTCTTCTTCTATTTTAAATTTAAATCCCCAATTCATGGAGCACAAATTGTGGACCTTGTTCTTAAAATTGTCTCATTCATTTGTCTTCTTCTATTTTGAATTTAAATTGTAAATTAAAATCCACAATTCATGATTCACCAATATGCTTCATTGACTTATTGACTTTAGACACCACCATTTTCGGCAATCATCTTCTCATCGCCGGAGTTAACCGGCATTTTCCGGCATTGATTTTTGTTTTCTTGTGAAATCTACACATTTGCTCTTTTTGGCTTAAAACTTTCACCCGAATTCAGAATGTGCGCTAAATCCACTCATTTTGATGTGTTTTCGATCATTGCACATTTTCCTAGCATGAGTAGGAAACGTAATAAGAAATAAATAAATATACAAAAATATAAAGTAAAAGAATAAGAATAAGGCAAACATTACTAGGTTAATAATAACCTAACATCAATGCCCCATTTATTATTGAATCCATACCTTACAATACTATTGAGGGCATTCCATTAAATGGACGCTCTCACTCCTTTGTTGTTTCAACAAAGGCAGTTGGCCTCGTCTTACGAGGTGACTCGTTCGCCTCCTAGGATCGGTCACCACTGACTTAATAATATTGATGGTCATCATGCATGTTTTGCATTGTTTTCCCGTGATTAATAAACTTAGCATGTTTCTCATTAAATGATTTAAAGAGCATGCTCATATATAAATATTTTAAGTTTTCATAAAACTTAGCCAACCTTAACTTTTAAACCACATTGGTGGGCTGCCCCCTACTAGGTGAGTAAGGACGAAGCTCACCTCTACTTTAGATTCCTTGCAGGTTTTTGGACTTATTTCGGGGCTTAGGATACAAGAAGTTAGGAGTACATCTCATTTGAATTCGTTATGTTTATATTAGTCATTTGTCTTTTATTTGTTATTGATGTTTGTACATTGAACCTCTTATTCCGAGGTTGTGATTTCATTTTTGTCACCATTCTTGTTTATCTTGGGTTCACTGTTGGATAGGAGACTATGTTAAATGCCGTGAGGTTGAAGTATAAAGGAGATTGGAAGCTACCAACGTCAACTTCAAATTTCTAGAAATTCTAAAGGAAATTCCCATGTTTCTTTGGGTCTTTACCTCCCTTGATTTCCAGCTAAATAACATGAAAATTTGGATGAATATCCAATTATTATAGCTAAAACGTATTGCATGATTATTCATGCAGCCTTGTTGGAGAGCAAAAGAGGAAAAGGAGGACTTCGGCAATGATGCCAATTTTTCGACAAGAATACGTTTCTTTTGGCTAAGGCCCTTTGAGGTAAATTTCCCTTCTTCTCCATTTACGTGTTTGTCAAGTTTTGAATTGGGAAATATATCTTAGGTGTCCTTAGTAAAATTTAGAATAGCAATTTATAGCTAATACGACTTAAAAACCTAAGTCATAAGTTACACTATCTTATATTGTCGACATATTATTTTGTTAAGTATTTGTATGAGTGCGACTAAGGTAATAGATACGAGTACTCGATAGTAATCAAAGAAATATATCGATAAATAGGCAGTACACTTAGCTATAATCGATGTTTGATAATTATTTTGATCAAATAAAAATAAGGAGTTTAATTTAATCTCCTATTTTATTTGTGTGGAGATGGATTTCCAAGGTGTATTTGAAGATATTTTCGTGGTTTTAAATCAGAATTATCAAGGAGGTTGCAGATATGCAAGAAAATCTCAATCCATGCAAAAATCAGAAATCTGTCAAGATTCGTAGTCTAACTTCGACGGACTCCCCTGGACAGCTCAAAATGAATTAGAAGACGTGCTATATATGGATAGAAAGATCTATGAGTCTAATTTCCGTAGAATTTGGAATCGCATCAATATCTATTTCCTACAGGGAGATATGACCAAATCTTTACTCTGAGGTCTAGTGGGCTCGACAGAATTGTCTCAGCCATTGATTTGCTTTTGATTCAAGGGCTATGATGGAAAGTTAGGTCTTGTTTCTCCTATATATAGAGGCACGAATCTACATCAGAAATCATCATCAACCTTGCACATACTAGCCAAAGCTCTACCGAATTTCATACTCACCAATCCAGAAAATCCTAATACCGATTTCACCATACCTTCACCATCCTTTTCAAGTGCAGATTCGGCTTGAAGATCCATTGATCTAGAAGACTTGTTTTCTCCTTTGTGACACTGAGTAGGACATCATAAAGTGTAACCATGACTCTTCTAGATTGGATTTCGTGTTTTAGTTTTTGTTCTTGGATGATAATGTATTTGGTTTTGTTAATTTATTTGGACTTTGTCTATGAAGTTGTTTATTGATTTCAAGTTATATGAAGATGTCGATTTTGGTTTTTGTTCTATGATTTTTGGTTTCTGTTGTGGCATGTTCTTGGATGATTTCGATACTTATATGTTATGTATGTGAGTAGTAGCATGATATTTAGGTTGTTAGATTAAAGACTTGTGCTATGAACATGCTTATCTTTTCTATGTAGTTTCGAAATTGCATGATTGTTGGTTAAGTATGAGACATGCTTAATGAATTCAATATGTGTGGCTTTGGAGTTGCATGGAAGGATAAGTATGTTAGATTTCAATGAATGGCGAGTAACAATAGTTGAATGTGCTAAGTGTCTATGCATATAGGATGCCAAGTAAGAGCCTAGATTGCATGATCTAACCTTAGTTGTTCTTCACTTGTTTCGGCATGAACCTTAGAGAGAATGAACTCTGATTGTCGTTGGCTTTATATGATTTGTTTTGGTGATGTATTGTGTGTTGGTTGTTGATCACATGTATATATATTAGTTTAGATTTTATTTTCTGTTTTTATCTTTGATCCGAAACTTATATCAAAATCTCTTATATCTCTATGTGAATTCGTTGTTAAATGTTTGTGATTCTTGTCCTGATTGGATCCCGGTTTGTGAACGATACCCTCTTGCTTTATACTACTAACGATGCTTACATGGTTAATATTGATGTCGAGTAATCGAACCAATCATCAGGTAGCGTGAGCCGGTACCTTCCTGGTTAGTGATTTTCTATATATAAAATGTATATGTTATACGTCTTTATCACATGTTGCATTCATTGACACTTTTCCTTGGTCATATTGTCTCGAGACTGACTCTTTTATTTTATGCATGATTATAAGTAGGTGATTCTATGTACTGATATCTAGCACTTCATGTTTTATTATTATATGGTGAATCTCGCGTTCTGATGTCCAGGCACCATGATTTATCCACGGTGAATCAGTTGTCCTGATATCCGGCACCGTGTGGTTAATTACTACGGTGATAACTGTGTCCTGATGTCAGGCACCGTGGTACATTATTGGCTCTCGGTTCGTCCGAAGGTGAACCTTAGAGCCGGTCGAGTTAGATATACCCGATCGGCGCATTCGATATTTCGAGCCGAGTCATATATTTTACATCTGCATGATTTTACTTGACTTGCCCAAAACTTTACGTGACTTGTTATAGTCTTGGTTTAACTTTTGTTACATGTTTTTACGCTAACGGTCTATATAAATACATATATATGTATATATATGTATATATATATACATATTTTCTCAAATGCGGAGGTCCGCACTAATGATTTTGGTGCGGATTTCCATCTTTTTATCACTTTTTGATCGAATTTTCTCATCTCTACCGTCTAGTATCTAGATAATATTGTGTAGATCATCTCTGTAAATTTTCAGCCAATTTGGTAATCGTTAAGGCCCTCAAAATCGAATAACAAATGGACGGACCGAATTCTGTCAAACTGTTACCGTTCATATTTTTAACAGAAAAACGCAATTTTGAGGGCCTTAACGATTACCAAATTAGCTGAAATTTTGCAGAGATGATCTACACAATATTATCTAGATACTAGACGGTGGAGATGAGAAAATTTGATCAAAAAGTGGTAAAAAGATGGAAATCCGCACCAAAATCTTGATGCAGATCTCCGCATCCAAGAAGGGCTGTATATATATATACTGTTATATTTATATATATATGTATACATATAAATGGTTTTCCAACCTAACTACGGTTGGGTCATCTAACCCGCATCGGGTTAGCGAGTACATGTGCTCATCCATACTTTTTAGGTACTTGGTAGCCGGTTCGGGAGGACTTGGACTAGATGTTAGTGGCGTCACATCGCTCATGGTTCACTTTCGATACCGGGGAGCCAGCTTCCGATGTAACTTTTTATATACCCGATCTTCATTTCTACTTCAACAATTGTACGACGCGTACTCTGTCACTTTTCATTTCAGTCGTGCAGTTGTTTCCTTTGGGTCGTATATATTATGATGACGCATTTTTCTCATGTTATACTTGAACTTTCATTTTATTTGCTACCTTCCGCTTATTCTTATTTATTCAGTAAATTGAGTTTCCTTTGTTTTTAATGCAAATTTACTATTATTTACTTATCCTCATAGCCTTTTAGTCGTAAATTTTCATTGTCGATGCGTAGGATTCCGTACTAATTGGTACTAATTAGAACTACGGCGATTACTGCTGCATTTCGGGATCGGAAATGGTCCCGGGGTGTGACAATAATTACTTGGTCCTTCGAGTCGTATTTAGGTTTGTTACATGCAATGTCGGTGCCATTACATGACCCTCTTTTGCTTCATTGTCTTTTTTATCAGAGATCGAGTCATTCTTCCTAGCTGAAGTTCGTATCCTCGGATACTTTTGATTTCCGTATTGTCTACGGTTATCATTGTGTCGAACATTGTTTTCGACTACAGACCCTTGCTTCCTATTTCAGAGCCCGATTATGATGCCGCCACAGCACAATGCAGGGGGGTCTATTTCGAGTATTTCTTGCCTTAGGGAACACCTCATCTTCCTCGTCTGATGAGCATGACCTGAATATGAGTAGATGTTTAGAGAGTTTTTTTGAAGATGAGACTTCCTAGCTTCTCGGGTAATATAAGTGTTGTGGGAGCAGAAGTTTGTCTAGAGCATGTAAAGAAGATTTAGGAGAGGATACACACACACCAGCAGAGTATCGTGCCTTGCTTGTGGTTTACTGCTTGTTTGGAGAGGCTGACAACTAGTAGGACACCATCACTACTCAAGAGATATGAGTGATCTAACCTAGGCGCAGTGTTCCGAGTTGATCTATGAGAGCTTCTTCCTTAACTAGATTGGGTTGCGCTATGCGAGCCCAAGTATTTAGTGCATCTAATGCATTTCCTAGCATAAGTTAATCGAGCTTCAAGTTTTGTCACTACACCGAGGTGTATGACCTCGATCGTGTTACCCCTTCAACCACATCTAGACCTTCTACTTTGTAATCTGAATGACTATATTTTGATCTCTGTTTCATCATTCGGTTTGTGCTTGTAATTTGAGGATCTTATTAATTTCAAGAACTCGTTGTTATGAAATTCACTTTGGAAAACTTTTCCCTTATCAAATTATTTTTAAATTTTTGACTTGTCTTCATTTCAAAGACTCTCATACCTTCTACTCCCTATTCATGTTTCTCTGGTGAGAGTCGACTTGACGATTTGATGTTTTGCCATTCGAGAATGCCAACTTTTACATTTCCTAACGAGTTTAAGAAGGCACAAGAATCTTAGAGTGACTTCAGCTGACATATCATTACTAAGAGTTTTACATAACCGTCCTAGCCGATAGACGACATGACGTTATACATTACTCTTCACTAAAGCATAAATTTCTTAGGCGTCATGTAGATTGAGTCTTTCTAATGATTTCATCCTGATGACTTTCAGCGCCTTCCCATTCGCACGAGACTCTCTAGTGGGTCTTATGAATGACACTTACACATGTTCGACCTTAGTCTCAGGAGATGATATTTATTCAGCATAAGACCTTTTAGCAACGTTCTCGAGGAGTAATACAGTATACCTACGACATTACGTCTTAGCCTTGCAAGTACATGAAGCATGTCCATGGAGAGTAGTGGACTGTTACGCCCCGGAGCGACGGCTGAGACAGCCGATAGAGCTCCGTGCATTGTCAATCCTCTTGAGATTACTCTGTTAACGACGTTCAAGCCATTATGACGCCAGGATTGTATGCTAAGAAGTTAAAATGTGAGGTTTGGCTCACGGAGGTCGAATTCCTTAGACATGTAAAATCAGCGTTAGGATTGTCAGTTGACCCCGCAAAGTTTGAGCAGTCCTTGATTGGGAACGACCTTGAAATGTGACTGAGATTCGAAGCTTTCTTGGTCTAGCTGATTACTATCGCCGACTTGTTTGAGACTTCTCCAAGTCAGTAGCTCCATTGATTGTCCTCACAAAGAAAGGTGTGAAATTCAAATGGAGTGACAAAAGTGAGAATGCTTTTCTAGAGTTGAACATTTGCTTGACCACCACCCGTATCCTCATACTTCCAATCAGTGTCGATTTGTACCAAGTGTACACCAATGCATCCAAATTGGTTTGGGGTGTGGGCTCATGTAGTATTGCCAAGTTGTTGCCTATGGTTCTAGACAGCTCAACCATGAAAAAGAATTATCATACTCACGACCTAAAGATGTCAACCGTTGTCTTTGCTTTGAAGATTTGGAGATTCCTTTGGGTTTATCGCTAGCATGAAAGTTAAACCCCAGTTGTTGCAACTCATTGGGTAAAGTCAGTGGATAGATCTCGGCACGCATTTATTACGAGCTCGAGTTTACACGTATGAGGCTGGAGATGATTGGAGTATTGGAAATGATGGTCTAGTCAGGTACAAGGGCCGAATCGTTGTGCCTAACAACGATTATGCCAATAATTTGGCGATTGAAGAGTCTGACCGTGCTAGTTTCACTATGCATCCTGGAGACAAGAGAATGAACCAGGATGTACATGAGACGCCGATTTTGGTAAAAGGGTATCAAAAGTGTGACTTCGGTGAGTATGTGACATGTTGCGTAGTTTGCCAACCAGTCAAAGCATAACACAGACATCCAGCCGGATTGGTACACCAGTTCCTTATGTCGCAGTGGAAATGGGAACACATTACCATGAACTTCGTCACCGGTTTACCTCGATCGATTAGAGGTTCTAATGAAAATTTAGGTGATCGTTGTTAGATTAACCAAGTCATGCCATCCCTGTTAAGATGAGTTCTCCAGTGTTGTATTCCGCCAAGTTGTACACAGACATGGTAGTCAGACTTCGTGGAGTTTCAAAGATTGTAGTCCCAAATCGTGATCCTCGCTTCACCTCGAGACTTTGGTGAGCGCTGCAGATAAAGTTTGTCACTGAGTTACATCTGAGTTTAGCTTATCATCCTCAAACAGACGGTCAGTCAGAGTGCACCATTCAGACACTTGAGGACATGTTTTGGGCATGTGTATTTGACTTCGGCGAGAAGTGGCAGGGATATTTGTCACTGGCCGAGTTCGCTTAAAATAATAGCTACCATAGTATAATTGGCATGCCACGATTTGAGGCATTGTATGGGCAACCATGAATGTCATCTACGTGTTGGTTTGACACGGAGAATGGTGTTCTACTTAGTCCTGAGGTTATTCGGGAGACTTCAAAGAAGATCTCGATTGTTCAGGAGGGGCTTAAGGCAGCCCAGAGAAGACAAAAATCTTTTGCAGATGTGAGGCGGAGACCTCTTGAGTTTGAAGTCAGTGACCTTGTTTATTTGAGAGTTAACCCCTGCAAAAGAGCTAACCGCTTTTGAGTTAAAGGAAAGTTGGCACCAAGGTATTTTGGTCCTTTCCAGACAGTTGGGATAGTGGCGTACATGATTTATTTTCGCCACAGTTATAGCATATACATAATGTCTTTCATGTGTCTCAGTTGAGAAAAGTCTGCCTGGCACGTTCTAGAATATAGCTTGGACCGATCTACAGCTTCAGAGTGATGCTACCTATAAGGAGCAACCAGTTTGCATTCTAGACTGAGATGTCAGGAAAATATAGAACCGCGAGGTACTTGTAATGAAGGTACAATGGGGACGACATAGCTACAATGAGGCCACTTGTGAACTTGAGACCGATATGCAAGAGTCATATCTACACCTTTTCTGACACTTAGGTAATTTCAAGGATGAAATTTCTTTAAGGGTGGTAGAGTGTGAGCTCTTAAAAAATTTCTTTATCTTTCCAGCATACTTATCACGCTAATCGACATTTTTTTGAAATGTCAAAATATAGTTTTAATATTTTCGTGTTGAACTACACGTCATCACGAACGCGGGAGTACTCTCGAAATATTTTTCCGACGCTCGGTTATTTTGCTACGTATTTACGAAGTTAACTCTTTTAAATATTAGTTTCAGAAATTTCTATTTATAGTTTTTTAATCTTGACCGTCCATTTGAGCTAATTGATCTTGACCGTCGGATCAACCTACAAATACCTAACTACCGTACGGTCACGCACACACCACCACTTCCCTCTCCCTTTTCTCTCTCCCTCATTGCATCTCTCTCTCACCTCTGTTTCAAAACACAAGTGCTGCCATCACCATCTCTAGCGCATAGCGCCGCCGTTTGGCTGACCCAAACAGCGAGACCCTCACCGCCGTGATCCTCTCCTTCTACTCTCTTTGACAGTACCTACAAAAGCACCATGCAGCCCAACGTCGGGGAACCTGAGCCTTGAAGCAGTCGACCATTCGGCGCCTTTCCTCGAACTCCGGCGACGAGGAGGAGCTCCTCATGGTAAGATCCTTCCCTATTCCTCAATTCCTAATCGATTGGCTAGCTTTTAACTAAGATTAGGACTTTGGACTCACCGGTTTTTGGGTTTTGTCTCCGGCGAGTTCTATGGACTCCGGTGACTTGGTTCTCTGATTCCAAGGGCAAGCTTCAGTTTCTGGGTCGATCTTGGAGCTTGGACCGGCAACATGGACACCTGGGAGGTAGAAGCAACGCTGCAACATCTCATATCAGAGGTGCTACAGCTCGAAGGCGACGGGACCAACTGTAGCACTTTGTGGAGGTATCAAACAAACTCGATTCCTCTTGTTTTTGGTATGGTTGTGTGGGACTGGTTTTGATGCTCGTTGTGTAATTGCATGTCGAATTTGGTTGATTTTGGACTGAGAGAACCGCCGGAAAACCCGTCAGAGATTATAGGGTAAAAACCCTTGTTTTGACAGTTACAGTTTCACTATTTTACTGTTTTACTGTCCCTGTGAAATGACCTTTCAACCTCTGTGGCTTTCAATAATTACGGTTTTACCCCTAGCAGTAAATAAGTTGAACAGTTGATGTTGTACCCAAACAGTAATTAATTTAGTTTTTACTTAAATCTCATTTCAACCTTTTTACCTTTAAGTTTCTCGATTTAAATCGGATTAAGGAAAATTAGTAACCTTTTTCTAAAACGTAATTTTAGCTTTACGATTAAATTTTAAACTCGATTTCTACCCGAATTGGAAATCGAGGAACTCTTAAGCGTACGAAATTTAAATGCCGGAAGAATAAATTTAAATTCCATTTATCGATTATTCGCGTCTTAAATCTAAGATAGGAATATCTATAAAATAAATTCACACTCACCTTTAGAAACGTCAACCGATCATCCAGAGACCTCGACTCAGGTAGTTAAACTAGTCAAATCGACGATCAATTACTAAATCGACTAAAAACGTCGTGACCCTTACTTATCCCTTTTCGTTATTTGTTTAGCTATGAGACTTGCTTGCGGGACGCAATTCTATGCGGAGCACGAGGAGCGTGACTTGGGGTGCGGACTTTGACACTACTATATCAGGTTGTTTGAACCACCCGCTAGGGCGAGCCGGTACCTTCCTGGTTAGTGGTTTTCTATATATAAAATGTATATGATATACGTCTTTATCACATGTTGCATTTATTGACACTTTACCTTAGTCATATTGTCTCGAGACTTACCCTTTTATTTTATGCATGATTATAAGTCGATGATTCTATGTACTGATGTCTGGCATCGCATGTTTTATTATTATATGGTGAATCTCGCGTCCTAATGTCTGGGCACCATGATTTATCCACGGTGAATCTGTTGTCCTGATATCTGGCACCGTGTGGTTAATTACTACGGTGATAACCGTGTCCTAATGTCTGGCACCGTAGTATATTATTCGCTCTCGGTTCGTCCGAAGGTAAACTTTAGAGCCGGTCGGGTTGGATATACCCTATTGGTGCATTTGATATTTTGAGCCGAGTCGCTTATTTTACATCTGCATGATTTTACTTGACTTGCCCTAAACTTTACGAGACTTGTTATAGTCTCAGTTTGACTTTCGTTACGTGTTTTTACGCTAACGGTCTATATATATATATCTGTATATATATATATATACTGTTATATTTATATATATGTATATATAAAAATGGTTTTCCAACCTAACTATGGTTGGGTCATCTAACCCGCATCGGGTTAGCGAGGATGAGTGCTCACCCCTACTTTTTAGGTACCTCGAAGCCGGTTCGCGAGGACTTGAACTAGATGCTAGTGGCATCACATCGCTCATGGTTCACTTCCGATACCGAGGAGCCAGCTTCTAGTGTGACTTCTTATTTATCTGATCTCCGTTTCTACTTCAACAATTGCACGACGCGTACTTTGTTACTTTTCATTTCAGTCGTGTAGTTGTTTCGTTTAGCCCGTATTTATTATGATGACGCATTTTTCTCATGTCATACTTGAACTTTCATTTTATTTTCTACTTTCCGCTTATTCGTATTTATTCAGTAAATTGAGTTTCCTTTGTTTTCAACCCAAATTTACTATTATTTAGTTATCCCCATAGCCTTGTAGTCGTAAGTTTGCGTTGTCGATAAGTAAAATCCTGTATCGATTAGTACTAACGTAGGACTCGATTGCTGCATTTCAGGACCAGAAATGGTTATGGGGTGTGACATTCGTGAGTTGAGCAGGGAAGAATTTCTTCAAGAACTTCCTAGTCATTTCGTCCCATGTGGTGATGATTCCCGTAGGCAAAGAGTACAACTAATGCTTAGCATCGTCCTTAAGACTAAATAAAAAAAAGCAACCTCAAGCCTTCTTGAGAAAGATAATGAATTGATTGGAGCTTGCAAATGTCCCAGAACTCCCCAAGGTGTACATTAGGGTCTTCCATCGAGGAACCAGAGTACTTAGGTAGTTGCTCAAGTAATTGAACCGGGATTGAGAAGTTGGTTTCATCAGCTTGAGTGAAAGCAATGCATGAAGGTGATTCAGGGTGGTGGGGATGAAAGCATTCTTAAGTGCCATTGGAGCACCAGCATGAATTAGAGTATAGTCTGCAATTGGGTCTGTCTCCAAGTCAAAGATGAAGGGGAAGAAAATATCCTCCTCTTCTTCTGATCTAGGTGTAGAGTTTAAGATTGAATTGCTTGGAGAAGTTTCAAAATCTAAGAGTCCACTCGAGCTAGAAGCTTGTAAGTTTTTAAGTGCTTGAATTCGATCTTTGAGCTCTTGTGTTTTCTTAAATATAGCGGACATGTAATGTTCCTGTAACAAAAATTAGAGGGTTAGCAGTGAAGAATACAAAATGAAGACAAGAAATGTGCCCTTCCTTGGTCATATACACGGCACACTTATGGAATAGGCACGGCAACTATGTTGTCATGTTACAAAGAGTTCTTTCTTTACGTTTACAAATTTCATACAATTTACAAGTTCATTTTTGCCGTTTCAACGATTGAAGGATTGATTGATTCTAAGTTGTAAACCGAGGTGGACGTGCGGCCTAAGTATGTATATCTAGATGCAAGATCAAGTCTTTGTTTCAGAAAGTCGTATAGCTCAGTCAGAGATAGTAAACATGGTAGGACTCATTTGTTGAACTACGGAGAGCGAACTCCCTATTGACTCCATAGCCGAGATGTATGTCAGTCTGTAGTTCTCTGAGATCCAATTTCGGTCCCATGCACCAGGGTAATAAAAGAGCGTGCCCCTTACTCAGTTGGAATTAACCTTGGGTGTTAGACAAATCTCCAAGTGTTAATAAAAGCCGCCCTCAACCTCATGCAAACCCGAGAGCTATCATGAAGGGTTAAAGCTAATATTAACAAAATTGACTTTACATATTCTGTTTGATTTAAAACCTATAATAATCACTCACTCAATCACCAAAACAACAACCTAAGATATATTTACTATATGTTACAACAAAATAAGATAAGAATATACAAATGTACAATGAACAGTTAATTCGAAATTAAAAGTTAGGGATCCATACCCGGTAACAGCGCCATTTGATCGGTTTGATTACTCGACATCAATATTAACCTTGTAAGCATTATTAGTAGTATAAAGCAAGAGGATATTGTTCACAAACCGGGGATCCAACCAGGGCAAGAATCACAAACATTTAACAACGAATTCACAAAGAATTTATAAAAGTTTCGATAGATATGGATTAAGAACAGAAAGTAAACCTAAGCTAATATATACATGTGATCAACCAACCAACACATAAGCAATCACCCAAACAAATAACATAAGAACAAAGAAAACAAAATCTAAACTCAATTCAGTTCATGTCGTAGGGTTCATTATACATCTTAGAATCGGTTATGCAGTTAAGTTCCTCCCAATGTTCCTAACTCAATGACACTTTAACACATTCAAACTCAACCCCAGCCTCATTCGAAATCTAACATACTAACCCATTATGCAACCCCAGTCACATAAAGAAATTAACATATTCAAAGGAATAGGTCAAACCGAACCTAGGCAATAATCGGTGAATGTGACAAAGAATAAACAATTAATCAACTCTCAAGTATCAAAATCGTTTATAGCTTTGGATTATTACACATGCAACATCAACTTCCGAGTATCAATCACACACATAAGTAAGAACACACTGAAAATCCTTTAAGTAAACAAACAGAAACTCATGGCATAAAACCTAAAATCATTGAATAAAAATCGAAAACCTTAATTCATCATGTCATTCGAAAGTTACAAATATCTCATAGACAATAATCAAAATAACTTTAACAAAACCTAAACAGAAATCATCCAAGAACAAGAACATGAAAACCCAAAAACTAAACATGAAAATTATAGAGTTACACTTTATAATTCTCCTCCCAAGGTTCCTTACAAAGGTAGCACGAAATCTTCAAGGGTATGGTATCCTAGGCTCCCAAGCTTTGGACATAATATATGGTGAAGGGTGGTGAATTCAGATTCTAGGGTTCTTGGTAAATGAATGTGTTTGGCCAGAGCTTTGGCTAGTCTTGTGCGCAAGGTTGATGATGATTTTTTATGTATATTTGTGCCTATATATATATGAGAAACAAGACCCCAAGTTTCCCTCGCAACCCTTGGATCAAAAGCAAATCAATGGCTGAAATAATTCTGTCAAGCCCACTGGACCTCAGAGTAAAGATTTGGTCATATCTCCCTATATGAATAAGATATTTATGCTATTCAAAATCCTACAAAAAATAGACTCGTAGAAATTTCCATCCAATTGATCTGATTTGGTCATATCTCCCTGCACGTCCTCTAATTCGATCTAAGTTGAAGTTTGACTACAAATCTTGACAGATTTCTGATTCTTGCATGGATTGGGATTTTAAGTGCATATTTTCTTCTTCTTGATAATTCTGATTTATATGCACGAAAATATCTTCATATACACCTTGGAAATCCATCTCCAACTTGAATTTATAAATCCAACTCCGAATAGGAAACCAAATTCAAATAGAAGACAAACAAGGGCTACACTACAGCTCTCCTTCTTGGGCTAGGAAATGGCTAGGCCATCCTCATGTCTCCTTATCCAACTCATATCCAACTCAGACATGATCTCCTTGTCCAATTAGGAATGCATCACGACTCCACTACTCCGAGTCCATATAGGATTTGTCTTTCCTGAAAAGAATCGACAAGTTAGGAATAGGAAAGAATAAAAATAGGAAGGTAGAATCCTAGTCGAGTAAGGAATCATACCTCATTAAGGATTTCTAACACTTAGCACAATTTCATCATCAATTCACTCATAATCGATATAAACACTGCTTAGACACTTATTCTAACAAAATGAACTAAAACATACAAAATAGAGAGTAATAAAGAATAAGAATATGACATAAACACATTAAGAACGTCACACTTTGTGCTCCTATCACAATCCAACATCAACTTCATCTAGGGAGCCAATTCCTAGACCGATGAGAAGAAATTCCTCAAGAAGAAACCAAATCAAGGACCACGAAAAAGAGAAGCTAGCACTCGGCTCATGCTCTTCTTGTTGACCACACATATTTCACAAGATCTTTTTGTAAATTATTATTTCCAATGTGACAGTGCACCCTTCGGTAACGAGACATATATTCGTCCATTGTAATATGTTTGGTTCTTGTATTTCGAGGTAAGGTAGGACCATCATATATTGTTGCCCGAGCTCTCCTTTACCTATTTGGATTTGGTTCATCATTATCAGACTCACCATTATGGTACTCAACTTGCTCATCCTCTACAATCATGTTATGCATAATTTTATATGCAAACATGATTATTAATAATGAGTCTTTATCCTAACCTCTTGCGGGTTGCCTGATTATTGCAAACTACGCTTGTACAATTCCAAATACTCTTTTAATATCTTTGCGGTACGCCTCCTGTTTAGTGGAAAAATACTTCTCTTGTTCAAATGCCTCATGTCAACCTCAACACCGTGCAGTCATTGATGTTTGTACATAGTCTCCTATCTCATTTGAATTCGTTATATTTATATTAGTCATTTGTCTTTTATTTGTTATTGATGTTTGTACATTGAACCTCTTATTTCGAGGTTGTGATTTCATTTTTGTCACCATTCTTGTTTATCTTGGGTTGCATGTATTATTTTTAGGTATGGGCTGGTGACACTCACTTCTTCTTCCATTGTTTGAAACCTTGTTGTATAGCTCGCATATATCCTTGTAAATAATCTTTTGTGTTGGAAACGTAAAGGTTTCTTTCGTTGTAAACTTGTCAGCTCGTTTTCTTTCGCGAAAAATTTAAGCAGTTTTTAGTTATCGAGTGTTTAAGTCGAACTACGTTCGTTTGTTCGCTTGTTCACTTTCTATTTTACCATTTCAATACGGTCATTTTCCTTTCCGGGATATGACAACCCACTTAGGGTAAATGCCATAAGCGAGGTAGTATCCAAACTCTCATAAGGAGTCTCATTGACATAATAGTTCATTTGAGATGACTGACCAACTGTGATAACATCAAATAGTGGGGAGCAACTGAGAACAGTGAGGTCATTTTGGGCTTCTGGTATTTCAAAGAAAGCATGTCAGATCCAAATGTTAGGACCTGCCACAGCTTCCATGACAATAGTTGGCTTTCTCGTTTTGCCGCTAAAGCTACCTTATCATATATTCAGAAAATAGTTTTCTAAATATTCAGAAAATTAGTTTCTAGGTTAGTTGAGGAGTCTATATATATATATGTTTAGCTGAGTTCTAAGCATAGAGATGTTTTAACTGAGTTATGAAGCATAAAGAGTGAAACAGATTTGTGAATCTGTTTTAGGGGTATTGTGAGGGAAAGTTGTAATTTTTTCCACGATATCGAATAAAAAATAGTTTTCTTCAAAGCATTGTTCTCGTCTTCTTTCTTTATTGTTATTGGTAATTCCACGACCAATAGTACTTTCTTGGTAATTTGTATTAGTCCAACGAGCCGATCATTCCGGGAAAGCCTCGTCGCTCGGCCCTTTGTAGGAGTATATCTAGATCCATTGTTGTAAGAGCCTGAAGATAGCGTAGGGGTGTTAATCAGTGTGAATGGTGCGGTTTATAGGTGATACCGAACACCAAACCGTTCTATTTATTCGGTTTGGTTCGGTTTGGTTTTTCACTTTTTTTTTTCAAAAACCAATTGTGTTCGGTTTGGTTTGGTTTGGTTTTTCTCTGGTTTATATCGGTTTTTCTTTCGGTTATTTTGTAAAGAAAATCAGAGTTTCTTTCCTTGTCTATCTACTTTATTCTTAACGAAATAAAAAGAACATGCGGACAGATTTGCAAAATTCTATTTACAAGATATAGTTGCTTCACAAATGCATACAATTGCAAAAAGCCACTAAACAAGTTATACCACATTAGTAGGCATGTTGTGGTTCCAATGTCTAAAATTCAAAATATTAAATTTTGACCGTTAGATGTGATCAGCATATTTAAATACGGATATGGTAAAAAATTCATCTAATTTTGATAAAATTTGGGTCTCGATCGATGTGGTCAACATTAACTTAATTTCATCTAATTAAGTGTGAATTCATTCTTACCCCCTCCTTCTTGACTAGTTTTGGTGGATTCTTTCACGCACACACTCTCACATCTATGTGATGTAGCAGCTTGTGTAAAATTTTCAAAAATTTTACCTTCCAGGGATAGGGCTACCCATAGGCCCATATGGGATAATAAGCGTAAAAAAGGTTGACCGCCTTGATCGGGACACAAACGTTATCGAAAATATGTGATTTTTTTACCACAATAATATTTCACTATACGTAACGCATCATGCGGACAGATTTACAAAATTCTATTTATAATATATAGTTGCTTCACAAATGCATACATTTGTAAAAAGACACTAAACAAGTTATACCACATTAGTAGGCATGTTGTGGTTCTAATGTCTAAAATTCAAAATCTTAAATTTTGACCGTCAGATGTGATCAGCATATTTAAATACGGATATGGTAAAAAATTTATCTAATTTTGATTATATTTGGGTCTCGATCGATGTGGTCAACATTAACTTAATTTCATCTAATTAAGTGAATTTGTTCTTACCCCGTCCTTCTTGACTAGTTTTGGTGGATTTTTTCATGCACACACTCTCACATATATGTGATGTAGCAGCTCGTGTAAAATTTTCAAAAATTTTACGTTCCTGAGATAAGGCTACCTATAGGGGATAATAAGCGTAAAAATGGTTGACCGCCTCGATCGGGACACAAACGTTATCGAAAATATGTGATTTTTTTTACCATAACCATATTTCACTATACGTAACGCATCATGCGGACAGATTTGCAAAATTCTATTTATAAGATATAGTTGCTTCACAACTGCATACATTTGCAAAAAGACCACTAAACAAGTTATACCACATTAGTAGACATGTTGTGGTTCCAATATCTAAAATTCAAATTATTAAATTTCGACCGTCGGATGTGATCAGCATATATAAATACAGATATGGTAAAAAATTCACCGATTTTTGATAAAGTTTGGGTCTCGATCGATAACATATTTAATTATGTATATTAAATATATCTATAAATAATATAATTTCTTTATAATATATATATATATATATATATATATTCGGTTTTTCGGTTCGGTTTCGGTTTCCAAACATCCCAAACCAAAACCACACCAAATCTTTCGGTTTGGTGCGGTTTTTTTGCAGTTTAGTGCGGTTTTTTTTTCTTCGGTTTTTTTCGGTTATGGTTCGGTTATGGTTTGGTTATTTTTCGGTTTTCGGTTTTCAATTAACACCCCTAAGATAGCGTTCTTGATATATTGTGACAGTGGTATGACAAAATCAACCAGGGTTTCATCAAAGGTGATAAAATGAAGTATATTGTGCCAAAGTTCTTCTACAATCAATAACAACAAGATAAAGTTCCTAAAAATCTAAGTGAAGCAGGTTCGTTTAGAAGAAAACATAGCACACTTGTTCACAAAGTTGCTTCCAAGATCCACGTGTGAGAAGCATGTTAAATGCATCTGAAGGAAAATGTCTTTTGATATCTAGAAAGACTAATCCAAACTTCAGGGGGAGTGCGGGAACACCGAGTGGGAGCTATCTAGCTGTCTTACATGCCAATGATTATTACAAGACATGAAGTGGTGTGTTGTGCTCTTTTCCTTTCGACCAAGGTTTGTTTCGCCCTTGATGATTTTTGTTACTTAGCAAGGTTTTAGTGAGGCAACATGAAAGCACCATACTCTGCGTCAACACACACAAGGGGGAGTGTTGTGAAGAATTGGTTTTTCATAATTGTGGTTAGTATTCGTAGAAGTTAAACTAAAGTACTTAGTCTTATATTTTAAATATATTCTATGTAAGAGTAGGATTTCACATCTGAAAGATAAGGTTAAGACTTTATGTATTCTCTTATATTTTATAGCACATATTCTATTTAATAATATTAATTGAGATTTCTCCTAAATGTCACTTGAGCATGTTTCTTCTTAATATAAATGTATTTATAAATTATAATTATATATAATTCCCTTAAAAATATTTTAATTTTAAATTAAATTTGATCAAGATGTTATCAAATTTGGTCGTATCGTCATCTTTCCTATAATTTATTATTTTTTAATAAAAGAATTAAAATATTAAAATATTTTTTAGGCCTTCCCAAATTTGAGTCCCCACTCAAATCATCAAGCGCTAAACCCTAATATGCTTTTCTCAGCTCTGAGTCGCTCTCTAAACCCGCCGAGAGTTTAAGCACAGTGAAGAGTGAGTGAAGCAAGCAAACCAGAACCAATGGAGGTAGAATCAAATTCAAATGCCCAGAAACCAATCCAGAGCCACAAGAAGAAAAGAAAAGCCTCTGAAGAATCCAAACCCCCCAAACCAATGGAAGCCGATGCCAAGCCCATGGAGAAGCAGAAGAAACGGAAAGCCGTGGACAAAGAGAGACGCCTCCACGCCGCCGCCGCCGAACCCGAACCCGAACCCAAGCCCAAACCGTCCGTCGATGATGACGTACCAGAACTGAAACCCACTGTGCTGCCGGAGTTCCACGTCGGCGTGTTCAAGGACTTGGCTGCCGCCGATGCGGCGGTGAGAGAGGCGGCGGTGGAGGCTCTGGCGACGGAGCTGATACGAGTGCAGAGGGCCTATGAGGGGCTTGAGAATAAGGAGTTGGTGGAAGGCGGGGGAGTGAAGCTGGAGGCCGAGAAGGATGACGGCTTGAATGGCTGTGCGCCGTCGTTGAGATATGCTTTGCGGAGGCTCATTCGTGGTGTTTCTTCATCCAGAGAGGTCCTTCCTTCTTTTTTTGAGTTTTCGATGAACAAAACTTATACTTGTGCCTGTGAACTATAATGAAATCATTGTGATCTCTTGCGTGGTTTCTTGCAGTATTTTTAGTGTTTTAACTTTATTTAAGATGCGGTATGACTTTAGAGATTTCTTTTTTTATTTCATCTAATGGAACATTAGGACTTGGAAATTATTAGGTTCTGCTGTTAACTTGATGACCTTTGAACATCCTTGTGCATGAAGGTACAAGTTAATGGATGTTTTAGAACCAGAGAGTCTTCAGTGCATGGCGTGACGCAATGTGAATGGTTAAAATTGATGACTTTAATATAGATGCATGATGGATAAAACTTACTAGGATTGCATCGTTTAGTCGCATGCCATGCATACATGATTTTCTGGTTTTAGGACATCCTTGAGCTGTTGTGCATGATTTTATACATGATGTTGTTAAACACCTTGTGGAGCTTATGTGACTAACTTTCTACCCTGATTTTGTTTCTTTCACAGTGTGCAAGACAGGGATTTGCAATTGGTTTAACTGTTGTACTAAGTACCATTCGCAGCATCAAGGTGGACTCATTACTGAAACTCATAGTTGATTTCTTAGAGGTCACTTCATCAATGAAGGGTCAGGTAAGCATGATCATATCTGTGTGTGTCTATTAATTCTTTGATCTGCCCCCACCCATCTTCCCTGTGTCAAATAACTTGCTTCCGCTTGGAATTGCAGGAACAAAGGGATCGTCTTTTGGGTCGTTTATTTGCTTATGGTGCTCTTGGAAGATCAGGAAGACTAATTGAGGAGTGGGTTTCTGATAGAAATACGCCTTACATAAAGGAATTCACTAGTGTTCTCATTGCTCTTGCATCAAAGAAGAGATACTTGCAAGAGCCTGCCATATCAGTCATTTTGGACTTGATTGAAAAGGTAAGGACTCTGTTTGAAAAAAAAAATATATATATACCCTAGTTGTTATTTCATCACCAATACATCACAACTATTGATCTTTTCCACTCTTCTTCTGTTGTTAAATGTTTTGGAATAGATTTATTTATTTTGAAAGTACATGTTAGTGGTGACCTGAGTAATTACGCGATGAACTGTGGATTTGCCAACCAAAATCCATAGATTTAGTTGATATCTGGATTACCTTACTTTCCATCAAATCCTTGGACATATATAGTTCAGCACTCAGACTAGGTCGTCTCTAAGCCCAGTTTAGGTTTGAAGTGGAAAACTTAAAAATGGAAAACTCAGTTTTAAATAAGCAGGTCTCACCTACTTTTTAAAATCGTGGTTTTTAAGACTAAATTTTATAAATAAGCAGATTATATAAAACTTACCAAACAGAAAAACCCATTATGAGTTAAATATAATTGCTTATTTTCCTCAAAACTCAATACCAAACTAAGCCTTACTAGATTTGTCTTATTGTAGATTTAAAACACTTCATTTAATTTGCTTTCCAGATGCTTAATTCGGCATTTGTCCCTGTACTTGCATACTAAGTTAGGCTGAAATAGTAAATTGAAATGGCCCTTGATTTGGTCAGATAGTTTCTGAATGTAAAGCATATGTTAATGGGACAGTTGCAGAAGCTTGATTGCAGATGTTCCTTGTTTGTTCGCTTATAGGGCATTCGTGCTTGTAGTTCGAACCAAGTCAGGTCTTTAAATTCTAAGAACTTAAGGCTTTTTATGAAAATGAAAACAGTTTTTATTAACAATATTAACAGATCTTGCTATCGTTGTTAGTTGCAAGGTTTCATGAATGTATCCTCGCCAAGGATAATCTTTTTTACCAAGGTTTCTACCTGACCTTTCCTCCACATGACCCACAAATTCCCACTTAGCATGTGACTATGATATCCCTTTTGCAAGCATTCTCTATTAATCCCTCCAACCTTTGCCCAATGATAAGAATCTCAAAAGGAGACAGATTGTTATTGTGGAAGCTACTCAATGCGGATTGGACTGAAGCCAACCTTCCTCCCCTTGGCAATAAAGCTTTGCTCGAACATTCTGATGTTCCTTTAAAGTGTTGGAAACAGGGAGACAGAGAATGGATATTTGTAGGGTTTTTGTTTAAGTTTCCACCACTTTATTCTGACTTCTCCCTCCTTATGTCATTTAACCTGATTAGTTTTGATGTAAAGTAGGTAGCTTGTGGTACGTTGTTATAGATTTAATAACTTTCAGGATGTGCATTCCTTATTTGCAGTTACCCCCAGAATCCTTGTTGGTTCATATACTAGAGGCTCCAGGGCTTCAAGAATGGTTCGAAGGAGCTATAGAAATTGGAAATCCTGATGCTTTGCTTTTGGCTCTGAAAATTGGAGAAAAGGTTTCTGTGGACAGTGCAAAATTTGGGAAACTTCTGCCAGACCCATTCATTCCCAACAAACTGTTCTCTGCTGATCACCTGTCTTCTCTTGCTAACAGTTTAAAGGTACTGTTCTTTTATGCTGTAGTCTACTATCTATGTGTGGTGTGCATACTTGTCACTGTCTGCAATTGGAATTAGAAAAAAATATCTTCTTAACATGTTTTTATGCTGTATTTTGCTCAGGAATCTACCTTTTGTCAGCCACGCATTCACAGTGTTTGGCCTGTTCTAGTGAATATTTTATTGCCAGATAGAGTTTTACAGACTGAAGATGCACTGTCTATTTCAAATTCCTTAAAGAAGCACAAAAAGAATCGGAAGTCTAGCTCTTCAGATGTAGATATTGCAAAGAATTTCCAGTGCTTCTGTGAGGTGATTATTGAGGGATCCCTTCTCCCATCATCTCATGATCGAAAACATTTGGCCTTTGACGTTCTGCTTCTTCTCCTACCGAGGTTGCCTGCCTCTTATATACCAATTTGTTTATCTTACAAAGTTGTTCAGTGCATGACCGATGTGCTTCCAACAACAGATGCTTGGCTCAAGAAAATTGTGCAAAACTTTATCAAGACATTATCAGAATGGGTTGGGGATGATGATGTCAAAAGGGTTTCTGTCATTATGGCCCTACAGAAACACAGCAATGGTAAATTTGATTGTATCACACGGACAAAAACAGTCAAGGATTTGATGGGAGACTTCAGAACAGAATCAGGTTGCATGCTGTTTATTCAAAACTTGTTGAACATGTTTGTGGATGAGAGTCATGCTTCTGATGAACCTTCCGATCAGAGTATAACAACAGATGACAATTCAGAGATAGGTTCTATTGAAGACAAGGACTCTGTTGCAGTGGGTAATTTGGATATTCTGAAAGCATGGATAGTGGAATCCCTCCCCTGTATATTGAAAAATTTGAAACTAGAACCAGAAGCTAAGTTTAGAGTTCAAAAAGAGATTTTGAAGTTTTTAGCTGTTCAGGGTCTGTTCACTGCGTCTCTTGGCACTGAAGTGACATCCTTTGAATTACAAGAGAAATTTAGGTGGCCAAAAGCAGCCACCTCCAGTGCTCTTTGCAGGATGTGTATCGAGCAACTCCAGTTATTGTTGGCAAATTCTCAAAAAGGAGAAGGTCCTCGTGGTTTGTCAAATCGACTCGAGTCTAATGATCTAGGGACATACTTCATGCGGTTTCTTAGCACTTTGTGCAACATTCCTTCAATTTCTCTCTTTCGACCTTTGGATACCGAGGAAGAGAACACATTGAAAAAGTTGCAAGCTATGGAAACTTCACTTTCTAAAGAGGTACTTTCTCCCCCCCCCCCCCTTTTTAAGTCGAAACACATTGTGAGAGAGGGGAGGAGGGGTTATTTCAAGTTTATGCATCGAGAATAATTTAATAGAGTGGCGGAATGATTTTGCAATTTTTTGCTTTTCTAAAGGCTTGCAAATGGTTGAGGTTTTTGAAGTGTTTATTTTCTTGAATTTTTTTAATATTTTTGTTCAATTAAAATATTCATAGTAAGGTATAAGCTCTTGTCTTGAATGATAATAGTTACATATATAAGCTCATGTCTTGAATGATAAAAATAGTTACATATATGAGCCTCTTATTTTAGCCCAGTTGCTTAACTGCTATATCTTCACTTAGTAGTTACTTTGATGATGGCAGGAAAAGAATTGTGGGCTTAGCAGCGAGGCAAATAGGTTGCACGCACTGAGATACTTGCTCATCCAGCTGCTTTTGCAAATGCTCCTTCGACCTAAAGAATTCTTAATAGCAGTATCTGAGCTTATTATATGTTGTAAAAAGGCGTTCCATGTTGTTGATCTTGTTGATTCCAGTGGAGAAGACTACTTAGATGGTGATGATGCACCTGCAGTAATGGATGTTCTTGTGGATACACTACTCTCATTGCTGCCACAGTCATCTGCTCCTATGCGAACTGCTATTGAGCAGGTATGACATTGAAATTTTGGGATTTTGGCATTTGAAAATATCTAGGCCTTTTGTGTTCCAAACTATTCTGTACTTGGGCAGGAGTTCTCTTTGTTATAATCATGCAGTGCCATTGATACCTCAATGGGGTTTTTGCCTCATATAAACACAAATATTATGATAAAGTAGATTGCAGGTATGACATTGAAATTTTGGGATTTTGGCATTTGAAAATATCTAGGCCTTTTGTGTTCCAAACTATTCTGTACTTGGGCAGGAGTTCTCTTTGTTATAATCATGCAGTGCCATTGATACCTCAATGGGGTTTTTGCCTCATATAAACACAAATATTATGATAAAGTAGATTGCAGGAAGGTGTAGATTTTGAAAATAATGTTACTGCATCTGGCCATGTTATAGATGTGGACAGTGTCTGGACAAGAAGTGTCACTTTTCCAAGCTAAAATTGATGTGATTATTTACTTGGCATACATTTATTGTAGGTTTTTAAATACTTCTGTATTGACATCACGGATGATGGTCTGCTGCGGATGTTGAGGGTCATTAGGAAGAACTTGAAACCTGCGAGACATCAGGATGCTGATAGTGAAGACATTGACGATGAAGAGGATGAAGATTTTCTTAACATTGAAGAAGATGAGGCCATTGATAGAGCTGAGACTGGTGAAACAGTTGAAAGTGATGAGCAGACAGACGAGTCTGAGGCCGACTCTGAGGCTGACTCAGAGGCTGTTGATGGGATTGAGGAAGTTACCACCGAAATGCCTGAGACGTCTGATGAATCAGATGGAGGAATGGATGATGATGCTATGTTCCGGATGGATACTTATCTTGCTCGGATCTTCAAGGAGCGAAAGAATCTGGCTGGGGGAGACACTGCTCATCAGCAACTCATGCTGTTTAAGCTTCGTGTTCTTTCTTTGCTAGAAATTTACCTGCATGAAAATCCAGGCAAGTGGGTTGTAATGATAGCTGCATTGCAGAAAGTGTCATCAGTATATATGTTGAACTCTTAATTTTTCATTTCCAATGTCGTCCTTTTGGTTTTTTTGTTCTAATTCTGATTCTTGATTGAACAGATAAGCCACAGGTTTTGTTGGTCTACTCAAATTTGGCTCGTGCATTTGTTGAACCGCATACCGCAGAAAGTAGTGAGCAGCTTGGACAGCGCATTTGGGGAATTCTACAAAAGAAAATATTCAAAGCAAAGGACCATCCCAAGGGTGAAGATGTTCAAATATCTACTCTAGAATCATTGTTGCAGAGAAATTTGAAGTTGGCTTCAAAACCAATCAAGAGAAAGAAATCTGCTGCCAACCCGTCAAAGAAGAAGCAGTCAGCCTCATGGAACCGACAGAAAATGATTGTTTCCCTTGCACAGAGTTCTACCTTCTGGATTCTGAAGATCATTGATGCAAGAAATTTTGCAGAGTCTGAGCTGCTGAGAGTTTTTGATATTTTCCAGGGTATACTGGTAGAGTATTTCAACAGTAAGAAGTCTCAAATCAAATCTGAATTTTTGAAAGAAATATTTAGGAGAAGGCCTTGGATAGGGCGTTATCTCTTTGGCTTCCTTTTGGAGAAATGTGGAAGTTCAAAGTCAGACTTTCGGCGAGTAGAGGCACTCGATATGGTGAGTGATATTTTGAAGTCCTCGGGCTTATCTGATGGAAGCGGCCAGGAAGCTTTGAAGAAAATTATGAAAAGCCATCTACAGAAACTCTGTCAGTTGATAGAGCAATTGCTTACAAATATGCCAGAAAAGCAGTCAAGACGAGCTGAAGTACGGAAGTTTTGTGGGAAGATCTTTCAGATGGTAGCAACCCTTAAGCTGAGCAAGTCTTTTTTTAAGAATTTAGCTCCAGATGCTCACGCCAAGTGTGAATCACAACTTGGTGATCAGTTTAAGAACTTGAAGAACCAGGCGAAAGAGTAAATTTATTTGATTATCCAGTGGTTCTAGAGAAGCTCCGTTTCCTCCCTGAACAATACTGGAATCAGGTTGCGCTAATAGCAAACCCCATTTTTGACTTCACCCTTCTGTGGAAGGTATGTGTTATAACTTGGTAGTTATAATTTTCTGTTGTAAGATTTTGGTCAGTGGAAGCACATTTCAGTTTACATTGTATTATCTGATTTCATTCCGTAGTCATTTTTATAAGTCAAGTTTTCATAGACTGAGAGTTGGGTTGATAGTGGAATGTCTCATGTATTTGGCACGCTGAAAATTTTCGCTCTTCTTTTTGGTAAAGAACCGAGAGTGGGAGCACATGAACCCTACAACTGTTATTGTCATGTTGCTTATTGAATTTTACTACACAATCAAATCAGCTCTTGCCTTTTCTTATCGCATGGTACACTGTTATTTTGAATTCCAGTTTTAAGTTTATGTATGAACTGGTGATGGGTCTGTTTTGTGCACATCACAACTTTTTACACCCTCTCAGGGCCTGCATGAACTGATAGATTGGGACCGATGATGCCACTAAAGAAGGAACATAATTCGACCTTTCGTTTTGTTTAGAATTCTTTTCCCTCCAACTGATGGAGACACTTTTTTTTTTTTAATGTTTGACGCTGACCTTGGCTGTAGACAAGTCATCCTCAGTGCATAGAATTCTGTAATTGTTCAAAACAAAACAAAACAAAAAAAGACGTAGAATCCTGTAGGTAATCAAATGTTTGAGTTGGAGTTATGATTAACAAGGTTCTTGTATCCTTGTATGCGTTTGTCCTCCGAGAA
The DNA here is from genome assembly GCF_933775445.1 of Argentina anserina. Taxonomy (NCBI): domain Eukaryota; kingdom Viridiplantae; phylum Streptophyta; class Magnoliopsida; order Rosales; family Rosaceae; genus Argentina; species Argentina anserina. Next base: position 8,866,571 of record NC_065873.1, on the reverse strand, counting down.
AACCTTCTGTCTGTCGTTAATTCTGTTTGCTATGTGAAAATTCCGGCCTTCTCGATGTAGCAATGTAGCACCAGATGCTCACTCCCAGTGAGAATATTCCGGCCTTCTCGGTGTAAACCATTTCACAACCAAGGTTCGCTCAGCTATCCAAATTGAGCATGAAAACTCAAGTAAAGTCATCCTTGTAGCAAATACCCCAACTGACCACTTCATGCTACATCGTCCGATAAACCAACGAATATACATACGTCCAAACTGATTTGGATACGTATATCTAGTTATTTACCTATTCGTATTTTTTTGAAGTGGGGGTGTATCTATGAACTATAATGAAACAAATTCTAACGGTATCGGACGTTGAAATAATAAAATCCTTCACATACATAGTACATACGTCAAATCGGAAAGGAAATACCTCTGATCTTTGCTCCTTTCCACAATAAGCCATTACTATCACAATAGAATGAATAGAACACAATACTCTCATGAACACGTGGATGTGTAAGCATGAAGCTTCAAAACTAAGCATTGGTGGTTTGTACTAATCAGAGCAGGGTCTTATGTTTCTCTCTTTATTCCCTTTGAACTTTTTGGGATTGCAACATCATCTCCTGCATTCAGACATACAGGCATTTCTGATTTGGACATATGTAGACCAGACCCTCGAACTCCTAGTTCAATTTCAGCAGCTTCCTGATTACATATCCGGTTTGCTCATGTTGTTACACTTCCCAACATGAAGCATAGAATCTCTTTTGTTTGAAGAGGAGAAACAAGGTCTTTTTTTTTCAGCTATTAAAATGTCTGCTTGGTGGTGATATTTGTAATCAACTCACTAAGAAGCAGTAAGAAAATAACAAAAGACACGAGCATGGGAAAATTATGTACTAGCTTAGCTGCTGCTGCTCTCTTGTAATGTGTACAAAGTGTTTCAAATCTCTCCCTAATCTTATCTCCTCTTTCTCTCACTACTCTGCTTTCCAACTACACTGTTTCACTACGTTTTACCCCTACAACCAACCTACACAATTTTTTTTGTTCATTTCATAGTTCTTTACACCTCCAAGCAAAACAACCAATGCCCACACAACAACCTCACAAACTACACCTTCTGCTCAGTTCGGATGGGAGACCCCCTTGGAATTCCAACCTGCAACATAGTCGATAGAAAAGCTCAGCCCACATCCGCAATCTTCTATTCGTTCTAATCAGCCGCAGGACCGAAATTTACAGAAGCCAAATGTATCCAAACATACCTCATCATCACAATCAAGAAAATCATTAATGCCCTTCCCACATAGAAAGCATGCATACAAGGAGTTCGGGACTCTTTCTCTTCAGCCGGCTTCCCACATGGGTCTTTCCACAAAAACATTTCTTCAAGGCTGCAATCGCAATGCCCAACTAGGATTGCGCGTTATCCTCATCTGAATCGCTCCCTGAAGAACTGCCCGAATCTGAATCTGCAAACAGCCCAACCAAGCACATATTTAAGCATTTCTATTACAACTTTTGGTTTTGAATTTAATTCAGAAGTGTTCAGGTATTTATACCGCTTGATGAGGAGGAGCCACTACTTGAACTACCGGAGCTGCTTGAACTATTATTATCACTACTGGCATTGCCCCCAATATCTTTCTCAATCTCAACAGGTGGAAAACTGCTCATTGGCATGTCATCCCCTATGTCCACATCTTCATCTCCCACCTCACCTTTCTTTGGTCTCTTGGGCTCAGATACCAAAACATCAATTTTCTCACCCGCAGGCAATTCCTACATGAACACATAAGCAAAACAAAATAAGCAAAAGGTAGGTAATTATTGCATGAAATGCATAACGGGTCAACTTCAAATTGAACGGAGCAGCCAATATACCTCTTGATTTCCTCTGTTTGAAGCAAAGTTGCTATTGCTGTTGTTGCCCATCAGTGCCTGCCGCTTAATCTTGCTAACCATCTTTTTATAATTCGTAACAAGCCGATCAAGCTCCCAAAGGGTCTCATTATCTACAGCCTCAATATCAAGCTCAATCTCATCCCCATCCTGCTTCAAATGCCCATTCCTCTTTTTGATAATCTGCACAACTTGGTCCATCTTCTCCTGAGGCAAGCTCTGCAACCCAAGTCCCAACTTATGCTTCTCCTCAATACTCATGTCCCTCTTGTTTGGGTCCTTTGCTTTGGGCTTTGGCTGCTTCAAGGGCTTCACCTGTGGCAGCCCCTTCACTTGGGAGCTTGTCCTCACTGGAGAATGCGCTATTGGCGGATTTGATGAGCTCACTGGGGCTGGCACGGGAGGCCGAACCAGCTCAGTCTCCTTGTCGATCTTCACGGGCATTGGGTCTTCCCTCCTGGGCGGAGGAGGATGCCTCTCGGGCTCAACATGGTTCCAAGAACTGGCCTGCAATTCCTCCTCGTCGGAGACTCCTCGATCCCCACCAAACCCATCGCCCAATTTGTCAATCAGAGGCTGGAAGAGCTCCTCAAACATAGAACGAAGCTGATCGGCGGCGTTGTACACCTCATGGCCTCTGGGATTATACCGCATGGCATTTTCGAAAGTCAATCGCACATCAGCGGCGAATTCCAACGGCGTCGAGTATAAATTCTTGGATAGATTCGTTTTCACAGTGCCCAGATCCATTGGGCGCTTGATTATATCGTAGTAATCATGAAGCTTATATAACACCACATCCACCGGCGTCTTGAAGATCCAGGCAAACTTGTGCTTCATCAGCTTCGACAAAATCTGCCCGCAATTCTTCATCAAATTCGCATTCTCCGAATGCGATCGCTTCAAATTGGACTTGGCATCCTTCCCCGGAGCAATTGGCAAGGGCCGCTTCGAGCCGGCAACCTTCTTCGGCTTTTTGGGCTGGGCCGCCGGCCTGGGGTTGAGCTCGCCGGCTTCGATTCGATTCTTGAGCACACGAATCTGGTCCAGCTCCGAAAGAAGGCGATTCTTGAGCTCGGCGAGCTCTTTCCTCGAGTAGGCCGCCACGTTGAAGGTGACGGATTGGGAGATGTTGAAATCACCAGCGGTGTTGTTGGTGTTTGATCGCCGGTGGTGGTTGATCGACGACGCGTCGTCGGAAGCCGCCTGGGTCACAGCGGGTGACTCGTCAATGAAATCGGCATGAGGATGTTGCTGAGCAGCTTGGAATTTGGTCTTAGGGTTAGGGTTACGATTAGGGTTTGAGAAAGGGACTTTTCCCATGTATCCTCCACCTCCGCCGCCTCTGGGCTGCTGCGGCCAATTTGGTTCGTTCCGATTGGCTAAGACGGCGGACGCCATAACCCTACAGAATCCAAATCCCCGGCTAGGGTTCCAGTTGAGCTCCGGCTAGGGATTCTCAATGCTGCAGGCGGAGCACCAGGCACCATGAATCAGCTCGGGCGTGACCCCCACGCGCCACAAATGGATCCCACGCGCCGTCAAGAGAGAGAAACAGAGAGAGACGCCAGAAATGTGAGAGGTTAGGGTTTGGGGATTTTACCCTAATCTGAGCGAGGAACGAGAGGAGGCCTAGGCCGCTTCTTAAAGGCGCCCAGATCTGCCCGGGGACGTTTCGGGCAGCTCGTCATTCGTTGATTCTTCATCACTCGTCTCTCTCTGGCTTCCTTCCTGCCCGCGGGAGCTGACCGTATTATCTGGCACCGACGGCTCCGATGGAAATGCGAGTGCACGTGGCGTCATGTGGGGGCGTCTGATGGAGGGGGAGACGTTCCCTCGAGGCGGGATCTGCCATTTGGATTTCGTTTTGGATGGAATTTGGGGTGAATTTGTCGTGCATTTCGGTTTTCCAAAAATCAAAAACACATATTTCTGGAAGTGATGACGTGGACTGGGGGGCTTGGTCAGTGGGGGACTGTGCGAGTTCCGCCGTGGACGCGAAGTTAAAGCGCACGCGCTATCTCCTTGTCTTTATCTATGGGGGGTAGTTTGGTAAATCAGTCATGATTACTTCGGTTATGATTAACGATAACATCCGGCAGCGTTTAAGAGATATTGGAAAATTTCACTCAGGAGAATTTCTTCGTCACAAAAATTAATAAAGTGTTTGAAATGGTTCGAAGAATGCTAAACTAATAAAATGGTTCGATGAAAAATATTAGCTTCTTTTTTTAAAAAGAGGAGAATATTATTTTCTTTTAGGATGTCGACTAGCAAAAAAGGAGATAAGAAAACATTTTGATAGTGGAAGTGATGCATGACTTTATTTATTTTAGTTCAAGTATCATTTGAGAAATCATTGATTAATAACAGGGATTTTTGTAGTAAGGTGATTGTAATGATAATTAGTGACATAAATACGATATTTATTTAAAAAGGAAATACAAAGTGGAGCTTTTATAGAAGTTGGATTTTAATAAAAGTAGGAAGTATCCAAGAACAGTTTGTAATATCCTATCAAATTAATGCAACATTCTTTTTGTCTAAAATCGTAGTCAAGGACACAACACTAAGTTGATTGAGAGGGTTTAAATGATGATTTGTCACACTTAGCTTTTTAATTTCCAAAAAAGGCCTTACATAATGGTTGTATTAGTACAAACGTGTAACAACTACTCGAGTTCGGCCTAGTGTTGTAATAACTGGTTTTAATCTCTCCACGACCATGAGGTGGAAAAGAGGGGTGTGGAACGTAGTTTTCCGATCTTGTAGGGTAAAATGAGCTCGGCATTTCGACATCAGAGGCGAAATGCATTCATTGCATGTATTTGGTTTTGTGCTGTTTTGTTTATTAAATCTTTTTATCATATCTTTGTAATTTCGAATTTTTAACAAATAGTTGTCTATTTGACTCCAAGAGAAAAGAAGCGTGTCATTTAAGCCCATCTAATTTAGCTGCCTGATATTATCAAGTTATTTTGAAATTGGTTGTATTTGGTAGCACAAACCGAATGACCCAAGCTAGTAAAAATGAATTAAAATTAAAATATGTGACACATTATTTGTCTCACAAAAAACGATTCTAACTTGAACAAAATTAAGTACTTGTAAATAATTTAAATAATCATTTAGGATTCAACTCGCTTATGGATCTATGTCATCTTGGTAGTTTAATTTAGAGTAGTAACCAAGATATATAGACGAGTCACTCTCCATCTCGATTGCCTCTTGACTCCCTTTTTTTCCTGATACAAGAAGAAAAGATTACAAACTGAAGCATCGACGACATTCAAAATTGACAAGATCAAAGAGATGGGATCTTGAGGCCTCCCTCGACACTTTATTGCTCAAAGACCAACAATAGAATGACCAAAATTGGGAAACAACGTCTACTGTGAAATTAGATTCCCGAAAAACATGCTTAAGCTAATCATTATAAACTCTCTTGCTAGGACTCAAATATCTTCTATGAGCTAGCCTTAAAATTCTCCAAGGAGGATTAATAACAGCATTAATGACATAAATCACTAACTTTGAGTCGCCTTCCAATTCAACATTCTCCAATCTCTTCAGCTTTAGATGCAACAAGATTGTTTTCTTAAAGCTGTAGCCTCCGACACAGGAATTGAGGAGTTTCCAGTATAGCAAGGTAACAAGCAACATTAAGGATTAGTCAGACCATTGTGGTATTTGATAACAAATTCAGAAGCGGCTAAATCATTCCACAATGATCCATCAAAATTGATTTTGAAATAAGACCGAGCAATTACTCGCCACTTTATTGTGGCCAAGGGCCTTGAGGAAGAAGCACCAACGGATCTTGTACTAGCATTTAGGCAGTTTCACTTAATATTTGCAATTGCATATGTGATATGAAGAAGGCCTAGGATCAGACATTCTGAAGATTTTCTTATTCCTTACTTTCCAGATGATTGCCTTCCAACTCTAATTGATAAAATAGCAAGAAACACTTTGTTGAGATGATTGCCTTCCAACTCTAATCGATAAATGTCAAGAGACACTTTGCTTGACATGCCATAGTGAGATGAAAGTAGAACACAAATAAAATGAGGCATACATCTTTATCAAATAGCGCATGGTTATTTTATTTTTTTTACATGTATCAGAACCAGACTCATCACTTACTATAACATCAACGCCATCACTTTCTCCATAATTATAGAATGCAGTATCAATATTGACCAGTATCATCTCGATAGGTCAGATCTAGAGCTCTATGACTTCTCATTAATCTTGGAAATCAAACCTAATATTGAAAAGATGGTAACAACATTTAAACTCCGGTCAAATGCTGTTGATAATATACAATACAATGATCATTCTATCTCTAAATTAACGGTTGGGGTAATATTTTTTCATGTAGCGTTTGAAAAGAAATGAATTTCAATGAGACACTTACAGAACTAGTGTTTCGACCCTTGGGCAAGGAGTAAAACTTAATTTAGTGTCCAGCTATGGTTTTGTTCAATTCACATCTATACAAGTTCAAAATTGAAACAAAAGTGACAATTTAAATTGAAACTAAAGTGTAGTTATGGAAATATGGGCCGATGTGATAATAACAGCAAAGAAGTAGGGATAAAATTGGGAACGAGAAAGTTATAAAGAGTAGGGTTTCAGCACTATAAAAGTCTCCTCTTTGCAGTCGGCTTCAAGTCCCTCGCTCACAGAACTCGCAGCCTCCAGAGATCAAACCCGACCTCCCAACATGGTACGCGCTCTCTCGTATTTTCCGATTTCAATCTATAAATGTCTGATACGACGTATGGGGTTTAGAAATTTGATGATGAAATGCGACCAAGATTTAGAGATGAGGGTTTTATCATGCCGTAGAGCTTTGCGATTTGTGTGTGGCTTCAACATTTCATGTGGTTTAGTGAAACCTAATATTGGGTCTGTGCTGTGTTGAGCATTATGAAACAGTGGAGCTATTTTACCTCAATTTTTTATTGGCTTTACTGGTTGAAGCCCTGCAAGATGGGTTTTGTAGAAGAGAAAATCGAATTAAAAAAAATAAGGGTAGTGCTAATGGGTGTTACGGGGCTCAATTAGTGTTGCTGCCTTTTGTTTTCAAGCTGTAATTGGATGATATTGTGTTGAGTAAGCAATCCAGTATGGGCTAATAGAGTTATGGAGACGCAGTAGTCAAGTTGTGATCATTTAGACCATATGCTGATCTCGGATGCTTTAATTGTTATGAATCGTTCAGTTTATTTGATACAAAATTTCCTGGTCTCTTGTACAAAAGGTGTCTTTTGGGTTTTCAAGCTTTACAGTTTATTGGGATACCATAGTCTCTTTCCTGTACATGGCTATAGTGTGTTTAAATTTGAACTCTGAAACTGGTCCGTTACTCTTGTTTCTGTTTTCCTTGATTAAAGCTCTTTTCTGGTAGTAGCAACTGTTACTTTATTAATGTTGAATGTTACATTTGTAATAATGTCATAATCGTTTAAAGCACATAGTTGAGCGACCCCGTTGTCTGATCCCTGTTATCTTTTCTTTGCTAATAGCCGAAGCAAATCCATGAGATCAAGGATTTCCTCCTGACTGCAAGAAGGAAGGATGCACGTTCTGTGAAAATCAAGAAGACGAAAGATGCTGTCAAGTTCAAGGTTCGATGCTCCAAGTACCTTTACACGCTCTGTGTGTTTGATACTGAGAAGGCTGATAAGTTGAAGCAATCCCTTCCTCCAGGTATTCTTTAATAGTTTATTTGTTTCAATCACTTGGCGTTTGATCATTGTTTTGTCCGATGGCATCCTGAAAGCCATGCAATTTGTTCATGTTATGTTCTAAATCACTGACGTATACTGTACTGACTATTTTGTATTGTTTTCTTATTATAGGTTTGAGCGTTCAGGATCTTTGAAGTGGAATTGAAGTAGCAGTTCAATGAATGCCATGTAGCCTCTTGTCTTTGAATTCGAACGATAACGTTGGTGTTAGATTTTATTTTCTGATATGTGGGTTCATTATTATTAGACTTTATCTTGCGGATATATAATGGATTCAGTGCTGTTTCAGATTTGTTGGAAAGGTAAATCACTTAAATATATGTGTTGAATCTAGGCTTCCTCTAAAGCTTTAACATAGCTAAACAGTATCACATGGATGATTGTCTAGAGCTGCGATGTTGCAGCAGTTGCAATATATCTGCCTGCCTTGGGCTCCTGCAAGGTCTATGCAGATCATATACAGAACAGCAAGACTATGGGAGGCAATTGATTCTGCCTATGCTTTTTTGGGTTGGGAATTGGCCCTTTTTTAGCTTGTCAAGGGTACCGTTTGTTTGTCATATTTAACCATTAACTGAAGTCTATCCATCAATCATAATAGACAATGTGGAGTTGAAATGACATTAGACATTTGTAGGGAAATCCAAGTTTGTACAAATGCTTTAAATTCCCTAAACTAACGTCTTGGGACAAGTTGGATAGTCAATGACTCGCGTAACGTGGGAAATAGTGTTAATTCTATATTTATGTTAACGTTTCATTGCACATCTTTTCGTTCTTGGGTAGTTTGGCAGTCTTTTGTTTTCAATTTGACCTGGGAGTCCATGGCGGAAGTGAGAAGAACAAGAGCATAAACAGCCACAGTTGGAAAACAATGGTCAGATGTATTGGAATTGAAATCATGTACGAATTAGGGGTGGACACGGGTTTATTCGGTTCGGTTTTGGACAAAACCCATAATCCAATCCAAATTTTAAATTCGGTTCGGTTCGGTTCGGTTTTTTTATTTTAGAGACTGTGGCCCACAACCCAACCCAACCCGTACGGTTCGGTTCGGTTCGGTTTTTTTTTTTCGGTTTTACCCGTATGTAAAATACGTAATATTATATATTAATTTTAAAAGTATAAAATTTAACATAAAGATGAAAAATTAATAGTCTAATGATTATTTCATACCTAATTGACTTATGCCTCATCATTTAGCCCGTGGATCTGAAAACCTCGTCGAGGCCCGTAAGCCCGATGGGTTTTTACCCGAAAACAACACTATTATGTCATAAGGGAAGACCCATTACCAATATGCGAACACTAAAAGTCGTTTGCATATATGAAATCACCTAATTTTTGTCACCGATTGTGTGCGGTCGCACCAAAAAATTTCATTTAGCAAAGCCCCGGTCAATGAGGATTTTAATGTCAAAACGCCTTTTTTCTTGACCATAAGTATGGACGATCAATCAATATCCAAATCGGACGAAATTTTTACGGGTTCCCTAAATATATATACTAATCACATCTGCTGGTGTCGATCGACCATATTTCGAACTGGAGTTATCGATTGCTGAAGTGTCCACTAATGTATCATACATTTATATTAGATTTATAACAAAACTATCGCATTATGAAGCGACTATATGAAGTAAACTTTTAGGGATCGATCGACACCATCCGATGTGATCAGTATATATATTTAGTGACCATGTAAAAATTTCATCCAATTCGGACTTAGTTTGACCGTCAGAATTTCCGGTAAACTGAAAACACCACTAATTTGTCCTAAAGGAGAATCCATTACAAAGATGCGAGCGCCGAAAGCCGTTTGCATATCTGAAGTCACCTAATTTTTGTTACTTATCATGCGGGGTCGCACTGAAGAAATCTATTTGGCAAAGCCCCGGTCAATGAGGTTTTATTATGTGAAAACGCCTCTTTTTTGGTTGACCGTAGGTACGAACGGTCAAACCATGTCCAAAATGGACGAAATTTTTACGGGGTCCCTAAATATATATACCAATCACATCTGCTGGTGTCGATCGACCATATTTCGAATTAGAGTTGACGATCACCTAAGTGTCTACTAATGTATCATAACCTTTATATTAGGTTTAAAATAAAACTATCGCATTATGAAGCGACTATATGAAGGAAACTTCTAGGGATCGATCGACACCAGCCGATGTGATCGTTATATATATTTAGTGACCCTATAAAAATTTCATCCAATTCGGACCTTATTTAACCGTCAGAATTTTTGGTAAATCGAAAACATCACTATTATGCCATAAGGGAGGACCTATTACAAATATGCGAACGCCGAAAGCCGTTTGCATATCTGAAATCACCTAATTTTTGTTACTTATCATGCGGGGTCGCACTCAAGAAATCTATTTGGAAAAGCCCCGGTCAATGAGGTTTTATTATGTGAAAACGCCTCTTTTTTGGTTGACCGTAGGTACGAACGGTCAAACCATGTCCAAAATGGACGAAATTTTTACGGGGTCCCTAAATATATATACCAATCACATCTGCTGGTGTCGATCGACCATATTTCGAATTAGAGTTGACGATCACCTAAGTGTCAACTAATGTATCATAACCTTTATATTAGGTTTAAAATAAAACTATCGCATTATGAAGCGACTATATGAAGGAAATTTCTAGGGATCGATCGATACCAGCCGATGTGATCGTTATATATATTTAGTGACCCTATAAAAATTTCATCCAATTCGGACCTCATTTAACCGTCGGAATTTTTGGTAAATCGAAAACATCACTATTATGCCATAAGGGAGGACCTATTACAAATATGCGAACGCCGAAAGCCATTTGCATATCTGAAATCACCTAATTTTTGTTACTTATCATGCGCGGTCGCACTAAAGAAATATATTTGGCAAAGCCCCGGTCCATAGGGTTTCAATATGTGAAAACGCCTCTTTTTTAGTTAACCGTGGGTACGAACGGTCAAACCATGTCCAAAACGGACGAAATTTTTACGGGGTCCCTAAATATATATACCAATCACATCTGCTGGTGTCGATCGATCATATTTCGAATTAGAGTTGGCGATTTCCTAAGTGTCAACTAATGTATCATAACATTTATATTAGGTTTAAAATAAAACTATCGCATTATGAAGCGACTATATGAATGAAACTTCTAGGGATCGATCGACACCAGCCGATATAATCGGTATATATATTTAGTGACCCTATAAAAATTTCATCCAATTCGGACCTCATTTAACTGTCAGAATTTTTGGTAAATCGAAAACACCACTATTATGCCATAAGGGAGGACCTATTACAAATATGCGAACGCCGAAAGCCGTTTGCATATTTGAAATCACCTAATTTTTGTTATCTATCATGCGCGGTCGCACTAAAGAAATATATTTGGCAAAGCCCCGGTCAATAGGGTTTCAATATGTGAAAACGCCTCTTTTTTAGTTAACCGTAGGTACGAACGGTCAAACCATGTCCAAAACGGACGAAATTTTTACGGGGTCCCTAAATATATATACCAATCACATCTGCTAGTGTCGATCGATCATATTTTGAATTAGAGTTGGCGATTTTCTAAGTGTCAACTAATGTATCATAACATTTATATTAGGTTTAAAATAAAACTATCGCATTATGAAGGAAGCAAGACGGCTAAATAATGCGCCTCTTATACATTAGGTCAATTAGGTTAGAAATTATGTGTGGCTGTGAGGCCGACCACACTATTTTTTTATTAAAAAAATAATAATAATGTAAAATTATAAATATGAAAAAATGATGTCGTTTTGTAACGTTGACCATTGACTTTGGGTTGTTCGGGTCGGTTCGGTTTCTAAGGGACTGAACCCAAAACCCAACCCAAATAGAATCGGTTCGGTTCGGTTTTTTTATTTTCGGTTCGGTTTGATTCGGGTTTCGGTTTGTTCGGATTCGGTTTGGGTTCGAGTTCGGTTTTTTTCGGTTTTCGGGTCAGTTTGTCCACCCCTAGTACGAATGCTTGCTTTGTAAGCTCCTCTCGTATCAATCTGAAGTACTAGGCTACTAGCAGTGCTTAGTGCTTGCATGATAAAATGTAGATTAACATCAAGGCCATGGACCAAGTTCTTTACACCAAGGGATCTGCAGAAATTTGAGTGCGTTTTTTTCCCTATAATTGCTATGCCTTAATTTAAACACAGCAATTTCGTTACATTTGAAATCTTAAGTTATCAGTTTGCCACTAGTAGAAGCTAAACAATGATTGTTGTGAACCTTTCATCTTAAATGATTCAAAATTTAATGGTTTAAAAAGGTGCAATTTAGCGTAATGCCATTGGCTCTCTAGTTCGTTGGGTGGAGATTTCAAGGTTGGTCGACATCCTGTTTCTATTGATTTGTTCTTGTAGTAGTTTTGTTTTGCTTCTGCACTTGGGGTTGAGGCGGCGATGCATGGCAACCTCCCTGCGCTTTCTACTCATAGTGGCAGCGTTGGTGGTTTGTGTCATCCTAGCAGTGGTTGCTGGTGGGATTTGTCTTCCTTTATGGACGCTTTGTTCTATTCTTCATGTGATAGGGTGTGAGTATGTAATAGCCATCTTGGGCTTATTATTAATGAACATTTAAAAAAAAAAAACAAAAGGTGCATTTTGGCTGTTCAAGCTTCACAGTTTATTGGGATACCATTGTCTCTTTCTCGTACATGACTATAGTATGTTTTGATTTGAAGCTCGTCTGAAACTGGTCTTTATGATACTCTTGTTTCGGTCTTCCTTGATTAGACTTTGCTAATAGTAGAACCTGTAACTTTATTACAATTGAATGTTCTTGTGAGTAAATTTGTGATAATGGTATAATCGTTTGAAGTGCATATTTGAGCGAGTGTGTTGTCTGATTCCTATTACCTTGTTATTTTTGCCAATAGTCGAAGCAAATCTATGAGATCATGGATTTCTCCTGACTGCAGGAAGGAAGGATGCACGTTTGTGAAAATCAAGAAGACGAAAGATGCTGTCAAGTTCAAGGTTCGATGCTCCAAGTACCCTTTACACGCTCTGAGAAGGCTGATAATTTGTGTCAATTATTTTGTTAAGCAATCCCTTCCTCCAGGTATTCTTTTATAGTTAATTTGTGTCAATTATTTTGGAGTGTTTATATAATTGTCCTGAAAACCATGCAATTTGTTCATATCATGTTCTTAATTAGCATACGTCTCTGTACTGACTGTTTTGTTTTGCTTTCTTATTATAGGTTTGAGCGTTCAGGATCTTTGAAGTGGAATTGGACTAGCGATTCAATCAATGCCATGTAACCTTTTGTTGTTGTTTTTGAGTTTGAACGATAATGTTATTGGTGATATATTTTGTTTCCTGATATGTGGGTTTATTAGACTTTATCTAGCGGATATATAATGGATCTGTTGAATCTAGGCTTCTTTTAATGATTTAGCATTGCTGTATGTTTCTTGGTTTCATCACATGTGTCACGGATGATCGTTTATAGTAGCTCAGTTGCTTCAGTTGCAATAAATCTGCCTGCTTTGGGCTCCTGAAAACCAAACTATATACAGAACAGCAAGAATGTGTATGAGGCAATTGATTCTGCCTCTGACTTTTTGGGGAGGCAATTGACCCTTTTAGCTTGGCAAGGCCACCGTTTTTTGTCATATATCCTCATTTAACTGAAGTCTATCCATTAATCATAATAGACAATGCGGAGTTTACATCATTTCAGATCAGCGAACAATTTATCAGTCTGTACAAATGCTTGAATTTCCATATGAAAACGCTGGCCATGGTTTAGTGCTTGGTGCTATAAAGAACTAATCTACTAGTTTTCTCAAGGCCATGGATTAGTTTTCTCAAGTCATTGACATCAGAAAAATTACAATGACACCAAAGCAATTACAAAAGTTTTTTATTCTTTTTACAATGGCTATGCTCAAGTTCACACAGAGGAACTTTGTTACCTTTGAAATTTTAAGTTGCCAGTTTGCCAGTAATAGAAGCTAAACAATGATTGCTGAAAAAAGTCCTTATTAGCTTCCATACTGTAGAAATTGTTTATCAAAGCCCTTGTTTATGTTAGTCATTTAGCTATGCACGAATCTGAAATTTTGATAAGAAGGTGATCAAATTTTGGTTACCAAAAACCTCACGACTGCAGTTGCTAGATTTGAATATCCCGGATCCAATCCAACCCACCAGTATGGTAACCCAGCTGACAACTTTGTCACTCCAAGAGTTGTCAAAAATGTGCCAACAGCAAAATAACAAGATGTAAATAGCTCAAATTCCATTTCCATGTGTCTACTTGCAGACATAGATGATTCAAGCAATGACAATGAAAACATCACAGGTGAGATGACCAAGCTCGGACTGAACAAAGTCCCGGTGTTTCTGGAACTGAGAACCAGTACCTGAGAAAAATTGTCCTCATCCAACAATAAGTGGTGAAAGTGAGGCACATGTACAGTGTTCGCTACAAGCAGGTTGTCTACAGCACAATCCATCACCAAGTCTCCATTTACCGATAGCATAGTTCCATCAGCCATACATGCTTCCACCGAAGAAGCATCTTTGTCTTGATCATTAAATGAAGAGCCACCTCCACAGTGACAACCCAGGAAGCATTTTAGAATAGTAACAAACATAATTATACCACCAGACAAAGGAAAAGGTACCAACATAGAACTTGTGAGCATCATTACAAAGTGCAGCTCATTCTGTTTAAATATGTTACCACATTGGACATCTTCATTCACCGAATAAGAACCATTTTGAGCAGTCCCTATGTCCGAGACAATGAGGAGATAAGCTCGTTTAGATTCAAGCCTCCAGAGACCCAATTTGTCAAATGCTCCTCCGCAACAAATATGAGGACTCTCTATTTCCAAATGACAGAAATATAAGTAACGAAATAGCCATGGCCATAACCTCACTGCAAAATGTGCAGCAACAGACATATCACCCTCGCAACATCACACTTGACCCGTGCGCTAACAATAGAGTCCAGCTGCTTAGCATTTCTTTAACTTGGAAGAGCAACTAACGATATTGGCACCCTGACAGAACTCACTTGCATTTGTTCATAATTGTTACTGACAGACAACTTTGCTTCACCAATAAATTCACCTCAAAAAGTATTACCAGCAATCATGTAATCAAAGAAAGGAGAAATGACAATAGACAATGCCCATTGGGTCGGATCAAGATTGCCCAACTTGCAACATTGAAACACAATAGCAAACTTTTGTTCGTAAAATTCAACCTTCTTTGTTACCTTCTGTTCAATAATAGAATCAGCACAAGTGATATCCTCGCAAGAAACATGTTGATCAATAGTCTTATGGTACTCCCAATCTCGTTGGACAATAGAAAACCCATCAGGTTCCCTCTCGGTTTCGTCGTGATTGTTGAACAAAACAGAAGCAGGCGAGTAGCTACCACCAATTTCAAGGGTAGATGATGGATGGCATACCATTGGTGCTTTAGCAACTGAGATTGGATTCTGGGCTGAAGTCAAACTCATCGTATACGCCCCTCCAATTTCGAATGGAGACTCAGTAGAGACGACAACGGTGTCGCTTTGGGGATCCAGTGAAGCGAGGATGAGCTCCTCGGCAACGGCGACGGAGATGGATTGAGGAAGAGTCTCCAGCTCGTCGATGAGGACAGAAGAAACGAGTGTGGGGTGAGAGACCTCTTTCTGGTCAGGGACATTGCAAGGTGGTGGTGGAGAAGATGGCTTTGTTTCCGAAGGATGCGATGTGTCGTTCAGAGTACGTGGACTTACACCGAGCTGATAGAGTTCCTCCATAAACTCAGGGATGGCATCACCGTTCTTTGCCTGCACGACCCAAAGATTGTGCTTGCGATTAATCGAGAACCTCATGGACATACCCGCACCACGCAACTGTTGAAAAAAAAGGCTAATAAATTATTTAAAATTAAATTTTAATTGATTAATTTAAGTAAGTTAAACTTATTATTAATAAAAAATGAACATAGATTTGAGTTCTCCCATAATGAGGACTACAAGATCATATGTTTGTTTGTGTAATTTGGTTTGTGGGTGAATAAGAAATGTCACTCAAAGATGGCTACTTAGAATGAGAGAAAAGTGTGTCACACATTGAAAAATAGAAGTGTTGAAAAGACTTTATATAGAATCCATTGTGTATTGATTGTAAAGTGTGTAAGTCTTTTTATAACCTCTCGCGCACGCACAAGGGGGTGCAAATCTCAGGTCACAAGGGAAACCCGTACGACCTGCGGACACAAATGCAACACCGAATTGAGGGTCAGAACGCATATTCTTTTTGCATTTTTGGACGTTTCAAATTCTAGAGGAGGCGTAAACGTCTTAAGGACAGTGTAGTATCACACACGTTTCGACTAGTTCTTCCATCACCAATCGTTCGGTATTTTGGTTGAATTTCTTTTCGTGTTCTTCGTTATTAGAGTTGTTTGGTTTATGCTTTATAATTATTTATAATTCAGTTTCTTAAATTATATATATCACTGTTTTTTCTAACAGTAACAGTCCCGATTTTCGCCCTTTTTGAAAGCTCTGATTTTTGCTGCCATGGAGATTCGATTGCCGGAAGCCTTAAGTGGTTTGCCATGGAGATAAATTGAGGGCATGGCAGGTTGTGTGACGGTTGTTGTGGGTAGGATTGAGAGTTTGTGAGAATGGGTTGGGTGGTGGGTTCAAAGAGAGGGTAAGTGGCAAGGTGAGGGTTGGGATAAGGGTGGGTATGATTGAGACCGTGTTGTTCGTCGGCAGCGTATGACTGAGGGTCTGATTGAATGGAGTCATCAGAGGCAGTGGGGGTCGGTGGAGACAGAGAAGCCGAAATAACTTGAGCTGTGGGTTTGGCAATTGCAGGAGAACCAGTACTATGGTGGGTAGAGGAAGGGCGGGGAAATTTTGAGGTAATTTCTCGAAGCTGGTGACGCTTCTCAAAGAACTTCGAGCGGCTCTCCTGATCCCGACGTTCCTCCTCCCTGAATATTTCGTGCATTTCGTTCCGTAAGTGTTGAAGAGCAACCATGAGCTGTGCTTGTGCATCTAGAGGAACACTCTCGGCAGGTATCTCAGATTGGGGATGGAAGATTGAACATGCGGAGAGGGTATGAGGTGGTTGAGAAAACATATCTGGAGAAGCTGGTGGCTGGAGAGGTTGTGATGGAATCCAAGGGTTTTCAAACTGAGTGTGATTCGTCTCAGTGTTCCAGTAGTAGTAGCGGCCAGTAACACCATCAAACAACTCTCGCCACGGCGGTGGAAGTTGCGGTGGGTAGGAGGGATAATCAGGGGCTGGAAACACTTTGCCCATATGGATCGAACGTCTCTGATACCAGTTGATAGGATCAAGATCCATCGATAGGATCAAGATCCATCGATAGGATCAAGATCCATCGATAGGATCAAGATCCATCAATTGGATCGAAAAAAAAAAATGCAGAAATTTAAAGAAAATAATTAAAATAGATTGATATTAATTTCTTAAATAAGAACTACAATGGAGTGGCTGAATGCCTTATATAAGTTTTTCTAACACAAACCTAGATACTCATTCAGAATATGACCCGACTCGAGTATACTAGTGAGCCCATTTAGGAAAATAAACATAATAGCCTCAAGTAATATATAATTATAATATTGCAGTCCTAACACATATTTCAAGCAGCTATTCCATTCATTAGAGCCTTGGAGGGAAAATTTCAATAAGGCAATACATGCAAATTGCTGGCACATTTACTCATTCTGAAATCAGCATTATTTTTCTCCTGAATCCACAGATTTCCTCATTCCCTCCGCCAATTGTTGTGATGAGCATTTGATTCTTATGCCAAATTCCACATTCCATCTGATCCTCTTCCAGAGTCTTACCACAGGCCTAAGCATGAAAACACAAATCCATTTAATTAAAGGACTCCCAGACAGCTGCTGAAATAGCTATATAGGAATGGAAAGTGGTGCATTCAGGTAACTCCGGCCAAACGAGTAAGGGATTGCAGCTCATAGATAAAAAAGGCTTCAAATGAGAATTGGAAATGAAACTCTAAACTTCACTCATTTCTTTTACAGCTCATAGAGAAAAGGCTTGAAATAGACTGAAGTGTAACTGAAGTCAGTACTTGTTCATAATTGAAATTACATAGAAAAAGGAATTATTCAGAGGTCAGTTCATTGATGTCTATAAAGAATGCAAGGGCACCAGAGCCACGAGCAGTGACGATAGCCATGGTAATAATGTTGTATTGATGATGATCCAAGTAAAAGTTGTTTACTGAGCAGATGTTTGGGAAGACGATCCTCCTGAGGTGCTTGCTTCACTGGATGGACTGATCTGAGGAGAACCGATGTACATATGTGGAACATGAGCTATTTTGAACCAATCCTCTCCGCTTCCTTGTATGCATCTTTCTTCAAGCTCCGGACATTCTTGGATAGAGAGATGCTGGAGTTTAGTGAGATTTTTTAGACCTGCTGGCAATGCTTGTAAATTAGGACAACCAGATATGGTCAAGGATCTAAGCGAATCAAGATTCTCAAACCATTCTGGCAAAGCTGTCAGATTTGTGCAGCTACTAATCTCCAAACAATGCAGCATCCTCATATCTTGTAAGCCATTCGGTAGAGAGTCGAACCAAGGACAACTCAGGATTGTCAAACTTCGAAGGGCAGAGAGGTGTTGCACCCCTTCGGGAAAAGAACCGAGACTTGGACAATACATAATGGTCAAATGCTCAAGGAATGTAAGCTGTTCCAAACTCGAGGACAAGGAAGTCAGACCACTGCAGTTCTCAATGGATAAAGAGCGAAGGGAGTTCATGCCTCCAATTGCACCATCCGGCATGGATATTATACTGTGACAATCACCAATTTCCAGTGACTCCAGAGCTTTGAGGTTCTGCAAACTTTGTGGCAGAAAGGAGAGCTCTTGACACCAGCGAATGATGAATGATTTTAGAGCACTAAGGTTCCCCATCTCCAAAGGCAGGGAACGAAGCTTGGGGCAGGACAAGATTTTGATGGAAGACAGATGAGCTGAAGCTATAAGTCCTTCTGGGAGGGAGGATAGGCCTGGAATATTGTCTAAGACGAGCACAGAAAGAAAACTTAAATTTGATATGGACATCAAACTTAGTTTACAACCACGCAACTCCAAATGTTGAAGAGATTCAGGCAATGGTATATGTGCTAATTTGGGACATCTATTAACGGTCAACTTCCTCAGTCTCGGGAATGAAGCTCTGTTGTTTGCACTCAACCATTCTTCCAAGTTGGAAATGTCACAGAGAGATAACTCTTCAAGCGACGAGAATGGTATGCTTGTACCATCACCATAGAGATGTGCACCAACGTGTTCAATGCTATCCATTCCTTGTAGAGAAAGAGTTTTAAGTAAGAGGAGGTTCCCAAAAGCTGGTAGATTTTGACAGTTTCCACAGTCCTTCATGTAAATTGCAATTAGATTCGGGAGAGTCCAATCAGGTAGTCTAGTTCCTGGATAGCCATTTATGACTAGCATCTCCAAATTGTCATGTGGTCTCAAGGCTTCAAGAACTTCTTCAGAATTCTGTGACAAACCCTGAGATCCTGTTATGTCTGCCACTGGTGGGGCTTTAGGTAGTTTTAACTTCAATGATTCATCCACATCTTCGCCTCTCCAATATAGTCCCAGTGACTCAATATTCTCCTTCATCTTCAGTCCCGCTGATTTCGCTTGGACTGCTGTTGTTACATTCTCTAGGTTTGTGATATTCAACGCGCCATAAAGATTCAAACCACCCAGCTCAAGGCCTAAGCTGCTATGTCCAACAATAAACAATGGCAGTGTCTGAAGTTGATGAAGTTTTCCAATACCAAAAGGCATCTTAGTCAAACTTATGCATCCAGTTATATCAAGATGTCTTAGGTTTGTCATGTTTGCCAAGTAAGGCAACCACTTGAGATTACTGCAACCAAGGAGGTTTAAAGTCTGCAGAGACACGAGTTCAACACTGTAAGGAAACCTGAATATAGGTGTATATGACAGGTCAAGATATCTCAGACATATCAAGTCCCCCAATGATTCTGGCAACTCATGAACATCACAACTGCTCAAATCTAGCATACGCAAGTATACAAAACTGGAACACATTTTATCAATGTTCTTTATCCAGCCAGATTCTCCTATATATAACATACTTCGCAAGTGTTGTGCTTTATACAGAGCTCCTGGAATTGTAATGGCTCTATATTTATAAACAACAGAGGAGTGCCGAATTTCCTCTACATTCTTTGGTTGGAGACCATTTTCTAAAATCATGTGTGTGTTACCTGCAACGTACCGTGAGAGGCCATGAATGACATCGTTCATTTTGTACGCACTTACACCACCACCATCACATCGATCTACTTCTTGAAAGAAAGACATCCACAACAAATGGGTGAAGTATTCATCACCAACATGTTCAGGTCGCTTGCTCTCATCTTCCAATAACCCTTCTGCCATCCACAAATGAATTAACTTGTGCTTGTTGAATTCATAACCTTTTGGAAATATTGAGCAGAAGGCAAAGCATCTTCTAAGATGTAATGGTAGATAAAAGTAACTCAACATGAGGGCAGGAAGAATGTCTGATTCACTGACATCTAGTTTCCAAAGTTCAGTGTTTTGCATAAACAACCACTGTTGTTGATTTCTTTTGAAGCGCATTACACTTCCCAAACTTTTTGCTGCTAATGGCACACCTCCACATTTTCTGACAATCTGCTTCCCAATGGGAAGAAGGTGTCCAAAAGCTTGTTGCTTGAACAAAGCCCAGCAATCCTCTTCCTCTAAGGCCTTCAAATAAAAAGGAGAATTCAGTGAGTCTGTCATGACTGCGGTTTTCGTATTGCGGGTGGTAACAATGACTTTGCATCCATCAACACCCCCTCTAAACAAAGGTTTTAGTTTGTCCCAGTCACTGTGATGTGAAGTCCAAACATCATCCAGCACGAGGAGGTATCTTTTATTGTGCAGCAAATGCCAAAGCCGGGACTGAAGCAGTTCAATGTCTGAGAACTTGCACTCCTCTTTAGTTACAGATTCAATAATTGTCCTCATGATCTTCTTGACATTGAAATCATCAGACACAAATATCCACATCCTAACATCAAAGTTTTGGATTACTCTCTCATCATTATAGGCTAACTGAGCAAGAGTAGTCTTACCAATTCCTCCAATACCAACTATTGGGATGATCGTGGCATATCCTTCCTGGTAAGCTTGAGAAGACAACAACAGTTTCATGACCCTCTCTTTGTCATCCTCTCTTCCATATATCTGTGACTTGATGACAAAAGAGCTAGTCTCCCATATGGAAGATCCACGATCTACCATACTAGTCCTTTTAGAAGCAAACTTAACTAGTCCCTCATTTACAGTAGTCTCTAATGCAAGAAGCAGCTGTTTAATGTGGGAACAATTTATAAGATCATCAAGTTGTTGAATAAAAGCGTGAGACCTCAAACCTTCAGCAGTCAAGTACTGAAGTCCGTCCTCAGCATCATAAGCTGCCTTTTCGAGCTTCGACAACCAAATTTTGACAGCTTTGTTCGAGAATTGTTGCTCTTCCGCGTCCTCTACCGTAGGCTGAATTAGGATCAAGGTCTCTCTCAGGCTCTGGAGGTTGTCCTTGAGATCCCACACGTCAGCGAACTTTTGTAAGACAGGGGATGCTATTCTGTCAAAGATCACTTGCAAAGCTGGGGACAAGACTAGGTCTGCCATTTCTAGCAGCAGACAGAACTGAAATCCAAGGCCCTGATGAGATGAAAATGGTTGGAGTAGAAATGCAATGGAGAAATTCTGAATAATAATGCTAGGATGGTTGACTTGAAGCCAGGGATTTTTGATTTGAATATTTGTGTAGAATAGACCAGTAAGTTGCATAACATCTTCCAATTACCATATTCGGGTTCCAATGTGAACAACATGCATCATCGGTTTTTGCCAAGTTTGACTTTGTATACCTCTAAGAAAAGTATCATTACTCTACAGTAAATGATAATTCATTATTCAGAAAATGCAGTACTACGAATCAAAGAAAATTAGAAATAGCCAAGAATTCAAAATGAGCTGGGATCATTTGAGCTATATACAAATTTACAATTAGCCAATCATACCACCACATACAACTTTCAAGGGCCAATCAATCAGGCTTATAGGAATGATGCTGTAGAAACGGCAGGAAATGATGTACTAATTTTTCAAACATTAGATTAGACATCCAGATGTTATAAAATTAAAATAAATTTACAAAGTACAAACTCCATTATTAATAAAGGAGCCCGAATTGGTGTCTAGTCCGCATCCTATCTTCATTTTAGTGAAAGTCATCAAGATAGAAGATAATAGAATTACAGCAAACTCACACAGCCATTGCAGAGGCCATCAAATTAAGAGCATAAGCTTGTTCACCGCCAAACCAGACCAAGACCACGAGTTAATTAATTCAACGATAGATCTAGTTCCGACATTGTAAACCTACCATTTTTTTAAAAACAAAATACTTGTTGTAGGAATGAACAATGTTCTAAATATCGGCGATATATCGCTGATATTTAGAAACCGATAGGATAAATGTCATATCGCCTCAATATATCGGGTCAACATGCGATATATCGGGTCAAACCGATATTTCGGTAGATTTTTTTTTTCGGTGACTTTTTTTTAAGGAGACGATGTCGTTTTGAGGAATTTAAACGCAAATAGGCAAAAGGCTTTGCTGCTTCGCCCTTCGTAGCTTCAAATCTTTCAACGCAACCACAAGCTCATCCGAGTGTGAGAGAAATTAGAGCACATTTCAAGGGATACACACAAAGAAGAGGAATAGGCTAAATACCACAAGGATGAGCAAGTTCGTATATGTTCAATTCAATGCCAAAATCATCAACAAAAACTGAAAGAATGATAAGAGAAAGGAGGTACTACTTACCAAAGAAGCTAGGGAAGCACAAAAATGGCTTGTTGAAAGTAATGTCATTGAAGATTTGACAATAGATGAACAAGTGTCCGAAGTGAGTAGTGAGATACCACCCTTGAGGGAAGTCCGAGAGGTAAGAGAGTTTTATGAAGATGATTTTATCTCGGAAGATGAGGATGAAGATAATGGAGAAGATGAGTTTGACTTTGATTCCGATAATGAGAGAGTTTATAATGCATGAATGCATAATCAATATCTCAATCTATCTTTTGTGCACCTATTTTTGTTCAATTAGTACTTAGTAGTTAATATTATTTAGTATATTTTGAATATTTTGAACTATATGTTTATAACTATATTAAATTTAAATTTAAATTAATAAAAATGATAAATCCGATATAATCCGATATATCTCGATATATCCCCGTTATATCCGTATTTTACAAAACCGATACGATGCCGATAACCGCTATTTAGACCATTGGGAAGGAATGATATAATCTCTTATACTACAGGATACTCAATGTAATGCCTACATAAAGACCTCCCTTATCAATGAATAAAGATGATGTTTCTTTATATTTTGATTCGTATTGCATTATTCTATAATACGTCATCAACACGTAGTTCTAACCCTGAGTTCCTATGTTTAGAACCCTAATTTATGAAAAATTCCTTTTGTCATGCAAATAATTTGACAGAAGAAGATGCAAAATGCCTTATATCATGAAAAAAATTGATAGAAGAAGAAGAAAATTTTCTACTGAAAAAATAAATAAAAGAAAATCGGTTTTGACCTAGAGCACCCAGAAATTCGCTATGGGCACCCCTTGTTCTTCTCCGACCAGCAAAGGTTGACGTAGTGCCGCCTCCGTCGCTAACCTGCAGCCCTAACGCTGCTAGTCTTACCCAAAATCCCATTGTCTCCTGACCTCAGGCCTGGCCTTGCTGTCGGAGCCCCAGCGTCGTCGTTCACAAGCCGGATCGACCCAGGTTTTAATGACGCAACATAGCACCAACGAGCCAACCAGACGCCAGTGATGTGAACCTAGCCTTGGGTCGTTGACCTGCGTGCCTAGAAACCCAGAAGCTGACGACCCTCCTCGAGCAACCCCGACGCTCTAGCCCTTAGAGGTCGACCCGAATTCTTAGGGTTCGACCCGGTCGTCGTTCTCCAGCTTGACCCGACTTGGTTAAAGAAGTTTTTACATCTTTTGGTAAATCAGTAAATTGGTAAATGGGAAATGGTAATTTTTCTCTCAGTAAAAAGTTTTTTTTACCATATTGTCACTTCAGTAATTTCATTTTTATTTTTAATGATTCCCTATGTGATGAATATAAACTAACCATATGTTTTTATTTTGATGAAATTTATCACATGACGATATGAAATCGAATGATGAGAGTTATTTCACGACGTATATTCATGGATTCAAGCATGACCGTGGAATTAAACAAGAGCAACACTTATACGCTGTTTATTTGGCAGACAAACAAGTATGTTTTAATTAACGTTCCTGCTTTCATGCAAATTTAAATTCCTCTGAATTTTGTCTTTCATCGGGTACTTTCAACCTCCCATTTTCAACCCGATTCTTTTGCTTCTCGGGTGGTATACAAGAATATGATTCCCTTGGTACCGAATTTTAGGAGCGTCTGGGAGTGCTGCTGTTACCATCCGTCGTCGTTGTGTGTAGCTTCAAGTTTGAAAAAAAAGGGACAAACATTGGTTTGTGACGGACATTGTCGCTTATACCACCAGTTTGTGACTAAAATTGACACTTATACTAATGGGAGCACAAAGTGTGATGTTCTTAATGAGATTATGTCATATTCTTACTCTTTGTTACATCTTAATTCATTATTTTAGAGTCATATATGTGATTAATGTGTTTTGAAAGTGCTTATATCGAATATGAGTGAATTGATGATGAAAACGTGTTAAGTGTTGAGAATCCTTGTTAAGTTATGATTCCTTATTTGATTAGGATTCATTCTTTCCTATTTCCTTGTTTCTAACTTACTTATTCTTATTAGGAAAGACAAATCCATGTTGGAGAATGAAGACAATCCTAGTTGCACAAGGAAAGAGTAGAGACTGAAAAATCAAATTCCTAGTAGGATAAGGAGAGGTCGTGCAACTTAATGGTTTCCTATTTGGAGTTGGAGTTCAAAACCAAGTTGGAGAAGGATTCCCAAGGTGTTAATGAAGAGATTTTCGTGCATATAAATCTGAATTATCAAGGAGAAGAAGATATGCACTTAGAAGTCCAATCCATGCAAGAATCATAAATCTTTCAAGATTCGTAGTCCAACTTCGACAGGCTCTCCTGGACAGCTCAAAATGAATTAGAAAATGTGTCATATATAGATGGAAAGCTCTATGAGTCTATTTTTTGTAGGATTTAGAATCGCATCAATATCTTATTCATACATGAAGTTATGTCTGAATCTTTATTCGGAGCTCCAGTGGGTTCGGCAGGATTATCTCAACCATTGATTTGCTTTTGATCCAAGGGTTGTGAGGGAAAGTTTAGGCCTTGTTTCACCTATATATAGAGGCACGAATCTACATTAGAATCATCATCAATCCTTGCACAAGTACTACCCAAAGCTCTGCCCAAACACATTCATCTCACCAAGAACCCTAGAACCCGAAATTCATCCTTTATCATATTTTCGATCCAAAGCAAGTAGCCTAGGATATTCGTTTGCTTGAAGTAAACCCCGTAGAAATTTTTCAAAGTGTAACTCTATGATCTTCATGTTTTATTTCAGTTTTCTTGTTCTTAGATGATTTTTGTTTTTGTTTTGTTAAAGTTTATTTCGATCTTGTCTATGAGATAGTTGTGACTTTCGAATTGTGTAATGATGTAAAATTTTCGATTTCTATTCAATGAGTTTAGGTTTTATGCTGTGAGTTTCTGCCTATGTTCTTAATTAATTTTTGGTGTGTTCTTATATTGCATGTGTGATTAAGACAAGTAGTTGATGTTGCATATGTTAATCATTAAAAGCTAGTAACGATTTTGATACAGGTAGTTGATTAACTGTTTGTTCTTTGTTATCTCATTGATTATATCCTTAAGTTTGGCGTTGGATAGATGATTTAAACATGTTAATTTCTCTATGTGATACGTAATTGCATGATGAATTGGTATGTTAGATTTCGTTGCAAGATAAGTAGTCGAGCTCGATAGTATCCATGTATTAGGAACCAAGTAGGAACTTGATGCATGATCAAACTTAAGTTGAACTAAGTTACATACGGCATGAACATGATTGAGAATAGATTTCGGTGCTTTGTTCTTACATGATTTGTTTGGTGATTGCTTATGTGTTGGTTGGTTGATCACATGTATATATTAGCTTAGATTTATTTTATGTTTTGATCCGAGACTTATATCAATCTTTTATATCTCTTTGTGAATTCGTTGTTAAATGTTTGTGATTCTTGCCCTTGTTGGATCCTCGGTTTTGTGAACGATACCCTCTTACTTTATACTAATAATGATGCTTACATGGTTAATATTGATGTCGAGTAATAAAGTTGATCAAATGGCGTTGTTGCTCGGGATCCAAAAAGATGGCCTGTAAAAGCCCGCAAGGCCCGTTTTATAAGGGCGGGCTTTGATCATAGACTTTTTGTAAAAGCCCGGCCTTTTTTAAATGTAATAAAACCCGGCTCGGCCCGCTACAAGCCCGCCATGAACGAGCCGGCCAAGCCCGTTGACGAGCCCTAGTGAAAACAAAGAACTCAAAAACAAGCAAACACCACCATGTAGCTTGTCACGTCCCAAATTTTGAGTAATAAAAATTCAATTTGAAGACATGACAACTCAAATTAGAAATCAAATATAATACACTTACAATGTTTACAAATCTTGATCAAATCGTAAAAGTAACGATTACAAGGAATTGATAAAAGACAATTCTTAAAACACAATCGGTCTACCCTTGTTGCTACTTCTCCGAACTCTCTCAACGCAAATCCGAACATCAACTTGCACAATTAACCATATACCATGGATTGGTGCATTGGGTTATAAACAACAAACTCGGTAAGCTTTTGAAGCTCGTATGAGCATACTTGACTCAAGAATAACATGCTTATAATATATAAGCAACGACATTTACATTCCACATCATATACACGCATAAATGAATGATAAATGTTAATGGTTTTTGCATAAAATAGTAGTTCATAAACTTACTTAAATTTACAACAGAATGAAGTGGACGAGAAAACCAACAACGCAACCCAAAGGGAAATGCATGACAAAATCATATCCCTTTCTCAAAGGGAAATGTATACTTTGGTTTTATTATTAAAAACTCCATATCCCTTTCTCAAAGGGAAATGCATGACAAAATCATAATTTGAGAATTTAACAACTCAACAACTAACAAAAAATCTCGCAATTAAATTTCCTTTTAAAAGCATGCACTCATGAGACCCAGATAACCCCACTAGGTTACCCCTCATACGTGAATCGGTAGACAAACTACAGGTTTAACTGATCGTAACCAACCAGTCGGCCAAATACTTGATTCCCGATTTACTTGACATCACCAGATCTTAATACCATAATACGTTTTAACAAAACTCATATGTTAAAACAACATGTACAATATAATCAATCCAACCATGATAACATTGTATTAAAATCTAAGTAACTCCACGACAACACGATATAATAACATCATACTAATAAACCAGATTACCGGAATGTACATTTTCTTCCATTCCGGCCCATTCCGCCAACATTATCAAATATCCACATTCAATAAACCAATTTATCGAATGTACATTTTCTTCTCTTCCGATCGCTTCCTACATATTACATATAAACACATTCAAGGATATTAAATATATATAGCAACATATATATGTATATTATTATTATCATTTAATATCCATATATAAATTGACTATATCATATCAATATCAATATACATACACCAATTTCATTCTCAACCATTAATCATAGTCCATAATCACCAAAATTTTCTAAAATCATTATATTAAAATACCATTTTACTTATCCATGAACTGTAGACAATCAAGTTCACATAATTTAAAACTGATAACACCACCCCCTGAATGAGATGATCTCCGGCTTAATCTCCTCTAATTTCGGCCGCCGGACCGGTGGCCGGAACCCTAGCAAGCCCAACTGGTGAGCAATCCGGTCCGGTAACCTTACTACATGGATGTGTATCATCATTAACGCCACTCACAGTGGCCCACCTAAATGACAGACGATATGCGCTGGTGCACACTCCCACATTAGAGGAAGAGCCATGCACATTTCCCAATGCACCTATAAACAGGCTACTTGAACCATCTAATAGAGGTAACATATTCCTAAGTCCTTAACTCTCGAGCTTATCCCACACCAGATTCTCACTTAAGTTTCGGAGGGTCAAAGGCCGGCGCATCGCTGACCCTTTGACTTTGACTTGGGTTGTGTGCAGGTCCCACTGAGCTGACACATCGGAATACAAGGCTACGAGGTTAGGTCCCCAGATTTAACACCCGTAACAAAAACCAAAACATATTTTTAGAACAATTTTGATAAGTTAATAATACATGGACTATGTTAATTAACCACTCAAATTAAATTTGTAACAAGTGAGGTTTACTCACCTCGAAATCCCGCTGCGTCTTCTACATAAACATTGAAAACACTTATCCCTGCAACCACTCCACGCAAGGTAAAACGTACATAATCATATCAAGGTCACAACTCAACATCACTTATGGCATAAAAACATGGTTAAGGTCCTCATATCCTCACTTAACTAAAACTCAAAGTTAAGCCACTTGAGACAACTTCACAAGAGAATAATTAAAATCTCCGACTACCCCAAACTGCAGAAAGTCATATGAACAAGTCTAACAAATGATTCAATCCATACTAATCAACCACCACCTAAATCGAACTATGAAATAATCCTATCACGCTGTAATGATAACTACATATTCACAGGTAGCATACCAAAACGCTCGTACTAATGAGCATATCATCGTAGGATACACCAACACTCCTAAACCATTGAACTAACTCTCTCAACTCCAACTAACAAGTAAATCAGAGTAATGAAAGGGTCTTATTTACTTGGAGCTTAGATAGAATGCCAGGAATCAACAAAACAATGCAGGCAAGGAAGCACTGCCGCCAAGGAAATGTTGGACACTCTACTCTTGGAATTGAGCTATAAGGCTTAAGCTGTCGTGTCTAGGAGAAGAAGCAGCGCAAGATATGACTGAAAACTTGTTGCAATAGAGCCGAGAACATCTAGAGAGATCGAGTCACCGCCGTTAACCCATGCTCTTCGATTTCTCGTTCTCAGCTCAAAATGCCTCAACCCACTACCACTGGGATCGTTGCAAGGAGGAGAGGGAGTAGTTCAAACCGGCCTCGGTGTTTAGAACCATCAGAACTCGCTGAAAAACTGGAAACGTAAGTCGAGTCGCCAACGGGTAGTCAGGTTGGCTTCTAGCCCTCGATTTGTGCATCTCAATGCGAACTGGCGCAAGCGACCACCACAGGGAGGCACACGCGGAGGAGATGAAGAGATCTGGGCTGTCTCCGTCACCTGGAACTACCGAAGTTTGTCAGAAAATTCGGATCGGGTCGGGTTAGAAGGAAAACTTTGATAGTAAAGGAGACGTGCGAGAGAGAGAAAGAAAGAGAGGAGAGATAATGTCACACAAAAAATGAAAACCCTAATGAAGATTTTCCTATTTATACTTATAAATTACCGAAACCTAAAAATATCTATTGCTCATAGCTTCTTCATATGATCTTCAAATTACGCGACTACAATTTATATGAAGGAAGTTTCCTAAGATTCTCAACGAATAAAAAGTCAACACTCAGACCCTTTAAATGGAACGTTTTCGAGAAATTAAACGTTCAAACACTTTCGTTTTCACCCTTGTAAAATAAATTAGACAACGACCAACTTAAAAATATCGGGAAACTCATTGGAAAAATAGATACTGATTTTCGGTGTATTACATAGCTGCAGCCAAATGTTAAAACATGACAACGTACCAACAAGGACAAGTCCCTAGACTGGAGGTGGTGGTGATCAAGATGAATGAGTTGCTAAGAAACTAAGATAAGAAAGAGATAGACTCATCCTCCTAGCTTGCTTGAATTCAAAGGAAATAGGTAGCAACAAACAAAGTGGGGTTTGTAACCTTGTGTTTGTTTTCGTCGGAAAATGCACACGTCTGTTGGAATTCGAGGAGTTTATAATTTAATCTGGGGTCTCTTTCAGTCTGGAGATTTATTACGACGGTTGTCTAGAGCTAACTAACTACAACTTCACACCTGTAATGTTTAAGTGATGACTTTGAATCTTTGATGGTTAATGCATATGATATGTGTTGTTTTTCATATGAGGGATGGGCACACATTGAGAAGATATTCTTGTTAGAACCCTTTGAATTGATATCTTGCGAGTCAGGACACTCCACCATTATTTGCAAAACTACCAAATCGTTTTGTTTTCTTCCTTGCAATGGTGGATTGCATCACAAGGAAGAAAATGGTTTGTGTTTTCCTTAATCGTTCCAAATATGTAGGGCATCTATTGAGAATTAACCACTTCATATCCGAATTCATCAGTCAGATTTCTCAAAATTATAAGAAAAAAATGGAAATTTACTACTGGCTAGAGTAAATAAGTTAAAGGGATTTCCAATTCAAATGAAATTTCTAAATCGTATATATATGATACTAATATTTTGACACTCCTAATTGTGAGTATATTATAACATATTGTCCATGTTATATATGAGCTATATATATCAATTCAGTTTATGACTTTCATCTTACTAGCATCATGACACACACTCCACTCCGTGTGTTACATTTTTTTTTCTTTCATAGAAATAAAAAAAAATATTTCATAAAAAGAAATAAATTGACAATGGATAGTTTACATAGTTATCTTCACAATAGTTGATAGTTATTATTAATTTAGACTGAATTGTAAGATCATGATTTTCTCCTTATTTCTCTCTTATATTATCTTTTTTTTTCACTTTTATAATTTGTAAATTACAATCGTACTCTTAGTACCATATACAGACATAATTAAGATATTAATAAACTATGAACATTTTAGGTAGTTCAAAACTTTAACAAACTTCCCTCCTGATTTTATTAAGAGGAAAATTCACCAACAGTCTCTGAACTCATGTGGTAAGGACAGTTTGATCCATGACCTTTAAAAATGATTAAAGAGATTCCTGAACTCTTATTCTGATATCAATAAGGTACTTCTGTTAAAACTTTTGGAATATTGCGTTAAAATATTCTTTTTTCTGTTAATTTTGTCATTTTGTTATTTGTTAGTTGGGAATTTATTTTTTTGAGTTGATCTAATCGAAGATTAAACCTTTCGAGTTCTGCAACTTTGTTATTGTCTTTTTCTTTATATAGATAATCTAGAAATTCAATCAGGCTAGGTCTTAACGGATCAATATCTGCTACTCCAATCTCCTTTTGGAAATGAATATGTTCGTCGTTTAGGATATTTAATATTCTACAAACGTATTTTATGGAGTACTGGCTTTCTTGAATATGTTTTGAATAAAAGCACACTTGCCACTTATCAATAGCTTTTTCAGTACAAAAAGACTGGTAATTTTTAGGTCTGACTTTTTTTTTATTGGATAAAAGGAGCCAATTTTGTGGCATAAGCCTGATCTTCACTTGTTTCTGAGCGAAACAAGCTCTGATACCAGCTAGGGCGAATCTAACCGATGCTCAAAATGTGAAGAGGTTTCTGATCTTCTTCAAACATTTCTTGAAGAACTTCGATATTTTCTTGGGATGCGTAGATTCTACGATGTATTCTGTAGATAATATCCCAATAATTTTTTGTATTTCTTGGAAGGTTCTTTCTATTTCTTTCTAGTTTTTTATATTTTTCTTTTTCTTGTTGCAATTCTTTTAAAGACAGTTTAGCAAACGCTAAAAACTTAAGTCTAGAAGATATGATAAGTGCTATGATGATAAAATAACTGTTTACCTTTGAGTATATAGGGTAGATTTAAAGATTAGTAAACTGCTTAGAAAAATAAATTTTAAGAATTAGGTCCACCATGCTCTGTCAAAATTTTAACAAAATGACAAAATTAACAGAAAAAGAATATTTTAACGGAATATTCTAAAAGTTTTAACAGAAGTACCTTATTGATATCAGAATAAGAGTTCAGGGATCTCTTTGATCCTTTTTAAAGGTCAGGGATCAAACTGTCCTTACCACATGAGTTCAGGGACTGTTGGTGAATTTTTCTCTTTTATTAATAAAAGACTTCCTTCTCATAAATATAAAAGTGTATGGCTTTCATCGAGATGAATGCCTACTACTTCGACGAGTTTGGTTTCACTCTCTATAGATGTTCAACCATGATTATACAATTTCCCTAACACATATGCACTGATCATTCCTAAAAGGTCCAGGAAAATCATCCATAAACCTCAAGTTTTTATTGAAAACAACAGAATTAGAAGAAGTACTTTGTTTTTTTTTTTTTGATAATTTTCCCTACTAAATATCTTGCTTTCATGGTAACTACAATCCGTGTGTTGTATTTAGTTTTTTTTAACAGAAATTGTAAGAAAAAAAAACAAAACAGATATAATAATAAGTAGTTATGTTTCTCTTTCTTTATTTCCTTATATTTTTTCTTTTCATTTTTATATTTTGATTCTTCAAACCAATAGATTTTGGAATTTAATAAACTAATAGTTTCTTATTTTATTAATATAAGATGTAAATACATAAATAAAATTGAAATAAAGAAAAATCACACGGAAGTTTGAGGAATTTTTGAACCCACCACCTTACCCTCCTGGCTCAACCCGCCCGCCACTCGCATTTCGCCGCTAACCGCCGCTGGGCCCACGGCAGAGTATGCCTGCTGCGGCGGCTGCACAACCCCTCCACCCTGCGGAGTATAGTAAACCTGCCTCCCCGTCACGCTGTCGTACGCCACCTGAGTATACGGCGTCGTTTCGGGGTACGTAGCCACGTACTTGGGCGCTTGCGGAGGTAGACTGCTCGT
This sequence comes from Argentina anserina, assembly GCF_933775445.1. Classification (NCBI taxonomy): domain Eukaryota; kingdom Viridiplantae; phylum Streptophyta; class Magnoliopsida; order Rosales; family Rosaceae; genus Argentina; species Argentina anserina. Next base: position 8,833,876 of record NC_065873.1, on the reverse strand, counting down.
TTGCTGCTGTGGCTGAGGAATAGCACCGTATACCGGCTGGTCCCGGTAAACGTCTGAAGGCATTCTCTGCTGCTGCTGCTGCTGCTGCATGTGGTAGTACCCTTGACTGGTTGGGCCGGTCACTGATCGCACCATCGGTGGCACGTGATACACACCGCCTCCTCCCGCGCCCGCGTTGATCATGTACATGGACTGTTGTTGATGATGATCGGGTAGTGCTCCAGCAACCGTCCCCGGGAACCCCACGCTTGATACATGCTTATTCTCCGGCCAGTAGCCTACCGGAGCCGAAACCTGCGGAGGCACAGTCACAGCAGGAAGCTTTTCCGGCACCTTCTGCATGTTGAAGTAATCACCGGCGACACCGTAGCCTCCTCCTCCGCCGCCGACGAGGTTGTCGTCGCTCTTTCTTCGGTGGTACTGATGATCAGTTTGCTCTCCGATTTGCAGCCTCTGCAAATCTTGCAGTTGCCTTTGGAACTCCACCGGGCTCACTACCAGATCCGACCCGACGACCCGGTCTCCCAGCCCTGATCTGGCTTGAAACTCAGGCGGAGGTGGAAGTTGATCCGACGCCGGCGGAGGAGGAGGTACTGCGGAGGTGACAGCAGCAGCAACGCCGGCCTTGGGCCAACCGGGGATGAAGTGAACGTTGTTTTGAACGGGAGGCTTGGGAGTCGGGTCGGGCAGTGGAGCGGGACCCGAATTCAAAGCCTCGACGAATCGATCCCTATCGGAGCGGTCCGACCCGAAGCTGTCACAGTGGTTGATGAGGGGGAAGAGAAAGAGACGCATGCGGGCGGGCCTGACGGAGGCGCGGTAGAGGCGGTCGTACTCGTGCATCATGTGGTCGAGGTCGTCGTCGTTGGTGACGGAGATCAAGGCGTCGAGGTCTTCGCCGGGGAGCTGGTACTTGCAGGAGACGTCGGAGGAGTCGGAGAGGGAGGAGAGGCGGGAGAGGAGGGCGGGGAGATTGATGGAGCGGTCGACGGCGAGGATCTTGGTCTCGCCGCCGGTGTAGCAGAGCTGGTTGTCGTGTGGACGGGGGAGGATCTTGCCGCCGTAGCTGCACATGAACTTGACCTTGTAGTTCTGCTGCTGCTGGGACGACTCCTCCCACGGCGGCGGGTTCTCGAAGTCGACCTCGCGGGAGCGCGGCGAGGAGTCGCCGGAGTCGGGGTAGGAGCTGTAGGAGTAGTTGTTCTCCATGGTGCTCTGAGCTTTAGATTTCTGAGTGCATGATCGATAAGGGGTTGATATATTTTGAGAGTTTGTGATAGAGTGACGGGCTGTGAGGAAGGGGGACACGTAGCATTTGCTGATTTGAAGATGACGTGGGTGGGGGGTGGTGAGGTGATGGTGATCAGTGGGGGAGGCAGTAGATTTGGATTAGAAGGACTTTCTGGGCTTTGGAGGTGGAGACCCAATCAAGTGATAAGAGAGTGACGTCTTGACCGGGATTTGACTTGGAAGGAGTGAAACAGATAAAAGTAAAAGGGGAAATGACTGAAAATCCGCATCTATTTTTAAAATTAAATGACATGTATCTTGTTTTTTAACCATTGTTTAATTATTAGTCATGTAACGATCCTAAAATTTCAAGCTTAAAAATTCAAAATTTCAAAGTCGTTAAACACTAAACAATTTCAATGAAATCGAAATCATTTGAAATGCACAGCGGATCATTACTGAGTTCTCAATACAACTCAGAAAACCAATTATTACAACCCAAATTTATAATTCAGCATTACATAAGATGGAAATGTAATAATCCTCACAATCTCTCACAAAACTCACAAATAAATCCACACCAATTCTCACACGCAAATCCACGCTAGAAACCACACCACAAGCAGGATACGAACGACTTCGAATCTCCGAAGTCGTCACTCAATCTCCACTAATCAACACCTGTAGAATTATCCCCTACACTATCGAATTAGTGCACCGGGATTGTAAACACAACCCGGTAAGCTTATAGCTCGTATGAGTAAAATGAAAATATCATTCGCATATCAATATATACGAAAAATCACAAATCGACAAATATAAATGCCCTCATGAGTCAATGGACGGCCCATCTGGTTGTCCCAAAAATATATGAAATGAAAGTGCTCATGAGAAATCGGGCAACCCTTCTGATTATCCAAAAACATTTATAATACGGGTACTAATGAACGCTGATACACATCTGTTACCCCTCACGTAGTACACCGCTGATATTGGGTAACCACCCGCTACCCAATATCCAAAACAATATGAGTACTCATGAGCCGATAACCACCCGTTACCTCACATGCAGTCTCCGGCAGACAGACTAGAGCTCTAACTGTATCGTAACTTTTGCCCGGCCAAAGGCTAGGTTTCGACTTGCCAAACACGTACAATAATCTCACATCATATTGTACAAAAATCAAGTCCGAAGACAATTCAACATTTTTAACAATCTCCATGTTAAAATTCACGTACAATAATCTCACATCATATTGTACAAATCAAAATCACATGCTCGATAATATGTTGTCATCGAAATGACATCATCACGATAAAATCATAACAGTATGTTATATAGCAAAATATATATATGTACTTATTTACCATTTATACAATATATATATAATCCATTATATCATATACATGTCATAATTCATAAACACGTCCGAAGACAAAACGTTTAACAACACATTAAAATCACGTACAATAATTACACCTCATATTGTACAAATTAATTCACATGCTCGTCATATAATTCTCGTCATCGAAATGACCAATTCCAATGAATTGATAACAATAATATAGCAAACTATATATATAAGTACGTATTTACCATTTACACAATATATATATATATATTCCACTATATCATATACATGTCGCATTTCAATATTTAAAACTCTTGCAAAAATCTTGAATTCACCGCAAGGGTAGATTCATAAATATGTGAGATTTTACTCACCTTATCAACTCGAGCGTAATTCCACAATTTCCCAACATAAATCATTTCCTTGATTTATCGATCACCTTGAAAAGATAAGAAAAGAATTTAGAGGCGTTTCGTAAACGTTTAAATACCGAAACAGTAATAATCGGTTACTGTTTAGCAATTTTCGGTTTTAAGAATTTACTGTTCATCGAGTACTATTCACTGTGTAATATTCACGTATTACTATTCATGTATTACTGTACAATACACATCCAATATGTATCTCTGTTACGAGTACATACTGTTTGCATATTTCTGTACTTATAAATACTATTCAAATGTACGTACTATCTTAGTAAATTAATAATTACTGAATTACCCTTCCAAAATTACATTTTACATTTACTAAAAGTAATTTACATTTACATTTACTAAAAGTAATTTACATTTACATTTACCGTACGTAAATAAAATTTACATTTACCGTATGTAAATCACCTTTTTACATTTACCGTACGTAAAAATAAATTACAAAATTACCCTTCGGAATCACTGTTCACGCGCCAATGCCAAACACGGCGCGTATCACGCCACCGCCGCCCCATTTCTCCCCTTTTCCTTCTCCTCTGCCCCTCCACAGCCCAAGGCCACATCTGGACCTCCTCACGCACTCACACGCGCCGCCTAAGGCGGCGGTGCTCCATTCTCCTCTACACCTCCGATTCTCCTCCGAAATCCTTCCAATTCGATTCCCAATCCTCCCAATCACTCCCAAAACATCATACAATCACACACAACAATCAATTTCATCAAACCTTACCTAAATCGCACGGTGGAGGCTTCGATTCGTCGTCGAGCAGTGGCGAGCGGGTGCGAGGCTCAGCGAGCTTGAGGGTTGCAGCGGGGGTCACGCGGTGCTCCAGGGTCAGGCGGTGAGGGACAAGGCGGCTTGGAGGCGGAGATCACGGTGCGATGCAGAGGGAGGCTCGGGGAGAGAGATGGAGGTCTCGGCGGCGAGCCAGTGCGTCGCAAGCTCGGGGGTTGGAGAGGAAGGTCGCACGATCCTTCTGAGCACGGCGGTGCGGCCCATGGAGGGCTGGAGGGCGAGATCGCCGATGGGGTCGTTCGGAGGGAGAGAGAGCTCGAGAGAAGAGAGAGAGCTCGAGGGAGGCACGGGGTATGGGTTTCCAGAAATGGAAACCCTAACTCCTATATTTAACTATTTATACTAGTTTCCAAAATCGGAAATGAACTTCCGACGTTAATAACTTTCTCGTACGACTTCCGATTCGAATGCGTGAAGCGTCCACGATCTCGTATCGACGAGCTCTATAACTTTCGTGAAGGAAGTTTTCACAACCGAGCAACGGAATAAAAGTCCATATATTCGTTCGGAAAGGTAACGTTTTTTCTAATCAAACGTTCCGAGAACGTTTCCGTTTTCGTTTCATAAAGTCGCCAACAATCAAATTCATTCTAATTAAATCTCACAAACTTTATTGAATTCAAATCAAACCAAATATCGTTTTGAAAAATAGGGTTATTACAAGTCAACAATACAAATTTAACAAAATATAACTATAATTCTCTAAATTTTAACTTTAACTCAGATTTTTTTCTCTTTTATTTTCCAACAAATATAACCTAACTCATTCTGAGATTTCAATAAAAAGAAAATCTCATTCTGCATCTACCGTATCAGTCGGGGGATAAAAAAATATATCAGAGATATATCGATATGTATCAGATTTATCAGATTTGCTTATATTTAACAAAAAATATATTATATTTATAAACTTACACTTAAAACGATACCATATAAGCTAAGAACACGGAATCAAATTGAAAAAAAAACACATGAATGGTATAAACTAGAGGAAAATTAGTTAATTTGTTTTACAATTATAACACACGAACGACACCAAATAATTAAAAAAAAGGTGTATACGAATGATTAGTTAGGCTTGTAATTCATCATATCTATGAAAAAATAAAAAAAATATATGAAAATTGAAAAAAAATATATATAAATTTTTCAAAGGAAAGAGGAAAAAATATTGAAAAATAAAATAAAAATAGAGTCAGTCCGATATTGACCCGATATATCAGAGTTTAACCAATATTTTGACCGTTGACCGATAAAGTCAATCAATATGGGGATATGTTATCGGTTTCTAAATATCGCCAATATATCCGATATGTAAAACACTAGACAACACAACAGTGCAACGAATTTGAAGACATGAAAATTTGCAATACATGTGGGCAAATATTGCCTTGCTTTATCTTAAATTTTGATTGATCATATATATATGTAGGCAAATGTTACCTTGGTGGCTACTGACCAAGGCTTACTGGATACATGGTTTTCAATAGAGGAGCCAAAGAGGGCAGGTGGATCATGGATGGACTTGTTCATGTTCAATCCTTGAACTCCCTGTATAAATGGAAATCCTGCGCGCATGTTGTCACGCCCCAAATTTTATATAATAAAATTCGAATTCAAAACGTAACAACTCGAATCAAATCAAATAATTACATTTACAACTTGTATAAAACGTGATCTACAAGATAATTGCAATAGTTACAAAGAACTAGTTATAAGAAAAATTCTCAAAATACAATGTTCTACCCTTGTCGCTACATCCCCAAACTCTCTCACTGCAAATACGAACATCAACATTCACAAATAACCCTACACCATGAATTGGTGCACCGGGTTGTAACAACGAACCCGGTAAGCTTTTTAAACCTGTATGAACATGCTTATAATATATATATATATATATATATATATATATATGCAATAACATTTAACTCCTCATAACACACTTGCATAAAATAAAAAAAGATTAGTAATTCCTGCATAATAACATAGTTTAGAAATTCACACAAGTATACTACAAGATGCAAGGCATAAGAAAACCAACACCTCAACCTGAAATCAAGAACTACTATTTGAAACAAAAAAAATAACTCACTCTTGTTGTTCATTTATAACCCAACAACTATAAGGAAAATCATCAAAAGAATTTGCTTTAAAAAATACGTACACATGGGACCCAGATACCACAAGTGATATCCTCTCATGACGTAACAGATAGACTAGATGTCTAACTGATTGTAACTAATCACTCGACTAAAGGCTTGACTCCTAATTTATTTGCCTCCTATCACAACTGTGACCCAAGTCCGAAGACCAGAAAACATTTTAACGTGACTCAAATGTTAAAACAACATGTACAATATAATCAATTCACCCATGATATATATTGTACCCAAAGACATTCTGAGTCTCACATGACTCTCATGTAACCCAAATTACTCTTCCACACAAACATATCAATTGTAATATGATATAATAATTCTTCACCAAGAATAATTACCACAAGAGCTTCAATACCATATATCACAAATATAACATCTCATAAAGTGACTCACACAATATATACACAACCATGCCAATAAACCATTTTACTGGAATGTACATTTTCTTTCCTTCCGGTCCATTCCGCCAACAATATCAAATAACCACACTCAATAAACCAAATTACCGGAATGTACATTTTCGTCCCCTCCGGTTCCTTCCTCCACTTTAAGATATATTCACATTCAAGAATATAAAATATAATATAGCAACGTATATATGTATATTATTATTACAATTTAATATCCATATATAATTGATTATATCATATCAATATCAACATGCATAATCCAATTTCATTCTCACATTCACCAAGTTCATATTCACCAAAACCTTTTAAAATCATTTTATTAAAATACTATTTTACTTACCCATGAACCGTATACGATCAAGTTTACATAATTTTAACCAAAACTATATTTTTAGAACAATTTTTATAAGTTAGTGATGCAAAGACTATGTTAACAACTTAAACTAAATTCAATAATTATAACGCTACTTCGATTGATACGCCCCGATTCTTTTACAATTCCTTACGATTTTACTTTTATATTTTTACTCGAATTGAGAGTCATAATAAGTGTAACGACTTTAAAATTTGACTTTTTGATGCGTAAGTTTTTTTAGAAAACTTTCTTCACAAAGTTGTAGAGTTCGTCAATACGAGTTCGTAGATACGCGATATGCCCAAATCGGAGTTTGTATAAAAGAGTTACGAATAAAAAAGGAAGTGGGGTAATTTTGAAAAATAGTATAAATAGGGGGTTAAATTAAAGAAAATCATGAAATTTGAAAATCAGAGTTTCGTACCACTGTTCACTCCCCTTAACCTAGAAATTTCTCTAGTGCTGATCTCCGCAGTCCGGCCACTAATCGACATCCACCGGTCCCATTCAAACCATCTCATCATTTCCAGTTGATCTGTACCGGTCTCACACCACGTCGATTGTCGTACACGGCGCAACAACGATCGCAAAATTTGGCAAAAGTCAACGCCACTGTGCGACCTCTTTTCAGCGACTTCGGAACTTGGGGTTACTACTAATCAACGTGATCTTTCATTCTGGGCATGATACGATCAGAGTTGGGCGACGAATCGAGCTAGATCACAAATTTGAAATCGGTGTATTGTTCCAAAGTTCCTCCACGTTTTCCGGCCACTTCCCTGCTGATTTGGTCTCCGGTGTAGGTATGAAAGATGTTTGGTTTTTGTGTGATCTACAACTTTTATGTTGGGGTCGAATGATTTTGGTGAGGCTGGAGAGTAATGGCGCTTGGGGAACACGCACAGCCATGGTGGCAGCGCGTGCGGCGACGCATTTAAAGGTTTTTAGGGTAGTGAGTTGGTCGATCGAGCAGTGTTCGTTGATATGAACCCAATGACATATATTTTGACGAATTTGATTATCTTTAGAGCCATAGAGAGAGTTGGTGGTAGAAATTTATGACATCGTGATTGTGTATGAATGTGAATCATTGTTGATATGTTACTCCTTGACTCAGGACGTCGTACAAACACTTTGCTTGACGAGGACCCTTACATCGGGCTCTACTTGTTATATACTATGAGTGGACCTTGCTTTTAAATGTATATGAATGTTGTTTATTTTTCGGAATCATTGATTAATAGTCATAACGTTGTGGGTTTGTGGTTTCAGTTAGTTGGAGTGATTGGCTTGATGGATAGTTGAACTACGAGTAGCTTGATCCCTTTCAAAAGGGTATGTAGGTAGCCTGACCAAGGTTTGGATGCAGCCACCATTATTTTAGTATAAATATCATTTCTTTAATGATCTACATTGAGTTTTAAAGCGTAAACTCAAGTTGGGTTGTTACAGCGGTATCAACATCGTACTAGAAGGATGGTGTGTTTGGTTTCGTGTGAGTCCGTGTGTTTGAACATTTAGTTAGTGTTTATGAACATGGTGATCATATGAGTACTTAATGAGATTTTTAGGTTGAGGTTGACGTATTTTATATTATTTTGATTCACCTTATTCTTTTTGACAAAGCCCTATCAACTCGGTTATTTCGTAGGAATCAACGAGGTATAGGCACTCCTATCAACTCAACTATTCCATTGGAATCAACAAGGTACAAGCACCTTAGCCCTTGACTAATTTCATTAGAGATGATACTTTTGTCATGGTTTGATATTATGTCCGAGAGGGTGGTTGTATATTTGTTTATGAGTGAGACTTGGGGTTATGTTATGGGGCTTGTGTCGGATACTTTAAGGTGAGTGTATGGAACCGGAAGAAAGGGGATGAACTAGTGGTCTTTGTAGATTACAGAACCGGAAGATAGGGGATGAACCGGCAGATTATAGAACCGGAAGAGGAGTGATGAACCGGTAGATTATAGAATCAGAATTAAGGAGATGAATCAGCAATGCAATGAGAGTATGGAATCGGAAGATTGGGGATGAATTGGCAGCGGTATTGATGTTACCGAGTCACTAGAAGAGAGAGGATGTACTAGTGAACTCCAGATAAAGATTTAGAAAGAGAGAGGACTAGTAACTCGTCGAGTGTTGTGTGGTCTCGTATTTGCTTTCTCAGTGGACTTTTTGTTTTAAAAATAAATTCACGCGGTTCAATTTTTATATAATGTTATTTAATTTTTCTTATGTGATCATGTAGTGTGTTGTGTTTTTGTTATTGACTCCGTCTTCTTAGTGGGTTGGGCGGTTGCGGTTTAAGATGAGCTCTAAAGCTCTAGCGGTGGTTTGAAAATTTTGGGGAGCATGGTGGCTCTAGGTGTTGAGGTTGGATTTGAGATATTGGGGAGTGTCATTTTGTGTAGGTAGGATTGACACTTTCCGGAGAGACTATGCTGAAATTTTCGGTATACTCTTTTAAATAGTGGTCCACGCACGACTTTCCAGATATTAGAGTAATATTTGAGGTGGGTTGTGTCATCGATCATGATGATCATTGTGAGGTTTACTTACCTCGTACTCCCGCTGCATCTTCAACACAACCATAGAAAATACTAGTCACCGCAACCACTCCACGCAAGGCAACATGTACCTAATCATGAAAATGTCACAACTCATTATCACTTGACGCAGAATAACAACGATTCTACTTTCCCCACTTGAAACTAAACTCCGCAACAAAGCTACTTGAGCCGCAACCTTATCCATGACTATAACAGCCTTTGAACTATCCAACATTATCCTATACCATAACAATAGTGAATTCAAACATTGAATCCACACGGATTAACCTTCTTAACTAATCAAAACTCCAACTAGTAACAACTTCACACATATTCAACATTCTCATTCCCATACGTCAATGATCAATTGGAACCAAACTTGCAACACCCTAACATGCTCAAATTACCAACAAAACTATAATTATCCCATAGCCCTAAGCCGCCCCAAAAATGTTCAAATTGCCACCACCCACTCTAATCAATATGTAGATTATGACAATAGAAGCATTTTCATACATGAGCTAAAACAACTTCATTCGGTCAAATCGAGCTCCAACACTACTGCCAATGCCACTCACTGAAACAACACTCAACACTTTAAACGAGCTACATTGCTTACCTAGACGTGACCAGGAGGAGGGGCGCATTCAATTCCTGTTTGTCCATTAATTCTCAATTCGTCTCTTCATCGCGGGGTAGAGCAGCGTGGTAGCTCGCAAGGCTCATAACCTTGAGGTCACGGGTTCAAATCCCGTCTCCGCAACATTTTTTTTTTTTTGAAAAAAACAATCTAATAATTAATTAATTACCGTTTTTCTTTGGGGTGGGAGGAAAAGAAAGGGAAGAGTAGAACCACTAGACTATTGCGGTCAACTATACTTATATGCCTGTCCTTTGTGCATAAACCCTTGTGATGGTTTCGCGCAGCTTCAGCAGCTCTTCCGCTTCCAGGACAAATTCCCCCGTCTGTGCCTCATAAAAAGAACTAGCAGGTTGATGGATCATTACCCTGATGATATAATATATGATATAACATAAAAAAAGTTTATTCTATCTCGCATGATGAAAATGAAAGGTGAGTAGATAAAGACTAATCAAAAAAGATATAATTGAACAACCGTACATGCATCTTTTGCGCATTGCATACGGCTATATAATGGAATTTACTTTTTTTTACCTTACCTTACTTACATTGAATAAATATAAATCAAGATAAAACGAATAACATAGCCCGATTGCACTGAAATCAAGTTCCCAATCCCATTAAAACAAACTACCTCAATCTACAACTTCCACATTAATTTGGGAACAACTAGCTTAATAAAGATAAGCGCGAGGAGGAGGAGAAGATATTCTGCTCCACATTGTCGCCTTGGCTCGCCAGAACTCACAAAAGCAGTCATGACAATTTCTAGGTCGCAGCCATTCTTCCAAGCTTTGATTCTCCTAATCCAGCACACAATGGTGCAAGCCACCACTACAGAGAGTCCCACACAGAGGAGAAGGAAAGAACTTGATCGGAGTTGGAGCCTAGAATCGCCAGAAATAGAATCGAGTTGAAACTGGGTCATCGGGTCACTTTCAAGACTTCAATTTCCGCAACAAGATGCAAACGATACAAACCACCACCACAGGGCAGAGCGCACTAAGGAGGCGAGCAATTCCTGACCTCTCATGTCGCTTGTGTCGGCCGGAGTTGGCCGAAAAAGTCAAGTTGGGTCGAAAAGAGAAATTTTGGTTCTGAAGAAGGTGCACTGCGCGAAAAAGAGAGAAGAAAATGAGGTTCTGAAATGATGAGGCCCTAATTGGAAATTTCTTTATTTATACTCAAAATTTCTAGAACTCGAAACTTTTGATGATTACAACTTTTTCATATGATCTCCAAATTTCGCGTGCTGCGTGTCTACAAACTTGTATCAACAAGCTCTATGACTTTCATGAATAAAGTTTTATGAGAAAACCAACGAGTTAAAAGTCAACTCTTTCACCCCTCACTAAAACGTTTTCGAATAAATTTTCACTCGAACACCTTCGTTTTCTCCCTCGTACTATATAATCAAACCACTACCACATTAATATATTCTGACCATATATACTTGAACTTGCAATCTTGGGTGCAGATATTATGTAATGCATTATTTTGGTGGTGATCGAAGTACGTACGACTTCAATTCTCGTACTTGTACAGATCGATAAACATTGTGCATAGAAGAAAATTAGTTGTTTCCGTGCATATATACTTACTCCACTCTTAGCAAGTCGGTGCAAGCTAGTACTTGATATGACCATATTAGATACTGAATTAATATAAGACAAACAAGACTAGGCCTCAATGTACTTACACAGACAATTAATTTGATGCTGAATTCAGACAAGCAGGCCAAGATTTGATGGGAATCAAGTCTCAACAAATGCAGGCATGCAGGCCTTTAATTTCTACTTCAGTGATAGCAAGAGATTTGCTCACATATGTCAAATCGTCTTAAGGCGCGCAGCTCACAAGTTTACTGATAATATCCTCGATCGGCCTATCAGCCATATCGTTTCAGACTTTCAGGGGCATCACGCGTACGTACCTCTTGCATTTCATTGAGCAAGACCTTCTGCAATCCCAGTCACACAAGGTTCTCCAATTAGTATAAGGCAAGGATATTTGTCTTCCAACATCATGATACAGCTAGCTTTTCCAAGTAACAATTCCAGAATGAATAGTTAGGAAAAAGAAAAGAAAAGAAGGCTTCCACAAAACAAAAGGCGCGCAACAGATACATGCAGAGCAAACTGTTTTTGAAATCAACATAAGAGGGACCTCAGTTAGACCGCGCCATATACACTGCTGATGAATTTCTTCGCATAGATATCGACGTTGAGGTAGCTTCAGCCGGATCAGGTAATCTATAGCATAATGATATGACCATGTTAATTTATTAACCAGTAACACACCACGACAGGCAGCTATATATCTTGATCATTTTCAACAAGCAGTACGCGATCGATGTAAAATATGATGATACAAATTGGACTCCTTTTAAAATTTTACATAAAGCTAGCTTCCACAGTAAATACAGACTTGCTCGTTGATCAGTATGCTCTTCATAAATTGGCCATGTAGTGCCTTGAAGAGAATGAACGTATGATTAACAAAGGAAAGATTAATGTTAGCTGACGGTTGCAAATGGAAATATATCCCTACCTCAAGCTTGCACGAATTTGTTCTTTCATAGTCGACTGGAATTGTTCCTCTACGCAAAAAAAGAGCGATGATAGGGAATAATCAATGGCGTCTCCCTGCGTCAATCACCGGCCTCGATCGGTTACAATGATTGTGCTTTAATTAGCTCATATATATCAAGTTTAGAGCTTCATACCCTTTGGTTCGTAAAGTCTACGTCCTCGTTTCCTGTTCGTTTTGCATGAAGTGCGACATCTCAATTGTAATTTACGAGTACTGGGTAGGCACGAACGAGATCCGGATGGGGGATTAAGATCAAACCACATCGGGAAACCTTTAATTTCTTCATCGCACTAGCACTCCACCGTTTCATGCCCCGGTGTATGAACAAAATTTCAAAATTATTTATCACTTAAAATGCTTTTAAACAAAGACAAATTATAAAAATGTAACATTTTCCAACTTATTAGAAAAATGTTAATTATAAAAAATGTCATCACATTTAAACGGAAATTAGAAAAAGGTCAACAAAATTGAAAAAAAGTCACTTTAAAAATATTTTCTGGACTGTTTTGCAATTTCTCACTATTTTCTTCTTTTTTCCCTTTTTTGTTTTCTTCTAATTTCGGCCATAACTTTCCCGTCCGACGATAGATTTTGACGAAATTGGTACCGTTAGAAAGATCTCGCACCCCTCTTTCATCTGATATACTACCCGCTCCGAATCGACCAACAGTACAAGGCACAACAACCATCGCAAATGGTTGTCACCATCGATGGCGGTGCTCCAAGCTCAAGGTTTCCTAATTCTAGCTATTTTCTTCATTATGAGCATATTTATACCAATCTCATTTGAATTTTAACAAAATTTTGTACATTTCCACATTTTCTCTCGGCATGTCACACCTACTGTCACAACCACTATCACAGACACTGTCACACTACCTCTTACACTAACTGTCACACCTACTGTCACAACCGCTATCACACCTACTGTCATAGAAGATGTCACACTATCTATTTACACTAACTGTCACGCCCACTGTCATAACCTCTATCACACTACCTGTCACAACCACTATTACACTAACTGTCACACCCACTGTCACACATACTGTCACAACCACTGTCATACACATTGCTCATGTCACAACCCCTGTCATACTACCTGTCACAACTTCTGTCACACTACCTGTCACAACCTCTGTCACAACCTCTGTCACAACCAATATCACACTAATGTGTTGACTACTAATGTAACTTCATGCACCCAAATACAAGTTATAAAACCAATTAATCATCAAATAACCCAGAAAAAGGCTTGCGCCAAGGAGAGGGAGAGCTATGGTATGCTACTGTCAACATGTCACTCATGTCAACATCTTCTTGTCAACACCACCATAGCTTCCTCCAACAGCTAATTTGGATTTGGGCACCCAGAATTGTGCTCTAGGCACCTAAGCATTTTTAGAGGCTTCATTTCACCATCATCTCCGATCTACATCAGCGGCCATGGTCCCAACTCCCAAGTTCTCCTCAGCGCCTTCCTCTCCTTAGTTCCAATACCTGTGGGGCCGTGACTTGGCGCAAATATGATTGGTGCCTGATGGAGATTAAGAACGCAAGCTTGATAACCTCCTCGCAGTGGCGATCGATGACACAGAGGAGCGACGAGCTCGATGGAGTCGTCGTATCAGATATGGTGACGAGGAGGAGGTCTACGTCAATCCAGAAGACTGCGGAGAGAGAGAGAAACTGGTCAGAGTCGGGGTTGAAAAGCTTGGCGGTCAGGCAGGTGGACACGAAGTCGTTGGAGTTGGTGCGCAGGCAGAGATCTGGGTCAGAGAGAGAGAGAGGCTAAAACTATTCCAAAAAAAATTTGAGCCAGAGATCAGGGTCGATGAGAGGGAGAGAGAGTGACACATTGTAATTTTCAAAAACTATAAGGACAACGGTATAAGAGTATTAGAAAAGTGACTAGATCCTAATTTTCAATATTTGCTCAACTTTTTTCTAATTAGGTAGGTATAAATTGACTTCTTTTTATAATCAACCCTTATTTGGCTAGTCTTGCACTAAATTATATCGAAACAAATGAGTGTTTTTATTTTAAAAATTATGGAAAAATTTATTTATTTATACATTTGGTGGTTGAATGCGTTAAATTCAGCGACACATTCAAGAGAGATGACCAAAGTCGCAATTAAAAGCCTAATTTCAGATGATACCGACAACCCTCTCAAGTCTTAACTGACTTCACCATCTCCGAAGACCATTCATCTCCCAATTACACATAATTGATCAAAACACTGAACTTGTCGCCTGCCAAGATGACCAAGAAGCGCGTCATGGTCGCCGCCCAGGACATCGACGTGTCCGCCGTCGAGTACGAGCAGGAAGAAATCAAAGGTCAGTCACTCCCCACACTCTTCTTCAGTCTTCACTGAATAATTAGACTCGTTGAGTTTGAATTTTGATATTGGGGTTTTGTTTTCCGTGTCTGTAGCTCCGCATTTGACGGGTTTGTTGCTCAAGTTATTTGTATGGATCGTTGAGGCCCCCATTGTTGGTTCTTTCATAATCTCAATGCTGAAGAAGCAGAACAAGATGACTCAGGTCTGTTATGTTCTGCACTTTCCTTTTTTTTTATTACTTGAGGCCTGTGTGTTTATGTTGTGCACTATGTAGTTGTTGAGGAACACTTCAATTCCGGAGGCACCCATGTTCAAACCTGAATTTCCCCCTCAAGGTTTTCATTTTTCTTTGCTAATTTCATTTGTGGTCTTTTAAGGATTTATATTGTTCTATTTTAATCTGAATTCACCGACTGAGTGTGATGTGGAATTAGAACCAGAAACTAGGGTGGTTCTTCTTGACGAGGATGGAAAGCCGGAAGACAGAGTTGAAGTGGCCTTGAAATGTCTTCCAAGCTATGATCCTGCTCCCTGTTTGAATGGGGAAACAAATGTGTCTTTCCGGTATTGGAAGATTCGTGATTATGCTTATGCTTATCGCTCCAAGATTGTGACCCCATCTATGGTAATTTCTTGTGATTCTGTTGATTTGTAAACTGCATTTCTTATATGTGGTTGTTTTCTGTATTTGAGTGAGCTACTACATTATTAGGTTGCAGAGCACATTATTTCGGCTTTAGAAGAGTTCAACAACAAGACACCTCCTCAGCCTTTGTTGCTTTCTTTTGACGCTGAAGAATTGAGGAAGCAAGCTGCAGCATCAACAAAGCGGTTTGAGGAAGGTACTTTAGAATCATCTATTCCGTGTGTTTATTTTAGGAATAATTTGGGAGCTATAAGTATGTCCACTGTGGCAGTATAAGTTCCGGTAGTCGGCTCTCTGCTGAGATTCTCATTGGTTTTGATGTTGCAGGGAATCCGATATCTATCTTAGATGGGATATTTGTGGCCATCAAGGATGATATAGATTGCTATCCTCATCCCTCCAAGGGTAAACCTTCATCACCAATATCTTTTTAAGATATGTTAGGTAGATGATCCTACTTATGTTAGTCTATCATGATAGGTGGAACTACATGGATGCATGAGGTTCGCACTGTCAGTAAGGATGCAGTTTGCGTTTCAAAGTTACGTTTTTGTGGTGTGATTTTTGTTGGGAAGGCAAATATGCATGAGATGGGCATGGGTACTACTGGAAATAATCCACATTATGGGTGAGTATTTTATTTTTCTTAACAACCTCTTGATGGATTTTAATGTAGACTCACTAGACTGATGTTTCATACGGAACCCTTGTATGTGATGACAACTTCAGATTTTCCTATAACCATACCCATTCACCTGCAACTCTACAATTTTATAGTGGACCCCTTATATACGGCTATATGATTATAGTTATAATATACCTCGTCATGATTTTATTGAACTTCATACTAATCCATCACTCAAATAATTTAAAAGCCTTTATCGGATGGATAACGACATATATGAAATTTAGTTATACTTGTTTGGGTACATTCATGTAGGGCTTATGTTAACACATTAATCAGGAAGAAAATTTATAGTAACGTTATCTGTATTCATCCTTTAGATGCATTTATAACTGATTGTGTATATCATTTTCTTTATACTTGGACCCTTTAAAATATGCAGATTATAGGTTGATGAGATCAATATAGCTACAAGATATAAATTGTAATTTATCTGAATTTGTGGCATTCTGAGTAAAGTTAAGTGTAATAAAGGTTCAGACAGTTATTCTTATCGTATTACAGTATGTTAACCATTTCCCTCTCTCTCTCTCTCTCTCTCTCTCTCTCTCTCTCTCTCTCTACATGTGTATCTCCACTGTCTGTCAGTCATATCAATCTGATTGTTCCTAGTTATACTTAATTCACTAATTCTTTCCAGTATGAGTCCTGTGTACTTATCATGAAGCCTTTGTCCTGTGTTCTTGTTTTTGAAATTTGAACTAAAAAGTGCTAGATTTCCAGGATCTTTGTCATCCTTTGCCTTCTTTTGTGTGTGTGTGTGTGTTTTTTTTTGGATTTACAATTATGTTGAATTTTATATAAAAAATTACTGATTTTTTATTCTCAATTTGTTTCATAGAACAACAAGAAATCCACATGCACCAGACAGGTATACCGGAGGGTCTTCCTCAGGCCCTGCAGCAATTGTAGCTTCTGGACTATGTTCTGCTGCCCTTGGAACTGATGGTGGAGGTTGTACTAAATTCATTATGAAAGAATATTATGGTTTATTAGTGTACTCTTTACTAACATTTTTCATGCTCAAATCAATGTTAAAATGCAGGTTCAGTCCGTATTCCTTCTTCACTCTGTGGTGTAGTGGGCTTGAAGACAACATATGGACGGACTGATATAGGAGGGTGAGTTCTATCTCCTTAAGTTCAAGGTCAAATATTACTGCTGCACCACATGCTGCATTTTTTTCCTCAGCCTTTATTATCCCCATACCAGTTTAATTATCAAAGAATTCTCACTTGTTTTATACTCTAAGCTAACTGTCAATGCATAAAGCATTTCATCTTGAATGGAGCTACTAAGTGGAGCACATGTTTGAGAACTACAAAAAAGGCGGCCTTAAGCATCTACAAATTTTTTAGCATTAGTTCTTAAAAGTGTTGCCTCTTTCGAGGACGTAGATTATTACTCACTAGAGAATCACCAAAAAAAAAACAAATTCTATCAAACTGTATAAATGACTGTTTCATTATATCTAATTTGATATTTTATTCAATTAAAAGAATTTGTTAACTGATTACTTTTTGTAGCCAAATTGGCATTGAGCAAAGCATCACTTGATGTTATACTGTATTTGGATAAGTGTCATGCCAAGCTGATTCAGCTTCTTTTTCGCATCACAGGGCATTATGTGATGCGGGTACTGTGGAAATTATTGGACCAATTGCTTCAACAGTGGAGGATGTTATTCTAGTGTAAGTGATTCATCCTTCTGAACAGGTCATCCATTGCGTTAGCTGGTCTTTCATACCAGCCTTCTCATGTTGTGTGATAAACTTATCAGATTTGTTTTTACTTTGGAGCCGACTGGCTAGAGAATGGTAGGAAGTTACTTTGATTATATATGATGGTTTAAATGCCAAAGATGAAGTGGTTATATTGCGAAAACAATTTAGGTGTAGCTACATAGGTGTGGAACTGTGGATAACATTTGAAAATAAGCTGATGCACAGATATATGTTGGAAATTCACCGAAAGGGTGAATAAAATGGTCCTGAATTCCCTTGACCAAGTGGTGTTGAGTTTGGTGACATTTATACTGTCAGTTTATTGTCGATGGAGAGGACATATGGAAGAATGGTCGGAGAAATGTGGATAAAAGGATGGAGAAAGGAAGAAAACAGAAAACAAAATCTAATAAACAGACACAATACTTTTCTCTCTCCAGGCTTTTTTTTAATTAAATATTTTATTAAGTTATCCTCCCTAATCCCCTGGATAAGTGAATAACTCAGAACCATTTTTAATTAACCGAGTGGGAAACCGGTTTGGTAACATTGATGTTGTCAGTAGGTAATTTCCTATGATGCACGAGTACGGGTACGGGATACGGATACGGCATGACACGAGATAAGTTCTTTTCTAAAATGTAGTGTTTTGGATACGTTCTGTACAATAATATTTAATATATATATATATTATATATAAATTCTAAAATTTGATCAAACAAGCAATTAAAACACCTAAATTCCATCAATTTTATAATAAACATAAGTTTTATGAATTAAATACTTCATAAGTTCAAGCAAAATAGAAGATACAACAATGGAATGTGCTATTAGACTCTCCACCTAATTGTAATTAGTAGTGTAGTACTATAGTTATTCTGAGTTTTTAACGTGGCAATGACAATTATACCCCAAAACGTATCCAAAATGTATTTCGACCGTATTTGGTGAGTTGACTATATAGTACATATTGTGGGTGTGTATTTTCAGCCAAGGATACGTAAATGTAGCGTATCCATCCCGTACCCGTATCGGATACGGGTATTCAATTTTTCCCACGTATCCGTGCATCACAGGTAATTTCACAGTTTAGCTTAGGAGATGAAGAGCATGTCGGGAAGAAAGGTTGGAAAATAGGGGTAAAAAGATGGAGAAGGAGGGAAAGAAGACGAAACGTCAGAAACAGAAAGGAATAGACAAAAGCAATTAATATCCGTTTGCAGTTATTGATCTATGTATCCTTCATCTCTTCTCACATCCTTCCCTCTTGTCTCTCACTATCTTTCATTGAATCCATTTCTTCTTTTTCTGTTACATATACATTCTACAAGTATTCCCTCCATTACTAAAAACAAAAACGAAAAGCTAGCTACATATTTTACCCAAACAGAGCCCCAAAAAATTGCAATTCGCTCATTAAAATGAAAGAGCAACTGGCTGAAGTTGTTACCAAAATCATTTACACCATTTTTTGTTTCACGAATTAGAACCTTGGTTGCTCTGTTTAGGCCTATTTAGATGAACAGTCCTTGCTTTCTCTCAAAAAAGAAAGAAAAGAAGATGGACACTCCTTGCTGTGCTTGGCTCAACTTTTGTCATTGTTCTGATTCTCTCATGCCTGATTTTTTTTTTTGAATTAAAACTGCGAAAGAATACAAGTTTATTCAACTACAAGGTGTTGAGAATCAACACATCACATATGTATTTCTTAAGTCCTTGCCAACAGTCAATTTGAACTTTACTTGTGTTCTGACTATATTAATAATTCATCAGGTACTCAGCTATTTTGGGCGCCTCTCTTGCAGATAGAATTAATTTGAAACCGGTAACTTTTGAAAATCTATTAGTTATTACATGCTTAAACAATAATATCTCATCATTCTTTTCATATTATTTTCCTATTCAAGTGGCTTTGAAAAACTATTTACTGAAGACAGTGACTTGCTGTCCTTTAAATAAAAAAGAATACTGAGCTGAATAAAATATATTGATGCACTTCTGTATGTAATTGATTTTACTGGATTTTAGAAACGTATGGTTAATAATCAATTTGTGTTTGACTCAAGTCATGACTGTGTTGATTGTTATATATTGTTTGTGGCACGTGCTTAATTCAATTTTTACAAGCCATTTACACATCTATTCGAAAACCTTGATGCCTCACTTCGATCTTGATCAACTTTTTTTTCCTTTATATGTTGTTTATTTTCTTACATTAGACTAATTGTGGTTCACTATTATCTGTAGTCCCCACCTTCTGTGCCAGATTTGTCACTAGATGAAAGTTTGAATGTTCTGGGATCTTTACGACTGGGGAAGTATACAAAGGTAGTTACCCTTCCCTTTTGGTGGATTTGATAGTTTGAAATAAATTCACGACATTTGATAGATATACAAACATTATCTTGCAGTGGTTTCATGATGTACATTCAACTGATATCTCTGATAAGTGTGAGGATGCTCTTAATCTTCTATCAAAAAGTTATGGTTGCAAGGTAATTCATCATGATTGTATTTTTAATATTTTTTTTATTCATTCTTGTTTCTGAATTTGAGAATGGTTTTCATTTAAATTTAGATGTGGTTAAGCTAATTGAACCCGTCCCATTTATATAGATTGCAGAAATTATTATACCTGAGCTCCATGAAATGCGTACTGCTCATCTTGTTTCAATTGGATCTGAATGTGCCTGTTCACTAAGTCCGGATTGTGAGGATGGGTATGTAATTTTGTCTTATGCGTAGGCACGGCCATTACTTGACACAAAAACTTAGATGACTTTTGGGAATAAACTTGAAGCAAAGATACAAAGAAAGACTTTTAATTAAATTTATCATTGTTGAATCATTAATTTTTTTCAGTATTGAATCCATAATTTGCACATATATAATGTAGAAGGTTTTCAACAAGTATCTACCATAGAGATTTTCTTTTAATAAACAAGAGCCAAGTGAAATAATCTATTATGATGATAGTATCATTAATATGGAATGAATTACTTGAACGTAAACATGCTATGCGCTACAAGAGAAGCAACACGAATTTATCAGGAAAATATTTACAGAAAGGAAAGAACAAACGCCTTTTGACCTACACAGACGCACAGACGCACAGACACACAAGAGTATAAGACAGAGGGTGAACATAATAATTTTCTAAGAGAAAGGATATTCTAGAAAGTATTGAAATTGCTACACGTAGGATTTTTTTTATTTATATCTTTAAAATCATACAATGTAGTGAAATTGACACATGAAAGACTTGCTAGATTTATTAACATTCTGAAATTATGTTTCTATTCTCTTTCTTAAACTTTATATTGTTCTTACTTTACTTTGTGCAGAAATGGCATGAGATTGTCATATGATACTCGTACCAGTATGGCCCTGTTCCAATCATTTTCTGCGTCAGATTATGTTACTGCCCAGTGTATTAGGTGGGCCAAGTTGATACCATAAAACTATTTTTTTAAATCCATAAAACTAGTTATATGGATGAGATTTTTTTACACCGTCTAATGAAAGTCTGAAGGCTTGTTCAGGATGATTAGTTATAACACATTATTGAAGATCATTATTTCTTATTTTATTTTTTTATTCCTAGGAGTTATACAAGTGTTCAATATAGGAGCTATACAAGTTTTCAATATTAACTGAATTTATTAAGATTCTGTGATCTCTATCTCAAAAGCACACAACATAATCCTCTTGGAGATGTCCAAAGTCTGAAAACCTGCATCCGTGCTAGAATAACATGTCATCCAAGAAACAGTGTTCTTACTGATTTTAAATTTGTATCAGGAGAAGGATTATGTACCACCATATGGAAATCTTCAAGAACGTCGATGTGATAGTAACTCCCACAACTGGGTATGTGAATGGATTGATCACTGACCTACAATCAATTGAATAATGAATCAATATCAGATCATTCAGATCATAATGAGATTTGATGCTTAATTATTGGACATTTATTGATATTATCTGATATCGAAGACGTCCTGAACGTATGTGGTCTTATTCATCACTCTAATATAAACCTATAGCTGTCAGTGTATATTATTTATAATCCTAAAAGTGTCTCTTCGTGTTTGTATAAACCTCATGGATAAGTAGTATCTGTTTGTTTAGTACATATATTACTTAAACTTTACCGGGTGTCTTTGGTTTTTTCTTTCTTCATGTGGTTTTTGTTTAGTTATCAAAATTATGTGCCGAATATACACTGCAAAAGATTCAGAAATTCCTTTTCTGTGAATTTTGATACATCAACAAATTGAGTATTGATTTTCTGTATTGTGAACATATTTACTTTGTTTTCTCTCTTTGGAAACTGTACCAAAGTGGTCCCAAGTTAGTTAATAATTTTCATCCGCAAATAGATGTTGGAAGTCAATGATCATAGTTAGTTTTCTGCCTATGTTCTCCGACTTCTGTTCTGGTGATACTATACCAAACCGGTCCTAAGTGAAAACTATGTTCTTTTGAAGATAGATTTCAGAAGTCAATGATTGTACATGGTTTCTGTGTCTATCATATATATTCTTAAATTTATTTTTCCATTCATATTGCTACTGAAACAAGATACCTCTTTCTCTTTTCAATTTTTCTTATGTACAACAGCATGACAGCACCCAAAATTCCACCTAGTGCTCTTAAAGATGGAGAGACAGACATGCAAGTTACAGGTCTGCAGTTATACAATCTGATCTGCATCTTGACTTTTCATTTTGTAATGTGACTAATTTCTCTTATGTGAAAAGTGTAATATGATTTTTAAATAATATCAATTGATTCAGTCTGTTGAGTTCAATGGTCCGATGATCCTAGAGTATGATTCGAAGAAATACAAACAGATAAGATACAATTTTTGAGATCTTCAAAACTTGAGTTTATACATGACTTCCTTTGTGTCAGGTGATCTTATGAGGTTTATTATTGCTGCAAATCTTCTTGGACTTCCTGCCATTTCTGTACCGGTGAGTACTATCCTTTGTTTGCTTTGGTTAAAGTATCGATTGTTATAATTTGGTTAGTGAAAATACTTGATGTCTTTCTTGGTGTACATGTATTGAGCACATGTGGCTTCCCCACTAAATGAACAAATCCTTTATTTGTACCACTCATTTGTATGAGAAAATTTACAAGGTGCAATAGTTTCATCAGAGGGATATGAAAAGCATTCTTTTCATCAGAGTTAATTAGACTTTGTGAAACATTCACAGAAAAGGTATATCAAGGCATGACAAATTAGTGTTCCCTGGCTCTGGGACCTTCGTTTTATTTTTTGTTTTTTATTTTTATTTTTAATGTTTAGTGTCCATGAAAGAAGAGTGATCATTTCCTTATGATATGAGACTATGAGTACATACTTGAATTTGTCTTGTTTTAATTTTTACTGTTTACAAGGTTATATGGAAAATCTCGGTAAGTAACAGTATGTTATTAGGTCCCTCTGCTTTGCGGGGCTGATTTTCTCTATTTTGGTACTTCAGGTTGGCTATGATAAACAAGGACTCCCAATAGGTCTGCAACTGATTGGCCGTCCCTGGGGTGAAGCTTCAATTTTGCGTTTGGCTAATGCAATAGAGGTATGAAATTGATTTGAGCTTTTGAGTGGATGAAAGAACAAGAATTTTTCTTGTACAAGAAAGAACACTTCATTACACAATTGATCTTTACTTTTTCCCACGATTACAATAATTGTTTTACTGGAATGAACAATTCTTGTAATTCAAGAAAAAAATTAAAGACAGCAATGCAATACAGCTTTGAAATTCTACTCACCATTGGTGGAGGAAGAGAAAAGTTCATTCTAAACCAGTCTTCTCATGTTTCTCAGGAACTCTGCATGAAGTCCAAGAAGAAGCCTGCATCATATTTTGATGTTCTAAAATCTAAGTAAAGAGGTGCGTTCACTGCAAAAACAACTGATTGTGTATGGGAAGCCAATTGATTATCATTACTTAGCGGTTGTATCCAACAAGAGAAAGATTGGATATTGGTAGACCTTGAATAAAGTTTAAGAAGTGTGTAACGTGTAGACTATGTTCCAACTTGGAAATTGAATGTTGTTATGCATGTAAGGACGCAAGACAAATGATAGTCACATTATAAAGGCATGCCCTTGTTTTACTGAAATATAGATTGGTAAATATGACAAAAAATCTATCCTTTTCACCATCAACTTCACTCCAATTTCCTCTCTAACACCAACCCCACGATGAAAAAAATAATAATAAAAAGAACCGATCCCATGATGAACCTGTACTTCACCAACCTCATTATGAACCAGCACCATACTATGTTCCTATTCCCTCGAGGCCTTTCTGATCACGGGATGACCAAGGGGATTCAGTTGAAACAGTGTGGTGTGTGACATTGTACAACGGGTTTTTTTGTAGACTTGTTTTTGCTGTATTCCATTCTTTGAGATTTTTTGACATTCTATCCCACCATATATTAGAGCGATAGACAGAATTTGAAGACCATATGTACAACAGTACCATAAACTTATATACTCGTCGCATTTCATTCTTTGGTATCTCACGTTTCTTGAAGTCTTACGGTTCATATTCAATCCAACTTTGGTATCTCATTCAGTTTGATCCGTCACAGTTACAGTCATGTCATTAAAATGCAAGCGTATTTTAGTCTCTCCATGTATTCTTCTAACCATACAACAATTTATTCTATCCAATTTGATTTAAATTCCCACCTCTCTCCTTAATACCCCGCTCATCTCTTTCTTAGGGAGGCTGAAACTAGGGCTGGACACGCAGACCTGAAAATAAATAAAAAACCACATCCGAACTCAAACTGAATCCGAAAAAAAAAAACCGAAAATCGAAAAAAACCGAACCGAAAATAAAAAACTGAACCAAACCGATTATGTTTGGGTTGTGTTTTGAGTTCAGTCTTTCATAAACCGAACGAAACCTAACGGACCCAAATAATCCGAAGTCAACGGTCAATGTCATCGTTTTGATATATTTTTATTTTTTTTATTAAACAAATAGAACAAAACTAAAGTCAGCATAAACCTAATTAACCTAATCAATCTTGCGGCCTCTCTCGTCTTTCAGACAAAAAAAAAACTTATGATCCTCTCTCACTTTATAAACTCTCACTCCTTAGTTTAACGCTCTACTACAAATTCACTTCAATCTGCAATACTAGTCCACATAGCTCCTCCCTCACTCCTCTCCTCCCTCGACCTCTATCTCATGTCGGCTCTCTTTGTATCTTGACTCTAGAATTGAATTTTTTGATCAATGATTCTGATAATGTTTCATATCTTGTAAGTTCCTCTCTGATTTTAACGCAACCGTGTTTTTTGTACTTGAGCTAAATATAGATTATGGAGATGTTAGAATCTTAGGCTTAGAATAATCAATTGGACTTTTTATGTTTGATATTGACGTTAAACTTGTACTTTGAAATTAATGTCTAATATTAAATATTTTACGTACGGGTAAAACCGAAAAAAACTGAACCGAACTGAACTATATAGATTGGGTTGGATTGTGGGTCACAATCTCTAAAATAAGAAAGCCGAACCAAATTTAAAAATTGAGTTGGGTTATGGATTTTTCCCAAAACCGAACTGCATTGACTCGTGTCGACCCCTAGCCGAAACTAAGATAAATTGCAGAAAATCATTTCAAGGTTATGGAAAAACATGGAGGGACTAAAATACTTTGGTTTCCGTGACACCCTTCCCTCCCTATCCCCATCCCACCTCTCCTCCCTCTTCGCCCTCAACCTCCACCCCCGCACCGCCCTCGACTTCTTCCACTATCTCTCTCGCCGCTGCCGCGACCTCACCCTCCACTGCCACTCCTCCGTGCTCCTCCTCCTCCTTCATAACCACTTCTTCCGCGCCGCCGAGAAGATCCGCATTTCCATGACCAGGTCCTCCGCCTCCTCCTTTGCCGCCTCAACCGTCATAACTCACCGCAATTCAAGCTCACTCTCAGGCCCTACAAGGTATTTCTCATGTATTGAAGACAATGGATTTTAAGATTGCTTTAGAGCTCTCTGAGAGGATGATTGTACAATGTACATGATTGTGCTCCCAATATGAACAGTACGTGAGCATATAATAGGACTGTGCAAGGAAAGGAACTTAGAAGTGGCCCAAATGTTATATGATCACATGAAAAATATGGGTATGTCTCCAAGCGAGGATATTTACAATGCTCTTCTTAATTGCTGCTGTGAGTTGCAAGTGTATGGAACGGCAGTGGGACTGGTGGATACTATGATTGAGCATGGATTTTTACCTGGGCTAGAATCATGCAAGTTGCTTATGTATGGGCTTTTTGATGAAGAGAATAATGCAAAGGCATATTAATGTAAACGTTTGTTTAGGGGTTTGAAATTCGCACCCAAAATTAAAATTTGCACACTTTTCTTACTTTTTTAATGATTTTTCTCTCACATTTTTCTCACTTCCTAAAATGTCCTTATTTCTTTCTCCCTTTTCTCTCTCTTTTCTCCTTTAGACTTTGGTGGAAAACTTATTCTCTCTTTCTCAAATCTTCTTCAAGTGAGTGTCTCCATCTCAATTCTTTATCTCCACGTAGTAGGTAATAAGTTTTGGGTAATATGTTTTGGGTCTGAGAAATTGAGTAATTTGGATCTAAAATTTGGTTTGAAAAATTCATCTTTATGCCCAAAATCAGATGTTGGGGAGGTTAGTGTAATGGAAGAAGATACAATGGATTATGGTTTGCAAATTTCTACGGGTTCAGATGATATGAAAGAAAATTTACAAATCAAGAAGTAATTTTATCAGTTTTTGAGAAGTAATTCACCATTTTGTAAGAAGCAATTCACCACCAATTTGTAATTTTACAATTTAAAAATTAATTCACCAATTTTTTGCTTCCGGGTACTCTTCCCCTTTAAGGTTTGTATTTTGCTACATTTGTTTTCCCCTTATATGATGGACAAGTTTGCTTGTGAGACTGTTTCTATACAGCTTTGGTTTTATACTTCCTAGTTTCCTATGATCCAAAAGATGTACTTGTGCTCCTTCCATAAGTTGTATTAGGTGACATTTATCTCTGTACAATATATAAATTTTTATTTATATGAGCTATAGGCCTTAAGATCAATTTATTACTATCTCCTCAGGAAGTGCTTCTTTAGGTTTAACTTGACATCATTCAATAGCCAATCAAGTATGTTTTGCTTGAGATAAACTATGTGTATTTGTTTCATGCTTTCTTGTTTATTAGTTGTCTCAAGTGTTGAGTATGATTAATGTAAATCTTTCCTATTACAGGTGTGAGCATTGTCATACAGTTTCTTCGAGTATGAGAAGCTCTCCATGAATTATAGGGAATGAATTGGTTCTTTTGTCACTCTTATGATATTTATGCCTGGATTGTTATGATATGTATCTGATAGATAAGAGAGAATTGTTGAACTCATTGAAGCTACAACAAAATCTTTTGGGTGAAGGGGACTTGGTGTATATCTAATGTGTACTTTATTTTCTTGAGTACAATGTTTAGTGAGAGGAAAAGAGAATAATTTTTAATGTAAGTAATTAGGTAGCAAGACCAGCAATATGTCTATTTTGAAGTTTAAAAGCACAAATATAATTGAGAATATGATTAAATGGGTATCTTGTGTTTCATGATTAAATGAATTTCTTTTAGTCAAGAATGATTTGATGATTTTCAGTAATACCATTGTTTGGAGAAAGGGAGAAAAAGAAAAAAAAATCCTATAGAATTTGGACGGGATAGAGAAAGAAGAACATCAAATGAAAAAGAACTAGCACATGGGTATTTTAGGAAGTGCAAAAAGATGTGAGAGAAAAATTATTTTAAAAATAAGAGGGGTGTGCAAATTTCAATTTTAGGTGTGCTAATTTCAGGCCCCTTTGTTTATTATTCTGTGTTATAATTAATTATCAGAATCATTGTGACAGATTATATTATTTCAGTATTGCCGACACTTAATTAGCAGAATCATTGTGACAAATTACATTATTTCAGCATTGCCGACGCATAGCGTGGCCCTAACAGTAGTTTAACTCAAATTCTAATCTTCCACACTTCTCCTATCAAAGGCAACAACATGTCCATTCTTGTCGTTTCACCTCTATACAGTAAAAAGTAAAAAATAGTGTGGTGTAGGAGAATTATTCTCCGGAATATTCCGGTATATCTTGTCGTAATTAGTTTAAGTTAGTCTAGACAAAGAAAAATATATAATCCCTCATTCTACGGGATACTTGATGTAATGCCTATATAAATGCCACTCTTATCAATGAATACAGATGATGTTTCTCTCTATTCTGATGCATATTATATTTTTCTGTAACACATTATCAGTACATAGTTCTAATTATGTGCTTGAAAGAACCCTAATTTCTGAAAAATATTTCTCCTGCCATGAATAATTTGGCAAAAAGAAGATGATGAAAAGTTTTGAGAAATTCTTCTGTCATGAAAAAAACAATTCGACAGACGATGAAAAATATTTCTGCCGAAAAAAAGCAGAAATTGATTTGTTTTTTCTAGATTTTTGATCTTGGCACTCCTTTCTGATCTGCCTTGATTGGATCTCTCATCCCAAACCGCAAACAATGTGGCGTCTGCATCAATGGAGAGTCAAATTGCCTAGGACGGCATAAGAATAAAGATGATGTTACTACTTCTGGAGTACAAGCTGCCCCGGTCACTGATGACTCAACGCCGACCCTGGAGGTGCGTCACTACTTCTATGTGATGACGCCTTGCATCCTAGAAGAAGACGCCCCCTGTTGAGCCTCCTCAGCGCCGCATCGATCTCGACCCGAATTCGAGAACCTGACCGGCTTTGGTAAAGTCTGATCTGACATGGTTAAGAGATCTTACCCCTCAAGTAAACTAGTAAAATTGGGGCACGGTAATTTCACCCCAGGTAAATTTTTTTAACCTACGGGTGAAACACAGTTATTTACTGTTGTAATTTCAGTAATTTAAAATTTTAATTTTACTGATTTTCTAATGTGATGAATTTAAACTAACCATATTTTTTCATTTTGGTGAAATTTATCACATGATAATACGAAAATCGAATGGCGAGAGTTACTTCGCGACCTATATTCGCGGATTCAAGCATGATTGTGGAAATTAAATAAGAGCAACACTTATACGTTGTTTATTTGACAAACAACCAAGTGTGTTTTATTTAACGTTATTGCTTTCATACAAAATTAAATTTCTCTGAATTTTATCTTTCATTGTGGACTTTCAACCTTCCTTTCCTTTTCAACCCAATTCTTTCGCTTGTCGGGTGGCATACAAGGATATGAATCCCCTCAGACCGAATTTTAGGAGCGGCTGGGAGTGCCGCTGCTACCATCCATACATGTTGTGTTTGAAAAAAATGGGACAAGTATAAATTGTCTCTTATACTATCGGTTTATGACGAAAATTGTCACTTATACCATTTGTGACGGTACTTTGTCACGGTTTATTGAATTGAGTTACCATACTTTGATATTTGACCTACAATTCAGTTATTGGAAGTTGGATCATATATTGATACATAATGAATCTTACGTTTTGTTAACCTGCATGAGCCACCATTGGGCTATTCTTGTTTGATGTGTTTATGCACCTAGTCCGGATTAATTTCTTTTAGTGCAACATCGTTTCATAGACATACACATTATGGTCAAAATTTTCAAGAATTGGATATGAGAAGTTCTTTAAATAAGACACTCATTATATGGAAGAACATGAGACTATCTTCTCACAATTATGGATTACAAGTGCAATTATATTGCGGTTATGAAAAGAAAATAATGAAGCATAAAAGTTTTGGTTAATAGTCTGAAAGACTACAAATCCGTGTATTTTCCCAAGTTTTTGTGAATGTATTCACTGCACAAGTGTGACTATAGTTACTTAGTCATTACACTTTGAATTGATTTCATGGTCAAGATCTTAATGCAATTGTTGTCATTATTCTCTAATTCTCATGTAGTTCAAGAAAACGAACATACATGAATATTTTGATGCATATATGGTTTACTTACAAAAAACTATATGTTAATGCAATGTAACACATTACATACTACATGACAATACCTACATATGACCACATTTTTAATTGTGGCATTAGTAAGGCTTACACGATCTTTGTGTGACGCAATGCACACTTATATAATCTTTGATATTATTATTATACATATGTTTTCAGTTCTCTACGATCTTTTGCAAAGTAGGTAATCATGTTTTTGATTTTGATCAACACTTTGCAAACTAGCATTGCAAAACTCCAAAGGACTCCGAGCTATGAGCATTTGGTCTCAGCTTTATTTGGAACCGACAATACTTGTTGTAGCATATTTATGCTGAGATGCTCCATCCGCGGTCTGGTTTTTACCTCTAATGACATAAAAAAGTAGCCGAGCACTCGGTCCCTAAGCTCCCCCACGTCGGCCCCTTGCAACCCCCTGCACGGCTCGTGCAAACCCCCTGCAAGGCCTCTTCACGAACTCCGAGCCGCTTTGGCTTTATTTTTTTGACACCGAAAACTCTTTTTGGGTATGCCTAGGCAACACTGACCCTTGTATTTAGATCTATGGTGTATATGCATGATATTATCATGTCAAAATCATACGTGAATGACGTTTGAGGGTCCAAAACCCTTAAGTAATGTTAGACGGCCATTCAAGACTATTTTATTGCATTTGCCAAACTTTTATATTGTGATGTTTATATGTCTTGACCTAAGACTTCTTGTCTCTACATTCATGGTTAAGAATATGTTAAAAAGACTAAGTGCTTAACTACAAGAAAGCTATTAATGGATTTAGTATTTTAATCCATTGTGACCATGATGACTAGGTCATCATGTAAATTCAAAGAGTGATTTAATGCTCAAGTTTCAATGCCTTATAACGTTTCATTCTAGTCACATGCTTTTATGCATCAAGAGAACAATTAAACCTACTGATTGATTTTGTCTTAGTAGTTGTCTACGTTGATGAATTTATAATGAAACCATGAATAAAAATTGGTGAGACGATAAGCTACTTGAAGATAAAACTCGTGCCAACTTGTATCACCTAGAAACTCATTGTAAAAGAGTTCTTATGTATTTCTTCTAATGAGGAGCACATCTCATGAGTCAATATAGTGTGAACTGTATACTTTCACGTTACTATGATTCAGAATAATGAATCGGTAACTCATATAAGTTTTTTTTTAGGAAAGATGTTATACGGATAAATATTATTCCTCTAGCATAATGGAGATGTAATCAATACGTTAACAAGTGCATAAACCCCCTCTATGATCCTTCATTGACTATGCTCAATATCCAAGCCTATTCTTTAGTAAAAATTAGGAGTAGCACTCTCCTACGCTAAAGAGATTGAGATATAAGATGGAAGCCTAGATTGGCTTATCATGATTCACTTTGAGGATAAAATATATTGTGGTGATACATATATCATGGCTAAACTCAAACCATAACACTTAGATGTTATGGAGCACCCAAACAATGACAAAAAGTTGACAAATATAGATGTTTCGGTTTTCCATATTGTGGACTAGTCATTGTGAGGACTAGTTCACCTACTTTTAGGTGAGCTATTGGGGTGATACTTGCGGCCACTAATTCCTAATATCGGAGGCTATCTACTCATAAAATTTGAGCACATTTGGAGATTTCGGACATGGTGAACCGCTCGACATAAGTGGTCACTGACCTCTGACAAGTATTTCGGCTGGTTCGGGGCTTTTTCAACCGGTTCAGCATAGTGAGGCCGATAGCATTGGATTCCTAACTCCCATGTTTACTTGCTTCTAAAATTTTGTAGCATTTGGTGTTCCGAAAGCATGTCAGTGAACTATTCAAGAAAGTGTAAAACAGAAGTTCGGTATTAGTTGTTGATGCGCGCATGGTTCAACCATGATATATTTTGATTGGTTGTCCCATGGTTTTGACGATAAACAAATATTTTTGAACCATAAGCTACAGATTGTAGCGTGCCTTCTTTTCGGTATTCATCTATATCACCATCATTGACGTTACCGTTGTAATAGTGTGCATGTTAATGTTTCAAATCTAACGATATGCATGGTTATTAACGGATTATGTTAATAGTTGATCGTTCACATATTTTATTTGTCCGGCACTTAATAGTAGTTTGTTAGATATATAATTCATGATTCCACGAAATACTTGATGTAATGCCTAAATAAAAGTCTCCTTTATCAATGAACTAGTAAATCTCACATGCTCTGCATGTAGAAATTATTTGATTTTTTAAATAAAAAGAAAAAAAACAATTGGTTTTGTAGAAGAGGTTGGTTATTACATAATGGGAGAGAAAATAGGGGTCATGTACAACGGTTTAGTTTATTTTCATAATTAAAATATATATTATAATTGTCTGTCCCTATAATATAATCTATTCACTAAGTTTTTTAATTTTTTAAAGACTTTTTGGTAAAAAAAATTTATTTTGGCTAACAAGATCTGTTTGGGGGGAACGTCTAGTTCGCGCTGAGCGTGAAGATTGCCGGATGGAAAAGTGAGGTGGCATGTGTTCATTGGCGGAGAGAAAATGGAGGGGCCCACAGTCCGTTTATGGTTCAAAATCCAAAAATTGCCCCAAGTGCACGTGTGGGAGGGTTAAACGGAAAATTTAATTGGTGGGTGAAACAGTTAATTTGAGCGGTAAGTTGTTTTAATCGATGTTTGTTGAGGTGTGTTGGGGAAGCTAGGGAAATTTTTCTTCAATTACAGTAGAGGAATGCAAATAATAGCGGAGCTCGTTGGGAAAAATGCTGTGATTATCGACGTTTTGGAAAATATGGTATGTTGATTGTTTTATATAGTTCATCCTTAATTTTCGCAGTTTGTTATGGTTTTATGCCATAGATTCTCCTAGATCCAAACCTTGTAGATTTGTGTCGATTATATTGATTTCGTCCGATGCAGGTGTTATCTGTCGCATACGATATCGGCGCAGGATGTAGGATATTGGGCTGGGTTGTGAAGTTGTTATGTATCCACGATTCGTATTTTTGAAGATTCAAGAGATTGGTAATTGGTAATTCTGCCATTCAAATTCCTTCTGCTTTTGGTACCGTATTGTGTGCTTGTGTTGGAGTTTTGGTGTAGATATATATGTGGAAGTGAATGTGCGTGTTATTGTTTTGAAAAATTGTGAATCGATGGGTATAATGTCCCCCTCACTTGTGTGACATTCCATGTGTTGTCTTCTTTATGTAGAATTTCTCTAGCAAAGAGTGAGAGAATGAGTGTTGGGTAATGATATTGTGTTAACGTCGTGATTTGATACGTGGAAAGGTTAATTGATTTGGTATTTCTGACTTTGTTGTTGTAAGGTTAGATGGAGTTCTTTGAAGAGCTAGAGAACGAGATAGATGACGGTGGTTTACGATTCAGCGAGAGATGTTACTCGACTTCAGAGGAATTGCAGTTTGGTGACAGTGTTAATTGGAACGTTGTTGATGAGGCGAAAATTGTTGGACATGGTGGTTGTAATGGGAGGGGAATTGGTTTGAATGGAATATATATCAGTGACAGCAGCGGTGAAAATGAAAATGAAATTGGTAGGATGGTCCGGGAGTTGATAGAGAAACCCGGAGAAGACAATTATTTGGAAGAACTACGTCCAGATAAACACAATAGCGAGTGGATTAATCATTTGAAGGGGAAGGATTTGACGAAGGTATCTGTATCAGACCTACATAACATTTTATTTAAAAGTGTGGATGATGCGGAAGAGTTCTATGCTTATTACTCCTTCGTAGTTGGTTTCAACTGAAAGCAGGGGAGAAGTGAGCGGAAAACCTTAAATGGCGATGAGATACTGTGGAGGAGGTGTTGGTTGTGTTGAAAGAGGGCATGTATAGGGGGGAACAGAAAGGTACTAAGAAAGGTTCAACTTGTGATGACGGTACATGTGATGATGCTGACAATGATACGTTCCAGGTATTTGGGAAGAAGAAGAGAAAATGCATTAAAAGGGGACAAAAATACAGTGGGAGAGATTGTAAAACCCATTTGAACATAAAGTATGATAAAGGCAGCGGAAAGTACGTTGTACTGTCGTTTGAACCCGCTCACAACCATGGACTGGCCGAGGTTCACGAGAGGCATCTGTTGCGGTCGAATAGGTATGTTGATAGGCAGGACATAGAGGAGGTGAAAGCGCTACTGTCGGCTAATGTGTCTATAAGCGGTGCTTTTGATTTTATGGTGAGGGAAATGGGTGACTCAACATTTGTAGGATTTAGTCAGAAGGATTTGTATAACGCATTTCAAAGAGAGAAAAGACGAACTGCAGTACTTGGGGATGCTGAAACTGTAATCAATTGGCTGCGTATGAAAGGCGCAGAGGAAGAACACCTTTTCTCTAGATTTTGTAGGGATGAAGAAGGAAGGTTGACTCGTCTATTCTGGAGGGATCATGTATCTCTAGTGGACTACTGTAATTTTGGCGATGTGTTAGTATTGGACAGCTCATACAAAACCAATGTATATGGGATGCCTTTGTTGGTGTTTGTGGGTGCTAACAACCACTGTGCTAGTGTTGTCTTTGGATGTGCTCTGTTGGCTGATGAGAGGGAAGAAATTTTTTGCCGGGCCATTCAAACATTCTTACAGTCAATGGAAGGAGTTGATATGCTGAAATCAGTTGTAACTGATGGGGACGAATCAATGCCGTAGAGATCCACATTCCAGGAGCTAGGCACCGGCTATGTGCATGGCACATTGGCAGAAATGTTACTCAGAATGTGAAGAACGTGGACGCTTAAAAATTGTTGGGGAAGATGATATTTGCATCGTATATTGTTCACAAGTGGGAGGAAGCATGGAATACTATGGTTGCCAAATACAATTTGGAGGACAATTCATGGATCAGTT
Organism: Argentina anserina; assembly: GCF_933775445.1. Taxonomy (NCBI): domain Eukaryota; kingdom Viridiplantae; phylum Streptophyta; class Magnoliopsida; order Rosales; family Rosaceae; genus Argentina; species Argentina anserina. The sequence goes on along the minus strand of NC_065873.1, from coordinate 8,799,022 downwards.
CTCTTTATGGAAGGCGTAAGAAGTGGGTGGAGGCTCATATGAGGTAACTGTCTATTACAAGTTAATTTATCTAAGTTGTAAATGATAATTAATCATTTAGGGCAGTTTGTCTATGAAATGATGAGCCAAAAAACGTATATTAATGTACAGTAGATCACACATGATACCTTGTTGCATTTGTTTTTATGTTTTATTACAGCAGGTGGTCTTCCCGTACGTTGTCATTGACAACATACCAAATTTACATAGAATACACTATTTAAACTACTAGTTGCCTTACATTAGATAAAAGATACCCAATAGTTTCCATGTGTAATGGTATATGTGAGGGTAAATACGCTTTTTATGTACTCTTGTATGCCTGATAGAGTGAAATTAGTAATGTTAATAATGAGTTGTTTGAGATGAGGCAAAGCCCCCATGTTTTAATTAATGGTGATGGATTTATTATTTTCTTTTACCTTGTTAGTTGTTTGGAAGTTTGATAATTAATCGGTGTTTTATGAACTTTTAGGAGAATCTTCTTTGGAGGGATGTGTAGTACACAACGTTGTGAATCGATGAATCGAGTTGTGAAGCTAAGTGTCGTGAAATACACTACTCTGACTGATTATGTACCTAGACTGTACCATGGTCTTTCTCGACTTAGAGATCGGATAATTCTTGACAATTACAAGTCGCGAGACCATGCAAGGGATTACCGCACTCAGTTCAAGTCAATGGAGGAACACGTGTTTAATATCTTCACAGATGATGTATATCTTGTCATCCATGGGCAGATGAAGTTTGAATCGTGTTTTATTTTTTCACACCGTGTTGATCTGGATGATAACTATTGTCATTGGTACATAACACAATATGAAAAAAAGGAAAGGTGCTGGATTGTTTTATCTATCCGTTATAGCACAGATTCGGACACTACGTACTCTTGTTCATGTAAGTTATTTGAATCTGATGGAATAGCCTGCATTCACATATTTTGTGTTCTTAAAAAGCAGAAAGTTACGGATTATCCTAAATCCCTCATTTGTAAGCGATGGACCAAATCAGTGGGCACTAATACAAGCGTCCACACAGCATGTACTGGAAACGGAGATGGATCTGAATCATGTAGGTTTTTAACTCTGATGAGCATTGCGAAGAAAGCCTGTGCAAATTTGGCTAAATCCGACGATTTGGTTCCATCAGATTTGGTTCGGGTACATCTAATAGTAATCCCGATTTGTAGTCGAACACCCTTACAATAATAGTATTATTGGTTCCTATAAGACCAACAATAGACTTCTTGTCTGATAGTTCATACCATGCAATAAAGTCGCCCAATCCTTCTCCTAAAAGTATCTCCTCCGATACACCCATAGTAGTTACGGAGTGGCAACTTCGGCCTTCACCCTCTATTGTAAGACCATATACATGAGGAATTTCATTTTCTGCTAACAATGCATGAAATATGCCTCCGCTATGAATATGCAAATGGGTTAACTATACTTAGGTGTAGGTGTACGTCATCATTGTTTAGGTTCATCATGATAATGTGGAAAAGATGTAATATGTTTCTCTTAAATAATAATGTGTACACACATGTCATACGATATTGTCATCCAACAACGAACACACATGTTAGTAAAACACTTAAATTCCAAAATCTACGTTCCAAATTTTTCAAACCCGAATCATGTCTTACCAATTTACTGGCAATTGTATCTTCCACATCGTTGACTAAAAAACTAATTTCGCCCGTCCTCAAGTGCGGTTGAAAATCCCGATACACATTTGGTGTGGCTATAATAACTTCCCTGAAAGCATTGTACCTAACAACTGAAAAATTCACATTCCCCAAATAACGAATTATTAGGTGTGCCTAGTGACGGCCCACACTAATACTCTCTACAAACCTCTCATGTTCGTGGCACATGTATACAATGTCGTTATGTCGTGTTACAATGACTTCCCATTTTCTCCAATGAAAACCATCTAATCACAGCAATCCTTTACTTTGATTGTCGTCGGACATGAATTTTGCAGCAAACCTTGCCGAAACTATCTGCACATGGATAACAAATGTGTGTAAATCATACAAGGACATGAATAAAGTATTGGACCCCTGTTATATTTTTCATAAGGAGTCTACATTTAGTACGACTATAAGTCATTATCTTACCACTTGTGTCCTCCATGTTTACGGCCTTTGAAGGTAGCATATGAAATATGGATCCTGTCCAACCATCTCTGCCATTTAAAAACAAAAAACAAACCAAATCGCAGCTCGGCCTATATCACACTCACACACCCATATTCACACAGTCTAATAATCTAAGGCTTGCTTCAATGCTATGGCCACCTATTTCAACTGCTTACAATTAAAAAAATATTATTATCAACACTCATTCGCCGGCCTAATCACTCACCTCCTCCAAGGATTCTCTAAATAACAGTATAATACCTTGACACTGAATTCCAATCCGTATATAGCCTCTACATATGTATAAGGACAGTAGAGGGTATAACCGACAACCATGCAAATATATACGGTCCTTGGGGACGATTTCTGTCCTCCGGTCAATAATGTGTTCCCTCAATAATGCTATTGTTAGGCATGTCAGGCGGACATAGTGACCAACCCTCATCACAGTAAGTCTGTGACCATTATTCCCATCAATTTTCAATATTCCCTAGAAAACAAGATGAATCTTATTTTCACACTTCGTGTATCAGTGATTGGACAACTGATACACATACTGCTATTTTATTTTAATGGACAACTGATTCAAAAAGACAAATCAAAGCCCCTAACATGAATACATACTTTTGGCTTTTTTCCCGGATTCTCGGCCATTAGCCCTAGAAAATTTCTGCCTAGAATCATGTGAAACGTGGGAAAATTAAGGACGAAGTTAATTCCATGTGTTTGTATATATTATGTTGGGAAATGTCAGTTTCCCAAATTATTATGTCCCACTTCTTTATGCAACTTAATCCAATATCAAATATTTCGAAAAATATTATATATATTGTTTGGGTTCATGGGCAGAAATGTTAATAAAACTAACAAATTTTACACAGGGTCAACAGTTTCAAAATAAAATGAATCTCCTCAATATCAATCAATTGAAGATATGAAAGGAAATTAAGGGTCTAAATAAAACAACACACGGTTTAATACAATTATAATATGAAATATACATCACCATGCGGATAAAATCATAACTGATAATCAGGTAAGAATGGTGGTCGCGGGGACGAGCAATGACAATATTGCGGACAATTGTAGACGAATGGGAGAAGGTTATGCGTGTGATCTTCACCGGCAGATATATATACTTATATATATACAAAAATGTGTTTATATAACCCATTGCCTGAATTTATAAAAAAAAAATTGAATCTTTAATTCAATTAAAAAAGAATCAATCGTTGCATGTTACCCCACTTAAAAATAAGGTGGCAGAAAAATTTCCCGGTATTTAAAAAAACCACGGCCGAAAAAACACACACCATATTTCATAAGTATAACCCCGTCAGATACGTGGGAGATATAAACACAAAAGAGATATGTGGGACATAATCTTTTTTTTATTTGAAGTGGAGTAACTTGTCATAGAAGCTAGTTATTGTTCGCTAACCAATGACTTTTGCTTTCACGTGTCTATATTCGGTCATTCTAACATTCTAACTCCAGTAAAGGGATTCTTGCATTATATAAATTCATGTTGTCATGGTTGAAGTAGGGATGGCATCATAGATATAAATTATGTCATTTACTTTTTGTAACAACACAAATTAAGTATTTACTATGTAGACATAAAGGCACATTTATAGTTACGCTTGATATTATTTAATTATTATAAGAAATTAGAATAAAAACTAGTTGAATTACTAAAAAAAAACCTTCATCATTTTAACATGAGCATAACGATGTATTACAACATTTGTACTTGAAACACATATGCCCTGCCTTAGGAAGAGCCTGCAAAGTTCTTGATTATGTTACCAAAATGAAAAGGCCGGAGTCATTTTGACAGCACAATGCATGGTGAAATTGGGAGTTTATTGTGAAGCAATCATAGTCATGAACTGCCGTAAGAACTCGTCAACGGGAAATTTTTGTAACCCTAAATGTCAACGGCCCGACAACCTCCATTTCAAATCTATCACCCTTCCTTATGTTGTAAGTTTGCTTGAATTCTCCCAAACCATTCCCAAATCTCACACTAGTGTCGTTTCGAAAAGTAGTCACGGAGAACGGTACCCCGTCATCTCCGACAATGGTGATTTCTCCGTTCGCCCTTCTGATATGACGCATAAAAAACTCTTTTGGAATGGTCTGGAAAATAACCTCAAATTTAATTGGACAAAACGTCTCCGTATATTATATGAACATAATGTAAATTAACCAAACTATCACTACTTCCGCAATTACTAATGATCTTCGTCACAACATATATCTGCCTGTGTCTTCCTTCCACAAAGCTATTTCTGATTGTAATTTATGCAACGTGTATTGTGCAACATTTCATTAGGGCTTGATACGTATAAATATAGAAGAAACCCAATGGCAATTAAGGACCCTGTCCACTCGGTTAATAACTCTTCCCAACCTAATTCACTACATAATTGACATAATATGCATATTTCATTTAGTTCCATTAAGTACTAGTAAAACATGGTTGATGCAGTTCGGGCGTTCGAATACAAAGGGAACGGTTTTCTAGACACGTAACGTACTGGGATGCTGTTTGAATGTCTCGGAATTGCCATGATGCATGAATCCAAAGGTCTGCCCTGCACATTGTGTAAGGTGATGTCTGTAGCTGCATCCTCCACAGGTGATATCTGTCTTCATACTGCATTTAAAACAACACGCCAAGTCTCTAGGTATTGCCTAGAAAATCAACCAAAACTTAATTAACCGATATGTTCGTAATGTTTATGATGTGGTACAACAAACACATACAACTAACACTATTATTACTGGGTATTATGCGTCATTACACGTGTATGGTTTTAAAGATAATTTGTAATCGGTGATATATTGAGAAAATACCCATTCTCTTTTCATGAAACGGCTGTGGACGACCTCGTAGTAAACCGAAACATGCACGTAAGTCATGGTTGACTAAATGAGACAAATGAGGAGGTACCCCTACAAAACATAGTTTACAACAAGTAATATCTATTTGCAGCTATACATAAATGGCAACATGAAACACATGTTATCAGCGTCCCCTCCCAAATGCGGACAGTTAGACATTCATATCCACCATTTTATAGCCATGTGTTTTAGTGCAATCACATTGTTTTCATGCACCTTCATTGTGATGTAAAGAACATAAACCAACCGTAATGGGAGTGCGAGATTTGTACCTGCGTAGATGGAAAACCATATCTGAAGTTCCTCCCGGGCGGTGGTTTGAATTGCAAGCCAGATTTCTGATTTATAGTTGGAACCTTCGTATATGTGTTTACGGATGAAGGAATGGGGCCACCGAAGAAAGGGATGGGTTTTTGTAGTGGTTGGGGAAGGGAAGCCGTGTGAATGGATGAGATAGATATAAAAGCATAGATGCCTCCACATTTAAATTACGTACTTTGACTACCCTTACTAAAAGCGGTCCTACCTATTGCCCTTTTCATGTCTTCTTTGGCTACAGCTAAACGTCATATGAAGGAAAATAGGATCTAATCATTGTTATTCCTTTCACTGACGTTGACTACATCTGTTCTCTTAAAATAACAACGTAATGCAAAATAATGGCCACAACAGGTTCTCTAATGAAGTAATAGGTGATTTTAGTTTACGTTGTATTTCATATGTTGTTGCCAAGGAGAGTGTGTAGCGCCCTAATGTCGTAATTGTCATTCAAATTTATAGTATTGGTGGGTATGATAACATAATCAAACACTTGGTACAAATCTTATCTATTAATGTTACTAAGGATTTATAAGTGATTTATAATAGACTCTTTGTTTGGAAAAAACTAATTCCCACGACCTATCGTAACTGCTCTTCCGCACGTGTGTAAGACTGTAAGTAGGCTACTGTTAAGTACTACTTATTATCTATATTTCATGTGTCATGTGATTTTCCAATTACTACTCTTGTATTCGTACATCATATGATTACTATGTATTAGGTATTCATTACATTTATAAAATTTTTGACAATGTAAACGGCGTACATTTTGGAATCCGAATAACCATATAAGGGTCGGAGCCATGGTACGCCATGTCCCTTGCACCACATAGGTTAAACTTCGATATATTACCACTAAAATGAGTACAAATACTTTGCCTACTCGCCATTATTCACTAACAACATAGAAGATATTTTAAGAGGTATTACTATTCCCAATATCATCTCCTCCGTCTGACTTCTTCAGAGCATTGACCAACGCGCTGATTACGTCTACAGTTCGATTCATCCGCCGGAATCTTTGTAACACCTCGTTGTGTTTTTCGGAATAATCGGATTCATAGTACTCACCCACCAACTCTGGCCCAGGATGACGCTGTCGTGTTGGAATGCCCGGTCGAAGTTCGATCTTCCTCTTTCGTGCCGGAGGCGTTAGTTTGGCAAGCAGTTGTTGTTGAGCACGTCGAATTTTCTCCGCATTATTGGACGAAGAAGAGCCCTCCATATCAAAACTTAATTGAAGCACTAGATAATGAGGACTAGCTTTTGTATGGGTTTAAAAAAACCAAGAGGAGTGGGTTTGCAACGTGGTCTGAGGATACGGGATTTATATACCCGTTCACACCCGGGATTTATATGTCGAATTTTTGAATTAACAATAACTTCATGGAATCCCGTGAATTGATTGAACAAGAACCAGCCGGTCAAGTACCACACAGGGAAGAAACACAGGCATGCCTTGAAATATACAAGGTCGAATGACCCATGATGGACAATTCACTGAAAAAGGGGTTGATGGGAATGCATTTCCCAACATTACTTATTATTTCCATACCTCTCTAATTTCCCATCGTCAATTACCACCTCCACTGGATAGGAAAAAACGAAATCGGCCCCACCCACCTATCCATTGTGTAAAGGTGTGCCTGCTTTGTACTGACCGAAGGGTGCCTCTGCGCATTTCGGAAAGCTCCCGAATTAATTCTTGTGTGAAGTCCGGCCGACATCGAGTGAGAGACAATATGGGAGAACAACAAAGATTTCTTCTCCTACTAATTAATCAACATCAGCATGAGCATACACAATTCTAATTGTATGAGTCTTCTCAACCCATTTGGGGTGGGAAGCAAATTTATTTTTCCCCTTGCTTGTGGCCATTACATGCAAATCTTTTTTAAGTAACGTTATGTACAACATTATATTTTTTAAGTGGAAATAGTTTATGAATGAGTATGCAATTAGAGGAAGTGGGCCAATGATTTTAAAAGCGAAGAAAAAAAAAGCACCAAAGCCCACCATAAGCAGAATTAACCGGTATTAAAAAAAACCCACCGAACCTTAAAAACACTATATAACAGAAAGGTTTGGTTTGGTTTTCATTTTTTGTGTTAAGAAACCGAAACCGAACAACAAAACCTATAAAAAGAACTACATTAGAACCTCGTTAAATTAGTACCCAATTAATTTCCAGTGTTGCCGAAATAATACTTTTTGCCGGTTCTGACTCAGATGTAACGTGTTAAATTAATATTTTACTAAATTTGTAAGATAATAAAATTTTGATAATTAATATAGACCTCATCGAATATATAAATTAATAATGACATAATTTATATACCTTTTTGAGGATGTCATTGAAGAAATTTATTGATTCATTTATCATTAAAAAAAATTCAATAAATCGATTATAAAAATTATGATTATACAATTATATGATAATTCATAGGTATACAATTATATTTATACATACAGTCCCTATCTAGAGTGAAGCTTCACTATGAAATTACATAGTGAAGTTCCAATTTTAGCACACTTTTCGGTCAAATTTTTTCACCATAAGTGATTTAATATTTAGGTATGCTATTCAAGATCATCTTTACAAAGTTTCATCCAATTTGACAATGGTTTGAGCTTTCAAAATTGAGATTTACACGAACGGTTCACGTTGAACAGTTTTAATTCATTCATTGATTTAATATAATTTTAATACCTTAACGATGTCCGAATTACATGAACTTTTGTAGAGATGATCTTGAATAACATACCTAAATATTGAATCGCTTATAGTGAAAATATTTGACCGAAAAGTGTGCTAAAATTGAAACTTCACTCTGTAATTTCAGAGTGAAGCTTCACTCTGGATAAAGACTATTTATATATAATTATAAATATTTATGATTATAAAAAAATATATATATATATATATATATACATTTCATGTATGTAGTATGTAGTATGTACGGTGTAAAAATAAAAAATTTAAACTGAATACCCTAAACCTAATAACCTATTGCATGGTACATATATATATATATATATATATATATATATACATTTTAAACTAGCTTATGCAACAACCTAGTTATTTGAATTTTTTTTTGAAATTTAACAATCTTTAGAATAACTTAGATCTCCACGAAAATATATATTTAAAAGCTAAATATAGTTTTTGCTGAAGCACACCTCTGAAAAGTGATATTTAGACATGGTAAATTCGAGGTATGTTTTTATTAGTCTCGCTAATGGCTATGTAATGCTATTAATTGGTATTGAATTGCTTATATCGTGTAGACCTATTACGTATATGTTAAAACTAGAAATTTGGAATGCATTTTTATTTTTATGTTGGGTTGTTTTTTCATGTTTTGTTAATGTTGTCGATGACATTAACAAATGTGGGGTGCGTTACATATGTTTGCTCCCTGTTATATGACCTAACACATATATTATGTGTGTTATACATCTTGCAGAACATACCCACCTTTTTCTTTGACAGACACATCAAGGAAAAATATACTGTACTGCGGCTGTTCGAGGACATTACTTCACGTAATGTTTCGACTCACGAAAATGGGCACATCACGAGATTTGGAACAAGCTGGGCGGAATTTAAGAGGGAAAATAATTTGAACAAGGGGTGTACATTTTTGGTTAAGGTGATTGGCCCCCTTACGTTTAGGATTACTAAAATTAGTGACTGAAGGAAAGAGGAGCTAATTGCAGTCAATGGTTGCGGAGGGATCATGTGAACTATGATTGTGGAATGTTGGTTTTGCCTCACCGAACCCTATCGTGATGTTAAATGTGTTTACTTACGGAAATATTTGAATCAAACAAACCTTTCAATTACATGTATGCTGCATTTGTTAAACAAGAAGTTGTTGGGGATGTATTTAGGGAATATTGAAACAGAACTTGACCTGGATGTCTTTCATGCTTTTCAGCCATTGTTTAAGCAAGCGTCGTAAGCTTTATTTATCAAAATTTATATGGATAGCGGTAATAGTCGTACACTTTTGTTTCTTGTAATAAGATTAGTTTCAATTTTATTTTATTCTCTGGAAACCATAACTATAGTAAACCCACAAGTAAAGTAATATCTTCGGGAGACCAAATTTTTTAATTTGGCCAGATATTTATATATCGATAAATTTTTCATTTATTAATTTATCTATTAATTAATTATTTATTAATTTATAAAGGTATAAAATATATTTTGTTTCAATTTTACAAAAAAGTCAAGTTTTTACTTGGTTTATGCACTATATTGTTTAATTTATTATGTAAACATATTAAATTAACTATTTTTTCTAATGTGTTACATGTTAAAATATAATATTTTTTATGATGATTATATTTATAAAATTATTTAATCAAATTCGCATAATTCAAATAGTGAATCAAGCGGCATTCCAATTATCCTAGTATATATGGTTTTGTAACGGTTGTCCATTTTAGTTGTAATAAGATACTTAGGTGTAGGTTAGTACTACGTAAAAACGAACTATACACATCTAAGCAATTCACATAAACATTACGAATTCTATTTAATAATTTTTATGTTTATATCCAATTGTCAATATTCGGTTCTTAGAAAGAATTTTTTTTTTCCATATTCATGTTCAAATGTTATTTGTGATTTAGGTTTTACAATCTATGCCGTGTCATCGCTGTATGGAACAAAAGTACGATGATATTTCAGAAGGACGTCGGACGGTTTACTGGCAATGAGGCATGACAGAGAGAAGCAGAGGTTATGGGTTGGTTTAAAAGGGATTGGCGTTGCTGGGCTGTTATGGCCCAGAATGTTTGTGGCCTGTAATGTACCATTGTTCAAGGTCTGGATCAAGCTAGGAACTAAAGTGTCCCAAACACCACAAGTAAACTATTCGATGGGTGAAGTTTGATCCCCAACAGAACTCTTGTGGAAATTGCTGGAAGGTAACCAGCTTTGGAAATTGAGCGATCGGTGGGACGTTAAAACAACCCGGCCCTCTGCTTTCAGTCGTGGTTTAGGAAGTTGTTTACGCTTTTCCAAATGCAGGGTTTTGAATATGTGGCTGAAGATGCAAAAGGACGGCAGGAAAATGTACAATGACATAGAAACAAGTTCTGAAATGGTGCTCGAAAGGACATGGTACCCCAGCAGTAGTGAATCCCATATTTTTAAATATTATAGGACTATGGGGGAGGGGTTGGGGTGAAATGGTTCGGTGATTTTGACCCACCTTTGAAACGGTTCTTTATTAGCCTGGGTTCCCTTTTCAAATACAAGGCTGAAAATTCAGTCCCAGAAGAAGCAGACGAGTAATAGGCAATGTGCTATTTCAACTCAGGCCCTTTGGGGCAAAATTTCTGGCCCTAGTACACACACGGCAGATTACAGCTTCACAATTAATTGTTGTATGAAGTTCATGTTAGACCTCAAGTCAGCTATATCATCAACAACGTTGGCTTTAAGACCGGTGCTAATATCACAGGAACCTTTAAAATCAGCTGATCCGGTGCCCATGTACCTCTTTGACACCCACACACCTTTCGGTGCATAAAAACCACCTAACTCTTCTACCCTCTCATACATCCTACAACACATCTTCTCATCCCATGACCTTACTGGAAATGGCATAGTGGGAAATAAACATGTTCTTTCACGCAATACAGTGAGATAAAAGAGTTGGAGAAACAATACACATCCCTTTACATAAGTGGATTCGCAGCTCTGGTACATCCTGACTCCATCAACCATCTTTCGGTAGCCAAACTCAGCCCAGTTATGCTTCCTTATGACAGTTGGGTGGGTCAGCGGCACCAACAGTGACATATCAACATACCCTAGCCGCGAGGGACATAACACAGTTGATAACATAAACAGTGCAAAACATACCATCCACAATTCTTCATCATTGTGTGTGCCCACCACCATGTGCCTAAGGCGTTGTAGACTAATATCACCATCGACGCCAGATAATTGTTTTTCCAGTGATTAATCTCTATTTCCTTAGTTGACGAGTTCGTATCAACTATAGTCCCCCAACACTTCACGCCCATCACACGATGGAAGTCCTTGTACATGATAGACAGGTTACGACCATGTATGTTAATAGTTGAGTTCTTCACATCAAAAGTTTCTACCAGCATTTTGCACAACGAAGGGTTCACCTCAATGCCACGCCACCCTCGGACACAACCCAAACCCATCTCTTCTATCGCAACTACGTGATCATTCGGAATTCGTGCGGCTACACGTTCTAGCTGTTTTGTATCACATGCTGAGATTTTATTCATCTCCATTTCAACATCGTTTGTCCTACGACTCCCATCAACCTTATAAAAAAATGTCACCATCCATCACAACTATACACTATCAAAACCAAAGAACTACATATAAAATTGATATATGATATAATCAAATTCAATTCACTATCTCAAATGAAATATACTACTTATCAAATTCATGTCTCGCGATACTGGTACCTGATCATCAGGTGTGGAGGTCATGCTATGCGATTGGAGTGCATAATCATCACCAAAACCCCTGTTAATTCATAAGAACACGGATAATACCATTGTTGTTGAATTATCGACAACATCTTCCTTCTGTACGAGTTTCCTCAGTTCAAAAACAACTACATTTCCGACACTTACGAACGCCTTCCAGGTGTGTCGTCCGATCCATCTGCCTGTTCCACGCACATTCTCTTTCTGCCAGAAGAAATAGAGCTTCTTTGCTGTTCATGTTTGCTCCCCAACATCTCCTGCAGAAATAATAAACCGGTACAAAATCAGGATCTAACCACACAGGACCCTGATCACGGGATTTCTACCTGTTCATTTTCTAATTGCATTCATCGCTTCCTTTCGCTTTTTATCAAATTGACAGTTTATCACTGAAGCCCAAACCAAAACAACATAAACATTATAGAGCTTTACAAAATCGAGATGCGACCTAACCTACACCACCACCGCTTGAAATCTACATAACTTATTAATACAAGTGTTTACCTTGCTCGTCTCTGATATAAGAAAAACCTTCTTCTTCAATCCTCATATATTGTCCTCGTTAGACCACCAGTTGCGAAATATGTCGATTGCAATATTAACAGATCGACATCAATAATCCACTCCAAATAGAATCTCAACACGCCACCAATCTGACACTAGTGAGTGATTTATGAGTCGGTCCTTTCTTTCTAGGTGCCAGATAAAATGTCGATTTCACGAAATATAACCTACAAAATCATTCAAACATTCGCACGTGAGAGAAATTCAATCGGCTGTAAGAAAATATTCACAGCGCTAGCTGGCGAATACGACAACTAACGTTTTCCATCCGGCAATGCCCGGCGCGCCAACCAGAATTTCCCCTATTTGGGTTATGTAAAGACAATGTTTCTCCTTGGATTCGTATTATATTTTTTTATAACAGTATGAGAGTTATAAAAGCATAAAAACCAAGTTTTTTTTTTTGAGAAAAAATAAAAAACCCAGTTGAGTGTTGAGATTGTGAGATGAGAGTGTGGTGATGTCAATGGCTCCGAAGCTACTGTCACCCCTCTTCCCATGGCTCATTCTCCTAACCCTCCTTCTCTTCTTCCTCCACTCCTCCCTCCTCTCCTCGTCTCAACCCAAGCGAATCCCCACTTTACCCTCCTGCGACTACTCTAACGGCCGCTGGGTCCAAGACCCCGACCGCACACCCGTGTACGACGAGACCTGCCCGTTTCATCGTAACGCCTGGAACTGTCTGAGGAACAAGAGGGACAACATGGGTCTCATCAATTCATGGAAATGGGTGCCTCGTGATTGCGTGTTACCTCGGATCGACCCGGTTCGGTTTCTGGGTCTGATGAGGAACAGGAACATTGGGTTTGTCGGTGACTCCTTGAATGAGAATATGTTGGTGTCGTTTTTGTGCACGCTTAGAGTTGCGGATTTGGGGGCTAAGAAGTGGAAGAGGAGAGGGGCTTGGAGGGGTGCTTATTTTCCCAAGTTCAATGTTACTGTTGGGTACCATCGAGCTGTCTTGCTCTCTAAATATGAGTAAGACTATCTACTTTCTCTATCCTATGGCTTAGTTTTTATTTACTGAGATTATATGCTTTTGTTATAATGTGATCTAGACGAAACATGAGAAAACAAAAGTATGCACCGTTGGATTGTTAGCCATACAATTCAAGTGGAGAGAATGCCGATCTGTCTAGTTTCGGATATGTGAATATTAGAGGAAATTAGCACACACTGTCGCATTGGATCATTTGGATGTCTTAGTATTGGCTAGTGATTTAATATGAACATTAAGTTAGGCCAAGAGGTGTTTCATCTCTCATTCAAAGTCCTTCATTGTCTCTGATGGAGATCATGGAAGCTGGTGGAAGTATGCAGTTTAAAGGTTTAGGAAGGGGCAAAAAAGTTAAAACTTTTCGGGTTAGAATTTGGATACTGCAAGATACAAGGTATTTTGAACAGTATATTGAGGGTGGAAAAGCTGTGACTTGGGTTAGTTTTATTATCGTCTTTTTGAATTCACTTAGGTGGTATCTGTTGCTTTTGAAGTCAGAGGTAGTTCCCCTATCATCTTTATTCTTACAATGAAAAGCTGCATTGCAGTTGCTAAGAGTGATATTATCTTGGAGTCTTTAGTCCTTTTATAACCTTGAAATTCATAGACTTTGTTCATTTCTTTGTTTTTTATTTTGAAAGTGGATTTGTTTTCATCTATTCTATCTTGTCCTCATTAATAAAGCATATGTTCAAGTGACTTAATCTCAACTACTGTATTTTGCTCTCTTCTTTAAAAAAAAAATTCAAATGGAAATCTCACATGCTCCTAGATGACTGAATCAAGGTGGCAGCCAAAACAGCATGCAGATGGTGATCAAGATGGACTGAAAGGAATTTATCGAGTGGATGTTGATATTCCTTCTGATGATTGGGCAAACATTGGTGATTTCTATGACGTCCTTGTTTTCAACACTGGCCATTGGTAATTTCCTTTTCCTTATGCTAATGACTCAGGCATGAATAAACTTGACTCTGGCAAAGTGGCATCTATTATGCTTTAAAAAGATTAAATCATGAGAGTAAGTGCCTTAGCATCTGGGAATCTGGGATACACATTTTGTTTAGGGGTCTTAAATCTTAACTGCAGTTTGTTTGTTTTTTTTCACAAGGATGTGCTGAAATAGTATGTTCCTGTCCATATTTTGTACGTCATTTTGGATTGTCATGTTTCTTTTGATATGTCCAAACATGTGATGGTTTTCTTTGATGTCCTTGTTTTCAAGACTGATATTTGGTAATATCACCTCAATCCGCATGGTAACCGTAATAATGAATTGGTGTCTTCCTTCCACCAATATGTGCACTTTCATTTCTGTACAAGCCTGTTTCTACGTTATACTTCACTAATGAAATGATCTGTTTGTTTTGTTTTAATGGATATTAAAATATTTTCTGGGCATAGAGACTAATATAATGTAGTTACGGAGTTACCCTGATGTTTGCGGACTTCTGTCTGTGCATCATGACTAGGTTTGGAAAGAAAAAGAGATAGTACAGTATATGAAAATGTTAAATCTATAAAACTATTCTTCTTAATTGTTATCATGGGACACATTAAATCTTTTGTAGGGTTTCCTATATTGAGCTGGCTTATCATTATCTGGTTTGCATTGTTTGGATTTCGTTATGGTTTCATAGTCAGAAACACCATTGGACTAAGTAGTTTGGGCTGAACTAATTAGGTGGGGCTTTGATAAATTCCCGAAAGAGACTCCTCTTACTTTCTATCGCGCGGGTGACCCAATATTTCCTCCACTTGATATATTAAGTGGATTTAAAGTTGTTGTCGAGAATATGGCTTCATACATACATAACAAAATTCATCAGAAGACATTGAAGTTATGGCGTTTACAATCACCGAGACATTTTCATGGGGGTGACTGGAATCAAAATGGCAGTTGCTTGTTTAATAAACCCCTTGAGGAGCAGCAGGTATGAGTTATAATGATTTCCTTAGTTAAACTCATCATTATTACATACATACATCAATCACATTCAGTTTGGTTCTGCTCCATTCTGTATGATAAGCCTAAAGTTCTTAAAGTAAGTTCACTTAAAGATTCTAGAATATGTCATATAAGAAGATCTTTTATTTCATTTCTGCTTTCTTCCCCAACCATTTTGTTAAGAATATCGTGTAGTAATGCCTCAATAGCTTGACTTGTGGTTTGATCCCAGCAACAATGGACCAAATAAGGAAGAAAGACTGCTGAATCATCTCATAGAAGACGCATTGCAAGGAACTGATATTCAATTGCTGAACCTGACTCGTCTGAGTGAGTTCAGAGCAGATGCCCATCCAGCAATTTGGTTGGGACAGAAAGATGCTGTCAAAGTCTGGGGCCAGGATTGCATGCACTGGTGCTTACCTGGTGTACCAGATACATGGGTTGACATTTTAACAGAACTGATCTGTACCAGTTTGGATATTGGATGATGAACACTTTGTTGAAGAAATGGGTCTAAATTGATTCCAGGACCGGTTCTACAGATGACGCAGTTAGCTCTAACCCTTCCCCATATGCAGAGTGGCAAAGAATATTGACAACGTTTTGAATGGAGAGCATACAAGCAGGTCACAAGTCTGAGTAGGAACTTAGTGACACCGTTTTGATGAAGATGTTCCATATTCTGATAAGGAAATTTAGATGGTACGAATTGCACCCAACTTGTAACATGCAGAGGGAAAACAAGAAACAAACTTTTCAATGCTCTTTTTAAAAAATTTTTAATTCATTTTTTGTTCTTCGAAGAACTTGGGGATCAGATCTCCATTATCAATGTAGAAACATTGCAAACAGAATAGTTCACACAAATTTTTGATGCTGCTGTACCTAATGATAGAGCTTCTATTAGTTCTGATATTCATGATCATTCCGGATAGTCTCAGCAACTAAAACAAAAGCATCTCTGATTTCGTTTTAGCAGAAATCAGTGGTGCATCTGTTTTAGTTGTTGAGGCTACAGCTTTTATGTGAAGGCTTGCATGCTACAGTCCTCAAACATATTAGCTTAGTGGGACTATAAACTGCTTATTAATTGCCTAAATCGTTTCAAACTCCCATGGAGGATTTGCATTCCGGTTCAGTATATATTTTAAAACTTGTTGATCTTTGGATTCCTCGGAGCGCAAACTTCGTAGCTGACCGCCTGGTTAATTTCGGTTTCTATCATTCTCGGCCGTCGTTTTCATTACATAATCTTCCCATGTCAGTGTCCCTAACGTTTTATTTGGATCAAATGAGAAATGTTTTTCTAATTGTTGTTTTGTGTCCCAAGAAACATTTCTAACTTTTAAGCCATTCTTAAGCAATACCAACTAATCCCGTTTAGAAGTAATCTCTCACCCATACACTGCCTAATTTATAGCCCCAGAGGGCAAAAACTCTCACGGTCTCACTCCTTGGCATGGCTCTGAGAATGCCTCTCCTCTCCCCACATCCACCTCCAAAATTCCACATCAATCTCTTCCCCTCCACCGCCACCACCACCAGACACCAAACCCAAACAACAGTCCAATGCAAAAACAAGAAGAAGACCATCAGCGACGCCGAGCCCAGAGAGACGAAGCCATCATCAAGAGCAGACATCTTCTCTTCCGGAGCTCTGCCACTTTCTGGATTCAAAACCAGACGAGGTCTACAAGAAGTGGAGCAGATTGGATGAGGATGAGAAATGGGTTTTGGTTAAAGGCTTTGTTTCTGAGTGGGGTGTCAATTTTCACCCACTGTCTGCGAAATCTGTCAAAGATTTGGTTGAGGAGCACCTGCATCAGCAAAACCCACCTCCCAAGTCTTCTCTGTTTCCTGGTTTCAAGAGGATGATTGGTTTCTCAGAAGACGATTAGATTACTTGCTGTTTGGTTTCATGCATGTAATCTTGTGTTTGTTTTGAACATTCCTTACTCTACAACTTCTGTTACCAGTAAAGCTACAAGATGGTAGTTATTATTAACTACTCTTCAGTCTTGAAGCATCGGCTCTGTTACAAAACTAGGCTAACATCTGCATTCTCCAAGAAACACGCCACCCAGGTCTGCTGTTTCTTCTTTTATCTCTATCATTCAGCTGTAGTCTCTTTTTAAGCTATGGAGTTTTGAAGTACTACGCTCTTGTTTTGTTCTGATCTATGTTGCACGGATACGGGGCTTAGAGGCGTGTCACCATGTCCGACACGTTCGGACACGCCGATACGACACGATACACATATTTTCCGTATCAGAGGAGGCACGTGGCGTATCTGAATATTGACCATTTCCGATACGTTGACCGATGTGAGCCTGCGTTACTGTCCGGCGGCCAGCCCCTCCCTCTGTCGTCGGACGAGATCTTGTCGATCCTTATGGATCTAGATTGAATCGTATGCTCGGTTGATGATTCTCTTTCAATTTGGGAATTAATTTACGATGGCGAGTTGTGGTGCAAGGGTGGAGGAAAACAGGACGGCTGTTGGGATTTGGCTTATTCCTTTCTGGCCTGGGCAGCGGCGATCATGGGTGATTGGTCTATGGTGGTTGCTGGGTGTGGATATGTGGCTGCTGGTCGTGGTTCCAAAAACGTCTTGCTGATCCACAAGGCGATTGTTGCGGGATCGTGGTGCTCCGATCTGGATTGGATCCGACCTGAGTAGCAACTCGATTTGGAGAGGGTACGGATGCCTTCGGTAGTGAAGAGGTGAGAGCGATGCTAGTTGTCGCACAAGTGAAGAAGGAGTGCGTGCCATGGGATTAAGGAAAATGGGCTAGGGCCTTGGGCTCGGGTCATGGATTTTAAGAGGAAGAGGGAAGAGGTTGGGTTGACCCTTAAGTTCTAAATTAAAAACTCAAACTGAAAACATTTTTAAAACAAAATAAAACATTATAATTCGTAAAAACTAATTCGAGCATCGGAAAAATATTTCGAAGACATTTCTGAACAATTTGCGACGTGTAGTTTAATATTGATGTAATAAACTAATTTTTTCGACATTTAAAGAAAATATCGATTAATTGGTCATAATGTGTCGGTAATCGAGATTAGAAATCTTGGGTGTTACAGTTTGTTTAGATTGTTGAGTATTGATTATTGAAATAGAAATAGTTAGATGTGAACTAGCAATGAGAGTGGAAGTAATGGAGTATTAAAGGCGGAGCTTTTACAACTTTATAGTGGTATTGTTAATTTATTTTATGTATTAAAAATATATAATTATTTTTATTTTGCCGTGTCGGAGCCGTGTCGAAGGAGGAATTTTTGAGATTTTCTGTGTCGCCGTGTCGCGCCGTGTCCGTGTCCATGCAACATAGGTTCTGATGGGTTTTGCTCATTTCACATACTCCATAGTGGTTTTGGAGGTAGGATTAGTAATAAGCTGAGTACCACATGGAGCAATGGGCGGGTTCTTGTTTAATCTGATAGCATTAGGCATATGATTGTTACCAGAACATAGGCGAAAGTGAATGGTAGCTGTGTCTAAGGTTGAACATCTTAGTTCCAATTGTAGGTTGCAGAATGTTGAAAAGGGATTTTTCTAATTGTTTTTGACTTTTCAGTAATAAACAGTTCCGTACACTAGTGAGAAATGGGAAGATTGGAGGGGAGAGGTTTAGGTTCCTTGACAGCATGGTTTGAATAAGTATAATCTGTGAGTTCTGCAAGAGTGGAAAGACAAGGAAGGGGACACCAGATATGAACATGCCCTGATGTTATAACTTGCGATGTTTTTATTATGCATATACTGCGGAGGGGGAGGGGGGAATAAGCTGATGATTCCTTCAGGTTTCTGGACAGGATCAGTGTTTCCCCAGATGTTGTAACGTAAAATACCATTCTGCCTATGTGACTGTGACCAGTGGCGGATCCAGGAATTGAAACAGGGTGGGACTTGACTTTCCACCATAAAAAAAAAATTCATGATGCAAGAGCAATATTATATATGCAAAATACTAATACACCTAGAAAGGGGGGACGTAGTGAGCCTTACCCTTTAAATACAAGTTTACACAAAATAAGATTCACAAAAATTTCTAGATGTAACACATTACAATTAACTAAATCTAACTCTACGAGTACCTGAAAGTTCAAATTTTTTTATCACAAAGTCATTGCTAATAGAATTAGCATAGTCTTTCTCAATGTGGAGGACCATACAATCACCTAGAAACTCTCCTTCCATCTTATTTCTAAGCTTGTTCTTGATGTAGTTCATGGCTGAAAATGCTCTTTTAGTTGTTGCTGTAGATACCGGAAGAGTCAAAACTAGACAAATCAATCTATAAAGCATTGGATAAAATTCTGACTTTCTTGTTTGAACCAACAATGGACACAGCTCACAAATAGATGACAAATTCTTAAACATAGCATCAT
Organism: Argentina anserina; assembly: GCF_933775445.1. Classification (NCBI taxonomy): domain Eukaryota; kingdom Viridiplantae; phylum Streptophyta; class Magnoliopsida; order Rosales; family Rosaceae; genus Argentina; species Argentina anserina. The sequence goes on along the minus strand of NC_065873.1, from coordinate 8,779,204 downwards.
CAAGCATGTCTTTTTCATAGTATGCACACTCTGACTCAAGAGAAAGCATCTCACCATCATCAAAATCTTCAGGATAATATTTTCTTGCAAGATCAAGAACAAGTTCAGTTTTAAACTTACTGAAATTAGAATGAGGATCCAAGGTTGAAGCAAGACTAAGAAGATCTATTGCTTGCTCTGAAAATCTTCCATCCAACTCACTTAGCTGAAAATCAATTAGAGCATTAAATATATCAACACGGTAATGATGCTCATTAGTGATAGAAGACCGATGAGATGTACTAGCATGCATATCAGGCATTTTAATTTCATGTTTCTTACAAAATGATTCCACATGTTCAAAGAAATCAGCCCATCCATCTTTCCTTAGGTCTCCAAGCAATTCTTTTGTATGTTTCACAAACCGCATAGCTTGAACAAAATCAAGAGACTTTTGCTTCAATGTCTGGGAAAGAGTCTCAGTAATTTTCATTACCTTGTTCATGAAAAGTAAACAAAAAACAAAGACAAACTTCCGCATTGCTTTGAGAACATCTCCAACCTCTCTTTGAAGATCCACTGGTCCCTGCTCACTCATATAAACAAGAGTAGTTTTAGATGCACCAAACAATTCAATCAAACCCCTAATTGAACGATAATGTGAGCCCCAACGAGTAGCACCAGCTCGTTGCATTTCTAGGAGCATTTTCTATAACTCATTTAATATCTAGATTAACTCTTCCAAAGGATTTGATAAGCTGCCTAAAAGGTCCTTGATTCAATGACTCTTCGGATTCATCATGGCCTCTAAAGGCAATTCCTTGGCTAGCTAGATATCTAACACTCTCTATAGAAGCTATGAGCCTTAACCTGTTATCCTCTATATCTTTTGCTGATTTTGAACTAAAGATTGGCTCAATTTGGCTAGATGGGTTTCATAATGCATCCCACTTTTGCATTGCACTATTATGTGATGATGTAATTCCTCCTACATGATTCAGAAAAGCATTATCACTAGGCACAGTCCTCTTCCAATTTTTGAATCCTTCAATGGTGAATGCTTAGTTCAAAGGATTTTCAGTAGCAAAAAGGAAATAAGGAAAACAATATGCCCTATCCTTAGCTTCTGAATACTCAAGCCATGGATTATCTTTAAACCAAGAAAACTGAAACTTGCGTTGCTGATCACTAAATTGAGAGTAAGGGAACTCACATTCAGGTTGCATTGGTCCCAACAGACTATATGCTCTTCTGATCGAATCACGTTCATTGACAGAATATTTCCATATAGGGCAGCGTTTTCCTGAGTCACGTTCAATAGCATTGGTATTATTCAAAGAGTCAATACCACTGCTTTGAATCTCAGGAGGAATTACTGGAGAGCTTGGTGTTGGAGCATCACTAGCAGTAGCATCACCACGATCAGACTTTGTAAAGTATGAACTGATCAAGTTTTTCTTCCTTTTTTTTGGTTGCTCATTCGACATGCTACAATCACCTATACAATATGAATTAAGAAACTTTTGTTTAGAAATTCTGTAATACAGTCAGTTATAGCACACACAAGTACACAACAAATAAATTAACAATTATAAAAAAGAATAACAACCTGTTAAAGCACAGCAAGACCCCAATTCTCAAACACCAACTTTTAATCCTTTTGAGACTTTGAGATCAATAACCTATTCAAAACAAATGGAAAAGTTATAAAATGACAAGAACAATAGTTTAAAAGTAACAATGGAAGGGATTGGCAGCTAATAAGATATCCCAGAATCCCTAATTTTAATTTAGATTGAACACTTACAGATGGTCCCGAGATGGAGATGATGAATCAGTTGTTGAGTACTTGAGTGGCGGGAGATATAGGATGATCGATTGCTTCATTTGCTTGGATCAGTTGGATGGAATCGAATCATAGAGTCACAGAGATAAAGTGAAGAAGTGGGACGACAACGACTTGAGAGGAGAGAAGTCAGAGAACTGAGAAGCACCCTTTTTCTTTGTTTTCAACGAAAAGGAAAATGTGAGACTTTTAAGTTGGACTTGTCCTTGTTTAATTGAGTAAGTCCAAATAAGTCTAATGCTATGTGGCAAGCCCAAGACCATACAATCATCAAGATCAAGTCCAATATTAACCAACAGATTGCCTGGGACTTGATCATTATAGATATCATGTACCCTATAAAAAACCAATACATACACATAGGAATTTTTTTCTCTATAAAATTTTGGGTGGGACTTGAGTCCCACTCTTCTTAGGCATAGATCCGCCTCTGACTGTGACAGTGCGAAATTGAAGCAAGCAATGGAAGTTCTTGATCGGCAGTTTCAAAGGGAATCAGGATATGATTACTTTTACTATACTGATTGAATTTGCTTGCAAGGAAAGTGGTGTTGAGCAGACGATGAAGGTTATGAAGGTTATGAATGGGATGAAGAGCAAAGGATGGCCTCATGTAGTCACATATAATGTTCTTTTCAATGGGGATTTGCAAGGGAGGCTGGACAGCTCGATGAAGCAATCAAATTCTTGAATGACATGCCACACTCTGATTGCCAGCCAAATGTTATTATTAACAGTATGGTAGCATGTCTAGTACTAAGGAAGGTAGATGGATGCTGAAAGACACTCATAGCTGAAATGGTTGGCAAGGGTTATTCTCCTAGTGTTGTTACTTTCAATATTTTGATTAGATTTCGAGTTTTGAGCTATAGACATTTTTGGAGAAGATGCCAAAACATGGTTCCTGGTTGCACTCCAAAATTCCTTGAGTTATAAGTTATAACCCCTTCTTTTATGGAGTTTGCAAGGAGAGAAAAATGGACAGGACAATCGAGTATTTGGATATAATGGCCCCTAGAGGCTGTTACCCTGACATCCTCACCTATAATACTTCGCTCACAGTATAATGCAAAGATGGTTAGGTTAATGTCGCAGTTGAGACACTTGATCAATTTAGTAGCTGGGGTAGCTCTCCTGTTCTAATTGCCTACAATACATAATTGATGGGCTCTCAGAGGGAGAGTGAAGTAGAGAAGGAAATGTTGATGAAGCAATCAAGTTTGTCCGTAATTTGAAGTCATCGAAATGCTATCACTTTCAAATGCACCGTGCCAAGGCTTTGGTGTTGCTCAATGAGGGATGGTGAGAGTAGTTCTGTTGAACAAGTAGAAGTCAAGATGCAGCTGTTTTTTGGCTCTAGTTGGTCGCTGTTAATTTTGCCTGTGGATTATTGGATATCGTCAGCCTCGTTGCAAATCGGAGAATCAATATCTGTGTCATTACCCATTTTCTTTGTCATGAGGACCGTAATCTAACTATCCAAGATCAATTATCTTAAATACACCTCATGCTCTAACACTCTCACGTTGTTCGATTTAATTATTATCGTTCTGGACTCTGGTGAAGACATGGTGTTACTGTATCTCCTGTAGTATCTCATTTATTTATCCTTATTAGAAACATCAAAGTACCCCACCGCTCACATTAGTCGAAATATCCGCTGGAACTCACCTACAAATATATGGCGTTGTCTATAATGCGCCGGAGGCCAGCTACACAATTCTTTTGTCACATTACGTGGCAAGCTGCGATTGGCGCGGACGGTACAGGTTGACATTCAGTTCTTAACGTGGGCACCAGTTTGGCAAAAGTGTTTTGGCTATGAATTTTCCGGCGCGGCTCGATCAAGCAGACTGAGTTCTATTACATCGAGGGTAAAACCGCTTGAAGGTGCGTGGAGGTGTGTATTAGGGGTGGACACGGGTCTATCCGGTTCGGTTTTGGACAAAACCCATAACCCAACCCAAATTTTAAATTCAGTTCGGTTCGGTTCGGTTTTTCTATTTTAGAGACTGTGACCTACAACTTAACCCAACCCGTACGGTTCGGTTCAGTTCGGGTTTTTTTTCGGTTTTACCCGTATGTAAAATATGTAATATTATATATTAATTTTAAAAGTACAAAATTTAACATAAAGATGAAAAACTAATGGTCTAATGATTATTCCATACCTAATTGACTTATGCCTCATCATTTAGCCCGTAGATCTGAAAAGCTCGCCGAGTCCCGCAAGCCCGATAGACTTTTACCCGAAAACAACACTAATATGTCATAAGGGAAGACCAATTACCAAAATGCGAACATTAAAAGCCGTTTGCATATATGAAATCACCTAATTTTTGTCACCGATTGTGTGCGGTCGCACAAAAAAAACCCATTTGGCAAAGCCCCGGTCAATGAGGTTTTATTATGTGAAAACGCCTCTTTTTTGGTTGACCGTAGGTACGAACGGTCAAACCATGTCCAAAACGGACGAAATTTTTACGGGGTCCCTAAAGATATATACCGATCACATCTGCTGGTGTCAATCGACCATTGTTCGAATTAGAGTTGATGATCACCTAAGTGTCAACTAATGTATCATAACCTTTATATTAGGTTTAAAATAAAACTATCGCATTATGAAGTGACTATATGAAGGAAGCAAGATGGCTAAATAATGCGCCTCTTATACATTAGGTTAATTAGGTTAGAAATTAGGTGCGGCTGTGAGGCCGACTACATTATTATTTTTATTAAAAAAATAATAATAATGTAAAATTATAAATATGATAAAATGATGTCGTTTTGTAACGTTGACCATTGACTTTGGGTTTTTCGGGTCGGTTCGGTTTCTAAGGGACTGAACCCAAAACCCAACCCAAACAGAATCGGTTCGGTTCGGTTTTTTTATTTTCGGTTCGGTTTATTCGGATTTTGTTTTTTTTGGATTCGGTTTGGGTTCGGGTCCGGTTTTTTTCGGTTTTCGGGTCAGTTTGTCCACCCCTAGTGTGTATGGCAAGATTCACAGCCCAAAATTGAATTAGGTAAAGATTAAGATTGTTAGATGTAGATCCTTGACTGGGAAATAGGGCCGCCTCTCCCCTCATCATCGAAGAGGTGCCACATCCGTCGTAGGTTTTGTGTAAAATGAGTATCTTCGCAATCTGTTTCCACCCTCTGATTGTCTAAGATATAGATTTTCAAATCAGTATTCATCTAAGTAGTCGCGAATCCTTAAATCTAGTAATTGTGCAGGGTTGCACCAGGTTTTCCACAGCATTCCACGGTCTCATTCGTATTCAGGTAATTCCTGTCTGTTGCCGATTATTTGCGTGTGAGGTTAAAGGTTAACGAAGCATATATAGAGTATAACCAGGCGCATAAGTAGATTTGTTCTAAAATTCTTTTGTTTAAGAACAATGGTTTTGGACACGGAGTGATTTTGATGAGGTGCAGGGGATGCAAGGGAAGAATGAATCGATGGCAAATGCCACTACCGGGGTTATTGGAAAGCCACGTCACGCTGAAAAGGCCAATGATGAGATCGCAACATTCGGAAATTGTAGGTAAGTTTGCTCGCAGCTTTTGATTTTATTGAAATTTGTTTTTAATGAGGTCATATTGATTTGATGCCCATCTAGTAACCATACTAACTATGTTTGAAACACACCAACCAGCTTGAATTGCGTGAACAATAAAAGTAGGAAGGACAATACCGCCAGAAATGTTGGGAAGGTATGTCTAGTAACTAGGAATGCATTGCGGTATAGCAACTAAAAGTGTAGTTCATTGACAAAACTGTATTCATATGCAGAGTGGCGCTCTTGCCAATGAAATGGAGAATCAATCATCCGATTGTGAAATGGAGAATCAATCAGACATTATTTCTTGTAGTAGAGAAGGGGAATTAAGACCGACATATGATCCGAAACAATTTTCACGCGTAGTGGCCGCACTCAGTAAGGAAAGGATAAATGCAATTGTGGATATGAGATTTGGACCAGTTGATATATTTAGATGCCGAAAGCTGAACTTACCGTTGTGAAGAATGCTATTGGATAATTTTAACGTGAAGGAGCAAACAATAAGGATACATAGGCGGCACCTATCTATCACAGAGAAGGACTTCCACCGCCTTATGGGACTTGGTGCTGCGGAATAGAAGTGGACATTAACTGCTCACCGGAGGATGATGTGGTAGGCGAATGGAAGAGAAAGATTTGTGGGGACGATATTGATATAAGTTTGGGGAAGCTGATAGAGGTCTTGCTGTCGTCAACCGAAACAAATGAAATATTTATGGTGACTTTTGCTTTGTATGCACTAGCCACAATGTTCTGCCTATCCTGACCAGGTTACGTATATCCACGGTTGTTAATACCTCTACAGGATGCACATGCCATTAGAAGGAGTAACTGGTCGAGGTTTGCATATACAAAGCTACTGGAGGCCGTGACAACTTATCAATGAAGCCGAACTCCCAATGTAGGGGGTTGCCAAGTTTTACTGCAACTATTTTATCTGAAGGTACTGAGCGAGAGAACATTGATGGTTCCCATGATAGAAGGTCCAGTGCTCTCGTTCGGTCGGAATGAATGTAACCAGATATACAAACGTTATCACGACCCCGAATTTCAATGATAAAAATTCAAATTTTAAAGCCATGAAAACTCTAAAACAATCTCAAGTATATTGAAATCATCTTATCATAACAGTGTATCGAAACTGAGTCCACATCATGACTCAGTCGACTTGAATAATACACAACCAATGGAAATGTATAATTCACTAAATCCTCACCAGAAACACCAGAAAGAAATCTCCGACAATCTTCAACGAAAGCCCTATAATTATGCTAATCCACACCTGAAGAACTATCCCCTACACCATCGAATAGGTGCCCCGGGATTGTAAACACAAACCCGGTAAGTTTTGCAGCTCGTATGAGTAAATAACAATATAACTCGTGTATAAATACAAAAGAAAAATATTGAAAACATTTAATTATAAATGTACTCATGAGTCATTAGACGGTCCATCTGGTTGTCCAATAATATCTGAAAATATAAGTGCTCATGAGAAATCGGGCAACCTATTTGTTTACCCAAATACATTTATAATACGTATACTCATGAGCGCCAAGTACTCATCTGTTACCCCTCATGAAGTACGCTGCCAGACATTGGGCAACCACTTTCTACCCAATATCCAAAAATATCAGTACTTATAAGCCGGTAACCCATATGTTACCTCTCATGCAAGTACACTGGCATACAGACTAGAGCTCTAACTGTATTGTAACTGTCGCCCGGCCAAGGCTAGGTTCCAACATGCCAACACATCCGAAGATTGGTCTGAAGACAAAAAAACACGTCTGAAGACATAACATACGTCTGAAGACAGAAAAACACGTCCGAAGACAGAAAACGTTTTAACAAAACTCAATATTAAAACCACGTACAATAACAATCCACTAATGTTATTGTACTACAACACGCGACTCTTGCTCAAATAAAATAAATATAGTTGCCACAATATAATTCATTTGGAAATAAGAACGTAACAGTATATAATATAGCAACTCATATATATGTATCGTATTTACCATTTTATACACATATACAACCCACTATATTATATACATGTCATAGTTCGATCTTTTTAAGAAAACGTAAATATGAGTCACCACCAAGGGTAGAATCTTCATAGTGAGATTTACTCACATTCACCATAGTCCATAATCACAAAAACCTTTTCAAAATCATTTATTTAAAATAGCGTTTCACTTACCCATGAACCGTAGACGATCAAGTTCATGCAATTTAAACCAAAACATATTTTAAAATAATTTTTATAAACTAGTGATGCAACGACTATGGTGACAACTCAAACTAAATTCATAAGTATAATACTACTTCGATCATGATGATCAATTGTGAGGTTTACTCACCTTATTTCCTGTGTGCAACTTCCACGACACTGAAAGTAATTTTCTCACTCGTTTCGTCGGTCACCTAATAGCATGATAAAATGCTTAGAAATTGATACGTAAAAATATCAGATGACGAATTCAATACAGCTAAATGTTGTTCATTAAACACTGTTCACATATCACTGTTCATGCGTTACTGTTTTTACCAAACACCGTTCCAATTTACTGTTTTACTTAACACTGTTCAGATTTACCGTTTGCATAATATTGTTCAATGTGTTGATGAATGCTGTTCACATTACTATTCATGCGACACTACTGTTCACCGGCCGCCACCAATGACCACCAAATTCCACCACCACAATCTAAATGATATTCCTAACAACTTCCTAGTTCATCACAAAGTCTAATTATGCGCCTAAACACTTTAATTTAACACGAACCGAAAAGCCCCAATTTAAAAACCTAGGATTTATTTTCTTCGATTCTCCTAGCACATAACGATTGGGGTTAAATCTTCTGGAGGGTTTGTAGTATGGAATGAGACCTTCAAAATGGGACAAGAATCTTACTAATTGGTTTCCGGAGGAGGGAGATCTGACGAGTTGAAGTTCGGCAAAATATGCTTTTTCGGGAGAACTTATGGGCTTCAACGCTCCTAAACGGCGGTGAGATGGTGGGTGGCGCTGCCACCAATCGATAGGGAATGCAGCAATCTTTCAATCATGACCGGTGCGTTGCTTTATGGTGGCCAGACGGCGGAGATCCGGTGGCTCAAAGTTGGCTGCTCGGGAGAGAGAATTTCTGGATTTTTTTCGGGGGTGAACAGTATATGTGAACAGTACCGATCCGAATTTCTGATTTTTCTCCCTTTTTTCTCTTTAATTCCCCTATTTATACTATTTTCCAAAAATGTCCAAATACCTTTTGATTCGTAACTTCTTCATACGAACTCTGATTTAGGTGAGTCACGTGTCCACGAATTCGTATCGACAAGCTCTATGACTTTTATGTAAGAAGTTTTCTAAGAAACCCAATGAGTCAAAAGTCAACTCTTAGACTCGTCAAATTGAACGTTTCCGAACAATTAATATTTAGAAGCCTTGCATTTTCATCATCGTCTAATAAAATTGGACAATGACCAACTTAATAATATCCAGAAACTCATTGGAAATTAAATATGAATTTTTGGGGTATTACAAACGTGTACAAGGGTTGGGGGGTTTCGAAGCCACTAAAGGTATATGGGTGACGAAGCGGCATACCATGGCCATTTCTACATCTATTTCTGGCTCACGTTACCGCATCACCGGTTTGAAAACAAATCTTGTCGATGACATTTCCAGATTGAAAAGGAACATGGTTGCGTTACAAGAAAGCATGGCTAGGCTGGAATCATTTGCCCGTCATATGGATACGAATATTGCCTACATGAGGGAGGCTATGAAACAACTACATAATATAGTGGCGAACAAGTTTGATGAACATATGGATGATTTTGTCAACGAGGTGGAGTCAGTTGTCCTTGCATCACTAGAAGCATGCGCTGCACCTAGGATCAAGAGGTGGGAAACTAACATAATTGATTCTGAACGCGTAAGTTTAGTTTGTAACCTTGGTCATCCACACTCGTTAAGGGATGTTGAAAAATGTAACCGAAGATGCTAATAAGGTACGAAAAATATGAATTAATGTACTTGGTTGATCAGGGTAGCCTACGGATAGATTTCCCAAGACCAGTGTACACGCTTCACAGCCCCATTGTACAAGGAGTGAAGTTCATTCTGTCTGTGTTGCCAAGATGAAATACGGTACTGTTACAGATTTATTCGATGAGGACAAGGAACTGATAATGTACCTATATAGCCTAAAGTCTTGTGGATGTGATATATAGGGAAGGTAGTTGCAAACTAAATATTTGATCACTCTCTCAGTAATTATCTCTCTCACCGTGACATTAAGCTTTTTATAAAAATGTAGGCGGACGCAGCCATTTTCCTAGTTTGATATGAAAATACTGAAGCTATGACTAATACATTTCTTCATATATATATATATATATATATTTGGATATTCATCCCCTTAATATGAACCTGTGATTGTGTTTTGATGGTATGATGCAGTGATGAAATTGGAAGGTACGTGGGGTTTAATGTCTCCCTTTGGGACCTTAAGTGTCTTTCAGCCCAAAATTGTATTAGCAGTGAGGTATGACTTCGACCTCTGTTCGAAAGCATATTGTTTAAACCTCCCGTATCGATATTTTCCTTTCAACCTGTGCAGGTAATAAACCTGATTGGGGCTTATTGTTTTGCCAACACTGAAGAGCAGTGGTTTTTCCCAACACTTTTTTCGGTAGGTTAGGGAGAAGCTAGCCAACCATAATGGTTGGTAATGGGGTTATTATTTTTTTATCGTTAAGATGGTAGCACAATGAATGTATTGCCTTAATGATGCAGTAGTGTGCGCAGCAAGTTGTCATGGATGATTGCATGGCAGGGCACATATCTTCCACTATTACCTTATGCAAACTCCATAGATTTAACGACCGCCTACATGACTACAAAAAGGTTTGGCGTAATGGTCTTTGCTTACGCACTATTGGTGCAATTATGCAGTAGTAATGATATAAGCTGGAACGTTAATATTTTTGTAATCACCCAGATTTTCATTCTAATAAGTGACAGGAGCGTCTCGCACTGGTTTCTTGCTGGTTGTAAATTGAAGAAGGTGAATGTGAGATATGCGATAGCAAACCAGATATTTCGGCACTGCAGCGGTGGGAGGAAATTGTTGCTTCTGTGGTATTAACATTTGACATGAATTTATGTAGTTTGCATTTTCTCAGTCTCCCGCCCATATAATCCCATCATTATATTGTGAAAATTGTATGCCCATTTGTTGAACAATAATGTCTATCAGATACGTATGATGGGGTGCACGAGCGTCACACAATTAATCCTGTAAAATGTCATCGTTAGTATAGAATAAGCAGGAATCGTTCAGTCCGGGGAATTGAAGGGAACTCAAAATTTTTAGTGTTAACAAATAATGGGGGGTTTGAGATTGATTATTAACTACTAAAATAAAACTTAAAAATTACTATTTACATGATCGACTTCTCTTTACCAAACTAAACCAAATTCACCAATGCACCATGTAATTACAAGTTTGGTTCTATCATGCATTCTAATTCATCTGATTACATACTTTTAGACACCAATACAATTAGAGCTTTAGGGAAATATCTAATCATGCAAGATTTATATTGACGTTTAGGCTGACTTAGGGCCTCACCTAAATTGCATTCAATCAAGTTTAACAACACTTAGGATAGAAATCAAACAAGATTACATTTAAGCACCAAATCTTTGTTGGAGACATACTTCACGGTGGCGTCTTCACGGTGGCGTCACTCACCATGGGGTACATGTAAATTTCCAGAATTTCCCACTTTAATTAACACAAACCGAACCTACTTAGGGCATGATTCGATTTGTGTCAATATGGATGATGAAGATAACACTCAAATACAATCTTAGGGACTGCATTCAAACACTAAATTCGTATGCACATATCTGAAAATTATCTAAGAGGAAGTAAAAGAAGAGTATAAGACAACAATAGAAATACAAACTTCAATAATTATAAGAACATAGATTCGACATAATCTAAAAAATATATCAAATATAATCTGAAAATTCTAAAATAAATACAAAACTAATACTTCCACATAAACAACAACTTACAATCTTCATAGACAAAGAATTGTAGATTAACATAAATAAAAGAAGCCATGGAGATGAGTTGCGAGAATCACACGTTGTAGGAACCTTAGAGGTATGGCTACAGTAGGTGAAACTCGGTGGAGATGATGATGGTTTTGGGGTGGACGGCTTGGCTGATTTGTGTGGGAAGATATAGTGGTGTTTTGGTAGAGTTTTGGCTCTTGAATGATAAGGAGAAGTGACGATTTTTCTTTGTGAATGATGTGCTATTTATAGAAGAGTTTGGGATCCTTGAATATTATAGCTTGGACTTTTTCTCCTCAATTTCTTTCATTTATTTTTGTCATTGGTGGGTGCAATCTTCTTTGATAAATTCATTATTTTCTCCTTTTTAGGTGTCTCATTCTTTCTCTCTTGCATTATTTATTTTTATTCTCTTATTTTTTCTTCTCTCTTTTTCTTTCACTTATTTTTGTCATTGGTGGGTGCAATCTCCTTTGATAAATTCATTCTTTTTCTCCTTTTTAGATGTGTCATTCTTTCTTTATTTTCCTCTAGTTTTTTTCTTCATTCTAGCTACACAATCTCATCTTTAAAATCTGAAAATAAATAAAAAACATAAGTAAGTTACGGAGTAGGAAAGTACGATTAGGAAAGTTACAGAATAAGAGTTTCAGTCTAAAAAGGATTTTCCCAAATGGTACATTTCCTAGTCTAAAAAGGATTCGTAATGCAAGTAGGATTCTCAATATATCACAAATGTTATAGAAATGCCGATTAATGAAGACGCCTAATTTAACTAGGTTTTCTAGTTACACAAGGAATCATACTCTAAATAGGACTCTCGATAATTTCTGTGTTTTCAACCTGTTTTAACACCAAAATGCAACCAACGCCACCATAGACTCCTAACTTGACTAAATGACTCAATACTAAAACAATAAGAGCTAAGCAAAGTACAACTAGAGGTAAAAACATGTTAAGAATGTCGCACAAAGTGCTCCTATCATCTTATACATATGGTTTTTGCACGGGAGCTGAAAGGTTTCACAGAGCTTGAATCTAAACTGGCCTCGTATCAGCTTAGTTATCCGAAACTGAACCCAACTAGAGCAACTGGGAATGATTCTAGAATTTTCACAATTAGGAACATGCAGCTCAGAGATTGTTGGCATGAGGGGGCTAGTGTATTTCTTTTTTTTTTTACCATGCGTACTCGTAGTTTCTTCAATTTGAATTTTCCTTTTGTTAATAAGTGCATGGTGCCTCTAATTATGCAGTTTAATTCTGGCGATCAAAGGGTGAGGCTTGTTCTTGAGATCATAAACAACCCATTGAACGAATGCCTTGAAGAAGTATGGGAATGTGTTTTTAGTACTTGGAAGAACTGTCCAGGTTATTACCATGATGTTCCGAATTGGTCTGGTGAGTGGTGACACGGGCGAGGATGCTAAGAGTGATGGTAGTTCACTCCCTTGTACCACTAAGTTCAAGCCTCGCATTCCAGGTCGCTCGTAGTAAAAATACTCTTCACAATCACAGTATTGCAGAGGAAGAATAATACCCCATATGTCTAGAAGGAATGCAGCTTGATTTTTCACGTAAAACATTGGGCGGGTTACCCTGTAATTTGTAGTAATAAGGATTAAACGTTGTACTGGATTTATCTTGCGGAAGGGTGTTTTATTTTTTATCTGATTTGACTTGTTTACTATTATGACACATCATCAATTATTTTGGATTCAATAAGTTGCAAACCTTATTGGTATGGTTTGGGTGATTTCGAACCTCAGCATACTCTACTTACTTTGCATATGTTGTTACAGAGGCGGACTCACATGGAAGGATAGCTATGGTCAAGGCCAACCAAGATTCTAATATATAGCAAAGGCACTATAGTAAAATATGGCTTGTGTAATTGAGGGTCAAGGACTCAGGACAATGTATGAGGACACTGAATAATTGAGCAGTGACATTACGAGGACACTATACTGCTCGTGACTAGCTCCTGCCCTGAACTTACAACATCCTTGGCTGCAACTATTTCATGGTTAAATAGTGCCATGATAGAACGATATTGGAGTTTTAGCCCTTGGCTAGGTCACGTTATGGGGAAAAAGGAGAAGGAAATAATAAGCCCCCAACCAATTGCGAGTATTTATATATATCCACCAGTATATATACTAAGTAATGTTTACATCACCCTTTATGAGTGTGGTTCTTCACAGGGCACCTACCTATCCACACAGAAGTGGACGTCCTTTGCAGTTGGCTTCCTCCATCTAGTTGATGTTCCTCTACATAGTATGCAAAATTTAGATTACCAACATCTACTGTTAATGTCTGATTCCTATCCAAAACGACAGCGTTGTTCAACTCATTAATACTACAAAATTCGAACGAGACCTCTTACATCACATTAGTCTCATGAACGACCACACTTTTTTTTATATTCCAACCTCCATTTCTGGTCACTACTCCCCTAAACCGGAGTCCAATTGTATACGCGGCCAGCGTTGTGTTCTCCCTCTAACATGTTGGTCATTAGTTCCTAGGGCCTTACCAATTGTTAATGGGCCAAACATAATGTTGATTGTAAACCCAATCAAGTAATTTCAATGTAATGTTTAAACCATCGGGCCTCTCTTACTACGATTGCATGGGCCTCTACCTCTGATTATGCTATTAATTATGCTAACTCATAAATATGCAATTGAACTATTGAAGTCCACCTCTACACTTTTAAGTATGCGACAACTTTTTGTGTCACGCAAGTCATGGGGAAATACTACGCAGTCTGGGTTGGTCATATACCGGGCTTGTATAGTTCATGCAAGGATTTCAACGCACAGATCGACAGTTATTTCAGTCCATCCTACTGCTCATTCCCCTCTTTGGCCGAAGCATTAGAAAGAATATTGAATCCATGTCCTCAATCTCCTTGGGTGAAATCAGCCTAAGTGGCCATTTGCAATTCCATCAGAGACAGACCCCTCATTCCGCTAAAGAATGGATTGCGCATGCAATAACGCCTCAACAAAAGCCGGGTCATCTTCCGGTGTCAAAGCCACTATTTTAACCGAGTACGATAAGCATGTTGTCATTGAGGGTACAGTGGAGGATGTTTCGCAACTTATGAAGGACATGAAATTTTATTGAACGTAATTAGTGTCTGAAATTGTCACCCGTACGCGGCATTCCTTTCTAAATCGGCAACCAGCCCCGTAATAAGTAGTGAAATTATCTAAGCGAGGTTGCATTATTGTTTATTTAGTTGTTTGATAAATCTATGTTGATTTCGCCCTCCTAGTTATAGTCCAATCCCAGCTCAGTAATAGGGCATTTCTAGTTAATCACCTTTCTATTCTTATAGACATAGGATTGTGAGAAGTCAATAACTGTGTATTTCTCCCTATACCCACTTTTATTCATTCGCCAATATATCCATATCGTAAGGGTTCTAAGTTTAACTTCCTCGCCAAGCGAATGTGTTTATAACAATTTAAATATGACTCGTAAATGAGGATTGGTATTTTGCTAATCGCCCGTTGCCAAAAGATTACCATATCACCGTCAATTCTTGAATAAGTATTCATTAGTTATTTTCTTTCCCATTTTATTATTTTATGACATCCCAAAGGATTATTTCATCACACGTACATCAATTATGTCAATAATTATTTATTCTCCTCTTTGAGGTCTCGTCCTCTTCCAACAAAAGGGCATAAAAACCTGCTACTAATCCTCTACTGCAGAAGCTATCCCTAATCTTGAAGCCAGCAATTATACAAAATGAAAAGTGTAGTTCTTGAAAAAGTCTAAATATCGTTAAACTATATTTAGTTACACTGTAATTTACACATACTCGACAAATTATAACACGCTAACCATTTTTGATGTAAATCGGAGAAATATAACTATGCTTTATCAAACAAATGAAATTTGACCATATTGACTGATTGAGATACTTTAGTATTTTTGTTCAATTACTAAATACCAAAAGTGACCATTGGTTCATTTACCAAAAAAAAAAACAATCAGGCACTTAACATCCACAATTATATATTTTTTTTCCATTTCAGTTTAGAGTAAAAGTATATGATGAATAAACAATCAATAATTTACCAGCAATACACAAACACAAAGGATATATGGTCACAGTGCAAAACCTCAATGAGGGAAAAATGCACTGTGGTAAGAACTTGAATTTATATATCTTACATAATACAAATTCCTGTGCTAACACTCAACAAGGCTAGAGACAACACAACTCACTCCAATAGCTTTTCAACACATCTATTTAACTATACTAACTAGTTCTTCAACACAACTAGATTTACAAAACAATCAACCTACTCTAGACACAACATGATTTGTTCTGAGATTCTTTTAACACAATCTCTACATATTTAAAAGAGCACGGACTCTTTGACACAACCTTGATCTCTTTACAGGTATCTCCCTTCTCTTGAATGTTCTAACAACGATCTGTGCTACTTAGTTCTTCACAAACACATTCAACAATACTAGATGGCTGATGAGTTATTCCAAACCACTTGTGATCTTTTGAGACTCACACAACTATCTTTTTCGTCACTACACAAATGAGCACTCGTAGATATATATAGAGCAACAGCCCAATATCCATCCACATCTCGTACTCCCCAATAAACCAAAATACAAATCAACGTAATCACCAAGATAACAAACTAAAACAATTCAATCAATCACAATTAGATAGTGATAACAAAGTTCAAACAGAGCATTCGTGCTTAGGCACCTACAACAAGAAACAAAGTCATGAAAGCAAACATAAAACAAAACCAATTGTTTAAATTTAGTTTGCAAACGGCTTTCGGTGTTTGGATCCAGGTAATGGGTTATCCCTTAGTGCATATTAGTTGTGTTTTCAGTGGACTGGAAATTCTACTAGTCACACGAGGTCTGAATTGTCTGAAATTTTATAGGGTCCCTAAAGATATATACCGATCACATCGGCAGGTGTCGATCGAGTCCAAGAAGTTTCCTTCATAGATTCGCTTGACTGTGATCGATATATATATTTAGGGTACTCGTAAAAATGTCATCTAATTCGAACCTCGTTTGACTGTCAGAATTTTCGGTCAACATAAAAAAAACGTTTTCACATTTTAAAACCTCATTAACTGGGGCTTTGCAGAGTGGGATTCCTCGATTTGACCGCGCACTGTCGATGATAAAAATTAAGTGATTTGATATATACAAACGGTTTTTGGTGTCCGGATCCAAGAAATGGGTTCTCTCTTAAGGCATATTAGCGGTGTTCTCGGTTAACCGGAAATTATGACTGTCAAATGAGATCTGAATTGGATAAAAAATTTACATGGTCCCTAAATATATATATCGATCACATCAGCAGGTGTCAATCGAGCCCGAGAAGTTTTCTTCATAGAGTCGCTTCATAATATTACATGTATAAATCAAATGTAGTAGTTGTACCTTTTGTGTTCGCTGATAGTAGCTTTATTATTCCATGCTAGTAGCTTTATGCCTGAGTGGTAAGAGTTTTGATACTTTTTTGCAGTAGTTTTATCACAAGCTAGTAGTAGTAGCATTATAACATGTTGGTACTAGCTCTTGTGTTCGCTGAAAGTAGCTTTATAATTCGAGTGCAGTACCTTTATAATTTCGTGGTAGTATTTTTGTGCCTTAGTGGTAGTACCTTTGATACTCTTTTGTAGTAACTATTATAGCATGTTGGTAGTAGCTTTTTTGTTCGTTGGTGGAAGTTAACTTTACATTTGGGAAGACCAAGTTCGACTCACCATGAATGCATATTGGGTTATTTT
Organism: Argentina anserina; assembly: GCF_933775445.1. Taxonomy (NCBI): domain Eukaryota; kingdom Viridiplantae; phylum Streptophyta; class Magnoliopsida; order Rosales; family Rosaceae; genus Argentina; species Argentina anserina. The sequence continues at coordinate 8,761,909 of NC_065873.1, read as the reverse complement.
TTCACTTGACTTTTGTAAAATTAAGAAGTGTTTACTGTGTGATATATGTTTTCCATATTTGGAGAGATTGTTTAGATGAAAAAAAATTATATATCAAAAATTTCATATTCCTTATGGTTAAGGGAAATCCGTGGCACCATCCAGGGGTCTTAAAATGAAAATATTAACTAATGTGTATATTGAAGTGTTCTACCCATCCCGAAATCCAAATAACAGCTTTGTTATTAATATTTCATATCACCACTATATACAACTGTATATTTATATATATATAATTACAATAATGTTGTTCATATATACAATGTTGGATTCGTCGATGGTAGTAGCTTTTTAATTCCTTAGTAGTAGCTTTGTGTTGAGGTACTACTAGCTTTATAATTCCTTCGCACTAACTTTATAACATGCTGGTAGTAGTGACTTTTTGGTTCGATGGTAGTAGTTTTCTATTTCCTTAGTAGTAGATTTAGTTATAACATGATTTAAATGTGAAGACACATTAGTGAACTAGTGTTGTTGTTCACTATAGTATCCACTAATATTAGTACATTGATAAACCTTTTAATAAATCTAGTAAAAAAAATGTGACTTCACTTGTCGTCTCAAGCCAATAACTATTTTTATAGTACTTTCGAAATTTCGAGCTGATCTATGTGAGTTTAAGTTATTTAAGTAGCACAAATTTAATTTCTAATGATTGTAATAATATTTGTATGTATATATTTCTCTAATCTGAAATTTTTTTAATACGTGTCGATTAATCCCGAGAAGTTTCCTCCAAAACGTTGTTTCATAACTCGACAAGTTTACTTTAAACTGAGTTTAAAAGTTATGATACATTTGTGGACACTTCGGTGATCGACAAATCTAGTTTGGAATATGATCGTTAATATTTATACGTTTCTTCATAATATTTATCCGATGCTCGGTTTGATTTTTATAATCTAATTTTTTTTACTTTTTATGAAAATAGAATTTTCATATTGGATATTATTTTTAGCTATAATTACGCCCAAACGGCCCACCCCCTTTTTGTAAACCCAAATTCAAGAAGAGTGGGAGTATACTAGAATTCTCTCATTCTTCATACAAATACAGTATAGTTCACAGACTAACGAGAATGGATGAAGGGATGGACATGTCATTGAATTGATTAGAACGAATGACAGAAAGTATCATCCACTCTCAAAGATTCCTTGTTCCATTAGGGAGGCGTTGTCCATTGAATTGGAGGCAAGGCAGTGAGGACCTATGTCAACTGTAAGGAAATATTAACTATTCAACCAAACCACTCCCTTCATATTTCACAACTGGTACGATAGGGAAGGTACGATATTTTCTCTCTCAATCTTCAAAGTAAGGTTTACTAAAGTAGTAAGTTTATATGCTTTTTACATGCTAGACCGCAAAAGTTCAAACTAAATTGTATATTAAAGCTTCTCATCCAAATCTTACAACCTCAAAAGATCAAAATTGAATATATATGTACTGGTATAGTATTCTCTATTTTAAAATGAATACTCTCAACTATTCAAAAACATGAAACTCCATAATCAATACTTGTTATATTTTGGATGCTGAGGAGTTAAGTTCAACTTCAATTTTTCCTTGCAGATTTCTAAAACCTTTAACTGAAATAAGAACACTAAACTTCTAATTACGACTATTACGTGTCTGAGCCTTTAGAGTTGAGAATTTGGTTTTAGAGGAGAGCGAAAAGTGAATAAGAACGTATTAAAGAAGAAGGAAAATACATATTTTAAATACTTCTATTTTCCACATATACATACGTTAAATTTTTCATGGGGCTATAAAATGTGAGGGTTATAGGCTGGTGCCTCTTGGGACTATAGCCAAGGCTCTGGATCACGACTTGGACTCATCATGTGTCCAAATAATAGTGCAACATATGTGGTGAAAATAAAAAACATGGGATGGTATTTTTCCTTGTAGATTAAATAGTACATAGTTTTACTCTTAGATAATCAAATGACAACACCCTCTATAGTTTTCCTACTTTAATAAGGTCATCTTTCATTAGTTTAACAAAGGATGGTCAAAAATCATTTAAAGAGGGTGGTCTTCCAAAATTTCTGAAAATAAAAATGAAGGAGCCATGACTAGAAACTACATGCAGAATGACTCAACCCATTTATTCTGCTTCCCATACAATGTTTGCAGCCATGAATTGTCCTCCAACTTGTGTTTTTTAGTCATACAATCTCACTCCCTTTGACATTCGTCTCTACTATATGATGTGTATATCAACTTTCCTAGAGTTGTTCGCACTCTGAATCCTTAATGTTCTACCCAATATTTTTCTCCCTATGTGCCACGCACATAGCCCGTGATTCGCTTCGGGGATATGCTTCTCAATTGCTAATCGCATTGAGTCACATCCGTCTTTAACAACATGTGTTGTTTATGCAGTCTATGAACTTCTCAATCACCCAGTTGTACATGGCCTCCTTCTCATTACACACCAGAGCATATCCAAACACCACTGTGGCTCAGTGAGTGTTTGCACCAACAAATAACACAAGGGGCATGCCATATACATTCGTCTTATAAGTGGCGTCAATTACAACCACATCTCCATATAATTCATAATCAATTGTTGAATATGTGTCCCTCCATAACAATTCGGCTAATATCTTCTTTGAATCTCGGATGTATCTACAATAAAATTTCTCCTCCTCGCTTCCTCTTATTCGCAACCAGATCATGGCGGCTTCAGCATTGCCATATTGTGTCTTGCTGCTGTTATGTTGAGCCATCTTGTTGTACACGTTCTTCAACATGAAACCAACAAATGCCTGACCCCCTGATTGATAAGCTAGATAACTGAATGTTGCGCTTTTACCTACATTGGCATCACCAAGTGCCTGGACTTCCAATATGTCTTGCAGTGTCCCCTTGAGATTAGATCGTAGGAAATGCTTCTCAAATATGTTTTCCATACCATGATTGTACTCTGTGAAAAATCTAGTGACCTGGTACTTTCCCTTCCCTCTCAACAGCCTAATGGCTGTATATGCACCACAGCGAGTCCTGCTGTATTTTATGTCCCTTCTGACAGTCTTCTTCGTCTTCTTATCCTTAACGAGTTGGGGCCCCTGATTATTTTCATTCACGTCCTCATCACTTGCTTTGTCTTCTTCTCCAAGTGCAACAACGTCGTATGGATCAAGATCTTCCCCTTTGCCTTTTCTTTTAGGGACACACTTCCCCTATTTCTCACAGACCCATGCCCTCCTCATAATCCTCTTAACACTGTCAACATTCGCAATGCCTTTTTGAACCTTTTTTTGCTAAAACTGAGCATGAAAGTGTAGTACGAGTAGAACTTCTCTGCATCATCAACACTATCAAAAATGATATTCTCGAAGTCTTTAATACATAGCTCACCCAGCTCCTTTCTCTTGATAATTGAAAACCAGTCACACTCGCCGCTAAGATCTAGAAAGACAGCCTCAATAAGATCATCACCTGATCCTTTTTTTGGGTACTCTCCTACTTCAAGCAACTCAGTTTGTTCATGAGTTTCAATATCCCCATCTTCGTTGTCCAGAGTCTCGGCATCTCCGTCGTTTTTTAGCTCTTTCGGTCCTTTTTCCGCTTCAGCATCGTCAAAATCGGCATTCGTCAAGCGGTTGTAATACTTCTTCTCGGAAAATCGAAGATCACAGTCGCGGTCTCCCGTCTCCACCATTTCAACACTGATCTTGATCTCCTCGGCCATCGCGACCTGATTTGATTAGATCTACTTCAGACAAACATTGAAACATGACACTCAAACAATAACGATGTTATAACTAAGACATTTTCATATCACCACTTCATGAATTATCAACAATAAGGGCATTCAATAAACAACACCGTAAAATCTTGAAAATTCAAAGTTCCTAACATTTCAATCTGAAATGCACTTGATATTGAATGCATATATTACCGCATCTGCATCAATCGTTGGTTCCCAAAAGTTTGTTGATTTCCATTCGACGGCGGCGGAAACTCTTTTGTTAAGAGTGAGGCTGCCTTATTTGTGAGTTTTGGCTATTTGGCCGTAAATCTTGCCCTACACACCTCCACACACATTTTAGCAATTTTACCCTCAATGTAATAGAACTCAAACGACATGGCCATGCTGGAAAATTCATAGTCAAAACACTTTTGCCGAACTACCGCCCACGTAAAGAACCGAATGTTGACCTGTATAGTTCGTGCTAATCGCAGCTTGCCACGTAATGTGACAAAAAAGCTACGCAGCTGGTTCTGCGGTGCATTCCAAACGTTTCCCAAAAATATGTGGTGAACTAAACTTTCCAGAGAAGGAAAAACTTTAATCACTAATATAATTTTAGCAATGAAATAAAAATTAAAGTTACTAATATAAAATAACTTTAATTGCTTTTGAGAGAAGGAAAAATTAAACTTTAATTACTAATATAATTACCGTTACTCAAAGAAAATATAACAAAAAAGAACCTTGGTTTGGCCAAAATGATAGAGAACAAAAGTATGAACGTTGTTAAGCTGAGCAGGATTGAGATACATTTAACTTGTATAAACAAGATTTGAAGAAACGACACCATTGAACTGCTATTTAATGGACCATTTCAGTTACGAGATACATGATGATGTAGATTTCAAAAACACTAACCTAATATGAGTTTGAAAATGAAATACAAAAATAATATGAAGAAAAACTAGCCCTAATTGAAAGCAATGGTTGAATCACCGAACTCGGGCGGCAGAACAATTGCTAGATAATTCCAACTCTTTTAGGATAGAAGAAAGCGAGAGAGGGTATGTATAGAGTCCTCAAAGAAATCCTATTCCTTTTTAGTCATACGATTCATACTGAATTTTGTACAATTATCAAAATTTAATAGAGGGAATCTTCATATCCACAACATTAAAAAAATGGGGTACAAATCATTAAAGGGACATACCTGAGTACTAGAGTGCAATGTGAGAATCAAGAACATTGAATCTAATCATTACAATATAAAATTCATTAAATCATTAGTAAATATTTTAACTCCTTTTTTTATTCACTGTCGTCTAATAGGGGTGTTAATCGGTTTGAATGGTTCGGTTTATAGGTGATACCGAACACCAAACCGTTCTATTTATTCGGTTCGGTTCGGTTTGGTTTTTCACTTTAAAAAAAAAACCAATTGTGTTCGGTTTGGTTCGGTTTGGTTTTTCTCTGGTTTATATCGGTTTTTTTTTCGGTTTTTTTGTAAATTAAATCGGAGTTTCTTTCCTTGTCTATCTACTTAATTCTTAACGAAATAAAAAGAACATGCGGACAGATTTGCAAAATTCTATTTACAAGATATAGTTGCTTCACAAATGCATACAATTGCAAAAAGCCACTAAACAAGTTATACCACATTAGTAGGCATGTTGTCGTTCCAATATCTAAAATTCAAAATATTAAATTTTGACCGTCAGATGTGATCAGCATATTTAAATAAGGATATGGTAAAAAATTCATCTAATGTTGATAATATTTGGGTCTCGATCGATGTGGTCAACATTAACTTAATTTCATCTAATTAAGTGAATTTGTTCTTACCCCCTCCTTCTTGACTAGTTTTGGTGGATTTTTTCATGCACACACTCTCACATATATGTGATGTAGCAGCTAGTGTAAAATTTTCAAAAATTTTACGTTCCATGGATAAGGCTACCCATAGGTGATAATAAGCGTAAAAAGGGTTAACCGCCTCGATCGGGACACAAACGTTATCGAAAAGATGTGATTTTTTTACCATAACCATATTTCACTATACGTAACGCATCATGCGGACAAATTTGCAAATTTCTATTTATAAGATATAGTTGCTTCACAACTGCATACATTTGCAATAAGACCACTAAACAAGTTATACCACATTAGTAGACATGTTGTGGTTCCAATATCTAAAATTCAAATTATGAAATTTCGACTGTCGGATGTGATCAGCATATATAAATACATATATGGTAAAAAATTCACCGAATTTTGATAAAGTTTGGGTCTCAATCGATGTGGTCAACATTAACTTAATTTCATCTAATTAAGTGAATTTGTTCTTACCCCCTCCTTCTTGACTAGTTTTGGTGGATTTTTTCATGCACACACTCTCACATATATGTGATGTAACAGCTAGTGTAAAATGTTCAAAAATTTTACGTTCCATGGATAAGGCTACCCATAGGTGATAATAAGCGTAAAAAGGGTTGACCGCCTCGATCGGGACACAAACGTTATCGAAAATATGTGATTTTTTTACCATAACCATATTTCACTATACGTAACGCATCATGCGGACAAATTTGCAAAATTCTATTTATAAGATATAGTTGCTTCACAACTGCATACATTTGCAATAAGACCACTAAACAAGTTATACCACATTAGTAGACATGTTGTGGTTCCAATATCTAAAATTCAAATTATGAAATTTCGACCGTCGGATGTGATCAGCATATATAAATACAGATATGGTAAAAAATTCACCGAATTTTGATAAAGTTTGGGTCTCGATCGATGTGGTCAACATTAACTTAATTTCATCTAATTAAGTGAATTTGTTCTTACCCCCTCCTTCTTGACTAGTTTTGGTGGATTTTTTCATGCACACACTCTCACATATATGTAATGTAGCAGCTCGTGTAAAATTTTCAAAAATTTTACGTTCCAGGGATAAGGCTACCCATAGGGGATAATAACGTAAAAAGGGTTGACCGCCTCGATCGGGACACAAACGTTATCGAAAATATGTGATTTTTTTCCTATAACCATATTTCACTATACGTAACGCATCATGCGGACAAATTTGCAAAATTCTATTTATAAGATATAGTTGCTTCACAACTGCATACATTTGCAAAAAGACCACTAAACAAGTTATACCACATTAGTAGACATGTTGTGGTTCCAATATCTAAAATTCAAATTATGAAATTTCGACCGTCGGATGTGATCAGCATATATAAATACATATATGGTAAAAAATTCACCGAATTTTGATAAAGTTTGGGTCTCGATCGATAACATATTTAATTATGTATATTAAAAATATCTATAAATAATATAATTTCTTTATAATATATATATATTCGGTTTTTCGGTTCGGTTTCGGTTTCCAAACGTCCCAAACCAAAACCACACCAAATCTTTCGGTTTGGTGCGGTTTTTTTGTGGTTTGGTGCGGTTTTTTTTTTCTTCGGTTTTTTTCGGTTATGGTTCGGTTATGGTTCGGTTTTTTTTCGGTTTTCGGTTTTCAATTAACACCCCTATCGTCTAATGATCATAATCTTAAAATTTGATCTTGCATTTGACTCAGTAATTGGGATCAATCAGCTGCGTAAAATAAAAATGGAGGATTTTAAGGGAACACTTGTGGATATGCAGCAAGAAGCCCATTATTTCAATCAGAAAATGGAGGTGACCTTTCGGTGTGGTATTCACGAACTGAACAGACAAAAACTCAAGGAAGAATCTTCAATTGCTCTTGGGTTCAAAATCAACAATGACATAAGCTATAGGGTATATACCTGGAAAAAAACCATTAAACAGTCAAAGAACCCAACAAAATGAGTCACACAAGCAATCACACTACTGGCCACACTACCAGTATAGAAAAAAAAATGCACAAAACGACACACATCAACCGTCACAAAATATCAGTTAGAGAGCAAGTATTGTTATTTTCATCCTTCGCAGTTGCAACAATAAGCTGACTTTGATATTTATTGGTGATGAATGTAGCATCAATGAACAAAAGAGTTTAGCAAGCCTGAAAACTCCTCATCCAAGCGGAATAGGAAACAAGCATACAACGACACCTTTTTGTTTCACTACAAATCTCTATAGCCATTTGAGAGTCAGGGTTGGGATTTACAGTTTTCTGACAAAACCATAATAACTATGGAATAAGGTTCTGCTTCATCACCAGTCACAATATCCTTGCAAATTCTTTAGCATAACAAGTTGTACAATACATAACTCCTAAACTATAGTTAGACTCAAACACTTATCTACAGCCGTCTTGTTAGAATTCTTACGAAACTTGTCAAACATAGTATTTATGATCTTCGATCCTTGATTCCTACTCTTATGAAGACGAACAACATCATGATATTTGTGCTAATTCACCAACTTCCTAATATAAAAACAATCGTTGAACCTCCTTAAACATAAACAAATAATTTTATGTAAATGATGTTGTAGCTTCTTATGTAATAACACAATTTGGAAAAATGGCAAAAATAACTAACCGAACCTAAAACACTAGAGTTGCTTGTAGATGTAATTGTAATAAACATCAACATCACCTGCACAATGATGCTCATTCACAAACCAGTCACAACCATCAAACAATTTCTTGCCATAAGAAGTGACAACAATTTGTTTATTATTCCTCGCCAAATCAATTTTGAAATTAACCTACACCGCATACATCATCAATTACAATCTACATTCATCCACCCACCCCACCCTCAAAAACTTGTCCAACAAATTGAATAAGAGTATCCCACCCTTGAGTGTAATATGTCTTTCGACCCAAATGTTGATTCTTCTCAAGCAAATCACTAATATTATTGCTAACCACACTTCATGAAACAACAAACTCCATATCAATAGGAAAAACATCAACATCTACAAATCTAGTCTAAACTATGACGTGCTAAAATTCTAAAAGGCATCTTCATATCAACTTCATTTTCTAACTGATATACAATAACATCGGGATGAACTCTAACGTGCTCACAAATATAAAATATATATATTATTATCTGAAAAAAAAACCGTTGCTCCCTTACCACAACATGCAAGCGTTGCTGTGTAAATAGAGTTCATTATCAACTGCAAAAGTAAAACAGAAAAGTATAAATATCAATGTGACTACATATCAAAATACCGTTGTGACACACACTATGACTACTAGTGTGACATGCATTGTGACTATCACATTGACAATCAAATGCACAATTCAAAAAAAAATCTCCCAAAACTCATTTTTATCACTCAAAATTTTGAGATTAATAAAGTCAGAGATTAACACAAGCTAATGTAGTATTCAAATTCCATATAATCATTTATGAAGAAAAATATATTATTCAAGATCCAAACAAGTATACGCTACTGTAAATGTGCACTGTCATCATAGATTATCCAAATTCAAAACAACAAAATCAAATCCAATAATAGTAAAAATTTGAAAGTAAAAACAACACACCAAACTTAATCTAGCAACAAGCCCAATTTCAATTTCAAAAAAAAAAAACACAAATGCACAAATACATAATGAAATGAGGAAGCTAGAACAAACAACTCAATTAAGAATTGGATTGAAACGAAACGAATTGTCGGCGATAATACCTGAATTAACGATAGTGAAGCTGGCAAACTTGGAGAAACCTCGAACAATGGCGAACCTAACAGGACCTCGAACGGTGGCGACGACGGCCGAAGCTAGCAAAATCTCGAACGACGGTGAATCAAAATGACATAGTTGGCGGATGAGAGCAACAGAGAAGAAATTAGAATTCAAAAAATGAAGGAGATGAGATTCATGAGCTAAGAAATTCAATTAGAACTTGTAAAATGAAAGAAGAGTGTAAAAAATGGCAAAACAGACTAAAAATAATAATTAACAACATGAATTTTTTCTAATTTTATTTAAATCTTATTAACTATTTTCTAATTTCCAGTTAAATGAGACATCCATCTTATAATTGGGAAAAACTGATTGATATTTTTTGTAATTTAAGTTGTTACTTAGTAGTAATTTATAATTTTCCTTTTAATTAAACATATGAATAGGGACTATTAATTCTATCTCTTTTTTGCTATGTCTACCTCTCCCTTTCTTAATACTCATCTCATCTAAGCCATCTCTCATCTGAGCCATAATTTTGAATCATTGTAATTATCTTAAGATCAAATGCATTTTTATTTTTTATTATAAGTTTTACACTTGTATTGAATATATAAACGTTATAATGGGTTTATCTAATGAAGGATAACTGATCATGCATTCCTTGTTAGAATTTATAGTTGATGCTATATTATGGGTTTGTTGAAGTGTAAGTTTCACATAAGAGTAAACTAATGAGGGTCGCATCATAAATTTTCACACTGGGCCCTTAGAATGTTTAAGACAGCCTTGGACATACCTAGAAAGGATGTTATTTGTGGCTAGTTGAATAATCAAACACTTTGCACTCATCAGCTCACAGCTGTAGTCTTCTCCTCTATGCTAACTTTCGACACCTTTTCTGAGTGAAAACTGTAGGTCTTGTTCTAGAGTCATTAAAATACCTTATTGTAGCAAAAGTTATTCTATACTCATAGTTTTTGATACTCTGCCATGTTGACTTCAGTTTCAACCGTTACATTTAAACTTTTAATAATAACTAACAATCATTATATTTTCAATACGTTAAAGTACCAATAGTTTGAGCATGTAAGACGTTGCCCTTATTGTAGAGAGTTGTTAACACATTATTTATACATTTATTAGCCCCAAGAGATTCCAGAAAGATATTGCTTGGTGACCAACTTATTTCAATATAGTTACGAAATCTCCTCTCATTATATAAATGTTATTGATAGATGTGCAATGCTAGAGAGAAATTGCCTATTCTGAAAGTTTGCGGACATATGAGTGTGTCCTCCTATTGAGAATTTGAGATGTATGCATACCTCCATCATGGTGAGGTAGCTCAGCATTCGGTCTGAACATTGTATCGATGCCCATGGTTGTTCGCATCAGCATTGAACTATTGAATTCTCATTGATGCATTATGTCAAAATACTAATTGAATTGGTTTACCACTGAATGAGAGAGTTTGTGATTACTTGTCCTTAGTTTATATCGCGACTTGAGAGGTCTCTTTCATGCTCTGCGACTAGGTTGCCCCAGCCAACATGACTACTCGTCTTGCATCCAAGCTTTCCTTGAGTGATGTTGAAGAACCCATCGACTTGGGGAACCTATTGCTTATTTACATGACATAGATTATAGGTCTACACCAACGCTTTTAATGAGATTAAAAAAAAATGTTTGTTCAAACTTTATGCAAACTATAGGCACTTAAACAATTAAACAACGAATCTGGAAGGAATGTCTATATACAAAGTATATAATAACACATTGATCCACATTGATCATTGGATCAGAGATGACCATCAGAAATGCAGCTGTCTGCACTGAGAAACCGAAGCTTCTGCGGGGCAATATGGGCATTTAAATATCCGGGTGCTACTCTTCGACAGCTTCATGATAGACTGCTTGCAAAGAACATGCAAACACGGCATCAACATTGGTGGATTCTCCTCACTGCCTTGATCTCTACTCACAGGACAGACAAATATAGAATGGAACTGAAACTCCTTTCCCAGCTCCACGGGCACTGGTAATTGTTTCATTGCTTGCCACTCCTGCTTCTTCGCAGCCATTACATTTGCCAGCTTTAAGAGCGTCGGCAAACCTTCAAATCCCACCGCCATCGTCATACTCAATGGGCTGTTATAGGACTGTGCCAGAAGACTGCAGAACAGCCCTGTTAGATCCTCCATCGCCTTCTCCCAATGGGTTGGAGATGTAAACTCAGAATAAGGTGAGTTTTCAAGCCGTCGTGGATATAAAAGGCAACCCATGAGCTTCACCATGAGCTTCAATACCTCATCCTTGTGAGGGGAGGCAGGAGAAGCAAAAGGAGTAAGTTGAGTCTGGGCATATTTAAGTGCATCACCTCGATTCCCATATTGTATAATCTCCACAAACTGCAAAGTATGGAGTTTCAGCTCAAGATTTAAACCATCATGATTCAGTTGTTCACGGTTAGCACGGATCCAGTTTAGAGCAGGCTCAATATTCTTAACCTTCATAGCCTCCAGTAATTGATGCATTACTGAGAACTGAGATTTTACAATGGCTAATTCTGGTTCTCCAGCCTCTTCTATCATCCCATCTCCCACATCAAATAAGCCTTGACGGTAAAAATGATTAGCAATGAGCTGATTCACAATGTGGTAGTCAAAGTCAACATCTCTGTATGCCTTTGATATGTCTGGATTCAAGGACCTTTCAAGGAGTTTAGTGTACTTGCTGAGGTTTAAGTTCAATTCCTTATGTGACCCTTCTAACAGCTGGACTGGACCAATTGCACTGAGCTTGAGTTTAAGCTCTGCAAGGATGGATTTTTGATCAACAGGAGCAGAAGAATCTTGAGCTGAAAGGATCTGTGTCAGTGCTTGTTCAATTTCACGACCAACTTGGTGAATCACTTCTTGGGATTTAGAAGCAGATAGCTTTTGCTTCTTAACAACACGGTCATATGCATCTTTGATGGAATTTAGCTCCATATTCCTATATCAGTGCAAGCCCTGTAAGAAAGTGACAAGGCAATCGATTCTTCAACTTCACAACGAGCAGCAAGAAAATAAGATATGCAATTTCAATTTCTTGAATGTACGTATCAGAGAATTATAATTTATATAGTTTAACAGAAATTTGCTCAAGGAAATCCGCAAGTCATAGAAAGTAGTGCAAAACTATATCATCAATGAAAATATATCAGAAGAAAATTTTCGCACATAAATCATATATCCTAACTAACTAGTCTTTATTTGTGCCACCTTACATAAGGAGAAAATATAACAAAAATACATGATTAGGTTCATTGGTCAAAAGTAGCTTTAAGCAAGGCCAGTAAAGGTCAACTTGACCTTTACCTAGCTAAGCCTTGGGCGTCTAGGACTTTTCATATGGCAGATAGGGATTCCAAGTCCATAACTTGGTTATTATGTATCCCCTAGCTCAGAATTGACAATTTCAGAAGCAAAACTCAAGTTTTTCCACACATAAGTATATCCATTTGTTGAGCTTAATTTCTAGACATTTGTCCATAGAATACAAGTCAATATACATAGCACTTGTTGTTATCTGTTATGGACTATCCCAAAGCAATCAGAACCCAACAAGGAAAGGGAGGAAGCAGGGTGGCATTTGGATCAATGAATGCATTGTTTCATGTTTAACTTTGAGGTGACATGCACATGAGAGCCACCCATCTTGAACAGAGTGCAGGTCTGCATCAACGTCTTCGGAAATGTGTGTGTGAATATATAATTTGCAGGAACATGAACTAACTAGATTTCAGGAGCTTTTTGATGTGTAAGATATATAGATAGAAAATTGAGTATAAGAAATCTAATTTCCGTAGAGAGAAATGCTTAGGACACTTTATGTGCTTAACTTTGAGGTGACATAAACATTCATCTTGGCTTTTATGGGAATCACACACAAGCAGAACAACACCTTGGATCCGTTTAGTTCACTGAAAATCTTCTCTTGATACTGGTGTGGTGCACAGTCTGGCATGATTGAAAGGAAATCAATTCTAGAAACCCCAAAATAAGGAATAAAGACTCAAATGCTACAAGAAAAAGATCATAAGAACACACAAAGTAAAGTAACAAGTTCAAATACAATCCGTATTCTCCCTAAAATTCCAGACACCACAGAAGCAACCAAAACTGTCTCAAACACGCCTAATAAACTAAAGGCAAAAGCAAGAATACCACACCTCTGTTGCTCCAACAGTGCCTAAATGGCAATAAATTATCCTTGAAAACAACACACCAAGATATCACTCAAGTTCAGCACAGCATAAAAAACTTATATCCAAGTTTAGATTTTGATCAACACAGTAATCACAATGCCAAGTCTCCAAATCAGAGTCAACAATCATCAACTCACAGGTGTTCTCGACAAACATGGGATAAAACAAAATATCAAAAAACAAAATCGCAAAAATTATGATGCAAAAAAAAAAAACCAATCAAAATTAGCTGCTAACTAACAAGTTGCTTAAACTAAGATAAAAAAAAAATCCAATCTTTGTGTTGCTAAGGTAAAACACGAACAGAACTTGATGACAATAATTGTGAATGACGTCATATGTATAAATAAAAAAAGGATTTTGGAATCGGGAATCTGAATTGGCAGAGAGCTAAGTCGAACAAGAACGACAAGATTACCGGAATTCGATCGCGATTCTGGAGGAGCAGGAGGAGGAGGAGGAGGAGTCCAGATATCTGAATCCGAAGAAGAACAAAAGAGAAGGGCGAGCGTGCGAGTTTGTGTTATTTATATATATATGAGTGGCGCACGTGTGAATCAAGGTTCAGTGAAACCCGCAGGAATTCCACGTGCCGGGTTCTGCGCTCGCCGCGTGCCGCTTCAGTAAAATTGAAATCGATGGGCGGGCACATAAAAACTTGGGTTAGAATTTGGGAGCCGACGGCGATCTCCGGGCAGCAGCAATCGGGTAAGATCCCATTTGGGTATTCAAAGCTGTATGTAATCTCTAATCACTTTGACTTTGATTTTGCTTGATGAACTTATGTTGGCAACAACCATATAAATGCATCTTAAGTCAGCTTATGCAATCTCAAGTTAGCTTTGTGAGATTAGAAGCGAGTTGTGAATGGAGTGAATTCTTAGGCATGGGCTGTTATGATTCTTGGTTTGCTAATAGGGAATTTGGCAGTCTATTTCCTTTGTACGTGATTGGGTGTTTGTACAAATTGTTGCTGCATTTCTCTGTAGAAGTTTTGTTATTCATATTCATCCCCAATGGTAGGAATCATGTAGACTGTCACTTGTTGATACTGGGCAAAAGGTTCTTCAATTTTTTCCGTCTATAATCTGGAAAAATGGGATTTTTATTTACTCTCATATTATTATAAAGTTGATGCTAGACATCCGTGCACGAAGTACATCTTATCTTTAGGTTATTGATGATGATACAGCTGATGAGCTGATGATGGGAAGCCAGGGGTGTAGGGTTTTTCATGATTTAGATGAGTCGTGGTCAGTAAATAGAAAAATTTATAAGCAAATATATTATTCATTGTTGTGGCCAATGTTATTGTAGGATTGTCTTTCTATGTATTTGATACAAAACTGAAGCCAAGAATGATCAGTATCTACATGGTGCGCTGTTTTCTTTCTTTCTGCTTCCAATTTCAATGCTTTTGATTGTTTTGTTTGATTTGTAGGTCTGGGTCTGTTGGGGCGAACTTTGGGTTTCTGGGTTTGATTCTGCTTCAAGCACTATGGGTTTTTTTGCTCTTTTTTTTCTTGTTGAAGTGTTCAACTCTGTGCCATCTGATCTGAATATTTATTTAATTTCGTTGATAAAAAGAAACGGAAAAAGGGTGAGAAAGAATGAATTTTTTTAGGTTTTTACGTTGAGTGTTAGAAATGTGAGTTTAGCATCAAATGAAAGCTATAGCTATCAATTGAAAGGAAGTTTGAATTGGTGGTGCTACTCCTCAGTTCTCAATAGTTCATTGTTGTGTTTTCAAAGGATAATTGGGAAGTAATATTCAAATTGGGTTGAGTGTATATCATCTGTTTGAAGTAAAAATCTTTTGGTGAAAGAAAAGGAGCAAAATATAAGAATGGAATTGAAAGGAATGTTTATTTTCTTTAGTGCCTGTTTGATTATGTTAGAGAAGTAAGGTGGTATATGATTTTGGACCTTTTGTTAATTTTGGACATACTTTCTCTCCAATCAACTGTAAATCAAACACTTTGGTGGGCCTCGAGGAAAATATTAAGTCATTTTTCTTCTGTGATTCCTTCTCCAATAGAAACCAGTGTTAAATGGTGATTATGAAACTGCTTGATTGCCACCCTACATGAAAATCATTCTCTATCTGACATTCCCTTCCTTCATATCTGTACTACATACCAGACACTCAGACAGTAGTGAATTGTACCAATAGTGTGAAAGTAAAATTGATGGTTTTGATTTTGAATAAATTTGTCTTTGTGATACATAAACATTTGGAATCACCTTTTCAATTTTCAAAGATGGAAGAGTTTCTTATGAAACTAAGAAGAGATTAGGCACCATCTGACAAAATAATGTGTTCTTGGCTTCTGATCCATTTAGGATTATTGGGATGATTGACTTTGATGGAAATTCTTATTGACTGCCTTATCCCTTCTCCGTTTTGAACAAACTAATGTGTTAGATACCTCCAACTCCATGTCGTATTGTGCTACATAATGATGACACTGGAATGAGTAAGATCTTAGAGACATGCATGTATCAATTTAAGAATTGAAGTAAAGAGGAAAGTAGTTTAATGTTTGCTACTCCAATTGGAAATATGTCAATCACAGTGAAACCTGCTAGGCATTTATACTTTGACAAGAAACCTGCAGGAAAGCTGGGGCTGATGAACTAGTTATATATGTTTTTGATTGAAGAGTTTTGGTGACCAACTCTTTCATAGAAGTGAATGTAATAGCGCGTCTTAGGGTCAAGACAATTGAGAATCTAACTTCTTGTAGCCCTTGCCTGGGCTCTGGTATAAGTTAGTTCTAGCTCATAGAAACCCTCTTTTATGCCTGTATTAGAGTAATAAATTCTTGGCAAATTTAGCATCCCAATTGTACAGTGGTTTTGGAGTTTGGACGATGGAGAATAATTCCATTTTTATAAGACTTTGTAATCAGTAATGGTTTTAGACTTTAGCAAAAGTATAGATCAGTAAATGTTGCTAAAATTACTTTCTAAACTAACATTCAATGCTCGTTACGTATTGAGTTCAAACATAGCAGAGTCAGGGAGCAGAAATGGCTTACTTGGCATGTTTGTATTAGCTTAATTTGAATAATTTTGTATACTTCATTATCCAGAAGTGATGTGGTGCTATACTGAAGATAGCTCATCGTTTCAGATGAATGTCCAGTGTTTCCTTTTTACTGTAGTTGTATTTCCCTTGAGATTGTGTTTCTGATGTTTATTTCAGTAACTGGTCAAGCCTTCACTTCTCGCTTTCTCACTTAGTTGTGTGAATCACAGAATGGGTCGCAAAGCAGGTTCGATATACATTAATCCAAAGAAATTTGGTGCTTTTCACAAACCTTGCATGAAGGAAATGGTTACATTTCTCAGTTGCTTGGCTCTTAATAGCAACTGTGATGAGAAGTGTGTAAGGCAGAAGGATCTTCTGGGTACTTGCATGGAATCTCAGGTACATTATAGATTTCCTGTGTTGTGAATTCAGAATGTTCGCAGTTTCTTCTCCTCTTTTCCTTATCATTTTTGGTTAGGCTTAAAACATGTCCATTTCTTCAACTAGCAAATATTCATGGAAGACTTGCTAAAATCTCTGTTTCCTTTGTTACAGAGCCAGAAAAACAAGTCAATGGGAAGCATTAATTACCACTTGCAGAGGCTAAGCAGAGGAAGGAAGTAATCAGTGTCTGGTAGGGTAAAAAACTTAAAATTAAGGTCTGAATCAAAGGATTATCGGGTGGCAGATGATAAGTTTGGGAAGCTGTTTTATTGCTGCAATCTACAATGCTCCATTTTGAGAAATTGTGGATGTATTATTTCAACAATTGTATTTATAGAGTTATGTTTCAACGAATTTTGTAATAATATGTATACCAGTCTTTGACTTGGTACTTGGTTGAGTGAAGATTTAAGTTCTGGATCTTTATGGTCACTTGAACTCGTGGTCCTCGTAATCTGTAAGAAAAGTTAGGATTTCTGTTAACATTGGTTATATCAAATGTTAGAAACCCTGATGCATCTTCTTAACTCATTGTAACACATTTGATGGTTCCACCTTGACAACCTGAACTCTCTTATGCTTGTTTTTATTTATTTATTATTAGATCAGAGAAATAGGTTACAAAGAACAATTTCTAATGCAACTAACAGCTAATCTATCAAAACTAAAAGCATTTGTGTGTTTGTTATGCTATCCTTAAGTTTATACAATCTGTATAATCTAGTTATTCTCTTTGAAGGATGATATTATATGGTTGACACTAAACTTGATAGTTATAGGCTTCAGTAATATCAGATAGTTACAATTGGTTGTGGATGAGTTATCCGCTATAGTTCACCAACATAGTTACTATTACATGAAAAATTGACATAACTAGAAATTCATGGTGACAGAACAAATGAAGCCATGAAGGCTCCGAATGACTACCTTTGGAATTTATAAGGAACCACTTCCCTTCTAGTTTGAACTTTGAAGTATCTCAAAAAAATTCTATTTTTTTTTATAAAGTATAACAAACTACAAAACAAAATTTTTAGGCCAAGTTAATGTAAATGGAATGCTAGGAACACCGCTAATTATTAGTCCGCAACAAAATTCAAGTCGCGATGAACATGACAAAACTTTCAGAACGGAAACCAAGTACAAAAACAAAAAGACTTGAGAAAATGAAACATAAGAGGAGGACCTACTTATAAATCGGGACTAACCAAAAACATAACACACAGAGAATAGGCCGAAGGCGATACCACTCGACTTCTCTTAGTTCTTGTCCGTGCAGCTGTCGGGGGTAAGACCAATCATTCTCATTTTGGATTTTCGTTCGGGCATTCAATTAATGGGGTTTATAAACCCATAAACCCCTTTTGAGTTTCATTCTCTCTGATTCTATTTTTGTTAAAGATGAGATTTTGATTTCATCATCCGTTCATATTGGGAATCTCAGTGTCTCTTTAGGAGAATGAGTGATGGAAACATTGATTTTGCTTTCAGAACTGAGTCACTGTTCTATTTTGTTGCTCAAGTTCGTGATTGAGATATGTGGGTTTCACTGAGATTTCTCGTATCCTGTACTGTTTCTTGGTTATACTTCTGTTTTGCTGTAGGAATATCTTGCAGCTTCCCTTTTTTGTGCCCAAATTGTTGTTGTATTTATCTCTTTGAGATTTTGTTGTTCATATTCGTCCTTATTGAGGTTGGTGGACCTTTTCCACTCTTTGATAAACTGGGAAAGGTTCATCAAGTTCATCCACAGGTAGTCTGAACAATGTGATTTATTTTTTGCTATTGATATATTTTTAAGCAGGATTATGTATGTTCCGGTATCAAACCATCAACCAAATGAGCTGCTGTGATGTTTAACCTGTTTATTTTGACAGTTCAGTATTGTAAATTTTATTGATTTTTTTAGTTACTCATTAGTAAATTTGCTAACAGCATAAACGTATAGTCGTATAACCAAAGCTAAACTCAAGCGGTTAAGAATTTAAGTAACTGAGATTTACAAAATGAAGTTGTTATAGTATCATTTTCGCTTCTGTATCTAATGTTGACTTTGCATGCGATAGGGTGCAGGGCGATCCATTTAATTTCTGATTTCTGATGGCATGCTCTTTAAGACGCCTCTTGAGTCATGCTCGTATTTCTCAAACCACTATTACCACCTTAGGGTCCACAGAACATCTTCAAAGCAAGGTACCTCCCTCATCTGTATCTTTGTAAAATTTAAATCAGAGTAACAGATCCTCCGACTTATTCTATAAGTTGTACTCATGCCATATGCTAAATTGCATCCATCTTTCATCCTAAACAATTTTTGGGGCATATGTTCTAATATTAATCATGAAACCTGAGCTTGTTCCTATTCAAAGAAACCACAAGTACAGTATTAATCAATTTGTACTTTACCGAAATCAATGCTGCGTAATTTTTCTGTCTGTTATTCATATTTTAATTCTTTGCTTGATATAAATTTCAGGCTATAATGCAGTCACCTGCCAGAACTATAGCCCAACAAATATCAGGGTAAGTTCGGAGGTGGAAAATCAAACTTTAGTTTAAAAATGTATAATCCTCAGTTGTGGTTCGTTGCACTTGTCCTGTTGTGGTGGTACTGTGGTTGTTGTTGAATTTAAATCTGCATTGGTTCTTTGTGTCTTCTCTTTGATGGCATTAGATGGATTTCAAAATTTTGTGTGACAGAGTCCGTACCGTAGATGATTTGATCTTTAATAGTGCTTGTACTCGGGCTATATGCAGTTGGGAGATCAGTGATAAATACGAGTATGTAGGTAATTATTTGTTTTCTGACAGTCTATATATGTTTTAGCGAGCTGTGAGTTCATAGATAAAGTTCTGTGTAGTAACAGCATATATGTTTATGGTTGATTAGGTAATGAGTTAGAGGACACTGGGCAATTTTCGTTTCACAAGGGTTATATTTGTTCTAGGAGATAGGTGATGAATGTTGGTATACACATACAGTTGCAATACTTGAGACACTGTAGTTATGTTTTGATAGATACACATGCAGTACTTCTTGACTTTCTGCAAATGTAATTTGTAACTCAGATAAGCAGAATCTTTGTTGCTCAAACTGCAATGCCTTACATTTTTTGGATGTCCTTAACCACAACAGTTCCTTGCAGGTCCCTATCTAGATCTGCCACGTTCAGTCTCTCTCGCACTCTCTGCACAGCAATTGCAGCAAGGGAGACACGAACTAAGAATCTTGAGCGCATTACTGATGAGCTCTTGGACCTCACAAAGATAGAGAGGCACGATTATTCCATCCTTTTCAGGCTCAAAATGGGCCTTAACAGGTATGGCCCCGCAATTTCAGGGGTGAGTTCCGCATCTTCTGAATCTGGGCCTGCTTCCACAGACTCTAAGGTGGCGGAGAAGGTTGCATTTGATATCAAGCTCGAGAAGTTTGACGCGGCGGCAAAGATCAAGATCATTAAGGAGGTTAGGACTTTCACTGATTTGGGACTAAAAGACGCTAAAGACTTGGTGGAGAAGGCTCCTGTTGTGCTGAAGAAGGGTGTGTCCAAAGAGGAGGCAGGGCCTATTGTTGACAGGCTTAAGGAGTTGGGTGCTACTGTGGTATTGGAATGAATTCAATTTTCTATCATTTTTACGTTTTCCTTCATGTAGATTTGTGATGGGTGAGTCTAATGATAAATGGAGAGATTTAGGTCGTTCAGTGGGACTCCAATTGGCTCTTGAATGAATTTTTGGTGTTAGAGGTTGGGACTTTTCCTAAATGTTTCGTTCACATAATGTTTTTTTTTTTGGTGTCCATTTCAATGTGATTCAACCTATAACGCTAAGAATTGCATTTTGTAGTTTTCTTTTTTTGCGATAAAATCCAAACATTAAGAAAAGAGAGCTTCTATTCATACTTCTCAAAATGACACTTGGACCTCCATCTTTTTCTTAGATAGTGTTGACTTATAAAATTATCAAAAAAACATATAATAATATAAATACAAGAAGGAAAATAATTTTTTACTTATCTATTATAAAATACAAATGTAGATAATAATTTTTATATTTGTTTCTAGACAATCTAAAATGAAATATCAAATTGCATTAAATGATTTAATTGATTATCTTTTTTTTTATAAACATCATTAGTCAAAAATTTAATGTAGTTGATAAACATCAAATTGAACATGGACGATTTAATGTATAAACTATATAACTATTTAGATTTTCTCATAAACTTCGATTTGAGCCCAAAAAATTCGTTCATTAAAGGTTAGAAAATTTCATATACATTGATGAACAAAACTCGTTAGTTAGAGGTTAAAATAATTCATATACGTTGATGTTATTATCAATTAATGAAAAATATAGTTTACCAATTTATTATGAATTTAGAAAACGAGTGGAATAGTGATCGAATTAATTCAAGAAGATAGTTTATGCGATTATTATGCATTTTTCGAGTTGTATATAATAAATGAATTTGACACAGAGTATGAAATAAATTAATAGATAGTAGTATGATTTGATATATCAAATTAGATAATGGACATTTTAGGAAAACTTTAGAGGTCTATATAGTATTTTAGGTATCTATAAAAGCAAAATTGAGATTTACTGATTAAGGAGGTCTATATACCATTTTTGAATGTATGAATAGAAATTCCCTTAGGAAAAAAGTGTAGGAAAGAAAAAGGTGTGAGATAGAACTTAGCCGGCTACGACTTATTATATCTAAGGTGATTACACTGGCCATTTGACAATAACAGCACACTAATTAAGGGCATCCATAGCAGAATTGTTATTATTTAGAAAAAAAAATTACATCTAGCAAGTTTTTTAGCGAAAAAAATAGGTCACATAAAATAGACGAAAAATTGCTAAATATAACAATTGTTAGACTAAATTAATAAATTAGCTTAGGCCAAACTTCCAACATTTTAGCAATCTAAGACAACTCATAGAATAAATTTTAAATAATACTATCTATTAATTTATTTCTAAAAAAGTTTTAGATACCTAAAATATTATTTAGACCTCCAAAGTTTTCCTAAAATGTCCATTATCTAATTTGATATATCAAATCATACTACTACCTATTAATTTATTTCCTACTCTATTTCAAATTCATTTATTATATACAACTCGAAAAATGCATAATAATCATACAAACTATCTTCACGAATTAATTCGATCACTCTTCCACTCGTTTTCTAAATTCATAATAAATTGGTAAATTATATTTTTCATTCATTGATAGTAACATCAACGTATATGAAATATTTTAACCTCTAATTAACGAGTTTTGTTCATCAACGTATATGAAATATTCTAACCTCTAATGAAATATTCTAGATACTTTTATAGTTTATACATTAAATTGTCTATATTCAATTTGATGTTTATTAACTACATTAATTTTTTGACTAATGATGTTTATCAAAAAAGAAGGTAATCAATTAAATCATTTAATGCAATTTGATATCCCATATTGGATTATCTTGTAATAAATAATTATCTACATTTGTATTTTATAATAGATAAGTAAAGAATTATTTCCCTTTTTGTATTTTTATTGTTATATATTTTTTGGTAATTTCATATGTATTGCTTAAATCAAAACTATCAATGCAAAAGATGAAGGTCCAAGTGTCATTTTGAAAGGTATGAATAGAATTAAGCTCCCTTAACTTTTTGTTCATGCACCACATTATTGGATTTATCACGGATACCATTATTCAAAATATTATATTATCTGATGTATTGTATTATTTTAATTGAGGATAATTATTTCAACAAAATTCTTCAATGAATCCTCATAAATGTAAAAATTATTATACAAATTAGGTCATTATTAATTTATATATTTGATGAGGTTTATATGAATTCTTAAATTTCTATTATCTTACAAATTTAGCGAAATATTAATTTACCACATTAGTTCCGAATCGGGACCGATAAAAAGTATTATTTTAGCGAGATTATTAATTAATCGGTATTAATTTAACAAGGTAATAATATATGTTTGTTACTAGCGCCATAATATCATGTGAGTTGCGCATGTCGTAAAAATGGTTGAGACCATCACTCATGAGCTTCGTTGGAACAGAAAAGATATGAACATCTATCAGTGTATATGATCGTCAGTAATTTTCTCCAAAGGTTTTCATAAACCTTGAGAGGCAAGTAATCAGGGGAACCAAGGGGATGAAGTCACTTGCCATTATTACCTTGCACCAAGTTAACTAAGAATGCAGAATAATCACTCTCCAGCACAAGCTATAAGATATTGTGTGTGTTAGTGTGTGTATATATATATATATATATATGCAGCTCGATCTTACCTATGTTCATGCTCTTCAGCTCTTGTCTATAAGTAATATAACACATGCTTCAGTATGCTGAAACATAATAGTATGTTCGTTTATTAGAACAATGTTATGAGATTAAGTTAACCAGAAAATTAATGGTACACACTTCTTATAATTTGTAAAATAACAACAATTTATATTGTTTGACAATGCGTTGAGTTGAGTTGAGAGGGCATCAAAGCTTGTTGGCTCATCATGCTCTTTTATTCAAACATTATTTATCCTCAACTCCACGTACATGAAAATGTAGTAACTCTCTATTGGGAACCAGAAACACAAAGCCATTGACCCACAAAGAAGCTGTCACAGTTGATATTAGGGTTGATGGCAAGGAAGGAATCGAGAGTCAGGTCGAACATTTCAGCAACAAGGCTACAAGTATCACCTTCCTCTGCACCATAAACGCCATTACAATCCAGGTTTGATCTCTTCCCTGCAAATCCAACTGCATGTAGCTTTCTATGTATAAGATAAACCGGACATATATATTCATATAAATAATCAAAATTACTCTATATTACAAGTAAAATCTTAATGTGAATACATGGTGATCGAATATAGAAAAACCTTACCAGCGAGTTGTTTACTCTCACCTACTGAAATCATGACAAGAAGAGAAACAACTAGAAGTAAAATCAAGTTAGTCCTAGCCATATCTCTCTTCTTCTTTCTAAGTAAAGACTGCTTGTTTGTAGTTGATTGTCATTTGGAATGATTTATGCATGTATTTATAGAAGAAAGATATGTTGGAACATTATAAACTTTGATTCGAATTGGCCGACCAGCATGCTTACATTGGATTGCCGAGGGATCTAAGAGCGTAATTTTGCATTGGATTGCTCGATTGTGCTGGCCGAATATGTAAAATTCTGTTATGTGGCTAGTGATATACTGATATCTATACCGGGCAGCCGTTTGTACAGTTTTCATAAAAAACAACATACTGCACATTTCACAGCGGAAACGCTGAAGCTTCATTGGGCCTTTCCGGCCAAGTGCCGGTAGTTGGCATCTTCACAAACATGTCTATTTTCCGAGACAATGCCCAGATCATTACGCCTTCTGTGCCGGTCGGAGATTGCCAGGGTCACACTTTTATTCTTTAAAAGATGGGAGGGATAAACTCAATCATCATTGATAAATAGTTTTGCCAGTATTGAATGTTTTCGATGGATGCTGAACATGTCCAATAATCATTTCTAGTGAAGGATGATGAACTCTTCCATCTGCCTGCTCAATAATCATTTATAGTACCTTCGTCTATCTAATTATTTCTAATTATCTAATGAGACTTTCATATGATATCACATATTTCATTGTGCAGTATGACAATTAGATCAGTAATATCGTATCTTCAAACAATGAAATTTAGCGGACAACAATATTTAGAACAGTGACATGAAACGTGGAATAAAATGGCTGAGACCTATTAGGCAGGAAAGGGGAACGATGGATTGCAAACAATTCAAGGTACATAACTGGGACTATATGCCATGGATTTGGCGAAGTTCTGGTTAAGTTCCCTGCTCAATTTGAGAGTTACTTTGACAATAAACAAGTTCCAACTAACATTTTGCAGCTCTTGCTTGCATATATAACATTCCCAATTCTCATTATATGTATACTTTCTGACGGTTAACGATACAAATTAAAAAGTTTTATACGAAGGTAGTTTTGGAACCTCCTCATGTACGCAAGAATTATATTAATACTTGCTAAAACTGAAAAAAGAAATTAGAGGTAACTAACCAAACAACACCACATGACTCTTTTGGAAATAGGAAAATTATATAAATAGTATCTGACTTTTTACAAAATATGCATTTTACTGCTCACGTTTTAAGAATTTCAGAACGGTATCTGACATTTCATCTTTAATCTAATATTAGTGTCCGACTCTGTTACCTCCGTTTTCAAGACGGAGATTGACACCCGACAGTTTTTGACTATTCAAAGACCAATTCACCTTTTTTTTTCACTTTTTTTTTCAGAATGAATGTTCTTTTTTTGTTTTCTTTTTTGGGATTTCAACAGAAGATTAGAGTAATGCCAGTGACGCTCCATCGATACATTTTCTGGGCTAGCTAATGAATCAATTGGACTTGAAGACGTCAGAGCATGGGTGAAGGTGGAGATGGGTGCCCACATTATATTCTCAAGTTTCGAAAAAGCTTATTGTGAACCCAGACATGGTGAAGGTGAAGATGGGTGCCGAGATTATATTCTCAAGCTTTCAAAAATCTTGTTGTGAACCCAGACCTGGTGAAGGGGACGTTTGTTACAAGGAAAGAACAAGGTGAATGAAAAGGTAAAAGAAAAAAGCCGGAAACATCAATTTTCAATCCCACCTAAACATGTACTAAATTAGTAAATTGTAAAACTAGGTTGCTAGGATTCAATTTCATAAACTAAACCCAACCCCTCGGTGAATTTATGCCCGACATGAGTGAGGCCCTATTTGTTAATTTAATAAAGTAAATGGACATCTTAAACAATAAAGAGAATCAGAGAGATTGATTTGAGATTTTGTATGTGCAAGTTCCAATTGATGAACCCCAAACAACCGAAGTATGAAGAATAATTAAATTATTTAGCTCCCATCTTCTTTCTTCCTACAAACCCAGATCACCATTAAAAGATATAAGGAGACAAAGCTCGAGCAAGTCTGTGTTCCGAATCAAATCTCGCTTCTCTCAGAAGACTAATGTCTCGAATCAGAGAGAGCGATAAAGATAATTTAAGAGGTAGAGCAGCTAATAAAAAATTTACATATCACCATCCGATTTCCTGAAATTACCATCATCTTCCATTCTGCCTTCAAATCCCAATTTTCGGCAAAGCTTCACGAGAGACAAGAGGAGAGAGAGGTCAAATACGAACTGAAAATTTGGGGACTGACATTAATGGGACCAAAATGTCCTTCAATTTTGATGACGTTGCAGTCTCTGTTATGGAGGTAACATAGTCAGACACCAATATTAGATAGCAGATGAAACGTCAGATACCGTTATGAAATTCTTAGAACATGAGACACCAAAATGCATATTATGCAAAAGGTCAGATACTATTTGTATTTTTTTTTTCCTTTGGAAATTGTTCGCAATTCGATTCAAGTGAGAAAGTTGGAACTTGGGAGCTCAAAGAGAAACAAAGGCGGAAAAATACACGAGAAATGTAATGTTTTTCTTTTCGTGGCTTGCAATTCCACATTCATATTCCATCAGTTCTCATATAGTAAAAGAAGATCAAAGATGGATGTAAACTAACTCTCACGACAGTTACACTCAACTTAAATTACATGTTAACAACAAGAATGAACTGCAGAGCTACTCTCTGTTACAAGTAAATATTAAGCATTAAGATATACCTCAAGAATTTGGCTTGTTGCCTTCAGGCAAAATATCTGTTCTGTACGTATGGGGAAGACAGGTTTATTGTCCGAAAAAATGTATCGATGAATGAATCATACAGCCTCAATTTATATACTGTGTCGATCATTAGCCGAAGTTCCAATTAACTTGCAACTGGAGAAAGACAAAAAATGCCAGCTACAAGGACCTTTATTTCTGGGAACGACCCATCTTGGCTCGAATCTTTTCTTCCAACAGAGATATATCTGTCTCGAGATCAAACATTCTGTTTATAGCATTCATATTCTCTAGTATCTCATTCAAAGGACGACTCTCGCTTCCGTCACACCTGAGGTGTTGCATTGGACCATGAAGGAGTTTGTTCACTATTCCCATGCTAAGGTCGTATATTGCTTTCTGTTGCTTTTTTGAAATATCATCTCCCATCTTTGACAAACATTTGTCAACCTCAGAAGCCCTAATCCTCTCAGCATAAGCTCTAAACTTCTTGATGGTAGGAACAGTCTCAAGAGAATCCTCCCAGGCTTCAAATTTATTTAACTCATCGATAATAATTGTCTGAGCTTCCATAGCCTTTTGAAGCCTATCTTCCTTGTTGGCTGCCACAACCTCTTTGAGGTCATCCACATTGTATACACATGCAGTTGTAAGATCTGAGACACATGGTGCTACATTCCTAGGGACAGAGATATCAATAAAAAACCGTTTTCCAAGTTCTGGCTTCACAAAGGGAAGCATCTGTACATGTTCTTTCAAGAATAGTGAGGTTTCTGATGCGGTGCAAGTGAAGATGACATCGGCTTCACCAGCACTTGCTTGCATATCTGAAAGGGGTTTATATATTATTTCAACATCCTTGAATTCCTCACGTATTGTGGCAACTCTCTCTTCACTCCTATTCACGACCACCATTTCTCTACACCCTTTTGCAACCAAGTGTTTAATCACAAGTTTCCCCATCTTACCTGCACCAATCACCAAAACTCTAGCAGTAGCATAGGAACGTTCGGGGAGCTTCATGAGAGCTAGCTCCACAGCAGCTGAACTGACAGAAACCGATCCTGATGCAATGTTGGTTTCTGTTCTAACCCGTTTACCAACAGTGATTGCATGTTTGAACAACCCGCTGATTTTCCTATCAAAACCAGGTACTCCCTGTCCAACTTTCACAACATGTTTAACCTGAGCTAGGATTTGACCTTCTCCGAGAACAAGAGAATCAAGCCCAGCAGCTACTTCAAATAGATGCTGAGTCGCATCCTTGTTAAACAGAAGGAATCGGTGTTTAGAAAGCTCTGAGACAGGAACACCACTTAACTGCAGAAGACATAAAATATAACATTACTTATCCATTACAAATGAATTTGGTCCAAACTAAGAAACTATTTATTCAATCTGAATTCAGAATAAATGAGAAAGTATATAGCTAA
This sequence comes from Argentina anserina, assembly GCF_933775445.1. NCBI lineage: Eukaryota > Viridiplantae > Streptophyta > Magnoliopsida > Rosales > Rosaceae > Argentina > Argentina anserina. The sequence goes on along the minus strand of NC_065873.1, from coordinate 8,733,642 downwards.
ATACCTTTGACATCCATTCAGTCACTTCTTTAACTCCGCGATTTTGGGATAAAGCAACAACATATATCTCCATACGGTTGCAAGTACTAAGAACAGCAGCTTCTTCTATATGATTCAAAGCACAGAGCTCTCCAATGGCTTGAGACCACTGTGCTTCAGGAATGGCAAGTTTCTCGCGTATTTCAACTGGAGCTGTGTGAACATTTAGTCCTATCACAGCAATGCTGCTCTTTTCCTTGGTATATCCTGAATTAGAATCACAACATTGTTAAGAAAAATGAGGTCCGTATACCGTGTACTCAAACTGAAACAAAACCAGTGGGCATCATCAATATGCCATCAAGTCAATCCTTGATCTTCAGAAGTTAAGCTGATTAAACTAAACAAACAGTTGTAGAGCTATTAAAACACCAAAACAATTCCTCAATTTACACTGGTCGAAGATTTCTAAACTGTTTCTGGTAAACGAATTGGGCTATGAACAATGAGAAACGCAATCAAAACGCGAAAATGAATCAGAAATGGAAGGGAAGAGTGGAACTCACTGTCAGCTGAGGAGGACTTGAGGAGCTCGAGAGCGGAGAAAGATCTGGAGCCGGCGAGGGTGACGGCCTGAGCCGAATTCTGGGAAGCGATTTCACACCTAGTCTTCTTGAGAGGCGGCGCTCTGATTGTACACGGTCCGATTCGGAAATGCAAACACGACGACGAGGAGGAGGACTTGTTGTTCGGCCACGAAAGAGGGGCGGCAAAGCCACTGGCAGCCACCGCCATGGGAGGAACAGAGAGAGATTAGGGAGAGGTCAGGAAAAACCCTAGAAGGAAGGATTGAAGAAGAAAAGAAGATTTGGAATTGAATTGAATTGGGGGGGGGGGGGTGATAAAAAAGGAATGGAATAAATGGGTTTGGTGCGAAAAAAATATTAAAATGGGGTCAACTGGAATACACGTTTCGGATGTGGTTTACCTCGTTAATTTGTGTCTCTTATCTAAACTAAAGAATTACCGCCAACCAGTCGACCACAATCTGATAAAACCTAGATCAATCTCATTTTCTATTTTGACCCTAGCACTTGTTAAACTAACAAAATAAATATAGAATTTTATATGGAACATCTCATTTCCACAATCTCATAAGAATATAGAAATACATAACTTAACGAAATTCAAATACATGTTTAAGTACCATTAGTTGCCACCTTTTATGTTGATCTGCCATGATTTTTGCTTGTAAGAACTAATGGTACTTAAACATGTAGTTGAATTTCGTTAAGTTATGTGTTTCTATATTCTTATGAGATTGTAGAAATGAGATGTTCCATATAAAATTCTATATTTATCTGTTAGTTTAACAAGTGCTAGGGTAAAAATAGAAAATGAGATTGATCTATGTTTTATCAGATTGTGGTCGACTGGTTGGCGGTAGTTCTTTAGTTTAGATAAGAGACACAAATTAAGGAGTAGGGAGGGAAAATTGGTGCCAAAATTGGAATTGTTGGGTGTCTTTCTCAAGGTAAAGGGCGGAAAAAACATTGCTCCTCTCAAATAGGGTTAATTTTGTCTTTTAACCCTCTTTGTGGGCCTCACGTACTTGCCACGTCACCAAGATGACGGAGAAGTTGAAAAAAACTTACGGAAGTACTTCAATGATAGCAATACTAGAGTCTGGGTATCACATTGGTACGATTAAGAGTTGAAGTATCACATTGGTAGGTACACCAGAATTGAGAGACTGTTGGTAAAAAAACCTCTTATGAAAACATTCATGACTCGATCTCCCGTCTACTAGTATCCATAAGAACAATTCTCTAATTGGTAGCAAGGATGAAGTGCTAACCTTTTTGTACAAGACTCTTCTTTTTCCTTTCAATCATGTCAAGCCGAACTCATGCTTATCCCTCACGTATTACAGTTCGATCAACCATCATATCACCTCTCCAAATCTTTCCCAACTAGCAATTAGATTGTTGATTAAGTCAGGAGAATCGTCGGTATGTCATGCAAGTCTAGACAAGATTAAAACGCAAAAGTATTATTGATAATAGTATTATTTTTATCATAAATAATATCTCTTAATTGTATGAGCTTCTTATAAAAAAAACCCACTTTTGACACCTGAAATTAGAAAACAATCAAGCAAGATTTCAAAATTAGAATTTAGTCACTCAATTAAAAATCTTAGACTGCTGCCCCTGTTTTTCGTAAAAATTACAAAAATTGCCACCCCTCACCTTCGTCCCTTTCTTTCTTGGAAGAGCTACCATGCAACCATGTGCCGCCCAAGGCCTGGAAGGAAGACCGTAGACGGCGTCGCTGCACTAGGCTTGGATCTCCGATTCTTCTCCTTCTTCATTGCCCGTGCAGTCAGAAAGCCTTCTCATTCTCCTTGCTCGACCCAAGCCCATCGCGATTGAATCCGATCTCGACATCAAGTCTATTCCTCACGAGGCCTACCTTGTTTTGTGGTTAGCATCTCGAGTTGGGTCATCAACTGCTGCCACTTTGAGCACAACGACGTCCAGACGTCGCAAGTACAACAGCAGCATCGTGAAGAGTTTGAAGAGGCTGACGACGCAAAATGCAGGTTGGAAAGGGCAAATCTATAATTTGGAGAAGGTGGGTGCCCATCAAAAATTGAAATTTCAATCCCTACACCCCTTAATGTGTTTCTTTTTTGTTTCTTCAATTTCAGTTTTCTACTCGTTACACCACCTATCGCACTAGTCGTCACACTACCTATCACAAAACAATGTTCGTGTGATAGGTAGTGTGACGACTAGTGCGATAGGTAGTGTGACAACATGTGTGATATGTAGTGTGATATCGGATGTGACATGTAGTGTGATAGTGGGTGTAACAACAAGTGTGACAGCAAGTGTGATAATAGCTATGATACGTAGTGTGACAGTAGTTGTGATAGGTAGTGTGACAGCAGGTGTGATAGTAGTTGTGACACCGGTTGTGATAGCTAGTGTGACAAAAAGTGTGACAGTAGGTGTGACAGCGGCTGTGATAGGTAGTGTGACAGTAGGTGTGACAACACTTGTGATAGGTAGTGTGACAACAGGTGTGACAGCGCATGTGATATGTAGTGTGCCAATGGGTGTGACATGCCAAGAGAAAATATCTAAATACGCAAAATTATGTTAAAATTCCAAAGAAATTGGTATGAATATGCTCAGAATAAAGAGAATAACTAGAATTATGGAGTCTTGAGCTCCGATTTTGCCGGAATAGCTTGGATCACCACCATGGACGGCAGTAACCCCTTGCGAGGGTTGTTGCGCCTCTTAATAAAATTTTATTCTTGAACAAAAATCCATTTTGTGAAAGCGGTACCAAATCGAAGCAAACTCTAAATACTAAATATGACTTCAAAATAACAGGGGTCAAGAGGATGCAAGCGTTATCCTGAATGATTGGGCGGTTCGGAGTGGGTATGATATCAAATGAAAGAGGGGAAACAAATCTTTCCAACGGTACCAACCATGCTCAAATCTATCGCTGGACGGCAAATTTATGGCCAAAATTCCAAGATAAAGGAAAAAGAAGAAAAATATTAAGAAGAATAGTTGAAGAATTGGCAAAATATTTCAGAAAAATATTTTAAAATTGACTATTTCTAATTTTGTTCTAAATTTTTTGATAATTTTTTAATTTCTAGTCAATTGAGATGACTTTTTAATAATTGAGAAATAAGTAGTTGTTCCGGAAAAATTACTATTCTACCCTTGTGTGTGTCTTAGCTTTATTAGGTTTCCTGTTAGAGATAGATTCGCATCTCTGTAATAGATTAGGACTCCGAATCCTACGGGATTGTGGTTTTGTAATGCCTATATATAAACCCATATATCATTCAATAAAGACACAGTTTTTTCATTCTACAACACGTTATTACGCATTTTGCTCTAAAACCCTGAACTTTTAGAGCCCTAGAAATCCTATTTTTTCTCCCGCCGGCCGCCCTTGTCTCCGGCCTCCGGGTACCTTCCCGTTGGTGTCATCAAGACCGACCTAGATCTTCTTAATAAGACATTGAACATATTTCCAATCAACTATGAGTTCAAGCTCATACGTACCGCACTCATGTAGAGGAAGGGAAGATCTGGACTTTCGCCGACTTAATGGCGCTCTTGGCAAAGAAGGAAAGGCATTCTGAGATTCTCCTTAACAATAACAATAGACATGTTGACACTAAAAAGATTACTACGCCTCAGTCTCACTATGGGAAAGCTCCTAAGCAAAAGAATCAATCAAGGAACGCTCAATACTAGCAACAAAGCAACAACTCTCGTGGTGGGAGGCAACCGGTCATTCTCGGCCCAACTCCAATACATGGACCCGTGATGGTGGCGGCGCCGCACCCCCCGGGGGAGCCCGTCGCCATCCCAAACCTCAAGGAGGTCGTGTGCCTCCTCATGCCTCCAATTTCAGTAGTGTCCGAAAGACTAAACATGCAGCTTATGGATGTAGTCACAGCTTATCTCTATGGGGATCTTGACGCAGAGATATACATGAAAGCTTTAGAGAGACTACCTTTACCTCCATCAAGTGCCTCCAGACCAAGAAGTGTTCATGCAGTCAGATTATGTCGTTTGTTGTACGATTGAAGCAATCCGGAAGAATGTGGTACAATCGGTTGCATCAATATTTGGTGAGAAGGGGTTATAAGAATGATGAACTATGCCCATGCATGTTCATATGAAAGACAAATTATGGATTCGTTATCGTTCCGGTTTACGTTGATGACATGAACATAATTAGTACTCTTGATGAGATTGAAGAGACTGTGTCTCATTTAAAGTCAGAATTTGAGATGAAGGACCTAGGGAGGATGAAATTATGTCTCGGCTTTGAGCTTGTGCATAGGGCCAATGGTATCTTAGTTCACCAGTCGAATTACACGCAGAAAATGCTTCGACAATTCAATATGGATCTATGTAGTCCATTGTCTACTCCCATGATCGTCCAAAATCTAGATATCAAGAAGGATCCATTCCATCCTAAAGTTCTTGGTCATGAAGTTCTTGGTCTTGAAGTTCCATACCTTAGTGCAATTAGGGTACTATTGTATCTTACTCAATGCACTAGACCGGACATATCTTTTGCAGGGAACTTATTAGCTAGATTTAGCTCCACGCCTACGCTACGTCATTGGAATGGTATCAAGCATTTGTTTCGGTACTTGAAAGGTTCCCTTGACATGGGATTGTTCTACCCCTATTGCAGAGAGAACACCGCCACCGTATCTCCTCACACCACCGCCGTCGACCTCGGCCTTGCCTTCGTACGCCACAGCGACGCCGCCGGCCACCATGGCGTGGAAACCGTGCACGGTGCCGAGAGCAGTAACCGGTCTCGTTCTACTTCTTCCCCTGATGCAAAGACTCCAAACAACTTGTTAGTTGGTTATGCCGACACATGGTACCTCTCTGACCGTCACAAGGCTCGTTCTCAAACCGATTATGTGTTTACCATTGGGAATACAGTGATGTCTTTGAGATCCACAAAGCAATCTCTTGTTGCTACTTCTTCGAATCACGCGGAGATCATTGTTGTCCATGAAGCAGTTAAAAAATGTATTTGGCTACAGTCACTCGTTCGTCATATTCGTGATTCTTGTAGATTAGTCTCTACAACTAATTACCCTACGTGCATTTATGAAGATAATGCTGCTTGCATAGAGCAGACTAAGTTAGGTTTTATCAAGGGAGACAACACCAAACATATTTCGCCCAAGTTCTTATATAATGTTTAACAATAGAAGTTCTTGAATGTTCAGATCAATCAAGTGAGTTCATAATCCAATCTTGCGGATTTGTTCGCTAAGTCTTTGTCTAAATCTACTTTTATGAAACATGTAAAGAGCATTGACATCCGTCGCTTATCGGAATTTTAGCGTTTGGTAAACTTCAGGGGGAGTCTACATCACATGTTAAGATCATTAAGTAGTTGGTGCGTTGTGCTCTTTTTCCCTTCGATCAAGCTTTTGTTTTACCTAAGAGGTTTTTGTTTTGCTTGACAAAGTTTTTACCTAAGCAACGTTGTGTGTCATGCAACCTAGGCATGCGACACAAGGGGGAATATTCTGGGAGAATTACTATTCTACCCTTGTGTGTGTGTTAACCTTATTAGGTTTCCTGTTAGAGATAGATTCGCATCTCTGTAATAGATTAAGACTCCAAATCCTACGTGATTGTGGTTTTGTAATGCTTATATATAGGTCACCATATCATTCAATAAAGACACAGTTATTTTATCATGCAACAACAATAGCAACATTTTTCTAATTTATGATGAGAAATTATAATATTTTATAATTTGTCATAATTTTATTTTTGATTTAAGAAAGCAGATAATGAGATAAATCGTACCGTATTCCGATTTGAAGTGGTCTAGTTTATCCAAGCCATTGTTTTATCATAAAATGGGCTCGCATATTCTCAGGTCTTCTTCACCCCTTTCTTCTTCTTCTTCTTCCAAGACCTTACGAATCTTCAACCCGACAACCACACCCTCCCTCACCAACCTCCTCCTCCTCCGACCTTCAAACCCTTTATCCACTTCACTCTTCAAAACCCACTACAATACTTTCTCACCAAAACCCACCAAAAGCATCATCACACCCGCTATTGGATTCGGTGGGTCTTTTCAGAACAGTAATCGTACCTTCCGTGGTGGACTCGTTGTAACCATGGCTGCTGCACCTGGTCCCATTCATAAATCAGAGGAGGAGTGGCGAGCTGTCCTCTCACCCGAGCAGTTTCGGATTCTGAGGCGAAAGGGCACCGAGTAAGATTATGTTGTGAAGAATCATTATAATAGCTCTTTGATTTGGGAAGCTACATGTTGTTGTGTTTGATATTAAGACTTTATTTTCGAAACATGGGTTTGAGACTTTGAGTTTCTGAGACTGAGAGGCGTGAGCTTCATTGCCATTGGCCATACTGGTGGTGTGAGTGGGAGAGATGAAAAGGAAGGTCAGATAATGGTTGCGCATGACATCCCAAGTCTATTTTGGATTGGGACAATTACTTATAGGCGAAAGAGTTTAAGACTATAGGCATGAAATGAGTGCAGATGAAGTTGAGCTGCTGTTATTTTCTATTAGCAAACTGTAACTAGAGAATAACCTGCTCGACCTACTTGTTTTTGAAACAGACTGAAACAAACAGAGCTGAATATAGATTTGGGATCTGTTGTAGGCTTTGGTTGGAGTGAGTATTGCGAAATCTTCAGAAGTAATATCAATAAGCAGAGAACAACTATATACTTGACAGCTGCACGCAACTGCATATCAATTTTTGTTGCATAGATTCTTCACCATGTTTATAAATTGATCTGATTAGACAAGAAATGACTTGTGAGCTTGACATTATTTGGCTGCTGTATAGGTACCCGGGCACTGGAGTATATGACAAGTTCTTTGAGGAGGGAGTCTATACGTGTGCAGGATGTGAGACTCCTCTCTACAAGTCCACAACCAAATTTAACTCTGGTTGTGGTTGGCCGGCTTTCTACGAAGGTCTTCCTGGGGCTATAAATTCTGTTGTGAGTTAGCTTTGAACTGTTCATGCTGTGCTTTGTTATTTTTTTTAAATCCTAATCGTCTTGTGGCTAGTATCTCTGTATTGACCATATATTATCTGCTAACAGTCGGACCCTGATGGGATGAGGGTTGAAATTACATGCGCAGCTTGTGGTGGACACCTGGGTCATGTATTCAAAGGCGAAGGTTTCCGGACACCCACAGATGAGCGCCATTGTGTGAACAGTATTTCACTCAAGTTTACTCCTGCCAATTCTAATCCCTCTGAGTGAAGGAGCCTTATGTATGGTGTACTATAGTATTCGTAAAATCTTTTAATAAGTCAACTGGGCATGGTGAACATTGGTTCTACAACATTTGTGGTAATGTTGTCATTGCTCTATATATGCCTAAATCTAGTCTTGTTGCATATAATGTGTCTTCTTTTGCTCTATATAATTATGCTGTCAATGATCCTTCAGAAATTCGAATTATGTTCTGTCTGAATTCTGCTGTGGATCCTGAATCTTTTCAGAATACACTTTGCATTAGTAGTTCTTTTCAATGAAACATGCATTTAAATCGATTCGCAGGAAAATGCTTTGTTTTTTTTTCTTTCAACCATACTGAACTTGGATTTTTTTATATTATTCAAAACGATTAAGAAATCAGTAGGTTGACTTCGTTTATCTCCACACTAACATCTTTATTCTTTATCTCGGTGGCATATGAGATTCGAGTAATAAGATGGGGCTTGAACCAGAAAACCTGTTACAAAAGGTCCTTGTTAACTTCCGACATTTATGAATGGTGCTCATCCAGAAGAAGTGTGATTGTAAGGTCATAACTAGGATCATCTGCATCTACATTGTAGTGTGTACGTTATGCTTTTGGAAAGAGAAAACAAAGCTCCTGTTTCGTGATCGTTTATTCTCAAGTTCAGTTTCTAGTAGTAAAAAAAAAATTTTGTGAGGTGATAAAACCGAAATTCTAGTTCCTTCAACACTAAAATTGGCTCTGAATGGCAAGAGAGCTAGTCTACGACTACACGGATTAATCTGCATTATGCTACAACTAGTCTAGCAACACCATGAGCACACCGCCTGATGTTCTATGAGCAGTGTCACATATCCCATGTGAAGATGCTAGACACCGAAATTCTATACATAAAACCAATATCAAATTTCATTGTAACCTTAATACTTTCCAACATGTATTCCTATTCAATTGTTTTTGTTTTAAATTAAAAGTAGTTTTTTTTAAACTAAATTTTCTGGGCATGTCATCCCCGACTTGAATTCAATGGATTAGTTGATTAAAGGGTCAGATTTCTGCGATTTAGGGTTTAATAAATCAGTGGTTGGTTGATAACCAAACCAAATTCCCAGCATTAATTGTTGGAGTTTGCAGAAGGGTAGGTCATGATACAACCTTAAATATGGAGCCAGTTGGAGGTGATAAACCAAAGCAGCAGTATGGGTGTCCTTATCAAATAGAACTCAGCAACAATACTTCATCTAGTAGAACTAGGCATTGCAATATCGTTTCCAACTAGTCTCTGTGTTCTACTCTAATTGTATTTGTCAATATCTATCTGATGTAATCCCTATTTGGGAACACTTGTAATTCTACCTGTATATATACAAGCTCATGTCAGGCTAAGGTTTGACGCCTAGGCATTCAACAATTCTCTCTTTAACTTTGTTCTTTCATGGTATCAAGAGCCTTCGTCTAAAGACCATTTTTTTTTTCTGATCCTTCTTCAATGGCTGATCTACCTCCTCCTCATACTCCTCCTCACACTGGTATCCCTTCCTCCAACGAGGTCAAAGATATTGTCCCAGCAACACCCCCCCTTCCCTGCTCCATCTGATCCTCCGACACCAACTGTGTCATCTTTCCTGTCGATCAAATTAGATCGAACGAATTATCCACTCTGGCTTGCTCAAATTCAGCCTCTAATCAAGAGTCGTCACCTTATGGGACATGTTGACGGCACGTTGTCCTGTCCTCCTTGCTTCAAAACAGATGTTGATGGCAATCTCACCACTGAGATCAACCCTGCTTATGATCATTGGCTTGCTAATGACCAGATGGTTCTTGGCTGGATTAACAACTCCCTCACTCCTGCTGTGCTTGCTAATGTTGCGAGATCAACCAACTCAGCTTCTACATGGCGCACCCTAGCTCGGTGTTTTGCTTCTCAATCTCAAAATCGTATCCTTCAACTCCGAGGAGAGCTTCTTCGTACTATGAGGGGTAATTTGTCAATCTCTGATTTCTTGGATCGTATTAATTCTCTTGCGGATAATCTTGCTCTTGTTGGAAGGCCAATGAATGACCAGGATCTTGTGGCCATCATCATGAATAATGTTGGTCTGCTTTATGAACATACTATTGCTTCCGCACAAGCTAGAGACACTCCAATCACATATGCTTCCCTTGAAGCTTTATTGCTTTCTTCCGAGCAAAGACTTAGAGATCATCAACAAGCTGCACTTGATGTTTCTTCTCTCCCAACTGCATTCCAAGCTACTCACAACAATCAACGTGGCCAAGGCCATGGACATGGCTCTCCGTTTTCTTATCCTCCATGCAATAATAATTTCCACAACAACAATCAGAACTTTTGGAGAGGAAACAATGCCAACCGAGGAAGGGGTACCTCCGTGCTTGGCCCTGCGCCAACTTCGTTCACCAACAATAATCCTTCCCAACCTACTTGTCAGATTTGCAATTGCATTGGTCATACTGCTCTAGACTGCTTCAACCATCTCAACTTATCATATGAAGGTCGTGTGCCTTCCCGGATACTCAGTGCCATGGCTAGCTCCACATCCAGTCCTTCTAACTCAACTTGGTTACTTGATAGTGATGCCAATACACATATTACTCCTGGCGTTGGGAATCTGCAACAGCCTCGGGAGTATCCAGGCAATGATAGGGTTGGTGGCATAGGTAATGCTCTTTAAATTTCACACATTGGTTCCAATACTCTCTCTTCTTCCACACACAAGTTAACATTATCAGATATTTCACATTGTCCTAATGCTTCTTCCAATCTTCTCTCCATTCATCAATTTACTTCTGATAACAATTGCTATCTTCTAATATTTCCTAACTGTTTTATTATTAAGGACATCCAGACGGGGAAGATCCTCTCTAGAGGACCAAGTGAGAATGGCCTTTACCCTCTGCGTCTCTTCCAACAACAAGGTCTAGGTCTTCAACACTTAGCTTTCATAGGTGCCAAGGTTTCTGCTCAAGTTTGGCATTCCAGACTTGGTCATACCTCTTCTAGGACTTTGTTTCAAGTTTTATCTAATAAAGCCGTGCTTGTTGCCGGTAGTAGGTCTCTTTCTTTTTGTTCATCTTGTCCTTTAGGCAAGATCACCAAGTTTCCCTTTGTACTTTCTAATTCAATAGCAAATAAACCTTTGGAGTTAATTCATTCCGACGTGTGGTCATGTTCAACGTATTCTGTTCAAGGTTTTCGTTACTATGTCTTATTTGTCGATGATTATTCTCGTTACTCTTGGTTGTTTCCCATGAAACACAAGAGTGACACACTCTCCATCTTCCAACAGTTCCATACGTATGTTGAAAAACAATTTTCTTCTTCCATTAAACAGTTCCAGAGTGATGAGGGTGGTAAGTATACGTCCCATGCCTTCAAGATTTATTTAGCCTCTCATGGCATTCATCATCGTTTTGCATGCCCTAAGAATCCTGAACAAAATGGACTCGATGAGCGTAAACATCGACACATCGTCGACACAGCTCTCACTCTTCTTGTTCATGCACATATGCCTCCCACATATTGGGTGGAAGCATGTAACACAGCTCTATATATCATTAATCGACTTCCTTCTCCTTTTCTAAAGAATCTAACACCATACAATCTTTTTTTTCACAAAAATCCTAAGTATAGCTTCCTCCGCACGTTTGGATGTGCATGCTACCCCTATCTTCGACCCTACAATAACAACAAGCTACAACCGTGATCTAAGCAATGTGTTTTCCTAGGGTATTCACTGAATCATCAAGGTTATAGATGTCTTGATCTTGAGAAACAAAAGGTTTACTTATATCTCCATGTTCTCTTTGATGAGAGTACGTTCCCTTTTAGCCAGGCCAATCTCACATCCCCTCCAGGTCTTTCTCCTCCCTCTTCCTCTTCTTCACTTTATTTTATAACTATCACTGATGTCCCAACTCCAATGCATCCTGCATCTCCGTCTCCTTCTTCTTGCCTACACCCTTCACCATCCCACACAACACACACTTCCACTACTCCACAGTCATCTACGTCCTCTAGTTCAGCCACATTGCCTGATACTTCTGTGGATGGTGCACGGGTCTCTCATCAGGTACGTTCTCAAGAACCCTCTCATAATATGCAAACTCGGTTGAAGGATGGTATTGTTAAGCCAAATCCGAAATATGCTATGCTTGCTTCTGTAACTACTGATATTTTTGAGCCTACTTGTTATAGTAAAGCTGTGAAAGATCCCAATTGGTGCCAAGCTACGAATGAAGAACTCACTGCTCTTGTGAAAAATGACACTTGGGAATTAGTACCCTCCACAGCTTCAATGAATGTTCTTCCTTGCAAATGGATATTCAAAGTTAAACGAAAGGAAGATGGTAGTATTGAACGTTACAAAGCACGTTCAGTTGCAAATGGTTTTCATCAACAAGAAGGCTTGGATTTTGCGGAAACATTTAGTCCCGTCATTAAACATTCTACCATTCGTCTTGTTCTCGCTCTTGCTGTCTCAAATAAGTGACCAGTCCAGCAGCTTGATGTTCATAATGCTTTCTTGCATGGTTGATAGAGCCTTAATTAAAACGTTTATAATAAACCCTGTAAAACATCATCGTTAGTATAGAATAAACAAGGATCGTTATTTCCGGGGAATTGAAGGGAACTCTAAACTTTTAGTGTTAACAAATAATAGGGGGTTTGAGATTGATTATTAACTACTAAAATAAAACCTAAATTACTATTTACATGATCGACTTCTCTTTAACAAACTTAAACCAAATTTACCATTACACCACATAATTACAAGTTCGAACCTATCATGCATTCTAATTCGACCAATTACATACTTTTTAGACACCAATAAAATTAGAGTCTTATGGGATCATCTAATCATGCAAGATTTCAATTAACATTTAGATTGACTTATGGCCTAATCTAAATTTGCATGCAATCGAATTCAATAACACTTAGAGTAGAAATCAAACAAGATTACATAAGCACAAAATCTTTGTTGGAGACATATTTCATGTATGGCGTCACCCACCATGGTGTCACATGCAAATTTCCAGAATTTTTACCACTTTTAATCAACACAAACCGAACCTACTTAGGGCATGATTTGATTTGTGTCAATATGGTTGATGAATCTAGCACTCAAACACAATCTAAGGGACTGCATCCAAGTACTAAATTCATATGCACATATCTGAAAATTATCTAAAAGTATGAGAAAGATGATTAGAACACAACAATAGAAATACAAACTCATTAATTATAGGAAACCATCAATTCGGCAAAGATCCAAAAATCTAATAAAACAATCTGAAAATTTCAATTCTTAATACAAAACAATAATCCCACACAAACATCATACTACAATCTTCATAGACAAAGTATTGTAAAAAATCAAAAACGAACAAACCCGTGGAGAGGAGTTGCGAGAATCACATGTTGTATTAACCTTGGAGGTGTGTCTTCAATGGTGATTTCGGTGGAGATGAAACTTGTATATGGGAGAGAATGGCTTGCTGTTTTGGTGAAGGATGTTTGAGGTAGTATTTTGACAAAGATTTGGCTCTTGAATGCAAATGAGAAGTGATATTTTTCTTTGTGAATGATGTGCTATTTATAGAAGAGTTTTGACTCCTTGAATATTATAGCTTGGACTTTTTCTCCTCAATTTCTTTCACTTATTTTTGTCATTAGTGGGTGCAATCTCCTTTGATAAATTCTTTCTTTTTCTCCTTTGTAGGTGTCTCCTTCTTTCTCTTTTGCATTATCTATTTTTATTCTCTTCCTTTTTCTTTCTCTATTTTTCTTTCACTTATATTTGTCATTGGTGGGTGCAATCTCCTTTGATAAATTCGGTTGAGAACCTGCGCCGCATCAATGTAATTGAGGGTGGAGCCCTAATTTCAAGGATGTACAACCGTGCAAAAAAGCGCTTCGCCTGCAGCCATCACCCGAGACAAGTGTGCGCCATCACGGGAGGAAATGCCAAAAGGCAGAAGGAAGGATGGAAGCAGATTACCTTCACTGAAAAGGAAGGAATCGGCATCTCCCTACCCTACGACGACGCATTCCTCATAGATGCAGTCTTGGGTGGACAGTGGGACGTGGGCAAAATGATGATCGACACGGGATTCGCAGTTAATGTTTTATTTAAGGGATGCTACGAAAAGATGGAGCGTATGGTAAGAAGTTAGTACAAGACCACGAACCACTGATCAGCTTTTCCGGAGACATAACCCAACGCCTGGGCTCAGACTACATGATGGTACACATTGGAACTGCGCCATGCATAGTCTGCGTCGAAGCCGAGTTCATCGTAGTCGATGCTTACAGTTGTTACAACGGGATCATCGATCGGCTACTCTCAACCGAATGCGAACCTTCATCGCGGGATACATGATGCTCATCAAATTCCCAACCCCAAACGGAATAGGGCAAGTCTGGGGATTACAATCCGTGGAAAAAGAGTGTCAAGCACGCGCAGTTAGACGCACTAGTAACCGACATGAAATCTTGGCGTACATGCTGCAACAAACCTAATTGACAAAGTCATTGATGCACGAGATGGCGAAGTAGCAAAAAAGGTAAGGGCAAGAAAAATACTACGCCTTATGAAGCCAAGACCCCGGTGAATCCCGAATCTTCCTTGAAAAGTATCACACCCTTTATGCACCACTCGGAGCGAAAGATCAAGATCGGTGCTACCCTTAGCCCCACAGTAGAAAGGGATCTAACAAACTTCTTGGGAGAAAGCATGGAAGTATTTGCATGGTCATACGAGGATATGCATGGCATCTCGCCTGACATCATCATGCACGAGCTACACATCAAACCTTCCGCATATCCAGTCAAACAGAAGCGTCGCAGCTTTGACGACGAAAAAAGTATGACAATACGCCAGGAGGTCGACAAGTTGAAGGGCATGAAGTTCATTAGGGAGGTCCAATACTCATAGTGAATTTCAAACTACGTCATGGTTCGTTAAGCTAACGGGAAATGGCGGATGTGTGTGGATTACAAGAATGTGAACAAGGCATGTCCTAAAGACAGCTTCCCTCTACCCAGAATTGACCAACTAATCAACGCAACAACAGGTCATGAGTTGCTAAGAATGATGGATGCCTACTCTAGGTACAACCAGATACGCATGAACCCTGCGGATCAAGAAGCTACGACCATTGTTACTGATTGGGGCCTTTACTGTTACAATTTCATGGTCTTTGGGTTAAAGAATGCAGGGGCTACATACGTGCGTTGTGTCACACAAATTGATCGATAAGCACATCGGTAATTAGATTGAAGTATACGTGGATGATATGTTGGCCAAGAGCGTCAAAGCCGAGGACCACGTAGCCAACCTCCGAACCATCTTCAACGTGCTTAAAAAGTACAAGATGCGGTTGCACCCAGAAAAGTGTTTTTTCGGCGTAACGATAAGCAAGTTCCTGGGCTATATTGTTAACAAATGCGGCATAGAAGCAAACACGGAAAAAGTACATGCCATTCTGGATATGGCACAGATAGTGCTTAAGAAGGATGTGGAGGCCCTTCAGGGAAGGCTTGTGGCACTATCACGATTCATCTCAAGGCTGACCGACAAATGTAAACCATTCTTCAAGCTATTAAGGCATTCCAAGATCAAATTGATCGAGTGGACACCTGACTGCCAGGAAGCCTTTCAGGGGCTAAAAGACTACCTCGTTGTAGTGCCATTATTGTCAACCCCGCAACCAGGAGAGCCATTATATATTTACCTCGCAGTGTTCACAACCGCGGTTAGTAGTGCATTAGTCCGCTGGGATGAAACTAGAGAATTTCCAGCCTTTTACGCTGGCAGGGCCATGAACGGTCTAGAGACGAGATACCCGACACTTGAGCAGTTAGCTCTCTCACTTATCGTTGCGGCTAGATGACTGCGCCATTATTTCCAAGCTCACAGTATCCACGTACTTACAAACCAACCTCTCAAACAAGTACTGCAGAATCCAGAGCACTCAGAGTGACTCAGAAAGTGGGCTATTGAGCTGACAGAATTTGACATCAAATACAAGCCACGACCCGCTGTAAAGGGACGGTTCCATCTGCGCCAAGTCTAGCGGTGCAGGCATCATCCTGAGTGGACCGGGGGGACTAGAGCTGGAGTACACTCTCAAGTTCAGTTTTGCTGCCTCCAATAATGTAGTGGAGTATGAAGCGTTCCTTGCAGGACTACAGTTACCCCTCAACACTAGCACAACGAGTATCAATATATTTAGCGACTCTCAGCTAGTAGTCAATCAAGTCACCGGGTCTTTCACCGTTAAAGACGAGCAATTAGTAGCTTACTTGGCATACGTCACGGCGTTATTGAAACGATTCTAATTCTATCACATCACCCGGATCCCGAGGGCCAGTAACACAAGGGTAGACTCCTTAGACAGGCTTGCCATGGCGCAACCACATCAATGCCATAAGGATACCATGGTCGAAGTGCTCCACCATCCTTCCATCTCCAAGACCTTACATGAGATATGTTAGATAGAACAACAACAAGGCTCGTGGATGGATGAGATCGTCGCATTTAAACGTGATGACAAACTACCCGAAGACAAGGATGCCGCAAGACAACTAAAGAGACGTGCGGTGAGATACCACTTGCAAAATGGCATACTCTATCACCATGGCCTTCTAAACGCCAGCTTAAGATGTGTCACAACTGAAGAAGGAAAACAGATCTTACAAGAAATTCACAACGGCGACTACGGTAATCATTACGGCAGTCGCGCACTAGCCGGAAAGACACTGCGGACAGGCTATTACTGGCCCACACTTGCCGCTGACGCACAAGAGCTAGCCAGATCTTGCCACAAATGTCAAATACACAGACCTATACCACGACAACCCTCAAAACCACTATCATACATAGTCAGCCCATGGATTAACTACCTATGCAGCATGGATTTGATCGGCCCACTGCCCATCGGGAAATGCCAATTTAAGTGGGTCATTGTGTGCATCGACTATCACTCCAAGTGGATTAAAGCTGCACCCTTGGCCGCAATAACAACTGAGAAGGTCCAACATTTGCTACAGTGCAATATCTTTTATCGCCACGGTACACCGGAGTCTATTGTCATGGACAACGACACACAGTTAAATAACGACGTCCTGATCACGTGGTGCAAAGCAAGGGGGACTACGCTCAAGTTTGCCTATGTCGCGTACCCCAAGACTAATGGGCAAGTGGAGGCCACCAACAAACTAATCAAGGGCCTCCTAAGGAAGAAGTTGGATGATGCAAAGGGGCTTTGGTCCGAGAAGCTTGACGAAGTATTATCGGCAATCTGAACCACGCCAGCAGAGGTCACGGGCAAGACACCCTTCTGTCTAATGTATGGCATAAATGCAGTACTCCCCATCGAAGTAATCCAACCAACACAATGGGTTTCGCTGTTTGAACCTGAGACCAATTCGGAAAAATATGCAACTAGATAAAGACATCTCAAAGGTGAAACGCATTGCAACGCACCATCGTGACATCCTAAATAAGCAGCACGTGGCACGTTTCTACAATTCTAGGGTCCTCAAGAAAGTTCAAGCAAAGGTTACCGGACTACGCCCGAGATGGGAAGGACCATATAAAGTCGTCGAGATCGTTGCGCTTAACACGTACTACCCGGAAGACAAGTATGGAGAAAGACTAGCCCACCCCTGGAACATGGAACAACTTAAGTACTACTACAAGTAAAAGTCTGCGCGTAGCGCAACACATTGGGACTTGGACTGTTTTAAGTACTTACGGCACACTGCCAAAACTATCTTTGTACATTCGGCTACGACCAAGCTATTAATGAAATGAGGAATTTTTCAAACCATTGATCCTTACTACGCCAGTACATTGGTACATTACGACAATTAAATTCCTTCGACAGACTATTTCATTGTGCACGCAACAAAGATAGTGTTAAGCGTGTAGCCAAAATTATAAACGACAATCACACAACGTTTCCTACCGTAATAAACGCAAAGGAAACAAAAAATTTGAAGACGCAAGGGCTTTAGTTCACTAAATTAATCAACAGCATGGCACACGGCCTATTACAGATGAAAGCTTGAAAAATACAAGGAAAAACATGAAGAGAGCGCATCGGGTACAAAAGAGGTTCTTCCACTACGCTCGTCTCAGTCTAGGAAACATCTTTTCAGACATACCCCATTCCTGCTCCTCCCCCGCAGCTTGGACTATGTCGCACTACTCAGGCCGCGTCGCTGGCTCGCACAGTATCTAAGTCTGCCGCTTGCCCCGGTTCGCATTGCGACGATTATGCATCCTGGTGCTCTGCAAGGGAGGAGTAGGAGAAGGAGTCTCCAGATTAGAACCAGCCATATCATTATCACAAGATAAACTAGTAGAAGAAGAGTCAGAGAATTCCTTACCATTTTCCTCTTGCGCTTCGGCCTCCGCAGCAGAGGGTAGCTGTGAGAAGGGTGGTACTACTTGATGCGGCATAGGTGGCGCCTCCAACCCTTTCTCCTTCATCCGCACCTCGTTGTCCGCCAGGTCCATCATCTCCAGCTCTTGAAGCTGCGCTACCATGTCGCCCACGGCCGTGACGTAATACCCTTCCAGGGATTCCGTCATCTCTGGTGACGTCTTAAATGTTGCCACTGCGCTGGCCGTAGCCTCTTCAGCTACGTGTCTTCTCAATTGACGTTTCCTCCACCAAGTTAAACACCAGCTTCACCTCCCTAGTTGCAGCTAAGCTTAGGGGATTACGCATGTCCAAAGCCGATCCCTCAGGTCACCGCAATCCCCCGAACCCGGCGCGTTGGCCTATCAAAACCAACTTCTCCTGGTCCGCCGCACCCAGTTGGCTGAGAGGACTGCGATCAAGGGCCGAGAGGTCCTCGTACACCCTAGAATCGGTGACGGTCAGGGGCCCCTTTTGGGTAGTTTTCTGTCTCCTGGGCTATGGTGCTGAGACCGTCATGTCTATCACATCCTCAGGTACGGCGGTGGCCTTCGCCTTACGCTGAGTGGCGACCAATTTCTGCACCTTTTTCTTCCTTCCGTCCAAGGACTCCGCCGGCGTGGCCAACCGCCAATCGGTGTCTATCTGTCCCACTAGTTCGGCATCGCTATCGCGGGGCATGCCTTGCTCGTTCGGCAAGGATGCATGTGTCGGCACTGCCAAATCTATGACATGCGATACGCCCTCAACCCGCTTCGCAGCAACGTTCACTTTCTTACTCGGCGTCGCAGACTGCTTTGCCATCACTCATTAAAGCATGGTTAGAGCGAGTCCTTCGGTATCCGAAGTCACGTGGGGATCTTCTTGTTGCAAGAACCTCGCGTAGAAAACGCGTTCTGACTTCTCAAAGTTCTTGTTTACCGAGAGCGCCGTAGCTGCACACACAATCACGGATCAATAGGCAAAAAAAAGGGCGTAGTAGTGTCACTTACGGTGGCAGCGCAATAATTCTTGCTCAAATAACAGGTACGAATTGGTCAACATCTTCAAGTCATGGATCAAGTCCTGGCCTTGGCACCTCCACAAGTATATCACACAGTTGACATGCTCGACTTTGCGCTCTGATAGCACCAACCTTCTCCCTGCTGCGCAAAATAAAAATAACCGTACATTAGTACACAACTAATACGCAGAACACAATCAATAAAACTGACACCTACAGTTAATAGCTTGAAAGTATGAGGGGAAGCGCTTCTCCTGGAGATACTCTTTCCCGTGGATACGCCCGTACTCCCACCCACTTTCTACGACAAAGCTATTCTTTCACCAGTTCGCTTATGAGGAGGGCCAATTCTCCAGCACTTGGAACTTGCTACACTCATCCCGCCTAATGAATTGCGCAGTCCCTCTGTTCCCGTTACGTTGGTTGTAGTCTATCCTAAAGAAATGGAGTACTTCCGCCGCAGTAGGAAACCAGCATCCCGACAGATGGAAGAGCGAACAGAGGCCGAGAATCACCCTCCAGATGTTATAGCTTACTTGGCCAAAGGCCAAGCCAAACTCTGCCACCAAGTATTGCAACTACTGATCCAATGGCAATTCCACTCCTAACCGCAATACGGACGAGCTAACCAGCGCGTACACCTCAGGCAGTATTGAGCCATACTCGTCTACCTCAATGGCCCGCCCTACGATCATATTCGGCACCTTGAACTCCTCCACATATCCAAGCACTGCGGCGAGGTCTGCCCCTTGCGGCTCCTCCACCTCCGATTTCTGCACCCCGCCATCTAGCTAGCGCCTTACATGCGTCGGACTCAACGCCGGACCAGAAGCGCTCGCAATATGCTCGCGCACAATCTGTTCCTGACTGGGAACTAGACGCACCTCACTCTCCCCGGTTTCCTCGTGTGTTGACTCCATTGAACTCGTTGACTCGCTATTTTCCCAATTAGCTAACACATCCACAAAGACTGCGGCGTGATTACTACAACGCGGATGGCTATCCCTGCTTCGCCGTACTAGGTTCGAGTAGTAAGCCTCCAACTCACTTGTCCACAATTCGGACGATGTTGACGCAAACCAACTTCCTTTTGCAGACGCGGAATCGCTGTCAGTTAGTACATTTATCCTAAGCATTACACCGCAGTCAAACACAAACAACCTAAAACTAGAAGTTAGAGAGTTAATCAGATCTAGCCTAAGAGTTACTACGCCATGACGGACGCACTACGCTCAAAGACAGCGTCCAAAGACGTCCTACGCGTAAAGATATACTACGCCATGACGGACGCACTACGCTCAAAGAGCGTCAAAGACGTCCTACACGTAAACATTTACTACGCCATGACGGATGCACTAGGCTCAAAGATAGCGTTTAAAGACATCCTACGCGTAAAGATTTGCTACGCCATGACGGACGCACTACGCTCAAAGATAAGCGCCTAAAGACGTCCTACGCGTAAAGATTTACTACACCATGACGGACGCACTACGCTCAAAGACAGCGTCCAAAGACGTCCTACGGGTAAAGATTTACTACGCCATGACGGACGCACTACGCTCAAAGACAGCGTCCAAAGACGTCCTACGCGTAAAGATTTACTACGCCATGACGGACGCACTATGCCCAACAATAACACCTAAAGATGCTCACCCCGCACAGTTTATGACGCCATCCACAACTGAGGTGGCATTTCTTAGCCGGAGAATGGGGGGACTCCGAGGGGGTCCGCTGGACCCCACTGCTGATTATGGCAAAATGCTTAATTTTAACTCCCCAGTGAAGAAATTGCCTCCCTAGACTGGGAACTTGGGGGGACTTGTTGACATAGGCTTATGCCCAGTCATAATCAGCATAACTATCAGCACACTAAGTGCACATTTGGTTAGCAGGATTGTTGTGAGTCACTCAAAAATTAATACGTGTGCTACTCTTACGTGAGTAGGCTTACCTAGCACTAATTTGAGTCATGTTTGATGGGGAGGGTATAAGGAGGCACTACTCCCTACCATCAAAATTTTGGGTTTAGACCAAAGATAAATCAATACTGAATATAATTTTGCACCCAAATTATCAGAACCCAAAGGTGAATCGATTTCTAGTTTTATTGTATAAATAATTAAAATTAAATTTTGCAACTAAATTCTCAATTACCCATAGATCTCCCTGCATGATCTGGGTTCATCCTTCTTCATAAATCCCACAACCTCCATAATCAAAGCCTTCTTCTCAGTTTAAAAACCAAATTTGAAACCCTACATAAATCCCACAACCTACTAAGCAAAATCTGAAACCCATTCTTTGAAATCAGTTCCAAAAATCAAGTATAAACATTTTGGTTGCCGACTTGATATGAGAGGGAGGGAGAGAGAAGACCCAGATTCCATAACCCAATCTGCAATTTCTAAATTCAAATCCCAAAATCGACTTTACATCACACATTTGTTGAGGAGAAGAGAAAGAAAGAAAGAAAGAAAGAAAGATGAGAGAAAGAGAGAGGAGGAAAGAGATGGTGGTAACTTGGGAGATCGACACAACTTCTGAAGAATATCTTGACTGTAAAGGAAGTGAAAAATGAAGAGATAAACCAGAGAGGGGGTACTATCTTGGGGTCTTAGAAAGGAGCACCCACAATAACACGACTTTGTGAGGCTGAGAGGAGGAACCGGTGCTAGCCTGTACCATTTATCCTAATACCCCTTCACAACAAATATGGGCTAAGCTTCTTAGTACTCCTTATGTAAGGTAGTGCCACATTGTACTGGCTGCCAAACATGCACTAAAGCTCATAAATAACCCAGCCCCGCAGTACCGACAAAAAGCCAGCCACACCGGCTGTGTAACGAGCCGCCCCGCAACCCAAGCCGACTACGGACGTGCCCTCACCCGCATCTCAAAAGGAGCTCTAGAAAACTTCTCAACTGGACTTAATCCCACATCTTAAGATGAGTGAATGATCTACCTCAACTTAATTATAAAAGGTCAAACCCTTGACCTCATAAGGTAAGCAAACTAAACCACTAACTGTTACTCTGCATAAATTACTACCGACTTCGATGCTTAAGTCGAGAGTTGAAGAGCACGCCGTCGTGGTCTCCATTTTGACGATCGTGCTACTTGTGACAGGAGCGAGAACAAGGAACACGGCGTGTTCAGTGAACGAATAGTGAAGCGTATTGCCACAACGCAGTACACTACATTAACAATCACTAGACTATTCTAACTTTATTTTAACTTTGAGCTCCTCTCTTTTAAACTAAACCCACACTGTATTTTTTGTGACTGTTTTCTTCGTAAGGGTCATCTTGATATTAAGAAAAGTAAACCAGATTTTGTTTACCCTCTTTTCATATACACAGCGCTGTATGCTAGAATTAGTGTACTTTTGTATTAATTTTTATGAAAAACTTATCAGGTTTTATGAAAAACTATCAAGATGTATCTAAGCAAAGCAAAGAGGATAAAGCAAACGGAAGCAGTCGTGGGGTAACAAGATGTTTGAATGTAGATAATCACAGGCCGAACGGTTTATGTTCCCAGTAGGAAATGGGCACGTGGATAAAACGTTAGCTTTCCGACCCATAAGTGATATCGCCGTCGTCATCTGGTACACGTTGAAAAAACATGAAAGAAACAAAGCCATTGCAAGCCACAAACACAGTTTGAAACTCTCATGCGATTATTATGGGATTAATCTCCATCTCTATTTCTTAATTTCAAACGTGTGCTCTTTTCATCCTCATTTACAAGTGTTTCGTGGGGAAAGAGGTAGAAGGGTCCAACTGAACTCAAGTATCTGCAAAACTGGTTCTGGGTTTTGTAAGGGAATCAAGTCTTTTGTGATTTTTTCAATGTGAGTGTTCTTGTTGCATCAGCTTCAGCACTATGTTGGACTCAGTGACTTGTTTTGGAGGCTATAAGGTACACACACCCACCTCCCATACATTATCCATTCTATGTTTCTTCATATATTCCATCTATTGTTTCATTTACACTTGCTGTTTCCGTTTCTTGAGTTGCCAAACACTTAGTTCTACCTGATTCTGGTTCATTACTTTATTTGTGAATTCAAGTAAGAAGATGATTGTCTTCAGTGCCAAAGAAAAAAGATAAGAAAAGAAAGAGCTGCATACATATTGTTCATGTCAATATTACTATATTAAGCTCCAAGGGGAGTAACCATCATTCATAATTATGGGCCAAGTTTCCTTTGTATTCCATTTTAATACTGATTTGCCAAAGCGAAAAAAAAAACAGAGAATAATCAGAATATGATCCCACATGTACCACTTGTGTAATCACTAATCAGCCCTGATGGAACAAGGAATAGTGCTTCTGCTAGTGTTCATCTGTGGGACACTTAATAGACGTTTTAGCAAACTAATTGATTACTTTGAACTGTTAAATCATTTTACTTTTGCCGATTTCGGTATTTCAATTTTTTTCCTGATCATTTCTCAAACCCCACGAAACTAGAGTATTGCCCTCTACAAGGGATTGAAGCTTAAAGTCACATAATTGAGAATTTCTGGTAGTCTTTCTTTCATCTCTAAGTTTTTTAGCATCCACATCTTTATCAGAAGAGTAAAGGTTGACTATACTTCTGTGGTTGATTTATTTTACTCCTCGCAGGGATACGACCTCATCAAACAAAAGAGCCCATTGATGGCTTGCTCCATAGGCACATCACGGTTGTGTGGCCATTTTTTCAGTCCTTATGTTAGTAACCAGCAAGTGCGCTCATTATCGTATGCCAATAAGTACAAGATAAGACATAGTCCTTTTGTTGCAAGAAATTTCATTCAAGGCAATTCTTTGTTAACTTCCTCTGTACACTGTTGGCGAGGACTTCATTTCTCAAACCATAGATCAGGCCATTCAGCAAGATGGAGGATATATGCAACACTTGATGTTGCTAGCGCTGTTGATGTCATTAATGATTTAGGATTTGATACTTTGACGTTCTTAGCTGTCACTGTTCTGGTTGTTCCTGCATTCAAGATCATCAAAGCTAGCCCTGTAAGAGTACTATGGTATCAACCATTTAATTTTTTCTCTCGATATTTTAATTGTCTGGGGAAAGATGGGTTAGCATTTGGGAAGGGATTGAGTTTTTATACATTGCTGGGTAGTTTCACAGATATGTATCCCTTTTTTTAATTTGTTAGTCATGCTTTGGTAGAACAGTCGTCAATACAGGAGGTAGCTCTTTCATGACATAAAGCATGTTTTATGGTTTTCAGATACTCGGTTTCTTCTTTGCGGGGATTGTACTCAATCAGTTTGGCTTGATTCGGAATCTTACAGATGTGAAAATTTTGTCGGAATGGGGGATTCTGTTTTTGGTAAGCGTTATTGTACATTTTTGCTAATGTTTGTCACTGTATCTGTATTTAGTTTAAGCATGCTGCAAACCATCAATTGGTTCATTATTTTATGCATACTTTCCTTTGTTTTCATGTTGCTTTGGTACAGATTTTGAATATTCTGCTAAAATTAAAGAAACAGATTTACTTCAAAAGAATATTTTCTTTCAACATGAAATGTTCTTCAGTTAAGATTTCTTAAAATTGTTATTATGTAACTTTCAGTTTATGTTTTCCATTTTTTAGCTATTTGAGATGGGATTAGAGCTTTCATTTTCACGTCTAAAGGCTCTTGCGAAATTTGCCTTCGGCATGGGATTAACACAGGTAATATACTTACAAAACGAATATCTTATGGTTCTAGTGGCTAACGAGTTCTGATGCTTCATATGTTAAGCATAACTGTGGAACTATAAATAGATAATTCCTGGTATCAAATTTTTAAATTGAACATATGTGTAGCTTCAAAATTCTGGTTTTGGAAGTTATTTTATGAGCTTTAGCTGCTTTGAGGCTATGCTCAAACTCTGGATATGAATAACTCAGAATTTAATTCCTATTATCTCAGTGAGTAGTACAGGAAGCTGAATGAATAGAGGTCGCGTTTCAGTGTCAAATTCGTCTTATATACCTAATTCAATAGAATCAACAAAAATAACAGTTAATAATATAGCACATTACTTTACAAATCTCTCTCTCTCTCTCTCTCAGCGTGTATTTCCACTGTTTATCTGTCTAATCAATCTAATTGTTCCTCTTTATACTTGATTCACTCATTCTTTCATTGCTAGTTCTATTTTATATGAATAGAGAAATTTGCATCTGTTATTAAGGCTCTTATGATGATGTATGATACACAATCTGTTAGGCAGAAATATTATAAAACCTACTACATGTTTCGTCTTAATGGGAGTGTAGCTAGCGGTTTATTTTAGTTAAAGAACATATTATATCTTGCCTTGGCGCCATTTTCACTTATCGTATCTCCTTAAAACTTATCATTATACAAGGTGCTGCTTGGATTCTCATCTTTTTCTTTTTTTTCACCATCTTGAAGGTCGTATTATCTACTCTTGCTTTTACAGCGTTTGAACTTCCTCCTAATGGGGCTATTGGAACAAAACTTTTGACGTTCCTCTTTAATTCAAGGCCTGATCTGGTGAGAACTTTGTTTAGTATAGAACACTTTTGACTTTTGTTGCCAACCATATACTTCTATCTACCTTTACATACCATCCTTCATGTTGGTTAATTCGGATCCCAGTTTACCAAATCGCGTCAAATTTGGATGTAGTGCTGACGTTAGTTTGTCTATTGTGTAACTGATAAATGGTGACTTTGCAACTTATTTTAGAGGGCGGTCCCAGATATATTCAAATACTAAATATTTTTATTAATGAAAATTGTTTAAAGTCATTGTTTGTTCCAGCTGCAGCTATCTTTAATTTGTTCTCCATTCTCCTTCTGTTAATAGGTCAATATCAGAAGCATTGATGAAGCTGTAGTGATTGGTGCTGCTCTATCTCTATCTTCTTCAGCTTTTGTACTACAGGTATTTTAGAATTTAAATCAGAAAATGCATATATACTAATTTGTCATTCAACAAGTACAGATGAATAATATGAATAACTGCTGTTACCTCTATGGATTCAGTAGTTAAATGGTACCATGTTTGGTTAATGTGACTGGAAACCGATATAAGGGGCGGATCCAGCCCAGGGCTTACATGTTTTTTCCTATTTATGTAATTACCCCCAACCAATGTGTACTATGTGATGTCTGGTTCAGTTGGTTAGCTCCATTTATCTTCTCTACCACTTCCCTAGTTCGAGTCCCAGTGAAGGGATTTGTGCTATCTTTTTATTTTATGCTGTTTTCATGTTTTTTTTCTCCTTATTTTCATTTTTGGTTCTTCTGTTACCCATTTGTTCTTCTTTTTTCTCCAGTTCTTTTTTCTGTTCTCTTATTTTATAATGTTATTCATTAGTTTTTCTCAAAACATTCCTAAAGTTTTTGCTCTTTTTCTCATTGTGTTCTCCCATTATTCCTTTTAAGTACAATATTTTATTTATTTAAAATGTAATTCTAAATTTTAGGGAGAAAACATCCGGCAAAAAAAATAATTCGAGCAAGCCCTACGACATTTTACATCCTAGATCCTCCCCTGCTGGTTTCAAAGATGATATAGTTGTTATGTAAACACTACCATAATGAGCTATAGGGGTTCAAATCTTAAAACATTTTAAATAAATTAAGGATCTGAAGTTCTGAACTTAAACCTGAGTTTTTGTCATCAATCTTTGTTAACATGCTGCTTTACCGTGTATCTATGTTAATTATGCGTTTATGCCAGAAACCTCAGAGCTTATGTCTATATATATATATATATATATATATAAAACAACATATACCCTTTCTTGTGGGGAGATTGAAGATTATAACAAGGATATAGAGTTAAACAGAACAAAAAGTAGAAAATAAAGATAAAATGAGACATCCTAAGTTACCAGAATTAGAAAGTCAGGAATCCACGAGTGACCAAACAAGAAAAAAGATAGTCCAATAAACGTAAAGTTTACATCTACGTTTAGACCAAAATTTCTCCCCGACTGTACTCCTACTCCCTAATTTTCTCCCTGATCAGAAAAGCTAACCTACATGCACGTACCAGGAAGCTAGTTTATGTGAAGAAGGGGAAAACAAATGCCATACTAGTGAATCTGATGATCTTGTCTGTACACATAAATAGAAGCATAAACTTCTTTTTGTGGATGTAGCTGGGTTCTCCTTTCTCTAAGGGATATTAGCTCTTCCCCTTCTTCTAAATGAAGAGACAGATGACTTTTAATGTGTATATGCCTTGATGTTAAGTTGGAATACCACTTCTTGGGCTTAATAAGTGCAAGGCGTTTGAACACCATACGTTCTATGTTCAGTGACTTAAATGATTTTGAGAGCACCCAGTGCTTGAGTTCGTAGCAATTCAGAATGTCTTATTATGGAACTATTTGAATTTGCAATTAATAAAACGATTTCTCACTTCATTTCTCATATGAGTGTCATTCATTTATGAGTATTATATTTAAAAGGATATTTGATATAGGTTCGTAGAGCTTACATAGCATAATATATAGCTACTTGCAGAGAAAGGGGAACTCCCTACAAGATTTGGTTCAGCAACTCTTGGGATACTTCTTTTACAGGTTCTATTCCAAAACTTCACTCAGGGTTGTGTTTTTTGTTTTGTTTTTGTTTCTATGGTTTCAATCATCCAGATATAATTAATTTAGTGCATCAGTGGTGTTGCATCTTACCATGCAAAGTACACAACGAGAATATAATGTTGATAACTTTTGACTCCTTATCACTTAATATTTGCAGGATATAGCAGTTGTACCTCTCTTAGTTATACTTCCAGTACTGGAAAGCCAGGTACATGAAAGAATCAATTAATCTGTCAAGCTTAATTTCAATTTGCAAGTCAATTATGTTCGCATGTATAATCTTTGTCATTATTTATGATTGTTTAGCAACATTCTGAGGGTGGAAAATCGTGTTTGATTTCATCAAACTCTTAATTGATAATCCTTTATGAATATTATAGTTGAAGCAGTTTTCCTTGAGGAGGCAACAGCTTTGATGAAATATGGAGTGATTGTTGTTTTTTTTGCATGTAATGATAAGAAAGGAATGCTTTTATATTTGAAGAAAGCTAAGAAATGAGATGACGTACATCTCTTTGCAGAGAATAACATATTGAGTTTCTAGTGTTGTCAGAAACTCAGACGTAATGTTTTATTTTTCGTGAATGTTGAATTACTACACTGTCCATTTCCTATCTATGTCTTCAAATTCCTTAAAAGTTGCAGTAAGACATTATTTCTCCAAGTTGTTTTAAAGTCTTTGTCGCTCTTTTGCAGAACATAGCAGAGGAAAGTATATGGCCAATGCTTTTGAAGGAGAGTTTAAAAGCACTAGGTGGGCTGGGGCTTCTCTCTCTTGGAGGAAAATTAGTTCTGAGGCGAATTTTTGAGGTGTGCGCTATAAATAAAGGTCTTAAGATCATTAGTATTTTATTTTATATATTTTGTAGGCCCTTATATTTAGCTTGTAAAATCAGTTTGTGGCAGAAGCAAGAAGCTCAGAGGCATTTGTTGCACTTTGCTTGCTGACGGTGGCAGGGACTTCACTTGTCACCCAGAAGTTGGGGTTCAGTGACACGGTTTGATATATTTTCTCAAAGATAGAGAGTATTTGAGATCAATACCTGGAGTCTCTTTTATAGTTGAGTTTCATTGCACAATGCAGCTTGGAGCATTTTTGGCCGGAGCACTGCTAGCAGAGACAAATTTCCGGACACAAATTGAAGCCGATATAAGGCCATTTAGAGGCTTACTTCTGGGGTTATTTTTTGTCACGACAGGGACATCCATTGACACGCAGGTACTGTAATTTTTTATGTGGTGTAGTATTCTTTCGTTACAACATTATTTGATGTCCCAATTTCGGGAAACATGTTCAGGAAACAAGCTTTTGAATTTAATTGCTGCATTTTTTCAAGTTTTCTGGTTCCAAGATTTCATTGACAGGATTGTTTAATTCAGAAAAAAAAAATGCTGAAATAATACAGATGCAGCAATTTTAGACTATGCAGAACAATTACTAGATACTTGTCTGCAGTTTCTTTTATACATATCTTTTCCTTTTTATGCAGCTTCTATTTAGAGAGTGGCCGAATGTGCTTTCACTCTTGGCAGGTTTGATTGTCATCAAGACGCTGATCATAACAGCCATAGGCCCTCGTGTTGGACTCACTTTACAAGAAAGTGTAAGAATAGGATTGCTTTTGTCTCAAGGAGGGGAGTTTGGCTTTGTAGTTTTTTCTCTTGCAAATAGGTGATTCCTACTAGAAACTCATTATTTACTCCATATGCAATAATATGGTGTGACCAAGTATTTGTCATAACAATATGCAAATCTGTTGAAAACAGGCTTGGTGTGCTACCTCTTGAGCTTAACAAGTTGCTCATTATTGTTGTTGTCCTGTCAATGGCATTAACCCCATTGCTAAATGAAGCTGGACGAAGAGCTGCTGCATTTGTTGATGAAAATTATGAAACAGAGGATGTAAGTTCCTATATAATTGATATACATTAGGAGAGTTGTATACTCTGCTAGTGCATATTTTGAAGGGAAGTTCCACAGTAGATAACTGTATGTCATGCGTACACTTGATGCATACCAACTGAATGACTTGGATAGACTCACAACTCAGAGGCTGTAATGTAATCATCTGAACGTTTATCAGAACTGAACTGTTGACACCCTTTAATCCTTAATAACTCAAATTTTCTTCATATTAGTCCAACTTTTTTCTTACTTATTTCTTGTTTTTGTTCTCCGGAAAAAAGAAAAAAAATAGTACAACCTTCAAGCTCTACTTAAGTATAGCAAGTTATTATATTCCCATACATTTAGCACAATATAGTGCGCAAACAAATATAAACAATTTTTTGCAGAAAGCTCCTGATACGGTGAATTTCAATTCGAGTGAACCTGTTGTTATTCTTGGATTTGGACAAATGGGTCAGGTAAGGTTTTATTTTGCTGCATGATACAATTTTTGATGAGTTATCAGTTCTCGGGTCAGCTTTAAATAACTCTCTATCTCTCTCTCTCTCTCTCTCTCTCTCTCTCTCTCTCTCCAGGTCCTTGCCAATTTCTTGTCCACTCCATTGGCTTCAGGGATAGATGGAGAAGCTCTGGGATGGCCTTATGTAGCTTTTGACCTTGATCCTTCTGTCGTGAAGGTCAGTGAAATTTCTCATGTTGCATCCTGTCTTAGAGAAGAGTTGATTCTCATGAATGAAATTATTTGAAATACTGCCACCTTTGACCTAAATATCCTGAACTGTAACACTCAAATTAGTTACATTATCTTATTAAAGCCCAGAGATAGTCCATCCGTTTTCAGTAGTAGTTATTAGATGCTCTTCCCCTTGAGGGGAACAAATGATAATTAAAGTTTCTGCCCAATATCTTTTTCTGAAGTGATTAATTTCTGAAAGTTAATTGGAATACTGCAATACTGGCTATCTTTTAATCACTGGTCTTTTTGCTACATTGTAATGTTGGGATTTCAACTTGCAGATATAATCTCTTATGAGAAATTTTTTGTAAACTTACATTCACCATTGCATTTACAGGCGTCTAGAAAGCAAGGTTTTCCAATTCTTTACGGGGATGGATCACGTCCTGATGTTTTAGAATCTGCCGGAATATCTCTCCCGAAAGCTGTCTTAATTATGTATACTGCAAAGCAGAAATCAATTGAAGCCGTTCAAAGGCTTCGACTTGCTTTCCCTTCAGTAAGATCTCTCTCAATATTTCTCTCTCTCTCTCTCTCTCTCTGTGTTTGTCCACTATAACAGTATAGAAAGAAACATCATTGTGTCCTATGACAAAACAACTAGAGGACTGAAACTTAATTGGGTTTGCTAAGGGATATAAAATGTCCTCTGAAGCTTCATTACTTCTTAAGCTTCTTGCATCGTCAAACATGTTTTTCATTTCTGTGATCCATGACAGGGGCCATAGTACTGATTTGTACAGCATGACTTAATGTGCAGTTGAGTTATTTCCTTTCCGTAATTTAAAAATTCTATTTTGTTGAGAAATTCTGACATTCAACAGATCAACTGTTTTTGGTCTTGTTGATTTGTTTATATTTATCATTTGTTGGTTTTCAAATCTTTCTACCAAAGGTCTCTGCTGATCATGACACATAGATCTATAAGATTTCTTCCTCTCTCCCTCGCCCTCTTCCATTGACTTAAATCAGATTACCAAAAAGTGATTAGTTCCTTACCTCAGACCTCTGCAATACAATACTAATACTAAATGTCAGAACAGGTTTTATGCCTTTTCTTTTGAGACAAAATACTGCTGATCAATTCAAAATTAAGTTTTCTCAAGGTCAGTTATACGCTGATTTGAGGGGCATTATAGTACCATGAGATAATGCCACTCCAATTCAATTTGAGACTCCCAGTGTTTAAGTCTGTGCAGGCTAAGTTTACTGCTAGTTACCAAGAATTTTAATTTCCCATACTAAAATCGTTTCCTATTCTTTTCCTGTTTGGTTTGTTTGGTATATTCATGTAAATATTACTCGCAGATCCCTATTTATGCCAGAGCTCTGGACTTGAAGCACCTTCTGGATCTTAAGAAAGCTGGTGCAACAGATGCCATTATGGAAAGTGCAGAGGTATGAAGCTAATTAAATATATAACTTTTAAGTCTTTTTAACAGGATTTGACACCAGCTCACTGGATATTTTACATCATGCAGACAAGTTTGCAGCTGGGCTCTAAGCTTTTGAAAGGGTTTGGTGTTATGTCTGATGATGTGAACTTTCTTCGTCAAATTGTTCGTGATTCCATGGAGCTGCAAGCTCAAGATGTAGTTCAGAAAACTGACAAGCAAGACTTGAATAGTTTGAAGCCATTACAGGTACTTGCAAGTGCATATTTTTCTTAAGGTACTTGCCTCACTGTAGCCATACCATGCATTTTAGTTTTGCTCATATGTCATTTTAATCAATCTCTACTAAAATTGCTTGCATCTTAGATTAGTTTGATTATGAGCTTCGCTGTTGATACCAAAGTGACCCTAAACATTTACTGCACCACACACAATTTCATTCGTATGTTTTTTCTTGTTAGTATTAGATGTCAAACTGATGTGAACTATTCACTTGTTCTGCTAACATGGACTCCCTCCCGTCATTCTTATTTCTTAATGTGTTCTTTTCTCACAGTAGATTATATCATTGGTCAGACCACAAAAGATTTAAAATTGTTGCTGCGAACTTGACCCACATACATTACCATTTATCTTTTCAATTTGATTAGGGATCAATGCATTTGGATGATATACATTTGGATGGAGTAGCATGATATATTATATTGTTTACTGTAAATTGAGATAATGTACACTTTAGTCAAGTCTGTGTGCACTATGTTGCTAATGGGGTTTCGCTTGACAAGGTGAGAGTTGCTGACTTAATTGATGATCCCTCGTCCATTTCATCAACTTCATCAGAAGACAATTCGTGGGAGGTAAACCGGGTAGGTGCTTCTATTATATCGACATTGCAGGGAGAAGTAGATGAAGCAGAGCATGACAGTAAACACCAACGATCTGCGCATACAGAAGGCGAAGAAGTTTCACACGGTAACTCAGACACAAAGAACGGAGTTCCAGTTAAATCAGAAGATCTTGATGGGAATATAAATACAGTAGACCCATCAAACCCTTGTGTATCGACAAAGGATGAACTGTAGTGTTCAGGGAAGTTATTTCTGTTGGTTCACTTCACTGAAAATAGTCTCTTGAGGCCTGGAAGGTACCAAATTAGGCTTGTTTGAAGCGTGTGCAGAGGAACAAAGTTGGAACTATAAGAGTGTAGAGGGTAGAATTTTCCCAGGAAAAGTATCAGGGACACTAAATCTTCTTTATCCAAACCACAGGCTTGTATATTGACTTATTCTTAATTAATCTTCTTTTTGTTCATTGAGGCGCTCGAAAATATATAAGGTTTACTGTAGTCTGCCACTTGTATATCATCTTAAACTAATTCTAGTCTTCGTGCTCGAGCATACGTTAGAACTAAGACTTCACATAAATATCTATTCACCATTATCACCGTTGTCTTTTTTGTTTGGTCCAAAATTGACACCGTCGTCTGGTTTTAATCGCCGATCAACACAGCATACTACATCAGTTTCTTGTTATATTCATACACGCACAGAGGCGCATGAGTTGAGAACTTAAGATGCAAAGGATGTTAAGAGTTCAGTATACCCCTTGACCAAGTAAATTACAGATATCTAGTTAGAGTATCAATTATGAAACACAAACACGGATACATGCGCGTCGCTGGTTGCAAGCCTCATTTGAGTCATTTCTAATGTTCTCGTAGACCCAAAGTTTTGTTTATATTCTACTTACAATCCTACATACATCACAGTCAAGCAACTTAAAAGTACATACAAAACGCTTATAAAGTCTGGAAAATTCTATTATACATTGAAGCATGTTATACATCATACGTCCTTCAGTCTCAGATGTATATTAGACAATTCCTATAAAGTCTAAGTGACCTTGAATCTACTTACTATTTAGTTTTCAAGGCCTGTTCATATGGATTGACATTTAGATACCCTTGACTATAACAAGCAAATTATAGGATCATAACGTATGCGTACGAGAATAATTAAGATATTATGAACCCTAAATTAGCAATTGCTTCCGCGAAGCTTTACACCAGCGAGCGTAAGAGGCATGTAGATTGGGCCAATCGGAAGAAGAGCAACATGTGAAGTGGTGAAGCCACAAGGTTAGAACTCGCTCTTGATCTTCTTCTGCCAGCTGCTTCTCTATGATCTCTTCCAGTACTCTCTCCAGCTCAGCCCTTTCGTTGATGCTCAAAACCGGCACATCGGTGCCGTTGCTGGCTATGCACAGCAATGGAATCCACAACACCAACATCTGCATTTGCATTTTTACTTGTTTTGTTTCTCGTTTCTCGTTCGAGCCTTTGTAATCATGTTCATGATCATCACCTTTATCCACTCCCATGTCTTTGGCATACTTCAACAACAATGCTGCATAAATATATATATATATATATATATATTCAATCAAAACTGAATCACCTTCATCTCAACGCATATGCTAAATGAAGCTAGTGTCTCAATAGCCAGGAGGCTTGAAATTTTACCTGAAAGCTTGACTAAGGACGCTTGAAGGCGGGGTTCGGCTGTAATAGAGAGACGAGCCAAACCAGAGGCGGACGCCCATCTCCACACAGCCTCTTGAGCAAAGCCACAACTCGCCATTGTCTCAGCCAACCACAGGAGCTCCGCCGCTAGCTTTTCCTCCGAGCTCCTCGACCCCCCACTGCTAGTAACCTCCTTTGACCACACCACGTCGGCAACCAACCGAACGGCCCTTACTGCCCAATGATGATGACCACAAACCAAACCATCAATATCACCGCCGCTGTGGTGCTGCTGCTGTTCGAGAATTGCGGCGGCTTCAAGCTGGTTTAGAGTCCTGGAAAACGCTGCCGTCAGAGCCCTGCGGTTGACTTGACGCAGAGCCTCCACGCCCTCTTTCTGGTTTTCATGGATGAGATTCTCCGCTAAAGATCGAACCACTTGGTACTTGCGGGAGCTTACCGGGATATCATTCACGATCGATAGTAGCTGCGAAAGCGCTCGAGCTATGGCTGTGTCCTTCTCGTTGTCGCTGTCGCCGCCGGCTCTGCCATTTGCTGCCGGCATATACTTGTTTTTTCGGCCAGTAACCTTATTGGGAGGCTTTTCATTATAGTCGTACACGGTGGAAAATAGGGATTCACTATTCTTGGTCGACCTAGGGTTTAAAGAAAGGAGCAGACGCAGGAAGAAAAGGAAGCAAGAGACGAAAACGTAGCGTATGAGTTCTAGGGCTTTGTGTTTTTGGGCCAAGCTGGAAATGGAAGTCTCTGCCAGAATGAAGAGGGAGGTTATGAGGTTACGGAAAAGCAATGGAGTCATGGACGATGAACTTTCCTTCATCGTCGTCGTCTCACGTCCACCGTTAGGCTTAGCGCGCTGTCTAGCGCTTGCAATTTTCTTGATTTTCGATCTCTCTAGAAGAAATGATTATTGATTGGAAATTCGGAATGAAGTTTGACGCTATTGAAATTTAGGATTGTGTTGCGAGGGATTCATCGATTGGTGGCGTGCAGATATATCATATATCTGATGGAAACCTGTGAGCAAGAAACGTACGGGGGTCGCTGCTAGCTCCGGCCAGCTGTATGTTTTGTTAGATGGTATCAACCAACTCATGAAGAGCAATGTTTAGTTTTTGACCATATACTGTTCACTGTTGTACATTTACACGGAACATCTTTCTTTAGGAGAAACTAATAGGATGCAGGTGGGTTCCAACCAATTCTTTCACACGGATTCTAAAACAGTGTGCAGAGATAAATAGTTCCCTACAACGTATGCATGTCGTGCTTTGCAAACAATAGTTTTCTTCTACTAAAAATAATTGATGATGCTGTGTACGTTAGATTTCAACCATGGTTTAGTGCATCATTAACTTATTGTAAGATTTTGATCTGATAGAGCGCTATATATTATGGCCTTAATTAATCGCCGGATGTGCAAACAATTTAACGATCAAGTCTTGAACTCTTTATTAGTCAACTAGTTTTGAGCTTCAATATAGATCACAAGCGTGATTCGTAAATTAAAACATCATCGAATCATGGAGTAGCTAGGCAAATACAAGATTACAAGCTATTAGCGAAGTCACTGTTCCAGGCCAATTCAATCACCCACAGTTCAATTAAGCTGAAGTTTCATATATAAATTAACGAAGGTGACAGGGCGGAACTAGGATTGAAAAGTGGGTAGGGCTAGTTTTAGTCCAAATTTTTTTTTATAGAAAACTAAATACCTAAAGAATATGTAAATTATATGTTGTAAGTTATAACTAAAGAAAGATAATGAGAAAAAAAATGGGGAGATAATAGAAATAAATTAATATAGAGTTTAGAGATAGAAAATAGTAGACAAAATTGTAAAGTATAAGGATAGAAATTTTTTTTTTTTTGAAATGGAAAAAGAACCGGAAAGGAAGAGGAAAAAAAATGAAAAAAGCAATATAGAGTTTTTTTTGTCAATATATATATAGTTTAAAGATAGACAATAGTAGACAACGTTGTAAAATATAAGACATCAAGGATAGAGAAAAAATTTTGAAAGAGAAAAGAAACATGATGATGAGAGTGGGAATCGAACCCAGTACCACTTGGTAGGACTGAATTTAAATTAACAGTTAGCCAACTCGACTAACTCAAACATGTGCACATATGACATATATATTAAATAATATTTACATGTGTTTTTCGGTAGGACTATAGCCCTACTGGCGTTCCATGTGGTGGGATGAAAGCAGTAGATCGTTGTTTTACATTTTTTGTAAACCCCTGTCGACGGCGTTAACAAGAGGAAAAGATAAACACAAGATTTATATATGGGTTTCATCGAGGTTGTTTCAATCTCGAAATTGAAATATGAATTGAAGTCTCTGAAGAGAAAAGGAGTGGGTTAGGTTAGATTCTTCCTTTCGAAGCCGAGGCCAAATTAATCGCAGTGAGTTGAACTCGGTAAAGAGGCGTTGCCGTCGGACAATGAAGGTGGCTTTCATGACTTTGATCTGGGTTTAATTTTTGAAATCCAATCGATTTGTAATTTGATCGAAGTCGCACTCCCAAAAGCAAGTAAGTGTTTCATTGATTTAACTAGTGATTGATATTAATTGTATGTGTATTGGTTTAATTATATGGACCTATGAAAAACATCAAATTTCCCAGTCTGGATGAAACGGAGTGATTTTACTATTCACTGGCAAAGGGCTTCAGTGTGAGAAAACACAGGCTGGAGTGGAACAATAAAAAGACAGAAATTATTCCTAGAGCTCTAATGTGCTCCAGAAGAAGGGAGCGCAATGTCAGTAAGGGCGGTAGCGGCAGCGATCATGAATTTGATTATGAATTAGAGGAGGACAGTTAT
Organism: Argentina anserina; assembly: GCF_933775445.1. Classification (NCBI taxonomy): domain Eukaryota; kingdom Viridiplantae; phylum Streptophyta; class Magnoliopsida; order Rosales; family Rosaceae; genus Argentina; species Argentina anserina. The sequence goes on along the minus strand of NC_065873.1, from coordinate 8,696,376 downwards.
GTTCATAAGGGGAAAGGGAATAAGGACAAACGTCTGTGACTTTCCATAGCTGATGATAGTGACATTGGGTTTTATTCCATGAAGAGGCTCAGTAAGAGGTCTAAAAAGACACGGCTGTTGATATGTGTTTGCTTGTCTTTTTTCAACTTTAGAGTTGATAATGTGATAATTCGTGATAATATAGCAATTGAAATCGATACCGCATTTTTGTTTTCTGTATCATATGTTTGTTGGATTCATGTTAAATACCGACTGTTGGCTCTGGAGTTGATTATACCATAGATTGGTGTTAGATAAGCATTGAATTGGGAAGAAATATTTTTGTAAGACATATTGTAAGACTTGTGCCAGAAACATGTTTTCTGGAACATGTTATAAGACTAGTGCTGGAAACATTTTGTATTGGGAAGTTGGTGGGTTGATATCGTATTGCATTTATTCTGGGAAGAAACTTGTCTTGCCTTGAATCATTTGATACAATTGCAGATTTCTATAAGATTTCTGTAAATTGTTATTTACAGATATCATTAATTCTTTTTGTTAAGTTTCAAAACAATTATATAATATCAACCAGTTCCATTGACTGCGACATGTTATCTAAATATAAATATTACATGTTTTAATCTCCCTAAATTAAAAATATCTACACTAATTACTACATTAGTGGACACTTTGTTGATCACGAACTTAAGTTCAACGTACAGAAAATCGACGCCACCCGATGTCATCAGCACATATAATTACGCGCGTGGTTAAAATTTAATCCGATTCGGGGATTGTTTGACCGGCCGTAAGTATAGTCAACCAAAAACTATACTGATTTACCAAAAGGAAACCCTTTGACCGGATCCTTCCGGATTTGTTTTTTCGAATTCGACCGCATACACTTAGTCACAATTATTATGTGTTTTCGGGAAATGTATAAGCCGCTAGGTCATCTGCCCGTGATGGCTCCTCCCATAGGGAATATTAGTAGTTTTTTCGGTTGATTGGAGTTACCGACAGTCAAACGGACTCAAAATAGGATGAAATTTTTACCGCGCTTATAATTAAATATACCGATGACATCGGACAGTGTTGATTGGGTGCGAAATATTTCCTTCATATAGTTGTTTCATCATGCTACTTATTTTATTTTAAACCAAGTTAAAATGTTATACTACATTAGTGGAAACTTTGTTGATCACGAACTTAAATTCAACGTACAGAAGATCGACGCCACCCGATGTCATCAACACATATAATAACGCGCGTGGTTAAAATTTAATCCAATTCGGGGATCGTTTGACCGTCCGTGGGTATAGTCAACCGAAAACTATGCCGATTTACCAAAATGAAACCCTTTGACCGGATCCTTCCGGATTTGTTTTTTCGGATTCGACCGCACACACTTAGTCACAATTATTATATGGTTGGGGAAATGTATAAGCTGCTAGGTCATCAGCTGCCCGTGATGGCTCCTCCCATAGGGAATATTAGTAGTTTTTTCGGTTGACCGGAGTTACCGACAGTCAAACGGACTCAAAATAGGATGAAAATTTTACCGCGCTTGTAATTAAATATACCGATGACATCAAACGGTGTTGATTGGGTGTGAAACATTTCCTTCATATAGTTGTTTCATCATACTACTTATTTATTTTAAACCAAGTTAAAATGTTATACTACATTAGTGGAAACTTTGTTGATCACGAACTTAAGTTCAACGTACAGAAGATCGACGCCACCCGATGTCATCAACACATATAATAATGAGCGTGGTTAAAATTTAATCCGATTCAAGGATCTTTTGACTGTCCGTTAGTATAGTCGGCCGAAAACTATGTCGATTTACCAAACGGAAACTCTTTGATCAGATCCTTTTGGAATTAGTTTTTCGAACTCAACTACACACAATTAGTCACGATTATTACATGGTTGGGGAAATGTACAACGGCTTGGTCATTGGTTGCCGGTGATGGCTTCTCCCATAGAGAATATTAGTAATTTTTTTCAGTTGACTAGAGTTACCGACGGTCAAATGATCCCCGAATCGGATGAAATTTTAACCATGCGCGTAATTATATGTGCCGATGACATCGGGCGATGTCGATCTTCCATACATTAAACTAAAGTTTGTGATCAACAAAGTGTGCCCTAATGTAGTATGACATTTTTACTAGGTTTAAAATAATACATGTAGCATTATGAATCAACTATATAGAGAAAATGTCTCGCACCCAATCGACACCACCGATGTCATCGGTACATTTAATTACTCGCGCGGCAAAAATTTCATCCAATTTGGGATCCGTTTGACCGTCGGTAACTCTGGTTAACCAATAAAATAATATGCCCTATGGGAGGAGCCATCACGGGCAGCCGAGCGGCTTGTACATTTCCCCAACCACATAATAATTGTGACTGAGTGTGTGCGGTCGAATTCAAAAAAACAATTCCGGAAGGATCCGGTCAAAGGGTTTATGTTTGGTAAATCAACATAATTTTCGGTTGACCGGTGTACCAACAGTCAAATGATCTCTGAATCGGATGAAATTTTCAGCACACGTGTAATTATATGTGTCGATGACATCGGGTGGTGTCGATCTTCCATACGTTGAACTTAAGTTTGTGATCAACAAAGTGTGCACTAATATAGTATAACATATTTACTAGGTTTAAAATAAAACATGTAACATTATGAAGCAACAATATGGAGGAAATGTCCCGCACTCAATCGACACCACCCGATGTCATCGATACATTTAACTACGCGAGCGGTAAATTTTTTATCCCATTCGGGGATCGTTTGACCGTCAGTAACTCCAGTCAATTGAAAAAATTACTAATATTCCCTATGAGAGGAGCAATCACTAGTAACTGATGACCGAGCGACTTGTACATTTACCCAACCACATAATAATCGTGACTGAGTGAGTGGTCGAATTCGAAATACCAATTCCAGAAGGATTCGGTCAAAGTGTTTCATTTTTGTAACTCAACATAGTTTTCGGTTGACCCGACATACGTATGGTCAAACGATCCTTGAATTAGATGAAATTTTCACTACGCGCGTAATTATATGTGCCGAGTACATCGGGCGGTGCCGATCTTCCATACATTTAACTTGAGCTCATGAACAACAAAGTGTGCATTATTTAATTTAAACCAGATATTAAAAAACGTCCATATGTAGAAAACATGTCCAAAAAACTAATATAGTTGGTTGATCATATATACATGTTATTAATAAGAATTTAAGAAAATCTAAAAATGCCAAAAAATTAGAAATATATTAGACAATTCTTATTCATAGAGGTAGCAAATTTTTGAAATTAAAAAGTTGAATCCAAAATATGAGTAATGGCTCAAACTTGGGTTGTCAACCTCCATAATCGTGGTATTACCACTATGCCTTATGTTGCATATGTGTTGGATTCGTTATATATCCTTATTTTAATTGTAAGTGAAATATATTCCAGCATCCTTCCGGCATTAATGTTCATTCAAAGTCTAACAAAATCTGGGAATATCAATCTTTCATCACTCTTCAACAGTTCAAAAGATATATAAACACTGATGTAAAAATATAAAAAACTTCGTTAATCAAATTGGAGCAAAAATTTAGAGTCAATTTATGTAATGGCAAAATGAAACAGTAGGAACTTCACCACAATATATAATTTACATTGTCATCAGCCTAAAACCATAAAACCACAAATGAAAGCAAAAACAATGAATACAAAAGATCTGACAGAGGACAACAAGCACAACAGTAGTGTTTGAGCCTTGAAAGTATTTGTTCAGGCAGTCCCATAAATACCAGCACCTTAATTCAACAAAACAGGGAATAACATGGATGATCATGCCCAAAATCAGTGGCATGAACGAATGGTCACTTGCCAACCAATTCGACAAGCAATACTAGCAAGCCTGTTCACATAACCATGACTGAAATAAAAACAAAACCCAAAGAGAAACATAGCTTCAACTCCTTCAAGTATATAATCAGAAGACCCACTTACCCCTTCTTAAAAATGAACCAAGAACCCTTTTTAAAAAATAAACTGAAAATTGAGGATCCATCTTCCAAATTCAAATCTATAAAACAAATATGAAAGCCCCACAACCATAAGATTAATCCCAGCAAAGCCATAATTAATACAGTAAAGATAGGATCAAGCTTAATAGCAATGAAAACCCAAATTAAGATATAAAGGGCATTCAGAGTAGCAAGGGAAAACAAGGACCATGATGAAATTATAATGGAACTAACCCAAGTCAAATCTCCCAAATGAATTACCCAAGTAATAAAAAAGTCATCATGTCTAAAGCATCAACGATTGATCAAGCATAAACATGAACTCATAATTAAGAAAAGAAACAAGGTCATAGAACACAAGTCACTCACCTAAAAGAAACCAGTTGATCTCAAAACCAAGCTTGAGTACTCTTCTCCATCCTCCTCAAGATCAGAAACAACCTTCCCTTCAAAAGAAACTCCTACATAAGATTAACTATGCGAACACATCTTTATGCTAAGATGACTCATACAGCAGGGAAAGGTCTCAATGAAGAGTCTCTGTAAAATAAATTTAGTTCATACAACTCAATATTTGCAGGTTTGTCATGGACTCTTCACCATAAATGAATTAAAAAAAAATAGATAAATGAAATCTCTTTGCAGTCCATGCAACTACATAGTCAACTGATTTATCAATGACTACTAAATCAAAATATAAAACCCCTCATGTAACCACACCTTCTATCTTTTTACTCTACAACACCCTGCAATAGGTGTTCAAAGCAAATGTGGTTCAATTTTTTCCACCAATGTTTGAGATGTTTCGCACTGTAGCTGCAATTTTTTTCTCTACCTTTCTGGCCAGCTAGGGCACAAGAGTGTGAGTAATTTAAATAATTTTTAAAATTTGTCATCTGCTTCCTCATTCCTACATAGTGCATTCTTCAACCTCTCATCCGCAGAAATTTGCAGTCCCCTCAAATATGGATCATCTACAACATCAGGAAAGTCACTAACAATAGCTGATCCATGGTTCTTGAGACCCATTACACGCCCAAAGTCTGCAACACTTACTGTGACATACATCCCATTAATCTTTATGCCGCACGTTCCGCCTTGAACTTCAAGGTTATCAACAACCATTTCGCACAACTCCTGGTTAAGATTTAAGCACCCAATCTTCAGTAACGGCCCAAATTCCATTTCCTCCACTGCTGCAATCTGAGTGATTGATAAGGCTGTTTTAATGCCACAACACTTGCGCTGCAAAAAATTATATAAATCATGTCCGTCACAGTAGGTAGAGAGGTCCCCTTAAACGAACAGATCAAGAATCACACACACATTCGTAAATTAGCAATACACCTTTACCCTTACCACCTACAACAAGGACTAACAATCACCAATTCAGCTTAACTGACCCAATCGCACAATCAAATTCATATATAGTCCAATTAACATCATAATAATCATAACTAAAGAACGAAAAGGGAAATCGCCGTGCTATATTTCGTAAATTCATACCTTTCAGGGTCTGGGTGGTATATGTTGTCGTTTGAAACAACCCTGGTCCAGAGTGCGATAATACATCTTCAAAAAATCAACCCATTCCTCTCAAATCATATTCTCCTTACATCAATAAACCTACCTTCCCTCTTTGTCCCTTCTGCGTTTGAGGATTTTGGATCAAGAAATAAGAACCTACCTTTAAACATGTTAGTGGGTTGTGGTAAAAACAGGAGTAACCGAACACTAACCGGGTGGAAGATGGCCGTCTTCCCAATTTTAACATGACACCTCAGCTTTTTTGACCCGTGTTTATACACAGACCGTGTACCAAATAAGCATACAAATCAAACTTTTGGTTCCCAAATCTTTTAGCCCTAGTATAAAAAGCACGAAGCACAATTTGGAAGTCGACATTCCTGGCCTCTTCGGGAAAGCCTGCCTTGTACTATGAGGAAATCGAATGGGGAAAAATAAATTTCATATATAAATTAACGAAGGTGATGAGAAACGATCCAAGTCCAAAACATGTTGTCGTAAGCGTAAGAGAAACTGAAGACATACAAATCAAACTTTTTGGTTCCCAAATCTTTTAGCCCAACTTGGAAGTCGACATTTTCCTGGCCTCTTCGGGAAAGCCTGCCTTGTACTATGAGGAATCGAATGGGGAAAAATAAATTTCAGTTTCTTAACCATAGAGTTTAGATTCAGTACCTTGAAGAGTTGAACCTTTTAACTATTTCAAAGCTTGTTAATTTATACAACAGACTTGTGCGCGCCAATATTAGTACAGTATGTAACAATAATAAAGCTATAAATTATGATTGTGATTTAGCAAGTGCTTGCGAGAAGCGTTACACCAGCGAGCATACGAGGCATGTAGATTGGGCCAATCAGAAGAGGAGCAATATGTGAAGTGGTGGAGCCACAAGGATAGAACTCGCTCTTGATCTTCTACTTCCAGCATTTCTATGGTCTCTGCCATTACTCTCTCAAGCTCAGCCCTTTCGCCGACGCTCAAAACGGGCGCATCAGTTCCATTGGGGGCTATGCACAACAATGGAATCCACAATATCAACATCTGCATCTGCATCTTTTCTTCGTTTCTTTTTAGCTGCTCTTTCTTGCTCACATTATCATCAGCACTATCTTCATTTACTCCCATGTCTTTGGCATACTTTAACAACAATGCTGCACGCAATCAGTCAAGAGTTCAATCATACATATATCTGATGACTTCTTACCATAATTTCACTATCACCAATAATAATACAATGTCAATTAAATTCGCCTCAGTTGCCAAAAAAAGAAAAATACAATTAGTTTCGATCAAGAAACTGATCGAAAAGTCAAATAGTGATCACTAATATGATTCTGCCGCCACTCATTTATCAAAATAACGACATCATTTAAACATGCATCAATTATCTCTGCTAAAACAAAACAATAATCTAATCTTGTACTAGATAGGCAGAAACGTGCAAACATGGCAAAGGAATACCCTCCGGTAAAAGACAAACATAAGGATAAGTAGTCCATAAATCCAAGCCTTTTCTTTGTTTGGCAATAGTAGATGAGCATATTCTAGTGAATAAATTCCCGGATATATTATGGCTCTATGCTACACCCTATATTGCTATATATAATATATATTTGAGCATATATAAAATGTTATATATATTGGAAGTTTAGAGCTGGAATTCCCATCTTGTATTAGGAAATTCTATTGTGCGCGGAGGTATGGCAGCAGCCTAATTCACCACACACTCCTCCACACACCCCGCATGTATCTGCACTGCCCCTCTATTCACCGTCCAAATGTATAGCATGCGGCTACCGTCCATACATCCAATATTGTATGTATAGCATATTGTAGTGCGCTATATACGAATGCAACTTAATTTCCACCCTACTGGTGACATGCGAAGGGGTCTACGTTTATTTCTTAAATACACTATCAAAAATTATTATCTCTGTTTTAGAATTCTGATACTGTTTGGCAGCATTGAAGTCCATAACCCAATTTATAGATATCACCAACAGATTTGTAATAATTGTCACTGAATGATGATCCATATGTTTAAGTGTCTCCAACATACCTGAACCTCCATTTGTTTCACGTACTTTATGTTCGAATTGAAAGAAAAAGAATACCAAGAAAAATGATTCGAATAAAGAAAAATCAAGAAGATCGAGGAATTTACCTGAAAGCTTGACTAAGGAGGCTTGCAGGCGGGGCTCAGCTGAAAGAGAGAGGCGAGCCAATGTACAGGCGGATGCCCATCTCCTCACAGACTCTTCACAAAAGCCACAACTCGCCAACGTCTCAGCCAACCACAGCAGCTCCGCCGCTAGCTTCTCCGCCGAGCTCCTCGACCCGCTGCTGCTCACCCTCTTTGTCCACACCACATCCGCAACGGACCGAACTGCCCTTACTACCCAATGATGATGTTGATGACCAGGATCCAAACCAGCAATGTCGCCGCCGCCTCCACCGCCGTGCTGCTGTTGTTCAAGAGTAGCGGCGGCTACAAGCTGGCTTAGAGTCCTCGAAAAAGCTGTCGACAGAACCGTACGATTCACTTGACGCAAAGACTCCACGTCCTCCCGCTGGTTGTCATGGATGACGTTCTCTGCTAAAGATTGAACAACTTGGTACTTGCGGGAGCTCACCGGGATATCATTGACGATCGACAGTAGCTGCGAAAGTGCTCGAGCTATAGCCGTATCGCTGCCACCGTCGTCCCCACCGTTAGCAGCGGGCATATACTTGTGATTTCTACTTCGACAGTTAGCCTCGTACAAGGTGGAATAGGATGAGGGTTCGTAATTCTTGGCCGACCTATTCTTGGATGAGAAATGAAGAGGCGAAAACGTAGCGTACGAGTTCTAGGGCTTTGTGCTTTTGGGCCAAGCTTGATATGGAAGCCTCCGCCAAAATGAACAGGGAAGTTATAAGGTTGCGGAAAAGCAAAGGAGTTGTGGACGACGAGCTTTCCGTCATCATCGTCGATCGTCTCTCGTCCGCCGTTAGGTTTAGCTCTGAAGCTTGCAATTCCTCAATCGGCCTCTCTGGAATTAGACGAAGAAGGTAGCCAGGAGAAGAAAGGGTTATTGATTTGGAGAGTTGGCCGGTAAGTTTAGGGTCGCGTACTCGTGTTGTTGAGTGGTTCCTGGTGGCGTGATGAATTATTAGTGATCTGATGGAAACTTGTGAGGAAGAAAATTAACGTACGGGGATCGTGGTCTCTGGTAGCTCCAACTGTATATATGTGCAGATAATATATACAACTCGTCAAGAGCAATTTGGACCTTATACTTACTGCTAGGATCCCTAACCGAAATAGAGTGTCAGTGTGGCACACGCTTTGTTATCGATCGATTCAATGATTTCAATCCTGCCAACACACGTTATGTATCGTTGGATCAAAGTCTCAAAAAACTGAAGGAAATGTCCAGTACCCAACTCCGTCAATGCCATGATGTCGTTGTCCGCATACAAGCACGGATCGCCTTTATAGTTCTTAGTTAACCTCAGACGAATTTCACTTTTGGTTATGACATTTTCCTTGTGAGTTTTAGTTTGAATTACTCAGCAATAGATGTAACGTGAGTGGATTTTTGGACTCTTATCGCTTAATATAATACAGTCGTGTGTTACCGTACTCCAAGCCTTTAAGACTTGTTAGAGGTTGGTTTGATTATTTGTGATTGTAAGCGTTTTAGATGCTTTCAATTTCATGCTTGTTAGACATGTCTATAAGGAAGCAAATGGTATTACACATAGATTAGAACACTTTACTAGTACATAAACGTTGGATGAGATTTAATTAGATGACGTGTCTAACATAATTCATGATGTTTCAATAGAGGATGCGTATTGCTCTTTAAAACGAGGTATAAGCTCTATGTCGCCAGCCTCGTTGTACTCTTCTATGATGAATAAAAATAATAATAATCATCATCATATAAAGCCACCAGCCAAAGGTGCATGAAAAGTGTTTTGTCTAAAATAACATTCGTATTTAGCATAGTTACACAAAAGACTTATCGTATAAAAAACACATAAAACAAAACCGAAAGTGTTGAAAAATAAAATTCTATGTTTATCCTCTATGCACAAGAGTTGGTGTGATAAATAACACGGACATCAATGAGCACTACACCTCTGACCTACAGCCTACAGGGCATCTTAGCCCAATTTCAAAAAAACAAATGAAACTAGTACAATCCAATTAAGATGGAGCATATATATAGAGATTCAAATGTTATCCTAAGAACTTACACGATGAAGGTTTCCTTTATTTATCTATTCTTATGGCCTCAACTAAGCAAAAACAAACTACATATATCTTCAGGATGTATATATATGGATAAAATGCAGTTTGAATAGTCATGTTTTGACGTAATGTGTAAAACTCAATCACCAATCATTAGCTTTTTGAACTATTTATTCCATATACTCTGATTGTGTGAAAGTGAAAGCAATCTTAAGTTCTACGATGGCGATGGTGGAGAAGACCAATATAAGTCACAAAGAAATGATTTCAAATGCTTTATAAACTCCTTGGGTTGTTCCAAGTTCACAGCATGACCAGCCTTCTTAATAATCACTAGTTGACCGTGATTCCCTATATGCCTATAATTACATATAAAGATAAAAACAAACTAGCGTGAGTAACTTAGAGATATATAATTTCATATATATCGATGTATATATATATATATATGTATATGTACCTTTTTAATCTGTACCCTAGTTCCAAGGGAAATATTTGATCTTCCTCTCCCCATAATATTAATGTGGGCTGTTGAAATAACAAGGTAATATATAACATATATGAAATTGGTATTATTTCATGATAAATAACAACTAGTTAAACTGCTCAAGATAAAGAATGTTTTACAAAGAAAAAGATGTATACATTTTTTTTTTGATAAAAGTATAAAATATTTACTTGTGTAATACAATCGTATCAAAAAGAATATATACCTGTGCAATCTTGGGTAGACTAGATAGTTGTCGGTTCGTCAATATTGCCTTGATCAACTCTCTCTTCTCTTCTACATAATTCTTACACATTACCTATCAAAAGTTAATAAGATTAAATAATAAAGACAAATCATCATTAATATATATGACATGTCATATTGTGACTAGATTGATATATACCAAGATGAACATAAGATCATCAGTCTTCACGCTTATGTGTTTGTATGTGTGTTATATTTATGATACAATGATAGTTAGCATGGTACAAAAGGAAGGGGAATTGAAATTGTCATAATTAGTTTCTAGCTAGTTAATTTGAAACCATAATATATTTCAATTGTTATTCATTAATTTCTCACTTACGTTAATGAAATCGGTGAGGAAAAAGGAAGGGATTGCCTTAGCAGGCTTAGCGAATGAATATCGCATAAGCTCCTTCAGTTTTTCAGGTGTTTGTGGTAACAATATGCTTGAAGCCTCCTCTACATTAGAAACATTAAACAATCCATTTTCCAAATCTTTCTCCTCCAAGCAAATTCCAGCACAACATAACACCAACTTTTCTACCATCTCTGGACATTGCACCGCCATACTATACCCCACAAACCCGCCATAGCTTATCCCAACAATGTTTGTTTTTCTAACCCCATGGGCATGCATCAACTTCACTACACATGCAGCTTGGAACAACTCTGTTCGTTCTTGGCTGCATGTATAAGAGTCACCAAAGAAAACAAGATCGGGCACATACACATTAAAACGAGCGGTGAAATGGCGGATATGCTCACCATACTGCCACATTGCATTAGCTCCGAACCCGTGAATCAATAAGAGGTTGGGTTTAGAAGCTTTGTGAATCTTAGGTACCCAACAATGCATGTTTGTGACATTATTAACATCACCTAAATCAGTTATAACAGATCGAAGACCTGCATTGACAAAATAATGGCGGCATAACCAATCTATTGAAGCTGTAAAACTGAAGCGTTTGGGAAATTTGAGATTAGGAAACATATTAATTTATCATCAAGATTGAGTCTTCCTTGATTGTAAGACCTTGATTGATTGATTGATTAATCATCTTCTTCACCAACCAGATATATTAATAGATGTGCTAGAAATAACAACATTGGTACCAACACGAATTATGTTGGGAAGGGTATGACATAGATTGATATAGATAGGTGAAAACACAGACGTACGTGCCTAACAGATTTCAAAACAAGCGTAGAATTCGGTATACAAAGTACGTAATTACTAAATTAGTAAACAATAAAAATAACTTCAGAAAGTGGCTTGTTTGTCTATTTAATTAACCACCCATTGATTTTGGATATCTATAATTAAGTTATAGTTTTTTTTTGGGGAATTACCACATGTTTTTCACGTTGTATCCATCAATGAATCCATTGAATACAAAGGGGATTAGACTCAATAAGAACATTCCGAAATAATGTCAGACGACTGTACATAACTGATGTGCTCATATTATCAATATTTCTATGCATCATATCCTTGGTTTATATGTTTAGTTCTCTAATTTATGATTGATTTATGTTATTTTAATGTGTTTACATGTTTGTATCAAAAAAAAAAGAAAATAAGCTAAAATGAGCTAATAAAAATTAAATGAAAATTATATTATTCATTGTTAGAACATGCCGCAATGCAAAAAGGTCCAACTTTGCCGAGATACTATGAGAGTTGTAAATTGAAACAGATCATGAGCCTTATACCACACTCAAGCTACATCAAAACTTCATTTTTTCCATAGTTCTAGTATAGTTTTCTTAGGCCTAGTTCATAGATATCATGTTGTGTAAAGAGAAGTGTAAAGTGTCTTGGGTTTTCACCAAAAACCAAAGATCTTTTATACATTTGATCAATCACAAAGTTGCTTTTCATAGATTTGGGTTGGAAAAAAGAGTTGTGATAGTGTTGGGGTTTTACCATAACCATACTCACTTCACTCTCTTCATCCTCTACTCATAGTTATCCTCAACCATTGTTCTTTGTTCCTAGATTGTGTGAATATAGTATAGTGTTCATGGAGTTCTTCTAGTGTTCATGGAGTTCTTCTTGTGTTAGAACCCATTACCATACATAGAAGCACTTTCTTTTTTACTACATCTTTGTGGATAGTGAGCCTTTAGAGGTACAGTTTAGTATTATTTGTACCAAACCGTTGGTAATCTCTTCTCTCTTTACTCTACTTCTCCTTTAATGTATTTCATTTTCAAGGGTTTGTTGTATTTAATGGGTTGTGAGTAGTTAGATTTGAGGCTAGCCTTAGCCCTAACCAAACTCATGTGCAATTAATATCATTTTATTCTTAGTTGGTGTTAATGCATGTTTGAATCTATGGGCTTCTAAACTTTAATGCTTACTAAATGTGTTAGCTAGTTTTTTCACCTAGAAACATGTTTAGGTAATTAATGAAAATGAACTTGAACTTGACAACTTCTTGAATCCGTGAGCATGGGTAGCCCTTAGGTGGTGGTTTAGTGTTCCTTACGGGAAATATTAAGTTCTTTGGATTTCTTACTTTGAATTGTGCCATGAGTGTGATTACTCTAAGAGAGTGTTATGCTTGTGGTACATAGCCCACTTGTATTATAAGGTAATATAATTGAGATTAAGGTTGTGTGATTTAACTTGGTTTCAAAATATTTTGTTAAATTGCATGATTAGTTGGTTTCATGGTAGCTTCACTAAAGCACTAGGGAGAAGTTTGTCAAATATGTTTATGCATCAATCTTGAGTCACATTTGTGCATGAGTAAAGTTAGGTGCAATGCCTAAGTCTCTACTCCTCTTTTGATTCTATCTCTACATTTATCTTTCTTTGTTGTTTTTGTGCAAGAATTAGTTTGCTTAGCTTAATTCTAATATCAACCAAGCCGATTCACTACCATTTGTTAATACCATCTCCATGACTCTTAGCTTCCAAATGGCTAAAGTTGTGAATTTGTAAGAAGTTAGAATGCATGTTATTCTACTTTTTCTTGCGGAAATCTAGTTAGAGTTGAGTTTCCCACAATCCCTTTGGTACGATACTCTTCACTTTCCTTTACTAAAACTTGACCTCCTATACTTAGGATTAGATAGCTTCCCACACAAAACGCACATAATTATACTTAAGTGATGAAATTAACAAGTTTTTGGCGTCGTTGTCGGGGATTGGGGTAAAACTCAATCCCTATTAGGTTGCCGAGGGTCTAGAGAACGCAATTTTAGTTTTTTATCTTTGTTTTATTTTTCTTTGGTAGTTTTTGTGGTAGCTTAATTTTTGAAATTGCTATGAGTACTTCAAGTAAGTAAGTTCATAAAGTTTGGTAAGAACAAGATGAAAAAAAAGAAAGTGCAAATTTGAAATACAATTATTCTTGCCATGTTACTACTTATTTATTACTTGTGTAATTTCATCTTTTCTTTAGAATTAGAGGGTGATTGGAACTTGTAAATTTCAAGGTAAATAAGATTAGGGGCTTTATCCTTGAGTTTATTCACTTATCACAACTCGGCTCATCCAATTGACTTTACTCAAGAGGAGTTACCGAAAAGTTGAGTGATGAACAACACCTAAGGATGAAATTCCTCTTCCATTGTACTAAGTGAATTGGATTCGAATTTTTGTAACATATTTGTTTATCGCTTTTCCAAATAGACACATCTTAGTAGAATTATGATATATAGGTAAGTGGATAGGGATTTAATCCTGGGCGTTGTGCCGTGTACTAAGTGGTTTGCTTACCAAAGCCACGCATATGCTTACCTGGTGATAATTCAAAAAGAGTTACCAAAAAGAAGAGTGTTAAACTAATTAGCACATCATTTTGGAACTACGTCAAAGCGTGATTTGTTTGGAACTATGCCAAACTTTATATTGGAACTACGCCAATTTCATTACAATTTAGTTCTAACTCCGCCAATTTGAAAATCCTTATAAACTCGAAATCGAAGCCATGAAAACTCTAAAACAATCTCAAATATATTGAAATTATCTTATAGTAACAGTGTATCGAAACTGAGTTCATAGTACGACTCAGTCGACTTGATTAATATATAACCAGTTTATAACTCAAATATTATAACAAATGGAAATGTAAAATTCTCTCAATCCTCACCACAAATAGAAGAAATAAACTTCAGAAATCTTCAGAGTAAGCCTTCCAAACCTGCTAATCCACATTTGCATAACTATCTCATACACCATCGAATAGGTGCACCGGGATTGTAAACACAAACATGGTAAGCTTTGCAGCCTGTATGAGTAAACCAATAGTATAATATACATCACATACAAAAGAAAATAACTGAAAACATTTAAAGATAAGTATACTCATGAGACACTGGACGGCCCATCTGGTTGTCCAATAATATTTAAAAATATGTGTACTCATGAGTCATTGGGCAACCCATCTGTTTACCCAATATTATAAAAAAAACACGGGTACTCATGAGACCCAGATACTCATCTATTACACCACATGCAGTACACCGACAGACACTGGGTAACTAATATGTTACCCAATATCACTAAAAACATGGGTACTCATGAAAACCAGGTAACCCAGATGTTACCCCTCATGCAGTACACTGGAAGACAGACTAGAACTATAACCGATCATAACTGACATTGGGCCAAGGCTTGGTTCTGATTTATGCCAACAACGTCCGAATACCAGAAAACGTTTTAACAAAACTCAATGTTAAAACCACGTACAATATAACAATCAACACATGCTTATTGTACTACAACCAAGCGACTCTTGCACAACGATATAAATATAGTTCCCACGATATAATCTCATTTGAAATAAAAACTGTAACATTATATAATATAGCAACCCATAAATATGTATCATATTTACCATTTTTGTACACATACACCCACTATATTATATACATGTCATAGTTCAATATTTTTAAGAAATCATAATTATGACTCACCGCCAAAGGTAGACTCATCATAGTGAGATTTACTCACCTTATTTCCTGCGTGCAATTTCCACGACACCAAGAGCAATTCCCCCACTCATTTCGTCGGTCACCTAATAACATGATAAGGTGCTTAGAAAAAGATACCTAAAATCTCAGGTGCCGATTTTATACGAATGATCATTGTTCATGATTTACTGTTCACGCGCCACCCTCCGGCAGCCGCGCGCTCACGCGCCCCCAAACCGGCGCACGTGACCTCACATGCAGCCCCCAAAACCCTGTAATTCCTCCTCCTACACCGTTCTATGTTGAAAGCCTAGCCCTTACCACCCTCACCTCCTCCCACGCGCCGCCACAGACGGCGGCATGCGCATCACCACCACCTCCGCCCAAAATTCACCAAAACAACAAATATCCAGCATCAAAGATGAATGGCATGAGGAGGAGATTACAACCGTACATGCGAGATCACTGGAAAATGGCCGAAAAGTCGTTGGAAAGCTTCGGTAGGTCCAAGCTTATCTTTGTCGTTAAAACCTTCGATTTTGAGCTCCAAATTCGTGCTAAACCTAGCCAAGAAATTGAAATTGAGAATCTAAGGCTCAAACTCACCGACGGCGAAGCTTGGATCGGCGATGGATTTGCATAAATTGTCGATCATCGGCGTGGCTTCTCGGCGGCGATGGAGGGTGCGTGTCGTCCAAGGGTTGGAAGTGTCGACCGTGCAGTGGTCTTGGGACCGGCGGTAAAGGCCACGGTAGCTGGAGAGGGGAGATCGGCGGTGGTGAATTTAGTGAAGGAGGGTCGGGGGAGGGAGAGAGGGTTGCGGGGGAAAGATTTCTGTTTTGGGAAATTAGGTTTTCCCCAAAATTTTCCTTTTATACATTTCCAAATTCAAAAACTAACTTTCGTCGATAATAACTTTCACATACGATGTTTGATTAAGATGCGCCACGTGCCCATGAACTCGTATCGACAAACTCTACAACTTCCGTGAATAAAGTTTTCAGAGACGAGCGACGAAAATAAAAGTCAACTATCGAGTCACAGAAAACGTAACGTTTTTCAATTTAAATTTCCGAGATTGGTTTTGTGTCGCCTGACATTGACGAGTAAGCTTAGTAATTACAAGAATCATACGACTTAAACCCGAAAATTTGGGGTATTACATGTGAGGTTTTCACCATCAAATATATGCATTATGGAGCTAATCGGAGGGTCTTCAAAAAGTTGCATTTTCTAATCCTTCACTCTCATTTTACTAAGCATGATTAGTTGTGTTTGTGTTTCTATGTTAATAAATTATGGTATTGAAAGTTTGGATAGTCATTTCACCCTTGACCAATGGATAAAACACAAAAAGATTAGATTTTATTTAAAGGATTATCCAAAGTTCAAGTGTGAGGTGACTACCTTCTCTCTCTTGCATTATGTTAGTTAGTTGTTTTGAATGCTAGTTGTGAGATTAATCATGCATGCTCCCCAAAACATTAATAGGATCTTAACAGCTTCATACCACATTAAGGACTATATTATGTTTTAAGTGTGAGGTGCTTGATTAGACAAATGTGTTGATTAGTTTGTGTTGACTAGCATGTGGTAGTTAATAAGTATAGTTGTATACCTTATATTTGTTTCCCTATTGTTCATGACACATAGAGGACAATGTGTAAATTAAGTGTGAGATGTAAAGCTAAGTAATTTCATTCTTTATCATTTTTATTTTCTTTTATGTTTACTTTTTTTTAAATCCATAAAAATTGAGATATTAAAAAAAAACAAGTTTGCTTGTGGTTTACTTGCTTGGTGCCAATGACGAAACAATCCTCATATTTGGATATATTGATTTTGAGCATGTTTAGTAGTTAAATATCAATGCTTAGTTAATAAGAGGATTTGACATTTTGTGCTCACATGTATTTAGAGTCATATTGCCTATGTCATTTTAAATGCATTCATGTGTGGAAGATGATGACTATAGTTGTTGAAACGATCAATGCCTATGTGAGATTTTGAGCCGATGAGAATGCATACAAGTTTCATATGCACTAGTTCTTTCATTGTGTGATCAATTAATTGTGCTTGCAATTTAGAACTTTGTTTAAATCTTTTGAGACTTTTTATCAAATCATAGTTATCCTCATAGTTATCCTCAACCTTTGTTCTTTATTCCTAGATTTTGTGGATATAGTATAATGTTCATGGAGGTCTTCTTTTGTTAGAACTCATTAATACCATACCTAGTAGCACGTTCTTTCTTACTACATCTTTGTGGATAGTGAGCCTTTAGAGGTACGGTTGGTATCATTGGTACCAAACCCTTAGTAATTTCTTCTCTCTTTACTCTACTTCTCATTTGATGTATTTAATTTTTAAGGGTTTATTGTATTTAATGGGTTGTGAGTAGTCGGATTTGAGGCTAGGCTTAGCCCTAGCCAAACGCATATGCAATTAATATCATTTATTCTTAGTTGGTGTTGATGCATATTTGAATCTATGAGCTTCTAAACGTTAATGCTGACTAAATGTGTTAGCTAGTTTTGTCACCTAGAAGCATATAGGTAATTAATGAAACGGAACTAGAACTTGACAACTTCTTGAATTCGTGACCATGGGTAGCTGCCCTGAGGTGGTTGCTTAGTGTTTCTTACAGAAAATATTAAGTTGTTTGGATTTCTTACTTTGAACTTAATGCTTGTGCCATGAGTGTAATTACTCTAAGGGGGTGTTATGCTTGTGGTACATAGCCTACTTGTATTATAAAGTAATATAATTGGGATTAAAGTGTTGTGGTTTAACTTGTCTCCAAAAGACTTTGTTAAAATGCATGATTAATTGGTTTCTTAGTAACTTCACCAAAGCTCTAGGGGGAAGTTTGTCAAACATGTTTATGCATCAATCTTGAGTCATATTTTTGCACGAGTAAAGCTAGGTGCAATGCCTAAGTATCTACTCCCCTTTTGATTATATCTCTACATTTACCTTTCTTTGTTTTTCTATGCAAGAATTAGTTTGCTTAACTTAATTCTAATATCAACCAAGCCGATTCACTACCACTTCTTAATACCATTTCCATGACTCTTAGCTTCCAAAGGGCTAAGGTTGTGAACTTGTAATAAGTTAGAATGCACGTTATTTTAGTTTTTCTTGCGGAAATCTAGTTAGAGTTGAGTTTCCCTCAATCCCTTGGATACGATACTCTTCACTTTCTATTACTAAAACTTAACCTTCTATACTTGGGAGTAGGTAGCTTTATACACAAAACGCACATAATTATACTTAAGTGATGCAATCAACAAAGATCATCCATCCATCTTCACCATTCCATTATTGTTACGTCGGGATTCCGGCAGCGGAACTCCGACGAACCGATGAAACTTTATGTCACCTATAAACCATTAGTACACGACGTTACGAGGTGAAGACCGGGCTGGTTGGTCGACCTTTAATGCTCTGATGCCTAAGTCAGCTACAAAGATAGACATTATGATATGTGTGAGTGGATGATAAGAGGCTTAGGTGGCTTCTCTTGATGTGGAGAGGAGATGCGTAAAGAGATAAATATGGTGTAACCAATGAACTTACCAAACTACCCTCATATGCTAATAATACCTGCAATGGGCTTTTGGGCCAATCGGACCCTAAAGCGGCGAGCAATCACGATGTTTAGCCCATTAAAGGGCGTAGCGTTAACAAGTACCTAAATTCTCGGTCAATAGTCTTTGTTGGGTGGGGATTTTATCAAATAAAACATCGGGAGTGTGAGCTTGAACGAGTGCCGGAGCATCAACGGCAACACTACTAGTCCCCAGTCCCCTAAGTCTCCATGCAAGAGAGTGCCAGACCTAGTGTAAAGAAACATGCACAATGATGTGAGCATGGTTTGTGGGACAGTGATGGTGATGCATGATGAGCATGCAAATGGTGCACGACGAGTACGCACGTGGTGCAAGATGAGTATGCACATGGTTCATGATGTATAAGTCCCCTGGTCTCTGTATAGGACGGCCCGGGTGGTAAGATGCCGGGTCTCAGAGAGACTAAATGAGGAGATAAGTATGGTTTCAGGAGAACCAAAAATCGAGAGGCGAATGTTATAATCTGGAGGAGTATGTGGCGATGTGTGATCCGGGGGATCATAGGGCGATGTTTGTGACATGCGTGGTCCAGGGGATCACATGGCAATGTTTGTGACATGTGGCGTGGTCCGGGGGACCATATGGCGATGTCTTCGATAGATGTGGCATGGTCCGGGGGACCATATGGGGATGTCTGAGATAGATGGTCGTGATCTCGATCAGACGGCCATGTTTGTGACATACGATTGCCTCTAGGTGCTAGAGTGCCTACGTACTCACGTATGGGATGAAACCAGATATATTTCCTTTGGAGTTAAGTTGAGCCGGTGCGACCGAAGCAAGGCGAGTATGCGTGTAACGCATGTGATCATGTGGCGGGTCAAACACATAAAGTCCTTGGTATTCGAGTCATGGCGAAGCTAAGGCACAAGTCCCCCGGTGTCCGAAGTTGTAGGAACCGGGCTCAGGACTGGCTAAGTGCACGCCCGGATCGGGCCGAGGCAAGATGAGGCTGAGGCGGTCGAGAAGGGGCCAATGAGGCCGGGGCGTGTGCGACCAATACAACCAGGGCAAGACACGACCGGGGCTGGTGCGGTGCGGCCAAGGTAAGGCACGACCGGGGCGAGTGCGGCCGAGGTTGATGCAGCCAGGGTAAGGCACGACCAGGGCCGGTGCAGCCGGGGGAAGATACAACCAGGGAGAGTGCAGCCGGGGCAAGATACGACCGGGGCGAGTGCGGTCAGGGCCGTGCCGGGGAGTGTACTTATTTTTTAAGGAGACACGACAACAATTTTGTTATAGCAAGGTATACGACAACAATTAATTATCTATTTACCTGAAGAAGAATAGCTTGGCCTGAGAAGGGGTACCGCTAGGCCAAGAGGCGGCCCAGCAGTCGGGGCATCCATGGGTCTGGCGAGTGACCTAGAACCTCGGGACTAGGCTTAAGGGTTAACTAGCCTCCGGAGGGTCCATAGATCTAGAGTGACCTAGGATGTCAGTCAGGTACTAACCGCTCGAAGCATCCACGGATCTATGGACCCGGTTGTTTGGGTTAGGTACTAACCGCTAGGGCTGGTCGAGGACTCCTGCATCCGACACATGGGTTAACCAGGTGCGAGCGCCTCCTGACCTGGAGTGTGCCTAGCTAGGGCTTGGAGAGTGGACTAGGATCTCAATGTCAGCAAGGCTTAACTAACAAGCTCAGTTAGGCACGTGCGTTAACTAACATCAAGGAGCATCCATGGACCTGGAGAGTGACCTTGGATCCCAATGCTAGGCCCAGAGGCGGCTAGAGCAATTTGGGCTTCTTTAATCTGGCGAATGACCCCTGACCCCCGCTGGCGAAAATCGTGGC
This sequence comes from Argentina anserina, assembly GCF_933775445.1. Classification (NCBI taxonomy): domain Eukaryota; kingdom Viridiplantae; phylum Streptophyta; class Magnoliopsida; order Rosales; family Rosaceae; genus Argentina; species Argentina anserina. The sequence continues at coordinate 8,675,495 of NC_065873.1, read as the reverse complement.
ATTAGAGCCATTGGCGAATACATGGGTGCAATAGTCTAAATATCGCTTATCGGTACCGTATCGGCCGAGGGGTAAAACGATATATCGGAGATATATTGAGGATATATAGATATATATCGGTTTCATCGGATTTGCTTATTTTCAATAAAATTTATAAAATTATACTTCAATATGTACCAAATAAACTAAAGAAACGGTACTAAGTAAACTAAAGAAAATAAATACTTGATTTTGTGACAATCAAAGTACACGAACGACACTTAATAATAAAAATAGGTATTTAAGAATGATTATTTAGGCTTGAAATTCATCATATATATTTAAAATATATATAAAAATTAAAAATATATATGAAAAAAAGCAAAAAAATTTAAGTTTTTCAAAAAAGAGAGGAAAGAAATATTAAAAAATTTTAAAAAAATTAAAATATAAAAACAAATCAAAATTTGACAAATATTTGACCGTTGACCGATATATTCAACCGATATGGGCGATATCGTATCGTTTTCTAAATATCACCAATATATCGTCGATATATCCAATATTTATAACAGTGTGTTAGTGTTAGAACCTGTAGAGAGAGTAATCATCAAAAGAGAGTGAGTCAAGCAAGCTAGGTGTAGCCATTTAGGTATTAGTCCGGAGACCAGGTTTCATATAATGTCGTGTGCTTGTGGTTTACAGGTGACAAATAACTTCATCGATTCGTCGGAATTTCGACGTAACATTTGGCGCTAGAAGGAGGGCTCTCTCAGTGGTCACCATCATAGCTCACCCTCAACGAATTCATCACTGGCCAAGATTTCTCTTTGAAAGTTTTGCACGCCGGCGGCTTTCTATTCCATCTTGGGTTTCCCTCTGTTCACTGTGCGCCACCACATAGCTTCGCTAATACACACTAGGCCAGACCCAACAAAAAGCGAAACAAGGGCTCATCTGAACTCCCTTCACTCTCTCTCCCAACAGCTCATCCGTATCCACACACCCTAAACTTCTCTCTGCTAATCAGACACAATTTCAGCAAAGTAAATCCAAACAACCATCCCCTTTCTCCAGATTTAGGGTTTCACAAACCCCAAAACCCCAAATACAAATTCTCACAGTTCACCCACACCATGTTCCTCACCCGACTGGGCCGAGTCAACACCGAAGCTTCTCCTCCGGCCCGAAGGTTCTATCCCTACCTTGGAGCTACATCCGGCTACTCTCAACGCTGATGCTCCTTCACCTAGCTATCCAGCAACTGCCTCAACTGGATACTCTTTCACCACAGAAGCTGCTACAGATAGGTCCAGGACACTACATGTCACTACAATTGGAGGTGAATTATACTGTTAGCGCACGGGTCAAGTTTGACGCTGAGCCGGTGATATGCTTTGTGGATACTTACTATGCAGTGAGGTTGTGGTGATGTCATTGTGAAACAATGAGTCCCCTTATTTGTTATGGAGGAGCAGTCGTCGAAATTGGGTCTATGGAGGTTTGGATTTAAATTGGCATATCTCCTAATTGTTTCAGACATTTATACTGCCGAGGCTGGTTGTCGGTCAATGACCAAAACTGTCACATGTGGTAGCACGGATGCACAAAATGAGCTACACTTGGCGATGATCCTCATGAGTTTTATCATGTTACGTTTTCCTTTGGTTGGTGATATCAATATGCCTCTCACTTATGTTGGATGCTTCCTGGATTGTCACAATGGAAGTCTCTCTCTCTTTAATTGTCCAAACAAAGATGCTTCTACCGTAGAGACATGGATGGATGATGGAAATATGTTATTGATACTTGGAAACTTTGTTTGTGTGATTGTGTCATGTATTGCTCTGGACACCTATCATATGTGCTCAGCATGTATGTTGGTATTCTAGTGAGGTCCAATTGCTCTGGTGATCAACATATCAACGCCTACCTCTCCATGTGCCTTGCGACACCTATTTTTGTGGTTACATGCTACTCCCCACAACCGTGCCTGTTAAATATTCCGGAGCTCAATGTCATCATCCGGGGCAAGTGTCTACCTCATCTATTAGCTTACAAAGGTCATCACTTGGCCGCACCCATGAAACAACTTGAGCTATGCATGAGGCATGTGATTTGCTAGCTTACCACGTGTCCCAAGCGGTGCTATATATACATGTTCTCCTGTGTTACTTTCATACATGAATGTACTTGTGCTCCGGACGCATTCTATATATGCTTGTTGTTGCTCTACTTCAATGACTCCGGGCCGCCACCACATACATGATACGGCTCCATATGTCAAGATTAAGTGTAAGCTTTATAGGTACGTTTTTCACTTACCGGCATACATGTATTTCCCCAATGAGTTACAACTATTACCGGGACGCTTTCTTATATGTGCAACGAGCTCTATGTGTCCACACACATATTTCCCCGGTGTGGTACAACTACCACCGAGACATTTCCTTATATGGACTTATTCGGCATCCGCCCACCGCATTCAGTATGTTATCTCCTCCGGGCACATTCTTATTTTCCCTCGGTGAGGCACATCTACCACCAATGACTATTCTTATATAAATATATTTCTCCGGTGAGATACGACTACCACTGGGACGCTTTCTTATATGGGCAAGCTATATGCCCGGGCACTTATTTATTTGCTTGGTGAGATATAACTGACACCGGGACGTTTTCTTATATAAAACGGGTTTTGTTGGGGCTCAATGGCCGACATGGAGTCCTGTGCATTCACTCCATTTATGTTATCTACACCATCTTCATGCCTCTCCGGTACACTTCCATTTACTCTTGCATTTTGATTACATTATCGCCATATACGTTCTCCATTACGCCGTATATGCCACATTATTGAGCATGTGTGATACACGTGCCATATGTACACATACTAGGGTAACGCTATGTGGCCACGTATCACGGTCACGCCACACAGGTCTCCGGACTAATACCTAAATGGCTACACCTAAAAGACTACATCATGTGTTTATTCCCTACGACATATATATGTGCTTGTGGTTTACATGTGACAGAGAGATTCATCTATTCGTCGGGTGACACAGCTCTCTGCTTCATGTTGTCCATACTTGTGCTTCACTTGTAAACCACAAGCACACGACGTTACCGGGTGAAGACCGGGTTGGCCGGCCTTCAACGCTCAGATGCATAAGTTAGCTACAAAGATAGACATTATGATATGTGTGAGTGGATGATAAGAGGCTTAGGAGGCTTCCCTTGATGTGGAGAGGAGAGGCGTATTTATAGAGATACATATGGTGTAACCAGTGAACTTACCAAAATGCCCTTGTGAGCTAATAATACATGCAATGGGCTTTTGGGCCAATCAGACCCTAAAACAGCGAGCAATCACGATGTTTAGCTCATTAAAGGGCGTAGCGTTAACAATTCTTTTATTGTTTTTGTTATGTTTTTTTTAGTCGTAGTTTGTTAAACCTTTTTCTAGAGTTAGGATGATGTCCTTTAAGACTGTTTATGTAATTTGATGTTTTATTGATAGATTTATAACTTCTTTTATGATGAATGTTTAATCACTATATGAATTGATGCTTTAAGTTTAAATTCTTTGATTGATCACCTTAAGGCTTTGCATCTAGTAATTAGAAGATGAATTTGAAACATAGATGCAATATGTTTTTCTTTATGTAATTAAGTGTGGTGAATTACATTGTTACTCGAGAGAGAATAATGGTTTACTTGATTTCCTTGCTTTTCTAGAATGTAATGAGTCATTCATGTTAAATTTATACCTGAGAATAATATACTGCATAGTTAGGATATACCATCTTTACCCGAGAGGGAGAGCATCATACACTTAAGAAAAACTATGGTCGGGAGTTGAGACATAGATACAAAATTCTCATTTGAAAAACGAAAGAATCCATTAATTGCATCGAGACATAAATATGATTGTTAGTGGTTGATTATGATACATTAGGTTTCATCTCGTTTCTATGTTATTTTATCCTCTTGTTTGTTTGTTTCTATAATTCTCATCTCATTTGTTATTTGAAAATCTTGAAACCATATCTTGATTGCTTTTGTATTATTAGTTTAGATTAATTAAGTTAGAATTAAATTGATTCTCAATCCCTAGTTGGAACGACCTCGTATTTACATACTATACTAACGATGATTTGTGTGCTTGCAAGTTTTAATTAATTTCACAACAAAATTTTAGCGTTGTCAGTCAGGGAACGACGATTAGTTTTAATTCTAATTTAATTGCTTTTATTTTTCTTTTTCTAACTTGATTTGTTTCCATTTAATTTTTCGTTGCAGGTTCTATACGTGTCTTTTGCAGCAATTTTGGACATCTTTTTGGAAGTTTTTATAGACTTATTACATATCACCAGAAAAGATCTACGAGTCTACTTTTTAATGCAATTGATAGATCATCATTTTCAGCTCTAAGCTGAGAGATAATTGTAAAATACTAACTAGTGCTCAATTTATCGGAAATCAGGCAGCTTTTGTTTTAGTTCCAACTCGACTTCAAATTAACTCCATTATGCTCTTTACTCATTCTCAGGGGCTCTAAACTCTTCTCTATATTTTCTTGTTTTTATTTTTCTTATCTCTCTTTCATGTTTTTATGTGCATTGCATGTTTTCATTCTTTCAACATTGGGACAATGTTAGATTTAAATGTGGGGGAAGGGAATTTGATTTTCTTTTTGTTCATTCTATTTATTATTATTATTATTATTATTATTATTGTTATTATATTTTTTTACATGTGTAATTTGTGTTTGTTTATGTCTTGAGTTTTTGGATACCTTTCAATTATGTCTAAGATTTTTCTAAGCATTAAATAAAAAATATTCTTATTATCTTAGCTTGATTTTTAATCTCATTATTTTTCATTATGATTAATTACTTGTCATAGATTAAGTTTACTGAGATATAGAAATTATTAAAAGTCACTCTTGTGCTATTCGAAGCTTTTGATCAATACATGTTCTGATTTTGAAAATGATTAAAAGGACTTATGATTTCCACCATTACCAAATTTCCATGTTTCCAATCTTTGTGCATACGTGCACAACCCCATAGATAACCCCTTTGAGCTTATATGTTTAGCTTTTTCAATTCTTCACCCATATGATATTTTAAGCCTTAGTATAGTTACATCAATACCTTTGTTCTAAAGATCTAGTAGAGTTATACTTTGGTGATTTGTTCATATTTCATAAGAAGGAGGTGGTGATGAAGAGTAAGTGTGGGAGGGGATAGAGAAAAAAAATTATTGGCGTTGTGTGAAAAAAAAAACAAGAAAAAAAAAAGAAAAAGAAAGAAAAAAAAAGGAAGAGAAATGCATAAATGGAAGTGACGGCAAGTACGTAAGAAGAAGAAAAGAAGAAAAAAGAATTGGATTAAGTTCCCCGTATGAGATTGAGGAGTTTGTTTGCAATTGGATGCCTAATATTGTTATTATTGGTCTTTGTCTTTTTTAGTGTTATTCTAAGATGATCTTATGACTCTACTATGTTTTTTAGGATGTTTCGTATTTTCATATCCTTTTATTGTTTAAATCCTAACCATGACCTAGTTATAATCTTGATAAAGTCCTTTTATGATCCTTAAGATGGACAACCTTTGATATGTGGAGATGTGTTATAAGAGTGAGCATATGATTTGGGTCCATTTGTGCAAGTAATTAATATCCTTGATGAGATCTTTATTTTTCACAAAGTGATTTTCCTTCTTAATATGTAAGCTATTTATTTGCCTTTATATTTTCTCTCTCAAAAGATTGATATTTCCGAGAGTACTTGAGATTTGAGAATGTACAGAGATGCATAGAGAAAGGGAATGAAGAAGGATAAATAAGTGTGTAAAGTTTCTTTCAGTGGTCATATCTGTTTCAATTAAATCTAAATGCCACAAACTGTATGTCCCGTTCTATCTCGTAAATTCAGTCCTACATGTGAGCGGGCCTGAACACTCATATGTTTCTATGAAAGACATACCTATATGTTCTCTACTAAAAGACAAACCTTGATTAATTTTTTTAAAATACATTAGCACGAACGTCTGTTATGGAGAACTTAAAAACCCTATAAGCAACTTCACCTTCTCCTATTCCTTTATAGTCATCACAACGCACACTGATCGAGGCAAACAAGCAAACTTACCTTAGGCTTCCCTGACCCCCCTTCTCGATGTTACATCGAAATTAGTCATCCTAGCCTAGTGCCACTGCCAACCGCCAGTTGTGTTGCACCTAGTGTCCTAGCACCACAACAACCTCATGCTTCTTCACTACTACTACTACTACTACACTTTACACTAAAACTCTAGCTACAACCCCATTAATATTCAACGGTCTCTGCCAACTAGAACCTTTTGCCACAAAGAGAGGAATACGAGACTTTGAACACTGTATAAAACGACTAACTTGTTTACTTAAAAAAAAAGACTTGTGTGGCTCTTTTTAAGTTTTGATTAATGAAATTATTTAATATAAGTTCAAACTTTAAATCTTTGTAATCACGAATTTAAACTTTTTACTCTATTATTATTTTTTGAATGATTTTTTTGCAATCCACTAGATTGAGTTATTAAATTGAACTTCTATTTTGCAGCAACTTATAGAATATTCAATTCGCTTCTAAAGTTATTGAGAAGAAAATTAACCGTTCCTGTAAATTTGTATTTGGATAGAAAAATAACTCCACAGTCCACACGGTACCTAACATTCCAAGGAAACATAATTTTTGACATTCTTTTTGAGTTATTTTGTGTTTGAAGTAAACACCGTTGTTGTGTTTGTATGGCCACTCAACAACACCAACAACACGAAGAAAAAGAAGAAGAAGCGAAGACTTCCAAAACGAGCTAAGAGACACATACCACAGAGACAGTCATGATCGTTTCTTCAATCGAACAACCTTCCTGGTTTTCCCCCAAAAAGTAAACCACCCTTTTCCTTTTCCGGCTTCGTTTTGACTTCTTCCATTCAATTCCGGCCAAAGTTTTTGACTTTATATCCTCTTGGATTGTTTTCATCTCTTGGGTTTCGAAAAAGAACCAAACTTTGTGTCCTATCGGACTGGTGTAGACCAATTTGACTTTGCTTAGTTTGAATTCCGAGTGTTGGAGTTTAGCTTTCATCTTTCTGTTTTCCCTCAGATTCCAAATAACCGATTTTTATGTATTTTTTTTGTTAGTTATGATTATAGTTTGATTGATTTGTTTGAGTTTGAGTCCGAGCTTGGTTGGAACTCAACTCAACTACTAGGATTGAATGATTTTGATGTTGTCATTGCAGGTTACTTGTGATATTCTGTGTGATTAACTTGATAAATTATGTGGACCGAGGAGCAATTGCAAGCAATGGTGTGAATGGGACTCTTGGAACTTGTACTGAAGGTGGAACATGCACATCCGGCAGTGGCATACAGTAAGAATTACTTCCTTCTGGGCTTTTGAGTTCGGGGTTGTCAGTGAGTAATTTGATGTCATGTTTGCATACATTAAGAATTAGAACCATGCTGAGATTTCACGGCATGTCATGAGGTTTAATAAGATGTAGACATAGTGTCCATATTGATATGTTGGTGTTTATATAATGAGTCCATCATGGTTGATGCTCATGCACACTGATCTGGCGTCTGTAGAATGTTCACTAACTGGACTGTTGTTTGAAACTTGGAGAGTGAGGTGGCTATGTGGGAATCTGCTAAGGTTTTATTCGTCTTTGCACAACTTTATGGTGTTATATAAGGGTTTTACTGAAGCTTGCAATGTCTTTGAGACCGATATATTATATCCGTATAATCTTAGCTTAAACTTCCCAACTTTCATGGGGGAATAGGATTTTGTATTTAGAAATATTCATCTGATCTTCTAGGCCTTTTCTTTTCGGTTTGTACAGCATAAGATGAAAATTGGATTCCTTAGTCTCTTTTTGTGTGTAGGGGTGATTTTGACTTGAGCAATTTTGAAGATGGATGCCTCTCATCTGCTTTTATGGTTGGACTTCTGGTGGCTTCTCCAATTTTTGCTTCACTAGCAAAAAGGTATGGAATCATCTTTTGGCATTAGACTATATGATGATGCATAATATTGAAGATGACATCTCAATGCATTGAACACAATCACTTTTCTTGACAAGTTAAAAACATGTGAAGAGTGTACTATCCAGCCGTACGTCTATATAATTTTCTTAGTGAGCTATTGTACAATAAGTGTACACCAAGATAGACGATAAAATGTGTAAAACTAAAACTTTGCAAGGACATACAAGATCCTCTTCCAGTGAATTAAAGCTCCTAATGCTTTATCCTGTAGCATAACTTCCAAATTGGAAGCTTTTCAGCTTCTCTTTAACAGGAAACACCAAAAGACCAGTAGTACAAGCTTCCAAAGGATCTGCATAAAAGAATTCTTTACTAACCTTGCGCTACAAATAAAATTGCATGAGGGAATTATGCCTCCAAGGGGGCATGTATGTAAGTCTGCAGTTAGGTTATTCAAAGATGGGACATTCCAGCTGATTTTGACTTAATTGTTTTAAAGCTACACTTGTTTTGGAGGTAAAGAATGGGTCGTTCTGGATAAATGTGCTGCAATGCCCATGTTTAGGTCATTTGGATGGAACTGGATCCTTGTAGGACAGAGTCATCTTCTAGACAGTTTATGGGCATTTATTTTTCCCTTTAGCAGATTATTGTCCACTGAGCTGTAGAGCTTCCTGTTATTCATATTTTTTTAGTCACTTATCAATCGAAGAAAGATGTGTCTCCCCTGGGCATAGAAGAGCTTTTATTTGCTGATTATTCTTTGAAAGTGGATCTTTTGTTTTCTCTAGTTGCTTATTAGAATTTTTTACTTTCTCTTCATGAGATAAATAAGATTTTTCTGTGATTTCGTATTTGTGTACTACCAAATTTGCAGTGTAAATCCATTTAGGCTCATTGGAGTTGGGTTGTCAGTTTGGACTTTTGCAGTAGTTGGCTGTGGTATTTCATTCAACTTCTGGTCCATAACTATCTTCCGGATGTAAGTGATGTTTATCTTTCTTTCTTTTTTATTAACACCGCCTGGAATTGTGTCTTTCAATTTTGAATAATCGAGTTATGAAAAAAAAACAAGTTTGCTGGCTAATTAGTATTTTTATTATTTATTATTTTGCATATTCTTTCTCAAAAGGCTAGTTGGTGTTGGCGAGGCTTCATTTATTAGTCTTGCAGCTCCATTCATTGATGATAATGCGCCCGCTGCTCAGGTACTGTCTTTTTTCATATCAATTTGTTCAAGTGTGTATGATCTGAAATAATTATGCTTTTGCTGATTATTTTAGTTAAGTATAATCATTATTTTTTATATTGTTTGGGGCCTTGGGATCACTTTAACGCAATGATGAGGCTAAGAGCTAGTATAGTTCTAGACTTCTAGGTAAGATGACATATCTTGCACTTTATTCAAATATCCCTCCACACTTTTGGCTTTTGTTTACTCCACCCCTGATCATTCCTATTTCTCTTTATTGCTTCGACAACATATGATCAAGGCTTGGATGGATGATGTGTTAAACAAAAATTTAGCTGGAGCTCATTACTTCTGAACAAAGATGCAAGCTCCATTTCCAGTTGGATATGGATATATATATATATATATATATATATAGCTCATTGCTTCTGAACAAAGATGCAAGCTCCATTTCCAGTTGGATATGGATATATTATATATATATATATATCCATATCCAACTGGAAATGGAGCTGGCCTCTTTAGGTGCGGTCGTCTCGATTCCGGCGACGGCAGGACACAACGGCGTGGCGGACCAGCACAATCACACTACTCATCTCCCAACGATCCCGTCTGTGCAGGCCGGAGCTCTATCAGCGATGCACGACGGCCGGAATTTGCAAAAATCAAGTTTATGGGCAGATTTCGGCGATTTCGCGATTCTGGCCACCGTGGGTCGCCGATGGAGCTCCGACCGGCACAGACAGGACCGCCGAGAGGTGGAGTGTGGCTGTCGTGGTCCGCCCTATGGTTGCGGCTTGCCGTTGCCAGAATCGGCGAAATCCGTACCTTAAGTAAGGTACGGACGTCCGCACCTGACAATTCTTCTCTATATATATATATATACAAGTCGTTTCAGGTGCGGACGTCCCGATTCTGGTGACGGCATGCTGCAACGGCGCGGCGGACCAGCACAACCGCACTACCCACCTCCCTGCGATCCCGTCTGTGCCGGCCCAAGCTCGATTGGCGACCCACGGCGGCTGGAATCTGCAAAAATCAAGTTTCTTGGCAGATTCTGGCTGTCGTGGGTTGCCGATGGAGCTCCGCCACCACAGATGGGACCGCTGAGAGGTGGGGAGTGCGGCTGTCGTGGTCCACCCCGCCGTTGCAGCCTGCCATCGCCGGAATCGGCGAATCCGTACCTTACATAAGGTACGAATGTCCGCACCTGAAAATTCTCCTATATATATATGTAGAGGCATTACCAATCATTACATTTCTTTGAACCACAATGATCCTGCCGGTTCTCTACATATTCTCATGCAAGCCATGGAAATGTTATGTGAAGATAACTAGATGCCTCATTGCTAGTTTTAGAAGATAGTGTTTTAAAGCAACAATAAAACATTTTAAAGTTTGTTCACTTTATCTGCTTAGACATAGGATTTAGTTCCAATACAGTCATCTCATATAGAAAGCTTTTCAGATCTTGTAGATGGAATAGTCCTGAAAGAAAGCCAGTTAAATGCAGGCTAATACTGTACTCAATTCAAAGCTCATCGCTTCCCACCCCTTAATAGTCATAAATGATTCATCTATTGCACTCCATATGTAAACCTACAACCCTCCAGAGCAATTGATTTTAAGAAAACGACTTCTCGTGTCAAGATGGTTCACCTAGCATTATTTTCTAAGAAAACGGCTTCTCATTGTGTTACAAATGGTCCAGGATGTAATGTAATATCTAACTGTAATTTTATGTAATTCCAAACTTTAATCCCTTGACTAATAGGTAGAAGCCTTTACTTTTTGGGTGTAATTAAATATTTAGTATTTGGTGTATGTTAAATCTTCTTATTAAGGTATGGTAGCACTGCTAATCAATGGAGTCATATTGGGTTCATCTGATAGTAACGGCTTTCCTAAGCTCTCAGTACCTTTTTGCTATGTTCTTAGTTGTTGGTCTACTTTTCTATACTTTATTTTAACCCATAATTCAATTATTCTTGTTACTGTAGCACCTCATTGATTTTTTTGCTTATATTCTTCTATGGTTGAGGCAACTGACTTATACTGTGTCTTTTGTCTCAGAAAACGGTGTGGCTTTCAATATTCTACATGTGCATACCATCTGGATATGCACTTGGTTATGTATATGGTGGGTTGGTAAGTGTTATTGCCAATTGCTGTTTAATTTATGCAAGAATAAGTAGTCTCCTATTTTTGTTGGCAATAATGATTTAGTCCCCTTGGTCAGCTGAAAAATGCTTAGATCCCATAAATCTGCTTTTTTCAACTTCAATTGTATTTCCTTTGTGTTTGATTCCTTCACTGATTCCGAATTTCGTCACAATTTCCTTACCTTGATAATAAGCCCATTGGTTTTTTCTATGTAGGTGGGAACTTATTCCAATTGGCGTTTTGCCTTCTGGGGGGAGGCAATCCTGATGCTTCCGTTTGCTATTCTAGGATTTGTAATGAAGCCTTTGCAGCTTAAAGGTGAACTTCTATGCATTGAGTCATTGTGATCCAGTAACGTTTTGACAGCCATTGCTAAAGAAAATTTTGATTGTAGGTTTTACGCCTGCTGAATCAAAAAATGTGATGACAGGGCTGGAGACGGGTGGCTCAGAAGTTGAAGGTTATTAATTTATCATTAGAAAGCAGCATACACAATATGTGTGACTGTCTGGACCTCTATTGAAGAACCATTTAATGTTTATTATAAATTTTCGATTTCTTTTTGAGGATTTTATTATATGTTATTGTTCTTTAAACCTCTTTGAACAACAATTATTATATTATTTATAGGTTTCCTTGGACATTGCTAATCATGTTTTGGCATTCAATGCAACAGGTTCTTGTGTTTCGAATGGTAAAGATGGATTTTCAGTGGAGGGAGATGCCAAATATTCTACCATATATGAACAGAATGAGTGAGGACAATTATCTGAAGGCTTTTGTACTGTTGTTTGCACATTTGTGTACATATGTGTTTGAATATCTTTTATTCAGTTAGGAGAAACTATAGGTCATACCGATGTATACCTTCTGCAGTTGGTTACCATAGTAGAAACTCGATGGCTTGCTGATGTAGGGCTTCTCTGATTAAGAATTCCTAGCAGTTATCATACATATGATAATGTATTTTGAATTTTGACATCTTGGATCTTCTTTGATGGCAGGATGAACTTTGCAACGAAGATAAAGGATCAAATTTCAAGGTTTACCAAAGATATGAAGATGCTTTTGGTTGAGAAGGTTTATGTTGTTAATGTTCTAGGTACTATGTTTTTTCCTCTTTACCAAATTATTTTCAATTTGTCTTTTGCATCTGATATCTTGGTTCATTGTGATTTTCTCATAAAGTTTTTTCTGTAACTATATTTTCTGAAGTCACTGAATGATCGTTATTTTGAGTTGTTAGTATTTAAAGAAATATTATTGCTTCACACAGCTCACTTCATACTCTGAAATTTTCATTCTTAGGTTACGTCGCGTACAACTTTGTGATTGGTGCATACTCATATTGGGGGCCTAAGGCTGGTTATAATATATACAATATGGTAAGCAATTGCACTGGGTTTACTCTTGAGATTTGTATTGTTTAATACTTTAATATAATGCTTTTCCTTTTTTTTTAATTCATATCGTAGTGATAAGTAGTGACTGATAAGTGTTTGGGACATAGAACTATGATAAATTGTGTAACTCATGCCCTTTTGGCAGACTGATGCAGATTTGATATTTGGAGGTGTTACAATTGTTTGCGGAATATTGGGTACAGTAGCAGGAGGCTTACTTTTGGATTTCATGACCAGCAGTATCTCTAATGCTTTCAAGGTAGATATTCATGTGTCATACTGAACGGATTTATTATTCTTGATGCTGTTGTTTACCAATTACTGCATGCACTATTTTCTTCTCTTCAGTGATGTGTACGTTAAAGTGAGCTAGTCCATCAGCTTTTGAAAATGCTAGTTGGTCTTCTGATTTTTTATACGTTTTTTTTCTTGTTGAATTCAGTCACCTACTTACTAACAAAATGCTAAAGGTGAAGTGGTAGAAATAAAAGAAAAATGAAACAACCTCTTAACAGGGTGTCAAGGTAGGTACTCGTAAAGTCGAATCTTGTAGTTCAAACTTATTATTATTCAACAGTAATCCCTTTAGTGGTGGACAGCCCCCCACATATAAGGACTGAATCCCAGTGTTTTAACTGTTTCTCCAATCTTATTACCTTGACTTTGGTTTATCCATTTTTTAAAATTATCTATTCATCATTACTATTTATAATATGCATGCATGTGCGCACTCATGCAGGACAAATTCCACCAAGAGATATCTGGGGAAGTTGGTATTTTAGGGAAAAAAAAAAGCTTGAAAAAAAGTTCTCGTAGGGACAGTCTAATCAAAAATGAATATTTTGACTTTTTCGTGTGATAATCTTCCCTAGCAGAAAGAGCTATACAAAGACAATGTTGTTGCAATGTAGTATTGATGCTCATCAGCCATTTTCTGGTTTAATAATTTTAGTGATAGTTTGTGGAAGAAAATAATAAATTGCATTTTACCATATATTCGTAACAAAGCCAGATACCCTAGTCCAAGACTAAAATACCATGAGAGGGGGGAATTTGCAGCATATAGTTGTAGTTTAAGGTATTTATGACCTTTGATCCCTTCCATTTTTCTGCAATTGTTGCTGGTGTTATATATTCCATATTGTTTTTCTTGTATCTTGCACATCTGATAACATATATATGGATGTTGTTGTAGCTTCTCATATAGTTGTACTTTATGGTATATATGACCGTTGATGCTTTCCATGTTTGTGCAATTGTTATTCCGTTTTTTTTCTTGTATTTTGCACATCTCAAAATAAATAATGGATGTTTTCGCAGCTTCTGTCAGCAGCTACGTTTTTTGGGGCAATATTTTGCTTCAGTGCGTTTTGCTTCTCAAACATGTATGCTTTCCTAGCTTTTTTCTCAGTTGGGGAGCTGCTTGTCTTTGCAACTCAGGTACTAAAACAAGTTGTATTGTATTATTTGATTAAATGGTTGAATTCGCCTGTGCTGCTAGTGCATGCTTAAAAGTTTATACTTGATGGTTTAAGTTGTTAATACTCTTTGGGGTAATTATAGGTTTAATCTGGATTCTGGAATACCGTATTCCGTAGTTACCATTATGATTATGTGGTGTCATTGACTTGATAATGCATTTACGACCTGAACTATGGTATACTTGCTCTGACTATCCATGTTTCCCTTCGCAGGGTCCTGTAAATTACATTTGTCTGCACTGCGTTAAACCTAGTATGAGACCACTAGCTATGGCTATGTCTACTGTTTCTATTCATCTACTTGGGGATGTGCCTTCCTCCCCTCTTGTTGGAGTTCTCCAGGTTAGTCTTCTATGTTTAATTGTTTATTATCATGTGTATAACACATGATATGACTATACTGCACTCTATTCAGAACTTGGCAAGAAGCAGTTAATGAACTGAGAGGTGGCTCTCTATTTGATACCCCTTTCACCTGATCACGAAGTCAACATAGTAATTGTTTGACTTTTGGTTGTGGTTGTGGTTAAGCACTGATTCAAAGTGCATTACTGGAACCTGTATGGTGAAAATCATAACTTCCATTCCTTATGATGAAACTGAGTTCTATCAAATAACTAATTAATTAAGTAAATTTTTATCTTCGTATTTGACGGTAGATCATATAATATCTTTGTTTATAAGCTCTGCTTTCATATAAAATTACTATAGCAGCCAAAGGATGGTAATAGTCATGTAAAACTCACCTGTCGTATGTTTTGATTTCTTTTGTTTCTGGTTGTAGGATTACATTAACAATTGGAGGGCGACTGCTCTTATTCTAACATCTGTATTTATTCCAGCGGCTGGTATATGGTTTATAGGTAAGCTTTTGTTAGCTTGTTTGTTCCCACGGAAGTCATTCATAACACAATAGGCCAATAGCATGTTATTAATGTCAATGAAGTTGTAGTAATTGTAGATACAGCAGTATAGTACTGGTAAGAGTGTAGATTACTTGGTGTCAATACCTGACCATATCCAGGTCACTACAAAAGAGCTAAAATAAATTAATGGCAACTCCCATCATGTCGATGAAACCATCAAAGTTTACTCTTGCTATCTGTATGTCGCTAAGATCCTATAGTCAGCCTTGAGAAAACGCTCAACTGACATCAGTGTCATCATTACCACCGAAGTGACCAAACTGGATCATTAGTTTTATTAATCTTTGTTTGTATACCATCACAGGAATTTTTCTGCCTAGTGTGGATAGATTTGATGAAGAAAGTGAGAATCAGATCTCAACAACTGAAAGGTCAAGCGCGACTCCTCTGCTTGGAGGGACGAAGACAGAATCGACTGTATCTGCTGCTGAAGTTTAATATGAAAAACCCCAGAAGTTTATTTATAGTATGTCCGTTAAGATTAAGTCATGTAAATATCGTCACAGGTTAATAATGGGCAATTCTCTCTTATTCTTTGGTCATTATTACGATGACAATTTATACTGTACCTTTCAATTTTTGCAATGCTTGTAAATAGAGATTGTCCATAAGGTCATTTCTGCGTTAAGTCCCTATTCAGACCGCTGTTTTCCATCTGCCCGGCTAAAAACTAGTACGACACCCGGTACTAAATGCAGTAAGCCAGTTATTAAAACAGATTGGTCCCTTTTTCTTTTTTTTCTCTTGAGCCAAATAATATATTGCTTGAATTACAATGAAGTAGCATCCACTCAGGATCTTGATCAGACCAATTCAAAACAAGCCTCAATTTGTAAGCTTCTCCAGCCAGTCTGAGCAACTGCATTAGCAGTTCTGGGAGCAAAAACCACCGAGATACCAGTTGTGCCTTATAGTCCAGTTTTCACGTCATCAATGACATTACCATATTCCAAATACTGGTAATCAGGCATCTGAATTTCTTTTAACTGCTTGTAACCAATCGATCTCGGTAACATAACCGGATATCTGTTTTCAGTGAAGGAACTGCAAACCTTTTTTAATTCCTAGAAGCCTAGAGCTACACTTGTTAGCTGAGGTGACCAGTCTTGTGATGCGCAAAGCCTCCTAGAAATCAACTATTGTGATCTCGAAGAACCCCTCCTGTTCCACCATCAGCATGATATGAGAGGAAAGCCCCATCGACATTGAGTTTCTAAGTCCCAGCAGGTGCAGGCGATTCCCATCTCTGCTTTCTCCCCTGCTAGTGACGATAGAAGTAGACAATTTGCCTGGTGCAGTTTGGGTCTGATTGGACCACATCACTGGATTTATTTTCTTGCAAGTCATTACTCGTTCAAGCATCCACTCTTAAATTAAAGACTCGAGAGATGGAAGTTGTAAGGATAAAAGACCTGTGATGATCACTTTTGCTTGTCTTCATATGGATGAGGGATGAAACACACTGTAGGTCACCCTGAACAATTCACTTGGGGGTCTGGTAGGCAGGAGGCTCTGACAAGTACGCCAAGCGAATATCTTCACTTGGGGTCTTTGCATGCCAAGCCTTTTTCCACAAGATTTTGAACAATTCACCAGTTGAAGTGGAAGAAAATGCATTAGCCATTACTCTACTTTCTATTATATAACTCTTACAGAAAGGATCCAGGTTCTTGTAGTTGGACTGATCAAATCAGAGACGAATTCAAAACCGCAGTCATGTAACTGCTGCACGCACCAGATAACTAGAACAATTTGGAATCCATGTAGGTGCCTTCGACAATCCCTCAAAAAATTCCTGCCGTGATACTACGTGGGGAGAATGAAGGCTTAATAAAGAATGATAATTGTGGATAGTAGCTTAACAAACCTGATGTTTAATCAAGAACAGGGATCATGTAGGAAAGCAATCTTCAACCATCCATCTTATTCGGAGTCAAACTGTTCTAGGAGACTGGATCGTGCAAATTAATACTCCTTACGGATGACCGTATTGATACTGAAAAAAGGTACAAGAATTTCATATAAAGTGTACAAGAATACTTTCATATACAATACAGATGCAGAGCAGTTAAAACGAAGTTGATCACCAACAAAAAATCTAAATCCCTTTGGAGGTTCTGGCGGATCCCAAAGCCATTCAATGCTTAAACATTTATTTGAAGTCCTAAGCGTGTCTTCTCTTCTCCTTGTCTTTCCTATGTTTCCGGTCGTCTGAGGAATGCCGTTTTTCACGCTTCTCACGTTTTTCACGTCTCTCAGGTTTCTCGTGCTTCCTCTCTTCACGCCTCCTTTTCCTTCGACTGCTTTCATCCTCGGACTCCTCTTCAACTTTTTCTCTCGGTGGAGGATTAGGCAAAGGAACATCTTCGATTTTAGGTTCACCCCCCTTGACTGCAGGTTGAACAGAAGTTGAACCATCCCAAGGGACAGGTGCTCTACAGTATGATATACGACAAAACATGGTTAAAATCGAAGGATAGAATGATCGATGATGTATCAAAATATATCACTCAATAAACAATGAAGGGAATACAGACAAGACCACAGGATGCATATCAAATATATAGCAGAAACACCCTAAACTTTAGTTGCACAACAAAGTGAAACATGTCACTTCAAACGCTGCCATGAAACATATTTCAAATGGCTTTTTTTGAAAGGGGCATACTATACCTTTTTCAGACTATTCTCATATGATCTAAAGCAAAGTTCTTGAGCTAGTACATGTATAACAACTAAATGAGATCAATTCTTGCTACTTCAGTCTTAAGGTTGAACCATATATTACGCTTGCTCCTTCATCCTATTCCAGTTTCTTCATCCCAAGCTCAAACTTCCACCACCCATGACAACTTTTCCATTTAGCGATTCTAACAAACAAAGTTTTTACTTAATGCTAGAGATTATAAACCTTATCGAATCTCAGACTTTGATGATATATACACAAGTTTTTACTTAATGACAGATATTATATAAGCCTATCGAATCTCAGAATCTGATGTATATCCAAGTTTTCACTAAATGCTAGAGATTATATAAGCCTATCCACTCTCAGAGATTGATGTATATACTATCTTTCGGTTTCATCTAATTATAGCGGCTCAACTACATGTACTTTCACTGTCTATCACTAATTATTGCAG
Source organism: Argentina anserina (assembly GCF_933775445.1). Taxonomy (NCBI): domain Eukaryota; kingdom Viridiplantae; phylum Streptophyta; class Magnoliopsida; order Rosales; family Rosaceae; genus Argentina; species Argentina anserina. The sequence continues at coordinate 8,657,164 of NC_065873.1, read as the reverse complement.
ACGATTTTCATTACAGCTTGACTTTTTCTTTTGTTTTAAAAGAAATTGCAACAGATGTGGTGGTGCAATGCTGTAAAAAAAAGTTATTTTGAGTTACCAACCTTGAAAAACCAAGACCATGTACGTGCGCTGCTTCAGCATGGCCTTCACCCAAGTCCTCTGCAGTAGAACCACGCTTCACCAATTCTGAGAACTCGTGCTTATCAAGCTGATTGCCTTGAGGTCGGTTTGCACGCTTAGGAGCTAAGCCAAGAGCCTCCCTCATAGCCTGATCCTCTTCCTCTTTAATTCTTTTAATCTCCTCTTTTGCAGCATCCATTTCAGCACTCAATGTTTTTTTGTCTCTGCTGTACCAATTTAGATCCTTACCTGTTGAAGCAGCATAATGAACAATGGTGAACAGACCTTTTTAGTCTCTAAGTGAAAATTACAAACACAAAGACAAAAGTCCTCTTTAGCATCTAACTAATATGATATAACCAGTCATAACCAGTTTTTTTCCCAAAAAAGAAAGGATTAAAGATAATTTGAAGTGACTTAACATTCTTGATTTGGTTTATATGTTGAAAGGACAAAGAAGATAGGGCATGCAAACAATAAATCCTTTATGGGTTCTAGCCATTATTACAAAAAAAAAAAGATGAGATTGGTCTTGCAAATAAAACATAAAACGTATAATAATGTTATGGACTATTTCAAATGACTAACTTTTTTCTGATGTGGCTAGTATATTGAAAGGAATGAAGTGTATATGTACTACAATGAATGCTTTAGATTCTGGAAAACATTGCGGATTTGCACCCATGACTAATGTCCTATAAAATCAGATGGCACATTTCAAAACAAAATAAAGAGGCAAATAATTAGTACAAGACTCGAAAACATTGGAAGGCAATAACTGTACTGACAAAAATTACCACAAATTCAAAAGGTATATCAATGACCTTCAAGACAAAAATGAATGGATAATTAAACGAATATAAGCATAGCATTGATTGATTCATCACCCAAAAAAACTGACACCTTATCCTTCCAACTGAAAAATAACTAAATACTTGATGTAAAGTGGTTAAATGAAAGAATAGAACTATAACATTGTAAAAAAGCATCATGATCTACCTTTTTGCCATCTACCAACAGGGGCCTTAACACTGTGGCCAAGGTAATTCTCACGGTGCTTGTCGACCTTAACATCATCCCAACTAAACTCTGTGGAACAAAAACAAGCAGAATAATTAAGATACCAAAAAGATAACGCACCTTCCAAACACTATGCAGTTATCCACCTAAATGATAAGAGCTATTTTTATTCATCATGACTCTGTGTATGCAAGTAAAGTGAGAGTATAGAAACCTTTTAAAGGTTCCTTCATGTTTTCACAGGATTTCAGACTTTCATAGTACTCAGGGCATTAGATTCGTGATTCCTCTTAATTATATATGTTTGAGTTACACTCTTTTTCTTTGGTACTTGTATTCCCTTGTTGGAATTTGGCTGCCTGTTTGAATGTTATATATTGACATCACAATGTGTCCCTCTTCTCCCTTCCTTAATACTCTATTTGTATCCCTCATCTCTCTCTCTCTCTCTCTCTCTCTCTCTCAATTATTCTTAGTTTCTAGTTTCTCCCACATCAACATGTTCCCTGTATTTATGTTCAGTATAAGTAAAAAAACATAACATGCACCTGTGTACCATGTCACAAACCTACAAAAAGGACATATCTCTTGGACTCAGCAAACTGATGCATAATTAACAACTCTCCATATGCACATTTCACCAAAAAAAAAAAGAACTCTATTGTAAACATCTAATCATTAAAAAAGAAAAGTATAAATAACAACAAATCTGAGATAACAACACCAATTACAATCATCAAAATCACCTGGCACAAAAAAAAAAGAAAAAAAAAAGAGAGACAAAGACCCGGGAGAAAGAAATTGTGTTAAAGAATATAAATAAAGCAAGGGAGAGAGGTTATTACGGTCTCGACCACCGCGAACTCCACCTCTGGTAGGATGATACATCTTGTATTTGTCAACAACAAGAGAGCAGACAACTCCCTTTCTGTGTTTGGATCTGCCCACATTAGAAAACTTTGTGAGACTATTTTCTTAAGCAGAGCAACAGCGTATACGAATTTCAAAAGGACAACCAATAGAAAGAAACTGACCCAATGAATTCAGTTATTACAAATTATTAAGTTCCATTCAACTCAACTGAGAAAGAAACACAGCAAGACCCTAGAACATGGCCCAGAAATCAGATACCCAATCTACGAATTCAAGTCAAAGATTGAACAACGAAACCCTACCCAAAACCCAAACTTAAACAACAGCTGAGAAGACGGAGATTATGAATAAGCCAAAGATGCCTAACAGGTGTATCTGCCAACAGAATTTGCGATGATCAAGTGATAGCGAAGAGAGGTAAAAAGAGAGGAACTTGACTGCGAAGGTATTAGATTTTGGTTGATCCCTTTTGATTAAATGGGGATGCCAAGTCCAACGTATCCTAACTACTTACAAAATACAACGTATCTAGAGACATAACATGACTGAATGGCAGCTAGTCCTTAATTTAAACCTCGATAAACAATGACTGCAAATAAAAATTAGGATCATTATCTCTATAATTTCAAACATATGAATCACTGCCGAGCCAGTTTAATGCCAACAATCCAACATATGATTCATTTATTCACATATTACTGCCAATTCAATTCAAGTGATAAATCCAATTTTATTTTATCAATCCAAATATACATGAAAAGAAAAACTGCAATCTTGATCCAGAACTCAATCCGTACCTTTGATTGCCCGAATGGATTGGAGGGTTAGGGTTTCAAATTGGGGGTTTCGATTTGTGCAGAACCACCGGCGACGACGAATCTGGGCACCGATGAAGATCTTAAATCTATCTCCCGTTGTATTATCGAAATATATATATATATAGATACAGTCCCGCTCACCTGCGGGAGAGGTTTTCAGGGACAAGTCCCTTACCATTGTTAGATTTAAATGAAGCTGATCTAAGGGTTAAGAGGAACACCAAGATGTGCAAAGAGTCGTAGCCAAGTATTACCCCATCTGATCACTATTCATCTTCTTCTCCTGTCATATTTCCCCCCGGAAAGCCATTCCGAGAATTTGAGATGAATCTCCTCCCATAATGCAATTTATCTGCAATCTCTTCACATATTTGTATATCATGGTCATTTATATCATAATCTTTCGTTTTTCATGAGGTTGGTCCTATTTGGAGGAGAAAAAACAGTGCTCAGATCAGTTTTGTTTAAATCTAACGATGGTGACGGACTGTATATATAGATAATTATATCTTACTAATATAACCGGAATATGCTTTGTAAATCAAAACGCATGTGACAATATATATAGTCTTTATATTATATATTAATGTAAAATTATTTTTAATATATAAGAGATAATATAGTAAACATAAACTTGAGAGCAAAACCACTCTAAGATATGAGAGCTCTCCTCTCTCTCATATAGCGTCGTCAACAGACCCTAGATCTAGGGTTTTGCTCTTTGTAATTATTGGCTCTTAGGGTCGGTAGAAGGTGGTGTTACTATTGTGTATGGTGGTTGGACTGTTCTTAGGTTGTACGATGGAAGGGCTCAATTCCGGTTGGGGTGATTTTTTTCGGGTTCTCGGTTGGTTACCCGATGGTGGAGGGGTTTGTTCCCGGTTGGAAGTAGGGTTGGCGGAGTCTAGTGGCAGCAGGTAGCGTGACATCTAGTTCGGGTTGGCTAGAATGTTGTATTGCTCCAACAGAGGCAGGCCCAGGTTGGTGGGCTAAAATTGGGTTTGGGTGCTCAATTTTGGGCTTGGAGTTTCTTGGGCATGGTTGGAATTGAGTTGTGAGACCCACTTATTATTGGGCTTGGATATGGGACCCAAGAGGTTGTTGTTGGCGGCCTAGGTGTTCTCTCGTGGTATTACGTATGGAGTTCCGTTCTAGGGTTTTCAGCATTGAGATTGCCTGGGTTTTTCCTCGACACTTTCGTGTGGTTCATCAATGTCCCACAATAGCGTTCCATGTTTCTGGTGCATTCCTACATATTACGTACACTCCTTGGTGACCGGCTCCTCCTGCTCCTTGATGTCAATTTATGAGCATCTCCTCAGAGATTCAACATAAATTTAATTAGGTTCTAGGTTGTCTAAAACCCTAGTTATTTTGCACATGTCATTTTTTTATGTAGTCTGCAAGGGTGGCATGTGTCGTTCATATTGTTTCGTACATTTCTTTTCTTAATACATGACTTTGCGTCATTGATTATAATAAAATATATAATAAGGTAAATGCCTAAATCCAAACTAAAAATAATAATATAACTTTACACTTACCCACCAATCACAACTAACTTACCCACTATTCTTTCTTCATTTCAGTTTTCAGTTTTTTTCCCACACCCAACGGGTGTGTTGTATTATAGTACTGATTTACTTTCAAGTTTCAACATTATATCTCCACTCCTCTACTATTATTAAGCTAGGATGAGAAAATATTACTAAACTAAGAACTGACAGATCTACCATTCTCTTATCAGACTATCATAAAAAAATACAAGGGTTGTAAGGTAAAAAGCAAAATAAATAAACGAAATAAAATTGAGGGGAGATATTTGTGGAAAATCAACCTGAATAGTGGGTAGTGGGAAGTTAGGAATTCTAAATCATGTTGATAAACCAATATTAACTATAGTACTTGTTTTTAAATTATTGTAGAAATTTAGTAGAAATTACACATGTACATGCTAGTTATTATATTATAGGGTCCTATATTATAATAACATTCTTTCTTTTTAGGGGGAAGATGAATAGTTATATTGGATAAAATCTAAAAAGTACATTGCGCGATGCAAAGTACATCAAAAGAAAATTAGAAAAGCATAACCCAATGCACAAATGCATCTAATTAAAGGCTTAAAAGATAGCAAGATGCACAAACCCATCGATAATAAGGAGTAACCATGCAACGTGATGTTGCATGTGATAGGAGCACAAAGTGTGATGTTCTTAATGTATTTATGTCATATTCTTATGTTTTGTTACTTCTTATTTAGCTTATTTGTAATTTAGTATGTTAGGTAGAGCTATGCCGAATTTGGATGTTTTGATGATTAAATTGTGCTAAGTGTTAGAAATCCTTATTGAGCTATGATTCCTTACTCAACTAGGATTCTACTTTCCTATTTTCATTATTTCTTATTCCTTAATTGTCGATTTCTTTTAAGGAACGACAAATCCTAGAAGGACAAGGAGTAGTGGAGCCATGATGTATTCCTAGTGTGACAAGGACATCATGTCCGAGTTGGATACGGAGAGAAGATAGGCCGGTCTAGCATTTCCTAATTCAAGATGGAGAGTTGCCGTGCAGCCTTTGGTTGTCTCTCATTTTGATTTGGTTTCCTACATCAAGTTGGATTTGGAGTACAAGAATCAAAGTTCATATCAAAGAAGATTTCAGCTTCCCAAACTGATTTTATCTCCTACGTGGGACGGCATAAAGGCTATTTCAACTCCTATATATAGAGGCACAGCATCATAGAGAAATCATCATCAACCTTGTGCAATTACTAGCCAAAGCTATGCTCGAATTCCATACCTATCATCTAAGAACCCTAAATCTGATTTCACCCATCACCACCCCTTAGCTTTGAAGTACGCTTGTGAAGAAGTCCATTCCCTTAGAAAGCTACGGCTACACCTTGTAGAATCGCTTGATTGATAAAGTGTAACCATGATTCTCTCCATGTTAATTTCGGTTTTAGGTTTCTCTTGTTCTTGGTTGCGTATGCGATTTATGCTTTGTAAACTTGTTTCGATTTTTTCAATGAAATAACTATTTGTTTCGATTCATATAAAGTTGCGATTTCTAGTTTTTGGTTTTATGATTTTTGGTTTCTACCGTGATCTATCATTGTATGATTTCAATATCTAAGTGTTATGTATACGCTTGTAGCATGATATTTAGGTTGTTGGATTAAAGACTTATACTATGAACATGTTTATATTTTCTATGTAGTTTCGAAAATTACATGTTTGTTGGTTAAGTAGGTAACATGCTTAATGAATTCAATATGCATGGCGTTGGAATTACATGATAGAATAAGTATGTTAGATTTCAATGAAGGTCGTTGGCAAAAGTTGAATGTGTTAAGTGTCTATGTGTTTAGGTTACTGCTTTGGACCCTAATGACATGATTCAACCTTAGTTGTACATTATAGTGTCTCAGCATGATTCTTAGAGGAGGACTAGAACAGTGTCTCAGCATGATTCTTAGAGGAGGACTAGAACTTGATTTTCGTTAGCTTTTATGTGAATTGTTTTGGTGATGGTTTGTGTAAGTGTTGATTGATCACATGTATATATTAGTGTAGGTTTTATTTTTCTGTTTTTATCTTTTTTCCGAAACTTATATCTCAAATCCTTAATCTCTTTGTGAATTCGTTGTTAAATGTTTGTGATTCTTTGCCCTGGTGGATCTCCGATTTGTGAACGATACCCTCTTCCTTTATACTACTAATGATGCTTACAAGGTTAATATTGATGTCGAGTAATCAAACCGATCAACATGACATCGTTGCACTGCGTTCTCAGAAGAGAAGTGTAAAAGTAATCGTGACAATAATTGTGACCGTATCTGAATATGTGATCACTTGGAAGAGATGATCCGCTCAATAGGAACTCAAGAACAATTGAGGGTGTCAAAAACTCAAGAATTAGGGGAGATGAGAAACCAAAGCATGCCTTCACCCATATTTCTTCTATATATTTTTATCAAATATGAATTTATTATTAATATAAATAACATTAACATGGCCGACAAAAATATAAATTCGAATTCGCACGCGCAAATGTGACCTTCTGCACCTGTGTTAGTAGAGATATATAATGTATCTATTTGTATAAATTATCAGTATTGATTAAATATAGTAGGGTTATGGAATTCCTAAACAATTTTTCCATTTTTGGCCCCTTCTCATAACTATTAACCAAGACATAATTAAATTGCAAGAAGACAAATTGTTAAAAAGTATGAGGAGACAAATCCTAATTATTAAACCAACTATCCCACGTATCTCCCTCTTTCCTTCACGTCTCTTATGACACTTGTTTAGTTCAAACTTCCTCTACACAACAAATTTAAAAACAAATTACAATTGAGAGACTACAAAAGCCAACGGTAAAGATCTCTACCTCCACCACAGTCCCCGTCCCCATTTACTATTGGCAATGGTTTTCTATTTTTGTTGCGTGTTGGAAGCATCAACGTAGTTCCTAAGACTTCGCTATCGTACAGAGAGAGAGAGAGAGAGAGAGAGAGAGAGAGAGAGAGAGAGAGAGAGAGAGAGAGAGAGAGAGAGAGAGAGAGAGAGAGAGTGGGAAGTCTAGGATATGATCGGTTCGATTACTCGACATCAATATTAACCCTGTAAACATCGTTAGTAGTATAAAGTAAGAGGGTATCGTTCACAAACTGGGGATCCACCAAGGCAAAGAATCACAAACATTTAACAACGAATTCATAAGAGATAAAAAGATTTGATAGTTATGGATTATAAGTATAAAAACAGAAAATAAAACCTAAACTAATATATACATGTGATCAACCAACCAACACACAAACATCACCAAACAAAACGTCACAAGTAGCTTCGAAATCATAATCTCATCCTATGTAAACACCGAGCCTTAGCAAACAAGTATTGAGTGAACAAACAACAACCTAATGCCGAACTAGGTTACTTAGCGCATCCCTAACTCGAAATATGGCTTGATAATCTTATCTTAGCGCTTAGAAATTACAAGGTAACATATCATTCTCAATCTTACCACTTCATTGATTCATCTCTTATCTAATTACTTAGTGCATTTTAGATAGCAAATAGATCATGGTTAATCCCTAGTGATTACTAACAAGTCAAGCATGTCACTTAATTTAACAAGTTAACAAAAATACTTACCAATCCTATATGCAAAACTAACTTAGCGCCTTAAATCACATATAGTTAACGCACAAGAAAGAGAATCATTAAATCATTGAATAATAAACTCACGGCATCTACATAGAAATCATAGAAAATAATTTCAGAACTACTTTATAACATCTTGCAAAATCGTAAACTACATAAGAGTATTCCACAAATTCGGAACTAACCAAAAACAGAAATACAACATCACACAAAAAATCCGAAATGAAAATATAATTGAAGAAGTAATGAGTTACACTTTGTAAATATCCTTAGCGGTATCAAAACAAGGCATCACGGCTTCAACTTGAATGGCAATCCTAGGCGTAGCGCTTTGGATCGAATGGAATGAAAGGAAGATGGTGTTTACGGCTTGAATGGCTTTAAGGATGATGAGTAGTGTTTAAGGCAGAGCTTTGGCTAGTCTTGTGAGCAAGGTTGATGATTATTTTCTGTGGAAATGAGGTACTATATATAGAGGAAAAACCCAAGGGAGGCTGGCCACAAAGTCCACAAAGTTGAAACCAAATTGGTTTAGGTTTCCTATATTTTCTCGATTCGGCAGAGCTGACATTTGTGCCTTGTTGTCGCCATAACTTTCGCTAGAAAATAGCTATTGAGGTGATTCCAATTGCATTTGAAAATCGACGTCCGTAGCTTTTCATCCATATATCATACATTGTGTGAGTCATTGTGAGCTGTCCAGGGGAGCCCGTCAAAGTTGGATGACCTGCACGGTAGAATTTTGATTCTGATAAGGATTGGACATTAATTGCATATCTTCTTCCTCCTTTAATGCTGATTTGTTTTGCACGAAAATATCTTCATATACACCTTGGAAATCCATCTCCAACTTGGTTTTAGAATCCAACTCCCAATAGGAAACCATCAATGTCGCACGACCTCTCCTTATTCCTTGCGCAACTAGGATTGCTTTCCTTCTCCAACATGGATTTGTCTTTTCTAATAAGAATAAGTACGTTAGAAACAAAGAAATAGGAAATGATGAATCCTACTCGAACAAGGAATCATATCTCAACAAAGATTCTTAACACTTAGCACGATTTCATCATCAATTCACTCATAATCGATATAAGCTTTACCTAGACACTTATTCATACAAAAGAAACTAAAACATACTAAATAAGAGGTAACAGAGAGTAAGAATAGGGCATAAACACATTAAAAACGTCACACTTTGTGCTCTTATCAGATATAGCAGAAACGACATGAGGGTGCACAGTTTGCACATGGGAAATAGAAACTTAGGTCTTGTTATTGATAATTATTCCCACTAAATTGTAGTTAGTGGTAAAAACACTTTTTCTTTATACAAAATTACAATAGATACAACTTTGAGTCCATAATTATTAATAGAAGCATAATACTGTGTTTGGATAGAGGAAAAACAATGAGGAATTTAATTAATTCCATAAATTTGATATTCATCTTCATGTTTGGATTGAAATTCAAAGGAAACTGTAAATTAGATAAAGGGAATTTGAAACTTGTTTTCCCTGTTTATTTTCCATAGAAAAAATGTGTCATTCTTCAATTCCCAATCTTTTCTATGCAATTCTAACCATTTTTTAAAATCCAGGGAATAATATTCAAACAAACGAATTCTCAATTCTTAGAATTTTATATTCCTGAAAATAGAATTTCCATGAAAATAAGATTTCTATCAAAGTAAGATTACTTCATCCAAACACAGCTTTAGTGGATTTCCACCCATTTAAACTAACAGATTATGTTAATCAATAAATTATGATTTTACCCTTTTTTTAAAAAAAAATTACGACATTATTGAGCATCAGTAGCATTAGGCCAACATTATTGAGGGTCAGTAGCATTATGCCTTTTTAAGCTTCAATAACATTACTTTGTTTTTCTTTGTCAATAACATTATGCTGGGGGCAGTAGCATTATGACATTCTTATACGATCAGTATCACTAGGACAATGGTTCAATGGTGTTTGAATCAAACTCATGACATTTTACATAAAATTAGTAGTCTAGAATGTATTGACTCTAAATTTCTAATTGTTCCACAGTAGGCTTATGAACATCAATAACATAATAAACCCAAAATTAAAATAAGAATAAAAACGCATTTGAAATGCTAAATCACAACAAAAAAACCAACCTAAAACACCCATCCAAAGCCATAGACATCATTAGCCATCAAAACCAAAGAGGTTGGAGATCAACATCATCATTGAAACCACTTCCACCGCCGGCTTCTTAAAGCTACTGCATTCCTGGAGAGCAAAATCTCAGACCTGGTCTTGATGGCATACCCCCTAAATCATTCTAGCCCAATCGGATTTGATTTTGTAGTTCAAGTTGACAACGACCCAAGTCGAGTTAAAAATATTTTGTCGACACAATGACGCTTTTATTGGTTCCTATTTCGGCTCAACCTCAGCCTTTATGATCAGCAAGTAGAGATCTACAAGGGGATCTATATAAGAGAGGTTTTTTAGGGCCGCTATGTTCTAATCCCCTGACTCATAATCGAAGTGGTCTAGTGCGATCTCATGCCCGGCCATCATTAAGTTGGGTCTGAGCTGCCTGCGGCAATTGTAGAGGGTCATGGAAGCATCAACATAATTGTTGAGGCTTCGACGTTGTATAGAGAGAGAGAGAGAGAGTTGAAGCTTTGGGATATAGAGGATCATAGTTTGCACATGGATAATAGAGTTGAAGCTTAGGTCTTTTTATTGATAATTATTCTGACTAAATTGTAGTGCGTGGTAAAAACCTTTTTTTTTATACACAAAAAATACCAATAGATACAATTTAGTGCATAATTATCAATAACAAGTTTGCTTTTCAATATTAGCACTAGCAAATTTCCATCCATTCAAACTAACATATTGTGTGAATCACTAAATTATAATTTTACACTTTTTAATTTTTCTTTATTACATTATTGAGGATCAGTAGCATTAGGACGACATTGTTGAGGGTTAGTAGCATTATGCCATTTTTAGTGTCAATAGCATTACGTTGTTTTTAAGGGTTAGTAGCATTACGGTGGCCATTAACATTATGTCATTTTTATATGATCAGTGGTACTAGGACAATGGTTCATGGGTGTTGTTTGAATCAAACTCATGACATTTGTTGGGGTCGAAAATTGAAGATCACAATGATAGCCGGTGTTGGGCTTGATGATATAGTCTTCCCCTTATGAGTTGCAAGACTAAGCCCAAAGCCTCTCCTTGGAAAGACTATGTTGTGATGTTGCAAAGGCTCCGGGCGTGAGAAATCACAAAGGGACTTAGTGGTGAGCTTGATGGAGGAGCTAGGATCTCATGAGTGTAACAAGATGCATGCTCATGGACATGATGAAAGGCTTGATGTGGGTGTTGGTGATATCAAAGTGAAACATATGTGGATGTTTGGGATGAGGGTGGTGATTTTAGGTATGCATGAAGAAGGTGGTGGAGGTGGTAGTTTGTATGTAGAAGTCTGGTTGCCCCCTCGTTCACTGTAGCCCTCCTTTAAATAGATTTTTTTCACTAGCGATGGGGTTTAAAAAGGACTTGTGACCTCTTATTTTAGCAAAGGTGAGGCTATTCTTTTTACTACCAAGGTCTTGACTCTTAAGCTAAAAGAGCGTAAAGAATAGACAACAGGCTCACGTTGTTTTGAGACTTAATATTGGCTTCCTACCAAGCTATTCTTGGTTATGAGCCTAGATGATAAATGGGCCTCGGGTTTCCTTCAATCCAAAAGGGTGAAAATTATGGTGATATAAGGTTTGGCTTGAAGTACCATGTGACACTAGATGCCCTAGGTTATGAGAGATACCTGTTATAAGCCACGGGAAATCCAAATTCAAGTTTGGTCCTTGACTCCCAAGATGCCTTAGATACTTGATATTTGGCTTCCTTAGGCCTTGTAGAATCATGTATCCATCCATACCACAACCCACCGATAAGCCCCATTTGACCGGTGTCTTGGGTACACGTTGCTAATTGGCCACGTGGCACGCTACGTCAGTGTTGGCATGTGTTTGTCTAAGCTTGGCATGTGTTGGCTTGTATTGGCGTGTGTATGAATTGTGTAAACTCCTGTGTATTTAGTGGCCTCTGTATGGGACCATCTGCCGAGGAGGAGGGCACATGGGCATGGATAGCATGACTTGCCTTATTCTTAGGTGGGCTGGGTATCCATAAGAGACTACGTTGGCCCAAGGAAAAGAGTGTGGAAGTGCATGACATGGCTCAAGTGCGGTTTAATTTAGGGGGGATGCTTGGCTCGTGTGTTTGCTCCCTGCACCCTTTTGAGCATGGCATGACACGACATGATTAGCTATTTTCCTTTTAGTTTCCCTGGGTGAGATAATGAGTAAATATCTAACTATAATAATTTTTGAGCATTGTTTTATGAACCAAGTTGTAGCCCAGGCCCAAGCTTAGGCCCAAGCTTTGCCTTTCAAAGCTCTTCATACTTAGACAAAAAAATAAAGTGAAATTTTTTGGTATCAACATTAGCCCCGTTGATCATGTGACTCGTATGTCACGGGTCACATAATCAGCCAAAAACCCAAAAATACATTCTTGCTTTGTAGAAGTTGTAGGAAAATGTGAAACTTTCAAGGATAGGACCTGACTTGTCGTTACTACAAATGCGAGTAAGAAGTAAATTAATCGTATGTTACCAATATTCAGGTAAACCGCGTGGGACTGCGTGAAGGGTGCATGATGTCTATGAATGTGTTATGTATGGAGCATGGCTTGGCTTACTAGTGATGAAAAGGCACACATCGTATATCACCACCACTTCTCCTCTTTGTTTTTTGGCTGTGAAGAAGATTGCAGTGCATGTCACCAAAGCCAAAGACACGTTTTTGTTTTGCTGTGAATGATATCGCCATGCATATTACCAAAGCCAAAGGCATGATTTTTTTTGTTGGTTGTGAAGGAGATTACCATGCATGTCACAAAAGCTAAAGCCTATGGCACCTTTTTTTTCTTTTTTTTGGATGTGAGGGAGATCGCCATGCATATCGTCAAAGCCAAAGCCAGCCAAAGGCTCTTTTTTTTTTGGGAAAGAGATCACCATGCATGTCACCAAAGCCAAAGACACTTTTTTTTATGTGAAGGAGATTCCCATGCATGTCGCCAAAGCCAAATGCTCCTTTATTTTTTGGAAAAGAGATCGCCGTGTATGTCACCAAAGCCAAAGGTACTTTTTTTTTTCAATGAAGGGGATTAACATGCATGTCCTCAAGGCGAAATTTGCATGTCCTCAAGGTGAAAAGCCCTTTTTTTATGTGAAGGGGATTGTCATGCATGTTCTCAAGGCGAAAGTCCCCTCTTTTGTTTGGCTGTTAAGGGAGATTGCCCATGCATGTCCTCGAGATGACATGGCCTTGACTAATATTCGGCTGGTTAGAAATAAAAAATTAAATAACCAAAATGAAGGTATGACAATTATTATTGTAATCATATTTAGTGCAAATTGTAGTGATCAACAGTGGCTGAACCGCTTGAAAATGTTGACTTAGATTGCCATGCATGGCCCACTGTCGACATACAAACAAGCTCAGTCTGAAGGGAAGATGACATACATTCTGCAACGTCCAGGGACTGAAGGATATACACCCATTTCGTGTGAAAATACGATGATTTCACCAAAGAATCATTGCAGGGGTTCTATGAACATAGTCCTAGAAGACCTGTCAAGTGGCTTCAAGTGTCAACATCCGGTGGGAATGGAAAAACTATGAGTGTCGTAATAGGTGTGAGGAAGCCGGCACATAAGAAAATGGTTGGTCTTCAACCCTCATCGGTATGTGGGGTCAACAGTCGTGGTATATCAACAAAAGGAGTCGGAACAACAAGTCAGGTAGGGAAATTATTCAAACACCGAGCCGAAAAATTGAGTAAGACCAAAGTAAAATGAAAAGGTCCTGGTGAATGAAGGGTCGTATGAAGAATGAATCTAAGGCAGGACAGCTGAGGTAGTATGATTCATTATTACTCTTTAGTTGGTTGAAGAATGCAAATGTTTTCAATAATTATTTCTACCATTTCAAATCGCCATCTGTTGTCATAGATTTAGTTAATCAAACTTCGGGTAGAAGGAAATCTTAAGTCTGTTAATCTGGGAATGATAATCTTGTGTAACGACTCTTTGTCATTTCGTCGAACATGCTATGGGCATGGATATTTTGACTGTTAATGTTGTTAATCAGGTAGTTAGATTGTTTATTAGCACCTTGGTTATGGTGCATGTTACTATCTTGCTATTAATGTTTCATGGTCATAGAAGTAAACATCTTATGTTGTTAATGCAGTGGAGTTTATGTTAGGTATTTAGTCCAACAGGTCATGGGTATCAGTTTAACCCTCAGTTTAATACCTACAAGTTTGGAGCTTTGCCCTTGGAAATTATTCCGGGCCCTCCGTTCCGCTTGCCAAGCAGCGGTGTGCGTGCATAAGAAATTACAAAACTTTTTTGTGCCACTTTCGTATGAGTAGCATGGTGGTGGGTGTATACTGATTAGTATGTACAACGGTACAAGACTACAAAAACATTTGACAAAAAAGGCACACATCATATGTGGCCTTTACCTTGGTGGCCGTTGTAAAAAAATACCACAAATTTTATGCAAATATGACAATTTAATTATTATAATAATCAAATTGCCACATTTGAATGCAAATGTGAGATCTTTTCATAATTGTCACACCACTAAGGGCCACAAATCCATACTTGTATGACTTTTGTATTTGTGGCATATACATATGTTTTTTGTAGTGCAAGGAGTTTGCCAAAGATGAAATCTAATTCTTTGATCCCTAATTTAACATACTTAATGATATAACATAATAAAAGCATATTCAAACAAACTAATTTTCAATATGAGCACTTACTTAATCCCTAAGTATACAAACATAATGCATATGCATAATGATACCATAATTTTAACAGATTATTTTAGAATTGTAGATGTTTCATAAGCATGGAGATATCACCAACATTCCATCTGGTGTCAGCGTCTTCCCATTTCCTTCCAAAGTGGCTTTCACATTAGAAGTCGTTCAAGACCCTGCAGATTTATCTTTTTGACGACTTTTTAAGTTGTTTAACATTCCCTCAGCTTCGGTGGGAATATTGAAAGGCCATTTGGAGGGTATACCATTCAAGCGTAAGGGGAGGCAATCGAATTGCAGCCGCGGCTTCTTCTAAAGTGTTGTACCCCTTGTACACTGGTCTTTGACAAGCGTCGGTGTTATTCTTACATTGCATCCATGTCTTGTATATTCCTGGTTCCTTTCCAACCCAAACAACATAGTACTCATATACCATTCCTTACGAACAACACTGAATTTAAATGCAAAACCATGAGCATCAAAAGGGACATTGACTAAATCATACCGTATTTTATCAAGATGTCTTCCATCAACTGTAAACTACGTAACCTTCGTTTGAAAGTCGCATATTTTAGACATGAAAGGTACTTCAAATTTGCAGCAGAAAATACTCATCGGTGAACTCTAATACTTGGTGTAATGGTTGTGATAGGGGTGGACACGCCCCGAAAACCGAAAAAAAACCATATCTAAATCTTAAAAAACCGAAAACCGAAAGAAAAACCGAATCAAAAATAAAAAATCGGACCGATTATGTTTGGGTTGGGTTTTGGGTTTAGTCCCTCATAAACCGAATAAAACCAACAGACCCAAATAACCTGAATTCAACGATTAACGTCATCGTTTTGGTATATTTTTACTTTAATTATTTAAAAAAATGTAAAACTAATCTAATCAATCTTGCGGTCTCTCTCATCTCAGACAAAAAAAAACTTATGGCCCTCTCTTTCTAAATCTTCACTTTTTAGTTTAGCGCTATATTAAAAGTTCACTTCATTCCGCAAAACCAATCCATATAACTCCTCCCTCCTCCCTCTTCTCTCCTCACCTCCTTCGATCTCTATTTCCTGTCGCTTCTATTTGTATCGTGACTCTAAAAATTGAATTCTCTAATCAATGATTTTATTAATGTTTCATATCCTCAATGAATAAGTATCAATAACAGATCACATGAGACATGAAAGAAGACTTTGACATACCAGATGACCTACATTACGGACTTAGCGATGTTCAATTACCTAAACCCATAAGGAGTGCAAATATTTTTGTTCCTCTCTGATTTTAATTTAGTAGAGTTTTTTGTACTTGAGCTAAATATGCACTATGGAGATGTTAGAGTCAATTAGGTATGGAATAATCATTAGACCATTTGTTTTTCATTTTTATGTTAAATTTTGTACTTTTAAAATTAATATATAATATTACGTATTTTACATACAGGTAAAACTGAAAAAAAAAACTAAACTGTGCGGGTTGGGTTGGGTTGTAGGTCACAGTCTCTAAAATAGAAAACCCGAACCGAATCGAACCGAATTTAAAATTTGGGTTGGGTTATGGGTTTGTCCAAAACCGAACCGTATTGACCCGTATCCACCCCTAAGTTGTGATGTTATAATGTGGTCTTGCCAAAATTGGAGGTCTGAGGGTCAGTATTTATAAAATGCCATGTCAAAACTCAAAACTATGAAGGAACTCCCACCTGCAATAATATAATGTGGCATGCCTTCAGTGTCATGCATTTATTGGGTTGTGTTTTTGTTATTGGTTATTAGACCAGTCAATCAAATAATGTCTTTTCTCCGTCTTCTCTATGTAAATGGAGAGATTCAAAAGTTAATTACATCCTTTACTAAAAATAAAGTTAATTAATTTACAAAACTATTACATAAATACATGGATGTGGCGGCCACTGGTAATGATAAGTGGGTCGATATGATAGTTCATCTACTTAGAGCAAGTTCACCCGTTGAGTCAATAGGTCAGGGTCATTGGGTCACTAGGTTAATAGGTCAGTGCACTGTTCACTGCCACTAGACTTTTGGTTCCAACATTGGGTCAAGATCACTAGGTCAGTTCATGTTCATCCATTATTATATGGATATCGAACAAAAAAAAATGATGTAAATAAATTATAGTGAAGCCAAACTCTTGTGTAAGGCTAGAAACGTTTTCTTGGGTGTAAAATATATATTGTAAAATTTTGTTCGAAAGAAGTGAAAGAGAACAACTATAAATTTTCTAACTATTATGACTTATTTTTATTAAAGCTTGTAATATAACTTTTTCTTTGGAGAAAATAATTACGAGTTGCTTGTCTCTTTCAAAACAACTAGACTTGTACCCCCGTGCCATGCATGTGTATTGTGTAAAGATGAAAAAAAAAACAGATTTTATTTGTTGTTATATGTTCTATTTTGTTTTTAGAAGACTTATCATTTTTGATTTTTTTAACACAATCATTTTGTGTAAATGTGTTTGATAAAAAAAGTATTTTAAGTAAAATATAATTTGGTAGTTTTTGAAAGGTGCCCGCTTTATAGTAATAGAGATATGAAGCTGGTATCTTTTCATTAATTACAAGCCATTGGATTTAGTGTTAATTCAAAACTATAGCACTTCAATTTTCAAAGTAGCCAATGGCTACAAACCATGTCAGCAAAAGCAGGCCCACTAAAAGATAAAAAGCTTGGGCCACGCTAAAAGCCTAGGTCAGTTTGAAGAGAAACATGGGTCATGGATTTTTGACCCATGGGTCATTTATTGTTGGCTTGACCCAACACCAATGGAATGTGCAAAATGCAAAAATTCTCTGACATGGGTCAAAAAATGACGTGGTGCCATGAAAAAATAAGTCCCGTGAACTTGCTCTTATGTGATAGTTTTGAAAAGGGAGTTGCTACTAGGACCTCCATATTTACTCACTAGACCTCTCATGCTTTTTATATCTCAATTTTATTTTTAAATATAAGAATTTGCTCACTAGTAGAAGATGGTGGTGTCTTTGATGAACACATAAGTTCACGTTAAATCTAAACATTGGTTAGCAGCTAAGTAGCACGGACACGGACACGAGTGTCCGTATTCGACACGATTCAATACGTAGACACGGCATATAGAAATTTTTTTGGACACGGACACGTGGTGGACACGTTAATTAAATATTATTTTAATATATATATATATATATTTATTAAAAAAATATTTTATAAATTTGAAAGTATTTAGAATTTTAGATGTATATATATGTCAAAGTGTGCATTAAAATGATGAAAACATAACTTGTTAGAATGGCTAAGGACTTGATAAGTACCTTGGATAACCAAGGTTTGAATCCCACCACAAGCATTCTTATTTTTATCACGAGTTTCTCTTCTTATATATATTAAAGTGTGCATAAATATAACAAAAACTGAATCTGTTAGAATGATTGAGGAGTTGTTGAGTGCCTTGGATGACCAAGGTTCGATTCTCACCATAAGCACTTTCACTTTTATTATGAGGTGGTGCGTGTCCGCGTGTCCGGGCCGTGTCCAAAGTCAGTTTGCGTGTCCGGCGCGTATTGGGGCGTGTCCGTATGCGTATCCGTGTCGGACACGCGATACGCCACTACAATGGCGTGTCCGTGCAACCTAGGTTAGCAGGGTTCTTTAGTTCGATTCACCCCGATACATGGACTTCGGTATGTCCTCCCATCACCCAACAGTGAGCGAGGCGATTGGTTTGAGTAGTTTGAAATTATTTCTCGCTTAAATAGCCATTTGAAAGGTAAGTTTTTAGGTATTCCTAAATGGTTTCCCATGGTTGATAATGAAGGATTTGCTTATAGTAGGTGGTGTTTTATGTATGATAAACAAGCAAAAATTGGTGAGTGGGTTCGTGCGAACGTTCCCTGATCAAGGAAATCTATTTTAACTTCAAGAAGAGTTGTGGAAACAGGTAGTGTAGGAGCACTAAAGAAAAAACTTAAGAATGAAGCTGGTGGGAGTTCTACCGGGACTCTGAGCACGGTGCTAACCTTTCTATGTAATCGCCACAAGATCCACCAATGCAAAATTTGCACGTGAAATGATAGTTTTTATCGAGACTCGAGAGGTGGCTGAACGGTTCCCGGACCTCCTTGAGAGAGGGGAGTGAATTTGATTTGTATTGAATCATTGATGTTGTAGGTACCGCTTATTTTTCTAATGTGTTATGTTATCTTGACAAGTTGTAGTATGCTTGTACATTTGAAATAATAATCCTGTTTTTAAACCTAAGTGCTTTTTGGTTCTGTGAAGTTGTTAATTGTTGTGAAATGATAACAACGGGTGCAAATTGAATTCTTATTACATCTACACTGTGATTTAGGTCTTACTGAATACGTTTTTAGTAACATTGTATCACAAGGACTTCGTCATGTTGTTCGACCATGAACCGATGTTCGAGCTGGAAAAACGGATCCTCCTCAGAGAACAATCAGCAAGCCCCGGTGTCGAACCCTGGACGGTTCGACCCTTCGTTCTCTGTTGTTGTTGGCGTGCCAGTACCTTTGAGTTAGGTACAACTCTTGCTTTGTTGATGATGACTACGCTCCACGTACTGTCTTCGTCTCAAACGATTGCTCCGCAGTTGCTGATAAACCGCTGAAGTTCGAATGACCTATACACAACCGGAGTTGCTAGGTACATTTCACTCCACCTCAAGTAGATGGCCGATCTTACTTTAGACCGCTTGGCAAAAAGCAGAGCTTATATTGTGTCGTTAATAGCATGACTCTCTCGCGAATGGAATTTGCTGACTAGTGCAGACTTTGGGTTTGCTATAAGCTAGGCTAGCGACTCGATGGACTTGACTCGAATTGCCGAAGTTAATCGGACTTGTTGCTACATGCAGCGCAAGGCGTGCATCTGGGTAGCTCCGCTCCGATGGGAGACTTGGTTGCCGAAGTTAATCGGACTTTTGCTCCGTTGGGAGACTTTGACTATGTGGTTGTGCGATAGTTTGTTTGACATTGCGTGTGTTATTCTGCGCATTCGACCCTCCTTATATAGAGAACACAAATTGTTCTTTCTTGCGAATGAAGTCCTCAGAACCTCCTAGTTGATTTAGATTCACCTTCCTTAATCAACTCAGATTCTATACGGCGATAATCCCCTAAATCTATTCCAATATGGCAGATAATCTTGCTTTGTGATATACTTTCCCCAAATATCCGGTCCACGGGCCTAAGTAGTCTATATAATACCGGAGTATTATTTTAGGCCCAAACATTGCCCCCCAAGCCTTGAAATTGAAGACCCCGCGAAATTGAAAAGGGCTAGAAGAAAACCCCAAACGGTTATCTTTTAAAAATAATCTGAAACGCTTTAAGTTCCCCCGTCACCAACTGACGCGCGCCTTCTCCTCAAACCACTACAACCTTTCGAGCTGAAGTACGCGAGAAACACTTACTGTTTCAAAACTCAAACCAGTTCCAATCGAGCAAACGTGACTCCTCCCTGAACCCATCAACTATCATAATCTGTCAGGGCCTATGTGGATTCTAGACCTCTGGATTCAGGTCTACTTTGTGGAGCTGTGAAATGAAAATACAAGGGACTTCCGTCTAACAGAAGTATTGGGAAATGCATTTGTTGGTTTGGAGCCCAACTTCTCTCTTCGCTACGCAGTATGCTTCGAGTACTTCTACACCCGGGACACCTCAGCTCTTGACTCCGCACAACTGCTGCTAGACCGTATTCACCCTAAAGCCATCCGAGGCGGCTTCTTAACCCTCAGACGCTATGATGGAGAGAGTCGGTATTTGTTTGAACAAGCTGTATCCATGGCGGATCTACCCCGACATCCCTGCAACGGAGTAGAACTCTATGCCCCCATCTATTCGCGATGCAGTTAGGAATGATTCAAATGATTCCATTCCCTCTTATTGAGAGTCTGAACCTGTTTTCCTTATGGCGACGCCCCATGGTCCCTGTTACTGACACCAATCCTAGACACCAGCCCCCGTCTCAATTGCAACCCACTCCCCTTCCTGTACTAGCAAGTGGAAGTATTCTTCGCTGCTTTCGTGTTGACGAAGCCTACCCTCAATGGTGAGAGAGAATCAATTCTGGCCAGTGGGAGTAACGCTCGCGGGTCATTTTCCAGTACATCTTCCAGACGGGGCTCATGAGATATTTGTAGGAGGACCCTGAGGTTCCTGGGGATGAGGATTTGCTGCGGGAAGTTATTCCAAATGCTGTCAGAATCGTGCCTTCAAGGGTAAAATCCTAACGCCTCTTCGAACTCCTACAGTTCTTGTTTCAACACTGATTACAAACCACTAACTGGTTCATATTGCAGGTTTTTGAGAACACAGCTGGTGCTTCCTCCTCCCAAGGCCGTAAACAAGGAAGAACAACCTCTAGTCCTGATAATGACGCGGATGATCCTGACGCCATAGACTTCAATCATGTAAGTCTTCCTCCATATTTGATAACAACACTAAAGACTGTTGTAACCTCCTCCACTAACCAACTCCTGTAAATGTCAGTTGATTCAAAGGAGAAGAATAGGTGCCTTAAACACCTCTTCCCCGCTCGCGATTGCTAACCAGGTCAGCCCTAGCCAATGACTGGGACCAGCAACCCAGAGACAGCCATCGAGGTAAAAAGAACACACTACTTGTTCCAATTGGCGCTGTATTCATGAACCACTCTGACTGATTCTCATCTGATTTGTAGGTTCGCGAGACCCCAACTTCTATACCTCTATCTACCCCTCACGTTGTAGCCCCCGCGATGGAAGACCCTACCGTAAGTGGTCAAACACGCTGTTGCCCCCTATAATAACACTTTATTGTTCGCTAAGATGTAGTTCTTTAACTTATATTGATTGCCTGTGGGTCAATGATATCCTTCATGGTCTCTAACACAGGTTCATGCTGACGCTCAATCACCTACCATGGAAGTCACGACTGCTATATTACCGACTGTGGCTGTGAACCAAGAAACCACTCAGACCACTCCCCCCATTATGGTGGCGAACGCTTAGATCTTGGAGTTGCAAATGTCAATCGTCCCTACAACGGTGCTCTCCCATTCCTCTTCAACCCAAATTCAGGAGAATGAAGTGGGAGATGAAGAAGACGTGACCAGTTCCAACCAAGCAGATGAAGATGTGGAGCATTCCTTCGCGGCTGCGGACCCAGCGAGCCCTGATGACACACCACAACCTACTCTAGGAAGCGAGGCTCCCTCTCCTCATTCTGATGGGGTAATACCTTTAACCACTTCCTGGTTTATGCGTTTCTACCTTTCTCTGTAAACACTTAGTTGTTTTATTAATTGTTCTTTAGTCTCTGTAGGTTGTGGCAACTGCGACTACTTCTAGCCTGCCAATTGTGCCAACTGTTGGAGCTTCTGGATCCATACCCGCTGCTGATCCAACCGGGAATTGCCCTAGTCCCTCTTTGGAAGATCTCCTGGATGATATGTTAGGTCCGGCCAGCCCCCTAATGTCTATAGAGTCTCAAGAACTTGTCCATGCCCGGGCACAACTCCCGGAACTATCCTCTGGAGACCTAACTGATCCAGTTCGTTTGGCTAAGGTGAATGATGCCCTTCACTACCTGAAACTACACTCACCTGACCCGAGCCCAGTCACGAATGCTGAACAGGCACTGAACACCATCCTGGTCTCATGGCAGAATGCCACAACTTGAGGAGCCAAGCTAAGAGTCTGTCCCAACACAACGCTGATGCTCGACAATTCGTTACGCAAAGCCCTGCTCAACTTAGGACCAAACTTCATTATGCCAAGACCAGCCGCGCGTAACAAATTAGTGCATTGCGGCAATAACTAGCAGAGCTTGAAGCTGAGCAAGTTAGGGAGCTCAAGGCTGTAGAAGATGAGATAAGAAGTGTTGTGCCCCAAATACAAGAGCGCAAAAGGCAACTGGCGGCCTCTGAGGCTAAAGAAAGGAGACTCAACAATCTGATATGTGACAAGGCCAACGATACTGGAAAGCTCCTCTTAGATATTCGCCTTGTTTGGCATAAAATGTAACTTGAACAAGAATGCATTTCAATAGTAAGAATTGTAACTTATCTCTATCTGCTTCTCCTACTGGCGTCTCCTTGATTCATTCACAACCCAACTACAAGCCCACGACTGGAGCCCAACTCAATTCGTCACCGTGTAAGTTCACATGCAAACCCTCGTAAACCGGAGCAATCAATACTGGCGAACGCGCAAACCGTTTCAGGTTGACCATTATTGCTGCAATTAATCCCGGGTGTGATCTCCAAATCCGTATCTTTAATCTCAACCCTTGAATCCAAGTTTCTTCCGCTATAAAATGAAACCCTAAGGGAAGATCTCACCACGCTTTCTTTCGCAGCCTCCAACCATGTCGATTCCATTTCCTTCTTCGAAACCCCTTAGGTTTCCTAAGTTTCATCCCCCAGACCTGCAAACTCAGTAGCACTTTGTGAGAGCCTTATTCTACCCTCAAATGTGAGATGGGAGTCTTATTCCACCCTCACATCCTCCCTTCTTTGTAGTTCCACACCCGGAATCTACCCTGCATTAAGGGTTGTTCCTAGTGAAGGATTACAAGTAAGAGAGCAAAAGGTAGCCCTTCCCGTGGCCTATGCATCATTGTTTAGTCGTCGAGCATCGGGAAGCAGGCTGCCGAATCCGGGACCAGAGCCAATAGGTACAACATGCTCGTCACGTACCTCTTTTGATACGCGACGCTAGCTGTTGTACCTCCCATGTGCAATATCCTCCAATCTCCCTTCTTTGAGGGAACATCAGGTGAATGCTGCAAACCAAGGCTCAGGATCCCTCATGCTACCACCAGTTTTCCAATTAGAACATATATTTGGCAACAAGCTGGTTCCAATCGGTCCTTAACTGGTGCAGTTTAATCTCAAGTTTCTCGCGGCGGTGGGATGAACAAGAAGCAATGTGAAGACCTTTCCACCTAGTATAGATGGTATCAGAGCTTGTTAAGGCTCACATGCAATAGTATAGGTCTTGTATAAAGTTTCTGGCCACAAAGCCATATGAATAAAACACAACTTGTTTCATAAAAACACTTGTTATTGTTTCATTGCTGCATAACCAAAGTTATAACCCATGCTAGACCACAAATATTGGTCCAATGTATTACACAAAATGCCGGAGCACAAGTAAGAAACTCAGAAAGTTTCAGAAACTCGCTAGGTTCGAAAAAAAAAATTGTTTGGGTTCACGAACTTATGGATTAGAACGTTCGCGACCGAGCAAAAATGCCTGTATTCGCAATTGCTCTGAGTATCCATGGTGTTGCCCCCCTGTTTACTTGGTTGAAAGAATGTAATCCAAGAAAACACTAGACGAACCCTCGCTATATTGCTCGCACCGTAGTCGGTGGATCTTCATATTCCCAAACACTAGGAAAGTACTTCTTAAGATGGCGACCATTCATGGGATTTCTATGAGCATTCCCGTCAGTGTCGCGAAGGTAGTAAGCGCCTTTGCCCATGACTCGATCAATCACATAAGGACCTTCCCATTTAGCAGACCATTTACCGCGACCATCAACTCGTTCACCAAAAGGCAAACAAACTTTCCAAACTAAGTCCCCAACTCCAAAGTTGCGTCCTCGCGTGCGTTTGTCATAAAGTCGCGCTATCTTTTTCTTTTCGGCAATAAGGCTATCAAGAGCTTCCATCCGGCGAAGGTCCAAGTCCTCATGTTCTTGAAAGATAGCTTGAACATAGTCCTCCCCAATCAACTGGTGCAGTTGGAGTACGCTTGGAAGTTCTATAAGCCCATAATGTGTGATCCAACTCTGTATTCCACGATTGCGGATTTGCATCTAACATTCGCTTGAGTATAGATAGAATGACGAGGTTGCTAGCTTCTGCCTGGCCATTCGCTTGCATAATAAGGACTGGAATGCAGAAACTTGATCCCATAGCCAGCTAGGAATTTCTGGGTCTTCTCAGCCATGAAACCTGCCCCCCTGTCTGCAACCAAACATTTTGGAATACCATACCTGGTGATAATATATTTGAAGATGAAGTCCGTGATCACCTCTGAAGACGTCGTCTTGACTGGTATGGCCTCGACCCATTTGGTGAAGAAATCTGTAGCCAAGAGAATGTGCTTGTGCTGCAAGGAAGAATTGTGGTGAATCTCCCCAATAAAGTCTAAAGCCCAGCCGCGACCCAGCCAAGGTTTAATGATTGGTTGTAGAGGAACGTCAGGCACATGCTGGACTGGCCCATGCATTTGACATTCAATGCAACCCTGTGCGAAACTGATGCAGTCCTTGAGCATGGTAGGCCAATAAAAATCATATCGGCGAATGAGCCAACGCATCTTTGGACCGGCTTGGTGAGAACCACAATTGCCACAGTGAACCTCTCGCAAGCACCTCTTAGCCTCAGCTCCATAAATGCATCGTAGGTACAAGCCATCTTCTGGCCTGCGCAATAGTTCACCGCCTCGAAGGACGTAGGTAGTAGCAAAATATCTAACCCTCTTGTCCACCGGTGCAGAAGGATCAGTGAAGTACTGGATAATCGATTGCCGCCAATCTACATCAATAGTATCAATAACAGCTACCAACCATTCATCGTTAACCTCCTTTCTTGCCATAAAGGAAGGTAATGTGCGTCTCTGAACCTTCAAAATGCTCTCGCGAACGCCATCTGCCAAGCGAATGCCCGTAGCCAACTGTGCTAATTCATTGGCAGCGAAATTTCGTTCGCGAGGAATATAATCAAGCATCACATCGGCAAATTGGTCTAACAATTCCGATGCTCGTTCCAAAAAAAGGAGTAATGCAAAGTTGTTACACTTGTAGATCCCCTTGAGCTGGTTAATGACTAAGAGGGAATCATCTAATACCTCCACCTCGGTGACCTCCAGATCAAGCAACAACTCCAAACCAATGATGATGGCCTCATATTCTGCGTGATTGTTAGTGCACTTCCACTCCAGCTGGAAAGAGTAACAATGTCTGACGCCAGAGGGATTAACCAATGTAACACCCGCTCCGGACAAGTGATCGGTGCTGCTACCATCGAAGTATAAAACCCAAGGCTGAGTGTGAACGAAGGAAACAACCACATTATGGTCGTCAATGTCCTCCACAATAGGATGATGCAACAAGAAATCGGACACTGCATGTCCTGTAGCGCCTTTAAGGGTGTATACTGTAAAGAAAACTCTGATAACGCCAAAATCCACTTACCAATCCGACCCCTAAGCATAGATCTGGTAAGCATATACTTCACCAAATCAGTTTGTGCCACCACCACCGTAGTAAAGGATAGCATGTAATGGAGAAGCTTAGTACCTGCGAAGTACAGAGCTAAACATAACCTCTCAATGGGCGAGTATCTAGTTTCAGCGTCTAACAAGGTTCGGCTCAAGTAATAAACCGCATGTTCAACCTTCTTGCCCCCCTCTCCATCACCATCATGTGCAATGAGTCCTGCGATGGAGTAAGGAGATGCAGAGATGTATAACTTCAAAGGTATTCCCGGCCGTGGGGGTCTAAGAACAGGTGGATGAGTAAGGTATTCCTTGATTTTGTCAAAAGCTGCCTGTTGCGTAGGTCCCCACTGAAATTCTTGATCCGCCTTAAGCTTCAGCAAAGGAGAGAAGACTGCGGTTTTGCCAGCGGAATTAGAAATGAAGCGTCGAAGGAAGTTTATTTTCCCGAGCAAACTCTGAAGTTCCTTCTTGTTCCTTGGTGCCGGCGTATCTAACACAGCTTTAGCCTTATCTTCCGCGACCTCAATACCTCTTTCATGCACTATGAAACCCAAGAAGTCTTCTGCTCGAACCCCAAAAATGCATTTAGCTGGGTTCATCCTAAGCTTCTGCTTTCTCATCCTGGTGAACACTGTCCGCAAATTCTCGATGTGATCTTCCTTCTTCTTAGACTTGACTACCACGTCATCTATATACAACTTTGAGAATGTCCCCCAGCACATCATGAAAAATCAGGTTCATTGCTCACTGGTATGTAGCCCCCGCGTTGGTCAAACCAAACGGCATGTAGTTATATTCAAACACTCCAGTGAACCCTGGGCATCGGAATGCTGTTTTGTGCCTATCCGGTTCATAAACATGAATCTGATGGTAACCCGCAGTACCGTCCATAAAAGATAATAATTCATGCCCTGCGACCGCATCGACCAACATATCTACCACGGGCATAGGATAGACATCCTTTGGTGTCGCAGTATTCAGGTTCCTGTAGTCCACACACACGCGAATCTTACCATTTTTCTTCCGTACCGGTACTATGTTTGACAACCACTGAGAATATTTGGCTGGTCGGATAATACCGGCTTGGAACATGTTCTGAACCTCTTTCTTGACTGCTGTTGCTGTGTCTGCACTCATTCGTCGTGGACTTTGTTGTACCGGCTTGTACCCGTCCATGATGGGCAAACGATGGCAGACCAAATCTAGTGACAAGCCCGGCATGTCCTCGAATTTCTCAGCAAAGCAATCGCAGAACTCCTGCAACAACTCCACCAAACGTTGTCTCAGTTCCTCATCCAGGTGTTTACTTATTCCAACCTCCATGGGCTCGTCTGTAGCCCCAAGATTGATCTTTTCCATTAGATCCTTTACTTTAGGTGGAGTATCATCCAAAGCTGCTGGTGCTGGTTGAATGAACTCCTCCTTTGCCTGAATTTCAGTCAAATCATCCTCAATGCATTCGACTAGTGCCACTGCTCCCCAAGCCTCCTGTTCCTCTCTGTAAATAGATAAACATTGGAGAAAGGACACATAGGCCTGCTTCTGCTCCTTGGCCAGTGATGTACTCATGGAAGAGGATTTTTTGCTTTCACGATAAAGCCAGGTCTATCTATGTTTGTCTTGACCTGTACTAGACCCCATCGTGTCAATTCTGTAGAAGTCACCCCAACTGGACGACCCTTAGTATCTATCTCGGCAACTCCCAATGGTCTCATGTCACCATAATAATACTCCGCATCCAGGATACTGGACGCGACCGAGTATGGTTGGTCATCTGCCTTTACTAATTCTGCCTTGTCAGTTGCGGGATCCCACATCAACATCTCTTGGTGTAGAGTAGAAGGGATGCAGTAAGCTCGATGTATCCAATCCCTACCCAGTATGATGCTGTATGGAGCGGTGCAATCCGTGACGAAGAATGTCTGAAACAGTTCCGAAGGTCCTATTTTGACTTTGAGGATCAACACTCCCAAGGTCTTAGTAAAGTTGCCAGCAAAACTCCTGACCTTGAGATTGCTACTGAGAACCTTTTTCTTTGCGATTCCAAGTGCTTCGACTGTTTTTACGGTAATGATACTAACTGCTGCACCACCATCGACGAGGATTTTGTTCACTCTCTTTCCCTCCATCTCAGCTGATATGTATAAAGGTTTAATGTGTTGAGTCATGGTCGCGGTAGGCTTTGTGAAATCATAAAGAAGCGTTGGAGCTCTGTCATCATGTGAGATCTATCAGCTCCCTCTTTCCTCGAGTCTTTCTCAACAGTTGACACCTCGGCAGATGACAACTCTGCGATTGTACCCACCTCCTAGGCCTGCGTCTCACCTCCAATGAATAGATGAGATGGCAATGGCCGTGGAAGAGCATACTTCGACGACAAGGTGAACACCATGTTGCAACTACGCACTCTATCTAGCTTCGGTGTTCCCTCCTCAAAGGCATCCCTATGAGAGAGATCAAACATGTTGCAGTCTGGAGTAGCGACCATCTCGTCATCATAAGCTTGTTCCAGCTCATCCTCTGGATCAGAAAACTCTAACTCGTGCTCCTTACTGCCTGGCTCCTCCATATCCTCATCTGGCATGGACCCAGTTGACGTTCGCGAGGGGAACTTACTCCTGAGATATTCCGTTAGCGATTGTTCCTGAGGAGCCTTAGGAGGAATGACCACTGTCGTAGCCTCGACCTCTTCTAGAACCACCAATATTGACTGTTGCGCTATTGGAACCACTAGCGTTGCTTCTTTGATCTTCAGTTTCCAATCAAACTGTGGCTTAACTTCCTCTAGGACTGGTTCCTGATGGCCTGGCCTACTCACCGACTTTTTAGGTATCCATTTAGATTGCATAGGTGGAACGACACTACTTCGCTGTTGTTTCTGCTGAATAGAAACACTCTGTGCATGTTATTTATTTGTTGCTCTACCATCAGTAGATGCGTAAGACAACCTATCATGGATTGAAACTCTTCGTGTAGGAGCAGTTTCCACTGGCCGTTTAATTTGATCATGAACGCTTTCCCTGGGGTATGGCTCCCTCATGTGGTGATCATTCCGGCGAATGTGCACATATGGCTTGAAACTAAGCTTTTCAACTGTCTCTCGCAACAACCAAGGTGGCTGCTCTAGCTGATCGCAAGAGAGCTCCCGTCGGTTATACGCCTCTAGCGTTCGCTTGGCCTTTACCCATCTTTTATGAACGTTCCTCTTCTGAGTTTTCATAGCTTCTTTAGCTCTTCCATGCTCTTGAACGTACCAGACATCGGGTTTTAGCGACCTCGGCGTAGGTGGTATGTACGGCCGTTGTAGGACCTCGTGCGAAGCCTGAGCTTCTGGTCCCGGTGTTCCCATTCGCTGCCCTCCAAGAACGTTCGTGACCCTGCCCACCTGAATGTGGTCTTTTCAACACCTGAGCATAAGTGTCCATCTGAACTCTAGCTTTCTTGGAGTCTTTCCTCTTGGAAAGATTTGTCGGCGAGCGAGGCCTCCGGTGCCTTCGCGATTCTTCGCGGTTGTCGGTATTATCACAGTTGATGGAACACTCCTTCTTGCACCGATTGCAAAGCACATAAGTTTTGGCTTTCGCGATATTTTGTTCCTTGTATTGGACAACGCTCTTGTGTTTCCCCGGGCCAGATTGCTTGGCTATCACAACCTCCTGCTCCGCGGATACTCTTTTCGCTGTTGCCTCCACACCCAAACCAGGGTCTGAAGCGAAGGCCAACACTCCCTCATCTAACCACTGTTGTACCTAGTCCTTGAGCTGTGTGCAAATACGAGTATCATGAGTCCAAACGTTATGAAACTTACAATACCGTTTACCTTTAACTTCGTCCGTGGATGGGAATTCAGTCCATGGTACAATGGTTTCACCCTCAGCAATAAGCTTGTCCAAGATCTCATGAGCCAATGACGCGTCATAAGTATATTCAGCAAACCTAGAAGGGCGATGAGTCTTCAATGGTGTTGTCAATGGTGTGACTTCTACCACTGACATTGTAGGGAAGGGATCAATATTGACCCAAGATGCGGCTCTTTCAGTGTCCACCCCAAGCATTCCTTTGTTAATCCAAGTCTGCAACTGATCCTTGAGCTTAACACAATCAGCTGTGTGGTGATTGAACAAGTTATGAAACTTGCAATACTTCTTCCCCTCGATCTGCGCTGCGGTAGGCATCGCAGTGTCATGCTTCACTCTTCCACTCGCGAACAACTCATCCAGAATTTCTAGAGCCTTGTGACCGTTGTAGGTGTATGACTCATACTCGGGCTTGGTGAATGCTACTGTAGAAATCTTGACAGGATCCCTGGACATCTTCAAAGCCTTAGACTTCAATGCATGTCTTCTAGCTATCTCTACCGCAGCTACTTCATCATCTACTTCCTCGACCCACTGCTCTTCGTATGGACATGGTGTGTAGAAAGGATCTACATGCGAGTAGATAGTGGAAACCCTCTTAGTCCCGGATGGAACTGCATATCGTGGTTTCAACGTCCCAGGGTGATAAGAAACATGTGAACCTTTCGGAACTATGGCACTGTCCTCCATCTCCCTGAGGAACACTTGGTAAAAACCTACCTTGTTCATTAAGTCTGCCATACTAGAAAAGTAGGCATCATGATGTTTGGCCTGCTGACGGGTCTCCAAACCCTTTATGGCGATGCGAATAGCATCCTGTTCCGCGAGCGGCGTTCTGCACTTTCTTGCTGAACCTTGAACTTCTTTAGGAACTCTACTGCCGACTCCATTGGCTGTTGATACATGGAAGTCAAAGATGACATATCCACTTCAGGCTCAACACTCCCAAAAGTCATTTTAAACATCGTTTCGAGCATGGACCAATCCGAAATAGACCTTGGCGCTAATTTAGAGAACCAAGACAACGCCGGCCCTGACAGAGATGAACCGAAAGTCCTCATCTTGAAGACTGAATCAGACGTGTATGGCCCACAATCGCTGTGAAAACGTGATATATGCTCAGCTGCATTCTCGGAACCCTCTCCTGAGAATGTCTGAAACTTGATTGATCGATAACCTGATGGCCAAGGGCATGCTTCCACCCATTCCAGGAACGGACTTGTATATGATACGTTCGCGGCAACATGGCCATGAATGGTACTCACGCTTTCCTGGATCATCTTCTGAACTTGCTCCTTGGTAAGGCTCTGACCTTCCTCTACGTCTTGCTCAGATTCCTCTCGACGCTCCCCTCGTCGCTCGCGACGGGACTGGTGCTGACGCTCTCGTCTTCCGCTTGGTTGGAGAAGTGCCAACGCCTTTTGTAAAGTTTCAACCTCGAGCGAGTTCGACCGTCTGGAACCTCCGAGCATGAACTTCCCTTTCTTATCCTTTACCTTCTTCCTCCTTGTAAGTCTGACAAGCTCAGTGTCAAATTTTCCAGCCTCATCACCTCTGGCCTCGTCCGCTTCAGCGCCGTTGTTAACACCGTCTCTATCTTTCTTGCTGGACCTAGCCTTTCTGGTAGTAATAGGCTCGTCATGGTTCTGGCTTTCGTAAAGGCCGGCGATAGTCCGTTGGATTCCCAACGCTTCTTCGATTTGCTTAAATCGCTCATCCTGCCCCGCGAACTCCAAGCAAGCATTCTTCGCGTGTTCATTGACACCCAGAACCAACTTCTTCATCCTATCGTTGGTCTCAGCCAGATGTTGACCCTGTGCCGACTGTAGTTGTGACTTATTATCAAACGTTTTTTCAACTGCAGTCATTCGATTGCCGAAGGATTCCTCCAACGACTTGACTACCGTCGTCAACTCTTTAAAAGCTAGTTGCATGTCTTCCGGTGTCGCCATCACTCCAAACTTTAGTAATGCATCGACCGCTGTTAAACCTCTGCAAGCCGCTGTGTTATGAGGGACACACTGCGAATGCTTTGGTTTCGAACAAGAGGGAAATCCTCGCGAGTAAGGATTCTGGCTTGCTATCTTTGACACTGTCCCACCGGGCGTGCCAAATGTTCAAGCTGGGAAAACGGATCCTCCTCAGAGAACAATCAGCAAGCCCCGGTGTCGAACCCTGGACGGTTCGACCCTTCGTTCTCTGTTGTTGTTGGCGTGCCAGTACCTTTGAGTTAGGTACAACTCTTGCTTTGTTGACGATGATTGCGCTCCACGTACTGTCTTCGTCTCAAACGATTGCTCCGCAGTTGCTGATAAACCGCTGAAGTTCGAATGACTTATACACAACCGAAGTTGCTAGGTACCTTTCCCTCCACCTCAAGTAGATGGCCGATCTTACTTTAGACCGCTTGGGGAAAAGCAGAGCTTATATTGTGTCGTTAATAGCAGGACTCTCTCGCGAATGGAATTTGCTGACTAGTGCAGACTTTGGGTTTCCTAGAAGCTAGGCTAGCGACTCGATGGACTTGACTCGAATTGCCGAAGTTAATCGGACTTGTTGCTACATGCAGCGCGAGGCGTGCATCTGGGTAGCTCCGCTCCGATGGGAGACTTGGTTGCCGAAGTTAATCGGAATTTTGCTCAGTTGGGAGACTTTGACTATGCGGTTGCGCGATAGTTTGTTTGACGTTGCGTGTGTTATTCTGCGCATTCGACCCTCCTTATATAGAGAACACAAATTGTTCTTTCTTACGAATCAAGTCCTCAGAACCTCCTAGTTGATTTAGATTCACCTTCCTTAATCAACTCAGATTCTATACGGCGATAGTCCCCTAAATCTATTCCAATACGGCAGATAATCTTGCTTTGTGATATACTTTCCCCAAATATCCGGTCCACGGGCCTAAGTAGTCTATATAATACCAGAGTATTATTTTAGGCCCAAACAACCGCAACTGGTAAAAAAGTAAGAGGAGTCATGTAGGGGTTGAAAACTGTTGGCCTAACAGGCATTAATCCGATGTATCATGCCTACTCACAAAGATACATCATCTATTTACCGATTCAAGCAAAGTCAATCTTCAGTCTAAAATACGAGGAATTTTCCTGTCTTTCCGGAGAACCACGTGGTAATATCTAGTGGTACTCCATTCCAGTCACCATTTGACACTTATGATTTAATTAAAAATCATATTTAAGCTATTTAATCAAAGACTATTTTGGGGTTCTTTCAAAAATCGTACAGCCTACACTATAATACCTTAAACTATAAAACCTTATACCCTAAACCCTATACTCTAAACTCTAAACCCGAAATTCTAGTTCAAAATTATCAATACCCATGAAGGTCATTTCACAAATAATAAAAATATGTAAAATTATAATTTTGGTGTAATAAATCAATGTGTCAAAATATAACAGGTGGGAGAACCACTAGACATTGTCACGTGGTTCTCCGAGAGCAATGATTTTTTTTCATAAAATATAATCATATCATTCATAAATCTACTATTTTAAATGTATTTTGATTTATTTCCTAAATCAACATTGTCAATATAATAGTCAAAATCTAATTTGATTTAATTAATTGTATTTGATTTATTGCCTCTTTAGTTACTAAATTTCATGAGATATTTCCTTCCACCTTTTGTATCTGTCCACTTCTCTACTAATTATTGCAAGAAATATTAATAATCCTTTCATCAATGAGATACAAGCCGTATAATTTAAATATCAAATTTATCGGTTAGGATTATTCAAAATTTTTCTTCAAAATAAATTTTGAATATAGATATATATATATATATTCACTTTTTCGAAGGCATAATATTATTAATATACATACGTTATTTAATGAATTTTTTTTAATTATGATTGTATTGAAGTGAAAATACTGAGTAATAACGAATATAAATCAAAAGTATGAAGCAAATAATAACCAATGAATTTGGAAAGGCATAAATGCCGATTTGCACCCAAAATTTGGCTGAAATTGTCAATTTGCACCATGAACTTGCATTTGAGTCAATTTACCTCCTAAACTTGGTAAAAATTGCCGATTTACACCCCGAACTTGTATTTGAATCAATTTACCTCCTAAACTTGGTAAAAATTGCCGATTTGCACCACATCCGTTAAATTTAACTGTTTTTATCCAATTTTGCGTCACATGTCATGCACATGAGGGGTAATGTTGTCATTTTCTATTTATATTTTTCTTAAAAACAAATAAAAATATTCTTTAAAATGAGGATTATTTTGTTAATCAAATTATTTATTTACATCTTTTTTTCTACCTACTTAACTCTAATTTGAATTATATATTCAATATACCCACCCATTCAAATATAGTGTGTTGTGTATAAATATATTTTTATATGTACATATTGTTGGAGGATGAACAAAATGAGAATAATAACGACGTAATAGAACAGAACATAACCGTTTATTGATTGATAATGAGGCCAATATATAGGCATTATATAACCACAATCCCGTAGGATTCGGAGTCCTAATCTATTACAGAGATGCGAATCTATCTCTAACAGGAAACCTAATAAGGCTAAGACACACACAATGGTAGAATAGTAATTCTTTCGGAACACACATTTATTTTTAATTTTCAATGTATTTATTTATTCATATTTTTTCTAATATCTTTTAACATACCATATCACATAAAATAATAAATATATAAATCAATAACATGTTTTGAAAAAACAAACATTGTAGCAAGTGTTCCTCTTAAGTCATTTTATTAATTTATTTCATTATTCAATATGAATAAATATATAATGACAATACTACCCCTTAAATGCATGACATGTGACGCAAAATTGGATAGAAACAGTTAAATTTAACAGATGGGGTGCAAATCGGCAATTTTTACCAAGTTTAGGAGGTAAATTGACTCAAATGCAAGTTCGGGGTGCAAATTGACAATTTTAGCCAAATTTAGGGTGCAAATCGGCATTTATGCCATTTGGAAAAATTTTAAAACTATTTTAAATTTAGTGTACTCAATGCCTCCGTCCAATTATAATATTAATATTTAATAATTAATATCTGATCATATGGAATTAGTTATAGTGGTCACAAAATAGAGATGAGATTTGTGCCGAAAAAAAAAATTTATATATGGGATCCATATTTGTATCCCACACAGATTGTGAGGTCTGGTCAGTCCAACAAGGAAATATTGGGCTTCAAGAGATGGACTATGGACTAACGCGACCCAAGTGTTTATAACCCTAACTGAATCGGAGAACATCGTTGCCTTTTCCAACCACAATTCCAAAACTAACCAGTTCCCCGGAAGATGTGGGAGGTGACATGGGATGAGGGGACACTGAAATCCCGCTATAATAATTAGATTTGCAAGACGGGGGCTTAATAGAGGTCAACTGACAGTAATTGAACGACCTCGTTTTATGTTCGTACACCTACCCACACTTGGAGGTCGGTTGTTTGATCTAGAATCGAAACCACAATTCATTCATCATCAATCTCCGGAACGTATGATGGTAGGGCGTACTAGGGTCGTCAGAAGGTGGAGAGAAGCACACTCAAGTGGTGCTTTTAGGATAACCGGAGGAGAAAGAAGAAGACAATATAAGGGGGACCTCCAATTGTTTCAGTTTTTGGGTTTTGGGTTTGAGGGGGGTTTGTTTCGAAATATTACAAACTATTGGATAATCCCTGGTGCAAATTTGTTGTCAGCTTCTGTGTTCTTCTTTGTTGTGCCTTTGTACAAAGGTGAATTTAATTTTACCTGCGTTGATGGGGTTTACTGAGTTTGTAGTTAATGTTATTGTCCCAGGTTTTCTGCCAGGTCTTATTACAGGTTGTTTGGCTTTGAATATGGAGAAAAGTATGTATATTTAAAATGTAAATAAAGTTTAGGATTGCCATGATATTAGGATCAGATATTTGGTTTGGCAATTTGTTAGCTAGGAATGGTGTTGCAATGAAAAGAAGAAAGTTAAACCATTTTCTTGATTCCTTCATGCGCCATATTGAGAGGGTAGGAATGTTTTTTTTTTTGTGCAAGCTCCAAGCCATTTATATATTTCACTGTGACAACATGGACTTACTTCGCTGTGTGCAGGTACAATGACGTCCAATATGAGTGATGACAACAACTCGTTTGGTTATGTGGCAGATCGACCAATATCTGTCCAGTATGTACCCATACCCTCTGGATCTTATGGCAGCGACTGCAGGAAAAAGGTATGGCAAAAAAGGGCCTCGAAATATAGTATTTTGACATAAACGTTTTAATAAATGGGTTTCAAATGGGCTTTCTAGTCGGCCTTGTTAAATACACAACTAGTGATGACCATACCCAAAGTAAAAGAGATTTATTAAAGTTATGAAAATTGTGTTTGAAAAAGGAGCATGACTATGCTGAACATATATATATTTTTTATTGTTTTTAGTATCATGCCAGATTGATTCTGAAATCAAGGTGCGATCCATCCAAGTTCAGGAGCGTCGTGTCTGATTTACCGCTTCATAAGATTGAGGGTATTAACAATATAGGATTCGTCCACCTACAAGATTTGAAACTAGACAGTTTATGTCAGACTATGTGGTCACATTGTTTTCAAAGAGTTGACTTGAAAAACAGGAGCGTCAAAATATGTGATGTGGATTACAACATGAGTGCCGCTCAGTTCTCGCGGATAACTGGGATTAGAGAAGGAGGTAGTCATGTTGAGCTGATGGAGGACGATATTGGGAGCTCTATATTGGGTAATGAGTACTGTGATGATGAAGGGGTATTGGGAATAGATGGCCTCATTCAAATAACTTGTAAACGCCCGCAACCGGACGACGTGTTTCAAGTTGCATACGCTCTGTTTGCGCTAACAACCCTTCTATGTCCCAGCATTGAGGACAAAGTAAACACAAGGTTCATTGGCTGTTTAGAATTAACTGACCACATTTGTGAGAAGAACTGGGCTTCCTTTGCCCTGCACCGCATATTTGAAGGGGTTCAGGTCTATAGGACCGAGGGAACTGAGTATGTGCCTAAATGGATGCTCTTTTCCAGCTTCTATATTTAGATATTGTGAGAAGGAAATTTGGGATGGTGTACAGAGGGACATTTCCTATTGAATCCTGGACAAATGAAGATATTGAAGAAGTCAGGAAAGGAGTGAGGCAGAGGAGTGGTTTCAACGCGCCTCTTGTGGTGAAGAAATACAATGTGGTTGTGGAGGGTGAATTAGGGGTAGGAGACTCTGTGTTTGGAATAGGAATTCCGAGGGCATTGCACGAAGACATATGACGCAAAGAGAGACATGGTTGTTGTCAAGGAACAAATAATGGGGCTCACTGAAATGTTGAAAGAGTACTTACCGGAATGTCAGGAGGTAAGACAAATGATTGAGGTCTTGGCGGTCGAGCATGATGAGCTTGAGGAAAGATGTGTTAAGAGGGCTATTGAAGAAGTGGAGTAGCTTGCACATGAAGAGAAGAATAGCAGTGAACAGAGGAAACAACACAAAGGAAAAGGAGTAAGCTTGAACAGTGGGCAAAAGGAAACCAGAAATAACAATGATGGAAACCAGAAACGGAACAATGCAAATTCGGTTGGTGGTAAAAAGAATGGGAAACCAAGGATATTCCAAACAAAAACCGGAATGTGCAAGGTGGCTTTCGGTAAGTGGGTTTTTATGTCTTAACTGAACTAGGTTGGACTGAAATATCATGTTTTGTTCATATTTTCGGTGAGATTTGACATTGTCAAATGGAATGTCAGTATGATTGATGAAAGTGTAAATAGGTAGAAAAGTCTTTAATATATGAAATCAATCAATGCATTCCTAATGGGGACAAAGATTTTAAATTTTAAGTTAATGCAATTGATGAAAGTTCAAATAATTTGATGATAAACAAGAAGTTGTAATCAATATTATACATGTTCAAATTGTAAATAGGGATGATGATTTAGTGCTATGAAATAAACTGTGTACTCAAGTATACATGATTATACTTTATGTTATTCAATATATTTTTGGGAATTTGTTTGTAAAATAATATCGATGCGGTAAATTAGTTATTATCGCACATATTGCAGCTGGAGTCTCAAAAGGGGGCAGGTACACCTGGGAAAGTTTGCCAGCCAGTATCAGAAACTTCTAGCAACCCCCTTGGACAGGCAGAACGTAATGGGGTTCTCGGAACATATCAATCATTCTGGGAGGAGATATCAAGATAATGTACAATAAAGTGTTACTTGCTGCACATCTACAAGGAAAAGAAATGTTGCATCCGGCTCGGACAAACATTGGGGTAGGGGTGAGGTCCTTCAAGGCAGGACCTTACAAATTGACTAGGCCCCTGCCGCAAACAAACGTGCGGTTGATCAATTACATTTTCATGAATGGAAAAGTGGTGTTTAATGATCAGGAAGACAGGTGAGGAAGGCTTCTAAATATAACCATTCATATGTTACACTAGTATTGGAACTGAGGTGATTAATTTTCGGAACCAAGACTCCAATGGCGGAATATAGTGAGGGAAGGGAAATATTGCTCAGGAGACACATCAGGTGTCTTGCCCCACGCATAAAGTTAGACATGGAAGTAAGTTACAGTATCATGTAATATCCAAATTTTTCCTAAATGAATGGCCACTGTAATAGTTACATCATAGTTTAAAATAATTAGCTCTGACTGTTGGCGTCTACTGTCCTGTCATTGAGGATGAATTTCATTCATTTGACATTTTCGGTGCTGCAAGTAATTAACTTTATCGCTGGCTATCTCTCAAGGGACAACCCTAATGCATGGTATGTTCCATCATATTTCACTATGAGTAATGACTAACTTGTTGGAGGTGAAGTTTGTGAATTAATCAAATAAACTCATTATGTCATTAATTTCTTTGTTGTTATTTGTGCCGTGACAAGACTCAAGCAAACCAGGTGCGTGATACCGAAAAAGGGTATGTGGAAGTCGCAATGCGCACAAGGAATATATGCAACTTGAGAAGGTATGACTGCCACATAGACACATGTGAATTGGTAAGACACATCAATGGTTTCAGCATAGGCATTTACACGTTCATCGATGTTGCCATATCTGAATAACCTAGTTTGAAACAGATTTTCATTCCTCTTCACACCTCGGAAGGGGGGGTCATTGGAGGTTGTTGGTTCTGGATATAGGAAAAAAGGTCAGCCATATTTGGAACAACCTTAGAGGGTTCTTAAGTGATGAGTTGTCGATTGAAATAGCCAAAAATGCAGTCAGTCATTTATATTGCTTGTCCATTGTTCGTATTTATTGTTGCAATAAAAACAAAGTAAGTTGATCATCAAAACTTTTAATATGTAGGTCAGACATATAAATGTGACAATATTCATGACTCCAACACATGACGGAGAATACATTCTACACCCCTTCGAGAAATTTTTGTTTGTGTTCGGAGAAGAAAATCCAACTCAAAAAAGAAAATATGAATGTGGGATGTTTGTCGCCCAACACATGTTATTCTATGAAATTATGTGGTGAAATTCGGTAACTTACTCAACCTACTATAAGGTTCCAAGTTTTAGATTTTTCTATGATAAGTCTAAGGACAACTGAAATAGGATTGATGACAGGTTTTAGGAAACGATTGCAACATGAATTGTTGAATTTATTCATTACATTTATTAAATATCTTTATAATTGTTAGTTTTATTCCCCACAGTATGATTCAGAGGAAGCAAGATCCTCTCTGCTCTTACAGTGTCTCAAATTCCCTGCTAGTTCTTATCATGAAATTGTGCGTGAAATGGCTAACCAATACCATTTTAGTACAACCCACCGTGCCGCCGTTGCTGAAGATAGTCGCAATTGGAGTGATGTGGGTGGGGGAGAAGCAAGAACAAGAGGTCCGATTATTGGGCAAAACTGACTATATCGTATGGTTCTCAACTTCAATATTTTGCTGCTTAAATATTGATGACCATGTCTAAATAGGTATTAGTTATTTGTGGAAACCCTCACTTAAGCAAGAAGTGTTGTTGTTTTGTTCGTACCAGCAACATTGTATACTCATTTAGGAGGAAATGTATGAAGATTATGACATACTATCGTACATGGGGGATTGTTTTTTGGCTGTTAGTGGTCTTACTAAAAATACTTGCGACTTTTAGCCATACTATCAAACAGGTTAGGGGTATGTGTTTTTGGCTATCACCAGTCTCACTACAACTACTCTGGACTATTAGGTATATTATCATACATGTTATGCCATGGAAATTTAGTTGAGATTGGTCTTACTAAAAATATAAAGCAATCTTAGGCATATCGTCGAACGGTAAGGGGCATGGATTTTTGGTTGGGAAAGACCTTGATTAAAATAAAAACAACTCCTACGAATTTTCTTAAACAAGTTATGCGCAACAGTATTTTCATGGTATCCTTAGGCATTTGCTCCAACTTGTGATGGGCGTTTTCATTTTGCTGTCACTCATCACTAAGTTATGTTATAAGTTAAATTACACCATCAACAACGTCTAGCTTACTTACCTAAGTTCTTGGTCAAACAGAAAATACAATATCCATGTTTCATAAAATATTCCCAAATTTCTGCTACCTTAATCAAAATAAACCATACACAGCTACAATTTCATCCATCTATCATCACTTCTCAACCTTCCTTCCTCCAACACGGGTAAATGATCAACCAATCGATCTACCAACATTGCACATAACAACCTTCAAATCCGGTTCATCATAACATATTGTACAAACAGGGGAGAAGGTCCTAACTTGTTCTCACATATCCATTACAGTCCTTAAAAATGAACGACACATAAAATCTTCAGTGGCATAGATAAACAAAACATTATTACAACACACCGGTTATAGAAATAGTGTCTACCAGACAACATAAAAAACAAATCCTCATTAGTGCCCGGAGGTTCCTATCATAATAATAGCTTTCATACGGTTAAAACTTATTAGGCAATCACCCGCGTCGTGGAACACTAGGCTTGAACTTTTGAGAAAATTGAGGAATACTAGACGGCCCGGGTACACCTCCAACAGATTTATGTCTCGAACTCTTTGCTTCTGTCTCTCTCTCTCCTTCTGCTCCGTATAGACATTTGCCCACACATCATCCACACACTCGTTACAAGAGTCGTTCACTATTTCTAGAGCAATCCTTACCCTGTGATCGGCGCCATTGAACTACAACGGAAATGTAACATGTATTAATAACAATTATATAGATATATACTAAGCACAATACCTCTTAAGTGTATATCAAACTCACCCCTTCGTACAAACGCTCACAGTATTATTGCATGTTCCTAATTACATAAACACCCGAGTCCTTCTTCTTCTTCTTCTAATGTCCCATTACAGAAGGATATATGAAACCACATGAAGAGACTTTCCGTGCTAGTTGGGGAGAAGCCTACAACTCCTCCTCAAAGACTGACTCAATAAGACCAATTTGCATAATTGTCAGTTTAACTCATATTCCATAAAATAACATCTTCCATATCAAGTGAAAAATAAACCATTATATAGGACGGCCCAATACCACCATTTCGTGTATCCCTGCCTGCGTTCTTTACTAGAAGGCATTTGGTGGCTGTCTCAAATCTCACAATGACCTCGAACCAAATTTAATACCACTAGAAACCAGTGCTCATCCGGCCCATCGTGAATGGGCATGAAGTTCTTCATAATGTGACCACAGTGTTAAAACAGAAAATATGTCATAAATCAAGACACCATATAATTTTATAACACAAGACAAACCTGACTGCAATCATGTTGACGGCCCTTAAACCTCCGAACTATTTGTAGCGAAACAGAAATTGAATTCCCATCTGGAAGGGAACCAAGGTTTTTAGCATGCTCCTGCTTGACAATTAAAAACTAGTCAGGTAAACCAAACCATCTAACATAATATGTAATACAACATAAAACACAAAACTAACCGAAAAAGTGGTGGGCAGAAACCAACAGTCCACACTCTTTGCAAATGATAGGGTCCCCATCATATTAATTATCTGAGTATCAATACAATATACTTGACCATCATTTTCAATACTAACACCATACAAAATCATATCCAAACAATATAATTTACCATCATTTTAAAATCTTCAACCATACAAAATTCAGTAACTCCAATTTTAATTTAAACAACCCTCACCTCCCCATTGATGCAGTTTTCTGGACCTAGACATTTAAGATCACGCCTGCAAATAATTATGTCTCCACATCTCCCGATTGGATGCCTGAGTGAAAATACAAGATAGAACAACAACAAGTAATAGCAGCGGAATATGTTTAATTTTGTATTGAATAAACGATATTACAATGATTACACCTTAATCAATAATAATATTATTCTCAAAAGTAAAATACTTCTTACTTGATAGTCACAATCAAGTATGAAACAACCTCACTAAGATCGTTGCTTCAAGTGTCAATACAACCTCACTAAGATCGTTGTAATCACATGTACTTCGACTTTACTAAGCTTGTCGATGTTGCCACTAAGGTCTTCAATGGAGTCATTAAGATCTCCTAGCACAAAGCTCTTCTTTGATGAGTCTTTCTTCTCTCTTGAAAAATCACTTTTCTCTTCTTTTTCCAGCGAATGTGTATGCAGCCAACCTACTACTTATATTGCATATATCCCTCACGGCTAACCACCTCTTAACCCTAGAACCATTAGGCAATCAACCCATATCCCTTCCTAATACAACCTTGTATAGAAAAGGAAAAAATCCATATGAATATGGAATAAACCTTTTATTATAAATCACTTTTCTATAAAAATTTCTAATCACTATTTAACTAAATATATTTGAGAACATATTCCCACTATAATCAGATCGGCAACGCCAAACCTTAATCTGCCGTGCCGTGCTTATTTCCTAGTCCAACTAGGAAACGTCTTCAATGCTCCCCATTTGCTTGTTCTTC
This sequence comes from Argentina anserina, assembly GCF_933775445.1. Lineage (NCBI taxonomy): Eukaryota > Viridiplantae > Streptophyta > Magnoliopsida > Rosales > Rosaceae > Argentina > Argentina anserina. The sequence goes on along the minus strand of NC_065873.1, from coordinate 8,614,225 downwards.
ATACCTTTCGTATCTTCATCACCTTATGGAGGCCAATATGTGTACATTTAATCTCCCATCTTGGCATTCCATGCACCTTTCACCATCAAGTACCTACACACTCACAAAGAACACCATAAGTACAAATTTAATCAAATAACCCTAAAAACAACATGTTGAACCCTCCACTATTTTCAAATATGAAAATAGATCACTTGACATCAAGAATCAATGATCATCATTTTCAAGAGATCAAGTGACAAGATCATAGGATCTACTAACCAAAAATCCAATAAAAAACATTAATGTTCAAAACCAAATCAAACAACCTTAAAACAAATATAAGTTTTGTGCATAGCACTTAGGTTACAACCCAACAAAAAGTACTTAGTCTCATGTAAGAGACAATAGTTCAAGCAAAAAGAAACAAAACACAAAATAATTCGGGACTTGATGTTCTCCCCCTAAGGTGATGAAGCCAAAGGAGTAGTTTTAGCCACCACAGTCGCCACGACGTCCCCGACCACCCTGACGAGCACCCCATCTAAGACCACCATTCTGGTAAGGGTGAACATCAATTATGTGGTGAGGAGGAGAGGGAGGAGCATTATCCACCACAACCATGGGAATCTGAGTAGTAGGTGTAGCAAGCGTATTTCTCAAAGCCATATGCTCACGTTCTTGATAAATAGCATCCCAAAACGGGATCCCCTTTGTTGGAAGAGGAGGAGGGGGAGGAAAGGATCCATCCGAGCTTGATGATGACAGGGAGCTGTAAGAAGCATTTGGTCTAGTAGGAGGAGCTTGAGGAGGTGAAGTCTGCATCATGGACTGTGTCTCCGCCCAAGATCAATGAGCAGCTGTATTGCTGCCCCAATACGATGGAGGTGCCGTGTGACATTGTCATGTCTAGTTTCGTGCAACAGTTGCACACGGTTGATCTGTGTCTGGAACTGAATGCCTATCCGGGAGAATGCATGGTTAATCTCAGCAAGGGTCACTAGACGAGCACCTGCTGCATGGTAGGCAGTGTCCTCTTGTGGTTGTCGAAGTTCATCAACACGTCTGGCCGCTGCAGTCTCTCGCTGGTTACGCCTCGCTCCGCTCATGTTGAATACCTACGCACTTGAACAAACTGTGAGGGTAAATGTATGTAAGAAGGTATAGAACTTGTGTGAGTAAAACCCTAGCCTTGTGCGTGATATATGTAGGGATTGAATCAAGAAGTAATTAATCAGAGTATGTCGTGAAGGACAAGGATGCACTAGATTGTGTTTCCATTTCAAGGAAGATGATGCATGTATAAATAAGAAGAAGTGGATTTTAAGATACAATCGTGCATAAAAAACAATATTCACCGAACCAAAGATGGCGTGCAGGAGATAACCTTCCAAAATGATAACCAATAAAGATTTTTCAAAACCTATAAGGAATAGAGAGTAGATCGACGCAGAGAAGGAACTTAAACTTTCCATATAGATATGCCATTTAAATGATACACATGCATATGACAAGATAGGTTATTCGAGGAATCATGAAACAAAATCACGTAACCTAGAGAACTTTCCAAAAGTTGAGATCACCAAAATGCGGGAATCATAATAACAATGAGAAGGAAAAAAACATATGCACATGTTAATCTTGCATGTGAGGCAGGAAAGCCAAAAGAACGTTCCTCAAGGTATTGAATCAGTTACGTTTGTCGATCTATGCAAGTAAGATGAAGAAAACAAATCCATGCAGTCACTCACTTACCTTCCATAAAAACAAGCATGTAGAGAATGATCGTGGTAAGGAAGGAACCATGAGCATACCAACTTAAAATCGAATGATATTGGAATCCACAAATAACAAAGTTGCATACTACACTAAGGATATATAACAAACTGACCTTACACACACTAAGCTCTCAAGAAGACATTTAAAAGAATGACAGAGTTAACGATGTCATGGAAACCGAAGTCCAAGCATAACATACAACTATAGCAAAAATTAAGACAATTACTTGAACATTCTTTTGAGCAAGACAATACACTTTATCAACCACGAAAACAGGTGTTCTCGAGCAATATGCAAGATCATTAGCCAAAAGTAAGTTGTGATGTGCAAGTGAGTGTACTTCATAATGGGAATGCATAAGAGGAGTGATTAAATATGCAAGCCAAAATAAACGACACTCCCCCTATCTCTCCAAAAAAATCTCCTTATAACACCATAATTCTGATTTTTTATTTTTTTTTATTTTGATAGTATAAGCTCAGTACATTGCTGAGACAATTTTCAACCACGGAGACCAATCCAGTCCATTCCAACATGTATCGAGTAGTTACTCAATCCCTGGAGATAAGAACTAGCCTGGCCTAAAAATATTTGATCCTTCGGGGATACCAAACCAGTCCATTCCTCTAGGCTTCGAGTAGTTAGTCAACTCCTGGAGATGTAGAACTAGCCTGGCCTAGCATTGCATGCACAATATAATTTTTCTTTTTGTGTTGCATGCAGTCAATATCTATAACATTTATTCAACTACACCGGCTCCTGATTAGGTTACTCAACTCAGATTTTTCCACCACTACGAAGTATGTGTATGTGAGAACTAAACATAATGGCTGATAACAATGAATGGCATTGAGAACACATGATGTGTGGTCCAAAGCAACAATATCAAAAGAACCAAAGAACAAATAGGTCAATTACAATAACTCATCCATAGTAAGATAAGATCGAGGACAAAGGAAAGTTACCTTGACAAATGTACCCACAAAGTATGTTATTTGTCAATATTGAGAGCAACTGCCAATGGCATTACGTAATGTCAGAAAACGTTATGTATTTAGTGGTTTGATAAACAAGTCTGCCCATTGATAATTTGTAGAAACAAATTCTAATGCTAGAATATTCTTGTCAACAAGTTCACGAATGAAATAGTACCGTATATCAATGTGTTTAGCTATAGTATGCTGAACAAGATTCTTGGAAATATTAATAGCACTTGTATTATCACAGAATATCACAAGTTTTCCTTGCAGAATACAATAATACTTAAGCATATTTTTCATCCAAAGCATTTGAGTACAACAACTACCTACAAAAACATATTCAGCTTCTGTTGTGGACAATGAAGTGCAATTTTATTTCTTATTATGCCATGCAACTAAATTCTTACCCACGAAGAAACAACCACCACTAGTACTTTTTCGATCTTGCAGATTACCTCCCCAATCCGCATAAGAATAACCTGCAATTTCAACATTAGTTTCATACGTATAAAATACCCCACATGTTATATTTCCAGAAATATAACGAATAATTCTTTTGGGTTAGCCTGAAATCTGACACAAACACTCACACTATAAGATATGTCAGGGCGACTAGCAGTAAGGTAAAAAAACTACCAATCATACTACGATATTTAGTTTGGTCAAGATACTTACCATCAAGATCATGACATAACTTTGTAGTGGTACTCATAGGTGTACTAACAAATTTCTTCCCAGTCATATCATATTTCTTAATAAGATTTTCAGCTTATTTAGATTGGGATAGAAAAATACCATTTTGATTCTGTTTAATTTACAAGCCAAGAAAGTAAGTGAGTTCACCACACATGCTCATTTCAAACTCATTAGTCATAACTTTAGTGAATTCTTTTACTAGAGCATCAGAAGTAGACCCAAAAACAATATCATCAACATATATTTGTGCAACCATGAGATGACTTCCAACATGTTTAACAAACAGGGTTTTGTCTACAGTACAACAAAAATATCCTTGTGATATAAGATAAGTAGATAGTTTATCATACTAGGAATGAGGAGCTTGTTTTAGACCATAAAAAATCTTTTTAAGTTTCCAAACATAATCAAGATGGTGAATATCTTTGAATCCTGGAGGTTGTTCAACAAACACTTCCTCATGTACTTCACCATTTAAAAAAGCAGTTTTTACATCCATTTGAAGTAGCTTAAACTTACGGTGACACGCAATGGCTAGCAAAAGCCTGATGGATTCAAGTCGGGTTACAAGAGCAAAGATTTCATCAAAATCCAAGCATTCAACCTGAGAATATCCTTGAGCAACTAGTCTAGCTTTATTCCTCGTAATTGTGCCATGTTCATCCATTTTATTCCTGAAAATCCACTTAGTACCAACAATATTAGTATTTTTAGGACGAGGAACAAGAATCCATACCAAATTCTTTTCAAATTGGTTGAGTTCTTCTTGTATTGCATTGATCCAATCATCATCTAGAAGAGCCTCGTTGATATTTTTAGGTTCAATCAAAGAAACAAAACCAAAACATTTTAGTTTGTTAATTTCTTTAACTTTTTCTTTAATAAAACTTACTAGAGCTTTGTTTATTTCCACAATCTCTGTGTTGGAGAATCCAGAGTCATCTTCTTTGGATGATATAATCTCAATAATTCTCTCTCTTGTGTGCATGCCTTCTCCAGTATCACCAATAATATCAGTGGATGAATGATCTTTCCTAACCAGCTTGAATCCAGTTCGATATTTTGTTGCTGGTTGTAGATTTTTGTCTACTTTCGTGGCTTCTTCCTATGATTGTACATTCTTATCTTTTGAGCTAGTTAAATTTGCATCAGATAAATTAGACTCATCAAAATTATCATCAACAAAAACAGTTATGGAATCCATGACAGTTCTAGTTTCTTTATTATACACTCTATAGGCACGACTGTCAAGAGAATAACCAAGAAAATACCTACATCTGATCTTGGAGCAAATTTAGCAAGATGTTCACGATCTTTTAATATATAGCAAGGATTTCCAAAAACATGAAAATAACTTACATCGCGTTGCTTACCTTTCCATAGTTCATATGGAGTATTCTTTGTACCTGAATGAAGAAGAACTCTATTTCCAACATAGCATACAATATTTACTGCTTCAGCCCATAAATTCTCACTTAAACCAGATGAATGTAACATTACCCTTGCCATGTCCAATAAGGATTTGTTTTTATGTTAAGCTATTACATTCTGCTGAGGGGTTATGGGTGCTAAAAACTTATGAAACACACTGTAATCTCGACAATTTAGAAACTTTGAAATTTTTAAATTCAGTTCCATTGTCAAATCTAATTCTAGTAATTTGTAAATTATCTTGTTGTTTTTCCACTACAAGTTGTTTACTCATTTTTTTTCCGAAAGAATCAAAAATATCACTCTTATCCTATAGAAAATCAACCTAAGTAAACGAGAATAATCATCAACTATAACAAAGATATATTCCTTACCTGCCATACTTACAGTAGCAGATGGTCTCATGAAGTCTATATGTAACAATTCTAATGGTTGAGAAGAGGAGGAAGCATTTACAATAATTTGCCTGCTACAACTCATTTTCCATAATATATTTTCAATTGTTACACAACCCTGATTAACACTTGTAATGACAGAAGCATAAATAAGATTAAGGACAACTCAACAACAAATCTCGACTAAGGCCGAAGCTGATTTTCAAAACAATCATTTACTTGGTGCTGCCCGATCCCCCCTCACTTTTGTATGAGGTTTCAGAACTGCATCTCTTTCCTTCTTTATTTGGACGGAAAATATCGGAATCACGTTTCTTCCTCCATATCTCTCTTCACGGTGAAAAAAACAATTCAACGAATCACCTCCAATGGGTTGCTCGAGAGTTTTGCGTATGGCTGCAGCAGAGATTCCTTCCCACAATGATGCCTACAGATTTCTTTGCCTTCCTATCATAACCCATCTTTCTAATTGGGAACAAGTTGGTTTTTCATTTATGGAAGGAGGCGAATGAAAAGTCTTAGGGTTTCGAATACTAAAAGAAGGCCTGCACGTGAGAGACTCAATTACATCACAAACCGTAAATTATTTAACGCAAATCATTGTTCCTGCGCTCTCAGATAACATCTGAGAACTAACGGCTAGGCGCTCGGAGAGTGGGCTCATAATAGACGGTTCCATTCGTCATCATCAAAGATTCAAAACCAAAACCAAAAAAATAAAAACAAGTTTATTTTCGGGTCCGAAGACGAGCCCCATTTCATAAGCAGTCACGGGTCATAACGAAACAAAGGAGATTCACAGATTAATCAATGCACCAACACACAGAGAAGCACAAGCCCCAAAAGCTGAATCAAACTCGAATGATTGATACCGAACCAATATTTGTTATTTTAGTTAAAGCTGAATCCAAAGCTGGATCCATCCTTCCCCACTCCTTATTTTTGCCGAAAACTTAGGACGACACTTGTTCTGTCTTTATTTCGATGGTCAGCACTTGTTCTTGTTCTGTTCCTGTTTGGTCTTATAAAAGTTGAAAAAGAAAACAAACGAGGACGCAGACCCTTAAATCATCACATTCCAAGAACACACAGAGAGAGACAGAGATTTTGGGTGTCCAAATTTTAGACCCAAGTCACAGTGACTTGGGGATAAAATATATATAAAGGGATTTTGATTCTTCATTGGAAAATTAGACATTGGCCTCCAGGTATATGTCTATGGCCAATCCTCAACATGAAAGATCAAGGTCAGTCGTCTCCATTGGCTCAACCTCATTGAGGAGAAGGAAACCAAAGCGTCCTTCCTGGTTCACCCCCAGAAGGTCATCTTTCTGTATTCATTTTTGTACCAAGTTTTCAATTTTGTTTCTGGGTTTTCTTTGCTTGTTTGTTTTAGTTTGATGGGTTTCAGAAAGGAGGGGACTTTCTGCACAATTGAAAATTTGAAATGATGAATCAATGTATTGTTTTTATACCTTTAAGACACTTTTATGGGATGGTGCATTAGTAATTAGGCAAGGTGCTATGGAGTTTTGGGTAGTAAGTTTAGTTAATCCATTAAAGTTTTGAGATTGGGGTGAGTTGAGTATCATGTGAAGGTTATCCAATGATTGTGAGTGACTTTTGGAGCCATTAATATCTTGATGTCTTGGGTTTGTAATGAATGTGTGTTGCCCACCTTGTCATTGCAGGTTACTTTCCATATTCTGTGTGATTAACTTGATAAATTATGTGGACCGAGGAGCAATATCAAGCAACGGTGTGAATGGAAACCTTGAAGTATGTAAGGACGGTATATGCAAACCTGCTACCGGCATACAGTAAGAGTCACTTCCTGCTTCCCTTCCTTCCTTGGCTTTTCACATCCTGGGTGTCTTGACGTTTGTTTAATTGTGCTGAATTTTCCTGTTGGTTGCCACAATGTCTTTTAAATGCCGTCATTTTTGAAACATACCGGAAGTTCCTTGAGAGCTAAGAAACAAATGTTTTTTAACCGAGAAATTAAAAAAAAAACCAATCTTGTCTCCATATGATAAAGATCATCTACTTTCTAGTAGCACCTGACTGAAGTAGTAACTGGAATTGTTCTCTGATAAATAGGATTTGTTAAAGTTTTGCACATTGCAGACATAGTTATAGACTTGTAGTTTGATTCTGCGTGTGGTACTGCTTAAGTTAGTTTAGAGAGTTGTTTGAAGGAAAAAGAAATAGAGGAAAGTGTGTGTCCTTTTATATTCTATGCCCTAGCTTTTTTGATCTTCATGCTTCTGGTGTTTCTTGTATGCTTCTTACACATGCTAAATACGATTCCTTTTGCCATTTTTAACCAGTCTACTTGCTGTAAAGGATTTTCATCAGAGAGCTTATTTTTCTTCTTAATTTCTGTTCATTGTAGGGGGCATTTTGAACTGAGTAATTTTGCAGTTGGATGTCTATCGTCAGCTTTTATGGTTGGACTTTTGGTGGCATCTCCAGTCTTTGCAGGACTGGCAAAGAGGTAACCGTGACCTGTTGCATTGAACTGCCATGATGGTGCATAATATTGAATTAAGATCTCAATTATTGCATAGAAGTATTAGAGTATTACTAATTCATCTGAAAACATGCATGAAATTATTTTTTCCAAAGATTGGGAGCTTACTAGATCCATATCAATGTGTGTCACCAACTAGAGAAGCCATATTTATATTTTGAATTCTCATGTATGTATTATCAAATTTTTCAGCGTAAATCCATTTAGGCTCATTGGAGTTGGATTGTCAGTTTGGACTTTTGCTGTAACTGGTTGTGGTTTTTCATTCAGCTTCTTGTCTCTCTTCATCTGCCGCATGTAAGTGACTTGATTCTTCATGTGTTCTTAATATACCCCTGGCCTAGCTGTATTTTGTTGATGTTGGGTATATGTATGCTATATTGGTTGGTGCTGCATGAATTGATCCAAGTTCTGTTCTTTAAAGGCTAGTTGGTGTTGGTGAGGCTTCATTTATCAGTCTTGCAGCTCCGTTCATTGATGATAATGCTCCAGCAGCTCAGGTATTGGATCTTCTGTTTCTGTAAATACCCATGGTTTTGCATTTTTTTTATAACCTGAGGTGATTACAGTGTAATATTTTGGCCATCATTTCTGTTGAAAAGACGATGATACTAAGGCAGTGAGTATATGCTTTAAGATTAAGAACTTCTCAATTTTGTTGCCAAGATACCTCTCTGATCATAACACGTTTTGTCAATTTTGTTGGGATTGGCTTGATTTGCTAAACTTTATATCTTTTGTTTTTAGAACGCGATACATGGGCCTTAAAATTCTGCAGCATATTAGGTTCTCATTCAGTAACAAAGGTGGTGGGAAAAGATATTATGAAAACTAATATAGGATCCCATCAGTAATATGCTACAGATATTCTGAACAGAACAATCTCAGTTATAAGTTTCAAATCAGCACCAATAAATCAGACAATGCTTGACCTTGTCATTTTCACGTGAATTTTTCTAATACCATTTTGCTAAGCTGAGAACCTGTTGTGTTTGTAGTCTCTTGTGATGGTGTTTTTTTTTTTCTTGTTGGGCTTTTCGTCTACTAGTAGTTTGACTGGTTTCTCCTTAGCGTTGAGCTCCTCATTGCTTCTGAATAGTGGAGGGGCTTTGGAGACAGGGTTACATATACATCTTAGACAGAGGGTAACGGGCGGTTTCCATTCTTTCAGTTGGTACTGTAATTATTAGTTGTTTTAAATGAGGTGCGGATGGACTGATGGAGTATAGGTGAGCTATTTAAAATAGCAATCTGTAAGATTCTTCAACCTCAGTTGCCCTTTCAGCCTATAAATATGGAGGGTTTATGATTGACTTTTAGCTTATTCAGTTCCATGTATTGTTATGCACCAGTAATCATTTTGTTTTCCCATTGAAGCAGGAATAACCTTTGTCTGGAAAAATAAAACAGGTGCATCGGTTTCATCTCTGGAAAGAGAATATGTTCATCACTAGCTAGAAATTTACAATCTTGTTAAGATCTCACACAATTTTTGAGCAAGTTCTCAACTTCTATTTATTTGGGTTACTATGGCATACACAATGACTCTTGATTCCGTTATAAGTTTATTGTGAAAGATATCTAAATTCATTAGTAGTTGTAGTGCTAATGGTTGCAATCATTTTGGGTTAATACGACCGTGGCTTTTTCTGAACTATTATTCGCTTTTGGATATAATCGGCTGCTTGTGCATGGTTTATATACCAACGTCCCTTTTCTGGCGACGGCGAGGCTCAGCAGCGGGGTGGAGCAGCTCAGCTGGACTCACCACGGCGGCCGGAATCGCATAGTCGCCAGAATAAACCCAGAAATTGATTTTCGGCCGCCATGGGTTTCCGATGGAGCTCCGACCGGCACAGACGGAGTCGCCCCGTAGTGGGTATTGCAGCTGTGCCCCTTCGCCGCGCCTCGCCGTCGCCGGAGTCGGAAACGTCCGCACTTTAAGGGAGTGTGCGGACGTCCACTCTGTAACCTCCCTGTATATATATATATATATATATATATATATATATATATATATATATATAATAGGATTTACGTATTCGCCGATTCCGGTGACAGCAGGCCACAATGGTGGGGCGGACCACGACAGCTGCACTCCCCACCTCCCGGCGGTCCCGTATGTACCGGTCGGAGATCCATCGGCGACCCACGACGGCTGAAATCTGCAAAAATCAAGTTTTTGGGCAGATTCCTGCCATTTCGCGATTTCGGCCGCCGTGGGTTGCCGATGGATCTCCGACCGGCATAGACGGGACTGCCGGGAGGTGGGGAGTGCAGCTGTCGTGGTCCGCCCCGCTGTTGCGGCATGCCATCGCCAGAATCGACGAATCCGTACCTTACGTAAGGTACAGACGTCCGCACCTGAAAATCCTCCTATATATATATTCTCAACTTGATGGTCTTATAGTATCTTATTGGCATATGCGATGATGCTTAATTCCATTAGAAGTATATAGTAGCACATATTTGGATTAGATTAGATGTTGTATTGCTAATTGTTGCAGTCATCTTGGGTTCAGTTGATCAATTGTATGCTTTTTCTGAATTATTATTAGCGTTTGGATATGATAATAGGTGTAGCTTTTCTTTACGACCTGCCATGCCTCTCCTCTTATCATGTATGTTCTCTTAAAAATATTGATAACGTAATTGCCTTTTTGTTTCTGTCTTCATTATTCTTACTGCATTTTTTTGTCAACTGATCATGTCTTTTTATCTCAGAGAACTATATGGCTTTCAACTTTTTACATGTGCATACCATCTGGATATGCTCTTGGTTATGTATATGGAGGCTTGGTAAGTTTATATACCGTATTGCTTCATGATTTATGAACGAATAATTGTTAGATCAGGAAATCATGCATATTTGAAAATATTCCTGTACAATTGTACTTGCTATGTATAAAGTTTCTGCATTGTTTCTAACTATATCACTTTTTTTGGACTCTGATTAGTTTATGATTGTCTGTTATCTTAATTAGGTGGGATCTTATATCGGTTGGCGTGTTGCATTTTGGGGAGAGGCAATTCTGATGCTACCATTTGCTATTCTAGGATTTGTTATGAAGCCTCTGCGGATGAAAGGTGTACTTCTATGCATTGATTCATTGTAATTAGCAACTTTTTGGCCGGCATAACTAACCAATTTTTTCTTACAGGTTTTAAGAATGATGAATTTACTGAAGCATTGATTGTGCAGGAGACGGCTGTCTCAGAAGTTCAAGGTACTAACACTGGTGATTTGTCTGCACATAACACAATTTAGCGTAACTGAAGAGCTTAAAATTGATAAGAATTTCTCCAAGAAACTTTGTTATATATGAAGCAATTGAGATGTTTTATTTTTATGACATATTTCATTCATTCTTGACACTTTATGATTTTGAATTGGTAAAAGTTCTCCATGATAGAGCTCAATGCTATCATTATGTTTTTTTATGGAAGAATATTTCTTGATAATCAAAATTTTTCACATTCCTAAGGTTTTGGCGGACTAAACTCTAGTACTATGATATGGAAAGCAATGAAATATGCTATTCTCAAGTTCTTGGACAGTGCTATTAGAACAACAAAATTATTTAGCAGATAAACTTGTCTGACTGGAAGGGTGGAAAACATGTTTTTTTTTTTTTAATTTTATGTTTGATTCGTTCACCAAAAACTGTTGACTACCTTTTTGTAGCTCCTATTCTTAGCAGGACAGTGAATCTTTCTGATCTGTTGGTTAGATTTATTTAGATTAATAAGACTTAGGCTGTTGCTAATTTTGTTTTGAAACCCAATCTATGAATTCAGGTGCTTTGAACCCCAAGGATAGGGCAGTTTCGATGAAGGAAGATGTAACAAATTCTACCATACAGAAACATCCAAAGTGAGTTATCCATCCTTAAGCTTTTTTATATGCAGAAAATTTTAAAGAAAGTAGAAGCAAAGTATGTAAAATGAGTGGGCAAACATGAGTGCAGGACCCAAATGTTATAGAAGCAATTTTTCCGAAGGAGCCGGAATAAACTGATTTAATAACTTGTTTGTGACGCCTAATTGCATGCAAGACGGTTGGAAAAGGATATAGGCTTTTGTTTCCGATGGTGATGCCTCTGTCACTGTATCGTGGTTTGTATCTGTTTAGGAGACGCCTTTAGTCTTCGTGATAAGAAAGTTCTTATTTTATTTTTTCCTTACCTTTATGTTTAAATAACTCATAACCAAAAGACAGAACTAAGACTCTAGAGAAAAACCATGAGACTCCTATCTCTTCACAATACAAACAAAAGTTACAAAACAGGCAAAACTGTTGTTGTCTTACAACCTCATTCCATGATATCGTTCTTCCTCCATGTTGCACTTTGTTTTGATTAGTTCCCTTTCTAATTCTCTGGTAGTTACTGCAATCATAAATATTTATTTACTTATTGTTTTTAGTGCTAACATGACAGCATCTTGGAAAGTTTTTTGGTACCTACCATAGATGCAATTGATGAGCTTATTAATTTATGGCAGGCCAAAACTTTCTACAAGGATAAAAAATCATCTTTCAAGGTTTATGAAAGACATGAAGGAGCTTTTGGTCGACAGGGTTTATATAATTGATGTTCTTGGTACAGTAACTTTTCTTTCTCCACCTTTTGCTCTACCGATCATCTTTTGTATGTGCTGTGGTTCATTGTGGTCTCTCTGTAAACTAGCTTTCTTCCTTTTTTTATTTTTATTTGAGAATATATGATAATAATTTAGTGATCTTTGCTGCTAATAATTTTCTCCTGAACTATCGATTCTTAGGTTACGTAGCATACACCTTTGTAATTGGTTCATACTCATATTGGGGGCCTAAGGCTGGTTATAATATATATCATATGGTAAGAAATTGCATTTCATACAATAACTTTTTCACTGTAAAACTTCCCTGTTTTTATAATCATGGTTTATTTTTCATGGTGTTCGGCAGACTAATGCAGATATGATTTTTGGAGGTATGACAATTGTGTGCGGAATAGTAGGAACACTAGCAGGCGGTGTTCTTCTGGATTTCATGTCTAATACTATCACCAATGCTTTCAAGGTAGATATTCTTGTACTTTTATTAGGAAGGATCTAGAAATGTTATCCAAGCTCTAGGCATTATTTCTTTTCCTCTTTGCGCAATAATGAGCTACTTCATCTTTCACGTTTGGATTTTGTTAATTGGCATTCTTTTTGCTTATGTTTGATGTCATCTAATAGTCTATAAACATTCATAGCCCTTCTGGAAATTCCGTTTAGAGATGCGATACAATCTTGAGGAGTGAAAATAAACTCCATATTTTTAATAACTCATCAGAAGCCTTAGAGTTTCACAGATTTTGCACTAGGATATCATTAAGTGAAGTTGACATGCGATTGCATTTTAGCAGGTAAAATGATCTTTGGTGCCTTTCCTGTTAACCACTTCTTAAAAAAGATTAGCAGTGGGGCTTTAATCAGGAAGTTGGGATGTGGATCTTAGATTTTGAAGCTTTTCTCTCATGTCAATCTAGTAGACTGTAGACACTGTCGAGCATTATTTTCTTTTAGTCATTAACTTCACTCTATTTGCTGTATAATTTTTTCGGTTCACCTTTTGCCTCTCTAAATACTATATTTCTACCTTATTGCAGCTTCTTTCAACAGCAACTCTACTTGGGGCAATATTATGCCTTGGTGCCTTTTGCTTCAAGAACATGTATGGTTTCCTAGCTCTTTTTGCAGCTGGGCAACTACTTCTCTTTGCAACTCAGGTACAAATCTAATCATATAATTGTCCACTATTTGGTGGGCTTTGTTGATTCACCTATCTTGCTAGTGCATGCATTTCAGATTATTATTATTATTATTATTATTATTATTATTATTATTATTTACAGTTTAAACACAAAATAGCTAGTTGCCATTAATACTCTCCTTAGCTGGAAAAGGCATCTATGGAATACTTACTTGCAATTTCCATATTTCTGTTCGCAGGGTCCTGTAAATTATATTATTCTCCATTGTGTTAAACCTAGTTTGAGGCCACTATCTATGGCCATATCTACTGTTGCAATCCACATATTTGGGGATGTGCCTTCCTCACCTGTTGTTGGAGTTGTCCAGGTTTGCATTACTATTTTCATTATCAAGCTTTTACAAATTTGAATATAATTTAGGGTAAATTCCTTCTATGGTACCTGATGTTTGGCTACTTGGACAATTTGGTACCTGATGTATGAAAGCGGACAATTTGGTACCTAAAGTTCTCAAATTTAGGTCATTTTGGTACTTATGTCAATTTTGACCATATTTTCAGGGTTATTTTCGTCATCTTATCTCAACTTTACTTCATTTTTTTATAATACCTCCAAATTGCCTCTAAGTTATCACTAAAAATTTGATAACTCATCCACTTAGTATCTGTGATGATTTACGCATATAAGTTTTCATAATGTAGCTATCAATCTAAATTAATTTTAATTATAAGTAATTAAAAAAATATTTTGATAAAAATTACAATTGCATAAAGGCAATTTATTTCCTTTGCAGAAAATAATTAGGATACAATAAGTATATTAAGAAAAAAAATTTATTTTCGATATATGCGAAGTATATGCTAAGTGTAGTAGATATATCAATTTAATTATCTCTAAAGAGAGGCAATTATAGGAAGAAAAATGTGAATTTGATGAATTTAGGACTAGAATGACGGAAATAACCCTGAAAATATGGTCAAAATTGATAGAGGTACCAAAATGGCCTAAAATTGATAACTTTAGGTACCAAATTGTCCGCTTTCATACATCAGGTACCAAATTGTCCAAGTAGCCAAACATCAAGTACCATAGGAGGAATTTACCCTATAATTTATTGCCGTTCATGCCTTACAATTGGTGAAGCTGGTATTCATTAAAAAATTGAATATAAATTGTTGTTGTCCATGCCTTACAATTGGCGAAGCTGGTATTTAGTTCAAATTCCAGTTGACATAAGAGAAGTGTGTTATAAATGCTCCATCATGAGTCACTATACTTTCTATGAGTGTATTTCTATGAGTCACTATACTTCAAAGTGTTCTACATTGACTTTTGTCCCTGAAGTCAAATGAGATGTCTTTTTTTTTTTTTGAGGGGGCAACAGTAATATCTAAAATGTATTCTTCACTGCCCCAACACCCCTGACGATGAATGGTAAAATTTGTGTAAGAAAATTCACCTGCCTTGCAAAGAAATGTACAATGAATGCAATCATGACTTTTACATTCTATTAAGGTGTGTTTTTAGTTGCTTAGATATGGTTTGGACTATGCAGGATCACTTAAAGAATTGGAGGTCAACTGCTCTTATTCTAACATCCATTTTAGTTCCAGCAGCAGGCATATGGTTTGCAGGTAACTTTTTTTTTTTCAGTTAAACTGTTATATTGCTTTCTTTCTGAGTCCACAAGAGGACTATGATGATCAGCTTCTCGGAGTTCAATAAAGTTGACTATTTTTTGGACCTTTCCATGTTGATATCACCTTTGAAGTCTCTGTATTTACCATATTGCAGGAATTTTCATGGACAGTGTGGATAAATGCGAAGAAGAAAGTGATGATGAAGAAAGCGATGATGAGATAACAACTGAAATGCCATCGCTTGAAGAGAAGAAGACTGAAACAACTGAATCTGCTGTGTAGTAGGTCATTTAATTCATGTAAATATGGTCCCCCTATTACAATTCTCTCTTGTTTTCCGAGGGCTTTCTTAATATCTATTTTATAGCAGAGGTTTGTATGAAATCATAATCAACATTTTCGAACATTTTTCTCTGTAGAGAAGGAAAAAGTTTCTATAGTATGTAATGCTTTTCCACAAGTACACATAATTGTGTGCTTTTGGAGTTTTGGTTGCTAAGAATTAGGTTTCGAGAAAAAATGGCCACTGCGAAGGGCTGGAAAATTTTCAGATATTCATTTGCACTAAATCACTCTTGCCTAAACAATGGAACTGTAATTAGCCTAATAAAAATCACATGAGATTCTTTCTGCAAATTTCAACTGGACCTGTGAAAAGGAGTACACATTTTGCTTCTACTCCGATCCATTTTGCTTTCGTATCTGATTGGGATCATTCAGGTACATATAACTTTACTAATCAAAGGATTTCATAGTTTTATCCAAATGATCATTCATTTCCAAACCTGCAACCTTCAGATCTGAATGTTGATAATCAACTCTTTTATTTTATCACCGGAAACAAATCCACTTCTTTTTCGAGGTAGTTGAACAGTCTAAAATAGAACTAAACCTTTAATCCTTTTTTGCCAAAACAAATATTACAAATCTGTTATTCTCAAGGGAGTGACAAAACGAAGAGATCACAGTTCCATTTTAAGGTTTTTGATCCCAAGTTCCCAACCAATAGATTTGAATTCAAACATTCAAACCCAAGATACAATAGAGGAGTGCTTACCAGTAAGTGCAACACAGTGATTCATGCATTAGTTCATAACTGAAACAAAATTATTTATTTAATAACAACCAAATTACCTAAATACTGCAGACGCCAGGTAATTATTCCAGCTCAATAGCAGAAAAAATTGGCATTGATGTAACATTCACATAAATTACACGACTGCTCAGAGTGCTCTTCACAAATTAAAATCTCTAATGGATCAAAGAGTTTAGCCAATAACACCTGAATCTAGACAAGGGACAGTTCTCCAGCAGGAATGGATCTCTTCACAAGATTAGCCCATGACTCATTGGTTTCTGTTATGACCTTTAGTGCATAATCCTGTCCATAAAAGAAATGCGTTATTGTTGGATAGCATTTAGACACCCACCTAGTCACCTACACAAAACTATATGCCAATCTACTACTTGCAGTAGTGGCCTTATCAAATTTACATTATGTTAAGGAAACCCAGTACAGAAGGATAACATAGAGGCTGATCTGGTAGAACCTGGTGGTTCATGCACAATACATAGTTGCATACTATGGGCAAGGAATGGAAAGCGTCCTTTTCAATTAAAACAGAACATAACAACAGAAGAAATGAAAACAGAGCTTCTAATCAGAGAATGCTTCAGGCTATTTAACTCTTTTTCCTTTTTCTTTTTTCTGGAAAGAACAAGTATTTTTTGAAACAAAAGGCAATATACAAGATTGCAAGAAGGAAGCGGACAAGGAATCCACTTTTGAAAATATAAGAGACAGCATAGAACATTGGCTTAGCAGCTCATCTGTAATGCTAGCTCAAGTATTAGGCTTTTAGGGCTTAAACTACAACTGCTTGCCAATTAAGAATGACAGAAAGATGACCATAATCCCTAAAATCATTCGAAGTAGAAGCCCAAAGTGATGCCCATAACTCAACTCTCTCCCACGGGTCTTCCTTCTCCACCCCACCATAGGATATAAACAACAATCTTTATTTATTTTCATCCATACCACCCACACTACTGCTAGCACCCCACAACCCCAAAGGATTTGGCCTTATCCCCTTTACCAAAAGCTGAAGGGTTTACTTTTAGCCAGTCACTCCTCTCTAATGGAGTTATCAGGGCATTTAACTATTAAAATGATGTATCCAGTTTCAACTGCCTTAATGTAATTGTCTTTGCGGTACGATTATAGGGAAACCTCCTTATCACTACAGATGAGTGCACAAATATGAGTAGCTCTGCTTCCCCTAATACTCTCCCTCACCGCACCCGACACATTGATTACCTTTGTTAAATATAAAAAAAAAAAAAAAAAGGAAATAGCAAAGTGACATGCTTTTATATCTGCATGAGCAGCACAACGAACTTAATAGTTGCATACCATAACCCTTTTCCTCCAGATAATTCAAACCTCTAACTTGGCCCAATCCTTCTAACCACCACTACTATGCAGCATACATATATTAAATGAGATGCACAACATGAGTAGTTTATTAAATTTACCTTGTTGGCTGGCTTGTTTCCAAGACCAAATTTGTTAGCAGGCTTTCCATCAGGGATTTTGTAGTCTCTAAACCAGTCCCTTATTGCAGTGAGAGTACCCTGGAAAACATCGCAGTCAGGCCTTAAAGTATCTATCATATATGAAGGGTTTTGCTACCGAAGAATGAAGTCTCATGCACAAAAAACCTTTAGTTGTCAGAGTGCTACAAGAAATTTGATTCATTTTCAGTTTTTCACATAAATTTTTCTTAACTGCCACTTGCCAAATCTATTACTAATCTTTTTACCTAGTATATCTCCTTTATGAAAGAAGGTTAAAGTGAGTAAATAGTAATGCCCATGATTAACATTGACCGCGTAGTATATCTACTTTCTGAAAGAAAGAAGGTAATAGTGAATGAACAGTAATGCCTATGATATCCAACTCACATACATTTACCATATGATGGAATGACAGAAATTAAAACCCCAAAGTAATTGAATTCCTGATCATAAACATTTGCTCAAAAAACAGGGTGGACATAATTTATTGAATAAAGATATTATAATCTCAAACACCATAAGAAGTATGCAGTTGTGCATATCAATTAATATATCTTTACTTAGTTGTGTTTGTGAAATTAGGGAATTATGATAGCAATCGGTTACAAAAGCAGCCAAAGCAGAGATATAATATTTATGGATAACTAAAAACATCTCAATAATATATACAGACATACCGGGAAATGCTTCTCAACATCATCAATGTCATTGACCAGAGAAGCTTTTGGATCATCCAATGAAATGGCAACTATTTTCCAGTCAAGTTCCCCTTCATCAATCATTGCTAAAGCAGCCAAGGGTTTTACTTTGAGAACCTCGCCAACCTTCCTCCGAGTTTCTCCAATCTCAACAACATCAACTACAAAGTTGTAGCAAAAGTGAAAGGCTTTAATTACCTTTCCTATGATGACACACAGACAAAAGAGAATAGAGAGGTAAGCATGCCTGGATCGTTATCGCCAAATGCTCCATCCACTTCAGGGTTGGCAAGAGATGGGTCTTCCCATGTTTGTGGAAGCAATCCATAATTCCAATTTATATTGTACCTAAGAAAGATTTCACAACACTATCAATACAAAATGCAACACTAAGAAAGATATATATGTGATAGCCACTATAGAAGAAAAGTCGGTAATGCGTATGTTAGTAAGGGAAGTGAGTAATACGTGAAAACAATCGACAATAACCTACGCCAGAAGCCGCTTTTTAAAACCGAGGATCACATCTGGTTGATCAAAATACGAACAGATGACAAGTGTTTATGGTAAAGATAAGATAGTGACAAAGTTTTTACAAAAACAAATGAAAAGAATAGAAAGGAAACAAACAACATTGCATCAAAAATGGACAGTGGGGTTTCAACAAGGGAAAAATGAAGGAAAGTTAGAGAAGATTTCGTACGGGTAGTAACGAAGTTTCCCTTTCTTAGTATCCTGTTTGATGGGAGTGTTGGACTCATCAGTAGCAACCTCCATCTTGGCACTTGATTCTTTGGGTATTTCAACCACAAAGTTAAATGCACCATCGGCCGTGCGCAGTGGTATATCATGCCAAGGTGAAACCTAAAAACCAAGCCATCAGCAATGCCATAAGCCTATAATCAACTTAATTTAATTTCCCCTCTGCAACTTAATACATTCAAAACACTCAACACGCAAATGATAATCAATTTCCAAACAAGTGACATTGCGATCGTTCAACAGACGAAAGGAGAGAGTAGTACCTTTTGGCCGGAGCGGTCGACGAAGAAGACGCGGTAGTCTAGGGTTTCGGGGCGGCCTTCCTCCTTCATCTGGACCTCGGGGTTGTAGATAGCTCTGCAAGTCAGGGACCGCCTCGACAATGACGGCAGCGCCGCTCCTCTTTTCGTAAAGCAGAGATTGTTGTTCCTGCACGGCCTCTGCTTCGCCAAGAACGACGTCGTCTTCGTCAGCAGGCACGAGCTGTCCGACACCGTCAGCACTCTCGCCGTCGCCATCGCCTCCTTCCTTCTTCTTCTTCCGAAGTTTAGAGAGAGAAACAGAGGAGAGAGAGAGAGAGAGAGAGAGAGAGTGGTGTGAGAGGACTGCGAGTGTGTGATTCGGAATTGTAGGAGGCTCCAGAAGCAAATGCCACGTGGGATCGTCTCATTGGCTTGTCTTATCCTATTTGGGTCAGTGACTCTTCAGGGTATGTATTGGGACACCACAAAACAAAAAAGAAAAAAGCCATGGTGGGCCGGGTGGGCATTCTCAACCCGCCCCGCCCCGAACCGGCCCGCCTCACTCCTCTCTTTTTCATCTCCCTGTCCATTTTCTGAGAATCCGAACAAACCGGCGGGAAGAAGAAGAAGAGCGAGGCGATTGGTTTGGGGCGGGTGTTGAGAGGAACTGAAGTAGCAAGTCTCCGTTTTTGGCGGGTATGTGTTTTTTACTTTGTCTTTGTTCTTCTTGTCAAAATCAACTGAGTGTTGTTGTTTTTTTTGTTCTGTTTGAATTGGTTATTGATGATTGAAGTTGAATAGTTCCTCAAATTGAAGGAAAAGAAATGAAGGTGAGAGTGGTGTGTAGGAAAGTGAGGGATTACATAAGGTATGATCTGAAAGAGATAGCATTTCCGTCATCGTTGCCGGACCCTCCTCATATCATGAAGCGCCGCAAGCTCACCTGGCATGAGCGCTTCCTGGTAGTCCCCTTTCTCTCTATTTATTCATACCCATTATTGGTATTAATCAAACCATATACGTAATGCTTTCGAGTAATCGAGTGCTTTAATTATGTATGTGTTGATTCAAAGGACACTATTGAACAAACATGCTTTTAGTTTCTGCATTTATGTTGTCACTCAATATTTGTCGATTTTTTAATGTCAAATTTAAGCTTCAGTGGGGTTAAGTGGATTTTTGGAGCTAAACATGCGTTTTGTTGAAATGTTTGCAATGACTTGTTTTTCTATCTCCAGGGTTTAGTTGTGGCATTGTTTTAGTATCATAATACTTATGTACGCATGGTGTGGGGTGTTGGCCTGAGGTGTGGTTATATACCTTCTTGTGTTGGGTTTCAGGTGTTGAAGGAGGCGTCTAGGCTTTATTCGGCCAGCTGGGTGCGGGACATTGGTCCTGATCTGAGACCTAATGATTATAAGAAGCATGAAGATAGTGAGGATGAACCTAGCGGATCAAAGACGACTATTAAAGACAAAGAACCCTCAACACTAGAGGATCTTGGTAAGTAGTGTCCACTGTCCACATATGGTGCTGTTTCAAACAATGTCATTATAATACAGTTGATTGCAATTACAAGCTTCAGATATTACCTTATTTGTAAAAACCTTTATTTGCTTCCTCGTTTTATTTTTCTCTGATCCACTCGTTTTGTATCATGCCTGCATTCATGTAATTGGTGATGTTGAGACATCTAATTTGCCTTTTCTGTTATTGATTTGAGCCAGATGATTTTCATGCATTCTATTGACTAAAGTTAGCACTAATAATATCCTACTTCTTCATCAATCTAGCCTGTCAAATATTAACTTTTGCCGCTTCCGCTTCCAGGACTCAAGCACAATAGATTACAAATGTACTGTTTGATACTTTGAGTAGTCAAAGTGGATTGTATATCAAAGCAACATTGATTTCTGTTTATGTTTGCATCACCCTGATTAAGCAAGAGATAAAAATAAAAAATGGATGAAGTAAACTAGTGTGAGAAGTCATATTTTGGGGTTATGTGCTGAAAAATAATATTATTGGCTTTTCTGTTTTCATCATATACTTTAATGTGTATGATCCTGCATTTTTACTTGCCTTTCCCTTCAGTTATTTGCTTGTAATCTTTGAACTTTGTTTAGTCAAATAGTTTGACATCTGCCTATTTTTTGTTGTTTATCTGTAATCAAATCAACAGCTGTGGCTGCTAGAGGAGGGATGGAGACGTTAAGGCCTGCTCTGCAACGGATCTACATGACAAGGGCTTCTGCATATAGGGATGCTCTTAAAAGCTTCATCCATGGGTACCAAGAAGGCATTCAGCAGGTTGTGGAGAAAAAGGAGGAGTCTAAATCCGACCAGACAGGCGACATACCAAAATAAGTCTACTGCACATCTTTTCACCAGGCTGGAGGGTATTGCGGCAGACCAGCTCTTCCTGCAAGTCGTTCACTCGGCTGCTGCACAAGTTCTTGAGCTTCAATGTATCTTATATGTTTTTGGCTTCTTTCTGAAACATCTATTATGATAGCTGTTTTGAGAAATTTGTGAATATAATGGAATGTACTTCAGTTTTGTAGGCTATGTAAATTGGAAATTATATTTAAACAAAAAGAAAAAGGGTGTGTATAGTGAAGGAAAAAAAAATCGGGCATAAGATCCACCACAAGGGTGGGTAGCCTTAACCGGATGTGTAACAGGTAAGTCCCAAGACTACTCCCGTCCCTGTCAGGGGAGCCAACCATCTCTCCTTTTCACGAACAAAATCTCGTGTCTTGTACAGCATATATAAAGATGCACATTCTCTCTACTTATTCGATGTGGGAGTTTTAACAAAATCTATTTCACTATAAATAGTATATTTAGGTCGATTTTTATCAAGGATAGTAAGCAATTGTTCTATTGAACCATGACTGTCCATGCGTTATAATCTGGATTTAGAATTTGATATCAAGGACAAGACATTGCCTCTTCTATTCAAGCTGGAAACCTTCTGGATCCCCTGAAAAGCATCAGTAGCATGAAATTCAAAGCCATCCCTTGATTTTAGACACTATGGACGTGTGGTAGTCTGAGACTAGATTTACCAATTATAAGCATCTAGAGGAAGAGACGAGAAGAAATCATTAGTATTTAATGGTTGTAATTTGGTTGCAATATTGTAGGTGCTGATCATTTGCCCTTCATTCACACTTTTGGGACTGTGAGAACACTCGGAACAGATACAAAATAACAAGCACTCAACATTTCCATAAAAAAAAGTAAGCAGTCGAGGGAAGAGGAGAAGGAAAATTTTATGATATATTTTCCACAACTGTGGAGCAAAACATAGCCCGAGTAATAGCAATGAAAGAAACCCAGCATAAGTGGAAAATTCCATGTTGCATAAGAAAGCGGGTTTGGTAAACATTGCTTGGGATACAATTGGAGCATTCAAGCCTCCCAGAATTTCATACAACATCAAAATTTGATTGAATTTGAGTAACAATTACATTTGTTATAACGAATGATCTAATATGTCTCAATTATGAGGATTCTTTCAACTTTTCTTTAATTTGACTTTCTACCTTCGACTTTATCCAAGGATAAGGTAATCCTTCTATCACCTCAGCACCAAAGGAATAGACAAGAGCCTTCCTTGCTGCCTCTAAACTGATCCCGCGTGCCAGGAAATAGAAGAGCTGTGTTTCTTCTAGGTCACTAATTGCAGCTCCATGGGAACACTTGACATCATCAGCAATGATCTGCAGATTTGGTTTAACATTCACAGTTGCACGAGGTGCAAGAAGAAGACTTCTTGTTAGTTGCCCGCCATCTGTTTGCTGTGCAGATCTGAAAAAAAAAAATATATATATATGAAAGTGAAAAACTATAGGAGACGCACACAAGGCCTAACTAGTGAGCAACACATGTGAACAATCAGTACACTGATACATGAGGATGCCACAGAAAGTGAAATGTAGCTATTATCTAGGTGGCAAAACTTATTTAAGAGGAAACCCATCAAACAAGAAAGATTTTTTCTTTTCTTTTCTGAAAATGAAATAACAAGACCTTTAGTTGCAAAAAATTACTACATGCATTTAGCTCCATTAGTGCAAAAATGCATACAATGTAAACTGAGAATTTTCAAGAAGACAAAAGTGATGTGACTCATGTGAGGCAAAGCTTAGCCAACATAAATCTTGAAATTAAATGACAGAGAACTACCTGTTGACCTTTACGTTCCCATCAAAGACGGCTTTACCATCTGAATGTGACACGATGCACTTATGAAGTTGCCTGGAATAACCTCGTGGATGGTCAAGGACTATGCTACTGTGTAGGTCTTGTGTTTGATCACCGGCAGACAAGTGCAGGGTGGATAACTCGGTGACTGTATCAGGTCCCAGTTGCTGAACATGGAGATTGTGTCTGCTTAATTTTCCACCAGTGCTTACTTCAACAAGCTCATATGTACTGGCTGATTCCTGTTTAAAAGTTAAATAGAAGATAAACAATGAGTAATGCGTGTAAATCAGAACTCCTCATCGAGACAAAGATAAAAAAATCATTGCACTAAAATAAATGGTATATATAGACCTTGCTAAGAATGACTAATGTACAGAAAGCATATGAATTCTATAAGAGCCTGTCTCAAATTTGATGAAAAAACTTTAATCTCAAACTTAACAACAAATTCACTCAAGTATCAAAAAGAATGAAAAGATAGAGCATAGATTACCTGGCGAACCGAAGTCCACTTGATGTGGGCAGCATTTAGAGACTGGTTCTGAACATAAGAATGCTTGACTTTCCCTCCTACTCCAACACCAACTTCTAAAACAGAGTTCACCCAATAAGACTTGTCCCCATTCCCACCCACAAACTCCTCCACCACACCAACCTCCCCTCCCTCTTCCACCAACACAAGCACCCTCGGATTCGATAAGGGCAGATTATGTGACCCAATGTCACCACCTTCATTGGCAAAGTAGCGCAAGCATATAGGATTATCTAACCTGCACCCAGCTGGAACATAAACAATAGTCAAATCTGGCGCTCCAATACCATTAATGGACCAAAACAAGTCCCCCTGAGCACTACTGGACAGAAACTCGGACACCCTTTTTATAATAGTCTCATCAGAAAGCTCCAGCAAGCTACCCACATAAACCCCGTCCGGCAATTCGCTTATATATGTCGAATTTATAAGGAAACCATCAACAATATCCAAATTGGGGAACTGGGTATCTTCCTGCCTATTATCAAAGCTGGGTGGTCGAGAGATGGGCGTGATTTGAGATCTTTTGATGAAGGAGGTGTCTGTGAAGCGAAAGGGCTCATCTTTGCGCGTAGGCCATGGGGTTGAGAGGACGGTCTGAACAGAAGAGTCTCTGAGGTTTTGGAGAGGTGATGAAGAAGAAGAGGAAGAGGGGAGTGAGTCGTCGAGGGACTCAGCAAGTTGGTGAACGAAGGGGTCATAGACAAGCTGTGAAGTTGAAAGAGGAGATTGGAGGGAGACTCTGGTTTTGGGTTTTGGGGATTTGGGTGTGGAAAAGAAGGGCAGGGGAGGTCTTTGAACCTGGGGTGTAAATGCTATGGCAGCCATGGCAGGTGGAGGCTAACAATTTTGTGGAAAAAACAAAAAAGAAACTCAACACTTCCTCTTTTCCACTACAGAACCTCTACTCTTGGCTCTCTTGCAGATCTGGTCTGCTTTGGCAATCAATCTTTCAGCCTGTGGTAATATTTATAACCATATATTAGGTTTACAGTAACAGAGCCTAAACACCAGAGTAAGAGATAAAATCAGAAAACCAACATCTGATCAGCAAAGGATGAACATAGAAATATAAAATAAAGTTTAGAATTATAGGCCGCTGGAAAAATAAATAAATAAAACTTTCCCTCCTAGACTGTCTGTCAGTATATTTCCTCATCATTGTCAAAAACAGAATCAAGTCATTCAAGTGAAATAAATTTAACCAAAAAATTGGTATTCCAGTAAGCTTTGGTAAACACTAAGGTCATTAATCCATATTTCTGGTTGTATATATTGATACATGCATCTGTATATTATTCTTTTTTAGTTAGAGATCTACAATATGATAACTACACATTTAAAAACAACATTAAACCATAAAAGAGACCAACAGTAGCATACCTGGGTAACAGTGTTGTCGAATTGTTCTGCTAATTGTTAGTGGAAAAAACAAAATGAACTGCAACATTAAAAGATATATATATTAGAGCATAACTGAAAAGGTGAAATGAATAAGTTCACAAAGCAATCAGTTTCCATATCTCCTAATCTGCTAAATCTTGATGAATTGACATCATAATGCAGGCAATCATAAAATTTTCCACTTTTAACTGCAAATAAACATAGGGTAATAAGGAAAAGAGCATTTTAAATAATAGGGAAGAAAGTTAGAAAGATGATAAATACAAGAGCTGTAAATAAAAATAGGAATAAAAAGTAAAAGAGATTCTGAGAGGAAAGCAAGTAGAAGAACAGAAAACCACACTGCTGTTTCAATAATTGTTTCGAAATTGAAAAATAAAATCCAGCAAACCTTAAATATTGACAGAGAGAGAACAGAGCAACAAATAAAGCAGAAAATGGAGCTGACCTGAAGACCTCTATAGCTCCAACTGGCGTATACACTAATTAAAAGGAAGGCACAACCATCTTTTCCACGGCAACAGCCTAGCTACAGTGAACCACTTACTGAGAGATAATATATTTCAATTAAGTAAATAGTTTATTAATTCCAACTCCAAATTCTTCTACTTCCTACTTAACCTCTGATGTGGATGCACCACAAGGGATTGAAAAGTGAGTCCCATCATTCGTTGTTGTATATCTCTTTCAACTTTAGCATTTTTAGTTTGGTAATCTTTTTACACTAAGTCTGTGACTCTTGACAAAAAAAAAACTAGATAATTTTCTAACTTTTTGGAAACAAATACTACTTCAGTGATACCATCACACGAAACAAATACAGATTTCAGTAAGAAAGAAAGTATCAAGACGACTAAGTTTTGCAAGTTTAGTTGGTAAGCGAAGCAGACAAGTGAAGAAAACTTAAGGCCTTATGATAATTAGAAGATATGATGATTCTATAATCAGCTACAATTGTTCCATGCCCATATGTTTATACATCACATATTCCACATAACTGCCGGTAATGTTGAATCATACTAACAGTTTCACATTTCACATGTGTATCAACTAAACAGCAACCAACACTAACTGAAACAGCACCATATAATCATTATATTCCGATAAATGTACAGTAAGTTCTAGACCAGAAGATCAAATTCAAACCAGTAAGTATATTGAGTTCACAGAACTAATAGGAATCAGCTCGAATTCAGAAAACGGTGGCCTGAGCAATGGAAATATATACCTCTAAATCCAGTAGACAAACGTGAGCAATTTCAGAAGATCTCTGAGCTTCCATTAACGTCAATTGCCATAGAGAAAGGGAATCATCATCATCATGATAGTCAGAGAAATTGACTCCAAAATTGAAGAGTGAAATTGGATAAGAGATAGAGGATTTACCCGGCGGAGGGGAGAATTACACGACGCAGTCGGCGGAGGAGGGACTGGACGGAGCTTTTGGAGGAGGAGGATACGAACACGAGGGAGGTTTTGAAATTTGAAATTCAGATAGTGAGATTCAATGAAAGCAGAGAGGAAGGCACAATGGTGGTCAAGATTTCGGATACCTAAGCTAATGACGACCGACCTTTACGTTTTTTTTTTGGCAGTAGAAGGACCTTACGGTTAAAAAGGATAACATACTAATAAGTAATAACTCATTCAATTTTTAGTAACTCAATAATTTAGTAATTCATGTTTTAATTTCAACTTATCACTTTTTATATTTTTAAATTTTAACCAATTTAGTCATTTCATTAAGTCTTCGTCCAATTACACAATTAAGTAGTTTTTTTCCTCTTATATTATGTTTGTCAAGTCAGCAACTTAACGGTGCAATTAGATGGAGACTTAACGGAACAACCAAATTGTTAAAAATTTGAAAATATAAGGAGTGATCAGTTGAAATTGAAACATGAATGATTAAAATTGTCAAATTACTAAAAATTAGAGAAGTGACCAGTATTTTATTCAAAAATTAATTTGGACAGTGATAATTAGAAAACAGTCGAGCAATATTTGTTTTTCTAATGGATAAAAGTAAAAACTAAAATTTATGACCTCTTATATAACCAACACTAAAATTATCAAACTAAATAGCACAAGAAACAGTAACAGGGAAGGTGTTGCCCCAACGAGCAATGGGAGCATGATGCCCTATCTAAGCAACAGCATTAGTGGCAAAATTGGCTTCACAATGAACATGGTTAAAATGTATTTCCTTAAAATAGCTTGTCATGGTGTGGACGATTGGATTCTTTAAGGAAAATGGATAATTTTGTTGATGCAATCAATAAGGGCAACTTTACTTACTTGGAATGAAATTTATCCATAATAGAAGACGGAATGGAATTGTGTGTGGAGATTTCAATTCTATTGTGACATTTTTAGTTACGATTGATGTTGTTTACTTACCATAAGGAATATTAGAATAAAAACTATTTCGATTACTAAAAAATCCTTGATCATTTTACTTTGAGTATAACGATCTATACTTTCAAGTAAATTATTGGATTATATCTTTGAATTTAAGAATATGTATGTTTCTTTTCTGATGAAATACTATTTATATGGAGAAAAATATAACTAAAGATATACATTGTGATGTATACCATTTAAATTAAATTATCTAGTATTTTGGGCATAAAAAACTAATATATGGTTGGGTAATTTTTAGTTATTGAAATTATGTAAGGATATTTTACGCATAAAAAGTTATTCTTAACGTTTCAATCCCAAATCCACCTTTCCCCTGTGTCACGACCCCAAAATTTCGAGCATAAAAACTCAAATTTCGAAGTCATGAAAAACACTAAAACAATCTCAATGAATCGAAACAATTTTAAATGCCACAGCGGATCATCTCTGAGTTCAAAATACAACTCAGTCAACCGATTATTACAAACCAAATTTATAATTCGACATTATAACAAATGGAAATGTATAATCCTCATAAAGAAATCCACACAAAATCCTCACCACAGGATGTAAATAAATAACTCCAAGTCTTCTGAGCGGTCCGTCAATTCCCCCTAATCCCCTTCACTATCGAATTATAATACAAACCTGGTAAGCTTTGCAGCTCGTATGAGTAAAATAACAAATACCACCCGCATATCAATATATAGGAAAATCACAAAACATCAATTATAAATGCACTCATGAGTCAATGGACGGCCCATCTGGTTGTCCAAAAATATGAAAATAAAAGTGCTCATGAGAAATTGGGCAACCCCTCTGTTTACCCAAATGCATTTATAACACGGGTACTCATGAGCGCTGGTACACCTCTATTACCCCTCATGTAGTACACCGCCGACATTGGGCAACCTCCTGCTACCCAACATCCAAAATATGAGTACTCATGAGCCGATAACCCATCTATTACCTCACATGCAGTACTCCGACAGACAGACTAGAGCTCTAACTGTATCGTAACTTTCGCCCGGCCAAAGGCTAGGTTCCGACATGCCAAACACGTCCGAAGACTGGTCCGAAGACAAAAACTCGTCCGAAGACATCAATCACGTCCGAAGACAAAACTCGTCCGAAGACATAAATCACGTCCGAAGACAAAACTCGTCCGAAGACATAAATCACGTCCGAAGACAAAACTCGTCCGAATACATCACACGTCCGTAGACAAAATCACGTCCAAAGACAAAACACGTCCGAAGACATCACACGTCCGTAGACTGGTCCGAAGACAAAAACTCGTCTGAAGACATCAATCACATCCAAAGACAAAACTCGTCCGAAGACATCACACGTCCGTAGACAAAATCACGTCCGAAGACAAAAACGTTTTAACAATCTCCATGGTAAAACCACGTACAATAATCATGTCATATTGTACAAAACAAATCACATGCTCGATATATAAATCTCATCATCAAAATGACATATTCACAACGAAATCATAACAGTATATAATATAGCAAACTATATATATGTACCTATTTACTATTTATACAAATATATATATATTTCACTATATCATATACATGTCATATTTCATTCTTTAAAATTTTGCACAATCTTGAATCTCCAAAAGGGTAGATTCGTAACTATGTGAGATTTTTACTCACCTTCTTTCATCCGTGCAACTTCCACGACACTGAAAGTAATTTCCTCACTCGTTTCGTCAGTCACCTAATAGCATGATAAACGCTTAGAAAATGATACGTAAAATGTTTACTAATCACTGTTTCAATGTACTGTTTTTATTTAAACACAGGTCACAGTTACCGTTTTTACTATGTCACTATTCACAGAACTGTTTCTCACCGAAACACTGTTCATAAAACGTTGTTCACAGTACTATTCATGCGGCATCACTGTTCATCGAACGCCACCAAATTTCACCACCACTATCTAAATGACATTCCTAACAACTTCCTAGTTCACCACAAAGTCTAATTCTGAGCCTAAACACTTCAATTTAACAAGAACCGAAAAGCCCCAATTTAAAAACCTAGAATTTCTTTTCTTCGATTCTCCTAGTACACAATGATTGGGGTTAAATATTTTGGAGGGTTTGTAGTATGGAAGGAGACCTTCAAAATGAAACAAGAATCGTACCGATTGGTTGCCGGAGGAGGGAGATCCGACGAGTTGAAGTTCGGCGAAATATGCTTTTTCGGGAGAACTTCCGGGCTTCACCGCTCCTAAACGGCGGTGAGATGGCGGGTGACGCTACCACCAATCGACAGGGGATGCAGCAACCTTTCAAACTTGACCGGTGCGCCGCTCTATGGTGGCCGGACGGCGGAGATCCGGCGGCCCAAAGTCGGCTGCTCGGGAGAGAAATTTTTGTATTTTTTTCGGGGTGAACAGTATCCGTGATTAGTACTGATCCGAATTTCTGATTTTTCTTCCCTTTTTCTCTTTAATTCCCCTATTTATACTATTTTCCAAAATTGTCCAAATATCTTTTGATTCGTAACTTCTTCATACTAACTCCGATTTAGGCGTGCCACGTGTCCACTAATTCGTATCGACGAGCTCTACGACTTTCATGTAAGAAGTTTCCTAAGAATCCTAATGAGTCAAAAGTCAACTCTTAGACTCGTCAAATTGAACGTTTCCGAACAATTAATATTTCGAACCATTTCATTTTCATTCTCAGCTAATAAAATTAGAAAATGACCAACTTAATAATATCCGTGAACTCATTGAAAATTAGATATGAATTTTTCGGGTTATTACACCCTGTATTTGTAAATCCAGGTTGTTAAAGATTCAATTTCTGATGAGGATATCCACACCTATTACAATTCCATCATGTGTAAATAAATGTTGAAATTCTCTAAACCCGTAATCATTATCTCACTTTCCATTCCTTTACCGTAAGAGTTTTGCAATTGTCTTCAACCTGGATTTTGAGGTGACAATGTATTAAAGCAGTAGAAAGATCGACTCGAAGAGTAGAAGTTCAAGCACAAAGAACATCGAAGACCAAGGTTTTTGTTGAAGGCAGAATAACATAACCATCAAAGTTGCGAATAATGAACCCAACAACAGCATAAGAAGAGTTGACTGAGCCATCAAAATTGAGTTTCTCTATAGAATTTGGGGGATGAATCTAGATTATACGGTCTTGAGATCATAAATTGTAGTGATAAACAAAACTAAAAAACCATGATTTCCATAAGCTCCAAAATGGAGTACCGCATATTCCTTGTATTGTGCACGATATATACCAGCACAAGGAAGAATGACTAATTGACATCAATGTGACTAATTCACGATCATGTACTTTTTGTTGGATAAGGTAGCGGCTGAGAGATTAAGGTAGTATCTTAACCAGTGCTGGATTTTTGATGAAGAAGCCAAAGAAGGTGCCTACACTTTTGACCTTGTATATTACCATTTCGGGACATTTTAGTTAACATTTGGGTCCCCCTCTCCCATTTGGGGGAGTTATGGTCCAAACTAATTGCATGGCTGACCGGTCTGATATCCTAACAGATGTATAAGTACTAATATAACGTTTGTTATACCTATACTTGTTATTATAATGATGTTTTGGTTTAGGTTTTTACGACGATCAGATGGTCCAACCGGATTAAAATTTGGACGAAATTGGTAGATGTATCATCATACTTACTTATCGCATTAGATGGTATTGATTGATGTATATGTGTTACAATGTTATACCTAACGTCATATAAATAGTATGATACATTAGTGGAACATTTCGCGACCCACCACCCTATTGAAGAGTACATTCAATTGACTCTGTTTGTCAATATATAAATATATATTATATATATTAACAACTGATTCAATGTAAATATCTCATATATATTACAAAAAAGATGAGTGTTTAGTTAAAAATCTAGTTGAAGACATAATAAACAATGCAAATAAATTAAGCTAAGCTAGACATACTACAATAAAGACTTTCCTACCCCAGTATAGTACTAAATTTGCTTCAAGTACATTCTATCTCACACATATGCATATTCACACACATATAAACTTTCTTTTAAAGCTAAATCTTGTAATTTGCAGTTGCAACAGGGTTTTATAAACAGCTCCTTCATTCTTCCACCAGCCAAGCTAGGGGATATATCATTATACTATGATTATCCCCTTCAAATAAGTAAACTCAAGTGTCAATTTCTTTGATTTAAAAAGCACCATCATAAAATATTCGTAAAAAATTAAACATATATAGACATAATAAAAAGAAAGTACATTTAATTTATACAAATATAAAATTTATATATATGTATAATATAACCCAAATGCAGCAAATAGAGAAAAATCAAACCTTAATTAATAGTAAACTCAACACAATAGTAGCTTGGCCAAAAACAAGATTGAACAAGAATAAATCATAGGATCATTGTGCACCAAATTAAATGACAAAAGATCAGTACTTTTGGTTATAATAATTATTGAAGTTAGCTATCAACAAGCCTCTCCACAAATAGATTCTAGAAACGTTGACCACGAACTTCAATAAAATCTTCTTCTTCAATAAAATAGTCAAGATCTTGATATGGTTTGTCTCTATTTCATATCTTAGAATCGGCATCTCAAACATTTCAAGATGCTTCAATTTACCAAAGAAAATGTATCAACTATTGAAAAATTTTATTTACGAACATAGTAGAATGCAATAAAACTGCCTAGCAGTTAGAAAACCATTATCTATCTCTCTCTAAGCGACCTCATAAACTCTAGAGAGTGGGAAACCCTAAGATCTAGAGAGATCCTAAGAGACGTCTGAATTTCCAATGACTGTGGAGATATAAAAACAATCTTGTTCTTAATCTTCATCCACCGGAAATTATTCAGAGAAGTAGTAAAACAGAGGTGCTTCGATGGAGAAACACAAGCGTGTGCCGCAATAAATCCGACGCAGTCTACATTCGTGTCAAAAATTACTCTTTATATGTATCATTCGCTTACTAAGTTAGTAAACGGATGGACAACTTCAATAATATTACAATATCTTTGCGATTCTTACAAATTAAATAAAAATATATAAGCTCATATAAGGTTGAAGCTTTGAAATTAAAAATAATAATGGAAAAAATAAAGTTTTATTCAATTATGAGAATTACGAGTATGCATACCTTAGTTTAGTTTTCACAGCTGAAAACTGCCCAATTATTAGCCTTGTAGAACAAGAACATTGCAGATCTCTCTAATCCTTTAAAAGGAATTGTTTTGTGGTTCAGAAAATCTAACACTTCATTATAGTTCTGGATATACAGTTCTAGTATTGTGCTAGTAAAGACGATTTCAATACCATCTTCCGTAACAATAATCACCGAATACATATGATTTTTTTTTAACTTTTATCACATTCGTACAAGCACTTATATAATTCAGATGCAACCTTGATATAGAACAGCTTGCAGAGAAGTTAAGTAGTATATAATGAAGTTAAGCATCTCAAATTCTAATTGGGATTTAGCTTTCCTTATTAATTGCATTGAGGATTGATGACTGGTCCAAAGTTTGAGATATAGTTTTTAAATATTATATTATGTCATTTAAAAAATATTTGTGAGCGAAATATATATAATGAACATATCGAATCAGAATTAATAGACTCTTACTTTTTTCCTTTAAACTTGCACTAAACCTTTTTTTAGACAAAATTGAACAATATCTTATATATGAGAAATGATCGTACACACATTTCAATGTAGGCTTTGAATATGCAAATTTTTTTTCAATTCAGACGTAGCAATTTATGAAAGATCATATGACCTCTTAGATTTGAGACATCACGTATCAACTTTTTGCTAAAGAAAACATATATCGATTTCAATGAAAGCATTTACGTTATGTGTGATATTTCTAAAACATTAAAACCCAATTCAAAATATGAATATGGGATAGAACAATGATGTAATAGCTCTACCACTACAACAAATCTTGATCATAGCCAATTTCATAGTTTAAAGAGAGAAACTTACAATTACATTTTCCGCGGGAAGACTCATTGTGTAGGACAGCCCACAAAAATAATAAATTAAAAATGCATATTCTAGTTTCATGACTCGTTTTTTTTTTCACCATAAGCATTCCAGCCTTGGTAAAGTACTGACTTTGCCCTTTTTGTTCTTGAACCTATTGTTGCACACATTGTAATTTGGTGCAATGCAAGGTGTCGTGTCCGCATAATCTTATTCACAAAATCATGAAGATAAAAATATATGGTTCCCTGCATAAAAGATAAAGATTATATAAGAATACGATAAGAGAATAATCAAAATAAAAAATTAAAATATTAGTGACATAGTTCAATCTTTCTTTTATTTTTATTTTTTAGAACAATATTCATATACAAATTCTGACATATTTCAATCTCAACTTTTAGCCTACCTTGGCTTGGTTACCAACAATTAGACCAATCTCTCCAATACGATTCACCCTTTCTCGGTCCGTTCCAACCGTACTATCACCAAGCGACTGCTTTTCCATTCCAAGCACTTGTTATTTCCGAAACACCTCCACACATGGTGGCAATGATGTCATCATAGATATGTCAAAATTTGTTAGAGTTATCAATACCTGAAAATGAAAATATACCTTATGAGAATGAAAAGCAAGATAACAAAATCTAAAAAATTGAAAGAACAAAAATTAAATTTACATATTTCTCTCCTCAAAATTGGACTTGACTTAATTTTGAATTTATATGTGATTCTTAAATCACAGGCGAGAAGAACAAATTTGTTTAACCCAAACCAAATTCATGATTATGTGTAGGGATGGGATCAATTCTATTCTGATTGGTTTTTGGCCGAAATCGGAAACCAAATTGGAAACCGAACCAAACCATCGGTTCGGTCCAGTCTCGGTTTTTTTTGTAAGAAAAAAAAATCTAATTTTTCTGCATTTTTTCTACATCACTTTTACATAATTTTATCTGCATCACCTACACCCAACACTGAACAATCTACTAGTGATCTACACATATTATCTTCAAAAAGACTCAAACTAAAGTCCAACAAATAATAATTGAATAAGTTTTAAGTATGCAATAAAAAAGATTCAAACTAATGTCCATAAAATAAATCATACTCACACAAATGTGACAATGACACAAAATTTGAAACTTGTAGTCCATAGTCCATAGCCCATATTAGACTTATTAGTTACAAACTTAAGGAGTCCACAAACACAAATTACAAAGAGAGTATATTGTTTAAAATTTAGACATTACAAACTACATACTTGAAAATAAATATGAGACAACAAGAGGGTGGCGATGAGTTACAACTACATCTCATGATCTCATGCTCGCAATAATGTTTGCTTCATTTTGGAAGGCAACATAACATTGTTATCATCTTCCTTACATGACAAGTTTGGCATCTCCAAAACTTCTACATGTACAAAAAACAAAATAGAAATTTAAGTTAGATAAGAAAACTATATGTGGATCATGTGCATATAATATAAATTAAAGAAGAATTTACTCAAATGAGTCATATCTATTCAAGAATTAAAAAAAGCTATTATCTTGTACCGCTTCTTCATATATCTCCGTCTCCTCACTAGTCGGCACATGGTGCAAAGTAATAATTTCACCTCTAAGCCAACTTTGTGTAAAAATTAGGGCTTCCACAACTTTTGGACTTAGAGAGCTTTGATATGGATTAATGACCCTTCTACTAGTGCTCAAAGAAGATTCTGAAGATATGGTAAACACTTGAATAGTTAGGATGTCCTTTACAATGCGGGCCAATATGGGGTATTTAGAAACCCCATTTACTCTCCACCAATTCAACAAGTTGAAATTTTCATCATCTCCTTCCATAGTATCCGAATTGTATCTATCAACATCATTATTAATAGTCTCGGCTCTCTTTGTCTTCCTCTTAAAGTCTTTCTATTTCATCTTCCTCTCAAACTCGGTAAGACCCTTGAAAGAAATGTCAACCATATCATTAGATGGTAAGGACTCTCCAACCTCTCTAATCTCTTTTTCTTCCTGTTCATACACATGATAAATGTCTTATAAAGAGCATTCACGCTCTTTGTGACACTTTCCACCCTATGGTATTGATTATCATCCCCAAAAACAAACTCTAAATAATCAATAAGTTTCTCAAACTTTTGCCGTGAATTAAGAACAAGAATAAGAAACACATATTGGTTCAACTCATCATAATCACCCCAATATTTAGTATATTTTCCTATCATTGGAGGTACAATCTCCTTCATCATCGGTACACTTGGTTTCTTATCTTCTTCTTGCAAGACACCATATAAATGAAGCAAATTATAAAAAGTGTGATGAATGATAAGAATGTTAGAACAACACACCCTTAATGTAACTTCATAAAATGGTCTCAAAACTCCATATACTCTTCACTATTCTTCCAATCATTTGTCGCATGTGGCTCTTCCTTTGCATTCGGTTCACCCAAATTGAATATGCATAAATATTAGATGTATCATCTACATAGAACAATCTCTCAAAAGATTTTTAAAATTTCAAAGCCGATTTCAACATCAAGTATGTAGAATTCCACCTAGTAGGGACATCCAACACCACAAGCCCTTTACTTTCTATCTTCACTCTCTTAACACATTTTTTAAAGATATCAAGTCTTTTTGAAGAGGATCTAACATATTTTACCAAATTGATGATAGCTTCGATACATGAATTCATTTGTTTCATATCGTTATTCACCATCAAGTTCAGGATATGAGTTACACACCGCACATGCATATTTTTCCTCTATTTAAAACCATATTAGGACAATTCCATGCATCTAGCCTTTTGATTAGCTCTCTTATTGCAACATAATTTGCCGAAGCATTATAAACGGTGATGATAAGAATCTTCTATGTGCCCTACTGTAACAAGTAATCCTCAAGAAGTTTAGCTATGGCTCTCCCTTATGATCCAAAATTTTGCAAAAGTTAATGACTCTTTCATGTAACACCCAATCATCATCAATAAAATGCACAGTAACTACCATATACTTAATGTTTTGAATTGATGTCCATGTATCCGTTGTAAGACACACTCTTGTCCCCTTCAATTCATTCTTTAATTTCTCATTCTTCGACATATACAACTGAAGCACATTTTTTCGCTACTGTTTTTCGACAAGGGATTTTCCACACATAACCTAGTGAGCTTTTCTTTTTTCAAAGCCGAGGTATCCAACTCTCTAGTCTCTTTCTTAGAACATAAAATCTTTCGGCCCTTAGCCTTCATTATTTCTATATTATGAGGATATTTCTTGCATCTATTCATATGACCGTTTAGGGAGTGTAAGAGGGTTTTTTTGACGGGATTGTCCGACAATGATATTAGCGTGGCCGAGTCTAAAATTGATCACCCTTTGTCTAAGTAAGCGAAGACTAGGCCCAGCAAGCCTCGAAAGACAATGTATCCTAGAAAGCTTGCTGTTGTGCCCGTCCCGACAGCTCCTCTACACCATGTTCACAGCAATGGCCTAGCATGGTTTATATTGTAGTTACTAAAAAGACTTATATATTGTTCATAAAGGGTTTGACAAGAAGTGTGTGGCATGAGAGCTGAAAATGCATGAGTTTTGGAAGAAGAGATCACAACAATGGTGCTAGGGAGGTTTTGGCTTGTGAAAGAAGGCCTTTCGAACTGAGGTAATTTAGGGAGGATGTGATTCTAAAGGACTAAGGAGATGAAGCATGGAGAAGAATCATGAGGTGCTAGAGAGCTTGCTTTCCCCTATTATGCTCCCTTTGGTTAATATCGTTAGGTATATATATTGTCCCAGTAGCTAAATGAATCTTAGTTAAATACTTAGACTGTTGGGTAAAGGCATAGCTTCGTTAAAAACATGTATCAAATATTGTAATGCATCTTGGCTATTAGAGTTTTGTCTAAAAGTTGTAAAACATCTTTGTAGATTTCATGGCAAAAAATCTGTTATTGAGATAACTAAGCAGGATTTCTGTTGTGTTGTTGGGAATATGTTTATTTAAGGGATTTTATGTGGGCTTTGCTTTTTGATCGGTTATGAAGGGTTTAGGGATGGGATTTTGGGCTTTTTCTCTTCTTCTTTACCCGTATTAAGAGTTAAATCGTCGAGTATGAATTTTAATCCCAAACTCAAAATTACCGACGAGTCTAAACCTAATAATGGGCCTTATGCGAGTCCGTTATCTTCTACCCCACACCAATTCTTGTAAGCCCCAAATGCATGAATGTGGCTTGGGTCCACATGCATGGCATGATGATCAAATTTTTAATGTTGAAATATGAATCGGGCTCGAAGAATGCATTAGGCCTGATATTTGAATTTTTAGGCATCAACATTAGTCCCCTTGATTATATGGGCAATGAAAGTACTAGAATGGGCCAAATAATCAACACCAAAATTTTAGGCCTAAACTTAGATGAGTGTTGCATACTAGCACGAAGCGTGATCACTTGGTCATATATAGCGGACTTGTTTCTTCATCTATTTGACACTGGTAATAGTCTTTCCTTGAATAGCTCGACTTTTTGCTCCTATGATTTACGTGAAGCCTATTGTAAAATAACTCTATAGCCTTGTCTGATTAGTCTTTGCATCTAAGCAAAGGAACAAGATGAAGATTATTGTATAGGCTTGGTCACAAGAATCCTCTATTGCTCGGTACATGCATCTCTTTCGTTTGTATCTCTGTCTTTCTCACTATCTTCTTCTAATTTGGCAGTGATAATAGCTTGGTTCATCCCTGCTGTGCTGCAGTGTATTTTGGTTTTCGGCATCTTCAATTTATAGCTGTGATTGGATATCATTTCTGTAACATTGATTAGTTGCCGGTACATCATGATTTACAGGTCAGTATCAATTCAACAATCTTGTCATGAAGAATTCTTTCTTTTGATTCTTTAATGGTGTGATCTTGAATACAAATTGAAGCATTGAGTTGGTCTTTTCTTCTGGTTGTAAAGCATACCATGCTTGCTGCTGGGATTTGAGTTTTGCCCGATAATTACAACTATGGATTGATAGTATATGAATATGAATGAGAAATTTGATTGCTTGTAACCAATTAAATTCGGCTTTGATAAGGATTGATATAGCGTGTTATAGATTGGCGTGGTATTTTAGTTCCTTTACTACGCTTGAATTGACATGTTACTGACACTCATATCAATAACTTGCCTAGCTTGTTGCTTTTTCTTATGTGGCTTGGTCTTGCTTTTTCTTTAATATTGTAAGAAATATCTTGACTTGACTTGACTTTGTTTGGGCTTGTTCTAAAGCATTAGGTTTTTGAGGCATGAGTTAGCAGCTACATAATTATTCCAAAAAGGATGGCTTTGGTTGTTTTTCCTGGGTTTGACATGATTGCTTGGGCATGGATTCATGCATGAGTTTCAAAGAGAGATCGAAGTGATATGCTTGGCGCGGTTCCCTTAATTGTAATTTTTATGCATGAGATGTTAAGGTATTAATGTGGAATGATGGTTGTTTAAATGGTTTGAACCATTTGCTACTTGGTGAGGGGTGCATTTGGTTATTGAAATTTGGTTCAATTCTTAAGAGAAGACAAAATTTGGTCTGGCTAACATGGTGTGGGTCTGTATAGAGAAAATTTGGTAGGAATAAACTCGAAACTAGGCTAGCACGTTGGCTTAACAAAAGTTGGTTGTCACATAATATTAAGGGAAACACCCTTGATACCAATCATACGACAAGACAACAACTCGTAGTGTTTTCACAACAATGTTTACCAATCCAGTTTTTCAAATTTTCTTGCCAGATCTTCCATGCATGTATGTCTTTTGATTAAATTGGTTGTCTCGTAAGGAAATTGGCTTGGTAAGGGAATAATCTTGCCTGATGTATGCTTTGCTTGTTTGGATTTCAATATTAGCTTTTATGCCATGTATTGTGATGATTTGAGCTTGTTGACTTCCTCATATGCCATTCATGGCCGACTAGAAGTAGATTTACATTACTATGTATAAACGTATAAGAATTTGCTTGGCGTAGTTCTCACTTACTTGCCAATGATATACAATCTTGCATAAAAAAGGATTGAAAGAAATTGTCTTTATATGCTTGTTAGGTTTTTGTTGGATACACGACCTTAGAGAGAGCTTGGTATGATTGGTGCTTGTATGCTTAATGTTTGAAAATATTTTTTGCTTGCCATAAATTTGTGTAAGTATATATTTTTGCTTTATACGTATTAGCTTGTATAGTGTAGATTTTTGCTTGGCATAAACTTGTTTAAATATTGGCATGCTACTCTTGGTCGTGAATCCGCTTGGCTTGAGCGTGAGAGCATGGCATGAGCACAAGTCTGCTGCCAGGTGATTGTTGCATGAGATTTTCTATCTTTGTGCTTCTGTGGAACATGTATCAAATATTCAAATACACACAGACCCACTTACATTTGCTGACCGCATTTGATTTAAAAGATATGTGCTTTCATAATGCTTAAATTAGTTCCCTGG
This sequence comes from Argentina anserina, assembly GCF_933775445.1. Classification (NCBI taxonomy): domain Eukaryota; kingdom Viridiplantae; phylum Streptophyta; class Magnoliopsida; order Rosales; family Rosaceae; genus Argentina; species Argentina anserina. Next base: position 8,573,707 of record NC_065873.1, on the reverse strand, counting down.
ATAATCCATTGCAAATCTTGGCACCGCTAACTATTGACTTTGTTATTGCTTGCTGCGCAAGTGTGGTTCGTACTTCTTATGATGGACGGCATTGCTAGTTTTAGGTTTACGTATATCTATGACTAGGGCTTGTTTGAGGGCATCCCTTATAGTTAAACCCTGTGAAGCCTACTTACAAATGATATGGGAGATCATCTTTAACATTTAGGAACCCTGTTTCCATATTTACTTAAAGCACTGATGGACTCGAAGCACTCGTAGCACTGCAAAACTGAACTCGATACATTATTTTCGTATATGAACTGAAATACTGAATAACTCTACTACTATCGGGTCAAGTGGGTTGATCTGAAATGTGTCAATGGAAGTAAGGAATTTCCAATCATGCATACATATCAACTAGACCACCACAACATTAACCCTAGCGTCAACAATTTTACCTAGCTAAACAGAAAGTGAGATCAAGAAAGTGGCTTTCGCTGCAAGGTATTCTAAGTCCGCCATTACCCGTTGGAGGATCAAAACCAAACTCTTCTCCAGCCTCCCTCAACAAGTCTTGGAACGATGGCTTTCTTAGATAGGATATTGGAATCACAAATCGCTTCTTCTCCTCGTCTTCCTCTCCGACATAAACAGCAAAACAGCCTTTCGGAACATCCAATGCAGCTGTTGATGTTGGTTCTGAATAAGATGAGATGGAATGAGACCTGCCCTTCTGTCTCCGGAGAATTTGCCTGGCATGAATGACCATGTCTGTCACACGAATGCCCATTTTTCTACTGGATGCAGAATTTGAGGAAACTGGGAGCTTTCCTGATGCACTTGGTTTAGTGGGTTTGTTTAACTAGTGTGTGTTTTTATTTTTTTTCGAAGAAACTAGTGTGTTTATATAGGGAAGAGTAGCACGGAATTTGTTGCACGAGTTTCCAACTAGTATTGTGTCCTCTACATAATTGAATTTATTGAATTTTGGCAGTTCATGTCACAAATAGTTTACGCGGAACTTCGGTTAAAAGATGAGTGCGCTCAAATGATTGTAGAAGATTCTTCTATTGAAAATATATCTGTGCTTCAGAGTTTGGAGTTTAAATTACATTCAGCTTAGATAACAAACTTTAACTTGAACTTAAGCAACAAAGTTTTAAGTTGAGTTAAACATCAAAGTTTTATACATAAACTTACCAGATCAGAAACATACTTAAACTACAACTGCTAATTACTTACTACTCTTTACAAGGAACTTTGTTACTTCATTTTCAAAACCAGGTAAATCATGTAACTTAATTCAGTTAAAGAAATGTAGAAACTTGTGCTTGTGAGTAGTCCATTATCAGACCCCGTTAAGTCGCTAAACCAACTTGGAAGGAAGGCCCCATGCAGAACCTGACAGATGGACCGCCCACTGGTTTTGCAGAGATAGGAAGAAAGAAAACCACCTGGGTTTGGATTTTGTGACTTGATTATGTATGAATGCAATGCATGGCGGCACATGTTGTTGAGGTCATTGGCTCTATGAGTGGCCCGTGATTGCTTCAAATCCAAGAACTCGTCGATCAAAGGCCTAGCCTATTATCTTCAGTTATGATCGATCTAGGGAACCACATACTGCTGCATGTGAGAGTGAAGTCACACATTAATCATAATATATAAGGTAGCAGAGAAATGCAGCAGTACAGGGGACCTTAGTGTTCTTGCCCATTTCGAAATGGGCAACAGCCGCAACTATTATTTAACTTCAGATATTGCGGACGGTCATATTATCTAATTTCCATATTTCCATTCTCCAATTCATCAATAATCGATTCATATCACACCATATCAAAAAAATTCACATGCAGGGAGCTTAATTCCCCTTGTTTTGGTAATGGATTGCTTGCTTCTTAATGAAATAACAGGCTTCTACTCCTCTTGATAACTGATAAGTATATATGTCGGGAACTCAAGTACCGGTTATCCTGCAATATTTTTGTCATTTGACCCAATAACATTATTCTGTTAAATAAACTACTAACTACGTACTTATAATACATTTATACTTAAGTAGTATTGTAATCAATACTGTATATGTGTTCTTCACTATAATGGCTTCAGGCAGGCAAAGGTCGAATAGGCTTAATGGTAAGCACTTCAACTCTACGCTTAAAGACGGACCACCAATAATGAAGGAGTAAGTCACATTAGGTATATATAATACAGTGAAAAGTTGCATTCTCGTTCTCAGAAACAAACTAGTTTCAGATTTTCACTGATATCTATATATATATGTAGTGATTAACTTCAAGAGTCTCTACGTATACAACAGTTACTCTAGTTTTTTCGTGCGATTTTGGTACATTAATTAAGAAGCATGTTACCACCTATATGTACTTGAACAGGTCCGGATGCCAAGCCAACGTCGATACGAAGGGTACAGGGAAAAATGTCTCGCTTTCCATTTGGAGATTGTTGATGAACCTCCTGAAGTCAACTTAGCTGAGAAGCCAGTGAAGCAGAGAACTGCGAAGAATCCGATTATATGAACCAAAGCCACATGGGACCTAAATTCAGGGATTCAACAAGACAGCATATATAGCAACTGAAGCTAAAGCTAGGTGCCCAAGTCCAAGTGCATGCCCATGTATGTATGTAAGCAAGGGTAATGATTCTTAGGCTAGGTTTAGTGAGCCTAACATGTCCAGCGACTGAGCCTGACAGTATCCAAGTCGAGAGTACGTGAGGCTAACAATACCGTACCCATGTTAACTGAAATTGAAAGAAAAAAGAAAAACAATACCCACGTTAATTTAAGGCCAACGGTGCCCGCTCAAGCGAAGCTAAGTGTCACGCGCTGCACTGAAGGTTAATGTAAGCGTCTGTCAATGAAGGGCATTGACATTGTAAGTGGGGGAGGGTGTCACGAGCTGCACAAGTGGTTGTGCCATCGTGACACTTCCTAGGCGCTATGCCGAAGAGAGGGTGTTGAGCGACAAGCATGCGAGCTGTTTGCAGGCGGATTGGCTGTCAGTCGCATGTCCAGGTGGCAATTTCATAATTAAGACGAATTTTTAGGTTCGAGGCACTTACACTCGAAATTTGGGAAAAGTCTGAACACGGAAAATGTCCGAGACGTCGAAAAGAGTTCAATGCACTTGATGCCATATTTTTATGAGCTTGTATGAATTAATTATGGAAGTTGCCCCTCCTCGGATATTTAATGTTTCCTCCTGCCAAGTCTAGTTTTCTCCAATATGCTCTATAGGGGGGTACCTGGTGTCTGACTCTCCACCACTCTCGGTGCCGGCCTTATGGGGCACTAAGCGAGTCACTCCTGGGGGACCTTGGGGAACCTAGGAGCCGGGCGGATGTCGCCAAAGAATGGCGGCATGCGTTTCCATGAGTCAAGAAGTCTCATGGATAGTATTGGCTAGTAGGCCGATATTGCGGGTCCATGCGGGTGACGAGGTTCGTACGTGGGCAATCCTTATGCCAGCGGCATGGGCAAACTTGTGGGCTGAAGGAATACATGTCGGAACCCCGTGGTGCGCAATGGCCACGAAGTCAAGCGATGTGGGCATAGGTTAGGGGTTCGACCTTGCCCAAAAGAAAGAGTTGCCAGCAAGTACGGAAGGGCGACACCATGCTAGAAGGAAGGAAGCCTATAGTGGGCATATGCGGGCAAGTGGCCTATGAAAGAGTATGTTGGCAAGTCGGATGCGATGTCGGGATGATATGTGGGAGGCAAGCCGTGGAGGCGAGCCTCGCCCAACAAGTTAACACCCTGGGGCCGAGTTGCCCATGAGATTATTCCCCAAGGGTGAAGTGTGGACAAAGGATGCCTATATGCAGAGTGAGCATGATGATGGATGCTCATGAGGCAAGTAACGTGCGCAGGCTTCCAAGGGACGGTCAGATAAAAGGAAGCGAGGACCATCAAGGTCTCGACATACTGTCATGCCGCCTACTACGAGGTGCAAGGTGAACGCTTGTCAGTAAGGAGTTGGCACTAGTTGGGATTGCATGAAAGCCTATCGGTTTGGCGAGTGTCATGGGAGTACCATGACACGAGGAAGCGATCGGTATGCGGATAGCATGGAAGTCTATCGGTTGGGCGATTGCCGTGGGAGTACCATTACACAAGGAAGCGATCGATAGGTCGTGAGTTGTGAGACTCATGTGTGAGTAGCTTTCGTTGGTGGAACCACACAAGAAAGAAATGTAAGAGAGAAAGATCAGAATGACACGAGAGGCGCACAAGTAAGAAAAGAAAGTTGACATCAGGAATGGATGTTGAGTTAGGCTAGCCTTGGTTAAGAGTAACTTTGGCGCCACACGGGTCATATTCCGCTGCGTAGTAAGTCGGCCCGTGACACTAAGCATATTGAATAATTGAAAGATGATGTATTCAATTTTACTGTGAACCAATCCTAGAAATTAGACCAAAAAAGAACTGACGAAACTCAAAATCTTGATCTATTCTTACGATTTTTTTTGGAGTCAGACGATGATAATATCATAAAACGAGTAATTAGATTGACAACAATGTGATTTGGAGCAGGTAGTGGTGCTAGCAGCTCGGGGACTAACGCCACCGAACCATTCAAGTTTAAGTGCTATTTTTGCAATAAAGTTGGGCATATGAAGAAGGATTGTGCAGGTTTTAAAGCATGGCGTGTGAAAAAGGGGATTCATAACAGAAAGAAAATCAATAGGAACTTCTTTTTCACAAGCCATGCTTTAAAACCTGCAGAGTCTTTCTTCATGTGCCCAACTTTCTTGCAAAAGTAGCACTTGAACTTGAATGGTTGGTTGACCTTAGTCCCTGAGCTGCAACGTTGTTCTTCTCCTCTTCCCGTCTATGGGATAAGGCTGAATGTCTTGTTGTAGATAGAGAAGGGACCAACATGCTGTATATATAGTTATCAAAAACGACCAAGAATCATCCCATAAAGGTTTCCTTAGTTGTGTAGAACACAAAACAGAATCCTAATGTATCACTAAATATCAGAAATTCAGATTGCACCAGAATCTAATAAATGAATCCTTAACCAAAACGACATAGATATACATACCCGAATTGGTGTCTAAGTATAGTCCAAGCATTACATCTCCTAGATTGAATAGGAATCAATCCGTTTGTGATATTAATCATCGATAATTATAGGTTAACTGATTTGGTTCTAACACCATTCCTTAATTCATCAATAATCATATAACACCATATTAAAAAAGTTCACACGCAGGGAGTTTCCCCTTGTTTTGGTAATGGATTGCTTGCTTCTTAATGAAATATCAAGCTTCTCCTCCTCTTGATAAGTATGTCGGCAAGTCGGCAACTCAAGTACCGGTTATCTTGTATCTTTTCCTCATCTCCAATGTCTTTTTCATTTGACCCAATAACATTACAGAATTGAATAAACTACTAACTAGTAACTACGTACTTAAGTAGTATTGTACTCAATATATGATTATATGTATTCTTCACTTTAATTTGGCTTCAGGCAGGCAAATGTCGAATAGCCTTCATGGTTAGCGCGTATCTGGTCTGCAGTGGGCTATCGGCAGAGGAAGCAATTCAACTCTATGCTCAAAGACCGACAACCAATATAAGGGAGGAGCAGGTCACATTAGGTATATATTATACAGAGAAGTTACATTCTCGTTCTCAGAAACAAACCATTTTCAGTGTCACGACTCAAAAATTTCAAGTATGAAACTCAAATTTCGAAGTCATGAAAAACTCTAAAACAATCTCAATAAATCGAAATCATATTAAAGTCACAGCTGATCATTACTGAGTTCATAGTACAACTCAGTTAAATTGATTATTACAAACTAAATTTATAATTCATGCATTATATCAAATGGAAATGTAAAAATCATCTCAATCCTCACCATGAGATAAAATAAAACAACTTCAACGTCTTTAGTGTTGTTCGTCAATTCCGCTAATCCACACTTACGGAATTATCCCCTACACCATCGAATAGGTGCACCGGGATTGTAAACACAAACCCGATAAGCTTTGCAGATCGTATGAGTAAAACAACAATATAACTCGCATGAACATATATACGAAAATACATAAAACATCAATCATAAATGCACTCATAAGTCATTGGACGTTCCATTTGGTTGTCCAATATTAACTGAAAATATATATACTCATGAGAAATCGGGTAACCCCTCTGTTTACCCAAATGCATTTATAATACGGGTACTCATGAGCATTGGTACACCTCTGTTACCCCTCATGTTAGTACGCCGCCCGACATTGGGCAACCTCTCGCCACCCAATATCCAAAAAAATATAGGTACACATAAGCGCTGGTACACCACTGTTACCCCTCATGTTAGTACCCGGCAGACAGACTAGAGCTCTAACTTTATCGTAACTGTCGTCCGGCCAAGGCTAGGTTCTGACATGCCAACAAGTCCGAAGACAGGTCCACAGACCACAAAAACGTTTTAACATAACTCAAGTTAAAACCACGTACAAACAATCATCGCATGATATTGTACAAATATATCGACATGCTCAAATAAATAAATATCAACACCAAAATGAACTCATTCGCAAACGGAATTTACGACAGTATATAATATAGCAAACCATATATATGTACCTATTTTACCGATCATACACATACACAATCTACTATATCATATACATATCATAGTTCATTCTTTTAAATTAAGCATAATTATGAATCTCCGCAAGGGTAGATTCGTCACTGTGAGATTTTACTCACCTTATAATCCTGAGCGTAATTTCCACGATTCCGAACGTGAATCTTTTACTTGTTGTGTCGATAAGAAGTGAATTTAGAAGCGTTACATAAAACCTTAAATGCCGAAACAGTAATAATGTTTTACTGTTCAGCAAGTTTTGGTTTTTACGAAATTACTGTTCACGTAATTACTATTCACGTATTACTGTACAAATACATATTAATAACGTATTCTTGTATGAGTACATACTATTTACGTATTTCTATACATGTACATACTATTTACGTATTCCTATACATCCATGTACTATTGCATCGTAAATATTGTCTCAGTAAATAATAATTACCGATTTACCCTTCAGAAATTATTTTTACAATTATTGTACGTAAAATAATTTTACATTCACCGTACGTAAAATAAATTTACATTTACTGTACGTAAATTACTTTTTACATTCACCGTACGTAAAAATAATTTTACAAAAATTACTGTTTGAAAATCACTGTTCACGTGCCGCCGCACGTGGCGGCGTGTGGAGTTCACGCACCATCTACTGTGGCAGCGCGTGGGGACCACGCACCACTCCTAAAATCGACGCGTAGCTCGCCACCGCCGCCCCCAAACCCATCCATTTTCTCTCCTCTTTCCCTCCACAGCCCAAGGCCGCCCAATGCACTCCTCACCTTCCCTCACGCGTCGCCCTAGGCGGCGGTACCTCCTCCATCCATTCCTCCTCCGATCTTCCCCAAATCACTCCAATTCAACCACAAATTCACAAACAAGAATCACAACAACCAATTTAATTGAATCCTCACCTAATTCACGCCTTGGAAGCACCGGAGCTCGTCAGAGAGCTTGGACCGACCGTGCTCGATTCGTGGTGAGGAGCGGCGTGATCTCGATTTCCCCCTCCGATTGTAGGTGGCACCGAGGGTGAAGAGCGGTGGAGGAGCGCTTGCCTTGAGCCCTGGCTTTGTCGGAGGAGAACTTGGACGGCGGCAAGTTGCTGCAAGAATCTATGGTAGTCGGCGTGGCTTCTCGGCGGTGAGGGAGGTCGTGCCTTGTTCGGAGGTGGGTGGAGTCGAGCTGGTGAGGACCTAGGAGCCGGCGGTGAGGGCCACGTCGCCCGGAGTAGGGAGATCGGAGGTGAGGTTTTTCTGAGGGAGGGAGATGTCGGGGAGAGAGAGATAGAAGAAGGGAGGCGGGGTGAGGGTTTTTGAAAATGGAAACCCTAGCTCAAATTAATTCCATTTTATACCAATTTCTAAAAGCGGAAACTAACTTCCATCGTCAATAACTTTCACGTACGACATCCGATTAGAACGCGTGACGTGTCCACGAACTCATATCGACGAAGTCTACAACTTCCGTGAAGGAAGTTTTCACAAATGAGTGATGGAGTAAAAGTCGATTCTTGCGTCTCGGAAACGTAACGTTTTCCTAATTAAAATTTCCGATAACGATTCTGTTTTCGATTTACAATGTCGCGAGGTGCAACATTGTGGTTTATTAATCGTACAAAGTTTATTAATTTCTACCACTTCAAATATATATTGATCCCGAAAAATCGGGTCATTACATTCAGATTTTCACCGATATATATAGTGATGAAATTAAGAGTCCGTATACAACAGTAGTGTTTTCGTGTGATTTTGGTACATTAATTAAGAAGCACGTTACCACCTATATGTACTTGAACAGGTCCTGATGCCAAGCCAACTTTTGTTGATGACACACTTAGCATTGATAAGATCTTTGTGGTATCTGAGTTACAACTTTACTGGCAAGAGGTATACTGTTTGTTTTTGTTCTTTGTAGGTAGCACAGGTGATCATGCCAAAAAAGTTCTTCGCCATCTCAAGAACTTCTATCTATTTAAAAAGAAAAGTTCCTACCCATGTTAACAGATTAAAGGTCAGATCTTTCTTCCGTCAACAAAAGTCTCCAGGAGTTCTTGCAAACAAATTAAGAAAGGGTATTCGAGAACCATGGATCCTACGCAATCTTACTAACGATACACACTCTAAGTGACACGGATTAAAAGTACAACCATGATGAATATACATGTCATTAGAAACATTAAAAGCCATATGAAACACGAGGTCTTTGAAGTTTTTGTGTATATATCAGATGCCCGTGCGGTTGCATGACCAGTGCTTGCCAGGCTCCTTTCCACAGCCTCCTCAGTAGAGTCGAGCAGTTTTTCAGTGTTTTGCACAGACTGGCTCATCACGAGACTAGTCTCTTTGAGTTGCCTCGCCAACCCAACCATTTCATCAGTCAAATCCTCCTGAAGTCGTCTATGTTTTTCAATCTGTGCTTGAGCTGCAGTATCAAGTTTAACAGGTGGCGAAGAATCTGCAGCAAATGTCTCACGAGTTCCATCTTGGATGTTTAAGTTGGGCACAATTCGTCTTCTCAGACCTGGAGAATGGGGACTCTGATTGTCTCCTATTTCTGGTGACTTTGCTTTGACTGATATTCTTGCGAGGGACTCCTGGGGTTCTTGCAAATTAGGCGACGGAGCAGCTAATTTCAAAGCAATGGCTTCGATCTTCTCTGAATAGTCACTCAAAACAGCCTTTGAAACTCTAGGTAGGCCTTCCTCTGTTCTCTCTTCAGCTAGTTGTTCTACTTGTTCTTGTAAAGTAGCAACATAATGCGAAAGTTTTGCCTGGTTTTGTTGCTGAGGAGCAGCTGCAAGCAGCCTCCTCAAGTTCACCTCTATTTTGCTCACTTTCATCCCAAAACCCTGTCAAGTATGAAACGGAAACTTAGGCAATAAAATAGGTTAGGCGAAATCCAGCAACTGATGTAGGAGCATGGTAGAAGAGACCAATGAGATCTAGGAGGTTTATAGACTTATGACTCTTATCAATTAAGTATGTCTGTCCCCTAAAGCAGACGGGATCATTCTGAATACTACTAGGCTGCCTAAGAATTCTAGGGTGTAGTAACGAATGCTTTTATTTTAATTTACAAGAACAACTGTAAAACACAAAACATTCATAGAGGGCAAGTAAACTTGCAGTTTTAAACCAAAAAGAAAAGAGTTCCTCAATTCATCCAATCCAGGAGGCGGTCTTCAAATACAAATACTTCAGAATTGATTAATCCAAGTCGGTACACAAACTGACATGAAAGCATAGCTTAGAGAAAATTAAAATTAACATGTAATGAACAAGGCCAATAATAAACTAGCTTAACCAATACAAAATCTCGCAAGTATTTGTACTAGCTTTGTGTTTCTGATGCAGCCTAATTAGATTTTCGTTTCTTTTCACTGTAGCAGACATGTAGACCATATGAAAGCACACTTGTTATTTCTTACAGTCCATAATTTTGAAATTATGAATCTTGCACTCAGGAGAGTTTCAACAATGTTCTACCATGTAAACCTAACTAATACGTGGCACTGAAACAAATTATAACCTGTCCCTGCAAAACATGTTATTTCATCAAACAGAACCAAATCCTACTCCACTCATGGATTCTACCAAGTAGGAATTCAATCATTATCGTCTATATACTTCAATTACTGAAACTAACTTAAAATTTCCAAAAATAGAAACAGTCACGTACAAACTGAAAACCAGCTACAAGAATCAGAATTTCATAAAACAAAATCAACTAGAGCATCAATTGAATTCAGACCCAATTCGAATTGAGAATCCCAAAGAAAAAAATTGACATTGAAATTCGCACCTAATATTTGAGAGAGCGAGCAGCACCGAGAAAACAAACACGATAGAGACGCAAAGGAAGACCCTAATCGAAAACCAACAGAACGATTGAGATGTGTCTCTATGCTAACCGGCCGGTGGTTTCGAGCTCCGGCGATTTGGGCAGAGAGAGAGAGAGGCGTTTTAACTTTTTCCATATCTCGCACTTATATGGAAACTGCGATTCACTCCACGCGCTTCGGTAAAACAAGAATGTTTTATTGCTTTCATATCATATATGTTTTATTCCTTTCATGTCATATTAGCGCACTACGCATTTGAAGTTTTGTGGACACGTATTTATATTAATAGTGCACTGCATCATTTAAGGAAGGTTAATTAAGCAAGATTCGATAACCTGGCAATTTATATTATGTTTAAGCTTTTTTATTTTATTTCTTCTCATCTACATCTTGCCCTCTCTTCTCATCTGTTTGGAAGAACCTCCTCACTGTTCTTTCTCGTCTTTTAATTACCCAATTAGATTCATTATGAGAGGAATTTTAGTAGAAGTAGATCAAAAGATCGTATAATATACTCAAAATTAGTATTTTACTTGGATGTTGTGTAATCACGTTAAGGACAAAAAAGAGGAGATTACATAAGGATTATCATATTTCCAATTACATTCCTTATTCTAATTTCATTCCTTGTTGTGTCACCAATTCACCATTGAAGGGCGCTACTCTCCAAAGGCCAGTGTATTTGAAAAACGATAATAATTTCAAGAGTACGTGTTCAAGTATATACAGTAATGGAGTTTCTCCTTATTTAACAACCCGTAAAATTTATATCAACCAAAAATCATTCACGTCATCACCTATCCTAAAATATACATACAATCCGAAAGTATTATATATATATATGTCACAGCCCCGAAATTCAAATGATAAAAATTCAAATTCGAAGCTATGAAAACTCTAAAACAATCTCAATTATATTGAAATCATCTTATAACAACAGTGTATCGAAACTGAGTCAACAGCACGACTCAGTCGACTTGAATAATACATAACCACTCAGTATTATAACCAATGGTAATGTAAAATTCACTCAATCCACACCACAAACAGAAGAAAGAAATCTTCAGAGTAAGCCCTCTGATTCTGTTAATCCTCACCTGCAAAACTATCCCTCACACCATTGAATTGGTGCACAAGATTGTAAACACAAACCCGGTAAGCTTTTCAACCCGTATGAATAAACTAACAGTATAACATACATCGCTTACAAAGGAAATATAACAGATAACATTTAAAGACAAACGTACTCATGTGACACTGGGCAACCCATCTGTTACCAACAATCATTTAAAAACATGGGTACTCATGAGAACCAGGCAACTTATCTGTTACCCCTCATGTAGTACAACGACAGGCACTGGGCAACCTATCTGGTTACCCAAAATCATTTAAAACATGGGTACTCGTGAGACCCAGGTACACATCTGTTACCCCTCATGCAGTACACCGACAGACACTGGGCAACTCATATGTTACCCAATATCACTGAATAACATGGGTACTCATGAGACCCAGGAAACCCATATGTTACCCCTCATGCAGTACACCGATAAGCACTGGGCAACCCATCTGTTACGCCTCATGTAGTACACCGACAAGCACTGGGTAGCTCATCTGTTACCCAATATCACTCATATGTTACCCCTCATGCAGTACACCGGCAGACAGACTAGAGCTCTAACTGATCGTAACTGACACCCGACCAAGGCTTAAGTCCGATTACTGCCAACAATGTCCGAAGACCAGATTACATTTTAACAAGACTCAATCTTAAAACCACATACAATATAACAATCAACACAAGTTTATTGTACTACAACCAAGTGACTCTTATACGACAATATGAATATAGTCACAACATTATAATCTCACATTTGAAATAAAACCGAAACATTATATAATATAGCAACCCATATATATGATTCGTATTTACCATTTTCGTACACATACACAATCCACTATATTATATACATGTCATAGTTCGATCTTTTTAAGAAAACGTAAACATGAGTCACCACCAAGGGTAGGCTCGTCATAGTGAGATTTGCTCACATTCACTATAGTCCATAATCACAAAAAACTCTTCAAAATCATTTATTAAAATAACATTTCACTTACCCATGAACCGTAGACAATGGTCTAAATAGCGGTTATCGGTATCGTATCGGTTTTGTAAAATAAGGATATAACGAGGATATATCGAGATATATCGGATTATATCAGATTTATCGTTTTTGCTAATTTTTAATTAAATTTAATATATTTATAAACTGTAATAACCCTATTTTTCAAAACAATATTTGGTTTGATTTGAATTCTATAAAGTTGTGAAATTTAATTAAAATGAATTTGATTGTTTGAGATGATAGAGTGCACAGAGATTGAGAAGAGAAAAATAGCTACATTCTTTCTAAAAGATGATGCTCTAGACTGGTGGAAGAGCATGAGACAGACAATGGATGTGTCTACATTCACATGGGGAAGTTTCACTACCCTTTTCCGAGAGAAGTATTTTCCAGCCTCAGTACAGGAGAACTTAGAGCTTGAGTTTCTGGCTCTGGTACAGGGAGACATGACAGTTAGAGAGCATGATGCTCGATTTTCGCAGCTGTACCGGTATGTCAGGCCTATGGGTGCGACCTCTTTAGCTCAGAAGTATCTACGCGGACTGAAAGAGGAGTACAAGACCATGATATCAGTCCTTTGCCTGACTACAAAGGAGTTGATATTTAAGAGTGCCATGAGCTTGGAGCAAGCAGATAAGACTCGAGCAGGAGATGTGGGAAGTAGAGATGCGAAGGGAAAATGCAAGGCAATCTGCACATGCAGTGAGCACTCAGGGCCGACGGGTAGGGCATGGAAGAGGCCAAGACCCCACTATCAGGTTTCGACAAGGGCAACACCCCTATCTATCAGAGCTGCACCAGTTAGACCATTGGCATCAGTGAGGTGTTATTGCTGCAATGAGATGGGACATTACGCCTCAGCATGTCCGAAACCGAAGAGAGCAGGCTGCCACCGTTGCTGGCAAGTGGGACACATAGCTAGAGATTGTACCCAACCTCTTCAGGGAAGACAGGAATGGCCGCAGAGACAGCTACCAGCGGCCCAAGCTAGAGTGTTCGCAGTGGGTCAGCGAGACACAGGGGTGGAAGGTACATTATCATTTTTTGACTACCTTGCTAGAGTACTGTTTGATACGGGAGCATCGCATTCATTTATTGCTAGATCGGTTAGAGATGCTAGGATTGATTCCTACACCTCTTGGGAACGCCTTATGTGTCACTTCGCCCCTTGGAGTGTCACTTGAGTTAGAGACAATCTGCAAAGCTTGTCCGATTGTGATTGGAAGTAGAGAGTTCTCTGCTTCATTGATTGTAATTCCGGACCACACTTATGATGTGATCTTGGGGATTGATTGGCTGAGGCCGCAGCATGCGGTGATTGATTGTTTTGACATGGTGGTGTCTTTTCATAGACCCGGGGAGCCAGTGTTTCGTTATCGTTGCCTCAAGTCAGATAATGCCATGAGATCAGGAGTTTTGGCACATGTGGAATCATTGGATCAGGAAGTAACTACTGCAGACATTGTGGTAGTGTCCGAGTTTAGTGAGGTGTTCCAAGAGATACCAGGGCTACCTCCTCGAATGGTAGTTGATTTCTGCATTGATGTAGTACCTGGTACGGCACCTGTGTCAAAGGCGCCCTATAGAATGGGGCAAAACGAACTTAAGGAGTTGAAGGTGCAGATTGATGAGCTATTGGAGCAAGGGTTCATTCGACTTAGTGTTTCACCTTGGGGAGCACCGGTTTTGTTCGTGAAAAAGAAAGATGGTTCTCTGCGGTTGTGTGTGGACTACAGGGAACTGAACAAGGTGACCATCAAGAATAGGTACCCCTTACCTAGGATTGATGACTTGTTCGATCAGCTCAAAGGTGCTACGGTGTTCTCTAAGATTGATTTGAGATCCGGTTATCATCAGCTCAGGGTGAAGGAAGAAGATATATCGAAGACAGCCTTCAGGACCCGGTATGGACATTATGAGTTTGTTGTCATGCCATTTGGTCTAACGAATGCACCAGCTGTCTTTATGAGTTTTATGAACCAAGTATTTAGCCCGTACTTGGATGAGTTTGTGCTAGTGTTTGTGGATGACATTCTGATACACTCCAAAACACAAGAAGAACATGTGGTGCATCTGAGAACATTGTTGCAGACCTTGAAGGAGGCAAGATTGTATGCCAAGCTAGAGAAGTGTGAGTTCTGGAAAGAAGAGGTCAAATTCCTTGGTCATGTTGTCTCAAAAGATGGAGTACTGGTGGACCCGTTAAAGGTAGAGGCAGTAAAGAATTGGAGTCGTCCAAAGAACCCTACAGAGATTCGTAGTTTCCTCGGTTTGGCAGGTTACTACAGGAGGTTTATCGAGGGGTTTTCTAGTATTGCATCTTCATTGACCAAGTTGACCAAGAAAGATACTCCGTTCATGTGGACAGATGCATGTGAGGAAGCATTCAACAAACTAAAGACCAGTCTGACCACAGCTCCAGTGTTGACAATTCATTCAAGTGGTGGTGGTTTTGTCATTTACAGTGATGCTTCACTTCAAGGTTTGGGTTGTGTGTTGATGCAGCATGGAGGAGTTGTTGCATATGGCTCTAGACAGTTAAAGATTCATGAGAAGAACTACCCCACACATGACCTTGAGCTTACGGCAGTAGTGTTTGCCCTGAAGATTTGGAGACATTACTTGTATGGTGAGAAATTTCAACTCTTTTCAGATCATAAGAGTTTGAAGTACTTGTTCTTACAGAAGGAGTTGAATATGAGGCAGAGGAGATGGATGGAACTCCTCAAGGACTATGACTTCACATTGAAGTACCACCCGGGGAAGGCAAATGTGGTGGCCGATGCATTGAGCAGGAAACCGAGAGGTGTGGTGGCTTCACTTATGGTCCAAGAATGGTTCATGCTCGAAACTGCATCAGAGTTTGATTTGGTACCATCGGGAGGAGAACCAAGAGTCTTTCTTGGTAGCGTCACAGTGCAACCCACATTGATCACGAGGATCATACAGGGTCAGGCGCGAGATAGATTCTCACAAGCTAAGTTGGCAGATATTGTAGTGGATACGCTTGATGAGTGCCCTTCCGAGGGGAGAGTTGGACCCGATGGAGGGTTGAGGTTTGGGGCAAGATTGTGTGTCCCAGATTGTGATGAGCTCAAGGAGGAGGTCCTTCGTATGGCACATCGATCACGTTATACCGTTCATCCAGGGAACACCAAGATGTACAAGGACCTATGCAGGCAATTCTGGTGGAACGGTATGAAGAAAGATGTAGTAGAGTTTGTATCGAAGTGCCTTACGTGTCAGCAAGTGAAAGCAGAACATCAACGACCAGCTGGCATGTTGAAATCATTGACTATTACTCTTTAGAAGTGGGAGCAGATATCTATGGATTTTGTGACTGGATTGCCTAGATCGAAGAAAGGTCACGATGTTATATGGGTGATTGTCGATCGGTTGACGAAGTCGGCCCATTTTCTTCCAATTTCGATGAAGTACTCAGTGGACGTACTAGGGAAACTATATGTGGATGAGGTAGTGAGACTTCATGGCACTCCAGTTTCTATTGTTTCCGATCGAGATCCACGTTTCACTTCGAAGTTCTGGGGTTGCATGCAGAAGGCGATGGGCACTACCTTGGATATGAGAACAGCTTTTCACCCTCAGACGGATGGACAGACGGAAAGGGTGAATCAGGTGATGGAAGACATGCTGAGAGCATGTGTGCTGGATTTCAAGGGTAGCTGGGAAGATCATTTGAGATTGATTGAGTTTGCCTACAACAACAGCTACCATTCTAGCATTGGCATGGCACCTTATGAGGCTCTTTATGGTAGACCATGTCGATCACCGATCTGTTGGGCTGAAGTTGGTGATGAGGCACTGATGGGTCCAGAGGTGGTTCAGGAAACCACGGAGAAGATCTCGATTATTCGGGATAGAATCCGGACCGCTCAGAGCAGACAAAAGAGCTATGCGGACTTGAAGAGGAGACATGTGGAATTTGAGATCGGCGATCATGTGTTCTTGAAAGTTTCACCTATGAGGGGTGTGGTGAGATTTGGCAAGAAGGGAAAGTTGGCTCCGAGGTACGTTGGGCCCTTTGAGATACTTGAGAAGGTGGGCGAACTAGCATATCGACTAGCCTTGCCTACTAGAATGTCGGGCGTTCACAACGTCTTCCACATTTCCATGTTGAGGAAGTATGTACCAGATGAGTCACATGTGATCGATCATAGCACCATTGAAGTGAAGGAAAATGCCACATTTGTTGTTGAGCCGGTTCGTATTTTGGATAGATCCACAAAGAAGCTTCAGAGGAAAGAAGTTGAGCTAGTCAAGGTATTGTGGAGTCACCATGATGAAGGTGATGCATCTTGGGAGCTAGAGTCAGACATGATAACCAGATATCCACAGTTGTTTGTTGAGTGAGCTTGAATTTCGGGACGAAATTCCTTTAAGGGAGGTAGATTGTAATAACCCTATTTTTCAAAATAATATTTGGTTTGATTCGAATTCTATAAAGTTGTGAAATTCAATTAAAATGAATTTGATTGTTTGCGACTTTCCGAAACGGAAACCGAAACGTGCTCGGAACGTTTAATTAGAAAAAACGTTACGTTTCCGAACGAATATATCGACTTTTATTCCGTCGATCGGTTGTGAAAACTTCCTTCACGAAAGTTGTAGGGCTCGTCGATACGAGTTCGTGGATAAGTGATGCGTTTTAATCGGACGTTGTACGTAAAAGTTATTAACAATTGAAGATAGTTTCCGATTTAGAAAGGGGTATAAAAGGAAAACTTATCAGTTTAGGGTTTCCAAAATTGGAAACCCCTCACTCTCTCTTCTCTCTCCCCAAACCGCGCTCCCTCTCGTCTCTCTCTCTTCCCTTGAGCTCTCTCCCTCCGAACGAAGTCTCCACTGGCGATCTCGGCATCCAGGGTGCCGTGGTCTTCACCGCCTAGCACAGGAGCACCGCACGGCACTTCTCTACAAACCCCGAGGTTGACGCATCTCCTCGAGACGTCGTGAGCCTCCACGCTCCAACCTGAGGCTGCAAGCTTCATCACCACCGTCGAGCACCATCGGCGACACGAGGGCACGGAGGAGAGCATCACGACGCCGGTCCTCGCCCTTGGAGCCCTCTGCTATCGACTTAGGGGCAAAAATCACGCGATTCAAGTCCTCCCCGAGGAATCGAAGCTCCACCGACAATCCGAGCTCTTCCACGCCAAATCGGAGTTCTTAGCTTCGATTAAGGTATGAATCGATGTAATTGATGGATTGGTTGTGGATTTTTGATTGTTTTGGTTTGATTTGGTGGAGATCGGGGGGGAGGAGGAAGGAGGAAGGAGAGGGTACCGCCGCCTTAGGCGGCGCCTGTAGGCGCGTGGAGGGAGTAGGAGGCGGCGTGAGGCCGTAGGGAGGAGAGGGGAAGGAAAGGGAGAGATTTGAGGCGGCGGTGGCGTCATACGCGCCTTAATTGGTGTCGGCGCGTGGGCCCCACGCGCTGCCACAGTGAGGGCGCGTATGACTTAAGCATATATATATATATATACATACTCATCACAAAACTATTTCATTTGTAACAACCGTTTGTAGTTCTTAATCTATTTAGTAGGTATATTCCTTCCAATATTGTAAGATTCAGAGATTTGATATGAAGACGGAGATATATGTTTTAAAGAAATAATGAGACTCACTATGTATATGGTACTTTTCGCCATTTTTCTGAGTGATAGTTGAGGACTTGAGGAAATGTTTTGAATAAGACAAAACATGCCACGAACGTGATTTTGTATTTTTTTTTATCATAAGGTACATATCTTGTTATTAGATTAATTTGTCTAATATATATAGGGATATATTGTCGTCTTTTAAACAAATTTCTAGTATAGTTTACTAATAAATCACACTACTATGAGAGGTATCTAAACTAATTTACATTTTGACAATGTAACATCCCTAAATTTTGAACAATAAAATTTCAAATTTTAAGGATGCTAACACTTTGATATAACTTTAATAAATGAAATTATGTTATAACAGCTAAATATCTTTACCTAGTTTATCAAACTAGTTGAATTACAAACTGTAAACATAAACATAATTACACAAATGTAAAGATGTACTGTTTTCATCTCTCACAAGCCTTATTAAAAAAAGGAAATATGAATAGAAGGAAAAAACAGCACTATGTTATCAGCTGCTCTATCCCTCCGTCTCAGCTTTTGCATAGTACCTATTGTACTACCCTTGCATCAATAATGGTACACTAAGGTTGTAAACACAAATCTGGTCAGCTTCACAGCTAATCTGAGTAAACTTAATATAAATACTCAACCTAACAACATCAATGCAACAAAAAAATAAATAATAAAAATAATTCGCAACGAAAGTATAAACCACCATAACCACGCAACACTTGCAGAACAGCACAACTCATAACAATAACCCAACACATGCATGATAGTTTTGGGTTAAAGCGACTCTCGAATCGCACTCATAAGAAAACTGACAATAAAAACTAGAGCTCTAGATAATCATTCCCACATCCGGCTAATGTGTGGTTCAGACATTTGCCTACGCCAAACTGGCCGCCACAAAGGCAAAACAACACCACACCAAGTCACACCAAACAATTATACCGGAAGGTACGTTTTCTTTCCTTCCAGCCACACAACACAATCATCAATAATCACAATAATGCCGGAATATACATTTTCTTCTCTTCTGGCTAAACAATAGATATATACACTTCAACTATACAGTTATTTCATCCAACCTCCAATTTACCGAGAGGTACATTTTATTCCCCCTCGGTCCCATCCTCCACAGTTTATAAACCAACGAAATTATACACAATATCTTTCACAATTAAAATGTAACAATATATATAAAAATATTCTAATCACATACTAGCATTATAAATATGTGCATATCCCATTACCATTTGGTAAAATTGCTAAAATACACCTTGAACTTGGCTTAAATTGTCAATTTACACCCCGAACTTATAAATACGAAAATTTGCCTCCTCAATTTATTAAAAACTGTCGATTTGCACTCTCACCGTTAAATTTAACATTTTTCATCCAATTTGTGGTCACATGTATGCACATGATGTGCATTTTTGTTATTTAATATATATTTCATTTTAATAACAAAAAACACAAGGAACTTAATATTTGTACAATTATATTTGTTCACTCATTTACTTCATGTTTTTTTTCTTAATCTTTTTCCCCGCTAGTACACTTAACATTCATCATCAGCTAATTAAGTGAGAACATAAGACAAAACTCAAACTTCTGAAACAACAAAACTTTGGAAGTAAACTTGACGATTTTTAGAGACTATATACATAATTAATTAGTTTTAGTTCTTCACTTATGGTCATAATTATGTATCGTTATTTTGGAAGAAAAAAATTATCAAGAAAGATAAATATCGTGAAGTGAATGAGTGAACAAATATAATTGTACAAAACTTAAATTCCTTTTACATTTTTATCATTAAAAATAAAATAAATATTAAATGACAAAAAAGTTCATCATGTGAATGGCATGTGACCACAAATTGGATGAAAAATGTTAAATTTAACGGTGAAGGTGCAAACCGGCAGTTTTTGCCAAGCTGAGAAGACAAATTTTTGCATTTACAAGTTCAGGTGTAAATTGACGATTTGAGCCAAGTTCAGGGTGTATTTTGGAAATTTTACATTACCATTTAGATATGCACATTTAAATCTCCAAATATATATATGAGTATATAAAAATCTCACATTAATATAATTGATGACATTATAATTAAATGTGTCCAGTTACCGCCAAGGGTATATGCTAGTTACGTGAGGTTTACTCACACTTTTTTCTCCCGCTAGTAACTTGCCATGTAAAGTGAGATTCACTCATTTGGTTCCACAACAATAAGCACCTAACTGATAAGAAAATATCACTTAGTAAATAAGGCCACGACAACCCAAAAACAAATACTAAGGACACCCACCATGAGCTTGATGCTCTCACTCACTCTCTCTCTCTCTCTCTCTCTCTCTCTCTCTCTCTCTCTCTCTCTCTCTCTCTCTCTCTCTCTCTCTCTCTCTCTCACTCTAAACCACTTCCAACACCCCTTGACCACAACAACTAATCAAGATGACTTGACCTTGAACTTTCTCACTCACAACAACCACCCTTCAATTTAACCAAAAACAACCTCTCGACCTCTCTCCCAAAATATAACCAAAATGTAACTGATACGACCCGAATATTTTACAATTCGCTGCGATTATAGATTTTTCTTTTTCTCATAACGAGAGTATTACCAAGTGTGATGACTATAAAAGTTGACTTTTTGATGCGTAATATTTTCGGGAAAACTTCCTTCATGAAAGTTGTAGGGCGTGTCGATACGAATTTGTGGACACGTGGCACGCTTAAATCGGAGTTCGTATGAAAAAGTTATGAATCAAGAAGTGTGTTAGGCATTTTTGGAAATTAGTATAAATAGGGGTGAAAATCAGAAAATGAAAAAAAATTCAAAAAAGTCCGTTTGTGGCACTGTTGATTGTGTTGATTGATAACGATTATGTTGTTGTATGTTTGATGGATGATAGTTATGATGATGATTATGTGTGTCGGTTGTGATGATGTGTGTCATATATAACTATGAATGGTTATGAGGTTGCGTGTTGTGGTGAATAAATGAACTACGAATGGCTTGATCCTTGTTGTAGGGTATGTAGGTAACCAAACCGAGGTTTGGGTGCAGCCACAAATATTCTAGGATAGATTCGCGTTGCTAGATGTGCCGATGCTTTAAGAATTGTTGTTATTTAAAGATGGTTGCGATATGATCATATTGTTAGATGATTGTATGACGTTAATTACTTCTATCGGAATTTGGGTTAGGACCGTGGGATTTTTGCCAGGTAAAGGTATGCGGTTAAACGCCGAGTGTTAGGTATACGTTCGAGTTATTGTTTCGGTTATCTCTGTTAGTCGGATTGATTAGCATTGGCATTTACGAGTGGGACTCGAGGGGTACCAGAAGAGAGGGGATGAACCGGGGGTCCCAGAAGAGAGGGGGTGAACCAAGGGTACCAAAAGAGAGGGGTTGAACCGGGAGTACCGGAAGAGAGGGGATGAACCGGGGGTACCATAAGAGAGGGGATGAATCGAGGGTACCAAAAGAGAGAGGTTGAACTGGGAGTACCAGAATAGAGGGGATGAACTAGGAGTACCATAAGAGAGGGGATTAACCGAGGGTATCAGAAGAGAGGGATTGAACCGGGAGAACCGGAAGAGAGGGGATGAACCGGGAGAACCAGAAGAGAAGGGATGAACCGAAAGCTATATTGGTATTACCGAGTCGCTAGAAGAGAGGGAATGTACTAGCATAGTTCCGATAGAGATTGGAAAGGAGAGGACTAGTGACTCGCGAGTGTCGTATGGTCTCGTGTTTACTTCCCGGGTTAACGTCATTATAAGGGTAAATTTACACGGTTCAACGTTTATAGAATGTTGTATGATTGTTGTGATCCCGTCGTCTTAGTGGGTCGGGGGGTTGCGGTATAGGATGAGCTACGAGCTCTTGGGGTCTAATAACATTAGGTAACGAACGTGGGATACTTTGTCATACTTTTTGAATTATATTTTTGAATTATGTTTGTGGAGTTGAAAGTTTGTGGAGTATGGTGGCTCCAGGTGTTGAGGTTGGATTTGAGTTATTGGGAGTGTCTTTTTGTGTAGGTTGGGTTGGCTACTTTCAGGAAAGACTATGCCGACATTTTCGATATATCTCCTTTCACTGTAGTCCCCGCATGATCTGCCTCGATATTAGGGTATATTTTGGGGCGAGTCGTGTCAGTAACAACTGAACAAAAATGAATCTTCACAACACAAACAACTAACTAACAAAATCACACTCACTTCTCCACAACTTGTAGTTACTAACCAAAAACCCTTGCACTCCTCTCCCTTCAAAACTCACGAGTTTAACCCCAAAACTACACTAATATAGCAGCAAACCGCCGGCCTCACTTCCCAAAACTTAACAACTTAAATAAACTCACTTCCTCAGAACTTCTAACCAACACCAGCCAATATGCTACTCCCAAAACCGCCCAAAACACAAAGGCACTTCATTCCGATCAAACACCAACACAACCGTCCCCTTTACTCAAAAAAATTCTAAACCTCAACAACTCTTGGTCTCATCCCAAATTCTTCTTTCCCACCCACTCAGCCACAAAGACACAACAACCAGCCACTCACCTCCACAAAATCCCCAAACTCTTCAAACCCTCACTCTCACTAACACCCTCCATTTCACAACTAGCACAAAGATTGCTCAAAACCTCAAGGTCTTAACATAAACATTGTAGAATACAACTAGATAGAGATTTCTTTACCAGCCTCCAAGCTTGAATCAGCTGGAAAGTTGCCGGAAAGCTCCCTAGAAGCCGACTGTGACTTGAGCTTCTAATCTCCCTCTTGCAGCTCAATTTGAGCTAAGGGAAGGTAAGAATCATGACCAGCGGCCAAAACCCAGTGGGGAAGATGCACCCCTAAGCTCCGTGTCGACGGAGGCGGCGACGCGTCACACTAGTAACTTGTGGCGGTGGCTGCGCCGTCGGTGGTTGTCACCAGCGTGCAAGGCGTAGCTCAAACGATTGAGATCGTCGAGCCTGTTAATTTGGTAGGTGGCACGACACAAGGCGGCGTCGGACAGTGGAGAAATCGGTCGTAGAAGGTTTTGAGAAATTTGGGCTCGTGTGAACAGTAACCGAGCTGGGTTTGGAAAAAAATCTAATTTTCAGATTTTTCTTAGTTTCTACTTTCCTCTCTTTCCTTTTATACTAATTCCAAAATCGGAAACCAAATTTCCGCTGCTAACAACTTCCACATACGGCATCCGATTAAAACGTACCGTGCGTCTATGAACTCGTATTGACGAATCATACAACTTTCGTGAAGGAAGTTTTCTGAAACGAGTGACAGATTAAAAGTCAACTCTTAAGTCAATTGAATTTAACCCAATATCGACTTATTAGTTCTAGAGCCAATTTCTACTTTGAATGAAGGCTATTTAAAAAGCGTAGAATATGGATATAACTAAAATAACATTTCATTAATCTCAAGAAATTACAAGAAATGTAAATCAAAGTTTGGGTTATTACAAACAAGATATTGAGGAAAAATCCAAAGGATTAGAGTTATCTTTTGAATAGATAACTTACCTATATAGTAGAAATATGTAACTTACATATATAGTAAAAATAGATAACTTACCAATTTAATGTAGTAAAGATGAATCCTCCCTCCGAGGCCGGGGATAAAGATAATTTATTTTTTAAAAAATAACATACCTACATGGATGACCAACGTCATTTACGAAGTTGAAATAAGTTATTTTCATAAATAACGTACATATATAAATAACTTACATATATAGATAGTATGACTAATTAAAATAACTTACCTATATAGTAGGACTAATTAAATAATATACCTATGTGACATAATTAAATAATTTATGTATATAGTAGGTTTAATTAAATAATATACTTATATGGTAAAATTAAATAACTTACATATATAGTAGCTTTAATTAATATACCTATATGGTAGAATAATTTACTTATATAGTATGTTTAATGAAATAATATACCTATATGATAAAAATATTTTTAATTACAAAAGAATACATTACAGCTCATTTAACTTTGGTTTACAAATCTAGATTTCATGACTTTGACACAATTAATAATTACATTAAGGCTACGAATTACAAATTTATGATTAATATTTATTTTAATGTAATAAGCTTTGATTATGAAATAGATTAAGTTAATTATTAGTAAATTAGGTAGGTTACAAATTTGACTTCAATGATAAGTTTTGTAATTTTGAGAGAATACATGTTTTAATATTAATTATGCATAACAACTTTTTGGTGTAAATTGAAATGAAAAAAAAGACGAGTTTAATTGAAACTCTCTTCTTACAATTGAGTGTAAATTAAATTGCCCCTTGGAAAAAAGAGTTCAAACAGTACTAATATTCAGTAACATTCAGAAAATTGAGTTAGCAAGAGTATTATTTCAATTAATTCACTCGCCAATTGCAACGTCGAAGCGACTTAATTACTTGCATATACATTGTGATATGAGTCCCAATAAATGGGTCGTAAATATATGTCTAACTTAACTGACACTGCTCAGCATTTGTGTTTCATAAACTGTAAAGACCCGATTTTTCGGGATCAATTTATTTATTTTTGTAGGAATTAATAAACTTTGTACGAATATTAAAACGTTTGTTTCGCTTTGCGACGTTGAAAAATCGAAAACGGAAACGTATCGGAACCTTAAATTAGAAAACATTAGGTTTCCGCGACGTGAGAATCGACTTTTACTCCGTCGCTCGTTTGTGAAAACTTCCTTCACGAGAGTTGTAGACCTCGTCGATACGAGTTTGTGGACACGTTACGCGTTCTAATCGGACGTCGTACGTAAAAGTTATTAACGACGGAAGTTAGTTTCCGATTTTAGAAGTGGGTATAAAAGGAAACTTTTTAAGAGTAGGGTTTCTATTTTCGGAAACACTCTCTCTCTCACCTCACCCCGCCTCCCTCTCTCTCTTTCTCTCTCTCACCCCGAGTTTCCCCCTCCCTCGGCAAATCTCACCTCCGATCTCCCTCCTCCGGGCGACGTGGCCCTCACCGCCGGCTCCAAGGTCCTCATCAGCTCGACACTACTTCCCTCCGAGCAAGGTACGACTTCCCACGCCGCCGTGAAGCCATGCCGGAACTCACAAGAACCGAGCACAGTCGGTCCGAGCTCTCGGACGAGCTTTGGTGATCCCAAATCGTGAAATAGGTAAGGGTTTGGTTAATTCGATTGTTGATTTGATTGTTGGTGGAATTGTGGTTGTTTTGGAGTGGTTTTGAGGTTGATCGGAGGAGGAATCAATGGAGGACTTACCACCGCCTTAGGCGGCGCGTGTGGGTGCGTGGAGGAGGTAAGAGACAGCAGGAGGCCGCGGAGGAGAAGAGGAAGGAAAAAGGAGAGTTTTTGGGGCGGCGGTGGCGTGCTACGTGTCGGTCTTAGGGTCGGCGCGTGGGCCCCATGCGCGGTCGCCAGAGATGGCGCGTGTACCCCACGCGCCACCACGTGCGGCAGCGCGTGAATAGTGTTTTCGAAACAGTAATTTTGTAAAAATTTATTTTTACGTACAGTAAATGTAAAAGTGATTTACGTACGGTAAATGTGAATTTATTTTACGTACGGTAATTATAAAATGTAAATTACGTACAGTAAATGTAAAAGTAATTTCGGAAGGGTAAATCGTAATTATTATTTACTAAGACAGTATTTACGATTGAATAGTATGTATACGTACAGAAATACGTAAATAGTATGTACTCGTACAGAAATACGTAATGAATATGTATTTGTATAGTAATACATGAGTAGTAAATATGTGAATAGTAACTACGTGAACAGTGATTTCGTAAAAACAAAAAAATGCTGAACAATAAATATTATTACTGTTTCGACATTTATGGTTTTACGTATCGATTCTAAATCTGCTTCTTATCTTTTTAAGGTGATCGATACTTCAAGTAAAAGATTCACATTCGGAATCGTGGAATTACGCTCAGGATTATAAGGTTAGTAAAATCTCACAATGACGAATCTACCCTTGCGGAGATTCAGGAATATGCTAAAGTTTAAAGAATGAACTATGATATGTATTTGATTTAATGGATTGTATATGTGTATAAATGGTAAATATGTACATATATATGGTTTGCTATATTATATACTATCGAAATTTCCGTTGTGAATAAGTTCATTTTGGTGTTGAGATTTATATATTGAGCATGTTGATTCGATTTGTAGAATATAATGTGATGATTATTGTATGTGGTTTTAACATGGAGTTTGTTAAAACGTTTTTGTCTTCGGATGTGTTGTATGTCTTCGGACATGTTTTTGTGTCTTCGGACCAGTCTTTGAATGTGTTGGCATGTCGGAGCCTAGGCTTTGGCCGGACGAAAGTTACGATACAGTTAGAGCTCTAGTCTGTCTGTCGGGGTACTGCATAAGAGGTAACAGATGGGTTATCAGCTTATGAGTACCCATATTTTTGATATTGGATAACATGTGGTTGTCCAATGTCGGCGGCGTATTACATGAGGGGTAACAGAGGTGTATCAGCGCTCATGAGTACCCGGATTATAAATGCATTTGGGTAAACAGAAGGGTTGCCCAACTTCACATGAGCATATATATTTTCACATTATTAGACAACTAGATGAGCCGTCTAATGAGTCATGAGTGCATTTATAATTGATGTTTTGTGGATTTTTCGTATATATGTTTATGCGAGTTGTACTTGTTGTTTTACTCATACGAGCTGCAAAGCTCACCGGGTTTGTGTTTACAATCCCGGTGCACCTATTCGATGGTGTAGGGGATAATTCCGCAGGTGTGGATTAGCGGAAATCGATGGACCACTCTGAGGACTCGAAGTTGTTTTTATCCTATCTGGTGGGGAGGATTTGTGTGGATTTATGTGAGGATTTTGTGAGGATTTTTACATTTCCATTTCATATAATGTCGAATTATAAATTTGGTTTGTAATAATCGATTGGACTGAGTTGTATTTTGAACTCAGTAATGATCCGCTGTGACCTTAAAATGATTTCGAATTTATTGAGATTGTTTTAAAGTTTTTAATGACTTCAAAATTAGAGTTTCATACTCGAAATTTTGGGGTTGTGACATAAACAACTGTGTGTCCATCTAATGGGCACATAATTCGATTTGCATTTGTGGGCACATAAGTATGTTGCATCTGCATTTGATTGTTTGATAGAACTCTCATTGTACGATGTCGCATAATGTCACGATCCCGAAATTTCAAAAGATAAAAATTCGAATTCGAAGTTATAAAATTTTTAAAACAATCTCAAATAGTGTATCAAAACTGAGTTCACAATACGACTCAGTTGACTTGAATAATACATAACCAGTTTATACCTCAAGTATTATAACAAATGTGAATGTAAAATTCACTCAATCCTCACCACAAACAGAAGAAAGAAATCTTCAGAGTAAGCCTTCTAAATCTGCTAATCCCCACCTGCAGAACTATTCCCTACACCATCGAAATCCCGGTAAGCTTTTCAGCCCGTATGAGTAAACAACATTATAACATACATCGCATACAAAAGAAATATAACAGATAACATCTTAAGACATGTGTACTCGTGTGACACTGGCAACCCATATGTTACCCAATATCATTTCAAAATATGTGTAATCATGAGACACTGAGCAACCCATCTGTTACACAAAATCATTTAAAAACATGGGTACTCATGAGACCCAGGTACCCATATGTTACCTCTCATTCAGTACACTGGCAGACACTGGGCAACCCATATGTTATCCAATATCATTCTAAAACATGGGTACTCTTGAGACCCAGGCAACCCATCTGTTACCCCTCATGCAGTACATCGACAAACAGACTAGAGCTCTAATTGATCGTAACTAACACCCGGCCAACGTTTGGTTCCGATTTAATGCCAACAACGTCCAAATACCAGAAAACATTTTAACAAGACTCAATGTTAAAACCACGTACAATCGACAATCAACACATGTTTATGTACTACAACCAAGCGACTTTTCCACAACAATATAATCTCATATTTGAAATAAACCGTAACATTATATAATATACCAACCCATATATATATATATATCGTATTTACCATTTTTGTACACATACACAACCCACTATATTATATAGCTGTCACAGTTCACTCTTTTTAAGAAATCGAAAATATGAGTCACCGCCAAGTGTTGACTCGTCATAGTGAGATTTACTCACATTCACCATAGTGCATAATTATTAAAACCTTTTAAAATAATTTATTAAAATAGTGTTTCACTTACCCATGAACCGTAGATGATCAAGTTCACGTAATTTAAACTAAAACATATTTTTAGAATAATTTTTATAAGCTAGTGATGCAATGACTATGTTAACAACTAAAACTAAATTCAATAATTATAACACTACTTCGATCATGATGATCATTGTGAGGTTTACTCATCTTAGCTCCCGCTGCATCTTCTACTCAAAATAAGGAAGATACTAGCTGCCACAATCACTCCATAACCAAGCAACAAGTACCTAATTCATATCAAGGTTGCAAGTCATTAACAATTGAGACACGACAATAACAATTCAACCTAGAATCGCCAAACCTTTAACAACAACTAATTTACTCAAGAATTAACCTAACACATGA
This sequence comes from Argentina anserina, assembly GCF_933775445.1. Classification (NCBI taxonomy): domain Eukaryota; kingdom Viridiplantae; phylum Streptophyta; class Magnoliopsida; order Rosales; family Rosaceae; genus Argentina; species Argentina anserina. Next base: position 8,544,853 of record NC_065873.1, on the reverse strand, counting down.
AAATTACATATATAAACGCTAGTATCGACGAGCACATCACAATAGAGTAAACCATTACTCCGACACATGAACCAACACACTACCACCTGCCGCCAACAGTGGCGGCACTACCACTGTTCCGGTGACCACCAATGATCCCCAAAATTTATCACCACAATCTAAACAACATTTCCAACAACTTTCTAGTTGACAACAAAGTCTAAATCCAAGCGTAAACAGTCCAGTCGACGAAGAACATAAAATCGGCACTATTCACAGAGCCTAGAAAAGGAAATCGTTGATTCTCCTTGTGTGTCTCGAAATAGATAAAACTGTTTTAGATGGTTGATATACATCCTACAAGCTTCAAAACATAAGAAAAATCACCTTGATTGGTTGTCGGAGGAGGGAGTTCTCCTCACTTCTTCAAACGGAACAACCGTATTGTTTCTTCAATTCTGGGCTTCAAACAGCTCAAATCTCTCCCAAACACCAACCCAGATCGGTAGGGGACGAAGCGACGGTTCCAACGCCACCGGTCTCACTCAATTCCGTCGTCGGACGACGGAGATACGGCCGGAGAAAGATTCGGCAACAAAAAGAGAAATCGTGTGGACAGTAACCGAGCTGATTTTGAGAAAAAAACTGATTTTTTTATTTTTATTCTCCTCTATTTCCTTTTATATTCTTTAACAACTTTCACATACGACATCCGATTAAAGCGCGTCGCGTGTCTACGAACTTGTATTGACGAATTCTACGACTTTCATGAATGCAGTTTTCTGAGATTCCTAACTGATAAAAAGTCAACTCTTAACCCCTCACGATAACGTTTCTAAATATAAATTGCTCAAACACTTTCGTTTTCTCATTCGTACTATATAATCAGATCACCACCAATTTAAATATCTCCGAATAATAATTCGAAAATAATTATAAATTTCCGGGATATTACACATAAATCCAACAAAATGTGGCTTAACTTCTGTGAAATAATTTGGATGCCATTTGAGAGGCTGAGAGCTAAACAAACACAATAGCTACAATAGTACAATTATGAAAGATTAGATAAGAAAGCGGATGAGCACATAAATGCTTTTGCCTCTTCAAAATTACGGAAGGGTAACAAAGAATTTGATATCTTTGAGTCTAACATTGCATTCAAAACTCTGGTCCAAGGATTCAGATTATTCATGCCACACCACCATTGGTGAACTTTGTACATTTCAAAACTTTCGGTGTGCTCAACTCACACGTAGCTTCAAAACTGTAGAAGATCTCGCGCATAAGGATTGGTGATGTTCAAGAATTGTGATCTTCTTCTTCGTCTTGCTTGGTGAGCTTGTGCATGACACAGCTTTGCATATGACTTCGATCTCATGTTCATTTCCGTTCTGTGCACTCGTTCATTCACTCAAGCGTAGAGTGAGATTCATGAAGGTGTGTTCACTGCATGGGATTGTGATGTCCCCCATTGGATGATCATATCCAAATTCCTCTTCAGATTCACTTCATTGGAGTTCAATAATAAGTACATTCACTCACTTAGGCCAGAAGTCAGTTCAAGGAAAGTGTGCTCAGTGCAGGGGATTGTGATACCGCCCATGGGATGATCATATCCATGTTCTTCTTCAGCTTGGCTCAACAAATTTTGGAATGAAGGATGGTTCAAATACCATAGTGGAATCACAAACCGCTTCTTCTGGTTCTCCCCAACATAGACCGCAAAGTAGCCTTTAGGGATATCTAGTTTCTTTGAACCAGACAGAGATCTAGTTAGACTTCTCTTGGCATTAGCAATTGCTGGTAATCGAAAACCCATGCTTCTGTTTTACTGGTTGAGATGGCACAAGAAGATGAACTAGAAAGACTTTTGGAAAGAAACAAAGCTTAATTTGATACTTGAGAAGGAGAGCTAGCTTGAGTTGGTGATGGAAAACTGGATCCTGTGTGTATATATAGATGAAAGGCTATCTGGAAAAGCAGTTAGGTACGTGAAATAAGTGGTGAAGACTGCAGAAGTGTCGCCTCCGAGATACTTGCTTTCGAAAAATCAAGGATCACATGCATTTGTCTTCCCATTGCATAAATTTCATGTAGGGTTGGGTTGCCTGATGTTTCTACATGAATTTCCTTCCATGTGGCTTTGTTTTTCATATATGTAGGTTGATCAGGGATTCAAGAAAGGCCAATTTGTGGACCTCTATAATTTAACACTGTACTGATTGAAAGGGTGGTTGATCTTCTCCTTTCGAGATACCGCAGACACATTTTCATAATTAGTAGGGTTTTCCTTTGTTGGTTGTCATTCGGTTGTATGTTTATATCTTCAAAGACATATCCATGTGATGATCGAAATGGATTCTTATGTGTCTGGTGAATATCTGGTACACCATATATACACCATGTATATTTGCTTTCTGATTTCTTTCACATAGGCCAGTTATTTGTGTGGGCATCGGCAAAAACACACTTGCATACAATTTGAAGGATCACATGGTTTTGTCTTCAATCATTTCTAGTTCTCAAGGACTTGCTCATCTATAGTTATTGAGTCTGTACATTTTCTGGAAGATATGATGTACGCTTAATACAAGTCTATAGCAGCCACCACCTGACATTTCAGAGCACATAATTTAGGATGGTAACATCTCTATTTGCATTTTGCAAAATCAAGCTAGCTTGGCCGTTCCTTTGTTGTCTGTTATCAATTTGGGGTAGGGAAACAATGTTTCCTCACAAGTATGCAGTTAGGTCAACGGGAAGACAAACACTTGTGATTTTTCAGAAGCTAGTGTCCCAATAATTGCTGCCCAACTTACTGCCTCTTCACCACTCATTTCAACTTTGCATTATATGATTGCAGCGAACTTCATCTATATATACGCACATTATCGATCAAATTTATCATCAACAACTCAACTAATCTCTTCACCAACCATCAAAGCGTTTCTTAGCTTACCATCTTTGAATTAGTCTAGTCTTGCTCTTCACATAAGAAGCCATGGGTTTCCGGTTGCCTGGAATTGCTAACGCCAAAAGAAGTCTCACTAGATCTTTATCTGCCTCAAAAGTTTCGAAGAGCTTAGATATCCCAAAAGGCTACTTTGCAGTCTATGTTGGGGAGAGTCAGAAGCGATTTGTGATTCCGATATCGTACTTGAATGAGCCTGTGTTTCGGGATTTGCTGAGTCAAGCTGAAGAAGAATTTGGATATGATCATCCCATGGGAGGTATCACAATCCCCTGCAGTGAGCACACCTTTCTGGATCTGACTGCACGCTTGAGTGACTAAATAATTGAACTTGAATGCAGGGAATCTGCAATTTAAGTTCATAACAAAATCGGCTACCCGGCCTGATTGCAGAAGTTCTTGCTGACACAAACAAGCTGCATATCTGGCTATGAGCTGAGCACCAAGATGTAAAGTTTATGAAAGGTGAAGAATGCCGTGATCATATATTCATATCTGAAGCCTTTTTGCCGAAAATCAGGATGACAAGTGCAAACTCAAATCATGAAAGATGATTAAGTTCTGTCTTTCTCACACAATGTAAACTTCTTTTGGTCATTCTCCCGGAAATGTCTGGGAATATATATAAACACATATTTACTCATATTTTTGTCTTGTAATTTTTATTTATATTGTTTCTTGTAGCTGCTCTCTTAGAATATTAATCCCCAAATGAATGCATGCTTTTATTAAAGACACATTACAGAATATTATAGCCATTTTATTAATGATTCAAATGTCTAAATATTCTGCATAAATTCAAATGAGAGCTAAAGGGACAACTTTGTGTTCATGAGTTGTTACTCAACATGTTTATATAACAGCTGAATTGTAGAATGGAAAAACAATGTACTACAGAAAGTCAGAAAGCAAAACTAATACAGAAGATGATCGTTTGTGTGTGTGTGTGTCCATATGTGTATGTGCATATACACAAACATTCAAATTTGGTCAATGGCAGCTAGAATCTTAAAAGATAGGTAATTTTGTTTTTATTTTTTTGGCAATAATCTCAAATAGGTTTGATAAAATCCAATTCAGCTAGAATGGCAGTACACATGAAGTGATTAGGAGCAACCATGCCAATCTCTGGTTCAGACCGTTATATTTGGAAGCATACTTCCCAGAAGAGTATATCATCATTTGGTTGCTTCAACCTCTATCATTAAAACAGACCCAAAAAAATGAATATAAACATAAATAACCATATAAACCGGACATCTGTATCTGACTATCTGATATTAGTCTACAGTACGACATCAAATACATAACAAAACATGGTCTAATTCGAGGTCTCCCAATTTGTATAAGCTTGGATATGAGAGTACTTGCTATAGCTAGTAGAATGTTTCTAATCCATTTTTAAAGAGCAAACTGTACCATGAATTATAATATGGACATGTCATTTCTGCAGGAAAAATATTCAGAGGAAACTTTCCATGATAATATATATATATATATACTATATTTTTCTCAAATGGTAGTATGATATATTGAGAGTTGGTAAAGATGATTATAAGTTCCAGACGTAATAAAAATAGTAATGACAACTTGCGTTGTTCTGAGCCTATAGACATGACAAAACTATGTGAAGTGATTTGTCTGGAGATTGGGAGGAGGATCCGTAAGAACTTGAAATTCCAAGTATCACATGCAATGTTTCTTTGAAAATGTCTGACTGGTGATGACAACTAACAACAGAACAGCCTACTTCTAATAACAGATAAGAAACAATCTTGCTGTTAATTCTGCGAGTACAGGACATGCAACTCATCTCCCCTCTAAGAAATATGTCTACAATATATTTGTCACAATCCGGAATTTCGAATGATAAAAATTTGAATTCGAAGTCATGAAAACTCTAAAACAATCTCAAATATATTGAAATTATTATATCATAACAGTATATCGAAACTGAGTCCACAACATGACTCAGTCAACTTGAATAATACACAACCAATGGAAATGTAAAATTCACTTAATCCTCACCACAAATAGCAGAAAGAAATCTTCGACAATCTTCAGAGAAAGCCCACTATTTCTGCTAATCCACACCTGCAGAACTATCCCTTACACCATTGAATAGGTGCACCGGGATTGTGAACACAAATCCGGTAATCTTTGCAGCTCATATGAGTAAACCAACAGTATAACACACATAGTATATAAGAAAAAAAATACTGAAAACATTTAATTATAAATGCACTCATAAGTCACAGGATGACCTATATGGATGGCCAAAAATATCTGAAAATATAAGTGCTCATGAGACATTAGGCAACCCATCTATTTACCCAAATTACATTTATAATACGAGTACTCATGAGACCCAGGTACTCATCTGTTACCCCTCATGCAGTACGCCGCCAGACACTCGACAACCCATATGTTACCCAATCTCCAAAAATATGGGTACTCATAAGTACCTAACCCATCTGTTACCCCTCATGCAGTACACCGGCAGACAGACTAGAGCTCTAACTGAATCGTAACTGTCATCTGGCCAAGGCTAGGTTCTGATACTGCCAACACGTCCGAAGACAAAAAAACACGTCCGAAGACAGAAAATGTTTTAACAAGACTCAATGTTAAAACCACGTACAATAACAATCCACCCATGTTATTGTACTACAACAAAGCGACTCTTGCAATAAATATAATTGCCACAGTATAATTCATTTGGAAATAAGAACGTAACAATATATAATATAGCAACCCATATATATGTATCGTATTTACCATTTTATATACATACACAACCCACTATATTATATACATGTCATAGTTCGATCTTTTTAAGAAAACGTAAATATGAGTCACCGCCAAGGGTATACTCGTCATAGTGAGATTTAATCACATTCACCATAGTCCATAATCACTAAAACCTTTTTAAAATCATTTATTAAAATAGCGTTTCACTTACCCATGAACCGTAGACGATCAAGTTCACATAATTTAAACAAAAACATATTTTTAAAATAATTTTTATAAACTAGTGATGCAACGACTATGGTGACAACTCAAACTAAATTCAATAATTATAACACTACTTCGATCATGATGATCATTGTGAGGTTTACTCACCTTTATTCCCACATGCAACTTCTACGACACCGAAAGTGATTTTCTCACTCGTTTCGTCGGTCACCTAATAGCATGATAAAATGCTTAGAAAACGATACGTAAAATATCAGGTGACGATTTCAGTACAGCTAAATGTTGTTCATAAAACACTGCTCACAAAATACTGTTCATGGGTACTGTTTTTACTAACACTGTTCACATTTACTGTTTTTACTAAAACTGTTCACATTTATGGTCGTATCACTGTTTTATAACACTGTTCATGAACACTTCCATAGTACTGTTCACATGAATGTTCATGACCACTATTCATAGTCACTGTTCACGCGGCGCCACCATTTTCCGACCACCACCGATGACCACTAAATTTCACCACCACAATCTAAATGACATTTCTAACAACTTCCTAGTTCACAACAAAGTCTAAATCAAAGCTTAAAACTTCCAATTTCAGAATTTCCGAAAAACCTCAAATCAAGAACCCAAATTGAAATTTCTTGGTTTGAGTTCTTACCCTTCGATTTAACTCAAAATCTTTGCAGGGGTTGTTGACGACGTTGAGACAAGGAGTTTGAGACTGGTGGTGAATCCTAAACTCGCCGGAGCTTGCTGAAAAATTGAAGAACACAACCGGGTCACCGACGGGTTTCCGGGTCGACTTCCGGGCTTCGATGCATGGAAACCGGCGTGCTACTCCACGATCCACCACCATAGGGAGGCGCACAAGGAGGAGACGAAGTGATCTAGGTTGGCCCGGTCGCCTGAAACTGCCGGAGTCGGCCAGAAAAGTCAGTCGGGTCGGAAGAAAATTTTCGCCTCTAAAGGCGCGGGTGCGGAGAGAGGGGAAGAAAAAATGGGGTTATTACATTCCACCCCGCTTAAAGAAATTTCGTCCCGAAATTTACGCGCACTACTCAGCCACTAATTCTTAACTTCTTCCTAAAACTTCTATTCACCTTGCCCCATAATTTTCCTCTTTATGATACCTCCACAAGGCGATCACAACTCACTTCTCTTCTATCATGGTGTTATATAACTTCATCGTGTCTGAAAATTTACAATGAGCATAATAACACACCTCAAGACGAACCACAACTCAACCATCCATGATCAAATACAAAACTAGATGTTCTACAGAACAAGACCCTAAAGAAATAAGGCGAATCGAGAAACGAACTTCACTATTCAACCGAATTCCAACAGGTCATAACTGTATTTCCTTATATAACACACATTGAGTGAAAGGATGTACAACCTTAGCACAGGCACGTAACATACAATAAGTATCTGAACCTGCTAGCTGATGAAGTTGATATACTAAATTTCCAACCTTGCTTTCGTAGGGTCCAGAGTACCCTTGATGTCAACTTCTCTTCCTACCCACTCCCACCACCCCACTACAGGTGAGCCCTTCAACTAAATGGTCACACGGCGCCACTCTAGTAGTATTTTCTTAAGAGCAAGATAAGTTTAAAGGAACATATTGCACGGTAGGGCATTTAGGAGACAAATGGAAATGTAAGATTCTCTTAATCTTAACCACAAATAAAAGAAATAAACTTCGACAATCTTCATAATAAGTCCTCCAATTCTGCTAATCCACACATGCAGAACTATCCCCTACACCATCGAATAGGTGCACCGAGATTGTAAACACAAACCCGGTAAGCTTTGCAGCTCGTATGAGTAAACCAATAGTATAACACACATCGCGTACAAAAGAAATTACTAATAACATTTAAAGATAAATGTACTCATAAGACACTGAACGGCCTATCTGGTTGTCCAACAATATCTGAAAATATGTTACCCCTCATGCAGTACACCGACGATTACAGGGTAACCCATCTATTACCCAATATCACACAAAAACATGGGTACTCATGAGACCCAGGCAACCCATCTATTACCCATCATGCAGTATACCGGCAGACATACTAGAGCTCTAACTGAATCATAACCGACACTCGGCTAAGGCTCGGTTCCGATTACCACGAACAATATCCGAAGACCAGAAAATGTTTTAATAAGACTCAATCTTAAAACCGCGTACAATATAACAATCAACACATGTTTATTGTAATACAACCAAGTGACTCTTGCTCAATACTATAAATATAGTTGCCACAATACAAACTCATTTGGAAATAAAAACGTAACAGTATATAATATACCAACCCATATATATGTATCGTATTTACCATATATACACATACACAACCCACTATATTATATACATGTCATAGGTCAATCTTTTTATGAAAACGTAAATATGAGTCACCGGCAAGGGTAGACTCGTCATAGTAAGAATTACTCACTTTAATTCCTGCGTAGCAATTTCCACGACACCGAGAGTAATTCTCTCACTCGTTTTGTCGATCCCCTAATAACATGATAAACTGCTTAGAAAACGATACGTATAATTCACAGGCCACGACGCATTACCGTTAAAACAATGTTCATATTTTACTGTTAACGAACTCACTCTTCGTAAAGTTACTGGTGCGCGTGGGGCTCACGCGCCACCCTCTGGCAACCGCGCCTGGCACTCACACGCCACCCGCAATAGCAGCGTGTGGGGCTCATGCGCCGCCCATACCGACGTGCGTGACCTCACACGCAGCGGTCAAAACTCCAACATTTGACTTCCTACGCCGTCCACGGTCGTTAATTGGTTCCTGCCACCTGCTGCTACTCCCACGCGCCGCCAAAGACGGCGGCACGCGCTCCACCACCACCTCCGACCAAAACTCCTCAAATCAACAAACTCCCAACATCAAAAACGTAGATCATAAGGAGAGAGACAGAACTATACCTTCAGTTCATCTCAAGCCGGCCAGAAACCGCTGGAATCGCCACTGCAAGGTCTCGGATCGGGGAGAGGAGATCGGAGCTGAAGCGGCTCGATTCGAACCTCACCGCCGGTGGAATCGTGCCTAGGTGGCCAGAGGAGGGAGATCTTCTGAGGAGCGTGCGGCGACGGGAGAGATAGTTGGGGGAGAGGAGAGAGAAACCAGGGAAAATTGATTTTTTTGGAAAGTTTCCAAAAAATAGTCCTTTTATAGCCTTCCAAAATCGGAAACCAACTTCTGTCGATAATAACTTTCACATACGACGTCCATTTAAGGTGCACCTCATGTCCACGAACTCATGTTGACAAGTTCTACAACTTCCGTGAAGAACATGTTCAGAGACGAGCGACGAAATAAAAGTCAACTCTCAGGTCACATAAAACGTTATGTTTTTTAATTTAAATTTCCGAGATCGGTTTCATGTCCTTTTAAATCGACGAGAAAACGAAAATTGCGATTTTTACTCAAATTCTAAGTTAATAATCTACAATAATTTATACGAATCAAACCCGAAAAAGCGGGGGATTACATTCTACCCCACTTAACGGAATTTCGTCCCGACATTCAAGTGCTCTAATCAATAAACAACTGCGGATATCTTGTCCTCATGTCGGACTCTAGCTCCTAAAAGGCATCGCCCTCATCATGGTGACTCCAAAACACTTTAACTAGCTTCACCTTTTTCCTATGAAGCTTTTTGGTCGATCTATCCAAAATACAAACCGGCTCGATAACAAAGGTGGCATTTTCTTTCACCTCAATGCAGCTGTGATCAATCACATGTCACTCATCTGGTATATACTTCCTTAACACTTGTGAACACCCAACATGATCCTAGGTAAAGCTAGCCGATAGGCCAAATCTCCTACCTTCTTAAGAATCTCGAAAGGCCCAACATACCTCGGAGCTAACTTTCCCTTCTTGCCAAAAATCCTGACGCCCTTCATAGGAGAGACTTTTAGAAACACATGGTGGCCAATCTCGAACTCGACATGTCTCCTCTTTAAGTCTTTGTAGCTCTTCTGTCTAATCTGTGGTGTTTGGATCCAATCTCGAATAATCGAGATCTTCTCCGAGGTTTCCTGAACCACCTCAGGACCCATTAGTGCTTTATCACCAACTTCGGCCCACCAGATAGGTGATCTACATGGTCTACCGTAAAGGGCCTCATAAGGTGGCATGCCGATGCTAGAATTGTAACTATTATTGTAAACAAACTCAATCAATCTCAGGTGATCCTCCCAACTTCCTTTAAAATCAAGCTCTCAACATATCCTCCATCACCTAATTCACCCTTTTTGTCTATCCATCAGTTTGAGGGTGCAATGCTGTACTCATATCAAAGGTAGTACCCAAAGCCTTTTGTAAACCACCCGAGAACTTCGAAGTGAAACGTGTATCTCGGTCAGAAATAATAGAAATAGGAGTTCCATGAAGTCTCACTATCTCATCCACATATAGCTTCCCTAGCACATCCACTGAGTAATTCATTGATACTGGAAGAAAGTGTGTTGATTTCATCAATTGATCGACAATCACCCATATTGCATCGTGACCTTTCTTTGACCTACGCAGTCCTGTCACAAAGTCCATAGAAATTTGTTCCCACTTCCAAAGAGGAATAGTCAATTGCTTCAACATGCCAGTAAGTCCCTGATGTTCTGCGTTCACTTGCTGACAAGGCACTTTGATTCAAACTCTACCACTACTTTCTTCATCCCATTCCACCAGAATTGCCTAGAGAGGTCTTTATACATCTTGGTGCTCCCTGGATGCACTGTATAATGAGATCGGTGTGCTGCACGAAGGACCTCCTCCTTGAGATCAGCACAATCTGGAGTACACAATCTTGTCCCAAACCTTAAACCTCCATCGAATCCAACTCTCCACTCGGATGGACATTCCTTAAGCGAATCTACTACGAAATCTACCAACTTAGCTCGTGAGAATCTATCTTGTGCTTGACCCTGAATGATCCTTGAGATTAATGTAGGCTGCATTGAGACACTACCAAGAAAGATTATTGGTTGTCCATGTCCCATCACAGGTGCACCATGAAGTCTCACTATCTCATCGACATATAACTTCCCTAACACATCCACTGAGTACTTCATCGATACCGGAAGAAGTGTGCCGACTTCGTCAGTCGATCAACAATCACCCATACTGCATCGTGACCATTCTTGGACTTAGGTAATCCTGTCACAAAGTCCATAGAAATTTGCTCCCACTTTCAAAGAGGAATAGGCAATGGCTTCAACATGCCAACGGGTCACTGATGCTCTGCCTTCACTTGCTGACAAGTAAGGAACTTTGATACGAACTCAGCCACGTCTTTCTTTATCCCATTCCACCATAATTGCCTACGAAGGTCTTTATACATCTTGGTGCTCCCTGGGTGCACTGTATAACGAGATCGATGTGCTGCATGAAGTACCTCCTCCTTGAGTTATGCACAATTTGGCAGACACAATCTTATCTGAAACCTCAAACCTCCATCGGATCCAATTCTCCACTCGGATGGACATTCATCAAGCGAATCTACCACTAGATCTACCAACCTACCTCGTGCGAATCTATTTTGTGCCAGACCGTGAAAGATCCTTGATATTAGTGTAGACTGCATTGAAACACTACCAAGAAAGACTGTTGGTTCTCCTGTTGATTGCACAAGATCAAACTCAGCTGCGGTATCAAGCATAAGGCATTCCTGAACCATGAGAGAAGCTATCATACCCCTCGGTCTCCTACTCAAGGTGTCAACAACCACATTTGCCTTTACAGGATGATACTCCAAAGTGAAGTTATAATCTTTAAGGAATTCCATCCATCTCCTCTGTCTCATGTTCAACTCCTTCTGTGAGAATAGATATTTCAAACTCTTATGATCAGAAAATTTGAAATTTCTCACTATATATGTAATGCCTCCAAATCTTTAAGGAAAAAAGAACTGCAACGAGCTCAAGATCGTCAGTGGAGTAGTTCTTCTCATGAATCTTCAAATGTCTAGAGCCATAAGCAATCACACCTCCGTGCTGCATCAACACACACCCTAAATCTTGATGCGAAGCATCGCTATAAATGAGATAACCACCCCCACTAGTGGGAATTGTCAGCACTGGAGCCGTAGTCAATCTAGTCTTTAGTTCGTTCAAGGCTTCCTCACATGTTTCTGTCCACACAAAGTGAACATCCTTCTTGGTCAACTTGGTCAAAGGCAAAGCAATACTATAAAATCCTTAAATGAATCTCTGGTAGTAACCTGCCAACCCAAGGAAACTACGAATCTTTGTAGGAGTCTTTGGACAACTTCAACTCTTCACTGCCTCCATCTTGGATAGATCTACTAAAACGCCATCCTTTGAGACCACATGACCAAGGAGCTTAACTTCTTCCTTCCAAAACTCACACTTCTTAAGCTTGACATACAACCTTGCTTCCTTTAGAGTTTGTAGCACAATTTTTAGATGTACCACATGCTCTTCTTGGGTCTTGGAGTATATCAGGATGTCATCAACGAACACTACTACGAACTCATCCATGTATTGGCTAAAATATTTGGTTCATCAAACTCATAAAAACGACATGAGCATTTGTCAGACCAAAGGGCATGACCACAAACTCATAGTGTCCATATCTGGTCCTGAAAGCCGTCTTAGAGATATCATCCTCCTTCACCCTGAGTTGATGGTAACCAGATCTCATATCAATCTTAGAGAATACTGTAGCCCCTCTAAGCTGATCGAACAAGTCATCAATCCTAGGCAAATGATACCTATTCTTGATGGTCACCTTGTTCAATTCCATATAATCCACACTCAACCGCAGTGAACCGTCCTTCCTTTTCACGAACAACATGGCGCACCCTAAGGTGAGACACTAGGTCTAATAAACCCTTGGTCCAATAACCCATCTATCTGCACCTTCAACTCCTTAAGTTCGTTTTTCCCCATCCAATAAGGTGCATTCGACACAGGCGTTGTACTGGGTACAACATCAATGCATAAATCAACAACTCTCTGAGGAGGTAAACGCGGTATTTCCTGAAACACCTCACTATACTCGGACACCACAACAATGTATGCGATAACTACCTCCTTATCCACCGACTCCACATATGCCAAGACTCCTGTCCTTATAGCATTATCTGACTTGAGGTGCGATAACGAAAAGCCGTCTCCCCGGGACTATGAAAAAACACTACCATGTCAAAACAATCAATCAAAGCATGTTGTGGCCTCAACCAATCAATTCCTAAGATCACGTCATAGGTGTGGTCCGGAATCACTATCAAGAAAGTAGAGAATTTTCTACCTCCGATCACAATAGGACAAGCCTTGCAGATTGTCTTAAGCTCAAGAAACACTCCAAGAGGTGAAGTGACACATAAAGAGCTTCCAAGAGATGTAGGGATCAAACCTAACACCTCCACTACCGAACTGGCAATAAAAGAATGTGATGCTCCCGTATAAAACAGTACTCTAGCAAGGTAGTCAAAAATAGATAAGGTATCTTCCACTCCTGTGTCCCGCTGACCCACTACAAACACTCTAACTTGGCCCGCAGGTAACTGCTTCTGCTGATGTTCATGTATACCCTGCTGAGGTCGGATGCAGTCCCTAGCTATATGTCCCGTCTGCCCACACCGGAAACATCCCTCCATCCTCGGCTTTCAAGCAAGCTGAGGCATAGTGACCCATTTTGCTGCAAATGAAACACTTCACTAATGACAACTGTCTGACAGGTGCAGCCCTAACAGATGGAGATGTCGTCTTAGCTGGAGTTTAGTAATAGGTCCTCGGCCTCTTCCAAGATCTACTTTTCGGTCCCGCAGACCCACTGCGTGCACTGATTGCCTTCCCTTTTCCTCTAGTATCCCTAGCCTCTACATCTCCTCCTCGAGTCTTATTCGACTATTTCAAATTCAGGGCACTCTCATACATCAGCTCTGTGGTAGACAGACAAAGTGCTGATATGATGGTCTTGTACTCTTGCCTAAGTCCCCGTAGGAACTTCTGAGCCAAGGAGGTCACATTCATTGGCCTAACAGATTCTCCTACAACACGAATTGAATTTTTGGTGATTAAGTATGGACGATCAGTTTTCATATATAAATAACATAATGAAAGTCAAGATTACATAAGTGGAATCAAGATCAATCATTGTATATTAATCTATCAAATAACTCCAGTGGAGGATTACAAAAATGTTTTACATGATGTTAATAGACAGATGTTGACGGTCATGTAATTCAAAATTGGATTGAAAACTTCTGTTTTCAATGGATCCAGAGAATTAGATACTATACAATCCTTTTTCTGCTTCCAGGCAAGAGTTGATAAATTTCCTCGTCAGCTCTCAAGCAGCTCCTAACTACAGCATATTTCGATCAACACGAGCAGCTCCAGCTAGACCCGGCCCATGACTGAATTAGCTTCATTTTGCATATGAATTGGGATCTCTTTAATTTGCACTTTCAATAGTGTGCCCTTATTCACTCGAGCGCGAAGTGATATCTAGGAAGGTCTGTTCACTGCATGGGATTGTGACGCCACCCATTGGATGATCATATCCAAATTCTTCTTCAGCTTGATTCAACAAGTCTAGAAAAAGAGGCTCATTCACGTATGAGATTGGTATAAGAAATCTCTTTTTCTGGTTCTTCCCAACATAGACTGCAAGGTAACCTTTTGGGAAATCTATGGTTTTTGAAGCAGATAGAGATCTAGTAAGACTTCTCTTGGCATTAGAAATCCCAGGTAAACGGAACCCCATGGCTTATATATTTTCTTCGGTGGAAGATCAAGGAAGAAAACTGAATCTGTGCAAAGAGGAAGAGTTCTTTCTTTTGTCGGGAAGGAATAGATCGACTTGAGCTGCTGATGTTGGACTTCATCACCAATGCATGGTATGAATAGATGATGAAGGAGTATGCTGAAAATCCCAAGGTATATGGAAAGGAGTGGTGAGGAAATTAGCATTGGGTCCTATTGGTCTAGGGACATTACCTTGTGAATCATCACATGCCTTTGTCTTCCTGTCGTGCACATAATTACATATCAATGTCCATACTATATTCCCTATCTAGCTAGCTCTGCTGGATTAGACAGAGGAGCCAAAGTTCAACGTAACAAAATCAAGAATACCACAAGATGTGGTTTCAAAAACATATGTCTAAATCATGTTTTGTAGAGTACGTATACCAGATTCCTAGTTAAATCAAGAATACCACAAATTAAATCTAATCGTTTCAACAAATCACAAACATATTGTATTGCCACATGGAATCATATTCGACGACCTTATGTATCATCTAAGTTATTTTGTTTTGGCTTATATTTTTTTGTCACAAAACTTTAAGAATCAATGATTATCTTTTTCAAGAAGTCAATACTATCCATGTTCTTCAATATGTCTATACTGATGTTGAGACCTTGTCAAAATTGAACGCGTTTGATACGTGGTGTTGGATTTAATTGAACCATGAAACTTTGGATATCAAGAATAAAAAATAAAGCAGAGGAAGCGAAAACACATCTTATATGTAGATCTAAAATATCAGTATATAATATTTGAGTTTTGGATCAGTACCTTTGTGGTGTGTTGTCAAGTTTCAACCCAATCAGTACCTTTAAAATTTTGAATTTTTGAGATCTACCATATCTCTTGTAGAATTACTCTAAAAGAAATCCTTGGAGATGAAATGGTATGAGAGATGAAAAGTAGGAGTCTACACGCTTTATATTCTGTAATGTGCTGTTAATTTTTGAAATGAAAAAGTCGATTCTGTTCCGAGTTAGGGTTTGCCTGTTTTGTTATCGATTCGAATTCTGCACTGAATTGTGTGTTTTTCTTTTTCTGATAGATGATCATGTCCTATACAGAGGCTTGTTAGATAAGTTAATGAAAAGCTGCGTAACGATTAATATTTTTTACACTAGTTTGTTGATGAAGCCTGGGGTTTGTGTTTCCAAATTCTTTTTTTTTTTAACAAGTTCATGAGCTTGTCATAATTTGTTCCTGATATGAATGCTGACTGCCGACTCAAGAAAATATGTCATACTGTCAGTCTGTCACTGTTTTCTCCTTAATTATCTCAGTTAAGCTCAAGAGTTGTTAGTGCTGTGTGTGTAACGGTTATTGAAAATGGACATCATTTCTAGAATGAGGTTATGGACTTATCGTTAGTGATATGGATAGCAATGATAAATTTGTAAAGTAGAAGATAACTGTAAATGGGTTCTCTCCGTATCCACAATGACAAGTTGCTGTCTGTATGCAGAGATTATAAATATCTATTTGGCTGTGCAAATGGTGGAACAATCAAAGGCAAAATTATCCTCTACTGATCAGAAGAAAAAAACTCATTTCTAGGTAGTCTCTTTGTTTCCCTTAACTTAACCTTTTCCATTTGATGCTACACGTATGTAGAACTAGAATACCAGCCTTGAAAATTTCATTGAAATTAGTTGCTGAACTTAATGCCGCTGTTCCTTCTGGTTACAGATGAGGAAATTGGTGATGATTTCCTTGGCTCCTGGAAACCAATGTCAGTATTGAAAGATGATGGGATGGATTTCAGCTTTGATAGTGGGGCCAAAAGCAAGAAAAAAGTGTTTGACTTTGATAAGCTGTAAGTGCTATAAATTCTTCTGTTTAACAAATACTACACATACTTCCATTTGATTGTTAAAATCTATTGTGAGAGTTACTTTGATCTCTTGTGCTTTAACTGGTTGAATCATTGAAAGTCCTAAAACAAGATACGAGTTTGGGTTTAAATGTTTTCTACAATTTGTTTTTTGCATATTTTCCCCTGTTATGTACATGTGTGGGTCCAAATTCCAGACGATGGTTACAATCTTTCTGTTCAGGGACATGGATTTCAATCTAGACAGTGACTTCAGCAAGATATCATCTTTCAAGATGGACATGTCTGATTTTGACTTATCAAGCCCTCACAAAAAAGATGGAAAAACCAAGGAAGGTTTCATGTCAGGCCTTGAATTATCAAGCCCTCCAAAGAAAGCTGCAAAAACCAAGGAAGTTGACATGTCAGACCTTGATTTATCAAGCCCTCCCAAAAAAGCTGCAAAAACTAAGGGAAGATCCGAAGAACCTTCCAGAGGAAGTGTTCAAGGGAAACAAGACCATTTCAAATTCTCGTTTGATTTCAATGAGTAAGCTTGATGTTCTTACTTGTAGTAATTCTATGTAATGTGTAATAACTCTGACTTTACTAAAGTTACCTGACCTCTGACTTCTTGTTAATAGGTTAGATAGTTTTGATCTCGATTCAACTTTGTCCAGAAGAGATAAGAGTTCTAAGAGCCAAGATAGCAGCAAAGAGGTTGTTCCTGATGGAGCTGGGTCTGAAGGCTCTAAAGTTGATCTAGCTGAAAGGATTAACACACTTGATGGTCTATCTGAGATAATGGCCACATCAAAGATTGAAAATATGTTAGTTGATCCGGGGAATACTGATTCCATAAATGATTGTGCATGAGAGTCAGAGAGCTCTAGGAATCCAGAATTGCCACCTGGTCCAAGATGTCAAGAAAAATTAATGTCTAAAAGCACAGAAGAGTCAAATCAACAGAGTGATTTACCTATGAAGGCGTCCATAGAACCTTACGTTGAACATGCAAAACATGACCTGACTGCTGAACTTGTAGGAGTTCATGATTCAAATGGGGATGCTGGTGTAGATGGAAAGAATGGTGGTGATCCTGAGATCGAAAAGGTAATTGCCATTTCAAGTGAACAAGAAGCTGATAATGACAAAGTGATGATAGGAGATGCTCTTAATCATGAAGACTCACCTGTCGAAAATTCATCACCACTAGACATTGGTAGTTTGGGGAGAAGTGCTGATAGGAGTATCTCAGCGAGTGATACTTTGACAGAAAATGATGAACCATCGAATGGCAATCGAGATTATGGAGAGAATTCGACTTCAGTAATCTCAAGGAAGATGCCACATGACATCAGAAGTATTGAGGGAACTAAAAACTCAACTTTGATACTTCCTTTGTCCACACAGGCCAGGTTAGAGAAATATGTGAACAGTTACAAGTTGCAACCCTTTTGATATTGATTATATTGTTCAAAACAATCACTTTGATATTGTACTAGGAATTTTTTGTCTTTCATATGCGGGTCATGATCACATAGGCCATTTCACCATTTTTACGTCTGAATTAATTAATGTAGAACTTTCACTTTTCTCTGAATGCATATGACGAAAAGAGTCAATATCGCATTCAGTAAGTATGTTCATGATGTGTAGATAATATTAAATAAAACATCATGTTTGAGGAGTAGTATCATAGCATTTGATTATGTTTTTCCCTCTTCACTTGCTGCAGTGATTCCACAGCAAATAAATTTGCTGTGAGAAAGGAAAGCAGAGCTGGAGAACACTGCTCGAAGATTTCTAAGAAATTGGAGGACACTGGGCCTCAGCTATGTCAGCCGCCGTTAATTGGAGCGAAGTCTCTGTCTGGAAACAAAAAATTAGGTTCCATATATGTACGCCATGTAATTGAGAAAGGGTAAGTAATGCTCTCCCGTAACAGTTGCAGTAGTTAATATTTAAGCTATAAACTGTTTCATTTACCTTTGACAGGGAGAGTGTTACTACTAATGATGCACAATATGGAAGAAATTTGCTAAGTAGACCGGTGTTAGTTCATGAAGAAAGAAAAGTCAGACCGGTAATAACTGAAAGGTAAAATGTTGAAAGAAACAAAATAGTAGATCGGTTGAGGATTTGTTTTTTTTTTTTAAGAATGAGTGGATCAGTTGAGCTTGAGGCACAACATTCCCATAATCTTTACATGGAAAATATTCTGGAGTTTTGGGACATGTAGACTTTGTGGACCAGGAAGTAACTATCGCAGACATTGTTGTAGTATCTGAGTATAGTGAGGTGTTTCATGAGATAACTGGTTTACCTCATCGGAGAGTTGTTGATTTCGGCATAGATGTTGTACCCAATACCGCACCTGTGTCAAAGGCACCTTATAGGATGGGGCAGAAAGAGCTTAAAGAGTTGAAGGTGCAGATAGATGAACTATTAGACCAAGGGTTCATTAGACCTAGTGTCTCACCTTGGAGTGCACTGGTTTTATTCGTGAAAAAGAAAGATGGTTTTCTGCGGGGTATGTGGACTACATGGAATTGAATAAGGTGACCATCAAGAATAGGTATCCTTTGCCTAGAATTGATGACTTGTTTGATCAGCTTATAGGGGCTACGGTATTCTCTAAGATTGATTTGAGATCCGGTTACCATTAACTCAGGGTGAAGGAAGAAGATATCTCAAAGACGGCTTTTAGGACTAAGTATGGACACTATGAGTTTGTTGTCATGCCCTTTGGTCTGACGAATGCACTGCTGTTTTTATGAGTTTGATGAACCAAATCTTTAGCCCGTACTTGGATGAGTTTGTCATATTGTTTGTGGATGACATTCTGATATATTCCAAGTCCCAAGAGGAGCATGTGGTACATCTGAGAATTATCCTGCAAACTCTAAATGAAGCAAGATTGTATGTCAAACTCGAGAAATGTTGAGTTTTGGAAGGAAGAAGTTAAGATCCTTGGGCATGTAGTCTCAAAGGATGGTGTATTAGTAGACCCATCAAAAGTGGAGGCAGTGAAAAGTTGGAGTAGTCCAAAGAACCCTACAGAGATTCGTAGTTTCCTTGGCTTGGCAGGTTACTACCGGAGATTCATTGAAGGGTTTTCAAGTTTTGCATCGCCTTTGACCAAGTCGACTAAGAAGCGTGTTCAGTTTGTGTAGACAGAAACATGTGAGGAGGCCTTCAACAAACTAAAGACTAGATTGACTACAACACCAGTGTTGACATGTTACGTCATTTATAGCGATGATTCATATCAAGGCTTAGGGTGTGTGTTGATGCAGCATAGAGATGTTGTTACTTATGGCTCTAGAGAGTTATAGGTTCATGAAAAGAACTACCCCACTCACGATCTAGAGCTCACTGCAGTTGTTTTTGCCTTAAAGATTTGGAGGCATTACTTATAAGGTGAGAAATTTCAACTCTTTTCTGATCATAAGAGTTTGAAGTATCTTTTCTCACAAAAGGAATTGAATATGAAGCAGAGGAGATGGATGAAACTTCTTAAGGATTACGACTTCACCTTGGAGTATCACCCTAGAAAAGCAAACGTGGTTGCCAATGCCTTGAGTAGGAAACCGAGGGGTATGATAGCTTCTCTTATGGTACAAGAATGACTTATGCTCGAAACTGCATTTGAGTTTAATCTTGTACACTCACGAAGAGAACCAATGGTCCTTCCTGGTAGTGTCTCAGTGTAACCTACATTAATCTCAAGGATCATTCAAAGTCAGGCACAAGATAGATTCTCACGAGCTAAGTTGACGGATCTTGTGGTGGATTCGCTTGAAGAATGTCCATCTGGGTGGAGAGTTGGATCCGATGGAGGTTTGATGTTTGGGACAAGATTGTGTGTTCCAGACTGTGCAGATCTCAAAGAGGATGTCCTTCATACAACACACCGATCTCGTTATACAGTACACCCCGGGAGCACCAAGATGTACAAAGACCTCTGTAGACAATTCTTGTGGAACGGGATGAAGAAAAACATGGCAGAGTTCGTATCAAAGTGCCTTACTTGTGAGCAGGTGAAGGCAGAACATCAGCGACCAGCTGGCATGTTAAAGCCATTGAGTATTTCTCTTTGGAAGTGGGAACAAATTTCTATGGACTTTGTGACAGGATTGCCTAAGTCCAAGAAAGGTCACGATGCAATATGGGTGATTGTCGATCGATTGACGAAGTCGGCACACTTTCTTCCAGTATCAATGAAGTACTCAGTGGATGTGCTAGAAAATCTATATGTGGACGAGATAGTGAGACTTCATCGAGCCATTGTTTCTGACCGTGATGCACGTTTCACTTCGAAGTTCTGTGGCGGTTTACAGAAGGCATTGGGTACTACCTTGGATATGAGTACAGCATTTCATCCTCAAACTGATGGACAGATAGAAAGGGTGAATCAGGTTATGGAGGATATGTTGAGAGCTTGTATTCTTGATTTTAAAGGACGTTGGGAGGATCACCTGAGGTTGTTTGAGTTTGCCTACAACAATAGTTACCATTCTAGCAACGACATGGCACCTTATGAGACCCTTTTACCGTAGACCATGTAGATCACATATCTGTTGGGCCGAACTTGGTGATGAAGCACTAATGGGTCCTGAAGTGGTTTAGGAAACCTCGGAGAAGATCTCGATTATTTGAGATAGGATCCGAACAGCATAGAGTAGACAGAAGAGCTATGGAGATTTAAAGAGGAGACATGTCGAGTTCGAGATTGGCGACCATATGTTCCTAAAAGTCTCTTCTATGAAGGGCGTCGTGAGATTTGGCAAGAAATGAAAGTTAGCTCCGAGGTATGTTGATCCCTTTAAGATTCTTGATAAGGTAGGAGATTTGACCTATCGACTAGCTTTACCTACGAGCATGTCTGGTGTTCACAACATCTTCCACATTTCCATATTGAGGAAGTATGTACCAGATGAGTGACATGTGATTGATCACAGATAGAGGTGAGGGAGAATGCCACCTTTGTGATTGAGCCGGTTCGTATTTTGGATAGATACACAAAGAAGCTTCGTAGGAAAGAGGTGGAGTTAATTAAAGTGTTGTGGAGTCACCATGATGAGGGAGATGCCTCTTAGGAGCTAGAGTCGGAAATGAAGACAAGATATCCACAATTGTTTGTTAAGTAGAGCACTTGAATTTCGGGACGAAATTCCTTTAAGGGGGGTAGAATGTAATACCCCGAATTTCGGGTTGGCTTTGTATGAATTCATGTAAGTCATTAAACATGGAAATTTAATAAAAAACAAATTTTCGTTTCCTCGTCCATGTCAAAAGAAATGAAACCAACTTTGGAAAATTTAAATTGAAAAACGTTACGTTTCTGTGACTCGGAAGTTAACTTTTATTCCATTGCTCGTCGATACAAGTTCGTGGACACGTCATTCACCTTAATCGGACGTCATATGTGAAAGTCATTATCGATAGAAGTTGGTATCCGAATTTGGAAAATGTATAAAATGATGTTTTTGGGAAACCCTAGTTTCAGAATTTAGAAACAGTCTCTCTCTCTCTCTCTCTCTCTCTCGACCCTCCCTCTCAAAATCTCCTCTACCGATCTCGCATCTCCGGCCACCGTCGCTCTTACCGCCAGTCCTAAAGGCACCGCACGGTCTCCAGCTCCAACCTTTGAATGCTACACGCCGCCAGTCGCCGCATCAAAGCTTGATTGATGACTTGGACTTTCGGAAATTTGCCGTCGTCCAAGCTACGTCTCCGACGACGCAAGCACTCGGGGATACCTTCTCTCCACCGATCCTCACCTCCGGTTCCACCTGCAAAAAAAATTAAGGCTTGAATCGCGCCGCAACCACGTCCTCCACGAATTCAACCACCGTCGGCATCTCGAGCTTCTCTGGCAACTTCCCGGCGGTTCTAGGGTCCAATTTAGGTATGAAAACGTCTCTCTCCGTACGATCTACAATTTTGGTGTTGAATGTATTGAGTTTTGATGATGTTTCGGAGGAGGTGGAGTTGGTGCGCGTGCCACCACCTAGGGCGGCGCATGGGAGGATATGAAGTAGCGGAGAGACTGCATTACGCTGTAGAAGGGAGGAAGAGAGGAGGGGAGTGAGTTTTGGGTGGTCGTCAGCAAGCCACGCGCGATTGAGGTGGTGCGTGAGCACTACGCGCACCCACTTTGGGTGGTGCAGGAACGCCACGCACGGATGTCGGAGGATGGCGCGTGAGCCCCACGCGCCGCCACATGCGGCGGCGCTTGAACAGTAATTTTGAGCAGTAAATTGTAAAAGTAATTTCTTAATAGTAATTACGCGAACAGTAATTACACTGAACAGTGATTTGGTGAACATCAATTACATGAACAGTGATTACGTAAAAACCGTAAATTGTTGAACAGTAAACACTGTACTGATTCGGCATTTGAGGTTTTACGTATCGTTTCTAACCATTTTATTATGCAATTAGGTGACCGAAAAAACGAGTGAGGAAATTACTCTCGGTGTCGTGGAAATTACACTCATAAAATAAGGTGAGTAAATCACACTATGACGAGTCTACCCTTAGCAGTGACTCATATTTACATTTTCATAAAATGATCGAACTATGACATGTATATAATATAGTGGGTTGTGTATGTGTATAAAATGGTAAATACGATACATATATATATGGGTCGCTATATTTTATATTGTTACGTTCTTATTTCCAAATGAGTCTGTACTATGGCAACTATATTTATATTACTGAGCAAGAGTCGCTTGGTTGTAGTACAATAAACATGTGTTGATTGCGATATTGTACGCGGTTTTAACATTGAGTCTTGTTAAAACGTTTCTATTCTTCGGGCGTTGTTAGCAGTATTCGGAACTGAGTTTTGGCCGGGCGTTATTTACGATTCAGTTAGAGCTCTAGTCTGTCTGTCGGTGTACTGCATGAGGGGTAACATATGGGTTTCCGGGGTCTCATGTGATACGACCCGAATCTTTTACGATTCGTTGCGATAATAGTTTTATCTTTTACTCGGAACGAGAGTCGTACTAAGTGTGACGACTTTAAAAGTTGACTTTTTGATGCGTACGTTTTTGACAAAACCTCTTTCACGAAAGTGGTAAAGCTCGTCGATACGAATTCGTGGACACGCGACACGCCTAAATCGGAGTTCGTATGTAGAAGTTACGAATCAAGAACGTATTTGGGCATTTTTAAGAAATAAGTATAAATAGGGGTAAAAAAATCAGGAATTGTTACGGTGCAATTTGAGCCATCAATTTTGATCGATTAATCTCAACCATTTGATCTAATGGGCGGGATATATACACAGAGGAAGAGAAAAGAAAAAAAGGAAAGTAATGCAGGGTGAAATAATTGTATATTATTGAATAATATGGGAGCCTATATATAGGCATTTACAAAACCACAATCCTGTAGGATTCGGAGTCCTAATCTATTACGGAGATGCTAATCTATCTCCTAACAGGAAACCTATTAGGCTAAGACACACACAAAGGTAGAATAGTAATTCTCCCGGAACACTCCCCCTTGTGTCGCATGCCTAGGTTGCATGACGCACAACGTTGCCTCGGTAAAAACCTTGTCAAGAAAAACAAAAACTCTTGGGTAAAACAAAAGCTTGATCGAAGGGAAAAAGAGCACAACGCACCAACTACTTAAGGATCTTAACATGTGATGTAGACTCCCCCTGAAGTCTATCAAACTCTAGTGTTCCGATAAACGTCGCATGCCAATGCTCTTCACATGTTTCACAAAAGTAGATTTAGGCAAAGACTTGGTGAACAAATCCGCAACATTGGATTCTGAACTCACTTGATTGATCTGAACATTCAAGAACTTCTGTTGTTGAACATTGTAGAAGAACTTAGCCGAAATATGCTTGGTGTTGTCTCCCTTGATGAAACCTAACTTTTTCTGCTCTATGCAAGCAGCATTATCTTCATAAATGCACGTAGGTTGATCAGTTGTAGAGACTAATCCACAAGAATCACGAATATGGCGAACAAGTGATCGTAGCCAAACACATTCTTTAACTGCTTCATGGAGAGCGACGATCTCCGCGTGATTCGAAGAAGTAGCAACAAGAGTTTGCTTAGTGGATCTCCATGATATCGCCGTATTCCCAATGGTAAACACATAACCGGTTTGAGAATGAGCCTTGTGAGGGTCAGAGAGGTACCCTGCGTCGGCATAAGCAACTAACAAGTTGTTTGGAGTCTTTGCATCGGGGGAAAAGAGCTGCACGGGACCGGTTCCTGCTCTCGGCACCGTGCATGGTCTCCACGCCATGGCGACCGGCGGCGTTGCTGCGGCGTATGGCGGCAAGGCCGGGGTCGGCGACGGCGGTGGTGTGGGGAGATACCGTGGCGGTGTTCTCTCTGCAATAGGGGTAGAATAATCCCATGTCAAGGGAACCTTTCAAGTATCGAAACAAATGCTTGATTCCATTCCAATGACGTAGCGTAGGCGCAGAGCTAAATCTAGCTAATAAGTTCACTGCGAAAGATATGTCCAGTCTAGTGCATTGAGCAAGATACAATAGTGCCCCAATCGCACTAAGGTATGGAACTTCAAGACCAAGAACTTCTTCATCATCCTCTTTAGGACGGAAGGGATCCTTCTTGATATCTAGACTTCGGACGAGCATGGGAGTAGACAATGGACTGCATAGATCCATATTGAAACGTCGAAGCATCTTCTGCGTGTAATTTGACTGATGCACTAAGATGCCGTTGGCCCTATGCACAAGCTCAAGGCCGAGACATAATTTCGTCCTCCCTAGGTCTTTCATCTCAAATTCCGACTTCAAATAAGATACGGTCTCTTCAATCTCATCAACGTAGACCGCAACGATGACGAATCTGGAATTTGTCTTTCGTATGAACACGCATGGGCATAGTTCATCATTCTTGTAACCCCTTCTCACCAAGTATTGATGCAACCGATTGTACCACATTCTTCCGGATTGCTTTAACCCGTACAATGAACGACGTAATCTGACTGCATGAGCACTCCGTGGTCTGGAGGCACTTGATGGAGGTAAAGGTAGTCCCTCTAGAGCTTTCATGTATATCTCTGCGTCAAGATCCCCATAGAGATAAGCTGTGACCACATCCATAAGCTGCATGTTTAGTCTTTCGGACACTACCAGACTAATAAGGTAGCGGAAGGTAATGATGTCTATAACAGGAGAATAAGTCTCTTCATAGTCAATACCAGGTCGTTGTGAGAATCCTTGCGCCATGAGTCTTGCCTTATAGCGCACGATCTCGTTCATCTCATTACGCTTACGAACGAAGACCCATTTATGTCCAACAGGTTTGACATCTCTTGGAGTCAATTCAACCTTTCGGAAAACATCTCGCTTCGCTAATGAGTCAAGTTCTACCTGGATTGCTTCCTTCCACTTCGGCCAATCTGCTCTGTGTTCGCATTCAGCTACAGAGCGAGGTTCAACGTCGTCTTCAGATATGATCTCATGTGCGACTGAATAAGCGAAAATGTCATCAATGCGTGTAGTGGCTCGGTTTCGGACCGACTGCTCACTTGTGTAGTTCACTGAGATTTCGTTGTTCTCTGGCATCAAACAAGGTTCCATAGGGTCCCACGGTAACACTTGAGTTGATTCATGGACATAGCTATAATCAGAGACAACTTCATACGATGGTGATTCATCGTTGATGACGCGCTGTGCCTTAGTCGTTCGCTTCTTTCTAGGTTTTGAATCCCTAGAGTTTATCGGTCTCCCCCTTTTCCTTTGAGGAGCCGAGGCCGAAGCTGCTCCATGCCGGGCCATCTCGGCCACAAGGGGCGCCGGCAACACCACGGCGTACGGTGGTGCCGCCGTCGGCATCTGTCCCACTGTCAGGGGCGGTGCCAACATTGCTAGGTCCAGGAGCTTGTCTTCCACACCCGTATTTCGGGACATCCAACCGTGCCGGTACGTTCGCAGCGGGTATGTTCGATCTCGTCACTTTAGCAATATCTACAAAGCCGTTGGGCATCGAATCCGCGACTTTCTGGAGGTCGATGATGCGTTGCACTTCTAACTCGCTTTGAGCAGTGCGGGGATCATAATTAGATATAGTGGGGACACACCACGTCAATTCCTGACGTTCATTTGGAATGATAACATTCCCATCTCCCCCTAACGACGGGAAGCATGTCTTATCAAAGTGACAATATGCAAATCTTGCAGTAAAGAGATCTCCGGTGGTTGGTTCTAAGTAGCGGACAATCGTTGGGGAATTATAGCCAACATAGATACCTAATCGTCTCTGAGGACCCATCTTAGTACGCAGGGGAGGCGTAATAGGCACATAAACGGCGCAACCAAAGATGCGTAAGTGTGAAATATTAGGTTCGTAACCAGTTACCATCTGGTACGCACTAAACGCTTAGTTAGCCGCGGGTCGGAAATGAATAAGTGTCGCTGCATGCAACACTGCATATCCCCATGCAGAGACCGGCAGGTTAGTACCCATAACCATTTCCCGAGCAACAAGCTGAATACGCTTGATGGTAGCCTCTGCTAGACCGTTCTGTGAATGAACATGAGGAACGGGATGTTCAACTTCGATCCCAATAGACATGCAGTAAGCATCAAAAGTTTTGGAGGTGAATTCTCTAGCATTATCCAAACGAATGGATTTGATAGGATAATCGGGGTGGTGAGCCCGGAGTTTGATGATCTCAGCTAATAACTTTGCAAATGCAGCATTCCATGTGGATAGCAAAGCGACGTGTGACCAACGCGTCGATGCATCAACCAATACCATAAAATATCGAAAAGGTCAACATTCTGGTTGAATAGGTCCACAAATGTCACCTTGGATACGTTGTAAGAATGGAATGTTCTCGGTCGAAGCCTTAGCAAAAGAATGACTTCCTTGAAATTTTAGCAAGAGAACAAGCTTTGCAAAACGAGCGATGGGCATCAGAAATTGCCATGGAGGTATTTGAAAGCACGGGAGGCATCACAAGCTCCTGTGAAGGAGGGGATGCCGCCACCGATGGCATGAAATCCGTGGAGCTGCCGAGTGAGGCATGCTCGGCCACACCATGCGGTGCATGGGTAGGCACGGTCTCACCGTGTGGAGCACGAGTGAGGTGATCCTCCAATCGCTTCCGGGACTTGCAAAATGGATGACCATGTGAATTCTTAAGAATTCTAATCATCATATCACGTCCAGGGTGCCCGAGACGGGCATGCCAAAGCATATAAGAGTCCGAATCACAAAAGTTGCGTTCAACCGCATATGATTCAAAGATCCGAATGGAAGTAAGATACAAACCATTCCCAAGACTCTTCATCTTCTCTAAGATGCGGCGATGGCCTGCTTTCTCAGAGGTAACACAAAGATATTCCTCCATTCTCAACATAAGTATCGAGGTGAATACCATTGGCAGGTATGTCCTTAAAACTTAGGAAGGTGCGGGGAGACTTCAGCGCATAAAGAGCGTCTACGACATTAAGAGTCATACCATTAGGCAACATGAAAGAAGCAGTGCCTCTTCCTTGAATGATGGATTTCGAGCCAATCATTGTAGTCATCGAAGAAGTCGAAAACACTAGATCCGTGAACAACTGCAGGTGCCGTAGGACAGTGTGGGTGGTTCCACAATCAGCTAGACATTCGATTTCACCGCGGGACATCTACAAAATGACAATTAAGAGAGTCAGCGACACGGGAACAATTCTATACAATACCCCGTAAGATATTGTAAGAATGGGAATCGGAACAAAGGTCGATCCCATCGAATGTATCACATGGAAATAGTACTATATTCTTCAACTAAAGAGTTGGAAATCATGGTATTGAAGCAGTGAAATACCAAACAATAAACTAGGGTGGTAGAAACCATCCAAAAATGGTGTGGGAACACACACAAAGAGTGCCGGTGAGCAATATAACGGACTTGGAGAAAACCGGAAAAAACGAACCGGAAAACCATGTCAAAAGAGCTCAAAACCGGGTGAATTTTGGACGAGGAAAACGTGGCAGCAGGGACTGCTGAAATATGCTGGAAGAATGACGAGAAACGATGAAAAAATCGTCGAAAAAACTCGTTGGAAAACCGGCGGCACCGATTGCCGGAAAACCGGTCGGCGGTTGTCGGAACTGGCCGGTATGGACGCCGGAACTTCAGGTCCGACAGGGGACGCCGGCAGGAACCGGGTGGCGGTGCCGGAAATGCCGCGAAAGGGCCGGAAGACGGCGAATACGCCGGCAAAACGTGCCAGAAAAGCTGGAACAGTGTCCGGGCCGGCCAAGGGCCAAACGACGTCGTTTTCGACGTTCTGAGGTTCGTTTTCCGAATTTTAAGTTCCAAATTCCCAATGTAGTGCTATTGGGGTCCCATGTAACCCAAAAGCGTCCAATTTAAAAACCACGTGAGTTGCACACGTTGATCATCATGCTAAGTGTAAGGTAAATAAAATTCTCAAAGAGATCGTCTTGTAAGCAAGAGAATGAGAAATTTTATTGAATGCCAATCTTTAATACATCACGCATGAACTTCTAATTCCAAAATCAAAAGACTATTAGAAAGTCAATGAAAATAACAATGGCGGTTGGCCATAACAATACTTGAATCATAAAGCTAAAGAAGCTAAAACGACTAATCAAAGTCGGGAGTATCCATGGTAGCGGCCGGAGGCCTAGCCTTAGAGGCAAGGGGCTCAGGTTTCATGGAGATATGGTGAGTCTCGATCTCATGGTCCTCATCCACATGATTCGATTCGAGTTGTAGAAACTTCTTGTAGGCGGAGTAAGCCTTGATCATCTCTTTGCTAGCGCGACAATCGCGATTAAAGTGCTTAAAGGAGCCACATTTGAAGCATGGAGACTAACCATTACCGGAAGTGGAGGCATGAGGAGGCGCACGGCCTCCTTGAATGTTGGGACGGGGATGGCCTCCCCCGGAGGGTGCGGCGCCGTCACCATCACGAGTCCAAGTATTGGATCGAGGCCGAGACCGGCCTTGTTGCCTCCCACCACGAGAGTTGTTGTTTTGGTGCTGATATGGAGCGTTCCTTGATGGATTCTTTTGCTTAAGAGCTTTCCCATAGTTAGACTGTGGCGTAGAAATTCTTTTAGTGCCAACAGGTCTATTGTTGTTGTTGAGGAGGATCTCAGAATGTCTCTCCTTCTTAGCTAAGAGCGCCATTAAGTCGGCGAAAGACCAGATCTTCCCTTCCTCTACATGAGTGCAGTACGTATGAGCTTGAATCTCATGGTTGATTGGAAACGTGTCCAATGTCTTATTGAGAAGATCTAGGTCGGTCTTAATGACACCAATGGTGCCAAGATCGGATTGCAAGCATAGCATATCATGATTGAAATCTTCCAGTCTCTTATAGTCCAATAGACAGATGTTATCCCATCTAACGATCAATTCAGGAAGAAGCTTATCATGAACGTTGTTGTACCGCAAGCGTAGTTTGTCCCATAATTCTTTAGGATCTTTTACGTTCAAGTATTGCCTCTTGAGAGTTGCATGGGTGTGACGTCTCATAAAGATAAGAGTCTGAGTCTTAGCCATGGGTGGGAAATCAGCAGGAGGGTCGGCAAACATGCCTTCGATCCCTCGGCTCTCGAAAGCGAGCTCCATGTCGGAAACCCAGCGGTGGTATTCCTTTCCTTCTAGATCAAGAAGGCCAAATTCCGGTCGAGATGGCGATGACATCTACAAAACGAATACGAAATCGATTAGATTCAAGTATAATAGGAATTAGAAGGGGTGACGTATTTGGTCACAAGAAAAATCGATGCAAGCGGCGATACTCATGATCGCACCCAAAACAGCGGTGCACTCAGGCGACCACACGAAAATTGATTAACTTCCCTTTTAAACAATCGTGACTCCCCCAGGACCGTCACACAGAAAACATTGACCAAGAGGGGAAACCCATCCCTCTATAGTCTCATCGGTGTTATAAGAAAGGCCAGAATTAAGACAAGAAGAAGGCTAATAGCACCCGATATATATATATATCTATACGTTCAAAAGCGGGAACGTTTATGAAAAATTTACCTTTGAAGGTTTGTAGTATACGGGAGCAGCTTCTCTTGAGCGAAGTCCGTGCTTGTGAATCTCACGTTTCTTACGTGAATATGTGGGAGGAGAAATTTTGAATGCTTTGATGTGGGGACTTGCGTGCAGGGGCTACGAGGCTGGCTGCATGGGTCACGAGCGGGACTGCAGGGGTCGCGAGCGAGGCTGCAGGTGTCGCGAGCGGGGCTACAAAGGTCGCGAGCGGGGCTGCAGGTGTGGCGAGCGGGGCTGCGTGCGTGGCTAGGAGCAGGGGCTGCGATGCGGCGGCGAGCAAGATGCGCGCCGGCGAGGAGATGCCGGAGGCCGGAATCGACGGCGGCCGGCGGAGGAAGAGAGGAAAAAAAATTTATGGCTCTAAAAATTTCAGGGTTTTAGGGCAACGTGCTGATAACGTGATGCAGGGTGAAATAATTGTGTATTATTGAATGATATGGGGGCCTATATATAGGCATTTACAAAACCACAATCCCGTAGGATTCGGAGTCCTAATCTATTACGTAGATGATAATCTATCTCTTAACAGGAAACCTATTAGGTTAAGACACACACAAGGGTAGAATAGTAATTTTCTCGGAACAGAAAGAAAAAAAGGGGGGGAACAGATTGAGCTGCTCCCCGACGACCCAACGACTTTCCAACGAGACTCCGCCGTCGTCAGGCCATATCCGGCCTGCGCACCAGCTCCATCGTGACCGCCTCCTCATCGTCGTCCTCTCCATTGTTGTATCTTGCTCTATCGGTGCCTGAGAAGAGAGAATCGAAGCGGAGAAGCACCGACTGTTATGCGCTTTCCTCCGGCGACTTCGCCGCTCCTCACGGCGTCTCCGGGCACCAATTGGGTAGATTCTGGTATCAATCTTCACCTCCTATTCGTGCTCTATCAACTTGTGTTATTAGTTTTGTGATTCAGTTAAGTTTTGATAAATTCCATTTCTGGGTTTGTGTTCTTCGACGTCGGGACGAATTTGGCTTCTGGCTAGATTTCTTCCTTGCAATCTGTGGTTGAGTTTGAAGTGGATTAGTTGCTGAACTCCAAGGTTCCTTATTTAAAGTGAAGCTAGCAGAGAGTTTCTTGCCATCAATTCGTTGAGGAAGCTGCTAGTTTGAATACAAGGTAATTAAAGAAAATTCCAGCTTTGAGTGAAAAGCAAGTTTAAATTGTAGGGCTGCTATGAAATCTAGGTTGCTGAAATGAAAGTGGTAATGGAATTCCTAGAGTGTAGAATCTGTGAAGTTGGTTGATTCCCTGTAATGGAAATTAATGGATTTGCTCGTATATGATGTTCTTGGATTTCAGAGAAGTGAATGTGAAGTAAAAATTCAGTTTTTAATTGAACTGTGGAAATCAAGTTCTTGTGATCATTGTCTTCCAGTTGATTGATTTGGAGTTGAAAAGGGCTTGGTAGGAAATGTTGGTATTTCGTGAAGTTTAAATCATTGCTTGATTACTATCAATTGTCATTCTATATATTAGAGAACTAGATTGAAGTTAGATTATATATCTATGAAATTTTGGGTTTTTCCTTATGCATGGGAATCAGTTCTCAAGTTAGTAATTGAGATAATATTGTGATACACGGTGGAAGATGTAGACGGGAGGACACTTGGGTAATATACAGCAAGTTTGTTGATTTTGTTTGAAAACCTGGACAGAGAATTGAATTTTAATTCCTATTGGAATCATGCTAGTAGTGTAATGGGTGACCTTAGCAATTGAGTGCACCTATTAAAAATTTTTATCTAAGGAAAGGAAATTGTGGAGATGGGTCCGTGTATATATATATATGGTGCATTTGATATTGATCAAATCTTTTTTTTTCTTTTTGATAAATGGATTGATATAATTAAATGTATTGTTGTATCATGGTATGAAGAAGAATCATGACTTTGGATCAAGTGGGATTCCAGTATGAAACCATGATCAGGAAACACGATTGAGTTCTTGTTCACTTATTGATATATTGAATTAAGCTCATGATTGAACTTATGCAAGTGTACATTGGTTTAGAAATGAGTGATAAGGCAAATTTGGTATGTCTTGGGTGCCCATAGTAAATTTATAGGTACAAAATGAAATGAACTCGGTAAATGTAGTGTATGAGTATTGGTCGATGTTGCATTCGTTGAAAACGTGTTTTTGTCTTAGTTGGTCAATGAAGGTTAATTCTTAGAATAGACGATTTATTACTCGTCACGGGTGTATAAACGTATCATTAATTTATTAATGACTGTTATGTCGGATTATGGACTTTAGCTACTGAGAAACGAACAATTTGTCACTCTCGGGAGACGCGAGGAATGTTTCAGGCATCATCAGGCTTAGGCCTTAACTTGTGAGTTGAACTACGAATGGCTTGATCCCTCGTAGAGGGTACGTAGGCAGCCCAAACAAGGTTTAGGTGCAGCCACAATTATTTTAGATTAGATTTCGGTCTGTTGGTTTTAATGCGTAATTAGGTTAGTTTTGGGACGGGTCGTCTCATCATGAGTACCCATATTTTTTTGTGATATTGGGTAACAGATGGGTTGCCTGTTATCTGTCAGTGAGTAGCATGAGGGATAACAGATGTGTACCCGGATCTCATGAGTACCTATATTTTAAATGTAATTGGGTAAATAGATGGGTCATCCAATGTCTTACGAGTAGATTTATTTTTAAATATCATTGGTATTTTCTTTAGTATGCGATGTGTGTTATACTATTGGTTTACTCATACGAGCTATAAAGCTTACCGGGTTTGTGTTTACAATCTCGCTGCACCTATTCAATGGTGTAGATGATAGTTATGCAGGTGCGGATTAACAGAATTGGAGGGCTTTTTCTGAAAATTGTCGAAGTTTATTTATTCTATTTTTGTGGTCAGGATTGAGAGTATTTTACATTTCTATTTGTTATAATACTTGAATTATAAACTGGTTTTGTAATAATTAAATCGATTGAGTCATACTTTAAACTCACTTTCGATACACTGTGAGTATAAGATGATTTCAAAATAATTAAGATTGTTTTAGAATTTTTCATGGCTTCAATTTCGAGTTTTATCACTAGAATTTCAGGGTCGTGATAGGTTATGTATGTGTATAAAAATGGTAAATACGATACATATATATGGGTTGCTATATTATATAATGTTACAGTTTTTATTTCAAATATGATTGTATTTTTTTTTATTAATTGTGGTGGATGAGACCGGAAGGGAGATAACGTACCTTCCGGTATAACGGATTATTGGAGTGAATATATTTATATTGTTGTGCAAGAGTCGCTTGGTTGTAGTACACAACCATGTGTGGATGATTATATTATACGTGTTTTAACATTGAGTTTTGTTAAAACGATTTCTGGTATTCAGACGTTGTTGCCAACAACTCATAACCAAACCTTGGCCGGGTGTCGGGTACGATCAGTTAGAGCTCTAGTCTGTCTGCTGGTGTATTGCATGAGGGTAACAAATGGGTTGCCTGGGTCTCATGAGTACCCATGTTTTAGAATGATATTGGGTAACAAATGGGTTAGAGGTGGTTTAACGAAACTTTTCGTGATAAGCATTTCTAACATTATTGGTAAGGGAGTGGTATGGTGTTGATGCATCCTTAATGTGGTGATGCAATTATTGAGTTGAGATTCACATTATGTCGCTGTTGTGTTTCAACTTATTTTGGTTGGGCCATAACAATTGCTGTTACTCATTGTTCTTGGCTGACCAAGAAATTTAAGGTGTTGGGGAAATTTCATTTATTGCATCATGATTTAATTATTTTGCTAGATGAGCATTTAATTAAGAACGCTAATCTGTCGTGAAATTAATCATTTGTCTAGTGTTGACAATTTGATCGTAGCTATGTCACTGATCCAAATAAGACGCAGTGGCGGTGAAGTAATTATATTGAAGGTAAGGAATGAGATGACCTTAGCTTAGTGGTGTTTTAACGAATTTTTCGTGACGAGCACCTTCTAACTTTGGTAAAGGAGCGGTTGAGAACTGAATTCTTGTTCCAAGTACAAGTGGTGTTTAGTCTTGGAGACTTGGAGGCTCAGTTCTCTCCATGCATCAGGTTGTTTATTGTTGGATAAGGAGATGTCAACTCAAGAGTTCAACAAGGGCTAAATTTTACAATAAGGGAGTGATTATTTAATTGCTGCTTGCAGAGTAGTTATTTTAGTCAAATGCTTTGGCAATTGAGCAGGAGCATTTGGCTTCTCAAAATAACTAGGTGGCCATTAGGGGTTCTTGATGAAAGTAAAGAAACAATTGTTTAGAGTGGTAGTGTATCGATAATTCTGGGTGAGTCTGGAAGAGGTAGTGGACCCAACATCATGTTTATATTGAAGTTGTTACTGAACTTATTAGTACTACAACTATAGGGAAACAAATACTTTAGATGGTGCCACTGTGGTGTTTGTATAGGGCCATGTGTCATGCCTTTGAGGCATGCATGAAGCAGGGGAGTAGGGTATGTCTCAGTTGTGGTCGTGTTATGATTTGTGCTGGAAAGTCCACCTAATTTTCATGTTCCACTATCAGGAGATAAATATCTTCTTTGTTTGTCCTGAAATTGTGGCATACCACTCATAGAAACATGTAGTTGTAATTGATTTGTAGCTATAATTAATTTACAACTGTAAGAATTGTTGAGGGTGGTAGGATGCGTGAAGCGTCTCTCTTGTAGTGGTGGTAGAGGTTATCTACTGCCTTGTGTGTGTGTGTTAGTTGATTTTCTGGTGAACTGTTCGAGAGTAATTCTTATTTCAAGGTGGTGTTCTGTTGTGGTCCTGGACTCATTGAGTTAGGATTCTTATCGTGTTGCCTTTACAAATAAGGTGTTTGTGTGGGCATCATGCACAACAATGTTTGTGACTTTATAATGAGAGGATCATGAAAGGAGATTGTTTTGTTGGTTGGAAAGAATGGTAAGTTTATGGTTCTAGCGATGCATTGTGGTGAAGTCATGAAGGTACTATTGTGGATAAAGTACAATTTCTTTGAAAATCATTATCTGTGATGTAAGTAGTAGGCATGTGTTAATCATTGATTTGAGTCATGTTAGATGTCGAGAGTTTGCGACCATGCTTAGAGGTAGGAACTATTTAGGCTTGGATTTAGACTGTGTTATCAACTAGAAAGTTGTTGGAAATGTTATTTACATTGTGGTGGTAAAATTTAATAATTATTGGTGGTCACCGGAACAGTGATAGTGCCACCACTGTTGGTGGTAAGTGGCGGTGTGTTAGGTCATGTGTCGGAGTAATGGTTCACTCCATTATGATATGCTCGTCGATACGAGCGTTTAAATAGGTCATTTGCATGTGTTAGGTTACTTCTTGAGTAAGTTAGTTGTTGTTAAAGATTTGGCGATTCTAGGTTGAATTGTTGTTGTCGTGTCTCAAGTGTTAATGTCTTGCAACCTTGATATGAATTAGGTACTTGTTGTTTGGTTATGGAGTGATTATGGTATCTAGTACCTTCCTTATTTTGAGTAGAAGACGCAGCAGGAGCTAAGTTGAGTAAACCTCACAATGATCATCATGATCGAAGTAGTGTTATAATTATTGAATTTGGATGGAGTTGTTAACATAGTCATTGCATCACTAGCTTATAAAAATTGTTCTAAAAATATGTTTTAGTTTAAATTACGTGAACTTGATCGTCTACGGTTCATACGTAAGTGAAACAATTTTTTAATAAATGATTTTAAAAGGTTTTAGTGATTATGGACTATAGTGAATGTGAGTAAATCTCACTATGACAAGCCTACCATTTGTGGTGACTCATATTTACAATTTCTTAAAAAGAGTGAACTGTGATATTTATATAATATAGTGGGTTGTGTATGTGTACAAAAATGGTAAATACGATACATATATATGGATTGCTATATTATATAATGTTACGGTTTTTATTTCAAATATGATTGTATTGTTTTTGATTCATTGTGGTGGATGAGACCGGAAAGGAAATAATGTACCTTCCTGTACAACGGATTATTGGAGTGAATATATTTATATTGTTGTGCAAGAGTCACTTGGTTGTGGTACATAAACATGTGTGGATTGTTATATTGTACATGTTTTAACATTGAGTCTTTAAATGTCATCTGCTATATTTCCTTTGTATGCAATTTTTATTATAATGTTGGTTTACTCATACAAGATGAAAGGCTTACCAGGTTTGTGTTTACAATGCCGGTGCACCAATTTGATGGTGTAGGGGATAGCTCTACAGGTGGGAATTAGCAGATTTTGAGGGCTTACTCTGAAGATTGCTGAGGATTTCTTTCTTCTCTTTGTGGTGAGGATTGAGTGAATTTTTAAATAATATTGGACAACCAGATAGGTTGTTCAGTGTCTCATGAGTACACTAATCTTTCAATGTATAATGATTAATATTAATGTTAAAAATACTTAAAATAGTCTAAATTCACATAACTTAAGTAGAAAGTGCATAAAAATATTTGAAGAAAAGATAAATAATGAAACAAATGCAATAATATTAAATCTCAATTTCTTTCTCTCCAAATTATTTCCTAACTCATTAAGTATCAGACTCAAACTTAATATTGATATTTCTTTCTTCTTATTCTGTTGATAAGATTCAGTTTTCAGAAAATGGACAAATAGTGAGAGGTGTGGCCTATTTTAGGATTTTTTTTATGTCAAAATGATAGTTGACCGCCTCGGACTGAATAGGGCCGCCTAGGACCGCCTAGCACTGATATGACTGAATAATGCCGCCTAAAACCGTCTAAACTAATATATACATGTGATCAACCAACTAACACATAAACATCACCAAATACAACGTTACAAGTAGCTTCAAAATCATAATCTCATCCTATGCAAACACCAAGCCTTAGCAAACAAGTATTGAGTGAACAAACAACAACCTGATGCTGCACTAGGTTACTTAGCGCATCTCTAACTCGTAACATGGCCTGGTAATCCTATCTTAGCGCTTAGAAATTACAAGGTAACATGTTATTCTCAATCTTACCACTTTATAGATAACAACGGATCATGGTTAATTCCAAGTGATTACTAACAAGTCAAGCATGTCACTTACATTAACAAGTTAACAAAAACACTTAAGAATCCTATATGAAAAACTAACTTAGCCCCTTGAATCACATATAGTTAACGCACAAGAAAGAAAATCATTCAATCATTGAATTATAAACTCATGACATCTACATAAAAATCATAGAAAACAAAATTAGAACTACTTTATAACATCTTGCAAAATCGTAAACTACATATGAGTATTCCACAAATTCAGAACTAGTGAAAAATAGAAACACAATATCACACAAAGAATCCAAACCGAACTAGCCAAAAACGGAAAACACAACATACATCAAGCCGTGTTCATGTATTTTTCTCTTTTTCTTCTGACAACATCTTTCTTTCTTTTTTTCATTCTTTTCACACTTTTCATACAACAGAAATATATACATAGCATAACCCACACTTGAATCGAATCATCACTCCATATTAACACCAAGAAATCAGCTCTGCCATGCCTTAAAGACAAGGTTAGAGGTATAACTACACTAAACAAGGATATTAACATGATGGTAATGAAAAAAAAGGCTTAACATAGGCTCAAGGGGGTTCATACTAAGGTGTCCCAAGCAGGGCTCAAAGAAGGCATACGGCTTTTTGGCATAAAGTGATGAAATCCTAAAAATATCCAACAATCGATTTCAAAATCAGAGTATATTATGATAAAAGTTTTGAAAGTTCTAGCATTCTCTAGTTCATTGCAATTCTATGGCATAAGAATAGATCAAAATAAATGTAATGAGGTTATATAGCCAAGAAACGATAGATTAAATTCTCCATAGAAAGGCACATACATGGCTCGAAACTAAAAAAGTTACATGAATCTAAACAAGTAAGGAACATGCTCATTCTGTACCTAAGTTTCAAAATCCTCATCTACTACATGTTTGTACAATCTCTACACATCGATTAACCATCAAATAACAATGAAGTCAATTCAATATCATGATCATCTATCAACAAATCGTCCAAATATCATACTCATCCTAGACAGTTAAAGGCATACTTGTGACTCAAAACAAAACAACAAATACAATTGTTTTTATTTTATTTTATGACTCTAACATGTAAACATTCCCCCACACTCGAATCATGCATTGTCCTCAATGAATATAAAAAATAAATAATGCAATGAAAGACAAAAACATAGTGGAAGAAAACAAATACAAAAATAAAAACATGGGAAAAAGTAGAGAAATGATGAGAAAAGCTCCCTCATGGCGCGGTCCAACAGCCTGCCTTCCATGGTTCATAACGTTTGAAAATAATCTCTAATTAGTAAGACAACAGAGGGAATAGAAATCTGATGTTTCTAGCTTTCCATGCATATAAAGTATGTTTGCTAACTCCAAATGAGGAGAAAGTTATGCCCTTGCAAAGTTATCAGGAAAAACAGGTTCATAGAATCAAAAGCTGGAACGACCTTTACCTATTTATACCTGATTTCCGTTGACCTAAACAGCCGGAATGGAAATGTGGCCTAAATTAAAGTTGATGATAACACAACAAGCTTTCAATCCATATATGGCACGACTGCCCAGTTAGGCTGGAAGTACTCCCTGTTTTGCCATTTTTGGACTGCAACTGCACGAATTCTGAATTTCTGACACGACCTTGCTGCCTTCAAATTGCAACTGGGAATGATGTAGACCTCTAAATCCAGTTCTGTAAAAGATACAGAAACCAGACTCGATGTCCGTTGTTTTTCATATAAAGCACACATTCCAACTCCCTGTGAGCTGGTAGATACAGTCGGCCGAAGTCGACGGACTGTTTCTGCCAGATTTTTGTTGAACGAAAATGTTTTGCTCCTCTTCAATTTTTTTTTCGAAAACTAATTGACACAAACAAAAAATACATAAAAAAACAATAAAAACAATAAGCAAAGAAAATAATAAATATAAAAGAAAACAAATTGGGTTAACTCTCAACAAGCTCTTAAGTTTAAAGTCTAATAGCGTAGACCGAGTTTTCCTTTCAATCATTTTGTAGGTTACACATTATGGGGTTTCTCCTCCGCCATTTTGTTATCCAACCTTGTATTATATTCACGAGCTCATTGTTGGTCACTTCACTATAAATATGTAGAATCTCAATTAAAATCATTAGTGAAAGTGAGAACCTACCAAACATAACATAGGACGTGAGGTCCTTAAGAGACTATGTTCCTCTAGTCATATGATATTTTGTGGAATTTAAAATGCAACATGAATGAGATGCAAAATGAATGCAATGCAGAATGAATGAAATTAGAATGAGATCATTAAGATGCAACGCAAAAGTTAGAGAAGACAATTAGGAAGTCATTGATATATATATACAAGTCACAAACATGTTAAAAGTCATTCAAATATAACAAGCACAAGTTAAGGGGAGAAAAGAAACAAAAACTAGCTTAACAACCAATCCAACATATTGTCAAATTTTATGTTTAAGTTCGTTTTAATTTCTCAACTCATAAATGTTTTTAAAACTTTTTTTTGACAAATTACTGTTCAATTGTTTTCATGCTTTAACATTCTTAAGTTGTTATTCGAACAATTAAATGATCGATTGATTCTAAGTTGTAAACCAAGGTGGACGTGCGACCTAAGTATAGATGCCTAGACACAAGTTTGAATCGTTGTTTCAGAAGGCCGGATAGCTAATTCAGAGATAGTGAACATGGTATGACTCATTTGTTGAACTACGGAGGGCAAGCCCCCTATGGACTCTATTACCAAGATGTATGTCAGTCAATAGTTCTCTGAGATCCGATTTTGGTCCCATGCACTAGGTTATTGATAGAGCGTGCTCCTTACATAGCTGGAAACCAACTTGGGTGTTTGACAAATCTCCAACTGTTAATAAAAACCGCCCTCAACCTCATGCAAAAACTTTGGAAGAAAACATGAGGGGTTAAGGCTAATATTAACAAAAATGACTTTACCTATTCCATTCGATTTGCAACCTACATAAATCATTCATTCAATCATCAAAAATAACAACCTAATCTAAAATTACTATATGTTAGAACAAAGTAAGAAAAGAAAACATATACAAATTTACAATATGAACATTGAATTCGAAATTAAAAGATTGGGATCCATAATGATGGATCCCCGGCAACGGCGCCATTTGATCAGTTCGATTACTCGAGATCAATATTAACCTTGTAAGCATCGTTAGTAGTATAAAGTAAGAGGGTATTGTTCACAAACTAGGGATCCAACCAGGGTAAAGAATCACAAACATTTAACAACGAATTCATAAGAGATATAAAGATTTGATATAGGATCGGATCAAGAACATAAAAATAAATCCTAAACTAATATATACAAGTGATCAACCAACCAACACATACACACCACCAAACAAAACGTCACAAGTAGCTTCAAAATCATAAT
Organism: Argentina anserina; assembly: GCF_933775445.1. Classification (NCBI taxonomy): domain Eukaryota; kingdom Viridiplantae; phylum Streptophyta; class Magnoliopsida; order Rosales; family Rosaceae; genus Argentina; species Argentina anserina. The sequence goes on along the minus strand of NC_065873.1, from coordinate 8,503,794 downwards.
CTCATTATATGCAAACACTAAGCCTTAGCGGATAAGTATTGAGTGAACAAACAACAACCTAATACCGAACAAGGTTACTTAGCGCATCCCTAACTCGAAACATGGCCTGGTAATCCTACCTTAGCACTTAGAAATTACAAGGTAATATGTCATTCTCAATCTTACCACTTTATCGATTCATTTCTTATCTAATTACTTAGCGCATCTTACTTAACAACGGATCATGGTTAATTCCTAGTGATTACTAACAAGTCAAGCGTGTCACTTACTTTAAAAAGTTACACTTTATAAATCTCCTTGGCGGTACCAAAAATAGAAACACAACATCACACCAAGAATCCAAACCAAAAACATAAGTGAAGAAGTAACGAGTTACACTTTATAAATCTCCTTGGCGGTATCAAAACAAGGCAGCACGACTTCAACTTGAATGGCAATCGTAGGCGTAGCGCTTTGGATCAAATGGAATGAAAGGAAGATGGTGTTTTTGGCTTCAATGGCTTTGAGGATGATGAGTAGTGTTTAAGACAGAGATTTGGATGGTCTTGTGAGCAAGGTTGATGATGTTTTTATGTGGAAATGAGGTGCTATATATAAAGGAAGAAACCCAAGAGAGGCTGGCCACAAAGTCTACAAAGTTAAAACCAAGTTGGTTAAGGTTTCCTAGATTTTCTCAATTCGGTAGATCTGACCTTTGTGACTTGTTCTGGCCATAACTTTCTCTAGAAAATAGATATTGAACTGATTCCAATGGCATTTGAAAATATACTCCAATAGATTTACTTCCATAAATCATGCATTTTCGGAATTATTGTGAGATGTCCAGTGGAGCCCGTCAAAGTTGGATGACTTGCACTGCCATAATTCTGATTTCTATAAGGATTGAACATTAATTGCATATCTTCTTCCTTCTTTAATGTTGATTTCTTTTGCACCAACTTCTTCGTTTGAATTAGGGAGCCAATAAGAATCTTAATTGTTGCAACCATATTTGATTTTTCTTACCTCTTCTCATTAATTTGCTGCATGCCTTCTTTGACATTCTTCGGTGCAGGAATTTATGGTGATTATGATATAGATTTGTGCTCTATATGTAGAAGAAACAAGGTCCCAAATTTATCTTATAGCCTTTGAATCAAAAGCAAATCAATGGCTGAGATAATTCTGCCGAGCTCACTGGACCTCCGAGTAATGATTCGGTCATATCTCCCTGTAGGAATAAGATATTGATTTGATTTCAAATCCTACATAAACTAGACTCACACAACTTTCTATCCATATATGGTACATCTTCTAATTAAATCGGAGTCGTCCAGAGGAGCCCGTCGAAATTGGACTACAAATCTTGACAGCATTTTGACTCTTGCATGGATTGGGCTTTTAAGTGCATATCTTCTTCTCCTTATTCCTTGCGCAACTAGGATTTCTTTCCTTCTCCAACATGGATTTGTATTTCCTAATAAGAATAAGTACGTTAGAAACAAAGAAATAGGGAAAGATGAATCTTACTCGAACAAGGAATCATATCTCAACACGGATTCTTAACATTTAGCACGATTTCATCATCAATTCACTCATAATCAATATAAGCTCTACCTAGACACTTATTCATACAAAAAGAACTACAACATACTAAATAAGAGGTAACATAGAGTAAGAATAGAGCATAAACGCATTAAGAACGTCACACGTTGTGCTCCTATCAGGGGTTCACGCGCCGCTCATAGTAGCCGCGCGTAGGGCTCACGCGCCGCCCAAACAGGCGCACAAGACCTCATACGCAGCCCCTAAAACCAGTAATTTTTCTTCCCGCACCGTCATAGGTCGATTGCCTAGCCCTTGCCGCCCTCACCTACTCCCACGTGCCGCCATAGACGGCAGCACGCGCACCACCACCACCTCCACCCAAACTTCACCAAATCAACAAACATCCAACATCAAAGATGAAGATAGTTCACCCCAAGCCGGCCGAAAACCTCTGGAATCGCTGCCGCAAGATATCGAACCGGAGGTTGAAGATCGGGATTGAAGCGGCTTGATTCGAGCTTCACCGTCGGTGGAATCGTGTCGATGAGGAGGTGGGAAGACTTGTCGTCGCAAGCTTGAACCCCAGCATCACCGGCGACGTTGAGTTCGACATAGCCATTGCTGTGCTTTGTCGAGGGCGGCTGAAACTCCGCACGGGGTGGATTGCCACAACCACAGATCGACGTGGCTCGGCCGTGCGGTCCCAACGACACCGGCGGTGTCGTACACGGTGGCCGGAGGAGGGAGATCGCCGGTGGAGAAGTCGGCAAAGGAAATGAGGGTTGGGGGAGGAGAGAGAGAAAGCTGCGGGGAAAATTTTATGATTTTGGAAAATTTCCAAAAATGTCATTTTATAGCCTTCCAAAATCGGAACCAACTTCCATTGATAATAACTTTCACATACGACCTCCGATTAAGGTGTGCCATGTGTCCACGAACTTGTATCAACGAGCTTTACAACTTTTATGAATGAAGTTTTCAGATATGAGCGACGGAATAAAAGTCGACTCTCAAGCCACTGAAAACGTAACGTTTTCCATCTTAAATTTTCAAAATCAGTTTCGTTTCGCAAAACATCGACGAGAATGCGTAAAAATGCGATTTTACTCAAATTACCATGCTTAGTAATTTACAAGAATTTATACGACTTTAAACCCGAAAATTCGGGGTATCATAGGTTGACTGCGTACATTAGTACCTTCATGGGTTTTCTGGGTGGTGCACGTACTGGTGCTTGGGGTTGTTTTTCTAAATGGTGCAAAGCTGTGTGCTTTTAATATCAATATCCTGTATATGAGATAGTTAATGTAATGAAAAAATGAAATTAAAACTGGTATTTGGCTTTCATGACATTTTATGTTTACAATTGAAATGGGACATCTTCTGTAACCAAAAACCGAGAATTTCCATTTTGTACAATTTCCATTCCACTTTTTCTATTTACTGGTTCAACATTAACAATAAAGTTAGACAGGTCTTTCAAACATTGTGGTTGCTATCAGCAGTTCAGCACCAATGGTGGGGAAAAAGTAAGCATGCATGAGACTGAAGAAATAATGGACTAAAAAGTAGGCCATGTTTCATTGAAATAGTTATGAACAGAAGAAATTAAAATAATGTATGAGCCAGATAATTAAAATTGTCATTCCAGGACGGAAGAGGCATTGAAATATATTCTCATACTTTCCAAAACAAAGACATTTACATGGGCCTGAATGAGAGTTTGGCTGCCTTTAAGTTCAAGATTGCAGTATGATTTCTGGTACGGAGTTCATGATTGTAGAAAATTTTCTGCTGCGTGTAGAGAGTAGACTACTCCATTGTGTTGGCTTCATTGATTTGGAGACTTCTGCTCAACTCCCAAGTAGCATAGAAGATCATTGCCTTTACCTTCATATGCACAAGACATGATCCGACTCACTAGTAAGCCAATCAGTATCTTCTTCATCTTGTAGACGACTCGTGAAGCTTTGTGACATGAGGATTCTTATGATATGAAAGTGGATTCATATTCTGTCACACACTTAAGCGAGAACTGAGATCGATGAAGGTGTACTCACTGCAGGGGATTGTGATACCGCCCATGGGATGTGCATATCCAAATTCTTCCTCAGCTAGACTCAGCAAATCCCGAAACACAGGCTTATTCAAGTCTCATATCGGAATCACAAATCGCTTCTGTCTCTCCCCAACATAGACTGCAAAGTGGCCTTTTGGGATATCTAAGCTCTTCGAAACTTTTGAAGCAGATAAAGATCTAGTGAGACTTCTTTTGGCGTTAGCAATTCCAGGCAACCGGAAACCCGTGGCTTCTTATGTGCAAGAGCAAGTGTAGACTAATTCAAAGATGGTAAGCTAAGAAACGCTTTGATGGTTGGTGAAGAGATTAAGTTGAGTTGTTGATGATAAATTTGATCGACAATGTGCGTATATATAGATGAAGTTCGCTGAAATCATAATGTAAAGTTGAAATGAGTGGTGAAGAGGCAGTAACTTGGGCAGCAATTATTGGGACACTAGCTTCTGAAAAATCACAAGTGTTTGTCTTCCCGTCGACCTAACTGAATACTTGTGAGGAAACATTGTTTCCCTACCCCAAATTGATAACAGACAACAAAGGAACCGCCAAGCTAGCTTGATTTTGCAAAATGCAAATAGAGATGTTACCATCCTAAATTATGTGCTCTCAAATGTCAGGTGGTGGATAGACTTGTATTAATACATCATATCTTCCAGAAAATGTACAGACTCAATAACTATAGATGAGCAATTCCTTGAGAACTAGAAATGATTGAAGACAAAACCATGTGATCCTTCAAATTGTATGTAAGTTTTTTTTCCGATGCCTACACAAATAACTCGCCTATATGAAATAAATCAGAAAAAAATATACATGGTGTATATGTGGTGTATCAGATATCACCAGACACATAAGAATCCATTTCGATCATCACATGGATATGTTACCCTTGGCGGTAACATGATTGAGAGTAAATTTTGATGGCTTTGTTCATACATGATTTGTTTGGTGATTGCTTATGTATTGGTTAGTTGATCACATGTATATATTAGTTTAGGTTTTATTTTCTGTTTTGATACCGATCCTATATTCCAAAATCCTCAAACTCTTATGAATTCGTTGTTAAATGTTTGTGATTCTTTACCCTAGATAGATCCCCTGTTTGTGAACGATACCCTCTTGCTTTATACTACTAACGATACTTACAAGGTTAATATTGATCTCGAGTAATCGAAGCGATCAAATGGCGCCGTTGCCGGGGATCCATAAAGATGGATCCCTAACTTTTAATTTCGAATTCACTGTTCATATTGTATATTTGTATATTCTTATGATATTTTGTTGTAACATATAGTAAATATATATTCTTATCTTATTTTGTTATTTTGGTGATTGAGTGGATAATTGTTGTAGGTTGTAAATCAAACGGAATAGGTAAAGTCCCTTTTGTTAATATTAGCCTTAACCCCTCATGTTTTCTTTCAAAGTTTTTGCATGAGGTTGAGGGCGGCTTTTATTAACACTTGGAGATTTGTCTAACACTCAAGTTTGAGTCCAGCTGAGTAAGGGGCACGCTCTTTTATTACCCTAGTGCATGTGACAAAAATTAGATCTCAGAGAACTATTGACTGACATACTTCTCGCTGATGGAGTTGATAGGGAGTTCGCTCTCTGTAGTTCAACAAATGAGTCCTACCATGTTCACTATCTCTAATTGAGCTATCCCATGAATCATCTTCATGCATTGCTTTCACTCCAACTATTGAAGCCAACTTATCTGTTCTGGTTCAATTGCTTGGGCAGCTGCCTAAGTATTCTGGTTCCTCAATCGAAGACCCTAATGTTCACTTTAGGGAGTTCTTGGACATTTGCAAGCTCCAATCGATTCATTATCTGTCTCAAGAAGGCTTGAGGTTGCTTTTGTTTCCATTTATCCTTAAGGACGATGCTAAACGTTGGTTGTACTCTCTGTCTCCGGGAATCATCACCACATGAGAAGAAATGATTAGGAAGTTCTTGAAACAATTCTTCCCTGCTCAACTCACAAAAAGACTAAGGAGAGAGATTCAAAACTTTACTCAAAAGGATGGTGATGCACTCTATGAGGCATGGGAGGAATTTCAGAAACTACAAAGGAAGTGCCCTCACCTTGGTGCTCTTCTATGAAGAACTCGACACCACTAACAAGAGTATGGTGGATTCGGCATGTGCCTGCACATTCACGAACAAGATCAGTCAAGAAGCTTACACCTTGATTGATGACTTGGCCGACAACAATCGTCAATTTAGTTCTAAGGAGAAGAGATGAAACAAGAGCCGTGGGGTGTATGATGTTGATGCAAGAAATCATATGGCTACTTTAGAAAGAAAGCTTGACATTCTAGTCAGGGCACTCAATGGTTCGACCATCAACACTAAAGCGTGTGCCATTTGTTCACTCAAATATCAGTCAACCGAAAACTGTCCAAAGCAATGACAGAAGAGGAGTTGAACTTCATGGGGCAACAAATGCCTAGGTATGATCCTTACTCGAACACATATAATCCTGGACTTACAGATCATCCCAACTTTCGTTGGAACAACAATGCTCAACCATCCAATGCTCAAGGTGAAAGACCTCGTCCTTCAGGTTTGTTTGTGAGGCCTCAGGTACCTCAAGGTTATGTTCCTTTAACTCTAACATTCATGGTTCGAATAATGTATCTTGTTGGGTCATCCCTTCATGAGGACTGCGCGAACTAAAATTGATATGTTTAGTGGATCACTTACATTTGAGTTCGACGGTGAAGTGATTAGCTTCAACATCTTTGAAGCCATGAGGTATCCCCTTTCAGAATTGAGTGATTTTTTTTCAGTTGACATTCTTGATTCCCTTGCAGATTACTATATAGATACCCTGGCACATGAGGAGTTGGCACTCACTATTTCCCAAGGGGCCGGATTTACAAGTGATGGTTCTAACATTTCTGAGTTAGAAGCTAATGATGTTGTGCCATCTTTTGTTCTATCGAACGTGACCTCTCTTGAGGTTGCACGTGAGGTAAGTTATGTCTCTCCTAGTCCAATTCTCTTAACCACTAACAAGATTCTTCCTTCTGTGGTGCAAGCCCCAAAGCTTGATCTTAAGATTCTTCCGGACCACTTGAAGTATGCGTTTTTGGGAGATGAGGATACATTACCAGTGATCATTTCATCTGCATTCAACGAGGAACGAGATGAGAGATTGATTGAAGTGTTGAAGAGACACAAGACGGCCATAGCGACATCAAGGGAATCAGCCCTACAATGTGTGTGCATCGAATTTTACTTGAAGATGGTGCTAAACCGACCAAGGAGAGCCAGAGACGTCTTCACCCACCAATGATGTAAGTTGTCAAGGATGAGATCACTAAGTTACATGATTTTGGCGTCTTCTACCCTATTTCGGATAGTAGGTGGATCTCCCCCATTCAAGTTGTGCCAAAGAAGTCCGGAATCACGGTGGTGAAGAAAAAAGATAATGAGTTGCCATTCATTGATCAAATGCTTGAGAGATTAGCTGGTCATTCTTTCTATTGTTTCCTTGATGGATATAGTTGATACAATCAAATTAGTGTTGCAGAGGAAGATCAAGAGAAGACTACATTCACATGACCTTTTGGTACGTTTACTTATCGTCGCATGCCTTTTGGTTTATACAACGCTCCAGGTACGTTTCAACGTTGTATGTATCACATTTTCTCTGAGTATATTGGTTCTAAAATTGAAGTTTTCATGGATGAACAAGCTACAACAGTTTGTTTCTTATTTTCCAAGAAACCATGTTTCCACCAACAAACACACAATAACCTGTAGTACTTTTTCTATCAAGAACATTTCTAGCCCAGTCTGCATCAACATAACCAAGTACACATGTATTTCCATGTTTCTGAAAAAGAATGCCTCTACCAATAGATATTTTCAGATATCTTAGAATACGCTTCACTATGTTTAAATGAGCAACAGTAGGAGCATGCATGAATTGGCTAACAATGCTAGCACTATAAGAAATATCAGGTCTGGTGATAGTGAAATAGATTAATTTTCCCACTAACTTTTGATAATAAGTGAAATTATCAAGAATATTACTAGCATCATCATCAAGTTTGAACTTACTTGAAAGAGGAGAATTTGCTGGCTTGGAATCCAGCATCTCAGCATCCTTCAACAAGTCAACAATATACTTTCTCTAGTTTAAGAAAAGACCTTTCTGAGAAGAGGCCATTTCTATACCTAAGAAATATTTCAGTCTCCCTAGATCCTTGATTGCAAACTTCTTATGCAAAGCACACTTCGAAGCAGTAATTTCATCCGAGCAATCACCCGTGATGATTAAATCATCAACATAGATAACAACCACTAGTCTCCCAGACTTGCAATTTCTCACAAATAATGAAGAGTCTGCATTGCTACTGCAAAATCGAGTGGCTTCTAACACTGAGCTGAGCTTGGCATACCAAGCCCTAGGAGATTGTTTTAAGCCATAAATGGATTTTTTAGCTTGCAGACCAAATCAAAGTTATTAGCTTGTGCATGACAAGGTGGCAGGCGCATATAGACTTCTTCTTCCAAATGACCTTGTAAAAAAGCATTTTTGACATCCATTTGATTAAGTTGCCATGAATGATTCACTGTAATTGACAATAACACTCTTATAGTGTTCATTTTGGCTACAGGAGCAAAAGTCTCCTTGTAGTCAATGTCATAGGTCTGAGTGAATCCTCGAGCAACATGTCAATCTTTCTTCCTCTATGTTCTCTCATCAGAGTGGAACTTAGTTTTGAAAATCCACCTGCATCCCACAGTCCTTTTTCCTTGAGGAAGGTTGACAATTTTCTAGGTATGATTATCATGCAGAGCATGTAGTTCATCTGTCATAGCATCTTGCCAATCTTGTGCTTACTTGCTTCTTCATAGGTATGAGGATCATCGATACAGTCAAGGCAACTCAAGAAAGAAATATGAGAGGGTGAAAACTTTTTGTGATTGAAAGAGTTGTCAATGGAGTGCTTGGACGACATCATCACATAGTCTTTGAATTTTGCATGCTTATTCCTAGCCCGACTAGGATTTCTTCTAAGAACAACTGAATGATTCTCAGCATGAACAACTCCACCATTGTTCACCTCAGGTTCATTTGCAACATTTTGAGGATCAACATTACCAAATTCACCAGATTGATCATCATTGTTAACAACATAATTATGATCAAAATGAGGCTAACATCTGCAACACTATCATCATTGACATTCTTATTTGTCAAGAAATTTAGAAAGGGATTTAAATCACCATAAATTACTCCCTCACTCTCACACAAAATTTTACTTGTATAGAAAGGAGTGGATTCTTCAAACTTCACATCCCTTGACACAATAACCTTCCTTGTAGCTGGATTGAAGCATCAATAACCTTTCTAAGTAGCAAAATAAGCCAAGAACACACATTTGGGAGCTCTTGGATCAAGTTTGTCTCTGTGAATAGTTTGAATGTGAACAAAACATACACATCCAAATGTTCTCAAATGAGAAATGTCAATCTTCCTTCCCTTCAACTTCTCCAAAGGTGATTTAAACTCCAGAACTCGACTAGGTAGTATGTTGATCAAATAGATAGCAGTAAGAATTGCTTGTGACCAAAATTCTTTTGGAATATTCATCTGAAACATAATAGCTCTAGTTTTCTCAAGAATATCATGAATTTACCTTTCAACTACTCCATTTTGTTGAGGAGTACCAACACAGCTAGTTTCATGCAAAATGCCTTGAGAACTTATTGTTTCATTTTGTTGGACATATACTCACTTCCATTATCTGACCTCAAAGTGACAATTTTACTGGAATACTGATTGGAAACAATACTGTGAAAGTCTTTGAACATTTCAAACAATTCACTCTTGCGTTTCAAAACATAAATCCACATTATCCTTGTAAAATCATCAGCAAAAGTTACAAAGTATTTGAAACCATCAAAAGATTTCACAACATGTCCACAAATGTCTGAGTGAATGATTTCAAATGGATAACTGACCCTAGAGAATGTGGAACTTGTGCTTAAACGTTAGGAAAAATGTCATTTCATGGTTACACAAGGTATCGTTTAGGCCATATTGTTTCATCTAGAGGAATTGAGGTTGATAAGTCTAAAATAGATCTTGTGCGTCAAATACCCCTTCCCACAAATGTGAGGGATGTTCGATCGTTTCTTGGACATGCAGGTTTCTATCGTAGGTTTATCAAGGACTTTTTCAAGATTGCGAGACCATTGAGTTCATTGCTTCATAAGGACATTCCCTTTTACTTTAATGATGATTGCAAGCATGCATTTGAGACTTTGAAGAAGCTTTTGATGTCGGCACCAATCATGGCACCGCCGGATTGGTCCTTGTCATTTGAGTTGATGTGTGATGCCTCTGACTATGCAATTGGAGCCGTGCTAGGGCAGAGGAAGGATAAGCAGCCATATGGCATCTATTATGCCTCACGAACGCTCAATGATGCTTATTAGAACTACACCACAACCGAAAAACAACGTCTTGCTGTGATCTTTGCTTTAGATAAGTTTCGTTCTCACTTACTTCAATCCAAATTTACTGTTTACACTAACCATGCAGCTTTGAAGTACTTAATGACGAAAAAGGATGCCAAACCGAGATTGATTCGATGGATTCTCTTACTCCAAGAGTTTGATCTAGAGATCAAGGACAAGAAGGGAAGTGACAATGTTGTGGCGGACCATTTGAGCCGTTTGGTGAGAGATGCCGAGCCATCGGCTATTCAAGAGAGTTTTCCGGATGAGTAACTCTTTCGAGTTGAGGTAAGTGAGCCATGGTATGAAGATATTGTGAATTATCTTGTTTCTAAGCAATTTCCAGATACTTTATCGCATTCTCAAAAGATTAGACTCAAGGCCTTAGCTAAGTATTATATTTGGGATGAACCATACTTGTGGAAACATTATGTTGATCAAATCATTAGGAGGTGTGTCCCTGAATCTGAACATCATTCTATACTCACTTTTTGTCATTCTGAGTCTTGTGGAGGACATTTTGGTTCACGTAGGACTGCTCTTAAGGTGTTAGAATGTCGTTTCTTTTGGCCTACGATTTTCAAAGATGCATATCATTTTTGCATGACTTGTGATAGATGCCAACGCATGGAAAATTAGGATCTAGGAATCAAATGCCTATGCCACCGATTATCTATGTCGAAATATTTCATTTTTGGGGTTTTGATTTCATGGGACCTTTTCCTAACTCGAATGGTTTCTTGTACATGTTTGTGTTGATTATGTTTCGAAATGGGTGAAAGCAAAATCCATTTGTACTAATGATTCTCGAATTGTTGCATATTTCCCTCGTTCTAACATTTTCTCTAGGTTTGGTATGCCGAGAGTTATCATTAGTGATGGAGGATCTCACTTTTGCAACTGGACAATTGAGGCGTTATTGAAGAAGTATGGAATCAAGAATAAGGTTGCTACACCTTATCACCCGCAAACAAGTAGACAAGTCGAGCTATCTAATCGTGAGATCAAGAGAATTTTTGAAAAGTCTGTTGGACCATCACGCAAGGATTGGTCTCAACAATTTAATGAAGCTCTTTGGGCCTATAGGACGGCATACAAGACTCCTCTTGGCATGTCACCATTTCGGTTAGTCTATGGCAAGGCGTGCCATCTTCCAGTGGAGAACATCGTGCATGGTGGGCTGTGAAGAATTTTAACATGGACATTGATGAGGCCGGATTGCATAGGAAGTTGCAGTTGCATGAGCTTGAAGAGATTAGGAATGAGGCCTATGATTCGGCAATGGTTTACAAGGAGAAGACTAAGACGTTCCATGACCGTATGATTAGGAAGAAACACTTTGTAATACCCCGATTTTTCGGGTTCGCATTGTAAAAATTCTTGTAAGTCATTTAACTTGAGAATTGAATAAATCGCATTTTTTTCGTTTTCCCGTCGAGGTCAAACGAAACAAAAACCGACTTCGGAAATTTAGAAGTTAAAAACGTTACGTTTCCCCAACACGGGAGTTGACTTTTACTTCATCGCTCATTTCCAAAAACTTCCTTCAGAAAGGTTGTAGAGCTCGTCGATACGAGTTCATGGACAAGTTATGCACCTTAACCGGACGTCGTATGTGGAAGTTATCGTCGACGGAAGTTGGTTTCCGATTTTGGAAAAAGTATAAAAAGTCTAAAATAGAAACCCCCATTCTCTCTCTCTCTCTCTCTCTCTCTCTCTCCCCCGCAGCCATCCCTCTCTCTCTGGACCCCGACCCCTTCTCCCTCAAATCGCCTCCGGCCACCGTGTCCCTCACCGCCAGCTCCAAAGGCACTGCACGGCCTACAACACCAATCCAGGGACTTGACACGCCTCCTCGCGCCGCTGTGAAGCTCGAACGACGATCCAAGCATCCTACAACTTCCACCGCCGTCCAAGCTCTTCGCCGGCGAGACCAGAGCACGGGGACTAGCTTGTCGTTGCCCATCCTCGCCACTGGTGCCATCTGCAAGCAGGTCGAAGCTGGATTAGCGTGGCCACCTCACCCCTGCACGAATTCGACCGCCGTCTGGGTTTAAGCTTCTCCGGCGACTTCCCAACAGTTCTAAAGTTCAATATAGGTATGGAAATGCTTTAAATCGATTGATATGCATGATTGTGTGAAGTTTGTGGCAATTTGTGGAGAATTGGAGGAGGAGGAGGGAAAGTACGTACCGCCGCCTAGGGCGGCGCGTGAGGGCGAGTGAGTGGGGCTAGAGATGGCATTAGGCCGTGGAAGGGTGGAGGAGATGAGAAGAGAGAGTTTTAAGCGGTGGTAGGCATGCCAGCCACACGCGCCGATTTAGGCGTTGCGTGAGCGCCACGCGCGGTTGCCGGATGTGGCGCGTGAACAGTGTTTCCGAACAGTATTTTTTTCAAATGTAATTTCTATACAGTAAATTGTAAAAAGTAATTTTTGTACAGTAAATTGTAAAAAGTAATTTTCTAAATAGTAAATCGATAATTGGTATTTACTGGCACAATAATTACAATGAAAAGAGTACATTGGTGTACAGTAATACATAAACAGTATGTACATGAACAGTATTTGCGTGGACATAATTACGTAAAAACCGTAAATTGCTGAACAGTAAACAGTAGTACTGATTCGGCATTTGAGGTTTTATGTAATGTTTCTAACCACTTTATTATACACTAGGTGATAGACAAAACAAGTGAAGGATTTGCTGTCGGTATTGTGGAATTACGCTCAGGAAAATAAGGTGAGTAAATTTCACTATGACAAGTTTACCCTTGCCGGTGATTCACAATTATCTTTTATTTAAACGACCGAACTATGATATGTATATGATATAGTTGGTTGTGTATTTTTATAAATGGTAAATACGATACATATATATGGGTTGTTATATTATATACTATCATGTTCATATTTCCAAATGAGTTTATTCATATCACCAATATTTACTTTATTTGAGCTTGAGTCGCTTGGTTTTGTACAATAACATGTGAGGATTGTATTGTACGTGCTTTTAACTTCAGTCATGTTAAAACATTTTTTTGTCTTCGGACCTGTCTATGGACGTGATGGCATATCGAAACCTAGTCTTGAACGGGTGATGTCTTCAGTATTTTATATTGTTGTTTTACTCATACGAGATACAAAGTTTACTGGGTTTGTGTTTACAATCCCGGAGCACCTATTCGATGGTGTAGGGGATAGTTCTGCAGGTGTGGATTAGCAGAATTGGAGGGCTACTCTGAAGATTTCGAAGTTTCATTATTTTTATTTGAGGTGAGGATTGAGAGAATTTTACATTTTCATTTGTTATAATGCTTGAATTATAAACTGATTTTGTAATAAGCAAATCGACTGAGATGTATTATGAACTCAGTTACGATACGCTGTGACTATAAGATGATTTCGATTTATTTGAGATTATTTTAGAGTTTTTCATGGATTCGATTTTCGAGTTTAACACTTGAAATGTCGGGGTCGTGACACACTTTGTCGTTGGGCAGAAAGTTTTTTTGTTTAATTCTCGACTTATGTTGTTTCCTGGTAAATTACGTTCTAGATGGATAGGTCCTTTCATTATTACTAACGTTTTTCCTTCTGGTGCTATCATGATAAAGAGTATGGTGAAAGGCACCGAATTTCAGGTAAATGGACAATGCTTGAAGCCTTATTTTGAGAATATAGAGAATCACGTGATTGAGGAGATGTCTCTCCTTGATCCTTCGGCAAGCAAGTGATCTTTTTGAGATAGTCTAGGGCATCTAGGCTATAGAATCTAAACTTAAGCCGATGAAGGAGCCATCAACGAGTGTTTGCTTTTTCTTATCCCTTATATCATTTTATTTTTCGCTACTTATCATATTGTACATTGAGGGAAATGTAAGTTTTAAGTATGGGGTTGGGTATACATCATTCGTTGTATTCTATTGTTTGATGTTTATGTATTTCGATTTTGTTGTTTTGATTTTGATTTTCGATTTCTAGTGTTATTTTCGGTTTTGTTTTTCGATTTTAAGTTGTTTTGATTTTGTTTTGAGTGCTAGGTATGCCATTAACTGTCTAGGCTGAATTGATCTTGAATGATTGGTCGATAGATGATCATGATATTGAATTGAACTTCATTGTTATTTGATGGTTAATCGATGTGTAGAGATTGTACGGACATGTAGTAGATGAGGATTTTGAAACTTAGGTACATAATGAGCATGTTCTCTACTTGTTTGAATTCATGTGACCTTTGTGAGTTTCAAGCCATATATGTGCCTTTCTTTGGAGTGTTTTATTCTATCGTTTCTTGGCTATAACCTCATTAGATATATTTTGATCAATTCATATGCCATAGAATTGCAATGAACTAGAGAATGCTAGAACTTACTTTGTGGAACTTTCGAAGCTGTATGTCATAATATATTCTGATTTTGAATATGATTGTTGGATCTTTTTAGGAATTCCACCACTTAAGCCAAAAATCCTTTTGCCTTATTTGTGCCATGCTTGGGACACCTTAGTATGAACCCCTTTGAGCCTACATTAAGCCTTTTATATCATCACCAACATGTTAATATCCTTGCTTAGTATAGTTATATCTCTACCTTGTTCTCAAAGCTTGGCAGAGCCGATTCTTGGTAATAATGTGGATTGATGATTCAATTCAAGTGTGGGGTTATGCTATTTATGTATTTGTACCGTATGAAAAGGTGAAAAAAATGAAAAAAAATAGAAAGATGTCGTGAGAAGAAAAAAGAAAAATACATGAGCACGGCTTAAAAAATGTATATAAAGAAGTTATGGCATAACTATGATGTGAATTTGGAGTTGTGATGTATTTGTTGAATGCTCAATAATGTTGTACTTTAGCCTCTGTTCGTTTTCACAACGTTTAGAGTGAAGAATGGGTCCAACATGATAAAATTTGCCCTTGTTTTTTATGGAGTATGGCGACATAAAGTGGATGATTATTGTTCTACCAAGGCTTACTGATGACTTTTGTGATTCCTTTTTCCTACAAAATGATATCCTTGCCGAGCCTAAGTCTACCTTTTATAAGATCTGCATGATTCTTAAAATGAGTAGCCCTTGATCTGTGGAGTTTGTTTCATGAATAAGCATATGGTTTGGGTTCATTTGTGCATATGATTGGTATCTTTCATGAGGTTTTCGAATTATTCACTATGTGTTCATAACTCTTATGTGTGAAAAACTTTTAAGCATATGTCATATTCTTGAGAGAAAAGATTTGGAGTGCATATCCCTTGTGAGTTGAATCTTTAACTTGTTTTGAACATGTCGAGCTTAATATCACCTATGTTTCTGCCTTGTCTTACTTGTTATGCGAGATCTCATGTTTATTAACCATTGAATTCATTATATCTATTTCGATTAAGTGTTATTCTAGATGCTATGAGTTTGAAGATCTCTTAGACAAAATGTTGAAGGCATTATAGTTAAGTCGTTAGTTTAGTTGTATTGATTTTTGTTTTATGTTTTGGTTTCCCTTTCTAGTGTTTTCTAAGGGACTAGCAAAGTTTAAATGTGTGGTTGTTGATAGGAGCACAAAGTGTGACATTCTTAATGCGTTTATGCCTTATTCTTACTATTTGTTACCTCTTATTTAGTATGTTTTAGTTTCTTTTATATGAATAAGTGTCTAGGTAGAGCTTATATCGGTTATGAGTGAATTGATGATGAAATCGTGCTAAGTGTTAAGAATCCTTGTTGATATATGATTCCTTGTTTGAGTATGATTCATTATTTCCTATTTCTTTGTTTCTAACGTACTTATTCTTATTAGGAAATACAAATCCATGTTGGCGGAGGAAAACAATCCTAGTTGCGCAAGGAATAAGGAGAATTATCTCAGCAATTGATTTGTTTTTGATTCAATGGCTATGAGGGAAAGTTGGGACCTTGTTTCTCCTATATTTGGAGGCATGAATCTATATCAGAATCATCAACCTTGCTCACAAGACTAGCCAAAGCTCTGCCCAAACACTTTCATTCACCAAGAACCACAGAATCTGAATTACCACCCTTCACCATATTTTATGCCCAAAGCTTGGGAGGCTAGGATACCATACTCTTGAAAATCTCGTGCTACTTTTGTAACGAACCTTGGGAGGAGAATTATAAAGTGTAACTCCATGATTCTCATGTTTAGTTTTCGGGTTTTTATGTTCTTGTTCTTGGATGATTTCTGTTTAGGTTTTGTTAAAGTTATTTTTATTCTTGTCTATGAGATATTTGTAACTTTCGAATGACATGATGAATTAAGATTTTCGATTTTAATTCAATGATTTAGGTTTTATGCCATGAGTTTATGTTCATTTATGTTCTTGATTAATTTTCGGTGTGTTCTTATATTGCATGTGTGATTAAGACAAATAGTTGATGTTACGTATGTTAATCATTCAAAGTTGAAAACGATTTTGATACAAGTAGTTGATTAGTTGTTTGTTCTTTGTTCTTCCACCGATTATGATCTTATGTTCGACATTGGATAGGTGCTGAAACATGTTGATTTCTCTATGTGATACGTAATTGCATGATGAATTGGTATATTAGATTTCGTAGCAAGACAAGTAGTTGAACCGAATGTATCCATATATTAGGAACCAAGTAGGGACTTGATGCATAATCGAACTTAAGATAAACTATGATACTTACGGCATGAACATGATTGAGAGTAAATTTCAATGGCTTTGTTCTTACATGATTTGTTTGGTGATTGCTTATGTGTTGGTCGGTTGATCACATGTATATATTAATTTAGGTTTTATTTTCTGTTTTGATACCGATCATATCCCAAAATCCTCAAATTTTTATGAATTCGTTGTTAAATGTTTGTGATTCTTTACCCTAGATGGATCCCCGATTTGTTAACGATACCCTCTTGATTTATACTACTAATGATGCTTACATGGTTAATATTGATCTCGAGTAATCGAAGCGATCAAACTACCAAAAGGGGAAAGTGATGGAGACAATCTTGTTTCAGCAACTTTAGTTTGAACTTGAATATGCACATAGTGGCAATCAAGTGTTTTATCCTTTCATTTCAACACTATCCTCCTTCTCCACCTCCATCTTAAGTCCACAAATCCGGAAAATCCAGCTCCTTCGCCTTAACCCTCTCCTACCCAGATCCCTTCTCCACCCCTTCCCTAACTTTCCAACCATTAAACTCACGACAGAAAACACATCTTCAAAAAATTTATTCTAGGGAAACTTGCCGCCACTTCCCAACATGGCATTTAAGTTTTCTTTCATAAAATAGGAAAGTTTTAATTTGTTGTACGTACCACATTTCTTCTCATGCACCGAGTATTCCGAGTTCCCTCTTTCCTTCTAGAAATTTCAACTAAGTTGCACAGCAGAAGATACCTAGAGTACGTACATCCGTGGAGGCAAATTTTCGCGCATTGAGGGGGCAACATTTGAGCCATTGGAGCTAAAACGAATTTGGCACATGCACAGGAAAAAACTGATTATACAATACAACTAAACAGTCTTGTTGTACAAGTATATTTCATATTATCATCTTGCATCAGTAGCACCTAGTGCAAGATGCGACATGATCCTACAACAAAAACAAGAACTAAAGTTGTCTACATCTTGGACCTTGAACAATTTTGAGTTCAATGTTGGAGGGAGTTCTGTCGCCATTTTTTCATTAATCATACAACCGAATATTTCTATCATAGTTGTGTGACAAAATCTAGAAAATTATTTTTCAGAATAGGGAAAATGTCCTCCAATATATATTAATTACTTTGAGTTGTGCATGTAAAAATAGTTCAGTCACTCATACAACGGTGAACTTCCAAGTATTTGGGTATATACATGTGTTGTGTATTGACGTGTTTGTAGTACGGTATTTACGTTCGGCGCATTGGTTGAGTTGAAGAATTAGAGGAAGATTAGTCGTGTCATAAAAAAATGGACTGAACTTGATACATATACAGTATACGTACCTATTCCAGAGAAAAACAAAACGAGATAATGAACATGCAAGTTTTCTTCTGTACGTACGTACGTAACAACTAAAGCGAGTTTACATTTTGGGGTCAAAGGACATGCAGATCGAACTTGATTGCAATATTCAAAGTTGGAATTAATCCTGATTGCAAGAAGTGAGATCAAGGAAGGTTTGTTCACTGCTGGGGATTGTGATACCGCCCATGGGATGATGGTATCCGAATTCTTCTTCGGCTTGACTAAGTGTTAGGGGCAAATTCTTGTAAGGCGGCAAGCAACCTTGTCCAAGGTCATGAGTCATGCCTATGGCCGGTTGCTTGCATGCTAGTGACAGTATTGTAATTTATAATTTCTGTAATTTATTTTCTTTAGAAGGTTCATGGTGGGAAGGTTCCATGTTTCCCCCTGCCAAGTCTAGTTTTTCAAAATATGCTATAAGAAAGAGGGGTTCCTAGTCGGCGACAGTTGGACTACGGAACTAGTATAGGTAAGCGCATGTACTTTTGCCTCCCTTACCGTCTTACCATCAATAAAGAGAGGAATTATTCAATCGTCTGTGCCTCGTGAGATCATTTCTTGTTGCCTACTCGATAATTCACTTGTTCATGAGATTGTCCCTTACAACTATATAAATTGTGTTCTCGCTTGTTGCTAGTACTATATTAATATCGTGTGGTTTCATTGTCCCTTGCAAGATACTCATTTGGCTAACTTGCTTCTCATTCAACGATTAGCAAGTGCCGCACGGTCCTACTTGTGCTTTGCAAAGTCGGCCCGTGACAGTTGGTATCAGAGCCGGCTTGGCTCAAGGCTCTTACGATGACGGGAAGAATGACCAACCAACAACGATTCAATTTTTATGATCAGCAACTCGGTGAACTTGCGGGAGTCCCGGATAGATTGATTGACATTACCTCCATGCTGGAGCGTGTCGACCTAGAAAGGTTGGTGACACGGGTGGAGAACCTTGAGGGGTTAAAGGACCGAGTTGCGGCCCTAGAAAATGTTAAAGCTCCCAGGGGAGGAGCAGGAGAAGGTTTTGAAGAGTTGGAAGCACGGGTTACGGCCCTATAGATGGAAACGCCCAAGAGAAGGGCAAGATATGAGGAAGAGCAAGGCGCTGCCTCGCTGAAACAATTGGGGGCGATGAGTGATGTCCTCGACACTTTACGTGTGACGATGGACACTATGGCGGATGATGTCCGAGCCACCATCGATGCATTCAAAAACGAGCTGATGGATATGAACACTAAGCTCAATCTAACCATCCGTGCGATGGACAACCAACCTGTGACGGACTACAGGAAGGTCAAGATACCGGAACCTCAAACTTATGGAGGGGCAAGAGATGCCAAGAAGCTTGAGAATTTCCTTTTTGATATGGAGCATTATTTCCGAGCCGTCAATGCTGACTCGGAAGAGGTGAAGTTAAACATGGTAACAATGTATTTGTCAAGGGATGCCAAATTATGGTGGAGAACAAAACACAATGATATTCAGAGGAAGGTTTGCTCCATTGAGACATGGGAAGACCTCAAGAAGGAACTTAAAACTCAATTCCTTCCAGAGAACGTGGATTACATTGCAAGAAGGCAATTGAGGGAGTTGAAACACACCAACAACATTAGAGAGTTTGTGAACAAATTCTCCATGATCATGCTTGATCTCCCAGACATGTCCGAGAAAGATCGGTTGTTCTATTTCCTCGAGGGATTAAAACCATGGGCTAGAACGGAGCTTCAAAGACAAAGAGTCCAAGATTTGGCCTCCGCTCAAGCGGCAGCTGAAAGGTTAACTGACTACACATTCGTAGAAAACTCTGCAAGAAGAAACTCAACATTTTCGACTGTGAACGGCAATCGAAGCGTGAGACCAGGACAAAGCAAAAGTGGGGGAGGGGAGTCAAGATTTTCAAATTCTGGAGGAACAGATAAAAGATTTAGCAATGTGAGAGACACAGCTTCCTCCAAGCCAGCAGTCTCAACAAGGGTGTTTACTCCATGCCCATTTAACTCTGCTGGCTTCACCCGAGACCCCTATCATGCTTCTTATGTAGGGGACCTCATAGAGTAAATGAGTGTCCTCATAAGACTGCTTTGTCAGCTCTACAAGCCCAGATTTCAGCAAAGGAGAATGAGGATCGACAAGAGGAAGTAGAAGAACATAGCCACATGGGGGCATTGAAATTCCTGAATGCAGTTGAAAGGCAGCCCTCTGTGACAAAGAAGCTCTTACCCAAGGGCCTAATGTTTGTGGAGGGAAGCATAAACGGAAAGGTCGCCTAGAGTGTGATGATAGACACTGGCGCTACCCACAACTTTATATCGGAAATGGAAGCACGAAGGCTGGGGTTTGAGTACGAGAAAGACATGGGCCACATGAAAGCTGTTAACTCCTCACCCTCACCCATTGTAGGGTTGTCAAAAGGGGTACGCCTGAAGTTGGGTAACTGGGAAGGAAAGACAGATTTGGTGGTTGTGTAGATGGACGATTTCGACGTTATATTGGGGATGGAATTCATGCTGGAAACAAAGCCATTCCCATTCCTAATGCTCGAAACCTGTTAGTAATGGGGGAGAGACCCTGTGTTGTGTCAGCGAAGGTGGTGTCACCAAGTGAGCCTCGCCTTCTGTCGGCCCTCCAACTTAAGAAGGACGTGAAGCGCCAAGAACCAACATATGTTGTCGTCCCCCTGATAAAAGACGGGAGTGGGATCGAGATAGTACCGAAGGAGATCATGGGAATCTTGGAGAGCTATAAAGATGTGATGCCATCGGAGTTACCTAAACAGTTACCACCCAGGAGGAATGTAGATCATGAGATCGAGTTACTCCCAAGGGCTAAACCGCCTGCGAGGGCACCATATAGGATGGCCCCTCCAGAGCTGGCAGAATTGAGGAAGCAGCGTGGGGATCTATTGGAGGCGGGCATCATTCAGCCCTCTAAGTCACCATTTGGCGCCCCGGTACTATTCCAGAAGAAACATGATGGGACTTTGCGATTGTGTGTAGACTACCGAGCTCTCAACAAAGTCACCGTGAGGAACAAGTACCCTATACCCCTGATTAATGACTTGTTCGACCAACTTAGTGGTGCCAAGTACTTCACAAAGCTAGACCTTCGCTCGGGGTACCATCAAGTCCGCATCGCAAAAGGGGATGAGTACAAGACAGCATGTGTCACCCGATACGGAGCCTTTGAATTTCTGGTAATGTCGTTCGGATTGACTAATGCACATGCTACCTTCTGCACATTAATGAACCAAGTCCTCAGCGACCTGTTGGATAGATTTGTGGTGGTGTATCTAGACGATATTGTGATTTATAGTTCCACTTTGAAAGAGCATGTGGAACACTTGAAGGTGGTGTTTCAACGGTTGCGACACAACAAGTTGTATGTGAAGCGAGAAAAGTGTTCCTTCGCGCAAGATACCATAAAGTTCTTGGGTCATATCATAGAGATGGGAAGAATCAGGATGGATATGGAGAAAGTAAGGGCCATTGAAAAGTGGCAGAGTCCCAAGAATGTGAAGGAATTGCGCTCTTTCCTTGGACTAGCCAATTACTACCGGCGGTTCATTGAGAAGTACTCTGAAAAGACAACTCCCTTAACCGAACTGTTGAAGAAGGGAGTGGTGTGGAACTGGGGTGAAGGCTGCGAGAAGGCCTTCCAAAACTTAAAGCAAGCCGTTATGAAAGATCTTGTTCTTACCCTGCCAGATTTGAACAAGCCATTTGAAGTGCAGAAAAATGCGTTTGACTTCGCTCTAGGCGGGGTGTTATTGCAACAAGGACACCCTGTGGCATACGAGAGCCACAAACTCTCAACAGCATAGAGAAGATACATAGCGCATGAGAAAGAGATGTTCGCTGTGATTCATTGTTTGAGAACTTGGCAACAGTATCTACTGGGGTCGAAGTTTGTAGTGAAGACCGATAACTCCACGGTTAGTCACTTCCTAACACACCCAAAATTGACACCAAAGCAAGCCCGTTGGCAAGAATTTATCGCGGAGTTCGACTTCCAATTTCAGTACAAAGCGGGCAGCACTAACCAAGTCGTAGATGCCCTCAGTCGCAAGGCCGACCTTGGTGCCCTTCGGATGTTGGCTACTATGTCCGGTAGTGTGGTAGCCACAAATGTTAAGGAAAGGGTCAAGGAGAACTTAGAGAAAGATCATGTGGCTCGAGCTCTGGTCAAACTAGCGAAAGAAGGAAAAAGCCATAGATTTTGGATGGAAAATGGTCTATTGATGACCAAAGGAGGGAGGATGTATGTTCCCCGAGCCGATGGATTACGAAGGATGTTAATGAAAGAGTGACATGACACTTTATGGGCAAGCCACCCGGGGTGGTAAAGAACCCATGCACTACTCAAGCAGGGTTACTACTGGCCCCAAATGCGAGATGATGTGATGGAGTACACAAGGATTTGTCTAACATGCCAACAAGACAAAGTGGAGCAACTAAAGACTCCGGGATTGCTGGAACCACTATCAGTACCGAGCCGTCCATGGGAGAGTGTCTCCCTGGACTTCATTACCAATTTGCCTAAGGTGGGAGAGTTATCTGGCATCTTAGTGGTGGTGGACAGGTTCTCAAAATATGCAACCTTTGTGCCAATTCCAAAACATTGCTCTGCCGAAGACACAGCGGCCCTTTTCTTCAAGCATGTGGTGAAGTACTGGGGAGTACCACACAATGTTGTCAGCGACAGAGACACCAGATTCACAGGGTCATTCTGGGTGAAGTTATTTAAGCTGCTCGGGTCCGAACTCAACATCTCTTCAAGTTACCACCCCCAAACGGATGGACAGACTGAAAGATTTAACTCCATGATGGAGGAGTATTTGAGGCACTTTGTCCATGCAAATAAGAAGAACTGGGTAGAGCTACTCGATGTGGCACAAGTTTGTTTCAATTCAAAGAAGAGCTTTGCCACCAACAAGAGTCCCTTTGCAGTAGTCAATGGCCAACAACCACTCCTACCTCACACAGTGCAGGAGGTGTACAGGGGCAAGAATCCTCGTGCCTTCAACTTCACCAAAGAATGGAAAGCCAATGCCGAGATTGCTCAAGCTTACTTGGAGAAGGCGGCTGGAGAATGAAGAATTGGGCAAATCAAGGTCGTAAACCCCGGGAGTTCCAAGAGGGGGACATGATCCTTGTCAAGTTGCTGCCCGAACAGCTCAGATTTCTTCGCTCTAAAGATAGGCGGTTGTTTCGGAAATATGAAGGCCCGCTACCTGTGATTTCAAAGGTGGGGAAGTGTTCATACAAGATCGTCATACCCCCATGGATGAAAGTTCACCCAGTAATCCATGTTAGCAACCTCAAGCCGCACCTGCCTGACCTTGAAGATCAAGCCCGAAACCATCATGTTCGCGAGCATGTGGAGATCAGATCAACCAAGCCGAAGGAGGTGGAGGAGATTCCAGCAGAAAGAGTTGTGAGCACATTTAAGAGTCCGGGGCGTAACCAAGCAGTTCAAGAGCGTCCGCGCCAGCAGTACTTGGTGAAGTGGAAGGGGTTTGGAGATCAAGAAGTAAGCTAGGAGAATGTCGAAGCACTAAAGAAGTTCAAGCAGAAGATTGAAGACTTCAAGTCCAAGGTCGTCGTCGAGAGCGCCGACAACTCTAGTGGGGGAGGATGTTAGGGACAAACTCTTGTAAGGCGGCAAGCAACCTTGTCCAAGGTCATGAGTCATGCCTATGGCCGGTTGCTTGCATGCTCGTGGCAGTATTGTAATTTATAATTTCTATAATTTATTTTCTTTAGAAGGTTCATGGTGGGAAGGTTCCATATTTTCCCCTACCAAGTCTAGTTTTTCAAAATATGCTATTATAGATAGGGGTTCCTAGTCGGCGACAGTTGGACTACGGAACTAGTATAGGTAAGCACATGTACTTTTGCCTCCCTTACCGTCTTACCATCAATAAAGAGATGAATTATTCCATCGTCTGTGCCTCGTGAGATCATTTCTTATTGTCTACTCGATAATTCACTTGTTCATGAGATTGTCCCTTACAACTATATAAATTGTGTTCTCGCTTGTTGCTAGCACTATATTAATATCGTGTGGCTTCATTGTCCTTTGCAAGGTACTCATTTGGCTAACTTGCTTCTCATTCAACGATTAGCAAGTGCTGCACGGTCCTACTTGTGCTTTGCAAAGTCGGCCCGTGACACTAAGCAAATCCTGGAACATAGGCTCATTCAAGTATAAAACTGGAATCGCAAATCGTTTCTTCTGACCCTCCAGCCCCAACATAGACTACAATGTTGTGCGGAAACAACCAACAATCCCACACACATGGGTCTAATAATGTCGATATCCCCCCCCCCCACTTTAGTCATCCGGTAGAGTTCGGGTATGTGATTTTCCACCAAGACATCGACCTTAGTGTTTGTGGTATCAATTCATATAACTCATGGATGACTCTTCACTTTTTCCAAAGTGGGATTCCAAATAGCTCAAATCTAAGCCAATCAATTTCCAACAATCTCCACCTTAGCGCGATTCGAGTCATCACCAATTTTCTCACGATCCGAATAGCTCTACCTCGACCACAAGTATCTTGTGACCCTAATCCAAATGGGAGCTCCGCCAAATTCGATCGTACGAGACACCAAGTCTCAAGCGTAACTTGGGCTCTGATACAAATTGTTGTGCATAAGCGCCCAACAATCACACACAGGGTCCAATAATGCCAATACTCCCCCCACTTTAGCCACCCGGTGGTGTTCGGGTATAAGGTTTTTACACAAAAAGCATCGACATTAGTTGTGTGGTATCAATCTTTATAACCCAAGAATGACTCTTCACTTTTTTCAATGTGGGATTTCAAATGGCTCAAATCTAAGCCAATCAATTTCCAACAATCTCCACATTGGCGTGATTTGAGTCATCACCAATTGCCTCACGATCCGAATAGCTCCACCTCAACTACAAGTATCTTGTGACCCCAATCCAAATGGGAGCTCTACTAAATTCGATCGTACGACACCAAGTCCCAAGTGTAACTTGGGCTCTGATACCAATGGTTGTGCGGAAGCGACCAACAATCTCACACACACTGATTAAATAATGCCGAGGGTATATCTCTAGTGTCTGCAATTATATATGAACTGCTCTGAATGGCTGCTGAACTGGTCTCTAGCAACTCAGCAAACACCAAGAAATGTCTACTCATCCACTCCCAGTGAAGAACTATAGCTTATGGTGATCCTTTGAGCTTTATGTATGAAGCATTGTGTTGGTGGAACCACATAACTGCTTCCACAATCTTTCCACCATGCAATAACAAACATGCAATTTTGAAATGCAAATGCTCAGAACCGTTTTTATCTCCACCAACCGCTGAATGACTGACAACTTAGTTGAAGCCCCGACACTCAGCTTCGAAACAAATTTACATACATAAAAATATTGAATGAAGCTACCATTTCTACACTAGCGGCATTGATTCAAGAAGCTACAAATCATCTCAATCCTACCGAATTTAAAAAAAATGAAAAAACTACTAGAGAAGCATACCTCGCGTAGCATATTGATAGGAGCACAAAGTGTGACGTTCTTAATGTATATATGCCATATTCTTATGCTTTGTTACTTCTTATTTAGTTGTTTTAGGTTTATATTTGTCATATGTATGTTCTAGGTAGAGCTATTTCGAATTGAGATGATTTGATGATGAAATTGTGCTAAGTGTTAGAACTCCTGATTGAGCTAGGATTCTTTACTCGACTAGGACTCTACTTTCCTATTTTCATTCTTTTCTATTTCTTAATCAACGATTTCTTTTCAGGAAAGACAAATCATATTTGGAAAGAAAGAAGAGTTGCCGAGATGCATTCCTAGTTGAACAAGGAAATCATATTCGAGTTGAAGAAGGAGAAGAGGAGGCCGGCCTAGCTACTCCTAGTTGGACCAAGAGATTGCCGTGCAGCCCTTAAAGAGATCTCCCTATTGGACTTGGTTTCCTACATCAAGTTGGATATGGAGTACATAAATCAAATCCATAACAAAGAGGATTTCAGTTTCCCAATTGGATTATACTTCCTTATGGGACGGCAAGAAGGCTTCCTAAATCTCTATATATAGAGGCCGGCCTCTCCATTCAGCAACATCATCAGCCCTACACACAAACACAAGCCATAGCTCTGCCGAATTCATCCTTCACCATTCCAAGAAATCCTAAAACCGATTCCATCATTCCCCACCTATCAATAGCCTTCAAACACGCTTGTGAAGAAGGTTTCATCCATAGAAGTCTCGGCTACACTTGTGGATTGCTTGACTTATAAAGTGTAACCATGATTCACTCTTGTTTAATTTCGGTTTTGGTTTTATTCTTGTTCTTGGATGAAGCTTGCGATTTGTGTTGTGCAATCTTGTATCAATTTTGTCTAGGAAATAGCTACTTGATTCAATTTATATAGAGGATTCGAAAATTATGTTTTGGTTTTATGAATTTCTGTTTTTGGTTTCTGCCGAACCTAGCTATGATCAATTTTCGATTTCTAAGTGTTATGACTATGCTTGTAGCATGATATTTAGGTTGTTGGATTAAAGACTTATGCTAAGAACATGTTTATTCTTGTTTATGTGAGTTTCGAATTGCATGGTTGTTGGTTAAGTAGGTGACATACTTGATGAATTC
Organism: Argentina anserina; assembly: GCF_933775445.1. Lineage (NCBI taxonomy): Eukaryota > Viridiplantae > Streptophyta > Magnoliopsida > Rosales > Rosaceae > Argentina > Argentina anserina. Next base: position 8,477,070 of record NC_065873.1, on the reverse strand, counting down.
AATGTGTATGGCTTTGGGATTACATGATTAAGATGAACATGTTAGAATTTCGATTATGGCTGCTTGGTTTTGATCGAATGTATTAAGTGTCTATGTGTTTAGGTTACTGCTTAGAACCCTAAATGCATGATCCATCCATGGTTGCTCAATATATGTCTCGGCATGATTCAATAAGAAGTTGTAGAACTTATTTCGATTCCCTTTATGTGAATTGTTTTGGTGATTGTTTATGTGTTGGTTGGTTGATCACATGTATATATTAGTTTAGGTTTTATTTACTGTTTTTATGATTCAATCCAAAATCTATATCAAACCTTAAACCCTTTATGAATTCGTGTAAGTGTTATGATCCTAAGCCATGGCTGGATCCCCGGTTTGTGAACGATACCCTCTTGCTTTATACTACTATGATGTGTTCAGGGTTAAATATTGATGTCGAGTAATCGAGCAATCATCAAATGGCGTCGTTGCCGGGGATCCATTAGAGATGGATCCCTAACTTTTACTACGAATTCATTGTGAATATTGTACATTTGTATATTCTTATTCTTATTTCGTGTAACATATAGTAATGTAACTTAGGTTGTTGTTTTGGTGCTTGAGTGAATGATTGTTGTAGGTTGTAAATCGAACGGAATAGGTAAAGTCCCTTTTGTTAATATTAGCCTTAACCCTTCATGCTAGCTCTCGAGTTTGCATGAGGTCGAGGGCGGCTTTTATTAACACTTGGAGATTTGTCTAACACACGAGGTTAAGTCCAGCTGAGTAAGGGGCACGCTCTCTTATTACTCTGGTGCATGGGACCAAAATTGGATCTCAGAGAACTAATGACTGACATACATCTCGGTGATGGAGTCGATAGAGAGTTCGCTCTCCGTAGTTCAACAAATGAGTCCTACCATGTTCACTATCTCTGATTGAGCTACAAGGCCTTCTGAAACAACGACTTGATCTTGTGTCTAGGCATCCATACTTAGGCCGCACGTCCACCTTGGTTTACAACTTAGAATCAATCGATCATTTAATCGTTTGAATGACTTAGGAATGTAGAAGTATGTAATTGATTGAAAACCTTTTGTGAAAACTTTTTTTGAATGAAACCTTGTATGTTTCTTGTATTTTTCTTGTATGATTTTTGTATTCTTTTATGCGATGAAGAATGGGAGAGTTCGACACTCTCATGCCACCACCAAAGAAGGGCGTGCCTTCCAATGACAAGGATGCCGTGTCCTTGTCCCAAGTTGATCATGCCATGCATGATAAGGTAAGTTTTCTAACTCATGTGGAGTAGTTTCAAACTAATGTCCTTGCTTGTGTATATTCCCCAATAGGTTGAAGCTACCACTGATTCTTAATGGATCCATGGAGTACATTAAAGTGATGACAAGATCAATTCCTAGTTGGATTAGGGGAGAGGAGTGGCCATGACACTCCTAGTCGAACAAGGAAGGCGGCCGTGTGTCATCAAGAAGGAGATTTCCATCCGGATTGGGATTTCCAAAGTAGAGGGAGAGATTGATTCTTAGTTGAGTTAGGAGAAGGAAGTTGCTGTGAAAAGAAGTCATAGTTGAAGTAGGAGAAGCCATGCCGTGTGTATCAATGGAGAAGTCCCATTCGGACTTGGATTCCAAGTGGGAGTGTGAGAAGGTTTCTATGTCCTTGTAGGTTTCTTTCTACCTCATGGAAAAGGATTGAGATTGCTCTATATATAGAGAGCACGGGTTCAACATAATTGTTCATCCTGTTTCTGAAAATTCACAAGTTCATAAGAAGGAGAGGAAGACTACCAAGAAGATTTTCAAGTGTGCAATGGAGGTGTTTGCGTTTCGTGAAGAGAACATGTTTCCAGAGAAGGACAGCCCTGCCTTTCATCCTAGGTGCATTGTGTTGCCGGCTCCTAGGCGTAATCATACTCGTATGGAGGTCACATACAAAATTTTGAAGACCATGCCGCTCTTTAGAGGGTTTAAGATTGAGAAAGCTGATGTCCATATATTTATTTTTGAATCGAAGGTGCAACATGCTATTCAGTCCATGGAACGTGGAGACTTGGAGTTATTGTATCTTGAGGTGTTTCCCTTCACTCTAGTTGACAAAGCAAGAGAATGGTTGCACTCTATTCCTGAAAATTCCATCCGATCATGGGATGAGCTAAAAGAAGCATTCCTCAAGGAGTTCTTGCTCACGGAAAGAAGAGCAAGGATGAGAGAGATGATTCAAGCATGTAAACAAGAAGATGCTGAGCCCTACCACAAGTACTTAAAGAGATTTCAAGAAGTAGTAGCACCGTTAGACCATGACATGAACCACCATGCGTTGACTAGTACTTTCTACCAAGGTCTGCTAAGGGATTATCAAGAGTACATTGATTCGTTTTCACCAAGAGGCTTCATGAACCTTGAGGTAGGAGATAGGATCATGCATATTGGAGTACTTGGAGAAAGAAGGGATAGTTTGGTTTCGACGTCATGCTCTAGGGTGAGTGGTACTTCTCGGTTCAAAGGTGTGGAGTTAGATGGAAGGAAAGCATGGAAGTGTGGGAACACTAGAGACCATTTGAAACCTCTAGTTGGCATGAAGAGGAAAGGTAGACCGGCTAGAGTTAAGACTACACCCACAAGAGCGGAGCACCGCCGAGACAAGATGATGAATGAAATGCAACAATCGATTTTGGAATTGGCAAAATTGCATAGGGAGTTAAAGGAACTTGTAGAGGAGATTCGTGCTAGTTCTAAGGAAGAGAGCAAGGAACTTACAATTGAAGATGTGGAGTCTCACAGCCGTGTCAATGAGGAAAAGGAAGATGAAGAAGAAGATCCGAGTTTGAAGGAAGAAGTTGATTCGAGCTACAAGAGCAGTGATTCGAACTCGAGTGAAGATGAGGAGGATAATGGCGACATCATGATCATATCTTCAGATGATGAGGAGGATGACCATGTCGTATTCTTTTAGTGGATGCAAATGAAGAAGTCTCGGCTATAGACTCTAAACTTAAGCCAATGAAGGAGCCATCAACGAGTGTTTGCATTTTCTTATCCCTTATCTCTTTTTAATTTTCGTTGCTTATCATATTGTACATTGAGGGCAATGTAAGTTTTAAGTGTGGGGTGGGGTATACATCATTCGTTGAATTCTAGTGTTTGATGCCTATGTGTTTCAATTTTGTTGTTTTGATTTTGATTTCCGATTTTTAGTTTGAATTTTTGAGTTTGTTTTTCGATTTTGAGTTGTTTTTCGATTTTGAGTTGTTTTTCGATTTTTAACTTGTTTTATTTTTGTTTTGAGTCCTAAGTATGCCTTTAACTGTCTAGGATGAGTTGATCTTTGAATTTATGGTTGATAGATGATCATGATATTGGAATGAACTTCATTGTTATTTGATGGTTAATCGATGTGTAGATTTTGTACGAACATGTAGTAGATGAGGATTTTGAAACTTAGGTACAGAATGAGCATGTTCCTTACTTGGTTGAATTCATGTAACCTATGTGAGATTCGAGCCATATACTTGTGCCTTTCTTTGGAGAGTTTATTCTATCGTTTCTTGGCTTTATAACCTCATTACATCTATTTTGATCAATTCATATGCCATAGAATTGCAATGAACTAGAGAATGCTAGAACTTACTTTGTGAAACTTTCAAAGCTTTATGTCATAATATACTCTGATGTTGAAAAGGATTGTTGGATCTTTTTAGGATTTCCACCACTTAAAGCCAAAAAGCCGTATATCCCTATTTGAGCCCTGCTTGGGACACTTTAGTGTTAACCCCTTTGAGCCGACGTTAAGCCTTTTCTTTCATTACCAACATGTTATATCCTTGCTTAGTATAGTTATATCTCTACCTTGTCTTTAAGGCTTGGCAGAGCCGATTCTTGGATGTTAATATGGAGTGATGATTTGATTCAAGTGTGGGGTTATGTTATTGTATGTATGTTATGCCGTGAAAAGAGTATGAAAAGAAAGAAAAATGTATTGATGCCGTGTGAAAAAGAGAAGAAAGATTCATATATACACGGCAAGAAAAGAAAAAAATATTGAATGAAGAATGAAAAGATCACGGCATACATGTTGTTTTTGGTGAATTTGGAGTTGTGATGTATTTGTTGAAGGCTCAATAATGTTATACCTTAGCCTTTGTTCGTTTTCACAATGTTTAGAGTGAAGAATGGGTCCAACATGATGATATTTGGACCTTGTTTTATGGAGTATGGCGACATAAGGTGGATGTTTTGCTCTGCTAAGTCTTGAGGATGACCTTTGTGATTCCTTTACCTTGAAAAATATATCAATGCCGAGCCTAAGCCTACTCTTTTCTAAAGATCCGCATGATTCTTAAAATGAGTAGCTCTTGATCTGTGGAGTTTGTTTCATGAGTAAACATATGGTTTGGGTTCATTTGTGCATATGATTGGTATCTTTCATGAGGTTTTCGATTTCACTATGTTCATAACTCTTGTGTGTGAAAAGCTTTTAAGCATATGCCATGTTCTTGAGAGAAAAGATTTGGAGTGCATATCCTATGTGAGTTGAATTTGAACTTGTTTTGAACATGTCGAGCTTAATTTCACCTTTGTTTCTGCCATGTCTTACTTGTTAAATGAAATTTCATGTTTATTAACCATTGAATTCATCTTGTCTATTTCGATTGAGTGTTATTTCTTGATGCTATGAGTTTGAAGATCTCTGAGACAAAATGTTGAAGGCATTAGTGTTGTGTCGTTAGCTTTAGTGTTTTGATTTCGTTTATGTTTTGATTTTTCTTTCTAGTGTGTGCTAAGGGACTAGCAAAGTCTAAGTGTGGGGTTGTTGATAGGAGCACAAAGTGTGACGTTCTTAATGTATATATGCCCTATTCTTATGCTTTGTTACTTCTTATTTAGTTATTTTAGGTTTATATTTGTCATATGTATGTTCTAGGTAGAGCTATTTCGAATTGAGATGATTTGATGATGAAATTGTGCTAAGTGTTAGAACTCCTGATTGAGTTAGGATTCCTTACTCGACTAGGACTCTACTTTCCTATTTTCATTCTTTCCTATTTCTTAATCAACGATTTCTTTTCAGGAAAGACAAATCATATTTGGAAAGAAAGAAGAGTTGCCGAGATGCATTCCTAGTTGAACAAGGAAATCATATTCGAGTTGAAGAAGGAGAAGAGGAGGCCGGCCTAGCTACTCCTAGTTGGACCAAGAGATTGCCGTGCAGCCCTTAAAGAGATCTCCCTATTGGACTTGGTTTCCTACATCAAGTTGGATATGGAGTACATAAATCAAATCCATAACAAATAGGATTTCAGTTTCCCAATTGGATTCTACTTCCTTATGGGACGGTAAGAAGGCTTCCTAAACCTCTATATATAGAGGCCGGCCTCTCCATTCAGCAACAACATCAGCCCTACACACAAACACAAGTCATAGCTCTGCCGAATTCATCCTTCACCATTCCAAGAAATCCTAAAACCGATTCCATCATTCCCCACCTATCAATAGCCTTCAAACACGCTTGTGAAGAAGGTTTCATCCATAGAAGTCTCGGCTACACTTGTGGATTGCTTGACTTATAAAGTGTAACCATGATTCACTCTTGTTTAATTTCGGTTTTGGTTTTATTCTTGTTCTTGGATGAAGCTTGCGATTTGTGTTGTGCAATCTTGTATCAATTTTGTCTAGGAAATAGCTACTTGATTCAATTTATATAGAGGATTCGAAAATTATGTTTTGGTTTTATGAATTTCTGTTTTTGGTTTCTGCCGAACCTAGCTATGATCAATTTTCGATTTCTAAGTGTTATGACTATGCTTGTAGCATGATATTTAGGTTGTTGGATTAAAGACTTATGCTAAGAACATGTTTATTCTTGTTTATGTGAGTTTCGAATTGCATGGTTGTTGGTTAAGTAGGTGACATACTTGATGAATTCAATGTGCATGGCTTTGGGATTACATGATTAAGATGAACATGTTAGAATTTCGATTATGGCTGCTTGGTTTTGATCGAATGTATTAAGTGTCTATGTGTTTAGGTTACTGCTTAGAACCCTAAATGCATGATCCATTCATGGTTGCTCAATATATGTCTCGGCATGATTCAATAAGAAGTTGTAGAACTTATTTCGATTCCCTTTATGTGAATTGTTTTGGTGATTGTTTATGTGTTGGTTGGTTGATCACATGTATATATTAGTTTAGGTTTTATTTACTGTTTTTATGATTCAATCCAAAATCTATATCAAACCTTAAACCCTTTATGAATTCGTGTAAGTGTTATGATCCTAAGCCATGGCTGGATCCCCGGTTTGTGAACGATACCCTCTTGCTTTATACTACTTTGATGTGTTCAGGGTTAAATATTGATGTCGAGTAATCGAGCAATCATCACATATGATAAGCATCCTCATAAAAACGTAAAGCTGCCACCCAATCTCTTCTAAATTCCGCAAATACAGCAACCTTAAAAAAAACTCACCAAATTGATACACAACATGAACATTACAAACACACATTACAAATACTCTGAAATAAAAAACCTTGAAATCAATTCAGCGAAATGCTGGAAACTCACTTTGAAGGAATATCGAATGTTCAAGTCAGTAGGACTAGAACTCTTCCTCTCAGTGCGAGCTTTAATCCTCCTTCCTTCATCTCTGTAATACGTGCCGGCTAGCTCAGCAAATACACTTCCCAATCTACACAACACCCTCAATTCTATGTAAAATCTCGACGAAAATATAAACCCAAACTAAACTAAACAAACAAGATTCTAAAAACAAGAGCATAATCATACATTGTACCTAAACAGAGATTGCTTAATCTGAGACTCTTCATCTGTGCAAAATGTGACAAGATACTAGGCATCTACTTTAGCTCGTTTTCGAACCGCAACCATTTGATCCGCTGAGAATTCATCTGCAATATCAAAATTGAACCAAATCAACAGTTAAAATTGCAATCTCAACTAATTAAAATGGAAGATATTGGGCTTCATACGAACCAGTGAGCTGGAGTGGACGACGACGATAACCAATTTGGTGATGCGGGTGCAGATGAGCCCCTTGAGATTGTTGAGTTCGGAGCAGAGCTCGAGCCACTGGGCTGGGTCGCCGGAGACGCTATCCGAGGAGATGAGGGCGGCAACGACGGTAAGGACTTTGGTGTGGTGCTTGAGAGGCCAATCACGCTTTATGATTCCGGCGGGAGGAGAGTCGGAGGGGCTGGGCTTTGGGGGAGGTAAGAGGAGAGAGACCTTGGAGAGGTATGGCAAGGCTAAAGTGTTGAACGCAGGGTCGAGAAAGTGGAGGTGTGTGGAGATGGAGGCGTGGAGCTCCGGTCGTCCGATGACGGAGACCAGACTCACCGGCGAACTACGTATTTCTTCTGGATAGTCTTCCATCTTCTTCTTCTTCTTCTCAAAAACTCAGATTTGCCGATTCCCCGTATAAGGGTAGGAACCTGTATTAGGAAAAACTCATTTAACTATAGTGTTAAGCGCTATAGTTGCAATACGCGCTTCTGCTTCTAAAAATATGTCTCATTATTTAGCCCGCGGACCCAAAAAACTCGCGGAGGCCCGTAAGCTCGACGGACTTTTACCCGGCCCGGCCCGCGAGAAAGCCCGTCAAAGCCCGCTTTCGTGGGTAGAGGGCCGGGCTTAAATTAGAGGTGTGAAACCCGGCCCGCCAAAAGCCTACAAGGCCCGTGAGGCCCGGCCCGTAAAAGCCCGCCAAATAATGAAATATTATACATACATATTTTATTAGGTTTAAAATAAAACTATTACATTATGAAGCAACTATATTAAGGAAACTTCTTGGGATCAATCGACACCAGTAGATATGATCGGTATATATATTTAGTAACCCTGTAAAAATTTCCTCCAATTTGGAACTCGTTTGACCGTCGGAATTTCCGGTAAACCGAAAACAACACTAATATGTCATAAAGGAAGACCCATTACCAAAAATGCGAACACCAAAAGTCGTTTGCATATCTGAAATCACCTAATTTTTGTCACCGATTGTGTGTGGTCGCACCAAGGAAACCAATTTAGCAAAGCCCCGGTCAAAGAAGATTTTAATATGTCAAAACGCCTTTTTCTTTGTTAACCGTAGGTACGGACGGTCAAACAATATCCAAAACGGACGAAATTTTTACGGGTTCCCTAAATATATATACCGATCACATCTACTGGTGTCGATTGACCATATTTCGAACTAGTTATTAATCGCCGAAGCGTCAACTAATGTATCATACCCTTTATATTAGGTTTATATTAAAACAAACACATTATGAAGCGACTATATGAAAGAAACTTGTCGGGATTGATCGACACCAGCCGATGTGATTGGTATATATATTTAGTGACCCTGTAAAAATGTCATCCAATTCGGACTTCGTTTGACCGTCGAAATTTTTGGTCAATCGAAAACACCACTATTATGCCCTAAGGGATGACCTATTACAAATATGTGAATGCTGAAAGCCGTTTGCATATATGAAATCACGTAATTTTTGTTACCAATCGTGCGCGGTCGAACTGAATAAATCTATTTGGCAAAGCTCTGCTCAATGAGGTTTAAATATGTCAAAACGCATCTTTTTTAGTTGACCGTTGGTACGAACTGTCAAACCATTTCCAAAACGGACGAAATTTTTACAGGTTCCCTAAATATATATACTGATCACATCTAGTGGTGTCGATCGACCATATTTTGAATTTGAGTTGTCGATCGCCGAAGTGTCCACTAATGTATTATAACCTTATATTAGGTTTATAATAAAACTATCACATTATGAAGCAACTATATGAAGGAAACTTCTCGGAATCGATCGACACCATCCGATGTGATCAATATATATATTTAATGATCGTTTTAAAATTTCATGCAATTCGGACCTCGTTTAACCGGCGGAATTTCCGGTAAATCAAAAACAACACTAATATGCCCTAAGGGGGGACCAATTACCAAGATGCGAATGTGGAAATTTGTTTACATATTTGAAATCACCTAATTTTTGTTACCTATCGTGCGCGGTCGAACTGAAGAAATCTATTTGGCAAAACCCCGGTCAATGAGGTTTAAATATGTCAAAACGCCTCTTTTTTAGTTGATCGTTGGTACGAACGGTCAAACCATGTCCAAAACGGACGAAATTTTTACATGTTCCCTAAATATATATACCGATCACATCTACTGGTGTCGATCGACTATATTTTGAATTTGAGTTGTCGATCGCCGAAGTGTTCACTAATATATTATAACCTTATATTAGGTTTATAATAAAATTATCACATTATGAAGCGACTATATGAAGGAAACTTCTCGGAATCGATCGACACCATCCGATGTGATCAATATATATATTTAATGATCATTTTAAAATTTCATGCAATTCGGACCTCATTTAACCGTCAGAATTTCCGATAAACCAAAAACAACACTAATATGCCCTAAGGGATGACCAATTACCAAGATGCGAATGTGGAAATTTGTTTACATATTTGAAATCACCTAATTTTTGTACCTATCGTACGTGGTCGAACTGAAGAAATCTATTTGGCAAAGCCCCGGTCAATGAGATTTTATTATGTGAAAACGCCACTTTTTTTTGTTGACCGAAAATTCCGACGGTTAAACGAGGTCCGAATTAGATGAAATTTTTACACGGTCCCTAAATATATATATCGATCACATCTATTGGTGTCGATCGACAATATTTCGAAACTAGAATTTATTTGTGACTTTTGTTTTAGAATGTTTTCTAACAATTCTTTTGTTGTTTTAAACCCTTAAATTAGAGTATTATATTATTTTTCTAATACAAGCCCGTAAGGCCCGGCCCGTAAAAGCCCGCAAGGCCCGGCCCGCAAGGCCCGCCTTAGGTGGGCGGGATTAGATCTTCGTATTTTTGAAAATACCCGGCCCGGCCCGTCCCGCCACTTATTTAAATTTATTGGCATATATATATGGCAGAAACGCAATAACCTCATCTTCAAAAAAAAAAATGCTTCCCATGCGGCTGTTAATCTACTGAGTAATATTCATCATCCTCGGTCCTCCCTTCAAAACCTTCCTATTGAAGTTACAACGCACGTGACTTAGGCACTATGCGCACGTGCACTTTGGTTCATGAAATCCGTTTTTTTTTTTGACAGATTATATGCTAGCAGCATTGTGACTAGAGGGGGTGACCGGCAAATTGAAGTTATGGACGTGGTTGAATCTGTGTTTGGGACACATGCAGATTTGGTATGAAAATTCAGGATCAGAGGATTTATTTTCATCATATTGGATATAGCAAAAGAAAGATTCACAACTATTTATATATAGCTGCTACCAAAATGTTTCTGAAATGCCATCCGATCCTGAATTCCTGATTGACGTCAAGAATTTGGAGAAGCCAATAGTCGTAGGCACATTGGGATCTCGAGCATATAGGTACGGTGTACGTAGTGTCTACTGTTGCAGATCAATATATTAGCTAGTAATGGAGGGTGTCTTGCCTTGTATATGTGGGTATACATTTACCTTGACATTTTGTTAAAAATGGTTTCTATGTTTAAAACTTGGACCATTTCTATACGACAATAACAGAAGAAGCATCAATGTAATTTTACCACGAGCGGCCTGAAAATTCTGAATACGAGACTGCTATAGATTTCAAACCTCCTCTCATCCTTAGTGATGAGTGCTTGAGTAGCCTCTGTACTTTCCAGTAGTATTCCTCAAGTGAAGTTAAACAATTCAGGTAGCAGATGTGCAATAATGTGAAAACTCGATCGTACGTACGTACAAATTATCACGCCATTTTCAGGCAATAATATCAAAACTTTGTATAAACTTTTACAAAGAATGAACCTCAACTCACATCGGGCAATGAATTGAATAAATTGATTCATGCTTAATGTCATAACCCCATTTTTCTCCCCATTTCTCCGCACCCGCGCCTTGAGAGGCGAAAATTTCCGACCGACCCGACCCAGATAGCTTCGTCCCCTCCTTGTGCACCTCCCTGTGGTGGTGGATCATGGAGTAGGAGGCCGGTTTCCACGCATCGAAACCCGAAAGTCGACCCAAATACCCATCGGTGACCCGGTTGTCTTCTTCAATTTTCCGGCGATCTTCGGCGAGTTTAGGCTTCACCACCGGTCTCAAACTCCTTGCCTCAACATCGTCAACAACCCCTGCAAAGGTTTTGAGCTAAATCGAAAGGTAAGAACTCGAATCAAGAAATTTCAATTCTAGGGTTCATGATTTGAGATTTTTCGGAAATTCCAAAATTGGAGGTTTTAAGCTTTGATTTAGACTTTGTTGTGAACTAGGAAATTGTTAGGAATCTCATTTAGATTGTGGTGGTGAAATTTGGTGGTCATTGGTGGCGGTCGGTGAACAGTGGCGCCGCATTAATAGTACTGTGAACAGTTTTTTAGTAAACAGTGACTGTGAACGGTGTTTGGTAAAACAGTAACCGTGAACAGTGTTTTGGTAAACCAGTAACTGTGAACAGTGGCTCGCATGAATAGTAATGTGAACAGTATTATGTGAACAGTTTTTTAGTAAACAGTGACTGTGAATGGTGTTTGGTAAAACAGTAACCGTGAACAGTGTTTTGGGAAACCAGTAACTGTGAACAGTATTTTAGTAAAATAGTACATTGGAACAGTGATTAGTAAAACAATAAAACATGAACAGTGTTATGTGAACAATGTTTTATAAACAACATTTAGTTGTACTGAAAATCGTCACCTTATATTTTACGTATCATTTTCTAAGCATTTATCATGCTATTAGGTGACTGACGAAACGAGTGAGGAAATTATTCTCAGTGTAGTGGAAGTTGCACGCAAGAAAGAAGGTGAGTAAAAATCTCACAGTGACAAATCTACCCTTGCGGAGATTCATGTTTACGCTTAATTATAAAAAATGAACTATGATATGTATATGATATAGTGGATTGTGTATGTGTATAATTGGTAAAATAGGTACATATATATATAGTTTGCTATATTATATACTGTCATAATTTTCGTTTGCGAATGAGTTCATTTTAGTGTTGATATTTATTTATTTGAGCATGTCGATTTGATTTGTACAATATCATGTGATGATTATTGTACGTGGTTTTAACATTGAGTTTTGTTAAAACGTTTTCTGTCTTCAGACGTGTTTTTCTGTCTTCAGACGTGTGTTATGTCTTCGGACGTGTTATGTCTTTTCACGTGTTTTTCTGTCTTCAGACGTGTGTTATGTCTTCGGACGTGTTAACTGTCTTCAGACGTGTTTTTCTATCTTCGGACGTGTGTTATGTGTTCAGACGTGTTTTTCTGTCTTCGGACCAGTCTTCGAACGTGTTGGCATGTCGGAACCTAGCTTTGGCCGGGCGACAGTTACGATACAGTTAGAGCTCCAGTATGTCTGCCGGTGTACTGCATGAGGGGTAACCGATGGGTTATCAGCTTATGAGTACCTATATTTTTGGGATTTTTGGGTGACAGATGGGTTGCCCAATGCCCGGCGGTGTACTGCATGAGGGGTAACGAATGAGTACCTGGGTCTCATGAGTACCCGTATTATAAATGTAATTAGGTAAATATATGGGTTGCCTGATTTCTCATGAGCAGTTATATTTTCAGATATTTTTGGACAACCAGATGGGCCGTCCAATGACTCATGAGTACATTTATAATTAAATGTTTTCAATATTTTTTCTTTTGGATATTGGGTAGCGAGAGCTTGCCCAATGTCTGACGGCGTACTTCATGAGGGGTAACAGAGGTGTACCAGCGCTCATGAGTACCCGCATTATAAATGTATTTGGGTAAACGTAGGGGTTGCCCTATTTCTCATGAGCACTTATATTTTCAGATATTATTGGACAACCAGATGGGCCGTCTAATGACTCATGAGTACATTTATAATTATATGTTTTCAGGATGTTTATTTTGTATTTATACACGAGTTGTATTGTTGTTTTACTCATACGAGCTGCAAAGCTTACCGGGTTTGTGTTTACAATCCCGGTGCACCTATTCGATGGTGTAGGGGATAGTTCTGCACGTGTGGATTAGCAGAATTGATGGACTACTCTGAAGACGTCGAAGATTTCTTTCTACTGTTAGTGGTGAGGATTTAGTAAATTTTACATTTCCATGTGGACTCAGTTTTGATACACTGTTATGATAAGATGATTTCAATATATTTGAGATTGTTTTTGAGTTTTTATGGCTTCGAATTCGAATTTTTATCATTCGAAATTCGGGGTCGTGACACTTAATGTCACAGATTATCCTACTTGCTAGCTTGATATTTCAAAACTAAGGGTACCTTATGAAATTTCTGGGTACGTACAGTAGTACTAGCTTGATATTTTGGAAATGCATGGCACATTATGATTATGCTGGGACTCAATTTGATCCATACACACACAATGTCCACAAGTTGTTGTCAACTAATTATGGACATATATGTCTATGGCTTTCCGGTCTTCAAGGCCAGCCACTGAAACAAATCAAACCAACAGCCAGCAGTTTTAGTTTTCCTCACTTTGTATGCTTAGTGGACACAAATAATGGCTGGGGGATAACAATCCCTAACAAATCCACATTAAGGTCTCTATCTACCACCAATATTTTGGGACGATTAAGAAGACATAGCCATGTGACCTACCAAACACTTATGTCAAACCCTTCCCTACCCAATTGCCTCACCTCTGTCCCGAGTCTGCCCCCCATAGATTTTTCATATTTCTACATGGCTTTGCTTCTTCTATTTATACTCAGTATCCCCAGAACAAATGCATACCAAGCTAAGCCCTCATATTCTCTACAACTCGATCTTCCTCCCCAACCTAGCTAGCTCGCTCTTCTAGTTCGACTGACATCTATAGTACTTAAGTATACTGCTAGATAGCGAGTACGTATTCGTAAGCATATATAATGGCTATTCGAGTACCGGGAATCATGCATGCTAAGCAGATTTTGCGCCAGTCAAGCTTGAAAGCTAACAAAGCGAGTTCAACGTCTTCTGCCGGAGTTCCAAAAGGGTACCTTGCAGTGTACGTTGGAGAGAACGAAAGGAAGCGATTTGTGGTTCCGATATCGTTTTTGAGTCAGCCTTTGTTTCAAGAGCTGCTAAGTAAGGCGGAGGAGGAATTTGGATATAACTATCCGATGGGGGGACTCACCATTCCTTGCAGAGAAGATATCTTCGTAGACCTCACTTCTCGACTGAATGGATTGTGATAACAGCATCCGTTAATTACCCTAATTAATGATTTTTGTAAACTGATCGATTGAACTTGTAAATTGTTTTTGTTTCCTTCGCTTCCTAAATCAGCTGAAGGAAATTTGCTAACCATCCAAAATTTAAAGTTGCATGATGAATTTTTCATAACTTTTTTGTTTCATCTATTTTTCAAATCGATGAAATAACTACCAGAACTTTTCTCTTAATATTTTAGAAGTTATGGTTCAATGTGCGTCAGCCATCGTCACGTTCTTGTCTCCATTAATAGTCGTCATGGTAGAAATGCTTGCGGAATGAAGCTGTTATACATACATGGTGACAGCTTCTTACGAAAAGACGTAGCTTATTACGTACCCAAATCGACAAGTCCAAGGAAAAACACAATAGCTAGTCTAATTAATGGAAGAAAACACTAGCCATTTCAATAGCGTGCATGTCAAAGACGTCAAGTCCAGAAAAATACGCTTTCTATCGACGGAATCGTAATATGCATGGAATTAAACAGGTTAATGATTTTCGGGGGGAAATGCTTGTTCCCAACTCCCAAGTAATCGGGTGTTCAATAATGAATTCCGTCCTAATGAAACACTTCTCAGTTCCTCTAGCTAGCTAGGCTAATGAATTTACCGATTGAGTATTAGAACTTGCCTTCCTAGCTAGTTCCTACCATTCCTCGTTGATCCCTAAGGAAACACCGCAAATTTATTTCATTTCTATCATTCTCACAAGCATGCAACTAAGGTTACAAGAAACACTTCCAGCTCAGAAGAAGTTATCGAACTAAGACCATTTAGACTTCAGAAGAGAAGTCGTTCGTGACACAAAAAAATAAGCCAACTCGGACCCGACTCAGAGAAAATAGAAGGGGAAGAAATTAAGAGAAATAGCTGCCTTAGCTAATCTATGACGTCTCTATGAACCACGGAGTTGTCTTGCCGTGTCCCAATCAAGCTGAATACTGAAAGTCAGATTTTGCAACTAAAAAAAGACTATACATTCTTTTTTTTTTCTTGATTGAAAGACTATACATTCTTCTCTATTTTAAGGGAAAAATTAGTATCATTATGTCAGATGCATCTCCAAATATAATCAGAAATTTGTGATTATCAAGTGTCGACATTGGACACTCTTGCTGGCCATCCTTGGCATATTTGAAAACTGTAGGACACTTATGTTTGTGAACCAAATCTTTATCTTCAGTTGAGCACTTCCAACTGTACGCACTTCCAATCTTTCTCTGGAACTCGATTGGCTTAATTAGATGTTGTAGGGGACCAGTGATTCTTGAACGAGTTGGACACTCAAGTCTCACTGTCCTTATTGGAACAGAACCATGTGAAAACCTCATCACCTATATGAGTTTTGGAATTTCTCACTACATTCCTCTAAAGCAGAAAACTACCTTCCTCTTCACCACCTCCTCAGAAAATAAATAGGCTCTCATATATATTCATAATAATATTCTCGTCTTCTGGACGCACTCCACCAAGT
Source organism: Argentina anserina (assembly GCF_933775445.1). Taxonomy (NCBI): domain Eukaryota; kingdom Viridiplantae; phylum Streptophyta; class Magnoliopsida; order Rosales; family Rosaceae; genus Argentina; species Argentina anserina. The sequence continues at coordinate 8,461,335 of NC_065873.1, read as the reverse complement.
TATCGCATTCCACGACCCAACAAGTCATGAATTAGGTTTGGATTCATTCATACTTAAGGTACGTACGTCTGCATGCAATGTACTTAGTGTCGACGTAATCAAGTTGGAAAATTGGATGGGGGCTAATCTTAGCTTGCTTTATAATATGTTTTTGTTTGATAACGCTTTCAAGAATTTTGACGATTCCAAATGATACACTGCATATAAAATTACTAATATCAACACCAAAAGCATTATTGCAACACAAGGAAATAATGATATTATATATATAGGGCTCTTTCATTAAGGGATCCTCTTTTTGGGCATATTAAAGGGATAACTCATTAACCAACTTTTTTATTACATTTTCACATCTTCACCGTTCAACTTTAGGGTCTAATGTATAGATTACATATGTAAAATTTCAGCCAAAATAGTAATCGCTAAGGTATCACAATTGATAAAAGAAATGGATGCGTCAAATCTGTCAAACTTAACAATTCATGCTTATAAGTTTAAATCTCAGTTTTTCATGTCTTAATGACCTCCAACGTATACTTTAGACCCTAAAAATTGAATAGTGAAAATGTTGAAATATTCGAGAAATTTGTTAAGTGGCATATCCTTTTTTTTAACCCAAAAACAGAATCCCTCGCTAGAAGGCCTTATATATATAGAAATAATGCTATAAACCAAAGATGGACAACTTGCCTAATCTGGCAATATGGATCTCAACCAGTTGGTTGCTACTTTTTTGTTTTTGTTTTTTGAAATGTGTATTGATAACTGCCGAAGAAGGGTTGACATGGAACGCAAGTTGGCATATCTCAATTTAAAAACCTCATCCATTGTAGTAAGAATAAATAAGATATCGTTCTAAGTCCGAAAATTTGGGTATTAGTCATATGAAAGTAATGAAACTAACTAACTAACAAAATATATACATATATACAATTTACAAAGTAAAAGGGATGTACAAATAGTTTTGACGTCAATGACTCAAAAACAATGCAATAGCAGATGATATAGATAAATGGAAGATGTAGAGATGTAGTTAACTACCACTAACACGATACAACTTATGTCACAACTCCGAATTTTCGAATGATAAAAATTCAAATTCGAAGCCATGAAAACTCTAAAACAATCTCATTGTATATTGAAATAATCTTATCATAACAGTGTATCGAAACTGAGTCCACATCATGACTCAGTCGACTTGAATAATACACAACCAATGGAAAATGTATAATTCACTCCATCCTCACCACAAACAGCAGAAAGAAATCTCCGACAATCTTCAACGAAAGCCCTCTAATTCTGCTAATCCACACCTGCAAAACTATCCCCTACACCATCGAATAGGTGCACCGGGATTGTAAACACAAACTTGGTAAGCTTTGCAGCTCGTATGAGTAACAACAATATAACTCGCATAAAAATACAAAAGAAAAATACTGAAAACATTTAATTATAAATGTACTCATAAGTCATTGGACGGCCCATATGGTTGTCCAATAATATCTGAAAATATAAGTGCTCATGAGAAATCGGGCAACCCATATGTTTACCCAAATACATTTATAATACGGGTACTCGTGAGCGCTAAGTACACATCTGTTACCCCTCATGCAGTACGCCGCCAGACATTGGGCAACCACTTGCTACCCAATATCCAAAAATATGGGTACTCATAAGCTGGTAACCCATCTGTTACCTCTCATGCCAGTACACCGGCAGACAGACTAGAGCTCTAACTGTATCGTAACTGTCGCCCGGCCAGGGCTAGGTTCCGACATGCCAACACGTCCGAAGACTGGTCCGAAGACAGAAAAACACGTCTGAAGACAGAAAACATTTTAACAAAACTCAATGTTAAAACCACGTACAATAACAATCCACTCATGTTATTGTACTACAACAAGCGACTCTTGCTCAAATTAAATAAATATAGTTACCACAATATAATTAATTTGGAAATAAGAATGTAGCAGTATATACTATAGCAACTTATATATATGTATCGTATTTACCATTTTATACTCATACACAACCCACTATATTATATACATGTCATAGTTTGATCTTTTTAAGAAAACGTAAATATGAGTCACACCAAGGGTAGACTCGTCATAGTGAGATTTAATCCCATTTACCATAGTCCATAATCACAAAAATCTTTCAAAATCATTTATTAAAATAGCGTTTCACTTACCCATGAACCGTAGACGATCAAGTTCATGTAATTTAAACCAAAACATATTTTTTAAATAATTTTTATAAACTAGTGATGCAACGACTATGGTGACAACTCAAACTAAATTCATAATTATAATACTACTTCGATCATGATGATCATTGTGAGGTTTACTCACATTATTTCCTGCGTGCAACTTCCACGACACTGAAGGTAGTTTCCTCACTCGTTTTGTCGGTCACCTAATAGCATGATAAAATGCTTAGAAAATGATACGTAAAATATCAGGTGACGATTTCAGTACAGCTAAATGTTGTTCATAAAACACTGTTCACATAACACTGTTCATGTTTTACTGGTTTACTAAACATTGTTTCAATTTACTGCTTCACTAAACACTAGTCACATTTATTGTTTATAGAGTGTTGTTCACCGTAACTGTCATAAACACTGTTCATAATACTATTCATGTGGCGCCACTGTTCACCGCCCGCCACCGATAACCACCAAATTTCACCACCACAATCTAAATAACATTCCTAACAACTTCCTAGTTCACCACAAAGTCTAATTATGAGCCTAAACACTTCAATTTAATAAGAACCGAAAAGCCCCAATTTAAAAACCTATGATTTCTTTTCTTTGATTTTCCTAGCACACAACGATTTGGGTTAAATATTTTGGAGGGTTTGTAGTATGGAAGAAGACATTCAAAATGGGACAAGAATCGTACCGATTGGTTGCCGGAGGAGGGAGATCCGACGAGTTGAAGTTTGGCAAAATATGATTTTTCGGGAGAACTTTCGGACTTCACCGCTCCTAAACGGCGGCGAGATAGCGGGTGGCGCTGCCACCAATCGACAGGGGACGCAACAACCTTTTAAACGTGACCGGTGCGACACTCTATGGTGGCCGGACGACGGAGATCCGGCGGCCCAAAGTCGGCTGCTCGGAGAGATAATTTTTGGATTTTTTTCGGGGTGAATAGTACATGTGAACAGTACCGGTCCGAATTTCTGATTTTTCTCCCCCTTTTTCTCTTTAATTCCCCTATTTATACTATTTTCCAACAATGTCCAAATACCTTTTGATTTGTAACTTCTTCATACGAACTCCGATTTAGGCGTGCCACGTGTCCACGAATTCGTATCGATGAGCTCTACGACTTTCATGTAAGAAGTTTTCTAAGAAACCCAATGAGTCAAAAGTCAACTCTTAGACTCGTCAATTGAACGTTTACGAACAATTAATATTTCGAACCCTTTTCGTTTTCCTCCTCGGCTAATAAAATTGGACAATGACCAACTTAATAATATCCGAGAACTCATTGGAAATTAGATATGAATTTTCGGGATATTACAACTTAGACAATAGACATTATCGAATCACACAAGAAATCAACCAAACACATAGGCGGTAGCAATCCTTGACCTACACTCTTATTACATCATCTGCAAAGAACTCGAGCGGTAACAATCCTTGACTCAACTTCTTCTATCCAAACACACATAACCCTAGTGATAGCTAATCATTAGAACTAAGTAGATAAGCAACTTTATGAACAAAGAGAGATCTGGTTAATCAAAGTCACAATGATCATAGTGACATTGTTGCGACCCTTAAACGATTCATCTTATTTCTAGGCCTCCACTTAATCAACTAAGGTCTCCTCCAAATCAACATCAATACAAATAATTCCCTCTCGCACTCAAGAGCTCTTACGATGTCCTAAGATTACTCTTTAGTTTGGCATTCTAATACATGCAATGTCACACCCCAAATTTTGAATAATAATATTCAATTCAAAAATATGCCAACTCAAATCAAACTGAAATAATTACATTTACATATTGCACAAAACTTGATCTACAAGGTAACTGCAACAGTTACAAAGAACTCGTTACAAGAAAATTCTCAAATTACAACATTCTACCCTTGTCGTCGCATCCCCAAACTCTCACGCAAACACGAACATCATCCTGCACAAATACCCTAAACCATGGGTTGGTGCACCGGGTTGTGAACAACAAACCCGGTAAGCTTTTAAAGCTCGTATGAGTAAACTGAACTCAACATAAACATGCTTATAAGATATGAGCAATGACATTATAAATCCACATAACACACTTGCTATAATTCATGATAAATAGTAGTGTTTCCTGCATAAAAACATAGTTCAGGAAATCACAGATTAATGCAACAAAATAATGGAAATAAGCAAAACCAACAACTCTACGGACTCTATTCATCAATTCAATATTTGGCGAAAAGTAAAAGGGAAACACAATATCTCTTTCTCAAAAGGGAAACACATCACAAATGTCACGACCCCGAAATTTAAATGATTACAATTTGAATTCAAAGCCATGAAATATATTGAAATCATCTTACAACAACAGTGTAACGAAACTAAGTTCAAAGTACGACTCAGTCGACTTGAATAATACATAACCAATTTATACACACAAGTATTAAAACAATTGGAAATGTAATATTTACTCGATCCTCACCAAAAACAGAAGAGGGAAACCCTCAGAAAATCCTTCGTGTAAGCTCTCCAAGCCTGTTAATCTCCACCTGCAGCACTATCCTCTACATCATTGATTTGATGCACTGTGATTGTAAACATAAACCCGGTAAGCTTTTCAGCCCGTGTGAGTAAACCAACATTTAAACATACATCACATGCGACAGAATGCAATAAATAACATTTTTAAAACATGTGTACTCATGAGACCTAGGCAGCCCATCTGGTTACCCCTTATGTCGTACAACGACAGACAAACTAGAGTTTTAACTTATCGTAACCAACAATCAGCCAAGGCTTTGATCCTGATTTAAATGTCATCACCAAGTCCGAAGAGCATAAAACGTTTTAACAAGACACAAAGTTAAAACCACGTACAATATAACAATCTACACATGTTTATGTACTAAACCAAGCGACTGACTCTTACACAACAATATATAACAATTCACACAAATAATCCATTATACCGAAAAATGCATTATCTCCCCTTCTAGTCCCATCCGCCACAATTAATCGAAAACAATAAAATTGCATAATTTAAATAAAAACTGTAACGTTATATAATATAGCAAACCATATATATGTATTGTATTTACCATTTTAGTAAAAATACACAACTCACTATATTATATCAGCGTCACAGTTCACTCATTTTAAATAAAACATTTCATTAACTTCATTGCATTTTAACATAAATGCAAGTCACCGTCAAGGGTAGACTTGTCATAGTGATATTTACTCAACTTATTTTCCTGCTTGCAACTTCTACGACAATAAGAGATATTCCTTCACTCGTTTCGTCGGTCACCTAGTGACATAACAACGTCCTTAGGAAAATGACCCGCATAAAAGAAAACAGGAGAATAATAATTACAGTTAAACATTGTTCACAGGTTTACGAAATACTGTTCATGAAACACTATTCATGCACCGCCCTATACAGCCGCGCGTGGGGCTCACGCGCCACCCTCCAACAGCCGTGCGTGGTGCTCACGCGCCGCTCAAGCAGCCGCGCGTGACCTCACTTGCGGCCATCAAAACCAACCATTTTCTTCCTACAACCATCCTAGGGCCTAATACCTACTCCCTACCGCCGCACCTCCTCCCACGCGCCACCCTAGGCGGCGGCACACCCCCACAAACACCTCCACCCGAAACTTCCACAAATCACCAAACTTCCAACATCAAAAACATAGATCACAAGGAGTAGAACATAACCATACATGTAGCTAGTTGCAAACTAGCCAGAGACCGCTGGAAACGCCGCCGCAAGAAACCCATATCAGAGTTGAAGATCAGATGTGAATCAGCTTAATTCGAGCCTCTCTACCAATGGATTCGCGTCTAGAAGAAAGAGGGAGGACCTGAAAAGGTCGCCTCGTGGCCCAACCTTGCCGGTGAGGTTGAGTTCAACGGTGCCGCTGGTGTGCACTCTCGATTGCGGCTGAAATGAGGCGTGGGGTAAGTCGCCACTACCACCGGTCGATGTGTATCAGTCGTGCAGTTCCAATGACAGCGGCAGTGTCGAACACGGTGGCCGGAGGAAGGAGATCACCGGAGAAGAAGAAACGGCTGAGATGGAGTCGGAGTCAGGTCACACTACCAGCTCAGTTTCCTTTTTGGTTTTTCTGATTTTATGTTTCCAAAAATGTTCTTTTATAACCTTCTAAAATCGGAAACCAAACTTCTGATGCTAACAACTTTTGAACACGATGTCCGATTAAGGCGTGCTGCATGTCTACGAACTCGTAACGATGAGCTCTACGATTAAGATCACGTCATATGTGTGGTCCAGAATCACTATCAAGGAATTAGAGAACTCTCTACCTCCGAACATAATAGGACAAGCATTGTAGATCGTCTCAAGCTCAAGAGACATTCCAAGTGGTGAAGTGACACATAAAGAGCTTCGAAGAGATGTAGGGATCAAACCTAGCACATCCACTATTAAACTAGCAATAAAAGAGTGTGATGCTCCGGTATCAAACAATACTCTAGTAAGGTAGTCAAAAATAGATAAGGTACCTTTCACTCTTGTGTCCCGTTGACCCACTGCAAACACTCCAGCTTGGCCCGTAGGCAACTGCCTCCGCTGATGCTCATGTCCACTCTGCTGAGGTCAGGTGAAATCTCTAGCTATATGTCCCGCCTGCCCACACCTGAAACATCCCTGCTTGCTCAGCTTCGAGAAATCTGAGGCATAGTGACCCATTTTGCCGCAAGCGAACCACCTCACTGATGACAACTATCTGACAGGTGCATCTCTAACAGATGGAGTTGCAACCTTAGCTGGAGTTTGGTGATACGTCCTTAGCTTCTTACAAGATCCACCTTTCGGTCCCATAGACCCACCACCTGAAGTGACTGCCTTCCCTTTTCCTCGAGCATCTCTAGACTCCACATCGCCTCCTCGAGTCTTATTCACATGTTCCAAATTCAGGGCACTCTCATAAATTAGCTCCTTTGTAGTTATACAAAGTGCTGCTATGATGGTCTTGTACTCTTGCCTAAGTCTCTATAGGAACTTCTGAGTGAAGGAGGTCACATCCATCGGCCTAACAAAATGATACAACTGTGCAAAACGGGCCTCATACTCCCGGACGGTAATATCTCCCTGCACTAGAGCAAGGAACTCAAGCTCAAGTTCCTCCTTCACCGTAGATAGAAAGTACATTTTTGAAAGAGTTCCACAAAACCCTTCCAAGTCAGAGTGGACACATCCATAGTCTGTCGTGTGCTCTTCCACCAATCCATAGCATCATCCTTCAAGAAAAATGTGGCTATCATCTTTTTCTCAATCTCAGAGCACATCACCATCTCAAAATAGGTCTCCATACTCTCAATCCAATGATCCGCCACCATATGATCCAAACCCCCATAAAATAATGGCGCTGAGAGACTACTGATGTCTCTGATCAACTTAAGAACACGACCCTCATGTCTAACGACAACCTCTGGGTCAACCTGCTCAACAGGTGGTGCCTCCTCCTCATAAAGGTTTTCCACATTGCGGACTCGTCCTCGACCCCTAGCTCGACCTCGGCCTCTTGCCCGGCCTCGGTCTAGGCCTCTAGCCCAGCCTTTCCCTAAATGCATCACCTTGAAACATTGAAACATTTAATCAATACATGTATAATCTTGGACCAAAATAAAATAGATCCAACATATATTAATCGAGACATTCAGAAGGGAGAAGAATACTTGAAGCGTCATCACAACACTTATATTTAAAGGACCAAAACTTAAGGTGAGGCTCCTAACACTCATGCATACCCAGTAAGATATCAATACCGAAGAGCATACGATGGGGATACGCTGCAGTCGGGCCATCGCTCTTGGATGATATTGATAAATTACCAAATACATAACCTATGCTCTGATACCAACTGTCACAACCCAGAAATTCAAATGATTACAATTCGAATTCGAAGCCATGAAAACTCTAAAATAATCCCAAATATATTGAAATCATCTTACAACAACAATGTATCGAACTGATTTGAAAGTACGACTCGGTCCTCACAATGTATCCCAAATATATTGAAATCACCAATTTATACACACAAGTATTAAACCAATTGGAATTGTAATATTTACTCGATCCTCACCAAAAACAGAAGAGTGAAACCCTTAGAAAATCCTTATGTAAGCTCTCTGAGCCTGCTAATCCCCATCGATTTGGTGCACCGAGATTGTAAACACAAACCCGATAAGCTTTTCAGCCCGCATAAGTAAACCAACATTTAAACATACGTCACATACGGCGGAATGCAATAAATAACATTTTTTAAATATGTGTACTCATGAGACCCGGGCAGCCCATCTAGTTACCCCTCATGCCATACAAAGATAGACATACTAGAGCTCTAACTGATCATAACCACACCCGGCTAAGGCTTGGTTCCCGATTTAAATGCCATCACCAAGTCCGCAGACCAGAAAACATTTTAACAAGACACAAAGTTAAAACCACGTACAATATAACAATCCACACTTGTTTATCTACTAAACCAAGCGAATATTACACAACAATATATAACAAGTCACACCAACAATCCATTATACTGGAAGGTGCATTATCTTCCCTTCCAGTCCCATCTGCCATAATTAATCCAAAATAATAAAATTGATCCCTGGACAGCTCAAAATGATTGAGAAAATGCATGATATATGGATGAAAAGCCACTGATGTCTAGTTGAAATTTCCAGTTGGAATCACCTCAATGTCTATTTTCTAGAGAGAGTTATGGTCAGAACAAGGCACAAAGGTCAGATCTACCGAATTGAGAAAATCTAAGAAACCTCAACCAATTTGGTTTCAACTTTGTGGATTTTGTGGCCAGCTTCCCTTGAGTTTCTTCCTCTATATATAGCACCTCATTTTCACAGAAAAACATCATCAACCTTGCTCACAAAACTAGCCAAAGCTCTGCCTTAAACACTACTCATCATCCTCAAAGCCATTCAAGGCGAAAACACCATCTTCCCTTCATTTCATTCGATCCAAAGCGCTACGCCTAGGATTGCCATTCAAGTTGAAGCCGTGTTGCCTTGTTTTGATACCGCTAAGGAGATTTACAAAGTGTAACTCGTTACTTCTTCACTTATATTTTCGGTTTGGATTCTTTGTGTGATGTTGTATTTTTGTTTTTGGCTAGTTCCGAATTTGTGGAATACTCTCATGTAGTTTACGATTTTGCAAGATGTTATAAAGTAGTTCTTATTTGGTTTTCTATGATTTCTATGTAGATGTCGTGAGTTTATAATTCAATGATTTAATGATTCTCTTTCTTGTGCGTTAACTATATGTGATTCAAGGCGCTAAGTTAGTTTTGCATATAGGATTCTTAAGTGGTTTTGTTAACTTGTTAAAGTAAATGACATGCTTAACTTGTTAGTAATCACTAGAAATTAACCATGATCCTTTGTTATCTAAGATGCGCTAAGTAATTAGATAAGAGATGAATCAATGAAGTGGTAAGATTGAGAATGACATGTTACCTTGTAATTTCTAAGTGCTAAGATAGAATTACCAGGCCATGTTTCGAGTTAGGGATGTGCTGAGTAACCTAGTTTGGCATTAGGTTGTTGTTTGTTCACTCAATACTTGTCCGCTAAGGCTCGTTGTTTGCATAGGATGAGATTATGATTTTAAAGCTACTTGTGACGATTTGCTTGGTGATGTTTATGTGTTGGTTGCTTGATCACATGTATATATTAGTTTAGGATTTATTTTTATGTTCTTGATCCGATCCTATATCAAATCTTTCAAACTCTTATGAATTCATTGTTAAATGTTTGTAATTCCTTACCCTGGTTGGATCCCCGGTTTGTGAACGATACCCTCTTACTTTATACTACTAACGATGCTTACAGGGTTAATATTGATCTCTAGTAATCGAACCGATCAATAATTTAAATAAAAACTGTAACGTTATGTAATATAGCAAAGCATATATATGTATTGTATTTACCATTTTAGTACACATACACAACTCACTATCTATATCGACATCACAGTTCAGTCATTTTAAAGAAAACATTCCATTAACTTTATTGCATTTTAACATAAATGCAAGTCACCATTAAGAGCAGACTTGTCATAGTTAGATTTACTCACCTTATTTTCTTATGTGCAATTTATACGACACTAAGAGAGATTTCCTCACTCGTTTCGTCAGACACCTTGTTAAATTACACTGTTTACGAATATTGTTCATGAAACAATGTACACGAATTACTGTTCATGAAACATTGTTCATGCACCGCCCTAGACTACCGTACGTGGGGCTCACGCGCTGCCCTAGCAGCCGCACTTGACCTCATTTGCAGCCATCAAAATCAGCCATTTTCTCGTACAACCATACAAGGGCCTAATACCTACTCCCTGCCGCCGCACCTCCTCCCACGCGCCACCCTAGCTGGCGGCACGGACCCACAAACCCCTCCACCCGAAACTTTCACAAATCACCAAACTTCCAACATCAAAAATATAGATGACGAGTAGAACATAATCATACATGCAGCTAGTTGCAAACTAGCGGAGACTGCCGGAAACGCCGCCGTAAGAAACCCGGATCGGAGTTGAAGATCGGAGGTGAATCAGCTCGATTCGAGCCTCTCTGCCGGTGTCTAGAAGAAGGAAGGAGGACCTGCGACGGTCGCCTCGTGCCTCAACCTCACCGGCGAAGTCGAGCTCGACGATGCTGATACTGTGCACTCTCGATTGCGGCTGAAACGCAATGCGGGGTAAGTCGCCACTACCACCAGTCGATGCAGCTCGGTCGTGCGATTCCAGCGACACCGGCGGTGTTGAACACAGCGACTGGAGGAAGGAGATCGCCAGAGAAGAAGAAACAGATGAGATGGAGTTGGGGTTGGGTCACGCGACCAGCTCGGTTTCCTTTTTTGTTTTTCTGATTTTAAGTTTCCAAAATGTCCTTTTATAACCTTCCAAAATCAGAAACCAAACTTCTGATGCTAACAACTTTCAAACTCGATGTCTGATTAAGGCGTGCCGCGTGTCTACAAACTCGTAACGACAAGCTCTACGACTTTGGTGAAGGAAGTTTTTCAGATATGAGCGACGAATTAAAAATCAACTCTTCAGCCACTCAAAACGTAACTTTTTTCAACCTTAAATTTCTGAAATCACTTCCATTTCGTAATGACAACAATGAGAAGGTGTAGAATGTGAAATTACTCGAATTACCAAGACTAAAAATTTCCAAGAAATTATAAGAATTTAAACTCGAAAATTCGGGTTATTACAACAAACTTCATGTCTTGGGATTTAAACAACTCAACAACCAACACAAACATAACACAATCAAATTCCATTTTTTAAACAAGCACTCATGAGACCCAAATAACCCAACTAAGTTATCCCTCATGTCGTGCATAGACAAACATACTAGTGCTCTAACTTATCGTAACCAATTATCTGGCCCAAGGTTTGGTTCCCGATTTAATTGTCATATCACGAGTTTCGTCAACCATAAAATATTTAACACCACTCATATGTTAAATAACACGTATAATATAATCAATCCAACCATGATAATATTGTACCAAAATCCAAGTAACTCCACACAACAACACGATATAACAACATCATACCAATAAATCAATTGATCGGAAAGTACATTTTCTTCCCTTCCGATTCCCATCCTCCATATTAACATAGAAACACATTCAAAGATATAAAATATAATATAGCAAAGTATACATGTATATTAATATTACCATTTAATATCTATATATAAATTAACTATATCATATCAATATAAATCCATAAACCAATGTTATTCTCAACCAATAACCATAGTCCATCATCACCAAACCTTTTAAAAATTATTTTATTTTAAAATATCATTTTACTTACCATGAACCGTAGATCAAAAACTAAAACATATTTCTAGAACCATTTTTACATCTTAATGACGCATGGACTACGTTAACAATGCAAATTAAAACTTGTGGCAAGTGAGGTTTACTCACCTTAAATCCCGCTGCATCTTCTCACAACAAAGAAAGTACGAATCACTGAAATGAATCCGTACCAAAGGCATCATGTAACCTAATCATAGCAAGATTACAACTCAATATCATTTGAGATACACAAGAACAACAGTCAAGGTCCAACTCCCCTCACCTAACCTAACTCGAAGTTACAACGCTCAAGGCACAACTTAATTAGAGACTAGTTAAAGTCTCCACACTATCCCAAACGTTGTTAAGTCGGAACCACATAGAATTCAACCTCGAATCCACATGGATTAACCTTCTTAAATAATCAAAACTCAAACTAGTTAAAATTGAAATTAATATAGATCTAACTCAATTTATAGCTCCATATAACCCGAAGACTTGTCATTTGAGACAACTCTTTCTCTGAGACCTTCCAAGGTCGTAAAGCCACTCTGATAGATCAATATTACCACCTACACCACATCTCAAGGTCTAGACTATAAAGAATAGACAATCAAACAATCAAAAACTCTAACATGTTCATATGATAACCAAATACTACAAATACATAACAAATCGCTTGTATTGACGAGCATGAAGCACTAGAGTCTTCAAAGGCTCTGCAACAAGTCGGATGCAACCTTGCAAGCCACTAAAAAGGGTTGTCTAAGGCTTTTTGCACACACACTTCCCCCACATTCTTGAATTCTCCACTAACTAACTTCAAAAACATTAACATAAAATCATGACAATAAGCATACGCACATGTGGAAGTCCCAAAATCAACTGAAAAACTGCCCCAAGTTGCTGCTGCCATGGGAACTCAAAATTGGATTCTTCAAGCTTCAAACTGAGCTCCAAAATTTCATGGTCAATGGTCGTGACTAGGAGGAAGAAGCGAAGCTTTTTGGGTCAGTTGCACCACTAGTGAACACCAGAAAACACAGTCGAAAAAGGTTGAAGCGCCGAGTCACTGCTATAACTCATACTTGTCGATATGCAACTTCCAAATCAAAGTGGGTCAAACCACTACCACAAATGAGGTTGCAAGGATGAGAGAAGCCATTCTGGTTTTGGTTGCGCCGCCAAAGGTCACCGGAATCAAAACCGGGTCACAGTCATGTCGTCGAGTCATCTTTCGGCCTTCGATGCGCACAATTTGGCACGAGACTACACGAGCCACCATCACAGGGAGGCGCGCAGGGTGGAGACGAAGAGATCTGGGCTGACTCCATGATGAGTGCTCGATTCCTCGACATCAATATTTACCCATGTACACATCATTAGTAGTATAAAGGAAGAGGGTATCGTTCACAAACCGGGGATCCAACCAGGGCTTAGGATCACAACACTTAACACGAATTCATAAAGATATAAAAGGTGTGATATAGGTTGATTGAGATATAAAAACAGTAAATAAAACCTAAACTAATATGTACATGTGATCAACCAACCAACACATAAACAATCACCAAAACAAGTCACTTAAAGAAATCGAAACAAGTTCTATATCTTTCTTGAGAATCATGCCGAGACTAGTCCATGAACAACTAAGGTTTGATCATGCAATTTAAGTTCCAAATCAGTAACCTATATGCATAGACACTTAACACATTCAAGTCTTGCCACTCGGCTTCATTGAAATCTAACATGTTCATCTTACCATACAATCCCAAAGCCATGCATATCGAATTCATCAAGTATGTCACCTACTTAACCCCTAATCATGCAATTTCGAAAATCACATAGAAAAGAATAAACATGTTCATAGCATAAGTCTTTAATTCAACAACCTAAATATCATGCTACAACCATAATCATAACACTTAGGAATCGAAATTGCTCATCAATAGTACACGGAAAAAACCAAAAACAGAAAAATTCATAAAGCCAAAACATGAATTCGAATCTTTATATAAATTGAATCAAGTAGCTATTTCATAGACAAAATTGAAACAAGATTACACTACACAAATCGCATCCTCATCCAAGAACAAGAAAACCAAAACCGAATTGAAACAAAGAGAGAATCATGGTTACACTTTATCAATCAATCGATTCTACAAGGTGTAGCCAAGACTTCTAGGGGAATGGAACCTCTTCTCAATCATGTTTGAAGGCTATAGATGAAGGTGGAGAATGGTGGAATCGGTTTTAGGATTTCTTGGAAGGGTGAGGGATTAATTCGGCAGAGCTAGGCTTGTGCTTGTGTGCAAGGTTGATGATGATCTGAATGGGGAGACCGAGCCTCTATATATAGGAGTCTATGAAGCCCTCTTGCCGTCCCTTAAGGAGATAGAAACCAATTGGAAAACTGAAATCTTCTTTGTTATGGATTTTGATTCATGTACTCCATATCCAACTTGATGTGGGAAACCAAATCAAATAGGGAGACCACATAAGGGCTGCACGGCATCTCTCTTGGTCCAACTAGGAGTAGCTAGGCCGGCCTCTTCTTCTCCTTCTTCAACTCGAGCATGATTACATTGTCTCACTAGGAATGCATCACGGCATCTCTACTCCCTTTCCAAATATGGTTTGTCTTTCCTGAAAAGAATTCGACGATTAAGGAATAGGAAAGAATGGAAATAGGAAAGTAGAGTCCTAGTCGAGTAAGGAATCCTAGCTCAATAAGGAGTTCAAACACTTAGCACAATTTCATCATCAATTCATCTAAATTCGAAATAGCTCTCCTTAGAACATAGAAATGACAAATATGAACCTAAAATAAATAAATAAATAAGAAGTAACAAAGCATAAGAATATGGTATATAAACATTAAGAACGTCACACTTGTGCTCCTATCACTCCATCGCTTGGAACCACCGGAGCGCGCCGAAAAATCCGGGTCGGGTCGGGTCAAAAGGAAAACTTTGACGCTGAAAGAGTTGCGCATGAGTGAAGATAAAGAGAAAGAGTGTATTGCGTATAAAATGAAACCCTAAAAGGAATTTTCTCTATTTATACTTAAAAATTTTGGAGCCCGAAACTTGTGTTGATTATAACTTATTCATACAATCTCCAAATCACGCGTGCCGCATGTCTACGAACTCGTATCAACGAGCTCTACGACTTTTATAAAAGAAGTTTTCTGAGATTCCCAATGAAGAAAAAGTCAACTCTTAGACTTTTTAAATTGAACGTTCTGAGTACTCAATCGTTC
Source organism: Argentina anserina (assembly GCF_933775445.1). Classification (NCBI taxonomy): domain Eukaryota; kingdom Viridiplantae; phylum Streptophyta; class Magnoliopsida; order Rosales; family Rosaceae; genus Argentina; species Argentina anserina. The sequence continues at coordinate 8,445,996 of NC_065873.1, read as the reverse complement.
GATCACTTTCATTTTCAACCTAGTATTATAAAATTCGACAACGACCAACTTAATAATATCCAGGAACTCGTTGGACAATTCCATATTACAAGCAAGTACATCCTAATTGTTTGCAACCAAATAAGATGAACATGTCAAAGATATACATGCATGAAATATGGAATCGACGAACAAGTTGATACGATAATCATGTCATCTGGAAAATGCTAAATCAATAATCATGCTTCATGGTATTCAAAAACTAATCTACTAACATGCTTTTTCAATCTAAATAGTAAACAACAAATCCAATTATCATTGATAAAAACAAATAAGGTCTAATTGCAAATTATATAGAAAACAAAACCTATGGTGTTCATGGTTACACTTTTAAGGAGATATTCAAAGGGATGGATGATGGATCAGTAGAGATGGGAGATGGATGCCTCGTCTTGCTTCTACTCTTGGAGAAATCAGACTTTTAAAGAGAAAGAGTAGGATGATGGTTTATGTGTCTCGGATTGTTGTTCTGTGTCAAACGAGTGCTTTAAAATGTACATAGAGGCTCTCTATATATAGAGAAATGATGATGTCTAAGGAATTCTCAACCAATTAGAGAAGAGGAAGAAAACCCAAAGAAATCAGAATTGTAATCTTCCTTGCGCATAGCAATTCTTGAACTCGGCCTCCTATATGTCTTGATACATTCTCAGGCAATAAAGACTTCTCAATCTGAATATTATCTCTTAGAATATCTTCTTTATGAAGATAGATCTCGAAAATACTCTCCCAAAATAATCTCGAATGCATATCTTCGTCACAAAGTCGTTTCCATTTAGGATTTTTGAAATCGCATGATTCTGACCTCTAGGAAAAGATTACGTCATCACTTCCTCTAGACATCATAGATTGACTTGATTCCAAATCATACAGAAGTAGACTCACAAAGTTTTATATCCATATATGACACATTTTCTGGTTCAATGTGAGCTGTCCATGGCAATATGTCGAAGTTGGATGACATGCACTTTCTAGATTCTTGATTCTTCTAGGATTTGACTTATGGGCTTTCCAATTAATTCTCCGTCATAATTATTGGGCTTGAATGAGTTCCTGATCCAAATAGGACTCTTCATACAACATTAATGCTCAACTACTCGATCATAGCTCCTCATGTAGCAAGGATTTTTGGCATCATAAGGAAACAACTCCTTATTCAATTCGAATTCATTACTTATGTTCATTTACACTCTTTATCCATCATTGTGCAACCATGACACCTATAACACAAAACTAAGTAAATACTAAGATAATAAAAGAAAAACATAGCAAAATTAGGGTAGGTTAACCGCTATTTTCATAGACAAATTTACGTTGATCATGAATTCATTCATTCAAGGGCAAACGTAAGTCAAGAAAGTTTTTACATATCCACCCGCTATCAACTGAATGATAGACAAAGCTTCATGGTAAATATACCATTGTGATACATAGGATAGACCAATTATCCAAGCAACTTTTGCACGATGCAAGGAAAAAAAAACTTACACCATGACTAGCATGGCTTCGGCAACATTCAAAGTAAGGCAGTTAAAACAAAATAAACTAAACTTCATACATAAAATAAATAAATAAATCAAAAGATAGAAGTAAGGACTATACTAGGCCAAAATATGGATTAGACAATACCAGATTTGAAATAGAAACCCAGAGCTCCCCTTTTCTCTCGTTTTTTCCAAAATCCACCCAGATCGAGCTCCCTTTTTCTCTTGTTCGAATTCAATCCACCATTTTCTTGTATTTACTCTATTGCATTCACCCCAGAGCTAAACCCAGATCAAGCTAAACTTCTTTTCCCTCTGAGTTATGGCCGATCTCAATAGCTTTGAGGTTGTTGCATAAAGGTAAGAATTCTTCGAGTTGAATGAGGGTTTTCTATTTCGATTTGGGAATTAGGATTTTTGATTCATGAGCATGAATTTGATTTTCGAGGATGTAGGTATAGCTAAAGAGCATACGTTTTGGAGTTTATAGCACAAACACAAACTCTATATGCGACGTACGGTGCGGTAGGGAAAAGCACAAGGTCGATCTACATATCTACATACGAGATTGGGCTCGGGAAGATCTGGGCAGACTCGGCCCTGGCTATAGGCCTAGAAGGCAACTCCCTAGAGCCCTCATTTGTAAGGGGCCCTAAAATCTTAGTTTAATCTTATAATTAATTAAACACTGCCTAGAGCGCTCATGAAACACTATTCACAAATCATTGTTCGAATCTCTCCCAAACGCTAACCCAGATCGGTAGGAGAAGAAGAGACGCTTCTAACGCCACCGGTCTCACTTAATTCCGTCGTTGGACGACAGAGATATGGCCGGAGAAAGATTCGGCAACAAATAGGGAAAAATCGCGTGAACAGTAACCGAGTTGATTTTGGAAAAAAAATAATTTTCTGATTTTAAATCTCCTCTCTTTCCTTTTATACTATTTCCAAAATCGGAAAATAAACTTTCATTGCTAGCAACTTTCACATACGATATCTGATTAAAGCTTGTCACGCATCTATGAACTCGTATTAACGAACTCTACAACTTTCAAGAATGAAGTTTTCTAATATTCCTAACGGATAAAAAATCAACTCTTGACCTCTCACGGTAACGTTTCTGAGTATAAATCGCTCAAACACTTTCATTTTCTCCCTCGTACTATATAATTGGATCATTACCAATTTAAATATCTCCGAATAATAATTATAAAATAATTATAAATTTATGAGATATTACATTTCACCCCCTTAAAGAAATTTCGTCCCGAAATTTAAGCGCACTACTTAGCCACTAATTCTTAACTTCCCAAAACTTCAATTCATCTTCCCCCAACAAATTTCCTCTTTATGATACCTCCACGAGGCGATCACAGCTGACTTTTCTTCTATCATGGTGTTATATAACTTCATCGTGTCTAAAATGAAATTTAACAATGAGCATAATAACACCACTCAAAGATAACCACAACTCAAACATCCAAGATCAAATGCAAAACAAGATGTTCCACAGAACAAGACCCTTAAGAAATAAGGTGAATCTAGAAACAAACTTCATTATTCAACCAAATTCCAACAGGTCATAACTGCATTTACTTATATAACACACATGTCAATTAACTAACTTTGACTAGGGATGTTATACATATATATATATGATCGAGACCAGACATTCGTGAAATAGCTAAAATGCGGACGACACATATGTTAGTCATACAATTAAACACATTTTCGTTTGGGTCCCACACCATATCTTCTCCTCTTATTTTATCGTCTATCTACTCATAAACCTCTCTCCTCTATGTCTCAATCTTAAACAAAATCTTTTGATTCAAAATCAAATTTCTTAGTTCCTATAGTTTTAAAAACAGAGCTGAGAACAAGATATATATCAAAATTGAAAACCAAATGGTTTCGCAACAGTATTCGCAGTAGCCCCGAATTAATAAGCAACCGACACATTAAACCCGTCGTGTCGACTACATATCAACCCGAAACTACAAGGCTATGAATAGAAATAAAAATAAACCAACGATAAGACATGAGGAGCAAATGAAATATTAACGCAAATAAATAGACATGGAAGGTAGCAATGTAAGACTTAAACATCAAACAAATAACATGTCTAAGTCTCAATAGCCAACTCGGTCCGACATGAAGGTAAATAACCAGGTCGGAAGACGAGGAATACCAGAGTACGCCAATTGCGTCAACTGGATCCAACTTGGAGATCGGAAAGCTAAACACTGTGAAGTAAGAACATCGAGACTAGATAGCACCTAACGAGCCTCAAACGCTATCAAACTACTAGCCTCCAGACCAACACCACTAGATACCGGAAAAACAAGAGGTGAGCAGTCATCCTCGCTAACACGTTTTATGGCCGATACCCTACCGTGGAATGGTTTGAAAACGAAAGAAAATAAGATAAGGGTGCAATGCTCAAATGTAAGAACATATAAATGTGCGCTCAAGTAGGAAGTGAGAAAATGGAGTGAAGGAATAACCAAAATGACGTTTGGTTATTGATAGGCAGGAAGATATCCATATGTTCAAAATAGAGCTAACACCATGGTCGGATGATATAATAAAGAAAACCATAGGAATATCGACATCCCTGCTGATCGAAGCCTCGGCTCACCTTCATGTGAACTAAGCGTCTAGTACTACATATTCATGAGTCATGGTACCAGAAATCAGGACAATGGTACCACTAACGATAAAGTATACGGTGCCGGATATCAGAACAACTGAATCACCATAAATAGTAATACACATGGTCAGTACCAGATATCAGGACGACTGTATCACCGATAATATAGTATAGTGTCAGACATCAGGACAACGGAATAACCAATACTACATAAGACACAGTGCTGAATATCAGGATGATAGAATCACCGATAACAAAGCATGGTGCCGGATATCAGAACAACAGAATCACCATAGATAAAGTATAATTGGTGCCGGATAACATGACAACAGAATCACTGATAGATTATATAAATAAATATCATATGTGGATAAATATAGTTTCTAATCCCTACTGACATGTGCCACAGTTCACCCAAGAAGGTGAACGAGTACTAACTACTAGTTAATTATAAGTAACGATGTTGGAAATAAGAACAACGTGTACCTGAAATCACAAAAAGACGTCAACAACCAAACGATACGAAAGTTAAAGATATATAGTGTGATAAATGTCATGGTCAAATATCCATTTCCTAGTTTGACTAGAAAAGATCAAAGATTGACCATGGCGTTGACCAAGTCCACTGAATTGACCAAACCTCAGTATACTCGATAACTGTCTATTTAGGTTACCGAATGATACTCGTTGCACCTTAGGATTGTAAGATACTTAATAATGTAATGATGATTTACTTTATTACTTCTGACAATTCTAACTTAAGTGTGTCCTCGATCCTCGAGCCGAGCGAGAACCGAGGTTAGTGAATAAATATAAATAAACGTCATTATTAGCGTCATCATAAGGTTAAATTATTTTTTGTGAAATGACTCTTGATTTTAAAACTAAAACCACATGGGTAAATAGTAAAGTCATAAATTAGTGAAAAGGTAAAACTGTAAAGGTTAATAGTAAACATATAAAGGTGAAATTGTAATTTTTAAATCAGTAAATCTACCAGGGGTACTCTAGTAATTTCACATGGCTGTAAAATAGTAAAAGGGTAAGCTTAGCTCGGTAAAACAAGGGTTTTCACCCTTACACCTCCAATCACCGATACGGCCTCTAAATTTGATTCCTAACACTCGTAATCCAACATGCAACCACACAATGACAACCCAACAAGCATAAACTACAAGAATCAAAGCAAATGAGGTGGGATTGTTATCTCAACGATCCTACGATTTCGGGTCGGCGTTACTGCGTTCCTCCCTGCCTCACACTTGCATCACCACAGTTGCAGCTCCATGCCTCGTCACGCTCTGCTGCTGCCTACAAGCCTCTAGGTTGTCCCCCATCTCTCGTCGTTGTCTAGAGTGAGAAAGGACTCGTCATAGATGATGGTTTCTTGGCAGAACCCAAAACAAAAGGAGGAAAAGTTTAGGGATTAGTTTCTAAGCATTTGAGTGAGATCAGTTCATAAACAGAGTAGAGATTTCGGGAATTACTAAGGAAAGAGGATTCGATCGCTAGAGCTCGAAAGCTCGTCGGAATCCTCAAGATCACACTGACTATCCTCCCCTCAATTTTATGTTAATCAATCTCAAATCTCACATGCAATTTAGGGGTTTTGTAAAGGAAAGGGAAAGGAACATTTTGTTGGTCGAGCGCCGAACCAGTTCGGCCAGACAGCGGCGGCCCACGGCGCTAAAGCCGTTGTGGTTTTTGGGTTCGTACGGGAAGAGAGAGACCAAGCGGAGAGAGAGAGGAAGAAGAACAAGAAAAAGAAATAAGCAATTTTTGGCCGTCCATTCTGAATAAATGAGATAGAAATAAGGTATGGAAAAAAGCAAAAATAGCGCTTCTAAAGATCATTAATGGGTTTGTTCAGGGAAAGAATTAATGATATAGAAGGGGAGAGAGTGGAAGCTTCTTATAATCAAGTAGAGTCGATTATCCTCTTTCAATCTCGGTGGCCATGTCTGGGTTTAAGGATTGAAATTTTTAGTTTGTGTTTCTGAGTTTAGAATGAGAGATGAGTGAACCCAGGAGTAAAAGAGAGTTGACCCACGAGAAAATGAAATTAATGCTCTGCAGACACATAGCTCATCCAGATGCAGCTATCACATACCCTTCTACGGTCATCTTACAGACGGATCAAGAAGTTGTGCAACTAAGAAATCCCTCACAATAGTACATATGATAGACTACAATTTAAACATGAATTTTCTATTGTACACACATAAAACTTATTGAAATAAATAATATTCATTAAATAATTAAATCGACTATGGACCCAACAAATTGCATACATAGCTTGAAAGTCGACAAAGTCAATAACGTTCCGAGAGGGACACGCGGCAACACATAAATGAATAGTCAGAATAAAATATCTTAATTTTGACTAAAATCAAGTATTAAAATTCTTCGACAATTTGGTATCAATCAATCTATGTTGATCATCAAAATGGAAGTTGGACATTTAATTAAATTGGTGAAATTCCTTAGTGGTTGTAATTAAGTCAATTATTTAAATATGATTAATTTAATTATAGAAATAATCATATTTGAACTAATCAGTAAATATAAATTGATTTAATTATATGATTAAGGAAATAAAGTTAACTCGGTGTCATCAAAATATTTCATACGTGGAGGAGCCTTGACATTGTAAATACCCTCTCCAAAATCAAGTGAGGGACTTCAGCCAAGAAGAGGAGCAGAAGACAAGGGAGACTTCAAATGTAGATGAAGATGACAAAGAAACCGAAGAAATCATTCTGAAGTTCAGAAACCTTCCATGCCCGAGAAGAATCAACAAGCTGCCAAGTAGCTAAGTCTTTCACAAGTGTCAAGCTCTAAAGTTGTCAAACTTCTGAAGATCAGCAAGATCCTAAGTAGTTGATTTCTTCACCAAATCAAGCTCCGAAGTCATCAAATTCTTGAAGAATCAACAAGCTCCCAAGTAGCCGATTCCCCCTTCACTAAATCAAGCTCTGAAGTCGTCAAGTTCTTAAAGAATCAACAAGCTTCTAAGTAGACGATTTCTTCACCAGCCTCAAGTTCAGAACTCGTCAAACTCCTGAAGAACCATCAAACTACCAAATAGACGATTTCTTCACCAACTTCAGATGGAGTACAAATCCCTATGCGGCATCACTTGTAGCCCAAACCTGATCAACATCAAAAGGCACTTGATCAACTTTCGTCTCTAAGTCTGTAACAAAGCAAAATCAAGTTCTTTAACAAGCTTGTGGAGGGTCAACAAGCACCAAGAAAACTTGTTGATCCATCCGCTATCAAAGCCAAAGAACATTCACCATGTGACACTGCTCGTGGTTCAAGTTCGATTGAAATCAAGCCTCTATAACCCTTGGTTAACTTTCTTCTACAAGTCGTCAACAAGAAAAGAAGTTCAAATCAAATTCATTCAATTCAAGATCAAGTGTTAGTCACTCTTGAATTAAATCATTATCGGAAATCAAATCAGAAGACATTCTTGTAAAAGAATACCCAGAAAGATTGTAACCTGAAAATTCATAAATAAACTTATATTACTTTGTACACGCGTCTTTTTGTTATTTGTCACAGGATTTTTAGTGTCCACACATATATCCTGTAGGGTTACAAAAAACATAACTTCGCACCTACAATATAATTTAGCCCAAACTAAATATAGATATCGGATAAGAATATCTTCACTCACAATAATTCTCATCCAAGAACATCCCAAGATAGATCAGCCAACTTGAAAGCCAACCAACACAGCCAATTTAGTCATCGTCACCGCAAGTCCACCGCGCACACTAGTGCAACTTTGTCGTCGTGGCCACATCACTCTGATGAGACCTAAATCTAATGAAACACGCATGTCACTCTAAAAACTGAAGCCGATGCTCTCCATTGTTGTAGAGCCTTAATCAACGCCATACAAAAACCCGACATGACGCTGATGATGGTGAAAACCACCAAAAGCAAAGCCCCGCTGATCCAAAGCTGTCACCCCTAAACCACCAGCCACCTTCCCACAATGATATCTAGACTAAAACCTCAAGCAGAATCAAATTATCTAAAGCGAGCAATTCAAATCTAAGGATGTCATGGTGAGACAAATTATTCCTTGTCCAATAGCAAGCCAGGAGTTGTTGGCATAGCCGGAAGGCCAGTTGAACAATCGGGTGTCGTCAAATGAAGATTTTAATAAGACAGAGGCCACCGCTCTAGGGTGTATGAGAGAGAAAGGAAAAAAAACCGAAGTGGAGGATTCAAGGATGTTGGGTCAAGTCCAAGGGTACATTTGGAAGAAAACAATATCTTTATCCTCCTTGTATCAGGAACATTCAACATCAAATTCATTCTTTTCTTTTTTCTTTCACACAAGGTTGTATAGCTGGTTGAGTTAAGCCATCGCATCTCTATGAATCTCATTAGTTGTAAACATTTGTCTAAAGTAATCTTGCACAATACGTTTACTCATTTTCTTATCATCTTCATGCAATTGAGCCCTAACATCATAAGCCCTAAATGAGGTTCCTCTTCATAAGACCAGAGACTTTCTTATGAAAAAAGCCCGTGTTCGGTCTCCCTTTTTCAATCATTTTACCTTTATCTATGATTCTAAGGCAACACATTAAAGCCCAAAACTAGGTAACAATATACAATCCCAAGTAAAATACAATACTAGTTAGAACACTCCTCCAACTAGCCTCTTTGAGCTCCTTTCATCGATTGGTCGTTCTCCAATCCAATGACATGTTTACTAATTTGGAATGAAACTTATTAAAAATGTAATTCATCAGGAATGAGAGACGAAATAGATTTAGATGTGGAGATTTCAATTTCATTGAACTATTTACTTATAACATGGAATTAGAACATAAACAATACTAATTACAATTAATGTTGTTTACTTACCATTTGAATCAAAATTAAAATTCATTTGATTATTAAAATACCCCTATATATGTAGTCTTGTATATCTTCTACTTACTGATAGTGCTAGTATGCTACATCAATTTTACCAGCAGAATGACATACAAAGGTCACTACACTATTGTTTTTCTTTAGCATCCAATAAGACAAATCCAATTCCAATTAGATTTTCACCTATTGATCATATAGTATATAAATAAATAAACAATTAGAGAATATTATTAGAGAAAGAAAATAACTGACCTTAAGTACTCACATAGATTATATATGTGTGTGTGTGTGTATATATATATATATATATATATTCTCAATTTGGGTTATACAATTTGAAAATATTATTAATTACATTATGGTAGTTTTGGTAATAAAAATTGATACCAAAACTGATAGAGAAATGGATTCTGATACCCACCTCCCCATTTGAGTATTAAATTAGGGGGTTTGTCAAGAATCAAGTCTTAACGAGGAGATGAGACCCATATTAAATCCAATTCATTAATGTTTTAGTAAATAATAGAGTTCTCTCTTTATGGAATTAATTGATCAATTCTCAATTCCATTAAGTTAGTAAACTGCCACAAATCTTCTGCTCATTTCTTACTATTCTCGCTACTTTGGTGGTATGAACCATAGATATACCAAGTGGCCGACAGGGGAGATTTTATCAAGATTTCAGTTAATAAAGCAATTTAGGTATTGAATGAGTGCAACTTTGTTTTGTTGCATGAAATGAAAAGCAATCATTTAATCTGGTGGTTGAAATTAACATCTTTAACTAGTCCTCGTTGGAATGAGATAGTAGTAGTGTGCATAGTGACCAAATTAGCTCTTGATGTAGTAGATAATATATCATTATGTAAATTTAACTCCGATGTACTTGTGAAGCCTATTATTATCCAGTTTATGATGTCCGACCATTTCCCTCTATACAGAACACAAAGTTCTGATATTATTCCTCGTTATATGCACCACATTTCTCAAACCAAGAATCAAATCGCCCTTAAGAAGCTCCATGCACACCTTCTAACAACAGGCTTGCTTTTCATATCCCCTCATTTTCACTCTAAACTCATCATTTCATACTCCAAATGCCTTCCCCAACACAACAACCTTCTGACACTGACCAACTTCTTCAAATGCGTAAAATCGCAAAGCGTACTACCATTCAATGTGTTATTATCCGACTGGTGCCGAAATGGGTTTAATTCACATGCTCTCAAAACCTTGTCATTCATGCACAGTAGCCTTGTTCCTATCGATACCTCTGCTCTTTGTAGTTCCTTAACTGCTGCATCTTCTATCAAAGATGTTGGCTTCGGTAGAGGGATCCAGGCCCATGTGGTAAAGTCAGGGTGGTGCTCCAGTGTCTTTGTTGGGAGTGCTCTGATTGACTTGTATGCGAAGTCATTGCTTATTGGAGATGCAGACAAAGTGTTTGATGAAATGCCGATGAGAAATACTGTTTGCGCAAATGCGCTTTTATCGGGTTACGGTGATGCCAAGTTGTGGGCTGAGGGAGTGGAGTTGTTACGGAAGATGCCGGCACTGAGTATGGAGTATGATCACTTCACTTTGTCCGCAGCATTACGCGCCTGTGCTGGGCTAGCTGCTGTTGAATTGGGTAGGCAGGTACATGGCTATTTGATCCGTTCTGTTTGTGATGTGGGGAGCGATGTGTTTCTGTTGAGTTCCTTGATTGAAATGTATGGTAAATGTGGGATGGTAGCAAAGGCTTGGCGAGTTTTCGAGTTTGCTGGAAAAGGAGAGGGGAAAAGAGATGTGGTTATGTGGACTTCACTTCTTGGTGTGTACGGTAGGAACGGATACTATAAAGAGGTAATTGAACTGTTTACAGATATGTTGATGGAAGGAATTAATCCAGATGGGGTGGCGTTTGTGACGGTCATCTCAGCTTGTGCTCATACCGGTCATTTGCAGCTCGGCATTGAGTATTTTGAGTCCATGGAACTCGAGTTCAACTTGAAACCAAATCCAGAACATTACAACTGTCTAGTTGATTTGTTCTGTAGGGCTGGTGAATTGGGCAAGGCCTGGAAGCTTGTTGATGAGTTGCTTAGTAAAGATAACAGCAGCTGCACTGTTCCTATGTGGGGAGATTTGCTTAATGGTTGCAAAGATCAAGATGATCTTGAATTGGGTAAAATGGCTGCACAAGGGGCACTTGAGTTGAATCCTCATAATGATGGTATTTATGTCCTGCTGTCGAATTTGTATGCCAAATTCGGAATGTGGGATGAGATTGACCATTTGAGGGGATTGATGAAAGAAAAGGGTTTAAGGAAAGATGTCGCATATAGCCGGATAGAAGTCACAAATTGATTAGCCTAAGTTCGAGTGTGTGAATAAGCGATGCAGAGTATGGGGATGGGTTTGCTGAAACTCCCCTCAACCTTTTGTCCTTTTGGCATCATATTTTAGAAAGGAGAGGTTGAGGCAGATTACAATGCATGTAGAAGCCATGGGACTGCTTACTTTCAAGTTTTCAATTTCAAGCATCATCTCCTTCAGAACAATTTCAATGCTTCCTTTATCAGGTCACTGTCCCCATCATCTATTCGAATGAATGCAAACTGTAGAAACAGGACAGACCTAGTGTATTCTTCATGGCAGTGTTCTTCATGTATTAGCATAGGCAGCTTCCAAGGTACGAATTCAGTTTCCTAATGCAACAATGTGTGCAAGTGAATAGGCAATTCTTAAAGCATGACTACGGCCCAAAGCTTGCGAAACAGGAGCCTATTCTGGAACCATCCACAGAAGGCAGAGCCGCAGAGGCTTCACTGAAGGGTGTTATGGTAATTTAAACTGAATATATTCTAATTGGAGTGACTGAAGTACCCCTTTCTGCTCAGTATAAGTGGTCGGCAAGGAGACAAATCGAAATACAGTCGTCGCATACGATAGCAGCTCGAGGGAAGCTTCGACACCGCAGTGGTCTGCAACTTGGCGCCAGAAACCCTAAAGAGTAAAGAGTAAAGAGAGAAGAGCTCTCTCTGTCTGCAAGGACACATGAGCAATATTTGATCTACCATAATGGATGGTCCAGACCAGCCTGACACCAGCGCCCCCACCCCAAAACCTCAGCGCGCCAAGATGGTTAAACTCGAAGACACTGAAAAGAAGGTAACTTTCGTGTTTTTACAGTTACCCATTTCCGATTTTACTGAAACAGAAATACCCATTTGAAGATAGCTCTGAAACCTCACCTTTGTGACCTGGTTGGGTGTTGTATCAAATGGTTCTTTATGGAGCTTGAGGACACATTTTGATATGAGTTGAAATTTGGGTCATTTTACATTGTTCTAATAAGAATGCTGTTACCATTTAGAGCTCTGGACAGAATATGCTGTAAAGATAAATTGTGGGTTTTTATTATATTCCAGTTCATGTAACATTGTGTAGATTTTTCATAAGAAACTCAAAGATGTTGAGATTAGTGTTCCGATAGTGTATGGCAATATTGCTGTAATAACCCTAGATTTTAAAACAATATGTGAATTGTTTTGAATTCTATTAAGTTTTGGAATTTCAAATAAAATGAAACTTATTGTTTGCGATGTTTTGAAACGAAAAACGGAAACGTTTTCGGAACGTTTATTAAGAAAAACGTTACGTTTCCGAACGATTTTATCGACTTTTATTTCGTCGCTCGGTTGTGAAAACTTTCTTCACGGAAGTTGTAGAGCTCGTCGATACGAGTTCGTGGATATGTGACGCGTTCGAATCGGACGTCGGAGGTAAAAGTTATTAACGTCGGAAGTTAGTTTCCGATTTGGAAACTAGTATAAATAGGTAATTATAGGATTAGGGTTTCCTTAATCAGAAACCCTCATCTCACTTCTCTCTCTCTTCATTTCGCCGCACTCTCTCTCTCTCTCTCTCCCTCTCACCCCGAAACTTCTTCCTCTTCCTCAATCGAGATTCTCTCTTCGATCCTCCTTCTCTGGACCGCCGTCACGCGCACCGCCTGGCTCGGCGTCGTCGCAGGGACAGCCACAGCTACCCTCGAGCTCGCCACACCTCCCCGCGCCGGCGTGAGTGCCTCAGCTCCAACCCGAGGTCTGCAGATTTCATCGCCGCTGGCATGCATCCCTCCGACGATCACCGATGACTCCAAGGCGTGGATTAGGTAAGGGTGAGTTGATTTAGTCGATTGTTTGGTTGTTTGGTGTGTTTGTGTTGGATTAGAAGGATTTGTTGCAGATCGGGGATGGAGGAAGGAGGAGGGGGACACCGCCGCTTTAAGCGGCGCGTGTGAGGGCGTGGGTAGGCTAGGGGCAGCGTGACGCCGAGGGGAAGGAGAAGGTAAGGAAGAGGGTGGTTTTGGAGGCGGCGGTGGCGAGATACGCGCCGTGGTTAGCCTCGGCGCGTGGGCCCCACGCGCGGCCGGCCGGAGGTGGCGCGTGTGCCACACGCGCCGCCGTGTGAGGCGGTGTAATTAGTTTTGACTGAAGGGGTATTTTGGTAATTTAATGTATACGGTAAATGTAAATGTAATTTTTATTTACTACGGTAAATGTAAGAAAATTTTACCTTCGGTAAATGTAAATATAAATTACTTTCAGTAAATGTAAAAAGTAATTTTGTAAAAGGGTAATTTAGTATATTTTATTTACTGAATTTGTATTTACATTTAAATCGTACGTATACGTACAGAAATACGTATTAATATTTATACGTACAGAAATACGTATTAAATATTTATACGTACAGAAATACGTATTAATATTTATACGTACAGAAATACGTATTAATATTATACGTACAGAATTACGTATTATTATTTATACGTACATAAATACGTATTTAATATTTATACGTACAGAAATACGTACATAATAATTATACGTACAGAAATACGTATATATATTATTTATACGTACAGAAATACGTATATAGTACTTATACGTACAGAAATACGTATATAGTACTTATACGTACAGAAATACGTATTAATTGAGTATTGTACAGTAACCGTGAATAGTGAACAGTGAACAGTAATTTCGTAAAACCGAAAATTGCTGAACAGTAATCGATTATTACTGTTTCGGCATTTAAAGGTTTACGAAACGATCCTAAATTCCTTTCTTGTCTTTTCAAGGTGATCGTTAAATCAAGGAAAGGAATTATCATCGGGAATTGTGGATTTACGCTCGAATCTATAAGGTGAGTAAAATCTCACTGAATTACGAATCTACCCTCGTGGTGATTCAACATTTTTGCAAGTGTGTTTATTTAATAAATTACAACATGTATATAACTTAGTGGACTACGTATATATAGTATAATGGTAATAAATACATATATATATATATATATAGTTCATTAAATTACATACTGTTATTAATTTATTAAAAATAGTCATTTCGGTGACAGAAAAATTGTGCATGTGTGATTTTAATGGTACGATATGATGTGAGATTATCGTACGTAATTTTTCAGGTGTTTATGAAATATGACATGTATATGATATAGTGGACTATGTATATATTGTATAAATGGTAAATAAATACGAATATATATAGTTTGCTATATAATATACTGTTATGATTTTTATTATGATATATTGTGAAAGTTTTAAAACGTACAATATGATGAGTGATTATTGTACATGATTTTATCACGGAAAATGTGAAATATTGTGATTTGTCTTCGGACGTGATGTGTGGTACAATATGATGTGAGATTATTGCGCATGTGATTTTATCACGGAAAATGTGAAATATTGTGATTTGTCTTCGGACGTGATGTGTGGTACAATATGATGTGAGATTATTGTACATGTGAGGCAAGTCGGAACCTAGCCTTTGGCCGGGCGAAAGTTACGATACAGTTAGAGCTCTAGTCTGTCTGCCATAGTACTGCATGAAGGTAACGGGTGGTTATCTGCTCATGGGTACTCAGCTTGTTGTGGATGTTGGGTGACGGGTGGTTACCCAACATCAGCGGTATACTAAGTGAGGGGTAACAGATGTGTACCAGCGCTCATTAGTTACCATTTTGTGAAAGTATTAGAGTAACCAGATGGGTTGCTCGTTTTCTCATGATTTTCTTTATACTGTGTTGATGTGGAGTTGTGTCTTTTATGAGACGAGAGTTATTTTAATATTTTACTCATACGAGCTGTAAAGCTTACCGGGTTTGTGTTGCAATCCCGGTGCACCAATTTCAATGGTGTAGGGGATACTTCCGCAGGTGCTGAGTAGTGGTGATTGAGTGACGACTCCGAAGACTCGAAGTCGATCGCATCCAGTCGTGGTGAGGTTCCATCGTCGATTGTGTGTGAGATTTGGTGTGATTTTATTAGTGAGGTTGTTGTGAGGATTATACAATTCCATTGTTATATGTTGAATTATCATTTGGTTTGTTATAATCGGCTTGACTGAGTTATGTTTTAAACTCAGAGGTGATCCGCTGTGACACTAAGATGATTTCGAATTCATTGAGATTATTTTGTGTTTAACGATTTTAAAATTTTGAGTTTTTAAGCTCGAAATTTTAGGGTCGTTACAATTGCATTCTGGCTCGGTAAGAAGGCAAACGAGTAAGTATTTGTTTGACTGGTGCTAGCTTTATTGGTTTCTTGCATTTCGTACACGTTGATTTGAATGTTTGAATAAATTTGGGATATGTAATTAGGTACCAATCACATAAGTGGACTGTGTATGTTCGTGGGGCAACAAATGAGGATCTTGGAGTGGTGATAAAGCGTGTTGTTTTCCAGTTGCATTCCAGTTTCAACAATCCCACTAGGGTGGTTGAGTCACCGCCATTTGAGTTATCAGAATGTGGCTGGGGTGAATTTGAAATCGCGATTACATTATTCTTCCATAGTGATGTTTGTGAGAAGCCATTAAACTTGTGAGTTTCTTTAAATACCATCCAATGTTCTTCCACGACTATACTCATGTACTTGCTATTTGGCTACAGTTCATGTGTATGTACTTTCAATTTTGTACCGTCAAAGCAACCCTCAAGAAAGGAATAATATAACGATAACCAATTGTTAAGAAGCCACTTTAGTTGGCTATAAATTTCCAATGTAAATATGCTTGTTCGCCATCTCCGAGTTACTGTACACAGATACCTTCTACTATGTACTGTATTGTTTTAGAAACAGTTAGGTATGTGTTTAACTGATAGACTAAGTACAAACTAGAAATTTGATTGAATTCTTTATATGGCATCATTGTTTCTATATGGTTTATTCCATAGTATCAATATGTTTTAAGGTGCCTTTATTTTCATATTAGTTTGATGTTAAATTTTAATAGCACAAACTGAACAACCAAACAAGATGTTTCTTTTTTGTCATGCTTTGGCAGTGGATGTAGTCTGTAAAACTTTCTAATAGAGGATGTTAGTACACACAATACATATGGAAAGCCCTATAACAAGTAAATATAAATTAAGGCTTCTGATGTATTAGTGTTACAATTTCTTCACAGATTTCATCATTTGAAGTTGTACCCAGAAGATGAATGTGGTCCTATGTCGACCAAGAAACCTGTGGTCGTGGAATCCTATGATGAGATTGTGTTCCTTGAGCCTTCAGAGAGTTTTTTAGCTCGTGTCCAGAATCATCCTGCTATAGTCTTTCCCACATTACCTTCTGGTTTGACTTTACCTCTGCCTGGTATAACTTATTCTGCCTTCCTATTTGCAATTTGTTATTTTTACTGTTGCGGATGTATAATATTCATTTTCGTTGCATGTAGTGCCAGTTGAAGACCCAAGTAAAAGAAAGAGAGGTGACACAAAAGATCATCCACTGACCCAGTGGTTCATGAATTTTTCAGAAGCTGATGAGCTTCTACAACTGGCTGCAGCTCGTCAGCAGGTGATCATTACTTGGTCTGAACTTTTCTGGATAAATGATAATGATCTTCTACCTGATTGATGTTATAGATTTTCTTGCATTGTTGTGAGTTATTTACTCCTGCATTGAAGCTTAATTAGTATGTACTTCCTGAATTTCTTTCTTCGTAGTCAAATCTTTTCTGTGGAATGCATTTAAGTGCTTATGTTTAACCTATTGTTTTATTTTACTATGGAGAGAGTTCTTTTGGTGAGCACTCTGTTCATACACTTTTGACAGTTAAAAAAAAACTTGGTTAGACTTCTAAGGCTTGCCTTCCATATTTTGGAAGTATATTACACTTCTTATTGAAGTAAAATAATGCATTGTACTCACCCTCTCCTGAGCAGTTACATCTTTTTGGCAACTTTTGGAAGTACTAATTTAAGATTTTTCTCCATAGGTTAATGATGAAAGCATCATACATAAGTTTACTCATAATTTATTTAATGCTCATGAAACACGATAAAAGCTGTGAAGCTGGTGTTCAATTGTATAAGACACTTTAGGGTTAATTATGTGACAAACAGGAAACTAATGATATGCACTAAATTGATGACTTATGTAGTACAAACCAGGGTTAGTGTCTTTAATATAAAACTCATCATACGCTCAGATATACAGAAGTACAAAATCAATTACTGGCCATCCTCCCTTCAGTAGTCCTGCAATGAATTTGAACATTATTTGGTAGAAAATGCTGTTTAGATATTAGTTTATTGAACTGATTATTTGGGGGTGAAAATTTATAAAGATTTATCGATTGTTTGGGTCTGTTGCAGCACTCATACAGTTCAAAATGCTGATATGATATTAGTTTGAGCTGATTCTTTGGGTCTGTTGCTGATTAGCTATTAGTTTATTGAAATGATTTTTTATTGAACTGATTGTTTGCAGCACCAGTTATAAATTTCTTGTTTTCATCTGAACCGCACTTTGAACTGTATGAGACTATGAGTGCTGCAACTTGTAACAGTGGAATAACGTATGTGTAGGGCTCAAATGGCTCAATGAAACTTAAAACGCTATGGTATGGCTTTGCAGTGAGGGGTTGTAAAATAAGAAGGGGTGGCATATGATTTATAGGATCAAATATGTGTTCCGTTGGGGGTCATATGATCAAGGTTTTCTGAGTTTTGTTGGTAGTACAGAATCTAACCTGAAATTCTGAGTTTGGTGACCTAAAACTTAGAACTGGTGAGTCATATGGTTGGCCATTTTGAGGATTGGTGCTTTTCTTTTTTAATCCCAAGAACTGGCGCAGGCAATTCATCAGTTTTTTGTGTATTTCACCTATATAACAGAAGCAAAGACTTTGTTTCGTACCTTCTTTTGTTTCAATGTAATGATCAAATTTATAGAAAATGTATACAGATTGATATTATGGACCATTATTACTCTTACAATTAACTTTGAGAAACGGTCTTTAAAGATCATAGTGTTGAACCAGAGAGGAACTGGTTAAACGATCAAAACAAATTTGAAAATAGATTGCCTATTCTGTATTTTAGTTTCCCCAACATGCTCAAAGTACGTATGATGTCTATGAATTGACCAACTTTCTGATATCCTTACTGACGGTCTACCTTTCCACAGTCCCTAATGGCTCCACCATGTGGAGGCATGGGAGCATGGTATCTTTCTATAGTTAAGTCATATAATAATCCTTTGACTCAATAAATCCTCTATCCACTTACTGCTAAGTTCGCTAAGAGTCCTAAGACTAGTACTGTTTACTTAAATTCTAAAATCGGGAAACACTTCTCCACCGACTCCACGTTAAAAATTTTTCCATCTCTGGCATTCCGTCATGTGTTTATAACTACTGAAACTCAGAGTAAGAACTGGGTAGTTTTGAAATCTGAATCTTCCACTTATGCCATTGAATCCATGCAGTAGAAATTTTTTATAAAAGTTGGTTGGCTTTACAGAGATAAGTATTTTTCATATTAAGGTTACTCCATTTCAATGTATTGACTGATGATAGTGGGTCTCCAATGTAATAGGTGCAAGCTCATATTGCTAAATTTGGAAGAGAGATAAGTTTGATGAATGGCCAGCAACAACAAGTGAATACTGTCTCCGACCAGTGAAGGCATCAGATTTTCGTGACCTCAATTTCCAACTTGATTTTGCCGCAGCTTTCAGATTTTTTTTCATCATAGATGCTCATGGTGACATACAAGCATACCAATCATATGTATTGGATCCAGTGTTCTAAATATCGGATATATCGGCCGATATATCGGCGATATTTAGAAAACGATACGATATCGCCATATCGGTTGACTATATCGGTCAACGGTCAAATATCGGTCAAACCCCGATATATCGGTCAAATATCGGTCAAACTCCGATATATCGGTCAAACTTTGATTTTTTTATTATTTTCTCAATTTTTTTTTAATTTTTTAATATTTATTTCCTCTTTTTTTTTTAAAAAACTTTTTTTTTTTTCATTTTTTCATATATATATTTTTACTTTATATATTTTAAATATATATAATGAATTTCAAGTCTAAATAATCATTCTTAAATGCCTATTTTTATTATTAGATGTCGTTCGTGTACTTTAATTGTCATTAAATCAAGTATTTATTTTCTTTAGTTTACTTAGTACCGTTTTTTTAGTTTATTTGATACATATTAAAGTATAATTTTATAAATTTTATTGAAAATAAGCAAATCCGATAAAACCGATATATCCCCGATAAAACCGATATATCCTTCGATATATCGTTTTACCTCTCGACCGATACGATACCAAAAACGATATTTAGAACATTGATTGGATCAGCTATGAAAATATTTGCCCTTTCCCCTATTAGGTTTTCTTTTAACTGAACTTTGTGGTGTTACTCATCACAATGTGGCTATGTATAAAAAAATTCCAAAATGAAGAAAGTAAAAGTTTTATCCATAATCAAAGGAAGAGTAGTGTTAGTCTCTTACTTTGACACGTTAGTTATTGTTGAATATATTTTCGTTGATTATCTGTAAGATGAGATGATTAGATATGGCTGATATGCCAGTCACGAAATTGTTATCTTAATAAATTTGATCTTTCGAGCAAGTGTAATAGGTTCTGCATTGTTTTCATGGCAAAGGAGCATGGTTAGATTATTCTTCATACCCTCATTGGGATCCTGGGTAAGTTGGCTTCAACTCTATGCTACTGTTTTATTTTTCTTTTTGTGTCTCCTTTTTTATTACGAATCTGGATTTTAATTGTTGTAGCAATAGAGCTTATTTCTCAAATATTCTATATATGACCATCAAAGTTTTTTCCAAGAGAAAAAGGCTCGTATGGAGTTGATGGGTTGCTGCTGCCAAAAACTTACTCAAATCTCATGGATGTAACTGCACACAGTGAGCATAATCAGTCGTAGACAATACATATGACCATACGAGTCATGTGAGTCAATAGCAGGTACTTCCCGTAGTCCTACTGCGATATTGTGGAAATGTATTTTACCTGGGCCCTGCATGTTATGTTTATGGTTCTTGAAAATAACCTTTGTTTGTCATAAATCTTTGTTCTACACAGATCAGGTATGACTGTATGTGTCTATCCTTGTTCACATAAGCCCTTTGACATTGTAATTTGTTTGGGAGGTCAAAAAAATTATCTTGTTTCCTCCATAATGCATATGGTTATGGTATAATGATTGGTGTTTTGGTCAACTTTATGTTTTTACCTGCAAGTAACTCTTAGGGTAGAAAAAGGGTTATGGCGTAAACAATATCATCTTCAGTGTCATTGTCTCTTCATCATGTGTTTTCGACCACCCATTTGACATGCAGCAAGAACACATGGGTGGAACTAATTTCAATAATCTACATTTGATGGCATCAGTACTATCAATTACTTGATCCTCTTGTTATATACAGTCTTTTGTTTTGCGAGACTTGAGAATCCTATCCATACTTGACGAATAGATATGGATATGCTCGACACTATCTTTCATAATATTCTTTGACTAATCACTATTCTACGTCATATTTAGCGTATTTGTTTAAATCTTTGTATTGAACAACCCATATGACCATGCACCTCTGACATCATTGATAAAACGAATTATGCAGCTTCAAGGTTCAACGTTCTAGCATATCCACCCAGCTCACATGGGTGTGTATACTCCTCTCTATACATTTAACTTCTCCTGTTTTATACATATATGCTTATAGATAAATAACTGGCAGCTTTTAGTTAAATTTTATCTTATTTCTTACAAATCTTCAGGTATTGGTGAAAAGGACGAAGACAGCTGATAAAAGAAAAGGGTATGCCACCTAAACTCAGAAGACTGATAAGACATTCCACCTTCCATATTTGCAGTTACCGTTCAAGACTGGTGAGTAATCTTTATAGGCAAGTAAAACCAACAGCCGTTTTGAGCAGTTGGAAATGATCTCACAAGTCCTTACATTTGTTGTCCTTACAGGAGCAATTTGGGGCAAGAGTAACATGGCCTTCATGTGCCAAACCAAGAGCGAGTCACTATCACTCAAAATAAAAGGTCTGAAAAACAATACCATCAGTCTATTTAACCTTGCGGGGCACCGCATTTTCTTTGGTAATTAAGGTGGGCCTTTCTAGTCCCTCTTCTGTTTATTTATTCTTCTCTTCTCCAAATCAATCTCATTCACAGAACATGCAGGGCTTCTGGAGAAGATGGTGACATGCAGGTAACTGATACCTACGCATCTCTTTGGTGCTGGCTCTACAACTGATTTCAATTCCACCTACATGGACCCTCTAAAGTAAAAAAATCTACATATTTTCTACGTTATCGTAGCTGGCATGAGATGCATTGTCTAATTGGTCTGTTACAGCTTAAAACTTTTCGTGTGTGGTTGAAAAACTATATGAACTATCTTATACTGTGTTTTGGCAAGGTTAAGAAATAAAATGCAGATTTAAAGAAGGAATTCCGCAGGATATTAGTATCGAGTAACATTCTCTATAACTAAACTGTTTATTAGCATGTGTTAACCTTTGAAAGTTCTTGTTAGCGGACTGAGAAAGACAAATTGAAAAGACAGAAGTGTAGGACAATGCCGTATCAGGCATATATCTAGCTTTGCGGACCACCTTCTAAGGCTTAGAACATGGATGGGATATCGAATCTGTTGAAACGGTGCAGAGCTAGTGGTGTACGTTTGAAGTATACTTATGTCTTATTTGGAGCTCCTCTTTTGATTAGTGGTACTGGTTTCAGCAAGTACTAAATGTTTAGTCCACTAGGTTTTTTAGACTTGATCCGTTTGATGCGTCTTAACTAGCCGAGGCTCGTAACTGTATAGTTTTACCCCTTCGGCCATGTTAAAAGCCAAAAATCTGTTCTGCTAATTTAGGTTGGGAGTGTGGGAGTTAAAAAGCTCTTTAGGTACAAAGTAAAACCTTATACCCTGCAAAGCTCAATATTACTGAGTTTTTCAAGCTTTTCTTTTTTATCTTCATGTTTTGCTTCGGTAGTATTCACTCGAAAAATACATATAATCTGCAGTAATTGCCAGAGTTGTTAATGATTGCGATAAATTTATAAACCCAAATGCAAGTGAAATGTAGGAATCATCAAAGGGAAATGGTAGTTGGGGTTGGTGGTATCTTCTCCCTGAGGATGTGTGACCATCTGGGAAGAGATGAAGAAGTTTTGTACAGTTGAAACGTGCGGATGGGTTTCTTCAGCAGTAACAAGAGTTCACATGGGTTTATTGCTGTACATTTTTTTAACATGGTGTTGTTTGTACAGTTCTGTTTGGAAAGACTCTTTGCTTTTATTCATCACAATGGAATCAAAACAGAACAGGTTACCCAACAATGACAAAAGGCCAAATAACCTATAGTGGTGTACTCAAAAGTACAGTTATCATCGGTCCGTGATTTTAGGTCATAAAACGAGCAGTTAGAGGGATAAGTCTTGAACTGCGGGTTCCACTATAAATCCTGTAGTCTCATCTAGGATTTGGAAGAGCTAAAAGGCTATAGTTTGAAATTCTGTGTTGGATTCTTGGTTATAAAAATGTCGGTGTAGTATTTAGAGGAAAGTTCCACTGTGAAATGCTTGGCAGATCAAGTCAATTGAAAGGTAACTCTTATGCGCCTGTGGTTCAACATTGTGGAAAGATTTTTTGCTTTAATATGTGTATGTTTTGATGTCTACGTTGTACGGAACCTTGGCTTTTTTCAGAATTCCTTGATCACTCTCGTCCCGTTTCCTGTGTTGATTCTATTATGGCAATGGCCGCCAATTTCCCACTAGGTTGTGCTATAATCCGTATATTATTTCCTTTTGGATTTGATGTTGTTCATGATCGGATTATCGTTTTCCATTTGGTATAACTCAGTTGCCATCCGATCTACCTGTCGGAATTTTTTGGTCTTTCGGCTAACTTTTGACGTCAACCGCATCATTTGGAGCATATGTGTGACATTGGTGAAATGAAAACTGCATACGGTATTCACAAGTCTCGTGCTTAAGGCGATGAGGTATCACCCAACAACAAAGATTAGGTTCGAGTTTACGATTTATTCTAGCTCACGCGAGATCATCAGATCAGTAGAAATATTGACAAAATGAGCCACCGTCAATAATTGTTAAGTCGCTTTAGACTTGTCCAATCAAATTATATTGCGTATTTCTTTTCGGCAAAAATCAGATTACAAGAGCAAGTTCGCACCGAAAAAAAAATGATTGCTCATATCATATTAATCATCTCCCTTTGTGGAAAGTCATGTGATCTGGTCAAGATAATTAGTGTCCTAAAGAATAAAAGAAATGATATCAAATTAAGATATGTTTTCATCCTAAAAACATTTGCATCAAGAAAATGAAAGGGGAAGAGAGGGAGTGAGAGAAGAGGGTCCATGGTGTCATTAGGAGGGCCAACAGAGAAGTGTAAACCCAGTGGGTCTTGGCTCCTTACACACCCCAAAACACCCGTGTTATGTCCTATTGTCCTTTGCATTAAGCCCCCACACTCCACATGACCCCTTCGCCTCAGTCCTCTTCTTCATCTTCATAAATAGCCCTCATCACCCTCCACTTCACTTCACCACCTTCTCTACCCTCTTATCTTCAAACCCTCTCTCCTATTCTCTCTACTCATCCCAAACTACCTACCTTCTTTCGGTCTTTGTCAAACATGGCAGTCCGGAAATACAACAAGCTTCCCCAAACCGCAGTCCTGAAGCAGATCCTCAAACGATGCTCGAGCTTGGGGAAGAAGCAACACGGCTACGACGAAGATGGTCACCCCATTGACGTCCCCAAAGGACATTTCCCGGTGTATGTGGGAGAGAACAGGACGAGGTACATTGTCCCAATCTCCTTCTTGACTCACCCTGAGTTTCAATGCCTCCTCCGTCAAGCAGAAGAAGAGTTCGGCTTCGATCACGACATGGGCCTCACCATTCCCTGCGAGGAAGTCGTTTTCCGTTCTCTAACTTCCATGCTCAGATGAACCGTCCAAGAGCGAGCTCGAGAGATCGATGGAGTTTCTTGAAGAAGATGGCCAAGATGAAGCTATCCCCCTTAGCTTCTCTTTTTTTCACCATCTTCCTTCATTTTTTCCGTCGATTTCAAGATCTTTATTCGTTTGAATTCTTTTTAGGGGTGTTATCCGGAGTGGTTTTCTACAAACCCTTTTGATGTCTGATTAGTGACTCTAACCTGGAATCTAACCCATGGACATATAAATGGGTTTCATTTTGTATAAAGTTTGTGATCGATGGATCGATTTTCCTCACAGAGGTAGTTTGTCAAATGCCCTGTGAGAGAAGCTAGTGTACTACTATCAATGAAAGACTGGATCATTTCCTGTTTGCTTTTACAACTCTCTCTGTTAGTTTCTCTTTCACTCGGAAAAAACACACTAATGAGTACCACCATCTGAGATCTGTGCATGAGTATAGATGCAGCTTTAACACTACGTGAATCTGGGAGAGATGGAGGAATCAAAATCAAAGAGCATCTGGTTAATTATAACTTAAGAAAGGGTTTCTGCAAAGACATATGCTAAACAGAGTAGGTTGTCAGAGAATATTGGGGGTACATTGGCATGTACGGATCGATATAGATGAGGATATTCAATATGGTTGGTGAGGTTTCTGATTAGATTACTCAGGTAAGGTACTTAGCGATAATCAAAGTGCTATTAAAACGATCTGGGTCATTCTGACTAGGAAATAGCATTTGTAAATTGTGAGTGGCCCAGATCAGCTTGCTGACTGTTAATAATTTTAGTAATTACGACAAAAGTGGGCAACGTCTATTAAACGCCTGCTCTCCGAGCGCCGGCCCTTAATTTGCAGACGTCGTTTTTAAACCAAGAGTGATACAGAGTAGGGGAGAGATGGAAGGCGGAGAGAGCAACAGTGGCGGCAGTAGTAGTGCCGAGTGAACCGTGCGTGGAGACTCTGCAGCTGATGGAGAAGAGTGGTAGCAGCGGTAACGAAAGCCGGAGATCTGACAGCGGCGCTCGGAGAGCAGGCGTTTACCAGAACTTGCCACAAAAGTGATCTATTTTGTGTGGAATATGAAATTTAAAACATTTTGCATATAAGTTAATATATTTTGAAGAGTGATTTGCGCACTTGTTAATTGAGTCGTTATATTTGTCTTCAATGTGTCTTTCTTTTGTTTTTGTTTTTTTTTTGAAAACGCGTGTCTTTCTTTTGTAAAGGTAGGGAAATATATATATATATATCATCATTAAAATAAAGCGATCAACTTATACTAGGTTATGCAAGAGTAAGTTCTGATACAAAGTCAAAAAATAAACTTTTATTCTACACTATTATGAAAGAAAAAAAACAACTCACAAAACAAATAATAACTAAAAAAGTAATAACCTAAATAGAATTAGGGGCTCTCGAATTTCTCATGAGTACTAGACGCAACGGTACACCATTTGGAGCAAGTAAAGAAGGAAATCCCTAATAACCTTTTGTAGGGATCTTTGTCGTTTGGAAAGGACTACTCCCCAACAACAGTAGTTTTGATGCAAGAGCATCGATCCCATATCCGAGACCTCGCCATCATTCGACACTGCCAGGGTGCCGGCCCTTCGAGACTCAGTGATGGTGCCAACGAACCCGAACTTGATCCACATCCTTGCCCAGACACTGTCCTAGAGCCTAGCTAGAACGTACCTATATATGGCTTGTTGCTACTACTATATAAGCACGAGGTCTTTCTTTCTTTCCTCTTAATGGATTTACGCGCAATTCCCACGTACTATTCCATTCAAATTTACCATAAACAATAAATATATTATAAGTCGAAATCACGATTTCTCACTTAACAATTTGAGGCTAAGCCACTAGACCCTAGGAAGCACGGAAACGTCCTATCACCCACGTTTCCCGCTTCCGAAGCGGAACCATTCCGGAAACGCTCGGAAACGCGTCGGAAACGTGCCGGAAACGCCTGGAAACGTGTTTCCAGAAAAATGTGTTTTGGAAACGCGGTGGAAACGCGAGTTTCCTAAAAAATAAAGGTTTTTTATGTTTTTTTATTTTTTAAATGAAAGACTAGACCTACTTTCGTCGAGTCAAATGACTTATTTCGACATATTTTTGACCTCCCACCGAGTCACCGACCCTCCTTCTCTCTTGTTGATACCTAGATCTCTCATTATATTTCACTACTAGAAAAAGTAACTTAGTTGACATTCATATTTCGTCACCTAAAGACCATATTTCGTCGTCTTAAGTCATTAGATGACGAAAGTATCGTCGTCTAAGAGGCGTCACCTAACTGCTGTGACTCAAGTATTTAGACGACGAAATAAATGCTTTTGTCACCTAGTAAAGACTAAGACAACAAAATGACTCTTGTCGTCTAATATTCAAGGTGACCAAATGATACTACTTAAGCAACAAATCACATTCGTCGTCTTTATTGTTAGCTGACAAAATTTATTAAAATATATTATTTAATTTAATTCTTATAATGAACGATTTTTTTCTTCTGATTGAGCGATATTATTTATTGATATTAGTTTTCTACTATTATTTTGGTAGATGTTTCTGGTAGGTAATCATCTTAATTAATACATTAATTAAGTTTTCTTTGTCATAATTATCCTTAATCTACCGCCACCGCCACCAATACCGCCACCAATACAACCATTACCAACACCGCCACCCCCACGTACTACCATACCGCCACCGCCACCACAATCAACTACATATAGCCTCGGTTCCCCACCACCTAACTAATAGGGTTCACACCAGATGTCGTCGCCACCATCGAAGCTCGGTGATAACCCATATCCCAAATCGAGCAAAACCTCTAATCTAAATTGAGTGAGACCATACTCCAATCAAATTTCAAGCCACCAACAACCCATATGAGACACCAATTGATGTTGAAGCTCCTTAAATCCTGACCTAGGTTCGACGAAAACGATGAAGAATGGTGGCAGATATGTGTTGCCGTGTCGGAAGCTCATGCTTGGTATTCAGAACAGTCAATTTTTGGGATCTCAAAGGAGAAAATATCAAAAAAAAAATTAGGAAGGAGATAAGAGATCTGAGTTAGGAGGATAAATATGAATAGTTTGATTTGGAAGGAAGAAGGAGAAAATTATGGTTAGGTACTTAGATCTGAGTCATGTCGATTATAAGGATGGAAAAGGAGATGATTATGGTGATCTGGTTGTGTGGGATGGATACCAATGGTTCGATTTGGACATATCTAATGGCTTACATTTATGATCCGCACTATCTATTGAAATTGGACAGTCATTTTGCACCTTTATCATATCTCTACGCCCAAGTTTTCTTCTTTTCAATTTTGTGTTGTATTGATATATATCGAATGAAATAATAGGTACTTACTTGTATGATAAATATACTCTATATATATATATATTGATATAGCCATCATATATCCAATTACATCGACTATTTTAAATTTTCCTACCATATATCTATGTATATCTATTATATTTGTTAATATGCTAAGATTGAACCTTATTGGAAAGAACCTTCAAAATTTATAAATTAAAATTTCCTAAATCAATCTTAATACCAAATCAATATATAATTAAAGATTGACTCGATCTTGAATTTCAAGTTTACTACATAAAATTATCATAATTCGTCTTAATTGTCCTCGAACATCAATGGAATGCAATAGTGTGTTCCCTATTCATAACCTATATTTATCTCATACTTATACATGTAAATTTTCGTGTTAATTGATGCATATTAATGATTTATAGTGAATTTATTTCCTAAATGGAAGTAACATCTAATTTTTTATATAAAGAAATGAATTCAAATTCAAAAATATCCATCTTAACTAGTCATAGCTTTCAAATTTAAAATAAAGCACCACAAATTTAGTCTCAATTAATTATTTGAAACATTATGTGTACGCTATTACTACCATATAGCGACTCTTTCGGTTTTCAACATACATTTCCTTATAATAAACGTGTAATTAACTTTTTTTTTGTGAACGCACATGCTAAATTGAAGTAACATCAAGTAACAAATTAAAAAATCTTTACCAATCATAACATCTTAATTACTAGAATACAACAAATATTAAAACTTCTCAATTTACACTAATTTTTTTGGCATCTTCTTTACTGGAATGGAATGATATTTACACGTACTATTAATTGGTGACCTTTATCTTGGACTCTTAGAATGATTAGTCTTTAGCACCCTGTTCCCTGGTCAGCACTCTTAGTCTTTAACTGTCCTCAAACGCCAATGGAATAATGTAATAATATTTCGTCATCTAAGAACACTAATTAGTCATCTAAGTACCACTAAGGTGACAAAATCTAAGTGTGTCATCTAAGTGCTATGTTTAGATGACAAAAGATTAATTTGTTGGCTTAGTTGCTATCTTAGACAACAAAAATCAATGTCGTCATCTTCGTGCGCACACTTAGATGACGATATAAGTATCCGTCGTCTGAGTTCCACTAAGGTAACGAATTGGGTGACGAAACTAATTTCGTTGTCTTACCTTTTCTTAGGTGACGAAGATTTTTAGCAGTTGTCGTCTAAGATACTTTTTTTGGTAGTGTTTGTATTATTTCGAATTTTGAACACCAAGTTATTTAAGTTATTTGAGATTTTAAGGTTACATAAACTAAAAATTTGTTATTATATTTATTTTTTGTATAATTTATATTTTTTTATTTCGACGTTTCCAAAACGTATCCGCTTTGTAAAAATTTTGAAAAACACGCTTCCGCGTTTCCAAACGTTTCGGTTCCACGTACCGGTACCCGATTCTGTGCAGCCTAAACTAGACCAAATGATAATGGCATATATACTGTGCTTTTGGTATGGAGGGACATTTTCTACTTGATATAACTTCCTTTAGTTTTTATCTGCTAATTAAATAAGAAAATTTCAAAGGATATTGTCATATATATACACGTCTCTTTGGGTTTAGAATGTTGACCACGCGATGCATAGTGGAATACAACACCAATTTAACATTGTCAATGATGAGTTGATGTCTTGATGACTAGCGTATATATGCATGATTCCTTTTCTTCTAGCCTTTTGTATCAAAAGGTATAGCACATCCACCGATTATGTAATTTATTTGACTATTTTGAGAAGCTTGTTAGTATTAAAAACTTATTGAGAAGCTAGTTGTTAAAATTACATTCCATGCATCCTCGTACGTTGATCGATTAACACAGTCGAATATATATCCACCTTGGAATGATTAAATTGACCAGGTCTAAGATAAATTTCCTTTTCGCAATATGTACTACAGTACTAGCTAGAACTACAGATATTTAGGGTTAGGAATACAGTTAATCTGAAGGAAACTTTTATGTATCAGTGGAAACAAATTAAATAACAAGGATATCCAATCTTATACACGATCGAGTTCACAGAGATCATGATCCATTGACTCATGTATCCAATCTGATTGCACAAGAGAAGAGACGTATGAATGTACGATGCTTGTATTACTTGACAATGAAATATCAGTTTTATCTTATCCTTTTGTGACATAGAATACCAAATAATGGTACACTGCCCACTAACGCCCCCATTCCTATTCTAATTGAATTCCAAGATCAATCATGAATGCAACTACTATTTGAGAGGGGTTATGTACCTAACACTTCTGATAAGAGCTAGCCCTAAGTGCTAATTCTAATTGATTCATGCATATTTGGAATTGAACTTCCAAGGGCGGGGGTGTTCATGAGCTAGTGGCGCACATGATTTATTAATGTTGTAGTTGATAGAATTGATATGATTAATGAAGCTTAACCCTAGCCACTGTGCATTCATTTCTTTCTTGCCACTAATTTTCCCTCTCAGTTAATTAGGTTGATCTTTCACGTTGCCAGGGAGGACAACTCATCTTCACCGATCGTATAGTTTCCGGCGCAACTTAGGCGGACTCCGATCACTCACTCCATCATGCCTCAATCTCTCCAGGTTCTTTTATATATGTTATGTGTGACTTTTTTTTTTTGATGAATATGTTATGTGTGACTTGCTTGCGAGAGCTTATTCTGTGCACGGCCCGTGTATATACGCGGGTTTAGTTGCACACCACGCGCTATTAGTACAACTGGGGGCTTAAGGCTGTTGTTTGTGTTCTATTAAAACTGCACATGAACTGATGTATCACCCTCTTTACCTGAAGGACACAGCACCACGACCCATTCTCGTCCCCCGCCTCTTCTTTGATTTGTTTGTTTCGTTTTACTCTCTTCACATATACTAGCAGCGAATTAGAGCTTCAATGGTTAGTGGTTACTATGTTGGATTTGTTTTTCATTGATTCTGACTTCAACCCCAATTTTAACAATTGAGACCAAGAAGGATGATGAATCAAGATCTGCTTCTCTATGGGATGATTAATCAAGATCATGGAGAAGTTTAATCACAGAAGAGGAACCCGATGGAGATAAGGAAGTTGCAGAAGCATCGATCGAACTCAACCTCAAAACCGAAGCCGCCGACGACTAGATCCTCACCCTAGCTCCACCGATCGAACTCATCGGGTGCCACGCTGGTGATTAGTATGGCATATTCAGAGATGCTCCTAGGCCGTGTTCTATTTCAAAATAGTGTAGGGGAGGAGATTGGCGGCGGGGTATGTCGAATGCTTCACGCACGCCTTTTCTACTATATCTGAGTCTGATCTCACACAATCGAAATATGCTCCGCCTGTTGAAATGAACGGCTTTGATCACCCGTGTAAATATACGGGCCGTGCACTAAATAAGTTTCGCTTGCTTAAACGGTGGTGGTTGGGAAATCTGTAATAGAGAGGGTGGCGGGGAGGCGTCAATCGCCATTAATTTGTATTGAAATAGATCCGCCGTAGTGGGCTTGGCATCGTGAATGATCAGTTTCTAGGTGAAGATCGACGTTACGACGACTAATGCTGTGACTATGCGTTCATTTGTCGATCGAAATCATTTGAATGCTTTCATGATCTGATGGTTCCGGTGAATCATTAACTTAAACGTCAAAATAAAAATATTCTCATCTCTTTTTCATTAACGGAAAAAGAAACATCCTATTTGGATCGAGATGTATTATTGTACAGTATTTAGGACCAAACAGATACACTAATTTATATAAACGGACACACTAATTAATCAATCCATATATGCGTGATTGCAGTTTGCCAGCAAGTTGCATAAATGCTTACACTCTCCCTCACAACACTCATAAATTCGTAACGATCGAGGGTCCCAAAAAAACCATTATTTCATCAATCCTTTGAACATTGGAATCACTGATATTGAGATCTTGCAAATCCTTTTACAAAGAGTAGGACCAGATCGAGAGAAGCAAAGGCTCCCTGTAGATAAATGGTCCAGCTGATAATTATTAGTGCATCCTTGTTTGTTTTCGCTAGCAACCACAGAAAGCAAGTCCGCCTCACTAATACCTCTACCAGAAACTGAATTCTTACATGCAAGTTACAACTTACAACTGCCTTTGTTTGGTCTTCGAAATATCTTCATTATATCTGCGGCCCCTAATCGATCCATTATATTTGCAGAAAACTTTCTCTCCTCATAACAAAAATATCTCCTCTCATGAGTCTCATATCGATCGAACAACTGTTCTTTCTTCCCCAGCTTCCCAGATTCGGTACTGATTTGAACGATCGAACTAGTTAATTTAATGTTCGTTCGACCTTTTATGATGTCTTTACAGAGTGCGATTATTTTCAAACTAGATAGATTAGCTGACATATATATATTACAACGATACTTTATCATATAGAGACCGAGTACACATCAACCACGTAGAGTCAATTAACCTCCAAGTTCTATCTACTTGTACTTAAACTAGAGGAGCAAAGCATATATATGGTTGTGGACGTGATGTCAACAACTTCCGATCGTAACACCTTTATGTCATATTCCAAGAACAAAGTATACATAAAACTCGAGGAATGCACATGCTAGTAATTGTAACGTCAGCTTCCAACGTACTCCGATCTAGAGACTAGAGTCATATCATCCATAGATTTATACGAAGTGGTAATCTTATTTACAAAGTTGAAAGTTTCGTGACTGAATACAATCGTCGGTCGTACACACTACGTATACATTTATCCTCTCAAATCTAATACTATATATTATAAGTCTTTATGAACTGTAACTAAAAGAAGGTGAAGGTTATAAACGGATTAATCCTCCAACATCTATCCCTACAACTCATTGCATATCATGATCATGTACAATCATCAGTAATAGTACGACGCTGCCAAAGTTGGGAAGTTGAAATGATGATCATGATCGAATTGGTCAGTTAACAGTTGGACGCATGTTCCTTCTGCAGTTTTGTCTACTCGCATGTCCCACCTCTACTGGGAATATATCCCTCGAAATTTCTCCGAAGGAGCCTTTCGATATCTGTTCAAAATTAATCGATCGATACGTTTTTTTATGGTTTGGGTACGTAATTGGTATCTAAAGATACCATTTCCATATCCATATATACGTACACCGATTGCATCCCCCCCGCCCCCCCCCCCCCCCCCCCCCCCAAAGCAGAAAAATAAAGGTAGACCTCATCATGAACTAGTTGCTTGATTAGTTTATAGCAGGCTTAGCAGCTATATTACAACTCCAGATTGGCAGGCACCTTATCTAAAGCTGTCTCTTCCCAAACCCTGATGATAAAAAAACCAACCATGCATGAAGTTGGAATCTTAAACCTTAAAATTAACATGCACAGGTATGAGACGAACGTGTACGTTGAAGATAAGGGAATTATCCGCCACCGATCCACAACTGTCTGAAACTCACCAGATCGATAACTCTCTCCCTCCATGTATATATGTCTGTTTCTACTTCCTTAACTTCCACAGAGTTCAAATCAATTAGTTTTTATTTGATGCCTGCTGCAACGTGCTTCTGTAATATTGTTCATTTCTCTCCAGCTAATGCATGTGTATATTTGTCTAAATAATGAAGGGCTGGAGCCTAGACAAGGAGAACAATGGTAGGGAAGACATGTTTGGATCCAAAAATATATTTGAAATGATAATCTGAGTGTATTGTCCGGAAGTACATGCATGGTCACTCTCCCTCTCTATTTATCTCGTTTTCAATTAATTCTCTGCAAGAGCTCTTTGATCTTCACCTACTTATATTTACGAACCCTAATCTTCCATGCATGCTGCCAACCTTTGCTTCAAAAAGAAATTATGTCTTTTCTACAGTAAATGAATTGTGTAGGACCTTCAGAGGGAGACGATGAATTGGCAATGTCTTTTCGTATTCTTGTCATTATTTATAGGTTCAGCTAGGTACATCTTAATTTGCTACCTGTTTCTTTTCCATGCCTTCACATCTTTCATTCTTTCTCATAGAAAATGTTTCA
Organism: Argentina anserina; assembly: GCF_933775445.1. Lineage (NCBI taxonomy): Eukaryota > Viridiplantae > Streptophyta > Magnoliopsida > Rosales > Rosaceae > Argentina > Argentina anserina. The sequence continues at coordinate 8,412,166 of NC_065873.1, read as the reverse complement.
AAGACAAAGGTACATAATTATGAACTGGAAATACTATAGCTAATTAATATATTAACGCGTTTACTTGATTGTTGTACTGAGTGTACTCATCTGCATGCAGCTGGCTCTTGCTAATTGCCGAAGCAACTACAATTAGGTGATGGTCGGAAAATCGAAAAATAGAAAGAAAGAAAATCGAAAAATTCAATTAGGTTAACAATATATATTGAAATTGATTTGACCAAAAAATATATATATATATATATATATATGATTTCTACTTGTACGTATGTAGAAATGTCATGTACGTCCAACTACGGTGACGTACTATGTTGCCTCATCACACGCCTGAAACTCCCATCGGATCAGGCATATATGCATGATAACAGTAGATAATTTTTTTTTATAGGTGATAACAGTGGTGTTGAAGTTGATTTTTTTTTTTCGTTTGTGACATGTTATGATTCATTGATATATTTCGAAGAATAGTTATCATGATGTTCAATACTCAAAACATTGAACGTCAAATATGTTCGTTTCGAAACTAGATCGACATCTAGATTAATTGGGAACGATTATTGCCAATTGCCTGCTATGGAAGCATTGGTTTCAGTTCACCTCCAATAAGTTTCATCAATGTCGTTGATCGACGAAACCTTTCGTCATGGTGCTTGTTCCTCGATTCTCAGAGAGGGACTCTAAAGATCGATTGCGGCTGGCTCTTTGAATGGTAGACAAAGTCGCCGTGGAAGGAAGGCGTTGGAAATCTAGCTATAGACGGCTAGGTTTGGGAAAGAGCAGAACGCTCAACACCTAAGCATTTGCAATCTTTAGTGTCTCACTGTCTCTAATGCACTGTGGAGCAAACTCTATCACTCTATCCATATATTCTGAACTCCGTATTTTATCCTAAATTCCTAATTGATTTCACCCTTAATTTTACAAGTAACAAATAGTAAGTCAATGCAGAACTGCTTCCATGCATACCGACTAATTAGCTTTTGATATTAGAGCCTAGACTTATTTGGTACATTTTTTTCCATGAATTAAATTTCATCAAGTATCGTTGTTTCTTTTCTTTATGAACACCATCAAATATCACTTCTACTTCTTTTTTTTGGCAAATTTATTACTTATGAACAAAATAGATTTTGAGAACCATTGAGGGTAATGTCTTTGCGTTGCTGTGTTGGTCCCAATCTCAAGTTGGCATAGTAATGTCATTTTCCACAGTAGAGATATTCTTCTCATATTGTTTATTTTTCCCTAAATTGTCCCAAGCCAATTTCTGTGGCCACCAAGGATGCAAGTTCATCCCCACCACGAGGGGGCACAACTGTCTTTTGGCAAAACACAAAAGTACGGCCCCCTGTACGTACTTGGGGGACTCTGATTGCATTACCTGCTTTTCACCAACCTACCAATAGTAAATGGGGAAATGCCGATGATAACCTGGTCCCCGCCCTTCAATTCTTTGATAGTTACCACATGACGTCTGACCCACACCTGATGGCCCACATGTTATTTAACACAAAGCGCGAAGTAACGTGTGCGCCGTCCCACCGGAAACTCGGATCACACTCGATTAAAAAGTGGGGTGGAGTGAGGGGAGCAAATTCCCTCCTTATTTTTTTTACTTTCATTCTCATTTATCTATTTATGTGACACGTGTTTTCTCTAACCTAATCATATTAATTATAGTTAATCTTATTAATTTTATTTATTTTCTGATTTTACTTAATTTTTTTTCTTTTTTCTATTATTTCCTTTTTTTAACAAAATATTAAATCCTAATATAACTTTTATTACTGTAGTCAATCAATGCCTAATATAGAATTCTCTCTCTTTCAATTTTGAAACTCTTAGCTTCTAGGAAAAAAACCACAAGAACAATTCAAGCTTGATTATGTTTCTTGTAAGTAAGTAAACGAACAATTCAAACCACGAAATAGTTTGAAGCTAAACTACAAGAACAATTCAAGCTTCAAACTATTTCGTGGTTTGAATTGTTCGTTTACTTACTTGCAAGAAACATAATCAAACTTGAATTGTTCTTGTGGCTTTTTTTCTGGAAGCTAAGAGTTTCAAAATTGAAAGAGAGAGAATTATATATTAGGCATTGATTGACTACAGTAATAAAAGTTATACTAGGATTTAATATTTTTTGTTCTTGTAGTTTAGCTTCAAACTATTTCGTTTACTTACTTGCAAAAAATATAATCAAGCTTAAATTGTTCTTGTGGTTTTTTCCTGGAAACTAAGAGTTTCAAAATTGAAAGACAGAAAATTTTATATCGACATTGGCTGGAGATTATATATTAGGCATTGATTGACTACACTAATAAAAATTATGTTAGGATTTAATGTTTTGTTAAAAAAAGAAGAAATAATAGAAAGAAAGGAAAAAATTAGGTAAAATCAGAAAAATAAATAAAATAAATAAGAGTAACCATAGTTAGTGTGGTTAGGTTAGAGGGGACACATGTCGCATAAATAGTTGGGTGGGGATGAAAGTGGGGAAATAAAGTGGGGAGCAAATTTGCTCTCGAGTGAGGGGTGGGCTGAAAAAAAAATCTAAGTGCGGACTCCGTGAGTCCGTGGTTATGGGGCAGCCGAATAAAAATGCAGCAATTTATTCCCAAATTTCTATTTTACCGCATTTGTTTCCAACACAGTACACAAAACTGTCCTCTGCTTTGTCCTTATTTAGACAGCCCCACCGCCACGTGGTGCATTCGCCCCACATAAGAACTTCTCGAGCTGAAAAATGCATTCACCACGTAGAATTGGTATGGGCTAATGATGAGTCACAGATTGGTCTAACCCGATCATAAGGCGGACTAATTCTTAGACCATAAATTGAGCTGGGTTAATTTTTCTACGGGCCCACATTTACACCCCATGTGCAACACCAAACACGTTTCTAAGAGAAAACATAATTGTTTAAATAATGAACATCTAATATGGGTCACTTGATAAAGATCTAACAATCTAAATTTGAAAATAACTTTCAATATATTTTATAAACCGTTTATATATATATGTATACTATGATATTTAGCATATAAATAAATTAATTTAAACTCAATAATAAAAGTATAAGATAATTATTACTTTTTAAAGAAAAAATATTTTTTTAATATTATGTAAATAGTAATTTGTCTTTATATTGGTCTAATTTGTGTATTGTTAAACATATGACTAAATGCTGATTTGGGTGAATAGTATAATGAGCCAGGTTGAGAATTAGACTAACCCACCCAAAATGGGTACATTTGCTCTAAGGCCCGGTGTAGTTGGGTTACTAAAACAGATCCAGAACCCGATCCAAAGGTAGTCTGCTCTAAGATTATTCTATTTGTTCGTATAATTACTACAATTGGAGAAGAATGGTGATCGATATTTAAAAAGGAGCTGGATTAATCGACTTTACTGATGTCCACAATGCTAACATTGTCACTCTCCAACATCCTGACTTCAGTACAATGTCTGCCATCCATATATAGATTATTTCCTCCATATATGAGGTTCATTTTCAGTATTTTCACATTTGAGAGAGAGAGAGAGAGAGAGAGAGAGAGAGAGACCATGTAAAGTAGCACCGTAAGCAAGAAGATCCCCGGCAACGTTGTTCCGACTTCCGAACTCCGATCCTCTTTGAATAAGGTACGTAACACTTGGCTAAATGAGAGGTTGGCCTCGTTTAGTTCCTCACATGCATGAGGAACATCGCCAACATCAAGACAGAAATCACGAACGCGTGTTGATGTACGCAATTCGACCACTGCCGGGAAGACCCGGCCATGCATTGAACTAAAGTAATCTACGAATGATTTAACTAATCAGTTCCAGTGTCCTGCTACTAATTAAAACAAAATAGTTTTGTTCCATATGTGTACCGCGGGCCGCGGCGCTTCCTCGCTACCTGTGGAGTTAGTTAAGTACGTACTCCCTAACCAATCGAACACAATATCTACAAGCTTTTGTAAAACTAATGATCCCCTAGCTAAGACACTATCTCAATCTCCTAAAATCATATGCATGCATGCAGTGATGGCATGAAAACTAAATGTCATGTGTATGATGTTATAAATCACACATAATGAAAATTTCAAAGCTGAAGCAACAAATGGAGAATCGAAAACCTAATTACTAGAGAGACAGAGATACAGCAAACTATTAGTATCTTGGTTTTATGACTGTATTTTTACAAAGGAAAAGTTTTAGCGTCATATTATGACGTCAAATTCGGCGTCATAATCTTATGTAACATGTCATGTAAGCAAATCGAATAATTATATAATATGATTTTAAATTAAATGATAATTGTATTCTTGTTAATCCTACGACTTTAGATTATTGTAAAAATATATATTTGTGGTTTTTATTTTACCATTATTTTTTTTTACGATAATAATTCCAAAATATAACTAAAAATTTGATATTTTCACTAAGCTAGTATGCTTGAATATATATATATATATATATATATATATATTCACAATAAAATTATTTAATCCGAGAAAAATATTGACGTGTGGGCGCGAAAAATATTTTAAATTTCATCCTTAATAATTTTGTTATGAGATTTTTCATTTTTTTTGTAAATTAATTAATTATTCGATAGAGGATATATGGTGATTGTAGTCATTATGTGAAATATATTTTGGCTACCATATTAGGCATACTTATACCAAATAAGTTTTATTGAGATAATTTAGTTACCTCATGTGAATTATATTAATGGCTATGCTAACAAAAGATCATACCAAAAATTCTTCATTTAAATTAATTAGTTAGTTATTGTTTAACGTCGTAAATAAATTAAATTTGAATTTGTATATCCTCTTAATTAAGAAATGCGTGTATGAGATAAACTAAATTTGAATTGTGGTACCAAATTAGGCATAATCATACCAAATATGTTTTATTGAGATAGGTTAGTTACCTTGTGTGAATTATATCAATAATAGCTACAATTACGATATTTAAAAACATATCTATTGTTTTGTCAACGAGAATTTAATTATCGGTCTTTAATAATTGATTTAGAATTTTTTTTGGTTTCCATTTTCTTTCTTCTTCAATATTATTTATTACCTTACATGAATCTAGTATATTATTTATAAGTTGTACATAATTTAATCTTTTATCCTTCCTTTTATTAAAGTTGATTTCAATAATAATTAAGAGATAATTAATTACCAAATTTTGTTACTCTAACAAAAGAATCTTACTAAAAAGTTTTCATCTAAATGAATTAGTCAATTGATTTTAACCCTTATACGTCATACATAAATTTGAATTTGCGTATCCTGATTAAAATTTTTTTATAACTAAATATGTTAAGTATTTTTCAAATTTAATTCAAGACTTATTCAATTTTTAAATTTTATATACATTTACTAATTATATTAATGAGTTTAATTAATGACCACAATTACATTATATTATCTAATATTATAAAATATGAAAAAAAACTCTGACAAATATAGGACGAAATAGTCTTATTTTGAAATATTTTTCATTGTCACATCTATATTTTCTCGGATGAAATAATTTTATTTTAAAAATACACACACAAATATATATATATATATTTGTTTTTCAAGCATACTTAGTGAAAATATCAAAATTTTAATTATATTTTAGACGCATTATCGTGATGAAGAAATAGATAAAAAAAACGACAAAAAAATATTTTACAATAATTTAGAACCGTTAAATTAATAATGATATGATTGTCATTTATTTATAAATCATATTTTTTAATTATTTTAATTATGTACGTGACATGTTAATGTAGTATGACATATAGAATTATGGCGCCGAATCTTGCGTCATAACAGTCATCTTTTACAAAAGTGACGTTCGGTAAAATTATCCATTCTTATTCATACATACGTACATAACTTAATATACCTTTGTATCGACCATTTCGGTTATACGTGCTCATGACTATGAAATCCTTTCCGCATTAATTAGAAGAAAAATTAACCTGCAACAGGAGCATATGAGATAGGATCGAAAACCTAGCTTCACAAGAAGAAATCGAGAGAAAACGTTTGATCTACAACTACGTACACGATCCGTTCATTGTCATACTAGCTATTAACTTTGATCAGCTGAAAGCAGGCTGGCTTGAAAACGATTTTAGTTCACGATTGTGCAAAGTTTCAAATTTCTTGGTTGACGCATTTCTATCAGGGCATCAATTATTCATAGCATTTGGCCCCCAAGTTACTCTTCTTTAGTGCATATGATCGATGAGATCATGGATAAAAATTAAAGGCTAAAGGTTCCCAACTTGTCAAATGGACTTGACCACAGATAGTGAAGGTTAGTAATTAATCAAGCTAAAAAGTTGTACTGTACAATTGTGTGTGCCATCCCATGATCACAAAGTGCTAGCCAGTCCCAATTTGGGCATAATTTTCCCCCATAATACTAGGGACCTTAATTCAACTGTCGTCATTTTCCCCTTATTCTGATGTGGTTAATTACCTCATCTTGATCGATCGATATCCCTGAAACAACCACTTTCTCAAGAAAATTCAGAATTCTTCTGATTCTCAACAAATTAATGTGATATATAAAAGTTAATATTTTCAATTTATCAGATATCAGCATTCAAATGAATACCTCGATGATGATTTTTTGTATTGTATGTCAAATTCCAGTGTTTAGTCTTTATTTTAAGTCATCTCATGGATCGATCATAATTCCCACAATGAATTCATCTCTGCTTGAAGAAAAGGGATAGGGACAGTCATTAAGTCGTACAATTTCTTAATATCAGTTTATTAGTGATACACAAATCTTGTCTGAGGAAAGCCCTAGCTAATAGACCAAAAAAAAAAAATTACTACAACAGTACGTACTGTTACAACAACTGTTAGAACTTGAAGTTCTCTCAGCTTGATCGGAAACCCATGCAGCTGACATATATATAATTCTGATCGATCACCTAGCTCAACCCACGACTGAAACATGGATCTAATTAATATACTGACTTATCAGCTATCGTATGAAGCAAAGGCCATGAATCATCCACAACTTGAAGCTTGTTCAAAATATCAACATGGCAGGGTCGACGTCTCTGCAGATCATCCAGGCTCAAGAACCTCCCGAATCTACCAGACTCCGACCTGGAAAGTACCCTAAGGACCTCTTCGAAGAACGACTCGTCGCATGGGATGGTCAGAGGCAAGGGCAGATCCAGCCCATGTGAGATTTCTGTAAAAAAAAAAAACCAACTCTTTATTTAAAAAAAAATTAAATCAATCGATTGTACGAGGTCTCTCTGCTCTCATCTACACTCTTACCGTTCTACTGTATAACCCACAAATTTAGCTCTTTTCCAGTTCTCTTCTAAGTTCTTTTAAAATTGAATCAGATACTGATTAAAATCATTAGATATTAATTATGGAATGATTAGATTCTGAAATTTGGTGGGTATATCGGTTTGTTCACTTTGTTAGTTAAACAGATCTTATTGGAAATTTGAAATATGATTATATGAAATTGAGTGTTAATGTGTTAGTCTTGCTACTGTTTTACTGAATAGCTGAACAGATTATAATCAGAGATTGAGTATTTTATTTGCCTATTTGAGTTTGGTAAGATTTTAGGGAATTAATATTGGCATATGAGTTTGTTAGTTAAACTATCGATTTGGAATGATTGGAAATTTGGTGGTATGTTAGAGAATGGGCGAATGAAAGATTGAATATTTGTCTATGTGGATTAGTTAATAACTTAAGATTATAGGGAATGGTAGGAATATTTAGGTTTAATTTACTTTTAATTATATGAACTTTATACACTGTGTATTGTAAACCTGAAAAAAAATATATTTTGCCTTCGGCCAAAGTTGTAGTCCGCCCCATAAAATCCTAGGTATGTCCCTAAAATTAGCCTAAGTGACATTTTTATCCTGGATCCGCCACTGGCCAGAGGTCCCGGTTGGTTGGCGAAACCGTACTTCTCCTCGGCCTGCACCAGAAGCTTCTTGAATATTGGGTGGTTCAGGTACGTCGCTCGCACGATGAACCTCCTGCAGCTGCTTCCGACGCAGACGGCGATGTGTCCTGCTGGGACGTCCAAAAGGTGAAGCTTTGAGTTGCGCCTTCTTGTGCCAACGTTGTAGCATTTGGCGGATTCTGACGATGCGTCGGAGGTTGTTGCATTTGCTCATCCCCGGTGACATTTTTGCTCGGAAACTGCTGGTGTTTGAGAGTAGGGTAAAGTAGAGAAAAGCCTGCGCTCCAGTTCACTGGAAAAGGTTGGGGAAAGTTTCTGGTGATAACGGGTATATTGTCTGTAAACTAGCGAGTTATATGGTCTGTAAGAACGTGGAATGACCTTGAAGTTGGAGATATTTACGAGATCAATTGTGTATATATATTGTTGACGATGTCGTCACTACCAGTTGATGGGTAGACATAAAAGTTCATATTCCATTCATAACATGAAGTTATCATGCTCATTGCTCGATTTCTTTGTTCATAAGAGTTGAATTATATTGCTCTATATTTTCATACACAGATTAACTCTATATATAATCTAACTAGTATAAATTATTCTCATGATTCACGCTAACACTCCCTCTTGAGTTTGCGCATACATATCAATCATGCCAAACTTGCTAAGTGAGTCATAAAAGGCATTTTTAGACACTCTTTTTGTGAGCATATCGGCAAATTGCTCTTCTGTAGGAATAAAAGGAAAACTAATGATCTTCGCGTCTAGCTTCTCTTTTATAAAGTGACGATCAACCTCCACATGTTTTGTACGATCATGTTGCACATGATTATGTGAAATATCAATAGCTCCCTTGTTGTCACAGTACAACTGCATAACACATTTAGGCTTAATACCCAAATCTTGTAACAAATTTCTAAGCCATAACAATTCGCACACTCTCTGAGCCATACCTCTGTATTCTGTTTCAGCACTAGATCGAGTTATCACTTTTTGTTTTTTACTCTTCCATGTAACAAGATTACCCCCCAACAAAGGTAAAGTACCCTGATGTGGATCTCTGATCTGTAATATTTCCAGCCCAGAGTGCATCTGTGAAGTCACAAACTTCAAGGATATTATTGTGATTAGAGAACATTACTCATCTCCATGTAGCTGACTTCAAGTATCTCAAAATTCTTACAACAACATCCATGTGGTCCACACTGGGATTATGCATGAACTGACTCACTACACTTACTGCATATACAACATCTGGTCTGGTATGTGATAAATAAATTAGGCATCCACCTCAATAGTATCATTCCCAGTAACTACCATATCATCAACATATATAATTAGGGTTGTTACCTTCTCTTGTTGATGTTTGAGAAATAACGTGTGGTCTGAATTACTCTGTTTGTATCCAATTTTCCTCATGAATTGTGAGAATCTTCCAAATCAAGCATGAGGTGACTATTTAAAACCATATAAAGACTTTTTCAATCTGCATACAAAATTACTTGGAAAAGCAGCCACATATCCAGGTGGAAGATCCATGTATACTTCATCTGTTAGTTCTCCATGAAGGAATGCATTCTTAACATCAAACTGCCTAAGTGTCCAGTTTAGGCTAGCAACAAAAGAGAGCAATACCCGAATAGTGTTTATATTTGCAACAGGTGCAAATGTCTCATTATAGTCTATGCCATATGTTAGGGTGAACCCCTTCGCTACTGGGCGTGCTTTATACCGGCTCACTGACCCATCTAGATTATTCTTCACTGTAAACACTCAACGACATCCCACAACCTTCTTGCCATGTGGTGGAGATACAAGCTCCCAAGTATTGTTCTTTTGTAATGCTTCCATCTCTTCCTCCATTGCTTTCCTCCATTTTGGATTTCCCAATGCATCCTGCACTTTGTTAGGTACTGATACAGTAGATATTTGATTCACAAATGACTCATATGACTTAGATAATCTTTTGGTAGATATAAAATTTACCACAGGATACTTAGCTTTAGCATGAAGGGTAAGTTCATATTTTTTTGTTGGCTGACCCCGACTAGACCTATTTGACAAGACATATTGTCTACTTTTAGCTCTAATAGAACGACTAACCTCATATGAGTGATCTTCTGTACCAGGAGAGCATTGGTCAGGTGTATAAACAATAGTACGGGAGACGTGAGGGGCAGTTGTGTTGTCATCTTCTGGTACCTGAATCTCTGGAGTGACTACACCGGAATCATCTGGTGGTGCCTGTGTAGCTGACACATTGGTAATCTAAACAGAACCTGTCACCATATCTACTGGATCACTTGTCTCCCCCTCTTCATGATGCAGCTCTTTAAAATATGAATTTTCCCCCTGAAGAGAAGTATCAGAAGAGGTAAAATAGCTCATGTCCTAAAAAAAGGTGATATCCATAGTGACATAGTACTTCTGAGTAGGTGGATGATAGCACCGGTACCCTTTCTGATGTCCTCTGTACCCAAAAAACACACATTTAACTGTCAGGACATCCAACTTAGACCTCTAATGTTGTGGAAAATGAATGAAAGCAACACAATCGAAAACACATGCAGGAAGATTATGAAAAGAGGGAATGAGATATGAGATGCAAGCACCTCATAAGGAACTTTCCCCTCAAGGACACGAGATGGAAGACGATTAATGAGGTGGGCGGAAGTTATGACAGCATCACCCCAAAGGTATTTAGGCATATGAGCACTAAAAAGAATACACCGAGCCATATCAAGTAAATGACGATTTTTCCTTTTAAAAACCCCATTTTGCTCAGGTGTGTAAGGACATGTTGTTTGATGAACATTTCCTTTTGTGTTAAAGAACTCCTAAAAGACATGATTCACATATTCCCCCCCCCATTATCAGAACGAAGAACTTTAATGGTGTCATTATATGTGTTTGGACAAAGGTATAGAATGCGCGAAAAGCTGGAAAAACCTCATATTTAGTTTTAAGAAAAATAATCCATGAAAAACGTGTGCAATCATCAATAAATGGCACATAATACCGCATTCCTGATACAGTAGACTCTTTGGAGGGTCCCTAAATATCAGAATGAATTAATTCAAAATGAAGAATACTTTTAGTAGAAGTTCTAGGGGAATAAGTAGATCGATGACTCTTACCCAAAACACATGTCTCATAACGTAAAAAAGACTCATCCACACTAATAAACAAAGTAGGCATGATTTTTTTTATAACACTAAAAGATGGATGCCCTAAGCGACGATGCCATAACCAAACTTCACTTAGCTTGTCAGAACTCAGAAGTGGAGAGTAAAGCGGTCCGAGACTGTCCCCCTAGTTTTTCCCCCGCATATGTCAGATCCAGATGAAACAACCGGCCCCTCAGATACCTCTGACCAATTAACCCTCCGGTGAGAAGATCCTGAAATATCACATACATAGGAAAAAGGTCATAAAACATTTAGCGTCAGTGTTCAATTGGGGAACAAATATCAAATGATGAGATAAAACCGGCACATAGAGGACATTGTGAACCTCTATTGTGGGAGTAATACGAACGGACCCTGTCCCTAACACGGGGAAGGCCCCATCATTAGCATTAATAACATAGGGTACTGGTGGAGGGGACAATACGGTAAAATAAGATTTTTCATAAGTCATATGATCAGACGCACCAAAATCAATAATCCATGTATCAAAACTAACAAAGTTAGAAATATTGAAAGCCATACCAATTTTACCACAACCAGCTATGGAGGCTATAAGTGGTGCTCTTGCTGTATGATGATCATGTCCAACCACACCATCTGGTTCCTGAACTAATTGAGTAGTTGCTTTCGCCTGTGGACTATAATTAGGCCTCTTAGGCCTAAGGTGTGGATACAACTTCCAACAGGTCGCACGAGTATGGTTAGTATCATGACAATAAGAGCAAGGAGGGCGAGGCTGATTCCCGAAGCCTGGTAGTGGTCCTTGTCGATAAAGTGGAGCTGAAGTTGCTTGCGGAAAGGGCGGTGCTGGAGATCTAGCATGAACAGGAAGACTGGAAACGACAGCCGGTGCCTGAAGAAGACTCTCCTGCTGAGACTCATCCTTTCAGATATAGGTGAAAGAGGTGATTAGGATAGGGGGTTCGGTCTTTCTGAGAAATTCGCCTTTCGCATTGTTATGCTTTGCATCAAGACCTTTCAGGAAATGGTGAACTAGTTCAAGCTCCTTCTCGTTTTGGTACCAAACAATATCCTCCTGATTATTTATCATGCAATGATGTTTCACATCAATCTCAGCCCAAATATTCTTCAGTTTGGTGAAATAGTGCGCCACTGGTTGCCCATTCTGTTGTATTGCCAAAGTTGTGCACATTAACTCATGAACCTGTATGAAATTAGAGTCATTAATCTATAAGCCTTCCAGTGTCTCCCATATTGCCTGCGCAGTGCCACATGCCTCCACCAGATCAACTATCTTGTCATTCATAGCTTTCCATAAGACGGACATGACAAGACCATCGTCGTCGTCCCATTTATTGTAGGGAACAATATCATCATGACTAGGAGCCTTAGTGACGCCGTGACATGCCCTATCTTGTGCATGCCTCGAAGATGAGCGGCCATAATTCGGTTCTATTTACGGAAATTGGTCCCGTTGAGTTTGGCGCCCCCAAATGAACCAATGTCAGAACCCTTGATAGATACTTCGAATGTCAGATCATCAGGGATCTGAGAACCCTCCGCTTCATGTCCAAAACCCATTGAAAAACAATTTAAAAAATCAAGAATTATGCAGCAAAAAAACACAAAAAACGGATAAGAATCTGTCTTCGGTGCACTTGCACTGTCAGTGAATCTGCACTGACAGTCAAGGCTGCTGCATTTGGGCCAGGCCGGGTCGGGTCGGGTCGAATCTGACCGGGTCGGGTCGGGACGAGATGCGAGATGGCCGGGTCGGGCCGAGTCGAATCTGGGTCGGGCGGTGCGGAGAGCAGCCGAAAGAGCCAAAAAATGGGCGATGAGGGGCGGCATCGGAGGGTCATAGTAACGCCGGGGGAGTGCTACGGCGACTTCGGAGGGCGGCGGCAGTACAGAGGAGTGACGGCGACGTCGATATTGATGGCGTCGGAGAGCAGCAACGCCGGAGGAGCGGACGGCGACTTCCAAGGGCAGTGGCAGTGCGGAGGAGTGATGGCGATGTCGGGGACCGTCAGAGGGCAGCGGTGACTGAGACGCACAGACCGGAGCCGGATGGGAGGAGGCGGAGGGCAGCGGCGACCGGCTGGAAAAAAATAAGAGAAAACCCAGGAAAAACAGAGCAAGACAAAAGAGAGAAGAAAAATGGCTCTGATGCCAAGTTAAATTATATTGCTCTATATTTTTATACACGGATTAATTCTATATATAATCTAACTAGCATAAATTACTCCCACAATTCACGCTAAGAATAAGATTATGTCATTTGATTCTTAGCTCTCATTCTTAACTAAAAAAGAATTGAAGAACAGCTCGAATAGTAAGACATACATTTTTTTGTCGGAGCAACAGATGTTAACAAAATAACGAGCAAAGACACGACAGAAAGTGGAGCCGTTAATGTTCATTTCTTATTTTGTTTTGTTTTTGTTTTTCTTTTGAAAGGATTAGAAATTCATTTCAGTTACTAATAATGATTGTTTAAGCTTTTCAATTGGGCAGCCTTTTCTACATATGGGTTGTATGTTAAGTAACTAACCAGAAGGTAAATCCCAACATGATACTACGTTAAGAAAAGCTTCAATTTTTGTAAGATTCGTATCCATTGAAGAATCCTTGCTTAATTAAGTTCTGTAATGTAGTCTGCCAACCAACAGGTGGTGTGGGTTTCGCATCCTTGCATAAACAGATGTTTGTAGTTGTTGATTCGAATAACATGCCGGATCGGAGCTTCGACTATCTGCCTATCTCATGTACTCATTCAGAAATTCTAAATCCTCGATCTCTGCAAGTCATTATTTATATTACTACTCAATTCGTCACATGGTTTTTTTATACCCCAGCGATAAAAGAGGTTTAGGGTTTTCAAGCACGTACAACATTGTCGAGCAAGTAAGGTAGCCTACCCTTTGACATGTCCCAATATCATTTACGGGACTTGGTGCTCTCCGGCTCTGAGAAACATCCCGGGGTTTGTTGGTGTAGGCACGTACATGCTATTTCCTCTACGTACAAGTCTCCGTTGTCTTTGGCATGCAGTGATCTAGACCCCGAGTGGACTCGATCATGAGAAAAAGAATATGTGTTCAAAATAACCCCCATAAAATTTTGCATATGTATTGATCACCCAGATTTATATGAGTATATGACAATGATACGATTCTATTGGATTCTATTGTCCCTTCCCTATATTATATACAACAATTTTGATGATTTAAGTGCATGATAACTGATCACATCAAGTGAGCGAGTGTTGATGATGATTCAATGGATGCAATTCTTTGTGATTAATAATGTTTTAATTAAGTTTAATTTAGCAGATACATGTGGGTTGAGGAAATGAATATCTTAATATGGATAATAAGACATCGATCACTACTAGCTAGCTTGTTTAATTATATAAATTAATTAGTTTGGCATCATCGGTCTTAACTTCACTTTCAACTATTCAAGAAACAGACTGCATAAAATTTTCTCCCCAACAGAAAATCCTTATTAAGCACAACATCAATAAACGAACTATGCAGAATAGTCTCTAGAATCTGATCATTTCCCCATTCAATCTCAGTTCCCAGCTAATCTCAAAAACTGATCATTGTTTTGCCATATGTCCCCAAAATCTCATGATTCGATTAGGTATTTGATCGAATAGAATTCATACGACAGTATCAAAACGTACTGTTCATGATTAGTTGACTACTAGAAAAGGATAGGCTTGATAGAACCCAAGTAATTAAAACTTAGATCAGCTAGTTTTAGTTAATTTTTCTGCTTTTTGTTGTATAATCGAAAAAGTAATTAAAATTTGGATCATACAAGTATATGGGAATTAAGTGTTTTACCTACGTACTTAAATCATTTCCCCATTTTATATATGTTAGGTATTAATATATTGTAATAATGTCCCTTTGTGCTAATGATCAACAGCACGCAAATCATTGTCCGTGAGAGTGAAAGTTGTTAACACTTAACACTGCTGGTGAATAAGATTATGTGACATGAATAAGTATATATGTGGCTGTAGTTGAGTGCTGGTCCTTTATGTTGTTTTCAGTTAGCAACTTTAGAGAATGCAAGCTCCAGTTATTGGTTCTTTTACTCAGTGCTTAAGTTGATTGCAAAACAGATTAGGGATGAAGCTGACAGATAATATTTCTTTTAAGAGCCTTTTTGTATCTTTCCTAACCCTGAAAGATTTCTTGTCTACATTGAATTTTTGTCCACACAGTAAAATTGAAACAAAATTTAGATATTTAGGGTATGACTGGTACCAAAATATTGATTTTTTCTTAGAATCGGTTCGATTACTCGATATTAATATTAATCTTGTAAGCATCATTAGTAATATAAAGTAATCTAATCAGGACAAAGAATCACAAATATTTAACAACGAATTCATAAAGAGATATAAAAAGATTTAAAGATAGGTTTCAGATTAAATACTAAACAGAAAATAAACCTAAACTAATATAATATATGTGATCAACTAACCAATAGATAAGCAATCACTAAAAAAATAATATAAGAACAAAGGTAACAAAATATATTCTCAATTAGGTTCATGTCGTAGGGTTCATTATACATCCTAGAATCAGTTATGCAGTTAAGTTACTCCCAATGTTTCTAACTCAATGACGCTTAACACATTTGAACTCAGCCCCAGCCTCATTCGAAATATAACATACTAACCCATCATTCAACCCGAGTCACATAAAAAAATTAACATATTCAAAGGCATAAGTCTAACCGAACCTAGGCAATAATCGGTGAAGGTGACAAAAAACAAACAATTAATCAACTCCCAATTATCAAAATCGTTTATAACTTTGGATTATTACACATGCAATGTCAACTTCCGGGTATCAATCATACACATAAATAAGAACACACCGAAAATCCTATAAGTAAATAAACAGAAATTCACGGCATAAAACCTAAAATCATTGAATAAAAATCGAAAACCTTAATTCATCATATCATCCGAAAGTTACTTTAACAAGAATCAAAATAACTTTAACAAAACTAAACAGAAATCATTCAAGAACAAGAACATAAAAACTCGAAAACTAAACATTATAAAGGTAGCACGAAATCTTTAAGGGTATGGTATCCTAAGCTCCCAAGCTTTGAACAAAAAATATAGTGAAGGATGGTGAATTCGGATTCTAGGGTTCTTGATGAATGAATGTGTTTGGGCAGAGCTTTGGCTATACTTGTGTGCAAGATTGACGATATTTTCTGTGGGAATGAGGTGCTATATATAGAGGAAAAACCCTAGGGAGGCCGGCCACAAAGTTGAAACCAAATTGGTTTAGGTTTCCTAGATTTTCTCAATTCGGTAGAGCTGACCTGTGTGCCTTATTGTCGTCATAACTCTCACTAGAAAATAGCTATTGAGGTGATTCCAATTCTATTAGAAAATGGACTTCCGTAGATTTTCATACATATATAACACGTTATCTGAAGCATCGTGAACTGTCCAGGGGAGTCCGTCAAAGAAGGATGACATGCACTGGTAGAATTTTGATTCTGATAAGGATTGGACTTTAATGCATATATTCTTCCTCCTTTTATCCTGATTTGTTTTGCACGAATTTCCTCATTTGAATTAGGGAGGTAGCTTTTTCTCTTATCTTATTGGTTGCAGCCTTCTTTGATTTTTCTTCCTTCATTTGCTGCATGACTTCTTTCATTTTCTTACCTCTTCTCATTTATTTGCTGCAGCCTTCTTTGACTTTCTTTGGTGCAAGAACTTATAATGATTCTGATACAGATTCGTGCCTTTATATATAAGAGAAACAAGGCCCCAACTTTCTCTCTAAACCCTTGGATCAAAAGCAACTCAATGACTGAGATAATTATGTCGAGCCCACTTGACCTCCGAGTAATGATTCGGTCATATTTCCTTGTAGGAATAAGATATTTAATTCGATTTCCAATCCTACCAAAAAATACACTCGTAGAGCTTTCCATCCATATAAGACACGTCTTCTAATTTAATCTGAGCTGTCCAGGGGAGCCCTTCAAAGTTGGACTACGAATCCTGACAACTTTCTGATTCTTGCATGGATTGGGCTTCTAAGTGCATATATTATTCTCCTCTTATTCTCCTTGATAATTCTGATTCATATGCACGGAAATATCTTCATATACACTTTGAAAATACATCTCCAACTTGATTTTGAAATTCAACTCCCAATATGAAACCATCAATGCCACACGGCCTCTACTTATCATATTAGGAAACTGATTTTCAGTCTCTCATCTTTCCTTGCGCAACTAGGCTTGATTTCCTTCTCAAACATGGATTTGTCTTTCCTAATAATAATAAGTACGTTAGAAATAAAGAAATAGGAAAGGATGAATCCTACTCGAACAAAGAATCATATCTCAACAAAGATTCTTAACACTTAGCACGATTTCATCACCAATTCACTCATAATCGATATAAACTATACCTAGACACTTATTCATATAAAAGAAACTAAAACATACTAAATACGAGGTAACAAAGAGTAAGAATAGGGTATAAACACATTAACAACGTCACACTTTGTGCTCCTATCAAACCGGAAACGGAATCGAAAAAGAAAAAACGGTTCGGATTTAGCACAATTTACTTCCGGAACTGGAATCGAATCGAATCACAAATATCGAGTCGGTTTTCGGGTTTTTACAGTTCTAAAAATTTACTGTATTATATATTTATCTCCAAACCTTAAACAATAACCATATAAAATACCAACTTTAAAATGCAAATACAAAACATCAACAACCTCTTTAGTACAATTACCCAATGATCAACAATTAACATACTCAATTATTTCAAAAATAATTGAGAGAGAGAGAGACACTGCAAACTTAGAATAATTTGGATTATAGGGAGTAACAAAATAATAGAGGAAGTCAGGGCGTAAGGCAAAGCGAATGTGTTTTTTTTTTAATTTATATAGTGATTAGTAAGAGTCTAAGAAGTAAAAAAAAGTGATGAGGGATGCGGCAACAAAAGATGTTTCTTTTAGGGCTTTTTCTTATATATTTGTGAATACTCGGTTCTAACGGTTCCAAAATTATTTTCAAAAAATAGAAAACGGAAAAAAAAAAGTGAATCATTGAGATGCGGCGACAAAAGATGTTTGTTTTAGGGGTTTTTCTTATATAGTTGTGAATCATTGAGTTATTGCATTGACTGATGTTACTCAAGTAACTCAATTGTTTTGTTGTACTTTGAGGTACGATAAGTGATATGAAATAAATCACATCCGGCGTGTCCGTGGGTGCAGAGAAATGTTGAGCTTCCAGATAAACTTGCACTTCTTCAACTCCATTTATGTACGCATTTCGGGGAGAACCCGCTAGTTCTGGGATTCGGGTCAAAGTTTAAGGTTAACATGCATTATTACATTCCCTTCAACTTAGACACATGCTCATTTTCTGAAATGCATCTCCAATGAGCACAAATAGCTTCCATAATTTACAATTTCAGAAAACCTACAAATTTATTGATTCTTGTATAATGGTTTGAATTTGTGATATTTTAGACATTGGAAGCAAATTTTCCGACCACTCAAATTTGACCACCCATGCTCACCTCTCTAAATGCTGATATGTGTCCTCTTTTTTAACCATGATTTAATCATACTTATCAATATCTCCACTACTATAACTAGAGGTCTTCATTTGGTGTTAACAGCTTCACCAATAAATGGTTTTATCCGAAATACACATGGAATTGACAAAATCTAAACTGAATTAAGAAGATATTAGAACGTTAGCAACGTAAAGTACAAAACATAAATGAGGAAAATATAAATTGGTGATGGAAACCTGCAATAAGTTAGCACTCAACACGATCTCTCCAAGAATAGAACAACTACCGGGCCGCACAATCGAACACTTGCCAAACTGAAGATAACGTGGTAGATAATTGAACCAAATATGGCTTCATCATTGTATATATATACCCTTCTCTCACTAGTGCTTGGGTAGGGAAACTTGGAGGTAATTTCCCCAAGCTGGCGACATTCCGCTATAACCTTGTGGCTTTTCTCAAATCGTCGTTCGTCCGTCCTGAATATTTCGTGCATTTTATTCCGGAATTACTGTAGAGCAACCACAAGCTGTGCTTGTGCATCTAGAGGAACACTCTTGGTAGGTATCTCAAATTAGGGCTCGTTAACGGGCCGGGCTCGGCCCATGAGTGGCAGACCCGGGTCGGGCCTGCCGGGTATTTTCACAAATATGAAGATCCAAGTCCGTCCACCTAAAGCCGGCCGGGCCTTGTGCGGGCTTTTATGGGCCAGGCCTTGCGGGCTTGTATTAGAATAAAAAACATAATACTCTAATTTAAAAGTTTAAAACAATAAAAGAATTATTAGAAAATATTTTTAAACAAAATCACAAATAAATTCTAATTTTGAAAAATATTGTCGATCGACACCAGTAGATATGATCGATATATATATATATATATAGGGATCCTGTAAACATTTCATCCGTTTTTAACATGGTTTAACCGTCCGTACCTACGCTCAATAAAAAAATGTTTTGACATAATAAAACCCCATTGACCGGGGCTTTGCCAAATATGTTTCTTCGTTGCGACCACACACGGTCGGTGACAAAAATTAGGTGATTTCAATTATGTAAACAACTTTCTGCATTCGTATTTTGGTAATGGGTCCCCTCTTAGGGTATATTGTTGTTTTGGTTTATCGGAAATTTTGACGGTTAAACGAGATCTGAATTGGATGAAATTTTAAAATTGTCACTAAATATATATACCGATCACATCGGATGGTGTCGATCGATTCGGAGAAGTCTCATTCATAAAGTCGCTTCATAATGCGATAGTTTTATTATAAACCTAATATAAAGGTTATGATACATTAGTGGATACTTCGGCGATCGACAACTCCAGTTCAAAATATGATTAATCGACACCAGCAGATGTAATCGATATATATATTTAGGGAACCCGCAAAAATTTCGTCCATTTTGGACATGGTTTTACCGTTCGTACCAACGGTCAACTAAAAAAGAGGTGTTTTGACATATTGAAACCCCATTGACCAGGACTTTGCCAAATAAATTTCTTCAGTGAAATCGCACACGATAGATAATAAAAATTAGGTGATTTCAAATATGCAAACGGCTTTCGGCGTTCGCATCTTTGTACTGGGTCCTCCTTTAGGGCACATTAGTGGTTTTTTCGGTTTACCGGAAATTCCGACGGTTAAAAGAGGTCCGAATTGGATGCAGTTGTTACAGGGTCACTAAATCTATATACCGATTAGATCGGTTGATGTCGATCAATCCGGAGAAGTTTTCTTCATATAGTCGCTTCATAATGCGATAGTTTTATTCTAAACCTAATATAAAGGTTATGATACATTAGTGGACACTTCGGCGATCGTTAACTCCAGTTCGAAATATGATCGACACCAGCAGATGTGATCAGTATATATATGTAGGGAACCCATAAAAATTTCATCCGTTTTGGACATTGTTTGACCGTCCGTACCTACGGTTAACCAAAAAAGATGCGTTTTGACATATTAAAATCCCCATTGACCGAGACTTTGCCAAATGAGTTTCCTTGGTGCGACCACACACAATCGGTGACAAAAATTAGGTGATTTTAGATATGCAAACCGCTTTCGGTGTTCGCATTTTGGTAATGGGTCTTCCTTTATGGCATATTAGTGTTGTTTTCGGTTTACCGGAAATTCCGACGGTCAAACGAGATCTGAATTTGATGAAATTTTTACAGGGTCACTAAATATATATACCAATTATATTGCCCAGTGTCGATCGATCCCGAGAAGTTTGATTCATATAGTTGCTTCATAATGCGATAGTTTTATTCTAAACCTTATAAAATATGTATGTATAATATTTTATTATTTTGCGGGCTTTTACGGGCCGTGTCTTGTAGGATTTTTGGGTTTCACACCTCTAATATAGTCCCGGCCCTCTATCCATGGAAGCAGGCTTTGGCGGGCTTTCTCGCAGGCTGGGCCGGGTAAAAGCCAATCGGGCTTGCAAGCCTTCGCGGGCTTTTTGAATCCGCGGGCTTTTTGATGAGGCCTATCTCAAATTGGGGATGGAAGTTTGGACATGCGGAGAGGGTATGAGATTTTTGAGAAAACAAATTTTAATATCATTTCCGACCATACTATTGTTGGAATATTTATTTCTGAACATTTAGTTCCGACCCGATGTTTTGTCGGAAATTCCTTTTTCCATTTATTATTTTCAACGTTGTTGGAACTCTATTAATTCTATGGATTTTCTATTTCCAATTATAGTTAATTTTAATAATTATATTGATCTCACTTTATTTCAAACAAAGTTAAGAATAAAATAAATGTACAGTGACAATTTGGACAAACAAAATTTCATTCATAACATATTATCCATAACATCCTTACTAATAGAAATAATACAAGACTTCATCCTTAACATCCAAAACAGTAGATGAATGACAAAATGAACTTGTGAATTGTATGAATTTTGTAAACATAATAAACTAACTTTTGTAGCATGACAACATAGTGACGTGCCACTTCCATAAGTGTGTCGTGTATGTAACTAAGGAAGGACACATTTCTTGTCTTCATTTTGTATTCTTCAATGCTAACTTTCTAACTATGCATGTCCGCTATATCTAAGAAAACACAAGAGCTCAAAGATCGAATTCAAGCACTTGAAGACTTACAAGCTTCTAGCTCGAGTGGACTCTTAGATTTCAAAACTTCTCCAAGCAATTCAATCTTAAACCCTTTACCTAGATAAGAAGAAGAGGAGGATATTTTCTTCCACTTAATCTTTGACTAGGAGACAGACACAATTGCAGACCATACTCTAATTCCTGCTAGTGCTCCATTGGCACTCAAGAATGCTTTCATTCCCACCACCCCTGAGTTGTCTTCATGCATTGCTTTCACTCCACCTATTGAAGCCAACTTCTCCATTCCAGTTCAATTGCTTGGACAGCTACCTAAGTACTCTGATTCCTCAATGGAAGACCCTAATGTTCACCTTAGGGAGCTCTTGGACATTTGCAAGCTCCAATCGATTCATCATCTTTCTCAAGAAGGCTTGAGGATGCTTTTGTGTCCATTTACTCTTAAGGACGATGCTAAGAGTTGGTTGTACTCTCGCCCTGCGGGAATCATCACCACATGGGATGAAATGAGTAGGAGGTTCTTGAAGCAATTCTTCCCTGCTCAACTCACGAAAAGACTAAGGAGGGAGATTCAAAACTTTACTAAAAAAGATAGTGATTCGCTCTATGAGGCATGTGAGGAATTTCAGGAACTACAAAAAACGTGACCTCACCATAGTATTTCGTTGGATGACTTGGTGAAATTCTTCTATGAAGGCCTCGAGACCACAAACAAGAGCATGGTGGACTCGTCATGTGACTGCACATTCATGAACAAGACCGGTCAAGAAGCTTACACCTTAATTGGTGACTTGGCCGACAATAATTGCCAATTTAATTCCAAGGAGAAGAGAGGAAGCAAGAGCCGTGGGGTGTATGATGTTGATGCAAGGAATCAAATGGCTACTTTAGAGAGAATGCTTGACTTTCTAGTCATGACATTCAATGGTTCGAGCATCAACACTCAAGCATGTGGCATTTATTCTTTCAAGGACCACACCACCGAGAATTGTCCAAATTGTGCAATGACTGAAGAGGAGTTGAATTTTTGTGGGACAACAAAGGCCTAGGTACGACCCTTACTCGAACACATACAATCATGGATTTAGAGATCATCCCAACATTCGTTGGAACAATAATGCTCAACCATCCAATGCTCAAGGTCAAGGACCTCATCCTTACAGTTTGTTTGTGAGGCCTCAAGTACCTCAAGGTTATGTTCCCGTTAACTCCAATGGTCATGGTTCGAATAATGGATCTGCACCTAACTATGATGAACTTTTGAAGTCCCTTTCTCAAGGGAAACATAATTTAAACTCTGCTACTCAAGCTTTAGTTACGGGTAAATAAGCTAACTCGAAGGACATAACCGAGCTTAAGAAGCAGATGAGACAAGTGATCGACTTCATGGGTAAGATCCATGAAGGAGGTAAGTTGCCGAGCCAAATCCAACGTGAAGGTCATTATGACAAGAAGTGGGAGGATCTTGGATGCTCCATTGCAGCCAACAAGAAGGCCATGTCTTCTAATGACAAAGACGCCGAGAATTTCAATACAAATAACCTAGAGAAGGACCGTGCCTCCTCTAAGGCCAATGATGCCATGCATGACACATGTAAAAATCCTAACTCTAGTGGTTTGGTTTCAACTAATGTTCTTCTTTGTGTTCCCTTCCCCAATAGATTTGTGATAGGAGCACAAAGTGTGACGTTCTTAATGTATATATGCCATATTCTTATGCTTTGTTACTTCTGATTTAGTTGTTTTAGGTTCATATTTGTCATTTGTATGTTTTAGTAGAGCTATGCCGAATTTGGATATATTGATGATGAAATTGGGCTAAGTGTTAGAAATCTTTATTGAGCTAGGATTCCTTACTCGACTAGGACTCTACTTTCCTATTTTAATTCTTTCTTATTCCTTAATCGTCGAATTCTTTTCAGGAAAGACAATTCCTTTTTCGACAAGGAGTAGTGATGCCCTAATGCATTACTAGTGAGACAAAAAAGTCATGTCCAAGTTGGATAAGGAGAGGAGAGGCCGGTCTAACTATTTCCTAGTTGAAGAAGGAGAGATGTCGTGCAACCCCTATGTGTTTCTCAATTGGATTTGATTTCCTACATCAAGTTGGATTTGGAGTACACGAATCAAAGTCATATAAAAGAAGATTTCAGCTTCCCAATCTGATTCTATCTCCTAATTGGGACGATAAGGCTATGTTTTTGACTCCTATATATAGAGGCACGGCCTCATTGTTTTGATCATCATTAATCCTTGCACCAAAGAAAGCCAAAGCTCTGCCCTCAAACACATCCTTGTTACTACAAAGCCATTCAAGTCGTAAACACCACCTTGTTCATCTATATTCGGTCCTAAGCCCTAAGTTTAGGATTTCCATTCAACTAGAAGCCGTTCCCTTTGTCCTGAAGCCCCTAAGGAAGATTGATGAAGTGTAACTCGTTTATTCTCTTTTCAATGTTTGCGATTTGCTTGGTTTTTATTGTAGTGATTTTATGTTTTTGGTTAGTTCTTAGATTGTTATGTAATGAATGATTTAACCGATTTTATGAAGTAGTTGCGATTTCTTATTCAATAATTCTATAAGTATGCCGTGAGTTTATGATGCCATAATTCAATGATTCTCTTTCTTTTGTTTTAATTATATGTGATTCAAGTTCCTAAGTTAGTTTCGCATATAGGATTTTTCTAATGTTCTTGTTAACTTGTTATAGTAAGTGACATACTTAACTTGTTAGTAATTATTAGATGAATAACCAAGGTCTGTTTCGATTCAAAGATGCCCTAAGTATTTCGAAAAGAGATAGATCAATGAAGTGGTAGGATTGAGAATGCATGTAAATTTGTAATTTCGATGCCCTAAGCTAGGATTACATGAACATGTCTCGGGTTAAAGATGCCCTAAGCTATTTGATTCGATCTTGAGTTGTGTTGTTTGAACTCTAATTGACCCCTAAGGCTCGGCATGTATAAGATGAGAATAAGGTTTCGTTGGTTGCTTTATGATTTCTATTTTGGTGATAGTTTGTGTGTTGGTTAGTTGATCACACGTACATATTAGTTTAGGTTTTATTTTCTGTTTTGATACCGATCCTATATATCAAAATCTTTATATCTCTTTGTGAATTCGTTGTTAAATACTTGTCATTCTATGCCCTGGCTGGATCCCCAGTTTGTGAACGTTACCCTCTTGCTTTATACTACTAACGATGCTTACATGGTTAATACTGATGTCGAGTAATCGAACCGATCAAATGACGACGTTGTTGGGGATCCATAGAGATGGATCCTTAACTTTTAATTTCGAATTCATTGTTCATATTGTACATGTATATTCTTATCTTGTTTCGTTGTACATATAGTAAATATATCTTAGGTTGTTGTTTTGGTGCTTGAGTGAATGATTATTGTAGGTTGTAAATCAAACGGAATAGGTAAAGTCCCTTTTGTTAATATTAGCCTTAACCCTTCATGCTAGCTCTCGGGTTTGCATGAGGTTGATGGCGGCTTTTATTAACACTTGGAGATTTGTCAACACCCAAGGTTAAGTCCAATTGAGTAAGAGGCATGCTCTTTTATAACCCTGGTGCATGGGACCAAAATTGGATCTCAGAGAACTACTTTATACATCTCGGTGATGGAGTCGATAGGAAGTTCGCTCTCCATAGTTCAACAAATGAGTCTTATCATGTTTACTATCTCTAATTGATCTACACGGCCTTCTAAAACAAAGACTTGATCTTGTGTCTAGGCATCCATACTTAGGCCGTACGTCCACCTCAGTTTACAACTTAGAATCAATCGATTGTTCAATCATTGAAACAGAAAAAAGAACTTGTGAATTGTATGAACTTTGTAAATGTAAAGAACTAACTCTTTGTAAACATGACAACATAGTTACCGTGCCTCTTCCATAAATGTGCCGTGTATATGACCAAGGAAGAACACGGTTTCATGACTTCATTGTGTATTCTTCGATGATAACCCTTTAACTTTCGTGTTACATAAACTATGCATGTCCGCGATATCTAACAAAACACAAGAGCTCAATGATCGAATTTAAGTACTCAGAAACTTACAAGCCTCTAGCTCGAGTAGACTTTTATATTTCGAATCGTCTCCAAGTAATTCAATCTTAAACTCTTAACCTAGATCAGAAGAAGAGGAGGATCTTTTCTTCCCCTTTATCTTCAATTCAGAGGCAGACACAATTGCAGACCGCAGCCTGGTACCTTCCGGTACTCCATTGGCACTCAAGAATGCTTTCATTCCCACCACCCCTGAATTGCCTTCATGCATTGCTTTCACTCCACCTATTGAAGCCAACTTCTCCATTCCGGTTCAATTGCTTGGACAGCTACCTAAGTACTCTGGTTCCTCAATGGAAGACCCTAATGTTCACCTTAGGGAGCTCTTGGACATTTTCAATCTCCAATCGATTCATCATTTGTCTCAAGAAGGCTTGAGTTTGCTTTTATTTCTATTTACCCTTAAGGACGATGCTAAGTGGTTGTTGTACTCTCTGGCTGCGGGAATCATCACCACATGTGACAAAATGACTAGGAGGTTCTTGAAGCAATTCTTCCCTGTGACTCACGAAAAGACTTAGGAGGGAGATTCATAACTTCACTCAAAATCATGGTGATTCACTCTATGAGGCATGGGAGGAATTTCAGGAACTATAAACGAAGTGCCCTCACCATGGTATTCTGTTGGATGATTTGGTGCAATTCTTCTATGAAGGACTCGACACCACTAATAAGAGCATGGTGGATTCGGCATGTGGCTGCACATTCATGAACAAGACCGGCCAATAAGCTTACACCTTGATTGATGACTTGACCGACAACAATCGCCAATTTAGTTCCAAGGAGAAGAGAGGAAGCAAGACCATGGGGGGTATGATGTTGATACAAGAAATCAGATGGCTACTTTAGAGAGGAACCTTGATGTTCTAGTCAAGGCATTCAATGGTTCAAGCATCAACACTCAAGCGTGTAACATTTGCTCTTTAATAGATCACACAACCGAAAATTGTCCAAATGGTGCACTGACTCAAGAGGAGTTGAACTTCATGGGGCAACAAAGACCTAAGTACGATCCTTACTCAAACACATACAATCCTGGACTTAGAGATTATCCCAACTTTCGTTGGAACAACAATGCTCAACCGTCCAATGCTCAAGGTCAAGGACCTCGTCCTTCAGGTTTGTTTTTGAGGCCTCAGGTACCTCAAGGTTCTGTGCCCTTTAACTCTAATGTTCATAGGTCGAATAATGCATATGCACCTAACTATGATGAACTTTTGAAGTCCCTTGCTCAGGGGCAACATAATTTAAACTCTGCTACTCAAGCTTTAGTTACAAGTCAACAAGCTCATTCTAAGGACATAACCGAGCTTAAGAACCAGATGGGACAAGTGATCGACTTTATGGGTAAAATCCATGAAGGAGGTAAGTTGCCGAGTCAAACTGAGCCAAACCCTAATGTGAAGGCCATGATGACAAGAAGTGGGAGGATCTTGGATGCTCCATTGCAGTAAAACAAGAAGGCCGTGCCTTTTAAAAGAAAAAAAGCCGAGAGTTTCAATGTTAATAACTTAGAAAAGGACCATGCGTCCTCTAAGGCTAATGATGTCGTGCCTTTTCCCCGAAGTGATCATGTCGTGCATGACAAAGGTAAGGATTCTAACTCTAGTGGTTTGGTTTCAACTATTGCTCTTCCTCGTGTTCCCTTTCCCAATAGATTTGCAAAGCAAAAGAAGGATTACTCTGATCAAGCCATGCTTGACATCTTCAAAAAGGTGGAAGTGAACATGCCTCTTATTGAATGCATACAACAAATCCTAGGTATGCTAAGTTTTTGAAATAATTGTGCACCAATAAGAGGATGACTCGAGAGAAGGAGCTTGTCACAATGAGTGAGACGGTTTTTGCCGTGCTTCAAAGGAAGCTACCACCCAAGCTTAAGGATCCAAGGAGTTTTTCTATCCCTTGTACAATCGGAAACATGACATTTAAAAGGATAATGCTAGACTTAGGTGCATCAATCAATATAATGCCTTACTATATTTATGAGGATCTAGGTCTAGGTGATTTGAAACGAAATAATGTTGTGATTCGATTAGCAGAATGTTTCAACAAAGTCCCTTTGGGCTATGTTGAAGATGTTCTTGTGCAAGTTTCGAGCTTAATTTTCCCTACAAACTTCTATGTCATTGACATGGAGCCAACCAAAGCAGATGACAATGAGGTCCCTATCTTGTTGGGTCGTCCATTCATGAGGACTGCACGAACGAAAATCGATGTGTTTAGTGGATAACTCACATTTGAGTTCAATGGTGAAGTGATTAGCTTCAACATCTTTAAAGCCATGAGGTATCACCTTTCATAATTGAGTGATTGTTTTTCAGTTGACATTCACGATTCCCTTGGATATAATTATCTAGATACCTTGGGACATGAGAAGTTGGCACTCACTATTGCCCAAGGGGCCGGATTTACAAGTGATGGTTCCAACGTTTCTGAGTTGGAAGCTAATGATGCCGTGCCATCATATGTTTTAGAGAACGTGACCTCTCTTGAGGTTGCACGTGAGGTAAGCTATGTCTCTCGTAGTCTAATTCTCTTAACCACTAACAAGAATCTTTCTTCTGTAGTGCAAGCCCCAAAGATGGATCTTAAGGTTCTTCCGGACCACTTGAAGTATGCGTTTTTGGGAGATGAGGATACATTCCCAGTGATCATTTCATCTACACTCAAAGAGGAACAAGAGGAGAGATTGATTGAGGTGCTGAAGAGACACAAGACGGCCATAGGATGGACCCTAGCTGACATCAAGGGAATCGGTCCTACCATGTGTGTGCACCTAACTTTGCTTGAAGATGGTGCCAAACTGACCAAGGAAGGTCAAAGACGTTTTCACGCATCAATGATGCAAGTTATCAAGGATGAGATCACTAAGTTGCATGATTGTGGTGTCATCTATCCTATCTCGGATAGTAGGTGGATCTCCCACATTCAAGTTGTGCCAAAGAAGTCCGAAATCACGGTGGTGAAGAACAAAGATAACGAGTTAGTGCCTCAAAGGACAATGACTGGTCACCGTGTGTGTATCGACTATAGGAAGCTCAATGCTACGACAAGGAAGGATCATATGCCATTGTCATTTATTGATCAAATGCTTGAGAGGTTAGCTGGTCATTCTTTCTATTGTTTCCTTGATGAATATAGTGGATACAATCAAATTAGTGTCGCAGAGGAATATCAAGAGAATACTACATTCACATGCCCTTTTGGTACGTTTGCTTATCGTCGCATGCATTTTGGTTTATGCAACGCTCCAGGTACGTTGCAACGTTGTATGTATTATATTTTCTCAAAGTATATTGGTTCTAAAATTGAGGTTTTCATGGACGATTTCTCTGTTTATGATGAAAATCTCGATGCATGTTTAGAGAATGTGGAACTTGTGCTTAAACGTTTTTGAAGAAACTAACTTGGTTTTGAATTGGAAAAAATGTCATTTTATGGTTCCTCAAGACATTGTCTTGAGGTTGATAAGTATAAAATAGATCTTGTGCGTCACTTACCCCTCCCCACAAATGTGAATGATGTTCGATCGTTTCTTGGACATGCAAGTTTCTATCGTAGGTTTATCAAGGATTTTTCCAAGATTGTGAAACCATTGAGTTCATTGCTTCAAAAGGACGTTCCCTTTCACTTCGATGATGATTGCAAGCACACATTTGAGACTTTGAAGAAGCTCTTAACGTCGACACCGATCATGGCACCGCCGGATTGGTCCTTGCCGTTTGAATTGATGTGTGATGCCTCTGACTATGCAGTTGGAGCCATGCTAGGGTAGAGGAAAGACAAGCAGCCCTATGCCATTTACTATGCTCAACAGAACTACACCACAACTAAGAAATAACTTCTCGCCGTGATCTTTGCTTTAGATAAGTTTCATTCTTACTTACTTCAATCCAAAGTTATTGTTTACTGTGACCATGTAGCTTTGAAGTACTTAATGACGAAGAATGATGCCAAACCGAGATTGATTCGATGGATATTCTTACTCCAAGAGTTTGATCTCGAGATCAAGGACAAGAAGGGAAGTGACAACGTTGTGACAGACCATTCGAGCCGTTTAGTGAGAGATGTCGAACCCTTGGCCATTCAAAAGAGTTTTCCGGATGAGCAACTCTTTCGAGTTGAGGTAAGTGAGCCATGGTATGCATATATTATCAATTATCTTGTTTCTAAGCAATTTCCATATACTTTATCGCATTCTCGAAAGATTAGACTCAAGGTTTTAGCTAAGTATTACATTTGGGATGAACCTTACTTGTAGAAATATTGTGTTGATCCAATCATTAGGAGGTGGGTCCCTGAATCTGAACATTATTATATACTTTTTGTCATTCTAAGTCTTGTAGATGACATTTTGGTTAGCGTAGGACTGCTCTTAAAGAGTTAGAATGTGGTTTCTTTTGGCTTATGATTTTAAAAGATGCATATAACTTTTGCATGACTTGTGATAGATGCCAACGCATGGGAAACTTAGGATCTAGAGATCAGATGCCTATGACACCGATTATACATGTTGAAATATTTGATTATTGGGGCATAGATTTCATGGGACCTTTTCCTAACTCCAATGGTTTCTTGTACATACTCGTTTGTGTTGATTATGTTTCGAAATGGGTGGAAGCAAATGCCACCCGGACTAATGATTCTCGAGTTGTTGCAGATTTCCTTTGTTCTAACATTTTCTCTTGATTTGGTATGCCGAGAGTTATCATTAGTGATGAAGGATCTCATTTTTGCAACCGGACCATTGAGGCGTTGCTGAGAAAGGATGGTATCAAGCATAAGGTTCCTACGCCTTATCACCCCCAAACAAGTGGGCAAGTTGAGCTATCTAATCGTGAGATCAAGAGAATTTTGAAGAAATCAGTTGGACCATCACGCAAGGATTGGTCTCATCGATTAGATAATGCTCTTTAGGCCTATAGGACTGCATATAAGACCCCTCTTGGTATGTCCCCTTTTTGGTTAGTCTATGGTAAGGCATGTCATCTACCCGTGGAGCTTAAGCATCGTGCATGGTGGGATGTGAAGAATTTTAACACGGATATTGATGAGGCCGGAGTGCTTAGAAAGTTGCAATTGGATAAGCATGAAGAGATTCGAAATGAGGCCTATGATTTACAAGAAGAAGACTAAATGTTCTATGATCGTATGATTAGGAAGAAACACTTTATCATTGAGCAGAAAATTCTTTTGTTTAATTCTTGACTTGAGTTGTTTTCTGGAAAATTACGGTCTAGATGGATAGGTTCTTTCATTATTACTAACATTTTCCTTCTGGTGCTATCATGATAAAGAGTATGGTGAAAGGCACTGAATTTCAGGTCAATGGACATCGCTTGAAGCCGTATTTTGAAAATATGGAGAATCATGTTGAGGAGACTTCTCTCATTGAACTGATGGGAAGCACGTGATCTTTTTGGAGATAATGTAGGTTATAGACTCTAAACTTAAGCCAATGACGGAGCCGTCAACGAGTGTTTTCATTTTCTTATCCCTTTACTCTTTAATTTTCGTTGCTTATCATATTGTACATTGAGGGCAATGTAAGTTTTAAGTGTGGGGTAGGGTATACATCATTCGTTGTATTCTATTGTTTGATGCCCATGTTTTTTGATTTTGTTGCTTTGATTTATATTTTGTTGCTTTATTTTCGATTTTTATTGTTTTGGTTTTCTGTTTTTCGATTTGTAGTGTTTGCTTTGTCTCTGTTTTGAGTCTTAGGTATGCCTTTAACTATTTATGATGAGTTGATCTTTGAATAATTGGTTGATAGATGATCACAAGATTGAGATGTGTTTCATTGTTATTTAATGGTTAATCGATGTGTAGAAATTGTACGAACCTGTAGTAGATGAGGATTTTGAAACCTAGGTACATAATGAGCATGTTCGTTACTTGTTTTGATTCATGTAACCTTTGTGAGTATCGAGCCATATATGTGTCTTTCTTTTTTAGTGCTATTCTATCGTTTATTGGCTATATAATCTCATTACATTTATTTTGATCAATTCATATGGCATAGAATTGCAATGAACTAGAGACTGTTAGAACTTACTTTGTGAAACTTTTGAAACTTTTTATCATAATATATTCTGATTTTGAAAATGATTGTTGGATCTTTTTAGGATTTCTACCACGTTAAGCTAAAAAGCCGTATTCCGTATTTTGAGCCCTGCTTGGGACACCTTAGTGTTAACCCCTTTGAGCCTACGCTAAGCCTTTTCTTTCATCACTAACATGTTAATATCTTTGCTTAGTATAGTTATGTCTCTACCCTTGTCTTTAAGGCTTGGCAGAGCCATTCCTTGGTGTTAATATGGAGTGATAATTCGATTAAAGTGTGGGGTTATGCTATGTATGTATGACATGACCCGCCCCAAAATATACCCTAATATCGAGGCAGATCGTGCGGGGACCACTATCAAATGAGATATACCCAAAAAGTTCGGCATACTTTCCCCTAAAAGTAGCAAACCTTACCTACACCAAACGACACTCCCAATATCACAAATCCAACCTCAACACCTCCCGGGCACCTCAGAAATGATCTCATACTCCCATTATTCGAATTTCTGATTTTTCTCTCTCTTTTTCTCTTTATTTCCCTTATTTATACTATTTTCCAAATATGCCTAATTACCTTTTCTGATTCGTAACTTCTTCATACGAACTCTGATTTAGGCGTACCGCGTGTCTACGAATTCGTATCGACGAGCCCTACAACTTTAGTGACGAACGTTTTCCCGAAAAACTTATGCATCGACAAGTCAACTTTTAGAGTCGCTACACTTGGTACGACTCTCAACATGGGAAAGAGGCAAAAAGATTCGGTCGTAACATTCTCCCCTCCTTATAAAAATTTCGCCCTCGAAATTTACATACCTAACAAAAAGGGAATAGGGTAATATTATCTCACAACCCTTCGTCTCCCTGGTAGCCTCTCTTCCCTCGTGGTTCACTAACAACACATACACAACGGGTTAATTACATAGAGTTAAGATTTGATCGTCATTGGAGAATTACATCTTCTCAACCCAACCGATATCAACATCATGATAACTTGTCTAAAAATTGGGAAAACCCACATAAGCGTTAAAGAAATTAACTCAAGTGAGGAAAGACTCGTCGGGAATAGCCCACACAACTTTGAGCTTTACGGTTCCACGAGTTTCTCATATACCTAGTGAACTCGCATTATTTTGCGCAACAAATTCATACACTCTCAATCCAATCCCTTTACAACAAGTTTTCGAAGCAACAAATTAGGAGGAAAGTTACCACCGGCATCTCGTCTCACGAGGGATCACCAAAAGACAAAATAACTCAAGAGTCTGTTTCTTATAATTCTTTAGCCCCTAAGGAAAACTGACACCATTATGGACGAATCATGACCTCCCAAGTCATACCTGGATGAGAAAGTAGTCCCACCACTATACAGTCTAATGAAAATGTCTTAAATGCAGGTCTTGTTTACGTATTAGGAATTTGGAGTATGCACTACTCACGTAGCTTCACACTTTAGGCTCCTTCTTAGGATACCTTACAGCTTATAAAGGGAATCTCTTCCCTTCAGAGCCCCAACCACAAGTCACATATAACCCATTTGGAATGAACACTAAGCGTCAGCTCGTGTTTGAAAGCCATCAAACACACTCGTGACTCAAGGAACTAAGGCTTATTTGAAGTCCCTCACTTTCTACCACCTCTTAATTACATGGTATCACCTGACAATTGGTGGCAAATCCTTCTTTACCGATGCTTCAAGCTATTTACCTTAATAACTCCAATACGACAACACCCTGCAACTACTAACCTCTAGATCAGCTAAATGCTTACCATACTTACTTCTCCACAACAATGTTGAAGGTCATCACAAATTGCTAAACATCGATAACTTAATAAGAATCTTCACTGTCGTGTTACCACCTTTACATGGTACAAATCTCAAAATTCGAGAAGGGAAACGTATCGGTTACTCAAGAGTGGCACATACACTTATGTCTTGGGCTTGGTAACTTGCTCACTTTATTCGTTGCCGAACCTTACTACCCTTGGTAGGTATTGTACAATCGTTTCTTTCGTACTGGTCAAGGGGACGTTTAATGCTTGTAGGCTTGTGCTTTTGCCACATATTGCTGCATACATTATAAAAGCAAGGACACACGTACTATGTCCGCGACTGGACTTCCTGGTCTCCACCCATTCCTACAACGAGTTAATGTAACATCCCAAATCGTGGCGTATGAATGGAAAGAAATGTCAACATAATACCAAATGGTGAAAGATGCAAGCCTCCCATTTGATTTACCTATCATAGAGAAAAAGGTAGGTCATTTGGACCTCTAAATAAGGTCCTACTCCAGTCTCCTGCTATTCACAGAGCAATGTCGTGCAACACATCTATACTACACCTTTAACCAAAACGTGATAGCTCATACCTCATATCACTAATATCTAGAAATTTGTGCCACCTTGATTTTTCTATGGCCACCCATATTCCATAATCCAACCAAACTCTAAAGTCTAAACACAACAATCACACATGCACCAAAATATTTTCCTCAAATTTCTTTCCTTCGAGAAACACGCCTTTCTCAAACATCTTATTTCTGATAACTATCCAAATTATGAACTCCTTACTTGTCCAATTATGTGACAAAGATAGGTAGAAATCAAAATTACTTATAACTCTCATGATTGCTAAATATGGCTTCATTTGAGTTTCCATAACCAAAATGCTCAACATAAGCATGAATCGAATAGGAAGCTTGTAGGTAGTGGAAATGTGCACTGCCAGAAAATCCCGAGGAATTAATGCCATTCCCAAGTCTTCACATACGCTAAAATCCTTAATTTATGTATGAAAGCGTAGCTTGGTGCGATTCCGACATCTCCGAGTATCTCCCAAACATCTTGGAACCAACTACGTCCCATAATAACTTTTTCACAGGTCGCTGCAAGGTCAAAACGTCTATAATCATCCCACCTCAGCTCCTTTATGGATACCGAATCAGATTGCTCTTAGAATTATATTTTTTTCCAAGTGCTAGCGAGGGTTGCTACGCATCATGTAACAGAAAGACCGAAGTCTCAGTCCGTTTTGTCACATTCTCAAAATAATTCTCCTTCGTAACATCACGTCCAACTTGTCCTCATTGTCTCAATGGTTACAGCAATGATGCGAAGCTCTTCCTTCAAATGAAAATACGCACCTACATTCTCAAGGGAGATAAAGTTCAGTGTAACTTGACACATAACTTCAAATTCCTCACGTGATGAGGGCAACCAACAAGGGTGGAACAGTATCCCCAAGTTCTTATTCACGATTCCAATCCGAATTCCTTCTTAACATCAACTACCACACACACTTCAAGTATACTTCCAAACTCTTCCCTGTAATCGGACACAACAAGTGTACAACTTCGCGATAGTGTTGGAAATTTCAATTTCACTTGGAGATCATTCATCGGTCAACAAGTCTAGTGATCAATCCGGCAGTCAACCATTAACACCAAACCTTTCAAATAATAACAAATGACTCCTCATAAACTCTAAAATCAACACTATGCTCATGTTCAATTCAAATTATAAATCTATCAACCCTCAACAACCTTCACACATCTTACTACTATACAACAAAAGATTCGGCTTGCCAATCCTTGACCCAAATATTTCATGGACAAAAAAAAACATGACCAGGGAATTCGAGTTCTCGACTCGTAACTCGACCCCTACTAATCGATGATATCACCTCAGCTTATAATAGAAAAAGTGCAACCACATACCTTTTCTTAACACGAAGCAGGATGATCAGATAAGAGGTCGAGGTATAGGAGGCAAATTCGAATAGATAACCATCTCAATATGCCAATATTGTCAATATACGACACATATCAGGCGACATATGTCGGGTTAAGTGTTGTTTGGAGGTTTGGAGTGACATATATATCTGTATATGTCGTCTGAATAGAGTCATACATTCAAAGGTTCTTTATGTGGAAATGAGTGTAATATTTAGGCGACTTATATCTGTACATATCTGTATATGTAAGGTTTTGCTTTAATTCTAGAGGGATTCTAAAGTTGACCAAAAAATAAAGCAACAATAAGTATATGTCGTCTGAGTTTGGAGCTTAATTTTGAGGCAAACACCCATAGTTGACTAAATCAATGTTGTTAGTTTGACGACATTTATATGTCGTTGGATATTTTAGCTTCATTCCCTCAATTTTTGGAGGGATACATTGATACTTCTCCTTCCCAAACTTGTTGCCCTAGAACTAAGTATATACAAACTTCTTGGCTAGATGGGACTACATGTATATGTCGCTTAATATGTATGAAAATTTGTCATGTTTTTTTTAGGGATAACTTAATTATATATGTGTTCGCATATACTTATATGACATATATATTTTTGGAGAGCTAATTGGATTACTCTCCCTCCCAAAGTTGCTCTATCTAGACGCAAGTTGGCCCCCTTGATAGGACGACATATAAATGTCACCTATGTATGTCTGAAATTTGGTCACAAGGGCATTCTCATCTTTTCTCCAGTGTTATAAATAGAGAAGAGAGGAAACCCTATTTCTCATTTTTTTCCCCTTCTCATTCTGTCGCACCTCTCTTCTTCTTCATCTTCCCCGAGCTTCCTCTTCCTCTGCCGATGCCGAGAACCTCACCTTCAGCCACCAACTCGGCTCGCCACTACCACCACCACCACCGAATTCCCTTTCCAAAATCTATAGGCATCGGAGACGCAAATCACCTCCGAACCTCTCTACCTTCACCAGCCACAGCTCCTCCAATTCTGGCAGTTCCTTGACATACCGCCGTCGGTGCCCTGCCTCAAAGATTAAGAGGATTGGAAACCAGAAGCTTGGGTATCCACCGAGGCTAAGAATTCGCACCAGCATCACTGACGGCGCTCTAAGCTTCATGATCTTTGATTTCCAACTTCCGGCGACGTTCTGGCCTTCCCATCACCAAAATCAGGGTCGGTACCTCTCGTATAGAAGAACCCCTAATCGTATCTCTGGATTTGACCAGCTCCACTGTAGTTGCCGCCGCACCTCCGCCGCTAGCTCCATCACCCACGATGGCTAGGTTTTACAGAACTTTGAAATACAGGTTAGACAAATTAACTACTTAAAGTTTCATTATGTTTTGTAATCTACGATTTTACGATTGTAAGGTAATAAGAATTCCTTGTTCTTACGCTATATCCGTCGGACATTCTATTTTTATTTGATTGTGTAAGAATTCACAATAGATAGCTATAGTTATTATCCTCAAGCGGGAAATAAATAGCAATTTAGTTTAAATACAGTCGTACATCTCAGCTCTCAAATTTTCATTTTGGTGATATTGTTATATTTTTTTACATAATTAAATTTAAGAAAGAGGATTTCCACGGTACCGTCATCTTGTTGTCACTAAATCTTTGATGTAACTATCTAAGATTCTTCAAACCAGCAACTTATTACATCTTGTTTGATCTACTTGAAGTTACTAGCATGCTAATTTTATTATATGCTCTGCACTGGAGCAGAAAAAGCCGACCCTTACATTCCTAAGGATTGGAGCAAGTGCTTAAGTGGTTGCACGAGATTAAAGAACATTATCATAACGTGAAAGATGAGGCAGGTCCTTTATCCATCTTTATAAATATTACCAATCTTATGGCGTCTAATTTGTGTTGGTTATGATGACTTGTTTGTAACATGAAAGACAGGCTCGAAGGTTATCAAAACTGGAATATTGCTGCTATCTTCTTGTTGGAAGCAGTATGGCATGGTAATGCATTTGGAAGATCAAAACATTTCCTAGCATTACAAAGAATTGTTGGACCAATACTTAGCAGGCATACAGGTTAGACATATTAACTACTTAAAGTTTCATTATGTTTTCTAATCTACGATTTTACGATTGACTTTTGGATAGTGAAGATTGTAAGGTAATAAGAATTCCTTTTTCTTAGGCTTTATCTCAGAGTTTATCATCTGGTCTTGATTTCTTCCACTTCACTTTTCTGGGGTTATCAATAATTTATTTGCATGAATTCTATTTAGTTTCACTTGCTGGAATCACTAGCTTTCTGATACAGTATATATGTATGTTTGTATCTAGTTTTATGCAGGTCAGATTGAGAATAAGGATGAGAGTGCTGAGACCATAAAGTTTTTTTCTAAATTGTTTACGCCTTCTACTAGGGCGAATTGATAGCAAGAAATTTGAGAGTGTAGTCTCAGAATACGGGATGAGGATATCTCAGGTTCTTTTACCACAGGTAATAATTGAGGTTTTGAAGAAAATTTCTATTATATTCTTAGAAGAACTTCATTTAGCTAGGTGGTTTGCATGTTATCATAGTATGCATCTGTTGAAAGGCTTGTAAATGTGTAACCCAGAATCTTAGGAAATATATGTTGTTGAGAGTAGCTTACCTGAAACTGTGATTGCATGTGAGATTGTTATTGTGCTTATCAAGTATGATTCACTTGGTGCACATCAAATTAATTATGGGTATAGTAAATTGAGCTCTATTCCCTTTACTGATATAATTGGGCAGGGAATTATGAAGCTAGTATTTTTAACTTTTCATGGATAGTTAATATGGATACTATGAATGAAGATCAATTATCTTTTCATAAGGTTTAATTTAATTGCGTATTTCACTTAGTATTGATATTACTTCTTAAAAGCTATTGTTTTTTTTATTTTCTACTTATATTTTTTTCATCTTGCAGCTTCGTTCTGCAGATGATGATGTTATTGATGGAATTATAGATCAGTTTGTTATATCTCCTTCATTTCTTGTAACTGATTGACGATTTGGCATTAATGATCCACCATGAAATAAAGGTGAGTCTGACGATGTATTGATGGTGGAAGGTTATCAAACGGTGGATTAATGCAACAAAATTCATGGACAATTCTATGGAGACTGTTTGTACATGAGGTAAATTCTACTCTTGAAACTTTGTTTGTGCTTTTAAATTGTGTCAAAAATTTTATGTTGTTACTATAAATTATATAATTCCATGTCTCCCTCTTTTAAGCACATGCTTGATGCTTTGATTTTAAAAGCTTTATTAGGTACCATTTGACCCATCTAGGTTGACATAGATAAATCTCTATCAATATTTGATCTAAATGAATAATAATCTTGGGCCATCACAGCCATATTTTTTAGTACAAACTTTATATACCCTCCTCCAATTTATGTAAGATATCATACTTGTTTTTATTAAAACAAGGAATTTCTTGTTGTTAAGAATAATTAACTAAGGTGGAAATCATGTGATTTTTGAGGTTAGTATTTTATAAGGGATTAGATGCACCTGTAACTTCACTGATTTGTGTTTTACTTTTTATAAGCATCACATAATTTTTTATTTATTTATTGAAGGTTTTTGTTTTAATGCAACAAATGTTGATATGCTTGAGAATGTGGGGTATTTGGGGAGCAGAACCAGCGCAATGATGCATATTTTGCATAATATCGGAACTGTAGTAGCTCGGTAACGACATGCATGCCTATTTTGTTGTGTTGTTTACGAGGTTGCCTACATTGTAGGGTTAGTTATTTTTCATTTTATTGTTTATTTTGAACCATTTGCAGAAATGTAACAATGTTGATCATTTTTTGCTTTATGAATGAGCAATTTTTTTCTTCTTCCCGAATATTTTGTGGTTTTTCTCCTCCACAATCTCTTTTCATATTTGGTTATGATACTCGAAGAACATAAATATGTGCTCTAAATGCCATGGCAACAGTACAAACTAAAACTATATGATGTTAGAAGTAGACAACAACGACAAATATATGGAGACAAATCAGATGGTATATGTTGCTATATTAGCACTCACACGACATACATTAAAAAAAACAAGACAAAGGCGATGTTATTTGATGCCATAATAAGACACACACGACATATACATAAACAAAAACGAGTTACAAGGGACATTATATGTCGTCATTGTAATAACCCGATTTTTCGGGACAATTTATTAGATTATTTCTAAAGTTATAAAGTTGTGAAAATTACAAATTGTGTTTGTTCCGTTTTGTGACGTCGGAAATCGAAAACGGAAACGTTATCGGAACGTTTATTTAGAAAAAACGTTACGTTCCGCGCCGTGAGAATCGATTTTTATTCTGTCGCTCGTTTATGAAAACTTCCTTCACAAAAGTTGTAGAACTCGTCGATACGAGTTTGTAGACGCGTCAAGTGTTCGAATCGGACGTCGGACGTGAAATTTATTAACGTCGGAAGTTTGTTTTCGATTTTGGAAAAGAGTATAAATACAACATTTTAGGGATTAGGGTTTCTAGAAATGGAAACCCTTCATCCGCCTCCCCCTTTCTCTCTCTCTCCCCTCGAGATTCTCTCTCTCCTCGATCTCACCTCTCCCTCAAATCGCCTCCGGCGATCTCCTCAGCTGGAGCGACGAGGTCCTCACCGCCACGCCCTACGGACTCGCCAGGTCCTCGGCAAGCGACCCCAAGCTCGCCGCACCGCACCTCACCACCGTTAGCTTCCTCGAGACAACCCGAAGCTCAGAGGCTACCTCAGGCGCTCCACGCGTCTTTTCCGGCGAACCTAGGGCACGGGGACAAGCCCTCTGTCGCCGCTTCTCCTCCTTGGCACCACCTGCGACCAATCGAGGCAAAAATCGTGTCACCATCATACTCTCGGCTCAACCTCCACCACCGCCTGGTTCTAGCTCCGCCAGCAACGTCACGGTGGTTTCGAGGAATGATTAAGGTAAAGGATTGATTAATGGAGGATGTGTGATTGAAATTTTTTGGTTTTGAGTGATTTTTGTGCAGATCGGAGGAGGGTGGATTACCGCCGCGTTAGGCGGCGCGTGTGTGAGCGTGAGGTGGTGTAGGGGCCGCCTTGGGCCGTGCAGGGGTGGAGGAGGAAGAAAGAGAGAGGATTTGGGCGACGGCGGCGCGCGCGTGAACAGTGTTTTTGAAACAGTAAATTTGTAAAAATTTATTTTTACGACGGTGAATGTAAAAAAGTGATTTACGTAATGTAAATGTAAATTTATTTTACGTACAGTAAATATATATGCAAATTATTTTCAGTAAATGTAAAAAGTAATTTTAGAAGGGTAATTCAGTAATTATTATTTACTGCGACAGTATTTACATTTTGAATAGTATTCATACGTACAGAAATACTTAAACAGTATATATACGTGAACAATAAATTCGTAAAACCAGAAATTGCTGAACAGTAACATATTATTACTGTTTCGGCATTTAAAGGTTTACGTAACGATTCTAAATTTTTTCTTATCTTTTTAAGGTGATCGTTAATTCAAACCTTATGGAATTACAATCGGAATTATGGAATTACGCACGAGATTATAAGGTAAGTAAAAATCTCACATATTTACGAATCTACCCTTGCGGAGATTCAAGTTTATGCAGAATTTTAAAGAATGAAATATGACATGTATATGATATAGTGGAATATATATATATTTGTATAAATGGTAAATAGGTACATATATATAGTTTGCTATATTATATACTGTTATGATTTCGTTGTGAATATGTCATTTTGATGATGAGATTTAAATATCGAGCATGTGATTTGTTTTGTACAATATGACAGGATGATTATTGTACGAGGTTTTAACATGGAGATTGTTAAAACGTTTTTGTCTTCGGACGTGATTTTGTCTACGGACGTGTGATGTCTTCGGACGAGTTTTGTCTTCGGATGTGATTGATGTCTTCGGACGAGTTTTTGTCTTCGGACCAGTCTACGGACGTGATTTTGTCTACGGACGTGTGATGTCTTCGGACGTGTTTTGTCTTCGGACGAGTTTTTGTCTTCGGAAGTGATTTATGTCATCGGACGTGATTGATGTCTTCGGACGAGTTTTGTCTTCGGACGTGATTTATGTCTTCGGACGAGTTTTGTCTTCGGACGTGATTGATGTCTTCGGACGAGTTTTTGTCTTTGGACCAGTCTTCGGACGTGTTTGGCATGTTGGAATCTAGCCTTTGGCCGGGCAAAAGTTACGATACAGTTAGAGCTCTAGTGTGCCGGAGTACTGCATGTGAGGTAACATATGGGTTATCGGCTCATGTGTACTCATATTTTTAGATGTTGGGTAGCATGAGGTTGCCCAATGTCGGCGGTGTACTACATGAGGGGTAACAGAGGTGTACCAGCGCTCATGAGTACCCGTGTTATAAATGCATTTGGGTAAACCGAGGGGTTGCCCAATTTCTCATGAGCACTTTCATTTTCATATTTTTGGACAACCAGATGGGCCGTCCATTGACTCATGAGTGTATTTATAATTGATGTTTTGTGATTTTCGTATATATTGATATGCGGGTGGTATTTGTTATTTTACTCATACGAGCTGCGAAGCTTACCGGGTTTCTGTTTACAATCCCGGTGCACCAATTCGATGGTGTAGGGGATAACTTCGCAGGTGTGGATTAGCGGGAATCGATGGACCGCTCAGAAGACTTGGAGTTATTTATTTACATCATGTGGTGAGGATTTTGTTGTGGATTTCTTTGTGAGGATTATACATTTCCATTTGTTATCATGTCAAATTATAAATTTGGTTTGTAATAATCGGTTGACTGAGTTGTATTTTGAACTCAGAGATGATCCGCTGTGGCATTTAAAATGGTTTCGATTGATTGAGATTGTTTTAGTGTTTTTCATGACTTCGAAATTTGAGTTTTATGCTCGAAATTTGGGGTCGTGACAGTCATGGTTGCTCTACAACGACATATATTACATTTATCTACAACTCAACAATGCTTATATGTCGTCTAAAACGCACAACCACGACATTTATTTGTTATCTAAAACTTATCTAAGCGACGTTTATATGTTGCTAGAAGATCTAATTAAACAGCCAAAAGAGGGTTTCAAGCATATGTCGCCTCATGTTGAAAATTCACATATGTCGCCTTGTAGCATGTCGCTGTTATGGATATCAGGCGACATATAATATTTGTCGCT
Source organism: Argentina anserina (assembly GCF_933775445.1). NCBI lineage: Eukaryota > Viridiplantae > Streptophyta > Magnoliopsida > Rosales > Rosaceae > Argentina > Argentina anserina. Next base: position 8,369,241 of record NC_065873.1, on the reverse strand, counting down.
GGAAATCATATCAGACGACATAAGACTTTTGTTCTCATGTTGCCTAATATACTTTATAGCGACGCCTGATAGCTATAACGACGACATGCTACTAAGTGAGATATTTGAATTTTCTCCAGCGACACAACACATATGTCGCCTGAAGAAATAATTGGCCTAGTGTCTTAACACTAAATGCAAGGACCTAATGCTCTTACCAACTGACAAGACCCACCCTAAAATATACCCTAATATCGAGGAAGATCGTGTAGGGACCACTATCAGAGGAGATATACCCAAACATTTCGGTATAGTATCCCTTGAAAGTAGCCAACCCTACCTGCACAAAACGACATTCCTAATATCACATATCCAACCTCAACACCCAGAGCCACCATGCTCCCCAAAATTTCCAAACTCCACAATCACATCCCATAAATACAATTCAAAATGCAACACATGGTACCTTACAATGTATGCAGTAATCGTTATTTAATATCATCGGACCCCTAGAGCTTGTACCTCGTCTTAAACCACAACCGCCCAACCCACTATAAGACTACAAGGGTCATTAGTCAACCCGTAAAATAAAATTTCCTCAATAGTTATTCGGACAATGAAAGTATCTTAATAATTTCTGAGAATCTCATTCTCAAGAAAATAATCAACAACATATCTCACACATATCGACTAGTCCCCGCTAGTCTAAAATAAATATCAATAATAGAAAATGAACTAGCCCCGCTGGCCTCATTAAAGTGATCATGCCATATCATATGTAAAACACTATGCTCCCTCCCGGGCAACTCAGAAATGTTCCCATACTCCCATTATTGGGCTTTCGTGATATTTCTGAATATCACATCGTCGCCCAGGCGGAAAGGGATATCATAATACTTTACTGGCTCTCGTCAACCTGCCCTTTCCGGGAAAAATAAATGTGTACTCACATACTCCTGCAACCGTCACGTCACGCTAACGGAGAGGGTAACGGGCTTTCGTGGAATTGCCGACATGGCACATCACCTCACAGGCGGAAAGGACTTGGGTGCACTACTCGGGATAGCCACCGACACCATAAGGTGGAATATACATATACAGTGCTAGGATCATCACCATCATCATCATCATCACCATAATCATCATCATATCATCACCATATCATCATCTTTCGAAAACCCCATATTCAACAATAAATATATATATTGTCTATACCTCGTTTATTTTGATGGAACAGCCGAGTTGATAAGGCTTGCCCATACCTCGTTGATTCTAATCGAATAGCCGAGTTGATAGGGCTTGCTTATACCTCGTTGATTCCAATCGAATGAACGAGTTGGTATGGCTTACTAGAGAGCAAATAAATAACAAATATACCGTTCCAGTCAATTCATATCACAATCCTACCACGAATATGCAACTATAACCCCAAAACCAATACAACTGTTCAAAAATCATATCTACCATCAATCGATACAAAGACATAGCAACCAACATTAAATGAACCCACAATATATCGATCATCATCAACATAGGAAAAATTAACCGATATTTAATCTAAATAATGGTGGCTGCACCCAATCCTTGGTCAGGCTGCCTACGTACCCTTTTGACAAGAGATCAAGCCACTCGTAGTTCAACTCATGTAGATGACCGAAAATAATACCACATACGATTTCTAAACGTCTATAACAGAATAGAATATATATATATATATCCCGACATGTCTCACATGTCACAAAATAAGGAAATAAAACTAAAATAAAATAAACAACATAATTAGAATTTTATACTTTTCCGAAAAAATCATTTTCGGTAATTTGTTAATAAATCGTAAATTCCCATAAATCTCATTTCTGAAAGAACTACCAAAATAATTTCACATCTCTTTGAGATCCCATTTCCAAATAAATATTCATAAAATAAAATATAATTCCAAGAGAATAAATAACTCAATAGTCGTGCATACATATATTTAAAAATAAATGTCCACTCACAGTATATTTACATCTGCCGGTGCTCCGAGCTCTCCTCAGGGTGAGAATCCTCTATGCACGATTGGTGGCCGGAGGAGGGAGTTCCGGCCAGGACAAGGTCGGTGAAACTGTGCACTTTCGGGGGACTTTCCGAGCTTCACCGCTCCACAATGGTGGCGAGATAGCAGGTGGCGCTGATAACAATCGACAGGGGACACAACAACCTTTCAAATAGGACCGGTGTGCCGGTCTATGGTGGCCGGACGGCGGAGATCCGGTGGCTCGGGAGGAACAAAATCTGGGTTTTTCTCCTTTTCGAGTGAACAATATCCGTGAACAGTACCCGACCTAAATTTCTGATTTTTATCCCTCTTATTGTCTTTAATTCCCCTATTTATACTATTTTCCGAAAATTCCCAAATATCTTTTTTGATTAGTAACTTCTTCATACCAACTTTAGTAAAGGAATTTTCCCGAAAAACTTATGCATCGACAAGTCAAGTTTTAGAGTCGCTACACTTGGTATGACTCTCAACATGGGAAAGAGGCAAAAATATTTGGGTCGTAACAATGTATGTATGCCATGTAAAAAGAAAAAATAGAAAGAAGGTATGAGAAAAAGAAGAAGGAAAAAAGATATATACACGGTTTGAAAAAAAATGAAAAGAATGAAGAAGTCACGGCATAACTATGTTTCCTGTGAATTTGGAGTTGTGATGTATTTGGTGAAGGCTCAATGATGTTATACTTTAGCCTTCGTTCGTTTTCACAATGTTTAAAGTGAAGAATTGGTCCAATATGATGATACCTTGTCCTTGTTTTATGGAGTTTGGCGATATAAGGTGGATGTTCTTGCTCTGCTAAGTCTTAAAGGTGACTTTTTTGATTCATTTTCCCTGAAATATTATATTCTTGCCGAGCCTAACCCAACCTTGTTATAAATATATGCATGATTCTTAAGATGAGTAGCTCTTGATTTGTGGAGTTTGTTTCATGAGTAAGCATACGGTTTTGGTTCATTTGTGCATATGATTGGTATATTTCTTGAGGTTTTCAATTTCACTATGTGTTTATAACTCTTGTTTGTGAAAAGGTTTTAAGCATTTGCCATGTTCTTGAGATAAAAGATTCGAAGTGCATATCCTTTGTGAGTTGAATTTGAACTTGTTTTGAACATGTTGAGCTTAATATCACATTTGTTTATGCCATGTCTTACTTGTTAAACGAAATCTCATGTTTATTAACCATTGAATTCTTCCTATCTATTTCGATTGAGTGTTATTCTTGATACTATGAGTTTGAAGATCTCTGAGACAAAATGTTGAAGGCATTATAGTTGAGTCGTTAGTTTAGATGTTTTGATTTTCCTTTTTATTATTTTGCTAGGGACTAGTAAAGTCTAAGTGTGGGGTTGTTGATAGAAGCACAAAGTGTGACGTTCTTAATATGATTATGACATATTCTTGTCTTTGTTATTTTCTTATTTAGTTGTTTTAGGTTCATACTTATCATTTAGTCTGTTTAGGTAGAGTTATTTCGAATATGAGAGTTTTGATGATGAAACTGTGCTAAGTGTTAGAAATCCTTATTGAGCTATGATTCCTTTCTCGACTAGGATTCTACTTTCATATTTTCATTCTTTCCTATTTCTTATTTGTCAATTTCAGGAGTAGTGGAGCCGTGATGCATTCCAAGTTGGACTAGGAGATCATATCCGAGTTGGATAAGGAGATAAGGGAGGCCAGCCTAGCATTTCGTAGTTCAAGATGGAGAGTTGCCGTGCAGCCCTTGGTTGTCTCCCATTTGGATTTGGTTTCCTACATCAAGTTGGATTTGGAGTTTAAGAATCTAAGTCCATATCAAAGAACATATCAACATCCCAATCCGATTCTATCTCCTTATTGGGACATGCATGAAGGCTGTTTTGTTCTCCTATATATAGAGGCTCAGCATCATTGTTAAATCATCATCAACCTTGCGCACAAGTACTAGCCAAAGCTCTACCCAAACACATTCATCCTAATAAGAACCCTAGAATATGAAATTCATCCTTCATCATATTTTCGATCCAAAGTAAGAAGCCTAGGATATCCATTCACTTGAAGATTTCGGTGCTCCTCTTTGTAGTAACCCTGTAGGAATATTTCAAAGTGTAACTCTATGATATTCATGTTTTATTTCGGCATTCTTTGTTCTTGTTCTTAGATGATTTCTGTTTTTGTTTTGTTAAAGTTAATTTCAATCTTGTCTATGGGATAGTTGTGACTTTTGAATTGTGTATTGATAAAGTTTTTGATTTCTATTCAATGATTTTAGGTTTTATGTCATGAGTTTATGTTCATGTTCTTGATTAATTTTCGGTGTGTTCTTATATTACATGTGTGATTAAGACAAGTAGTTGATGTTGCATATGTTAATCATTAAAAGGTAGTAACGATTATGAGACAAGTAGTTGATTGGTTGGTTTTTGTTTTTTGTTATCTCACTGATTATTTGCTTAAGTTTGGTGTTGGATAGTGCTTTGAACATGTTAATCTCTTTATGTGATACGTAATTGCATGATGAATTAGTGTATTACATTTCGTTGCAAGACAAGTAGTTGAGCTCGAATGAGTTAAGTGTCTATGCATTAGGAACCATGTAGGAATTTGATGCATGATCAAACCTAAGTTGGATTATGATACCTACAGCACGAACATGATTGAGAATAGATATTGTTGCTTTGTTCTTAAATGATTTTTTTGGTGATTGCTTATGTGTTGGTTCGTTGATCACATGTATATATTAGTTTAGGTTTTATATTTTCTATTTTGATCTGATCTTATATCAAAATCATTTTATATCTATGTGAATTCGTTGTTAAATGTTTGTGATTCTTTGCCCTGGTGGATCCCCGGTTTGTGAACGATACCCTCTTACTTTATACTACTTACGATGCTTACAGGGTTAATATTGATGTCGAGTAATCGAACCGATCATGAAGCCAATTAATGTGTAATTATTCTCATTGGATATGAGCATTCAACTATATAGTTTGCTATGTTAACACCTTGACATACGATCACTTTTCTGCCAAATATACGGAATATTACTTTGATTTGATTAAACAGTCATCCCGCGTTAGAGGGATATAAAAACAAAGAATGTTCAAGTGGAATTATATGAATTGTCGCAATTTGTCCCCACTATGTCTCATTTTGATCCTCACTATTGCACAAAGTGGTGAGATCACAGATATTAGCTGTAAATATGCTTGCAAGGTTTGATATCCTAAGAAGAGGACATGACGCCACCCAAGAGGAATTGTGCATTGCGTCGTCAACATTGATAGTGGCATGGTGACGCTATAAAGTGGAATAAATGGTGTCACATGTTGTGGCTCTCCAAGGAAGAGGGAGAGACCACCTTAAGTTTGATATATACTCAATTGAAGGAAGAAAGCGAGTTTGGCACAATCGGATCCATTGATCCATAATCTCAAATGTTATCACTGGGGGACGCCTCAGATGTTAGAACAAATCCTTGAAAATATAGAGATCTCTACAAATACAAAGTATATCAGGACATAGGATATTTTGTTTTGATATTGAACCATACTTCGTTGAGAAATAGCAATGTAGTAATTTTGGCCAAATGGAAAGGAGTGATCCAGCATGAACTAATATTCACTAACAAAGAGATAGGTATTTCGGCAAGTGAAGCCGACACCGCAAGTGTAAACCCTATCATATGTCCTTGTGAGGATGTGTAATGAAAAATAAGAGTTTAGACTAACCCTATGGCGGAAGGTCTCCCACAAACGCAATGGAATCTACTACGAGGAGATATTTCTTTGTAATGGACCAAAAAAGATATTCTCTTAATGGATGTCATTGCACTCCACTACCTTATCAGTTTGGTAGTTTCCGAAAAATGGACAAATGAAGCTTGTGAATGTTGGAATAAGATATCTCTATAGGGATTGAAATTAAGAAAAAAACTTGTGAGATTTTAATTAAAACTCGCAAGCGCACGAATCATCGTTAGTACGAGGTCGTTCCAACTAGGGATTGAGAATCAATTCAATCCTAACTTAATTGATCTAAACTAAGAACATAGATTTTAGATAATCAAATAACAAATTATAAAAGAAACAAACAAGATAGAACCTAGGGTATCAGAATCAACCACTAACAATCATATTTATGTATCAATGCAACTAATAAATTCTTTCATATCTCTAGATGACAATTCTCGTATCTAAGTCCCAGTACGGCACTTAGATCATAGTTTTCCTTAAGTGTATGATACTCTCTAGGTACAACAAAGGTCGTATATCCTAGCATGCAGTCTATCCAGGTATGGCATAAAATTAACATGAAGGAGTCATTACGTTATAGAAAACAAGAGAATCATGAAAACCATTACTTTAGGTACGACAATAATGTAATTCACAACTCTTAATCACAAGAAGCTAATTTGAATTATATTGCAGGTACGCCTCAAATTCATCTTCTAATTACGAGATGCAAAGCCCTAAGGTGGTCAATCAAATAACTTAAACATAAAACATTAATTAAAATAGTGACTAAGAATTCATCATAAAGAAATTATGAATCCATCAATTAAACATCAAACTACATAAATAATCTTGATATGACATTATCCTAATCCTAGAAAAATGTTTAACAAACTATAACCAAGGAAAACAAAACAAAAACATAAAAGAATTGAATGGGGATGATGGATGGATGGTCTCTGCTCATTTGGCGTCTATATTTGCTCTGGAGACCTCATTGCATATGAAATTCGTGATCCTTTATATAGGGAAGATTATTGCTCATCTTTAACTTCAATTTCCTTGTAAGACTTGGTTTCAGATTGCTATGTTGATATGGAATGGGAAAACCTTGAAATATCTTTTGTAAAAGTAGGAATCCATATAATATTTGCATCTCCATCTGAATCATTGACCTTGACGAATTAAAATTGATGCATTTGTGCCATGAAACTTGAGTTCTCAATGAATGCTAGTGAACCCGGATAAGTTTCAGCTCTGTCCTCTCGTCACTCAAACGATCATAACTTTCTCTTAAAATATCGAAATTAAAATCCATAAAATCCTACATAAAATAGACATATGTATCTTTCCAATGGTATAAGGCTCACGCAGTACGTCGGCAACATTGGGTGTTCTGCACAGGCATATTTTGACAATGAAGAACATAATCGTAAGTTAATCTTTATTAGTTAATTTTAGCCTCTTTCTCTCTTTGAGACAACCTATAAACACATTAAAATAACATAAATCAATCATGAGTTAGAGAACTAAACAAATAAACTAAGAATATGATGCATAGAAATATAGGATAATATGAGCACATCAATATAGATGAAGTCCTAGAACCGATTCATCCACCCAAGAAGTGGTTGTAAACCACGAAGCACTACAAAAGGAATTGAAACGTTCACAAAGTAAAACACTTGAATTGGAATAGGGATCAAATGCATTATGCCATTGCGAATTCAATATGGATGTACATAGACTCTTAATGAACTAAAGAGATGTCGATATGTATTGTAAATCCAAAGTTGAGAATGAAAGAGATCTTTGGAAATACACAGTCTTGATATGGATCTCGAGGACTGTAATGTTGATGATTAACCATCAATCGACTTAGGTACTCTAAAGGCTAAAACTGAGGCCTCTATAACTCCCTTATCAGTTGAAGTTTTTAAAGATATATATGTTTCGTCTAAATGAAAATAACGAATAAGTGTTGGGAAATGAAATTATCTATACAAGTGCAAAGACGCATTACTGCACTTAACATAAAATGCAAAATTCGACATCTCATTCGTTGTATAGCTCTGCGCTCACACAATAGCAATACATAAAGGTTTAGGCTTCTTTAGTCCCTGTACTGAAAATAGAAAACGACATGATGAAAATAAACATTGTCCACGTCGTCGCAAGATATGCATAAAGATATACGCATCAACCAAATGTAACACATAAATATACAAAAGTTATCAAAAGTCCTATAATTAATGTAAAGAACATGGGGAGATGTAGACATCAGGGGGAGTCTAGCACATATATGTTATCCCCAATTGTAATAGGTGCGTTGTGCTCTTTTTCTCTTTCGACCAATTTTTTATTTTTTCCCATTGAGTTTTTGTTACTTGGCAAGGTTTTTGATAAGGTAACACCTTATGCACTATTTTACCGTTAACTTGGCAAAATGGGGAGTGTTGAAGGAAAAACACATTATGTGTCTTCGTCAATGTAACAAATGAGAGGTCATTAAGTGATTAACATTCAATAGTTATTATGTAACGTTTAGTCATTATTGTCATCATAATATACGATGTAATTACCATTGTAATACTCTCCCTATATAAAGGGATTATGCAATAAGAAGAGTAGACCAATTCTATTTTTGCCACTATAATTTTTCTCTTTTTTTGCTCCAACTTGAGATTTAATAACTTCAAACTAAAAACAACGATCTCAGTTAATACAAATTACTTTCATAAAATTAATTAACAATATGATTTTTAACACTGTAGAAAAGTTATTAGATTTAAGATTTTTCAACCTGACACTCTACAATTTTACTACAACAAAGATTAAATTAAATCTAATTCAACCTCCCCGACTATAGTATGCTTCAATGGAAAATAGAGATATGTTGTAGATGTGAGAGTTTAAAACAAATTAAGATAAGAGTTTATAGAAGGGTAAATATGATTTAATAATTAGTGAGGTATAAATAGCAAATATGGAGGTTGTTACAGAAGAATGTAATACGTATCCAAATAAAGAAAAACATCATCTTTATTCATTAACATTATATTGAGTATTCCGTAGAATAAGGAATTATATATCATTCTTTATCTAGACTAACTTATACTAATTAGGACAAAATACATAAGAAGATTACGGAGATAATTCTCCTACAACACTCCCCCTTGTATCGCGATCTTAATGTGTCATGGTGCAATATTGTTGCCTTTGTAAAAACCTTGCCAAGCAAAACAAAAACCTCATGAGTAAAATAAAAAGCTTGGTCAAAGGGAAAAAGAGCACAACGCACCAACTATAATTGAAGATAACATGTGGCAGAGACTCTCCCTGAAGTATGCAAAACAACTGCCTTTGATCGGTAACTCAATCTTGGAGTTTACATAGATAGTGTATACGAACGCTCTTAACATTCTTCAAAAGTAGCAATGGGTCAATGATTTGAATATCAAATCTCATCAAACATTCTTAAATCAAATATGTACACTTATCCGTACATGGATCAAAAGAAAGAGAATTGCATAACAACCCAAAACGAGTTTGCCATAAAAAACACATTCACGCGTGGTATGACCTTGGCATATTTAAACATTCATAACTTCTTTGATACAATAGGTATAGATGAACTGTAAAAAGTTCTGGAAAGTAGACACCCGTGACTTTTCAATGATATATGGTTCACAACCTACTTCGTTCTGAGCTGATCACAAAGATCTATTGAATTTGACTCAGCTGCAGTATCCTGACAGATCCATCATATTTTACTAAAATAGTTATAACTCACTCAATATAATAGATATGATTAAATGGTTAGTGTCTCTGAAAAGTAGACACATAGATATTTCCGATGGTAACAAATTATTATTTTCCAACAAGTGAGATGCCATATAGGTCTCATGGAAGTTGACCTACGAATCTTGGCAGATTCTGAAATCGCTTCATTAAAGTGTCTTGTGTTGGGATATAGGATTTGACGTCATAACGTGTTGTGATCACTTCACTCAGCCATCATCTTGGCCTTACAAGTTTAAACCGAATGAGAAGTCGAGTCAAGTATATTACAACAAGTACATGCAAACACATATCGTACTTAAATATGGAGAGTTTCATCTCTTAAAACTCATCGTCGCTCATATGGCGGAAACATGTCTTCTCATAACTTTGACTGATTCATGGAATACTTGTAGGCATTAGTTTAATGTCTTTGCTGCCTTTAGCCAACCGATGAATAACATCATCAATAACGGTCATCACTTTCGAGACCTAGTATTCTCACGATCATTTCATTCTAAGTATAGTTGCATGCAATATTATATATCCCCATACAGCTATGGGTAAATTACTTATGCGTAACGAGGGCCCTAGATATAAGTTATAACTGCTTAATTGTCGCTCCTACTCATCCATTATGCAAAATGAACATGGGGTTACAGGATGTTCAACCTCTATCCCGCCATGCAATAAAAAATCTTGAATTGAATTCTCCTGCATTATCCAGTGTAATAGACTTGATTGGATGGTTAAGGTGATAAGCCCTGAGTTTTAAGCAAAGAGCATCAGAATTGCAGCATTTCGCTCTTAGTTCATCAAGAGTTTATCACACTTCATTTTAATATCCCTACATTTATCAAGTTAACGTGCACCGTGGTCTGAAGGCACTTGAATTAGGTTAAAACTAATCCCAACAGAGATGATATGTAACCATAAGCTACAAATTCAGTTGTTTTGGAAACCACCCAACTGACAAGGTATTATGAGAACAAGCCGTCTCATATTTGATTCCAATGTGTTTTGTCAGAGAGTTTGCACCATAATGTGAGTCTAAACTCTTTTCTTTCTCACTACGCCTCACAAAGGTATAACTAATAGGATTTACATGTGCGGTGTTGACATTACCTGACCAATGACCTATCTCTTTGTTAAAACTGGATCCTAAGGCTTTCGAGGAGGTTGTGGTGGCGACGTGGGTCGATCATCACCAACAATTTCTTCCAGATAACACTTTCCATGTAAGCCAATCTACAATGTTGAAATTTTGCTTCAACAGAGTATGAATGGTTCGACATCAAACTCATTCAACATCGTCATTCTTCGAGATCTCTTTTTGGATTGGTATTGACATTGAGGCGTGAAAACCATCATCCAAGAAAACAAACGAGTGAGTATCTTTGATCATTGATCACGTTGTGCCCTAACTTGCATTCAGCAAGTATTATCGAACCAAGTGGTCTCTCCACACTTTCGTGAGAGCCACGGCCTAGTGACACCATCTACCACATTTGTGGAGTCACCACGTCACCAACAAAGCATGACTACATCTGTCGAACATCAATCCTTACAGGCATAGTTGCAATATGTATATCTAATCTCGTCACTTCCATTTATAGGACTATTAGGAACATAATGAGGCACAGTGGTACAGACCACGACAAAACCAAGTCGTTGAACTTGAACAAACTTGTTCATCTCTCCCCCTAACGACGGGGAGACTGACTCATCAAAAGTGACTAAACGAGATCACATGTTAAGGTATTTATAAGCGGACATAGGTGAAAGTTCATGTCTTATTCAAATACAAAATTCAACCACAAATAACCCATCATTATGCGTTTGTGAAGGTGTAATTTGACACATAAAATATATGGACGATAAACCGTTAACATAATCAGTTAACAAACATGCATATTATTAGACTTGAAACACTAACATGCGAATTGTTATAATCGTAACGTCAATGATGGTGGTAAAGATGGACACTGTAAAATATGACACGCTACAAGCCGTAGTGTTACGACCCAGATCTTTTTACCTTCTTCCCTTGTTGAGAGTCGTACTAAGTGTAGCGACTCTAAAAGTTGACTTTTCGATTTATACGTTTTACGGGAAAACTTCCTTCACGAAAGTTGTTGAGCTCGTTGATACGATTTTGTATACATGCGGCACGCTTAAATTGGAGTTCGTATGAAAACGTTACAAATCAAAAAAGAAGTGGAGTATTTTTGGTAAATAGTATAAATAAGGATGAAAAGAGGAAAAATCAGAAATTTAAACCCGAGCGGCACTGTTCATTGTCTTTTTTTTTTTTCAAGAATTTAGCCGGATCTTCCTTCAGCCAGCCGTCTGACCTCCGATTAGGACGCATAAGAAGTCGTTGGAAAGCTGTCTTCTTCCTCTACAAATCTATGGTGGTTTGGTAACTCCACTCGAGCTGTTGGGAGCCCAGAAACGCAGAAACAGAGCTAGTGTTCCATTTGAAGGAGTGAGCATAACTCCTTACTCCAGCAACCAATTGAGGTAATTCTTGTTGGGTTTTGAATCTTGGGTTATGTGTAGTAAAACCTTAAAATGATTTGATTCAATTCAACTTATGCAAGGAGGATCGAAGATTTCAATTTCTAGGGCTGGTGAATAGTGCCGATTTTGTATTCTTGTAGTTTAGATGGTTTAGGCTTTGATTTAGACTTTGTGGTGAACTAGAAAGTTGTTAGGAATGTCATTTATATTGTGGTGGTGAAATTGTCATTGGTGGTGGTCGGAATACGACCGGCCGGCCGCCACTTCCGGCGGCGCTAAGGGCAGCTGCCACCGTGCCGGAGTTGATTTCGACAGCTTTTTGAGTCGTTTAATGGTCAACGATGGTGTAAGAATTTTCTTAGAATTTTTGGAGGAGTTTTGAGGTTGTTTGGGCAATTATATTTCCGTATTTATCTGTAAAAAGGTGTGGTAACGATTCATAAATTGGTGAACCTTCGATGTTAGGACTCGAGAATATTTTGATGAGTATATGGAGGTTGTTGGTGAAGTTGAGGAATTTTTGGTTGAGGTTGAATCGGATTTGAGCGAGTGAAAGTGATTAAATTCTCTTTATTAATTATATCGGGATGTGGTAATTAATTTTAATGTCTCTTAACAGGAGGTTAGGAGACTCGAGTCGAGGAGGCTTCGGACCGACCGTCAGCGTAGCTCTGTTATTGTGAGTGAACATTTATTTTTAAATATATGCATGCATGATTTTTGAGTAATTATTCTCTTAGAATTATATTTTGTTTTACCAATAATTTATTGGAAATGAGATTTCTGGGAATTTACGATTTATTGAGAAATTACCGAAAATTGGATTTTCAAAAAAGTATATATATTCTGTTTTGTTATAGAAGATCTAAAATTGTATGTGGTATTATTTTTGGTCATTTAAATGAGTTGAACTACGAGTAAGCCCTATCAAATCGGTCATTCGATTGGAATCGACGAGGTATAAGCTAGCCATATCAACTCGACTATTCGATTAGAATCAACGAGGTATAAAGAAGCCTTATCAACTCAATTGTTCCATCATAATCAACGAGGTATAGATAATATATATATATATATATATATATATATATATATTCGTAAATATGGGCCTTGCGGATGATGATGATATGATGATGATATGATGATGATGATGCTAGCACTGTATATGTATATTCCACTTTATGGTGTTGATGGCTACCCCGAGTCGTGCACCCAAGCCCTTTCCGCCTGGGAGGTGATGTGGTATGGCGGCAATGCTACGAAAGCTCATTACCATCTCCGTTAGCGCGACGTGACAATTTCGGGAGTATCGGAGATACATTTATTTGCCCGGGAGGGGCACGTTGATGAGTGCTAGCAGATTGTTATGACATTCCTTTCCGCCCAGGAGGCGATGTGATATTCAGAAATATCACGAAAGCCCAATAATGGGAGTATGGGAACATTTCTGAGTTTCCCGGGAGAGGGCATAGTGTATGACATATGATATGGCATGATCAATTTACTGAGGCCAGCGGGGTTAGTTCATTTTCTATTATTGATATTTATTTTAGAGTAGCGGGGACTAGTTGATATGTGTGAGATGTGTTGTTGATTATTTTCGTGAGAATGAGATTCTCAAAAATTGTTAAGATACTTTCATCGTTCGAGTAACTATTGAGGAAATTATATTTTACGGGTTGACTAATGACCCTTGTAGTCTTATAGTGGGTTGGGCGGTTGTGGTTTAAGACGAGCTACGAGCTCTAGGGGTCCGATGATATTAAATAACGATTATGCGTGATGATTACTGCGTACTCTGTAAGGTACCCTGTGATTGTGTAGTTTGGAAATTTTGGAAAGCATGGTGGCTCCAGGTGTTGAGGTTGAATTTGAGATATTGGGAGTGTCGTGTTGTGCAGGTAGGGTTGACTACTTTCAAGGAAGACTATGCCGAAATTTTTGGTATATCTCCTTTGATAGTGGTTCTCGCACGATATGCCTCAATATTATGGTAAAATTTGGGGCGGGACGTGTCACCTAGCTTATGGTTCCATAAAAACTTTTGGTTTATCGTGTGAAGCATGGGATTGATCAATATATATGGGTCCCAATATAGATCTCGGTTGAACCATGAACACATTATTAACCAATATCGAACCTTTGTTTTACACTTCCTTGAATGGTTCACTGACTTACCGAACCCCGAATGCTATGAAATTTTAGGAGTAGTAAATATAAGTGTTAGGAATCCAATGCTACCGGTCTTACTGCCGAACCTATCGGAAAGCTACCGAACCTACTAGAAAACGCGCCAGAGGTCAGTGAGCAATTGTGTCGAGCGGTTCACCATGTTCCAGGTCTCCAAATGGGCTCAAATTTCATGAGTATGTAGCCTTAGATGTTAGGCATCAATGACCATTAGTAGCACCTTAATAGCCCACCGAAAAGTAGGTGAACCAGTCTTCACAATGACAAATTCGCAATCTGTAAATCCTTAAATTTTAGGTTTTTTTTTTTACTTTTTGTCAGTTATGGGTGCTCCATAACATATAAGTGTTATGGTTTGAGTTTAACCATGATATATGTATCACCATAAGATATTTTAGCATCAAAGTGAATCATGATAAGTCAATTTAGGCTTCCATCTTATGTCTCATTCTCTTTAGCGTATGAAGGTGTATGTCACTCCTAAACTTTGCTAAAGAATAGGCTTGGAGATTGAGCATAGTCCATGAAGGATCATAGAGGGGCCTTGTGTACTTGTCAACGCATGATTACATCTCCATTTCTTTGGAGGAATTTTATTAATCTGTTTACTTCTTTGCTAAAAAGAATAGCCTATACGAGTCATCGATTCATTGTTCCGAATCATAGTATCGTGAAAGAATACAATTCACACTATTTCGACTCATAAGATGCGCTACATTTTAGAAGCGAGACATAAGAACTCTTTCGCAATGAGTTTGTAGGTGATAAATAATTTTGGCACAAGGATTGCCTTCAAGTAGCTTATCGTCTCACCAATTTTTACGTATGGTATCATTGTGAATTCATCAACATAGACAACTACTATGACAAAAACCAATTCTTAGGTTCAATTGCTCTCTTGATACATAAAAGCATGTGACTTGAATAATAATGTCATAAGGCATCTAAACTTGAGCATTTAAACCGCTCGTGATTCTATGTGATGACCTAGTCATCGTAATCACAATAGATTAAAAACTAAATCCATTAATAACTTTCATTTAGCTACACTCAACATCTCTTTAACATATTCATAAACAAGAATATAGAAACAAGTAGTCTTAGGTCATGACATATAAATATCACAATATAAAGCTTGGTAAGTGCACTGATATAGTCCCAAATGGCCGCGTAACGTTACTTAAGGGTTTTAGACCCTCAACATCATTCACGAGTAATTTTGACATGCAAATATCATGCATATACACCATAGATCCAAATACAAGGATCGGTGTTGCCTAAACATACCCAAAAAGGGTTTCCGGCGTGAAAAATATAGAGCCAAAAATGCTATGAGTACGTGAGGAGACCGTGTGGGGGAGGCTACGGAGGTTGTGCGGGGTCCTGTTGGGGGTTGCGATAGGGCCAGTAGGGGCTATCAGGGGGCCTGCAAGGTTTCTAGGGGTCGAGATAAGAGCTCGGCTAATTTTTGATGTCATTAGGGGTAAAACCAGGCGGTGGACGAAACATCTTGGCGATACTGCCAAGGCCGTAACTCGTGAACTCGTTATAGTTTGCCACTCTCCTAATCTCGTACGAGCGTTAGTTCAATTCGAGTTTTGTGAAAACCTCACTATCTTTTAAAACGGTGGGATATAAAGTGCATTACATGATGTATAACACTACAAATCATCACCAAACACAAGGTGGAAACATGTCATAACAAGACATCAATCAAAGCTTCACCATGCCAACGAGGCACAAATATGTTACAACAAGCATTGTTGGTTCAAAATAAAGCTGAGAGCAAATGCTCATGGCTCGTAGTCCTTCGGCGTTTTGTAATGCTAGTTTGCAAAGTATTGATCAAAATCAATAGATAATGACCTAATCCGCCAAAGATTATGGAGAACCAAAATAGATATATAATAACAACATCAAAGATCATATAAGTGTGCATTGCGCCACACAAATATCGCGTAAGCCAGATTTATGCCACAATTAAAACAGCGGGCTTATGTAGGTAGTGTCATGTAGTATGTAATGCGCTACATTGCATTAACATATTGTTTTTGGTAATAAAACCATAAATGCATCGAGACATTCTCGTATGTTCGTTTACTTGAACTACATGAGAATTTTATAGCCAACAATTGGATTGAGATCTTGACCATGATCCAATTTTAAAATGCATTGACTAAGTAACATTAGTCACTGTAGCTGGGCAAAAATATCATATTGCACAAAAGTGTAAAATGTCACCCAATGCCATCTCACTCATATTTACTAGTACACTGGAGTATAATTATTTCGAGTTCGAGGCATTCAAGATAGAATATGTCTCTTAATTACAATCCCTTGTTATAAGGGAACATCCTTTGTGTCACATCCCGGAATGGAACATGAACAGTATATTGGAGTGATTTTAGGCTTAACAAACAAGAATAAATGTAAAATGGCAAGCGAACAAACGACAAGGTGTCATTTGAACTCTCACCAAGCTAGAATCTATGACAAAGATTTTTACAATACAACTTTATTTTCACAAATAAATTAAGCAACTTAAATATTTTCGCGAAACAAGAGTTTACAAAATAAGTACGGAGGGTGGAAATAAGAGTCACCTGCCCAAAAATATTTAAATACAACGACCCAAAAGAGAACAACTCACAAGGTGACAATTCTCATAAATAAACCTCAGGAAATACTAAACTTAACAATAGAGAAGTAATAAAAGAACTAGAACAAGGAACGCAAACTTCACTTCTCTACATGACTCCTAGCTCCAGGAACACGAGTTAAAACCTGCAAAACACTGTTGTAGGGACCAGCCGCCCATATAGGTTTGAAAACAGGTAGGGATACAAAATGGTTTTCATAAAACGTTGAGGGTAGGTTTTAGATCTGAGAAACCTTAAACACATTTATGCAAGTTTGAAAAACTCAAAATCAATGCTAAATCATTAGGGGTTCCTTTTTGGTTGGATAGTGGTAGTTACAACTACAAGAATGCACGGCCGATCCTAACGACTAGGAAGCGAACAAGTCACCTCTTAAGTTGAGCCCAACTACCTTTGTTGTTCCTTTGTTGAAACAACAAAAGAGTAAGAGTGTTCATTTCAATGGAATGCCCTCAATAGAATAATAAAGAATGGATCCAATAATAAATAAGGCATTGCCCCTCCGGAGGTTCACGGTCATCGACACCGTAGGATACCTAGATCTCTATGGTCTTGTTCACTCTCAGGTCTATCACATACGAGGATCTCACCAACTAATCTTACAAAACTTGTCTAGCCTCGCGTTTTCGCAACTTTAATGTATAATAAAACATTCAACAAGGCATAAACTATGAATTTATAATTTGTGGAGGGTTAGCTCCCCTACCTGGATTGTCGAGCAGAATCCCCATATCCAAACGTATGCTCCAAAAGCTGAGCAATCATTCGAAAAATATTGATGTTCAAGTAACACTGTGGAAATACATTTCTAAGTTCCACAACGTAGAAAAGAATAAAACGTAATTTTTTCCTAACTTGAATAGGAAAGGTTTAACATCGACTTTGGGTTGACTAAGTCATTCATGATTTGACCAGGAGATTGATCAAATGTTGACTTTGAACTAATCTTGACCCTTGTTTTCAGATTATCGATTCATAACACAAAATAATTTAATAAACTCGAACAACGTAATTGTTCGGGTTTACGCATATCAGAACAAATAAGTAAATATCATTTGATAACTCAAAGAATTTACCAAATTATAAATACTATTTAATCAATGCTACATATTGTATTATCTATCAATAATCGTTAAATTAACGAGTTTAGGAATTAAGATACGTTAAGTCGTAAATTGAATAATTTTAGTCAACCCAAAATCTACTAAGGACACCCAGAAGGGCTTCCTGCTATGGAAACTTTCCAGAAAAAGAAAGATTTCTAATTTAGAAATGACGAACTTTCCTAAAAAGGAAATACGAGAAACTACCTTAATAGTTTCTGTCGAAATTCGATAATGTTGTTGGAGGTCCTCAGATCCTTGCCGGAAATCCTCCACTGCCTCCTTGTGCTTTAAGGCTGCAAGCATGCCTCCTAAATGTCAAAAACCCAAAACTCTAAGCAAAATGCCCATAGGCAATAAGGCAGTAGCTCGAAAAATAACAATGCAGCCCAAAGTGGAAGATCAACTCACCTAGAAGGCAAACTTGATCAAGTAGAAACTCCCAGGCGTTTTTCTTATGCCTCCGAAATTCCAAACGGTGTACAACATCACCAACCAAGCTTATGCTCCATCACTTCAGCAAAATTGAAGTCGATTACAAAGATTCCAAAGCATCAAGACATCTCAGCAACACCAATACATTACATGAGCTTGGAACAAAAGAAGATTACCTTCTGGACTTCACAATTCGATAAATGCGCTGAACCATCCCCGTAGCTTGCAACTGTAGCTGCAAGGCTCCATTTTTATTTTCTTAGCAACTCTAATTGCCCATGAAGGTCGTAGAAAACGCATAAATGAACAAAGACAGATACAAATCCAGAACAAGAAAGGAGATATCAATTTGGGATTCAAATTGGAGATTCACCGATCCAACAAACTCCAAAACAGTAAAGTCTTTACCTTTAATCTCAAACAAAGAGTCAGAAATCCAAAACAGCAACTTCTCATAGCATTCAACAACGAAATAAGGGCTCTGCTTCTCTCCTAATTCATAGTAGTAGCTGAAATGCATATCCAGAATTCTCCTTGGTTCTTCCTTAGCCATCATGACGCCGAAATAAAGGAAAAATATCACAGAGACGGTGGTTTACCTCAAAGCAATTATGCAAAATAAAAGAAAGTGTGATTCAGCCCCAATTCAAGAAATTAAGAGAACTGAAAGATTGGAGATGTCAAAGGAGTTGCAGCTTACCTCCAAAGATCATAATCGAAGCCAAAGGTCAAAGCTTTGCCGGAAAACACGGAAGAGTTCCGTCGGGCTCCTCCTCCGATCTAGTTGCACCTTGGTTGCATGTGAGTTCCACGAATTGGAGTTGATAAAGGGAAGGGAGAGGGAAACTTTGGTAGTGGCGTGCCGTCGAGAGGAGGCCGGACGACTGCCCTGCGTTCTGGGCAGAAAAGAAGGAGAGCTGGGCTCTCTGTGTCAAGGAAAAGGAAGAACGGAAGAGAAGAAGAATAGAAGAAAAGGGAAAAGAAATAAAAGAAGGGGTTCCATTCGGGGGTTTGTCTGCTGTACATATATGTACAACATACCGCAGGTTTTACGGGCATTGATTAGGGGAGCACGTGATCTGCACGATGAGTTGTGTATGTGAGTGAATTGTGTTTTTCTGTATGCATTGCATACAGCCGCGTAGAACAGAATTTTCCTCCATTAGGTGCCTCTTGGCATGTGTTGAGAAAATGGGGTTTTAAAACTAAATGGTCAAGATTAAATCTCACCATGATCCAAAGTCCCAAATTAAATGAGAGCTTTAAAATCTTGGATGGCTAGGATTTAAAGAAAAACAAATATGATGGCTAGAATTAAATGAGAGGTTTTTAGTTTTACGAAAACAATTTCCTAAAACACAAACCATTTAGAAAATAAGGAAAAATACACCGAGTGTCGGAAAATAAATCCGCGAACACTCGTGAACTCGTACCGACATACAAGTCAACGTTGTGACTAACGTGCGATGAGTCGGAACATGGAATTTAAAAACAAAAAATTAGGACGTGTTTTCTGAACTCGAATTACAAATTCAGAGTATTACACTTTGATTCCATTTAAGAAGAAACCGATATGAGTTTGTTTTTATTTCGTAGTTGCACCCGGAATTTATGATGAGTTGCCTCGTAGTTCAAGAGTTCCATGATCGGTTTGATTACTCGACATCAATATTAACCCTCTAAACATCGTTAGTAGTATAAAGTAAAAGGGTATCGTTCACAAACCGGGGATCTAACCAGGGCATAGAATCACAAACATTTAACAACAAATTCACAAAGAGATATAAGTTTGAGATATTGGTTCGGTATCAAAACATAAAATAAAACCTAAACTAATATATACATGTGATCAACCAACCAACACACAAGTACTCACCAAACAGAAATCATGATGTCACGACCCTGAAATTTCAAGTATGAAACTCGAAAATTGAAGTCATGAAAACTCTAAAACAATCTCAAGTATATTGAAATCATTTTATCATAACAGTGTATCGAAACTGAGTCCACATCATGACTCAGTCGACTTGAATAATACATAATCAATGGAAATGTATAATTCACTCAATCCACAAACAGCAGAAACAAATCTCCGACAATCTTCAGCGAAAGCCCTCTAATTATGCTAATCCACACCTGCAGAACTATCTCCTACACCATCGAATAGGTGTACCGGAATTGTAAACACAAACCCAGTAAGTTTTGCAGCTCGTATGAGTAACAATAATGTAACTCGCATATAAATACAAAAGAAAAATACTGAAAACATTTAATTATAAATGTACTCATGAGTCAATAGACGGCCCATCTGGTTGTCCAATAATATCTGAAAATATAAGTGCTCATGAGAAATCGGGTCACCCATCTGTTTACCCAAATACATTTATAATACAGGTACTCATGAGCGCAAAGTACTCATTTGTTACCCCTCATGCAGTACGCCGCCAGACATTGGGCAACCACTTGTTAACCAATATCAAAAAATATGGGTACTCATAAGCCAGTAACCCATCTGTTAGGGCTGGACTCGGTGCCAACGGTTCGGTTTATGAGCACTAACCGAAAACCGACACCGAATTTTCGGTTTCATGTTTTCCAAAACCGAAACTGAAAAATATACATAGAAACCGCGGTTTCGGTTAACCTATAATTCGATTCGGTTTCGGTTTTGTTTCGGTTACAAAACCTAATATCCTTATTGACATTTCGTACTTGACTAGTGAAAATAAAAAGATTAAAAGTGAAGGAATAAGTTACAAGTTCAATACTTTAATTAAGTTATATTCACCAAATATCAAGAACTCAAATATTAAGTAAACAAAAATATTGTGTTTTGCTGAAACACAACAAGTTAACCAAAATAAATATTAAACCCCATGAGTTTCATCACCAGATGTTCAGACTTGTCTTAACATGAGGGCTAGTTGACAAAACCCAAAAAGATTACATTAGATCTCTGCACGCATAATTGTACACATACAAAAATTAAAATCATATATTACCTTGTACAAAATCACATATCTATACATGTATATATTTATTACCAAATCTATGCTTTGCATAAGCACCCAATCGATTACATATGTTCATCAAATACAAGTTATAACCTTAAATGTCAATTTTCAGTTCGGTTCGGTTTCCACCGGTTTTTTGAAAGCATGAAATCGATAACCGGCACCAATTACTCGGTTCGGTTTGGTTTCCGATACCGATGTGGTGATTCCGTTCGGTTCCGGTTTCTCGGTTTCGGTGCAGTTCGGTTATGACCGATTTCGGTTTTTTCGGTGTCAAAAAGTCCAGCCCTACAATCTGTTACCTCTCATGCCAGTACACTAACAGACAAACTAGAGCTCTAACTGCATCGTAACTTTCGCCCGGCCAAGGCTAGGTACCGACATGCCAACACGTCTGAAGACTGGTCCGAAGACAGAAAAACACGTCCGAAGACAGAAAACGTTTTAACAAAACTCAATGTTAAAACCACGTACAATAACAATCCACTCATGTTATTGTACTACAACAAGCGACTCTTACTCAAATAAAATAAATATAATTGCCACAATATAATTCATTTGGAAATAAGAACGTAACAGTATATAATATAATAACTCATATATATGTATCGTATTTACCATTTTATACACATACACAACCCATTATATTATATACATGTCATAGTTCAATCTTTTTAAGAAAACGTAAATATGAGTCACCACCAAGGGTAGGCTCGTCATAGTGAGATTTACTCACATTCACCATAGTCTATAATCACAAAAACCTTTTTAAAATCATTTATTAAAATAGCGTTTCACTTACCCATGAACCGTAAACGAGCAAGTTCATGAAATTTAAACCAAAACATATTTTTTAAATAATTTTTATAAACTAGTGATGCAACGATTATGATGACAACTTAAACTAAATTCATAATTATAATACTATTTCGATAATGATGATCATTGTGAGGTTTACTCACCTTATTTCCTGCGTGCAACTTTCACGACACTGAAAGTAGTTTCCTCATTCGTTTGGTCGACCACCTAATAGCATGATAAAATGATACGTAAAATATCAAGTGATGATTTCAGCACAGCTAAATGATGTTCATAAAACCTGTTTACAGAACACTGTTCATGTTTTACTGTTTTACTAAACGCTGTTTAAATTTACTGTTGTGCTAAACACTATTCACATTTACTGTTTGCTAAAAACGTTCGCATTTTACTGTTTCACTGAACACTGTTCACATGTACTGTTCACAGATCACTGTTTCATGAACACTGTTCACAGTCTTATTCATGCGGCGCCACTGTTCACCGACCGCCACCAATGACCACCGAATTTCACCACCACAATTTAAATGACATTCCTAACAACTTCCTAGTTTACCACAAAATCTAGTTCTGAGCCTAAACACTTCAATTTAACAAGAACCGAAAAGCCCCAATTTAAAAACCTAGGATTTCTTGTCTTCGATTCTCCTAGCACACAACGATTTGGGTTAAATATTTTGGAGGGTTTGTAGTATGGAAGGAGACCTTCAAAATGGGACAAAAATCTTACCAATTGGTTGTCGGAGGAGGGAGATCCGACGAGTTGAAGTTCGGTGAAATATTCTTTTTCGGGAGAACTTTTGGCTTCACCGCTCGTAAACAGCGGCGAGATGCCGGGTGACGCTGCCAATCGATAGGGGACGCAGCAACCTTTCAAACGTGATTGGTGCGCCGTTCTATGGTGGCCGGACGGCGGAGATTTCTGATAGTCGGCTGCTCGGGAGAGAGAATTTCTGGATATTTTTTCGGGGTGAACACTACCCGTGAACAGTGCCGATCCGAATTTCTGATTTTTCTCCCCATTTTTCTCTTTAATTCCTCTATTTATACTATTTTCCAAAAATTTCCAAATACCTTTTGATTCGTAACTTCTTCATATGAACTCCGATTTAGATGTGTCACGTATCCACAAATTCGTATCGACGAGCTCTATGACTTTCATGTAAGAAGTTTTCTAAAAAACCCAATAAGTCAAAAGTTAACTCTTAGACTCGTCAAATTTAACGTTTCTGAACAATTAATATTTCAAACCCTTTCGTTTTCATCATCGTGTAATAAAATTGGACAATGACCAACTTAATAGTATCCGGAAACTCATTGGAAATTAGATATGAATTTTCGGGGTATTACACATAAAGCAACCAACGAAACTTATTCTAATCTTATGCATGCCGAGCCTTAAGGGTCAATTAGAGTTCAAACAACACAACTCAAGATCAAATTAAATAGCTTAGGACATCTCTAACCCGAGACATGTTCATGTAATCCTAGCTTAGGGCATTGAAATTACAAAGTTACATGCATTCTCAATCCTACCACTTAATTGATATATTTCTTTTCACAATACTTAGGGCATCTTTGAATCGAAACAGATCTTGGTCATTCATCTAATGATTACTAACAAGTTAAGCATGTCACTTACTTTAACAAGTTAACAAGAACATTAGAAAATCATATATGCGAAACTAACTTAGGGTCTTGAATCACATATAGTTTAAAACACAAGAAAGAGAATCATTGAATTATGGCATCATAAACTCACGACATACATAGAGAATCATTGAATAAGAAATCGCAACTACTTCATAAAATTTGATAAATCATTCATTACATAACAATCTAAGAACCAACCAAAAACGTAAAATCATTACAACAAGAACCACGCAAATCGCAAACATTGAAAAGAGAAGAAACGAGCTACACTTTGTCAATCTTCCTTAGGAGCTTCAAGACAAAGGGAACGGCTTCTAATTGAATGTAAATCCTAAACTTAGGGCTTAGGATTGAATAGAGATGAACAAGGTGGTGTTTACGGCTTGAATGGCTTTGTAGTAACAAGGATGTGTTTGAGGGCAGAGGTTTGGCTTTCTTTGGTGTAAGGATTGATGATCATTAAACAATGAGGTTGTGCCTCTATATATAGGAGTTAAAAACATAGCCTTGCCGTCCCAAATAGAAGATAGAATTGGATTGGGAAGCTCAAATCTTCTTTGATATGGACTTTGATTCGTGTACTCCAAATACAACTTGATGTAGGAAACCAAATCCAATTGAGAAACACATAGGGCTGCATGGCATCTCTCCTTCTTCAACTAGGAAATAGCTAGGCCGACCTCTTCTCTCCTTATCCAACTCGGACATGACTTCCTTGTCTCACTAGGAATGCATCACGGCATCACTACTCCTTGTCCAAATATGATTTATCTTTCCTGAAAAGAATTTGACGATTAAGAAATATGAAAGAATGAAAATATGAAAGTAGAGTCCTAGTCAAGTAAGGAATCCTAGCTCAACAAGGATTTCTAACACTTAGCACAATTTCATCATCAATTCATCCAAATTCGGCATAGCTTTACTTAGACATACAAATGACAAATATGAATCTAAAACAACTAAATATGAAGTAACAAAGCATAAGAATATGACATTTATACATTAAGAACGTCACACTTTGTGCTCCTATCATTCCAATGAGTGAATGACTCAATCGAGGGCTTTGATTTTGGAATTTGGAATAGTGCTTATGATGCGGTTGCATCTAGATTATTTGATTCTAGATTGCCTACATACCCTTGTGAAAATCAAACCACATATAGTTCCGGGTTTTTGAGATTCCAATGGGTAGATGACCCATTTACTTGGAATTTGTGTTTGAGGCATATGTGAGGGGTTTAAAGCCCTCGAGCTTGCTTTCGAGCATTTTGGGAATGATTTGATTTTTTTTGTGCTTTGTGAATTTGACTAGCCGCGTTCGGGATTCGGATTGGCTGAATTTGACTGGTGGAGTCAGGGATTCGATTTGAGATATGTGGTTGCATCTAGTGAGTCACTAAATTGCCTACGTACCCCTTTTGAGGGATCAAACCGACCGTAGTTTATACATTTGGCTTTCAGTTTTGTACCGACATTTGAGGTTGACGGATGTGTGTAGAACTTGAATCCATCAAGCGTATTTTTTTAGACACCCAATTTGGTAGAGTACTTGCTGGGCTTTGCAATGGGCCTCAAAATTTAGTGGGTAGTGGACCAGTTTGGAATATTGTCGGGCTTTACAACGGGCCTCGATATTTAGTGAACATTTGAAGGTTTGATTAGGACACTCGTGTCGAGCTTTGCAGTTAGGCCTTGAGACTTGATTATGGGATTTACACTGCTTCACATTGACTTTGAAGTTATTGATAGTTTGAGCTTGAGTTTCAGGTGAGACATGGGCCTTTGTAATATGGGCTTGCTTCCAATTATTTTATGTGTAGGAGGCCCAAAGAGATACGTCGTTTCACTTCAATGGATCATTCTTCACATTTTCTATTTGGTTCTTTCTGTCGCCGTATCAGCAGAGCAACAAAGTTGAGAGAAACTTGAAGGCGAGAACTGAATTAGAGTCGGACTGAAGATGGGCACGTAGGAGCTTCCATAAAGCACAGAAAATCGAGGTGGTGTCTATGCTTGACCAGAGAAGACCACCCCTTCATTTTGTAATTTGTATTCTCAGACCAACAGTACATCGGTGGTTGAGGTCGAAGCGGTGCCATTTCACATCGATGATTTGGAACCCCATCATAGAAAACAAGAAACATACGATTTGGAATCATGGTCAGGGATCGCTATTTCTCATTGTCCCAAATGTAAAGGAGCAACCAGATGCCCACGACCTGTTCGATGAACGCTACAGAGAACTTGACAATCTCTTCGCTAAACTTTGGAACAGGTAGTCACTGAGCTTTGTCATAATGAGTTTGCTTCTCTCCTTGTGGATTAAATTACTTCAAGCTTCGCTGATTTGTCTCATTAAACTTGATTGAGGTTCCTGAAACAAAAAAACATAGCACCGCTAAGAAAGCTTTTTTTTTTTATAGCTATGGCGGCACCTCTTCACATCTTTTAGTTAATCAAGGATCTCACAGTAGCTTAATTAAACATTCTCATCACATGGTTTCAATTTTTTCTTTCTTTTATATTGCTTAGTGCCATATTTTATATTTGATACATTGCTCCCCATTGCAACCTCAGGGTCTCACGTACGGGGAACGTAGCACATGCTATATTTGGTTGTGGTGATTGAGGGTTGGATACTAGGTGGTGCTTTTAGAAAGGAAACATGGATTTTGGACAGGTTGTTTGACTATGATGGTTAACGGAAAGTCGAGATAGTGATAGTGATGGATTTTGTGGTGTACTTTTGCATATGGATTATGTGTTTGGTTTTGTAGGATCAGGCTGTGGTAACAGAGTAATCAAATGGTGATCGTTATCGTAACCATAATGCCATAGTGACCCAGAACCACGTAGAACAGAGCCATAGTAATGAGTAGCCACCGTATCGTATTCATAGAACCATAATGCCCATAGTATCATAGAACCAGTAACCGTAGTATCCAGAGCCAAGTAACCATAGTATGCAAAGCGAAGTAACAAGAGAACCAGAACCCTGAAGTAACCATAGGAACCAGTAACCAAAGTATCATAAGGAATCCGTATCCATAATGATCAGAGAACTATCGTATCCAAAGTAATCAAAGAACCATAGTGTAAAGCCACCAAGATAAAGCCAAGTCACAAAAGAACTAGTAACCATAGTAACTGTAGTCAAGTAACCATCGATCATCGTAACAAGAACATAGTAACCAAGAAGACAAAGAACCATCCGCGAGGGATTATGAAAGCAACCGGGTCTTAAGTAACAGAACTGTAACAAGAACAAGAGAAAGCAAAGAGGACATCGTTCGAACCTTTTGCAGAGAACGAACTTTGTCTTCTGGTATCTTTGCAGGGTCTCTATGTATCTCTTTATCTCGTCGCCCTTCTCTCTTTCTTTTTCTTCACGGTGGTGTTGCTCCTTTATATATTGTGTACTTGTTGAGAAGGTTGTATTTGAATGGGTCTCTTGTGGCGTAGCCTTTGATCTCATTATGACACCTTCTTGTTCGAGTTGTAATCAAAGTCCACTAGCTTTGTACGTATCTCATATGAATAAGACAAGTGTTTAATGACTTTTAGAGGCAATATGCTTCTTTTTACTTTTATTTCTTTACCAAAAATAATTTTCTCTATTTTTTTTTCGGTTTCAACAATCACAGAGACTTGGGAATAAACTGATATGTAGTCATTTAGACTATTAACCGAAGCTTTATACTTCATTATTTTTATTCTATAACCACAATGTGATAGAAGCACTTTGTGCAACGTTCTTAACATGTTTTTACCTCCATTTGTACTTTACTTAGCCTTTATTATTGTAGTGTTGAATCATTGAGTTGAGTTAGGAGTATTTGGTGGCGTTGATTGCCTTTTGGTGTTAAAACGGGTGTAAAATGCAGAAATTGTCGAGATTACTATAGAGTAGTGTTCCTTGTCGAACTAGGAAACCTAGTTGGGTTAGGATTTTTATTCGACATTTATGTCATTTGTGATTTATATTTATTATTATGTTTCCTTATTTCAGAATTAAATAAGAGATAATGGCTTGGAAATTAAGGAAAGAAAGAGGAGAAGAAGGAAACAAAAAGAGAAAAAGGAAAGAAGTAATTTAGTTTCTGAATGAGATGAAAACGAAGAAGTATGCAGCCTCAAATGATGGAAGGTTCATCCGGTCATTAAAAGGAAAGAAAAAGAAAAGAAGGAAACAAAAGAAGAAAAATGAAAGAGAGAACTAAGAGATAATTCGGAAGAATGCATGTGGCCTAGAAGAATGGAGAATGCATGTAACCAACAAAGATGATCATCGTTAAATCGAGAAGGAAAGAAAAAAAAGAAAAAGAAAATCAGCCCATTACTATGCAGCCCCTCTCACTTATTCCTCTATAAATAGCATGTCATTCCTACACATTGGTATCACCTCTCATTCACAAAGCTAAGCCAAACCTCCTCCAAAATACATTCAAAAAATTCAAGCCACAAGAACCATCCATCACCACCACAAACCGTGTTTATTCCTTTCCTCCTCCATAATCGAATTCATTATCCTTGTCGGATTCTTCGAGGTTTCTAAAGTGTGATTCATCCATGGCTTGTATTTTACTCTTTTGTTTTATGATATGGATTATTGAATGTATTTTTCGGTTTTATATATGAAGAACATAATTTCAAACTTGTTTGGTTTTATGTTTTGATTGTATAAACTCATATTTATGTATGGATGCCGTGTATAATGATTAGGGACAGTAGAGTTTTCGATTTATATTTAGGTTTTATTTTGATTAATTCCTTGAACTTGTGCATCAAAATCAATGCTTGAGGAAGCCACGGCTATGGCTCTTCTTGGGTTGCAATTTCATTCACCAAAGTAGTCTTTGATCGAGTTATGTGCTTTGTGTCTCAATTATTGCTACTTATATAGGGTTGTGATAGTTCTAGGAATTTGCACGCTTAAACATGATGAGTGACGTCATGCATGTTTATATGTTTCCAATTCGACTTAATGTGTTTATGTGCTTCTTTGTGTTTAACTAATACGCTTCGTGAAGTTCGACTCTTTTTCGCATATGTTTAGGATTGAACGCTTCGTTGATTCAAAATAATTATGAAGCCTTAACAATTAGATGAACCGCTTCAGGCTCTAATTAGAATTAGAATTAAGATGAACTTGAATTGATTCGAAATATACTTGCTGCCTCTTAGTTATTTTGTGCGTGTCTTACATGTTCATGAGTAGATTTCGTGTTTGGTAATGTGATGAGTGGTAGATCAATTGTATATAAGTAATTTAGGATTTATTTTCAGTAGTAGTTTTATAATCAATCTCAAATCACCCAATAACATGATAAGTTTTGAGTCCCCTTTGATTCCCCGGACTGAACGATCCCTGCTTATTTTATACTAACGATGATATTTTACAGGGTTTATTATAGACGTTCTTAATAACGATATATCACAATGTATAATTGTTTTGAAATCAGTAATTAACACGACCAGCCCCAAAATTTACCCTAATATCGAAGCAGATCGTGCAGGGACCACTATCAAATGAGATATACCAAAATTTCAAAATAGTCTCCCCTGAAAGAAGTCAACCATACATGCACAAAACAACACTCCCAATATCTCAAATTCAACATCAACACCTGGAGCCACCATGCTCTCCAAAATTTCCAAACTCCACAATCACATCTCATAAATACAATTCAAAAATACAACACAAGGTACCTTACAGAGTACGCAGTAATCATTACGCATTAATCGTTATTTAATATCATCGGACCCCTGGAGCTCGTAGCTCATCTTAAACTACAACCATCCAACCCACTATAAGACTACAAGGGTCATTAGTCAACCCATAAAATATAATTCCCTCAATAGTTACTCGAACGATGAAAGTATCTTAACAATTTTTGAGAATCTCAATCTCACGAAAATAATCAACAACACATCTCACATGTATCGACTAGTCCCCGCTAGTCTAAAATAAATATCAATAATAGAAAATGAACTAGCCCCGCTGGCCTCATTAAAGTGATCATGCCATATCATATGTAAAATACTATGTTCCCATACTCTCATTATTGGGCTTTCGTGATATTTCTGAATATCACATCGTCGCCCAAGCGGAAAGGGATATCATAATACTGCTCCAGTCAATTCATATCACAACCCTACCACGAATATGCAACTATAACCCAAAAACCGATACAAGTATTATAAAATTATCTACCATCAATCGATACAAACACATAGCAATCAAAATTAAACGAACCCACAATATATCGATCATCATCAACATAGGAAAATTAACCGATATTTAATCTATATAATGGTGGCTGCACCCAAACCTTGGTCAGACTGCCTATGTACCCTTTTAACAAGGGATCAAGCCACTCGTAGTTCAACTCATTTAAATGACCAAAAATAATACCACATACAATTTCCAACCGTCATAACAAAATAGAATATATATATATATATATATATATATCCCGACATGTCTCACATGTCACAAAATAAGGGAATAAAACTAAAATAAAATAAACAAAATAATTAGAATTATATACTTTTCCGAAATCCTATTTTCGGTAATTTCTTAATAAATCGTAAATTCCCATAAATATCATTTCTGAAAGAACTACCAAAATAAATTCACAATCTCCTGGAAATCTCATTTCTAAATAAACATTCATAAAATAAAATATTAACTCCAAGAGAATAAATAACTTAAAAATAAATGTCCACTCACCGTATATTTACGCATACCGGTGCTCTGAGCTCTCCTCAGGGCCAATATCCTCTTGGCACGATTGGTGGCCGAAGGAGGGAGTTCCGGCGAGGAGAAGATCAGCGAAATTGTGCACTTTCAGGGGACCTTCCGGGCTTCACCGCTCCAAAACGGCGGCGAGATAGCTAGTGACGCTGCAACCAATGGACAAGGGACGCAACAATCTTTTAAACGGGACCAGTGCGCCAGTCTGGAGTAGCCGGACGGTAGAGATCCGACGGCCCAAAGTCGGCGAAAAATCAATGTTTGCGGGATAATTTTCTGGGCTCGGTGAACAGTGCCTGACCCAAATTTTTGATTTTCTCCCATTTTTTCTCTTTAATTTCCATATTTATACCATTTTCCAAAAATGCCCAAATACCTATTTTGATTCGTAACTTCTTCACACGAACTCCGATTTAGACGTGCCGCATGTCCACGAATTTGTATCGACGAATCCTACAATTTTCGTGAAGGAAGTTTTCCCGAAAAACGTATGCATCGACAAGTCAACTTTTAGAGTCGCTATATTTGGTACGACTCTCAACATGGGAAAGAGGCAAAAAGATTCAGGTCGTAACAGTAATAGTGAGAGATATTCTTATGTGCTTCCATATAATGAGTGTCTTGTTTCAAAAACTTCTCATATCTCGCTCTTGTATATTTTGACCATAATGTTTCTGTCTTTTAATGAAACGATGTTGCACAAAAAAATTAATCTGGACTAGGTGCATAAACATATCCAACATGATTATGCCAAATTGCAGGCGCATGTTGCAGTCAACAAGAGAGAATATTCATTAGTATTAAAATCCGATACAACTTCCAAGTACTGAATTGGAGGTCAAGTCCCAAAATATGGTAACTCAATCAATAAACCGTGGCGTACAAAATTCTGTCACAATGGTATAAGTGATAATTTTTGTTACAAACCAATGGTATAAACGACAATTTCTGTCGCAAACCGATGTTTATCCCATTTTTTTCAAACTTGTAGCTACACATAACGACTATAGATGGTAACAGTGGAACTCCCAACTGCTCCTAAAACTCGGTACCAAGAGAATCATATCCCTGTATACAAAATTCAAAAGAATTTAAATTGCATGAAAGCAACAACGTTAATTAAAACATACTTGGTTGTTTTCCAAATATACAACGTATAAATGTTGCTCTTACTTAATTCTACGATCATGCTGGATTCCACGAATGCGTTGCGAAGTGACTCTCATCATTCAATTTTGTATCATCATTAATTTATGAAAACAATAACATATGGTTAGATATGTACACCATATATATTTAATTTACTGATAAACTAATAAAATTTTGTAAGGCAGTAATGAAAAATTGACAATACGGTAAATATTGTAATATGTGCTGATAACGTGTTACACAAGAATGTAATACGCATCAAAATATAGAGAAAAATATCATATTTATTCATTGATAATAAGGTCTTACATTGAGTATCTCGTAGAATTAGAGATTATATATTTTTCATTGTCTAGAGTTCTAGACTAATTTATACTAATTATGACAAGATACACCAGAAGATTACAGAGATAATTTTCCTACAATAGACATTATTTAGAATCACGCAAGGGTCTCAGGCTTAAATTAAAAAAAATTGTACCAACAAAAAATTCACCACAAAATTTCTTTGAATTAAAAACAAAACTGCAGGGGTACGTGTCCAAAGTGCCGGCTATACATTGATCGTGCGTGCGGGTTTGCTATATAAAGAAAGCAGCGGAAGAGCTTTTAGCTCTGTTAGGGCTAAAAACCAAAGACTTGGGGTTTTACAGATTTCCTTCACCTCGATTCACTTCGTCAAAGTTGTTACCAACAGTCTCCATGGCACTGCCTCGAGGACCAGGACCGTATTCTGGAACCAGCACCCTCGCCTTGGTCTCTTTCGTTTTCGATTTAACTGCTCTTTTTTTGTCATTTTAGATTTGGTTACGAACTAGCACTAATTGGAAATTATGGGTTCAGGTGGCTCGTGCTTCCGCATTCTCTCTTGGACTCGTGTATGGCACCATCAAGCTCAAGGTCCTCCAGGTAACCCCACTTTTTGCCCTCTTCTTCTTCTTTTCGATTGGGCTTCTGAATCATATCTACTTAATGCTAAAAATGCTGCATTAAGATTCGTTTGGTATTGAGTAATCAGTGGCTGGATTTGAATAATGGTTAGTGTTCGGCTTTGTTCTTTCAAACTTGGAGGATCGAGCAGGGTCATGTTTGTGTCAAATGGCTGTTATTTAGTTTGAAATCAGTCTCTTTTAATTTCGTTAGTGAAATGAAAGAATGAAGTTTCTGTGTTCTTATGGTGAGAGTTAGAAATGTGAGTTTAGCATCAAATGAAGGCTATAGCTTGACAATGAGAGGCAGCTTAAATTGGTGGTGCGACTCCTGAGTCCTCAGTAGCTTACTGTTGTTTCTTCGAATGATAGAGGGGATAATTGGAAAGTAATTCTCAAATGGGGGTGAGTATATATCATCTGTTTGAAGTAAAAAGCTTTTGGTAAAAGAAAAGGAGCAAAATATAAGAACATAATTGAAAAGAATGATCATTTTCGTCACTGGCGGTTTGTTTATGTTAGAGAAGATAAGGTGATATATGATTTTGGACCTTTTGTTAATTTAAACATATTTTCTCTCTATCAAACTGTTAATCAAACACTTTGGTAGACCTCCAAAACAGTAAGTCATTTTTCTTCCGCGATTCCTTCTCCAATATAAACAATAGTGTTTGATGGTGAGTAAGATATGGCAATAAAGCTGCTTGATTGCCACCCTACATGAAAACCATATTCATTTCCTTGCCTTCATATCTGTACTACATACAAGACAGTAGTGAATCGTACCAACAGTTTGAAAGTAAAATTGATGATTTCGATTTTTGAATATGTTTGTCTTTTTTATTCATTTACAATACATAAACATTTGGATCCACCAGGTTTTCACTTTTCAAGGATTGAAGAGTTTCTTATGTAAACTAAGAATTTAGGCACCATTTTGCAAAATAATGTGTTCTTGGGTTCTGATTCATCAGGGATGATGGACTTGAAATTGTTATTGGCTTCCTTATCCCTTGTCCGTATTGAAAAAAGTAATCTGTTAGATTTAATCATCTCCATGTAGTACTGTGCTACATAGTGACAACATGGGAATAAGTAAGATCCTAGAGACGGCAGGTATCAATTTTAACAATTATTGAAGTAAGGAGGAAAGTAGTTCAATGTTGCAATTCCAATTGAAACTGTATATGTCAATCACAACCACAATGAAACCAGCTAGGCATTTAAAGGCAGACAAGATACCCACAGCAGAGCCCGGTCTGATAAACTAAGTATGTATGTTTATGATTGAAGAGATTTGGTAACTCTATCTTAGATGTGAAAGTGATAGAGTTTCTGATGAGGACATCATGCCAAACCTTTCAAGGTTTATGAATGAGAGAGATGGAAAAATAGAGCAGCTGATCATTGCATTTCTTTATGGTTTGATTTATTGCTCTCAGGATATTAATTGGCAGTTTAGAAGAAGTATGATCCTAGGAGTCTTTAGGCTTAGTGTGATTTCAAGAGTCTACTTGTGTCTTTTTGTCTGTTCAGTTTAGGGGTTTAAGTTCTTATTTATTAATTCTTTATGTTTCAGTTTCTGAATTTCAAGAGTCCTAAACGGTCTGTAAAGCTAGTTAGTGTCAGTTATAGAACCTAGTATTAATAACTGTTAAAGCCAATAGGCTGAGATATGTTATGTTGAATAAGAATATCAGAGTATTTTCTGAATTTTCCTGTGATAGGATTAAGGTGAGAAACCTGGGAGAGATTCCCAAATTATAGTGTTTTGGGTGTGAAGCCTGGGCTGCCTGGAAGTGAATCCTAAAATCAGTGTGTGCTTAACCTATAATTCTTAGAGTTTGTGAACCTGGTTCCTAAGCAGCTACTGTGCTGCATCAAATCTGGCACTTTATTGTTAGAAAATTTAGCTGTGCAACCTGATATTGGTGGAGATATAGAAGGCTGCTAAGCTAAGTTGACTCTTTCTAGTGTTTTGTTTTTGGCTCGTTGATGCATGTTGGAGTTAGGATTCAGTAATCAAATCCAGGTTTAGAAAGGAAATAAGTTAGCACAGCTTTTCTATATGTTTTAGGAGAGTATATCTTCCAATATTCTATTAGGATCTGTGTTAGGTTTAGTAATCCTAGTCCATATTGTATTAAGCAGCCCCTATTGATATAAATAGGGCTGCAGGGAGGTTTTTAGAGACAGAGACAGAAATCCTAAAGGGAGAGCTAAGGGTGATAGAGAGATAGGAGCTAGACAGGGAGGGGTTAAGGTCTACAATAAGTACTTGTACCTAAATTCTTCAGTACTAATAAATCTCTCAAGAGAGATCACAGTGGAGGTAGGCTTCAGTTGAACCACTATAACTTTGGTGTGTTTCTGTTTACTCTTCTTTGCTTATATCGCAAATAACTATTAAGATCTAAAGGCGCTTATAACAACACGTGGTATCAAGAGCTGGTTTATTTTGCGATGTCGATTGGCAAAGGAATGGCTGAGGCAGGAGAGGTGAGAGCGTCCATAAAGCTATTCAATGGCAAGGACAACTTCACGCTTTGGCAGAGGAAGATGAGGAACGTTCTGATCCAGCATAAGGTTGATGTAGCTCTTGAAGCATCAAAGCCTACATCAATGTCTGATGCAGATTGGGCAGAAAAGTGTAAGATAGCAAAGAGTTGCATTGAGTTGCATCTTGCTGATAATGTTGTGCTGCAGATCGGAGAGGAGCTGACTGCAAAGCAGGCATGGGACAAGCTGCAAAGCGTTTATATGGGTACAACCATCAGCAACAAGCTACTTTTGAAGGAACAACTCCTTGGACTCAAGATGGAGGAAGGGGATGATCTTACTGATCATATATCCAAGTTTCAGAACTGCATAATTAACTTGGAGAAGGTTGGGGCAAAGATGGGAGATGAGGACTCGGCTATGATGTTACTACAGTCTTTGCCATCATCATTCAAACACTTCAAGACCACCATGATATTCAACAAAGAGACCATCACACTTGCAGGAGTGTGTGAGAACCTGGAACAATATGTCAGGATG
The DNA here is from genome assembly GCF_933775445.1 of Argentina anserina. Lineage (NCBI taxonomy): Eukaryota > Viridiplantae > Streptophyta > Magnoliopsida > Rosales > Rosaceae > Argentina > Argentina anserina. Next base: position 8,333,457 of record NC_065873.1, on the reverse strand, counting down.
CAAAGGGAAGACGATAATTCCCAAGCACGAGGACTGAGTGTCAGAGGGAAGGAGAGAGGAAGGTCTAAGAGTAAAGGTGGTGGATTTGAAGACAAGGGCAGGTCTAAATCCAAGGGAAAAGGCAAAGAAAAGAAGAAGGATGGTTGCTTCGTATGTGGTTCACCCGACCACTGGAAAAGAAATTGCAAACAATGGAAGGAGAAGAAGGCGCAGATGCTTGGAGGAAGCTCTCAGTCAGCCAATGTCGTTATTGGGAATGATAGCGATGATGGAGAACTCCTTGCAATCTCAGCCAGCTCCGGCGCGCCTAGACATTGGACCTTGGACACAGCCTGCACATTTCACATGTGTGCACACAGAGATTGGTTTGACACATATGAAGAGAGGGACACCGGATCAGTTTTGATGGGGAATGATTCACCAAGTAGAATCATGGGAATCGGCACAGTAAAGATCTCAATGTATGATGGCATTGTCAGAACATTGGGAAAGGTCAGACACATTCCACATTTGAGCAGAAATCTGATTTCTCTAAGTCTATTGGATAGGGAAGGATTGTGGTATAAAGGTAACAATGGAGTGCTCAAAGTCGGAAAGGGTCAGTTGGTCTACATGAAAGGTGTGTTGCAGCCTGATAATATGTATAAACTCACAGGTTCTACAATAGTAGGTGGAGCATCAGTTTGTACGGAAGAAGACAAGACTGAGCTTTGGCATAGACGGCTAGGGCACATGAGTCAAAGGGGGCTGCAAGAATTACTTAAGCAAGATAAGCTAGAAGGCATAACGAGTTGCAGCCTTGACTTCTGCAAGTATTGCACACTCGGTAAGCAGACCAAGGTATCATTCAAAGTGAGCAGCAGTGAGAACAAATCCAAAGGAGTATTAGACTATATTCACACAGATGTTTGGGGGCATGCATCAACAAAATCGTTGGGTAAGGCCAAATACTTTGTCTCTTTCATAGATGATTTTTCAATGAAAGTTTGGGTTTACTTTATGAAGTCAAAAGATGAGGTCTTTCCAAAGTTCAAGGAGTGGAAGGCTGAAATCGAGAACCAAACGGGCAGGAAAATCAAAGTGTTGAGAAGTGACAATGGAGGTGAATATATAAGTAATCAGTTCTTACAATTCTGCAAGGATGAAGGCATTACAAGACACTTTACTGTTAAGAAAACTCCCCAGCAAAACGGTGTTGCAGAGAGGATGAACAGAACTCTCTTGGAGAGAGAAAGAAGCATGAGGCTTCATGCAGGGTTGCCTGAAGAGTTTTGGGCAGAATCGCTTAATCATGCTTGTTACTTGATTAATCGATCACCTTCAAAGGCTATTAACTTCAAGTGTGCAGAGGAGGTATGGTCTGGAAAACCAGTTGATTATTCCAACTTAAGAGTGTTTGGATGCAGCGCCTTTGCCCATATTCCCAAGGATGAAAGAACCAAGCTGGAACCAAAGTCACTTGAATGTGTGTTTATTGGTTTTCAGAGAGGAGTAAAAGGTTATAAGTTGTGGGATATAATCAATGAGAAAAAAGTGCTCAGCAGGGACGTTGTTTTTGATGAGAAGACTATGCCGTTAAATATAGAAGCTAATAGTAAGGAGGAAAAGATGACTGTTGCTGAAAAAGATGAAGAAGCAATCGAGATATCATTAGCTAAACGATCAGTTGAAGATTCTCAAGCTCAAGTGGAGCAAGTAGGGAATGATCAAGTAGCCATTGAGGAACCAGAGCAGCAACAACAGTCACCAGTTAGGGCTCAGGTGGAGCAGTCCCCACGTAGGGGTCAAAATCCTCCCATCCCACAAGAACCTGAGCCAGTGAGACGAGTCATAGCACTTGACAAACCAAAGAGGAATTTAAATAAGGTACAACGGTACGGATTTGAAACCGAAGAAGATGTGAGTCATGCTCTGACCATTAGTCAAGGTGATCCAACTACTTATCAAGAAGCTATAGAAAGCGAAGAAAGGGAAGGTTGGATTGGTGCTATGGCAGAAGAGATGGAATCTCTGCATAAGAATTCCGTGTGGGAATTGGTTCCTAAACCCAAAGAAAGAAAACTTGTTGGCTGTAAGTGGGTGTTTAGGAAGAAAGAAGGAATACATGATGATGATGCCATAAAGTACAAAGCACGTCTGGTGGCAAAAGGGTATTCGCAGAAAGAGGGAGTGGACTATGACGAGATTTTCTCTCCGGTGGTCAAACATACTTCAATACGGTTGTTGTTGTCTATAGCAGCTCAGTATGATATGGAGATTGAGCAGATGGATGTTAAAACTGCGTTTCTTCATGGGGACCTCGAAGAAGACATTTACATGTCGCAGCCGGAGGGTTTTGTCGAAACAGGGAAAGAGAATCTGGTTTGTCGACTAAAGAAGTCTCTATATGGACTCAAGCAATCGCCAAGGCAGTGGTACAAGCGTTTCGACACATACATGCTGAAGATAGGCTACACAAGGTGTCAATATGACTGCTGCGTTTACTACCATGTATTCAAAGATGGGGAGGTAATTCTACTACTTCTGTATGTAGATGACATGCTGATTGCATGCAAAGATATGTTGAAAATTCAGAAACTTAAGGAAAAGTTTGGGGCTGAATTCGACATGAAGGATCTAGGAGCTGCACAGAAGATCCTTGGAATTGAAATAAGAAGGGATAGAAACACAAGTGAAATATGGCTGTCACAAGAGAAGTACATTATGAATGTACTTGAACGGTTCAACATGGATGAAGCTAAGGTTGTTTCTACCCCATTAGCTGCACACTTTCGGCTGAGTGCAGAGCATAAGCCATCAAATCAAAAGGAGATTGATGCGATGAAGAATGTTCCATATGCTAATGCAGTAGGGTGTCTCATGTATGCAATGATATGCACAAGACCAGATTTAGCTCAAGCATTGAGTGTTGTCTCTAAGTACATGTCAAATCCAGGAAAACGTCATTGTGAAGCAGTGAAGTGGATTCTGAGGTACTTAAAGAGAACTAGGCAGTTTGGAATCAAGTTTGAAGGAAAACAAGAAGAAGCTTGTGTGGCTGGTTTTGTTGACTCTGATTTTGCAGGAGACTTAGATAGAAGAAGGTCTACAACAGGTTATGTTTTCACTTGTGGTGGAGGGCCTGTGAGCTGGAAAGCAAATCTTCAAGAGGTTACAGCTCTATCTACTACTGAGGCAGAGTATATGGCGTTGACAAAAGCTTCTAAGGAAGCTATTTGGTTGAATGGACTGGCAGGACAGTTTGGTATTCACCAGGAAGGTGTGGTAGTGAAGTGTGACAGCCAAAGTGCCATACATTTGGCGAAGAATCAAGTGTTTCATGCAAGGACAAAGCACATTGATGTTCGCTATCACCGGATCAGAGATTGGATAGAAGCTGGATATATTATTGTGGAGAAAGTTCACACAAATGACAATGCAGCAGATTGTCTAACAAAGCCAGTTTCTGTAGAGAAGTTCAAGCACTGCTTGAACTTGCTTAGTGTCACAACATGCTGAGTTGTGGTGGAGCACCTCCTCACTTGAGGTGCGATGAGGCAAGAGGAGTATTGCCAAGGTGAATGATCTTGGAGGTTTGTTCAGGGTTACTTCAAGAGATACAAGACATCCTGAAGGTTGCAACAATCATTTGGTATCAACTCACCAAGGTGGAGATTGTTGTGTTTTTGGCTCGTTGATGCATGTTGGAGTTAGGATTCAGTAATCAAATCCAGGTTTAGAAAGGAAATAAGTTAGCACAGCTTTTCTATATGTTTTAGGAGAGTATATCTTCCAATATTCTATTAGGATCTGTGTTAGGTTTAGTAATCCTAGTCCATATTGTATTAAGCAGCCCCTATTGATATAAATAGGGCTGCAGGGAGGTTTTTAGAGACAGAGACAGAAATCCTAAAGGGAGAGCTAAGGGTGATAGAGAGATAGGAGCTAGACAGGGAGAGGTTAAGGTCTACAATAAGTACTTGTACCTAAATTCTTCAGTACTAATAAATCTCTCAAGAGAGATCACAGTGGAGGTAGGCTTCAGCTGAACCACTATAACTTTGGTGTGTTTCTGTTTACTCTTCTTTGCTTATATCGCAAATAACTATTAAGATCTAAAGGCGCTTATAACAACATCTTGTTTCTGCACTTCTTTGAGACACTGATGTTACACTTCTAATTTGCTGTTACAAATGCTACATTAGAACTTGGGCGTGTGCTCATTTGAAAACAGGGTCTAAATCCGTAAGTACTTAATATAATTGGCTGTTCAGGCTGGTGTCGTTTAAGGCCTCTTAAGCATTAAAAAAGAAAAACAATAATCCTCAACTTATGCTCAGTATAAGCTAAAACCTTGGCTTTAGAGTAGCAGATATTAATATATAGTTGCTCTTCCCTTGGGTGCTTCTCATCTTCAAAATGTTATTCACTGTTTTGTTTCAAATTGTTCCTCATCATCAACACAAATTGTGATTGTGGTCGAATAGGTTGAAATCTGGAAGTGAACAATAAAATAGTAGTAATGTCATTAATAGTTTACATAGGTAATTTACGATAAATGTTGGGTTCCCTCAATTCTAATCACTGGGGGTGGGAACAATTAGCAGCGTAAACAATTCGTCAAAACAGATAAAAAAACGCAAGGTTAAGAATTACCGTAATACTGTATACTGTATTTCTCATCATGCTGTTGGGTTCCAACGTTTTCCCTTGTATTGTCAGTTTCAAATTATTGAGTATAATATAGTAAATATACTGTTTTAAAATTAAAGTTTAGTCTACTGTTTTCAAATTATTGAGCATAGTCTATACTAATTCTATTGGATGGGCAATATAACCTGACCCTTTTATTATTAGAAAATTTAGCTGTTTCAACCTGATATTGGTGGACAAATAGAAGGCTGCTAAACTAAGTTTGTGATTTTACGCTTCCCACTGATGTTACACTGTTAATTTTCTGTTACAAATGCTACATTAGATCTGTTTAATTTTGGGTAATGAGAGATCAGTGGCTAGATTTTAATGGATAGTGTTTGTTCAAACTTGGAAGAGCAGGGTCATGTTTTTAATCTTTTGAGCTGTTGACTTGGCTGATATGGGATTTTTGCTTTTATTTACACTGTAATCACAAGGCTAACTCCGGTGGCTGATATGGGCTTCTTAATTTTGCATTTAATTTTGCTTTCTATTATTAGGAGATATATGCATTGGTATGATAGATGTTACTTCACAATGTGTTAGAGATGCAATGTTCATTTGAACTTGGGCTTGAGCTCATTTGAAAACAGGGTCTAAATCTGTAAGTACTTAATATCATCGGCTGTTCAGGCTGGTATCGTTTGAGGCCACTTAAGCTTTAAAAAAAACAGTAATCCTTGACTTATGCTCAGTAGAAGCTAAAACCTTGGCTTTAGAGTAGCAGAAATTAATATATAGTTTTATCACTTTATGTTACATCAATAAATGTTCAAGGTTTGTCGTCTCGTCAAATTTCCCTGTATATTGTTGCCTCTGGATGACTTGTTATGTTTTTCTCTTGACCTGATGTGGTTAAGATTCATATGCTTCTGTTTACAATCAAATCCATCAAGCTAGACTACGTTGACTAACTACATCATGGCAGGATATTTGATCATGAAATTTGGCTGTCTTTGTTTTTTCTTATCTGTTTTTTTTTTGTGCACTTGTCTTTGTTTGTCTTTGCCTCCTTCATTAGCCAAAACTTAACTTTGTTCCTTCCTCAAAACTGACTGTCCTTCTTTCCTTTGGTTTCTGAAGCAGAAGATGTTTTTGGTCCCCCCACCCCACCCCTTCTTTGTCATCTGCTTATGTTTTTCTGTTAGCTCTTGCTTTGGGAGCGTCTCATTTTAAAGTGTTATTCACTTTTTTGTTTCAAATAATTCGTCATCATCAACACAAATTGTGATTGTGCTCGAATAGGTTGACATCTGGAAGTGAATGATATTATAGAAGTAATGTTAATAGTTTACATAAGTAATTTATGATTAATGTTGGGATCCCACTTTTCTTATCACTGGGGGCAGGAACAATTAGCGGAATAAACAATTTATCAAGACAGATAAAAACGCAAGGTTAAGAATTACCATAATTCTGTATACTATATTTCCCATCATGCTGTCGGGTTCCAACGTTTTCCCTTATATTGTCATTTTTGAAATTATTTAGTATAGTCTGTAGTGTTCAAATTATTGAGTATAGTCTATATTAATTCTATTGGATGGGCGATGTGACCTGGCACTTTATTGTTAGAAGGCTGCTAGGTTAAGTTGATTCTTTCATGTTTCTGCACTTCTTTGAGACACTGATGTTAAACTTCCCGCATGGTTCTTGACTTTTGTGGAGCGACAGTCTTGTTCGTATATGTTCTATTGATTGAACCTGGTTCTTGATTCTGTTTAAAAGTTAATTTTTTCAATAGATTAGACACGTACACAATGCACTTACATGTCAGTATATGACGTCTACTGATGCTTATGTTATTTATTTGTTTCGTCCTCCTCAGGCCAAGGCTAAATCTCACCAGAAGGCTGCAGCGAAGGCTCATCACTGAAGCAGGTTTGTTCTATCAAAAGTTGTGAATGAGGATTTGGGGATATAGGAATAATGCATAGGGGTGGACTGTGCAAATGTTTCATTTCTCAGATGTTTTTTGGATTATGCGAACCTTGCTTTGAAGCTGCCAGGTAGTGATTTTGCATTGAGAATCTTAATTGCAGTACTTCAGGATGGTCAATTTGTTGACCTCGCCTATTCTAATGCACTTCAATTTCCATTGTTTAGTGAAATTTCGAGGGTAATAGGCGCTTGATTAATAGGTAATTATGATGGATAATAAGCTTCAATTTCCGTATCATGTGGTTTGAGCTTGAGTGACTGATCGTCCCGCATTGCTGGTATTTCACACATTGAGCCCCTTGGTCGCTAAAAATATGTACTTTTTTCAACATGCTGAATTAGATGTTGCAAGCGACTCTGGATACAGTACGTCTCATTGTTCCTAACAATGTGACTCCAATGTAATCCCCTCTGGCCAAAAACATAAGCTCTTCTAATGTCTTATTTGAATGTCATTGCAATGTGACCCCTCACCTTTGCCCAAAAACATAAGCTCAAGAGTGATAAAATTTTGCAGAAGCTCTTGCTGTCGGTGGTGATCTCATTCAAGCTTCAAACTCTGGCTTTAACGGAAAAAAAAATTAAGTAGAAGGGGATTCGTGAATAAATTTGCATCCATTTCTTCCAAAAAAAAAACCAAATCGATTGCAAACAGATATCAACCTTAGCTCATCAATACAAGGAAATGAAAACGTATCAAGTCCCACTGCCGCGAATCATTTAGGAAATTAATTTGGGACATCGATTTCCTCAAAGTGTTCACGGACAAGAAATTTTCCTCATCTGGCGTCATTGACAACTTGAATGTTGGATGTTGTACGTAGAGCGGATGACCATGTTGTTTCTATTTTTTCTTAATCCTTACATCTTGATATCGAATGCAACATGGAGAAGTCATTGCTCGGCAGTCGGTACAGCTGCTTAAAGCTTTTCATGAATATGCGTTTTCGATCATGTCAAGAATATGGCACTGAAAATCAAAGCATAAAAATATAACAGTGAAACAGGAGAATGAAATAGCTAGAATGTCAGTAGAGATTTATTGATAAATAAAATGACTTATATATATGCATTACATCAAATATCCCGTTGAATTTGGAATAAAATATTATTTATCTAGCTTACTAATTAAAACAAGATACATCAGAAGATTACGGAGGGTAAATCTTCTACAACACTATCGCTTATATCGCGATTTTTAATGTGACATAGTGCAATACTGTTGTCTCAGTAAAAATCTTGCTAAGCAAAACAAAAACCTCTTGGGTCCAATAAAAGTCTTGATCGATGGAGAAAAGAGCACAACGCACTAATTACAAAAGATCAATGCATGTGACATAGACTTCCTCTGATGTTTAAGAAATTGCTCCCCTTGATCATTTTTACTCCCTCTGATGTCAATGCGTCTCACATGCTTCACAAATGTAGATTTAGGTAGAGACTAGCTTTGTGAACAAATTGTCACATTATCCTCAAAACGAATCTGATTCACTTGGATATTCAAAGTCTCTTGTTGTTGTTGATTATAAAAAAAAATTGACGAAATATGTTTTGTATTATCACGTATAATGTAACCAAACTTCATCCGCTCAATGCAAGCTGCATTATCTTTGAGATACAAGTAAGTTCAACTGTAGTAGAAATTAACTAGGCTGCATGGAATCGGAAGCGGGGACGTGGAAGCGAAGCGTTTGGAAGCGCGGAAGCGTTTTTTTTCAAAATTTCTTGGAAGCGGGGACGTTTCGGGAGCGCGGAATAAAATAATATATAATTAAAGATATTAACCTATATATATAATATTATAAAAACAAAAAATCAGTCTTCCTCCGAGAGAGTTTTGTGATGTAAATGGTCAAAATATCAGTCTTCCTCCTAGAGAGTTTTGTACGAGTGACTTGGCAGGGTTTTCCTGGAATTGAATAAACCCGGATCCCAGTACTCGTAAAATTTTTTAGTCAGAAATTACTAGATGTTTATATTCAGTACATGTTGAGCAGTTTTAAGGCCATCAGTATCAGTTTAAGGCATGACCATCTTTTTTGCCCGTGGTATCTGTTTCACAATTATTAGACCCTAAAGGCTTGAATTGCTAAGAAACTGGCTATAAGAACACCAGCTAGCTCCAAAATACGAAAAAACTCGAACTCAGAATCGCTTGGTATACTCCTGTCAATTGATAGGATGACATCTAGGAAAAGGATACATAACTATTAGTTTCTGATCTCAAAATTGATACAAGTATACAACATGTTCAAAGACTTCAATAATACAAGTCCTATCCATTATGTCACGAATTCCCCCTTCGGCCTGAAAGAATAACTACTACTGTTAATTTTCAGGAACTTGGTAACAATCTCACAAACCCGGGTTTCTCATGATGGTGCAAAACTTTTAGAATGTAGTCTGCCAGGCTAGGGCTTGAACTGAAATTGGTAGTAGTAAAGGGTTACTGATGTGAGTGTTGTCACCTACCGAAAGCCATTTCACATACAAGAGCAAGATGATCGCTCCCCCATCTCTGCCAAGAAAAAGTGATCGAACTTGAGAAATGCACAACAATGCAGTAAAAAAAAATTAAGGGTAAATGTTGACTTAGAATTCTTTTTCTCAGTCCCTTACCACCTATCGAACTTGTAACTATCACTCTTTATCTCTAATCTGCTATCTTCTTCCTCTTCTCACTTAATACTTTCAAATTCTTTTTCTTTCCTCTTCTTGCTCATTGTCTTGCTTTTGATCGTTCTCCTCATCAGTTTGTACGACCGACTGGATACACAATTTGCCGCTCTCTCATTTTAAAACCCAGTAGATCTCCAACCACCAAAGCCACAACCACCGGCCCACCGCAATAAGGTTTCAAATGAAACCCAGGCATAGATGAATGTTACTGTTTTAGATCAATTCAAAAATTAAAGTCGAATTTTGATCTGGGTCTCTCTCTCTCTCTCTCTCTCTCTCTCTCTCTCTCTCTCTCTCTCTCTCTCTCTCTCTCTCTCTCTCTCTCTCTCTCTCTCTCTCTCTCTCTCTCTCTCTCTCGATTCCGTGATTCACTTCACTTGCACGCTTCTTAATCGTAATCGCACGATTCCAACACGCACCCAAACACACTTTTCGCGGAATCGCGATTCCGGCCGCTTCCGACCGCTTCCCAAGCGCTCCCGATTCGCTTCCGCTTCTGAAGCGTGAATCGTAGGCTGATCGGCGATTCAGTGCTACGTAGGAAATTAATCCACTAGCATCTCAAATATGAGTAATGATTGGTCGAAACCAAATACATTCTTTCACAGCTTTATATAACGCAATTATCTCAGAATGATTTGAGGAAGTAGCAACAAGGGTTTGCTTAGTTGATCTCCAAGAAATAGATGTATTCCATATGGTAAAAACATAATCAGTTTGGGAACGTCCGTTATGCGGATTTGAAAGATATCCCGCATTAGGCCTAAATGTCTGGAGTTTTGGACTTTACATACTGTTATACAGTAATTGATTGCCACTCAAAACTCCAAGTTCGGCATAATCTTCTTCATTCTGCTCACGACAATGTCTTCTTCATCGTCTTCGAATGAAACCTTGGTGTCTTGATATTTAGCAGCATTCTCCTCTTCAACTACTTCGTCCACAATGTCATCATCACGTTCATAGTCCTCTTCCTCTTCTTCAGCCATCCAATCGTCTTCATCATCTTCAGCCACATCTTCAGCCATCAAATGGTGGTCTCGAGCATTTATTCCCAACTCTTTGAGTGAAACCAATGTGGGTTCTATGCTAAAAGCGCTAGAAGCATTTTGGATGTCAAGAGGACTGCACCAGATATTACTATGGTAGAAACCAACCATACCCTCATCAATAACAACCAATGTTTCATCCTCATTGCCTTGGACTTGTGACCGAGAATCCGAGTGTGAATTGTGGTGCGGACCTACTACAGTCCCATTAAGTCCCAAGACACCACATATATACTTTTTTCAACCCAGTAAATCACACTATCTAACTCACACCTCACCAGCACGCATAATCTTCCTCGTAACTTCCCCATAGCCACAACCAAGTGATTCTCACCATGTAGAACAAAGTTAGGAACTCATGTGATTCTCCTCAATCCTCCCCCTCCTTCTCCCCCAAAACCCTCCTCACAAGACATCAGGCCTAAATGTCACATAGTTCTAGCCTTTAAGGCGTCATTGCTTGTTAGAACCAATAAGTATAGGTTATAAGAGCAATATATATTTTTTTATATATATATATAGATTTTCTCAAATAAGGAAGTTCGAATCAATGATTTTGGTGCGGATTTCCATTTTTGAACTACTTTTCAATCGAATTTCCTTATCTCCACCGTCTAATATCTAGATAATATTGTGTAGATCATCTCTACAAAATTTCAACCAATTGGGTGATCGTTAAAGTCCTCAAAATCGAAAAACAAATGGACAGACTGAATTCTGTCAAACATGAACCGTTCATGTTTTGAACAGAAAAATATAATTTTGAGGGCCTTAGCGATCACCAAAATTGGCTGAAATTTTGCATAGATGATCTACACAATATAATCTAAATACTAGATAATGGAGATGAGGAAATGTGATCGAAAAGTTGTGTAAAAATAGAAATCCGCACCAAAACAGTGATGCGAACCTCCGCAGCTAAGAATGTATATATATATATATATATACACACATATATACAGGGCCCTTCTACTGAGGGATCCCTTTTTTGTTTAAAGGGATAGCTCATTCACTAACTTTTCGATTACATTTTCACATTCACCGTTCAACTTTTAGCGTCTAATGTGTAGATCACCTCTGTAAATTTTCAGCCAAAATGGAGGTATTTAAGGTAAATAAAAATGGAAATTAAACTTATAAACATGAACGGTCCAGGTTTGACAGATTTGGTACATTCATTGCTTTCACCAAGTTTAATACCTTAACTATCACCATTTTAGCTGAAATTTTACAAATGTGATCTACACATTAGACTCAAAAAAATTGAATGGTGGAGAGTGAAAATGTAATCGAAAAGTTGGTGAATGAGCTATCCCTTTTTTAAACAAAAAAAAAAGAATCCCTCTTTGGAAGGGTCCTATATATATATATATATATATATATATATGCTTTAAGACACCAAATTTTTTTGCAATGTAAATAAAAATGTAAAACGTTTAAAAGTTCAAGAAACCAATAAAGATTATCTCTGCAAAAAATAGTATAAACAAAGATAATTTGGTTAATCGATTAAATCAAATAAATTAACGGCTGATCATGAGAGTGCTTACTTTCATCAAAATTCTTCACTTGTTTGATGCAATCAACTGACCAAATGATTTTTTGTTTATTCTCTATTTTTTGTGTGAATATGATCTTTATTAGTTTATTCAACTTTGAAGAGTTTACAATTTCTTATTTATATTGCGAAAAGTATGCAAATTTGTAAGAATTCAGATACACGCATACATACTAGATCTGACCCAAGTTTTTTCCTTTATCTATTTTAACAGCTTATTTCCCTTTCCTCATTCAGAATCATTTTAACTGTCAAACACTGAAAAAAAAATTATTCCCACATACGAAATTACTTAAAACTCGCCACAATTTTTTTAAAACTCTAATTAATACATTTTGTACCTTTTGCTAAAGATGAACAAAAATAAAACTACCAAAACAACAATGTATAAAATCTAAAATTTCTGATATGGGACTAGAGATGATCAGGACGACCAACATATATATTATTTTCAATGACCACATGCACAACATACTCTATCACCTTGTTTTCATAGATTTGATTAGTTTAAACTTTAAACAACAAACTTTAATCTAAATATTATGCTTTTGATTTTCTCTACATATAGGACTCCGAGTGGTCTACGATAGGCAACTTCCATGATGATTCCAACTTTTTCATGGTACATTGATTTATTGAAAATATTGGGATGCTAATTGAAGCATTGATTATTTGTTGATTTTCATTGGTGACGACTTCACTTGAGTTTGGTTTTACTTTGAGTTTGGTGTTATGGATCCATTGGATCCATTGAGCTGAGACCGTTAGATATACTGATATAGGCTGAGCAACTTACCTATGTTCGCTTTTGGCAAAAGGAAGAAGAAATTTAGAGGGCATAAGAGGAAGTTTGGTGAAAAAAATTGGAAAAAGAAATTTAAGAGGTGTATATCAAGTATATAGGGGTGTGTGAAAAAATATTCTCCAAAAATAATCATCATTGAAAATTTCCCAAAAAAGAGTATTTAAGAGGGTTGAAAATCCTGTGTTTTTATTATCGATCCTACTCTTAAGACTAAAAACGTAGACAAAATTGTAATCATGGATCAATATACATGTTTTGTACAAACAATCATACATCAGAGACCAAATTATAATTTTCCATGGTGTGCACCTACCTAAGTCAAGTTTCATAGATATGCATAGTTGTGATTCAAATTTTATGTTGTATACTTACAATTTCATGAAAAGTAGTTTAAGATTTTCGGAGGAAGTATCATGTGGAAGCATTGAAATGAATAAAGGACCTTTAGAGCTTTGAAAAATGTTTTAAAAGTTTGATTGACTAGTATGAACACAAAATTTTGTGGAGATGATATAATCAGAAGACGGTGAATGCAGATGGTGAATTAGGGTTATTTATGTTTTGTTTCTTCTTGTTCATAATAGCAAAATCTGCTAGCATATTAAAGAGTACATAGATTCTTGAGGACATGGTTGACCCATGTTTACTAAGAAAACTAAAGATTGAATTGCTGTGATATTATTTCCAATGCCCCGTGACTAAAGAGATGCTGAAAATATGTCATTTTAATTTAGAAAAGTATTCGGTTGAAAATTATAGTATGCACAATGGACATTCTGAAGAACCAATTTGTTATGATAAATTTGTTAAAAGATTATGATGTTGACCTGCACCCCTTGGGCACAATTGTGCTAAATTGCATAGCTATGATGCGACACTTTAAATCTATTTCACATTAGATATATCTATCGTGAAAGAAATACAATAGCAGACCTATTGGCTAAAAACAACAACCTTAATGCTAAAGGAATTTGTCTTTTATATGAGCCACCAGTCTTGGTTACATAAGCTTTGCTTGATGACATTGTGGGAATTCAAAGGAGTAGAAGTGTTAGAACAAACAATATTGGTTAAGTTCTTTTAGTTTTTTTTGTTCTAGGCTTCTAGTCTCATCTGTACCAAAAAAAATTATATATGTCATTATATTAGAGTATCTTGTTAAAAAAACAATTAGAATCTAATAAAGATCTAATGTTTTCCTCTTTTGGAAATCTCCATAGATAGTTTGTTATTCACTAGGTCAACTATTCTCGATGAATTTCAATTAGTTCGTTGATCACCGTTTTAGACACTTGAGTACATACATAAAAGCGAGATGTGGGGTCAGCTTGAGAGGGCATCACATGTCATGAATGAGTTTTAGAGGATCTCTAACTAACTTTTGGAGATATATGAGTAGTAAGTAAAAAACGAGTTTCGAGTTAGCTTGAGAATGTGTCAGATGACATGAATGAGTTTGAGAGGATTACAAGTAAATGAGGGTGACAAATGCCATAAATGAGTTTTAAAAGATTACAAGTAAGTAAAAATGTCATTAATGTCCTTCATCGGTTGATTTTATTTGCCTTTAATAGCCTAAAAAGTTTGTTGTTAGTTTTTTTTTCTATTAATAATTGCTATTTTATAAATTGGAAAACAAATTTTTGGCTTTGAGGCACCTTTATCACCCGCTCGTGATTCAGAAAAAACTAGGGGTGGGCATAAAAAACAGAAATCCCGATCCTGTCCCGATCCCGTCCCGAAATTCATAGGGACGGGACGGGACGGAGGTCTAAAAACGTTCGTCCCGTCCCGATCCCGTCCCGTTTCATAATAGTGGGACGGGACGTGAGACGAATAATTTATATCCCGCTTCGTCCCGTCCCGTCCCACCTTTAATAAAAACTTAAAAATTCTTATATATTTGTATTAAAATGAAACTAATTTATGTTCTTCATAACTCCAAAATTATTTCAACTCAAATAATAATGCTAAATTATAATATTTTGAACATAATATGCATTTTTTTTGTTAAAATTTCATTATTAAATATTACTTTGTTAATGAAAAAGTAAAAATATAAGTTTTGATTTAACTTCATAGGAAGTTGGGATTTGTCCCGTCCCGATCCCGTCCCGTCCCAACCGGGATTAATCCCGAGTGGGATGCATTCTTAAAAACCTTTTTCCCGTCCCGATCCCGTCCCGATTCAAAACAGTGGGACGGGACGTGGGATGAGCCCCGTCCCGTCTCATCCCGTCTCGTGCCCACCCCTAGAAAAAACCCCTAAAAAACCTAGACCAAGCTACTTTTCAAGTACCACACTTCCGCACCGAAGACAGTGTCCGTTTGATTTATGCATATATATACCACTCGTTCTTATTCTCCTCCATACATTTCTTTCATTACTTAATACACTCGTCATTACACGACAATATTTTCATCAAACTTCCATATCTTCCCCTTCCTAATAAATAAATAACTGAAATGAAAATTAAAAAATATGTATACCATAAATTACTACGTACATAAATTGTTATAAATTTAATATTATAATTAACTGCTAATCAATTTTGCCACATATATAAAGGTAAATATTAATATCTTTCTTCTTTTTCATATCAATAAGTGAAATATAACGCTACACATTGGATAATTTAATGAGAGATTTTAAATACACACCTCAAATCTCTTAATACACATCCATACTTAATATACCACCTATTTTATTCTCATTCTAATATTTTTACTAAATACACCACATAAAAACCAAAAAATACCCTTGAATAAAACAATCACAAAATATGTCATTATTGGATATACAAGACTACTTTTTACAGTGATTAGTACATTAATATATATATATATATATTAACATCGTATAGATGTTCATATCGATTCTTGTTTGTTCTTATGAATCATTATAGAGAAAGAGATGAATTGATTGTTTAAAGAAGATGAACATTTATTTGTTAAGAATGTATGAAGATGAAATTTAATGAAGGATGAAAAATCATAATTCTTTTTCATAAATTACCTTGTTTGGGACTCTAAAAATATAAATGATATTTTTCGGTGAAAATTAAGAAATGAATTAATTGTTTGAATCTCTCACTTAATTTTCCATCAAAATATATACTAATTTAAATTTCCCTGTAAATTTTCTTATTTTAATTGATCTAAAAATAAATTCTTAGTTTTGATAATTTAATTTATTTTAATTTTCTAAATTATTACATGTACATATTTTGGTCATTTAACATACATGCAAAATGTTATTTAAATTATTGAATGATAGGAGTGTGTATCAAGAGTTTATAGGTGTGTATTTAAAACTTCTCTAACTTAATTTTCTTACCTTTGTTGTTATTTAAGTTGATGTCTCTTATATTTTAACATATTCAATACCTTCAACATACTGTTTACCAATATCTTCATGATTCATATAATCATAGATATGTTGTAAGTGACGATGATGATAATATAAGCATGTATGTACGCGAAATACATATATATATATTTTTAATCTGTTTCATTCTTTCAATATGTGTCAAATTGTCAACCAATTTAATTGTTTGCTAATTCTTCTCACATACTAACGTTGATTTTATCATAAAGATGCGCATGAAGATGAGGATAAAATCTAACCTCATTTTAGAATATTTAATAATTTATTTTATTTATATATATGATTTATTTATAAATGAAAAGGGATATAGATGGAACTTTAAGACATAATTGCTAATTTGCTACCTTAATTTTAACGTTAGTGTCAATTTTTTACCCTAGCTTTAAATTCTACCAATCTACTACCCTAACTTTCTAAAACTTGTCAATTTGCTACCTTGAGTATTTATGTTAGTCATTTTTCTAATCTTAAGTTGAATTACTACTTTAAGGTTTCAAAATTAAGTAATTCAACATTTTGAAGATAAAAAAAGGTAGCAAATTGACAATATTAGTGCTCAAGGTAGCAAATTGGCAAGTTTTAGAAAGCTAGAGAGAGCTTAAGAGTAGCAAATTGGCAAGTTTTAGAAAGTTAGGGTAGCAGATTAACACTAAAGTAAAAATTAAGATAGCAAACTTTAATGAGCAAAAAAAAATACAATGGTGGGTATTTAGTGATCAAGGGAGCATATATAAGAGAGATATTTTCCCTTCTAGTTACCTGTGTGTAGTTTGATTCGGACTCCAAACTCTCAAACTCTCCCATGGCAGCCGCCAAACCCTCCCCCATGTCTTCCTCCATCTCCAGACCCAGCCGTCTCCACCTCACCCCTCCTCAATCCTCCCCCTCCTTCTCCCCCAAAACCCTCCCGAAGCCCTCCTACTCTCCCCGAACCTCCATCTCTCACTCCTCCCTGTCACATGCACGCCCCTCCTCCTTGACCCTCCGCTCCCACAACCCTATTTCCGCCTTCTTCTCCTCATCCCAGCACCGCCCAGATGGCCGGAACATTGACTCCGACGACGACGAGAAGCCCCGCGAGGAGTGCGGCGTAGTCGGCATCTACGGCGACCCGGAAGCCTCGCGTCTCTGCTACTTGGCGCTCCACGCGCTGCAGCACCGCGGCCAGGAAGGGGCTGGGATTGTGTGCGTGCAGGACAACGTGCTTCAGTCCATAACTGGTGTTGGGTTGGTGTCTGAGGTCTTTAATCAGTCGAAGCTCGACCAGTTACCTGGTGACTTGGCTATTGGACACGTCAGGTACTCCACTGCCGGTTCCTCTATGCTTAAAAATGTCCAGCCATTTGTTGCAGGGTATAGGTTTGGCTCTGTTGGGGTTGCCCACAATGGTAATTTAGTAAACTATGGCGCCCTTAGGGCTAAGCTTGAGGAGAACGGGTCTATATTTAATACTAGTTCTGATACAGAGGTGGTTCTTCACCTCATTGCGATTTCAAAGGCTAGGCCTTTTCTTTTGAGGATTGTTGATGCGTGTGAGCAGCTTCAGGGTGCTTATTCCATGGTGTTTGTGACCCAAGATAAGCTTGTTGCGGTCCGGGACCCGCACGGGTTTCGGCCTTTGGTTATGGGGAGGAGGAGCAATGGTGCTGTTGTGTTTGCTTCTGAGACATGCGCGCTTGATTTGATTGAGGCCACGTATGAGAGGGAGGTGTTTCCGGGAGAGGTTGTGGTGGTGGACAAAGATGGGGTTCAGTCTCTTTGTCTCATGTCTCATCCGCAACCGAAGCAGTGTATATTTGAGCACATATACTTTGCTCTGCCGAATTCTATCGTTTATGGGCGTTCGGTGTATGAGTCTCGTCGTATGTTTGGTGAGATTCTGGCCACTGAGGCCCCAGTTGAGTGTGATGTTGTGATAGCAGTGCCTGATTCGGGTGTGGTGGCTGCGCTTGGTTATGCTGCCAAAGCTGGTGTGCCTTTTCAGCAGGGTTTGATTAGGTCTCACTATGTGGGAAGGACCTTCATTGAGCCATCGCAGAAGATTAGGGACTTCGGGGTGAAGCTCAAGCTCTCTCCTGTTCGGGCTGTATTGGAGGGTAAGAGGGTTGTGGTTGTGGATGACTCAATTGTGAGGGGAACTACGTCTTCGAAGATTGTCAGGTTGTTGAAGGAGGCAGGTGCTAAGGAAGTTCACATGAGGATTGCAAGCCCACCGATTGTAGGGTCCTGTTATTATGGTGTGGACACCCCAAGTTCTGAGGAGTTGATTTCAAATAGGATGAAAGTTGAGGAAATTAGGGAATTCATTGGATCAGATTCACTTGCTTTTCTGCCATTTGATAGCTTGCAGAGGATGTTGGAAAAAGATGCTCCCAACTTTTGTTATGCTTGTTTTACCGGAAATTACCCTGTGGAGCCTAGAGAGGATAAAGTGAAACGGGTGGGTGATTTTGTGGATGATGGCATGTCCGGTAACTTTGACTCCATTGATGGTGCTTGGATTCCAGCAAATCGGGTACACAAAGTTGAGAAAGACAAAGAATTTGAGGGTAGTGTTCTTTGAGAGTGCTCATCCACCATTGCTTCAGTTGATGATATAGATGCTTTTGGGTTCAACCCAGCAACACAGAGATGCATTCCGGTGACTGATGTCTTCAATTGATCCAAATGATAGTTAAATGCTTCCTTGAATGGTTGGCCCCAAAATCAAAGACTAATGAGTCTTGTTGGGTTCCTTTTCAATTTTGCTTCTAATTTGAATTTTCTTGGTATCACACAGTTGCTACGTTGTTATACAGGAGTTATTTTCTGATGATGATTGTAGTATCTAGGTAGTATCTTTCTTTTACTCTTCTTAATTAGTTCATATAATGATGATGAATCTTATAGGGTCAATCCCTCTTTAATGAATGTGTGAAAACTATGTGATGTTCACATGAGTAAATCAAGCACACCTATTGCTTTGGTGACCCATTAATTAATGGAGTTG
The DNA here is from genome assembly GCF_933775445.1 of Argentina anserina. Lineage (NCBI taxonomy): Eukaryota > Viridiplantae > Streptophyta > Magnoliopsida > Rosales > Rosaceae > Argentina > Argentina anserina. Next base: position 8,314,374 of record NC_065873.1, on the reverse strand, counting down.
ATTTTGTTGAAATTTGGAGCAACCTTTGTTGAAGGTAAGAAACAAATCTACAACCTTATGGTGGTAGGTAGTTGATTTGTTTGACAAAGAAAGAAGAATGCATTGATGAACATGCCAACATTGAGTATGAATCAAGAAAGAAGATTGATTTTGTTTCCATGCATGTTACATGCAAATGCATAAATTGCACAAATTGCACAAAGATGTTTGCCTATATAAAGACATGAGAGGTGGTGCAATAAACATAGAAGAACAATAAGGGAGAGATTATCTTGTGTGTGATCAAGAGTGAGAGATAGAAAGAAAACTCCAAGTAGAGAGTTTTGTGTGTGTAGCAAAATAAAGTGTGTGAGAGTGTATCCCTTCAAGTGTGAGTCTTGTAGTAGTGTTTCTCTCGGTGTAACATTTCTTCGTATAGTGGAGGTTCTTTATTGTTGCTACTCGTGGACGTAGGCACTTTGCCGAACCACGTTAAATCCAGGTGTTCTCTTTTATTTTATTTTCGGTTGTGATTGTGAGTTATTTTGATTTCCATTCTTCAGTTCATTCTTCCGCATTCCCTAACATAATCCCTGCATTGTAGTTTCAGAGGGAAAATGCGCATTCAGCTTACATGTTACTTCATAGTGCCTTTAAGTTGCTCTTTGGTTTCTCTCCAATCATTTGTGTTCAGAAGTCGTATAATTTTGTATACTGACTGCATATGGATAATGTAGAGAATTGAACAATTTTCCATTCGTTATGCCTTAACTGCAGTTTGATCAAAGTTTAGAACTCCCAGGTTTGCTTGAAATGGGACTCTATATATATTTCCATGATTTGGTTTAGTTATTTATGCAGCTTATGGTTGCAGCTTACATTCCCAGGTTCGAGTGCTTCGTTCCTGTTTGGATCTTATTTTTCTTTGTTGATTTTCACACTTACCTTCTTTAATGTTCACTCTCATGTTCAGTTTAATTATTCTTTCATAAGGTCACATATGACAGCTATAAAGAGTTCGCGAGATGTAGTTGTGTCACCAAAGATGTAGGAGGAAAAGGCATACATTCTTTGCGTGCTTCTGAGTAGACTTTGCTCCATTCACGCTAAAATGGAGAGCCTCATGTTAGGGTGCATGTTAGTCCGTTACTCCATGTAGCAGTGGATATAAATTTAAGTGATGCTAAGCAGATTCAAGATGCAAAGACAGAGACATCCAAATCCGAAAGAATAACTAACTATAAGGACGTCAAAATAAGCCAACACCACAACTTGGTTTCCACCAAAAACCACAAAAAGAAAAGTGCCTTAGCTCTAGTGGTTGCCTTGCAAGAGAGAATCCCCATACGTGTAACATCAATTATCAATGCCATCCTCCAAACACAATAGGAACATATATATCTAAAGAATCCAGTCCAACTTTGTTATTTTTCTTTAGAAGAAAATCCATTATATAATAACCAAATTACAACCCGATTATTTTTTATCAATTGAACATAATTTGTACATCACTTGTTTATAGCAACAAAACGTTTGATATTTAACAATCGTAATAAGCCTCCAAATTTAAGCTTTAACTTCTAATACTGCGGTAAGAAGCGAATATTCAAATTTCTCAACAACAAATGTTTAATGTTATTGATTCTTACTTTTGGTCAATCAAACAAAACTAAAATTTTTTGCTTTCGGTTTTAATGATACTCCAACAGATGGAGTTCGTCAGCCCTGAAGGTCTTCGTCTAGATGGCTGCCGTCCCATGGAAGTAATTGTCTCTCTTTTGAATTTAATACGTGTGTGTATACTCTTTGAGTTGATCAATCTTATTTTTCGACAGATGAGGCAAATTCGAGCAGAGATGGGTGTTGTAGCCAAAGCTGACGGGTTCTAACTACTAATCCTTGCTTCCTGTTTTTATAAGTTTCTTTTGATGTTGTGATTAATTCGTCTTTTCTATCAAATCTCAGTTCTGCTATGTTTGAGATGGGTAGCACCAAAGTTGTTGCTGCTGTGTATGGCCCTAGAGAGGTTGGGTACTTTTTTTGTGTTTCTACTGCTGTAGTTATGTTATGAGCTAAAGTTATAGCTAATATGCGCGCTCATAATTTATAATTCAAAATTCTTTTCACATTTTTGTTGAATATAAAAGCTTCTTATCATTTACTTTGTCTTTCAGGTTCAAAATAGGAGCCAACAACTGAATGCTAATGCACTGGTAACCTGTTTTGTCTAGAACACTATCTATTTAAAAACTATAAATGTGATGCTTGAGTATGTCCACTTAAGATCCATTTTTTATATCTCTTAGTATAGTGCTGTCTGTAACTGTTTATAAATATAGGTGCAATGTGAATACACCATGGCAAATTTTAGTACTGGAGATCGGATGAGAAAACCAAAGGGTGATAAGTCGTATGCTCTATTCCCTTCCAGTCTTCGCTCTAGATGCTCTTCTATTTTAAGTTTAGATTAACAGTGTTGTATCCATTACTGAATTAATAATTATAACTTACCTATGAGTCCTTGATGCTCTCAGGAGATCCACAGAAATATCTCTAGTTATTCGCCAAACCATGGAAGAATGCATTTTGACAAACTTAATGCCGCGGTCTCAGGTCTTTCTCAGCTTTGGTTGTATTATATTGGGAACCCTGCTTGACTTCGTAGTTTGTTCCTGTCTGAAGCCTTGTACTTTGTTTATGTTCTTTGCAGATAGACATTTTTGTGCAACTTCTCCGAGCATGATGATCATTTTTTCCCCAAAGGACAAGTTATCCATTGTCATGTGGATGGACACTGCTTGAGTGCTTATTGAGAACTTATGATGGATACTATTGGAGAATACAAAGCAATTGGAGTACCGTCGAGGAACATAGTTGGGGAATGCAGTGATCATCCCAGATCGATATGCATTTCAGAACATAAGTGTTTAGGACTTGAGGTAACTCGAAGCAGCTCATAGCGTACGCAGGGAACAGAATATAGATGTTTATAGAAACATAAAATTGATGTTACAGTGATACCACTAAATTTAATCTATTGAAAAATAATTGAATGCCACTTGTTTATAACACAATGTCTGATGTGAATGATCTTTATCAAGAATATTATCCTAACAATCGAAAAAGCATCAAAATTGGAGGTTGACACATTGTCATCTCTAAATTTAAGTCGAGCTGAGGGGTACTCAAACAATATCAGCAGACTTGAGTGCTATTGTTTGGAAACAATGTACTGTGTCAGCCGCTTCCACGAACAGTACCCAAAAGTTGAATGAGGCATAGACAATACCTGTCTGCTTAGTCCACAAAAACGTTGATAAACCAACCCTGCAAATATTAGCCGTTTTCTGCTCGGTCATAAGCATTGGATTTATGCTTCGGTGCAAACGTGAAACCATCTGGAACCTTCCCGAGCAACATCTCAGAGAGCCTAACCTGCATAACCAAAAACAAAAACAAAAACATGTTTCAAACTACATCACCTCGCATGTTGGTTTAACGGGTTTGACAACAGGAAGAGAGTAAAGCTATACCCAGTCAGCTGCAGAATCAGAAGCCATTAGTGTCTCAAGGTCGTCACGTCCAAAATAAGTAGGTGGGCGCCAGCTCAGTCGTTGTGGGATGACATCTAGAAGACCAACAGGCACGTATCTACAAGTGTAGCTGAGCCATTCTAACAGGAAACGTCTAGTTGTCTCAACACCTGGGCACATAAGAGGATAAAAGCTCATATAATCAGAAATTTGATAAGAGCAGATGTCCAAAAACATCAAGTTGGGTGACGGTTTTGCTCAAGAACTATGTATAGGAGTAAACAGTAGTTGTAAAAGCAGCTCAACTTGCTTTGACAACACGGCTTCCATGGCAATACCATATGTATAAAAAAGAACATAAAATAAACTGAGAAGTCCTAGCTTGCATGCAAGATATACTAAATGATCAAACCTTTCGTGTCAGAGCCCCAATGTTCAAGGCCACAGCGTACATAATCTTTCAAAATGTTAAATCGCTCCCCAGATGTAATGTCCCAGTGCCTCTGCTCCTTTATTTCTGTAAAAATCCAAGGCTGAAAACACAAGAAGGTTTAGTACACTAGGGTTATAGTTTCCAAACTCAAGTCAGAAAACTCATAGCCATGGACCGTCTACATTCACACAAAATACAACATAAACACACCTAACAAAAAGATGATACAAGGATAATAACTGTAGTGTATGTACACCTTGATTAGTGCTCCTCGAGCAATCATGCATGACGACAATTGAGGACACTCAACCTTGTGCTTGTTCCAATCTACATACGAAAATACATCTCCATTTCCAAGGACTTGCAATGAATCAGGGGCTTTTTTAGCACACTGGTAGACATATTCCCAATCTGCAAGCTTGCTGTAACGTTGCTGTCGTGATCTACCATGTATTGTTACTGCACTAGCTCCCCAGTTGCCCATGTCAGCAATAAGTGAGTCAATGCGATTTTTCCCTTCAAAATAGGCTGTGCGGACCTGAGCAAAATAGCAGCAGTTAACATGTCTTGAACAAACCTTAAGACTAGAAATTTATTCAGAATCAAGAAGATCATAAATTTTACCTTGACAGTCATAGGAATGTCAACTGTACCAGAAGCTGCTTGCACAATGCCTTTCATTCGCATTGGTTTTGTTAGAAGAGCTGAGCCAGCACCCTTGTTCACAACAATATCTATTGGACACCCCATATTGATATCAATGAAGTCCACAGTACATTCTTGTTCTATAAGTTCAACAGTGTGTGCAACCGTGTCTGGATATGCTCCGCATATCTGAACTCCAAACAAATCCTCGGATGAATGTCTCCTCAGCAAGGCCCATTCTGACGCTTGCCCCTAATCCCATTTTTGAATTAGTTTATGTAGAATATGTAACATATGCCATACAAGTTCATTCATGAGAAACTATATTTATATACATATACAAACATGAAACTATGCAAATAGACTAGACTAGCCCTTGGCTTTAAAAAATTAAAACATCTTCATCTGTCTGGAGAATAAAAGAACAGGGCTAATTCAAAACTGTCTACCATATGAGTCTGCCATGCCATATGTAGCATAACTGCACAATTGATATGTGACAATTTCTTCTCCTAGAAGATCAAAAGAAATAGAATGCTTTCTCTAGCACTTTAGAATTGAATATAAAAAGAAGACATACAATTATTTTTAAAGAGATTTCCTTGTGATGTAACAGCTTCATTAGCCACACTATCAAGCATAATATGCTACAAACCCAAAATAGAGAGTTAATTAGCTTTTTGGTGGGTATTAACTGTTTAAGGCAAGTTCCCTTGTGATGTAACAGCTTCATTAGCCACATTATCCAGCATAATATGCTACAAACCGTAGATAGATTTAATCAGCTTTTTTAAATGGCATAAAGTACTTCTGAGTCATCCTAACTCGTGTTATCACTTGAAAAAATGTGTTTCCAACACACACCCCATCAATAACTGTACTTATCGATTGTAACAGTATTCTAAACATCATGTATCATCAGATGTTAATGACATCGATCAAACAGAGAACTTAATGAGCAAGGAGTTGCATTTTAAAGGTGAAGTTCATGTATATTGGAAGACAAAGACTGCTCGGCAGGAAAACATAAGACAAACCTGCAAAAGATTTGTGCACATCGCCATTTCACCACAAGTAATATCTGCCCCCAAACCTTTGCAAACCCTTCGAAATGGAAGATTTCCAACTGTCGTCAGAGGTGCAAGGTACAACTTTTCTCTGAAGTCAATAATTTTTTTTTCACGTGGGTGTGTCTTTAAAATTTTATCATTTTCTAAGCATTCAACATTAGCTGCAGCTTCTGGTTCAGGTTGCAGGCAGGTTTTCCCAACAACTTTTCCTGCAGCACTCGCACCTGTTGCAGAATAATCAGCACTTAAATTAAATATCTCCGACAATTAGGATGTTAATAAAATGCCAAAAATAAAAAAAAATAAAAAAACCTCCATCATCTGCTTCACCAGTGACAAACTCCTCTTCGAATACAGATCTTGCTTTCTTTGATGGCCTAGATTCTTCAGATGGAAATGTATCATTAGCACCTCCCTCTTCTTTTACTTCAGCAGACAAATCCATTTCATCAGATGGAAATGTTTCATCAACACATCCGTCTTCTTTTATTTCAGCAGTTTCCTCCAACTTATCATCTGTGTTACATGGAAATTCACTGCAGCCATTTCCATCAGTAACATCACAATCCTTTGAAACTGAACCATTCTCCTTTGATGTGGCAACTGTTTTTGATTTGGCATGTCCCTGCAGAAAAAGGTCATCAACTGTTTTTGATTAGATCCCAGAATAATGCACTTTAATCCAACTAAATTTCAATCTCCGCATTACCAGTTTTTTAGACGGGAAAGGTAAACCATGAACATATCAAGACATTTCATATTGTTGGGCACAACTGTCAAATATTCTAATTTCCCTACCACAAGACATTGCCCACATTCTGCCAATCTTTTGGATTCGTAAAACAGAAAATACCACTCCAAATGAGCAACAGATACAGTGTACAAGTTTCAAGTGTCATACAGAATTTAAGCATTGTGTTTCTCTATCAGAGCCCTTAAGTTTTACAGCGAACAAGTATTATAATAATAAAAGACTGACACAAGACAAGGATTCCTCAAGAGATATTATTTGTGGGTGAATGAAAAACAACTATAATCCACGCCTCTAAAGGAGCAAACAACACTTAGGAAAGACTCAGTAGCTGTCAAATATATAAAAGTACAGTAGTAAAAGAGCTCTCGAATTTGGAGACGCTCTAAGTCTCAATCTAGCCTCTCTGAGAACCTTTGACTAGGTCACTGGGCAACCTACAGATTCCATATTTTCAAAATATGTTCAAACACATAATGCCAGCCATGAAAGACATGACGTGTCCTCCCCTCCTCCAAACCTGTTACAAATGTTCGATCTCACCAAGATATCAAAGGATTGAGCAGAAGAGAGGGTTTTCCATTAGGTGCCAAAGGTAGATCTAAAAGAAATGCTTGGAATGATTCAAAATTTCATATTCCCCTAGAAGACATAATCACCATATAATTAAAGAATACATAAAACATAACAGTACCCTCCAGAGCATTGTATATCCTTAGAACAATATCTAAACATAATTCTCATAACAATCTAGCAATGAAGTGTTTAAGGTATTATGATAATTGGTAGGGGATATGATACAGAAAATAGATGTTTTCCGACCCAGAAATCTTCCTCCTGAAACCTCACTCTCCCTATTTCCCACCTCAACGTAGCATAAAAAGAAAGAAACAAGACATCAAGCTATGTCCTTCTATGGACATCAGCTTACTCCTAATGATAGCATGAAACCTCTAACTACTTTGCAAGCCACGCTTTATTTCCTCACCAAAATCCTCTACTCCTAGGCCACCATTTCCTTTCCACCATTTCCTTTATTAGTGTCACCACTCAGGTTTTACCCAGTGATCCTTTTCCCCCGACAATAGTCCTTTGCAAAAACTTCGTCATTAGTCCCACAACTTATCTAGTCACAGTGATGGACTGATAGTTAGTAGGAATGCTACCTTGCGAAAACTGCAGTATTTAATTATCTTTCTCTTCGCATTAATTTACTCAATCCCTAGCTTTTGCAAGCACAGTGATAGCCTCCAAATTTCATTCCATATTAAATACTCACTCAATGTTGAATTAATACCATGAGACCAAGAGCCTTGAGTTTGGCATCTGCCTTGGTGAACTTCACTTTATTTTTCCACAAAAGCTTTTGAACATTTTTGCTTAATCCATTAATCTCAGAGTTTCTTCTATGAGCATTCACATCCCCATCCGCAACACCATCTTTATGCGTGCCCATAAACCTACATGACAAACCATAAGGACACGGCTCATCGACAGCCATAAAAGGACATTCACCCTCTATATCCTCAGGTTTCTGCATTTCAAAAACAAACAAACAAAAAAACATAGCATTAGTCGCAACGCCCGTACACAACAAGTCCAATTAAAATCAAATACTACGACAAAGCATTCGGAACTACCTGAGCTTTATAGGCTTCAATGTCGTGGCTGTAGCGGCACTTATCCTTATACGGACACCGAGTAACATCTCCTCTCTTTGCTACCTCTGGACATATACCGAGGGGGGATTTCTGTACCTGCAACAACAAACTTCACACACTTTAATCCTTTCCATTCGCACATTAAGCCTCCAATGAACATTTGCCAGCTCTAAACTCATCAAGACACTCAAAATTTCACCTTACTAATTTGTTTAACCAATAATTTCAATCGCATATAAAATCAATAACCAAAAGTTTAGCACAGCTAAAAACTGAAAACCTAATAAAGATGAGACAGTGATACGAACCTCGCGGCGTTCCCGCTTGAGCTGCCGCTTGGACTTCTTCTCCTTCACTACGGTAGACGACTTCGCGCTGCCCTCGGGCACGGCGTCGTTTTGATCCTTGGAGCAAGGCCTGAGGGGAGGAGGGCGAAGGTACTGTTTCTTCACCGGAGCGATGGACTTGGCTACGAGCTCCTCCGGCGTCCTCTGAGCCGCCAACGCTGCAGCCACGCCGTTGGAGGCATCGGGGACCGGACCAGCTTCGGAATCGCCTCCCATGGTGGTGTTAAGGCTCTGCTGTGGTTTATTGTTGCTGAAGGAGAGTGACAAGGGTTTTAAGAGTGGAGGTGAGAGTGGAAAACGACGTTCTAACATTGGGTCGTTTAAAAACAATTACTGTGTTAACTTGTTTTTACCCGGAAAAGTTTTTAACCAGCCTAAAGCATACAGTAATTTGAAGACCATTTTCATTAGCTAGACAAGTTAACTTGTGACTCTGTGAATACCAAACAAGCCAACTTGTAACCAAGTAATTAGTAAACGATGACATAGTTTGTTATTATTTGTAAGCTAACATGCCACTCATGGTCATCAAGCAATTCTTTTATGGGTGTGGCTATTGCCACCGTATCATATCCTTTGTTCATCGAGGTAGACATATATCCCTTCCATTTACAAAATTGTCATATCTACCTTGTTGAGAATTTTTGATGGTTGTCCTTAGTAAATCTAGAGTTATCAATTTATAGTTAACACGACTTAAATCCTACATCATAATTTAGACTCTCTTATATTATCGAGATATTAATTTGTTAAATATATTTACGTTGAAGACAAAAGTATTAGATACGAGTACTCAATAGTACTCAAATGAAATATGTCGATCAATGGGGAAGCACACGTAACTGTAATCGATGTTTGACCATTGTTGTAGTCAAACCAAAATAAAGAGTCTAGTCTCCTATTTTATTTTTGTAGTGACGCTTAAATATTTCGTATTTACAGTCAATCATTGATCAATTATACGAAACATGGAAACTTGGAGAAGACAAAAGCTGAGCGAAAACAAGGACGTGGATTAAGCATTGGCTACGCATCATTTCTAGGTAGGGTGAGCTAACCCCCTTTGTGTATTCCGTACCCTTAAATATTCATTGTCGATGATTCAGTGTGTGTTTATTATTTGAGTGTGTTGGCATAGGCTTATGCCCGCCATAATCAGCACAACTACCAGCGCATTAAAGCTAACGTATAGCACAATCCTACAATACTAACAGCAAGTCAGCCGCGCTAACTACACAACGGGCCTCCCCACGGCCCAAACTGACTACGGACGTGCCCTCACGCGCATCTCAAAGAAGGCTCCAGAGAGCACCTTAATCGGACGTCGTCCCACATCGAATGGCAAGTAAACGATCCACTTCAACTCAACAATAAAAGGTCAGACTCTTGACCTTACAAGGTAAGTACACTGAACTTCCTACCATCACTCTGCACGAATTATCATTGCCCTGACTTAAGCGTCGGAGAGTCGAAGACCACGCCGCCGTGGTCTCTACTCTAACGACGTGTGTTACCCGTGGCAGGAAAGTGACCGGGAGTACGGCGTACTATATATACGTGGAGCACGGCGTACTGAATCAAGTATAATCACAGCATTAACATTGGCGCCGTCTGTGGGAAACCGCAACAAAAAGTCAAACAAAAAAAAAACATCCCATGCAACACCTAGCCAAACAACTACACTTCGACATGGGCACTACGAATCCGTCCCCCTCTACTCCGGCAGGCGGTCACATCGAAGACGTCACAGACCTTAGCCTCAACCACCCTCTACCCTCCGCCAACGACCCTTTCATCCTCACACCTACACCCGGAACAGTCGTTAGTACCAATGCGACTACAGATCCGGCAACGGCCGCAAGAATGGAAAGCATGGCTCGCGATCTAGCCGATTGCCAGCAGCGCGAGGTACTGGAACGCGAGAAAGCAGCAGCTCTTCAGAGCGAACTTGACAGGATACGGACACAGCTCGAACGGGCTGAGCGCAATCATTTACATGGGGAGTCAAATCGCGAGGGCAGCGCGCAAACAAGAGGACGAGAACAAGTTCGCTTAAGCATCAGCTTGACCCCCTCCGAACTCGCCAAGAAACGGCCACCATCACCACGGCGTATCCATAACCGTGAGGAAGGAAGCACAAGCGTCACATCCCGTTCCAGACCCCCCACAGCTGCTCACAACAGCGAGTCTGCCACGCTAGCCCTGATCTTGCAGCGACTAACGGCGATAGAACAACGGGATGCCAATCCACGGTGCCAACCAGTGTTCGCAGCCAGGACAGGCCCATTCACTACGAGAATAATGAACACCGTGCGTCCTTCTCAATCCAAGAGCCCAAAAATCACGCCGTACACAGGTGAAGGCGATCCATTCCGGCACATTGATAACTTCAAAAAAGTCACTGCCAGTAGAGAATTCGACGACGCCACCTTATGCCACCTATTCAGCGAAACCTTAGATGGGGATGCCATGAATTGGTTCTTTGAACAACTAGCGAACTCCATGGATTCTTTCGCGCAGTTAACCATAACATTTCTTAATCGGTTTATACTCATGGCCGGGGCCGCCCACACAACTGATGGCCTATTTCAAGTAAAACAAGAGAGCAGGGAAACATTGGGCACCTTTGTCATGCGATGGCAGACTGCAGCATCCAGATGTCGGAACCTGAACAAAACGCTCGCCTTGGCTGCTTTTAAGGAAGGACTATGGTCAGAGAACTTCTTGTTCCACATTAATGTGGACCCTCGAATGCGCGGCGCCACATACGATGACATCATGACTGAAGCAGTACGATACGCTCAGGCAGAATACGTCACATACGGAGAGAAGCGGACCCCAGTACCATCAGACAAAACTACTATGACGCAGACATCTACACACATAGTCCCCCTCCAGCGCGAGCTCTTCCCAAACACAGAAGACCATAGCAAAGGCAGGAAGAGAGAGTGGCATCAAGCCAATCACCGTGATGCGCGTAACAACGATCGGCACAGGGGTCGGGACAAGAACAGAAGACTTGGCCAGGAACGTCGCGACAACAGAGACCCCCGCCAAGTTAACGCGATGGGACGCCGTAGTGACCACACACTGCCTAGGGAAGAGACCCTGGAGGACTTTTTCCACGCACATCAGGACACGTTGAGGAAACCAGCAAGACCGCTACGCCCCCAAACCGAAGCAGAAACTGGTAAATGGTGCAGATTCCACGAAAATGGAAGTCATAACACGAATGATTGCCGCACCCTCCGCATATTAAGAGCCAATGGCGACACGGGAGTTCGCCCGGCGCAACAGAGGGTACAACAGAATGTGGTTGCCGCAGTCGAGACCCTACGCCGCATCAACGTTATAGAGGGAGGAGCCCCGAAGACCAACTTGTCCAACCGAGCAAAAAAGCGCTTTGACCGCAATAATCACCCAAGGCAGGTGTATGCCATCACAGGAGGAAACGTTAAACGACAGAAAGAAGGATGGAAACCGATCACCTTCACTGAGGACGAGGAAATTGGCATCTCCTTACCCAATGACGACGCTTTCCTCATAGACGCAATCTTGGGCGGACAATGGGATGTAGGGAAGATGATGATCGACACGGGATCTGCAGTCAACGTCCTATTCAAGGGCTGCTACGAAAAAATGGAGCGTAGCGGCAAGAAATTGGTACAAGACCACGAACCGCTAGTCAGCTTCTCTGGTGACATAACCCAACCCCTAGGTTCGGATTATATGACAGTACGCATTGGGACCGCACCATGCACAGTTTGCGTCGAAGCTGAGTTCATCATAGTCGATGCCTACAGCTCATACAACGGGATCATCGGCCGACCTACACTTAACTGGATGCGAACTTTTATCGCCGGACACATGATGCTCATGAAATTCCCAACTCCGCACGGAACAGGACAGGTCCGGGGTTCACAATCCGTGGCAAAAGATTGCCAGACACGCGCAATTCGACAAACGCGCAACCGACACGAAATCCTGGCAGTACACGCCACAGTAAACTTAACCGACAAAGTTGTCGACGCACGAGATGGCGAAACGTCGAAGGGAAAGAGCAAGCAGAAGGCTACGCCATACGAGACAAAAATTCCGGCAAACCCCGAATCCTCATTGAAAAGCATTACGCCATTCGCAAGTCATCCGGAGCGCAAGATCAAAATCGGGGCAACTCTCAATCCCACTGTTGAGAGAGATTTAACAAGTTTCTTGGGCGACAACATGGAAGTCTTCGCATGGTCTTATGAAGACATGCCTGGCATCTCGCCCGACATCATCATGCATGAATTGCACATCAAACCTTCCGCACACCCAATTAAGCAAAAGCGCCGAAGCTTCGACGATGAAAAAAGCACGGCGATACGCCAGGAAGTTGACAAATTGAGAGGCATGAAGTTCGTCCGGGAGGTACAGTACCCTGAGTGGATCTCAAACTGTGTTATGGTACGTAAAGCCAACGGTAAATGGCGTTTGTGTGTGGATTACAAGAACATAAACAAAGCATGCCCAAAGGACAGTTTCCCCCTACCCAGAATTGACCAGCTCATTGATGCCACGGCAGGTCACGAGTTGCTCAGTATGATGGACGCCTACTCCGGGTACAATCAGATACGCATGAACCCGGCAGATAAAGAAGCTACGACCTTCGTCACTGATAGGGGCCTGTATTGTTATAACGTAATGCCCTTCGGATTAAAAAATGCGGGTGCTACGTATGTGCGTTGCGTCACACAAATGTTTGACCAACACATCGGTCGGGAAATCGAGGTGTACGTCGATGACATGCTGGCCAAAAGCATAAAAGCAGAAGACCATGTAACCAACCTCCGAACCATCTTCAATGTGCTCAAAAAGTACAAGATGAGATTAAACTCGGAGAAATGTTTTTTCGGCGTAACAACAAGCAAGTTCCTGGGCTACATCGTCAGTTAACGCGGCATAGAGGCAAATCCCGAAAAGATACAAGCCATCCTAGATATGGCGCAGCCAATACTCAAGAAGGATGTAGAAGCCCTCCAAGGCAGACTCGTGGCATTATCTAGATTCATATCAAGACTGACTGACAAGTGTGAGCCGTTCTTCAGATTGTTAAGGCGCTCTAAGAGTAAACTGATCGAATGGACACCAGACTGCCAAGAGGCCTTTCAGGGATTAAAAGATTACCTCGCCGCAGTACCATTACTGTCAACCCCACAGCCGGGTGAACCCCTGTACCTTTACCTCGCAGTATCCACAACCGCGGTCAGCAGTGCCTTAGTTCGCCGTGATGGAACTAAAGAACTGCCAGTTTTTTACGCAGGACGAGCCATGAACGGCCCAGAGACAAGATACCCAACATTGGAGCAATTAGCCCTCGCGCTCATCGTAGCAGCCAGACGACTGCGCCACTATTTCCAAGCTCACAGCATCCACGTACTCACAAATCAGCCTCTCAAACAAGTACTACAGAATCCAGAACACTCCGGGCGACTCAGCAAATGGGCTATCGAGCTGACAGAATTCGACATCGAATACAGGCCACGACCCGCCGTAAAAGGACAGGCCGTAGCCGATTTCATAGCAGAAATGATCCCCCGAGATACGGCGGAAGTGGAACCAGATAATGTCATCAACCCCGTCAGTATTTCGCCATGGAACTTGCACGTAGATGGCTCTAGCTGCGCAAAATCTAGCGGAGCGGGGGATCATCTTGAGCGGACCGGGGGGACTCGAACTCGAGTATGCTTTAAAATTCAACTTTGCCGCCTCCAACAATGTAGCGGAGTACGAAGCACTGATTGCAGGACTACAATTGGCCCTAAGCACGGGTGCCACTAGCATTAATGTGTTCAGTGATTCTCAGCTCGTAGTCAATCAAATCACCGGGTCCTTCACTGCTAAGGATGAGCAACTAGCAGCCTACCTGGCGTATGCCACAACATTATTAAAGCGGTTCGAATTCTACCACATCAATCAAATACCGAGGGCCAATAACGCAAGAGCGGACTCCTTAGCAAGACTCGCCACGACGCAACCCCACCAATGCCACAAGGATACCAGGGTCGAAATTCTCCACCATCCCTCCATTCACCAGACCTTGCAACAGATATGCCAGATAGAGCGCGACCAAGCCTCGTGGATGGATGAGATAGTAGCATTCAAGTGCAACGGCAAGCTACCAGAGGACGAGACCATGGCAAAACAACTAAGGAGACGGGCGGTAAGATATTACCTGCGGAACAACACACTCTATCGCCAAGGTCTGCTGAATGCTTTCAGCAGACCTCAAGTGCGTCACAACAAAAGAAGGCAAGCAGATCTTGAACGAAATCCACAGCGGTGATTGTGGCAACCATTACGGCAGCCGCGCATTGGCCGCAAAAACACTCCGCACAGGATATTATTGGCCCACATTAGCCTCCGATGCACAGGAGCTCCCAGGTCTTGCCACAAATGCCAAATTCATGGACCCATACCACGCCTACCCTCCGAACCACTATCCTACATAGTCAGCCCGTGGATCAACTGCCTTTGGGGAATGGATCTGATTGGCCCATTACCCGTCGGGAAATGTCAATTCAAGTGGGTCATTGTATGTATCGATTATCATTCCAAATGGATTGAAGCTGCGCCCTTGACGGCCATAACAACCGAGAAGGTTCAAAACTTCCTGCAACGCAACATCTTCTACCGTCACGGTACGCCGGAGTCTATCATCACAGATAACGGCACGCAATTCAACAACGAGTACCTCATCACTTGGTGCAAGGCAAGAGGAACTAAGCTCAAATTCGCATCCGTAGCACATCCAAAAACCAATGGGCAAGTAGAAGCCGCCAACAAATTGATTAAAAGCCTTCTTCGGAAAAAGCTGGGTGAAGCTAAAGGACTTTGGCCAGAAAAACTCGACGAGGTAGTATGGGCAATCCGTACCACACCAACAGAAGCCACGGGCGAAACTCCTTTTTGCTTAATGTATGGCACGGAAGCAGTTCTACCCATCGAAGTAATTCAGCCAACACAGCGGGTTTCACTATTTGACCCCGACACTAATTCGGACAGTATACACCTTGATAAAGATCTCTTGGAAGAGAAACGCATCACAGCGCATCGCCATAACATCCAGAACAAACAGCGCGTGGCACGCTTCTATAACTCGAGAGTCAAGAGCAGGACACTACAATTAGGCGACTGGGTCCTAAAGAAGATCCAAACAAAGGTCACTGGACTACGCCCGAGATGGGATGGACCGTATAAAGTCGTCCAAATCATAGCACCAAACACGTACTGCCTAGAAGACAAGTACGGAGAAAAATTAGCCCATCCTTGGAACATGGAACAACTTAAGTACTATTACAAGTAGGAGTTCATCCGTAGCACAAGGACCAACTGTTTGAGTGCTTTTGGCGCACTGCTTTAGCTATCTTTGTACAAAATGGCTGCGGCCAGGCTATCAATGAAATGAGGAATTTTTCAAACCATTGATCCTTACTACGCTAGCGTACTATGGCAATTAAATTCCTTCGACATACAATTTCATTGTGCGCACAACGAAGATAGAATTAAGCATACAGCCAAAAGCACAAAACAACAACCACAATATTGCTACGGCAATAATACAAAAACAACACGAATCAAAAGAACTATTCATCAAACGATAACAAGTTCGGCACAAAGGCCGTTACAAAATTTTTTACATAAAGGCTACGGCGCTAGACGCATTACAATCATCTTATCACCCTATCCTACTCCTCCACGCAACTTGGTACGCCAGCGTTGCTCAGACCGCATCGCCGGTACCCGCAGCTTCTAGCCCCGCCGCTTCCCCCGATTCGCCTTGCGACGGTTGTGCATCCTGACGCTCTGAGAAGGAGTAGTAGGAGAGGGAGTCTCCGGATTAGAATCAGACCTGTCATTATCACAAGAAAAACTAGACGAAGAAGAGTTAGAAATTTCCTTACCACCTTCGGCCTCCGCAGTAGAAGTAGGCTGCGAAAAGGGCGGAGTCACTTCATGTGGCATGGGCGGCGGTTCCAAACCCTTCTCCGTCAGCCGGACCTCGTAGTCCGCGGGATCCAGCATCTCCAGCTCCTGGAACTGCGCTATCATGTCACCCACGGCCATGACATAGTACCCTTCCAAGTACTTAGTCATCTCCGTGGATGATTTGAAGGCAGCCACGGCGCTAGACGCAGCCTCCTCTGCTACGCGGGTCCTCTCAGCTTCCGCCTCCTCGCTCATCCGTCTAACGAGCTCCTCTGCATCCGCAAGGGCAGACTGCGCCGCATCCCTCTCCGCCGCCGCTTCTCGGGCAAGGGACTCCGCTACCTCTCGACGGGCAACCTCCTACCGAAGGTCCTCCTGGAGGTTCGCCGCATTTTCCAACTTGGCCCTAGCATTGGCCAAGTCATTTTCCAGCAGCAACACCCTTGTCGCATGGGTGCTGTCCCGTTCAACCACTTCGGCGAGATGGCGCTGTGCCTCCAGAGCATCCCGCTCCGCATCAAGCAAATTAAAAACCATCTTTGTTGCCCTCGTGGAAGCAAGACCGAGGGGACTCCGCAGGTCCAGACCAGATCCTTCAGGTCGCCTCAAACCCCCGAGCCCGGCGCGCTGGCTTAGCAACACCAGCTTCTCCAGTTCCGAAGCTCCTAGCTGGCTCAGAGGACTGCGGTCCAAGGCGGACAGATCCTCGAAAACCCGAGACTCCGTGAAGGTGAGTGGCGCCAGCTGCGTAGTCCTCTGTCTTTTAGGAGGCGGAGCCTCCACTGTCGCATCCTCCACATCCTCGGGAGCAACAGATGACTTTGCTCTTTTCGAAGACGCGCCCGCCTTCTGCAGCTTCTTCTTCCTGCCAGTCTCAAGCGACACCGCCGGATCAGCCAGATGCGGATCGGCATCGATACGGCCCACTCCTTCCGCATCACTGCGGCGCGGTAATCCCTGCTCATTTGGCAGGTTCGCGTGCAGGGGAATGGACAGGTCCACAACCGCGGACGAATCCTCGACTCGCTGCGCTGCGACATTTACTTTCTTTGTAGAGGCTGCCGCCTTCTTAGACATGACGCGTCGCAACATCGTGATCGCTAGTCCTTCAGTATCCGGCGTAACGTCAGGATCTTCCTGCTGCAGAAACCGGGCGTAGCAGATGCGCTCTGATTTCTCGAAATTCCTGTTCACCGAGAGCGTCGTAGCTGCACATATAACAATAGATTAATACGCCACAAACAAAACAAAGAGGGAAGAACAGAGCGCTTCTACTTACGATGACGACGGAGTAATCCTTGCTCGAACAGGAGGTACGGGTTCGTCAATACCTTTAAATCGTGAACCAAGTCTTCACCTTGACACCTCCAAAGATAAGTTACACGATTCACCCGGTCAACCTCTCGCTCGGACAAAACCAATCTCCTTCCAGCTACACAAACAAAAACAGAGCGAAGGTAGCATCAACAAACAATCATTTCGTAGTAACAAAATTTAGTAAAGCATTGAAACCTACAGTTAATAGCCCGGAACCGCGAGGGAATACGTTTCCTTGGGATATACTCTACCCCGTTAATGCGCCCATACTCCCACCCGTCCTCCACCACGAAGCTGTTTTTTCTCCAGTTCGCCTCCGAGGTGGGCCAGTTCTATAAAACTTGGTACTCACTGCGCTCATCCCTCCTCACAAACCGCGCGGTCCCCCCATTACCATTACGCTGGTTGTAGTCCACTTTGAAGAAATGGAGAACCTACGCCGCAGTAGGAGCCGAACACCCCGACAGGTAGAATAATGAACAGAGACCGAGAAGAACCCGCCACATGTTATAACTCACTTGGCCAAAGGCCAAGCCAAACTCCGCCACAAGACATTGCAGACGAGGGTCTAACGGCAACTCCACCCCAAGTCGTAATACGGAGGGACTCACCAACGCATGCCCGTTTGGCAACATTGAACCAAATTCATCACGCCGAATCGCACGGGCGAGGATAGTCCCAGGTAACTTAAATTCCTCCACATAACCACTCACTGCGGCGGAGTCGGCTCCATGTGCCTCCTCCACTTCCGACCTCTGCACACCACCATCTAACCAGCGCCTTACAGGCGCTGGGCTCAGCGTTGGACCTGAAGTGCTAGTCCCCGAAGCACTTATAATACGCTCAGATACTCCTTCACTTTCTCCAGTCTCTTCACGTTGCGACTCCATGGTGCTTGACGACTCACTCGTGTCCCAGTTCGCTAACACTCTAGCAAAGACAGTAGAACGATCTTCGCGATGCAAATCGTTTCCACCACTACGCCGCACCAAGTCCAAGTAGTTGGTCTCTAATTCACTTGTCCACGACCAAGCGGATGACGACGCGGACCAACTTCCTTCTGCAGACGCGGAATCGCTATCAGTTAGTATAATTATCCTAGACATTACGCCGCAGCAAGCAACACCGAAGTCAAAGGCGAACAACCTAAAACTAGAAGTCAAAAAGTAAGTCAGATCTATCCTACGAACCTCGCAAGAACGAGTTTGAAGAACATGAAGAACACGAAGAACATGAAGAACACGAAGAACATGAAGAACACCAAGCCCAGTTAACGGCGAAAACCCATCCGCACCGCCTATACAAACACCCCACCTTGCCGGAAAACAATCATCTAAAGATCAAATGGACCCAAAACCCACATATCTGCCGGAAAGACCCAAAACCCAAAACCACCGATTTACCCTACAAACACAAATCTACCAACAAACAACAAGCCACAAACCGAATAAAGAAGGATCCGACCAGAAAACATACCTCAAAAAGCCGATTCACGCAAAAATCCCGATGAGTTTACGCTTGGAAGAAAAGGGAGCAGACAAGAGCAAAAGAGAGGGAATGAGAGAATTTGGATTTCAAAAACTTGGGTCTGTCGATAATGACAGCCATTCTGTCCCTTTCACCCTTTTGTAGTAAACTCCACCTCACATCCAGCCCGTTGATCCCTCAGAAGCGATCCTTAACCGTCAGATTCAGAAAACCGTTACTCGCATCCTAGTCGTCGACCCAAGAGGCATCGCTCCAGATCTCGCCACGTGGCCTGAGTTACCGAGGCAACGTTTCGGTTACACACGCCTTAATTACACGCAATAACTGTCTTCTCGGATAACGTCACCCCACGAATTTGAAACGTTCACGAAACATCCGCCCAATGCATGTATGACACGTGCTCCCCACAGCACGAATGGCGCTGTTCCCAACCTACACGCACCACGCTCAAAGACAGCGATAAGACGTCCTACGCGTAAGAACTCACTACGCTGTGACGGACGCACTACGCTCAAAGACAGCGATAAGACGCCCTACGCGTAAGAACTCACTACGCTGTGACGGACGCACTACGCTCAAAGACAGCGATAAGACGTCCTACGCGTAAGAACTTACTACGCTATGACGGACGCACTACGCTCAAAGACAGCGATAAGACGCCCTACGCGTAAGAACTTACTACGCTATGACGGACGCACTACGACAGCGATAAGACGTCCTACGCGTAAGAACTTACTACGCTATGACGGACGCACTACGCTCAAAGACAGCGATAAGACGTCCTACGCGTAAGAACTCACTACGCTGTGACGGACGCACTACGCTCAAAGACAGCGATAAGACGTTCTACGCGTAAGAACTGACTACGCTATGACGAACGCACTACGCTCAAAGACAGCGATAAGACGTCCTACGCGTAAGAGCTTACTACGCTATGACGGATGCACTACGCTCAAAGACAGCGATAAGACGTTCTACGCGTAAGAACTCACTACGCTATGACGGACGCACTACGCTCAAAGATAGCGATACAAGACGTCCTACGCGTAAGAACTTACTACGCCATGATAGACGCACTACGCTCAAAGATAGCGATACAAGACGTCCTACGCGTAAGAACTTACTACGCCATGATAGACGCACTACGCTCAAAAGTAGCGACATAAGACGTCCTACGCGTAAAAACTTACTACGCTATGTCGGACGCACCACAGAGAGAAGCAATCAAACGTACTACACAACAAAAACTCGGCATTCCTTAACCGGGGAGTGGGGGGACTACGAGAGGGTCCGCAAGACCCATTGCTGATTATGGCAAGACGCTCAATTATTAACTCCCCAGTCAAGAAATTACCTCCCTAGACTGGGAACTTGGGGGGACTTGTTGGCATAGGCTTATGCCCGCCATAATCAGCACAACTACCAGCGCATTAAAGCTAACGTATAGCACAATCCTACAATACTAACAGCAAGTCAGCCGCGCTAACTACACAACGGGCCTCCCCACGGCCCAAACTGACTACGGACGTGCCCTCACGCGCATCTCAAAGAAGGCTCCAGAGAGCACCTTAATCGGACGTCGTCCCACATCGAATGGCAAGTAAACGATCCACTTCAACTCAACAATAAAAGGTCAGACTCTTGACCTTACAAGGTAAGTACACTGAACTTCCTACCATCACTCTGCACGAATTATCATTGCCCTGACTTAAGCGTCGGAGAGTCGAAGACCACGCCGCCGTGGTCTCTACTCTAACGACGTGTGTTACCCGTGGCAGGAAAGTGACCGGGAGTACGGCGTACTATATATACGTGGAGCACGGTGTACTGAATCAATTCTAATCACAGCATTAACAGAGTGCATTATTGATTTTAGAATGTTAAAACCTGATGATAGACAGATAATTCGTGAGTGAGTAGACATGAGAGTGTATGGGGCCCGAGAATCCGGCAACCCTTTGGTGTCGAAAACCGCAAACCTCTAGAGGGATAATGCCCTATTTTATTATCTCTTACCCTTGTTTACGGCGCTTTCATGTCACTGGAGAGTTTGAGACTTGGATCCATTTATATAGTGTTTGTTTAGGGGCTTCCAGTTAAATGGACACTCTCACTCATTTGTTGTTATGACAAAGGCAGTTGACATCGACTTGATAGTTCTGCTACAAGTCACTGGGATTGGTCACCACTAACTGGATATATATATTTGATGATCATCCATGCACGTTTGCATTGGTTTCTCATAAATGATAACATAGTCTGGTTATTATTAAATAATTTAAAGAGCATGCATATATCTAACGTTTTAAGTTTTCGTAAAACTTAACCAACCTTAACTTTTAAACCACATAGGTGGGTTGGCTCCTATTGGGTGAGCGAGGATTAAGCTCACCCCTACTTTAGATTCCTTACAGGTTTCTGGACCTATTTCAGGGCTTAGGAGACGAGGAGTTAGGAGTACATTCCACTTATTTCAAGACGTTTAGATTAGTTCTTTGTCTGTTGTTTGTTATTGATCGTGTACCTTTCAAGGTTGTGATTTTATTACTATCACTATTCTTATATATCTTAGGTTGCTTGTGCTGTTTTTAGTTATGGGCTAGTGACACACACTTCTACTCTCGTTGTTTTAAAATCTCTTGTAAAACTCGCGTAATTTTAAAAGTATATTTTTTTTGTAATGTAAAATGTGAAGGCATTCTTGAGTTGTAAGTTTTCAACTGATTTTATTTCACGAAAAATTTGTACAGACTTTCAACTTAACGAGTGTTCAAGCGAGCTCTCTTCATTTGTTCGCTTGTTATTTCATAAAATTACTATCTCAATACGACCATTTTCCTCTATGGGATGTGACATCTTGGGTCCAGGTGGAATTGAGTTTACTTTGGTTTTGAATCTGAATTGATTATGTGTTGGTGCTGATGTTGGCTTGGAAATCCTTATGTTTTTTGCTTTTGTTCTTTAGCCTACAAGAAAGCCTACTCTACTTTAACAGTTATGCTCAGAGCCCATCTCCATGTCCTGGCTATGTTGGTCTTTTGTCAACTTTTATTTCTTTCGTTTGCACAAAGGTTTGCAAGCTTATCCAATGATAGCATCAATCATTCCCCGCATGTTGTCAGTTTGGCTGCTCAGCAGTTAAGGCTACTCTGACAATGTGGTTTTTGGTTTGGACTTTGTGGTGTGTTGTTTGGCTATTTGGGTCCATTGTCTTTAGGCCGATTGAGTGTTCGCTATTCTTCATCCAGCTTGGCTGCTCCATTTCCAATCATGGCTCGACTTGAAAGATTTTTTTTTTGTTCAAGTTTCTGCCGTCATTGAGCCTATTTGTTGATATTTTCTCTTCAGGAAAAGATGGTTATGTATGTAATTAATTGCTCGCCAATTTGCTTTAAGTCTCATCCTTAGGTAGAGGCTACACATGGTAGTACTACAGATAGACATTCTGAGGTTGACTTGCAGGTTTTGTAGCTTTCATAGGCTACGGATACGTAGCTTTCATAGCTACGGAAGAAAGCTGTACGTGGCGGTATTTTGGTCCCTGATGAGACTGAAAGGGCGACAAGGGAACACTTAAGAAGATGGAGACCATATTTAATACGAAAATGAAAACCCATTTCTCCCAACTAAGTCCCACAATCTATAACGACATTGGCCAAAGCAAATTAGGAAGAAGGTTGTGCTCTCCCCAGTTAGTGATCTTAGAGTTCAAGTGTGTTTTTATCTATGGTTTTTGTTAACGTTGTGATTGTACTTTGTGATACGCCGTACTCTTTGCGGGCGAGATATGCCGTATTCCTTGTCTCTTTCCTATCACAAGTGGCACACGTCGTCAAAGTAGAGACCACGGTGGCGTGGTCTTCAACTCTCCGACGCTCAAGTTAGGCTGATGGTAATTTATGCAGAGTAACAGTAGAAGGTGTAGTGTAATTACCTTATGAGGTCAAGGGTTTGACCTTTTATTGTTGAGTTGAGGTAGATCATTTACTTATCTTCCGGTGTGGGATGAGGTCCGATTAAGGTGTTCTCTGGAGTCTTCTTTGAGATGCGCGTGAGGGCGCGTCCGTAGTCAGTTTGGGCCGCGGGGAGGCCCATTGCATAGCTAGTGCTGATAGTTGTGCTGATTATGGCGGGCATATGCCTATGCCAACAAGTCCTCCCAAGTTTCTAGTCTAGGGAGGTAATTTCTTGACTGGGGAGTTAATATTTAAGCCTTTCGCCATAATCAGTGGTGGGTCCACAGACCCTCTCGGAGTCCCCCAGTCCCTGGTTAAGGAATGCCGAGTTGATGATGGTGTAATGGGCTGTATAGAGCCTCTTTGGGTGTTGGTTGGTCTCAGTGCTTCCGTCGTAGCAGAGTAAATCTTTATGCGTAGGACATTTGATCGCTATCTTTCAGTGGTGCGTCTGTCATAGCGTAGTAAATTCTTACGCGTAGGACGGCTTTCCATCGTTGTCTTTGAGCGTAATGCGTCCGTCATAGCGTAGTAAATTCTTACGCGTAGGACATCTTTCCATCGCTGTCTTTGAACGTAGTGCGTCCGTCATAGCGTAGTAAATTCTTACGCGTAGGACGTCTTTCCATCGCTGTCTTTGAGCGTAGTGCGTCCGTCATAGAAGAGTAAATTTTTACACATAGGACGTCTTTTAGCGCTATCTTTGAGCGTAGTGCGTCCGTCATAGCGTAGTAAATTCTTACGCGTAGGATGTCTTTTAGCGCTATCTTTGAGCGTAGTGCGTCCGTCATAGCGTAGTAAATTCTTACCCGTAGAACGTCTTTTATCGCTTTCTTTGAGCGTAGTGCGTCCGTCATAGCGTAGTCAATTCTTACGCGTAGGACGTCTTTCCATCGCTGTCTTTGAGCGTAGTGCGTCCGTCATAGCGTAGTAAATTCTTACGCGTAGGACGTCTTTCCATCGCTGTCTTTGAGCGTAGTGCGTCCGTCATAGCGTAGTAAATTCTTACGCGTAGGACATCTTTTAGCGCTATCTTTGAGCGTAGTGTCGTAGGCTGAGAGCAGCGCAATTTGCGCTGTGGGCAGCACGTGTCATGTATGCATTGGGCGGACGTGTCGTGGATGATTCAATGTCGTGGGAGGTGACATTATCCGAGGAGACAGTTATTTCATGCAGTTAATGCGTGTGTAACCGAAAAGTTGCCTCGGTAACTCATGCCACGTGGCGAGATCTGAAGCGATGTCTCTAGGGTCGACGGCTGAGATGTGAGTAACGGTTTTCTGTATCTGACGGTTAAGGAGTGCTTTTGAGAAATTGACTGGCGAGATGAAGTATGAGGTTGGCTATAAAAGAGTGAAAGGGATAGGAGGGCTGTCATTATCGACAGTTCCAAGTTTTTTGAATCGGCAAAATCCTCTCGTTCCCTGCTTTGCTCTCTTTGCCTGTTCTTCAAGCTTGGACGGAAGCTTATCGAGATCTTCGTGTAAATTGGCTTTTGAGGTATGTTTCTGATCGGAATCTCCTATATATGTCTTGTGGTTTTGGTTGTTTGCTGGTGGCTTTGTGGTTATAGGGTAAAACAGTGGTTTTGGGTTTGGGTTTTTCCGTCAAATTGGTAGGTTTTGGGTCTGTTTGATCTTTGGATGGGTGTTTTCCGACTAGGTGGGGTGTTTGTGTGGGCGGTGTTGATGAGTTTTGGCCGGTAACTGGCAATGTTCTAAAAATCCCCGCCTAGGCGGCGCCTGGAGACCCTTGGTCGCGTCAATTTTAGGCCGATTAATCCCCGATTAATCCCCGATTAATCCTCTGGGCGCTGGTTTTTAGCTGTCCGCCCCATTAACGCCTAGCGTTTTTTAGAACCTTGGTAACTGGGTTTGGTATTCTTCGTGTTCTTCATGTTCTTCATGTTCTTCATACTCGTTCTTGCGAGGTTCGTAGGATAGATCTAATTAACTTTCTGACTACTAGTTTTAGGTTGTTCGTCTTTGACTTCGGTGTTGCTTGCTGCGGCGTAATTCCTAGGATAAATATACTAACTGACAGTGATTCTGCGCCTGTAGAGGGAAGTTGGTTTGCGTCGTCATCCTCTGAGTCGTGGACGAGTGAATTGGAGGCCAACTATTTGAACTTAGTGCGGCGAAGCGGTGGAAACGACTCGCATTGTGAAGATCGTGCTTATGTCTTTGCGAGGGTGCTAGTGAATTGGGAAACAAGTGAATCGTCAGGCACCATGGAGTCAAGACATGAGGAGGTTGGGGAAAGTAAACTGAGTCTCGCTCCGAGCCAAGGCCAAGGCGTACGTGAGCGTATTGCGAGTGCCTCGGGGACTAGTACTTCGGGCCCAACACTGAGTCCTGATAGGAGCACAAAGTGTGACGTTCTTAATGTTTATATACCCTATTCTTATGCTTTGTTACTTCTTATTTAGTTGTTTTAGGTTCATATTTGATATTTGTATGTTCTAAGTAGAGCTATGTCGAAATTGAATGAATTGATGATGAAATTGGGCTAAGTATTACAAATCCTTATTTAGCTAGGATTCCTTACTCGACTAGGACTCTACTTTCCTATTTTCATTCTTTCCTATTCCTTAATCGACGAATTCTTTTCAGGAAAGACAAATCATACTTGGACAAGGAATAGTGATACCGTGATGCATTCCTAGTGAGACATGGAAATCATGTTCGAGTTGAAGAATAAGAAGAAGAGGCCGGCCTAGCTATTTCTATTGAAGAAGGAGAGATGCCGTGCAGCCCATATGTGTTCTCCCTATTGGATTTAGTTTCCTACATCAAGTTGGATATGGAGTACATGAATCAAAATCCATATCATATTTCAGCTTCCCAATTGGATTCTATCTCCTAATTGGGACGGCAAGAGGGCTTCATTGACTCCTATATATAGAGGCTCAGCCTCCCCATTCATTCATCATCAACCTTGCACACAAGCACAAGCCTAGCTCTGCCGAATCAATCCCTCACCCTTCCAAGAAATCCTAAAACCGATTCCACCATTCTCCACCTTCATCTATAGCCTTGAAGCACGATTGAGAAGAGGTTCAATTCCCCTAGAAGTCTTGGCTACACCTTGTAGGATCGCTTGATTGATAAAGTGTAACCATGATTCTCTCTATATCTATTTCGGTTTTTGGTTTTTCTTGTTCTTGGATGAGCTTGCGATTTGTGTAGAGTAATCTTGTTTCAATTTTGTCTATGAAATAGCTACTTGATTCAATTTATATAATGTTGCAATTTTAGGTTTTTAATTCTATGATTTTAGTTTCTACCATGCCTAGTTCTTGAGTGATTTCGATATCTTTATGTTATGTATACGCTTGTAGCATGATATTTAGGTTGTTGGATTTATGACTTATGCCATGAACATGTTTATCTTTTCTATGTGATTTTCGAAATTGCATGATTGAGGGTTAAGTAGGTGACACGCTTAATGAATTCAATATGCGTGGCTTTGAAGTTGCATAGTAGGATAAGTATGTTAGATTTCGATTAAGACCGCTTGGAATGAATCGAATGTGTTAAGTGTCTATGTGTTTAGGTTACATCTTGGGACCCTAATTGCATGATCCAACCTTAGTCATTCATGATAGTGTCTCGGCATGACTCTTAAAGGAGGACTAGAATTTGATTTTCATTAGCTTTATATGAATTGTTTTGGTTATGTATTATGTGTTGGTTGGTTGATCACATGTATATATTAGCTTAGGTTTCATTTACTGTTTTTACAACTCAATCCGAAACCTATATTAACTTTTTATATCTTTATGAATTCGTGTTAAGTGTTGTGATCTTAAGCCCTGGCTGGATCCCCGGTTTGTGAACGATACCCTCTTGCTTTATCCTACTTACGATGCTTACAGGGTTAAATATTGATGTCGAGTAATCGAGCAATCATCAAGTCCAGCGCCCGTAAGGCGTTGGCGAGACGGCGGAGTGCAAAGGTCAGAGGTGGAGAAACCGCAAGGAGCTGACACCGTCGCATTGCTTAGTTATGTGGAAGAATTTAAGTTGCCTTCTACGATCGTGGCGCAGTCGATCGGGCTGGATGAGTATGGTTCAATTTTACGTGATGGGTACGCGTTGGTCAGTCCCTCCGTATTGCGGCTCGGGGTGGAGTTGCCGTTAGATTCGTGCCTGCAGTGTCTGGTGGCGGAGTTTGGCTTGGCCTTTGGTCAAGTCAGCTATAACATGTGGCGAGTTATTCTCGGCCTCTGTTCGCTCTTTCACCTGTCGGGGTGATGGTTTCCCACTACGGCAGAGGTACTCCACTTCTTTAAGATAGACTATAACCAGCGGAATGGTAATGGAGGAACTGCGCGATTTGTTAGGCGAGATGAGCGTAATGAGTTCCAAATCTTGGAGAATTGGCCATCCTCAGAAGCTAACTGGAGGAAGAATAGCTTCATAGTAGAGGGGAAATGGGAATACGGGCGTATTAACGGGGTAGAGTATCTCCCGGAGACGCGTATTCCCTCGCGATTTCAAGCCATTAACTGTAGGTCTTAATGTCTTACTAAAAAAAAATTTCTGCGACGAAATAACTATTTGCTGACTATTTTGTTGTTGTTGTTGTTGTTGTTGCGCAGCGGGGAGGAGGTTGGTGCTACCGAAGCAGGAGGTTGATCGCGTGAATCGTGTGACATACCTTTGGAGGTGTCAAGGTGAGAATTTAGTCCACGACTTGAAGGTGTTGACGAACCTGTACCTTTTGTTCGAGCAAGGACTACTACGCCGCCATCGTGAGTAAAGCGATACGCTTTTAGTTTCTGTCTATTTTCTTTGTTTTATAGTGTATTGATATGTTATTGTATGTACAACTACGACGCTCTCAGTGAATACGAACTTCGAGAAGTCGGAGCGTAGCAGTTACGCGAGGTTCCTGCAGCAAGAAGACCCCGACGTCACTCCGGACACCGAAGGGTTAGCTGTAATCATGCTGCGTCGCGTGATGTCAAAGAAGGTGGCGTCGTCCACTAAGTCTGTGAATGCAACTGCGAAGCGGGTCGAGGATTCCCCGCAGGTCGTGGATCTGCTTGTTCCCTCCCCTACGAGCCTGCCGAATGTGCGGGGTCTGCCTCGCCGGAGTGATGCGGAAGGAGTAGGTCACATCGATGCCGATCCGCGGTTGGCTAATCCGGCGGAGTCCCAAGAGGCCGGGAGGAGGAAGAAGGTGCAAAAGACGGGCGCCTCTTCACGGAAGGCGAATTCCTCTGCCACTCTTGAAGACGCGGATGCTGTTATGGTAGAAGCTCCGCCGCCTAAAAAGGCAGAAGACTACGCAGAAGGGGCCCATCACTTTTACAGACTCTCAGGTCTATGAGGATCTATCGGCGCTGGACCGTAGTCCATTGAGCCAACTGGGAGCCCCGGAATTGGAGAAGCTGGTCTTGCTCAGCCAGCGTGCCGGGCTCGGAGGACTACGGCGGCGTGAAGGGTCCAACCTTGAACTGCGTAGCCCGCTCGGCCTTGCTGCAACGAGGGCAGCGAAGATGGCTTTCAACTTGCTTGACGCGGAGCACGATGCCCTCGAAGCTGAGCGTCTTCTCGCCGAAGTAATGGAGTGGGATAGAAACCGCGAGGCAAGGGTCTTGTGTCTGGAAAATGACTTGGCCAATGCCAGGGCCAAGTTAGAGAATGCGGCGAACCTGCAGGAAGATCTTCGGCAGGAGGTTGCCCGTCGGGAGGTGGCCGAGTCATTGGCGAAGCAAATGGCTATGGAGAGGGATGCGGCGTAGTCGGCCCTAATCAAGGCCGAAGAGCTTGCGCGGTGAGCAAAACAGAAGGCGGAGGTTGAGAAGGCGCGCGCAGTGGAGGAGGCTGTAGCCAACGCAGTGGCTGCCTTCAAATCATCCGCAAAAATGACTGAGTACCTGGAAGAGTACTACGTCACGGCTGTGGGTGATATGATAGCGCAGTTCCAGGAGTTGGAAATGCTGGATCTCGCGGATTACGAGGTTCGGCTAGCGGAGAGGGGCTTGGAAGCGCCGCCGATGCTGCATGAGGTGACCCCGCCCTTCTCACAGCCTTCTGCTGTTGCGGAGACCGAAGTGCAGAGGGAAAATGGTAAGAAAATTTCTGACTCTTCTTCTTCTGGTTAATCTTGTGATAATGACATGTCTGATTCTAATCCGGAGACCCTTTCTCCTATTCCTCCTTCTCAGAGCATCAGGATGCACAACCGCCGCAAGTCGAGTCGGGGCAAGCGGCGGAACTAGAGGCTGCGGGTACCAGTGATGCGGCCTGAGGAATGTTAGCATATCAAGCTGCGAGAGAGGAGTATGATGAGGTGTATAAAGACTTAGCGTAGCTGAAGAGCATCCCTCGTCCCCGTAGTGCTTTATTATCTGTTTTTCATTTCCTTGTATTTTTTGCATTTTCCCTTTTGTAATGGCCGTTGTGTCGAACTTGCTATCTTTAATGAATAGAAGCCGTTTTTGGTCCAAGTGATTTCGTTTACGTTATTGTCGTAGCAACATTATGTGATTGTTGTTGTATACTTTTAGCTACATGCTTAGTACTATCTTTGTTGCGTGCGCAATGAAATAGTCTGTCGAAGGAATTTAATTGCCGTAGTACGCTAGTGTACTGGCGTAGTAAAGATCAATGGTTTGAAAAATTCCACATTTCATTGATAGTCTGGCCGTAGCCCTTTTGTACAAAGATAGCTTTGGCAGTGTGCTATAAGTACTTAAAACAGTCCAAGTCCCTATGTGTTGCGCTACGCGCAGACCCCAACTTGAAGTAGTACTTAAGCTGTTCCATGTTCCAAGGGTGGGCTAGTCTCTCTCCGTACTTGTCCTCTAGGTAGTACGTGTTTGGTACCACGACTTCGATGACTTTGTATGGTCCGTCCCATATCGGGCGTAACCCGGTGACCTTTGTTTGGACCTTCTTTAGGACCCAGTCGCCTAGCTGAAGTGTCCTGCTCTTTACTCTGGAGTTATAGAAGCGTGCCACGCGATGTTTGTTTAGGATGGTATGACGGTGCGCTGCAATGCGTTTCTCTTCCAAGAGATCTTTATCAAGTTGCATATTTTCCGAATTGGTCTCGGGGTCAAACAGCGAAACCCGTTGTGTTGGCTGGATTACTTTGATGGGAAGACATGCTTCCGTGCCGTACATTGGATAGAAATGAGTCTCGCCCGTAGCTTCTGTTGGTGTGGTACGGATTGCCCATAGTACTTCGTCGAGTTTCTCGGGCCAAAGTCCGTTGGCTTCATCCAGTGTTTTCCTAAGGAGGCCCTTAATCAACTTGTTGGCGGCTTCCACTTACCCGTTAGTTTTGCAGTGCCCCACGGATGCGAATTTGAGCGTAGTCTCTCTTGCTCTACACCATGTGATGAGGTGGTCGTTATTGAATTGTGTGCTATTATCTGTGATGATAGACTCTGGCGTGTCGTGGTGGTAGAAGATGTTGCGTTGCAGAAAGTTTTGGACCTTCTCGGTTGTGATGGCAGTCAAGGGCGCAGCCTCAATCCATTTGGAGTGATAATCGATGCACACAATGACCCACTTAAATTGGCATTTTCTGATGGGAAGTGGGCCTATCAGATCCATTCCCCAGAGGCAGTTAATCCACGGGCTGACTATGTAGGATAACGGTTCTGAGGGTTGGCGTGGTATGGGCCCGTGAATTTGACATTTATGGCAAGATCTGGCGAGCTCTTGTGCGTCGGTGGCTAGTGTTGGCCATTAATATCCCGTTCGCAGTGTTTTACCAGCAAGTGTGCGGCTTCCGTTATGGTTGCCGCAATCGCCGCTGGGAATTTCATGCAAGATCTGCCTGCCTTCTACGGCTGTAACGCATCTTAGACCGGCGTTCAGCAGACTTTGGCGGTAAAGTGTGTCGTTCCGCAAATGGTATCTCACCGCGCGTCTCTTTAGTTGCCTTGCCCATCCTTGTCTTCGGGTAGCTTGCCGTTACGCTTGAATGATATGATCTCATCCATCCATGAGGCTTGGTCGCGCTCTATCTGGCATATCTGCTGTAAAGTATGGGAGATGGAGGGATCGTGGAGAATTTCAACCGTGGTATCTTGATGCATTGGTGTGGTTGTATCGTGGCGAGTCTTGCTAAGGAGTCTGCCCTTGCGTTACTAGCCCTCGGTATTTGAGTAATGTGGTAGAATTCAAATCATTTTAACAGCGTCGTGGCATATGCCAGGTAGGCTACTAATTGCTCATCTTTGGCAGTGAAGGATCCGGTAATTTGATTGACTACGAGCTGAGAATCGCTAAATATGTTGATGCTAGTGGCACCAGTGCTGAGAGCCAACTGTAGTCCCGCAATCAATGCTTCATACTCTGCTACATTGTTAGAGGCAGTAAAGTTGAATTTGAGAGCATACTCGAGCTCGAGTCCCCCCGATCCGCTCAAGATGATCCCTGCTCCGCTAGATTTGGCACAGCTGGAACCGTCTACATGTAAGTTCCACGGCGAAATTGTGGTGGGGTTTTTGACCTCATCTGGTACCATTTCCGCCGTATCTCAGGGGATCATTTCTGCAATAAAATCAGCTACAGCTTGTCCTTTTATGGCGGGTCGTGGCTTGTATTCGATGTCGAATTCTGTCAGTTCAATAGCCCACTTGCTGAGACGCCCGGAGTGTTTTGGATTCTGTAGTACTTGTTTGAGAGGCTGGTTTGTAAGTACGTGGATGTTGTGAGCTTGGAAGTAGTGGCGCAGTCGTCTAGCTGCTACGATGAGTGCTAGGGCTAACTGTTCCAATGTTGGGTATCTTGTTTTTGGGCCGTTCATGGCCATGCCTGCGTAGAAAACTGGCAATTCTTTAGTTCCGTCGCGTTAAACTAAGGCACTGCTGACCGCAGTTGTAGATAATGTGAGGTAAAGGTACAGAGGTTCTCCTGGCTGCGGGGTCGATAATAATGGTACTGTAGCGAGGTAGTCTTTTAATCCCTGAAAGACTGCTTGGCAGTCAGGTGTCCATTCGATCAGTTTGCTCTTGGACCGCCTTAACAGTTTAAATAATGGCTTACCTTTGTCGGTCAGTCTCGAGATGAATCGAGATAACGCCACGAGTCTGCCTTGAAGGGCTTCTACATCCTTCTTAAGTACCGGCTGCGCCATATCCAGGATAACTTGTATCTTTTCCGGGTTTGCTTCTATGCCACGTTGGCTAACGATGTAGCCCAGGAACTTACTTATTGTTACGCCGAAAAAACATTTTTCTGGATTCAACCGCATTTTGTATTTTTTTAGCACA
The DNA here is from genome assembly GCF_933775445.1 of Argentina anserina. Lineage (NCBI taxonomy): Eukaryota > Viridiplantae > Streptophyta > Magnoliopsida > Rosales > Rosaceae > Argentina > Argentina anserina. The sequence goes on along the minus strand of NC_065873.1, from coordinate 8,281,985 downwards.
ATGAAGATGGTTCGGAGATTGGCTACGTGGTCTTCGGTCTTTATACTATTGGCCAACATGTCATCGACGTATACCTCAATTTCCCGACCGATGTGCTGGTCAAACATTTGTGTGACGTAACGCATATACGTAGCACCTGCATTCATTAACCCGAAGGGTATGACGTTATAACAGTACATGCCTCTGTCAGTAACGAAGGTCGTAGCTTCCTAATCCGCAAGGTTCATGCGTATCTGATTGTACTCGGAGTAGGCGTCCATCATGCTTAGTAACTCATGATCTGTCATTGCATCGATTAACTGGTTGATTCTAGGTATGGGAAACTGTCTTTAGGGCATGCCTTATTTAGGTTCTTGTAATCCACACACATTCGTCATTTGCCATTGGCTTTACGGACCATGACACAGTTTGAAATCCAATCAGGGTACTCGACTTCCCTAATGAACTTCATGCCTTTTAATTTGTTAACCTCATGGCGTATTACCACGCTTTTTTCATCGTCGAAGCTCCGGCGCTTTTGTTTAACTGGGTGTGCAGAAGGTTTGATGTGCAGCTCGTGCATGATGATGTCAGGCGAAATGCCTGGCATATCCTCGTAGGACCATGCAAAGACTTCCATGTTGTCACCCAAGAAGCTTGTTAAGTCTCTCTCAACTGTGGCGCTAAGAGTTGTGCCAACCTTGATCTTGCGCTCCGGGTGGTGCGGGAACGGTGTGATGCTTTTCAAGGAAGATTTGGGATTCGTCGGAGTTTTGGCTTCGTAAGACGTAGTCTTTTGCTTGTTCTTACTTTTTTGCGTTTCGCCGTCCCGTGCGTCGACAACCTTGTCGGTCAAATTTGTTGCAGCATGTACATCCAAGATTTCGTGTCGGTTGCGCGTGCGTCTAATCGCGCGTGTTTGGCAATCCTTTGCTACGGACTGTGATCCCCGGACCTGTCCTGACCCGTGCTGAGTTGGGAATTTGATGAGCATCATGTATCCAGCAATGAAAGTTCGCATCCGGTTGAGTGTAGACCGGCCAATGATCCTGTTGTAGGAACTGTAGGCGTCAACTACGATGAACTCAGCTTCGACGCAGACGATGCATGGTGCGGTCCCAATGCGTACCGTCATATAGTCCGAGCTTAGAGGTTGGGTTACATCACCAGACAAGCTGATCAATGGTTCATGGTCATGCACTAACTTCTTGCCACTACGCTCCATCTTCTCATAGGATCCTTTGAATAAGACGTTGACCGCGGATCCCGTATTGATCATCATCTTCCATAAGTCCCACTGTCCGCCCAAGACTGCGTCAATGAGGAAGGCGTCGTCATTGGGTAAGAAAATGCCAATTTCCTCCTCCTCGGTGAAGGTGATCTGCTTCCATCCTTCCTTCTGTCTCTTGGTGTTTCCCCGTGTGATAGCGTACACCTGCCTTGAGTTGTTACTGCGGCTAAAGCGCTTTTTTGCCCGGTTGGACATGTTTGTCGTTGGGGCTCCTCCCTCTATTACGTTGATGCGGCGCAGGTTTTCTACTATGGCCACCACGTTCTGTTGTGCCCTTGGCTGCGTCGCTCGAACCCCTGTGTCCCTGTTGGCTCTTAGTGTGCGGAGGGTTCAGCAATCGTTCGTGTTGTGGCTTCCTCAACATCCCCTAATGTTTGTGAAAAAAGTCCTCTAGGGTTTCTTCTTTTGGTGGTGTATGGTCACTACAGCGTCCCATCGTGTTAACTTGGCGAGGATCTCTGTTGTCGCGACGCTCGCCGCCGAGTCTCCTGTTCTTATCCCGGCCTCTGTGACGATCGTGGTTGCATGTGTCATGGTGATTGGCCTGATGCCACTCTCTTTTCCTTCCTTTGCTATGGTTTTCTGTGCTAGAGAAGAGCTCGCGCTGGAGGGGGATGGTGTTTGTGTGTACGGATGTCTGCGGCACAGTGCTTTTGTCTAACGGTACTGGGGTTCGCTTTTCCCTGTATATGACGTATTCTGCCTGAGCATACCGTACTGCCTCAGTCATGATGTCATCATATGTGGCGCCGCGCATTCGAGGGTCCACGTTGATATGGAACAGGAAGTTCTCTGACCGCAGTCCCTCTTTGAATGTAGTGAAGGCGAGCGTTTTGTTCAGGTTTCGACATTTGGATGCTGCCGTCTGCCATCGCATGACAAAGGCGCCCAACGTCACACTTCTTTCTTACTTTACTTGAAATAGACCGTCAGTTGTGTGTGCGGCCCCGGCCATGAGAATGAACCGATTGAGAAATGTCGTTGTTAACTGTGCGAAAGAATCCATGGAGTTCACCGGTTGTTCGAAGAACCAATTCATAGCATCCCCATCTAGCGTCTCGCTAAACAGGTGGCAGAGTGTGGCGTCGTCGAATTCTCTACTGGCAGTAACTTTTTGAAGAAATCACCTTCGCATGTGTACGGCGTAATCTTTGGGCTCTTGGATTGAGAAGGGTGCACGGTGTTCATTATTCGCGTGGTGAAGGGGCCTGGCCTGGCTGCGAACATTGGTTGGTGCCGCTAATTGGTGTCCCGCTGCTCTATTGCGGTTAGTCGCTGTAATATCAGAGCTAGTGTGGGATCCGTGCTGTGAGCAGTTGTGTGAGGTCTAGAGCGGGAGATGACGCTCGTGCTCCCTTCCTCACAGTTGAGAATACGCCGTGGTGATGGTGGCCGCTTCTTGGCGAGTTTGGAAGGGGTCAAGCTGATGCTCAAGTGAACTTGTTCCCGTCCTTTCGTTTGCGCACTGCCTTCGCGTTGTGATTCGCCGTGTTGATGACTGCGTTCAGCCCGCTGGAGCTGCGCTCGCATCCTATCGAGCTCGGCTTGCAGAGCTGCTGCCTTCTCGCGCTCAAGTGCTTCGCGCTGCTGGGACTCGGCTAGGTCTTTGGCCATGTTTTCCATTTTGGCAACGGTCGCCGGATCTGGAGTCGCGTTAGTGCTGACGACCGTTTCGGGTGTAGGGGTGAGGATGATAGGGTCGTTGGCGGAAGGTAGGGGATGATTGAGGCTAAGGTCTGTGATGTCTTCGATATGACCGTCTGCCGGAGTGGAGGGGGAAGGATTGACAGTACTCATGTCGAAGTGTAGTTGCTTTACTAAGTGCTGCATGTGATTTTTGGTAACTTTTTGTCGCGGTTTCCCACAGACGGCGCCAATGTTAACGTTGTGATTGTACTTTGTGATACGCCGTACTCTTTGCGGACGAGATATGCCGTATTCCTTGTCTCTTTCTTGTCACAAGTGGCACACGTCGTCAAAGTAGAGACCACGGTGGCGTGGTCTTCAACTCTCAGATGCTCAAGTTAGGCTAATGGTAATTTATGCAGAGTAACAGTAGAAGGTGTAGTGTACTTACCTTATGAGGTCAAGGGTTTAACCTTTTATTGTTGAGTTGAGGTAGATCATTTACTTATCTTCCGGTGTGGGACGAGGTCCGATTAAGGTGTTCTTTGGAGTCTTCTTTGAGATGCGCGTGAGGGCGCGTCCGTAGTCAGTTTGGGCCGCGGGGAGGCCTATTGCATAGTTAGTGCGGCTGATTTACTATTAGTATTGTGAGACTGAGCTATTTATTAGCCTGAATGTGCTGATAGTTGTGCTGATTATGTGCTATAATTGTTTCTAACACACTCAATTCTCAAATTAAAAAGGATATTTTGGGTGGTATGCATATATAATTGTAGGGGGGGGGGGGGTTCATGGGTGTGTTAATAACAATACCATTTTTTTTGGTTTCTCTTGTTACTTGGAGTTATAAATTAGATTATAGATTACACAGCATGGGTCGGATTTGGAAGCGCGAGTAATAGTATTTGAGATGGTTGATTGGAAGCAAAAGCACGGAACAACAGAAAATTGTAGGAAATGGTTGTCGAAAATTGAAATAACACATGTCCTTGGAGTTTTAGTTTGCGCCTCTCCGGGAAGAAGCTATACTGGCTTGTTATTAGGATCAATATACAGTAAAACCTCATTAAATTAATACCCGATCAATTAATAATCTCGTTAAAATAATGATTTTTATCGGTCCCGACTCAAGACTAATGTGTTAAATTAATATTTTACTAAATTTATAAGATAATAGAAATTCGAGACTTCACATAGATCCCATCAAATATACAAATTAATAATTTATTATCACATAAATAATTTTACATTTACGAGTACTTTGTAAAGTACGATTCATCTGTTACTTGTTTTTTTGGAAATGATACCACTTTAAATCTCATTATGCTATAATTTTAATATAATAAAGAACTTTCTTGTGTGTTTTTCTCTTAGTGCAATATGAAATTATATATCTAATGTCTTCGCTGCAATGATTGTTGGATGACATAGTACATCAAACAAAATAGTAAAATTTGATAGAGTATATATATGTAATACATTGAACAAACTAATACATTTAATAATATTTATAGAATACATGATCAATGTAGTACATTGAATAAAGTACAACATTTATTTTCTAAAAAAAAATATTTATTATAATAGTTCTTAATTTATCCATAAATTAATATTTACTAATTTATTAATTATTAATAATGACTAAATTAATAATTTTTACCGGTCCTGAGAATTTATAGAGGTGTAAGTGTAATGTATGTACATCATTCATAATCATAAGACGACTCTTAACCTTTGACAGAAACATAATCAGAGTACTCAATTCTTTTCCAACACTTCAAAAACCAGACTTCTTTTATTAATTGCTCCTTCTAGCTAAGTCCTCAAGCCGCACGTTTTCTCCTATTTATCACATAGAAATAGAGAGTTGGCTCAACAACAAGGGTGTTACTAGCTAATAGCCTAATATCCAATCAACGTAGACATCATCCCAATTCCCAGATCACAGTGACCGTTCTTAACCTTTGGCCAAAACATAATCGGAAGACTCATTTCCTTCCCAAATTTTCAAAAAAACCAGGCTGCTTTTATTAATGACAGCTTTAGGCTTTCAAGTTTGCTACTGTTTAATCACAGAAATAGGAATAGGCTCGACCGTGGGCAGACACCGTAAAGAGCTACAGGTGGTAATCTACGAAATTCCCATTCCTAGGGAGTGGGAGCATAGAAACTAGGACAGACCACAGCTAACCATGGTAATGGTCATTTATCAAAAAGATTTCCCTCTGCTATCGTTCAATAATCATCAGTACAGGAACATGCTTCTGAAGATAACATGAGGGGAGGACGGAGATGGGGAGACAATAGAGATAAAAGGCACGTCGAACAGAAAATCTTCCAAATTCCAAAATAGTTGAACAACCTACTTGATTGTTATATAGCGATTTGTGCCATGTCTAGCCCAGTATTCCTTCAAATCCAGTGGTACTGATAGATCATGGCCTTCAGCTGCTAGCCGACTAAGTAATCTAGTAAAAACACTTCCACTCATTTTCCGCCCGCCCATCCGGGCGTGGCGCTTATTTGGCATTTGAGGTAGTGGATACATCGACATATTGGTTGTACAGCAAGATGACTGCCACCCGCCATTTCCCCATTTGTAGCACTGCCGTGGCATTCCAGTACACGAGCAAACTGGCACAGGCATTGTAGTCTCGTCAAACGAAACAAGATTCAAGCCTAAATCCTGAGTATCCCACTCAGATCTATACTTTATCCCATCGGTCGAAGCCTGCCTATTCAAATCTTCGCCTACTTTCTTTCTTGACGGCCTTGCTGCCTTAGATGCCTTATTCTCTTTTGATCGCTTTGTCTGCCGTGACTTGATAGCTTCAGCAGATAAAACTGAAATTGGGAAGGCTTCAGTTATAGGCACATCTTTGGTGCTGTAAGGAGCATCAGCCATGTTAACTGAATGATTTGAGGGGTAGTGTGTGCGCTTAGATCCACGCTGAACACCGCCACCCAATGGGAAGTTCATGGAATTATCCCGGATATGAAAGGCTGCAAAGGCATTGTCTCGTTCCATTAGAGCAGTATCACGCTGAGCAAATGCCTCATCTCGCTGTCGGAGAGCCTCATCTCTTGCAGCCAAGGCTTCATTCTTTTCTGAAATTGCTGCATTTCGTTCTCGAATTGCAGCATCCCTCTCAGCAATAATTGACATGATTTTCTTGTTCATGACTAAGGCATTTGGTTCCTTTACATGCTGTTGAGCAGTCATGTTCCACTGCACATTTTAAAAGTCAAATTATATAAATGGATCTCAATGACATAATAGAAAATTAATATAAATTATTAGTAAATGCTGCTTTCTTCATACCGGAGAGGGCCCCCCTCTGTAATAGTCCTGCTTGTGTCTCCCATTTTCATGTCGACCATCATCCATTTTTGCACTATTCAGAGAACGTCCTGAAATTAGTTTAATACCACTACAAGCTTATCAACTTCAGGCATCCAACGATCATAGCAGACCTTCCAAATCCATATGAAAACCAAATGCAAAAACTTGATTAGGGTTAAGGTATATATAAATGAAGCAAAGAAAGTCTCTCCAGAATCACTGTTACTATCCATTCTCTGAGAGAAAGAAAAAACTATGAACTCTCTTCAAATATCAAGTTGTAATGCAATTACATGCCTTGAGAAAAAATGAGCAACTTTCAAAAGAGGTAAAAGATATAAATCAGCAACCTAAAAAGGGTTAAAGCCATGAATCACCGAGAAGTTTATTGCTCTACTCACTAGTAGAGAAAACATGTCTTATGGGTGTGAACAGTGCAGGCATTACTTACAAGTAGAGAAAATAATTACAGCCCAAAACACATCAACAGGTGTTTTATGTTCACTTCATCAGTTTAATCAAGAAGCACATAGGTGCCCAATCGAATGTATAAACATGTAGTCAGACTAGGTTGTCCGATGAAACTAACCAAGCATTACTTTCTGAATAGACGGGGGACCCAAAACAGCCCCAAAGAAAACAAGCCTCAGTTTAACTAAAACAGCCATATATTTTCATTGAAAAGGACTAATAAAGTCATATTTACTGGATGATATTGCAAACAAGCCGAGCCATCTAATAAAAAGTATCAAGTATCTCAAATGGCATGAAAAGATGGAATGGAACCTCAGATGCTAAGTGAACTAATAAATGATAACAAAATTGCCACTCGATTCTCTGACCATCGAGATACACAATGGTGCAATCAGATACACAAATCAAATAAAAAAGTCCAAAGTGAAGAGTTGTTGATTTGGCATTACTTATGCAAATTCAAAACTACAATTGCTAATAACGTCACCACATAATAATTGAGTGCATGCGAACATGAACCCTAGTAGGGTAGTCTCTCTCTCTCTCCCCCCAAAATTAAAGACCACTCCAAAGTTATGGGCAAGGAAAGCAGTATAACGATATAACAACACTCATAGAGCACGAGTGTCTTAAAAAAGGTGAATTCTACATAAGTTTTATTTAGTGTAAGATTCACATGATGAGAAACCAAATACACTTGATTTACCTTACGTAACAAAGAAGAAATAAGAATTGTTCAAGAATCACTGTATCCTCCTCTTTTCGAATTTGTGGACTGCAAAGTAGCAGATACCTCCCATCTTTAGAAAACCTTAATTTACAGGTCCGCAATAAGTAATCCAAAGATGGCAAACTTTTTTGTGCATTTAGCACTTCTTTGATCTCCTACCTGATCTGTCCCAAAGAATGTTCGAAACAATATACAGGATTTGAGTGAAACTCTAACAATATAATATCATTAAGATGTATCAATAAGTCAATATTTTAAAAACACGTCAAAACATGTATATCATTAAGATTTAAGAGAAACTCTAACAATGTAACAAGATTTGAGTTTCAATAAACGTTCACTCAATGGTGAAGGAAAAATAAAACTACCCTCCCAGCAGCTGGCAGAAAAGAAATCAAACAAATTCAAATAGATTCATAGGCAACAACATTAAGTATAATCCATAACTTTTAAATCTAACAACCATTTCACTAGTTTCAGTTTAATTCAACTATAACCCAACTAAAGAAACTACTCCCGATTAGACGATTGTCTACCCAAAAGCAAACAAAAATTCACCCATTAGCATAGCTTATCTTTACTCAATAGCAAAACAGTCTGTTACAGCTCCCAACTTCTCTCTACACATAATGACCTCAACATATTAGCGACTTCGACCAGAAATGAATGTCTGTCAAGTGTCAACACTACCTCTCCACTACAATTCATATCTTTCCATTGCCCTAAACAGAAGCACCACACCCTAGAGTCCTTCTCAGATTGATGTAACACAATATCTAATATCCAAATCTCACTTCACCACATCCCTCCAAGCCTAAATTTGATCCAAACTATCCTAATAATGCATGCAGAATCAAAATGAAAAACCCAAACAAGCATATAACCCACACCGAAGCAAACACAGTGAAAAGCACATAACCACAGTGAGACCCGATTCAGTAATGTGCATTATTCAGTGAACTTGATTACGAGTCTGAGTGAAATTAGGTTTTACATAAGCAAAGCTTCAGAATCGGGAACACTGAAGCTGCAAAAGAAATGAGAAGACAGAAATCGAAAGAGAGAGAGAGTGGGAGTAGGAGTGAGAGAAGCCAAAGCAAACTCACAGATACTGAAAGAAGAATCCGCATCTGCTCCGATCGATTCGCCTGATTTCGAGATTTTTCCCTTTATTTTATTTATTTATTTCTTCTCTTCAGAAAACAAGAGAAGAGAGAGAAGGAGAGGAGAGAGAGAGAGAGAGAGAGAGAGAAGTGTTGGTTAACTCGGGTTTGTTTTAACTTTTAACTGCTCCAGTGCTCCGTCACCGCAACGACGTCGTTTTTATGTGTTTTCCTTGAATGGGAGCCAAAACGCTGCGTTTTGATCCTGTCAAACGTCTGAATGTTAATAAATGTTTAAAGGGTTGTTAAAATTAACAAAATGATCCATTCACCTTTAATTGTGTATTAATTAATTATATAAATTATACACTATGAGATTTGTGCGAAAACTTTTTGGAGAAGAAGAAGCTTCGAATTGATTCTTGTCTCTAAGAATATTCAACAGCAAAAGAAGAGATGAATAAGATCTGGTGATCTGTGGAGAACGACAAGCTGAAATAGAAAAGAAGAAAAATTGTGCGGCTTGTAAATATTATCGCCCATAAAATTTCATTAAAAACACTAATGTTCCGTGTTTTTGTTAAAAACCATTTTAAAAAACTACCATCTTTTAGTTTTTTAATTTCAACTGTCTCCAAAATTAATTAATTTGAGTCAAACGCAATTTTAGAAAAATTTACTAAACATTATCAATTACTCTCAGAAGTACAAAAGCTGTGCCAAACTGGCTAAAGCGCAGAAGCAGCTTTTGGGTTTATTGTTGTGTGCCAAAACCTCACGTCACGTCTAGTATCTTCTTCAATCCTTTTCGTTTTCGTAGTTTGTTGGGTTCAATTCTTTGATACAGTAAATGGTGTAAACATGTATACTGTTCTGGACTAATGGTGGTCGTTTTCCGCTGCTGCGTTTAAAACACACTGTTGGGATAATTGAGCTCTCAGTTGGGACTTGGGTTTCCGGCAAATAAGGGGGTTGATGATGATGGAGGTGGGTTTGGTTGAGTTGCTGAGAACTGGTTGGATCGCAGGGACATTGCCTATACTGATAGCTTGCCTGCCCTTCTCTTGGCTCAACTCGTTTCATGATTTGGTCCTGGCCTTTGCCAAGAGAGGGAAGATCATGCAATCTTCTTCAAAGGTACGTGTTTCCGTCCCCTGGTTGTATCTGAGTATTGCAGTTCATGGATTGCGTACCTCATTTTAGATCGAGTTTGTGTTTAGAATGAGTAGGATGTAAGCGTGTTCCAGATTGGATTGTCGGAGTTTACAGTGTTAGAATAAATCCACCGTTTCTACACCTGGTTGAACATGGTTTCAGTTAAATTCAGTAAAATGAATCTTATTTTTTGTTTACGGAACATTAAGCAATGTTTCTTTTTTGTTGAGGCATTTTTTGTATTGTTTTCGTTTTAGTTTTAGTTTTAGTTCGTCTGGTTGTTAATGCAATTTCTGTTAAATACTTTCTGCCTCTATTCATTATAAGGTTGATGGCTTGCATATGCGGTTTTGCCCATTGATGTTTGTTTTTATATGTCATTCTTTGTGTCAAGAAGGTTCTGATCTGATTCTTTGATTAATAACTTCTGAGCTATGGAAAAGCCACTAGAAATTTTTATTAGTCAAAGTTGGATGCTAAGTTGGGTAGAAGTAGAAAGATGAAACAGAGTTTCACTAATTGATAACTTGACACATGCATTCTGTCTATTGAGTTTTTTAATCGTGTTAAACTATCGAGTCTTTTGAGATTAGCAAGTGAAATCTTTTGCATGTGGTTTAAAAAAAAAAAAACTCATTTCATACCAAGTTTTTGGTTTACATACTAACAAGAACTTGTCTTTGTCTTGAGTTGTAGAGATTCACAGTTCCTCAAAAGTTCTTCTGCCATTTCTATGTGCTAGCTGTCGTGTGGACAACCCTACTTCTTGTTACAACCTGGACATATGCATATAGAATGGTGCCATTGAATGCAGACCCGTTTCTTTATCCTGCATTCGCCAACCACTTTACTGGAGGTTCACATATCATTTCCTGGCGCAAGTCTCCATCAATTCCTGTAGGGTATAGATATAGTGTCTGGCGTTCAGTTTTGTTGCTTTTGTTGATGGAAGTTCAAGTTGTGCGGCGCCTTATTGAGACATCATATGTATTCAAGTATAGCTCCACTGCTAGGATGCACATCATTGGGTATCTGACTGGCCTGTTGTAAGTATTTTCAGAACTCATTCTATTCTGTTTTCTTGCTATGATTAATTCTGGAATGAGCTAAAGATGTGTGTTTTATTCATGTGTATCGACCTGTAGCTTGCACCTGATTAACTGCTATCAACAAGTCGTTGATCTATGACCTCCATGGTCATATTGTTGTTGACACGATTATATAACATAAAATTTCCTCTTCTAAATTATACCAAGTCAATTTTGATATCTCAACTGAGGCCGTATTCATGTATGTTACCTACTTTTATAACTCTGGAACTTTGTAGTTAGTTACTAATATATATATATATATATATATAGGAAGTCCCAACTCCTTACTGAAAACCCAACGTTTTGCATAACCAATGTATTCTGTGATGAAAATATAGAAATATGACCCACATATTATTTTCAGTTTTTCACTGGTCATAGTGCAAATTATGTTAAAAAATTTCTGATGTATGTTCTTTCCTGATTTAGTTTCTACACAGCTGTGCCATTGTCACTTTGCTGCAATATTTTTCCAGAGGTGTATAACTTTTCTGTTAATGGAGTGGCTGAGTTTATTGTCAAAGGCAACAAGAATACTCTGCAAGATCTGGATTTTGATGTGTTCGAATTTAATAGTTCTCTTCTGAAGCTTGGCTGGTTTCAGTGGATTGGTGCTGCTGTATTCTTTTGGGGTTGGAATCATCAGCAGCGCTGTCATGATATTCTTGTATGTCTCAGTGCCACCCAAAGATTATGCACTTCAAATATGTGATGGAGTCTTACTTGCATTTACTTTTTTTTTTTTTACAAAGATATAATTTGTGGTGTCTTTGAATTCACTATCATGCCAAATGACATTCTAAGTACTTACAGGGCTCATTACGAGAAGACAGTGAACAAAGTGATGAATATGTGATTCCTCATGGTGATTGGTTTAAATTTGTTTCATCTCCACATTATCTTGCTGAGATAGTAAGTTTTTCATTATTCTCAACCAGTTTCTGCTCAAGGGCTTTTACCTAATCAGGACTAACTTCTTTATTTTTCTTTTTGATGATGATAAAGGTTCTATATGCTGGTCTTGTGGTCGCTAACTTCTTCTTTTTTCTTTTTGATGATGATAAAGGTTATATATGCTGGTCTTGTGGTCGCTAGCGGCTGGGCAGACCTCACAATCTGGTTACTTTTTGGATTTGTGGTAAGTTTTTTCTTTTCAAGGAGTATATGCAAGACAATGAACAGGCACATACAGATACTCGGGCAATACACGTCTTCTCTAGTAATTTTTTTTCCTTGTGCGTTATGCCGATCCTATTAAAATCTCTGAATGTACCTTTCAGGTGTCAAACTTGGTGCTTGCAGCAGCAGAAACACATAGGTGGTACCTTCAGAAATTCAAAAGTTACCCAAGAAATCGGCATGCCATCATTCCATTCTTATACTAAGTGAAAGTATAATAGCTTGTGCATAGGTGATTTGAGTGCAAGGCTTAATAGATAACTTGGACCATCCGTTTTTTCGGTGTGCAGAAATGTGTTTGCCTTCCCTGAAATTTTTTTTCCTTCAAATATGTATATCAGCGAGAAAACAGTGCGAGTCAAACATGGGTTGTATTATAGCCTGTAAATTAGGTAAATGCAGGCCACCAGAGTTTTTAAACACAACAGACTTGTTATCTTTCTGTTATGGGTTACCCAGTCAATGAAGCTAGGACAAAGAACGGGTGAAACTGTTGACGACTAGTCTTTATCCACTTCGGTTCCTAATTTCCTATTGATCTTTATTTCCCTGAATTCATTGATTTCTATAGTACCCTTGGATATCTGTAAGAATAAAATTTCATGACAGAGATACTTGCCTATCTCAAAGCCGCAGCTGCTGTATTCCTATGTCTCAAAGGAACAGATTTATCAGCTGCCGTAGTTGTTAGTACAGTAATCGTATGATTCAAGAATCAAGATGTTGACTCTTGAGGGTTTATGAGAACACAAGGCGCGCACTTGCTTGAACGAAGCAAACACCTAGCTAGCATTAGCAACATCATTATCATTGCAGATGATATGTAGTGAAGGTCCCTCTAACCCGCAACAGCTGATGTGATACTATTATCATACTCGATGAAATTAACAACTACATATTTGCAGTTTATTCTCACCATTATTAAAGTAGGCGGGTCGGGACAGTTGATTAATTACAGTAACGTTTGTATCAAACTATCTATACTATCATTAAGAGATCGAAGTCGTTTTGTTAGCCAAACTGAAGCTTTTCACAGATTTAACCCTGAAGAATTATAAGACTTGGGAAGCAAGTGTGTAAATCAAATCAAGAGGGCATAAATGACGAATACAAAATACAATTTATTTTAGTAAGAAGTTCAAAAGAAATTATCCTCACCTTTCCCACTTGTCTCTCCCACCAATTCTTTCCCAAAGTAACTGTTTTTCATTTATTTTTTTCAATTTAAAAACTGTTACAGTTGCCCAGCAATGCCAGCACGTATGTAAACGTCAGTTGGACCCTAAACCCTGGAAGAAAGCTTCATTACTTGGCTGCCCTAAACTAAGCATGCACAATTTGACTACGAGTATTGAAATAAACAAATTCATGTTTGCATTTTATTTCTGCCATAATTAGAGTTGGCTGGGCTGCACAGTTGTTTTAAACTACTACTAATAAAACAGACTGCATCCATATATTAACTGCCTAAAGTACTCAGTTCTAATTAATCTGAGGTCGGGCTAAGATGGAGGTCGGGCTAGCTGGGTTGCTGAGAACAGCTTGGATTGCGTCAATTCTACCTATACTCTTGGCCTCGGTACCCTGTCTTTCTTCAAGGCTGAGCTCGTTTTATAACGGTCTTATGGTGTTTGCCGGGCGAGGGAAGATCATGCAATGTTCATCTCAGGTAGAGGTTTACTTGCTTGACACTTGATCATCATTTCCTATTCAGTCTACTTCACTAGTTGTTTGCATGCCTTATACGGTTATACTATGTCTTTGTGCTTAATCATGGAATCTGCTGATTTTTGTTATGTTTCTTAGCTCATCAAAATATACTCTTTCAAACTTACAAAGTTGGTTATTTTCCAATTGTAGAAATTTTCAGTTCCTCAGAAGTTTTTCAGTCATTTCTATGCGGGGCCGGTTGCATGGACAACTCTACTTCTAGTTACGACTTGGATGTATGCATATAATATGGCGCAGTTGACTGGCCACTCTACTCAAAGTTCACATATCATTAGCGTTTGGCGTTCTGTGTTTCTGCTTCTATTGATGGAAGTTCAAGTCTTGAGGCGCCTTTTCGAGACACTATACGTATTCAACTATTGCTCCACTGCTAGGTTGCACATTGTCAGATATCTGATTGGCTATTTGTAAGTTATTTTCAAAAGTAGTCATCATCCTTATATAGTCTTGCACAATATGTTTAGCTTTCGATGAGTTCTCAAAATACCGGCATTCTGCATACACGTGTTGATCTGTCTCATCACTCTCATGCATCATAACTTGTTTCTTTGAGCTCGCAATGTCGAACCACATTGCAGATATTTGCTGCTGTTACTTAAAAAATTGTCAAGAGTTTTGCTGATTATTTCTGCCCTTCTTCTGAGGTTAGTTTCTGCTACACACTTGCCCCTATACTCTGCTACAACCACGCTCAGGAGGTCTACAAATTTTCTGTAACTGGAATCGCAAAATTCCTTTTCCAAGGCAATACTAGTGTGCAAGCATATGATTTGTCGGAATTTGTAATTCCTTTCTTGAAGCTTGGGTGGCTCCAATGGACTGGTGCAGCTATATTCTCTTGGGGATGGATCCACCAGCGCAATTGTCATAAAATTCTTGTATGTCTTCTGGCTTCTGCAAATGTTTTAAGCCATGCATATGAGAAACAAGAAGAAAAAAAAATTAAGTTCTTTGGTTTCATGCATTTCATTTGCTAATGATGACTGACTTCAAAAATATTAATTATAGGGCTCATTACGAAAAAACAAGGAACAAAAGAACGTGTATGTGATTCCATATGGTGATTGGTTTGAACTTGCATTGTTTCATCTCCACACTATCTTTCTGAGATAGTAAGTCCATAAATGCTCTCCAATATATGCATGCTAGCTAATAATTAAGTATATAAACCATATATATTGTAATCCATGATTTACTTTCTGGTGATGATGAAGCAGGTTATGTATGTTGGTTTTGTGGTCGCTAGTGGAGGATCAGACCTCACAGTCTGGTTACTACTGGGATTCGTGGTATATATGATTTTTTTACTTACATCAGAATATATACATGCATGATCCTTTTAATTAAGGTCAGTTAATTCTCTTACCACCTATGTTTCAGGTGTCGAACTTGACATTTGCAGCAGCAGAAACACATAGGTGGTACCTTCAGAAATTCAAAAATTACCGCAATAATCGGTGTTCGATTCTTCCATTATGTGCTGATAACTTGAACAAATAATCAGTAAAGGTGTTTCTGCAACAATTACGTACTAGTGTACTATTTCAATTGTATGCTAATAATGTAAATTTTAAAGTTTAGAGTTTCAATTGTATGCTAATAATTTAAGCAAATTATTCTGCTACTAGTACTACTAAAGCGCTCTCTCATTTGTATATGATAATAATTTCATTCAACATATCACTAATAGTGTTGTTTATGAAAAACTACAAAATCTCTCTCTCTCTCTCTCTCAAGTGCTTGATCATGTACGAAATATGCCCGGGGGAGCTAAATAGAGAAGAACACAAGAAGATGAGTAAGTATAAAGAAGATGTCAAGATGCGGGAGCTTTTATATAACTGATGAAGTCACAAGAGAAAAGCTACTGAAGAATCAGAAAGAACTGGAACCAATTACAATTGTTTCTTCTTCTCCTTGTTTAGGCAGGGTTGCAGTCTCCTCTTCTAGTGCTGGATTGACATCTTGTCTGAAAGATAAAGCATAATCACAAACCAGACATGAAAAAAATATGAGAATAGAAGAACAAGGTAACAAAGGAACTTACGGGTCGACGGTGAAGTCAATATCATCACTCTTTGTCTTCTTGTTTTGATACAACATCCTCAAAATCACTTTGTCATGAAATAATCAGAAAGCTGTAAAATTCAAAATAAACAGACAGAAATCCCCCAAATTTAATACAAATCATATAGGAAAAACAAACCAACCAGAAGCAGTAACAAAGACGAAACTCTACACCCATGGCATGTTTACTTACTTGGAATGGAGTTGTATTCCGCTGGAATCAATTCCATTCTGGCGTTTACTTGCTAAGAGGAATGGAATTCGTGGTGAGACCCACCTCCAAAATTCATTCCAATTCCGGAAAAGTCATGTAATTGTAATACCAAGGGGGGAGGTGGGAATGAGAGGGAATGGGAGGGAATGAACATTTCTTCCAAAAATATCCTTATCCCTCTACTTATATTAGTTGTGTTTGGTTTGACATGTAGACAATACATAGTACCTTAATAAACCTCTACTTAATTAGTCATAGGTACAAAATGACCTACTTAAATACATATTTTGATCAAGTGTTGTAAAGGAAACACTAAAGAGAGTTTTTTCCTATTTGTAAAAGGGTATTTTGGTAATTAACTTAAATTTAATTCTGATTCCTTATTACAAGTAAACAACAACAATCGTAACTAGTTTCTTTCCTATTCCTCCATATTATTCCATTCCGTCTCCCATTCCTTCTGATTCTTATTCCATATTAATTCCATTCCGGGTAAGTAAACGTGCCACCAGTATGATCTCATATTCCATTGCATGTCTTAAAGTCGCCAAGTCTTGGCCCTCCTGAAGCCGAAGAACCATGATGTTCAGTTCTTGATTGTTGTAATTAATCATTATTGCAAAAACCAGTGCCGACAAGACAAAACTCCAGCTAGCTATGTAATACCCGATTTTTCGGGTTTGATTCGTATAAATTCTTGTAGATTATTAAACTTGAAATTTGAGTAAAAATCACATTTTTCGTTTTCTCGTCAACGTAAAACGAAACGAAACGGATTTCGGAAATTTAAATTTAAAAACGTTACGTTTTTCTGTGACTCAAGAGTCGACTTTCATTCCATCGCTTGTCTCTAAAAACTTTCTTCACGGAAGTGGTAGAGCTGGTCGATACGAGTTTGTGGACGCACGGCGCACCTTAAGCGGACGTCGCATGTGAAAGTTATTATCGACGGAAGTTGGTTTCCGATTTTGGAAAGCTATAAAAGGACTTTTTTTGGAAACTTTCCCAAAAAATCAGAAATTCTCCCCGGTTTCTCTCTCCTCTCCCCCGATTCTCTCTCCCATCACTACTCCCCTCTCCGGCGATCTCCCTCCTCCGGCCACCATGCACGACACTGCCGGTGTCGTTGGGATAGCACAGCCGAGCCACGTCAATCTGTGGCACCGGTGAACCAGCCTGCGCCGTGATGCGGTGCCACCAAGGAAGGACAGTCGCTGCATCGACGAAATCGGTGTCGCCGGCGACGCTCGAGCTCGGGGCCACGATGGCGAGTCTTCCTCCTTCCTTCTAGGCACGATTCCACCGGCGGTGAGGCTCGAATCGATCTGCAGCTACTCCGATCTCCAAATTCCAATCCAGGATCTTACTGCGACGGTTTCCGGCCGGCTTGAGATGAGCTGAAGGTATTGTTGTGTCTCTCTCCTTGTGATCTACGTTTTTCATGTTAGATGTTTGTTGATTTGAAGAGTTTTGGTGGAAGGTGGTGGTGGAGCGCATGCCGTTGTCTGTGGCGGCGCGTGAGAGGAGGTAAGTGCGGTAGGGGTTAGGCTATCAAGCTAGGACGACGTAGGAAGTGAAATTGCAGGTTTTGGAGGTGGTGTGTGAGGTCACGCGCGCCGGTTTCGGAACAGTAACTTTACGAACAGTAAATTGTAAGCACTTTTCATGAACATGAAAAATTGTAAATAGTGTTTCATGAACAGTAATGAAATGCACTTGTGAATTTTTACGATAATGAGTCAGCGCCTGTGAATTTTACGTATCATTTTTTAAGCACTTTATCATACTATTAGGTGACCGACGAAACGAGTAAGGGAATTACTTTCAGTGTCGTGGAAGTTGCACGCAGGAAATAAGGTGAGTAAATCTCACTATGACGAGTCTTCCCTTGGCGGTGACGCATATTTACGATTTCTTAAAAAAACGATTGAACTATGACATGTATATAAGATAGTGGGTTGTGTATGTATATAAAATGGTAAATACGATACATATATAGGGGTTGCTATATTATATACTGTTACGTTTTTATTTCCAAATGAGTTTGTACTATGGCAACTATATGTATATTATTGAGCAAGAGTCCCTTGGTTGTAGTACAACAAATATGTGTTGATTTTTATATTGTACGCGGTTTTAACATTGAGTCTTGTTAAAACGTTTTCTGGTCTTCGGACGTTGTTGGCAGTAATCAGAACCAAGCCTTGGCCGGGTGCCAGTTACGATTTAGTTAGAGCTCTAGTCAGTCTGCCGGTGTACTGCATGAGGGGTAACAGATGGGTTGCCTAGGTCTCATGAGTACCCATATTTTTATGTGATATTGGGTAACAGATGGGTTGCCCAATATTTGTCAGCGTACTGCATGAGGGGTAACAGATGAGTACCTGGGTCTCATAAGTACCCTTGTTTTAAATGTTACTTGAGTAAATAGATGGGTTGCCCAATGTCTCACGAGTACACATATTTTCTAATATTATTGGACAACCAGATGAGCCGTCCAGTGTCACATGAGTACATTTATCTCTAAATGTTATCAGTTATTTTCTTTTGTATACTATGTGCGTTATACTGTTAGTTTACTCATACGAGCGGCAAAACTTAACAGGTTTGTGTTTACAATCTCAGTGCACCTATTTGATAGTGTAGGGAATAGTTCTAAATGTGTGGATTAGCAAAATTTGAGGTCTTACTCTAAAGATTGTCGAAGTTTATTTCTTCTATTATGGTGAGGATTGAGAGAATTTTACTTTCTATTTGTTATAATAATTGATTTATAAACTAGTTATGTATTAATCAAGTCGACTGAGTCGTACTATGAACTCGGGTTCGATACACTATTATTATAAGATAATTTCAATATATTTGAGATTGTTTTAGAGGTTTCAGGGCTTCAATTTCGAGTTTTTACCATTCGAAATTTCGGGGTTGTGACAAGCTAGGTCACCCAAATGGACCAAATGATCACTTCCCGTTGGTTCATCCACGGCAAATTTATCATGATCAGTGTACAACTTAAACTCCGACCGTAGACAACAGCTGAATACAACATCTCCGTGATCACTGTGCTCCCGTGTAATAGATAATGCCAGTACTGAATAACTCGAGCGTGTTAAGGCATAAAGAGTATTTTCCTCCTTGTTTAAGCCGTGTTATACACATTCAATCCGCGGGGGAGGGTTCTTCGGTCCCTTCGGTTCGATTACTACTGTTGGTCCTTGAGGCAATTCATTCAATTTAATTTCATATACATATATTTACCAAAGTATGGAGGGAAATGATACCTCGTCACAAGAAAAAGAGATCCCTTCATCTAAAGATAGAAAATACAAGAAAATTAGTCTTATATCCAAGTTTAAATCCACCGAAACTATGAAATCATCGATTGACAAACTGATAACTACAAGGCCCAAAGATCATAGAAACGGAAAACAACCCCAGAAAAATACGCTGCGAGATTCAATTAGCATGGCCATAATCGACAAAATTTTCTTGTATTCAATTATCGTGATACCCCCCTACTCAGTTTATTGTATTGTTGTGGATTAGAACGCAGCAGGCATTTTCGAGAACAGAAAATTAATGGAATTAACAGTGAATTACGATCGATTATTCGAGTAAGGGGCAAGTCTTTGCATGATTAACTAATGCAGTAATTAAGCAACTAAAGGATGTGTGTGGTACGTTCTTACATTCTGAGTTCATTATAACAACCATTGAACACTATCGATGAAAGAGTGAGCTATGTGAGAGAATCGATATGTGCTACTTTCCAACAATTCAATGAAATCTCGTTTTCTTATCAGAAGTTCAATAGAGTTTTGATATGGTTAAGAAAGTTGTTATCCTCATCAAATATTTCATAATCTCGTTTGCCTTGTCATTTGTATAGCCTGTATGTCACGAGCTTACTCTTTTGATATGCAACTCGTGCGGCCTTAGCAACTCCTTTATGCTAAGTCAGCCTTAAACTCGCAAACGCCCTACTAGAACAATTAAAAGGCAAAGAAGAATATCTTGAAAGAGAACTTATATTGAACAAGAAAACTTACAAGTATGCTTGATAGCTTGCTT
Source organism: Argentina anserina (assembly GCF_933775445.1). Classification (NCBI taxonomy): domain Eukaryota; kingdom Viridiplantae; phylum Streptophyta; class Magnoliopsida; order Rosales; family Rosaceae; genus Argentina; species Argentina anserina. Next base: position 8,261,931 of record NC_065873.1, on the reverse strand, counting down.
CTTGTTTGATTGCTTGATGGAGCAAATGAGAGGGGTGTCTTGCTATTTATAGGTCTCCTCATCCTACTTTACAAGTTCTAGATATTTCTAGGACTATATACATTGTAGAGAATTCTAGAGAACTCTCCATAAATCTACACAAGTCTACAAAACTCTAAGATGATCCTTGAGTGTTCTAGAGAATTCTTGAGAAGTCTAGTTCTACTAGCCTCTCCAAGGTTCTAGAGATTTCCGGAAATGCCTCAAGACTTCTTGAGACTTCTATCGCCTTCTAGGATCTTCTACGATCTTCCAAAGTGTTCCGCCATATTCCGGATCCGTCTAGAATGCTCAAGGTAAAATTTGGCTAAGTTTGGCGGGATGTGACATGTAGCTCCTCCTTAGCGACCCCGAACGAAGGTCTAACTTTGAGAAGTAGCATGCATGACCCAATTGATCAAAGAGATCGGCAATGAGAGGAATATGGTACTTGTTCTTTACCGTGATCTTGTTGAGCGCTCTATAGTCGATGCACATGCGTAGAGATCCATCCTTCTTCTTTTGGAATAATACCGGGGCACCGAACGGGGCTTTTGAAGGTCTAATGAATCCCGCGTCCAAAAGCTCGTTTAATTGCCTCCTTAGCTCCGCTAACTCCGGCGGCGCCATGCGGTATGCACCCATGGCGGGTGGCTTGATCCCTGGTTCCAACTCGATTTCATGGTCGATCTCTCTCCTTGGGGGTAATCTCTTGGGCATCTCCGTGGGTGATACATCCTTGAACTCTTCAAGAACTGCTGCTACCTCCTTGGGCATATCATCTTGTGGCCTTGGCTCCTCATCATCAAACTCACTAAGGATGGCCATGTAGCTTTCCTCTTCCCTCTTGATGCCTTTCTTGAATTGCAATGCCGACAAGACCTTGATGTCTTGCTTTGCTCCTCAGGTTGTTGGCACCACACACGACCTCTCGCCATCCATAATGCATAAGTTATTGGCGAATGGCACCGGGAATGCCTTGACTTGATCATGGAACTCCAACCCCAAGACTACCTTGTAGTCATCCATCGGCACTATCGAGAAGTCTAGGCTCCCACACCAAGCTCCCACGCTTGTCTTGACTCCTCGAGCTACTCCTTGTATGGAGCGGGCAGGTGAGTTAACCGCCTTGATGGAGCCCCCTCCATTGCTTGCCTTTAGTCCTAGCCTGCGTGCCTCCTCAATGGAAATGAAGTTGTGGGTTGCCCCCGTGTCGAGCATTGCCGTTGTTGGCTTCCCACCTATGGTGATGTCCATGAAGAGTAAACATTTGGCTTGGACCTTGGGTGTAGAGCGGATTGCATTAAGCACCTGCAAAGACCCCAAGTGTGCACCTCCATTGCCACCCTCGGCTTCACTCTCACCTTGATGAATTCCTAAGAGCGCGCTTAGTGCTCTCCTTTGTGGGCAATGCCTAGCCCAATGCGGACCATCGCATAGAAAGCACTTGTTGTCGTTTGACTTGTCCGAGCTCTTGAACCTTGCCGAGTAGCTCTCACGGCGGGGCTCCTCCTTGCATTGGATTTTGTCTCCCCCACCTTTGGCATAGTTGCTCTTCTTCTCCTTTGGCTTGGTGGACTCTCTTGGACTTGAGAAATCAATGAAGCCTTCGGCCACGGCTATGGCGCTAGCAAGGTCTTGCACTCCACGTCGCCTAAGCTCCGTCTTGGCCCATGATTGGAGACCATCCATGAAATTGAAGAGTGCATCCTTATCGGATAGGTCGGGAATCTCAAGCACCAAGTAAGTGAATTCTCTAATGTAATCACTAATAGGCCCGGTGTGCTTGAGCCTTCGCAAGCGAGCTCTTGCCTCATCCTCGACATTCTCAGGATAAAATTGCTTCTTGAGTTCTTTAACAAAATCATCAAAGGTAGAGATGGTGCACATACCACTTTCGACATCTCGTCTTCTCCTCCACCACAACATGGCGGTGTCGGTGAGATAAAGAGTCGCGGTCTTTATCTTGGCATCCTCCTCCATGATGCCTACGGCCCCAAAGTATTGATCTAGCCCCCATAAGAAGTTGTCTACTTCTCGAGCGTTGCGCATGCCTCCGAAGCTCTTTGGCTTTGGCACCTCGATCCGCTTGGCTTCTACGCTGCTCCTGGTGCTAGCCCCGGCGGCTAGAGCGCGCTTGCCTAGGGCAAGATCTGCCTGCATTGCCTCCATGCGTGCAGAATCTGCCTGCATCTCCTCCATGCGTGCAAGCATGCTATTGTGTTCCCTCTCTTGCACTTCACGCATCCGGGCGAGTTCCCCCATGAACTCCTCGCGAACCTTGTCTATCTCGCCCCGCAAGGACTCCTCTAGCTTGAGCATCATGCCCTTGATCGCAGTGTGAATTGCGGCGTCCTCCGCCTCCAAGTCTTCCACCTGGGCTCCCATGCCACTCACGCTCTCTTCCACTTGAGCTAGTCGTGAGTCGATTGCAGCTAACATGTCCTTCACTCGTTCCTTCTTTGGAACCGTCGGGTTGACAAGTTCTTCATGACCATTCTCTTGCGTGTCGTCGGAACCACTACCAACAGGATTGTCATTCTTTGCCATTGAGTCGAGTTAGCCTCTTGATCGAACTTCGGCTCTGATACCAACTGTCACGAGCTTACTCTTTTGCTATGCAACTCGTGCGGCTTTAGCAACTCCCTTATGCTAAGTCAGCCTTAAACTCGCAAACGCCCTGCTAGAACAATTGAAAGGCAAAGAAGAATATCTTGAAAGAGAACTTACATTGAACAAGAAAACTTACAAGTATGCTTGATAGCTTGCTTCTTGCTTGATTGCTTGATGGTGCAAATGAGAGGGGTGTCTTGCTATTTATAGGCCTCCTCATCCTACTTTATAATTTCTAGATATTTCTAGGACTATGTACATTGTAGAGAATTCTAGAGAACTCTCCATAAGTCTACACAAGTCTACAAGACTCTAAGATGATCCTTGAGTGTTCTAGAGAATTCTTGAGGAGTCTAGTTCTACTAGCCTCTCCAAGGTTCTAGAGATTTCCGGAAATGTCTCAAGGCTTCTTGAGACTTCTATCGCCTTCTAGGATCTTCTATGATCTTCCAAAGTGTTCCGCCATATTCCGGATCCGTCTAGAATGCTCAAGGTAAAATTTGGCTAAGTTTGGCGGGATGTGACATGTAGCTCCTCAACTCCAAGACCTCTCGATTTTTGGGGCTGATTTCATGAGACCTCACAAGACATCTTTTTGCACGATAGAATGATATGTTCCCATAAAGGATGCAGGGATAACAGTGATTATGGGAAAAATTACCAAAAATTGATAGATAACCAAGGTGAAAGGCCACAAGAGCAATTTTGAGACAAGCAGGATCAAAACCATATACACTAAGGCCAACAACCACATTAGGAAGAGTTGTTCATTGACATAGTTGGCACATCATTTGAGCATTGAAGAATGATTTAGATCAGTCTAAAGTTTACAGGTGCAACAACATTCGCTACAGCACTCATTTATTCTTAGCAAGCACACGGGATGAGTAGACTTACAGAACACCTAAGCATATAGATCAACGCCCCAAAACTTCGCCGGTTGATTGGTCCGGAGTTTCTTGTCCACCTTTTTAATCAGGTCCATGTCCTCTTTGGAAATCTCAAAGTCAAAGACTTGAAAATTCTCTTTCAGTCTCTCAAGTTTTGATGTCTTTGGGATTACAACCGTGTGGCGTTGAATGCCCCATCGAAGAGCAACCTGAGCTACTGTCTTATTGTATTTCTCAGCAAGATTCTGACAGAAAAATTGAAAGTTAAGGCCTATATTATTGGTACTCAAAATGATAATCTCTCTATCCTCTGTTAAATCACATAAAAACTAGCAATTATAGATAAATGGATAACGGACCTTAAGAACTGGATCATCCAGAGCTGAAACTGAACCAAACCATTCAGTGTTGGCAGCAGCACCTCCAAGTGGAGTGTGGGCTGTGACAGAGATGCCATGCTTCAGGCAGAATTTGACAAGAGAATCACGCTGGAAGTATGGATGAGTTTCAATCTGATTCACAGCAGGCTTCACTTTGGAATAGGCCAAGCAATCTCTAGTGAGAAAGATGTCATAGTTGCTGCAATTAAATCTTTCATCAGAGCACGTTTCACATTCAGTAGCAATCGCCAAATGAATAATACCCAAAAGCTAGAACAAAGAGGTTATGACAGTAGACTCTGAGGGGCTTCAGCCATACCAGTTAATGTGTTAAGATGCACCGACAATTGTTACACATACTTTGTGACTCATACGATAACAGTTTCAACACACTAATGTGTATGTTACTAACGCAGCAAGCTCACAAAATAAATGTTGTTGGAAAACAACCTACAGGTTTATCTACACATACTCATAAAATTGATAACCAAAGCATGGGCATCATAACTAACGAACATGAACAGGGATAGAGACACAGTTAACCCTTTACTTACTTCAACTGCAACACACACTTGCTGACTTGCATACACACATTTTCAACAGATATTAATTTGTTATCCTGATTAAGTCTTCCATTTATAATCAAAATCAGTCAAGTTGTCTTGAATATCATTTTGCAAAAGGTAAAAGAGGTATATGAAGTCACATATTTGCAGTAATTCTTCATGTACTCAGTTAAGGAATTCACCTGATCCCAATACTACGAGCTAAACCATTATAAACCAGATCTTCCATAGCATGCCATGTAGTTTCTAGAGAAATGGTTGTGTCTATCTCTAGCACCCCTTCCTCATCCAAAGCACTACCAGTTGCACCAACTCCTGCATTTTTGTAAAGGAAAACACATGAAAACTAAGAAGAAAAAGTTCAGAAAACCAAATCCATATAATGATTGATAATTTTGTTAATCATCTAAAGCTACCAATATTTGAGCCCTACCAATTTCCAAATGGTCAAGACTGTCTTAACGAGCACAAACGATTAACAAAACCAGGTTCTGTCTGATGCAGTGGAATTGGCTTGCACGATTTACTCTTCCCAATATATAACAAGCAATCCACACATAATTTCGACTCCTACAGATCAATCAAACAATAAAATCGCTGTACTGCACTCATCAACCTCTCTCCTAAATAGCTCCTCTTGCCTCCCTAAGTCAACTCACTATGGCTGTCAGCACATGTCCTTAAATGTCTGAAGTTTCTCTGTTTCACAATGGATGAAACATTGAAATATAGCATTGATACAAGACCATAGAATTTCGTAATGGCATATTTTCCGATCATCTCAGGTGTCTAATGTAAAATTTATGCTTCAGAGTGTATTTTGAACAGCTTTTGTGAAGGCACCATCCAAGCTTGGTAGAAATCCATTGACAGCAATTAAACGTTCTGCTTTAGAAACCTTCTAACAATTGAAGCATAGAAACTGTATTGATCCATGTTCCTGTTGTAACTTAGATTGCAACTAAACTTTTCTGCTTTAGAAATCTTCTCATAATTGAAGCATAAAATCTGTAGTGATCCATGTTCCTACCGTAACTCCAAAATTAGGCAATGCAGCTTACATTTAAGGATATAAACTACGGCAGAATAAAATTAAAAAAAAAACACAGAAAAGTATGAGAAAAATTAGAAAAAAAAAACTCACCGGTGTGCTTTGTTGCAACAGGAAAGTGAACAAGATACAGATCCAGATAATCCAATTGAAGCTTCTTTAGACTGTCTTTACAGGCCTCCAGAACATGTCCATGATCTGAATTCCAAAGCTGCAGTATGGAAAATGAAACAGGAATTAAAATGTCATATTTGTAAGAGCAAGCAGTATAAACAGTTACCCTGAAGCAGATTAACACTACTCTTGATCGAAAATGAAACTAACCTTGGTGGTGATGAAGAGATCCTCTCGCTTAACAAGCCCAGTGGAAATTGCTTCTGCTAGTGCCTCCCCAACTTCTGATTCATTCTTGTAATCAGCTGAAAGCAGCATTATCTTGTCAATGTTCATTAAATACACCCAAGAGGGTAACTTGCAGTACTACCAAGAATTAGATTACTGCCGTGTTCGAAACTGCAATTCTGCAAGTACATATTTAAATCTTCAACTACAAAGTCCACTTGACTAATTGGATAAATAAAACATCAAATGTCCTCATTGAATAGATTGTCCAAATGCAAAACAAGATCAGAAATACTTCCCAAAGTTTTCTTTGACTAACCCCATAACAAATTTATTCACTAAATCAACCCATAAGTAGCTGCTACTTGCCACTAAAGATTAGCATTTTGATCCCATATCTTGTCACACATAAACTCCATTGGGAACTAAGAACCTGCTAGAATAAACTGAACTACATCACAGTCTAACACCCCAACTCAGTAAACCCTCTTGAAACTCTCTAAAATAGGACAAACCCAGATGAAAACAAAAACAAAAAACAAAAAAACTCATGGCAACAGATTACCCAGAAAGAAAAACACAAGATTAGCCATAAGATGATAAGAACAACCAAACTAGGTGACTTCTGAGAAGAAATGAAATACCAGCGCAGTCAAAATGGCGATAACCAAGTTTGATGGAATTAATGATGAGGTCTCTGATTTCTTTTCCTTCCATGCGCCAAACACCGAGACCAAGAACTGGCATTTTGAACCCGCTGTTGAGAGCTATCGACATTTTTCTTCTTCCTTCCTCCCTTCCTTTTTGGGAAAGCCTCGCTCACGGTCTCACTTGGAGTCTTTGGAACCAAGACGGCTAGGCACTAGCGGCTCTCATTAAATAAGAAATGTCGGCTCGTCTAGGATGGTTTATAACGTATTGTGCGGAAACTAGTGAATTTAATAGCCAGAAATGCATGCACACTTTGAAGTCGTTTTCTTATTGAAAAAAAAAACATAAAAGGAAATGTTAAATTGTATTGCTAGACTGACAGCCAAATGTGCATCTCACCCACTTGATTAAATTTACTAAGTAAAATATTTTATTTACAAATTAATAATTAGTGGTGTGATGCACGAATATAATTTATAAATAATAATACGTGTATCATACATAAATGAGACTAGTAATAATAAAGATATATATAATTAAAATTATATTAGTCCGTGTTGAGTAGAATTTCAGGTGTGGAATGCTTGTTGAAGGGCATGGTTGTTATCGAGAAAGAGGGCACATGCATGTGATGTGCTCGCACTCATGTACAATTACAAAGATCAAGGAACACTATAGATCATGATATATGTTACCTTGAGCGTTATCTATTATCCCTCGTATTCATGGTTTCTGTGGAGGTTTGTAAAACATCATCCTTGTGGAGCTTGACGAAGATTTCTGATGGAAGGCTATATTTGCTTGAGCCTTAGAGGCTTGCTTGAAAGATGATGTATTGTCAGAGATGCCCTGGTAGGAAGTTGTGTTTGTTGTTGTCAAATGTAAGGTTAATTGCATGTGTATTTTCTTATTATGCTTGAAATACGCAGGGTGCCTTGATGTGTTTTTTTTTTTTAATCAAACACAATATTGGGAGAATGCATGACGAGTCACCTAAACATATTTGGTAACTCTTAGTCTTATACAAGAGGGTTGGTTCTACACTTCTACCAAATCGCCCTTATTTGAGACATCATCTCCCTTCCAGTTCTTGTCTCTAGTCTCAACCCAGCGAGATCATCTCCCAACCAACTTCCCAGCACCTTTGTAATGAGACTGGTCTGGGGATTCAGTAATACACCCAAACTCCATTCCGAATTTTCTTCTTTGAAGCTAGCCTTCCCGCCGCCATAGCCCCTTAATTATCAAACCCAGTCATTGGATTGCACATGTGCAAGACGTAGACGACGAATCGGGCCGGCGATGAGTAATTTTGTGTTAAATAGCGACAATCGTGGCTCGTGGATCAACTGTACCGATATTGTCCCAACTTAGTCACCTCAGAAGTGTTGGGTTTTAGTCACAAAAGGTCTCGGTATAATTGGTTATTATCCACCCAGTTATAAGTTTTATTTTTTTGTCACTTCTTAGATGTGGAATCTCTCTTTTCCAACACGCCCACTCACGTGTAACCTAATTTTTAGGTCTGCACGTGACAGATTAACATCCCACATACTGGGATGAAATAAACCAAGATCCAGTAACCAACGACACTTGGTGATTATCTAATCGGAAACTCTCCGATGACATGATAATGACACCCATCTTGGGTCCATGACAAAGTGGCACCCAACTCGGGCTCACGACAGATTGGAGGCGCGACTGGAGAGGGACCCGTTGTAATACCATGTCAAACAGCGACAAACGTGGCCCGTGGATCAACTGTACCGATATTGTCCCAACTTAGCCACCTCACAAGTGTTGGGTTTTAATCACAAAAGGCCTCGATACAATTGGTTATTATCCGCCCACTTATAAGCTTTATTTTATTTGTCACTTCTTAGATGTGAGATCTCTCATCTCCAACACTTTGGCTATTTTCTGCAATTTCCGACGACGTTTGGGTCTGCATGAGATAAGAACATTCATTCACTCATTATCATCTACATGCCTGTGTAGTTCGTTTGTGAACTTGATCGATGTATAACGATTTACGTTTTGCCGAGCTCATCGACGGATTCGACGCCAACAATGACTCCGACAAATTCTGGGTGAATGAATATCAAATTACAATTTCTATTTGATGTAGAATTAGGATTCAACTCTGCCTTGAATACTTAATGATAATCTATAAATAAATGCAGTTACTTAGGTGACGATCGTTTAAGAGTTACTTAGGTGACGAATGTTTTTGGTTTCATCCCCTAAGTCAATTATTCTGGTAGTGCCCAGTTGAAGTTCTTGACAGCGAAGGGTCCGAATTTGCTACTGATTTCTGAATAGAAGATTCCGGAGCTGCAAAACTTCATGTTGTTGTGTCCATTTCTTCTACTTGTCTCTCTTTCTTGAACACACCTAGCCGATGAAGAAACTCATTGAGATCAATCTGCGGCTTCTCCTCCTGTTGACGTAATCTCTACGTCTTTCTCCTTATTCTATTAAAATTTCTTTCTGTCCTCAGGTAATACGAGTTGGATGTCCGTGACTTTAAAAACTTTAGTACCCTTACTTCAATCACTTCAGTGGTATTGGGACATAAGCAATATGTTGTTGCTTACAGAATGAGAGCACAGCTTTCGTGAAGGCACCATCCATGCTTGGTAGAAATCCATTGATAGCAATTAAACGTTATGCTTTAGAAATCTTCTAATAATTGTAGCATAAAATTTGTATTGATCCCTGTTCCTATTGTAACTTAGATTGCAACTAAACTTTTCGATCTGCTTTATAAATTTTCAAATAATTGAAACATATAAACTGTAGTGATCCATGTTCTACCATAACTCCGAAATTTAGAGGCATACGCAGCTTACATTTGAAGATATAAACTACCGCAGAATAGAATTAAGAAAGAAAACACAGAAGAGTACGAGAAAAATTAGACTAAACTCACCGGTGTGCTTCGTTGCAACAGGAAAGTGGAAAAAAATGTCATATTCTAGAGCATGCAGTATACACAGTTACACACAGGTACACTCAAGCACATTAACACTACTCTTGATGAATCAAACTAGCCTTGGTGGTGATCAAGAGATCCTCTCGCTTAACAAGCCCAGCGGAAATTGCTTCGATCTGCTAGTGCCTCCCCAACTTCTGATTCATTCTTGTAATCAGCTGAAAACAGCACTATCTTGTCAATATTCATAAATACACCCAAAAAGGTAACTTGTAGTACTACCGATACCGACATTGATGGTGGGTATCAACTCCTGGATGTTTATCTGCAGCAGCCTCGACAGCAACAGAGCAAGATATCTCGGCTGAACCACCACCATAGACGATAGAATTGTTACGAATAAGGTTCCTAGCAACACAGAGAGCACCGTGGATACTGCGCTTGGTCTCATTTATCATCATTTTGTTACCTCCTCGGATAAATATGGTTACAGTGCTTGAATTCGCACAGTGTTCAATGTACAGCATTCTATCTTTTGTAGTACCAAATGATTTTTCACGAACCAAGCCAGCCTTTCCCAATTTATGGTGTCAACTCTTGGAACCTGGGCACGATTCTTCCCCCTGTAGCTATTGCAATCAGTTCCAACTCAGTAGGCAAGTTCCAAGGCATGACTTTTCACCACCAACCCATCTGACAGCAGGCAAGTTCCTGTGCATCAATAGGTGATTTGCTTCATCGTCAAACCCCCATTGGCAGATGACCAAGGTAGCACCAGCATCCTTGCATTTTTTAACCATCTGATCAAAATATTCCTGTTCTTGCACACGTAGAGTCTGAAACTTTTCCACTGTGTCCATATCAACCTTATGCTTTGTCTTTGGTTTCGGTCGCTCAAAGGGACAAGTCAAGATAGCAATTTTTGCATCTTCTTGGGCATTTGTGGATGGCTCATATCCTTGTCAATAAGAATACCATAAACCAACTCAGTATCTTCTAACTTGCCTCCTACTTTCCCCTCTACTTTGATCAAATCGAGATTCACATCTTGTTGTAAAAATCAGTGATATATTGCATATATAATTAATAAGCTGAATTATAAATAATTATAAATCAGAAATGAAGAACACGGAAAGAAATTCAACAAAAAATACCGAACGATTTGTGATGGAAGAACTAGTCGAGACGTGTGTGATACCACACTGTCCTTAAGACGTTTACGCCTCCTCTACCGGTGCAAGGATACTTGGCGCTTGTCTCCCAGGATATAACGACTAAACAATTCTAGAAAGTTGCACTACTAATTAGAACCCTCAACGAACTCGAAAGGTACCTCTATCTATCACCAGAGAAGATCTAAGAACTTTGAGAGTGGGAGAGAAATGTGTTTCAAATGGGATTATTTTACAATGAAAGGATGGTGGCTATTTATACTGTGAGGATTTGCAATCAGCAATTAATAAGATGGCTGTTACAGAAATCAAAAAATCATAACATATATGAGTTACATATGTTACAAACATTGATTTCAATTCTGTTATAATTCTCCATAACACACAATAACTCAGTTGTTACAAAAAGAATTTGAACAGTCAAGAGAATTTGAAAAGTCAAAACCGAATTTTCGGAAATGCAAAAAGAATATGCGTCCCGACCCTCAATTCGGTGTTGCATTCGTGTCCGCAGGTCGCACGGGCATACACGAGTTTCCCTTGCGACCTAGGATTTGCACCCCCCCTGCGCGTGCGGGAGAGGGTATAAGGGGGCTTACACACTTTACAATCCATACACAATGGATTCTATATAAAGGCTTTTCAACACTTCTCTTTTCCAATGTGGGACAATTACATTTCTCTCATTCTAAGTAGCCATCTTTGAGTGACAATTTCTTATTCACCCACAAATCTATGTTCATCTTTGATTAATTATAAGTTTAACTTAATTTAATTAATCAATTAAAATTTGGTTTTAAATGGTTTTTCCAACCATTTTCCAACAATTCCCCACATGAATGAAATTGGCCACCAAAGACTCGATAGAGTTTGGAGATAGATTTCTACGGTTGAAACCTGCATAGGATAGGTAGGTTTGACCCTTTGAACCTTCCCTTATAAAAGTATGCTTACTTTACTAACTAAATAGTAGACGCGATGTCTTTGAACTATTCGTCATTTGTGTAAATAATAACATACTTTACACAGGAGTCTCCCTGTTACACTTCGGTTCTCATTTTTGTGCCCATTTTGGCCATGGAACACACGCCTGGTTCTGCAAGTAGTTTGATAAGAGTTATGCCCTCATTAACTCCCCTAGAAGCGGCCCCACTTCTCTCTTGCATATGTGATCTCTTAATTAAGAGTAACCCGCATTACTCTGCTCGATTTCTCGACGCATAAGAATCATTAAAAGTTTTAACTTAACCTCATCCTTTACGGGTATCACTGGTTTTTATCATAGGAATGGACTTGGGGAACTCCCCACAGTGATCCGAACTAATCTCTACAGTTTGGTTTTCCCTTTTGAACCTAGATCTTGGGATCTCCAGTCAGCTAGGTTGGGTATCCACTGTAGTGATTTTTAATTTCCAATGGGCTTTAGTCCCATTCCCTTCGATGATTTTTCAACTAACTCTCTGTTTAACCCTTTAGTTAAAGGATCAGCAATATTATCCTTAGACTTTACATAGTTTATAGAGATAACTCCAGTTGAGAGTAGTTGTCTAATGGTATTATGTCTTCGACGAATGTGTCTAGACTTACCATTATACATCTTACTCTGTGCCCTGCTAATTGCAGATTGACTATCACAATGTATACCGATCGCAGGCACAGGTTTTATCCATCTAGGAATGTCCTCTATGAACTGGCGTAGCCATTCTGCTTCCTCCCCACATTTGTCTAGTGCTACAAACTCAGACTCCATTGTGGATCTAGTTATAACTGTTTGTTTTGAGGACTTCCAGGACACGGCTCCACCCCCTAGCGTAAATACATATCCGCTAGTAGACTTTGAGTCTTTCATGTCAGATATCCAGTTCGCATCAGTGAACCCTTCTATAACAGCTGGGTATGATGTGTAGTGCAACCCGTAGGTACGAGTATACCTTAGGTATTTGAGTACTCTTCCAATCGCTTACCAATGCATAGCTCCAGGATTACTCGTGTACCTACTTAGCTTATGAACCGCATAAGCTAGATCTTGTACAACTTATTAAGTACATTAGACTCCCAATTATTCTTGAATACTCTAATTGAGAAACACTTTCACCTTTATTCTTGGACAAATGTAGATTCAAATCTACAGGAGTTCTGACAATTCCAGAACCTTCCTTGTCAAATTTCCCAAGAATATTGTCCACATAGTGTATTTGACTCAACACTAGCCCTTCTGATGTTCTCGTAATTTTAATTCCTAAAATGACATCAGCAAGTCCCAAGTCTTTCATGTCAAACTTAGAATTCAACATGTCTTTAGTAGACTTGATTATCTTATCGTTGCTCCCACTGATAAGCATATCATCCACATACAGACATAAAATGATATATCCATTTTCAGTGTCTTTGATATATACACACTTATCACCTTCATTTATTCTAAATCCACTGGTGATCATGGCATTATCAAATTTCTCATGCCATTGTTTTGGTGCTTGTTTTAAGCCATATAATGACTTAACCAATCTGCACACCTTCTTACTCTGAGAAGGAGCAGAAAAACCTTCTGGTTGTTCCATGTAGATTTCTTCTTCTACATCTCCATTTAGGAAAGCCGTCTTTATATCCATTTGGTGTACTTCAAGTTTGCGCAACGCTGCAATTGCAAGTACCATCCGTATGGATGTTATTCTCGTCACAGGAGAATAAGTGTCAAAATAAACCAAACCCTCATTTTGCCTATAGCCTTTAATAACAAGTCTAGCCTTGTACTTGTCTATTGACCCATCAACTTTTAATTTCGTTTTGAAAATCCACTTGGAAGTCAAAGGCTTACATCCAGGTGGCAAATCCACTAATTCCCAAGTGTGATTTTGCATGATGGAGTCAACCTCACTTTTGATTGCTTCTTTCCATAGAGGACCATCAATAGAGCTAACTGCCTCTTTGAAGGTACGGGGATCACCTTCAACCATATATGACAAGAAGTCAGGTCCATAGGACTTTGCGGTCCTTGCCCTTTTACTTCGTCTAGGTTCAACCTCAGACTCAGATTCGGACTTCGACTCAGATTCTTGATCCTGAGCATCATCAGTTTCGGCTCGGTTGTCTTCACGTGCCCGTTTAGAAGAATTAAATTCCTCTCTAGACTTCCGTGGAAATACATTTTCAAAGAAAGATGCATTTCTTGATTCCATTATCGTATCCTTATGAATTTCAAGAATATTCGAATCGTGGGCTAGGAATCGATAAGCCGAATTGTTATGTGCATATCCAATAAAGATGCAATCACTGTTTTAGGCCAATTCTTCACCTTTTTAGGTTTATGAATTTTCACTTTTGCCAACCATCCCCATACTTTTAAGTATTTGTAGGATGGTTTTCTCCCTTTCCATAACTCATATGGAGTTTTTCTCTTCTTTCCTTTTGGGCACCTTATTTAAAAGGTAATTTGCCGTTAAAATCGCGTCTCCCCACATGTTGGGTGTCATCTCAAAACTGAGTAGCATAACATTCATCATATCCTTTAGAGTATGATTTTTGTGTTTTGCTACACCATTTGATTGTGGTGAGTATGGAGCAGTCCTTTGATGTATAATCCCATTCTGAGCACAAGTCTCAGCAAATGGCGATTTATACTCACCCCCTCGGTCACTTCTTAGTGCCTTAATTTTCTTGTTGAGTTGGTTCTCAACCTTTTTATAGAGAATGAACTTCTCTATGGCCTCACTTTTGCATTTTAGCAAATACACATAGCAATATTTCGTGCTTTCATCTATGAAGGTAATAAAGTATTTATTATTCCCTCTAGATACCGTTGATTTTAAATCACACACATCTGTATGAATCAGATCAAGGGGTTCATTGTTTCTTTCAATACTTTGGAAGATGATCTAATCAGTTTTGTCTCTACACAAGTTCACACTTGTGCATGTTAATTGACATATATTATATTCTTCACTACCATAAATTAGGAAGACTCATATAGGTGTAATAACTAGTTTTTGAAAATAAACAATCCACCACCTATGGTTCTATGTCAATTTCAGACAAAACACATTTTTCAACACGGAGTTTTATACTCATAAAACCCTTAAGAACATACATCAATTTATTCGATAATTTCAGTTATGTTCTACAGATCAATCCAAAAACTTGGCTTGGTCATACCATAGCTCTAAGTCATTTAGTCCCCAGTCATAATCACTGACTTTTTCCATGCTATCATCTGATATCATACAACAGAGGTTCATGTCTGCAACCTCCTGAGTGACGGCTTCAATCAGGTTTGCCTCCTAAGAACTTTGAGAGTGGGAGAGAAATGTGTTTCGAATGAGATTATTTTACAATGAAAGGATGGTGGCTATTTATACTGTGAGGATTTGCAATCAGCAATTAATAAGATGGCTGTTACAGAAATCAAAAAATCATAACATATATGAGTTACATATGTTACAAACATTGATTTCAATTCTGTTATAATTCTCCATAACACACAATAACTCAGTTGTTACAAAAAGAATTTGAACAGTCAAGAGAATTTGAAAAGTCAAAACCAAATTTTCGGAAATGCAAAAAGAATATGCGTTCCGACCCTCAATTCGGTGTTGCATTCGTGTCCGCAGGTCGCACGGGCATACACGAGTTTCCCTTGCGACCTAGGATTTGCACCCCCCCTGCGCGTGCGCGAGAAGGTATAAGGGGGCTTACACACTTTACAATCCATACACAATGGATTCTATATAAAGGCCTTTCAACACTTCTCTTTTCCAATGTGGGACAATTACATTTCCCTCATTCTAAGTAGCCATCTTTGAGTGACAATTTCTTATTCACCCACAAACCAAATTACACAAACAAACATATGATCTTGTAGCCCTCATTATGGAGAACTCAAATCTATGTTCATCTCTGATTAATTATAAGTTTAACTTAATTTAATTAATCAATTAAAATTTGGTTTTAAATGGTTTTTCCAACCATTTTCCAACACATCCTTCCTCTCTAAATCAGCAACAGCAAGAACTGCTCTGACAGCAATCTCAGCAAGGGGGCGCTTGCACCGATTGACAATCTTTGATGACAAAGTAGTCATGCAAGTCTGAACCAAAGGCTCAATATTCTCCAGTCCAAATTCAAACTTGTTCGAAATATGCTACAAATGATCAAAAGCTATCCTGGACGCCATTTCATATCCCTCTGCAACCCGAATGGGGTGAATACCACGCTCCAAGAGCCGCTCCGCCTGCTCCAGCAGTGAACCAGCCAACACAACAACACTAGTCGTGCCATCACCGATTTCATAGTCATGACCAATGTTTTAAAAAGCGAATGCGTACCCTAAGGCGTTTTCGTGAGAGTCTTGAACCTTAGAACTTGAGGCGCATAAGGCGTAAGCCTTATGTTATAAAAAAATTAGTCGTTAAATGTGTAAATATATAATTATACACATAAAAAAGAACAAATATATATAATGAAATTCATAATCCAAACGTTTTAGATAGTTTTCATCAAATTAAACACATTATATAAATAAATATAAAAATATACTTACAAAATTTATTTTGTAAGGCGTGGTAAAATGCTTAAAAGGCGTAAAAAACATAACATAAGGCGTAAAAGGCGAGCCTCATTGTCCAGACCGAAAAACAAAGGCGTTATGTAAGTAGTTTTAAACTTTTTAAACCTCAAGCGAGCCTTGAGGCGAGTTTTTTAAAACATTGGTCCTGACTCTGTGACAGCTCAACCATCAGCTTCGCGATTTGATTGTCCACATCCATCTGCTCCAAGATCATGGCACCATCATTCGTGATAGTGACCTCGCCGTCGGGGCTCTGGAGCATCTTGTCCATGCCCTTACGTCCGAGTGAGGTGCAGAGGATTTTGGCGACGGCTTTGCCGGCGACAATGTTGGCCTTCTGAGCATCGAGGCCTCTCAATCGGGACTTCTGCTCCTGCTCTCTGAGGATTATAAACGGTCGGCCGAACTCATCGAAGGCCAGCGCCATTAATGCGATGCTCCGGTCACTGCTCTCTTACAGTGAAGTTTAATATGGAGCTAACATGTTGATTGAAAACATCCATGTAAAGGATCTTCTGACCAATGACTTTTTCTTCAAGTGACTGCTCTCGGTACAGAATGATGGAGCAACGGATACATCAGGTGACTATGAACAACTTTTTATGCCTCATAACAATTTGAATATAGCGAATTGATAATCAACTTTAGCTTTGGTAGAAGAAAAATATTGTCTGGTATATAAAACTATAAATTCTTATTTTCACTCTACATGGAACTTCGTATTTGTGCTGTCTTCAAAGAAAATGATATGAGGCTTAGCCAGATGCAACATACTTCTATTGCATGTTAATCCATAGCAAATCACCATGTTGCAGATTTTTTCCGACCCAAGTAAACCAAAACTCAACAGTGAAACCCACCTTCAGCTCAGTTAATTTTCTATCAAATATGTAATTCAATCTAAAATACTTCATTTGCTATTTTCTGTCTATCTCATGCGAAATTCAAATTTCCAAACAGTCCACGCCTTGAGAATTTGGGATTTTTCATTATACACCTAATTTTTTGATCCCATTTTAAACTAAACTCGCTCTCACTTTACGCTAAACTATTCGTTTTTATTTTAAGAAAAATTACACAAATTGCCACAATTTAAATATGCTAAACATATATAAGTCAACTTCCAAATATAACGTCAACATTAAATACCTTAATTGTAGATTTTTTAATTGTGATTTCATTAAATTTGTCATAATTGCCAAAATGATGGAGTTTTCCTAATTCAAATGTTTTAATATATTTTATTTTCAGTAATATAAACTTTCTAATTTAGAGGTATTTAAAAATTTTGCCTCACTAAAAACTGATTTAAAATATTTACCTATATATTATGATTATATTCTCTCGTCAACCTATTTCTTAGGTATATACTATCCAGAGTGAAGCTTCACTCTGAAATTTTAGAGTGAAGTTCCAATTTTGGCACACTTTTCGGTCAAATTTTTTCCCCATAAGAGATTCAATATTTATATATGTTATTTAAGATTATCTCTATAAAGTTTCATCCAATTTGATAATGATTTGAGCTTTTAAAATTGAGATTTACACGAACGGTTCACGTTGAACAGTTTTAATTCATTCATTGATTTAATCTAATTTCAATACCTTAACGATGTCCGAATTAGATGAAATTTTGTAGAGATGATCTTGAATAGCATACCTAAATATTGAATCGATTATGCTGAAAAAAATTGATCGAAAAGTGTGCCAAAATTAGAACTTCATTCTGAAATTTCAGAGTGAAGCTTCACTCTGGATAGGGACTGTATATATATACCATTGTGAGTTAACCATGACTATTCAATATGTACATGGTCTTTAAACTCTTTTTCTTTGTATGATACCTGGATAATAGATTTTTTGTTAAAGATTTCTTTGTTCTCTTTGTTAGATTACTTACTATACTATACCTATAATTGAGGGAATAACATCTTACATGCATTTAGGTTAAATTCGATTCTCACTTACATATTAGCTATTTTGTAGGTAAAGTGTGAATCATGCAATTGATATGAATCATATGAGAATAGACCCAACAAGAGAAGAAGAAAATTAAAGCACAAAAGACATACCTTACAAGTAGATATTTGTGGCAAGACAAACACCACACTTGAGTTTAGAAGCTAAGTGAAAACATAATCACAACAAGTATTCTGCCAATTCCTTGATCTAATCATCAACCCTTTTCTTTTCTTTTCCTTGATCTAATCACCAACCCTTTTCTTTTCTTTCTAAACTCTTGTTCTTCATAGACATAAGAAATAAGTATTGTATGCATGCTTGCCTCCTACTATTTCTTACAAGCAAGACAAACATATTCTCTTCAGATTTTTAAACCAAACCTGGATTTTATATATAAAATGGATACTGTTAAAATCAACATACATTGAAATATATACTCAAGTCAATAATCATCTGAATTTAATGGTGTAATCTATTATGGTAAAATAAAAGCAAATCAATATTTTAGCATCATGTTTTAAATTCAAATGGATGATAAAAAGGAAATAGTGAATTTCAATTATTGTCAACAACTATATTCATGGAAGATTTTTGTCTAATGTTAGAAGGGCAATATAGTCAATCAAAAGTATATATTGGGTGTAGATTAAATAAAATTAGAGGTATGAGTTTAGTTTAAAAAATGTGCTCCCTTATTGGGTTTATCTCTAATTTTCTCTGAGAATTTAGCTCAGTAAAGACCATTTTATGACTTCCAGTGGTTTGAGAAGCTTTTCTTTAGCATTCCATTCGGTAGAACACATACATGTGAAAAGTCTATATTAGAAACTACTCATATAAGATGAAAGAAATCTAAGTATTTAAATAGAGGCAGCAGAGGTCATTGTATTAGAGAGCCATTTTAGCAGTGCTTCTGTAGCTTGTAGCTATAATAACAATTTGGGTAGCCATTCTGAAATCGGATTTCATTTCCTTCTATGCTTGTTATGGATGGGAAAATTGCATGATTCTCATGAACAAAACCTGTAGCGAACATTTTGGTTTGATATCAGTCATATCATCACACTACTAAAAATTGGGGCTATGGAGACATATATAATAGGGACATATATGCATTTGTCCCTATAAAACAACAAATAGAGACAAATAATGGTAAGTGTCCCC
Organism: Argentina anserina; assembly: GCF_933775445.1. NCBI lineage: Eukaryota > Viridiplantae > Streptophyta > Magnoliopsida > Rosales > Rosaceae > Argentina > Argentina anserina. Next base: position 8,242,624 of record NC_065873.1, on the reverse strand, counting down.
ATTGTGAATTTAGGGACAGGTAAGTGTGCCCATAATGAGTTTAGAGACATAAAAGTGTCCCCATTGATGATAAATAGTAGTTCTAATACGAAAATAACAACACTTCTTATAGTGTAATAGGTATTGTGTACGGACTAATATCAATTTCTACGCACACGACTTTGAAGGCTTTGACATCGACGAGGCTGCCGACGGCAACAAAATCCTTCGTATTCTCATTGATTTACATATGGGAAATCGCCTCTCTACGACCTCGAGGTGGTTGAGCCCAACCTGTACGACGATTCGCCACCTATGTACAAACCCCATGCTTTCATTCACCAAGTCTAGCTCTTTCCTCTACTGGTAAGTCTCTCTATGAATCAATGGTTCGAATTTGATTTACTTTGGGATCACGATCTGGGGTTTTTGAGGCTCGCTATTTAGTGTTTTTGGATTATAGATTTGGGACTTTTCTAACTAGATGCTAGCTGCTTTGTCCCTCACATTATTCTGGGTTTTTGGGTTGTACGCATAATTCTGGGCAGGTGAAAAATGATATTTTGAACAAGGATAAGGATAATCGTAGAGTTCGTCTTCAAACACAACGACACGATCCGGTAAGAGCAGTTTCAATTGATATCCTTGAGAGTTTCTTTTTATTGCTTCATTTAGTATTTTTGATATTTGATTCAGGAAACAGTTATTGTAAAAAATTGAATTGAATTTCAATTAAGTGGAATGAAATTAAGCATGAGAACATCTTTGTTCCCCTTGACTTCACAAAAATCTTCTCTAGACTCTGTGATGATTAATCATGTTGAAGATAGATGGTCTAAACAAGCATATAAAAGAGGTAGTTGATATCACAATCTTATACTTTGTAACATTTTTTCTTTGTTTTACAATGTCTTGATTTGTTGTGTATTGGTTAATCAAGTAAAATGGCAACTCTTGATGAGTTTGCAGCTAATTTTGCCCTGTAAAGTAGCTAATAAGTACAACATTTGAGAAAAATACCTGATCTATCATAGAAGTGATAGAACAAAAACCTTAGTTGATTATTCTCTCTATTATGTGGCATAATTTAATCGTAGTATGTAATTATGTTTCCCTATTAGGTGTATCAAGGTGATAATCTTGGATGTCATTTATTTTTAGTGTACTATGAAAATTAAATCTTAGTGGGAATTGAGACTAAAGTCATGAACAATTTAGAATGATTTCTTCTGTTTTTTTTATTTTTAAATTTCCTTTTCAGGGGATCTTCTGAAGGCTTCTTCCTCTTCTCATCCTTCTAGTTGCTATTAAGGTAACATCTCTACACATGACTACAAGTTATTAAACTATTATTTCTTGACATGGTGTTCACTAGAATAAAGTTCTTTCTAAATTGCACAATCATATTAGTTCAAGTATAAAGAAAAGAATGTTCTAGCTACAGAGTGATAAATGCCAGCATTATATGTCATTTTCTTGATTAATATCTTTTCTGGTTTAATTATCACTATACAGTTAAATCACTCTAGAATATCAATATATTCATAATTTTGGTGCAGCTATTGCGGCTGCATTTTACCAGTATTGTGACTGGTTGGTTATTTTTTTATATTGCACATGTAGGCTAGAGAGCAGCTATTTCCAGTGAAAGGGGTGAAAGGTGTCCTGCATCATATTATTTGAGTATGTTAGATTTAATTTGCCAGTATAGTTTCGTAGTTTCACTTACTAGTCCTCATTAAATGGCAAGTATAGTTATATGAATAGATAGGTAAAGACTGTTCAATTATTTTATGTGGTGGTGAGTTCTTCTGTTATCTATATCTGCTTTAATGCCAACATCCCCATAAGTTTCAGAAGCAAATCAAGAGAAAATTGTTGCATGTAACAGTTTGGTTGTGCTTTGATTTACTCTCAGTTTTCCTGGTTCCATGAGCTTATCCCTCTCTGTATGTATGTTTCTGTCTTATATATTATATGGGATGCTTGCAAGCTTCTGCCTCCTGCTGAAATTGATATCAAAATGAAGTTATTTTCGTTCAGCCAAGGTTGGTTTGTTCATATATATGTATTACATAACCAACAATGTCTGTACTTATTAGTTTAATGGTGGTTTTCAGCTTGGAGCTCATCAAGTAGTTTGAACAATTTGGGCTCTTGTTATCATAAATACTGGGTATGTTGCATGTATCCCTTTCATATGCTGCTGAGTACATCTCAAGCTTCTAGCTCCTTCTCAAAGGAGACTATATACCATTTTAATTAATATGCCTTCTTTATACAAAGTGCAAGTAGTTCATTAACTAAAAACAATAGTAAGAATGCTTCCTTGCTAATATTATGTGTTTGGTGTCAATTCTAAAGTCCAAAGTAAGAATGCTTCTAGCTGTACTACCTTGTTGAAACATTAACTTGGCTAACAATGTATATAATCACAGGAGACAGGGCTTAAAGTTCCCAACACTAATTATTGTTTATTTTCTAATGTTGACAAGTAAAAGGAGAAGGTGTGGCTGATTTTATCAGGTCAGTTGCTTTGGCCACTAATACACCATCACACAACTTTATATTGAAGTGTAGCAAACAATTCGTTGGTTGTAAAAGTTTACAGCACTATAGAAACACAATTTATCTAAAATACTCATAGCCAGTATACATATGAGGCATTATTTGATTTATCTAACATTATTTTCTGTCACAATTTCTCATCTCTTATGGGCTTATGGCTGCAGCATATTGAAGATGTGAAGGTTGGGAAACTTAACTTCCACTATACAACCATTAATAAAAGGTATGTTAAGTTGTATGATTAATTTGTAATGTTCCTTACTAGGCTTTGTATAAATCAGCAAGAAAGTGTTTCTTACCAGGTTAGAGTATTAGAACAAGTATATCTGAAGTGTTGTGATTCAAGTGTTCAAGTTTAATTAAATTAGTTCTCCTTTACTATTTATAAAGAGGCATCTTTTAGAGAGTGAATGTAATACTGGATATTGTTGATGTATTGTTGAGTAATAGAAGATTTCAATGAAAAAAATGAGATTGTATTATTTTCTATCTTGATATTTTTATAATTTATTGATGTAGAGTTTGCAATTTAGTCCCTACACAAGGTGGGGGGGGGGGGTGAAGAGCCAAAAGTATTAAAGAAAAATCAAGCAATGGTGACATTTATATGCCCCCAATTAGTGAAATGTATTTGTATAAATGTATGGTATTTGTACTCTATTATGAGAAATTATGGGACCCACACTTATATTTGGGGACACTTAAATTAATTGTTGCATTTAGCAATAGGAACACTAGCAAAAGGTACATTTTAACACAAATGTCCCTATAGCTCAAATGACACAAATATATGTCCCTATAGGTAGCAAAAGGGACATTTGTTAAATGTCCCCTTAGGCCAGATTTCTTGTAGTGTCACTAGCAGCCAATCAATATAGCAGGATTGGAACAGTTTTTTTTCTTAAAGTCGCAGCAACACCAAATTACATATAAACATATCAAAGTACGACGTGTTTCAACAATTAGTTCAGATTACATTTTTGAAGATCATATATTACCATGAGATGAGCTTGCAACATTGTAGTTATAATCTGGAGTGAAAGGGAGTTGCTGAGTTTTGGAGAGATGCCCAATTAGAAGTTCTTCATAGAATTCTCCCACTGTGTCAACTCGTGTAGTTGGAGATTTCTGTGGAGAACATCTTTTAGGTTCGGTTTTATGAGTTGCCTCTCCCAACAAGACATTTGGACGACTTGTTGGTATTGAGTCTCTTGAATTCCTTGATTTTTCGGCCTTCTAATTATCAGTGTTTACTGTAAATCCATGGACATGCAAATTTTACATGATAATTGATGTGCAAATCCCAGTTCAGCAGCTAGAAGTTAGGTGCATGTAATGTAAGCATAGAAATTAGTTAACGTGCCCTTTGTTTGAGGCAAGAGATTAAGAGGCATTGTAACGTCTTAAATGAAAAGTTGCAAAGTCAGGGTCCTGATTCTGTACGTTGTTACATATAAGTTAGAACCCATCTCATGATGCACAATCAACAATGATAGAAGCTCTTAAATGCAATTTTTGGTGTTGGTGTTAAAAGTTTCATATTTCATTTCTCTTACCATATCCTAATGTGTTCTAAATCCAAATGATGCTCATCTGTGCTCCCTCCCATATCATTACTTCTGAACGCTCGAAGTTATGAAGTTGTAATTGATGTAGAACGGCTAGCCGAGGAGTTCGAGGAGCAGCTTGAGAAACGTATGGCGAAGCAAGGTCGTAAACTGGCATATGTTTCCTTCCTTGCCTAGGTCTACTTTTCCTTACATTCATAAAATTTCTAGTTCTAATAGGTTTGTTATTTCCTACTTCTAGTCTTAATAGGATTAGCCATATTTTAGAGCCTATATAAAGGCATCAATCTATGTATTATTCAATCAATCAATATCTTTCAAGTTATTTAGAGATTTATGTCTTATACTACTTTTATATTTCGGCTTGACGCTTGTCTATTGATCTTATCTTTTGTACCCATAGCTTTCACTGCGTTAGTTGGCATCAGAGCAGGTTTCGCCTACATTGATGTCAGGCTACGAACGAGAAGTTACTATCACCACAATCATCGACGCTGGTCAGTAGATTACTGCAATGAAGAAAATTTTTGGCGATATTCGTCAAGATATAACCAATTTATCAACTCTTGTTGGTCAATTGGCGACTACAGTGCAAAAGCTGTCAGAGGATGTGCAAGCTGGAGGATTTGCCCGAGGTCGACACCGTCGACATGAAAACAACTTGTAATTCTTCTATGGAGACTTACAAGTTGAAGAATTCTTGATTGGCTTTCCGAAGTTGATAGGTTCTTCAGCCTAATGGATGTTCCTGAAAACAAGCAAGTGAAGGCGGTTGCTTGGAAACCAAAAAGTACTGCTGCCTGTTGGTGGGATGATTTTCAAGAGTCACGAGTTCGACAAGGAAAAGAACCTGTCAAAACATGGCGAAAGATGAAATCTCTGCTTCGAGGACGTTTCTTACCTCGTGATTATGAGCAGACCTTGTTCGAGAAGTACTACGCATGTGCTCAACAAAACCGTTATGTATTTGACTACACTCATGAGTTTATGCGGCTTAGTGAGCGAAACAAATTAGAAGAAAGGGAGAGTCAAAAGGTTGCGAGGTATCTACTTGGTTTGAAGCCAGAAATCCGAGACAAGATAAGATTGCAAATTATATGGACTCTAGCAGAAGCCATGAAACTAGCACTGAAGGCGGAAATCTTACTAGCAAAACCTAAAGTTAATCAGCAGGCTACTGTGGGTTTTCGTAGAAATTGGACTGAGCCATCTACTTCGAAAGGGATACAAATTAAAGAGCCTACAACAGAGTGGCCAGCCATGATAGAAGCAAATGCCAGAGATCGAGGAAAAGCTCATATTCAATATTGATATGAGCACAAAGTGTGACGTTCTTAATACATTTATGCCCTATTCTTACTCTTTGTTACATCTTATTTAGTATGTTTTAGTTTCTTTTTCATGAATAATTGTCTAGGTAGAGCTTATATCAATTATGAGTGAATTGATGATGAAATTGTGCTAAGTGTTAAAAATCCTTGTTGAAATATGATTCCTTGTTCGAGTAGGATTCATCCTTTCATATTTCTTTGTTTCTAACGTACTTATTCTTATTAGGAAATACAATTCCATGTTGGAGAAGGAAAGCAATCCTAGTTCCACAAGGAAAGAGAAAAAGATACACTTAAAAGCCCAATCCATGCAAGAATAAAAATGCTGTGAAGATTTGTAGTCCAACTTCGACGGGCTCCTCTAGATAGCTCCGATCGAGTTAGAAGACCTACCTTATATGGATAGAAATCTATGTGAGTCTAGTTTCTGTATGATTTGGAATCAAATCAATATCTTATTCCTACATGGAGATATAACCGAATCATTACTCGGAGGTCTAGTGAGCTCGGCAGAATTATCTCAGCCATTAATTTGCTTTTGATCCAAGAGCTATGAGGGAAACTTGGGACATTGTTTCTCCTGCATATAGAGAACAAATATGTATCAGAATCTCCATAAATCCCTGCACCAAAGAATGTCAAAGAAGGCATGCAGCAAATTAATGAGAAGAGGTAAGAAAAATCAAATATGGCTGCAGCAATTAAAGACTTTTGCTGCCTCCCTAATTCAAAGGAAAAAATTTGTGCAAAATAAATCAGCATTAAAGGAGGAAGAAGATATGCAATTGATGTCCAATCCTTATAGAAATCAGAATTCTGGCAGTGCAGATCATCCAACTTTGACATGCTCTCCTGGACAGCTGAAAATGATTGAGAAAATGCATGATATATGGATGAAAAGCTACGGAATTCTAGTTGAAAATGCCAGTTGGAATCATCTCAATATCTATTTTCTAGAGAAAGTTATGGTAAGAACAAAGGACAAATGTCAGATTTGCCGAATCTAGGAAACCTCAACCAATTTGGTTTCAACTTTGTGGACTTTGTGGCCAGCCTCCCTCGGGTTTCTTCCTCTATATATGGCACCTCAATTCCACAGAAAAAGATCATCAACCTTGCTCACAAGACTTGCCAAAGCTCTGCCCAAACACTTTCATTCACCAAGCATCATAGAATCCGAATTCACCACCCTTCACTATATTTTCTGTCCAAAGCTTGGGAGCCTAGGATACCATACTCTTGAAGATCTCGTGCTATCTCTGTAAGGAACCTTGGAGGAGAATTATAAAGTGTAACTCTATGATCTTCATATTTAGTTTTCGAGTTTTTATGTTCTTGTTCTTAGATGATTTATGTTTAGGTTTTGTTAAAGTTATTTTTATTCTTGTCTATGAGATATTTGTAACTTTTGAATGACATGATGAATTAAAGTTTTTGATTTTAATTCAATGATTTTAGGTTTTATGCCATGAGTTTCTGTTTATTTATGTTCTTAATCCATCTTTGGTGTGTTCTTATATTGCATGTGTGATTAAGACAAGTAGTTGATGTCGCGTATGTTAATCATTCAAAGTTAAAAACTATTTTGATACAAGTAGTTGATTAATTGTTTGTCCCCTTTATTCCTCCATCGATTATGATCTTAAGTTCGACATTGGATAAGTGCTTTAAACATGTTGATTTCTCGTTGTGATACGTAATTGCATGATGAATTGGTATGTTAGATTTCGTAGCAAGACAAGTAGTTGAGCTCGATAATATCCATGTATTAGGAACTAAGTAGGAACTTAATGCATGATCGAATTTAAGATGAACTATGATACTTACGGCATGAACATGATTGAGAGTAGATTTCGTTACCTTTGTTCTTATGTTATTTGTTTGGTTATTGCTTCTGTGTTGGTTGGTTGATCACATGTATATATTAGTTTAGGTTTATTTTATGTTTGATCCGAAATATATCTCAAATCTTTTAAACACTTATGAATTCGTTGTTAAATGTTTGTGATTCTTTACCCTGGTTGGATCCCCGGTTTGTGAACGATACTCTCTTACTTTATACTACTAACGATGCTAACAGGATTAATATTGATCTCGAGTAATCGAACCGATCAAATATCAAACATCTACTTTTGAGTGAAGAGCAAGTGTATATGGAAGCGTTGTCTGCCTTCCCAGAGTGATGAAATGTGGTGGTGAGCATAATTTAGAATTTGGGGTGCAGATTTTCTCTAAATAGTATTGCAGAAATGGTAGTAAAAGCAGAGCATATCGATGCAAGTCGCATTTCTCTGCCTGATACGAGTGAAACTTATGCATACAAGTGTTTGCTCAAGTAGCTATGGTTGTGAGAAGCCTTTTTCAGAGTTCTGATGATAACTACTTGTGTTGTCCAACAGTTGGACAAATCCAAGAAAAAATATTTTGCACATTTCCAGCGGTATTGGAAGAGGGGAGTAGTACCATGATTGGTACTCAATTAGATATATAGAACAATAGTCGTATTCTGAGACGTATGTTTTAATGGATAATAGTGTGGTGGGACCACTTGCTGATTCAGTTGTGACCGGGAGGTCACGAATGTGGTGACTCGGGAAGTCATGATCCTCATGGACTTGTGTCCTTTCCAATGGGGGCTAAAGGATCGTGAGATCTTGACTAGTAGGTTAATTTATATTTTTGGTGATTCCTCGTATGACGAGGTGCTGAGAGTAATTTCCCTGCTATTTTGTCACTTCGGAAAAGGCTCAAGGTTGAGTTCTGTATTTCCGAGGTTGTGTTATTAGTGAGCCAAAAAGGGTTGAGAGGCTACTTGGGAGATGCAGGGTTAGATGAGTACTCTATCCCCTCAAGTAGATAAATTTCGAGGGCGAAATTTTTATAAGGAGGGGAGATTGTTACGACTCGAATCTTTTACGATTTGTGGCAATAATAGCTTAATCTTTTACTCAGAACGAGAGTCGTACCAAGTGTGGCGACTCTAAAAGTTGACTTTTCAACGTGTAAGTTTTTCGGGAAAACTTCCTTCATGGAAGTCGTAGAGCTCGTCGATACGAATTCGTATACACGCAGCACGCTTAAAATGGTTATTGTATGTAAGAGTTTTTAGCAATTTAAGTTTCTGTAAGGACAATATGGTATTTTCACTAAGACACCCTAAATTCTTAAACTTTCCTTCTTTACCACGGGGGCCGTACCTCTTTTCTTTCCTTTGCTTTTCTTTCTTTACTTCCTTCCTTCTTCTTCCCGAGGTTGCTTCCTCCTCCTCCCTGGCTAGTACCAGAAGGGCATCCTCCTGCCACCGATCTGCCAAACCACCATCACCAATAGACTTCGACCATCCCACTGTCCCGCCGATTAGAACCCCACTGAGCTCGACTACTTCATTACGTTCCTCTACGACTGCACGACGACCAAGGCGATCTCCGCCGTTGCCGCAGCTCCGGCCGATGCACTAGCCCTGTCATGTTCGCCTCCTCATCGCCTTCCTTCCTGTGTCGACGGATCTTTCCATCTCCAACGGAGAAGAGGGAAACGATGAAGGAAAGGCTGATTTTCTCCGGCGACCTCGCACTCCTCATGGCGTCTCCGACCGTCGTTTGGGTCAATTCTGGTACTAAACCTCATCCCTTTCCGAGTTCTTCCAGTTTGTATAATTAGTTTTAGGATTTGATGAGGGTTTCATGAATTTGATTTCTGGGTTTGTGTTCTTTGATGTCGGGACTGGTTTGGTTTTTGGCTTAATTCCAATCTCCTTGGGGTTTGTGGTGAAGCCTTGAATCATCTTGGGAGCTTTCGGGATCAAGTTGATCATCTGCTTTCGGTAACGCTTCACTGTTTGGGAATTTCCAAAGATAGAATTGCAGCTTTGGGTTCTTGTTGTAATGTTACTATAGTGGAAGGCATATTTTTGGTCTCCAATGAACTGAAATCAAACTAAATTGAGAATTTAAGAAGTGTTGATGTTTTGGGGTTTTACTGCTGTGTCGGGTTCATGGTGCTCTTGGCATAGCATGAAATTGTTATCCATGCTTAATTGATATGAAATTGGGAATTTTGGTTAATTGTTAGTAGCAGTAGTACGAGACGGTGAGGTTGTGGGTTAATTATGGAATTATAGTTGGGGTTGAATCTGAAATTGATGATGATGATTAACCAACCTGTGTTGTAAAGGTTAAGTATCATTTGGAAAGATTAAGGAATTAAGGAATTAAGGAGAGGTCATAGGGTATGTTATATTTGGGTTGTGGAGATTCGGTTGTGCTTGGCTTTAGAAATGGAGAAGTTGGATTATAGGAATTGGTGAAAATTGCTTGAATATCCTGAGTTGATTTCAGTTCTTTATTGAGTTGTGGGAATTGAATTAGTTAATGTTTGTCGAGTTAAATTGATATACTCGGGGTGAGGTGATGGATCATTGCCTACACGGTTAGTCTGGGAGTGGGTTCTCTTGGTGGTGTGTTTGTTGAACATCAAGAGATTTGAAGATGATGATGTATATATATATATATGTCTGGTTGATTCATGAAATTTGAAATTTCTTCTGGTTATTCATTCTATTAAGTTGACATAGTCAGTGAATTGGGATATGGAGCTTATAGTTATTATGTTGTTAATTGATCATTTGAGTGGTGATCAATTGTTAATCATGCAATTCCAAAAACGTTAAAGGTGATGAAGTATACAGCAAATGTTGTTATTGTGTGAACACATGAGCATAATATGGAGATCTAGCTTCATATTGGAATCATGCTAGTAATGTAATGGGTGGCCTTAGCAATTGAGTGCACCTTTTACAATCATTTATCGAAGGAAAGAAATCTGCAGAGATGGGATTTTGTATATATGAATGCATTTGGTGTTGATTAAAGTTCCTTTTATTAAGGGATTGATATGTAATTCAGTGTACTGTTGTATACAAGTGTGAACAAGAATTATGGCTTTGGATCAAGCATGATTCTTGTGAGAAACCATGATCAGGGTTTGAAAACTTGATTTGATTCTTGTATACCTTGTTTACTTTATTTACCTTTATGGTAAAATGGTAGAAATAAAATGGGTGTCCATAGTAATTTTATTTAATTATTATGTGATCAATATTGAAGATAAAAGTGAATAACTGAGTATATGCCGATATTACATTATCGAGTGGTATTCGTTGAAAGCGTGTTTTCGCTTTGATTTAGTAAATTCTCAGATTAGACGATGATTAGTCGTCGTGATTGTTTATGACTGTTAAGTTGAACTACGAATAGCTTGATCCCTCGTAGAGGGTACGTAGGCAGCCCAAACAAGGTTTGGGTACAACCACAATTAAATTAGATTAAATTTTGGTTTACTGGTTTTAATTTTGATTTTAACGCATAATTATGTTAATTATTGGGACGGGTAGTCTCATAATAAGTACTCTAAGCTAATATCCAAGGACTTACCAGATGAGCTACCACCGATGAGAAATATTCAGCATCAGATCGATCTAATTCCTGGAGCTAGCTTGCCTCATCTTCCTTACTACCGTATGAGTCCAAAAGAGAATGCAATTCTGAGAGAGAAAATTGAAGAACTGTTACGGAAAAGGTTCATACGCGAAAGCATAAGTCCATGTGTAGTGCTTGTATTATTAGTTCCAAAGAAAGATTGAAGCTGGGGTATGTGTGTTGATAGCCGAGCCATTAACAAGATCACTGTGAGGTACATGTTTCCAATACCGTGCTTGGAAGACATGCTCGATGTTCTTAGGAGATCTAAATGTTTCTCTAAGATTGACTTGCGGAGCGGGTACCACCATATTCGAATTCGACTTGGAGATGAATGGAAGACAACATTTAAGAGCAAGGATGGTCTTTACGAGTGGCTTGTGATGCTGTTTGGGCTTTCCAATGCCCCGAGCACTTTTATGCATCTCATGACCGAGGCATTACGAAGACTAATGGGCAAATGTGTGGTTGTTTACTTTGACGACATTCTTATCTATAGTAAATTAGAAGATGATAGGAACACGTTGTGCGACGTTCTTCACATGTTTTTATCTCCAATTGTACTTTGCTCAGCTCTTATTGTTGTAGTTTGAGTCATTTAGTCGAGTTAGGAGTCTATGGTGTCGTTGATTGCATTTTGGTGTTAAAACAGGTTGAAAATATAGAAATTGTCGAGAGTCTTATTTAAAGTAGGATTCCTTGTGTAACTAGGAAACCTAGTTAAATTAGGAGTCTTCATTAATTGGGATTTCTATAACATTTGTGATATATTGAGAATCCTACTTGCATTAGGAATCCTTTTTAGACTAGGAAACGTACCATTTAGGAAAATCTCACTTGAAATTAAATTTTTATTCCGTAACTTTCCTAATTTTACTCTCTTATTCTAGTAACTTACTTGATTTTTTATATGAATTATCTTGTCTTTTATTATTTTCAGATTTTAAAAGATGAGATTGTGTAGCTACAATAAAAGAATAAAATAGAGGAAAAGTCAAGCAAATGAGGAAAATAAAGAAAAAGAAGAAGACACCTAAAAAGGAGAAAAAAATGAATTTATCAAATGAGATTGCACTTACCAATGACAAAAATAAGTAAAAGAAAAAGAGAGAAAGAAAAAAAGGAGAATAAATAGAGATAATGCAAAAGAGAAAGAATGAGACACCTAAAAAGGAGAAAAATAAAGAATTTATTAAAAGATATTGCACTTACCAATGACAAAAATAAGTCAAAGAAATTGAGGAGAAAAAGTCAAAGCTATAATATTCAAGAAGCCAAAACTCTTCTATAAATAACACATCATTCACAAAGAAAAATCATCACTTCTCCTTAGCGTTTAAGAGTTGAAGTTCTACCAAAACACCACCATAAACTTCCCTCACAAATCAGCCAAGCCGTCCACCCCAAAACCATCATCATCTCCACCGAGTTTCACCTATTGCAGCCGTACCTCTAAGGTTCCTACAACGTGTGATTCTCGCAACTCATCTCCATGGTTTTGTTCATTTGTGTTAATCTATAATTCTTTGTCTATGAAGATTGTAAGTTGTTGTTTATGTGGAAGTATTTGTTTTGTATTTGTTTCAAAATTTTCAGTTTATATTTTTATTGTTGTGTTCTACTCTTCTTTTACTTGCTCTTAGATAATTTTCAGATATGTGCATACGAATTTAGTGCTTGAATGCAGTCCCTAAGATTGTATTTGAGTGCTATCTTCATCATCCATATTGACACAAATCGAATCATGCTCTAAGTAGGTTCGGTTTGTGTTAATTAAAGTGGGAAATTCTGGAAATTTACATGTACTCCATGGTGAGTGACGCCATCGTGAAGCATGTCTCCAACAAAGATTTAGTGTTTGATTTCTACCCTAAATGTTGTTAAGCTTGATTGCATGCAATTTAGGTGAGGCCCTAAGTCAACCTAAACGTCAATAGAAAAATCTTGCATGATTAGATGTTCCCCTAAGGCTCTAATTATATTTGTGTCTAAAAGTATGTAATCAGATGAATAGAATGCATGATAAAACCAAACTTGTAATTAAGTGGTGCATTGGTGAATTTGGTTTAGTTTGGTAAAGAGAAGTCGATTATGTAAGTAGTTTAGGTTTTTATTTGTTAATACTAAAAGTTTAGAGTTCCGTTCAATTCCCCGGACCGAATAATCTCTGCTTATTCTATACTAACGATGAAATTTTACAGGGTTTATCATAGACATCTTAGAACGTTCTATCAGAAGAAGAGCACCTTGAGCACATTAGAGAAGTCCTCGAAGTCCTTCAAGAAAATCAATTATACATTAACTTGAAGAAGTGTTCTTTCCTCACCAACAAATTGTTATTCTTGGGGAATGTAGTGAGCTCGGAATGAATACATGTGGATGAAGACAAGGTGAAGGAAATCAAGGATTGGCCTACTCCAAAGACCGTTAACGATGTGCGGAGTTTTCGTGGTTTAACGACTTTTTATTGGCGGTTTGTTCCAAATTTCAGGGCCATCACCGCGCCACTTACCGAATGTTTGAAGAAAGGAAAATTTTAATGGGGAGAAGAGCAAAAGCAAAGTTTTACTTTGATTAAGCATAAATTGTGCACAGCTCTGGTACTAGCTTTACCCAACTTTGACAAAGTTTTTGAGGTAGAATGTGATGCTTATGGTGTAGGAGTTGGCGCAGTTTTATCGCAAGAAAGGAAGCCGATTGCTTATTTTAGTGAGAAGCTAAGCGAAACTCGACAAAAGTGGAGTACTTATGATCAAGAGTTTTATGCCGTAGTTCGAGCATTAAAAGTTTAAAACAATGGGAGCATTATTTGGTGCAACGTGAATTTGTTTTGTACACCGACCATCAAGCCTTGAAGTACATTAATAGCCAAAAGAGTATGAGTAAGATGCATGTACGTTGGGCTACTTTCTACAAAATTTTCCTTTCGTTATCAAGCACAAGTCTGAGATCCTAAATCGTGTGGCCGATGCATTGAGCCGTATGAGCCAACTATTGGTAACTCTATCTCAAGAAGTGATAGGGTTTGAATATTTGAAGGAATTATATGAAGAGGATGATGACTTCAAAGAGATATTGCGTAAGTGCATGAGACAAGAACCATGCAGAGACTTCTTTCTTAAGGATGGTTATCTATTCCAAGGGAATCAATTATGTATACCTAGTTCTTCCTTGAGAGAGATTCTGGTATGTGACATGCATGGTGGAGGATTAAGTGGACGTCCTGGAAGAGACAAAACAATTGCATGTTCAGAAGAAAGATACTATTGGCCACAATTGAAGAAGGATGTCGGCAACATAATTCGGAAGTGTTATATATGTCAAGCTTCGAAGGGGCAATCACAAAACACAGGTTTAATTTATATATGTCATTACCGGTCCCTGATGGTATTTGGGAAGACGTTAGTATGGATTTCATTCTTGGGTTACCTCGAACACAACGTGGAGTCGACTCCGTCTTCGTAGTGGTCGATCAGTTTTCTAAAATGGCACACTTCATTCCTTGTCGGAAGACTTCTGATGCTTCTCATATTGCCAAGTTATTTTTCCGAGAAGTTGGAGCGCCCATATCTGTAGCTGTGGAATCTCTCTCAAGACTAGTACTGAGGCTCAACAAGAAAATGGGCTGCGGAGCAGATGATTACGAAGTTGACACCTTCGAGAGACCCTTCCGTTCAAACAACACTCGCTTCATGACCTCATCAACAGCGAGTGTGTACTAGTGATCAGTACAGGCACAAGAGAGATGATGCTTTTAAGAGAGAGAGAGAGAGAGAGAGAGAGAGAGAGAGAGAGAGAGAGATGCCTTCTAAATTCAGCTGTCTTAGATGTGTTGTAAACTCAGCTCTTTTTCTTCATACATTCATCTTGTAAATCCCTCAGAAACAAAACGGCAAGAAGCTTTAGATGCACACCTCAAAACTGGTTCTCTTCCATGATATGTCCTCAGAAGAATTAGCATGCAGCCATTCCCATGAACGTACTTTGGGAACTGCCATACTAATTCAAATTGAAGTTCTTATAGAAAGGCGAAGTTCAGATTATTTTCCATTCGTCTAAAATCATTATGAATGAACGATTAGTGTGTAGGTCAATAGTAAGATTTAGGCATGCTACAACAACGCAACTGAGAAGATGGATTAGAAGCAACTAACGTTGGTCATATACTTCTACTGTTCTACTGTTGCACATAAATTAAAACTGTTCCTTTTTTTGTCCCTTTAACTTTGAATAATCGGATAGTTAATTTACTACTGTCGGTTAAGCATATTAATCAAGAAGGCTCTCATTTACCATGACAAGAAGAGATGGGATTTCAAAATTTGAAATGGAGAAATGAGAATGTGTGCACTCATTTACCAAACTACGTACACTCGTGCATGCCCTCACTCTCACTTCTTCCAAGTTCCACCCCTCCATGGACAACTTGAGAAAATCTCCATTGAAGTCATGGAAGGAAGGCCCTACGGGAGGCAAAGGCGGTCGTCAGAACCCCATGTGAATATCGAGGCATTTGACAAATAACTTGGGCAAGGCTCTGCTTAGGTTCATTCGCCACGGCCGAAGAAACTGCCATGGCTTATGCAGAGGCGGATGTTGGCTACGGCTCTCCCAGCAGTTGCTGGGAGAAAATTTTGGGAGGCAAGCTATATAAATATATGCTGGGCAAAAAATCAGATTTTTACAACCCTATTATCCAACTAATCCAAGCCTAACCCAATCAACCCTGGGAGAAGTGGGATATCATTACCAGAAAGTCGGGAGATCGTACTTACACGCAACTCATGAAGCTTCTAATTATTGACGAAATTCATCTCCTCCATGACAATAGAGGTCCTGTTCTCGAAAGCATTGTAGCAAGAACTCTTAGGCAGATGGGCACTGCTTGAGGTTATATTCGGCTGGTGGGATTATCTGCCACGCTCCCTAACTACGAAGATGTAGCCTAGTTCTTACATGTTGATTTTGATAGGGGCTTGTTTCATTTTGACAATAGCTACAGGCATGTCCATCTTTCTCAACAGTACATTGGAATCACGGTAAATAAGCCATTGTAGAGGTTTCAGTTGATGAATGATATCTGCTATGAAAAGGTAATGGCATTAGCTGGAAAACATCAAGTTCTTATATTTGTCCACTCTAGGGCAGAAACAGCCATGACTGCTAGTGCTTTACGAGATATTGCGCTTGCTAATGATGCCATTTGTAGGTTCTTGAAAGAAAACAGTGCGAGCAGGAAAATTCTTCTCACTCATACTGAATTGGTCAAGAGCAATCATCTTAAAGATCTTTTACCGTATGTTTTTGCTATTCTTCATGCTGGGTTGAGTAGGGCAGACCGCCAGCTGGTTGAGGATCTCTTCGCTGGTGGGCATGTTCAAGTTCTGGTCTCAACTGCAACACTTGCTTGGGGTGTGAATCTGCCGGCTCATGCTGTCATAATCAAAGGGACCCAGATTTATGATTCAGAAAAAGGAGCATGGACTGAACTCATTCCTCTTGATATTATGCAGATGTTTGGCCGTGCAGGAAGACCTCAGTATGATTCATATGGAGAAGTGATAATCATTACTGGCTATCCTGAACTGCAATATTATCTTTCTATGATGAACCAACAACTTCCTATTGAAAGTCAATTTGTGTCCAGATTGGCAGATCAGTTGAATGCTGAAATTGTTTTGGGAACTGTTCAAAATGCTCAAGAAGCCTGTCACTGGTTGGAATACACTTTTCTGTACATTCGCATGTGTAGGAATCCTACACTGTATGGTTTGGAAGCTGATGTTCTCACTAAAGATCCAAAACTGGAGGAGAGGCGAGCTGCTTTGGTAAGCATCACTACACTAGTAGTTTACTCTTTTACTATCTTAAATAGATTTGTTTTCTCGTCATTTGATTGATGTGCCATATTACTTATAACTGTACATAGCTATCCCTTTAAATACTAGTACAATGAACATATTAATCTTGTGGAGGGGAATACTGATAGAATCATCCGCTGCATGTCAATCTATGAGTTTATTATGCACAGGGGGGTCACTTATTGACAAAGAAACATTAGGTTGGTTGGTATTTAAAAAAAAGGTATTAGGAGTTTGCTATGAATCATTTGATTAGATAGCATTTTAATCTATATGGGCAGAGGCGGATGTTACAGTTAGAGCATTATAAGTATCAAGTTGTTTCTGATAAAGATTTTGAAAAATTATCTTCTCTTGCGCAATTATGTAGACGATTAGTTGAAATAGACTTAGCAAAGCTTTTTCCCTTGGTTGATAGATTGATTCGTTTAGTTTTGACACTTCATGTTTCCACTGCTACTACGGATGGTGCATTTTCAGCCATGAAAATTATAAAGACTAGATTGAGAAACAAGATAGAAGACGGATACCTTTTAGGTTGTACGATGCTTCACGTTGAAAAGGAATATGTAGATGGTATTGACTCAGACTCAGAGACAATGATTGATCATTTTAAGTTTATTGGAGATCGTAAAGCGCAATTTAGATAAAGTATTTAATGTAACAGTTCTTAATGACTCTTATTTATTTACAATTCTTATATCTCCTTCGAATTATTGATGAATCATATGTAAAAATTATTTTTTTACCTTATTAGGAGTTTTCATTACGGTTGATGAATTTTTTTCCGCCCACCTAACTTTCGGACCTTAGATCCGCCACTGGGCTTATGATGACGCTGCCACCTGGAGACTCTATGGTCCTGATGCTTTTCTCAATCTTCCTCCCCTGCAATCCAACTCTTCCAACTTTTTCCAATTGGTACAAATATCTTCCAATAAGAGTATAAACCGTTCTCATTAGAATATAAACTTTCAGGCAATGGTAGATCTCAGGGGCACTATATCCCAGAGCTACGCTACCAAACACAGAAAATCGGTAGATGTCGAGGTACTTTTGCAGTTTTGCTCATTCATTGCTATACTCTAAGATGCTCCCCAAAGTACTCTATCAATCGCTTCAAGGATGCATACTCACTGCCTCAGTGTCACAGACAAGACAACATTGCCTTCCTGCTCTGTCACAGCACATTCATTTGCATGTGATCGCTCAGAAACCCAACCTGAGTAGTTTTACAAAATTCCCATATTTAGTTTGTTTAGGTTATAGGATTTAGGTATAAGTTGAGACGTCTACTCACACAGTTTTTATGCATTATCAACGGAACCAAGAGACATAAGTGTACCCCTCTATTATATTGGAGTTTGATCGAACCATTGAAATAATGAAGGCTTCCTTTTTCCCGCCCTGGAAGCCATCGACTGTTGAGATTTCTAAATCCTTTGCTTTTCTCCATTGTTTTTCAACTTCTTTAATTAGTATGAAAACCTGCAATACTAGATCTAATATAGTAAAGAGAAGATAAATACATATTCTACCAAAAAATATGAATACTTTAAACACCGAGGAGCTATGTCAACTCTTCACAGCATTCAGGTATTGACTATTCAATCCAATTTTGAATTACATGACCATATCAACATCTGTCTCTTAACAACATGTAAACATTTTTGTAGTGATCCACAGGAGTTATTTGATACATATATATATATATATATATACAATAATTGATCTTAATTCCACTTATGTAATCTTGACTTTCTTTATATTATATATACTTGAAAACTATTAATAGACCATATATACTTAATTAATCACAAAAATTTCTTTTTTTTAAAAAACTATTTATACATTTTTAAGGGGTGAAGCTACTGCTGAATGGGTTTGAGGACTTTGAGCTTGTGTAGGGAAGCATGCATCCCTAACAAGAGGGGTAACCAAGAGGGGCATGGTTTAGCTTGCAGTGCTCTATCAATGGTAAACTTTAATACGTATTATTCAGGGTTCAGGAGGTTGATCCTCCTTAATTGGCTTCACTACCTGAACTCAGTTTGTGAATAAAACTAAACCAAATATAGAATAACTAAAAAATAAAAAGATGAACTGTATAATTAGGAATCCATCTTTTCTTGTCAAAAAAAAATTACGAAAACATTTGTTACAGGGAAAACATAAAACATAACATATGTGACAAAGGTTATCATGGATGAGATGGAGTAATCTGCCCAGTCGGTCTCTAGTATTTATTCTGCCTCTGCATGATTTAGAAATAATTCCACTAAATTATTTTATGTTATTAAAGTTTTAAAATAACAAAGAAATGCATGTATTGTCAAAGCCAGCGAGGCAGCGAGAATATCCCTTCAGCACAACTTTCGTAGACTGCAATATATATAAAGGCCGTCTTGCAAAGAAGCTCATGAGTCATGAATGCTGATTCAAATATTAGGAAAGACTGCAATTCGTTTGCATGTCATGCCGAAAATTAATAAAATTGAATTTGCCTGGTTTGCACCCTTTGCATGAATAGAACTTCCTCAAAGAAGATAGCGGGCAGTTAGATATTCATATTTAACTTGTTAAGGATCCAAAACTGAAAGTTGAAATAAATGGAACGAATAGCCACACACAAGAATCTAAAGGACATTGAAGTTCAAAGTAACATGAAGAAATAAAATCAGTACGTAATTAGGAGTACCACTGATCTGTTTGATAGTACATGTTAATTAATGATGTGTATTAATGAAAGGGTGGTTAGAGAAAAGAGTTATAGGTATGATCGAACACCATGTAGAGACAGTAGAGTTGTTAAGAAACGTATATGAACATCGATCAATTTGAAGTTTACATATATATGGATGATGGTTCTATCTTCCAATGAACAATAATCAACATTTAGACTTTTATCTCGACTTATATATATACACAATAACACAAATAGCTAGATGGTCAAGTTCATAACTATATATCCTTCCCAGGTAAAGCTTACCAAACTTTCCTACTTCTCCAAAACTTCTTTGAAATACATTATTCCACCTTAGAAATTATAAGATGAAGGTATCTGAGATTTCCTATGTTATCTAGGAGAAACAAAATAAGCTAAGTTGTTTTTGTTGTGCTATTATTGTTTATTGTGATTCTTGTTTCCTTTTACATTTGCTTGATATATGGATCTGGTTAAATGTGTTTTCTGGTTGTCCACTTTCTATATATTGGACGATTTGATATGTCTTGATTTGTGCAGTGATTATGGGGGAGAGTTTTTATAGAAGCAGTGCATTTGTGTGAAAGGGAAGCATCTCTTGTGCCTTAGTGCTTTGTGAAAGAGTGGTTCTTACTAGTCGACTGTATTGAGTCTTCTGTAATAGCATAACTTGAGGAGTGCATCTGCATATTTTAGTCTTGTCTAGTTATTGATACAGTGTGGTGTTACTAGATCTAGCTTCTCTTTATGGTTGTAGTTTGATGTCAAACGTATTGGACAAGTAGACTATGTTGGTCTGTAAAGTGTGAGTTTATAACTTGTCATAACCCCATTTTTCCTCCCCCTTTCTCCACACCCGCGCCTTTAGAGGCGAAAATTTCCTCCCGACCCGACCCGACCCAACTTTTTCGGCCGACTCCGGCGGTTTCAGGAAACCGGGCCAACCTAGATAGCTTCGTCTCCTCCTTGTGCGCCTCCCTGTGGTGGTGGATCATGGAGTAGCACGCCAGTTTCCACGCATCGAAGCCCAGAAGTCGACCCGAATACCCTTCCGTGACTCGGTTGTGTTCTTCAATTTTCCGGCGATCTTCGGCGAGTTTGGGCTTTACCACAGGTCTCAAATTCCTTGCCTCAACATCGTCAACAACCCCTGCAAAGGTTTTGAGCTAAATCGAAAGGCAAGAACTCGAACCAAGAAATTTCAATTCCAAGGTTCTTGATTTGGGATTTTTCGAAAATTCTGAAATTGGACGTTTTAAGCTTTGATTTAGACTTTTTTGTGAACTAGAAAGTTGTTAGGAATGTCATTTAGATTGTGGAGGTGAAATTTGGAGGTCATTGGTGGCGGTCGGCGAACAGTGGCGCCGCATGTTCATGAATAGTACTGTGGCGCTGCATGAACAGTGTTCATGAATAGTAAAAACAGTAAACATGCACAGTGTTTTATGAACAGCATTTAGTTGTACTGAAAATCGTCACCTGATACTTTACGTATCATTTTCTAAGAATTTTATCATGCTATTAGGTGACTGAAGAAACGAGTGAGGAAACTAATTTCAGTATCGTGGAAGTTGCACGCAGGAAATAAGGTGCGTAAACCTCACAATGATCATCATGATCGAAGTAGCACTATAATTATTGAATTTAGTTTGAGTTGTCACCATAGTCGTTGCATCACTAGTTTATAAAAATTATTTTAAAAATATATTTTGGTTTAAATTATATGAACTTGATCGTCTACGGTCTATGGGTAAGTGAAACGGTATTTTAATAAATGATTTTGAAAAGGTTTTTGTGATTATGGACTATGGTGAATGTGAATAAATCTCATTATGACAAGCCTATCCTTTGTGGTGACTCATATTTACGTTTTCTTAAAAAGATCGAACTATGACATGTATATAATATAGTAGGTTGTGTATGTGTATAAAATAGTAAATACGATACATATATATGAGTTGCTATATTATATACTGTTACGTTCTTATTTCTAAATGAATTATTTTGTGGTAACTATATTTATTTTATTTGAGCAAGAGTCGCTTGTTGTAGTACAATAACATGAGTGGATTGTTATTGTACGTGGTTTTAATATTGAGTTTTGTTAAAACGTTTTCTGTCTTCGGACGTATGTTATGTCTTCGAATGTGTTTTTCTGTCTTCGGACGTGTTGGCATGTCGGAACCTAGCCTTGGCCGGGCGAAAGTTACAATGCAGTTAGAGCTCTAGTCTGTCTGCCGGTGTACTGACATGAGAGGTAACATATTGGTTACCGGCTTATGAGTACTCATTATTTTGGATATTGGGTAACAAGTGGTTGCCCAATGTCTGGCGGCGTACTGCATGATGGGTAACAGATGAGTATGAGTCTCATGAGTACCCGTATTATAAATGTATTTGGGTAAACAGATGGGTTGCCCGATTTCTCATGAGCACTTATATTTTCAGATATTATTGGACAACGAGTTGGACCGTCCAATGACTCATGAGTGGATTTATAATTAAATGTTTTCAGTATTTTCTTCTGTATTTATATGCGAGTTATATTGTTGTTTTACTCATACGAGCTGCAAAGCTCACCGAGTTTGTGTTTACAATCCCGGTGCACCTATTCGATGGTATAGGGGATAGTTCTGCATGTGTGGATTAGCAGAATTAGAGGGTTTTCGCTGAAGATTGTCGGAGATTTCTTTCTGCTGTTTGTGGTGAGAATTGAGTGAATTATACATTTCCATTAGTTGTGTATTATTCAAATCGACTGAGTCATGATGTGGTCTCAGTTTCGATACACTGTTATGATAAGATGATTTCAATATACTTGAGATTGTTTTAGAATTTTCATGGCTTCGAAGTCGAATTTTTATCATTTGAAATTTGGGGTCGTGACATAACTACACTACTTGAAGAAGTTTGTATTTTGATTATCATATAGTGGATTGATTGTATCATGTGGACTACACAAAAGTTCCGCAATGTTTTGCCTTGAGGAAGGTTTCACTGTAGTGAAAAATTGGCGTTCTTCTTTCTGTGTTCTTTCTTAATTTTTGATTAATAGGTTGTTATCTCCATCTAGTGTTTTTCATTTGGTACAAGAGAAGGTCACTAGACTTACTTAGTGAGATCCAGGAAAGATGGAGAGATCTTCTGTCAATGCACCTCCTCCATTTAATGGCGTTGGTTATGAGGACTGGAAGATGATGATAAATTCATTCATAGCTGCTCAGGACTCGAAATCTTGGCAATGTAGTTCATGGATGGACTGCCCCACTAATTGAAGATGAAAATGCAGATGATGGATCTTCCAAAACAAAACTTAAACCATACGACAAATGGACCTCCAATCTGTTACCCCTCTCGTAATACACCGCTGATATTGGGTAGCCACCCGCTACCCAACATCCAAAATACACCGAGTACCCATGTGCAGATAACCACCCGTTACCTCACATGCAGTACTAAGGCAGACAGACTAGAGCTCTAACTGTATCGTAACTTTCGCCCGGCCAAAGGCTAGGTTTCGACTTGCCAAACACGTACAATAATCTCACATCATATTGTACCAAAATCAGGTCCGAAGACAATTCACATTTTAACAATCACAATGTTAAAAATCACGTACAATAATCACACATCATATTGTACCACACATCACGTCCGAAGACAAATCACAATTTTTAACATTCTCCGTGATAAACTCATGTACAATAATCACTCATCATATTGTACGTTTTAAAATTTTCACGATATCACTACAATAAAAATCATAACAGTATATTATATAGCAAACTATATATATTCGTATTTATTACCATTCATACAATATATACATAGTTCACTATATCCTATACATGTCATATTTCATAAACACCTGAAGAATTACTTACAATATTCTCACATACTCATGCTCAATTTTCCGTCACCGAAATGACTATTTTTAATGCATTAATAACAGTACGTAATTTAATGAACTATATATATATTATGTACCTATTACCATTATACTATATATATGTAGTCCACTAAATTATATACATGTTATAATTCATTTGATAAACACACTTGCAAAATGTTGAATCACCACGAGGGTAGATTCGTAAATTCAGTGAGATTTTACTCACCTTATTGACTTGAGCGTAATTCCACAATTCGCGATGCTAATTCCTTTCCTCGATTTAACGATCACCTTAAAAGAATAAGAAAAGAATTTAGAATCGTTTCGTAAACCTTTAAATGCCAAAACAGTAATATACGGTTACTGTTCAGCAATTTTGGTTTATACGAAGTTCCTGTTCACTGTTCACTATTCACGGGTACTGTACAATACTCAATTAATACGTATTTCTGTACGTATAAATATTATATACGTATTTTTGTACGTATAAATATTAAATACGTATTTCTATACGTATAATATTATATACGTATTTCTGTACGTATAAATAATAATACATATTTCTGTACGTATAAATAATAATACGTATTTCCGTACGTATAAATATTAATACGTATTTCTGTACGTATAAATATTAATACGTATTTCTGTACGTATACGTACGATTTAATGTAAATACAAATTCAGTAAATAAAATTTACTAAATTACCCTTTTTACAAAATTACTTTTTACAATTACTGAAAGTAATTTATAATTACATTTACCGTAGGTAAAACTTAATTACATTTACCATACGTAAATAAAATTTACATTTACATTTACCGTTACACAGTAAATTACCAAAATACCCTTTCAGTCAAAACTAATTACACCGCCTCACACGGCGGCGCGTGTGGCACACGCGCCACCTCCGGCCGGCCGCGCGTGGGGCCCACGCGCCTTCCCCGACGTCGGAGCGTATCACACCACCTCCGGCCCAAAAACCATCCTCTCCTCCTCCTCCACCTTCCTACGGTCTCCGATCACCCATAGATTGCCCCATACTCCCTCACGCGCCGCCTTAAGGCGGCGGTGTTCATCAATCTCCCCTCCCCTCCGATCTCCTCCACAAATCATCCACAACATCCACAATACACACAACAACATCACAACATCCATATTCAATCAATCCATACCTTGTTTGATCCGTGGGAAGCATCGGGGAGGATAGGCAGCGGCGGGGAAAAATTGCAGAATCTTGGCGACGTCCGAGCGGCTTGGCGACAGCGGGGCACGGGCTGGCGAGCTGGAGGGTGGCTGAGGGAGTCCTTGCGGCGACGCTGGGCTGGGCGGTGCGCTTCACGGCGGCTCGGAGACGGCGAATCGAAGGGGAGAATTTCGGAGAAGGAGAGGAGAAGAAAATCGGGGAGAGAGAGAGTTGAGAGCGGCGGGATGAGAGAGAAGAGAGAGAAAGGGTTTCTGATTTTGGAAACCCTAATCCCATAATTATCTATTTATACTAGTTTCCAAATCGGAAACTAAGTTCCGACGTTAATAACTTTTACCTCCGACGTCCGATTCGAATGCGTCACATATCCACGAACTCGTATCGACGAGCTCTACAACTTCCGTGAAGAAAGTTTTCACAAACGAGCGACGAAATAAAAGTCGATAAATTCGTTCGGAAACGTAACGTTTTCTTATTAAACGTTCTCGGAACGTTTCCGTTCCCGTTTCGTAACATTTGCAAGTAATCATATTCGGTTTAAATCAAACTTCACAACTTAATAGAATTAAATTCAATTTCAAATATTGTTTGAAAACGAGGGTTATTACAATAAGGCAGTTACGATTTCTGATGCTTATGATCTTGATGAATATCCTCTTGCTGAGCTGATTGGAAATCTGAAAATCTATGAGGCAATGAAGTTCAAAGGTGGAGTCAAATCTGAACAAAAGAAGGAGAACATTACTTTCAAAGCTACAAACAAAGTTGAGTCAAGTGAGCATGAGTACAATGCTTCCGAGTGTGCGCTTGTCACTAAGGAATTCAGAAAGCTGCTAAACCAGAGAAATGCAGCAAAAGGGAATAATAATAAATAAAAAAGGTACGTTTTCAAATAATGTAACGACCCCAAAATTTCGAGCTTAAAAACTCAAAATTCTAAAGTCGTTAAACACCAAATAATCTCAAATAAATCGAAATCATTAAAGCGTAACAGCGGATCACATCTGAGTTTAAAATATGACTCAGTCAAGCCGATTATTACAAACCCAAATGATAATTCAACATATAACAAATGGAATTGTATAATCCTCACAACAACCTCACAAATAAAATCACACCAAATCACACACAGAATCCACGCTGGAACCTCACCACGACTGGATGCGATCGACTTCGAGTCTTCGGAGTCGTCACTCAATCACCACTACTCAGCACCTGCGGAAGTATCCCCTACACCATTGAAATTGGTGCACCGGGATTGCAACACAAACCCGGTAAGCTTTACAGCTTGTATGAGTAAAATATTAAAATAACTCTCGTCTCATAAAAGACACAACTCCACATCAACACAGTATAATGAAAATCATGAGAAAACGAGCAACCCATCTGGTTACTCTAATACTTTCACAAAATGGTAACTAATGAGCGCTGGTACACATCCGTTACCCCTCACTTAGTATACCGCTGATGTTGGGTAACCACCCGCCACCCAACATCCAAACAAGCTGAGTACCCATGATCAGATAACCACCCGTTACCTCCATGCAGTACTATGGCAGACAGACTAGAGCTCTAACTGTATCGTAACTTTCGCCCGGCCAAAGGCTAGGTTCCGACTTGCCTCACATGTACAATAATCTCACATCATATTGTACCACACATCACGTCCGAAGACAAATCACAATATTTCACATTTTCCGTGATAAAATCATGTACAATAATCACTCATCATATTGTACGTTTTAAAACTTTCACAATATATCATAATAAAAATCATAACAGTATATTATATAGCAAACTATATATATTTGTATTTATTTACCATTTATACAATATATACATAGTCCACTATATCATATACATGTCATATTTCATAAACACCTGAAAAATTACGTACGATAATCTCACATCATATCGTACCATTAAAATCACACATGCACAATTTTTCTGTCACCGAAATGACTATTTTTAATGAATTAATAACAGTATGTAATTTAATGAACTATATATATATATATGTGTATTTATTACCATTATACTATATATATATATGTAGTCCACTAAGTTATACACATGTTGTAATTCATTAAATAGACACACTTGCAAAAATGTTGAATCACCACGAGGGTAGATTCGTAATTCAGTGAGATTTTACTCACCTGATTGACTTGAGCTTAAATCCTCAATTTCCGATAATAGTCCATTTCCTCGATTTAGCGATCACCTTAAAAGAATAAGAAAAGAATTTAGAATCGTTTCGTAAACCTTTAAATGCCAAAACAGTAATAAACGGTTACTGTTCAGCAATTTTGGTTTATACGAAGTTACTGTTCACTGTTCACTATTCACGGTTACTGTACAATACTCAATTAATACGTATTTCTGTACGTATAAATAATATATACGTATTTCTGTACGTATAAATAATATCTACGTATTTCTGTACGTATGATTATTATGTACGTATTTCTGTACGTATGAATATTAAATACGTAATTCTGTACGTATAAATATTAATACGTATTTCTGTACGTATAAATATTAATACGTATTTCTGTACGTATAAATATTTAATACGTATTTCTGTACGTATAAATATTAATACGTATTTCTGAACGTATACGTACGATTTAAATGTAAATACAAATTCAGTAAATAAAATTTACTAAATTACCCTTTTACGAAATTACTTTTTACATTTACTGAAAGTGATTTCTTTTTACATTTACCGAGGGTAAAATTTAATTACATTTACCGTAGTAAATAAAAATTACATTTACATTTACCGTACACAGTAAATTACCAAAATACCCCTTCAGTCAAAATTAATTACACCGCCTCACACGGCGGCGCGTGTGGCACACGCGCCACCTCCGGCCGGCAGCGCGTGGGGCCCACGCGCCGAGCCCAAAACCGGCGCGTGTGGCGCCACCACCACCCCAAAACCGTCCTCCTTTCTCCCTTCTTCCTCCCTACGACCCTAGGCCGCCTCCTACTCCTCCCAATCTCCTCCACGCGCCGCCTAAGGCGGCGGTCCTCCATTTCTCCACCTACACATCCGATCCTCCTCCAAAACCTTCCAATCGATCTACAATCTCCCAAATCGATCCCCAAACATCCAACAAACACAACATCAATTCAATTACATCAATATTTACCTAGATTACTCGGTGGAGCTTCGGCTCGAGGTCGGTGTGAGATGAGTCACCGATCGTGTCGATTTCGACGAGGAGGTGTCGGCGCGTCCCTTCCCTCGAGCGTAGGTGTAGCAGGATGGAGGTGCACCTGCTCTACACCCTAGCTTCGTCGGAGAGAGGCTTGAACAGTGGCGAGTTGTTGCGGGGGCAGAGGAGTTAGGCGTCGCTCCTCGGTGACGAGAGGAGTCGAGTCTTGCTCGGAAGGAGAAGGAGTCGAGCTCGTGGGTGCGTGGAGGCCGGCGGTGAGAGACACGGAGGTCGGGGGAGAGGGCGATTCAGAAGGGAGAGAGGGCGAGAGAGAAGAGAGAGAGAGAGAGAGAGTTCGAGGGAGAGCGGCGGGATGAGAGAGAAGGGGGAGAAAGGGTTTCTGATTATGGAAACCCTAATCCCATAATTATCTATTTATACTAGTTTCCAAATCGGAAACTAACTTCCGACGTTAATAACTTTTACCTCCGACGTCCGATTCGAACGCGTCACATATACACGAACTCGTATCGACGAGCTCTACAACTTCCGTGAAGAAAGTTTTCACAACCGAGCGACGAAATAAAAGTCGATAAATTCGTTCGGAAACGTAACGTTTTCTTATTAAACGTTCTCGGAGCGTTTCCGTTCCCGTTTCGTAACGTTTGCAAGTAATCACATTCGGTTTAAATCAAACTTCACAACTTAATAGAATTTAATTCAATCGAATATCGTTTTGAAAAATTGGGGTTATTACAAATAAGAACTTTTCAAAAAAAAAAAAAACTGATAATGCTGATAAAACTGGTGAAACTTCTGGCTCTAAGAAAAGTTTCTCTAAGCTTACCTGTTATGATGTGGTGGTGTTGGTCACATTTCTACTGACTGTGGTAATAGAAAGTACATGGATAATCAGCAAAAAGTCCTGAAAGGAACTTGGACTGATGATGATGATGATGAGGAGAAAAATGTTGCTTTTATTTCTTGTGTGGAAGAAATTGATGCCTCTCATATTGAAAATAATGTTTCTGATGTTGATGATGATTTTTGTAATACTGACCTAGATGACAAATATTCTCAATTGTTGACTATTTATGATCAGTTGTTTCAGAGAAATGGGCATCTAGAAAAGGAAATTGAGAAAGGTAAGTTCGACAAAAGTCATGTTGATGCCATGTTTAGAGCTGCTCAGGTACAATGGGAATAAGAAAGAAGCAAATTTGTTAAAGAGGTGTTTATACTTCAACAAAATCTTGGAAAAACTGACTGGAGTCAAGAAAAAAAAAACTCTGGTTAATGAGAATGCAACTTTAGAAAGAAAGGTACAAACCTACATTTGTCAAATTGAAAGTTTACAAAATAATGTCTCTTTTTTGCAGAAAAAGTTAGATGCCACTGAAAACAAGTTTCATAAGTTTGAATCTAGTTCTGATGTTGTAAACAAGATGATGTCTATTGGAAAATCTTACAATGATACTTCAGGGTTGGGGTATACAGGTCAAATGAAGTTTGTTAAACCTTCAAACTTTGGAGCAAAGGCAGGTATTGACACTGAGTGTCAAAGTGCTGTGGAAACCTCTTCACATAAATTAGGAAAAACACAAACAAGTCTAAATAGTGTAAGCTCCAGTATGTATATCAAGCCAGTTTTCATTCCTACATGTCAATACTGTGGTGTCAGTGGTCATATCAAACCAAATTGTTCGTTGTTGAGGAAAGATAATCTTTCAAAAAGGGATCAAATGTTTGATCAAATGCAGGAACAGCTGAACAAACAAATGAACATGATCGAAAAATTGTCTGACTTGGTCTCTCAAAATAAGAGTTATTGTGATGTTACCAACGAAAGTTGTCTCTTTGCTTCCTTTGATCTTGATAAAGAACCAACTATTGTTGTTTGTCTATTTGCCTTTACAGCTCTTACAGATGTGACGTGGTATATGGATAGTGGTTGTTCTAGACATATGACTGGAGACAGAAGTTGGTTTACTTCATTTGATAATAATTTCAGTTCAGGTAAAGTAACTTTCGGTGATGGAAGAAGGGCTAGAGTGCTTGGCAAAGGAACTGTTACAACTACAAATATTCCTCAGCTTTTGAATGTGTACTATGTTGAAGGACTCACAACTAATTTTATTAGATTCAGTCAGCTCTCAGATGAATATGAGGATGTCTCGTTTAATAGGAAAAGATGCATTGTTCTTGATAATCACAAAAAGTGTGTTATGGGAGGGTTGAGAGCATTAGACAATTACTATCACATTCTTGCTAATGAAAAGTTTGATTGTAAAAATATTTGCTTGTCTACTACTAATGATGATAGTTTATCTCTGTGGCATAGGAAGATGGGACACATAAACTTTCAAGATCGGATAAAACTGTCTTCTAAACAAAGTGTTCAAGGGCTACCAAAATTATCAAGGAAGAATGATGTAATGTGCAGTGGATGCAAGCTAGGTAAGATGGTCAATGTTCCTCACAAAGCCTTGAGACGAATTACCACAAGTAAAGTTCTAGAGCTACTTCATATAGACTTAATTGGACCAGCTCAACCTGAGAGCTATGCTGGTAAGAGTTACATTCTTGTTGTTGTTGATAATTTTTCTAGATTTACATGGGTGCTCTTCCTTGCAGACGAAACTGAAGCTTTTAAGTCCTTCAAAGGTTTGAGTTACAAAATTTCAAATGAAAAAAGATATGAAAATCTCAGCATTATTCGTGTAAGAACTGACAATGGAACAAAATTTCGAAATGCTTTGTTTGCAAATTTCTTCTGTGAACAAGGAATCATGCATGAGTTCTCAGCACCAATTACTCCTCAACAGAATGGTATTGTGGGAAAGGAAGAATAGAGTTCTTCTTGAGATGGCAAGAGTAATGCTACACAATGCAGGTATTAAACTAAACTTCTGGGCTGAAGCAGTTAGCACTGCTTGTTATACCACAAATCGTGTTTTTTTTTAGACCAGGTATGAATTATGGAAGGGAAGGAAGGCAAATATTAGTCAGTTTCATGTGTTTGGTAATCCTTGTTATATCCTTAAAGATAGAGATTATTTGTCGAAATTTGAATCTAGAAGTGATCCAGAGTGTTCCTAGGTTATTCTTTAGATAGCAAAGCTTATAGGGTTGATAACAAAAATTCAAAAAAGGTATAGAATCTATAAATGTTGCTATTGATGACAATTTTGTGAGAAAAGTTTCAGATGACACATATATGTTTCCCTTTCAAGTTCCAGAAGAAAACAATGAAGATGAAAATTCAATTTCTTTAGACAACGATGTATATGACTGTAGTGCAAACATTAGGCCAGGATACAAACAAGTGCAAAAAGATCACTCGCAGAAGGATATTATTGGAAGTCTTGATGATGGGATCTAAACCAGGAGAAAGTCTGCTTCTGACTATGTCTCAACAAAAGTTCTAGTATGTTTTGTGGATAGTCACTTGAAGGAAACAAATCAAATTTCTCATATTGGTTTTGTTTCTCTGCTTGAGCCTAAAATAGTTATTGAAGCTTTGAAGGATGTTGAATGGATTATGGCTATGCAGGAGGAACTTAATCAGTTTGAAAAGAATGATGTGTGGGATTTGATTCCTAGACCTTCTGATGGAAATATCATTGGAACAAAATGGATGTCCTCGGACCAAAAGTGATGAACATGGAACTATTGTTAGAAACAAGGCTAGGTTGGTGGCACAAGGATACTCTCAAGTTGAGGGTTTGGATTATGATGAAACCTTTGCTCCAGTGGCAAGACTGGAGTCAGTTAGAATTCTCTTGGCAGTAGCCAGTCATTTTCAATTTCAACTTTACCAAATGGATCTCAGAAATGCTTTTCTTAATGGACTTATTAATGAAGAAGTTTTTGTTGAACAACCAAAGGAGTTTGTGAATAGTGTTATCCTGATCATGTGTTTCGGTTGAAGAAAGCGTTGTATGGTCTGAAGAAAGCCCCTCGTGACTGGTATGATCGTTTGTCCTCTTACTTGGTAAGTAACGGTTATACAAGAGGTTCCGTTGATAAAAACGTTACTTATCAAAACAACATGTAATAATTTTCTTGTTGCTCAAGCATATGTGGATGATATTATTTTTGGTTCTACTTCATCTGCTTTAGTTATTGATTTCAGTAATGTCATGACTAATGAATTTGAAATGAGTAATCTTGGTGAATTAACTTACTTTCTTAGTTTGCGAGTTAAACAAACTTATGCATGAAATTCTTGTCTTAGACCAAATACGCAGCAAATTTGGTTGAGAAATTTGGTCTCTCAACTAAGAAAATAGTGTGTAATCCTATGAGTACTACAACAAAACTCACGGATAATAAAGATGGTAAAAATGTTGATTCTACCCTCTCCAGAAGCATGATTGGCTCACTTTTATATCTTACTACCAATAGACCAGATCTCTCATTTAGTATTGGTGCTTGTGCCCGTTTTCAAGCTAATCCTAAGGAGTCACACTTTGAAGCTGTGAAACGAATTATTCGTTATTAAGATTGTAGGGTATTCTGATGCAGAATGGGGAGGGAGTACAAAAGATGGAAAAAGTACTTCAGGTGGTTGTTTCTTTCTTGGTACCAATCTTGTGGCTTGGCACAGTAAGGAACAACAATGTATGTGGCTTGGCACAATAAGAAACAACAATCTTGTCTCTTTCTATTGCTGAATCTGAAAATGTGGCGGCTGGAAGTTGTTCTACTCAAATGGTTTTAATGAAACAAATGCTTAAGGATGATGAATGCTCGATTACTCGACATCAATATTTAACCCTGTAAGCATCGTAAGTAGTATAAAGCAAGAGGGTATCGTTCACAAACCGGGGATCCAGCCAGGGCTTAGGATCACATCAATTAACACGAATTCATAAAGGTTTTAAGGTTTGATATAGATTTTGGATTCAAAGATAAAAACAGAAAATAAAACCTAAGCTAATATATACATGTGATCAACCAACCAACACATAAGCAATCACCAAAACAAATCATACAAAGCTAACGAAAATCAAGTTCTAGTTCTCCTTTAAGAGTCATGCCGAGACACTATCATGAATAACTAAGGTTGGATCATGCAATTAGGGTCCTAAGCAGTAACCTAAATACATAGACACTTAACACATTCGATTCATTTCAAGCGGTCTTAATCGAAATCTAACATACTTATCCTACCATGCAATTTCAAAGCCACGCATATTTAATTCATTAAGCATGTCACCTACTTAACCCCCAATCATGCAATTTCGAAAAAGATAAACATGTTCATAGCATAAGTCATAAATCCAACAACCTAAATATCATGCTACAAGCGTATACATAACATAAAGGCACGGCAGAAACCAAAATCATAGAACTAAAAACCTAAAATCGCAACTTTATATAATTTGAAACAAGTAGCTATTTCATAGACAAAATTGAAACAAGTTTACTCTACACAAATCGCATGCTTCATCCAAGAACAAGAATAAAACCAAAACCGAATTTAAACAAGAGTGAATCATGGTTACACTTTATCAATCAAGCAATCCACAAGTGTAGCCGAGACTTCTATGGATGAAACCTTCTTCACAAGCGTGTTTGAAGGCTATTGATTGGTGGGGAATGATGGAATCGGTTTTAGGATTTCTTGGAAGGGTGAGGGATGAATTCGGCAGAGCTATGGCTTGTGTTTGTGTGTAAGGTTAATGATGATCTGAATAGAGAGGCCGAGCCTCTATATATAGAGGTTTAGGAAGCCTTCTTGCTGTGCCATAAGCAGATAGAAACCAATTGGGAAACTGAAATCCTCTTTGTTATGGATTTGATTTATGTACTCCATATCCAACTTGATGTAGGAAACCAAGTCCAATAGGGAGATCACTTAAGGGCTGCACGGCAACAATCTTGGTCCAACTAGGAGTAGCTAGGCCGGCCTCCTCTTCTCCTTCTTCAACTCGAATATGATTTCCTTGTTCCACTAGGAATGCAACTCGGCAACTCTTCTTTCTTTCCAAATATGATTTGTCTTTCCTGAAAAGAAATCGACTATTAAGGAATAGGAAAGAATGAAAATAGGAAAGTAGAGTCCTAGTCGAGTAAGGAATCCTAACTTAATAAGGAGTTCTAACACTTAGCACAATTTCATCATCAAATCCTCTAAATTCGACATAGCTCTATTCAAAACATATATATGACAAATATAAACCTAAAACAACTAAATACGAAGTAACAAAGCATAAGAATAGGGCATATAAACATTAAGAACGTCACACTTTGTGCTCCTATCAAAGGATTATGGTATTGACCAAGGTAAGGTTACCATTTTATGTGACAATACCAATGCAATCAGTATTGTTAAAAATCCTGTTCAACACTCTAGGACCAAGCATATTGGTCTCGGGTATCATTTCATTCGTGATTTAGTTGAAAAACATACACTTGAGTTATGCTTTATTGAAACTGGTAAATAACTTGCAGACATTTTAACTAAACCACTTAATACAGTAAGATTTGAGTATCTGAGAAGTACACTTGGTGTGTGCATTGAACATTAAGAAAGGCTTAAGATGTAATAACCCGATTTTTCGAAACGATGTTTGGTTTGATTTAAATTCTATAAAGTTGTGAAATTCATTTAAAATGAATTTGGTTGTTTGCGACATTACGAAACAAGAACGGAAACGTTCTCGGAACATTTATTTAGAAAAATATTACGTTTCTACGACGTGAATATCGACTTCTATTCCGTCACGCGTTTACAAAAACGTCCTTCATGGAAGTTGTAGAGCTCGTCGAGACGAGTTGAGGAGACGTCACGCGTTCGAATCGGACGTCGGATGTAAAAGTTACTAACGTCGGAAGTTAGTTTCCGATTTTGGAAACGAGTATAAAAGGGCATTTTTAAGATTAGGGTTTCCATAATTGGAAAACCCACTCTCTCTCTTCACTCTCCGCCTCCCTCTTTTCTCTCTCCCCAAAACTCCTCTCTCTCCCTCTCGGCTTCACCGCCGATCTCCCTCCTCCGAGGGACGTGCTCCTCACCGCCGGCACCAGCAGCCTCGCAAGCTCGACGCGACTCACCTCCGACCAAGACGCGACCCACCTCGCCGCCGTGAAGCTCCACCAACGACGCCAAGATTCTGCGATTTCCCCGACGGCATCCCAAGCTCTCCGGCGACGATCTGGCAGTCCAAAAGCTCGTTTGAGGTGAGGGTTAGCCTAGGTTGGTTGTTGTGATGCTTTGATGTGATTTTTGTGGTTGTTTGATTCAAATTGGAGGAGATCGGAGGAGGAGGATTTGGGGGAGATACCGCCGCCTGAGGCGGCGCGTGTGGGTGGGTGTGTTATCTTAGGGGTGGTCTGAGACTGTAGGAGGGTGGAGAAGGAGGAGAGGAAGATTTATGGGGCGGCTATGGCGTGCTACGCACCGGCCTTAGGCTCGGCGCGTGGGACCCACGCGCTGCCAAAGTGAGTGGCGCGTGAGCGCCACGCGCGGTCTGCCGGAGGTGGCACGTGTACCCCACGCGCAGCCATGTGCGGCCGCGCGTGAACACTGCTTTTGAAACAGTAAATTTGTAAAAATTTATTTTTACGACGGTGAATGTAAAAACGGATTTACGTACTGTAAATGTAAATTTATTTTACATACAGTAAATATAAATGTAAATTACTTTCAGTAAATGTATATGATATAGTGGAATATATATATTTGTATAAATGGTAAATAGGTATATATATATATAGTTTGCTATATTATATACTGTTATGATTTCGTTGTCAATATGTCATTTTGATAACGAGATTTATATATTGAGCATGTCGATGCTATTTGTACAATATAATGAGATGATTATTGTACGTGGTTTTAACATGGAGATTTGTTAAAAATGATTTTGTCTTCGGACGAGAATTGTCTTCGGACGAGATTTGTCTTCAGACGAGATTTGTCTTCGGACGTGATTTGTCTTCAGACGTGATTTGTCTTCGGACATGTTTTGTCTTCGGACGTGTTTTTGTCTTCGGACGTGTCTTGTCTTCGGATGGTCTTCGGACGTGTTTTGTCTTCGGACGGTCTTCAGACGTGTTGGCATGTCGGAACCTAGCCTTTGGCTAGGCGAAAGTTACGATACAGTTAGAGCTCTAGTATGTTTGCCGGAGTACTGCATGTGAGGTAACAAATGGGTTATCGGCTCATGAGTACTCATATTTTTTTGATGTTGGGTAGCGGGAGGTTGCCAAATTTCGGCGGTGTACTACGTGAGGGGTAACAGAGGTGTACCAGCGTTCATTAGTACCGGTATTATAAATGCATTTGGGTAAACAGAGGGGTTACCCAATTTCTCATGAACACTTTCATTTTCATATTTTGGACAACCAGATGGCCCGTCCATTGACTCATGAGTGCATATATATTTGATATTATTGTGGATTTTTCGTATATATTGATATGCGAGTTTTATTGTTGTTTTTACTCATACGAGCTGTAAAGCTTACTGTGTTTGTGTTTACAATCCCGGTGCACTAATTCGATGGTGTAGTGGATAACTCCGCATGTGTGGATTAGCGGAAATTGACAAACCGCTCAGAGGACTTGAAGTTATTTATTTCCAGCTTGTGTGAGGATTTGTGTGGATTTCCTTGAGAGGATTTTGTGAGGATTATACATTTCCATTTATTATAATGTCGAATTATAAATTGTGGTTTGTAATAATCGGTTTAACTGAGTTGTATTTTGAACTCAGAGATGATCCGCTGTAACATTTGAATGATTTCGATTCATTGAGATTGTTTAATGTTTTTCATGACTTCGAAATTTGAGTTGCATGCTCGAAATTTTAGGGTCGTGACATATGATGATTCTGATTTTGGACTAATGATGATCTTTTTCCTTTCATTTCTTGTGTTCCAGTAACTTGATTCTCATGAGTTCTTTTTGTGGTGGACTAGCCTGGTGATTTAAGGCCTTATACCACTGTTGTGATTAAACAATGTTGTCATGTGGAAAAGAAAGATGATTGTATCAGCATCAATGAAATACTACGAGTTAGTGAAGACATGAAAAGAAAAGAAAAGAAAAGAAAAACAAACAGAAAAACGAAAAAGGTGACAGTGTTATTTCTTCCAATGACTTGGGTCTCAGGGTTTATGGTGTCTCTTGTTACACCTAGCACCTTAAAATCATCTGATTTGGGAGCGCTCCTTGCCGCCATTTACATGAGTTATGAAGATGAACAATGTGTTTATTGTTATGGAAGAAAGCTGTGTGTTTTCTTGGTTCTGGTGAACTTGATCTCTTTTGTTTAGTCCCCATACTCGGTACTTTTGAGAATCATGTTACTACTACAATGGTTGAAATGACAAGGATCTTCATCTCATTGGTTAATAAAATTCATATCATTTTTCTTCTTCTTCTTCTTCTTTTTCTTCTTCTTCTTCTTCTAGTGTTTTTTTGTTGTTCTTGTTCTCAGTGTTCAGAGCAGGTCTCTGCTGTTTCATTTGGATTGGTTTGTGGTTATATAGGTCTTTGTAATGTACTTTTGTTTTGGTTGAGCCCATTGCCCTTTTGTTTGTTTTTCTAAATTGATTACTACTTTCCCGAATGTGATATTTGTCGACGATTTAGAAACCTTGAGTTCTCCATTTTGAGCTTTCATTGCGTGATTTTCTTACCTATGGGAGGGATAGCGCGTGCCTTGTTTTTCTCCTTCTTCATAAATTATATTGGAAATTGAATCAATTTCATTGAATCCTTTCTCCTTCTAAATGATTCAGTTGCCTTATCAATTGGGTTTGGGTCAATGTCTCTCTATTTCACCCTTGTTTTCCTCTCGTCTCAATTCATGTCATTCTGGCTTATTATCTCTTGTATTTTCACTTCTCAATTCAGTGTGCAGGGTTCATGGCTCGTTCCTTTTATCCCACTCATGTTGGAGAACTGTAGAGAAATGGTCATGGGGCGGTCGTGGTAATCGTAACATTGTTCCTGATCCACTGGACCTGATTAGCGAGATCCCTCAAGATCAGATGGTGGCGGCTGTTGCTTGCCTTCATCATGCTCATGATTTCTCTACTGGGAGGATTGTTTTCTGCATCTGGAACGTTCTATCGATCGTCTTAATCGTTCTATGAGTACTCTTGTGGATGTTGTTTTGGAGCTTCAGCCTCATCTTGGTACTCCACCGCGTGATTCGTCTGCTAGTCCCATGAGAACTCCTATTCCTCCAGCTTCTCTAATTCCTGCCTCTTATGCTGAGTCTCTGTGGGAAGAAGCCTTAAAGCATCATGATGAAAACATTACTGAGGCGGAGGCTGCCAGGGCAAGCTGGGTGGCTTCCACCACTGCTGGACCAAACCTTGATCATTCATCCCTCATGAGGGAGTAGTGCAGCCAAGCAAGTCAATGTTTGCTGTTTCGTTTTCTTTTCCATGGACAAGTATTCAAACTCTTTTTGCTTTTGGTTTTTCAGTTGTAAGTTCATAAGCACAGTATTCTTGGATACTTATTTTGTTATGTGTTTTCTTTTGGTTTAATTGAATGTTGTTAGTAGTTAAACTTGTGACTAGTTACCATGTCTTTGGGGTCAAGAAGAGGACGAAAATTGATTTTTGTTTTCTCTTAAGATTGGTAGGTCTCCTTAGCTTTCCTTTGTTTCTCTGTTCTATAATCATGTTTGGCAGGTTGATGAATTAAAGATCAAGGCAAAAGGATGACTTGCACTGTCAAAATTCTGATTCTGATAAGGATTGTACATTAATTGCATATCTTCTTCCTCCTTTAATGCTGACTTCTTTTGCACAAATTTCTTCTTTTGAATTAAGGAGGCAACAAGAATCTTAATTGTTGTAGCCTTATTTGAATTTTCTTACCTCTTCTCATTTATTTGATGCATGTCTTCTTTGACTTTCTTACCTCTTCTCATTTATTTGCTGCATGCCTTTTTTGACATTCTTTGGTGCAAGAATTTATGGTGATTCTGATATAGATTCATGCCTTTATATATAGGAGAAACAAGGTCCCAACTTTCCCTCACAACCCTTGTATTAAAAGCAAATCAATGGTTGATATAATTCTGCCGAACTCACTGGACCTCCGAGTAATGATTCGGTCATATCTCCCTGTAGGAATAAGATATTGATTCGGTTCCAAATCATACAGAAACTAGACTCACACAGCTTTCTATCCATATATGGTATATCTTCTAATTCGATCGGAGCTGTATAGAGGAGCCTGTCAAAGTTGGACTACGAATCTTGACAGCTTTCTGATTCTTGCATGGATTGAGGTTTTAAGTGCATATCCTTTTCTCTTTAATAATTCCGATTTATATGCACGAAAATATCTTCATATACACCTTGTAAATCCATCTCCAACTTGGTTTTAGAATCCAACTCCCAATAGGAAACTATCAATGCCGCACGACCTCTCCTTATTCTACTAGGAAACTGATTTTCAATCTCTCATCTTTCCTTGCGCAAGTAGGATTTTTTTCCTTCTCCAACATGGATTTGTCTTTCCTAATAAGAATAAGTACGTTACAAATAAAGAAATAGGAATTGATGAATCGTATTCGAAGAAGGAATCATATCATAACAAGGATTCTTAACATTTAACACGCTTTCATCATTAATTCACTCATAATTGATATAAGCTCTGCCAAATCACTTATTCAAACAAAAGAAACTAAAACATACTAAATAAGTGGTAACAGGGAGTAAGAATATGACATAAACGCATTAAGAACGTCACACTTTTTTCTCCTATCAGTATCAGAATCCGTGTAGTGAACACACCTTCCTTGAGCTCACTTCTCACATGAGAGTGTAAGCGCGCGGAGGGACTAGTTCATGTGTAGTGAACATGCATGGAGCCAAGTTTCATATCCGAATCATCAATCCTTTTGTCATGACTTTATGAGTCTGCTATCACAGTCCCGAAATTTCGAATGATAAAAATTCAAATTAGAAGCCATGAAAAATCTAAAACAATCTCAAATATATTGAAATCATCTTACAATAATAGTGTATCGAAACTGAGTCCACAACACGACTCAGTCGACTTGAATAATACATAACTAGTTTATACGTCAGTATTATAACCAATGGAAATGTCAAATTCACTCAATCCTCACCACAAACAGAAGAAAGAAATCTTCAAAATAAGCCCTCCGAATCTGCTAATCCTCACATGCAAAACTATCTCCTACACCATCGAATTGGTGCACCGGAATTATAAACACAAAGCCCGTAAGCGTTTCAGCCTATATGAGTAAACCAACAGTATAACATACATCGCATACAAAGGAAATATGACAGATAACATTTAAAGACAATCATACTCATGTAACACTAGGAAACCCATCTGTTACCCAATATCATTTAAAAATATGTGTAATCATGAGACACTAGGCTACCCATTTGTTACCCAAAATCATTTAAAAACATGGGTACTCATGAGACCCGGACAACCCATATGTTACCCCTCATACATTACACCGACAGACACTGGGCAACCCATCTATTTACCCAAAATCATTTAAAAACATTGGTACTCATGAGACCCAGGTACCCATCTGTTATCCCTCATGCAGTACACTGACAGACACTGGGAAACTCATCTGTTACCCAATATCACTCAAAACATGGGTACTCATGAGACCCTGACAACCCATCTGTTACCCCTCATGCAGTACACCGGCAGACAGACTAGAGCTCTAACTGAATCGTAACCGACACCTCGACCAAGGCTTGGTTCTAATTACTGCCAACAACGTCCGAAGACCAGAAAATGTTTTAACACGACTCAATGTTAAAACCACATAGAATATAACAATCAACACATGTTTATGTACTACAACCAAGCGATTCTTGTACAACAATATGAATATCGTCACCACAATATAATCTCATTTTGAAATAAGAACCGTATATAATATAGCAACCCATATATATGTATCATATTTACTATTTTTGTACACATAAACAACCCACTATATTATATATATGTCATAGTTCGATCTTTTTAAGAAAACGTAAATATGAGTCACTGCCAAGGGTAGACTTGTCATAGTGAGATTTACTCACATTTGCTATAGTCCATAATCACTAAAACCTTTTAAAATCAATTATTAAAATAGCGTTTCACTTACCCATGAACCGTAGATGATCAAGTTCATGTAATTTAAACTAAACATATTTTTAGAACATTTTTTATAAGCTAGTGATGTAACGACTATGGTGACAACTCAAACTAAATTCAATAATTATAGTGCTACTTCGATCATGATGATCATTGTGAGGTTTACTCACCTTATTTCCTACGTGCAACTTCCACGACACCGAGAGCGATTCCTTCACTCGTTTCGTCGGTTACCTAATAGCATAATAAAGTGCTTAGAAAACAATATGTAAAATCTCAGGGGACAATTCATTACAGCTGAACATTGCTAACAAAAACATTGTTTATGAAACACTGTTAACAATCTAAATTTACCACCACAATTTAAACAACATTTCCAATAACTTTCTAGTTGACACTAAAGTCTAAATCGAAGCCTAAACAGTCCAATCGACGAAGAACATAAAATCGGCACTATTCACAGACACTAGAAAAAGAAATCGTTGATTCTCCTTGTGTGTTTCGAAATAGATAAAACTATTTTAGAGGGTTGATATACATCATACATACTTCAAAACACAAGAAGAATCACTTTGATTGGTTGCCGGAGGAGGGAGTGCTCCTCACTTCTTCAAAGGGAACAACTGTATTGTTACTTCATTTCTAGACTTTAAATAGCTCGAATCTCTCCCAAACACTAACCCCCAGATCGATAGAGGATGAAGACACGGTTCCAACGCCACCAGTCTCACTTAATTCCGTCGTAGGATGACAGAGATATGGCCAGAGAAAAATTCGGCAACAAAGAGGGAAAAATCGCGTGAACAGTACCTGAGCTCGGCTAAACAGTAACCGAGCTGAGTTTTGGAAAAAAAACTGATTTTCTGATTTTTAATCTCCTCTCTTTCATTTTATACTATTTCCAAAATCGGAAACCAAACTTGCGTTGCTAACTACTTTCACATACGACATCCGATAAAAGCGTGCCACACGTCTACGAACTCATTTTGACGAACTCTGCGACTTTCATGAATGAAGTTTTCTGAGATTCCTAATAGATAAAAATTCAACTCTTGACACCTCACGGTAACGTTTATGAGTATAAATCGCTCGAACACTTTCGTTTTCTCCCTCGTACTATATAATCGGATCACCACTAATTTAAATATCTCCGAAAAATAATTAGAAAAAAATTATAAATTTTCGGGATATTACATCTGTGATTGATCATGGAGAGTCCTCGTATATTTTGCTGAAGGGAGAGTAGCTAGCTTGTGACTTGTGAGCAGGGGCAGATCCTTTCTGTTAGGAAGGGATGCTCAAGCATCTGCAAACCAAATAGGAAAACAAAACTAGTAATAATTT
Organism: Argentina anserina; assembly: GCF_933775445.1. Lineage (NCBI taxonomy): Eukaryota > Viridiplantae > Streptophyta > Magnoliopsida > Rosales > Rosaceae > Argentina > Argentina anserina. The sequence continues at coordinate 8,200,411 of NC_065873.1, read as the reverse complement.
TTTAAAATTTAAATTCAAGCATCCCATACACCAACCCTTACTTAATCCCCTCAGCTGCATTCAACCATTTTACACTCACAGAATAAGTAATGTAGCAAATGTCTATCTTTATGTTCGTCTTTTTTTTTTTTCTCTTCGTCTTCTTCCCCTATTACCCAACCCCAAAAACTGAATCCATAATTCGTAAATTAGATTAATTGATTGCATTTGGGACCTTGGATCTGAGTTCCACACTCCACATTTTTTCAATAATTATAGGTTCTTAGACTAGAAATTCAACAAAAACAGAAGCGTCTGAAAAAAAATTACTTCTTGGCAATGGTATGGTCTTTCATATTGAGAAATAATATGATGAATCTATAGAGAATGTAGAGGTCATAAAAGAGTTTGAAGAATTATCGATTCATATAGTTAATTTTAGTTAATTTAACATTTTCTATTTTATGCATTTGAGGGGGTAGATTCATTATGTTCTTCCTGACTAAGTGTGTCCATTTTCAAATAATAATCTTTTCTCATATCATCGAGATTCTCACTATTTTCGTATTCTTATTCAGTTTAGAACTTTAAGCATTCTTAAATTAACAATTCAGGATCCGTAACTGGTTGTGAGATAGATAAGGGCTTACCTGCTTTAACTTTAACAAGCACTAGCAGCGGATCAATCAATCTTTCGTTCCGTCTGTGAGCTTGACCGGTGCTCTTCACCATGTGTCTTGAATTCAGGGTTACCCGCTTCTGTGGTTTCACCTTTTTGGGTGTAATAGCTTCAAAGTTAGATAATTTACGAAATCTTCTCATCAGACAGGCCCGCTTCCTAAGCCTTTTGTAGCGCGTGTCCCGCTCGGTTCCGATAGAGCCTGGAGGGACCTGAAGATACGGGTCACCTTTCCCAAGGTAGCTAGACTTGTGCGTTGTTGAAGCAGCAAATGGATACTCATTTCGATTCGGTCTCTGCAATTTGATTTTGATAATTAATCATTACCATTAGATTTTGTAGATGGTGCGGTCGGCGGTGGATGGTTGGAAAGTTAGGGAACGGGTGGAGAAGGGATATGGGTAGGAGTGGGTTAAGGCGGAGGAGCTGGATTTTCCGGATGTGGGGAGTCAAGCTGGAGGTGGAGAAGGAGGATAGCTTGAATGACGGTGCGCCGTCATTCAGATTGGTGTCCTGCAGAGAGGTTCTTCGCTCTTTTCACTCATTTCTTGATCAGGTCTTGTCCTTGATCATAGCTAGTCTGTGAACATATATTCATTTTAATTAGTTAAACATAAAACAAAACATGCATTCATATATGTACTCATTTTAGCAATAACATAACCCTAGTTAGACACAGAGTCTATATATAAGGTTACTGCCTGTTAGAACATAATCGATTATCCACAAGATACAGTATATGATGCAGTCATGCAGAGCAAATGGAAGTCAATTATTATTGGCTAAGAAATTCAAGGGAGTAGTGAAAATGTTTTGCATCAATTTTCTGAGATTCCCTTTGAGTGAAACAATATCCGTACCTGTGGGGGAGGATGAAATGCAATTCACCGATAGATCGATGATAGTTATTGCCCTTGAGTAGTTAAACCCCCCCCCCCCCCCCCCCCCCGGTCAGTCTTTAGGTAGCTAAGATAGTAACATGGAGATCGACCTGTGAATTTGGAAACTGAGGGCAAGGCAAATCCATGATACACAAGAGATCAAACTGCTCTTTTAAGCTTTGAGCAAGTAACCAATAGGGCTGGGCAAAAAGCCCGAAGAAGAAAAAAAACCCGGACCGGACCGACGGGCCCGTCCGGGCTTTTTTCTGGGCTCATATGTTGTCAAGTGATAAACGGGCTGGGCTTTGTTATGTCCGGGCCGGTCTCGGGCCTTCAAATTTTTAAACAAAAAAATCCGGAAACCCGGGAAATTATGTGTTATTATGTAATTGGCTTTCGTAAGTAATCATAAACTTATAGAATAGATACAATGACACTAGAACATAACCAAATAACCCTAAACTTAACTAATTCCAATCCATGATTCCCATTGTCGTTTCTTCGCACTGACGATTCACCGCCAACCAGCCAAAAACAGAGTTAGGCCCGGAAACCCGGGCGGGGTCGGCCCAGATGATACCGGTCCGGGTTTTACCCGGGCCCTACAATTAACTGACCCGGGCCGGGTTTTATCCGGGCCCTGATTTTTTAAGAACAAAACCCGGCCCGTCATACTACAACCGGCCCGGCCCCGGGCCTTAAAAAAAACACCCGGGCCGGTCTCGCGCCCAACCCTAATAACCAATAACCAATACTTACGAAGTTAAAACGATTAAGTGAACCTAATATATATGAGAAGCATATATCTGTAATTTCTTTCATGAAAGTTGGTAAACTGGCCAGCTGCAATTCAAGTCTCACCAAATTACAATTTTCAATCAATTTGTTATCATTTTCGTATTGGACTATGATTTTTCACTTTGCAGCCTAGCTAGCTAGCTACTAAGACCTTGGTGTAATACCCCTATTTTTCTCTCCCTTTCTCTCCGCACGCACGCCCTTTAGAGTCAAAAATTTCGTTCTGACCCCACCAGACTTTACCAGTCGACTCTGGCGGTTTTAGGCGACAGGGCCAGCCCAAATTGCTTCGTCTCCTCCTTGCATGCCTCCCTGTGGTGGTGGATCGTAGAGTAGCACGCCGGTTTCCACGCATCGAAGCCCGAAAGCCGACCCGGAAACACGACGGTGACCAGGTTGTGTTCTTTAATTTTCCGGCGAGCTCTGGCGAGTTTCAAACTCCTTACCTCAACGTCATCAACAACCCCTGCAAAGGTTTTGAGCTAAATCGAAGAGTAAGAACTCGAACCAAGAAATTTCAATTATAGGGTTCTTGATTTGGGATTTTTCTGAAATTCTGAAATTGGAGGTTTTAAGCTTTGATTTAGACTTTATTGTGAACTAAAAAGTTGTCAGGAATGTCATTTAGATTGTGGTGGTGAAATTTGGTGAAAGTTGGCGGCGCGTGAAAAGTAACTACAGATTGTGTTCGTGAACAGTAAATTGTGAATAATGTTCATGAATAGTACTGTGAATAGTGTTCATGAACGGTAATAGTGAACCACTATGTAAAACAATATCCCGAACCGTGTTTAGTAAACAGTGAACATGAACGGTGTTTTACGAACAACATTTAGCTGTACTGATAATCGTCACCTGATATTTTACGTATTATTTTCTAAGCATTTTATAATACTATTAGGTGACCGACGAAACGAGTGAGGGAATCGCTTTCAGTGTCGTGGAAGTTGCACGCAGGAAAGAAAGTGAGTGAACCTCACAATGATCATCATGATCGAAGTAGTGTTATAATTATTGAATTTAGTTTGAGTTCTTACGATAGTCGTTGCATCACTACTTATAAATATTATTTTAAAAAAATATATGTTTTAGTTTAAATTCATGAACTTGATCGCCTACGGTTCATGGGTAAGTGAAACACTATTTTAATAGATGATTTTGAAAAGATTTTAGTGATTATGGACTATGGTGAATGTGAGTAAATCACACTATGACTAGTCTACCATTGGCGGTGACTCATTGTTACGTTTTTTTGTAAAAAGATCGAACTAGGACATGTATATGATATAGTGGGTTGTGTATGTGTATAAAATGGTAAATACAATACATATATATGAGTTGTTATACTATATACTGTCATGTTCTTATTTCCAAATGAATTATATTATGGCAACTATATTTATTTTATTTGCGCAAGAGTCGCTTTGTTGTAATACAAAAAATATGGGTGGATTGTTATCGTACGTGGTTTTAACATTGAGTCTTGTTAAAATGTTTTCTGTCTTCGGACGTGTATTTTTCTGTCTTTGGACGTGTGTATAGTCTTCGAACGTGTTTTTTTGTCTTCAGACGTGTTGGCAGTAATCAGAATCGAGCATTGGCCGGGTGTCGTTTACAATTCAGTTAGAGCTCTTGTAATATCCCGATTTTTCGGAACAATTTATTGGATTGTTATAAAGTTTGTAAAATTAATTAAACGTGTTTGTTTCGCCTTGCGACGTCAGAAATCGAAAACGGAAACGTTATCGGAACTTTTATTTAGAAAAACGTTACGTTTCCGCGACGTGAGAATCGACTTTTACTCCGTCGCTCGTTTGTGAAAACTTCCTTCACGAAAGTTGTATAGCTCGTCGATAGGAGTTCGTGGACATGTCGCGCGTTCGAATCGGACGTCGGACATGAAAGTTATTAACAACGGAAGTTAGATTTTCGATTTTGGGAGTGAGTATAAAAAGAGAGTTTTTGAGATTAGGGTTTCCATTTTCGGAAACCCCTCTCTCGCACCCGCCTCCCTCTTTCTCTCTCTTCTCTCTCCCCCTCCCCGAGCTCTCTCTCTCCCTTATAAATCTTCACCGGCGATCTCGTCGACCAGCTCGCCGTGGCCCTCACTGCCGACGCCTAGACCCTCGCCGACTCGACTCCTCCCTCCCCTAAGCATGGCGCGACGTTCCTCGCCGCCGAGAAGCCACGCCGACCACCTGCAGTTCCTACAACTCGTCGCCGCCCAACGCTCCATCTTCGGCGACGCAAGAGCTTGGAGGAGAGCACCGCGACGCCGATCCTCACCCTTGGTACCGACTACAATGGAATTGGTTGGCCAAATCACATCGCGATCGAATCCGCCCCGAAATCGAACACCGGCGACTTCTTGAGCTTCTCCGGCGACGATCCGACGGTCCCAAGGTCCGATTGAGGTGAGGGATTGCTTATTGTGATTAATGTGATGCTTTGTTGTGAATTTTTGGTTGATTTGATTCGAATTGGTCGAGGATCTGAGGAGGAGGGAGTTGGTGAGGATACCGTCGCCTTAGGCGGCGCGTGAGGGGGCGTGGGGAGGGTAGGAGGCGGCATGAGGCCGTGGAGGAAAAGTGGAGGAAAATGGAGAGGTTTGGGGGGCGGTGGCGTGCTACGTGCTACGTGCCGGTTTTAGAGTTGGCGCGTGAGCGCCACGCGCGGTCGCCGGAGGTGGCGCTAGTCTGTTTGTCGGGGTACTTCATAAGAGGTACCATATGGGTTATCGGCTTATGAGTAGCTATATATTTTGATATTGGGTAACAGGTGGTTGTCCAATGTCGGCGGCGTACTACATGAGGAGTAACTGAGGTGTACCAGCGCTCATGAGTACCCGTATTATAAATGCGCTTGGGTAAACAGAGGGGTTGCCCAATTTGTCATTAGCACATATAGTTTCACATTCATAGACAACCAGATGGGTCGTCTAATGAGTCATGAGCGCATTTATAATTGATGTTTTTGTGGAGTTTCGTATATATTTTTATGTTAGTTGTATTTTTTGTTTTACTCATACGAGCTGCAAAGCTTACCGGGTTTGTGTTTACAATCCCGGTGCACCTATTCGATGGTGTAGAGGATAGTTCCGTAGGTGTGGATTAGCGGAAATTGACGGAAAACTCTAGAGACTTGAAGTTGTTTATTTCTATCTTGTGGTGAGGATTTGTGAGGATTTTTACATTTCCATTTGATATAATGTTGAATTATAAATATGGTTTGTAATAATCATTTGGCTGAGTTGTGCTATCAACTCAGTGATGATCCGCTGTAATATTAAAATGATTTCGATTTATTGAGATTGTTTTAGAGTTTTTCATGACTTCGAAATTTGAGTTTCATGACTCCGTAATCTAATCCCAGCCGAATACAACCCAAACCCATATTAAGGAGAGAAGGGATATCTTCACCGCGACAAGAACATAATTGCCGTAGAACCTCTTTTCCAGAGCCACCATACCGCCACCACATGCCACCAAGCCTCCGCCAAGGCATGACACCCTGACCCCGCCGTCATATCAGATCTAGAGACCCACTGATCGGAACTGGAGAAACAAGAATCAGATTTGGAAACCTGACCCCCCAAACCCACCATCCTCCAGGTTACCGCTCCAACGTCAATCCAAGCCAAAACTACCCATGTCCCGCCGCTAGCTCTGATTGGATAAGATCGCACCGATCTAATGCTCACCTTGCAAAGTTGTTACGTCTCCTAAAAACATTCACCACTGGCATCTCCCAAATCCTGAAAGAAATTCAGGTGCCCGAGAACCGTGGCCCAAACGGGGACAACAAGGCATGTCCGACGACGGCGAAGGGTTCGCCGCCGAACAGGAAAAGGCTCACGCCGACGATGCTCTGGTTATATAATTTCATAAGCCGAATTATAAATAATTATAAATCAGAAACGAAGAACACGAAAAAAATTCAACCAAAATACCGAACGATTGGTGATGGAAGAACTAGTCGAGACGTGTGTGATACCACACTGTCCTTAAGACGTTTACGCCTCTTCTACTGGTGCAAGGATGCTTGGCGCTTGTCTCCCAGGATATAACGACTAAACGATTCTAGGAAGTTGCACTACTAACTAGAACCTTCAACGAACTCGAAAGGTACCTCTTTCTATCGCCAGAGAAAAGCTAAGAATTTTGAGAGTGGGAGAGGATTGTGTTTCGAATGGGATAATTTTACAATGAAAGGATGGTGGCTATTTATACTGTGAGGATTTTCAATCAACAATTAATAAGATGGCTGTTATAGAAATCAAAAGATCATAACATATATGAGTTACATATGTTACAAACATTGATTTCAATTCTGTTATAATTCTCCATAACACACAATAACTCAGTTGTTACAGAAGAAGAATTTGAACAGTCAAGAGAATTTGAAAAGTCAGAACTGAATTTTCGGAAATGCAAAAAGAATCTGCCTTCCGACCCTCAATTCGGTGTTGCATTCGTGTCCGCAGGTCGCACGGGCATACACGACTTTCCCTTGCGACCTAGGATTTGCACCCCCCCTGCGCGTGCGCGAGAGGCTATAAGGGGGCTTACACACTTTACAATCCATACACAATGGATTCTATATAAAGTCTTTTCAACAATTCTCTTTTCCAATGTGAGACAAATACATTTCCCTCATTCTAAGTAGTCATCTTTGAGTGACAATTTCTTATTCACCCACAAACCAAATTACACAAACAAACATATGATCTTGTAGCCCTCATTATGGAGAACTTAAATCTATGTTCATCTTTGATTAATTATAAGTTTAACTTAATTTAATTAATCAATTAAAATTTGGTTTTAAATGGTTTTTCCAACCATTTTCCAACAATTCCCCACATGAATGAAATTGGCCACCAAAGACTCGATAGAATTTGGTGATAGATTTCTACGGTTGAAACCTACATAGGATAGGTAGGTTTGACCCTTTGAACCTTCCCTTATAAAAGTATGCTTACTTTACTAACTAAATAGTAGACACGATATCTTTGAACTATTCGTCATTTGTGTAAATGATGACATACTTTACACATGAGCCTCTCTGGTACACTTCGGTTCTCATTTTTGTGCCCATTTTGGCCATGGAACACACGCCTGGTTCTGCAAGTAGTTTGATAAGAGTTATGCCCTCAATAACTCCCCTAGAAGCGGCCACACTTCTCTCTTGCATATGTGATCTCTTAATTAAGAGTAACCCACATTACTCTACTCGATTTCTCGACACATAAGAATCATTAAAAGTTTTTAGCTTAACCTCATCCATACGGGTATCACTGTTTTTTATCATAGGAATGGACTTGGGGAACTCCCCACAGTGATCCGAACTAATCTCTACAATTTGGTTTTCCCTTTTGAACCTAGATCTTGGGATCTCCAGTCAGCTAGGTTGGGTATCTACTGTAGTGATTTTTAATTTCCAATGGGCTTTAGTCCCATTCCCTTCGATGATTTTTCAACTAACTCTTTGTTTAACCGTTTGGTTAAAGGATCAGCAATATTATCCTTGGACTTTACATAGTCTATAGAGATAACTCCAGTTGAGAGTAGTTGTCTAATGGTATTATGTCTTCGACGAATGTGTCTAGACTTACCATTATACATCTTACTCTGTGCCCTGCTAATTGCAGATTGACTATCACAATGTATACCGATCGCAGGCACAGGTTTTATCCATCTAGGAATGTCCTCTATGAACTGGCGTAGCCATTCTGCTTCCTCCCCACATTTGTCTAGTGCTACAAACTCAGACTCCATTGTGGATCTAGTTATAACTGTTTGTTTTGAGGACTTCCAGGACACGGCTCCACCCCCTAGCGTAAATACATATCCGCTAGTAGACTTTGAGTCTTTCATGTCAGATATCCAGTTCGCATCAGTGAACCCTTCTATAACAGCTGCGTATGATGTGTAGTGCAACCCGTAGGTACGAGTATACCTTAGGTATTTGAGTACTCTTCCAATCGCTTACCAATGCATAGCTCCAGGATTACTCGTGTACCTACTTAGCTTATGAACCGCATAAGCTAGATCTTGTACAACTTATTAAGTACATTAGACTCCCAATTATTCTTGAATACTCTAATTGAGAAACACTTTCACCTTTATTCTTGGACAAATGTAGATTCAAATCTACAGGAGTTCTGACAATTCCAGAACCTTCCTTGTCAAATTTCCCAAGAATATTGTCCACATAGTGTATTTGACTCAACACTAGCCCTTCTGATGTTCTCGTAATTTTAATTCCTAAAATGACATCAGCAAGTCCCAAGTCTTTCATGTCAAACTTAGAATTCAACATGTCTTTAGTAGACTTGATTATCTTATCGTTGCTCCCACTGATAAGCATATCATCCACATACAGACATAAAATGATATATCCATTTTCAGTGTCTTTGATATATACACACTTATCACCTTCATTTATTCTAAATCCACTGGTGATCATGGCATTATCAAATTTCTCATGCCATTGTTTTGGTGCTTGTTTTAAGCCATATAATGACTTAACCAATCTGCACACCTTCTTACTCTGAGAAGGAGCAGAAAAACCTTCTGGTTGTTCCATGTAGATTTCTTCTTCTACATCTCCATTTAGGAAAGCCGTCTTTATATCCATTTGGTGTACTTCAAGTTTGCGCAACGCTGCAATTGCAAGTACCATCCGTATGGATGTTATTCTCGTCACAGGAGAATAAGTGTCAAAATAAACCAAACCCTCATTTTGCCTATAGCCTTTAATAACAAGTCTAGCCTTGTACTTGTCTATTGACCCATCAACTTTTAATTTCGTTTTGAAAATCCACTTGGAAGTCAAAGGCTTACATCCAGGTGGCAAATCCACTAATTCCCAAGTGTGATTTTGCATGATGGAGTCAACCTCACTTTTGATTGCTTCTTTCCATAGAGGACCATCAATAGAGCTAACTGCCTCTTTGAAGGTACGGGGATCACCTTCAACCATATATGACAAGAAGTCAGGTCCATAGGACTTTGCGGTCCTTGCCCTTTTACTTCGTCTAGGTTCAACCTCAGACTCAGATTCGGACTTCGACTCAGATTCTTGATCCTGAGCATCATCAGTTTCGGCTCGGTTGTCTTCACGTGCCCGTTTAGAAGAATTAAATTCCTCTCTAGACTTCCGTGGAAATACATTTTCAAAGAAAGATGCATTTCTTGATTCCATTATCGTATCCTTATGAATTTCAAGAATATTCGAATCGTGGGCTAGGAATCGATAAGCCGAATTGTTATGTGCATATCCAATAAAGATGCAATCACTGTTTTAGGCCAATTCTTCACCTTTTTAGGTTTATGAATTTTCACTTTTGCCAACCATCCCCATACTTTTAAGTATTTGTAGGATGGTTTTCTCCCTTTCCATAACTCATATGGAGTTTTTCTCTTCTTTCCTTTTGGGCACCTTATTTAAAAGGTAATTTGCCGTTAAAATCGCGTCTCCCCACATGTTGGGTGTCATCTCAAAACTGAGTAGCATAACATTCATCATATCCTTTAGAGTATGATTTTTGTGTTTTGCTACACCATTTGATTGTGGTGAGTATGGAGCAGTCCTTTGATGTATAATCCCATTCTGAGCACAAGTCTCAGCAAATGGCGATTTATACTCACCCCCTCTGGTCTTGTACAACTTGTTAAGTACATTAGACTCCCAATTATTCTTGAATACTCTAATTGAGAAACACTTTCACCTTTATTCTTGGAAAAATGTAAATTCATATCTACAAGAGTTCTGACAATTCCAGAACCTTCCTTGTCAAATTTCCCAAGAATATTGTCCACATAATTTGTTTGACTCAACACTAGTCCTTCTGATGTTCTCGTAATTTTAATTCCTAAAATGACATCAGCAAGTCCCAAGTCTTTCATGTCAACTTAGAATTCAACATGTCTTTAGTAGACTTAATTATCTTATCGTTGCTCCCACTGATAAGCATATCATCCACATACAGACATAAAATGATATATCCATTTTCAGTGTCTTTGATATATACACACTTATCACCTTCATTTATTCTAAATCCACTGGTGATCATGGCATTATCAAATTTCTCATGCCATTGTTTTGGTGCTTCTTTCAAGCCATATAATGACTTAACCAATCTGCACACCTTCTTACTCTGAGAAGGAGCAGAAAAACCTTCTGGCTGTTCCATGTAGATTTCTTCTTCTACATCTCCATTTAGGAAAGCCGTCTTTACATCATTTGGTGTACTTCAAATTTGCGCAACGCTGCAATTGCAAGTACCATCCGTATGGAGGTTATTCTCGTCACAGGAGAATAAGTGTCAAAATAATCCAAACCCTCCTTTTGCCTATAGCCTTTAATAACAAGTCTAGCCTTCTACTTGTCTATTGACCCATCAGCTTTTAATTTCTTTTTGAAAATCCACTTGGAAGTCAAAGGCTTACACCCAGGTGGCAAATCCACTAATTCCCAAGTGTGATTTTGCATGATGGAGTTAATCTCACTTTTGATTGCTTCTTTCCACAGAGGACCATCAGTAGAGCTAACTGCCTCTTTGAAGGTACGGGGATCACCTTCAACCATATATGACAGGAAGTCAGGTCCATAGGACTTTACGGTCCTTGCCCTTTTACTTCGTCTAGGTTCAACCTCAGACTCAGATTCGGACTCCGACTCAGATTCTTGATCCTGAGCATCATCAGATTCGGCTCGGTTGTCTTCACGTGCCCGTTTAGAAGAATTAAATTCCTCTCTAGACTTCCGTGGAAATACATTTTCAAAGAAAGATGCATTTCTCGATTCCATTATCGTATCCTTATGGATTTCAGGAATATTCGAATCGTGGACTAGGAATTCGATAAGCCGAACTGTTATGTGCATATCCAATAAAGATGCAATCAACCATTTTAGGCCCATTCTTCACCTTTTTAGGTTTAGGAATTTCCACTTTTGCCAAACATCCCCAAACTTTTAAGTATTTGTAGGATGGTTTCCTCCCTTTCCAGAACTCATATGGAGTTTTCTCTTCTTTCTTTTTGGACACCTTATTTAAAAGGTAATTTGCCGTGAGAATCGCGTCTCCCCACATGTTGGGTGGCATCCCAGAACTGAGTAGCATAACATTCATCATATCCTTTAGAGTACGATTTTTGCGTTCTGCTACACCATTGGATTGTGGTGAGTATGGAGCAGTCATTTGATGTATAATCCCATTCTGAGCACAAATCTCAGCAAATGGCGATTCGTATTCACCCCCTCGGTCACTGCTCAGTGCCTTAATTTTCTTGTTGAGTTGGTTCTCAACCTCATTTTTATAGAGAATGAACTTCTCTATGGCCTCACTTTTGCATTTTAGCAAATACACATAACAATATTTCGTGCTATCATCTATGAAGGTAATAAAGTATTTATTATTCCCTCTAGATACCGTTGTTTTTAAATCACACACATATGTGTGAATCAAATCAAGGGGTTCATGATGAATGCTCGATTACTCGACATCAATATTTAACCCTGAACACATCATTAGTAGTATAAAGTAAGAGGGTATCGTTCACAAACCGGGGATCCAGCCAGGGCTTAGGATCACATCAATTAACACGAATTCATAAAGATATAAATGGTTTGATATAGGTTTCGGATTGAATTGTAAAAACAGTAAATAAAACCTAAGCTAATATATACATGTGATCAACCAACCAACACATAAACAATCACCAAAACAATTCATACAAGAGAATCGAAACAAGCTCTATAACTATCTTAAGAATCATGCCGAGACTATATATTGAACAACCAAGGATGGATCATGCATTTAGGGTTCTAAGCAGTAACCTAAATACCTAGACACTTAACATATTCGATTAATACCAAGCAGCCATAATCGAAATCTAACATGTTCATCTTCATCATGTAATTCCAAAGCCATGCACATTGAATTCATCAAGTATGTCACTTACTTAACCAACAACCATGCAATTCGAAAATCACATAGAAAAGAGAAACATGTTCTTAGCATAAGTCTTTAATCCAACAACCTAAATATCATGCTATAAGCATAGTCATAACACTTAGAAATCGAAATTGATCATAAATGAAACTCGGCAGAAACCAAAACTGAAACTTCATAAAACCAAAATATAATTTCGAATCCTTTATATAAATTGAATCAAGTAGCTATTTCATAGACAAAATTGAAACAAGATTACTCTACACAAATCGCATGCTCATCCAAGAACAAGAATAAAACCAAAACCGAATTTAACAAGAGTGAATCATGGTTACACTTTATAAATCAAGCAATCCACAAGTGTAGCCGAGACTTCTATGGATGAAACCTTCTTCACAAGCGTGCTTGAAGGCTATTGATTGGTGGGGAATGATGGAATCGGTTTTAGGATTTCTTGGAGGATGGAAGAGTATTTCGGCAGAGCTATGGCTTGTGCTTTGTGTGCAAGGCTGATGATGATCTGAATGGGGAGGCCGAGCCTCTATATATAGGAGTCTAGGAAGCCTTCTTGCCGTGCCATAAGGAGATAGAAACCAATTGGGAAACTGAAATCCTCTTTGTTATGGATTTGATTTATGTACTCCATATCCAACTTGATGTAGGAAACCAATTCCAATAGGGAGATCACTTAAGGGCTGCACGGCATCATTCTTGGTCCAACTAGGAGTAGCTAGGCCGGCCTCCTCTTCTCCTTCTTCAACTCGAACATGCTTTCCTTGTCTCACTAGGAATGCATCTCGGCATCTCTACTTCCTTTCCAAATATGATTTGTCTTTCCTAAAAAGAAATCGTCGATTAAGGAATATGAAAGAATGAAAATAGGAAAGTAGAGTCCTAGTCAAGTAAGGAATCCTAGCTCAATAAGGATTTCTAACACTTAACACAATTTCATCATCAATTCATTCAAAATTCGAAATAGCTCTCCTTAAAACATACATATGACAATTATGAAACTAAAACAACTAAATAAGAAGTAACAAAGCAGAAGAATAGGGCATATAAACATTAAGAACGTCACACTTTGTGCTCCTATCAGTTCACTGTTTCTTTCAACACTTTGGAAAGATGATCTAGTCAGTTTAGCCTCTACACAAGTTTCACACTTATGTTTTAAATCAATTTGGAATTTTGGTAAGTGTTCCATGTTAATTAACTTTCGCAAAGTATCATAATTAACATGTCCTAGTCTACGATGCCATAAATTGGAAGACTCAATCATGTAGGTGGAAGTAGAAGCTTCATTCATTTTCTTGAGTAAAGTAATTACATTCATTTTGATCATCCCACCCAATACATAGCCCTTACCCACAAACATTCCATTCTTGGATAAAACAAGCTTATCAGACTCTATCACTATGCGGAACCCATGAGAGTTCAACATTGCACCAGAAATCAGGTTCTTGCGGATCTCCGGAACATACAAGACATTGTTCAGAGTCAACTCCTTTCCAGAGGTCATCTTCAGAATCACCTTTCCTTTCCCCTTGATGGGGGAGGTTGCAGAGTTCCCCATGTACAGAATCTCCCCATCCTCAGATGGTTCGAAGGTGGACAACATCTTCTTGTCAGCACAAACATGTTTGGTGGCTCCAGTGTCCATCCACCATTCCTTGGGGTTTGAATCCACCATGTTCATCTTAGATATCATGCAACAGAGGTTCATGTCTGCAACATCCTGAGTGACTGCTTCAATCCGGTTTGCCTCCTTCCTTTTATTCCTCTTTGATTTGTTGCAGTCGACAGGCTTGTGACCAGTCTTGTCACAGTTGTAGCACTTGCCTTCAAACCTTGGCCTTTTGGAGATGCCTCCTTTTGGCCCCAGCTTGGACCCTTGATACTTGCCTTTCTTATTTTTGGAACTTTGACCATGTTCCATCATGTTTGCCTTGGCAGAGACGCCATTGATCCATGCTTTCTTTTCGGATCCTCGGTTGTCTTCCTCAATGCGAAGCCTAACCTCTAGATCCTCCATGGTCATTTCCTTTCGCTTGTGCTTCAAATAATTCTTGAAGTCCTTCCAAGCAGGTGGTAACTTTTCAATAGCACATGCCACTTGAAAACTTTCACCTAGTTGCATTCCTTCAGCGTGAATCTCATGCAGGATTAGCTGAATCTCAGAGAATTGACTCATCACAGTTTTGGAATCCACCATTTTATAATCAAAGAAGCGGTCCATGATAAACTTCTTGGCGCCGGCATCCTCGGTTTTATATTTTTTTCTCCAAGGATTCCCATAGCTCCTTTGTCGTTCCCATGCTAATGTACACATTGTACAATGAGTCGGCTAGACCATTCATAATATAATTCCTACATAAGTAGTCAGAATTATTCCATGCATTCACAGCAGCAATCTTTGCTTGATCGCCATGGTCATCTTCCTTGAACTCAGGAGCATTCTCCGTCAGAAATCTTGCCAGATTCAGAGTGGTCAGATAAAACATCATCTTTTGTTGCCACCTCTTGAAATGCAAACCGTTGAACTTCTCAGGTTTTTCCCCATGGGATACTGAGACAGGTACAACGGGAGCAGTAGGCACAGTTGGCACCAAAGGTCCCTTGTCATTTCCAGAATTTTCTCCGTTAGTCATTTTTAGAAACTGAAACACACACACACACAAGGTGTAAGTTTACTTGAAAAATTATAGATAAATATCGAATACAAATTATATAAGCAATATCAAAAATAAACGTCTTAAGATTGTTATAAAAACAGTGATATATTACATATATAATTTGATAAGCCGAATTATAAATAATTATAAATCAGAAACGAAGAACACGAAAAGAATTCAACCAAAATACCGAACGATTGGTGATGGAAGAACTAGTCGAGACGTGTGTGATACCACACTGTCCTTAAGACGTTTACGCCTCCTCTACCGGTGCAAGGATACTTTGCGCTTGTCTCCCGGGATATAACCACTAAACGATTCTAGGAGCTGTACTGGAATAGTATTCTTTTTACTGAGGATTCTACTCAGCATCTTCACGTCTCTTTTA
Organism: Argentina anserina; assembly: GCF_933775445.1. Classification (NCBI taxonomy): domain Eukaryota; kingdom Viridiplantae; phylum Streptophyta; class Magnoliopsida; order Rosales; family Rosaceae; genus Argentina; species Argentina anserina. The sequence goes on along the minus strand of NC_065873.1, from coordinate 8,185,059 downwards.
GATTTAGATTTTTCCACTCGAGTAGTTTAGGTTCACTAAACTTAAGCTCATTTTACCCATTTGGTGAGGGTATCTTGATCTTACTAGTAACGATTCATGCTAGTTCTTCTTCATCGATTTTTTCAATTGTTATTTCTTTCATTTTTTTTCTACAGATTTCTGTAGATTTAGGACTCTGCTGCTTAGTTCTCGAAATTGTTCTTCGAGACTACTTCCAATCTCTTGTAGGTAGGCTATGCTGTAATTTGGTTGGTGAATTATAGCTTCAACGTTTTCGCTAAGTTTTTATGTAGGAAGGTGAAAACTTATGGCTTTACAATCTTCCTTTCGTACTTTTATATCTACTCTTTGATTCATCCTATTTGGGAAACTAGAGTTTCTAAAAGTTTTTTTCAGGATTTCCTGTAAATCTTTTTAATTTAGCTCCTTGTTGATGAATGTTATTAGCGTAATTCTCAGTCCGAGCTAACTTTTTTCGATATCTGAAAGATATTGCTTCTTTTAGATAATCTAGCTTGACTTCAAGCTTAGCTATTCCGGAATTAATCTCCTCGAGTTAAACTATTCGAATGCTAAACCTCTCGAGTTGATCTGAAACTTTGGCTTTGTTTGTGTTTTTTTCTCTAGATAGGTGATTGAGGATTTCAATCAGACTTGATCTTAATGGATCAAGTTCTGCTACTCCAATCTCTTTCTGGAGATGAATATGTTCGTCGTATAGAGAATTTAATATTCTACAGACGTATTCGATGAAGTATTGGTTTTCTTGGATATGTCTTGAATGAAAGCATACTTGCCACTTATCACTTTCTTTTTTCTGTACAAAAGGACTGATAACTCTTTGGTTTGGATTCTTTCTTATTGGCTAAAAGGAGCCAACTTTCTGGCATAAGCCTGTTCTTTACCTGTTTTTTGAGCAAAACAGGCTTTGATACCAGCTAGGACGGATCTAACCAATGCTCAGAAAATCAAGAGGCTTTTGATCTTCTTCGAAGACTTCTCGAAGAGTTTTAATATTTCTTCAGTTTTGTAGATTCTACGTTGGACTCTGTATATAATATTCTAATAATTATTTGTACTTTTGGGAATGTTATTTTTGTATTTTATTAATTTTTATATTTTTGTTTTTCTTCCTAAAGTTCTTTAAGAGAAATTTTAGCAAACGCTAATAATTCAAGTCTAGAGGCTATTGAAATTGCTATAATGATAAAAAATAATTGTTTACCTTTGAGTGCAGATGACAGATTTTAGCTACAAAATGTCAAAATATACACAAATATGGGTCAACTACACTCCGTCAGAAAATAAAATAACAGTGTTAACGGAGTTTAACAGAATTTACTATTATAGATACCAAAACTGTAACAAAGTCTAAACATGAGACACCATTTTGATATTTGAGAAACCTTGGATACCAAAATGCATATAATGGAAAAGGTGAGATATCGTTCATATGATTCTTTCTTATTACAACTGTCGCAGCAAGCTTCTGCATTTTATGCACTTCCTTGGAGCAAATCCTTGGCTCTTTCCGGATTTAACTCGTAGTGCTTTTGTCTTTCTTTCTTAGGTTTAATATCCGATTTGCTACTTTAGCTTTCACCTTAGTGTCAATTTGCTATCCTAGATTGTATTTATGCCAATTTGCTACTCTAGCTTTCCAAAACTTGCCAAATTGCTACCCAGCCTAAGCATTAATCTTGCCAATTTGCTACCCTTTTATCTTCAAAAGTAGTATATTTGATACCCCATTATGACATCAATTTATCAATTTTACGTAGCAAACAATTAAATTTGAAAATTCAATTAATTAAATTACTTAATTTTGAAACTATAGACTAGTAATTCAACTTAAGGTTAGAAAAATGACTAACATGGGTACCAAATTAACAGGTTTTGGAAAGTTAGGGGCAAATTGACCGAATTTAAAGCTATCGTAGTAAATTGACATTAAGGTTAAAGCTAAGGTAGCAAATTGGCAATTATGCCTTCTTTCTTATTAGTTTTCCATTCAATGCCTGCAATGATGTAATGTACAAGCTAGTTTCCACGAGAACATATTAATGTGTTAGTTTAGCAAAGTATAATAATGAATAACTTTTAACTTCTTAATATGCATGTTTATAAATTATAAAGGCTTGAGTAATCAAAGATTACCTTCATTTCCTATCGAATGTCATTTGCGAGAGAACTGTTATCTCTCATAACACCTGAAGAGCCGAGTAAGGAAGTAATTGGATGAATGATTTTCGTAACGCATTACTTGCTGTGGGACTAGGAAGAAAATCTGCTGTCCCCAATTTTCTGTCTCCTTCCCTGTCCCTCTATTCACATTCTGACACTTGTCATTTTAGTCAAACTCATCTAACACACAGTAACTCCGTTAACCTATAATTCTAAAGATAAAATTTGGCTATCAAAATAATATGCACAGCAAAACTGCAGACTTTTGAATTGGAGTCGATCGCCACCGTCAGAATGGTGTGATTGCTAACCCTCTTCCTCTTTCACATATAAACACAAAATCATTTAAACCCATCGTGTACAATTGCCTCCTCCATTGATTTGCATACGGTTAATGATATCCAGTTATGAATCACTTTGATTATAAGAGTGAACTAAGAGATTGAAGCTAATAGACCATGATTAAACCCAGAATGGCGGTGACCGCGACAAACTTCAGTTCTTCTTGCTGTTGGTGGCTCTCAGATCAACAAAGATCTCAAACCCAGATTTTCTTAATAAAGACTATTCAATTATCCTACTCATGAACGCAATCTTACCTGCCTTATCCTTATGCGTAAGAAACTTCTGCCCGCTGGAAATATCCATGGCGATTTTACCGATCTCCGGTGCCTTGGAGAGGCGGGGGACCTACATGACGTTGTCGTAGTTCATCTTGAGAAGCCTTCGTAGTGAAAATCGAGAGGGAAGGTGGAGAAGGATTTGGCGGCGGAGGGGGTTGAATTTAGGGTTAGGGTTTGGGGAGAATTAGGGGGGAAGAATTCCGAGTAATTGGCGTAGCAAGAGTCCGGATTTCCTTGCCATTTTTGATTTTATTTTTAGAATTATAGGTTAACAGAGTTAACTGAGTGTTAGATGAGTTGGACTAAAATAACAAGTGTCAGAATGTGAATGGAGGGACAGAGAAGGAGACAGGAAATTGGAGACATCAGATTTTCTTCCAGTTCAGAACGACTGCACATCCAAATTAATAATTTAATATCATTAGTAGCAGTAAAGGATATCACTGGAAAGGTATATAGAATTGAGAATGGCTTGTTGTCTTTTGAGTATCTTGCTAGAAGCACCCAATGGAACAATTCCTGATTAACAGGTAGCGGAAGTATCATATAATAGTCCCTAAACCTACTAGTGGCACCGTCAGCAATCTGGATGAGAGACGAGGCCTCCCTGACTATTTGCCAATACTTCGACAACCAACTTCTCAATAATATATTCTTTTTAATGCAAAATTACTATATACAACAAGATATTTTTTAGTTTCTGGAGCAATAAACACAATAAGATACTACAAAACGGGGATGACATACAGTGCCTTATATCAATACAATGTTTGATTCACTATTACAAACGAAACCTGAACTTTGAATGTTTCCTTGCATGCAGTATCTGAACTTATGTTGCACCAGGAGAGGAACCTTGAATATACTTCTCCCAAGGCCTTATGTTACACCAGCATAGTCAATTCTCCCTTAGATGGAGAGGAACCTTGAATATACTTCTTCCAAAGCCTTTTGAGATCAATTATGGACTTTCGTTGCAAATGGTTCACAAATGGTTTAGCCGCAAAGTGAAAGCCAAACTGATCAGCAGCTTTTGGACCTGAAGCATGCAATTTTGCCAATGTTGACTCCATCGAAGTAGGAGGCGACACTGGTTCCGTAACAACCAACGCACATGTCTCCTCAAGAGAAGCGGGGCGCTGGGCAGAAGCAAGCTCATATGGGACCATCTCAACAATCACCAGTAAAACCCTAGTGTTTAGGGTATCATCCACCATATCGTCAATAATTCCAACTACCAGTGACGAGGAACAACTTGGCGGCACAACTACCTCCGTTCCCATATCCGAGATTGAAAGATTAGCAAAATTGGAGCCATTAATCAGATTACACAGATCTCTTTTCTCATGCACCAAAAGTTCATCACAACCTCCTGCTTCATGCATGAAAATACCACACGCTCGACAAAATCCTTTAACATTATCATATACCAAATCAATTTCAATAGACACAATATCAGAGAAATTGAAAATTATTCATGTACGTACCCGACAACGAACATCAAAGACTAGGCGAATACGCTAATCCAAATCCACGACCCGACCTAGCGTGGCTCCAATAGCATGCAAAGCCACCTTGTTTCGGAGATTAAACGGTAAGCCGCTAACACGCACCCAAGTTTCCATCAAGAACAATGGCACTTCCTCGACTAGACTTCCACCATCATATTCATTCAGAACCAACATAGTATTTTTGTAATACCAAGGACCTCCATTTAGGCCTTACATGGCATCACCCTCAGAGGAGAATTGAAAAGGAAATCAGTCACCTGCATCATGGACTAACAAACCCTTCCTCATTCATCAGATCGTTGGGATGGTTCCCTTGAATCCTGGGAATCGGTTTCTCGGGCCAAGGACACGCCCAACTAGGTTGCAGAAAAGATCACGAAGAGCTGTCTGCCATGCCATCCCAAGTCGCATTCTGGAAGAAGAAGCCAATGACGAAGCACCCGTATGGCCAGATCGCAAGGCGCCAGAGAAGCACTGACGATGAGTCATCGAAAAAGGAGATCGGATCTGTGGAACCCTAGCAGAACGGCTAGGTTTCATGATAGTTAAATTAACACGTTAATTATACTCATTTTGAAAGAGCTAACATTTATAAATAAAGAACTCCTTAATAACAGTGAATTACCTTTGGCGTGCTAGTCGCTCAACATTGTTATCAATAGCAGCACATGCAAGTAGGGGTGGACACGCAGACCCGAAAATCGAAAAAAATATATCCGAACCCAAACCGAATCCGAAAAACGGAAAACAAAAAAACCGAACGAAGATAAGAAAACTGAACCAAACCGATTATGTTTGGGTTGGATTTTGGGTTTAGTCCCTTATAAACCGAATGAAACTGAACCGACCCAAATAACCCGAAGTCAACAGTAAACGTCATCATTTTGTTATATTTTGACTTTTATTATTTAAAAAAACAAAACTAAAGTCAGCATAAAACTAATGGGCCTAATCAATCTTGCGGCCTCTCTCATCTCTTAGACAAAAAAAACTTACAGCCATCTCTCTTTTTTAAATCCTCACTCTTTAATTTAGCGTTATATTAAAAGTGCATTTCATTCCGCAATATTAGTCTACATAACTCCTCCTTCCTCCCTCTTCTTCCCTCCTTCAATCTCCATTTACAGTCGCCTCTCTTTGTACCGTGACTCTAAAAATTGAATTCCCTAATCAATGACTCTATTAATGTTTCATATCGTCAGCGAAGAGGTATTAATAACGGCTCAAATGAGACGTGAAAGACGGCTTGGACAAACCAGACGACCTACACGACAGACTTAGTGAGGTTCAATTACCAAAACCCACAGTGAGTGCGAACATTTTTGTTCCTCTTTGATTTTAATATAATAGAGTTTTTTGTACTTGAGTTAAATATGAACCGTGAAGATGTTAGAGTCAATTAAGTATGGAATAATCAACTAGGCCTTTTATTTTTCATCTTTATGTTAAATTTTGTACTTTGAAATTAATGTCTAATATTACGTATTTTATATAGGGATAAAACCGAAAAAAAAAATATGAATCAAACCGAACCATGCGGGTTGGGTCGGGTTGTGGATCACAGTCTCTATAATGGAAAACTGAACCGAACAAAAGTGAATTTAAAATTTGAGTTGGATTATGAGTTTTGTCCAAAACCAAACCGTAATGACCCGTTTCCACCCTACATGCAAGAATCCACGTTTGCCTTCTCGCAAAATAATTTCCACCATAGTTTTGGTTATTTAAAAAAATAAAACTAAAGTTAGCATAAAAGTAATGGGCCTAATCAATCTTGCGGCCTCTCTCATCTCTTAGACAAAAAAAACTTACAGCCATCTCTCTTTTTTAAATCCTCACTCTTTAATTTAGCGTTATATTAAAAGTTCACTTCATTCCGCAATACTAGTCTACATAACTCCTCCTTCCTCCCTCTTCTTCCCTCCCTCAATCTCCATTTACAGTCGCCTCTCTTTGTACCGTGACTCTAAAAATTGAATTCTCTAATCAATGACTCTATTAATGTTTCATATCCTCAGCGAATAGGTATCAATAACGGCTCAAATGAGACGTGAAAGACGGCTTGGACAAACCAGACGACCTACACGGCAGACTTAGCGAGGTTCAATTACCAAAACTCACAGTGAGTGCGAACATTTTTGTTCCTCTTTGATTTTAATGCAATAGAGTTTTTTGTACTTGAGTTAAATATGAACCGTGAAGATGTTAGAGTCAATTAGGTATGGAATAATCAATTAGGCCTTATATTTTTCATCTTTATGTTAAATTTTATACTTTGAAATTAATGTCTAATATTACGTATTTTATATAGGGATAAAACCGAAAAAAAAAATATAAATCAAACCGAACCATGCGGGTTGGGTCGGGTTGTGGGTCACAGTCTCTATAATGGAAAACTGAACCGAACAAAACTGAATTTAAATTTTGAGTTAGATTATGAGTTTTGTCCAAAACCAAACCGTAATGACCCGTTTCCACCCTACATGCAAGAATCTACGTTTGCCTTTCTCGCAAAATAATTTCCACCACAGTTTTGGTTTTTCTTGTTCCTGAGGCGCATGCAACAAAAATACATTCTTTGATGACAGAGCCTTTGAAATAATGGCATCTTTCTGTAGCGAAGAGATATGAATAGCAAGACCAGAGAAAAAGAAGAAGGAAAGGCACTTTTTTTTAGTTTGAAATGACACATACACAGAACAATAAAGATACTTAGCATCAAAGCAATCAAATAATATTCACAACTATGCAACCAAAAACAGTCTAATCTTCTAGAGTCATTTGTTTAACACAAATGATATCAGAACCCACTATAAAAAAAAAAGTAAGCAAAGATCACAAAGGAATTCTATCAACAGTTTTCGCACGATAATGAGGTAGTTAATTCGCATTTGGGGGTGCTGGTAAAAGAGTGGAGAATTAGGAGCAGCTAATCTAGTTAAACTTACCGTTAATTTCAGTGTCATTAACTGCCTACAGAATTACAATCCAAGATTCAGTCAGTTGATTGCTTCCAACTTCCTATCAGAAGCTTCTACGTCCAGTTTAAAAATAAATAATACAAAACTTACCCGAAGAATATTCAAAAGGTCTGGAATTTCATCTTCATGAATCCGAACAGCAAAACTCTCATAATTGAGAACTTTCTCCATATGGAAAGAAATCCCATCCTAGACAAACATGAACAAAAAATGAAGTAATTCAATTCTCATATTTGTGTAGTCGGAGAAAAATATCATATTGCACAAAAGTGTAAAATGTCACACATCCGCAATCTCACTCGTATCCACTAATTATGAACTAGAGTATATTTATTTTGAGTTCGAGTTATTCAACACATAATGTCTCTTAATTACAATATTTTGTTATAAGGGAATCGAACACCTTTTAGTTCCATTTGTAAAGAAACTAATATGAGTTTGTTTTTTCTTGTAGCTGCACCCGGAATTTATGATGGATTTCCTACATACCTTAAACCACTCTTAATTCAAGAGTTCCAATGAGTAAATGACTTAATGGAGGGTTTTGATTTTGGAATTGGAATAGTGTTTAGGACGCGGTTGCATCTAGATTATTTGGTTATAGATTATCTACATACCCCTGCGGGAACAAACCACATGTACACATGTAGTTCCACGCATTTGGGATTCCGATGGGTAGATGACCCAATTATTTAGAATTTGTGTTTGAGGCATTTGTGAGGGTTTAAAGTCCTTGAGCTTGCATTTGAGCATTTTGATAATCATTTGATTTTTCTGGTTCTTAGTGAATTTGACTAGTGTGTTGGGGAACTGAATTGGCTTAATTTGACTGGTGGAGTCAAGAATTCAATTTAGGATATGTGGTTGCATCTGGTGGGTCACTAAATTGCCTACGTACCCCTTTTGAGGAATCAAACCAATTGTAGTTCATACATGGAATTCAGAAATTTGGTGTCATTACATCTTGTTTAAGTCTCACGCCATTTTGTTGTAAAACCGACTTCGAGTATTTGATTTGGACATCCATGGCTCCGAGCTGATTTATAAGACGCGCTTCTCGACCTTGGTCTGACCCCAAAGAAAACTTGACGAACTTTTTGTAGTGAGGAGGACCAACACGAAGAAAACGACAAACTTTTTGTAGTGAGCACTCGACGAAGGGCCCATTTTGAAAGCCTATGCTAGCCGAATGTACCCAAATGTAGAAGAGGAAGTCCCAATAGTTGTCTCTTTCTTTTTCCTTTACGACAAACTTCATTCCCATATTTTTCCACTTTTTCTTTCCTCCTTCTGCTATATCGAACAAAACGGCAGAACCAATATTGAACGAGGATCTACCCGAAGTGGTGCCATTTTAGAGCGGCGATTCCGAAGAAGAGACCGTGATCTGGAATGCTGGATTGGAACCGTTGCCTACCATTTGTAAAACAGTACGATGATGTCTATCACTGTTTGATGAAATGCCAAGTAGAGCTTCTGCAGCAATTTCAACAAAGAATAGTTGGACTGAGCTTCTTACTCCTCTTTAATTGTTTGAGTTGAAGAAACAGAATGGGTTTGAAGTTCGAAGTTGACACGGAGATGGAATAGCACCATGAAGCCCACTACCTGCTCGACGAAATGCCAAAAACAACTTCTAGAAATGGGCATCCTCTTCTCGGAAGGATTAAGCATGCGATTGGCATTCAGCTTGAATTGGGTGAGATTCTCCTTCCTTCTGGCTTCATATAAATTCCCAGGTCACCAATTTGAATTTTGTCTCATTCCCCTTAATCATACATGATTGGAGCTTTTGAAACTTGTTTTGCCAGAACGTCACCATTTTCTTTTCTCTGTTTTATATGATTGTCATTCTAAGTTTCTATCCATGAGGCCACCAACCCACCGCACCGCTTAACTTTTTTTTTTTTAATGTTTTCTTTGTCAAACATGGAACCGTGAATTCCTCAAGTGAAACCATGTTTTGACATTTGTTTCATAAACATAGTACTTCTGCCGATAGGATTTTATTCAATTGTGACCAACCCTTTTTAAATCATGCAGGTTCAGAACGAGAACAACATCAGTTTCTGTAAGGTTGGGAGTGAGTCCCGTCATCTTTTGGTTTCAGTAGGTTATGTGGTTATGGTGGTATGTATTTGGTTGCATATAGGACGGGAATGATCAAGGCTCTGTTTTGTTATAGAACTGTAATTAAGGCTTTGTATTTTGGTTCTGTGAGATCCGGCTGTAGCAAGAGTAACCAGTTTGCAAAGAAAACAGAGCACCGTAGCATGGAGCCATAATAACCATAGTATCCAGAACATTGTCCAAGAGATCAAACCATAGTAACCAGAGAACCATAGTAGCCTAAGTAACAAGAGGTCATAGTAACCATAGAAACCAGTAACTGAGAGCCACAGTAATGGTTAACACCACCCCTTAAATGGGGTGATCTCCGGCTTAATCTCCTCAGGTCCGGTGGCCGAACCGGTGGTCGGAGACCCGGAGGGCTCAACAGGCAGACAAGTTGGCTCGGTAGCCTCTCTGCTTGCTCGGATATCGCCATTGACACCACCCGCATTGGCTCGCCTTCAGGGGTAGACGCAACGTACTGGAGCGCATTTCCACATCGAGGGAAGAGCCAGACACATTTCCCAATGCACCAATAAATAAGCTGCATAAACCACCTAAAAGAGGTAACGTATTCTTAAGTCCTTAACTCTCGAACTTACTCCGTACCAGATACTAATTTAAGCTTCGGAGATCAAGGCCGACGCACCGTTAAGCTGACACACCAGAATACAAGGCTACGCAAAGCTCGATCCCCCGGATTTAGCTCTCATAACAGTAACCATAGAAACCAGTATCCAAAGTATCATAGAGAACGAGTATCCATAGTAACCATAGTAACCGTAGCCAAGTAACCAGTAACCAAAAATAACCAGAGATCATGGTGATCATTGTAACAAGAACAGAGTAACCAAGAACCAAAAGAACCATCGGCGAGGGATTATGTCTTCAAGGCCTTAAAGAACGTCACAAGAGCAAGGAGAGAAGAGAGGACATTGTTCGAACCTTTTTGTAAAGAACGAACTTTGTCTCGCAGGGTCTGTATATCTCTCTGTATTTCCCCCTTCCTATATCTCTCTTATAGTGTGCTTGGTTGAAGAAATTAAGTTCTATTCAGTTTCTGTACCGTACAAATAAGATGATCTTTGATCCCATCTAAACACTCCTTTATTTTGGACGGAAGAAACCCTCCTTAATGAGTTGTAATTAAACTCCACTAGCTTGCTCTGTACGTATCCCATATATGAACAAGACAAGTGTTAAGTGACTTTTAGAAGCAATATGCTTCTTTTACTTTAATTTTAACCGATATAATTTTTTTTTCGGTTTCAACAGTTTGGAAGCATTTTCATCTGAGAACATAAAAAAAGTAACATTACTTGCACAATCTCATAACAAGATTTGAACAGTGATTTATGCCATATGTTTCAATACTCTAGTAAGATAGTGAAGAAAGAAGATATGAAGTCACACAACCTGACAAAATACCGTCTTCCACAATCTGATCATCTGGTTCTGGTTCTTCACAGATCCACTTCCACCCACGAGTTGTGATACTTGTATTATTGTTCAGAGCCAATACAAAAACTACATGGAAATAAAGAGCAAAACAGACTATTCATCTATTTGAAGCAGACTCTCTTGATACATCCTGACATGATAGAATGTCTTAAACTTACAGAAACTACATTCATCTCCTGTGTGAAGAATCTTCACCAACACACACTCCTTTTTGTCACCAACAATTATGGTGAAAATTGTAGTATTTTCCATAACAATGCTATTGTTCGGAGTGTAACTCCATCGGTCGTTATCAACGGGACCCTGAAACTTCAAGTTAAACAACTTAGTCCATGAGTCAGGCACGTCATATTCTCTCAAGACCCATACATGAATGTGTTGAGAGGATGAGCTTAGAAAACGAGCAAGAACCAGGCATTCTCCAGCCGAAAGTTCAATCTGTCGGAAATATCGCCCATCGTCATCGTCTTTGAAACCCTTGGGCAGCAACATTTTTCTGAATTTGTGATCCTCTTCTTGTGCCAAATCGAAAGCCACGATTTCATCTTTGTAATCGAGCCAATGAAGTGCGTCGTGCAAAAAAGCGCCCTCAAAATTAGTCACATTCAACTCATTGAATTCAAGTGTTTTCCAAGCATTAGCCCTAGACGAGAAAACGGCGCCATCATCCATGAAATCACCAGTGCCGTCAAAGTTAGAGTAGGCTACAAATACTCTGTAGTCATCGGTGGCCTGCAAATAGCCGACGCCATAAAAGATGGCGTGATCACGATCATGCTCCACGAAACCCGTATCAGGTAAATCCATGAGAAAACCAGTTGAAGGATTCCATGCAAAAAACTCTTGGTCAGCAACAGTAAAAAATACAATACCGTTGCGGGAGCCCAGAAGAGAAACATTATGGGCTGCTGGCTCTGGGTCGAGAGGAAATTTGAGGTTTGTAACAGCAAAGGTCTCAAAGTCGATAGATACCACTTCAGGAGGACCCTTTACAGAGACGAGGAGTCTGCGCTGCTCACGAGTAGCTTGGAACTGGGATTTGGCGAATTTCGGGTCCGAGAGAATCATTGAGTGGAAGCGTTTGGAAACGCAGGTGAACCGGATTAAGGATTTCACTGGAAGACGATGGAGGATTAGGACTATCATCTCTTCAGGTAGTTCCATTGCACAATTATAGACGAGTTTGAGAATACGGATAACTGCATTTATTTATAGATTATCATTAAGTATTCAAGGCAGAGTTGAATCCTAATTCTACATCAAATAGAAATTCTAATTTCATATTCATTCACCCAGAATTTGTCGGAGTCATTGTCGGCGTCGATGAGCTCGGCGAAACGTAAATCGTTATACATTGATCAAGTTCAAAAACGGACGACACAGGCGTGTAGATGATAATGAGTGAATGATTGTTGTTACCTCATGCAGACCCAAACGTCGCCGGAAATTGCAGAAAATACCCAAATGTACTCATCTCCGGCCCGAATCGTCGTCTACATCTCGCGCATGTGCAATCCAATGACTGGGTTTGATAATTAAGGGGGCTATGGCGGCAGGAAGGCTAGCAGAGAAGAAATTCGGAATGGAGTTTGGATCTACTACTGAATCAGACCAGTCTCATTAAAAAGGTGCTGGGAAGTTGGTTGGGAGAGTCTGAGTGCTTGGGAGATGATCTCGCTGGGTTGAGACTTGAGACAAGAACTGGAAGGGAGATGATGAGATAACTAAGGGAAAAAACTTGCGTACAAACTAGTATGTACGCGTGCGTCCAAACTCTCGTTTTTTTACACATTTTGAGAATATAAATATATGATTTTAACCGTTTAAAAGTTTAGTTTATTACTAAAGATCATTTATGTAAAAGATCAACATAAACAAAAATCATCTTCATAGTCGATTGCATCAAAAATTAACGGTTATGGTGAAAGTTAGTAGTCTCATGATCAACCGTCAATTTGTTTGATGCAATCGACTATGAAGACGATTTTTGTTTATGTTGATCATTTACATAAATGATCTTTAGTAATAAACTAAACTTTTGAACGGTTAAAATCATGTATTTATATTCCCAAAGTGTCCAAATAAACGAGAGTTTGGACGCACGTGTACATACTAATTTGTACGCAAATTTTTCTCATAACTAAGGGCGATTTGAACCAACCCTCTTTCGTATAAAAGTTATATGATATATCTTTGCTGAGTCATGCATTCTCCCAATGTTGATTAAAAAATAAAGGTAAAGGATTCACATCAAGGCACCCTGCGTATTTCAAGCATAATAAGAAAATACACATGCAACCTACATGTTGACAAAAATACACATGCAACCTACATGTTGACAGCACATCGGGATCTATAATTTCTTGATCTTTGTAATTGTACATGAGAGGGAGCACATCACATGTGCCCTTTTTCCCGATAAAAACTGTGTGCCCTTTAATAAGTATTCAACACCTGGATTTCCACTAAATACAAATTAATATAAAATTAATTTTATCCATCTATACTAAGCACATAAAACTTATCCGAAAAAAAAACACATAAATTATTTTTAAACGGACGTAAAATATATCATAAATTATGTTAAAATATATTTTATTTTTTAATAAACAAAAGACAGTAGATTAATAATCCCCTAACATTTCTCTTTGTAATTTATCACTCTCATTTTTTCCTCCAACAACCCACGTTTTTCTCCAAATAAGAAATTTAAAAAAATATTAATTACACAGCTTGTGTGTTTTTTTGCTAGTTAGTTTTTAACTTTGTATGGTTTTCAAATTTTCAATAAAAGAAAACTAACAAAAACAAACCACTTCATTCATTCTCCAAGTCATTCTTCTAACCATGAAACCACCTACCTTTATCTTGTGTGTCACTTAACTTTTGTCAATAATAAATACTTGTAATAACCCGATTTTTCGGAACAACTTAATGGATTGATTTTAAATTTATAATTTTTTTGAAACTCATTAAACATATTTGTGTCGCCTTGAGACGTCGGAAATCGAAAATGAAAACGTTCTCGGAACGTTTATTTAGAAAAACGTTACGTTCCGCGACGTGAATATCCATTTTTATTCCATCGCTCGTTTGCGAAAACTTCTTTCATCAAAGTTGTAGAGCTCGTCGATACGAGTTCGTGGACGCGTCACGCGTTCGAAACAGACGTCGAACGTGAAAGTTATTAACGACAGAAGTTGGTTTCCGATTTAAAAAGGGGTATAAAAGGAAATTGTTCTGAAGTAGGGTTTCCATTTTTGGAAACCCTTCTCTCTCCTCTCACCCGCGCCTCCCTCCTCTCTCTCTCCCCGAAATCCCCTCTCCCCCTTTTGAAAAACCCACCGGCGATCCACCACCCTCCGGCCGTTCGTGACTGACACCACCGGCCTAGGAAGGATCGCACTGCCCTCCGCAAGCGACCCCGAGCTTGCCGTACCCCGCCTTGTCGCCGTTCACTTCCTCAAGAAAACCCGAGGCGTGGAGGATATCTCCGCCGTTCCACGCGACTTCGCCGGCGAGGCTAGGATATCTTCGGACGTGATTTTGTCTTTCGGACGTGATTTTGTCTTCAGACGTGATTTGTCTTCGGACGTGATTTGTCTTCGGACGTGAATTGTCTTCGGACGTGATTTGTCTTCGGACGTGATTTGTCTTCGGACGTGAGTTGTCTTCGGACGTGTTTTGTCTTCGGACGTGATTTGTCTTCAAACGTGAGTTGTCTTCGGACGTGAGTTGTCTTCGGACGTGTTTTGTCTTCGGACGTGAGTTTTCTTCGGACGTGAGTTGTCTTCGGACGTGATTTGTCTTCGGACGCGATTCGTCTTCGGACGTGTTTATGTCTTCGGACCAGTCTTCAGACGTGTTTGGCAAGTCAGAACCTAGCCTTTGGCCGGGCGAAAGTTACGATACAATTAGAGCTCTAGTCTGTCTGCCGGAGTACTGCATGTGAGGTAACAGATGAGTTATCGGCTCATGAGTACTCATATTTTTGGATGTTGGGTAGCAGGAGGTTGCCCAATGTCGGCGGTGTACTACGTGAGGGGTAACAGAGGTGTACCAGCGTTCATTAGTACACGTATTATAAATGCATTTGGGTAAACAGAGGGGTTGCCCAATTTCTCATGAGCACTTTCATTTTTATATTTTGGACAACCAGATGGGCCGTCCATTGACTCATGAGTGCATTTATATTTGATGTTTTTGTGGATTTCCGTATATAGTGATATGCGAGTTTTATTGTTTTTTTTACTCATACGAGCTGTAAAGCTTACCGGGTTTGTGTTTACAATCCCGGTGCACCAATTCGATGGTGTAGTGGATAACTCCGCAGGTGTGGATTAGCGGGAATTGACGGACCGCTCAGAGGACTTGAAGATATTCAGTTCCAGCTTGTGTGAGGATTTTGTGTGACGTTCTTGTGAGGTTTTTATGAGGATTATACATTTCCATTTGTTATAATGTCGAATTATAATTTAGTTTGTAATAATCGGTTTAACTGAGTTGTATTTTGAACTCAGAGATGATCCGCTGTGGCATTTAAAATGATTTCGATTCATTGAGATTGTTTTAGTGTTTTTCATGACTTCGGAATTTGAGTTTCATGATCGAAATTTTGGGGTCGTGACAGTTGGTATTAGAGCCTAAGTGCGTGTTTGGCGATTATCAATATCATCCGGTAGCGATGATCCGACTGCAGCGGGCACCCATCACATGCTCCTTGGTATTGATATGTTGCCGGGTACGCGAGAGTGTTAGGAGCCACACCTTACGGTTTGGTCCTCTAGGGAGTATTGTGATAATACTTCGATGATTCACATTCTTCTGAAATTTCATGTTGGACCTCTTTATTCAGATTCAAGACTTCACCTGTAGTGACTAAGTGTTTCAAGGTGATGAATTTAGAAAAGGGCCGTGGACAGGGCCGAGGATGGGCGAGAGGTCGCAGCCGAGGTAGGGTTGCAGGCCGAGTCCGCAATGTGAAGAACCTTTGAGAGGAGGCTGCTCTACGGGCATAACAGGTTGACCATGCTGCTATCGTAGAGACGATAGTCGTGTACTAAGTCGATCAAGGACATTAGTGGTCTGTCAGCGCCGTTATTTCATAAGAGGCCTGGATTATATGGGGTAGCGGACCACTGGATCGAGAGTATGAAAACCTACTTTGAGATGATTGAGTGCTCTGAGATAGAGAAGAGGATGATAGCCACATTCATTTATTGATAGTTGGCAGTGGATATGTTAGGATTGATTCCTACACCTTTGGGAAACTCCTTATGTGTCACTTCGCGCTTGGAGTGTTCCTCGAATTAGAGACAATCTGCAAGGTTTGTCCTATTGTGATTGGAAGTACAGAGTTCTCTGCTTATTTGATAGTAATTCTGGACCACACGTATGATGTGATCTTAGGAATTGATTGGTTGAGGCCGCAGTACGCGGTGATTGATTGATTGTTTTGACGTGGTGGGTTCCTTCATAGACCCAGGAAACCAGTGTTTCGTTATCTTTGCCTCAAGTCGGATAATACGATGAGAGCTTGAGTCATGGCACATGTGGAGACTGTGGATCCGGAAGTAGGTATCACAGACATTGTTGGGATATCCGAGTATAGTGAGACGTTTCAGGAGATACTAAGTTTACCTTCTTGGAGAGTTGTCGATTTCTTTGTTGACGGTGTACGTGTTAAAGCACTTGTATCGAAGGCGCCTTATGGGATTGGGACAGAACGAGTTTAAAGAATTGAAAGAGCAGATAGATGGCATATTAGACCTAGGGTTCATGAGACCTAGTGTCTCACCTTGAGTTGTGCCGGTGTTATTCGTGAATAAGAAAGTGGTCTCATGCGGCTGTGTGTGGATTATAGGTGAATTATTAAGGTGACCATCAAGACTATGTATCATTTGCCTAGGATTGATGACTTGTGTGATACGTCCTTAAGGTGATGATGCAATTATTGAGTTGAGATTCACATTATGTCTTTGTTGCGTTTCAACTTATTTTGGTTGGGCCATAGACAATCGATGTTACTCATTGTTCTTGGCTGAGCAAGAAATCTAAGGTGTTGGAGAAAGGGCATTTATGACGTCATGAATTAATTATTTGCTAGATGAGCATTTAATTGAGAACGCTGATCTTTCATGATTTAATCATTTTGGTGTTGGGGATTGGAGCTTAGCTATGCCACAGGTCCAAATGAGACGCAATGGCGGCGAAGTAACCCTATTGAAGGTAAGGAATGAGATGACCTTAGCTTAGTGGTGTTTTAACGAATTTTCATGACAAGCACCTTCCAACTGGTAAAGGAATGGTCGAGGACCGAATTTTCCTTTCAAGTGCAAGTGGTGTTAGTGTCGGAGACTTAGAGGCTCATTTCCCTCCATGCATCAGATAGTTTATTGTTGGATAAGGAGTTGTTAACTCAAGAGTTCAACAAGCGATAAATTTTACGATAAGAGAGTGATCATTTAATTGCTGCTTACAGAGTAGTTATTTTGGCCGAATGCGTTGGCAATTGAGTAGGAGCATTTGGCTTCTCAAAACAATTAGGTGGCCATGAGGGTTCTTGATGAAAGTACAGAAACAACTGTTTAGAGTGGTAGTGTAGCAACACTTTTGGGGTTAGTTGGAGGAGATGTGGACCCAATATCAGGATTCTGTTGTTGAATTGATTACTGAACTTATTAGTACTACAACAGTGGGGAAACTAATACTTTAGATGATGCCACTGGGGCGTTTGTATGGGGCATGTGTCATGTATTTGAGGCAGGTATGAACCGAGGGGTAAAGTACATCTCAGATGTGGTCGTGTTGGAGTTTACACTGTAAAAGTCACTAATTTTCATGTCCCACCAGTGGGAGATAAATTTCATCTTTGTCTGACCTGAAAATTGTGGCATACGACTCATGGAACCAGGAAGCTGTAATTAATTTTCGACGGTAAGTTTTTGGTGAGGGTGGTAGGATGCGTGATATGTCACTCTTGTGGTAGCAGTAGAGAACCTCTACCGCCTTGTGTGTATTTTAGTCGGTTCTCTAGTGAACTGTTCGAGAATAATTCTTCGTCCGAGGTGGTGTTCTGCGGTGTTCGTGAACTCAGTGAGTTAAGATTTCTTTATCGTGTTGCCGTTACAATATGGTGTTTGGGTGGGTATCATACACAACAACTTTTTATGATTTATAATAAGATGATCATGAAAGGAGATTGTTTTGTTGGTTGAAAGGAATGGTAGGTTCATGGTTCTAGTGATGTATTGAGGTGAAGTCATGGAGGTACTGTTGTGGATAAAAGTACGATTTCCTTGAAAACCAATGTGTGTGTTACAAATAGTAGGCATGTGTTAATCATTGATTTGACTCGTGTTAGATGTCGAGAGTTTTTGACCATGCTTAGTACTGGGGGGCTAGCTCATGACACGAGTATTGTCTGATAATTGCAAGGGAGTGGTGAATTAGAAAAAGGGGTATGTTGACGTCTCTATACCGAGAACATCATTATAGTTTGGTGACTCACATGTGGCTGTTGATGTTAGAACACGTGACAGATTGTCTGTTTGGAAGAAGTTTCAGATAATGGAGGATATGTTGAGAGCTTATATGCAGGATATTAAAGGTAGCTGGGAAGATCGTTGAGGATCGATTGAGTTGCTTACAACAACAGTTACCGTTGCAGCATCGGCATGACACCTTATGAGATTCTCTATGGTAGACAGTGTCGATCACCTATCTGTTGGGCCCTTTTGAGATTCCCAAGAAGGTCGGAGAAATAGCATATCGACTAGCCTTGCCTACTAGCATGTCGTGTGGTCACAATGTCTTCCACATTTCCATGTTGAGGAAGTATGTATCAGATGAGTCACATGTGATCGATCATAACACCATTGAGGTGAAGGAAAATGCTACCTTTGTTACGGAGCCGGTTCGTATTCTGGATAGATCCACAAAGAAGATTCGGAGGAAAGATGTAGAGCTAGTCAAGGTATTGTGGAGTCACCATGATAAGGGTGATACACTTTGGGAACTAGAGTCGGATATGAAGACAAGATATCCACAATTGTTGTTGAGTGAAGAACATTCCTTTAAGGGGGTAGAATGTAATAACCCGATTTTTCGGAACAACATAATGTATTGATTTTAAATTTATAAATTTTGTGAAACTCATTAAACGTATTTGTGTCGTCTTGCGACGTCGGAAATCGAAAATGAAAACGTTCTCGGAACGTTTATTTAGAAAAACGTTATGTTCCGCGACGTGAATATCGATTTGTATTCCCTCGCACGTTGGTGAAAACTTCCTTCATCAAAGTTGTAGAGCTCGTCGATACGAGTTCGTGGACGCGTCACGCGTTCGAAACGGACGTCGAACATGAAAGTTATTAACGACGGAAGTTAGTTTCCGATTTAAAAAGGGGTATAAAAGGAAATTGTTCTGAAGTAGGGTTTCCATTTTTGGAAACCCTTCTCTCTCCTCTCACCCACGCCTCCCTCCTCTCTCTCTCTCCGAAATCGCCTCTCCCCCTTCTGAAAAACACACCGTCGATCCACCACCCTCCGTCCATTCGTGACTGACACCACCGGCCTAGGAAGCACCGCACTGCCCTCCGCAAGCGACCGCGAGCTCGCCGTACCCCGCCTCGCCGCCGTTAACTTCCTCGAGACAACCCGAGGCTTGGAGGATATCTCCACAATTCCACGCGACTTCGTCGGCGAGGCTAGGGTTCAGAGACCTGCTCGTTGCCACCGCGCGCCACCCTAGCACCCCTTTTAACACACACTTACGCATGTTGATTTATTTTGACGTGTAGTGTTTTTTTTGTTGAAAACTTGTATCCGAAAATGGAGGAACATTTTCACAAAACGGTTTGAGTCTAGCCACCGACGTCCTCAATTGTAGGCATTACATTCATATCTTTAATTTCTATTGTGTACTTTTACCAACTTATCTTTAAAACATGAAATTTATTTAGACTTAATTAGATATAAATGAAGGGTAATTTTCTAATTACATGAAATGTAGTTGTATAAAGCAAATTGTCTTATCAATTTGGTTTCACCGGTTTGTGATCATTCTTGGGTGTGGCAGTGGCTCCAGCCAATTGATTGGGGTTCTTAGATGCACTGCAATCTTAGGGAGACAAGCTGCTAGTGGTGGTTGTAGTGTTGGGGACTGGTTCTTCTGTGGCCTGCGGAATACTACAAAATAATTTTGATTAGCAAAATGATTTGTCGCTTAGTGAGTCATAAAGTTTGTGGAAGTAAAAACTCAGAATAGTACATGAATTGTCGTGAAATGTTTTTTTTTTCTGAAAACGGTGAAATGTATAGAAGCGGTGAAATGTATGTATTGGTACTTACGAATTTTCGTTACCCAAAATGGTACCTCTATAAGTCTTTTGATTAAATTGATGACATGACATGTTTGTTTTACTATTTTGACCAAATAAGTAATGTACAAAATAATAATTTTAAAATTATTTTATTATTCAATCCTAAACAAATATATACTAAAACTTGTGTTATGTTTTGCGATACAAGAGTCGATTTTCATCTTAAATTTGTAAATTTCATAAAAAATAAATAAATTTACAAATAATATATGTATAATTTATCAAGTCCCCAAATTTGTAATCAATTTGGCGAATTTGTGAGAATTTTGGAGGAAAAATAAAAAAAACTTAAGGAGAGGAAAAATAAGAATTTTATGTACTGGCCATATTGTCCTTCTTGTTGGGGAATGCGGAAGAATGAACTGTAAAATGGAAATAAAAATAACTCACAACAACAAACGAAAATAAAAATGATAGAGAACACCGGGATTTAATGTGGTTCAGCAAAGTGCATACGTCCACGGGTAGCAACAATAAAGAACCTCCACTATACGAAGAAAGGTTACACTGAGAGAAACACTACTTCAAGACTCACACTTGAAGGGATACACTCTCACACATGTAATGACCCGATTTTTCGGAATCAAATTACTTGAATTCTTTGGATTTAATAAAGTTTGTAAAATTAATAAACCGCATTGGTTTTGCTGCGCAACGTTGTCAAATCCAAAAATGAACTGTCGTCGGAAATCTCAATGTGAAAAACGTTACATTTCTGCAACGCGGAAGTCGATTTTTACTCAGTCGCTGCCAAAAACTTCATTCACGAAAGTTGTAGAGCTCATCGATACGAGTTAGTGGACACGTCACACGTCCTAATCGGACATTGTGCGCGAAAGTTATTAACGACGGAAGTTAGTTTCCGATTTTGGAAGTGGGTATAAAAATGGAATTTTAGGGATTAAGACTTCCATTTTCAGAAACCCCTCACCCCAGCAGCCAATCCCTCTCTCTCTTCTCTCTCTCTCTCCCCCCGATGTTTCCCTCTCATAGAGAACGCCTCCGGCGATCTCCCGACCCAGGCCGCCGTGGTCATCACCGCCTGGCCTAGGAGCTTCGCGTGGTCCACCGCAGCAACCCTCGAGCTCAACACACCTCGCCTCGCCTCCGTGAAGCAGCGCGATATCTCGAGTCCTCCTGCGATCCTCTCCGCCGTCTGCTTTGTTGCCGGCGAAGACTAGGGCACGAGGACAACTCGCCATTGCCGCACCACACCCCCGATGCCACCAGCGTGGCGATTGGAGCTCAACTTGCATCGCTGCCTCACCGCTGCTCAATTTCGAATCCGCCGGTATCTCGGGCTTCTCCGGCGACAATCCGACGGTTCTAAGGTTCAATCAAGGTGAGGGTTAGCTTAATGAGATTATTGTAGTTGATTTGGATTGATTTTGGGGAAGATCGGAGTAGGAGGAGAGGAGGGAGGTACTGTCGCCTAAGGCGGCGCGTGTGGGAGCGTGAAGAGGGTAGGAGGCGGCCCTAGGCCGTGGGAAGGTAGAGGAGAAGAGAATGAAGAGATTTGAGCGGTGGTGGGCAAGCCATGCGCGCCGGTTTGAGTGGCGAGTGGGCCCCACGTGCTGTCACTGTCGGCGGCACGTGAGCGCCACGCGCGGTCGCCGGAGGGGGCGCGTGAACTGTAAATTTTTGTAAAAAGTGATTTCTGTATGGTGAATGTAAAAAGTAATTTACGTACATTAAATGTAAAATTATTTTACGTACAGTAATTGTAAAAATAATTTCTGAAAGCTAAATCAGTAATTATTATTTACTGAGACAGTATTTACAATGGAATAGTACATGGTTGTACAAGAATACGTAAATAGTATGTACTTGTACATGAATACGTAAATAGTATATACTCGTACATGAATACATAGATAGTATGTACTTGTACAGTAATACGTGATTATTTATAACGTTGATATTTATTTATTTGAGCATGTTACTTTGATTTGTACAATAACATGTGATGATTGTTTTGTACGTGATTTTAACTTGAGTTATGTTAAAACGTTTTTGTTGTCTTCGGGCCTGTCTTCGGACGTGTTGCCATGTCGGAACCTAGCCTTGGCCGGGCGACAGTTACGATACAGTTAGAGCTCTAGTCTGTCTGCCGGTGTACTATCATGAGAGGTAACTGATGGGTTACCAGCTTATGAGTACCCATATTTTTTGGATTATTGGGTGACAGATGGGTTGCCCAATGCCCGGCGGCGTACTGCATGAGGGGTAACGGATGAGTACCTGGGTCTCATGAGTACCCGTATTATAAATGTAATTGGGTAAACAGATGGGTTGCCTGATTTCTCATGAGCATTTATATTTTCAGATAACATGAATGGAAGAAAAGTCAATCTTCTTCCTTGATTCATGCTCAATGTTGGCATGCTCATCAATGCATTCTTCTTTCTTTGTTAAACAAATCAACCACCTACCACCATAAGGTTGTAGATTTGTTTCTTACCTTCAACAAAGGTTGCTCCAAGTTTTAACAAAATCAACTCTATCCATTAATGGGTCACCAAAATAATAGGTATGCTTGATTTACTCATATAAACATCACATAGTTTTCACACCTCCATTAAGGAGGGATTGACCCTATCAATCTCCCCCTCCCGACTTAGATGGAGGGATGTGCCATTCCAGATGCGGTTCTGCAGAACTCGAACTTCTCCTTCGGTAGAGACTTCGTCATCATATCCGAACTGTTCTTGTCTGTATGAATTTTCTTCAGCAACATTTCCTTAGTTTCCAGTACATCATGTATCGAGTGATCCCTAACATCAATGTGCTTTGACCTGGAGTGAAAACTCGAATTTTTGCTCAAGTGAATCGCGCTTTGACTGTCACAATGTGTTACACCCTCGCTAATGCTATAGGCAGGGGCGCGCAGGGCATGGTTTCACCTTGCACCTTGTCCATGCGTGGGAAGCTTAAAGCAGGGAGTAGGAGCGTAGGAACAAGATGGAGAACAAGTGCAGACCCGTGCGGAGCTATTAGCCTCGCTAGCAGTGAGGCTAGCTTCAGTGGCATGCAGGCAGATTAGCCTCGCTAGCATGCAGGCAGATTAGCCTCACTAGCGTGCAGGGACATTAGCCTCACCAGGAACAGCGCAGGCAGACTGACTCGAAGGCAACACAGATCCAGGCAGGGATGACCCGAAGGCAACGCAGATCCATGCAGGGATATTAGCCTCGCCAGCAGCAGCAGTGGCGGAGGGCAGTGCAGGCAGATTAGCCTTACCAGGCAGTTGCAGACCGTGCAGGCAGTTAGCCTTGTCAGCAGGCGGTTGCGGGGAGATTAGCCTCGTCAGCGGGGGCAGTTGCAGAGCAGGCATGATGGCAGTTACCTAGGCAGTTACAGGGACTATATGGGAGGTTACTGGGCTGCTTAGTGGGCGGTTATCAAGGGCAGTTGGCGCATGAACAGAGGGAGGTTATGCAAGGCAGTTGATGCACAATATCAGGGGCAGTTATCAGAGGCAGTTGAGGCACAATATCAGGGGCAGTTACTTGGGCAGTTGCAGGCCTTGGCAAAGCATGCAAGCTGCCACCTCCTCTTGACAGTTAATAAACCTAGTAGTGGGGGCTGTCCACTACACCTATAGTTAAGGCAAGTATGCCAAGTGTCCTAGGGAAGTTGGGGATGTCAACTTCCATGCTGTTTAGTAGGTTTAAATAGTTGTAGGTTACTACATGAGACTTGGGGAAGAACACTTGTAAAAGTCCATGCTAGAATTGTAGGATTGTACTTTACATTCATCAATGAAAATGGAGCAATAGTTCCACAAATCGAGTGTGTGTGTTTGCATGATTCTAACCCCCCCACAATTGGGAAACACTTGTGTGTAGAGTGACTTGTGAGTTGGGAGTTAATCGCTCATAAGGGTAATTAGAACGTAGAGATTATGCTGCGTAGAAGGGAGGCTGGCTGGGATTGATCACCCTAGCGCCATCATAGGTAGAAGGCAGGCGAGAAAAATTAGCTTGCGCACGTTGGGCATATATTGCACGTGATACTTGTGACAATTTGGTATCAGAGCACCGTTAAGGGGCTGATACTTGTGTACGGAGGCCGAAAAGGACGTGCACCCACACGGAACTGATATAGGCGTTTGGAGGGGTTGGCTTAGTGGAAACCGAGAAACACTAAGGCCCCAAAGAGGAGTTGGCTTAGTAGAAACCAAGACACACTAAGGCTCCTTAGTTTTGGAGTTAGTGGCAACCAACAACACTAGACTCAGCATAGTAAGGTGAAAACGGCGGCACACCAAGACTATTGCATACCGCTCGGAGGCAAAGGAAGCTCGCGGAGGGATTCGCTTAGTGGAAACAAAGACACACTAGGGTCCCATAATTCGATGCAAGACGACATCAACATTAGTAGCAGTAGTTAGTGGAAACCAAGATACACTAAAGGCAGCGAAGTAGCGCACGAGGCCGACAACGGCGTGCGGAAGAACTTAGTGGAAACCGAGAAACACTAGGACTCAAGAAGACAAGTGGTGGAAACCAAGACACACCACAAATCACTAAAGAGTTGCAGAATCAGTGCCGGATCGCGGTTGTTTGAAATAGGAGCAATGACCGGTGACACTTTGAAGGATCGCATTGCAAGAGTCGAGGACTTCCTCGGCGCGCCACAAGGAGACGGAGCTGTTAGTCTCGCAATACAAGTTGAATGCTTGAGGACTGAGATGATACAAATGAGGGAAGCTTTTACACAACATGTAGCAGATTCAGAAGAAAAGTCGAAGGATATGTATTCGGATCTCATAGCTTTGTCGGACGCGATAAAGGCTAAATTGGCGGATCTAGAGGAGAACATGGCCTTGGTGAAAAGCGCTACAGCCAATGGCGGGCTCAACATTGACGGAGGTGTCAAGCCAAAGATCAAAGTACCTGAGCCTAAGATGTTCAAGGGAGAAAGAAATGCCAAGGATTTGGAGAATTTCATATGGGACTTGGAGTAATACTTTAGAAGTGCTCGCATTCCGGAAGCGGAGAAGGCTACAATGGCTTCAATGTATCTAGAAGCTTTGGTGGCGTACAAGGATGCAAGATGCAGTTCAAAGTGAGGAAGTGCAAACCATTGAGACATGGAATGCAGTGAAGAAGGAACTACGAAGTCAATTCCTGCCATGCAACTCGGCATGGATGGCTCGTGAGTCTTTAAGGAACTTGAAGATGGGTTCTTCAGTTCGTGCATATGTTAAGGAGTTTTGCTCGATAATGCTTGATATTAACAACATGGGAGAAGAGGATAAGTTGTTTAGCTTCATGGCCGGATTACAACCTTGGGCAAAGAATGAATTGCGGAGGCAAAATGTGGAGGACCTACAGTCGGCACTAGTCGCGGCTGAACGCTTGCTTGACTTCCAGACAAGCGGCATGTTTGCAGACAAAGGGACTGAGAAGAACAAGAAGAAAGAGGGCGGTTACAAACCCCACACTCAGTTCACTCAACAAGGAGGCAGTTCGAAGGCAACTTCCACCCACAACTTCCACCGAAGTAGGGAGAATTTCGATTGTTTCCTATGTCAAGGGCCACATAAAGCCAGGGATTGCCCAAAGAAAGCAAACTTATCGGCTTTGCTTGCATTGGAGAAGGGTTCCAATGAATCTGGAATTGTTGGAGAACAAGAAGCAAACATAAGTTCCATGTTTTTGTTAAATGCATTGTGCATAGAAGAAGGAGCAGTTGATCTCATGGAAGACCCCAAGATCAGTGAGTACACCTTTATCAAGCATGTAGGAGCAAAGAATGACAAGGATGCACAAGGAGTTGATGCAATGGCTGCAAAGGGACAGGTTGCACAAGGAAATGAAGCACTGGCTGCAAAGGTACAGATTGCTCATACAGAAGAGACAATGGCTGCAATGGACCAGGTTGTTCTCGAAGATGGCTTGGAGATGGTTGCTGCACCCAAGCACATTGAAGAAAAGAAAAAGGAGTCGCGGAATGACATCCTTGAAGAAATTCAAAACTCATCGGAGAGGCTAACCGAGGAGAAACAAGAGACTTGTGCGGACTTCACCAACACTTTGGCAAGATGGGACAGCAAGGAAGCTGCAGCAAAGGAGTTCAAAGGTGAAGACAAGTCAGTGCCTATGGAGATTGACAACCCCTTGGCAACGAGGGCGTTGCCAAACTCTAGTGGGGGTGGTTTGTTACACCCTCGCTAATGCTATAGGCAGGGGCGCGCAGGGCATGGTTTCACCTTGCATCTTGTCCATGCGTGGGAAGCTTAAAGCAGGGAGTAGGAGCGTAGGAACAAGATGGAGAACATGTGCAGACCCGTGCGGAGCTATTAGCCTCGCTAGCAGTGAGGCTAGCTTCAGTGGCATGCAGGCAGATTAGCCTCGCTAGCATGCAGGTAGATTAGCCTCGCTAGCGTGCAGGGACATTAGCCTCACCAGGAACAGCGCAAGCAGACTGACTCGAAGGCAACACAGACCCATGCAGGGATGACCCGAAGGCAACGCAGATCCATGCAGGGATATTAGCCTCGCCAGCAGCAGCAGTGGCGGAGGGCAGTGCAGGCAGATTAGCCTTACCAGGAAGTTGCAGACCGTGCAGGCAGTTAGCCTTGTCAGCAGGCGGTTGCGGGGAGATTAGCCTCGTCAGCGGGGGCAATTGCAGAGCAGGCATGATGGCAGTTACCTAGGCAGTTACAGGGACTTTATGGGAGGTTACTGGGCTGCTTAGTGGGCGGTTATCAAGGGCAGTTGGCGCATGAACAGAGGGAGGTTATGCAAGGCAGTTGATGCACAATATTAGGGGCAGTTATCAGAGGCAGTTGAGGCACAATATCAGGGGCAGTTGCAGGCCTTGGCAAAGCATGCAAGCTGCCACCTCCTCTTGACAGTTAATAAACCTAGTAGTGGGGGCTGTCCACTACACCTATAGTTAAGGCAAGTATGCCAAGTGTCCTAGGGAAGTTGGGGATGTCAACTTCCATGTTGTTTAGTAGGTTTAAATAGTTGTAGGTTACTGCATGAGACTTGGGGAAGAACACTTGTAAAAGTCCATGCTAGAATTATAGGATTGTACTTTACATTCATCAATGAAAACGGAGCAATAGTTCCACAAATCGAGTGTGTGTGTTTGCATGATTCTAACCCCCGCACAATTGGGAAACACTTGTGTGTAGAGTGACTTGTGAGTTGGGAGTTAATCGCTCATAAGGGTAATTAGAACGTAGAGATTCCGCTGCGTAGAAGGGAGGCTGGCTGGGATTGATCACCCTAGCGCCATCATAGGTAGAAGGCAGGCGAGAAAAATTAGCTTGCGCACGTTGGGCATATATTGCACGTGATACCTGTGACACAATGCAAGACAAACTCTTGTTGTGTATGACCCAATTCGTGTAGGAATCTCTTCAACCACAAAATATCTTTGCACGTTTCCGTAGCTACAATATACTCTGCTTCTATAGTTGACAAAGCAACACATTTTTGTAGCTTTGATTGCCACGTGACAGCTCCCCTGAAAACGTGATCAGGTATCCGGATGTGGACTTTCTCGTGTCAATATCCCCGGCCATATCTACATCTGTGTAGCCAACTAGTTCAGACTTTCCACTTCCAAAGTATAGACTCATCTTTGAAGTTCCTCGCAAGTATCTTAGAATCCACTTGACAGCATTGCAGTGCTCCTTGCCTGGATTAGATAAGAATCTGCTAACAACACCAACTACATGTGTTATGTCTGGTCTAGTACAAACCATCGCGTACATCAAGCTCCCTACTGCTGAGGCATATGGCACTGTTGCCATTTCTTCCTCCTCCATCTAACTCGTAGGACTCTGTTTTGAGCTGAGCTTCATATGACTACCAAGTGGAGTAGCAACTGGTTTTGCTTTCTCCATGTGGAAACGCTCTAGTACCTTCTCAATGTATTTTTCTTGTGATAACCACAATTTCTTGTTCCCACGATCACGGGCAATCTCCATGCCCAAAACCTGCTTGGCTAGTCCCAAATCCTTCATATCAAAGGACTTTGATAAATATGCCTTTAACTGCTGAATCATAGCAGTATTTTTACCAACAATTAACACATCATCTACATAAGGTAGTAAGATGATAAAATTACCTCCAGCGGGTTGTTGAATATAAACACACGGATATGCTGACGTTTTTTTGCACCCATGACTCACCATGAAAGAGTCAAACGTCTTATACCATTGTCTTGGTGCTTGCTTTAATCCGTACATGTTTTTCTTCAACTTGCAAACCATATGCTCATTTCCATTAACTTCGAAACCTTCTGGTTGCTCCATATATATTTCTTCATTTAAATCACTATGAAGAAATGCAGTCTTCACGTCCATCTGCTCCACCTCTAGATCCATGCTCGCAGCCATGACCAAAATGACTCTAATTGAAGTCATCTTGACAACAGGTGAGAAAATCTCATTAAATTCAATTTCTTCGTTTTGGCTGATCCTTTGACAACTAAGCGAGCCTTGAACTTTGTCAGTTTCTCATTCTCATCTCACTTTAACTTGAACACCCACTTAGGAAGCTTCACTAACTCATAGGTGCCGTTCTTTAGTAAAGACTCCATGGCTAGTCTCCATTTTTCGTGGTCTTGATGAATATTTGTTTCCCTGTAACTTTCAGGCTCTCCGTCACTGGTCAAAAGGATGTAATTTGCATAAGAATCATCTCCATCATTAGTCAACAAAATATATTGAGATGATGGGTACTTGGTGGATGCAATCTGCCTCCTGGTGCTTCTACGAACAACTACTTGATTATTCACATGCTGCTCCCCCTGATCAAGCTCCCCTTCGTCTTCGACGTCAGCATCTCCCGTGTCAGGTACATTTTCAACTCTATCACCTTGCAGCCCAAAATTGGATTCTGCTGCAATGTTGAATCATAAATGCGACTATCACTTGTTGCATTTAGTAGTACCTCTTTGTCGAAATCTGCAATTGATTGGTCTTCATGGAACACCACATCTCTACTTCTTATGAATTTCTTAGTCTTTGGATTCCACAACCGGTAGCCAAACTCTTCTTCACTATAGCGGAAAAATATCCATGGTGTTTTCTTGTCATCCAACTTTTTCCTCTGCTCCTTGGATACAAGTGCGAATGCTTTACATCCAAATACTCTCAAATGTGAGTATGATGCATTTTTCCCGGTCCAGACTTCATTTGGAGTCTTAAATTCCAAAGGTACACACGGTGCTATGTTGATTAGGTAGCACGCAGTCTTCACAGCTTCTCCCCAAAATTCTTTTGATAATTTTGCCATCTTCAACATGCATCTGACTTTCTCCATAATGGTATGGTTCATCCGCTATGCTACTCCATAATGTTGAGGGGTACTAGGAACTGTCTTCTCATGTCTGATGCCATGCTTTTCACAATAATCTCTAAATTCGTGCGCTATGTACTCTCCTCCATTATCACTACGAAGACACCTCAATTATCTTCCAGTCTCCCTTTCCACCATTGCGTGGAAAATTGTAAACGTATGGAACACCTGGTCTTTGGATTTCAACAAATAAACCCAAACCTTTCGTGAAGCATCATCGATATAAGTAACAAAATACTTATGCCTACCTAATGATTCTTCTTCCATCGGGCCACACACATCTAAATGTACAAGATCTATAATATTTTCTTTCCTAGTGAAAGTCTTTGAAAAACTAATTTTCTTATGCTTGCCATATAAACAATAATCACAAGAGTCTAGTAAGTTACCTTTGGTAACAGGAATTAACGACTTCTTTGCCAACAACTGCAGTCCTGTCTCACTCATGTGGCCAAGACGTCTATGCCACAAACTTGGAGAAGATTCATCGACTGCATTTAGCTCACTATTGCATATCTTTCCATAGGTCTTGTAGAGTGTGCAACAGATTTTTCCTCTAGCAACTACAAGAGATCCCTTGGTAAGCTTCCACTTTCCATCACCACCATAATGATGAAAGCCTTGTCGATCAAGTACACCAGTTGACATAAGATTGAGACGTAGACCAGGAACATGTCTTACATCTTTCAATAATAACTGATAGCCCACATCTGTCTACAAACAAATATCTCCAATCCCAGCAATATTGGAGTAGCTGTCATTGCCCATCTTTACTTTACCAAAGTCACCTGCTTTGTACGTAGTGAAGAACTCTACGTGAGAGGTGGGATGAAACGAGGGTCCGAAATCAACGATCCATTGAACTCCAGGATTATCTACTAGTAGACATTCACCTCCAAGTGACAGTAACTCACACTCATCATGAGACACCGCAGCAGCAACATTGTTTGTAACAACAAATGTCTCCCAACTATCTGGTAACGACCCGAGCAGCAGCAACGCTTGTAACTCATCATCAATCTTCATGCTCATCGTGGCTAATTGATTGAGTATACTCTGAAAGTTGTTAAGGTGCTCAGTCACTCGAACACCTCCCCGATACTTCATATTGACAAGCTCTTTAATGAGAAAAGCTTTCTTGGCATTAGTCTTTTTTTCAAATAAGGACTCCAGCTTCAACCAAAGCTCATGCGCGCTGGTTTCATTGGCAACATGGTGAAATACACTATCGTCTAACCATTCACGAATATGACTGAAGACTTTACGGTTCATCTTCATCCAAATTGCTGGTGAAATCTCACTTGGCTTGGCATCGTCTCCCTCGATTAGCTCATGCAAATCTTTGGAATAGAGAATATCCTCCATTCTCGGCTTCCAGGTAATTCAGTTAGAATGGTTTAGTCTAATCATGGTACTTCGTGATCCTTCCATTCTAGCAGCTCCCAGTCAGAACCAGGAGCTCTGATACCATTGTTGGGGAATGCGGAAGAATGACAAGTAGAATGGAAATAGAAATAACTCATAACCACAAGTGAAAATAAAAATGATAGAGAACACTGGGATTAACGTAGTTCGGCAAAGTGCATACGTCCACGGGTAGCAACAATAAAGAACCTCCATTATACGAAAAAAAGTTACATCGAGAGAAACACTACTTCAAGACTCACACTTGAAGGGATACACTCTCATACACTTTATTTTGCTACACACACAAAACTCTCTACTTAGAGTTTTCTCTCTATCTCTCACTCTTGATCACACACAAGATGATCTCTCCCTTATTGTTATTCTATGTTTATTGCACCACTTCTCATGCTTTTATATAGGCAAACATCTTTGTGCAACTCATGCATTTGCATGTAACATGCATGGAAGAAAAGTCAATCTTCTTCCTTGATTCATGCTCATCAATGCATTCTTCTTTCTTTGTCAAACAAATCAACCACCTACCACCCTAAGGTTGTAGACTTATTTCTTACCTTCAACAAAGATTGCTCCAAGTTTCAACAAAATCAACTCCATCAATTAATGAGTCACCAAAACAATAGATGTGCTTGATTTACTTATGTGAACATCACATAGTTTTCACACCTCCATTAAGGAGGGATTGACCCTATCACTTCTAAATACATGTCACGTCATCAATTTAACGGAAAAATAAACAGAGGTACTGAATTTGGTAACGATACAATAGTTCAACTTCCATTTCCTAAAATAAAAATTTGTAGGTACCATAAAATACCTTTCACAATAGTTCAAGTACCATTTTAGGTTTTCACTCAAATTTGTGGCATCAAATTTGGGTGGCATGTCATGTCTTCTAGAGGCATCAACAATTAAATAAATCATCTGAGTCCTTGCTAACTAAAATACAATCTTTTCCTACATAAGTGATTTAATTGGAATTTTGAATCTTCAAATTTGTAATCTTTTTAAGTTAGCTAATATGTGATAGGAGCAGAAAGTGTGACGTTCTTAATGTGGTTATACCATATTCTTACTCTTTGTTACCTCTTATTTAGTATGTTTTAGTTTCCTTTGTATGAATAAGTGTCTAGGTAGAGCTTATGTCAATTATGAGTGAATTGATGATGAAATCGTGCTAAGTGTTAAAAATCCGTTTTGAGATATGATTCCTTGTTCGAGTAGGATTCATCCTTTCGTATTTTTTTGTTTCTAACGTACTTATTCTTATTAGGAAACACAAATCCATGTTGGAGAAGAAACGCAATCCTAGTTACACAAGGAAAGAGAAGAAGATATGTACTTAAAAGCCTAATCCATGCAAGAATCAAAATGTTGTCAAGATTCGTAGTCCAACTTCGACGGGCTCCCCTGGATAGCTCCGATCGAGTTAGAAGACGTACCTTATATGGATTGAAAGCTATGTAGGATTTGGAATCAAATCAATATCTTATTCCTATAGGGAGATATAACCAAATCATTACTCTGAGATCCAATGAGCTCGGCGGAATTATTTCAGTCATTGATTTTTTTTTGATCCAAGGGCTATGACGGAAACTTGGGACCTTGTTTCTCCTGCATATAGAGCACAAATATGTATCTGAATCTCTATAAATCCATACACTAAAGAATGTCAAAGAAGGCATGCAGCAAATGAATGAGAAAAGGTATGGAAGCCAAAGAAGGCATGCAGCAAATTAAATGAGAAGAGGTAAAAAATATCAAATATGGCTGCAACAATTAAGACTTTTTCTGCCTCCCTAATTCAAAGGAAGAAATTTGTGCAAAATAAATCAGCATTAAAGGAGGAAGAAGATATGCAATTAATGCAAAAGATATGCAATCCTTATAGAAATCAGAATTCTGGCAGTGCAGATCATCCAACTTTAACGGGCTCCCCTGGACAGCTCAAAATGATTGAGAAAATGCAAGATATATGGATAAAAAGCTACGCAAGTCTAGTTGAAAATGCCAGTTGGAATTATCTCAATATCTATTTTCTAGAGAAAGTTATGGCCACAACAAGGCACAAAGGTCAGATCTGCCGAATTGAGAAAATCTAGGAAACCTCAACCAATTTGGTTTCAACTTTGTGGACTTTGTGGCCAGACTCTCTTGGGTTTCTTCCTCTATATATAGCACCTCATTTCCACATAAAATGATGATCAACCTTGCTCAGAAGACTTGACAAAGCTCTGCCCAAACACTTTCATTCACCAAGAACCATAGAATCCGAATTCACCACCTTTCACCATATTTTCTGTCCAAAGCTTGGGAGCTTAGGATACCATACTCTTGAAGATCTCGTGCTACCTCTGTAAGGAACCTTGGGAGGAGAATTATAAAGTATAACTCTATTATCTTCATGTTTAGTTTTTATGTTCTTGTTCTTGGATGATTTATGTTTAGGTTTTGTTAAAGTTATTTTTATTCTTGTTTATGAGATATTTGTAATTTTCGAATGACATGATGAATTATGGATTTCGATTTTTATTCAATGATTTTAGGTTTTATGCCATGAGTTTCTGTTTATTTATTTAAATAATTTTCGGTGTGTTCTTACTTATATGTGTGATTGATACCCGGAAGTTGACGTTGCATGTGTAATAATCCAAAGTTATAAACAATTTTGATACTTGGGAGTTGATTAATTGTTTTTTCTTTGTTACCTTCACCGATTATTGCCTAGGTTCGGTTAGACTTTTGCCTTTGAATATGTTAATTTCTTTATGTGATACGTAATTGCATGATGAATTGGTATGTTAGATTTCGAATGAGGTTGGGACTGAGTTCGAATGTGTTAAAGTGTCATTGAGTTAGGAACCTTGGGAGGAACTTAACTGCATAACCGATTTTAGGATGTATATGAACCTTACGGCATGAACTGAATTTAGATTAGATTTCGTTACCTTTGTTCTTATGTTATTTGTTTGGTAATTGTTTATGTGTTGGTTGGTTGATCATATGTATATATTAGTTTAGGTTTATTTTAGGTTTGATCCGAAATATATCCCAAAATCCTCAAACTCTTATGAATTCGTTGTTAAATATTTGTGATTCCTTACCCTGGTTGGATCCCCGGTTTGTGAACGATACCCTCCTGCTTTATACTACTAACGATGCTTACATGGTTAATATTGATCTCGAGTAATCGAACCGATCAAATGGCGCCGTTGCCGGGGATCCATCATTATGGATCCCAATATTTAATTTCGATTTCACTGTTCATATTGTAAATTTGTATATATTTTTCTTACTTTGTTCTAATATATAGT
This sequence comes from Argentina anserina, assembly GCF_933775445.1. Lineage (NCBI taxonomy): Eukaryota > Viridiplantae > Streptophyta > Magnoliopsida > Rosales > Rosaceae > Argentina > Argentina anserina. Next base: position 8,150,739 of record NC_065873.1, on the reverse strand, counting down.
AATTTTATCTTAGGTTGTTATTTTTTATTATTTTATGAATGATTGTTGTAGGTTGTAAATCAAACCGAATAGGTAAAGTCCATTTTGTTAATATTAGCCTTAACCACTCATGCTTTCTTCCAAAATTTTTGCATGAGGTTGAGGGTGGTTTTTATTAACACTTGGAGAATTGTCTAACACCCAAGTTTGTTTTCAGCTGAGTAAGGGGCACGCTCTTTCATTACCCTGGTGCATGAGACCAAAATTGGATCTCAGAGAACTATTGACTGACATACATCTCAGTGATGGAATCGATAGGGGGCTTGCCCTCCGTAGTTCAACAAATGAGTCCTACCATGTTCACTATCTCTGACTTAGCTATCCGGCATTCTAAAACAACGATTCAAACTTGTGTTTAGGCATCCATACTTAGGCCGCACGTCCATCTTGCTTTCAAACTTAGAATTAATCGATCATTCAATTATTTGAATGACAACTTAAGAATGTTGAAACATGAAATCAATTAAAAAGTAACTTGTGAAAAACAAAATATTGAAACGAAACATTGTATGAACTTTGTATACTTAAAGAACTAACTTGTGAATCCTTATCTTATTTTGATGTAACATATAGTAATTGTAATTGTGTGTACTTTATTATGCTTTTGAGTTGAGAAATTAAAACGAACTTAAACATAAGATTTGATAATATGAACGATTGGTTGTTAAGCTAGTTTTGGTTTCTTTTCTTCCCTTAACTTGTGCTTGTTAACTATGAATGACTTTTGACATGTTTGTGACTTGTCTATATCAATGACATCCTAATTGTTATTCTCTAACTTTTGCATTCCATCCTAATGATCTCATTCTAATTGCATTCATTTTGCATCTCATTCATGTTGCATTTTAAATTCCACAGAATATCATATGACTAAGAACATAGTCTCTTAAGGACCTCACGTCCTATGTTATGTTTGGTAGGTTCCCACTTTCACTAATGAGTTTAATTGAGATACTACAGGTTTATAGTGATGTGACCAGCAATGAGCTCAAGAATATACTACAAGGTTGGACAACAAAATGGCGGAGGAGAAACCCCATATTGTGTCACCTACAAAATGATTGAAAGGAAAACTCGGTCTAAGCTATTAGACTTTAAACTTAAGCGCTTGTTGGGAGGCAACCCAATTTTGATTCTTTACTCTTTACTTTTTATTTGGTTATTTTTTTTGTTCTTTTTGATTTGTTTTGTGCATGTGTAGGTTAGTTTTCGAGAAAACATGAAGAGCCAAATATTTTCGTTCAACAAAATCTGGAAGATGCAATCTATCGACTTCGGCAGGCTGTAAGTCCCAGCTCACAAGGAGTTGGAATGTGTGCGTTCTATGGAAAAACCGGTCTTCGAGTCTAGTTTCTGTATCTTTTTACAGAACTGGATTTAGAGGTCTACATCATTCCCAGTTGCAATTTGAAGACAGCAAGGTCGTGTCAGAAATTCAGAACTCGTGCAGCTGTAGTCTGGAAACGGCAAAACAGGGAGCACTTCAGGCCTCATTGAGCCATCGTGCCATATATGGATTGAAAGCTTGTTGTGTTATCTTCAATTTTTATTCAGGCCACTTGTCCATTCTGGCTGCTTAAGTCAACGGAAATCAGGTACAAAAAGGTAAAGGTCATTCCAGTTTTTGATTCTATGAACCTGTTTTTCGTGACAAATTTGCAGGGGCATAACTTTCTCCTCATTTGGAGTTAGCGGGCGTACTTTATATGCATGGAAAGCTAGAAACATCAGCTTTTTATTCCGACTGTTGGAGATATGACCAAATCATTACTAGGAGGTCCAGTGAGCTCGGCGGAATTATCTCAGCCATTGATTGGCTTTTGATCCAAGGGCTATGAGGGAAACTTGGGACCTTATTTCTCCTACATATAGAGCACAAATATGTATCATAATCTCCATAAATCCCAGTACCAAAGAATGCCAAAGAAGGCATGCAGCAAATTAATGAGAGGAGGTAAGAAAAATCAAACATAGCTGCAACAATTAAGACTTTTGCTGCCTCCCTAATTCAAAGGAAGAAATTTGTGCAAAAGAAATCAGCATCAAAGGAGGAAGAAGATATGAAATTAATGCAAAAGATATGCAATCCTTATAGAAATCAGAATTCTGGCAGTGCAGATAATCCAACTTTGACGGGCTCCCCTGGACAGCTCAAAATCATTGAGAAACTGCATGATATATGGATGAAATCTACAGAAGTCTAGTTGAAAATTCCAATTGGAATCATCTCAATATCTATTTTCTAGAGAAAGTTATGGCCACAACAAGACACAAAGGTCAGATATGCCGAATTGAGAAAATTTAGGAAACCTCAACCAATTTAGTTTCAACTTTGTGGACTTTGTGGCCAACCTCCCTTGGGTTTCTTCCTCTATATATAACATCTCATTTAGGGCTGGGCAAAAAGTCCGAAGACAAAAAAAAACCCGGACCGGACCTACGGGCCCGTCCGGGCGGGCCGGGCTTTTTTCCGGGCTCGTGTGTTGTCATGTGATAAACGGGCCGGGCTTTGTTATCTCCGGGCCGGTCCCAGGCCTTCATATCCTTAAACAAAAAAAACCCAGAAACCCGGGACATTATGTGTCATTATGTAATTGGCTTTCGTAAGTGATCCTAAACTTATAGAATATATACAATGACACTGGAACATAAACAAAAACAGACTTAGGCCCAGAAAACCGGGCGGGCTCAGCTTGGATGATACCGGTCCGAGGTTTACCCGGGCCCTGCAATTAACTAACCCGGGCCGGGTTTTACCCGGGCCCTGATTTTTTAAGAACAAAGCCCAGCTCGTCATACTACAACCAGGCCGGGCCCGGGCCCTGAAAAAAATAGCCCGGGCTGAACCCGTGCCCAGCCCTAATCTCATTTCCACATAAAATGATGATCACCCCTGCTCACAAGACTTGCCAGAGCTGTGCCCAAACACTTTCATTCACCAAGAACCATAGAATCCGAATTCACCACCTTTTACCATATTTTCTGTCCAAAGCTTGGGAGCTTAGGATACCATACTCTTGAAGATCTCGTGCTACCTCTGTAAGGAACCTTGGGAGGAGAATTATAAAGTGTAACTCTATTATCTTCATGTTTAGTTTTCGGGTTTTTTATGTTCTTGTTCTTGGATGATTTATGTTTAGGTTTTGTTAAAGTTATTTTTATTCTTGTCTATGAGATATTTATAATTTTCGAATGACATGATGAATTTAGTATTTCGATTTTTATTCAATGATTTTAGGTTTTATGCCATGAGTTTATGTTTATTTATTTAAATGATTTTCGGTGTGTTCTTACTTATCTGTGTGATTGATACCCGGAAGTTGACGTTGCATGTGTAATAATTCAAAGTTATAAATGATTTTGATACTTGGGAGTTGATTAATTGTTTGTTCTTTGTCACCTTCACTGATTATTGCCTAGGTTCGGTTAGACTTGTGCCTTTGAATATGTTAATTTCTTTATGTAATACGTAATTACATGATGAATTGGTATGTTAGATTTCGAATGAGGTTGGGACTGAGTTCGAATGTGTTAAAGTGTCATTGAGTTAAGAACCTCGGGAGGAACTTAACTGCATGACTGATCCTATGATGTATAATGAACCTTATGGCATGAATTTAATTTAGATTAGATTTCGTTACCTTTGTTCTTATGTTATTTGTTTGGTAATTGTTTATGTGTTTGTTGGTAATTGTTTATGTATTGGTTGGTTGATCACATGTATATATTAGTTTAGGTTTATTTTAGGTTTGATCCGAAATATATCACAAAATCCTCAAACTCTTATGAATTCGTTGTTAAATATTTGTGATTCCTTACCCTGGTTGGATCCACGGTTTGTGAACGATACCCTCTTACTTTATACTACTAACGATGCTTACAGGGTTAATATTGATCTCGAGTAATCGAACTGATCAATATGCATTTTCTCCACAAAACCTTTCAGAGAGCTAGCTGATCATAACAAACAATGGGGCACACATTTGTGGAAGGAAAGATTGAGGGACATAAGGAGTTGGGGGCAAGGTGTTTCCGAAGACACTGAACCCTCCTCCGGAGATGATCATCGACGGCGTTGATGAGCTGGTGGAGATGGTGAAAAGAGAGAGAGACTGGCTGCACCAGACTCGAGGATCACTCTGCCATTCTATTTAAGGGTTTCGGATTGAAAAGCGTGGAGGAGTTCATGATAGGGTCAATCTCTCCCTAGGTGTGAAAACTATGTGATGTTCACATGAGTAAATCAAGCACACCTATTGCTTTGGTGACCCATTAATTAATGGAGTTGATTTTGTTGAAACTTGGAGCAACCTTTGTTGAAGGTAAGAAACAAATTTACAACCTGATGGTGGTAGGTGGTTGATTTGTTTGACAAAGAAAGAAGAATGCATTGATGAGCATGCCAACATTGAGCATGAATCAAGGAAGAAGATTGACTTTGTTTCCATGCATGTTACATGCAAATGCATGAATTGCACAAAGATATTTGCCTATATAAAGGCATGAGAAGTGGTGCAATAAACATAGAAGAACAATAAGGGAGAGATCATCTTGTGTGTGATCAAGAGTGAGAGATAGAGAGAAAACTCCAAGTAGAGAGTTTTGTGTGTGTAGGAAAATAAAGTGTGTGAGAGTGTATCCCTTCAAGTGTAAGTCTTGTAGTAGTGTTTCTCTCGGTGTAACCTTTTTTCGTATAGTGGAGGTTCTTTATTGTTGCTACCCGTGGACGTAGGCACTTTGCCGAACCACGTTAAATCTCGGTGTTATCTTTCATTTTATTTTCACTTGTGGTTGTGAGTTATTTCGATTTCCATTCTTCAGTTCATTCTTCCGCATTCCCTAACAGTTCAGCCATGTGATGGAGGCGTTTGGATGGGAAAACATGACTCACTACTCAGCGGCGCCACGCCCTAATCTGAGGCATTTGGTGGCAGGGAGAGTTTATGTATACACATCGACTGATCGAGAGTAAACGAAAGTATTAAGAACTGGGATACCCATAAAAGCATGGATCCATAATGTCTCTATGTGATGTGTTTTCCTAGCTAGCTCAAAACCTGCATTTATTTTATTTTACAATACGAACCTATCAAGTTTCGTAAAATCGTCATTTTATTGCAAGGTATTTCATTCCATATCATTTTGTGGTTTAGATGATCCATTTGCATACGGTATATATAAACTAACGGATTTGATGTGATTGATTAAACTGTTGCAGGTGAAGGAACCCCCTTCAAAGATATTTTTGTATTGTTTGCAGCCATCTCCAGAGGCTAGAGAGACATCTATACTCCCTAGCCAGGTGTTGGTCAATCAAATGGAAGAGAGACAGAGAGCCTGAATTTGTCTCTAAGATTACAACGACAGGTTTTGTCCACAAAGTTAGTTTGGAGATTAAACATGAGCCTGAGGATGCTAACGATATGAATGAACCATGGAATTGGATACTAGAACCCAAAGAGCTTGCAGAAGCTGAAAATAGGTATCAAATTTTTATTTCTAATATGTAAATGAATCGTAACTAGTAATCAAAATATTACTAAATAAGTATACAAATTGTACATATACATTACAGTTTCTGGCTGGACTTGGTTGATACGTTGATCTAAATTACAATCGCTTGTGCGACAGTTGGCATAGATTAAGTTTAATTAGCTGAAACCTATATAAACATATGTATTAACATAACCATCACGAAATGTACCCTTCATAGGTGGCTTACAATAGTAATAACTAACGTTTATCACACAATTGGGGCTTCTTTGATTTTGTAGGGCAAACGAAAAGTTTCTGTGCAGTGAAGTGAAATTTAAAGAAGATGGAACCGGAGAGCTCCTGTTAGGGCCAATGAATCCAGTAAGGATCTATAAAAGAAAAGAGGGTTTAGATCAACTCAGTTCTTTGCTACGGTCCTAAAGGTTTGGACAGCACGGGCTTCACAGATGGTACCAAATTCCCAGAGTCAGCAGTGGAAACCTAGAAGAAGATCTCAGAGGAGAACTGAGTGAAAATCAAATGGAAGAAAGGAGACTTTGTGCTGGTAGATAATCTGCTTGCTCAACATGCTAGGCTTCCCGGAAAGCCACCCCGTCAGATTCTGGTTTCCCTTTGTAAGTGAGGCGCCGGCTGCTCCGACCTCATTCTAATTTCGAATAACTTGCAGCACTATTCCTAGGTATTCCTTTGGAATTGCTGCTATCGACCAAGTCTACATGCAAGGTTGTTGTTGCTGTATCATCTCTTTCGTTCGTCCAAGTTCTTCCGGTGAAGTACCATCAATGTACGATAAATGGAAGTCTCGGTGAATAAATCAAGTTGCCAAAATAAATCAGAATTCAGCTATTTCAAATTCATGTGCGATTGTTTTTAATTTTGTTTTGGATTTGAATGAAGGGATTAGGGGTGTCAAGCCAATAATGAAAGAAAATGTAGGTAACAAACTAACAACTTGCCATGACTTACCCTCGAGGGTCATGTTCATATGGAGCTATACCGGAATTAAATAAGCTTAAGCAACGTGGATGTATTTAGCCATTTAATTAGGAGCTAGACTTGTAGGATATTTACTCAATAGTTAGTGATGGCTGTGATTGATGCAAGCTTGGATGCCCTATTTTAAAATAAAGTGGCCGGTAATAAGGAAACATATATATAAAGTGGCTCATGTAACCGTCAACGGTAAAACATGTATATATAAAGGAAACATAAAACGTAGAATCTAAAAGTTCCTTCCATCATTAGCTTCCTTTATTCAAAAAAAAAAAAAAAGCCAGCCAGCAACATGGGTTTAATTCCCTCCTAAAAACTAAGGTGGGAAGAGGAAATTGCCGGAGTATGCAAGTCATTTGCATGCATGTACGTTGATACAGTGGCGGATCCAGGAATTGAAGTATGGGAGGACTTGAGTTTGTTAATAAAATAAATAAAATATTATAATAAAAAATCTTGACGGTGTAAAAAAAAATTATTGATTAGAAAAAAATACACTTACATAATGAATCTTACTTTTCAAATTCAATACAAAAACAATAGTTTTTCTGAATCTTATCTCTATCCTTAAATAGATATTGCCAAATGGAACAACGGTAAATCAGGGTAAATCGGGATCTTGCTCAAGAGCATTAACATTATTTGCTAGCTCGGGAATGAAAGATCTGGCTCAGATCATCAATATGTTGAGTGCGACAGATTGCTCAGAAATGGGGTTTGAACTTGAGGACTCATTTTTTTCTAAACCATGAAGTAATAAATTTTGATCTCTTCGGTAGAGGTTTAGACATTATAAATCAAAACATAGATATTCAAATTTGAATTCTAATTATCCAATTATTAAAACACACTAAGTCACTAACAAATAACAAATCAACCAATATGTCTTAAATATATATATATATATATATATTATAATACTACATATTATTGTCTTTCGTAATGTAAAGTTGAATACAAGAACAAATTGTCTTACCTTGGAATTAAAAGAAGACAACCAAAGAAGAACAAAACACCAGTAGACTGATCTTAAGTCCTCAGCAGCACTCAACAGACTACAAAGTTGTAAACTTATAATGGACTAACTAATGGATCCACATCCGCTAAAGAATGATAACTACAAATCACTCTATCTAGATTAGATATTCCCAAATGTAGATTACCAAATTTCCCCCAAGTTTTAAGTTTTTAACTCTAAAATTTGAATTGATTCAATTGATTGAATTGAAATACTTACATTGGATTTAAGTAGGATGGTTGAGAAAATGAAGAGCTCGCAGAGACTCGATTGCCAATTTTTTTGAGAGCTAGGACAATTGAATTAATTAAGATAGAGGTGCCGGAGAACTCGCAGAAATGGTACGGAGTGTTGAACAAATACAGCCCATTTCTTTTCTTTGTTTTTTTTTGTTTGAAAAAAGAAGTGCCGATTGATTAATTAAAATGACCCAGATGTGGGCTAGACTGTGCCTCTCTCGGGTGGGCTTGAGTAGTTTTAATGGTGGACTTAACTTCATAAATATATATAATAGTACTACTGTTCCGGGAGAATTATTATTCTACCCTTGTGTCTGTCTTAGCCTAATAAGTTTCCTGTTAGGAGATAGATTAGCATCTCCGTAATAGATTAGGACTCCGAATCCTACGGGATTGTGGTTTTGTAATGCCTATATATAGGCCCCATTATCATTCAATAATACACAATTATTTCATCCTGAAACACGTTATCACGCACCTTGTCCTAAAACCCTGAACTTTTAGAGCCCTAGAAATTTTTTATCTTCTCCACCGCTGGCCGTCGTCGTCTCCGGCCTCCGACATCTTCCCGTCGGCGTTCCTCGTCGACGCAACCCCTGCTCGCCGTCGCTGCAGCCCCCCCCCCTGCTGCTACCTCTGCATCCCCGCACGTAGCTCCTGCAGCCTCGCTGCCTCTGCAACACCCCTGCACGCTGCCCCTGCAACACCCCTGCACGCACCCATGCAGCCCCCCGCAGCCCCGCACACAGATTCTGCCCTGCAGCCCCTGCGACCCCCCCCTGGCAGCCCCACACGCAGATCCTGCCCTGCAGCCCCTGCGACCCCCCCTGCAGCCCCGCACGCAGATCCTGCCCTACAGCCCCTGCGACCCCCAGCTGCCCCTGCACGCAACCTCCGCAGCCCCGCAGGGTCTCTTCCGCATTCCCTCCGCAAAAACATCTTTTTTCCCCGCAAGACCCCGCATCAGAGGATTCAAAATTGATCCTCCCGCATATATACACAAGAAACGCGAACTGCACAAGCAAACTCTTTGCTCAAGAGAAGCTACTCCCGTCTTCTCTACCCTTTTGGGCCTATGGCCTACCGAGCACAATAGCCCTTTGGGCTTCATACTATATTTTATTTTCCTTTTTCCTTTTTCCTATTTCATTTTTTAAATGTTCATTGGCACGTTTTTATTTCTAACGATATTTCACGTGCTCATATAGGTAAAATCTTTGCTCGTCGTTCTATGGTGATGACATTCATGCCGAGATAGACGATACTTTTGTCATCTACATATGATTTCGATCGTATCCTCCCAAGATTTTTATGTCATCGGACGAAGATCGAAAAAGAATTCATCAAGCAACTTCATGCATGACGATCGATTTGCAGAGCAATTTAATTATATGCGGTCTATTTGGCAGACCAACAAGTAAGTTTTTCTTAAAATTGCTACTTTTGAACATATATATATAAATTATTGGGCGATATTAGCGTTTTTCATGTCTTCTTTTCCGGCCTTCTTATTACACCGATGAGACCAAAGAGGGATATGATTCCCCTCTTGGTCGACGTTTTCGTGTGACGGTCCTGGGGGAGTCACGTTATTATTTAAAGGGAAGAAATCGATTTCGTGTGGTTGTCTGAGTACACCGCTATTTTGGATGCGATCATGAGAATCGCCGATATGCATCGATTATTTTGTGACCATATACATCACAACCCTCCTAATTCCGGTTACATACTTGAATATTTCGATTATTCGAAACCTATACAACCCTCGTTTCTTATGGATGCGTCGCCATCGCGACTGTTATTTGAATGTTTGAGTTTTCTTAAACTCATGTCTATAAACGATAATCCCAAGGTCTACGTACTCATTTATTTGAGTTGATTCATTACTCTGATGCAGCACTATTTGCTGCCAAAAGATCCCAAAAATAACGAATTCTATGAGACGCACTTCAAGTGATTTAATGAACGTCTATGACGTTGTATTATCAGAGTTGACCTTGATGCATACTTCACATATAAGAAACGCATGCCATTTTTGGCACATGTATCTATTTCTTGAGGGAATTTTGGAGATGGAAACGTAACATTCTTCCATTCTCAAGTAAGCACATTTTTGAGCCTCAGGCTAAGGCTCCGCCCAATCCGATATGCAAGATTTTGTTGCTACGGACTTTTGATTAGTCAATCTATTTTGACTATGTTTTTTGCTTACTATTTTTCAAGTATGACGTTGGCATTGCCATGATTATTACTCGACTTTAGCTTAAGTCGTCTATTGGAATTGGAAGCTTGTTTGTGTTGTATTAAATATTGGCATATTCAATAAAATTTCTCGTATTTCTTGTTTACAAAATGGACTCGTGAGAATTTTATTTGCCTTGGTTTTTAAATTGGCCGCTTTTGGGTTACATGGGACCCTAATAGCACTACATTGTGATTTTGGACCTTCAAATTTAGAAAACGGACCTCGGAATGTCAAAATTGACGTCTTTTTTTTCGGTTACTGTTCCGGCGTTTCCGGAACGTTTTCCGGCGTATTTGCCGCCTTCCGGCCATATTCCGGCGTTTTCGGCACCGCCACCCGGTTCCTACCGGCGTCCCCTGTCGGACCTGAAGTTCTGGCCTCCATACCGGCCAGTTCCGGCCGTGGCCGGCCGGTTTTCCGGCAATCAGTGCCGCCGGTTTCTGACGATTTTTTCGTCGTTTCTCGTCATTTTTCAGACATATTTCAGCAGTCCTTGCTGCCACGTTTTCCTAGTCCAAATTTCACCCAGTTTTATTGGTGACCAAACGATTTTATTATTATTGGTGACCACCCGCACCAATTGGATTGTCTTTACCACCCAAATTGTTTGGTATTCAACTGCTCCAATACCATGTTTTTCCAACTCTTAAGTTGAAGAATGTAGTTCTATTGCCATGTGATACACTCGATGGCATTGCACATTTGTTTCAATCCCCCCTCTTACAATATCCTACGGCGTATTGTCTAGAGAAGTTCATTGCGTTGTTGACTCTCTTAATTTTATTTTGAGCATGTCCCACCGTGAAATCGAGTGTCTTGCTAATTGCGTAACCACCCACACTGTCCTACGGCGCAGGTAGTTGTTTTACGGATCTCGTGCGGAGATTGTGTTCTATATCTTCGTGCCTTGCTATGTTTTAAAAGGCCATATGTGCCAATGATGGATTTTCATCTTGATATTTGTGTTAAGAATGGAGAGGAATAAATCTATCAAATTTCATTGACAGTAGAATTTTCAAGCTTAGACAGTAGTTTTGTTAGCCTGTGGACATAACTTTGCTTGCCTGCAGCAGTAGCTTTATGTAACTCAAGATTCTTTGAATCATGGGTTTGGTTTTGCTGTATCCTCGGTTTTGACATGATCATTTTTTTGGTCATTTTGAACAAGATCTGATGATTCGAGTTCTTTACAATTCACATGATCATCTATTTTTCATGTTCACGAAGCGATTGGAGGATCACCTCACCCGTGCTCCACACGGTGAGGCCGTGCCTATCCGTGCCATGCACGATGAGGCCGAGCCTACCCTTCTTGGTGGCTCCATGGCATTTAGGCCGTCGGTGGCAGCATCCCATCCTTCACAGGAGCTTGTGATGCCTCCCGTGTTTTCTAATGCCTCCATGGCAATCTCTGATACCCATCGCTCATTTTGCAAAGCTTGTTCTTTTGCTAGATTTCAAGAAAGTCCTTATTTGATAAGGCTCCAACCGAGAACATTTCATTCTTACAAAGTATTTAAGGTGACATTAGTGGACCCTATCAAACCGAATGCGGACATTTTTCAGTATTTTTATGGTATAGGTTAAGAGTATCGACGCGTTGGTCACACGTCGCTTTGCTATCCACAAGAAACGCTGCATTTGCTAAAGTTTTTAGCTATAATCATCATCCTAAGGGCTCACCACCCTTCCTATCCTCTCAAATCTATTTGAATGGATACCGTTGGAGAGTTCACCCCCACGACTTTGATGATTTCGTTTTGCATGTCTACTGGTATCGTCGTTGAACATATTATTCCTCATGTTCATTCACTGCACGATCTAGCAGAGCTCAAACTTGGTTATGGGTACTAACCTGCCGATTTTTGCATGGAGATATGTAATGATGTTGCATGCAGCGACACTTATTCGTTTTAGACCCACAACTTGCCAAGCGTTTAGTGCGTACTAGATGGTTACTGGATACAATCCCAACGTTCTTTTCATTAAACGCCTATTTGGTTAAAGTTGTTTATGTGCCTCTATTGTAGTTATCTCAATGGGTCTACTTGAAACGATTAAGTATTCTGGTTGGTTATGATTTATGAATCACCAACACTTGTCCGCTATTTCCAATCTACAACCGTTGATCTCTATCCTGTGATATTAGCAGACGGTCACTTTGATGAGACATACTTCCCGTTGTTAGGGGGAGATATGGAATGCTCCCATTCCGGTTTTAACGCCAGGAATTGACGTGGTGTGACACTATGTCTCATTAAGATCCCGCACTACTCAAAGTGAGCAAATGTGCAACGCATTATCTACCTCCAGAAAGTCAAAGATTCGATGCTCAATGACTTTACCGATATTGCGAAAGTGATGAGATCACACATAAATGCTGTGAGGTGCCGGTAAGGTTGGAACTCTCAGAATATGAGAGAATTTCATATGACCTGGTCCTAGCACCGTTGGCACCATCCCTGACAGTGGGAAGGAAGCCGGCGATGGCACCATCGTACGCTATGGTGTTGTCGGCGCCTGTGGTATTGCACCACAAAACAAACGTGGCAAACGCAAAGATGGACTAGTAAGGGTCATAGCTTCGGTCTTGGCTCCTGCCTAGATGAGGGGGAAACCATTATTCTCTGGAATCAAAACAAGAAAGAAGCGAAGTGCGTAGGCACAAGTATTTCGCCCATCATCAAGAGATATTCTCTAAACATGTGTATTAACTAAGTTTCAGTGGGACGCTACAGACTCCTTTTGTTGATGTTAGAGAAGAATAAAATTCTCACAAATTGATCGTATACAGCGCGCGTGTGTTTAATGGATTGATCTCCCATGATTGATGATGTATTCGCTTATGCTCTTATTCCATTGTAAAGTATCAACGATGAGTAACTTGACCGAAGTGGAAAGAATCAATACAGGCTGAACTAGACTTGTTATGTTGGTCGTTGTTCGTAAGTGTAATGAGAAAGATGAAGTCATGCGATATATGCAGGACTTATGGCACAAAAATTGTCTCATTATCCTAGTATTGACTACGATGAGTTATATTCTCTCGTTTTAGACATAATTGCTTTCCGCTACTTGATCAGTAGTAGTGTCCATGAAAACTGATTTGCAGCATATGATAGTGGTCATAGAATATCTGTAAAGGGATCTTGACACAGATATGAGAGTGCCCGAGGGACTTTAAATGCCTCCAGACCACGGAGAGCTTATGTAATCAGATTGCGACGTTCAAGAGAACTTAGTACAATCGATTGCAAGAACTCATACCCATATGTGTTCATATGAACGCTAATTCTTGATTCTCTATTCCGTCTAAGTAAAGATGATGAAGAGATTCAATAAGCTATAGATTTATATATGTAAGTGTTGTTGGGACACTATTGCTTTCATTATGACGTGATTACCTATGCGCCTATGCATCGTCATTGGACTTGCATTGCTTCTTTGACATGGGTTTAGTTCTACACTTAGTGAACCAACACAAATCCTATCCACACCAACGCCGTCAACAGCTCCAGCAACATCAACGTACGCCTTGGTGTAGTAGTCGACACTGGTAGCGTAGAGGATGCATACGGTTTCATCTCGGACCAAAATCAGTCCTTCATTAGTCCATTCACCCATTCCTTTGTGAAAGACACATTGAATGTGACAAATCAGAATCTGTCCAGTTTCGTAGGTCAACTTCAACGAGACCTACAAGACAGCTCGCTCGATGAAATATGGTGAAATTGGTACCTTGGAAAGGCCTATGTGTCTACTTTCCAGGAACACCAACCATTTGTTCATAGCTATCATATTCAGTGAGTTATGGTCGTTTTAGCAAAGTAGGACAGTTCTGTCCAGAAATTTGCAAGTCAGTCAACTTTCACAGAGCACTGTGAACTGCTCCGATCGGATTAGGTTGTGAGCCTTATGTCACTGGAAAGCCACGGGTGTCTATGTTTCAGAACATTTTACGGTTCGCTGATACCTAATTTGACGACGAAGTTATGGCCATTTAAGTGAGTGAAGGTCATTCTATCCGAGAATCTGATTTTCATTACAAACTCTTGTTTTGAGTTGTTATGCAATCTTGTTTCCTAAGATCTAAGTTTGGTTAAGTATAGCATGTATGATCTAAGGATGTGTGGCTAGATTAATGATTAATCATTAGCCCAAGACTACGTTTGAGAAGCATGTAATAAACGTTGTATACGTTGTTCTTTGTACTCCATGATTATGGCACTAGTCAGGGGGAGTTGTTTCGTAGACTTCAGGGGGAGTCTACCTCACATGATGCTATCAAATGTAGATGGTACGTTGTGCTCTTTTTCCCTTCGATCAAGCTTTTGTTTTTACCCAAGAGGTTTTTATTTTGCTTGACAAGGTTTTTACCGACGCAACGATGTGTGCACCATGCAACCTAGGCATGCGACACAAGGGGGAGTGTTCCGGGAGAATTATTATTCTACCCTTGTGTGTGTCTGATCCTAATAGGTTTCCTGTTAGAAGATAGATTAGCATCTCCGTAATAGATTAGGACTCCGAATCCTACGGGATTGTGGTGTTGTAATGCCTATATATAGGCCCCATTATCATTCAATAATACACAATTATTTCATCCTGAAATAACTACAAATTTTTTCCCTCCAAGATTTTAGGGGGGACTTGAGTCCTCCCCAGCTCTATACTAGATCCGCGCCTACGTTGATAACATCTCTTAGAAATAACAAGGGAGGGTTTGGTTGCGGTAACCATTGCTACCATGTCTCCAATTTTCATAACAAGAATGAGGCCTCGTCTTAATTTTTTCAATCAGAACTGAGGATGTTACAAAAGAATGCTCAAGTGCAGAAGAGTCCCAATAAGAAGTGTGGTTTCCACAAGCAGCGTTGCAAGTGTATGGTTCAATCCGTACCATATCATTAATTGGAGTCATCTAGTCATTCCCGGATGTAACACAATGTGTAATTCATTGCAAATGTATAGTTCAATCCATAACATATCAACTTATCAAGTAATGGAGTTCATCTAGTCATTTTCGGGATGCTACAAAAAATGTGCAACTCTTGATAGTGTTCCTCATTCCAAAGCCCAACAGATGATAGTGACTATATTTGCATGATCCTTAACGATATTTAACAATAAAAATAAAAGTATGTACTCAAGTTGTGGATAAGAATAATACATGCACTAGTTCTAGAAATATAACTTCTATACCAGTTCATAGTTTTTGGCTGAACATTCAATCATAATTAAAAATAATAATACAGAGACAGATTTAAGAGCTTATATATTCTGTTAAAGAGACTTTGATCCTACAAGACGAGGTAGATACGTACACAATCATAATCTTGGGTATCTGCAAGCATAACCTAATCAGTAACCCGTGAGCAGCCAAAACATTTACCAGCTGACTGCATAAATGTGCAAGTAAAGAATATTAGACTGCACATCCACTTCTTAGTCTGCTCTGGACCGGCCAGCTCTGGAGGACAAGATAATAACAACAATGAGGCCATACAGTGCCAACGCTTCCGCGAAAATGAGGATCATCCCAACAAAGAGTTTTGGCTGCTGTGCCGCCTGTGCATTAGCTCTGCAAAACAAGCTCAGTTACTCCAACAATGCACAACATGCTATAAACTACATAGAATATAAAGAACTATCCGATTTGAATACAGAATCTTCTTTGAACTTTGAAAGAGATTTATATTAACTCTTTTATTGACACCACTGAATTTCATACATATGTATATTTGTCACTCTGGTAACTATAACTATCTTCAGATTTAATATGTTATTATCATAAATCGACATTATTATTTTTCACCACCCTACATAAACTATGGGTTCTCAGCCCTCACTTTCCATGTAGCGTTGTATATGGGAAAACTTATGTTTCTCAAGTTGTTTTGTGAAATTGGTTGGGTTTTTAGATGAACTTTGAATGTACATTTTCATGGTTCATCCTCTTCTGTAAAATTTTTGCAGCTCCAAATACCAAAATTTGAAAGTGCTGCTTATGTTCATGTCTCTCGGCAGAGGCTAATAGACTTTTAACAATCCACTATCATAATTTTCTATCAATCTTTCATTTTAATTATTATTATTTCAATAGTCTACACTTTTAGAATCCATATAAATACTAACAAATCAATCTAATAAAGTCTACTGAACTCTATATAGAATTAAAACAATCTATAGATTCACAAACTCTATGAATTATCTAAACTCAACCAGAATCTTTTAACATTATTCGGATTGAACACACCTAAATCAATGTGAAGTGTTGATCTATGTCATGATCTTTTCCCTTTTGCATAAAATAAATAAATAAATGTGAAAGTGATGACAATCTATGATGCTTCTATATTAGTAAAACCAAACTTGATTAAAGCATATGAATTCTAAACAAAACAAGTATGAGTTGGGTTTTAGGATTAATTTTGTTTTTAAAATTTAATTTAAAGAACATGAAAAGAAGAGAGGTACGCACAGCAAGTGATGATCGATGTACTATATAAGGGCATGAACACTTTTAAGTAACTACTCCCAATCCGCGCAAACACCTTTGTTTCTTCTTGTTTTTATTTTTCAAAATGAAAATATTCCAAGTTTTATTTTTTCTTTTAATAGCCTATGTTGCAGTAGCTCCAAAAGTTCCAAAAAAAGATAGACGTCAACAAGAAAAAGATGTTAGCTATACCGGCTTTCATCTAATTTTGATGAATTATGAAGATGCAGCAAGAGATATTTGGAGCATTCACGGACTTTGGCCGGTCAGATGCAGATTACTCGGTCAAAATCCCGATTTATACAAGTACAACGGCTATTGTGATCCTAAACATACAATACCTGAGTTGGATGTTAAAGAGGTAATTGTTAATTTTGTTGTAAAAGTAATTATTTGAGTGGATGCAGATTACTTAGTCAAAATCCGATTTATAGCACTACCTGGTCTGCCAAGTCAAAAATTCAACATTGCAAATCGGATTTTTCGGAGTTTGGTCAGTAGCAGTAAAAGATTTTCTTCAAACGATATAACGACACTATTATTGTACTTGACTCCTTACGCTTAGTTAGGAGGGTGTATCGTATTTAGATTTGTGTGGACTTATTATAATTGAAATTTTTTAAAAAAAATTCACAAACTCTTTAAAAAGTACATAGACTTTCACAAAATTGTTAAAATCACTGATTTCAATGACAAATATTTGGTTGATTTATACAAACTTTTATTTATTCATAAAATCCACAAATTTATATTGATCGACTATAGATTTTTCAGTACTCATAATAAATTCAAGCTGCGTTTGTTTGTTGAAACACCCTGTCCAAAACTAACATATTTACGTAGTAAAAACCAATTTAAATCAATACTAACCCATATTCTGATCTAGAATATTTGTGGCTGCACCCAAACCTTGGTTGGGCTGCCTAGGTACCCTTTAAAAGAGATTAAGTCATTCGTAGTCCAATTTAGTAAGGTATAGCATAAATATGATCGAATAAATTAGTCAAGAATCTCATTCTCGAGTAATTAAATAACCAACACATCTGGTAAGTCCGATTAATTAATCTTTGCTCTCTAGGACGAAAATCGAAACAATCCAACAGGTGGATCTCTACGATTAACAATCCGCAAATCCATATTTTCAGTAAATCCTAACGATTCTTAACTTCATCGATTCTATCCCACAATCTATACAGGAATTCCCTACACCGATAAGGTTATTCCGAACCACAAAACTCGGTCGGACTAGAAGTGCCACGCGCCTCCCACGCGCCGCCACTGCCGGCGACCTCCGATCATCATCAAATTTAATCAACACAATCTACTCAACATTTCTAACAACTTTCTAGTTCACTACTAAGGCCAAATCGGAGTATAAACACATCAATCGAATACAAATAGAAAAGCCCCAATTCATAGAACCCTAGGATTTGAAATCATCGATTCACTAACCACAAGGCGAGTTGGTTCAATTCCTTTGTAGGGTTTGATACCCGACTCCTTGCGCTTCTTTTGGTACAAGTCTCACGTCCTATGGTGGCCGGAAGGGAGAACGACGCCGACGAGGTCGCACAGCTTCATGGTGTCGCGACAAGCGCCGGGCGGCGAGAGGTGGTGCGCCACCACGGTAGACCTCATGAGGGCGGCTGTGCAGTTCTAAAGCGACCGGTGGCCGCCGGATGTGGCTGGAGAACCGACGACGGTGATTTCCGGATTCCCTCGGGTGAATAGTAGCCCGACGGGTTTCCATTTTTCGTCCCCACTTTTTCTGATTTTTATCCATATTTATACTAAATTCCAAAAATGGCCAAATGTTCTTTTGATTTGTAATTTTTCCATTTGAACTCTGATTTGGGCATGCCGCATGTCTACGAATTCATATCGACGAGCCGTATAACTTCTGTGAAGGAAGTTTTTCTGAAAAACTTAGGCATCGAAAAGTCAAAAATTTAGAGTCTCTACACTTAACGACGCCATAAAGGTAAAAAGGTTCGGTGCGTGACAATTCTCCCCTCATAAAAATTTCACCCTCGAAACTTACGTCTCTGATAAATGAGGATAGGGCTCGTCGGAAATATCACACTCAACCATAAGCTAGTCCGAGGTGACAAAATAGCACAGCGATTACCCTCAACATCTCGTCCCACGAGGAATCAATAAAAATATAATCTAATTCTCAAGATCCTTTAGTCCCCAGCGAAAAGGACACATGTCCATAACAAAATTATGCCCTCCCAAGTTATAATTATAACTGAGTCAGTAAGTGGTCCTACCACACTACGATCCGACAAAAATGAGTCACAAAATACAAGTGTTGTAATACGTATCTAAATACATACTACCCTTATTACTCCACACTATAAACAAGCTTGAACTCAAAATACCTCTTGAGTCAAAGCTAAAACGTTTTCTCCTAAGAGTTCCCAACTCACAACTCAACTCTAAATAATCGATGGTGTCACATCATTTCATTACAATGAAGCATAACATTCACCCAACAGCACCATTGTCAAAAGGAGATTTACTGAAATAGCCTAATATCCAGGGCGAGTCATGCGGGAACTACTATTAAAAGGGGCATACCAAAATTTTGGCATAGTTTTCCTTAAAAGTAGCCAACCATACCTGCACAAAAACAACACTTTCTAATAATAACAAACCATGATACGCCCCGACCCTTTTACAGTTTTACCTTTACGATTTTACTTTTACCTTTTATCAGGGGGAAAAATCAGAAAATATCGGGTCGGGTACTGTTCACCCGAGAGAAAACCAAAAAAACCGACCGATCTCCGACGTCCGTCCACAAATTGACGTGCCACCGGTTCCATTCAAACCGCCTCGCCATTCCCCGTTGATCTGTACTGAAATCACGGGACACCGACCACCGTGCGGAGAGCTGCAATGATCAAAAACTCCGGTGGAGTTGGCGTCGTCGTCTTCGGCAACTTCGGAGCTCAGGGTTGCTTCTATCTGACCTAAATCCTTCCTCTCGTCCTAATTTCATGCCGGTTGTAGTCCAGATCGAGCTGCAAATTGGAATTTCAAAAGTCAACCCCTCCGTCGGCATCTCAGCATTTTCCGACCGATCTAAGCATGGGTGCATCTACAACTCGTCTATCTTGATGTCATCTACAACTTTGATGTTGGTATGGAGTCAATTTGGAGTGATTGCAGAGGGGCTCTGTTAGGTCGTAGTCGTTGATACGAATCTAAGGAAATATAATTTGTCAAATTTGGTTATCGAATGAGCTGTGTGGAGATTTTTAGGTTTAAGGTTACGAATTCATGATCGTTTACAATTAATTACGAATAATTGATTTTGGCATGATATTGGGTTATTATTCTTCTTGGTTAATTATGTTGATGTTTCGGTTATTTGATTTGGATTATATGTCTTATTTAAGAATTTAGAGTGGTTGACGATATATTTGGGAATGAGATTCCCGGGAGTTGAACTACCAATGACTTGATCCCTTGTAAAAGATACGTAGGCAGCCCAACCAAGGTTGAGTGCAGCCAAAATTATTTTAGATTAGATATTGGTTTTTTTGAGATAATGCCGTTTTTAATGCGTAAATATGTTATTTTTGGGTCGGGTTGTTTCAAACCCACCTCAACACCTGGAGCCATCTGCTCCTCCATTCAAAACGGCCTCCACATCATTTAGAACAAATTCAAGCATCAACAATAACAAATCACAACCTATAAAATTCATAAAGATGTCCATCAACAATGAAGCGTTAGGGCACATAACATTGATCAACCCCTGGAGCTTCCAGCTCATCTTAAACCACAACTGCCCAACCCACTTTAAGACAACAAGAGTTATTAATCAACATAAGATATAATTCCCGAAGTAATTACTAACATGCCGAAACTATCTTATCAATTTCCAAAATTTCCAATCTCGGACAAATATTCAACAACTAATATAAAATAAACTAGCCCTGCTAATCTCGGTAAAGTAATCATCATAATATAGAAATAGACTAGCTCCACTAGTCAAAATAATATTAGCAGGGCATAAACTATAGACTAGTTTCGCTAGTCAAAATAATACCATCAGATAATTAAGGATCATTATCGAAAATCGACTAGGCCCGCTACTCAAAACAATATAACAAATAACCATACACTATGTCATTCACTATGCCATACACTATGCTCTCTCCCAAGCAACTCAAAAATATTCTCATACTCCCATTACTGGGCTTTCGTGATATTTCTGGATATCACATCGCCTCCCAGGCGGAAAGGGATATCATAACAATCTGCTAGCTCTCATCAACGTGCCCCTCCCAGGCAAAATAAATGTGTACTCCTATACTCCCGAAATAGTCACGTAGCGCTAACGGAGAGGGTAATAGGTTTTCGTGGCATTGCCGACATACCACATCGCCTCCCAGGCGAAAAGGGCTTGATTGCACTACTAGCTAGCATCATCATCATCATCATCATCATCGTTGTCATATCATATCATATCATATCATTACCCTCACCATATCATCACCATCCGAAAGCCCCATATTCAACAATAAATATATATTTCCTATACCTCGTTGATTCTCATGGAACACCCGAGTTGATAAGACTTGCTTATAGCTTGTTGATTTGAATTGAATAGCGAAGATGAGAGGGCTTGCTTATACCTCGTTGATTCCAATTGAATGACCGAGTTGATATGTCTTTCATGAGAAAATAATAATAACAATTACGATAACACATGAACCCACAAACAATGCAAGCACACACATTCTATCATCCACACAAATCGCATATCTTATCTAGCAATGAATGCCGCAACCTAACACAAAAACAACATAAGTAGCCCACATTATATAAAGCAACAACCGAGACAATTACATAGCAACCGAAATTATCGACACTAGAAAATTTAACTGATAATTTCTGAAAATAAAACTGCATGCATATATATATATATATATAAAAGTAAGGTCTACTCACACACACGCAGAGGCCACAACCCATCTTGGTCCGAGGGGTGAACCTAAGCTCTGATACCAAATGAAACACCCCGCCCAAAACTAACCTATTTACGTAGTAAAAATCCGATTTAAATCAATACTAACCCATATTCTAATCTAGAATATTTGTGGCTGCACCCAAACCTTGGTTGGGCTCCCTACGTAACCTTTAAAAGGGATTAAACCATTCGTAGTTCAATTTAGCAAGGTATAGCACAAATATGATCGAATAAATTAGTCAAAAATCCCATTCTCGAGTAATTAAATAACGAACACATCTGGTAAGTCCGATTAATTAATCTTTGCTCTCTAGGACGAAAATAGAAACAATCCAACATGTGGATCTCTATGATTAACAATTCGTAAATCCTAACAATTCTTAAACTTCATCAATTCCATCCCACAATCTTTACATGAATTCCCTACATTGATAGGGCTATTCTGAACCCCAAAACTCGGCCGGATTCCGGCGCCACGCGCCGCCACTGCCGGCGACCTCAATTCATCACCAAATTTTATCAACACAATCTACTCAACATTTGTAGTAACTTTCTAGTTCACTACTAATGCCAAATCGGAGTCTAAACACATCGATCGAATACAAATAGAAAAGCCCCAATTCATGGAACCCTAGGATTTCAAATCATCGATTCACTTACCACAACGCGAGTTGGTTCAATTATTTTAGAGGGTTTGATACCTGACTCCTTGCGCTCGTTTTGGTACCAGTCTCACGGCCTATGGTGGCCGGAGGAGGGAACGATGCCGACGAGGCCGCACAGCTTCATGGCGTCACGACGAACATCAGGCGGCGAGAGGTGGTGCGCCACCACCGTAGACCTGATGAGGGCGGCCGTGTAGTTCTAAAGCAACCAGTATGGCCGGAGGAAGGAGAACTGACGGCGGTGATTTCCGGATTCCCTCGGGGAACAGTAACCTGATGGGTTTCTATTTTTCGTCCCCCCTTTTTCTGATTTTTACCCCTATTTATACTAAATTCCAAAAATACCAAAATGCTCTTTTGATTCATAATTTTTCCATATGAGCTCCGATTTGGACATGCCGCGTGTATATGAATTCGTATCTACGAGCCTTACAACTTCCGTGAATGAAGTTTTTCCGAAAAACTTACGTATCGAAAAGTCAATATTTAGAGTCTCTACACTTAACAACGTCATACGGGTAAAAAGGTTCGGGCGTGACATTTATTAGTTAAGAAAAGAACGCATAATAACTTAATAATGTGCATACAATGTCTCTCAATTTAGTTAATTATAAACCCACAGTTCGATGATAATTTGCTTCACTCCGAGATGCGCATTGTCACGCCCCCAAATCCGAGACAACTATTATATGGAAATATAGTTTCCGAATTAGAGGTGTGACCTTAAAACTAATAAATTTTCCGTAATAAAACTGATAGAAATATCTGTCTGAATAACACTGTTATTAGAAAGCAAAATCAGAGTTATTTTACAATACATCAGATTTAGAAATACTGAAATTTAGCGAAGATACATGAGTCTCTCATTTATTGCCTTGAAATAATATTTGAAGAAAAACCATCATTTTATTTGGTAGATTTATCTCATTCCCCAAGCATCTACTCATTATCTGAAAATAAGATTGTGTAGCATCATGAGTAACACAGACCCTGTAAGTACATAATACATTCTTATTATAATTTGGCTAATGAGAAATTCAAATATGAACAAACATGTAAAATGTGCCAAGAACCAGGTGTATTTGGTCACACGAATTCTTACTTATGCATATAGATATACATATCAGCATCAATATATTCAATCAATTGTGTGAATTTTCAAGAAAACTGGTAATTAATCACAAAGTCAAATGTTAGGTTCATGTTTACCCAAAACACAGATAAGCCTCAGCATACCGAAGCCAACACCAAAATATGTATACTCAAGGTCAATTCTCCTATGAGTATAATACTGCACTATCTGTAGAGACTAGGGCCCAAGGCTAACTCATAAAACACAAAACAATTTTACCAGCAATTCACTTAAGCACGAGGTAATACTAATCACCCGGGTTCACACCTCCAACTCAATAACGTTAATAGAATATCACAAAGTTTAATAATTAAGACAATATTTAAATACTTTAATATATATATATATAATATCTTACACCAAGATATAAATACTTATCAATAACTCAATGTATGCATGAAATAAACAAGTTAATAAACTTGAAAGTAAATGTGCAAATAAAGTAAATGTACTTTAAATTAAAAGTAATCAAATATTATTAGTTACTAGTTAAATGATTAGTAGTCCTTGTCCAAAGTAGCAATTGTAATTCAAATAATAGTGTCAAAGTCCGTCAATTTTCCATATCGAAAACTCAATCAATAAACGTCCAAATTAGGCAAGTGAGGAGTCTATGTTCAAGGATTTTCCGTAATGAATCCAATAAGATAAATCATACAGTCCAATTTAATGTCATTGAGTCAAAAAAAAAATTTAGACACAGTAGCAGTGCAGAAACCGATCATCAAGTTATCATCTTAGATGTCTACATATTCTACTTATAACAAACATTTTATCATTTCTTCTGAAACTTTCGAGATTAAAAGTAGAGGTCTTATACTTTAATTTGATATAAAGTTAGTGTAAAATGGTTAAGAAATGAGTGAGATATGAGTTTTTAAAGTTGTGAGTGCTACAAAAGATTTTCAGTAAGTTTATTAACTCTGAATTTGATTAGCTATAATTTCTTCATTTCTAAACATTTTTGAGTGATTTAAAAGCCTAAATTGAAGCATTTTTATGAGGAATTTAATGCTATTGTTACCTTGGACAAACTTAGATGTTATAAAATACGAAAATATAACTCTTACAAAAACATGGTATTTTCCATTTTATCCTTAGCTATGCTATTTGATAAATCTTAAAAGACAAAAAATTATAAGGATGTAACATGTACTTACCTTAAAGTTTCAGGAGTGAAATGAAGGTTTTGATGTGGATCCAAAGTTGGATTACTTTAATAAAGAAGAAACTTGTTTAAGAGAGAAATAGTGAAGGATAGAATTTTAGCTTGAGAAACATTGGATGATTGAGTTTTTTATCAACTAAGGGAACTCTAGACTTGCATGATTTCTGATTTTGAAGTGTGAAGAAAAGTCGAGGCAGCTCACAACTATAAATAGCCAAGAAAGAACACAAAAGTTCAATTCTCACCTACCATTCTCAATAATTAATATTGAGTGATGACCTAGCTAGTCAGTTTGGTTGTTGGCAAAGAAAACAAATAGTGTGATGGGGTAAAACATAAAAATAAATCAGCTAGGTTCAAAACATATTGGCATAAGGATTATATATATATATATATATATGTAGATATAACAAACACATTTATATGTGTTATTCTAAAAAGTAAAGGAATTTATTCCTTTCATATGGTTTTCAATATATTTGCACTATTTAACACTAATATAATGCATAAAATATAATACTATTAGTATTAGTCTTAAACTCGACTACAAATTATCGAGTTTACGCAAGAATATGAGCTATCGTATTTAAATCGTGGTCTAATACTTACAAAAATAAATTTTCTATCTTTGAAAGTATGTACCTTAGCATCATTGGTTTCTAAAGAAAATATAACCTTAGAGTACTATATAATAAATACTAAATTTCGGGGTATTACACGCATTAAGCATCTAGGTTGGCCTTGTGGGTTTTATGACGACTGACGCCTTGTGGGTGTTATTGAACGAGGATTTAATACATGCTAGCTAACAAATTTTTTTTTACAGAACAATTTTTGTTCTAAGCAAATTTATTAGTTGTGTCCATTATAAAAAAATAAAGAATCTCAATTATTTATAAGAAAATAAAAGAAACTCTTGAAATTTAATCTATCGACCAATAAGTATCAAAGAAGTGAAAGTAATAAATTGTTCATGCAGTTTCAAGCTAAAGAAATCGGTGTTCATGACACATTGATATGATTATTATTCTTTTTTCTTCTTACGTACTTCTTTTATCGTCATTGTTTTTGTTGTTAACATTGGACATGTGTCCACATATGAGAATGAAGTTTTAAAAAGTATAAAGAGACAAGGTAAGAACATAATATAAAGAAAAAGAGAACAATTATGGGATCATATGTTGAATAAACATATTAGGTTGTATGAAAAATAATTGGTAAAACAAGAGGAATTTTGATAACCGACCAAGTTTTGGTCACTAAGTCGATTTTTGACCATCTTTTTTGTTTTAGTTGAAAAATGACCATTTTAAGAGATAAAAGTTCAAGTATACCCTTGTTAAATCTCTCTAACATAAACTTAAATTTTTTAAGAGAAAAAATAATTTAATTAAAACAAAAAATGCCGCACAAGACTTTCATATTTACTATATTGAGATATTATTGCTTAGTGCATGCCTATTGTCATGAAACTCAATTCAAATTTACTATAACTTCGATCCGTTTTACATGTTAAATTCCGCACATCTTCAGGTACATCCCATTCACTTTTATTCCCAACTGGCCAAATAGGTTATGCATATGCTAGAATAAGTGCATTGGCTGTGTAAATTCGATAGCACATGCTATACAATGATACTCCTTTATATCTACAGGCAACAGATGCATGGGCACAAGGAAGTCGATCAAGATCAAACTCTCGACAAGTACAAGTCATGTTATTTAGGTCCACGGTATATGTTTGACTTTGATCATGTATTTGAAATGCATAAAGATCAATTGGAGACACCTAATATATAATGAAACCAAAGTTAGCATATTTCCTAAACTAAAATCAAATAATATTATACAAATAAATAAATTACTATAACAATAATATTGAAATACGTACCCGCATATGTGAACCACTGTTGTTTTTTCTCACTTTATCTTCAGCCCACTTAGTTAAGTGTGTATTAAAAGAGCTTGCTGCATCACATCATTCAACAAACCATTGTTGAAGCACCTCTCTTAGGTGATCAACTAAAGCTGTAATAGGTAACTTCCTGGCTTCTTTAAGCTTTGAATTCATAGATTCCGCTATATTGGATGTCATCATGTTGTATCTGTTTCCCATAAAATGAGCTCGCTCCCACTTATGACACCCAATGTCTTCAAGATATTTACATACTTCTCCATCCTTTATTTTTCGAATGTCAACCATCAATGTATTAAACTCGGATACTTGGTACTTCTTTGCGGCTGAGTTGTATAACTTGAGAATCTTCCCATTTTTACCAAATTTTGATCGCAGATTATTAGCTAT
This sequence comes from Argentina anserina, assembly GCF_933775445.1. NCBI lineage: Eukaryota > Viridiplantae > Streptophyta > Magnoliopsida > Rosales > Rosaceae > Argentina > Argentina anserina. Next base: position 8,123,953 of record NC_065873.1, on the reverse strand, counting down.
ATGAAATATGCAGGCTCCATGATGTGCATCAGGAAATACGTTATCTACAGCGTTGGCGATGCTTCCATGTCGATCCGATATAAATACCAAGTTTTGTACAGCTCCAATTAACTCACTCAATTTTGTCAAAAACCATGACCATGAAGCATCATTTTCCGAGTCTACCACCCCGAATGCTAAAGGATAAATTTGATTCTCTCCATCTTGGCATGCAGCCACAAGCATGGTCCCAAAGTACTTTCCTTTCAAAAATGTACCATCTATAGCAATCACAGGTCTCATAGAATCACGAAATCCTCTAATTAAGGCTCCAACTGCCATGAAAAAGTATAGGAAGTGATTTTGCTCATCGGTTTCAATGTGTGTTATCGTACCTTGGTTTTTTTGCTCCAAAATTGCACAATAGGCTGGGAGTATATCATATGATTCCTCCGGTGATCCCCTTGCAATTTCTAGTGCTGCTTCTCTTGCCCTCCAAGCTTTATTGTAGCTCATGTTAACACCAAGTTGGACACGCGCATCATCAATGATATCTCTAGGTCTGTATATACGTGAGGCCCCTCCTTCAAACTTTGACTTGACAAATTGACCAATTAGTGAGCTGCTTTCTTGTCGATGATCACGATGAATGATATCTAATGAACATGAGTGTTCGGTCTGAAACTTTCTTACTTCAAAATAAGCCAAATTTTCTAGCTTTACTGCACGGAGTCGCCATTTACAGTTAGGATCAAGGCACCTAACTTCAAACCGATCACTAGCAGATTTTGTCACTTTATACTCGTAATTCTTTCTAATTGCGAGCATGCCCAAGTGTTGCTTCAATGCCTTCTTACTCAGGTATAATTGACCTACCAAAATATCTTCATTATTAGTGTCCGCAAATGTAACATTCTCAAAGTCTTCTGTTCACCTTCTCTTGCGATGTTAAGAAGATGATGGGGCATAATTGACATTCGTGGGTGGCGCGGTAACATTAGTTTCTATACCGTCGATTGGATTCTCATCATCCCAATTGGAATGTGGAAACTCATCTTCTTCTCTACTCTCATATGAGACATTTTCAACATTATTCATCCCAGAGTTCACTCTTATCGGCTCATGTGGGGAACTCAATGCAATTGGGGTATGATCTTCAAGTTCAGTAGAGAAAATTGTTAAGTCAACATCATCATGCTGGAAAGATATATCAAGTCTATTGTTTAGGCCTTGGCTGCTTTCTCTTACAGATCTTGACAAGTTCATCTCTAGACTAATGTATAATGGAATCTTGTTAGGCTGCACTGAAAGACTGTCACACACCCAACTGGCTACATCTTCATTGTCAACTATCTCTATTGTATTGCACACCCCTAAGTTGTTTTTATACTGATAATTCTCTTTCATTCCATATTGATCTAGAGTAATACCAATCCGATGATATAATTCTTTCAAAAGCTCTTGGTAACTGATCTCGTTCGAGACCAACATTGATTTCGATTGATCACCAGTATACGTTGAATTAACCCATTTACCACCATAATAAAAAATAATCATAAACTGACTCATTCCTTGAAAGCAAAAGGAAAAAAGAAAAAATATTGAACATGAGGATAATGTACGTAGTTGTATTACAGAGAGAAGATAACAAAAGTAGGATCATGGAGAAAACTCATAATGTCATGATCATTGAGGTATTTAGAGAGAAGATAACCAAAGTACCAAACTAAGAATAGAAAACATGGATAACATTGATATAATCGTAACAAGCATATATGATCGATCTCCTCCGATTATATATCAAACCCACCACTATGTTGGCAATCCATATTTACGATTAACTTCTCCTTCATGCCATCAATACTAGACTTACGATTGAAACTTTCAAATATAAAGGAACTTAGGCATAAAGTATTAAGCTAAACGTGTATACTAAGCTATGGATTATCATACTCAAGTTGAATTACATGATCTAAACAATCTGGAAGAACCCTAAATTAAATCCTAAATCTTGAAAAACATAACAAAAACAGCAAGCCACACAACCACAAATTATAATCTAAATTTAGAAAAGATAAGCCAAGAGATTGATTGTAGATGTACATACCTTGAGCACACAAGTGACACAACGATTTTGATCGTTTTCCAATAATCAGTACCAAAGGGTGTTTGGGTTTTGACTAGGTGAGAAACAAGGTGAAGTCGTTTGTAAATCGAAGGGTTTGAACGATATGAAAAGAAGCAGCACGAGTTAAGTAAATGTTTAATAAGGAGTAAAAAGACATTTTTGTATAGTGATATGGTCATTTTTCAACTAAAGCAAAAAAAGATGGTCAAAAATCGTCTTGGTGACCAAAACTTGGTCAGTTATCAAAATTCCTCGTAAAACAAAGGCAAAAAGAAATAAAGAAAAATGATGGAGAATGAACATCTTTAAATACAATTAGAAAGTCCACGGAAAAGTCTATGAAAATCTTTCGTTTAGAGGCTAGACAATTTTTGGATTGTGGTGTGTACAATGAACACTAGGAAGTCCATGAGATTCTATGAATTTAGAATTCCAGAAGTATGAATGATATTTTGAATACTCACAAACTTTGTTCATTTTAAAAAGTCATGATACCCCTAGACTTTCATGGATTCCATAATGACTTTTAAAAATCATAATTGAATATAGCTAGATTTGTATAAATATTTAAAAGTTTGTATTGAATACACCTAGACTTTTAAATTCCATAAATCTCCTTTAAAATCCCACTAATTCCACACACAATACACCCCTCTTAGGTTCAGGAGACTTGATACTGCAAATATGGTGGAGTGTGTGTAGATATAAAAATCTTCGAAAAGTTAATACAGATTAAGAAATTTGTCAATTCAGAAACCATGTCTAGTTATATTTTTACATTTCCAAAGTGTCTCTTCCGTAGTAGATCCCATCAATCCTCTCCCACAATGCACAATTGATGTTGCTAACAATACAAAGAAGACAAACTATATTTTTAGATTTAGGTGTAACTGGAAATATAGCAGCCCCATATTTTATGACAGGCCCAAAACTCCTTGGAGTCTAAATAATTAAAATAGGCAAAATATAATACAATAAAACCAACCCTCTTCCAATCCTCTTATTCACCCCTTACTGATTAAGCACTGCATCAACTATGTCAGTCTACTAACAGTACATAGGGTATGTAACAAAACGGTCATCTGTTCCAAGACTTTACCTATAAAAAGTTTAGCGTGCCTAATTTAGTCAGCAAGGATTGCTTAGCAGACTTGGTTAGGTGTTGTCACTTATATTGATCCCACTTGAGTTCGAATCCCAGCAGCTGGGTTCTCTTTCTATTTGTGTGGATTTTTTCTTGTAAATGGTTTTCTTTCTTACATTCTCTCAATGCAATGAGCTCAAAATTGAAAACTCACTCTCTACTTGAGTTCTTGTGTGTGTTTTTGCATCTATTATAGGTTTTTAACATGCATTAGTGTGATATTTAATAATATGTATGTCTAATATATTTTAATCTGATACTTAAACACTTGAAATTGTTTATTACTTCGGTCAAAAGAAATTTTTCAAGTCCACCCTCATAATAAATTTTGGGTCCGCCACTGCAAAAACCAAGCCAACTTGCTTCCTCCATACGTATTTTCTAAGCCTATGAAAATTTTCAAAACAAATGAGCTAGAAATGCATCTAAATACTTTATCTTATAGAATAGGCTTTCTGTTTTTTTTTTTAATTCTAGTTTCATTTTTTTAAAGGAGTTTGAAACCTAGCTTAGCTGGGAGGTTCTAGTTTCGTTTTTATTTGTTCTAAGGATAAGATTACACTCTAGACTTATCAAATTCTTTGTTCCTAATAAAATTTTAATTTCAAATACAAATGTACATGTTTTAATGATCTTATACAAATTTTTCTTTTCAGCCAAGTGATGAACTAATACAAGAACTAATGAAGGCGCTTGGCCTGCTTTGAATGGGGATACCAAAACAGCCGACGAATTTTGGGCGTACGAGTTTAGGAAGCATGGAAAGTGTTGTCTGGATAAACTACCGACCCCTACAGACTATTTGACGAAAACATTGGAGCTGTGGAACAAATTGAAGTTTCATAGATTGGTGATGGGTGTTCAAGGCCGATTTAAGCCAGAAGAAAGTTATGAAACTAGAGAGATAGAAGATTTCATTTTCGAGACATACAATGTCAAAGCGATATTAAGGTGTGGGTGGAAAGATGAGCCGGATGAAAAAAAGTTGTCAGATAAATTAATTGAGGTTTGGTTTTGCTATACACCAGAAGCCGAACTAGAATTTTGCGAATCCGTTAAGAAAACGTGTGCTGATGTGATTTTCTATGATAGAGTTACGATAGAGTAACCTCAATTGAACTTCTATGTCTTGACTCTTTCCATCTTGAATAAAGAAAGAGCCACTAATTATAGTAATTTCAATTGATCCATTCATGTATAAAAACACAAAGGTTTCGTACCCATTCTTCTAGAATTAATGTATGGTGTTCTGGTACGACAGGATGGAGAGCATTCTCAAACGATTACCTCAATTAATTTTATTTTAAAAAGAATTCTACTATGCATAAGTGCTTAGACCATCTTAAAGAGCTTCTCTAAAATCCAAATAATCTCTATTATAAGGGAAAAACATGAATTTTTAACTCTAACAGCTCCTCTAGACCATCCGCTATAATAGAGAAAATGGGAAGAGAGAGAAACAAAATCTCTAGATTTGTAAGAATACGTAAACAGTATGTATATGTACAGATGGGTTACTTGCTTATGAGTACCCATATTTTTGGATATTGGGTGATAGATGGGTTGCCCAATGTCTGACGACGTACTGCATGAGGGATAACAGATGTGTACATGGTCTCATGAGCACCTGTATTATAAATGTATTTGGGTAAACAGATGGGTTGCCCAATTTCTCATTAGCACTTATATTATCAGATATTATTGGATAACCAGATGGGCCGTCCTGTGACTCATGAGTACAATTATAATTAAATGTTTTCAGTATTCTTCTCTTGTATTACTATGCGTGTTATACTGTTGTTTTACTCATACGAGTTGCAAAGCTTACTGGGTTTGTGTTTACAATCCCGGTGCGCCTATTCGATGGTTTAGAGGATAGTTCTACAGGTGTGGATTAGCAGAATTGGAGGACTACTCTGAAGATTTCGATGTTTTCTTTATTCTATTTTGTGGTGAGGATTGAGAGGATTTTACATTCCATTTGATATAATGCTTGAATTATAAATTGGTTTTATAATAATAATTTCGACTGAGATGTATTATGAACTCAATAACGATACGCTATGACGATAAGATGATTTTGATTTATTGAGATTATTTTAGAGTTTTTCATGACTTCGATTTTGAGTTTAACACTTACAATTTTGGGGTCATGACAGTTGGTATCAGAGCCTAGTTATGTATCTGGCGATCTATCAATATCATCCAGTAACGATGTCCCGACTGCAGCGGATCCCCATCACATGCTCTTTGGTGTTTATATGTCACTGGGTACGCAAGTGTAAGGAGCCACATCTTAAGGTTTGGTCTTTTAAGTAAAAGTATTGTGATAATACTTCGATGATTCACCTTTTCTCTGAATATCTTAGTTAATATATGTTGGATATGTTTTATTTGAGTTCAAGACTTCACATGTAGTGACTAAGTGTTTAACTGTTTCAAGGTGATGAATTTGGAGAAGGGCCGTGCACAAGGCCGAGGACGGGCAAGAGGCCGAGGTCGAGTCCGCAATGTAGAGAACCTCTATGAGGAGGTGGCGCCACATGATGAACAGGTTGACCCTGCGACAATCATTAGAGACGAGGGTCGTGTGCTAAAGCTGATCAAGGACATCAGTAGCCTGTGAGCGCCATCATTTCATGGGGGCCTAGACCATATGGTGGCAGATCATTGGATCGAGAGTATGGAAATCTACTTTGAGATGATGATGTGCTCTGAGATTGAGAAGAGGATGATAGTCACTTTCTTCTTAAAGGATGACGTTATGGATTGGTGGAAGAGTACAAGACGGACTGTGGATGTGTCCACTCTCACTTGGGAGGGTTTTGTGGCACTCTTTCGAGAAAAGTATTTTCCAGCTACAGTGTAGGAAGAATTAGAACTTGAGTTCCTTGATCTGATACAGGGAGATATGACCATTAGGGAGTATGAGGCCCGTTTTGCACAGTTGTATCGGATTGTCAGGCTAATGGGTGCAACCTCCTTAGCCCAGAAATTTCTACGGGGACTTAAGCAAGAGTACAAGACCATCATATCAGCACTTTGTCTGTCTACCAAGGAGTTGATGTATGACAGTGCCCTGAATTTGGAACAGGCGAATAAGACTCAGGGAGGAGATGTGGAGAATAGGGATACTCAAGGAAAAGGGAAGGCAATCAGTTCAGGTAGCGAGATCGTAGGACCAAAAGGTGGATCTTAGAAGAGGCCGAGAACCTATTACCAGACTCTGGCTAAGGCTGCATCGTCATCTGCTAGGACTGTACTTGTTGGACAGTTAGCATCAGTAAGGTGTTTCATTTACAATGAAATGGGGCACTACGCCACAACTTGTTCGAAACCGAAGAGAACAGGTTACTTTAAGTGTGGGTAAGTGGGACATATAGCTAGAGACTGCACCTGACCTCCGTAGGGAAGACAAGAACATCAGCAGAAGTAGTTACCAGAGGGTCAAGCTAGAGTGTTTGCAGTGGGTCAGCGAGGCATACGAGTCGAAGGTACTTTATCTATTTTTGACTACCTTGCTAGAGTACTATTTGATACAGGAGCATCGCATTCTTTTATTGCTAGTTCGGTAGTGGAGATGTAAGGATTGATTTCTCTACCTCTTGGAAACTCTCTATGTGTCACTTCACCTCTTAGAGTGTCCCTGATAGAGCGTTTTGTTAGAACGTCTATAAAATACTCTGAAAAATATTATCGTTAGTATAGAATAAGCAGGGATCGTTCAGTCCGGGGAATCAAAAGGGCCTCAACACTTATCATGTTATTGGGAGATTTGAGATTGATTATAAAACTACTACTTAAAATAAATCTTAAATTACTTATATACAATTGATCAACCATTCATCACATAACCAAAACACGAATTCTACTCAAGAAACATGTATAACACGTATAGAACAACATATAGGCAGCGACTTATTTCGATTATATCTAAGTCAATTTCAATTCCAATTCTAATTAGAGTCCAAAGCGGTTCATCTAATCGTTAAGACTTCTTAATTATTTAGAATCAACGAAGCGTTTAATCCTAAACATATACTAAAAAGAGTTCAATATAACGAAGCGTACTAGTTAAACAACAAAGTAGCACATAAACACATTAAGTCGAATTGGAGACATGTAAGCAAGCATGGCGTCACTCATCTTGATTAAACATGCAAATTCCTAGAACTATCACAACCCTAAACAAGTATCAATAATTGAAACACGAAGCACATATTCAATCAAGAACACTTTGGTGAATTAAATCGCAACCTTAGGAGAACCATGACCTTGGCTTCCCCAAGCATTGATTTAGATGTACGAATTCAAGGAATTAATTGAAATAAAACCTAAATTAATTTCGAAACCCTACTGCCCATAGCTATTATACACGGATTCATACATCTTTCATGAGTTTATACAATCAAAACATAAAACCAAATAAGTCTGAATTTATGCTCTTCATATATAAAACCGAAAATAACATTCAAGAATTCATACAATAAATTCGAAAATTACAGAAAACCTAAATAAAAATTACAAGCCATGGATGAATCACACATTAGAAACCTTGAAGGATGAAGGAAGATGAATTCGGTGGTGGAAGAAGCAAGAGGATGGCACGGCAAAGGTGGTGATGGATGAAGTTTTTGGCTTGAATTTTCTGGATATTTTTGGGCAGCAATTCGGCTGTGTTTGTGAGAGAATGGTGATGCCTTTTGTGAAGGGAGGCCGTGCCTTATATAGAGGAAGGAGGAAGAGACGGGCTGCTAGGGTTTTTGATGGGCTGATCCTCTATTTCTTTTTTTTTCTTTTGTTTCCTTCTTTTCTTCTTCTTTCCTTTTAATTGCCGGATGAACCTTCCCTCCTTTGAGGCTGCATACTTCTTCTTTCCTTTTTCTCCTTTTGTTTTCTTCTTCTCCTCTTTCTTTCCTTAATTTCTAAGCCATTATCTCTCATTTAATTCTAAAATAAAGAAAGAAAATAATAAATATAAATCACAAATGTTACAGAAATGTCGAATAATAAAAATCATAACCCAACTAGGTTTCCTAGTTTGATAAGGAATACTACTCTATGTACTCTCGACAATTTTTGTATTTTACACCCGTTTTAGCACTAAAAGCAACTAATGCCACCAAAGACTCCTAACTTGACTCAATGACTTAACACTACAATAATATGGGCTAAGTAAAGTACAAATGGAGGTAAAAACATGTTAAGAACGTCGCACAAAGTGCTCCTATCAGTCCCTCGAACTGGAGACAATCTGCAAGGCTTGTCCTATTGTGATCGGAGGTAGAGAATTCTCTGCTTTTTTAATAGTGATTCTGGACCACACCTATGATGTGATCCTAGGAATTGATTGGTTGAGGCCGCAACACGCATTGATCGATTGCTTTGACATGTTAGTGTTCTTCCATAGACCCGGAGAACCACTGTTTCGTTATCGTTGCCTCAAGTCAGATAATGCCATGAGAACAGGAGTTTTGGCACATGTGGAATCTGTGGATCAGAAAGTAACTATTGCAGACATTGTGGTAGTATCTAAGCAGGGTTACCTCCTTGGAGAGTTGTGGATTTTCCGCATAGATGTGGTACCCAGTACGGCACCAGTGTCAAAGGCATCTTATAGAATGGGACAAAACTAATTTAAAGAGTAGAAGGTGGAGATAAATGAACTATTGGACCAAGGGTTCATTAGACCTAGCGTCTCACTTTGGGGTGCACCGGTGCTATTCGTGAGAAATAAAGATGGTTCTCTATGGTTATATGTGGACTACAGGGAACTGAATAAGGTGACCATCAAGAATAAGTATCCCTTGCCTAGGATTGATGACTTGTTCGATCAGCTTAGAGGAGTTACGGTATTCTCTAAGATTGATTTGAGATCCAGTTACCATCAACTCAGGGTGAAGGAAGAAGATATATCAAATAAAGCTTTCAGGACCCGGTATGGACACAATGAGTTTGTGTTCATGCCCTTTGGTCTGACAAATGCACTGGCTGTATATATGAGTTTGATGAACCAAAATCTTTAGCCCGTACTTGGATGAGTTCATCGTGCTGTTTGTGGATGATATCCTGATATACTCCAAGTCTCAAGAAGAGCATGTGGTGCATCTGAGAACGGTGTTACAAACCCCAAAGGAAGCAAGATTGTACGCCAAACTCGAGAAGTGTGAATTATAGAAGGGAGAAGTCAGGTTCCTTGGTCATGCAGGAAGAGAACCGAGGGTCTTTCTTGGTAGTGTCTCAGTGCAACCTACATTAATCTCAAGGATCATTCAAGGCAGGCACAAGATAGGATCTCCCAGGCCAAGTTGGCAGACCTCGCAGTAGATTTGCTTGATGAATGTCCATCCGAGTGGAGAGGTAGATCGGATGGAGGTTTGAGGTTCTGGACGAGACTGTGTGTCCCAGATTATGCTGACCTCAAGGAGGAGGTCCTTCGTACAGCACACCGATCTCGTTATACATTACATCCAGGGAACACCAAGATGTACAAGGACCTATGTAGGCAATTATGGTGGAACGGGATGAAGAAAGATGTGGCAAAATTTGTATCAAAGTGCCTCACCTGACAGCAAGTGAAGGCAAAACATCAACGACCTGCAGGCATGTTGAAGCCATTGACTATTCCTCTTTGGAAGTGGGAACATATATCTATGGACTTTGTGATTGGACTGCCTAAGTCCAAGAATGGTCACGATGCGATATGGGTGATTGTCGATCGATTGACGAAGTCGGCACATTTTCTTCCAGTATCAATGAAGTACTCAGTGGATGTGCTAGGAAAACTATATGTGGATGAGATAGTGAGACTTCATGGAGCTCTGGTTTCCATTGTTTCTGACCGAGATGCATGTTTCACGTCGAAGTTCTGAGGTGGTTTGCAGAAGGCTATGGGTACTACCTTGGATAGGAGTACTGCTTTTCATCCTCAAACTGATGGACAGACAGAAAGGGTGAATCAGGTGATGGAGGATATGTTGAGAGCTTGTATGCTTGATTTTAAAGGAAGTTGGGAGGATCACTTGAGGTTGATTGAGTTTGCCTATAATAACAGTTATCATTCTAACATCGGCATGGTACCTTATGAGGTTCTTTATGGTAGACCATGTTGATCACCTATCTGTTGGGCCGAAGTTGGTGATGAAGCGCCAATGGGCCCAGAGGTGGTTCAGGAAACCACAGAGAAGATCTCGATCATTCGAGATAGTATCCATGTTGAGGAGGTATGTACCAGATGAGTCGCATGTGATTGATCATACCACCATAGAGGTGAGGGAGAATGCCACATTTGTTATTGAGCCGGATCCACAAAGAAGCTCCGGAGGAAAGAAGTAGAGTTAGTTAAAGTGTTGTGGAGCCACCATGATGAGGGTGATGCCTCTTGGGAACTAGAGTCGGATATGAAGACAAGATATCGGCAGTTATTCGTTGTGTAGAGTACTTGAATTTTGGGACGAAATTCGGAGGTAGAATGTAATAACCCGATTTCTCGGATTCAAATTGTATGAATTCTTAAAAATTAATAAACTTGGAAAATTTAATAAATCGCATTTTTTTCGCTTCACGACGATGTCAAATCGAAAACGGAACCGTCTTCGGAAATCTAACTTGGAAAACGTTACGTTTCCGCGACGCAGAGTCAACTTTTTCTCCGTCGCTCGTTTCTGAAAACTTCCTTCACGAAAGTTGTAGAGCTCGTCGATATGATTTCTTGGACACTTCACACGTTCTAATCGGACGTCGTACGTTAACGTTATTAGCGACGGAAGTTAGTTTCTGATTTTGAAAAAAGTATAAAAGGGAATTTGTAGAGACTAGGGTCTCCAAAAACAGAAACCCTCATTTCTCTCTCTCCCCACCGCAGCCTCCCCTCGACCCCGAGACTCTCCCTCTCCCTCAAAAAAATCGCCTCCAGCGATCTCATGTCTTTGGTCTCTATGGCCCTCACCGCCTCCCCCACAGGCATCGCGTGGTCCTCAGCAGCAGCCCCTGAACTTGACACGTCGTCCCACGCCGCATCGGAGCTCAACCGGCAACTCGAAGATTTTGTAGAACCGCCGTCGTCCAAGCTTCTCCTCCGGCGACACCAGTGCACAAGGTTACCACGTCTCCACCGCTTCTCACCCATGGTGCCACCTGCTAGGAGATTGGAGCTCAATTCGCGCCGCCGCCTCGCCCTTACTCGATTTCTACCGCCACCTAGGTTCAAGCTTCTCCGACGACACTCCGGTGGTTATAGGGTTCAATCTAGGTAAGGAAATGTTTAAATCGATTGTATGCTTGATTATTGTGTGGATTTGTCGCGATTTGTGGAGAATTGGAGGAGGAGGAGGGGGAGATCCTACCGCAGTCTATGGTGGCGCTTGAGGGAATGTGAGGGGGACAGGAGACGGCCTTAGGTCATGGAAAGGTGGAGGAGATGAAAAGGGAAGGTTTTGGGCGACGGTGGGTGAGCTACGCGCCGGTTTTGATTTGGCGCGTGGGGCCCACGCGCTGCACTGTCGACGTCGCGGCTACCGGAAGAGGCGCGTGAATATATGATATAGTGGGTTGTGTATGTGTATAAATAGTAAAATCGATACATATATATGTGTTGCTATATTATATACTGTGAGATTCCTATTTCCAAATGAGTTTATTTATAGTATTGATATTTATTCATTTGAGCATGAGTGGCTTGGTTTTTGTACAATAACATGTGAGGAATTGTATTGTACGTGGTTTTAACTTGAGTTATGTTAAAACATTTTTCTGTCTTCGGACCTGTCTCCGGACGTGTTGGCATATCAGAACCTAGCCTTTGCCGGCTGACAGTTACGGTTCAGTTAGAGCTCTAGTCTGTCTGTCGGTGTACTGCTTGAGGGGTAACAGATGGGTTACTTGCTTATGAGTACCCATATTTTTAGATATTGGGTGACATATGGGTTGCCCAATGTCTGACGGCGTACTGCATGAGGGGTAACAAATGAGTACTGGGTCTCATGAGTACTTGTATTTAAATGTATTTGGGTAAACAGATGGGTTGCCCGATATCTCATGAGCACTTATATTTTGAGATATTATTGGACAACCAGATGGGCTGTCCTGTGACTCATGAGTACATTTATAATTAAATGTTTTTAGTATTCTTCGCTTGTATTACTATGCGTGTTATACTGTTATTTTACTCATACGAGCTGCAAAGCTTACCGGTTTTGTGTTTACAATCCCGGTGCACCTATTCGATGGTGTAGGGGATAGTTCTACATGTGTGGATTAGCAGAATTGGAGGACTACTTTGAAGATTTTGAAGTTTTCTTTATTCTATTTTGTAGTGAGAATTGAGAGGATTTTACATTCCATTTGATATAATGCTTGAATTATAAATTGGTTTTGTAATGTATTATGAACTCAGTAACGATACACTGTGACGATAAGATGATTTCGATTTATTGAGATTGTTTTAGAGTTTTTTATGGCTTCCATTTTGGGTTTAACACTTAAAATTTCGGAGTCATGACACTCATAACACAAAGGTAACAATATGAAGTGAGAGAGAGAGAGAGGCTACAAAATCATAAATTGTCTTCTCACTACCTAATTCCCCAACCCCCTAATTATTGCCTACATACTTCCTCATATTCTGCATCAAGTTTTAATGACTCGTCAAGGCACTGATTTGATCTGAGTGAATTTATATAGGTAATGGTTAAAATTTTGGGTTCCTTTTTTTTAAAAATCTTTTTAGTTTCGTTTGTGGGAATTTGGACCGTCATAATTGTTTGTTTAATTGTTTCATATCTACAGGGGTGAAGATTCTCAATTGATCAACAAAGGTGTCTATAGAGTGCTAAAATCAGATCAGGTATGCTCTCAATAAAATACACTAGCCAATCTGTATTTAAATGTAACTTGATTTGTTTTTGTCATTGTCATTGTTATTGAGTTTATTTGCAGTCAATTTGCTAATACATGCATTGTGGCACCTTGATTTTCTTTCTAGATTCATATGAAGTTTCTAACTTATTTTTTTCTTACAATAAGCTATAATTACTCTTAGTTTGTGTGTTTCATTTTTAGACATTGCTTGCATAGGTATTGCTTGAACTTAAAGATGATTGAGAAAAACTGGGTGTGGCTTCCCAAGTAATAAACAAAGCTTAATTTTTCTGGTCACCAATAGTTGAAAGTAACATAAAAACTTAATTAAACTGGTTTTTTCTTTTTCCTGGGTTTTCTGTTATTTTTCTCTTCAACCATAGATCTAGTCCCTAGTATGAGAAAAAAAACATCACAGTTTGTGGAGATTGCTGAAAGGAATTTAGGATATCCTGCAATGATGTTTTGTCCTTACAAACATTGTCGTAATCTAAGCCATCAAACTAGCAGTACTATGTTGGAACATTTGGTCATAAGGGGGATGGATGCGAAGTACAAGAGAAAATCAAGCTGGAATAAGCATGGAGATCAGATGGTAAATATACTAATGATGAGGCATATAACTTATATAGAGCTGCTTATTATATGGATGAAGATTTTGTCCAGCCTATGGGTTATATTGATGAAGAACTTGTATAGGAACAAGATGAGAACTTCATGAAGAACCTTGAAGATGCTAAAACTCCTTTGTACCCAGGTTGTCCTAACTACACAAAGTTGTTAGTAATTGTAGCTTTGTATCAGATTAAAGGTAAGAGTGGAATATATGATAGTCACTTCAATTAGCTTTTGGAGACCATTCATGGTTTCTTACCGAACGACAATGTTTTGTTGAAGTCGTTGAGGTCGATTAAAACGTTTCTCAAGATATTTGACATGGGGTATCAAAAGATTCACGCTTGTGAGAATGACTGTTGTCTTTTCAGAGGAGACTATACGGACTATGATAATTGTCCAATTTGTCATGCTTCAAGATGGAAGAAGAATAAGCGTACTAATGAGATAAGAGAAGGTGTTACAGTGAAAGTTCTAAGATACTTTCCAATCATTCCGAGATTAAGAAGAAAGTTCAGGTCTGCACAAATGGCTAAAGATCTAAGGTGGCACTTCAGTAACACAAGCACTGATGGGAAAATGTGTCACCATGTAGATTCCTTAGCTTGGGATATGATTAATGATAAATGGCCATCATTTGCAGGTGATCCACGAAATCTTAGATTTGGACTTGCTACTGATGGTTTTAACCATTTTTCCATCTTAAGCTCCAAGTATAGTTGTTGGCTAGTAATGCTTGTCAATTATAATCTCCCCCCCCCCCCCCCTATGTTATGCATGAAGAAAGAGAACATTATGTTGACATTGTTCATTATTGGTCCAAAGCAACCTGGAAACGACATAGATGTTTATCTACAACCACTTGTAGAAGATTTGCAATTGTTGTGGCAGGATGGGGTGGAGGCTTATGATGCATTTAGTAAATCAACTTTCAATTTGAAGGCAATGTTAATGTGGACCATAAATGACCTTCCTGTTTATGGAAGCCTTGCTGGATGTAGTATCAGAGGCAAGAAAGCATGTCCTATTTGTGGCATTAATACACATCGAAGGTACTTACCATTCAGCAAAAATTTGTATACATGGGTCACCGGAAGTTCCTTCCACCTGCACATCCATATCGAAGAAAGAAATCCTGCAAAAAAAATTTCCAAATGATTTTTGAAAAGGTGGAAACAAAAAAAGGAAAAGGAGTACTAATAATGAGAATGATGGTGATGATGAGGATGACACCAATGATATTGATGATCAGGATGAGCTCTCTAGATGGAAGAAAAGATCAATACTATTTTCTTTACCATTTTGGGAGGTAAGTGATCTGTATTGTTACTTTTATATTATTATTATTTTTTAATTATTGTTGTTATTGTTACTGTTTCCTTATTGCTTAATATAATTACTGAATATCTTCTGGATTCTTTTGTTTATAGGAACATCCATTACGCCAAAATTTGGATGTAATGCACATCATCAAAAACATTGCTGAAGCCTTGATAGGCACAATGATGCATGGTGGGATATCAAAAGATGGTACTAATTCACGTAAGGATTTAGAAAGTATGGGAATTAGGAAAGACTTGCATCCACAACAATGTGGGAGCATAATATACCTCCCACCAGCACTAATATACCTTCTCAAGGATTGAAAAAAGAAACTTTTGCTAGATGTTACATGATTTTAAAGGGCCTGATGATTATTGCTCAAATACTGGCAATTGCGTATCATTGGAGGATTGTAAGATAATGGGGCTCAACTCTCATGATTATCATGTTCTAATGCTACAATTGTTGCCTATTGCTATAAGAGGATTACTTTCTAGAGGGCCTAGAATTGCAATACTTCGGTTATGTAAATTTTTCAATAGATTATGTCAACGTGCTATTGATAGAGAAAAGTTATTGAGTTTTGAGAGTGAGGTCATTGAACGGTATTTTCCACCATGTTTTTTTGATATCATGGTGCATTTGCCAGTTCATCTAGTAAGAGAGGCACGCTTGCGTGGTCCGGTGCATTTTCGATAGATGTACCCTTTTGAGAGGTTAGAGTTATCTTACTTTTCTTTTCAATGCTAAAGTTCATGATGCTTTTATAATTAGTTTCATGTTCTAACTTTAACTATTTGTTTCAGGTACATGAAAATGCTAAAAGGTTATGTACGAAACCCTGCAAAACCTGAGGGATGTATTGAAGAGGCCTACCTAGCAGAAGAGTGCATTGAATTCTGTAGTGAGTTTCTGAAAAAATCAATACAAGTAGAGGAAAAGGAAGTACACAATGAAGATTTTGGCAACAATGTTATTCTTGAAGGCCGTCCAATTTCCAAGGTTACGTCAGATACATTGACTGAGAAAGAGAGAGACATTGCACATCGTTGTGTGCTACTGAACACAGCTATAATTGATCCATTTTTAGAGTAAGTGTTTTATTAGTTCTAAACCCATAATTAGTTTCTTTATATATATTATTATATAACTATATAAATAAGTACTTTAGTGTTTATATATTAATATAGTTGTGTGTTTTGTTAGTATGCATTTCGAGGAGTTGCAAGCAAAAGACAAACGGCTTGCAAAAAATGAAACCTTACTTTGGAAGCGGCATATTGAGGGAATTGCGGAATGGACAAAAAATAAGGTATGATTCATGAAACCCACCATCTCAAAATTCTTTCTTCTACTTACAGTACTATCTAAAAGTTGAGGCACACCATTTTTCAATTTAATGTGTGACAGATTCCGATTGACTCAAAGAACCATTCAAACACATTAAGATGGTTAGCATATTGTCCTAGAATTAGTGCACTATCATGTAAAGGATATATCATCAATGGGCATCGATTTCATACGAAGGATGTCGACAGGGAAACTTAAAATAGTGGAGTGACTTATGATGCAATTACCATGTGTAGAGCAAGTGCAAAGGATACTGTACAAGTGGCTGATATGGTCACATATTACGGGTCATTGACAGAAACCATTTTACTAGACTATCATCTATTTTTATGTTACAGTCTTGAAGTGTCATTGGAGAAACTATTGTAAGTTCCATTCTTTCATACTGATGTCTTTTTTTGTTTTTTTTTCACGTGGTGTATGTCTCTTCTTTCAGGAGAAAATTAGAGAAGCTGAAAATCATTCACCCTCATCCTTAATCACTAATTTTAGAGAAGATGATATATCCAAAGTATTAGGAAACGATAAACTGGACGATTAATAGGAATGGAAAGAGGAGTTACCATAAGCAAATTATCCTTCATACAAGCTAGGGATAAGCATGTGCTCCAACTAGAAGAGCAACAAACTGATATGAAAAGTAGAATTACTTATTTGGAGGGTTTGGTCAAACAACTAGTTGGAACTCCTCATGTGAAATCATGTATATGTATATTTTAAAAGCAAACTGTGATCAAACAATAAATAACTTCCGTAC
The DNA here is from genome assembly GCF_933775445.1 of Argentina anserina. Classification (NCBI taxonomy): domain Eukaryota; kingdom Viridiplantae; phylum Streptophyta; class Magnoliopsida; order Rosales; family Rosaceae; genus Argentina; species Argentina anserina. The sequence continues at coordinate 8,106,799 of NC_065873.1, read as the reverse complement.
AACTGACTTTTTATCTTGTAATGTTAGACAATGCAGAATGAAGATGATGCGGAAAATGGATCTCAAGTTGATAAGACTTCTCCAGTGGTAACACAGTCAATCCAATTTTCTTTTTTCTTGTTAAATATTTCATCTACCACTAGTTATCAAATGTTATAAATGAATCTTCAATATGTTTATATATTTTGATACATTGTAGAGCATGAGCACCAAATCGCTAGACAAGTGCAAGCTTTTAGATTGGTGTGGAGCTGATGAGATTGTAGTCGAAGGACGCTTGTGTTCTGATGATCTGAATGAGCTGGTCAATCATACTCCTCTTGGACCTTATGCAACAAAAGTGATTGTCGACAATCCAAACAAACCAGATGCTTTTTTTTAGGTCTATACCTAATATGAGTTGTATGAGACAAGCTCAGGGTAAGGCAATAGCGTGGTCAACTGAAAAGGTGGTTCTGCAAATTAGTCGGCAATCTGATAATGAAGATAACATATCTGTAAATTCGGTAAAATATTTTTCCTGTTACAACTCTTTTATTAACTTTCATCCATATTAAATGTATTGCATACTTAGTCATAAAATTATGTTTTCACTTATTGTTAGTGTAAAAAGAAGAATCCTATCAAGTGGAAGTTGTTCAGTTAGAGTGGAAAGGAGGAAATAGTAGTTGTTGAAGGTCGTTAGTTCTCTAATGATCCAAAAATGCTTGTTAATGATATTCCTCTTGGACCTAATGCCATGATAGTTTCGATTGATATCCCAACAAGTCCTAAAGCATTTTTATAGAGACCTACGCCCAACATGACATGTATTGAAGATGCTATTGGCAGTAAAGTAGCATGGCTAGCTAACAAGTTGTTTTGGAAAATATTCCAATCAACGGGGAAGTTGAAAACTTGTCATCTTATTCGGTAAAGTTTTACTCTTATTACTTATACTACTAATTCGATATGTTAGTGTATTTGTTTCTTTCATAATCTGATATCATTAGTATGATGTTGTTGTTGCTAGAGTGTGAACAATAATCCAAAGAAAAAGTACAACTTGTTGGATTTTTGTGGCTGGGGAAAAATAGTTGTTGAAGGACATTGGTCGTCAAGTGATCCGAACCAACTTGTTCATTTTGTTCCATTAGGTCCTAATGCTATGAGAGTTTGGGTTAATATTCTAAGAGACCCTACTGCATCTCTCTAGAGGCCAACATCTGAGTTACAATGCATTGAAGATGCTATTGGTACTACAATAGCTTGGTCATCTCACAAAGTTGATATGCTTTGAAAAGGTAAGTTTAATTTATGCAATGATCATGCTACTATGTTGGGGTTGTTTGTGTAAGTTGTAGAACTCATCTAATCATGATTTGTTTTCTGTATTACAGTAGTTCCTCGTTGAAAATGAAAAGCTCGATGAACTTCATAGCAATCCACCAATCCAGTGACATTTAATTTGCTTTTTGAGTTTGTTAATTTCATAAAGTACTCCTTGTTGTATCCAGACACATAGATAACATTCTGCTTGGACTAGATTATGAATTACCTACTTGTATATTACATGTTAATCATTTTGAACCATTTAATGAATTATCTTTTTAAAATTGTTTAAGTTTGATTTGAATGTTTGAAATCATTGGATCAAGTATATTATATATATAAACAAAAGAAAATGAGAATGCTACCCTCATTAAACGCTACGGTAGTCAATTTGGACAATAGCATTTCAAAAATGTTGTGGTCAGTATTTTAATAGCATTTTGCATGCGCTACAAAATTATTGTTCATAGCATTTATCGAACGCTATGCTTAGTAACCACATATAGTCTTTCTCAAACGCTACAAAATGTATTATCATAGCATTTCTCAAATACTATGAAAATATTACCGATAGCATTTACTAAACACTATGTTTACTAAATAATAGATAGCGTTTGCCGAACCACTATCTAAAGCAGCAGACCTACCATAGCGGGGGCTGTCATAGCGTTTGTATTTCCGCTATGAGATGCTATGATAGCGTTTTTTTGCACCTATTGTAGCGACCCTAAATTATGAACAATAAAATTTCAAAATTTAGAATGCTAACACTCTACAATAATCTCAATGTAATTGAAATTACAATATAGCTGTTGAATATCAATCCTGAATTTAAATAACAAACTCAGTTACAACTTGAATACAATTGAGTTGTAGGATTCACTCGAGACTTACCAAAACTAAAGAACTTAATCAAACAACACGCTTTTGACAGCTGCTCTACTTACCAACTGCAAATACGTACAACGTGCGGTACTACCCACTGCACCATTGATTGGTACACCGGAATTGCAAACATAAACCCGGTCAGCTTTACAGCTGGTTTGAGTAAAATGAATATAATTACTCAACAGATAAACAACAATAATAACATGCAACAACAACAATAGATAATTCAACACATCTCAATCAATGTTAAGTTCTCGACTTAACATTATTATATCAACAACAATAACACCACTCCCAACACACTTTCTACAACACTCTCCACCTCTTACTCAAGGTCCAACACACACCACTAAGTAAAAAAAAACAATTAGTGAATCCTGCAGAAAAGCATAGTTCAGGAATTCACTTAAACATACAATAAAATACAACATATAAGTAAACAAATAACAATCACCACATGAACATACAAACACCACTCAACACCACTAGCATCATCCTAGATGATACTCATCAGTACGTGTAATATATCAATCCACGATGATATACACACCACAAGCACCACGTACAATATATATCAATCTACGATGATATACACACCACAAGAACCATGTACAATATATATCAATCCACGCATGATATATATGCACACAACAACAACACATACAATATATATCAATCCACGCATGATATATATGCACACCACAAACAACACGTACAATATATATCAATCCACGTATGATATATATGCACTCCACAAACAACACGTACAATATGTATTAATCCACGCATGATATATATTGCACATTACAACGACATGTACAATATATATCAATCCACGCATGATATATATTGTACCTCAACTAATTCTCTGTCACCACAGTGACTGTCTGGAGCCAAAACGTGTTAACATAACTCCAAAGTTAAAACATATGTACAATATATCAATCCACACATGATATATGCACAACACTCCACCAACTCACAACAACAACCCACATGGCACCACCACCACAACACAGAACTCAACAACTCACTCACATAAGAAAGAAATGACCACAACACACAACTCAACAACTCACTCACATAAGAAAAAAATGCAAAAAACAAATAGTGAATTCTGTATGAAAACGTAGTTCAGGAATTCACGTTACAAGAAATGAGATAAGAAAAATGTAATCCCTGCATAATAACTTAGTTCAGGAGATTACACTGCACACAAGAACAATTAGTGATTCTTGCATAATAATGTAGTTCATGAAATCACTTATCAAACAGATAAATCATAAATAAGAATCTTATATCACAGTCATTTAACATAGTCCTTAACCATTAACCATTTTAAAAACTATAACAATACAACATGGTTTACTTACCCATGAACCGTAGTCGATCAAGTCCATATATTTTGAAAACAAAACATATTTATCAAGATTTAATAGGTTAATGGCCCTGAGACAATGTCAACATCCTCACTACCACAAATAATAACTAATATAAAACAACTCACATTTAACATGGCCCTCCTATCCAACAACTTTTCCAACCACTTTACTAAAATTTCATTTTTACTTACACATGGACCGTTGACGATCAAGTCCATACATTTTTAATACAAATATATTTTTAGACTGATTTTAAGGTTGATGGATTAAGGACCACGCTAATAGGCTCAATATCAAAAACAAACACCCACAATCCATTTTATTTTCGCCCATTGAGACACACTCACAAACATTTTAGCATCAAGGCCGCCACTAAAGGCAAAACACCTTGACACTCACCACTTGACACTCACCACATGCCACTTAGCGAAACCACACAAGCACAACATCAATACTACTCACACCACTGCATTCAAACATCAATAAAACCGGAAGGTACATTTTTCTTCCCTTCCGGCCAAACAAAACACACATACACTTCAACTATACAATTATCCTCCACAAACCTCTAATTTACCGAGAGAGACATTTTATTCCCTCTCGGTCCCATCTTCCATACTCAATATAATCCAACAAAACGCGCACAATATCTCAAAGCGATAAATATAATATAACAACATATAAACAATGGAATTATATGCACGATCTCATTATCAATTAAAGGTATATATATATCACCATATATATATAAATATATACCAATCTCACAACATACAAATAATCAACGCATACTAAATACGCCTAGTTACCGCCATGGGTAACTAGCTTAATGTAAGGTTTACTCACCTTGCCGCTCCCGCTAGCAACTTGCAACCTTAAATGAGATTCACTCACTTGGTTCAACGAACTCCAAGTACCTATGTGACACATGTCTCACTTAGTAAACAACCAAACCGAATAGTCTAACTACCGAAAACAATCAACAACAAATTCAACCTAGAATCACCAAACCTTTAACAACAACTAACTTACTCAAGAATTAACCTAACACATGACATCACAATGGACTAAACTATATCTCTGAAACATGACCCAACACAACCCCACACGCCGCCAACAGTGGCGGCACTGCCATTGTTCTGGTCACCACCAATGATCACCAAAATTTACCACCACAATCTAAACAACATTTCCAACAACTTTCTAGTCGACAACAAAGTCTTAATCCAAGCCTAAACAGTCCAATCAACGAAAAACATAAAATCGGCACTATTCACATACCCTAGAAAAAGAAATCGTCGATTCTCCTTGTGTGTTTCAAATTAGATAAAACTGTTTTAGAGGGTTAATATACATCATACAAGCTTTAAAACACAAAAAGAACCACCTCGATTGGTTGCCGGAGGAGGGTGTTCTCTTCTCTTCTTCAAACGGAACAGCCGCATTGTTTCTTCATTTTTGGGCTTTAAACAGCTCGAATCTCTCCTAAACACTAACCCAGATCGGTATGGGACGAAGAGACGGTTCCAACTCCACCGGTCTCACTTAATTCCGTCACCGAACGATGGAGATATGGCCAGAGAAAGATCTGGCAACAAAGAGGGAAAAAATTGTGTGAATAGTATCTGAGCTTGGGTGAACAGTAACTGAGCTGATTTTGGGAAAAAAAACTGATTTTTTTTTATTTTTAATCTCCTCTCTTTCCTTTTCAACTATTTCCAAAATCGGGAGCCAAACTTCCGTTGCTAACAACGTTTATATAAGACATCTGATTAAAGCGTGCGGCACGTCTACGAATTTGTTTTGACGAACTCTACGACTTTCGTGAAGGAAGTTTTATGAAAAGAGTGACGGATTAAAAATCAACTCTTGGGTCAAATGAATTCAATTGAATAACATTTTATTGGTTCACGAAACCAATTCTTACTTCGAATGAATGTTATTTTAAAACGTAGAATAAGAGTATAACCACTTTATTCGTTCCATTAAACTCCGAGAATTACAAGAAATGTAAACGAATATTCAGGTTATTACATTCTACTTCACTTAAAAGAATTTCGTCCCGAAATTCACATATGCTACTCAACAAAAGGTGTGGGTACCTAGCCGTCATCTCTACCGCTAACTCCCTAAAGGCATCACTCTCCTTCGGGTGACTCCACAATATAGTCAATTCATGGGCTTCCTTGACCAATAGCACACACCCTTGCATGTCTTGAAGGTAACTGCTTCTGCTGGTTACCCTGTCCAGCTTGTTGTGGTCTAGTGCAGTTCCTAACCATGTGCCCGTTATGACCACACCTGAAGAATCCCTGCCTCTTCGGCTTTGTGCAAGCTGCAGCATAGTGGCCTCAATCACCAGATGCATAACATCTCACTAGTGCCACCTGCTGAATAGGTGTAGCACTGATAGGTGCAGCTGTTATCCTAGTTGGAGCATGGTGATGGATCTACCAATATGACCCATAACACCACTACTCGAAGTAACAACCTTCTCCTTTTCTTGAGCATCTCCTGGTACCACCTCACTTTCACGGAGCTTGTTCACTTGCTCCAAGTTCATTGCACTCTCGTAAATCAGCTCTTTCGTAGCAAGGCAGAGTGTAGCTATGATGTTCTTGTACTCATGTTTAAATCCCCGTAGAAACTTCTGAGCCAATGAGGTAGCATCCACGGTCTCACATACCGATATAGTTGGTCAAAATCGAGCCTCATACTCTCTGACCGTCATACTCCCTTGCTCGAGTGCCAGAAACTGTAGCTCAAGCTCCTCCCTCACTATAGATGGAAAGTACTTTTCCCGAAAGAGGTGAACAAACTCCCCCCAGGTCAAGGTGGACACGTCCCTTGTCCTCTTCGTACTCTTCCACCAATCAAGAGCGTTGTCCTTCAGAAAGAAGGTGACTATCATCCTCTTCTCCACCTCGGAGCACACTGCCAGGTCTAGGTAGGTCTCCATGTTCTCAATCCAATGGTCTACCATCATTGGGTCAAGGCCCCCATGAAAAGTTGGTGATGCCAACCTCGTAATGTCCCTAATCAGTCTAAGGACTCATCCCTTGTCATGGACAATAATCTCTGGACCAGGCTGCTCAACATGAGGTTTCTCCTCCTCCTCACGATCAGCTTGGTCTACACCTCTAGCTTGGCGTCGACCCCTAGGTCGACCCTGTGCTCTAGCTCCACATACTCGTAGAGCCATCACCTAATCACAAATCAATACTTGGTCAAGACTTCAATATAAAAGGGCATCACAATCAAATTATCAAACCGACTCTAAGTACCTAACTCTTAAGCAAGACACCTAACATTCACGCATACCAAATGACATATTAATACGAGAGAGTATATGATGGGGATCCGCAGCACACAGGTCAATCACTCCCGGATGGTACTAATTATCATCAAATATGCCACCTACGTAGCAACCCTAATTTCTGAACAATAAAATTTCAAAATTTAGAATGCTAACACTCTACAATAATCTCAATGTAATTGAAATTACAATACAGCTGTTGAATATCGATCGAGAATTTAAATAATAAACTCAGTTACAACTTGAATCTAAATGCTCGACTTACCAACAACAACTACGTACAACATGCGGTATTACCCCCTGCACCATTGATTGGTACACCGGGATTGCAAACACAAATCCGGTCAGCTTCACAGCTGGTATGAGTAAACCGAATATAACTATACAGATAAACAACAACAATAACATGCAACAATGACAATAGATAATGCAACACATCTCAATCAAAGTTAAGTTCTCGACTTAACATTATCATCTCAACAACAATAACACCACTCCCAACACACATTCTACAACACTCTCCACCTCTTACTCAAGGTCCAACACACATTACTAAGCAAGAAAACAATTAGTGAATCCTGCAGGAAAGTATAGTTCATGAATTCACTTAAACATACAATAAAATACAACATATAAGTAAACAAATAACAATCACCACAAGAACATACAAACACCACTCAACACTACTAGCATCATCCTAGATGATACTCATCAGTACGTGTAATATATCAATCCACGCATGATATACACACCACAAACACCACGTACAATATATATATATATATATCAATCAATGCATGATTATATGCACACCACAACAACACATATAATATATATCAATCCACGTATGATATATATGCACACCACAAATAACACGTACAATATATATCAATCCACGCATGATATATATGCACACCACAACAACACGTACAATATATTAACAACCAAACCGAGAATAGTCTAACTCCCGAAAACAACCAACAACAAATTCAACCTAGAATCACCAAACCTTTAACTAGGGGTGGCACTTCCGAACCGAAAAACCGAAAACCGAGCCGAACAAACGAACCGAAGCTCGAAAAAAACCGAACCGAACACAAACCAACCCGAACTTTAGAAAACCAAACCGAACAGAACCAATTGGTTTGGCTTCTGGTTTGGGCACATAAGAAACCGAACCGAACTATTCATAAAACAATGTCGTTTTACGTTTATCTTACCGAATTTTTAATTTGATTAATGTAATTTTAGGTTTTATATCATATATAATTATATGTTTCTCTTTTGTAGTGTTATATATGTATATATAATCATCTATTTATATATGTGTAGGCCCATATATGGATGTGTAATTACTAAATCCGCCTCAATAAAATATAAGAATAAATATTTTTAAATGTATATATAATAATATATATGCATATATATATATATATACACATAAATATATTTATATACATAGTTATATACATATATGCATCTATAAAATTTAAAGATGTCGTATAAATAAAGGATTGAGAGTGGTATGTTGCCAACAATATTAAATTTAAGCCCTCATTTTTTTGGTTGTATTGTAGTTATATATTCTTATTTATAATTTTTTTAAATAAGTAAAAAGGGGGGAAAAACCCCAAAACATTCAATATGTCAATTTTAGTTTAATTCAGTTTGTTTTTCATAAATAAAAAAAAACTGAAAAAAAAAACCGAACTGAACCAAACCGATTGGTTCAGTTTTCGGTTGTGCATGTTTAAAAACCGTGAACCGAACCAAACCGAATCGAAGTTCAAATTCAGTTCAGTTCCCGGTTCATGTACAAAACCGAACCGAATGGAACGAAGTCCACCCCTGCCTTTAACAAAAACTAACTTACTCATGAATTAATCTAACACATGTAAATGACCTATGTAAATGCTCGTATCGGCGAGCACATCATAATGGAGTAAACCATTTCTCCGAAACATGACCCAACACACCGCCACACGCCGCCAACAGTGGCGGCACTGCCACTATTCCGGTGACCACCAATGATCACTAAAATGTACCACCACTATCTAAACAACATTTCCAACAACTTTTGAGTTGACAACAAAGTCTAAATCCTTACCTAAACAGTCCAATCGACGAAGAACATAAAATCGGCACTATTCACAAACCCTAGAAAAAGAAATCGTCGATTCTCCTTGTGTGTTTCAAATTTGATAAACCTATTTTGGAGGGTTGATATACATCCTACAAGCTTCAAAACACAAGAAGAATCACCTTAATTGGTTGCCGGAGGAGGGAGTTCTCCTCACTTCTTCAAACGGAACAGCTGCATTGGTTTTTTCATTTATGGGCTTCAAATAGCTCGAATCTCTCCCAAATACTAATCCAGATCAATAGGGGACGAAGAGACGGTTCCAACGCCACCGGTCTCACTCAGTTTCGTCGCCGGACGACGGAGATATGGTCGGAGAGATATCCGACAACAAAGAGGAAAAAATCATGTGAACAGTAACCGATCTGATTTTGGAAAAAAGCTGATTTTTAATCTCCTCTCTTTCCTTTTATACTATTTCCAAAATCGGGAACCAAAATTTCGTTGCTGACAACCTTTACATACGACATTCGATTAAAACGTGCCACGCGTCTACGAATTCGTATTGACGAACTCTACGACTTTCATGAATGAAGTTTTATGAAAAGAATGACGAATTAAAAGTCAACTCTTGGGTCAAATGAATTTAATAGAATAACGACTTATTGGTTAACGAAACCAATTCTTACTTCGAATGAAGGCTATTTTAAAGACGTTGAATAAAAGTATAACCACTTTATTCGTTCTATTAAACTCCAAGAATTACAAGAAATGTAAATGAATATTCGTGAAGGAAGTTTTATGAAAAGAATGACGAATTAAAAATCAACTCTTGGGTCAAATGAATTTAATAGAATAACGACTTATTGGTTAACGAAACCAATTCTTACTTCGAATGAAGGCTATTTTAAAGACGTTGAATAAAGTATAACCACTTTATTCGTTCCATTAAACTCCAAGAATTACAAAAAATGTAAATGAATATTCGGGTTATTACAGCTATGGATGAGTAAGGAGGGTGTAGTGTCGTCATGTTGCTGTGATAATATATCTTTCCTTGAATCGATCCATGCATAGAGTGAAGAATATGGTGCGCACAGATTAAGTTGCAAGTTTTCTTGCATAAGAAGTAATCAATTGGAAAGTTAACGTACAACACACATTCCGGCCAGCAGTACTTGATCGAGCAGCACTGTTCTACATACAGAAGGAAACGTACCAATACAGAAGTTACCATGCTAACGTAGCATCCTCACAGAAAGAACATGGACAACTCACAAGTCGGAATGTACATTTCTTTGAGACATATAGGTAGCTATATATATACAGATTATTTATGAACATACTGAGAGTCTGAGAGTTGTTTGGTTTACTAGATCAACTGCTTAAGACTTTAACAAATGACCACTAAGTTCGTTTGTATATATTCTAACAAACAAACTTATATATTCAAATAAGTTAGGTCGATCAAAACCTATTATTCTTTGTTATATATAACATAAGTAGGTATCCCCTAGCTGAGGATCATACTGCGCAAATATATATATTGAATTTGGGTAGTGAAAGTGTTGCCACTAAATCTGCTTTTATTGTCATTTGTATTCTGTCAATGCTGCATACATTGTTGTCATTTTATATTCACTGATCAGAGGATATTATACACAAATGCTGCTTGTGGTTTACCACTGCATCTTAAATCTCCTGCACTCCTGGTTTCAATTTTGAAGGGAGGTTAGCCAAACGGAGACTTTAGTTAGTTAATATTTATGTAAAATCGAGAGGTCACAAGGTTCGCGCGCTCATTCTGATATTGATCAAAAATCATCAATTTGGAAAGTTTCAAAGTTCATGAGTACTAAAAATCTACAGATTGATATTCTACTTTCTCATGCATAAATGCTTTATACATCTTCAGAACATCTATCGACAAGGAATGAGAATGAATGCCAAAGACATGGGCAACTGCAGATGACCTACTCTGAACTAGTTAATCAGTCACAAACAAAGCATGATGCTGTCTTCATGTGCTACGCTCTAAACCAACCCCTTCTCCAACATATACCTGTTTGTATACTTGCTACTAGTAGTATAGCTATTTCTTCCCCCATCACAATCCAACTCCATTTTTTCGCCGAATGCTTCGTCTTCTTTTCTTTTCCTAGCCTCATTACTACCATAGGAAACACCATGCATCAGAAACTTGAGTCTATCAAACTCTCTCTGTCTTTTCGCTTTCGATCTTTACTTAACATGGAGAAGAGAAAGCTGAAAGGCAAAGACGAAGCAATATTGCTGCAGCACCCGGTTGTGCTTTTCCTCGTTCTCGTTTTGGGCCTCGTCATAGTGGACCCTCTACAAGTAGGCCCGCTAGGCGGCCATGAATTCAAGCCCGTCAAGCACAGCATTGCGCCGTACAACCAAGTCATGGAGAGGTGGCCGAGGGACAATCTGAGCCGGTTGGGACTCGGAAAGTTAGAGTTCGAGGATGAAGTTTTCGGGCCCGAATCGATAGAGTTTGATGCATCGGGCATTGGGCCTTATACTGGGTTAGCCGATGGACGCGTCGTGAGATGGATGGGCCCAAACGTGGGCTGGGAGACGTTTGCGCTTGTGACAACAAATTGGTACATATACACTATCCTGAACTTGACATTTTTTTCCTAAATCAAAATAACGGATTATGTGATATCAGCTCCTCTTTAAAGGAATCTCATGACATTGTCCTTTCATCAACTAGTATTATATTTTTTTTTCAAAAATAAGAAACATAACATTTCTAATAATATATGATTTATTTGGAAAAAAAAACAAAAACAAAAAGGTCAGAGAAGGTTTGTGCAAAAGGAAATGAGTCCACCACATACAAGCAATGGAAGCATGAGAAAGAGTGTGGTCGTCCACTTGGCTTAAGATTTGACAAAGTGACTGGAAATCTGTACATTGCTGATGCTTATTATGGACTTCTAGTAGTTGGACCTGAAGGAGGACTTGCAACTACTTTGTCAACTCACGACGTAGAAGGCAACCCCATACTCTTTGCAAATGACCTTGACATCCACGCCAATGGTTCCATCTTCTTCACAGATACTAGCAAGAGATACAACAGAGTGTAAGCATACCTAAGTCTTTTTCCCCCCTTTGAATAGAAGAAAAGAGTAGGCGATGTTAGCTCCTCGGAATCGGAGACAATCCATATGCTTGAAACAACAAGCAGTTTGTCGGAAACATGTTTGATGGGCAGTCTTAAACATGGAAATAATCAGAATTCATTATGTAATATTGCAGGGATCATTTCCTTATACTACTGGAAGGAGAAGCCACTGGTAGGCTTCTGAGATATGACCCTCCTACTAAAACAACTCATGTTGTCTTGGATGGTTTGGCCTTTCCAAATGGCCTGCAGCTTTCTCAGGACCAAACCTTTCTTCTCTTCACTGAGACCACCAACTGCAGGTACCTAATTAGTATGAACCTGTCCAGTTAATAATTAGGTTATGTTTTACTAAACTTTCTTCTTCATCTCTCTTGAATGGCATGCAGGCTCATGAAATACTGGCTAGAAGGTCCCAAATTTGGAAGTGTGGAGCTTGTTGCAGATCTTCCAGGATTTCCAGACAATGTAAGGATAAATGAGAAGGGGCAATTCTGGGTAGCAATAGACTGTTGCAGGACTCCAGCGCAGGAGGTCCTCTCCAATAATCCATGGCTGAGGAGTGTCTACTTTCGCTTGCCGATCCGGATGCACTACTTGGCAAGACTTATGGGTATGAAAATGTACACATTGATCTCACTGTTCAATGACAAGGGGGAGATTTTGGAAGTTCTTGAGGACCGAAATGGTGAGGTTATGAAACTTGTGAGTGAAGTTAGAGAATCGAAGGGCAAACTCTGGATTGGAACTGTGGCTCATAACCACATTGCCACTATACCTTACGTACCTTTAGACTAACTTATCAACCTACTTGATTATTGGTTGGCCCTCACGAATAGATCAAATATATATCTTGGTGTTAATAGCTAGCTAGTTGCATCAACCAAATTGGGTGCAAGTTTAATTTATAAATGCCGGTTTATTTGTGTAACGACATTTAAATTCTAATAACTTCAGGTTTATTTGCTGTGGCTTGTCTATTCTCCTTTTATCATTTGATATCATCTCATACCAAGGGACTCTTTTTCAGTTTTCATTCTATTGCTATTTAACTATTCTATGGAGAATTGTGAACTATAAACCGGCAAGGACGTATGATAAGAAAGGCCAGCCACTACTGTCAAAAGACACATTTTTATGTGGCATTTGATTGGGTGGGCATTGTAAAAAAGATCTCACATATCACATTAAATGTAGCTTTTTAATTATATCATAATACAAAATCCACATTAATTGTGATATGTGAGATCTTTTTTACAATGCCCACGTGCTCAAATGCCACATAAAAATGTACCTTTTTCATATTTTTTTTGTAGTGAGCTCCCAAAACTAACCTGATGTGACAACCCAAAAGCCAAAATGCCACATTGCTGCCACCCCCGAGATCATTATAGTGAGGTGATCGTTGATTCTTCTTACGTTGTGGGAGAAAATTTCATGATTTCAATTCTGACAGCCCATGCATGAAAGTTTTTAATGTTTGAAGCAGAAGTGTATCTTCCGGTGATGCTGTGATTTATAAACCAAAATATGAGTGTATGTCACAATTTTTCATTCCACATCAGTTGCACAATTTTTCTTTCATTTTGTTAGCAACGAAAAATAAAATTTGTAAGAGGTAAATATTTCATAGTTAGACCTCTGAATATATCATTACCTTAGATAAAATCCTAGATTTGACATGAAACCGTAGAGATGTAATCTCACTAGTTGTACTTGATTTCACTCCCACATTGTCACGACCCTGAAATTTTAAGTGATAAACTCGAAATCGAAGCCATGAAAACTCTAAAACAATCTCAAAATATTGAAATCATCTTATAGTCACAGCATATCATAACTAAGTTCGTAGTACATCTCAGTTGATTTGATTATTATAAAACCAGTTTATAATTCAAGCATTATAACAAATGGAAATGTAAAATTATCACAATCCTCACCACAAATAGAAATAATAAACTTCGAAATCTTCAGAGTAGCCCTCCAAATTCTGCTAATCCACACATGTAGAACTATCTCATACACCATCGATAGCTGCACCGGGATTATAAACACAAACCCGGTAAGCTTTGTAGCTCGTATGAGTAAATCAACAATATAACACACATAGTAAACAAAAGGAGATTTAGATGACATTTAAATATAAATGCACTCATAAGACACATGACGGACCATTTAGATGTCAAATAATATATGAAAATATGTTTACTCATGAGACATTGGGCAACCCATCTGTTTACCCAAATTACATTTATAATACGAGTACTCATGAGACCCATGTACTCATCTGTTAACTCATGCAGTACGCCGTCTGATACCGAGCAACGCATATGCTACCCAATATCACAAAAATATGGATACTCATGAGACCCAGGTAACCTATCTGTTACCCCTCATGCAGTACATCGGCAGACAGACTAGAGTTCTAACTAAATCGTAACTGTCATCCGGCCAAGGTTTGGTTCCGATACTGCCAACACGTTCGAAGACTGAAAAACGTTTTAACATGACTCAAAGTTCAAACCACGTACAATACAATCCTCACATGTTATTGTACAACAACCAAGCGACTCATGCTCAAATAAAATAAATATTGGTTCTATAATAAAACTTATTTGGAAATAAGAATGTGACAGTATATAATATAGCAACTCATATATATGTATCGTATTTACCATTTATACACATACACAACCCAGTATATCATATACATGTCATAGTTCGCTCTTTTAAATAAAACGTAAATATGAATCACCGCCAAGGGTAGACTCGTCATAGTGAGATTTACTCACCTTATTTTCCTGAGCGTAATTTCCACAATACCGAAAGCAAATCCTTCACTTGTTTTGTCGATCACCTAGTTGTATAATAAAGTGGTTAGAGACGTTATGTAAAACCTCAGATGCCGAATCAGTACTACTGTTTACTGTTCAACAAATTACGGTTTTTACGTAATTACTATTCATGTAAATACGGTTCATGTAGTACTGTTCATGTAAATACTAATCACTGAATTACTATTCATAATTTACTTTTACAATAACTGCTCAGAAATCACTTTTACAATTTACTGTGCACAAATTATTTTTACATTTTTACTGTACAAAATTTACTTTTTACATTTACTATACATAAATTACTTTGTTCGGAATCACTACTCACGCGCCGCCGCACGTGGCGGTGCGTGGGGTTCACGCACCACCATCCGGCAGCCGCGCGTAACGCTCACGCGCCGCCCACTATGGGCGGGCGTGGTGCTGACGCGCCACCTCAAAACACGTGCGTGGCTTGCCCACCACCGCCCAAAACTCTCTCTTATCCTCTCCTCCTCCCTTCCATGGCCTAATGTCGTATCCCTGCACTTCCAAAACCTCCCACGCGCCGCCACAGACGGCGACACGCGCGCCACCACCTCCTCCTCTGAAACCACATCAATTCACAACAATTTCAACATCAAACATGTATATCGTACGAAGTGAGACATTTTCGTACCTAAATCGGGCCTTAGGACCGCCGGGAAGTCGCCGGAGGAGCTCGAATCGCCGACGCTCGAATCGCCGACTGTGCTTGATTTCGTGGAGGATGAAGTGCGACGTGATTCGAGTCCCAATCCGCTTGCAGGTGGCACCGGGGGGGGGTGAGGAGCGGTGGAGAGGAGTTATCCCCGAGCGCTTGCGTCGCCGGAGACGAAGCTTGGACGGCGGTGAGTTGTAGAATCTTCAAAATTGTCGAGGAAGCTTCGGCACGGCGATCGGCGACGTGTAGCGTCCACGGTGGCCGGAGAGGCGAGATCGCCGGAGGAGATTTTTCGAGAGAGGGGTCGGGGTCGAGAGGGAGAGGGAAGCTGAGGGGGAGAGAGAGAGGGAATAGTTTTGTTGTAGTTCCCGCAAGTATACAGGGTAGATGTAATATAGTATATGGAAGAGAGGAGTTGTCGTTCCCACGAGGATATTAGTTTAATTCAAAGTATGGAAACCTAAATTACTCACTACTAAAAACAGTTAAATCAAGAAACACACAAGAACTAAAACAAACAAAGCGACTCTAAATAAAATTGTTCTTATAATTTTTGGGTTTTGAGAGACTTGAATATAACAAGAAACTAACTAGAAAACAAAGTTACCAAGTGTGAAAACACACTAAGTCTAAAGATCAGAAGTGATTATATGATGATGATGAGCCTAGGGTGTCGGAATCAACCACAAACAATCTTATCTACTGTCTGACATAACTAACGGATTCTTTCGATTCTAAAGATAACAATTCCCGTGTCTAAATCCAGGTACGACACTTAGACCAAGTTTTCCTTACGTATGATACTCTCCAGGTACAACAGAGGTCGTATATCCTATCATGCAATCTATCCAGGTACGGCATAAATTTAACACATAGGACTCATTAAGTTTAGAAAACAAGGGAATCATGCAAACCACTACTCCAGTTACGGCAATAATGTAATTCACAATACTTAATCTCAAGAAGCTAAATAGAATTATATCGCAGGTACGCCTCAAATTCTTCTTCTAATAGCTAGATGCAAAGCCTAAAGGTCGCGAATCAATAGAACTTTAACATAAGCAACAAATCATGTAGAGATTAAGAATTTATCTAAAAGAAACTAGCAATCCATCAATTGAATATCAAAACATGTAGACAGTCATGCTAGGGCCTCATCCTAGCCCTAGAAAAGGAGTTTAGCTACTCATGCTTTTTAGAAAACATAGCAAATATATCAAAAACTGAATGAATGAGTAAGGAATGGTTGTGATGGAAGCAGCACTTTTTCTCCCTTGGTATGGAATGGTCTTCGTCCCCCCTGTCCTTGTCACAATCTTATATATATAAGCACATCTTTTCCTCCTTGCACAAGGCTTTGATGATTTCGACTCCAATAGGGTATTGCAGTACGGGTTGGACTCCAAAAAATTATGGATTGGGCTCTTAGATAGTCCTTAATGATGTATTAATTATCCTAGAATTTTGTCGAGTCATTCAGGCCTTCAACACTCGAGCTAATATAACACATAGCAGATTCGCGTGTAACCTGAACTGCTCGTACTCAAATTGCCATATCTTCCTCTAGGAATATCGGAATCACGAGCCGTAAAATTCTCCGTAAAGTAGACATCCAGGGATTTCTTTTGATATAAGACACATCCTCTAGTTCCTTCTGGATCGGTACAGTTTAATCCTCAAAGTTGGCAGTTCTGCAGGGGTTTCTACCGTTTCAGCATCAAGAATTCCTCTTTAATGTCTTTCCTCTAGTTTTGCTCCTTTTTTCTCATATTTTCTCTTCACACCTACATGACATCAAGTTAAGTAAAAGAACCAAAAACATGAAAAACTAGACATAGATATCACAATTTCGAGGCCTAAAAGTATAACACATTGTGAACATATCAAGTTTCTGTTTTAGGAAACTCTAAAAACTCCTTTTATACTTTTTCCAAAATCGGAAACCAACTTCCGTCGACGATTACTTCCATATACGACGTCAGATTAAGGTGTGTGGCATGTCCATGAACTTGCATTGACGAGCTCTATAAATTTTGTGAAGGAAATTTTCGGAGACGAGTGACAGAGTAAAAGTTGACTCCCGAGTCGCGGAAACGTAACGTTTTTAAATTTTAAATTTCCGAAGTCGGTTTTTATTTCGTTTGACATCAACGAAAAAATGTGATTTATTCAATTCTCAAATTAAATGACTTACAAGAATTTTTTACAACAAAAACCCGAAAAAAAATCAGGGTATTACACACGTCGTCTGAGCCTCAATCCACAATTGTCGTGGTAGTTATCGCCTTACCTCGTGTGCAAATAATTTTGATTTTGCCAATTTTTCTTCCCCTTATGGGTTGAGTTTATGACTGTTGTTCGTTCAATTATTTTCTTATTCATTCGAACTTAATTAAGGAATAAGTAGATCTTAATAAACCAATGATAATTTTGCCACTTTAAAATTTTAATTATTCTAATCTGTTTCTGGTTTTATTAATAAAAGATATTTAAAAAAATGTAACCGGGTCTGGTAATACTCGACCCGCGCGAAGATGGTAAGTAATTATCAAAGCAGTTTAAGTGAATAACTATCTTCTGCGGGAAGAAGCACAACAAAACAAAACCAGTGATCAGAGATCCAGAGCTCTCCAAATCCCTAAGATCCAGACGACGTCGTTTCAGATCCACACTCTCCACTATGCCTTCTACATTCAGCGGCGATGAGACCGCTCCTTTCTTCGGCTTCCTCGGCGCTGCTGCCGCCCTCGTTTTCTCCTGTAATTTAAATACCTCTCTCTCTCTTTTCTCCAAGCTTTTGCCTTTTTTTTTTTTAACATCACTTTAAATTTTTTGTTTCGTCACGCTTCGAATTGTGTTTGATTTCTTAGGAGTTCATTGTTTGAATGTTTGATCCATCGGAGCTTCATTCCTTCAAGAATTTGTATTGAAGTTTGTTTGTGATGAACAATTAGTCAATTATTGACATAGTCTGATAACAATTGTGAGGTCTAGATTTTTTACTGTTACTCACAAAGTCTTATAATCTATATGTTCTGGTGTACAATTGATGTATGAGAATTTTGTTTTCGTCGAAATTCGTGTGAACTTTGTGATGTAGTTCTGTTTTTGTACGTGACATGAGGGGACTGTTGGTTTGTGTAGGTATGGGAGCGGCCTATGGCACGGCAAAGAGTGGGGTTGGAGTTGCATCTATGGGAGTCATGAGGCCCGAGCTGGTGATGAAGTCTATTGTTCCTGTTGTTATGGCTGGAGTTTTGGGTATTTATGGGCTCATTATTGCGGTTATCATCAGTACCGGGATTAACCCCAAGGCGAAGTCGTATTACCTCTTTGACGGTTACGCACATCTTTCCTCTGGTCTTGCTTGTGGTCTTGCGGGGCTCTCTGCTGGAATGGCTATTGGTATAGTTGGTGATGCTGGTGTTAGGTATTATCTCTAATCTAACGATAATATATATACATGCTTAAAGCCTTATACAATAGTCCTGTTAATGGTCCTTGAGAGAAACCTGACAACTTCTTTGTTATTATAGTAAACTAGTATTATGTTGTATTAGTTGTTTTAACCATGCCCCCTCACAATTTAGATTTACTAACCCGTCTGAGGACAATAATGGCCACATGTTTGTCCATCATGTGTTTACAGTAGTCATCAAGTATGGCTACTTGTGGGATGACAATTTTAGTCTAACTGTCATCTTTTGCCTTCTAACCCCTTCTTCTATATCTGTTTATTGAATTTCTAGGCCAGATTTTTTGCATCCTTTTAACAAGGAAAGATAAAATATAACCCTAATGCAAATTTGGATATCAGAAGATTAAGAAACTGTGAATGTTTGAACGTAGGATGAAAAATCTGAATGCATTGCAAGAGCATATAAACTTTATTGGTTGATACAGATGAAGACTAAAATCAGAGATAAGAGAATAGGTATGACAAAGTAGCAGTGGCAAATCCATGCTGGGGGTTAAATATAGTCAAGTTTCCTGCGATATGAAAACTAGTATAGCCCAACTTGTGACCACAATATAGTAATAGGTTGAATCCTTGTTGCCATGAATGTGATTTTAATTTATTAAAAGTGTGTTTCAAATGTAAGATACATTTTCCCGAAGGAACAATCAAGATTGGTTATATAGCTTGAGGATTAATTTTATGTTGGCCAACAAATAGTATAATTTCACAATAATTTTGGAGGATTTAGAATTTCCTCTAAAATTAAACTTCAGTGGGAAAATATTATGGTCCTAGGAATCTATTATTGTTACTATTGGACTTGGGAGAGAATGGGCAGTGAGTCAATGACTTGGAATCGCTTCTGCATTTTACTGGAGATGGATTCTCTATTGGATGCTAGTACTTGATTTAGATTGATTTAATAGGACAGTTCTTTATATTCTATGTAGTTTATAGCATGTTTTGCATCGTTGGAGTAACTGAGCTTGTTTTGCAGAGCTAATGCACAGCAGCCAAAACTCTTTGTTGGGATGATCCTCATTCTCATTTTCGCTGAAGCGTTGGCACTGTATGGCCTGATTGTTGGAATTATCTTATCCTCCCGAGCTGGCCAGTCCAGAGCAGACTAAGGATGTGCAGTCTAATATTCTTTACTTGCACATTCATGCACTTAGCTGGGAAATTTTTTGGCTGCTCACGGCTCACTGATTGTGTTATGCTTGCAGATTCCTAAGATTATGATTGTGTACGTATCTACCTCCTCTTGTAGGATCAAATTTTCTTTAACAGAATAAACTCTTAAATCTGTCTATGTATTATTATTTTTAATTATGATTGAATGTTCAGCCAAAAAGTAGGTACTGGTATAGAAGTTATATTTCTGGAACTAGAGCATGTATTATCCTTATCCACAACTTGAGTACGTACTTTTATTGTGAAATACCGTTAAGGATCATACAAATATATACCACTATTATCTGTTGGGGTTTGGAATGAGAAACACTATAAAAAGTTGCACATTTTTTGTAGCATCCCGAAATGACTAGATGAACTCCATTACATGATATGTTATGGATTGAACTATACATTTGCAATGAATTACACATTTTGTGTTGCATCCGGGAATGACTAGATGACTCCAATTAATGATATGGTATGGATCGAACCATACACTTGCAACGCTGCCTGTGAAAACCGTACTTCTTGCGGGGTTTGATACAAGCCAAGACTCTTCTGCAACTTGAGCATTCTTTTGTAACATCCTCACTTCTGATTGAAGAAAGACGAGGCCTCATTCTTGTTATGAAGAATTGGAGACATGGTAGAAAGGATTACCGCAACCAAACCTTCTCTTGTTTTTTCGTAGATGTCATCAACGTAAATGCATGCAAATGGCTTGCATACTCTGGCAAATTTCCTCTTCCCACCTTGGGCCCAGTTTGGGACAGATTTTTGAGCTGCTTTTGGAGTTAAAAGCGATTCTGGGTATTTTACATGGTGTTTGGTGAGACACCAAATTTCTGCTTTTAGGACCTTCCGCTTCACCCAACAGCGGTATTTGAGAAGCAGCTAATGGGTTGCTTTCCAAAGCTGATTTTGGGGAAAACAGGGAGATGCTACAGTAGCCCTTTAATGAAATTTTCAGATTTCCAGCTTTGTCGTCCTTCTAACCTACCCGTGTAAACTCACCCCATTCTGGCATTCTCTCCTTCCCATTCTCTCTGCCGTCGAATACCTCAAAGCACATCGCTAATCTTATCACCCAGGCTCGAAGAATCAGTCAAGACTTAACCCATCGATCAAGTTCACTTCAGATTGTAGAGGTAATATCTATCTCATGAAATTCTTTTCCATTTAGGGATAGATGAACTTGCGATTCAGTTAATAGAATTAATGATTATGTAGATTTGTGCTGCTTTTCAAATTTCTTTTCTATTCTTGTTTCAGGGTGTGAATTTGTAGTTTGGAAATTTACTGAATTGAAGCATGGGTCATCTGGAATTCTAGATTTTATGAGAATCAGTTTCGTTTTGGGGGAGGAGAGAAATAGGGTTGTGTTTAGATCAATATTCAGTAGCTTTTTGGTGTTTCTTTATGTACTACAGAGAGTTCCAAATATCAGGTAACTGCTTCTTGATGATGAATATTGTGGGTACTTGGATATTGTTGTGGAATAAGTAGTCTAGATGAACCAACCACATTTTGCAGAACGGTTGAGTTTAGTATAGCTATAACTAAAGGTATACATGTATGGTATTGACACCTACTGCACGTTGTAGATCATCTCAAGAAGATTTCTGCTCCTAGTAAAAATGTTTGGTATCTTTGGTTTTGGTCAATTACCTGTTCATATTGAGTGATATTAAACCGTTCTAATATTGGTTTGAATGTAGAGACAAGCAACTTAGGTTTTCTATTTTGACAACAATAACTAAAATATAGATGGAAAAGTTACATGTTACTGATGTTAGGCTTCAGCAAGTAGAACTAGTTGGGAAAGATAAGATGTAAAGATTAGAAGGATGTTTAATGGACTAACAAAGATTAATGATTCATATGTTTGAACCTATATTATATGTGTCGAATCACACTGAAGCTCACATTGTGTGGAATCCAAGCAAACCTGAATCAGCCAAATTAGTTTATCAAACTGTGTTTAGATCAATATTTAGTAGCTTTTCGGTGTTTCTTTATGTATCAAAACAAATAGAGAGTTCCAAATATGAGAGGAGATGGAGGCAACGTGAGGCGAAATTTGAGTTGAGTTTGTGGTTTGATGAATCATTAAACTATACTCTAGTTCCCCATATCAATTTGATTCACTATCCACCCAAATGGCATTATGACCTCAGTCAAAAGAAAAACTTTGAACTGGTTTGGTTTTTCCTGTCCTTTTGTTAAAGCCTTTGATTTACCTCCTCTATGTGGATATGTGGATTGTACTCAATCATCGAAACTGTTTTAGATTTGTGTTCTGTAGTTAGTTCAATCACTGACTTCCACTAAATCAGCACTTAATGTTGGCATAACTGAACTCAGTGCAACATTATAGAAAATGAAATACGTGAACCTGTTTATATTGGCAAACTGGTTTATTGTTACTCAAAACTCAAGTTGTGTAGTAGAAGTGTTTATCCATGTATTCATTTATAAAACTGTACTCGTTTGGTGTAGTGAATTGCCTATATGTTTCTCAGGTGTTTGAGACAAATATGTGGTTTTGGTTCATTCTTGCATATTCAGAGGAGGATTTAAGACGGATACCAGCTCTTCAGGGGATGGATTATCCAACATGGCCTGAGTTGTATGCAATTCAACAATTATAAGTAACAATTGTGTATGACAGACAAACTTGCATTTTTCCACTTTGTGTAAGGGCAGCTATGATGTGTTTCGTACTTGCAAGGTGCAATTCTTACCAGTTGTGCGTTAACCTGCACGCAGAAGTAGTATATCAACTCTAGTTGTGCTTTAGCATGGGAGACATCATCGATTGAGTTTTAAGAGGAATGAAATTCTTTTTATAGGTGATGCTAACATTCTGAACACCAATAAATAGTTATACTCGTTGAAATTTAGGTGGGATTGGTGAGGATCCATGGATGTGTTGGTCTTTACATATGTATAGTGATGGTGTATCCGCATCATACAGACGTTTTGTGTCATATTTTTTTATGAGCACATTATATATCATATTATTCTCCCTTATTTATTTTGTTAGTGACTTATTTTTTATTAGTTTGAGTCATTTAGTTTGATATTGTGTCCTTATAAGTGTTTGTCTTACATTAATAAAATGTTAAAGATATTGAAGCAATTTATCTATTTTCATATGACAAATTGAGTCATTGATTTAACATGTGTTTTTCCCTTTTAATAAGAAAATAAGTTCACCACATTCATCTTGTTCGCATAACATGTGTAGTTTACAATTGATGGAATGCATTCTCATTGCATTAAGTGTGTTGTATTGAAAATATTACCTTAGCCATCAACTGTTGAATTTACTTTTGCTTGTTTTATTTATAGATACGTACATGCAAATGGAAGCTAGCTAGAGCATGAAGGATGCACGAGACAATCTCCTCTGAAATAAGGTGGCTAGAAGCAAGCTTGCATGAGGGAATGAATTAACTCTTCACTCTTTCAAAGATTGTGTTCTTAGCATTCATCTTTTTTTCCTCATGGAAAATGAAAGAGGACAAATGAAATATGATGAAGAGAGGAGTGAAGTATAGAAGCATTTATGAGTTAAGACATATTGTTATCAAGCTTGAGAATTTTGAAAGAGTGAAAGTCATATTCACATGGAAATGCAGCTATAGTGAAGATCTTTATTTGTCTATAAATAGATGTTGTTTCAAGAGAAAAAGAGAGCCGGAGAGTGAGAAGAATTTGAGAGACACATTGTTGCTCTTTGTTCTTCCATTTCTTTAGCTATTTTCTTATGTTGTATTTTATAGTTTTGAGCATGTTTTTAATTTGTATTATGTATTGCTAAAATTTTTAACTAAGGTTAAGTAGGAAACCACATAATGAAATATTTTATTCAATTATCTATTGATTCCCATAATCACATATTCCATCTCTATGACTTTTGCTTCAATATGCATTAGTAAAATCTATGTTCCCTTTTCACCTCTAATGTCATGTATTTTTGGTAGTTCAGAAATCACTTTTATTAATTCATGCTTGGTTTTGCATCATATTAATATGAAATATTTTGATCTCTTGTCATTCAAATGAGATTGTTTCACATCTGATGCTTAGCAAACACTTTGATCTTTTGTAGTTTCAATAAGTTTGTATACATGTGATGCTTTGGTGTTCATAATTAAGAAGCGAAGAAAAGTCTACATTAAAATTTATTCATGTGTTCTTCATTGTTAAATCTTCATAAAGCAGTAGATTGATATCTAGATTGTTACTCCTAATTGAGTATTTGTACATAATATATAGAGACTTATTGATTAATTTGGTGGAATCTGATACCTTAGTTACTTCGTCATCAAAGTAATCCTTACTCTTTATTTTGTCTTTATTTTAGCTACTTCATAATCAAATTTTATTTAACTAGGTTACTGTTAAATTAATTTAGATTTGATTAGTTTTTTTTAATATCATACATTCCCTGTGGGTTTGACCCCGCTCTTATATGTCTGTGCTACAATTGATTCGTGCGCTTACAAGTAACATTTTAAGACACATCATTTGTGTTGCCCTAGTGTGCCTTCGTAGGCTTTTAACTGACAATGGGTTGCTCTCTGCCTTAGATGAAATAAGAATATGATTATGCTGATTTTCACTAAAGATCGATTGTTTACAGTGATAGTTTATTGAAAGTGAGGAAAGAAATGCATTAAATACAGCTCAATTGTCTATCAACAATTCAGTATTAATAAAGAAATAATAATGTGCATAACCTCTTACAAGTCAAACAAAACATTTGACTTAGTTCTCAAAAGATTTATGCATTTATCGACACAAATCATCTTATAATATATATCCAACACTTGTAAAATAATTATACCACTTAAAATTGATTTTCAATCTCACAATAATTTTTAAAATAGTTTACCAAACAGTTCAACTGATTCCTCTCACAGCAGTTTCAAAAGCAATTTTACTGACAACACATCTATGTCAAACAAGGCCTTAGTTTTTAGGAGGAAATTAAACCCATGTTGGTTTTTTTTTAATAAAGCAAGCTAATGATGAAGGAACTTTTACATTCTACGTTTTATGTTTCCTTGAATATATGATTATAGTCATTATACACATGTTTACCGTTGAAGGTTACATGCATCTAACTCTAATCATATACAGTATCTACATGCATGGCCTTGGAGAAACTGACAGCTTGAATATAAGCGACTACACTTATTACCACTTTGAGCATCCAAGCTTGCATCAATCACAGCTATCACTAACCATTGAGTAGATATCATACTACCTTAATTATGGTTCTTCGTCTTCGTACAAGCTTAGCACCTAACTACATCTAGGTTGCTTAAGCTTATTTAATTCCGCTAGAACTCCATATGAACATGACCCTCGAGGGCAAGTCATGGCAAGTCGTTAGTTTGTTACCTACATTTTATTTCATTACTGGCTTGACACCCCTAACCCCTTCCTTTAAATCCAAAACAAAATTAAAAACAATCGAACATGAATTTGAAATAGCTGAATTCTGATTTATTTTGGCAACTTGATTTATTCACCGAGTCTTCCATTTACGTACATAGATGGTACTTCACCGGAACAACTTGGACTCGAAAAAAAGAGAGGTAAATCGCAGCAAACCAACAACCAACATTCATGTAGACTTGGTCAATAGCAGCAAATTCCAAAGAAATTCTTAGGAATAGGACTACAAGTTAATCGAAATTAGAATGAGGTCGGAGCATGATAGGAGCACAAAGTGTGACATTCTTAATGTATATATGACATATTCTTACTCTTTGTTACCTCTTAATTAGTATGTTTTAGTTTATTTTGTAAGAATAAGTGTCTAGGTAGAGCTTATATCGAATATGTGTGATTTGATGATGAAATCGTGCTAAGTGTTAAAAATATTTGTTGATATATGATTCCTTGTTTGAATATGATTTATCATTTCCTATTTCTTTGTTTCTAACGTACTTATTCTTATTTGGAAATACAAATCCACGTTGAAGAAGGAAAGCAATCCTAGTCACGCAAGGAAAGAGAAGAGGCTGAAAATCAGTTTCCTAGAAGGAGAAGGAGAGGCCGTGCGGCATAGATGGATAACTTTTAGGAGTTGGATGGATTTCCAAGGTGTATATTAAGATATTTCCGTGCATATAAATCACAATTATCAAGGAGAAGAAGATATGCACTTAGAAGCCCAATCCATGCAAGAATCAGAAATCTGTCAGGATTCGTAGTCCAACTTTGACGGACTCCCCTGGACAGTTCAGATCGAATTAGAAGACGTACCATATATGGATAGAAAGCTGTGTGAGTCTATTTTCTGTAGGATTTAGAATCACATCAATATCTTATTCCTACATGGAGATATGACCAAATCTTTACTCGGAGGTCCAGTGAGCTCGGTAGAATTATTTCAGCCATTGATTTGCTTTTGATCCAAGGGCTGTGAGGGAAAGTTCGGGCCTTGTTTTTCCTATATATAGAGGCACGAATCTACATCAGAAATCATTATCAACCTTGTGCACATACTAGCCAAAGCTCTACCGAATTTCATACCTACCATCCAAGAAATCCTAAATCTGATTACATCATCCCTTCACCATCCTTAGCTTTGAAGTACGCTTGTGAAGAAGTCAATTCCCTTAGAAGCCACGGCTATACTTTATGAGATCGCTTGATTGATAAAGTGTAACTATGATTCTCTCTATGATAATTTCAGTTTTAGGTTTTTCTTGTTCTTGGTTGTGTATGTGATTTGTGCTTTGTAAACTTGTTTCGATTTTGTCAATGAGATAGTTACTTGTTTCAAATTATATAAAGTTGTGATTTTAGGTTTTGGTTCTATGATTTTAGTTTTTGTCGTGATCTATTCTTGTGTGATTTCGAAAATATCTATGTGTTGTGTAGACGCTTGTAGCATAATATTTAGGTTGTTGGATTAAAGACTTATGTTATGAACATGTTTATCTTTTCTATGTAGTTTCGAAATTGCATGATTGTTGGTTAAGTAGGTGACATGCTTAATGAATTCAATATGCGTGGCTTTGGAGTTGCATGGTAGGATGAGTGTGTTAGATTTCAATGAATGCCGCTTGGCAAGAGTTGAATGTGTTAAGTGTCTATGTGTTTAGGTACTGCTTAGGACCCTAATTGCATGATTCAACCTTAGTTATTCATGATAGTGTCTCGGCATGACTCTTAAAGGAGGACTAGAATCTGATTTTCGTTGTCTTGGATGATTTGTTTTTGTGATGTATTGTGTATTGGTTGGTTGATTACATGTATACATTAGTTTATGTTTTATTTTCTGTTTTTGATCCGAAACTTATATCACAAATCCTTATATATCTATGTAAATTCGTTGTTAATGTTTGTGATTCTTTGCCCTGGTTGGATCTCCGGTTTGTGAATGATAACTTCTTGCTTTATACTACTATTGATGCTTACATGGTTAATATTGATGTTGAGTAATCAAACTGATCAGAGCAGCCAGCACCTCACTTACAAAGGGAAACCAGAATCTGACGGGGTGGCTTTCCAGGAAGCCTAGCATGTTGAGCAAGCAGATTATCTACCAGCACAAAGTCTCCTTTCTCCCATTTGATGTTCACACAGTTCTCCTCTAAGATCTTCTTGTAGGTTTCCACTGCTGACTCTGGAAATTTGGTACCATCTGTGAAGCCCGTGCTGTCCAAACCTTTAGGACCGTAGCAAAGAACTGTGTTGAAGCAAACCCTCTTTCCTTCATAGGTCCTTACTGGATTCATTGGCCCTAACAGGAGCTCTCCGGTTCCATCTTCTTAAAATTTCACCTCACTGCACAGAATTTTTTTCTTGCCCTACAATATCAAAGAAACCCCAATTGTGATAAACATATAAACCTTAGGCATATTCAAGTGCCTATAGTTAGTTAATTATTACAATTGTAAGCAACCTCTGAAGGGAACATTTCGTAATGGTGATGTTAATATATATGTTTCCATAGGTTTCAGCTAATAGATCCACGATTCTTCCAGGGCCATCCAGAAGCTATAATGTATATGTACAATTTGTGCTCAACTTATTCAGTAATACTGTGATTACTAGTTAATTAAGATTCATTTACATTTTATATTTGATACCTATTCTCAGCTTCTGCAAGATCTTTAGGTTCAAATATCCAATTCCATGGCTCATTCATACCATTAGCATCCTCAGGATCATATTTTATGTCCAAACTGACTTTGTGGACAAATCCTGTTGTTGTAATCTTAGAGATGAATTCAGGCTCTCTCTCTCTATCTTCCATTTGATTAACCAACACCTGGCTAGGCAGTATAGATGTCTCTCCAGCCACTGGAGATGGCTGCAAACAATACAAAAGGGTTCCTTCACCTGCAACAGCATTATTAATCGATCACGTAAAATTTGGTTCATCCTTCAGTTTATACCATATGAGAATTGATCAATCATGCATCTAAACCACAAAATGATATGGAATGCAATAACTTGCAAGATAAAATGGCATTCACGCGCTTTTACCGTACGCAAGTTTTTATTTTTTATTTTTAAGAACTATGGATTTATGGTTATCTCTATATCCCATCAGTTCTTAAGGACTTTCGTATATATAATCTCTATAAGTCGATGTGTATAAATAATTAGAGAATCCAAACTTTGTACCAGTTACCTTGAGTAGGCGCTCATGTAATCATGTCAGCTAAACAATTGACATGTTGAATAAGACAGGGATTAGATTCTGGAAATTGAACTAGTAATTGAGCAGGAAAGTCAGGAACATACGAAAGCCATCTCGTGATGGAAGGAGACGGGTTGAGTAACAGGCCTGTTAGTCTTATTTGGAGCATAATGTCACATCCCGCCAACTTAAGCCAAATTTTACCTTGAGCATTTTAGATGGATCCGGAACATTGTGGAACACTTTGGAAGATCATAGAAGATCCTAGAAGGCGATAGAAGTCTCAAGAAGCTTTGGGACATTTCCGGATTTTTCTAGAACTTTGGAGAGGCTAGTGGAACTAGACCACTCTAGAGTTCTATAGAACACTCAATGATCATCTTAGAAGCATGTAGAGTTGTATAGACTTATGTAGAGTTCTCTAGAATTCTCTACAATGTACTTAGTCCTAGAAATATCTAGAACTTGTAAAGTAGGATGAGGAGGCCTATAAATAGCAAGGCACCCCTCTCATTTGATCCATCAAGCAATCTAGCAAGCAAGCTATCAAGTTCTCTTGTTCAATATAAGTTCTCTTTCGAAATATTCTCTTGCCTTTCAATTGTTCTAGCAGGGCGTTTGCGAGTTTAAGGCTGACTTAGCATAAGGGAGTTGCTAAGGCCGCACGAGTTGCATAGCAAAAGAGTAAGCTCGTGACAGTTGGTATCAGAGCCGAAGTTCGATCAAGAGGCTAGCTCGACACAATGGCAAAAAATGGCAATCCTGTTGGTAGTGTTTCCGACGACACGCAAGAGAAGGGTCATGAAGAACTTGTCAACCCGACGGTTCCAAAGAAGGAACGAGTGAAGGACATGTTAGCTGCAATCGACTCACGACTAGCTCAAGTGGAAGAGAGCGTGAGTGGCATGGGAGCCCAGGTGGAAGACTTGGAGGCGGAGGACGCCGCAATCCACACTGCGATCAAGGGCATGATGCTCAAGCTAGAGGAGTCCTTGCGGGGAGAGATTGACAAGGTTCGCGAGGAGTTCATGGGGGAACTCGCCCGGATGCGTGAGGTGCAAGAAAGGGAGCACAATAGCGTGCTTGCACGCATGGAGGAGATGAAGCAGTTTCTGCGCGCATGGAGGCAATGCAAGAAGACCTTGCCCTATGCAAACGCGCATTAGCCACGGGGGCTAGTACCAGCAGCAATATGGAAGCCAAGCGAATCGAGGTGCCAAAGCCTAAGAGCTTCGGAGGCATGCGCAACGCTCGAGAAGTAGATAACTTCTTATGGGGGCTAGATCAATACTTTGGGGCCGTAGGCATCATGGAGGAGGATGCCAAGATAAAGACCGCGACTCTTTATCTCACAGACACCGCCATGTTATGGTGGAGGAGAAGGCGAGGAGATGTCGAAAGAGGTATGTGCACCATCTCTACCTTTGATGACTTTGTTAAAGAACTCAAGAAGCAATTTTATCCCGAGAATGCCGAGAATGAGGCAAGAGCTCACTTGCGAAGGCTCAAGCACACCGGGCCTATTAGTGATTACATTAGAGAATTCACTAACTTGGTGCTTGAGATTCCCGACCTATCCGACAAGGATGCTCTCTTCAATTTCATGGATGGTCTCCAATCATGGGCCAAGACGGAGCTAAGGCGACGAGGAGTGCAAGACCTTGCTTCCGCCATTTCCGTGGCTGAAGGCTTAGTGGATTTCTCAAGTCCAAGAGAGTCTACCAAGCCCAAGGAGAAGAAGAGCAACTATGCCAAAGGTGGGGGAGACAAAACCCAACGCAAGGAGGAGCCACACCGAGAGAGCTACTCGGCACGATTCAAGGATAAAGACAAGCAACGGGACATGCGGAGCTGGGACAAGCCGAATGACAACAAGTGCTTGTTATGCGATGGTCCACATTGGGCTAGGCATTGCCCACAAAGGAGAGCGCTTAGCGCACTCTTAGGAAGTCATCAAGATGAGGGTAAAGCCGAGGGTGGCAACGGAGGTGCACACTTGGGGTCTTTGCAGGTGCTAAATGCAATCCGCTCGACACCAAAGGTCCAAGCCAAATGATTGCTCTACACGAACATCACCATATGTGGGAAGCCAACAACGGCGATGCTCGACACGGGGGCAACTCACAACTTCATTTCCGTGGAAGAGGCACGCAAGCTTGGACTCAAGGCAACAAATGGAGGAGGCTCCATTAAGGCGGTAAACTCACTGCCCGCCCAATACAAGGAGTGGCTCGAGGAGTCAAGACAAGCGTAGGAGCTTGGAGTGGGAACCTAGACTTCTCGATTGTGCCGATGGATGACTACAAGGTAGTCTTGGGGTTGGAATTTCACTATCAAGTCAAGGCATTCCCGGTGCCATTCGCCAATAGCCTATGCATAATGGATGGTGAAAGATCATGCGTGGTGCCAACAACCCGAAGGGCAAAGCAGGACACCAAGGTGTTGTCGGCATTACAATTCAAGAAAGGCATCAAGAGGGACGAGGAAAGCTACTTGGCCATCCTTAATGAGTTTGATGACGAGGAGCCAAGGCCGCAAGATGCCATGTCCAAGGAGGTAGCCGCAGTTCTTGAGGAGTTCAAGGATGTTTCGCCTGCGGAGCTGCCCAAGAAACTACCCCCAAGGAGAGAGATCGACCACGAGATCGAGTTGGAACCAGGGACAAAACCACCCGCCATGGGCGCATATCGCATGGCGCCACCGGAGTTAGCGCAGCTAAGGAGACAATTGAAGGAGCTCTTGGACGCGGGGTTCATTAGACCCTCGAAAGCCCCGTTCGGTGCCCCGGTGTTGTTCCAAAAGAAGAAGGACGGATCTCTTCGCATGTGCATCGACTATAGGGCGCTCAACAAGATCACGGTAAAGAACAAATACCATATCCCTCTCATTGCCGATCTCTTTGATCAATTGGGCCATGCACGATATTTTTCCAAGTTAGACCTTCGTTCGGGGTACTACCAAGTGCGCATTGCGGAAGGAGATGAGCCAAAGACTGCATGCATCACAAGGTACGGTTCTTATGAATTCTTGGTCATGCCATTCGGTCTAACGAATGCACCGGCAACCTTTTGCACCTTGATGAACAAGTTATTCCACCCCTACTTGGATCGGTTTGTGGTCGTCTACTTGGACGACATAGTGGTGTATAGCAAGACCATGCGGGAGCATGTGGAGCATTTGCGGGAAGTGCTTAAGGTTTTGCGGTAAAACCAGCTATACATCAAGATGGAGAAATGCTCATTCGTGAAGCCGGAGGTGTCGTTCTTGGGGCACAAGATCAAGGACGGCAAGCTTATGATGGAGGATTGCAAGGTGCATTTCATCCAAGAATGGGAGCCACCCACCAAGGTACATGACTTAAGATCTTTTCTTGGGCTAGTTAACTATTATCGCCGCTTTATCAAGGGATACTCGGCGAGGGCTGCACCATTAACCGATCTTCTCAAGAAGAACAAGGCATGGGAATGGACAACAAAGTGTCAAGAAGCCTTTGAAGACTTGAAGAAGGCAATATGCGAGGAGCCCGTACTTAGCCTACCGGATCACTCCAAGCCATACGAAGTGCACACCGATGCTTCCGACTTCGCCATCGGTGGAGTTCTCATGCAAGAGGGACATCCAATTGCTTATGAGAGTCAGAAGCTCAATGACACGGAGCGGCGCTACACCGTGCAAGAGAAAGAGATGACTGCCATCATCCATTGCCTTCGAGTGTGGCGACATTACTTGCTTGGGACAAAGTTTGTGATCATTACCGACAACGTAGCAACAAGCTACTTCCAAACTAAAAAGAAGCTAAGTCCAAAGCAAGCAAGGTGGCAAGACTTCTTGGCGGAGTTCGACTACACCATAGAGTACAAGCCCAGAAAGGCGAACGTGGTAGCGGATGCACTAAGTCGCAAGGCGGAGTTTGCAAGCATCTCTCAAGTCACTAGCCCATTGCTAAGCAAGATCAAGGAGGGACTAAGGGTAGACCCTCAAGCACAAAGTCTCATTACCTTAGTAAAGGAAGGTAAAACTCGGAGGTTTTGGCTAGACGACGACCTTCTCTACACGAGAGGCCGCCGCATCTACGTACCGAAGTGGGGCAGCTTGCGAAGGGAGCTAACTAAGGCATGCCACGATTCCAAATGGGCCGGCCACCCAGGTATGAAACGCACACTTTCCTTGTTAAAGTCCATGTATTATTAGCCTAGGATGCGAGACGGGGTCGAAAAGTATGTGAGGACATGTCTAGTTTGCCAACAAGACCAAGTAGTCCAGCAGCAGCCGGGGGGCTTGCTTGACCCCTTACCCATACCGGAGAGACCATGGGAGAGTGTCTCTATGGACTTCATCACTTCCCTGCCGAAGTCCGAAGGGTTTGGAAGCATCATTGTGGTGGTGGACAGATTTAGCAAGTATGCAACCTTCATGGCCGCATCTGCCGACTGCACAGTGGAGGAGACAGCAAGGCTATTCCTACGCAATGTAGTCAAGCTTTGGGGAGTTCCAAAGAACATTGTCAGTGACAGAGACCCGCGCTTCACGGGGAGATTTTGGACGGAGCTGTTCAAAATATTGGGGTCAGACTTGAACTTTTCAACAAGCTTCCATCCACAAAAGCGACGGTCAAACAGAGCGCGTCAATGCTCTCTTGGAGCTATACTTACGGCACTACGTGAGTGCTAATCAAAAGGATTGGGCCAAGCTTTTAGATGTGGCGCAGTTTTCCTACAACCTGCAGCAAAGTGAGGCCACCAACAAGAGTCCTTTTGAGATCGTTTTGGGACAGCAGCCTACTACCCCTCTATCCCTTGCCACTCACTATGAAGGGAAGAGTCCAGCCACATTCAAGTTCGCCAAGTCATGGCATGAGCAAGCGGAGTTAGCTCGAGCGGCATTGCACAAGGCTGCCAAGAGGATGAAGAAGTGGGCGGACAAAAAGAGGAGGCATGTCGAGTTCAAGGAAGGAGACCTTGTACTTGTGAAACTCCTGCCACAACAGTTCAAAGCCTTTAGGAAGGTGCACAAGGGACTTATCCGCAGGTATGAAGGGCCGCTTGAAGTTATCAAGCGCATAGGCAAAGTTTCATACAAACTCAACTTGCCGCCCAAGTTAAAGATACATCCGGTCTTCCACGTGAGTATGTTGAAGCCATACAATGAGGACGAGGAAGACCCATCGAGGGGAATATCGCATCGGGCACCTACGGCGGTAATCACCAACTTTGACAAGGAAGTTGATGAAGTACTCGCAGATCGGGTCATTCGACGTCGAGGCATACCAAGTTACAAAGAGTACCTCATCAAGTGGAGAGGTCTACCCGATACGGAAGCAAGCTGGGAGTCCGAGGATACGCTTTGGCAGTTCAAGGACAAAATCCAGCAATACAATGAAGCGCGATGAGGGCATCGCGGGATTTGGTGGGGGAGAATGTCACATCCCGCCAACTTAAGCCAAATTTTACCTTGAGCATTCTAGACGGATCCGGAACATTGTGGAACACTTTGGAAGATCATAGAAGATCCTAGAATGCGATAGAAGTCTCAAGAAGCTTTGAGACATTTCCAGATTTCTCTAGAACCTTGGAGAGGCTAGTGGAACTAGACCACTCTAGAGTTCTCTAGAACACTCAAGGATCATCTTAGAAGCATGTAGAGTTGTATAGACTTATGTAGAGTTCTCTAGAATTCTCTACAATGTACTTAGTCCTAGAAATATCTAGAACTTGTAAAGTAGGATGAGGAGGCCTATAAATAGCAAGGCACCCCTCTCATTTGATCCATCAAGCAATCTAGCAAGCAAGCTATCAAGTAAACTTGTAAGTTCTCTTGTTCAATATAAGTTCTCTTTCGAAATATTCTCTTGCCTTTCAATTGTTCTAGCAGGGCGTTTGCGAGTTTAAGGCTGACTTAGCATAAGGGAGTTGCTAAGGCCGCACGAGTTGCATAGCAAAAGAGTAAGCTCGTGACAATAAGCGGAGCATAAACTCTCCCTGCCACCAAATGCCTCAGGTTCGGCCGTGTTGCCGCTGAGTAGTGAGTCGTGTTTTCCCATCCAAACGCCTCCACCACACGGCTGAACTCCTCCGCACTTTTCAACCCGAAACCCTTGAACATAATGGCAGAATGATCCTCGAGAGTCTGGTGCAGCCACTCTCTCTCCCTCTTCACCATCTCCACCAGCTCATTCACGCCGTCAGT
This sequence comes from Argentina anserina, assembly GCF_933775445.1. Lineage (NCBI taxonomy): Eukaryota > Viridiplantae > Streptophyta > Magnoliopsida > Rosales > Rosaceae > Argentina > Argentina anserina. Next base: position 8,071,656 of record NC_065873.1, on the reverse strand, counting down.
GATCATCTCCGGAGGAGGGTTCAGTGTCTTGGGAAACACCTTGCCCCCAAACTCCTTCTGTCCCTCAATCTTTGTAATGACCCGAGTTTTCGAGACAATTTATTAGATTGTTTTAAAATTTATAAAGTTGTGAAATTCATTAAATGTGTCTGTTTCGCTTTGCGACATCAGAAATCGAAAACGGGAACGTTATCGGAACTTACAATTAGAAAAACGTTATGTTTCCGCGACGTGAGAATCAACTTTTACTCCGTTGCTCGTTTATGAAAACTTCCTTCACGAAAGATGTAGAGCTCGTCGATACAAATTCGTGCGCATGTCACGCGATCTAATCGGACGTCATACGTGAAAGTTATTAACGGCGGAAGTTAGTTTCCGATTTTGGAAGTGGGTATAAAAGGAAACTTTTCAGAAGTAGGGTTTCCATTTTCGGAAACCCTCTTCTCCACTCGCCTCTCTCTGCAAATCGCACCCCGACCTCCCTCCTCCGGGAAACGTGGCCCTCACCGCCGGCCCCTAGGCCCTCGCTAGTCCGACTCCATCCTCCTCCGAGCAAGATCATGCCGCCGAGGAGCCGCATCGACGAACGAAGTTCCTGCGAAGAGCTCGCTGGCGATTCGATCATTTCTGGCGCCATTTCTGAGTTCATAGCTCCGATCTAGGTAAGGATGTAGTCAATTTGATGGTTGTGATGGTTGTGGATCAATTTTGGGTTGATTTGATGGAGATTTGAGGAGATCAGAGAAGGAGGAGGAATAGCAGGAACCGGCGCCTTAGCCGGCGCGTGAGGGGGAGTGACGGGGGCATGGAGGCGGCCGGAGGCAGTAGGAGGTAGAGGGGGAAGAAAGGAAGAGATTTGGGGCGGTGGTGGCGAGTCGGCGTGTGGGCCCCATGCGTTGCCATAGTGAGTGAAGCGTGTACCCCACGCGCCGCCACATGCGGTGGCACGTGAACAGTGAATTCAAAACAGTAATTTTGTAAAATTTATTTTTATGTGCGGTAAATGTAAAATTGATTTACGTACGGTAAATATGAATTTATTTTCTGTATGGTAATTGAAAATGTAAATTACGTACAATAAATGTAAAAGTAATTTCGGAAGGGTAAATCGTAATTATTATTTACAGAGACAGTATGTACAATTGAATAGTACTTGGACATACTAAAGTACGTAAATAGTATGTACTCATACAGGAATACGTATTTAATGTGTATTTGTACATTAATACGTCAATAGTAACTTGTGAACAGTAATTTCGTAAAAAAACAGAAATTTGCTTAACAGTAAAATATTATTATTATTTCAGCATTTATGGTTTTACGTAACGATTCTAAATCCACTTCTATCTATTTTTAGGTGATCGACACATCACATAAAGGATTCACTTTCAGAATCATGGAAATTTCGCTCAAGATTATAAGGAGAGTAAAATCTCACAATTACGAATCTACCCTTGTGGAGATTCAGGAATATGCTAATTTATAAAGAATGAACCATTATATATATATATGATATAGTGGATTGCGTATGTGTATAAATGGTAAATAGGTACTTATATATGATTTGCTATATTATGTACTGTCGTAATCTCTGTTGAGAATAAGTTCATTTGGTGTTGAGATTTATTTATTGAGGATATTGATTCGATTTGTACAATATAATGTGATGAGTATTGTATGTGGTTTTAACATTGAGTTTTGTTAAAACGTCTTTGTCTTCGGACGTGTTTCTTGTCTTCGGACGTGTTTATGTCTTCGGACCAGTCTTCGGATGTGTTGGCATGTTGGAACCTAGCCTTGCCCGGGCGAAAGTTACGATACAGTTAGAGCTCTAGTCTGTCTGCCGGGGTACTGCATATGAGATAACAGATGGGTTATCGGCTTATGAGTACCTATATTTTGATATTGGGTAACATGTGGTTGTCCAATGTCGGCGGCGTACTACATGAGGGGTAACAGAGGTGTCCCAGCGCTCATGAGTACCCGTATTATAAATATATTTGGGTAAACAAAGGGGTTGCCCAATTTCTCATGAGCACATATATTTTCACATTATTAGACAACCAGATGGGCCGTCTAGTGAGTCATGTGTGTATTTATAATTGATGATTGTGGATTTTCGTATATATTTTTATGCGAGTTGTATTTGTTGTGTTACTCATACGAGCTGCAAAGCTTACCGGGTTTGTGTTTACAATCCTGGTGCACCTATTCGATGGTGTAGGGGATAATTCCGCAGGTGTGGATTAGCGGAAATCGACGGACAACTCTGGAGACTTGAAGTTGTTTATTTCTATCTTGTGGTGAGGATTTGTGAGGATTTTTAGATTTCTATTTGATATAATGTTGAATTATAAATTTGGTTTGTAATAATCGGTTTGACTGAGTTGTATTTGAACTCATAAATGATTTCGATTTTCTTGAGATTGTTTTATAGTTTTTCATGACTTCGAAATGTGAATTTCATACTCAAAATTTTGGGGTCGTGATAGTTGGTATCAGAGCCTAAGTGTGTATTTGGAGATTATCAATATCATCCGGGAGCGATGACCCGACTGCAGCAGGCCCCCATCACATGCTCCTCAGTATTGATATGTCGCCAGGTACGCGAGAGTGTTAGGAGCCACACCTTAAGGTTTAGTCTTCTAGGGAGTATTGTGACTTTACTTCAATGATTCACCTTCTTCTGAAATTTCATGTTAATATATGTTGGATCTATTTTGTTCAGATTCAAGACTTCACATGTATTGACTAAGTGTTTAAATGTTTCAAGGTGATGAATTTGGAGAAGGGCTGTGCACATGGCCGAGGATGGGCGAGATGTCGAGGCCGAAGTAGGGCCAGAGGCCGAGTCCCCAATGTGGAGAACCTTTATGAGGAGGCGGCAGCACAGGAAGATAGAGTGCTCTGAGATAGAGAAGAGGATGATAGCCACATTCTTTCTGAAAGATGATGTACTAGATTGGTGGAAGAGTACGAGGCGGACAGTAGATGTGTCTGCCTTGACCTAGGATGGTTTCACGGCACTCTTCCGAGAGAAGTACTTTCCAGCTACAGTGCAGGAGAATTTAGAGCTTGAGTTCCTTGAGCTAGCACAGGGGGATATGACTGTCAGGGAGTATGAGGCTCGTTTTTCACAGTTGTACCGGTATGTCAAGCCAATGGGTGTGACCTCCTTAGCCCAGAAGTTTCTACGGGGGCTTAAACAAGAATACAAGACCATCATATCAGCGCTTTGTCTGTCTACCAAGGAGTGGATGTATGAGAGTGCCATGAATTTAGAGCAGGCAAATAAGTCTCGCGGAGGAGATGTGGGAGATAGAGATGCTAAAGGAAAAGGCAATGCAATCAGTTCAGGTAGCGGGCACTCAGGGCCGAAGGGTGGATCATGGAAGAGGCCAAGACCCTACTATTAGATTCCGGCTAAGGCAGCATCTCCATCTTTCAGGACTGCACCTGTTAACCGTTGGCATCGGTGAGGTGTTTCGTTTGCAACGAAATGGGACACTAGGCCACAACATGTCTGAAACCAATGAGAGCAAGCTGCTACAGGTGCGGGCAAGTGAGACATATGGCTAGACACTGTACCCGACCCCCTCACGGTAGACAGGAACGTCATCAGAGACAGTTACCAGCAGGCCAAGCTAGGGTGTTTGTAGTGGGTCAGCGAGACACAGGAGTGGAATGTACTTTATCTATTTTTGACTACCTTGCTAGAGTATTGTTTGATAGCGGAGCATCACATTCATTTATTGCTAGTTCGGTAGTGGAGATGCTAGGACTGATTCCTACACCTCTTGGAAACTCCTTATGTGTCACTTCACCTCTTGGAGTGTCCCTCGACTTGGAGACAGATATACAAGGCTTGTCCTATTGTGATTGGAAGTAGAGAGTTCTCTGCTTCTTTGATTGTGATTCCGGACCACACCTATGATGTAATCGTAGGGATTAATTGGTTGAGGCCGCATCACGCGGTGATTGATTGTTTTGACATAGTAGTGTCCTTTCATAGACCCGGGGAGCCAATATTTTGTTATCGTTGCCTCAAGTCAGATAATGCCATGAGAACATGAGTTTTTTGACACATGTGGAATTGGTAGATCAGAAAGTAACTATTGCAGACATTGTGGTAGTATATGAGTATAGGGAGGTATTCCAAGAGATACCAGGGTTACCTCCTCGAAGAGTTGTAGATTTCTGCATTGATGTGGTACCTGGTACGGCACCTGTGTCAAAGGCGCCTTATAGAATGGGACAAAACGAACTAAAGGAGTTGAAGGTGTAGATCGATGAACTATTGGACCAAGGGTTCATTAGACCTAGCGGTTCACCTTGGGGAGCACCGGTTCTGTTCGTGAAAAAGAAAGATGGTTCTTTGCAGTTATGTGTGGACTACAGGGAATTGAACAAGGTGACCATCAAGAATAGGTATCCCTTGCCTAGGATTGATGATTTGTTCGATCAGCTTAAAGGAGCTACGATGTTCTCTAAGATTGATTTGAGATCCGGTTACCATCAGCTCAGGGTGAAGGAAGAAGATATATTAAAGACAGCCTTCAGGACCCGGTATGGGCACTATGAGTTTGTGGTCATGTCCTTTGGTCTAACAAATGCACCAGCTGTCTTTATGAGTTTGATGAACCAAGTCTTTAGCTCGTACTTGGATGAGTTTGTTGTGGTGTTTGTGGATGGCATTCTGATATACTCAAGGTCACAAGAAGAGTATGTGGTGCATCTGAGAACGGTGTTGCAGACCTTGAAGGAAGCAAGATTGTACGCCAAACTCGAGAAGTATGAGTTCTGGAAAGAAGAGGTCAAGTTCCTCGGTCATGTCGTCTCAAAAGATGGAGTACTAGTGGACCCGTCAAAATTAGAGGCAATAAAGAGTTGGAGTTGTCCAAAGAACCCTACAGAGATTTGTAGTTTCCTTGGTTTGGTAGGTTACTACAAGAGATTTATCGAAGGGTTTTCTAATATTGCATCGTCATTGACCAAGTTGACCACGAAAGAAGCTCCGTTTGTGTGGACAAAAGCATGTGAGGAGGCATTCAAAAAACTAAAGACCAGTTTGACCATAGCTCCAGTGTTGACGATTCCTTCTAGTGGGGGCGGTTATGTCATTTATAGTGATGCCTCGCTCCAAGGCTTAGGTTATGTGTTGATGCAGCATGGAGGAGTTGGTGCATATGGCTATAGACAGTTAAAGATCCATGAGAAGAACTACCCCACTCATGATCTAGAGCTCGCAACAGTTGTTTTTGCCCTGAAGATTTGGAAACATTACTTGTATGGTGAGAAATTTCAACTCTTTTCTGATCATAAGAGTTTGAAGTATATATTCTCACAGAAAGAATTGAATATGAGGCAGAGGAGATGGATGGAACTCCTCAAGGATTATGACTTCACATTGGAGTATCACCCTGGGAAAGCAAATGTGGTGGCCGATGCCTTGAGTAGGAAACCGAGGGGTGTAATAGCTTCTCTTATGGTTCAAGAATGGTTTATGCTCAAAACTGCATCAGAGTTTGACTTGGTACCATCGGGAGGAGAACTAAAGGTCTTTCTTGGTAGTGTCATTGTGCAACCTACATTAATTTCAAGGGTCATACAGGGTCAGGCACAAGATAAATTCTCACAAGCTAAGTTGGTAGACCTTGTAGTAGATACGCTTGATGAATGTCCTTCCGAGAAGAGAGTTGGACCCGATCGAGGGTTGAGGTTTGGGGCAAGATTGTATGTCCCAGATTGTAATGACCTCAAGGAGGAGGTCATTCGTACGATACATCGATCTCGTTATACTCTTCATCTAGGGAACACCAAGATGTACAAGGACCTATGTAGGCAATTCTGGTGGAACGGGATGAAGAAAGATGTAGCTGAATTTGTATCGAAGTGTCTTAAGTGTCAGCAAGTAAAAGCAGAACATCAACGACTAGCTGGCATGTTGAAGCCATTGACTATTCCTCATTGGAAGTGGGAACAAATATCTATGGAATTTGTGACTGGACTGCCTATGTCCAAGAAGGGTCATGATGTCATATGGGTGATTGTTGATCGATTGACAAAGTCGGCACATTTTCTTCCGTGTCAATGAAGTACTCAGTGGACGTGCTAGGAAAACTATATGTGGATGAAATAGTGAGACTTCATGGGCTTCAGTTTCTATTGTTTCTGATCGAGATGCACGTTTAACATCGAAATTCTGGGGTGGTTTGCAGAAGGCTATGGGTACTACCTTGGATATGAGTATTGCTTTTCATCCTCAGACTGATGGACAAACAGAAAGGGTGAATCAGGTGATGAAGGATATGTTGAGAGCTTGTATGCTGGATTTTAAAGGAAGCTGGGAGGATCACTTGAGGTTGATTGAGTTTGCCTACAACAACAGTTACCATTCTAGCATCGGCATGGCACCTTATGAGGCTCTTTATGGTATACCGTGTCGCTCACCTATTTGTTGGGCCGAAGTTGGTGATGAAGCATTAATGGGCCAAGAGATGGTTCAAGAAACCACAGAGAAGATCTCAATCATTCGAGATAGGATCCAAACCGCACAGAGTAGACAGAAAAGCTATTTTGTTTGTTTAACAAAATGAGAAGAATAACAAGTTTGCTAATGGAACTGGCAATTTCTTTGGGATTTTATAGTTTTTTACTTTGATTTCGGCAACTATTGAACACTTAAACTAATGAACCTTCAACTGTGTGCTATGTATGTGATCAGATTCAACATTTGTATGTCTATGTAAAGAAGTTAGAATTAAGTTAAATGAATTTTTATGGTATGTTTAGTGTACAAGTCAATATGAAGGATTCTAATAGAGGTGCTGACTTTCATTATCCAGAGATCTTGATTAACCATATTTATGACTTTGTAGTAATATGACAGATCTGTGGGAGACTTGCTTCCTTTTGTTTTTTTAGCACTTGTGTAATTATTTGCCAACCATGTAGCACGACTTATATCAGATGTTGATCATGTAGTATGAACCCTTTAGTGGAAATAGTTTATTATGTCAAAAATACAGTTCCTTAAAACAAAGATGTCATTGAAATTAGAGTTAGGACTACAAGATCAAAGTTAAGTTGACTTTATTAATCATTCATTGAGCTTTTATTTAAAGACTTCTTAGGATAAATATGGTCATGAGTCTGGGTTTGACATCATTTCCTCATTTCTCTCTCCCTTAGCTGGGTTAGAGTTTAACGAGGTCTCTCTCTCTCTCTCTCTCTCTCTCTCTCTCTCTCTCTCTCTCTCTCTCTCTCTCTCTCTCTCTCTCTCTCTCTCTCTCTCTCTCTCTCTCTCTCTCTCTCTCGTTTGTTTGTTTGTTTTTTTCTGTGTTTATTTTATGTGTTCAATTCATTTAGGTGGTCTATAGTGATTAAAACTTACAAGGGTTTTAATTAGAAATTGATTCCCAGATGGGTTTCAATTTTCCATTGTGTTTCAACGTTTACTTAGATTAATTAAGTTTTAGTTTGTTGGGATTAAAGTTTTGTTTAAGATTCATGGTTCCACTTTTCTGGGATTATTTTTTTGTTAATTAAGTTTAGTTAAACCAGAACTTATGTAACTGTGATTAAATTGTATTTTACTTATATTAGTTCCACTGCTATTTTGTTTTAGTTGTTAATTTATCTTAGATTAATGGTTGGTTTAAAATTGTTAGAGAATGGATGATGCTGGTTCTGATTTGCGAGAGTACTTTCATTTTCTGGGTAGAGCCAAGAAAAGCTGAGAATTTTGTTTTGCTTTGCTGTTAGTACATTAATTGGATCAACTCCCATGCGAGACCTCAATGTGAATGTCCACCGTTAGGTTGTTCTGCGCCAAGTGCGATCGATTGTCCTTCTAACAAGAGAACTCTCAGCGCAGCGACATCAAAAGAAACTCAAACTAATTGTTGGTACGTCTTCATTTATACTTACAATTGATGTAATTGCAATAGTGTATGATTTTGTTGTGCTATGTAGAATTTAGAATTTGGTGTCTTAATTTGTAATGTGTGTTAATTCAAATGCTATATCTACTTGTTGCAAATTAATTTGGTGCAATCATAGTTATTTGAGTAAATGATGCATATTTTGTTGAAACTGTATTTGAATGTTATATATATATCTACTTGTTAGAACTGGATTTGATTTTGGAAATTAATCAGCTATATCTTTATTGGTCAGCTTTTTGTTTACTGCCTTCATATAGGTGTAACCAACACTACATTAGAATGCCTTTAGACAAGTCATGATTGATTGAGGAAGTAGATGTTATAGGCCATATTTTGCGAAGTTAGATGAATTTTTAGACTTTGCATATGCCAACAAGGATGTTGGTTCTAGCATATATTGCCCCTATAGAAAATGTCAAAATAGGCAGTTTTTTGGAAGAGTAGTTGTGAGGGAGCATCTTCGGGATAATGGATTTTGGGTGAGGTATAAGATGTGGACAAGACATGGTGAAATGATTGATCAGTTTGAGGAACAAGTGCAAATGGATGAAGTCCTTCAGGAATCAGATGGTTATATGGATGTGGAGATGACTAGATTGGTTCAAGATACTATAGGAACATCAAATATACACCAGAAGGTGAGAATGGTATTGGAGAAAGTGAGGGTGCTACTCCTGGGCCAACTAAGTCTACTAAGTAGTTTTTGAAGTTGATGCAAGGTGCAAACCTATCTCTAGATCCTGGTTCTAATAAGCACACTGCCTTGTCCATTGATGTTCGCATTTTACAAGCAAAGAGCTTACATGGATGGACAGATAACTCTTTCAAAGAGTTGCTAGAGATATTTGCCGAGACTATGCTAGAAGGTGTTAACCTTCCTAAATCTTATTATCAAGCTGAGAAGTTAGTGGATGATTTAGGATTCACATATAAAACAGTGGATGCTTGCCCTAATAGTTGTATGCTGTTTAGAAATGAAGATGCAAGCCTTGATCGTGTTAAATATGCAATGCATCTCGATGGAGGAAAAGAAGTGGAAGTTCTGAATCTGGGACACGAAGAGCTGCAAAGCAAACAAGATACTTTCTGCTGAAACCAAGATTGGAGAGGCTTTTTGCAACAGCAGACTCAGCAACCCTCATGAAATGGCATGGTGTGAAGCGTGTGGATGATGGTGTGTTTAGGCATCCTACAGACTCTCCTGCCTGGAAGCATCTTGACTCTAAACACCCAAGTTTTGCAGCTGATATTAGGAATGTACGACTAGGAATTGCCTCTGATGGATTTAATCCATTTGGGACTCAGAACCTAACCATAGTACTTTGCATGTTGTACTAGTTCCATACAACTTACCACCAATGTATATCTTGAAGCAGCCATATATATATCTTTCGGTGCTCATTGATGGACAAAAAGGGCCTGATGATAAGATAGATGTGTATTTGGAGCCACTAGTTAAGAACTAAAGGAACTGTGGGAAGAGGGGGTAGAAACTTTTAATGCTTCAACCAATCAAATGTTTCAAATGCATGCTGCATTGCTTTGGAGTATCAATGACTTCCCTGCATATGCTAATTTATCGGGATAGAGTACCAGAGGTGAATATGGATGCCTGAATTGCAACACAAGTCTAGGGTCAAAATGGTTGAAGTTTGAGCACAAGTGGTCTTATGTGAACAGTAGGAGGTTCTTACCCTACAATCACAAGTACCGGAGAGATGCAAAGTCAATCTATGATGGACGAGAATTTGCAGGACCTCCTCCTAGGATGACTGGAGCTCAGCATCTCTCACAACTTCAGTCCAATGGAGTGCTTACCCAGTATAAAAAGGAAGACATGATCATAAGACATAAGATGGGACCTGAGAAAGTAGAAAAAGATCCATCGAAAAAAAAAAGCACAATTAGAAGAAAAAAAGCATATGATACGAGCTTCCTTATTGGGAAGACAATCTGCTACAACATAGTATAGATGCAATGCATGTGTGAAGAATATGGTTGAAAATGTCATCTATACAATAATTGGAGTTAAAGGCAGAACTAAGGACAATTTAACTTCTCGACGTGACCTTCAAGACGTGGGAATTAGAAAGGAATACCATGTGAAGGAGAGGGAGTCTGGTGCCGAGTACTTTGAGAGAGCTAAATTTGAGATGGACAATGATGGGAAAGATAAGTTCCTGTTAAGCGTATCCGAGTCAAGAATGTTGGATGGTTCTTGTTCAAGTATTGCACGGATGGTTAATTTGAAGGATTGTTCCATTGGAGAGCTTAAAGGCCATGACCATCATATGTTTCTACAACAACTGATTCCATTATGTGTACGGAGTTCCTTACCAAAGAACGTGGTTTCAGGGCTGATTGATTTAGGAAAGTTCTTCAAAGTGTTGTGCTCCAAAGTTAATTGTGTTGTTGATTTGGAAGAGGTGCGATCTCGCATCATTGTAACTCTTTGTGATCTTGAAAAAATATTTCCACCATCATTTTTTGACATTATGGAGCATTTGCCGATACATCTGGTTAGGGAAGCTTTAATCAGTGGAGCTGTGCAGATTCGTTGGATGTACCCTATAAAGAGGTTCTTGCTTACTTTGAAGATTTACGTAAGACAATATGCATGTCCGGAAGCATCGATAGCAAAAGGGTATTTGATAGAATGCATGAGCTTCTGCGCTCAATATCTCAAAGATGTGTAGAGCAAGTTAAACAGACCTTCAAGAAGGAAACATGATGATGACAAGAAAGGAAAGGGCTTCATTCTCACAGAAGTAACTCTGACACAAATTCATCGATGGGTCTTGTTTCATATTGATGCAGTCACACCATATCTTAAGTAAGTTATTTAATAGCAACACATATTTGTTTTTCATATACTAAAGCATACTTACTGAGTAAATTGATGAGTATATGTGTTGTTGGATCCTTCATAACTTGTTTTCAATTCTGTATTGTGCGGGAAACATCTCGCAGCCATTAAAAATGAAAATCCTAATGCAAATGAGAAGTCGGTGGCATTAACTCATTTTAATAAGTTTTCGAAATGGTTTAAGGCTCATGTGAGTATTCAGCTCCAAGGTTTATGTGTACTAAGTTCACTTATGTAACAATTTTAGATATGTAGCTACTCATTTTAACTATATATAACAGGTTCAAAGTTTGCAACAGGCCGGGGATGTGTCCTTATCCGAAGAAATTGTGGGTTTGTCTAACCCTCCTTCTCCTTCAGCAGCCAGGCTGACCTCATACACTGCTAACGGTTACTTTTTCCATGTTAAAAGTGTAGACAACAAATGTACGAGGCAAAATTGTGGTGTGTATTTAGAAGGAGATTATGTACCGTACTATGGGACATTAATAGATATTATAGGATTACATACTCTATAGATATTAAGTATGTGTTGTTCAGGTGTGAGTGGGCACATCCTTCGACCGAGGTGAAGTTGGATCCCTTTAACTTCTAGAGATTACTATACCAAAATGACCGGGTCGGGGATGAGCCTTTTATCTTGAAATCTCAAGCACAACAAGTGTGGTATAATCCAGACCCCTCAGGACAAGGGTGGCTTAATGTTAGGGAGGTGGAGTCAAAGGAGTACTCCCATGTGAACACTGATAGTATGAATCAGTTAGATGGTCATAACAATTTTATTTGATAGGGTGGAATTCAGTTAAAGATCAGAGCATGTTTTTAGGTTTTGTATAACTTGTGTATTTTGGTAGTGATTATATGATCATAAATATATATTTGTTGGTTGTCACTTGTGCTTCTTTATTAGCCTTTAATTTTCTTAATTATTAGTGTTTCAATGTTAATGTTGGTGCTTCTTTGTTTATGTTCTACTTGGTAATTGTTTATGTTGGTCTACTTTGTGAATTTGTGGCTGACTTATATTTGCCTTATAGGTGATCATGAAGAGAATGAAGGTTGGACCTGGTAGACCGCGCTCCATGTCCGAGTTCCTACGTTCAAGTGGTTCAGCTGTTGGCCACAATGGTTCCTCCTCGCAGACATCCACTATGTCTCACCATCCATCTCCTTCACCAGTCACCTTACCGTCTCCTCCTCCTCCTCCCCCTCCCCCACCACAACCCCAACCTTCTCTTGTAACACAACCTTTTCCAGAAACAGGTATGTGTTGCTGCAACTCTATGATTTTTTTTTCAATACTTAGCTATTTCTACATGTTGTATAATTAATATTTACAACTTTGGTTGAAGATGAACGACAAGAGAATGTCATTAGAGGGCACAATAAGGGTGTGCTGGAGTGGAACACTGAAGTTAAAATTCAAGTTATTTTTAATGATAAATTCCAACCTATTGGAGATAGAGCCTCACAGTTGAAGTCTCAATTGGGTATAATGGTATGTGATGGACAGAGGGTCTCACTAACTTATCTGGATTGGAAGGTTGTTGATGATTCAACCAAAGAGGAAATATGATTAGAGGTTAAGGTGAGAATTTCATTGCTAAATGTCTTATGCATGTGTTGTACTGATTGTAAGTGATTCATTGTTGTTTACAACTTGTAGAGAAATTTGTTAGATGTTCCCGAAGGTTTCAAAGTTGTGTGCCTGAAAATTTGCAACCATTTGTGGAAGGATCACAAGGGAAAAACAAAGGAAAAATATTTTGAGAACAGCCAAGATGATCCAGAGCTCTCTTCAAAGGTTCCTCCACACATTGTACCAGAACAATGGCATGTGCTTGTTGCATATTGGCGCAGTGATGATGGAAATGTAGAATTATAATGTCATTTAAATACTTTGCCATTAGAAACCCAAAACTTTATCCTAGGATAATATTACACCCAAATGTACTCCATAGATTGCACCTGGCTTGCTTTTTTTCTTACACTCTTAATTTGACCAGCACATAATTAGATGTAGTTGTCTCCAGATTTAGCAATTTTGTACTTGTTGGTGAGCATGAGAACGATAAGGAGGTGTTAAGAGAAGGAAAATCATCATTGAATATAAATATGAAGGAGTACAAGATGAAAAGTTGATTAAAATAGTATATTAATTGGACTTTTCAAGTTAACAGAAAAGTTGCATTCAGTTTTTCTTAGTCAACATATGGATGAGATGAAATCCAACATAAGTTGATGACATTGCCTTTCATGGAATTAAATTGTTGACTATCTCGTGTTGATTTTTAATTGCTAATTTTTGTAGGCGATAGCAATGCAGAACTCTAGCAATCGAGAGCAGCATGGACCACTTCATGTCATTGGTCGAAAATCTTTCGCCCAAATAAGATATGATGTATGTATTTGTACCTTATATTTTAATATATGCTATATACAAGTTTCTATTACTTGTTGTATGGTTTATTACTTGTTGTACTTGGTAGATGGAACAAGGTGGACAACCTATCGATGAAAGGAGTGTCTGGATAAAAGCACGTGACCAAAAGGACCCTGTTGTTGTTGAGGCCATTGTAAGTTTGTAGCAGCTTCTTGTTGTATTATTCAATATTATTATTATTATTCTTTTAAGTGTGTGGTCTTTGTTGTTGTTGCTGAGCTAATTAATTTGTAAAATTCATGTAGAATGACTACAAAAACCTCTTAAGTAAGGAACTTGAGGACCATCGACAGCTTACAGTTGTAAAAGACAAAATATTCCATAAAGTAATTGGACCTGATGGCCATGGTTACTGCCTGTAATTGGACCTGATGGTCATGGGTACTGCCAGCATTCAGCATCTTGTCTGTGTCGCTCGCCCAGTGTGCCTCTTTCACGTGCTCTGGTGCCTGTAGCAGTCGTTTAATATTCCTAGCTTAGCGGTATTCGATATTCCTGGCCAAAGATCGAGTAATGCCTTCTCGAATTGATGATCCCCTGGGTTATGCATATATCTGCTCACCACACTTAAAGCCTGTGAAATGTATTATGGGTCTTAAAAAAGATCTTTATTTTTGGAAGTGTGGATGAATCGACATCAAATAGAGGAGCTGATGATATAGTTATCGCCGACAGACAGAGTAGGGTTTCCTCACCACAGTTTCAATGGTAACGGGAATACGCCTGCCGGCGAAAAGTGTCCCTCGTAGTTTGGTGTATCCATGTAACCCATCAGCACCTACTAGCACAACAGACCTCATACAGAAGAACACTGAAGAGGTAACTCAGAAAGTCACTGAAGAGGTAACTGAAAAAGTGACTAAACACGTCCCTGAAAAATTGTCAAGGCAATTTGAAATAAAATATGATCAACTGAATGCTCGTCTCATATTTTTTGAGAGCAATGATGGGAGAAGCGCAAAGTCACATGTGAAGGTTAGTCTGAATTATTTAGAATGTCATCTGAAAATTTGGGTTTTTGTTGGCTGAAGTTAAGTTTTGGCTTATAAGAATTGAACTTTGGCTAGAGTTTAGAATTTGAACTTCTATCCTCAGCTTTCCAAGTTTGGTAAATGGATGCCTAATAATTTGATTATATTCTAAGTCACTGTTTATATTATTTGTAGGTTAGTTTTGATGTGGTTAATAATGTGTCATTGCATAGCTTTTTAGATATTGATTTCATCTTTAGTTTGTATTTTCTAAAAGTTAGATTTATTGCGTGTTTGACCTGCATTGTATCTGGAGTTGTCTTTTAAGTTACCATCAATACTAGGATATTAAAATTTTCAGCTTTGGTGATTTACCTTCAGTGGAGTTGTACTTAATATGTGTTTTATGCACAGGCTGATGCTACAAGTGGTCATCGAAGAGAGTCTGTTGGAGATGGAGCTCATCTCTTAACATCCGATGAGAAACCAATTTCCACGGAAGACGGAGCGCTAAATGAACTGTCCAAGAAGAAGTAGCAAGTCAAGAGACTTAAATTTGGTTTTATTATGCTTTTTTTTATTTATGGTTTAGGGTATGTACATTGTTTTCTTTGTTTTGGTACTTTGGTTCAACATCTTTCAAATTGTGAACTTGTCAACACTTATCATCCTATTTTGATTGTTTAGAATGTGGAACTCTGTGTGGTTTATATAAATTGATGTTGGTTGATTTCATTGTGTGTTCTGCATTGTTGGTTGTGTAATGTTGGTTGATTGGAATGAAAATTAGATTTGGTGAATTGCAAGTTGGTAGTCTTCAAATCTGATATGGGATCCCCAGTAAATTGAACCATGGAGACCGCAAATAGCTGTCACAAATATCAAACCCAAAAATTAGGAAATTAAAATTTGAAATTGGCGGGAAAATTTTATAAATAAAGGGGCGGCAAAGAAAAAAATTCACTGACGGCAAAAACCGTTGCTCTGGGCCGTCGCCATAGTAGTGACGGCAGTTTCCCGACACATAACCGATGCCAAAGAAGATGGTGACGTGAAAAACCGTGGCATCGAGCAATTGCATCCCCTATTTTAGCGACGGTTGATTTGCCGACGCAAAGCCGTCACCGTTGGTATTTTGCGACAGTAAATTGACTTTTGGTAGTGCAAACAGCATTAACTTGATCACATTACACCTTAGTTTAGGCTTCACGTACTAATCTATATTACAAGAGCATTGATCAGTATCGGTCAGTCGGCGTGTACTTATTAACAAAGAATTTAAACGTACGAAGCACGTACAAGGTGGCGCACCTTTCATCAGGTTGCTTAAGTAGGCTTTTCATGGTAAGTATAATAGACAAGTCGAATAAGCTAGCGATTAAGTTCTGGAAATTTTAGTAGTAATTGATGGAAATTAAGTCAGTAATTAACTTACAAAAGCCATCTCGTGATGGAAGGCGATAGGTTCAGTAACAGGCCGGCGATTGGTAGGAGCATAAACTCTCCCTGTCACCAAGTACCTCGGGCTCGGCAAAGGCGCCGCTACTCGGCGATTCATGCGTTCCCATCCAAACGCCTCAACCACACGATCGAACCCCTCCGCGCTCTTCAATCCGAAACCCTTGAACAGAATGGCAGCTTGTTCCTCGAGAGTCTTATGCAGCCAGTCTCTCTCTTTCTTCACCATCTCCACCAGCTCATCCACGCCATCGCTGATCCCCTCCGGAGGAGGATTCAGTGTCTTGGGAAACACCTTGCCGTCAAACTCCTTCTGTGCCTCTATCTTTCCTTCCACAAATATGTGCCCCAGTTTTGTTGTAATCGAGCTCTCTGCTAAGGTTCTGTGGAGAAGGGTTTGGCACTAACGTATGCTTATAAGGCTTTTGGCTATTGCATGCTTGGCTGGTGGCGTGCATGCAATGGTTTTCTGACGACACTCGTATCATTGACATAAGAAATGACAGAGAATTTACTATACGGGCATGCAGTGGTTCTTTGACCCAAAATGACACATGCAGTGGCGGAGGTCGGGGCCAGGTGAGTCCCGAGATCGACATGAGCTTCAGAGCTTCTTTTCTCTTCGTTTGAATTCTGAACCTTATAAATAGATATCCATGGTTGAAGACTCATTTATTGCTTTTTTGGGTTTTTCCTTTTATCTTTGGTCTGAATATTTATAAGATATGTACATTCAACCAATTAGCGCAACTGCAATGGTTGGGATGTCTGAGTCTGGCTTGTAAAATTGTGTATTACATACGATTAGAGCCAGGCGATAGCGAACAGAGCATCATATTCTGCGTCTGCAATATTGTTCGAAGCTTGAAATACATAGTATACAAAGCGTACTGACAGTTTTCCAAAAGATAAGCAGGTAAGGAAATAATAACATAAAAAAGACTCAAAACTGCTCATCCCAACTTCATTCCCCCATCTTCCTCTTCCAGAAGGACAAATTACTAATCAACATGCAACTCTTTGAGAAAAGACAACATCATCTCATGTTACCCTCTCGCAGGACATCCCTCATATCATATATCCGTTTGTCTGCCTTCAAATGAACCTGCATTGATGCAACATTTCCGTCACAAAGTGTAGGAGTGGACAATATTCTGCCCAAGTAACTCGGGACCAAACTTAGCCAGTACAGATTTAAAATTGGTAGTAATTAAAGCAATTCTTATACATATTAGCTCATATGTAACATTAGATATTCATCGACTTAGACATTGTTGAGCACACTGACAAACATATAGAGATTACAGTTGAAGGCTATAGATTGAATGATACACTATTGTACCAGACCCTGTGATAAGTACAGAAGAAAAATGATGAAAAATGTTACCTGTTTAGCAAGGAAAATTACAGCATCAACGGTCCCCTCTGCATATATTGATCTACCACAGACATTATGCTGAAACTCAAAAGAAACTCTGCAAAGGAGAAAGTAATTCAAATGAACAAGATTAAAACATCACACAAAAAGGTCTAGGGAGAGAGAGAAAAAAAAGGATCTTTCTTCTTACGTTTGATCCTGTGAAGTCAGATGATACATGTGAAATGCATGACCAGACAAATGCTCCTCTGGAACTCCCACCATCTCCAGCTGTTGCTGGGGATCCCTTACCAATTGGACCTGATAAATATTGTCAAAAGATAAACAAAATGATTAAGAATTATATAAAATTCTTAGCTTGATTAATAATTAACCACAAAACAAGTTGATGTAGAACAAGAGGGGAATGGACGCACATTCTTTTTCCAGTCAGAAATATTTAAGCTCCAATATATAAGGCCTCTTACTATCCAATATCTAATCAAAAGATGACTTTAAGATAAAAAGGTGCATACCAGACCGGCAGACCCTAATAGTGGCCAGGTCCTATCAGATAATAATTATAAAATTTTCTTATTACGCAAGAAGATATAAGACTACCTTAACAGTTTTATATAAAATTAAAACAAAGTTATTGTTTCTTCTTTCTGATATGCTCTCAACTTTTGAAATGCATGAATACTTTATAAGTTATAAAACACCCTAACTGATAATAGAGCGAAGCATGAGGGAAAGATATGTTACAATTAACCAACTTGCAATTAAATTGAGCTAAAATAAACAAGGTATTCTTTAGCATGCCTGATCCATATCAAAAGACACTCCCAGCTTCTGGAAGCAGGATATAACAGCCTTAGCAGTTCCTGATGTGTCAAGTTTACTCGCTTGATGGGATTCCATCACCTAAAATTTGAGGAAGATGATACAGTTACATAGGTCAGGACAATAAATAGATCAAGAAAAAAAACAAGAAGCTTGAAGTTTATAACTTTCCACGATTATTGAAAGGAGAAAGATACATAAACAATGAACAAATAGTAAAGAGTCATGTCCCATAAACAAAAAAAAACAAAAAAAACTTTTATTTTTTTTAGTGAAAGACATGGGACCAATATTGGTATGTGACAATTATACAACAGAAAAAGAAATAGCCCCCCCCCCCCCCCCCCCCCCCCAAAAAAAAATAAAATAAAATCAGACGGACATGGAACTTTGCCAGAGTGATCGGAATATCTTACACTATACTTTGTATATCACAAGAAACATCAAGATACCTGCAGGGAATACCCAGAGAAAGCTCCAGGAAATTGCTCAGCCATTATTTCCATGGTTGCAAGAAACGCAACAACCTATTTATACGAAAACACAATTAGAAGGGAAGGACTCAGAGTTGTAAACAATATTGTAGCCTATGAAGGTATTTAGGATCACCTGTTTTCCCATTTGAGGGGAAATTACTGCGTAGACTTTTGAGTCTTGTACAGTCTTGTACAACAGATCCCTATTACCACCAGTTGTTCCCATAACAAAGGGCACTCCGACTCTGCAATATAGCTCTGCGTTCTCTGTATATGACAAAGAAAGATTCAGAAGACATAAAACATTACCATTTTTCACAGCAACATCAGTCACAAGCAAAATAAAAAATAAACACAGTCTGGAATTGGAGTTCAAAATTTGATATAATAAGGTCTATGATGATTACCATTTACTGCAGAAGGGACAGTAAAGTCAATCACGATCAAACCGGGATATTTGATGAGAAGAGATTTAAGTGTAATTTCTCTTTCAGAAGGACCATGCACTAGAATCTCTTTTGTGCCAACTTGAATGGTTTGCCCAGACTCTTCAGCAGATCCAAATGAAACAGGAACCACATTGAGTCCAGCAGACTCTGCTGCACTGATAATGGCCTTCCCCATTTTACCACTACAACCATTTACCTGATAATACCATAGCAGATTTATCACATTAGTAATTGCATAGTTAGCTAAATTACAGAAAATAAAATGAGCACTACCATGATATGAATGTCAAACTTGTTGGTATTAGAGGTAGCAGGGTTCTCAACCGGGACAGCTGAAATTGACATCTTCGGGGTCATTATCATCTTCTTCACAGCTGGTGATGGAAGTCTCTGCTTCAGATGGATACCAGAAAATCCTCTACTGGTTCCAGTTGCAGCTAACAGTGACGCCTTTTGTGGCTGAAATAAGTAACAGTTGGCTGGGGCGTTGAGCAAGGACGCCATCATCATCTAGTTTGAAATAAATGTACCAAGTCAACCAACTAAAACTGAGAAAATTATCAAAAAGATTAAATCTTGAAATGTGATGCACTTCCGATATTGCCATGAGAAAATTGAGTGTTTTGTAAACTGTTTTTAAAAGTGCTCTGAGAACTTAATGTCATTCTGAGTGTTTGATAAGTCACAACTCACAAGTCAAGAGTCTTAAGCAGCCAATAGTCATCACAATAATCGTTCATCTTGAACACAGCATATCCAAATACATAGGCATTGGCTTTCTTTTCTCTTGTGCTTTTTCACTAATTTGTTCTTTCTATGCAGTTCTCACACAGATATTCTATCACTTTAATGTTTCGAATGAATAGGAAAAAAAATAAAGAGAGAATGATTCCACATGGAAACTTTCACAACTTACTGATCCTGGCATTAGCTCTTTGACATAAAAGAGACAAAGAAACTGTACTTAAGTTTTGGATTCGTCCATTTCTACCAATGTTGAGGATAGCAACCATTCTGCACTTAATCCTACTTTTCAAATACAGCAATAGGACTCAAAATTGCACCTAGACTTCAATAAAATTTCAGAAAACAATGAAAAAGATAACAAAACAGAATCATGTGAAAACATGAGTAGAAATCCAAAAATCACAAGTCGGCATTCATATCCAAAGTAAGCAGAAACTTGAATGATGTTTAAAAGCACAAACCCAACTCACATAACAATACCAAATACATTGAGGACAAATACAGAATCGAATTTGGAAGAGTATGGTGCTAGCCCAAAATCTAGCAGACAAAATGAGGTTTCACCTTTTACAAGGGGGTCTTACAAATCAGGAGAAGATGCGGAGTGTTAACTCGATGCGGGTGATTGATGTGTTTCTCAACAGAAATCAGAATCAGAAGTCTTCTTCGCCCTTAAACCCACGAAAATAGAAGAACGGATTCGCCAGATGGGGGTTTTACTTTTACCTGTTTCAATGTAATTTATAGAAAAGATGGAGGACCGAATGGTACTTAACTCTAAACATTTACTGGTGTTATTTGTGTTTTTCTCAAAGCTCGCTCCAATGAAACAAAAGTAGTAACTTCTCAAAATTTACTTTTAACTTTTTCAGTTCTAGCGTAACAGCTTCTATGATCTTTTAACTGATTCTGTAATAACAGATAGTGTTTAGATGGAGATGGTTGCATTCTCAGTGTAAACACAAGCATTGATATAAATGATACGTACATATATAAGTATGATGGGTGTTTTAATTTCACGATTATCAATTTATCATGATCACTATAGTCTTGTATGTCTTCAGATCATTCGTTTGGACTTGCACAAGATTTTAGGGTTGCAAGGTCAAAGGTGCCGTATACAGGGGTTCTTATAAAAAAGTCATTTTTCATACATGAAATTATAAAAAAATTAAATAAGTTTTGAAAATTAGAAAAAAAAAGTCATTTTTAAAACTGCTTAAAACGCAGCCCCAAATGTTCAGAAAAATTACGGACAATGCCACTTAAATAAACCGCACTTATAACTGTGAAACGCTCTATTCTATTCTCTCTCAAAAACTCAAACTCAGACCTCTCTTCAAAACTCATTGCATTTCTTCAACAATTTTCTCCTCCTGAAGACGACTACAACGGCGACGACGACGAAGTTACTAGGAATCCGAATTCGACGCGCCAACGCAATCGTTCTCAACGGCTAATTGTGAGTCTCAGGATTTCTCTCTCTCTCTCTCTCTCTCTCTCTCTCTATGTTTGTCTTTCTCTATCGTTCGATGGGTTTGATTTGGTTGTTGTTGATCTCGATTTGAATTTCTTGATTTATTTGTTCTTCAGGACAAAAATGGCAAAAGGAGGAAGAGGAGGAAGTAAAAACGAAGAGAAGGAGGGAAGAGTCCGAAGAGAGTGACGATGAAACACAAACAGACAATGAAACAAGTGTAGATGACACTGAGAATGAAAGTGCGGATAGTCATAATGACAATTCCAACAGTGAAGAGGAAAACGAAGACAACAGTGGTTGGAGTGATGATGACAATGACAATGATGACGATGTTGATGATGACAATGACGGTGAAGATGATGATGAGAGCAGCAGCAGCAGTAGTGAGGAGGAGGAGATTCCTCGGAAGAAAAAAGTGCAAAATGAAGGAGAGGAAGATTAAGGTGAAGGGAAGGGTGAAAGAGAAGATTTCAGCACAAAAGAAATCCAAAACTAACAAGCCAAAAGAGAAAACTAGTAAAACGGCACCGAAAGCGAAAAAGAAGAGCAAAAAAGGTAAAATATTGTTGATTAAGCTAAACTATAATTGCTTGTGAACATAACTGTGCTATGTAGAGGAGCAGTAGTATGTGTGATAGCATGTGTCACAGCTTGAGCTAAGCCTTGGCTAAACCATGAATTTTAATGCTATAATGCATTTCAAAATGTGTGAGAGTATGTATTATTTTGACAGAAGGTGTGACAGTAGGTGTAGTTGTGACAGGTGGTGTGATATGTAGTGTGACATGCAGTGTGACAAGTGGTGTGACATGGAGTGTGACAGTAGGTGTGAGGGGATGTGTGTTATTTACAGTAATTGTACTATGAAGTAATTTTGCCTAATATTTCAATTGTTTCTATGCAGACCAAAGCGCAAAGTATAGATCAGCATATCCGGATTCTACTCCTTATAAGAAGAAGATCAAGGCACGCTCCTTGCAAATATTGAGGAAAGGGTCGTTTGGGCAGTTCTTCTCTACAGTATATGATAGAGTGGTCACAAGGAAAATGATGATGAAGTCGATCAATGGATTAGTGAAAATCCTTGAGAAGTGAGAACTATGATAAGGCCAAGAAGTCCTTCATCTTTGCTGGCAAGACTTTTAGGATTACTGATAGCTTCATATCGCAATTGTTTGGTGTGTCGCTCATGGGGCAGTTTGTGGATTCCAAGTCAAAGGAGGAAGTTCCGAAGGCAGAACTCATATTTGCAAAACTTTCGACCAACAATAGGCTAACGCATAAGAAAATCACAGACGCATTGCAAAAGACGTTAAATGAATATCATGTGGTTGGGGAAGATGAAAAGAGGGACATCAATGTCACAAGACTTGTATTGCTGGACATGTTAGCCCGATTCTTTGTCCCCAACTCAGGATCGTTCATCGCATGGGAGTATGTCAGGGCGTTGTGGGGAAAAACATCACTGGCAGACTATGCATGGACAAGGGAAATTGGACACATCTTTCAGTCTTCTCTCAACGCAAAAATTACAAGCTCAAGCCACATACTCTTGGTAAGCATGACTTAATTCTTTCTTTCTTTCTTTATTTTCTCATATATGGCATGGTAAGCCATATTAACATATTATTTTTGAACAGTACTGGCTATGTGAGAAGACCGTTGTCATACGACCAATTGAAGGTAGAGAAAAAAATATCCTCTGGCACTGAAGTGGGACCTGTCAAAACTGGTGCCAATTCTTGAGAAGTATGATAATAATCACCTTGCGGTATGTATCAATATGATGGTCATTTATTTTATGTTTGTTGTGACTGGTTGTGTGACAGCATGTGTAACTGTGATATATCTATGTGTTTCAGAAATTGTTTCGCAAGGTGAAACAAAAACCTGAGTTTAGCAGCTCTGACGAAGATGAAAACGCTGAGAAAGATGAAGGCCCAATACCAAACTTTGATGTTGAGGCACTGGAGGCACAAAATAGCAGACCTCCAAGAGAAAAATATTGCATTGCAGCAAATCAAGACGAGTCTAGAGGAGAAAGTAGTAAAGCATGAGGAGCATAACGAAAGGTTGAGACACAACTTGGAGAAATTAAGAGCGAAGAGCAAAGAAGATGATGAAAAAATACAAGAATACAGTCATATGATAAATGCGCTGTCAGCAAGATCTGAAGAGCAAGAATACAAGACTGCTCCAATGGAACAAGAGCCACATGAACATAGCGAAAAAAAGAAAGAGATGCAGCACGAAGATACTGAGCTGGCTGTGGAGAAGGAGAATGAGAAAGAGATGCAGCACAAAGATACTAAGCTGATTGTGGAGCACAAAGATACTAAGCTAGTTTTGGAGAAGGAGAAAGAGATGCACCACAAAGATACTGAGCTGGCTGTGGAGAAAGAGAATGAGAAAGTGGGAAAATGCAAGGAGCTGCAGCAGAAACAAAATGATCATGGTAACTAAATCTCGAAAACTCATGCAAAATGAAAGAGAGGGGGAGAAATTTTTTTACTTGATATGAAAGATAATCTGTTTATATTTAACATCGAACAAAAAATATTTCTAAGTTTCTATGAATCATGAATTATGTTTTATACACACTTGTGTTTTTCTTTCTCATATGTACTTCGTTGCTTTTACATGTTTCTGTAGAAAATTGTTGTATGACTTTTGTCACATTGCCACTCACATGGCCTGTCACATGAAAAATATTAGTGTGAAAGGCGGTGTGACAGAATATGTGACAGCTGATGTGACTGGTCTTATATGTGAGTTTCTATTAATCATGAATGATGAATTATGTTTTATACACTTGTGTTTTCTCTTTCCCATATGTACTTTGTTGCTTTTACATGTTTCTGTAGACAATTGTTGTATGACTTGTATCACATTGCCTGTCATATGACCTGTCACAATCAAATTATTAGTGTGACAGGTGGTGTGACAGGACATGTGACAGGTGATGTGACTGATCTTATATGTGAGTTTCTATGAATCATGAATCATGAATTATGTTTTGTATACCCTTGTGTTTTTTTCTACCCATATGTAGACCAAACACACCACCTGTCACATGGCCTGTCACAAGACAAATATTAGTGTGACCGATAGTGTGACAGAATATGTGACAGCTCTTGTAGTTGAATACTTTTGATGGGACTTATTATGTGGCTGATACTGTGACTGACTTATAGCTACCTTTGTGATAGTGAAAACTGGAGCAAATCCTAAACGAGCCAAAAAGACTCCATCCACACCGGAGTTTGACATGTCGTCCTTCAAACTCATGTCTGGCCTCTCGCCTCTAGTGTATTTTTCATCTCCAACCGCACCGGTAATAGACATTCCGCTCAAAAACTTCAAGACACCAGAGGCCAAAATTGGCATGGAGGCTAAAGCCGAGAAGAACCTGGTTCCATTTTCTCCGGATGCATATCCATTGAGCTGCCTGCATCCTGATGATAACACATATGATTCTGAAAATAGCTTCACCATGAAGATTGATGATGAAAAATCTGGAGATACTACTTCGACAATGGGAATGTATTCATACATTTCACGCATCAAAACAAGAAAAAGAATGGAAAAGAAGAGGGACGACATCTTTTGGTGGGGGGACGTGAAGAGGAAAAGAATGGAAAAAAAGAAGGAGCAAGAGGAAAACCGAAAGAAGAATTTGGAGTGGAATGAAAAGCAAAAAGGGGAGAAGTCAAAGAATGATACAGCAGAAGAAGAGGAGGAGGTATGGGAATCATATATCATCAAAGATGACGGGGATTTGGTATATGATATACCAGATGATGGCATGCCATCAGCAATTAGCCAAGTTGAGGTTATTGATTGGGATGAATTTGACGTTGTCAAATGTATGGATGAGAAGACAAGGAGAGAATGGACACAGTGTTGGAACAATACAAGCAGCGGGTATGAATTATGTTTTCTACACCATTGTGGTTTTTAAAAAAAATGTGATTTGCTTCTTTTACAGGTTTCTATAAAAAATTGTTGTATGACTTGTTCACATTGCCTGTCACAAACCCTGTCACAATTCCTGTCTCAATTGAAATCTTACTATGATAAGAGTTGTGACAGGTGGTGTGACAGGATACATGATAGGTGGTGTGTTTGGTCTCGTTAGTGAGTTTTTATGAATTATGTATGTCACATTTCCTGTCAAAATTCTATCACAATACATATCACAGGACAAAAAATGTTACTATGACAGATAGTTTTCAGGAGGTGTGGCTGGTTTTGTAAATTAGTTTCCATTTCTTTATTATTTGATCTATTAATGTAGTTGTAACATGTGATGATAACTCACTTGTGATGATGACTCATCGTGTGTAATATGTACATTGCAAGACACTATTGTTTGATGGTCCGATTGGAACAGAAATTCACCAAAACTGACCTTAAGTTGTTCATAGAGAGTAAAGCAATTGCATGCAATGTGATAGATGCATTTGGTTGTATTCTGAACTCCAAAATTCGTGTGTCTCCATCAATGAGTGACTCAGTAGCAAAGGCAATGCCAATTTTGACATGGGTGAGACATTAATATAATTCGATGAACTATTTTTCTATTAACTGATGTTGTTACTGGAATTCTGATTGCCTACTTTATTTATTCAAACAGTATGTTGTCGAAAATCTACATGTCAAGAGCATCCATGAGCATATGGGGGAGAAACTATATGAGTACTTGGGACAAGCATCTATTTTCTTATTCTCGATGATCCATAAAATCTCATACCACTACACGCTACTGGTATTTCAGACACACCCACCAATGTTTTATCATCTCGATTCTATGGAGCCAAAGCACAAAGAACGGGGGCTACCGTGGGAGGATGCCAACAAATTGGTACCTTTGCAACTCATTCTTCTCTGATTTAGTGTTTCTATGTATTTCTTACACCTGGTGTCACATGCTATCACAGCTTCTGTCACACCTGCTGTCACATAAAGTTTACACTGGTAATTTGACTGTATTTGGTTCTTTATGTTTTTTAAATGATTGCACAGGCCGAAATGGTGGGACTCTGGATCAAAGCAGTTGCAGAGCAATTTGATGAAATGATCAGCCAAGGGTGTAAGATGAAGTTCAGCAACAAGAGCACATATGATAATCTTATTTTCAACAAACAAGCCCTCACTGAAAAGAAAATAAAGACAATCAATCGGGTGAAGCAGTACAGAAAGTCGAGAAAGTTCAACATCAGCCATTACAAGTAACCGGGGAAAAACTCTGTACCAATCCAACAACCAGATAATTCGTAAGTGCAAACTATTTTCATCCCACATACTTAATTGTTGTGACTGCACGTGTGACTTATACTGTAGTTGGTATTATGACCACACATTTTTGATAGTCTAATTTTTGACAACCAGGCTAGAGTGTGGAGCTTTGGTGATGTATTACATGCATTGCATTGCGAAGGAGCGACCAGTCCAAGAGACAATGAATAAGAAAGACGAATTGATGAAATTCTGCAAGAAGTGGCAAGCAAAGGTCATCAAGAAGTTTATAAGTCACCCTCAATTTTGGTGGAAATTGAATCCTGAAACAATTAATATCTAAAAGGTCAAAACATCTAATGTATAAAGTTCATAGGTTATAGGTTATTATCAAAACAATTGGTTGAATTTGATTATACCATCAACAATGTTGATAATAATTTATCGCGATTGGTACTTTTGAAAAATTAAGTATTGTCCGGAAATTTCAAACTGCATGTTCGATTTTCCTATATTGTGACTGTGTGACAGCGCCTGTGACAGGGTCTGTGACAGCCCTTATGATAGTGTCTGTGACATGGCTTGTGACAGGTTCTGTGACATGCCTTGTGATAGGTTTTGTGATAGTGCTTGTGACAGGTTCTGTGATAGTGCTTGTGACATCGCTTGTGATAGTGCTTGTGATAGTGCTTGTGATAGAGTTTGTGATAGGTTGTGTGACAGACAGCGTTGTGACATAATTGTAACAACACTTGTGACAGGTTGTGTGACAGCGCTTGTGAGCGGGTGTGTGACAGCCTGTGTGACTTGGGATATGTTCATAACAACATATATCGTTGAAGAACTAACATGTAGTGTGATTATTTGCAGAGCATTCTGTTGCTCTTTAAGAATTTTAATGAAGAATTAATTGATTACATTTCACTGTGATAGGGTGTGTGACAACACTTGAGACATGTAGTTTGAAAAAATCTGCAGTGAGCAGCTACACCACTTTATTCTGCTACCAATTGAATACATTTCATTCAACATAACTAAACAGTGATCAATTCATAACAAATATAATGAATATAGATCTAGTTATAAAATCTCCAATGTAACTGCCTATGTGTTTGGTTCTGTGACTAGAGAAAACTATATCGCATTGTTGCAACTTGTCATGTTGTTCCTACCCAATTTTCCACACCTACCACACTTTATCATCCTCCTCCCACCTTCAACCTTACTTTTGTACAAGGTGGCCGCCTTGTGATAGGGGGCTGAACAACAATATCTAACTTTGGAAGCTCTAACGGCTTGGCAATAGATGAAATAGGAATAAGCGGGTAAGAATAAGTTTCACGATACTTCTGTCTACAAGCAGCAAGAATATAACAAATGAGTTAAAAACAGATTACTATGCAAAAATGAAGAAAATAATACACACTGGAAAAGAAAATACCTTTTCAGAAAAACACGACATAGTCATAGGGAGAGGAACCATGTGCTTGAATAGCGTAGAGAGCATGAGAACAGGGGAAACCCTTAGTACTCTATTCACCACATGAACAATAAGATATTGACAAATTCATCATAACTCTATACTTTATGCAATGAACTTCATAAACATAAGAATCTGATTTGCTAATATTCCAATGTCTACCATCACCCAAGTTGGTTTTCAGTTGCAGTTCCATCTTTGGACACAAAATTGAGACCCAATTCTTTGCCTCTTCTTTCCGAGCCGCAATAAGTTCCATAGACTTCACATGAATAGTCTCATTCATCTCAACAATTGGAAGACTTTTCATAGGTAACAACCAGTTGTTAAAACACTCTACCATGTTATTTGTCATCTCACCATACCTGGAAAAGAAATAATAATATCAGTCTAAAAAATGTCAGAGAACCAGCCACACCACCTGTCACACTTCCTGACACAACACTTATCACACCACTAAGTCGCACTACAGCCACATAACCAGTCCTAGTTACATCAACAAAAACCAATCACACCACCAGAAACATATATAACAAACAAAAAAACATTGGACAACAACAAAAAAGTTGCATAAAACATACCTTTGACCCTTGAAAAAAGCTGCACACCAACTCTCCTTTGGAAGATCTTCCAAAAAGTCCTCAATTGATGAGCCACCTTCTGCGAGCAACGCTTCCATATTTTCTTCATATGCATCAACTGTGCGAGAATAAGCACATTGCATAAACAAATTAGAGATCTTATGCTTGCGGTAGGCATTGGCGGTATAACGGCCTTCCAAATTAGCAAGAAGATGCCTGAAACAGAATCTTAAAGGATTTTGACGAAAGACTTTTGGATATGCACCAAGAAGGCCGGTATTTCAATCTGAAATAAATGTGACCTCACGTGAGAAGTACTTCGATAGCTGAAGAGACAAAAAACTCGAGGAAGAATCTCCAGTTACTCTCAGATTATGCATCAACAATGGCATAAGCTACCGGATACATACCTGAAAAACAAAATTAGTCGAAACAGTCACACTATATGTCACAGTCCCTATCACACTACCTATCACAAAACTATCCACGGTCACAATATCTATGTCACACTACTTATCACACTATCAGTCACAGTGCCTGTCACACTACCAGTAACAGTCAAAGAAAAATAAAAGATAGAGAAAGTACCACTATTTCCATCTTTGGAAGTTGCAGCAAGAAGTTGACCTTGGTATTTGTTGGTGATGAATGTCGCATCAATGAATAGAAGAGGTCGGCAAGCTTGAAAACCCTTTATCCAAGCTGAATATATAGTAGGTGTGATAGAGTGTGTGACAGATGGTGTGACAACAGGTGTGACAAACAGACATACAATGGAAATACACAATTCAAAATCACAAAAACCTTGTGATATAACTCAAACAATCTTGAATATGAAAGTCATAGATCAATCTAAACCAGTACATTGAAGCATTCATGAAGAAAATATCAGCAAAAACCAAAACGAGTAACAACAACAGCAAAAACCAAAAATCAATTTGCAAGCAAGAAAAATCATAACCAAAATCCAGTAGCAAGCTCAAATTGGAATTGAAATACAAAAACAAGATGCATGATCAAAACGGGAAAATTAAACGAAGGAAGCATAACTAACAGCACGAATAAGAATTGAATTGAAACAAATTAGTTCTCTAAAAATCAAATCAAATTGTGCCGAAACTAACCTGAATTGACGGCGGCGGCGGCGGCGAAGCTTGCATGAGAGCAACAAACTTGGAGAAAGCTAGAACATATCAAAATGAAAGAGAGTGACGACGGTGAGAGCGAAGCTTGCAGGAGAGTAACCGAACTTCGAGGAAGCTAGAACTGTCAGAATGAATGAGCGAAAATGACGGTGGCAACGGCGACGACGGCGGGGACGCTAAGCTGATACAGTCGGCGGACGAGAGGATCAAAGGCGTGGGAGGTTTTCTGAATTCAGAATAGGAAGCTTCGGTGTTTTTCGTCAAATTCGGTTACACTGATAGTTAGAGAGAGAAAGGTACAACGGTCATAAAAATATGAAAAAACTGACTATTTTATAATTTCTTCAAATTTTGTTAACTATTTTATAATTTTCATATAAAATAATTGACCATTTTATAATTAGATTATTAATGGTGATGTTTTTCTAATTGATAATGAGAGATGTCACTTTTTTTCTAATTTCCCCTTTGTGTTATTTTCAGTATTTTTACTATCCGGACCGGGCTTTAGTATGAGTCGGGCCAGGCTCGGGCTTTCACAATTTCAGGTCAAAACCCTGGTGTACCTAGTATCACTCACACTTGATAATTTATACTCTAAAAAACCCTCACTCCCACAAAAGTTATTATGATGAAGATGAAGAACGTAAGGGCAACTCCAACAATGGTGCTAAACTTTGGTATTGGTCTTAAAATAGAACTTTCCATCTCCAACATCCTGTTTTAAGGGGTTTTAGTTTTGGTTTAATATGACTTGGACCTAAATAAGTCTTATATCTAGTGATTTTCCAAGACTAAAACTTCAACAATGCATGGGCCCGCATTAATTCAAGTATGTCATAACACCTTCATATAACACTCAAAATCATATTTTAATCAATAATTGTGTATATAGCACTCCATATAGCACATAATTGTTGGAGATGGAGAAATGAGTCATATATGAATAGTGCAATGAGAGGTGCTAAAATAAAAATAGCACCCTAATAGAGCTTATGGTTGGAGTTGCCCTAAGGAGGAAGAAGATACTGAATATATTGTTGGGACACAAAAAGAAACAAGAAAAAGAGTTTGACCACCAACTGAATAGGATTGGGAAAAAGGCTGTAATTTTAGTGAAGTTCTTGAGGGTATTCTATGACCTGATAATGAGAGTGAGTTCAACAAAGAACCCCACTGCTCATAAAGCCTTCCATAATGTTGTAGCAATACAAATGGAGATTAATGCATTATTCGTGCCTAATGAGGAGATAGATGGGAGTGGAACAAAAGATCTAATTATGGAAATGGCCACAAAGAAACAAGCTAAATTCTAAAAGTATTACGGTTGCATTGAAGACATGAATCAGTTGTTGTTAGTTGCCTTAGTGTTGGATCTTGGGTTCAAGTTGAAGAATATAACTCATATATGTAACACTCAGCTTTGCTACACTGCTTCTCAATCAAAAGTCAAAGCTAATTTAGTCAAAAAACTATTGGTGTCCTTAACTGATATATATATATATATATATATATATATAACATCAAACTTTGCTTCTTCTAAGAGTTTGAGTTCTAGAAGCAATACTGCAGCAAGTATTGTTGCTGGAAGCACAAATTGTACAACATAATCTTCCTCCAAGTCCAAGACTGTGAAGTAGTCAGGAAAAACGACCGATATGATGGAGCCTTGGAAAAAAACTCTTGTTGAATATGATGAAGTTGTGGTTGTGAGTGAAGTTGATAGATATCTCCTTGATCCGATTGAGTACCGGAAGTAGAGTGGTTGATCCTTTTAGGAGTTCTCTCACTCCTAAAACGGTAGAAGCACTTATTTGTTTGCAAAATTGGATCAAGAAGAATGATCAATTTGACATTGAGTATTATCCAACATCGGAAGAGCTTGAGTTTTATGAAAATATGGAGAAAGGTTACAAAACTTAGAATTTGCCTCTTTTAATACTTAGTTACTTACTTTTATTTAATTTCATACTTCCCTTGATTGATATTTGGTACTTCTTGTTGTAAATGAATGCTTGCAAATGCAGCCAAGAGAAGAGCAAAGGAAAAGGAAGCAAAGACCAAGAGAAAAAAGAAATTTGTGGTTGAAGAAGGTGAAGATGAGGCACCGGCGCAGGTTGTGGCAGCAAAAACAACAAAAGAGAGCAAAGGCAAGTCAGTCAAAGTTGTTGGTGCTGCTAGGCCTGCTCTTGTTACTGCTAGGCTTGCTCAAACTCCCTTTGCTAATGTTGGAGTTGGAAGCTCCAACCCCAAGCCTCTAAAAAGCCTATAAAAATGATTCTTGCATGCAAGAAATCAAAATGTATCAAGTTTATTGAACTGAGTTTAAACTTTAAAGGCTGAATTAGTGATGATTGTAATGTAAATGTGTTTCCTTTAAAGCTTGTTTTTTTGAATATTTTTTTACTTGTTCTTCATGGTGTTGGACTGTTGAGATCTGGTAAGTTGTTGAAAATTGTGTTGTATACTTTTATTGTTGTTGAATTTTATAGGGAAAAGATGAATAATGGAGCAAAGGCAGAGAGGCTGCAGAGGACTAAGAGCTTGAGAGGAGCTACTGACTTGCTGTGGTGTTGCCTACTGTTTAAGTAATTAAGTCTTTTAAATTTCTATTTCATTTCTGCTTTTTGTTGAACTCAATGAACTATTGATAATGGAACTATTGATTTTTGTTAGACATTTAGGTTGAGTGTAATGGTTTACACCTAGTATTTAAATTAATTTATGTTCAACTCAGACTCTAGAGCATAAACTTGAGCAGTTGAGCTATTTGCGTGATAGAATGATGGACTTATGTTTATTTGCTTCAGTTGGACCTATTTGATTGCCAATGTGCCATCATGCAATTTAAATGTTTAATAAGTTCATGTTCATCACTTCATTGTGTATTTGTGTTTATTTGATTGCATAATGGATTGCTTGCAATAGAATTTTTGGAAAAATAAGATTACAAGCAAATTACTGATTACATGAACAGTCTGATGAACACTGTAATTGACTCAATTGAACTATAGACTATAGTACAGATTTAGGCTCGTTTCGGACCGTTGGGCCAACCCGACTCGGACCGGTCCCAACTAGTTACTCTAAAATTTAACAAAAACCCAGCCCAGAAAAATGGTCACCGTCCAGTCCCCGTTTCTGGCAAAAGTGGCTGGTTCCGGCCCGAGCCCACCCTTAATCTCAGGTCTTCTATTTTTCTTTTGTGACATTCTAATTAAGGGATCTGTGGACATCATGTAGTATCATAACCACTCTTATGTTTCCTTATCAATGTTATGTAGCCATCCACATTCTAACATATCAAATTCCTAGCTACCCTTTAGTCATATTGCTGAATATCTACAGCCGCCATCTATTACAGGCTCACAGCCGAAGGGAGTCATTCGAAATTGGTGAAGATCGATATATACTCGAATGAGGAATGCTATAGCTAGTTTACAAGAATGAAGGGATTGACAAAGATGTAGTGGTAAGCTCCTCCTTGGCTGCTTCGCTGCTTGAGTTCAGATTTCTAGTCTGGAAATCTAAATTTCTTGCTTCCTCTGTTCCTTCCCTTGTGTAAAGGACTAGGTTGAGAGCATCAGCTTCTAATCTCTTCAATTTAATGAAGTCTGATTTGATTAAAAAAAATCGTATAAGCTTATAATACTTGCATTCTGTAAGCAGTGATAAGTGTAAGTAGTTTTTCTCACGCATTCTTGCCTTCATGCATTCGTCAGACTAGTTGCAATTTTATCCGCAAATTGAATAGTAAATGTTTCAGATAGCCATTTCCAAAGAATTATACATTGCCATGTATTCATTTTTTGTCTATAGAACAATAATGTAAGAAACAGTACAGATTATGATTGAGCCAACTGAAATACTGAATTGTACAAACTTTCCTGCATCCATACAGAAGCGAGCCATCGTAGCATTATTAATCTGCATATCAGATCTTGATAACTCAGCGCGCAGGCTGGTTAGTTTAATTACTGGAGGCTACCGTCGGTCATGTCTTTGAAAACTTCATTGCACCTTCAATGATATCTATCTTTCTCATGATCGCTCTTTTTGCAAACACACGCACTACTGCTTCGCAATGATCTAGCTAGTTTCTTGAGTATGAAATCGTATCGATCTAATTATATTGATCGGAGTCATCGGACCACCATCAACGAGCGAGGTCACCTTGACACAGGCCCTCGTTTCTTTTGGCGTCGAATTTGACTCGAGGCGGAAGATGAATGGGCTTTACTCAGATCTGCATCCACACCCTTTGTATTAATCAAAGAACGGAAATAAATAAAGAGTGAGAGAATGACAATTGACAAGTATGGCCTAACTTAATGGATATTGCATGCGGCGTAACGTGTAGGTGGGCAATAAAAATTGTAGGAGGTTTGTGATTCTGGCCAATTAATAATGCAGCTACCGGAGATGGAGTGACCAATTCGATCTGACTCGGTTTCTAGCTGATTGATTGCATAGTATACCCAAGTTAGGTTTTAGGCCATACATTGTATTCTTGGATTGTAGAAGATGACCAATCATATAAGACTTGTTCTTCTGCAACCACTAACGTACTAGACGATTGATGCACCAAACTTTAGTTTTATCTTGATTGGTTACCGATTGGAAAGTATGGAAAATTTGCTCAACATGAGATATGATTCATGCAATAAAGGGAACAAATAGACATAGTTGCGATAAGCATTTTAATGGCGCCATATCCAATCCATAAAGGAGTGGGTACATAGTAGGTAGTAACTTGTATTCATTAGCCATGAGTCGATCAGTGACCTGAAAATATTAGGTCGTCTGGAGAGAGAGAGAGAGAGAGAGGATATGATGATATAGTTGAACGTGAAAATTGTATAAGCCCTAATAGTGTATAATATACTACATCTACTTGCCTAAATTTGTAATATAATTCTTAATAAACTACTAATAATAACATACAACAATTTGGTTTATAAAAAACTTACTTTCTAATTTAATAGAATAAATTATGACTAAAAGTTACAAATAAACGTAATATGATGACAAGTTATCACATGTCATATGTTTTTTCCCCATTTTCATTGTAAGAGAATTTAAAATTTATTCTAAATACCACATGTCACATCTATATGTATATCTATTATTGTCTACTAAGAAGCTACGTGCTACTTCCAATTAGAAATGTGTTATTGTCGACTAGGAGGCTATCTGTTACTATCAATTATGAAACTAGTTGCTACTATCGACTATGAAACTAACTGCTACCATCGACTTGGAAGCTACTTGCTACTGTCAACTTGGAAGACAATTGCTACTGTCGACTTGGAAGACACTTACTACTGTCGACTGAGAATGTACATGCTACTATCGACTATGAATCTAACTGCTACTGTTGATTGAAAAACTAGTTCCTACTGTGGTTTTTGTGGTAAACAAATTTTGAAATACAAAATTTCTCAAAAAATATACAATATGATACTTAAATGAAAGTCTATGAGGAACAACTTTATCTTAACTCACCTCCAAATTATCGGTGGTTTGTTCAAAAAACATAAAATTGCTAGAAAAAAAAACTAAAAAAAAAAAGAGAGAGAAACTTGTTAGATATGAGAGTGGCAGATTAGTAACTTTCACAAAAATAATGGTATTTTTGACATTTAGCATTAATTACTTAATCAGTTTTAGGTCTACTAATTTTTTGGCTTGAACTTATATCATAATTTGTATAAGAAATATGGAATATGATTTTTTAGTTAATTCAAATGTTCTTAGAATATGGATTTCTGAATTTGGATGAATATTGTTTTCTCCCTTTTTGTACAATTAGGTATCATGATCCAGCATCATGCTCGGACCTGGGGTGAGGCCGCACCAACCGCCGCCTCAAGCACCACTTTCTTGCCCATTATATATGTATATATGGGGGATCGAGTGCAGACGTCGCTGCTTCCGGCAACCGGCGACACACAACAATGGCGCAGAAGGTGTCGACGCTCCTGTCTATCCCAGCCGGAGCTCCATCGTCTGCGCACGACGGTCGAAATCTACAAATTTCCATAAAATTCAAGTTTATAAGAAATTTGCAGATTCCAGCCGTCATGGGCTGACAATGGAGCTCTGGCCGGGAGGGGGTTGCACGGCAGGCACCATCCGCGTCGTCGTTACGCGTCACCGACGGCCGGAAGCGGCGATGTCCGCACTTGCGGACTTCTTCTCTTGATCCTCTATATATATAGATAATTTATATGTCTATATATTTATATAGAGAATTTTTCACAACTTTCTTAATTAATGGTTTGGTTGCTCGATCAAAATTTTCTCTTCCATGACATTTATTATGTTATAACTTTCTCCCTCGCTTTATCTAGACTAAATCTCTCATAATTTCAAGAAGATTGATGTTATTTCATATTTTTCTTGTATTCGTACGTACATTATGAATTTTGGTTGTTTTGCAATTGTTGTTTTAAACTTTTAGATTATTTATCCTTTTTTTTGTACTAGATGACACTATTTTATAATCCGCTTTAGGTCTTGAAATTTCAGATCCAGCCTTGTTCAGCATTCGGTGCGAGTTGATTTTGCCACTAATGTATTATAGTTAAGTCTGAATGCATTATGCATACGTAAGTTCTTAAAATTTAGACGATTTAGGGCATCTTCAAAAGACTAGTTATTTTGAAAAAAATTGACTTTTTAACAAAATGTTTGATAATTTTTATCTTCATCAGACTAGTTATTTAAAAGTTATATTTAGCTTTAGCTAAAAATTATAGTCAAATATAGCTACAGAGGAAAGAGAAAATAACTTTAGCTAAACTATATTTATGTGTTGAAAATTAAATTAACTTAAAAATAGTTATTAGTGTTGAAATATAACAATGATATTATTTAGTTAAATGCTATTTTTAACTATGTATATAAAATGCTCTAACATGTATATTCTTTTCTGCTTCTTATTCATCTTCTCTTATCGAATCCAATCACGTAGCCTCGGCTTGCTTACTCTATCAGACACATTTGTTAATTAGTTAATTTAAACAAATAAACGAACTTAATCAGTTGCGACTATACGACGACTTAAGTGACAAGAATCATCAATGATATGGCATGCATGGTGGATTGCACATTAATGGAGATAAGCCTACGCAACGTTGCTAGGTGTCGAGAGTTGGTTAAATTTTAGTTGCTAGCTATAGATGGTGATGTATATATGCTTCCATGTGCATTCTGATCCTAATGAACTACGTGAGAAACCATATATGCCCATGTATTAAGTTAATGCTACCTTTTAATTACTTTGCATGTTGTTTATCCAAACATTCACGCACTTTATTTAACATGAATCACAGTTAATGTCTAATCATATGATCGATCAGTAAAGTTATATCGTCCTCGTAATCCATTCACGGTATAAAAATCAACTCGATCGACTCAGTGTCAATAGTTAAATCTACGTTTTATTCAGTTCGCGCCCCAGTTTCTGATCGATGCTCGAGTCAAATAGTTTAAGCTTGTGCCACAAATTCGAACTAGCTAGAACTCGTTAAGAAACATATTAGCGAGTTTAATCAACTCGATCAGTATATTCATTTAAACCATAGCTGACTCTGTATACCATACAGTTCGGTTACATATGCATCTGAATTGTGCTGATATATTGTCTTTCTTTGGGGCAAAAGTGAGTGTACGTAGGTAATAAGATATTAGAAAGTGAGATGCAAAGGTAGAGCAAGAATCAAAGCCAAGTCCAATACGGCGATACTAGATAGGGATTCAACTTTGCCCTTTCACTCATTAAATTACTAAGAATTTATGCAAGAGCCACAACCCCGTGCATATAGTGACAAAAAACCTAATTTAGAATCTGACCTAATTAAGCTATTGGGATCGAGAAAATACGTCAAGGATTCCATATAGAATATATATATATATATATATATATATATATATATAGTTTACCAATCAGTTGCAAGTCTTCAGCTATAGGTTCGTGGTTTGGTGCCTCATGCCGGAAAAGCATGTCATGATAAGAATTTTTAATGTTTGTGGTACTCGAAATCTGAATTTTATATATGATTCAATTCATGCGTATGAAATTGTTGCATAATATATAAATAAACCATAAAATTTAGAGATTCTTAGCCAAATAAGTTAACGATTTATAGTGTTTATACAACCACAACATAGCATGTTAGCTTAAAAGTATAATGGGGAGCTAGCGAAGTTGGATAGCTTAAGTTGTTGGTTGCACATGTTGTGCCAAAACAACGAGAGACACTTATTTTAGGGGTCGTATTATATCAAGTGCCAACAATAGCTCCAAACTCATTGTGCTTGTGTAGTTGTGTTCCTTTATGATAATTGGTTTTGCATTAAGAATGCGGTCACCGTTTTTGAAGAAACGTACCCTCGTCAACATCCAAGTCTCGTTGCTGGATAAAAAGTTGTATAATATGGTCCAATCAATCTTCTAATTATTCTTCATAAACTATAAGAACAAGATAATACAACTTAATTTGGTCTATCCCCCAACACATGTCCTCCCCTTAATTCATGATAATGCTCAATTATGTGTGACAATAAGCCGCAACAATCGTGCATTTCTTTCTTTAACTTCTTTTCTGCATAAAAAAATTTTTTGTGAGGAACCGAACTCGACTCACTTCATTTGTTTAAAACAATAATGAACCCATATAATCCTACGTATGCTCCAGTTATTTGACTGAGTCACTTTATTTTATCTTATTATCATTGAAGATGAAATATACCTAACATAACTAACATAAGAATCCGAAACATGACGACCTATTTGTGACCATGTGCAAAACGGGTACTTATTTACTTACATATATAATCAATGTAATGACCTTTGAGTGCAATTCTAATCAATCTAACCAGTAACTAATTACACCATTTGAGCCTTTGAGGTGGGTTTCCTTAACCAGTGCCTAAGTACGGAGGTCGAACTCTTTTCTTACTCTTTTGAGTTGTGAGTTGTGACCATGCTTTCTTAATCAATAAAAAAAATGCTCTCTAACTTATGAAAATTAAAGTGGTCTTGTAGGCAACCAAGATTGAAATAGGAATGAGTTAGATTTCACGGTTTATTAAGATACTAAATTATTTTCTGAAGTTGTTTAAAGCTAATTTCATTTTGTACCTAACTATCGGTCTCAATTCACGCCTTCTTTTATGGTGGCATAGAAAAGCGTATTCAACTTGTAAATAATGTTGGTGAGATCAATCTTTTCGCTAGACTAATCACAAATGTAAAATGTCTAAACTGAATGATGTCTTCAGCACCGATATCGATCGTCCTCACGAAAACACAACTAGTCATGAAACCCTAGTCCCCTAGAGGTGCCTATTGCTCCAATGATTAGATTATATAATTTACAAGTATTTTTGCCAAAACATTTAGATCCAAAGTAGATCTTGGTTCATGATGCTATCTCCCCTCAACACGTTACGTTATAGGAATGGCTCAAGAAAACATAAAAAAAGTGACCAATCCTCAGAACACATCCAAGATTCCATGTTTTCATAGCCGTTGGTATCTGTCGACAGTTGACCATTTGACTAAAAAGCCCTCACACATATTATAATTAAAGGGGCAGAAGGGGGTCATTAAGCGAATATTCGGCGGGAGAAGTTTAGACGACATGAATCAATTATATTAAAATGGGGAGCTGGGGACGAGGGGAATTAGATGGTCTAATTAAGGTGGTTTTTAGGTCACGAAAAGTCTAAGGTTCCCATGTGACATGATTCAAGAAAAGTCCCTCAAGTCAAATAGTCACATATGAGTGAGTTGCGGGTAAAAGAAGACTATAGTGTCTATATGTCATGTCTTTCTCCATCCTATTCCATTTCTGGCTCCTTACTTATGGACTTTAGCAAGGGTCTACTTGGTCTTCCTTTTGTCTCGCTTTTTCTAGGAAGCTAAATTGCTCCAACACCAATCACAGTATGATACCACTCATTAATAATCTTGTTATTATTTCGTGAGTTCAATTCATAACCCTTTCACTTACGTAAGTGCAGACTATTCTTACAAACAAACATTTACTTTTACTCAACGAGATTTAAATAATAATAATAATAATAATAATATGTATTTGAAAACCAGATAAGTTCATAACATAACACCAAATAACGTGTTTAGATTCTTTCGACCAAAACGAAAAATCATCCTGGATTCAAAAGAAAGACACGTTTCCTAGCACACCATGAGACTAAAAAGGTGGTAAATTCCAACTTGAGTTTCCCTGATTGAAACGTTAGGGTTTTGGCTAAGTTCTATTTTGTTGAAAATTGTGAACCACACTAAGTAAAAGATCAAGAACACCAACCCCTGAAGGAGGCATTATCTGGGAAGGTGAGGCAGCCGATGATGGCAGGGATTTGTAGAGCCCCCCATGATCCTAAAGAAAATCTCGAGGAGAGGTCTCAAAGAGATAAAGGGCACTTTGGTAACGTCACCCCTTTTACACGCAAGCCCTGGCGTCGCAACTAATTTGACGGGCCATGCGGTGAGCGCCTGACCTAGATACCACCCCCAACCCACACGAACCCAAATTTTTATTAAACTTTTCTTTTTCTTTCGAATTTTTTTTGAAAGGTGTCTACATTTTAGATTTTTAGTGCACTAAAAAATTAATATTTTATTTACGCGTCGGATGCGCGTCAGGAAAATAGGAATAGGGTTGGGAGAGAGAGGCGGATAAGGTTAGGAGGGAGGCTGCCTTTGCCACATTTTGTTTGTTTTATTCATTTATACTCGCGATATAATCTCTTCTACCTCCATTATGGTCCCAACTCCCCATTATTAAGGTTGCAATCATCAAATCAATGCTTTCCTTGATTTGTTCTCTAACTTCCTAATTTTCCTTTTCCCTCTTTTGTTGGAATTGTTTTCCCCTCATCATTAGTTCGTTACATTCAAAAATTATAAGCCCCTAGGTGCATTAATTAAGTAGAGAAATCTAAATCCTAAAGTCATTTTATTTTTGCAATAGAGTAGTTTCGATGTAAGGTTCAAAAGAAAAAAACTTAAATCCATGACAAAAATGAAGTCCATAAAACAGATTCAACTACATGAAAAGAAAGTAATTAAAATGAACAAAATGTTGTAAGAGAATTACTCTCTGTAATCTTACGGTGTATCTTGTCTTAATTAATATATGTTAATCTAAATAAGGAATGATATATAATCATTTATTATACGAGATACTCAATGTAATGCATATATAAATATCTCTTTATCAATGAATAAAGATGATGTTTCTCTCTATTTTGATGCGTATTACATTCATTTGTAACACATTATCAGCACGTAGTTCTAACCATGAATTCTTAAATCTAGAACCCTAATTTCTGAAAAAAAAAAAATTTCTTTTGCCATGAAAATAATTCGGCAAAAGAAGACGGAAAAATTCATTCTGCCATGAAAATATTTGGCAAAAGATGACTGAAAAAAAAATTGCAGAAAAGATGAAGAAAAAAAAAAGAAGAACTTGGCACCTAGAAATCGTTAACTTGGCACCTAGAAATCGTTTCTGGGCACCCCTCCTCTCATCTGTCTTGATCAAGCTTCCTCTGCCAGTCGATGTCATTCTCGTGCTCGCTTGCACGAACCCTAGCGTTGCCACGCA
Source organism: Argentina anserina (assembly GCF_933775445.1). NCBI lineage: Eukaryota > Viridiplantae > Streptophyta > Magnoliopsida > Rosales > Rosaceae > Argentina > Argentina anserina. The sequence continues at coordinate 8,030,534 of NC_065873.1, read as the reverse complement.
CGCATGCTCTCACAACCCAGAACAATGGCGATACAGCGATGACGTCAACGTCATTTGGCGCCCCTGAGCACGCCGTAGCGCCGATCTCCAAGGCTGAAATCCCAGCTTGGCGACATCCTCTTGTAGCGTCACACTCGACGACGCAGTGCTGCTGGATCCGATCCTAATCCGGTTTGGTCTTCACAAATCTGACCCAACTGGTTTTGAGGTATTTCTTACCTCTCGGGTAAATTGGTAAAAGGGGCATGGTAATGTTTTCTCCAGGTAAAAAATTACAATACAAAATCGAATGGTGAGAGTCACTTTGCGACGTATTTGTGGATTCAAGCATGATCGTGGAAATCAAGCAAGATCAACACATATACGTTGTATATTTGGCAAACAACCAAGTATGTTTTAATTAATATTGCTGCTTTCATACAATTTAAATTCCTCTGAATTTTGTCTTTCAACTTCAATTTTCCTTTTTAACTCGATTCTTTCACTTATTGGGTGGTATACATGGATATGATTCCCCTGGTATTGAGTTTTCGGAGTGGCTGGGAGTGCCGTTATTACCATCCGTAGCCGTTGTGTGTAGCTACATGTTTGAAAAAAATGGAACAAACATCGGGTTACGACGTAAATTGTCGCTTATACCATTGGTTTGTTACGAAAATTGTCACGTATACCATTGTGATGGAATTTGTCACGGCTATAATTGAATTGAGTTACCACACTTTGAGACTTGACCTACAATTCAGTACTTGGAAGTTGTATCAGATTTTGATACTAATAAATCTTCCATCTTGTTGATTGCAACATGCGCCTGAAATTTGGCATTTTCATGTTGGATGTGTTTATGCATTTGGTCCGGATTAATTTCCTTTGGTGCAACATTGTTTCATGGAAAAACAGAAACAATATGGTCAAAATATACAACAGTGAGATATGCGAAGTTCTTGAAACAAGACACTTATTATATGGAAGAACATAATAATACTTCTCACTATTACACGGATTACAAAAACAATTATACATTGCGATTATTAGAAGAAAACAATGAAACATAAATGCTTCGGTTAATAGTCTGAATGACTACATATCCGTTTATTCCCAAATTTATCTGACTAATGTTACTTAGTCAATACATTTTTAATTGGTTCATGGTCAAGATCTCAATACAATTGTTGGCTATAAAATTCTCATGAAGTTCAAGTAAACGAACATACGAGAATGTCTCGGTGAAATTATGCTTTCATTACCAAAAGAAATATGTTAATGTAATGTAACGTATTACATTCTATATGGCACTACCTACATAAGTACACGATTTTAATTGTGGCATAAGTCAGAGTTACACGATCTTTGTGTGGCGCAATGCATACTTATATGATCTTTGATATTGTTATTATACATATGTTTCGGTTCTCCATAATCTTTGGCGGATTAGGTCATCATCTATTGATTTTGATCAAAACTTTGCAAACTGGCATTGCAAAACGCCGAAGGACTCCGAGCCATGAGCATTTGCTCTCGGCTTTATTTCGAACAAACAATTCTTGTTGTAGCATATTTATGCCTCGTTGGCATGATGAAGCCTTGATTTATGTCTTGTTATGACATGGTTCCACCTTATTTTGGTGATGATTTGTAGTGTTACACGTCATTTAATGCACTATATATTCCATTGTTTTAAAATATTGTGATGTTTTCACAAAGTTCGAATTGAACTAATGCTCGTAAAAGATAAGTGGCAAACTATAACAGGTTCGCGAGTTACGGCCCTAGTAGTATCGCCAAGATATTCTGTCCGCTGTCCACTTTTACTCCTAATGGCATAAAAAATTGGCCGACCTCTTGTCTCGGGCCCTAGGCATCCAACACCCCCTGCAGCCCCCTGAGTACCCTTGTATAGCCCCCCGCAAGACCCTCGCAAGGCCTCCGCAGTCCCCTGCATGGCCCCCTCACGAACTCCTAGCCTTTTGGCTCTATATTTTGACGCCAGCAACCCTTTTGGGTATATCAAAGCAACACTGATAATTGTATTTGGATATATAGTGTATATGGATGATATTAGCATGTCAAAATCACTCATGAATGCCGTTTAAGGGTCCTAAAACTCTTAAGTAACGTTTGACGGTCATTCATAACTACTTTATTGCACTTGCTGAGCTTTATATTGTGATATTTATTTATCTTGACCTAAGATTTTTGTCTCTACATTCTTGTATATGAATATGTTTAAGAGACATTGAGTGCATATCTAAAACAACTTAAAATTATTTATGGATATAGTGTTTTTAATCCATTGTGACAACAATGCCTATGTCATCATATAAAATCAAATAGTGGTTTAAAGCTAAAGTTTAAATGTCTAATGATGTTATGATTCAAGTCACATGTTTTTATGGATCAAGAGAACAATTAAACATATGAATTAGTTTTGCCATAGTAGTTGTCTATGTTGATGAATTAACAACGAACCATGACTAAACTGGTGAGACAATAAGCTACTTGAAGGCAATATTTGTGCCAACATTTATCACCTCGAAACTCATTGTGAAAAGAGTTCTTATGCATCACTTCTAATGATGGAGTGCATCTTATTAGTCGAAATAGTGTGAATTATATCATTTCGCGTTACTATGATTCGGTTTAATGAATCGGTGATTCGTATAAGCTATTTTGAGCAAAAATGTTATACGGATCAAGATAATTCCTCTGATATAAAGGAGACGTAATCTATGCGTTAACAAGTGCATAACCCCCTATGATCCTTAATTAACTACGCTCAACATTCAAGTTTATTCTTTAGCAAAGTTTAGGAGTGACATACACCCTCCTACACTAAAGAGAATGATATATAAGATGGAAGCCTAGATCGGCTTATCATGATTCACTTTGAGAATAAAATATATTGTGGTAATACATATTTCATGTTTAAACTCAAGCCATAACACGTTGATGTTATGGAGCACCCAAACAATGACTAAAAGTCGGAAAAACCTAAAAGTTTAGGATTTCCATATTGTGGACTTGTCATTGTGAGGACCGGTTCACATACTTTTCGGTGGTCTGGGGGTGCTACTTGCAGCCACTGATTCCTAACATCTAAGGCTACCTACTCACAAAAATTGAGCCCATGTGGAGACATGGAACATGGTGAACCGCTCGACACAAGTGGTCATTGACCTCCGGCGAGTATTTTGGCCGGTTCGGTGTCTTTCCGACTGGTTCCGGTAGTGAGGCTGGTGGTGGCATTGGATTCCTAACACCCATGTTTACTTGCTTCTAAAATTTCGTAGAATTTGGGGTTTGGAAAGTCAGTGAACTATTCAAGAAAGTGTAAAACAGAGGTTCGGTATTGGTTAATGATGTGTTCATGGTTCAACCGACATCTATATTGGGACCCATATATATTGATCGGTCTCATGCTTCACACAATAAACCAAATTGTTTTATGGAACTATAAGCTACGGCTTGTAGCGTGTCTTGTTTTACGGTATCCATTTATACCCCTCTCATTGATGTTACGGTTGTAACAATTCGCATTTAATGTTTCAAGTCTAACAATATGCATGTTTGTTAACAAATTATGTTAACATTTTATTGTATATATATATTATCTGCCAAATTGTGCCTTCATAAGCGCATAATGATGAGTTATTTGATGTTGAATTTTGTCTTTGAATAAAAAATGAACTTCTACCTATGTCCGCTTATAAAGACCTTAACAGGCGATCTCGTTTAGTCACTTTTGATGAGCGAGTCTCCCTGTCGTTAGGGGGAGAGAAAAATAGGTTTGTTCAAGTTAAACGACTTGGTTTTGCCGTGGTTTGTCCCACTAAGCCTCATCATGTTTCTAATGAGTCCCATAAATTAAAGTGACGAGATTAGATATATATGCTACAATTATGCCTGTAAGGATTGATGTCTAACAAATGGACACGTAGTCACTATTTGCTGGTGACGTGGTGACTCCAAAAATGTGGTATATGGTGCATTAGGTCGTGGTTCTCACGAAAGTGTAGAGAGACCACTTGGTTTGATAATACTTGTTGAATGCGAGTTATGCCACAACTTGATCTATGATCAATGATACTCACTTGTCTGTTTTCTTAGATGATGGTTATCATTGGGGGACGCCTCAATGTCAATACCAATCCAAATGAGATATCTCGAATAATGATGATGTTGAATGAGTTTGATGTCGAACCATGCATACTATATTGAAGCAAAATTCCAACATTGTATATTGGCCTACATGGAAAGTGCTATTCGACCGGATTAGGTGGAGTTGCGTAAGGTTGTAAGTGACTGGTCGCCCGTCTACCGCCTGGAAAGCCGTATGATCCAATTTTAACAAAGATATAGGTAATTGGTCAGGTAATGCCAACATCGCATATATAAATCCTATCGATTATATCTTTGTTAGGCGTAGTGAGAAAGAGAAGAGTTTAAACTCACCTTATGGCGCAAACTCTATAACAAAACACCCTGGAATCAAATATGAGATGGTTTTTTTTTCTCATAATGGATATCGTTGCACTCAATTACCTTGTCAGTTAAGTGGTTTCCAAAAGAATTTAATTTGCAGCTTGTGGTTATAGATCATCTCTGTTGGGACTAAGTTAAGAGATGTAGATAAAAATCATGAATATAATTGGTTTAAACCTAATTCAAGTGCCTCCAGACCACGGAGCGTATTAAATTAATTAAGGTAGGGATATTAAAATGAAGTATGATGAACCCTTAATGAACTAAGAGCCAAATGCTACAATTTCGAAGCTCATTGCTTAAAACTCATGGCTCACCACCTTGACCATCCAATTAAGTCTATTAGACTGGATAGTGCATGAGAATTCACTTTGAAGACTTTTTATTGCATGAGATAGATGTTGAACATCCTCTAACCCCATGTCATTCTGTAGAATTGATGAGTAGGAGCAACAATTAAGTGGTTACAACTTATAGCTAGGGCTCTCATTACACATAAGTAATTTATCCAAAACTATCTGGGGATATGCAATATTGCATGCAACTATACTTAGAATGAAAGGATCTTGAGAATACTAGGTCTCGAAAGTGATGACCATTATTAATGATTTTATCAATTGACTAAGGGAAATAAAGATGTTAAACTAATGCCTACGAGTATTCCATAAATCAGTTGAAGTCATGAGTTGACATGTTTCCGCCGTATGAACGACGATAAGTCTTAAGAGATGAAACTCTTCATACATAAGTACGATATGTGTATGCATGTACTTGTGTAATATACTTGACTTGACATCTCATAAGATCCAGATGATGGCTGAGTGTGCCTACACATATGTCAATGCTTGATCACAACACATTTATAACATCAAATCCTATATCTCAACACAAAATACACTTTAATGAAGCGATATCAGAATCTGCCTAGATTCATCGGTCAACTTCCATGAGACTTATAGGGAAGCTCACTCATTGGATAATGATTAATTTATTACTATTGGAAATATCTATGTGTCTACTTTCCAAGAACACTAACTATTTGATCATATATATTATAGTAAGTGAGTTATATTTGTTTTAGTAAAATAGTACGGATCTGTCCAGAAACTGTAGATGAGTCAACTTCGACGAAGCTTTGTGATCAGCTCAGAATGAACTAAGTTGTGAACCATATATCAATAGAAAGCTACGGGTGTCAATATTCCATACATTTTAACGGTTTATTTAGATCTACTGCATCAAAGAAGTTGTGACTGGTTAAGTGCATAAAGGTCATACCACGTGTGAATCTAATTTTCATTGCAAACTCTTGTTTTAAGTTGTTATGCAATTCTCTTTCTTTTGATCCATTTCTGGATAAATGTACATATTTGATTTAAGAATGTTTGGTGAGATTTGATATTCAAGTCATTGACCCATTACTACTTTTGAAGAATGTGAAGAGCGTTCGTTTACGCTATTTATCTAAACTCCAAGATTGAGTTACCGTTCATGGGAAGTTGTTTTGCAGATTTCAGGGGAAGTCTATACCACATATTATTTTCAACTGTAGTTGGTGCATTGTGTTTTTTTATCTTCGACCAAACTTTTTATTTTACCTAAGATGTTTTTGTTTTGCTTGATAAGTTTTTTACCGAGGCAACAATATTGCACCATGACACATTAGGATTGCGATACAAGGGGGAGTGTTGTAGGAGAATTACTCTCCATAATCTTCTATTGTATCTTTTCATAATTAGTATATGTTAGTCTAGTTAAGGAAGAATATATAATCCCTTATTTACATGATACTCATTGTAATGCCTATATAAAGGTCTCCTTATCAATGAATAAAGATGATGTATCTCCCTATTTTGATGCTTATTACATTCCTCTGTAACACAAAACAAAAAATAAAAAACACAAAACAAGCCCAACATATTGTATGACCAAGCGTAACTCACTGTTGGGGTAGATTCAACATCATAGCCGGAGAAAAGATGAAAAGACTTAGGTGGAGGCCCAAAACCCAAATGATCCCACCCAAGTAGTAGAATAGTAGACACACTGACACCTTCTAAAAAAACGCCGGACTTGAATCCCTGCCACCAACAACAACACCATTAACATCACCACTCTAAGTTTGCAACACCACAAGAAAGAAGCGAAGATGATTTACCCAAACACATATCAAATTTCTCAAATCTAATATTAGGTTGTTGTAATGGTGCCACCAAGAAAAACATTTATGATTCAACAACGAGTTAGGCCATTCATACTCGCCCTAAAACAAGTCGTCATACGTTCTAAATGTCCTCTCACCTTCCTCACAATAGCCATCATTGTTGCTCTCGAGAAGCCTACATATACACTGTTAATAACCATTCCACACTACCTTTTATAACTCCAACAAGACCATATCTACAATTCTATGTCCGGCAGCAACCCATGGTGTCAGCATACAACGGAGGCCGGTGAAAGATGATTGGGCGCTCTGGACAAAGAAAAACAAATGGAAAAGAGAGGTTGTTGTTCTTCTTTGCTCGAGACATATAAGTTTTGAGTTTTTTTTTTTAGAATATTCAGTAGGGCAGGACTTTCTGACACCGAAAAAACTGAAACCGGCCATAATCGAACCACACCGAAATCGAGAAACCGAAACCGGAAAGAACTGCCGCATCAGTGCTGGAAACTGAACCGAACCGAGTAATTGGTGCGGGTTATCGGTTACTGCTTTCAAAAAACTGATGGAAACCGAACCGAACTAATATTTATATATTATGGTATCGATAATATATAATGTCGGTTATCTATAAACCTAATCTTCTGCCTCTTTTCTTCTTCAGCCTCTTCGCTTTTCCTCTCAGACGCAAAACTTCCCATTCAATCGAGTTCCAAAGCAAGGTATTGTGCCCACTACCCAGTTCTATTTGATGTTTATTGACTTTAGTCACTTTACTTTACTAGTTTAGATTGATCTATTAATATATTTCTTGTTTTATATAGCATATCAATTAACTAAGAACTGGGTTGGATACAATGATACTTTAGTTTAGTTTGATCATGAAAGACAAGTATCAATCGATTGTTTAATTGCAAATAGGTTTAGTTTCTTTAATCTATTTAGGAGTTCTTTGACTCCTAAAATGGTTGATGCATTGGTTTGCTGCTATGATTGGCTAAGAGCTAAAAAAAATTGTGTCTTTACAATTTCAAGTCAGGAAGTTCTTGAGCTATACATGGAGTGTGAGGAAGTTGAGGCTAGTAAGAAACTAAAAAAATTATAGCTTTAGTACCAACATTTTATATTTTGCTAACTTATTTTACTAACATCATTTGCTTTGTTTTGCCAACTTATTTTACTAACATCATTTTCTTTGTTATGCTTTTTCAAAAGTTGAGAGACTTCAATTGGCTAATTAAATCAAGCCAATCAACCTTCAGCAACAGAGAATTGGGAGGTAATGCTATAGCTTGTATTGGGTGAATATATATAATGGGGTGTTATGCGAATATATTTGGTAATAAATATATACATGTAGAGATATGTGATTTTGTACAAGGTAATATGTGATTTTGATTTTTTTGTATGTGTACAATCATGCATGCAGAGATCTAATGTAATACTTGAGGGTTTTTGTCAACTAATCCTCATGTTAGACAAGTCTGGTGATGAAGCTCATGCGGTTTAATATTTATTTTGGTTAAGTTGATGTGTTTCAGCAAAGTACAATGTTTTTGTTTATTTAATATTTGAGTTATGAATTATTTATTTGGTGAATGTAACTTAATTAAAGTATTGAACTTTTAGCTTACTCATTCATTTTAATCTTTTTATTTTCATTAATCAAGTACGAAAATGTCAATAAAGATATTAGGTTTATAACCGAAACGAAACCGAACTGAATTATAGGTTAACCGAAACCACGGTTTCTATATATATTTTTCGGTTTTGATTTTAGAAAACATGAAACCGAGAGTTCGGTGTCGGTTTTCAGTTAGTGTCATAAACCGAACCGTTGGCACCGAGTCCAGCCCTAATATTAAGTTTGATTTAGATTAACATAGTTACAGTATAAAACATTTACACACTCTAGAAAAAATGAAAATGATATCACATGCTATTGTAGTAGACCTTAATCTCACCACTTCGCCATTACTACAACCCTACGTCACACTGACAATTACCAATGACATTGCCGCCAACTTCATCACTACCACAATAAAAGTATACAACTACAACAAAAGTTGTCAACATCTAACGCAATTGGCCTCCACTCAAGCTCCTTACAATTATCCCATAATTCGTTATTAGATCATCTAGGGTTGGCAATTTGGGCCGAAATTGCCAAACTATCCAAATTTCGAGCCTTCGACCAAAAACAAAATCCAAATTTCGAGTCTGTGCGAACCGAAATGAGCTGAATTTTCAGCCTACTGATACTTCGGCTCAGCTCAACCGTACAGAAACTCTTTAGTTGGCTCGGCTGTGGTATATGTATGAGTATAGTGTTGGTAAACCGAACCGACCGTATATGAATACGTACAAGTACAATGTCAATATACACAAAATAATTGCAAGAGATAGAGTTTAAACCCTTCACCTCTCATACATAAACTCTTCCACCAACCACTAGAGCACCATGCACTCTTATGACATATTGTACAAACAATATATTTATTCTCCAGTTTTGCTTCTGATAGAACTACCGTAGCCTCACCCTGTTAAATATTCATTCTTCCTCTTATTACTCTCTCTCTCTCTCTCTCTCTCTCTCTCTCTCTCTCTCTCCACTCTCATCTTCTTCAAACCATATCCAGTCTTCTTTTGCGACTTTCTTTTATATCAAATTAACATCAGATTCATCATCATATCATCCTTATCCAATTGAAGGCCATCGATTCCATTATCGAATCAACATCATCATCCTTATCAGCGCCAACATCACAAATCTCTGGTGGAGGAAAAACAATAATCAGAATTCACAAATAATTTATTTTGGGGAAGAGCTTACCTACTGGATTCTACAATTTCTTCTCTCTCTTCTGAGTTTTTTCATCTTCTTTTTTGAAGAATGAAGACAGAAGAACAAAGAGAATGAAACTAGTTCGAAAGAAACAATTTTTCCTTTTAACACCGAAGAGCAACATTTCTGCCTATTTAACAAGCTAAGCGAATGAGAAGTCTTGAATAAGCAATTAATGCTGAAATTAATGCAGAATGTGAAGTATTCATTCAACAATTAATGCTGAAATTAATGCAGAATGTGAAGTCTTCAATCAGCCATGATTCAACATTAAATGTAGCTTGAATAACACATTTCGTATTATTCACACTTTACTCTCACACCTTGCCTTGCATCATTGCAGCTATGCCTGCACAACCATGTCTGCCACTTGCAGCTCTGCCTAATGCTCTAATATGCTCCTATGCTCCAATACTCTCCCATCAAGCGAAGGCTGAAAGAAAAACGACAGCCGAGATTGACCAAAATCTCCAAGTATGGTTAAAGAAGTTATGGATGAGAGGGTGGATGGGAATAAATGAAACAAATTATGGCAGCTCTGTCTGTCCACTTTGGATGGCTCCCATTTTCTGCTCTAACAACCTGAGACCCTTAACCACATATGTCGGGAAAGCTCTCTGTGTCTAGTTTATGTATCTTTTTACATAACTAGATTCAAAGGTCGGAGTCAATCCCAATTTCGATTTTAGTGCAGCAATGTCATTCCAAAAAAACAGAGCAATTGCTTCCTCAAATGGTTGATTGCTCAAAAATTGCTCCCCTGAAGCCAAATCGGGATATGACCGAGGCCTTCTTACTAGAAGGGAACAAATTTGATTGGAACCAACATCGAAAATGATGAGGTTAAAACAAAACCTCTAAACATATCTCTTCTTCAAATGAAAGATGAAAAAATCGGATCTTGACCATTGACAATAAATCTATTTAAAATGAATGAAGAAATAATAAATTGGCCAAAGAGAAATGAAATGAGGAGTTATGAACTCTAAACCGATGTCTCATTTAAAATGGAATGAGATGGAAATATCAGAACTTGATTTCTCTTCAAAATGAAAAGAGGAAATCATGAAATGACAATGAACAAATGAGGAGTCTTATATGGAAGAACTCTAACAGATTTTTCTCCCAATGATAAAAGATGAAATCAGATAATGAGACCAATTTAGATCTACTTCTTATCAGAAATGATTTGAGGTATGAACCTTTTAACTTATCTCACAAATTTTCTTCTATAAGATAATTATAAATTAAATATTTAATTTCATTTAAGACAATTTATAAAAAGAAACTTTTAACAGAATTGTTTTTCCCCCTTCAAAAAGAAAAAGAAAAAGAAACTTTCTATTACAAAATATTTAAAAACTCTAAAACTCCATCCAGCCCATTTTCCTAAATTGAAGGGAAGCATCATATGCATGAAATTTGCTGCTCCTTTTTTATCGCGGAAAAGAATGATTCATCCGCGACCTCCTGGCCGCGCAATCCAGCCTATCTAGTCAGTGACCAGCACGTGACCTTCTCTGTTTTCCCTGAATGGCAGAAAAGTCTCTGTTTTCCCTGAATGGCAGAAAAGTCTCTGTTTTCCCTGAATGGCAGAAAAGGCCACCGAAGCTTAACCTCTATAGCCGGAAACGGTAGCCAACAGCAAACCCAGATCTTCAACGCGCGAAACTTCCAGCTAGCTTCCTAATAAAATACCGCCACTCGCGATATTTACAAACCTAACCCCCAATTTATCGCCACGTAAGTCGGAATCTGGAGAGAAAGAGGGGGCCTTGGGAGATGCGACCAGAAGCGGTCCCACCACAGAACCATGCCACGCGGCAACTCGACGCTGCTAGCTACCACACTCTTCCTGATCGGAATCTCTCGCGAGAAGTTGAAAGAAAAACAATTAAATAAGCTCTGATATTTGTTCGTTTAGCCCAAATCAATACAAGGCCCCCACCTCATGGCCCGACTAGCCAGCAGGTCCCCACCAGAACCTCCTATATAAAGCCACCTGGGCTCTCATGCAATTCTCGCCAGTTCCACATTCGTCACCCATCTTCTTCTTCTTCCTCTTCACAAATTTGAAGCCAACTCAATCTCTCTCACAGAGAATTTCCAGTTGATAATTATCTCGTTTTCCATTTCTTCTTTCTTTGAAACCCCCAGAACAAAGCCCCCACCACCCTCCTCAGATCTGCATGAACTGCATGGTCGGCTCAGATTAAACCTTGACCGTCCGTTCAGCACCACAGAATCCCCAGAGTTTTCTGTTCAGGAAATCTTCTCCTGAAGTTTCGGTGTGGGGATATCGGAGCCGTTTGAGGGTGAAAGTGGGGTGGTGACCCGATTCGATAGAGCCCTTTACTGCTTCCTTTGAGGGGGTAGCCGGGGCTCCGGCCTCGGCGGGTTCTAAAGCCCCCATTCTCTACAAACTCACACAAATCAAACCCTAACCGTTTTTTGTTTTTTCCTTCCTTTCCCTATTTTATTTTTTCTTCTCTTCTTTCATTCTTTTTATTTAGATCGTCGCGGAAGAGATGCCTGCCTTGGCTTGTTGCGTGGACGCTGCCGTGGCTCCTCCCACCTACGCTTTCGCCGGGGATAGCACTCTTACCGCGCCGGTCCCATTTTCCGGCGTATTTCCGGCAACCACCACCACCGCCGCCGCCGCCTGGTCCACCTCTCTATCCAACGACCTCTACCGCATCGATGCCTGGGGTGGCCCCTACTTCACGGTCAACTCCTCCGGCAACGTGTCCGTCCGGCCGTACGGCTCCGGCACCATGCCTCACCAGGAGATTGACTTGCTCAAGATTGTGAAGAAGGTTTCGGATCCGAAATCCGAATCCGGGCTCGGGTTGCAGCTCCCTCTCATTGTTCGATTCCCCGACGTGCTGAAAAACCGGCTCGAATCTCTCCAGGGAGCTTTCGATTTCGCGATCCAGTCGCAGGACTACGGGTCCCACTACCAGGGAGTCTACCCGGTGAAATGCAACCAGGACCGGTTCGTCGTGGAGGACATTGTCCGGTTCGGGAAGCCCTTCCGGTTCGGGCTCGAAGCCGGGTCGAAGCCGGAGCTCCTCCTAGCCATGAGCTGCTTGTGCAAAGGCAACGCCGAGGCGCTACTTGTGTGCAATGGATTCAAAGACTTTGAGTACATCTCGCTTGCTCTGATGGCGAGGAAGCTGGAACTGAACTCGGTGATTGTTCTGGAGCAGGAGGAAGAGCTGGATTTGGTGATTGAGTTGAGCAAGAAGCTCGGGGTTCGTCCAGTTGTCGGCGTCCGCGCCAAGCTCAGAACCAAGCATTCCGGCCATTTCGGGTCGACTTCCGGCGAGAAAGGGAAGTTCGGGTTAACCACCGTTCAGATTCTGCGGGTGGTGAAGAAGCTCGAGGGAGTAGGCATGCTTGATTGCTTTCAGTTCCTGCATTTCCATATCGGGTCTCAAATTCCGACGACTGCTCTGCTCGCTGATGGTGTGTCCGAGGCGGCGCAGATCTATTGTGAGTTGGTGAGGCTCGGTGCGGAGATGAAGGTTATAGACATTGGAGGTGGTTTGGGGATTGATTATGATGGGACGAAGTCGAGCGACTCGGAGATTTCGGTTAGCTATGGGCTTGAGGAGTATGCAATGGCTGTTGTTGGAGCGATTAGGTATGTTTGTGACCGGAGGTCAGTGAAGCACCCTGTGATTTGCAGCGAGAGTGGGAGAGCCATTGTGTCTCATCACTCTGTTTTGATATTCGAGGCTGTGTCTGCTACTAGTGCTTGTGATGTTGCTCCTTCCATGTCTGCCTTTGCGCTTCAGTATTTCATTGAGGGGCTTACGGAGGAAGCTCGTGCCGATTACCGGAACCTTTCGGCTGCGGCGATCCGGGGCGAGCATGAGGCTTGTTTGATGTATGCGGATCAGCTGAAGCAACGGTGTGTTGAACAATTCAAGGATGGGTGTCTGGGTATGGAGCAGTTGGCCACTGTTGATGGGTTATTTGACTTGGTCTCGAAAGCAATTGGAGCATCTGATCCGGTTCGGACGTACAATGTGAATCTCTCTGTTTTCACTTCAATTCCCGATTTCTGGGGCATTGGGCAGCTTTTCCCTATTGTCCCAATTCACCGGCTTGATCAAAGGCCGGCGGTGAGGGGTGTGTTGTCGGACTTGACCTGTGATAGTGACGGGAAGATCAATAAGTTCATTGGCGGTGAGTCTAGCTTGCCCCTTCATGAATTGGAAGGGAATGGTTCTGGTGGGCGGTACTATTTGGGGATGTTCTTGGGCGGGGCTTATGAGGAGGCACTTGGAGGCGTCCACAACCTGTTTGGAGGTCCGAGCGTTGTTCGGGTCTCTCAGAGCGATGGTCCTTACAGCTTTGCGGTTACGAGGGCTGTGCCTGGGCCGTCTTGTGCGGATGTCCTTCGTGTGATGCAGCACGAGCCCGAGCTCATGTTCGAGACGCTGAAGCACCGTGCCGAGGAGTGCGGTGAGGTAGATGAAGATGGAATGGCGAATTCGGCTTTGGCCACCAGCCTGGCACACTCGTTCCACAACATGCCGTATCTGGCTGCACCTTCGTCTTGTTGCCTGACTGCAATGAACAACCATGGTTTGTACTATTGCAGTGAGGATGATTATGACATTGTTGCTGATTCCGGTGCTGCGAATGCTGGTGAGGAGCAGTGGTCATATTGCTGCGCTTGAGGAGTCGATCAGTCAGTCTTAGCATTCCCTTATGAGTATTGTTGTTGGTGGTTTGTTCTGCTGGGAACGTCTACTTTAATTTAAATTTCAATTTCTCTCTTTTTTGCTGTTTAAATTTCATGAAATGCAAAAGGATGTTAGAAAATCAGGTCAGAGTGAGAGTCCTTTGCAGTTTGAGGAAAAGAGGGAATAGGAGCCGAATCCACCCTTTTGTAAAATTCGGGGCCTTATTCCCTCTTCCTATGTTACTTTTAATTTATCAAGATGTAGCTTTAACCTAATTTGTGTGTTGCTTATCTTCTTCTTCTTCTTTTAGTCTATTTCATTCAATTCTGCGATCCTGTGTAGGGCCTTTGTGGGCGGTTGGTTGGTTTGCTTTGATCATAAACAAAAACCGAAATGGGGTCAGTGTCTTTCGAAAAGGGTCGGATAAGGAGATTCTGAAATCATGGCTTGTAGGGTCTCTGGCTTTTGCTTATGTTTTTGTGTCGTTTTGGTTTTTGCCTGCATCTTTCAGATTTGTCATTGAAGCATGAATTCTATATAGTACTGTGAGTCTGTGACACAATTTAATATGCTGGAATCATTTGGAAACTGCCTTAGCTTGGTTGATTATTGACCATGACCACAGTCTCGTGGACTTGTGTAGCCCTCAAGACTAGTTGTGGTCGAGATTGGCTGTAGTACTGTTATGTGTATAGTTGTACATACTGGTGGTTGTGAGTCTCTGTGAGTTGTGACGCACCACAAGTACTAAGTTCATTATGCTTTTATGGCTTGAAGCATGAAGAAAAAAGTGCAACTTGCACAATTGTGTAAGATGAGAATTGTGACCAAGTACTCTAGCTGATGTGGTCTATTTTCTGTTGCTAAATGGTCATGCAGTAATAGATAGTATTCAGACTTGTTTAGACTGGTGTTTTAGGAAGGAACTGTCTAACGAAAAGTGCAAGCATGGTTCAGGGAGGTTATCTTTTACCCATGAACTATATTTTCACTAGGAAATTATCCACTTCACCCGAGTAATTCTGGTATCGGGGCAGCCTATAATAAGTAGCATGGTGCCTCATGTTAGGGTTGAAAAATAAAATTTCTTCGTTACAATACTTGTGTTTGAATTAAAGTTGGATAAGGATTGGAGATACTAGGAAAGAACAACTTTTTTGTGAAAACTATTGATGCTTCTCATACTTTATAAAATATTGGGGTTGATATTATCTGGTGATTGTGGTTTGAAGGTGGACTGTGATTAGCGTTGCCATGGACTATGCATAATTCAGGCTTTATGGAACAAAAGTAAAGATCCTTCATGATTATTGTATCCTTTAATTCAAATTTTGAACAAATAATTAGCGCAATCTTCTACAGATTTCTGTCTGTTGGTTCCCCAAATGATGAACCCTTAAATTTTCTTTTACTCCAGCAATGTTCATCATTGTTTGTGATTTTGTTTACCAGAAGTTTTCATTGGAAATATGCATATTTGTATATATTTATAGTTTATACCGTGATTAAATATTTGCTCTTGGTATGCATATAATATGATATATAAATTCAGAATGTATTACCCACCACATTACTTTTGTTTTTAATAGATACATGGGAATCAAAACAGAAAGATACAACAGTGTCAGAACTTTTATGTGTATATATCTTTAGCATAGAATGCGCATATTCAACTGTGAAGATTCACTAATAGATTTCAAGTTTTGTGAGCTGGATTGAACCCCATTCTGAAGATGCCTTCCTTTGCTTTCTTGTATTCATATGATCTACTGTTCAAAGAATATTGGCCTTTTTACTGTCATAGACATCACACATGATTTGCTTTGCTTTATTCAGAATTTTTTGTCAACTTATATCTAATTATCTTCTGGGATTCTACCTGATTGTGTCAAGTTGGTGTTGGTGTTTCTTCTCATGTTCTTTTATGCAAATTAGATTGTCCTGTGGTAGCCTTACATCTTGGATAGGACTAAGGATTACCATAGTGAAACACTTGTGTCATGATATCTACAAAGATTTTAGCATAATCTTTTGGATGTCTTACTTAGCTACTCGGATAAGGGCAAGAATTCTCTTGGCTACTAGAGACTTGAGAATGAATGAATTTGAATTTTCATTTCTTGTAAGTTGCTATAATGTTTACCATGCTTTGATGTTTGGCAATTTACGGAATATGGCTGTCAATAATTCTCACTGTTGATGGAAGGTAGAAACTTTGTCATGTAGATAAACAAGTCACTTCTGATTTCTGAACATAGACTCAGCACTAATGTGGTACTTTTTCTAGTATACATGAACAACACTGTCACAGCCAAATGAACGAAGACATTCTCAAAGGAAAAGTAGCACGATTCATGCCATGTGAGCCAGATGAACCAAAGATGTTGGTACCCAAAAAGGTATGGTTCGTATATTTCTCATTGATGGGGAAAATGAATAAAGAAATCATCCTTTTGATGTCAAAACCAAAATTATGCAGCTGGAAAATCGAAGGCACATGACGTGGTTGCAGAAAAATCTTTGTTCATGGAATCATGGAGGTCAGTATCTGTCATATTTTCAAATCTCTATAAATTACAGTTCCTCCTGTTTTCTGATTATGTTGGCTATGATGCATAAAATGTTTCGCTAAATCATACTTCAAATCAAGAAGATAGCTTATCCTGCATGTCCAACCTATCTGACTATAGCCATCCTTTTCCTTCATTGATCGCGTTTATCTGTGGTCAATTACTTTCCTATGATGATTTCAAATGCCACCTATATCTAACATTTAGTGGATTGCGAAAAAAATTGCTACCTTAGCTTGTGATCTTGACCAACTCTTAAGGGTTGATTGATGTTTAATTTGAGATGTTGATCTGTGACCAACAAGGAAATTTGTACATTTGGCTGAATTTAGCAGACTACATGCTGATTTGCCTCATCAGTTTCATTACTCAGAGAGAACTTTACCCAGAAATACAGGGGCTTCAGGCCTTCTATTTTACTTAACTTCAGATTGATCTAAAACAAAGAATGTGAGTATGAGGTATGAAGCTCATATTATTTTTAGCGTCTCACTAACTAACTTTGCATATATCCTCGTCATGTTTGGATGCATTGCTTGATATTCTACTGATTTGGGGTTTTCCGGGTAGAGTGATATTTATGCCGATTGCCAAGACAATATACACTTACACTGACACCACATATGCTGCTGTTATCTGATCTTTGGTTTATTTCAAGAATATTTAAGCTGACTTTTGATATACTTGACAGGGAAGAACTCAGTTATATATTCTCTTAATGTAGATATGGTACTTTGTCTGTCAACATAAAGCCCTGCCAATTGAGTCCTTTTACCACACAAGTGGGTCTTTTTCTGTTTTAATCGTGATTCTTGACCAGTGTTGTAATCTAGTTTTAGTGATAGCTCTGTAGTTGTCACATACATTATATAGATTATAGACCACTATTGCACTGTTCTAATAGTTAAAGTCTCGTTCTTGGTCAAGAAAAAACTTCAATACCACTGAATGTATGGGTGGGCATAAAAAATAGAAATCCCAATCCCAATTTCGGGACGCGACATGACGGAGGTCTAAAAATTTTCGTCCCTTCCCAATCCCGTCCCATTTCATAATAGTGGGATGGGACGTGAGACGAATAATTTCTATCCCGATTCGTCCCGTCTCGTCCCACCTTTAATGAAAACTTAAAAATTCTTATATATTTGTATCAAAATGAAACTAATTTATGTTCTTAATAACTCCAAAATTATATCAACTCAAATAATAATGGTAAATTATAATATTTTGAACATAATATGTATTTTTTTAGTTAAAATTTCATTATTGAATGTTACTTTGTTAATGAAAAAGTAAAAATATATGTTTTTATTTAACTTCATAGTAAGGTGAGATTTGTCCCGATCCCGTCCCGTCCCAACCGGGATTAATCCCGAGTGGGATGCATTCTTAAAAACCCTCGTCCTGTCCCGATTCAAAAGAGTGGGACGAGACGTGGGATGAGCCCCGTCCCGTCCTATCTCGTCCCGTGCCCACCCCTAACTGAATGAATTTTACTCAGGTCACCGAGTAAGGTCACCAACACGGTAACTATAACATGAAGATAGAAGTTAAAATCTTAGTTCCATTTGATGATTAGTTTGCTGTGCTTGTTGCTAAACTTCTTTTACATCACCCCATATACTGTATTGTATATTGCATGACACACATTCTAGCTTGGTGGATTTCTCTCATGTATTGCTTTCACTTGTACGTGACCTGTTTTGGCTATTATAATTTCTGAGATCATTTGTTATTCTTTTGGAAAAGCCTCCTCCTGACTCCTGAGCTTGTTATCTCCATACTTGCTATGATTGTATTCGTTATTAATTTTTTTTTCCATTAGAAAAGCCAGCTTTGTCTCACATATTAATCCACTCAATTGTAGGCCCGTAAAAATGCTGCATTATCACAAGGAGAGTGAGAAGAACAATGCACGCTGTGGCCAACATCTTCTCAAACACCAACTTAGTAAGCTCGCATTCTCGTGTAGTAATGTCCTGCATTTTGTTGCAGATGGTGAGTTCACTCATTAGTGGCAAGTGGTCTTTAGTATTTTGCTTTATAGAATTAGGCTACTGAGAAGGTGAAAGATATCTCAGTAGCTCAATAAGAATCAAAAGTCATCATTGAATGAAGTAGTTTCCAATCAGGTTCATGTTATAGCTAGTAGGTTCAGAACTTCAGATTGGCAGGGTGTTTCATTTCTTGAAACTGGAAGCCAAGTAAATAGAGAGATAGTGACATTGTTAGTTGGTTGAATATAGCTTTCGATGGTCACAAGGTCCCCTCCGTGGGGGATTTCTCTTCATTCTTCTGTGAGGGCTGGTTCTGCAATCCTCAGATAAGCATATTCAACAAAATTAAATTTTTTACATCATGACTCACAATTGGTTTCTTTGCACAGCAATGCTGATGGCATTAGTGGATCCTGCGAAGAGTTGGTTGTTGCTCAGCTTCATGTACTCCATGAAGTATGCTTTCAGCTCGAGAATCGTTGAAATACGGCACTTGTTGTAATTTCATTTTCTCTGCCTCCCAATTTTCACACATCCTACAACTTCACTCGATTTGCATCCTAACAGAGTTTTATCCGTCAGTTCAACTGGCCATTGCGACTTCTTGTGATAAAAATTTGCTCTTGGTACACATCGAAGGATCACCCTTGCAGCAATTTTTCACAGAAGCCTGGAGTGTTGAAACATGTAAACTCTGCATTTACATGATTCGCCAGATAAATATACACCCAATAATTTGGTTATCTTGTTGCAATATCTAAACTCCAATGGTACAAGGCCTTTTGGCAATCCCCAAAGGTGAATTTGCCAAACCGATAAATTAAACATGAGCAAGCTAGAGAAATTTCTCCGGAAGAACAAAACAACTCGTATTCTGTAAAACATGAGCATTAAGGTGACAGAAACATTACCGCAGATTAATCTTGGAAAGAAGAGAAGCCCGCACAAATATCCAATTCTCTAACTTGGACAATCACTGAAAAGAGACCTTCCTACAATAACTGGAAAGGTTTCCCATGCCCTAACCTACTAGTCTACTACCACTCGATCTATCAGAGGTGCTAAAAGCATAACAGGTTGAAGGAATTCGTCTTCACATCATCACAGACTGAACCATTAATCCATACTAACATCTAAGAATTGATGTACATTTGCAAAAGCAAATATCCAGAGTAGAATGATCTAATTTATCATGTACACAAAAGCTTAAATCCACATTCAGTCTTCACCATCACCATCACCATCATCATCTTCATCACCATAATCCATAGAAATATCATCTCCTGAAATGTCATATCCCTCTAAATCCCTGGATTCAAAGGATCTGTCACTGTCTCTCTCATCTTGTGATTCATTATCAGATGCTTCACCATCTGATTCCTCTTCTTCATCTTCAGATTCCTCATCGGGGTAATCATAATTTGGATTGTTTTCAGCTGAGAAGCACAAAAAAAAAAAAAACGGTTAACATTTTGCTACAAAGAATTTATAAAAGGGAAATGAATGAAAATTAGATCATTTCTCATCACCATTTGAATCCTCGGAATCATATTCTGTTTCATCAGGCCCATCATAGAAATCCTCATCATCAACTTGCACCCTGAGCCAAAATTATTAATCAGTATCAGCGGAAAGTAAGGTGGAAACTGAACAAGTTTAATACACAAGATACTTACAAAGGAAATGGGTGGGAAGAATCTTCATCTGCTGTATCCATTTCATCGTTCACAGCATAAACATCATATACATACTCATCTTCAGACTCTACAGAAGCATAAGAAGAACCCATCAAACAGAAAACAATGCAGTCTTAGTATAAAAGAAAAGTAACAGAAAAAAAACTGATAAACATGCAATCTCTACAAATCCAAGTCTAGATCCCATTTCATTTACTGATGGCTCTAATTAGTTAAACCATGAAATACAATGACCTCTTTCATCTATTTAAGTCTACCAACCTTGTTTTTGAGCATGTAAATCTGATTCAACCTCTACAGCCGCACTTGGGATGAATTCTCTCAGTAGAGGCAAGTAATTCTGCAAAATTCTCTGATCCTCCAAAGATAACTCTCTGCAATATACCATTTTAGAATATTATTTTCCAAAATACTGTACGAAATACAATTGGGCAAGAGAAATCATGATTGCAAAACTAACTCCTGTTGTTTCAGTTCATTAGATCTTTCCTCAGCATCAACACGAATAACATCATAGAAATGGCATCTTTCTTGTATTTTATCGGATTCTTCTTTCTTTCCCTTTCGGCTTCTCCATACCTGTTCAAAACGGGCATTTTTTGCTACAACCTAGTAGAGAGGACCCACAATGAGACAGTGTCCACGAGTAAAGTACAGAATAGACCAGGTACATATTAATAGCCATGATCATCAACCAGATAAAGTATAGCCACACAAATTTATACAACATGAAAACATACGCTTCCACTATCAGAATCTTCTTCATTGCAAATTATGTTTGTCACAACGATCGGATCATGTGATATACTGATAGATACAAAACTGGCACTGACAGATTATAATCTATTAGAGGACTTATTATAATAGATGGCTGCTTGAGGAGTTTAGATCTTTTGAATGTAACAGACTAATAGGTTTATGTATTTACATATACAATTCCAATAGCAATCCATGATTATGAAATGGGATCAATCAATAAATAAAAAATTGACAAAGAAACTAGCGTGGAATTTACAAATTAGTGTTTCATGATGATCTGAAATGAAATGACACTGATGAAGACTGAGAGAAGAGCAATTTAACGAGCAACAAAAAAAATGTGGCATTGATATGTGACTGAATAAATAAAATAAGAGTACCAGAATTTCAAAGCATTGTTTTCACTTCTAAGGATGAAAGAACAAAGGACACAATTGAATGCACCTGATCAAGAGATAGCACATCCTGGACTTTGTAAATCAATCAACATAACATAAATTTACTGTGGTAACGTACCTCTTGTGTCTGTCGAGCTTTAGACAAAATCTGCTCTTGTTTCTGAGAATAGTGTAACTATAAGTTGACGTCATATTAGGAAATTTAGTGGAAACTGAAGTTTTGTCAGCCACAACCAATTAAGATCAAGAGAACTCACATTGTCCTTTTTTAAAGAGTGTCTCCGTTCCTCGCTCTTTGTTTTACTTTTAATGACATCATCCGTAGTAGGATCCTAATGCACATTTTCACCAACTTCTTAGTATACACATGCTTAACTAGAACAGCTTCCAAAACAAAAGAACTAATAGATGGATTGCTCTACCCACCACAAACGACTTGACAATTTCAATGGTAGTATCAAAGCTGCTAACAGTCTCTACACGCCGCACAAATACCTTCTTGGTCTTCAATTCTTCTTCTGCTGCTGTAAAAATACAAGAATCAGCACTAAATGTCACAAGTAACCCAATACAAAAGAACATAACCATAAGTAGTAAGAGTTACTAGAAAAAACTTTACTACTGCTCTAATATACGGAGCGAATAACACTAATACAAGTTTGACATACTTTCAAGCGAAATGCAATATCAGATTACACTACCAATGCCGAATACATTATCACTAAAGTGAACCATAGGAATTACATAAACATAAGAGCAAATTAGTACCTTTCCCAGGTGAATCAGAGAGCGAGAGATTGGCCAAATCCAAGAGTGGACGCTTGGGCGGCCGCTCGTTGATTTCAATCCCTGGATTTCAAAGCAAGATTTTCAGTCCTTGCCGATCAAAATTGGAGCAAAGAGAATATAGTGGGAAAAGAGAGCGGAAATTCTCACAGAAGGCGTCGAGTACAGACTGGTTGGCTTTGCGCTTAACCCTAACAATCACCGGCTTCATTTCCGGCAGAGTGGACGAGCTTTCTCCGGCCACCGCCATTGAATTCGAGAATTAGGGCTTCGAGTGGGAGCTGCGAAATTGACCACACTACTACTGTGGCGCGCTGGCTTTAATCCCTCTTTATATTTATATAGATCAGGGACGACGGTAAATCTTTTTACCTCGGTTAATGTTTTTTTAAAAGCCCCTCACTACCGTTGACTGTTTGAAAAAAGTAAGCCTTAATCTACGGCTCGAAATCAGACACATAGTAAAGGATGTGATTTAGACACGTGTCCACCAATAGAAGAAGTTGTTGGGCAAGTAGCAGCAGCAGCAGCAATTGACAGGAATAATCTTTTAACCCAACTTTGTTCCTCTCCTTTTCTTCAATCCCGGATCCCCCAGTAGTTTCTTCGATTCCTGAAACCACCCAGTTCTCTGAGAATCCTGACGATTTCGAGGTGAAGCTCTATCCTTTTGTGTTTTTGTTTCGTTATTTTCCAGATCTGAAAAAACGAAAAATTCGAGATTAAATGTGAGCAAAACCCTAAATTATGACACGAACTCGGACTATAATGACAACTACAAGTTTTACTGTCTAGTATTTCAGTTTGGTATATCATCTGTGTCTTGTTTCAATTTTGTAGGGAGCTTTCGGAGGTGATTTACTGGTGAGCAATATTTATCAGCAGTGAAAAATGGTATGAATTTATTCCAATCGTAAAGTAAGAGGCCTAACTTTAGTGAAGTTCAAATTTGTGACACTAGTTTTTGACTAGTTTTGAGAAATAGGTGTTCTAGCTTGCTTGCAATCTAGTTTGGAAGTTGCGATTGGAGATGTTGCTTGTTTTGTTTATTAGTGATGATGCGTGTCGAAACTATGTACAAATATGTACTAAATGCTACCGTTCTGCTGTTTGATGCTTTTAATTAATCATCTGAGCTCGGTGTTTCTATTCACTTGTCTATATACGAGCTTCAATGTGTCAAGGAAGATGATAACTGCTACTGTTCATATTGCTTGGTCTCTATGACGGCAGCATTTTTGTTCATATTAATTTATTGCATGCATAAAATTCGTTGATAATTTGGAGTGTGATAAACTTTTTCTATTGTTGCAGTATTTTGATGGATATGGATATCATGGGACCTCATTCGAGCAGACATATCGATGTTATCCTGCATCCTTTATTGAAAAGGTTGGAATGTTTTTATGTACATTGTTTTCTAGATTATATGTGTGATTTATAGCTGTGAGAATAGTGTTTATGTCAGTCGCGTTTGTGTATTTATTGTCTTCTAAAACCTTAGCCACACTCCATAATGTTCTCGTTGGGAAATGTTTTATGTTGTATATGAAAAGGGAAAAACTTTACTCCTCCCAGTTTCTTCAGTATGGCACATCCCATTTATGTAACTGCCCTTGAAATTTAGAATTTATCATTTCAATTGTTCATTTGTTCTGATGTTTCTCTGTGTAATCAAACTTGCAGCCGCAACTTGAAAGCGGTGATAAAAGTAAGTCTTTAGCTTATTGTCACTTGTTTTTTGGTCAGATAGTTCTTTCTAGTATCTGACAATATTTTTCTTTGCTTTATTGTTGTGCTCTTTTTTCCTCCAGTTATAATGCCTCCCTCAGCCCTGGACCGCCTTGGTTAGTCGATTTAGCTCCTTTGTAATGTTGTTGTTGATTAATTCTTAATTACCTATCAATTCTGATCTAGATTCAAATCCATGCAGCATCACTGCACATTGATTATCCAATGTTATTTGAGCTTCGAAATGACGCTGCTGAGCGGGTCTCTCATTGTGGGGTATTGGAGTTCATTGCAGAAGAAGGCATGATCTACATGCCATATTGGGTAAGACTTCTGAGTGTGGGAAGACTGATATTTTTTTTTGCAAGTTACCGTGAATTTTGTGGCATCCAAATATTGTATTCTGATCTCCAATTCGTGTTGGTTCTTTTTATTTCTTCTCACATAGATGATGGAGAATATGCTCTTGCAAGAGGGGGACATAGTCCGAGTGAAAAATGTAACTCTTCCAAAGGGAACATATGTTAAACTTCAACCCCATACAAAGGACTTTTTAGACATCTCAAATCCAAAAGCTATGTAAGTAAACATGTTAGTTTATGTTGTTTCTTATTTGTTATTACTTGTTGTCTTGAAAGACTAAAACATAAAGCCTTTCATGTGAAAAAGAGAGGCCTATGCAGTACATGCAGTTCTGATAATTTAACTATTTTGGTATCCTACGACAGACATTCACAGCACTAGGGAAAAATTGTGGCTATCTTTTTAAATGATAAGGTTTCCATGGGTTTTTATTTTTTTATGTCTACAAAGTAGTAGAGCATGATTTGATATGAGCTGTTACTCTGAGGACAATATACTAGCAGGTGATACATTTTGATTCTGTTGTGTGCTTACCGATTTCATGAGCTTATTTGTCATTTATGTGCGATATCAGTCTGTCTAAATAAGACCAAAGGTTCCTCCTCCTTGGTCATGTCTAGGAACTATGTTTTTATTTTTTATTGGTCTAATATTATAACTTTTAGCTATTTCTGTTTATGAGGAAGTATAAGTCAACAAATGCATCACAACCCCCCATCCCAGTCTTTTGTATTATAAAAGGAAATTTCCCATGCTTGACATGCAGAAACTAATAAAATGGAGGCATACCACTACTAAGAATAAATTTGTTGAAACGACATTCTGTGAACCTAGTCTAAGCTAAGCATTGCGAAGAGCTTTACATCAAATACCTCTCCGTCTTCTGATTTGTTTCTCAGCTGCCCTCTTTCTTTAATTCCAGAGTTGTCCAACCCCACATTCAATCATTGTACATGGAACTGTAGATACTTATTGTATGGTTCATTGGAGAAGCTCCTTTCCTTATTTCCACCCTCACTGGTGTATTATCCGAAGAGATACAGAGTGTAAATAATTTGTTTTTACATCATCTGCTTTCTTCAGCTCTTCGGAAAAGGGTCCTTAGAGATTGTAATCTTGGTTAGGCCAACTAATGATTAATCTTTTGGGGTGAAAGATTCAGTTTGTTTGGAGGAAGAAAGAATTGTTTGGTTCCGGGTATATAGGAAGGGCTTACTTTTAACAGTTTGTGTGGTGGATTTTCATGTTGGTATCTAATAGGATCATCTTTTTCTTCAGTTTTTAAAAATGAGATGGTGAGGATATGGTACTTAAAAAATGCTATCTGTTTGTCCTTTTGCCTCTTGGCTGTTAGTCTTAGGCGTAAGATTTTGAGTTCCGGTTTAGAAAATGTGGAAATACTATACAGTTGAGTCAAAAACTTTATATCTAGAGTGCGAAGAGTTATGCTATTCCAGTAACTTATATGCAACATGCATATCAACTATCACTCTTTTGGTTCCATATTTGTGTGGCAAGCAGTAGAAGTTTGACAAGATATTTTTGGTGGAAGGTTGTTGGAAGGAAGAGCAGATTACTTGGTCTGATCGAAATTGGTTTCATGAGTGAAGGAAAATGGACAAGTTGTGCCGAAGGCATGCTGAAAGTTCAAATATCTTGTGTTGTGAGATCCAAGTGAGCTGGTAAAATCGAGTTCGTGTGTGGCCTGTATTGAATTAGAGTCATATGTTCTTTGGTAGCAATAAGAGGGTATTGGTGCTAAGCAGATGTAGTGTGTTATTAATCTGACGCGTGGTGTGGATGGAGGGTATAAAATTTGAGGGGGCATGAGAGGAAAGAGGGTGATGTTTTGTGAGATGAGTTAGGGTTTTGGGGGCGCCAGTATTTTCTGAGTTTATGAAATTTTATTTTGATGCGGATATCTTATGATAGAATAGCATTCCTGCCCGGTATCTTCCATGGACCTCTCTACTTTCTCTAGGGACTTTTTTTCCCTTTTGTTGCATATTTTTTTTGTTCTCTATTGATAAGAGAACATAAGAAGAAAAAAAGGTGCCGTCCTCGTTTGTATTTCTTTTCTCTTTGCTGGCTAGGTGTTTCATTTGCTGTTGAAAATTTGTGCCACCATTTTCCTATGCTATATACCTTCTATTGTTGCAGAACTTATCTTCCACATGTACCTGCTTTTACTTTTTGGATTTATTACATTTTAATTATATACAGGTTTTGAATATCCTGCTGTCTGTGATATGTCAAATTGATTTAATTTTTTTCGTACAGCTTGGAGACAACTCTAAGGAATTTCTCCTGCTTGACCATTGGAGATAGTATTATGGTAGCATATAACAAGAAGAAGTATTATATAGATATCATTGAATCAAAGCCTTCTAATGCAATAAGTATAATAGAGACAGATTGTGAGGTGGACTTTGCCCCTCCTCTTGATTATAAGGAACCTGAAAGGCCTGTGGCACCTGTTCCTCTAAACAAGGCAACAGCTCAAGGTACAGAATTCTCTATCCTCTTGCATTCGCTGGTCCTGTTTGCCATTTTCTTTCTTCACTCGGTAGCTTAAGGTTCAATGGAATTTGTTTTCTTTAAGTGGCTTTTTCCATCCATATTTCTTTTTGTGTTCACTTTTCAGAGGTGTAGTCATATGAAGTTTGTTTTTGTAGCTGCATAATTGAAAACAAAATTTTTATTGTATAAATCTGTTGACTCATATTGTCTAGAAGCCTCTCATAGTAGTTGATTGAATGTCTCAACAGGAATTTGTTGACCTTTTCTTGGTATATTCACAAATTGCAAAGTACACCTACCAATTAGGCTTTCTTCTCTGCTAGGCTATAATCTGATGTATAAAGTCTTAAAGTACCTGGAACTCGAGCTTTATTACCGTTGGCAACTGGTACAGTTCAATTACTGACAAGAAAAAAAAACAGCGCAATTAAAGACCATAGATATTAGTGTAATGCTCAGAAAATATCTAGTGGTATATAACTATATATAACTACCATTCTCTCAAATAACACCACTAATAGTCATGTTATTTTAACAGTGATCCCATTTACCAAAAAAAAAAAACTTAGAAGTGATCCTGTTTCCATTTTTTTGCAGGTGAAGAGGACCCTGCTGAGACTGAACCAAAGTTCAACCCTTTTACTGGATCTGGAAGGCGCTTGGATGGAAAGCCTTTGAAGTATGAGCCAGCACCAGTTTCCTCATCAGGGTCCAAAGAC
The DNA here is from genome assembly GCF_933775445.1 of Argentina anserina. Classification (NCBI taxonomy): domain Eukaryota; kingdom Viridiplantae; phylum Streptophyta; class Magnoliopsida; order Rosales; family Rosaceae; genus Argentina; species Argentina anserina. The sequence goes on along the minus strand of NC_065873.1, from coordinate 8,002,812 downwards.
AAGAAACCTGTGGTTGCTAACGGTCCCGCACCACCTTCTGCAGGATCTAGTTCACAAACCGGTAGTCGTCAGACTCAGGGAAAGCTTGTTTTTGGGGCAAATGCCAACCGTATTCCAATGGAGACACCAAAGGTATTCTCTATTGTTTCATTGGTTCCTATGTTTTCGGCATACATTACCAATTATTAATTTTACTTATCTTTTCCTCCTGTTCAGAGGGAAGCTACAAAAGAAGCTAAACAAGAGCAGCAGCCTGAAAAGAAAGAAGATCCCAAGTTCCAGCCATTTACTGGGAAAAAGTACTCGCTAAGGGGTTGATCTGGTTCTGAATCCACTGCCTATTTTTTAACTTATGTCGCTCCTGCCATCTGACCTCTGGTGCAGAATGGATGAATAGTAGAATATTCTGAACTGATCTCAAATGTTGTAATATCGAATGAAACATTACACGTGCTGAAACTGAGGATAGAAATACAACTTCTGTATACCTCCGGCCACCCTGGATCTTTTGCTTTAAGTTGAACGTAACCCAGCTGTTGGTGTACCCAAATACTGAGTTTATCATAACTTCCCCTAATCCCCCATTTGAAGTCAGTTCGGTTGGTTGAACTAATAGCCAATATGAACAGGAATGAGATGTAATTATATATTGTCCTTCCGAGTGGGGTGAATGGTGATTTCTTATTAACGTTATTGTCATTCTATCTTTTGAGTCATTTTTATGGTATATCACCTGGAACCCACATCATTTGGTTGTTGAATTGAAGTAAACTTTCATCATATGATGTCGCAATTAGCTTACAGACGAGTTGGGATGACTCATTTCTTTGTCGCTTCAAGAACCCTATGGTAAATAATAAGCAGCTATATAGCTGGGTGGGACAAATTTATACATCTTTGTAGTGTGTACTATCTGTTGCCTATGAAGATCTAAACAATACTGTAAGTAATAGCTAGACAAAATTTTAAGTCGTGGGATACTACTGCACGAGAGAACTTTCTCGACCTTGTAACCAAGCTAGCTGTGTCATGACCATGGCCTCTTTGGCCCTTCCTTTCTATCCCTGTCATCTTCCTTCTATGCTCTTTTCCTGCTCCACTTCCTTCTCTTCCTACCTCCCTCTGAGTTCATGATATGGTTGCTCGCTTCAGACTCCACCCTTATATCGCCCACGAGAAGTAAGTCTCCATGCATGTATAACAGCTCGAAGACTGAATGACTTCAAGAACCCTAGTGGGGAAGTTCCTTGGTTTCGGGTGCACTATCTTTGATGCTTTGACGGCAAAGCGGACATCTGGTAGACACAGCCAAGCTCTCGTGTAGGCATTTGTGGTGAAACATGTGTCTACATTTATCTAACAAGGCACACTTAGCTTTCGTCTCGTACTCCATCAAGCATATAGCACACTCGCCTTCACAGAACCCCATTTCTTGGTCCTCTTGATAACTCAAAATTGAATAGCCTTCGGGGCTCTTGGCACCAATTGCAACGAGAATGAAAGTGGCACTGTGCTTCAGTGTAACCATGGTTCTTGAACAACATGAGCCGAGAATCATTATTATGTCATACACGCAGGGTAACATTGGAGCATAAAATCCATAACCGAGACCGGTTACGATCCAAGAATCGACGGCGGGTTCAACAATGGTAAGAATACCAAGTGTAATGGAGCGGGCAAGATAAATAAATAGTATCATGAGTATTCTCACGACGATATCTATGGCTTTTGCAGATCCAGGTCTGGCTTCTCTGATTTTGTCTCCAAGTATAACAGCTATGGCACAGAGGACTAGTACTACAAGTACAAAGGTGATCAATAAGATAAATTCAGAAACCAGGGGATTCATGATATTGCTTCGTGGCTAGCTTTCAAGTTTCAATAAGTAATTTACATTTGGACTTGGCCTTGTTTCCTTTATATAGAGAGGAGCAATCCCACTCCACTGAGGTAAGGAATCGAAAGGGTAAACTGGTGACCCTTTTGAAATACTTTCTTTGTAAAAATCAAATCCTTCGAATGAATGGTAGTCCAGTTCCACTATGGAGAAGTAAAAGACAGATTTTCTTCTGTAAAGCAACCTAGTACGTAAACTTTAACTTAAAAAAATAATAATAATATACGTACTCTCTTTAGTCTCTTGCAATTGCAAAGAATAACCTCAAAACTCATAAAAACCCATGCATCCAAGCTAAACCCAGCAAAAGTAATCTGATTCTTTGATTAATTATTCAATGATGAACTGAGGATAGAAATACACCCTTATGCATGACTGCATGAGAAGCTTCTGTTTACTTCAATTTGGCAAGTCTTGGATCTTTGCTTATTGTCAGTATTACTTACAATGCCGAACTTACCTGAGCTGTTAGAGCTCATTCCGGTCTAATCAAACACCGAGCTTCATCATAGTGTTGTGCAACGGGCGCGCAACGCAATTTGCCAGAAAAGAGATATTGTATTATCGAGAGAGAGAGAGAGAGAGAGAGAGAGTTGTAATTTCTAAATAACAAAGAGACTATATATAAAGATATTAGACGGTGAAGATGAGAATTCGGTCCGTCCATTTGTTATTTGATTTTGAGGGCCTTAACGATTATCAAATTGGCTGAAATTTTGCAGAGATGATCTACACAATATTATCTAGATATGAGACGGTGGAGATGAAAAAATTTGATCAAAAAAATGGTAAAAAGATGGAAATCCGCACCAAAATCATTAGTGCGGAGCTCCGCATTTGAGAAAATCTGTATATATATATATATCATAAAACACAAACCATATGAAAAAGGTTACACGTACGATCCTCCATATATAGAGTCACATATGTTTTTTCCCTAGATGACAATTAAGAAAACACGACCACCAAACTAGCAAACCACGTTTATTTCGATATACGACTCGAGTTGCCCAAAACCATTCCAGAATATATCAAGCACAGTAGACATACTGGTCAGAGCTAGTAGTAGCTAAACCATTCTTGCATGAGCATAAGCAGGGGTGGATCCAGGATTGAAATGATGCAGGGGCTTTAATAACGTGGCTTATATAACAGTACAAATTAAATAAAAATAATGTAGCTTATGAACTTGACATTCTGAAATTAAGCATACTAACAATGAGATCACAACGACACAGATTTTTAGCTTATGAACTTGAAGTCAACACAAAATCATACTAAAAACTAGGTTTAAGATTTCATTATATGAGTTCCAGTTCGTAGAAACCAGGTTTTCTTCTGACAGATATATCACATAAACTAGCAATTCTGCAATTTCTAGTGGAACACAGTGATTGCTGCCAGAATAAGATAAGGTGTCACAATGAAAAACATACCTCCGATCCCCAGACAACATACTCGACGTCATGTTTCAACTGTTTCCACAAGGTCATTCAAACAATTTGGATAAAAACTGTAAACACAAGTAAACACATATGAGCATACCGTACTGCCGTCAATATATGAGGTATCATATGAAGCACTAATAAAGAAAGACATGATGAGCAACTTCAAACACAAGCAATGTCCGAAAGTCCGTCTTCCAGCTTCATACTAGAATCTTAAGTGTAACACACAATAGAAACCACCACACAACCAAAACTTTATTAGCTAATAACTTCAGGTTCATGCACTAATCGTCACAACTCACACCATGTAGTTAGCTATTTATAACATAAGCATAGCCAGCTGAAAGTTGCCTCATAAACCTTTTCTCCCTTGAATTTATACGTCAGCAACAGACACAACACTTCCCTATAATCCTCCACCAGGCAAGTTATATAGTCTCGACCGATCATGATCAAGCACGGATCACAAACTTCGGTCGCCCCATTATCCTATTTCCAGCTACATTAAGTGCAGGAGAACTGCAATTAATAGTAACCACCCTCCTTCCCAATGTCACAGTCTCACAGATAAACACTAATTCACAGTTTCAACCTAAAGTTACTAAACATAAGCCAAAGAGCTAAAACTAATAAATGAAAAAAATCCGATCTCGGAAACAAAACCAAACACCACTAGTTTCAAAAAGAGCTAGGGGGTTTCTTGTGCTGCTATTTCAATAGCCCAGTACATCAACCATTCATACATTAACAACTATAAACAAAAACCTAACAAACAATATGAACCAATAACTGCAAAGCTACACATCCTACAGCACGGCTCGATCTCAACCAAAGCATTTGCAAGAACAAGAACGAGTAAGGCAATCGATTCAGCCTAGAAATGGCAGTAACGAATTCCTACCGTATCAATTGGAAGCGTAACAAATCAAGAACAGGAATCGAGAATCAGAAGAGACTATATAACTTGCCTGGTGGAGGATTAAGCTTCAACGAGGTCCGCGGAAACCCTAGGTTTTCGAACACGGAGAATAAGAAGGAAGAAGAAAAGCCGATCGAAACGCAGCGGTTTAGGGATTGGAAAAGGATCGCGAAGGCCGTTGAGAGAGAGAGAGAGAGAGGGTCTCCGTGAGTTGAGAGCGATGGGTTTGGGATCGGAGAAGAAGAAAGAAGGGAAAATAGGGAGGCAAGGATAGAGAGAGCTCCAAAGAGTTCGAAGATTTTACGGTTTTTTGCAAAAGCCTTGTGATGTATCAAAACAGTGGGCTGTTGGGCAGTGGGCGCTGAGCAGCAGAGGGTTTCGCGTGAGGAGAGAGACGAAGGAATATCTAATCTGTTTTTTTTTCTTGGGCTAGTTAATATATAATAATTTTTTGAAACCCAAAATTTAAGCATGGGCTCCAGCCCAGGCAAGCCTTGGGCTGGATCCGCCCCTGAGCATAAGCGCGTTTTTCTATTAAAATATGATGTATGTCTTCAGCAACAGCCTCTGAATCAAACGAAATCCCTGGAATTCCCATCCCTGTAAGTCCGACACAGTAGACGCCCTTCCAATGGTTTGGATACTTGTTTTTCGGTTTGTCATTCTCATCAAGAATGAGCTTATAATCCTACAAATTGCACTAACATTCTTAATGTTAATTATTGAGAGGGGCAAAAATGACAGGGGATGTTGGGCAGTATATGTTTGTAATTAATGCTAATACATTAATTAACATTAAGATGTTGGGCAGTATTTTATTGGTTTACCCATTTTAAGATAAATCCACACTTTTAATTTACACCCAATTCATATTTTAAACCTTCATATGAACTATATGTGTGTAATTAATATTTTTACCAAGTCTAATTTGCCCTTTAACATATTTTTAGCATCTTATTTGAATTTGACTAAACTTAAATCTTATTAACTCTATTTCAGTCAATTTCATCTATTAATTTACATAATTTGGTGACTTGAGCATATATATATGTACATTCTCTATTCAGAATGAAGCTTCACTATGAAATTACAGAGTGAAGTTCTAATTTTGACACACTTTTCTGTCAAATTTTTTCACCATAAGCGATTCAATATTTAGGTATGTTATTCAAGATCATCTCCATAAAGTTTCATCCAATTTGATAATGGTTTGAACTTTCAAAATTGAAATTTACACGAACGGTTCACGTTGAACAATTTTAATTCATTCATTCATTTAATCTAATTTCAATACCTTAGCGATGTCCGAATTAGATGAAATTTTGTAGAGATGATCTTGAATAGCATACCTAAATATTGAATCGCTTATGGTGAAAAAAATTGACCGAAAAGTGTGCCAAAATTGGAACTTCACTCTGTAATTTCAGAGTGAAGCTTCACTCTGGATAAGGACTGTATATATGTGTATATATATATATATATATACTCATGACAAAACTATTTTATTTGTAACAAAAGTTTGTAGTTCTTAATCTATTTAGTAGGTATATTCCTTCCAATATCGTAAGATTAAGAGATTTGATATGAAGACAGAGATATATGCTTTGAAGAAATGATGAGGCTGACTATGTATATGTTACCTTTCGCCACTTTTCCGAGTGATAGTTGAGGACTTGAGGAAATGTTTTGAATAACACAAGACATGCCACGAACGTGACTGTGTTTTTTTATCATAAGGTACATATCTTGTTATTAGATTACTTTGTCTAATATATATATATATATATATATATATATGTGTGTGTTTCAGGATGAAATAATTGTGTATTATTGAATGATATGAGGGTCTATATATAGGCATTACAAAACCACAATCCCGTACGATTCGGAGTCCTAATCTATTACGGAGATGTTAATCTATCTCCTAACAGGAAACCTATTAGGCTAAGACACACAAAAGGGTAGAATAGTAATTCTCCCAGAACACTCCCCCTTGTGTCGCATGCCTAGGTTGCATGGTGCACACATCGTTGTCTCGGTAAAAACCTTGTCAAGCAAAATAAAAACCTCTTGGGTAAAAACAAAAGCTTGATCGAAGGGAAAAAGAGCACAACGCACCGTCTACATTTGATAGCATCATATGAGGTAGACTCTCCCTGAAGTCTACGAAACAACTCCCCCTGATTAGTGCCATAATCATGGAGTACAAAGAACAACGTATACAACTTTCATTACATGCTTCTCAAACGTAGTCTTGGGCCAATGATTAATCATTAATCTAGCCACACATCCTTAGATCATACATGCTATACTTAGCCAAACTTAGATCTTAGGAAACAAGATTGCATAATAACTCAAAACAAGAGTTTGCAATGAAAATCAGATTCTCGGATAGAATGACCTTCGTTCACTTAAACGGCCATAACTTCTTCATCAAAATAGGTATCAGCGAACCGTAAAATGTTCTGAAAATTAGACACCCGTGGCGTTCCAGTGACATAAAGTTCACAACCTAATCCGATCGGAGCAGTTCACAATGCTCTGTCGAGTTGACTAACTTGCAAATTTCCGGACGGAACTGTCCTACTTTGCTAAAATGGCCATAACTAACTCAATATGATAGCTATGAACAAATGGTTGGTGTTCCTAGAAAGTAGACACATAGACATTTCCAACGGTACCAATTTCACCATATTTCATTGAGCGAGCTGTCCTGTAGGTCTCGTTGAAGTTGACCTACGATACTGGACAGATTCTGATTTGTCACATTTAATGTGTCTTTTGCAAAAAGAATGGGGGAATGAACCAATGAAGGACTGATTTTGGTCCGAAGTGAAACCGTACGTATCCTTTACGCTACTAGTGCCGACTGCTACAGCAAAGCGTACGTTGATGTTGCTGGAGCTGCTGGTGGCGTTGGTGTGGATATGATTTGTGTTGGTTCACTAAGTGTAGAACTAAACCCATGTCAAAGAAGCAATGCAAGTCCAATGACAATGCATAGGCGCATAGTTAATCACATCATAATGAAAACAATAGTGTCCCAACAACACTAAAATGTATGAATGTATAGCTCATTGAATCTCTTCATCATCTATACTTAGACGAAATAGAGAATCAAGAATTAGCTTTCATATGAACACATATGGGTATGAGTTCTTGCAACCGATTGTATTACGTTCTCTCGAACGTCGCAATCTAATTACATAAGCTCTCCGTGGTCTAGAGGCATTTAAAGTCCCTCGGGCACTCTCAAATCTGCGTTAAGATTCCTTTACAGATATTCTATGACCACTATCATATGCTGCAAATCAGTTTTCATGGACACTACTACTGATCAAGTAACGGAAAGCAATTATGTCCATAACGAGAGAATATAACTCATCGTAGTCAATACTAGGATAATGAGACAATCTTTGCGCCATAAGTCCTGCATATATCGCATGACTTCATCTTTCTCATTACACTTACGAACAACGACAAACATAACAAGTCTAGTTCAGCCTGTATTGATTCTTTCCACTTCGGTCAAATTGCTCATCATTGATGCTTTACAACGGAATAAGAGCATAAGCGAATACATCATCAATCATGGGAGATCAATCCATTAAACACACGCGCGCGCTGTATATGATCAATTCGTGAGATTTCTATTCTTCTCTAACATCAACAAAAGGAGTCTGTAGCGTCCCACAGAAACTAGTTGATACACATGTTTAGAGAATATCTCTTGATGATGGGTGAAATACTTGTGCCTACGCATCTCGCTTCTTTCTGGTTTTGATTCCAGAGAATAATGGTCTCCCCTCATCTAGGCAGGAGCCAAGACCGAAGCTATGACCCTTACTAGTCCATCTTTGCGTTTGCCGCCCTTGTTTTGTAGTGCAATACCATGGGCGTCGACAACACCACAGCGTACGATGGTGCCATCGCCGGCTTCCTTCCCACTGTTAGGGATGGTGCCAACGGTGCTAGGACCAGGTCATATGAAATTCTCTCATAATCTGAGAGTTCCAACCTTACCGGCACATTACAACATTTATGTGCGATCTCGTCACTTTCGCAATATCGGTAAAGTTATTGAGCATCGAATCTTTGACTTTATGGAGGTCGATAATGCGTTGCACATTTGCTCACTTTGAGTAGTGCGGGATCTTAATGAGACATAGTGCCACACCACGTCAATTCCTGGCGTTAAAACCGGAATGGGAGCATTCCATATCTCCCCCTAACGACGGGAAGTATGTCTCATCAAAGTGACCGTCTGCTAAAATCGTAGGATAGAGATCAACGGCTGTAGATTGGAAATAGCGGACAAGTGTTGGTGATTCATAAATCATAACCAACCAGAATACTTAATTGTTTCAAGTAGACCCATTGAGATAACTACAATAGAGGCACATAAACAACTTTAACCAAATAGGCGTTTAATGAAAAGAACGTTGGGATCGTATCTAGTAACCATCTGGTACGCACTAAACGCTTGGCAAGTTGTGGGTCTGAAACGAATAAGTGTCGCTACATGCAACATCATTACATATCCCCATGCAAAAATCGGCAGGTAAGTACCCATAACCAAGTCCGAGCTCTGCTGGATCATGCAATGAATGAACATGAGGAATAATATGTTCAACGACAATCCCAGTAGATATGCAAAACGAAATTATCAAAGTCGTGGAGGTGAACCCTCCAACGGTATCCAATCGAATAGATTTGAGAGGATAGGAAGGGTGGTGAGCCCTTAGTATGATGATCATAGCTAAAAACTTAGCAAATGCAGCATTCCTTGTGGAAAGTAAAGCGACGTGTGACCAACGCGTCGATGCTCTTAACCTATACCATAAAAATACCGAAAAATGTCCGCATTCGGTTGGATAGGGTCCACTAATGTTACCTTAAATACTTTGTAAGAATGGAATGTTCTCGGTTGGAGCCTTAGCAAATAAAGACTTCTTTGAAATCTAGCAAAAAAACAAGCTTTGCAAAATGAGCGATGGGCATTAGAGATTCTTATGGAGGCATTAGAAAACACGGGAGACATCACAAGTTCATGTGAAGGAGGGGATGCCGCCACTGACGGCCTCAATGCCATGGAGCCGCCGGGAGGGGCTGGCTCGGCCTCACCGTGCATGGCACGGATAGGCACGGCCTCACCGTGTGGAGCACGGGTGAGGTGGTCCTCCAATCGCTTCGTGAACATGAAAAATAGATGATCATGTGAATTTCAAAGAACTAGAATCATCATATTTCGTTCAAAATGACCAAAAAATGATCATGTCAAAACCGAGGAGACAACAAAACCGAACCCATGATTCAAAGCATCTTGAGTTACATTAAGCTACTGCTGCAAGCAAGCAAAGCTATGTCTGCAGGCTATTAAAGCTACTGTCTAAGCTTGCAAAAGCTACTGTCAATGAAATCTGACAGATTTATTCCTCTTCATTCTTAACACAAATATCAAGATGAAAATCCATCATTGGCATGTATGGCCTTTAAACTTAGCAAGGCACGAAGATATAAAATACAATCTCCGCACGAGATCCGTAAAACAACTACCTGCGTCGTAGGACAGTGTGGGTGGTTACACAATTAGCAAGACACTCGATTTCACGGCGGGACATGCTCAAAATAAAATTAAGAGAGTCAACAACGTAGTGAACTTCTCTAGACAATACGCCGTATGATATTGTAAGAGGAGGGATTGAAACAAATGGCAATCCCATCGAATGTATCACATGGCAATAAAACTACATTCTTCAACTTAAGAGTTGGAAAAATATGGTATTGGAGCAGTGAATACCAAACAATTTGGGTGGTAAAAACCATCCAATTGGTGCGGGTGGTCACCAATAATAATAAAATCAGTTGAGCTATGAAACGACTTGGAGAAAACCGGAAAATTAACCGGAAAACCATGTCAAATTAACTCAAAACCGGGTGAAATTTGGACTAGGAAAACATGGTAGCAAGAACTGCTGAAATATGCCGCAAAATGACGAGAAACGACGAAAATAAAATCGTCGGAAAAACTCGCCAGAAGCCGGTGGCACCGATTGCCGGAAATCCGGCCGACGGTGGCCGGAGCTGGCTAGTATGGTGGCCGTAACTTTAGGTCCGACAGGGAACGCCGTCCGGAACCGGATGGCGGTGCCGGACACACCGGAAAATGGCCGGAAGGCGGCGAATACGCCGGAAAATGTTTCGGAAACGCCGGAACAGTAACCGAGAAAAACGACGTCAATTTTGACGAATGGAGGTCCGTTTTCTAAATTTCAAGGTCCAAAATCACAATGTAGTGCTATTGGTCCCATGTAATCCAAAAGCGGCCAATTTAAAAACCACGTGAGTTGCAAACGTTGACTATGCATGCTAAGCCAAGGCAAATAAAATTCTCACGAGTCCATCTTGTAAACAAGAAATACGTGAAATTTTATAGAATATGCCAATATTTAATACAACACAACCAAGCTTCCAATTCCAATAGATGACTTAAGCTAAAGTCGAGCAAGAAACATGGCAATGCCAACGTCATACTTGAAAAATAGTAAGCAGAAGACATAGTCAAAATAGATTGACTAATCAAAAAATCCGTAGCAACAAAATCTTGCATATCGGATCGGGCGGAGCCTTAGCCTGAGGCTTAAAAATGTGCATACTTGAGAATGGAAGAATGTTACGTTTCCATCTCCAAAATTCCCTCAAGAAATAGATACAGGTGCCAAAAATGGCATGCGTTTCTTGGATGTAGAGTATGCATCAAGGTCAACTCTGATAATACAAAGTCATAGACGTTCATTAAATCACTTGAAGTGTGTCCCATAGAATTCGTCATTTTTGGGATCTTTTGTCAGCAAATAGTGCTGTTTCAGAGTAATGAATTTCAACTCAAATAATTGAGTACATAGATCTTGGGATTATCGTTTATAGACATGAGTTTAAGAAAACTCAAACATTCAAATAACAGTCGCGATGACGACGCATCCATGAGAAACGAGCGTTGTATTGGTTTCGAATAATCGAAATATTCAAGTATGTAACCGGAATTAGAAGGGTTGTGATGTATATGGTCACAAAATAATCGATGCATATCGGCGATTCTCATGATCGCACCCAAAACAGCAGTGTACTCAGACAACCACACGAAATCGATTTCTTCCCTTTAAATAATAACGTGACTCCCCCAGGACCGTCACACGAAAAACGTCGACCAAGAGGGGAATCATATCCCTCTTTGGTCTCATCGGCGTTATAAGAAAGACCGGAAAAGAAGACATGAAAAAAGGCTAATAGCGCCTGATAATTTATATATATATGTTCAAAAGCAGCAACTTTAAGAAAAACATACTTGTTGGTCTGCCAAATAGACCGCATATAATTAAATTGCTCTGCAAATCGATTGTCATGCATGAAGTTGCTTGATGAATTCCTTTTCGATCTTCGTCCGATGACATAAAAATCTTGGGAGGATACGATCAAAATCGTATGTAGATACAAAAGTATCGTCCATCTCGGCATGAATGTCATCACCATAGTATGACGAGTAATGATTTTACCTATACGAGCACGTGAAATATCGTCAGAAATAAAAACGTGCCAACGAACATTTAAATAATGAAATAGGAAAAAGGAAAAGAAAATATAGTATGAAGCCCAAATGGCCATTGTGCTCAGCAGGCCATAGACCCAAAAGGGTAGAGAAGACGGGAGTAGCTTCTCTTGAGCGAAGAGTTTGCTTATGCAGTTCGCGTTTCTTGCGTAGATATGCGGGAGGAGCAATTTTGAATCCTTTGATGCGGGGTCTTGCGTGACAAAAAGATGTTTTTGCGGAGCGAATGCGGAAGAGACCCTGCGGGGCTGCGGGGGCTGCGTGCAAGGGCAGCAGGGGGTCGCAGGGGCTGCAGGGCAGGATCTGAGTGCGGGGCTACAGGGGGGTCGCATGGGCTACAGGGCAGGATCTGCCTGCGGGGTTGCGGGGATGGCTGCAGGGGTGTTGCAGGGGCAGCGTGCAAGGCTGCGGGGGTACGTGCAGGGGTGTTGCAGGGGCAGTGGGGCTGCGTGCCTGCGTGCAGAGGCAGCGGGGCTGCAGGAGCTGCGATGTGAGGCTGCGTACGGGGCTGCAGAGGTAGCAGCAGGGGGGCTGCAGCGACAGCGAGCAGGGGCTGCGCCGACGAGAAGATGCCGGAGGCCGGAGACGACGGCGGCCGGCGGTGGAGAAGAGAAAAAAGTTCTAGGGCTCTAAAAGTTCAGGATTTTAGGGCAAAGTGCGTGATAATGTGTTTCAGGATGAAATAATTGTGTATTATTGAATGATATGGGGGCTTATATATAGACATTACAAAACCACAATCCCGTAGGATTCGGAGTCCTAATCTATTACGGAGATGCTAATCTATCTCCTAACAGGAAACCTATTAGGCTAAGACACACACAATGGTAGAATAGTAATTCTCCCAGAACAATATGGATATATTATCATCTTTTAAACAAATTTGTAGTATAGTTTACTAATAAATCACATAACTATGAGAGGTATTTTACATTTTGACAATGTAACATCCTTAAATTATGAACAATAAAATTTCAAATTTAAGGATGCTAACACTCTAATATAACTTCAATAAATGAAATTATGTTACAGCAGTTGAATATTTTTACCAAGTTTATCAAACCACTTGAATTACAAACTGTAAACATAAACATAATTACACAAATGTAAAGATATACTGTTTTCATCTCTCACAAGCCTCATAAAAAAAGGAAAAATGAACAAAAGGCAAAAACAACACTCTGTTGTCAAGCTGCTCAATCCCTCCGTCTCAGCTACTGCGTAGTATCTGTTTTACTACCCCCTGCACCAATAATGGTACACCAGGGTTGTAAACACAAATCTAGTCAGCTTCACAGCTAGTATGAATAAACTTAATATAAATACTCAACCTAAAAACATCAACGCAACAAATGCCTCAACAATCAAAACAATTCGCAACGCATGCATAAACCACCATAACCACGCAATACATGCAGAATAATACAACTCACAACAACAGCGCAATACATGCATGACAGTTTTGCGTTAAACTGACTCTCGAATCGTACCCATAAGAAAACTGGCAATAAAAACTAGAGCTCTAGCTAATCATCCCCACATCTGGGCAATGTGTGGTTCAGACATTTGCCTACGCCAAACTGGCCGCCACAAAGGTAGAACAACATCACACCAAGTCACACACAATAATTATACCAGAATGTACATTTTCTTCCCTTCCGACTACACAACACAATCATCAATAATCACAATAATGCCGGAAGATACATTTTCTTCCCTTCTGGCCAAACAACAAATATATACACTTCAGCTATACCGTTATTTCATCCAACCTCCAATTTACAGAGAGATACATTTTATTCCCCTTCAGTCTCATCCTCCACAATTTATAAACCAACGAAATTATACACAATATCTTTCACAGTTAAAATGTAACAATATATATACAAATATATTAATCACATACTAACATGAATATGGACGATATATACTCAATGATAAATATGTGCATATCTCATTACCATTTAGATATGCATATTTAAATCTCCAAATATATATGAGTATACAATGATTCTGTTGCAGAAGAACCAAGTCTACAACTCATACCGACACTATGAAGCATTTAAAATGGCATCTGAGATGTAGAGGTGATGCGATTCTACTTTGTGAGTTCTTTATGATATAAACTGAGGAATCAAGCATCGTATAAGGAGTAGGAGAAGAGTGAAGTATGCATAGCAGGAACATATAAAAGGGTGAAATTCCATCTTATTCTTATTCCTTTTCTTTATGGTGAGCCTTAAAAGAGGATATTCATATACGATGACCTCCATCCTATCAAAGCAATGATCAACAGTTATATGCATATATATCAAATTCCTCAGTTAAAGATTGTTCATATGTTTTGACATAGAAGTTAATTTATATTGTTGCTCACACCCACTCTAAAGAGTCTTGATACAGCCTTGAATCTTAGCTTGGAGTTATGACCAACCTCTCCCACAAGTCATTCCTGCCATCTTGATTATTTGAATTTTATAGCAACCTCCAATTAGTCGCGTATGCCTCCCTCAATGGAGTCATATGATTGCTGTTCTCCTTTCGAACTCTCAGTTTGTTTCATCACTTTTAGGCCTCATATTATGTAATTTTTATTTCTATGACACTTTCTGAGTACGTATGAAGCTAGGTTAGATGTGTTGATTGACTCAATAAGGTATAGGTTTAATTTCTTTTTGCTATTTGGTTCAATTGGTTGTTCTCTTTATATTAGGTTTAATAGGTTCTAGAAATATTGTATAGTGATGCATTGTAAAGATATTGAGAAATAATTGTCAAAATGATAATGTTGATAGTCAGAGGTAATGCATTACGTCTTGAGAACTACAGTAATAGTTTTTCTTGAAAAAACTACAGTAATAGTTTGAGTAGTAGACATTCACTGAGGTAGAGTGTCCATGGAATAAAAGAATCTAGGTGCTCTGGCAGTCTACTAGTGAAAGATTAGTTTTGAAGGGCCTTACTGTCTTAGGGGAGAATTGCATTTCATGGAATCTGTAATTGTTTGCTCAGCTAAGCAATCCTAATATAAGGATTCTGAGGCTCTTTATTTTCCATCTTCATAACAGAAGGGAAATGAAATGGTAATAGCAGTACAGTACATAAACCAACATTCAGATGAAACCAACAATCGGAAAGTCAAAAATATTCATCGTTTGTTTCGATCACATCTTGATCGGTGATTGTGATTCGACTGGATTCCCTTTTTTTTGTACCTTTGAGATTTCTAGTGTATTGCTAAACCTTCTTAAGAGGTTACATATTTGTCTCCAATATTGTTGTATGATCGGATGCAACAGTGGATTTTTTTGTCCTTGGTTCCATTGCTAAATGTCTTCTGGCCTCATTTCCTAATGTTACATATCGCTTTCTGTTGGCAGATAAAATAACAGTTAGTTTGCAACTTTGCATACCAATCTGAAATCTTCGTATAGTGGAGCACCTTTCTGCTATATATCATGTAGGTTGTCTAGTAATCAAACATCAAGGCTTAATTTAAGAACATAGGCCTTGAAGTTGGAAAGAACTCATAGAAGCATTCTGTCATCAAGCGGGAGTCGAGAGAGAAGCATGAGAAACATATAAAATGTTACAAGTACTTGATTAGGATCATTTCGTCTACATTATATTTTCAAGCAGGCAAAAAAATGGAAATCATCCGATTCAGAGTTTTGCTAGATCGTGCACACTGATACTAAACCAGTAAGTTTGAGTGGATTATTAGGGAGTCAGTTGTCTAGTGTTCTGCATTTGGTGATGAATATGAATGACCCTTGGCTCACTTGTTTTTAGGCTGCAGACATTTTATGACCAGCCTTGATAAATAGTTAAACACAGTTTCGATGTTGGCATTGGAGCAGCCCTGGTCCTTTTTATGACGTTGGATGAAGTTACTGGTCGAATGTGATCGCAAGTGTAGAATTTCTTGGCTTACTAGGATGAGTTATGATCCATTCTCTTGGAGCTTTAGCTGCCAATAGCACTATATCCTGAGCATTTTGATCCTGCCAACGACTTGCACAGAACGTAGTCTTGCAGTGCTGCTGATACTCTTGCTAAAGCTAGCATACCTCACTCAAAACTAGCAGTCTAGCATATATCTCTTTCAACCTCCAGAGCCCCGACCATGACCTAAAGCGGCCTGCTGATAGTCCAGGCGGTGTTTGGGAAAGTTACACAATTTGATTATTTGTAAAATCTACTGTCAGCTCTTTCTTTCATCTAGCTTTATGCCTCATTTGACCATCCTTGAAAATTGTAACTAATATGGGGAAAAAAGATTGAAAAGAACATGATATGCACCTCGAGTCAGACGAGTCGCATATGAAAAAGTGCTGGTACCTGATGTCTTCAGTTTATTATTCCTCAGATCCCGTCTTAAATTATAGGGTGCTCTTAAGTTATCAAATGGACAAATATATTTCATTTTGCAACAGGAGATATTACCGGGGAAAAAAAATTGGTGTACAACTAAGCCATCTACTTAGATCAAGCGACAGAACTTTTAAATTACCAGGCAACAGAAGTACAACTAATACAATGTATATTTGTTACAAAGCTAGGAATACAAAAGTAGAACTACTACTATCGCCATCAGTAAACTCATCACATGCCATTATAAATGATTATGATCTACATGAAGATTTCAAGGGTTACCTAACATTTCTAAAGCTGCAAGTCCAACCACTTTTCGGAAGGCTTTCGTTTTCTTTTCATGCGTGTTGTTCCAGGGTCCTCTGCATAGATATATCCAATGTTAGATAACAGCATTAAACTGCTGCAAGTGAACAGTACTTTAAAATCTAAAGCTGAAGGTATCATGGAATTTCCTTGTTTTTGAAATGTAACATATAGATAAAAGGAAAAATACAAAAAAAATGGAGAAGATACCAGGAAAAGACAGTAACCAACTGTTTTATACTCAGCATAACCTGTTTCAAACTCTGACTTTAATACGAATCAAAAGATAGTGTGAGGGAAGAGTGGCTTGATGACGTATACTAAAAGGGTGAAGACAATGCCAATTTTGCAGTTTAATTTTAGTGCATAGAAAGAGAGAAAGCTATTCCCTGGAAGGTGATAATTGAACAAACATAAACCCACACTGAGACACAAAAATATGCATGTGACATCTAATCTTACCTTCAAGTGGACTTGATGCATGATTAATTGCACGTCCATTTGGTCTGCCGTCTTCTGAAAGAGGGGAGCCAGAATTATTACTTTCCACCAACTTTGATGAACTTTCTAAGCACTTGTCATGTTGCTCAGGAGCATCAGGCAAAGGAATTGCTGGCAAGAAGCACAGCTCGTCCTGTGACATATCTGAATCACTGAAAGCTGAATCCTTGTCCACTGTCACAATATCAACTTCATCATCTTCATTAACATTAGATTCTTTGGCCTGCATACATACATTTATATTAGACAACTAAATTTTAGGAAAAGAAAAGGCTTCCCATATTTAATCTCCTCACCTTTTCAGTTTCGGGGATCAGATCAAATTCATCTTCTCGTTCTATGTATTCCTCATTTTCCTCGAGCTCCTTAAAATCAGGAGCAAATGCACTCCAATTCTCAGTGTAATCTTTAGCCCATATGTAAACCAAGCCAGTCAAGGAAACAGAGACGACAATGGGATGAACAGGGTGCCACACTAAATCGATTAAGGCTTCCTTTGGCCCTTCAAGAATTTTCACGAGATGCCCGGCCCTGTCCCATATGTAAATCTTGTGTTCCCCTTTGCTTGCAGAACCACCAATTACCCACTCACCATCACCACTGAAACACGGTGCTTTCCAGTGCATCTTTGTGATGGTATCTTGAAACTCACGGAAAAGTGTTAGGCATTTAGATCCAACAACTTTCAACTTCTCCACATCATCTAGTCCATCAATGCCAGTTAAGCCATTTAGGGCTTTAAGTCCACCTTTCAAAGGAAGAAGGTTCTCGTAAATCCTTATTGTTCTATCATTTGAATTTGTAAGCAGATACTGACCATTTCTGCTGAAAACTATGTTCTTAATCACAGAACATCCAGATGTAGGAACCATGGCAAGCACTTGGATACTATTATAATCTATCAGAAGTATTTCCCCTTTGGAGTTCCCTGCATAAACCAGATCCCCATACTTATTGAAGCAAGCAGCAGTAGGAGAAAAGGGGGGAGTTCCATCAGAAATTTTATTCCGTGATGGAGGGGCGAATCCTGGATTAGAGTCCGGAATGGAAACTGGAAGCATAGTTGTACTTCCTGTGTTCAAGTCAACAATCATGGGAGCAGATGAGAGAGGGCAAGCCAAGCAAAGAGATGGAGTAGAGGAACCAGGATGTAATCGAGCTTGTAGAGGAGTTTGTTGCAGTATCGTTCTTGTAATCTTCTCGCCACTGACAATGTCCCATAGTGTCAACGACTTATCAGCTGCAGACACAAGAACACGATGACCATACTTTGACCAACATACACTAGTTATGGCAGCAACACATTCTTTATCATGGAGCTCCTTAGCAATGCCCCTTGTCTCAAAATCCCAGATTATGCAATTACCATCAGAGCACCCAGCTGGCATCAAAACCACAAATCAACAGTCAGCCACAGATCACTTGGAATGTCATCAATAAAAATGGAAAGACAGAACATGCCATCATTAATCTGAATGAATATAAAAACAACATTGAGTTTAGAATTCCTTGAGACGATCCCTACATAAGTCTACAACTGTATATGATCAATTTCAATGAACAAGATTACAAAATAGATATCCAAAGAGATCAACACTTAATAGATTGCTTGGTATCAAAGACCATTTACATATCCATCTCCGCAGCAAAAATCTAATAGATGAATCTCCAGGGCATAATGTTGAGTGCCTCTTAATCAGCTCATTGTGCACCCCACAAAAAATAATGTACCCAGAAATTGCATGGTATCATAGCCAATTTACATATTCATCAGTCCATCCCAACCACAACAATCAAATTAGTGAACCTCCAGTCCCTCCACAAAAAAAATGTGTGCAGCCTCTTAATCACCTCATTACGTCCCATGAATAAAAAAATTGACACAATCATATGCAATTCAGACAAAGCCAACCATTAATTATCCCCTGATAACAAGATGTATGACTGATTCATATATTTGATGCAATATATTAAAGCTTCTGTGACCTACAGTCCATCAAACAAAAAACATATCAACCATGGGCGTAGCTACACGGAGCTGAGTAGGGTCACTCGACTCTGCTCAACATCTCCATAAACTCCATTATGCATGAAGTATTTGCCTGTATTTAAGTGAAATATGAGCTATGTACTTTATTCTATTCTTTCGTTCTAAAGCAATAAAGTAATCACTTTTTTAACAAACTTATAAACCTGATTCTAAAAACTAAACTAATGTAGTCCTTTTGTATGTAAACTTTTAACCTTAATTATTTTTATCTTATTCATATGTCCGGCTTTGTTTTATCTTCTTCAGGTCATAGAAAGAATTTAGCCCACTTTCATAGGTGATTTTATAGACTTATCTTAAACCACGGTCTTTTTCTTTACTAACTTAACCAATTAGCTACGTAAATTTGATCCCTCTTAACTGGATCTCTGGCTACCCCATTGATATCAACTAACAAAATATCCATCACTCATAAGTACTAAAAAGAAAGCTATGTAGAACAAATGAAAGGCTTATCAACAAGCAGTAGCAATATATTCCACAGTGTATTTGCCTCCGTTCATAACACTCTACATAGCCTTTTGGCTGGCAGTGTACAAGGGAAGGATATGTGCAACATTTGGCTAGAACTATTAAGGACAGCCCTCCATTTCCTCTATTCAATAAATGCCCAAATTCAACAGAATTTAGAGAGTATAATTACATCACCGCCAATACAAGGTCTTCAACCTCTCGAGCAATGCTTCAAAACTGATGTTCACTGGTACTATTATATTCATATTAGAAGATATGATGCTCTATATTCATACTAAACTGCCCACACTTGACAACCATTATGCTTAATAAGCAGGTTATCAGCATACAGATAAAATGCATTGTTAATCTAAAAAGTAAACTTGGGGGAGTTCTTTTGTAATTACTCAGCCCCCTACAGAAGGTTTAGACAATATTTCATTTGTGTATGCTAATTACCACACATGTTACTGTATAGTCATGAAATTGCGTGCACATCAACTAAGATTATGAAGCGCTTCTATATTGTATGCACAGAAAAAGATATATGCACGTATAAATAGTCCATAAAACTGGGATAATTAACAAATCGTATTAGTCACATGATTGATGATTATTACTGGATTTTCCTCAATAGAAAGCAAAACAAATATTGTCGAAAGCAGTAAACCAGAAATGGCAAAAGTATAATGGGGGAAGGTAGAGGAACATACCAGCAAGAAGAGTACCGCGGCGATTGAAGGCAATGCATTTCATAGTGCCATGTTCCAAATACTCCTCAATCACTTCTGGGAAATCACCTTGCAGTGGGTCTTCACCATATAAACAAATTCCCAACTCAATCAGCTATTCAACACCCACCAAGTTTTAAGCAAAATAAAAATTAGCAATGGGAAGCAGGGGGAGCTTACCGATTATAGAAGCGTTCATCCTTAACCAACAAGGGCAACCTAAGAAAACCCAACACCCAAATTAATAATGAGTCTCAACTCTCAACTGAGAACAAACCCTTTATTGAACTAAGCAAAAACCAATTCCGAAACGAAATCGGACGACCAATCTTACAGGTTTCTTTTTTCTCAGGAAACCAAACCCGGGAAAGAAACTGAAACCAGAACCCGGAAAAATCGTGACCCAACGAATCAGACGGCACAAAATCAAAGAAAAATCGAAGCTTTTTACACGAATCTGTAAAATTGTGGAGAGTTGAGAGAGTGAGAGCAGCGAGGGTCTTGGTTTATGGAGGGGGGGGGGCTATTCAATTTCCTTTCTTTATTTTTCGTTGTGTTGCTAAGCTGTATTGGTAATTACAATAAAACCCTTCCACTCGCATTTCATTTCTTTTATTTTCCGTCATTTTGTATATTCGACATTTGAGTTTTGACTTTTGAGTCATAACTAGCTCATCCGTAGCAGTGGTGGCTATTCAAACAATAAATTTCATATGAGTGTGATGCAAATAACTGAAAGGCAAAAATGTCGATTTACACCTTAAATTTGGCTGAAATTGTCAATTTGCACTATGAATTTGTATTTGAGTCAATTTACCTCTTAAACTTGGTAAAAATTACTGATTTACACCCCGAACTTGCATTTAAGTCAATTTACCACCTAAATTTGGTAAAAATTGCTGATTTGCACCCTATCAGTTAAATTTAATGTTTTCAATCTAATTTAAAGTCGCATGTCATGCATTTAAGGGGCAGTATTGTCATTATATATTTATTCATATTTAATAATGAAATAAATTAATAAAATTACTTAAGAGGAACACTTGCTACAATGTTTATTTTTTCGAAACATGTTATTGATTTATATATTTATTATTTTATGTGATATGGTATGTTAAAAGATATTAGAAAAAATATAAATAAATAAATACATTGAAAATTAAAAATAAATGTGTGTTCCGAGAGAATTACTATTCTACCATTGTGTGTGTCTTAGTCTTATTAGGTTTCTTGTTAGCATTAGATTCGCATCTCTGTAATAGATTAGGACTCCGAATCCTACAGGATTGTGGTTATGTAATGCCTATATATTGGCCTAATTATCAATCAATAAACGGTTACGTTATGTTCTATTACGTCGTTATTATTCTCGTTTTGTTCCTCTTACAACAATGTGTACATATAAAAATATATTTATACCCAACACACTATATTTGAATGGGTGGATATGTTGAATATATAATTCAAAGTAGGGTTAAGTATGTAGAAAAAAGATGTAAATAAATAATTTGATTAACAAAATAATCCTCATTTTAAAGAATATTTTTATTTGTTTTTAAGAAAAATATATATAGAAAATGACAACATTACCCCTCATGTGCATGACATGTGACGCAAAATTGGGTAGAAACAGTTAAATTTAACGGATGGAGTGCAAATCGGCAATTTTTACCAACTTTAGGAGGTAAATTGACTCAAATACAAGTTCAGGGTGTAAATCGGCAATTTTTACCAAGTTTAGGAGGTAAATTGACTCAAATACAAGTTCGGGGTGCAAATTGACAATTTCAGCCAAATTTAGGGTGCAAATCGGCATTTTTGCCTAACTGAAATAAGCAACTGAGAAAAGCGATTACAAGTTACGGTGTTGCAACTATCCACATAAAAAAGACAATATTGAAAAAAAAATCACAGAGCAAATGTAGTTTCCAAACCATAAAATTGAAGACGCACACACAAATTCGGTTGAACATTTTGTGTACACTGAAAGAAACATTTGAATTGAAAATAAGATTAAAAAAAACTAAAGCTACGAGATCGAGACTAGAAAATAGGAACATCGAGTGACAAAAAAGTCCAGTACCAAAACCTAATTACGATTTACTATACTAAAACGAAATCTAAAGGGACACAACTCTATAATTAAAAAATGTAAAATGCAAACATCATTTTACTCCCCAATAGTTTATCAGCCTTACAACAAAGAAAGCTAGGCTGCATGCACAGATGAAATGAGCCTAGCTTTATAAAATAAGCTTAGCAAAATTAAGCTTCTTTCTAAGTAATTTCAAAACAAAAAACATCTTAATGCAGAAAAACGAAATATGAACAATTTTCCAAGTATCATGGAGGGGATCAAACTACTCGTAATTGAAGAGTTTCAATGAGTGAATGACTCGATGGAAGGCTTTGGTTTTGGGATGACAATAGTGTTTACGATACATTTGCATCTAGATTATTTGATTATAGATTGCCTATATACTATTGCGGGATCAAACCACATGTAATTCCATACTTTTGAGATTCCAATGGGTAGATAACTCATTTACTTGAAATTTGTGTTTGAGGTATATGCCAGGGTTTAAAACCCCCCGAGTTTGCTTTCGAGCAATTTGGGAGTGATTTTCTTTTTTCTAGTGCTTGGTGAATTTGAGTGGCATCAGGGCAGATAAATTTGATTGATGGAGTCAGTGATTCGATTTAGAATTTGTGGTTGTTTTTAGTGGGTCGCTAGATTGCTTAAGTACCCATTTTGAGGGTTCAAACCTACCACAGCTCATACTTTAGCATTTAAGCTTTCTTGGTTTTGTACCAATAGGAATTTAGTTCTCGAAGCATCTTTATACGAATTCGGGTACTTTCATTTGGACACCCACCATGTTGTGCCTGGTTGAACTCTTCAAATGTGCCCAAATTTGAGGTGGGCTTTGAGCTTCAAGATTGAGGATTTAAATGGGCTGCTGGCTTTTGACTTTTAGCCTGAGATGGTAAACTCGCCTGCTCTTCTTCTTGCTAATTCTTCTGAAATTTTCATCTTTCTTCTTTCTATTTTCATATTTAGAACCCATAAATAGAACAAGGTGATTCTGCTAAGTTGAATCAAAGATGAACTGAAGAGAGAGTCTGATGGGAGATGGGAATCAAAACAAAACTTCTCACTCATTGACGCTTGCAATTGGCTTTATTGTTTCTTTGTGAGAATAGATAGGTGCGGACAGTCCCCATTTTGCATTTTAGCTTTGTGCACTGAAAAACTGAAGTCCTCGGTTTGGTATGCTATGTTGGTGACTCTTGTCGTTGAAACTTGATCGAGGATTGTTGTTCTTGTTTCATTTGTAGAGGAAAAACCAGGAGCCCATCACTTGTTGGACGTAAGGCCAAAGAGAAAATTCTACATCAATTTTGACCCACTACCGAGTTCACTCAATCCTTGTTTGATGAGAATATCAACCCACTAATGTAACATATATAAATAACTGTTACAGGACTATGAATGCATTCATAAACATATCATGTACCGGAAAATATCCTGACCAATTATGCACATGAACCTATGACAAGCTTCTCAAACTTGCAAGAGGCATTGGCAAACCAATCTGGCACATTAACCCCATGATAACTGCTTATGATCAAATGTCAACCTACTATGAGGTTTAAGGCCTTGAAGTACTTCTCCATCAACATTTCTTGTCTGATTTGTTGGCAGTCTTTTGTTCATCCCATTGGAACTCTAATTTGTCAAAAAAATTCTTATTTTCCAACATGGCAGCCTCAGCCTCTTGTAAATTTTTCACACTCAAGACCTCTGATACGAATAGATCTCTAAGGCAATTCAAGTCATCCAGCGCCTTAATTTCATACCCATAATATTCCTAGTGCTCAGGGGCGGAACCAGGAATTCGAAATAGGTAGGGCTGGTTTTTAGTCATATAATTTTTTTTTTGTAATAGAAAACTTAATAGCTAAAGAATTTATATCAAAAAATGTTATGACTAAAGAAAAAGATGGAGAAAATGGAGAGAGAATAGATATATTTCTTTCTAATAAAAAATATTGTAAGATTTTTTTAAATACTGAGAAACTATTGCGATATAAAAGTAGAGTAAGCAAAGAAAAGAATGAGTGAAGAAAATTAAAAAAAAAAAGAGAGATTTTATTCATACCTCCTAAATTGACAATTAAACTTCTATATTTTCTAGATTATAGTTGACTTTATCAACAGATTTTGAAGGTATGAGTAGTGGACATTTTTGGGAAAATTAGAGAGGTGTAAGTATCATTTTAGTTTAGTATATAAATAAGTTGGAGGTCCATTGAGTAGAGATGTGTGAATAACATTTTTGGAGATATGAATAAAAACTCCAAAGAAGACTTGGAAAGAGAGATAGAAAAAAGGAAAAAATGGAAACATAATAAGTAGAGTAATTGAAAAAATGGGCACAAGGGATTCGAACCCAAGAACATAAACCCAAGAACATAACCCCACCCACTAATTGAGACACTCAGCCAACTAAACTAACTTCATTTAATGTGTGTAAAGTACATATAGTTTTTGAAATACCCTGTTTTTCGGTGGGGCTATAGCCGGACTAGCCCGCTACGTAGTTCCGCCGTTGCTAGTGCTCTCGAGATATCAAGATGACCCAGGTCATTAAAATACAAATGACAGAACTTAAGTCAAATTCTTAAAGTTTAAGCGCCATCGTCTAAGATTTGGACAATCTTGGAGTTTAAGTCTTTCCAATTCACTCGGATTACCTACGTCTTCGGGTAGTTAATCCTAGTACCACTAAGGTTGAGACACCAATTCAAATATATAAACTGCTTAAGATATTGCTTGAAAAATTGCCGAGTTCACTACCACTGAGATCTAAAACCCTTAACAGGGTAAATGAATCAATCAATTTTGCAAATAGCTTCGACTCAAGAAGATCCTCAGGGGGTGGTAGAGATTAAAATGTTAGCGTGATTAGCATGATTGAAGGAGGAAATCACGGGCGTGATATCCTCCGTGATTTATGGGGGTAGGTAGGCTAAGTTGTTTTATATATAGATTACAAATCAAGTGTAATTTAATCAAGAGTGAAATAAACTTTATATTTGGTATCAGAGCCTTGTTATGTTATTTCTGGATTTTCCCTTGTTTTTTACGTTTTTGGTTCAAAGCTCGGCTGGTATCCCTTCGTGGAGCACAACCATCCCTTCGTGGAGCACAGCCAAAACAGCAGCCAGAGCTGCGTTTCGTCCGACGGAGATTGCCCACACGCATCCCTTCCCTCCTTCAAACCGTCGAGCCTCCATGCAAATCCTCCGCCGTCCATTCACCAAAAATCACAAGGCACCGTTTGCGAGCAGGAGCAGTACCTTTCCTTCTCGTTGTTACCCGCAGTGTAACTCCTCAGCTTCACCCGGCATGTAAACGCCGAGTGTGTACAAAACCGCTCCCCGTTCATCGCGAACCGCTCCTCGTTCATCGCGAACCGCTCACTTCCGGGACCTGCCACAACATCGCCACCGTCCGAGCTCCTTCAAGCCGTGATCACCGCTGCTACTCACAACCTCCAGAAACCTCTGCGACCTGCTCGCCACTGCTCGGAACCTCCGCTCGCCGATCGCCGCTGCTCAAAACCTCCGCGAACGACGACAGCCCCGGGCTGACCCGCTTCTACGCCGATCCGTCCCTTTCCAAAGTCGAACCCGCTGTCAAGACGTGGACTCTCGTCCCGGTGCTGCCGCCGTTGATCCTTGAAGCAAAGGTGAAGAAAAGGAGGTCGCAGCAGAGGAGCGCGATGACGAAAAAATTTGGACGAAAACCCGACCAGACCCGGCCCTTATTCGCCCGATCCGACCCGGCCCGAGACTCGGATTCGACCCTACCCGAGACCCAGATTCGACCCGATCCGGTTTGACCCGAATTCTATTATTTTGTTGTTGTCAGTGTCGGTTCACTGACAGTGCAGGTGCACTCAAGACAGGTTCAACTCTGTTTTTTATTCTATTGTGTTCACGCTGCATCAATCCTGATTTTTTCATTTTCAATGGGTTTTGGAGACGACACAGAGAGTCCTCAGTTCTATTATGTTCATTGCTCTTATTGTCATGATACTAACCATGCTCGGGCAACATGTTGGAAGCTGTATCCACACCTTAGGCCTAACTGGTCTAATTATCATCCCAAGGCGAAAGCAGCTATTCAATTCGTCCATGAACCAAATATCTATGGTCTGGTTGGACATGATCATCACACAGCAGGAGGAGCAATACATGCCGCATCCATAGCTGTTCGTAGTAAAATTGGTATGGCTTTAAATATTTCTAACTTTGTTGGTTTTGATACATGGATTATTGATTCTGGTGCATCTGATCATATGACTTATGACAAATCTTATTTTACCGTATTGTCTCCTCCACCAGTACCCTATGTTACTAATGCTAATGGTGAGGCATTCCCCGTGTTAGGGAAAGGGTCAGTTCGTATTACTCCCACAATAGAGTTTCACAATGTGCTCTATGTCCATGCTTTATCTCATCATTTGATATCTGTTCCCCAATTGAACACTGACGCTAAGTGTTCAGTGACATTTTTTCCTATGTATGTGACATATCTGTTCCTACGTATTTTCTGAATATCATCCGTAGGAAAGAAGTCAGTTTTGATGCAAACAACTATCTGAGCACTTCTATTATTTCATTCTGCATCATGTCTGGCTTAGGAATCTCCTCACAAAAGTTATGTAGAAATTGAGAAAGTCAATCATTTTGTAAATTTTAAATGATTTTGCTGCGTTTGTATGTTTGAAAATTTCAGTATCCTTATTCATACATATATCAGGCATGTTTACAGATAGTTAAGTTACGGTTTGATACATAACATCATGCAAGCAAATGGAATTCCGACCCATCATTCATGTAGTCCTTTGTTCTGCACAAAATTTGTTGCAAGTGAAGCTGTAACCACACATCTGCAGCCGGTTTCCACGCTTCTGTTTTGGTCACTAAATTGTTTTGGAGTTGCTGTATCTTTCACAAATTTAGTAAGCCATGCCATAGCACCCAACATCAAGTCATGAGGAGCTTGAGATGAGTTCTCCCACAGCTGTAGTTACGGTTGCGGCATTGTCCACATAATCGTCATAAACTTTATTGAAATGCATTGCATGATTAAGCATCCGTTCTTGAAACTCAATCAATTCCTGGAAGTAGGACTTCTGTCTGAGTTTGATGGAGGGGCTGTAGAAATAGCTATAGCCTTGGGACGTTTGCAGAATACATGTGAAGCTTCTTCATAGGGTCCTGGATAATAAACAGTTCATATAACCCCAATAGCCTTTGGTACTCACTTGTGCTCTAGTTGGTAGTAAATTAGAGCGAGCTCATCAAACACAGATCTTACTTTACCTGGATCATCAAGTATTGCAGGGTTATAAGCGTGAAGATTTTTGAATCTGGGTTTCTCCCTCTTCCTTTGTGAGACTCCCAACTACACCAATGATTCTTCATGTCATCGGTGTATCCCCATAAGAGTGAGGCACATAACTGGGAAATTGGTGGATCTCATTAACCAATGATTTAGGCAGCATATAACATTTCCATTGCATAGAGAGGCAATCTATACAGCATACAGCTATAGATTTGATAAGAATCTAGCAGCACTTGGTATTTTTGCGTTCCAGTTCATCAACTTCTTTTGTGAGATTCTACTAGATGTAACCGAAAATTTCCTACACGGATACGGAGACCCAAAATACCCTGTCGATCATGTTCCGGAACACACTTCACTTCAAGAATGTAAGCAAAGTTCAGTTTTCTTTTCCTCACTCACATTATTACTGAAAATCACACTACTCTTGGAAGGTTTCACTTTCTGTCCGGAATTATATGCGTCTATACTACCGCATGCATTCTTCCCTGTTTGGTAAACCATGCAGGATACTATCATTGGAAAAACAGAAAATGATGGAGAGTTGGAGCGTGAGGTCACAGTTTTAAACCCTGAATTATTACTTGATGCTTAATGGCTTGATTAATGAGCGCAGACGATTCTTCAATCTTGACCTACATACGATAGATAGAAATGTAGACAATCCTTCCAAACTTTGTCATTGCAGTGATAGCACGAGGACGGCCACCTGAATTATCCTTTCTTCTCATCACCTCATTAAAATCTCCAGTCATGAGGCATGAACCAAGGTAAAGGACACGCTCGAGACGCAAGGGTATGAATAAGCTGCCATGCGTGATCTCTCTCTCTATGCTCTAGCTGGAAATCTATATATACAAGTGAATCGCCACAAATCCGATCTAATCACATAACACATGTTGTGACCAGGGTTCAGTTCTTCATTCAGTTCATTGTTTCCTAGGCCATTGTTTTTGGAACCACTTCTGCTTTGGTCCCAACAGCTGGGAGTATGGTAAAACCCTCAAGAATCAAGATGTACTCAATGCAGATTGTAATCAAACCAGATGACATGTCTGGTTTTGCTTATTAGTACATTACTATTCAATATAAAAAGAATATAGGAAGCTGTAAAACCACAAAGGAATTCAATTATAGTTGTTGAAGACTCGGGCAATACTGGGACCATGTGTATGGGTGTAACCACTTTCCCAAGAATTCGGCACCAAGAATGATAGTGCATTTGCACCCCAACACTCCCCTTCTCTTGGAAGAGGACAGTGAGTTAGAACCTACTCCATTCTCTAAAGCCAAAGTTTGAGGACAGTGAGTTCACCACTGGAGCCTGATGGTGGCGAAATGAGGGTTACTACAATCAGACTAGACTTGTAATGGGCAATATCAAAACACTGCGCCTAAACACGATCAGGAATCAGGAGTTTAGGGATAACTATGGAGGTGAAGAGGGTTGGATGCAGCAACCTTTCAATGTCGAAGGAAATTCATGTACTAAGAGTAAGCGATCAGATGTGGGTGAAAGGCAAACGATTGGATACTCTTGCTGGTAGCAAGCCAAATATCTTCGCAATCTATAGAGGTCAAAAAAAGCAGCTGTGGCAAGTTTGTGCTCAACTATTAGTTGGAACGTGATGCTCAAGCTTCTTAACTGCGCAGAAGAGCTTGGCAGAAGTTGGTTATTGATGAGATAGTCTGGTAGTGTTTTAACTTCTAGGTATGATCCTAGGTCATATTAAAGATGAATGCCAAATTTCTTCCACATGCTTGAACTTTTGTGACACAGAACAAAGAACAAAGAACAAAGAATCACATAGTTCTTCTGTGACACAGTATCAGTTGTTTTCCTCACCCAAAAACTATCAAACGTTTTTGTAGTTTTATGAATTACTCAGGAATTCATCTTTTACATTCAGTTTTGAAAGTAACGATGCCTTCTTTCTCACCAAAAAACAAAAGAAAGTGAACCGATTTGTTTCCGCAGCCACATTTATACTGTATGACTTTTATGTCATAATCGATTTTAATGCATCTTTGATATAAGAGTATTTGAAGGAAAAACCCAACTCTTGCGCTTTAAGTGGTAGTACCCTTTGCCCATCCAGCACCTGAAGCGACCTTAAGTTTCTTAGCAAGATGTAATAAGGAAAAAAAAAAGTTAAATAAATATCAACAAAAGCTCACCACTGCAGCGCCTTCTCCAAGGACTGCTTTCAAGGCGAAGTCGGGCACAGGCAGCCATGAAGGCCTACCCAAGACATTCCCCAAGTGTTGACACATTTCCATAAATCGAACAGGATTGGGTGCAGTTCCATTGATAACTCCTGGTGATTATAATTAAGAAACCAAGTTCAGTATGTTGCAAAGTTTATCGAATCAATATCACATTGTTTAGAAGTGATCGTGATTTTACTTGTATGTCATGTCCTAGGTGTCTGGTAAAGAAGAAAACAGTGCAACATGTACCTCAGACACAAGTTCAGATATTGACAGTAAGTAAATCTATCATGAAAGAAACATTCAATCACTAACTCAAGAGTTAATTTCTCCATGTTCTAGCTAATTTAATATCAAACCAGAAGGGTGAATTAGCCAGCGAAACCATCAGCTTCAACATAAATATGTAAGTACCAGTAAATCAATAATGAAGTCATTACCTTTATAAGATGGATTAGTCAGAGCTTCATATATAAGGTTCACAACGTCATCCAAATGAATCCAGGAAAACCTACCAAAATACAAATTATAAGTTTACATGGCAATGTCTTCAATTGATCTAATTACCTGCGTTGAATAATAGTTAGTCTTTCTTCAGCCTACAGAGTACCTTGAAACAAATACAGATACCCTCTACAGAGTACCTTGGTTGTCCAATAAGGATATTTAAATGCTTGCATATTTCCTATTAAAGCTAACCCAGAGAAAAATTTCACTTTCATTGCCAATCTGGCAGTTTGTTTCCAAAATTGTCAGATTAGCATCATTTATGTCCTCTTGGATATTTTTCTGTTCTTTTAAAAGCCTTATTCACTCTAAATTTCCAATTCAAAAGTATTAGTACCAAAAAATTGTGACATGTTACCCTAGAGTACCATACCATTGCTTTCCAGAGCCCAAGGGTCCCCCAGCAAACACCATGAACAGAGGGATCATTTTAGCTGCAGAAACTCAAAGGTGTAAGCATGCGCGGGGCAGCTGAAGATTTAACTTTATTCTTGAAACTAACTAAAAATGCAAATAGGAAACTATTGTGTACATCGTAATGCAATACTACAGGTCATGCAAGCCTAAACCAAATGTGGTCAGTGCAAATTTGTTGATATACTCTAGCCATACCTAAAGCTCCTCCTTCTTTACCAAGAACAACACCAATACGGATGAGTGCTAACCGAACGTCCTTATTTACTTTAAGGGCAGTTCCTTCCCATTCTCTACAAACCTGACAAAATGTTTTTAAACTGACAAAATGTTTGAAAGTGATTCCACTATCTGTTCTAGCATAAGTTGGGTGAACAGAAGCATATAATTAATAGTCTCAATGACTAAGAGTTCTGGAACGGAAACATAATCGAGACTTCTCTAAGTTTCCATAGCCTTCGTGTTGTTCTTAATAATTTTAAAAAATCACTTGTGATGCAAATTAATCAGGAATTTTCAAATTAATTAGGTAGTAGTTACCACTTGAAGAGGGCTGGCCTAGAACTTTTTTTTTTTTTTGAGAAAATAGAACATTTAAAAAAGAGTCAGAATGCAGAAATTGCAGAGTGAAACAATTTGCTTTTGACTTACTGACCCTAAAGAACTATTCAGCTTCAGTATAAACTGCACATTGTTTGGCCTGCTCGTACAGTATTAAATTTTTACTCCTTTCTATTTTCTCTTTCTCAACTAGAATACAATCCCTTTTTAATCAGAAACACGGTGCACTATTTTCACATGAAAAGCACAGGCCATGAAGCTAGTGACTCCTGATTTGGATACCTAAAAGGGAATTAGCCAAATTACGAAGCAAAAACCTACAGATGATAATAATACATATTCCATGAAAGAACCGATGAATAGTAGGAGGAAAAGTGGACCAGGATCTGTAATAACAACTAAGTTTAACTTGACCACATTGGGCCTGCTGTTGACCAAGTGGATTATACATACAGCATTTTATTAAAAAAAACCTAATAATTAAACATTAGTCCTGAATAGAAGTCTTAAGCATGTCTTAGAAGTCACAACATCATATTTACTTCCTAAATGCTTTTCAGAATCCTGATTATGTATAAAATTTACAATCTACAAGCTAATTCATTGCTTACCTCAGCCAAGTAATCATTTCCGGATGGACTCTGTTCATCAAATGCACGAGTCTCATTAGTACCTGAGCATAAAAATATAAAATGATGATGAAAGATACTGGGGTTCATAATACAAACTATGATGATGAAAGATACCGGCCCTTTACAGCAATGGAACATCCAATGCCAGTGAAAGGGAGAGAATTTTATTACCTCAGTTCTCTAGCTATTAATACTTGCTAATCAAACTTTAACTGGGTATGAAATCAGCAGGTATCACTAAAAGAAAATAATTTCAAGTAAAAGTAGCTTAAAAGAATCTAGCTATAATTTCTCGACACCTTTGTGACAAGTGCAATACGACTACTCAAAAGTAAAAAGAAATACTGCAGTATGACTGCTGATAGTCATATTAAACTTTGATGAAAGATGTTAAAGAGATGGATGATCCAAAAAAAAAAAAAAGATTAAGGATGCTCCAATTCCATTAAAATCTAACAATTTAAAGCAGAAAATAAATTTCATGCAAATCTTTAGTGTTTTAACAACTGAATACTACTACATCAACAATATCATTACTACATGTAAAACAAAAATCAAGCAATAAGAATGAACGTACCATAGTATCCAACGGCTGTTGCGCTAACCAAGACTGATGGCCGGACTGCATCTGGTAAATCATTTATTATATTTATGACCTTCACAATTAATTGAAAGGCCACATTAACTTTTTGCATCAGCGATCAGTAATAGTCAAAGGAATATACGTATATAAGAAACACTGGTTTAGTAGCACTGTGAAAGGATCAGTAAACTGCTTACCTTGGAAGTGACTTTAATCCTGCTCTGCTTTATCTCTTTCTTTACCTACAGTCCAATAAAAAACTATTCACTTAAACTGGCTTCTAGATTTCTAGGAAAGCATATTGATTATGTTTTAGTTAAGCTAATTGTAAGTCATTTGGATAACACCATGTAGCCTTATGCTAGTATGACTCTATCAAATCTTCAAACCATGATATGTATAGATACACTTCTTAGTTACTGAATATAAGAGGCTTGATTAATTTCAATGGTTTCATCCTACTTTTACAAAATTTCTATGCAGAACATAACAGTAACAGCCACACATAGAGTATGTCAAGTAAAAAGGCAAAGTTAGCTTGAACTTCTTTTCATATTTTTACTACCTACTGTAAAAGTTACAGTTAGGCTAACTAAAAAAAAGAAAAAGGTAGTATACCTCAGCAGTCCATCTTGTACTAATGGGCATTCCAGCCAAATTTACAACACCAGTTGAACCTTGAATGCTATCTTTCCACTCTGGCTCCTCTGCAATTACGATACCTGGAAAATCCTTAACTACAAGAAGAAACATTCATGTGTGAAACAAAATTATCTATAAAGAAGCTATAGACAAGATCAGATATTCCCATTGCCAGAAAAATTTAAGCAGTGACATTTAACACAGAAATCAAGAGATTCTGAAAGTTAACTAATGGAGTTGATTTAAATCTGTGTATTTATATAGAAATGTGATAGAACATTGATTGTAAATTATTTGTGTCACTCAGTCTTTCCCCTAGCTTAAATCCTTAAAATATCACTAAGTGTTCCCAGATTGCTTATTAAGTGCAATTCAACTACAAGCACTGACCCTAAGCATGTACACCCACACCATTGAACCCAACAAGGATATACATGAAGGCAAACAGTAATTAGCATAAAACAAGGGTATGCATAACAGAAGGAACAACCAAGCCCTATCTTTTGCTGATTGAAACAGGACCAAAGATGCCCTGTCAAGCATGAAGCAATAACATATAACTGTTTGGAAGGGAATCGTGTAAATAGTAGGCTACATAACTATGAGTACTGGATCAGAAACAAAAACGTAACATCTCTTAGTTTCCATAACCTTCGGTCAGTGATCATAGAAGTCAAATACCATTATACATGATGCAATTGATCAGGAATATTGAACTTATCAGGTAGTATCTATCACACTATATGAGGTTGGTCTAACACATGTAGGGCATTTATAAATTTCAAAACACACTATTCCATTTCTTTCTGTACAAAGATTCAAATAACTATAAGTAGGCATACCTTCTTACCCGGAAAAATTAACTCAGCCTTTGTTCTAGACCGTGTCAGGACATGCACACTATGATTATCTGCATTCCAATAAAGGAACATAAGTAAATTCATGTGAGTGCCACATTTATAAGCCTGTAAGCATAAGTTTCAGTTTCATAGACAATAAGTATTAGGTATGACCTGCATGCAGCCTTTGCACCAATCGTCTACCGATAAAACCTGTAGCTCCTGTTACTGATACAGTCATCTGATTTGCCTATGACAACCTGCAAAAGTCAATGAATTCTCCAACAAACAAAAGCCATCCTAGAAACCCCATCATTATAATTACCATTATGAACTTATTTAACACATTACACAATTGCCTCATCCTATATGCATTGCCAACATGGGGTCACAGAATTCACCCAAAAAGGTGTGTACTTGTGGAAAAAGAGGAAGAGCATACCTTCTGGGTTTGGTCAGAGGCGCACCAAACAGTGAGTCTCTTGGTCTCCCACTTGTAAACACCCAAGAAAGAATCAAACTTGAAGTTTCAATACAAAAGGGGGGCAATGTGGGAGAACACAAGTGAGAGAAAAGAAGAAGTGGGTAACTTATAGAGGGGGAGAGAGAAACGTGGAGGGAGGTGGAGGTGGAGATGGTGTGGGTCCATGAGAAAGCAGTGGCTCTGCAGACCTCCATTGTTGCAAGCTCAGGAAAACTGCTTGCTTTCTTCAGTTCTTGACTTGTGTTTCTGTTGTGAAAGGATGGATAATTGAGTAGTTTTGAATAGAAAGTAGCAATGTGTTTGATTGGGAACCACACCAAACTCACCACCCCCTTTCCAATTTTCCATCACCCATTCTTTCCATTTCCATAATTAGTAACACTACTGGGGTCATATGTATTTTGTATTTCATAGGGACCAATAAAATTGGCTGAAAATTAAAATATGACGCTTTTACATCACATGAAAAACTGACTTCAAAGGTGTACATATTCTAAGATCAACATGTCATAGTGTAACCTAATTTTAGGGCTAATAAGATCGCCCCAAGTCAGGATCATTCTCTAAATCAAATCACAAAGTACAATGGTGAAGACATTGTGCTTTGTACATAAAAATTTGTAGTAGTACATTAAGCTTCAAAACGACATAGTAGGTATGAATTGAAGTGGACAACTTTACCCTCACTAGCGTGTAGTGATACTGGTATGATATTTCCTTCCCTAGACCGTAGATTATACCCAACTTTCTAATTACATTGTCATCCTCAGTGTATTATTCAGAAACATACAAAAGTTGAGGTCCTCAGTGACTATTATTTTCATTATAGCACTAGGAGACTCAAGTTAATTAAATACAAAAGTTAAACCTCACTCAGTTAACCACTTAAAACGGTTAAACCCCATTCTAAGCAAAAGCCGAACACGATGACCCGACCCGGCCCGTAAGTTAGCTATAAAAATGCTCTCTCCCCACCATTTTCAGCTTGTTTTCTGGTCTAAATTTTAACAGAGCGCAAAAGTGGGGGAAATGGCGATGGCTCAGAGTTGCGCCGCCGCAGCGAGGCGAGTGTTGGCGAGGGAGCAGCGCGCCCTCTTCACCACCGCGTCATCGTCGACGTCATCATTTTCAGCAGCAGCTCAGTTCGGGGCTCCGATGCTGTGCGGGCGGGGGGACAAGAAGACGAAGAAGGGGAAGCGATTCAAAGGATCGTTCGGAAACGCGAGGCCGAAGAAGGAGAAGATGATAGAGCGCATCAAGGACAAGGTTGAGGTCCCCAGGTCCACTCCTTGGCCCCTCCCTTTCAAGCTCATTTGAATTTTCTATTTATTTATTTAATTGGTCTAGGGTTTTAGCTGCTGCTTCTTTATATACATATATGGAATGCTGCAGTAGACTCGTCTATCCGGTGTACGATATTTGCTTGAATGCTGCTTTTCTTCTTGAGTTTTTCAGCTTAGTATAATTTCGATTAGTTTTTAGTTTTATTAATGTGGAACTATCCAAGTGGGAACTTGTCCGTTTCTACGGAGGTTATGAAATAAAAGAGTAATTCCTGATGTAGTAGGGACTCAAGTCTGGTTGGATAATATTCAAGTAAGCACCTTGTAAGGGAGCACTGTAGATGTTTAAGGTTTTGGGTTCTAGGGTCACACACATTCTCGCACAAGAAGTAGTATGGGTGAGCTGAAAAGTTATTTCCTTTCCAGCAAAGTTGAAATTAGTTGCTTGTTCGTCTAATATATTATCAGTTTCCATATCATTTGTATGGCTTGTACAAATGTGATAAGACACACATACAGTTTGCATATGTGAGCAATGTAGTTGGTCTATGAATGGAATTAATACACACAGTTTAGAGAATACATGAGAGTAATATTAGCCCATCTTTCTGATATGGATGCACGCAGAACTCCACTCATTAGAGTCAATAGACTAAGCTAATGTAAACTTAAGTAGGTATCTTCTTACATATATCGTCTACTTCTGTGTTGGTTGAGTACAATAACACAGATAAGTGGAAAATGGTGTTTGGAGGTTCCGATCCCAAGATATCCCATGCAATACCATCTCAAGCAATTTTTGTAGCCCGAAAAAGCTTAAAAGTTGTAAAGGTAATGGTTGGCTAAAAGAGTTAGAATACTGTCATAAAAAGTAAAGAAGGAAGACGATAGAATGGGTGAAGGCCAATTTCAGATGCCCAAGTTTACTACGTTCACTCTTTCCTTTCGTCCTGACCCTGCTCTTGCTTAGGATTCTCTTTCCTTTTGTACTGACCTGTTCCTCCTTAGCTTTTGAGAGGTTCCATTTGCAACCTTATGCTCATATTCTGTTTAAAATATTTGTTACTTATATTGTTTGGCTATTGTGTCTCACTCTTTCATGGGTCTTTCTCTTTTAATATCTAAAAAACTACAAATTGCGTGCAAGTGTCAAATGCTTAAGTAGAGCTAGGTTTTTGGTTTCATTTGTACTGAGCTTAAGAGAAAAGGAACAGTAACTGTGACTACAAATATCTACAGTGAGGATGGGATTGCACTTAAATTACTCAGGGGACACGTTGGTGATGTTTCTAAGCACATTTATCGGAGTATAATAAGAGGCTTAAGTTTGTGTTATGTATGGAACATTGTTATGGGTAAATTTCTCATTATTTACTATGATCCTTGCTTAGCTAAACAGGGATAGATCGCGATACATAGATGGCATTTGTGTGCGTTTTGTATACTAAGATGACTTTCTGGTTGTTGGATCAACAATTAGCTTCAATTTTCTTTATGAAAAGCGTGAGATTTATGAAAATTTCTTGATGACTGTGCATCTATGTTGACAGTCGTAGTAGCCAGTATGTTTAGGCCATAATTAGTTGACTCTATGATGCCTTGTGTATTGTTACTTCCACCTGTCTAAGTTATCTGCCATCTAAGACAATGTAACCAGCACAGGGGAAGACAATCTTCTCTGGAGAAGAGAGACCAAAGATGACAATATGCCCCTGTAACTTGTAAAATAAAAGGTAAGGTTGGATTGCTTTGGCTACTTGTCAAAGATGACTGGTGCTGCCCCAGTTGCAGTGCTGCAAATACTGGGAAGCTTCCATACTGGTTGATGCCTATGCTGTTGCTATCTTTATCAATCACCCTATCAGTGTTCTGGTCAAGGGTAGAGCGAAGGCCAGTTTGGGATATTAATTTGTTGCATCAAGTCCTTTGTCTATCTTTTTTTGCGTATTAAGTTATGTTGGGTTGGGTGAACAGATTGGAGGTGGTAAATTCATTGGAGGCCTGTGATTTTGTGTTTTATTGAAATGGTAATTACTGTCAATTTGAGGCATGTGATAATTACTGGAATTTTGGTTATCTACATGATCAAGCCCTATTTTATTAATTTGTATATAAGATCAACTAGCTCAGAATTGTCTACCGTTCTCAGAGCAAACGACTCCTTTGGTAACTTATTTCTGTTTGTATAGACTTTGTCAGATACATAGACCTCAAAATTTTTATTATTTGATGTCTCCGCCTTTGAAGATAATATGAATTGAGTTGTGATTTTTTTCCTAATTCTCTTTAGCTTTTAAGGTTTTGATTTATGCAAGGGCTAAATGTGTATATTGTGTGAAACTGTGAATGATTTGTACGCTTCTTGGGTTTTAATATTTGATGGGTTTCTGTTTCTTTGAAATTTAAAGATGCACTTGCTTTTATATCTAAACTACAAACTGCATTGCATAAGTTTCAAACTTTTGATTGAGAGATTAACTTTTGATTGAGAGATTCTTAGAAATAACACGGCTATTTCTGATTTACCTCTTCTTTTCTGTTCATTGACGAAGCACTTATATGATGATGGTTACTCGAGTCTTAAAAGTTTCAGGGTTCTAGGTGCATTTTTACAATTCACCGGTTAATTGAGTTCTTTTCAGCAGTGGGACATCCTCTATGATAATTTTCTACTGTCCGATCAGAATATATGTGGACTCATTATTTATCTGCCTTATTACTGAGGTCAAGAAAGACAACAATGATCGCTACAGCCTACAGATAGGTACTAAATTTCATTGCGAAAACATCAAAGTACATTGTCATGAACTCATGATGGGTGCTTGTTAGGGTATTTCATAAGGATAAAGTGTGATTTTAGATGGGTCATATGTACACAAAAGTACAAACTGACTAAGTTTCCTGCATTGAGATTTTTATCATTTTCCTGATCAAAATGGCAGTTTAGCATACTAAGATGCATGTGGAGATGTGAACTTGAGAAAAAAACTTAGGTTCATCTTTGGCGCTAGCTTATAGACATTGAACTAGAATTTAGTTGGGATTGATTACTGCAAAGGAAATATAGCATACTAAGATGCTTGAACTGATGCGTCGGATGTGAACTAGGTAAGAACTTTGGATGATTGTGTGGCGCTAGGTTATGTGTTGTTGCAAAAGATTGCTCATCTATACAGCTGGTAATCCTGGTATTGATGGTTGTAGACTCGTACACGACTAGTTGCTTTACGGCATAGTTGGCTACATATCATCACAGACTCGGTAGTCTTATTGTCATTAATCAAACTACTCTATCCCCATGGCTTCCAGGTTGCTCCCTCTGAGAAGGCTCTCGCCATCTTTGAACTCCATACCATTGTCCTATCTTCTTCTAGAAGCTTCTACATCGCTTCACCTCTCGGACACTAGCCAATCGAACTGAGGTCCATGGGAATGAGGTATTGGCTTTAAAGCTTGGGGATTTGGGCACCTATGTTCTGAACAAACAAACACCAAACAAGCAAATTAGGTTGTCTTCTCCGGTGAGTGGTCCTTTCCGATTTCGACTGGGATTCGGATGCTGAAGCTTGGATATACAAGAGGACGAAAGTTTAGTTATTAACACTATTACAAACTGAGATGGAGCAATTGTCGGTGAACCCATCAGCCTTTCATAATTCTGCAAAACTCTTAGGACATAAAACAATGTGTTAATGTGTTTGAAATTTGATTTCTAGATTTGTTTCATTTGTGATGGTTAACTTTCTATGAAAAAAATACGAAAATGAGAGCAAAGAAAAAAAAAACTAGTCCATCGTCATGTTAAAATTCTCATTAGTATGTTTCTATTATGTGACTAATGAAGACATCTTCAGATTGTGATATAAAGTTATAAACTCTTGATTAGATTGGCACCTTAGCTCAATGTAGTACCATTGTTGAATTCAGGTGCTGTCACGACCCCGAATTTTCAAATGATAAAATTCGAATTCGAAGTCATGAAAACTCTAAAATAATTCCAAATATATTGAAATCATCTTATAGTAACAGTGTATTGAAACTGAGTTCACAGTACGACTCAGTCGACTTGAATAATACATAACCAATTTATACCTCAAGTATTATAACAATTGGAAATGTAATATTCACTAAATCCTCACCACAAACGGAAGAAAGAAATCCTCAGTAATCTTCAGAGTAAGCTCTCTGAACCTGCTAATTCCTACATGCAGAACTATCTCATACACCATCGATTTAGTGCACCAGGATTATAAACACAAACCCGATAAGCTTTTCAGC
Source organism: Argentina anserina (assembly GCF_933775445.1). NCBI lineage: Eukaryota > Viridiplantae > Streptophyta > Magnoliopsida > Rosales > Rosaceae > Argentina > Argentina anserina. The sequence goes on along the minus strand of NC_065873.1, from coordinate 7,962,673 downwards.
CCGTATGAGTAAACCAACATTAAAACATACATCACATACAAAGGAAATGTAACATATAACATTTTAAGACATGTGTACTCATGAGACACTGGGCAGCCCATCTGGTTACCCAGTATTTATTTAAAATATGTGTACTCATGAGACACTGGCAGCCCATCTGGTTACCCAATATCATTTTAAAACATGTGTACTCATGAGACCCAGGCAACCCATATGTTACCCCTCATGCAGTACAACAGCAGACAAACTAGAGCTCTAATTGATCGTAACCGACACCCGACCAAGGCTTGGTTCCGATTTAATGCTAACATCATCCGAAGACCATAAAACGTTTTAACAAGACTCGATGTTAAAATCACGTACAATATAACAATTCACTCATGTTTATGTACTACAACCAAGCGACTCTCGCACAACAATATATATAAAGTCATTCCAATAATCCATTATACCAGAAGGTACATTATCTCCCTTCCGGTCTCATTCGCCACAATTAATCGAAAACAATAAAATTTCATAATTTAAATAAAAAATGTAACATTATATAATATGCAACTCATATATATGTATCGTATTTACTATTTTGTATACATACACAATCCACTATATTATATGGATGTCACAATTCACTTTTTTTTTTTAAGAAATCATAAATATGAGTCACCGCCAAGGGTAGACTTGTCATAATGAGATTTACTCACCTTATTTCATGCGTGCAACTTCTACGACACCAAGAGCGATTCCCTCACTCGTTTCGTCGGTCACCTAATAGCATAACAAAATGCTTAGAAAATGACCCGTAAACCAACATATGATTATTAATTACAGTAAACCACTATTCACGTGCCGCCACAGACGGCCGCGCGTGGGGCTCCTGCGCCGCCCAAGCAGCCGCGCGTGACCTCACTCGCAGTCCCCAAAACCTAGTGATTCCTATACCGTCCTAGGCCTATTACCTAGTCCCTACCGCCCTCACCTGCTCCGACGCGCCACCCTAGACGGCGGCACGCGGACCACCAACACCTCTGCCCAAACTTTATCGAATCAACAAACTTCCAACAACAAAAATGTAGATCACAAAGTGGAGATCGTAACCATCCTTCCGTCCCTTGCCCCTCCAACATCTCACTCAAACCCTCACCTGAAATCACACTTACACGATTACACCAAACTGAATTGGACTCGTACTCAGTCACACCTAAAGATGACATGAACAAGAGTTCCTCCCCACCTTCACAAACCCCAGATTGTCAATTTGATCCGACAAATAAAGCTATCTAAATCCGATTTGGAAAATATGGAGAAATAAAAAAAATGATTTAAAATCATTTTGCTGTATTTAACAGTGGCATTTGTTGAACCCTTGCGAGCACATAACTAATGAGAATATACTAAATTATATCATAAGCACAGTAATATTTTGGCCAATTACCTGTATCTGATCTCAGTAATCAAAGTACTGACCAAGATATGCATACATTTTATAAATATCCTCAAATCCCATAAGTTGCATATATAATATTCTGTCATGCTCTCTGTCACACCAAGTTTATTACTGCCTAGTTCTTTAATCTCTCTACTAATGACCATCAGATATGATATGATGTAGTTAGACGAACATTAGATATTATAAAGACTTAGTAGTAATTCCAAGTAACATCTCAGTTCATGCCTCCTTATACTAATAACTATTGGAAGGTGCATGGAAATGCAGCATACTGTCCATCCAGGGCATCAACGAGCTTGTTGGCAATGGCACTGGCATACAAAGAAGACCCTTCGTACATCTGCATAATACAAAAAAGCAAAGATCAATGAATTAAAACAATGCATGAAGAAATGACCCAACAAAAACAAATCCACAAGATAAAGTAAGCACTACTGCACCAACCTTAGTGTTGAATAAGAAGCTGTATGAGTTCCCAATGTGTCTCCCAGCAGCATGATGAAGTTCAAGCTGCAACTCATCAAGAATCTTGGAAACAGAGAGCAACAGATTAATCTTCTTCCTCTGGATCAGTTTGATGGTGACTTCATCATCAATAATTCGAACGTCGACCTCAGTGTCTTTAGACTTCCTTTTCAGCCATGAGCTCCTCAGAGAGCCATTTTTGTAGGAGTGGTCATGATCAGGGTCACCAGGAGGCTTGTTACAGCTCTCATCGTTGTCTCCGGCACCTATGTCCTGCTCTGTCTTGTGCCCTCTTGCTCCTATCTCTCCCACACCTTTTCTTGTGCACCAGCAGCTTCAGCTCACTCACAGTCCTCTTGAGCTCCTGTATGTAATCAATGGCATCTCCCGCCACAGATGCTCGATCAGGCTGTGCTCCAATTATTTGTTTCCCAAGATTTCAAAACATCCAGCAAAATTGTCAGTATTATGCCAAGAACCAAGAAACAGTCATGAAACAATTAATGATCTAATCACCATTGTAATGCCAAAACATAGAAACAATGAAACTAATCCATATAGGCAGCCCAAAGAAACAAGAGAATCAATGCAAGCGGTACATGACTGCAAATTTCTGAAATTATAAGCAATCTTTAAAGAATTCTACATCTTCAGTCTTTGCTCCAATTGCTCACCACAAACAAACACAATAAGCAAAAGGAGGAATCAACCAAGAGAAAAAGAAAGCATGAAAGAAACTACAGAACAGGGTCTCCAAATTGTATCAAATGCAAATCAACCAACTAAAACTGGAAAGCAAGAAATGATAGTGGTTCATAGTATAACAACACTATTGGCTTAGTTCGATGTTATATGAGAAGCACTTGCAAAAGGGCTTTTGGGCAGAAGCAGAGTATACAGCAATTGAAGCTTAAAGCAACCGGAAGCCAACAGCAAAGCATCTAACAGTCTTTGGGTGCATATGCTATGTGTACATACCAGCAGCAAAAAGCCATAAGCTGGAAGAAAAATCAGAAGTTGGTATCTTTGTTGGTTACAGTTCACAAGCTAAAGGCTACAGGGTTTATAATCCAAAAACAAAGAAGCTTATGATCAGCAGGGATGTTGTGTTTGATGAAGCTGCATATTGGAACTGGGATAAAGAACAAGTTGAAAGAGCAAATTTGTCCCAACAAAAAAGAAGCAGATGATTCTTCCACTCCAACCAAGAGACGAAGTGGAAAAAGAAGCAACTTCGCAACTTTCAGGTACAGCCTCAATTACTCTTCCTTTGAATCAAGATGATGACAATGATGATCCAGAGTCACCACCTAGAAGAGTAAAATCATTGAGGGATATATATATATAGCGCTTCTCGGCTGCGGACGTCCGGATGGTTTTTCCGTCTGGATTTCCGCCGTTTCTCCTCGATCTGACATCGGTGATACCGTTTCTTCTCGCCAGAGTAATACCACGTCTTCCTAGACGTTGCTCCGATGAAGAAGAAGGCGAAGATATCAGAATCAGAGGTCCCCCATGATTGGTGGTGAAGTTCTGAGTGAGGTTGCTGCAAGACCTCCGATCTCGATCTCTTTCGCCTTATTCTTCATTGGAGCAGCGTCTAGGAAGGCGTGGTGCCACTCCGGCGAGAAGAAACGGCATCGCCGGCGTCAGATTGAAGAGAAACGGTGGAAATCTGGACGGAAAAACCGTGCGGACATCCAGACAGAAAAACAGAGGGATATATATATATATATATATATATATATATCTACAGTGCTTCTCAGCTGCAGAGGTCTGAATGGGTTTTCTATCAGGATTTTCACCGTTTTTCCACGATCTGGACGTCAGCGATGCCATTTCTTCTCACCGGAGTGACACTACACATTTTAAACGCTGCTGCGAAGAAGAAGACGAAAGAGATCGGGATCGGTGGTGAAGTTTTGAGTGAGATTGTTGCAAGACCTCCGATCTTGATCTCTTTCGCCTTCTTCTCAATCAGAGCAGTGTCTGGGAAGGTGTGGTGTCACTCCGGCAACAAGAAACGGCGTCGCCAACGTCGGATTGAGGGGAAACGGCAGAAAACCGTCTGGACGTCTGCAGCCGAGAAGCGCTATATATATATATATATATGAAACTTGTAAGTATATGTCTTTAGAACCTGAAAGTTATGAAGTTGCAGTAAAAGATGAAAATTGGAGAAAAGCTATCGAAGAAGATATTAAGACAATTGAAAAAAAAAATTAGACTTGGGAACTTGTAGAGCGCCCACCAAAAAATGAGATAGTTGGTGTTAAATGGGGTCAAAAATACCAAGATGAATCCAAATGGCACAATACAAAAGCACAAAGCAGTCTAGTTGCTGAGGGCTATTCACAGCAGCCAGGGATAGACTACAATGAGACCTATGCACTAGTAGCAAGGCTGGACACCTATGTTGCACGGACACGGCACTTGGAGGAGTGTCGTAGTGTCCGACACGTCCGGACACGGCGATACGACACGATACGTCTTTTTTCAATATCGGACACGCCACGTCTCATATCAGAAAATATTGACTTTCGGATACATTGACCGACACGCCTTTTTCCGTATCGGGCCTTCTTGACGAGGATGCCGATGGAGTAGACGGCGACGGGCATGAGAGCCTTGAGCATCTGGATGAAGGAGACAGAGAGGAAAATGTGAGCAGAGTTGGAGAATCACAGGGAGAGGGCGTAGAGAGCGCCGATGGGGACGACGGACTTGAGGTAGAGGTCACCTGACATGGAGATGGGGTCGACAAGTTTGACTGCTTGAGGACTTTGATGAGGAGGTAGGCGAGGGAGGAGCAGAAGGCCATGTGGATCATGGTGAGGGAGATGGGGAAGGGCCTGTTATAGAGCTTCCGGTCGAGGATGTACTTTTTGTAGACGATGACAATGAAGGAAAGGAAGATCCAGATGGCGACGTAGGCGTAGGAGAGGACCTTCATGACGACACTGTCGGTGAGCACCATTTTCCAAATTGGATCTGCAAATCTGAAAAAACCCTAAAATGAGATGGGGGTAAAATAAAAAAGGAGACTTTAAAGGCTCGACTCCCGATAGAGAGGAGTGGGAGAGGAGTTGGAGCGGGAAAGATGGGCTTTAGGGTTGGACTAGTTGTTTGGGACTTGGGGTGTGTGTTTTGTTAGATTAGATTAAGGCTACAACACATTTTGAGTGTTTTTTCTTTAAGTTGTCACGAGTTAGTGTAGATTGTTGTGTTATTGATTATTGAAGTACAAGTAGTAGTTAGATGTGAACTAGCAATTGTATTGTAAATTTATTTTATATATTAAAAATATATAATTATTTTTTATTTCGCCGTATCGGATCCGTGTCGAAAAAAGAGTTTTTGTAATTTTCCGTATCGCCGTGTCGTGTCGCCGTGTCAGTGTCCGTGTCCATGCAACATAGCTTGACACAATAAGGGCTCTTGTAGCACGTGCAGCTCAAAAGAAATGGAAAATACACCAGCTTGATGTCAAGTCAGCCTTTCTGAATGGAACTTGAAGAAGAGACCTATGTGGAGCAGCCTCAAGGCATTATAAAGAAAGGAGGAGAAGACAAAGTGTCCAGATTGAAGAAAGCTCTCTACAGGCTTAAACATGAAAGCTGAGAGAAAAGCTTAAAGACTAAGCAAATATGATTATGAATATTGAAGAATGATTACAGAGAGATACAGAGTTAGCTCTATCTATAGAGCACGAGAAAATCGTGTGAGCTACAGAACAATGACGTGTGTCTAAAACACTAGAACAGAAAGACTGATTAGCTAACTAATTATATACTTAACAAAACAAGCACCAAGGGCATGGAACGGCTGCATAGACAAATATTTCATCAATGCCGGATTTGAGAGAAGCAAGAGTGAGCCAACTCTCTACATCAAAACTCAAGGTAATTTTATCCTCATCGTTTCCTTATATGTGGATGATCTACTTTATACTGGTGATAATGAAGAAATAATTCAAGAATTTAAACAAGACATGATGATGACATTTGAGATGAGTGATCTCGGCCTAATGCACTATTTTCTTTGTATAGAGATACAACAAGAACAAGGCGGTATTTTTATATGTCAAAGAAAGTAGAAAATCTCTTGAAGAAATTCAAGATGAACGGGTGCAAGGCCGTAGCAACTCCTCTCATCACTAATGAGAAGCTAAGAAAGGAGGATGGCTCTCCGAAAGCAAATGCATCTTGCTACAGAAGTCTCATTGGGAGCTTACTTTATTTGACTACAACTAGATCCGATATTATGTATGCAACAAGTCTTCTATCAAGATTCATGCATAGTCCAAGTCAGGTTCACTATGGTGCAGCAAGGAGGATCTTAAGATATCTTCAAGGTACCATAGATTATGGTATTTGGTATCAGCCTACCTCAAAAACAGAATTCTATGGCTATACAGAAAGTGATTGGGCTGGTCCTATGAGTGATATGAAAAGTACAACAGGCTATGCATTTACAATCGGGTCTGGCATATTTTCATGGGGTTCAAGAAAGCAAGATTCAGTAGCTTTACCATCAGCTGAAGCGGAGTATGTTGCAGCAGCAAATTCAGCATGTCAAGTGATATGGTTAAGGAATAAGGAGAATCCTTGAAGACATGGGAGAGCAACAAGCAAATGCAACAAGAATTTTCAGTGATAATAAGTCAGCCATAGCAATGGCAAAGAATCCGGTATTTCTGAACAAAACAAAGCACATCAATATCAAACATCACTACCTGTAAACAGCTCCTCTGTTGAAAAACCTTCAATATTCTGATTATTCTCTAATCAACCTAAAGTTCTAAATTCGATCAGATCTCCTAATCTCCCAAACAGATCTCCTAATCCTATAAAAAAAATACTAACAAATCAGCCAAACAAGAAATGAAAGTGGTTCGTAGTATAACAATTGGCATAATTTCATAAAAAATGATCAAAAGATTCAACACAGTGTTTGAAAATGTCAATTGAAAGGAAGGACTAATTGCACCAATTTCCCCCCAACACAAACATGTACCAAAACAACCTTAAAATCAAAAAACAAAATCAATAATCAATACCCTGGTAGGGTTTCATCATCAAAACCAAATCATCAGAGTCAAAAATTGAGATGATTGAATGAATTTACCTTGGTTGGGCTTGGAACAAGTTCCCTCAAAGCAGTGAACTTGTCATTGAGCTGGACTCTCCTCTGTCGCTCAGTAGCAAAGTGTTTGGTCCCTTTATTCCCACCACCTCTCCCTCTTGCAAACGGCTTCATCTCCTTGGAAAACTCCAGCACCCCATTCTCAAACAAGTGATGAGCATCCCCACCACCATTGCTGAACAAACTCGAGTTGCACCCATATGGCAGCAGCTGCTCCCTGAACGGTTGCGGAGGAGGAGGCAGCTGGAACATTGGGTCGTACATGACTCCAGACGCCGTCTCCGGCAGGTGGAAGAGGCTGAGAAGGTCAGGTGTTGGGATTGGTGGCTGTTGTTGTTGTTGCTGCACTTCGTTATTACTGTCCCCCCCAGTTTGTGGCTTGTTGGGTTTCGATGGGATTGAGCAAATGAGAACTGGTGGCGGTGTTCTGAAGCGGCTGTTGCTCAATTTCCATGGCGTGGTGGAGGAGGTGGTGGTAGTTGGAGAGGTGTTCTTCCATTGGAGGACAACTGCTTGGTTTGGTTGGTTCACAAGATATACAAGAGAAGAGGAGGGACTGAAATTGTTGGTTTTACTCAACAAACTGCTCACCTAAGTTTTAGGATCTTAATCACACAATCAAAAACACAACTAAATAACTCAATCAAAACCATCAAGCATACAACAATCATATTCTAGTTCAGTAAAGAATACTTACTGGGGTTGTTGTCGTCATAAGTTCCGAGTCCAGTAGCTGCACGTCTGATTCCTTGAGCTGCCATAACTTCTAAGAATGTCTCCTGAGTGTCAACACAAGTAGCTAACAGAATGTGGCTCTTATAAATGCAAAAACGCTGTGTTGAACTCAGGGACTTCCTCTGCTATTTATATCGATCGATTCCTCACAACTCGGACTAATCCCATAAAGAGTCCTCATTGTGATCACTTTTATCAGTAGAGTAACTGAACTTACCACAATCCACATTTTAATAAGGGATATACACCTTAGAGAGTATCTCGGAATAAGTCATTCTTCAATGTAATTCTGTTATTTTTCAAATCAATTCAAAATATGTACGTTTGTAACGATTTGGATAATGTTAAGTCCACATTATTTCTAACAAAAATTACATGCAAAAATGAGACATTACTTACGTACAGGGTTTTGCTCTTCGTTTGCTAATACTATTTATTCAATTTAAATTAAATGAATAATTTCTGAAATAAAAAACTTCGATTGTGTAGTTGAAAGTGTTGAAGCATTAGTAGTCTTTCTGCAACTAATCTGGTGTCTGAATGAATAACTAACTCTTCATTATGTTCAGGTCGTTATAAATCAACTTTGATTTGAAGTTCTTGATGACCTTGATAGGATCCTAATTTACCATTGGATCCATGGTTGTTACTATATATAATATAGGTATTTTAGTTCAATAGGGAAAATAATAACGTATAACAGAATGACCTACATAATTGGCTCGATCAAGATGTTGGGGTTGGAACTACATGTGTTATACTGAAGATGTTATTTTAGTTCATCTCTGATGAAAGTACATAGGTGAAGCTTTGACACCTTCCAGAAATTAAGTCTCCGATGAGTGAACTAGTAATACAGTTAGTGATTGGTGCAGAGGAAGTGTGATAATAGCCTGGCTTATTCATGATCAATGTTTTCAAAGAAATGTGAGGAAGCATCACGAGACGAGAGTAACGGCGTACTAAAGCGACTGTCTTTCTAACATATATTATTTTAATGTAATATGTTCATAAATAAGATATGAATCTATATAAGTTTTTTTTAAAAAGGTTTATGTGGGTATAAATATATTTCCAACTTTTAAAGGCCATCTTCAAAACTATGTAACGTAGCAACAAGTTGGGCCGAGCCCACCGGTCTCCATGATTATTATGTGTGCTGTATTAGTTGATACGATGTCGTTTTAACGGAAAGATTGATTAAAAAGTCAACGACTTCATCTTCTTCCTTTCGCCCAGGCCGCATCAGTGCTCGCCTTTGGCAAAAACAGGCCACCCCGACGCTTTTCTTCTGTTTTCCAACAAGCCGCCTCAGTCTGGGGTGGCGAGGCACTTCGTTGCCGCATTGCACCGGAGCGTGCCCAGGGCGCGCCTCAATTTCGCCTTTGAAAACACTGTTCATGATAGCAATTTTCTGCATTACTGTGGCTCGATATGCTTTGCAGTTGTGAACGGAACACTTTGTACTTTCCTCATGTGGCACTAGGTTCTAGGTTATGGGAGCATAAAGGTTATTAATGTCGTCGCGATTATTACTGCTCATAGAGAGTAGCAATTTAGACCAAGATTGCTAAAGGACTGGTTTCTCAGTATGAAATTATGAATGTGATGGTGCGTATTCCCATATCGGAAACTAATATTATGATGCATTATTGAGATTGTCAAACGAAACAATTGATATCTATATCGTTTTGATGAATAACTATTTCGTTCTTCACTATCCCTTGCAAGCGCTTTGTCAATTCTACTGCTATCTTTACAATTGTGCAGAGTCCAATGATGAAGTAACTAACACCAAACATGATACTGACAAAGCCAACTGGGGATGCTAGAGGATAATATGCGCCTTCTCTTGGTATAGTTACAAGCCAAAACCCGGTGGAAACTGCCCATACTAGCATCAACATTGCAATCAAACTCACAATTATGCGGCTCATGATACATATCGTCTTCAATTTCCCTCCTGCAGCAATATAAAACACTTAAATAGCATTCGCCAAGAGGTTTGTGATTGTTCACAAGCAGATGCACATCATATATGAAAGTTAACGAGTGATGCACCGACAATTTCTTGCAACGGATATTATTTTTCTGATCCCACTCACAAAACAATATCGACCGTCGGATGTGGAATGTATAGCATACATTGATGTATATTAGAATTTTCCGAAATAGTCATGGAGTAAATAGTAGAAGGGCTTGAATTTGTTCTGAAATCGACCAACAATGTAGCTAAGTGGTTTTTGTATTGCAACTTGCAAATAAATGGCCACTAAAAAATGAGGATTTGAAGGTTTGAACACTTCTGCAAATTATCAGAAGTCATTGTTGTCATCACCTTGCATATCTAATACCAAACATAGTACTAATGACGCCACCATTAACTGTGAAGTATTTTCCAAAATTGGGCAATGAGTGCGGAAAGCCCCAGAAACTAATATAAGCCAGGTTGTTGAACATTACATATCATTAAACAGATGATGAAAATCATATGACAAAATGATTATCTTAAGTTTTGATGTTACTACCTTGATGTATGCCGCTCTCCTCCGGGTTCCGGAATTGTTGAGAAAACTCGATAAACAAGTCTGCCAGTATAGGAAAGCCAACAGCAAGGAAGAAGAAACCAAGGACTATTGTAAGCACTCCACCAAACACTACCAAATTATTGTTGTAGTACTCAGGGTTCATTTTTGGTTCCCCTGCAACTTCAAGACCAGACCAAATGGTCCACAAGAACAGCATTACAACGATGAAAGACGCAAATACACCAAATGAGGTTGCATATTTGCTCTTGGCATCTCTTCTAATCTTCCATCGTATGACTATACAGTCCTCCATCTAAGGTTTTTGGCCAATTAAGAAATGCGTTTGGCTTCAGAGAGAGTGAGAGATGAGGAAAAACTCTGATATCTTATAGTTAGTTGGGTCATCACTAATTCAAAGTTCCATTATAAAGAAGCATAGTAACCGTTCATTTTTACCACATGTAAATTAGTAGAATTCTATCCAAATCATCAGGATGTTTTTATTGCATATATATCATTTCACCCTCTGTAACGACTCATGCATTTTGTTTAAACGAGAATTGAAAGCCACTTTGAAATGGTTACATCGCAGCGCACAAAAATGAGTCCCTCGTTTCTAATTAGTATGCCTTTCAATTTACATCGGTCCTCAACTAACTCATTCCATATGGTTTTAAAGCTTAGAGAGATTCATAATGTTTTGATTGAATCTTGATGTACGTGTCTTTGCTTATATGGTGAATTTGGATGATAATGTTAGGTTTAATTCCTAGTGGGAAACGGGAGTCCATTTTTAACAGTACTTATTCAAAGTCATATCGTGCAGCACTCAACTATAGAGTAAATTTGATTGTTCTTGGAGAAATGATGATCCAACTAAACCAATATCACAGTATTTGAGCCTCTGCACAATACCGGGCAACATTACATTCACTTCATTTGTATATAGCTAGAGATGATGTCTAGAATACTTTTGGTGTTGATTATAGACTTCTATGCTGTGGACTTTGTTATGCACATCTCAGGTGCGAAATTTTTTAACTCCAAATGGCAAAACACGTCTAATTCAGTCTATCTTTCACATAACTACACAAAATTCTGTCTTTATCTTTCACATAACTACACACAGGTGAATGAAAGAAGGCCATGTCAATAGAATATCTGATATTAACAAAGGGTCCATGCATTATTAACATGTCAAATTTCATGCATTCCATTAAGTTCAACTCCAAACCCAAAGGCCAATTTGCAGGTTTAGAACCATTGAGCAAAAGAACCAAATACACCAAAAAGGAGGAACTGCATTTGAAATAATTTGAACCTTAAAAACCATCATTTGCTTAAGCAATACATCAAAGAGGCTGGCCTCAATAATTAAAGTGTCTTCATCATCATACGCATTCTTCATCTTGATCTGCACAAGTTAAAATAACATAATCAAGATCAATTGAATTCATATGCTGACAAGAAAATCAACAATTTCCCATGTTCAAAGATGAGAAAAATCATATGATACTTGCAAAAAGAAGCAACATGAATGGTTGATTGGGAAGAGTAATTGGATTTCTCACAACCCCTCCTCAATAGGCACAACAATAAGATAACCAAACTCAGGTTGACTAGAAACCCATCTATTATTATTAAACCAGCAAATCTTTATTAAAAGTGATCCTTTGTTTTTCTATTTTTCATCGAGGGTACCATTTCTTTAAACTTCATCTCACAAATTCCTCTCCCTCTTCCATCCCAAATACAGATTAAATCTTGAGAAGCATACACACTAAGGTGAGAAGCCTAGATTAAGGTGAGAAACCTGGGAGTGATTCCTAAACCAACATGTTATGTGTGTCTTCATCCTCCAAAACTTAAAGAGTTTGTTGATCCTAGTATCTAAACAGTGAGTGTGTTGCATCAGAACATCTCAAAGCAAGCTTCTTCTACATACTTTCTGTTGTTATGGAATTCTATTGGTTCATTTAGGCTCTTTAATTAATATTTTTGACTAGACACAAAATTAAAACAAAAATAAACTGAAGAGGACAAAAGCTCTTACACCTAGAATAACATTACTATTCGGTTGTGAAACATGTGTTCATATGCCACAATCTAATTGATGACTTACACTTGTACAGTATTAAGGCCAAAACAGCAGTACTTCGAGCAGATAATGAAATTGCTACCTTTATTTGTTGGAAGGAAAATTAAGCATCATTTAGTCATTGCCTTCTTTGCCATAGTCATATACTATCTCAATCTGCATTAAAAAAAATCCCAATTAAGTCATACAGAGAAGTGTAAAAATGCCTAATTTGTCAAATGCTAGGTGAAAATGTAACTGGTCCAAGTTGATGTGTAAAACACAAAACAGACGAAGCAAAGAACTTTCTACTTGCATTAGTAAGATTCTTTTAAGGAAAATGTGATAATAAATTTATCAAATTAATCATAGGAGCTAATCAAGATACGGGTAAAAAACTGCAAATTAACTCTGGAAAATTCTCATAAAGTATAAATTCAACTGACCAGAAATACTTTGTTTTGCTAGTGGGAAATGGTATAAAATTATAAACAAAAAAAGGTAACTGCTCCTAACAGAGTAACCATTTACAAGATGCATCTATTAAGGTCCACAGCATAGAAGTGAACATAAGATACAAAACACAAAGTTAATACAATATCTTACCCCAGCAGGTGGAGTTGGATTACGATGAAACTTTGAACCGCCAGGAGCCCAGGGAACTTCACAGACATAAGAGATAAATGAAGTGGTTACAAACATTTAAGAAAATAAACAAAACATATTTTGTAAGCATGGAGGCCTGTTAATTTTATAATTCTATCATTCAAACAGATCACAACATAATTAACAGAAACAAGTCCTTAATTTCAAAACATTTGACACCTACATACCAAGGAGAGAAGCTAATGATGTAACAGAAATTTAATCAAGACGGAGAGAAACAGACTAGACACATTTGACACCTACATACCAAGGAGAGAAGCTAATGATGTAACAGAAATTTAATCAAGACGGAGAGAAACAGACTAGACTGACATTGGTTGTCACCTAGTCATATTTCCAGACTAAGGCAGCTCGAGCACAGACAAACATTGAAGTCTGACATCAAAATGACATCATTTATTAAATGAAATTCCATGTCATCAAAAATTGTCTCCCTATCCTAATATATCATATCCATATGCGTATAAAAGGCCTACCCAGCTTAAAGCATATGAGCAACTGAGCAAGTAACAAAGAAGCTGAGATTTAAATATAAGTGAATTTTTGACAGCAACTAAGCACAAATCAACTGAATGGAGAAAAATGCAGTATACTTAAACAAGTCAATTCGGTGTCGGAAAAAAGTCTTACCAACATAAGGGTCAGGGTGGCGCCACTTATTGTAGGTAGCTTCAGCATTCACTATGAGTTTATCAATTGTGTCAAGATCTTCCTGCAAACCCAAAAATCAAACAACCAATGAATCAATCAAAACAGTGTATCTAAAACCCCCAACATCGAAATCGAAACAAATTGGAAGGGGGGGGAATCGATTCGAACCACGTGCTTGTTGGTCTCGAACCGCTCGCGCAGAGCATCAGCCTGAAAAAATGAAATCAAATCGGAAAATGAATGTGAGAGCTCAAAAGAAATAAGGAGATTGGGAGTAGAGGGGAGCGCACATCTTTGTAGAAGAGGTGGCGGTGGACGGCCCAGTTGAGAGTGTCCTTGAGGGCCCGACGGTAGAGGATCCGAACCCGCTCCTTCTGAGCTGCCCGGCGAGCTACGTACGCCGCTGTTGAAACTCCGCTCATCTCTCTCTCTCTCTCTGGTGAGTCGCGTCGGGGGAGAACGACCAACATAATGGGAAGGGAGGGGTTATCTAAAACGACGTCGTAGAAAGAAAAATTGTCAAATACGACAACAGGACAACTAATACTGTATTCTAATACTTTGATTCATTATTTGAAATTTGCTACTCACTCGGTTCAGTATGATGAACATGACTGTGATATAATGCATCTCGTATGTACCAATTTTTGTATACCTGTGAACCTATGCTTGGTGTCACTGTCCTTTTCTTGTCCTAGCTTCCATCCTGTAAAGCTACTTGCTCTGTTTTGGTATTATCTCCAGGACTTTTCAGACTTTGATCCCTAACGGCCTCGCTTCAAGTACAATTTAATTTCATTATGAGACTACTCTGAATGCATCCTAGACCAGGAAACCAGACCTTGTATCATGATCTTCAAGTTCGTACAAAGACTATTACAAAAAATATCAACTTGACCTTCCACAAGGATTGAAAAAGTTCGTTAGATTTCAAGTTTTTGACCTCTCTCCCGAACACGAGATCGAGCTCTTCTCTTCCACGTTGTAAATTTGGGATACCCTAGAGGCTCTTCTCTTCAATGAATTGTTCTTTTCATCAGAAAAGAAAACCTTATTCCCGAAGGGGCACGTGCGTCGCACGTTCTGTTTTGAAGTAGCTGTGTTCTAAATCCCACATCGAAAAACAGCAAACATTATAAGCAGTTCTGAAATAATCCCCTCTTCTTTTTGGTCTAGAGAAGCTTGGTATGGTACCGGAGGCGTTTGTGCGTTCTGGGTTTTCGTTTGTACTGCGTTTTGTATGCTTTTTGTGACTTGGTGATTAGTGGCTCGGTGCTTCACTATGTATGTGAGAAGCTCAAGTTGATGCTTCACTATGTAATGTTGTGGCAAAAATAAGATTGGTAAGTTCATGAAAATTGTAGCATATTCTTTGATCCCAATATTCAATCCTGCGCTAGCAAAGTTTACATGGGTTTGAATACATGATTTCACTATCTCTCAGTTCAATAATGGAACTGTGATTGTTGCCCCAATTGTTGTCGTCATCATCTTTTTCTTCTTTTGGGCATTTTGAAAGAGGAAATCCAAAGAGTGAAGGATTGCCTTCATATATAGATGAATCATCTAGCGTCTGAAGTTGATTGCCAGAAGGAATTCTACCGGTTAGCTTGTTGTAAGATACATTCAAGTGAGACACGAATGTCAAAGAATAAATACCTTGAGGAATGTGGCCTGGAAGCTGGTTTTTGGAGAAGTCAAGAGTTTTGAGTAGGGCTGGGCGCGGGTTCAGCCTGGGTTATTTTTTTCAGGGCCCGGACCTAGCCCGGTTGTAGTACGACGAGCCGGGCTTTATTATTAAAAAATCAGGGTCCGGGTAAAACCCGGACCGGTATCATCCGGGCCGAGCCCGCCCGGTTTTCTGGGCCTAACTCTGTTTTTGGTTATGTTCCAGTGTCATTGTATCTATTCTATAAGTTTAGGATCACTTACGAAAGCCAATTACATAATGACACCTAATGTCCCGGGTTTCCGGGTTTTTTTTGTTTAAGGATTTGAAGGCCCGGGACCGGTCCGGACATAGCAAAGCCCGGCCCGTTTATCACATGACAACACATGAGCCCGGAAAAAAGCCCGGCCCGCCCGGACGGGCCCGTCGGTCCGGTCCGGATTTTTTTTCTTCTTCGGGCTTTTTGCCCTGTCCTAGTTTCGAGCAACTTTAGATTTCCAATGTTTAAGGGGATATTTCCACTTAATTGATTCATGGACAAGTTCAAGGTACTCAATGCCACGAGACCACTTATTTCTTCAGGAATCTCACCTTCCAAACCATTTGACGAAATATCAATGATGGTTAAACGTTGAGCACCATAGTAATTATATTCCAATTCTCTTCCTTTTAATGTCACAGTTGTTAAATCATGATCACCATATCCTGAGGAAAACCACTGACCACGATTATTGACAAGAGAGGTCAGATTAAGCAAGCACTTTGGAATAGTCCCTGGTTAGTTGTTGTGACCCAAATCCAGGATCCGAAGGTTAGAAAGCTTGCACAATTGTTGGAGTATATGTCCACTTAAAAAGTTGGATCGCAATTGTAGCACTCTCAATTGAGATGCTTTTGATCCTATCCAAGAAGGTATGTTTCCAGTGAAGTTGTTGCCTCCGAGATAAAGTCTGTCCAAAGCTGACAAATTTTGCAAGGAAGAAGGAATCTCTCCGCTAAAATGGTTGTTGTCCATTCTTAATACTTGCAAAGAACTCGGAACACCCATTGAGGTTGGAATGTTACCAGGTAGAGTGTTATTTGAGACATCCACAACTTTTATTTTCTTCCAGAAACCCTATTCTCGAGGGAATGTCCCAGAAAACTGATTCATTCAGAACAAGGGTGTCTAGATACTAAATAGTGCAAATTGATGATGGAATAGTTCCATTCAAGTAATTATAATCAAGAAATAGATACTCTAATATTCGAGCATTAGTGGAGGAAAGCTGGAGGCGCCCATGAAATTGATTCCGACTTAAATCTATATAATCTAGATTTGGAAAGTTGAAACATAACAGAAGCTTCCCGCTGATTTGGTTAGTAGATAAATCCAAAAATTGGATTTGAGAAGAGATATTAGACATCCATTCATCTGGTATTGCACCCGAGATTCCAGATTCCTAAGTTGGACATAGATGAGCTGAGTTTGAGATTGAAGCCATGAAGGGAAGCCAGGGGCGTTTACTTGGCAATTCTCCATGGAAAGTTTACGGAGCTGGAAAGGAGGAATCCATTCCGGATCAGTCAAATTGAAAATGACAAGTAGATGTTGGTCTGTGCTTACACTAAAAGACTCTAATCTTGTGAGATTTTTGAAATGAGTTTCTGTTAAACTCCCAACCCATGAATTACCAGACAGATCAAGCGTAACAAGCTGAGAGAGTTGCCCGACACTTTGGGGGATAGAGTCCCAAAAACCATTATGTTGCAGGACAAGATGCTGCATGCCTTTTAGCTCTCCCAACAAACTAGGCAATTTGCTTACTATCCCACAATTAGAGAAATCTAGTGACTCCATTTTATTAGATGAGCAATTTGAAAAACCATCCAAAAATTTTTCAATCCCCCCATCAAATTTGTTGAACGAAAAATCTAATGACTTGAGCTTGCACAAATTTCCAACGAATTTGGGAACTTGGCCTTTGAGTCCCGTGTTAGATAATTGGAGGTGTTCTAGAGATATCAATGGTGCTAATTCATCAACAAAGGGATCACTGAAAGAATTATAAGTAAGATCAAGTTTTGTAAGGTTAGAAAGATTAAAATTCCATTTTGGAAATGAAGAATTGACAAGATCATTCCTTGATATCTCAAGGACTGCAAGTGATGTCAAGTTATTGGATTCTAGTGAGTGAGGATTGATTTGGATAGAACAAGTTGACAGATGCAGCTCTAAGAGTGATGGAAGCATGTTAACAGCATGTAGCCAACTGCCTCCTATGCTCCAAAGATCCACACCTCTAAGATCGAGGTATTCCAGGGAAGAGAGATGAGAAAACCAATTCAAGTTTTCGGAATACACAACACTGGAAAGATAATTAGAACTGAGGTCTAAATAATTCAAGTTTGAAAGGTTACCAAGAGAAGAGGGAATTTCTCCTGCAAAGTTGGAATATGCGAGATTGAGATACTTTAAACTCGTAAGCTGCCCAATGAATTTTGGAATGTGAATCCCTTCGAAGTCATTGAAGCTTAAATCCAAGTAACTCAGATGTTTCAAGTCAAGCAGTGAAGGATTAATCAACTCACCAAGCAAAGAAGATTCTTCATTACGGAGGTCAATTGCTGCGACATGACCAGTGCGGTTGTTGCATGAAATCCCTCTCCATCGACAGCATTGGTGACCAACCCAAGAAGAAAGCCTACCGGACGGATCAGTGAGATATTGTTTGAAGCTGAGAAGTGCCAGTCTCTCTTCCTCTATGCATGATTTCACAGTATTGCTGGTGTTTAGGCATGAAGAGGCCAAAATTAACAAGAGCAACAAGTGAAGAGTGAGGCGAGAGAAGGGCTCGAAGTAAGCAGAGAAATCCACAATTAATATGAGGCTCTGTTTGTTTGTTGCTGATGCATGGGATGCCTAGCACAAGTGAATTTATAGCCTTTTTGTTCAAATATTTTGAATTCATCATTCTCCACTATTTTTACAAATTGACTCGCAAGTCCTCTCTCCGTAATTAGCTGAGAAAGATTGGTATGAGTTGTGTACTAGTAAATCCAAGAACTAAAGACTTTGAGGAGTCACCAACCACAAGTGTCACATTGGGTCTTTTCTGGGACTTTTTTTTAGTAGAGCGACGTATCATTAGCTGATAATTTCCAGCAATTGCAGGTCCTAAAATGACAACATCTAGCGTCCTTTACTTGTCACAATTATACGAGTTGACCTATCCGTCAAAAAAGACTCCCTGCCGTTGTCTTCACTCTTCAGAGTTTGCTGCAAGATTCCAGGTCTAGATACGACACTGACAGGACAAGTGGACAGATTTTTTTTTTTTTACTTCTGGTAATTAGGTGAACATTGATCTGCTTAATATATCCTACAGTTCATATACTGGAACCCTCAGAAATTATATGGGAGAACAAAAACCAAAAATGTAAAAACCTGATGTAACATAAGTTGCTTGATTTACCACACAAATAAAGCATGCTATTATACTTATTTGATGCTGAAAGAAAGATGTAACACAAGGAAAAATGAATATCATCTAGCTGAGCAAATGGAGAGTTGCATAATGTATATCATGAATCTTCTGTTGCTAATTGTGTTTAAAAATATAATTTGAACAGTTGTGTAGCATTTAACTCCCATATCTTGCAGTGCAGACTCCTGTAGTTTCTATGAATGACGAAGGAATAGTAGTAGTTATGTCTGAGGAATGTGAGGGAGGAAAGGAGCCGGTCAATAAAGAGAAGAGGAAACTCACCTTATGCTGTATTCAATTTTCACTAACATGCATACTCTATAAGAATTACATCTTGGCTGAGCCTACGGCAGAGGAGGCCGGAGTCCATTATGGAAACTCTTGTAACCGTGGTTTTGGTTTCATCTGGTCAACAGGTGTCTCTTTACAGCCAGGCAATCGGTTCTTGCATATACATCGGCTATCCAGGTTGGTTACGTAGGTCTTAGGATGTTATGAGTTTCAGATTTCTGGTCTCATGGTCTATTCCGCGTGCTATGATAACTGAGTCTGAGAGTAATGAATTGTTTGTTCAACTCAGTAATCATTTCCTCTTCACATCAGTCACAGTTTTAAAACTGTTTCTAGTCATCTTACATGAGTTGCATTCTTGCACCAAAAGGAAGAGAGGAACTGTATTTTCCTTTTTATTTTCATCCGAACCAAAAGCCTTAAGCTGATGGATGTATTCAACTTTCAATTGGCTGGAAAACTAATAAAAATGGCAGGCAACTCTGGAACCGGATTCCTTTTCACATGAAGTATGTTGAGAGTTAATCTTCAAATGGTCTGTTTTTTTAGATAAATTAACTCTGGAACCGGATTCCTTTTCACATGAAGTATGTTGAGAGTTAATCTTCAAATGGTCTGTTTTTTTAGATAAATTAACTCTGGAACCGGATTCCTTTTCACATGAAGTATGTTGAGAGTTACTCTTAAAATGGTCTGTTCCTTTCCAGTTCATTAGGGATGTGGTTATGTATAATAATGGCCATGCGTGAAGATCATATTGAAGTGTATATCTGTTTTTGTTCTCATGCAAAATGTTTATTTCTTCTCTGATGGCGAAATGCACTATGAAAGACACCAGATTACAGATCAATTTTTTGATCAGGCATCGTTACATCTGCAAAAAAAAAAAAAAGATAAACCAGAGTTATGCATGAAAGCCTCTGCTTCTGCTGCGGTTTTACCTGTTGTTCCAGGACACTTGTTTTTCCTTTGCAATAATGATTCATAGTTTTTCAGTTGCAAATGATCTTTGTTGACTCAAGTATCATTGGCATGTTTATGTTGCATGTGGCGGATAGTATGAAGGCTTAGAACCGAGAGGTCTATCAAAGGACAAACGCATCATTGTCTTCTGCATTTAACTGATTAAGCATAAGTGTATTAGGTCTATCAAAGATCATATAACTTTCAGTTGATTCTTTTCATACCAGGCGCCAAAATGGTAGGGAAATTCAAACTTCTAATCTTCCACCTTTCCTAGAAGTAAATTTTCCTAATTACTGAAGCTAATATTTCCGAATAAAGGGTGTTCATTTGACTGTGAACTGTGTTTATCTCTGCAACATAGTAACTAACGATGTGGACACAATCAAGTGTGCAGTCCAATGGCCTAAGATTATGATACTTGGAGCCAAAGCTGGCAAAGTGTGTTGCCAAAAAAGCAGCGATCTAATTTTGATATAGATTTCATTATATGTGTTACAAAACAAACTTATTACACATGTGGGCGCGACTCTTTACCATGCGCAGTATGATCCGTATTTGCTTGTAACCCCACTTGCAATGTAATTAATTCTTTGGCATCAAACCGGTCAAAAACGCTAGGAATGATTCTATGACTTTGAACCTATGATGCATGGAGTCGAGTGCAGGTACGTGGAAGCGAAGCGTTTGGAAACACGGAAGCGATTTTTTTTCAAAAATTAAGGTTACAGGTGCATTTTAGAAGCGTCATAATAATAAATATATATTATATACTATTTTTATCTTTTATTTTTTTATTATTTTATCCAGTTTTAAAATAACTTGATAACTATTAATAACTTCTTTTTTTAACTATAATTATCCTTAGTTATAGCAATATTAAAGCTTCATTTCAAAATTCAAACAAAAGAAGGTCCAATATAGTGTGAAGGTATTGGCCACGTGCAAGTCAAAGAGACATCATTAGATGAAATTGAATAAAAAAAATGTTCGTCTTCTCTCTGTCTCGTCGAGCTCTTTCTGTTTTCTCTGACACATTAGATCAATTGATGCTATTCATCTTTAACTGCTTGAAGAAATTGAAAAAAGATGAAACGACAAGAAGAGACTCAAGACATTGATTGATGAAATAAAGGAAGGGAAGGAATCACGCTTCCAATTAAGAAGCCAATGCTTTCACCGCGCTTCCAATTAGGAAGCCAACACTTCTACCGCGCTTCCAGTTTGGAAGCCAACGCTTCCGCCGCGCTCCCAAACCCTACTTTTCTGGAATCGCGTTTCCCCGCGCTTCCGCTCCGGCTTCCGTTTACGAAGCGGGAATCGATCGTCAAGGCAAACTTTTGTAGTATGTAGCTTTGAACTCCTGCCTCACATGACCGGACTTTCTTGTTTGTTTTTTTGGTCTGATGACCCGACTTCTTTATTCTTTGTCCCTTTTCGGTTCGTTTACTCCAACTCCCTTCCACCGTCCACCACCCTGTCCCACTCCCACGAACCCCACACATCCAACGGCTCTCAAACCCCAACCAAATCAGTTACAGAACACTCCCAAACTAGTGAACTACTTCCCCACCACACGCGTAAAGCAAGGGTTCCCCGACCTCTCTAGCACCAAGGGCAAAACAGTCATTCTCCCTTGAGAAGTTTCGTTCTTCTTGTTTAATTAGCACGCCCACTTCAACTGTCTCTCTTTCCCGTTTTAGCTCCTCCCAGTTCAGATCGTGTCGACGTAATTAATCGCCGATTTTTACTACTGTTCCATCCATTACCGTTTCCCTTCTCCCTCTCTTTTCTTCCTCCCATTCTCCGCTCGCTTTATTCTTCTTCTACCTCACTGAATCTGAGCTTGCTTTTTCCTCATCCCAAATTCTCAATGACTCCTCCTCTTCCTTAGATTCGTTCTCTTCCTCATCATTCCGGCGCCTCCGCAACTCGGATAGGTAATCCGTAATCAGATTGAAGTTTCTGACATTTTAGAATCTCTGATTTGCTTCCACATTTTTTGCGTTTCTCGAAGCCATTAGCCGTTTGATATTATTTTTATTTTATTTTTTTCTAGCTCCAACGTCTAATGCATTCAATTTTTCTGGTTATTTTTATTTTTATTTTTGAGTTTTTAATTAATTTTGGAAAATAAGTAATAAATATAGCTGTTTGGCAGAACAGAGGTAGCAGGAGAGCAGCCCAGACCAACCCCAGCGTTTTCTTCAGAGAAGCTTCGTCGTGTCGTCGCTATTGTGGTCGTACTTTGTTTGGCCACATCTGCAAAGCTCGTAACGGTTTTTGGTGATAACAAACGACAAAGGTAAAAATATGTGTGGGGTTTTGTCTGCTTTGAGTGTTTTTTTTACGGCGAGTAAAGAACATTAATTTACTGAGAAGCTTGAAAGTTACTTTGATTGTTGCTTGAAGATTCTGTTGGGGGAGTTGGTTTACTTGGTTCTGAAGCATAGTAGTGGGTAGCCACTCCAGAATTGACATTGCTGTTTGGTCGTAGATGAATGAAGTATAAAAAAATACCATCGTTTTTGTATGGTCCGTGTTTTCAGATATATTTAATGAAATAAATGATCTAATCCTTAACAAAACTATGATTAAGTAGCTTATTTAATTTGTACTTTCTCTTCTCAGGGGGGTTGATTGTAGCCACGATCACCCTTATATATATATATTAATTTATGTTGGTTGGGTTAAAGGTTTTGTTAAAAGCCATGCTTAAGCTTTTCTGTTGCTGATGTGACTGGTGATTAGCATTTTGGGGTTTTTATGTTTGTGTTGCTTTTCCTTGGGGTGGTTGGGATGGTAACCATAATTTAGCTTTGTATTGCAGATAATGTGGTTATGGAGTGCCTAATTTATTGTCTTTTGCCAAGTTCTGCAACAACCTTGCTTTTTACATTTTAAGTCATCTTGCATTTTTGGGGAAGCAAGAGTAACTTGATACACTACTACGTGGATTTGGCTGAGTTTTGAGAAAGTTGATTGGAAAGGGGATATAATGGGGGCAATTGGTGAGGAAGACCTGATGAAATGGGAGAAGATGCAGGGAGCTAGTGGTCACGAAGAGAAGATTCTAGTTTTGGTCAGGTTGAGGCCCTTGAGTGAGAAGGAGCTTGCATCAAATGAAGTAGCAGATTGGGAGTGCATCAATGACACCACCATCTTATATCGGAACACGCTGCGGGAAGGGTCTACATTTCCAAATGCATACACATTCGGTAAGAAATTGTTCATCTTTCTAAAAGTTTACTCATACATTTTATATAAGGTGCATGAATATGAGATCATAATAGAGATCATAATGTCACTATTATGTCCTGCAGTAGCTTTCTTCTCTAAAGGGGTAGGCTTTTAACAGTACATAAACTAATGCGATACATGTTTAACTGTTTCATTATTTATGTTTCTATTTCCATGATAGACAAAGTATTTCGAGGTGATTGCCCTACAAGACAGGTCTATGAAGAAGGTGCCCAACAAATTGCTCTTTCAGTTGTGAATGGTATCAACTGTAAGTATAACAATCTACATCCTGACTGTTTTCTAGTACCTCACTTATGTGACTACTTAAGAGCTTACGTTTTTTCCAGCGAGTATTTTCGCATATGGTCAAACAAGCAGTGGGAAAACGTACACCATGAATGGTATCACAGAGTTTACAGTAGCTGAAATATTTGACTATATACATAGGGTAAGAAAAACAACTAATGCATTAGGTTTATGTGTTTTTTGTTCACAGCATTCAATTTCATTGGCCTCAATACCCTTTGTTGCAACAAGACTAATGTAGACATTGTTATTCTGTTCAGCATGAGGAAAGAGCTTTTGTTGTTAAGTTTTCAGCGATTGAGATATACAATGAAGCTGTCCGAGACCTTCTAAGCACAGATAATACCCCACTCAGGCTACTAGATGATCCTGAGGTGGCAACCTTTCTACCACTTGACAAATAATATTTTCCTTTCTGCCTAATTTTATTTTAACACTTCCATGTTCTGCTCAGCGGGGGACTATTGTAGAGAAAATCACTGAGGAAACATTGAGGGATTGGAGCCACTTGAAGGAGCTTCTTTCTATTTGTGAAGGTAAAGCAATTCAGAGAATTATCCTTTTACTATGAAGTGCTGTGTCTCATGTTATGTTTGGCATATTTGGGCAGCTCAAAGACAGATAGGGGAGACCTTATTGAATGAGAAAAGCTCTAGATCACATCAAATTATCAGATTGGTATGTCCAATTCTCATCTGTTCGTAATGCTGTTTGTATAACTTTATGTCTAATCCTATATATATATATATATATATATATATATATATATATTTGTAGGCAATTGAAAGTTCAGCTCGTGAGTTCTTAGCCAAAGGAAACTCAACCACCCTTGCAGCTAGCGTGGTACATACTGATCCATTATGTATTGGGATCTGTGCTCTATAAATCATACTCCTGTTAGTATAACTAATGACATTATTGTTGAATTACTTTTGTCGCAGAATTTTGTGGACTTGGCAGGGAGCGAGCGTGCATCTCAGGCATTATCAGCTGGGACAAGATTAAAAGAAGGCTGCCACATCAATCGCAGTTTGCTTACTCTCGGGACTGTTATACGCAAGCTAAGGTTGTCTAGTCCCTCCTCTTTTGTGTAATTGTTTGACGTCTGACTATCTCTTTCAAGTTCAATCGATAGCCATCACAGATAAGTTATAATTGTATGTTGTTCTGTCTACCGAAATTCATCTACCTGACTATATATATTTCAGTGCTTCAGATTTATTTTGCTGATGAGCATATATATGCTGTATCTAGCACCCTGGACCCTTCTCAAGGATTATTTGTACACTGTACACCACTTGCAGAAAATGTTACCTTTAAATTCTTTTAGATGTATGCCATTGATAATAATTTATGGCAACAAAAACAGTATCATGTTTGAACTTTCATTTGGGAGATCTAGCAATAACAATGACAACATTGAGATTAATTGGGTTGCGAACGAACTGAATTTTCTTTGTATACCTGTTTTATAATTAATTTCAAACAAGTGGGGGCCTCAAACTGAAAATAGTATTGCAGTACTGGGTAGTTAGGATCAACAACAAGCTGCACCCTAATCAATGCTTAGTTTGGTTATTATCTGAAATTAATTTGAGTACTCCTAGACTGAGTTGATTTGAAGAGTAATATATATTGTTTTGTCTGTTTACATCCATGAACAGAAAGATTTCTTTCTTTGATATTAAACAGGAGTTTTCCTGAGAACTTCTGTCTCCTTCTATGTCTTGTTACTTTTTCCTGTCCTTTAATCTTAGTGATATATCTTTACCTTCGTCATTATTGTTATTTAATTCAACGCAGTAAAGGAAGACATGGACACATCAACTACAGAGATTCTAAGCTGACACGTATACTGCAGCCTTGCCTGGGTGGTAATGCTAGAACTGCCATTATTTGCACTTTGAGCCCTGCAAGAACACATGTTGAGCAAACTAGAAACACCCTTTTGTTTGCTTGTTGTGCTAAAGAAGTGACTACAAAAGCGCAGGTCAATGTAGTCATGTCAGACAAGGCCTTGGTGAAGCATTTGCAGAAAGAGCTAGCTAGATTGGAGAGTGAGCTGAGAACACCCGGCCCTCCTTCCTCAGCGTCTGATTATGTAGCATTACTCAAAAAGAAAGATCTTCAGATTGAAAAGGTAAAGATTCTCAATATGAAATTCTATTTACAGTTAGGGAATAGTACCTAGTATCTGTAATAGATGGGAAGACATTGCTTAAGATGGAGATACATGAGATAAAAAAATGTTTTGGTAAGAAGACTATGATTGACATATGTGGAATTCTGCTCCAAAGTCTCACATTCATACACAGGTTTATACTGGTAATTCTGAGATGTTTTCTGTGACAAATTTTTCATAACCATTTGTGAAAATCCTGTACGCCGCTGAGGACATTCTTATATAGCAATAGATGTTTTCCTTCCAATACAACATACACATTCGTCATATGTGGGATTATGCTCCTAAGTTTCACTGTTTCAGTAATGTATGCATGTTTATACTGGCAAATTTGGACATGCTTTCTCTGGGAAAAATTTCATTGTCATACAAAAGAATCTGAGATCCTGTACACCACCAAGACATTCTTGTAAAACAGTAGAAATTCCACTCCAGTCCAAAATAGCAATGTCAATATGACTTCTCTTCTTGATACATCATGAACTGAGTCTAATTGGGTTTGGCATTAGATACACATAAGTCCATGTAAATTCAAACTCTAAATTAAATATGATGTTTTTTCAGATGGATAAAGAAATTAGAGAGCTGACAAAGCAACGAGATCTTGCTCAATCACGAGTGGAGGACTTATTGAGGATGGTTGGAAATGATAATGACTCAAAACAAGTACATATTATATTGCCTTCTGTCGTGTAGTTTTTAACATGTAATAATTCCCATATTTTTTTTTCTAACTCTTGCTTATTTACTCTCTAACAGACTACAGATAGTCATCATCCTAAATGGCAAGCCAGGGATATTTCAGATGATGAATATTCAGTATCAGAGTCATCAGGCATTGCCGATCCTCATTATTCAAATGGCATCAGAAAGTTTAGTAATCTACATTTTGAAGACAGAGACAGTGTGAACTCATACACCCAGCTTCAGGAGAACTCTGAAGACCAGAGTCTAGAGGATACTGTTGAAGGAAATTCACAAGACACTGGTGACTATTGCAAAGAGGTTCGCTGTATTGAAATGGAAGAGTCAAGAATGGACAAGAACTGTGAATCCCTTTCCTCATCAATTGTTGGAAATGAAGGAACTTTCTCCTTGACATTAGATGGGGATACAAGTGTAGCTGGTCAAGAAATAATCACCCACATGAGTGATAGCAGTAGGATGCAAGATGTACGAACATCAGATTTCTCAAGTTCTAGAAGCCTTAAGTTAACAAGGAGTTGGAGTTGTAGAGAAAGTCTCATGACTGGTTCATCTTCTCCTGATATAGGAGAGAGAACTCCGAGCAATGGATTTGAGAAAAGCTTTCCTGGGAGACCTGAAGGCTTTGGGAGGAAAGTTTCTCTGATAAGTTATGATTCTAGCATAATGTTGTCAAGAAATGATTCTCAGTCTTCCATTGGGAGCGCTATGGATGAGCTAGAGGCACAGAGTACTGCAGTTGGGGATATTACTAGTGTCCATACCTTTGTCACAGGACTAAAGAAAATGGCAAGAAAGCTCGAGTTTGACAAGCAAATTGTCAACAGTGAGGTAAGAATGTTCTCGATTTCAAAATTTTTGCTAAAAAGAATTGAGAATCCGTCATTTATGCATGTCAACCTTGCTTTCTCCAGAAAACGTTCTTTTATCTGAAGTGGCCTTGTTTTGAATGTCATAGTTATGAATGTCCAGGATGGTTCTTGTTCATGAAATGTAAAATGTTAAGCAGTCTCAATGCTTGACTTTCATGCTTGAAGTTCAAAACTTCATATTGGCCAAAATTGGGAAGCATGCGATGTTACCTACAGATGTTACCTACAAGCTCGTGTGGCTTGTTAATTGTGGACCATGTCACTTTTTAAGCATTTAAGTTGCAAGTGCAATTCTTTCACGTTTTGCTTATATGAGTTTCAACTTCTTATGACTCTTTATGCTTCATTGTATCACTCTGAATGTGCCAGGACCATGAAGCAGGAGCAGCTGGAAAGCTTGAAAAAAGTGTGAAAGACGTAGGAATTGATCCAATGCTTGAATTATCGGAAACTCTTGATTGGCCTCTGGAATTTGAGAGACAGCAAAAGGCCATCTTTGAACTTTGGGAGACTTGCTGTATATCAGTGGTTCACAGAACCTACTTTTTGTTGCTTTTCAAAGGTGATCCCACAGATTCCATTTACATGGAGGTAGAGCTCAGGAGACTTTTGTTCCTAAAAGAAACTTATTCCCATGGAGATCAGGCCGTGGAAGATGGTCAGACTTTGACTTTGTCTTCAAGGTTCTGTCTCCCTTTACAAACACATTCCCTTCACTCTTTTGCTACTCATTAGTAAAGTCATCTTGATCACATGGCTACTGAATTATATATAATTGTCATTGTGACTGACTAGGTCCGAGTCTGACTGGCAATGTTAGCTGGTTGCAAATTGAATTGCAGTACACAAGTCAATAGGCCACAAGTATAAGATTGTCACAAAATTTTGTAGACTAGTGTTAAGAATCTGTAAAATCTGGACTTATGGTTCTGTGAACATATATTTCTTGCAGCACTTGGTATCGGTATCTCTATATGATCTGACATGTTTGTTTTCATAAACAGTAAGAAAGCAATTTCTCGTGAGAGACAAATGTTAAGCAAGCTGATGCAGAGAAGGTTTTCAGCACAAGAGAGGAAGCGTCTTTTTGAAAAGTGGGGTATTGGACTGGACTCGAAGCGCAGAAGGCTGCAGCTAGCCAACCGCCTATGGAGTAACACAGAGGATATGAACCATGTCAAGGAGAGTGCTTCCATTGTTGCAAAGCTGGTCAGGTTTGCTGAGCAAGGACAGGCCCTCAAGGGAATGTTTGGGCTTAGTTTCACTTCACCAAAGGCTAAGCGTAGATCCTTTGGATGGAAGAATAGCTCAGCATCCCTTCTGTGAGGTATAAACGTGTTGCTCATATTCCACTGAAATTCTGTTAGATAGGCCATATAGGAATCATCATGTAGATCTTAGTTGCTCAGCAGGTTAGAGCTATGCTGGGTTTTGATTTGGGTAGCAGCTTTTTGGCTGTGTTGTATGATTGTATCTGTGAAATGTACTCTGGAATTTCGTTACTAATTGCGCCATGAAATGTACTCTTATTCAAATTAAAGCTCATCTTCTAGTCCATACATTCATTCAAGATTTCAGTAAAGACTAATTACACAAAACCAAATTGGTTTTTGCTGCTCAGATATCAAAATTAATAAACATATATGCCAGATCACCTTTCATCACTATCTTTTTCTATTTGTTTTCATGTCTGGCCTTCCCTCTGTTTAATTTCAGGCTTTTTATTACAATATAGTTATAAAACGAAGAAGTAAAATGAACAAAAAACTGCACATTCCCATGCATTCAAAACAAAAACGCTCCAACTTCTCCGGAGCGACCGATGAAAGAAAATTTAGGGTTTTCTTCTTGCGGAGGCGGTGAACTCGATTCACCTGGACTAGGCAGTGGCAGTGGCAGTGGCGATTTGATTCACCTAAACAATCTAGCAGTGAGACTCTGATATGGAGAAAGAATGGTTATCGGCCTGCAAGTTGGAAATTGAGGGTGCCGGCAGAGATTTTGATGATTGTAGTGATGCAGATTATGCAGATCAAGTGCGTGATGTCGTGTGGGGAAGTAATTGACCTAGAAGGGTCTCTGGCTGCGTTTGCAACCGCGGACATGTATTGGAAGAGGTGGTGACCAGCCGGTTGAAGAACCTACCATGAAATTGGTGGGTTAGGGTACAACAAGCTAGTGGTCTCGGGCCTGGGCTTGGGTCTGGGCTCATACCTTGGCTTGTAGGCTTTGGAGGATTTTGGGCCTGGCTAATTGGACTTGAGAATGAGGATGATGCTGCAAGACTCCATGCGGAGGCGGCGCACGGGTAGTTTCCTAGCTGCATCAGGAAAGATCCTCCTTCTTGTTTTTACTTTCGATTTTACTAACATTGAGAGTACGCAATTGATGTCGTATGCTCGATGTGTTAGTATCAAAAGTCGTTGAGGGAGTTACTATGTTTTAGTTTTTTTTCTTTAGTGTTTTTTTCGTTTTCGTTTTAGACTTTTTCAGACTTTAGTTTATTTATTAGGGCAAATTATTATTTAGTGCCAAATCAAATATTAAATTATAAAAATATTAAAGAAGAAAATCCAATTATAAGATGGTCTTCACATTTAATTGGAAACTACAAAAAGATCAACAAGCTTCAAACAAAATTAGAAAAAAAATCACTTTTTTAATATTTTACTGACTGTTTTGCCCATTTTCACATTTTTTTTTCATTTTTTTTCTTATTTCGGCCATAACTTTGTCGTCTCACGATGGATTTGAGCGTGGTTGGTACCGTTAGAAAGATCACTATTCCCTCTTTCATTTTGATATCATACCCACTCCGAATTGACCACAATATAAAGGGCAGAAACTCTTGAAACCGGGTTGCCGCCGTCTATGGCGGTGCTCTAAGCTTTTCCGGCGAAACTGGAGCCCAAGACCCCATAATTCTAGCTATTTGCTTCATTCTGAGCACAATCATACCGATCTCTTTTGAATTTTAACATAATTTCATAGATTTATAAATTTCTCTCCGCATGTCACATTGCAGTCACACCACGAGTCACACTTGCAATCATATCCCCAGTGACACTACATGTAACACTTGCAGTCACACCACCAGTCACAATTGTAGTCACACTAGTTGTTACAATAACGACTTTGTGACTGCCACTGTATCTGGTAGTGTGACTGCCACTGTATCTGGTAGTGTGACTGCCACTGTATCTGGTAGTGTGACTACAGTTGTATCTGGTAGTGTGACTACAGTTGTATCTGGTAGTGTGACTACCCGTGTATCTGATAGTGTGACTACCCATGTATCTGGTAGTTTGACTATGTTGTGACAACAAGAAAATGTGAAAAAAAAAATAAGAAGAAAAGAATGAGTAGAAGTAATGAACATTTGTCTCCTGTTATGTGATCTTAAACTTCTCAAACAAGCCAAATATCTTATTTGAATTTTAACATAATTTCACGGATTTACCAATTTCTCTCAGCATGTCACACTTGCAGCCACACCACCAGTCACACTAGGTGTCACACTGGTAGCCACAATATTGACATTATGACAGCTATTGTATCTGGTAATGTGAATACTAGTGTATCTGATAGTGTGACTGCCTTTGTGACTGTTTTATGTGACTATGTTGTGATGAGAAGAAAATGTGAAAAAGAAGAAGGATAAAATGACTAAACATAACGAACATTTGTATGTTGTTATATGATCTTGAATTTCTCAAGGATCTAAATATCGACATTGAAGTTGTCACACCAGTAGCCACACTGAGAGTCATGCTGGTAGTCACATCAATAACCACGCTAGGAGTCAAACCACGTGTCACATTGGTAGGCACACTGGTAGTGGCGCACTTAGACATCACATTAGGAATTCAAAAAATTGAAGTTGAACAAAAAATATATATTTTATGATCAGACACCCAAAGAAATGCTTCACATATGCATCACCATTTTCTCCAAGTTCATTAGTTTTTTTTTTCAGCTTACAATACAAGTAACACAAGTAGTCAAACTGCTAGTCATACCAGTAGTCACATTTGTAGTTACAGTGTGACTACTAATGTGACTATGTCTCTACATGTGACCATTATCTTCTCCTCACAAACTCTTGAACCACGTGGAGTGTGACTATGTAGTCCTATTGATTTTGGAATTTGGCGTCGGCGGAGTCTCAGCCATCATCATCTCCTTCACTTTCTACTTTCTAGCCTCCACCCCACAAAATCAACACCAACCACATCACTCAGCAAAACGTCAGCAATCTCATCGTTTCTTGACACTAACCACAACATAATCAAATTAGGGAAAACCAAAACCTCAACTGAGGAGCAAAATCAAGCATTCCGATAACAAAACCAAGCTCAAAATCATCGATGAAAACCTAAAACTTCAAATTAAACCATCAAACTCCTTGCGATTCTTGAAATTTCGGGTCCCGCTCAACAAATTCAACCCGAAAACTCATTCTTACTGCATAATAACAAAAATCGAGATTTCTGATAAACTGACCGGAGAATATAGTCATTGATGGTGTGCTTGACTTTGTCGAGGATGACGAGGTCGAAGAAGATGACTTCAGGAGCCGTCGAGCTATAGATCTGAGGAGTTGTACGGTCGAATCGACGTCGTGCTAATCTCATAAGATGTGTGTAAGACCGAGATTTCTAATCTCGATTACCGACACTTTAGGAATACTTAATTGACATTTATGTTAAATGTCAAGTACGTAGTTTAATACATCATTATTAACCTACACGTCACCACGAGTTCGGAAATGTCTTCGGAATATTTTCCCGACGCTCGGTTTTGTTTTTACGATTTTCTAACGTTGTATTTTGTTTTAAAGTATTTTTCAATTTTGGGTATTTATTTTTGGAGCCCAGCTTTTCCAGTTTGACCGGAGCCTATGACCCGGGCCCAAGTAATTTTTCTTTTATCTTCCTTCCCTTCTTTTGTTCTCGACAACACAGAGACCACTCGGTCTCTCTTTCCCTTCCCTCAACACCGAACACCTTCTTCCTTCATCTAGCGCTACGCCTCGGTGATCCGGCGACATGCAATCACGTCATCACCTTCCTCTCTCCATCATATACTCAACCATCTCAGAAAAGCCTGCACGTGATTTCATTCTCTAGCAAATCGGAGAAGGCGGTAGTGAGATGTCTTCAATGATTTTCTGGCAAATCTGGCAACTCTGGCAAGCTTCTTTGGTCACTCTCTGGTAAGCCAAAGCTTTATCCTTGAAACCCAATCCGATTCTATCTCAAATATGTTCAAATCAGAAACTAATTTGAAGATCACTTTTCTGGGTTTGGCCACTGTGACGCCGTCGTCCTCCTAGCATCGATTTGGACCTCCGACGAGCATCTCAGTCCAAGCTAGTCCTCCTAAACTCGTATTTTTGAGCCCAACTCTCTTCCTCTTGTTTTGGCTTATTTCTCCTACGAATTCCTGTGATTTGAGTTCAACTTCTTTCTTTCTCTTTTTCTGTTTTGTCCCGTCGTGAAACCACCATCTTGGCAACCTTCATGGTTCCTGGTTTGGACAAGTTTTGGAGCTGTAATAAAATGGGAAAGAGCAGCAGCTTGGTTTGGAATCGGAAGAGGAGCATCAGCCTCGGCTCTGCATTTTTGACTTGTGGAGGTAGCAATCTCTTTCCTTTCTCTTCTGTTTTGTCATTTTGGTGGTCATTGATTTGTTGAGAAGCTTGTGAGTGACTTGTGTGTTGATTTGTATTGATCGGAAGTGGTCTGGTAGGCCGGAAGTATGATCAGAGTGATAAGGGTGAAAAATGGGTTTTTACCATTTACAGTTTACATTTTTACTGTTTACTGTGATGTGAATTTACAAAAAAATTCCTGGAAGTTTTATTGTTACTATTTATTGTTTGACTTTGACTTTTACGGTTTTATTCTAAGTTACCTTTTTACTAGTTACGAAATGATTTTAACGGTTTTACTTTTTAACTAAGGTAACTTAGTGAAATTATAATTTCAACATGGCTACAATTAAACATAACAATTCATTACGATTATCCAATTGTTCTGATTCTCGCCCGGTTCGAGAATCGAGAACTACACAACTTAGAAAAGTATTGGTAAAATATTAAATATTATCTTTACGATTTAGGGTATGTTTAACTCTAAAGCATGCTTATTAATTCTTATTGTTCGATAATTAAAGTTGGACTATTCTCGAGTCATTCGAGAATTAGTTGAGTACTGGTCAAACGTAAACAATTCCTGGTCAAACAAGGAAAGACTTGGTCAACGGAAAGTCAAAGATTGACTTTCCCGGTCAAAGTAGGAAAATGATCAAGTCAACTTATCTTCGATATTCGAATTGAAATTGACTCTTTATATGATTGATAAATTCAGAATTGATGCTACGAGATCGAGCAGTGGAGCAACAACAACAGCTACTTCTATTGATTTGGATAACGGCTGGGATTCTGCATGTCATTCCAGGTAGGGGAGCTAACCCTCCTATGTTGATTTTGGGCCAAATATAATTGCATAGTCTAGTTCTCGGTTGAATGATTTATGATGCATTAAATGTTGTGAAAACCCGAGACTAGGCACGTTTTCGAGATAGGATAAGTAGTGAATCCTCGCGCGTGTTGACTTGAGAGTGATGGGAGCCTAGCATACTAGGTAATTCCTACGGTGTCGATGACCGTGAACCTCCGGAGGAGCAATGCCCTATTTTTTATTGGATCTATTATATTCTATACTATTGAGGGCATTCCGTTTAAATGGACACTCTCGCTACTTTGTGCTACAACAGACATGTAGTTGGCCTCAACTATTTAGTCGCTAGGATTGGTCGAACATTGCTTGAACTTGAATTTGCCTTACCCTACCTTTGAAGCTCTACAAACTATTTTAGCATGATTGTATCCCAAACTTGCATTTATTTTTAATTAAATGATTTTCTTTGCGGTAAACTACCCTCAACGTTTTATAAAACTTATCCTTACCTGATTTTGGTTTTCAAACCTCATGGGCGGGATGGCCCCTACTGGGCAAGCGAGGACGACGCTCACCTTCATTTTGTATTAAAATTGGGTTGTCTATTTGTTTAGCATTTGGGCCAGTGGCACTAACGCTACCTTCCGCGTTCCTTGTTGTATAAATTTATTTATTTTCGCGGAAATGTAAAGTATTATCATTTATTTTTGTGAACGTGTTTGTCTTGTCGATTGTCTTGTCGAAAACCTTTTACTTACATGTTCACATTAGTGAGTGTCTGAGCAAAACCTAATCGCTATGTTCGCTTGCTAATCTCCTTTTAAATCCTAATATACTATTCATGTTCCAATCCGGGATGTGACAGTGTGAGTTCGGTGAGGTATGTTGGGGAAGATCAACGTCATCGTGCGAGGGTTGTAGCCGTCCGAGATCGGCAACAGGGAGGTTTGAGGTCGGCGGCGATGGGAGGAGGTGATACTGGAGGACGGGTTGGAAACTTGGAATTCGAATTCGGAGGAGTGGATGATCGGAGAAGATGTTGGCTCCGTCGTTTTAGTCTGTGTATTACTGTATTAGTTTAAGTAGTGGCATTTTTCATAAATTATACAAAGTTGATGGGTAACGCTTTAGCAAATTTACATAAGTGACTGTTTTATAAATTCTAAATCTTTGGTCATTTTTTTAAGGACAAAATACTGGTCACTCCATATATTTTTAGGGTCTCGACAATTTACTCCTCATACTTTCAATTTCAACCGATCACTCTTTGTAGTTTCACTTTTCGATCAATTGGTCAATTTCGTCTCTCTCCGTCCAAATTGGCTATCAAGTATTTTTTAACTTCCTCAAATGCCCTTGGGTATATGGGTATTGTTTTATTATTATATTTTTCTACTGTTTCTCTTCTTCAAAACATCTTCCTTCAGGAGCTTCTTCTATCTCCAAGTCTCTAACAGTACTTGTTTCATCACTGGAAAATTGATGAAGACCAACTCCCTATTTTGTCCAAATTAATTGATATTTTGGGTCTTCATACGCCAAATTTTTATTATCAACTTTAATTTTTTTTTTTTTTGTAGAATGCAGCCCTCGAGTTTGCAGTAAATACTCTTGAAGTAGGTCATCTTATTCTCATATCTCTTCCTCCCACTTTTTTATATGTTATGTAAAGTCAGATATGTGGTTCATCAAAGATAGTTATTTTCCAGATCAAGGCATTGAATTTAGGGGTTCTTGAACTTATCCGGCCAACCTGCAAAGTCTAGTTTTCAGATGTACTTAGAGGGAGTTACTTTTCTTGTAATAATTAAGTTTTGTGTTTGGTAGATAAATAAAGTCTAGGGAACTCGCATTTTACTTCAGTATCTTCTCTTGCTGTCCTGACCTTTCTATTGTTCTCGGAAACTGAACTGTTTGTGGCTGACTTCAGGTTGAGAATATATTCGTCATTGGCCACAGTAGTGCGGGAATTGAGAACCTGATGACAATGCAAGATAATAGTGATTCAAGGTCTGATAAATGTTTCCTTTTATTCCCCTTGTACATGTTAGCCAGGTGATCAACAGTCTCAAACTTTCTCTTTTTTTTTTCAGTAGCTTTACTCATAGATGGGTTGTTAATGCTAAAGCCGCTAAATTAAGAACAAAAGCTGATACGCTACACCTTAGCATTGATCAGCAATGCAGATACTGCCAGTGATGAAACAAGTACTGTTAAAGACTTGGAGATAGAAGAAGCTCTAGAAGGAAGATGTTTTGAAGAAGAGAAAGAGTAGAAAAATATAATAATAAAACAATACCCATATACCCAAGGGCATTTGAGGAAGTTAAAAAATATTTGACGACCAATTTAGACGGAGAGAGACGGAATGGACCAATTGGTCGAAAATTAAAATTAGAATGAGTGATCGGTTGAAATTGAAAATATGAAGAGTAAACTATCGAGACCCTAAAAATATAGGGAGTGACCAGTATTTTGTCATTTTTTTAATTACCAATGTCGAAATAGATCTTTTTATGATCTCCCCTATTTATTAACACGTTTTTTAGCATTTATTCGCTTTCTTAAGTTAGTTTGTATGTGAGGTGGCATGTCACCTCTTGTATTTGATCATTGTGGTCGTGCATGGCTTAATGTCAAATGAAGTTAATTTATTCCCCTAAAAAAAGTAAAAAAGGAAAGATCTGACAACAGAAATTGAGTTTTGATAGATCTAACAACAAAGGTCCTTTGGAATTTAATTGAAGTAACATAATATTGGTTTAACCACAGGCAAATAATCTGAGCCATCGTAATTTTGCAAGCAGAACACGAGCAGAGTTTAATGCTAAGGATATCTGCATCCTATTCTGAACGCATTGAGGTGGGGTTCCAACAAACACTTTCATCCAATCATATAAATGCCATCAACAGCAGGATGAAGTTTCATCTTTAATATTAAATAAACTACAATGTGATCTACAGTTACAAGACACTTAATAAAGTACAATGGCAAAGCCACCACACATTTCTGCAAAACCTTAGGTAAATACAAAGCCAAAGGCACCTGACATTTCGCCAAGTCGGGATAATCTATGATTTGGAAGCCACTAACTGAAGGAATGAACCATGTTGTAAACTTACGAAACTCGACCTTCCATACTCATCCTTCGATACACATTGGCAACCATACCTCCTTGTATAACTCACTCCTCAACACGGATAATCTTTCTTTCACGTAATGGCTTGGAGGTTCTGCTTCCTGGGGTACTGTGAGCTTTCCTCTTCTCTTCTCTCCTTCGCTCTGCTTCGATCATTGTACGCCGGAGGCCAGATGCCTTGTATATTGGTTTTGGCAAGTGCCTGTGCCTGCACAAACACCATATGCAACAATTGCAAAGTTAGGGACCATTTCTTTAACTAGAAAGTTCCAACCAACCTATCTACAACTCCATGTATTAGAGCAAAAAACTAGAGCATGTAAATCACATACATGTGAGTTGTACCACACATAATTATAGCTTTTGGAAGCGTTCTACTGAGTCAAAATATATATTCCCCAAGAAATTTCTAAAACAAATTCCGGACACATGCAACAGCAAGCTTTCAACACCAAATCGATAATGGCGACTACATGGGGAAATCAATACTTAATTCTATGCTTGTTACCTATGACCTCAAAATTATAAAATGGATATAGCACATGCATACTCGTGTTATCTTTTAAACCCCATACTATTATATATATATATATATATATATATATATATATATATAAGATTTGCAGTCCCAAATAAAGATTCCAAATTCATGCATCCTTCTGTACCTGACTATACGCTTGATTTCAGGAAGGTGCTTGTAGCGATTCTTGACAGCTTCATAATATTCATGCCTTTTCTTTTCCCTTGGAAGAAGCTTACAGCAAAACAAAACAATATCATTTCAACTGCAGACAATCTATATAGTGCATTAAAAATACATGTTTAAGAAGCCAATGCAACAGTTGAGACATAAAGAAAGGAGGATATGTCTTACAACTCCCAGCTGTTCTGATGCTTTCGCCTTCCAAAGTCTAAGATTAGTGTCATCACTTCCAGAAATCACATAACTAGCATCACAGCTGAACTTGACACAGAAAACCCTGCAAAAAAAAAAAGGAACATAGACAACAGGTTCAATGATATCTAAGAAAACAGAATTATAATCTCATCAAACACTCCCAACAGCAACATTGTCAAAAACATGGACATGTCGATTTGCATAACGTTTGTTACATATCTTCAACAAAATCCAAGCACCCGAACATTCAGATAAATGGGGCTAACCTTTGCATTCTCTTTGTATGGTAGATCTCCCTGCTGTGACCGCCATTATATTGGAAAATTCTCACCTGAGAAAGACGTATTTTAATATCACTTAGACAGTAATAAAATTGTTGAGGTGGAGTTTAGTAATCTAGAGTTACAAAACTCACTGTTCTATCATAAGACCCAGTTACAAATTCTCGACCAGTTGGTGAATAATCTATATCCATCCTGAAAAAGAAAATATATAGATTCGGTATACAAGTCATATAAGCAATATATCCAGTATATGCACAATGAGACTAACTTTAACAATTAAGATGTGAAAGAAGAATTTCAATCACAAAATGATCAACTTACACAGCAGAGACATGATCTTTGTGCACACAAGTTGCTGCATCAAGCTTTCTAGAATCAAAGCTATAGCAGTTGCAGTCCTCATTTGCCTGTGTAATTGAAGAATTGGATTAGAACCTCATTTACACAAAAAATAAACTATACAAGGAAGAATAATTTCTACATGTGGAACTCTTTAAATGATTATAGACAATCTTACACAGTTTGACAGACTGTAGTACAGAAAGAAGAAATATTTATGTTTCCCTTACGTGTACTGAAAGTGGAGAGCTGAATATTCAAAATTTTACATTGGCGCAGACAGATGATGATATAAATACAAGCATCTAAGAACTAGAACACTTCCACACTCCAATAAAAAAAAGAATGCCCTGAAGAGAATATATTAAACTCTTGAGGAGACCCACACCCGAGATGCTCAAAAATGAACCCTTTCCCACAAGTACTCTACACCATCACAACTATTTCCTCAAAAATTTGTTCGTGCCTATCCCTCCATAAGTCCATATCACCTAAAGGACAGCCTGTATAACTCATCTACCCAGTGCTATACCTCTTTATTTCCTCCAAAGAACTTTTGCTAAAATAAACGGAAATAAGTGCACTTACAGCAGTGAAGTTGATTGGCTCCATTGGATTCCAACAAATGGAATTTGTTTTTGTCTGTCCAAAGAAAATATAAGTCAGAAGTGCAAAGCTCCCCAGGAAACAACTTTTTATAAATTAACCTCACACAAGATCAAAAGTAAGAATGGACAGTTTGAAAACAACTCCAAATTAAAATCCAGATCTAAATATGTCAAAAACACTATGGCGATGATGTGGCATCAATACCGGCATGATAATCTTTGATGTTGCTTTCCCCATGCGTATGTCATATAGTGCTATGCTGCGATCACTACAAAACAGAACAGAATATATATAATGTCACTCTTATATGCAACACTTCACTTATATCTTAGAGGATATTTAAAATAAAAAAATCTTGCTCTAATATCATAAAAGCATAAAAAAAAGGTTACTATAAAAGTAGTACGTATTCTTTGGACCATGTAAATATACTATATTTGACAAATTCTTTGAACTCCATACTTTGAAATCATACTTCACTTCACTTATATCTTAGAGGATATTAATAACAACCTGACAAGAGAAAGTAGACATCACTCACAAAAGTAGTACATATTCTTTGGACCATGTAATTTCACAATTTTTTTTTTCATTTTGAATTGATGACACATATTGAGAGCAAACATAATACTGGCAGCAGAACCAAGCCTGGAGCAGGACATTCTCAAACAAGAAAGGAATCCATTCAGATCCT
The DNA here is from genome assembly GCF_933775445.1 of Argentina anserina. NCBI lineage: Eukaryota > Viridiplantae > Streptophyta > Magnoliopsida > Rosales > Rosaceae > Argentina > Argentina anserina. The sequence goes on along the minus strand of NC_065873.1, from coordinate 7,922,833 downwards.
AACAAAAAAGGCACCCGATATCTGATAAATCTAGTTTACTTTTTTTTTTGTAGTTTATATTTGTTCCCAAAGTCTTAATAATGATCGGTGCATACCTTGCAGATGTTGCCAAAATATCAGGCTCTCCAGGATTAAACCGGACAGATATAACTGTGTCTGTTCCCCATTGTAAACTCTGTTCTGGTGCAGACCTATGCAACAGAAAGTAAATTTTTTATTTCCATGTTGAGGAAGAAAATAATATCTTCTGTTGCTTTCAGATAAATATGTAGACGAGACTGAAACCTGTTGTGGTTCCATATGTCTACACCAGCTCCACCTGTGGCAAAACGATCAAAATTCCATTGGTGATCAACAGACCTGAAAAGAATTACACACACCTCAATAGAAGAAAATCATAACATAAAAATCAGCTTGCACATTATAGCATCTGAAAATTCGACTGTATCTACTTACCGAAATGCATTCTTCCAAACATAAGTTTCCACCGGCTGGAATCACATGGCAGTTAGAGGGGTATAACTTTTAAAAAATAAAAATAATTTATAGGAAAAAAAATAAAATAAGTAGGAAGGCAATACCTCAACAGAATTATCAGTAGAGGCATCTGCCTCCATAGCAGTGGAAACAGGTACAGCCCATAGCCTGACACTGTATGAAAAAACAATTGCAGTTATATAAGGTCATGCAATCTGCCTGGTGGGTGGACAGATCTACATGCATAGATAGAAAAGTAAAGCATAGAGGGAAAATGGTAATGCCCCAGGAAGTTGAGCCTTACGTGCAATCAGTTCCACAAGAAACAAGTACACGCCCATCTGTAGATACTGCTAAACCTCGCACAGCACCTTGGTGGCCAGGAAACCGCTGAACTGTGCGCCTATTTTGCTCATAAAATGATAAAGACATAAATTTCAACAACGGATGCTTGAAGGACCATAATGACAAATGCAGATCCGAGCTAAAATGTGAAAAACATCAGATTGATAGAAAGGTTCTGGAATTTATAATTCAAACGATTGTGTAATGGTCTTCCACATGAAAAAAAAAAGAGAGCATTTGATCACTATTTCATGCTATGGAAAAAAAATCTAAAAAATAGATTAGAACTACCATGTTTAATGTCTAAGTACATTTGACATATCCAGTTGCACGTAAATAATGAATTATATCACATATACATATTAAACGACAATGCCATGGCATATCACCAGAGGACTTACACACACAAAATCATAAAAATGAACAAGAAATTACCTGGAAGCTATATCCCAAAGCCGAATCTCTGCAGACATTAAAAACATGGAAACTCAAACATCCATTTGATTTGGCGACACGAAAGGGGTCAAAGAGATGAAGCCAAAGTATACCTCCGTCCATGGAACCGGAGAAGATGCCAACCAAATGGTTCATGTTTTTGGCCATACACGATATAGCATCTACATGCCCATCCATTGCTCCCACAAACGGCCTTGCAAAAATCTAAAACCCAACCAAAACAACTCAAAATCCAATTCGTTTTAGAGTTGATCAATCAAAACAAGCTGCTTCAACTACCTTGTCTAATTTGGCGGCGTTTAGAGCGCGGACATACTCCACGGCCTTCTCCTGGGTCCGGAGGGCAGGGTCGTAATTGTGGAACACCCTCTGCACAGATTCAAATGGAGTTGAAGAGAGAGAGAGAGACAAGAAGAGGAGGAGGAGGAGGGAGTGACCGGCTGACCTGGAGGTCCTGGCTTCGTTCTTTAGTACACTCATCTGTGGATCGAGATATCACCTTCACCTTCATCTTCAAACCGGCGAGAGAGAAAACGTCGGGTTGCTAAAACCCTGAAACTAATGACGAACCCAAAACCCTGGGCAAGTCACGCGCTCGTCACGTGCTCTATTCCAAGGGTAGTTTCGTAATCTAAACCCCCGTTCCTCGTCTTCCTCTCTATATCATCAGATCGAAGAGAGTTCGGGCAAGCCTCTGCGAAAAACTGGCACTAAACACTGACATTCGTCTACCGTCTCTATTCATATCTCATATCAGAAATCCACCTCTAGATTTTGAAACACAATTCCCTCAGAAAATTTGCAGCACCTCCTGAAATGCGTGATTGTGGAGAGCAAGGCTGTGGCCGATGGAGCTGAGGAGGCCAGTGAAGCCCAAATCGGGGCCCAGTTCCCCGATTGTGTTCCTGGCCATCTGCGTAGCACTGATCGCTGTTGTTTTTCTATATAGCTATCTCAATTCCACCAATGACTTCACTTCTTCATCTATCAAGACTGTAGAAACAGTTCCGCAGCGGCATGACAAGTATCTGTACTGGGGGAGCCGAATCGACTGCCCCGGAAAGCACTGCCAGTCCTGTGAGGGACTCGGCCACCAGGAGTCCAGTCTCCGCTGCGCTCTCGAGGAAGCCATCTTACTCCAGAGGTACTCACTTTTAATAGGTTTACGCTTCATTTCCGACAACTTGGGAGCTGTGGTATTGCTTTGTAGAGTAGTATTGGGACAAGAGAAGGTTTGTGTTTGAATAGGTTCTTGTAATTGTTTGGTTTTGTGAGGACATGGACGAAGCCGAGTGTGGGCACGTGTGTCTTGATTGGTAGATGGTGGTGATTTTGTATTTTTTGGACTGAAAAGTTTAAACTGAGAAACTGCTCCGGGAAACTTAGTCTGGCTGTATATGGCATCATATGTGTGACTGGTGTGAGTGCGCGAGTTAAGGACTTGGATTACGGATTACGTTTCATCATAGGCTGACAAGTCTGGCTCAGGGGCCTTCTGCAGTTTCAGTGAGTCTCCTGCCTGAGCTGTGACCATGAAGGGCATTTGCTGCAAAGGGGGATGCATGGGTTGCGGCACCACGCCCATGTTTGCCTGAACTGCCTTTAGAATCATCCCCACCACCATTATCATCATTATTATCTCCGTCACTGTATCCAAATTCTTCCTCCCTTTTATTGTTTTTCAGCTGCCACTCTTCTCCCATAGTGGCGCCAAGCAGCTGGGATTAGAGCAGGCCGCCTAAGTACTCCATTGCTGTTAGTAGAATCAAAACCGCCCTTAGAGTCGGATCTGTTTGAACTGAAGACCAGAGCTGGGCTAAAACCAACACATCCGCTCAAGATTATATCCGAAATCCGATAGATAAAATCTTTTTCTACTCCAAAATTGTAAAACCTCAAACAAATTTCTTTATCTTTCACGTTGCCTTTGTTTGTACCCTAAACTTTTTTTAAGCTTGTGAGCATGGGAAAGAGAACACCCTGGTGGGTCACATTTATTCAAACCTGACTAGCTTTAAGCTTCTTTAGCAGGATGGTACTCTAAGCCGTATGCATTTTTGGATTCCTTATGACTGAGACATGTCAGTAATATAGTACTGACAGCTTTATTGTGTACTATGCATTATGCATGTCAATAGTTGAATATTAATTTGTTCACCATTATTTATATGGATGCATCTTCTGTATAGACATGAGACATAATGTTTCCTTATATATAACGTAAAAACAGAAGCTGTAGATAACTAGCATTGGAACAAGAGAAGGTTGTGTACAAATAGACTAGAAAAGAGTGAACAAGGTAAAAAAAAAATCTATCAGAGCTAGTAATGTTGTGTTAGGATGGTTCTTCTCATATTATGCTCCAAAGTAGTCCCTACATTTGAACTTTACTCTAGATTCAAAACAGAACTATTGCACTGAATGAAGTAACTTTAAGAGTTTCTGTAATCTTATGACAACTTTACTATGTGTGATCTCGTCAGGATGGATCTTGTGATTTAAGGATTGCACCTTACTCGAGTTTCATGACATAGTTAATCCACTGAATGGAGCAACTTTATGTAATCTCATGTAGCATTTGACTTTGTGTGCAGGACTTTTGTAATGCCTTCCAGAATGTGCATCAATCCGATACACAATAAGAAAGGGCTCTTTCAACACTCAGATAATGCAAGTTCAGAGGAAAAGTATGTTGTTTACCTCCTATGTAGCTTATCTTTTTTCGTCCGTGGAAGATCTACACGTGCTACCTAAAATGCATTAATTAATGAATTGCTTCACGTTTACAGATAAATTAAGATATGTAATTTACCCTCAAATTTGTATACACTGTTTTAATAATTAGCATGCATATAACATACAATGTGAATTCGCTTCCTTTTTCTTTGGCAGTTGGAATGCAAACTCTTGTTCCATGGACTCTTTGTATGATATTAGCTTCATATCAGACATGGTACCAGTAATATTAGACAATTCAAAAAAGTGGTATAAGGTGCTAACAACAAGCATGAAGTTGGGAGATAGAGGAGTTTCTCATGTGGAACGAGTTAGTCATTTTGATCTGAAAAACAGTAGTTTCTCAAATCTTTTGCTGATAAACAGAACTGCAAGCCCTCTTTCATGGTAAATTTTTATTTTATTTACTTTTAGCCTCTAAATTTCTTTGATTTGTTTCTTCAGGGAAAACCTCTGCTCATTCTTATGAGATGTGAACAATTGTATTCTTATACAAGGAAAAATTAGATGTGTTTATTGGTTCACGCAGGATAGAACTCTATCTTATGAGATGTGAACAATTGTATTCTTGAACAAGGAAAGATGAGATGTGTTTATTGGTTCACGCAGGATAGAACTCTAAACCTTTGTGATTTCCCAGTTAACCTTGTTTCCATGGGCCCTGTTAATGTCTTAGTTATGTTTGAGATATCTGATATACACTTAACCAGTTGTCATCAATAGATATGAACCTATAACCCCTGTTTTTTGTTAACTCATCTCTTATCAATTAATTGAGTCAATCCTGATTGAAAAATAATGAAATTATAAAGTAAATATAGGATCTGGGTAACTAAGCAGTTGCATTCTGTTGTTTTACAAGGCATGTTAGATACATTTGAATTGTATGTGGTATTTCTTTTATTGCAGAAAAATTTTGAGGTGTGTTTCTTCAATTATGCTCCCTTTGGTTAAGTTTGTGAGTGTCACTCGAACTTCAACCTTCTTTCAGGAATTAATTACGTTTTCCCACAGGTTTGCGGAGTGCAAGAATCGAAACAACCGTAGTTCTTTAATTTTGCCCTATTCTTTTCTTCCCTCGAGGGCAGCAAAGAAATTGAGGAGTGCAGCTGAGAAGGTATGTGTCATGTAAATGTCATGAAGTCGTATTTCCACATCTGAGGGTTGTATAAAGCATCAAAATTGCTCATTCTTCTGTGTCCTTATTGTGCATGATGATTCTGATATATATATATATATATGAGTTCTATTTATGAACATATTTTTTAATCCGGCATTGATTCATCCTCATGTCATTCACTATTTAACAAAAGCTGGATTTGTTGTTGAAAACTGTTTGATTATCTCTCAAATCTCGTATTATGTCTGATTCCTACCTCAATTTGGATACCTTAACTTTTGCTCTCTTCTTATCATCTTGGCAGCTAGATGTCAAGTATCTTCTTTAGTGAAACTTTGAGAACATGAAGAATAGGTATCTTTTCAAAGTAAATAAATGCCGATGAACAAATGTTTTTAGAACTAGTGAGTTTTTGCATCTGACAAGGTAGAAAAATAAATCATAGAGTATCTAAGAAATTTGTAGCGGAAATGACTATATTTCAGGTAGGATTATGTAATACCATTTTAAAAACTGCAGGAACTCATAAGTTCACGGACCAAAACTTAAAGCTTAAAGGAATTCTAGGTTGAGGAAGAATGTAAATCATAAGAGAAGGATAGTAAATACTATACCTAAATGGAATGGGATTATTTTATTGTCATAAGATGAACATGAACTATTCATGAGACCAGGGATAAATAGCTGAACTGGACATTGAACATACATGTAATCCAGACTACAACAGCTGTCAGCATCAAAAGAACGTACAGTTTGTGGTGGTAGCCAACCTTATCTTGATTGAACTCATTTATGTGTTTCTACTTTGCATTATTTAATTTGTATCATATAGAAAAATGTAGTTACAGCATTTAGCCTATAAGCTGCGACTACAGACTTTGACCAAAGTATTTTCACAGATTAAGGAAATCCTTGGTGATTATGATGCCATTCATGTTCGTCGTGGAGATAGACTTAAGACCAGGAAGGACAGGAATGGTGTTGAGAGGACTCTATCGCCTCATCTGGACAGGGATACACGCCCTCAGTTTATTCTCCGCAGAATTAAAAAATGGGTCCCGCCTGGACGAACTCTTTATATTGCTTCAAATGAAAGGACACCAGGATTCTTTTCACCTCTCTCGGTCAGGTACATCTTTCTTGGTCTCTGTAATGCTACTTGAAGATTGAAGACCTGTGTATCTGTTTGCCAGGATAAACAATGTCTCATGCACGTAATGTTATGGTTTGCTCCTCACACTATTTCATGTCATTATTTCTAGCAAATTACCACCAACCTAAGAAATCATCAAGAACTGCTAGGTTGTCAGTGAGATTGAAGCTTTTAATTATGTTTGGCGATTGACTGACAACGTCAGTAGGGACGATTTATGATTAGTAAGTGAAATGCATCTGACTAGAGCTTTTGACTTGGTTCCTTGGAGCCATTGTCAATACTAGACCGAGTAATTTATGAGCCTTCTAAGTGGAGTAATGTGTTAGATCACATGATTGATTCTGTCCTGAGTATTATATTAGAGTTATACTTGTTCTTCCCTTTGAGGAATATCTCGATATTTTCTTTTTTAAGTGAACTTTAATACTTTGGTGCTCTAATGCATCTCCACATACTATGTCATAATTAGGAACGCCCCCAACACTGAATTGAGTTTCACAAAGGAGTGTTAACTTTTTTTTATATATATACCTTTCTTCTTTTGAGGGAATTTTTATTAATTGAATTGTTCTTGTATCAACTGGGTGATAGTGCTGGTTTTTCAATTTCTTATCTAGCTTAACTTCTCAATTTTTTTATTGTGCTTATAACTCGGCCAATCTGAAGGCCCTTGGTGGCTTTGCATTAAAATGTCCCAGCTGATACTGATAATTATTGCTCACCTATGCAGATACAAATTGGCGTATGCATCAAATTATAGCCGCATATTGGACCCGTTGGTTGAGAATAACTACCAATTGTTCATGATTGAAAGGCTTATCTTTATGGGTGCTAAAACATTCATCAGAACATTTAAAGAAGATGATACAGATCTTTATCTTACGGATGACCCCAAGAAGAACACCAAGAACTGGCAAATACCAGTGTACACCATGGATGAAATGGGAAGGTGACAATTTGCTGTAATAGGTTCCAACGCACTTCCAACGGCAGTACTCACTCTTTAGTTGTGCAATAACAGCTGAGGCTCACATGGCTTGCGCTGCAATCTTCCCATTGAAGTCAATATGGTGGGGAAGATTGCAGGCTCAAAATATCATGTCCTTGCAATCCAATTTTACCTCCCATCAGAGAAGTAGGGCATATGCTCTTGATTTCCTGTGATATATAGTTATATACAACGCAAAAGATCTCCTACAAGCTCCAAACTACAGAGTGCAAACATGTAACATGGACTTCTACTATATGGTACAAAGAGAGCCTAAAGAGTCAACCATAGATTCTATTAATTCCTTTTTTCTTAATTTTTTTTTCCTGAGGAACTTATAGATACCTCATCTGTGTTGTCTACAATCTGATTATGACGGTGTAGCACAATGTTTTTCAAAAAGATTTTTAAAGGTTAAGAAATTTGGGAACTTCAACTCTAGTAGTGGTCTAGTAGAATCACAAGCACGATATCCGTGGGATGCGAGAGCATCAGAGAAGAAAGGAATGGTGTTAAATATTATTTAGCATGAAGTTATAGTTGATTCACTAATTGAAATGAATTTTGTAGTTATGGCATCTGCTAGTTCAAAAGTATCTCATGTGATTTTCGGATATATGACCACACACCAAATTACCAGAAGTAAAAAAAAAAACATGAAGTTGTCCACTTGTCCTGTCCTATCTAGACCTGGAATCTTGCAGCAAACTTTGAAGAGTGAAGACTACGGCAAGGAGTCTTTGTTGACGGATTATTCAACTCGTATAATTGTGACAAGTAAAGGACGCTAGATGTTGTCATTTTAGGACCTGCAATTGCTGGAAATTATCAGCTAATGATACGTCGCTCTACTAAAGAAAAGTCCCAGAAAAGACCCAATGTGACACTCGTGGTTGGTGACTCTTCAACGTCTTTAGTACTTGGATTTACTAGTACACAACTCATACCAATCTTTCTCAGCTAATTACTGAGAGGACTTGCGAGTCAATTTGTAAAAATAGTGGAGAATGATGAATTCAAAATATCTGGACAATAAGGCTATAAATTCACTTGTGTTATGCATCCCATGCATCAGCAGCAAACAAACAAAGCCTCAAATTAGTTATGGATTTCTATGCTTACTTCAACCCCTTATCTCACCTCACTCTTCACTTGCTGCTCTTGTTAATTTTGGCCTCTTCATGCCTACCAGACGGATCAGTGAGATCTTGTTTGAAGCTGAGAAGTGTCGGTCTCTCTTCATGCCTAAACACTAACAGTATTGTGAAATCATGCACGGAGGAAGAGAGACTATCACTTCTCAGCTTCAAATAAGATCTCACTGGTCCGTCTAGTAGGCTTTCTTCTTGGGTTGGTCACCAATACTGTCGATGGAGAGGGATTTCATGCAACAACCGCACTGGTCATGTCGCAGCCATTGATCTCCGTAATCCATACACTGGATCTGATTACTTGTGGAGCTCCAGTGAGTATGAAGAATCTTCTTTGCTTGGTGAGTTGATTAATCCTTCACTACTTGGCTTGAAACATCTGCGTTACTTGGATTTAAGCAACAATGACTTCAAAGGGATTCACATAGTTCAAGTTTGGGTAGCTTACGAGTTTAAAGTATCTCAGTTTCTCAAATTCCAAGTTTACAAGAGAAAATCCCTCTTCTATTGGTAACCTTTCAAACTTGAACTATTTGGACCTCAGTTCTTATGATGTGTCTTCCGAAAACTTGAATTGGCTTTCTCATCTCTCTTCACTAGAATACCTCAATCTTGGAGATGTAGACCTTAGTAGCACGGGAGCTAGTTGGCTACATGTTGTTAACATGCTTCCTTCTCTCTTAGAACTGCATTTGTCGTCTTGTTATATTCAAATCATTCCTCACTCACTAGAATTCAATAACTTAACATCACTTGCAGTCCTTGATATGTCATGGAATCGTCTTGTCAATTCTTCATTTCCTAAATGGATTTTCAATCTGGATCTAGGTTTTAATTCTTTCAGTGACCCCTCCTTTGTTGATGAATTTGCACCACTCATATCTCTAGAACACCTCCAATTATCTAGCACGGGACTCAAAAGGTCAAGTTCCCAAATTCGTTGGAAATTTGTGCAAGCTCAAGTCATTAGATCTTTCGGGAAACAACTTTAATGGGGGGATTGAAGAGTTTTTGAGTGGTTTTTCAAATTGTTCATCTAATAGAATGAAGTCGCTAGATTTCTCTCGTTGTAGGATAGTAGGCAAATTGCCTAGTTCGTTGGGAGTGCTAAAAAGCCTACTACATCTTACCTTGGGATGGAATTGTTTCTGGGGATCTATTCCTCAAAGTTTGGGACAACTCTCGCAGCTAGTTTCTATTGATCTCAGCTTTAATTATTTCAACGGTTCCAATCTTGAAAGTGTGGGACAACTCTCTCAGGTTATTACGCTTGATCTGGGTTATAATTCATGGGTTTGGAGTTTAACAGAAACTCATTTCATAAATCTCACAAGATTAGAGACTTTTCGAGTAAGCACAGACCAACATGTGACTGTCATTTTCAATTTCATTGATCCTAAATGGATTCCTCCTTTCCAGCTCCGTGTACTGTACATGGTGAATTGCCGAGTAAATGCCCCAAGCTTCCCTCTATGGCTTTAATCTCAAACTCAGCTCTTCCATGTCAAACTTACGAAAGCTGGAATCTGGGGTGCAATACCAGATGATTGGATGTCTAATATTTCTTCTCAAATCGGAAATTTGGATTTATCTAACAACCAAATAAGCCGTAATCAATTTCATGGGCGCCTCCAGCTTTCCTCCACTAATGCTCCAATGTTAGTATATCTATATCTTGAATATAATTACTTGAATGGAACTATACCATCATCTATTTGCACTATTCAGTCTCTACATACCCTTGTTCTGAACAACAATAGGTTTTCTGGGAAATTCCCTGAAGAATGGGGTTTGTGGAACAATATAAGAGCTCTGGATGTCTCGAACAACACTCTATTTGGTAGCATTCCAACCTCAATGTGTGTTCCGAGTTCTTTGCAAGTATTAAGAATGGACAACAACCATTTTAGCGGAGACATTCCTTCTTCCTTGCAAAATTTGTCGGCTTTGGGCAGATTTTATCTAAGAGGCAACAAGATTACTGGAAGCATACCTTCTTGGATAGGATCAAAAGTATCTCAATTGGCAGTGCTACAATTGTGATCCAACTTTTTAAGTGGACATATACCTCTACAATTGTGTACTCTTTCTAACATTCGGATCCTGGATTTGGGTCACAACAACTTATCAGGGACTATAGCAAAGTGCTTTCTTAATCGGACTTCTCTAGTCAATGATCGTGTTTTCGGGAGCTCCTCATAATATGGTGGACCTGATTTAACAACTGTGACATTAAAAGGAAGAGAATTGGAATATGAGTACACTAGTGCTCAACTTCTAACCATCGTTGATATTTTGTCAAATGGTTTGGAAGGTGAGATTTCTGAAGAAATAAGCGGTCTCATGGGATTGAGTACCCTGAACTTGTCCATGAATCAATTAAGTGGAAATATCCCCTCAAACATTGGAAACTTGAAGTTGCTCGAAACTCTTGACCTCTCCCAGAACCAACTTTCAGGCCACATTCCTCAAGGTATTTCTTCTTTGACATTCTTGTCTCACTTGAATGTATCCTACAACAAGTTGACCGGTAGGATTCCTTCTGGCAATTAACTTCAGACGCAGGATGATTCATCTATTTATGAAGGCAATCCTTCACTCTGTGGATTTCCTCTTTCAAAATGCCCAGAAGAAGAAGAAGAAGACGATGACATGCCTCATGCAGAAGAAAATAAAAATCATGCAGATTCTTGTGGAAAGCTTGGTATTCATAGCAGCGCCGTGCTTGGCTTTATTGTAGGCTTTTGGGGTGTTTGTGGCACACTGATTCTGAACAAGCCATGGAGGTACGCCTATTTTGAATTCTTTAACACCATCAAAGAAAAGATAGCACTAGCAATTGCATTAAAAGTAGCTGGTTTGCAAAGAAGAAATTGATCGGGAAAGAAAACAATAAAAATTAGATTAATATGGGTGTTATTCTCTATCTATCTCATAATGCATGTATAATATCAACCTTACGTATAAGCGTATAAGCATAATGGAAAGCAACAAGGCCGTGATCCACCGAGTGGTTATGGCCTAGTCTCCCATTTCTTTGTTGTACTTTCTTTTTATCAATAAAATTTAAACTAAGGGCGAGGAATTAGCCTTTATTTTTCTTTCTAAAGAAAAGAAAAGACAAATTAGTAATCGATAATAATTCAAAGTACTAGTATGATCTTTTTCATTCTTCTGTTCGAGTAAGAACTTAATTTCAATTGTCATGATCATATGGCAGATAGTAGAACTGTATTATGAGTTGATGACAATGCAGGTAATGTTGATTGTAATTAGCTTGAAACAACAGAGTAATTTTAAGCCTCTTCAAACACTCTAGCTAGTATGGAATACTTGTATCTCTGCAAATTGATGGAGAATTTCTCTGTGACATAATTATTTATTTGTTTTGTTTTAAAAAGATTGAGCTAGAAAGAGTACGTTATAAAAATTGGATAATTGTATCTGCAACTCTAGTTGTGACCTAGTGGAATCATAAGCACGATAATTTGCAGGGTCCAACGAAAAGATTGGACAAATGTGTATATGATCCCTTCATTTTAGGTTTTTGTTTGACACATATCTACATTGTCCCGAAAATCTTGAAAACTTTTCTGTAGAATTAAATTTATGGACTGATTCTGTTCAAGTCTCAATGAGCTGGAAGAAGAACATGATTCTTATAAGTTTCTTTTATCAATACTTTAACTAAAAACTGTCAATATACATCAACTGGGTACAGCTCAACAGAGAAACCCCTTGCTAGCTAAACATTATACCATGCCACAGAGCCAAAGCTTCCACAATATGAGATTATGTCATGAAATCAATTGGTAAATGTTTTTCCTTCGGCAGCATTACCATCACAGCTATCAAACCGTGAAATTCGACGAGTTTCACTATGATTATGTACCATTAGCTGTAGACAAACACCATCAAGGAAATGCATAAGCACCACCATTATATCCATAACAAATACTCTCAGTCGAGACATTTTGGCACCCTTGAATGTGCATTTGAATCAACAAATCCTCTATGATCAAGGCCACGGCCGGCTAGCTACATCCACTAAGAGAATAGCACAAACTTATCTTACACCTAGCCATTGCATTTTCCTGTGAACTTTAATCCATGAGAAGCTAATAGATTTGGGTTCAGTTTAGTGTATTAATTGAAATTCAGACTTTAAGCGTTGAAATATTTGATTGAGAAACAGAAACTAGCTAACTCATCATCAAGAAGCTTATTAAGTTGCTAAAAGTACATGAAATGATCATGAACAAAAATAGTCTTTCATGGGCTATAACACGATACACACATATCACAGAACCTAATCTTCATTCCTCCAACATCAAGATAATCTTTCCTTTCGGTTTGTTCATCATCTACAGCATTGGCACCAATGATCTAGTACACGTACCCCTTGACGAACAATTCTTTCTTTGCCTCCTCTGACTCTCCTTCTCCGGTGTACTTTCCGAGCTGAGCTAGAGAGTTGGCCTTGGCACGGATGAGTAGTGCCTCCTGAGCAGCCTTCACGTTCTCTGGTCTGCCTCCCCATGTCTTCAGGCAAGTGTTCTGGAGAGCTCTGGCATAGGAGAATGACACATGCCACGGGTTTGGTGATTGGTTCATGGCATTCAAGTTAAGGGTTGCCTCAACCTCAGATTGTCCACCAGACAAAAACTGCTCAGCATAACACAATCCTAAGATATTAGTACATGTAAATCTATAACATCATCAAAAAAAATGGAGAGTGTTTGTGAGACTTGCCATGATTCCGGGGACTGCTGGGGGGATTCTCCTCTGGAGGAGCTTGAGGGTGTAGTCAGCAACCTGTTCTGGGGTGGCTCTTTCCTTGCACTCAGCTCCAGGAGTAACCATACTTGGCTTGAGGAGGATACCCTCAAACAAGACATTGTTCTGGGCAAGGTAGAAGAAAACTTCAGCCCACACTGCTTGAGCAACTTCGAAGGTCCTGTCAATGCCGTGCTCACCATCAAGCAAGATCTCGGGCTCTACGATTGGGACCAATCCACTGTCCTGTAGTTACAATAAGCCAATCTTTCTCAATCAGACGCGCATCCCAACTAGACAGATATATTAAACAATCTGCTAGAGTAATTAATCAATTAATTTTGAGATCAAACTGCAAATTTGCCAAATAATTCAAGAATACAACATATATATATATATATAACATCAAATAAAGTTCTTTGCTGAACAACTATCATTTCTCTTACCTGAGAAATGGCAGCGTAGCGAGCAAGACCCCATGCTGCTTCCTTTACTGCAAGAGCGGATGGACCATTGGGAATGCTCACAACAGTACGCCTAGTTCATCAAAGTATACCAATTATGTTAGAACTAGCTTTATCTCAATCATGAGCTCAAAAATTATGGTCTGGCCAAGAGCATATAGTGAATATCTGGGATTTCTCCATACCATTTGGCGAACCGAGCTCCCTGTTGGTAGTAGGCAGCTGTGCGAGAAGCAAGTCCATCAAGACCTTGGCACCATGACTCATCGTTGGAACCAGTTAGGGGCACCAAACCCTGTTGTTATCGGAGTCATTATCTTATCAGCATATGCAGCTATCATGAGATTACATAGTACCTATGCTTTCAGTAAGTTATGCTTGCAGCATGCTTAATTACAGTGGCTTACCTTGTCAACTTTGATCCCAGGGACGAGGCCTTGCTCAACAAGCACATCCACAATCTTCTTGCCATCAACAGTTGATTGGTAGAGAGTCTCCTCGAAAAGGATGGCACCAGAGACGTAATTTCCAAGGCCAGGGACTGTGACAAGGAGGGTACGGAAGGCTTGGCGGTTAGCCTCAGTGTTCTCTAACCCAATTGAGGCCAGACGCTTGCCACAGGTTGCATTGGATTCATCCATGGCCAAAATTCCACGGCCGGGGGATGCAACAGTTTTCTATACCAACCAAAAGAAGAGCTCATCAGTACAAATCCTAACAGAGCTTTAATCTCATTTGCTAGCATAACATTATGCTAAGTGCATGTCTAATCTTTCTAGAGCATGTTCAGTTAATATTTATTGATCATTAATAAACAGCTTTGACATGTTAATATTTATGTCATACTGTGAGTTCTTTTTTTTTTGGTCTGAAGCTCATTATTATGCTGCAAGTTTACTATATGGTATGGGAATATATATGAGTTTGTATGAGCTAACAGCAAGACATAACAACATGCATATCTTTTGGAGAAGCTTATAACATATGTTACATAATGAATTGAAATGTTGTGAAAGAACACATACAGCGGTCTTGACAAGTTCATCGGCATATGAAGCACGAATGGTGAGACCGGATGCGGCAGAAGGGTGGCATCTAACGACAGATGATGCAGAAGGCTGGCGGAGGAGGGTCTGGCCTTTCACCCACTCAGACTTGTCAAGAACTGGAGAAGACTTGAGTAGAGATGCAGATGCCATTGCTTGCTACAATGTAACTTAGCAGCCCTTTGAGAGTGCAGGTATAAAAATATAATCTTATCTCCTGCAAAGCTCTCTTGTGCTCTTTGCCACACATGCACTCAATCTCTTGTATTTATAAGTGTCCTATGTATTACAAAGATGTCTAATTTGAGGCCGTTATGAGACGGCCAATGTCGCTCTGCCATGTGGATGATAACTTGCTGACTTGGCATGCTGCATACGTGGTTCAGACATGAGGGTTTTTGCTCACCTTGTAAAAGGGGTGGATTATTGTGTAGGAAAACCCATGATATTGTTTTTCTTCTGTTTAGCAAAGTGACAATTATATGACGCTTGCAATCGGAAAGTGTCCAAAAGAGACTTGTTATAAGAGATTCCTCTCCAAATTGGCAAGTAAATGTGAGGCTGGTATAGAAACACTATTGCCTGTCATCACTGTTGCTTGTTTGTTCCCGTCTTATTGGCTAATGGCTCTAGTTTAACATATGGTTTGATTAGACTGATTTCAACGTTGACGGTCGATAATATCCCACATCAGCTGTTCGATGTGATCATGCCGATGATTTTCATTGCTACCTAGCTCCAATCACCAAGTACGTGATTCATGGCTGATTAGCAATGTCAATGAGTGGTGAAAGCCCTTCACAAACAATCATTCTACTTGCTTCCATGAGACATATTGGCAATATTCCCACCTAAGAATTCATCTTCCATGAATCAAAATATCAGGAATCAGCAGCATTCCAGTAAGTGAAAATGTAATGAAGACAAATGAAACTTCCAGAACTGCATCAGTAAGGTATTTGGTAATTCAATAAACTCCGTTGATCTTGATAAACTGTTGGCTGAACTATACTCAATTAGGCCTCATCTATGTTCAGTGAAAATGTGCAACACTGAAGCTAACTGTCACGAGCACAACAATAACGAAAATAAAAAAGCCTAGTACGAACAATGAATTGTTCAACTGGAAACTTGATTCAAAGAAAGGTCAGCAATCCCAGCAACTAGATCATCAACCGAAGTTTCTTCCAAATTTTTCCAGGCATCAGAATCAGGAAAATTTGATGGTAATGATTGAGGCAAACCTTCTTCAAGGGCGCTGTTCAACTGCTTAACAAGTTCATCTTCTTCTTCGGGAACTTCTAAATTCCAAACCCTGAATATATCCTGAGTTGAAGGCTCGATCTCATGTGCCCAAGAATCCATACTGACTCCTAAATCAAAGTTCTCAGTCACTCCCAAGTCGTCATTGTAACCAGGCAAAAAAGGATTTCCCTGGAAAGTAAATGACAGCAAATCATTAGCATCTTTGCTAATTGGAATATCATTATTTCTGTGGGCATCATCATCTATTGCCTTCAACTGTTCCCTGATAGCGATCTGAGTTGGTTCTGTCTCCTCACTAGAATGATGTATCTCGGTGTCTGTTTCCTGATGTGATCCATTACTCGCCCCAGAAGACGAGCCAAGTGTAACAGGATGAGAATTGAGAATATCTATCAGTGCAGCTTTCAGAGAATTCCAGTGATCATCCGAAATGTCAGATTCTTTAATCAAGCAGGAATCAACCCAAGCAATGTCTTCTGGGGAACCAGCCTTGCCTGTTTGAATAGACGCAAGAGAACCACTAATAAGAATAGGAATAGTGTCTTCCTTAACTTCGTCTCCAACGTCCATAGCTACAAATATGCGAGGAACCATGTCAGAGGAAACAAGTACAAGACATGACAGTTGTAAATGCAAAACAATGATTGTATATTCAACGTTCAGAAACAAGTTTTTATCACCCTCTTCCATTATGTCACAAAGAATTAGACGAAATACGAAAGGCAACATATGAAGCTTCTCATGGAAAAATCAGAAAGGAAAAAAAGAACCAGTGACAATCACTTAGAAGTTAGAACAAATTAGAGTTTGATGACGTGATATCCATCTAAGACCCTTTTGAACTGTGACTCCAAAACCGACCACCATACTTTGCTCACATTAATCGCTTCAAGCATTAACCAAAAACTATAAAACAATTGAGGACAGAAGCTGATAGAACAGCCAAGCAATGTGTACAATAGAAGCTTGTTCACCTTAACGGATATATGTTTACCAGAAACCCTTTTCTTTTTACTCAAATTAAATACAAACCTCAAGTAAGCTAATTTGAAACCAAATACGCCGAGAGGAGTAATACATTTACAAATGCTTGACGAGGACCATCTAGATTAATGGCAAGATATAACAAGTAATTGAAATTGATCAACCAAACCGTAAAAGTCCCCAATCTTCCCAACTAATCAGCAAAACAACCTGATTATCCAAAGATAAATGCGGATTCCTCAAAATGCCAACTACCCTAACTCAAACAAGGTCCTATTTCTCAAAAGCTTCAACAACAATGCTTGGTATCAAAAACAAAAGAAGCCTGATATCCAAGTAAAACCATTCAACAAACACAATCACACATACAAATACAAGTAATGATCATTTGAATTCTATTCGACTTTATACAAACCGGGTTACTATTCTTTGCAGGTGAATTTATCATAAACAATCCTCAGTCCTCATTTCAGACTCAACCCCTAAACCTGAACCCTAAATTGGGAAATTTGCAGGAATATGAAATTAAATAAAGAACAAGATGAACACAACCTTGTGGGGACGAAAAGCGTAAGCGTACCTTCAGCCATTGGAGACCGGAACCCGAATCTGGAGCTAGAAGAAAGATGGAATCTTTGGGAAGGAGAGTGTTCGAGCAACATCTGATACAGAACGACGACGTTCCAATTGGCCTTGTGCAGTTGACGGTGAAAGTAGAATGACAAATATATCCCTTTAAGGATAATTTAAAGAAATATATATAGGCACATTTTTTATATTTTCAGTATGGGGTAGGGGTGGCAATGGTATATAAAACCATCTCAACCAATTCGTATACAACCGTACTAAATATGTTGGTATACCAAATACTCGGTACACGGTATATGGTACAGTATACCGTCCTAATATTAAAAATATGGTAGGTAGGTGGTATAAATTTTCCATATACCATGATATATCGTACCTACTAACTTATATTATATTAAATTATTTAATTAAAATATATATATCTTTAAATTTCAACCATAGATTTATTGAAAAATAAATCCAAACCGTATAAATCTACTAACCTTAATCTAATCTCTCTGAGTTTCTTTCTCAAGTACACTATTTTTCTCATCTTCAATTTTTTTATTTAATTATAAATGAATCGATTCAATCGAATTGCCAAGTACAAATGCTTAGACCTATCAGTAGCACCATCATTGCTTACAACATGTCAACATATATCGCATTTAAACCTATCATTTATTTTTTCAATTGTTTTGAGAATTCATAAGTACTTTAACAGTTTGACTATTTGGACTTTGGCTTTCTATTTATGACTTTGTATTTGGTAATTTGGTTGAAGTTATATAAGACTTTGGAATTCTATTGCTATTTCACTTATTTGTTATTACTTATTTGGATTGGGCCTTAAATATGTTGGTACAAGCCCATTACCAACCGTACCAACTGAGTACCAACCGTACAACTTAATTGGTATACCAACGTTATTAGTTGGTATAAATTGTGGATTTTTCATACCAAATATATATTGGTTGGTATATGGTATTGGAAAATTAAGACTAGTATACCAACCAATCCAGCCCTAGTATGGTACGTGGATTGCAATTTGAGATGTGTGAATTTTACTCCTTTTTGTTTTGGGCAGTAACAACGAAATAACAATTGTGACCTAAGTTAGCTATAGAATCGACAACAAAGTTTGCCTCTCAAATATTAAACCTGAGCAATATCACCCCCAACGATCTTGAGGAGCTTTCGATCAAGGTGGATTGCAAACACCGTTAACAACATAAACTCGTCGTTTGAAATCACCTTCAACTTTAATAACGGTAAAGTCTTTCCTTCTTGCGCACACTATCTATCAAGGTTGTTGCTTCTGCTACAAGAAGTGCATCCATTTACAAGCTCGAGCTACACGACTCGTCTCATTAAACAAAGAAGCTACCCGTGTAATAACCCGATTTGTTTTTGGGTTCAATTTGTACGAATTCGTAGAAATTTATAAACGTGCTAAATTTAATAAATCGCATTTTTTTTCTTCGCTTCACGACGTTGTCAAATCTAAATTGGAAAAACGTCACGTTTCCGCAACGCGGAAGTCGACTTTTACTTCGTCGCTCGTTTCCAAAAACTTTCTTCACGAATGTTGTAGAACTCGTCGATACGATTTCGTGGACACGTCACTCGTTCTTATCGGACGTCGTACGTGAAAGTTATTAGCGACGGAAGTTAGTTTCCGATTTTGGAAAATGGTATATAAAGGAATTAATTGGAACTAGGGTTTCTAATTTAGGAAACTCTCATTCTCTCTCATCTCCCCCGCAGCTCTCTCTCTCTCTCTCTCCCCGACCTCTCTCTCCGAAATCGTCGCCGGCGATCTCGCCAACCGGACGTCCATGGCCCTCATCGCCGATCTCAAAAGCTCCGCAAGCTCGACCGCAGTAAACCCCGAGCAAGCCGCAACCTCCCTCGCCACCGTGAAGCTCGCGCGACAACCCGAGGCCCTGCGACTTCCTCCGCCGTCCAAGCTTTGTCGCTGGCAAGACCAGAGCACGGAGACCAGCTCACCATCACTGATCCTCGTCGCCGAAGCCAACCTGCTAGGAGATTGGAGCTCGATCCGCGCCGTCGCCTCGCCCCCTGCTCGAACTCAACCGTCGTCTGGTTCAAGCTTTACCGGCGACATTCCGGTGGTTGCAAGGCTCAATCTAGGTAAGGGTGTGTATATTGTGATTGTTGAGATTGAATGGGGTTAAGATTGTGTCGATTTGGTGGAGAATCAGAGGTGCAGGAGGTGGAGTGAGTACCGCCGCCTTAGGCGGCGCGTGAGGGGAGGTGAGATGGGCTAAAGGCGGTCTTGGGTTGTGGAAGGGAGGAGAGGAAGAAATGAGAGGTTTTGGGCTGCGGTGGGCAAGCCACGCGCGCCGGTTTGAGTGGTGCGTGAGTTCCACGCGCTATCACTGTGGGGAGGCGCGTGAGCACCACGCGCGGCTGCCGTAGGTTGCGCGTGAACCCCACACGCCGCCACGGCGGCGCATAAATAGTGATTTTTGAACAATAAATTTTTGTAAAAGTAATTTATGTACGGTAAATATAAAAGTAATTATGTATAGTAATTATAAAAGTAATTTACGTACAGTAATTATAAAAGTAATTTACGTACAGTAAATATAAAAGTAAATTACATACAGTAATTGTAAAAAAAGAAATTTCTGAAAAGTAAATCGGTATTTAGTATTTACTGAGACAGTATTTACGATGGATTAGTACATGGATGTACAAGAATACGTAAATAGTATGTACTTGTACAAGAATACGTAAATAGTATGTACTTGTACAGTAACACGTGAATAGTATTTATGTGAACAGTAATTACGTACAAAACCGCAAATTGCTGAATAGTAAAACATTAATACTGTTCCTACATTTGAGGTTTTATGTAACGATTCTAATCACATCTTATCCAATCTAGGTGATCGACGAAACAAATAAAAGATTTGCTTTCGGTATTGCAGAAATTACGCTCAGGAAAATAAGGTTAGTAAATCTCACTATGACAAGTCTACCCTTGGCGGTGATTCATAATTATGCTTTATTTAAAGATTGAAATACGATATGTATATGATATAGTAGTTTCTGTATGTGTATAAATGGTAAAAATCGATACATATATATAGGTTGCTATATTATATACTGTCATATTCTTATTCAAATGAGTTTATTTATAACCCTGATATTTGTTTTATCTAAGCGTGCTTCGCTTGTCTTTTTGTGCAATAACATGAGAGAAATGTATTGTACGTGGTTTTAACTTGAGTTATGTTAAAAGGTTTTTTTTCTGTCTTCGGACGTGTTGGCATGTCGGAACCTAGCCTTGGCCGGGCGACAGTTACGATTCAGTTAGAGCTCTAGTCTTTTCTGTCGGTGTACTGGCATGAGAGGTAACAGATAAGTTATCGGCTTATGAGTAGCCCTATTTTTGGATAATTGGTAACATATGGGTTGCCCAATGTCTGGCGGCGTACTGCATGAGGGGTAACATATGAGTACCTGGGCCTCATGGGTACCCGTATTATAAATGTAATTGGGTAAACAGATGGGTTGCCCGATTTCTCATGAGCACTTGTATTTTCAGATATGATTGGACAACCAGATGGGCTGTCCTGTGACTCATGAGTACATTTATAATTAAATATTTTCAGTATTTTTCTGTTGTATTTATATGCGAGTTATATTGTTGATTTACTCATACGAGCTGCAAAGCTTACCGGGTTTGTGTTTACAATCCCGGTTCACCTATTCGATGGTGAATGGGATAGTTCTGCAGATGTGGATTAGCAGAATAGAAGGACTACTCTGAAGATTTCGAAGTTCCTTTGTTTTATTTTGTGGTGAGGATTGAGAGGATTTTACACTTTCATTTAATATAATGCTTGAGTTATATGTTGGTTTTGTAATAATCAATTTGACTGAGATGCTCTATGAACTCAGTAACGATACGCTGTGACGATAAGATGATTTCGATTTATTGAGATTGTTTTAGAATTTTTCATGACTTCAATTTTCGAGTTTCACACTTGAAATTTCGGAATCGTGACAACCCGACTCTTATTATGACCTCAATCTGGAATATATGATGAAAAGCTCACCCATATGTCCAATATATTCTTGGCCATCGTCGACTATGCTTGCATTTAATCCGATCAATTGTAAGTAATTTAGGTGGAGTAAGGCTATCATATCATTCATATGCATAATCACACATTTTACCAATTAATTGTGTGTGGTAGTTAAACTAATTTACCACTTTAATTAAGGATCATGTTACCGCTCTGAGGAATAATATAATAATTGTTATATAGGACATGCGTGTCATTATACCGACCATTAACTCTATAGAACGCTGTACCATCTCTCAAATCATCTAAGCAACGTACGTATATCTTATTTTCTGATCAACTTTTGTGTATAATTTAAGCACTTAATTAGAGCATTGCAGACTTTGCAGTAGATTAGTGGTTGGAGCAAATATGGGCTCAAAAGTGAGCTTAATTCATAGGCAAGAAAACATGCATATCATGTCCGGGGGATCCTAAACATTCCAGCTGCCCCGAAACTGAGACAAATCTTAATCATCCATAGACCATAATAATCTACAAATGTACACTACTATATCATCGTCTTGTAATCCAATCCACCTTGTAAAGATGAAGGCACCAGGCACAGAGTACGGCCGAAGCCCCTGGCGCCAGAGGCAGATCTAAGTGACGGCGTGCCCAGCAGCCGTCGGGAAGAAAATGAACATGTCAGGCCAAGTTTTCCCACTAGGCAAAAATAGGTGAA
Source organism: Argentina anserina (assembly GCF_933775445.1). Taxonomy (NCBI): domain Eukaryota; kingdom Viridiplantae; phylum Streptophyta; class Magnoliopsida; order Rosales; family Rosaceae; genus Argentina; species Argentina anserina. The sequence goes on along the minus strand of NC_065873.1, from coordinate 7,900,516 downwards.
CACCCACCAGCCAATGCCACATGTTTTAAAGCCCCCATAAAGTTTTCATATATGTCAAAACTCTCTTTATCTCTTTCTGTGATTAGTTGACCATTTTACTATTGATTTTGTGTTGTGATAGAATGTGGCACACCCCAAACTACTTGTAATGGGTAGTCTCCCACCTAATTCCCTATAATTATTAAATACATTGAATATAAAATGAGTATACTATTGTTATGTTTGTGTGTTGTGAAATTGACCTATGATTATAACAATTATAGACATTAGACTAGGCTTAAAACACTCTCAGCTTGTATAATGCTTTACATTATGATAAAAAAATGATTTACATTGAAAAGAAATATGTAAATAATATTGATTTAAAAGACAGTGATTCGTCAATTTGTTAGAGATGGATGTTAGTGCGCAATTTAGTTAGAGTATTTTATATATAATAAGTTTTATTGGCCTTTTGATTTGCAATTCTTATCTTTTTTGTATTATTATCAATATATTATATAGAAAAAAAATTTATTTAACCTTATCAAGAATTTACATTATTCTTAATTTTTTTTTTCCGCACACCTAATTGTCAAAACTTAGATCCGCCACTGCCTGGCGCCGAGCCATCACAACAAAAATTACTTACAGAATATTCAAAATTATTAGTTCGTAAACTGAGTTTCGAATTCCCCTCTTGTCCACAACATCCACACTCATCGCCAGACTCGCACGGCAGCGGCGACAATGAGATTCGCCGAGCTCTGAAGAGATCGATTTGTTGATGAGATAGCAAATGATGATGCAATGCATATATGCTGTACGGTTAAAGTAAGGAGTGGGAAAACTGAGATTGTAATTTAGTTATGTGAAAATCGACAAATCATGCCACACTTTTTTAGAGTGAGCTTTTCACATGATTTGAACGTTAGATTTCACGAGCATTGAAACAATGGAGAAATTGTGAAGTTCTTCTATGTATTCTCTCTAAGTCTTTATACGACTTATTTCAACACTGATCAGAGGAAAAAGTAGTGTGAACTGTGAAGTTCCTATATGTATTCTCTCTAAATGTTCAATGAAGGTTTTGATCAAAAACGAAAATGTGAGATATAGAAAGGAATTGAAATTAATATCATGAAATTGAAACTATTTTCGCTTTGATATCGAAAGCAGGTTGGTATCCAACGAAGGAGAAAGGGGAAGAGGAAGAGGAAGAGGGAGGTGAACATTTAACTCGCCGATGTTGTCGACAAACTGTAGAAAAGTGATTAGAACCTCACTGTGATTACTAGGCTGAACTAGAGAAAGAAAACTCTGTTTTTTTTTAACGGAATAAGCTAACATGTCTTCTACTTAGTTGTCTCTATAAACTGTATGACATATATATTGATGTATCAAAGTCTGATCAATGACATAAGTTCTGTAACAAATACCACATTTTTCATCAATCCGTGCATTTTCAAGACGACTAGCTTGGATCGGAGTTCGTTGATCTATGATGAAATAACTAATTATTTAGTAAAACTAAGCTAACGCTGTTATATATGTTATTCTTGTCCTTAGCATGCTCCAAACCCTTCAATCATATTGGCTCGCAGTTATAATTAACATCAGGCATAAGAAATTGTTCTTGTCACAATTAAACGTCATAACTATTAGCTTTCATGTGCCTACTGATCAATTGTACGTACTATACAGCACCTGATCGATCGATCTAAGCCAAGACAGAAATTTCATGATTTGATCAGTCTCAGGTAAACAAAATTTAGTATACGTACGTGAACAAAAAAAATATAGAATTTAGTGAAGTCATCTTATCGATCCAAATCAAATAATCCACATGCATGCAGCAGCACTACTATACTATATACTTGTCTAGGCAAGGGAACTATATATACAGTATGTACTTGGATTGTATGAGTTCTGAATGTGGAATGATGAAATTACAAGATATAACTATATATAGACATGAAAAGGATCGGATAATCAGATTACTTAATATATCGACATGAATGGATAATTACTTGACTATGAATCATCAAAATCGAAGAATATATTTTGTTAACATTAATCCTCGATAATCAAACATGTCCTACGTACGTTAACAAGTACGTAGTATAGAATACTAGACAGCGATACATGATACATGTTAAGAGCATCTCCAACAGATTATGCATTTCGGAGAAAAAATACCAATTTTCAACTCCAACAGTTTCTCCATCACATTCTCCAAAATAGAGAATTTGATAAAAGAGAAGAGTTATTCTCCAAATTTGCAACATTTGCCAAAAAAATTGCATAACCAAATATTAAATGTTTACACTTTTTTCAACAACTCAAACTTAGATTACAACTAATAAAAAATCTGCAATAAATATTTCAAGTTAACAATATGAAATTATGAAATATATTATGGTTATGATAAATAATAAAATATAATAGTTAATTAAAATAATAAATGTAAAAATCTGCAAATAAAAAAACAATTGGAGTTGGAGCATAATTTTTTTGGAGATTTTAAAGTTTGCTTATCTATTTTGGAGAAAATATAAAGAAACTGTTGAAGATGCTCTAAGCTTCATTATATATCCGAATCATGCATTTCAGATCCTTCATTTCATCATCGATCTCTTCTGAAACACTGGAGAATGTGATGGAGAAGCAAGAGTAATATGAAACACTCCTTTTATTATCTGTAAAAAGTCACAAAGAAATTACTTCTTCTGTGACAACAAAAACCTATAACATGCCGTATGGAGCTCTCAATAACACGTAAGCCTCTTCACTCTGCTCTCAAGATGAGAGACTGATTTTCTTTCCCTATGTTTCAATCATGATGTGGTTTTTATTTACAAAATCGATCTCTGTTTCACAGGTATCAATTTCTGCTAGTTAGTTTGGGGTACTAGCTGGGATTAGCCACAAAGTATGCCAAAACACCAACAAATGGTGCATTGATGTATGTGGTTGGTTCGGATTTCCTAAAATCAGCGCGATCATCCTCATAGACATCATCTTCTCCAGGTCCTCCTACTAGGGCTCCCACAAGGACATTAGGGTTAGGGTTTGAGGAATTGAAGTACACAGAACCTTCCTTGCAAGCAATGGGTTGGTGATGGTCCTTAATAGATGGTAATGAAGAACCACGGTGGTGAATTCGCTGTGGATAATGGTCGCTGTATCCAACCATGTATGACAATCCCATTGGATTATCACCCAAAATGTAATCCACCTGCTTTTTGGCGATTGCTCGAAGCGATGTAGGACTGATGTCTATGTTCCCACAGTTGAGGGATCGTGAGGTTCGTGCAAGGTAGTTGGCGTAAACGAGTAGTAGGAAAGAAATGGAAGTTACATGTTGCAGGTTGCTGCCTCCTGGCTTGTAGATGAGACCGGCTGGAGTGTACTCGATATGGGACGATGATGACTCCGGTATAAGGGTGCACATGAAGCTATCAGCCGATGATTTGTATGATTCGAGGTTGTACATGTTGCCTTCCAGGACTTCCTGGAAAATAAAGGAAAGGTTTGACATGAGATTATATCATTGATATTCAAGATATTCGTCTTGGAAAACATTCTGACCTTGGAGACTAGAACATTGAGGCCAGCATGCTTGTTGTCCCAACCAAACTCGTTTATATTGTCCTCTGCACCAAGGGTTTTGCCATTGTTTTGTATGTAGTCAAGGTAACCACCATCCTGAGTGACTCTCCTGAGCCAGGCTGCACTCCATAGCAATTCATCCTGTCAAACGTTAATTACAATAGTGTGTTAAAGGATAGTATAAGGTTCGAACTCGGCTATATTTTTTTTTTTCGAAATAGGAATGAAATTTACACAATATAGACATAGAAGCTGTCACAAATTCTCTTTCCAAACAAATCCAGTGAAAGATTATGAAGTGATCTCTGAATGCTTTGTCTATAATGTAACTGATATTGTGGGAATGAATGGAAGGTGATTAACAACATGTGGTTAATTACTTCATATGTTATGCTTACTCATCCTTATACAAAGGTGGTGATTCGTGAACAATGTTTTGACTTATGAAGTATGGAATACTTGAGAGATATCCTATGTGGAGTTGAGTAAGGTCATGTATGTGTACTTACTTGGTAACCATCAAAATCACAGTAAAATGGGCAGACACCATCTCTAACATTGGCATTGTCACTGTATGCACCTCTGTAAGTATCAGCAAACTCAAAGGCCTTCATGGCACTACGCAACAATGTATCCGCATAACCAGGATCAGAGGATCGGAACGCCATTGAGGAAGCTGCTAGTGCCGCAGCTGTCTCACCGGCAACATCAGAGGCTGGATTCGGCGAGTCCACTGCATATACTGTCCTGGCTGTGTCCATGTCTTCAGGTCTTTCCCAGCAATTGTGGTCTATAATTGGATCCCCAACCTAACATTCCATAATAATAAAATTTAACACCTTAAAAAGATGAAAGATCAAGCAAATTACATAGTACCTAACATTGTTTGCATTATTTCACTAGTGGGGCATTTCTTGTACTATTGAGACACATTTTGGCCTTAGCAAACTTTGGACTAATATATAAGTGTCGTGTGTGTGTGTATGTAGGGCTGGGCAAAAAGCCCGAAAAAGAAAAAAAACCCGAACCGGACCGCCGGGCCCGTCTGGGCGGGCCGGGTTTTTTGCCGGGCTCATATGTTGTCATGTGATAAACGGGCCGGGCTTTGTTATGTCCGGGCCGGTCCCGGGCCTTCAAATCTTTAAACAAAAAAAACCCGGAAACCCGGGACATTAGGTGTTATTATGTAATTGGTTTTCGTAAGTGATCCTAAACTTATAGAATAGATACAATGACACTGGAACATAACTAAATAACCTTAAACTTAACTAATTTCAATCCCATAATTCCCATTGTCGTCGCCTCGCACTGCCGATTCGCCGCAAACTAGCCAAAAACAGAGTTAGGCCCGGAAAACCGGGCGGGCTCGGCCCGGATATTACCGGTCCGGGTTTTACCCGGGCCCTGCAATTAATTGACTCGGGCCGGGTTTTACCCGGGCCCGGGTTTTTTTAGAAAAAAACCCGGCCCGTCACACTACAACCGGGCCGGGCCCGAACCCTGAAAAAAATTGCCCGGGCCGGGCCCGTGCCCAGCCCTATGTGTATGGAGCATAAATTAACCTTGATAAAGACAATTGATTGATAGTTTCATGCAAGTCACGGACCTGGAGGAGCAAAAGTGTATATAGATATAGCTCACAGTCCACTCATATAAGATTCAGATCACTGGTTCACCTTCGGTCACAAAATGAACTCAAAAGGACGTCTATGATTGTAAACAATTAATTGGAATCACAGTTTCATATGGCAAGGATTGAACCTTCCATCACATACAAATTGTTATGGGGTGATCCTTTCTCTCATACTTTCACATATTAGGTAAAAAGTTATAATCCTCCCGTAATTATAATTTACCACAATATTGACCTCGATTACTAAAAATAAGTTTGATCACCCAGAATTGTATGTTAATACATCTTTGCATAAAAGGACTCTACATGAAAAGCTATACAACTTTGACTAAAACAAAATTACACCTACCTAGCTGTGTTCTTCATCTACTCTGAGTTATGTTAATTTGACCGATGGAGGTTCTAAAAGAAAACACACGATTATGGGTGTATAAAGTCCTCACCTTTCAAAACCTAATGTCATCAATGCCTTAACAAAACCAGTAGTTTTCACCTATTCTTACCTAGACTCACTATGAGCTTCATTTGTTCGTCATACATCCAAGATAGGAAAACCTTCACTTCTGGAAACATAGAGATGCAGAGACACAAAAAAACTCAAAGCACTGGATTCTATTACTAGAAAATGCAATGGGCACACAGTTCCAGTGGTATCACATAAGTGACATAACATAAAACAAAGTTTCCCAAGAACCCTTAGATTTTCCAGACAAAGAAAAGGGGACACAGGATCAAGAACCAGACAAAAACCCAGAAATGGGTCGCACACAGAAGTAGTGACACAACCCAATTCAACCAAAGCCATAAACACAAACACCAACACCAACACCAACTAAACTCAACAACAATTTCACACACCACATTAACTTACTTGAACGAAGATCCGGTTGGGTTGCTGCGACACCGTTTTGAGGAGATAATCAGTTCCCCAGCGAATAGCAACGAGCGCATTCCTGATCTCATTGGGAGGCATGGACTCCCCAAACTCGATCACACTCCACGCCAGCATTGTCGTCGTGAAGGCCATCGGGAACCCGAACTTGACGTTGTCGCCGGCGTCGTAGTACCCGCCGGTGAGGTCAGTGTTGTAAGTCCAACCGTCACTCAACCCGGAATTCGCCCGCCAAAGCTGGCGTTGGTCCTGAGGCAACACCCCCGACCTCTGGCCCTCGAAGAAGAGTATGCATTTCGACAATGCGTCCTGGTAGTCGTGTCCTCCGCCGCGTACGGCGGCGAGGGGGAGGAGGAGGAGGAGAATGAGGGAGAGGAAATGGGTGAAATGAGTGAAATGAGTCATGGGTTTCATGGTTCTGGAGATTTGGGTTGGTTTGGAGTGATGGGTTTTGGTTAATTTTGGAGGGTGGGGGTTTATATATGAGTTGGGGGAAGGCGTTGGGTCACGGGGAAGAAGGAGAAGAGGGAGAGGCGTGAGAGCGCCGACAAGTAGTAGAGAGTGTCAGTGAGAGAGGCGGAGTCACATGCGTTACATACAAATATGGGATTTGATTATGTGAAGTGTGTTAGAGGTAAGACATATATATGAATATGATGCCTACGTTTAGCTTTTCTTGTGGGTGTGGGGACTAAAATGTTGAGGGTGTTGGGTTTCTTTTTTATTCTCAAAGTTTTGATAGGGAAGGGATGCTAGGGAATAGAGAGAGATGGTAAATTTGAAAGTTTGTAGATTAGGTATAAAAAATTTAATAAATAGAATGGATCAAAGTTGAGAGTTTGATAGAGGGTTTTTCGGTTTTAAGAAAGATAACATAATGTTTTATTCATAGATAGATAGAGATGTCAAAACGACACATTACGAATCTCCTAGCTAAAGACGAGTGTATAAAAGAACCATTATGTTGATCAATTTCGCCTACTTATTTAGGGGCCTAGTAGAAAGATAAATTCATTATACATAAGATATGATGCTTCGAGATGACCATCAATTATGCGCTCAATTAACATTCAAGTATCAAAACGTAACAAAATGAAATTAAAGTTTGCAGGACATAAACTTCGTATGATTATATGGTATAGTGATATACGTTAACAATATAATTCGGCTTGGATACTTATAAGTTATAAGCTCTTAATTTATTGTTTGAGGCTCGATCTCTAATTAGCTTATGAGTCGGCAACGAGGGTTTTGATTTCTATACTTGTTTATTTCTATCGTTTCTTGATAGAAAACTGCATATAATTTGTCCTCTAATAGTTATTTTACGATGAAATCATTGAATTGTATATTGATGTCACCTTTTCCTTTTCTTTTCTATTTGTTTTTCATACACGAACAGACGAACTCATCAGCTGGTACTAGTCCAATTGTAACGAATATCTATAAACCAAAAGATTTAGAAGCAAACAAAAGTGATTTGTGTAGATGCAATCATGCACTGGAGTTGCTCTAAAAGTCTCTACGGTTTTCTCTAAACATTAAGCCTTGCAATGACGATTGGAGTTTGTCCACAATTTATTGCCTGATGATGAACAAAGTTCGATCACCTGCTTGAGATAGCACCTCTTATCCATTTGTTAACACTTTAAGAAATTTAACAATTGTCATTTAGAATAATTAAGACAATCTAAGACACTTTAAACTGATATGATACCCAGGCAGTTCTTGAGTGATTGCATCCTCATCAATAACTTAGTTTATATTATGTAAACTGGAAAGTCAAAATGGCTATTACCTTGCTAATATTCAATTTCACTATCCTACTGCAGGTGTAACAACTCAAGTACTCAACTAGTGTAGTTGTGTAGATGTGATATGTTCCAACTTACAGAACCAAGCAACTGAAAAAGGTTTCAGCTACTGTATCTAAATTCTAAAGAGGAACGAATTGATTAGTACTGGAAACTAACTGTTCATAAAGAGCAAAGTGACTGGATATTATACAAGAAGTACCAATACTTCCAATTCCCCAAAATGAAATTCTATCTTTTTAGTGTAGAAACCGGTACTGATTGATTCTTTTCTCCTTATCCAAGGAAACCAGTGAAGGCTCTCAGTTTTATGCCATTTTGGTGTAACTGCTACTTTTGTTTGTGGAATACTGGAATATAATTTGCTTCATATATTGAAACTCTTAGGTAAGCCAGAATTTGTTGTGGCAGTTGAAAAGGAGGATCTTTGTTCTGGGTGTCTTGTCTTACTGGTACATCCTCAAACTGTTAGTTATAAGCCAAAACCATAAAACCTTGTTATGTACAAGCAAGAATTTTCTTTGAGGTTGATTCTGATTTTTTTCACGGTTTAGATCGACTTGCATTAGAAGAAAAGAGGAACGTATATTAGGTTTTACTTGAATGCAACAATGTAATAATGAATTTACTTGTGTTATAAGATTGCATGAAATTGTGTGAACTGCATTGGTTCGTATTGAGCAGAATGCAAGTATATACTACATTCTCTACCTACACATATATTTGTCTTTTGAAGTAAAGTATACAAGAGATTACAACCGACCTCTTACAATTAAGAATAGGAAAGATTCTGATGTTAATTAAGATTGTATCTAAGTGGGATTTATGGTTGATTTGTGTCTCTTCCCAAATCTTCAATAGCCATTTGTCTGATATGATTATAAATTGTCTGCTTTTTACAGATAAATTCACTTATTTATGTACAAGTGCTTGATTTTGGTACCAACTACTTGAAAGTGAGATGATTAAGGAGAATATATGTCCAATTGTTGGTTGGAGGCTTGGAGAAGCCTTGCCACTATTTGATAGCAGATGTCAGAGGGACCAAACTTTAAAGCATATATGTAAAGAGGAAGAACCAACACTGAACAAGTGAACAGAACAAAAGCTTCAGTTATGATTTGTGGCCTGACTCTTTTGAAGTGGTCTGTCCAGATTTAATATTATTCACTTCTAGAGTTCTAGTAGATAATATAATTATTTAGGCTACATTGTTTATGTTATTTATAGTCTAACTCATGAGTTGATATGAGCACTTTGTGCGACGTTCTTAACATGTTTTTACCTCCATTTGTACTTTGATTAGCACTTATTGTTGTATTATCGAGTCATTGAGTCATAATAGGAGTCTTTTGCGGTATTGGTGACATTTTTGTGCTTAAACGAGTTGAAAACGGATAATTGGTCTAGAGTCCTAGTTTGAGTAGGAATCCTTGTAGGACTAGGAAACCTAGTTGAATTAGGAGTCTTCATCTTTCTACGTTTATGTTGCATTGGCGATATTTTGAGAATCCTACTTGCATTAGGAGTCCTTTTTAGACTAGGAAACGTATCATTTGGAATAGTCCTACTTGAACTGAAACTCTTATTGCAAACTTTCCTAAATGAACTTTCATGTTCTAGTAACTTACTTGTTCTAGTAAGTTTTCTTTTTGCCGAATAGAAACTTTCATAATCTAGTTAAGCTCATCTATTACATGTGTGTCTTTTTAAGACAACATTTGTCTAGATTAGGACATGAACCAAGTGAATTATCTTTTACTTATTATTTTCATATTTGAAGAGATAAATCAAGAGATTAAAGAGGAGATGTCGTGCAAGAGGAGAGCTGAAGATAAGGCACGGATTGAAAGAAAATAGGAGTCATATGTCGTTCACAACAAGAGGATAACTCACGGCTTGAGAGATAGAGAGAAACAAGGAAGCCGTGCACAATGAGGAGGACAAGATGTCGTCCAGATTCATTAGAGAGAAAGCCAAGCCGTGTCTACCTACTCAGAAAATAAAGGAGAGGATTTTCTATTTTGTGAAGATATAAATGAAGATATGAAGAGGGTTTCAGCCGTGCATTCAAAGAGAAGAAGAAGAAGAGACCAAGCCGTGTGAAAATTAAAGGAGAAGGATGTTGTGCCTACTATCAGCTAAAGGGATAAGCCGGACCGTGCCATTCATTGAAGAGATCAGCCTTGGAGATAAGAGGAAAGCATAGAGAAAAAGAAGGAGACAAAGGCTGAATAACAAGAGACAAGGGGAGCCGTGTGATCCAATCATTCAAGGAAGATCATAGCCGTGCATTGATGGATGATCCAACCCAATAACCGAGCAGCTATCCCCCCCCCCATTCCTCTATAAATACACAGCATTCACAACAGAAAAGGGATCACTTCTCCTTTACATTCAATAGGCGAACCTCTGCCAAAATACCACCACAAACATCCTTCACCAAATAGCAAGTCGCCCCCTTACACCATCACCGAGTTCACCATTGAAGCCATACCTCTAAGGTTCCTACAACGTGTGATTCTCACAACTCATCTACATGGCTTTGCTTGTTTGTGATTTTCTACAATACTTTGTCTATGAAGATTGTAGTTTGTTATTTGCGTGGAATTATTGGTTTGTATTAGTTTCAAAATTTTCAGATTGTATTTGTTATATTTTTGGATCTTTGTCGAATCCATGATTCTTATGATTATTGAGTTTGTATTTCTATTGTTGTATTTTAATCTTCTTTCACATGCTTTTAGATAATTTTCAGATATGTGCATACGAATTTAGTGCTTGGATGAAGTCCCGAAGATTGTGTTTGAGTGCTAGATTCATCATCTATATTGACACAAATCGAATAATGCCCTAAGTAGGTTCGGTTTGTGTTGATTAAAGTGAGAAATTCTGGAAATCTACATGTAACGTCATGGTGAGTGACGCCATCATGAACATGTCTCCAACGAATATTTGGTGCTTATATGTAATCTTGTTTGATTTCTACTCTAAGTGTTGTTAAACTTGATTGCATGCAAATTTAGGTGAGGCCCTAAGTCAACCTAAACGTTAATTGAAATCTTGTATGATTAGATGATCTCCTAAGGTTCTAATTATATTGATGTCTAAAAGTATGTAATTAAATGAATTAGAAGGCATGATAGAACCAAACTTGTAATTATGTGGTGTATTGGTAAATTTGGTTCAATTTGTTAAAGAGAAGTCGATCATGTAAATAGTAATTTAGGTTTTATTTTTAGTAGGTAATAATCAATTTCAAACACCCCTAATAACATGATAAGTATTGAGTCCATTTTGATTCTCCGGACTGCACAATCCATGTTTATTATATACAAACAATGATCTTTTGCAAAGCTTATTATAGACGTTTAAGTAACGATCTATCACTACTCATGTGGTATCTCTTGTCTATGTAGATGGAGAAAGATAAAAATCATGACTGTAAGCACATTTGAAAATAATAATATGCAATCGAGTATTATAATGTATATTCTAAAGTGAAAATTTCTGCTTTAGGATATGTAACTCCTCAAACAAGTGGACATACGCAAAATGAAAATGCAAAGCATATATGTAACTCCTCAAACACTAAATTCTAAAAAAAATCATCACTCGATTTGGGTCAAATTCGTCAATTGTTTACCCTAACGGAAGAATGGTCGAAAACCTAAATATTTGAGGAGGATTTTCCCCTTGAGGTTCAAAATTAGATCAAACCCATAGAAAAGAAAAGAAGAATGAAAATACAAAGCCTAGCCCATGAAGCATACCAACCCAAAAAACCAAAGCCCAGCAACCCACTTCTCCTCCACTTTCACTAACGAATCTAGTCAGATCCGAACCCGCAATGGCTTCCACCGCCACTTCAATCCGGTGACTTGGCTGGCCTAGAAGCCATGAAAACCGATAGAGGAACTTGAGAAAATTGTTGCCACTAAAGCCCCGCAAGAAATACAAAGCTAAAAAAGCAAACTCAACAACCCACAATGGCCAGAATCGATCTCCAAGCCTCAAACAGTCACGCCCAAGCGCTCCGCCAGCGTAATCTACCATGTTTAGCTTTTGCTCACCAAGTACTACCACAACCACTACTTGCACAACTCTGTTGAGCCTGAGAACCACCAGATGACGCCTGCAGACTGGTCAGGGAGCCCTGACGCCACCAATAACCTCACAAAACCCTAGGTTTTGGAATAGAGGCTCCGCAAAAGTTGGAGCTTTTTTTACCTTTTAGAATCTATTTTGACCACATCTTTTAATATGCTTCTCAAAAAAAACATGAGAAATATGGATTGAGTGTAAGGGTGTCACATACGACTCGCAACTGCGTGCAGAACACCGCTCAAGATCTTGGCATCAACTTTCAGATGTTCACTTTAACGAACTTGAAATTATTTCAGATGGTGGGTATATTACAAGTTCTTGATCAACTGGTAACAATCTGATCACCATTGAATCAAACGTTTACCAAGTTCCCAAGTTTTGTGTAATCCCTCACGTCAACTCAATTGTTCTGTCACTTCTTTGCTACTATCTTAACAAAGCATAAAGCGCTATCAACTGGGTTCAGTGTTCATGAACTATATGTGCAACAATATCAATTGCCATCGTATCAAAAGCATATTGAAGCAATATCAAGTTAATAAATAATAATTGATAGGTCGCGCGGTCTCGTCTGAGGATTTGAACCTCGCTCTCTTGATGCTGCACGTTTGATTGCTACGGTGACCGGATCATCTAGCCGAAATTGCTTCAGGTAAACACCCTTCCGGTGCTGCCTTCTCTCATCTTTCTCCCGACTTCCCTACTGCTTACGGAGTTAAAGGTCTTCGGCACGCTGCTATACTACAAAGAAAGAGCATTGTGGTATTTAAAGGTGCTCTATGGTAAGGATTCGGTTGATAGTAGGCTTCAAAGAAGAGGTTGCCAACTCTGTTCCAATTCCAAATGCTCTTTTGCCAACATTGATATCAAACCAGTTTGTAATTTGTCATGGGGAGTTGGAGACGGCTGCCAGAAACATATCGGCACCTTCTGAAATCTGAGGTTGGCTATGTGGCTTACCTTGATATAATTGGAAGGAGCGTAATCATATCAATGTTGAGGGATGAGGTCTGCCTGTCTCTTTATTTAAGCCAAGAGCAGAACGAAAATAGACACAGACCGGCACAAAAGAGAGTCCAAGTTTATAACTTATATCAATCAATTGGGAACACCAAGTTCACAAGCACACATACAGAAACTAAGTAAACAGAAACTTGGCAACTCTCATTATCAGGCGACTCCAATATTGGCTAAAAGTCTTTATTTCTAGTAATAGCCGAAGAAAGCAGAAATAATAATACATGGTCAAAATTAAGTACTAATGCAAAATTTAATACTCCGCATAAACAAACATATTCTACCAAAAAGTATCAATTCAACTCCTCACTGTTTAGCTCCAACCTTCAACTTAACACCTAAAACCGAAAACGCTCCTCAAGATAAAAAGGAAATTGCAAAGTGCAAACCCAAGACCATCTATCACTCAGTACCGCCTAGGGTAGCGATCCATGAACCTACCAGAAGGGCACTCATATGCCAGGTGTCCTCGCCCCCCACAGTTATGACAGATCATCAAGGGTCCCATGCAATCCCTGCTCATATGGCCAAGCTGCTGACAGTTTCTACATACAATGTCACGGTGGTAGCCACCACTACCACCACCACCGCGAACACCACCTCCGCCACTACCTCCCCTATCTCCCAAAACATTGGCTCTGGGGCATTGCCTAGCCACATGCCCAGCTACATTGCACATGTTACAGATGGGCTCATTTGGACAATCACGAGCCAGGTGACCTGTCTTCCTACAGTTGTTGCATGCCTTCTCATTTGTGCAGTCAACTGCAATATGGCCTTGCTTGTAGCAGTTATTGCACAACCTCAAGTCCCCAGGCGGCATGGGCGCAGCAGTGCAGTCTCTAGCACGGTGTCCAGCCTTGCCACAGGTGTGGCAGATGCCCTCATTTGGGCAGTTACTGGCCATGTGACCAGGTTCACGACAATTCCAACATAGTGACTTTGTGGTACACTCTGAAGCAATGTGCCTACATTAAATATTTGAAGGCAAAGTCACAAAAACAATGGTAGAAAAGGAACGACTCCAGCAAACATGCCAGCATCACAAAATATAGTAAAAATATATGAAATATAACATCTCAGTCATCATTCTTACAGAAAAAGAAACAAAATGATGCATTGAAAAATTGCAAAAAAATTAACCCGTCGCCCTCACAGATAATATGCTTCAATGTTGGAGCAGTCCCAAGTATTCAGTAGATAGTAGCTCCAGAAAATACCAGAAGCTCCAGAAAGTATTTATGCCCCATTCTCATTGAGATTAAATTTACATGTTAAAGCAGTCCCAAGGTTTGGAGATTGAGCACCTTCAGGAAATGTCAGAAGTTAAAGAGTGAGCACCTCCATTTGGAACCATCATATTAACCTCAAACCTTTGGCTTACTCGTAAATCTTGTTTGCCTATACTAAATATGAAAATAATAGTATGTGCAGCAACTTCATTTTTCAAAGTGCTAGTGGTGGAAACAATCTGGGGCCATGGTAAGACATACAACTAGTAGCTGTTGTAGTTCCTGGAGTATAAGTATTAACTAACTATCTAATTGTAATGGTATTAAAATCTGTAGGGCAGCGGGAGGCTGGAGCCCCACCTTAGAAAGATAAATAAAAAGAGAAACATCTAATGAAATAAAACAGATCATGCTGCGTGGTATATAACCCCAAACACGAGCCAGAAGGAGTTTACATACCCAGGAAGACCACAATTGTGGCAAATTGCAACATTAGGGCATTCTCTAGCAAAATGGCCAGGTCTTTTGCAGTTCTTGCAGAGATTGTCTCGGCTGGCAAGAAAATAACAGCAAATTATGTTAAGAACATACAATAATGGCATGGGACATTGCATAAGTTGTAAACTTCCTGAAGTGAACCACTAATTAACAATGTAGATCAAGAAGAAAAGTTCCATAAAATATTAAAGGATAGCATTGAATCCAGTTCTCAGAAAAAAAAATGGTAAAACAAGGTCTCACATCCCACGCATAGGAGAATTGGATGTGCTATAGAATGATTTACGGGTGGGATAAGGCACTTTGCTATACTGAAAATAATAAGTAACAAAATATAAAACCAAAACCGAAACAAAAAAACCAGTCATTCAATTGTGAAGAACAGAAATGGCCAAATGTCACAAGTTCCTCATCAACAACAAAGATGTAAGGGAGTGCAAAACTGAAAATTGTAGAACTTAAACATGCCATGCCGTTCAGAAGTACTAAAAAAACAAAACAGATTATATCTATATAACTTGTAGGCTCCATAGACAGAAACAAAGCTACCTCTAGAACCAAGATGAATTTGGATATAAATCAAGACATGTATATCTGAAAACTTATTTGCTCTACCAAATGTAGAAGCAGACAAATTTATGATTTATAAACTGTAAAAGGTCTTCAAAGGCAGTACTGAAGCAGAGGTCTTAGCCAATACATACAATTGACAGATATAATCTTCTCCTTACCAACCCACATATATAAAAACAATAGAAGAAATCAAATAATGGTCAAAAGCTAGTAAACCTGAAACCACCACCACCCCGACGACCACCATCTCTCCTGTAAGGTGCATCACGATAGGAAAAGCGATCAGAACGCATCTTACGATCCGCAGGGCTCCTGCTCCTGCTCCTGCTCCTGCTCATGCTGTCTGAACTCATGATTAATTTCTTATTATGACCTAGCTCCACTGATTCGAGGATAAAACACCACAACAACCACCACTGCCTCCTCCCTGTCCACATCACAGCCACACCCACATTACAACCACACCCAATATCCATGACGTAAATCAAACCAACTACAGTCCTTCATAACAGAAATCACCAAATCCCAGCAAAGCACAGAAAACAAGCAATCCATCTCTTAAGAATTAGATACGACCCCACTTACACGCATATGCTAATGCTCAGTCCCTCAACCACCCACATCCTTCATATATTAAAGTCTCTAAGCTTCCGTTGCAATAAACCATGCATTCCAATTATTGCTCAAGCCTACGAAATACTCTACATAAACTCCAAGTTCTCAAATCACTTCCTAAACCACCTCAGCAGATTGAGGTCATTTAATTTTAGAGGGGAAAGGAGCAACTGGTTTCGCATTGGAAAAATGTGTTATTAAGGTTACAGGTTGGATTCGAAAAAATATCCCGTAGCAACTATATGAGTTATCCATCTGATGATAAATGGAAAATTAGAAAGGCCTGTTGGAGATGAGAGACAACAAGAGAACTCAAAAACAAACCCCAAGAGAAAACATGTAGACTTCATGGATATTAAAAAAAAAAAAACAGAATTAGGATTGCAGCTTTAGATCATAACACCCTTGTTTAGGAAAGACTATAATATATTTCTGAATAATAGACAATCACTTTATGTTATTGTATGATATATCCTTCTTGCTATCCACACAAGAAAAGGGAAACCCTCGTAGACCCTCTCCTATCCACTACTCATAGGAACACTGCCATTTAGCAAACTTCCATCTTCATTTGTCACCTCTATAAGATCATAGTCATGCAAGGCTAAGGTGGCTGAAGAATCTATCAACAGGAAAGAAAAAGAATAGGAGAAAGGAGTAATCTCAAAACAATCGCCAGATTACAACATTTTGTCTTTCTTAGTAAATATATTTTGTTTTTATATATATGTGTATATATATACATATATCAACAACGGTCGATGCATGCCACAGGCTTTCAAACCAAATTACTCATACTATCGATATCTGTGTAATAATGATATGAATGTTTGATTACATCAAACATCTACTGATGGTTACAACTTGCGAGCAGCACAGATTTCCCTTACAATCATATATTTAAAACAAAACTGAAAACAAAAGGCTAGACTAAAGTAGATAGTAATGACTTTCCTCCGGCTTTCAGCAACAGTATGAAGATGAACCTATATGAGAAGAAGACACTCTGTGCACTTACGTATGACCTAAAAATAGAGTAAATGACTGTCTCCTTGACTTAAGAACTCTGAAGGAGCCCAACCAGCTTCATACAGCCTTGAAGTTCTCCTGAGTGGAACCCGAGGCTTCAACATCTGCAACTAACCATATCTAGATGGCATCGAAGCCGAACCGCACCTTCTTAACTATATACTCAAATCCTATAACCAGTAAGTACTATCTACACAACTCTCCCAACAAGTTTCCGGTATCAATTTACTATTCTACAGTTAATTCAATCCCCAAAGATATATGTAAGGCATTTATATATAACAATTTCCACAAATTTCTAGCAATTTCTACAAGTAATGCATATTCAATCGTGACCTCATAAATGCGCACGTACATGGATTTGACGAATCAACGGAGACAAATTCAAAACACAGAGATACTGAAAAGCTTAAGATACGCCCTCAATAAAATTAGAGTGAGGTGAGAGAGAGAGGAGTGAGAACCTACCTGGGAGACAGAGACGAGAAGGCACCGCGCGACGAAGGTGACGGCGTTGCGGAGAAGCAGGCGCGGCGGAGAAGAGGCCTGAGAAGCACTCTGGTTTCTCAGAGTAAAAAGGGAAGAGAGAAAATCAGAAAGGAAGGGAACCCTAACTCCTCTTTCTCTGTTTTTCGCGAGCTAAATAGAAAGAATGTGGCTGCCTGAGCTATTCATCTTTTCAGGAGTCACAGAAATAACCTCAATATTATACAAATATTTCAATCGAACCCCGTGTTTTGGTAAAACTATTTGCAAAAAATATATATTAAAATGGTCAGTTACTCAGTATTCAGTAAAAGGGCATAAATACCTAGAATTTTGATCCCGTCCTGCTCCGTCCCGAATTTTGTTGGGACGACACGAGATTGAAACGTTAAGTCCGTCCTGGGGACTAGCAACCCAATCCAATATAGGGCCGCTCCGTCCCATTTTTAATAATAATTTGTGATTTATATAATTTTGTGCCGAAGTAAAATTTATTATGTTAATAAGATCTTTTAAATTTAAAATATTTGTGTACTGAGGATAATTATTAATACTCTTGAACATCCGGTGCTTTTTTTAAAAAAAATCAACTTTCAATGTTGATTTATTGATGGAAATTTCAAAATTATAGGTTTTATTCAAGTTTCTGGATATCGGGACATGTCATGTCTCGTTCCAATTCCGAGTGGGATCAATCCTGATGGGATTAAACTAAAAAAATGTAATGTCCATCATGATCTCATTCCGAGTTTAAAGAGTGTGACGAGATACGAGATTAAAGTCACAATCCCGTCATGTCCCGTCTCATCCCATCTCATCCCATGCCTAGCCTTAATGGACACATTGAGTCTGCTTATAAACAAGTGTTTGTCAATTCTTCTAATCATTCTCATATCTTACATACAATGTCATCTTCATTTAGGAAGACTCATTGGAAAAGTCGGATTCCAAATCAAGCGAAGGTATATGTTTGGCGTCTTTGTTTAGACATTTTTCTTTCTCTTGGTAGCTTGGCTTCCAAACGTGTTATTATTGATTCTCAAGAGTGTGTTATTTGGTAATGGGGTTGAATACTCCTCTTCTATCTCAAGATTGTACTTTTACTAGGTATGTCCTACAAAAAAGGCTGGTATTGAGAGGTAGTTGTTTTCGTTGGAGTGATATCCATACTACTATAGTTGTTTGGTTATGTCAATATGTCATTGATCTTCATTTGGGGACTTTGGTGAACCTATGTTCTTCTTTGGAGTACTTGGATACAACGTAATCAGAGAGATTCGAATAAAAAGTCAATGATTGCTACTAATGTGTGTTTAGAGTCAGTGGCTAAGCTAGGTGAATTTTAGTTTATACTTCTCTAATTCTCTTGATTAAAAAAGCTTTCAAACTTGCTAAAGTGATTCGTTGGAAGCCTCCTTCCATTGGCATACTCATGATCAATGTAGATGGTGTCTTTCATCATGTTACTAGAAATGGTGGTCTTGGCTTTGTGACTCGTAATTTAACATGGGTTAGGTTAGTAGGTGAAGGTGCTAGTCCTCTGCATGGTTTTTATTTCAGTTGAGCACACTCAGTTACTAACATGCAATCTTGCGGTGGAGTTTGCTACTAATTAATCAGGCCTTGGGTCTAGTTACTATTGAGTCAAATGTTAAAGTAATGGTATGTTAACTTACATCATCTTTGTTGCCGAATACCACTATCGTTGGCCATTTGTACGAAGATGACTTGAACAATATTGATGTTCAGTCATACTAGAAGCTTACTTATGCCAATTAAAAAGGTAACAATGATGTTCATATGCTTGATGCCCATGCTTGTTCTCTGGGGCAAGTAGAATTTTATTTTTCACTTCCTTCTTGTATTAAAGTTGTTATAGTAGCAATACTTTGTATTCATTAATTTTCACTTCTTCAATAACGTGTTGTCATACAGTTTCATCATAAAAATATATGGGCATATTGAATGATAAAATAAATTAACAATCTTGCTGACCTACTAGTTGAAATTATAACATTTCAATTGTTTTGGCGTTCTATGTTTTTCATGTTAGTTTTTTTTTAAATCACGACAAAACAATTGATTAATATTGAGAACTGGCAAAGAGAGAAAGTTACATAGACTTGATCCTTCCCACTACAAGGCTATATTTTTTTCTTCAATCAAACGTCAACTTATTTGTATTTCAGCAAGCATAACCAAGATAACACACCTGAAAGCTGACAATAAGAATTATCTCTTGTGACTCAATAAACTAGCTAACCCTAAGACAACTAGCCAACAAAATCAAGATTTACCCACATTTTCATGGTCATGAAGCACAATAAAACATGATATAAATAATGTAGAAGACATGAATAAATTTTAACAACCACATTATTATATTACTGCGACGCGACTCAAGCTATGTAGATGCGGCAGAGGAATCTCGCTCCATCTCAAGCTATTACAAGGCTATGTAATAAATAACTAAAATAAGTCAAGTAAAAATAACTACGCAAACACCTTCGTCTAAGAATTAAAAATAAAAATAAAAACCTTAATGCAACTAACCGTAGCGTTAAACCTAAAATAAAATAAAATAAAATATAACCAAAATTCAAGAATTAAAAGAAATCAAAACACTTAGTGCACACGTTTGGTACCCAGACTTACTTATTTTTAAGAATTGTCCTAGTCTTCTAGACTCATGTGGGCAATTTTAACTCACACTAAGTTTGTCTCATGTATGTTGTCGTGTTGCCCTAGACTACTTAATAGTATAGTTTTCTTTTGTTACAATACTAGTAGATAAAAAGTTGAGTAATCAAAGAAATTTATAATTTTCCACTATCACTATTCATTCAAGCTTGTGTCTCAATGCTTCGTCTTAGGCCATGACTGATATTACCATCTTCCGGTCCTAACGATATTCACATGTTGAGAGAAAAATAAGGATATGAATGACCATTCAGTGTAGAATTATATTTAATATATGACTTCTAAAAAACTCAAAGGAGATACTGATTGCTAGAGTCTATTATATGATCTAGTAAACAACTATCTCAATGTCATATCAATTACGACAATATTTGAGCAATGATTCTTCAAAACCATTGCCATGTCAGCCTCATAATCTCTAACAAAAAGCTTGAAGCACTCCACAACATCATCCAAGTTTGTCTCCCAACCATCCAGCCTTAAATTTACATTTAACCGGGAATTGCATAAAAGCAATGTTATCTTAGAACCTGCGATTAATGAATATGGTTGTAGAAGAGCTGAGAAACTTAATAAATAAACAACCATATTAAGAGATGATGAATGAGCAAGAGATAACCCATTAGCAATCTTGCAACAATGATGAAAATTACCAGAGAATCAATCCGTTAATTCTCAAAATTGAAAAATTTCATATTACAAGTTTTAGATTCTTTTTCTACTTTTATGAGGAGAGACAGAGAGAGAGAGTAGACACATGAGATAGAATTCTCCTCGGAGTGGAGAACTGAGATTCCTACTAATGCTGCCTAATAAGTCAATTTTACCCATCGAAATTTAATCAATGGCCAAGATGTCTCCTACCATAACTTAAAACATATTCCTCATCTACTCTCCCTTCTTGTGGTTTTAAAATGCATAGTAAGAAAATGTATTCAAAACTCAAACAATGATTAAAAAAGCAAATCCTCCCACACATTTTTTTCGGGAGCTAAAATTTACACTCCAAAAATTGTAATCCACACTCCCATTTTCCTTAATTGATAAAATATTATAAAATAATTTAGCCCAATCATATATGAGAATTGCACATATAATTAAAGTAAGTATCACAAACATACACTCTAAACACACACCAAAGTATATCCAAATTTATAGAGTTTATTTCTCTACCTCCAAGGCCAAAATCTCCAACAGCTATCGAGCAACACAAGTACGAAATCTACTCATGCAATCTAGTCACCTAAGCAAGCTTCAACAACAATTTATACCCAAAAATTACAATAGGCTGAGAATCCTATAACACCATATGATACAAGTAGCTTCAGTCATCTCATAAGTTATGCATCCTGAAGCATGCAATAACCTTCCAATCAATTCTTCGAGCTCACTCCAACATAGACGTGATCTTGAGTTTTTGATCTTATACAATCAATCGGATACTCTTGGATATGGCTTAGGTCTTTAGAGAAAAAAGACCTCGCATTTTTATTAATTAGAACCCCATATGTTTTTGTAGCCTCACTTGCATCATTTAGTTTTATACGATGAATATAAAAGTCTTTATTTTTTGTATGATATTATATTTCTTAAATTGTTTTTTATCTCTTTTGACTAGATGTCACATATATGCGTGTTAATATCCACTCCCAAAATAGGACCAAAACTCATGGAATATATTTAAAACAATGTTAATTGTTCATCATTTGGGTCATACAATGTGTTGTAGACATTCAAAAGTTGACAATGGTAAGAATTAAGAAACTTATCCATTCTTGTGCATAAAATGTTACTCTCAAGATTCCACTAGTGCAGCAGTCACTAAAAGCTCCAATCATTAGTATATATATCTTACAAATTATAATTATAAATAAATAGTATAGACATACAATGTCGAATCATTATTGCATATACATTACCAACCCTTACTATGCCAAAATCCTCTTCACACAACACCCTTCAGACAACACATAACTCTTGTATGCTCTCGAAACTTTTCTCAACCCATTCAGATAACATATAAGTGGATATCTATTATCTCTTGATTTGCGAAATGTAAGAATCTCAAAATTTTTGAAGATTTCTCAAATTTTCGAAAAGATGGGAAATATCACACAACACTATTATTATGTGCTGACTAAATTATGGGAGAGTTAAAAGTTTGAAAAGGTTGAGAGAATTGATTTAAATTATATGTGATCTCAATGTGTTCGGAGGAATATTGATAGCGCGCGAGGTTAAAATTTTTTTGGCTCTTTGTCCAAAATCAAAATTTGACAACCCTACTTCTACCCCGGCTTGCGCCATATCTCTAACACTTAAAATAAAAACACAAAGAAACTCCTCTCTTCATCTCCCTCCCTCCTCGCCTCAGTTGGCATCACCTCCAGGCGACCACATATTATAATCCCTAATTTCTCACACCTCTCTTTTTCCAATTTCCCAAACCCTAATTTGTGAAGGTGAGGCTGGGGCAAGAGATCGGTTCATTCAGGAAACCCTAATCGGGAAAGCTGCGATGTCGATGGCTGAAGATCCAAGGTCTGAAACTGTAATCAACAAAACTGAAGAAGCGAGGTATGTGGGTTTGGGAAGAAATTGTGTTTAAGCTATGTGCTCTCGCTCTTTTTCAACTCTGTGTTTAGGCTCGATTACGTCGACAATGCCGTCCAACTCGATATCTATGAGGTCATATCAATAATGTGCTCTCACCCTTTCTGTGTTATGAGTAGATCTAAATTGATATTTTAAGTTTTGGTTTTGTCTTGGTTATATATCAGATCCACCAAACGTGCAAAAAACCAAAGAAAGAGGCTCGGGAAAAGGAATTCCCATAGAAGGGACTCGACTTCAAGGAAGAGGGGAATCGGCAGAAGGCACCGAAGGTGAGGCTTACCTTACAAAGACACATCGCTCCTTATTGAGCATCCCTTATTACTGATAAAGCTTACTTGCTCTCCATTTGTTCATAACGATTGGAAGTTCTTCTCATCTGCATCTCGAGAGTCAAAAAGAGAGGTTTTGAATGCCTGAATGCACTGAAGCGGCGCTGAAAGCCGAGAAGCGGGAATCATTTACAAGTGTGTATGGCACTAAGATTGAATTTACAAGCGGATGAGTTTTCTAGCCTATAATTTCAGTTTTGTTGGGTTTTTGATTGACAAGAGCAAAGAAGACAACGATTTTAATTTTAGTTTGGTTTTCACTATTATTAATCAACACTCAAGCCAAAAGATATCATATTTCTTGGTTTGTCATGTTAGCTTACGTTTCTTGATTTTTGTCTGATAAAAGTTCAAATTATGGTTTAGTTGTTCATGTATGTCTATCTTTTTAGTACTGGTACATCATACGCATCTCATTTTCATTGCAGTTACTACTGTCGAGTGGAAAAAAAGCTTTAGAATTTCTTGGAATGGAAGAAGAGAAGCCTGATAAGGTAAGTATTCCTAACAGTAGTAAAAGGTTATCACTTTCTTCAGGTGGACTCTATAACACAATTAGATTCAGCTTCCTTGTGGATTTTAGTTTTCATATTCAATTACATTGTTTGACATCGGGAAAGCAATGTCAATGTAATGTTTTCCTTGGCCAACGTTCCATCTGAATACGACCCTGCATGAGTTGAGTTTTAGGTTGACCACTAGAGATGATTAAGAAACTATTATGTTTTTGCTATTCAAATTGCTTCAACATTACCAGACCGTTATTGTTGTTTTAATTATTGGAGATCCTCTTGTTGAAGGGAAGTAGGCAAAGAGATGGAAGTTATGCAGCAAAGTATAATCTAAAACTCATTTGATTGTAGTTTTTAATAATGAATGGTGCTAATTGTTGTTCTCTGTGTTCAATTTTTTTTTCTTATGTGAGTTGAGTATTAGTAAGAGTATTGATTTTTCTTTAATAAACGAGCAGTGTGTGTGTACTTTGTAGTGGGAGGTTTGATTGTGAATAGGAACATATAAATAACATAGTTTTTGGTAGTGTGAGTGTGTATCTAATTTTCCTGAATTTGTGGATTAATTAAATTAAGAGCTCAGTTCATGCATTGTATAAAGACCCCTGTTAACAATTAGGTTCCCATTTAACATAAAATTGGAGACTGTAAAGGAAGTGAAAGGGGAACTAATGTAAGAGCTATATGAATTGCAAGGTTGAATTGTCAAATTTTATTCATGTTTGCTTCTCTGATTTAGGCATAAGAGTAATGATACTTGTTATGTTTGACAAAGATTTGACTCCACAATATACAAGCAACATTTATCATATCTTTGTATTCTCTTTGCCTGCTTCATTCACCTTTTGGGATCAATTATTTTGGGTATCAATTGTTTAAATACTCCTTTTAGTTTAGTTGAGCTCTAATATTACCTGAGCTAAGACTATATATATATATATATATATATTTGCTTTACAATGAATCAACTCAACAAGTATTATACTAAACTGCTTCCTTACTTTGGTATTTCTTATGCAACCATCATACAAAGAGGTTTTGATAAACCACATAAAAAGTTTACCTCACACTGTAGATATTATCAAATGTACTCAAGCTTGAGAAGTTTCATTTGATGAGGCAAACAATCATTTCATGGGAGATGTGATTGGACTGGTTACTGTTTGCACTAGTAATCTTAGCAGGTTAGTAACACCAAAGTTTAAGTGACTATTTATCTTATGACATATATTGTGCAGGAAAGACTTAGTCTGCAACTCTGGGTACTAAGCTATAAAACCAATGATCCCCACTTGCTTTTGTTTTAATCTTACAAGAGGTGAATCACCAATTTCTGAATCTTAGACTACTTTTATCTAATGCAACTATCTTCAAGTATCTCAGTGCATACAGTAGTTGCATAAATCTAATGATGCATCATAATAGAACCTAGTGAGCTTAATTTATGCGCATAATAATAGCATGAAAATGCGAGGATTGACTTGAAGAAAACTAATTTGGAAATAAAATATGCCAATTAATAATACAAAACGTAAATGCAGAAGTCTCTTTGAGGTTACCTCAAGAATCCATGACTGTCAATCCATAGCTCCCAACAACCATAAGAAGCTCTGCAGCACTCACTCTCTCTCTCTATCTCTCTCGGCTGTGCGAACCAGGAAACCATTTAGATAAAACCAAACACACATGCTACTTGATAAGTAATCCTTGATACACTACATCAGTGAGTGAAAATAATTCAAAGATGACTCTATTTTTTGATAAAAAAAAAGAAAGTTAAGATTTAACCATAAATATCAACCCATTTTCAAAGGCCAAAACCAATTCACACAGTTGAATCCCAAAACATAACATGCCCAAAATAATTACAAATGAAATCATATTACAAGCTAAAAAACTGATCTAATCAATAAAATGATAAAATCAATAAAGCTTGGGAACTTATATAGCCATCACTACAACAAAAAGTATATCCAATTATATTGAAACTCTAAAAAAATCATATATAGTCTGTAGCTCTTACCGATCAATAGCAAATCAACGAAATCCTAAATGGATAGAAAATAAGAAAACAGACCGGTAACTATCCCTCCCCAGCCACATCCTAAACTAATAAGAATCCTTCTCATTTTAACTATCATGATCCCAATTCTCTCAAAACTTCTACATCCTAGAATCATATTCTCACTCTGATACCATTTGTGGTATCCTGACCCGAACTTACATGAGGAAAAAAATCTAATTTCAGCTTTTCTGTGGAAGTCGTCGGGAAGAGAAGGTGTGAAGGCTCCGTTGGTATCTAGGTCACTGAGCCTAGAGTCAAGCGCTTGGAATCCCCCGACATTCCCCCTCCCCTCAGATTTGAGAAATCGGTGACAAATAAATATGATTGAGTCGGTGAGATCGATTGATAGATAAACTGAAACACCTCGGTACAAGATTTTTCCTCCCCCTCTTTTTTTCTACTCTCTCCTCTTTTTTCCCCTTATCTCATTCTTAGGTCAGTGGTGTACATCGGTTTCTCGACTTTTATATTTAATAAATTTGTGTTACCCATATTTATCTATCATATGTATATATATACGTTTTTGATAAAATACTCTGAAATTATAGGGTATTACATAATACATCTCTTACATGACCCTTATCCACTAGTAGATCATTTCACTTGAGATCTAAATTCTACCAATTTCTTGGATCAAAGATGTCAAGTAGAGGAGATGAACTTGGTTCCTCATTCAAAACACTAACATCATAATCATCATAATCATCATCATCATCATCATCATCATCATCATCATCATCATCATCATCATCATTAGTTTTAGAGTGAGCAAGGTCATCAACATTACCACTTATATGATTACTATGATTAGCATATTTAAATTCAGCATCACCACTGTAATCAACATTATCAAAGTTTATGCCATCATCATTTTCATTGCCTTCAACCTCATTCACATCTTCACGTGCATTATTTTCCAATAGTAAACCATCATCTAAACCATCACCATCATTTTGCTTTTCATCACATATATCTTCAATTGGTTGATTTACCGGTATTTTGACAACCCATTTTTCTATATCCTCTTTTTGAGACTCTTCAAGTTGATCAAGTCTTCTTCTCTTTTTTCTCTTCTCATGTCCATTGGGAACTATTCTATCTGAAGAGGGAAGTTTCCTAGTAGGAGGCATTCTTAACTCCTAATGTTTTGTTATAAAAATATATATAAAGTTTTGATTTATACAACATATATAACAAAGGCTAAAACTGATCAACACAACCTAAATTGAAATTGGAAAAATAAACAGAAACAACTAACCCCAAGTCTCGATTCCACCGATTGCTTCAAGGTGTCAAGCTTACAACCAAATTGATTTAACAAGCAATCTTCCAATCTTAATCTAAAAACAATACAAAGAAGTCAGGAACAAATAGATTGTTAAATTCAACACAAATTTATAAAAAATTAAACTTTCAAAGCAATGAGGATTTTAATATGTCAAAACACTTTTTTTTGGTTGACCGTAGATATGGACGACAAACAATGCCCAAAACGGACGAAATTTTTACGGGGTCCCTAAATATATATATCGATCACATCTACTGGTGTCGATCAACCATATTTCAAATTGGAGTTGTCGATCACCTAAGTGTGTACTAATGTATCATAACCTTTATATTAGGTTTAGAATAAAACTATTGTATTATGAAACGACTATATGAAGGAAACTTCCAGAGATTGATCGACACTAGCCGATGTGTTCGATATATATATTTAGTGGCCCTGTAAAAATTTCATCCAATTCAGACCTCGTTTAACCGTCGCAATTTCCGGTAAACCGAAAACATTACTAATATGCCCTAAGGGATGACTTATTGCAAAGATGTTAACACCGAAAGTCGTTTGCATATCTGAAGACTAAAACCCAAGTTAAGTAACATTTGTAGGTATATTCCCTAATTACCGTTGTGATAGTGATGTTTAATTAATGATATTGCTATGATGCTATCCAGTTGTCTACCACTTATTTCTTAAAAAAAACAAAACTTAGACTAAGTTAATTAACTCAATAGTCTCTCTACTCTCTCACTCTCCAGAGAAGCCGCATCCTACCACTTATTTCTTAAAAAAAAAAACAAAACCTAGACTAAGTTAATTAACTCAATAGTCTCTTTGCTCTCTCACTCTCCAGAGAAGCCGCCTCCTCCCTTGGAGCTAGGACGACTCTCACAACACCTCTCTTTCTCTTTTGAGCTTCATCGACAAGAACCTGCCTCTCTCTCTCTCTCTCTCTCTCTCTCCCTCTCTCTCTCTTCATCCTATGTTAAGTTCTCTAATCATATTCTATTTGATTATATGTTCGTCACAGGACTCCGAAATAATGGACAATAGAAAGCATGAGCATCTCTGGAAACCAGTTGTGATTCGATCGACTTTTTAGCCGTCTCATACCCAACTCTTAAATCTTAAGTAATATCTAAACCTTGTTATTTACAGTTAAGAAATGACTGATATTAATGCTGATGATTTGACTGAAATTGAAAGTTCATTTGTCTCCGCATCTTCTAAGAAATCTAGATTCACTAGTGATGTTTGGTCATATTTTAGTAGGGTTGAAATTAAAACTGGTGGTACTGTGGTCCTTAAAAATCAATGTGGGATTTGTAAGATGCTTCTTCAAAGGGGTGCTAGTGCGGGTACTAGTCATTTAAAAAGACATTTAAATGTTCATGAAAAGGGGCATAAAAAAATTGTGCAAGATACAAAGGGAAATGTATCTGCTTTTATTTATGACAAGGGTGTTGCACGTAAAGAAATTGTTGATTTTTTTATTAGAGCTGATTGCCTTTTACTTTTATTGAAAAAACATGATTTTAAAGGAATGATTCAACGCTCATTTTGTCCTGAATTTCGAGGAATTTCAGCCTCAACATGTAAAAGAGATGTCATGGGTCGGTTTAAGACCAGCAAAACTGAGCTTTTGAGTTTCTTTGAAACGTTTGATGGAAAAATTTGCTTGACTTCTGATATTTGGTATTCGCGTCAAAAAATGGGTTTACATGTCACTCACCGCCCATTTTATTGACAAAGATTGGTCTTTAAATAAAAGAATAATATGTTTTAAGTTGGTTGAGTACCCTCACACGGGAGAGTCACTTGCAAATCATATATATGAAGAGTTGTTGTCGTGGCGTATTCAAGGTAAAATATTTTCCATCTCTTTAGATAATGCATCAAATAATGATGTAATTGCATGTAGGCTTCCAGAATATCTTATGGTTGAGGCTGTGCCTAAAAAGTTGTTTCATGTACGTTGTTGTGCTCATATTCTGAATCTGATTGTGCAAGATGGTTTAAATATATTAGGTCCATCAATTGATAGGATAATCAATGTTGTTAGAAGCATGAATTCGTCTAATAAGAGACATGAATTGTGGATGCGTTGTTGTATTGATTTGCAAAAACCAAAAAGAAATATTGACAATGATGTGCCACATAGGTGGAATTCCACTTATGAATTGTTAGAATTAGCCATTGAGTATAAAGGACCTTTGAATATGTATGTTCTTAAAGTGAATGAATCACGGTCTTGCAATTTAGATGTTCCATCAGAACAAGATTGGTCAGTTGCTCAACTAGTTAATGGCTTTCTAGCGATATTTGCTACCTCAACTAAGATATTCTCTGATGTTTATTACCATACATCATGTTGTGTTATTAATTGCTTGATAAATATACATGCTACATTTGAGGCATATTCTGGATTTGAAATCTTCAAGGCATTGGCCGCAATGAAAGAGAAATATGATAAGTATTGGGGAACATTTCCTAAAGCCTTTTGTTTTGCTACAATAATTGATCCTATATTCAAGTTATTTGCTGTTTCTCATTGGTTACAATGCATGGGTGTTCATCAGCTTGATATTGATTCAAAAATTTTATCTTTGAGAACTGAATTGCAAGCACTTTATGACACATATAAGAAGAATTCTATCACTGATTTGACCTCTAGGCAACCTGAAAATTTAACTTTAACCCCGAATATAGCTCGTGGTTCTTTAACATTGCCTGTTGTTGGTAATTTTTCTATGGAAAGTTTGAAAAGAGGAAAAGTGTCATCTTCACTTACTTCCTCTGCTAGTTCTTCTGATTTGCAGATTTATTTTGATTTACCAACTATTGAGGTTGATGATGATAGCCAATTTAGTGTCTTGGCTTGGTGGAAAACAAATCAACAATTATACCATGTTGTTTCTGTCATGGCAAGAGATTTACTAATTATCACAGCTTCTACTGTTGCATCTGAATCATGTTTTAGTGCAGGAAGGAGAATTGTATCTGAGAGAAGGGCTTGCTTGAGTCCAAATATGATAGAAGCATTGATTTGCTTAAAAGATTGGGCTTTAGCCATGACAAGGAAATAAGAGGAAATGGCTGAAATGGAGTTAGCTGAAGAAAGGAGGCTCATTAGAGCAGCAAGACCAGATTGGATGGGAAACAGTGAGGATGAAACTGATATTGTTATTGATGATGAAGAGGTACATTGTTCTGTTGAGCAATACATGTTTAATCGGTTGAGTTGAGTTGAGCAATACATGTTTAATGGGTCTTTAATTGCTGTTTAAATATGTAGGCCTCCGAACATGCTCAATCTCATGAGCTTTCAAGCAATGTCCAGCCTTAGGTTTGCTCAACTACTCGTATGCATGTAAATTGATACCGTGATGTAATGATTATGTTTGTTCCATTTCATATTGAATCATTTGAATGGTTGGCCTTAGGTCTGCTCAACTGCTCATATGAAGGTCAATTGATGTATGGAGGAGCATTGGCTGGAAGTTGTTTTGGAATTGACATGGAGGAGCAAATTTGGAAATTGTTTGTATTAAAACTTTATTAATTTGCTAGAAACTTCTTAGTTGCTATTTGAAAGGAATTTGGACTTAGATTTGTTCCTCATTCTCTAATCTTTTGTATTAATTGACATTTTATTTTAATAGATTGAAACAGGTGTAGGGATGAGCCTCTCAACTTGGTTGGAACCCTTATATAAGAATATTTTGTTTTTTTTCTAATACAAGCCCGCAAGGCCCGCAAAAGCCTGTAAGGCCCGCTTTAGGTGGGCGGGCTTGGGGATTCATATTTCTGAAAATACCCGGCCCGGCCCGTTGACGAGCCCTAGGACAAAGTCTCGAACTCCCAACCTCTTTTGCCACTCCAATTAAGGAGGCTAGTATGTAGCCAATCCACTAACTTACTTCCTTCGGTTATAATCAGATCATGTTTAATATATGTACGCAACTTATTTTCAATTGGAAGAACAAAAAAAATCCGGACCCTTGCTGGCCGGAGGGCCTTGTGCAGCCGCATTGCTTTGACTGCTTGAGGACCGACAATGCTCTTTAGATTGATTAAATCCGGTCATACATGTTTTGAGTTTGTTAATCAGGTCATACATGTTTTTGTGTCGCAAAAACTAAAAAGTTGTAGGTGATAAATTAAGTTAATTAACCATGCGCCTATAAGTAAGAAACAAAAAAGGTAAGAAACCCATGTAATTCCGTGATTGCCCTCGTGATTCAGCAGTAACCGCAAAATGGCCACGACTCTCTCTATAGGGGTAAAGTTGAGCCTGTGTTTGATGGCAAGCCAACCCTATCGAGTATCGAGAAAACGCATCTTCACTTCACAGGGAGAGCTTTTATTTATGTGTCTCCTTGCTTCGTCTTCTTCTTAAAACCCCTAATTCTCACCTCTGATTTATTTTTGTTTCCTTCGTTAGTTTTTCTCAAATTCGATTCCGAATTAGGCTCTGGGTTTTGCCCTAATATCCACGCACAACGCAGCAATTTCTCCTATGAAGAATTCGCGATAAGTTTCTGATTTTGTTTGTGAGATTGAGGAATGGCCGCGGAAGCTGAGCGAGAGGAGGCTGAAGCAGTAGGAGTGGAGAGAACGGAGGTTGAGGCTGGGAGGGACAGAGAGGCGGTCGGAGGAGGTGCGGTAGAGGAGGTGGAAGTGGAGAAGGAAGAGGAGGAGGATGCCAAATTGGAGGGAGAGGGAGTCGCATTGGAGAAAGCCGAGGTCGAATTAGAGAGAGAAGAGATCAAAGAGGAGACGGAGGAGGCTCTCACTGAGGCCAAGGCTGAGGTAGAGGCCGAGGCGGCGGAGTCGGATTTGAATGTGAAGGACATGGTTGATCAGAGCTTGGAGAGTAGTGATGCGGCGGAGGAGGGGAAGGGGAGTGAAGCAGAGGTAGAGGAGGCGAATGTGAGCGACTCGGTGGGTGAGAGTAAGGAGAGTGAAGCTGTGGAGGAGGAGAAGGAGGCTATTGTGAGTGACATGGTAGATGAGACTGTTGAGAGTGAGGCGGTTGGGGAGGGGAAGGAAGCTGCGGCTGAGGGACCTGAGGCTAATGTGGCTGTGATGAGTGATGAGATTGTTGAGACTACTGCGGCGGAAGTGTCTGAGGTAGAGAGAGATGAGGTAAATCGGAACGAGGTGGTTAGTGAGGTTGTTGGGACTGAGGTAGCTGGGGAGGAGGGACAAGAAGCTGAAGTAGTGGGACGTGAGGATAATGTGGCCATGGAGGCTGACGAGGCGGTGGAGGTGGGACAAGAGGCAGAAGTGAAGGGAGATGAGGGGAATTTGAAGGTGAATGACGTGGTTGAAGATGCTATTGAGACTCAGGTGTCGGGGGAAGAGGAAAAAGAGGCTGGAGTAGAGGGACAGGAGTTGAATGCGACAATGACCGATACACTTGCTGAGGCCATTGAGACTGCGGCTGTGGAGAGGGCAGATGTGAGTGATGATGTAATGGAGGAGACAACGGAGGCAGGGGAGAATGAGGCAGCAGAGGAAGGGGCAGAAGAAATGGAGGCGGGCGAGATGGGGGCAGCAGAGGAAGGAGCAGAAGAAATGGAAGCGGACGAGATGGGGGCAGCAGAGGAAGGAGCAGAAGAAATGGAGGCGGAAGAGATGGAGGCAGCAGAGGAGGAAGACTTAGAAGACAATAATACTGTTAGTGATGGTGGAAAGAGGAAGCGCCGAAAAAGTTCTAAGGCGCCATCCTCTGAAAGAGTCATGTCGAAAAGGAAGGAAGAGGATGTCTGCTTCATTTGTTTTGATGGGGGTGAGCTTGTGCTCTGTGACCGGAGGTTAGTTTAAGTCTGCTGTATTTGTGCTTCCTTTTACTGCTTTCATTATTGAATGATTCTGATTTATTGGTGTTTTCAGGGGATGTCCCAAGGCATATCATCCTTCCTGTGTTAATCGCGATGAGGCGTTCTTTCGGTCCAAGGGTCGATGGAATTGTGGTAAGTTGCTGCTAACTTTCACCAAATCAGATTTATTTTTATTTGGTTTCGTTTACTTATCCCCTGTCATTTAGATGTCTGATTTTTAGGGTTTCAAATAAATTGGCTTTTGGGCTTACTTTGTTCAATGTTCATAAATTGTCTATCTTTTTTATACCTCAATAAATAATTTTTTAGGTTTTCTTGAACTCGTTTTAACATGAACAGAGTTAGTGATTGCTAGCCAGGTTATATAATCAAAATTACTTCCCATATATCAGCAAGAAAACAAATTTGGGGTCAGCAGTTGAGGTTGGACAAAAAGACAAAAAACTTTCTCTCATTTAAATTGTTTTTTTTTTCTCTGGAGATAATGAAAACACTGAAAATAAGAATGTTGCAACCTTCTCCTAGAGTAGTGGTGCACCCCTGCAAATGTTTTTGAATTCTTTGAATTTCAGGTCAAGTTTGTAAAAGCTTAATCAGTGTATATGATGTACATTCTCTCTATTTAATCTTTAATTTCTCTATCCTATTTTCATAGTTTCATGCTGTGCTTGATCGGTTGAACCCCACAACCTTTCCTTATAATCAATTGTGTTTAATTAAATGAATCAAACAGTATAGTCCTTCAATGGTAAAAAAGAAAATATTTGCTATTACACGTTCCTTAATGTGTTTAGGATCATAGAAAAATAGTTATTTGGACTCCCAAACATTTAAAACTGGTTCCGCCCTTGACCTAGAGCATGATGCCAAAGTTCACCTTGATCATACATGCCCAACTTCACAAATATAAGGAATCTTTTGAAGTAAATATGCAAACATATATGAAATGCAACGTAAATGGGTTTGACCATTAGACATCACATTTAGGGAGCCAGAAGCTGAGATAGATAGGTAGGGAGAGCCTTGAAACCAGTGTTGTTTTAGCCACTTAATTGAGGGGATTGGATGAAGAGAAAGAGCCTCTTCTAGGGAATGGGCTTTGTTGATTTCAGGAAGAAAGTGTTGCGTTTGTATGCTGTTATTAGAAACAACTATAGGCCACAAGCGACTGGTTTGACTCCAATGCATGTAGATTTCAGGAAGAATGCTTACTGACACATCTAAATGACTGGGTTTAGGTTGATACTCTTCTGGAAGATGGAGGTATTATTAATAGGTTAATATAAGCCCCTAATTACGGCTTGGTTGCCCGAAACATGGTCAGCCAATTTATTTATGTTAGCTCCGGTGTAGAAATGATGTTTCTAATTTATTGCTGGTAAAAAAAATGCATTTGGTAGTTTTTTTTATACCTATGCCTACGGTTGAATAGTAAACCTTTAGAAAATCAACATTAATAAAAATTTCAGTATGCCGATGGTAAAAAATTTGAAAACTATGCCCTTCCCCACCTCGTTGGCTACCAGGTAAAGTAAAACAACAATTATTCAACTTCTACTTGCTGCAATAGAAAGCAACATAATGGAAAACTTTGTTTACCTGTCATGATATGTGCAAGGATACAGCAGTTGGGTTTTGTCATCACTCTTGAGTGGTGCCTGTCATGTCATTTGTGGTTTCACATCTCCTGTATGGCCTAGCCCTTTTCATTGGTAGTTGATGTCATTTGAAGATTGAGGCTTCAGTTAGTTTGATTGGTATTTTTTGATTTCTTCATTCAGATATACTTTTTATTAGGTATTATCCTTTACTATGTTTGGTTTGGTTACTTCAGCTCGTCCTCATCATACAGAGGAGAGCTGCATATTTTAAAATGGTTTTCATTTCTTTTTTGTTTCTTGGAAGTAACTAATTTATGTACATGTAGGGTGGCACCTTTGTAGCAACTGTGAGAAGAATGCTCAGTACATGTGTTACACATGCACCTTTTCACTGTGCAAGGCGTGTACCAAAGATGCTGTTATCTTTTGCGTTAAAGGAAACAAAGGCTTTTGCGAGACATGCATGAAAACTGTTATGTTGATTGAAAAGAATGAGCATGGAAACAAGGACAAGGTATGTCTGCCTCTTTCTTTCCATCTTCTATTGTGATAATATCTCCTGTACTTACTCTTGCTAGCCTGGCTACTATATGACTACTATATACATATATGTCATGTATAATTTGCATTGGGGGCTATAGTATTTGGAAATAGTATATGGTCAAATCAGTTTTGTTACATCCTAGAAAGTGAAATTAAAAGGAACAAGAAAGGATACATCTGTAGGTGCCTTGTGAATTGATCAGTTAAGAGAAAGAATCTTTCTTTGCTTGAAATCTGAAGTGTGATTTGTCAGGTCTGCTTCACATTACATTGTTCATTCCTAGTTTTCTGTGCTTCTGCAGGAAGCAGTAGATTTTGATGATAAAAGCAGCTGGGAGTACCTCTTCAAGGATTATTGGATAGACTTAAAGGAGAGGTTATCTCTAACGCTTAAAGATCTTTCACAGGCCAAGAATCCATGGAAAGGATCAGCTGTACATGCTAATAAACATGGGTCACATGATGAACCTTATGATGCTAGTAATAATGGAGGGTCTGATTCTGATAATTCTGAGAATTTGGATTTGACTAACTCTAAAAGAAGAAAGGGTAAAAAACGGCTGAAGACACGTGCGAAGGGTAAAAATTCATCAAGTCCAGCAAGTGGTTCTGGAGGCCGATCTGCAGATGAGTATACAAACTGGGCATCAAAAGAACTTTTGGAGTTTGTTATGCATATGAGAAAGGGTGACAGTTCTGCTTTATCTCAGTTTGATGTTCAGGCTCTCCTGCTAGAATATATAAAAAGGAACAAACTTCGTGACCCTCGCCGGAAAAGTCAGATAATCTGTGATATTAGGCTTCAAAGTTTATTTGGAAAACCGCGTGTTGGGCATTTCGAAATGTTGAAGCTTCTTGAATCTCACTTTTTTATGAAAGAGGATTCTCAGATTGATGATCTTCAGGGAAGTGTTGTTGATACTGAAGGTCAGTTGGAGGCTGATGGGAATTCTGATACCCCGGCAAAAGCCAGCAAGGACAAGAAACGTAAACGTAAAAAGGGGGAACCTCAATCTAATGTTGAGGATTTTGCAGCCATTGATATTCACAACATTAGTTTAATTTACTTGAGGCGTAATTTGGTGGAAGATCTACTTGAAGATTTGGACAACTTCCAGGAAAAGGCTGTTGGTTCTTTTGTCAGAATTAGAATTTCTGGTAGTGGTCAAAAGCAGGATTTGTATAGGCTGGTCCAAGTTATAGGTAACTATTGATTTACTGTCTTTCATTGTAGCTGTGGCTTGAGTAAAGTACACATGAACCCTCTCCAAATTGTAAAGTTCATTTTTCAAAATGATTTTTTGAACAGGTACTTGCAAAGCTGCTGAGCCATATAAAGTTGGTAAAAGGATGACCGACATCTTACTAGAGATTTTAAACTTAAACAAGACAGAGATCGTTACAATTGATATCATCTCAAACCAAGACTTCACTGAGGTGATTAGCATATAACATTTTCTCATAATTAGAAGAGGGAGACAATGAGTATTATCACAGTCATCATAACTAAATGTTTACAAATGTCCCTGCAAAACACATAATTTGGATATCCTCTTGTTCTGAAGAGCATGAAACTTTAGATATTATTTGAAACAGTCTTTCATCTCTCCTCTCTCTCTCTCTATATATATATACATTTATTTATTTATTTATTTATTTATTTCTATATATGTATATTGTATATGTATACTTATATTGATGATGTTAGTCACTTGCTCATTTGTTTATTGCTAGGATGAATGCAAACGACTGCGACAGAGCATCAAATGTGGACTTATCAATCGGCTGACCGTGGTAATTTTATGCATTATTGTTGTTGTTGGGATTTTATTTTTTCATTTATATATTCCTTGTATATGAAGCCCTTGTCCTGAGAAAGTGATGCTTGTAGGGTGACATTCAAGGAAAAGCAGTTGTACTTCAACCGGTCAGAGTCAAAGATGTAAGCCCCTTGCACCTTTTTAATTAAGGATTACTGCTTATACTATTTATTATTATTATTTACATGTTGCACAAGTTCCATTTGAGTTTAATTTTTGCATCTTAAACTTTAGCTTCCTGTATCATGGCATTGGGGTTAGGATTGCTGGTGATTAATTGTTAGAGTAAGGTTTCTAGGCTTGTGGGATTTTGAGGTAAGCGATTTGTGAAAAGTGTGATTATGAAGATAACAGTATGGAGAGATATTGTTGTTCAATGGAAGCTAACAGTATTATTGGTTGCCAAACCGGTTATGAGGGGTTCTTGATGTGTTGAGATTAAATTTAAGTTTATCATAATCAACATTCTGATATTGTTCCTTTATCCTTTATTTTGTCCAAATATCTTTATGATCTGAAAGATGGTTTTTAAATGAAAAATGGCTCTATTGTCTACTTCGTTTTGATATTTATTCGATCCAAGTTTCCGATTTTGAGTAATTGTATGGATCTTACTGAAATGGCTTGAAGTTACTTCTTTAAACAAACGTTGTGTTTACAAAAATACAAATTCATGTAGCTGTTTCAGCATTTGAAATGTCTGAGTTATGTTAGAAGGTGATACAGGAGTTTAAGATTTCTCAGAGAACAACTCACCTTATGCTAGCTAGGTTTTTTTTTTTTGCAAGATGTCTTAAATAAAATGAGTTTGTGAATTGGAGAGACAGCTGAGGGAACTATAGCTGTAGATTTGTTATACATGAAATTAACCATGATGGGCCTTAAGAAAACTATGCTGTTGCAAAAAGATTGAAGAGAAATTCTGAAGCTTGTTGCTGTATTTCTCCATTAAAAGGTTATCTGCTCAGTACTTTCTAGCGCGGAAGGTGCCGGTCGTACTCCCTCCCCACCCGGTGCTCCTTTCCAGAAATTTCAAGATTCCTGGGGGGGGGGGGGGGAGTGCGGCTGGCACCTTCTGCGCCATTGTGGCGCGCTGCCGGTCGGCGGAATCCGCACGGTGCGGACGTCTGCACCTGAAAAGTTTCCTATATATATATATATACATAAATGGTAATTTTCTCTTTTACAAACGAATAGCTGTAGAATGTTTTGAGTTATGCAAGAAGATAGCTAAGGCGTAACATGTCTAAAATCTTATAAGCCAAACATTACAGATTCTAAACTGCTGGATTCTGATAAGCCCCTCAGATTATGTATTGTAAAGTTTTCTATTGCCCAACTAATGGGTATCGTGGCTTTCAACTTAGCAAGAGAATATCCTAGAAAGACCCTTGTATTGTGTAAGGTA
This sequence comes from Argentina anserina, assembly GCF_933775445.1. Taxonomy (NCBI): domain Eukaryota; kingdom Viridiplantae; phylum Streptophyta; class Magnoliopsida; order Rosales; family Rosaceae; genus Argentina; species Argentina anserina. The sequence continues at coordinate 7,862,310 of NC_065873.1, read as the reverse complement.
TAGCTTTTCTGGTGCAATAAAACAGGGATTGGCAGATTTCTGACTGGAATGGTTTAGATTTATGATGATCTCACCCTTTGTGGTGTAGCATGTATTGGAATAGGTTTTGTTGGCATCTTTATGGGTGTCTACTAATTTATAGTTTAGGCAGTGTTTGGTGTTTGTAATGCTGCTATTGTGTAATGTTCTAGATACGCACAAGTGTTCTGTTTCTTGGTGGAGTAGCATGGTTGATCATTTAGCGTATTCACTGTGTTGTGGCTCTTGTTATAGAAAATTTGCTTCCTTGAAAGCACTTGCCGTTGCAGGTATTACTCCTGAAAGAAGAGATTCAGTATATAACTCATCTAGGGTGACATTAACCTTTTGTCATAAGGCAATAATGATATATTAGCAAGAGCTTTCCTTTGCTTGGGGTGTTATGGTTAAATGAGCAGGGGATTAGTTTTGGGAGATCTATTTGGCATTATTTTGGGTTTCTGTGGTTGAAAAGGGACACAGTGGTCATTGATAATGCAAAGGGTGAGGAGATTGAGTTTTAATTTGAAAGGTTATTTTTCAACATCTGTATTGGCATCTACTGAATGCAACATATATGGAACATTCGGCATCCATAATTTTTCTGGATGGAAATGCTGCTGTGTTGTAACTATAGTTGGGTGCTAGTGTGTGTTGTATATGCTGTTTCTTGGTGTTGTCCTTTTCCAGACCAGAAGAAAGAAGCATAGTAGTGGATCTCCCACAGTTTGACTGGTCTGCTGTATATTTCTTTTCTAAAAGAAAATTATGAGTGAGAACTAGTGTTATCTGCCCATTGAATTTCCTAGTAAACTTTAGAATAATTTTATCCCATTGTTTTAGACGTTAGAGGTAGCAGCTTGCTAATGTTGATCAGACTCTTAATGTTATAGTTAAGTGCGATAGCATTTGTAGTATTCTTGTCATGGATGCTATATAACTGTCTTAGCTTTCTTTATTTTTACTTTTGGTAATTTTTGCATCATTAATTTTTTTTTCTGACAGTGGTTGGAAACGGAGACAGTGCGACTTCAACACCTTTGTGATCGAGCTAGTGAAAAGGGTCGCCGGAAAGAATATCCTTATCGTTTCGAGTTTAATATAAATTGCAGTGCTTGACTGTTATTTGGAGGCATATCCCATTGTTTTCTTTCTTAAGGTCTTGAGCTATTCATTGATTTTTCATTATGATGCTGTGGTATAACATTTAGTCTTTGAAGGCTTTTCCATGAATTTCCTTAGTTTGCATTCCTAAGCTCAAACCAAAGTACTTATCATGAGTAGTTCCAACAAATTAATGTAGTGTTTTCGGATTATCTCATTTCGTTACCAAACACTTGGCTGTGTTTTTTTTTTTTTTTACTTCAAATATTTTGATAACTGAGTTATGTTAAAATTAATGATTAAAACAGCAGTACCAAACTTAGCCTTGCACTTTCACCAATTTGCTTTCTGAGGTGATTTTAAGCTGATGTTTTGGTCGGTTCAAGGTTTATCGTACCAACAGTCAGGTGCATCTCTGAGTCAATTTATGCAACCTCTGAGCGTGTTTTGATGATGCATTCCAGAGCACTGGTTACATACTTCAAGTTCCTTCTCTTAATCACTTGGTCAAACACTAAAAATATTGATTTTTATATTTGTTTGGTTGTATAATTTTTTTTTGGGTAAAATTATGTAATTTTTTTGTTTTCATTTATGGGAACACAAACACTTCAAGTTTTCTTCATATTTTAGTTGTTGCTGTTTCTTTTATGTGTTTTCTAACAAGATGAGGGTTATCTGTGAAGTAGTCCTTGACTTCTTTTCACGCTTAGAGAATGTGTGGAGAAGCTGCAGCTTTTAAAGACCCCTGAGGAACGCCTGCGTAGACTGGAGGAAACTCTAGAAATACATGCAGATCCAAATATGGATCCAAATTATGAGTCCGAGGAAGATGAAGATGAAGGAGGTGATAACAGACAAGGTCCCTTTCAGCTTGATATGAAATTTAATTTAAAATTCGCTGTTATTTGTTGATTATCAAAAGATGACATAACTCTCAATTCATGCAGAAAATTATAGCAGGCCAACAGGGTCTGTCTTTGGTAGGAAGGGGAGGGAGCCCATTTCCCCACGAAGAGGTGGATCTTCTTTAAATGATTCCTGGAGTGGAACAAGGAACTTTTCTAACATGAATCGTGACTTTGGCAGAAGCATGTCTAGTAAAGGAATGTTCAACAAAGCAGAGCCTACAACTGGATCTGGTGAGATTGTGAATGATACATGGGGTCAAGGAAGAGAAACACCACAAACAAACCACTGGGAGAACAAACAAAATATATCCAGTCTAGAAACAGGTGGTAGAAGTACACAGTCTGCGGTAACATCTGACACGTCTCCTGCTGGTGCACCAGAAAATAGAGTGGTACCTCTTTCCACGGGAGTGACCCACTCTGTGGCCAATATCAATGAAACTGAAAAAATATGGCATTATCAGGATCCGTCTGGGAAAGTCCAAGGGCCATTTTCCATGGTACAGCTGCGTAAATGGCACAACACTGGCTATTTTCCTTCCAACTTGAGAGTGTGGAAGAACACCGATAAACAAGAAGATGCTATATTAGTTTCTGATGCATTGGTGGGTAAGTTTCAGAAAGACCCCTCAATGCCAAAGGCTCAAATGGTGCATGATATCCATCTGACGCCTCCAAGTTCTGGAAAAGCTCAAGGAGCTCAATCACAGCAGAGGTCAGATAGCCAAGGAGCCAGCTGGGAAGCTCATGAAATTAATTCATCGATAGGCAGGGGTACTCCATCATCAGTTGAGGTTCCAAAGTATTCCTCAGATGGGTGGGGTACGTCAAATTTTCCTTCACCTACTCCATCTCAAACTCCCATTACTGGCGCAAAGAGGCAGGTTTATGAAAATAATTGGTCAGCCAGTCCAGGAGGCAATGCAGCAGTGCAATCTCAAGCAGTTCTTACTCCAACCAGTCCTGGTATGACTGCAGCACCTAATTCTCTTCAAATGCATGGCCAAGGAACAGTGACTGGACCGGTAGTGGCCAATGCCTCAATGAAACCATTACCTGATGTGCAAAACATTGTTTCAAATCTGCAAAATCTGGTTCAGTCAGTGACTAGTCGCACTACTACTAGTGATAATCGGACGTGGAGTTCTGGTACCGTACCTGGAAATGAATCTCAACCTTGGGGAGGTGCTCCATCCCAAAAGATAGAACCGAATAATGCTACTAATGTCCCTGCCCAACATCCAGCCCATGGTTACTGGCCTTCTACTAACAATGGTACCTCATCTGTTAATACAGGAAACTCAGCCGGAAATTTCCCAGCACAAGGGTTCTCGGGTGTCCCAAACTCTGATGCATGGAGACCTCAAGTTCCCAGTAATCAATCATACATTCAGCCTCCGGCACAACCTCAGGTACCTTGGGGCTCAACTGTATCTGATAACCAAAGTGCCATGCCAAGAATGGGGCAGGAGAGTCAAAATTCTGGATGGGGGCCAGTGGCAGGAAATCAAAACGCGGCCTGGGGAGGACCAGTACCAGGAAATACAAACATGAATTGGGTTGGTCCCAGTCAGGGACCAGGATGGTCTGCATCTGGTCAAGGTCCAGTACGTGGAAACGCAGTTCCCAGTTGGGCTCCCCCACCTGGTCAAGGACCGCAATCCGGAAGCGTTTGGGCCCCTCCATCTGGTCAAGTGTCAGCTCTTGGGAATCCAAATTCTGGTTGGTCTGCTCCCACTGCAAATCAACCTCAGAATGGAGACAGGTTCTCAAATCAAAGGGATCACAGTTCTCACGGTGGAGATTCTGGTTTTGGTGGGGGAAAGCCTTGGAATAGGCAGCCATCATTTGGTGGTGGTGGTGGAGGAGGTTCTTCTAGACCTCCCGTCAAAGGGAGAGTGTGCAGGTACTACGAGAGTGGGCATTGCAAAAAGGGCGCAGCTTGTGATTATCTCCACCCTGACCAGTAAAAGTTTTGGCACTCGTAGCAGCAGAGCAGTAATACTGTACAGTAGTATCTCCCACTGTGGATTTTTTTTTTAATTTTGTATAAGCCTCTTCATATATTATAATGGCGGCAGTTTAGTGTTTTGCTTAATTTTCTTCCCCTTTTAGCGCGTAGAACCTTAATTATGATAGAAAGTGTAGTTTTGGTAGATTAGTGGATGGTGATTCAGAGGTGGGATCATCTTAATACTAACTAGCCATCTGTGTTTTTTCTTAATGTTAATTGACATTCAAAGTTTGGGAGGGTGTTTATGCCATTTGAAACTGCAAATTCCATATGATTATCTTAGCGCTACTGACTAGTTATATACGTTATGATGTATGAACTCTTTGGTATAGTTTGTGCATTTACCAAATTCTTTTATAATTGTAGATCTCATGTGTCGTGCCTTCCTGCCTGTTGAATAATCACCAGCGAAGGGGCGTTCATCCAAGTTCATATTTTGCTGGTCCTCTGAGATGGAGATTTTCATCTTCATATCGATATGTTCTAGCAATGCATATTGAGAGATTTTATTCACTCCTTGAAATACTGAATATGCATCCCTTTTATCACACACCCGACACTTGAGGAAAAAAACCAGACCAAACATGAAACTTCTTGAGACCAATGGAACGTTGGAGCAGTAAAGACAGGATGATCATGAACATATAATGGTATAGCACAACTGCACAAGTCGATCCGCAACAAAGTTGGCCACCTAAAACACATTACGTGAAATCTTGTTGTTTCAAAGCGTGACGTTATTCTTGAGATAGCCAAAATGGTCAAGAGGGGTATTCCAATTTTACTTTGGAGACAGTCATGGAAGAGCTTAGATGTCATTCAATAATAAGTTGATAACATGCCGAATACGTATTAGACGTCACATTTATAATTATTAGTTTCTAATTGTAGACACATTAATGAAGTAAATTATCTTCGTTAAATGATTAAATCGACCAAGAACCCGACAAAATTGCACACGTGGCCCAAAAGTCAACAAAGTTGGTGCGGATCCGAATAAAACTCGTGTCAGCATATAAACGGATGATCGTAATCGAAGCTACGTGATTCCGACGTAAATCGGAAAATTGAATGTCATTGACGATTCGAAATGGTAATCGGACATTTGATTAAATTAATAAATTCCTTAACGGTTATAATTAAGTCAATTATTTTCCGTTTAATTTAATTGTAAATTAATCGAAAAATACATATTGATTTAGTTATATAATTAAAGAAATTTATTATTTTAGTGTCATTAAAATATTCTACAAAATAGAAACCTTAACACAATAAATACTCCCTTCAACATGAAGAGAAGGGACTGGAGAAGAAGAGAGAAAATCGCTTAAGCAAGATCACTTTCGACAAATCCCGAAGTCTCCCAAGTCCACGAAGAATCATCAAGCTGCCGAATCGATCGTTCTTCATCAAATCCAAATCCAAACTCAAGTCCACGAAGAATCATCAAGCTGCCGAATCGATCGTTCTTCATCAAATTCAAATCCAAACTCAAGTCCACAAAAAATCGTCAAGCTACCAAATCGCTCGTTCTTCATCAAATCCAAATCTAAACTCAAGTCCACGAAGAATCGCCAAGCTACCAAATCGCTCGTTCTTCATCAAATTCAAATCAAATTCAAACTCTCAAGATCAAGTGCACGTCACCCTTGAGACAAGTCATATACGGAGATAGAATCAGAGGAGTTCACAAAGATTGTAACCCCGCGCTTGATATTCAATAAATCACACTTTATTTGTACACGTGTCTGTATTCTTGTTGGTTTTCATATTCTCGTTCTACAATTGGCACGCCCAATGGGACATTTTTGGCATCTCATCTCCTTCTCCGAAGAAATCTTCAAATCCGTTTGTGCGATGGATTCCAAGAACAACCAAGCCGTTCCATCGAAGAAACCCAAGTTCACAACCGCGAGGTCAAACGGAGAGGCCGAGCCGGTCAAGAAGTCCAAACAAACATCCTCCAAATCAAAGAGTGAACCGATTGCCCTTGTCACCCGGAGCGTGGCTAGAGCTCAACCCACGACATTTATGGCACTTACTAGTAAGCCTCGTCAACCAGTCATCACCTTGGAGAGCTTGGGAGCAATAGAGCATGTCTCTGAGAGTGGGAAGAAGCAAGTGTCAAAGGAGAAGGAGCCAAATGAGCAATCTCTTATACCCGTTCATGGTGATGACCCTATCCTGGAAGACGTTTTTTCTGATGCCGAATCAAGCACAGCATCATACCATGGAAGTCCCAAAGAAGATGGCGATAACTTTCATTCTATGGCACACGAATCCTCTTCTGACAATGCGCAGGTCTTGGTGACGGGGGCGGGCATCCACAATCAAGGAGCAACTCTCCAATCTGTTGGAGATGGTTGAAAAGCTCACCCGAACGGTTGAAGAAAAGGATGTGCTAATCGTTAAGCTCTATAGCAAGTTGGAAGATCACAATGATGAGAACTCCACCAAAGGGTCGCCTGGCAGGAACAAAGTAAATGAAAAGGGAGAAACGTCCAAGAACGATGGCGACTCGCTTGGTTCCTTATCACTCCAGCAATTGCAGGATATCATCACAAAATCAATTCGGGATCAATATGGAGGTCCTTCTCGTGACTCCCTCACTTACTCTAAACCTTACACTAAGAGGATCGACAACTTAAGGATGCCGCTGGGGTATCAGCCACCAAATTTCCAAAAATTTGAAGGTAAAGGGAATCTAAAGCAACATGTCGCCCACTTTGTGGAGACTTGCAGTAACGCCGGGATAGAAGGTGATCACCTTGTCAAACAGTTTGTTCGCTCATTGAAGGGAAATGCCTTCGAGTGGTATACAAACTTAGAGCCGGAGTATGTTGATAGTTGAGACCAAATGGAGTGCGAGTTCCTTAATCGATTCTATAGTACAAGGCGGACGGTGAGCATGATGGAGCTAATTAACACGAAGCAACGGAAGGATGAACCCGCGATCGGCTACATCAATAGATGACACTCACTTAGCCTTGATTGCAAGGACCGACTGTCAGAGGTGTCAGCCGTTGAAAGTGCATCCAAGGCATGCACTTTGATTTACTGTACATCTTTCAAGGAATCAAGCCTCGTTCTTTTGAAGAGTTGGCTACTCGAGCCCATGACATGGAGCTAAGCTTGGCAAGTCATAAGGGAAAGAATGAGTCCCTGGTTGATCAACAAAAAGACAAAGTCTTCGGAAGCAGATTTGACAAAGTTGTGAAAAAGCCTTCCAAAGAATCAATGGTCATCAATACTGCACAAGTTAAGATCTCTACGCGGGATAAGAAAGAGTTCAATAAGGTGGAACCTCCTCGAACCTATAAGAGTAAACGCACATTGAAAGAGATGGAGCGAAAGACGTACCATTTCTTAGACTCTGATGTGGCGGGCATGTTAGAGGATCTGCTCGAAAATAAGATAATAGATCTTCCGGAGTGCAAGCGTCCAAAAGAAATGCATCGTGTCAACGATCCGAAGTATTGCAAATATCATCGCCTCGTTAGTCACCCTATAGAGAAGTGCTTTGTTCTCAAGGATTTGATAATGAACCTTGCCAAGCAAGAGAATATTGAGCTGGACATCAACGATGTTGTTGAAGTCAATTGCACTACCGTAACATTCGGGTTGTTTGAGCCAGTTCCACTCCATTATCACCCAATGAAAACACCGTTCTGTTTCACAAAGGAGGCACACGAACATAAGAAGATCAAAGAAGTTAAGGAATGTTATGATTCCACGCCTATCCCCAAGTTGCCTCTAACGCCAATGATGAAGGATGGATATTGGTCACCCGGAGAAGAACTCACAAATGTATGATGTCAAATTTACCGATTGCCCAACCAAGCCATAAGAAATCACCTCCACGACGGGAGGAGAATGGACGAGGACGTTTTGAGACGAAAGTCATTTCATATTTGTGGAAGCCTCTTCGCCGGAACTTGTCAATAGACCACTTCCTTACAAGACAACCGAAGGTCGCTTCAATGGCCATAAGTTGTGAAGTCAGCTCCAAAGAAGATGAAAAGCCTGAAGCAAGAGAAATATGTGCAAGTCAAGTGTTAAAGAAGAATGAGGCGTTGAAACAATTGGAGAGTCTACCTTTCTTACTTAGCTTCTTTGACTTGATGCAATTGCCAAAATTAATGAGATGCGCACTTGTGGAGTTGCTTATCGACGTAGGAAAAAACTCCACCAGCATGAAGGAATGTGGCACGTGTGATGCATATTGTGATACCATTCACTTCACAGATGATGACCTCCAATTGGGCTCTAAGCCACATAATCGGCCTCTTTTTGTGACAGGGTACATGCGAAAACGGAAGTTGAATGGCATGCTCATAGACGGAGGGTCAGCAATAAATATCATGCCCAAGTCAACCATGTCTCAACTCGGCATCAACGTTGATGACTTATCAAAGAGTCATCTCATGATCCAAGGTTTCAACCAAGGAGGACAAAGAGCGATAAGGATGATCAGACTAGACATGGACATTGGAGAGCTAAAATCAAACACCTTGTTCTATATCATCGATGCGAAGACCTCGTACAACTTGTTGTTAGGACGACTATGGGTACATGAAAATGACATCATGCCATCCACTTTGCACCAATGCTTCAAGTTCTATCGCGGAGGTGTGAAAACCGTGGTGGGAGTTACCAAACCATTCACATAAGCTAAATCATACTTCGCGGATTCCAAATTCTACACAGATGAGGAGTCAATGAAATAAGTCCTTCCGGTCGGAGTACCCTCTACGGGGAAAGCCGCTAAATTTAGGGAGAATGATGCCAAATCAAAAGACATTGAGCTTCATGGTGAAGTGTCACAAAAAGTCTCATCTGAAGTGGCAACATCGTCTGCGGAAAGAAAAGCCAGCCATGTGTTTCCAGTCCTTCGCTATGTCCCGAAGTCTAGACGAAGGGAGGGGTGTCTCCATTTGTGGGGACAAAGTCACAAGAGTGCCCATGAAAATTAGAAGAGGATGATGTGCAATTGTTGAGGGATGAGTCAACATTGCCATTAATAAAGGTGAGCAACCGAAATCCCACGAAGCAGCCACTAAAGAGGTTTGTCAAACCAATTCAAGGAAAGACGGAACATGGATCGCTGTCCAAGAAAAGAACAAGTGAAGGGTTCGATCCTAACACATACAAGCTGTTAGAAAAGGCCGGATACAACTTTGGTTCATCAAGCAAAAATGACGACCAAGCTGCAGCAAAGATGGCACATGAGCTCGATGAGTAACAAAAGATGTTAAGAGAGCAAGGGGCAACAATTTATTCTTCTAAAACTGGTCTCGGTTTCACTTCAAGCAAGCCAATCAGAATTTCAGGAAGGAGAAGGGCGGAGCGAGCCAATGTGCAACATATCAGTGTCGAGGTAGTTGAAAAGAAAGGTCAAGAGGTTCAATTAACCCCTCGCATTTCGTCGTTCGATCGCATTCGTTCAGGTTCTCAAAGAGCAACATCTGAACGTATTAAAGAATCAATCACAAGGGTGTCGGTGTTTGACCGTGTGAACGTGATAGCAAGTAGAGGTTCAGTCTTCAATCGCATCAGTAGTACAACCACTCAGCCTTCCGTGTTCAAAAGGATGTCAAGTTCAGATAAAGATAAGAAAGAGTCAAACCTCATTCCGCGAAAGTCTGCATTGGAAATGATCCAAGTACCTAAGGAACGAAAAATATGCAAGAGGAAAACGACTTATAATCGAGCAGAGAGCAAAGAAATCCGAAGTCTTATCCCGTCATGCATGAAGAGGCATTGTGTGTTGGAAGTGGATTCCACGGATCAACTCAAAGTGAAGAAACATACCATCATATTCACTAGCCAAAAAGGAGATAGCAACCTCGATAATGGCGGTAAGAATGACATTGTCCAAACCTTTTATCATGTCATGGTGGCAGAAGCAGATGCTGTAGAGGAAGAAGATCATGAAGATTTTGAAATTGAAGTAGACGAAGCTCCTCCATAACTTGAAGATGGGGGGGGGGGGGGCAAGCCACTATGGACGAACTTAAGGAGATTAACTTAGGAACAGAGGAAGACCCAAAACCTATTTTTTGTGAGTGCGTCTTTAAGTTCTGAAGAAGAAAAAGAACATCTTGATTTGTTGCTTGAGTACAAAGATGTCTTTGCTTGCACATATAAAGAAATGCCCAGCCTGGATCCAAAGGTAGCAGTTCATCGACTTGTTTTCAAACCGGAGGCTCGACCGACCAAGAAAACACAAAGACGCTTTCGAACAGAACGTATTCCTCAAATCGAAGCAGAAGTTGATAAGTTGATTGCCGCAAGCTTTATTAGAGAGCTTCAGTATCCCAAGTGGATCGCAAACATTGTTCCTGTCAAGAAGAAGAACGAAAAAATCCGCGAAGATCTACGAAGAGTGTTCGATAAGTTACGCAAATACCAGTTAAAAATGTATCCTTTGAACTGTGCCTTCGGCGTCAGTTCTGGAAAATTTCTTGGATTCATCGTGAAGCACCGAGGCATCGAGGTAGACCAATCCAAAATTAAAGCCATCCAGAAAATGCCAGAGCCTAGAAATTTGCGCGAGTTGAAAAGCCTCCAAGGACGACTTGCCTTCATCAGACGGTTCATATCGAACCTGGCGGGCCGTTGCCAATCATTCAGTCGACTCATGAAAAAAGATGTTCTATTTGTATGGGATGAAACTTGTTGCAATGCCTTTGAGAACATAAAGAAATACCTGGCAAATCCTTTGGTGTTGGGTGCACCTACCGTTGGGAAACCTCTTATCCTTTACATTGCACTCATGAGAGATCACTTGGGGCCATTTTTGCCCAAGAAAATGAAGCCAAAAATGAGAAAGCCTTGTACTACTTAAGTCGGACCCTCACCGGACCTGAGCTAAATTATCCGCCGATAGAGAAGATGTGTCTTGCACTCGTCGTCGCCATTCAAAAGTTGAGGTATTACATGCAAGCTTACACAATGCACTTGGTGGCGCGAGCCGATCCAGTTAAGTTCATATTATCTAAACCAATTCTAACCGGGCGCATGGCTAAGTGGGCATTATTATTGAACTAATACGACATCGTATATGTGCCCACTAAAACAGTGAAAGGACAGGCGTTGGCTGATTTCCTGGCAGACCACCCTATTCCAGCGGATTGCGAAATCTTAGATGAATTCCCGGACGAGGAAGTCTTTCTTGCAGATGGCTCATCTAGGGCACACGGAGCAGGGCTGGTGTTATCTTTGTCTCTCCACAAAAACAGATATTATCATATTCTTTCACTCTTGAGGAACTGTGCTCCAACAATGTCACATAGTACCAGGCGTTGATCATGAGATTGCAAACAACGTTAGAAATTGAAATCCAAAGTCTCGAAGTGTATGGGGACTCGAAGTTAGTGATTGATTAACTGCTCACTAATTACGAGATCAAGAAGGAAGATATGGAACCTAATTTTCAACTTGCCACACAACTCTTGAAGGGCTTTGATAATGTTACACTCATACATGTGCCACAGAAAGAAAATCAAATGGCAGATACATTGGCAAACTTGGCGGCGACCTTGGCATTATCTGGAGACGAAAAAATATTGGACATCCCAATTTGCCAAAGGTGGGTCGTGACAACAAAGCCTTCACTCCAGTGTGCCAGTTCTCATGTAGTGTCAGTTCACACCATTGATGTTGAAGATTGGAGGCATCCTTTTATCGACTAACTTGAGCACAACAAGCTTCCCGAAAATTCGAAGCAAAGGTGGAGCATCAAGCGGCGAGCACCGCCCTTCCTCTACTACAAAGAAACTTTATATCAGAGGTCATTTGACAGAGTACTCCTTCGATACTTGGGAAAGGATGACGCGGTCAAAGCCATGGAAGAGGTTCATTCTGGAGTGTGGAGCACATCAGTCAGGACCAAAGTAACATTTTCAAGTAAGACGACTAGGGTATTATTGGCCCCTTATGGTCAAGGATTGTATGGAGTATGCACAAATATGCCAAGTTTGTCATTTTCATGCCAACTTCATTCATCAGCCACCTGAGCCGTTGCATCCGACAATTGCTTCACACCCGTTCGATGTCTGGGGAATGGATGCAATCAGATCCATCACTGCGAAATAATCGGCTGGTTATATATATATTCTGGCAACCACGGATTCCTTCTCAAAGTGAGCAGAGGCGATACCACTCAAAGAAATAAAGAAAGAAAATATTGTGGACTTCATTACTGGAAGCATTATACAATGCTATGGTATACAACGATGCATCATCACAGACAACGTCAAGTACTTCTCGAATACCGCAAAAGAAAAGTTGAGCAAGAAATTCCACTTCAAGCTTCACTTCTTCTCGATATACAACGCTCCGGCAAATGGATTGGCAGAAGCATTCAATAAAACGCTTTGTAACATTCTGAAGAAAACTGTCAGCAAGAAGCAAAGGGATTAGCATGAGAAATTAGGCGAAGCTCTCTGGGCTTATAGAACGACATATCAGACAACCACAAATGCTACACCTTATTCTCTCGTCTATGCTGTCGAAGCCATATTACCATTAGAGAAAGAAATCCTGTCATTGAGAATCGCTTTGCAGGAAGGTCTCACAAATGAGGAAAATGTCAAGTTGCGCCTTCAAGAGTTAGAAGCTTTGGACGAGAAGTGGCTTGATGCACAACAACACCTGGAATGCTACCAAGCTCGGATGTCACACGCCTTCAACAAAGGTGTTCGACCACGATCATTTCAAGTTGATGATTTAGTTCTTGCTATTCGAAGACCCATCATTATGACGCATAAGACTGGCTCCAAATTCAAGTCAAAGTGGGATGGTCCTTATGTCGTCAGAGAAGTATACACCAATGGAGCTTACAAAATTGTGACGGAAGACGGTTTGAGGATCGGTCCCATTAATGGCAAGTTCTTGAAGAAGTACCATGCTTGAAACGTCAAAGTATGCTCCAAGCCTGCATGAGCTTAAACTGCACGAGGCACCCAAAAAAAAAACAAAAAAAAACCTCTTGAACTACGTGATGACTTGATTCCTTCTTTAGAAGGATACGTAGGCATCTTGAGAATAACAATCTTAAGTTCAGTCACATAAAAAAAATATATAAGGGTTTGATTGAAAAAAAAAAAACAAATCCTGATCATTCAAGTTAGCTGTCACATCTAGGTTAAAACCTTAAAGCTACTCCGACGTTCTTCAAAACTAGCCCTTGCAGTCAGTTCTGGAATCTCTCGAATTTGTCACTTCTTCTTTGACTTGAAGCTGCTCCGACATTCTTCAAAATTGGCTCTTGCAGTCAGTTCTGAAATCTCTCGGATTTGGCACTTCTCCTTTGACTTGAAGCTGCTCCGACGTTCTTCAAAACTAGCTCTTACAGTCAGTTCTGGAATCTCTCGGATTTGACACTTCTTCTTTGACTTGAAGCTACTCCGACATTCTTCAAAACTTGCTCGTAATTTCTTTGCCTTTTCAATCTTAGTTGCAGTCAGTTCTGGAATCTCTCGGAGTTGGCATTTCTTTTTTGACTTGAAACTGTTCCGACGTTCTTCAAAACTAGCTTTTGCAGTCAGTTCTGGAATCTCTCGGATTTGGCACTTCTTCTTTGACTTGAAGCTGCTCCTACATTCTTCAAAACTGGCTCGTAATTTCTTTGCCTCTTCAATCTCAGTTGCAGTCAGTTCTGGAATCTCTTGGAGTTGACACTTCTTCTTTGTCTTGAAGTTGTTCCGACGTTCTTCAAAACTGGCTCGTAACTTCTTTGCCTCTTCAATCTCTGTTGCAGTCAGTTCTGGAATCTCTCGGATTTGGCACTTCTTCTTTGACTTGAAGCTGCTTCGACGTTCTTTAAAACATGCTCCTGCTCCAACGTTCTTCAAAATTGGCTCGTAACTTATTTGCCTCTTTAATCTCTGTTGCAATCAGTTCTGGGATCTCGCGGACTTGGTATTTCTTCTGCTCTAGATCAACAAGTCTTGCATCGTGAAGAAAACTCTTGAAAGTCGTCATGCTGAATGTGATGCATTAAGCACAACACGCTTTTGTTGACTGCTGTCGAGTCTATAAAATGAAAGCAGTCAAGCGATTAGGTCGTTTACGTTCTTCAAACTCTTGAAAGCTGCCATGCTGAATGTGATGCGTTAAGCACAACACGCTTTTGTTGACTGCTGTCGAGTCTATAAAATGAAAGCAGTCAAGCGATTAGGTCGTTTACGTTCTTCAAATCCACCAGAAATCAACGTGGTTCGAAAGCAGTCAAATGGCTAGATTGACCGCGACTCTGAGATTGTTGTCAAAATTCTACAAAAAAAAACAAAGTCAGACAAAAAATACAAAGTCAGAACAATAAAAAAGTCAAAGTCAAACCAGTACAAAAGGTCAAAGTCAGACTTAAAAAAAGTAATAAAAGAAAAACCCAAACCGATTGCACTGAAGCACAGCCACACTGAATCATTCAATGATTCAATTATAGAATTGATGCCACCCTCCTCATCGGCTCCTCTTTTGCCAAAACCATAACTACCATGCAAAATCTCTCCTCCATTTCCTTCATACTTCATCTCTCTCTCTCTCTTCCGAATTTTGATGATGGCGGCAAGGATGACTTCGACACTGAAGAACTTGAAACTCACGCCACGGTCTTGGATAAATTCCTGGCGTGGGAGAAAAAGCTGTATGATGAAGTCAAGGCTGGTGAACTCATGAAATTTGAATACCAAAAGAAGGTCGTCTCGTTGACCAGGCTGAAGAAAAAAACAAGGTAGTAACTTAGAAGCATTTGAGAAAGCAAAAGCAGCAGTGAGTCATCTGCATACAAGATACATAGTTGACATGCAGTCCATGGACTCAACAGTATCAGAGATAAACTCTTTAAGAGACGACCAGCTATATCCGAAGCTTGTTCAGCTTGTTGCAGGGATGGCTACTATGTGGGAAGCGATGCGACATCACCATAAGAGCCAGTAAGAGATTGTGGCTGCCCTCAGATCTTTTGATATCTCCCAATGTCCGAAGTATACAACTGACAACCACCACCTCAACACTGTCCAATTGTGGCATGTGGCGCAAGGCTGGCATTTGCAGTTTGTGGAGCTTGTAAGCAAGCAAAAGGAGTATGTATAGGCAAAGAGGAAGAAGGAAAATGCTGTGGATGAATCTTCTATTGGTAAAAGTAAGTGAGGTGCTATGAGCACTCGAAGGAAGTAGAGGATTGTGAAGTTGAAATAATTTCTGAGCATACTGGTTGGATGAAGAAGTCAGAGATTGGGCAGCAAAATACATTTCTCGAGAAAAGGGCGGTGTCAAACAATCTTGGTTGGAGTGATTGATGTGAGAATAGCTTATGGACATATAAGTACCAGCCAAAGAATGCTATGAAGGTATGTGGTAATAATGAATCTGTGAAGTTTCTGAGTGAGTGGCCACGTTCTTGGTATGAGTGATGATGGAAGCTGTGCAACAATTATAGCTGCTTATGATGATAAGAGAATTTAAAAAGAAAGAAAGGGGGACATCACACAAAGTGAATGCATAAAACAATTGCAAGACCAAGAGTAAAGAAAGGGAATTTAAAGAAAGAGGAAAATGGGTTGTCTCTGACACTCATTGCTGAAAAGCTGGAAAGTTCATTACATCAGTTGGGGAACACTTCTAGTCTGTCAGCAAGGGCTTGCAGTTGACACTTCAATTTTTATTCTGCCACCAAACCTGCTTCCTCACATGGAAGTGCTCAAATTGTTAGCCGCTCCAAAGGATCCGCTGCCAGATCGAAAAGTAAAAGCTGCAGTTTGAAAAGTAACTGAATATAATCATCAGATGAAGAGAGTTGCCATGTAATTATGAAAGCTGATGAATGTGACGACAGTGAGTTGGAAACTTCACAACAAGTTGGCAAAAGAATGAAAAAGGAATCCAAGATGAAGCATGATGCTATGACACAAGATTCCCAAAAGTTGGAAGCACAAGAGAAAAGAGCCAGTCACACGGGGAAAATTCTGCTATACGCGGCGGTATAAGATGCAGCAGTCCCGTGCACAACTCGTGAGTGGGTTCAAGAGATACCAGCCACAAGATTTCTTGATTATCAATTAAGGGCATGTTTACTTACCCGGAATGGAGTTGTATTCTTCCGGAATCAATTCCATTCTGGTGTTTACTTGTAAAGCGGAATGGGATTTGTGGTGGGCCCACCTCTAAAATTCGGAATGAATTCCGAAAAGGACCCGGAATTGTAATGACAAGGGAAGAGTTCGGAATGGGAGGCAATGGAAAATTACTTCCGAAAATATCCTCATGATTTCCCAAAAAAGCCCAACCCTAGAGTAATGGCATGTTTAATCTCAGCAGCCATCTCATTTTCACAACAAGAAAAAAAACAAGAACTGAAGAAACGCTGTGGTTGCTAGGTTTGTGTTCTTATCCTTTGTTCTTCAATCATCCTCTCTCTTATATTCTCTAGACTACATCACAAGTTGGCATGAACTTTGTTGAAATCTTCGCAAGATACAGTTTCAATCTTTATTGAAATTGAACTCAATTTTAACACTTATGAAAGGGTATGAATTCTTAGAAAGCCAGATCTCAACTCTTGTGTGGAAATAGGAGGTTAGCTCAGCCATATATCTTTGTCAAACATGGTTAGCTTGTTGATAATTGTTACATACTTGCATCTCTGTGAGGCCGATAAGCCATGCCTTTGTCACCATTACAGTAAAGAAAATAGCAATGAAAACTTGATTAGAAAAGGTAGATGCTAAAAGATCTAATAATTTTAGGGAAAGGGCTAGGGAGGAAGGTCTGTAGCATTTATGTCCTGTAATATGGTCTGTAAATGCCTCTACAAATATGAAGTTATTTGTCTTACTATGAAGTATGAACAGACTCAAATCATGTTGAACAACTTGTATAGAACAAGGGATGGTTTCAGAAATTATAAAGTTACAACAGTAATGGAGATTCTTTTGTTAGTCTATTGTAGGCTTCTGCTGATATTTCCAGAGAGTCTAGTCCCCATTTCACTTGTAGATGATACACTAGATTATCCCTCCATTCTTTGATGCCTATACTATCCTCTCTATATCATCCAGTTAATACTTAGGATCATAAGATACATAAACAAATATTAAAAAAATTACTATTATCTTTGAAATTTATGTTCTTCCGTCCATTTTCTCAGTTGGTTTGGTATCTAGTATAGTGATGGAGATGACATTTCTTGTTTTTGTGATGTAGATATTTATTAGAACACGTTGGGGAGGTTTCTATGGTATATGACTTTGCATATTTGGTGAATTTATGTCCTGGTATTGCATCCATACCAAGTTTATACCATCTGTTATCACTTTTATGATCACTCATCCAATTTTAGGAAAATATATATTTCTATTGAGTGGTCAATGTAGAATAATGTCCTAATTATGCACATCAAAATTTCTGCACAAGAACATTGTCCTACAACCTATGGATATTGAGGGAAAGCTTGAAAGACCTTATTGTGCCCACTTGTAGCTTCCTCAAGAGTGTGGTGCTCTCTGATGACCATGTCTTGTATATTTTGAAGCATAAATCTTTTTTTAATATTGGAAATATATCTAAGAATTTGATACCCAATATTGAGCTTGTGAGGAACTTGGGCATGTCTCAATCGTGTATTACCCATTTGATGACTACTTATGCTAATATTATGATGAGAAAGCTTGAATACTTATACCTCCATTTTTAGGTACTGAAATTGCTGGGTTTGGTGAATTGTGCAAATTTGAGCTGACCATCTTCACAAGGTATTGCTTCTCTGTAATAATTTGTGATCTCTAGCATTTTCCACCTATATAATAATCATACTTAAAAAAAAATCAGATTTGGGATCTGTTAATTTTGTAAATGGTATTACTTGTCCACTTGAAAGTTCTTTCCTTGCATTGAAAATTACAATATGAAGATTGTCTCTGCTGTTCCAAGCCATGTTTGATTTTGAATCTTTTATTAAATGTTTTCCTTGATTATCATCTGTTATATAGCTTGGATACTTGATTGAATAATTGGTTTTATGTGATGTAGATATATATGGCTCGTCTAAGTTTGTCCAGAAAGCGGAAAATACTTATCACCATTAATGCATTGTTTGCCCACCTTCGAATACTATTTACTGTGTGTGTTGCTGCTTATGCTTATATCAACTTAGCTGTAAAAAAACATCGTCAACCAAGTCAATCATCATCCATTAGACTCTATAAACAAGTAGAGTACATGTATTCTCTAGTTTATTGGAGTGATGCTATATGTATTGATCAGCTGCGAATGGATAGACAATCCTTTCATAAGTTGTGTCAAATTCTAGCTAGTAAAGGCCAACTAAGAGCAACCAAAAATATGTCAATAGAGGAGATGGTAGCCATGTTTTTAAATATTCTTGCACACCATAAGAAGAATCGTAGCATATCTCTATACTTTACGAGGTCGGGGCGAACAGTTAGTAAGTACTTTCACGAGTGTTTGAAAGCCATGATTCGATGCCAAAAGGACTTCTGGAAAACGCCATTACCTGTGCTTGAGGACTCAACAGATATTAAGTGGAAGTGGTTTAAGGTACATATGATTTTATTTTACAAAATTATTTAGTAAGATATGCTTTATGTTCTTAAGACTAAAACTGTTATTACATATACCTTAATGTAGAATTGTTTAGGAGCATTAGATGGAACACATATTAGGGTGAAAGTTCCAGAACAAGACAAACCAAGATACAGAACAAGGAAATGTGAGATAGCAACAAATGTTTTAGGAGTTTGCTCTCAAGACTTGATGTTTATATATGTTTTACCGGGATGGGAGGGATCTGCACATGATGCTCGTGTTCTTAGAGATGCTTTGAGCAGGAGAAATGGATTAAAAGTTCCTAACGGTAATTATCAAAACCAAAATGCTACTTATTACAATATTCAGTGCTTAAAATAATATTATAGAGAAAAATAACATTTTTTTTTTGTAACCAGGTTGTTACTACTTAGTAGATGCTGGCTACAGTAATGCAAATGGCTTTCTTGCACCTTTTAGAGGGCAACGTTATCATCTCAATGAGTGGAGAAATGGAAATAGACCTGATTCGCCACAAGAATTTTTTAATATGAAACACTCAAGTGCTAGGAATGTTATTGAGAGGAGCTTTGGTCTACTAAAAATGCGTTGGGCAATTCTTAGGAGTCCATCATTTTATGATATAGTAACACAACGTCGTATAATATCTGTGTGTTGCATGATTCATAATTTTATAAGAAGAGAGATGGCTGTAGATCCTATAGAAGAGGAATATGATAGGCAACCGCCTGTGCAAGATGATGAAGATGATGACTATGTTGATACAATTGAGACCTCAAATGAGTGGACGATGTGGAGACAAAATCTTGCAAATGAAATGTGGAATATATGGTGTGGAAATAGGAGGTCGACATAATTATATAGTTATGTATTATGTATGAATATAGATTGAATCTATTGAGCTTGTTTCAATGTTGTTGTACTTGTTTTAATCATTCTGATCTTTCAACTGAATCATGGAATTTGAATTATGAGTTTGTCTTTGTATTGGGCTTCATTGTGTTCCTTATGTTCAAGATGTCAAATTATCAATGTTGATCTATGAGGTTGTGATGTACTCACTTAAAATTAATGATTATTGTTTTACTTCCCAGGTCTCAGTCAGTCCTGGAAGACAAGTACTCATTTGTTAATCAATTAGGTATGACAACTTCATCTATCTCCTTTTTCAAATGAATTTTCTAGATTTGACTGTAATTTTCCAAAGTTTGACCCAACTGACTTTTAGCTTAACTTGCAAATATTGGTTGGTTATTTGACTATGGTGTCTTCATAAAGTTATAGTAGACAACCTAATGTCCATTTCAAAATTAATCTCTGCTAAATTAATTTTCTAGGTTTAACTATGATTTTTTCAAAATTGCTGCTAAATAGTTTAAGTTTGTTATTTAATATGTAGTCGACTGAATATGAGTTCTCAAGCTACTTCAAACCAATCAAAAAAAGGAGGAAGGGGTCAGAATAAACGTTTTTGGACAAAAGAGGAAGATGAGGTGTTGGTAAATTCTTTGTTGGAACTTTACCATGATAACAAGTGGCGTGCGGATACTGGCTTCAAAAATGGTTACTTGCAAAAGTTGCAAGGCATGATAGAAGCCAAGATACCAGGCAGTAGGATATTGGCAAACCCACACATTGAATCACGGATAAAGACACTGAAGAAACAATATATCGTATTATCAGATGCATTATCTCAGAGTGGTTTTGGATGGAATGTAGAAAAAATGATGTTGGAGTGTGATAGAGATGTATTTGATGAGTGGGCAAAGGTAAATTTTCTCCTTAGTATATTTTGTGGTTTTACTTTTATATGTGCATTGAATAATAGTATCATATGTTTCAACTGTTGTAGAACAAGAGAGATGCAAAAGCTTTGTATGGTAAACCATTTGAACATTATTATTCACTTGGAGAGATATATGGAAAAGATCGTGCACTTGGAACAAATGCTGGAAATGCTGAAGATGATGAAGAAGAAATTAGGGGGCAAGATGCAAGGGTGAATCAAGAGGGTGTATGTGTCGATGACTTCTTCGAGCAAATGGAAATGCATACAGATTTTTCTCAATATGGGGGTTCAAATGTTTCAGCAAGTGATGAAACTGAAAATGAATATGTGTCTCTTGCACAACCAAGTCCTCCCCAGCCACCACCACAGCCACCAAGTGTTAAGCAACGTGCTAAACATCAGAGATCAGCTGAAGATGTAGCAAATGCTCCAAATAACACTCGTAGGAAGGCAAGGGCTTTGGATGATATGGCAAAGAAATTCGGACTGATTACTGAATCCATTGCAGCCATGGCTCCAAAGTTTGAAGGTTTGATTGAGGTTCTTTCAACTGATAAGGAGATTGCTGATATGCAAAGCAAACTTCGTGGTGAGATTAGGAAAATGGACTTCTTAACTCCGGTGCAGGTATTTCATATCACCAACAAACTAGCTAAAGATCATGACATGCTTAGGGTGTTTTTTAGCAGTACAGCTGAGGAAAAGAAAGATCACATTATCTATCTTTTGGAATATGGGTTGGAGTGAATGGATGTCTCTACTAGTTTATCATTTGTTCTTTATGTTAGGATGTTATTTTGCTGAATTTCACTCTTTGTAAATTTGGAAGTCTATGGTTCTATGGATGTTATTTTGCTGAATTGTTGGATATTATTTTGCTGAATTTTCACTTTTCTCTGAAACTTGAGTAGTGCAGCATTTGTTTGATTGTAACCTTAAGTACCAGAATAGATATTTGACAAAATAACTAATAAAGATGGCATCATCCAGTGATCTACGTAACAAATTTTATAAATTATAATGATCTATGTAACTAAAATCACACACATGTACCAAACTAAGCTCCCATATAAGCTCCCATATAGAATTAGATAATGTCACAGTGTTCATAAAGTACACAAATGATTATAATGTGACACTGAAAATGAAGGAAATAGTGATGAGAGAGAGTTTTTATCCGATTTGTAAAAAGGATATTTTGGTAATTGACTTAAATTTAATTCCAATTCCAATTCCTTATCGTAAGTAAACAACAACAATCGTAATTAGTTTCATTCCTATTCCTCCCGATTATTCCATTCTGTTTCCCATTCCTTCCAATTCCTATTCCAGATGAATTCCATTCCAAGTAAGTAAACGTGCCCTAAGTGATCTAGAATTGAAGACCGGCTGAAAGGGTACCCCTCTCACTCTCTTATTACAAATGTGCGGCTTTGGTTATTTCTTCATGTGAAAGGGTACAGTAGATTATTATAAAAATTGGCATTATGAATGACATGGTTTTGGGTTCCTCCACTCCTCGAATCTACCCATCACCGACAATTTCCATTCCTGCAAAGCCAAAGAGCAAAGAAGTAGAAGAAGAAGAGAGACGGAGGGAAAGAAAAAGAAAAATGTCATGGAGGGGAAATACATCTCGGAAACTTAAAGGAGCTCGGGATCATTCTTATCTCTGTGTTGTTTTGGTTCTACTATTGTGAGTCGAAGCAAGTAGGGACGAGTGAGGGCAATTGCCCCCACTGACTTTGTAAATTTCATAAACCGAGCTCGATATATCATCCAAGGGTAATGCTACTTGCAGATTTTGTTTGTATGATCAAGATCAAACAAAGAAGAAGATGTTCTTCCTCTGATGGAGTGATGGAGCATCACCACCGCAAGGAGTCGAATACTCTAATAATAAATCATCAAAGGAGAAAAGGGAAACGAAAGAGAGCGGAGAGATGAGAGCTTTCTTATTGAGAGAGATGAGGCTTTCTATATTAATGGGTGATTCCGTGATTCAGTGATAGAGGGAAAGAGAGACAAAGGATAACCATGTACAGATGTGGTGCTATAGATAAGACAAAAGGACCTAAAAAGTTAAATGAATAATCGCTAAAATCTTTTTCTTTTTTTTTCCTATGAACTCCGATCGCAAAAATCTTTATATTTAGTAGAAAATGCACGGATCAATTCAAGTCTGGTCCATTCATCCAAATTCTATTTTGTGGATCTTCAATTTTTTGTACTAAACATACCTGCCGTTGTCGATTAAACATTCGTTGAACTTAATCTACAATCACTAAAGTGAGACTCGTGTTGAAATATAAACGGAAAATTAAGTCATTTGACTTATACTTTAAAAAAATCATTTAGTAGAAAGGTTGTGTACATATATAGACGACACAAATATATCGTCTGATATATCAGTCATATGGGTGTATATTAGATTACACAAATATGTGTTCTTACTATATATCAGACGACACATCAATCACATTAGACATCTATCATCTAATGTATCTGTCTAATGAGTATACATTAGATGACATAAAAATATGTCATTTTATTATATATCAGACGACACATATATGTCGTCTCAGTATAGCATTAAACTACATATTTAATGATAATGATTTCAGTTGACAAGACAAACCAACGACAAAACAAGCCCAAAATCCGATAATTTTTTTACAGTATGCATAATTATATTTAACGATCACATCGTGTGGTGTCGATTGAGTACGATGCATTTTCTCCATAGTCGCTTCAAAAAGTTACAAGTGTAAGTGAAATGTAATGTAAATGTTATATTATATTAGTGGCGACTTTGGTGATCGACAACCTAAGTAACTAACATAGTCGATCGGCACCGGGCGATGTGATATGTATATTTATTATTGTATCCAGTCAAAATTTCATCAATTTCGGACTTCGTTTGACCGTTAATTTCACGAGTCAACATAAGAATGCGCGTTTTTACTAAACGGACACCCTTTGACCGGAGCCGTCCGAAATTTTTTTTTTTCGATTCAACCGCACACCCTAGTTCGGTAATATTGTGTGGTAATGAACATGTAATCCCCATTCAGCCATCAGTCCCCGGCGATAGGTCTACCCAAATGGCATAATATAAGCGTTTTAAGTTGACCGGACAAACCGACGGTCAAACAAGCCCGAAATTCGGTAATTTTTTTACAATATGCATAATTATATGTATCGATCACATCGTGTGGTATCGATTGAGTACGATGCATTTTTTCCATATAGTCGCTTCAAAAAGTTACAAGTGTAAGTGAAATGTAATATAAATGTTAATACTATATTAGTGGCGACTTTGGTGATTGACAACCTAAGTAACTAATATAGTCGATCGGCACCGGGGGATGTGATATGTATATTTATTATTGTATCCAGTCAAAATTTCGTCAATTTCGGACTTCGTTTGACCGTTAATTTCACGAGTCAACATAAGAATGCGCGTTTTTACTAAACGGACACCCTTTGACCGGAGCCGTCCGAAATTTTTTTTTTCAATTCGACCGCACACCCTAGTTCGATAATATTGTGTGGTAATGAACATGTAATCCCCATTCAGCCATCGGTCTCCGGTGATAGGTCTACCCATAGGGCATAATATTAGAACTTTAAGTTGACCGGACAAACCGACGGTCAAACGAGCCAAAAATTCGATAATTTTTTTTATAGTATGCATGATTATATGTAACGATCATATCGTGTGGTGTCGATTGGGTACGAGGCATTTCCTCCATATAGTTGCTAGTGAACTCCGGAACTAGTGACTTTAGCGGTGTTTTTAGAAAGTATGTATATATTGAGTTTATGGTTAGCCTCCACAAGTTTGGGTGAAGGAATTGAAATAAAACAAAATAAAACAGTAATATGGTAACAAATGCAACCTTGATGATGCACAGATTTGAGTTAAAAAATCATAAGTTATTGAAAATTCCTTTTTACGTGATTTCAAGACTTGAATGGTATATATGATAACAAAAAAGTACAATTTATATCAAATTTAAGATTGAGTTTAAAATTGATCTGCTGCATTTACTGATGTAGTCCATCAACTTCTAAAATCCATAACTTAAACTATAAAAATCTATTTCAAATTATTCCAACCCTGAGATGTTATATAGAACATCTACTACAACATTCAAGAAGACACCAAATTCAAATACTAAACGAAATTGCACAGTTTCATATTTAAAAGGAACCAGATGTACTATTCATAATACTGTTTTACAAATACAGAAACTTAACTTCAAAAAATCATAATTTAATGTATAAATATCTTTTCATGAGGTCAGTTATAGTTCTTAAATGATCTTTAGCATGTCTGCTACAACTTTGATGAAGATAACAACACTAAAATATAAACTGACATGTACAATTTTGTAGAAATGAGCTGATAAGTCTAAAACTCAGAATAACATATTTGCAGAATTTCATGATGCAGATCCTTACCTTTGAGAAATCATAACATAATCTTGGAAGCTCCTATTAAAGATATTTCAATTCTGAAATGATCATTAGGATGTCTCCTATGATTTATGTGAGGAGACCTACTTCAATTACTGAACGAAAAGTACAATATTTTAGTACTATAATATGTTTCCAATACTAGTCCAATACTAGTAACTAGCACTACGATATGTTTCCAATTACAGACACCCGATGATAATACAAAAATAGACATCGGGAATGCACTTACCAGAAGCACAATTAGAAATCCTAAATTAATAGAAATGCATTTAATGCGTCTGATGCATTATACAAAACAGTCATCAGACTAGAACTAGTTTGATAGAAATGCACTTACTAGAAGCACAAATAAAGTCCTAATTTTGATTGAACAAACCTGGTCCATACATCTGTGGATAACCACTTGCGAGATTTCGCATTCCATTAAAGTGCACGCCAGCTAAGAGATTTTGCATTCCTGGAGAACCTTGGTATCCTGGAAGAAATGAAGACCGGTGAACTTGTTCCTGGGATGCAATTGTGCTTGAGGGGCTAGCTTCATTGGCTTGTGGGAAGTTACATTCGCCTCTACCTCCACCATCAATTTCATCCTCTGACGATGAACCGCTTGTCATTGAGGTGTATCAACACGGGGACTCGATAATCGATCTTTTCCACATCGCTGTTTGTTATGCCCATAACCACCACACTTGCTGCATTTTCTTCCTTGTTTCTTTGTAGTATGTGTTGGCTCTTTTTTTCTTCCCTTTGCCTTTAACAATATTTGGGTCTCTAATAAGGTTGTCATGACGTCCCCGTTCATCTTGCTGCCTATGAACTTCCGAAACAGTAAACATGGCGTCTATCTTTCTCTCCAATTTAACAATTTCTTCGCATACCATCTCATATGTTTCCTTTGAAGAAGAGGCACGAAATGACAGTTTGCTAAACATGTCACTTACATAACCAAATCTTAACTTCGAGTCTGCCTCATTTTTATCACCAGTGAGCCTGCGTGTATCAAGCTTACCAACATCTGCTTTGTCAATAATCCTCCAACGTTTCATGATCAAAGAAGTAGGAATTTTCAAAATTCCCTCTTCTTTCAAAACATTGAAGATGTGACAACATGGTATCCCCTCGTACTCCATCTTTTGGCAAGAACACACAAACTGTGGGCCACCTTCCCCTTGGGAGTACACCACTTCAAAACTTTGTTCTGACCTGTTGTGTTTCCACATGATATATGTCTTGAATCCATCAGATTGCACAGCAGGTTTAACGCATAGTCCACCCACCCTCTTTAACTCTTTCTGGACTAGAAAAAACACATTGTCAGTGTAGATCTTTGATGCATCATCCTCCATCTCGCGAAGTTGTGTTTCCAGTATATGCACAGAGTGCCTACAATTGAAATCAGCATCAGAATACTTGGCTCTCAATCTTCCTTGTGCTCTTACAATGCCTGGAACCACCTCAATCAACTTCAAACCATTCATGAAATCCTTCATGTAGGCATTCATTCCCTCACAACGTTGCGTGCTCCGCATTCGTGCAAAATGCTTTCCTTTACAATAGGCTTCGACCCACTTTTGGCGTTTTCCATACATCATGTCAAACCATTTAGTGTTCTTGGGGGAAAAATCTTGAATCATATCTGACCAAGATCTATCAAACTCTTCTGGTGTGGTCGACTTCCACATAATCTTGTCGAATCTTTTTTTCAAATTCGGATCTTTGACATTCTTATTCACATTTTTCCCTATGTGCCATGAACAAAGTCTATGAGGACATCCAGGAAGCACAATCTCAATAGCCCCACGCATGGAATCATCACTATCAGTAAGAACCGCAATCGGTTTCTTGCCATTCATTGATGATATAAAAGTTTCCAAAGCCCATACATATGTCTCAGTAGTCTCATCAAGGAGAAATGCACACCCAAACACAATACTAGTCAAGTGGTTGCTCGAACCGACAAACAAGAGAAGTGGTTTTCCATAACGGTTGGTCTTATATGTGGAATCGAACAACAAAACATCTCCGAAGTTTTCATAATCAATCAAGGAACGAGTGTCTCTCCAAAACAGGTTGCACAACTTGTTTTCCTCATCTAAACTGAACTTACAATAAAAATTTTCTTCTCCCCCAGATCTCCCATTCAGATAAGAAAGCGCGGCCTCAACATCACCATCTAACATGATTTCACGTCTTGATGCATCAAGCTTGTTATACAAATCTTTGATTCTGAAGCCAACACTTACATATCCCCCAACCTTGTCGACTAAGTACTCAAATGCATGACATGTACGGATTGATGCATTGTGAAATGCTGTCACTTGGGCTACATCAGAATCCTTACAATTTCTAGCAGACCTCATATGATGTGTTAGAGCAGGAAGTACTAAGGGATGGTTGTGATCTGTATAAAACTTTGTCACCACATATTTCTTCTTGTCTCCACAATAATTCACCTTAAATACACATTGGCACCCAACTCTAGTCACTTTTTGTGGCCTTCGAACCCTTTTTGCATTTTTATCAATTTTTCTAAACCCTTGACATGAGCAAAACCATTGGCGACTTGATACTGTCATGTCCTTTTTGCATCTCAGTGTGTCCCTTCTCACACAAAATCCAACAACAAGACCATAATCAAAGTAAAACTTATCTGCAGCTTCTTCTGTCTCAAAACACTGCCCAACAACGTCAATTGTACGCAAATCAGTAAATAATTTCCCATTATACTGTTGTAAAGGTTCACTCACCTCAGACTGTTCACTTTCATTCACAGGAAGAATTGTTTCCATTACAAATCTTATCTACCAATCCTCCTCTTTGAAAAATTCCAAGAAATGCTACAAAACAATAGACAAAACTAGTTGAGGTAAGTGCATCAAGCTAGTTTAGAAATGCAGCTACCAACTCATTGAAAAATCATGGTGCTTCAACCAAATAGACTCAAAACGATGGAAATCACCCTCTCCACAATTTTGTTCATAAACACAGAGAATGAAGATGTCTCCCACCTATAAGCACTCAAAATTATCTTGTTGCATGATGCAAACATCAACAATGGACTGCCTTTGTATATGAAACTATTCATTTATATACGGCCTAACATTCACGGTGTACATGTTATGAAAACACAAGTAATGCAATGAAATATAACAAATTTACCCCAACATCTCCATACAAATATATATTAAAACAAACAGACATGATTGCAAATAAAAGCCAAACCATACTAGAATCGAAGAGCCAAACACAACTAACAACTTGATGAGACTAAACCAATTAGAACCGAAGACCCACTTAACAACCCAACACCCAATTTGAAATGAAATTCAAACCCTAGCTAGATAAAATCACAAATCAGCCATGACGAAAATAGAAATCAATTAAACCCAGAAAGATAGAGACGATATGGTTTACCTGCTGCTTGAGAATCGATTTTCCAGAATATGATGAAGCAAACTTTAGCTGAAACCCATAAAATTGATGGAGGATAGGCTTCTAGTTCTTCGTCGGCCGAGCAATCTCAAACTCTAATATGAAATTAATGTCAATCATCAACCCCTCCCCATTCACGATCGCGTCAATGTGCTTAAGGCTCCCTATAGTTGGGTCGGAAATACTGAAATTGAGAGTGATGAAACTCCAACTCACCAAATACAAAATAAAAAAAAACAAAAAAATAGGGAGAGTGAGAAGACTACCTGCACGTGTGGGGAAATCGGATACATTCGGTGCCCATTCGGTGAGTGTTCTCAATTTTCTTTCACGTGCCTGGCGCGTCAGACACTGTAGCTGTTGTATCTTATACAGAGATGTACAACAGACAAGCCCGTCACACGGACCCTGCTCGAACAACTGATAAATGTGATGGCAATGTGGTGGAAACTTTAGAACAAATTGGCAGACTTCCAGAAATTACAGAAATAACAAAGTAATTTAAATCAAAACATGCTTTCGGTGGTGGAATCTCTATGCAATTAAACAAAACATATGCTTTTAAGCATCAGACATTTATATGATGGAAATATTACTACAAAATTTGCGTAGCCTCGGAAGCTAGCTCCAC
Organism: Argentina anserina; assembly: GCF_933775445.1. NCBI lineage: Eukaryota > Viridiplantae > Streptophyta > Magnoliopsida > Rosales > Rosaceae > Argentina > Argentina anserina. The sequence goes on along the minus strand of NC_065873.1, from coordinate 7,833,355 downwards.
AAATTCTCCAGATCAAAGTGCATACTTCAAGCTGCACTTTCGGCACGTGATGACGACATGTCTGCAGCACGACTTGAAGTGGGGGCATTTGTAGACACATGAAATTTAATGAAGTAAATTATCTTCGTTAAATGATTAAATCGACCAAGAACCCGACAAAATTGCACACGTGGCCCAAAAGTCAACAAAGTTGGTGCGGATACGAATAAAACTCGTGTCAACACATAAACGGATGATCGTAATTGAAGCTACGTGATTCCGACGTAAATCGGAAAATTGAATGTCATTGATGATTCGAACTGGTAATCGGATATTTGATTAAATTAATAAATTACTTAACAGTTATAATTAAGTCAATTATTTTCCGTTTAATTTAGTTATGAGAATAACTAATTTTAAATTAATCAGAAAATACATATTGATTTAATTATATAATTAAAGAAATTTATTATTTTAGTGTCATTAAAATATTCTACAAAATAGAAACCTTGACACTATAAATACCCCCTTCAATATGAAGAGAAGTGACTGGAGAAGAATAGAGAAAATCGCTTGAGCAAGATCACTCTCGACAAATCCCGAAGTCTCCCAAGTCCACGAAGAATCATCAAGCTGCCAAATCGATCGTTCTTCATCAAATCCAAATCCAAACTCAAGTCCACGAAGAATCGTCAAGCTACCAAATCGCTCGTTCTTCATCAAATCCAAATCTAAACTCAAGTCCACGAAGAATCGCCAAGCTACCAAATCGCTCGTTCTTCATCAAATTCAAATCAAATTCAAACTCTCAAGATCAAGTGCACGTCACCCTTGAGACAAGTCATATACGGAGATAGAATCAGAGGAGTTCACAAACATTGTAACCCCGCGCTTGATATTCAATAAATCACACTTTATTTGTACACGTGTCTGCATTCTTATTTGTTTTCAGATTCGCGTTCTACACTAATATTTTAGGAAGTGAGGGGATTGAGGTGGACAATCTTACTGAAGACGTATTAGATTTGAGATTGCATGATCAAATGGATGAAGAAGAAAGCTTCACTTGAGAGAAGCAGTGGCGTAGCCCGAAATTTTAGTTAACTGGTGCATGATATGATTTTTTTTATGTAATACATATGTATGTATTATTGTCATATAGAGTACAAGTAGGATTTCATATGCATCACATTATTTAGAAATAGAAAACAAAAAATTGAAACTACAACATTTTTTATATAATTTAATTATTTAGTTCTCTTTATATAAAAAAAACTAGTTTAATTAAATTATACTAGTAACTATATTTGGGGTCTTAAACCTTCATTTTTAAAGGTTCTAAAGCTAAAGAAAAGTATATGCAGTTATATATGCACGTATTGTTGTGAAGGGTTACTGGTGCAAAACCAAAAACACGCTAAAGCTAGGTGTCGAACTGGGCACCAGCTATTTATCATGAAAACTCCAAACCACTAAAGCAAATAGACAAATAGAAACGCTTATCAACTATAAATTATATCAAATGTTACTGGTGCACAAGAGCCAGGCTCCAATGTGGCTCCGTCACTGGAGAGAAGCATGGTGTTGATGTAAAGGCTAGGGAGAAGACACATTACGTAGTTTGCAATGTATCTTACATGGTCTCAATCAATTCGTTGTTGCACTTATAAACATGCGCTTAATTCAAACACGTAGCATGATATTGATTGTTTTTAGCAACCTTTATGTTTTTGAGAAGTTTTATGAGCACCATTATGGAGTAACACATATTTTGTTTCAAAATAACAACCAAATGACCCTTATCTACACTAATAAACGAAACCACTTTGTCAGTCAAAATGGTTTCAGGAAACTTCTTATACAATATATTATATTAAATCAATTTTAATATTAGAATAATATTATGATAAATAAATGAATACTAATAAACTAAATAAATACTGATAACTGGATTATTAAATCACAAGTATCGCAGGAAGCTAAGCATCACCACAATTGTTCTTTACTTCTTTTTGCCTACAATTGTATCAAACACTACGGTGAAAGAGCCGAAAAATATAACCAAGAAGACTGTTGGCATAGGCTTATGCCCGCCATAATCAGCACAACTATCAGCGCATTAAGGCTAATAAATAGCCCAGTCTCGCAATACTAAGAGTGAGCCAGCCGCACTAGCTATGCAATGGGCCGCCCCGCGGCCCGAACCGACTACAGACGCCCCCTCACGCGCATCCGAAGAAAGACTCCAGAGAACCACCTTAATTGGACCTTGTCCCACACCGGAAGAGGAGTAAATGATCTACCTCGACTCAACAATAAAAAGTCAAACCTCTGACCTTATAAGGTAAGTACACTACACCCGTTATTGTTACTCTGCATAAGTTACCATCAGCCTAACTTGAGCGTCGGAAAGTTGAAGACCACGCCGCCGTGGTCTCCACTTTGACGACTTGTGCCATTTGTGATAAAAAGGGACAATGAGTACGACGTACTGCATCTGCAAAGAATACAACGCATCACATTAGTATAATTCACTACATTAACACATACAATTATAAGCGTGGGGATAAGGACTATATGTTAGTTTTGCTTGTAGAAGATTAGATCCTTGCCGAGTTACTTCAATAATTTCCCCATTTGATGGAAAATATCTATCAAGCATTATACATAATTGTAGCCCGCAGTAAAAGGCTACAACAATCCAAGCATCAATGTTGAGGAAATATTGACCCGAAGAATTTAGATGATTTGAGTGTGTAATTTTTTCCTAATGCCAAGACCACCTACCATCGTAATTTTTAATAATCTCATTTACTATTATTTGATTGGGCGTGCACCGTTCATAGGTCATGCTCCACGGACTATTAATTTGTGTTTATAAGTGGATGGAATTTTTTGTCAGATAGTAGTGTGAATGTCACACCAGAGTTCAATATGTTTTCGATCGGGATTAGCCATCTATCCTCCCTATCTAAATCACTGATTGATTTTCAATTACCTAACCGGCTGGAGCAGTGATGAACAACTCCGGTTCCTGACAAATATGTATAATTGTGCACAGATCAACCGAAACAAGAGGAAATTATGGCAGATGCGTATCTGGATGGATGCAGATAGGAGGATCCTCTAGATAACATGATGTTAGAGTAATTTCAGCCTTGGGTTGTAACATTTGACTGTTGATAGATGCAGGGTTTTGTCGATGAAATGATATTACTATCAATATACTAGAATTTTACCCGCGCGTTGCTGCGGTTCATTTCTAGATTGACTAATGATGAATCAACTACCCAAGGAACTTAGGAATACGGAGCATGATCAAACAAAACACGCAAAGGTTTAAACAAAAGCATTATTCGCTTAGTTATATAAAATGACATGATAATGTATTCAGATATTTACAAAAATGTGGATCATCTTATAGCTTTTTCATCAAAGTAGAGCAATTGTTTCCACCGACAACTACAATCTCTCTATACGTGCACAAAGTGAGTTGGTTCCTCGACTCAAAGAGGAGATTTGCTAGGAATATAGCTAAGCTAAAGCATTTCAGAAGTAGCTCAATCAAATCTTGTCATGTTCCACATTGTTCTAAAATAAAAGCACCTAGTGACAGCAACCTTCATTCTAATCAAGCTCTTACCCCTGCATCAATAAATTTTAGCAGTTACTCTAACATCTTATAAAAAAGAAACTACATTATCAAAACACTTGACCATTTTCCGTTCTCTCTAAGGCTCAGAAACATGTGAAATTAAACACATGAGTGTTCCAAGTTTTCAAAAGCAGAACCTGTGTCCTAAGAAAATCAACGATGCCAATACCCCAATTAAGAATGAAAGTTGGAAATAAACATAAATTTTGTCTCCAGTATTTTCAATAGGTTAACAGCACATTTTACAACTAATAAAATAATTATGGAATTCAATAATGAACTTAAAGTAGCTAAATGCTGGTTTGTGATGTTTTTACAATATTTCAAAAAGTTCAGAAGCTCAATATTCATGCTTGGTGTTCAACTATAGACTTTCCTAAAACCTTTGGGGTAGTCTCCTAATTGTAGTGGAATTTTCAGGGAACACAAAATGTTTAACATTCCCATTGAGTAAATGAAACATATAATAAAGATAAGTAAACATGTTAATATCCAAATCTATTAAATCTACCACTCATTTTATATGCATGATGAATCAAAGAAAAAAGCTTGAAAATATAAAATACATACTTTCAACTGTGCCCAGAATTCCACTGAATTTCAAATTCGTCGTTGTAATCACCATCTTGGTTCCACCTAGGATTAAAGGATCGAAATTCATATGTGCAACGACAGTTTCTGATGCCAGCTTGATATAGGGAAATAACTATAACTATACCTACAATAAAAACAACTGGAGGTGCTCATCACAACAGAAATAAAAAAATCTCAGTAATGTTCATGTACAAAACCGACTTATCTCAATGACCCATAATTCATATCATAGAGTTTTAAAAAGATTTTACCTTGACGATTGAGATTTTGAGATGAGGTGCCCAGTGCGTTGCAGCGGGTTTCATGACCGGTATGATAATTTGATCCTTTCTGCTTAATATGTATCAACTATAAAGTTGCAGTTTTCAGTGACGTTTTTTAAATCAATATATGCAAAGTATATGTGGGCAATATGTTTAATTACTACCAATATATACAAAATATAGGGATGATATGTTCATCTATTATCAATGAAGACTATCCTAATATAATCCAGTACAAACCAAAACCATTCCCTCCCATTCTCCTTACTGTACAGTTGCTAGGCTCCACCTTACTCACTCAATCACAGACTTTTCCTCCAGTAGATAGGATCATTGGCTCCCTCAAAACTGGATTTCACCATGAAAAGATGTTCAGTGTAGAATCCGAAAGAAATGATAAACAAACATATGTCATTCCATTTCAACATCAGATAATGTGAAAAAAGGCTCATTTTCAAAATATAGATCATTGGTCAATTATAATGTGCTTTATAATTACGATAATATTGAAGTATTTATCAATGTCTTCTAACTTTTCCTACTTCAAACACTTTTTATATATTAATCTTTGATATCCTTAACAGCCAAAAGCATCTGAATGTAATGAACTTCTAAAGAATAGTGTTGTTTCTATCCAGAAAATAAATTGCTAAGATCTCTGTCCACATATTGAAAAAAAAACGTTTTACCTTGCATAGCTTTCATTTAATCATGCTATTTTCAACAACCAAATTCCAAAAATAATGAGCTGATGCAAATTAAGTAGCTAAAGAATTAAACAAATAATCATTAACAAAATTGTTTTCCCATTCTTGTTACAACTCTAATTTTCATATCCTAGAGGTAAGCATTCTAATTAAGATCAATTACAAAAAGTTTCAGGTTTCTCTTCAATTTGGATGTTAAATTTATTATACACTGACCACCAACTTTATAACAACCCATTTTTCACAACTTCTTTTAAAAAAGGGAAGTAATGAACTTCAAACACTTTATATATTAACATTTGCTATCCCTAACAGCCAAAAGCATCTGAATGTAATGAACTTCTTTGGTATTCTCAAATAATCAACTACACTCACTCGCTGTCGTGCATCAGTGAGATTTGGTATTGTTGGTCTGCTTGAATTTGGGGTAGTTGATCGACTTTTTCTTAAGAGTTGTCAGCCTACTTGCAAGAGATCCAGACCGTAAAAGTGAGAACTGATGAGGTGAATCTGTTGCTTATCTGCCGATAGCAAACACATCATAAGCAGATTGTCACATAGGAAATTCATTATAAAGGCATCAATGTCATAATTTCCAAGATGGGAACTCACCTAATTCTTTCTTGGGTATGCTAGATGTAAATGAAAAAACTGCAGGTCTTTGAGGTTGCGGAGATGAGGATCGCCTTCTACTCCACATGACATGACTATATTTATAATGATCATCATCATAAACACACGACACACTAAAAGATTCTACATTAACCTTTACCTGACTGTAGTCGGTGGTGTTTCTCTGATTGTAGCACGAACACCTTTGCAAATTCCAATCAGAATTCCATAAGAAAAACTAAAATTATGTTAAACTCTTGCCTTACTCATATGCAATTTTCCAATAAAACATAAGAGAACGTAAAGCAGATTACTATTCTAAACCAAAAATGCCTCTCATCTTCATCGTCTAAATTGCATCCTTCGTATTAAGATATAGTTTTGTTGGATCCTCCCATGGTCCGACCATAAACAACATAGACTATTAGGTGACGGATACCTTGTAGCAACATGACCAAAAAATTTATTAAATTTAATTAACTTGCAGCCGTCTTTCCTCTGTTTCGACGGATTAGCAATCACCAAATCACTGTTTTCACCAACTCTATGGTGATCTGCTTCTGGTTTTGCCCAAGAAGGAATGACTGTATTTGATAGTACACCCTGACATTACCTTGAAGACAAAAAAGTGTCGTAATCAGTTTAAGGTGCACTGGAATCTAAGTATGGCTATAGCATGTATATTTAAATATGTACCTTTCAGATCCTGCACCTCAATGTACCGCTTTTAATTCCCAACCAGAAGTACATGGTACTTATCAGCTGCATCTGCTAATGATCCTCTGAGCTTCAATCCTATTGAAGTTACAAAAGCATACTCTTAGTGAAAAGATGACAACCCTCAAATGAACAAACAGAATACATGAAGTTGTAATAGCAGAAGATGTAGATAGCTTTGTTTTGAATTAGCTTTGCAATTAGAATATGGTCATATATCATTAGCTTTATTGATTTATCATGATCACTCAACCATGAACCCGCCTCAGTTAATTCAACACTCAGCCAAATGATCACTCACCTATCGCCAAATGGTGATGTATCATTTGTCTCTATTTCAACCATATATGTTCTCTCATCTTGTCTTTCCAATTCACTGTATCTTCCTCTTTTTCATCACTCTGAATTTTGAACAAAAAGTTCTTCAACATCAGATTCCAATCAGAATACGGAAAGGATCAAACCCAGAAATTAGAAAGACTGATCAGAACCTACATCATCGAAACCCCAAGTCAGTTATATATAATGACATGATTCAAAGCACACAAACACAATCACCAAGGAGAACAGAAGGGAGATAAAGAAGAAAGATTCGTAGATAAAGCAACCCAATATTTGTTTATCAGGTTTCCAATTTAGCAGTTCGTCTCCTTTGACCGACATTTCTATCGATGGCGAGCCAAGAAAAAACCCAAAATCTTAAGAGCCAATCCAAAGTGCCTTTCCTCTTTCCTTCCTCTCCTCTGCACCTTATTTCCTCCTATTGGCAAAACCCAGATCAAAACCGTCCTCAATCTCCCTGATGACTTTCTTCATTTCTTTCATCCCCACGCACTCGTAGTACTGCCCAGGCATCGTGAAGAAGAAGGTTGAAGCCTCAAATCGCTTCCGCTACCAGGGTTCTGCCCCGCAAGCAAAAGCTTCTTAGAGAGAGGATTAGTATGAGGGAAATAAATCTCTGAGGAAGAAACCAAGATTTCTATGGAAGTTTCGGGATGGCGAGCGAAGCAGTGAGGGTGGGAGCAGAGGAAAAAAAATGACGCGTGGCGAGCATCACTGTCATTTACTATACCTAGTTGAATGGCATGAACGCAATTAAGAAAAGATACATGGCACATCCGTAATTTCCGTGCGAGCTGGGAACAGTGCTTAGCTACAGGGCACCGACCAACTCAAAAATAGTATATAGTAAATTGGGATGTTAAATTCATAACATATATATCAAAAACATGAATGGCAAAAAAAGAAGAAGAAAAAAGCCGGAACTCATTATCAATTTTCTTAAAAACCAAAATCAAACCAAATGGCCCTTACTTTAGATGAGTAATCATGATTATTTTGGTGTGACCGTGTGACCAATAGTCTAATATCACGTACTTGAGGCCCTCTCATCTATTGGTTATTAATTCCCAGCCGTCCGATCTGCATCAGACGTCCAGTAACAATCTCAAGTGAAAGCTGAATGAATAAGTAGATCAAAAGCACGACCTGCGATCAAAAGGAGGTTTCTCCATGTTGGAAAATCCCAACATCCATTAAACGAGAGAGATGAATAACGTAGGCGAAGACCCAAATCAAAACCCTAAACCTAATCAGACCAGAGGCTCAACAAAGGGAAGGTCCTGCAAGGGTTGCCTCTATTACTCTTCTGTTCAGAAATCCAAATCCAAGTACCCAACTTGCGTTGGCTTCTATAAAACTCTCAATCAAGGTCTCTCTCTCTCTCTCTCTCAACATCTCAAAAGTTGATCCATTTTTCTCAAGATGGTTGAGATTTCTCTGTGTTATGATTTTCTGCTTCTCAAAATGATTAAATGCATTATCTGAATTGATCTGCAACTTGAATGCAACTAAATGAACTAATGTATGAAAGATGTAATCTTTTTATTGATGCCTGTTGCCTTTACTACTAGCACATTTACTAGGCTCATATGATGCTCAAGTGTTTTCAATAGAGATATAAATCTCTAATCTTTGCGGACTATAGTCTTTGAGGTGCGTAGTTATCAACTTATGAAAGTAGTGATTTTTTATATGCGTTTTGGTGCTGAGTGAGGGTTCATTTGTTTTGTTAGACATTTGTAAGACATGTGCTTATTTGTGTTTATGGCCAGTCCCCAGCTATATTGTGGGAGAGACGGAGTTGGAAGCTTCAAAAGCCGATCGTAGCCTTACGGATTTTAAGTATGGGTGCGTGGGTTACTCGGTGTTCTTAGACAGGAAAGATTCAAGTGATCCACATAATAAACAGGTGGAACTGCCATTTTGTGTTGGTCTTGAGGTGGTATATCTTGACTCTACCTTTTTCTTGTTTTCATGATTTATGAGGTTCTTATGTAGTACTATTTAAATTGCATTTATATATGTGAATGCCGTTTGAAATGTATGTGGTTGAATAAATCTCATATACATAACGCGTTAAAACGGCCGGAAAAGACCCATGATAGGGATTTATACGCGAGAGGTCCCTAACGGGGGTTCCGGGCCGCGGAAATGCCCTTGTCGTGGATCCTGCCTTGCGCGCAATTTGTTTGACCTCTCTCCTTACTGTTCTTGAGTGTGCATCTTTATTCCAATACCTTTCTAGCTTTGGAAACAAAATGCAAATTTAATTTTTTTCAAGAACTTGCAACAGTTCCCATGAAGGAAGATGGGGTGGGACTGTTCTACTAGTTTAGAGCACTTTGCCCTCTTGCTAAATGGGGGCTTCTAGCTTTAGTTCTACTTTGTTGGCAAGAACCAGTGTTAGGAGCAGAAATGTGTAGTCCCAATCAGACCTGACAAATCTATTGGTACAATACCTTCCTCCCCTCACTAAATGAGATGTTTTAGTAGGTATCAGTTTGTAGGAGCAGAATTGTCTAAAGCTTTTAAAGTTAGCATTCAATGTTGTGTAGTATCATGCTACTCCAATTTAAGTGTGTAAATATGTTTTGGTTCTCATTACTTCAACTGATTCTGCTCGTGTTAGGTATTATATGATAAAAGACCGGCAGGTCAGGCTCATCCTCCTACTCCTGCTCATAACAGTGAAGGTATGTGTAGTTTTTCTTTCTTTATCTTTGAATATATCTGTAAGTTCTTGATGTTGATCAGGCTTTGATGCTAAGTTTATCATATTTTTATATATCCATGTTACAAAATTGGAGTGCATGATTGTTCATCGTTAAAGTTCTCTCTCTTTCTCGTATTTATGAGACGTGGCTAAACTTAGATGTAATTGTCAAATATAACTAGGCTGAGTAGCTAGCTGAATCCAATTGTTTAGCCTTTCCTAAAAGTGAACTGGATGCCAAACATTATTTACACTAGCATATGCAAGTGCACATGTACTTCAATCTCTGAAAGGAGTTTACTTATACTTCCTTAACTACTATTATAGGTGAAGTTGGTTAGAGTTCTAAAAGTTGTATTTAGGTGATTCCATCTGCAATATGATTCTTCGGACATCCTATGACGGCATCTCTATTTAACAGCCGACTGAGTTCTCCCACTATTCCTGATGTTGATGTATTTTTCACCTTTTGGTGTATGAATATTCCTCGTCAATGATTTGCTTTTCATTCGGCTACCAAAGTGCTTGGTAGCTTAAAAGCTATTAGGTCAGCCCTGCTATTTGACAATGGTTAGCCCCTTCCCCAATCAGTTTAGGCTTTTAGGATAGTGGTAAGCCAATAAAATGTTATCCTGATATTAGAGCAATTACCAGATGTTGTATGCGTCTCAAGTATATATTACCTATTTGAACAAAAAAAAAAAACGCATGTAAGAATTGCCAGTTACCCTCAAATTATCTGTGTATAGTCCCTCGACATATATATCCGCGTGAGGTATTGACCAGTATTCCTATGTCAAGTGGGACTGTTATTTAAGCCTCTTGAACAGTATTCCTATTGCCTCTTGACCTGAAAACTTCCTATTTATATACTGGTGACAAACTTGGTATCAGCGATAGGGGAGTGTAGGAATGGTGGTGCATAAACACTTACAGTTTCTGAATCCTAATTGTTGGAATGTGATTGAATCAATTTTATTTGGAAGAAGTGAACCGGAAGTCTTTGAAGGAAAAGGATGAGAGGATGCTTAAAATCATTAAAGTTCTTTGCTGTACTTAATGCTACAAGGGAATTTCACTGTTAATTGGGGGCTTCAGTCAATTTGTGACCGCGGCTTTGGTTTTCTTTGTATTTTCAATTTACAGAAGTCACTTCCACGCTTGATGGCGTGGTTGTTTGATTAGAATTGGCATGGTGTGGCTTTCTGGCTGTTCTTCTACTGCTAGTAATCTTTCATTCTGATTAATGATGATTCACTTATTGATAATAAAGAATGATAAACACGGGTCCATTGTGAAAGTTTGGGGCTTCAAGAGGGTTGAGAGAGGGAGATCCATTGCTTATTTATATTGTTATCGATTGTATGGATAGAATAGTGGACAGAGCCAGAAAGAGGCGTTTAATAGAAGGTTTGAGTGTGTGGATGGGGACTGGGGAGAGAAGAAGTCAATATGCAGATGCTTTCCAGAACTTGGCTGCTCTCTCAGAAGTACTCAGTTTTTGTTTTGTTTTTTTGTTTGTTCTATTCTGTGTTTTTTGTTTGTTTGTTTTCTTTCTCCTGCAATGAAACTAATACGGAGATATGTATGATAACTTCCATTAACACATAAATTATGGGAGCTTCATCTACTTTTCTCTCTTGATGTTCCCACCTCTCATTCAATCTGCATGTTTTCAGATTTCCACAGAAAATATATTCTATAATAGTTTCAATCTCTAGATCTACCCTCTAAAGGAAAGGGATTTCTTTCTTTCTCTAACAAAAAAAAAAAAGGGTTCATGAACTATTATGGTACCTAGAAAGGATGTAGAATGTTGGATTAAATTGAATATCAGTATCGACATATCAATATTTGTATTATAACTCATGATAACTTGAGTCTGTAAAGGTCATGCACATCATTCTTCAACATTTTCCTCGCTGATTCTAGATTTGGATCATACTATGTGAAGTAGTTTCAGCCAATCTGGACTGGGTGTGTTTATCAAATACTCAGATGTAAGATTGTTTATAGGCAGAGTACTTCGGACCTTAAGATTGAAATGGGATTAATAGGTTGAAATGGGATCAATAGGTAGAAATTCTTTTCTATAGAGAAACTTTTCAAAGTATGGGCAGTAACTAGGTCCACTTTTCTTGCTGGATTTCTTGCTTGAGGTACTCAAATCTGTTAGTGTGCCTAGTATGTAGAGTTTCGGTAGAAGAATTTTTGTCCATAATAAAAGGTAGCAGAAACTAGAAAACCCAGAAGAAACCCTTTTGTGTAATTTGAAAGATCTTAGAGAGATTTGAGTATTAGTTTGGGTGTTTGGTCTGGACAAAATTTTGGCTGTTCTGGCCGTCGGTGAGTAGGGATATAAATGAGGGGTCGGGCACTAGTCTTTGGCCAAGTAAAATAGCTTAAATGGTTAAAACCAAATGTTACACAGATGGGGAAAGTATTATGAAATAAAGATGGAATGGTTTACGATTTGGGGAGTGCAAATTTCACTCCCCAAAATATTTGATGGATAATTCCATTCTTACACATTTTATCCCTCACTCTATGGTACAGGTGAGTGCCATAGATTAATGACCTGTGATATGGTGCAAAGGAGAAGGCCTATTTGTTTTCTCCTCACTGGTGTGTCAAGCTGGAGCTGAGATTGGGATCACCGTGTTTTTTAATTGTTTTCTTCTTTAAATTGCTCAACTGCTTTAGCTCTTGGAATAGTCTGTTCCCAGAAACTGTGTAGATGGTCTTACCAGCTGTGGGAGAGCAATACAAGCGTCGTGCTGCTACGCGAAGCAGTGGAGTACTGCACCCTAGATGGCGAGAGTATGGCTCTTGAGCAGAAAACAATGCACAATTTGGTGAAAAGAAGAAACGATTGGTGTTGGGAAGATGTAGTGATGTACTTTGATGACCATCTTCTGGGAAACCTGGCGGAAACAAAAGCATTTATGAGAGTTTGAGGGACTAGCTCCTTATGAACATCCATTTTTTTATTCAGATTTGATGGATTCGTTGTTTGCTGTTATTTTCTCAAGTTGGAGCGCTATGGTAGCTTCCTTTTTTTTTTTAAATGATTTTTTAATAGTTCTTTGTTGCTTTTGGTTGCACTTTCCTAGTTGCAGTCTCTGTTTTTTGCAAGTCTTATCCAATGCTGTGTTTCTCTTTTTACTGTTAACACATTTTATCCCCTGCTCAGAAAATTATAAAGTATATTTTTTATAACATTCATATCAATATTGTTCATTAAGCTGTCTTTCTCTTCAGACAATGTTCGGCCTATTCCTCAACCTCGAAGCTACAGACCACATTCAATAGGAGATGAGTACCTGACCAGGTAAAGATGAAATCTTTTTTGGTTTAAGAAAAAAGTCACCAGTAGATGTTTGAAGATTGCTTTTGCTGGCATTTCCAGATTTTTAACTTGTGTTTATTGCCCGAGACTTAAGATTTTAAGTATTAAAATATGCAGGTTTAAGAGGAATGCCGGCCTAGTAGCATCAGGTGTTGCTAGGAATTTGAATAGAGTAGGCAACCATATAAAACAGAGTGTGGATAACATCTTATTTGGAAGGTCCAAGTAACATTTCTGATTCAGGAGTAATACACATTTCTACTCAAATATGCGAAATCTAGTACCTGAATTAGCAGTACCCCAGTTCTGTAATTAAATTGATGTGTATCTCTTTCTTGTATCAATAACTTTATCATCAAGCAAAGCTTTTTGCTTTTTGTCAACCTGTTGTAGCAGTACACAGTCAAATAAATGTGATGAAGTTGAAATCATAGTCGGCATTGTGGCATGATCGATGGTTCTGGCACGATCCATAGAGAAAAGCATGGGTAGTCAGAAAAGCATTACCAGTGAGAAGAGAAAAGCTCAACTGAAATGATCGCCTAAAGCTGTTAACCTAGTAAGTAGTAGAGCAATGCAGGGCCCTAAACGGATTCTCTGAATTTGGGTTCTGCGAGCAAGGTCAAGCCACCAGAAAATAAATAACAGAGGTGAGAAGCGGCTGGCCGTGTGTTGTCGGCATTTTTGCAGCGGCATGGTGTCCATCCCAGGAAACGAGACTCTTTTACAGTGGCAGGTCAGGGGCCCTTCTGATGGTTCCAGGCGCTATTGTGGCTTAAGTTGGTGGTCAGGTCTGGAACAGAGGGATTGGAGATTTCAGCTTCATCTTTATTTATTAATTAAGAAAATTGAAAATAAAACAGAGCTCATGCATATACGCGTACGTGCTACCAGCAGGTAATCTGTAATAGTATATATGATCGAAGTCTGGTTGATGTATATTCGTTTTAACCAAATAAAACAGGGTTGTTGGATGGGAAATCAACTTGTAGCTAGCTCCTGCTGCAACTGAAACACTTCCGATTGCTTTCACAGACTAGTGAAAACCAAACATAAGTATTTAAATGAACCTCTTAACATTACAACTTGAAATAGTTAAAACACATCATAATATTAGGAAACAAATTTGTCGTCCACTCCTATCATATACACCACCTTAAATACATGCCAAGTGTCTTTTATAATACTGAAGTTATAAATTTGTTGAGAAATATTGCACTTGGCATTTATTTAGTGTGATGAACATAATAAGGGTGGGCGACAAATTTAATTCCATAATATTACATCCTGAAATTACAACACATTAATAAGAAATTAAATATAACAAACAGTCTGTAACCCACGAAGAAGACATATATGGCTTTAAATATATCGCTCTCTGGCCTATTTGAGTCCGCCTGAGTTCGAACTTTTTGCAGCAGGCTTCTTGACAACCCCGGGTTTTACACTATTGGACCCTATGTAGCTTTCGATATAGACTTTGCCCTATGGACCAGACTTCCACATATATGTATTCATGAACAAAAATATATGAATTCTAGGCTTCGTATTCTCATGGCTTCTGATAACTCAATTTTAATCACTAACATATATATAGGTAGCCAGGGCCGGCTCTGAGGGAGGGCAGCCAGTGCTACCGCACTGGGCCAGGGCCCAAAATTCCAATTTTTTTTTTCTGTTTGTCTATTTTTTCATGTGTGGTCTGGAGCTTTTTCTTTCCCTTCGGTTACTATCTCATTATCTCCTCTCCTATCAAGTCCAGTGGATTCGGCTTTACTCCAAACTCAGTATCTCCTATCTCAGTATCTCATCTTCGGTTTCTTTGTTTTGTTTGATTTCGATCTATAATTGGGTTTACAATGGATTAAATGATGCAGGAACACGCAACTGAGAACGTCTACATCAAGGTTCCCCAATTTCCGAAGGGGAAATTACATTCATTCTTTTACGAATTCTTATGATGCCTGGATCCGAATGATGACGGTTTTTCTTTATTCGATCTGTCTTGGATTGGTATTAAATTAGTGTTTTTTGACTTTTGTGTTTGTGTCTGAAGAAAATGGAGAGGGAGAGGCTGGAGAAGCTGAAGCAAAAGGCTGCTAAAGAAAGAGCTGAGAATGAGAAAGTAATTGCTGATAAGGTACGAATCGTAACATTGATATCACTTTATGATGAAATTGAAGAAATTTGGTGAGTTTTTTGTGTTTGTTTGGTGCAGGTGAGACTTCCAATTTAACACCGATGGCATTGTACAATGGGCAATCACCCTATTCCTCCCCTTCTCCCTATGATATCTTGTCTGCTCCTTTTGATATGTATAGACAACTTTATGAGAGGTTACAAGGTCAGAATTACAGTACTATGTTTGATGTTTTGTAGTGATAAGTAATGTTCAATGTTGATCATCAACCCATTTATGTACAAGGTTATGATAGCTTGTTGCTGTGTTACCTTGTCAAGTCCTATATGCTCCTTCTAGTATTACTCTACAAAGTTATGATAGCTTACTCTTAAAATGGCATCATTTCTGTCTACATATATGTAAGCCTGATTGCTATGATTATTTTTCTACAGGTGTCTACATTTCTCCTTTTCAAACCCCATCTGCCTCTCCTATCACTCATGTTCAACTTTATAAGAGTTTTTGAGGTTAGACTTGAAAGTGTTTCTTTAAATGCTTTGTTTGTGATCTATGGTGGTCTATGTTACCTTGAAGGTTAGACTTGCTGTTTTTACTTATCTATTTATTTTTCAGTACGAAATTAAAAGATGTAATAGAAGAGGATGATATTAGGAGCTGGAAAAAATTGCCAATGGCAAAGTTCGAGGCCACAGTTTGGTATGTTTTGGGTGAAGAAAATGTTAGCAAGGCTGACCGCCGATTGGTGATTATCTCTCTCTCATTCTTACTCTTCTGCATAATACTGCCTTACTTCATTAATCTGCAGTCTGCACTCAGTGATTTTAACTGATCCTGCTCTGCGTGTTAGTTGTTAAACAAAGTCCTACAAGATAATACAAGATGCTAAATTTTGCTACTTTTTTTTTTGGTAAAAGAAGAGAAATTTTTCCTCGTAAATCTTCACTATTATCCTTGCATAAGTTCATAAAATGATAAAATGATTTTGGACCACTCTGATCAGAACTTTTCGCTCATCAGGTTCTATACTTCTTAAATAGAGCAGACTTTACTGAATTATTCCTAGGATTATAAATGTGTTGCACTGTTTTGAAGGTCTTCAGATTTTAAAGAGAAATGTTAACCCATAACTGTTAGTATTGTAGGTGATATCGTTGTTTAAATCTCAATCAGTGTTTGTGATATGAGTAATACCTATGGCTTTACTAATGGCGTTTGTTGGTTTCAAGTGGCATCTTACCCATTAAAAGTAATCAGGAAACCAACTTTTTGGATATGATTTCCAATGCTTTGATTACATTATGTTCAAGGCTAAAGCTCCTACGGCTTTGTGTATAATTAACCATCTGCAATTATTTTCTGGAAATCATGTTTACTGTTTTTCTTGTCAAACATGAGGCACTTTAAACATATTCTATGAAAGTAAGCAATTTCCACTGGATTCTATGCACTTATTCTTGTTTTGGTTGATATGGCAATTTCTCAATTGAAAACCAGATTTGAACAAATGGAACTTTTTGAATCTATGTTTGGCCTCTTATTTGATGCATCACGGTTGATTGTATTGGATGATGAAGGAATGAAAAATTGTTGTCTAAACCTTGGAAATGCTTTGAAACATGGTGAGGATTGTGATATTGATGCTAAGGTTTTACTTTCAGAATTACAAATATTCAGGCGTGGGGATGAGCCTCCTAACATTGCACTTGGCTATGTTCCAAACCCCGAAAAAAAAATTTGTGTGTAAGGCCCATTTTTTTCTTTGCATTGGGCCTCAAATCCCTCAGGGCCGGCCCTGTAGGTAGCTAGCTTACATTAAGAAGTAATATAGGTAGCATGAAGAATTTTGAAAATATATGTTTGTTAATCTGTATGAAGATATTTTTGCTACAAAAGAAAGTATGAAGAAATTTCAGTTAATTTTGACGAAGAGCTTGCAAGTATTATCAGAACTTATAACAAGTCCGAACTTCACACAACGAAACCCTAAACGAACCTCTATTCTTTTTTAGAATAATCAAACTCTTATTAGTATTTAGTAGAGCCAGATAACAAGTAAAATAGAAACAGCAAACAACACGTACTACTCCCCAAGCAATCATATATCTCGTCACTTGTAATAAACTTCAAAGCGGGCAGTTCAACCTTAGTTCGGCACAGCAACAAGCTGAACAGCTCTGGTGCAGTCAATCCAAACACACCGTTCATGTCAAGCTCACTAACCTTCATTCCATTCGGCAAGTCCCACTTAAAACAGTGAAGCAGATGAACCACAGCCATCTCCAACCCATAAAGCCCGAGGGCCATCCCGGGGCACGACCTCCGGCCGGAGCCGAATGGGATGAACTCGAAGTCACTCCCTTTAAAATCTGGAGAGCGATCTTCCAGAAACCTTGAGGGTTTGAACTTTTCAGGCTCGTCCCATGCAGAGGGGTCACGCCCTATCGCCCACGCGTTAATGTAGACTTGTGACCCAGCAGGGAATGAGTATCCGGCCACGACGCCATCCTAGGCGGCTTCGTGGAGGAGGAGAGGGATTGGTGGGTGGAGACGGAGGGTTTCCTTGACTGCACATTTGAGGTAGGTTAGGTTTTCCAGGTCGGTTTCTTGAACTCTACGGTTCAACCCTACGACATCGACGAGCTCTTGTTCAACCTTTTTGAGATATTCTGGACACTTCATTAGCTCAGCCAGGGTCCATTCGATCACTGATGCAACAGTCTCAGTTCCACCAAACATTACATCCTGCATTTTCATTTTTCCGGAGAGAGAAAATTTTTTGTTAGAAGTTTAGAACTAGAAAATCTAGAATCAAGTTAAGAGTACAATTCATTATGAGCTAAAGCCTGGAAAACGTTTCAAAATGAACTGTGTCATATATATATGGACGTCCGGATGGGTTTTTCGTCTGGATTTCCTTCGTTTCTCCACGATCCGGATTCGGACGCTAGTGATACTGTTTCTTCTCGTCGGAGTGACCCCACATCTCCTAAATGCTGCTGCGATAAAGAAGAAGACGAAAACGATTGGGATTGGAGGTCCACCATGATCAATGGTGAAATTCTTAGTGAAGTTGTTGCAGAGGTTGAACCTCGATCTCTTTAACCTTCTTCTTCATCGCAGCAGCATTTAGGATGTAACGACCCTAAAATTTCGAGCATAAAAACTCAAAATTTCAAAGTTGTGAAACACCAAAACAATCTCAATGAATCGAAATCATTTTAAATGCCACAACGGATCATTACTGAGTTCACAATACAACTCAGACAAACCAATTATTACAAACCAAATTTATAATCCAACATTACATAAAAATGGAAATGTAATAATCCTCACAATCTCTCACAAAACCCACAATAAAAACCTCACCACAAGCAGGATAATGAACAACTTCGAGTCTTCAGAGTCGTCCCTCAATTTCCACTAATCAACACCTGCGGAATTATCCCCTACACCATTGAATTGGTGCATCGGGATTGTAAACACAAATCCGGTAAGCTTTACAGCTCGTATGAGTAAAATAAAAATGTAACTCACATATCAATATATACGAAAATCCACCAATCAACAAATATAAATACACTCATGAGTCATTGGACGGCCCATCTAGTTGTCCAATAATATCTGAAAATATAAGTGTTCATGAGAAATCAGTCAACCCATCTGTTTACCCAATTACATTTATAATACGGGTACTCATGAGACCCAGGTACTTATCTGTTACCCCTCATGCAGTACACCGCCGAGTATTGGGCAACCCATCTGTCACCCAAAAATCCCAAAAATATGGGTACTCATAAGTTGGTAACCCATCTGTTACCTCTCATGCAGTAAACTAGCAGACAGACTAGAGCTCTAACTGTATCTTAACTTTCGTCCGGCCAAATGCTAGGTTCTGACATGCCAACACGTCTAAAGACTGGTCCGAAGACAATAACACGTCCGAAGACATAAACACATCCGAAGACAACAACACGTCCGAAGACAACAACACTTCCGAAGACAACAACACGTCTGAAGACAACAACACGTCCGAAGACAACAACACGTCCGAAGACATTAACAGATCCGAAGACAAAAACATTTTAACAAACTCCATGTTAAAACCACATACAATAATCATCGCATTATATTGTACAAATTGAATCAACATGCTCAATACATAAATCTCATTACCAAAATAACTTATTCGCAACGAAATCATGACAATATATAATATAGCAAACTATATATATGTACCTATTTACCATTTATACAATACACATTCCACTATATCATATACTTGTCATATTTCATCATTTAAAATTTAGCATAATTCCGAATCTCCGCAAGGGTAGATTCGCAAATGTGAGATTTTACTCACCTTTTTTCATGCGTGCAACTTCCACGACACTGAAAGTAATTTCCTCACTCATTTCGTCAGTCACCTAATAGCATGTTAAATGCTTAGAAAATGATACGTAAAATATCAGGTGACGATTTCAGTACAGCTAAATGATGTTCATAAAACATTGTTCACAGAACACTGTTCATGTTTTACTAATCACTGTTCCAATGTACTGTTTTTACTAAAATATTGTTCACATGTTACCGATTTTACCATGCACTGTTCACATGTACTGTTTTTACCGAAACACTGTTCAGAGTACTGTTTACTTAACCACTGGTAACATTTAATGTCATAAAACACTGTTCATAGGACTATTCATGCGGCGTCACTGTTCACCGACCGTCACCAATGATCACCAAATTTCACCACCACAATCTAAATGACATTCCTAACAACTTCCTAGTTCACCACAAAGTCTAATTCTGAGCATAAACACTTCAATTTAACAAGAACTGAAAAGCCCCAATTTAAAAACCTAGAATTTCTTTTCTTTGATTCTCCTAGCACACAACGATTGGGGTTAAATCTTTTGGAGGGTTTATATGATGGAAGGAGACCTTCAAAATGAAACAAGAATCATACCGATTGGTTTCCGGAGGAGGGAGATCCGACGAGTTGAAGTTCGGCGAAATATGCTTTTAAACGGCGGCGAGATGGCAGGTGGCGCTACCACCAATCGACAAGGGATGCAGCAACCTTTCAAACGTGATCGGTGCGCCGCTTTATGGTGGCCAGACGGCGGAGATCCGGCGGCCCAAAGTCGGCTGCTCGGGAGAAAAAATTTCTGGATTTTTTTCGGGGTGAACAGTACATATGCGAATTTCTGATTTTTCTCCCCTTTTTCTCTTTAATTCCCCTATTTATACTATTTTCCAAATATCTTTTGATGCGTAACTTCTTGATATGAACTCCGATTTAGGCGTGCCATATGTCCACTAATTCATATCGACGAGCTCGACGACTTTCATGTAAGAAGTTTGCTAAGAAACCCAATAAGTCAAAAGTCAACTCTTAGACTCGTCAAATTGAACGTTTCCGAACAATTAATATTTCGAACCATTTCGTTTTCATTCTCGGCTAATAAAATTGGACAATGACCAACTTAATAATATCCGTGAACTCATTGGAAATTAGATATGAATTTTTCGAGTTATTATAGATAACTATGTCGTATACAAGTCTGTAAACAATATTGTTGTCGGAAAAACCATTTAATCATCTTGAATAATAAAGTTTGGCATATGAGATGCATATAATAATTATTAAAAAAATGTGTTGATTCTATTCTATTCTATTTACCTAATTGAGAAAATATAGTAAATAACATTGATATCAATAAGGTAACAAACTGGAAGGATTTGTATTTATTGGATTAAGCATTTTAATGGTGTAGATTAGTATTTCATTTTATTAATGTCATTGTTCCGGGAGAATTACTATTATACCCTTGTGTGTGTCTTAGCCTAATAGGTTTCTTGTTAGGAGATAGATTAGCATCTCCGTAATAGATTAGGACTCCGAATCCTACGGGATTGTGGTTTTGTAATGCCTATATATAGGCCCCCATATCATTCAATAATACACAATTATTTCATCTTGCATCACTTTGTCCTAAAAACCTTGAACTTTTAGAGCCCTAGAATTTTTTTTCTCTTCTTCCGCCGGCCGCCGTCGATTCCAGCCTCCGGCATCTCCTCGCCGCCGCACACAACTCTCCCTGCAGCCAGCGCTGAAGCCCCCCTGCAGCTCCGCACGCAGCCCCGCACACAACCCCGCACGCAGCCCTCCCCGCAGCCAACCCCTGCACGCAGGCACGTAGCCCCGTAGGGTCTCCTCCGTATTCGCTCCGCAAAAACATCTTTTTGCCCCGCAAGTCCCCGCATCAAAGCATTCACAATTGTTCCTCCCACATATTCACGCAAGAAACGCGAAATTCACAAGCAAGGCCTTCACTCAAGATAAACTACTCCCGTATTCTACAAACCTTCAAAGGTAAATTTTTCGTAAACGTTCCCGCTTTTGAACCTATAGATATATTATATCGGGCACTATTAGCCTTCATCTTGTCTTAATTTCGGCCTTTCTTATAACGCCGATGAGACTATAGAGGGATGGGTTTCCCCTCTTGGTCGATGTTTTCTGTGTGATGGTCCTGGGGGAGTCACGATTGATTTGAAAGGGAAGTTAATCGATTTTCGTGTGGTTGCCTGAGTGCACCGCTGTTTTGGGTGCGATCATGAGTATCGCCGTTTGCATCGATTTTTCTTGTGACCATATACGTCACCCCTTCTAATTCCTATTATACTTGAATCTAATCGATTCTGTATTTGTTTTTGTAGATGTCATCGCCATCTCGACCGGAATTTGGCCTTCTTGATCTAGAAGGAAAGGAATACCACCGAGAGCCGAGGATCGAAGGCATGTTTGCCGACCCTCCTGCTGATTTCCCACCCATGGATAAGACTCAGACTCTCATTTTCATGAGACATCACATCCATGCAACTCTCAGGAGGCAATACTTGAACGTAAAAGATCCTAAAGAATTATGGGACAAACTATGCTTGCGGTACAACAACGTTCATGATAAGCTTCTTCCTGAATTGACCGTTAGATGGGATAACATCCGTCTATTGGACTATAAGAGAGTGGATGATTTCAATCGGGATATGCTATGCTTGCAATCCGATCTTGGCACCGTCGGTGTCATCAAGACCGACCTAGATTTTCTCAATAAGACATTGGACACGTTTCCAATCAACTATGAGGTTCAAGCTCATACGTACCGCACTCATGTAGAGGAAGGGAAGATCCGGTCTTTCGCCAACTTAATCGCGCTCTTGGCTAAGAAGGAGAGACATTCTGAGATCCTCCTCAACAATAACAATAGACCTGTTGGTACTAAAAAGATTTCTACGCCACAATCTATCAAGGAACGCTCCATACCAGCACCAAAACAACAACTCTCGTGGTAGGAGGCAACAAGACCGGTCTCGGCCTCGGCCCAATACTTGGACCCGTGATGGTGGCGGCGCCGCACCCTCCGGGGGAGGCCGTCCCCGTCCCAAACTTCAAGGAGGCCGTGCGCCTCCTCATGCCCCCACTTCCGGTAATGGTAAGTCTCCATGCTTCAAATGTGGCTTCTTCAAGCACTTTAATCACGGTTGTCGCGCTAGCAAAGAGATGATCAAGGCTTACTATGCCTACAAGAAGTTTCTACAACCCGAATCGAATCATGTGGATGAGGACCCTAATATCGAGACTCACTACATCTCCATGAAGCCCGAGCCCCTTGCCTCTAAGGCTACGCCTCCGTCCACTACCATGGATACTCCCGACTTTGACTAGTCGTTTTAGCTTCTTTAGCTTTATGATTCAAGTATTGTTATGGCCGACCGCCATTGTTATTTTCATTGACTTTAGTCTTTTGATTTTGGAATTAGAAGTTCATGTGTGATGTATTAAAGATTGGCATTCAATAAAATTTCTCATTCTCTCACTTACAAGACGATCTCTTTGAGAATTTTATTTACCTTACACTTAGCATGATAATCAACGTGTGCAACTCACGTGGTTTTTTAATTGGACGCTTTTGGGTTACATGGGACCCTAATAGCACTATATTGTGAATTTGGAACTTAAAATTTGGAAAACGAACCTCGAAACATAAAAAAAACGACGTCGTTTTGCCCTTGGCCGGACCCGGTCACTGTTCCAGCGTTTCCGGCATGTTTTGCCGGTGTATTTGCGCCTTCCGGCCATTTCCCGGCGTTTCTGGCACTGCCACCCGGTTCCTGCCGGCGTCCCCTGTCAGACTTGAAGTTCCGGCCTCCATACCGGGCAGTTCCGACTGCTGCCGGCCGGTTTTCCGGCAATCAGTGCCGCCGGGTTTCCGGCGAGCTTTTCCGACAATTTTTTCGTCATTTCTCGTCATTTTTCTGGCATATTTCAGCAGTCCCTGCTGCCACGTTTTCCTCGTCCAAAATTCACCCGGTTTTGAGTTCTTTTGACATGGTTTTCCGGTTCGTTTTTTCCGATTTTCTCCAAGTCCGTTATATGCACTCACCGGCACTCTTTGTGTGTGTTTCCACACCATTTTTGGATGGTTTCTACCACCCTAGTTTACTGTTTGGTATTTCACTGCTTCAATACCATGATTTCTAACTCTTTAGTTGAAGAATGTAGTACTATTGCCATGTGATACATTCGATGGGATCGCGCTTTGTTCCGATTCCCTTTGTTACAATATCCTACGACTTATTGTATAGAATTGTTCCCGTGTCGCTGACTGTCTTAATTTTCATTTTGTAGATGTCCCGCGGCGAAATCGAATGTCTAGCTGATTGCGGAATCACCCACACTGTCCTACGGCACAGGCAGTTGTTCACGGATCTAGTGTTTTCGACTTCTTCGATGAATACAATGATTGGCTCGAAATCTATCATTCAAGGAAGAGGCACTGCTTCTTTCATGTTACCTAATGGTACGACTCTCAATGTCGTAGATGCTCTTTATGAGCCGAAGTCTCCCCGCACCTTGCTAAGTTTTAAGGACATACGTGCCAATGGTTTTCACCTCGATACTTATGTTGAGAATGGAGATGAATATCTTTGTGTTACCTCTGAGAAAGCAGGCCAGCGCCGCATCTTAGAGAAGATGAAGAGTTTTGAGAATGGTTTGTATCTTACTTCCATTCTGATCTTTGAATCATATGCGGTTGAACGCAACTTTTGTGATTCAGACTCTTGTATGCTTTGGCATTCCCGTCTCGGGAATCCTGGACGTGATATGATGATTAGAATTCTTAAGAATTCACATGGTCATCCATTTTTCAAGTCCTAGAAGCGATTGGAGGATCACCTCACCCTTGCTCCGCACGGTGAGGCCATGCCTACCCGTGCATCGCACGGTGTAGCCGAGCATGCCTCTCTCGGCAGCTCCATGGCATTCATGCCGTCAGTGAAGGCATCCCCTCCTTCACAGGAGCTTGTGATGCCTCCCGTGCTTTCTAATGCCTCCATGGCAATCTCCGATGCCCATCGCTCATTTTGCAAAGCTTGTTCTCTTGCTAAATTTCAAGGAAGTCCTTCTTTTGCTAAGGCTTCGACCGAGAACATTCCATTCTTACAACGTATCCAAGGTGACATTTGTGGACCTATTCAACCAGAATGCGGGCCTTTTCGATATTTTATGGTATTGGTTGATGCATCGACGCGTTGGTCACACGTCGCTTTGCTATCCACAAAGAATGCTGCATTTGCTAAGTTATTAGCTGAGATCATCAAACTTCGGGCTCACCATCCCGACTATCCTATCAAATCCATTCATTTGGATAATGCTAGAGAATTCACCTCCAAAACTTTTGATGATTACTGCATGTCTATTGGGATCGAAGTTGAACATCATGTTCTTCATGTTCATTCACAGAACGGTCTAGCAGAGGCTACCATCAAGCGTATTCAGCTTGCTGCTCGGGCAATGGTTATGGGTACTAACCTGCCGATCTCTGCGTGGGGATATGCAGTGTTGCATGCAGCGACACTAATTCATTTCTGACCCGCGGCTAACTAAGCATTTAGTGTGTACCAGATGGTAACTGGTTACGAATCCAATATTTCACACTTACGCATCTTTGGTTGTGCCGTCTATATGCCTATTACGCCTCCGATGCGTACTAAGATGGGTCCTCAGAGACGATTAGGTATTTATGTTGGCTATAATTCTCCAACGATTGTCCGCTACTTAGAACCAACCACCGAAGATCTCTTTACTGCAAGATTTGCAGATTGTCACTTTGATGAGACATGCTTCCCGTCGTTAGGGGGAGATGGGAATGTAATCATTCCAAATGAACGTCAGGAATTGACGTGGTGTGTCCCCACTATGTTTCATTATGATCCCCGCACTGCTCAAAGCGAGTTAGAAGTGCAACGCATTATCGACCTCCAGAAAGTCGCGGATTCGATGCCCGACGACTTTGTAGATATTGCTAAAGTGACGAGATCGAACATACCCGCTGCAAATGTACCGGCACGGTTGGATGTCCTAAAATACGGGTGTGGAAGACAAGCTCCTAGACCTAGTAACGTTGGCACCGCCCCTGACAGTGGGACGGAGGCCGGCGGCGGCACCACCGTACGCCGTGGTGTTGCCGGCGCCCCTTGTGGCGACGATGCCGAGATGGCCCGGCTCCTCAAAGGAAAAGGGGGAGACCGATAAACTCTAGGGATTCAAAACCTAGAAAGAAGCGAACGACTAAGGCACAACGCGTCATCAACAATGAATCACCATCGTATGAAGTTGTCTCTGATTACAGCTATGTCCATGAATAAACTCAAGTGTTACCGTGGGACGCTATGGAACCTTGTTTTATGCCAGAGAACAACGAAATTTCAGTGAACTACACAAGTGAGCAGTCAGTCCGAAACCGAGCCACTACATACATTGATGACGTTTTCGCTTATTCCGTCGCACATGAGATCATATCTGAAGACGACGTTGAACCTCGCTCTGTAGCTGAATGCGAACGCATATTAGATTGGCCGAAGTGGAAGGAAGCAATCCAGGCAGAACTTGACTCATTAGCGAAGAGAAAAGTCTTCGGAAAGGTTGAATTGACTCCAAGAGATGTCAAACTAGTTGGACATAAATGGGACTTCGTTTGTAAGCGAAATGAGATGAACGAGATCGTGCGTTATAAGGCAAGACTTGTGGGGCAAGGATTCTCACAACGACCTGGCATTGACTATGAAGAGATGGATTCTCCTGTTATGGACATCATTACCTTCCGCTACCTTATTAGTCTGGTAGTGTCTGAAAGACTAAACATGCAGCTTATGGATGTGGTCACAGCTTATCTCTATGGGGATCTTGACACAGAGATATACATGAAAGCTCCAGAGGGACTACCTTTACCTCCATCAAGTGCCTCCAGACCACAGAGTGCTCATGCAGTCAGAATACGTCGTTCATTGTACGAGTTAAAGCAATCCGGAAGAATGTGGTACAATCGGTTGCATCAATACTTGGTGAGAAGGGGTTATAAGAATGATGAACTATGCCCAGGCGTGTTCATACGAAAGACAAATTCCGGATTCGTCATCGTTGCGGTCTACGTTGATGACATGAACATAATCGGTACTCTTGATGAGATTGAAGAGACCGTGTCTTATTTGAAGTCAGAATTTGAGATGAAAGACCTAGGGAGGACGAAATTCTGTCTCGGCCTTGAGCTTGTGTATAGGGCCGACGACATCTTAGTGCATCGGTCAAATTACACACAGAAGATGCTTCGACGTTTCAATATGGATCTATGCAGTCCATTGTCTACTCCCATGGTCGTCCGAAGTCTAGATATCAAGAATGATCCATTCCGTCCTAAAGAGGATGATGAAGAAGTTCTTGGTCCTGAAGTTCCATACCTTAGTGCGATTGGGGCACTATTGTATCTTGCTCAATGCACTAGACCAGACATATCTTTCGCAGTGAACTTATTAGCTAGATTTAGCTGCGCGCCTACGCTACGTCATTGGAATGGAATCAAGCATATTTTTCGGTACTTGAAAGGTTCCCTTGACATGGGATTGTTCTACCCCTATTGCAGAGAGAACACCGCTACGGTATCTCCCCACACCACCGCCGTCGCCTACCCCGGCCTTGCCGCCGTACGCCGTAGCAACGCTGCCGGCTGCCATGGCGTGGAGACCGTGCACAATGCCAAGAGCAGCAACCGGTCTCGTGCAGCTCCTTCACCTGATGCAAAGACTCCAAACAACTTGTTAGTTGCTTATGTCGACGCATGGTACCTCTCTGACCCTCATAAGGCTCGTTCTCAAACCGGTTATGTGTTTACCATTGGGAATACGGCGATATCTTGGAGATCCACGAAGCAAACTCTTGTTGCTACTTCTTCGAATCACGCGGAGATCATCGCTCTCCATGAATCAGTTAAAGAATGTGTTTGGCTACGATCATTTGTTTGCCATATCCGTGATTCTTGTGGATTAGTCTCTACAACTGATCAACCTACGTGCATTTATGAAGATAATGCTGCTTGCATAGAGCAGACAAAGTTAGGTTTCATCAAGGGAGACAACACCAAGCATATTTCGCCCAAGTTCTTCTACAACGTTCAACAACATAAGTTCTTGAATGTTCAAAGCAATCAAGTGAGTTCAGAATCCAATGTTGCGGATTTGTTCACTAAGTCTTTGCCTAAATCTACTTTTGTGAAACATGTGTAGAGCATTGGCATGCGTCGTTTATCGAAACTCTAGAATTTGGTAGACTTCAGGGGGAATCTACATCACATGTTAAGATCTTTAAGTAGTTGGTGCGTTGTGGTCTTTTTTCCTTCGATCAAGTTTTTGTTTTACCCAAGAGGTTTTTGTTTTACTTGACAAGGTTTTTACCGAGGCAACGTTGTGCGCCATGCAACCTAGGCATGCAACACAAGGGGGAGTGTTCCGGGAGAATTACTATTCTACCCTTGTGTGTGTTTTAGCCTAATAGGTTTCATGTTAGGAGATAGATTAACATCTCCGTAATAGATTATGACTCCGAATCCTACGGGATTGTAGTTTTATAATGTCTATATATAGGCTCCCATATCATTCAATAATACACGATTATTTCATCCTGCATCAGTCATGTATATTTAAGATTAACTTAACAATTTTACAAAACTGATAAGGGGTAATTTATATATCATTTCATTAATATTGACTAACAATTAAGGCTAATTAAACATTTCTAAACTTGAAGAAGGGTCAATTGACCCTTCTGGCCCCCTAGCTAGCTACGCCCATGGCAGTGTTGACTTTCAGGACGTGCTAAACGTTGTTAGTTTGCTGTCAAGCGATCGGTAAAATCGAAGACTCATGTCGGTCAGTCGAGCAAGGAAATGGATTGAGAGAGAGAGAGAAAGAGAGAGACCGTCAATGATCTGGGTTCTCGTTCCTCCTTTTTCTTGTGTTCTTATTTTCTTTTTATTTGTTTCCTTCTAGTCGGTTCCCTCCACAACACTTAAGTACATGGACATTGATAGTACAACCACATAGAGTCCACCTCTATCCCTCCTAATAATTGTGATAATTCTCGTTAATGTTATCTCCCTCATTTCATCTGTACATACCTGTACTTGGAATATTGCTCATCTTTTTTTTAATTTTAATTTTATAGAGTATTACAATATTGTAGCACTTGGAACACCAAGATAGCTGTTACATTTCTTTGCGAACTTTTTTTGTAGTGTAGAGTACCCACATTCAATGGTACATATACAAAATTAGGTACAATCATGTTCTCTTTTCACATAATAAGCATGAATTAATACTAGCTATAATTGTGATGTATATGCACCGGCTCTCACAGATTTTTTAAAAAACATTTGTGTGTGCAGGTGTGCTACAAGTAGCAGTGTAGCACTAATATGCCAAATCAATGAGATGTAGTTCCCCAGAATTTCGAGTATGGGATCTTGAAAAGTAACACAGCAACTTAATATTTTGTTAATTGGTTCGATAGGGAAGAATATTGTTTTAGTAGTACGTGTTGAAAGAGGATATACTGTACCTTGCCCCCAAAGTTTTATTTAAATTTTCAATTCGTCTGCCTTCAATCACAATTATTTGTATTTAATATGCAAGGTACATCTAGGAGCAAACATCCTTTAATTCTTCTCCACAACATTTTTCTCCGAGGCTTTGAGTATCATATCGAAGGACTTCTCCATGAATGACTTGAACTTTGGTGGATCAATAAGACCTTTTTCCATCTTGAATGCAATCCTCACCTTTTCCATATAACTTACTATTGTCACATCCAGGCCCTGCAAAATGATACGATATATAGTGAACGAATCAAAATAGAGAGTGTTACACTAATACAATTATTGCTGAATATGAAAAATCATTACGTACGTATACCAGCAGATCGATTAATTAAAGCTGATGACATACCTCAGGGGAACCAAACACCAGAAAGTAGAAGCCTTGAACTGGATGGTTTGCTACAGACATTTGTTCCACAGGTCCAATCAAATTAGAAATTATCATGCTCGACTTTTTCAACGAATTACGAATGTATCTTGCTGCTGACTGCGCGCAACCCCAAGTTACGAAATGAAATAAAACACAGT
This sequence comes from Argentina anserina, assembly GCF_933775445.1. Classification (NCBI taxonomy): domain Eukaryota; kingdom Viridiplantae; phylum Streptophyta; class Magnoliopsida; order Rosales; family Rosaceae; genus Argentina; species Argentina anserina. The sequence goes on along the minus strand of NC_065873.1, from coordinate 7,803,759 downwards.
AATTTGAAGGATGCCAAAAATTAAATTTCAAATGTAATTTGATAAATATAGCGACTCGCCCGTGATAGCTAGCAGTAGCTTCTTCTTCTCTTTTATTTATTTAAAGGAGCGAAAATAAGAAAGTAAGAGATAAAACTACATTGGTTATATTTTAAGTTCTAGGGCTAGGCTGATGCCAAGAGAACAATTAAGGATCATCGCATGACAAGCAGTACTAAGTTCATAAAGGGTAGGGGAATACGAAGTTCGGATATTTCCCAACCCTTGTAGAGTTTTACCACTAGTTAGTTGGTACGTACGTATTCCCACGTACATGCAATACGTACATGCATATACTTTGTTGAAGCTAATTAAGCAATGGGGACATTAGAGTCATATAACTAATTCCGTACCTAAATTTAAAATTTAATTTTCTTGATAAAATGTCCACGTAAAACTAGATATCGAGATACATAATTTTGTAAACTTTGATAGGAAAGGGATCAAATATGTTAGAAACGTACTGGTCATTACCAATTAAGCTGTATTTTAGTGACATGCATGCAGCATACATATATTCAGAAGTCATATTATCTATCTATATATAATTTTAAAGCTACAGAAAAGCCATATATTATGCTCGCATTTGATTACAAACTTATTACATACCTCATGGCCTCCAAATTTGTTGAGAATCTCCAAGAACCCAGCTGTGAGATGAATACCCCAAGAATGTCTTTTGCTCCTTATAATATTATGTGCCTTCCAGACAAAGTCAAGTGCATTATCTATTTGTTCTTCACCATTCGTTAATAACTTAGGTATTGGTACTTGCAAAAGTGAGATGTGATTTCCCCATGGCAACTTGCTATTAGGTTTGGTCATCTCCTGAACCGAAGTATAATTCCCCATCATCCTTGTGTTGAGCAATACAACTGCTGTGCCTCTTGCTTCGCTTGAACTTTTGTTAATGTCTGGCATGTATAGTCGGGTCCCCAGGAAGATCATCGCGGCAAGAACATCATTTATCGTCTATAAATCATTGTGACAATATTGAAATTAAATAGGTGAATTGTAATACATATATCATGAATGAAATTAAGATATATCAGGTAACTCGCTCAAACAAAACATGTTTAGTTTTTTTTTTGGCTATATATACCCGACCATTCATGGCCCCATTCATCCAAACTCTTTCCCTCAACCCTAATTAGGCTAATTCCTGGGTCTTAATTTCATATAAATCTTGCAAAAATCTTTGTACGTGGTAGTTGAATAATCTTAAGTCTTAACTGTACAACTCCAATCAAACATGTTCCTTGATCACATATTTTAGAATAAAAATTAATCATAGGTTTGTATTAGAGAAATTGATATTACCACTCCGAGCCTGTTCTTGATTAGCTTGAGTCGATCAAGAGGAATCGTCATAGTTGATACTGCAATTGGCTTGAACTCAATTCCATCATTCCCTGATCTGATAGGCGTCTGATCATCTTCCTCCATGTTGCTATTGAAGAAATCCGATATGGTGTTTGAGACAGACGAGAGAACTTTAGTCACAAAGTTTCCATTTTTATTATTACGTGATTGCGACCTCCTTCTTGACGGGAAGGTTAGGGGAAGAGAAGGATTGTCAGCTCTTTGCAGACAGGACAGAAGAGCACCCATCATAGAGAAGCCATCACCAAGCGCTTGGTGAAGCTTGAATATTATAGTACCGGCTGCAGTCGTAGTTGGGTACTTGATGATGTGAATTTCCCAGAGAGGTTTGTGTTGCGGAAGTCTCTCAACTGCTAGCTTTGATATATAGTCATCAAAATACTTATCGTATGATGCAGGTGAGAGTCCGGAAGGGAAAACTGGGATGTTAACGTGGTCTTCAAGATTTACTTCCACCCTTTTCCACTGTTTCTTTCCCCTTCTCTCAACCTGTTAATTTTCTTTGAGTCATGCACAGATCATGCATATGATCGAGTATTTCAAACTATTCCTTCCGATATATAAAATAATTAAGTCTTACTCGATCTGTACATACTTTCGCAATGAAAATGAGCTAGCTAGTGCGGCTCTTTTGGTATCTAATGATAAATAACATGCTCATAGCTGGTTCTCCAAAGCAGTGAGAGTGAGAGAAGAAAGAATAGAGAGATAATTACCATGATAGAGGAGAAGCGTGGGCTAATGGGAAGGAACACATTTTTGAGCATTGACATGGTTGGAGACTCATCAATTGGAACCTCAGTTTCCATAACACCTAGATTCGATACCGATAACACAGGGCTAGAGAAGTACTGACCGGTAGGACTCACCGGCTGCAGTCCTTCTTCTTCAAACTGCAACTCCATCTTTGTTGTAGTATCAAATACGTACGTGTGTGTCTGTAACCCTAGCTGATGACTAGGCGACGACTACGATGTATGAACTCGAACACCATATATATATGTACGTATGCACGTAAGCTGTAGGAGTATAGCAATGCAGACATACAGTGTCTCTCTCTCTCTATATATAATACTATTCCCAAACTAGCTCTACCAGACTACCGTCATCATCTTTCTATGATGCTAAAATAGGAGAGCGTGGCATCTGCTCATCAGGTGCCGCAAGTCGATTTCAGTTCCTCGTTTTGTTCTCATATGTTAGATGTGACTGCAAGTTTTATGACATAAAACAAATCAAGTCCGATCCTTCAATTAATACAGTGTAATAACCCCAATTTTTCAAACAATATTTGATTTGAAATAAATTCTATAAAATTTTGAAATTCATTTAAATTGAATTCGATTTGTTTGCAAACGTTACGAAACGGAAACGGAAACGTTCCGAGAACGTTTAATAAGAAAACGTTACGTTTCCGAACGAATTTATCGACTTTTATTTCGTCGTTCGGTTGCGGAAACTTTCTTCACGAAAGTTGTAGAGCTCGTCGATACGAGTTCGTGAGCATGTGACGCGTTCTAATCGGACGATGTATATGAAAGTTATTAACGATACAAGTTAGTGTCCGATTTAAAAAGGGGTATATAAGGAAACTGAACAGAAGTAGGGTTTCCATTTTCGGAAACCCTCTTCTCTCTCTTATCCCGCGCCTCCATCTCTCTCTCTCTCTCTCTTCTCTCTCGCTCTCTTCCCGATCTCCCTCCCACGCCGGCGATCTCGCCGAATCCGTGGCCGTGTCACTCACCGCCCCTAGGGAAAGCTTCGCACGGTCCTCCTTGCCAGACCCCGAGAAGATCGCGTCCTCTCTCTCGACGCCGTTCGCCGCACCGAGCCTCCCCCTTCGAAAACTCCATCGCCGACGATCGCCTTACCCTGACAGTCGTACGCTACACCGCTCCTCCCTACGACATCGCGAGGTCCATCTCACCAACACCCCAAGCTCGCCACACCGCCCCTCACCCCGAGCCGAGCACGATCGATCCGACTAGCTTCGATGCTTCCGAGAGATTGATTAGGTGAGGATTTACGTTTAATTGGTTGTGATAATTGATTGTTGTAATTTGGGGATCGATTTGATGAATTGTGGGGATGAATCGGGGGTGGGAGGTGAGGGTGGACCACCGCCGCATTAAGCGGCGCGTGTGGAGGTGTAGGGTGGCGTAGGGGCTGCCTAGGATCGGAGGGAGGAAGAGGGGAGAAAGGAGGAGAGTTTGGGCACGGTGGTGACATCACACGCGCCGGTTTTGGGCTCGGCGCGTGGGCCCCACGCGCTGCTGGCCGGAGGTGGCGCGTGTACCCCACGCGCCGCCACGTGCGGCGGTGTGAAAATGTTTTCCGATATGGGTATTTTGGTAATTTACTTAAATGTAAATGTAAATTTTATTTACTACGGTAAATGTAATTAAATTTTATTTACTACGGTAAATGTAAATGTAAATTTTATTTACTACGGTAAATGTAATTAAATTTTACTACGGTAAATGTAATTAAATTTTACCTTCGGTAAATGTAATTATAAATTACTTTCAGTAAATGTAAAAAAGTAATTTTGTAAAAGGGTAATTTAGTAAATTTTATTTACTGAATTTGTATTTACATTTAAATAGTACGTATATGTAAAGAAATACGTATTAATATTTATACGTACAGAAATACGTATTAATATTTATACGTACAGAAATACGTATTAATATTTATACGTACAGAAATACGTATATAGTATTTATACGTACAGAAATACGTATTAATATTTATACGTACAGAAATACGTATATAAAATTTATACGTACAGAAATACGTATTAATCGTATATTTGCACAGTAACCGTGAATAGTAACAGTGAACAGTAACACTGAACAGTAATTCCGTAAAACCGAATATTGCTGAACAGTAACCGATTATTACTGTTTCGGCATTTAAAGGTTTACGAAACGATTCTAAATTCTTTTCTTATCTTTTCAAGGTGACCGTTAAATCGAGGAAAGGAATTATCATTGGGAATTGTGGAATTACGCTCGAGTCATTAAGGTGAGTAAAATCTCACTTATTTACGAATCTACCCTTGAGGTGATTCAAGATTTTGCAAGAGTTTTTAATATTGAATTACGACACGTATACAATATAGTGGATTACATATATATCGTATAAATGGTAATAAGTACATATATATATAATTTGCTATATTATATACTGTTATGAATTCATTAGAATTGGTCATTTCGAATGACGAGAATTAAATGTTGAGCATGTGATGTGATTTTTGTACAATATGAGGTGTGATTATTGTACGTGGTTTTAACATGAGTTTGTTAAAATGTTTTGTCTTCGGACGAGTTTTGTCTTCGGACGAGTTTTTGTCTTCGGACGTGTTTATGAAATATGACGTGTATACGATATAATGGATTATATATATTGTATAAATGGTAAATATGTACATATATATATAGTTTGCTATATAATATACTGTTATGATTTTATCGTGATTTATGTCATTTCGATGACGAGATTTAAATATCAAGCATGTGATTTTGATTTGTACAATATGATGTGAGATTATTGTACGTGATTTTAACATTGAGATTGTTAAAATGTTGATTTGTCTTCGGACATGATTTTTGGTACAATATGATGTGAGATTATTGTACGTGATTTTAACATTGAGATTGTTAAAATGTTGATTTGTCTTCGGACGTGATTGGTACAATATGATGTGAGATTATTGTACGTGTGTGGCAAGTCGGAACCTAGCCTTTGGCCGGGCGAAAGTTACGATACAGTTAGAGCTCTAGTCTGTCTGCCTTAGTACTGCATGCGAGGTAACAGGTGGTTATCTGCTCATGGGTACTCGGTGTATTTTGGATGTTGGATAGCGGGTGGCTATCCAATATCAACGGTGTATTACGAGAGGGGTAACAGATGTGTACCAGCGTTCTTGGTACCCGTATTATAAATGCATTGGGTAACCAGAAGGGTTACCTAATTTCCTCATGAACGCTTTATTTCATATTTCTTTGGGTCAACCAGATGGGCTGACGAGTGACTCATGAGGGCATTTATATTTGTTGTTTTGTGATCTTTCGTATATTTTGATATGCGAATTATATTTTGATTTTACTCATACGAGCTGTAAAGCTTACCGGTTTTGTGTTTACAATCCCGGTGCACCAATTCGATGGTGTAGTGGATGACTCCGCAGGTGTAGATTAGCGGGAATTGACGGACCGCTCAGAGAACTTGAAGTGATTTACCTCCAGCTTGTGTGAGGATTTTGTGTGACTATTTTGTGAGAGATTGTGAGGATTATTACATTCCAACTTACGTAATGTAAATTATAAATTTGGGTTGTAATAATTGGTTTTCTGAGTTGTATTGATAACTCAGTGATGATCCGCTGTGCACTTAAATGATTTCGATTTTATTGAGATTATTTTGTGTTTAACGACTTTAGAATTTTGAGTTTTTAAGCTCGAAATTTTGGGGTCGTTACAGTTGGTATCAGAGCCTAAGTGTGTATTTGGCGATTATCAATATCATCCGGGAGCGATGATCCGACTGCAGGCGGGCTCCCATCACATGCTCCTCGGTATTGATATGTCGTCGGGTACGCGAGAGTGTCAGGAGCCACACCTTATGGTTTGGTCCTGTAGAGAGTATTGTGACGATACTCCGATGATTCACCTTCTTCTGAAATTACATGATTGATATTGGTTGGATCTATTTTATTGAATTCGAGACTTCACATGTATGACTGAGTGTTAATTGTTGAATGGTGATGAATTTAGAAAATGGACGTGGTCAGGGTCGATGACGGACGAGAGGTCGAGGCCGAGTTAGGGCTGCAGGCCGAGTCCGCAATGTGGAGAACCTTTATGAGGAGGCTGCTCCACTGGAAAGACGAGTTGACCTTGTTGCTGTCGTTAGAAACGATAGTCGTGGGTTGAGGTTGATCAAGGATATGAGTGAGCTGCTAGTGCTGTCATTACATGATGCTTGGATCATGTGGTAGCGGACAATCGGATCGAGAGTATTGGGACTTACTTGGTAATGATTTGAGTACTCTGAGTTAGAGAAGACGATGATAGCCACATTCGTTTATTGATAGTTGGCAGTGGAGAGGTTAGGATTGATTCCTACGCCTATGGGAACTCTTTATGTGTCACTTCACTTTTGGAGTGTTCCTCGAAATTGGAGACAATGAAAGGCTTATCCTCTTGTGATTGGAAGTAGAGAGTTCTCTGCTTATTTGATAGTGATTCCGGACCACACTATGATGTGATCTGAGGAATTGATTGGTTGAGGCCGCAGTACTCGGTGATGATGTGATCTGAGGAATCGATTGGTTGAGGCCGCAGTACGCGGTGATTGATTGTTTTGACATGGTGGGTTCTTTCGTAGACCCAGGAAACCAGAGTGTCGTATCTCTGACTCGAGTCGGATAATGCCATGAGAGCTTGAGTCATAGCATATGTTGAGTATGTGGATCTGAAGTAACTATCACAGATCGTTGTGAGGTCTGAGTAAAGTGAGACGTTCCGGAGACACTGTGTTATAGCACCTATAACGAAGACGTCGTATGGATGGGACAAATGAATTCCAAGACTTAATGACTGGTGCGATCAGTTTAGAGAGGCTACAATACTCTCTGAGTTTGACAAGCGATCCAGATACTGGAATGCTAACATGTTTGAGTATATAGTTTCCTATCAGGGCAGAGAACTGTCAAGGAGTCTTGATAGAGAGCGTTGACCCTACGTTGAGGGATGTTCAGTGTTTAAATGTTGAGGACTAGATTTTTATTATGCAACTAATCTAAGTTGAAGCCTAACAAGGTTGAGATATTATGGTCACGTAAAAGATGTGTAGACCATAGGTTGGAGGTGGTTAACGAAAATTTTTGTGACTAGCATCTCTAAGGATATTGGTAACAGAGTGGTAGGGCGTATGATACGTCCATAAGTGGTAATACAGGAAATGGGATTCACATTTTGTTGACGTGACATTCTTGTTTTGGTTCGGCTATAGATAATTGATGTTACGCATTGTTCTTGGGTGAGCAAGAAATATAAGGTGATGGAGAAATCTCAATGTGGCGATATGATTTAATTATTTGCTAGATGAGCATTTAAATGTGAACACTGATCTTCCAGGATTTAATTATTGTGGTGTTGGGGATTGGAACTTCACAATGCCACAAGTCCAAATGAGACGCAATGGCAGTGAAGTAACTCTATTGAAGGTAAGGTATGAGATGACCTTAGCTTAAAGGTGTTTTGACGAATTTTTCGTGACAAGCACATTCCAACCGGTAAAGAAATGGTTGAGAATCAAATTTTCTTTTCAAGTGCAAGTGGTGTTAGTATGGGGAGACTTAGATGCTCTTCTTCCCTCTATGCATCAGATTATTATTGTTGGATAAGGCGAAGTTGACTGAAGTGTTCAATAAGGGATAATTCTACGATAAAGAGTAATCAATTACATTGATGTTTGCGGAGAAGTTATGTTGGCCGAATGTGTCGGCCATGAGAGTTCTTAATGAAAGTAAAGAAACAACTGTTTAGAGTGGTGGTGTAGCAACCATTTTTGGGTTGATTTTGAGGAGACAATAGACCCAATAACCAGCTTCTGTTGTTGAATTAATTGCAGAACTTTTTAGTACTACGACGGTGGGGGAAATCAATATGTTAGATAATGCCACTGGGGCGTTTGTGTGGGATCGTATGTCATGAATTTGAGGCAGGTATGAACTCGGGGGTAAAGTATATCGCGGTCGCGGCCTTGTAGGATTTTGCGCTATAAATTCGCTTAATTTTCATGTTCCACCGTTGTGGGATAAATACCACCTTGGTCTGACTTGTAAATTGTGGCACACCACTCAGGAAAGCAAGAAGCTGAAATTAATTTTCGACGGTAAGTTGTGATGAGAGGGGTAGGATGCGTGATGCATCTCTCTCTTGTGGTGGTGGTAGAATTTGCTACAACCTTTTGCGTATATTAGTCAATTCTCTGGTGAACTGTTTGAGAGTAATTCTTAGTCCAAGGTGGTGATTCTGTGGTGGTTGTGAACTCGATGAGTTAAGATTTCCTTATCGTGTTGCCGATACAAATAGGGTACTTGGGTGGGTATCATGCACGACAGTTACCATTCCAGCATCGACATGGTACCCTATGAGGCACTTATGGTAGACCATGTCGATCTCCGATCTGTTGGGCCGAAGTTGGTGATGAGGCACTGATGGGTCCAGAGGTGGTTCAGGAAACCACGGAGAAGATCTCGATCATTCGAGATAGAATCCGGACCGCTCAGAGTAGACAGAAGAGCTATGCAGACTTGAAGAGGAGACATGTGGAGTTTGAGATTGGTGATCATGTGTTCCTGAAAGTTTCGCCTATGAGGGGTGTAGTGAGATTTGGCAAGAAGGGAAAGTTGGCTCCAAGGTACGTTGGACCTTTTGAGATACTTGAGAAGGTGGGCGAACTAGCTTATCGACTAGCCTTGCCTACTAGCATGTCGGGGGTTCACAACGTCTTCCACATTTCCATGTTGAGGAAGTATGTACCAGACGAATCACATGTGATTGATCATAGCACCATTGAGGTGAAGGATAATGCCACATTTGTTGTCGAGCCGGTTCGTATCCTGGATAGATCCACAAGGAAGCTACGGAGGAGAGAAGTTGGGCTAGTCAAGGTATTGTGGAGTCATCATGATGAGGGTGATGCATCTTGGGAGCTAGAGTCAGACATGATGACCAGATATCCACAGTTGTTTGTTGAGTGAGCTTGAATTTCGGGACGAAATTCCTTTAAGGGGGGTAGATTGTAATAACCCCAATTTTTCAAACAATATTTGATTTGAAATAAATTCTATAAAGTTTTGAAATTCATTTAAATTGAATTCGATTTGTTTGCAAACGTTATGAAACGGAAACGGAAACGTTCCGAGAACGTTTAATAAGAAAACGTTACGTTTCCGAACGAATTTATCGACTTTTATTTCGTCGTTCGGTTGCGGAAACTTTCTTCACGAAAGTTGTAGAGCTCGTCGATACGAGTTCGTGAGCATGTGACGTGTTCTAATCGGACGATGTATATGAAAGTTATTAACGATACAAGTTAGTGTCCGATTTAAAAAGGGGTATATAAGGAAACTGAACAGAAGTAGGGTTTCCATTTTCGGAAACCCTCTTCTCTCTCTTATCCCGCGCCTCCATCTCTCTCTCTCTCTCTTCTCTCTCGCTCTCTTCCCGATCTCCCTCCCACGCCGGCGATCTCGCCGAATCCGTGGCCGTGTCACTCACCGCCCCTAGGGAAAGCTTCGCACGGTCCTCCTTGCCAGACCCCGAGAAGATCGCGTCCTCTCTCTCGACGCCGTTCGCCGCACCGAGCCTCCCCCTTCGAAAACTCCATTGCCGACGATCGCCTTACCCCGACAGTCGTACGCTACACCGCTCCTCCCTACGACATCGCGAGGTCCATCTCACCAACACCCCAAGCTCGCCACACCGCCCCTCACCCCGAGCCGAGCACGATCGATCCGACTAGCTTCGATGCTTCCGAGAGATTGATTAGGTGAGGATTTACGTTTAATTGGTTGTGATAATTGATTGTTGTAATTTGGGGATCGATTTGATGAATTGTGGGGATGAATCGGGGGTGGGAGGTGAGGGTGGACCACCGCCGCATTAAGCGGCGCGTGTGGAGGTGTAGGGTGGCGTAGGGGCTGCCTAGGATCGGAGGGAGGAAGAGGGGAGAAAGGAGGAGAGTTTGGGCACGGTGGTGACATCACACGCGCCGGTTTTGGGCTCGGCGCGTGTACCCCACGCGCCCCCACGTGCGGCGGTGTGAAAATGTTTTCCGATAGGGGTATTTTGGTAATTTACTTAAATGTAAATGTAAATTTTATTTACTACGGTAAATGTAATTAAATTTTACTACGGTAAATGTAATTAAATTTTACCTTCGGTAAATGTAATTATAAATTACTTTCAGTAAATGTAAAAAAGTAATTTTATAAAAGGGTAATTTAGTAAATTTTATTTACTGAATTTGTATTTACATTTAAATAGTACGTATATGTACAGAAATACGTATTAATATTTATACGTACAGAAATACGTATATAGTATTTATACGTACAGAAATACGTATTAATATTTATACGTACAGAAATACGTATATAAAATTTATACGTACAGAAATACGTATTAATCGTATATTTGCACAGTAACCGTGAATAGTACCAGTGAACAGTAACACTGAACAGTAATTCCGTAAAACCGAATATTGCTGAACAGTAACCGATTATTACTGTTTCGGCATTTAAAGGTTTACGAAACGATTCTAAATTCTTTTCTTATCTTTTCAAGGTGACCGTTAAATCGAGGAAATGAATTATCATTGGGAATTGTGGAATTACGCTCGAGTCATTAAGGTGAGTAAAATCTCACTTATTTACGAATCTACCCTTGCGGTGATTCAAGATTTTGCAAGAGTTTTTAATATTGAATTACGACACGTATACAATATAGTGGATTACATATATATCGTATAAATGGTAATAAGTACATATATATATAATTTGCTATATTATATACTGTTATGAATTCATTAGAATTGGTCATTTCGAATGACGAGAATTAAATGTTGAGCATGTGATGTGATTTTTGTACAATATGAGGTGTGATTATTGTACGTGGTTTTAACATGAGTTTGTTAAAATGTTTTGTCTTCGGACGAGTTTTTGTCTTCGGACGTGTTTATGAAATATGACGTGTATACGATATAATGGATTATATATATATTGTATAAATGGTAAATATGTACATATATATATAGTTTGCTATATAATATACTGTTATGATTTTATCGTGATTTATGTCATTTCGATGACGAGATTTAAATATCAAGCATGTGATTTTGATTTGTACAATATGATGTGAGATTATTGTACGTGATTTTAACATTGAGATTGTTAAAATGTTGATTTGTCTTCGGACATGATTTTTGGTACAATATGATGTGAGATTATTGTACGTGATTTTAACATTGAGATTGTTAAAATGTTGATTTGTCTTCGGACGTGATTGGTACAATATGATGTGAGATTATTGTACGTGATTTTAACATTGAGATTGTTAAAATGTTGATTTGTCTTCGGACGTGATTGGTACAATATGATGTGAGATTATTGTACGTGTGTGGCAAGTCGGAACCTAGCCTTTGGCCGGGCGAAAGTTACGATACAGTTAGAGCTCTAGTCTGTCTGCCTTAGTACTGCATGCGAGGTAACAGGTGGTTATCTGCTCATGGGTACTCGGTGTATTTTGGATGTTGGGTAGCGGGTGGCTATCCAATATCAACGGTGTATTACGAGAGGGGTAACAGATGTGTACCAGCGTTCTTGGTACCCGTATTATAAATGTATTGGGTAACCAGAAGGGTTACCTAATTTCCTCATGAACGTTTTATTTCATATTTCTTTGGGTCAACCAGATGGGTTGACGAGTGACTCATGAGGGCATTTATATTTGTTGTTTTGTGATCTTTCGTATATTTTGATATGCGAATTATATTTTGATTTTACTCATACGAGCTGTAAAGCTTACCGGGTTTGTGTTTACAATCCCGGTGCACCAATTCGATGGTGTAGTGGATGACTCCGCAGGTGTAGATTAGCGGGAATTGACGGACCGCTCAGAGAACTTGAAGTGATTTACCTCCAGCTTGTGTGAGGATTTTGTGTGACTATTTTGTGAGAGATTGTGAGGATTATTACATTCCAACTTACGTAATGTAAATTATAAATTTGGGTTATAATAATTGGTTTTCTGAGTTGTATTGATAACTCAGTGATGATCCGCTGTGCACTTAAATGATTTCGATTTTATTGAGATTATTTTGTGTTTAACGACTTTAGAATTTTGAGTTTTTAAGCTCGAAATTTTGGGGTCGTTCCATACAGTTTCTATCGAACTTAAGTAAGGCACGAACACTTATTTAAATCTCTTGCTTCCAAGTTGATTTCCAAATTCCAATGGCTACAATTTTCACTTTTGTTCTGTTTTTTTTTTCAGGGGACAGGAGATCCTCACTTGTTCCAAGATGGTGCATTTTTATACAATTGCTTCAATTCTGACAGTATTTCCTTTGCCGCTATTCGTAATATATATCGACAAACTTCAAGCAATCTTGTACGTTACTGAGTTAATAATTTCTTACTCATTAATATATTATGCGTGAATACTATTAAAATTTAATCGAATGATAGCGGTCTGAATAGTTAATCGGTTAGATTCATATAATACGAAGCTGACTCGCTTTTTAGCCCAATTTTAATAGGGTTTTGAATTTACATTCTGCACACATTTTGCATTATTTAATGTTATTTTATCTATCAACAATATTTCACTTCCAAGATTACCCGTCCCTTTCTCTCTCCCTCTCTCGAACCCCTGCAAACCAAGTTCAACAACAGCCAGAAAACATCCCAGGCCTTATGATTCTCTCCAACTATAATCTTATAAGCACAACTGAACTCAGAAGATTATGTAATTAATGAAATCTCACTTGAAACCAAAAAAAAAAGTAGATAATTACTAGATAAATCCACTCCTTGTTAATTAAATTCATATAGGAATCTCAGTTGACAAAATCATCGTCCAATAATCAATTATACAACTCGATGATGGTGATGGGTATCAATTCAAAATTGGAGCTACATCTCCCTAATTGGGCATGTAGAAACAATTCCAATCTTTATGAACTTCCCACTTGCCGGAAAAAGTTGAAACCACATATTTTTCGGTTAATCCTTCATCCCGACAATTTTTGGTTTTGAACTGGGGTGGCGTTGGCTCAGTCTTGACGTGGTCATTCATTGCAGCTATGGTCTTTGTTCAGTCAAAGGAGCTTATATGATAGAGAATCAATTACTGTAATCTAGGGTGGACACGGGTTAATGCGGTTCAGGTTTCAACAAAACCCAATATCCAACCCAAATTTTAAATTCGGTTCGGTTTTCTCATTTTTAAGACTTTAACTCACAATCCGACCCAACTCATACGGTTCGGTTCGGTTATTTTTCGGTTTTACCCGTATACTAAAAACGTAATAATACATTAATTTCAATAAATAAAGTTCAAGAAAAATCATAAATTTCAAGTCCATCAAAATAATGCTCAAAGTCCAAAGTTTTAAGTTTTTCAAACAAAATAAATAACATATAAGTAAAATAACATTAGTATCCAAAGCATGATTGGCAATTTGGTATCACCACAATGCTCATCTCTCAAGCTCGCATGAATGGGTTCGATCTTAGAGATAACATATCACATGATCCACCCTCGGCATGATCTCTATACGATATTCTCAAACTCTTTGACAATTCATCTACGTACATGCATGGTTGCACACAATAAGAAAAAAGAAGAAGCAAAACACAATTATACATATGACAAAACCAACTATCACATTAACTAAATTCAATATATAATTAGAAAATGAAATTTTACCTCTTTTCGCATCTTCACAAATCTCAATCTCCTCACTTGTAGGCACATGATGCAAATCAATATGTTCACCCCTAAGCCTACTTTGAGTACATATCAATGCTTCTACCATTTTAGGACTTAGAGAGTAGGAGAATGAGAGATATTTGCAAAGAGGTCGTTTTGGTTTGAGATAGAGGAACTAAGGAAACAAGACGGCTAAATAATGCGCCTCTTATGCATTAGGTCAATTAAGTTAGAAATTAGGTGCAGCTGTGAGGCCGACTACACTATTTTTTTATAAAAAAAATATCAATAATGTTAAATTATAAATATGACAAAATGATGTCGTTTTGTAACGTTGACCATTGACTTGGGGTTTTTCGGGTTGGTTCGGTTTCTAAGGGATTGAACTAAAAACCCAACCCAAACAAAATCGGTTCGGTTCGGTTTTATTTGGGTTTCAGTTTTTTCGGATTTGATTTGGATTCGGGCCCGGTTTTTTTTCGGTTTTCGGGTCAGTTTGTCCACCCCTATTGTAATCTAGTATTCGATCATTGTTGTTCTATCGGCCCATGACAACAGAGCCTCCATCTCAATAACCCCGAGCATCTTTTTGGCCGGTTGACAATTTTCATTGAAGGGACTTGACAGAGGATCATGACGTGTTTGTCTATGAGTATGAAGGTTATTTGGTAAAAGCAATAGTAGGGGTGTGTGGAATGTAAATTAGGTGTGCTAATTTCAGCTCCATTTTTATATTACAAACGAAATTATAATTCACTTTCAAAATTCAACACGAACGACTCATGTTTAATTTTAGTTCGTCTATTAATTTGATATTGTTTGACAGTCAAAATGTGAAATGAAAATGGATTTAGCAGATTTTTTTTATAGATGTAATGTGGGAATTGTTCTAAAAATCAATGATATATTGCATCTATAATTTAATAAGCTGAATTATAAATAAATATAAATCAGAAATGAAGAACATGAAAATAAATTCAACAAAAATACCGAACGATTTGTGATGAAGAACAAGTCGAGACGTGTGTGATACCACACTGTCCTTAAGACGTTTACGCCTCCTCTACCGGTGCAAGGATGCTTGGCGCTTGTCTCCCAGGATATAACGACTGAACAATTCTAGAAAGTTGCACTACTAACTAGAACCCTCAACGAACTCGAAAGGTACCTCTATCTATCACCAGAGAAGAACTAAGAACTTTGAGAGTGGGAGAGAAATGTGTTTCGAACTGGATTATTTTACAATGAAAGGATGGTGGCTATTTATACTGTGAGGATTTGCAATCAGCAATAAATAAGATGGCGGTTATAGAAATAAAAAGATCATAACATATATGAGTTACATATGTTACAAACATTGATTTCAATTCTGTTATAATTCTCCATAACACACAATAACTCAGTTGTTACAAAAGAAGAATTTGAACTGTCAAGAGAATTTGAAAAGTCAAAACCGAATTTTCGGAAATGCAAAAAGAATCTGCGTTCCGACCCTCAATTCAGTGTTGCATTCGTGTCCGCAGGTCGCACGGGCATACACGAGTTTCCCTTGCGACCTAGGATTTGCACCCCCCCTGCGCGTGCGCGAGAGGGTATAAGGGGGCTTACACACTTTACAATTCATACACAATGGATTCTATATAAAGTCTTTTCAACACTTTTCTTTTCCAATGTGGGACAAATACCTTTCCCTCATTCTAAGTGGCCATCTTTGAGTGACAATTTCTTATTCACCCACAAACCAAATTACACAAACAAACATATGATCTAGTAGCCCTCATTATGGAGAACTCAAATCTATGTTCACATTTGATTAATTATAAGTTTAACTTAATTTAATTAATCAATTAAAATTTGATTTTAAATGGTTTTTCTAACTATTTTTTCCAACAGGAATCTCCAAAAGAAACCTGCTGCCAACCCAGAAAAAGTAAAAAATCTGAGACTTCTACCATTTCCAACCCTAAAAAAAAAACCCTGCTGCAAGACCTCAGAACCATAGAGAATACTTTTCCAAGTACTGGAAGAAGCAGAAGGAAACTCAGCATTAGGATCAAAGCTGTACTCATAAGAACCCAAAAATTAAACCGTGAAGATGCAGATACGTGGTCGAAAAGTTGGTCTACAAGATGGTTAGCTGAATAGCTTTTTTTTCTTTTTCTTTTTTTGAGAAGAAGCTGATTAGCCATTTAGGCTTGTATCATCTGACTAAACGGTTTTCGGTACCAATTTACTCCGGACGGGTTTTGGTTCGTATTTGCGGGTTGAAATGTAATTCGGATAAACTTGGCTAAAGGGAAGCCTCCCTCATTCATACTTAAACCGTTAAACATTTCTACCCAATTTGAAATTCACCGTGTCAAACTTTCCCCATGACTCTCTCTAAGCGCGCGCTCCAATCCGCTGCCGATTCCTCCTTCCTCCTCCTCCGTCGGCGAGGCCTCTACTCCTCTTCGTCGGTCTCCACTAACGGCGCCGTCACCCACGCCTGCGAGCTTGTCAAGTCCGGCGGCAACCGAGCCTTTCCGCTCGACACTTTGGCTCTTGTGCGGGGCCTGGAGGCCAAGGGTGTCCCGACCAAGCATGCCGAGGCGATCACGATGGCCATCACCGGAGTTTCCACTGATAGCTTGGAGAACGTGCACCAGTTACAGAGGGTAAGGCCGTGCCCGCCACCTGTTCGACGATTTGCTTCACTCGAAATTTCTGTTGCGTATGTGTTATTGTGCTTTGTTTTGATGAGTTTTGGTTTGTGGAATTGCAGACCGTGATGCTGCAAGAAGCGAAGCTGTCGAAGTTCGAAACTGAAGTAAAGAGTCTACAGGTTCCATTCTTTTCCATCTTGATTCTTTATAGCATGCTTTGTTTTCATAGCTAGTACTCTTTGATTTTTCCCTGAAGTACATGATTTCTGTCAAATTTGAACAGTTTGAAGTTAGTAATGTCGAATTAGGTGAAATTGCCTTATCATCTTAAGTGATGTAACATACTTTGTTAAAACCAAAATAAGATCAACAAGGTGTTAGAAAGAATGGTCAAGCACTCAAGCCCATGGCAGGCTACCATGTGGGCGGGTTTGAACCTCCTCACTGTACATATCTTGCTATTTGAAATAACCTCCTGGTGTTTTCCAACATTAAATTGGTGGTATTCTTGCAACGTTGAATTGCTGGATGACTGCCTTTTTTTTCTAGGGCTTCTTCTAGAGTTTGATTCGCTTGTCCACGCAAATGTATTTGATAGAAATAACCATATGAAAATTATGTGTGTCTCATGGATGAATGGGAGCAGTGAAAGCTTAATAGATGGTGTGAAAGGAATAGTTGGATGCCACTTACATTTTCTTTCATTTCACTTTTAACAGTAGAATGTTGCTTAAAAATCACCCTCTACACTAAAATTGTGAAGTAATTAGGCCAAACATTCTATCCAGCTTCTCTTTACAAATGAGTTTAGTGCACTGTTTTTCTTCTCTATGTTTTTTTTTTAACAAAAAGAAAAGGAACTCAAGTGTTGTTCAGTAGTAAGTCTAGTTTCCAGACTTGCAGAGCATTTAAGTTCATCCTATCCATTTTAGCATCAATCATTAGAGACACGCTAGATTATGATGGTATGATAAAGTTTCCGTACTCGACATACACAGCACGACTCAGATGAATTTGTTTCACTTATCTGATGAATTTATATCTGTGTGGTGAAACTGAGTCTTAAACTCATGTTGCATATCGTTGTAGATTTCTGTTGCCCTGTAGAAGGGGCAGATACTGGCTCTTTTTATATCTGTCTAGAACCGTATATTATGGTTCAAGCATTATATTTTCAATAGCCCTTAATATGAAACCAGAGTTATCATTTTGTGGATTTTGATCGCTCCTGGGTTGCGCGCAGGAACATCATTTTTCCATTTTGACACGTGAAACAGAAAAGCTTCAGAGTGTCATAGACAAGATGCGTAGTGAACTGAGGTAGATCTTCTGTTTGGCTTCTACTGGTTGGATATTTTTGTTTACCAATGTTCTTGATCCAATATATATTTGGTTTCTGGAAATAGGTATGAGTTGGACAAGGTGGCTGCTGGGGCACGCTTGGATTTAAATCTTGAGAAAGGGTAAGAAGTTTTTTGTTTTTCCTTCATTGCATTATCAAACTTCTCAACTGCAGTTGTCAGTTGTATATGTAGTTCTTGGTATCATTCTAATTATTACTGATGCATCAATCCTTCAATTTTATCTGTTCGTATTGTCCGACTCTGTCCTTTGATTTAAATACTCTACTTTTGCTTAATCCAGGCGCATGCGTGATGAGTTTAGCAATCAGAATGCAGAAACAGCCAATCTGACAAACAAACTTGATCGAGTAATCACCATTGCTGCATCTATGTAATATTTATTGTTTGGTTTGATGCATATTTTTCTCACAATACTAATTTATCTGAACTTTTTCTACAGGAAATTCAAGCAGTAAAAGCCTTGGTTGAAACTGGAAAATATGAAGTGATTAAATACTGCATAGGGACCCTTGTCTCCATGACAGCAGTTGGTATTGCTGTGCTTCGCATTATGATGAATTGAGCAACATCATCAAAGGTTACAAATCATTTGTATGGTCATTCTTTTCATAACAGTAAGATGCTAGGATAAGTATATTGTTGTAGGTTATAGCTATTGTGGTCCTTAAAGGGTTCACTCAAATGATCTGTTATGACAATTTGATGCATGAACACAATTACTAGGTTGAATGAGAAATCTAAGATAGTCACAGTTCCAAGAAAATGTAAGTCCATGCGGCCTAGTTTCTGTTCTCTTTTGCCGTATCGGATAGGTGAAATGGAAATATATGAGAACTTTGAACAAATTGTTACTAGAATCTGCAGTAATTTCTGTCGATTTTCAGCTAGGTGGTTGTTAGACTAGGTTATTGATTTGTCCAACTGCCTGCATATGAAGGATATGTAATTTTGAGATCAAAGTACGTGTCACGCAACTTCGCTATGTTCTTTTTCCTGTTGATAGTTTCTTTGTTCCATGATCATGTTATGGAGATCATGCTTCTAATATTAGAACGATGTATAATTTTGATGACAACAATGTCTAATGAATTGACCCTTTTGATGTTCCTGCATCAAGCTTATTGGCGAAGGTTTAATCGAGTGATAGATTAGATTGACCTCAGTTATGTGGGATGCGTTGTTTTTGATTCGTTCACTTGGGCACTTGGGTGCAATCGCTCACAGGATCGGAGTAGGTGAAAGGTGATCATGAAACGCAAAGGATCAACCGTAAACATTTTTTTTCTCTAGGAAGTTATACTTTATATATACTATAAAAGTTTATAAGTCAAGTTTAATTAGTAAACAAGTCGAGTTTTTAACGAATTTGAGTTAGCTCGTGGGCTAAACGAGTTGAATGAGCCGAATAATTGTTGTTCAAGCTCGGCTCATTTTCAAGGCTCATTTAACTTTACGAGCTCGATCCGAATGAATTAAAAGCGAGCCGAACGCAAGCGGCTCGAGCCTACTTACAACCATATGCTTAACGCATCCCTCATTCTTTTAGGAAACGAAAATATTTGTTAGAAAAATAAGAAAGAAAAGAAATTAGCAATATGAACCTTGATCACTCCTAATTAATGTGTTCATGGTCTTAACTTAAGCCACAAAGAAAACTTCATCAAGAAATAGAAGTGTCAAGCAAAAACAAAAACAAAAAAACAAAAAGGAATCTAGGGTTCCCGCTCATTTTATAGTTGGAACAAACTTTGAAAATCAAACACCCGCCACGTGTACTGGTCATACTGGGTGTAGGACGATCCATACCATAGAATAGATTGCAGAGGAACGCTGTCTCTTACAAGTTGCAATCAGTCAATCACAATTTGATCTCCAAGAAGTGAAAAACTCTTTCATGGCGATGACTAAGTCCAAAGCCTCACCAACTCAAACTCCATGGAAACCGTGCTCTGGTATACTTATTTCTTAATTTATATACCAATCTAAACACTTATTTCATGCTCTACTATCAGAAATCTGGTACCTTAATTATTAGGGTTCTGTGAACGGAAATTCCACTCCGTAGTTAGTTATAATGCTTTTGGGTGTATTTGCAGTCTGGAGGGCCTCAAAGGCTAAGCTGTTCAATTCCCAACTCGGAATTTGAAACCTCGCAGGTTCTGATATCATACTTGTCCATGTTTCTCTGTCTTTTTCATTACTTTGGGTTTTATCTATGGTTACGGTCACGGTCACTTGGAGCATTTTGCTGTTCTGGAAAATGGGTTGCGGTTTTAGGGTTTCTGGGGCTTTACAATTATATGAACAAAATCATGCTGACCATGAGAAAGTTGATCTCCATATAGATAAACGGGTCCTGTGCTGTCGCCCCCTCTGAAGATGTTTTTTGGTGTTTTGGTAATCTGATTCTGTAGTGGCATATTGTGTTTCGAGTTACAATGTCTATTAAATTAGACTAAAAGATTTATTTATTGTCCTGGATTACTTGTTAGGCCTAGATCCTTTCTTCAATTACAGCCTCGGGCAGGGTTTATATCCCTCCTCGTTTCCCAAATTGATCGATAGACCACATCATTTCCTGTTTCAATCTGGTTATTAAGACTAAGGATTTTTTAAAACAATGTGACTGGATTCTTGGTGTCTTGACTTTCTTCCCTCTAGATGAGGTACAAGGATTACATTTGTAACGCTTCCACTCCCCGAACCAAACAAGGCTTTGGAGTTTTTATAGAAGTACATGTCATTTGCCCATTTCAGTGAGTAGAACCCGAGTAATTGCCTAACTTATCAAGAGTCTATATATACTCTATAGTCTATACTGTACGGTTTGTACATCAGTAGATTGCTATGTCTATATAACCCAACTTGGACCATTCCCAATCAAATAACAAAAACGTATTAACCGAAGATAAGAATTTCACTCATATACTATATCTGATTGAGAAACTGTATTTTACAAATAGAGCTTTGAACTCTGGATTACAATACAGACTATATGATCGGATTTCTATATCCACTTATCTGAACAATCAATACAAGTGCCTACTAAATAAAGGGAAAATAGCAATAGAATGGGCACTGTGTTTCCATGCCAGGAAACAGGATGAATTGCCAACCAGAGGACAAATACTGCACAAAGTGTTGTGCTAGCACTGTAGCCACTTTGTTGAAGTGCTTGACATCTTTCATCTCAAATTGGGTCTAACAGACAGCGAGACAAAGAGGTTAGACATGGAGAGTCTTTTGGCTCTTCTCATTTTAGGAATTATTGGTGATTTCAAATGCCTGTTTCTACCGGGGATCCAAGTAACAGAGTAACGATATGCGCGTTTGATGCCAATAGGCTATTTGGGTGTGTGCGTGGTTGGTTCTGCCGCAGGCAGGCTCTGTTACTCACCAGGATATCATTAATTCTGTTTGGCCTCCTGTGATATTTCTATTGTCAAAACTGGTACAAAAACTTAAATAAATGGGTACTCATATTGCCACTTGAAGTAAATTGAGTGTTGATTTCAGTGCATATTATGGTTCTAGGGTTCTGGAAACCACATTTTAAGTCGCATATTGTGTTTATTGTTTTATTCTTCGCATGGTTGGTCTTATGTAAAATTGTCTGTTGTTTTATTTGACATGTTAATCCTCAAACTGGATTCAGGAACTTCGTCTATCATTGATGGAAAATGAATTTGAAAAGCTTCGAGTTGAGATGAGGACGATGCAAAGTGAAATGTCAACGTATGGATTTTGCAAGTATGTTGGCCTTTTAAAATTGACCCTTCAGTTTTATTGTTCAATTATCTGTGTACGGTTAGATATATGTCTCAAATCTAATAATTGAATTTGTTGCCTCAAACAGTTGTGAGAGTGGCGAGGAATTCAACAAAGGTGTGCAGGTGACAATCATGTTTTTACTGGAAATGTGTGGTTTGGCAACTTTGAACGCATTAGTGCAGCTTATAGAGTTGAATTTTCGTAAAGAATCTTGGAACTTGTTTATAGGGACTTCATGCATCTAGTGATCAGATGAAAGCTACATCCAAACCTGCAGACATGTCATGGGGCTTGAATGTAGGCATCTTCATTCCTCCTCGTTGGTTGATTCGTCTATGTTGGTGTTCCTTTTGTAGTGTGACATGGCTGGTCCTCCCACCCATGATTTTTTTGCTTTTTGTCTGCTGTTTCTGCTTCTTTTGTGATTTCCAGCGTTAGATGAGAAGAAACGAATTGATTAGTTTTCAAGTTAGAACTTCCACTTCTTGTGTTTTCAGTTTCAGCTTTCATGATGTAGAGACAATTTAACTTCATTTTACTAAGAATGCTTCATATTCCAGTAATGGGGCTTACCAATTCTGGAGTACTAAATGCTTACCTATGAATAATCTGACTTCATTGGTACCTATCCCTTAAATAGGTTTTCTAGTCTCTATCTTGTAAAATCTACAGACTAATATGCTGTTTCTATATTAGTTCTGAAATCATGTTGGCTAGATACCTTTCTGAACCAAGTGGTTTCACTTAGCATGCTTGTCTGCCAACCAATACTATGTAACTGATCATTATCTTTCTGTTGTGATTGTAACCTTATCAAAGTGAAGCATATATTGCACAGATCAGGCACTTATTAGAGCATCTAACAAATCCCAAATTTTCTCTTCCTCCTGTGTTGGTTTACTGTTAACATAGCTGAATTGGACCAAATGTAAAATTCATAAATCTCATACCTCCTTTCATTCCTGTGAACAAATAATCATCCCTCCCGTGATCGATCTCCAATGAATTTTGGATTTCTCCTCAGAGTCTCATTCCCTTAGAGCAGCAAGTCGACATACTAAGAATTGACAAAACTTGTTTACTGGCCCCCTTAGTTTTGCTCTCCAACTCACTAATTTATATATTTTGGGCCGCCGGATCTCCGCCGTCCGGCACACCGGTCCCGTTTGAAAGGTTGTTGCGTTTCATGTCAATTGGTGGCAGCGCCACCAATCGGTGAGATTCTTGTCTCATTTTGAAGATTTCATTCCATTCTATAAACCCTCCAAAAGATTTAACCCAAATCGTTTTGTGCTAGGAGAATCGAAGAAAAGAAATCCTAGGGTTTAAATTGGGGCGTTTCGGTTTTTGTTAAACTGAAGTGTTTAGGCTTCGATTTAGACTTTGGTGTCAACTAGAAAGTTGTTGGAAATGTTATTTAGATTGTGGTGGTAAATTTTGGTGATCATCTGTGGTCACCGGAACGGTGGCGGCACATGAACAGTGTTTCATGAACATTGATTTGTGAACAGTGTTTCATTACCAGTGTTCAGCTGTAATGAATCGTCACCTGAGATTTTACATATCATGTTCTAAGCACTTTATCATGCTATTAGGTGACCAAAAAAACGAGTGAGAGAATCGCTATCGGTTTTGTGGAAGTTTCACGCAGGAAATAAGGTGAGTAAACCTCACAATGATCATTATGATCAAAGTAGTGCTATAGTTATTAAATTTAGTTTGAGTTGTTAACATAGTCATTGCATCACTAGCTTATATAATTTGTTCTAAAATATGTTTTGGTTTAAATTACGTGAACTTGATCATCTACGGTTCATGGGTAAGTGAAACACTATTTTAATAAATGATTTTAAAAAGTTTTAGTGATTATGGACTATGGTGAATGTGAGTAAATCTCGCTATGACAAGTTTACCATTATCGGTGACTCATATTTATGATTTCTTAAAAAGAGTGAACTGTGACATCTATATAATATAGTGGGTTGTGTATGTGTACAAAAATAGTAAATACGATACATACATATGGGTTGATATATTATATAATGTTACGTTTTTTATTTTTAAATGAGATTATATTGTTGTGCAAGAGTCGCTTGATTGTAGTACAATAAACATGTGTTGATTGTTATATTGTACGTGGTTTTAACATTAAGTCTTGTTAAAATGTATTCTAGTCTTCAGACGTTATTGGCAGTAATCGGAACCAAGCCTTGGCCGGGTGTCGGTTATAATTCAGTTAGAGCTTTAGTTTTTCTGCCGGTGTACTGCATGAGGGGTAATAGATGGGTTGCCTAAATCTCATGAGAACCCATATTTTTGAGTGATTTTGGGTAACAAATGGGCTGCCCAGTGTTTGTCGGTGTATTACATGAGGGGTAACAAATGGGTACCTGGGTCTCATGAGTACCCATGTTTTTAAATGATTTTGGGTAACAGAAGTGTTACCTAGTGTCTCATGATTACACATATTTTTAAATGGTATTGGGTACCAGATGAGTTGCCCAGTGTCACATGAGTATGTTTGTCCTTAAATGTTATCTGTCATATTTTCTTTGTATGTGATGTATGTTATACTGTTGTTTTACTCATATGGGCTGAAAAACTTACCGTGTTTGTGAACAGTGTTCTGTAAAACAGTAAAGCCGAACAATGTTTAGTAAATAGTAAAACATGAATAGTGTTCTGTGAACAGTTTTATGAACAACATTTAGTTGTACTGAAATCGTCACCTGATATTTAACGTATCGTTTTCTAAGAATTTTATCATGCTATTAGGTGACCGACGAAACGAGTGAGAGAATCGCTTTCGATGTCGTGGAAGTTCCACGCGGGAAATAAGGTGAGTAAACCTCACAATGATCATCATGATCGAAATAATGTTATAATTATTGAATTTAGTTTGAATTCTTACCATAGTCGTTGCATCACTAGTTATAAAAAGTATTTAAAAAAAATATGTTTTGGTTTAAAATCGTGAACTTGATCGTCTACGGTTCATGGGTAAGTGAAACGCTATTTTAATAAATGATTTTGAAAAGGTTTGAGTGATTATGAACTATGGTGAATGTGAGTAAATCTCACTATGATGAGTCTACCCTTGCCGGTGACTTATAGTTACATTTTTGTTAAAAGATCGAACTAGGACATGTATATGATATAGTGGGTTGTGTATGTGTATAAAATGGTAAATACGATACATATATATATTGGTTGCTATATTATATATTGTCACGTTCTTATTTCCAAATAAATTATATTGTAGCAACTATATTTATTTTATCTGAGCAAAAGTCGTTTTGTTGTAGTATAATAATATGTGTGGATTGTTATTTTACATGGTTTTAACATTGAGTCTTGTTAAAACGTTTTATGTCTTCAGACGTGTTTTTCTGTCTTCGGATGTGTTGGTAGTAATCATAACTGAGCCTTGGCCGGGTGTCGTTTACGATTCAGTTAGAGCTCTAGTCTGTCTGTCGGTGTATTGCATGAGGGGTAACAGATGGGTTGCCTGGGTCTTGAGTACACATATTTTTGAGTGATATTGGGTAACAGATGGGCTGCCCAGTGTCTGTCAGTGTACTATATGAGAGGTAACAGATGGGTACATGGGTCTCATGAGTACCCATGTTTTACATAATTTTAGGTAACAAGATGGGTTGCTCAGTGTTTGTCGGTGTACTGCATGCAGGGTAACAGATGAGTACTGGGTCTCATGAGTACCCATATTTTAAATGTATTTGGGTAAACATATGGGTTGCCCAATGTTTCATGAGTACCTATATTTTCAGATGTTATTAGACAACCAGATGGGACGTCTAGTGTTTTACGAGTACATTTATCTTTAAATGACATTGGTATTTTCTTTTGTATAAGATGTGTGTTATATTATTGGTTTACTCATACGAGCTGCAAAGTTTACCGGGTCTGTATTTACAATCCCGGTGCACCTATTCGATGGTGTAGGGGATAGTTCAGCAGGTGTGGATTAGCAGAATTTGAGGGCTTTCTCTGAAGATTGTCGAAGGTTTCTTTCTTCTGTTTGTGGTGAGGATTGAGTGAATTTTACATTTCCATTAGTTATGTATTATTCAAGTCGACTGAGTCATGCTGTGGACTCAGTTTCGATACACTGTTATTATAAGATGATTTAAATATATTTGAGATTTTTAGAGTTTCATGGCTCCAAATTCGAATTTTTATCATTCGAAATTTCGGTGTTGTGACAGTTGGTATCAGAGCGTAGGTTGCGTATTTGGTGATTTATCAATATCATCCAGGAGTGATGACCCAACTGCAGCGGATCCCCATCACATGCTCTTTGGTATTGATATGCCACTGGGTACGCAAGAGTGTTAGGAGCCACACCTGAAGGGTTGGTCCTCTAAATAGAAGTGTTGTGAAAATACTTCGGTAATTAATCTTCCCTCTAAATATCTTGGTTAATAGCGGGACATATGAGTGGAAAATACTTTATCTATTTTTGACTACCTTATTAAAGTACTGTTTGATACGGGAGCATCACACTTTTTTATTGCTAGTTCGGTAGTTGAAGTGTTAGGGTTGATCCCTAATTCTATTTGAAGCTCTTCATGTGTCACTTCACTTCTTGGAGTATCTCTCGAGCTTGAGACAATATGTAAGGCTTGTCCCATTGTGACTGGGGGTAGAAAATTATATGCTTCCTTAATAGTGATTTTGGACCACACCTATAATGTGATTTTAGGAATTGATAAGTTGAGGCCACTACATGCTTGATCAATTTCTTTGACATGGTAGTGTTTTTCCATAGTCCCGGGAAGCCAGTTTTCGTTATCGTTGCCTCAAGTCGGATAATGCCATGAGAGCATGAGTTTTGGCACATCTGGAGTCTGTGGATCAAGAAGTAGCTATCACACACATTGTTGTGGTATCCGAGTATAGTGAGGGGTTTCAGGAGAAACCGGGTTTACCTCTTAGGAGAGTTGTCGATTTCTGCATTGATGTTGTACTTGGTACAACATCTGTGTCAAAGGCGCCTAATAGGATGGGGCAGAACGAGCTTAAAGAATTGAAAGTGCAGATAGATGGGCTATTGGACCAATGATTCATTAGACCTAGTGTCTCACCTTGGGGTGTGTCAGTGTTGTTTTTGAAAAAGAAAGATGGTTCCCTGCGGTTGTGTGTGGACTATAGGGAATTGAATAAGGTGCCCGTCAAGAATATGTATCATTTGCCTAGGATTGATGACTTGTTCGATCAGCTTAGAAGGGCTAAGGTATTCTCTAAGATTAATCTGATATCCGATTACTATCAACTCAGGGTGAAGAAGTTACATGAATACTAACTGGTTTGAGTAGATAGATTTCCATCAGGGTAAAGACCTATCAAGAAGTCTTGATGGAGAGCGTTGATCCTGCATTGAGGGATATTGAGTGTACCCATATTTTTAGTGACATTGGGTACAGATGGGTTGTCTAGTGTCTGTCGGTGTACTGCTTGAGGGGTAACATATGAGTACCTAGGTCTCATGAATACCCATGTTTTACATGATTTTAGGTAACCAAATGGGTTGCCTAGTGCTTGTCGGTGTACTGCATGAGGGGTAACAGATGTGTTGCCTCAGTCTCATGAGTACCCATGTTTTTAAATGATTTTGGGTAACAGATGGGTTGCCCAGTGTCACATGAGTACGTTTGTATTTAATGTTATTTGACATATTTCTTTTGTATGTGATGTATGTTTACTGTTGGTTTACTCATACAGGCTGAAAATTTTACCGGGTTTGTATGTACAATCCCGGTACACCAATTATGGTGTAGAGGATAGTTCTGCATGTGGGGATTAGCAGATTCGGAGGGTTTACTCTGAAGATTTCTTTATTCTGTTTGTAGTGAGGATTGAGTGAATTTTACATTTCCATTGGTTATAATACTTTGGTATAAACTGGTTATCTATTATTCAAGTCGACTGAGTCATGTTGTGGACTCAGTTTCGATACACAGTTATGATAAGATGATTTCAATATATTTGAGATTGTTTTAGAGTTTTCATGACTTCGAATTCGAATTTTTATCATTCGAATTTCAGGGCTGTAACAGTTGGTATCAGAGCGTAGGTTGCATATTTGGTGATCTATCAATATCATCCTGTAGTGATGACCCGACTGCAGTGGATCTCCATCACATGCTATTCGGTATTGATGTGTCACTGGGTAAGCAAGAGTGTTAGGAACCACACCTTAAGGTTTGGTCTCTAAATAGAAGTCTTTTGATAATACTTCGATTATTCATCTTCACTCTAAACATCTTGGTTAATAGCGGGACACATGAGTGGAAGGTACCTTATCTATTTTGACTACCTTTCTAGAGTATTGTTTGACACGGGAGCATTACAGTCATTTATTGTTAGTTCGGTAATAGAGCTATTAGGGTTGATTTCTACATCTCTTGGAAGCTCTTTATGTGTCACTTCACCACTTGGAGTGTCTCTCGAGCTTGAGACAATATGCAAGGCTTGTCCTATTGTGATTGGGGTAGAGAATTCTCTGCGTCCTTGATAGTGATTCCGGACCACACCAATGATGTGATCTTAGGAATTGATTGGTTGAGGCCACAACATGCTTGATCGATTGATTTGACATGGTAGTGTTTTTCCATAGTCACGGGGAGCCCGTTTTCGTTATCGTTGCCTCATGTCGGATAATTCCATGACAGCAGAAGTCTTGGCACATGTGGAGTCTGTTGATCAGGAAGTAGCTATCGCAGACATCGTTGTGGTATCCGAGTATAGTGAGGTGTTTCAGGAGATACCGGGTTTACCTCCTCGGAGAGTTGTTGATTTCTGCATTGATGGTGTACTCGGTACAACACCTGTGATGAATGTGCCTTATAGGATGGAGCAGAACAAGCTTAAAGAGTTGAAAGTGCAGATTGATGGGCTATTGGACCAAGGGTTCATTAGACCTAGTGTCTCACCTTTGGGTGTGCCGGTGTTATTTTTGAAAAAGAAAGATGGTTCCCTGCGGTTGTGTGTGGACTATAGGGAATTGAATAAGGTGACCATCAAGAATAGGTATCCTTTGCCTAGAATTGATGACTTGTTCGATCAGATTTGAGGGGCTACTATATTTTCTAAGGTTGATTTGAGATCCGGTTACCATCAACTCAAGGTAAAAAAGTTACAGGAATGCTAATTGGTTTGTGTAGATAGATTCCCATCAGGGTAGAGATCTATCAAGAAGTCTTGATGGAGAGCGTTGATCCTGCATTGAGGGATATTGAGTGGGCTGAGCGTTGGATTTTAGTTATGCAACTAATCCAAGTTGAGGTCCAATGAGGTTGAAGTATTGTTTTCAATGTAATGGATGTGAAGACCATAGGTTGGAGGTGGTTTAACGAAAATTTTCGTGACAAACACTTCTAATATTATTGGTAATGGAGTGTAGGGTGTGTGATACATCCTGTGGTGATGCAATTATTGAGTTGAGATTCACATTATGTCGCCGTTGTGTTTCAACTTTTTTTGGTTGGGCCGTAGACAATAAATCTAAGGTGCTGGTGAAATTTCATTTATGGCGTCATGATTTAATTATTTGCTAGATGAGCATTTAATTGAGAACGCTAATCTGTCGTGAATTTAATCGTTTGTCTGGTGTTGAGAATTGGAACGTAGCTATGTCACTAATCCAAATGAGACGCAGTGGCGGTGAAGTAATTCTATTGAAGATAAGGAATGAGATGACCTTAGCTTAGTGGTGTTTAACGAATTTTTCGTGATAAGCACCTTCTAACTGTGGTAAAAGAGCGGTTGAGGACCGAATTCTTCTTCCAAGTACAAATGATGTTTAGTGTTAGAGAATTGGAGGCTCAGTTCTCTCTATGCATCAGATTGTTTATTGTTGGATAAAGAGATGTTAACTCAAGAGTCAACAAGCAATAAATTTTACAATAAGGGAGTGATCCTTTAATTGCTGCTTGCAGAGCATTTATTTTGGCCAAACGCTTTGGCAATTGAGCAGGAGCATTTGGTTTCAAAATAATTAGGTGGCCATTACGGGTTATTGATGAAAGTAAAGAAACAATTGTTTAGAGTGGTGGTGCAACGATAATTTGGGTTAGTCTGGAAGAGATGGTGGACCCAATATCAGGTTTATGTTGAAGTGGTTACTGAACTTATTTAGTACTACAACTATGGGGAAATCAATACTTTAGATGATGCCACTTGGGCGTTTGTGTGGGGCCATGTGTCATGCCTTTGAGGCATGCATGAACCAGGGGGTAGAGTATGTCTCAGTTGTGGTCGTGTTGGAATTTGTGCTGTAAAGTCCACCTAATTTTCATGTTTCATTATCGGGAGATAAATATCTTCTTTGTCTGTCCTGCAAATTGTGGCATACCACTCATAGAAGCATGTAGCTGTAATTGATTTCCAACTGTAAGAATTGGTGAGGGTTGTAGGGTGTGTGAAACATCTCTGTTGTGGTGGCGGTAGAGGTTCTCTACTGCCTTATGTGTGTGTTAGTTGACTCTTTGGTGAACTGTTCGAGAGTAATTCTTAGTCCAAGTGGTGTTCTGTTGTGCTCGTGGACTCATGGAGTTAGATTTTTTTTATCGTGTTGCCTTACGAATAAGATGTTTGTGTGGGCATCATGTATGACAACTTTTGTGACTTTATAATGAGAGGATCATGAAAGAAAATTGTTTTGTTGATTGGAAAGAATGGTAGGTTCGTGGTTCTAGCATGCATTGTGGTGAAGTCATGAAGGTACTGTTGTGTATAAAGTACGATTTCTTTGAAAACCATTGGCTGTGATGTAAGTAGTGGGCATGTGTCAATCATTGATTTGACTCATGTTAGATGTTGAGAGTTTGTGACCATGCTTAGTAGTAGGGGCTAGCTCAAGACGTGAGTATTGTCTGTTAATCGCAAGGGAGTGGTGAATTAGACAAGAGGGTATGTTAACGTCTATATGCCGAGAACATCATTATATTTTGGGAGGATCATTATATTTTGGGTGGCTCACGTGTGGCTATTTATGTTAGGACATGTGACAGTTGGTCTGTTTGGAAGAAGTTGGAAGTATGAGTAATTGAATACTAAAATGGTCCGCGAGACTTGGAAATTTTGGTTTCTAAGACTTGATAGTGACGCAGTGTAAACATAGATTATGTAGTGTTGATGTGGGAGTGCACTTAACCTCAAAACCTCATTCTTCAATAGCGTAGTGAGATCTGTCAAAGAAGAGAAGTCACCTGTAAGATTTGTTGAACTTTTTCGAAAGTTGGTGACATTCAAGACAACGATGTCTAGCTTGTCTCCTAAATGCCCTACCGTGCGATATGTTCTTTTGAACTTATCTTGCCCTTCAGAGAAGACTATTAGAGTGGCGTCGGGTGACCATTTAGTTGAAGGGCTCACCTATAGTGGGGTGGTGGGAGTGGGAAAGAAGAGAAGTCGACATCGAGGGTACGCTGGACTCTATGGGAGCAAGGTTGTAAATTTAGTATACCAACTTCATCATCTAGCAGGTTCAGATACTTATTGTATGCTATGTGCCTATGCTAAGGTTGTACATCTTTGCACTCAACGTGTGTTATATAAGTAAATGGGGTTATGACCTGCTGGAATTTGGTTGAATAGTGAAGTTCGTTTCTAGATTCACCTTATTTCTTAAGGGTCTTGTTCTGCGGAACATCTTGTTTTGCATTTGATCATGGATGTTTGAGTTGTGGTTCTCCTTGAGGGGTGTTATTATGCTCATTGTTAAATTTCATTTCAGACACGATGAAGTTGTATAACACCATGATGGAAGAAAAGTGAGATGTGATCGCCTTGTTGAGGTATTATAAAGAGGAAATTGTTGGGGAAGGTGAATCGAAGTTTTGGAAAGAAGTTAAAAATAAGTGGCTTTGTAGTGCGCTTAAATTTCGGGACGAAATTTCTTTATGGGAGGGGGGTGGAATGTAACATCCCGGAAATTTTATAATTATTTTCTAATTATTGTTTGGAGATATATAAATTGGTGGTGATCTGATTATATAGTACGAGGGAGAAAACGAAAGTGTTCGATCGATTTATACACGGAAACGTTATTGTGACGGGTCAAGAGTTGAGTTTTTATCCATTAGGAATCTAAAAAAAACTTCATTCATAGAAGTCGTAGAGTTCGTCAATACGGATTCGTGGACATGTGACACGCCTAAATCGAAGTTTGTATGAAGAAGTTATGAATCAAAAATGTAAATGGACATTTTTGGAAAATAGTATAAATAGGGAAATTAAAGAGAAAAAAAAAATGAGAAATTCGGATAGGTACTGTTCATGGGTATAGTTCACCCCGAAAAAAATCCAGAAATTCTCTCCCTGAGCGGCCGACTTTGGGCCGCCGGATCTCCGCCGTCCGACCACCATATAGTGGGGTGCACTGGTCGTTTGAATGACTGATGCATCCCCAGTCGATTGGTGGCAGCGCCACCCGCCATCTCGCCGTTGTTTGGAAGCGGTGAAGCTCAGAAGTTCCCCCAAAAATATGCATATTTTTCCGAACTTCAACTCATCGGATCTCCATCCTCCGGCAACCAATCGGTGAGATTCTTGTCTCATTTTGAAGGTCTCCTTCCATACTACAAACGCTCTAACAAATTTAACCCAAATCTTTGTGTGCTAGGAGAATCGAAGAAAAGAAATCTTAGGTTTTAAATTGGGGCTTTTCGGTTTTTGTTAAATTGAAGTGTTTAGGCTCAGAATTAGACTTTTTGGTGAACTGGAAAATTGTTAGCAATTTCATTTAGATTGTGGTGGTGAAATTTGGTAGTCATTGGTGGTGGTCGGAAAACAGTGGGCGGCATGAACAGTAAAGCCGAACAGTGTTTAGTAAATAGTAAAACATGAACATTGTTCTGTGAACAGTGTTTTATGAACAACATTTAGCTGTACAGAAATCGTCACCTGATACTTTACGTATCGTTTTCTAAGCATTTTATCATGCTATTAAGTGACCGAAGAAACGAGTGAGTGAATCGTTTTCGGTGTGGTGGAAGTTGCACGCGGGAAATAAGGTGAGTAAATCTCACAATGATCATCATGATCGAAGTAGTGTTATAATTATTGAATTTAGTTTGAGTTCTTACCATAGTCGTTGCATCACTAGTTATAAAAATTATTTAAAAGAAATGTTTTGGTTTAAAATCGTGAATTTGATCGTCTACGATTCATGGGTAAGTGAAACTCTATTTTAATAAATGAATTTGAAAAGGTTTTAGTGATTATGGACTATGGTGAGATTTGGATTGATTGTGATATAGCATACATGGTTGGTTAGTTTTAGTCTATATTAACCTATGTGAGCTTTTGAGTCTATATGTGCTTTTTTCATGAGATATAATCTGAAAATTTCATTTCTTATTTTTGAACCTCATCATTCTTTGCAAATTTCAATTACTATGTGCCATAGCTTTTAATGAACTCTAAAGTTTACTAGAACTCGCTCTTGTGATTGTTAAAACTTTTAAGTCATAAAATGCTCAGACTTTGAAATGGATTTATGGACTATTTTTAAGAATACCACCACTTTAGCCAAACAATCATGTATTTCTATATGTGCCATGTTTGGGACCCCTTAGTTGAACCCCATTTGAGCTTACATTGAGCATTTTCTTCATCACCTACATTATACTCACACTTAGTATAGTTACCTCTACCTTGTCCTATAGACTTGACAAAACTCTATTTGAGATGATGTTGTGATTATGTATGAAATAAGTGTGGGGTGGAAGACATGTGAAAAAAATCAAAAGCTTTTTTAAGCATATTGCCGAAAAAAAATGAAAAAAAATGAGATCGGCAGAGGAAAAAAAATCAAAGATCAGTTTTCTATTTGTGATTTGGAGTTGAGTTGTAATTGAAGTTCTAAAAAATGTTCATTTGACCTTTGTCCATTTTCATTTTGTGTATAAAATGATGATTGGGCCCAACTTGTTTATACTTAGCCCTTGATGGTGTTCGGTGTCATAAAAATTGTGTTTACTCGGCTAAGTCTATAGGTTGACCTTTATGATTCCTTGATATTCCATGCATTTAGCTAAGCCTAAACACTAACCTTACATAATGATCCTAATGATTCTTAAAATGAGAAAATCTTGATTTGTTGAGATGATCACAAGAGTTGAAAACATATGGTTTTGGTCCATTTGTGCACTTAGTTATTAAATGAGGTTTTCCAAAAAATATTCACAAAGTGCTTTCATTTGATGAAATATGCAAGTTATTTGTTGCATTACCATATATTCTCTTGCATATACTTGTGTGTGAATTATAACCATGAATCTGAGTAAAAAGAAGAGAATATGTCTTGTGAGGAGGATCGAACATGACTAAACATGTTAAATGTTTATTTTATCGTTTCTAACTTATTATACCTTGAAGCATGTTTATGAATCTTGGAATTTATGTGCTTACATTCAAATGCTAAAACTTGAAAACTATGTGTTTTGAGATTTGGAGACAATCATTTAGGGACAATAGTTTATTTGTATTTTTAGAGTCTTTGTTTTGTTTAGTTTTGCTAAGAAACTAACAAAAGCCAAGTGTGGGGTAGTTGATAGGAGCACCTTGTGCGACGTTCTTAACATATTTTTACCTCCATTTCTACTTTGCTTAACTCTTATTGTTGTACTATTGAGTTATTGAGTCGAGTTAGAAGTCTATAGTGGCGTTGGTTGCATTTTAATGTTAAAATAGGCTAAAAACGCAGAAATTGCAAGAGTGCTATATAGAGTAGTATTCCTTGTTGAACTAGGAAATCTAGTTAGGTTAGAATTTTTATTATTTGACATTTTCTGTAACATTTGTGATTTATATTTCTTATTTTATTTTCTTATTTCATAATTAAATGAGTGATAATGGCTTAGAAATTAAGAAAAGAAAGAGGAGAAGAAGGAAACAAAAGTAGAAGAAGGAAAGACGTAATTTAGTTTTTGAATCAGATAAAAAGGATGAAGTATGCAACCTCAAATGAATGAAGATTCATCCAGCCATAAATAGAAAAGAAAGAGGAAAAGAAGGAAAGAAAAGAAGAAAAATGAATGAGAAAACTAAGAAATATTTCAGAAGAATGCACATGGCCTAGAAATATGGAGAATGCATGTGACAAACAAAGATGATCATCATTCAATCGAGATGGAAAGAAAAGAAGAAAAAGAAAAGAGAATCAGCTCATAACCATGCAATCTCTCTCGCTCATTCCTCTATAAATAGCAGGTCATTTTTTCACATTGGGATGACTTCTCCTTTGCAAACACAAGCTAAAACTCTGCCCAATTCTCTCCTGACACTTACAAAAATCAGCAACCTCTCCACCACTTCATTCACCTTTTCTGCCACCACCTCACGACGCTAGCGCTAAGCAGCACCGTGTGACACTCCACCTTTCACGCCGAGTAGTCCCCTTTGGAGCAGAGCCCACCAAAACCACTCCAAAGTGTGATTCTCGCAACTTTCACCATGGTTTCGTTGATCTTTGTAGTTTCATATTTGTTTGTCTATGAACGATTTGAGTTTGTGTTTATATTTAGTCTTTGGTATTGTATGTTATTGATATTTCATATTTTATTTGATAATCAGAAGACAATTTACAGTCCTTGTGTTATAACAATTTCTTTATTTATGATTCTATTCATGTGTTCTTCATTGCATTTATATGTTTTTAGATAATTTTCAGATATGTGCAACCGAATGTAGTGTTTGAATGCAGTCTTTGTGATAGTGTTTGGGTGCTATTTTCATCTACTATTTTGATACATATCGAATCATGCCCTAAGTAGGTTCAGTTTGTATTAATTAAAAGGGTTTAAATTTCTGAAAATTTGCATGTATTCCATAGTGAGTGACGCGACCATGTTAACATGTCTCTAACAAAGATCTGGTGCTTATATGTGGTCCTTTTAAAATTCTACGCTATGTGTTTTTGAATGTGATTACATATAATTTAGGTGTTAGGCGCTAAGTCAGCCTAAAATACATAAGAGATCTTGCATGACTAGATGGCCGCTAAGGCTCTAGTTGTATCGGTGTTTAAAATATGTAAATATGTGTTTAATGTGTAATTGAATATGAGTGTGTAATTGTTTTGGGTGAAACTTTGCGAAAAATGAGTCGATAATGTAAATAGTAGTTTAGGTTTTATTTTTACATAGAAGTTAGAAAAGTATTCTTAAATCCCCCAATTATCTGTTAACACTTAAAGTTTAGAGTTCCCTTTAATTACCCGGACATAACGTTTCCTGGTTAATCTATACTAACTATGACATTATAGAGGGTTTATTATGTGACGCTCACACGTCGCATCAGTACACGATCAAGAGCTATGTCTTTGGCCGCATATTATGCATTGTCTTTGGCAAAGAAACCTAGCTTCTCACTTTCCGATCCACCCTTCCACCCCTATAGCAGTTCTACTCAAAAGGAATACATACGAATTTCAAATGAACATCAGCTTATGTAGTAACCTATGTAGCAGTCCCTTGTTGTATACATGCATAAGTTCTGAGACCTATGTATTAAAATAGTACTGCTTCTACTTTCTTGGATGCTATATCTAGAAATCCTAGTTTGTTACCCTAACAATGTAGGATATATTTTTGTATCTTTTAAATTGGTGAAGGAAAGCTAACTGCAAGTTTTCGACTCCAGTAAAATTAAGGGATCTTGATCTTTGAATGTCAAACATGGGTCGGTACTCAGCAGCACCAAATCGTGTTTATCTACGTACCCTGCTGACACCCAAAATTACAGCTAAGTGTTCGAGCTGGGAAAAAGATCTCCTCAGGGAACAATCAACAAGCCCCGGTTTTGAACCCTCAGTGGTTCTAACCATTGTTTTCTGTTGTTGCTTGGCGTGCCAGTACCTTTGAGTTAGGTACAACTCTTGCTTTGTGGATGATGATTGCGCTCACGTACTATCTTCTTCTCAAACGATTGCTCCGCAATTGCTGATAAACCGCTGAAGTTCGAATGACCTATACACAACCGGAGTTGCTAGGTACCTTTCACTCCACCTCAAGTAGATGGCTGATCTTACTTTAGACTGCTTGGGGAAAAGTAGAGCTTATAATGTGTCGTTGATAGCGGGACTCTCTCGCTGTAGGGAATTGCTGACTAGTGCAGACTTTTGTGTTTGCTAGAAGCTAGAATAGCGACTCGATGGACTTAACTCTAGTTGCCGATGTTAGTCGGACTTGTTGCTACATGCAGCGCGAGGCGTACATCTGGGTAGCTTTGCTCTGATTGAAGACTTGGTTGCCGAAGCTAATCGGACTTTTACTCCGTGGGGAGATTTGACTATGCGGTTGCGCGATAGTTTGTTTGACGTTGTGTGTATGTCTTTTGTACATTCGACCCCTTTATATAGAGAACACAAATTGTTCTTTCTTCCAGATCAAGTCTCGAGAACCTCTTAGTTGATTTGGATTCACCATCCTTATTTAACTCAGATTCTATGCAGCATTAGTCCTCGAAATCTATTCTAATAAGGAACGTAATCTTGCTCTTTGATAGATTTTCCCCAAATAACCGGTCCACGAGCCTAAAGAATCTAGATAATACCAGAGTATTATTTTAGGCCCAAACATTGCCCTCCATGCCTTGAAATTGAAGACCCAGCGAAATTGAAAAGGGTTAGAAGAAAACCCAAAAGGTTATCTTTCTTTTAAAAATAATTCGAAACGCTTTACGTTCCCTCGTTGCCAACCGACGCGCGACTTCACCTCAAACCACTATAACCCTTCGAGCTGAAGTACGCGAGAACCACCTACTGTTTCAGAAACTCAAACCAGTTTCAATCGAGCAGACTCATTTCTTGCCAGACCCCAATCGGTTCGAATCTCATAAACCCTTTTAGTTTCTATATAAATCGCGATCTCGAACTCTACCAGTTCATCCAATCCGATTACTTCATCATCAGAAAACCCAAAAAGCCCTCTTTCGAAATCCTTAACCTTCAGCAACAATGGCACCGAGACCCAACCACAATGATGCTCAAGAAGGTGCAAGGCCTCTCCTCAGCTACCCAAACAACGAACCCACCAATCACACCACCATTGGAGTGATTGACGATAGCACCGCGTTCTTGGGCCCCTCTCTTGCCGTAATCCCAGAGCACATCAACGATGACTACCACCACCGATCGCGAATTCCTCCCTTGCATTTAGGAATTCCCCGGCCACTTTCAACGAATGGCAATTGCAAAGTCATCACGGGTCCCCAGTTGGAGCATGGCCCATTGTTTCCACAGCTATGCGAACATGGTATGAAGGTCGCCACTTGATCGATTGAACCATGTGGGAAGCAACAAGAATCTTTGAATGCATTGATCTTTCCTTCAACCTGACTCAAGATGGAGGCAACAGATGTGCCATCATGACCGCTGCTTGCTTCTGGAATTTAGCAAGTAATACCTTCGATTTTCAATTTGGTCAAATGGGTGTATCTCTATTAGATATATATGCTATTTTAGGTCTACCAGTTGGCACCAAGCCTTACAGAGATCAGGACTATCTTGTTGTTGAATGTCCGGTCATAGCCACCCGTGCGATTGACATTTACCAATCGTATGGTTCCTGGCTCTCCAGTTTTAGCCGCAATCATATCGCCAATGCTGGAATTGCCTTCTTGGAATTCTGGCTAACAAAGTTTATGTTCTGCTCCAACTCCAAGAAGATGACTGGGCGCCACCTGCAACTCGCGACCCTCCTTTACAATGGCCACACGGTGGGCTTAGCACAAGTAGTTCTGGC
Organism: Argentina anserina; assembly: GCF_933775445.1. NCBI lineage: Eukaryota > Viridiplantae > Streptophyta > Magnoliopsida > Rosales > Rosaceae > Argentina > Argentina anserina. Next base: position 7,765,276 of record NC_065873.1, on the reverse strand, counting down.
AGAACTCTACCGCATGATGCGCTCGCTCACCATGGAACCTCTCGATTATCATAAGCTCTCGGGGCCCATGTAGATTCTAGACATCTGGATCCAAGTCTACTTTGTGCAATTGCGGAATGAAAATGCAAGAGACTTCTGTTTGAATGAAGTATAGGGAGAGGCATTTGTTGGTCTGAAGCCCAATTTCTCTCTTCGCTATGCAGTGTGCTTTGAGTACTTTTACAACCTGGACGCCTCTGTTCTTGACTCAGCACGGCTGCTCTTAGACTGCACTCACCTTGATGCCCTCCGCGGAGGCTGTTTAGTCCTCAGACGTTATGACGGGGAGAGCCGACATCTGTTTGAACAGGCTGTTTCAATGGCGAACCTACCCTGACACCCTTGCACTGGAGTGGAACTCTTTGCCCCCCATCTCTTTGCGAGGCAATTAGGCATGTACCAGATGGTTCTGTTCCCTCCCATCGAGAGTCTGAACTTGTTTTCATCATGGAGACGCCCCATGGCTCCCACCACTGTCACCAATCTTGAAAATCCGTCGCAGCTGCAGCCAACGCCATTTCCTGTGATAGCAAGTGGGAGTATCCTTCGCTGCTTCCGTGTTGACAAAGCTTACCCCCAATGGTGGCGAAGGATAAATCAAGGCTAGTGGGAACAACGCTTGCGAGTGATCTTCCAACACATCTTCCAAGCAGGGCTCATAAAATACTTGTAGGAAGATCCTGAGCTTTCTGATTGTTGGCATAGGCTTATGCCCTGCCATAATCAGCACAACTATTAGCGCATTAAGGCTAATGTATAACAGTCTTACAATACTAAATAGCAAGTAAGCCGTACTAGCTACGCAATGGGCCTCTCCGCGGCCCAAATTGACTACGGACGCGCCCTCACGCACATCTCAAAGAAGGCTCCAGAAAACACCTTAATCGGACGTCGTCCCACATCGAATGATAGGTAAACGATCTACCTCAACTCAACAATAAAAGGTCAAACTCTTGACCTCATAAAGTAAGTACACTGAACTCCCTACTGTAACTCTGCATAAATTATCACCGCTCTAACTTAGGCGTCGGAGAGTTGAAGACCACGCCGCCGTGGTCTCTAATTTGACGACGTGCGCTACTTGTGACAGGAAGGAGACAAGGAATACGGCGTATCACATCCACAAGGAGTACGGCGTATTAAATTGAGTATAATCACAACATTAACATTGGCGCCGTCTGTGGGAAACCGCAACAAAAAGTCAACAAAAAAAAGGGGGTCACATGCAACACTTAGCCAAACAACTAGACTTCGACATGGGCACTATCAATCCCTCCCCCTCCACTCCGGAAGACGGTCACATCGAAGACATCACAGACCTCAGCCTTAACCACCCCCTACCCTCCGCCAACGACCCTATCATCCTCACACCCACACCCGGAACAGTCGTCAGCACTAACGCGACTCCGGATCCGGCAACCGCCGCAAGAATGGAAAACATGGCTCGAGATCTAGCCGAATGCCAGCAGCCCGAGGCACTTGAAAGCGAAAAGTCAACAACTCTGCAGGGCGAGCTCGATAGAATGCAGGCACATCACGAGCGGGCCGAGCGCAGTCACCTACATGGCGAATCAAATCGCGAGGGCAGCGCGCAAACGAGAGGACGAGAACAAGTTCACTTGAGCATCAGTTTGACTCCCTCCGAACTCGCCAAGAAACGACCACCATCGCCACGACGTATTCACAACCGTGAGGAAGAGAGCACGAGCATCACCTCCCACTCCAGACCCCACACAACTGCTCATAACAGCGAGTCTACCACGCTGGCTCTGATCCTGCAGCGACTAACCGCAATAGAACAACGGGATGCTAATCCACGGTGACAACCAGTGTTCGCAGTCAGGCCGGGCCCGTTCACTACGAGAATAATGAACACCGTACGCCCTTCTCAATCCAAGAGCCCAAAAATCACGCCGTACACAGGCGAAGGCGATCCATTCCGACACATTGATAACTTCAAGAAAGTCACTGCCAGTAGAGAATTCGACGACGCCACCCTGTGCCACCTGTTCATCGAAACACTAGATGGGAATGCCATGAATTGGTTCTTCGAACAACCGGCGAACTCTATGGATTCTTTCGCATAGTTGACAACAGCATTTCTTAATCGGTTTATCCTCATGGCCAGAGCCGCCCACAGAACTGATGGCCTATTCCAAGTAAAACAAGAGAGCAGGGAAACATTGGGTGCCTTCGTCATGCGATGGCAGACAGCAGCATCCAAATGTCGGAACCTAAACAAAACGCTCGCCTTGGCCGCTTTTAAGGAAGGACTACGATCAGAAAACTTCCTATTTCATATCAACGTGGACTCTCGAATGCGCGGCGCCACATATGATGACATCATGACTGAAGCAGTACGGTAGGCTCAGGCAGAATACGTCACATACAGGGAAAAGCGAAACCCAGTACCATCAGACAAAACCACTGTGCTGCAGACATCTGTACACATAATCCCCCTCCAACGTAAGCTCTTCCCTAACACAGATGACCATAGCAAAGGCCGGAAAAGAGAGTGGCATCAAGCAAATCACCGTGACGCGCACAACAACGATCGGCACAGGGGCCGGGACAAGAACAGGAGACTTGGCCATGAACGTCGCGACAACAGAGACCCTCGCCAAGTTAACGCGATGGGACGCCATAGGGACCACACACCGCCTAGGGAAGAGACCCTGGAAGACTTTTTCCACAAGCATCAGAGTACGCTGAGGAAACCAGCAAGACCAGTACGCCCCCAAACCGAAGCAGAAACTGGTAAGTGGTGTAGATTTCATGAAAATGGAAGTCATAACACGAATGATTGCCGCACCCTCCGCATACTAAGAGCCAATGGCGACACGGGGGTTCGCCCAGTGCAGCAAAGGGTACAGCAGAACGTAGTCGCCGTAGTTGAGAACCTGCGCCGCATCAACGTCATAGAGGGAGGAGCCCCGAAGACAAACATGTCCAACCGAGCAAAAAAGCGCTTTGACCGCAACACTCACCCAAGGCAGGTGTACGCCATCACAGGAGGAAACGCTAAGCGACAGAAGGAGGCGTGGAAATTGGCATCTCCTTACCCAATGATGACGCTTTCCTCATAAACGCAGTCTTGGGTGGAGAATGGGATGTAGGGAAGATGATGATTGACACGGGATCCGCAGTCAACGTTTTATTCAAGAGGTGCTACGAAAAAATGGAGCGTAGTGGCAAGAAGTTGGTACAAGACCACGAACCGCTAATCAGCTTCTCTGGCGACATAACCCAACCCCTAGGCTCGGATTATATGACAGTACGCATTGGGACCACACCATGCACAGTTTGCGTCGAAGCCGAGTTCATCATAGTTGATGCCTACAGCTCCTACAACGGGATCATCGGCCGACCTACACTTAACCGGATGCGAACTTTTATCGCTGGACACATGATACTCATAAAATTCCCAACTCCGCATGGAACAAGACAGGTCCGGGGTTCACAATCCGTAGCAAAAGATTGTGAAACACGCGCGATTCGACAGACGCATGAAATCTTGGTAGTACATGCCACAGTAAACTTGACCGACAAGGTCGTCGACGCACGAGATGGCGAAACGTCGAAGGGAAAGAGCAAGCAGAAGGCTACGCCATACGAGGCCAAAACTCCGGCAAACCCCGAATCTTCATTGAAGAGCATTACGCCATTCCCAAACCATCCGGAGCGCAAGATCAAAGTCAGCGCAACTCTCAGTCCCACTGTTGAGAGAGATTTAACAAGTTTCTTGGGTGACAACATGAAAGTCTTTGCATGGTCCTATGAGGACATGCCCGGCATCTCGCCCGACATCATCATGCATGAATTCCACATCAAACCTTCTGCTCACCCAATAAAGCAAAAGCGTCGAAGCTTCGACGACGAAAAGAGCACGGCAATACGCCAAGAAATCGACAAATTGAAAAGAATGAAGTTCGTCCGGGAAGTGCAGTATCCTGAATGGATCTCAAACTGCGTTATGGTCCGTAAAGCTAATGGTAAATGGAGAATGTGTGTGGATTACAAGAACGTAAACAAAGCATGCCCAAAAGACAGTTTCCCCCTACCGAGAATTGACCAGCTAATCGACGCAACGGCAGGTCATGATTTGCTAAGCATGATGGACGCCTACTCGGGATACAATCAGATACGCATGAACCGGGCGGATCAGGAAGCTACAACCTTCGTCACTGATAGAGGCTTGTACTGTTATAACGTCATGCCCTTCGAATTAAAAAATGCGGGCGCTACGTATGTACGTTGCGTCACACAAATGTTTGATCAACACATCGGTCGGGAAATTGAGGTGTACGTCGATGACATGCTGGCCAAAAGCATAAAGGCCGAAGACCACGTAACTAACCTCCGAACCATCTTCAATGTGCTCAAAAAATACAAGATGCGATTGAACCCGGAGAAATGTTTTTTCGGCGTAACAAGTAAGTTCCTGTGCTACATCGTCAGTCAACGAGGCATAGAGGCAAATCCCGAAAAAATACAAGCCATCCTGGATATGGCACAGCCAGTACTCAAGAAAGACGTAGAAGCCCTCCAAGGCAGAGTCGTGGCACTATCTCGATTCATATCAAGACTGACTGACAAGTGCGAGCCGTTCTTCAAACTGTTAAGGCGCTCCAAGAGCAAACTGATCGAATGGACACCGGACTGCCAAGAGGCCTTTCAGGGATTAAAAGACTACCTCGCCGCAATACCATTACTGTCAACCCCACCATCGGGCGAACCCCTTTACCTTTACCTCACAGTATCTGCAACCGTGGTCAGCAGCGCCTTAGTTCGCCGTGATGGAACAAAAGAATTGCCAGTTTTCTACGCTGAACGGGCCATGAACGGTCCAGAGACAAGATACCCAACACTGGAGCAATTAGCCCTTGCAATCATCGTAGCAGCCAGACGACTACGCCACTACTTCCAAGCCCATAACATCCACGTACTCACAAACCAGCCTCTCAAACAAGTATTGCAGAGTCGAGAACACTCTGGGCGACTCAGTAAGTGGGCTATCGAGCTGACTGAATTCGACATCGAATACAAGCCATGGCCCGCCGTTAAAGGACAAGTCATAGCTGATTTCATTGCAGAAATGATTCCCCGAGATACGACGGAAGTGGTACCAAATGATGTCATCAACCCTATCAAGATTTCACCATGGAACTTATATGTAGACGGCTCCAGTTGCGCCAAATCTAGCGGAGCGGGGATCATCTTGAGTAGAACGGGGGGACTCGAACTCGAGTATGCTCTAAAATTCAACTTCGCTGCCTCCAACAATGTAGCGAAGTATGAAGCACTGATTGCAGGACTACAATTGGCCCTCAGCACGGATGCCACTAGCATCAATGTGTTTAGCGACTCTCAGCTCATAGTCAACCAGATCACCGGGTCCTTGACTGCCAAGGATGAGCAATTAGCAGCCTACTTGGCGTATGATGCAACCACATCAATCAAATACCAAGGGCCAATAACGCAAGAACAGACTCCTTAGCAAGACTCGCCACGACGCAACCACACCAATGCCACAAGGATACCAGGGTCGAAATTCTCCACCATCCCTCCATTTACCAGACCTTCCAGCAGATATGCCAGGTAGAACGCGACCAAGCCTCATGGATGGATGAGATAATAGCATTCAAGCGTAACGGCAAGCTACCCGAATACGAGACCATGACAAAGCAACTAAGGAGGCGGGCAGTAAGATATTACCTGCGGAACAACATGCTCTATCGCCAAGGTCTGCTGAACGCCGACCTCAAATGCGTCACAACCAAAGAAGGGAAGCAGATCTTGAACGAAATCCACAGCGGTGATTGTGGCAACCATTACGGCAGCCGCGCATTGGCTGCAAAGACACTCCGCACAGGATATTATTGGCCCACACTAGCCTCCGATGCACAGGAGCTCGCTAGATCTTGCCACAAATGCCAAATCCATGGACCCATACCACGCCAACCCTCAGAACCGCTATCTTACATGGATCCATACCACGCCAAATCCATGGATCAACTGCCTTTGGGGAATGGATCTGATTGGCCCACTACCCATCGGGAAATGCCAATTCAAGTGGGTCATTGTGTGCATCGATTATCATTCCAAATGGATTGAAGCTGCGCCCCTGACGGCCATAACAACCGAGAAGGTTCAAAACTTCCTGCAACGCAACATCTTCTACCGCCACGGTACGCCGGAGTCTATCATCACAGATAACGGCACGCAATTCAACAACGAGAACCTCATCACATGGTGCAAGGCAAGAGGAACTAAGCTCAAATTCGCATCCGTAGCACATCCAAAAACCAACGGGCAACTAGAAGCCGCCAACAAGCTGATCAAAAGCCTTCTTCGAAAAAAGCTGGATGAAGCCAAAGGACTTTGGCCTGAAAAACTCGACGAAGTGTTATGGGCAATCCGTACCACACCAACAGAAGCCACGGGCGAAACTCCTTTTTGCTTAATGTACGGCACGGAAGCAGTCCTACGCATCGAAGTAATTCAGCCAACACAACGGGTTTCGCTGTTTGACCCCGATACCAATTCAGACAATATATATCTTGATAAAGATCTCTTGGAAGAGAAACGCATCACAACGCATCGCCATAACATCCAGAACAAACAGCGCGTGGCGCGCTTCTATAACTCCAGGGTCAAGAGCAGGACACTACAACTAGGCGATTGGGTCCTAAAGAAGATCCTAACAAAGGTCACTGGACTACGCCCGAGATGGGATGGACCGTACAAAGTCGTCAAAATCGTAGCACCAAGCACGTACTGCCTAGAGGACAAGTACGGAGAGAGATTAGCCCATCCTTGGAACATGGAACAGCTTAAGTATTATTACAAGTATGGGTCCGCGTGTAGCGCACAACAAGGATTCAGACTGTTTGAGTACTTTTGGCACACTGCTATAACTATCTTTGTACAAAGCGGCTACGGCCAGGCTATCAATGAAATGAGGAATTTTTCAAACCATTGATCCTTACTACGCAAGCGTACTATGGCAATTAAATTCATTCGACAGACTATTTCATTACGCGCACAACAAAGAGATGCATACAGCCAAAAGTACAAGACAACAATCACAATATTACTACGGCAATAATATAAATAACCACGTGGATCAAAAGAACTTCTATTCATCAAAAGATAGTGAGTTCGGCACAAAGGCCGTTACAGAAGAAAATGCAAAAAGAAAATTACAGAAGGGAACATAAAGTACTACGGCGATGGGAGACGCATTACAAAGATCTTATCACCCTATCCTACTCCTCCCTCGCAGCTTGATATGCCAGCATTGCTCAGATCGCATCGCCGGTACTTGCAGCTTCTAGCCCCGCCGCTTCCCCCGATTCGTCTTGCGGCGGTTGTGCATCCTGATGCTCTAAGAAGGAGGAGTAGGAGAAGGAGTCTCCGGATTAGAATCAGACATGTCATTATCACAAGATAAACCAGAAGAAGAAGAGTCAGAAATTTTCTTACCATCTTCGGCCTCCGTAGCAGGAGCAGGCTGCGAAAAGGGCGGAGTCACCTCATGTGGCATGGGTGGCGCCTCCAAGCCCTTCTCCGCCAGCCGGACCTCGTAGTCCGCGGGATCCAGCATCTCGAGCTCCTGGAACTGCGCTATCATGTCACCCATAGCCGTGACATAATACCCTTCCAGGTACTTGGTCATCTCCGTGGATGATTTGAAGGCACACACGGCGCTAGACGTAGCCTCCTCCGCTACGCGAACTTTCTCCGCCTCCGCCTCCTCGCACATCCGCCGGATAAGCTCCTCGGCCTCAACAAGAGCAGACTGCGCCGCATCCCTCTCCGCAGCCAGCTCTTGGGCGAGGGACTCCGCCACCTCCCGACGGGCAACCTCTTGCCGAAGGTCCTTCTGGAGGTTCGCTGCATTTTCTAACTTGGCCTTCGCGTTTACCAAGTCATTCTCCAGCAGCAACACCCTTGTCGCGTAGGTGCCGTCCCGTTCCACCACTTCGGCGAGGTGGCGATGCGCCTCCAGAGCATCCCGCTCCACATCAAGCAGGTTGAACATCATTTTTGCCGCCCTTGTGGTTGCTAGACCGAGTGGACTCTGCAGGTCCAGCCCAGACCCTTCAGGCCGTCTCAAACCCCCGAGCCCGGCGTGCTGGCTAAGTAAAACCAACTTCTCCAGTTCCGGAACTCCTAGCTGGTTCAAAGGACTGCGGTCCAACGCAGACAGATCCTCGAGTACCCGAGATTCTGTGAATGTGAGGGGCGCCAGCTGCGTAGTCCTCTGTCTTTTAGGCGGCGGAGCTTCCAATGTCACATCCTCCACATCTTCGGGAGCAGCAGAGGACTTGCTTTTGCTCGAAGATACGCCCGCCTTTTGCTTCTTCTTCCTTCCGGTTTCTTGGGACACCACCGGACCAGCCAAATGCGGATCGGCATCGATACGGCCCACTCCTTCCGCATCACTGCGGCGCGGCAACCCGTACTCGTTTGGCAGACTCGCATGCGAGGGAATTGGCAGATCCACAACCGCGGTGGAATCCTCGACCCGCTGCGCCGAAGCATTCACCTTCTTTGTCGACGCCGCCACCTTCTAAGACATGACGCGTCGCAACATCGTGACCGCTAGTCCTTCAGTATCCGGCGTGACGTCGGGATCTTCCTGCTGCAGAAATTTGGCGTAACAGATGCGCTCCGATTTTTCAAAATTCCTGTTGACCGAGAGCGTCGTAGCTGCACATATAACATCAGATTAGCACATCATAAACAGAGTAGAAGATTGAAGAGCGTAGCACTTCTACTTACGATGGCGAAGGAGTAGTCCTTACTCGAACAGGAGATACGGGTTCGTTAACACCTTCAAATCATGGATTAGATCTTCACCTTGGCACCTCCAAAGGTATGTCACGCGATTTACTCGATCAACCTCTCTTTCGGACAACACCAACCTTCTTCCAGCTACACAAAAAAAGAAGGGGTAACGTTAGCAAACAATCATTCCGTAGCAACAAATTTAGTAAAGCATCGAAACCTACAGTTAATGGCCTGAAATCGCGAGGGAATACGCTTCTCTGGGCAATACTCTACCCCGTTAATGCGCCCATATTCCCACCCCTTCTCTACCACGAAACTGTTTTTCCTCCAGTTCGCCTCCGAGGTGGGCCAGTTCTCTAAGACCTGATACTCACTGCGCTCATCCCGCCTCACGAATCACGCGGTCCCTCCATTTCCATTACGTTGGTTGTAATCCACCTTGAAGAAATGGAGCACTTCCGCCGCAGTAGGAGCTGAACACCCCGAGAGGTGGAACAGTGAGCAGAGACCGAGAAGGACTCGCCACATGTTATAACTGACTTGGCCAAAAGCCAAGCCAAATTCCGCCACAAGACACTGGAGGCGGGGGTCTAACGGCAGCTCCACCCCAAGCCGTAGTACGGAGGGACTTACTAGTGCATACCCATTTGGCAACATTAAACCGAATTCATCGCGCCGAATCGCACGGGCGACGATCGTAACAGGTAACTTAAATTCCTCCACATAACCATGCACTGCGGCGGAGTCGACTCCATGTGGTTCTTCCACCTCTGACCTCTGCACCCCGCCATCTAACCAACGCCTTACAGGCGCTGGGCTCAGTGTTGGGCCTGAAGTGCTAGTCCCCGTGGCACTTATGATACGCTCAGACACCCCTTCACTTTCTCCAATCTCTTCATGCTGCGACTCCATGGTACTTGACGACTCACTTGTGTCCCAGTTCGCCAATACTCTAGCAAAGACAGTAGAACGATCTTCGCGGCGCAGGTCGTTTACACCACTACGCTGTACCAAGTCCAAGTAGTCGGCCTCCAATTCACTTGTCCGTGACCAAGAGGATGACGACGCGGACCAACTTCCTTCTGCATACGCGGAATCGCTGTCAGTTATTATAGTTATCCTAGGCATTACGCCGCAGCAAGCTACACCGAAGTCAAAGGCGAACAACCTAAAACTAGAAGTCAGAAAGTCAGTCAGATCTATCCTACGAACCTCACAAGAACGAGTTTGAAGAACACGAAGAACACGAAGAACATGAAGAACACCAAACCCAGTTAACGGCGAAAACCCATTCGCACCGCCCATACAAACACCCCACTTTGCCGAAAAACACCTATCCAAAGATCAAATAGACCCAAAACCCACAAATCAGCCGGAAAAACCCAAAACCCAAAGCCACGGATTTGCCCTATAAACACAAATCAACCAACAAACAACAAGCCATAAGCCGTATAAAGAAGATTCAGATCAGAAAACATACCTCAAAAAGCCGATTCACACAAAAATCCCGATGAGTTCACGCTTGGAAGAAAAGGGAGCAGACGAGAGCAAAAGAGAGGGAATGAGAGAATTTGGATTTCGAAAACTTGGATCTGTCGATAATGACAGCCATTCTATCCCTTTCACTCTTTTATAGTGAACCCCATCTCACATCCAGCCCGTTGATTCCTCAAAAGCAATTCTTAGCCGTCAGATTCAGAAAACCGTTACTCGCATCCTAGCCGTCGACCCAAGAGACATCGCTCCAGATCTGGCCACGTGGCCTGAGTTACCGAGGCAACGTTTCGGTTACACACGCCTTAATTACATGTAATAACTGTCTTCTCGGATAACGTCACCCCACGAATTTGAAACGTTCAAGAAACATCCGCCCAATGCATGTATGACACGTGCTACCCAAAGCGCGAATGGCGCTGCTCTTAACCTACAAGCACTACGCTCAAAGGTAGCGATAAAAAACGTCCTACGCATAAACACTTACTACGCCATTACAGACGCACTACGCTCAAAGGTAGCGATAAAAGACGTCCTACGCGTAAGCACTTACTACGCCATGACGGACGCACTACGCTCAAAGGTAGCGATAAGACGTCCTACGCGTAAGAACTTACTACGCCATGACGGACGCATTACGCTCAAAGATAGCGATAAAAGACGTCCTACGCGTAAGAACTTACTACGCCATGACGGACGCACTACGCTCAAAGGTAGCGATAAAAGACGTCATACGCGTAAGAACTTACTACGCCATGACGGACGCACTACGCTCAAAGGTAACGATAAAAGACGTCCTACGCGTAAGAACTTACTACGCCATGACGGACGCACTACGCTCAAAGATAGCGATAAAAGATGTCCTACGCGTAAGAACTTACTACGCCATGACGGACGCACTACGCTCAAAAACAGCGATAAAAGACGTCACACGCGTAAGAATCCACTACGCTATGACGGACGCACTACAAAGAAAGCGATCAAACGTACTCTGCAACACAACTCGGCATTCCTTAACCAGGGAGTGGGGGGACTACGAGAGGGTCCGCAAGACCCATTGCTGATTATGGCAAAACGCTCAAATATTAACTCCCCATTCAAGAAATCACCTCCTTAGACTGGGAACTTGGGGGGACTTGTTGGCATAGGCTTATGCCCGCCATAATCAGCACAACTATCAGCGCATTAAGGCTAATGTATAACAGTCTTACAATACTAAATAGCAAGTCAGTCGTACTAGCTACGCAATGGGCCTCTCCGCGGCCCAAACTGACTACGGACGCGCCCTCACGCGCATCTCAAAGAAGGCTCCAGAGAACACCTTAATCGGACGTCGTCCCACATCGAATGATAGGTAAACGATCTACCTCAACTCAACAATAAAAGGTCAAACTCTTGACCTCATAAAGTAAGTACACTGAACTCCCTACTGTAACTCTGCATAAATTATCACCGCTCTAACTTAGGCGTCGGAGAGTTGAAGACCACGTCGCCGTGGTCTCTACTTTGACGACGTGCGCTACTTGTGACAGGAAGGAGACAAGGAATACGGCGTATCACATCCACAAGGAGTACGGCATATTAAATTGAGTGTAATCACAACATTAACACTGATGATGAGGATTTGCTGCGGACATCAGTCCCAAATGCCGCAAAAATTGTTCACTCTAGGGTAAAGTCCTAGCTTTTCTTAGAACCCTCACAGTTCTATTCCAAAACTGATTAAAAACCACTAACTGGTTCATGTTGCAGGTTTTTAAGGACATGCTGGTGCTTCCTTCTCCCAAGGTCGTAAGCAAGGGAGAATAATTCAATCTGACAATGAAGAGGACGATCCTGATGCTATAGACTTCAACCCTGTAAGTCTTTATCCATATTTGATTAACAACACTAAAGATTGTTGCAACCTTCGCCACTAACTAACGCCTGTGAACATCAATTGATTCAGAGGAGAAGAATAACTGCCTCAAACACCTCTACCCCGCTCGTGACTGATGCAATACCACATTCATCAACTGACCAGGTTAACCCTGAGTCAGTAACTAGGAACAGCAACCCAGAGACAGCAATTGAGGCAAGAAGAACACATTATGTGTTCCAATTGACTATCCACTCATGAACCACTTTGATTGATTCTTATTTAATTTGCAGGTTCGTGAGAATCCAACTTCACCACCTCTATCCAACACTCAAGCTGCTGCAACCACGAGGAAAAACGTTTATGTAAGTAATTAAACACATTGTTGCCCCCCAAGCAACACTTTGTTATTTGCCAGGATGTAGTTCCTTTATCTTATATTGTCTGTCTGTGAATCAATGATGTACTACGTTGTCTTTAACACATGCTCACGCTAAAGCTCAGTCACCCACCATGGGAGCCGCGACTGTTATTCAACAGGCTATGATCATGTATGGGGAACCAATTCCAGCTACTCCCCTCAACACGGTGGTAAGCAATTGGAGCTTGGAGCTACAAACGTTAATCAACCCAACAACAGTACTTTCCCACCCCTCTTCAACTCAGAATCTGGAAAATGAGGTAGAAGATGAAGAAGATGTAACCAGCTCTCACCGAGAAGGTGAAGATGTGGAGCATTCCCTCGCGAACGTGGACTCAGCGAGTAAAAACGCTGCACCAAACCCCCTTCCAGGAAACAATGTTCCCTCCTCTCCAACTGATGGGGTAAAACACTTAACCACCTCTTTGTTTATATGTTTCTTTTCCCTTTGTGAACACTTAACTGTCTTATTAACTGTTCTTTACCCTCTGCAGGTTGTAGCAATCGCGAACGCTTCCAACTCGCAAATTATGCTGACTGTTGAAGCCTCTGGATCGACACCAGTTGTTGATCCAGCAGAGAATCGCTCTAGTCCATCTCTGGAAGATCTTCTAGATGATATGCTGGGTCCTGTCATTACCTTAACACCCCTCGAGTCTCCAGAACTTGTCCAGGCCCGGACAAAACTTGCGGAGATATCCGCTAAGGATCTAGTTGATCCACCGCGCCTGGCTAAGGTCCAAGATGCCATTTGCTACCTCAAGCTACATTCACTTGATCCCAGCCTAGTAACGAAGGCAGAGCAGGCATTGAGAACCATTCTATGTTATTTGGCAGAATGTCAAGCGTTGAATGACCAATCTCAGAGTTTGTCGCAAACTCTGTAACAACTTGTGAGAGTCTTATTTTACCCTCAAATGTGAGGTGTGAGTCTTATTCCACCCTCACATCCTCCTTCTTTGTAGTTCAGCACTAGGGATCTGCCTTGCATTAAGAGATGCTCCTGGTGAAGGATTACAAGTGAGAGAGGAAATGGCAGCCCTTCCTGCGCCCCGTTCATCATTCTTTAATCACTGGGCATCAGGAAGCAGGCAACCAAATTTAGGACCAGAGCCCATTGCTGCTTCATGCTCGTCTCGTACCTCTTTTGATACGCGATGCGAGCTGTTGCATCTCCTATGTGTAATATCCCCCAATCTCCCTTGCCCACAAGAGTGCGGGGAGAAGTGTACAAATCAAGGCTCTGGATCCCTCATGCTACCACCAGTCTTCCAATTAGAACCTATATTTGGCACCAAGCTAGTTCCAATTGGCCTTCAAGTGGTGCAGCTTAATCTCGAGTTTCTCGTGGTGGTGGGATGAACAGGAGAAACCACGAAGACCTTTCCACCTAGCATAGATGGTATTAGAGCTTGTTAAGGCTCATATGTAATAGTATAGGTCTTGTGTAAAGTTTCTGGCCACAAAGCCATATGAATAAAACACAACTTGTTTCACAAAACACTTGTATTGTTTCATTGCTACGTAACAAAAGTTACAACCAATTCTGGACCACAAGTATTGGTCCAATGTGTTTACAAAAAATGTCGGAGCATGATTAAGAAACTCATAAAGTTTCAGAAACTCGATAGTTTCAAAAAAAATTTTGGGCTCGCGACCAGCAGTAACGCTCGCGATCCTCAGTAATGATCGCGACCATCAAGTACTGATTATCCATGGTATTGCCCCCCTGTTTACTTGGTTGAAAGGATGGAAACCAAGGAAACACTAAGTCAAAACACCAGTTACACTGCCTGCACCGCTGCCGATGGATCTTCATACTCCCAAACACTAGGAAAGTACTTCTTAAGATGGCGACCATTCATAAGATTTATGCGAACATTCCCATCAGTATCGCGAAGGTAATAAGCTCCTTTACCCATTACTCGATCAATCACAAAAGGACCTTCCCTTTTAGCAGACCATTTACCACGACCATCAACTCGCTCACCGTAAGGCAAACAAGCTTTCCAAACTAAGTCCCCAACTCCAAAGCTGCGTCCTCTAGTGCGTTTGTCATATAGCCATGCTATCTTCTTCTTTTCTGCAATAAGGCTGTCGAGAGCTTCTATCCGTCAAGAATCCAAGTCCTCATTTTCTTGATACATAGCTTGGACATAGTCCTCGCCAATCAACTGGTGCTGCTCGCGAACCCTCAGCGACTGAACATTAATCTCAATAGGAAGTATTGCATCATGTTTATACATCAAGGCATAAGGTGTAGTACCAGTTGGAGTTCGTTTGGAAGTTCTATAAGCCAATAACGTGTGATCCAACTCTGTATGCCAAGATCGCGGATTTACATCCAACATTCGTTTGAGTATAGACATAATGAACTGGTTGCTAGCTTCTGCCTGGCCATTCGATTGAGCATAATAAGGACTAGAATGCAGAAACTTGATTCCATAATCAGCTAAGAACTTCTGAGTCTTTTCAGCCATGAAACCTGCCCCCTGTCTGCTACCAAACACTCTGGGATACCATATCAGGTGATAATATATTTGAAGATAAAGTCAGTGATCACCTCTGAAGATGTTGTCTTGACTGGTATAGCCTCTACCCATTTAGTGAAGAAATCTGTAGCAAGTAGAATGTGCTTGTGCTGTACGGAAGAATTTGGATGAATCTCCTCAATGAAGTCTAAAGCCCAGCCGCGACCTGGCCAAGGTTTAATTATTGGTTGCAGAGGAACGTCTGGCACATGCTGGACTGGCCCATGCATTTGACATTTGATGCAACCCTGTGCAAAGCTGATACAGTCCTTGAGCATGGTAGGCCAATAGAAACCATATCGTCGAATTAGCCATCTCATCTTAGGACCAGCTTGGTGCGAACCACAATAGCCACAATGAACCTCTCGTAAGCACCTCTTAGCCTCAGCTCCATAGATGCATCTCAGGTACAAGCCGTCTTCTGCCCTACGCAATAGTTCACCGCCTCGAAGGACGTAGTTAGTAGCAAAATATATAACCCTCTTGGCCACCGGTGCAGAAGGATCAGTGAGGTACTGGATAATCGATTGTCGCCAATCTACATCAATAGCGTCAATAACAGCGACCAACCAGTCATCTTTAACTTCTTTCCTTGCCATAAAGGAAGGCAATGTGAGTCTCTGAACCTTCAAAATCCTTTCGCGAACGCCATCCGCCAAGCGGATACCAGTAGCCAACTGTGCTAATTCATTGGCAGCAAAGTTTCGTTCTCTAGGAATATAATCAAGCACCACGTCTGTAAATTGGTCTAACAACTCCGATGCTCGCTCCCAAAAAGGGAGTAATGTAAAATTGTTGCACTTGTAGACACCTTTGAGCTGGTTAATGACTAGGAGTGAATCACCTAATACTTCCACCTCTGTTACTTCCAGATCAAGCAAAAGTTCCAGGCCAATGATGATTGCTTCATATTCTGCTTGATTGTTAGTGCACTTCCATTCTAGTTGAAAGGAATAACAATGTCTTGTTCCAGAAGGGTTAACCAATGCAACACCGGCTCCAGATAAATGATCAGTGCTGCTACCGTCAAAATACAAAACCCAAGACTAAGTGTGGACAATGGAAACAACCAAGTTCTGGTCTTCGATATCCTCAATAATAGGATGATGCAACAAAAAGGTGTATATTGTAAAAAAAACTCTGATAACGCCAAGATCCACTTACCAATCCGACCCCTAAGCATAGGTCTGGTAAGCATATACTTCACTAAATCAATTTGTGCCACCACCACCGTGGTAAAGGACAACATGTAATGGCGGAGCTTAGTACCAGCAAAGTACAAAGCTAAACACAACCTCTCAATTGACGAGTATCTAGTTTCGGCCTCTAATAAGGTCCGGCTCAAGTAGTAAACTGCATGTTCAATCTTCTTACCCCCTTCTCCATCACCATCTTGTGCTAAGAGTCCTGCTATTAAGTAAGAGGAAGCTGAGATGTATAGCTTTAACGGTATTCCAGGCTGTGGAGGACTAAGAACAGGTGGATGAGTAAGGTACTCCTTGATTTTATCAAAAGCTGCCTATTGCGCACGTCCCCACTGAAATTCTTGATCCGCTTTAAGCTTTAGCAAAGGAGAAAAAACTGAAGTTTTGCCAGCTGAGTTGGAAATAAAGCGTCGAAGGAAGTCTATTTTCCCAAGCAAACTCTGAAGTTCCTTCTTGTTCCTAGGTGCCGGAGCATCTAGAACCGCTTTTGCCTTGTCCTCCGTGACTTCAATACCTCTTTCATGCACTATGAAACCCAAGAAGTCTCCTGCTCGAACCCCAAAAATGCATTTAGCTGGGTTCATCCTGAGCTTGTGCTTCCTCATTCTGGTGAACACTGTCCTTAAATTCTCGATGTGATCTTCTTTCTTCTTAGACTTGACCACCACATCATCGATATACACTTCAAGAATGCCCCCAGTATGTCATGGAAAATTAGGTTCATTACTCACTGGTACGTAGTCCCTGCATTTGTCAGACCAAATGACATATTGTTATACTCAAACACTCTAGTGAACCCTAGACATCTAAACGCTGTTTTGTGTTTGTCCGATTCAGAAACAGGAATCTGGTGATAACCAGCTGTGCCATCCATAAAGGATAGTAGCTCGTGTCCTGCAACTGCATCTACCAACATATCTGCCACAGGCATGGGATAGACATCTTTCGGTGTTGCAGCATTAAGATTCATGTAGTCTACACAAACGCGAATTTTGCCATTCTTCTTCCACACTGGTACTATGTTCGACAACCACTGAGAATATTTAGCTGGTCGGATAATACCGGCTTGAAACATGTTTTAAACCTCTTTCTTGACTGCTGTTGCTATGTCTGCACTCATTCGCCGTGGAGTTTGTTGTACAGGCTTGTACCCTTCCATTATGGGCAAGCGATGGCAAACCAAATCTGGAGACAAGCCCGGCATGTACTCAAACTTCTCAGCAAAACAATCGCGGAACTCTTGTAACAACTCTATCAAACGTTATCTCAGTTCCTCATCCAAGTGTTTACTTATTCCAACCTCCATGGGCTCTTCTGTAGTCCCAAGATTAATCTTTTCCACTGGATCTTTCACTTTAGGTGGAGTGTCATCCAAAGCTGCAGGTGCTGGTTGAATAAACTCCTCATCTCCTTGAATCTTAGTTAAATCATCCTCAATGCATTCCACTAGCGCGATTGCCCCCCAAGTCTCTTGTTCCTCCCTATAAATAGATAAGCGTTGAAGAAATGACACATAGGCTTGTTCTTGCTCTTTGGCAAGTAATGTACTCATGGATGATTATTTTTTGTTTTCACGATGAAGCCAGGTCTGTTTATATCTGCTTTGACCTGTACTAAACCCCACCATGTCAATTCTGTAGAAGTCACCCCAACTGGACGACCCTTGGTATCGATTCCAGCAACTCCTAAAGGCCTCATGTCACGATAATAGTACTCAGCATCCAAAATGCAGGAAGTGACTGAGTATGGTCTATCATCTGCTTTCACTAGCTCTGCCTTCTCAGTTGCAGGATCCCACATCAGCATTTCTTGGTGTAAAGTAGAAGGGATGCAGTAAGCTCTATGTATCCAATCCCTACCAAGTATGATGTTGTATGGAGAGGTGCAGTCTGTAACGAAGAACGTCTGGAACAGCTCGGAAGGTCCTATCTTGACTTTGAGGATCAAAACTCTCAAGGTCTTAGTTAAGTTGCCAGCAAAACTCTTGACCTTAAGATTGCTACTGAGAACCTTTTCCTTTGCAATGCCAAGTGCTTCGACTGTTTTCATTGTAATAATGCTAACTGCTGCACCGCCATTGACGAGGATTTTGTTCACTCTCTTACCCTCCATCTCAGCTGATATGTATAAGGGTTTAATGTGCTGAGTCATGGTCGTTGTAGGCTTTGTGAACATCATAAACAATCTTTGGAGCTCTGTCATCGTGTGAGACTTAGCAGCTCCCTCCTCCCTCGTGTCTTTATCAACAGTTGGCACCTCTGTAGATGATAACTCTGCAAATGTACCTACCTCCTGGGTAGGTGTCTCACCTCTAATGAATAGATGAGATGACATTGGCCTTGGAAGAGCATACTTCGAGGACAAAGTGAACATCATGTTGCAACTAGGAACAGTATTTGTTAAACATGACAAAGGTTAAACATGTTGCAGTCTGGAGTAGCTGCTATTTCTTCATCATAACCTTCCTCAAGCTTGTCCTCTTGATCAGAAAGTTCTAACTCTTGCTCATTACAACCTGGTTCTTCCATATTGTCGTCCGGAATTGACCTAGTTGGCGTTCGTAAGGGGAACTTGCTCCGGAGGTACTCCGTTAGCGATTGCTCCTAATGGGCCTTTGGATGAGTAACCACTACCGCAGCCTCGCCTACCTCTGAAACCACAAGTGTTGGTTCTTTTACTATTGGAATCACTGGTGTTGGTTCTTTGATCTTCAGCTTCCATTCGAACTATGGCTTGATTTTCTCTGGAACTGGTTCATGTGGTCTGGCTTACTTACAGACCTCTTTGGCACCCATTTAGATTGCGCAGGTTGTGCAACACTACTTTGTTGTTGTTTCTGCTGAATAGAAACACCTTGTACGTGATGTCTGTTTGTTGCCCTGCCATCAATAGATGCGTAAGACAACCTATCATGGATTGAAACTCTTCGCTTAGGAGCAGTTTTCATTGGCCGTTTGAGTCGATCATGAACGCTTCTCCTGGGGTATGGCTCTTTCCTGTAATTATCACTCTGACGAATGTGGACGTATGGCCTTAGACTAAGCTTTTCAACTGTCTCTCGCAGCAGCCAAGGTGGATGTTCCAGCTAGTCGCGAGAGAGTTCTCCTCGGTTATACGCCTCTAACATTCTTTTGTCCCTTCCCCATCTCTTTTGTACGTTCCTCTTCTGAGTCTTGGTAGCTTTCATGGCTCTTCCATGCTCTTGAACGTACCACACATTGGGTTTTAACGACCTCGGTGCAGGAGGTATGTATGGCCGCTGCAGCGCCTCGCGACTAGCTTGAGTTCCTGGCGCATTTACCCCAACTTGCTGTTCTCCAGGGGCATTCGCGACCTCACCAAGACCTGAACTTGGCCTCTTTAGTATTTGAGCATAAGTGTTTATCTAAACTCTAGCTTTCTTGGGGTTCCCCCCTCGTATGGATTCGTCGGCGAGCACGGCCTTCGATGTCTCCTTGCCTCCTCGTGCCTCCTAGCATTGTCACAATTTATGGAACACTCTTTCTTGCATCGATTACAAAGGACATAAGTCCTTGCCTTGACTACATTTTGTTCCTTGCTCTGGACTGCACCTTTTTGTTCGCCCTGCTCAGATTGCTTGGCTCCTGCAACCTCTTTTGCCAAGGGCACTTCCTTCGTTGTTGTCTTCACACCCGGCTCGGGCTCTGACGCGAAAGACAACACTCCCTCATCTAACCACCGTTGTACCTGGTCTTTGAGTTGTATACGAATATGAGTATCGTGAGTCCAAACGTTATGAAACTTACAATATTGTTTACCTTTAACCTCTTCCTCAGTCGGGAACTTAGTCCATGGCACAATGGTTTCACCCTCAGCAATAAGCTTGTCCAAAATCTCATGAGCCAAAAAAGCATCATAAGTGTACTCAACATACTTGGAAGGGTGATGAGTCTTCAAAGGTGTTGTCAATGGTGTAACTTCCACCACTGACACTGTAGGGAAATGATCAATATCGACCCACGCTGCAGCTCTTTCAGTATCTACCCCAAGCATACCTTTGTTAATCCAGGTCTGTAGCTGATCCTTGAGCTTAACACAATCGGCCGTGTGGTGATTGAACAAGTTGTGGAACTTGCAGTACTTCTTCCCTTCTATCTGCACTGCAGTAGGCATTGCTATATCATGCTTCACCCTTCCACTCGCGAACAATTCATCCAGAATTTCTGGAGCCTTGTGGGCATTGTAGGTATACGATTCGTACTCAGGTTTGGTGAATGATGTTGTAGAGATCTTGACAGGGTCTCTAGACATCTTCAACGCCTTGGACTTCAATGCTTGTCTTCCGGCTATCTCTACTGCCGCTACCTCATCATCTACCTCCTCGACCCATTGCTCTTCGTATGGATATGGTGTGTAGAAAGGATCTACATGCGAGTAGATAGTGGAAACCCTTTTAGTTCCAGATGGAACTGCATAGCGTGGTTTCAAAGTACCAGGGTGGTAGGATACAGGTGGACCTTTTGGAACTGTGGCACTGTCCTCCATCTCCCTAAGGAACACTTGGTAGCTTCCTACCTTGTTCATTAAGTCTTCCATGGTAGAAAAGTATGCATCATGATGTTTGGCCCGCTGACGGGTTTCCAAACCCTTTATAGCAATGTGAATGACATCTTGTTCCGCGAGCGGTGTTCTGCACTTTGCTTGCTAAACCTTGAACCTCTTCAGGAACTCTACTGCCGACTCCATTGGTTGTTGATACATGGAAGTCAAAGATGACAAATCCACTTCAGGCTCAACACTTCCAAAAGTAGTTTTAAACATTGTCTCGAGCATGGACCAATCTGAAATGGACCTTGGTGCTAACTTGGAGAACCAAGATAGCGCCGGTCCTGACAGAGATGAACCGAAAGCCCTCATCTTGAAGACTGGATCAGAAGCATATGGCCCGAATCGTTGTGGAAACGCGAAATGTGCTCAGCTGCATTCTCGGAACCCTCTCCCGAGAAAGTCTGGAACTTGATTGGTCCATAACCCGAGGGCCAAGGACATGCTGTCACCCATTCCTGGAATGGACTTGTATAGGATATCTTCGCGGCAGCATGACCATGAATGGTCCTCACACTCTCTTGGATCATCTTCTGAACCTACTCTTTGGTAAGGATCTGACCCTCTTCTACTTCTTGCTTAGGCTCTTCTCGATGTTCCTCTCGCCACTCGCGACGGAACTTGTGTTAACGCTCTTGTCTTCCGCTTGGTTGAAGAAGTGCCAATGCCCTTTGAAGTGCCTCAACCTCGGGTGTGTTCGACCGTCTTGAACTTCCAAACGTGAACTTTCCCTTTTTGGCCTTCGTCTTCTTCTTCCTTGCGAGTTTGATAGGCTCTACATCTGATTTGTCAGTCTCATCACCTCTGGCCTCGTCCTCTTCACCGCCGTCGTCGTTACCGGCGCTATTTTTCTTGTTGGACCTAGCCTTTTTGGTGGCCTTAGGCTTGTCATGGTTCTGTTTCTCGTAAAGCCCGGCGACAGTCTGTTGGATTCCCAACGCTTCCTCGATTTGCTTGAACCGCTCATCCTGGCCTTCAAACTCTAAGCGAGCATTGTTCACGTGCTAGTTAGCACCCAGAACCAGCTTCTTCAATCTGTCGTTGGTCTCAGCCAGACGCTGACCTTGTGTCGACTGTAGTTGCGACACATTATCCAACGTTCTCTCGACCGCAGTCATTCGCTCGCCGAATGACTCCTCCAATGACTTGACTACCTTTGTCAACTCCTTGAAAGCTAGTTGCATATCTTCCGGTGTCGCCATCACTCCAAATTTCAGTAATGCCTCAACCGCTGTTAAACCTTTGCAAGTCGCTGTGTTGTGAGGAACACACTGCTAATGCTCTGGTTTCGAGCAAGGGGGATATCCTCGCGAATAAGGATTCCGGCTTGCTATCTTGACACGGTCCCACTGGGCGTGCCAAATGTTCGAGCTGGGAAAAAGATCTCCTCAGGGAACAATCAACAAGCCCCGGTTTTGAACCCTCGGTGGTTCTAACCTTTGTTTTCTGTTGTTGCTTGGCGTGCCAGTACCTTTGAGTTAGGTACAACTCTTGCTTTGTGGATGATGATTGCGCTCACATACTGTCTTCTTCTCAAACGATTGCTCCGCAGTTGCTGATAAACCGCTGAAGTTCGAATGACCTATACACAACCGGAGTTGCTAGGTACCTTTCACTCTACCTCAAGTAGATGGCCGATCTTACTTTAGACCGCTTGGGAAAAAGCATAGCTTATAATGTGTCGTTGATAGCGGGACTCTCTCGCTGTAGGGAATTGCTGACTAGTGCAGACTTTTGTGTTTGCTAGAAGCTAGGCTAGCGACTCGATGGACTTGACTCTAGTTGTCGATGTTAGTCGGACTTGTTGCTACATGCAGCGCGAGGCGTACATCTGGGTAGCTCCGCTCCTATGGGAGACTTGGTTGCCGAAGCTAATCGGACTTTTACTCCGTGGGGAGATTTGACTATGCGGTTGCGCGATAGCTTGTTTGACGTTGTGTGTCTGTCTTTTGCACATTCGACCCCTTTATATAGAGAACACAAATTGTTCTTTCTTACAGATCAAGTCTCGAGAACCTCTTAGTTGATTTGGATTCACCTTCCTTATTCAACTCAGATTCTATACAGCATTAGTCCCCGAAATCTATTCTAATAAGGAACGTAATCTTGCTCTTTAATAGATTTCCCCAAATAACCGATCCACGAGCCTAAAGAATCTAGATAATATCGGAGTATTATTTTAGGCCCAAACACTAAGGCTTCTTGATTCACCACTGCAAATTTGCAACCCCCAGGACAGGGATCTTGTTTATCATGAATGAATCTTTAAGGAATTAAGGGCATATGCCTTCCGGATGATAGTTGAATTTGAATTGTTGAGTTCGACTACAGATGATTGATTACCTCCATGACACCAGTTCAAAATGCTTCAAAATCAAGTCCTAATTCTGATGCAGACAATACCTACATTAGCACATCTACTGTGATTCAATCACATAATTATTCTTTTACTTTGATTCAGATCCGGATCATGAATGTAAATTTCAACTTGACCATCAAATTTGAAACTAAGCTCGAGTATGTCGCACTGTAAACTGGGAAAATGGCATGCCGTTGCCCGTATGTGATATAGCTCAGAGACTGATCAGAGAGACATATTATAATTTATATCCCTCCATTGTAATTGCTTGGAAAGCAAGCAAGCAAGCAATCACTCTGAATCATTGCTCTTTAGATATTTTATTGCTTGAAGAAAATCAATGCCATCCTTCACTGCCAGCAATTTAGTACAAAGGAAAACAAAATACTAATTCTTTTGGATTTGCGGTCTTGATTTGATCTGTTTTCTGTTGACGTGTCCTTTGTTTCATTGAAGTGATTGAACATTAATTTGAACTCATGGCATGGATCAATGAACCAGTGTCAAAATGCCTTTGAAATAAAACTAACACTAAACAGAGAAACAGACCTACAAAATAGAATTAAAACCTCTCTAGTCATATCTATAGTTCTTTCCCTCCAACATACAATTCAAAGTTTCAAACCTACTGAGCCATTTCATAACACATATAAGATAGCTAAAACTAAAGAGTAATGCTACAAGCCTAAAACTAAGGCTCAAAATCTAAAAGATCCCTGAAAGCAACAAAAATGTACAATAGCAGACTGCTTGAACCGAGTTCATCAGTAGCACCATATTCCGATTTCCAAACTATCAAAAACCCAGAATCATCTGTCTCGTCCCCGGCTCCGGCTCACCATTATCTTTTATCCTTCTCATCTCCAAAACTTTCCGATGACTATTCGAGTGAACATCACCCGAAAAGGTCGGACTACAAGCCGGTCTATACTCCGGAAACAGCCGGCCGGACTTGTATCGAACCCCGCATGCATTACACAATGTCTTGGGTCCGAGTGGACCGGTTCTCCACTGAGGAGTCTTCTGAACCTGGCAATGGGTGCACCTCCTCTGAATCCCGACTACAACTACCTCATCACCGATCTGAACCGCCGGTTTTCTCTTTATCTTCTTGGCAGCCGGTTCTTCCCAAAACGCCGCCACGTTATGAACCGGGTTGGTGAGGACAAGATAAGGCGTTGACAATGAAATCCCTGAAGAACAAGACGATGTCGACGACGGAGACGATAAGCAAGACGTTAAAGTCGACGGTGAGTCACCAAGTGGGTTCCACAATGACCGACACCGACTGGCCGGTCTGAAACGTTTGCTTCTGGCTTTGACTGGGACTTGTGAGGGAAGCCATGAAAGATTTGAATATCTTGCCTCCGGTTCAGACCGGTTCTTCTCTGTTAAAGTTTCCGGCTTAACCTTGCTAACTGGGTGCAGAAGAGAGAGCTCTAAAACAGAGTCGTCAACAAAGTGAGAAACCCATTCAAGCTCTGCTATATCATCATCCTGACGAAAACACAAAACAATTCCACATTTAATTTCCCAAAATAGAAAGCTACAGATACAATCAAAAAAACGTTGATATATTTGGAAAAGTTTTTATTACCGGAACGACGAGTTGGCCGGCCAGAGTTGACTCGGTGGTTACGTAGCTAGAATTGGAATTTTCAACAGAGTCCACTGAAACAGAGTCTTTGTCTTCTTCAACATCCTCTTCATGTTCTTCAAGTTCTTGTTCTTCCTCGACAGACCCATCTTCGAATTCGCCATTAGAGAAGTCAAGAAGGTCATCCACTGAGAACTCATCACTGGGTACGCCGGAAATTGCAGTATCACACCAAACCTCCTCCATCAAAGCATGCTGGGTCGACTTCACGGCCAGTTCTCTGCGCAAACTCGACTTCAAGGCCCTGGCTTCCATGCAAAGCTCCATCCTTTCTACATTCAAAAACCTCAACCATCAAAACCCACATAACATAAGTTAAGAAACTCGCATAAATTCCATTACCTTAAAGCTGTACCTGGTGAGACGATGACGCTGATGATGAAGAAAGAAGAAGGGGAAAAGGTGCGAGGAAGATGAAAGGTTGATGAGTTGGGTGAGAGTTGGTTGGTTAAAAGCTAGCACCGAAATAAAGTCGAGAAGAGTTATTGGGTTGGATTTTCTATCAACTATTCTATCTTCTTCTACTCCTGCCTATCTATCTCTTCGTCCAGAATCAACTCTGGTATTTTTTTTTTCTTTCAGTTACCAACTAGGGTTAAAAATGGGGGAGGAACTTTAGAATCATGAAACATTGCTGGGTTTAGATTAAGCATGCGTGTGAGACACAGGTGGGGAAGTTAGGTTGACTATTCTGGGTCATATAGGGTAGGCATGCTTGGCCTATCCGGACCAAATCCACGATTGCCACCCCTCTAAGCAAAGCCCAGCAATTTCTCTGGTGATGGCTTGACCAAGACTTGTAGACCATCATTGGATGGCTCCTTGTTCATTTCAATTCCATGGTTCCGACCGTTCCAATTTCGCCAAGCATCCTAGGAATAGTCAATTCCTGTTGAACGGTAAATTGATAGTGTTTCGGTAATTCGTTTATTAGCGATATTGAGAGAAGAAACCATCACATTTCGAATTCTAGTCAAGCCGTTAATGGTCCGAGAGTCTAAATGAAGAAGTTTTCACTGAACTTTTCAAAATGTACGAAGTTACAAACCACTGAAACCTATGTATGTAAAAGATATTAATTAGTAAGGCTGTAAGGGTATGATTTGAAATGAAACTGATACCATTATGTAACTAGCCTTCTTAATTATTAGATGCACCTGGAGAATTAAGAGTTATCATTCTTAATAATGATAGCAACTACTTAGCTATTAACTTTGACTTTTTTTTCCTTTAACCATGCATGTACAGAGAGAGACAATTGTTTTAATTGATGCTTTGTTTAAATGAGGGCATGATGTTTTTGATGTTGTAACTTGTAGGATATATGGTCGACTGCTCCCTCCCTCTGCTTACCCAGTCTTAAGCTTTGATCACGTTGGCGGGCGGCTAGGCTTGTAGTAGACGATTTTTTCTATAAAGTTCTTTATTTATAATTGAAGACATCCTGAATATTTCGATAATTGATTCTTCAACTATTAGCGATTTTTTTTTCTATTGTCAGTAGTTCGCCAGCTTGTTGTATTTGTAGTTCAATCAGTAAAAATGAGTATCGTCCGTAGTTTTAAGTCCCGAATTCTCCACTTACTTTATCATGAACTAAAAAGAGAGAAATGATTTTCTTAATTGGAAAATGATTTGTGTTTTAGAAATCGGAATGTGCGCTTATTGTGGCGCTGTCAAATTATTCAAAACAAAACGAGAGGAAACAGCCATCATTTTGGTGTTTCTATGTGCGTGTCTATTAATTCCTCAAACTCACCCCCAAAATTGAAGTTATTTACGAAAATACGAGGGTGCGTATTACTTAGCCGCGTTAATCGCGCCTGTTTTTCTGGTCAATTTGCATGCCTTTCCCGCGCGTTACATTCCAAACGTTAAATTAAATTAAAATAGAGTTTGAGGATCACACGCTTTGGGAAAGGAACGGGGGTCTTGCTTAGAGTGGAAACCGGAAACCACGGACTCTACAAACCAAATGGTAACATTCTCGAAGATTCTTTTGTTGTTTACCCAAAAAATTCTGAGCCTAGTGCTCTACGTCATCACACATGCTACAAATAATTATCCAAATTCATCGATTCTCTCTTAGGCTTGTACTTATTATTCCATTTTCGGGTTCATCTAAGGTACATCTGTTGTATAATGTATAATATATAGTAGGTGCTGAAGGGCTAATGAGGGCTATTAACTTTTGCACGATGTGGTGGTAGTGGGGATGTGCGGTCGGATTGCCTGCGTACCGTACACATCCGTATAGGTTAGATTTTTTCTCCATTTTCTTGTTCTTCTTTTTTCTAACTTTCATTTCTAGAGGGATAAAACAATTATGAAGCTAACTGGGATGAAATTAAACAGTTTTTACGTAAGATAATTCAGATATGGAGGTTATATTAAACCAATTATAATAAATTAAGGTGAGAAACAATGTGTGTCGAATTGGTGTTTGGTGGAATACAATATCGTTGTTGTTAAAGATAGACTTCTCAAAGTGTCACAAGCTAAGGTCATATATTTGAAGATACATACTCTCGTCAAATTAATTGATAGGGGTACCGATACCGCAAGAAATTACAGTCGTTATTTTTTGTAATGCAAGAATAACGGAAACGCGGTTTTAGAAACTGAAGTAAAAATCTTGCAAATGGTGGCATATATAAATAATCCAGAAATAGATATGGTTCACTCTTTAGATCTCGGTGGAAGCCTTACTGTACTTGCATATACCATGCCCCAAGTGCACACTCAAAAAAAATAACAACATTGGTCACAACTCTTCTTATGCACACTCAAAAAAATTAATAGTGCTACATTTCACTAACAGATGCCCCATCAAGATCAAGTAGTAATGGCGTAATTTGATGAATAAATAAAAGTAGTAATGGCGTAATGCATGGGTCGGGGTTCATTGATTGATTGATGTCTAGCATCAGCTATAACCGTAGCATCAACGGAGGCAACATTTGCCAACATACATGATAGTCTCGCCGTTTTGTTTTCAAAAAAAAAATGATAGTCTCGCCGTTTTGTTTTCAAAAAAAAAATGATAGTCTCGCCGCCATAGCATCAGAGAGATCGAAGCTCAGAACAACAAAGACATAAAAACATTAATCATTTCTTTCGGAACCCTAAAAGAAATAGACTTCTCTTTGAAAAAAAATTCTGTTTAGAAACGAAGATAATTTTAATTGCAACACTTTTAAATATCAAATTTCTGTGAGTTAAACACTCTTCTGCCACAATCTCACTATGTCTGTAGGTTCACCAACGATTTTGTTTCCCGTAATTAATATAGAGTTTGAAGTAGAGAGATCCAGTAAACCGATATAAGTCAGGCGAAACAAAGCATAGCATTTCTTGTTTCTTCATTCATCTCCATTCTCTCTCTTTTTTACTAAACTTTGTACTTTCCAATGCATGTTGTCTACTTAATCAGGCTTGATCTGTATTGATTACATAAAAAAAAGGGGGTGACATTTTGTCCCTAATAGATCAATAATTGAATAAAATTTCAAAGGCTAGGAGAATCCCTAACTGTCAAAAACTCAAAACCATGACAGATATGGCCTGATCTAAACCAAATTTCTTTCAATTCGTCATGTAGTGCCTTTGCATTGTGGTCAAAATCTCAAATAATACATAGGAATAAGTCAAACTCTCTATGTTATATCTGTATTTGTTTGTAATAAGTTAATGTGGTAAAAATCGCTATGCCAATTTCTTCACACAACAGTGTAAACTTGTCACTCTATATTGATATACTGACCATAACCACGAAACATTTTCGTATCGGACTACGACCTTAATCACTCTACTTCAAGTCTCTAATGTCACGAACCCATCAAGTATGAAACTCTAATTTCGAAATCATGAAAAACCCTAAAACAATCTCAATAAATTGAAATCATTTTAATATCACAGTGGATCATTTCTGAGTTTAAAATACAACTCAATCAAACCGATTATTACAAATGAAAATGTATAAATCCTTACAAAATCCACACAAAATCCTCACCACAAGATAGGATAAAAACAACTTCGAGTCCTCTGAGCGTCTGTCGATTTCCGCTAATCCACACCTGCAGAATTATTCCATACACCATCAAATAGGTGCACCGGGATTGTAAACACAAACCCGGTAAGCTTTGCAGCTCGTATGAGTAAAACAACAAATACATCTCGCAAAATATATATATACGAGAATTCACAAAACATCAATTATAAATGCACTCATGACTCATTAGACGGCCCATCTGGTTGTCTAATAATGTGAAAATAAATATACTCATGAGAAGTTGGGCAACCCCTCTGTTTACCCAAATGCATTTATAATACGGGTACTCATGAGCGCTGGTACACCTATGTTACCCCTCATGTAGTACGCCGCCGACATTGGATAACCATTTGTTACCCAACATCAAAAATATATGGGTACTCATAAGCTGATAACACATCTGTTACTTCTTATGCAGTACCCCAACAGACAGACTAGAACTCTACTGTATCGTAACTTTCGCCCGGCCAAGACTAGGTTCCGACATGCCAACACGTCTGAAGACATAATAAACATGTCCGAAGACAAAAACATGTCTGAAGACAACAACACGTCCGAAGACAAAAACGTTTTAACAAACTCCATGTTAAAACCACATACAATAATCAACACATTATATTGTACAAATCGAATCAACATGCTCAATATATAAATCTCAACACCAAATGAACTTGTTCACATCGAAAATTACGATAGTATATATTATAGCAAATCATATATATGTACTTATTTACCATTTATACATATATACAATCCATTATATCAAATACATATCATAGTTCATTCTTTAAACCTTAGCATATTCCCGAATCTCCGCAATGATAGATTCGTCATTGTGAGATTTTACTCACCTTATAATCTCGAGCGAAATTCCACGATTCCGAAACAGTAAAAATTTAGAATAGTTACGTAAAACCTTAAATGCCGAAACAGTAAAAATGTTTTACTGTTCAGCAATCTCTGGTTTTTACGAAATTATTGTTCACATATTTACTATTTATGTATTTTTGTATGTATGCATACTATTCAAATGTAAATACGGTCTCAGTAAATAATAATTACTGATTTACCTTTCTGAAATTACTTTTATATTTACTGAATGTAATTTACATTTACATTTATCGTACGTAAAATAAATTTTACATTTACCGTACGTAAAATAAATTTTACATTTACTGTACGTAAATTACTTTTTACATTCATCGTACGTAAAAATAAATTTTTACAAAATTACTGTTTCAAAAAGCACTATTCATGCGCCGCCGCACGTGGCAGCGCGTGGGGTTCACGCGCCACTCACTGTAACAGCGGGTGGAGCCCACGCGCCGAGCCTAAGCTCATCCATTTCCTCCCCTCTTTTTCCCATGGCCTCACGCCGCCCCTAGCCTCCTCCACGCTACCCCACGCGCCGCCTAAAGCGGCGGTATTCTCCCCTCCTCCTCCTCCTCCTCCTCCGATCTCCCACCAAAACGCCACAAATCAACCCAAAATTACATCAACAACATCACAATAACCAACCTAGGCTAACCTCACCTTGATTCGAGCTTGAGAACCACCGGAGATCGCCGGAGATGAGCTTGATAGCGGCGGAGGGAAAACGCATAAGCTTGGCTTCGTCGTGCGGCTTCACGGCGGCGAGGCACGGTGCAGCGAGCTCGAGGGTTTCTGCGGAGGTCCGTGCGGTGCTTTTGGGCGAGGCGGTGAGCGACACGGATGGCCGAAGAAGGAGATCGCCGGCGAGGACAGTGAGGGAGGGAGAGAGCTCAGGGAGGAAGAGAGAGAAGAGACAAAATGGGAAAGGGAGTCGCGGGGTGAGGGTTTCCAGAAAATGGAAACCCTAGCTCCATTAATTACTTTTTTATACATGTTTTCAAAATCGAAAACTATTTCCATCATTAATAACTTTCACGTACGACATCCGATTAGAACGTGTGATGTGTCCACGAACTCATATCAACGAGCTCTACAACTTTCATGAAGAAAGTTTTCACAAACGAGCGACGGAGTAAAAGTCGATTCTCACGTCGCGGAAACGTAACGTTTTTCTAAATGAAAGTTCCGATAACGTTTCCGATTTCGATTTTCCGACATCGCAAAGCGAAACAAGCACGTTTAATGAATTTCACAAACTTAAAAACTTAGAACTAATCCAATAATCGTTCCGAAAAAATCGGGTTATTACATGCAACGACGATGTTATAGTTGACAGTATCTGCAATTAACAATGTCCAAAAACATGACGTCCATATGCATGCATCTGCAGAGTGACGAGCAGCGTTGTATATATCATTTGCATCACTTACACGATTATACTCATACCACATATTTTTACTATCTCATGGCATGAGTTTTGTTTGAGGTGCTACTTGTTTAGCTCTAAGCATTTACCAAATCACCTTTTTATTACCAACCTTGGGTTTATATGCCACATTTATACAGACATACAAAGAATGTTTATGAACAACCTGATGCAAAAAATGACTTCACTGTTGCAAACTTGCAATTCTTGTGAGTTGAGTGAACTACATTTTGCCTGTAAGTTAGAGAACTCCATTACAAAAATACAAAGAAGCTACTAACTACAACTTCATATTCGGTTAACAAAAGATACTTTCTGCTTGGTGTTCCATATCCGATTTCCCAGTAATTCAAATCTTCAATGGTCTATTGTCTTCAGATTCCGTAAAGAGTCCTTAACAGAGAATGGCAGACTAAACAGAACAAAGAATGCGGTTTGTGTCCGGTGTTTAGATTGTTTGACTGAACACAGAACACCAGTGACATAGTATACAAACTATAATTTGAACTTGGCGCGCACACATTCTCAAGGTTTTACTCAAATTAACTAGATACTCTCCAACCACATCTTGATAACCAATATCTTAAATAAAATGTACCTACGTGATCAGAAAAAACTATTGTAGAACTAGCAAAGTAAATATTGTTAATGCCAAAAATCTTCATAAGATTAAGAGAGCAGAGGGGAACGTGAAAGGATAGTCTCTAAATCGCTCTGGGTGTGGCCCATTCAACCCGGAGGATGAGATTATCATAACCATAACCATTCAGTTTGTTGATGGCTCTTTAGGCATCTTCCCTGTTCGCAAAGCTAACAAAATCAAATCCTCTGCTAACTTGGGTATCTTTATCAAGATTCAAGAGCAACGTAAGCATGGGTAACATTACCAAAAGGGCTGAAAGGGTCACGCAAATCCGCCTCTCGTGTATCTTCAGACAGGTTGGTGACACGAACAGCATTATCATCATTCCTTCTTTTCATATCAATTTTATCTGCTCCTATTTTTACGTGTGGAGGAACATATGTGCTCTTGCCAGAACCAGGAACTGCAGTTGTGGCATCTGATGCAGGAGCTTTTTCACTGAAATCTCCTGTCTGTGGCGCAATATCTTTGTATGGGCACTGTGCACTCCAGTGGTCACCCTTCTTACCACATACCCAACAAAGCTTGAGAATAGTTTCGCCTATACGAGCTGTGCTGCACTCTTTGGTTCTCCTGCCTTGGTACCTGTTTGATGTTCAATAGAAACTTTAAAAAAGGGGTGACTTGACAAAATCCTAAACATCAGCTACTGTAACCACATGGCAGACAATAACAGTAGCCCGAATTCGGCATTTCCTTGTATGGTTTATCTTTTGGTCAGTTACATCGTATGCAGCTTAGTTTCATATTTTCATGCTTTCTAATGACAGTCAACTGCATCTTCCTCACAACCCTAGAACAGGCAACTGCCAATCAAAATTTTGCCATTTCAATTCACTCATTCGAATACTACAGAGAGAAGATATATATTCTTTCTCCATCTAAGATGAGTGAGAGAAATTAAAGCGAAATGCTTAGGGCCATTAAGCATCTTCCTTCGATTTCCCAAACAATAGTAATATAATTTGGCAATGCAGGAAAAAAAAGAATTAATATAATTCTAGTAGAGCATATATATATAATAGGTTCAAAAATTCAAATAGCAAAGCATACAAGGAAATGCAAAGCTCTGCATCACGCAGAGAGAGAAATGATCGATTCTCCTGGAAGTATTATTTAAATATAATTGACTTGATCTTCAACCTTCAGTCATATATTTCCTTTAATAGAGTAGCCATACGTCTATATACCTACAACGAACATATAACCTCTAGAAAATACTAAATCAAGGGACTCAAAACTGGCATCTAGGAGGAAGGAACATCTCAGTTTACTATGCAGAATCTAATTATCCTGGCATCAGAATCTGGGGGTTGTTAGCACTAGTTATTAAGAGCGCATACTCCTGCAAAGGTATGAGTTTGAATACTACTCCCAATATCACTAATTGTCCAAAACAACTTAGACACATGTATAAACCCTACAGAATTGCAAAACAAAACTGGGAAACTCCCAGCACATTGCATGTACATACTACGCTTTCTAAGCAAACTAAACTCAATAAGGAAGAAAATTGAATTTCTCGTTAGTGATAAGAATAATTCTCATTTCCAAACTTAAGCCCTGATACTGAAGAAAATAAATAAATATTTTAATTTCTGAAAGAGTAAAAGATGATGGTGATTGGCTGATTGCATTAGCACTGAACAGGCTCATATCCTTAGTCTGTTGAAAAGTAGCTTATAAAAGAGCTTTACTCCTTCCACTTGTATTAACTATTTATAAGTCATTCCTAGCTCCCCTGATCACTAAAACTAATAAGGCTGCTCTTCTTAGTCCTATTACTCAAGATGACATTTTTAATACAACTACTCAAATCGTCAATCATATTCACACGGTCAGTAACTTACCATGAAATTCATGCTCAACCACAATTGGATGTAAATCCAAGGGTTGAAAACAAAATAAATCAATTTTAAAAATATTCTCATCACCCTTGGATTTACATTCAATGGTGTTTGAACATGAATTTCATGGTCAGCTACTGATCGTGCTCAAATCGTAATTTTAAGGGCTCTGATCCTGGATCTGATGGTATGAGTACTATGCTCTGTTCTATCATACTTGCAAGTTGTGCACTATGTTACGAATGTTTTTTTCAAAATAATACTACTCTTGACTAACATTGCTTTAATGCCTAACAATGATTGATGAACCTAGATAAGCCTCTATGATGTATTGGCTATAAATGTCGTAAAAACATATTCAACAAATATAATGAACTCAAAACACAACGAAATTCAGGAGAAACCATACCAAGAGCCCTAGCTAGGGCGTTCAAGGAGGATCTCTTTAGTGGAGACCAGGTGAGCCTGGCGTCGATATCCTCATGGACGGTGTCGCCGAATTTCGACCAGGAGCGGCGCGTTTGCTGAGGCGAGTGTTGGTGAGTTGGCGAGTGAGAGTGATGGTTGTGGTCTTGACCTTGTCTCCTCCGTCGTTGAATTTTTATTCAATCACCTTCTTGATGCCAATCACCTGCTTTGGCGGCAGGAGGAATCGAGGTCCTCGCCGTCAACCTCCTCCAACTCTCCCCGTCGGACCTTGGCCTGTCACGGCCCCGAATTTCGAATGATAAAAATTCAAATTCGAAGTTATGAAAACTTTAAAACAATCTCAAGTATATTGACATCATCTTATCATAACAGTGTATCGAACTGAGTCCACATCATGACTCAGTCGACTTGAATAATACACAAGCAATGGAAATGTAAAATTCACTCAATCCTCACCACAAACAGCAGAAATAAATCTTCGACAATCTTCAGCGAAAGCCCTCTAATTCTGTTAATCCACACCTGCGGAACTATCCCCTACACCATCGAATAGGTGCACCGGGATTGCAAACACAAACCCGGTAAGTTTTGCAGCTCGTATGTTCAAGATGAGAAGATGATTAAATCTAAAGCTTCCAATTGATTTTCATGTTTTTTGCTGATTAACAAAAACTAACTAGTGGAACATAAGGATGAAGTCTCATCGCAAGGAGAGAAATCTTGATGAATTTAAGAATCAAACTTTAATGTTTACCTAGTATTCTGGTAATTTCAACGCAAGAATGGGAGCGTGTGGTATTAGAAGAACTCCAAAAATGAGTGAAGTCTCTTGCGACTACACAATAAACTGGAAAACTAGGGTTACTTTTTCTCTTGCCTTTTATATATAATCAAAACTACGTCATTTTGACAAAGAAAAATAATATATATAAAAACATAGATAGCGTCGCCATTTATACTATTAAACACCTTAGAACGCATTTTGGTCGCCTTAAAAAAGGTCTTTCAACCCTTGTCTTGAGGCGAAATTCCGCAACCTCCCTACGCTTTGGCCTTAGGCGCGCCTTAAGAATACATCTCTACAGTCTCTGCCACTTTTGGTGTATACATTATCTCATTAGAGATTTCTGAATCACAGTCAAATACCATTAGACATTTAGTATCCGTAAATAAGTAACAACTAAGAGCGAAAATACAAGACAATAATCCAGATAACTTAAAGCAATAGCACACATAAAAATTACATATCTGAAATAAAACTAGACTACTAGTTAAAGTAGTATTTGTTGCACTACAACACAAAACATGATTTTCGACTCTGAAAATGGTCGAAAAAAACCCTAACTTGGTCGTTAATACTCTTTCCAACCAAATAAATCTGGTCGGGCTCGGTCGGTACTACCTCGTTCAAAAATACTCTTTTCCGACCATTTTAGTTGGAAATAATAGTAATTTACAGCCAAAATTACCGTCAGAAACTCCATTGTATATGACATTCTTTCCGACAAAAAAAAACCCTCGTCGGAATTTGGTTGAAAATAATTTAAATTTTAGCAAGCTAATTCAATAATTCCTATCACACCATTGTAGGAATTTTTCTTTATTGTGTTACTTTTTTTGGAAAAAAAATTTATTTTTAATATATTTTTTGAATTCTTGTTATTTTCGTCTTAAAATTGTTACTCACCTCTCTAATTGAATAAATATAATAAATGAAATTACTTTTGATTTTACATTAATGTCATTTGAGTATTGACTTTTGCCACATTTGTTTAATTATTTTCACCTTTTTCCTCGACACAAGTCACTTTTTCATTCTTCCATTCTTCATCAATCACTGATCATGTCACCCACCAAATACAATGGTAAAGACAAATTCATTCCCACATGTTTAATAAATATGTCACATAGAGAGTTAGAGACATGTATATAATATAGCATGAGCGACCATTCAAATTGCATTACAAAATGCTTAAATTAGCACGGCTTCTAATGATCTGATCATTTCAATCCCCAACTCGGTAGGATCAATAGCTTGCAAATCAAACTAAAATGTTGTCCAACTCTCTCTTGAACTTGCCCATCAATCTAGCATACATGATCTTGATTCTCAACCTTGATATGTTATTGGATCTTTACCTGTAAATAATAATTGAATCAAACATATACAATGTATGATGCATATATATACACACACATTATCAGAAATGAAAGAAAGTTTGATTGAAATACCATCAATTATTTCCACTGCTAGCACTCCTTAATCTTGCCGACTATGAATTTGTTTTGCCATCAAGCTCGTCTCTAAACACTTCAACTTACCGTCATCATGCCTATACAACCATCCTAGATGCTGCACTGCCTATAGAAAATCAACACATCAAGATTTTAGAGTTTAGATGAAGAGAACAAATTGATCAGTTTGAAGAAGAGAGGAGAGACAGATAGTGGGAGTGGAAAAGAAGAGAAATGGTTGACTTACCTAACTAGTGGTGGGAAGAGACTGGGAGGAAAAGAAGATAACGGGTTAAGTAGTGGGGTTTAGGGAGAGGTTTTTTTTTCGTAACGACCTAGAGTGTGGGGGAGAGAGGAGCAGAGAGAGAAAAAAAATCAAAAAAATTAAAGGAAACTATATGTTTCTTAATTTTGTTTGTTCTGGCTGCAATTTCCTACCATTTTAGACTTTTTATTTACCTAGTTTTAATTTTTATATTTTTATTTCCTTTATTTATTTAATTACAAGTTTGTTAATATTGATAAAGGTTTTAGAAAACTCTAGTTGAGCGGAAAGCTACAGACTAGCGCTTAAAAGTCAGGAGATTATGAGGATTACTCAGTTTTCTTCAGGGTGACTATATATGAAAATTAATCAAGTTTCGTCTATTTTTTATCACACATAAATATATAAATAAAAAATATATAACTATATAAAGTATAGTTATATTGTTTTTTTTACGGAGAATGGTAGCATTTCATTAATCATCATAAGGAATACCGACATGAACACAAGATGCCTTCTCGAGTTACAATATAATTGCATTGCGTGAAATAATTTAAGAAAATAAGTCTAAGACTAAGCTTGCAATAATGCTAACAATTTTCAATATGATATAAAAAACCTTTTTTAATTGATTATACTATGTCATGTGGCAATCTTTCGTTAAATTAAAAAAATATTTACATAAGAAATAACAACACGGTATTTTGACGACTATTCGACCAAATAGAGACTAATGAAAATGTTTCTTTTTTATGATGACTTTCAGACCAAAAAAATATCATTAAAAATAACTGTCTTTTTTTCCGACAACTTTCCGAACAAACAGAAACCTGATCGTATTTATTTATTTTCCGACCACATTTCTGACGAATTGTCAGCTCATCGGAAATAAAATCTGACTAAAAATTGTATTTCCAACGGAGAAGTGTAAATGGTCGGAAATATTATTATTACTGACCATAAAAAGGCATTAGTCGGAAATCCGTGGTCGGAAAAGAGTGTTATTGTTGTAATGTTGTTAAATTGCAAGTGCAAATGTAAGACAATGAGAAAAGTAGTGACAATTTAATGCTTGATCTCATTCAAACTCCTATATCAACCCTCTTTTTCTCGAGGTTTTTATTCATCCTTAGCCGTGAGTCTAATAACATTGAACATATGGAAAAAGAGCCAGAAATAACCATCCGTGGAGGCTTTCCGGGGTTAACAAGTGAAGCAAAATAAAAAACAACTTGATTCAACTCAATAATAAGTTCAACCATAACCGGCAAAAAAAACCTATCGTATGACTTTTACTCTCTTCTTGTCTACTTCCTCTAAATCTCACACACTCATAAAAGATTCAACAGATGCTACAATCATACCAACAATACTTATCTTATTCTGCTTCGACATCTTAAACTTCTTCAATTACTCAATCATAAATACAGTTGCGCATAAGAGTAGATGACTAAAAGCATTTCAAACCTCAATTTTGTTATAACATCCCATAGTTGTAAAACATATAAAGATTGAGCATTAGGGTTTGTAAACAAGCCTCAATTCTGCTTTGGCATCTTAAACTCCTTCAATTGTTCAAGCGTAAATGCAGTTGTGTATAAGAGTAGATAAATAGAAGTCTTTCAAATCTCAATTTCCATTGAATTCTTCTTGTAAACAGGCCTCAATTTTGTTGCAACATCTCATAGTTGTAAAACATGCTAAAATTGAGCATTAGCTATTATTGCTTCTGCCTTTTTTATGGGAAACTTTAGTTCATCATCCTTAAATGTGATATATATATATATATATACACACACTAATCATTAATCTCTACTTCATTATTGATATCCATTTTATCATTTGTCTCCGTAAAATAGACACTACAAAAAAGCAAAATATAAGCAATTCCTTCTCTTTACATCTCATAGTTTCATCTTTTTTTATGCAAGTCTTAAAGGTGTGAAAATAAATCATCTCATCCGTCCATCAACATTCTCTCCCTCCATCCTTTTGAAGGTCTTCTTGAGATCCTTTGAAAGTGTAATGTTGTTATGTACTTTTTCTATAATTTGTAAGACAACTAGAATTTCTTTTATATATATAATCTGAAAGTTTCAAATTTTTTGTTATGATTGAGTTTTAGTTTTAAACTTTTAATGTTAAGTTTCTCCAAAGCACGAAGCATGTTTTAGTCCTCAAGTTATCAATTATTGATATATGCATCGATGATTATCTAAATTTGGGAATATTAAATTTTTATGCATCATGACTGTTCTAGAATGCATGCTAGAATATTTGTGATACCTATTGGTACCTATTAATTGACTTTGGAGGATATATAATAGTTCTCCTTTTGTAGTAGTTTGGTTGGAGTAATGATGAGTAAGAGGTGATTTAGTGTACTAGTTGTTACTTCCTATATGTACAATTTCTAGTCATCATAGTGCATTTAATGCGTTATCTAACATATGATTGTGAAAAATCACGATTGAAAATAATTAAAAGGTGAATGAGGAAAGTTTCTGCACAGACTACGCCTATCGATCGCAACTTCCACTTTTCTACCTTAACTTTCTAAAATTTGTCAATTTGCTAAGTTACTCAAATTTAATAATCTTAAATTAAATTCAGTTTTTGAGGCTGTAATAGTCTGCTCAATAACACAAAAGAGTGTAAAAAAAAAGGAGAATGCAACAGAGCCAAGGAAAAAAAACAATCGAAAACGTCAATGGACTGGTCACTTTATATACAACATACATCATACATGACATCAGTGCAAAAGACGATGCTACATAGGATTGTCTCAACATTTTTTTCTGCTGAATAAGCACCAATTGCTTCAATAGGAAGAAGAACAAAATAGTGTTTCTCATTAATATCACACGGCCTCTGAACAACTCCCCGAACTCAAGCAGAGCCACTAAGAGGGGTGCAACGTGTATAGTAGAAAAATTCCAAAACCCAAAAAACGCTCCCTCAATGTGGAAGTACATGAGTTGGAAGTGTGCAAACTCTTCTAGAACATGAATATATTCACCAGCAACTAAGAGATGAGGCTCATGATTTGAAATGTTATGGATGAACCAAAGCAGGGCATTGACAAACCCCACAAGACATAACAGTTTGCTAAGCCGAGTACGAGACATATGGTAAGTCTCCATACTGAGCACGACTTTTGATCCCTCAATTCCCAAATGAGCCGAACCAATGATATTCTAAAAAAATGCTTATACGATCAATGACTGGAAATCACCATTCACTTCCCTTGACACAAAATTGCATATAAAATTAACTATAGCAGAGTAGCGACCAAGACTAAGGAAAAAAAAAGTAGCAAAGTAAAATTAAAATAAGTTAGGAGTATATTGAAATCAATGAGAATTAAAATTGATAAATAATAATTTCTCATTTCCTAAATTATCTCACGAATACATGAATTTTGCATTTTCCATCTATTTTCCCTCTAAACACTCTACAAAACTATTGAACCAAAACAATGACTCATAAAATATGTAACTAAAGGAGAAAGAAGGTTTTAATAGGAAATATATTCTATAATATCGTCACACTTTGTGTTCTTATTAACAAATGTAATGTGAGGCTATCACTCCCTTAACCTTTACATTCTTAGGCACAACATCGTATAAGCCTCGCCAAGTCGACACACACTTCTCTTCTCTTATTGAAAGTACTCCCTTATGTTATCTCACACTGGGTAATATGAGGAGTTAAAATTAGAGTTGTGTATTTAAAATTAATAAAACCATTTTGAAGAGGTTTTTCAAAGAAAAATGCTAAAGACACTAAAAAGTTATACAGAAGGCCTATATCAAAAGATGTGTCTTGTGTCCATGTACATCATCATCTAATTCCTAATCATATCTAACGTGTCTCCCATCTTAATTATTTTTAACAAAAAAGAGCGATAATCAAAATGAAAGCAATTATTTTGATATGTCTAGGTCTCTCAACATAAATAAAGTTGTACTTCTAGAGATCTTCCTCAACGGCTCAACCAAAACTCTATTTATGCGGCAACTTTTGAAATGAGATCCTTCAACCTATAGTAAGAGGAAGTCAAAAATCTACATTTGAAGTTTCCCAAATCTATAAACATGAACTGTTATTGAGTTTAATCTAATGGGTTGATTCAATATGTTACACTAAAAAATTTGGTTGCAAAATATCTGTTGCGCACTCGAGCCAATAATTTGTTGATGATCAATTGATAAAAGTGAAGGTTAAAATTTACAGAGCATATCTATATACTCTAATAACCCAAACATGGCTTGCTAACCAAAACCGAATATTTTTACCAAAAAGTCCTTGATAGATTAAAAAACTTTATGAACAAATAAAATCATAGGGACAATTCAGAAAATTGCAAAATATTTATAAAAATAAATTATCCCATAAACCCCTATTTTCTTGCACACTACACTTTTTATAACCAACATTTTTATGCAAAATCAATCCTAATTTTTTTCTTTAATTTTCTAAAAATAAATAATTTGCACATGCAGAGCATGTGTGAGTGACTAGTTAAGAATTAAAAATTCTCATCTATCTTCAATCACCCTCCCCATATGCCATAATCTTCTCCATCTCTCCTACTTTCTTACTCCACCTTCATTCTTGTTCTTTCTTCCCCTCCTCTATAGTATCTTGCTAGTAAAAACCTTAATGTCTTGATGATCTTCTAATTATTTGTACTCATATAAGGAATTTAATTTATTATTTAGGATTGATTAAGCTAACCTATATATAAAAAAAGAAAATTATTCAATTAAGGATGATGATGTGGTAGTGCCACGTCATTTTGTATTAGTTTTTTTGTAAACCTTTTTGGTGTAGAGCATCTCCAATAGTGTTAGCTATATACATAGCTAAAAATAGCTACAAGTAATATTTAGCTAACCAATATCATCGTTATACTTCAACAGTGATAATTATAATTAAACTAATTCAATTTTCAACACATAAGCATAGTTTAGTTAGAGTTATTTTCTCTCTCCTCTCTAATTATATTTAACTAGAATTTTTAGCTAAAACTAAATTTAACTTTTAAATAGCTAATTTGATAGAGGTAAAGATTATCATAAACTTTGTTAAAAAGCCAAAGTTTTTCAAAATGACAAGTCTTTTAAACCTAAGGAGGGTGTATTGTATATAGATTTGTGTGGACTTATTTTAATTGATTTTTTTTAGAAACTCCACGGACTCATTAAAAAGTATACAGACTCTCTTAGAATTATCAAAATCATTGATTTCAATAACAGATTTTGGCTGATTTCTACCGATTTTTATTGATTCATGAAATCTAGATAATTAATATTGATCGACTTTCATATATTTCTCAATTTTCATAAAAAAATAGAAACCACTTTTTTTTAGTAAGAAAATAATGTGGTAACTGAATAATGTGCATACCATTTTACTTAACTACAAGTCCACGGTTCCGTAATAATTTGCTTCATTCCCGGGTGGTCGGGTGCATCCTAAGTATTTAAGTTGGCCTTATGAGTTCTTTGACGCTTCGTGGGTGCTATTGGATGGAGATTAATATATCCTAAGAAATTTATACGGAATGATTTTTTTAAGCAAATTTATTTGTTGTGTCTACTACAAAAAAAAATAGAGAATCTCAATTATTTAAGAAAATTTAAAAGAAACCCTTCAAATTTAATCTATCAACAAATAGGTACCAAAAAATGGAAGTCAATAAATTGTTCAAAAAGTTTCAAGTTAAAGAAATCGGTGTTTATGAGACATTGAAGTGATTATTATTCTCTTTTCTTCTTACGTACTTTTTTCATCGTCATTGTTTTTATTGTTAGCATTGAACATGTGTTCATATATGAGAATGAAGTTTTAATAAGTGTAAAGATACAAGCTAAAAACATAACATAAAGAAGAAAAAATAATCATGAGATCATAGGAATAAACATGTTAGGTTATAGGAAAACTGATTCTAAAAGACAAAAGAAGATTAAGAAAAATGATGGAGGATGAATATCGATATTTGAATGAAATGAGAAAGTCAATGAAATTTTTTGGTATAGAGGCTAGACAATTTTTAGACTCTGGTGTGTATATTTTACATTATAAAATCCATGAGATTCCATGAGTTTATAATTCCATAAGTATGAATGATATTTTGAATACCCACAAAATTCTATTTATTTTAAAAAATTTGGATTGAATACCCTAAACTTTCATGGATTCTATAATAACTTAAAAAAATTCTAATTGAATACAACTACACTTGTATGGATAATTAAAAATCTATATTAAATACACCTAGACTTTAAATTTCATAAATTTCTTTAAAAGTCATACTAATTTCATATACAATACACCTCACTAAGTAACACTTTTTTCAAGCCAAATTATTAAGGGATTATTATATCATGAATTTAAATGCCAAATTTCTGCATTTAAACCCTTTGTCAATTCGTTAATTTTGCTTCAGAGAGTACACAACACAAAACCGCAGCTAAACCCCAGAAACCCGAGAGGAAAACATGTTTCGGAGCCGAGCGGTTGCGTTGTTTGTGAAGAACAATGCCAAGGCTCTCTACAATGTTGGGGGATCGAGGGTTTCGAATGATGCTACCTTCAGGCTGTTCTCTACTGGGCTCGCTAGGAAATGCTTCCCATCTTTCCCCAAGGTTAGCTTCTTTTCCTCTCTATATATGACACAACCAAGAGTGAAGACTACCATGTCATATGGGTTCTTAGTGTTGCAGATTACCCATTAGCTTACTCGAGTTTATCTGTCTTGTTGGGTACATATTTGGCATGATTTGTAGTTGGAATAATCTCAAGTATAACAACCCTTGGAGGCCTGGATTGTAGTTTGATACCTTACTGCATTGATACCGTTGTTTTTGTTATATACAGTACAGTACAACACACGATTTACAATCGGTGTTTGCAGATATTTGTAATAGTAGTGTCTATGGCTGTTGAGCAGATCATATATCATGAAGGGATTCTGTTTTTGAATTTTGTAATTCTCTTAAGTTTACATTCAGTTTTCTTTGCATTCATTGCACCAAAGAAGGGTTCTTGAATTTAGTTCAGTGATTTTTTTTGGGACAAAATTTGTGTTGCTCAGTTTTTCTTCTTTGTAAAAATTAGTCTATTAAGTGGGAATTTTTGTACCATTTTCAGGGTAACTATGTGGTATCTATAAGGAACATGTCCACTGTGGCTTCAGTGGGCATCAAAGATAAGGAGGGATTGAAGTTCCTTGTAAATGGAGGACCTCGTGCCCAGAAAATGATTGGCATTTGGCTTTTTGGCTCTGCTGCG
The DNA here is from genome assembly GCF_933775445.1 of Argentina anserina. Taxonomy (NCBI): domain Eukaryota; kingdom Viridiplantae; phylum Streptophyta; class Magnoliopsida; order Rosales; family Rosaceae; genus Argentina; species Argentina anserina. Next base: position 7,721,282 of record NC_065873.1, on the reverse strand, counting down.
TGGGTATTTAGCATGGTCATACTTGGAGGTGCTACACGGCTAACCCGATCTGGTCTTTCAATGACTGATTGGAAATTTACTGGGGGGCTTCCACCTCTCTCGGATGAAGACTGGTTGGTGGAGTTCGAGAAGTACAAGCGATCCCCTGAATATAAGCGGTTAGTGCAAAGTGCTGACAATGCTGTTCCAATAATTTGGATTTTAAGTCAGTGCCCTTTCAGTCTCTTTAGCTCATACCTTAGGCTTGGCTGTAAAACTAAAACAGGTCAAAACTCTTCTGAAGTTTTGCTTAGTTTGCTGGCAGAAAGGCTATTCATATTTGGTTGGCAGAAAACAGAAATATGGCATTTTATGGACTATAGTAGTGATAATGACATAATTATGACATTTTTGCAGTAGTGAATTTTGTTGGTTTATACTTTGTAGGGTTGCCTAACTACGTGGTGGGTGGTATTAAGTTGCCTTCCATAGTAGTTAGAGTGGTTTCAGACCATTTATAATGTACCTGGTTCCTGGTATGTGCAGTGTAAATAAAGGGATGAGTATTGACGATTTCAAATTTATCTACTGGATGGAATATGCACATCGTATGTGGGGAAGGGCATTGGGTATTATGTTTGTTTTGCCATTCTCGTATTTTCTTCGTAAGGGGTGTATCACCTTACAACTTGGACTCAGGATTTCTACTCTTCTTGCCCTTGGTGCCGGGCAGGGTCTAATTGGTTGGTGGATGGTTAAAAGTGGTTTAGAGGTTAGATATTATTTCTGTGTGCTTTGTTCATTGAATGTTACAGTCAATGGCCATTGAAATAACATTGTTTTCACAGGAGCCAGCATCTGAGTATGCTCAACCAAGAGTAAGCCCTTACCGACTAGCAGCTCACCTTACCTCAGCCTTTGCTATATACTGTGGCCTTTTATGGACTGGTCTTTCTGTTGTCATGCCTGAACCACCTGCTGAATCTGTAGCCTGGGTTCATAGTGCTGCAAAAGTGAGGAGACTTGCTCTTCCTGTAAGCTTACTGGTTGGAGTTACTGCTGTCTCAGGAGCATTTGTGGCAGGGAATGATGCTGTATGTAATTCTTGTTTGTTTCTGGACTTTCATACTGTTTTAGATCAGTAATTTGTGGATTTTCTTTTAACTCTTATGTTTATTATTATTTTTTATCCTCTGGAAATGTTTATAGTTATATGTTGAATGCCAGGGACATGCTTATAATACTTTTCCCAAGATGGGGGACAGATGGATCCCCGAGGAAGTTTTTGACATGGAGCCACTTATCCGGAACTTTTTTGAGAATACATCTACCGTGCAGGTATGACCAGTAAAAGTATTTCATTTTGGCAAAGAGGAGAGTTGGCATTGGTTTATTGCAATGGTTATTGTTACGATAGCTGAAATATCAAGAGACTGACATAAAATACAAAGAAGTAGACAATCCATAAGACGTAAAGCTAAAGCTCATAATCCATTATTCATTTGTTTTTTTCAATTTACCTATGTACAGATAATTTTCTTGGTCAAGAAATTATCATTTTGAAGCCATTGAGATGTAACTGCAATAAAAGCACTTACAATATCTTCTATGAGCTCATAATTTAAATTTATTGGAATAAATCATACCATCTGTAAAGACTGTTAAGTGTGTAAATGAGTCTATTAAGTCATTAACTCTGTTTTCCAGATTCTGTTAACAATGCTTAACAGACTTAATAGACTCATTTACACACTTAACAAAGACAGGGATCTCTTTTTTCCGAAGTCCACACTATCTTTATTATCCTGTTAACTGCCCGGAAATTTCAAGCATCAAGGCTGGTAATGATAAGTTGTTTTTGTGATTGTAGCTTGACCATCGTATCCTTGCAACTGCAACTGTATTATCAATTGTCGCTTTGTGGTTGTCAACAAGGAAGTTAGACATACATCCTGCAGTTCGATCACTGATTGGAACTACTGTTGGCATGGCTGGCCTTCAGGTGTAATATCATTTTCAGTATTTTTTTTCTTCTCTTCTTCTGCCTAGAATATGGTTCTCCTTTGCAGTTTGTTCATTGTCACTATCAGGCTGGTTTATTATTCTCTATATACTATAATAGAGGAATAACATGTGTAATTTCTATTATCATTCCAGGTCACACTGGGGATTTCAACACTTCTGTCATATGTACCTGTTGAGCTTGGCACCGCACATCAAGCTGGGGCATTGACTCTCTTCACACTTATGATCCTTCTCAATCACATTGTGAGGAGGCCATCACCATCCCTTCTCAAATCTCTACCTCAAGTAGCAAAGACTATATGAATGGGCACGTTATACAATTTTCAAATTTTGTCACAAGCACTATACATTTTTTAGTGAGAAATAATATATTAACTATTGATCATGTTCTTCTGATATAGATATTTTGTGAGATTGAACGCTGAAAATTAGAATTGCAAGTGTGGATAAGTGTTTAGCTTTGTTTTTTTCATTTTTGAGTACCATAAATAGTTTGAGAACAAAGTGGAAACAGTACTAGAAAATGGCAACTAAAGCTACAGTAAACTATATGCTGTTGAAATGCAATGTGTGGCTCATACTGGTACTAGGGGCATTACAAGGTACAGCAACCAGGATGAGGTGATTCCTCAGTGACTGCTGTGTTCCCTGTATTCCTCAAAATAAGGTACTTTCTCTTTTGCTGTTTTCATTGGTAAAGAGATTAGTTTTCCTTTTATCTTCCTTCTGTTGCATCTTCATTTTTAGTTTTACGATGCTTATGCTTCTTGTGTTGTCTTGTAAGAGTAATCGTGTATTGTATTATAGTTTTTTTGTTGTTTAAAGCACTCCATAAGTTAAATGACTGTTATCAGAAACATGGGATTCATGGTCTGTGCATCTATGGATTTTCTGCTGTATGGGCTCATATTATCAGTCATTCAGATTCTAATATCAAAAAATACTAGATCGCCACAAACATGGAATGCCTTCCAGTCATTGCAACTTGCTATTGGCTTTACTTGTATTCTCTTATGGACTATCAAATGGTTTTGTAAAATTAATAGGTACAGATTTGATTTTTCTAGGTTCATTTCACAAATTTTAATGCCTTCTAGAAGAAAAACTCAAATTTTCTGTTAGCCATATGACTAGAGAACAGCTTGGAAATATGCATTTAAATGCTAGAATCTGGAACTTAGACATCCCTTTTTACAGATACTTGAGAAAAAATGAGTCGATAGCTTGCACTTGTATGAGAACTTCTCTCTTGAAAGAGCCAAGGTACATTTATGATTGTGGCAATGAGAGGATTAAGGGTGCTTCCATCTCTCAAAAAATAAATAAATTATGAAAGCATTTCATTGCAAATCATTTCTTCTGATGCTTTTAAGATCAAGCTTGAATGACTCCAAGCACTACATATCGCAAGCAAACCATATTGCCTGTGGGGTTAGTATCTAGGACGGAGAACCAGTCTAACTAGGTTTTCATCCAGAATCTAACAAAACAACCATCACCAATGCTGCATATGGTACCCTTGCTTCACAAGGCTTGCCCCATTTTTCACACTGGCATTGTAGTGGAACAATTAGTGATTGGACTGTATAATAGAACACTAAAACACCTGTATCATTTTAAACAATCCTAGCAAGCATAATTCTCAAATCCGCAACCCTCTGGGTAGAGACTTAGATCATTTACCCATTTGGATCAGATGCCCTCTATTTTGATGGAACTTTGAGTGCATTTATCTTTTTAAGTTCCTGTTCATCATATTGGAGAGAGGGTATTGTAGAAGGAAGAGAGTAACAGAGTAAGTAATTGTCCGGGAACAAGTCTTGTTTAATCCTTTGCTCTCATCACAAATACTGAAATAACATGAACACAACTAGTTCATACAAGCATTTCAAGAACATTTAAGAACACGATGTTCTCTCTTCTACATTATTCTGATAGTATAGAAGCAACTCCCAAGCAGCTAAGCATTTAAAGTTAGAAAATTATAATAACTAATAAAACTCATAAATCAAAATACAATAACTGATAATTTTATTCAAAGAAATAACTCGAAGAGTGCTAATTTGATTTAGTTTTCCAACAGATTCATCCTTGTGGCTTTTATTGGGACACTTATATCCTTTGCATGAGAATTTTCTATTGATCGACCATGAAGCAAACTAAAATTAATATTCTTGACTAGTGAAATTGAGAATGGAAAAGAAATTGCTCACTTTTGACCATTTATTGAAACAATAACAATGGGGATTATTCCTTTACAAAAAACCTATGATGAGATTTTTAACTTGTATATCTGATACTGCTTTTTGCTACTGGCCTATGGTATAATGAATGCCTCTCATGCTAGAGGAAAAATAATTGAATGCGCTAGAATCTGTTAGTCATTGTTCTTCTTTTCATAAAGTCAGTGATCTGATGTCTTGATGAAATTTTTTCTCTTAAGCATGGTCTGTTTTATCCTTCAGTTCCTTATTGTTCATCTCTTGTCTTGGTCATCTTACTCTGCGGAAAATGCAATCTGGTGATTAGGGGTTTTGGTGCTCTTGTACTTCTCTCAAAGCCCCTTACACAAACATATCCTGCAAATCAATCAATCAGTCAACACGCAAACAATTTAGCAAGTTGAGTAGAAAATTAATTGTCATTGCCATATACAATTAAGTTTGTGTTAGAAGTTTATTTCATTGTTTGATCTTCTTAAATCGATACTTTGTGCCTAAAGAGCTGTTCCCAAGCAGATAAATGAATTTGGTAGTACCTCTCCAAAAGCAGTGCTGGATCTCCTCTGTTGATAGATCTATTACACAAGTATTTTATTGTAAGTAACCTGTACATCTTTAATTGTGTTGTAATATAGTAAATGATTATAATAATTTTGATTTTCCATTACCTCTGAATATTGATGTTGCAGAAGTTCCAAAGTGCACAGTTCGTCTTGGCAAATTCCATATCCACTCCCTTGGAACATCGATTGGGTTGACACTAGAAGCATGATCTGCAAACATCTGCATGGTGATAAAGTAGTTAATAGCTATGAGTGCACTGGATATAGTAAATCTAGCCTGGAAAACGTACTTCTCATAGTTAAAACTGCTATCAATTAAATAAGAATTTTCACATTAGAGAAACACATGTCTAAACAAGGTCTTACCTCATTAACCTGAAAGTATGTGCCGTTGAGTGGAAAGCTCCCTCTCATTGCTGTTCGACAAGGAACCTATGACAGATGGAGTTAATTTAGTAAACCTGCAAAGTAGCAAATTCTAACAATTACATACCATCACAGCTAATTTCCTCACCAAAATTGTCCCTCTGACTATCTGTGACTTTTCTTCTCTTATACTGTTGCATGAAAAGCATGTCTTCTCATTGCACAATGTGTTTCTGTCTTTGGAGCTACAGCTGCTTTCTGGTGGTTGAAGTGAATTTGCAGTTTCACCTAGAAGATGTAGTGCAAAATAAATTATTGAGTTACCATGCATGATTTCATATCTAACAGGAAATTAAATGATTTCACACATGCATTTCAGTTGTCTATGAGTACTGTGTTCCGCAAACTATCGAATTAGATGAGGAATTTCATCTCTAATCAGAATTCAATCTTCATAGGATTTATCTGGAATTTTAAATTAAGTTAAACGTTTTCAAGGATTCTCTTCCGAGCTTACCTGGTGTCCATATAGCAAGAAGGTATGGGCTTGGATCATCTGGTTCTCTTCTGTCCATCTGTATATAAAATAGTTGTCAACTCAGCATAAAAATGTTTCAAGTAGGTGGACACATTCAATAAACTTTAACATATGGCTTACCCCTTCCAAAAGTAGATGTGAATCTGGTAATACATACCTGCATTATATCAGCAACAGATGGATAAGAGTCGCAGAAATTTAAGTCTATGTACATATGTTTGCATCTCAATATGGATGTTGAAACCAAGATTTATTGGCTCATTGGTGGAAGGTTCAGGCCTTCAGGGAAATCCCATTACATAAGGCGAATAAATTGCCTTTTTTTATTCAGATTAGAAATTGGCTCTCAGCAAGCTGATTACGTATTACTGTATACTGTAAACCAGATGTGCTTTTGTAACTAGGGAAATATGTGTACTTACACTTGGTGCTCTGTCCGTAGTCGACTGATATTCTTGAGCTTGGGTGTAGGTACAGAAGCAGCTCTTGGATTCAAGGCAACTAAAGCCTTGGACAAGTCGCCTTCTTTGAGATTCATGTTATTTTGCATAAGGTCTTGCAATGTGTCTGTGAACTGTGTAATGCTGATTTTGATGATAGGAATATCATCAGGATCATCAGGAACATGATATTCCTCATTCAACAAGTCTTCTATGTCACTGTGTGCTAAGTTGGTGAAGTCTTGCTCTGGTGATGCTGGTTCTTCTATGATTGGTTCACTTCTGTAAGCACCTACTTTCTGGAGGGGGTAGTTTTGAGGTGAAGGTAGTGACATTACATTGCCAGCTACAGTACAGTTCTTCTCAGCTACAGGTGAACTAGTTGAACTGACAATACTCTTCTCCTGTGGGCCCGGCAGGGCAAGTCCAGCACTGCACCAGAAAGGGTTGGTATTAGTTCTTTAATAATCTCTACTCTTCATATCTTTTTTTATTTTAGCTTCATAATGTTTTGGACTTTCTTCAACTTCTGATTGATAATTAATGAGGCATTGGATTGCTAATATATGAAGCAAAGAACCAAGGTACGTGTACTGTTCAGTAATTAGTGCGAACCTTGCAAAAGCACTTGCAAAGTGCCTACACTCTCCTCTCATTGGACATGCAATGCAATTTGGTTTACTTTTTGTGCAGAATACCTGAGTACAGATCAATGTGAGACAAAATATATTAAATAATTCATGGTCAGGTTTGTAACAAATTAAACTGTATGCATACCTTTCCAAATGTAATCATCTGGTAGTGTAATTCATACCTGTAGTTAAAAAAAATTAATTACTGAAAGCCTATATAAATAGGAAAAAAAATTAATGTCAATTCTAAAAGTATTGCACGAAGAGCTTAAGGGAACTATGAGATTACAAGGTTAATTGATCAAGTTTGCATAATCTTGGCCAGAGATACTTTTGAATTGTCTCCAGCATCGGGTACCTACAGAAGAGCATAATTAGCATTTGCACATACCGGAAGTTTGTCTGCATTCACTTTATAAATTACTATTTCTTACAGTTCTAAGAGGTGTAGCTGAAGTGATTCAGGTAGCGGTTGAAGGGGAACCCATCCCAGTCTTACTGCTATTCTTCCCACATTTGTGTCAACCTTTATGTACAACATGAGAAACATAAGAGTAAGAAAAAAAAATCATTCTATAAGATGTTAGACCTCTTTTAAAATCAGTCATTAGACATGTAAACTTTACCGGGAATGCAAGATGGTGAAGAGTCAAAAGACGAACGCACTCCACACTTTTCAAGCCCAAACCTCGAATACTTAATAGATAATCCCTGCAAAAGATTCATATTGGAAAAATTAAATGAAGTTGGTGTATTTCAGTATAATGGGCCAATAGTAAATTTTAGAAGAATATGAATTATATGGAATGGCTTGGCATACTTTGCTTGATCAGGGGGCACATCTCTCAACCATTCCAAATTGATGCTTCCATGGTCTTTAACCACTCGTTTTAGGAATTCCTGCAAACATTTTGCAGCCATTTGCATGAATGATGTCTTATGTTATCAACTGGCTCGCAATGCTAATGTGGTTATTAGATAATAAAGAAGGGAAAACCTGAATTCGCTCAGCTAGCATGTTGTTCATCCCTCTTTCTCTAATAGCATTAGAAATCTCTTTAACATTAGCATTCAGAAGTGCTTCATAGTCAAGTGAGTCCATTGCATCTTCGCTTCTTTCCTCTTTGCAACCATTGGCAAGCACCTGCCTTCTTAAATTATCCCAGTCAACTGTATTCTTTTTGTCACTTTCAGACTTTTTCTTTCTTCCTTTTGAAATATTAGTAATAGTCTCAGCCTCTGACCTTTCACGGGAAGATTTCTCCTTTGTACTTGAATAAACCGATCCATTGTTCACTGTAGAGGTACTATCACTGGCAATTGAAGATTTCTTATTCAGCTGATTGACATTTGGGACATCCTGCATACTATAATTTTTCTTTTCTGGAAGTTGTTCACTATCCTTTACGGGCTCTATGATTGAGGTCTTCTGTAAATGGAAGGTTCCATTTCCCTCATGTTGATGACTGTCGCAGGGTGGTTGATAATATTCATTGGATCTTGGCTGAGAATATTTCTGTTGATCTGTTGAGTGCAGTCTGGGAGCATCATATGAATCCTTTGTGGCAGGTTCTTGAGACCTCCATAAAGTATTTTGTGCCATGGATGAATTAACAGCGGTTCCTGTCAATTCTATATTCCTGAAGCTCTTGTAATTCTCATCTTTCCTCATAGTGACCTTGGAAGCAGTTGAAGGCCACCATGAAGATATGCTTTCTTCACTGAAACTTTCCAATCCAAATGGCTCTGGTTCTCCAGAAGTTTGGTATATGTGCAAATGATTGCTGATGGAAGGATCAATTGATGATCGCATTTTTTGGCTGTCAAGATTGATTGGATTTGAGACTGAACAAGTGCCATCAAAATCATCTATTCTATTTGATCTTGACTTTAGCTGTGCCCATTGTTTATGGCTCTGCCTGGATCCATCATCTAATAGTGGACTTCCTTGCACTTCATGGTAGAAGTCTTGGAATACTACATCTTTGACCATTGGTGGGTATGCTGAATTCCAGCAAGACCGGTTGACTTGGCGCCTAGCAGTAAGATCTTCTGCTTCAGAATTGGAGACTGAGTATGATATGTTTTCTGCAGGTCCTTGAGTGACTGAGGAACCAAAAGAATCTTGAGATGATACAAGTTCTTCCTCCAAGCATTGACTATGTTCCTCTATTGAGTTCATCACTGTCCAGGAAGTTAAACTATCTCTCAGATGTTCTGCAGATTCATAGGGTGCCATAAATGGTTGACTTGTCATATTTTCAGGCAATTTGGTAGCATCATCCGGGACTGGAATGCATAGTTCTGGTTCTTTAACCAATATGTTTGTCCCAACCTTGTCTAGTGATTGGTCATCGCTCATCGACTTGGGGGGAAATGTTGCTGCCAAAGACATGAAGGCAGAGCTGCAGAATGATAAGGAACATTAACATACTGTAAAGCTGAAGCTTCACTTGAGAGAAAAATCTAGTAGTAAAATCATGCTAAAATTATGAATATACCTTGATAGATGGTCAGAAACATTTTGAGTAAGGAAAACACCGATCACTGAGTCAACAACTGATCCTTTCCACCGAGAAAAACGTCTGTCCCCTGTGTGAAGTCATATTGGATTAAATTATTTGTATATCATCAAATAATCGACTATTCATCTTGGATTAAGTTTCCAATACATGAGTAGCAACGGCAATTGTATTAGACATATATTCAAGATAATTACAAATGATGCATTCACTTAACCTGTCATTACTAGTAGTACATATTGAGCATTTATCTTTGACTTCTTGTTTAGTGCTTCTTTATTTATAAGAAATTTTAGTTGAAGTGTGTAATGAGCTATCAGAAGTGTAGATGACCATGTTGAAGTTTGATTGTTATAACACATGCAACCCGGTAATTCATGATCATCTATTTTTAAGACAAATGTAGAAGACTCTGTACCTTGAACAAGGTGCATGCGTGCAATAAAGGAATCGACTCGACCTTGGAAAACCCTTCTTTCATTTTCCCAATGCTTCTCCTTCTCCTTGTCTGATCCTTCAGTGCCTTCACTTCCTTCCTTACCCATCAGAAGGTTCCAAACCCTATTTGTTTCTGAGTCAAGCTCTACTCTAGGCCGTGCCTTACGTTTCTTAATATACTCAGATCGTTCATAGGGAACTAATGCACCATCTCCTTTGTATGGGACAAGTGCATTTTGCTCTTGCTCCATAGATTCATTGCAACCCCCATTGATGCTCAGAACACTAAATCGATGTATGATGTCATCCATACATGAAGGATATACTGTTATTAGCGGAAGCCCTGCATCAAGAGGTAAGTTAGTGGAATATAATGACTTCTATTCAAGATTTATTTGGTTCCTTTTTGTGGAAAGTACCTAATGTCTTCGCAGAAGACTGTTGATGATCATACAAGAAATTCTGTTCTTGCAGCATTTTACTTGTACTTGATAAAGCAGATCCCAACGTGGTGGATCTCACAGTCTGCTTAGTCACTGACTTGGGTTCCTGAGTTTGCCCCTTCCCTCGTCGAGAGGATTTTCTGGGAGGTGATGAGACAAGCTGATTACATATTTCAGTTGTGGAGTTGGTGGAGAAGCTCAGAACTGGAGAGATTTCTTTGCAAGAATTTGATTTGAAAGGCATCTGCTGCTTTGGCAAATTATGCGCAGAGGCAATGGATTCACTGAACCCGTCACTGGTACACTTGTTGACCCCATTGATTTTTCTCTCTTTCATTCTGCTACTTCCAATGTAAGAAGTCAATATTGTGTGGTTCAGTGCTGCTGCAAACCCATTTGAGACGGCTTTATTTGCCCTTTTTCTGTCAAATTTTCCAAGACCCTCCTCATCTGCTGTGACTTCCAAAGGCGTGTGATGGATGGACAAGAATCCTGTGTCAACTTTCTGCTTCTTATGGCTTGATTTGCTGATAGTGCCACTACTTTCCTGATTGGCTGTCTCTTTAGTCGTCTCATGGTTTTCACCATCAGTCTTTGCTTGCATGGAATGCTTGCTAATACCTTCAGCATGGCTATGTTGTGGCATGGGAGCAGATTCATATCGACTATCTGCATGTGTTTTTGCAACATGCAAATTGTTTTGTGTGTCTCCTCGTGTAGCTAGGAGAGCTGCAGATTCTTGTCTTTCTGGATGAATTAAAAAGTTACTTCGCAGATGACTCAGTGAAGGGCTAAAGTGACTCATAGTTTCCCGTCTCTGGTTTTCCTCCAGCATTTCACTCTCTAGGTCAATCAAATTAGAAGACTTCATTTTAGACTGATTAAGTCTATAAGCTTTTCCTTGTTCTCCACGCTGATCAAAATTTAGAACTCTCCTGCATGATCTTGCACCTATTCCAGCATTATGGTATGTTGCTTCACTTGTACTATCTGCCACTTGACTTGAGGATTCCTTTTGGATATTTTTTCTCGTATACTTCCTCTTTCCTGTTCGGGGGTCCTTAGGCTCTGCATTCTTTGGGTTCTTCCTCTTTCCTGTTAGGCGCTCCTTAGGCTCTGCATTCTTTTCAATTGCAGGCTTTGGAGTCCTTTTGGGTTTGCCCTCTATAATTACTTTCGGTCTGTGTTTTCTTCTCTTAGGTGTTTTCTGCTGGGGGGTCTGGTTTTGATCGATACCTCTGTCACCATCATGTTCAGAATCATTGTTTTCCTTGTATGGTGTAGGAATGGCTGCAGAAGCTGACTCCACGATATTCTGCAAAAGTTCTCCACCATGATTCTGAATTGCTGCATCTCTTGTAGAAGTGAAAAAGTTCACATGCTTCTCGTTTTCCTTACTCAAGCTTCCACCTGTCAGTGATGTTTGTATTGAAGGAAGCTGGTTGTTCTCCAAATAATTGGCCCTATATGGTGTGAATTGGAGTTGGCTGGGAGCACATGAAGTAGTATCGCCTTCTGTTTCCGGTAAGCAGTTTAAATTTAAATCATAGCTCGGTCGCAAGGGCATGAAATCATCTGTGAAGAAAAACAAATTTTTTGTCAAGTCGTGTTTACTGTTTACAATTAATAGAATTTCTGAGATCATATATTCATTTGATGGTCTAGAGTTATGTTTATTAAAACATTTACAAGCGTAACGTGTCAAAATAAACTGAATGCTCAACTTCATCAAGTCTCATATGAAATGGGCAAAGTTTTGAAAAAAAACAGTAATATGACTAATATCAAATAAAATTTATGCAACATTTAGATCATTTCTCTAATTTATGACATCAAAGACCAGAATGTTCATGATACCTAATCTCATAAATCTAAAGTTTCCGCTAACTGATTTGATAAACAATGGGATGATGATTCCTAAATCTTCACTATGAGTATCACGTGCAGAATAACTAATATGTTACATAAAAACGCGTCGTAAAGTGAAGTCAATTTGGTGGCAACTTTGTATCAAATCTGAACCTATTTTTTTCCCTAACATCTTGTCTTTGTCATTGGATTTATTTTTTTTTTCTTTTTTGTTTGTAACAATAATAAAGTGGAATTATGACTGCATAAATTGTAATGCATTATTCTTTTTAGCAATGGTTGAAAGGAAACCATTCCTTCATGAACAAGAGAAATATCAGAATTAGATTAAAATACTTACTCTCACCTATATGGGTTGAGCTGTAACCGCTACTCAACAGGTTTGCACTTGAGCTGTGATTTTCGTTGTTAAGCAACCAATTAGCTACATTGGAGTGCCCCTGACTGTCGTTGAACTGGGAAGGGAAATCCACAGCTGCGGGCCTGCTCATCACTGCACTTGAAGGGTATGAACCATTGTTGCAACTTCGGTTGGCCGGCAAGAAACTACTTGAACTGTTTCTTTGGTTGGCCACTGGAGGATGCAACATAGGAGTTAGAGGTGCATTTGCTGCCATGTCAACACTTCTGCTCCTGTTTGCAGAGGCAACGTAAACTGCAGCTGCATTATCTTGAGGAAGTAGTTGTGTGACGGATCCATCATTCCAACCTGAGCTGTCACTGCCAAGATACTGTGAGTAAGAACCTGCATTGTGATTTGTCATTCCATTCTTCGGAGCCAGACCTCCATCAACGCCATAAAAAGCAACATTTCTAGGAAACTGAACAACTGGGCTGAAAGCTTGGCTCGTGCCATAATAATTATCCCCCAATTGTACATTCCCATATCCTTGTTGCCAATTTGCTGCCGGTAGGTGAATACCGTAGGGTTCAAGCATGATATGCTGATGCTTCAATGGAAGAGGCTTCTGTGGTGTTACAGGTACCCAAGGAGGCATGGACCGATAATTCTCCTCTATTGGAACTGAAAAATCCCCTCCAAACTTCATCCTTGAGCTCATCCCCTCAACAAACTAACCCAATTTCCTGACTTTCCTATCTCAAGAATTAGTATCGGACATGTCCAATACTACAACTTGGGACCAAATTCCCCACAGGGATCCCTCCAACAAAACAACTTCCACCTAAAATGCAATGCATAAAAATAACCTACTTAGTGAAATTAATTTATTTCCAACAAGGCTGAAACATGATTTGCACCAGACAATTCCCTACAACTATGACCAGCTATATCAGTTTCCACTTTCCAGGATAACATCAATTGCACAAATTAAAGCAAAAGATATAAAAAGTAACTGAGAAGTTATATTGTTTATGATCTCAATGGCAGAAATTAAGAGCCAGAAGATACAATCAGCACAGAATCTTCACCCTTTGGTCAGAATTGCATGAATTAAATGAAAAAATCTCAGGAATAGTAAAATGCAGATATCAGGCATTTCCTGTGCAACAAAACACCAGCTATATATGTTTGTTTCCAGAATAACAAAGGAAACCCAGAATTAAAAGCAGAGGATATTACAAAGTAACTCAGGAAATGATAATAACTTGTGGGTGTGAATTGACTGACTATAAATATGGGGAATTTGATGGGAAGAACGCAAAAATATAACATCTTTGACACATAATCTTCATTGCTTGGTCAATACTTAAACAATTAAACGGAAAAGATCAAAACTTTAGTGAAATGTATCAAGGTGGGTGAAGAGCTCAGCTCACCGATCTGACTTTGAGCCTCAGAGACGGACCCCGGCGACTCATAGGTCAGTCAATGCCGGAAAAGTCAGTTAAGTTTCATGGAGGAGAGAGAGAGAGGAGAGAGAAATAGAGAGAGGATAGAGAGGGAGGGAGTAAAAGAAACCAAACTAGTATAAATTATAGGCATAAAAAGTGTACTGGTCACTTGAGGCTGAGTTTTACACGACTTATTTAATGACGTGCCAAACTGCTCCAGTAGTTTTGTTTCTTCAATTTAGTACAAAATGCCCATGAATGGAAGTGTAAGTGATTAAAGGTTGCACTGTTGTCAAGATAGGTATAACAATGACCGTTGTGATTTGACCATAATTTTTGGGCTTTCTGTTTTATTTAATTTATTAACTTCATGCATTCATGTGTAACATCACTAGAAAGCATATTTCATTCAGGATTTTGTACAAACTTGTAGGAGATTGAGAAAGAGAGATTTAAATATGATGATGTCTTCGATTCTCAATGAAATACTACACTTGTTTTCTTGCATGTTGATGTCACCAATTCTACTAGTAAATTTGCATGTACATAAAATAAAATGTGCTAGAAAATACTTACAGATAATGGAGAATGAAGCACTATAACAATAAGTTGGTGGTTTGTTTCAATCGATTGTATTTGAGAAATGGTGAGTGAAACACAAACACTCTCACACTAGTGCAGAAATGTTTCGATTGTTGCGTTTCAGACAGTGGAGAATGAAAGATAATTTCAAACTATTGTTGAAATGTTTTCAGCTGTTCTATTTACGAGAATTCAGATGTGATGTTCAGTGGATTCTCGGCAACGACCTATTTATTGACCTACATGGGTTCGGTGGAGAGGATTCATTTCTATGAAAAGCGAATACTCTTAAATTCGGGATTTGACTGCATCCGCTATCATTGATTAATAGTAATTAATACCGTAAATCTTGAAATGCAAAATCTATGTGCCGTGGATAAAAGACAAATTTCTTTTATGACGAAATACACGCGAGTTTCGTGTCTTCAACAAATCAACGACTCAATGTCTTCCCACATTGCAACCGAAAAATATTGCTTTCTTTTTATGTGGAAAAAAAATTAACAGAATTGGATTCGTTGTATATTTTTAAACAAAAATTGACCACACCTTTAGAGTCTGACATAGTAGTAAATCTCAATATGTTAAATTTATTCTTTGTAAAATATATAAACAGAATACCATATGTGTCAGATGAAACCGATATGATGTAAAAACTGATATTTCAATGCATTGAACATTATCATGTAATCCATTTAGAAGTCTTTGTTCGATTAAGTAGTACATATACCCATGCATGGTATTTCTGCATAACCCACTACATCACCATGAGGCAGGATCGAGAATAGGTCCATGCCCAAGACCTCAACACCGACTATTCACTAAGGCGTCATGGAGTTTCAAACTTAAATCTAGAGGTCTCAAACTAGCCAACCGCCACGCTATCCCTACGAGTTTAGTATTAACAATTAAGAATACTACATTTTCAATTTTTATTTGACATGATATTGTAAGGTTGGCGTCATGCTAGACTGTGTTGATGTATAATATCATACATATATATGTATCAACTTTTTCTTAAAGTTGTAAAATGAGTCATCAAATTATTAATACTCTCCTCAAGGTTTTGTAATTGAGTTGAATAAGTTGTGAATTTGTATTTACCACTTGTGTTGTTAAAATAGTAATATTAGTGTTGAAAGTGGTAATTGAGTCGTCAAAATTGTAATTGTATATAATGTAGTCATGGAATTGATGCATCTTGTACGTTCATCTCTATCTCATATATGACAATATATAGTTGGGTATTTAATACGATTGATGATGTTGAGAAAGTATAATTGGTCATTTTACATGCTAAACTAAATCACACTATTATTTGCAGCAATGATTTACTTTTGCGAAGAGTGTGGTGAAGCTTATACAGTGAAGGAGGGACTGGCCACACATGTAAGGGTTCATGAGAAAATCAAACAAATGGAAATGCTCGTAGACACTCTCCCAACCTACCTGAGTCTCAACAAGAATAATGAAGTCAACACATTCAACTTACAAGTTTGAGAACTATATTAATAACCCAAGTTGTAATTAAAAATTTATAACTTTATCAACACAATTACAATTTTGAGGACAATATTACTAGTTGGATGACTCATACTAGAATTTCCCATAAGGTTGTACTAGTGAATATTATTTATTTGGTGTTCATATATTATAACAATCTGTTTGCATTATTATACATTTTTTAAGATAAATATATTGCATTACACGTGCGATTTTAGATTTGCTTATTTTAACAAATAGTAATCTTATAATGTCGCTTATGACGATATTTAATGAAATAAAGGCACTCGTCTAAAAGCTAATGTTATGCAAAGAAGTTTGTCAAGTCCCTTTATGAGATAAATTAATTTTTTTTTTCTTGAGCACATAATATGGCTTATTATTCTCTTTTTTTTTTCAAATGTTAATTACAACCTTAGGTTGCACGGACACGCCATTATAGTGAAAGTGAAAGTGCTTATGGTGAGAATCGAACCTTGGTCATCCAAGGCACTCAACAACTCCTCAATTATTCCAACAGATTCAGTTTTTGTTATATTTATGCACACTTTAATATATATAAGGAGAGAAACTCGTGGTAAAAATAAGAATGCTTGTGGTGAGATTCGAACCTTGGTTATCCAAGATACATATATATCAAGTCCTTAGACATTCTAACAAGTTATGTTTTCATCATTTTAATACACACTTTGACATATATATACATCTAAAATTCTAAATACTTTCAAATTTATAAAATAATTTTTTTAATAAAAATATATATATTAAAAATAATATTTAATTAACGTGTCCACCACGTGTCCGTGTCCAAAAAAATTTCTATATGCCGTGTCTACGTATCGAATCGTGTCCAATACGGACACTCGTGTTCGTGTCCGTGCTACTTAGTTACAACCTCTCCTCTAATAATTTGTTATGGGCACAAACTATGGCTCAAAGCCTTAAACAATATCATCAATTAATGCATGATATTATGAGTTCTTTAAAATTTTATCACTCTATTTCTCGATCTATGTATTTTGGTCATATGATTTTTCTTTGTAATCTACTTGTTTAGAAAATATAACAAAAGCATATAGCTCAAAACAAGATTGATATGATCTGATTTAAGAAGGTTTAATGCTCTCGAGTGGCTAAATTTGATGAAATGAACTATGTTTGCCTTAGAGATGTAGCTACATTTACAAATAAGTTTATTTTATTGATAAATCTAAATTGAAAACCCTAAACTAAGAAGTATGCAGATTTAATCGATTTAAGTGATGAGGTTTTAAGAAGATTTAATGCTCTCAATTGAGAGGCTGAATATGAAATGTAATAACCCGAATTTCGTTATTCATTTCTTGTAATTTCATGGAGATTAATGAAATGATATTTTGGTTATATCAATACTCTACGTCTTTTAAATAGCCTTCATTCGAAATAGGAATCGGTTCGAGAATCATTAAGTCGTTTTTCGATTTAATTCGATTGACTCAACAGTTGACTTTTGATCCGTCACTCGTTTCTGAAATATTTCATCATGAAAGTTATAGAGCTCGTCAAAACAAGTTCGTAGATATTTGGCACGTAATTTTCGGAAGTCGGGAGAAGGAGTTATCATTATTGGAAGATGGGTTTCCGATTTTGGAGAACTAGAAAGAGAAGGGATAGAATGAGAAATACACACATTTAGGTATTTCTTTCTCTTCTTCTCCACCGAACGTATCTCTTCTTCTTCAGTTTCTTTTTCTTCTTCCCACTGTCATTCTCTTCTTTCTCTCCATAAATTCTTCTTCTCCTTTGATCTTCTCACCCAACCACCGTACTGCTTGTTGTTTCTTGTTGTTTGCTGCTGCTGTTGCTCCTGCTGTTGCTGCCCCTACTGCTACTGCCCCTGCTGCTGCTGCCTGGGGAGTGTTGCTGCAGCTGTAGCCGGTAGAAGGAGACCTTGAGGTGCTAGTAAAACTACTGCTTGTGTGCACCAGTGGCTTGGTTGGTTGCTGCTAATTTTGGGCAGTGACTTGAAGAGCTCAGCTTGGTAATTTCGTTTTTCCTTGTTGGTTATATTATATTGTTGTTTGGTTGTGTTCTTAGTGGTAATGGTGAGTTATTTAAAGGTCAAGAGATATTGTAAGTTTTGGGGTCTTGGTTGTGAGAAGTGGAAGGGTTGAAGGGAATGCACAAAAGGTGTTTGATGGAATTCCTGTGAGAGATTTTGATACAGTGGAAGTAGTTAGGCCACTGTTTTGGTGTTTTGGTAGTGAAGGGGTTCTTTTGGAAAGCAAGGGGGGGGGCTTGAGGGAGTAGGAGATGTTTGGGAGTGCCATGGTATTGTTAGGGAAGTTGTTTAGTTAAGTTGTGACATTTTGGAAAGTAAGAGAAGAAATTGTGAAGAGGTTTGAGTAGATGCCACTAGTGTGTAGCATGGGTGACCTTAGTAATTTCAGCATTCTTGCCGACATTTATGAAGTGCTCATTATTTGGTTTGTTTTGGTTCCTTTTTACTAAGTGGAGCTTTGTTTGACTTAGGTGCTTGAGTTGGAAACAAGTGTTCGACTTGTTGAGTTAGAATGGAAGCAAGCATTAAGGTGAGTAAACCTCACGTTTGGTCTAGTTACCTTGGCGGTAACTAGACATGTGAACTTACATTTTATATATTTTTACTTGTTGCGTGATTGAATATAAATGTGTATATATTTTGTGATTTATATACGTATATCTAAATGGTAATATGATATGCATATATTTATTACTAAGTATATAAAACTACTATATTTGTGAAATATATTGTGTATTTTTAGTTGGTTTTCATTGAACTGTGGAGGATGAGACCGAGGGGGAATAAAATGTACCTCTCGGTAAATTGGAGGTTTTTGGATGGAATATTTGTATAGTCGAAGTGCTTATATGTTGTGTGACCGGAAGGGAAGAAAATGTACCTTCGGGCGTTATTGTGTTGTGATTATTTTGTTGTTTCCGGAAGAAAAGAAAATGTACCTTCCGGTTTGATTATTGCGTGTGTAACTTTGTGGTTGTGGTGTTGTCTTTGTGGCGGCCTTTTTAGGCAAAATACTTGTGTGAGTTGTTCTGCCTTAGTGGCGGCGCCCAGTTTGGCGAAAGAAAATGAATACATATGATTTAGCCTTAGCGGTGGCCCAAGTGGCAAAATGTATTTCAATGTTCTGCCTGTTTGGCGGCCTTAGTGGCGTAGGCATATGTCAGAACCACTCCTTGGCCGGTTGTAGGGATGATCATCTAGAGCTCTAGTATTACTGCCAATCTTCTGGGTGCGACTTGAGGGTCGAATTAACCCAGAATGTTCTGCATGTGTTGCGATGTGATTGTGAGTTGTGATTATGCTTGTGTAGCAATATGTGGCATTTGTTGTGGCATTGGTTGCGAGTTGACGTTGTTAGTGTTGTGATGATAATGTTGTTTTATATATATTTCAGTGTTTAGAAATATGTTACATTATCCTTGAGTATTTCTTTTGGTTTACTCATACCAGCTTTGTAGCTGACCAGGTTTGTGTTTACAATTCTGGTGTACCATTATTGGTGCAGGGGTAGTACTGCAGGTACTTCGCAGTAGTAGAGAAGGAAGGAGTGAGCAGTGTAATAGCATGGTGTTGTTTTTACTTCTGTTCATTTTCCTATTTTGGTGAGGACTTGTGAGAGTTGACTACTGTACAACTTCCACGTGTATTTACGTTCTGTTACAGTTTGAAGTCTAAGTGTTTTGTTAAACTTGGATAAGATATTCAGCTGCTCTAACGTAATTTCATTTATTGAAGTTATATCAGAGTGTTAGCATCCATAAATTCAAATTTTTACTGTTCTGAATTTAGGGGTGTTACATGAAATGAATTATGTTTATTTTAGAGACGTAGATAAATTTATAGATCAATTCAATTGACTGATAAATCTAACATGAAAATCTTGGACTAAGAAGTATGAACATTATAAAAATAAATTAAACTAGAGGTCAAAGAGCGATAAAGATGCTCAAAATCGGTTGAAAACACAGCACACACCCAAACTAAATAAATGTTATGAAAAGTGTAGAAGAAGACGAAGTTTGAAAGATCTCACCTTGGTTAATCGATGTCAAGGGTTGCTATAGTCACATAAAAAACCGAGAGAAAATTGTCAGAAATTCAGCAAGTTTTCGAGACTCTATTAGTAGTAATTGTGGATCAATGGCTAGGGTTATGTATTCATCATCAAGACAATAAAAATGAAAACGTCCTAATGATGGTGATTGCAATATGATAATCATGAATTGTAACAATATAGTTTGACAACTATTTATAGTAGTCTTTATACTGAAAAAATAATGTGACTTAGTCGTGGAATTAAATAAATCTATTTTTATGAGAATTAATTTTGATATTTGTACAATTTGTTGTTTACACTGAAATAAAAATGCTTCAATGTAGGCCATATATACTAACTTGTTGGGCAGGGCCAGATTAGGCTTTACAACGCATTTCAAAAACTAGCCGGCAGTAAATCGTAATATCTAAACTTGTAGATAAAAAGGGGGGCTTGAGGGCTTTTCGCTATGTCATAACCCCATTTTGTCTCCCCCTTTCTCCGCACCCGTGCCTTTAGAGGCGAAAATTTCCTTCTGACACGACCCGGATCCGGCCGACCCGACCAGACCCGACTTTTCCAGCCGACTCCAGCGGTTTTAGGTGACCGGGCCAACCCAGATAGCTTCGTCTCCTCCTTGTGCACCTCCCTGTGGTGGTGGATCGTGTAGTAGCACGGCGGTATCCACGCATCGAAGCCCGGAAGTCGACCCAAATACTCGTCGGTGACCAGGTTGTGTTTTTCAATTTTTCGGCGATCTCCGGTGAGTTTAAGCTTCACCACCGGTCTCAAACTCCTTGCCTCAACATCGTCAACAACCCCTGTAATGGTTTTGAGCTAAATCGAAAGGTAAGAACTCGAATCGAGAAAGTTCAATTCTAGGGTTCATGATTTGGGATTTTTCGGATATTCCGAAATATGAGGTTTTAAGCTTTGATTTAGACTTTGTTGTGAACTAAGAAGTTGTTAGGAATGTCATTTAGATTGTGGTGGTGAAATTTGGTGGTCATTGGTGGCGGGTGGTGTACAGTGGTAACGCATGAACAGTGGTCATGAACAGTCTCGATACACAGTAATACGAACAGTGTTTACTAAACAGTAAATTCAAACATTGTTTAGTAAAAACAGTAAAACATGAACAGTGTTTTATGAACAACATTTAGCTGTACTGAAATTTGTCACCTTATATTTTACGTATCATTTTCTAAGCATTTTATCATGGTATTAGATGACTGACGAAACGAGTGAGGAAATTACTTTCAGTGTCGTGGAAGTTGCACGCAGGAAATAAGGTGATTAAATCTCAAATTGATCATCATGATCGAAGTAGTATTATAATTATGAATTTAGTTTGTGTTGTGACCATAGTCGTTGCATCACTAGTTTATAAAAATTATTTTAAAAATATGTTTTGGTTTAAATTACATGAACTTGATCGTCTATGGTTCATGGGTAAGTGAAACGCTATTTTAATAAATAATTTTGAAAAGGTTTTTTATGATTATGGACTATGGTGAATGTGAGTAAATCTCACTATGACGCGCCTACCATTGGTGGTGACTCATTTACGTTTTCTTAAAAAGATCGAACTATGACATGTATATAATATAGTGTATGTGTATAAAATGGTAAATACGATACATATATATGAGTTGCTATATTATATACTGTTACATTCTTATTTCCAAATGAATTATATTGTGACAACTATATTTATTTTGTGTGAGTAAGAGTCGCTTGCTGTAGTACAATAACATGAGTGGCTTGTTATTGTACGTGGTTTTAGCATTGAGTTTTGTTAAAATGTTTTCTGTCTTCGGATGTGTTTTCTGTCTTCGGACCAGTCTTTGGACATGTTGGCATGTCAGAACCTAGCCTTGGCCGGGCGAAAGTTACGATATCGTTAGAGCTCTAGTCTGTCTACCGGTGTACTGCATGAGGGGTAACAAATGGGTTACCAGCTTATGAGTACCCATATTTTTGGGATTTTTGGGTGACATATGGGTTGCGCAATGCCCGACGGTGTACTGCATGAGGGGTAACGAATGAGTACTTGGGTCTCATGAGTACCCGTATTATAAATGTAATTCGGTAAACAGATGGGTTGCCTGATTTCTCATGAGCACTTATATTTTTAGATATTATTGGACAACCAGATGGGCCGTCCTGTGACTCATGAGTGCATTCATAATTGATTGTTTCAGTATTTACTCCCGTATTACTATGAATGTTATTTTGTTGTTTTACTCATACGAGCTGCAAAGCTTATCGGGTTTGTGTTTACAATCCCGGTGCACTTATTCGATGGTGTATGGGATAGTTCTGCAGGTGTGGATTAGCAGAATTAGAGGGCTTTCGCTGAAGATTCTCGAAGATTTATTTCTGTTGTTTGTGGTGAGGATTGAGTGAATTTTACATTTCCACTTGTTGTGTATTATTCTAGTCGACTGATTCATGATGTGGACTCAGTTTCGATACACTGTTATGATAAGATGATTTCAATATACTTGAGATTGTTTTAGAGTTTTCATGGCTTCGAATTCGAATTTTTATCATTCAAAATTCGGGGTCGTGACAGTTGGTATCAGAGCGTAGGTTGCATATTTCGCGATTTATCAATATCATCCAGGAGTGATGGTCCGACTGCTGCGGATTCTCATCACATGCTCTTCGGTATTGATATGTCACTGGGTACGCAAGAGTGTTAGGAGCCACACCTCAAGGTTTGGTCCTCTAAATAGAAGTATTATGATAATACTTCGATGATTCATCTTCCCTCTAAATATATTGGTTGATAGCGGGACACAGGAGTGGAATGTACCTTATATATTTTTGACTACCTTGCTAGAACACTGTTTGATACGGGAGCATCACACTCTTGTATTGCTAGTTCGGTAGTAGAGGTGTTAGGGTTGATTACTACATCTCTTAGAAGCTCTTTATGTGTTACTTCACCTTTTAGAGTGTCTCTTGAGCTTGAGACAATCTGCAAGACTTGTCCTATTGTGATTGGGGGTAGAGAATTCTCTGCTTCCTTGATAGTTATTCCGGACCACACCTATGATGTGATCTTAAGAATTGATTGGTTGAGGTCACATCATGCTTTGATCGATTGTTTGGACATGGTAGTGTTTTTTCCATAGTCCCGGGAAGCCAGATTTTCGTTATCGTTGCCTCAAGTCGGATAATACTATGAGAGCAGGAGTCTTGGCACATGTGGATCAGGAAGTAGCTATCACAAACATTTTTGTAGTATCCGAGTATAGTGAGGTGTTTCCGGAGATAGCGAGTTTACCTCCTCGGAGAGTTGTCAATTTATTTTTTGATGTTGTACATGGTATAACACCTGTGTCAAAGGCGCCTTATAGGATAGGGCAGAACGAGCTTAAAGAATTGAAAGTGCAGATAGATAGCCTATTGGACCAAGGGTTCATTAGACCTAGTGTCTCACATTGGGCTACGCCGGTTTTATTCGTGAAAAAGAAAAATAGTTCCATGCAGTTGTGTGTGGACTATCGGGAATTGAATAAGGTGACCATCAAGAATATGTATCATTTGCACAGGATTGATGACTTGTTCAATCAGCTTAGAGGGGCTACATTATTCTCTAAGATTGATCTGAGATCTAGTTTCCATCAACTCAGGGTGAAGAAGTTACATGAATGCTAACTGGTTTGAGTAGATAGATTTCCAACAGGGCAAAGACCTATCAAGAAGTCTTGATGGAGAGCGTTGATCCTGCATTGAGGGATATTTAGTGTTTCAATGCTGAGGACTGGATTGTAGTTATGCAACTAATCTAAATTGAGGCCCAATGAGGTTGAAGTATTGTTTTTAAGGTAAGGGATGTGAAGACCATAGGTTGGAAGTGGTTTACCGAAAATTTTCGTGACAAGCATTTCAAACATTATAGGTAATGGAGGGGTAGGGTGTGTGATACATCCTTAATTAGGTGATGCAATTCTTGAGTTGAGATTCACATTAGGTCGCCGTTGTGTTTCAACTTGTTTTGGTTGGGCCATAGACAATTGATGTTACTCATTGTTCTTGGTTGACTAAAAAATCTAAGGTGTTGGAGAAATTTCATTTATGGCATTATGATTTAATTATTTTCTAGATGAGCATTTAATTGAGAACGCTAATGTGTCGTGAAATTAATCATTTGTCTGGTGTTGAGAATTTGAAACGTAGCTATGTCATTGATCCAAATGAGATGCAGTGGCGGTGAAGTAATTCTATTAAAGGTAAGGACTGAGATGACCTTAGCTTAGTGGTGTTTAAACGAATTTTCGTGATAAACACCTACTAACTGGGGTAAAGGAGAGGTTGAGGACCAAATTCTTCTTTCGAGTACAAATGGTGTTTAGTATTGGAGACTTGGAAGCTTAGTTCTCTCCATGCATCAGGTTGTTTATTGTGGATAAGGAGATGTTAACTCAAGAGTTCAACAAAGGGCTAAACTTTATGATAAGGAAGTGATCCTTTAATTGATGTTTGCAGAACAGTTATTTTGGCCAAATGTTTTGGCAATTGAGCAGGAGCATTTGGCTTCTCAAAATAATTAGGTGGCCATTAAGAGTTTTTCATGAAAGTAAAGAAATAATTGTTTAGAGTGGTAGTGCATTGATAATTTTGGGGAGTTTAGAAGTGATGGTGGACCCAATATCATGTTTCTGTTGGAATGGTTACTGAATTTATTAGTACTACAACTATGGGAAAACCAACACTTTAGATTGTGCCACTAGGGTGTTTGTGTGGGGCCATGTGTCATGCCTTTGAGGCATGCCAGAAGCAGGGAAGTAGGGTATGTCTCAGTTGTGGTCGTGTTATGAATTGTGCTGGAAAGTCCACCTAATTTTCATGTTCCGCTATCGGAAGATAAATATCTTTTATGTTTGTCCTGTAAATTATGGCATACCACTCACATAAGCATGTAGTTGTAATTGATTTCCAACTATAAGAATTGGTGAGGGTGGTAGGGTGCGTGATGCATCTCTCTTGTGGTGGCGGAAGAGGCTCCCTACTATCTTGTGTGTGTGTTATTCAATTCTCAGGTGAACTCTTTGAGAGTAATTCTTAGTCCAAGGTGGTGTTTTGTTGTGGTCGTGGACTCAGTGAGTTAAGATTCTTATCATGCTGCATTTACGATTGAGGTGTTTGTGTGGGCATCATGCATGACAACTTTTGTGATTTATAATGAGATGATCATGTAAGGAGATTGTTTTGTTAATTGGAATGAATGGTAGGTTCGTGATTCTAGCGATGCATTGTGGTGAAGTCATGAAGGTATTGTCGTGATAAAGCACTTTTATTTGAAAACCAATGCGTGTGATGTAAGTAGTAGGCATGTGTTAATTATTGATTTGACTAATGTTAGATGTCGAGAGTTTTTGACCATGCTTAGTGGTAGGGGCTAGCTCATAACGTGAGTATAGCCTATTAATCGTAAGGTATTGGTGAATTTGACAAAATGGTATGTTGACGTCTCTATGCTGAGAACATCATTAGATTTCGGGAGGATCATCTATCGATGGTCGGGTTCCATTACAAACATGCTAACTTGGGTGGCTCACATGTGGCTATTGATGTTAGAACATGTGACAGATGGTCTGTTGGAAAGAAGTTGGAGGTATGGAGTAGTTGAATACTAAAATAGTCCAATAGACTTGGAAATTTCGGTTTCTAAGACTTGATAGCAACACAGTGTAAACAGAAATTATGTAGTGTTGATCTGGGAGACCACTTAACCTCGAAACCTCATTCTTCAATAGCGTAGTGAGATTTGTCAGAGAAGAGAAGTCACCTCTAAGGTTCGTTGAATATTTTCGAAAGTTGGTGACATTCAAGACAACAATGTCTAGCTTGTCTCCTAAATGCCCTACCGTGCAATATGTTCCTTTAAATGTATTTTGCCCTTAAGAGAAAACTATTAGAGTGGCGCCGTGTAACCATTTAGTTGAAGGGCTCACCTATAGTGGGGTGGTGAGAGTGGGCAGGAAGAGAAGTTGACATCGAGGGTACACTGGACTCTACGGAGCAATGATGGAAATTTAGTATACAAACTTCATCATCTAGCAGGTTTAGATACTTATTGTATGCTATGTGCCTATGCTAAAGTTGTACATCCTTGCACTCAATGTGTGTTATATAAGTAAATGCCGTTATGACCTGTTGGAATTTGGTTGAATAGTGAAGTTCGTTTCTAGATTCGCCTTATTTCTTAAGGGTCTTGTTCTGCGGAACATCTTGTTTTGAGTTGTGGTTCTCCTTGAGGGGTGTTATTATGCTCATTGTTAAATTTCATTTCAGAAACGATGAAGTTGTATACCACCATGATTGAAGATGTCACGACCCCGAAATTTCGAGTATGAAACTCGAATTTCGAAGCCATGAAAAACTCTAAAACAATCTCAATAAATCGAAATCATTTTAATGTCATAATGGATCATTACTGAGTTCATGGTACACTCAGTTAAATTGATTATTACAAACCAACTTTATAATTCAAGCATTATATCAAATGGAAATGTAAAAATCCTCTCAATTCTCACCACAAGATAGAATAAAACAACTTCAACTCTTCCGAGTTGTCCGTCGATTCCGCTAATCCACACATGCGGAACTATCCCATACACCATCGAATAGGTGCACCGGGATTGTAAACACAAACCCAGTAAGCATTGCAGCTCGTATGAGTAAAACAACAATATCACTCGCATATAAATGCATAAGAAAATACGTAAAACATCAATAGTAAATGCACTCATGAGTCATTGGACGTCCTATCTGGTTGTCCAATTATATATGAAAATATATGTGCTCATAAGAAATCGGGCAACCCCTCTGTTTATAATACAGGTACTCATGAGCGCTTGTACACCTCTGTTACCCCTCATGTTAGTACACCGCTCGACATTGAGCAACCACTTGCTACCCAATATCTAAAATATGGGTACTCATAAGCACTGGTACACCTTTGTTACCCCTCATGTTAGTACCCCGGCAGACAGATTAGAGCTCTAACTGTATCGTAACTGTCGCCCGGCCAAAGATAGGTTCTGACATGCCAACACGTCCGAAGACAGGTCCACAGACCACAAAAACGTTTTAACATAACTCAAGTTAAAACCACGTACAAACAATCATCACATGATATTGTACAAATCAAAGTGACATGCTCAAATAAATAAATATCAACGCTATAATGAACTAATTCGCAAACGAAAATTACGATAGTATACAATATAACAAACCATATATATGTACCTATTTTACCAATTATACACATACACAATCCACTATATCATATACATATCATAGTTCATTCTTCTTAATTTAGCGTAATTATGAATCTCCACAAGGGTAGATTCGTCACTGTGAGATTTTTACTCACCTTATATTCCTGAGCGTAATTTCCACAATTCCGAACTCGAATCCTTTATTTGTTGCGTCGATCACCTTGATTAGATAAGAAGTGAATTTAGAAGCGTTATGTAAAACCTTAAATGCCGAAACAGTAATAATGTTTTATTGTTCAGCAATTTATGGTTTTTTTACGAAATTACTGTTCACGTAATTACTATTCACGTATTATTGTACAAATACATATTAATTATGTATTCTTGCACGAGTACATACTATTTACGTATTCCTGTATATCCATGTACTATTCCATCGTAAATATTGTCTTAGTAAATAATAATTACCGATTTACCCTTCAGAAATTACTTTTATAATTACTATATGTAAATTACATTTACATTTACTGTACGTAATTTACTTTTTACATTTACTGCACGTAAAATAATTTACATTCACCGTACAGGAAATAATTTTACAAAAATTTACTATTTTAAAATTAATGTTCACGCGCCACTCCACAGTGGCAGCACGTGGAGCTCATTTTAATATTAATGTTCACGCGCCGCTCCCATTTCTCTCTAATAGTCTGAATTCTCCAAGAAGTAGAAGCAAGTTGAGTCAGCCACCTCCCATCTCCACTGATCCATCATCCATCCTTTTGAAGTTTTCTTTAAAATTGTAACCATGGACACCTTTGGTTTTGTTTTCTATATAACTTGCAAGTTGAATTTTTGATTTTTATCTATGATATTTGGATTTTTCGTTTGCTATTTAGATTGAAAGCATGTCAGTATATTTAGTTTTTGAATGCCATGAAACATGTTTATTGATTTAGGATTTTCTAGATGTGATGATTATCGTATCAACTTGTTCTTAGATTATGTTCTTCATGCATGCATATCTTTTACTTTTTTATTTTATTTTGTTGCAAACGATTAGGATGTTTTATGTATTAGAATGCCACACTAAAGAGTATCCCTAGGACATCGTAAGAATTCTAGAGTGAGAGAAGGAGTTCATTACATTGATGCTGATTTGGAGGAGACTTTAGTTAACTAAGTGGAAACCTAGGAATATGATGAATCGATTGAGGGTTGCCACCATGTCACTATGATCACTGTTACTGTGATTAATCAGATATCCCTTATTCGTAAAGTTCTTTATGCTTAGTTCTAGTGATTAACTATCACTAAGGTTATGTGTGTTTGGATAGAAGAAAGTGGGTCAAGGATTGGTACCGCTCGAGTTATTTGCAGAGAAAGTAATAAGAGTGTAGGTCAATGACTATTACCATCTATGTTCTTGATTGATTGCTTGTGTGATTCGATAAATGTCTAGAGTTCTAAGTTGTTTCGTGCATTTTTTGTTGTTGATTCATTGGCGTCACAATTCTTTTGCAAATGCTTTTTTATCTTGTAAATTGTATATGTGTATATATTTAGTTAGTTAGTAGCTTCATATGAATGTTACCCTAATCCCCAGCTAAAGAACGATCCTACTTATTCTTACTACAATCGATAGGGTTTATAAATTAACAATGTAATATGTAAACTTGTGTGTTACCGAGATTATCAACTGCTAAAGGGACGCATCAAGGAGGCCAAATACTACATCTACCTAGGGCTCGTCAACGGGCCATCCCAGGCCTTAGTACATTTAGATAAGTGACAGACTGAGTATTTTCACAAATAGGAAGATCCAAGCCTGCCCATCTAAAGCGGGCCGGGTCTTGCAAGCTTTTACGGGCCGAGTCTTGCGGGCTTATATTAGGAAGAAAAAAAACATAATACTCGTATTTAAGGGTTTGGAACCCAACCAAGTTAGGAGGATCATTCCTACATCTGATTCAAGCTATTAAAATTAAATGTCAATTGATACAAAACATTAGGGAATGAGGAACAAAGCTAAGTCCAAATGAGGAACAAAGATAAGTCCAAATGAGAAACAAATCTAGAAACAAAGAAACTGAGAAAGAGTGAGAGATTGTTGTGTCGTATGAGAGAAAAAAGAGTTAGGCTCGGGATTTGAATTTTAAAGGACGAAAGAGCTAGGCATGGGATGTCTCAAAGCCTAAAACCAAATTCATGTCTTTAAAACAATAAAAGAATCTTGAAAAACATTCTAAAAAAATGTCACAAATAAATTCTAGTTTCGAAAAATTGTTGATCAACACCAGCGAATGTGATTGATATGTATATTTAGGGACCCTCTAAACATTTCGTCCGTTTTAGACATGGTTTGACCGTCCGTACCTACGGTCAACCAAAAAAGATGTGTTTTGACATATTACAGCCTCATTGACCGGGGCTTTACCAAATAGGTTTCCTCGATTCGACCACGCACACTCGGTGACAAAAATTAGGTAATTTCAAATATGTAAATCGCTTTTTGCATTCGCATCTAAGTAATGGGTCATCCCTTAGGGCATATTAGTGGTGTTTTCTATTTACCGGAAATTTCGACGGTCAAACGAGGTCCAAATTGGATGAAATTTTTACATGGTCACTAAATATATATACCGATCACTTCGGATGATGTTGATCGATCCCGAAAATTTCCTTTATATAATCGCTTCATAATGCTACAATTTTATTTTAAATCTAGTATGAAGGTTATAATATAAAGGTCACAAAAATTTTAAATCTAGTATTATGGACATATATAATTGATATATGTATAATTATATAATATGTATGTATTTGGCGGGCCTTACGAGTTTTTACAGGCCGGGCCTTGCGGGCTTTGGGTGGACAAGGCCGGGTTTCACACCTTTAAACTAAGCCCGGCCCTCTACCCACGGAAGCGGGTTTTGGTTAGCTTTCTCGCGGGCCGAGCTGGATAAAAATCCATCGGGTTTGCGGGTCTTTGTGGACACATCAGATCCGCGGGCTAAATGATGAAGCCTACATCTACCCACCACTACTAAACAAAAATCGGTATTAGTGACAGCTAATGTGGTCACACAATATGGCAATTTTGGTCACTAATCGGTCTTAGTGACAAATAAATAATAGTCATTAAATGGTAATTACTATAGGCCCGTCACTAAAAATAATTAGTGAAGTACACTTCACGAAGTTGGTCATTACATGCAATCATTTTAGCGATGGAATTGATTAGTTTGGACTTGTGCTTTTGATGGTAGGAGTGGGGACTTTTAAATGGACAGTTGGATGAGATGTACACTAAAACTTGAGAATATCAATTGAACTATAGTAAAATTTCTATAAATTAATAGCCTCAGGACTAGCAAAAATTATTAATTTACCGCGTTATTAATATATTGATAAATCAATAAAATATTAATTTATTAATAAATTAATAACCTATTAATTTATAGGAACGTACATCAAGTTCCTTATAGTAATAGGTTTATTTTTACAGAAGTAGAGATAGGTTTCCTAGTTCTTATCAATAGAGGCTCCTATTTGCTTTCGTCATTGTAAAATTCGATCAACGGATGACATGGCTTTTTAGAATTTGGACAAACAATTAGAGGGTGAACTATAGTAACGGAATGGAAGTCAAATTCCTTTTGAACTACCCTGATGAAAATAGAACAACTTCAGAGTTGATGACTATCGAGAAGATAATTGAGAGCATCATGGAACATCTTTGTGATGATTCAATTGAGGATGATAGTTCTATTATGGAGCCCATTTCACGAAAATAAGCTCTCATATATGATAGTGAAGACATTGAATAATTTCTTGTTGCACTATGAGAAAACCACACCAGAAGTTCTTACCATGTTAAGAAAAGTGCATCATGGGATTCAAGATGACACCATTTTCAAGAGGAAACATGCAATAATTGAGTCTTAAAAAGTCTTCGTAAATGTAAAATTATTTATGTGTTGTAAGAAATTATTAATTTATATATTGAATGAGCTCCATGTAAACTCTTGAATTTCTATTATCTTATAAATTTAGTGAAATATTAATTTAGCCTGTTGTCCTTGAGTCGGGACCGGCACAATTATTATTTTAGCGAGGTTATTAATTAATCAGATATTAATTTAACGAGGTTTTATTGTATAAACTATTCATCAACCGTCCATTTTGAAAGTCCTCACCAAGTCCTCATTATAAGGTCCTCAATGGAAGCTTTCCCTATATATATTGGCCCGTTCAAGAGCGGACGTCTGCAAAGTAGAAAAGTGCGGATTCCCCACCGTCGTCCATCTTTTAGCTTGATTTGGGCACTGATAACAGCGTTGCTCTTGCTAGAAAGATACCGAGCTTTGATCTGGAGCTTCGTTTTGCAATCAGACTCTTCTGTTATGAGTTTGCAGCCAAGCTTGATGGTGTGTGATGGTTTACCGGGAAAATTTTCAACCTCGATTACATTGACCTCCATCTTCATGCCGACACTATTAGGATAGTTGTGGTCTACATCCGGAAGAACAGCAACACCGTCGATGCTTGATGTTGTTGTGATCTTCATCATCCGCACTTTTTCTATTTTGCGGATGTTCATTTATGAATGGCTCAGTATATACATATTCTCTTACCGCTAATATAATAAATTTTACTTTTTTCGATACAAGATAAATTTTACTTACTGACCAATGTAGGTCACTAGTTAATCATTAAAAATAATTGGTCATCACTAGATTAGAAAAAATTACTTATCAAACAAAGTAGATCAGGTCCAAAAAAAAACTGAGTAACAATGAGTGGTTTAGTTTGCTTATCTTATGATGTCAAAGGTTTGTCCTTTTATAGTTGAGTTGAGGTAGATCATTCACTCATCTTCTGATTGTGGGACTAAGTCCAGTTGAGGTGTTCTCTAGAGTTCCCTTTGAGATGTGCGTGAGAGCGCGTCCGTAGTCGGCTTGGGTAGTAGGACGGCTCATTACACAGCCAGTGTGGCTGGCTTTCTGCCGGTACTACGGGGCTAGGCTATATATGAGCATTAGTGTGCTAAGAGTTACACTGATTATGGCTGGGCATAACCAGTACTGCGGGGCTGGGCTACGTTTTGCTACTTCGGTTAAGTTTGTTGCAGCATGTACTGCCAAGATTTCATGCCGGTTGCGCGTGCTTGGCACTCTTTTGCCACAGATTGTTATCCTCGGACCTGCCTTGTTCTGTTTGGGGTTGGGAATTTGATGAACATCATGTTTCCCGCGATGAATGTTCACATTCAGTTGGAGTAGGCCGACCGATGATCCCGTTGTAAGAATTGTTGGCATTGACTACGATGAACTCGGCTTCAACGCAGACTATGCATGGCGCAGTTCTAATGTGTACCGTCATGTAGTCTGAACCCAGAGGTTAAGTTATGTCTTTCGAAAAGCTGATCAGTGGTTCGACGTCTTGTACTAACTTCTTACCACTACGCTCTATCTTTTCGTAGCATCCCTTAAATAGAACATTAACTGCGGATCCCGTATCGATCATCATTTTGCCCACGTCCCACTGTCCACCCAAGATTGCATCTATGAGGAATGCATCGTCGTTGGCTACGGAGATGCCGATTTCTTCCTCTTACGTGAAGGTGATCTGCTTCAATCATTCCTCCTGCCTTTTGGCGTTTCCCCCCGTGATGGCGCACACTTGTCTTGGGCGATGGCTGCGGGCGAAGCTCTTTTTCACACGGTTGGACATGCTTGTCATTGGGGCTCCGCCCTCAATTACATTGATGCAATGTAGGTTCTCAACTGCTGCCACCACGTTCTGCTGTGATCTTGAATGTGCTGCCCTAACCCTTGTATCGCCGTTGGCTCTCACTGAGCGGAGGGTTCTACAATCATTCGTGTGATGGCTTCCATTTTCATGAAACTTGCACCACTTATCAATTTCTGCCTCATCTTGAGGACATTGTGGCGTCCCTGGCTTTCTCATTGTCTCCTTGTGTTTGTGGAAGAAGTCTTCTAGGGTTTCTTCTCTCGGTGGTGTCTGGTCACCGCGGTGAGCCATCGCGTTAACTTGACGAGGGTCTATGTTGTCGCGGCGTTCGTCGCCGAGCCTCCGGTGCTTATCCCGGCCTCTTTACCGATCATGATTATGCCCATCATGGCGGTTTGATTGGTATCACTCTCTCTTCCTTCCTTTGTTGCGGTCTTCAGTGGCAGGGAAGAGCTCGCGCTGTATAGGGGTCGTGCCTGGAGGTATGGACGACTGCGGCATACTGCTCTTGTTTGATGGCACGGGCGTTCGCTTTTCCCCGTATGTGACATATTCGGCCTGATCATATCGCACCGCCTCTGTCATGATTTCATCATAGGTGGCGTCACGCAATTGTGGGTCCACGTTGTTGTGGAACAAGAAATTCTCAGACTGCAGTCCTTCCTTGAATGCAGCCAAGGCAAGTGTTTTGTTGAGGTTGCGGCATTTGGAGGCGGCTGTCTCCCTGCTCTCCTACTTCACCTGGAACAGACCGTCTGTGGTGTGTGCGCGCCAGCCATGAGGATGAACCGGTCAAGGAACGCCTAGTCAACTGTGCAAACGACTCCATGGAGTTCGCTAGCTGCTCGAAAAACCAGTTCATGGCGTCCCCATACAACGTTTTTGTGAACATGTGACAAAGTGTGGCGTCATCAAATTCTCTGCTGGCAGTGACTTTTGTGAAGTTATCTATGTGCCGGAACAGGTCACCCTCACCCGTGTACGGCGTAATCTTCGGGCTCTTAGACTGCGGTGCGCTTACAATATTCATTATGGCGGTCAACCGCTGTAAGACCAGCGTGGGGTCCGTACTGTGGCCAGCGGTGTGGGGTCGTGTGTGACGCGTCCACGAACTCGTATCGACGAGCTCTACAACTTTCGTGAAGAACGTTTTCTCAAACGAGCGACGAAATAAAAATCGATTCTCACGTCGCGGAAACATAACGTTTTTCTAAATAAACGTTCCGATAACGTTTCCGTTTCGATTTTCCGACGTCACAAAGCGGAACAACCACTATTTATAGAATTTCACAACTTATAAACTTAAAACCAAGTCTAATAATCATTCAGAAAAATCGGGTTATTACACCCAGCTTCTGCTGGGCAGAATTTGAATGGGTCAGTTGTGTTTTTAAATTTCTGCTGGGTAGACTTTGAGAAAGATAGGAAGGAGAGAGTGAGAAGTTAATAATTAATGAGGGGAAATAGAGAGAAAAACATATATGGTGAGTGTTTGTGATTGATTGCAATTATATTATTTTTCAATCTGAACTGATTAAATATGTTATTAATTATAAGAAAATAATTGTTGCCGAGTCATAATACGTACTTCATCCAAACAGTGAGAAAAAGCCACACATTCTAACTTGAATTACTGCCAAAAATGAACTATTAGTACCTACATCCCATGAATTGTAATTTCCACTACTTTAATCATATTTTCTGAATTTTGTTTACCAAATTCATGAAATATAGAAGACTTATTATGTAGATCTAGTGAGTGTTGAGGAGATTGTCTTGCATTTTCTTTTTTTTAGTCCAACTTAAATTTCTATACACAAACCTTAATTTTTGATTTTTTGATGTATACTAGATAAAAATCGCGTTTTGACTTATCAAAAATTTTAATCATTTTTGATTTTTTGTGAAAACAATTTCCACTCACCTATCTTTATCTTTGAGACTGTAGATCCGCCACTAGGTTAGTCCTCCTTGGTTGTTACACTTAACTAGAGGGCTAGTGGCTGATAGCGAGGCTTGTAATTAATTAAGAGGGGACAGCTCTTTTAGAGACACTGGATGTTTTCCCAGTATTGCCTTATTATGGTAATGAAGTTTCATTCAAATAATTAAGAAAAAGATATATTACGTAATACGTACAAGCTAGTAACTAGTGTGTTACGCAGAGCTCCATAATTCTTGCAGCATCTCACAAAGAGCGCCCTTTTATAATCAAGTGGTGCCTAAACGCTTCTATGTGGATATATAAGGATGATAAGTAAACTAGGAAGTACACGAATACATATCATTTATACACTAATTAATTACTATATCAATGGTTCAATACAGATGTTCAGACTGGGTACATCTCTTCTCTCCCCAAGTTAATAGTTAGATGATCTCAGTTGCAAAACCTGTATGATGTGTTGAAAGCTACATGTATGTGCCACTTGATTCGGAAATTATTCACTCAATAATCTGGTAGCTTCAGTAGTAATTACTTATAACTGATGATATATAGGTTCAGGATAAGCTTCTTATGATAATGTTGACTCAAAGCTAGTAGTACGTTAGTGGAATCTTGATTATGCTTAGCACATCAAGGCATTATTTATAACTGTTCACGCAATTCAGTGGAAAGAAATCTGGATATGATCGATGAGTCTTTTTTATGACTTATGAGATGCTAATAACACAGCATATATGTCAGCATGGCGAGTCAGGCTATTAAATCCTACTACAAGTGCTAATATATATATGGCTAAGAAGAAAATCGATCGTATCAACCTTGGTTTACGATGTTGTGTTAGCTTTAGTGTTCTTTTAGACGTATCCCAAATCCCTGAAAGACACAACTGTGAAGGCTGTGACTCCTGTGAGCACAGTATGAAAAGTTGGAGAGAGCGATCGAGGACGAGTTTTTGATCTAGTAGAGGTGGTTTACATTTTTTATATTTTTTATTGGATTAAATATCTGTGACACCTTATATTTTAAGTGTAAAAACAGTTTTATCCTTCTATTTTCAAATTTAATATGTATATACTTCAATTCTTATTTTTAACAGTTTTGTCAATCAATTCCATTAGTTATATGTGAAAAAATCTGTTATCATGCTGACGTGGCAAAAATTTGACATTTAAATGACTGAAGTATTCCCATCAGCAAAAAAATAAATTTTTTTTCTTTCTTTCTTTTTTTTAAATATTTTTCTTTAACACTTTTATTAATAATATTTCTCTCTAGGTTGATACTAAGAGGATTTTTTATGATGAACTAATGAGAAATTTGACATTTTATGTTGATAGCATTGTCATATTGTATTTATATAAATATATATATGTTTAATAATTTGTGTTGATTACAATTATATATATTTGATAGCACATATCATGAATTAAATTTAAAACAAGAAAAACAAAAAGAAAAATCAAGGAATAAAAAAGGCAGAATAAAAGAAAGAAAGAAAAATCTGATTTGAATTGGGAGTCTACTAATAGAATGGACAAAATTATTAAAAAATAAGAGTTAGAGAATATACAAATTAAATTTAAAAGTAGAATGCCAAAATTATTTTTACACCTAAAATATAAGGTGTTACAAGTATTTAATCATTTTTTATTATATAATTCAAGAGTTTGTGCGACAAGTTTTGTTGCTCTTGTGAAAAAACTACATAGCTAGGGTCTTCTTAAAGATGATTGGAGCACGATAGTCCGTCGATTTGAATGAATGAAATCCTAAATTCCTAATATTCTCATGGAAGTGCAGTAAGGTGTATTTCACCATTCTTTTCGGACCGGAACATGCCGTGGATTTTCTGTTTGGGTCTTAGTGTCCTAGCTAGCTACTATATAGTTTATATCAGACAGTTAACTGAGAACACAACCACCTGATCTGCTGTTGCATGTGTGGTTTTGGCTGATCGAACTGAAGGCCATGAACTTTTAGTTGGAACTTGCGCTTCATGCAGCATAGGGTTTAGTCCAGTTGATCATCTTGAAGCTGAATAGGTGTAGGCATTAACTTAGGTGAACTCTTTTCGTGAACTTTAGTTAAAGATATCAAGTAATCGAACTGAGTCGTCTGTACGTGCATGGCAGCATGCATGGGCGTTTAAATCAAATTAACGTATAATAGACAAAGCACTCACAATGCAAAATGCTTATGCTTTCTTTCTCTTCGTTAATTCGCATGGACATTCCGGTTAACGGGGAACTAGTGCGTTGGCAGCTGATCAATTGAGGCACCACCGCTCTTTGGCTTGATACGTAATTGGCCGGGGTGCAAGCTAGTCAAATTGAAGTAGTCCCTGCATGCAACTGGCTTGGACCCAAATGACATGGGTAGGGCTCTTGATGGAATAATAAGTGGATCAAGTGACATGACTGACATCGATCTACATAAACTTAGATTGGTTTCCTGGAACTCTGAGAGCAAGTTAATTAAGAAAGGCAGCCATGCATCATGTATTCATGTTGGTCATGCATCGCGTAGAGCTAGCTTAACTAGAGGGCCGGAGGCTCTGTAGGCTGTAGCTACTAGCAGGCTTGTAAGAAGGGACAGCTCTTTTTGGAGCGACTGCACATTGTCCCAGTTTATTTCCCTGTTATATATGGTAATGAAATTTCATGCAAATAAAGAAAAGAAGATATCGATCTTACGTACAAGTAAGTGAAGTAACTATGTCTCTGACAGATATATGTATCAGTGTCGATCTGTTACGCAGAGCTCCATTCTCATAGCATCTCACAAAGCACCCTTTTCGATGCAAATAATTCACTCAATCAACAATCTGGTAGGTTTAGTACGTAATTTAATTACTGTATCATTTATTCATTTATTTTATCTATAGGCATATATAGTCTGGATTAGGGAATACATCAATTTCACATCACAAGTTCATTCAGATGTATAGTAAATTAGCAATTGGTCTATGTCCCATCAAGACACTTCTTACAATCTGGGGCTGAGAGGTCCCTAGTGCACGTAGCCAGACCATATAGTGTTGTGAATGTATCAAGCTGTAGCTCACCAGTTGCGTAAAACGTCGCAGTAGCAGCAGCCTCAGAAGCTGCAATAGCTAATCCACTCGACAATTCCTTTACTCTCTCATTAAATAGTGTGGGATTTTCTACTTCTTGCACGTTCCACATGTACGTAGAGCTTGTTTGTGTTATAAATTTTCCCAAAGAAGCCCCCATTTGGGTACTTTAAGAGGCAGTGGTTTTACCATATTATGGCTCCTTTGCTGTTCGGGCAGAACTCTCTAATATCTTTGCTTGCTTCAACCACACAAGTAGTGCAATTTCACTCGAGACATCGCCTTGGCAAAAGTGCTAGGCCACCAGAGGCGGACCTAAGAGAGAGCAGTCCCAGTTTCTGCTGGGCAGAATTTGAATGGGTCAGTCGTGTTTTTAAATTTCTGCTGGGTAGACTTTGAGAAAGATAAGAAGGAGAGAGTGAGAAGTTAATAATTAATGGGGGAAATAGAGAGCAAAACATATATGGTGAGTGTTTGTGATTGATTGCAATTCTATTATTTTCCAATCTAAACTGATTAAATATGTTATTAATTATAAGAAAATAATTGTTGCCGAGTCATAATACGTACTTCATCCAAACAGTGAGAAAAAACCACACATTCTAACTTGAATTACTGCCAAAAATGAACTATTAGTACCTACATCCCATGAATTGTAATTTCCAACTACTTTAATCCTATTTTCTGAATTTTGTTTACTAAATTCATGAAATATAGAAGACTTATTATGTAGATCTAGTGAGTGTTGAGGAGATTGTCTTGCATTTTCTTTTTTCAGTCCAACTTAAATTTCTATACACAAACCTTAATTTTTTATTTTTTGATGTATACTAGATAAAAATCGCGTTTTGACTTATCAAAAATTTTAGTCATTCTTGATTTTTTGTAAAAAAAATTTCCGCTCACCTATCTTTCAAACCGTAGATCCGCCACTGTAGGCCACTTGCTTTGTTTTGGCCACCACGAGTCGAAGCAAGGCTAAAAGGAAGCACCGAAGGATGAGTGGATGAAAAGACAGAAGACTAAGAAAACTAGAGGGAGAGTTTTGAAGCACAACATATTGATCTTGGATTGGAGTCTCGGTTTGAGTGTATAAGCATATATATAGGCAATGCCTGGAATTGAAATTATTGACTTTGTTATTTGGAAATTAGGAACCTATTCTTTCATGGAATGCTGACTTTTTCCTTCAGAATGTTTCTAGTATATATAATATAACTAAACCAAATGTCTAGGATATCACATATTCAATCCATTCTACTAGAATGAATGAATTGTAGGTTCCTGAAATTGTATATTGTGGAAGCTATTTGTGCCATTGAAGATATATGTCAGAGAGTGAGCATGTGTCCAAGTTGAAAACAAGGTCACATTGCATGTAAACTTTAAACTTTGACCCAAGCTATGAAGGCAAAAGCTTGTGCATAAATGGAGTTGAAGAAGTGTTTTTCTGGAAGCTAAACATTTCTCTGCACACGCCGGATGTGATTTATTCAAACCATGGAAGTAAATTTTACCTGAAAGTACAACAAAACTGGTGAGTCATACCAGTGACTGCAGTAACACAATGTCAAGAATTGGTTCTGGCTTTCTGCAATAACAGAATGATTCTGTTGATTATATACAGTTTCTGCTTCCATCATCTATATAGGGGGAACTCTCTTATGCTGTGTCAGAGTTTTGACAATCCGCGGATACAAGTTCTGAACAGCTTATGTGTAGAAGTGCTTCCAAGGTTATCTCTTTCTTTATTAAGCATTTCAAAGCTTGCCCTTTCCAAGCATTATTTCGACCATTTCCGCTTGACTCTGCAGCTGCAACATGAAGAATGTTCCAGCCTCCATTGTCATGCCTCTTTCGGAGTCTGAGCATAAGCTAATGATGCAGAAATTCTTGAATCATTTTGACGTGGCGAAGATAATTCGGAGTTAAATGTTTTGTGTGTGAATTGTGAAGGGTGATCCCAGCTTTGCAGTTAGCAGTTAGCAGTAGTGCAGTACTACCAGGTACCCAGCTAGTCACTTATCTCCAAGAAGTTAAAAGCCTACTCACTACTAATATTTCATTCATCATTCAGGATTAAAATCACAAAGATAAGAGAAGGATTTGTAGTGCCAAAACATTTAGTACTTCAGGCTAACAGAGATTAATAAAGCACATCTCGCAGAAAGTTGTCACGAAGGAATTAAGAAATGCATGCTGCAAGAGCAAAAAGTTGGGTTGGGATTATTGGAATGTCACTAATTACAATACAAGTCCTGTGTTGTCATACCAAATCTACAAATGTCATATCCTTAACTGACACACAACTGGTACTATTTGGCCTTCTATTCTTCTTGGGTAATCATGCATATCAGAATACATTCCCAAAGTCACTCAAATCCGATATAACCCTAATTGCAACTAAAAAGTGGAATGAAGTCCTAGCGACATGTATGACTAACAACAAATACAGGTGAGTTTTCTATCAACAAAGGATGACCATTTTTGTAAATCAATAAATAATGGGGACTCATATTGATAGGTAGACAAAGAACAGTATCTATATCACAACAGAG
The DNA here is from genome assembly GCF_933775445.1 of Argentina anserina. NCBI lineage: Eukaryota > Viridiplantae > Streptophyta > Magnoliopsida > Rosales > Rosaceae > Argentina > Argentina anserina. Next base: position 7,680,716 of record NC_065873.1, on the reverse strand, counting down.
GTGAGGATGTGCCAATTTCCAGTTGAAAGAAGGCAAGCTCCACCTTTGAGAAAAATCAAAACAAAACCATACACAACAAACAGAAGAATAAGAAACAAACTGCTCGTAGGTGGAACTCATTACTCATCAGAAAACTTTAGAACACTTCAGCCACCTTGCTTGCAAGAACTCGTTCCCGTCTTTCAATATATCCAAATGGGAACCAACCTGCTTTGCCTTTGCATTCGCCTTCTGCCCAACCATTGTTGGCTACCTGTTAAAAACACAGACAAATTATCATGAGCATTCATATTAACAGCAAGAAGTCAAACGAAAGGCAACAGGCAACCCAAAATAGAATACAATTTGAACCTAACAATAGAAAATTATCTGTGCACAGTTATTTCATTCAAACCTTAGCTTGTCTCAACCTAATAATCTGAACTGGGTCTGGGATCCAGTCATCATACAATTTTTTTTCTTTTTGAAAAGCCAGCATCATACATTAATTATCAAAGGCTAAAACCATAATCAATTTTTCATATATAGATTACATTGTTGGTTTGTCCGCATTGGGTCACTCCTAATTCAAGTCAGATTAATGATATTTGAGCAATGAATGTAAACCTTTCGAACAACAACATAGTCACCAATTGATAAACTGAGCTCCACGTCAGATACAGCTTGATATGTAAACATAGCCTGCAATAGATTAACAAGTAAGACAATATAAATCAATACAGCTGTGGTATACACTTCTACTGGAGAAATTGCATCACTCAGACCATAAACAATGAGAAAATTTCTTTGATTACGAACCTCCCCCAAGAAGTAACTCATGCCGTCTGACAATCCATTATGTGTATGAGAAGCATATATACCATTGACTTCCTCATAAGGTGGGGGTGGAGGCATGCTGTTGTCAACAATGGGGCTAGGAGGTGCTTCAATACGTTGTCGTTCTGATACCATCTATCATTGAAAGAACATTTATAACAAATATCATTATTTAATGCAGAAATCAAGTATTGGAGTCTGTATTGATGAAGAAACCATCATTTCTGACTAAGATGAAGATGACATACCTCTCCTTCAAGTTGATCTAGTATCTGAAGGATCCTTTGATGATAAGTACGCTCTGCCTCGACCTTCAGTCATGAGCACATTCGATGAGAAGAATTATTACACCAGTTAAAAGATGAAAAGAAGTTCATGAAAGCAGTTTAAATTCCAACATATTTACAGTTCTTCTACTCAGAAGCCCAACATACTAGAAATCTGTAATCTGTTTCAAGACTTGACATAAATAGAGGCAAATGTGCAGTTAGTATATACTCTTGGTGATTAGGGAGCCTAAACTGCGTGGTTCTAGTTTCTTTTTTTCCTTTTCATTCTGGTAAAGTTCATATTCTCACAAAATATTAGAAGAATCAAGAATCCACACCTGAAATAATTTCGACTAAATCAAAAAGAAAAATACAAAGCATCCAACTTAGAAGAAACTTTGCAGATCATTAATCCACTACCTTTCAGTTTCACAAAATGGAACACAGATTTACACCCATTATGGCTGTTAAAGCCAAGATAGACCTGAGGACCTGTTCTATATCCTCCTGGAAGATCCAATTTTGCTATTTAATCAAATTACCTATATAAAAGCCAAAAGACTGCAATTGCACATGGGTTTTGCTATTCTCCCAACCTTGCACTTAATAGAGGACAGCGGCCCTTTGCAGATCCCAGAAAATATCAGCACCACAAAATCATTGGACCCAATCTGTTCAGCAATAAAAGAGCAACCAAAGCCACTGTAGGTACTTCCTCTCGTCCATTTTCTTATAAAATGGAAAAGCTGATCTTTTCAATGGGGATTTTATAGTGTAAGGCTGGTGAGTCACAATTAGATTTATATCCTTCTAAAACACAGGTCTGAAAGAACATAGAGCCCCAGGCTGTCTAATATAGCCAGTACTCTGTAACCATGCACACCTATCGAGCAATACAGAATTGACACTGTTCTTTACGACTGTATATGCCACTCAAATATCCCCTATCACCACACCCTCCAGTCCCCAGTCCCCACCTTCACTTTGCGGATTCAAAAATAGAAACCCATAACCTTGAAGCAAATCCTTCCAATGGATTCTAGTTGACCCTCTCATATGTTTATTTGCATTTCTATTAAGTACTAACTAAACATTTGCTTCCGCTCACACTGCCACATGAATAACAATTTATCTAAAACTCCCAGGCACTTAGCAACCAGATCACCAACCTTAAACCTCCTAATTTTTTTTTTAAGTCAGGAAACTTATAAACGTATCATCGAGTGTCCCTTCAAATCTTCTCATGCACTATCCAAATTACATACCTCATTAGATTATCTGCCACTCTAGCAAAGCCTTTAGGAATTTTGATACAGACATGTACACAGGGATGCTCCCCTTTACGCAACTGCTTTTATAAGTGCTATCTCATAATAAACTTCTCTTAGGTTGGAATACAGTTTATGTCTCTTTACCGATCTATAATTTCTATCTCAACAAAAGTTTGTTTCTCATTCAAACTAAATAACAGCAAACACTCATCAAAGAAATTAAAAGAACTTGCATTACCATTGCAATTAGTCTTTGGAGAGTCAATCTCTGTTGTTGAGCCTCGACTGCGGCCATTGCGGCAGCTGCTTCCTTCCCTAGTATTCCCATATTTGACTTAAGATCTTGCAACTTTGCTTCTGATGCTTCTAGTTTCATTACATCCACAGAATTGCCTGGTGTTTCCCTCACTTTTGCTTGGCGTCTGGAAACTTCAATAGCCTGTCTAGGTTCAAAAGAGAACACAATGACGTGCTTGTAATAGAAAGTTTATAGGGTTTACCGTTTTCAGTTGCATGCATATAATTATGAGGAACATCAATTAAATGCAATACATTATAGTGATACAGTCCAACCAAATGTTATTGCACGAATACGAAGGATTAAACACAATCAGAGAGTATTTGGTAATCAGAATTTAAAGATACCTGAGCTTCAGCTTCTTGTCGCACTCTGTCGTATCGTTGAGCAAGATGCCGAGCATCTTCCAATGGAGCGCCCATTACCATTGCTCTTAATGGCTCCGCCACCTGATAACAGTTATAAATCCACATCATAAGATAGTTCTGATAGCAGTTAGGAGGAAGAACTATTCGAGATACATCTTAAGGACAGTCCTAAGTAGGCTTCAAAATGCATTTAGAGGGTTAAAGTTTATCAGTCAACCAAATAAAGTCAAATATGCAACTGTATTATTCCTTCCACTACATACTGAAGAGCATTAAAAAAGATATTCTGCTAATTTACTTCAGATAATTATTGTATAACTGCAGAAAACATATCAAACCTGTGTGCCTAGAGCTTTCAACAGAGTCCCCAGCTCCTTCTCCATTTGAGCGCGAGCACGTCCATAGCTTAATGAAGCTCTTGATAAAGTACTACCATTAGTACATGTATTTTCAGCTCCATATTTCCTGCTATCTTCAGACAACTTTGTTCCTAGAAAGAGAGGCTAAAGTTAAGACTATAAATCTTTCGCCTTCAGAAAATATTATACTTGACAAATGACATAGGTATTGCCAAACTCACCTACTTCAACCTGTTTGGATCCAATGACTATATATCCCTCCACGCCACGAACAATATCCCTTTGATAATGCTAAAACATGAACCAAGTATTCCTTGAGTAAGAGGTCAAAAAGTAAATTAAATTTGATAAATGCCATACAGAAAATAGGCAACCTTTCCAGCACGTGTTGATATGTAAAGCTTCTCAAGTTTCTGATGCTGCACTAGTTCTGCTTCATCAGTAACTAAATTATCTGAACCTCCAATTCCTCCGGCTCCAAACTGCTTGAGTACAGCCTAAAGTAACAACAAATGTAATCAGCATGCTTCTTTTTCTCCAATACAAAATGAAATGAAACTGAACTTTTCTCACTGAAACTAGCCATGTAATTTTCTCGTTGAGAAAAATGGAAAACTGTTCCCACTAGCAAAGACATATGCAAACAAATTAGAGGGATCAGAGCTGAAAATGCACCAGGTTCCCAACTAACACGATGTGTTCATTATCTTATACATTATGAAACATATACATACGAACACAACTACATGTATGAGAAACGAAACACGAAGGAGAGATCTATACCAGCCTTACAACAAAGGCACCAACATATGAAAACTTCGTAATTGGTCAACTTGTCATCGAATTTTGTGACTGAATACATATACCATATTTACAGATGCTTAAAAATTAGTTGGCAGGCACAGATTTCACATTAGGTTGCAAAAATGAATCAAATATTCAAAATTTATATGTTCTATATATTTCCTTTCCAATTTCCCAATCCACCCAATTAAGCATATCATTACCCAAGCATGTTCAAAGATCAATACACAAAACACGATCACCTCATTACATGTTTTGAGCTCTATCAAATCTGAATACACACAAAATTGTACAAAAGTTTGTAACTTTGAAAAGAGAAGGCATTTTGTGGGATCATACAATGTGAAAGACAAATAAAAAATTTGAAACCCAATACGGAAAACACATTGCCAGAAGAAAAAGATTATGAATAAATGATTTGGAGAAAAGATTTAAGAGATTGAAATGAAATGGATCCAGCAGATGAATGTGGGAGAGAGAGAGAGAGACCTGTTGTTGGCGAGCGACCTGTTCGCGGAGCCTGGAGGCGTGCTTTCTGATAGCATCCATTCAGAATCAGCCGAGCTTTTTTTTTTCTGGGTTTTGAACTTTCAAAATATATGCAGAGAGACCCACTTCAAACCTCAGAGTGGTTCTTTTTTGAACAACTTTGGAGTGCTTTTGATTGGTCTCCTGTTTTGGTGATTTGGTCCCCTTGCCATATGTACACAAGGAGTTTCACCTATTTTTCTCTTAGGTTTTTTTTTTTTTGCTTGTAAAAATTGATCTTTCAACATGATCGGTAACATCACCTCACGGACTAACGGAAAAATGAAAATATCTGAAATAACTTAAGAGCAACTTATGACATGTTTGGCATGGTAACGTTTTTTTTTCTAAAATAACTTTTAAAAAATTAAAACATAAAAATGAGAATACGAAAGAGTGAAAGAGAAGAGTAACGTTAAGGTCGCGTTCGTTTATCGTTTCCAAATACTATTTTTTATATTTCAAATATATAAAAACAGTTGTAAATTGCATTCGGCAAAAGGATTCCTAATTCACCAGAAACTCTATCTTAAAAACAAAATCAGTTTTACACTATCTTTTCCAAAACGAGATATTAGCGTATTCCATATATTCTGAAAACAAAATCCTAAATTTAAAAAAACGCGGGACAGCGATTTTGGGAAAAGTTGAAGAGCGAGATATTCATTTGACGTAAAAGAACGGAGAAGGAGGTTTGCGCACTCGAAGGCTTTATCTGTTTACTTCACGACTATATATATTCATCGATTCATTCGGCTCTGTTATTTTGGAAAGAACGAGAATTTTCTTTGGACTTTATAGGTATTAGGTTTGCCTTTCATTCTGATTTAGTCTCATTCACAATTTGCTTTTGTTACAGGAAAAGGTTAGTGTTGATTCTACTGGCCTGCAAAAGGGATGGAGTTTATGTCACGACCCCGAAATTTTCGAGTGTTAAACTCAAAATCGAAGCCATGAAATAAAAACTCTAAACAAAATTCAAATTAATCGAAATCATCTTATAGTCACATCGTATCATAACTGAGTTCATAGTACATCTCAGTTGATTTGATTATTACAAAACCCGTTTAAAATTCAAGCATTATAACAAATGAAAATGTAAAATCCTCTCAATCCTCACCACAAATAGAAATAATGAAACTTCGAAATCTTCAGAGTAGCCCTCTAATTCTGCTAATCCACACCTGTAGAGTAAAACAACAGTATAACACGCATAGTAATACAAGAGAAAAATACTGAAAACATTTAATTATAAATGAACTCATGAGTCATAGGACGGCCCATCTGAATGTCCAATAATATCTGAAAATATAAGTGTTCATGAGAAATTGGGCAACCCATCTGTTTACCCGAATACATTTATAATCATGAGACCCACGTACTCATCTGTTACCCCTCATGCAGTACGCCGTCAGACATTGGGCAACCCACCTGTTACCCAATATCACAAAAATATAGGTACTCATAAGCAAGTAACACATCTGTTACCCCTCATGTGGGAGGTCGGGTCGAGAGGGGGAGAGCGACTGCAGGGAGAGAGAGAGAGAAATTTTTGTTTTTGGAATCTAGGGTTTCCAAAATCGGAAACCAACTTCCGTCGTCAATAACTTTCACATACAATGTCCGATTAAAGTGCATGACATGTCCACAAAATCGTATCGATGAGCTCTAAAACTTCCATGAAGGATGCTTTCAGAGACGAGCGACGGAGTAAAAGTCGACTCCCGTGTCGCGGAACCGTAACGTTTTTAACTTTTAAATTTCCGAAGTTGGTTTTTGTTTCGTTTGACCTCGACGAGAAAACGAAAAATGCGATTTATTCAATTCTCAATTTAAATGAGTTACAAGAATTTTTACAATGCGAACCCGAAAAATCGGGGTATTACAGTTTACTTCATTCATCCCTCTGTCTAGATTTGTTCTGATTTGCCAAGAATAATGTTTCGAATTTGTTTAGAATATATGCGTTGATATAATCTGATAGATTGATATAATATACTGTTGTGTATAGCAAGAATAACGATAACTATACAATTCCACGTTTGCTTTGGTTTGGATTGTGTGTGATATTTGCCGAATTCAGATTAATTAAGATTATGGCATGTATGTTATAGCAAATGCATGTATTGTTTTTGTCTGTTCTAGATTTATAATAGTTTCTATCAAAGAAAGAGTTAGGTCTGAGTAGATATTGGCTGCTATATGGACTTTATCAAAAAACAAGAGGATATTGGCTATGGACGAGCATGAGTGCACACTGCACACTACATGCAGTAGACATATGATAACTTTGAGAGACTTTTGACTTTATAGTACGTATTTGGATTTTGACACAAATGATATGCTTTAAGTTGGTATGTGTTTCCTGTAGAGTTTATACTACATAGTAGTTGGGATCGAGTTGATTGGTATATGTTCAGTATGCTTATTTTTGTTGAGTTTTACTGGTTTCTGTAATAAATTTGACTGAAAATGGTGTTCAAGGAATATGGCTTCTAATGAAGTTAAAGTTGATGACAAGGTCAAATGGTCTGTTAAGAATGAAGGCAGATTCATAAATTCATTCGTTGCACGAGCACGTGAAAAAGGGAGATATGCAATCATCTACTTTCAAAAAGAAAATTTGGACATAAATAAGTGAAGAGTTGTTTGCTGAAACTGAAAAAAGATACATTGTGCCACAACTCAAGTCTAAATTCAATAGACTTCGTAAAAAGCAATGTGAAATTTCTGATTTGATTGAGCATACTGGATTTGGATAGGATCCTAATGCAAACACTGTTACCGCATCAGATGACGTATGGGCTACATATATTAAGGTATACTCAAAGTTAATGTAACGTTTGACTATTAATATGAAATTAGGTGATTCTGCTTTAAATAAAAAATTTCTTTTTTATTAAGAAAGGCTTGGAACATTATGACATTTTAGGGGAAATATTTAATACTACTACTGCAACGGGTCAACTACATTATGCCTCTAGCCAACTCCCTCCCAACTCAAATGATGAGCGCGAGTTAGAGAACAAATTTCTTAGTAATGGAGTTCACATTAATCTTGATGATGATTTTAATGCTCAGAGTGAGACAAGAGGAAAAAGAAAAGCTATGACAGATGCTCCATCTTCAAATCGCCATACCAAAAAATGACACAAAATGGAAGCCTATTTAGAAATTTGTGGTGAGGTGATGAAAGAAAAACTACAAGAAAGAAAAGAAAACAAATGCTACAGAGAATAAGGAGAAGTACTTCATTGAAGAGTGTGTCCAGATTATGGAATCATTGGGAGACATTGACAATGCAACATTTATCAAATTGATAAACAAGCTTGTAACTGTTGAATGGAGGAGACTTTTCCTTAATTACCATGTCAGATGGAAGAAGAAGAAGAGCTTGGCTAGAAGCTCTTTAGAATCCTTATTTGCATTGTAGTTGTCTTGTTGCTTAGTATTTTGTCTTTGTTGCTTGGATTATCATTTTACTAGCCTTCATGCCCGTGCGATGCATGTGCGGAAGGGCCGCGCTCACGTGTGCATATATATATTTTTTTCATTTTTTTTGTTAAAGGATCAATATTACGTACATTGAAATTATATCAATAATCTCGTCGATTTGAGGATAATTTAAACTTCAATGAGCACATGCGTATATAAGTTTTTCACTTTAGCTGTAACAATAACTTTTAATTCTCATTGATCACTAGTTGCACATTATTAAACAATTACACATTTAAATATTTTAAAATGTATTTAATTAATCAAACGGTATAACATAAAATATTTGTACAAAGACAGGTTTGTCTAAATATACACAATTTAAATGGTTGGAACCCGTGAAAGGCTAGGTCATCACGCACATTATTAAACACATTTAAATATTTTAAAATGCATTTAATTAATCAAACGGTATAGCATAAAATCTTTGTACAAAGACAGGTTTGTCTAAATATACACAATTTAAATGGTTGGAACCCGTGAAAGGCTAGGTTATCACGCCTTTTAGTCTACTTAAAATAAAGACATTGTCTCATAAATTATAGCAAACTGATGTATATACGTATATATAAAGATGTACAACTATGTCACGATAATCAGTCAACCACCCGTTTGTTAACAGTCGTTGCTCAGACTACAAATGTAGAGTAGCTAGAACATAAGAAAGTGATCTTGGTCGCCCATAAATGAAATGAAATAATTTTATTAAGTAGAGCACGTACCATGCATTTAGATAATTCATTTAATGCCACACTCTTACTTCAATTATCCAAAGAGGAGACGTATGAAATAAAAATTGTTAGACATTATAGTATTTGATCAAGTATAGTATATGTATCAATTAATCTCATACTTACCTCAAGAATACGCTTCAACACCTCTATGCGCTTGAACTATTTCATACACTTCAGATCCTCTATACGCTTCATCTTCCTCTCATGCTCGATGTAGAACTTTAAGAATAAACATACAGTTCTTTGTGATTTTTTTTATTAACGTTCCATATCAAATTAGCAGACAAATTTCAATACCTTATCTAGGACACTTTGGTTCACTTGATGAATTGTTCTCCTGCTCGTATATTAAATAACATTGATGAGTATACATATAACAGTATTTTTGTTGAAATTATTTCAAGCACAATGAATAAATTTGTATCATAGTATATACCTAATTCGCCAAACTTTTTTCCATGTTTGTTTGATTTGAGATCTTGTGCAAGTCTTCACTTCCTCCTTAGCATTTTCGTACCGCAAGCTGTAGTTTTCACATGCAAATACAATTAAATATGTTTCAAATATATATTTGAATTGAAAGGAGATGCAAAATACATACTGCTCTTCTTTCTTTTTGTTCCACTCTTTGAGAATCAATTTCCTTAGATCAACAATATTCAATTACACCCATATTCTTTTGCAGTGACCAGTTGAGTAGATTGAAACACCATCGATAATATTCTTTTTTTGATTTTGCCTTCCGCCAACCAGATAAATACAATGAAACACGTCTCCTGACACCAGCATTCACCCTTTGACTTCTTTTCTTAATTGGGAAATATCTTCCTTGCAGTGTTCCTATAAATAGAAAGAAGTATTGTACGTTAATAAGTCAACTCCACTCTCATAAGCTCAAAATAGGGGATAACTTTTATTTATTTTTATATAGAAAGGTGGTTAAGTAATTGAATAACAACGAAAACAAAAATGTAGTAAACATAAATAATAGCATAGAAACAATCATGCATGGACAAAGTAATGAATAACACTATGCAAATATAATTTTATTTAATTTCGCTTACATTCCTCATCCGTAATATCCCGGAAATTTATAATTATTTTATAATTATTGTTCGGATATATTTAAATTGGTGGTGATCCGATTATATAGTACGAGGGAGAAAACAAAAGTGTTTGATTGATTTATACACAGAAACGTTACCGTGACGGGTCAAGAGTTGACTTTTTATCCGTTAGGAATATCAGAAAACTTCATTCATGAAAATCGTAGAGTTCGTCAATACGAATTTGTGGACATGCGGCACGCCTAAAGTGGAGTTCGTATGAATAAGTTACGAATCAAAAGGTATTTGGACATTTTTGAAAAATAGTATAAATAGGGGAACACTGTTCACCCCCGAAAAACCCAGATTTTTCCCTCCCGAGCGGCCGACTTTGGCCCGCCAGATCTCCGTCGTCCGGCCACCATAGAGTGGCGCACCGGTCCCGTTTGAAAGGTTGTAGCGTTCCTTGTCGATTGGTGGCAACGTCACCCGCCATCTCGCCGCCGTCTGGGAGCGGTGAAGCCCAGAAGTTCTCCTGAAAGAGCACATTTTGTCGAACTACACCTCGCCGGATCTCCCTCTTCCGGCCACCAATCGGTGAGATTCTTGTCCCATTTTGAAGGTCTCCTTCCATAATACAAACCCTCCAAACCATTTAACCTAAATCGTTTTGTGCTAAGAGAATCGAAGAAAAGAAATCATATGTTTTAAATTGGGGCTTTTCAATTTTTGTTAAATTGAAGCGTTTAGGCTCGAAATTGAACTTTATGGTGAACTAAAAAGTTGTTATGAATGTCATTTAGATTGTGGTGATGAAATGTAGTGGTCATTGGTGGTGGTCGGAAAATAGTGGCAGCGCATGAACAGTAATTGTGAACAATGTTCGTCAATAGTGTTATGTGAACAGTAAATCACGAGCAGTGTTTAGCTGTAATGAAATCGTCACCTGATATTTTACGTATCGTTTTCTAAACATTTTATCATGCTATTAGGTGACCGACGAAACGAGTGAGGAAATTAATTTTGGTGTCATGGCAGTTACATGCAGGAAATAAGGTGAGTAAACCTCACAAGGATCATCATGATCGAAGTAGTGTTATAATTATTGAATTTAGTTTGAGTTGTTAATATAGTCGTTGCATCACTATCTTATAAAGATTATTCTAAAAATATTTTTTTGTTTAAGTTACGTAAACTTGATCATCGTCTACGGTTTATGGGTAAGTGAAACACTTTAATAAATGATTTTAAAAATATTTTAGTGATTATGGACTATGGTGAATGTGAGTAAATCTCACTATGACAAGTCTACACTTGGCGGTGACTTATATGTTTGAATTATTAAAAAGAGTTTTTTTCACCAATAGTCCCTCAACTCTGGTGTACCTACCAATGTGATACCTCAACTCTTAATCGTACCAATGTGATACCCAGACTCTAGTATTGCTATCATTGAAGTACTTCCGTCAGTTTTTTTCAACTTCTCCGTCATCTTGGTGACGTGGCAAGTACGTGAGGCCCACAAAGAGGGTTAAAAGACAAAATTAACCCCATCTAAGAGGAGCAATGTTTTTCCCGCCCTTTACCTTGAGAAAGACACCCAACAATTCCAATTTTGGCGCCAATTTTTCATCCCTACTCCTTAATTTGTGTCTCTTATCTAAACTAAAGAACTACCGCCAACCAGTCGACCACAATCTGATAAAACCTAGATCATTCTCATTTTCTATTTTTACCCTAGCACTTGTTAAACTAACAGAATAAATATAGAAATTTATATGGAACATCTCATTTCCACAATCTCATAAGAATATAGAAACGCATAACTTAACGAAATTCAAATACATGTTTAAGTACCATTAGTTCTTACAAGCAAAAATCATGGCAGATCAACATAAAAGGTGGCAACTAATGGTACTTAAACATGTATTTGAATTTCGTTAAGTTATGTGTTTCTATATTCTTATGAGATTGTGGAAATGAGATGTTCCATATAAATTTCTATATTTATTCTGTTAGTTTAACAAGTGCTAGGGTAAAAATAGAAAATGAGATTGATCTAGGTTTTATCAGATTGTAGTTCTTTAGTTTAGATAAGAGACACAAATTAAGGAGTATGGAGGGAAAATTGGCGCCAAAATTGGAATTGTTGGGTGTCTTTCTCAAGGTAAAGGGCGGGAAAAACATTGCTCCTCTCAGATGGTGTTAATTTTGTCTTTTAACCCTCTGTGTGGGCCTCACGTACTTGCCACGTCACCAAGATGACGGAGAAATTGAAAAAAACTGATGGAAGTACTTCAATGATAGCAATACTAGAGTCTGGGTATCACATTGGTACGATTAAGAGTTGAGGTATCACATTGGTAGGTACACCAGAGTTGAGGGACTGTTGGTGAAAAAAACTCTATTAAAAAAGAGTGAACTGTGACATTTATATAATATAGTGGGTTGTATATGTGTACAAAAATTGTAAATACGATACATATATATGGATTGCTATATTATATAATGTTTCGGTTTTATTTCAAATGTGAGATTATAATTTTGTGACTATATTTATATTGTTGTGCAAGAGTCGTTTGGTTGTAGTACAATAAACATGTGCTGATTGTTTTATTGTACGTGGTTTTAACATTTAGTCTTGTTAAAACGTTTTCTGGTTTTCGAACGTTGTGGCAGTAATCAGAACCAAGCCTTGGCCGGGTGTCAGTTACGATCAGTTAGAGCTCTAGTTTGTGTACCGGTGTACTGCATGAGGGGTAACAAATGGGTTGTCTGGGTCTCATGAGTACCCATATTTTAAATGATTTTGGATAACAAAATGGGTTGCGCAGTGCATGTCGGTGTAATGCATGAGGGGTAACAGATGAGTACTTTGGTCTCATGAGTACCCATGTTTTAAATGATTTTGGGTAACCAGATGGGTTGCCTAGTGCCTGTCGGTATACTACATGAGGGGTAACATATGAGTTGCCTAGTGTCTGTCGGTGTACTGCATGAGGGGTAACATATGGGTAACTGAGTCTCATGAGTACGTAAACATGACCTTTATGATTAGCTTACTCCCTGGATTCCTTTATTTGCGCAACACAATTGTAGAATTCACACCTGATTAAAGAAAACTGGCATGTATGAGTATACACAAATAGAAACATATATCAATGCATATGTGAGTAACCTACGAAATGGTTGCAAAAGTATGAGTAGCTCATATGATGTTGCAGCAGCGAAGTTGCCTATCAACAAAATTTGAGTGAGGGATGGTTAGATAGAATAATGCATTGATCATAAATTGAGAATGTTGTGAAAACATTCATCAAAATTATCATCTCCAACATGGCACAACATGGTCTGGGGTAATAGGCTACTCATCATATAACCCTCACAGACGTAAATGGAAACGTAGATATGCAATGACCAAGAATCAAGGTACAAAGATAGCAAGATATTATCAATACAAAGTGATCTAATCATGGCTAATTTTTTCAGTCACAACTGATCAAAGACTGCTCCAATTTGATGATGATGATACACACTACTACATTCTAAATACAATGATAATACTTGCCCAGATACCACATAAAAATTCATTAGTTACGTAAAAAGACACAAACATTTATCTTGGTACTTTTCACAAACACCTGGTGTGCATTTCTTAACACACTGATTCATAGAAAACATCTACAACTGGATGAGCTCTGTGAGCATTAGGAGTGAAATATGCAATGAAATGAAGCACTACAGATCAGGAAAATTGAATTATAAGAATTGATCTAATCATCGTATGAGTTAATTTTACAAAGGGATGATGATACACACAATACTGACATCTAAGTGCCCAGGTTTAATTCTAACCACTTCTAATCATCAGAACGGGAAGCTTAGAGAATGATCAAGTCTTACCTTGCACCCACGGAACTTGACAATTAACCGATGAGAGAGAGAGGGGACCTGGCCTCTCTACAAACAACTTGGAATGCCAATTCTAGCTAATAGCCCTACAAATGGACAGAAAACAAAAGCATAAGAATCCTTTTAATTGATCACACACCTCCCAATCCTCTTAACAGCCCTGCAAGCATATTACGCATATATAAAGATATGATATAAATTGAAAGCTGAGCTTGAAACTTAAATTATTCTCTAATTGTATCATAGTAGATATGTTTACAATTCTGATATTCATGCATTACTTGCTTGTACACACAGAAGCTTTATTAGATTGTAGTTTTCTTCTATTTACAGCTCTAAAATGGATAGCTAGATAGATTCTGAAAGAACTTCTTGCTTACTCAATTGCCATCACTTTAAAGAAAAAACATGAAGCTTGAACTAAGGATAAGGATATGAAGCTTATATACAATAGATTTTAAATATTTAAAAACGATTTAAAAGTGTTCTATGCGGTTAGATAGATAGATTAGACGAACAACATAAGGAATTAGAATTCTGACCTCTTTTGCCTTAAGTTGTGCTGCAACACCCGTTTGTTCCAATGCATCGAATGGTCTACTACCCACCTCCCAATTGCAACTAAATAGGTGTAATCTTCAATTTAACCATCCAATGACTGCAATTTGGTCATAAACAAAGACATACGAACATGAACTCCTCAATTCATCGCAGAGAGGGGGGAAAATTAAATGAAGGAAAAAAAAACTCAATTGGTAAACCTGTAAGAGCTAAATGAGATGAACCCAAAAGTGAATTCGTCTCTTTCTCTTCGTTCCGCCGCTCTTTCTCTTTGTTCGGTTGTAATTTCTTAGCTTGCAATTTGGGAGAGAGGTGTGTAGCTTGTGATTCGAGAGTAATGATATAGCCATCTCTTTTCTCATATCGTGGCTTGGCTGAGTGGCAGTTAGGGAAAAACTTGCGTACAAACTAGTATGTATGCGTGCGTCCGAATTTTTATTTATTTGCACACTTTGAGAATATAAATACATGATTTCAACCGTTCAAAAGTTTAGTTTATTACTAAATATCATGTTTGCAAAAAATTGATATAAACAAAAATCGTATTCATAGTCGATTGCATCAAACAAATTGACGGTTGATCATGAGACTACTAACTTTCACCATAACCGTTCATTTGTTTGATGCAATCGACAAAGCAAACGATTTTTGTTTATGTTGATCTTTTATAGAAATGATCTTTAGTAATAAACTAAACTTTTGAACGGTTGAAATCATGTATTTATATTCCCAAAGTGTGCAAATAAATGAAAGTTCGGACGCACGCGTACATACTAGTTTGTACGCAAGTTTTTCCCTGGCAGTTATCCTTAAGATCGGAGATCGTGGGGAAGTTGAGATGAGTGGTCGGGTGAGTTTATTCGTAGCCCACTCCTGCTCTCGTATTAATTTTTGGTTTTGTTGCTTTAGCTTTACGAACTAGCCCTTGCGTTTTGTTTGTGAGATATAGACGGTGGAAGGGCAAATCTGAGTGTTCTTAATTTAGTGATTTATGCAAGTGCCCACACTTTATAGTAGTAGAGATTACGTATAAGTATTATTCATTGTTTTTATATATATGTATTACAAGAGAACCTTGCACGATGACAAATGTTAGAAATTGCAGAAAGATTGTGGCGGATGCAGAATGAAATAATTGTATATTATTGAATGATATGAGGGCATATATATATATATAGGCATTACATCACTTGAATTCCGCAGGATTCGGAGTCCTGAGATACGAATCTATCTGTAACAGGAAACCTAATAAGGCTAAGACACACACAATGGTATAATAGTAATTTTTCTAGAACAGTGGCATGATTTTATCCCTCATCCTTAGAAATGGCTATTTTATCCTTCACCTTTAAATCTTTGATGTACTTTTGTTGGATATTATTTTAAATTTTATATTTATAATTTATATACCGAAACATTTTCCATTTTCATTTTTAAAAAATTGTTTTACAAATTTAACAGCCGAATGCATTCTCAAATCCAGATGCACTTAATTTAATCATCCATTTTTATTTTAGAAAACTGTTTTAAAAAAAACTATTTTGCAAAACGTAAACGAACAGGCCCTAATGTTTTCACTTTTGTTTTGTGAAACTTTAAAATATTCTCTATTTTTTGCTTTATGAAACTATTGTAGTGAACACGTTTTTACCCATATGCGTGTATGAAACGTTACCAAGTGACTTCTAAACTATTCTGAAATAGAAATCGAAAATGAAATTCAATAATCAATAAAACATAAATGTCGAACAAATCTAATTTGTAAGTGAAGGGTCGTGAACTCACGACCGACTCGTTGTCTCATGTCCCTCCTACGCAGAATAGGGTCCTCTAAACACATCCACACTACACTAATATTTGGTTATGCTCAATCACCTCCACCTCTTCCATGGGTGGCACACCAACCGAAGCCAACAAACCCTCCTCACATAGATGGTTCCTACATGGAGAAAGCGAGGCATCAAGCCACCGACTGTCAAATCTACCGCTAGAGAACCTTGACTAGAATCAACGCAAGAGCCACAACAAAGCCCTGAACCAGGTCGGCAACATCACATGACAACAAACTCTTCAGTAGCAGGAGACCCAACTTCCATGGATGCACGTCTTCAGCCTTCTCAAACAAGGAATAAATGAAGAAAATCAAGCATATAGTTTTGTTGATATGTTGGTTATGTGTTTAATGTTGATATATGAGTAAATGATACCAACAATATCTGACTTTTTTTTCATTCTAATTTTTCATATCTCACCCTTTTGATAATATTAGAATGGTGTCTCACCTTTGAAAGTATATATTAGAATGGGATCTAAAACTAGCACTTCCGTTAAAGTTAACAGATTTTCTTTTTATTAACTTCAAGTAATCCTTATCAGCTATCAGACATTATCTGAAAAATAACTAGTCTTCAACATGCCAAAAATTTTTTACCTAACGATCTCATGTCTACGGTTACTTAGATTTAGCGGAATCACTGCTGATTTATTCATGAAAGTGTTTAGACAGATTGAAACAAAATACCATAAGTAAAATTAACATAAGTAAAAAACAAAACTTAAACCAACAACACTTAGATCCACTCTTAGGCGGTAGTCCGCCACCTGGGGACTTAAGGGTATAAACACAAAGACGGTGTTATGGGCTCACAATATATTTTATTTATTTAGACATTAATACAAACTAAAACCCAGAACCTCAACTATGAGGTAAACAGTTAAAGTTGTTTAGCTATTCATGACTGAAATAAATACAACTTACTTATAGCACAAGTACTCCACACCAAATTACAACAGTAGGAAACTTCACAAAGCACTTCTTACACTTAGACTATAATATACACTCACACTTTTCCCACACTATTCTAAAGCTGAACTTCTCCCTGAAGGGGGGATGGAACTTCACTCAAGTTTTCTCTTGATTTTTATTTTTGATGCCCCTTCCACTACAAGGGTGAGCTTCCTTTTATAAACTCTCGACTCCAAACTACATTTAAAACTTAGTCAAAAATAAGTGGACGACAAGGAATTTTATCTTGATAACTTTACTTTTATCAAAACAAAGTTGTGTGTCTTTATGCGTCGGCAACACTTTTATTAAAAAAAATTTGGAGTTTTATTAGAGTTTCTTTGAGAGTTTTAATATATCTTCTGACAGAATATATTCTTCTATGTACTTGATAAATGGTACCTCAGTATTATGGAGTAGTTCTAGTAAGCTTATTTCTAAAATTCTCTAGTTTTCTTAATTTTTTCTTTTCTTTTTGTAATTCTTTATAAGTTATTTTCCAAAATACTAGATAGTCTAATTGAGTATAAACTGATTCAATAATTTCAAATAAAAATAAATATTTACTTTTGAGTACATAGGTTAGATCTTAGCTGAATAATATTAAAATAAACAAACATAATTATGGGCCTATTATGCTCTATCAGTAAAACTTAACGGTGTTAACGGAATTAACGATTCTATATACCAAAATGATATAAGGAATGGGGAAAATGTGAGATACCCTTTGTGTCATTATCCTTTGTATCATTATCCCTTGATATATATGCATGCATGTTGTTAATTGAGCTCATGTCCAAAGCTATCGAGAAAGATGATACTCAAAAACAGGTCGGGCCTTACATTATCTATGTGTGTCGTTAACTGAAGAGGATTCTGCTGTAATATTCTCATGCATTTTCGAGCAATAAGTTAATAACGAGTACTCGATTAGCGAGTCCAATGACGCCCCTGCTTTTGCCACCTTCATCTTTCCCTCTCTACGGATAAGTGATAACAGTTTCGATTATTACCAAAAAATTTGGATCGATTGGAATTTGAAGTTGGGGAAGTTATTGTTTTGGAGGGAAAATATGAAGCCATGCAGGAGATGACTTTGTCATCCAAGTGATCCAACTATTACGCACTACTGCACAAACTCTTGATCAAATTCTATGAACAGCTATTTCCTGGAATTTTAGCGCGTTCCCTTCTTACATTAGGACTCACCCATCGTTCCTTTTTCTTCTCCCATTTGAATTCATTGATCTTTCCTTAACCCATATGGATTCACCCAATCTTTTTTTGTTAAATAGGAAACATGAGCGTTTCTATTCTAAGTGTTCTCTTGTTCTCTTATTCTTATGCTTCAAGCGTTTCAAACATCAATCATTTCATTAAGTCTTTGTTCACAACTCTATAGGAATTTTGTCTAAATCTCAAATGGTTACCCAGTTGGGTTCCGTTTTCATCCCACGGAGGCCGAGCTTGTGGGTTATTATCTTTGGGTGACCAGTTCCACTCAGATGTCATCTTCGAGTATTTTCAATTTTACGATGAAGAACCGTGGGTTGTTTGGGACAAGAATGGTGGTTTGGAGGATGGAGAACCTGTGTTTTTCTTCACGAAACGCAAAAGATTGAATCCCAAAAGCAGCCGGTTTGATCGTAAAGTTGTCTCTGGAACTTGGAGCGGGCAGTTTCCTACAAACGTTGAGGCTGGTGATCGTGTTATTGGGGTTAGAAGAGATTTTAGGTATGAGGGCGGGTCTAATCCTGATCAGAGCAAATGTTAGTTGTTGCAAGAGTATAAGTTGTGCCCCACTGATTCGTTGGTATTGTGCACGTTGAAGAAGAACCCAAGAAATCCACCGCCATCAACATCAACTACTACTGGTAGTACTGCGGCTACCAAGGTCAATGATAGAAGAGGAAAGGGATTGTTGTTGATAGTGAACCAAAAAGCACCAAAAAGGCTGAGACTTGTGAGGATCAACTATTTATTAGCTATGTCGTTGATAATCCATATGTGGAAGAGAGGAGTCATGAGGATCAAGATCATCAGCTGATGCAGGGTGTTGAGGATCAAGGTTATCCTGAGGTCTATATATGATCTTACACAAAGCCATGACACTTCGTTTTCTGTGGACTTCTTTGAACCAATTCCTCTAGATGTTCAGGATCCTGATCTATACTTCTAGTCAAGTGAGTTTCAGTCTCGATCAGGATCAACCACATGAAGGTTGCAGCTTCACGAGCTCCTTTTCCACTGAATTTCAAGAACAAGGACAGTTGGGCGAAGAATCTATATGTAAATACATATATTGAACATAGGTATGGAGGGTGATCATCATTCATGTCATTTCTTTAATTTTAAAATCTGAGCAGCAAATGTTAGTTGGTTTGTGCAACGCTGGTCCTACTGAAATCTTGAATATATAGATGAAGACATGAAGCTTTAATTTGAGTAAGAGTGCAATATCCAGAAATTTATAATTATTTTCTAATTATTGTTTGGAGATATTTAAATTGGTGGTGATCCGATTATATATTACGAGGGAGAAACCGAAAGTGTTCGAGCGATTTTTACTCGGAAACGTTACCGTGAGGAGTCAAGAGTTGACTTTTTATTCGTTAGCAATCTCAGAAAACTTCATTCGTGAAAGTTGTAGGGTCCGTCAATACGAGTTCGTAGATGCGCGGCATGCTTTAATCGGATGTCGTATGTGAAAGTTGTTAGCAACGGAAGTTTGGTTTCTGATTTTGTAATTAGTATAAAAGGAAGAAGAGGAGATTAGAAATTAAGAAAATCAATTCGGTTACTGTTCACATGAATTTTCCCTCTTTTTTGCCAAATCTTTCTCCGGCCATATCTCCGTCGTCCGGCAACGGAATTGAGTGAGACCGGTGGCGTTGGAACCGTCTCTTCGTCCCCTACTGATCTGAGTTAGTGTTTGGGAGAGATTCGAGCTGTTTGAAGCCCAGAAATGAAGAACAAAGCAGCTGTCCCGTTTTGAAGAAGTAAGGAGAACTCATTCCTCCGACAACCAATTAAGATGATTCTTCTTGTGTTTTGAAACTTGTAAGATGTATATCAGCTCTCTAAAACAATTTTATCTATTTCGAAATAGACAAGGAGAAATGATGATTTCTTTTTCTAAGGTTTGTGGATAGTGTCGATTTTATGTTCTTCGTCGATTGGACTGTTTATGCTTGCATTTAGACTTTATTATCAGCTAGAAAGTTGTTGAAAATGTTGTTTAGATTGTCAAGGTAAATTTGGGTGTTCATTGGTGGTCACCGTAACAGTGGTAGTGCCGCTACTATTGGCGGTGTCTTGGGTCATGTTTTGGAGTAATGGTTTACTCCATTGAGGTTGCAAGTTGCTAGTGGGAGCGAAAATGTGAGTAAACCTCATGTTAAGCTAGTTACCCATAGCGGTAACTAGACGTATTTAGTATGCATTGATTATTTGTATGTTGTGAGATTGATATATATATATATATATATATATGGTGATATATATATATATATACCTTTAAGTGATAATGAGATCATGCATATAATTTTATTGTTTATATGTTGTTATATTTTATTTATAGCCTTAAGATATTGTGCGCGTTTTGTTGGATTATATTGATTGTAATAAAATGTACCTCTCGGTAAATTGGAGGTTTGTGGAGGATAATTGTATAGTTGAAGTGTATGGGTGTTTTGTTTGGCCGGAAAGGAAGAAAAATGTACCTTCCGG
Source organism: Argentina anserina (assembly GCF_933775445.1). Taxonomy (NCBI): domain Eukaryota; kingdom Viridiplantae; phylum Streptophyta; class Magnoliopsida; order Rosales; family Rosaceae; genus Argentina; species Argentina anserina. The sequence continues at coordinate 7,659,741 of NC_065873.1, read as the reverse complement.
TATTATTGATGTTTGAATGTAGTGGTGTGAATAGTATTGATGTTGTGCTTGTATGGTTTCGCCAAGTGGCATGTGGTGAGTATCAATGTGTTTTGCCTTTAGTGGCAGCCTTGATGGTAAAATATTTATGAGTGTGTGTGTCTCGCATAGCTGCAGCCCAAGGTTGAATGTTTTGACATTGTGTTAGTGTTGGTGTACTTGTTAGCAGGGTTCTTAATCCACCAACCTTAAAATCGTTCTAAAAATATAATTATTTTGAAAATACATGGACTTGAGGACTACGGTCCATGGGTAAGTAAAACATGATTTTATTGTTATGGTTTTTAAAATGGTTAATGGTTAAGAACTATGTTAAATGATTATGATGTATGATTCTTATTTCTTAGATTTATCTGTTTGATAAGTGACTTCCTGAACTACGTTATTCTGAATGAATCACTAATTGTTCTTATGTCCAGTGTAATCTCCTGAACTAAGTTATTATGCAGGGATTACACTTTTTTTTTATCTTATTTCTTCTTGTATACGTGAATTCCTGAACTATGCTTTCCTACATGATTCATTAATTGTTTTCTTGTTTAGTGGTGTGCATATATATCATGCATGGATTGATGTATATTGTACGTGTTGTTTGTGGTGTGCATATATATCATGCGTGGATTGATGTATATTGTACGTGTTGTTGTAGTGTGCATATATATCATGCTTGTACGTGTTGTTTGTAGTGTGCATATATATCATGCGTGGATTAACATATATTGTACATGATCAGACCAAAATTAAACAAACAACCAATTAAATAAACCTATAAAAATCTAGATCGTCACATGAACTTTTCTCGAATTATATAATATTTTTCACGTCACCCTTCTTTAGATTCAAGAAGTGTCTTGCTGCTATTTACTATGGTGGGCTTGGCCAAAAAATCAAGCATAGAAATGGGTTGTGAACTGCTCCCAAGTCATCTCATTAGCTCCCCCATGCTCAACTTTGACACCATCCCACCAATGATAAGTAGCCCGGTCTAGAAAATACACTGCCATGCTCACATTTTGATTCTCAGAAACTCTTGCATCCACAAATGCTCTTTCCATTCAAGAAATCCATTCATGGGCATCCATCGCATCCCTGACACCCTTGAATTCATAAGCTCCTGCTTCCAATACCTCTTTCCTTCTCACAGTCAGACGATCATTATGATTAGGTATCTTATCTGACACTTTCCTAAGAAAGCGCTCAAGCATGCCAATCAATCCACCAACATTACTTATTTCCCCTTCCTTGAGATAATTCATAGGTCGATCCCTACGTGGAGGCATATTTAGCACCTAGGGATCACACTTGAATAAATAAAATAGAAAATAAGGGTCTGCCACACGACCATCACTCTAAAATCACCAACTGTAACCACATAAGAGTAACACAACGGAAGCGTAAATCGGACCTTGCATGCCTCCTTTGGTAGTAGTCCTTGCACGACTTACTCTAGATATTAGGGTAATATTTGGGGTGGGTCGTGTCATGGTGAGTTTACATCTAAGCATTTTGATGACTATTGCATGTCTGTGGGAATCGATGTTGAGCATCTGATTACGCATGTGCACACCCAGATTGGTTTCACAGAGGCTGCAATAAAGAGATTGCAAACCGTGAGAAGGACAATTATAAAGCACACCAATCTCCCACTATCTGCCTAGGGACATGCAGTATTGCACGCAACTATGCTCATTCGAGGCATGTAGCCACCCAAGAGTTTTTCGCGTTACAGTTAGTGACTGGGTACGAGTTAAGTATCTCACACTTACGCGTCTTCGGGTGTGAAGTTTATATGCCTATTATACCACCACAACATATGAAATTAGGCCCTCAAGGTCGAAGAGGCATTTACATTGGCTTTGAGTCACCGCGATTATCTGCTATGTTGAACCCTTGACAAGTGATCTCTTTACCGCATGTCTCGCGGATTGTCACTTTGATGAGACCGTTTTCTTGTGGTTAGGGGGAGGTAGTAATGCTAGCATTTACAAAGAACGACGAGAAATTATATGGTCATGTCCTACTTTCTCTCATCACGATCCCCTACTGCATAGAGAGAAATCAAAGTGCGAGAATCTTAGATCTCCAGAAAATAGTAGATTCTCTCCCTGATGCTTTCTCGGATATTGCTAGAGTGACAAGATCTCATATACCTACTACAAACGTACCTGCAAGGATGGAGGTGCCTGAAATTAACCGTAGACTCAAATGTGTCCCAACAATTTTATCTCACTAAGAGATTTCGGGACGTTGACACCACACTAGCACCGTAGATGCAGTCAGGACCAGAGCTTGGATTTACTGGGTGTGCATATATGCATTCCGGGCTGGGGTGGTACGACGTTGGCCGGGGTTTCTGGCGGCACCACCGCCAATAATGGTGGTGACGTGACCAGGGCCGGGTCTGCACGAAGGAAGTGTGGGAGACCCAAAGGTTCAACGAATTCGTACAAAAGAGTTAGAAGAAGTACAAAGGCACCTAATATGCTCATCATTGATATAGATAATCCGTTTTGGATTATGGCCATGTCCATAAAGAGCTATCTGTGTTAGGGGGCGCCTAGATGGTTGAAGAGCTTGTCCGTTCAAATGTAGAGATCTTGATTAATTACACTGATGTGTATGGGATGATGGATAGAATCTACACATAGTTGATGACGTATTGTGTATGCGTGCGCACAAGAGATCATCCTATTTGATGACATTGAACCTTGCTCCACTGATGAATGTCGACGTAGAGCCGATTGGCCTGAATGGGAAAAAGCGATCCTGGTTGAGTTGGATTCACTAACAAAGAGAACGGTATTGGGCCCGTATTTCCAAGGTTTTAGTGGAATAAAACCTGTTGGATACAAATGTGTCTTTGTTAGAAAACGTAATGAGAGAAATGAGATTGTAAGATATAAAGCTCGCCTTGTGGCGCAAGGCTTCTCACAGCGTCCTGAAGTCAACTATAGGGAAACTTACGACCTTGTAATGGACGTCATGATGTTCTACTACCTTGTTAGTTTGGTAGCTTCTGAAAAACTAAACATGCGGCTTATGGATATGGTAACAACATATCTATATGGGGATCTTGACACATATATCTATATGAGCATCCCCGAATGACTTCTTGTTCCCAAGTCAAGTAGTTCTGGACCATGGAACATGTACGCAATAACGCAATAAAGTTGTGTCTTTCACTCTACGGACTTAAGCAGTCCTGAGGGATATGGTATAACTGTCGGAGTGATTACTTGATTGGAAAATGGTATGTGAACAATAAATTATTCCCATGCATGTTTATCAAAAGGACAAGTTTCATATTTCCTATAGTTGTTGTGTATGTTGATGATATGAATTTCATTAGAACTCTTGAAGCGTTGAGTGAGATAGCAAGCTATCTGAAATCCGAGTTTGAGATGAAAAACCTTAGGAAGACACAATTTTGTCTCGGCTTAGAGCTTGAGCACCATAAGGTTGGAATTCTGATTCACCAGTCCACCTACGTCCAAAAGATGCTTATGATATTTAATATGGATAAAGCCCATCCTGCGAGCACTCCCATGGTTGGTCGCAACCTTGATCCACGAAGAGATCCTTTTCATCCTAAGGATAATGACGAAGAAGTTTTGGAGGCTGAGGTGTCATATCTAAGTGCAATATGTGCATTGTTGTACTTAGCTCAGTGCATGAGACCTGATATCTCATTCACTGTGAATTTGCTAGCTAGATTTAGCTCTACTCCCACACAACGTCATTGGGAAGGCGTAAAGACAGTCTTTTGTTACCTAAGAGGAACGATTGATTTGGGCCACTTCTATCCAGATAGAGAATGTGGTAAGGCGGGTAATAGTCCATCGCTTACCAAGAACGTATTCAACCGTGCAGTACTGACTTCAGGGATATCGACCCCCAACTTACCAAGAAAGTAGTCAACCGATTTGTGCCTTCTAATCAAATAGACTTTGAGGCTCACTGAAGTTGCGGGTGCTCTAGCCTCTGTCACTGAAGTTACCACAAGCCTGGGCCATTTTGCTCCTACTGCCCATATAACCAAACACCTATAGATGTGTACGTTTGTTAGCTTAGCTGGTGTAGGGTTTCTCTCTGGCCCTCATAAAGGTCATTCCTAAACTGGTTATGTCTTTACCATAGGGACCACTACCGTGTCTTGGAGGTCTACTAAGCAGACCTTAGTCACCACTTTGTCTAACCACAGATTTCATTGCACTATATGAAGCAGTGCGTGAGTGTGTATGGTTGAGGTCCATAATCACACATATACGAAGGACATGTGGTTTGAGGTTTACCATAAATGATGCCACTATCTTCTATGTAGACAATGCAGCTTGTATGTAGTAGCTGAAGCAGGGTTTCATCAAGGGCGATAACACCAACTATATAGCGCCGAAGTTTTTCTTCAATCAACAATAATAAGAGTTTCTAAATATTCAAGTCAACCAGGTTCGTTCAGAAGACAACATAGTAGACTTGTTCACGAAGTTGCTACCAAAGTCCACGTTTGGGAAACATGTTCAAAGCATCGGAATGAAAAGGCTTTCTGATATCCTAGAGGACTGATCCAGACTTCAAGGGGAGCGCATGAACACCGAGGGGAATTACCTAGCTGTCTCACATGCCAATCCCATCCCAAGACGTGAAGTGGCGTGTTGTGCTTTTTTGCCTTCGACCAAGGTTTGTTTTGCTCACGATGGTTTTTATTACTTGACAAGGTTTTAGTGAGACAACATAGAAAGTATTATTACTATGCCGACACGCACAATGGGGAGTATTGTGAAGAAATAGGTTCTTCATAGGTTTGCTTAGTCTTCGTAGAAGTAGAACTATTTACTTAGTCGTTATTCTAAATATTTCTCTAAGTTGAATAGGATCCCACATCTGAAAATGGAGATATGACATCTTGTATTCTCCTATTTAAAAGCGCACATATTCTATTAATAAAGTTACACATCGGGATTTATCCCAAAGTCATCTAAGAACGTTTCTGCGGAACAATTTGATACATTTAACAAGACGATTAAGTGTTGAATTTCAGATTTATCTCAGTATCACTCGCCTCTCACTGTCTCAGTTCATCGGTGATGCCCTTATCCCATCTTGGTTAACAACACGTCTCAGTCCTCACCCGGAAGCTCGCGAATCCTAACTCTAAACTCTATACCGAAGAAACCCAGAAAACAAAATGAGCCCTTAATCTTTTCAATTGAATCGTCAGTCTCACAGAGGTAAAATCTTCACTTAGTCGTATTGACATTTCTATCAGTTCTGATAATTCCTCTGAAACCCAGATTGGTCCGTTGAACTTACTATTGGTTTGTTATGTAGACCACACCAGGGAGGTTCTTCATCACTTTGATCGAGTGAAAGAAGTTGAGCAAGAGGTAATGTAGATGTTATATTTGATTACTGAATTCAATCTGTTTATTTTATGTTTTTGGGTGTATGACTTGATGAAAAATGTGTTAGCATGAGTCAACATACAACAACCAAATCTCACCAACCAAATCCCTAGCCGTATAAATTGACAAACAAATCTTTGGTTTCATACTTGATAATTGATAGTTTAGAATGCTACAAATACATTGTAATTACTCAGTTCAATATATAAGATTGTAGCTTATTCTACTTGGTATCAGAGCATTGCTCTGTTTTTTCCTGGGTTTCTTTGTTGTTTACCTTTTTTTGGCAAAGCTCGGCACCGCTTTCTCCACCACTGCTCCGCTGCCGTGCTCCTCCGCTGCTCCACTGCCGTACTCCTCATCTAAACCCGACCGGACTCCCGCTGTCGTGCTCCTCATCTAAAACCGACCGGACTCCCGGCCCTCCACGCGCCTCCGACATCGCCATCGTCTAGCGCTCCTCATCAAGATCCATACTTACCGGCGCTGCAAGCTGCCTCGCCCCTTTCACCGCCACCGTGACCTCGTCGCCGTCGTACGCCTGGCACCGCTCTCTGGACCCCGGCACGGCTCCCTCAGGCCAAGCCCGCCGCAACACGAAGCGTCTCCTTCCTTCTGCTTCCATCGCTTTTCTCTTATATCTGCCCAGTCTGACCCGGCCCGCAATCAATTTCAGCCCGGCCCGCAATTAATTTCAACTCAGCCCGCATTCAATTGTGACCCGACCCGGATTGTGACCCAACCCGGATTGTGACCCGACCCGGATTGCGACCCGACCCGACTCGGATTTCATATTCTTTTTCAATGGGTTCTGGAGACGAAGCTGATGTTCCGAAATTTGAGGTATCTGTCAAGAGTTCTGATAGTGGGTCATTTGGGGGAACTAAACTCAATGGGACCAATTACCGCAAATGGAAGCGACTTATGACGGCTCACCTTCGAGGCATGCACAAGATGGGGCATGTAACCGGAATAACTAAAGCTCCTAGTGCAGATGATATTATTGCCTACACTAAATGGGACGACGATGATGGCCTTGTGATGTCCGTCTTGTGGAAAGCTATGAATGAAGAGATAATTGATTTGGTGGAGGCATGTGACACTGCGCAGGCAATATGGCTGACACTTGAAGGCTTATATACTAATGACTCTGATTTCATACAGGTTCATGAGTTAATGTGCACCGCTTTGGCGATGCAACAAGATGGGCAACCGGTGGCGCAATATTTCACGGATTTTCACCAAACTAAGAAATATTTGGGCTGAGATTGATGTGAAACGTCCTTGCATGATCAAACATCAGGAGGATATTATTTGGTACCAACGTGAGAAGGAACTTGAGCGAGTTCACCATTTTCTGAAAGGTCTTGATACTAAACATAACAATGCGAAAGGGGAATTGCTCCGCCAGACCGAGCCACCTAGCTTAACTACAGCTTTCACATATATCCGTAAGGATGAATCTCAGCAGAATAGCCTTCATCAGACACAAGTTGAAGTTTCCAGCCTTACTATTCGTGCTCGATCTTCAACACCGCCCCTTCAGCAGGCCACTTCATCTTCACTTCATCACCGAGGACCACCACCAGGCTTCGGGAATCAGCCCCGCCCTCCTTGCTCTTATTGTTAAGATACCAACTATGCTCGTGCAACATGTTGGAAGTTGTATCCACACCTTAGGCCCCAAAGGCCTAATTATCGTCCTAAAGCAAAAGCAGCTATTCAACTGATCCAGGAACAGATATTTATGGTGTAGTTGGACACGATCATCATACAACAGGAGGAGTAACACCCACAGCATCAATAGCTGGTCGTGGTAAGATTGGTATGGCTTTACATATTTCTCACTTTGGTGGTTTTGATACATGGGTTATTGATTCTGGTGCATCCGATCATATGACTTATGACAAATCTTATTTTACTATATTATCTCCTCCACCAGTACCATATGTTACTAATGCTAATGGTGAGGCATTCCCAGTATTAGGGAAAGGGTTAGTTCGTATTACTCCCACAATAGAGCTTCACAATGTGTTATATGTACCTGCTTTATCTCATCATTTGATATCGGTCCCACAATTAAACACTGAAGCTAAGTGCTCTGTGACATTTTTTCTCATGTATGTGATATTTCAGGATCTTCTCACCGGGGAGTTAATTGGTCGGGGGTATCTACGGGGCAGATTGTTTCATCTGGATTAGACATATGCGGGAGAGAAACCAGGGGCACAGTCCCGGATCGCTTTACTCTCCACTTCTGATAAGCTAAGTTAAGTTTGGTTATGGCATCGTCGCTTGGGGCATCCTTCATTTAGTGTAATGAAAAAATCCATGCCTACTTTGTTTATTGGTATGGATGAGTCAGTTTTTCGTTGTGAAACATGTGTTTTAGGCAAGAGTCATCGGTCTACCTATTCCCCTAGTACTTCTAATAAAAGTATCATTCCTTTTGAATTAATTCATTCTGATGTTTGGGGACCCTCCAAAGAGTCTACTGTTTCGGGAATGCAGTATTATGTGTCATTTATTGATGATTGCACACGTCTTTCATGGATTGTCTTTCTGAAAACCAAAAATGAGGTTTTTTCGGCTTTTCAAGCCTTCTATACCACTGTCCAAACACAATATAATGCCACAATAAAAAATTTTCGTTCTGATAATGGGGGGAATATGTGAATCATGTCTTTCAGGAGTTCTTTAACGCACATGGCATTATTCATCAAACAACGTGTCCTTACACACCTGAGCAGAATGGAGTTTCCGAAAGAAAAAATCGTCATTTACTTGAAATGGCTCGGTGTATTCTCTTTAGTGCCCATATGCCTAAATACCTTTGGGGTGATGCTGTCATAACTTCTGCTCACCTCATTAATCGTCTTCCATCTCGTGTCCTTGAAGGCAAAGTTCCATATGAGGTGCTTGCATCCCATGTTTCCTTACCCTCTTTTCATAATCTTCCCGCCCGTGTTTTTGGTTGTGTTGCTTTTGTCCATCTTCCAAAACATCAGAGGTCTAAATTGGATGCCCGAGCGGTTAAATGTGTGTTTGTTGGATACGGAGGGCATCAGAAAGGGTACATGTGCTATCATCCACCTACCAGAAAGTATTATGTCACTGTGGATGTTACTTTCTTTGAGGACATGAGTTATTTTACGTCTTCTGATACTGCCCTTCAGGGGGAGATTTCATATTTTGAAGAGCTGTATCATGGAAAGGGGGAGACAAGTCAGCCAGGAGATATGGTGACAAGTTCGGTTGAGATTACTGATGATTCTGGTATAGTCACTCCAGAGATTCAGGTACCAGAAGCTGAGAGTACAACTGCCCCTCCTGCCTCCCCTACTATTGTTTATACCCCTGACCAACGTTCCCCTGGTACAGAAGATCACTCATCTGAGGTTAGTCATTCTATTGGGGCTAATACTAGTGAAGCTAATAGTAGACAATATGTCTTGCCAAATAGGTCTACTCGAGGTCAGCCAACAAAAACATATGAACCTACCCTTCAGGCTAAAGCTAAGTATCCTGTGGCAAATTTTATGTCTACCAAAAGATTGTCTAAGTCATATGAATCATTTGTGAATCAAATTTCTGCTGTATCAATACCTAACAAAGTGCAGGATGCATTGGGAGATCCAAAATGGAGAAAAGCGATGGAAGAAGAGATGGAAGCATTACAGAAGAACAACACTTGGGAGCTTGTATCTCCACCACATGGCAAGAAGGCAGTGGGATGTCGTTGGGTGTTTACAGTGAAACATAATCCAGATGGGTCAGTAAGCCGGTATAAAGCACGCCTAGTAGCAAAAGGGTTCACCCAAACATATGACATAGACTATGATGAGACATTTGCACCTGTTGCAAAGATGAACACTATTCGGGTATTGCTCTCTTTTGCTGCTACTTTAAACTGGTCATTTAGACAATTTGATGTTAAGAATGCATTCCTTCATGGAGAACTTACAGAAGAAGTGTATATGGATCTTCCTCTTGGATATGTGGCAGCTTCTCCAGATAACTTTGTATGCAGATTAAGAAAGTCTTTGTATGGTCTTAAACAGTCTCCTCGTGCTTGGTTTGGAAGATTTTCACAATTCATGAAGAAAATTGGCTACAAGCAGAGTAATTCAGACCACACATTATTTCTCAGACACCAACAAGGGAAGGTAACAGCCCTAATTATATATGTTGACGATATGGTAGTTACTGGTAATGAAACTATTGAGATGGATAGATTACAGAAGCAGCTAGCTACAGAGTTTGAGATGAAAGACTTAGGAACACTCAAGTACTTCTTGGGCATTGAGGTAGCCCGGGGAAGTGATGGTATCTATCTATGTCAGAGAAAGTACATCCTTGATCTGTTCACAGAGACAGGTATGTTGGATTGCACTCCAATTGATACTCTTATTGAGCAGAACCATCGGTTAGCAGAGTACTCAGATCAGGTGCCTACTGACAAGACTCGTTATCAGAGGATAGTTGGACGCCTGATTTATTTATCACATACCAGACCAGATCTTGCATATGCAGTAAGTGTAGTGAGTCAGTTCATGCATAATCCCAGTATGGATCATATGGATGCTGTTGTGAGGATTTTGAGGTACTTGAAGTCAGCTCCAGGGAGAGGAGTGATGTTTTCTAAACACAACAATATCATTGAGGTTTGTGGTTTCACAGATGCAGACTGGGCTGGAAATATTACAGATCGGAGATCCACATCAGGGTATTTTACCTTTGTTGGGGGTAATCTTGTTACTTGGAAGAGTAAGAAACAAAAGGTGGTAGCTCGATCAAGTGCTGAAGCAGAATACAGAGGTATGGCTCAAGGAGTGTGCGAGTTGTTATGGCTTAGAAATTTGCTACAAGATTTGGGTGTTAAGCCTAAGTGTGCTATGCAGCTGTACTGTGACAACAATGCAGCTATTGATATTTCACAGAATCCTGTACAACATGATCGTACAAAGCATGTTGAGGTTGATCGTCACTTTATAAAGGAGAAGCTAGATGCTGAGACCATTAGCTTTCCTTTTGTTCCTTCAGAAGATCAACTTGTAGATATACTCACAAAAGGAGTGTCTAAAAAGGTTTTTTATGACTCACTTAGCAAGTTAGGCATGGTCGATATGTATGCACCAACTTGAGGGGGAGTGTTAGCATGAGTCAACATACAACAACCAAATCTCACCAACCAAATCCCTAGCCGTATAAATTGACAAACAAATCTTTGGTTTCATACTTGATAATTGATAGTTTAGAATGCTATAAATACCTTGTAATTACTCAGTTCAATATATAAGATTGTAGCTTATTCTACTGACAAATTAATTCTGAGGTGATTAAGTTATCAATGTAACCAAACATGTCATTGTAAAATTGTTGTTCTCGATTTTCCGAGTGGCTATAACCTCGCTTTAATGCAGTGAGGTCTCATTGTCTCAACCCTTAGGTCAGTCAAACTTAGGTCGAAGAACCAGATGGACCTGTAAATGGCTTGGTGCAATACGATATGCTAATACAGCTATCTCTTATTATATTGTGCAATTAGGATGGAGTGCGCCAGATTAATGGGACAGAACTAGCTTGATGATGTGAACATTACAATTGTTTCTTGAAACCGTAACGAGAGAAAACAGAACATAATCGTTGACTCACTTTTCTTGTTGTGGATTACTGCTGCAGTGCTGCTACTGATGTCTTTTTTTAAGTGTGTTGCTTTGTAGTGCATTTATATATATCATTCATTAGTAATGGTAAAGTTGTTTTGATGAATGTTGTACTGATCATGTCATTTGGAGTTGCTCCTATGTTGTCAGGACATACTGTTGTTTTGATATTACTGCTTTTTAAAATTCCAGATAATGTACTCATCCTAAGTTGCCATTGATGATAGGTAGAACATGCCCAAGGTAAAGACTAATCGTGTCTACTACCCGGAAGGCTGGGAACTGATCGAGCCTACTCTACGTGAACTGCAAGCAAAGATGAGAGAAGCTGAGAATGATACTGATGATGGTAAGAGAAAATGTGAAACATTATGGCCCATTTTCAAAATAGCACATCAAAAGAGCCGCTATATCTTTGATCTTTACCATCGGAGAAATGAAATTTCCAAGGAATTGTATGAATTCTGCCTAGACCAAGGTTATGCTGACGGCAATCTGATTGCAAAGTGGAAGAAGGTTTGTCTCAGAATCTCTTTCTTTTAAATGACAGTTGCTTCTATTTGTATGTTGGAAAATGACCTGCATATCCTAAATGTGTTTGACATTGCTTATCATTAGTTCGCTTCATACATGAATTGGAAAGCTATGTTTGATATTAGGGCTGTGCATTTGGATCGGGTCCAAATAGAACCGATCAGATCCGAGCCAAATGAGGCTGGTCGGGTCGGGTTGTAAAAAAAAATAAATGTCTTTTATTTAGGGCCCGAACCGATTAAGAAAATTTGGGTATGTGTCGGATCCTATTCTAACAAAAATATAGGAATCGATTACTGTTAGATATATACTATAATGATATGAACCGTTAGATTATTAGGGTAATTTTTGTGATGGGCTATTTAGAATCAAACCTGCTATTCCACTTTCACAAATCTTATAGTGCCTTTGATTTCGTGTGAGGTGCTTTAATTGAAAGAACTAAGAATTTTATTGGGGATTATTATTTATTTTTTCTTTCAAATTGAATGTTGGTTTAATTGTCTAAGATTTTATATATTATATTGTGGGATAGTTTGTAATTTGGTTGATATATTTCTCTTACTTATTAATATATTTATAAAATTTATATAATTATATATTGCACTAAAGACTTGAATATATTACAGAGATTACAAGATTACATATTCATTTTGGAACTGAATAGAATCAAGAACCGAACCGATTCATTTCGGATCCAGATCCGCTCGGGTCCTATCTTGAAAAATACAAAACCCGAACCGAATAATTAACATGGGTTGGATCTCGGGTCCATGTAAAAATAATTAATTAAGATTCGAACACAGCCTTATTTGATATTGCAGTGCTTAAGGGATTACATATGTCAAATATTGAGGGTGTTATCTAAATTTACTGGGAAACCATTGTAAAATTTCACATCAGAATCATTTACTGTGTTGTCTATATTTGTCAAAGTCTCTTAATTTGACAGATCAAGTGTAACAATATCTGGTTTGTCTTTGCAGCCTGGTTATGAACGCCTCTGCTGTTTGAGGTGCATGCAGCCTCGGGATCACAACTTGATCGGTTCGATTACTCGAGATCAATATTAACCCTGTAAGCATCGTTAGTAGTATAAAGCAAGAGGGTATCGTTCACAAACCGGGGATCCAACCAGGGTAAAGAATCACAAACATTTAACAACGAATTCATAAGAGTTTAAAAGATTTGAGATATATTTCGATTCAAACATAAAAATAAATCATAAACTAATATATACATGTGATCAACCAACCAACACATAAACATCACCAAACAAATCGTCACAAGTAGCTTCAAAATCATAATCTCATCCTATGCAAACACCGAGCCTTAGCGGACAAGTATTGAGTGAACAAACAACAACCTAATACCGAACTAGGTTACTTAGCGCATCCCTAACTCGAAACATGGCCTGGTAATCCTATCTTAGCGCTTAGAAATTACAAGGTAACATGTCATTCTCAATCTTACCACTTCATTGATTCATCTCTTATCTAATTACTTAGCGCATCTTAGATAACAAACGGATCATGGTTAATTCCTAGTGATTACTAACAAGTCAAGCATGTCACTTACTTTAACAAGTTATCAAAAACACTTAAGAATCCTATATGCAAAACTAACTTAGCGCCTTGAATCACATATAGTTAACGCCCAAGAAAGAGAATCATTAAATCATTGAATTATAAACTCACGATATCTACATAGAAATCATAGACAACAAAATCAGAACTACTTTATAACATCTTGCAAAATCATAAACTACATGAGAGTATTCCACAAATTCGGAACTAGCCAAAAACATAAACACAACATCACACAAAGAATCCAAACCGAAAACATAAGTGAAGAAGTAACGAGTTACACTTTGTAAATCTCCTTAGCGGTATCAAAACAAGGCAGCACGGCTTCAACTTGAATGGCAATCCGAGGCGTAGCGCTTTGGATCGAATGGAATGAAGGGAAGATGGTGTTTTCGCCTTGAATGGCTTTGAGGATGATGAGTAGTGTTTAAGGCAGAGCTTTGGCTAGTCTTGTGAGCAAGGTTGATGATCTTTTTCTGTGGAATTGAGGTGCTATATATAGAGGAAGAAACCCAAGGGAGGATGGCCACAAAGTCCACAAAGTTGAAACCAAATTGGTTGAGGTTTCCTAGATTCGGCAGATCTGACCTTTGTCCCTTGTTGTGGCCATAACTTTCTCTAGAAAATAGATATTGAGATGATTCCAACTGGCAATTTCAACTAGACTTCCGTGGCTTTTCATCCATATAAGGTACATTTTCTCAATCCTTTTGAGCTGTTCAGGAGAGCCCGTCAAAGTTGGATGATCTGCACTGCCAGAATTCTGATTTCTATAAGGATTGCATATCTTTTGCATTAATTACATATCTTCTTCCTCCTTTATTGCTGATTTCTTTTGCACAAATTTCTTCCTTTGAATTAAGGAGGCAGCAAAAGTCTTAATTGTTGCAGCCATGTTTGATTTTTCTTACCTCTCCTCATTAAATTTGCTGCATGCCTTCTTTGACTTTCTTGCCTCTTCTCATTTAATTTGCTGCATGCCTTCTTTGACATTCTTTGGTGCTGGGATTTATGGACATTCTGATACATATTTGTGCTCTATTTGCAGGAGGAACAAAGTCCCAAGTTTCCCTCATAGCCCTTGGATCAAAAGCAAATCAATGGCTGAGATAATTCCGCCGAGTTCATTGGACCTCCGATCAATGATTCAGTCATATCTCTCTGTAGGAATAAGATATTGATTTGATTCCAAATCCTACAGAAACTAGACTCAAATACCTTTATTTCCATATAAAGTAGGTCTTCTAACTCGATCGGAGCTATCCAGGGGAGCCCGTCGAAGTTGGACTATGAATATTGACAGCATTTTGATTCTTGAATGGATTGGGCTTTTAAGTGTATTTTCTTCTCTTTCCTTGTGGAACTAGGATTGCTTTCCTTCTCCAACATGGATTTGTATTTCCTAATAAGAATAAGTATGTTAGAAACAAAGAAATACGAAAGGATGAATCCTACTCGAACAAGGAATCATATCTCAACAAGGATTATTAACACTTAGCACGATTTCATCATCAATTCACTCATAATTGATATAAGCTCTACCTAGACACTTATTCTTACAAAAGAAACTAAAACATACTAAATAAGAGGTAACAAAGAGTAAGAATAGGGCATAATCACATTAAGAACGTCACACTTTGTGCTCCTATCAACAACCCCACACTTGAACTTTGCTAGTCCCTTAGCAAATAATAGAAAAGGGAAACAAAAACATAAAACAAAAATCAAAACAACTAAACTAATGACTCAACTATAATGCCTTCAAAATTTTGTCTCAACGATCTTCAAACTCATAGCATCAAGAATAACACTTAATCGAAATAGATAGAATGAATTTAATGGTTAATAAACATGTGATCTCGCAGAACAAGTAAGACATGGCAGAAACATAGGTGATATGAAGCTCAACATGTTCAAAACAAGTTCAAATTCAACTCATAAGGGATATGCACTCCAAATATTTTCTCTCAACAACATGGCATATGCTTAAAAGCTTTTCACACATAAGAGTTATAAACACATAGTGAATTCGAAAACCTCATGAAAGATACCAATCATATGCACAAATGAACCCAAACCATATGCTTACTCATGAAACAAACTCCACAAATCAAGAGCTACTCATTTTAAGAATCATGCGGATCTTTATAAAAGGTAGGCTTAGGCTCGGTAAGGATATGATTTATTTAGGTAAAAGGAATCACAAAGGTCATCCTCAAGACTTAGCAGAGCAAGAATCATTCACCTTATGTCGTCATACTCCATAAAACAAGGGCCAATTTTCATCATGTTGAACCCATTCTTCACTCTAAACATTGTGAAAATGGACAAAGGCTAAAGTACAACATTATTGAGCCTTCAACAAATACATCACAACTCCAAATTCACAACAAAACATAGCTATGCCGTAACTTCTTACTTCTCTTTCTTTTTCTATCTTTTTTTTTCTAACCGTGTATATATCTTTTTCTTTTCTTTTTCTCACACGGCATCTTTCATTTTTTTTTTCACTCTTTTCATACGGCATAAATACATACATAGCATAACCCCACACTTGAATCGAATCATCACTCCATATTAACATCAAATATTAGCTCTGCCAAGCCTCGAGAACAAGGTAGAGATATAACTATACTAAGCAAGGATATTAACATGTTGGTAATGAAAGAAAAGGTTTAATGTTGGCTCAAAGGGGTTCATACTAAGGTGTCCCAATCAGGGCACAAATAAGGCATACGGCTTTTTGGTTTAAGTGGTGGAATCCTAAAAAGATCCAACAATCCTTTTCAAAATCAGAGTATATTATGATAAAAGTTTTGGAAGTTTCACAAAGTAAGTTCTAGCATTCTCTAGTTCATTGCAATTCTACGGCATATGAATTGATCAAAATAGATGTAATGAGGTTATATAGCCAATAAACGATAGAATATCACTCAAAAAGAAAGCACATATATGGCTCGAAACTTACAAAGGTTACATGAATTTAAACAAGGAACATGCTCATTTTGTACCTAAGATTCAAAATCCTCATCTACTACATGTTCGTACAAAATCTACACATTGATTAACCATCAAATTGCAATTAAGTTTCAATTTCCAATCTTGTGATCATCATTCAACCAATCATTCAAAGATCAACTCATCTTAGACAGTTAAAGGCATACCTAAGACTCAAAACAAAATAAAATAAAATACAAATAAATTTTTTTATTTTATTTTATGACTCTAACATGTAAACCTTCCCCCATACTCGAATCATGCATTGTCCTCAATGAATGTCAAAAATAAATAATGCAATGAAAGACAAAAGCATAGTGGAAGGAAACAAAAACAAAAATAAAAACATGAGAAAAGTTGAGAAAATGATGAGAAAAGCTCCCCCATGATGTGGTCCAAACAGCCTGCATTCCATGCTTCATAACGTTTGAAAATAATCTCCGATAAGTGTGACAGTAGTGGGAATAGAAAGCTGATGTTTCTAGCTTTCCATGCATATAAAGTACATCCGCTAACTCCAAATGAGGAGAAAGTTATGCCCCTGCAAAGTTATCACGAAAAACAAGTTCATAGATTCAAAAACTGGAATGACCTTTATCTATTTGTACCTGAATTCCGTTGACTTAAACAGCTGGAATGGAAACATGGCCTGAATAAAAGTTGAAGATAACACAACAAGCTTTCAATCCATATATGGCACAACTGCCCAGTTAGGCCGGAAGTGCTCGCTGTTTTGCCGTTTCCGAACTGCAACTGCACGAGTTCTGAATTTCTGACACGACCTTGCTGCCTTCAAATTGCAACTGAGAATGATGTAGACCTCTAAATCCAGTTTTGTAAAAAGATACAGAAACTAGACTCAAAGATCTTTGTTTCCATATAAAGCACATCTTCCAACGCCCTATGAGCTGGGAGATACAGTATGCCGAAATCGACGGACTGTTTCTGCCAGATTCTGTTGAACGAAAATTTTTGGATCTTCTTCACGTTTTCTCGAAAACTAATTGACACAAACACAAAACACATCAAAAAGAAAAAAATAAATAAAAACAATAAATAGAAAAGAAAACAAATTGGGTTGCCTCCCAACAAGCGCTTAAGTTTAAAGTCTAATAGCTTAGACCGAGTTTTCCTTTCAATCATTTTGTAGGTGACACGTTATGGTGTTTCTCCTCCGTCATTTTGTTGTCCAACCTTGTAGTATATTCTCGAGCTCATTGTTGGTCACTTCACTATAAACCTGTAGAATCTCAATTAAAATCATTAGTGAAAGTGAGAACTTACCGAACATAACATAGGACACGAGGTCCTTAAGAGACTATGTTCCTCTAGCCATATGATATTCGGTGGAATTTAAAATGCAACATGAATGAGATGCAAAATGAATGCAATTAGAATGAGATCATTAAGATGCAATGTAAAAGTTAGAGAATAACAATTAGGAAGTCATTGATATACAAGTTAAAAATATGTCAAAAGTCATTCAAATATAATAAGAACATGTTAAGGGGAAAAGGAAACGAAAACAAGCTTAACAACCAATCCAACATAATGTCAAATCTTATGTTTAAGTTCGTTTTAATTTCTCAACTAAATAAACCTAAAAAAAAAATACACCCAATTACAATTATTATATGTCAATTTTTTTTTACAAGTTACTTTTCAATCAATTTCATGGTTCAACATTCTTAAGTTGTTATTCAAACAATTAAATGATCGATTGATTCTAAGTTGTAAACCAAGGTGGACGTGCGGCCTAAGTATGGATGCCTAGACACAAGTTTGAATCATTGTTTCAGATGGCCGGATAGCTAATTCAGAGATAGTGAACATGGTAGGACTCATTTGTTGAACTATGGAGGGCAAGCCCCCTATCGACTCCATCACCGAGATGTATGTCAGTCAATAGTTCTCTGAGATCCAATTTTGATCCCATGCACCAGAGTAATGAAAGAGCGTGCCCCTTACTCAGCTAGAAACAAACTTGGGTGTTAGACAAATCTCCAAGTGTTAATAAAAGCCGCCCTCAACCTCATGCAAAAAAAAATTTGGAAGAAAACATGAGGGGTTAAGGCTAATATTAACAAAAGGGACCTTACCTATTCCATTTGATTTACAACCTACAACAATCATTCATTCAATCATTAAAAATAATAACCTAAGATAAAATTACTATATGTTAGAGCAAAGTAAGAAAAGCATATACAAATTTACAATATGAACAGTGAATTCGAAATTAAAAGATTAGAGATCCATAAAGATGGATCCCCGGCAACGGCGCCATTTGATCGGTTCGATTACTCGAGATCAATATTAACCCTGTAAGCATCGTTAGTAGTATAAAGCAAGAGGGTATCGTTCACAAACCGGGGATCCAACCAGGGTAAAGAATCACAAACATTTAACAACGAATTCATACGAGTTTAAAAGAGTTTGATATATAGGATCGGGTTGAAAGATAAAAACAGAAAATAAAACCTAAACTAATATATACATGTGATCAACCAACCAACACATAAACATCACCAAACAAAACGTCACAAGTAGCTTCAAAATCGTAATCTCATCCTATGCAATCACCGAGCCTTAGCGGACAAGTATTGAGTGAACAAACAAAAACCTAATGCCGAACTAGGTTACTTAGCGCATCCCTAACTCGAAACATGGCCTGGTAATCCTATCTTAGCGCTTAGAAATTACAAGGTAACATGTCAATCTCAATCTTACCACTTTATTGATTCATCTCTTATCTAATTACTTAGCGCATCTTAGATAACAAACGGATCATGGTTAATTCCTAGTGATTACTAACAAGTCAAGCATGTCACTTACTTTAACAAGTTAACAAAACACTTAAGAATCCTATATGCAAAACTAACTTAGCGCCTTGAATCACATATAGTTAACGCACAGGAAAGAGAATCATTAAATCATTGAATTATAAACTCACGACATCTACATAGAAATCATAGAAAACAAAATCAGAACTACTTTATAACATCTTGCAAAATCGTAAACTACATAAGAGTATTCCACAAATTCGGAACTAGCCAAAAACATAAACACAACATCACACAAAGAATCCAAACCGAAAACATAAGTGAAGAAGTAACGAGTTACACTTTGTAAATCTCCTTAGCGGTATCAAAACAAGGCAGCACGGCTTCAACTTGAATGGCAATCCGAGGCGTAGCGCTTTGGATCGAATGGAATGAAGGGAAGATGGTGTTTTCGCCTTGAATGGCTTTGAGGATGATGAGTAGTGTTTAAGGCAGAGCTTTGGCTAGTCTTGTGAGCAAGGTTGATGATCTTTTTCTGTGGAATTGAGGTGCTATATATAGAGGAAGAAACCCAAGGGAGGATGGCCACAAAGTCCACAAAGTTGAAACCAAATTGGTTGAGGTTTCCTAGATTCGGCAGATCTGACCTTTGTCCCTTGTTGTGGCCATAACTTTCTCTAGAAAATAGATATTGAGATGATTCCAACTGGCAATTTCAACTAGACTTCCGTGGCTTTTCATCCATATAAGGTACATTTTCTCAATCCTTTTGAGCTGTTCAGGAGAGCCCGTCAAAGTTGGATGATCTGCACTGCCAGAATTCTGATTTCTATAAGGATTGCATATCTTTTGCATTAATTACATATCTTCTTCCTCCTTTATTGCTGATTTCTTTTGCACAAATTTCTTCCTTTGAATTAGGGAGGCAGCAACAGTCTTAATTGTTGCAGCCATGTTTGATTTTTCTTACCTCTCCTCATTAAATTTGCTGCATGCCTTCTTTGACTTTCTTGCCTCTTCTCATTTAATTTGCTGCATGCCTTCTTTGACATTCTTTGGTGCTGGGATTTATGGACATTCTGATACATATTTGTGCTCTATTTGCAGGAGGAACAAAGTCCCAAGTTTCCCTCATAGCCCTTGGATCAAAAGCAAATCAATGGCTGAGATAATTCCGCCGAGTTCATTGGACCTCCGATCAATGATTCAGTCATATCTCTCTGTAGGAATAAGATATTGATTTGATTCCAAATCCTACAGAAACTAGACTCAAATACCTTTATTTCCATATAAAGTAGGTCTTCTAACTCGATCGGAGCTATCCAGGGGAGCCCGTCGAAGTTGGACTATGAATATTGACAGCATTTTGATTCTTGAATGGATTGGGCTTTTAAGTGTATTTTCTTCTCTTTCCTTGTGGAACTAGGATTGCTTTCCTTCTCCAACATGGATTTGTATTTCCTAATAAGAATAAGTATGTTAGAAACAAAGAAATACGAAAGGATGAATCCTACTCGAACAAGGAATCATATCTCAACAAGGATTATTAACACTTAGCACGATTTCATCATCAATTCACTCATAATTGATATAAGCTCTACCTAGACACTTATTCTTACAAAAGAAACTAAAACATACTAAATAAGAGGTAACAAAGAGTAAGAATAGGGCATAATCACATTAAGAACGTCACACTTTGTGCTCCTATCACAACTTCGCCACCACATGCGTCTGCCGAGTGCCCAAGCATCTAAGGGAGGAGAAGGTCATAGAGTGTGTGCATTGTGGCTGCAGGGGCTGTGCCAGTGGAGATTGATTTCTGGTCTCTTCTTCAAACTTAAATCCTTTTGTCTAGACTATCCTTGGTATGATGTATGCCTTTAACAGACCTTGAACCTTTTCAAGCTGGGACTTGTATTAGTATGTCTTCGGTCTTCTCTTGCAAGATCAAATTGTTGTGATATTTAACTAACTGCAACTTGAAAGCTAAAAAAAAGTATGACTTGCATGATTTGATTTGTTTGTCATGGGTTTGCTTATTGATTATTTTGTTTGAATACATGTGGATCCTTTTTGTTTTCTCGTCAGATTGTTAGCGAAATTGGTAGTACGTTAATGTACCGATATGCCAAGTAGACTGTAGACTAATTTGATTCAGAAACGGATTGATTTCATTTACTGGTAGATGAGCTTGAAACCATGTAGAACCAAGTATGCTGGATAGAACTCCCATTTTAAGATTCAGTCGTTCAGAATAGAATTCTCCCAGTTAACAACTTTGAATGTTGTTGCCTGTTGGCTTTGGCTACTAGACTCCTAGGCTGTCGATACACAATCGAGGAAAGCTTATATGGTTCATTTTCCGGTGGTCATGGGAATGATTCAGAAAAAATTTCCAGTGGTATTGCGAATTGGATGGACTAATTCTGGTGTTCTTTGTTATGCACAAAGCAAAAGGTAAGAGGCCTGGAAGTGGGTTGCTGTTTTAACTATTTACTAATGAAAGTGCCCTCTACTATATGGCTTTAGATCAGTAATGGTAAACGGTAATTATGCACTAACTCTGCATTTTTTTTATCTGGAAATGTTCTTAGCACCAGTTCTTTTATTACGGTATTATACACGGTACTGCTCAGAGCTTATTTGCTTTGGTGAGCTAGAAAAGAAATGGTCGTATTTCTAGACAACCCTTACACTTGTTTCTATGACTGGTTTAGGAAACCATTACTTTGCACATCTGCTTCCATCCAAGTACTTATTCGCCGGCAACCACTTAAATCGGAATCCCAAGCTTAATTTTGATGGCTCAATCATATGTAATCATACATGTGTTCTATTTTCCGAGATGCTAACGGGAGACCAGTTCTTACAAGACTTGCCTTAAGAGCATGTCTGCATGCTACATGGTTTCTCTCATCTGAAAGTCAAGGGATATTTAAAGCTTCTCATTCATAGTCTGGTTGGTGTCATCAATACTCCCAAAAACTAAACCTTGATTTGGGATTATTCATAATGTGACTTAGAAGGTTGTTGTCAAGGACCGGGGGACATCAACCTTGAAGGCAATTTTGACGTTGATTTAGTCACTTCAAGTTCTGCTACTAATTCCCTTCTAGGTATTTGACCCGCTCCAATTAGGCTATGTCAAGGGGTGTAACAATTTCTTTTAGGACACTCAATCTCCTTTAGTTTGGTTTTCTTATCTTCCCCTTTTATGTCTCCAGCATTCCATTTGAATTGGTTGGAAAGGAGAGTTCCTAGAGGTTTTTCGTTGCAGTTTGTGTGTTTTTTTTTTTTAAGTCATCTAAAAAGACAGAAGGATCACTTGAGCCTCCTGGCCTAGTGGTGTTGCTTTCTGTGAATCTTTCAGGGGCACGTTCAGTGACAATATATAGAGCATTATTCTGCTGGTGAATTGGGGCCTATTAATTTCCTGAAAGACCCAAAATTGTAACGATCTTCGGTTTGAATCTCACTATTAACGATCCATCTGATATTAGTTGATGTCAATTCTCTAAAACTCGGTTGAAAACTTGGTAAACTTTTTTTTTTTTAATTTCCAAGTGCCAGAACAAGTATATTATGATTGGGGCGCAAGGGATATTTACACAAGATATGCTGCATATGAACATGGAAGCCAAGTAACTATTTCACTCCGTGACATGGTAATTTTGCACAATCAAATATTATCTCCAAAAAGATACAAAGCAAAGCCTCAATTCTGTTACGATAAATACAAATCAAATATTCACTCCGTGACATGCTAAATGACGCTGCAAGCTACAGTAATAAATTAAGCCACTTTATGATGATATACAACTGCAGCAGCATTGTCATTATTGTGTACAGACATTAGCCGCATGGAGCAAGGCATGTCTTTTTTGTAAAAAACTATTTGTATTGGAAACTCTGGGCAACAAAGGCTGTAGAAGAAAAGCAGATGTAGTGGCGTAAGGGTCATGCAGTAGCAGTTTAGGACCAAAGATTATCAGACCAGCTACTGATTAACCAATTTACGAAACTTACATTAGAATCTTGAGCTGGCAGAGATGTACGCGTAGATGATGGCCAATATGATGAACATCACCATAATCTGCATCCAGAGATGGATTAGTCAATGTGATCTCTGGAATGATATGGATCCCTTTCTAAAACAATAATCTAATTCTATATGTAACTCACCAAAGCTGAATTGTGACTTTGCTCGTTCTTGATTATATATGATTTCCTGCATTGATCCATAGATACTTGTTAGAAATTATCACGGAAGAACATTCAGTATTCAGATAAGAGAGCCGTGCACTATGAAATACCTGTTGGTAAGGGCTCCAGAGTCCCTGCATGTTTTTTGCACCGATTCCAGCCTGCTCAATGTTTTTGTTGCATTGGGATCCTTCTTGTCAACCTGTAACCAAGATCCAAATTAATGTCTGAGAATTACAACAGAACATGGACATAGAAACTTTTGCATCAATATGAAAGCATGGGTAATAGCTGTAGAATTGTCAGCAACACCAGAATGAGCTTTCAGTAAGCATAGAAGCCAAAGTAATTGATTTGTTTATCTACTTTTATAATTACAAAAGACGGTAAGTCATGTACTGTTTAGTTTTCTCCGTTTGTTTTCTTTGAAAATAATGACACAGTAATCAATCCCAGTCCAAGCAGACCGTTAGAGTTTGTCAGGTATGCCTAAGGCTGGTCCCAAGGGTTTATTGTCAGTCAAGGAAATAATTTAACAAGCTAGTACATCCTTGTTTACAGAAGCATCTTACCTTGGACTTTAGAATTGATGAAAAATCATAGAAAGCAGCATACACATCAGCCATTGTTCGTGTTTTGTCAATCACTTTTGCTGTAAGACCTATTAGACACGACAATAAATAGAAGATTGTCACTCGCTTAGGACGAAACATCACAAGTATGACAAATTTCAAAGCAGTATCACAATTCTACTTATTCTATCCATATATAGAATACTCAGATGGGTGCATTAGTATGGATATGCATATCAAAAGACAATCCGTGGCAGTAGATTGTGGAGATATCTATATACTACGAAAAGAATGCTGCTAGGGATCAATTGAAGTTGACACTAAATCATATGGCCTATGCCTACCATTCTCTTTTACAAATCATTTCCTGATAAATAATATATTCAGTTGTTTTGAACAAATTGGAAAGTATCAGTTTCAACTGAAAACAAATACGATCTGGACAGGTTGATATCTTACCACGCCTCATTTTCACTACACCTCTGAAGACCTCAATGTTGTTGTAGCATAGTGCAAGTGTGCCAATTGCCATGATCTAGTACAACCAACGTAAAGAAAATGAGATTCAAACTTCATTTAGAGATCTGTCAGTTACAAGAGAATAATTATTGAAAAAACTAATTGTATGTATGAAATTATAGAACAGTATATTGACTTTTGTAACTCGTTGGTAAGCTTTGGCAATTACAAATACAGCAGTGTTGACAAAGACTCAATCAGAAACAGTATATTGAAGCCATCAGATACTTCAAGAATCGAAATTCAAAAGCTCTCTAGGGAGTTACTATTTAGTAAAAAAAGGTGAGATATCTCAGAAGCAACACCACTATATACTCTGCCCAACCAGCAATTTAATACAATTATTAGTATACAAATAATAGTAGGTCTCATCATTCACTAACTTTATTGGTACCTAACCTAAATTCTTAGATCAATAGCATTTTCATCACTATTGAAGCCACAATTCACTTGTACAAAGGCCATCTTAGAATCACTGATCACATTCCTAATGGAAGAATCCTCAACCTTCTCTTATCACTAAGACTAAATAAATTCCCCCTACCCAACATGGCAAAGTCCGGAAACCCTTATTTCTTGTCAATTTATCTATGAAGCAAACTCTTACTGTGGTTTCTATGGATAAACATGATAAATTTATGAGGATAGTGGCTGTCACAACAGTTTCCACACAATATCTGATCAACATGTTTTCTTTTCCAATACATAGACAAGGTAAATGTGTCAAACTATGACACGTAAGACAGACCTACAGTAACAATTTTTTGTCAAGAAAATCTTATACCTGAGGAATAGCGCAAAACTTAAATATAGCGGGATCTCTCAAATTAGACATGTACTTCAAGCAGTCTTCCATGTGTATCAAAGCATTAGTCACCATATCATTCAAGCACTGCACTGCCTTTTCTGAGTTTTCTTCATATTTCAAGTCCTGCAACCATTAAAAATAAATCACTTCAGTAAAGAATTTCTACTGTGTAGTGGTTAAATTACTTAAAAATCTAAATACTTGGGGTCATCCAACAGTCATAAGTTTTCATGATGAGTAGTAATATAATGGGAAAAGGTTATTAGACAAGCAAATACATAGCCTCAGTTAATATAATAAAATCTGAGATTATATACCTCGAGTTTGTTAACATATTTACTCCAGATCTGGCGGGGCCAAAACATGCGAGACTTGGGTATTTCATTAATATCCTCCAGATAGTCTCGAATGATGTTTGTTTTCTGCAAGTAGCAAATCCATACATTGTTTATTTAGAATCAAACTTTCAAATCAAACTTGATATCAAAAGCAGTTCTTGCTTCATATGACATTTATTTACCTGAAGAAATAAACCCATTGAATTTGACATTTCATCTGTAGCCAAATCTTCCAATTCAGCAGCATGGAAAAGCTTGGACAAACCTAAACCAACAAGTCCAGCCACATAGTGGCAGTACTCATCATAGTCATCAACTGTTTCTACCTGCAAGATGAGGGGAAACGTAAGTGGTGGTGCACTTTTTACACATTGTGCCTAATTTAAACTCCCAGTGCAGTGAGTCATATATGGACAATACTAAGCAGTAAGCACTTCATTGCAGAATCTGATTTCCAAAGACACAAGCTTTATATGTCATGCATGCCTGCAGTATGATCCATAGGTTAAATAACTTTAATATGCTTATAAACTGTGGACATAAAATACAGCAAAAGCCTCCACAATGTGGTTGACCACAGAATATGAACTTCTATTCAATGTACAGTTGCAAGTTTTAACTGATAATACTGAAGCTACTTTATACAATCTTAGTTTTAAAATCTTAGTTGGAAGTTAAATCATTTCTAAGGTTGATCTAAATACGGGCTCTTTTAGAAAGACCATTGTAAGATAGCACTCAGAAAAAAACAACATCCCATGCTTATGAATATATGTGTGTGCTTCATTAGTCAGTATATACTGTACAATTTCATCCACAAGTCTAGTACTCCAGTAGCATAGAAAAACCAATGCAATCGGTTGAAAGGCAAAAAGGTCTCTATAAGGTATTGGTAGAAATGATAGGTTGCCGAAAAAATTGTTTATGAACCCGTACACAACTCTAGGACCTTATCATCAGCCTGTGTGCAATATGTTGTGACATGAACTGAATACATGAGACTCATGACAGAAATTATATAACATCCTCCAACTTTTGTACGTAAATGCACTACAAACCTCCTTGCAGATAAACTTTGCCATCCCTGCCCCCATTCTTTTGGTAATATCTTCAATAGCCTCCTGATAACTGCAATATTGCATATGGATTACTAATTACAACTAAAATGATAAAGAAATAACTATCGATGGAAACGTAGATGCAGAGAGTCATTACAAGATGAATTAAAAGCCTCACTTAAGGATCACAATTCAACCTTCCAATACAAGTAATTCTATCGAATCATTACCAAACTCATGTCAAGGGACATGTATCATAGTCTGTAAAGTATTTATCTTATTAGTCTTAAAGGACCACTATGACTGGAGCACTTGTTGATAATATATGCAGGATTCAAGCAAAGTAGGCACCAATTGAGATATGTTTACACAGGAAATTCTTAGAGGCAGGGCAAATCAGAAACAGTTGGCCACTATATGCAAGAGATTTCAGTAAATAACCTCACAAAATCAATACGAGGAGCTTCAACACAAGGTAGATTCCTAAGTCAAGTGTGTACACTGGTGTGGAAGTCTTAACACTTATTGAATTGAGGGTTGACCAACAAGATTGCAATGCTGTATTTGTCTTTTATAAGATTAAATGTCTTATATTTAAAGTTGTAGTAATAATAACAGTCACAACTTTCTCCCTACTCAATGATCCCGATAGATTTGTGAGATGATATGGCGATACTTTATAATAAATGCTTCACACTCCGCCCTGTAGCAAACAAATGAAATTTGCACAACATTTTAAATATGCACCACTTTATTTAGCAGATCTAGGCTAAAAAAAGATCCAAGCATTCATGCACCAGCTAGATTCAATTCGCAACCTTTATTTGTGCATGAATTTGCTGTAACTGAAAGTGGACCAGTCTAATCACCTACGACTTGTATGTAATCTAAAAAGCTAAATGAAGTATTTTAGGAGCCTTCACAACAGTAACAAGATAAAAAAAAACAAAAACAAAATAAATCAAGGTTAAAAACTTAAGAATAGATTATGGGAAATCCGCCAGAAACAAAAAAAAAACAATTTATATGGATAAAGCTACAAGTTTAAAAACTTACCCCTTCCCAAGTTCCAGAAAAGCAGTTGCAACATGATGAAACTCGTCCATGAGAACTTTGTACTCCTTTGTACCACCTAAGACAAAGAAGCAATTATTAGAGCAAGCAGACTACGTTTCCCATTAACATGCAAGTAACTTTACACAGACCTACAGGCTAAAACAAAGGTGCCTCAGCATTATATTTAAATGTAAATCCAGGAGCTTTTGCATGCACTTGAAGTTAATGTGTGCGAGTGTGTGTGTGTGTGTGTGAGTGAAAAGAAAAATAAAATTAACCAATGTCAAGCATCATTATAAAAAAATAAAATAAAAACTATTGCATCAGTAAAGTACACTGATGCATAATAAGTTCTTCATTGTTTTGCTACAGAGAAATGAAGGATGGAGTAGTCAAATCTGAAATCACTCACATGCAAAATGCCACTTGGGATCGTATATGTGACGATGGAAAGCTATCAGGATAGGAAGTTTGACATCTGTCTCTACTGCTGTATCATCCTCTGTAAAAAATTCCACCGAAATAAGATTAGTGAGGATAGAGATTATACATAAGCTCCAAAACAAACTACACTACTAACAGGACACATGAAATAGGAGCAGATTCTATATCAATGAAATACAGTTTCCTGGCCCAAGTAGTAGAAGATGATGCTAATAAAATATTGAAGGGTATAACTTTGAATCAGCAAGATCTGGCCTTTTTTAGTTTTAGTGAAGCAATGTTATGCAGTCTTTAATTCATTAACCATGAACTAGATAAGCATGCATTGAGAACTACTGTTCCTAGTTCCATTTTTTACTCAATGATTGAACAATACCCCAAAAATTATCAATTGCTATCAAAGAAAAGAGTATGATGTCGGAAAAAAATTCCTCCCAGAAAAAGAATTTATCATCAAGATATAGAATGGGGATTGTCACACAAGGTTAAATAATTATGAGCTGACCAAATAATGTTTATAAGGCTAAAGGTGAATTAAAAAATGGTTACTGTCTAGTCAAGTCAAATTTGAAAATTCGGTAAACGTTCTGTTGACAATTTTCCCAACAAACAACAGCAAATGTACGAGGCCAATGAGGGCTTTACAGACTTAAGCTGAAACTAGCCAAACCAATCTTTCAGACACAATGAAGAACTTAGAAAAGACAAACCAGAATACAAGCATTAGAAAAGACTAAAGATTACAGAAACCTACCAACAGTGTCTAGAGCTCGAAGAACCAGATAAAAAATACAAACCTGCAATAACAAAACGAAACGATCAAAGTCAAAATAAGGTGAACGAAACGAAATGCATTGGTCCATGGGTACTCTATAAGCAACAACTAATAACAGAAGTGAACAATAATGTGAAGTCATTTGCTAGAACTACAAATAAGGACACCAAAGCCACAAACTTTGAATTAAAATTCCAATCTTTCACATAAATTCGCAATAAAAATCCAATCTTTCTTCATTGTACAATACACAACATGATCAGAATCCGAACATCATAAAACGACAATAAAAGAAACGTAAAATGATGAAATCACAGCAAACAACAAGCACCAAAGAGAGGACTCACAGCATTACGGAGCTCAGGACCGAGCTGTTGAATAACGAGAGCGAAGCTGCGAGAGACCTTGTGAAGCATAGTATAGCAGAAAGCCCAATGAGGCTGCTGTGGGATCTGCTTCTCCAGGTTCCTCGCAGCCATTTTGAGCTTCAAAAGAGGGTATATGTCATCTGGGTGTTTCAGCATCGCCCCCAAACTACCCATTTTGCGATCTCACTCCAATCAGAGAACCCAAATCCCACAATCTCAAACAGAGCACGAGAGGAAGAGGAAGAGCTTGAACAAGTGAGAGACGAAGTGGGGAATATTTGGAGATACAAATAGAGAGGAGGTGGGCTGGTCCAAGGTGGCGTCCTCGACCTTGGAAAATAATGGGAATTAAAAATAGGAGTCGGAGAAAGTCGTTGATGATGAGCTCTCTCTCTCTCTCAATCTCTGCTCACACTGTGATTCTCGTTTTTGTTTTTGTGGGTGTTTTTTAATATATTAGAGGCATGTAAAAATCCAATGTTCTAAAACGAGGGCTCCTAGACCGTATAAGGAGCGCGTAAGCGTTTGGAGGTGGGTTACCACCACGTTTTTTATTTATTCGGTCGTTTATGGCATGGCGGCCGTCTAGGCAGTACATCTTGTTTTTCAGCGGTCGTACCGGTCAAAATCTGTAGACTTTTAGAAAAAAAAATATTAAAAGGTAGTAGAAATAAAAGAATTTCATAAATATTTTATTTTTGATGATCACACGGAAGAAGAAGAAGGAGAAATTAATATTGAGTTTGAGTCTGAAACTGAATAAGTTAGTGAAACATTTGGAGAAAAAGAACTTGAGATTTAGTCTTGCATTTGTTTTACAATTTACTTTTTGTTTTAATATTTTTGTACGGATTTTGAATTTAAATAATTTTGAGTTTAGACTATTTAATCGTCTAGGAGGTAGTTGTCCACCTACATACTATTGGAGATGAAAGATCACACACCTAAAAAGTGACAAATAAAATATAGATTATAAGTTGGTGGATAATACCCAATTATACCAAGGCCTTTTGTGATTAAAACCCAACACATGTGAAGTGGCTACGATGGGACAGTATCGGTACAGTTGGTCCACAGGCCACGCTTGTCGCTGTTTAACGTGGTATCAGAGCAGACCTCTCTCCAGTCGCGCCTCCAATATGTCGTAAGCCCGAATTGGGTGTCACTTTGTCATGAGCCCAAGATGGGTGTCATTATCATGCTATCAGAGGGTTTCCGATTAGATGGTCAATAAGTGTCGTTGGTTACTGGACCTTGGTTTATTTCGTCTAAGTATGTGGGATGTTAATTTGTCACGTACATACCTAAAAATTAGGTTACACGTGAGGGGGCGTGTTGGAGAGGAAATATCACACATCTAAGAAGTGACAAATAAAATAGAGATTATAAGTGAGTGGATAATACCCAATTGTACCGATGCTTTTTGTGATTAAAACTCAATACATGTGATGTGGCTAAGTTATGACAATATCGGTACAGTTGGTCAACATGTTACGTTTGTCGCTGTTTAACACATTCCGCTTAGCACTTTTTCGAATCTTGTGAAAATCAAATCTTTCTCTAAAATAAAAATGGCTGGTAGAGGATGGTGATGTGTTGAAAGAGACGTGAACTTTGTGTTTTGTAGTTGAAAAGAGAGAGAGAGAGAGAGAGAGAGAGAGAGAGAGAGAGAGAGAGGCAAGGGCATGATTTGTTTGACGAGGAACAGCGGGCAAGCCTCTACCTAACCTGCTGCAACAGTATGACTTTAAAAGAGTTTGGGTTGTATTAATAGAGACGTATATATTAGGGGTGGCATTCGGTTTAAACGGTTCAGTTTTGGGTTCAAACTGAAAACTAAACTGAAATTAAATTTCGGTTCGATTCGGTTCGGTTCACTGTTCTCGAATATGACAAACTGAAAACCGAACCGAACTGTTTGGTTCGGTTCGTCTCTTTTCGGTTTTTTTTTATTTGAAATTTTATAAATTTGAAAAAAAAACTGAATTACTGAATGATGTATAGTTCCATTTGACTATTTGAGGATCTAAACTTTTTTCTTACCCTAAAACAATCATTTCTAATAATCAAAACATTATGATTTTACACAATTTATAGTTTCATACACCATAAAAACACAAATTTAAAGTCCAAACTTCAAAGTAAATTGAGTTCACCAAAGTCCAAATAAACATGAAATTTTAAAGTCCAAACTTCAAAATAAATTGAGTTCACCAAATTCCAAATAAACATGAAATTTTTCATAACAAATGAGTCTCTTTGTGAGTGCCATAATCCCTCATTCATCAATTCTCAAGACCATGAAGTGGTGTTTGGTGTCAACACATCATTCCAAACATTTCCCACCACCACATTTGAACATGACTCCTTTCGTAATTCTACATCCAATATTAATAAGAGAAACATCACATATTAGAAAATACAAAAGTATGATATATATAAACTTTAAAACATCGAAATTAGAAACATCAAATGTTATCTTCAACAACTTCATGACATATTTCAACCTCTTCCGTACTGAGCTCATGACTTATGACAACATTATCATTCGTAATCCAATTTTGAACACATTATCAACGCCTCCACCATTTTAGGACTTAATGAAGCACGATATGGATCAATCACCCTCCCACTAGTGCTAAAACAAGACTCCGAAGCTATAGTGGAAACGGGAATAGCTAATACAAAGCAGTCAAACATCCTAGAATAAGAATCAATAAAACAATGGGGCAAGTTCAACCATGCACGGATCAAAAAATTACCTGCAATAACTTTCCACCAGCAGCAGAAGATCGTAATCCATTATTAATCATGAAACTGGTTCCAATTAAAAGAGTGGTGGAGATAGGGTCTGCACATGTAACCAACTTCATTATTAATCATGAAACTGGTTCCAATTAAAGGTTTGCTTATTGGAACAAGATGGCACTAATGAAAAAAACCTGTGAACATAGCAATTACAAACAAGAATTATAAGGTTGTAACTTATATTAATCCAACAAGATTAAACAGAAACGGAATGGGATTATCAACTTGCATTTGCACTCCATAATTGAACTTTTGTTCTTCTGGGAATTCATCTTGGCTACCATATTGATTTATCAAATTTTCAAATTAATTAAGCATATGATAATATCTATACCCAAATACAAACCACGCCAAACTTCAACCTTTGTCTTCCATTTCTTCAACTACAGCTCTTCACCAACAACCCACCAAAATTAACACCAGGATTTTACTCTCAAACAACTGAAGTTAATTAATAATGACCTCAACTCACCCTCTAATTAAATCCAATTGAGGCAAAGGCATGAATCACAAGTCTGCATCCAAAGAGAACTACTCCAAACTGAAACCTTTCTCTCCCGCTCCTCTGCTCTTCAAGGCCTAGATTCTGAAATTATAAAGACTCTTTAATTCCCTATCAAATAAGTTAACCCAAAATAGAAGCTTGGATCAAGAATTCAAAACCACCACCACATATGGTGGTGACGGTGGTGATATTGGAATCTTACAATAATGTAGAAATTTCATGCATTTCTCATTCACAGAGTTCAGATTTATACAATAGTGCAAGCAATTACAATATGTCTCATAAAGAGGTTCTGTAACAATTTGAATCCGAGAGATATGATAATGCTTGAGATTAAGCTATGTCTAATTGCAGATACAGAATATAATAACATATTCAATACAGTAGAGGAATTACAGGGATTCACATTTTGCTTATCAAGAAAAATACAAAATCTCCAAACTGAATTACGAAGAAAACTACTTACCCATACCAATAGAGGAGGAAGAGTGGATCTTCTACAGAGTAGTGAGTAGCCCAGGTGAAGCCATGGACTCG
The DNA here is from genome assembly GCF_933775445.1 of Argentina anserina. Lineage (NCBI taxonomy): Eukaryota > Viridiplantae > Streptophyta > Magnoliopsida > Rosales > Rosaceae > Argentina > Argentina anserina. The sequence continues at coordinate 7,626,746 of NC_065873.1, read as the reverse complement.
GCTAATGCCAGAGAACTCGACAGATCAGAGAAACCCAGGACATAGAAATTGAATTAAAATGGGACTGAAATCAAGAAATTGAGAGCTATTAGTTTAAAAGGAAAGAATTTGAGAATATTTAGAGATTAATATCGGAGAAGCAAATCACCTTAGGAGTTAGGATGGTAGAGAAGTGGTGTCGGCCGTGGTGCGGTGGACTGGTGAACCGTGGTTGATGGCTGCGAGCCAAGCGACTCAGAGAGGCGTGAGTCTTGAGATGAGAGAGCAGCTGAGCAGAGATCAAGTGAGGCTGAGCGAATCCTTTCGCTTTAGGTTTGAGGCGGAGTGAGACTGACTCAAGTGAGGCGAGGGTTTTTTCCAGTTTGATATATACATATGTAACACGACGTCGTTTTACGAGTTCAGTATTAGGTTCGGTTCGGTTCAGTTAATTCGGTTCGGTTAGACCACTGAACTGAATTTTTTCCGATTTTTTCGGTTTTTTTTTTCAGTTCGGTTTTTTTTGTCAGTTCAGTTTTTTTCGGGTTCGGTTCGGTTTTTTCGGTTCGGTTCTCAGTTTTTCGGTCGAAAGTGCCACCCCTAGTACATATAGTTCAAGTAGGAGAGTTAGTCTTTCTCACTTGGCCTTCTAAGAGAAACTGAAATTTTAGGGGTAGGTCGATATGCTTTTGAATACATGGCGGCATGCCAGATGTCACAATTTCATAGAGGTACAAAGAAGAGAATAGAGAAATGGGGATAGAGGATCAGCTGCGAAGGATTAGCTACCAACTTATCCTTATTGAGATTTCTGTCAATAATGTATGAATTTATTATGGTTTTGCTTGCAAATACATGAGAGTCGATTGTTATATTTTGGCAAAAATGTTGTTGTTGGTTGACTTGGTTCTGGAGGGTTAAGCTGATGCGGCGAACACATCACTCACACTTTCTTACTGAGGATTTTAATCAAAATAAGTGAATGCAAAAGTTCTGATAAAAGTAGTGTTTTTCCTCTAGGTTTTATTAGGATGACTTTCGCAAATAGGCGCGACGACCTTTATTATGGAACAATTGAATGTGATTCTAGAATATCGTTGGTTTAAGTTTGTGTAATGGGTGGGTCAACACATCCGCCTAAGTTTTTCCTTCATCTATTAATTAAAATAAGCAAGTATTGATGTAGGATGAAATAATTATGTATTATTGAATGATATGGGGGCATATATATAGGCATTTACAAAACCACAATCCCGTAGGATTCGGAGTTCTAATCTATTACGGAGATGCTAATCTATCTCCTAACAGGAAACCTATTAGGCTAAGACAGACACAAGGGTAGAATAGTAATTCTCCCGGAACACTCCCCCTTGTGTCGCATGCCTAGGTTGCATGGCGCACAACGTTGCCTCGGTAAAAACCTTGTCAAGCAAAACAAAAACTTATTGGGTAAAACAAAAGCTTGATCGAAGGAAAAAAGAGCACAACGCACCAACTACTTAAAGATCTTAACATGTGATGTAGACTCCCCCTGAAGTCTACCAAATTTTAGAGTTCCGATAAACAACGCATGCCAATGCTCTTCACATGTTTCACAAAAGTAGATTTAGGCAAAGACTTGGTGAACAAATCCGCAACATTGGATTCTGAACTCACTTGATTGATCTGAACATTCAAGAACTTCTGTTGTTGAACATTGTAGAAGAACTTGGGCGAAATATGCTTGGTGTTGTCTCCCTTGATAAAACCTAACTTTGTCTGCTCTATGCAAGCAGCATTATCTTCATAAATGCACGTAGGTTGATCAATTGTAGAGACTAATCCACAAGAATCACGGATATGGCGAAGAGTGATCGTAGCCAAACACATTCTTTAACTGCTTCATGGAGAGCGATGATCTCCGCGTGATTCGAAGAAGTAGCAACAAGAGTTTGCTTCGTGGATTTCCAAGATATCGATGTATTCCCAATGGTAAACATATAACCTGTTTGAGAACGAGCCTTGTGCGGGTCAGAGAGGTACCATGCGTCGGCATAACCAACTAACAAGTTGTTTGGAGTCTTTGCATCGGTGGAAGGAGCTGCACGGGACCGGTTGCTGCGCTCGGCACCGTGCACGGTCTCCACGCCATGGCGGCCGGAGGCATTGCTGCGGCGTACGGCGGCAAGGCCGGGGTCGGCGACGGCGGTGGTGTGGGGAGATACCGTGGCGGTGTTCTCTCTGCAATAGGGGTAGAACAATCCCATGTCAAGGGAACCTTTCAAGTACCGAAACAAATGCTTGATTCCTTTCCAATGATGTAGCGTAGGCGCGGAGCTAAATCTAACTATAAGTTCACTGCGAAAGATATGTCCGGTCTAGAGCATTGAGCAAGATACAATAGTGCCCCAATCGCACTAAGGTATGGAACTTCAGACCAAGAACTTCTTCATCATCGTCTTTAGGACGGAATTGATCCTTCTTGATATCTAGACTTCGGACGACCATGGGAGTAGACAATAGACTGCATAGATCCATATTGAAACGTCGAAGCATCTTCTGCGTGTAATTTGACTGATGCACTAAGATGTCGTCGGCCCTATGCAGAAGCTCAAGGCCGAGACAGAATTTCGTCCTCTCTAGGTCTTTCATCTCAAATTCCGACTTCAAATAAGACACGTCTCTTCAAATAATATCTTACATCGGCCAACGGAGAGGGGGTGATGCACTTTATATGTACATGCACACCTCCATCTAACATGAGACTTTTTTGGGGGCTTAATGGCTTTGGAGGAGATTAGAACTCCGAAATTTAAGCTTGCTCGAGCTCCCAGGATGGGTGACCTACTGGGAAGTTGCTCGTGAGCTCCTAGAAACAAAACCGTGAGGGCTATGCCCAAAGCGGACAATATCGTGTTATGGCGGAGCCGGTCCTGGGATGTGACACAATAGAACCACGTTAAACTAATACCAAATTAATTAATAACCTCGCTAAAATAATACTTTTTCCGGTCCTGATTCGGAGCTAACGTGCTAAATTAATATTTCGCTAAATTTATAAAATAATAGAAATTTGATAATTCATATAGACCCTATTAAATATATAAATTAATAATGAAATAATTTATATAATAAATTTTACATTTATGAGGATTTCTTTAAACATTTGTTGATTTAATTATTATCAAATAAAATAATACAAGACATCGGACAACATAATATTTTGAACAATGGTATCTGTGATAAATCCAAGAATGTGGTGCATGAACAAAAATTAAAACTTTTTTCTTTGAAAAATTGATAGAAAAAATTTATTATACCTTGATAAATTAATAAGTTATTAATTAATTGATAAATTAATATATTATTCATTTATCGATATGATAATATCTTGCTAAAATAATAAATTTCTTCAGTCCCGAACATATTAATTTATAGAGATTTTACTGTATATAGCATATTGGAGATATGAATAAGTTTGCATAAGGACTCGGGCAAAACCCATAAAACCTATGAATAAGTTTGATTGTAAACACCAACTTTGCAAAATTCAAATGACACCATGATAAACCTTAGAGCCTCCAAACCAGTGGCGGCCCATGGGCTGTGCAATAGCACAGGGCCTCAAATTTGTGAGAGCCTCAAAAAAATTTTAATCTTACTTATAGTTAGAAAAGAGTCACTAGTTACAAAGTTACTCAATAGTTCAATTGACCAATGCTTTCGTCTTCTAAATGTGGCGAGCTGGGTTCGAATCACCTTACTAATATTTTTTCACTCAAATTTTTTTTAATCTTTTTTTTCACATGATCTCAACCCATAAAACACTCAAAAAGATATTTTCTACTGAAAAAAACCTCTTATGCTATTCCCCTATTATGTTTTCCCATATTCACGAAAGGAAAAAAAAACTAATCTAGTGAAATCAATTCAATCATTGCAATCAACAATTCAACATCAATGATTCGAAAGGTAATCTAAAATCCTTACTTATTAGATCTCTTTATTTTGTTAGTTTTTACTTTTTAGTTTCATAGATGTTATATTGGTCTTTTCATCTAGTTCAATTATATAAATATGTGGTTCTCTGATTTTTCTATCATTCTTGAAATCTTACTTGCGATCAACCATGACGCAAGAAAGATTAAATGTTATTTAGCTTTGATTTCAATTGAACATGAGTTTTTAGAAAAGTTTGATTATGAGAATTTGATTGATGACTTAGCATCTAAGAAGGCTAGAAGACTAGTGTTCCAAAAGTAGTAGTATTGCATTAATGAGATTATCATGTTCTTTTGGTAAAATTCTGCTTTTAGTTAGTAATTTTTTAATGACTTTTATTACTCCTAAATCTCAAGGCAATCAGACATGTTTTTATGGATAACATGGCTTATGTTTTTACATTTGTGCTTGTTGCAGCTAGATTTGAGGTCTAAAACTTAGATTTCTCTTAAAGCCATGTAAACAGCGATTATGTACTTATGTTTTGTAAACATAGGATATGAGAATACCCCTTTTTTGAAAATTTAGTGTAGTGTTTGTTTGTTTTTTTTTCTATTAGAAGTAGGAAGGCCTCAATAAGTAAGTCGCACAGGGCCTCACAAAACGACGGATCGGCCCAGTTCCAAACCGAGTCTAGTCAACTTGAGGAAAAGTATTTCATGCAGATTAGATTGAAATAGTAGATCAACAAGGCATATCAATTGGGAATTCGCCATAGATACATGTTAAGCGAGCTAAAATCACTTCTCGCCAGCCCGCTTTTCAAGAACCTTGCTTTTCATGATCAAGTCGATCACCTTCCCCGACACCCTCAGCATGTTTGCGGCAAGCCGGTGCCATCGTACTTCTAGGAGAAATGAAGAGAGAAGGGAGGAGAAATTGAGAAAGGAGGAGGCTTTGGGTTGTGAATGTTTGCAAGTTTTATATCAACCGTTTGATTTAGTGCATTTAGATCTAACGACCTTTAACCGTCTGTCCCTTTTTGTCACTCAAAATCGGTCCCGCAGGTGAGCTGGACTGTGTTGACCATTACCAATAATCCATTGTATACCTTCCTGATGTAGAACAGATGACACAAAGAATTGAGGAGCAAATGAACCGACGCACGAAAGGGAAGGCCGGTACTGTTCATGTTTGGGCTACGAGCTCAGAATATGGCGAATGATACCTTTCATATATCAAACTCGTAGTTTCGCCACGATGTGAGAGATTTTTCAGGCATCTGACGTCGTTTAGGCCCTCAAAAATAACTTTTAGTGTTTTCAGATTTTATTTTAAAATTTATTTGTTTTGAATTTTATTTTATTTTAACCCATGGACTTGATTAGACTTTTGTTAGCGCCCTAGGGTTTCGTTTTAGTATTTAAGCTACCTCTTGTAGTTGTATGAGACATCTTTCATATTATAAAACTTTTGAGTTCTCTCAATAGTCCTAGTGGATTCTAGAACTTCTCGTGGATTCGAGAAACCCTAGTTTTGGGGATTCAAGGCTGTCGTTGGTGGATTCCAACGGGTTAGTTCCGCTGCATTAGTTGGTACCAGAGCAGGTTATTTTCCTGGTGGTTTTAAATTTGTATTCAATGGCTGATCAACCTGTTACGAAGGGTGAGTTCAATGCTCAAATAACTGAGTTGCAAAATCAGATTGGTCAGATTTTGGTGTTGTTAGGCCAAAAAAACAACAACAACAACAACAATAACAATTAATCAGAAAACATAAAGAGGATGATGGCTCTGAGTCGGAGGGAGAAATTTCGGTTGCTGGTAGTATAATCCGATTAATCAAACTAATTATAAGATGAAGGCTGGAATTCCAACTTTCTCAGGGCATCTGAAAATTGAGGATTTCCATGATTGGCTGGTAGAAGTTGATAGATTCTTTGATATGATGGAGGTGCAAGAGACGAAGAGAGTAAAGATGGTGGCCTTTAGATTTAAGAGTAGTGCTGTTGTGTGGTGGGATACGTTACAACAACAACGTCTGAGGCAAGGAAAGAAACCAGTTCAAACATGGCGGAGAATGAAGCAACTCTTAAGGGATTGGTTTCTACCTGCAGATTATGAATAAATACTCTATTGCATGTACATAGACTGTGTGCAAGGCAATAGAACAATAGATGAATATACTCATGAGTTTCTGAGGCTAGTAGAACGTAATAAATTGAGGGAGTCAAAGGCTCAACAGGTGGCGAGGTATTTGAGTAGATTAAGACCTTCCATTCAGGAGAGAATCAGACTGTAGACTGTGTGGACTGTAGCTGCAACTCAAAATTTAGCATTAATGGCTGAGATTATGGAAAAGGCGAAGAAACCTTTCTACTCATCCAAACGAGGAAGGCATAATCCTACATATGAGAGGACTATCATTCATATCAAGACAGGAGAAAGTAGCAAAGCTGCTGAAAAGTCCAGAAATCTTAATCAGACCGGGAACCCTAATCAAAACCAGAAGAAGAATCCTTATACTAAGCCTTTTGGAGATATTTTTTATCGTTGTAAGAAACCTGGTCATTGTTCTAATGTTTATCCATACAGAAAGAAGATGAATTTAGTAGAGAATGAAGGAGAGAACGATGAAGAGGAAGAGTATAGAGAAGATGATGATTATTGTGGGGCTGAGTTTGCTATCGAAGAAGGGCTGGAGAAAGTTACTTTAGTGTTACATAGAGTCATGCTGGCACCAAGGGAGGAAAGCCAACGACACAACATATTTCGCTCTGCTTGCTAAGTGAATAACAAGGTATGTGAGATAATTGTAGACAATGGAAGTTGTGAGAATTTTGTGTCGCAGAAGTTGGTAGAGTTCCTATTTCAATTGGGAAGGACTATCATGATGAGGTTATGTGTGATGTGATTGATATGGATACTTGTCATCTACTATTAGGAAGGCCTTGGCAATATGATCTGGATGTTACTCACAAGGGTAGGGATAATGTAATGTTGTTTACCTTGAATTAGCACAAGATTGCGATGACTCCCACAAGCACTTCTACCGGTTCCAGAAAGGAGACTTCGAGTTTCCTTACCATTATCAACTGTGAGTAGGAGATGAATGATGCATTCAAAGAATCCAAAACCATTTTTCCTTTAGTGGTTAAGGGTTTAATGGCAGCAGAGAAGCAATGTGAGGAGGTTCCTAAGGAGGTATTGGAGGTGTTGGAGGGGTTTAAAGAGTTAATTTATGTTGAGATCCCCAATGAACTTCCTCCATGAGGGACATCCAACATCAGATCAACTTTATTCCAGGAGCTAGCTTACCAAATCTGCCACATTACAAAATGAGCCCTAAGGAGTGTGAAATATTACGGGAGATTGTTGAAGATCTGTTGAGGCAGGGATTCATTAGAGAGAGTATGAGTCTATGTGCATTCCTGGTCTTGTTGGTGCCTAAGACAGAAGGAACATGGAAGATGTGTGTGGATATCAGGGCTATTAACAAGATAACTATCAAGTACATGTTCCCTATTCCACGTCTAAAAGACATGCTTGATGAGTTAAATGGGTCGAAGCCTGGAGATGAGTGGAAAACATCATTCAAGACCAAGGATGGGTTATATGAGTGGCTAGTGATGCCATTTAGGTTGTCCAATGCCCCTAGCACTTTTATGAGGCTTATGAACCAGGTTCTTCGTCCATTCATTGGATCTTTTGTTGTTCTTTATTTTGATGACATTCTTATTGATAATAGAGATAAGAAGGAGCATTTGGAACATGTAAGCAGGTTCTAAAAGTGCTGCAAGCTAACAAGTTGTATATTAACCTGAAGAAGTGCACTTTTTATACCAACAAACGACTGTTTTTAGGGTTTGTGGTTGGAGAAGATGGTATACAGGTTGATGAGGTTCTGTGTATGCAATTAGAGAGTAGCGAGCTCCTAAGACAGTTTCAGAGGTGAGGAGTTTTCATGGTTTGGCTACTTTATACAGGCGTTTTGTGAGGGATTTTAGCTCCATCACCACACCAATCACTGAATGCATGAAGAAAGGTAAGTTTCATTAGAGTGAGGAACAAGAGAAGAGCTTTGCGCTTATCAAAGAGAAGCTTTGTACTTGACCAGTTTTAACTCTCCCTAATTTTGACATAGTATTTGAAGTTGAGTGTGATGCTAGTGGGGTTGGAGTAGGAGCTGTGTTATCTCAAGAGAAGAGGACAGTTGCATTCTTCAGTGAGAAATTAAGTGAAGCTCGCCAAAAATGGATTACTTATGACCAGGAGTGTTATGCCGTGGTGAGGGCTCTACGGCAATGAGAGCATTATTTGATTCAAAGGGAGTTCGTTTTGTTCACTAACCATCAGGCTTTGAAATTCCTAAATAGCCAGAAGCATGTGAACCAGATGCATATTAGATGGATAACGTTTCTACAGAAATTCCCTTTTGTGATCAAGCATAAATCTGGAACTCTCAATAAGGTAGTAGATGCATTGAGCAGGCGAGCTAGTTTGTTGGTTACTTTATCCAAGAGGTAATCGGTTTTGAATTTTTGAAAGAATTATATGAGACAGATTATGACTTTAAGCAGGTATGGGAGCAGTGTGTCATTAAAAAACAACCAGTTGCTAGTGAATGATATATGTTTCGAGGAATTCAGTTGTGTGTGCCCATCTCATTTCTTAGAGAGAAGTTGATCCGAGACTTGCATGGAGGAGGTTTAAGTGGCCACCTGGGTAGAGATAAGACAATTGCAAGCTTAGAGGAACGCTAATATTGAACTCATTTGAAGCGGGATGTCGGTAATATTGTGAGGAAGTGCTATATTTGTTAGGTTTTTAAAGGTCAGTCCCAAAATATTAGTCTTTATATGTCTTTACCAATCCCTGATGATATTTGGTAGGATGTTTCTATGGATTTTGTGTTGGGACTGCCACGAACCCAACGAGGTGTGGATTTTGTTTCGGTTGTGGTGGATATGTTTTCCAGATGACTCATTTTATCGCTTGCAAGAATACTGCAGATGCTGCAAACATAGCTAAACTGTTTTTCAGGGAGGTTTTTCGTTTGCATGGAGTGCCTAAATCTATTACTTCTGACCGTGATACAAAATTCTTGAGCCACTTCTGGATTACTTTGTGGAAACAGTTTGGCACCACATTGAAAATGAGTACTACTGCTCACCTACAAACAGATGGGTAGACTAAGGTTACCAACAAGAGTTTGGGAAACATGAAACGAAGTGTGTGGGGAGATAGACCTAAGAGTGGGATCTTGCTTTGCCCCAGATTGAGTTTGCTTACAACAGTTTTGTGCATAGTGCTCTTGGTAAGTCGCCTTTTACTGTGGTTTATACCTCTGTTCCAAGACATGTGGTTGATTTAGCCAAAGACAACCTAGTGTTAGTGAGGCTACTATTAAGATGGCTGAAGAGGTTTAGACTGTTCGTGAGGAGATAAAAAGAAAAACTAGCAAAGACAAACGCCAAGTATAAATCTACAGCTGACAAACACAGGCAAGTGAAAGTGTTTCAGGAGGGCGATTCAGTCATGATTTTTCTGCAGAAAGAGAGGTTTCCAGTTGGTACTTACTACAAGCTAAAGCCAAAGAAGTATGGTCCATTCAAGGTACTTCAGAAGATTAATGATAATGCGTATGTTATTGATTTGCCTGCTTCTATGAGAATTTCCAATTCTTTTAATGTTGCTGATATGCATGAGTATCATGAGGATGAGTCCGTTAGTGGTGATAATAACTCGGGGTTGAGTTCTTCTGAAGTAGAGGAGACTGATGTAGAACAGATGACACGAAGAATCGAAGAGCAAATAGATCGACGCAAGAAAGGGAAGGCCGATATTGTTCATGTTTGGGCTACGAGCTCAGAATAGGGCGAATGATACCTTTTCAGAAATCAAACTCGTAGCTTCACCACAACGTGGGTGCTTTTTTGGGCATCCGACGTCATTTAGGACCTCAAAAACAGCTTTTAGTGTTTTCCGATTTTATTTTGAAATTTATTTGTTTTGGAATTTATTTTATTTTAACCCATGGGCTTGATTAGGCTTTTGTTAGCGCCCTAAGGTTTCGTTTTAGTATTTAAGCTACCTCTTGTGGCTGTATGAGACATCTTTCATATTATAAAGCTTTTGAGTTCTCTCAATATTCCTGGTGGATTCCAGAACTTCTCGTAGATTCGAGAAACTCTAGTCTTATGAATTCAAGGCTGTCGTTGGTGGATTCCAACGAGTTAGTTCAGCTGCATTACTTCCAGTAAGATAGATCTATTATCTAAAATTCATTTCCACACAGCAGTATAATAACCAGATTCTTACAATCCACTAGTCATCAATGGACTTACCACCGAAACATTCTTCTTCCAATCCTCACTATTGAGAGGTAGTAACTAGGATGGTAGAGTCACTTTCAAATGTTTCAATGTCAATAACCATTTAACTTTGATGAAACTTTAAAGCATATTTTTGTAGAAAAAGACTTATGACCTTGTTTGAATGAGGTAAGAGTTGAGATTATCCTATCATTTTTGGTCGAAAGTTGATATATTATCAGCACTATCGAAATAGTTAAAAAAAAAGAAAAGAAAGACTAAAATCATCTTTACCAGACTCTCTATTATAGCTTTTTAGCTATTTTGGAGAGCATGTTTAACTTTCTATAAAAATTTGAAACTCCACCAGACTTTCTATTATAACTTTGCTTTTAACTTTGAGTTATCACACTCGAAATTTTTTTCTAGAATGATAGCTCAAAATTAAAACATTCCTTTTATGAAATTATATATAATTTATAATTAAATTTAAATATATTTTAGGCATGTAATTAATATTTTGAATTCAAATAGAAAGAACTGATGCAGACGTATTCTAAATTGACTAGCAAAATGACTTTTAAGCTATTTTAACTAAAATATAGCTAGCATTGCTAAAGATGCTCTAAATAGTTATAAAATATACCATTTTATCTAGGCATTTCTAGTGGAAGAAGTTTCTAGGCATAAATGAATGAAATTTTTACTTTTTAGTTTCAATATGCTCAGGATCAAAATCATAGTTTAATCCCAGGTACACATTCTGGTATTTTGATAGTGCATAAACTTTTATTTATTTTATTATTATATTATTAACATTAAATTACTCGGATAAATGAATATTGGCCCAAGACACCTTTAGGCCCCATTTGGTTAACAGAAAATCATTCAATGGAAAATGAATTCATTTCAATTTTCATCTCTTGGTGTTGTTTGGTTGTTATTTGATATTGGAATGAAAATAAAAAAAGTGATTTGACTGGAAATTGACTCCCTCTTAATCCTGAAATGAATTACCTACCTAAGGGTGAGATTTCATTTCCATTCTCATCGATAAAGACTAATTTTATTTTAAATTGTATTTTATTTCCTTATAAATGAGTTTTAATAAAAATTTTGATTAAATATTCCATTCTAATAACTTACCAAAATAATTTCAAATTGCAATATATTCCAAACACACATGAAATTGATGGAAATACAAAAACTTATTCCATTCCAAAATAATTTGCAAAAGAAAATAATTCATTTCCATGTCTCGACATTCTTGTCAACCAAACAGGGCCTTATAAAAATTTTGCTAAAAACTAGACTAAAGAGCAATTTCTTTATCCTAATATACAGAATAACCCCTACTCTTCATTTAAATGATTCTAACTCAAATTTACCAATCATTAATCCATAATATATTCCATCATTAAGATATGCTCAAGAGATGTTATTTGGTGTAGTTTGTGGTATAAACTACGGTTGAACTGTTATGACACTACAACTTCATATGTTAAGTTGTTAATGTCAATGGATATTTAACCACGTGTAGAAAATTGATGTCCGATACTGTGACTTGAGCTGTTTTAAGTTATAGGGTATTTAACCACGGTTGGGGCAATCTGTCTCTAGCAATATTTACTAGACCAAGGATGATTGTTTGGAATCTCTTGAATAATAAAAACAAGACAAACTCTAGCACAATGATCCGGTATAAAGAAATGCGAATATCCTGAAAATAATTATTTTGAAGCTACATATAGATGGAGCCTTACCCTCTCAAGGAGGTCATGTCGATTACGAGTAAGTTATGGCTAACTTGAATTGCTCCATTTTCGTCAAGTTACTTTGTAATGTTTAGTTACATAGAGAGTGGTATCATTGTGTTATTTGTGTATAAATAACAAGAATGATTCTATACATAGTAAAAACAAAGGATACAAAATATTGTGTCATCCCTACGCGAAGTTAGAGAGAGAAGTGAAAATGTTCAAATTATTATCACTATCGACATGATGTTATCATGCAGTACTTTATGCTTCAATGCACTTTGTTCTTCTCCGGCGATGGCGGAGTCACTTGCTATCAGATTGGGGGTAATTATGGGGATTGAATTGGGGCTTGAGAGGGTCTGCATTAAGTCAGATTCCCTCCATGTTATTTCCTGCATTAAATCCATACGATCTTGTAAGGACTGGCCCTTGTTTCCTCTAATGGAAGGGATCAGGAGAAGAGCTGGGTTTTTTTGATGCCATTACCTGGGTTGGTGTCCCCGTGAAGTGAATAGAGCTACGCATATGGTAGCTTTGCTTACCAAGTCGAAGGTGGGTCTTTACCTATGGGCGGAAACGTTGCCACTTTGTTTATCCAATGTTCTACGAAGTGATGGCTTGCCGGGGCCGCCTATGATGGAGGAGGGAGCAGCATAGGGTCTGCTCTCTGTCCAATTTTTTGTTGTTGAGCTACTCAGTCTATATCTCTTTCTTTTTATAGATTGAGCTAATTGTTTTGCTTCCATGTTTCTGCATTGTATTATTTGGGCTAGCCTACTTTGGGCATTGCCTGTCTTAATGAAGTATCATTATCCAAAAAGAAAAGAAAAAGAAGTCTCTCTGTCACTCCATCCATTTTAACACTAAAACTTGTTCTCCAAAGTCCAAATGGTATCCTCAAGATTCGCATCTTTAACTATGTAGCCTTCCACAAGATCCTTCACCAGCTTTAATTCTGCAGGTGAGATGCCCACAACAGTAACAGTGTTTGCCTATTTTTTGCAAATAGAAAATTGTTCAGCTCACAAACTCCATTTTATCTGAGGTGCAAAGACCATGTTAAAAATTGCGAGCATATTTGTCTATATAAACATATCAAAAGAACAATGACCCTTACGTTAATGAACACATCACAACTCAATTTGCTTGCAAGTGCCTGCATCCAAAGTTAAATCATAGTCAGCTGAAAGACCTAAAAATCTGAGTACCTAGAGATCTATTTCTTCAAAGGGCTTGATTATGGTGACTAGAGTTGATGACGTTCTCAAATCTAGGGATCCTCTTTTCTAATTTTCATATTTTAGGTTTGAGGAGTGAGATTTGCGCTGGGTTTGGGGGTTATTGGGTTAGATACCAAAAATAATAACCTAGGGGTATTGAAGGCACTACAGAGAGTGAGGTGGATTCACGTGGCATGTCAATTTGCCTAGTCAGCAATTTAGCACTCAAATTGAATAAATAGATGACATAATTATCAGATTGTTCGAATTTAGAACACATAAAGAGTGATCAGTTGAAATTGAAACTTGAAGAAATAAACTGTCGAGTTTGTGAAAGTACGAGGAGTGACCAGTATTTTGTCATATTTTTTTTTAGTGGGAAGAAGCTAATATGTACACACTTTTAGGCTGTGTTTGTTTTACGGAATGTAACCCATGAAAAAGGAAAGCCTTTGCTTTCCTGCGTTTGAAATCCCAAGTAAAAAGAGCAGGAAAGGAAAGTGAATCCCAATTTGAAGGAAAATATGGCGGAAACTGCTTCCCTCCACCCACCCAAAGGATTCTCACTTTCCCTCCCTGGTGGAAAGGATTCTCACTTTCCTTTCCATTCCTTAAAACAAACACAGCCTTAAGGCACGCTTGAGATGTCGTCGCTGTTTAGAGAATTGATCCTGCCACAGCAGCAGATATTAGTAACCCCCCATTCTTTCAGTATCAGAGGAATGAGAAGAGTCAGACAAGGAGTTTTACATAACAGCACACAAACTAAAATGCAGATTCCTCATACTACCCTAAGCTAGCTCCATAACCTTCCTCACGACAAATGAAAGTTTTTGATCAGCATTTTGCATTATTATCCAATAATACTCACCTTCTTGATTCCAAATCTTGAGCAAAGTCCACCATCTTTGGAAGCAGCTTTTGTTCTTTGTTTACAATCACTCAGTCTCGAATCCAATTTTGATATCACAGAAAGCCTATGGTGCTGCTGAAGAATTCCTGGCTTCAGTTTCCCTAAATTTTCCATCTTGGAAATCTGAGTTAGCTCTTGAACATTGTCCTGTTTGGTCTCCTCCTATCGGACTTGCTTTAAAAATAAATACAGATGCTACTTGGAACTCTCAGTCTTTGATCTCGGTGGAGGCTGCTTTGGCTAGAAACTCTGACGGTGTTTTAGTTGGTGGTCTGTTTTCCACCTCTTTTGCTCTCTCTGCTGAAGTGGCTGAAGCTAAAGCTGTTTTGTTGGGTCCTACCCTTGCTCAGTCTCTGGTCATTACATTCTCTTACTTTAGAAGTTGATTGTTTGTCTCTTAGTTCAGCTTTGAAATCCCCTAAGGACTTGGTTTCTTAGTTAGTTGCTCCTTGGATCACTAAAATCGAGAACTCTTCCTTGTCCTTTTCTTCTGTTACCTGGTCGTGGACCAGTCGAAAAGCAATCGTGCTGCTGATATGGCAGCTCATTTAGCTTCTCAGTCGGAGTTAAGTCTGAATTGGATTCAGAATCCTCCTACTCGACTTCATGTTCTTCAGTGTGATGCAGTTAGTGCTCCCCATGAGGGTTTGTTCATGGCCCCTGTTTTGTTATGTTTCTGTTCTGTGTGGTTTATAAAGCTTCTGTTGTAAAAAAAAAAAATAATAGAATCAGTTCCATATAACATATGTTTGTATCATAGGTGACATAATAAGCATGTGATTTCCATAAAACCATATGTATTTGTAATAACTGTTCACCATGAAGCATAAAGTATTTCAATATGTTTCCTGATAAAAGAACATTTTACATTACTATTCCTAAGCCCTTCTTGTTATTTGATAATATAACAAGAAATGATCTGCCATGTGTACCATAGAAGCCGAAACATCAGTTTTCGAAAATAGTTCAAGAAGATTCCAAGCCTTGTCAACAACAATATAAGGATCCCCTGTCCTTCCAGTAATCCAGGCTTTCATGCAACCATTGTCCTGACAGTAATTTAATAATCAATTTCGTGTGGATCAAACCATGTAGCTGACAGTAATTTGATAAGAAAACACGTACTGATTAATCGATTCACTAATTTATAACACAACATAAGAGAATACCGCATTCAGATCACATGAAAAGCCATAATCTTTCAACAACGATTCTACCATCGGCCATACTGCATCCAACTTTATTGCTGCACAAAACAATAAAAACGCTAATAGTCAAATCATAATCTATAAAAACGCTACATATATATAACATGGATGATATATACATACGTACACCACCAGAGACTTAAAGTGTTCTAGTTTATTCTGGACCTAAAAATGGTGAATTTACTTTTAATAGGATTAGAGCCCATTATACATAATGAGGCACATGATGGGAATTTACTCGGGTTAGTTTCTGAAGAAGGTAACACAAGGAAATAGTTTGAATATGAATGATGTATTGAACTGCTAGTTTTTACAACTGAATTATGTTTGTAGCTACAATGGAAACAACTATATATAGACTAGTAAAGCAAACAATACTAAGAAAAGAAACTACACTAAGTAAGCACTAGCTAAGAAAAGATAGCACTAACAAAAGAAGCTGCTGCACTAAGTAAGCACTAAGAAAAGATAGCACTAACAATAACACTAACAATAGCACTAAGTAGACAGCACTAACAATAGTTTCATACGGTGTTTCTAGAAATTAAACGACTCTTTGGATTGGGCTTTGACATTCAATATTGATCTATGTTATATCTAAACCTTTATCCTCACACATCATCAGTACGTTCGGAGTCTGATTTCCCACCTTTTTTTAGAACAATCGAACATTAAGCCATGGTCAGTTTTTGTCATAGGTAGCAAGCTTAGATCGAAGTAGGGTGTTAAGCATACAAGTAAGACATAAATGAATGCAGTAACACAAAACTAGTACAGAAAATGCAAGACTCGAACCAAGAGTATAAGGAAGAATAAAAATAAGAGAGGAAGGTACCTTTCTTTTGAGGAATCCTCTGCATAAAGAAAGGCCAATTCAAGTATGCTGTGTTCACCAGGGTTCTCCATCTCCAAGTGCTTCTTATGAGGGTCGACTGCAAGATCTGCGTCCGACATATGCCTTTTTCATTTCAAAAAAAAGTTGTGGACAGCGGTCGCAGGACACACATTTTTAGTAATGCAGTCTTCCACAACCCTCAAAGGAAGAGAAGAGACATTCCCGTCGTTTAAGATAGTCCTCCTACAAAGGATAGATCAGAGAAAGGCAGAAACGTGAGCTTATGTATATCAAGCTGGGTAAGATAACAGCGCACCATATGTAGGTAACAATTTCGACAATAACTAATCTGGTTTGACAAAACAACAATGACAAGAGCAGACAAGGAAGTTTTTGAAACAACTACCTTGTTGATTCCAAATTTTGAGCAAAGGACACCCTCTTGATCCCCGATTTTGATGAGGATATGCTTCCGACTACCATTGAGGATATCGATTGCCATAGATGGCGGGACAGGAGTTGTTGACAGAAGTTCAAGGACATCCCTAGCTTTGCTAATAACATGTCGATTGATACTCCTTTCGGTTGTCGAGATTGTCATGGAACGCGCAACCTGACAAAATTTCAGCAAATCAACAATGTCATATGTGCATCGAATGTGAAACAAACCCGATCAACAAAGAATAGGGGCAACATTCATACATACCAGATTCAGTGTGCATGATATGTCATACTCTTCCAAAGCCAATTCCACCAGGGGCCAAGCTTCTTGCAACTTTGTAACTGATAAAGAAAAGTCATGGCCGGGCATACTGTAATGGTGTTTGGGGAGAAGATGAATTATAATTCAGAATCACATAGAGATGGTAAATATGTTCAGCGTGAAGAAACCAGTTACAGTATAACAGAGGAGAGGGAGGTACCTGGGATTTCATTAGGGATTGAATAGACCGAGGTGACTTCATGTCCGTTGTCCGTCTCCACGTCGCTCTTTTCGTTGCCGGAAACCTAAAATCTTTCATGCACGAACTGTGGCAAAGAGAACAACATCAAATAGAGAGATGATGAGGCGGTTGTGGGCCATTTAATTTTACATTTTGTTTGGCCGTTCCTGAAAGTCCTTTTATTTACTCTTTAGGTCATATCACATCATTCAGCATTTTAACTGCACAAGGAATTTAATTTTGAAAGTACATCTCTACAACTATAAAGTCTCATTTTTCAAAAATCACCAAAATATATTTTGCCTGAAACACCCTTTTTATTAAACACAATTACACAAAAAGGTTATGTGTTATAAAAATTAAAATAGATGTAACCACAAATAAAATTTGTTTTTCTTCATTTTTACCCAGTAACATTTGTGATAAACGCATCGCATATATACGAGTCTAGTATAAATGAAGCTTTACCCACTCAAGGAGGGGTTATGTTGATTGCGAGTAAATTATGGCTACCTTGAATTGCTCCATAAGGTAGTTTGTGGTGTCTGTCATTGGGTGTAAATGAAAAGAGTGATTCCATACATATAGTAAAACGAAGCATACAAAATACTGTTCCATCCCAACGTAAGCTTCTGAAACATCACATCTTCAGGGGAACTCGTCGATTGATCTGAGCTTTTCGAGGATCAGTTTTTCTTGCTTGGAATCTATTTGATGTGTAGTCAAGTGATCAACGTTTGAAAATGTAATAATTTCTCTATTATTAAATTTTCTGTGTTTTGTAAATATTAGCATGAAAAATAGATATGCAAGAATAGATCTTACAAAATGATTAATGCATTTACCACCGGTTGAAAAGGATACATTCCATATCAGGGTTCTCGGGGAATACAACTGGATACAAGTTCTTGGGCCATTCGCTAAATGTTCTTTGACAGTTGGACAGTTTTCCTCATGAAAATCGCCTACTAATGAGATTCACTCACATCATAGCATATTACTTCATAACGTTGTTTTAATACAAAACTTAAAAGGAGACCTCTCTGTTTCAACAAAAAAAGAACACAAACAACGGGAGACTTATCAAAAATAACCACTCCAAGATGGATTAGAACAAGCTCGCTTAGCTGTGAGATGATTTGGATAGTTGATCATAGTGAGTTAGTGACTATAAAGTTCTAATCACAAGAAAATAATCATGGAGTAAGGTCGTTGTATACGCATGTATATTGGATGCAAGAGAAAAACAATGGATAGAAAGTTTCATAAGGGAAAGTAAAAGGCTATAAACAAATATTATATGACACAATCGAATGACATACCTATCAAACTCATCAATGCAACAAAGTCCTCCATCTGCCAAAACAAGGGCTCCAGCTTCCAACATCCACTCACCTAAATGTGGCACAAACATAGTTTCCTCATTAAGAAGGCCTCCAGCAAAATTTGTATATATGATATGCAGTACTCACCATTGATGCTTTATTTCCTATTGATTTCCAATTAAGTCACAAAAGGATGAAAGACATGTAGATAGATAATTTTCATTAATTTAAAACTCATTATGAAGTTTACATTATATAGGATTCACCACTGATTATACTACAGCTATACAGTTGACAATCTGCATTGAATTCAATAAATACATAATCACACAAAAGAATAACAAATGGAAATCATTTTGGCAGAGAATCAGGCATAATTTAGGAGGAAGATATATTTTCTTTAACACTAACATATCCAATGCAAAGAATAACAAATGAATTTTATAGAAAATTATTTATGGAAGAACAATCTAACGTAACCAGTTCCATAACTACAACATGATGCTTAAGCTGAAGGACCAATTACCTACCACCATCCTTGACTGCAGTGACAGTTAATCCAGCGCTTGTGCTTCCTAGTCCTGTGTTAATAACAGATCGGTTGCTCAACTTTGCAGCAAACTTTAAGAACTGAGATTTTCCAGTGCCTGAGAGTTTCAATAGTAATGGTTACATATAGGTGTACAGCCCAAGAGTTGAACGCAAGGTCACAATGTTGGTGGTGATCCTGAAACATCTCTGTAATTAGACGGTTGAAAGGTGAATGCATGTTTAGTTGTGCGTACATTAAGACTGATATCTATTGAAGCTAGCGGAATGAGATCAAGTAATGTCACAAGAAAAAGAGCAAGTTCTTTGTAATATAAAGAAAATAGGCTTGAGAAGTCACTATTGATGTCATACGCTGAGGTTTAAAATAGTTAAATCAATTATAGAAACGAACCTGGATCACCAACCAAAAGCAAATGAGACTCTCGTCGAACCTTTGTCCCAGAAGCATCAACATGTTGCACGCCTCCAATAAGTGTTAATGCAACTATTTAAACAAATAAAATGTATTTATGAAACCTCTGAAAGGATACAAATAAAAAAAATGAGGGAGCAGAAATTGAAGTATATTAGTAAATGGTAATAAACAGACATATCGAGTAATTTTTTTTTTGGTATAGTCAAAAGATGTTCACAAATTTGTCTAACATAAGACACAATACACATTCCTCTAACATGAGACACAATACACACTCCTCTTTAGACATATCAGTTTTTAACAAAGATTTTGTTTTGAATCCAAATAAAGTAAACAAAAAACAAAATGAGTTGTGGGGAATACCTGCTAGCTTTACAGTAAACAGTCCAAAGATTTGTGGACACATTCCTTTTAGGATGGCATTTCTCCCTGTTCAAGTCTCCAGAAAAAAATGGAGTTATATCGGAAAGAAATGTTAGGCACGGATATATTCCATAATAACATAATTCCATAAAAGAACAGAAGATAGCTGAAGCCAATACACCCTTCAACGCACAGCACAAGGACTACTATTTACCTTTCAAAGGCCTATCTTTGAACTCCAACCAGAACTGCTCAAATTTTTTGATAACATCATGGGGTATATCTATGTCCGATTTCAGCTCATTAGTTCTCATAATTATGAAAGACGAAAGGAATCAATTTCTCTGTATAGAATCAAATGACAAATGTATAAAGATAGGCACAAAAATAATCAAGATTTTGCATTCCAAAACAAGAATATATAAAATTGAAAGCATACCAGAAAATATTTTAGTGTTTCTTCTTCGACTTATTTATTATTTCAAACATTGAATTAGTTTTACCAACCATACAATGGCAATTGAATGACGAGGTATGCTTATATTTTAATATCCTAATGTTGAGTAATATGATTCTCATCTTTCTTAGGGAAGAAGCACAAAGCCTTGTCCAATCAATTACTTGTATCAATTTAACTTTCAATTTTTCTGGTACTTATTCATGTCCTTTTCAATTATACAAGTACACAACTCAATATCAAGCATTATACACCTACAAGATAAAAATATATATATACATATATTCAATTCAGTACTATTTAATTTGTATATGATGTAAGTTAAACAAGGACATATATTATACTTACCTCACGCAATTAGCGACTAATACAGGATCAAGGTCACAACGTACATCTTTTAAGTCTGGAGACCACTTTGCAGTTAATATCCCAGTAACAATTATGTCATTTGCATCGGCATTTAGTTACAATAAATTTGACCATATCAATGGGAATTGATGATATTATGAATTACTTATACCAGGAAAAAATAAGTTGTTGACTTATGCATCTATGGCAGAACTATGAATGAGAGTTGAGAAAACACAATGCAGCCGCAAGTCATAATATTGTTTTGCCCTCGTTGAAGGACTCTAAAGACTAAGACAGCAGAGTAACTGATGGAAACTGATTTCAAAGGTTAAAAGCACTTGGATTTAAGGTCGAGGTTAGCCACTAATTACAATCTCAACTAGTGCTCTATTGACTATTTTGTTTGACCGGGTCAGTTTGGTATTTCTCGATGTTAATCAGAAGTACCTGCAATATGACTTGAAAAGACAAACAATATAGAAATTACACTTCTTTTTCTTGCCATCTGGCACAATTTCGGGACTTCCTCGCTCATAGCACTCTTTTCATATTGCTATGTTTTCAGTAACTTCATTTTGAGCATCACTGAACAGTATTGTATTACTTTAATAGATCAATCAATATCTGGTAATCTCATTTCAGTCCTAAAAATAAAAAGAGAAAAAATAAGAACCTTAAGAGGACGTGTCTACTATCCAAAAGGGTATAATTACTTCTTCGCAAATGGTACAACTGCAACAATTTCTTCGCAGAAATGACATTTCCATCCAACAAGAAGAATCTGAAATTTAGCACTTTATATATATATATATATATATATAGTAAACTTCAAAATTTAATGTAAGTACCTCCAGCTTTAACAATATCAACAAGATCATCTTTTAGAATGACATGAATTGAGCGCGGAATGGCCCCAACACCCAAAACATGGGTACTCTCTTGGATTTTAATTTCCTGGTAATCATGGCATGATATAGAACCCTCCAAATGCGCAAATGTTGTGCCTTCACAGGCTTTAGCCTGTCATATACATCAGATCAGATACCAAACTCTGAAAACACACTTTAAAGACAACCATACTGAAAATCAGATGCAAGGCCTCCATTCTAAACTAATAAATTCCAATCCAAATACAATGCAACAGAATAATGTCACACTTGAACTGAGATGCAATGTCCCCTCTCACTTTTGATCACTTAAAGCAGTATAGCATTTAATCCTATACAATTAAAGATGTACATAACCATTTCACTATTTTGAAGAAACAAATACATAGTAATTACTGACTTTATGATGTTTTACATGTGCACAGGTGACCTCATGTGATAGTGGATTAGCTAACTATTTCAATTTTTTCATGGGACTTTTGGAAATGATCAATATCAAAAGTTTTAAAATTTTAGATCATCGGGGGTGGAATAAGTAATTACCTGAGAGGGGCAATATGAAGGTAGTCTTATGGAGTTTCTCGATTCCAGCTCAGGATACACAGGGAATCTGCAGACAAGCATAGTCAACCAACAAGAAAAGACGAACTTAATTCACATGATAACTTTTTCCTCAAAGTAGAAAAGATGCAATATACCACGGTATGCACCAATTTACAAACATCTTATCTATCAAGCACAGTTATCAAAACACATGATAATCAAGAAATTTCTGTCAAATCCCACAAACACAGTAATTGAGTCCAAAGTCACTCACTCGTGCTTGCATTTCTGGCACATATACTTCCTCTCCCCTTCATACATCTTACTTCCCCCGGACCGAATCACTGTCCCTTTGAGAGTAAGCAGAATCCCGCGCTGCTTCACCCTCACACGCCCAATGCTCGGAAACGTCTCTGCATTACACACACAGACACATCCACCCAACCAAAACAAAATCTAACCGACAATCGTAAACACGAAAACAAAACAAAACAAAACAACATCCTCAAACAGTCAAACAACTCAAACTCAAACCAACCGGGGCATTCGAGAGGTGAGCCACTGACATCAACCCGAACATGAATGAATTCCTTCTTGACCCCTCCTTTACCCGAACCTTGCAAATCCCCCAATACAACCTTCTGCACACATCAAACCCTAATCCAAATCAATAATCCTAATCTTGTGTGCTCAATTTAATCAAGAGTATAAGCAATTGTAACAATAAGTAAATGGAGAGATGGAATTGGAATTACTGACATGAGCCCAGAGAGCGGCGTCGTCGAGGAGGCGGAGGTAGTCGGTGGGTTGGGAGAAGACGAGCTGCGCCAGCGGAGGGTCGTCGTCCATGAGCTCTGCGAAGCTGAGATTAGAAGCGAGTGAGAATCGAGTTGAGATTAGAGTGGGAGAGAAAGAGAGGGAGAGAGAGATTACTGGAGGCGGAGAGGGTAATGGAGCTTGGGGTCAGGGGAGAGAGTGATGGAGTGAAGCTGGTGAGAGTAGTGGCGTATCAGAAACGCCGCCAGGTCAGGGACGTGAGAGGCTTTCTCTTTTGCCGCAGAAGCCATTGAAGATGATGAAGATGGAATGGGAAAGAGGGTTTTGGCTTCACCGGGCGGGAACAGCCTTATATATACCCACGCGAAATTACTTAATTGGTATATATATACTCCAGTATTTTTTTATCGACTAATGGTTTTCCTGTCTTAGATCATAGACACGTGATATTCCCGAGTCTTACTTCACTACTAGCCTGTAAGATGATTATAGTAATTCCCTTCGATTATAGAGATTGTGGTGAGCAAATCAATAATAATTGTAAAAAAAAGATTATTTTTTTATTTATTATTTGTCAAGTTACACTATTATGTCTCCTGAGAATATACCTAGTGATAATTAATAAATTTCAAGTAAATTAGACAATTTAAAAATTTAAACATTTGACTTTTTTGACTTCTCTTCTAACTTTATTATTAGAAGTTATAGAAAAAATAATTTTGACATTCAAATGACACGTCTAGAAATTTGAAAATATGTGTGGACAAGTAAGTAACGATAACATATTAAATGAGAAAAAATTGTTTAGTGGTCGATAGTGTGTGTTTGTTTCCTCATTTTTTATTTTTTTTGTTTTTATTTTTCATTCGATTGAACATTTCTTCTTGGTGTATTTTGAGAATCGGAGTTAGAAAAGAAAAAAAAAACGTCTCTAAAGTTACATGTTGAAAAATATGAACAATCTAACATGAGCTTTTGATTGTCAGTCACATCATTTGCTTTTCTAATTTCTATTTTCAAGCATCACTGCATTCTAAGAGATTACAATTAAATACATATCCGAGTTTTAAAATACGAAGATAGGAAGTAACCGAAATAAACATCGCACAAACGCTGTCGAACGTTGCTTTTCACAGCCACAATGCAAGGGGTAGTAGAGTTGTACGTGCCTCATGGTCAAAACATTCATATTATTTCAGCCTAACGTTGTTGTACCAAAATGAAAAAATACTAGAAAATAATGGAGGGGAGCAAGAAAGACGGTTACACTAAGTAGTTTATATCAGACGTATTCCACCTGTAACACCCCCCAGATCTTGGCGGCCACAACTTCCTTAACTCCCACCAAATTTCCACTTCGGGTACACGCCAAAACGACACCACCCCGCAACTCAAAACGACACGCCAGCTGCAATTTTGTTTTGTTTGAAAAGTTGTTATGGAATTGCCGCTGGTAGCATATGATGATATACACTCTCGGCTGCTTTCTTCAACCCGCCAACCTCTTCTTCCTCCTCCTCAATCATTCTCGCATCATCGAAAATGATTCTGGAAACCATGTCTCTGCATTCCCACATTACTCACCTCCAAACCCGCAGCCGCTTATCCTACTCTCCACGTTTCTACAACCCACTTCGGACCTCTAACAGCTCTGTTCGTTACGACGTTAAGCCCCGAGGTTTGCCGACTTTGGTGGCGAGAAGTGAGGGTGCCGGTAGATTAGTTCCGGCGTGCATTGCTGGAAGTAGTAGTGTTGGTTCATTTGAAGAGGAGGAGTCCGAGGGAGTGGTGGTGGAGGTGGTGGCTGCGAAGAAGGAGGAGCTGGTGGAGCGGAGTCTATGGAAGCAGGTGAAGGACATTGTCATGTTCTCGGGTCCGGCTACAGGGCTGTGGATTTGTGGGCCGTTGATGAGTCTCATCTCCACAGCTGTTATCGGCCAGGCTAGCTCTACTGAGCTTGCTGCTTTGGGTAATTAGTAGTAGTGTAGTACTACTGAAAAACAAATCTTATGGAATTGTTGGTGGTTCAGTTAATTAGAACTATTATTTGAACTGGGATTTTGTTTGAATTGAGTAATGATTTGATCAGTTGATGTTTGGGTTTTTTGGATGGGCAGGTCCCGGAACAGTTTTTTGTGATAACATGAATCTTTTGTTCATGTTCCTCTCCATTGCTACTTCTAACATGGTCGCCACCGCGCTCGCCAAAAAGGTTGGTAACATATTGTGAGGACAAGCTTGTTTCCTGAGATCATTACTGCATTATATGCTTGGATGTGGCTTTACATAACATCAAGTTCATACATGAGTGAACATGTTTAGTGATAATTCCATCCAACAAAAGAAACCAAGGGGAAATAAGAGGAGAGGATATAAATCGACTCTAGGGTCAGTTAGAGATTGTGTGGTTTTTGAGAAGCTGCTAGTTTAGGAGAAACTGAGGTGAAGTTCTTTTGGCCTGTGTAAAGGCATAGTTGAGAATTCATTGAAGTTCAAATAACATAAACCTGTACTGAAGTTTGTAGAAGTAGTGTTTGGATAGATGCTTCCGACTTTACTACATAGTGCATATGTTTGTGATTACTTAGCGAAATTACTGATTAGTTTTACATTTTGTTTACATAAAATAGAGAAATTTAGCATACTACGCTATATGTTTGTAACACTTGTGAGAATAACCATGTCCCTTGCTGGTCTTATGCATTGGTTTTTATTTTTACTATGAAGTCCCTAGTTGATACTAGAATTCATTCCTATTATATTGACAAAATACTCTTTCTGCAGGATAAAAAGGAACTGCAGCATCAGATATCTATCTTGCTCTTTGTTGGATTGACTTGTGGAGTTCTGATGCTCTTGTTTACACAATTCCTTGGCTCATGGGCTCTAACAGGTATTGAAGACTGGAAAGTCTTTTTCTCAGATGCACAGTTGGCACAGATATGATGTGCTAGATTTGGAATGTCACAACATATTTTGTTTACCAATTTGGGGTAGCATTGAATGCAGCAAATTGCATAGGCCAAAATGTGATGAATTTGCTTATTTTTGTTTTACAGCTTTTGCTGGGCCCAAGAATGCTCATATTATACCTGCAGCAAGCAAATATGTTCAGGTTCTTTTCTTGTAGTTGAAACTTTTTCCTCTTATTTTTAGGTACTTCTAATATGTGGTACAAAGTTACAAAATACTATCTTGGCAACTGAACGTTTCTTTGCTGTCCGTAGATTCGTGGGTTAGCGTGGCCTGCGATTCTTTTCGGATTGGTTGCACAAAGTGCAAGGTGTGGTGACCATCCTTCTCTACTGCATCATGGATCAACTTATCAGTTGGCATAGATATTTTGAAGACTGATCATTTTATTACTTGCAAGGACTTCATATATAACAATCTTACTAAGCCTCATAGAGTCATGCTAAATTATAAGGAGGCATGGAGGGAGATCCCTTTATTATATTGGATAATGATTGCATTCTCTATTAATACTGCTAAAGCCCTACAGGTCATCAGGTTTATTACCTGTAATCTATTTCATCTTACTCCACATTTCTGGTAGTGTAGGTTGCAAGTCTCAAGTGTTGCTAGAAACTTAGGTTTACTCTTTATCTGATTGAATCTAATTAAGTTATTCGACTGATTGATGGGTACACCTTAAATTCTGTAACACATGAAGTCTACTTCATGTACACATTTTACCTTGTCTTTTCTCCATTTGCAAAATATCCCAAGCTAAAGTTAAAAGTGGTATATCTTGTCATTTCAGTCTTGGCATGAAAGATTCATTGGGACCTTTAAAGTCTCTGGTGGTTGCTAGTGTTGTGAATGGCCTTGGTCATGTTGTCCTATGCAACTTCTTACACTATGGTATTACTGGTGCAGCATGGGCAACAATGGCATCACAGGTATGTATGATTAGGATTTTAATGGTTATGACATCCAATCTCAATTATTTGTTCCATTGTATGGCCAACACTTTTAATTAGCCTGGCCCAATATTTCAGACAAAAATTATATCCTGCCACTGAATCATTGATCATCATTTGTTTCAGATTGTTGCAGCTGGTATGATGATTGAAGCTCTGAACAAGAAAGGATTCAGTGCATTTTCCATCTCTGTTCCATCACCTCGTGAATGTCTGCAAATATTTGGGATTGCAGGTCCAGTGTTTGTAACAATGTTCTCAAAGGTTTGCCGCATCTATTTTGTAATGTATAGCTGAATATTGCTAACATGTGAACACATCTCAGTATCTCACACATCTGATATATTAGGTGGCCTTCTACTCACTGATGACTTATTTTGCTACCGCTATGGGTATGAGTGTAGTTGCTGCTCATCAGGTTGGTTAGCTTTATCTGCTCTCATAGGTAGCTATAGTATTTATCCACAGGGAACAAACAACAATTATTTTTGACATGTGCAATTAAATATAGGTCATGATACAGATGTACGGGATGTGCGTGGTATGGGGTGAGCCTCTTTCTCAAACTGCGCAATCGTTTATGCCTGAGTTACTATATGGAGTTGACCGAAGTTTGGAGAAGGTTCGTTATTGACTTATCGTCAGGAAATTTGTGTATTTTTGTGATCTGCTTCTACCAAGATGTTTATGTGTCTGTGATAGGCGAATAATGCAGATTTCCTTTCTTCATATGAACTTGATGTATATATTTTCTTGTTGAAAAAGTACTTACCCATGATGTTTCATCTGCCAAACGTGTTCTGATATTTTTATCTATACTGAACAGGCCCGAATGTTGTTAAAGTCACTCATGATTATTGGAGCTGTACTTGGATTGGCAATAGGAGCTATTGGGATGTCTGTCCCTTGGTTATTCCCCAATATCTTTACATTTGATCTTAAAGTCATACAAGAGGTTGGTTCTTATTAGTGAAGTATAAACTTCATTAATTTCATATGTGATTTTTAATCTGACAGAAAAATATATTGATAAAAGGGAAGTAAATGTTTCATGAGGAAGTACATGATGATTGTCTGGTTTAGTGGTTGCAGCATTGCCTGTGATAATTTGTGTGGTTAAATTTTATGCTGCACATGAGAACTATATAGGTTTGACAGAATTGGATATTGCATTATGCATTAACTCATGCGTATATGAATATATCCATTTTTAAACAACAGTGAACTTAGGATATCTGAATGTTTCTTATAGATGTTTACCTGTGTCATGCAGATGCACAAAGTTTTGTTTCTGTTCTTCCTGTCCTTATCTATTACGCCCTGTACTCACAGCCTTGAGGGAACATTGCTGGTACGCTTGATAACTCTAATCAGACCCCTCTGTTCTTTCTTTTATTCTCCCCTTTCTTCTTCAATATCACACGCATGTGCTATGTAGCAGCATATATACGAGTTGTATTAGTTTAATTCTTGATATTTGTATCCGAAGTTTCTACTAGCTCAAAGACATAATTTTTATGTACTAATGCAGCCATAACAAATAACAACTATAATTTCAAGCCTGACGCCTCCATTTATTATCCCCTGACAGAAACTCTTCATGCTAACCCTTAAACTAGAATCACTTGTTGTAATCAAGTGGTGAATAACACATTAGTAAAACATAAAATTTGAGTAGAGAATGTTGTTTACAAACTCAATTCTCATACAACTAAAGTACTGTGAACTATATATGACATCACTCAATCTGAGACTTCCTGAATACCCAATTATAGGTTACTCGATCTTATTAATTTCTCTCACATGTTGTAATCAGGTGCAACTGAGATAGATTATGATACTTAATTAGTAATTATCAAATGCAAGAAGCTAGAAGTACTTTTCAAAAGAAAAAAAAAGAAAAAGAAGCTACAAGTACTGAGGGATTGTGTCTCTCTGTATTTGTAACCCTTGTGTTTTAGAATCAAAATGTTTTATTTTCTGTTTCAGGCTGGACGTGATCTTACCTTCATCAGCTTCTCAATGAGCAGTTGCTTTTCCTTGGGTGCTCTTCTACTGTTGGTATAGATCTATTTCTTTTGTTCTGTCAAATTTTCTGGTGTGGTGGTGCAATTTTGTCAGTCATCATTATATAACTATAATTCCTCTTGTTCTTGTTGTCATCAGCTTTTGAACAGCAGAGGATTTGGTTTGACAGGCTGCTGGTTTGCCCTTGTTGGCTTTCAATGGGTAAGAAAAAAATCCTCATCCCTTTTCTTGTTGCTTATACTACACACCATTCTATCGTTGAGCCAAGTGCCTAATATCAAAGCAGTAAGCACCCCTTAGATCTCTCTACCTGATACTCTAGTCTTTTCAACAATACAATCGAACACAAAATATGTTAAGGGCCCCCAAATGCAGGCTTCTCGTTATCAGTGACCAAGCATAAGAGCTCTCTTGTTCTTGCTCATTGAGACTCTCTGCCTTATGGAAGGAGTTTTCAGTACTTGTTACATTTGATTTCGTTGGTGCATTTTACTGACACGAGTTTCATACAGGCTCGATTTTTCCTGGCTCTCCGGCGGCTTCTTTCTCCCAATGGCATGCTCCATTCAGAGGAGATGGGCTCCTATAAAGTGGGAAAGTTGAAAGCTACTTGATATCTGGTTCATTTCTACATACTGCTAGTAAAAGAAGAGACTCTGAAGATGCTGCTTCCATGGATTCTGCTGATGGTTCTTGAATCGTGAAATTTAGCATATCCGTCCAGCCCTGCTGCCAAAGATCAGTGTCATCATCATTTTTTAATGTAATTTCACACTGTCAGATAGGTCAATTATTAGTATACGTAAGAAAGTGATTGAAGACAAAGTAGTTATCTGCCATCAGAAGACGTTTTTGTTTTTTCTTTTTTTCTTTGCACAAGTAGTGACATTCATATTGGAAAGGGATTTGAACTTAGGCGATGGTGTAAAGGTCATGATTGTTGCTATTTTTCGCTTTAATCAAGTGAAAGGAGGATATGTAACAGGGGCTTCTCTTTTTAGCTTTGTTCTTTCTTTGTATATCGAACCACCAAAGTGAAGGGAGGATTCTGATCAACCCATGTAACTCGATAAAACTTCAACCAGGGAGTGTTTTCAAGGCAAAAGACTTCATTTGGTTCCATGCTTCATGAATGCCATCCCATCTGTTTATTGAAGCAGAGGTATGCACCAATTGCACGTAGTTTCCAGCTCAAAAAATTCTCACCCTCAAAATATATCTTGCAGTAATGTCCCCAAGAACCACATTGCCCTTGATTTATGACATGGATAGGATAGGGAATTACACCCAATACATCATCTGCAGGCTCGGCAACCCTCATGTAGAAATCATATGCCTCTTCCACCCTTCCAGCTCGACTGAGGAGATCGACAATGCAAGCTCGATGTTCAAGGCTTGGTGCGATACCAAAATCTTCAGTCATCGATTGGTATATGTTCAAACCCTTGCCGACAATACCATTATGACTACAAGCTGAAAGAATGGAGAGGAAAATGACATAATTTGGTTTGATTCTATTCTGCAGAAGTTCTGCATACAACTCCAAAGCAATCTCCTTTAGTGACTTTTTATGACAACCATAACCAGATAGAATAGTGCTCCATGATTAGACATGCATCTCAATCAAGCACTGATGCGTGTCACCGCATTATGAGTACATGTCAACCGGAGCTGTGTTTTCCCAAGATGCACGGTCTGAGGCAACTTCTGATAGCAAAGTTGTGGACCAGTTTCCTTGACTGAGAGCCCCATTCGAAACACAAGTTTGGAGAAAGGAGACCACAGTTAAAGAATAAGGCTTCTGAAGAGCTTCCCTCATCTCAGAGAAAAGAACCAGAGTCAGGGCCGGCCCTGGGGCAAGGCGAAGCAGACCAGTGTTTGGGGCCTCCAATTAAAGGGCCTCCAAATTTTTTTTTTTAATATAAGCATGCTCCAAATTGTTTTTTAATATAAGCGTGGTGTTTTTGATCCAAGTATTTTTTGACTGAAATAAGTTGCTTTTGACTGAAGTGAGCTGTGAGTGGAATGAATTTAGATAAGTTGTTCTTTTTTTTTCTTTCAAGAGGTGTTGGAAAACTTTCGATAGTTGCTTTTTTCTTTGGGTTTATATTTTTATATATTCATCAATCCATGATTTCTAACGTGCTCTCTCTCTTTTGGTCATGAATAATTACATTAATGGGACAAGCTCCGTGGCCACAAGCGGCCCATACATTAAAAAAATCCATAGGATCAAATCTACTAACTCACAGAGAGCTAGAAGCAGACATAAACCCGAGATAGCCAAAAGAAGTTTTCCAACCAAAAGAGCCTGAAATTAAACTATTCATTGTATTTACTGTGTATAGTACATTGGTGTACATTAATATGTAAATAGTACGTATATGAAAAGTAATACGTAGACAGTACATATTTGAATAGGAATACGTGAATAATAATTTCGTAAAAACCAAAAAATGTTGAACAGTGAAACATTATTACTGTTTCGGCATTTAAGGTTTTACGTAACGCTTCTAAATTCACTTATTATCTATTCTAGGTGATCGACACAACAAGTAAAAGATTCGCTTGTGGAATTGTGGGAATTACACTCAGGAGTATAAGGTGAGTAAAATCTCACAGTGACAAATCTACCATTGCAGAGATTCATAATTACACTTAATTAAAAAGAATGAACTATGTTATGTATATGATATAGTGGATTGTGTATGTGTATAATTGGTAAAATAGGTATATATATATGGTTTGCTATATTATATACTGTCATAATTTCCGTTTGCGAATAAGTTCATTATAACGTTGATATTTATTTATCTGAGCATGTCACTTTGATTTGTACAATATCATGTGATGATTGTTTTGTACGTGGTTTTAACTTGAGTACGTTAAAACGTTTTGTTGTCTTCGGACCTGTCTTCGGACGTGTTGGCATGTCGAAACCTAGCCTTGGCCGGGCGACAGTTACGATACAGTTAGAGCTCTAGACTGTCTGCCGGTGTACTGCATGAGAGGTAACAGATGGGTTATCGGTTTATGAGTACCCATATTTTGGATATTGTGTAGCAAGTGGTTGCCCAATGTCAGGCGGCGTACTAACATGAGGGGTAACAGAGGTGTACCAGCGCTCATGAGTACCCGTGTTATAAATGTATTTGGGTAAACATAGGGGTTGCCCGATTTCTCATGAGCACATATATTTTATGATATTATTAGACAACCAGATGGGTCATCCAATGACTCATGAGTGCATTTATGATTAATGTTTTATGTATTTTCTTATGTATTTATATGCGAGTTGTATTGTTGTTTTACTCATACGAGCTACAAAGCTTACCGGGTTTGTGTTTACAATCTTAGTGCATGAGATAGTTCCGCATGTGTTGATTAGCGGAATCGACGGACAACTCTGAAGACTTTAAAGTTGTTTTATTTTATCTTGTGGTGAGGATTGAGAGTATTTTTACATTTCCATTTGATAAAATGCTTGAATTATAAATTTGGTTTGTAATAATCAATTTAATTGAGTTGTACCATGAACTCAGTAATGATCCACTGTAACGTTAAAATGATTTCGATTTATTGAGATTGTTTTTGAGTTTTTCATGGCTTCGATTTTAGAGTTTCATACTCCAAATTTCGGGGTCGTGACACATTTGCATCTAAAAATGCAAGACGCTTTATATTTCAATGATATTTTTATATTTTAATATAATTTTTTTTCTTGTTTGTCAAATGTCTAAGGGCCTCCAATTTTTGTTTGCCTTGAGATCTTTTTGTAACAGGGCCGGCCCTGACCAGAGTCTCGCCTAGATGATTATTTTGAGCATATCTGAGAACTAAAGCCTTCCAAGAAACCAAATCTCTTTCGTCATATTTTGGTAAACAACATGACTTTGATCCATATGTGCACACTTTGCATACATGGGAACAATTGATTGATAGGAATGTAAAGTTCATTCCTTGCCTCAACACATAACCGTGAAATCGTGAATTGAGGTTCCTGGCTAAAGAGAACCTAGTTACACACAGACTTCCGCTGCAAGAGCAGTAGCTATGGTGGCACTAGATGGTTTTGTTCTCGATTCTGACATCTGACATGAAACCATTAGAGCCTTGTCTGCAGAATCAGTTTACGCAAGCCCTAAGGCCATAGACGTCCAATTCTCATGCATCGTCCTTTCAAATATCTGAAAAGCAAGATCACTATTACTGCAGTTCAAGTACATAACAATAACCGATGTTTCAATTTTCAAGTGCATACCCTGTAATCAATGAGTTTCGAAGCTCCAGAGAGCAACCTGGCAAAGTGACAGAATTGGGAGGAACTCCCTAGCACCGCATCTCACCAAAATATACCAAACGCAACTCCAACCCTTCCACCGCATTAAAAGCACCCGATAACGGAAGCCCAAGGAGCATATTTATCTTGGGCATTGTATCGAACACTTTCCGTGCATTTTGGACATACGCACATCACTTGGGACTAAAGAGGCAATACAAGCATCTGAAGGAAACCCATTAACAACGGATTGCTGGAATGAGACGCCATGACAAAAGAGGCTCAGTGAGATGCGAGCTTTAAGTAGATTAGGGAGGCTGTGGGTATGAGGAGGAGTGTGGGTTTTGAGCATTGAGGAATATGGGTCGAGGACTTTGATATGTTTTGAGCATAGCCGGGGCGAACCTCTCATATAACCAAATGGCTGATTTTGTTTTGAATCATTATTATAAGGTTGGTTTGCTGCTATGTTACCAAATTACATATAAAAAAAAGACAAATGCACAAGCTTATTTGCTGCTGTAAAATGAAAGAGTGTTTCAATAAGGCACAAGGGGCACGAGGCAAAAGGCTTACAACAAGAACATGAAAAGAAAAACCAACACATGCAACTAAATGAACACTAGAGAATAACAACTAGAAACTAGAGAAGCAACAACTAGAACAAAAGAGACTTCAATATAAACTTCACATATCACCTCGCAAGATTTTCATCTACAACTTGGAATAATAATTCATCATAGAAGTATCCATAGACACAATTCTCATCTCCGCTTCAAACTTCTTATTTTCAGCTTCAAGTTTCCTAATCCGCAATTTCTCTTTATCTACTTCAACTTTCTCCTTCATGGCTTCATAATTGCAATTTTCTTTTCATCTCTTTATTTTCCCCATAGATGCATTTTTTCAAATAGAACCATTTAATCAATTGTTTCTTTTAGCTTTCTTTTCTTAGTTTTCTTGCCTAATGGTCTAGACATTGGATCGCAAAGGTTAACTTCTTCCTCAATATCTATAACAATGCTTATATTCAAAGATGATGAGACATGAGGCTTAGATTTTTCTTACTAGTCTTGTTGTTAAGCTCTTGATTTAGTCATCGGTTGAAATCTCAGCAATATCTAGGCATGATCAAGATTAAACTTACAACCATCTTCTTGTACTTCAAACATTGCTTTTGCATCTAGAACCTGAAAATTGACAAGTTACTTAAAACTTAGTTCTAGTTTGAAGAATAAAGTATAATCAATGAGTAATTGGTCTTACAATAATTTACCTTGCCACTTTCATTTCTTTTCATATACGGCTACAATGCATCCCGAAAGCTTGTTCACCAACCTTTGTATTTCCCCCCATTGTTGGCACAAGATTAGTTGGGAACGATCACTATCAAATGTCTTGTTTTCATGATAATAAATTATAATTTTTCTCCAAAAAGTTTGAAATTTCTGCTCATTGCCTTGTATATGATCCATTCTAGTATTCAGTCAAGCATTTATAAGGAGTTGATCCTCTTATGGTGTGAAGTTTGGACCTCTTGCAGGTTTTTTAGATGTTTGAGACTCTTCCACAATTGGCTCATGCTCACCGTTGGTCATTTGGAGCAAAGTGCACCAGTGGATGAGGCTAGGCTGACTCATCCTACTTCTCCTTCCGGAGAGACCTCCTCTACGTACGGTGGTTTCAGAGAGTCAAAATAAGTAAGCGTAGTGTTGCATTTTCTGAGGCATTGGTTTTGGTTACTTTGGTTCTAATTTTATGCCATAATTGATCAATTTAGAGTTAGATAGATTTTAAGTTTCTAAGTTTTGGTTGGTTCGCATGGTTCTATTTTCTTGAAGTCCTATGGAGGATGTTTCATGTTTGTAGACTTTCCTACTTTTTAATATGACATATTCGTCACTTTTCAAAAAAAATATTTCTATCACAAAATGTGTTAAGTACTTGTTAAGTAGAGTTATTGCAAAGTTGAAATTAACCAATGGTCATCTCATTATGCAATGCCAGCAATGGCCTGGGCAGAGTGATTGCGAACCAACTCTGTCATTCAGATAAAGATGATATAATTAATGCCACACTTACTATTCTACTGATATTGTACTTATATTAGTTAAATTAGAAGAAAAATTGATTGAGAAGTACATAATACTGGTATAAGTTATAAATATTCACCAGTATATATTCCTCAAGATGTCAAGCAAAAAATATAAATGATAATGGCTCTAAAGGTTTAGAGAAAAAGTAAATAAGTCGTATATCATTTATTACCATTATACGGAGATGAACAATAATAAAAAGCATAAAAATTTAGAACCACATCAGCATGGTAACATATATATAGAAGAGAAATACCAACATTGAGATAAAACTCACCACAAAAGAGCATAAAATGTACTCTGAGCAAGACCTTACACTCTTTTAGAGAAACATTCTTAAAAAAAAAAGTTTTATTTCCAATCAAAACAAGGCATGCATGTTAATTAGTTAATGTATACATTAGATGCAAAATAATAAGGACTACTAGTCTCAACTTTACATATAGAAAAGAATAGAATTTAAAAGCTCAACAATTGACATTATTAACGAGCTCATAATGTGCAATAAATGTCCGAGATGATAATTACATGAAGTTATATTTAGGTGCAAGAACAATTGTTAAACGTCTCTGATACTAAAATCTAATGCATATATAATCACTTAACCATTACTCATTTGCAATTCACATGGTCCATTTTATGATATAGTTACTCATTCATACACTAATTCATAATTCAAAACTATTCTAGATGAATGAATGGAAGCATTCGTACTCTAACTTCACTATCATTACTTCTTAGTAGTATCATTCTGCAAAAACAAACATCATTAGTTAGAAACCAACTTGCAAAATTGCAAATACAAAAGTAAAGACATTGATTGAAAGAAAAGAAAATATACATGTACTCAACCAACCTTCTATGTTTTGATTCTACATAAACAATGTTCCAACAAATGTTCAACAAGATCAGCTTGTAGCAACATATGTGTTCCCTGGTCTTGAATAGCGAAATATTTGTTGATAAAAGTTTGAAACTCTATTGTTACATTACGTGAAACTGGACACCTTCAATCTGCTCTTTAGCTATTTCCGGTTCCACATATTGGCTTACAATAATTTTTAGATCATTGGCTAGGACAATGGATTTAGATTTAGCTATAAAATCTAGGCAATTGAAATCCCAAGATTCCAAATTCCTATATTTGGGTAACAATTTAATCATGGCCATATAAGTCTTGTTTTGCTACAAAAATCCATCACCATTCAAATGAAATTAACTTCAATATCTTTTGGGCTGCATTTGGATTTAAGGATTTAGATTTGGGAGGCCCAAACCCAAAGCAACCCATTTGAGATATATTTTTCACACAGAATTTGGATTTGATGAAATTAGCCCACCGATTTCATCTGACTAAAAACCCAGATTCGAAATAATGATAGTATCCTAGTTATTTCAAATCTTTTATTCTCCGCCTTTCGCAACACCAGAACTCGGTCTTGCTACACACCGATTCTCGACAAATCCCAGGCAATGTGCTAGATTTCTTAGACAAATTTGTCATGGTGGTATGTTTTCCGTCTCGTTATTTGATGGCTCATCCCATAAACTCATCTTAGGATGGGTGTTTTTTTTTTGCTTCATTGGTTGAATTTGAAATTGTGGTTTTGTGTATTGATTGGTATTGAGTCATATGGTGGAGATAAGTAGAAAAGGAAAGGATAATGTGGTTTGCAGAGCTATCCTTAGATTGAGGAAGATGTTTTGGGTTTAACCAAATCTAAATAGTTAGATTATAGATCTGGGAAGGACTATGATAATGAAAATCTTAATTATAATGTGGTCCTCATAGTAGCTAAGAAGAATAGTGTAGTACTAGTAAAATATTGATGACACATATCTTTTTATCTTGCTTGTTGTTACCATCAAAATATCATGATAAGACAAATATGTGTGTGGCTTAATTCTTTTCTTTCTTGCTATATATACTGTTAAGGCCATCATTAATTTCTATTTGTATTGTTATTATTATTATTGTGTTTGTTTATATTGAATCTCTCTTAGAATTTAGCTTATAGAGAGACCTATAAGAAATGAAAAGGTGGTCTGATATTATACTTTAAAAGCTGGAAATTCAAAAACATATTGTGTGCTTGTGCAGATTGATTTCTGAATAAATATTTTATACGTAGCAATAGTTTCCTCTTCAATTTAGATTTAAATAAAAGATTTGGAGAGCGTGAAATCATATGCGCCGCACATCCGTCACATTGTTGCAGATGTAAGATGTAAACAAACCAAAAAATGATAAATAGACAGTGCTACAATCCGTTGAAAGCAACAAATTATTCTGAACCCATCAATTTTTGTGAGGCATCCCACAGTGCATCAAGTAAGAACTACCGGCTTGGGAAAAAAAATTAAGAAATAGTAGAGACAATCCTCTATTTGTAGGTACTAGGTACAAAATAGAATCCATTTCTTAATAAAAATCAACACTACCAAACCATTATATAATATGTATCAATTGACACTGTAATTACTGGAATCTATAATCTAAACATTAAAGCCAGATTCGATATGCACATCCTCCAAGGTAGGAGGTGTGGTATTAACATTGAGCTACTTTCAGCAATGAACTAAAAAATAGATGAGATGTAAATTACTAAACTTTTAGCTATAGAAAAATGCACCATGTCTCTCTAGTCTCTAGGACTTGTTTCCACTGTTCATCCATCAGTCTAATTATGTCATATCTTGTCACTCAACCCCAACCTTACTGAGAGGTTTATGGAGCTTATTTCTTAACCTCATAGGGGTAGACCTTGACTTCTTTGTCTCTAATGTACAAGGTATTGACTCCATTCTTTTTCACAACATCACATACAGACTCAGCCTTCCAAAAGGTGAATACTCCATAGCTAGGCTGCTCTGCACCTGGTTGGATATTTTGGAGAGTCATTGATGCAATGCATCCATAATTGGATGAATCCCTAACTCGTAAGCTAAATCTCTATTTGGTGTGTAGAATTGGATATGTAAACTTAGTTATGAAGAAAAGAAAAGAAAACTAACTTCTAATCATGTAAGATTGTAAGAGTTTAACAAAGTGGATTAATCAATTGAATTCTATTGGGGGAATTAGAAATGAGAAGTCCTCTCATCAACCACGATAAATGATCTTGTGGTAGTTTTAACATATATGACTATTGTAGACTAATATGTTTATATTTATAACATATTTTGTCAGATTATGTTTCATGTGCATATTGTAGACTAATCGTGTTTATTGTTGTCGAATGAATACTAAAAAGCTACTACAAGTGAGGGTAGACAATTTAAGATTAGAAAAAAAGGAATGAGCATGTTAGATTATTATCTTATTATTTCAATTTAAATATGTAACTTTTATTTCAATTCAGATGGTGAGAAGATAAAACCATTGATAATTCTACTCTTCCGAGACTTGTATTGCTCTTTAAAAGAAAACTTGTATTGCTAAAACAATTATGGATCATGACAACATCACAACATTCATTTGAAATGGATAATTCAAATCTTCATCATTTAGTTGTTACCCAAACATATGAATTTAAAGTCATAGGATTTCAACTAGTCAAATTTGAAATACATATGATTTGAAATCCAAATTCAATTTCCAAACGGGACCTTGATTCTTGGCTCATCTGCACCATGGGCTAAATCTTATATTTTCTTCTTGATGAAGAACTCCATATTTGCTTATAATCTCTTTGGTTATCTCAACTATGTTGTATGTGTAGTGAACATCAATTTCTATATGGATTTTTTATGTTGAAAGAAAATTAAAATTAAAGTGACACAACATGGTTGCGTTTGGGGGAGCTTATAAGCTCCTCAACTTATAAGTAAAGCTGATTGTGGTGTTTGGTAAACACTTTAAGAGACACTTATTTTAAAAGCCCAGGCGATTTTAAGCCAATAAGTAGAAGTCACAAAAACGCGGCCGACATGTGATTTTCATAGTTTATAGTTTAATATGAATCCATTATATAATAATCTTTACCTTAAGCTGCTAGAGCTTCAGCTTCATCTTCATTGGGGTATCATTTTTGTCTCCTCAAAGTTCTCCACGCTCGGAATCCGATCATAAAATTTTCTTTCAAATCTCTCAAGATAGTCTCATAATTAATTGTCAATACTTTGTATCAACAATATTTGGCTTATGAAGTTGGATGAATTCAGGAGGTTTGGCTTGATTTGTAATACAATCAAGATAATCAATGCTTATAGCAGGTAGAATGAGCTGACGATATGAGCCTTGTGATGCAGTCCATCTACAAAGATATCAAGGATATGAGTATTGTAAGTGAGTCATTACTTACAACTAATGACGTATGTATTGAGAAAAATGTTGGGGTGGTAAAACATTTCTAAAAATGATAGAGGCTTGAATGTTACCGGACCGAAAAATCTGGCT
Source organism: Argentina anserina (assembly GCF_933775445.1). Lineage (NCBI taxonomy): Eukaryota > Viridiplantae > Streptophyta > Magnoliopsida > Rosales > Rosaceae > Argentina > Argentina anserina. The sequence continues at coordinate 7,587,258 of NC_065873.1, read as the reverse complement.
GGTTGTAGTTCAATATGATTTGGTTGGAGCTGAATTTGCTTCACAAGTGTCTTACTGCACAAATAATTTCATGTTAATTTCTTTTCTACTAATGGGAGTTGAATTTAAGTTTAAAAAATTTAATAGAAGAGTCACTAATTAAGAAAAAAAAAACAAATGGATTGAGAAAGAGAGATTCCTAATTATTTTTGGCTTATTAATATCTCACGAGAGCTTCTAAGGAACAAGTTGATTAGATCTCCATTGTTGTTAACTCATGAAGAGAGAACTTATTCGTTCCCAACAATCCATCACTAACTTGTGAGCAACTACACTTCCTCACCCCCATTTCCACAACCAAGACAATTAGTTCGAGCACTAAACTCTATAAGCTTTGACTGATACATGGACACAATTGATTGGCAGAACGTGCAAATATGCTCACATTTGGCTACAATTGAAACTTTTAATGGAAGAATGGTCTACAAGCATGGGATGTATCAGGTTCTCTAATTGTTACGTGCTACGTATGAGCATCGTCCATGTGTATTGATGAATTTGAAATGACATTCATGTGTATTGATGATTTGGAACTAAAATTTCGGGTTTATAGTTTCGGATTTAGGGTTTAGGGTATAGGGTTTTAGAGTTGAGGGTATTAGAGTGTAGGGTGTAGGGTTTTAGAAAAAAAACCCAAAATAGTTTTTGCTAAAATAGCTTAAATATAATTTTTTAATTAAAATAGTCTTTATAGCTCCCCCTACGAATGAACAACAAAAATCATTGGTTTGTGGCAAAGAAATGAACTGGGGCGCTTCCTTGAGTTTGTCTTTGAGATTGCTTAATGAGAACAGAAGGTTGGTGATGACACTTCCCAATAAGAAGAAATGTGGAAGACCTCAGACCTTATAATACAAACTGAAGAATGTAGAGATTCGACGTGTGTTGAAAGGGAGAAAGAAATTCTTGTAGGACTTGAGAAAGAGAGTATGGAGTTAGAATTGATTCTTCTCATATTTCTAAAATAAACGCATATTGTGGGGAAGAATATGATGGAGAGGAAATGGTGAAAATAATTTAATATCAAAAGAAGAAGAATGAAAGAAAGCTTATGTTCTAAAGAGGTGTCAACTTAGAAGGATAACATGGTAGAAGAAACGGTGTCAGATAAGGTACTACTATGTCACATCTTGCTTTCGAGAGTGTCTATTGCTAGGCGTTGTTGGTTGATAGAGCTCAAAGCACATGTGAGATTGCTCTGGGATCAAGGAGTGTGTGAGCATATGCGTGTTACTTTTCAGAGTTCAAGCAGACCGACCCAATTAAGTTTGGGGAGTTTATCGTTAGTCGAGGACTTGATCCTGAAGAAGAGATTAAGCCATCCCTACACAAACTGGTCAGAGTGTGGAGCGGATCCCTTAACGAGCCAAAGGTAGGCCGAAACTACTGCATTGACCCGTTGAATAAGGCTGGCTCCTTGGTGACGGAGTGTGAGCCCCTAAAAAAATTATTTATCTTTCCGGTATAGTCGTCACTACTAACCGACATTTTTACGAGATGCCAAATTTTTAGTCTATCATTTTTGTATTGAACTACATGTTGTCACGAACACGGGAGTATTCACGTAATATTTTTGTGACACTTTATTTATTTTCTACGAACTTTAGAGTTTTTTGTGTGTTTTAGATATATTAGTTTAAAGTAATTTTCATAAATTCTTATTTCCATTTTTAAATCTCATTCATTCATTTCATTCATCTTATCTTAACTATTTGATCAATTTATAAAGACAAAAAAACCCTACACCTGCCCACACACAATCTTCTCTCTCTTTTACTTTTCATTTTCCTTCTCTCTCTCTTTCTCTCCCTTTCTCTCCCTCACCCCATGCCTTCTATTCTCTCTCTCATATGCTACAAAACAGAGGTAGCAGCAACAGCTGCAGCCTTCTCCAAAATGCATTGCTGCCGTTCGGCGACGCCTTACCTTGAGACGACCACCGCCGCGATCCTCTCCCTCTCCTCTCTCCGATGGTGCCCTTAGAACCGACATGCAACCCATTTCGGCAAGTTAGAGTTTTGAAGTGGATGAGCTCCGGTGTCGAGTTCTTCGGCTCTGGCGACCTCATCACTCATTTGTCTGGTAAACCCGAGCCTCCATCCTCTTTCATACTCCTTATTTCCTTCGATCTATTAGATCCTAGCCCTAATTTCTATCTTTTCTTGGTTTTACCTTCGGTTTGTGGAATCGACTCTAGTGATTGTTAACCTTCATTACCATAACTTTGTTTGGATCTCTGGGGAGGTGGTGGAACTCAGACCCATAGCAGAAATGTTTGGGAGGTGAGGAGGAAGTCCCAATAGCTCGAAATAGAAGTGGCGGAGCACGGAACCGACATGATGTATTTCCGGTGCTTCATTGAGGTATCAATCGAACTCCGATTCCTTTGATTTTGGTGTTGTTGTGTTTGTAACATCGTTTCGATTCGTTTGGTATATTTGCATGTTGATTTTGAGTTGATCAGAGTTAAAGTTTTGGCAGAATGGGTGATCGGAGGAGGAAAGGTAAAACCCTAGTTTTGAACGTATATAACTTACATTTTTACTGTAAAATGACATTTCTACCCGTATTGAATTAAAAAAATTACGGTCTTGCCCCTAGTAGTAAATAAGTTGAAAAGTTACCATTTTACCCAAACAATAATTAATTTACTTTTTTACTGAAATCTCATTTCAACATTTTTACCTTAGGTTTCTCGATTTAAATCAGATTAAGGAAAATTAGTAACCTTTCACTAAAACGTAGTTTTTAGCTTTACGGTTAAACCATAAACTCAATTTCCTCTCGGATCGGAAATCAAAGAACTCTTAAGAGTGAGAGATTTAAATGCCGGAAGAATAAATTTAAGATTTCATTTACTGATCTTTCGTGTTTTAAATCTAAGATACAAATATCTATAAAATAAATTCACACTCATCTTTAGAAAAGTCAACCGATCATTCCGAGAGCTCGACTCGGGTAGTCAAACTAGTCAAACCGACGTTCAATTACTAAATTGACTAAAAATGTCATGGACCTTAATTTTCCATTTTTCCGTTATTGTTTAGTTACGAGACGAGCTTGACGTATGTGATTCTACTCAGAGTGAGACTTGGGGTGCGGACTTCGACACTGCTATATCAAGTAGGGTGAGCCGATACCTTCCGGGTTAGTATTTTTCTATATATATAATGTTTATGCTATATGTCTTTTATCGCATGTTTGCATCCACTTGCACTATACTTTGGTCGTTATGTCTCGACACTGACCTTTTATTTTATGTCATATTTATTCTACGGTGATGCCCGTGTCTGGCACCGTAGTTCATGTATATTACTACGATGATGCCCATGTCTGACACTGTGGGTTATGCTTATTTATTACGCTGATGCCCGTGTCTGGCATCGTAGTTTATATTTATTGTTACAGTGATGCCAGTGTCTGGCACCGTAATACATTTTTAACTCTCGGTTCGCCCGAAGGCGATACCTTGGAGCTGGTTGGGTTGTGTATACGCCACCGGCGTATTTCACATATGCATGGTTTCTATTAACTTGCCCTATTTTTCAGGAGACATGTTATTGTTTCGGTTTGACTTTTGTTACGTGTTTTTACGGTAACCGTTTATATATGTACTGTTATATTTATATAAATGGTTTTCAAACCTAACTACAGTTGGGTCGTCTCACCAGTATCGGGTTAGCGAGGATGAGTGCTCACCCTTACTTTTCATGTACCTGACAGTCGGTTCGTGAACACTTGGACTATGTGCTAGTGGCGTTGTATCGCTCGTGGTTCACTTTCAATACTGAGGAGCCAACTTCCGGTGTGACTTCTTATTTACCCGACCTCCGTTCCTACTTCAACAATCGCACGACGCGTACTCTGTTACATTGCATTTTAGTCATGCGGTTGTTCCCTTTGCCTCGTATTTGTTGTGATGATGTGCTTTTCTCTTGTCATACTTGCACTTTCATTTTATTTGCTATCTTTCATTTATTCGTATTTATCAGTAAATTGAGCTTCATTTACTTTTATCCTGAATTTACTATTATTCACTTATCCTCATAGCCTTGTAGTCGTAAGTTGGCATTGTCGAAGCATAGGATCCTGTATCAATTGATACTAACGTAGGACTACGGTGATTACTGCTTCATTTCGGGACCGAAAATTGTCCTGTGGTGTGACACAGAGCACCGCATATACCAAGTATGGGGGCTAAATAGTTAGATTCGTAACAACTAGTTCTAAATAATACAATAATAAAAAGTAGAGTTAAAAAGTATAAAAATTTAACTAAATTCCAAATTTCTAATCACCAACGGCTCGAGCAAATGAAAGAGAAGAGTCCGTGACAAGTCATAACAGTGATAAGCAAAGGTTGAAGAAAGAAAAAAGAAAAGGTCGCCAATTGTCCACGTGGCTCACCTACTTTGGGTTTAAATTTGAAAACTATATAAACCACTCACCGCTATAAACCCTGTCCCCCCTGTCCCCCTTTTCTGCTTATTTGGGGCTCTCTCTCTCTCTCTCTCTGCCCCATTTTGCAGTAACAACCCCAAAAATGCAAGCTCTCATTTCTCACTCTCTCTCTTCCCAACCCTCTCTCCTCTTCTCCACTACTCCTCCACCTCCCTCTTCCTCTTCCTCTTCCTCCTCCGCCCCACGCTTCCACCCCGCACCGCCTCGATTCCCGAGCTCGCGCTTCTCCTCCTCCTGCTCAGCTCCAGTACGACGCCGTTCGATTCGGCCTGTAATCTCTTGCATTGGCGATGGCGGCGGAGGAATGTCCGAGGTTTCGGAGTCGAAAGAAGCTGCGGAGGTTGGAGGAGGAGGAGGTGGAGAGCTGGAGAGTCAGAGTATATGGAACCAGATGAAGGAGATTGTCATGTTTACTGGGCCGGCGACCGGGATCTGGATCAGCGGCCCGCTTATGAGCCTCATCGACACTGTCGTCGTCGGCCAGGGAAGCTCCATTGAGCTCGCTGCTTTAGGTCTTCATTTCCCAGCCTCTTTGCTTTAGTTCTTTATTTATTATTAATGTGGCGGAAGTTTAAATTTGCTGAGTTCTCTGTGTTTGCTTGCAGGTCCGGGAACTGTACTGTGTGATAATATGAGCTACGTGTTCATGTTTCTTTCGATTGCTACTTCGAATATGGTCGCCACTTCGCTTGCGAGAGGGGTTAGTTTCGAGCTTCGTATGCACATTGAGTTTCTTATATTGGTATTGTTGTGTCTGAATCATTAACTACCAATGCAATGCACTTTAAGGGGAGGTGTTTAGAACTATGATGAGAATTGTGTCGGGCAGTATTGGAGTGACATGTTTTAGGGGAGTTGTTGGATGAATCACTATTTGTTACTATTTTTGAAGTGCATGGGTTCACATGTTTTGCTCCGAGTTTTTATTGATTCATTTTGCTCTGGGGATTTCTGTGTTTCTGAAATTAAGATATTCCCGTTGGACACTTTTCCTCGACTTCTTTCTTTGAAAGTGTGGGGATTTTATGATGTAGACAGCCCAGATTCGTAAAATGCCCACAGTATAAAAATGAGTTATGGTTGTCTATATGCTAGTTGAAAGCTGGTACCCTTTCCGCTATATTTAGCTAAATTAGAAAGGCCCTATAGTTAGCATAAATAGATTTTACTCTTAAGTCAAGTAATCTCCCATTTCAAATTGTTAGGTCACACCCAAGAATTGTCAAGCAATACATACCAGTCTTTCACTCACTCACTCACTCTCTCTCTCTCTCTCTCTCTCTCCCTCTCCCTCTCTCTCTATTTTTGAAGGCTTCTGATGTATATGCTTGATCACTAGTCTTCTGATGCATAAAACATCTTTTCTGAATGCATTGTTTGACCAACTAGCTTTTTTCATGCAGGATAAAGATGAAGTGCAACATCACATATCCACCTTGCTCTTTGTTGCATTGACCTGTGGCTTCTTAATGCTTTTATTTACAAGATTTTTCGGCTCATGGGCACTCACTGGTAATAAGAAATGTTAAAAGATATGAATTAGCGATTCTGAAAGATAGAATGCTTTTTTTTTTGTTTTTTGTTTTTTGCTATTGCCATTAATGCGAATCTGAGTCTGTCAAAGTTGGATTTGTGACTATAATAATTGCTGCATCTAATGATTTTCAGCTTTTACTGGATCAAAGAACTTACAGATTATTCCAGCAGCAAATACATATGTTCAGGTATACTTTCTTCTTTCAGTTAACAGTTGTTGATTACTCCATTTATCATACGATTCTTTGATGTGTTAAAATAAAATCAAAGCCTTTTCTATTTATCTTTTCATTTGGTTACATACTATAAATAAAAGTTATGGTTGACTTTACATTGTCTTGTCAACATGTACCATGACCAAGGGGTCATCCTTTTGCTATTCTTTCACAAAGTAATATCATCTTCATATTAACCCTCACAAGGTCCAAATAGATAGTTGTTAAGGAAGTTCTGAAAAATATATCTGCATAATCACATTCAAAAAGCAATTGATAGCTTAATCCAGAACTCAGACAAATTGTGTAGACTTGGGTGGCATGATGTCATCCTCGTAGAATCTTCAGTTGCATATCCTTGTACTTCGTCTTTCACAAGTCATTCTTATCATGGATATTTATAACATATTCTAATATCAGATTTCTTCTAAATGGCTTCATAACTACATTTATTACTTTCTATGGGTAGATACGGAGTTTGGCATGGCCTGCTGTTCTTGTTGGTTGGGTTACCCAGAGTGCAAGGTGGAGATATCTTGACCATACATTATCTACCCTACAAACCAGTTTTGTAAATTGAATAATTATGTATAATGAGGTTGGTGATTTAGTTATCCTATTTGCTCAATGTTTATGGGGAGAAGAAGAATTGACTGCTGAAAGTAAAATTTCTCGGCACGACCAAGTATGGATTATAATGTGAAATACCACCAAGTTTATGAGTTGGTTACAAAAATGTCATGTCAAATGTAATAAGTACCACACGCGCGTGCACACACACACACACACACACTATCATTTTGACTCGAGTTACTTATTTATTGCCTAAGGCAAAGTTATCTGTGGCAGGGGAGTTTTAAATGCTGAGGTTAATGAGAGTGTGAGCAGCTGTTTCTTCATGTTCGTACTCTGATAATCTCCATCTGTTTCCAGTCTTGGCATGAAAGATTCATGGGGTCCTTTGAAGGCCTTAGCTGTAGCCAGTGCTATTAATGGCCTTGGTGATATACTGCTGTGCAGCGTTTTAGGCTATGGTATTGCTGGTGCAGCATGGGCGACAATGTTTTCACAGGTATGCAGAACTTCCATGTTTTGAATATGAATTATTGGGTAATTAATTTATAACATGTTTTTGTTACTGACATATAAGCTTCCCTTTCCACTTTTATTGACTGGTGTAATACTAGATTGTTGCAGGATACATGATGATTGAATCTCTGAACAAGAAAGGATACAACTCTTATGCTATATCTGTTCCCTCACCCAAAGAACTTCTAACTCTGATTGGGCTTGCAGCTCCAGTGTTGGTTACAATGATATCTAAGGTTACAATTTGCACGATTATATTTATTTAATTGCACAATTTGCACAATTATAGGTATCCAGCCTCAGAGAACTCTTCAGTACATTTATTTAACCATACCTTAAGAGACAGTTCAAACAATCCCAATCACAAAAAAGAAACTATAGCAACAAGTCACTTCATTTATGAAACTAGTCCACACCGTAGTAGGAGACCTCAAATCCTCTCTAACAAAAACAAAACTGCAATTTGTAGGTTGCTTTCTACTCTCTCATTGTATACTTTGCAACATCAATGGGCACATATACAACTGCTGCTCATCAGGTTAGTTTTGGATAAGCTTGTCATGTTATGGCTTTTCTCTTTGGATATAAATTGTTGCATGTATTAACGATTTACCACTTACTCTAGGTCATGATTCAAACATTCATGATCTGTACGGTGTGGGGAGAACCTCTTTCTCAAACGGCACAGTCATTTATGCCTGAGTTGATATATGGAGTGAATCGTAGTTTGCCCAAGGTTTGTTATGCCTTGTGACTCATAGTGAATTTCTGTCCATATGGTAACTTTAACCAAATTGTTTTCTATATTGATCATCATTTATATATATTCTTCTGAAAATTAGTGAAATGAAACAGGCTCGAATGCTGCTCAAGTCCCTTGTCATCATTGGAGGAATCCTTGGTCTGGTTTTAGGCATTGTTGGAACATCTATTCCATGGTTGTTTCCTAACATGTATACACCTGATCAGAGGATCATACAAGAGGTTGGTTCTTTGTTTTTTTCTTTGACGTATTTGTCGTGAATCGACTTCTGTAACATTGATTATCATGTTTGGTTTACTCAATTCTACTAAGTTGTCAGAAACTACAGCTTTTCATTGATTATCATGTTTAGTATCTGCAGCTTTTCATTAAATCACATGATATAAGTTGATAACTCTTATTAACCGAGTCATAACCATTTAATTATACAATGATAAGGTCTCCCTGAAAAGGTTTAATAGATTATTCAGAAATGTTATTCCTCATGTTTTATTTATGTGTTTATGCAGATGCATAAACTACTGATACCATTTTTTCTGGCATTGGCTGTGACACCCGCCATTCTCAGCTTTGAGGGAACATTGTTGGTGTGTATAGTTTTTACTTGATAACAAGCATTGTTGTTGCATATCTTGTGCCCCATCTCTGATTTTGTACCACAGATGATTCGTAGTTCATCTGTGTTACATGCACAGAATGTTCCTCTTATGTCAGTGTACTGTTTTTGTTTGGTTCCTCAGGCTGGACGAGATCTTAGATTCATTAGTCTAACAATGAGTAGCTGCTGCTCTTTAGGCGCACTTCTATTGCTGGTAGGTTTTATGTTTAACATTTTTCTGAATTAAAGAAGCTATTGATTCTTCATGTATTCACTGCCAGCCCATTTTTGTTTCATCAGCTTGTGAGTAGCAGAGGATGTGGTTTAGTAGGCTGCTGGTGGGTGCTGGTATCATTTCAATGGGTAAGTGGTCTGATCTACGGCTTTACATGACATATTAATTTTGATTTTCAACTTATCTAAACACAAGCTTTAATTCTTAGGCTCGGCTTTTCCTCTCTTTACGACGCCTTATATCACCTGATGGCATACTCTACTCTGAAGATATGAGCCGGTACAAACTGGACGAACTCAGAGCTGTATAGTTTAGGAGTCCCAGAGTGATAAGAACATAAGATAGATGGTAGCATCTCGGCAAGGGGCAAAGTTCTTGTAATTGCGTCTACCCTTGTACAAAGTATCAAAAGATGAGGTCGGCGCTAGTCCTTTATATTTGCAACAAGGCAGACAGCACCACCAAATATGGAGTCAAGATCCATTGAGCACTTGAAGACAGTAGATGGGGTCAAGTAATGGATCTCAAGTAGCTGATGGTCCTTTTTGGACCAATTGTTTTAAATTAAAAACTTGTAATTGCTCTGTAACTTACCAAGACTTGGGGTAATTCAAGGCTCCTTATTCAAATTAAATCATTTCCATATTCAATTTCTAGTTCTTGTAAGACGGGAGCTCATCAGAAGGCGTAGAGCAGTTGCAATCTCATCCGGATCATTGAAGTGTACTTCTATAGTAAGAAACTTCAGATGAGAACAAGGTTAGCTTGTTAAGACGCCAACAGACAAATACTAGAGCAGGAAGGATGCAGAAAGAAGCAGACACAGATTAATATAAGTGCTGAATTCACAAGCTCATTACTTTTAAAAGAATGACATCAACAAAACGACCTCTAAAAAAGCCTAAGAAGTTGATTTTTGGAGCATCAATCTTGGGACGGAGGTCTGTGATAGCAAGTTATATTCGCATGCTGATGGAGCATCAAACTAGTTTCTGTGTTTATCGATCTCAGTAATACAACTTCATACAATTTGATCAAAGTCTCTTGGTGCCACAATCACAAAAAATGTGAGTCCCCTCTTCCTCCATCCACCCCCAATTTCGAGCTTTTTCAAATTGATTTTCACTCGCTGAAAGTGAAAATCACTCCTATATATAGCTGCAGTTTCAGAGCTCTTAGTCCGCCAATGGCGATTCGTATTCTGTAATTCGCTTCATAAAATCAAGCTGATTTTGTCTTGTTTGTTTCCGAATTCTTATCAGAGGAACATGATCCCCAATTCTTTTCTTCCTCGTAATTTTTTCAATTTTGAAGGATTAACTTGATTAGTTTGAACCCTAAATCACCATTAAAGCCGGTGAATTTGTAATCTTTTCAGTAATATTAATTAAACTAAACTATGTTTTGGTGTTTTTGCTGGTCTTGCGTTTAGTGTGTTGTGCATAATTTGTGAGGAATGGAGCTGGCACTGGATACAAGGCCCTGTGAAGACTCCACTGATGAAGGTATAACTCTCCTGACTCGCATCTTTTTGTGTATAACCATTGTGTTTGCACAGAGAATTCTATGGCTTTATAGAAGAATTTGTATTAGGTTGTTAACATAGCCTTTGCAGCCTTTTTAGCTATGGTGTGAGTAAAACCTTGTTGATTTTTGTCATCATACAAATGGACCAAACTTGCATGGGCGATATTGGGGATTAGGTGATGATTGATTGGGTCTGAAGTTAAAGAGTAAGAAGATATTTCTGTTTAAAGTGAGTTTTGTGATCTGTCAAACTATTCTTCTTCCGCACAAAAATATCAGACCTTAGGAGGTGTAAGGAGCAGATATACTGTCTCTGCTTGTGTCAATGCATTTATGTTACGCTGCTTTAAATGCAATTATATGTGCCCAATTTGTACGGCATTTTTATACCAGTTATGGTACTCACAAATCAGAAATGGAAGTTTTGTCAAAATTATATCTTGTTTCCTGTTCTGGTGTTTGTTTTGATACCTTAGATACGTGGTTTTCCTGTTGATTTAATGATTTTTTGTATTCCCCACGAGTTTCTTATATCTTGCTAATGTTATTATATGAAATCAAGTCTGTATTCCAAGGGGCATAAGAGGTTGAAGTTATCTTATGATATGCACAGAGAAACTTTACAGAAGAAACCAAGTTCAACCGCTGCAATTGTTGATTACTCTGATCCGTTGGCTATACAAAACTTGCTGGATGGATTAGATTATGATGGTAAATATGGAAGTGTTGCCAAAGACATTAAGGCATTTAATGCTCAGATTCATCAAGTACTGAACCCCTTATTTGCAAGATACCCCCCTTTGTCAAACAAATACTTTAAAGAGGAAAGAAGGCAAAGTCAATTGGATCCTGAATTAGCAGTTCAACCAGCTCCTCCGGCAGAAATTAATGTCATTGATTTGGAGGATGACACTGTTGACATAAATGCCCCAGCAGCATCGTCGGCTATTGTAATCATCGATTCAGATGAGGAACCAAGTGAAGATCGGAGGCCTTCTTACTCTTTCCAGGAGATTTTTATGACACAACCGTCTTCCAAGGATGTCATTCTGCCACAGCCATCTGAACAAGTTTTGAGGAGGGACCTTGGGGTATGTTCGACTCATACGTCTTATGAGATAATGAGTAGTGCAATTGTTTTTTTATATATGACAATTTTAATTGTACTTGGTGAGCATTTATTGTCATCCGTATTCTTGGTATCGATTAAGTGATTGGATTGCCCTGTTCGGGTGAAGGGTCAAGTGGAAGAAACTGAATCAAATACAGATCCAGGTGTTTATGTGGCTGTAGAAGATGAAGAAAGTACAGAAGAGGATGATGGTTTAGGAGATGCATGGATGGAAATGTCCATGGTATTAGAATCTTCAAAGGTATTGTTTATATTCTATCTTTATTAAGTGTTTCGATGTCAAGTGTTTGGTATGAGCTATCGGGTTGTTTTGTGCGAGAATTCTGAACATATTGAAAGCTGCAGTTGTGGTATTCGATCATTATCTTATATTGATTTCCATCTCCTTCTGATAGGAGGTCGCTGTGGATCCTTTCATCTGAAGAAAGAACGAGTGAAAATGACTGTGATCATTCTTTTGTCTTAAAAGATGATCTTGGATATGTTTGCCGAATCTGTGGAGTCATTGACAAAGGAATTGATCAGATATTTGAGTTTCAGTATAACAGGGTATAGCTTCTCCCTTGAATACTTAAAAATACCATCATTTTAGTATCATCAGCCTGCTTAGTTGCTTCTTCAATTTACTTTCCTTTTGAATATCATCTGAGCAAGTAGTGGTGATGTAGAAAATTGGTAGTAGGGCTAAGCTACCAGGAAAACAGAAATTGTTACCATCCCTTGAATAAGTGGGTGGTCTTTCATTTGAGATTAATTAGATGGGTTCTGGTTACTAAGTTTTGTACCAGCTTTAGTTTTAACACTGCTTTTGATATAGAAATCGTGCTAGGAATTGGTATGCTGAAATTAATGTTGGGCCTTCTGAACCTTCAGTCCATCCCAAGTTCTCAACACTTTTAGAATATGAGTCATTCCTCTAGTTGAAAAAAGTAATTTTGTTTTTGGAAACAAAATAAGGGGTGGCTTCTTGCTACTCCTGAGATCCACTACAGTATGTTAAACTCCTATATAAAGGTCCATCTTCAAGGGATCTGAAAATGTTTTACTCTGCTAAGTAAAATGAGTTAATCATGTTATTGAGAGTAAGAGACGGCAATAATTGGTAATGAAATTTGGTGAAGGCTTATAATACATGATACTTTACTGCTGGATGAAAATGAATTCTCTGGTAATGATGTCTGAGTTGAACATCTTAATTATGCCTTGGATTCAAGTTGTACTGAGTTAAACTGTTTATTATGCCTTAGATTCTAGCCTCTATGCTTTCCTTGTTGTTATGTTATTAGTTAAAAACACTAGATTGGTCTTCTTAATCTAATTGACTAGTTATCTAATGCTAATGGCTACATATCCTCTGATGGAAATAAAGTTTCATTGTGTCATGTATTCCCTTACAATTTCAGGTCAAAAGGAGTACAAGAACGTACATGCCAGATTCTCGAAATGGGAAAGACAGAGATTCAGCTGAAATGGATGGTGTTAAACTTTCAGAAGATGGTTTGATCATAACTGAAATATCTGCTCACCCAAGACACATGAAGCAAATGAAATCTCATCAAGTGGAGGGTTTCAATTTTCTTGTTAGCAACTTGGTTGGTGATAATCCTGGTGGTTGCATCTTGGCCCATGCTCCAGGGTCCGGAAAAACATTTATGATAATTAGTTTCATGCAAAGTTTCCTGGCTAAGTATCCAAATGCTAGACCACTGGTTGTTCTTCCTAAAGGAATATTGGATACATGGAAGGAGTTCAAATATTGGCAAGTGGAGGATATTCCTTTGTATGACTTCTATGAGGCCAAAGCAGACAATCGGTCACAGCAGCTTGAGGTGTTGAAGAAGTGGGTCGATCAGAAAAGTATCCTGTTCTTAGGGTACAAACAGTTCTCCTCTATTTTTTGTGATCGAGAAACTAACCAGATATCAACTTCATGTCAGGAGATATTGCTTAAGGTTCTGTCAATTCTTATCATGGATGAAGGGCACACCCCTCGGAATGACAATACTGATGTGTTCCAGTCCATTGCAAGATTGCAGACTCCTAGGAAGGTTGTACTTTCTGGAACGATTTATCAAAATCACGTGAAGGAAGTATTCAACATTCTGAATCTGGTTCGTCCCAAGTTCTTAAGATCAGAAACTTCCCGACCCATCATCAAGCGAATAATGAGTAGGGTGCATATACAAGGTGCTAGGAAGCAGTTCAAAGCTGGTGCTGATGATGTTTTTTATGGTCTAGTGGAGGACACTCTCCAGAAGGATAAGGATTTTAGAAGGAAAGTGACAGTCATACATGATTTGCGTGAGATGACCAGCAGGGTTCTTCATTACTATAGTGGAGATTCCCTGGATGAGCTTCCCGGACTCATTGATTTCACTGTGGTACTCAATCTAAGCGCCTGGCAGAAGGATAAAATCCAGAAGGAATTCAAGAAGTTTGCAAGGAAGTTCAAGCAAAGTTCAGTTGGCAGTGCTGTTTATCTGCACCCAAAACTTTACTCCGTTTCTAAGGACTGGAAACACATTGATTCAAATGAAAAAATGGATGAATTGGTCGAGACCATAGACCTGAATGAAGGAATCAAGGCAAAATTCTTTATGAATATTCTTAGGTTGTGCGAATCATCTGGTGAGAAACTATTGGTTTTCAGTCAATACCTCCCACCTTTGAAGTTTTTATAGAGATTAACTGCCAAAACAAAGGGTTGGAGTCCTGGGAGAGAAATGTTTGTGATCACAGGGGAATCAAAGTCTGAGAATAGGGAGTGGTCCATGGAGAGATTTAACAATTCCCCTGATGCTAAGGTCTTCTTTGGTTCGATCAAGGCATGCGGAGAGGGTATATCTTTAGTAGGGGCTTCACGAGTCTTGATTTTGGATGTTCATCTTAATCCCTCTGTGACACGGCAAGCAATTGGCCGTGCATTTAGACCTGGTCAAAAGAGGAAAGTATTTGTATGTAGATTGGTAGCTGCTGATTCCCCCGAAGAAGAAGATCATAGTACTTGCTTCCAGAAAGAGTTGATTGCCAAGATGTGGTTCGAATGGAATGAATATTGTGGCTATCGGGATTTTGAAGTGGATACTGTTGATGATGTGAAGGAGTGTGGTGATTTTTTTCTTGAAAGTCCAGCATTGGCGGAAGATGTGAAGGTTCTGTACAGAAGGTTTGTGTGCTTGTACATCCAAATTTGTCTTCATTGAGTTCCAACATCCATATCTTTCTGACTGTATTCTTTCATTGTTTCAGGTAGGTCCTTCCATTACAGTAGAGCTGAGGTACAGAGTAGGGAAATTTGTCACAGTAGGTGCTGTTAGCTTTAGTCAGTGTGGTTCTGAACATATCTTAGTTAGCTTTAGTCTTTTTTGAAGCAGAGTCATCTCTGAAGTATCTTATGAATGAGAACAGTGGATTTTCACATGTAAAAAATTATTGAGAATTTCAAAATTCGGAGGGTGCTGTTTCGGATGATGGTGCCATTTACCTGCAGGGGTTATGCTCTTGTGATTTTTTTTTCTTTTTTTTTTTTTTGTATTTTTAGCTGTTTCACGCACTAACTTTTGGGTTTGAATCCTACTAACTTTTGGTTTATGCACTACCTTTTGTGGTTCTGAAGTATCTACTAACTTTTTGTTAGATTTAGTCAGGGTTGTCCTGAACATATCTTGGCACATGCATGTTTTACTTAAGTCTTTTTTAAATCAGAGTCTTCTCTGAAGTATCTAATGAATGAGAACAGTGGATTTTCACATGTCAAAAATTACTGAGAAATTGTGAAAAGACTATTCGGAGGGTGCTGTTTTGGATGATGGTGCCATTTACCCTGCTGGGGGATTATGCTCTTTTGTGATTTTTTTTTTCTTATTTTCATTTTTGAGTTGGTTTATGCATTAACTTTTGGATTTGAAGCCTACTAACTTTTGGTTTATGCACTACCTTTTGTGGTTCTGAAGTATCTACTAACTTTTTGTTTGTTTTAGTCAGCAATACATGCAGGTTTTACTTAGTTTTTTTCGAATCAGAGTCATCTCTGAAGTATCTAATGAATGAGAACAGTGGATTTTCACATGTAAAACATTATTGAGAATTTTGAAAAGACTACTTGGAGGGTGCTGTTTCAGATGATGGTGTCGTTTACCCTGCAGGGATTATGCCCTTTTGCGATTTTTATGTTTTTTTTTAGCTGATTAATGCACCAACTTTTGGGTTTGAATCCTAGTAAAGTCATATGTATGGCAATGAAGCAAATCAAGCAGGAAGTACTGGGAATGAATGATATACCTGATAAGAACAGGAATGTTAAAGTAGCCTAATTTCATTTTTTTTCATTTTTTTACTGGGCCGGCGACTGGGATCTGGATCAGCGGTCCACTTATGAGCCTCATCGACACTGTCGTCGGTCAGGGAAGCTCCATTGAGTTTGCTGCTCTAGGTCTTCATTTCCAAGCCTCTTTGCTTTAGTTTCTTTATTTTATTATTAATTTGGTGGAATTTTACATTAGCTGAGTTCTCTGTGTTGGTTTGCAGGTCCGGGAACTGTAATGTGATAATATGAGCTACGTGTTCATGTTTCTTTCGATTGCTACTTCAAATATGGTCGCTACTTCGCTTGCAAGCGGGGTCAGTTTTGAACTTTGTATGCACATTGATTTTCTTATATTGGTTTTGTTGTGTCTGAATCATTAACTACCAATGCAATTGTAACGACCCCAAAATTTCGAGCTTAAAAACTCAAAATTCTAAAGTCATTAAACACAAAATAATCTCAATAAAATCGAAATCATTTAAGTGCACAGCGGATCGTCACTGAGTTATCAATACAACTCAGAAAACCAATTATTACAACTCAAATTATAATTTACATTACGTAAGTTGGAATGTAATAATCCTCACAATCTCTCACAAAATAGTCACACAAAATCCTCACACAAGCTGGAGGTAAATCACTTCAAGTCCTCTGAGCGGTCCGTCAATTCCCGCTAATCTACACCTGCGGAGTCATCCACTACACCATCGAATTGGTGCACCGGGATTGTAAACACAAACCCGGTAAGCTTTACAGCTCGTATGAGTAAAATCAAAATATAATTCGCATATCAAAATATACGAAAGATCACAAAACAACAAATATAAATGCCCTCATGAGTCACTCGTCAGCCCATCTGGTTGACCCAAAGAAATATGAAATAAAACGTTCATGAGGAAATTAAGTAACCCTTCTGGTTACCCAATGCATTTATAATACGGGTACCAAGAACGCTGGTACACATCTGTTACCCCTCTCGTAATACACCGTTGATGTTGGATAGCCACCCGCTACCCAACATCCAAAATACACCGAGTACCCATGAGCAGATAACCACCCGTTACCTCGCATGCAGTACTAAGGCAGACAGACTAGAGCTCTAACTGTATCGTAACTTTCGCCCGGCCAAAGGCTAGGTTTCGACTTGCCAAACACGTACAATAATCTCACATCATATTGTACCAAATCACGTCCGAAGACAAATCAACATTTTAACAATCTCAATGTTAAAATCACGTACAATAATCTCACATCATATTGTACCAAAAATCATGTCCGAAGACAAATCAACATTTTAACAATCTCAATGTTAAAATCACGTACAATAATCTCACATCATATTGTACCAAAAATCGTGTCCGAAGACAAATCAACATTTTAACAATCTCAATATTAAAATCACGTACAATAATCTCACATCATATTGTACAAATCAAAATCACATGCTCGATATATAAATCTCGTCATCGAAATGACATAAATCACGATAAAATCATAACAGTATATTATATAGCAAACTATATATATATGTACATATTTACCATTTATACAATATATATATAATCCATTATATCATATACATGTCATATTTCATAAACACGTCCGAAGACAAAAAAACTCGTCCGAAGACAAAACATTTTAACAAACTCATGTTAAAACCACGTACAATAATCACACCTCATATTGTACAAAAATCAAATCACATGCTCAATATTTAATTCTCGTCATTCGAAATGACCAATTCCAATGAATTCATAACAGTATATAATATAACAAACTATATATATATGTACTTATTACCATTTATACGATATATATGTAATCCACTATATTGTATACGTGTCGTAATTTAATATTAAAAATTCTTGCAAAATCTTGAATCACCGCAAGGGTAGATTCGTAAATAAGTGAGATTTTACTCACCTTATCGACTCGAGCGTAATTCCACAATTCCCGATGATATTCCTTTCCTCGATTTAATGATCACCTTGAACATATAAGAAAAGAATTTAGAATCGTTTCGTAACCTTTAAATGCCGAAACAGTAATAATCGGTTACTGTTCAGCAATTTTCGGTTTTACGAAGTTACTGTTCAGTGGTACTATTCACTGTTACTATTCCCGGATACTGTACAAATATGCACTTAATACGTATTTCTGTACGTATAAATATTATATACGTATTTCTGTACGTATAAATATTATATACGTATTTCTGTACGTATAAATACTATATGCATATTTCTGTACGTATAAATATTATATACGTATTTATGTACGTATAAATATAAATACGTATTTCTGTACGTATAAATATTAATACGTATTTCTGTACGTATAAATATTAATACGTATTTCTGTACGTATAAATATTATATACGTAATTCTGTACGTATAAATATTAATACGTATTTCTGTACGTATACGTATGATTTAAATGTAAATACAAATTCAGTAAATAAAATTTACTATTTACCTTTTACAAATTACTTTTTACATTTACTGAAAGTAATTTATATTTACATTTACCGAAGGTAAAATTTAATTACATTTACCGTAGTAAATAAAAATTACATTTACATTTACCGTACACCGTAAATTACCAAAATACCCTTTCAGTCAAAACTAATCACGCCGCCTCACACGGCGGCGCGTGTGGCACACGCGCCACCTCCGGCCGGCTGCGCGTGGGGCCCACGCACCGACGCCATCCAAGGCGCGTGTTATGCCACCGCCGTGCCTAAACCCTCCCCCTCCTCCTCCTCTATCTCCCTACGGCCTCCGCCTACCCCTAGGCCACCCCTAGTCTCCTCACGCGCCGCCTCTAGGCGGCGGTATCTCCTCTCCTCCACCTCCGCCGATCCCCCACCAAAACACCACAATCGATCCACAATTACATCAACAACATCACAATGAGCAACCTAGCTAAACCTCACCTTGATTCGAACCTTTGGATTGTCCAATCGATGTTGAAGAGCTCGAGGTGCCGGCGGCCTTGCAGTTGAGAAGTGGCGGTGCCTATCGCGGTTTTCAATCGCCGATCTTGTCACAGGAGGCACTAGGGGTGAGGAGAGATGGTGGTGGTGCAGTCCTTATGCCTTGGTCTCACCGGTGGGGCGTTTGGGCAATGGAGACATCGCGAGGTTTCAAGTGAGAGGGAGAGCATGATAGGGAGAAAGAGAACCGAGAGAGTGAGTGAGAGAGATGGGAGGGAGCTCGGGGTCGAGAGGGAGATGGAAGATGGGAGAAGAGAGAACCGAGAGAGAGAAAGGGAAGAGAGGAAGGAAGCTCGGGAAGGAAGAAGAAAGAGAGAGAGAAGAGAGAGCGGCGGGGAGAAGGAGAGAGAGAAGGGTTTCCAATAATGGAAACCCTAATCTGAAAAGTTTCTATTTATACTCGTTTCAAAAATCGGAAACTAACTTCCGACGTTAATAACTTTTACCTCCGACGTCCGATTCGAACATGTCACATACTCCCGAACTCGTATTGACGAGTTCTACAACTTTCGTGAAGGAAGTTTTCGCAACCGAGCGACGGAAATAAAAATCGATAAATACTTTCGGAAACGTAACGTTTTTCGAATTAAACGTTCCGATTACGTTTTCGTTGCCGATTTCCGACGTTTATAAAAGAAACGAGCACACTTTAAAATTTTCGAAAACTTATAACTTAGGAAAAGTATAATGACTCGTCCCGAAAAATCGGGTTATTACAGCAATGCACTTTAAGGGACATTGATTTTCTTATATTTGAAATTAAAGTGAGAATTGTGTCTCGTAATAATGAACTGACATGTTTTAGGGGAGTTGTTGCACACTAGTTTTACTAAGGATGAATCACTATTTGTTACTATTTTTGAAGTGTATTGGTTCACATGTTTTGCTCTGAGTTTTTATTGATTCATTTTGCTCTGGGGATTTCTGTGTTTCTGAAATTAAGATAAGCCCGTTGGACTCTTTTTAGACTTCTTTCTTGTGGGGATTTTATGATGTAGACAGCCCAGATACGTAAAATGCCCACAGACTAGAAAGATGACTTATTGTTGGCCATATACTAATTGAAAGCTGGTGCTCTTTTCTGCTATATTTAGCTAAATTGGATAGGCCCTATATTTGGCATAAGTAGTTGACTCTTAAGTCAAGTAATTTCTCATTTCATGTAATCTGATGTAAATAGGTTTCCTTTTAAAGGGGACATTCTAAATACATGGTACCCAGCTGAACTCTGACTGTTGTTATGAGAATTGATACCGTCTGTGATGTTCCATGCTAATGCTTGCCTTCATGAAGTTAGCATTAATTCCAAAAGCTTATCTTCTGATGTATATCATTGATCACTAGTCTTTTGATGTATAAAACATCTTTTCTGAATGCATTGTTTGACCATCTAGCTTTTCGTGCAAGATAAAGATGAAGTGCAACATCACATATCCACCTTGCTCTGTGTTGCATTGTCCTGTGGCTTCTGAATGCATTTATTTACAAGATTTTTCAGCTCATGGGCACTCACTGGCAATGAGAAATGTTAAAGACATGAATTCGCGATTCTGAAAGATATAATGCTTGATTTTTGTTTGTTTTGCTTTTGCCATCAATGCGAATTTGAATCTGTCAAAGTTGGATTCATGACTATAATAATTGCTGCATCTAATGATTTTCAACTTTTACTGGATCAAAGAACTTACGGATTATTCCAGCAGCAAATACATATGTTCAGGTACACTTTCTTCTTTCAGCTAACAGTTGTTGGTTACTCAATTTATCATGAGATTCTTAGAAGTGTTAAAATAAAATCAAAGCCTTCTCTATTTATCTTTTCATTTGGTTACATACTATAAATAAAATTTCTGGTAGAATTTACATTGTCTTGCCAATATGTACCATGACCAAGGGGTCATTCTTTTGCTATTTCTTTCACAAAGTATTATTATCTTCATTTAACCCTCACAAGGTCGAAATAGATAGTTGTTAAGGAAGTTCTGAAAAATATATCTGCTTAATCACATTTGAAAAGTAATTGATAGCTTAATCCGGAACTCAGAAAAATTGTGTAGAGTTGGTTGGCATGATGTCATCCTCCTAGAATTTCAGTTGCATATCCTTGTACTTCGTCTTTCACAAGTCATTCTTATCATGGATATTTACAACATATTCTAATATCAGATTCCTTCTAAATGGCTTCATAACTAAATTTATTACTTTCTACGGGTAGATACGGAGTTTGGCATGGCCTGCTGTTCTTGTTGGTTGGGTTGCCCAGAGTGCAAGGTCAGATATCTTGACCATATATTATCTACCCTACAAACCAGTTCTGTAAATTGAATAATTATGTATAATGAGGTTGATGATTTAGTTACCCTCTTTTCTCAAATTTCTTGGGGAGAAGCATTGACTGCTGATTGGGCTTGCTGCTCCAGTGTTGGTTACAATGATATCTAAGGTTACAATTTGCACAATTATATTTATTCAATTGCACAATTATAGGTATCCAGCCTCAGAGAACTCTTCAGTAGATTTATTTAACCATACCTTAAGAGACAGTTCAAACAATCCCAATCACAAAAAAGAAACTATAGCAACCAGTCACTTCATTTATGAAACTAGTCCACACCGCAGTAGGAGACCTCAAATCCTCTCGAACAAAAAAAAACTGCAATTTGTAGGTTGCTTTGTACTCTCTCATTGTATACTTTGCAACTTCAATGGGCACATATACAACTGCTGCTCATCAGGTTAGTTTTGGATAAGCTTGTCATGTTATGGCTTTTATCTATGGAGATAAATTATTTTATGTATTACTGACTTACCACTTACTCTAGGTCATGATTCAAACATTCATGATCTGCACGGTGTGGGGAGAACCTCTCTCTCAAACGGCAGTCATTTATGCCTGAGTTGATATATGGAGTGAATCGTAGTTTGCCCAAGGTTTGTTATGATTTGTGACTCATAGTGAATTTTTGTTCATATGGTAACTTTAACCAAATTGTCTTCTGAAATTTAGTGAAATGAAACAGGCTCAAATGCTGCTAAAGTCACTTGTCATCATTGGAGGAATCCTTGGTCTGGTTTTAGGGATTGTTGGAACATCTATTCCATGGTTGTTTCCTAACATGTATACACCTGATCAGAGGATCATACAAGTAGTTGGTTCTTTGTTTTTTTCTTTGACGTATTTGTCGTGAATCGACTTCTGTAACATTTATTATCCTGTTGGGTTTACTCTTTTCTACTAAGTTGTCAGAAACTGTATAGTGTCTGCAGCTTTTCATTGAATCACATGATATAAGATGACAACTCTTATTAACCGAGTCATAACCATTTAAATTTCCAATGATAAGGTCTCCCTGAAAAGGTATAATAAATTATTCGGAAATGTTATTCTTCACTTTTTTTTTATGTGTACTGCTGATACCATTTTTTCTGGCATTGGCTGTGACACCCGCCATTCTCAGCTTTGAGGGAACATTGCTGGTGTGTTTGGTTTTAACTTGATAACAAGCATTGTTGTTGCAAATCTTGTGCCCCATCTCTGATTTTGTACAACAGATAATTTGTAGTTCATCTGTGGTACATGCACAGAATGTTCCTCTTATGTCAGTGTACTGTTTTTGTTTGTATCGTCAGGCTGGACGAGATCTTGGATTCATTAGTCTAACAATGAGCAGCTGCTGCTCTTTAGGTGCACTTCTATTGCTGGTAGGTTTTATGTTTTACATTTTTCTGAATTATAGAAGCTATTGATTCTTCATGTATTCACTGCCATCCCATTTTTGTTTCATCAGCTTGTGAGTAGCAGAGGATGTGGTTTAGTAGGCTGCTGGTGGGTGCTTGTAGCATTTCAATGGGTAAGTAGTCCCATCTACGGCTTTACATGGCATATTATCGAACTTTTTCAACTTATCTAATCACAAGCTTTAACTCTTAGGCTCAGCTTTTCCTCTGTTTACGATGCCTTATATCACCTGATGGGATACTGTACTCTGAAGATATGAATCTCCTAGTGATAAGAACACAATATAGCAAGGGTCAAAGTTCTTGTATTAATGTCTTCCCTTATACAAAGTATCAAAAGATGAAGTCGGCGCTAGTCCTTTATATTTGCAACAAGGCAGACAGCACGACCAAATATGGAGTCAAGATCCATTGAGCACATGAAGACAGTAGATGGGGTCAAGAAAATGATCTCTAGTAGCTGATGGTCCTTTTGATCAATTGTTGTAATTGCTCTGTAACTTACAATATTCAGCGCTAAAGTCAAGACTTGAGGTAATTCAAGGCTCCTTATCAAATTCGTTTGTGAAGCTTCTCTCTTCAATAATTTCCATATTTTGGTGGTGTACTAAAATAAATCCAAAATGGTGATGAAAAATAAAATTCTAGTATACTAGACACCATCTCATCTTCTGTACCAAAGCAGTGCTTCTAAAATTAACTTGAAATGGCTTTCTAAGTGACTTTGGATATCTGTTATGGAAATACTCTGCAGTCAAATATCATTGATTTGAAGAAAATGATACCAATTCTAGAGATTTCTTCTGAAGATTTTCAGCAGTGATAGTCCTGAGGACTTGCAGAATGGAGAAATACCAACAGCCACGTACGAGGCCCCTGCACCACCAGCAAACAGTCACAGCCACAATAATTTCTGCAAGTAGGTTCTATCTCAGCTGCAACAATAATTTCTGCAAGTAGGTTCTCCTATCTCAGCTGCAACAATTTCACTGATGAATTATGGGTCCAAGTAGATTATATCTCTGAATGCACAGAAGCACGGCCAAATCGAAGCAACCTGAATTGATGAACCAGCAACAGAAGCAGGCTTAATAGTCATCCCCCTAAGCACAGGTGAACTTAAAAGCAAAAATCTAATGATTTCCAGCTCGGCTTTGGCGCCAGAGATGCTGGTTAATTTCACATGTTGCAGTCCAGTAAATGATCAAATCATTGTCTTCCAACGTAGAGATCATTTTTTTCCCACAGCAGCTCGTTCATTTGCACAGGCCTACAGAAACTTATAGCGTCAGAATATCAACCTTTTAAGCATACAGATCTTTAAAACAAATTTCTGGGGTAGAGTTGTTTGTGATATTTCTTCTATTTTAATTCTTTCGCCCTACGATGAGAAATCATTGTAAAATTTTATTTAACCCCATCTCAAGGTCTTTCTTTCAGCAATAAGGCAAAACATACCTCTAGTTCTTGTAAGACGGGAGCTCATCAGAAAGCGTAGAGCAGTAGCAATCTCATTTTAGATCATTGAAGTATACTTCTATAGTAAGAAACTTCAGATGAAAACATGGTTTGCTTGTTAAGACACACCAACAGACAAATACTGGAGCAGGAAGGATGCAGAAAGAAGCAGACGCGAATAATGTAAGTACTTAATTCTTCACCAGAGTGTATGAAATCACAAGCTCATTACTTTTAACAAGTTATCCATGATTGCCAGTCTTGCAAACACCAAGAAGGTGAAGGAAGAATGTTAGAACACCGGTTCAGTAAGTAATGGAATCAATTTAATCAACACACGATGTTGTATAAAATAGTCTTTGATTTATACTTCTAATTACAGCAGTAAATTGAGTTTTAAGAACCCAATTCCAATTCTATAAATACAGTAATATTACAACTATAAAATGAATTTGAAGAACACAATTTCAATTCTATGAATACAGTAATATCAATTTCAATTAAACTGAAATAAAAAAGATTGAAAAACAAAGAAACTGACTTGTTGATTTTGATAGAGGCTTGCTTGTTGCAATCTCCTAAAACAGAAATTCGCCCCTACACTTGTGCTTGTAAATCTTTGGACGTCTGTCTTGTAGGATACAACTATCGAATTCAATCGAAGCACTTCAATTGAATCCCTGGCAAATTCTACTTTGTGTTTCTCAGCAATATTGAGGAAAGAAAAGAGAGGAGAAAATTAATTGATTAACCATCTGCTTTGGTTTGTCATCCTTATATAGAAGATTGGTGATGCTTTGAAAGGGTATGACTATTCACTTTAGTTGAAACCCAGAAGTCGTGTCCTTTCATTCCAAAAGACACGTTTGTTTGGTTTGTTCCATCTCCACAATTCATTTTTACCCAGAAATTCTCCAACAATACCCTACATTTTCTATTCAAATAAGAAAATACCCCACATTTGAATAGAAAATAAGCTACATATTAGTCGTTGTAACTTAATGTCATTTCAGAGAAAATAGAATCAATATGCGTCGGAAATGGTGTCTTTTGGACTTGAACCATTCCTAGTGATAACTTATCGGTATTACCTAGTGAAACAGTGAAATTTTTCATCTTGAACTGTTCACTATATGGTAGTAATACGAGACAACAAGTATCACACATATATCATCTTCACATTTCAAATTTATACGGTTGTGTTCATTTTGGTCTTGAACAAATCCCGACTTCATGAGAGCTCTAGAGAATTTAGCCATATCAATTCTCATGGATGCGACCCACATCACTCTCATATAGGTAATGCTAATTAAGAATAGTCCGTTCTATCCCACTTTAGAAAGTTATTAGCATTATTAAGAATAAATTAATATTCATCCCTTAATCGTCAACGGATTACACACATTGTTACATCATAGGAATAGGCACATATGTGTCATGCTTTTGAATCTTCCTTAACCAGTTTGCCTATTGAACCTAGACCATGGGATCTCCAATGTTGCTAGGTGAGGTTTCCGCCAAGTAATGATTCATTGTATTGGCTTGAGACCCATTCCCCTCGATGTAAATACGACTTGCTCTTTAGGTAGGCCTTTGGTCAAAGGATCGGCTAAATTTTCCTTTGATTTGATGTAGTCCAATGCTATTACTCCATTGGAGAGCAATTGTCGTATTGTAGCATGTCTTCGCCTTATATGCCTAGATTTCCCATTGTATATTTTATTTTTGGCTCTATGTAAGGCAGCCATATTATCACAATGAATACAAAGGGGTGTTAGAGGCTTAGGCCACAATGGAATATCTTCAACAAAATTTCTAAGCCATTCGGCTTCTTCGGCAGCTGTATCCATGGCAAAGAATTCTAATTCCATTGTAGATCGTGTTATACAAGTTTGTTTGGATGACTTACATGACACGGCTCCTCCACCAAGTGTAAACACATAACCACTTGTGGACTTACTTTCTGTGCTACCCGAAATCCAATTTGCATCACTATATCCTTCCAAAACAGGATGATATTTTGTATAATGTAGACCGTAGTCCATTGTATACTTTAAGTACCTTAGTACTCTTATCAAAGCATGCCAATGGTGTTTATTAGGATTGCTTGAATATCGACTTAATCGAGTTATAGAATAAGCCAAATCCGGTCTTGTACAATTCTTAATGTACATCAAGCTTCCTATTATTTGTGTGTATTCTAATTGAGACACACTTTCACCATTATTCTTTGCAAGCTTACATGTTGGATCAAATGGAGTCATCATCGTCCTACCATCATAGTGTCCAAATTTCTTTAGTACTTTCTCCACATAATGAGATTAAGTGAGTGTGAGTGTGAGTGTGTAGCCATTACTATCTCTTTTAATTCTCACTCCAAGGATTAAATTTGCTAATCCCATATCCTTCATTTCAAATTTAGAACTAAGCATCTTCTTTGTGGAGTTGATAATGTCCTTGTTAGTTCCCATTATCAACATGTCATCCACGTATAAACATACAATGATGCAAGCATTTTTAGTTTGCTTGATATAAACACATTTATCACACTCGTTTATTTTGAATCCAGCAGACATCATTGTATAATCAAACTTCTCATGCCATTGTTTTGGGGCTTGTTTAAGTCCATATAACGATTTAACAAGTTTACAGACTTTCTTCTCTTGCCCTTTAATAATGAAGCCTTCGGATTGTTCCATATAGATTTCTTCCTCTAATTCTCCATTTAAGAATGTCGTCTTGACATCCATCTGGTGTATTTCAAGATCATATATAGCAGCAATTTCTATTAACATTCGAATAGAAGTAATTCGAGTGACCGGAGAATAGGTGTCAAAGAAATCAAGATCTTCTTTTTGTCGAAAACCTTTTGCGACTAGTCTTGCTTTATATTTATCTATGGAACCATCTGGTTTTAATTTCTTTTTGAATATCCATTTATAACCAATTGGTTTACATCCAGGTGGTAAATCAACCAATTTCCATGTATGGTTATTCATAATGGATTCCACTTCACTTTGGATTGCTTCCTTCCAATAAGGTGCTTCTGCAGATGCCATTGCAGCCTTATATGTTTGAGGTTCTTGTTCAGTAAGAGCCACAAAATCCGGACCAAAGTCTTTTGCAACTCTTGCTCTTTTGCTTCTTCTTGGTTCTAATTCTTGGTTTTGAACCTTTGACGTAGAAGCATTGTTATTATTTTTCTGTGTATTTGAATCTTCATGTACTCTTTTCTTTGGAGTACTTAATCTATCTTTGTATGGAAATATATCCTCAAAGAATTCAGCTTCATTGGACTCAAGAATTGTGTTCACATGCACTTCTTCATTTCCAGATTTGTGAACTAAAAAAATCTATTTGCTGCACTATTAATTGCAGGTCCAATATATACACAGTCTACTGTTTTAGGTCCAACCGTTTGCATTTTTAGAGGAGGAATTCTCACTTTTGCAAGACAACCCCACACTTTCATGGTTTTATATGAAGGTGGCCTTCCTTTCCAGATTTCATATGAGGACTGATCATTCCTTTTAAGAGGAATTTTATTCAATATTGAGTTTGCATATAATAGAGCTTCACCCCATAAACTTTGTGGAGCACCTGAATTGTTCAACATGGAATTCATCATTTCTTTGAGAGTTCTGTTCTTACGCTCAGTAACTCCATTATGCATTGGAGTGTAGGGTGTTGTTGTTTGATGAATAATTCCATGTGTAGAACAAAATTCAGAGAATTCATTTGATATGTATTCTCCACCACGATCTGATCTCAATATTTTTATCTTCTTGTCTAATTGATTTTCAACTTCAGCTTTATATATCTTAAACATACTTAAAGCTTCATTTTTACTTGTTATTAAATAAACATAGCAAAATTTGCTACAATCATCGATGAAAGTAATATAATAATTCTTTCCAGATCTACTTGGAGTTGATTGGAAGTCACAAAGATCACTATGAATCAATCCAAGCACTTCATTGGATTTTTCAACAGATTTGTAAGAGTGCCTTGCATATTTTGATTCAATACAGACTTCACATTTATGCTTATCAGCATTATTTCTGCTGTTTGATATACATTCTAACTTAGGCTTGCATTTTGGTAACAAACCCAAGTTTATCATCATGTTTAGAGAACGATAATTCACATGACCTAATCTTTCATGCCATAAATCAACTGAATCAAGAAAGTAAATAGAAGCAGTGCTATTGCCTGCATTATTATTATTATTATTATTATTATTATTATTATTAATATCAGCAGTAGGAATTACATGGAGTTTGAACAACCCCTCAGAAAGATAACCTTTTCCTACATACATCCCACCCTTGGTGAGTACAAATTTATCAGATTCAAACACTAACTTAAAGCCTTTGTTGATAAGAAGAGAACCAGAAATTAGATTCTTTCTAATCTCAGGAACATGGAACACATTAGTGAGTGCAAGTTCTTTTCCAGAAGTGAGTTTCAGTATCACTTTTCCTTTTCCTTCAATTGCAGCAGTGCTAGAGTTTCCCATATAAAGGTTCTCTCCACCAGATCCTTGCACATATGTTGTAAACATGCTCCTTTCAGCACACACATGCCTTGATGCACCTATGTCAATCCACCAATCATTGCTATTGGTCATCAAATTTACTTCAGATACAACAGCAATAAATTGGTCTTCTGCCATGTTTGCCTGATTTTTATTTTCAACAGGCTTGTTCTTCTTGTGGCGACAATCCATAGCTTTATGACCAGGCTTCCCGCACACCCAACATGCACCTTGAATTTTCTTTTTGAACATAACAACTTTTGGGGCAGTAAGTGCTCTCTTGGCATTATCTTTTCCCTTCTTCTGATTGTGAGAAAATTTGGACCTAGAAGTATTGCCTTCAATCACATTGGCTTTTGCTTCCATTGAGGACCAATCAGATTTTTCATTCTTTCGATTCTCTTCCTCCACACGAAGCTTAAGAATCAATTGCTCAAGGTTCATCTCTTCAGATAGGTGCTTACGATAAATCTTAAAATCCTTCCAAGAGGGAGGCAACTTTTCAATAATGGAAGCAACAAGAAAAGTCTCATTGAGTCCCATACCTTCAGCAACTAATTCATGAGCAGTAATATGGAGTTCTTCCACTTGCTTCACGACAGACTTGGCATCACTCATCTTACAATTCAGAAATTTTCCAACAACAAATTTCTTGGCACTTGCAACTTTAGACTTGTATTTCTTATCCAAAGAATCCCACATCTCTTTTGCAGTTTTGAATGTAGAATAAACATCATACAAAGAATCATCTAATGAATTCAGGATGTAATTCTTACACATAAATTCGTTGTGCTCCCAAGCTTCAACAACTTTCATAGTTGCATCATGGATATCACCCTCTGCTGGCAATTCAGGAGCCTCAGATGTAATCACTTGTGCCAAGTTCAATGTTGTTAGATAAAACAACATCTTTTGCTGCTATCTTTTGAAATCCACACCTTTGAACACAAAAGGCTTCTCAATGTTGTTCTTAACACCAACAGCAGCAGGTTGATCCATTTCAACAAATAGAATTTCTGTTTTAGATTGTTAGAACACAGGTTCAGTAAGTAATGGAATCAACTTAATCAACACACGATGTTGTATAAAATAGCCTTTGATTTATACTTCTAATTACAGCAGTAAATTGAGTTTTAAGAACCCAATTCCAATTCTATAAATACAGTAATATTACAACTATAAAATGAATTTGAAGAACACAATTTCAATTCTATGAATACAATAATATCAATTTCAATTAAACTGAAATAAAAAAGATTGAAAAACAAAGAAACTGACTTGTTGATTTTGATAGAGGCTTGCTTGTTGCAATCTCCTAAAACAGAAATTCGCCCATACACTTGTGCTTGTAGATCTTTGGACGTCTGTCTTACATGATACAACTATCGAATTCAATCGAAGCACTTCAATTGAATCCCTGGCAAATTCTACTTTGTGTTTCTCAGAAATATTGAGAAAAGAAAAGAGAGGAGAAAATTAATTGATTAACCATCTGCTTTGGTTTGTCATCCTTATATAGAAGATTGGTGATGCTTTGAAAGAGTATGACTATTCACTTTAGTTGAAACCCAGAAGTCGTGTCCTTTCATTCCAAAAGACACGTTTGTTTGGTTTGTTCCATCTCCACAATTCATTTTTACCCAGAAATTCTCCAACAAAGAAAAGTCACAGTTTGTTAAACCACCGGGAAAGGCAGGAACCCATTGTTGGTTAACATTAGGCTCCTGATAAATCCAGACTTCAACAAGTTTCATGGAGTTTAAAAGAATGACATCAACAAAACGACCTCTAAAGCCTAAGAACTTGATTTTTTTAGCATCAATCTTGAGACGCAATCTATGATAGCCTGTTATATTTGTATGCTGATGGAATATCAAACTCGTTTCTAAGTTTATCGATCTCAGTGAAAAAACTTCATACAGCAACAGCTGACAATTGACATACAATTGAAACCTAAAGGAACCAATGCCCTTAACTTTGAGCAAACTAATATACGATTATACATATTTACAGGAGGAAAAAGAAGAAGAGACAGAGGCTGACTAAGAGGTTACCTATTTGTCTATCTGTACTACACTGATAACAAATTTGATCACAGCAGATATATCCCTTATCTCTAATTCTTTGATATATAATAGCAAATATGTTGCATACTCCATCACTATCGGGACATGGTTTGGTATAAATACACAGAAACGGAGTAATGGATCCAGTATGACTAGCAAACCCCAAATGGTTACAACAAATTCAAGACAGAGACACATGGTCAATTACATCAACATTTGTGACTGAAAATTAACTGACATATATTTGTCTTATTCGTTGGATCTGTTATGAAGCTTTTGAGAGATTAAGCATAGTAAAGTAAGAACAGAGTACTTCAAATCAAGTAAACAGAGCCATGAATAAAAGAATTGAGTTGAATTTCATATACAAAGTTAATTACAATGCAGAAGCCTACAAAACCAAACTAAATAAGACACATTCTAATAAATATATACAATTGATGTCTTGGTTTTCAGATTTGTTCAGCTGTCAATCTTCAATCTTCTTTCACATGGCAGGTATACTTATGTTCGACAAGAGAATTTTTCTGGTGATGTCTTCGTGGGATATCGTTGAGCCATCACTAGAACTGGATTCATAACCACATGTTTCACCGTTCTTCAAGAGTTGCTTCTGGCACATGGATTCCCATTTTTCATTGTTCTTCGACAGTTGCTTCTGGCACATTGTAGTGTCTTGGAAGTCCAAGCAGTCATAGGCACTGAAAAGATGTTCTTTCTCATCCTCCCTCATAGTTGAGAACCCAATGGAACTGCTTGTCCAGGTCTTCAATGCGCTTTGTGCCGAGGGCAACACAAGCCTCTCAATCCCAATGTTCCGGAGCCAGTTCTCAATCTCATTCATTAACACCTTCAGCATCCCTTGTCTCCGGAACTCGAACCCAGTCGCCGCTAGTGGTAGTTCTGCCACAACACCACCCTCATGAATCCTCACATTCGCGGCGGTGACCACTTTGTCTCCCTTCTCCAAGACCACTGTGAAGAAGTCTCTTTCTTGGTTAAATATGATGTCCTCCGCTACGTCTTTGTGGGTGACAGGGTCCTCACAAGGCTCAAAGCTCTGGTGCATAACTTCTAAGGCTTGGTTAAGTTTGTGGCAGTGAATCATGCTCTGTTTCAACTCGGACTTAAGCAAAGTCCATGAAAGATCCCCCCGGCCGGTCACCGGACTCGGCCCTCCCAAAACCCAATCGACGCCGGAGACCAAGGACCTGTCGTCCTTCATTATATCCTCCATTGATCTCATCTTTGTCGACTTTCTTCTTTTATTTCTCGATGATGAACAGGTCTCTGTCTCCATGCAGAACAAAGGTGGCAACGACGTCGTTTGGTAGTCTTTCGTCTTTATCACAGCGCAGGACGTCGTTTTGGAGTCTAGGGTTTCAGGGGGGACGCTCCTACATGCGGTGCGAAGGGAATAGTATATCTTCCCGGCCGGCGACCGATACCGGAGCTCCGAGCGGCCGTTGGATTTTCTACCCAGAAAAAGAGTCCATCCCGTCGCCAAGAGATGGCCTTTTGCCTTTTGGGAGTCGATTCTTTTGGTGGCGCCGGCGGTGGACGAAACCCTAACGGCTTCGGGGCAAAGTTGAGGAGGAGTGAACGGAAGTGGAGAAGCCATAGAGATGGAGAAGGGAGATTCTTGTCTGTTTCTCTTGGGCATCGTTGAGTTTTCAGGTTTTGAGGAACTAGATCTGAAAATGAGAGAGTACTGGAGATCGATTTGATTTGGAAAGAAGAAGATCAGAAGAAGAAGAGTGTACGAGAGTGGAGTAGAGTTGACAGTAGACTTTGGTTTCCATTTTACGGCTCCTCCTTAAATAAGGATTAGAGGTCGGTTTTGGGAGTTATTACCGTTAGGGAATTTGCCAGCTCATCATTTGAATTCCAGCTCATTTAATCCTAATCCCTAAAAAGAATTCAAAAACACGAAACAATTTTACCAAAACGTAAAAAAGAAAAGTTACTCTGTATTTGTTTACCTCTAGTAAAAACGAAATCCAGCTTGATGAATCGAATCGAGTATCGATGCCCTGTAATTCTTCAGATGTGCTTGAAACTGTGAAAATGGAGCTCCTCCTCGGTGGGGGGTCCCAGTCTGAAGAAGAAAGCCGAGTTGAATGACATCAGAAAAGCAAAAAGGAAAGGGCCGCCAAGCGTCCTACGTGGCATGAGCGGTCAGCTCCTCTCCGTTTGAATTATTTTCCTTTTTCTTCATTTTCCACATCATTCTTCATCTTCCCGGGCGGAGCTTTCTCTGCCCCCGCCATTTCCCAACTAACCCCAACTCAAAATGCAAACCAAAACCCCAATATCTCACCCCATTCTCCTCCCAAGCCCTAACCGCCGCACCTCGCTCCCCCTTCCTTCCCTCTCCCGCCTCGCCTCCCGAAGCTCCGCGCCAATACGGCGCCGTACTGCTCTATTAACCTCTTGCAGCGTTCGTGAAAGCGTCGAGTACGATGGAGACGATGGCGTTTTGGTCCCTGAAGCGTGGAGGTGAAGGCGGAGGAGTTGGAGAGTCGAGAGTATATGGAACCAGATGAAGGAGATCGCGATGTTCACTGGGCCCGCTACTGGGCTGTGGCTGTGCGGCCCACTCATGAGCCTCATTGACACTGTGGTCATCGGTCAGGGAAGCACAATTGAGCTCGCAGCTTTAGGTATTCAGTTTTTGTTTTGTTATTTTCAGTCATGGTAGATTTTATTTGGCTGAGGTTGTTGAAGTTTATTTACTTTTTTTTTTTGAAATGATGGCAGGGCCTGGAACTGTAATGTGTGACTATATGAGCTATGTGTTCATGTTCCTTTCGATTGCGGCTTCGAATTTGGTTGCCACTTCACTTGCGAGACGGGTTTGTTCCTTTTAACTTTTAGGTGTACGTTGCTTGTGTTGCTATGAGAATTGATCTTGAAAGATTTTGGCTTTGATTTTCAGTCATTTTGTGAAGGCTCCTACTTTGTTAACAATTAACATGTTTTAGTACATATATTGCTATTTTCGTCGCCTACTATGTAACTGAATACAGTTAACTGGAGCTATACTGTAGATGTCACTTCCTGTGATAACACACTTCTTTCCATCCCATTCTTGTTGAGGCAGCAAAACATAGTACATGTAAAGTACCACCACATGTTCCAAGGCTAAGTTCGTAGGAGTTCGAACACAAGCCCAACACCGTATTAAGTGTAACATACTCTAATACTATCTGTCAAATGTAAGGACCATGAACCTCGTCTGATCTTTGATGCTCAGAAGTTAGGACCCAAAATTTCATTACAGATGCAGTAACAAAGTCCTAATTACGTTCTGCACATGTGTTCACTTACTGTTAATTATGAAATGGGCATGAAATAGTAAGTCGATCACTAACAGACTGAAAATATAGGTGTCGTTTTTATATGACTGAAATATATATTTAAATCTATTAGTTCTTCTAGGCATGTGAGTTTTCATGCTCGATAATATGCTAAATTGCCACTATTTTCCGTGCATTTTTTATGTTCTTTATATTAGTTTTATATTTTGATTGATTAGTATACAGGACAAGAATGAAGTGCAACATCAGATATCTATCTTGCTCTTTCTTGGATTGGCCTCTGGCTTTTTAATGCTTTTATTTACGATGTTCTTCAGTTCATGGGCACTAACTGGTAAGAAGGATGTCTAAACGCTTATACTATCTTTCTGTTTGCTTGTGTCTTTTTCTCCTTTACTTTCTATTTTTATTTTGTATCATGTAATAAATAGTGGATGATTGTTCAGAGTTGTTACAGGTAGTTAGGTGATAAATGACCTATGCAATTATGCCTTTTCAGCTTTCACTGGATCAAAGAATGCAGAGATAATTGCTGCAGCAAATAGATACGTTCAGGTATCTATTTTATTTTTTTAATTGTTCGTGTGCTTTTTTCATTGAGCTTTATGTGTTGGTGACTCCTATTTCAAAGTTCTTCCTTTATTTTGGTAAACCATAATATAAATGTCGATAGTGCGGTTCACTGATTAAACACAGTAATAGCCTTTTCCCTTTGTTCCTTACTTTACACTCCATATGCTCTTTTCTAAAAATTATGACATTGGGGGAGGGGAGATTCCGGGGGGGGGGGGGGGGGGGGGGGGGCTAGTTGGGTACAGCCTTGTAAGGAATAATTCTCATAGCTATAGAGCTGCAACGTGCAAACCCCCACTACAGTTCATATGCTCTTAGATCTTACATGGCACACATATACCTGAGGGTTGATGTTTGCGCATGTTAGCAGAGTTGAGATTACCTCGTTGTCAAGATAAATTGATCCGATGTTAAATGGTAATGAAATACCATATACCATTCAAGATAAATTGGTTTATCCTTAGGTAGACCTTCCATACGATAAGGAGAAACTATAGAAAACCAAACTTGTGAAGGAATTTCAGATATATTGACATTGTGCCCAAAATTTATCACATGTTGTGGGTCAAGTTATTTTGATGGTTTTCTATCTGTTTTGCTTTCTTTGAAGTGTACTTGAACACTATATATGTTGCAGATACGAGGATTGGCATGGCTGGCACTCCTTGTTGGTTGGGTTGCTCAGAGTGCAAGGTTAGTATACCTCATCCAATGCATTTCTAGAGCATAGATTTACTGTTAAATATATACAAGTGATCTATAAATCATAGGAGCTCCAGTGGTCCTTTTCATAATGGATATTTTAAAGTAATAGCTCTCAAGCATTGGGATTGCTGACTTTTCTTATTTTTATTTTTTATATTTAATTACTGCTAAAAAAAATTGGTACCTTCAAGGCATAAGAAAATCTTTATACAAGTAGATATGAGTGAGTAAATGGAATAGCTTGTTAAAATCTAGCTTGAAACACGCATACACATAGTTCAATTAATCATTATTGCTTTATGGAAGATTCTTTGGCGGTACTTTATAGTTTTATGTTAGAGACTAGAGAGATTCAGAATTTGGATCAGTTGTTACTCTGTTTCCACACTGATATTTTCATTTTATTCATTTTATGTTGCAGCCTTGGCATGAAAGATTCTTGGGGTCCTTTGAAGGCCTTGGCTGCGGCCAGTGTCATAAATGGTGTTGGTGATGTATTCCTGTGCAGCTATTTAGGCTATGGTATTGCTGGTGCAGCATGGGCAACCATGGTGTCACAGGTGTGTTTAAAGGAGATACTAAAAGAAGATATATGAATTCAATTTTATCATATTTCTTATTGCTGCATTGTTTTTCGCTTCCACTACTTAATAACTACTGTAAGTTTAGGTTGTTGCAGGATATATGATCATTGAAGCTCTGAACAAAAAAGGTTACAAAGGGTATGCTCTCTCCATTCCATCATCCAAGGATCTTCTGACAGTATTTGGGCTTGCTGCTCCAGTATTTGTGACAATGATTTCAAAGGTTACAATTCCGTTTTAAAAACGCATGCGATTGTTTCATCATTTGGCATTCATTGCTTATCGACAACATCTTCTCTTTATCTTTTGTCAACCTAATCTACAACATCCTTAGTACTCTCAACTTTCTCCAAGTTGTCCATATACCCCATCCATAGTAAACAATTCTTTAGAAATAAAAAAGGACTGATCTGTTTGAGACTAGGTTGCAGATTGATATCCTCATGCCATGTTAAGAAAATGGGAGACTTTGTCAACTGATCTGTTTGAGACTAGGTTGCAGATTGATATCCTCATGCCATGTTAAGAAAATGGGAGACTTAGGTTGTCAACTGATCTGTTTGAGACTAGGTTGCAGATTGATATCCTCATGCCATGTTAAGAAAATGGGAGACTTAGGTTGCTTGTTGACAACCTTAATGGAATTTCAAGAGAAATCCTACCTTAATCCAAATAGGAGTTGAAAGAACATCAAGCCACCTGACTTGAGAAGCTGAATCACATATGAAGCACTTTATGCAACCAAAATATTTTTACTTGGAATCTTAGAATATACTTCATTCTCTAAAAGAGAGATTGTTATGTACAGGTGGCTTTCTACTATCTCCTTGTCTATTTTGCGACATCTATGGGTACACATACCATGGCAGCTCATCAGGTTAGTTTCGGTTAAAAATGTTGTAATAGTTGATCTTCTTTTGGAGACAAGTGATTGTTATTTGTATTGATGATCTATATTTACTTTAGGTCATGATACAAACATTCTGCATGTGTACAATGTGGGGTGAACCTCTCTCTCAAACTGCACAATCATTTATGCCGGAATTTCTGTTTGGAGTGAATCATAGTTTGCCTAAGGTTTGTCATACTCGAGCTTTTTGATGTCATAACATTCAACTTATCACTCTTATTTTACTATAGGTAAAGAATTAAGTTCTCGTGTATTTTGTTGTGAAGTGTGAACAAGTAAACTGTATGTAGAACTCCTTTTTCAATAAATATAATTTAATTTGTCCTATTAACATAATCTATTCTATATTGATCTTTATTTGTTCTTTCTTCTGAAAATCCTATGATATGGAACAGGCCCGTACATTGCTCAAGTCACTTGTCATCATCGGAACTATTCTTGGTTCAGTATTAGGAATAGTTGGAACATGTGTTCCATGGTTCTTCCCTAATATCTTTACACCTGATCAGAATATCGTACTAGAGGTTGGTTCTGTCCCTTTTTTCAAACAATCCCAATGCATATATCTTTTGCTGGCATGATTAATAACTTGTGCTATAGTATCATCATAAGGGGAAATGTAGTTGTGTTTTATAGCTCTATTATACGTATATGATATATGCAGCTTTCCAGCAAGCTACAATCAGTGGGTTGTGACTGGTGACTATTAGTTGTACTGTGAATAATTACCATTTAATCTACACTGATTTGTATTCACTAAAAAAAAGTTCGCTAAGTTTAATTCCTCTTGATACTCAATCTTTTGTTGATGCAGATGCATAAGGTGCTAATACCATATTTCATTGCATTAGCTGTAACACCCCCGACTCACTGCCTTGAGGGAACATTACTGGTATATTTTCTTTTATCTTCACTGATGATTTTCTAATGCATACTTTAAAAGCTCTGTTTTGTCTTTTGAACCAAATATTGATGAAAACTATGAGTCTATATCTTCTATATTAATGATGTCAACCTTCTTGGAAGGAATTCAATTAATATAGTTATGATCCTTGAATGAGATTTTTTACGTACAGATGGTTAAATGTCTGAGGGAGTTTCTTGGTATTTTTCTTATTAATCATGGAATCTGCACTGATCTTAAGGGGACCAGTATACCCAACCATTCACCATCTTAGGTCCGATTTATGGTGATGATACATCTGTTTCCTCCTTTTCCAATAATTGTCACTGGTAACAAACCTCTAATGCATATGATCAACAGGTCATTGTCTTTCTATTGCTTTGCCGTAAAAGGGATACACTTTCAGGCCTGTGGCGCGCACCTTCGCTAAGATTGTTCAGTTCTCTTCAGCCTAGAGTTCCCTTAGATTTAGGGCATTTTAAATCATTTTGCCAATAATTATTTCTAGAAATTAACTATTGTGAAAGTCTGAAAGTACATATAAACATACACCTCTTGAGATAAAGCCCCCCAAAGGTCATTGATGCTCCTTATAGGTGTTTTGGAAATTTCTGTGGAGCTGGAAGTGATGAAATTTCTTTGCCCTTATATTTCAGAATGTTGTTATTCAAATTCCAGGGCAGTATTTTATCAGTTATGATTAAGCAGTCAAACATGGATTCAATTAATGTATAAATATGAAGATAGTCCTCTGATATCACAAGTATGAAATTTGGCTCTAAATGCAGTGTTCATTTATTTTCAGGCTGGACGAGATCTGAGATTTATTAGTCTGTCAATGAGTGGATGCTTCTCTTTGGGTGCACTTCTACTGCTAGTACGGTCTTGTTCTTTTTGTGTTGTTAAATTACTTCAACAGCTATTGTGTTTTTTTTTTTGAAGATACCCTGACCGCATTCTCTCCCCATTTTCATATGACCAGCTTGTGAGTAGTAGGGGATTTGGTTTAGCAGGTGTCTGGTGGGCATTGGCAGGATTTCAATGGGTAAGAAAAATCTACGGCTTTACATATCTGATTGTCCTATTTGATTTTGTCCTATTTGATTTTTTGAGTAATGAATCTCCTTTCTCAGGCTCAGTTTTTCCTCTCTCTATGCCGCCTTATATCCCCGGATGGTGTACTTCACTCGGAAGATATGAGCCGGTATGAACTCGAAAAGCTCAGAGCTGTTTAGTGTAGGAATAGATGAATCATGAGATAAAGCTAGTGGGGATAAGGTTGCCCCCATTACTTTTTTTCTGCAATATGAGGCTGCCTTTATTCATTCATCGACCCTAGAAGTAGAAGCTGAGGTGCTGCCTCTAGAATTGATGAACTGATAACAAAATGGTCCCAAGATTTAGTATGTCTAAGCAGCACCTTTGTTCTCTTTGGTCACTTGTTGTAATTGTTATGCACTTTAGAAATTTTGGAATTAAAAGTTCCTGCCTTGACATGTCTTCTGTGACCGTCTTTTTTGATTTATGGGTTTTGGAAACAAAACGCTGTCATAGTAAAAAAAAGTATAAGGTTATATGCTAGAAACACAGCACGAGCAGTAGTATGTTACTGTGTGGGGCTTCATTATCCTGAGAATAGATAATAATAGCACCAACAATATTATAGTATTCGGTGTAATACAACCTAATTCAACATTGTGAATACAAAATATTAGGGCTTGTAAGATCTGTACATGCAACATTTTTGGTTGACCTCCTACATTACGCCCTTTTGCCTATTTCTGAACCGAAAAAATAAACGATACGAAGTTCTGAATTGCAGATACATAATGTTCTGGGATTGAATATTTGATTTTCGGATGCAATGGACAAAGAAAAACATGAAGTATGATAGCATATTCAAGCGTAATACGAGCATCAACCATCATAATTCAAGCATCTCCCTAAGGTGCTTTTACATCTCATAAACTTGCATCCCAAGTTTGTCAAAAGTGTCGATTTTAGACACATATGTCAGCCACAGTCAGACTGATCCAAAGAAAACTTTCGGTTTATATATGCCTTTGCATGGAAAAGGCCAGTGTTCACACATGCACAGGCAGCTCTAAACAAGTATTGCATAATCATAATTTGGCTTCAAAACAAAGTCACTAATCAATCGATACTCTCACTAGCTTTTGATTCCCTTTACAGAAATAATACTGTTTACATAAACCAGACAGTCATCAGCATAAAATGGAAGACACTTGAGCTTCTGGGTACATATGTTGTAGGAGACTACGCTTCGATCATCAATACGCATAAGAATCTCGTCACTCTTCCAAAATTTTAATGGTCTGTGACATTCTACAGGTCCAATACTTGCGTGCTTTGTCCAAAAAACACCAGGCTAAGGCGTTGCCGAGCCGTTTTTGGAAAAGTCTCGCCAAGGCGTAAGCCTTGAGGCAAAAGGCGTAAGCCTTATGTATGAATTCTTGTACGTGTGCATTCATTAGTCTTATATGTAGTCTTATATATAACATTATTTGTAATCAAAATAGACATGATAAATGGTTATTCCTTCATAACAAATATATATCAAAATCATGCAATTAATCAAATCACCTTGTATAACATAAATCAATATATTAAAGTACTAACTAGTCTTGAAATATATATAAAAGAAGCAAAAACAATGTTATACTAGCTTTAAACTTCAAAAATCGCCATCATCATCAATTAGAATATCACCATTTAAATCATCATCCAAATGTCACTATCACCATCACTTCCAACACCGACACCTCCAACAACATCATCTCCAACACTAATATAGGTTTGGTAGAGGGTATTGGTAGATGTGGTATTTCTAAAGTCTCAATCTCAAAACCTAAAAGACCCCATCTAAAAAAATATTTTTTTAAATAAAAAATTGTCTATTAAAAAAAATCTTGAACTAATTTGTTTGTTTTTTTAGGCTTTCGCATTTGGCGCCTTTCGTGCCTAGATAACTAAGACTAAGGCTTTTTTTTAGCCTACGCCTTGCGCCTCCTCAGACACGTTTTTTAAAACATTGACTCACCACCGATCACCCATACATCTAGGAACTCTGATTTGTCATACATATTGTAGGAAATAAGAGCAATGGATTCTTTCCACGCAGAAAGGCTCGTTAAGCAAACTCCATGTTGGATACTCTCTGGAATTGATATCTCATGAAATAGTTCTTCACCCATATCAACTGCAATGAGGATTTCTCTAGACGCTGCAGAATATGCATTGAAATAGCAAATACCCTTGAAGCATACGTTACAAGAAGGTCCCCCATGAACCCAGGCTTTCGTATCAAAGTTGATCTCTCTCCAAGAAGCAGAACCCACTGTGAAAACCTCTGCTCTAGAAGAAGGTAGAGTTTTGAAGAAATCTGACACAATCCTTACAGCCTCGTAAACTTTAGCTTTTGCATCACATCCAAACCCTACGGCTTGCGAGGACGATC
Source organism: Argentina anserina (assembly GCF_933775445.1). Classification (NCBI taxonomy): domain Eukaryota; kingdom Viridiplantae; phylum Streptophyta; class Magnoliopsida; order Rosales; family Rosaceae; genus Argentina; species Argentina anserina. Next base: position 7,546,088 of record NC_065873.1, on the reverse strand, counting down.
CAAACGTATCATAATAATCATCTCCATCGTCGAAATCATTAGGATGTTTGAGGCATGACTTGGGAAGGTATTCGAAATCTTCATTGATTTCCGGATTGCACAGAATAACATCCTTGCCGAAAGAAGGAGAAATACAAACAATCCCATCACAATGACCTACAATGGGATATAAACGATGCAAAAAATTTCTTGAACAGGGTGACCATAGTCATTTTGATCATCTTCAAGAGTGACAAATGAAAGCAAAGTTTCCATGACGATATCGTCGTTCAACTCACTGCTTAGGATTGAAGCAAGTTCATTCTCACCCTTGATGATTTTGTCCTTGTGGACTGTACGCAGGAAGAGGATACAACTCATGCAAGTGTTGTTCTTGGAATAAGAAGGGTTCTTGGCCACAAAGATAGGAGAGTTTATCAGATTGTACCATGATTTACTTACGCATTTGAATCGCATCAGAGATTTTGGAGGCAATCTGGACAGGATTTCCTCCACCACGTCCTCCGGCAAACACAATACGCTGAGATATTCTGCCGTGGCAGGATCTCCTCGTTCTGCACCTAATTTTTCCTCTCTTAGGGTTTAAGGAAATTCGATATTTGATTGAGATATATGTAATTTTCTCAAGATTGGGTGTATATAATATACAAGCACAACTCTTATTCGAATAGATAGGAAACATTCTTCCTATAATCACGATATATCGTAATTTAACTAGGATTCTGCACGTATCAAAAAAAAAAACACTAGGATTCTGCACTCTCGTTCAAGTTTGCTTAGACACGTCAAATTGAGTTGTCAAACACTTTCCTTGATATTAAAGGATCGACATCCGCCATGTTTTATTGAGGATACGAAAAAAAAAGTAAAGTCATTTGGTTTTCCAGATTCCTGCTAATGAAGTGAACAGTCTGATGACCAACTTTCACAGTGCATATCCATATATAAACTTCTCGAGTTTTAAAGCCGAGTTCGTTCAGAATGTTACGATGCACAAATGCAACATCTCACAATTCACAAACTCCATGTGTCATACCTCATACGTACCTCAAAATTCAGCTTCCTCACTGGATTGTCTGGACAGTTCGGAAGAACCTTATAAGAACAATCTCAAAACTCCATGTTAGAAATAACCTTATAAGAATGTGTCCTTATAGTAATATCAAGTTTTCCTCCACTATAAACAGTTCAAAGTATTGTCACTGCCTCACTGGTAATAGGCTTTATATTGCAGGAATATATTTTGAAAGTAAAGATCACTTCGTTAGATGACCAACTAAATTAGGTTGGAAACTACCAACACCAGTGAAAAAGAGATGGCGTGTAAACAACATAGGTTACCAACAATTTCGCTCGCGTTTAGCTGCTTTAGCAAGCTAATGCATATTTTTGTCTTTATATTGTGCGCTTTTGCTGTAAAAGGGATGCACTGACTCAGGTCTATGGCTCACCTTCACTAAGTTGGTAGGTGTTCGTTTACTTCTCTGCAACCTATCAATTCGTTTAGATATTGGCTTTTACACCCTTCTGTCAATCACCCAGTGATTGTGTTCGTCATATAGTTTACCGATGGAAGAGTACAGATAAAACAAGCCTCTTGATATTAAGTCCCCCGAAGCTCACTCAAAAAATGTTGTATGCATCAACTATCAACAATATATTAGTTTTGGTAAACCATGTATTGCTTTCTGGGTATTCAATTTCCTGGTCAAAATTTTATGACTAATAACTTGGGAGTTCAAACTGGATTCAAATTATGTGTAAACTATATGGATATAGCTCTGACATCGTAACTAGTAAGCATAAACTTTTTTTATGGCTGTGTACGCTGTAGTACGTGAACGGCTTTGTGATATGTCCATGGTAACCTTTAGGTCGCTGCCGGTAAATCTTTGGCAATGCTGGCCCGGTGTCTATCAGTCTATGTTGCTGAGGCAACTGTTTTACGTGAAGGTCTTCACACTGCTATTGTCTTATGTGAAGGCAACTTTTAAACCACTACAAGCAGGTGAATGAGGTGATTGTTGAAGGAAACTTAAAGCTGTTGATTGAATGTGTACATGGGGAAGATCCCTCCCACTCCTTCCATGCATCAAAGTGCTGGTCCAATATAGATTCAGTTATTGCCAGCTTAGTTTCAATAACTGGTGTTCCGACATGTCTACCAGTGTTCCGGCATGTCCATTGCGAGGCGGCTATATTTGTTATTGGTGTGTGCTTCTTTGGTCTGTAGTCTACAACATTTTTGATCGACGTCCTACTGGAGAGGACATACCAGTATTCCATCAACATACATACTTGCCTTTTGCATTTTTTTTAAATACACATTTTTGCCTCTCCTCTGAAACGAAAATCGGTTGAAAATTCCAGCATATTTACCGATAAGCATCTTTGTGACGAATCATTTGGCTGACTTTGCTCATCGTTATAATAGTAGTATCTTAGTGTGATATTTCCCCCTCATTCAACAATGTCGATAAAAAGTATCACCAAGAGTCCAAGAACAATAGCTTATTAGCTTATTGGTATGCTTGTGAGGTGTGTACAACCTTTTTGGTTAATGTCCTCTGAACCGAAATATGACAAGTTCTGAAATGAATAAGTAACACTATGGGAGCAAATTTTTGATTTTCAGATGCAATGGCAAAGAACATGAAGTAAAATGGCATATGCATATTCGTCCTTGCAACTCCAAACATGCTTAATACAAGCATCAACATCAAAATTCACGCACCTCCCAAAGATACTCAACTCCTGAACTTACATCCTATATTGTCGAAGGTGTTGATTTTGGCCACATTTCAGCTGTCAGCTACATACACCCTGAATGATCCAAAGAGATCTTTTGGTTTATATTTTCCTTGGCATGGTAAAATCTATAGTATTTACACGCATAACTTTGAAGGTACAAGTGATAGAGCAGTTCTTACCACGCCCAGAGTTCCATTACCATAATTTGACAGAAACTAGACCTTGGGTCTTCCACGGCTATCACGAACCAACATCCTCGGTCTACCCTTTTTCTGGAATTCCATAGATGTTGGTCTTGAATATCTCTGCTTTCGCTTTAAAAATATCTTCCGCATCTGCTCTTTTTTCTCCTCTGCTTTCAGCTTGGTGAGACTTGGCCTGTAAAGGATAACTGTTCTACCGATCTGGCCGACAACAACTGAACCAGTTGCTGCCTCCAATTGCTTCACCGTATCATCAAGCTCCGCTGGACATGTCCCATGTATCTTAACCTGTTCACCACATTCAAATTTGCAACCAGTGTTAGCTGAGCAGACAAGTTATCTTTCTATTTTTCTATCAGCACAAAAGATATTTCAGTCCACTACAGTATATTGATAAATATAAAAGAAAAACCCAAGGAATTGTATATTGAAAGCAACAACAAGAACTCATCTTTTTTTAGCTAGTTTTAATTGTACATTTACTTTGGTTGCAGGGCTACTAGGAAAATTCCATATTAGAATTTCTGAGAGTTGCAAGAACTTACTACCATACCAACTTGGTTACTTGTGTGATGCTTTAAACGGGCTCATAGTCCATATTGAGGACAAGGGATTGGTTTATATCCGCTTCCTGGTATCGCAGGAGGTAAGGGGTTTGAATACTACATCCGAAAACTAAAACTAAAACTACAAAAACAAAAAAAAAAGTTCTTCTCATATGTACTTAATTGGAAGAGATGCTTATGATAGATGTAGTTTGAATAGCCTTTTCAACCAAACATGATAGCAGGAAAGTAACTAAAAGCAGGGGGAAATGTTTGAAAATCAGATTCACTAGAACAGGAGTTTCGGCGGCCATCTCCCTGTCTGAGTGTCCACAAGTATGATTGATCTTAAACCTGAAGGGACCTGAAAAATACTACAAGTTGTACCACTTCACGCTATATTTTATACCCACACACTTGATCCCTTGCACACCCCACTTAGCTCACACACTCAATACCTATTAAAGTCGATTCTCTTGTGTCACCGCATAGGCAACTACCAATGCTAAAACTGATATACAAGAAAATAACTCTCCAAATTTTTTTAATCTTTTGCCAAATTAAAGAGCTAAGTAGTATCTATGAACGACATTCCTCAATAACTTAGCTCAACCCTGCCCTAATCTTCAAATTATATGGTGATTCTCTCTAATCAATTTTACCCAAAACCCCTAAATTCTAGACATTTCAAGTTAAGTGAGAATGCCTACACATATAAGATTCCAACAACTTTGCACTTCAAGGATAATCTACAATCTCACACATGTAACTAATATGAGAAACACAAACACAAACAAGTTGAGTTTTCACAACATATGTCAGAAACAATGAAACATTACCTTTAGAAGCTCATTAGATTCAAGATTCTCAACAAAAGAAGCAGCAACATTGGGCGTAACACCAGACTTTCCCACCAACTGGGACTTGAGCTTCCTCCCCAAACTGTTGGCATACGAAGCCAACTCCTTCTTCTCCCTCACTGTAAGCGTCGGGAGGTCGACCGGGTCGACCCGGGTTCTCTTGAGAACTGTGCCCGGGTCTAAATTCAATCGGGCTGCGTCGTTGGTATCCAGTTTCCCAGCCTCATCCTCGTTTTCAGAGTCGAAGACCATCTGGGCATTCTCATCGAGGTGTTGGGTGGGCTGCAAAGAGGCTTTGGTGGAAGGAAGAGAGTAGCACAAGAGGCGTGAGGGGATGAAAGGAAGACAACGTTGGGGTATGGCGGTGGTGGGAATGAGGAAAGAGGGTGGTGGTGTGTGGTGGAGGAGACGGTGGAGCCGGGTTGGGACTCCTAGTGCTGCTGCTGCTGCTACTGCCGCCATTTCTATTGCTGCTTCTCACTCCTCTGCTTTACCCCTATTTTTATTCATGTCTAATTATCTTGATAACAATATTTTGTAAATTTCGATTTTTTAATTTTCTTTTTACAATTTAGATAGGGTGATCCTAGTTTTTTTTAATAGAAAATAAAATTACAAAAAAATCCACCCATAGGGCAGCCAACACCCAATAAGGGTTTCCGAACCGAAAAACTGAAAACCGAGTTGAAAAAACTAAACCGAAATCAGAAAAAACCGAATCAAAATTTAGAAAATCGAACCGAACTAATTAGTTTGGTTTCTAGTTTGGGCAGATAAAAAACCGAATCGAACTGAAAAACGAACTATTCATAAAACAATGTCGTTTTACGTTTATCTTACCGAATATTTGATTTGATTAATGTGATTTTAGGTTTTATATCATATATAATTATATGTTTCTCTTTTGTAGTGCTATATATGTATATATATGTAGGGTCATATATGTATGTTTCAAATAAGTTTGCTAAAACAAACATACATATATATATATAAGCGGATGTGTAATTACTAAATCCGCCTCAATATAATATAAGAATAAATATTTTTAATATATATATATAAGAATATATATATATATGCATATATATATACACATATAAATATATTTATATGCATAGTTATATACATATATGCATCTATAAAATTTCAAGATGTCGTGTAAATAAAGGATTGAGAGTGGTATGTTGCCTACAATATTAAATTTAAGCCCTTATTTTTCAGTTTTATTGTAGTTATATATTCATATTTATATTTTTTTCAAATAAGTAAAAAAAAAGGGAAAACTCCAAAACATTCAATATGTCAATTTTAGTTTAATTCAGTTTTTTTTAGAAATAAAAAAAACCAAACCGAACTGAACCGATTTGTTCAGTTTTCAGTTTTACATGTTTAAAACCGTAAACCGAACTAAACCGAACCAAAGTTCAAATTCAATTCAGTTTTTGATTCATGTTTAAGACCGAACCGAATAGACCGAAGTCCACCCCTAACACCCAAACAATCCAGTTCAAACGCTCGAATCGCCTTAGGGGGGATGCTACCAATCCATCTGCAAGAGCTATCTAAGGTAAGACCGTAAGACCGACCACAGCAATAGTCCGCCAAGAAGTTAGCTTCACGCAAAATATGATCAATGGTGACATGAGTGAAGCTAGCCAGGAGGGACTTCATATCTTTAACCAGAGACAAAACCAACCAAGGGATTTTCTGATTCTCATTCACGCACTTAATTAGCGTGGCTGAATCTCCTTCAATATGAATAGAGGTGATACAAAGATCAGGAGCAGCAACTAGGCCATCCTTTAGAGGAGAAGCTTCAGCTACAATGACAGAGTTGGTGTGAATTCTCCTTGCTTCGAAACAAATGACCAGGCTATCAGAATTACGGATGACAAATCCCGTAGCAGCCGCTGAAGGAGTGACTGCTCCGTACTTACACTAATTTGGGGCTGGGGGGAACTCACTTGATCTATTGTGACTTGTGAGATAGGCGCAGCAACCTCTCGATTCTTCTTAATAGCATTGCGTTAAGCAAAACCTAGCAAGGCCGTAGCAATAGCAATGTGTTGAGAAGACGCAGTGGCAGCTCGGAAATTAAAATAACATTGTTTCGGGTTTTCCAAAGATGCCAACATGCTAACAAGCCATCCTTTGCGACCCTGGCGGGCACTTGAAAAGAATTTCATTAAGCCAGTTCTGCAAGTTAGTTAAAGAACTTTGTCTAGGAACATGGGGAATAAGATTCCACACATCATTATCATTAGCAAAAATAAGGTGATCCTTGCATCTTTGTATCTTCTGATAACCTTTCCATTGATTAACTACCTCAATGACTCAATCTAATTAGTTGTCCACCAATTCGTTCCATGTAAAGCGTCGTTTAGCCATAGACTTGAGTTCTTCAGGTCTAATCAGTCCATGCAGATTTATATTATGAATAATGATTGGCTTAGTAAGAATTAAGATGAAACATGTATTGAGTGGTGAAAGAAATTGATTTTACGAAGTAATTAGAATAATTTATTTCACTAGGTATTGAAGGAGAGAGAGAGAGAGAGAGAGAGAGAGAGAGAGAGAGAGGGAGAGGATAACATGTATACATAACAAATTGCGAGGTGCAACTATAATGTAACCCAAATTAACAAAACCAGCAGTTTTAAAAGACGTTTATGAGTAAATATGTCAAGCCTTCTAGCCATGGTTTATGAACTTGGCTCGACTAGTATTTGGCTTCTCTCACTTGACCGAGTCTTCGGCTACTGCCGTACATACAGATTTCTAAAGTAGACCATTGAAGGTTATTACGGACCATTGGCTTTGAATGAGGTGTAGCTACTCGGAGATGTTGGAGGTCCCCGAAACCCTAACCCTAATATACTAAATTACTAATAGTTCTACCTGGTTTGGGCTTCCCTTCTACGTACATTCCTTATTGCTCGAAACCTTAACCCTATATTGACTCTATGGATAGGGTTTAGTGTTGGTATGGGTTCACAAGGTGTCTTCTCTAGCAACCATCTTGCATTAATGCGATGATTGAAAAATCGAAAATATCATTGAAATTTCGGCGATATTTTCGTTTTTCTCACATGAGGATATTTCTTTCACATACCAACTCACTTTCGTCCGATATTTCAAAAATATCACGATATATCCCGATATCTTGCATGGACCAACCTCACATCACCACGTGTCGCCACCACCACCTTAAATTTAAAGGTGCTGAAGAGGGGATTCGAACCTCTGATCAGCCCCTTACACATGCAATGCCTTAGCCATCTCAATCAAGCCCATTTACTGTTATATTATATATGTATTTTCCTTAATTACTAGTCTTAGTTTATAAAAATGATTTACTAATCCCAACTAATTATACTATGTTAAAGGAAAAACATTATTACCTTATTAGTGTGTTTTCGTCAAAATAACTGACGGAGACAATTGGGCAATCAGTATTGATATTTAGTTAATTACGGATCTAGATTATGTAACGGATCAATTTTCCTTTATTGTCATTAAACTGATTGATACATTTCCTTGTAATATTTCTCCTATATAAAGGGGGTTCGTAATAATATGAGTAGACCAATTCCGTTTCACGTTTACACGTTATCAACCATTTCGCTTTATTCTGAGTTTTTAGCCAAACAAAAAAAAACACTGAAAACCATTGTTTTTTTTCCCCGGTCGTTCCGGCCCACCCCGATCGGCGACCCAGACCGCCGCATCCAGTCCCTACGGCGACGCAGCTCGACGACATCGACACTCCGTCTTCTTCCCTGTGACGACACAGCACGGCAGGATCCACCACGCCGCAAGCAAGATCGGCGATGTGACCCCCGACCCACCGTCGCTTCACCATTTCTGATCGGCCAACACCGCACCGGATCTCCTCTGTTGCGACAGATCCATCGATCCCGACCCGGACCCGCGACCCCCGATCCACGACACCCAACCCACGACCCTCGATCCGCAACCCGTTTCGAAAAAAAAACTGAAATATTTACCATTCTGGTAAATTAAGGTTAGTTTTTCACAATTTTTTTTTATTTTTAGTAATTTATAGTAATCATTTACTTTTACCATTCTGGAAATTTAAATAGTAAATGTGAAAGTTTGGTTACTGTTTTTTTATGTGTTATTTATTTTAAAATAAGTAAATATGCATGTCTACAATATAATTTGTTTGTCGGGTTTACTGCACACGGATATGCTATGTTGGTAATGTTTTCAATTATGCATGGTAGATTTAAGACATATTAATTTTACGATTGTGGCATATTTGATGTGCTTAAGAAATAAATATATGCATGTTTGGTTTTTGACATCAATATTATTATTTTAGCACGACCTATATATTATTTGCCATGATAATGAACAATCATGCGCTTTATAAAGTTTTATAAAGTAACTATGTGATAAACTATTTTCACCAAAAAAAACATCGAAAGAAAATATGTTACCACCACGAAATTTGGTCTCGAAATTCAATTCACACTCTTGGAAAATTAATACACATTTACTCTTGTTTTTTAGATGGCTGACCAAACTCGACCCGAATTTGCCATTTTGGACTCAGAAGGATTTGAGGCGTTGGGTTTCTGATGTTGAAACCGCGTTTGTGGGAAAGGACTACACAACCACCAATTATCCTCCCATCGACAAAAAATATGAACCGTCGGCAAAAACTAAAGCCAATGCCCTAATGTTCTTGAGGCGGCATATTGATCAAAGTTTGGTATGGGAGTAACTTCAGTTGAAAACACCCAAAGAACTGTGGGATGCCCTAAATGACACTTTGCTCCCAGAATTAACTGTCCAGTGGAATGAAATCCGCTTACTTGACTACAAAAGGGTTAATGACTTCAACAGTGATATGTTGCGCTTGAAAGCACGTCTCAATTTCTGTGGCAAGGAACTTACAAAAGATGATATGATCCAGAAAACTCTATCCATTTTCCCTACTTCGGCACTTATACTAGCAAACCAGTATAGGTTGGAGTATGACAACAAAAGAATCACTATCTTCCATAAATTGATCACCATGTTGTAAGTATGTGAGCGTAATGATCAAGTTCTTCTGAACAATAATATTAGGCCTGTTAGGACAAAGAAAATTCCCGAGGCCAACTATGGCAAGGTGAAGGATGGAAAGAACCCTAAAGAAAAGGGGACTGGACGTGTTGACCCTTACACACGTGGGGGTAATACACCATGTGGAAAAAGATATGGAGGCCGTGGTATGGGCCGTGGAATGGCCCGTGAAGGTCCTCCCAATGTATGGCGCATAGATGGTGGTGCAGGTCCTATTGGCCATGGTGGCACTGGATCTAGTGGTCACAAAGTGCAAAAGGCCCAAAAAAACCCCAAGCAAAAAGAAAAAGAGTTGGCAATGAACCTTGTTATAGGTGTGGAGACACTACTCATTGGTATAAGAACTACCAGGCAAGCAACAGAGTAGCAGCCAATTACAAGAGGTATAGAGAGTCTAGAGAACAAAAGGCTCACTATATGGAGGAAGAAGGTCTTGAACGTAATATCAACCTCACAATCTCGGACTTTAATGGCAAGATGGACCCTGCCAAGTTAAGCGATACTCCAGATTTTGATTAATCTTTTTCATTTATTTCCAAGCTGAGTGTGAAGGCATAATGCCTTATTTTAATTAGACTATTGGTTTGGTCTTAAAGTTATTTTTCAATAATGGTTTGTTGAAATTGGATTTCTATGTATGAGACTTATTTTGATTATCGTTGGATTATTAATAAATTTTCAGATTTTATTTTGAAGTATTGAGATTGTTCAAGTTTTTAAATTATTATACATGGTTCGAAAATAACACTATTAATGATGTAAAGCAATACATCCATGCAATAAAAAGAAAATTTTTGGAATGAAAAGTATATCATTCGACCTACGCTAGAATACTATAATGCATATGAGATATATATTTTTAATGATCACGTCAAAATTTAATTGTAGGAATGAATCGAGGACAAATAGAGTGCTTAGCAGATTGTGTGACTACCCACACTGTATTAAGGAATTGACAATTATTTGTTGAATTAATTCCTTATAATTCATGTTTGTCTACTATGACTGGATCCAACCAAATAGTAAAAGGGCGAGGAATTGCCCAATTTTTCCTGACAAATGGCACATTGTTGAAAATCACAAATGCTCTATATGCACCTAGAGCCCCTCGAACCTTGTTAAGCTTCAAAGATATTCGCACCAACAGTTATCATCTGAACACTTATTGTGAGAATGAAAGTGAATATTTGTGTCTTACTTCTCTTGAATGTGGAATGACACACGTTTTAGAGAAAATGAAGAGTCAAGACAATGGACTATATCTTACTACCATTCAGATTATTGAATCCTATGTTGTCACCAATGATGAAATTTGGGACACTGACTTATACAGGCTTTGGCATGACCAATTAGGACATCCTGGTTGGGACATGATGGTCCGTATTCTAAAGAATTCACACGGGCATCCCTTCTTTCAAGAGAAAAATAAAAGGGGACAACAATCCAATACGATGCACAGTGCTTGTTACACTGCTCCAATGCAGTCATTACCTTCTAAAGTACTAGAAGTGTTCCCTCCCTCTGCCTCAATGACTATTTCCAAGGCACATCAGTCATTTTGCAAAGCCTGCTCTTTGGCAAAAACAAGATTGAGACCTTCATATGCTAAAGATACGAAACAAAACATTCCATTCTTACAAAGGATACAAGGTGATATTTGTGGACCTATCCATCAAGAATACGGGCCATTTAAGTACTTTATGGTTCTGGTAGATGCTTCGACTCACTGGTCACATGTTACATTATTGTCCACACGAAACGCTGCATTTGCTAAACTTCTAGCACAGATTATTCGTTTAAGGGCTCACCACCCTGATCACCCTATTAAGTCTATAAAGCTTGATAACACTGGAGAGTTTACATCAAAACCATTTGATGATTATTGCATGTCTATTGGGATCGATGTAGAGCATCATGTTCCCCATGTGCATACACAAAATGGTCTCGCTGAAGCCACCATCAAAAGGTTACAGATGGTGGCTAGGGCACTTGTTATGCACACCAACTTACCTATCAGTGCATGGGGTTATGCAATATTGCACGCAACCTTGCTTATTCGTTTCAGACCTACTGCTAGCCAACCACTACGTACTAGTTGGTTACTGGATATGAGCTTGATATTTCACACTTACGCATATTTGGTTGTGCTGTATATGTGCCTATTGCGCCCCCACATCGCCCAAAAATGGGTCCTCATAGACGACTAGGTATTTATGTTGGATATGAATCCCCAAAAATTATTTGTTATTTGGAACCTTTGACAGGCGATCGTTTTACCGCTAGATTTGCGAATTGTCACTTTGATGAGACAGTCTTCCCGTCGTTAGGGGAAGATAAGAAAAAAGATTTTCAAAGAGAACGACATGAATTGTCATGGTTTGTCCCCACTCAATCTCATTTTGATCCCCGCACTCCACAATGTGAAAGTGAAGTGAAAAGAATAATCGATCTTCAGAACGTAGCAGATTCGATGCCTGATGCGTTTTCTAATATCGCTAAAGTGACAAGATCACATATACCAGCTGCAAATGTGCCTGCAAGGTTAGAAGTCCCCAAAAAGGGGAATAGTGCCGTAGTAGGAGGCACTGCAATCACACTTAGTGGAGGTGTGGTTGAGGCTGTGGCTCCTCAAAGGAAGAAGGGGAGGCCACTTGGTTAGACTGATACTCGCCCAAGGAAGAAAAGGGTGACTAAGGCACAACCAGATCCATTAATCATCGATGTGGAGAATCCCTCTCATGAGATTATCTTTGATTATAGTTATGTCCATGAATCATTACTGGAGGACCCTCCAATGTTTGGTATGATTCCAGAGAACAAAGAAATCTCAATGAATTATGACAGTGCACATGAGTTGATGGAAAGATCTTCCATACACATTGATGATGCATTTGCATATAACGTTGCTCAAGAAATAATAGAGCATGATAATATCGAACCACACTCTGTTGCAAAATGTCAACAAAGAGAAGATTGGCCTAAATGGAAAGACGCAATCCAGGTAGAATTAGATTCACTAGCAAAAAGACAGGTATTTGGTCTGGTAGTGCTAACCCCACCAAGTGTAAAGCATGTAAGACATAAATTGGTATTTGTCAGAAAGCGTAATGAGAAGAACGAAGTCCTAAGGTACAAGGCTCACCTTGTGGCGCAAGGTTTCACACAACGCCTTGGAATTGACTATGAGGAGACATACTCTCCCGTAATGGACGTCATAACGTTTTGCTACCTTGTTAGTTTGGTAGTTTTTGAAGGACTGGACATACAGCTTATGGATGTGGTTACAACATATCTCTATGGGGATCTAGATTCAAAGATATATATGAAAGTGTCTGATGGCCTTCAATTGCCGAAGTCAAGTGACTCTAGACCACGGAGTGCGTTTGCAAATTAGGTTGAAACGCTCACTTTACGGACTAAAGCAACCCGGGCGGATGTGGTATACCCACCTAAGTGACTACTTGATTGGGAAGGGATATAAGAATAATGAATTGTGCCCCTGCGTATTTATAAAGAAAACAAGTTCCGGATTTTCTATTGTAGCTGTATATGTTGATGACATGAACATAATAGGTACTCTTGACGAAATAAGAGAAACCACGAGCTATTTGAAATCCTAATTTGAGATGAAAGATCTGGGGAAAACTCGATTTTGTCTAGACCTTGAACTAGAGCACCGAGCTTGTGGAATTTTAATCCACCAGTCTGCATATGTCCAAAAGATGCTTAGGCGATTTAACATGGACAAAGTGCACCCTGTTAGCACTCCCATGATCGGTCATAGTTTGGATGTAAAGAAAGATCTATTTCGCCCACAGGAAGAGAACGAAGAGGTATTAGGAGCTAAAATTCCCTACCTAAGTGCAATAGGCGCATTATTGTACTTGGCCCAGTGTACTCGACCAGATATTGCATTCTCAGTGAACTTGTTAGCTAGATTTAGCTCAGCGTCATTGGAGTGGTGTGAAGAACATATTTTGATACCTAAAGGGAACCATTGACTTGGGTTTATTCTTTCCTTACAGTAAGACAGAAAGATCCGCAAATGGAATTGCAGTTCCTAAAGAAAATGTCGATGACAAAATTACTATCCCCTACTCTGAAACCCCAAATAATGTTTTGGTTGGTTTCGCTGATGCTGGGTATCTTTCTGACCCACATAAAGGCCGTTCCCAAACTGGTTATGTATTCACTATTGGGAAAATGGCGATATCTTAGAGATCAACCAAGCAAACCCTTTTGGCTACCTCTTCGAACCACTCAGAGATTATTGCTCTACATGAGGCGGTTCGTGAGTGCGTATGGCTAAGGTCCATCATTACTCATATTCGAGGAACTAGTGGTTTAAGTTCTACCACTGAAGAGCCTACGTGCATTTATGAAGACGATGCAGCTTACATCGAACATATGAAGCTAGGTTATATCAAGGGTGACAATATGAAACATATATCTCCAAAGTTTTTCTACAATCAGCAACAACAAGCTCTCCTCAAGATTCAAGTGAACCAAGTTAAATCTGAGGAGAATGTGGCAGTTCTATTTACCAAGTCATTGCCTAAAGTTACGTTTGAGAAACATGTAAAGAATATAGGAATGCGAAAGCTTTCCGAACTCCTTTGATTAAAGTAAGAGTCAGTGGGAGTCTAGACCCACGCATGTCATTAGTGTGTTCTACTCTTTTTCCCTTCGACCAATATTCATTTTGTCCCATTGGGTTTTATTATCTGGCAAGGTTTTTGATGAGGCAACAGTTCACGCACTACTATGTCTTTGACTTGGCACAAGGGGGAGTGTTAAAGGAAAAACATTATTACCTTATTAGTGTGTCTTCGTCAAAATAACTGACGGAGACAATTGGGCAATCAATATTGATATTTAGTTAATTACGGATCTAAATTATGTAACTGATCAATTTTCCTTTATTGTCATTAAACTGATTGATACATTTTCATGTAATATTTTCCCTATATAAAGGGGGTTCGTAATAATATGAGTAGATTGTTGTACCACTACTCTTTTCTTTTGTTCTTCTTGAATTCTTTTTTACCACTTACCTACTATCATATAGATTAATGATGAACTTATGGGGGAAATTTAGCAATACATTATCTACTATATTCATTTTCAATTCAATTAGATGTTAAATTTTAGAGTCATTTTTTAAGAATTATCGACGATTGTTTCACCTCAAAGGACTACAACTCATTATAGACTAATAGTTATACAAGATTTTTTTAATTATAAAATATAATAGATAATTAATCAAAGAAACATCTATCGAAATTTCATTCAAAATTTCCATGATTTTATTTAAATTTCCATCAAATTTCTCAATTAATTTTCTAGATCATATTTTTCCGAAATTTCTGTCGAAATTTCTATTTTTTAGACAGTCGATATATTCGTTCTCGCCGATATTTTAGTCCTTGGTCTTAACTCATGTTCTCTATTCCAAGAGTGTCAACATTTGGTGTGCAACGGTCATTTTCGCACTCCTACGGCCCTGGTATTGCCCTTGTAGTTTTCTTGCTCTACACCTGCAGTGAGTGTTCACGGAGCCAAAAACGAACTGGGGTAGTGAATTTGTAGGGATCAACCGAATTGCAATCTATGAGAAAAAGGGAGCAATCGATTGACCGTGATGGAGCAAATACCACATATAAAGCCTCGTTTTCTGTCGTCTTAACCTTTCCCATGAGCATGGGTTGCTTCATGTCACTCCTAATAGGAAAAAAAGGAAAGTTGGACGCCCTTTGAGCTCTATGAACAAACCGGAGTTGAAAGCTGCTTGGGACTCCAAAGGCTAAGAACCATGGACTTGGTGCTAGGACGTTTGTATCAAAGGAGGATGGATCCAAGATGGTTTTGTGTAAAGGGATCATGCGATGAATCCCAGACCAGGGTCACCCCTTATGTGTTAACTGGTCTGATTTTCAAAATAAGTTTGTTGATCTCACAGTTACTTTGGTTTGTGATGGTTTTCAATTAACATATGGTAAGAATTACTACTAATTTGACTTTCCTAAAGTTTTGATAATTTTGCATGGTTCCATTGTTGACGTCATATAAGGCGTTTTATGTTCATTTTAATTCACCTACATCACTAATACAATAGAACCTCGAGTAATATCTATAACCTGGCTAAAATTATATTTTGATACAAGTCTAGGATCCTGATTCGGAGATTACGTGTTTATATTATTCATTCGGTAAATTTAAAAACTAAGGGTTCCTAAAAGATATTACAAATTTTAAAAATAAAAAATTACCAATAACTACATATTTGAGTCCATTTCTACCACCAGCAAATCATGTTTTTATTTTTAACAAACTACTCAAAAGTATCAGACAACAATTTAGTTTACAAATAACTCATTACTTAATTTGATAAAGCAGAATGATCAAAATTTATAAATAAGGACAAAATGATGGCAAGTTGCCACATATCATAAAATATTTTACTTTTTTACCCTTTTTTGACCCATAGTGTTTGTTACTATCAATGGAGCTACTGTCGACTATAAAAACTAACTGTTATTGTCGAGTTAAAAACTAGGTGCTACTATCGACTTGGAAGACACCTGCTACTGTCGACTTGGAAGGTACATGCTATTGTCGACTATGAATCTAACTGCTACTGTCGACTTAGAAGGTACATGTTATTGTCTAGATGCTATTATCGACTGAGAAACTAACTGCTACTGTGATTTTTTGTGAGAAAAATTCAAAATTTCAAAAATTCAAAATTTCAAAATTTCTCAAAACATATGCAATATGGTACTTAAATGAAAACCCATGACATAAGTAACAACTTTATATATTGGCTCACCTCCAAATTGCTGGTGGTTTGGCCGGAAAACTTCAATTTACCAGAAAAAAAACTAAAAAAATGAGGAGAGATAAATTTGTTAGATATAAGAGTGACATTTGGTAATTTTCACGAAAATAAGGGTATTTTGAATATTCTTACATTAATTAATTAATCAGTTTTGTTTTATTTATTATTTAGATTTGAGCTTATGTCATAATTTATATAAAAAATAAATTTTTAGTTAATTTAAATATGCTCTATACCATTAAATAATTTTCTATTTTATTTTTTTACTGTGCACAAAGATTTCGTTAACTCCCTTCCATTTTTAATTATATCTCATTACTGTAATTTTACTGAATTGCTCCAACAATTAAATATAAAATTTGTCACTCTTCTTCTTCTTCTTCTTAACCTACTACGTACTCCGGCTACGAGTGGAATCGATGGAGTAGTAGCCGAAGCCCTTCACATCGTTGATTTTGTTAAAGACTTCTTAACCTACTACGTACTCCGGCTACGAGTGGAATCGATGGAGTAGTAGCCGAAGCCCTTCACATCGTTGATTTTGTTAAAGACGGTTAGGAGAAGAACTTGCAGTCCGGCAAGAGATCGAAGTATTGATGCGGTGATGTTTCGTATCTAGGGAGGTCAGATCTAAATAAAGATTGAGCTACAAGGTCATTTTGGGTCCGAAAATTGGTAAAAGATTGGTATGAGAGAGAGATAGATGGATGGGGATAGATAGATAGATCTAAGAATTTTGGGTTAGAAAAAAGGTAAAAGATTTGTATGATAAAGATAGATAGATCTGAGTGGGGTGGTGGTAGATGAAACATAGCAACAGCTTTTGAAGAGTTTCGTTCAATTTTGGAAGGGGTTACTAGTAACTTACTGAAGGTTAATATCACACAAGTAAGCTCTTGAGAGTCAGTGCACTATTATCCTACCACTACAAATATTAATTCAGCTCACCATGGCAGAGTTCCGCTGCCAAAAGCCTATTTACCGTCGCAAATCACCAACGACGACAGCGTGGCAACAACAATCGCATTGTCGTCGTTGCCAGGGTTGCCAGGGTCGCCAGTGTTATTCGCCACTACAAGAGGTGTAACACCTTCACCGTCACTAATAAGGCGACGACAATAAGCGATGGAAAAGACCGTCACGAAATACAACTTTGCGATGGATTATATACCTTGTCGTCACAAAAATTAGCGACTGAAAAATTAGCTACAAAGTCAATATACCATTATCCTACTGAGAGTCAATAGTACTCTACTAACTTACTAAGGGCCCTACTCAATTATGGGTTAGTAGCATGGGTTGTCACTATAGTATTAAAGTGTGTTTTAAACTTCCAATAGCCTCTAAATTGAGGGTCGGTAGCCCTTAAGAAAATGTTTCAATAAAAAAAACTGACTACTCATTATCTTTTTTATCACCAAATAAAGAACTTAAATACCCACTACCAGAAATAATTACTTAGAGGACAACAACATTTTGTCACATAAAACTCTATTATTGTCGTCTTAAGTCATTAGGCGACAAACATTTTGTCATCTAAGTTCCGTCAACTTAGCGATCTCACTCAAGTACTTAGATGACAACACTTTGTCTTTCGTCACCTAAGTACAACGTAAGACGACAAAATTACTCTTGTCGCCTGATAAATAAAACGACAAATGTAAATAGTTAAACTATTCGTCGCCTTAGTTAATGAATTTTATTAATATCTGAATTTAATTGTTATATGAATGATTTTGTTTTTTTCTATTATTGCTTTATACTGTTTTTTAAATATTAATTAGTAAATATTAACATGTGGTTAATCAAATTATTTGGTACATTAATTAAGTTTCATTAGTCTTAATTGCCTTAATCAACCGCCACCTAAACTGTCACAACTCACCACCACATCGACTTCCCACCATTGAAACCATTACTACCACCACCGCGCCACCACCACAACCAAGCAATGGCAAAACGGCCTACTGCCTCTCTCTCCCCTTCTCCTTCAAAATCCTAAAACGACCACCATTTACACAGCGGAGCTCACACTAGATTACCAACACCACCACTAACTATCCGAGCTCGACGATAACCTAAATCCCAAATACACCAATTAATTTTAGAGCCACCAAAAGCCCATCCAAAACCCCAAGTTGTTGAAACTCCTTGATTCCTTACCTGGGTATTAGGATTAGTCGATGAATACGATGAGTGGGGCGATGAATGGTGACGAATATGTGTTGATTGTGGCGGTGCCGGAAGCTCTTGATTCGGAATAGTGGGTTTTGGGATCTAAATGGAGAAAAGATTGGGAAAGAAGGAGGAAGAAGAGGAGATCTGTGTGTTTCTGCGATTATAATGGAGGAGTAAAGAAGAGAGGAGATTAATGATATAGATCTGGTTTATGTCAATTATAATGGAGGAGGAAGGAGATGGAATTTGGTTGTGTGGGTGAGTATGAAACGTTAGATATAGGGTCATCCAACGGCTTACATTATTGATCCACACCATGTCTTTTAATTGGAGAGCAATCTGCACCTTTGTTTTATTTTATTTTTCGATTAAAAGACCTTTATTTGATTTCTACACTAAGATTTCAGTTTCATTTTGTTTTCATATATTCTGATCGATTGGGGAAAGCAAGGACTTCACGTATAATCAATATACTATATATGTATATATATATATCCAATTACTACAACTATTTTCAAAATTTCCTACCTTATATATGTGTTTAAATATACTAAATTGAATACTAACGGAAACAAATAAAATTGACATTCTTAATATATCCAAATTTCTAAATTAGTGTTAATGGGAAAGTAATAAAATGTTCCCAAATAATACTCTATACGTCAATCAAATACATTTACAATGTAAATTTCCTTATTAATTGATGCATATGTAGGATTTTCTTTTAATAGCCTTAAATAAAAGAATTAATAAAAATAGTCTTTTTTATAGGGGATATGGATATGAGATTAATCTTAAATTTAAAAGTTTACCGTATAAATTTATCATAATTTATCTTAATTTTCTTTGAACATCAATGGAATAAAATAACGCAGGGACTTCACATTTAATGAATATACTATGTGTGTATATATATATATCCAATTACTATGACTATTTGCAAAATTTTCTAACTTATATATGTGTTTAAATATGCTAAATGGAATACTAATGGAAAGATATAAAATTGACCTTCTTAAGATATAAAATTATCTAAATCAGTGTTAATGGGAATGCAATAAAATGTTCCTGTTCCGAGAGAATTACTACTCTACCCTTGTATGTGTCTTAGCCTAATAGGTTTCCTGTTAGGAGATAGATTAACATCTCCGTAATAGATTAGGACTCCGAATCCTACGGGATTGTGGTTTTGTAATGCCTATATATAGGCCCCCATATCATTCAATAATACACAATTATTTCATCCTGAAACACGTTATCAGCACGTTGCTCTAAAACCCTGAACTTTTAGAGCCCTAGAAACTTTTTCTCTTCTCCACCGCCGGCCACTGTCGTCTCTGGCCTCCGACATTTTCCCGTCGACGTTCCTCGTCGGCGCAGCCCCTGCTCGCCGTCGCTGCAGCCCCTGCATGCTGCCCCTCCAGCCCCGCGCTGCAGCCCCTGCACGCTGCCCCCGCAGCCCCTGCACGCTGCCCCCGCAGCCCCGCGCGCAGCCCCTGCACGCTGCCCCCGCAGCCCCGCGCGCAGCCCCTGCACGCTGCCACCGCAGCCCCGCGCGCAGCCCCTGCACGCTGCCCCAGCATGCTGCCCCCGCAGCCCCGCGCGCAGCCCCTGCATGCTGCCCCCGCAGCCCCGCGCGCAGCCCCTGCATGCTACCCCCGCAGCCCCGCGCGCTGCCCTGCCCTGCAGCCCCCACAACGCAGCCCTGCACGCACGCACCCATGCTGCCCCCGCATCGCAGCCCCGCACGCAGATTCTGCCCTGCGGCCCCTGCTGCCCCTGCGACCCCCCTGTTGCCCCTGCACGCAGCCTCCGCAGCTCCGCAGGGTATCCTCCGCATTCGCTCCGCAAAAACATCTTTTTGCCCCGAAAAACCCCGCATCAGAGGATTCAAAATTGCTCCTCCCGCATATATACGCAATGAACGCGAACTGCACAAGCAAACTCTTCGCTCAAGAGAAGCTACTCCCGTCTTCTCTACCCTTTTGGGCCTTTAAACTATTTCTCTTTTTTCCTTTTTATTTTCCTATTGCTTATTAAATCATTTATGTGCACGTTTTCGTTTTCTAACTATGTTTCACGTGCTTGCATAGGAAAAGTGATCATTCGTCGTACTATGGTGATGACATTCATGCCGAGATGGATGATACTTTTGTCATCTACATACGAATTTGATCGTACCCTCTCAAGATTTTATGTCATCGGACGAAGATCGAAAAGGAATTCAACAAGCAACTTCATGCATGACGATCGATTTGCAGAGCAATTTACTTATATGCGGTCTATTTGGCAGACCAACAAGTATGTTTTTCTTAAAGTTGCTGCTTTTGAAGATATATATAAAAATTATCGGGCGCTATTAGCCTTTTTCATGTCTTCTTTTCCGGCCTTTCTTATAACGCCGATGAGACCAAAGAGGGATATGATTCCCCTCTTGGTCGACGTTTTTCGTGTGACGGTCCTGGGGGAGTCACGTTATTATTTAAAAAGAAAGATATCGATTTCGTGTGGGCGCCTGAGTGCACCGCTGTTTTGGGTGCGATCATGAGAATCGCCGATATGCATCGATTATTTTGTGACCATATACATCACAACCCTTATAATTCCAGTTACATACTTGAATATTTCGATTATTCGAAACCTATACAACCCTCGTTTCTTATGGATGCGTCGCCATCGCGACTGTTATTTGAATGTTTGAGTTTTCTTAAACTCATGTCTATAAACGATAATCCCAAGGTCTACGTACTCATTTATTTGAGTTGATTCATTACTCTGATGCATCACTATTTGCTGACAAAAGATCCCAAAAATAAAGAATTCTATGGGACACACTTAAAGTGATTTAATGAACGTCTATGACGTTGTATTATCAGAGTTGACCTTGATGCATACTCCATATCCAAGAAACGCATGCCATTTTTGGCACCTGTATCTATTTCTTGAGGGAATTTTGGAGATGGAAAAGTACCATTCTTCCATTCTCAAGTGAGCAAACATTTTTGAGCCTTAGGCTAAGGCTCCGCTCGATCCGATATGCAAGATTTTGTTGCTACGGACTTTTGATTAGTCAATCTATTTTGACTATGTTTTCTGCTTACTATTTTTCAAGTATGACGTTGGCATTGCCATGTTTCTTGTTCGACTTTAGCTTAAGTCGTCTATTGGAATTGGAAGTTTGGTTGTGTTGTATTAAATATTGGCATATTCTATAAAATTTCTCGTCTTTCTTGGACTCGTGAGAATTTTATTTGCCTTGGCTTAGCATGTATGGTCAACGTTTGCAACTCACGTGGTTTTTAAATTAGCCGCTTTTGGGTTACATGGGACCCCAATAGCACTACATTGTGATTTTGGACTTTGAAATTTGGAAAACGGAACTCGGAACGTCAAAATTGACGTCGTTTTTCCCGGTTACTCTTCCGGCATTTCCGGAACGTTTATTGACGTTTTACCGGCGTATTCGCCGCCTTCCGGCCATATTCCGGCGTTTCCGGCACCGACATCCGGTTCCGGACGGCGTTCCCTGTCAGACCTGAAGTTATGGCCTCCATACCGGCCAGGTCCGGCCACTGCCGGCCGGATTTCCGGCAATCGGTGCCGCCGGCTTTCGACGAGTTTTTCCGACGTTTTTTTTTCCGTCGTTTCTCGTCATGTTTTCCGCATATTTCAGCAGTTCTTGCTGTCACGTTTTCCCAGTCCAAATTTCACCCGGTTTTGAGTTAATTTGACATGGTTTTCCGGTTAATTTTCCTGTTTTCTCCAAGTCGTTTCATAGCTCAAATGATTTTATTATTATTGGTGACCACCCGCACCAAATGGAAGGTTTTCCACCGTAATTGTTTGGTATTCAACTGCTCCAATACCATGTTTTTCCAACTCTTGAGTTGAAGAATGTAGTTCTATTGCCATGTGATACATTCGATGGGATTTCCATTTGTTTCAATCCCCTCTCTTACAATATCCTACGGCGTATTGTGTAGAGAAGTTCACCGCGTTGTTGACTCTCTTAATCTTCATTTTGAGAATGTCCCGCCGTGAAATCGAGTGTCTTGCTAATTGCGTAACCACCCACACTATCCTACGGTGCAGGTAGTTGTTTTACGGATCTCGTGCGGAGATTGTGTTGTATATCTTCGTGCCTTGCTAAGTTTTAAAAGCCATTCATGCCAATGATGGATTTTCATCTTGATATTTGTGTTAAGAATGGAGAGGAATAAATCTGTCAGATTTCATTGACATTATCTTTTTCAAGCTTCGACAGTAGCTTTGTTAGCCTGCAGACATCGTTTTGCTTGCCTGCAGCAGTAGCTTTATGTAACTCAAGATTCTTTGAATCATGGGTTCGGTTTTACTGTCTTCTCGGTTTTGACATGATCGTTTTTTGGTCATTTTGAACAAGATATGATGATTTGAGTTCTTTGAAATTCACATTATCATCTATTTTTCATGTTCACGAAGCGATTGGAGGACCACCTCACCCATGCTCCACACGGTGAGGCCGAGCCTATCCGTGCCATGCACAGTGAGGCTAAGCCTGCCTATTTTGGCGGCTCCGTGGCATTAAGGCCGTCGGTGGCGGCATCCCTTCCTTCACAGGAGCTTGTGATGCCTCCCGTGTCTTCTAATGTCTCCATGACAATCTCTGATGCCAATCGCTCATTTTGCAAAGCTTATTCTTTTGCTAGATTTCAAGGAAGTCCTTATTTGCTAAGGCTCCAACCGAGAACATTCCATTCTTACAAAGTATTTAAGGTGACATTAGTGGACCCTATCCAACCGAATACGGACATTTTTCGGTATTTTTATGGTATAGGTTAAGAGCATCGACGCGTTGGTCACACGTCGCTTTGCTTTCCACAAGAAACACTGCATTCGCTAAAGTTTTTAGCTATGATCATCATCCTAAGGGCTCACCACCCTTCCTATCCTCTCAAATCTATTTGAATGGATACCGTTGGAAAGTTCACCCCCACGACTTTGATGATTTCGTTTTGCATGTCTACTGGGATCGTCGTTGAACATATTATTCCTCATGTTCATTCACTGCACGATCTCGCAGAGCTCGGACTTGGTTATGGGTACTAACCTGCCGATTTTTGCATGGGGATATGTAATGATATTGCATGCAGCGACACTTATTCGTTTCAGACCCACAACTTGCCAAGAGTTTAGTGCGTACCAGATGGTCACTAGATACGGTCCCAACGTTCTTTTCACTAACGCCTATTTGGTTAAAGTTGTTTATGGTGCCTGTATTGTAGTTATCTCAATGGGTCTACTTGAAACGATTAAGTATTCTGGTTGGTTATGATTTATGAATCACCAACACTTGTCCGCTATTTTCCAATCTACAACCGTTGATCTCTATCATGCGATATTAGCAGACGGTCACTTTGATGAGACATACTTCCCGTCGTTAGGGGGAGATATGGAATGCTCCCATTCTGGTTTTAACGCCAGGATTTGACGTGGTGTGGCACTATGTCTCATTAAGATCCCGCACTACTCAAAGTGAGTAAATGTGCAACGCATTATCGACCTCCAGAAAGTCAAAAATTCGATGCTCAATGACTTTACCGATATTGCGAAAGTGACGAGATCGCACATAAATGCTGTGATGTGCCGATAAGGTTGGGACTCTCAGAATATGAGAGAATTTCATATGACCTGGTCCTAGCACCGTTGGCACCATCCCTGACAGTGGGAAGGAAGCCGGCGATGGCACCATCGTACGCTGTGGTGTTGTCGGCGCCCGTGGTATTGTACCACAAAACAAGGGCGGCAAACGCAAAGATGGACTAGTAAGGGTCATAGCTTCGGTCTTGGCTCCTGCCTAGATGAGGGGGAGACCATTATTCTCTGGTATCAAAACCAGAAAGAAGCGAAGTGCGTATGCACAAGTATTTCGCCCATCATCAAGAGATATTCTCTAAACATGTGTATCAACTAAGTTTCTGTGGGACGCTACAGACTCCTTTTGTTGATGTTAGAGAAGAATAGAAATCCCACAAATTGATCGTATACAGCGCGCGCGCGTGGTTAATGGATTGATCTCCCATGATTGATGATGTATTCGCTTATGCTCTTATTCCGTTGTAAAGCATCAACGATGAGCAACTTGACCGAAGTGGAAAGAATCAATACAGGCTGAACTAGACTTGTTATGTTGGTCGTTGTTCGTAAGTGTAATGAGAAAGATGAAGTCATGCAATATATGCAGGCCTTATGGGGCAAAGATTGTCTCATTATCCTAGTATTGAGTACGATGAGTTATATTCTCTCGTTATGGACATAATTGCTTTCTGCTACTTGATCAGTAGTAGTGTCCATGAAAACTGATTTGCAGCATATGATAGTGGTCATAGAATATCTGTAAAGGGATCTTGACGCAGATATGAGAGTGCCTGAGGGACTTTAAATGCCTCTAGACCACGAAGAGCTTATGTAATCAGATCGCGACGTTCAAGAGAACGTAGTACAATCGGTTGCAAGAACTCATACCCATATGTGTTCATATGAAGCTAATTCTTGATTCTCTATTCCGTCTAAGTATAGATGATGAAGAGATTCAATGAGCTATACATTCATGCATGTTAGTGTTGTTGGGACACTATTGCTTTCATTATGACGTGATTAACTATGCGCCTATGCATTGTCATTGGACTTGCATTGCTTCTTTGACATGGGTTTAGTTCTACACTTAGTGAACCAACACAAATCATATCCACACCAACGCCGCCAGCAGCTCCAGCAACATCAACGTACGCCTTGGTGTAGCAGTCGACACTGTAGCGTAGAGGATGCGTACGGTTCCGTCTTGGACCAAAATCAGTCCTTCTTTTTTCCATTCCCCCATTCTTTTTGCGAAAGACACATTGAATGTGACAAATCAGAATCTGTCCAGTTTCGTAGGTCAACTTCAACGAGACCTACAGGACATCTCGCTCGATGAAATATGGTGAAATTAGTACTGTTGGAAAGGTCTATGTATCTACTTTCAAGGGACATCAACCTTTCATTCATAGCTATCATATTGAGTGAGTTATGGCCGTTTTAGCAAAGTAGGACAGTCTTGTCCGGAAATTTGCAAGTCAGTCAACTTCGACAGAGCATTGTGATCTGCTCCGATCGGATGAGGTTGTGAACCTTATGTCACTGGAAAGCCACGGGTGTCTACTTTTCAGAACATTTTACGGTTCGCTGATACCTGATGAATGCTCGATTACTCGACATCAATATTTAACCCTGAACACATCATAGTAGTATAAAGCAAGAGGGTATCGTTCACAAACCGGGGATCCAGCCAGGGCTTAGGATCACAATACTCACACGAATTCATAAAGGTTTTAAGGTTTGATATAGATTTTGGATTGAATCATAAAAACAGTAAATAAAACCTAAACTAATATATACATGTGCTCAACCAACCAACACATAAACAATCACCAAAACAAATCACATAGAGGGAATCGAAACAAGCTTCATGTCTTTCTTATAGCATCATGCCGAGACTATGCAATAAATCACCAAGGATGGATCATGCATTTAGGGTTCTAAGCAGTAACCTAAACACATAGACACTTAACACATTCAATCACAACCAAGCAGCCATAATCGAAATTCTAACATGTTCATCTTAATCCTGTAATCCCAAAGTCATGCACATTGAATTCATCAAGTATGTCACTTACTTAACCAACAACCATGCAATTCGAAAATCACATAAACAAGAATAAACATGTTCTTAGCATAAGTCTTTAATCCAACAACCTAAATATCATGCTACAAGCATAGTCATAACATATAGGCATCGAAATTGTTCAAAAGCTAGGTTCGGCAGAAACCAAATCTCTTGGTCCAACTAGGAGTAGCTAGGCCGGCCTCCTCTTCTCCTTGTTCAACTCGAATATGATTTCCTTGTTCAACTAGGAATGCAACTCGGCAACTCTCCTTTCTTTCCAAATAAGATTTGTCTTTCCTGAAAAGAAATCGTCGATTAAGGAATAGGAAAGAATGAAAATAGGAAAGTAGAGTCCTAGTCGAGTAAGGAATCCTAGCTCAATCAGGAGTTCTAACACTTAGCACAATTTCATCATCAAATCATCTAAAATCGAAATAGCTCTTCCTAGAACATACATGTATCAAATATGAACCTAAAACAACTAAATAAGAAGTAACAAAGCATAAGAATAGGGCATATATACATTAAGAACGTCACACTTTGTGCTCCTATCAATACCTATTTTGACGAAGAAGTTATGGCTGTTTAAGTGAGTGAAGGTCATTCTACCCGAGAATCTGATTTTCATTGCAAACTCTTGTTTTGAGTTGTTATGCAATCTTGTTTCCTAAGATCTAAGTTTGGCTAAGTATAGCATGGATGATCTAAGGATGTGTGGCTAGATTAATGGTTAATCATTAGCCCAAGACTACGTTTGAGAAGCATGTAATGAACGTTGTGTACGTTGTTCTTTGTACTCCATGATTATGGCACTAATCAGGGGGGGTTGTTTCGTAGACTTCAGGGGGAGTCTAGCTCACATGATGCTATCAAATGTAGACGGTGCGTTGTGCTCTTTTTCCCTTCGATCAAGCTTTTGTTTTTACCCAAGAGGTTTTTATTTTGCTTGACAAGGTTTTTACCGAGGCAACGATGTGTGCACCATGCAACCTAGGCACGCGACACAAGGGGGAGTGTTCCGGGAGAATTACTATTCTACCATTGTATGTGTCTTAGCCTAATAGGTTTCCTGTTAGGAGATAGATTAGCATCTCCGTAATAGATTAGGACTCCGAATCCTACGGGATTGTGGTTTTGTAATGCCTATATATAGGCCCTCATATCATTCAATAATACACAATTATTTCATCCTGAAATAGTTCCCTAATAATACTCTATAGGTATCTATCAAATACATTTATAATGTAAAGTTCCTTATCAATTGATGCATATTTAGGATTTTCTATTAATAGCCTTAAATTTAAGAAGTAATAGAAATAGTCTTTTTTTATAGGGGATATGGATATGAGATTAATCTTAAATTTCAAAGTTTACCATATAAATTTATCATATTTTATCTTAATTGTCTTTGAACATCAATGGAATGCAATAATATGTTCCCTATTACATTTTGTGTCACTTTTGTTTTCTTTTCAATATATATTTAAATTTTGTTTCGTCATCTAAACTACAATTTTCGTGACTTTAGTGAACACCTAAACAACGAAATGTTATTTCGTCATCCAAGCTCTAACTTAGGTGACAAATTTATGTTTTATCATCTAAGTACTCACTATGATGACTAAAAAATGTGCTAGTCGTCTAAATTGGCACTAAGATGACAAAACAATTACTTAAGTGATAAAAATTTATTTCGTTGTCTTAGTTCGACTTAGGCGACAAAACGTTTTTGGTGTTGTCAGCTAAGTGCTTATTTCTGGTAGTGACTATAACGAGTATGTTGTAAGTTGAACTCACGACCTCCCACGTATAGAGGGGAGATTGATGTCATTAGACCAAATGATCGTCACTATAGTATTAAACTGTGTTTTAAACTTCCAATAGCTTCTGAAATGAGGGTCGGTAGCCTTAAGAAAATGTTTCAAGAAAAAAAAAACTGACTACTCGTTATCTTTTTTTTATCAAATAAAGAATTCAAATATTATAACAAGTCTGTTGTGAGTCGAATTCACGACCTCCTACATATAGAAGAAAGATTTATGTCACTAGACCAAATGGTATTAGGCCTACTCGTTATCTTTTGATGTTATTGACATTCAACAGTTTTAGAGGTATGAAACACATTATCCAAATTATAATGATAGTTTGTAAATTTTTATTGACGGGATTGATTAAAAAACGGAAGGAGACGGTTGTTACCCTACACACAGGAATTGAGGAAAACAATCTTGCTATTGGTAATTATTGGTTATAAATTGTAGTAAGTGGTAAAACTTATAGGCCCCAACCAATATATAAGTTAATAGCTCCTTAATACTCTAAATATAACTGATTATGCATTATTATGAGAAATTTTTAAAGACTAACTCAATTGTTGGTTCCTTCAAAAAAAATAAAACTTAATTGTTGGTTGTATCTTAGTCAAATTGATGTCAGTCTGAGTCTCATTTCAGACCATTCTTGACTTAGTAGGAACTTCGGAGTTGGTTTTCACGTGGTGTCTCCAAAAGACCTTATATAATTACATTACTAAATCATTTAAGTAGAACTTGAGCAAAATTCGAAAGCCAAAGCGGGTCACTCCTTATGAGTTCAAGCTTGGGACTCTGCCCTTTTCTGATCAGTTTGCTAGTTTATCTTTAACTCTACGATTTGGTTGTTATAGGTTCTAGGGAAGTTTTTCTATTGAGAACCATATTGTTGATGATTAGTTAAGGATCAAAGACTTAATTGTTACTTAGACATGTTTTTCGATTATATTTTTTCATTTCAACCGTTTAGATTTTTTGTCTATATAAATAGATTACTTGTACAAATTTTTTAGCCAGTTTAGTAATAGTTAATGTATCAAAGTATATTAAACTAGTGAACAGACCAAATTTGACAAACATGAACCGTTCAAGTTCATAACGAATAAATCATATTTTTACATTTCTTAATGATTTTCAATTTGAACAAAAATTTACAAGGATGATTTACTCATATATATCTACAAACTAGACAATCGATATATGAATATACGATAAAAAAGTGAGTGAATCTCTTTGATCCTCAATTAGTCTTTAACAAGATGATCCTCAATGGAAAGGCTCCCCAAGTTCTAGATTATAGGTTTTGTTTTGCACTAGTTGAATAAAAAAACGTCTAAACTTCAACTGAGGTACGAAAGCATAAGGTTCAGACAAAATGCGCATAAATTTTAAATTTCTTGTAAATTTTCCTCGTGCCTTAATTAGGATCAAATCTAAATAGACTTATGAGACACATACTGATGTATAGACCTTTAACTTCAAAATTAAAGCTTATTGTTGGTTTTCCTTGTACCATAGGAAACTGAATCAATCTATGATCATCCTATTATAAAAACAGTGATATATTGCATATATAATTTAATAGGCTGAATTATAAATAATTATAAATCAGAAACGAAGAACATGAAAAGAAATTCAACCAAAATACCGAACGATTAATGATGGAAGAACTAGTCGAGACGTGTGTGATACCTCATTGTCCTTAAGACGTTTACGCCTTCTCTACCGGTGCAAGGATGCTTGGCGCTTGTCTCCCAGGATATAACGACTAAACGATTCTAGGAAGTTACACTACTAACTAGAACCTTCAACGAACTCGAAATGTACCTCTTTCTATCACTAGAGAAAAGCTAAGAATTTTGAGAGTGGGAGAGGATTGTGTTTCGAATGGGATGATTTTACAATGAAAGGATAGTGGCTATTTATACTGTGAGGATTTGCAATTAGCAATTAATAAGATGGCTGTTATAGAAATCAAAAGATCATAACATATATGAGTTACATATGTTACAAACATTGATTTCAATTCTGTTATAATTCTCCATAACACACAATAACTCAGTTGTTACAAAAGAAGAATTCGAACAGTAAAGAGAATTTGAAAAGTCAGAACCGAATTTTCGGAAATGCAAAAAGAATCTGCGTTTCGACCCTCAATTCGGTATTGCATTCGTGTCCGCAGGTCGCACGGGCATACACGAGTTTCCCTTGTGACCTAGGATTTGCACCCCCACTACGCGTGCACGAGAGGGTATAAGTGGGCTTACACACTTTACAATCCATACACAATGGATTCTATATAAAGTCTTTTCAACACTTCTCTTTTCCAATGTGGGATAAATACATTTCCCTCATTCTAAGTAGCTATCTTTGAGTGACAATTTCTTATTCACCCACAAACCAAATTACACAAACAAACATATGATCTTGTAGCCCTCATTATGGAGAACTCAAATCTATGTTCATCTTTGATTAATTATAAGTTAACTTAATTTAATTAATCAATTAAAATTTGGTTTTAAATGATTTTTTCAACCATTTTCCAACAATTCCCCACATGAATGAAATTGGCCACCAAAGACTCGATAGAATTTGGTGATAGATTTCTACGGTTGAAACCTGCATAGGATAGGTAGGTTTGACCCTTTGAACCTTCCCTTATAAAAGTATGCTTACTTTACTAACTAAATAGTAGACGCGATGTCTTTGAACTATTCCTCGTTTGTGTAAATGATGACATACTTTACACAGGAGTCTCCCTGGTACACTTCGGTTCTCAATGTTGTGCCCATTTTGGCCATGGAACACACGCCTGGTTCTGCAAGTAGTTTGATAAGAGTTATGCCCTCATTAACTCCCCTAGAAGCGGCCCCACTTCTCTCTTGCATAGGTGATCTCTTAATTAAGAGTAACCCGCATTAGTCTGTTCGATTTCTCGACGCATAAGAATCATTAAAAGTTTTAGCTTAACCTCATCCTTACGGGTATCACTGTTTTTCATTATAGGAATGGACTTGGGGAACTCCCCACAGTGATCCGAACTCATCTCCACAATTTGGTTTTCCCTTTTGAACCTAGATCTTGGGATCTCCAGTCAGCTAGGTTGGGTATCCACTGTAGTGATTTTTAATTTCCAATAGGCTTTAGTCTCATTCCCTTCGATGATTTTTCAACTAACTCTCTGTTTAACCCTTTGGTTAAAGGATCAGCAATATTATCCTTAGACTTTACATAGTCTATAGAGATAACTCCAGTTGAGAGTAGCTGTCTAATGGTATTATGTCTTCGACGAATGTGTCTAGACTTACCATTATACATCTTGCTCTATGCCCTGCTAATTGCAGATTGACTATCACAATGTATACCAATCGCAGGCACAGGTTTTGTCCATCTAGGAATGTCCTCTATGAACTGGCGTAACCATTATGCTTCCTCCCCACATTTGTCTAGTGCTACAAACTCAGACTCCATTGTGTATCTAGTTATAACTGTTTATTTTGAGGACTTCCAGGACACGGCTGCACCCCCTAGCGTAAATACATATCCGCTAGTAGACTTTGAGTCTTTCATGTCAGATATCCAGTTCGCATCAGTGAACCCTTCTATAACAGCTGGGTATGATGTGTAGTGCAACCCATAGGTACGAGTATACCTTAGGTATTTGAGTACTCTTCCAATAGCTTGCCAATGCATAGCTCCAGGATTACTTGTGTACCTACTTAGCTTATGAACCACATAAGCTAGATCTGGTCTTGTACAACTTGTTAAGTACATTAGACTCCCAATTATTCTTGAATACTCTAATTGAGAAACACTTTCACCTTTATTCTTGGACAAATGTCAATCTACAGGAGTTCTGACAATTCCAGAACCTTCCTTGTTAAATTTCCCAAGAATATTGTCCACATAGTGCGTTTGACTCAACACAAGCCCTTCTGATGTTCTCGTAATTTTAATTCCTAAAATGACATCAGCAAGTCCCAAGTCTTTCATGTCAAAATTAGAATTCAACATGTCTTTAGTAGACTTGATCATCTTATCGTTGCTCCCAACGATAAGCATATCATCCACATATAGACATAGAATGATATATCCATTTTCAGTATCTTTGACATATACACACTTATCACCTTCATTTATTCTAAATCCACTGGTGATCATGGCATTATCAAATTTGTCATGCCATTGTTTTGGTGCTTGTTTTAAGCCATATAATGACTTAACCAATCTCCACACATTCTTACTCTGAGAAGGAGCAGAAAAACCTTCTGGCTGTTCTATGTAGATTTCTTCTTCTACATCTCCATTTAGGAAAGCCGTCTTTACATCCATTTGGTGTACTTCAAGTTTGCGCAACGCTGCAATTGCAAGTACCATCCGTATGGAGGTTATTCTCGTCACAGGAGAATAAGGGTCAAAATAATCCAAACCCTCCTTTTGCCTATAGCCTTTAATAACAAGTCTCTCTAAGAAGAATTAAATTCCTCTCTAGACTTCCGTGGAAATACATTTTCAAAGAAAGATGCATTTCTCGATTCTATTATCGTATCCTTATGGATTTCAGGAATATTCGAATCGTGGACTAGGAATCGATAAGCCGAACTGTTATGTGCATATCCAATAAAGATGCAATCAACCGTTTTAGGCTCATTCTTCACCTTTTTAGGTTTAGGAATTTCCACGTTTGCCAAATATCCCCAAACTTTTAAGTATTTGTAGGATGATTTTCTCCATTTCCATAACTCATATGGAGTTTTCTCTTCTTTCTTTTTGGGCACCTTATTTAAAAGGTAATTTGCCGTGAGAATCGCGTCTCCCCACATGTTGGGTGGCATCCCATAACTGAGTAGCATAGCATTCATCATATCCTTTAGAGTACGATTTTTGCGTTCTGCTACACCATTGGATTGTGGTGAGTATGGAGCAGTCCTTTGATGTATAATCCCATTCTGAGCACAAATCTCAGCAAATGGCGATTCATACTCACCCCCTCGGTCACTTCTTAGTGTCTTAATTTTCTTGTTGAGTTGGTTCTCAACCTTATTTTTATAGAGAAGAAATTTCTCTATGGCCTCACTTTTGCATTTTAGCAAATACACATAGCAATATTTCGTGCTATTATCTATGAAGGTAATAAAATATTTATTATTTCCTCTAGATAACGTTGATTTTAAATCACTCACATCTGTATGAATCAGATCAAGGGGTTCATTGTTTCTTTCAACACTTTGGAAGATGATCTAGTCAGTTTTGTCTCTACACAAGTTCATACTTGTGCATGTTAATTGACATATATTATATTCTTCACTACCATAAATTAGGAAGACTCATATAGGTGTAATAACTAGTTTTTGACAATAAACAATCCACCACCCATGGCTCTATGTCAATTTCAGACAAAACATATTTGTTAACACTGAGTTTTATACTCATAAAACCCTTAACAACATACATCAATTTATTCGATAATTTCAGTTCTGTTCTACAGATCAATCCAAAAACTTGTCTTGGTCATACCATAACTCTAAGTCATTTAGTCCCCAGTCATAATCACTGACTTTTTCCATGCTATCATCCGATATCATACAACAGAGGTTCATGTCAACAATCTCCTAAGTGACGGCTTCAATCAGGTTTGCCTCATTCCTTTTGTTCCTCTTCGGTTTGTTGCAGTCGACAGATTTGTGACCAGTCTTGTCACAGTTGTAACACTTGCCTTCAAACCTTGGCTTCTTGGAGATGCCTCCTTTCGGCCCCAGCTTGGACCCATGATACTTGCCTTTCTTGTTTTTGGAACCTTGACCATGTTCCATCATGTTTGCCTTGGCAGAGACATCATTGATCCATGCTTTCTTTTCGGATCCTCGGTTGTCTTCCTCAATGCGAAGTCTAACCTCTAGATCCTCCATGGTCATTTCCTTTCGCTTGTGCTTCAAATAATTCTTGAAGTCCTTCCAAGCAGGTGGTAACTTTTCAATAGCACATGCCACTTGAAAACTTTCACCTAGTTGCATTCCTTCAGCGTGAATCTCATGCAGGATTAGCTGAATCTCAGAGAATTGACTCATCACAGTTTTGAATCCACCATTTTATAATCAAGGAGGCGGCCCACGATAAATTTCTTGGCGCCGACATCCTCAGTCTTATTTTTTTTTCTCCAAGGATTCCCATAGCTCCTTTGTCGTTCCCATGCTAATGTACACATTGTACAATGAGTCGGTTAGACCATTCATGATATAATTCCTACATAAGTAGTCAAAATTATTTCATGCATTCACAACAGCAATCTTTGCTTGATCTCAGGAGCATTCTCCGTCAAAAATCTTGCCAGATTCAGAGTGGTCAGATAAAACATCATCTTTTGTTGCCACCTCTTGAAATGCAAACCGTTGAACTTCTCAGGTTTTTCCCCATGGGATACTGAGACAGGTACAACGGGAGCAGTATGCACAGTTGGTACCAAAGGTCCCTTGCCATTTCCAGAATTTTCTCCGTTAGTCATTTTTAGAAACTGAAACACACACACAAAGTGTAAGTTTACTTGAAAAATTGTAGATAAATATCGAATTCAAATTATATAAGCAATATCAAAATTAAACGTCTTAAGATTGTTATAAAAACAGTGATATATTGCATATATAATTTAATAGGCTGAATTATAAATAATTATAAATCAGAAACGAAGAACATGAAAAGAAATTCAACCAAAATACCGAACGATTGATGATGGAAGAACTAGTCGAGACGTATGTGATACCACACTGTCCTTAAGACGTTTACGCCTCCTCTACCGGTGCAAGGATGCTTGGCGCTTGTCTCCCAGGATATAACGACTAAACGATTCTAGGAAGTTGCACTACTAACTAGAACCTTCAACGAACTCGAAAGGTACCTCTTTCTATCACCAGAGAAAAGCTAAGAATTTTGAGAGTGGGAGAGGATTGTGTTTCGAATGGGACGATTTTACAATGAAAGGATTGTGGCTATTTATACTGTGAGGATTTGCAATCAGCAATTAATAAGATGACTGTTATAGAAATCAAAAGATCATAACATATATGAGTTACATATGTTACAAACATTGATTTCAATTCTGTTATAATTTTCCATAACACACAATAACTCTGTTGTTACAAAAGAAGAATTCGAACAGTCAAGAGAATTTGAAAAGTCAGAACCGAATTTTCGGAAATGCAAAAAGAATCTGCGTTTCGACCCTCAATTCGGTGTTGCATTCGTGTCCGCAGGTCGCACGGGCATACACGAGTTTCCCTTGTGACCTAGGATTTGCACCCCCACTGCGTGTGCGCGAGAGGGTATAAGGGGCTTACACACTTTACAATCCATACACAATGGATTCTATATAAAGTCTTTTCAACACTTCTCTTTTCCAATGTGGGACAAATACATTTCCCTCATTCTAAGTAGCCATCTTTGAGTGACAATTTCTTATTCACCCACAAACGAAATTACACAAACAAACATATGATCTTGTAGCCCTCATTATGGAGAACTCAAATCTATGTTCATCTTTGATTAATTATAAGTTTAACTTAATTTAATTAATCAATTAAAATTTGGTTTTAAATGGTTTTTCCAACCATTTTCCAATACATCCATCATCCACATCCTAGCTTATAAAATATAGTTTCTGATACGATGCTACATAAATACATAATATTTTTTTAAGATTTAGAAATTAGAGATCGAGAATCGTAAAGAGAGGCCTCATCATTTAGCTCGCGGATCCGAAAAGCCTACGGAGGCGTGCAAGCCCGATGCGCTTTTAACCGGCCCGGCCTGCGAGAAATCCCCCCAAAGCCTGCTTCCGTGGGTAGAGGGTCGGGCTTAGATTAGAGGGGTGAAACCCAGCCTGTAAAAGCCCACAAAAATAATAAAATATTATACATCCATATTTTATTAGATTTAGAATAAAACTATAGAATTATGAAGCAAGTATATGAAGGAAACTTCTCGGGATCGATCAATACCAGCCGATATGATTGGTATATATATATATTTAGTAACCCTGCAAAAGTTTCATCCAATTCGGATCTCGTCTGACCGTCGAAATTTCTGATAAACCGAAAACAACACTAATATGCCATAAAGGAAGACCTATTACCAAAATGCGAACACCTAAAACCGTTTCCATATCTAAATCACCTAATTTTTATCACTGATTGTGTGCGGTCACACCAAGGAAACCCATTTGGCAAAGCCCCGGTCAATGTGGATTTTAATATGTAAAAACGCCTATTTGTTAGTTGACTGTAGGTACGGACGGTTAAACAATGTCCAAAACTGACGAAATTTTTACGGGTTCCCTAAATATATATATATATATACAAATCACGTCTGCTGGTGTCGATCGACCATATTTTGTACTGGAGTTATCAATCGCAGAAGTGTCCACTAATGTATCATAACCTTTATATTAGGTTTATAATAAAACTATCACATTATGAAGCGACTATATGAAATAAACTTATTGGGATCGATCGACACCAACCGATGTGATCAGTATCTATATTTAGTGATCCTGTAAAACTTTCAATCAATTCGGACCTCGTTTGACTGTCGGAATTTCGGTAAACCGAAAACACCCCAA
Organism: Argentina anserina; assembly: GCF_933775445.1. Taxonomy (NCBI): domain Eukaryota; kingdom Viridiplantae; phylum Streptophyta; class Magnoliopsida; order Rosales; family Rosaceae; genus Argentina; species Argentina anserina. Next base: position 7,509,513 of record NC_065873.1, on the reverse strand, counting down.
TATGCTCTAAGGGATGACAATAATAAAGATACGAACGCCGAAAGTCGTTTGCATATCTGAAAATCACCTAATTTGTTTTACATGTCCTGCGCGGTCGCATTAAGGAAACATATTTAGCAATGCCCCGGTCAATAGGGTTTCAATATGTCAAACCGCCTCTTTTTTTGTTGACCGTAGGTACGAATGGTCAAACCATGTCCAAAACGGACGAATTTTTTACGGGGTGCCTAAATATATATATACCGATCACATCTTCTAGTGTCGATTGACCATATTTCAAACTGGAGTTGACGATCGCCTAAGTGTCCACTAATGTATCATAACCTTTATATTAGGTTTAGAATAAAACTATTACATTATGAAGCGACTATATGAAGAAAATTTCTCGGGATCGATCGACACTAGCCGATGTGATCGGTATATATATTTAGTGACCCTAAACCAATTTCATCTAATTTAGATCACGTTTGACCATCGAAATTTCTAGTAAACCGAAAACACCACTAATATGCTCTAAGGGAAGATCCATTATAAAGATGTGAACGCCGAAAGCCGTTTGCATATCTGAAATTACATAATTTTTGTTACCTATCGTGCGTGGTCGCAGTGAGGAAACTCATTTAGCAAAGTCCCGGTCAATGGGGTTTCAATATGTCAAAACGCCTCTTTTTTGGTTAATTGTAGGTACAAATGGTCAAACTATGTTCAAAATGAACGAAATTTTTACGGGATTCCTAAATACATATACCGATCACATCTGATGGTGTCGATCGACCATATTTCGAACTGGAGTTGGCGATCGCCTAAGTGTCCACTAATGTATCATAACCTTTATATTAGGTTTAGAATAAAACTATTGCATTATGAAGCAACTATATGAAGGAAACTTCTCGGAATTGATCGACACCATCCAATGTGATCGGTATATATATTTAGTGACAATTTTAAAATTTCATCCAATTCGGACCTCGTTTGACCGTCGGAATTTCTAGTAAACCAAAAACAACACTAATATGCTATAAGGGGAGACCCATTACCAAGATGCGAATGCGGAAAACTGTTTACATATTTGAAATCACCTAATATTTGTCACCGATCGTGCGTGATCGCAATGAGGACACTCATTTAGTAAAGCCCCGGTCAATGAGGTTTTATTATGTCAAAACGCCTCTCTTTTAGTTGACTGTAGGTACGGACGGTTAAACCATGTTCAAAACGGATGAAATGTTTACAGTCCCTAAATATATATATCGATCACATCTACTGGTATCAATCGATAATATTTCGAAACTATAATTTATTTGTGACTTTTTTAAAGAATATTTCATAATAATTTTTTATTGTTTCAAACCCTTAAATTAGAGTATTATGTTTTTTTTTTCTAATAAAAACTCACAAAACTCGGCCCACAAAAACTTGTTTTAAGTGGACGGATTTAGATATTCATATTTGTGAAAATAATCAGCCCGCCACGTTACGCATTTAAATTTATTAAGGCTCATCGCGTTTACCGAGTCCTAAATAATGCTTTGATAATGCGAAACGAAAAAGTGAACGCGTCCCAGCAGTAAGCTTTCGATTATCCACAAGCAAAATACCTGCACCTGGATACTGCATGCAAGGCAATGAGTATCTTCAACACCCCCAATAAGCAACGTCAGACGTGTTGGAAATAGAAACACCTCATACCTCTCCTACTCGGCTACTCCTAGTGCTACTTCTTGTAGGTGACCCCCAATAAACTACAATCTTTTAACCCCTCAAGTCCTCAACGTTTTCTTCCGTATATCAATGACGCACGAACATCTATTAGCTAGAATACAAAAAGACTGATCAAAAGTTCAAAACCTAAGAAGAAATACAGATAATAGCTCTCCAAAACTATGTTGCTACTTAATTATCTCCAAAAGAACATGGAGGAGAAATAATTTTTAGCCCCTGTTATCTTTTTTACTTTAGCAAAACAAAATATTTCAATTTATATACTCCAACATTAGAAATTAAAACAAACAGATCGAGAAAATCACACTCTAGGGGCCTTCAGATTACAGTACAACAGAGTTTAATTAAATGGAAGATCAGGACCATTCATCCGAAGGTGGAACGTGGAACCCACCACCTGACCATGATGATCAGAAGGTTCAGGTGCCCAGCTCCACCCCCACCAAATTTGCCCCATCGTCCCCAGTTTCCACACGTGCTTGAACACAAACCACCATAATCTAAACCTAAGTTGTGCATGCCCTAGAACTAGAAGGTAACCCTAGCCAACTGTAGCAGCTTCTACACTTCACTCAAACCCTAAACACTTATCAATCGCGTACACACTTCCCTAGAATAGAGAACACATCAACCCAAGTAAGCGATTAAACTCTGCCTCCCTGAACCAAACTAACACACAGACACAGTAAGCTAACTGATACAGTAAACCTACGTACAGAACTATCAACGACATACTGAGCTCGATTGAGACTGATGCAGACAGCGGGACCCAACCTTACAAGATATGATCCTGCAAACTGAGATCCTGGCGTTAATTGAACGGAAGCAATCACCGTCATCAGCTGGCTTCTGAGTTTCCTTCCTTCACCTTCTTCCAAGTTCCAGCTTGTCCCTTCAATCCAACCCCCCATTCCATCCATCAAGCTTACCCACAAGAATTATCTCCACCAGCTTTTCCGACCCGTCCCGCGGAGGATTAAAACACACCGGCAGCACATTCTCCGACCCACAAGGAAACCTCATTGTTTCAAAATGTTCAACCAAGTCCTTCCCCTGCAATATGAATGGTAAATATCGACCCGTCGTTATCTTATTCAAACCCTAGAGTGCGTACAGCCAAAAGAGTAAAGCTTTCACTGTAATACCTGGATTCGGGCGTAGGCGATTTCTCTAATCTTGTTGGAGTGGAAGGAATCCCAAGTCTGGCAATGAGCGGCCAAGAAAAATTTCCACACAGCTTTTGCGTTTGTGAAGTTCACAAAGGCATAGCCCTTGTTCATGCCAGTGCTGAGTTTTCCAACAACCGAAAAACACAAGCATTAATCTCTGGAATGTTAAAGTCAAAAGTTTCAATCTAATCATGCAGTGCAAAAATGGGGCAACGTGACAACTATAGTTGTAAACAGATCCATCGTAATCCATATATAACTGATCCATATTGCTTCTAACCGATCATAAATACTTTCTTAATGAACAAAAATTGAAAATCCCGGTTTTATTTCACTTAAGGAATATAGATAAACATGCATTGAACAAAGTGATCAATACAGTTAACACATTGATGTGATACTCGATCATCGGCATGTGAAATACACTCCATGAGAAAACCGTACCGTATTTGCTCTCCGGCCGGAGTAATTGACCAACCGGTCCACTATTTTATGCAACCAAAAAAAAAATATATATATATATATAGTGTAGACATAAATATACCAGAAATCAATAGGCAGATACAAGAAATCAAAGGCAGATTCCGATTCCGATTCCGATCCTCGGTCAGATTTCTGATTCTCTTTTGCGCAGTGGTTGTCCAGAAAGGTCATCAACATATCACGACTTTAAGAAGCAGAAAACGAAATTAGCACACCCAAAAACAAAGTCAGAAGAAACTAAATTAATGAAAAGAAAAATGGATGCAGAAAGAGATATAGGGACATACGTGTACTTGTTCGGAATGTTCCTAATCATGATAGTGGTGCCAACACCGTCTTTTACCACCGGCAGCACATCGGAGAACCTCTTCACCACCCTTCTTGGCCTACTCCGGTTGTACTCAACACATTTTTGGGGTACCTTTCTCTCAGACTTCAAAGCAGGCTTCCACTCCTGCTTCAGAGTACTACTGCCTTTTCCAATTGGCTGATCACAGAATTGACTATACCTCCTATACCCTTTTTTGGAGCCACGAGTCCTCCGGATTTTTGAAGGTAAAAGTTCTTGGGTAGCTCCGTGGACCATAGAGATATGGGTTTGTGGCTGCACCTCAACTAGCTTTGTCTGATCAGACGTCGGCTCGGTTGCCAGAAAGAGATCCTGCTCAAAATGAGTTGGGTACTGAAAATCGAACGGGAAGGGAATAGAGCAAGTGGGGGAACTTGGAAAGCATGAGTTTGCTGTCAGAACACTTGAGAAGGAGTAAAAGGATATAGCGTAAGGGTTGAGCGGTGCAGGGAGTGGAGAGTTGGAGAAGACAAACCGTGTTTGAGATTTGAACTCGGCTGCAAACGGGTTCAAACCCTTAACAGAAGCCATGGCTGCCGGAATACTTAACAAGAAAGGAAGAGAGCTTTCTGGGTTAACTAGCTAGGGCGCCGTTTACTGTGGTGTGGGGGTTTGTATATTTATATATGGCAAGTATTAGTGGTCGCGTGAGGGAGAGCAGAGAGAGAAGAATAGTACGAAGCAAGGGAAAAGATCTTACTAATGATTACAAACATTTATTGCCTGGATTTGGTGGTCTTGCTGATATCCAGAGCTTGTCCCTCTGTCTCTTCTCAGTACCAGTTTGAACTGTGGAGTTCTTTCCTCTTTTTCTATGAAATGTAAATAATTTCTTTTGTAATCGAATATGAATTTATACGGTACTGAGGATAATTTGTAAACCCAATTGCATTTTGCCCAAAATCTAATCAATAAACTTCCCATAGCAAATTAAGTGACATCACGTTTGAATGTTTGATGCCCGTTTTAAAATTTTGAACTCCAATGGTGCCCGTTTTTTGGTGAACTCCAGTGATGCTCTGTGGGCGTATAAAGACCAACATGTTGGAATTAAGATCGTGTGACCAAACTGATTATACTCTGAATTAAAGTTTTAGTATAGAAATACAAACTAGTTTTTAACCAGATTGTGGATACAGGTAGTCATTTCACGTCTATATACTGAAATTGAGTATAGACATATAATTATACAAACCAGATCGATCTAAACCTTTATGGAACCTACAACAAAATCAATGCTGAAACAAATTGTGCTTCGCCACAACAACCATATTTGTATGTCTATAATAATTCTCGTTTGAGTATCTTTCTGTAAGCCTTTCTGATGCGAGTTTCTATTTAATTTGAGAGTGTTTCCAGTGTGGGCGTGTGTTTCTTTGAAACTGAGTATCTTTCTATCGTTTGAGTATGTTTACTATTGCACTTTGAGTATCTTTTCAATTCTCGTTTGAGTATCTTTCTGTAAGCCTTTCTGATGCGAGTTTTATTATCTAGTCAATTGAACTCTTCATTACTTTGGGTGCAAGTAGTCATTTGGTGTAGTTGAAGAAAACAAATAATAAATTGTTCCAAGAGAATTACTATTCTACCATTGTGTGTGTCTTAGCCTAATATGTTTCATGTTAGGAGATACATTAACATCTCCGTAATAGATTAGGACTCCGAATCCTACGGGATTGTGGTTTTGTAAGGCCTATATAGGCCCCCATATCATTCAATAATACACAATTATTTCATCCTGAAACACGTTATCACGCACTTTGCACTAAAACCTTCAACTTTTATAGCCCTATTTTTTCTCCTCCGCAACCCTGCATGCAGCCCGGACGCGACCCCTGTAGCCCCCGCATCCCGCCCCTGCCTGCAGCCCCCGCATCCTGCCATGCTACCCTACAGCCCCTGCGACCCCCCTGCTGCCCTGCAGCCTCTGCTCGTAGCCCCTGCACGCAGCCCTGCAGGGTCTCCTCCGCATTCGCTCCGCAAAAACATCTTTTTGCCCTGCAAGACCCCGCATCAAAGGATTCAAAATTGCTCCTCCCGCATATCTACGCAAGAAACGCGAACTGCACAAGCAAACTCTTCGCTCAAGAGAAGCTACTCCCGTTTTCTCTACCATTTTGGGCCTATGGCCTGTCGAGCACAATAGTCATTTGGGCTTCATACTATATTTTATTTTCCTTTTCTTTTTTCCTATTTCATTATTTAAATGTTCATTGGCACGTTTTTATTTCCAACGATATTTCACGTGCTCGTATAGGTAAAATCATTGCTCATCGTACTATGGTGATGACATTCATGCCGAGATGGACGATACTTTTGTCATCTACATACGATTTCGATCGTATCCTCCCAAGATTTTTATGTCATCGGACGAAGATCGAAAAGGAATTCATAAAGCAACTTCATGCATGACAATCGATTTGCAGAGCAATTTAATTATATGCGGTCTATTTGGCAGACCAACAAGTATGTTTTCCTTAAAGTTGCTGTTTTTGAACATATATATATATAAATTATCGAGCGCTATTAGCCTTTTTCATGTTTTCTTTTTCTGCCTTCTTATTACGCCGATAGACCAAAGAGGGATATGATTCCCCTCTTGGTCGACGTTTTTTGTGTGACGGTCCTGGGGGAATCACGTTATTATTTAAAGGGAAGAAATCGATTTCGTGTGGTTGTCTGAGTACACCACTATTTTGGGTGCGATCATGAGAATCGCCGATATGCATCAATTATTTTGTGACCATATACATCACAACCCTTCTAATTCTGGTTACATACTTGAATATTTCGATTATTCGAAATCAATACAACCCTTGTTTCTCATGGATGCGTCGCCATCGCGACTGTTATTTGAATGTTTGAGTTTTCTTAAACTCATGTCTATAAACGATAATCCCAAGGTCTACGTACTCATTTATTTGAGTTGATTCATTACTTTGATGTAGCACTATTTGCTGACAAAAGATTCCACAAATAACACATTTTATGGAACACACTTAAAGTGATTCAATAAACGTCTATGACGTTGTATTACCAGAGTTAACCTTGAACCATACTCCACATCCGAGAAACACATGTCATTTTTGGCACCTGTATCTATTTCTTGAGGGAATTTTGGAGATGGAAACGTAACATTCTTCTATTCTCAAGTAAGCACATTTTTTTAGCCTCAGGCTATGGCTCTGCCCGATCCGATATGCAAGATTTTGTTGCTACGGACTTTTGATTAGTCAATCTATTTTGACTATGTTTTCTACTTACTATTATAACGTTGGCATTGCCATGTTTCTTGCTCGACTTTAGCTTAAGTCGTCTATTGGAATTGAAAATTTGGTTGTGTTGTATTAAATATTAGCATATTCTATAAAATTTCTCGTATTTCTTATTTATAAGATGGACTCGTGAGAATTTTATTTGCCTTAGCTTAGCATGCATGGTAAACGTTTGCAACTCACATGGTTTTTAAATTGGCCGCTTTTGGGTTACATGAGACCTCAGTAGCAGTACATTGTGATTTTGGATCTTAAAATTTGGAAAACAGACCTCGGAACGTCAAAATTGACGTAGTTTTTCCCGGTTACTGTTCCGGCATTTCTGGAACGTTTTCCGGCGTTTTGCCGGCGTATTTGCCACCTTCCGGCCATTTGCCGGCATTTCCGGCACCGCCATCCGGTTCTTGATGGCGTTCCCTGTTGGACCTGAGGTTACGGCCTCCATACCGGCCAGCTCCGGCCGCCGCTGGCCGGATTTCCGGCAATCGGTGCCGCCGGCTTCCGGTGAGTTTTTCAAACGATTTTTTCGTCGTTTCTCGTCATTTTTCCGGCATATTTCAGAAGTCCTTGTTGCCACGTTTTCCTAGTCCGAATTTCACCCGGTTTTGAGTTCTTTTGACATGGTTTTCCGGTTAATTTTTCGATTTTCTCCAAGTTGTTTCATAGCTCAAACGATTTAAGTATTATTGGTGACCACCCGCACCAAATGGATGGTTTTCCACCCATATTGTTTGGTATTCAACTGGTCCAATACCATGTTTTTCCAACTCTTAAGTTGAAGAATGTAGTTCTATTGCCATGTGATACACTCGATGGGATTGCACATTTGTTTCAATCCCCCCTCTTACAATATCCTACGGCGTATTGTCTAGAGAAGTTCACCGCGTTGTTGACTATCATAATTTTATTTTGAGAATGTCCCGCCGTGAAATCGAGTGTTTTGCTAATTGTGTAACCACCCACACTGTCTTACGGAGCAGGTAGTTGTTTTACGGATCTCGTGCGGAGATTGTGTTCTATATCTTCGTGCCTTGCTAAGTTTCAAAGGCCCTACATGCCAATGATGAATTTTCATCTTGATATTTGTGTTAAGAATTGAGAGGAATAAATCTGTCAGATTTCATTGACAGTAGCTTTGTTAGCCTGTGGACATAGCTTTGCTTGCCTGCAGTTGTAGCTTTATGTAACTCAAGATTCTTTGAATCATGGGTTCGGTTTTTCTGTCTTCTCGGTTTTGACATAATTGCTTTCCGCTACTTGATCAGTAGTAGTGTCCATGAAAACTGATTTGCAGCATATGATAGTGGCCGTAGAATATCTGTAAAGGGATCTTGACGCAGATATGAGAGTGCCCGAGGGACTTTAAATGCCTCCAGACCACGGAGAGCTTATGTAATCAGGTTGTGACGCTCGAGAGAACGTAGTACAATCGATTGCAAGAACTCATACCCATATGTGTTCATATGAAAGCTATTCTTGATTCTCTATTCCATCTAAGTATAGATGATGAAGAGATTGAATGAGCTATAGATTCATATATGTAAGTGCTGTTGGGACACTATTGCTTTCATTATGACGTGTTTAACTATGCACCTATGCATCGTCATTGGACTTGCATTGCTCCTTTGACATGGGTTTAGTTCTACACTTAGTGAACCAACACAAATCATATCCACACCAACGCCGCCAGTAGCTTCAGCAACATCAACGTACGCCTTGGTGTAGCAGTCGACACTGGTAGCGTAAAGGATATGTACGGTTCCGCCTCGGACCAAAATCAGTCCTTCATTGGTCCATTCCCCCATTCGTTTTGCGAAAGACACATTGAATGTGACAAATCAGAATCTGTCCAGTTTCGTAGGTCAACTTCAACGAGACCTACAAGATATCTCACTCGATGAAATATGGTGAAATTGGTACCGTTGGAAAGGTCTATGTGTCTACTTTCCAGGGACACCAACCATTTGTTCATAGCTATCATATTGAGTGAGTTATGTCCATTTTAGCAAAGTAGGACAGTTCTGTCCGGAAATTTGCAAGTCAGTAAACTTCGACAGAGCACTGTGAACTGCTCCGATCGGATTAGGTTGTGAATATGTCATTGGAAAGCCATGGGTGTCTACTTCTCAGAACATTTTACGGTTCACTGATACCTATTTTGACGAAGAAGTTATTGCCGTTTAAGTGAGTAAATGTCATTCTATCCGAGAATCTGATTTTCATTGCAAACTCTTATTTTGAGTTGTTATGCAATCTTGTTTCCTAAGATCTAAGGTTGACTAAGTATAGCATGAATGATCTAAGGATGTGTGGCTAAATTAATGATTAATCATTAGCCCAAGACTACGTTTGAGAAGCATGTAATGAACGTTGTATACGTTGTTCTTTGTACTCCATGATTATGGCACTAATCAAGGGGAGTTGTTTCGTAGACTTCAGGAGGAGTCTACCTCACATGATGTTATCAAATGTAGACGGTGCATTGTGCTCTTTTTCCCTTCGATCAAGCTTTTGTTTTTACCCAAGAGGTTTTTATTTTGCTTGACAAGGTTTTTACCGAGGCAGCGATGTGTGCACCATGCAACCTAGGCATGCGACATAAGGGGGAGTGTTCCGGGAGAATTATTATTCTACCCTTGTGTGTGTCTTAGCCTAATAGGTTTCATGTTAGGAGATAAATTAGCATCTCCGTAATAGATTAGGATTTCGAATCCTACGGGATTGTGGTTTTGTAATGCCTATATATAGGCCATTATATCATTCAATAATACACAATTATTCCATCCTGAAAAATAAATACATTTATTTAAGAAAAAAAGGTATTGTTCACTCTGATTGATTCAAGTAATCACAATTCCTACCACATGATACATTCGATGAGCATTGTGTTATGATGAAAAGAAATTTCATTGAATCGGTGAACAATTACAATTTTCTTTTAAGAGGACACAATTATAATCAATTTAAATGACATCATTTTTAAATTCGGGAGCTGACAAATCAAGTATGAAAATTACTTAGATTTTCATACCTTAACGATCGAAATTGTAGAATGTTAGGGATTGAGCCCTAATACCTAGATTTAATTGGATTAATTGAACTAGAAATAAAGAACAGTAAGTAAAAAAGAAGAAATTATAAAACTGAAAAATAGAAATAAGCTTCAATTCATCGATAATGTTCCTATAGCTATTTCTGAGGTTAAATACAATGATTTATTCATGAGGGACACGTGCCAGACGGACACTGGTCCTAACAGATCACAGATGCATCCATCTAAACGCAACGTATTGACATAGCTAAACGATGCGTTTTACCAACTAGGATTAAAACTAGTTAACTAGGATAATAAAGTCAAGCTCTCGTAACATTCCACCCTCCTTAAAACAGAACTTGAGGACAAGTTCTGTAGCTACAAGAGTTATGTATCAAGCAGTAAACATAAGGAAAAGGCAAATCTTGTAAGCAGCAATACTGAAGTCCACATAATACTAATCATAGTCTTGATCCCTTCCACAACTAGTCAACCTGCATATGTGAAATACCATTCCAGAAATTTTGAGTTCTAACCACTTGCAAGTCAACATATTATCTCCAGAAGTGATCATCAATACATCTTCAGAAATGCAGACACTCCTAGTAGTTCTGAAAGTAGCTGTTACTGAGCTTTCCCCATAAACCAATACTTGCAAGCCTCCTTTAGGTGCAAAAGATCAAACTGCCATTGCAGACTCATGTTGCCCCATCTCAGTGTAATTTTCATTCAGGAAATAGTAAGAGAGTATGGTACTCCATGGAGTCTGATGTAAGCATGAGATGACAGAGATGTTATCCCACAATTGCCAGCCACTTTTTGTATCCTCAGTCTTGACACAAGATGCCAGCAATTTGACACCCCAAAATACTGCACTGACTTCAGTAATACAAGCAAAATTCTTCTCAGATACACTCCTTATGCCTTCAAAATGTGCAATAGTTACAGCAACATTGTTATGGATTTTGTAGCATCTGTGCACAGCATAAGACCAATGTTTTTGCCAGTTTTATCAATTTGCACAATATTTGTGAGCCCAAATTTATTAAACGCACTGACAGAAGATAAGAACGATTGAGGAGACTTCAGATAATTGAGCATGACTCCCAACATAGCAAGTAAGGATTCAATATGCGGGTCTTCAAACCCATTCTCATTTTCTGCAGCAATTACTAATAATTTCCATCTCTCCCAACTGTCGCCAAACATCAATTCCACAACTTTCTCCATTTTTGCCAATGTAACAACAAGAAGCAAACTCATTTTTACCAATTTGTTCTCAGCAGGTAAATATTGATACTGTGTCTTTAGTAAACATACCAGCACCTCACAATAAAGCTTTAACTCTTTCTTGATAGTAGACTGTAGTTCTTTTGCATCCGCTTCCCTTACAAGTCTGACTTGCATTTTTGTTTTCCACTGCTCCCACATTTTCTTCAGCACCTTTTCAGCTTTGACAAACAGCTCTTTTACCAGTTACATGCCTTGGTTGCTTCTCTGGAGGCCTAGTGCAGCCCACAATAAAGATATCATCATGCTCAATAACAAGCTTGGTTGCTACCACAGTTACAATCTTTGCATCATCACCAGATTTTTGAAGTAGCCTTTCAAGCCCACTGTTCCCTTGTTCTTAAGAAGAAGACTGATGAAGTTTCCAATTAACATACTACTCAAAGTAGGTATAAGACCAATTCAATGGTAGCACATGTAGACAAATGTACTTCTACATCAAGACTTAGAAATGTTTGAATCATGTGACTAATCACTATGTGTATCATCCAACGTATAGCAGCAACTCATTCATCCCATAGGGCAATGTACAGCAACAAATTATGCATTTCTCATTTCCCATGGACAACAAACTATTCAATTTAATGCTACTAGAGAAAAGATTCTGGTCATGGGGAAAATTCAAGCTCCCATTTCTAAAACTAGTCACTAAAACCTTGATAAACCATCTCATATTTTTCTCAATATATCCATACTTCCAAAATTCAATGAAGGCAATTATTAGAGAAAAGGTAAACTGCAAGTGATTACCAAGTTTAGTTGTAACGGTCAGAATCATGATCTTGTTCCCAACAAGATTGGCACATGTTTTACCAACATTAAGAGTCACTACTGACATAGCATCTTCCACGAGTTCTTGTTTGCACCAACCCCATTCCCATTCATTTCTAGTTTCTTCCAGCTGTTGAAGAATTTCAATGTGTACTTGGATTTAGTCTGGGCTAGTTTGGTTTCACCTTCATCAAGCACCTTTTTAATCATTGTTTCGTGCATCGACGGAAACATGTCCACATTCTGCCAAGATACAGTTCGTCTGACATTAGTTTCATAACTGAACCCACCACTACGCTCTTCCTCTGCTGTATCAATTTCCTCATCTTGCACAGAACTGACCCCAAAAGGTTGGTGAGCAAGTTCCCCACCTTTGTCTCCAATATTCGCAAGAGATGCAGTAGTCTTTCCAATACAATAATCCAATGTGCCATCTTCGAACTCCATAATTCCATAAGTATTTGTGAACATTTCGCTCGGCACCGCAACAACTTCAGATATTTCTTCTTCTGGACCCAAGTCTTCAGAAACCCGAGAAGCTTTGCAATCTAATTTTATCCTCACATGAGTAGCATCACCAATCTCATGATAAACATACCCAACGGATTCATCTGAGCCTTCATTCAGTTCTTCATAATTAACCCAATTACATATTCTAAAGGTTGGTGAACAACAACTCCCCCACCCTTGTCTCGAATACTCGTAAAAGTTGCAACTGTATTTCCAACTCTACACAACCACTCTGAGTCGGACATTTCATCGAGCAGGTGGAGTGCATTGTGGCCAGACAGACACTGGTCCTAACAGATCACAGCTGCATCCATCTAAACGCAACGTATTGACAAAGCTAAACGATGCGTTTTACCAACTACGGTTACAGCTAGTCAACTAGGATTATTCTCCTAACATAGAACTACATGTTTCACTACAGTACAAATATATATTTTTGTCTTCTTTTTCAAATGATTTACCTTAAAGATTTAGGTGTGGAGAGATTTTCATCAGTAAGTTTCTTAGATTATAAAGGCTTGTCTTGGTGCCAACATGCTCCCTCGACCGAGTTCACAATAAGGTATTGTGTACATACATTATTAGAAATTTATCTTGTTCTCATGGACAGGGATATGAGCTTAAAAGTCTGAGATAGTCGATTCAATAAAACCAAGGCAACATTGCTAAGCTTCAATTTGTGACAAGTTGGATAAACTCAATAGGGGTTTTCTATGGGGCGATACTAAGCAGAAAAATAAAGTTCATCTTACTAATTGAGATACAGTTTGCATGCCTAAATGCCATGGTGGCTTAGGGATTAAAAAGTCAGCTAATATGAACATGGCCATGCTTGCTAAATCTAGTTGGAGAGTTGTCCAGAAAGACCAAGGGATTTGGAGCAAGATTTATATGAGGAAATATCTTCATTCTGGTTCTCTCCTGCATAATTCTTATAAAAAGCATGCTTAGTGCTCAAGTATTTGGTCTGGTATTGTGTATGGGGCTAATTTACTACGAAAAAGAGCTTACCTGGAGAGTTGGCAATAGTTTTTAAACTAAATTTTGGACTGATAATTGGGTTCCTTCCAGTATCCTTCTCAACCATGCTATTAATCATGATATTGTCAATACTAACTCTGTTGTGAATGAATTTTGGATTGACGGTAGCTGGAATATGATCATGCTTGGTGAAAATCTTCCTCAAGAAATAGTTGTTCAAGTGTTATCTATTCCTATTGCTTAATGTGATATTCATGATCAAGTTATATGGGGGCAGACTTTTTCTGGAATTTTCTCCGTAAAATCTGCTTACAATGTGCTATGTGATGAACAAGGCTTCTAAAAGTATTGTTGGATGAAGATTTGGTCTCTTCTTGTACCTCCAAAGATTAAAATATTTTTATGGACCTTTGTTTCAAGTAAATTGTTAACTAATGAGCAAAGGTTTCGAAAGAAGCTTGCCTCCAATCCTCACTGCAAATTCTGCACTAATACCCCAGAAACAATGATTCACCTTTTCAGGGAATGTCCTAAGTCTAAACAGGTTTGGCAAAATTTTAAGATTCACCCGAATATCCTTGCTACTTTTGTTCTGAGTTGGGAAAATTGGAGCTATGCTATTTTGCTTCAGAAATGGTACTATATGAATAATATCAGTTGGAATATCTTCTTCATCTATTGTTGCTGGTTCATATGGAAATGGAGGTGCAAATCCATTTTTGACAGCTCCTTCAATTATGCTTTTAATATTTCTGAAGTTGTTTTTAGTTATGCTGATGAATGGGCTAAAGCTAATTTTAAGCTTGGTACAAACTTGCCTAAACATGTGGAGATGCTATATTGGATTAAACCAGCTATTGGAAATTTTAAACTGAATGTTGATGGCTCTAGGATGAATAATAGAAATATTGGAGCAGGGGGTGTGGTTAGGGATGAGGTTGGTTGTTGGCAGGGTGGGTTTATGGTGAACATTGAGACTGGGGAGGTCCTGCAAGTTGAGGCTTGGGGCTTGTTTCATGGTTTACACCTAGCTCATAGCTTAAATATTTCAAGACTGGAAGTTGAGTCTGATTCTTTAGTGCTAATTATGAATCATCTTCAACATAATAATATTAATTTGCATCCTCTTGGGACCTTGATAATGAACTGCAGAAGATTGATGTGTGTCTTTGACTTTATTGATGTGAAACATATCCATAGAGAGAGGAATATAGTAGCTGATATACTTACTAAGCATAGTACCTCTAATGATAGAGGAATATGTACTTACATGACTCATACACTTGTTTTTTATGCTTTGCTGGATGACATTGTTAGTTTTTTTAGAGATAGAGAATTTATGGCTTGTAGCTTTGGCTAATTTATTCTTTACTTTCTTTTTCTTGGGCTAATGACCATATTTGTACCAAAAAAAAAAACCAAGGCAACTATATTAAAAGCCTAAAATGAAAGTGATGTGATAGAATAATACGTTGCTCAAGTACGTACCATCACAATTGTATACAAAGTGGAAGCAGCTAATAGTTTTCCTCAGCAGAACTCACTACATTAGTAACTACTTACTAAGTTTGCAAATTAATACTTCGAATTTTTTGGTCTGGGAAATCAACTAGTATGCAACAAATCACCACCATAACCATCCTTTTGATTCTGATGGTTTTTGCGACTCACCGGCATTATTTTCCTCTGGATCTGCTGGTTTTTGCGACTCGGTGGCATTACTTTCCTTAGTATTAGTTGGTTTTGGCAATTTACCAGCATTACTTTCTTCTGGAATAGATGGTTTCAAACCCTCGCCAAGATGACCGTCCGATTGTGATGATCTTGGCAACTCAGCAACATCACTTTCTGAAGTGGTGATACGTTTTTGAAAACCAGATTCTGTTTTGCTTGATGGAATGTCCTTGATGGAACCAACTGCATCAACTCCTACTTGTACACCAGTTTCCATGTTGCCTGGTGCAAGCTTCTCCGTAGAATCATCTGCATCAGTTCCTACCTTTGTTGATCCATCCTTGAAAGGTTTCGGAAGCTCATTGCCCTTACCTTCTGAAACTTGTTTAGTGATTGTTTCTTGGACACTCTTTGTAGAGTTGACTGTAGTAGGCACTATGGTCGATCCGTCCTTTACGTCTGACGGTTCTGGCAGCTGGTTGATATTAGCAGAGACAGTTTGTTGAAGACTTATTATGGGATCCAACGCATTAGTTCCTATCTCTGCTGATCCGTCATTTGCATGTGATTTCGGCAGCTCACTGAGATTATCTTCCGGGACTTGTTTAACACTATGAGCGGTGATACCTTCCGTGTTGCCGGATGAAAGCGTCTTGGTAGAATCGACTGCGTCAGTTCTTACTTCTGTCGATCCATGCTTTGAATTTGAAGGTTTTGGAAGCACACTGACTTTAGTTTCAGGTTCTTGATTACTGTCTTGAACACTCTCGGTTGAATCCACTGCATTCATGACTTCCGGTGACCTGTCCTTTGTGTTTGATGGTTTTGGCAGCTCATTGGCATCACCTTGTGAAACCTGCTTCAAATTAGTTGCAGTTTCTTGTACACTCTGGCTAGAACCCGCTGCATTAGTACCTACTTCTGTTGATCCACCACTCGAATTTGATAATTTTGTCGCCTCACTGTGATTACCTTCTGAGACTTGCTTTTGTGGTGCAATCTCCGTTGTAGAACTCACTGCATTAGTTTCTATTTCTTTATGTCCATCTTTTGAATCTGATGATTTTGGCAAATCTCCAACATTAGCTTCTGACAATTTCTTTGCTGGAGTTCGAGTAGAGACACTATCCTGTAAACCAGTTCCTAACGAATTTGATGAAATTTCCTTGGCAGAACTGACAACATTACTTTCCACTTCATTCATTCCATCCTTCGACTTTGATGACTCACTGAGATTTCCTTCAGAGACTTCCTTTGGGAGAGTAGGGGCAGTTTCTTGAAGACTCGTGGTAGAATTGACTGCATCATTAGTTTCTACTTTCTCAAATTCATCTTTGAACGGTTTTGGCAATTCAATATCATCACTTTTAGGAACTTGTTTCATAGTAGTGGCAGTTTCTTGAACACCATATCCTGTATTGCTTAATGCAATGTCCTCTGATGATTTCGGCAGCTTACTGACATCACTTTCTGAGATTTGCTTCACAGGAGCTTTGACAGTTTCTTGAACACCAGATGTTGTACTGGTTAGTGCTATGTCTTTGGTAGAACCCACTGTATTATTTACGTCTGTCGATCCATCCTTGATATTTGATAGTTCAGTCAGCTCACCAGAATTATCTTCTGAGTCCTCCTTAGGTGTACTACGAGTGGTGACGGTTTCCTGAACAGCAGTGCTTATATCAACTGATGCAATCTCCTTGGTAGAGCCCATTGCATTGGTCCCAATTCCTGTTGACCCATCCTTCAAAATTGATGATTTAGGCAGCTCACCATCATTAGCTTCTGAGCCTTTCTTGGGAGAATTAGTTTTGGTTCCAACCACTGTTGAACCATCCTTGGAATTTGATGAAGTAGGAAGCTGAGGATCAATATCTCCCAAGACTTTCTTCAGAGAATCAGGAGTGGCAGCAGGCTCTTTGACACCAGCTTCTGTGTTGCTTGATGCATTCACCTTGGTAGAATCCTTTGAACTAGTTTCAACTTTTGACGATCTATCATTTGAATTTGACGGTTGTGTCTGCTCACCATTAGCCTCTGAGAGTTTCTTTGGAGAAATGTTAGTGACAGTTTCTTCAATACTTGTGTCTGTATTGTTTGATGCAGTCTCCTCTGTAGAATCCAATGCATTAGCTTCTATTCCCACCGATCCATCTTTTGAATTTGATGGTTTTGGCAACTTGTTAGCTTCTGAGGTTTGCTCCATAGCAGTATCAGTACCTATAGTTTCTTGGACACCAGGTGCTTTGTTGCTTGATGTAGATTTAGCACTCACAGGAAGCAATTTTTTCAAACTGGGGTCTTGGACTCCAACTGCATCTACGTCCCTGCTGCTTGATTCTTCTTTTAACTCCAATAAGAGGATATGTGGTTCCTAAAATATCAGAGAAACCTTGATTAGACTCCTATAAGTGTGTACATAACTAATGAAAATAATTATTAATAAGGCGCATGTCCAAAAAGTAGTTCTAAGCCGAACCAGAAGAGCCAAAGTAATTCCAAAATACATATCATATGGTGACGATCAAGATTATATATGTGATGCAGAATCAGGAAAATTCAATTTCCAAATGCAGAGAAGTAAACATGGTTGAAAGCAAGATTCCAACAAATTATCAACACCTTGGAATAATTAATTAAATCAATTTCCATATTTGGACATACATGAAAGCAACCAGAACATCTAATCTTCGATGAACTAACATGGAACTAACATGCATAATCCAACAAAAAGGATACACCAGCATGTTGTGGTGGAATTAGTACGAGCAAAAAATATCAGACAAGGTTGGTTGGAAATAACAAAAGTTTGAAAGAATCATGGCTGATAGCACCAATAGCACCTGAAAAATGAAATTTTGCATACCAGAAGTGAAATTTTAGAAGAAAATATTACTAATTATTGAAAACCATTTTTTTTCTCAAATAGTCTAGAGCAAATGAAATGTAATTCCTTTGTGAAAATCATATGTAACTGTCAGATTTAATACAATGAAAATACGTCCATGTGATATTGACAATGCCAATTTATTCTCTCCGACACACAGTACCAACCGTTATAAGCAACTCTAGGAATTGTAAATGGTGACTCAAAAACCAAGAGATTTCATCACAAAGCAGCAAAAGAATAAAATTAAAGAATGCATAGGACAGAAAACACGTCATATAGAAAATTAAAACCAAGTATTCATTCTCTCCTCCTGAAAACTCTGAATTTTATCCAACTGGTTCACTACTGTATGAGTAGTTTCTTAAGTAATTATCAGCAACAATAATGCAGTGTCTAGGTAATTCAAGCAAAAAAAAATCAATCAAACTAAGTAGTTTAACTAAAAAGCCTCAAATAGTACACTGATACAATAATGGACATTGATTGCATGACTTACAGGAAGTGCATTATGATCATCAAAAGATGATTGATCTGTAGACATACTGGACCGTAATAAGTTTTTCTCCTCTGCTGGTGTGTTATCTTTGGAAGAAACAAACTGAGCACTACAGTTTGGCAAAGCTGCTTTCACATTCAAATTCTTAGGGAGATCATCATGCACATCTGAATGAGATGTTAAGAATAATTGGTTGCATTCTCCAGAGCCTCTTCCATTTTCTGAAGTACCCTTCTCAATGCTGTCACCATGCAAGTCTGAATCTAAGGCTTGGTCTACAGAAGGAACACACATTTCAACTGATGATGGTTCTGGAACAATTTCAGATGCCTCTGCTTGAATATCTGAAGAAATAGAATCAAAGAAAAGGACCTTTGCAGATCCTGGGGGGCTTGTGTCATAGACTGGCTCCTTATGTTGAAGGTCATCCACCATTCCACTCATAGTTTGCACTTCCATTACAAATGGCTCAAAAGATTTTGACCCATCCTTCCTCAATTCTGAAGAGTTTTCATCCACTTCCGATGACAACGATGAGCTAGACCTATTGCTGTTCTTATCTTCAAATGCTTCAGGTGTCAAATAAGTTGATTTAGTAATAGGTTCCACAGGAATAACCAATCGTCCTGTACCAGACAAGCTTGCATTCTCATCCTTCACCTCTCCCAATTTTATTTCTGATTCATCATGCTGAATATCTTTTTCCCCAGGCCGCTCCATTTCCAGAGGATCTAGATCTTCAGAGGAATGACTTCTATGGTTAACAAGATGTGAGGCTTGGTATATATTGGAGATCACTTCTGCTTCGTTAACACGCTGACTGAGTTTCATTTCATCCAGATCTTCTCCAGAACTCACTGTCTCAGTGTCAGGAATTGAACTCAACTTTGAATCACTAGCATCTCTTGGTAGTCCTTGGAATGAGCAATAGTTTGTTCCTTCTGAAGCCAACTGTTCTGGTACAAAAATAGGTTTCCAACTATGATCTCGCTTCTCTTGCTTGGTATCCCCAAACCTAGATGGTCTAAAGCTTTGATGCCTACAGAAGATTGTATTAGTGGGGAGAAATGTTGCATGTTCTTCAGCATGGTCTCCACTGAGCTCAGAACTCTCTTCATTTGCCTCATACAGAAGATCAAAGGGGTTTCTTCTTGGTAAGTAAGACGATGGAGCAGAACCAGGGATGGGTGATAACCCCCTACCATCATAGGAATCATGTGAAAGGTCAAATGGGTTGTGTCTTGTTGTTACAATTTGGGGGATATTAAAGGGACTCTCAGAAGAATCTAAATCTATCAGATTCTTCTCATCTACTTTCAATGCTCTTCTCATTGTAAGAACTTTATCCAAGCATCTGTTCCTTTCAAGCTCCAAATTCCCCAAGTCCCTGAGGTTCATTTGGTCATCTTCTGTCCACTTGATTGCAGATTTGCTTTCATCCTCTTTACCCTCATGAGCTTCTTCTTCATCATCACCATCATTATCATCAACCCCATACTCTTGTACACGTGTACTCCGGATTTCAGTATCCTCATCATCTGACTCATTACTGCCATCATTGCTCCTATCAGACTCAAGACCAGAGTCATCAGGGGACATATGCACAGGCAGTGGAGCATCTACGTCTAATAGTGGGTGTAGCTCATCAAGAATTGGAAGGATGTCTGCTATTGAAGCATCTGGTGACGAACTCTCTGCCCGGTCAGAGCCAGAATCTGTAGCCTCATCATCACCACCATCACCACCCTGTGAAGACTCCGAGTGATCACCTTTGAGGGAAGCCGGCTTCGCAACAGCTTTCACATTCCTTCTAATGCCATCAATGCTGTCAATCCCCAATTTCTCCTTATGAATGACCCTTTGGTTCTCCAGCTCCTTACCATCTAATTCTCTCCTCTCATTGTCAGTGTAATGAAATGTCTCATCAATAAGTGGCACATAACCAACTGAACCTTCAGGATCACTACTGTATCTACTGCAACTCAATTCGTCTACACTCTTTCCAGAGAACTTCTCTATAGAAAACTTTCCATCCCTCTCAAAACTAACAGTCTCATCCACTGAAACCCTGGTTCTAACAGAAGCAAAATCATGGGCAATCTTCGTTTCCCCTTCGGTTTTGGCCAAGTCTGGTTGCCCAAAAATCAAAAGGGTCCCAAGAAGAATAACTGAGCAGACCAAAACAGGGGATGCAGTCACCAAAAGAGAAAATGCAAAAGGAAAGAACCTGTGCAGAAATGTCAAGAAAAGCAGAAATGCCGCGAGAACTGGATGATGGCAAAGTGATCTGTAACATGTTCTCATAGATTTCCTGAATTGAACTCCAATTTCTAATACAAACCCCATGTCCTCTGGAATGGATGCAAATATTGGTTTCAGCTCCAATTTGAATGATTGTAAAAATATATATATATCAAATGTATACCCTATACATCAAAAGCAAAAACAAAACGATTATAATTGATATGGGGAATAACCAGAGAATACAAACCTACCACAAAAGTTGAATCAAAATAAAATTCTAAAGTTGCAGATGATGTTCATGATGAATCCAATATTCAAGGGCTACAAATTGATAAAAATTGAGATTTTTCGAAGGAAATTAGAAAAGAGATTAAGGTTACATCGGGAGAGAAAGAACTCACCAAAAGAGAAACAGAAAGCAATGTGTTTTCCTGACTTCCTCAGATTTGATCTCTTTCACTTCGTATTCTTCTCAGCATTTGGAGACTTTGGGGAAAACTGCTACGACAGCTGAATGTTATGCATCAATGTACTTGACCATCTGCTTACGTACCAGAGAAAACAATATAACATATGATGGGAGTAATGCACCAAATTCTCAAGGGATCTAATATTTGCATTGGGATAGATCAATAATCATTTTTATTGAATAAATTTTGTCCAAATGAGACAGATCAGGCTGACCCTTCCATTTGGAGAGCCCAGGAAACATGTTGTTGATTAAATAATGATAACATACGTAAATTTAAAAAATGTGTGAAAACACTAAAAATAGTAATAAATAAATGAAAATAAAACAAGAAATAATAATAATAAACAATTCAAATAAACTTGGTAAAAATCAGATGGATGAGATTAGAGATTTAGTTGTTCACCACCGAATACGTTCAAAACATGTGTAAAATCCTAGGTTCTAATTGTTAAGTCAAGAATCGGTTCTAATTAAGAACAAACCGTGAACGCACTGCATAAGTTCTTATTACTTCTCACAACTATTAGAGTATGATGATGCACCATTACTTAGCCTATAAAATAACCAATACAGGTATAGACGCTATCTCTTCAATGAATTATCCTAAGAAATTAACACAATTCAAGTTTGATAGAAACAAATATGCAAAATTAGTGTGGAAACGCCTACCTAGCATGCAATCCTCTTTATTTGGTTCCATCTATTGTCCTATATGTTTTACTAGTTTGAAAAAGGCTTTCTAATTGTTTAAGAGATCAGTCAACATAATTCTAACCCCAGTCACAAGTTCATAATATTATATGTTATGTTGCGCATACATGAACATAAGCAAGCACCAAATAAACATCTTCAAAAACTTAATAATTACAAAACCAAGAATCAAATCATTTCTAACCTCGCCCCTCACAAGAAGAATTTAGCTACATACAAATATAGTGATCAATTATTGTCCTATAGGGTAGAGAGGAGAAAAGAAAAGGAGAAGAGAGCAAGAGGAAGACGTAAACTTCATTTTCAAAGTAAGGTTTCCTTCTTTGTTTCCTTAAGGATTTCTCTTGCTTGTCTCATAAATTGACTCCATAATCTTCTATGTATCAGAAATTATAGTTCAAAAGTCGTCCATGGGATGGTTGGAATGGTTCAAGCCTTGAAATATAACTTTCGGTCTATAACGTGATTCTCGGCCATACTGGCAATTGTTTTCTAAATCATGCATAACTTTCTATAATAAAATGATATTAATGCGATTTCAATAGCTCTGAAAAGTAGACTCATAGGGCTTTCCATCAATATATGATTCATAATTTTCCACCTTGTGAGCTGCCTGCTATAATTTGTTGAACTTGACTATTCTGCATAAGCAGATTTTTTGATTTGGAGGCAGGTTATGGATGCTGAAACAAAATTGCATGCTGCTGGAACTTTGGAAAAAAGATTGTTGGCAGTAGATGGATTTACGAAACAAAATTACATGCTGCTGGAACTTTGGAGAGACATAAAGCTCGGCTAGTGGCTCGTGGTTTCACTCAAACTTATGGGATTGACTATAAGGAAACGTTTGCTCTTGTGGCTAAAATGAACATTGCAAGAGTGTTACTCTCTATTTCAGTTAATCAAAATTGGTCATTAGACAAGATGGATGTAAAAATGCTTTTTTGCATGGTGAATTAGAATGAATTGTCACAATCCCGAAATTTCGAATGATAAAAATTCGAATTCAAAGCCATGATAACTCTAAAACAATCTCAAATATAATGAAATCATCTTACATCAACAGTGTATCGAAACTGTATTAAAACAATTTCGTCTTACAGCAACAACAACAGTCTTCACAGTACAACTCAGTTGACTTGAATAATACATTACCAATTTATACACTCATGTATTAAAACAATTGGAAATGTAATATTCACTCAATCCTCACCACAAACAGAAGAAGAAAACCCTCAGTAATCCTCCGAATAAGCTCTTTGAGCCAACTAATATCCACTTGCAGGACTACCCCCTACACCATCGTATTGGTGCACCGAGATTGTAAACAGAAAGCCGGTAAGTTTTTGCAGCCCGTATGAGTAAACCAACATTATAACATACATCACATACAAGAGAAATATAATAGATAACATCTTAAGACATGTGTACTCATGTGACACTGGGTAACCAATCTATTACCCAATATCATTTAAAAATATGTGCAATCATGAGACACCGGGCAACCCATCTGTTACCCAATATCATTTAAAAATATGTGTAATCATGAGATACAAGGCAACCCATCTATTACCCAAAATCATTTAAAAACATGGGTACTCATGAGACACCGGGCAACCCATCTGTTACCCAATATCATTTAAAAATATATGTAATCATGAGACACAAGACAACCCATCTATTACCCAAAATCATTTAAAAACATAGGTACTCATGAGACTCAGGTACCCATCTGTTACGTCTCATGTAGTACACCGGCAGACACTAGGCAACCCATCTGTTACCCAAAATCATTTAAAAATATGGGTACTCATGAGACCTATGTACCAATCAGTTAGCCCTCATGTAGTACACTGACAGACACTAGACAACCCATCTGTTACCTAATATCATTTTAAAACATGGGTACTCACGAGACCCAAGCAACCCATATGTTACCCATCATGCAGTACACCAGAATACAGACTAGAGCTATAACAGATCGTAACCGACACCCGGCCAAGGTTTGGTTCTGATTTAATGCCAACAACGTCCGAAGACCAGAAACCGTTTTAACAAGACTCAATGTTAAAATATGTACAATATAACAATCCACACATATTTCTGTACTACAACCAAGCGACTCTTGCACAACAATATAAATATAGTCACTCCAATAATCCGTTATACCGGAAGATACATTATCTCCATTCTGGTCTCATCCGCCACAATTAATCGAACACAATACAACCTCATAATTTAAATAAACACTGTAACATTATATAATATAGCAACCTATATATATGTATCGTATTTACTATTTTCGGACACATACACAACCCACTATATTATATAGATGTCACAGTTCACTCTTTTTAAGAAATCGTAAATATGAGTCACTGCCAAGGGTAGACTCGTCATAGTGAGATTTACTCACATTCATCATAATCCATAATCACTAAAACCTTTTAAAATCATTTATTAAATAGTGTTTCACTTACTCATGAACTGTAAATGATCAAGTTCACGTAATTTAAACCAAAACATATTTTTAGAATAATTTTTATAAGCTAGTGATGCAATGAATATATTAACAACTCAATCATAATTCAATAAGTATAACACTACTTCGATCATGATGATCATTATGAGGTTTACTCACCTTAGCTCCCGCTGCGACTTCTACTCAAAATAAAGAAGGTACTAGCGACCACAATGACTCTATGACAAAGAAATAAGTACCTAATTCATATCAAGGTTGCAAGTCATTAACACTTGAGACACGACAACAACAATTCAACCTACAATCGCCAAACCTTTAACAAAAACTAACTTACTCAAGAATTAACCTAACACATGCAAATGACCTATGTAAACGCTCGTATCGACGAGCACATTACAATGGAGTAAACCATTACTCCGACACATGACCCAACACACCGCCACCCGCCACCAGCAGTAGCGGCACTACCATTGTTTCGGTGACCACCAATGATCACAAAAATTTACCACCACAATCAAAACAACATTTCCAACAACTTTCTAGTTGACAACAAAGTCTAAATCAAAGCCTAAACAGTCCAATCAATGAGACGGTTCCAACGCCAAGCCAGATCAGTAGGGGACAAATAGACGGTTCCAAACCCACTGGTCTTACTCTCTTTCGTCGCCGGACAACAGAGATATGATCGGAGAAAGATTCGGCAACAAAGAGGGAAAAATCACATGAACAGTAACCGAGCTAATTTTGGAAATAAAAAACTGATTTTCTGATTTTAATCTCCTCTCTTTCCTTTTATACTCTTTCCAAAATCGGAAACCAAACTTCTGTTGCTAACAACTTTCACATATGACATCCGATTAAAGCGTGCCGCGCATCTACGAATTCGTATTGACAAACTCTACGACTTTCACGAATGAATTTTTTTTAGATTCTTAATGGATAAAACTCTTGACCCCTCACGGTAACGATCTGAGTATAAATCACTCGAACACTTTCGTTTTCTCCCTCGTACTATATAATCAGATCACCACCAATTTAAATATCTCCGAATAATAATTAGAAAATAATTATAAATTTCCGAGATATTACAAGAAAAGTTTACATGAAATTTCCTCATTGTCATGCTCTTTATGATGAACATTAGATGGTGTGCAAGCTTCACAAGGCTATTTATGGCTTAAAATAGTATCATTTAGCATGGTAAGCAAAAACTCAATTCAGTTCTTAAAAATGTTGATTTTGTTAAAAGTAATACAGATTCTTCTTTGTTTGTTAGAAATAATAACGGTGGGAAGCTTGTGATTCTAACTTATGTTGATGATCTCATAATTACTGGTGACAGTGCTATTGAGATTAATTCTCTTAAAAATTCTCTACAAGCTAAATTTGCTATGAAGGATCTTGGTCTCTTGGAGCTCTCAAGTATTTTCTTCAAAATGATTGTTTCTCAGTCAAAGAAAATATATTCTAGATCTTTTTTCTGAAGCTAGAGTACTTGACTACAAACGAGCTCGTGCTCCTCTTGAGAGCAAGCTTGTTCTTGATTCTGATGGTGATCCTTTTCCAAACTCGAGTTATTATCAGAGGTTAGTTGGAAAATTAATTTACATCACTATAACTCGACCTGATATCTCATATGCATTCAGCATTGTCAGTTAACTTATGCATGCTCCAACTGATTTTCGTTTGAGCATTATAAAAAGAATTTTGAGATATCTAAAAGGTTCAATAGGTAGAGGTATTATGTTTAAAAGAAATGGACATACTAGCATTGTTGGATATGTTGATGTCGATTGGGCAGGCAAGGCAGTTTATAGAAAGAGTACTACTGGCTTTTGCACACTTGTTGGTGGAAATCTTGTTACATGGATAAGTAAAAAAGCAATGTGTTGTTGTCAGGTCCAGTGTAGAAGCAGAATATAGAACTATGACATCTATTTCTTGTGAGTTAATCTGGTTAAAAAGGTTATTGCTTGATCTTGGTTTTCCACTCAAGAATCAATTGTGATAATCAAGCTGCCATGCATATTTCTTCAAATCTAGTTTTCTGTGAAAGAACTAAGCATATTGAAGTGGACTTCCATTATATCAAATCACAAGTTCAGTCTAAAGTCATTGAAACTGTTTATACCAGAAGTGAAGATCAACTTACAAATGTGTTCACCAAGTCTCTTTCTTCTTCTTAGTTTCAATTGATAAGCTTGGATCAATCAATCCTCTTGATCCAACTTGAGGGGGAGTGTTGAATTATGTAACTATGTTGACTTAATTAGTTAGTGTAACTATGTTGACTTTGGTTCTGGTTGTGTTTCAGTGGAAACATGTGCAGAGTGGTTGAGCTGTTGTTGTGATTGGGTTGTTGTTGTGTCTCATCATCTGTGATTGATAGGAACTCAAAGTGTGACGTTCTTAATGTATATATGCCCTATTCTTATGCTTTGTTACTTCTTATTTAGTTGTTTTAGATTCATATTTGTCATTTGTATGTTCTAAGGAGAGCTATTTCGAATTTTGTATGAATTGATGATGAAATTGTGCTAAGTGTTAGAACTCCTTATTGAGCTAGGATTCCTTACTCGACTATGATTCTACTTTCCTATTTTCATTCTTTCCTATTCCTTAATCGACGATTTCTTTTCAGGAAAGACAAATCATATTTGGAAAGAAAGAAGAGTTGCCGAGTTGCATTCCTAGTTGAACAAGGAAATCATATTCGAGTTGAAGAAGGAGAAGAGGAGGCCGGCCTAGCTACTCCTAGTTGGACCAAGATTGTTGCCGTGCAGTCCTTAAGTGATCTCCCTATTGGACTTGGTTTCCTACATCAAGTTGGATATGGAGTACATAAATCAAATCCATAACAAAGAGGATTTCAGTTTCCCAATTGGTTTCTATCTCCTTATGGCACGGCAAGAAGGCTTCCTAGACTCCTATATATAGAGGCTCGGCCTCTCCATATTTTCATCATCAGCCCTACACACAAATACAAGCCATAGCTCTGCCGAAATACTCTTCCATCCTCCAAGAAATCCTAAAACCGAAATTTATCCTTTTCCACCCTTTGGATTTGAAGCAAGTAGCCTAGGATCCTTGTTTGCTTGGAATAAACCCCGTAGGAATATTTCAAAGTGTAACTCTATGATCTTCATGTCTTATTTCGGTTATATGTTTTCTTGTTCTTGGATGATTTCTGTTTTTGTTTTGTTAAAGTTCAATTCAATCTTGTCTATGAGATAGTTGTTCTTTCGAATTGTGTATGATATAAGGATTTCGATTTCTATTTCAATGATTTCTGTTTTGATGCCGTGAGTTATTGTTTCATGTTCTTGATCAATTTTCGATTTGTTCTTATATTGCATGTGTAATTGAGACAAGTAGTTGATGTTGCATATGTTAATCATTCAAAGTTAGTAACGATTATGATACAAGTCGTGGAGTAATTGTTCTTTGGTTCTTCACCGATTTTTGATTCTAAGTTCGGCAGTGGATAGGTACTTAAACATGTTGATTTCTCTATGTGATATGTAATTGCATGATGAATTGGTATGTTAGATTTCGTAGCAAGACAAGTAGTTAAGCTCGAATGTATCCATGTGTTAGGAACCAAGTAGGAACTTGATGCATGATCGAACTTAGTGTGGAACCTTGATACCTACGGCATAAACATGAATGAGAAGGGAATTCGATGGTCTTTGTTCTTACATGATTTGTTTGGTGATTGTTTAGGTGTTGGTTGGTTGATCACATGTATATATTAGTTTAGGTTTTATTTACTGTTTTTATGATTCAATACGAAACCTATATCAACTTTTTATATCTTTATGAATTCGTGTTAAGTGTTGTGATCCTAAGCCCTGGCTAGATCCCCGGTTTGTGAACGATACCCTCTTGCTTTATACTACTAATGATGTGTTCAGGGTTAAATATTGATGTCGAGTAATCGAGCAATCATCAGTGATTATCACAGTTTCTCTATAATCACCATTGTCAAGGTATGGGTTGTGAATAGCTAATGTTTTAGCCATACCTCTTTACCTTTTAGTAGGTTAATAGTTGTTAGACTTTTTCTTTTTAAATAGCTTCTTGGCTTGTAAAAATACATCTAATATATTCAAAGTGAGAGAAAATTGCTCCAAAGATATGTGTCAATGTCTCTTAATATTTTTGGGGTAGTCCCCACTCACTTGGACTTGAGGGTCTTATTGGACTTTAGAAACTCCTACTAGTGACGAGTCGAGCTCGAGATTTCCACTTGCAAGAGTGATACGCATGTCTTCAGTTGTAGGTCGTCTGCATCAACGTTTGCTAAGAGCGCATGCTTATGAAGAAACTACAAAGTATACTTCTGATCGTGATAAGAATGTGAGGTCTACATGTGTTGAACATAGTGAAGGATCGGCATAAAAGTGAACCAGATAGGCATGGTCGTATTTGGACATCACAAGTCTTAACACAATCAAGTGTTGACTAGCAACCTGAATTGCTTGCGGACATGTATGACCTATGACGACAAAGAAGCGAATGAATAAATCAAGACATCAAAATTCATTTTAGCACCGAGTTTAGCGGAGTCAGTCACTGAGGCAATCTTCACTAATGTGAAGACATCTTAATCTCCTTGGTAGGATCCGATGCCAGAGCTAAATCTCCACTTCCCTAGCAGTCAGTCATTTTGTATTTGTAGACCCTTATGATGTCTGTGATGATCTGTAGCAGCGATTCACGAGTTTGTCAGCACATAGAGTGAAATGACGAGTGGAAATAGTGGGACTATTAAAGAAATTTATGAAAATTGAAAGTTTAGGTGTATTCAATAGACTTTTAATTTTCAATACAAGTTTAATTGTATTCCATTCAGACTTTTAAAAGTCATTATGAAATCTATGACAGTTTGGGGATAGTACTAATTGAATATTAAAAATAATAAAAGTCAGTGGGTATTCAAAATATCATTCACACTTATGGAATTATAAATTCATAGAATCTATTTGTAGGGGTTCTTTTATTTTGTTATAAATAAATAATTGAGATTCTCTAATCTTTATAATATACACAACCAATAAATTTGCTTAGAACAAAAATTGTTTTGTAGAAATTTTTTGTAGCATGCATTAAATATCCATCGAATAGCACTCACAAGGCGTCAGAGTACCTATAAAGCCAATCTAGATGCTTGAGGCGCACCTAGGAGTGAACAAATTATCACGGAACCATAAGCTTGTAGTTGAGAAACATGGTATGCACATTAATTATACAATTACCATGCGTTATTTTCTAAACAAAAAAAGTACATAGTTTTTTATGAGTATTGAGAAATCTATAAAAGTCGATCAATATGTATTATTTTGGATTTCAAAAATAAATAATATTCGGTAGAAATAAGCTAATAGTATGTGCTCGAAATCATTGATTTTAACAGTTCTATAAAAGTCTGTGTACTTTTCGAGGGACCAGATGTGCTCGGTGGAGAAGGCGCAGAAGGTAGAGATGGAGTAGTCGGCGGTGGCAAGGGCGAAGGAGGAGGCGGAAGGGGAGGTGCTGAGCTTTAGTACCTCACAATTAGAAATTATCGCATTGGTGCCTCAAATCTCTATTTTAGTCAAATTTTGGTTGTTTCTGTCAATTAACACCGTTAGTAGCTTCATCTCCCACCAAATTTCAGGGGCATTTTCATCACTTCATTTTCCTCAAATTTCAACTTATATTAAAAAACAAGTTCACTTTAGCTTGTTTGTAATAGTTGTAGTAATGAAGAATATTTATTTATTTTGTTATAAAACGATGCATATTAGTCAAGTTTAATAGAAGTTGAAATCAGAGGGAAATGAAGTGACGAAAATGTCCTTGAAATTTGGTCGGAGATGAACTATTAACGGTATTAATTGACGGAATGAATCAAAATTGGGATAAGATAGAGACTTGATTACTAATGCGATAATTTCTAAATATGAGGTACTAAAAGTTAGAATAGACTATAATTGGGGTATTGTTTAGTGAAATCACCCTACAAATAATTGGTTCCTTATATTGAAAAACATTTGTGGTTCCCTTGGAGAATTATGTGCATGTCTCCCACTACGTGTTATATTGATTTCTCTGGTATGTAAGGAGATGGTCAAGTACATTGATGCAGCTATCGTAACAATTTTCTCCAAAATCCCCAAAATTCTGATAATAAAAAAAAGTGAAATAGAGCAAAGCTGAGGAAGTCAGGAAGATACATTGCTTTGTCTTTCCCTCTTCTGGTGAGTGCTTTCTTTCCCAAGGTAATTTTTACTGCATGTTATATTTCCTTTGAAGGATCTCAATGCGTTTATCAATTCGTTGCCCTTAGTTGTTGAATTCATTATGATCACCATCTGGATCTTTAGAATTTTATTTTGATTTAACTTTTTTAAAGGTGAACGAGCTCACAAATATATTCATCTAAAACCAATGTACTTGACCATCGGGCAATTACATACACTTTCACTACCATGTCATGCAGACAAGAAGATAATGGTAGTACCATTCTGGTACGTAGAAACAAGACATACTCATTTATTTAGGTATTATTATAGAAACTAGACCCACACATTATTTTTTTTATTTACATTTTTTGTTGGTTTTTTTTCTTCTCAAAAGCACGGGTTATTGTTGGAGAGGAGGGGGGACCCTTCCACACACTTTTGAAACTATGGAGAACAATTGTTTTCAATCTCATTTAGACAATACCAAAATACGAAACCATTGATTGAAGAAAAATGTAAACAATTTATTCAGATGCAAGATAAAACACATTGTCTTGAATGAATACACACATGTAATTGTGCCATCTTTTAAAAATACCACGTGTGAAGTAGTACATAAGACATTTCCCATTATTGAAGTAATCTTTTTGGTCGAGAGCCAGCAAGGTTTAGAGTACTTACAGATTATGTACTTCGTTTGGTTTCTCCATGAAGTCGTTGAATACCTCGGGGTAGTTGTTTTTTGGTGGGTGTAGTTGAGTAGCAAAATCCTTAAAACTCTTCAAGCATTTTAACATGTTTTCTGGTGCTACGCCGCCTCTTGACACCTTGTTAATAACGTATCCATTGGTCCCATCTACGAGTATGTTGTCGATTCCAAATCGACCATACTCCAGTCCCAAACAGTCCGTTTGGACGACTGCCTTGATCATGTCACCGAAAAATTCATAAATCAGGTATGAGAGAGTTAAGAACCAATATAAATGGTACAAATTCATAAATCACTGATTAAATTAATGGTATTTATCATTTTTTCGGAAACAATAATTGTTCGAATTTTGAGACAATGTTATTTTTTTTGTCTGTTATCTATCAACTATTGTCTAATTGACTTATTGAGGTAGTGAATTTTATCTGCCTCCACCGCCATTCAAACCCACCTCTGTTGGACATCTATACAGTGGTTCTAATTCCGATTGTTTTTATTTGATTTTTTAAGGAAGTTGTAGTTTGAGAATTGGCAATGGTAAGGGGTGTTGCTGTTTGGGTGAGAGGTTTTCAGTTTGAGCCATTGAAGACTTGAAACTTTAATCTTTAGACCGTTAGGATGTTACTACTTTGCATGTTGGTACAAGTATTTTTGTTTTACATATGATTACAATTACGGATACGCGTTTATATACTAATGATTGAACTAGGTTACTACACTAGAATCCTCAGAGTGATAGCACAACAACTATTAGATATTAAAATTAATCATGCATGCATTTTCTTTAAAATAAATGTCCACTCACAGTAACCCAACTACGCCGGGTGTTAGTTCAAAGTCTCATCGGCTCAAGTCTTCTCACGTCTTGTTTAAGAGACATATTTAGAATTCAATTTATTATTCGTAAAAATAAAAAAAAAGTAACATAAATGCCATCCCTCACCTAAATCGTTCTACCTCCAACCAAAAATCCTCCAACTTCACGAACTACTTGCATACTGTCCCCAAAATAATCTAAGATCTTAATATCAAGAGTTCCCCAATTAACGGAACAAGATCTCATCTTTTTAACGATAACTTTTGGGAAAACAAAAACGCATAAACCACTTCCAAAATTCCTTCAAAAATTCCAGAAAAAAATCTTACACCATCCTTAACCATCATAAGCCTCAAAACGCATTTAAAAACAACTTTGGCACTGCGGCAGCTGCCCTACGTGTAGCCGGAAGTGGCGGCCGACAAACCCAACTCTGACCACCACCTATGGTCACCAAATTACACCACCACACTCCAAACAACATTTCTAACAACTTTCTGAACTACAACAACACCCAATTTTAACTCTAAATAGTGAAATTGCAACAAATCCAAAAACTCCCAAATTTCAAACCCTATAATTTCAATTTCTTGATTCGGGTACTTACACTTCGAATTTGTTCGATTCCTTTAAAGAGATTGTTGCTTGTGAGGAGATCTTCAAAACTAGACAAGTAGCTCCAAGATTGGTGGCTGGAGGAGAGAGTTTTGACGAAAGAAGGATTGGACGGCGGTGATACGGGCTTCAACACCAACCCAGATCGAACAGTTGAACTGCTACCCTGCCAAGCTTCAAGATGTGACTGGTGCGGCAACCCAGTTTGGCTGGACGGCGGCGCAGTGTCGTCGGCGATCCGAAAGAGAAAAAAGTCAGGCTTTGGTGGTCATTCGCGAGTATGCCTTTTTTTCTACCAAAAAATGAAACTTACCTTCTTTTAAAACAAAACCCTACTATAAATAGTAACTTTCCGAACGGTTTTCCTCCAACGAGCTCCGTTTACGACTAATCAAACGTTAAAATCTTAAAATTTGGATAACGGTAAAACATCGTACCTAGGCTTAAATAGTAATAAATGTGATAAAAGATTCGGGGCGCAACTTAATCGATGTGCCCATGAATGTACTATCGTTCTTTCTCAACTTATTCTTTTGATGTTTGTGCCCAAATCTGTTTTCTCCAGATATCAATGCTGATTCGCCTAATCGATATACATCATATATAAACTCGTAAACATCAATATAATATAAAACAAGCAGAGAAGAAGAGAAAGAACCACCGACAAGTCTCCTTCATTCAGCTATTGCACCGCCTAATCGTTATACGGGTGTTCATTGAATTGATCATCTAAGAGAGACATTGATCCCATCTTTCAATTTACTACAAAAGGATTAAGGTCTAAGAGAGGGCAAGAATCAAGCATTTGCAAACCTAGAATATCAAAATTTAATTTCATATCTCATGCGTAAATGAAGTAGCTTTTGATAGATATATATGAATATACCTGGAGGTGTTTTAGAGTTGGGAGAAAAATATAGTCGACAGGTGTTTTATGCATTCATTAAAAAAATCTTTTATGTAATTAATTTTATTTTTCATTACCAATTGGTGGCACTACTACACAAAAACACTGCAACGCAAAGATGGTCTACAATGGCAGAGAATGATCAGAAGTAGCCTTAGCAAGTATGCAACATTGCAACATTTAGATGACAAAGCTTCAATGTACTACTTAATGCACGTTCAATTTTCACAATACACCGATTTTTCAATACAAACGAGGACGAGACATTTCGAAGCTAAATTCACACTGGACTAGCCAGAGACCCTTGGATGGTGATATTTACGTCTAAAATGATGCAAAGGCTCACTTCCATGAACAATGGTAGTTTCAACATAATCTGAGAATAAAATCCATTGGATGTCCAACTAGCCATTAAAATCTATTGTGATGTGAGTAATGTCTACATTGGTATATTAGGGGCTTGCTAACACCCATTTTTAGTAGAACATCCATAACAAGTCTAGAAAATACGCCCCATATTAAGCTATATCAAGATTTTGAGATCAATGATTGCAAGTCACCTATTAGTTCTTGTTTAATAAGGTGTGCTATGTGATGGGGCCAAAATAGCATTTTAAATTAGCCCTGCAAAAAATTGTCAATCGTAGTATAGAATAAGTGGAGATCATTCGATGCTACTTTCACAATTTATGCAAAACAAAACAAAACAAATAAATATGAGGGTTTTGATTATCGTGAAGAAATTTGCTTTTTTAGTTGGTTGATGCGTCTTGCTATGTTGAGTTGAAACTGTTTGGTGGTACGGTTCACGTATATATAAACTAGGTTTGGGTTATTTGGAGACTTCGGTATAGTTATGATTCCTTCTATTATAAATTTTCTCATTTATTTGTCTGTATTACTAACGATTTCCTTGGTCTGGGTTGTTTAGACTTTGCATTTTGGTATGCATGTGATATGGTTGTTGCATGCGTTTATTTTTTTGTTTATTTTATGTATTCACTTTTTTGTGTATTTATCTGGGGTTTATGATTAATATCTATTATTTCAAGAAGCTTTGTTTTTTTTATACTATAATAATATTATGTTTTATGTTTTAATGCAATGCAGCTCTTAATTGTAGTGTTCTGGTTTTAATATCACTGCCTTTAAGGTTAGTAATGCGTAACTTAAATTGTTTAAAGTAAACTTAACGCAACAAAAGATGAAGAATATAAAATTCAGATATATATAAGCGTTGAAGCCCTAAAAATTATTGATTGAAGGGAAAGTAAACTTTGCTTATTCAATGTATTATTAATTGTTTTGTGTTCTGGTTTTTGGAGAGCTTATTTGAGGAACAACATATGAAGTAAATTCTATATCTAGTGTGTCAAAATGAAATTTATCATTGTTGTATGCGCCTGTCTAACTCTGCCTTTCCTACGGTTTCTTGCTTCCAGTAGATTTCAAATTGATATGTTGAACCAAGATATATGCTTGTAGATTATAGTAATTTTTATTGTAAGCTTTTTGTAAATGACTAGTACATTACTTCTTTGTTATGCTAAAACTATATTGTTGATATTAGTCTCTTCATCTTTCAGGTGAAGCTAACTTTATGTTCCATAGCAATTTGCAGAAAATAACAAGTAGAAAAAATGATCAATGCTGACCAGACAAATGGGTACTCTTTACCAAAGAAGATAAACAAAATTTCTTTACTCATACATAATGAATTTCGAAGTTTTTTTCACTCTCGTGTCCCTAATTCCACATTTTTCTTTCAAGGTATCAATGGAACACCATGAAGGAAAGCCGGAAGAAAGACATCACTTTCTTCACCTACTTTCAGTTACAATAATTTTTTTCCCTTATTGCAAATAAATACTTCTATATCACTCATCAGATGAAGCACCGCACTATTAGACCGATTTACCAGCACAAGTACTTTTGCTTCTCTATTCTCATCATCTATGAAAACTGTTACAATAATCCTTACAAACTTTGCTCATCTAAATATATGAGGTCGCGTTATAGTAAGATATCTATACATTCAATTATCTATGTCTGCTTCTTCTCTACTGGGACCTCTACTTTGTTCTCCTCCAGACCGGGAAAAGCCATTAGGTTGTCAAAACAGGTTGTTTCAGCTATCATGCATTACAAATTGAATGTAATTTAATTTAAGAACTGGCAACTTGAGACAATTTTACACCAAATTTACTAAACTATTAAGATTAAAAGGAAATGAACATGTAACTCTATATTTTATTCACATATAACTACCTATAACATAACCTACAAAACAAAACATTAATTACCCAACAACAGCGTAACACTAATAAAAGCTGCTGCAACGCGCGACCCTTTGCCTCTAGTTTTTTTTTTCGATAGAAAAAGAAACTTATAGGCGGAAGCCTCTAAGGCATCCAAAAAGCCCTTTACCTCTAATTGAAATACTATTTTATAATGTTATCTACACACACCTAAGTTATTTGTTGCACTTCTTTGTATTTTAGTAGTCTAATTACAGCTCAAACTTTGTCCTGAAGCTGGCTAGCGTCTCTTGACCCTTATGTGGTCTTATATGTATTGGCTACTCTATTTTGAGCATTATGAATGAACTGAGCTTGTTTTAGTTTCCTTTAATTCCTTTTCCTTTATCTTTGCTCCTCAACATATTGTCACTTTCCAAATCCTTGATTTCTCCACTTACTCTGGTGATAATCCTGACATCTTGCCCCACGATCCTAGTGAACACATCCTTACTGCTTCTTCGTTGTAGTGAAGTGACTGTTGTTAGTTGGCATATTGAATATCACCGTTGCTGGATCAATTTTTGTCATCTGCTTATTAACTAATGGTGAATCAACGCGATCAGGCGTTTTGGACATCAAAGGTTAAGGGTGACCCTCTCTGCATAATTGAGTATTCAGGTATTGATGATATCACTCTTGAAGACCAGCTTCAGTGCGTTAAGATCTTGATTCTAAAAGTAAAACTTGAAGTCTAGTTTCTGTCTAAGGGGGGAGAAATGTTATGAGTCGCTTTGTTCACAAGTTGAATGCAGAGTTTTGATTAGGGGTGAATTGGTTGGTATACCAACCTTAATTTTTCAATATCATATACCAACCAATATATAATTGGTATGAAAAATCCACCATTTATACCAACCAATAATGTTGGTATACCAATTGAGTGGTACAGTTGGTACTCGGTTGATACGGTTGGTAATGAGCTTCTACCAACATATTTATGGCCTAAAAATTTAAAGGCACAATCCAAATAAGTAATAACAAATAAGTGAAATAACAATAGAATTCCAAAGTCTTATACAACTTCAACCAAATTACCAAATACAAAGTCATAAATTAAAAGCCAAAGTCCAAATAGCCAAACTGTTAAAGTACTAACAAATTCTCAAAACGATTGAAAAAAAAGGCGAGATATATTGACATGTTGTAGGCAGTGATGATGCTACTGATAGGTCTAAGCATTTGTACTTGGGCCGCCTCTTCCTACCTCAAAGTTTTACGTAATAGCATTCTCTAAAATAATAGCATAAATAGTTTAAATACATATTGTGAATTCGATTGAATCGATTCATTCATAACTAAATAAAGAAATTGAAGACAAGAAAAAGAGTGTACTTGACAAAGAAGACGAGAAAATGAGTGTATTTGGCGGGCGGCGATTCAAAGAACAATATATCTATGGTGAAGTGAGAAAGGAAAAGAAGCAGATCGAGAAGTGAGAGAGATAACTCAGAAAACTTAAAAGTGACTGAGAGTGTGAGGCTGAGAGATTAGATTAAGATTAGTAGATTTCTACGGTTTGAATTTATTTTCCAATAAATCTACGGTTGAAATTTAAAGATATATTTTTTTAATTAAATAATTTAATATAATATAAGTCGGTATGTACGGTATATCATGGTATACGAAAAATATGTATCACCTACCGTATCGTATTTTAATGTTGGTACGGTATATTGTATCATCTACTATATACCGAGTATTTGGTATACTAACGTATTTAGTACGGTTGGTATACGAATTGGTGGGATAGTTTTATGTACCATTGCCAGCCCTAGTTTTGATGCATTCCGATTCGGGTCCTCACTCCTGACCAAGCCCAAAATGTGTATCCATGCCCAGAGTTTAGTCCCAATTCAAACTTGTACGATGTCGTTTTACCGTTTCTTTCTGACTAAGTTAT
This sequence comes from Argentina anserina, assembly GCF_933775445.1. Taxonomy (NCBI): domain Eukaryota; kingdom Viridiplantae; phylum Streptophyta; class Magnoliopsida; order Rosales; family Rosaceae; genus Argentina; species Argentina anserina. The sequence goes on along the minus strand of NC_065873.1, from coordinate 7,471,485 downwards.
TATTAGTTTCTCTTCTTTAGGGTTAGAACTTAATTAGAACCCAAACAGTTGATAGTTCCCTTGAAAAATACCACGACATGTATCCTAGTTACTGACCAATCTGTAATGATCCGATTTTTCGAAATCAAATAATTTGAATTCTTAGAAATTAATAAAGTTTGTAAAATTAATAAACCGCATTTGTTTCGCTTCGCGACGTTGTCAATCGAAAACGGAACCGTCATCGGAAATCTAAATTGGAAAAAACGTTACGTTTCCGCGACGCGGGAGTCGACTTTTACTCCATTGCTCGATTTCGAAAACTTCCTTCATGGAAGTTGTAGAGCTCATCGATACGGTTTCTTGGACACGTCATGTGTTCTAATCGGACGTCGTACATGAAAGTTATTAATGACGGAAGTTAGTTTCCGATTTTGGAAAAGGGAATAAAAAGGAAATTTTAGGAATTATGGTTTCCATTTTTGGAAACCCCTCACCGCAGCCTCCCTCTCTCTCTCTCTCTCTCCCCGACTCTCACTCTCTCAAATCGCCTCCGGCGATCCACCATCTCCGGCCTCCGTAGCCCTCACCGTCGACCCCAAAGGCACCGCACGGCCTTCCGCTCCCACCCTCTGCCTCCACACGCCACCGTTCACCGTGCCGGAGCTCCCTCGCCAAATTGAAGATTCGGTGACTTCCTCCGCCGCCCAAACACGTCGCCGGCGAGACCAGAGAACGGGGATCACACCACCACCTCCGATCCTCATCGCTGAAGCCACCTGCAAGCGAGGGGAAGCTGAATCGCGCCGCCAGTCTCACCTCTTGAGCTCCTCCGGTGACTCCCGGCCGTCCTAGGGCTTTGCATAGGTATGGAAATGCATTTAGATGATTGTATTGAGTGATTGTGTGTTTGGGAGAATTTGTGGAGGAATTGGGGGAGAATCGGAGGAGGAGGAGGAAAGTGAACACCGCCGCCTTAGGCGGCACGTGAGGGAGCGTGAGGAGGGTAGGAGGCGGCCCTAGGCCGTGGGAAGGTAGAGGGGAAGAGAAGAAAGAGATCCGGGCGGCGGTGGGAAAGCCACGCGCGCCGGTTTGAGTGGCGCGTGAGCTCCACGCGCTGCCACTGTGGGGAGGCACGTGAGCGCTACGCGCTGTCGCCGGAGGTGGCGTGTGAACCCCACGCGCCGCCACGTGCTTTGGCGCGTGAACAGTGTATTTTCAAACAGTAATTTACGTACAGTAAATATAAAATTATTCTACGTACGGTGAATGTAAAATTATTTTACGTACAGTGATTGTAAAATAATTTCTGAAAGGTAATTTAGTAATTTGTATTTACTGAAAAGTAATACGTAAATAGTACGTATATGAAGAGTAATACATAAACATTACGTATATGAAAATTAATACGTAGACAATACGTATATAAACAGTAATATGTGAATAGTAATATACGTGAACAGTAATTTCATAAAAACCGAACATTGTTTAACAGTAAAACATTAATACTATTTCGGCATTTGAGGTTTTACGTAATGTTCTAATCACTTCTTCTTCAATCTAGGTGATCGATTAATCGAGTGAAAGAATTGCTTTCAGTATTGTGGGAAATACGCTCAGAAAACTAAGGTGAGTGAAATTTCACAGTGACGAATCTACCCTTAGCGGAGATTCATAATTACACTTATTTAAAAAGATTGAACTATGATATGTATATGATATAGTGGGTTGTGTATGTGTCTAATTGGTAAAATCGATACATATATATGAGTTGTTATATTATATACTGTCAAATTTCCGTTTGCAAATAAGTTCATTTATAGCATTGATATTTATTTATTTGAGCATGACACTTGGTTTTGTACAATAACATGTGATGATTGTTTTGTATGTGGTTTTAACTTGAGTTATGTTAAAACGTTTTTGTTGTCTTCGGACCTGTCTTTGGACGTGTTGACATGTCGGAACCTAGCCTTAGCCGGGCGACAATTACGATACAGTTAGAGCTCTAGTCTGTCTGCCGGTGTACTGGCATGAGAGGTAACATATGGGTTACCGGCTTATGAGTACCCATATTTTTGGGATTATTGAGTGATAGATGGGTTGCCCAATGCCCGGCGGTGTACTGCATGAGGGGTAACGGATGAGTACATGAGTCTCATGAGTACCCGTATTATAAATGTAATTGGCTAAACATATGGGTTGCCTGATTTCTCAAGAGCACTTATATTTTCAGATATTATTAGACAACCAGATGGGCCGTCCTTTGACTCATGAGTACATTTATAATTGGATGTTTCGATATTTATTCTCGTATTACTATGCATGTTATTTTGTTGTTTTACTCATACGAGCTGCAAAGCTTACCAGGTTTGTGTTTTGCAATCCCGGTGCACCTATTCGATGGTGTAGGGGATAGTTTTGCAGGTGTGGATTAGCAGAATCGACGGACAACTCTAAAGACTTCGAAGTTGCCTTATTTTATTGTGTGGTGAGGATTTAGATGATTTTTACATTTCCATTTGATATAATGCTTGAATTATAAATTTGGTTTGTAAAAATCAATTTGACTGAGTTGTACCATGAACTCAGTAATGATCCGCTGTGACGATAAGATGATTTCGATTTATTGAAATTGTTTTAGAGTTTTTCATGGCTTCGAATTTGAATTGTTATCATTTGAATTTCGGGGTCGTAACACGATCAGTACTAGAATTCAAGACTCCACAACTTGTCTCTCCAGCTGGTCGGGATCCGCCGGACGGTGATGATAGGACGCAGAAAAGACGTCGGTTTAATTATAGATTTGGGACTGAGACTTCATGTCTCGGCCGGTCTTCCCTTCGATCTTTACTTGAAAAGAAAGTTGTATGCTTGGTCTCGTATTCTTATCGAAGTCACGCAACACCAAAGCCTCAGAATCTGCTGATATTTTTCTTTTGGAAGTCACGCGCTTTCGTGATTATGGATTCCTCTAGAGTTTAGAGTTACAGTAACCGGAAAACGGCGTCGTCAAAAATAGGATATTTTTTAGTCCAAATCTGAGTCTAAATAGAAATAGGAAACTTTGTTTCGATTTGTAAATCCTTGTCCGAGTTGGTTTGCTATTGGCAGTTCCAGTATATCTATATATAATAGGATGTCCCTGCCTCACTTCCTGAACTCCTGAAATTATGAAACCACCGTGCACCGTATGCGAGTACGTTTCATGTATTGTTAGTGCTATTGATACCACAGCCGCAAGTCATGAAGCTGATGTGATTAATATCGAATATATGCACAATAATCAAACCAAACACACGTTTGGACCCGGCAATGATACTCAAGAATCTTGGACGATCCCCAACTCAACAACAGATGTCATCGCAGTCCCTCCTTCCGAGTTATACAACCATGATTCTTCATGTATTATGCAATCTTCTTCGAGGCGTATGATCGTGGAATTTATTACAGCTCATTTTACTCTAGACAAAATGCACATCCCAAATGTTGTGGCAGCGATAATTGTTGTTCAAAATTATCGCAATCCCTTGATTCAAAATGGTTTCATTCGCATGTTAAAAAATTGATGGGATGAATATTAAGCATCATCTTGATGATGAAGTGACTAGAGCGTGCCTACAAAACACTTTTGCTGCTACGAAACACGAGACATGTTTTATTTGTATGGATGACCTTGAGGTTGAATGTAACACTACTCGATTGGCTTGTTTGCATGTTTTTCACGGCCCATGCATGATAAGATTCATGATTTATTGTAGCTAGATGCAAAAAACTAAAAGAAAGCAAGGAAAGGAAAACATTGTATAAGTCATAGGACTATAGTGTGTATTTCTTGGTTTTTAGAATAGTTACATCACAACCTTATATAGAACTGTAGGATGAGCAAATTACAATAAAACACTTTCATATTTTTAACACTCTCCCTCAACCATGTGCTTGGTGTATCAAGTATAATGATTGCAGCAATGAACAACTAAAGCTACTAACCAAGAAGAGAACACAGATAGAATCACAAAATCAAAACACAGGGATGTTGGAACAATACGAGCACATCTTCAACCCTTGGCGACATTAGCAATAGAGAAACACAATGACAATTAGCAGAAGATGACCAACATATATAAAACCCACATGCATCAGAACTAGTTCTTCTTCAACAATGCTCAGCATATTCAACATTAGTGGCCAAGTCACTAGCAGTAGCAAGCCAAGCTTCAATGCGAATGTAAACATACTCTGAACTTGTGGACAATAATCAATTCATATTGGTTTGCATATGTGTCTCTAAACCTGTTGGTAGCCACATGTTTGCCATACAGTAATTCACCACATGATCCAATACACATCAAGCAGAGCATGACATGTAAGTGACATTCATGAAAATAATCAAATGAAAGAGTAAACTAGAGCATCTATATCCATGGACAAATCAGCTTTCATTTGCATGTCAATTAAATGACCAGAAGATAGGAAGGGCAACAAGAACTGTATATGAAGCACTGAGGACAAATATACCAAGAAAGAGTTCAGAAGCAGCATGCAAGGACAGGAGAAACACTATAGCAATTGTCACCCATAACTAATATCAAGATTAGAACATCTACACTGGTGTCAAGGCTGCTATAACATCACAATCCTCCAACATAACACTACTTACACCATATAATGTGACCTTCAACTCTTGTCTTCAACACTTCTATATCACCACATTGAATAAACACCATAGTTATTGCAGTAAATGTCTCCATCCAGATCTCATTTTTATTTTGACTCACTGCAATTTTTTTATAAAGAGGCTACTACCTCAATCTACATCCACACATAGGCTACTACCTCCATCCACATCTACATAGAGGCCACCACCTCCGAATACACTATACGAAGGCCATTACCTCCGATTGCACTGCACAGAGGCCACTACCTCTAATTGCACTACATTATTATATATATATATATAAGCCAAAACATAACAACATGGCGATAGGAAAACATAAACAGCAACAATCAACCTGGTGTCATCACCAAAACATTCTTCACCTAGCAATTAATGTGGCAAGAATACATAAAGATGAGACTGGAAAATCTCCCCAATATATACGCAACTAGCAAAGGGAATCATAACATCAAATTGAAATCGACAGCATCATAAAAATGGGAAGAGATTACCACATTAGAGAAGAAGCACTCCATCCCCCCCCCCCCCCTCAAGACGTCACGCACCAAGCACGCTTATGGAAACAATGAAGCCCAACCCCGATTACAATGCAAAACAGAAGCGACAAATCTGGAGAATGAGTAGAGAGAAGGACGGATAAACGAGCGCTGGTGACAGCGAGCAAAACTCGATTGAATATACTAAAAGTGCAAAAGAAATTGATGCCAGCAAGCTGTAGGGAGAATTCAACAAGCTGAAGCACAGATTGAAACCCATGGATCACAACAATATTATCAATGACTAATAGTCTCAAAGTAGAGCTCTGTATAATCACCATGAGATTCCTCATCTCCTATATTCATCCTCAAATCATCTACTACTCCTCAGTCACATTAGACCAATAACAAAATAATAGAGATAGATGCAGTGATCATCCAATTTGTCAATGCCAAAGCAACAAATCAACTAAACACGGATGATATCCCTCACATAGACACCAACAAACTCCAGAGCCACATAATCAATGGTAAATCAATCTTGTCAACTCAAATTCACCGGTCCAAAATAAAGTATGGCATTCTAAAAATTTCAATTTTAAACAATTGAAAGAGAGTACCGAACATTGTCCAGTCTAATATATAGCAGATCAGGGAAGATCGGAGACAAGGCATGTCGCACATTGATGAAGCTAATAAAGAACCACCTGCGAGAATAGCAACCAATCTAGAGAGATATGGATGGGCTCTACTGACTGAGATCCGATATGAAGACAATGAAACACCATATTCAAGATACAAAGAAAAATTTGAGTTAGGGTTTTTTATTTGGGGAAAACTTATTAGGATACTAGAGAAATTGAAAATGGCAGAAGCAAAAATAAGAGCACAGAAGCCACAAGGCCATAGATCATGACCATGGGATCTGATACCATGATAAGATTCATGATTTATTGTAGCTAGATGCAGAAAACTAAACGAAAGTAGGGAAAGGAAAACGCCGAATAAGTCGTAGGACTACATTGTGTATTTGGTTTTTAGAATAGTTACATCACATCCTTATATAGGACCGTAGGACGAGTAAATTACAATAAATACAAAATTACTAATAACTACAATTTTGAGCACAAATTTCCCACTAGCAGGCCCGTCAACTATTTCTGTCAGTGGGCTTCTGATTCTGTTTACTATTCCTTTACCAAAACACCCCTATGCTTGATTATATAGAAACCCAGCGAACAATGAGCCGTCTGATTTTGATGAGCGGAGCTGCAGAGAGCTCTACAACTTCGGTTGAATGAGATTCTCTTCTAAATCTCCCAGGCCAGACTCATCTCTAACAACACATTACGAAGAGACTACGGTGGCAAGAGACAGGTTTCTTGTCCCTCAAGCCTGACATTTCGAAAGCATATCCTGGAAACTTGTCTATAGATCGAAAACCTCCCATCCCTCTCCAAACTACCAGTCTCATCCACTGAAATCCTGATTCTAACAAAAACAAAATCATGGGCAATCTTTCAACTTCAAAATAAAATTCAGAAAAAACTTGCGTAGAACCTAATATGTACACGTGCGTCTGAACTCTCACTCATTTACACATTTCGGGAATACAAATACATTATTTTAACCTTTCAAAAGTTTAATTTATTACTAAAAATCATTTCTGTAAAAGACCAACATAAACAAAATTCGTTTACTTTGTCGATCTTATCAAGTTTACTTTGTCGATCGTATCAAACAAATGAACGGTTATGGTGAAAGCTAGTAGTCACATAATCAACCGTCAATTTATTTGATGCAATCGACTATGAAAACGATTTTTGTTTACATCAATTTTTTGCAAACATGATCTTTATTAGTTTGGTTAACTTTTTGAACAGTTTAAATTTTTTATTTACATTGTGAAAAGTAGACAAATAAGAAATAATTCGAATAAGCACCCAAGTTAGTTTTTTTCCATAAGATTCTACTCCAGCTCATCAGTTCATGATGAATCCAATACTTAAGGGTTAGAAATTTATTTAAAAAAATAAGATTCTTTGAAGGAAATAAGAAATGAGATAAAAGTGAGAAGAATTCATAAAAGAGAAACCAAAAGAAATGTGCTTTCCTGACTTCCTCAGCTTTGCTCTCTTTCACTTCTACTTCTTCTCAGCATTATGGGGACTTTGGAGAAAACCGCTACGACAGCCAACTATTATGCATCAATATAGTTGATTATCTGCTTACATACCAGAGAAAACAATATAACATATGCTGGGGGTTATGCACATAATTCGCGAAGGGAATCAATTATTTGCATTGGGATAGACCGCTAATTAGTCTGGTAAAATGGGTTTAGTCCAAATGAGACAGATCAGGCTGACCCCTCCATCTGGAGAGTCCAGGAAGCATGCTTTTGAGAAAATAATGACAAAATATGTAAATAAAAACAATGTGTGAAAATACTCAGAATAGTAATAAATAAATAAAGTAGCTTACTTATGCAACATTTCCTTAGAACATAGGCCACTTAATCAGAAGCTATTCAGTAGGCCAATTAAAGTATTAAACAGTCCAGATGAGGAACTGTATATATAATCTTACATAAACTAGATTCATTTCTCATGGACTCCTTTCAAAGCCAACAAAGCAGCTCCATATGCAGCCTCGGCTTGAATTGCAGAACTTACAGGCAAGCCAAGTACTCGCTCTCTTATCTTTGTCCATTTTTCATTTCGGGCACCACCTCCGGCTGTGATCACTTCATCAACTTGGGTTGCGCCTAATTCCTTGAGTAAGTTGTACCCTTTTGCCTGCTTATTGTACAAGTAAGAGAAGGTTCTAAAGTCATCAGATCTAAAATTTCTGTCACAACTGAAAAAGCTCGACTAGAGGAGAAGGCAATGTCTATTGTCCTTACCTCTATACGCGCAATGGATTCAAGAATCCCATGCAAAAACTCCACCTCACTTTCTGGACGTGGATGTAATCTGCACAGGAATGAAAATCAATATTCCGCATCTGATTATTTTTATTCTATTACCAACAAAAGGATATGGTTCTTCTCAAAAAGAACAAAAAAAAGTAAAAGGATATGGTCATTGGCTTCTACTTCCAACATCAAATCTATGATACATGCAAATAATATTACTCTCAATCATGCACAACTCCTATATTTGTTTCCTAGTCCCTTCGAGAATAACAGAAAAACCAAGTACCTTGGAGCCATATTAGGATCTGCCACTGGAAATCTCTCACCAACTGATTGCAGTGGGTAGTAGTCTAGAGAAGAAGCTTCCATGGGATCAATCTGTTCACTCAATTTCTCTAGTTGCTCATCAGTAAAAAGTTGTCTAAGAACTGCTCCACCAGTATTTGAAGCACCTCCAACAAGCCACTCATCGTCAAGGCGATGACTATATACTCCATACCGTGCATCCTCGATCCTAGTTGTGCTCAGCAATTTTATGGCAAGTGTCGAACCCAAAGAAGTTACCTGGATAGATATTTTGAGAATCTTTATAAGTACAATCGATAATGGGCACGTGTACATTTGGAAGCAACAGGATCTCTAGAAAATACAAATGCAGCATTTGACAACTTATAAAACAGCATTTTGACTTCATTGTATGCAAGCATGCTTGGACAGGAATGGGAAAAGCAGAAACAAAATAACGCTCAAGGAGTTGAGGCCTGAGGGAAACAAAAATAGTGTCATGTGATTTAGTGGCCTAACCATTAGGCAATGCCATACAAAAACTTCTGACTGAGTAAGAGGAACAGAAGGAACTCACAGCTTTCCCAGGTTGTGTTGCACGAGCTGCTAAAAAAGCTGCTATACTATCAGTGGTTCCTGTGCATACAGCACAATCACTTGGGAAACCTGCAATCACATATTATATACGTCATCAGGTTAAAATTGTTAATATATGTATTACATGGCTTGCAATATTTCTCAATCAACTTAACCTGATGATAGAACCTAAATATAAAGCCATAAATGTATTGGCCCTATCAGATACCTTAGCAATTTGAACACCATATTTCAGTATACTATTGTATTTTATGTGTAGTATGATTCTAATTGATCTAGCAGCATCAGAAGCACACCAGCTGTGCTGAAAGCCTGATGAGTACTTTATTTTTGTGCCAAACAGTAAAAGAATTATATCTTGGGAACCGTACTCTGAGGGAAAAAACACAAAACATTCTTAGATTGAATGTTTATACATGCACATTCAACGAAAGCCTTCTATATTGTCAGCTGCTATTGTACAAGTTAATGATCCATACATAAATGGAAAAATGATTTGCTTTATAAAAAATTGCTCAAGTCCTATTACTAAGCCAATTGCAAGAAAACTTTACCAAAATCTGATCTTATGTCCTCTTTCAAATGACCGATTGTTGTTCCTGGAGCTCTAACAGAAGGTAAAAGTTGTGAATAGGGCTGAGAGAGTAGCCAGGGTGGATAGGATTCGAGCGCAGGATCATAACCAGCCTAAAGCATATAAATGGAACTACGTTATTCAAACAGAGAAATTTAATGGTTCAAAGATAGAAGATGTAAGCATAAACTAGAAAAAAGGATTACAGAAAATTACCTTCAGAGCATTATTATAATCAGACACTCCAAGCTTTCCATGAAGAAGCCACAAAAGCCAATCCGCTTGATGCAATAATAGTGCCAATTTTTTATTTGGGGCATCTTTCTTCCACCAGGAGACAAGCTTGCACAGAGTAGAAGAACCGGAGCAGACTGTATGGTTTGGAGGAGCAATAGATTTAACTGTTGGTACAGCATCAGGACAGTTTTCATTGTAAAGGAAAGGTCTCCATATTGGTTCTCCTGTGTTGCTGCATATTCAAAGCCAAACGCCTAATTCAAATTTGATCTTGATGTGGAAAATGGGATCTCACAAGAGCAAGAATGTGCATCAAATCCTTAACGTATTCACCTGTCAACAATGAGAGTAGTTGCGGAAGTCCCATCAATGGAAATGGAAGCAATTAATTTACGAAGATGATATGGAATGTCTCCAAGAAGTGAGAAGAGTGTCGCCTTCCATGAACGCGTCCAATCCATTTTTTCTTCACTCTTTCTAGACAATGGAAAAGAATCTCAGTTACTTGGGGAAGAAAACATACTGCTAAATTTTTTTTTTTTTAAATCATCTTCTTTTTAGGTGTGCAGTACTTAACTGTAATCTTTTAGCTATCCATTTCTTTGTATGAACCAAAGCATCCATACAATTTCGTAACCAATGACCAACGTAACCAATGACTAACAGCATCTAAGCGTCTCTTTACTCATCTCTCACAAAACTCTGTAACCATTATCTGCTCAACCCATGTCCTAAGTTCTTGCTTCATAAGAATGGTCGACACTGAATTTCTCAAGCTGTGTAGTCAATAATTAATGACAGTACACATACAACGGATTCAGTTCATCTCACTATCATCTTTGTTAAAATTTTATGCACACATACAGTGACATACTCACAAACTACTCAATAACACAAATCTGATCTCTACCCATCAGACTAGATCATTTCTAAATGTGTTTCTATCTCATCAATCATCAAGTGTATAGCTCCAAGAATCAACAAGTTTGAAAATAAACAAAATGTAGCATACCATAAAAAGAGGGTACTCTCTTTTTCCCTCAGCATGAATTAACCCATGTTTATCAATGACAGCAAACCTCGCTCCGGAAGTACCAAAGTCCATTCCCAGATAAAGCCGCTCCCCAACTTCATGTACACCTCCATTGCTCCCAGAAGCCATCAGCCTCGGACCTCTTGGTGTTCTCAGTTTGATCAGAGCTCTGTTCAAGCCCAACCCAGTTGGTGGAGACTGCCTTTTTGGACTGGGGAACCCTGGACATCGATGATCAAACACTCAACACAGAGCTAGAGTAATAGCAAATGAAAAGAAGAAGAGATGAAATGGAGGAGTACCATGTGAGCAGGGAAACAGAAAAGAGATTGCAAATGTAGGATGAGGGTGAAGTGAAGAGAGCATTGATGATGCTACGACTAGCGAGATTAGGAGAAGGTGTTGTGTTGTGTCGTGTGTGTGTGTGTGTCACTCTTGTCTTGCTTAGGATAAAGGGGTGACTGGATTTTCAACCACAAGAGATGATCGGTCTTGTGGAATACTCTTAATTCCTCAAAATATTATCAAAAAAACACGGTAGGAATAAAATGAGTACAATTCAGATATTGTATTAAAGTTCTCTAAAATTTGATCAGTTTCGTGGCTCCCTAGCCCTCATGAGTTAATCTCTCGACACATGAAAATCTCTTCAACTATCCATTGCAACACAATGTATGGGTCATTTTGACAGCTTTTACTTCCGAGCTAAGCTTGGAAAACACGTAATTTTAGATAAGAACCCCTGAACCACTTGCAATGGTTTTTTATCATAAATTTTAACCTTAATCTAACTTAATATGGTGAGTAAATTTTCTAGACTTGTACTAAATTTTCTACTAGAATGCTGACATTACTCAAGTTAGCCCACAACAGATTTCAGTAGCCATCCAATGGATTGTATTCTCAGTTATGTTAGAGCTAACACTGTTCGTGGATTTGAGCTCTAGCATCATTTGAGACGTAGAGATCACCATTCAAGGGTCTCCGGCTAGTCTAGGGTGAATTTAACACTGAAAGGTGTTGTCTACACCTGGAATGGAAGTCCGATTATTGTGAAATTTAAACGCGAATCTAAGGAATGGATTGAAGCTTAGTACTCTGAATGTTGCACACTTGCTAAGGCTTGTTCTGATCATTGTTGAACATTTTTGAGTTGCAACACAAGACTCTTCTTTGTGCTTTCAGCATGTGGCTAAATTATCTTGATCTTCTTACTAAGGTGGTAATTTGTGGACATGGTATCTAATTTGCTACCAGAAACAGGGATGACCCAGCCCCTAACATTTGGTTTCTTTGCCATCCCTTGTCTACTGACCTCTGTTTATGCTGAAGTCTGAAACTACCATTGTTAATTGACAAACTCTAGCACCATTGGAGATTCTAAACCCTGTTAAACCTAACCTAGAATAACTGTGAATTGATAAATTTACAAGTACTTGCACAATATTGTCTGAGCACAAAGCTTTAAGCTTTTGATGCATACATGACTACTTTATATTGGCCTAAACAAAAATTCTGGGTTGTAGAATTTCTTAAACTAAACAGATTCGCAAACCACGCCCAAATTTTCCCACCGGAAACTAGATCAGTGCCATCTTCATCAACTAGGATGCTAGCCCTGCCAAGATGAATAAGAATAAAGCAGGTTGTTTAACTGACCGACTTGATGGATGTAAAAGAAACTAAGGGAAACCACAGCTGGAAGGACGTATACAAAACAAAATAGCCCCATCTTTGAAGAAGAAGTACTTCAGCAAAGTAAGCACTAATGCATGCAAACTGAACATAGAAAGGTGGTGCAAACTTACCATTAGCATCCTCTGATGTCAACTGCATCGAAGAATCAGTTGAGAATCCCAACTTCACCATGACTTCTTCCAAACGGTTCATATCTGTCAGGTAGAGATGTCCAACCTACAACCATTCAGTGTCGCTTTATGTTAACAATTCATCTAGCTAACTCCTGAATAGAGGATCACAACATACTCTCAAGATCTTGTACTTAATTAAACATGTTGAATAGAAAATGAAGATATCCAGGATATATCCATTAGTAACAGACTGAATGCTTTATTATCACACTGGAATTTTACCCCCTTTCCCATTAATAATACTTATACACACACTACAAGTTATGCAGGCGTGTCTTTGGTGCATATCCTTATCTAGTATTGGTACCAAGTGGAAAATCACATGCCAGTGGCAATTAGGTTTTTAGAACCTCCTGCCTGTACAGAAAGGGTGGAGAGTCAATTCAGGGATTGAATCCCTGCTGGTGCATGTGCATGTGCATGTGTCATGTTGACTTAAAAGAGGGAAAAATCAGTGTGGATACATTTGTAATATGAGGATCACTTTTTGTATTTCTATGAGGAAAATACATTATATATATCTGTAAAAATATGCAAGAATGCACCAATACTGCCATCTCAACATTCCTATTGGAACACAATATATTCTGAAACCTAGATTTAATTTTTAAAAAAAAGTCCAGGGAAAGCATAGGGGCACTGACTAATGTTTCCAGTGAAGATGCTCTGTTATAGACTGCTGCACCAGCACGCTTCTTAGTTCGTGTCTTAGCTGAAGTTATGTTCTTTCCCCACCTAAGGACATTCCTGAAGAAGAATATCAAACAATCAAGAAATGGTGTAGGAGGGAATCATGATCCATTAAATACAACTGCTCTTAACAAAGTTATAAATCTATCTTCAAGTATCTGCGCACCTCTCTTCTTCTGATAAAAATTTGTCCTTTAAAAGTCTCTGGAGCAATGCATCCTGAAATGCGCAGAAGTTATTTTAGCAAAAGGTCAGGTATTTTAGTCAACAAATTTATGAACCACACCCTTGAGATCTATTGCACGGAACACATGAGTGCAAAAGTAACCTCTTTTTCCAAGGTATGCACTCTTTATCTTATCCTGAGAAATATGGTTTTTTTAACACATATGTAGTCCAATATCCTTTCAAGGAAAGAGAAGCTGAATATGCAACAAATACTGACAAAATAGTCACAAACAAGTATCTATATAAAATTAGTACGTACAAAAGTAAAGGGGACTGATATGTGTTGAAGTATTGTCAGCTGAAATAGAAAGGATTACAGAATTGTATAACATTCTCATACCTTCTTTGACAGTGTACAGAAGACATAAAGGAAATCGCATTACATATTCTAAATAAACAGTAGCTAATGCAGTTTATTGGTGGTAAATGTCGCTAGCATGAGAATAGCTAGGGATAGAAAAAGGTTACACTTGAATTAACATAGAGAGTTACGAATGCACATCAGCGAAACAAAAATTTATTGCAGCACCATGATATTCCCTAGCTGTCTTATCAGCAATTCAGGCCCAAAAGGGGAACGGAAAAAAAAAACAAAGAAATTTCCTAGAATACAAAAAATTAGAACACCACAATTTTTGACTTTTGACCTTAGAATCATGAAAATTGACTTGATCATCATATTATAATGTATTATATATTCATAAACCCAGCCCAACTAAATAAGGGTGGGAAAGATCTACCAATTTTTCTTTTGATTCTATAAAAAGGATCTTGAACTGAGAGATGCATGCTAGAAGTAAGAATGCTATCACACCTGTGCTTCACAGCGTACAACAGCCATCACACGATCATTGTACTCTTCGATACTCAAGGGGGGGAACAAGAAGTGTCTGCGAGCATATAGCTGCATCAGAAATAATGATAGTAAGTGATCAAGTATGGTTGAGCTCCAAAAGTAGGGTAACAATATAATATTAAATCAAACCGGGCAGCATACAAATATATTTAATATCAGCATATTATTATCATTTAAAAGTTTCTGAGACCTTTTCTCATTAAGAGTACAACTTTGGGTGCAATTCTAAATCTTCTTTTTGTTTCTGTTTTGGAGTTGTGATAATGGTACTTTGATCCTGATTGAGAGGAAGCAGTTGGGAGACAGGGCCAGTGACCTAAGAGTGAAGAAGAGTCCAAGACAATCAAGAAAGAAATAGTCAAGTTTCTAAAGGCTCCCGCAAAAGAGGTCCCAAAATTAACGTTTGAGTGATTTATTGGAGATAGATTAGAAAGCTAAAGCAACTTCATTAGAAAACGAGATATGTAACTTAATTTATTTTATTACACAGATGAGTCACCTGGTTGCAATGGTCTATTGCAATTAACAATCCAGATTATCATAACCGCAAATTTCAGTAAAGGTTTTGAGTTATATTAGGAAGTGGGAGTGTCAGTGGCAGCCACCAGTGAATTCACATTCCCAATGTTTAGGACTCTAGATCAAGAGAATTTTGGGGGATCTTGTTTCTCATACTTGGGTAGGTTTTGTTAATGGCTAAATTTTGGGGGATCTTGTTTCTCATACTCAGGTAGGTTTTGTTAATGGCTAAATTTTGGATGCTTTAAGGTAATAAGGTTTGCAGTAGACTTTTTCTCTGTTACCCCATTCATCTGCGCTCAAAGCAATCGTTGATCTTTGAACAAGTTTTATCTCTCCAACTGCCTTTGCTCTTTGGACATGTTGTGCTGGGAGGCTGTGTTGACTTAAAACACTCCAGAAGCATATTACTATGAGAAAGACTTGGAGAATTTTAATTTTTAAGTAAGGTCTCAGAATATGTGTGCTGATGGCAGTATATTCTTTGGGACATTAGGATGGCAAAACATAGATCTTTTTAACAGCTGAAAAGTAGTTAGATCAGTGGGAGAGGATGAAGGTTTCGTTATGGGTTTCTTTAAGCATTAGCTTCTAAAGAGTTCAGAGAGAGTTCCTTCTACAATTTTCTCTAAGTGAAGTACAACTGTTGTGTGGTATTGGAGTTATGCATTTCATGTTTGCTAATGTAGCTTTGTTTCATAGTGAACTTGTACAAACACTGACACGTTACTCTATCTTAAGATGGAAAAAAGAACAACTTTCATATAAAAATTCAGACCAAAATGTATTGAGCCTAATTGCTAATGATTCCTTCTAGAACACTGTGTGCTTCCAACAATTAACCTGATTTTTCAACTAGCAGTGAAGTCCATATATAAACATTGCATAACTGTATTTGTCGCAACCAGAACACAAAGCAGCTCTATCTTCAGTACAAAAAAATGAAAAGAGAAAATTATATGCGTCCTACCTCATATATGCAGTCACCGAGGTAAGCTAATGAGACTGCATTGAGTACAGTCTGCGGCTTCTGAACCTTTGGCGGACTAGGTTTCTGTACCTTCGGAGAACTTGGCTTCTGAATCTTGGGAGGACTAGGCAACCATCGCTCATAACCCATATATAAGTCATCCATTCTCACTCTCTCCTCCTCTACAACATAGGATTCAGAACATTTCCACATTGCATCATTTGGATTATGAACATCATTTTCCATTGAACATGTGTTTTCAAAATGACCAAAACTCTCTTCTTGAGAATAACAACAACATGGTACAGAAAATGGAAACGAAAGTTCAAACACATTCCTCAACCAACAGAAACAGTCTTACATTTTCAACCAAGAAAAACATCATATGTTCAAATTACATACGAATGTGGGAAACTGATTACCTTGAGTTGGGCGTTTGAGGAATTCGAAAACGTGGTCGGAAGAACGGGTAGTTGAGGCAGTTAGGGTGACAGTTGGAGGGGTTTCGGTGGTGATGGCAATAGAAGTGGAGGACGGGGTTTGCTTTAACTTTCGTGGGGCGTTGCGGTTGTAAGGGAGTCTTTGCTGGGTGTCCCAAGAAGCTCCGACTCTGACTGCTCTGGAACTCATTGGTGAAGACGTTGATATAGAATGCATGTTTTGACTTTTCTGCTGTGTAATTCACACGGTCTCAGTGAGATGACCAAGAAGAGGGAAGGAAGGAAGATGGAGCAGATAAGAAGAGAGGAAGTGCAGTGCACATGCGACTCGTCGTCTTTAGAACAAGAGTGAAAACAATTTCTTTTTTTTAATTTTTATTTTTTGCATATGTTTTTTATTTTTATTTTGATAGAATCAACTATATTTGTCATTAATGGTGGTCTTGCTCTAGAACTTAACGTGAGCCGAGAATTCTTGTTAGATCGCTCCTTCACCTTAACCGCCCTGAACAAATTGAGAAACAGCGGTGGCGGTATCTGAATTTAAGTATAAGATCTCATACATCGGCTCTTTCCCACTTAACAACATGTGATGGTTGTAGGTTAGTGAAAAACATTTGTTTGGGGTAAATCCCTTCTACTAAATACTTGACGCTTGGACCAATTGGATTTTGTCTTCCTAACTTCATATATCAAATTGTCCTCTTTCAAACAATAGGTACTAATAAATTGTCCAATCTATCATACCTCAAACATCATAGAAGGAACTTATGTCATTTGCTTTTTTTTTTTAAGAGGACTAGTGTGACGGGTCCCATTATTTGTAAAATGCTCGACTTGAAAGCAAAACCAAGAAGAAAGAAGAAGAAGAAAAAAAAAACAAAGGGAGGGAGCAAATGAGATTTGTCTGCAACATGCTCTAAACTCTGATTTTCTTGAAGAGGAGTCTCAGGAGATTCTCTTCCGACCTCATTTTATTAATTGTGTTTTTCATAGACTTTGAATCTAATGTATAAACCAATACCTTATGGTTTCTTTTACTTAGAATGAGTTCTGTTAAGGATCAATACCAAAAAAAAAAACATGTTAACAGTCAAGTACTCAAGTATTAAATTTCATTACTTATCTGATAAATTGTGTGTTCACAAATTCGGAAAACATGCGATTCAATTTTTTGACAGCTTCACTTCCAATTTGTGAGTTTAATGCTGTTTGTGAACATGAATTTAGCAAGATTTCTTTTGAAAGGTATCTCTGCAATTCATTGTAGGATAACAAAATATAAGTATGTGCAATACTAATCGAATTTAGAGGGTAAGATGTCATAAAGACGATAAATGACTAGTACTTAACCCTTACAACACTAAACACTAAGGAATTACCTCGTGCATTATAATTTTTTTTCTTGGAAATTTGATTATATGATATAAAATTAAGGAATTGGAGAAATTAATACAACATCCATTAATCTCATGTGCTATTAATGATCGAGTAGCCAATATTATATAGGGCTTCTTATAAAAAAGTTACATTTGACACCCTAAATTTTAAAAAAGTCGCTGAAGTTTCCAAATTATAAAAATGTCAGGTTCTTAAAACTCTTAAAACGTTGCCTATAATTTTATAAATATTTACAACATGTGCCATTAATCCTAAATTAAAGAAAACTTCAAACCATCGTCGGCAATTTGGGAATTGCGACGGAGATGGAGCATGAGGCGCCAAGCCCCCGACCAAATTCGACAACTCACACTCTCTCTCTCTCTCTCTCTCTCCAGGGTCCACCCCGATCTCCATCCACCTGCACAACCAACTCCGACGACTCCGGTTCCACTTGCTTCGTTGTCGAGCTCTCCACCTCGACTCAGCCAGCTTCGCTTTCTCTCTTCGCCCTCTTTAGGATCAACCTCAGGCCCAACCTCCTCCTTATTACCAAATCTAAAGAAGCGGATCTTGGGGATCGATGATCGAGGTCTTGCCGCTACGGAGCCGTAGATTAGGTAGTCATAGGGTGAAGTAGAGAATGACCCAAAGGAAGCTAAATCGTGGAGATGAAGTAGGTGAGGTTTGAAAAAGCCACATGAATTACAAGTGCAGATCGAGACTATTGCAGTTGCTAAGGTCAAACATGATGTCGTAAGGAAATGTTGTAGTTGCTAAAGATATGGCAGAAGGAAGTCATATGGGAAATTAACATGAAGTCGGTGATTGGAGAAGATGACATGGGTGCCCAAAGCAGATTTTGGGTGCCCAGTTTTGAATACTAGTTTCTGATTCCATATATTTGAGTAACTTGTTTTGTGACTAGAAATGTAGCTGACCGATCTACCCGTCACATTACATGTCACACTACCAACCATATTATCAGTCACACTAACTTTGTGTTGTGACATGTACTGTGACATGTACTGTGACATGTATTGTGATAGCTAATGTGATAGGCAGTATAACATGTAGTGTGATAGCTAGTGTGATAAGTAGTGTGATAAGCAATGAAACTGGTGGTGTTCTGTACGACAACATAAGTGTCGATATGTGGATCATATTAGTTCAAGATCACATAACAATAAACAAAATGCTCGTTATTTATAGTCTTCTTCTTCTTAAAAAAACAGTGTGACAGAGGTTGTGACAAGGGGTGTGGTAGTAGTTGTGACAGGTAGTGTGATAGAAGTTGTGACATGGGTTGTGACAGGTAGTGTGACAGGGGTTGTGACATGGGCAATGTGTGTGACAGTGGTTGTGACAGTAGATATGACAGTGGGTGTGACACTTAGTGTAATAGGTAGTGTGATAGTGCTTGTGACAGGTAGTGTGACAGAGGCTGTGACAGTTAGTATAAATAGATAGTGTGACAGCTTATGTGATAGTGGGTGTGATAGCGGTTGTGACAGTAGGTGTGACAATTAGTGTAAGAGGTAGTGGTGGGAGTGAAGGAACGGACTCATAGCTCTTCTCCCGTAGCCCTTCAAAGCGTAGGGGGAGAGCATATGAGGAAGTGACCGAATGACCCAATGTATCTTTCTTTAAGGATTGTAAGCATAACTCCCTAATTTACTATTAGCATCTAAGAAAGAAGACGTAGGCATGGAGCGAATATAATAACCTCTTATCTTATAAAACATTAGAGTCAGCAGAGACCTTTTTCATTGTCTTGGGTCCCCAACTTCGAGAAATATCGTCTTGCCAGGGGCCAGAAACACCGTATTTATTGTCATAACCCGTGTTCACCGCGCTCTGAGACGTGTGGCAGTGGTTGTGACAGTAGGTGTGACATGCCGAGAGGAAATGTGAAAATATGCGAAATTTTATTAAAATTCAAATGAGATTGGTATAAGCATGCTCAGAATGAAGAGAATAGCTATAATTAAGGAACCTTGAACTTCGGTTTCGCCTGAATTGCTTGGAGCACCGCCATCAATGGCAGCAACTCTTTGCGATGGTTGTTGCGCCTTCTACGGTTGGTCGATTCGGAGTTGGTAGTATATCAAATGAAAGAGAGGAGCGAGATATTTCTAACGGTCCAATTTCGTCAAAATCTATCGCCGGACGGGAAAGTTATGGCTGAAATTAGAAAAAGAAGAAAAAGAGTGAAAAAGGACAAAACAGTCAAGAAAATATTTTTAAAGTGATTTTTTTCTAATTTTGTTTATTTTTTTCTAATTTCCACTTAAATGTGATGACCTTTTTATAATTAATTCATAAGTAATGACTTTTTTCTAATATAAGTTGGGAGATAGTACATTTTTATAATTTGCCCATATTATATATAGTCAGATTCAATCACATTCACACGGCCAATTGATGACCATGAAATTCATTTTCAACCACCATTGGATGTAAATCCAAGGGTTGAAAATAAAATAATTTAATTTTAAAAAGATTTTCCTTACCTTTGGATTAACATCCAATAGCGGTTAAGCATGAATTTCATGATCAGCTACTGACCGTGCGAACGAGACTGTAGTCATAATAGGTCCATGCGTTTTGCCGCGGTATCTATCAATGCAAGATAACTACTTGATCGGTGCATTGGGCTTTCGCCTCATAGGTTTGGAGCTTGGGCCTTGGCCTTGGTCTAGGTTTAGTTTTTTAACCTATATGAGGTAGCTATCTTTATGTTTCTATTTATTACTATTTCTAATTGTATTACCCATTATGTGGTATATGTTTCACCCGTTATGTGGTGTTTTATCTCTTTGTGGATTCTACTACTAGCCTGGTCCAGATTGAGAATACTCGGTTCATCATATCGGTGTCAATCAATTCCAACTGTTTATGGATTATTAGCTATCCTACACTAAAACAACTCATCATCTACTATTGTATTCTTCCATGTGTGCTTGTGTGTCTGCACGCTTGAAGTGCATTTTGGTACTTACCAATTGGATTATGGGTGCCCGCTTTTATGCTCATGCATGAGTTCATCACCCCCTATTTTCCTCTCTTTGTTATGGTTACTTTTCTTGGTTCCTTTTCGTCAGGCACATCTCATTCATATGTTGAGTTTCGATGGTGGTTTGTATGATGTTGTTTTATTTGTGGGTTTTCCATATGATTTGTATCTTGGTTATAGATTGGCGTCGGGTATGCAAGCTTCTTCGCTCCGTTTCAATACACTCTACTACCCTACGGCTGCCAATGTTGATGTCGACGTTAATGTTAGCTAGTTTCAGTGGTGGGTGTGGCGGAATTATTAGCACATGTGCCTTTTAAGCTTTCGGTTGTAGGGTCTCTGACCCATAGATTAGTGAGTCATTAGTTTCCTTTCACTCTTTCGAGATTGATTGAGTTGGCGAGTTGTACTCTTTGTATTATTTCTTTTTAGCCTAGCGTATGTGCGGGTCCAATACGTTGATCTTAGTCTCTTTTATGAATTACTCATTAACAAAAAAAATACTTGATCAGTGCAAGTTAGAGCTGGATATCCACATTATACAATATATTACATTCAAACCAAAAATTGAAAAAGAGGAATATATAACATAATGCTTGTTCTTGCAGCCAAAAATATATAACCAAATGCGTAAATGTTGTTTTCAATTCAAAATAATATGTGCTCCAACTGTGTGATTTGCAAAAAAGAAAAGAAAAAAGGATCATATTCTTCCTCGATCTAGAGCATGATCAATATTAACTCAAGTTTTTACTATACAAAATGCTCCAATTTGTTTGATATTTGTTGTTAACCAAATCTACCATACAGCTATAAATTAAACATACCTCTAGAGTCCTAGATGGCTTAGATAATTTTAGCCAAGGTTGTAATATACATTGTAGTCATTCATATTTGTGTTTACATTGTAGCAAGGTTGTAAATTGTAATATATACATTGGCCGGCATGGAGTTCCAAAATGTGGTCCGCATTTAGGTAGTTGAGGTCGCTTGTGTGACAATGAGAGGGGTTTTCAGTGGTGATGGCGAGTGGCGACAGCCGCTGAGCAGTGGAGGAGGGGGCTTGCTTTGTTCTTTTTGTTGGGTACCCGGAGCCCCGATAAGCTCCGACTCTGGCTACGCCCTAGAACTCGTATGTGAGGGCAGTAAGAGAGTATGCATACTTTGCCTTTCTGCTGTGAATGTAACTCACACGGTGTGAGAGTGGAAGATGACCAAGATGTAGCCAAAAGAAGAGGAAAGGAACTTTCAAAAGTTTCTCAGAAATGTTGAGGTATTTAGTAATTTAGAACAAGAGTAAAATAATAATAATAATAATAATAATAATAATAATAAATAATACACAATTAATGATGCTACTCTCATTTGGAGGTTTGATCTCTTTGTAGCAAAAGATACAGACTTTAAAAGGCTGCTCATTCATCTCCCCTTTAGCACTGTTATAATCATTACTATTTTGTAGTCTTGTTAGTTGTTACTTCAATATGAAGTACTTATTTATGAGTGTGTGTGTGTATATATGTATTGTACAAAGACCATGAGTGAGATATTTTTTTTGGTTATTCGATAAGGGAAGGGAATTGCAAACGATAGTAACGAGGACAACCTAAGCTAAGGGGCGCAAAATTGCAGGCCAAGAAGCAGATCATGGTACCAAATTTAAAATTGCTGCTAGTTGTACGTGAGCTACACACAAATGGCAATGGGTGATATATTGTCTAGGAAGTTAGTTTCCTAAGGAATATAGGAGAAAATTAAATCACTTTGATCTGTCTAGCAAGTTGTTTGATATCTCTAATGATGGACTTTTAGGTACTAAGAAACTTTACGTAATATTGTTCACGCAGTGAATAAAAAGTTCGGAATCTCTTTCTGCTCGAATACTCTCATGGTTCACGAGAAAACCTCGACAAACGCTCTTTGTTTATGAGGGCACAACATTCGCCAGGAGAACATTAGTACGCAACGAAGTTGTGCTATGAACAGATTCCCAAGAGTAAGATCAGATCAGGGGGACATTTCCTTTGTGCCGTCGTGAGAATGAAAGCAAAGGAAAGAAGAATAGGCAGGTGGATGGAGATATAAAAGAAGAGTGATCTGAGTTGGAAGATTTGATTTGCGAGAGCTAATTAGGGAAGCCACATGGGAAATGCTAAAGGTCCCCAAATGCACGTGAGAGCCCTTTTGAGTGTCACAACATTGTGGGAGGGTCACACCCAGCTCATTAGCTTCTCTTCACGGTCACACACACATATGCTAGGACCACCAAAGAACAAAATGTTGCATACTTGGCTTGCTATTGCTTTCTGCTGAAACCTCCAAGAGAGGAAAAAAATGAGTGAGCAATGACCACCCATTTCATTCACGTTTGTTTCTTGGCTTCTACTCTTTTTCAACTCCGGGTGCATTTGGCTTTTTTTGGCGGAATAACGAACTGAATCGTTCCACCTTTCCGATACCTAGTTCAGCCATATGTTTCTGTTTTAATATTTATTTTCCTGGACATCGTTGATGTTTACAACGTATGATTATGCTGCTTTGGACCTATTAGATGTTTTGCTAGACATCGGACCACCTGCTCGATGTTTTATTTCATCAAGTCGAGCAGACAAAAGTTTATTCACAATCCAAACCTGAAATGTATAGAACACATAACTGAGCTATGTAATGTTTTTCTTTTCTCTGTAAAACTACGTATATGTATAAATAACTAACTAAACAAAAGCGGAAAAATAACCTCACTTTTGTTAGTTGTATACTTATATTCTATTAGTTTGACCATTATTGAGTCAGCATTAAGATCATTGACCTCCACTTATGCATCCATATGAAGCGTACCTAGCCTGCCTAGAGTTGCTACCTAAAGTTTTACTCGTTGCATTGACAATAAAATGACCCCTAACTTTTATTGTATGAGAAGTATAGGAAAAAAAAAATCACTATCAGTACCTAGACTCTGGTGGTAAGATCAATGTGGTACTCAAACTCACAAAACTGTCAATGTGATACGCAGACTCTTATTTTGCTATTAATGACGTACTTCCGTCAAATTTATTTCACGGTTCCATTACAAAAGTGACGCGGCACACCTTGTGGGAATAAAAAATATATTTTTTTCACCATCAGTACATGAACTCTAGTAGCAATGTCAATGTGGTACCCAAACTCACAAAACTGTCAATGTGGTACCCAAACTCACAAAACTATCAATGTGATACCCAGACTCATATTTGATATCAATGACGTACTTTCCGTCAAATTTCTTTGATGACTCTGTTAAAGAAGTGACGTGACACACCTGATGGGAATAAAAAGTCCCTCTTTTAATTAACCACAAACCTAAATTAATATTTTTTCTTTATTTCTCTTTCATCTCCTCATTCTATTTCACTCTCTTTATTTCACCCCCAATTCCTCACCTACATTAATATCTTCAATGACTTCCTCTCCCTTCCAAACGTCACTATTTTGGCCTCGAATCACAATCAGGTTTCCCATAACCAAAATAATGTCATCACTTGACGGCGCTCCGTGAGAGCCAAACATTTTTTGGTGTTTTTTGAATGCAGGAGAAGATCATGAGAGTGCCTTATGGGGAAGACCACGCCTTTTTCAAGTACTCATTGTTTCTCGTGTTTTGCAATCGGATCCTAACGTCGGCTATCTCGGCCGGAGATTTGATTTGAAGGAAATGAAAATTACCTTGGTTGATGGTTTGCAAAATACCGAGTCTTGTTGATGGTTCTTTGAGATTCAAGAGATTGTTGGGCTCTCGCGGAGTGCCGTCGAGTGATGACATCGTTTCAGTCACGGGAAACCAGATTGTGATTCGAGGCCAAAACGGTGACGTTTGGAAGGGAGAGGAAGTCACCGGAGATATTAATGTAGGTGGGGAATTGAGGGTAAAATAGAGAGAGAGAGAGAGAGAGAGAGTGAAATAGAGTGAGGAGATGAAAGAGAAATAAAAAAATAAAAGAAATAAAATAAAAAGAATTAATTTAAGTCAGTGGTTAATTAAAAGAGGGAATTTTTTTATTCCCACCAGATGTGTCCATGTAATTTTTTTAACAAAGTTGTCAAAGCAATTTGACGAAATTACGTCGTTGATAGAAAAATAAGAGTTTGAATATCACATTGATAATTTTGTGAGTTTGGGTACCACATTGACCTTGTCATTAGAGTTCAGGTACTAATAATGAAAAATATGACATTTTTTATTCGGACAAGGTATGCCACGTCACTTTTTTAACGGAGCCGTCAAACAAAATTTGACGGAAGTACGTCGTTGATAGCAAAATAAGAGTCTGGGTATCACATTGATAATTTTGTGAGTCTGGGTACCACATTGACCTTACTGATGGTTGCTCGATTACTCGACATCAATATTTAACCCTGAACACATCATTAGTAGTATAAAGCAAGAGGGTATCGTTCACAAACCGGGGATCCAGCCAGGGCTTAGGATCACAATACTTAACACGAATTCATAAAGATATACATGGTTGATATAGGTTTCGGATTGAATCATAAAATCAGTAAATAAAACCTAAACTAATATATACATGTGATCAACCAACCAACACATAAACAATCACCAAAAAAATCATGTAAGAACAAAGACCATCAAATTCCCTTCTCATTCATGTTTATGCCGTAGGTATCAAGATTCCACACTAAGTTCGATCATGCATCAAGTTCCTACTTGGTTCCTAACACATGGATACATTCGAGCTTAACTACTTGTCTTGCTACGAAATCTAACATACCAATTCATCATGCAATTACATATCACATAGAGAAATCAACATGTTTAAGTACCTATCCACTGCCGAACTTAGAATCAAAAATCGGTGAAAAACCAAAGAACAATTACTCCACTACTTGTATCATAATCGTACTAACTTTGAATGATTAACATATGCAACATCAACTACTTGTCTTAATCACACATGCAATATAAGAACACATCGAAATTTGATTAAGAACATAGAACAATAACTCACGGCATCAAAACAGAAATCATTGAAAGAAAATCGAAATCTTTAATTATTACACAATTCGAAAGAACAACTATCTCATAGACAAGATTAAATTGAACTTTAACAAAACAAAAACAGAAATCATCCAAGAACAAGAAAACATAAAAACCCGAAATAAGACATGAAGATCATAGAGTTACACTTT
Source organism: Argentina anserina (assembly GCF_933775445.1). Lineage (NCBI taxonomy): Eukaryota > Viridiplantae > Streptophyta > Magnoliopsida > Rosales > Rosaceae > Argentina > Argentina anserina. Next base: position 7,445,555 of record NC_065873.1, on the reverse strand, counting down.
GAAATATTCCTACGGGGTTTATTTCAAGCAAACGCAGATCCTAGGCTACTTGCTTCGAATCCAAAGGGTGAAAAAGGAAGAATTTCGGTTTTAGGATTTCTTGGAGGATGGAAGAGTATTTCGGCAGAGCTATGGCTTGTGCTTTGTGTGCAAGGTTGATGATGAAAATATGGAGAGGCCGAGCCTCTATATATAGGAGTCTAGGAAGCCTTCTTGCCGTGCCATAAGGAGATAGAAACTAATTGGGAAACTGAAATCCTCTTTGTTATGGATTTGATTTATGTACTCCATATCCAACTTGATGTAGGAAACCAAGTCCAATAGGGAGATCACTTAAGGGCTGCACGGCAACAATCTTGGTCCAACTAGGAGTAGCTAGGCCGGCCTCCTATTCTCCTTCTTCAACTCGAATATGATTTCCTTGTTCAACTAGGAATGCAACTCGGCAACTCTTTTTTCTTTCCAAATATGATTTGTCTTTCCTGAAAAGAAATCGTCGATTAAGGAATAGGAAAGAATGAAAATAGGAAAGTAGAGTCCTAGTCGAGTAAGGAATCCTAGCTCAATAAGGAGTTCTAACACTTAGCACAATTTCATCATCAATTCATTCAAAATTCGAAATAGCTCTCCTTAGAACATACATATGAAAAATATGAAACTAAAACAACTAAATAAGAAGTAACAAAGCATAAGAATATTGCATATATACATTAAGAACGTCACATTGTGTTCCTATCACTTACCACCAGAATTTAGGTATTGATAGTAATTTTTCTTTGAAAAAAAATTATAGAGAAGCAACTCTAGGGTTCTCAACGAACAAATCAAACACTACGGCAAGATTATCTTGAACCGGGACACAATTACACTCCAAATGGCATAGGAGGGGAGAGAGTGATCAACAACAACAACATCAAAGACAAAGTTAGCCTGCTAAAAATCAACTTAAAGAAACATCTTGAAATGAGCTTTTTAAGACTAAAACAACACGAACAACAGATTTTAGCTTCCAAAGGATTGAGCAAACTCCACGAACCCAAAATTTTGACACCTTGAATTTCTTGATGTATAAATTACCAGAGCTCTGAGCAATAACGAGCTGCCGCAAATGTTACTTAGCTGCAGTGTTTCACCATAAGGAGCCTGCGGATCATGTGAAAAAGACGAAAGTGGCCCCACCGGAAGATCAAAATGACTTGCCATCGTCATGTCGGCTTTCCAAATCTGTCGTGTAAGGTGGGAGAGGTAAAGAAAGCCCATCACATGGGAAAGTATCCTAAATCTTCACCGCCCAGAACCCACCGCGTGTGGACACGCACTTGTCTTTGGACTATCCATGCGACTAGGTAATAAATTAATAATCCCCCATGTTGGTAGTTAAAAATTCACAATTATTTTCTCATCCCAAAAAGGAGTGCTTGTCACATCTTCCATAAATTTTCTACGTGCATAAATCAATTAATATAAAACCAGTTTGGTCGGAGCAAAACAAGAAACCAGGTGAGAGCAAATCTTATCTTCTAGTGAAATCTACTTCAAAATTAAGATGATCACATGATTCATGTCTATTTAATATTACATGTAAAATTATATAAATGCATATTGGAGGCAGCATAGAGTGATTTACCACAAAAAATATAATGTGCAACGATTATCATTTCAACATTTTTTTGTTTCCTCATGTTTTTATCCTTAATTAAACTAAAATTTCTTAGTATACCGTATTAACAAATTTGTATCTATTCTGTAAAATGAGCAGTTCTAGAACTGTTTCTAAATCTCTAAATAATGTTCTGAAATAAGAAACATGTCAAGTACTCATGACTCCACAAGTCTTTTGTTAAGAATTTCTTATTATTACGACTGATTTGTTTCATTAAACTGTTAATGGCTCTGTCATAAAAAAAATTGTATATTTTACTAACACAACACGATTCTAACATGATTAACATCTAGTTTTTTATATGTAAAAAAATGATACAAAATATTAATGAATAATGATCACTGAAGTTGAGCACTCAACAGATCAATTGTATGCTCGGCTGGGTAGCACACAGTCCACAAACACAGTAGCTGTTACTGTGGTGACAGAGTCACATTTGTACTCTTCTTGGCAAATGTACACCTAAGCCGTATAACTAAATTTTTGCCAAATGTACACATTATTGCATTGAAACTAGTTCGATTGGGTACTTCCCTTTCCTCCTCCCTAAATTGCTCATAGCCAATATTTTAGGCCATCCGAATATTTTTGCCACTTGCAGCTTCATGTACCCGGTTCCCCACTCAACTTGACGTTTCATGCATTATGTAATTAGACTCCCAACAGAGGAACGCATTAGTTACAACCACTCACATTAAACTAGCATTCATTGTAGTAAAACACACCCTAAATAGATTCGTTCAACAACCTTAATCAACTTCTAAACCATGATTATATCGACAAAAAAAAGGCCATTACACTATTTTGATTCTCTCTGAATTCAAAATAAAAGCTAATCAAACTCAATACCTCGGTTTGATTCTAATCTTGATTCCCAACTCCAAATTGCTTAAAATAATTGTAAGAACTCGTTTTACTATCTAATTTTAGAAGAAAAAAATACTAAAACTGGTGCCCATCTTTAGTATCAGTATGAAATTTTTATGCGTGAAGTGCCCTCTAATTAGTAAGTGTAAGAGTATTTTAAGTTCTCGCGCTTGTAATATAGAATTTTATATTTTATCGGGTTAATTTCATACAAATCAATATGAATAGCGATCAGATGAGTGCGTTAGGGAGTTAGCGTAACTGTGTCTCAATAATTTTTTGAAATATTTTAAAATCAAATAAAAAAATGATAGTATTATTGGCGTTTTGTAAAATCGTCCCAATCGGCGGCCGGTGTTCTTCCCGCTCTCTGGCAAACGTCCAGTTTTTCAAAGTGAACTTTGTTCTCTTGCAAGCGCGGGTGCTTCCACTCAATTTAAACCACCCTGCCACGTCACCCTCCCCCTCCAGTAATTAATTTATTTTCAAATTCCAAATATCCACACAGCATCACACTCGCTCTCTCCACTCCCCCACCTCACCGCTTATTAGTCCCCCTCTCTCTCTCTCTCTCTGCATCTCACTTTGCCTTAAAGAAGACGAAACCATCTCCATCCTTCTCTCTCTGATACTCACAGAGAGAACCAGAAGAAGAAGAAGAGCTTCGCACTCACACTCTGAGTCATAGCTTCAGTAACAAACAAGCAGTGCCAGTGTGTGAATTTATATATAAATAAAGCTGCACCACTCTTCTCTTCGCTTTCTTTCGCCTCCCACCTCCCTCACAAAACCATGTGACTCCCTCTGACATTATTCCCTTCTTCTTCTTCTTCTTCTTAGATTTGTTTTTGTTCGCTTATAGTCTATTCGTTCTTCCACCGAGTCAGCCGAGCGAGTTGACTCACTTGGATGGCCTCTTCCTCCTCCAGAGCAAGGAGCAGCTCGCCGTTCTCGTCCTACCGCAAGCCTTCTAGTCCTTACTCCTCTACCTCCTCCACCTCCTCCGCCCGCGCCGCCCTCATCCCGCGCTCCTGCTCCAGCTCCGCCACCTCGTTTTACGGCTCCGGAGGCGGACTCGGTCCCCGATCCGCCACGCCGAGCCGCTCCCGCTCCGAATCAATGTACCAAGGCTCCCGCTCCTTCGGCGGCGTCTCGCCGGTCGGGTTCGCCGCCGACGAGCTCATGGCCGAGGCGGTGGACGCACCGAGGTCCGGGGATAGTATCTCGGTCACGATTCGGTTTCGGCCGCTCAGGTAATTTCGGTTAGATCCGCGGGGCAAGATCGGATCTACGGAGTTTGCGGTGGGGGGAATTTGAATCGTTTGATCTTAGGGGTTTTGAGGTAATGTGATTGAAATTTTTGGGGGTTTTGGTTTGCAGCGAGAGGGAGTATCATAGAGGCGATGAGGTCACTTGGTATGCTGATGGTGATAAGATCGTGCGCAATGTGTACAATCCGCTTACGGCTTATGCATTCGGTAAGTATGAATTTGAAATTTTATTTCGGATGCTGATTAATGTGAAAATGCACAAGTAAGAATGGCTAGTAATTAATGCGGTGGAGTCGATTTTGATGTTAGTTGGATTTGAGGATTGTTTTTGTTGGAATTGCAGATAAAGTTTTCGGAGAGGATACGATTTCGCAGGAGGTGTATGAGGTTGCTGCCAAACCTGTGGTCAAAGCTGCCATGGAAGGTGTCAATGGTATGACATAACTGCGTTTTCAGTTATATTCTACAAATTTTAAACAGAACTCTGCGTGTTGGGAATGTCTGTTTTAGTTGGAAAAGCTGAATCGATTAATTGCATTCAGTTTTGTTAGTAAAGTTTCCATTTCTAATCACTTGGTTGCTATTTCGCAGGCACTGTTTTCGCCTATGGTGTGACAAGTAGTGGAAAGACACACACTATGCATGTAAGTGTCACTGTGTTTTCTTGGTTTTGCTAAGGGGCTAATCCATAGCATGCGTTCATGATACTGTTGTGATTGTTCTACATCTTGACATTGGATAAGAAGAGTTTTGGGAGCTAGTGATCTTAGATGTTGCTGTACTCATTTTTTCTTTGATAATGCATGTAAGTGTCACTGTGTTTTCTTGGTTTTGCTAAGGGGCTAATCCATAGCATGCGTTCATGATACTGTTGTGATTGTTCTACATCTTGACATTGGATAAGAAGAGTTTTGGGAGCTAGTGATCTTAGATGTTGCTGTACTCATTTTTTCTTTGATAATGCAGTACAATCCTATGTCTTAACTAAACCTTAATAACATCTGTTTAATGTGAATACTAGTTTTTTGTATGAATAATGATTGCACAAAATAGTTGTTAAATTTGGAAAACGGTGAAATTTAAGTTTTTGCAAAATAATAGTGAAGAAATGGTAATGCTGACTGAAATGAAAACGGTAGCAAGATATTTGATATTTCAATGCTGTCCTCCATACTAGCTCATGTTTAAAACTCTCTACAAAGTCTATTACACAGCAGAACCCTGATTATTAAACTATTGGTAGAATCATTTTAATCCAATTCTCTGAGGATCTGAAGTCAATTGGTAGTTTTTGTTGCAAGTTCTTTCACCATACCTTATCTTTCTTGTTCCTGTAGTAAGAGCTTAGTATAAAAATTGTGTTTCCCTTTCATTCACCATGGATAATGCAATATCCTTGGACTATAGTTTATTTGTCTCATTTGTTTTCTACAGGGAGATCAAAACGCTCCAGGTGTTATACCATTGGCCATAAAAGATGTATTCAGTATGATCCAGGATGTAAGTTTTTGTTTATTTAATTATGATGTTAGATCACTTAGATGCTGTAAATGTTGCCATTTTTTTCATCATACACACAATTGTCTCTACACCATCTCTGTGTTTTCCTTTTTGCATGTTCTAGAGAAGCAATTATGTACCATCTTTGGAATTATGATTTACACCATATTAATTTTGATTGTGAAATGCTTTGAGCAAATTATGGATGGTAATTTACTTAATCATATATGTGGTTCTTCTTTGGAATCTGTGATGTTCTTGTACTGGCATAATAACCTAACAGACATGAGTTTCACCCATCACTTTCTGTGATTTTGTTCAGTTTGTATTTGTTTCTTGCTGCTTACTGCTTAAATAAGTAGATTTTATCACTGCTTACTGCTTAAATAACTGGTTTTGTTTTTACTGATGAAAGACCGGCTTGATTTGCATGTTGTTAATTGATAGACTGATAGTATAACTTCGATTTCAGACCCCAGGAAGGGAGTTTTTACTTCGTGTCTCATATCTTGAGATCTACAATGAGGTCAGTCTTATATGCTTGCGATCATTTTATCTTTATATTCATGATCTGTGTTCTTCTTTTTGACTGATATCTCTTTATATTGGTGTTTATCCTTATTGTTTTCGGGTAATTGATTTTGGTGCCCTTTTTTGCATATGTATTCAGGTGATAAATGACTTGCTTGATCCAACAGGTCAAAATTTGCGTGTTAGAGAAGATTCACAGGTTTGCAATTTTTCTTTATTGAAATTCATACTTCGTTATTCTAACATCATTGATTTATTTTGTTTCTAAAGGCCTTTATCGTTATTCATCTGCTCTCTGTTTGTTTTAACTTTTTCTTCATGCCTTTTGCTTTACTGCATGCACATAAAATATATTTAGGCAGCATCAATTATGTTTGCTTGTTGCCCTTGCCCCCCTCTCCCTCCTCCTTCTCTGGTGGACTGGTTATAGTAATAGCTGATATGCTTTATTTCTCTTTGGTTACAAACTTACAATAATGCTTGGATTTTCAGGGTACCTATGTGGAGGGTATAAAAGAAGAAGTAGTTCTGTCTCCTGGGCACGCACTTTCGTTTATTGCTGCTGGAGAAGGTATATGTCATGATGGCTTTGGTTGTATTTACATTTTCTTTTTCATCCATCAGGTTATTTGCTCAAACGGATTCACTGTTCAAATTTTGTTGACTCGCATTTTTTGTTCTTGTATGGTAATCCCAGAGCATCGTCATGTTGGGTCTAACAATTATAATCTGTTCAGTAGTAGAAGCCACACCATATTTACTCTGGTAAATATTCTTCATAAATTAAATTTTGAACTGATACGATTGTAATGAGATGCCAATTATTCCATCTATATATATGTCAGTTGCTGCTAAGTTGTTAACTCTTATGCATTTGCAGATGATTGAAAGTAGTGCCCATGGTGATGAATATGATGGAGTTATCTTCTCTCAACTTGTATGGTTAAGATGCTTAACATTCCTAAATATCAGATTGTCTCTGTGTATCCATGTGTGTTTCACCTAAATGTCTTGTTTATTTCTGTTCTTCAGAACTTGATCGATCTAGCTGGATCTGAGAGCTCGAAAACTGAAACAACTGGACTAAGAAGAAAGGAAGGATCTTACATAAATAAGAGTCTTTTAACTCTTGGAACTGTATGCGCCAATCCTTTTAAGTACTTTCTAGCTTCATAGCAGTGCGTTATTTCTTTAGTCACATATGTATGGAATTACAAAAGCTTATATGCACTCAAATATATGTAACTTTTTTGGATACCATTTTTGTTTTGGGAATATCATAGCCGATGCACTTTCCATTTTTAGCAGGGGTGAACTTTACATCTTATATTGTTTAATGGTCACTATGTATATGAGCAAAAGAGAAAGCAGATATGAAGGAATAAACCCTGATTATGGTCACTCTAATTTTATGAATCAGTTTGATGTTTCAACTAATAAATCATGAAAATGTTTATGTTTTTAACTTTGTTTGGTTTCAATGCAGGTAATTGGGAAGCTGAGTGAGGGAAAGGCATCCCATGTTCCATATCGAGATTCTAAGCTCACCCGCCTTCTACAATCTTCACTAAGTGGGCACGGGCATGTTTCAGTGAGTTTCAGATGCTACATTTGTTTTCCCGCATTGATTTGTTACTGTAAATCATGTAATTTAAAAAATGAGACATTCATCCATGATTTAATGTCTATTTATGTGCTTTTGAATCAAGAATTCCTGAAAATATTTATGTAGTTGAGTTTTTTAAACTTTGCTTCCTTTTGTGCTATCATTGTATTATTTTTCAGCTTATTTGCACGGTTACTCCTGCATCAAGTAGCATGGAAGAAACCCATAATACATTGAAGTTCGCAAACAGAGCAAAGCGAGTGGAAATCTACGCATCACGTAATAAGGTGGGCTACAATTATTGTTTCAAAATCGACTCAATATTAAACACATATGTAGCTAAACATTCCTGTGTTCTCTGTTTTCGTTTTCTAAATTATTTCTAGCAGATTATAGATGAGAAGTCATTAATTAAGAAGTACCAAAGAGAAATTTCAGTCCTTAAAGAAGAGCTTGATCAGCTGAGGAAGGGGATGCTTGTTGGTATCAGTCACGAGGAAATTATCACTTTAAAGCAGAAGGTTTTCTTCTCAAACATTTCAATTTCGCTTGATTTTGAGATGGCTTAATATTATTTCATGATTAAGATTTACCTATATTGTCTGCTATTTTCTAACTAGTTGGAAGAGGGCCAAGTCAAAATGCAATCAAGATTGGAGGAAGAAGAGGAAGCAAAGGCTGCTCTTATGAGTAGAATTCAGAGGCTGACGAAGCTAATTCTTGTCTCATCAAAAAATACAATTCCCGGATGTCTGAGTGATATTCCCACCCACCAACGGCATTATTCTGTTGGGGAGGACGATGTGAGTAACTTGCTGAACTAAAGTTGCAAAAGAAGCATTTTATCTGCTTTTGTCTTTTCTTCCTTCGTTTTATCCTATTATGTTAAGCCTTGAATGCTGGTTATTACTGTTATTTCCTCATGAGACAAGAATGATAAGGGGATGCCGGTGCATGTTTATGCCACTGTTGGTGTCTTAATTTTAAAACTGAATACAGGATTTGCCTTCCTCTCACATATTTAATCTGCATTTTCTTTTTCTTTTTCTGTTACTTTATCTGTCCATTCTATCACCCTCTACAAATTTATACTGTTATCAACACTAGTTCCCTCAGAGGAAAATCATAAAGAGAGTTGTTAACCATTGTGGAATTTCTCTTTCAGAAACTGGAAGTAGTGCGAGACGGGTCCTTGTTAATAGAAAGTGAGAATAAGGACTCACCTTCTTCTGCTTCTGGTGTCCCATCGGATCTGTCGTATGATATCAGACATAAAAGATCTTCCAGTAGGTGGAATGAAGAGCTCTCACCAGCTGGCAGTACAATTACAGACTTAACTCACGCCGGGGAAGTTATCAGTGGTTCAAAACTGACAACAGTAAGTTCTACTTTATTTATCTCTTGTTCTCATTACTTTGGCCAAGTGTTACTAATAATTTCAACAGTAAGTTCGGAACTTATCACTGTATAAATCTTTAATTACTTTTGCTAAGTGTTATTAATAATTTCAATTATGTTTTAAGACATTAGTATGTGTTCTCATAGAATATTAACAAGTTCTATGATTCAATTATGTTTGCTTTATTAATTTTTATTATATGTATATAGGGAGGGATGACAATGACAGATCATAGAGATCTGCTTGTCGAGCAAGTAAAGATGCTTGCTGGAGAGATAGCACTTGGCACCAGCACCTTGAAGCGAATGATGGAGCAGTCAGCAAATGACCCTGATAGCTCCAAAGTTCAAGTAAAATTTTCATTCATTGTAGCCAAAGCTTATCCTGTGCCGTTATATTTATAAGTGTTATTTATTGCCCCTTTACACATTATTTGATAATCAGATATGCAATCTTTTTCCATGCATTACAATGCAGCATTCTGCTATCTAGAAAATTTACTAGTTGAAAGTTTCATTACGCAGCTGACGTGTATGTACTTAAAAATGTCCTTGATTATATAACTACACTTGCCTACAGATTGAGAACTTGGAACATGATATCCACGAAAAGAGAAGACAGATGAGGATTTTAGAACAGCGCATCAATGAAAGTGGTGAGGCGTCAGTCTCAAATGCAACATTGGTTGAGATGCAGCAGGTTGTTCTATGTTCTCAATTCATTATTTCATGTGGTTTTAGTTACCCCATGTGACTGTGTCTTACTTTGCGCAAGCTGAATTTTTGTTTTAATTGCAACAGACAGTTAATAGACTGATGACACAATGCGATGAGAAGGGGTTTGAGTTGGAAGTGAGTGCTTACATTATCTTATTCCCTTTTTTTATCTAGTGGTGTTTGATGAACCCTAAATGATAGGTGATAACATAATATTCCATAATGGTAATTGAAATTTATTCCTTTAAATATAATTCATGCAGATAAAATCGGCAGACAATCGTATTCTTCAGGAGCAATTACAAAATAAGGTTAGAATATCATTCCATCTAGCTTTGTCCTTTATTTCATGTGCTATATATTTATATGTGTTTGTGTGTAATAATATCTTTTGTTCTTTTCAGTGTGCAGAGAACTTGGAATTGCAAGAGAAAGTCAATCAGTTGGAGCGCCGCTTAGCTTCAGTGCCTGGTGAGAAATCATCAGCGTCGTCTGAGTATGGTGTATCTGAAGAGTATGTTGATGAATTGAGAAAGAAAATCCAGTCTCAGGTGATTGCTGATCTTTCTTAGCTTCTGAATTTGTATATCCTAGATTGCTGGTACTCTCTTCCTGTAGTGATATTCTGCCCAAGTAACAAGAGTTGCGCTTTCTATTTTGCATTAGTTTATTGTTCATGCTTCTTGTGAGCTTTCATGTAGACATTGCTGTCATTCATGCCAATAGCAGCTGTTAAGAACATGCAATCCCTAGATTTGTATATCATTTTCATTTTGGGTAAAGGTTATATTTATCTTTAGGATTTTTTTTGCTTCTAGGGGATTATTATTGATACTCCCCATATAACAAACAATCCTTTTGAACTTTTCATGTGAGTGTAACTAATTGGAGTGTAGATTGACATTGGGACTGTTAATAACTCCCCTTATCTTTTGTGTTTGAAAATGTTCTTGTACTAATACAAGAGGTAGCTTCCATTTCAAAGTAGTCTTTAACTAATTCATGCTTTTGTTATAGGAAATTGAGAATGAAAGACTAAAGCTGGAGCACGTTCAGTTTTCAGAGGAGAATAGTGGGTTACATGTGCAAAATCAAAAACTGGCTGAAGAATCTTCTTATGCTAAGGAACTGGCATCTGCTGCTGCTGTTGAGTTGAAAAATTTGGCCGGTGAAGTGACAAAACTTTCATTACAGAATGCCAAACTAGAGAAAGAGTTGTTAGCTGCTCGTGAGCAAGCCAATAATTCTAGAAGTTCTAACATGTATGCTGGTAATGGCGTTAACCGCAAGTACAATGATGGACTAAGACCTGGGAGAAAAGGGAGACTTTCTGGTCGTGGTAATGATATCCTGTCCGATGACTTTGAGTCATGGAATCTTGATTCTGATGACTTAAGGATGGAACTCCAGGCTAGAAAGCAGCGAGAGGCAGCTCTTGAGGCAGCTCTGTCTGAAAAGGAATTTGTAGAGGAGGAATATAGGAAAAAGGTTGAAGATGCAAAGAAAAGAGAAGAAGCTCTTGAAAACGACTTGGCAAACATGTGGGTTCTGGTTGCAAAATTAAAGAAAGAAGGTGGAGCTGTCCCTGAGACAACAACAGAAGAAAGACACAATGATTCCATGGAAAACAATAATGGTTTTAAAGTAATTGATAGTGAAAGTAATACTATCCACAAAGAGAGACAACCATTGGATGTTTCAAAACCAGCTACTGATGGAATTCGCACAGAAGAACCCCTTGTTCTTCGCCTCAAGGTAAAACTTAGTGTGCACTATCTTTTGACTGTAGTGTGCCAGACTTGTTTTGTCATTCCTTTGAGTCAAAAATGGCACACCCCTGGCATATAATGGGTGGTGTAGCATAAAAGAATAAAGAAAGAGAATTAAGCGAGTGTTTGCAAATTGTGAAGGATTGGAGTACTTAAGAGTTTAGAAGGTTGTGTTATATATAGATATTTCTTTCATGTTTTCAGGCTCGAATGCAAGAGATGAAGGAAAAAGAGCTCAAACACCAGGGAAATGGTGATGCCAATTCCCATTTCTGTAAAGTTTGCTTTGAAGCGCCAACTGCAGCAATTCTATTGCCTTGCCGGCATTTTTGTTGTAAGTGAATTTGAACTTCTATGTAAAGAAGCTCTCAGCTCTTTCCACTTGTGATTCTAATGGTAACTATGATATACGTCTTTTGCAGTATGTAAACCATGCTCACTTGCTTGTTCCGAGTGCCCAATATGTCGTACAAAGATTGCAGATAGGCTTTTTGCATTTACTTCATGACATTGTTATATGCTTCAACTAAAGGTAACAGCATTCTTTTTCTTGTTATTTATCAAATTGGTTGTATGAGTTTGAAATGGTGACAGTATAACTTGTGTTACTTATGTGGGTTAGGATTGCTTTGACTAGTTGGTTGGTTTAGTACTTTATATGGATAATAAGTCATTTTCTTTTCTTTGTTGAAAGGATGGATGAGCAGTCATACTGTAGTTTACATGGGTATTTTACATTTTGTATTTTCACATTTATTTTGCAGGGCTTTGTCATCATTTGCCGGCTTGCTATTTTCCTTTATATAGGGGGTGCAATTCTTTAATTAGTTTGGTTGTACGTAAGTGTGACTGTCCGAAAGGTATATTATACGTTGTTCTCTCTAGGGGGCTGTAAAATAAGAGGGTACAGAACTGGGAAAAAGAAACCGGCACATTTGGGAGTATGAGATGCAGGATAATGCGTTGTTTCTTCAGCATGCAGCAAGATGTTGTGATTGGTGTTATATTGTTACTTTGCCGTGTATAGAACAATGTATGCTTAAGAAGCAATGCTCCATCCATTTCTGCAATATCAATTCATTACTTCTCTTTTTATTGACTTGTACATTTTTTTTTTTGCGGTAAACAAAAGTTGTGTGAGTTCAACTTTTTAACATTTTAGAGATGTTAAAAGTTGAAACCATATGTAAGCTTTTCTTCTTTCACTTGGCAATTGTACATAGTTTGAACTGTAAAGCGGGACTTCATAAATCTGTTCCAGAGTTCTGCATTTTGTGTAAATGTAGTGTGCCTTAAAAGGTATTCATACTGTTAGAAGAATTTGCCTTTCTTTCTTTGGCGTTCTTTTCTTCTAGAAATTGTAGGCTCGACCTCTTCTTTTCCGTGATAGAGAATACTACTATAACGTTGTAGGCAATTTCACTTGCTAAACTGCTTACCTACTCGGTTGTTTGAAACAAAGTTGTGAACTGCTCTTGGTCCTTGACTTTTGCAGCTCCAGTAGCCGTGTAAAAAGAAGGCTTCATTGTTGGCATGTAGTTTCCAAAGGGACAGTGATAGCTACTCTCCATCTTCTCCAACTCTTTAACCTGAAACGAGTCTGAGAGAAGGCCACAACTCAGAGTGAAGATTATTGATGGTGTGCAGTCTCGCTCAGGTAATAAGTATTTCCAGTGCGCAATTGCTAGAGTTTAGATGCGGGTTGGTTCATAAACACCTTGTGCTCAACTTTCCGTTGAATCTAATTGACTAGTGTGCTCACCTGTTGTTGGATTCATTGGTGAAAAGCAATTGCCATGCTCGATCTCTTAGACCTTGGATTTACATCCAATGACTGCACATGAGCAAATTGACTACCAGAATATGTCTTTACGGTACGAATACGCAAAGTCCATACTTTATACCTCCTACTTAGTTCTCCTTTCTACAGCCAAAGAAATACTCTTTCTTTTAGGTACACATCTATATGAGATAACAACCGTGATACTCCCATAACTTATTATCCAGGCACCCAATATCACATCAAAGCTTGAACGAAATGTCATACAATTTTCAAGATTCAGAAAAAGAAAAGAAAAAACTGAACTCCGATCCTTATATAATAGTGCTATGAGTCTCAATGGCCCCTCTAGCTGTAGTTCTTGGTAGATGGGATTGAGGTGAAACAACAGGCAATATCACATGTTCCTATGAAGTCTTCCTTCACTAAACATGTCAGAAACTCCAACTCATTTTACTAATATTTTTCCCAACTCCATCACTCCTTCCCAATTCTTGTGTTACAAGATGGGTCCTAATATTATCACATATCTGAGTATCTCATACGTGAATTAATGTGATAGCTTTGGGAACTTAGGAAACAATAGTTGGACTCATAATCATTTTCTAACAAGTATAACTATCGTTTCCCAGATGCAATATGCCTGCAAAACTGATCTTGTTAGCTCTCTACAAGTAAGGTGCACTTCCAACCTCATAGAAGCTATCAAAATCAAATGAAGCATCAAGAAGGTCCTCCACACGCCACTCGGTGATCTGATTTCCCATCAAGTACTCAGACATGCTGTTCGTCGAAATTACTGAACCATTGTCGCTGATAGAACAATTATGCTCTACCTTACACGATGAGGTTTGTTCATTGGATCCTGTTCTAGGTCTCTTTGTCGATGACTTGGAGTCTACTCTTGCATGGTCAGTACTGCTGGTGATGTCTACTTCATCAGAGAAGGTAGAGCACGATGATGATGAAGTCGGATATGGAGTAGAATCAGACGAAAGCTTCACGCCAGTGAGAAGAAACCTGTGGTGTTTTTTCGTGTGTTCATTGGCTTTGTGGATTGAATGGTCACAGTCCCTGCAAAGAATCGCTCTGTCTTCTTGACAGAAGAGGAATCCGCGTATTTCCTGCAAATTTAACCCACCAAAACTAATTTAGGACTCTCAAGCTTTGTATATATATGCCAGAGTCTTGAAATGGAATTTGTCTCATAAGCTAAATCTAATACAAAGACAAGATTAGAAAAGTTCCTCTTGTCTAGTCAATTTTGCACACTACCAAGATACTTGAAACGTACAGCCGGTACGGTAGTAGTCTAACAATCTCAGAATCAAAGGTAGGTTGCTTAATTAGTGTTCTTTACTATAGTTCTGTCATAACTTCTAATGTATACAATTAATTAATGGAAAATCAAGGGAAGTAGAAACTAGAAACTAGAAACTGAGCAATAATAACAAGGATTAGAGCATAGTACCTGGCAGATATCACAACGAGGAGAGTCTTTGCATGTTGGTTGTAGAAGAACGAAGCGCTTGTGTTTGCTTGCAAGCTTATTTGCATGGTGAACACGGCGATCACAGGCGTCGCAAAGAGCAGCTTCATCAGCTGAGCAGAACAAAGTGGCCTCAGCTTTGTCACAGACATCGCACCGGATCTTCATGCTGTCACTTGGATTGATTCTGTGCTTTGCTCTCTGTCCTTGATCTTTTTAAGTACTTGATGGGTGCAAAGAATGAGGTTATGGGGGAGAGATGGGGACGGGCAGGACAAACTAGTTATGGGGCCTTTGAGTTTTCAGGGACCAGAGAGAGAGAGAGAGAGAGAGAGATAACAGCTAAGATCTCTGTGAGGGGGGTGCTTTTACTTCTTCGAGAAAGCTCTGGATGCTGTCTCTTTCACTGTGACTATATACACACACACACATAAACATACAGGTTTGAGTTAAGAGGAGGTAGCGATCAGGCTTTTCTTGGCTAATATTGTACTCGACCCAATAGATTTTAATGATATTTCGAAGAATATGCGAAGTTGGAGATGGAGGCTTGACAAACAATCAAAGGATGGAACTTTATAACGTGAGAGAGAGAGAGAGAGAGAGAGAGAGAGAGAGAGAGAGAGAGAGAGAGAGAGAGAGAGGTGAAAGTGTGAAACCCAGCCTTTCTATGATATGCGATGTATAGTAGAATTTTCCCCTTTCTCTACTGAAGAATAATATTTAAGAGAGAAAGATAGATGATGTTGATTGAGCAGTGTTAGATCATGGGGAGACCAGATAACACAGTAAGATCAATTAGCTAGAGGTTTGCTTGCTCTCACTGTTAAATTAATCAAAAATTGCTAAAGCTTTGATAAAAGAACCTATATTTCAATATCATATCCCTTTGGAGTAATCTTTAATCTCGTCGGTCTTTCTTTGTAAATTGTGGTTGCCCTAGAGGCAGGCTTATGTCATTTCCAAAAAAAAATAGAGGCAGGCTTATGTACTATTCTATCCACATATTTTCGTATCAGAAAACTTCGGTGGTCTTTCTCATAGGGTGTTGCTGGGGTAGATTTAAGTGTGTTAGCAATGAAGTGTAATATGATGGAGAACAAATGGAGGCAAAGGTTGGAGATCGATTTGGAGTACTTGGGGTCAATATGGGTGATACTAGGTGGAAACTAATTATTAGCATTTAGCAATCTAAGTAGACAAACCTCAAACCCTAAAATCCCAATTAGACATTCAAGCAACATTCAAGCTAGAAATTTAGTTAAGAAAACAAAATAGAAAGCTAGTTGAGGAAGCCATTACAATTACGCATTCAAAATTTAGCTTATCTCTAGTAAAGCATTTATAAATGCACATCACTCTAACTAGCTACCTTGAAACATATCTAATTAAAATCCAATTCATCAATTCCAGTAAAGAACAAATTGGACATTGGATATATACACCTCTTTCCACCGTAGCACTTGTGCTTGTAATTATTTCTTGGTAGCCAGTTGTTGCTTGCCATTCACTTGATCATAGAGCATTTTGTCATTATCTGTACCCACACCAGCTGCAATTCAATCCCCACATTAATTTTATTCCAATAAATGAAAAAATAAAAATCCGAAAAAATTTAAAACCCCTGCAAATGGAAGGGAATGGTCTTCTTAGATCTTAAGAACCTTGGAGACTTGTAGGAGGCAAAGAAAAATGGCATAGTTGTTATTGAGATTATCAACTGTGGTCGTCTAACACACCATGGAGATTCAAAACCAACACCAAAGCCCACTGTCGAAATCCACCATAATTGCAGCATGTCCAAGGTTCATCACAAATTGCAAGCCGAAAACAAAAAATCGAACCCACAAAGAGCCTAGGCCTAATTATTATGGGCACTCCGCGTGGGAATTCAATCGGCCAAGAAGAGAAGCTAGTTTAACTGTTTGACTGACCCAGACTTCTTTGTCATATTGAACTTTAAGTGGATGTTTTTTTTTTTGATACGGATGAGGCTAGAAGCCCAAAACAAAGAAAATTAAAAAGAACTTAACCAGCATTGTTGGTTTTAAAACTTCTACTCCTTTGAGTTCCCACAATGTCATCAAGCAAAGTTTCTGTAACCAAGACTGGTGGCTCATGTAAAAGAAAAATTCCTTTAGTATTAAGGTTATTATTATTAGCCAATAGGTCTGTTACTGTATTTTTTTCACGATGGATATGTCTAATGTGAATAGATTCAAAGTGTTGCATCATAGCTCTGCAATTCATCACAAATGTGCCTAAGGGGTGCATGTCAACATCAGAATCTTTTTAACAAATTTATCATAATGGCTGAATCAGATTCCACTTCAACTTTAGCAATTTGCTGACTCAAGGCTAATTGTAGGCCATAAAAGAAACCTCATGCCTTAGCCTGCAAGACTTCACCAGTTCCAATATTAATCATAAAACCACCCATCCAAGCACCACTGCTATCCCTCAACACACCTACAACACCAATTTCTCCATTTCTATTCCTTGAGCCATCCACATTCAGTTTCATAAATCCACAAGCAGGTTTAATCCAAGATAATAATTCCACATGTCTTACTATTTGAACAATAGATTTAGCCATTGCCTTAGACCATTCAGAATCATAGCTGAGAATGAAATATGCAGGGTTAATAGGGTATTGATAATTTTCTTTAAAAATATTCTTGCATCTCCATTTCCAAATATACCAGCAGCAAAATACAAAGAAGACATTCCAGTTCAAGTTATTGATAATCATTCTGCATCAAGTTAGCATACAACCAATCTTCCCAATTTAAAGAAAAAGTAGCTAACATGTTGGTGGGGATATTGAAAGACTTCCAAACCAGCATAGATTTAGGACATCACGGAATAAGTGAATCATAGTTTTAGGAATATCATTGCAATGAATACAAGAAGGGTTACCAGTGAGCTTCCTCTTGAATCTTTGGACATTAGTAAGAATCTTGCATGAAATAAAGGTCCTAAAGAAGATCTTAAGCTTAGGAGGAATATTTAGAGACCAAATCTTCAACCAGGGATACTTTGAAAGTTTATATCCTCACACATGACCTGGTAAGCAAATTTCACAGAAAAAAAATCCCAGAAGCAGTTCATCTCCAAATGATTTTATCAGGAGAATCACAACTAGAAATATGAATAGTAATTATAATATCAACTATATGCTCAAGTAAATGAATAGCAAACAACGAGGAGTTCCACATACCATTAGCCCAGAAATCATTCACATTGGCGCTACGATTAATAACAGAGTGATCAAGAGAATTTTTTTCTAGAATACCACAAGGGGACCATCTATCAGTTCAAAATTTAACAGCAAAACCATTACCAATTCTCTATTTAAGACCTTGCTTGAGCAATTTAGCACCAAACAAGCATAATGGAGATACTTCCTCTGATAAATCTTGTTCCATAGCCCAGATTCATTATGAGAGATACTTTAAGTGAATGTTAGGTACGTGGAACTATATTAGACCAAGGACTAAAAAATCGAAATTATCGTCGATATTTCGGCGATAATTTCATTTTTTTTTAGGTAAGGATATATCTTTGTTATACTAAATTAATTTCGTTCGAAATTTTCAATATTTTCTGATATTTCCCTATATTTTTGATATTTTCCAATATTTCCAATAATTTTAAATTTTGTGTACCTTTTAATATAATTTTCTATATAATTAAATTCAATTTCACTACCGATATTTTGATAGAGCATTTTGTTAAAACGTCTATAATAAACCCTGTAAAACATCATCGTTAGTATAGAATAAGCAGGGATCGTTCTTTCCGGGAAATTGAAGGGAACTCTAAACTTTTAGTGTTAACAAATAATGGGGGGTTTGAGATTGATTATTAACTATTAAAATAAAATCTAAATTATTATTTACATGATCAACTTCTCTTTAACAAACTTAAACCAAATTTATCATTACACCACATAATTACAAGTTCGAACCTATCATGGATTCTAATTCAACCAATTACATACTTTTTAGACACCAATACAATTAGAGCCTTAGGGGATCATCTAATCATGCAAGATTTCAATTAACATTTAGATTGACTTAGGGCCTAATCTAAATTTGCATGTAATCAAATTCAATAACACTTAGAGTATAAATCAAATTCAATTACATTTAAGCACCAAATCTTTGTTGGAGACATGTTTCATGTATGGCGTCACCCACCATGGTTTTACATGCAAATTTCCAGAATTTTTACCACTTTTAATCAACACAAACCGAACCTACTTAGGGCATGATTCGATTTGTGTCAATATGGTTGATGAATCTAGCACTCAAACACAATCTTAGGGACTACATCCAAGCACTAAATTCATATATACATATCTGAAAATTATCTAAAAGTATGAGAAAGATGATTAGAACACAACAATAGAAATACAAACTCATTAATTATAGGAAACCATTAATTTGGCAAAGAACCAAAAATCCAATAAAACAATCTGAAAATTTCGATTCTTAATACAAAACAATAATCCCACACAAACATCATACTACAATCTTCATAGACAAAGTATTGTAAAAAATCAAAAACGAACAAACCCGTGGAGAAGAGTTGCGAAAATCACACGTTGTAGGAACCTTGGAGGTATGTCTTCAATGGTGATTTCGGTGGAGATGGAATTTGTATATGGGGAGAATGGCTTGCTGTTTTGGTAAATGATGTTTGAGGTAGTATTTTGGTAGAGGTTTGGCTCTTGAATGCAAATGAGAAGTGATGATATTTGAGAGGTGAAGCCATGTATATATAGAGGAAAGATGGAGGGTTTGAAATTGCTTCTTTCTTCCTATAATAATGTCATGCTTTAATCCCTAAAACATGGAAAGTTGTATTCCCTAAAACATGGCATGCTTTAATCCCTAAAACATGCCATGTTTTATTCCCTAAAACATGTCATGTTTTATGCCTTTAATGATCATCTTCTATTTAATTGTTGCATGACTTGGCTCAATCTTTTTTTTTAATTATCTCTTAAATCCAATCTGAAAATAAGAAAATAAAATCATAAGTAAGAGATAATTAGTTTCAAAACATAACAAGGATTCCTAGTCAAACTAGGAATATAAACCAATTATGCGTTTTAAACTCATGTAAGCACAAAAATGCATCCAATACTGCTCAAGACTCTTACTACGACTCAATGACTCAATAGTACAACAATAAGGGCTAAGCAAAGTACAAATTGAGGTAGAAACATGTTAAGAACGTCGCACAAAGTGCTCCTATCAACTACCCCACACTTGGCTTTTGCTAGTCCCTTAGCAAAACAAAACTAAATGAGACACTATTGCCCCTAAATGATTGTCTCAGAATCTCAAAATACATAGTTTTCAAGTTTAAGCATTTGAATGTAAGCACATAAATTCCAAGTTTCATAAACATGCTTCATAGTATGAATTAGTCAGATACTAGACAATAAGCATTTAACATGTTTCGTCAATCCAATCCTCCTCACAAGGCATACTCTCTTTTTTCCACTCAGATTCATGGTTATCATTCACACATAAGTATATGCAAGAGAAAAGATATTAAGGCATCAAATAACTTGCATATTTCAACAAATGAAAGCAGTTTGTGAATAACATAGGAAAACCTCATTTAACAACTAAGTGTACAAATGGACCAAAACCATATGCTCAACTCTTGTGATCATCTCCACAAATCAAGATTTGCTCATTTTAAGAATCATTAGGATCATTAGATAAGGTAAATGTTTAGGCGTAGCTAAAGGCATGGAATATCAAGGAATCACAAAGGTAATCCTATAGACTTAGCAGAGTAAACATCATCCTTATGACACCACACACCATCAGGGGCCGAATATAACAAGTTGGGCACAATCATCATTCTAACCACAAAGTGAACATGGACAAAGGTCAAGTAAAATTTTTTAGACCTTCAATTACAACTCAACTCCAAATCACAAATGAAAGACAACATAACTTTTTTTCTTTTCTTGCCGAGTTCATCATTCATTTTTTTTTCTTTTTCTTGTTTTTTTTTGGCAATGCTTGCTTAAAATCTTGTTGATTTTTTTTTTCAAATGTCTTCCACCCCACACTTATTTCATGTATTATCACAACATCATCTCAATAAGAATTCTGCCAAATCTATAGGACAAGGTAGATGTAACTATAGGAGATAACATAGGTGATGAATAAAAGGCTCAATGTAGGCTCAAATGTGGTTCAACTAAGGGGTCCCAAACATGGCACATATAGGGATACATGGTTGTTTGGCTAAAGTGGTGGTATTCCTAGAAATGATCCATAAGTCATTTTCAAAATCAGAGCATTTTATGACTTAAATGTTTCAACAATCACAAAAGTGAGTTCTAGTAAATTCTAGAGTCCATTAAAAGCTATGACACATAGTTATTGAATATGCAAAGAATAGTGAGGTTCATAAACAACCACGAAATTTCAAATTACATCTCATGAAGAAAGTACATATAGGCTCAAAAACTCACAGGTTGTTATGGACTTTAAACTGACCAAAACATGTATGTCATAATCAATTAATCCAAATCTCACATGTTCATACCAAATCCACATTATCAATGAAACTTACAATTCAATTCGTACGAAATGCAAAACCATCATCTATGTATTTTAGAGACTTAATCATCATAGACTTTAGGGGCATCCTAAGACTCAATAAAGCAATAATTTTTGTTTTTTTAGGATTTTTTTTATATCATGACACAAACAATTAATGAACTTGCAATCCTACCCCACACTTAGAAAATTACATTGTCCTCAATGTAAGCTCAATAGTAAGAATGTAATTCACAAGTATAGAATAAGATCACATATCAACACATATACATGTCAATCATAAGAGTGAAGGGATTAGAAAATTCAAACTCCCGTAGACGACTCCTCCACAGATACGGTTGAAATGGGTTGCCTCCCATGTAGCGCTTGAGTTTTATAGTCTCTCAGCCTAGACTTTCTCATGTTCATTCTCCATTAGGCGCATCTCTCACAATTGTCTCCTTATACGTGTGCTCCTCAAATGGCTCATAGTAGGACTTAAGTCGATGCCCATTCACCTTGAATGCCTTCCCTGCTGTATCACTTTTAATCTCAACTGCACCATGAGCAAACACGTTAGTAACAACAAATGGGCCAACCCAATGCGAACGAAGTTTCCCTGGAAATAACATAAGCCTCGAATGGAATAACAGAACTTTCTGGCCCACTTGGAACTTCTTTCCTCTAATCATTTTGTCATGGTAAGCACGGGTTTTCTCCTTGTAAATCCACGAAGCATCGTAAGCCTCATTCCTAATCTCCTCAAGCTCATTGAGCTGCAACTTTCGATGTAGACCTGCTTCATCCAAGCTCATGTTGAACTTCTTCACCGCCCACCATGCTCTGTGCTCTAACTCTACTGGAAGGTGACATGTTTTTCCATACACCAATTTGAATGGTGACATCCCAATATGCGTCTTGTACGCGGTCCTGTAGGCCCATAATGCATCATCCAACCGATCACTCCAATCCTTCCTTGTTGGACCTACAGTTTTCTCCAGAATTCTCTTGATTTCTCTGTTAGACACTTCTGCCATGCCACTTGTCTGAGGATGATATGGTGTCGAAACTTTGTGGGTTACTCCATACTTCTTGAGCAATGCCTCAATTGTCCGATTGCAGAAATGAGAACCTCCATCACTTATCAAAACACGTGGTACTCCAAACCTGCAAAATATGTTAGTTCTCAAGAAACCTGCAACCACTTTTGAATCATTAAACTTGGTAGACTTTGCCTCCACCCACTTTGACACATAATCAACAGCCAATAAGATATACACGAATCCTCTAGATGAAGGAAATGGACCCATGAAATCTATACCCCACACATCAAAAATTTCGACAGTAATAATAGGAGTAAGGGGCATTTGATCTCTTGGACCAATCTTACCTGTCCGTTGACACCTATCACAAGAAACACAAAACATGTATGCATCTTTAAAAATAGTAGGCCAATAAAATCCACATTCAAACACCTTCAAAGCTGTTATACGAGGCCCAAAATGACCTCCACATGCCTCATTATGACAAAAGTTAAGAATTGACCTATGCTCATTTTCTGGGACACATCTCCTAATGACTTGATCACTACATTGTTTCCATAAATACGGTTCATCCCACATATAATGTCTAGCCATTTTCTTCAATTTAGCCTTATTAGCATGCGAAAGTGTACTAGGAAAAGTCTTAGTAACTAAATAATTGACAATGTCTGCATACCAAGGCACACTTACCTCCATCCCAAAGAGTTGCTCATCTGGGAAAGTCTCACGTAGTGGCTCTCTTTCCTCATCTCGCACGATCCTACTCAAATGATCAGCCACCACTTTCTCACTTCCCTTCTTATCTCGAATCTCAAGGTCAAATTCTTGAATCAACAGTATCCACCGGATCAACCTGGGCTTAGCATCTTTTTTAGTCATCAAATATCTTAATGCGGCATGGTCAGAATACACAATAACTTTAGAATGCAAAAGATATGATCGAAATTTTTCTAAAGCAAAGATTACAGCCAAAAGCTCATTTTCAGTAGTCGAATAATTTATCTGGGCCTCATTAAGAGTCCTAGACGCATAGTAAATTACTGTAGGCTTCTTTTCTCTTCTTTGGCCCAACACTGCCCCAATTGCATAGTCTGAAGCATCGCACATCAATTCGAATGGTAGGTTCCAATCCGGAGGACAAATGATGGGTGCACTAGTCAACAACTCTTTCAATTTCACAAACTCTTTCTCACATGCATCATCCCATATGAACGACACCTCCTTTTGCAATAGGGTACACATAGGTCTCGCCACCATGGAAAAATCCTTGATGAATCTCCTATAAAATCCTGCATGACCAAGGAAAGAACGAACCTCTCTCACAGTTGTGGGAGAGGGTAAGTGATGCACAATATCAACCTTAGCCTTGTCTACCTCAATACCCTTAGCAGATATAATATGTCCCAAAACTATCCCTTGATTCACCATGAAATGACATTTTTCCCAATTAAGAACAAGGTTAGTTTCTACACACCTTCTCAAGATTAACTCTAAGTTCTCTAAACATGCATCAAAGTTTTTTCCATAAACACTAAAACCATCCATAAAGACCTCAATGATATTTTCGATAAAGTCAGAGAAAATAGCAAGCATACATCGTTGAAATGTACCTGGTGCGTTGCACAAACCAAAAGGCATGCGTCGATAGGCAAAAGTGCCAAATGGACATGTAAATGTCGTCTTCTCTTGATCCTCCGGATGAATGCATATCTGGTTATACCCACTGTACCCATCTAGAAAACAATAGAACTCGTGTCCAGCTAATCTCTCAAACATCTGGTCCATGAACGGTAAAGGCATGTGATCCTTGCGTGTTGTAGCATTCAACTTCCTATAATCAATGCACATCCTATGACCGGTCACCAACCTCTGGGGTACCAACTCATTCGCCTCATTTTTCACAACAGTCACCCCATTCTTCTTAGGCACAATTTGCACTGGTGAAATCCACCGACTGTCCGAGATAGGATAGATCACTCCACAATCAAGCAGCTTGATCACCTCATTTTTCACGATTTTCATCATTGGTGGGTGCAATCTCCTCTGAGCATCACGTGTAGGCTTGGCGCCATCCTCCAAAAGTATCCTATGAACACAAGTTGTAGGGCTGATCCCCTTGATATCCGCCAAAGTCCATCCAATAGCGATCTTGTTCGTCTTAAGCACATCAATCAATCTAGCTTCACTACTACAAAGTGGCCCATTAGCACCTCCTTACACAGTACATCGGTGTGGAAGTTTACCTTATCGTTTGTGTATCACACTGATGAACACCATCAGTGGGCTTTTTCTTCCCTCTCATATCTATTCCACACAAAATTGATCCCAAAAATACTTTTTTAATCTGTATATTGGTAATTGGTGTGAAAAAAAATTGTGGAACCCGTCCAATAGAACCACTGCGACTGTTAAAGAAAAGAGAAGGAAAGAAAAATTGAGAAGAGTCTCATTCCCAATTTCCTCTCAAAACCCTCAGATCCAAATCCACATTCTCCCCTCTTTCATCTTCTTCCTCACTCTCTTCTTCGCCGCTTTGTCTCTCTCCTCCATTGAGATCCGAATCTAGCTCTTCCATCCACAGCGACTAGCGCCCCATCATCCTATTCGACGACAAAGGCCGCCTCGAGCTCAACGTTTCCAAAATCTCCCTCTCTCAGCAACCAACCGGCTCGGATCCAGACCTCTACCGGGTCAGGTTCTTCCTCTGCACCTGCGACTCATGGATCCACGTCAGGCGCTCTCAAGTCCAATCTTGTCAAACTCGTCTACACCTTCGACCAGCTCAAAACCTCCGACCACTTCTCCATCGTCTTTCACGAGTCTGACACCGATTAATACACCCTCATCCGCGTTCTGATTTTTAGCAATGTAGGAGTGCTTGTAAGCCAACCTTTCTCTCCCCTTGATTACGCCTCTCACTTTCTCATCTTTCGATAGTCTACACTACACTTATTAAAGGTTCATACATCTGTTGCTTTTGCCTTGGTGCGAATTAGACCACTTGGTGATGTAATTGAAAACCAACAAAGTCTTGAAAATTATGATTGTGGTCTAACCTGACAGTCAGCAATTGGCGTGATAATGACTTGAGATTTCTGTACTTACGATTGTGAGAGTAAAAACGTGATTTTGTAGTTGCTTGTTTTTTTTTCCTTTTATTGATCACTGAAACTGCTTTTGCCTTGCAGGTTTAGCTTCTCAACTATGTTCTTCTCACATAGTATGTACTTCCTATTACTCATAATCATCTTTATCTATTTTTAACATAAGTTGTAAATGGTTTACTTTTCTAATTGAACAGAGTTGTTACTGGTATGTGGTTCTCAATGTGATTACCGGAAGTCAGACTACTTTGTTTACATACGCTTATTATTTTTCTGTAAAAGAAACATATAATTGAAAGGCAATTTCCATTGCTAGAAAGTAGATGATATGAAGGTAATCTGGTGGATTTTGAGACCCCCTCCTCTGTGTAGCATGTTTAAGTGTCTCATATTGCCTTTGTTGATATTCTTTTCTAATATATTCTTATGTGCTGCTTATCCAGGTACTACCATATGATCAGCTAATGCACGAGTTAGATGTTGCAAATGTACGTGAACTCGAGAATTTTCTCATTAATAAGTGCATGTATGCGGTAATTGTTCTTTCGTACTTCTACCCCAATTTCTTAGCCTACTGTACTGAATCATATTGTAGTGGGGTCTGAGACAAGCAATATATCAAACAAAACTAATAAGCTTCAGTTATGAACTTATGATAGGAGTAATGAGTTTGGTGTTCTATTTGTAATGTAAAAACCAGTATATAACACATGAGTGATGTTGGAACCAATTGCACTAATATCTTATAAAAATAAAACTTGAACATTTTGATATCCTGATTGGAACCAAGTAAATCACTCTCTCACTTGGTAATGTAGATAACCTTTTAAAGATAACATGTTATGTGGATGGTATGAAAATGTATTGAAACATGAAGGAGAAACGCACTGACTATTACATTGGTTGGTTTCTTTCAGGGCATAGTAAGAGGAAAGTTGGACAAGTTAAGAAGATGCTTTGAGGTTCGTGATTTGTGTTGCTTTCATATTTATTTCTCCGTGTTCTCCTCCATCGCTCCTTTTTGTTCTGTTACAATATGAGGTATCTAATATGTAATTTTTAAACCACATGTCCAGTTTGCTGCAGGGAGAGATCCGAGACCTGAAAACTTGGGAGTATGATCCAAGCATTATTGAACTGGTAACTCTCTGGTTTTAGTCATGAAGTGTAGCTACTATTTTTTAGTAGTGTTGGCTGTCAATATATATCTTTTTTAGAGAAATTTCTTACCTCAATGGAACAATTGCTTATTTAAGTTGTATGTATAGTGAAAATATTCTTAAAAACAGTTGTATGTTGACAAATCCTGCAGCCTTGGTTTTTTTTCTTTCTGTTGCATCTATCATTTGTAAAATTTCTTCTTGACATGTAAATATATGTGACTTAGTTGATCTATGGTCTTACATAGGTTGGTTACGTCGGACAACCTTCTTATTGCCTTTGGCACATATAGTTAAATCATGATGATAGATTCTGACATATATTGATGCTATTATATGTAAAACTAGAGATTTTCCTTTACTTAGCATATCTGTCTGAAAGTTGTGCGTAAATGAAATTGTCATAACTGTACCACGTTCATGATTGCGTGCTGAATATATAACAAGTATCATTTGCAACATAATTTAATTATCTAAGATTTCTAGGTAGCTAGAACTAATTAATTCTTTGATTTTTCTTCAGGTATTGGACACAGGTTGCATTTGCTTAGAAAATGTGGTGTTTTAAAGACAGCTGGTTACCTGGGAAGAATTTTATCATTTCCTGTGTTTAGATTTTGAGGGTTATGTATATTTTTTGATATTACTGTTACTGGTTGTATTGTATAAGTGTATAACACTGTAAGAATTTAGAGAGGTGCCTATTGGCACCCATTTTTTTTTAAATAAATCATTGTTACTTTGCCACTGATATATTATTAGTGTAATACCCCATTAGCACCTCTTATAGAGGGCACTGATATTTTATTAGTGGCTACAGAGGTGCTAATGAGATTACACACTGATATCAGTGTGTATTGTCCCCAATAGACACTGATGCTAAGAGTCCCTAATGGGGAACTTTGTAGTAGTGCTTCTTGCTGCTTACTCAGTGTTGATGACACAATAACTGGTAGAGTATCATTCTTTCCAAGGTACACATACTTCAAATGATCTGGAAGCTCCTTCAAATCTAACTTTGGGGCTTGTACCACATATGGTAACAATTTATTAGTGGAAATGGGAATTGACAAGAAAGAGGGATACCTTTTGTATGGTTGAGCTTCAAGTTCATTCACTATTTCAAAAATTTTGGGCTCAAAGTCAGCCCACTCTTCTCTTGGGACACGGTCCCCATGCTTGTCAAATCCGGCCCCTTGCTCCATAGCTAATTGCTATGCTTCCAACGTCTCTGACATAACCTGTGCAATAGAATCATCCACAGAATAACACGAGTTAATGTCAGAAACTGGGTACTTCATTACCTCAAAAATGTTGAAGCTGATAACATTTCCATCAAACTCCATCGTCAAACTCCCATTTGCAACATCGATGCATGTCCTTGCAGTTCTCATGAACGGTCTCCCCAAAAGTAGTGGAGTTGTCTCTAATGGTGATACCTCCATGTCTAGCACATAGAAATCTGCAGGAAAAATCAAGTGACTGACCTGCACAAGGACATCCTCAACATACCCCTTAGGGTACTTGTTAGATCGATCTGCTAATTGGATAATCACATTATCATTCTTCAAAGGTCCTAATCCTAGTGATTGATAAACATTGTATGGCATGACATTTATCGAAGCACCTAGATCAAGAATAACATTATCAAATAATGTGTTACCAATTTTACATGGGACAGAGAAACTTCCCGGATCCTTCATCTTAGGGGGTAGCTTCCTTTGTATGACAGTTGAAACTGTCTCATTCATCTTCACTACCTTTTCTTCCCTAATTTGTCTTCTTGAAGTGCAAAGCTCCTTAAGAAATTTCGCATATTTAGGGATCTGCTTGATACACTCTAACAATGGAAGGTTAACTTGCACCTTCCTAAAGACCTCTAACACCTCCTCATCAGATTTATCCTTCTTGCTCTTTGCAAACCTAGATTGGAAAGGTACATACGAAATAGGATTAGTTTTAACTAATTCATTTGAGTTAGCATTTGTACCTTTGTGTGCTTCATGGATCGGCACACTCTCCTTCTTGGAGGTAGATGGATCTTTCTCCAAGACATTCATCATAGTCATCTCGTCACCCTCCTCAAGAACATGGGTTGTTTGGGCCTTCCTAGCAATACTAGGCCGCTCCTTTAGCTCGAGTCCACTCATTGTCATGATAGCTTGGGCTTGCTCATTCTTTGGGTTAGGTATGACACCACTTGGCAACTTTCCTTGCTCAGAAAAACGGCCCATGAAGTCTACTACCTGACCCATATGCGTTTTTAGCTCCGCAATGTCTTTGCTATTCGCTTGTTGACCCACCACCAAAGTTTGAATCACGGTATTCAATTGACTTTGTCCAGCAACTAAAGATTTCAACATCTCATCATAATTAGGAGTACTAGCCACGTTGGGAGGTGGAACATTGAGTAATGGAGCTTGTGGTCTAAATAAACCAGCCGGACGAGGCCCAAATTGCATAGCATTCTGATGTGGCCTTAGTACATTCTCATTATTGGACCACCGAAAGTTTGGATGATCACGTAGGCCAGGGTTGTATGTATTCGAAAATGGATTATACATTTGACCTCCTTGATAACCAAGGGCATTGACTTCCTCATACCCTCCACTAGAAGCAACTTGAGGACACTGATCAGTAAGGTGCCCATCCGTACAGATTCCACAAACTTGAGCTCCACTAATCTTCATGAAATGATTCATCATCTTGGACAACTTATCAACCTTGTCCTCTAGAGCAGAGCTTGAACTCGAGTTAGTCTCATGTACTTGCCGTGTAGAACTAGCAGATGTTCTAAATTGTTGGTTGTTCATAGCTCTCTTCTCCAAAAGATCTTTTGCTACTACATTGCTCTTGTCCAAAAACGATCCACCAGCAGCTGAATCAAGGAACTCTCTTTCCATTTGTAGCAATCCTTCATAGAAATATTGAAGCAACATACCTTCTCTAATCCCATGGGCTGGGCATAATGCTACAAGAGATTTGAGCCTCTTATAGTAATTGTAGAATGACTCATCTGGTCCTTGCTTGATTCCTGTTATCTGCTTCCTGATGTGTGTCACCCTTGATGAGGGAAAATACTTCGACAAAAACTCATTGACCATTGTTGTCCATGAAGTAATCCTACCAGCAGGTACCTCAAACAACCACTTTTGAGCACGATCCTCCAATGAATAAGGAAACGCTCTCATCTTTACAATCTGAATGTCTGCTCCTCTAGGGCACATAGTCTCACAGTTGAACTGGAACAGAGTGAGATGTTGATTGGGGTCATCTCCTGAGAGTCCATGGAACTTAGGCAAATGATGTAGGAACCCACTCTTCAACTCAAAATCACTCGTCTTGCCCTCCTCTGGAACAAGGTACGCTATGTTAGAGGATGATGTCCCCTCAACTGCTCCTTCTACTTGGCCATTTTGCTCTCTGATCGATGCCATTTCTGGTTTTGGAACTAGGTTTTCCTTTGTTCGGCTTTGAACTGTGGGCACTGGATCAGGTAAATCGAAATTCAATTGGCCCAAAGGACACAGACTTGTCAACAATTCTAACTCTGGATCCTCAAAGAACAATGGATTGAGCCTACCACAACTTGATGAACCTGGAAATGGCGAAATGAACCCAAAGTCTCTTTCTTCTTGAAATGAATCTGACTCAATGGAAACGTTATCAAACTGATCTTGAGGCTGAATTCTTTTCAAGTGTGCACTAAACTCTTCGGACCAACCACTAATCTTGGACATTCATGAGCCTGAAAAGAACAATTATTAGTAACTTTACAAAGTATGAAATACAAGTATAAGTAAATACAAACTTTTTTTTTTCACTTTCGTTTTCTTTTTTTGTTTGTTACTGATTGATTGTTTTTTTTTGTTACAAAATCTACAAGTGTAAAGTATTACTAAGTCTAATTGATTTTATTCACACACAATCCTAACATTTAGGGTACGTGGAGCAGAGGAGCTAACTGTGCAATGGACTGAAATAGTCCCAGGTAAGAGTCTTGCTTTATCCGATATACCTTAAAAGTTACAATATCATTTTCTTTTGAAACTATATACATCTATTTATACAAAGTTATTTTCTAAGTTATAAAGTGAGGTGGACGTGCGGCCTAAGTACGTCGTCTAGACACAAACTCATTCCTTTGTTTCAGAAGACTGGATAGCTAGAATCAGAGATAGTCACAAGGCAGGACTCATTTGTTGGACACCACGGGGGCCACATCCTCGAAAGGATGCTTTCCCAATCGACTTCATCACCGAGATGTATGTCAGTCTATGGGCCTCTGAGATCCAATTTTGTAAACCTTGAACCAGGGTAATGAAAATAGTATGCCCCTTACTCAGCTTGGAATAAATTTGTGTGTTAAACTGCTCGCAAAGTGTTAATAAAAGCCGCCCTCAACCCCAAGTGACCTTAGCAAGATACAAATGGAGGGTTAAAGCGAATATTAACAAAATGGACTTTACCTATTCCGTTCATTTTATAACTTACAATAAACTAAGCATAAATAAACATTTTAGTTTCCTTAATTATCTAACTGTAACAAGTATCATATATGCATACTACAACAAAATTAAAACATTTATCACTAAAATATAGAATAAAAAAAAAGTTAATTTTTTTACAAAGTTACTGTTCACGGTTGTTTATTTACTGTGAGTACTTTACTGTTACCGATTACTGTTCATATACATATTATTTTTTTATTATTCTTTTTTTTATTTACTGTACAAAATTTATTTTTATTTTTTTTTACAAGTATTTTACATTTTTACACTTTACAAAAAAAAAAGTAAAAACAATTTACAGAGATTTACTTTTTTTTTAGATGTAAAAAAAACTTATAATTGTTTTTATTGAATGTTACTGTTCACTGTACTATTTACACGAATTTATTTTTACAAATATACAATATAGTACAAAATTAACACTTCAAAGAATTGAGATTTTCTCAATTCCCCGGCAACGGCGCCAAAATGATAGAGCCTTTTGTTAAAACATCTATAATAAACCCTGTAAAACATCATCGTTAGTATAGAATAAGCAGGGATCGTTCTTTCCAGGGAATTGAAGGGAACTCTAAACTTTTAGTGTTAACAAATAATGGGGGGTTTGAGATTTATTATTAACTGCTAAAATAAAACCTAAATTATTATTTACATGATCGACTTCTCTTTAACAAACTTAAACCAAATTTACCATTACACCACATAATTACAAGTTCGAACCTATCATGCATTCTAATTCAACCAATTACATATTTTTTAGACACCAATACAATTAGAGCCTTAGGGGATCATCTAATCATGCAAGATTTCAATTAACATTTAGATTGACTTAGGGCCTAATCTAAATTTGCATGCAATAAAATTCAATAACACTTAGAGTATAAATCAAATTCAATTACATTTAAGCATCAAATCTTTGTTGGAGACATGTTTCATGTATGGCGTCACCCACCATGGTTTTACATGCAAATTTCCAGAATTTTTACCACTTTTAATCAACACAAACCGAACCTACTTAGGGCATGATTCGATTTGTGTCAATATGGTTGATGAATCTAGCACTCAAACACAATCTTAGGGACTACATCCAAGCACTAAATTCATATGCACATATCTGAAAATTATCTAAAAGTATGAGAAAGATGATTAGAACACAACAATAGAAATACAAACTCATTAATTATAGGAAACCATTAATTTGGCAAAGAACCAAAAATCCAATAAAACAATCTGAAAATTTCGATTCTTAATACAAAACAATAATCCCACACAAACATCATACTACAATCTTCATAGACAAAGTATTGTAAAAAATCAAAAACGAACAAACCCGTGGAGAAGAGTTGCGAAAATCACACGTTGTAGGAACCTTGGAGATGTGTCTTCAATGGTGATTTCGGTGGAGATGGAATTTGTATATGGGGAGAATGGCTTGCTGTTTTGGTAAAGGATGTTTGAGGTAGTATTTTGGTAGAGGTTTGGCTCTTGAATGCAAATGAGAAGTGATGATATTTGAGAGGTGAAGCCATGTATATATAGAGGAAAGATGGAGGGTTTGAAATTGCTTCTTTCTTCCTATAATAATGTCATGCTTTAATCCCTAAAACATGGAAAGTTGTATTCCCTAAAACATGGCATGCTTTAATCTCTAAAACATGCCATGTTTTATTTCCTAAAACATGCCATGTTTTATTCCCTAAAACATGCCATGTTTTATGCCTTTAATGATCATCTTCTATTTAATTGTTGCATGACTTGGCTCCATCTTTTTTTTTAATTATCTCTTCAATCCAATCTGAAAATAAGAAAATAAAATCATAAGTAAGAGATAATTAGTTTCAAAACCTAACAAGGATTCCTAGTCAAACTAGGAATATAAACCAATTATGCGTTTTAAACTCATGTAAGCACAAAAATGCATCCAATACTGCTCAAGACTCTTACTACGACTCAATGACTCAATAGTACAACAATAAGGGCTAAGCAAAGTACAAATTGAGGTAAAAACATGTTAAGAACGTCGCGTAAAGTGCTCCGATCATATTTCCCGATATTTTCCGATATTTCTAATAAATTTAATTTTTAGTACCTTTTAATATAATTTTCTATTTAATTAAATTCAATTTCACTACATTCTTAGTTACACCTTTCATGATCATTATCCTATTTTTCATGTCTTATTGGGTCATGAATTAGATAAATAAAGTAAATTATTGTTAATTCTCAATGGTTAAGTATGTACCATAATGTTAACTTATAATACAACTCACTATAACTATAAATTAATATTTATACCAAATTCTCTATGTGGTATAAGGTTCTAATAATTAAAATTATGTACAAAGTCCTAATAATTTTAAATTTTATATCTCATACATCATCTATGTTGTTATAAATCACTCATGCAATTTCATGCTCAATCTATTATATTCATATGTATATAAGTTGTGATGGTCTAGCCTTTTTTTGGGTTCCCAGTTATAAAAAATTAGATGTTTAAACCTTTAAGTGTCAATTTTTCAAAATTCCCGACGACTGTTTCACCTCAAATTACTATAATTCATTATAGACTAATAGTCATACAATAATTTCTTATGTAATATAGTAGATAATTGAACAAAGACACATCTCTCAAAATTGCATTCAAAATTTCCATGTTTTAATTCAAATTTCCATCAATTTTCTTAATTATTTTTCAAGATCGATATTTTTCTGAAATTTCCGTAAAAAATTCCATTTTTTAGACTTTCAATATTTCCGTAAATGACCGATATTGTATTTCTTGCATTAGACCTATTTATCTTTTAAGTCTATCTCAGACTAATGAGAACTAATGTTGACTTATGTTTGGTGTTATTAGAGAGTAATTTGTTTTGGTTATGGTTTTGAAGTAAGGTGTTATCTAAGAATGACAAATTTAAGTAAGCCAAGTTAGAAAAAAAAAAGTACAATCTCACATCATAAATTAGAAAAATGTCACTACTTATTTTCCCATTAAAAAATGTCATCTCATTTTAATTGAAATTATAAAATAGTCAAAAAGTTTCAAACAAAATTTAGAAAATAATCACTTCTTTTATATTTTCCGAACTATTTACTTTTCTTTATACTCTTTGTCTTCTTCTTTTTCCTTCTTTTTCTTATTCCGGACATAATTTTATCGTTTGTCAATGGATTTGAGTGTGGTTAATACCGTTGGAAAGATCTATCTCCCCTCTTTCATTTGATACCATACCGACTCTGAACCGACCACTGTACAAGGCGCAACAATCCTCGCAAGGGGTCGCCGCCGTTGATGGCGGTGTTCCAAGCAATTCCAGCGAAATCGGAGCTCAAGGTTTTTTAATTCTAATTATTCTCTTCATTCTGAGCATACTCATACTAATTTCCTTTGAATTTTAACAAAATTTCTCATATTTAAAAAATTTCTCACACCACCTCTCACATCCGTTGTCACACTCACTATCACACAACCTATTACACCCGTTGTCACACCTCATGTCACACTACCTTTCACACTCCCTGTCACACTACCTTTCACACTCACTGTCACACTACCTAACACACCCGTTGTCACACTACCTATCACACCCCATGTCACACTCGT
This sequence comes from Argentina anserina, assembly GCF_933775445.1. Classification (NCBI taxonomy): domain Eukaryota; kingdom Viridiplantae; phylum Streptophyta; class Magnoliopsida; order Rosales; family Rosaceae; genus Argentina; species Argentina anserina. Next base: position 7,410,964 of record NC_065873.1, on the reverse strand, counting down.
TGTCACACTGTTATGATACTATGTTGTGACAAGAAGAAGAAGAAGAAGAATGACTATAAATAATGAACCTTTGTTTATTGTTATGTGATCTTGAACTTCTCAAATCAACTCATACGATCTAAATTGACACACATGTTATCGTACAGAACACCACCAGCCACAATACCTGTCACACTAGCTATCACACTACTTGTCACAATAGAAAGTTAGTGTGACTGGTAGTGTGGCTAGTAGTGTGACAGATAATGTGACAGATAATGTGACAGGTAAATATGAGATATGATACCAAATCAGACACACAAGAAGGGGTGAAGGATTGAAGGGGTTGACATTTGGATTTATGATGGCCACCTAGAGAATTGCTTTGGGTACCCATATCTTCATCTTCCCTAATTGAGTGCAGTAAACCTGCGCCTCCACCTCGTGTCTCAACCCCACACCTCCACCTCCACTTCGCGCCTCCACCCGGTACCTCCACTGCGTCTGCAAACCACGACTCCACCCTTCACCGAAGATCTCACGCCTCCACTCTACACATCCCTTGCGTCTGCAGACCACATGTCAACCCCGTGCCGACGATCTGGTGCCTCCACTGAGCCTGCAAACCCACGCCTTCACCTTGCGCCAATGAACCTCATACCTCCCCACTAAGGCATCTGCAAGCGTAGATGCGATATTGGTTCAAAGACTGATTGTTGTTTTAGGCCAAGAGATAGCCATAGTGACATTCTTGTAAATACTTCAAACTTCAGTGATAACGCTATAAGGGATTTAAGAATTTGACTCTTTTTTTTTTTAATTTTGAAATCTTACCTGACTTTTTTTCTAATTTCACGTATGAAATGCGACTTTTTTTATTATTATAAGAAACTCATTTAAGTATCCACCATAAGACCAATTAAAGATGTCAAAATGAAAACCAGACGCTACATAAGCTCATTTCAGTTTGTACCTAATGCCACTAAACATTGTTACTAACTAAATTAGATTCCTTATTCGGCATAGTTATATTAGCCCGAACAAACAAACAAACAAAGATGCACCCGATTAGTTATCAACAACAAGAAGTATGTTGTAGGTTTTGTCATTAGAGCTAGAACTCAGTATGTTGGATACTCTATGATTTTTAAAATTTGCACTGAAAGGGACTCTTAAGTCACTTGACCACACACACATCATCAAACTAAAAGACAATTAACTCTTATCATCAAACTTAAAAGAGAGACTTTTAGCATGTTCCTTGTAAAGTCAATTTATTTTCGATGAGATTACAAATATGAAGAATAGTATTTCTAAGTGTCTTTAATTTCGACCAATTACTTTGATTGTTGTCTTTAAATTTTTTTTTGAAGGATTGTTGTCTTTAATTAGATGTAAAAGAAAGGAAAAAATAGAACATGAAACATGGACTTTTGGACCCCCTCTAGGCCCAAACTCTCCCGTCCTCTGAAAATTATCCACAACAAAAACACAAGGTGATAAAGCCAAGAAAATCACAAGAAGAAAAAACTTGAACGGTCATCAGTAGCCCGCCACAACTCCAATGGCTTCCTCCGCATCACTATCCATGCCCTCCTCTCTCTCCCTGCAACCTCCCCGATGCTCTTCTCACCGTCACCAGGTACTTCTTCTTCTCACTCTTTTACTATTTCCTACTTCATTCTCTGCATTTCTATGTCTCTACTGTATCAAATCCAATGAAAGCCAATACTGTTGTGAGTGATTTTGATTCAGATTTTCTGCGCTTTGTTTCACACATTGAATAGGTTGGTATAAGCTTTTCGTTGCTAAAGAACTCGGAAGATGTTGTGGTTTCGGGGATGTGGAGGCCGAGGCTGTTGCGTTCGGCTTATTTGATAGATTGTAAGAAGAGGTAATTCTTTCACTGTCAATGAGTGCCGCCGTTTGTGTTTCGATTTTATTTGATCAGCTTCTTAGTTGACATAATATATGAGTCGATGAATCATGTAGCCATCGGTAGAATGTTTTACTTGAAATTGTACTGCCTATTTCGTTGACAACTGAAACTACTTTAAAAACAATAATAACTGTTGTACCATTCAGTTAGTTAGAAATGACTATTCTTGTTCTGTCTTTCTAACTGTTTGTTCTCCTTTGGTGGTGTACTGTTATTGTCGTCTTAATTATTTTTATTTTCAAGTATAGAACCCGCGGATGGTAATTTGATTAGGAAATTATCTCTCGTTTGGTTCCAGCATTTTTGAATTTGGTTGATGGAGCTGTCAATAGTAAATTGAGTGTTTCAATCTAATAAAGCAGGAGAACTTTGATCTGTGCAGTCAATCAAGATGCTGAGGAAGCATTTAAAAAGACTGTAGAAGTTGATAGGTTGATTGACAAATTGAGGGATGCAAATCCAATTGAAGTAAGTAGATATGTGTTTTGCATTTTCTTTAGCAACTAGTTCAACTGAATTGGATTCTCTTACTTGCGTCTCCTATTTTAGCATTGTTTTCTGAAGGAAGTATTAGTAGCTGTAAGTGAGCATTTAAATTTTTGAGTTAATTGACACTGAGATGAGAGTCATAAGACCATAAAGGCAATTCTGTCAGTATTTCAGATCTGGTACTGTTTTTCGCCTGCTAGGAAACCTTTGGAGTTTGGACTAAAGTAAACTTTTTTTCACTACTGTTTCTAAATTTATCTATCATGTGATTCATCTATAAAGATGTTCAGTCCAGGGATAAATTGTCTGATCAATTGCTAATCAATATTTTCTTACCTGAGAGGCAGCAGAGCGTTGTTTGACTTGCATGTGTACGTATGTCACTGGAACTTATTGTTTGTTACCTTTTGTGAACAGCTTCAGAAGCTTGTTGTAGAAAATGTGTTGGCATTTAACGAGGGCTTTTGGATACGGCTTGCAGCAAGAACTGATACCTGCAAATCAGAAGATGATAAAGCATGGTTTCAACTTGGTCAATTCTGATTTTATGATGATAATGTCGTTGTTGGTCTCCTTCCAGTTCTAGAATTGTGTAAAAATGCTTACTCTTTTGCATTTTTTCAGAAAGATTATGAGGAATTGGCTATATCTGTAATGAGCATAGTGGACCGCCTTGTTCACAAGACCAATGTACCTACCCCTCTCTCTTCTCTCATACTGAAAGAGAACTTATTCTTGAGTGGTTCAAGTACGACGTAGTTTTTTTTATTTGTTTTCTCTTTTTACCCCCTTTCCCTGCAGGAAAAGATAAATTCAGCTACTGATGTCCTCAAGGGGATTCTGAAACCTGTAGTTGATGATGTTGTAGAGATTCAGTGGCCTCCTAGAGATCCTGAGTCTCTAAAATTAATGGAGAAAGTGAGTCCTTTTTTTTTTTAACTCACTTTATTGCATATAGTCAATTGTGTTTTAAGGGTTAGTTCTAGCGTGTAACCTTTGGAGGCGGGTCCTTATCAAGCTTTGTCTTGTTAATTTTTTTTTCCGTCCTTATTATTGCTCTTACTGGATTACAAGTTTAGTTTGGCAATGATGTCATAGATTATAACACACTTCTTCGGATGAGAATGACGTATCTGAGAACTAAAGAAGTTAATGACTAGCATTTCTAATTCTTTCTCTGAAAAATTGATTTTGATTAACCGGTTAAAATAGTCTATATATCTGCTTGTTTTTTTCTTCTCAGCAAGAATAAACAGATAGGGGGAAGTGAATTCCCTTTGGGGAGTGATATCCAGGTTACAGAACACTCCTTTTCTTTCAGTCGAACTTTTTATAAAAAGACAAAAAACATGTTACTAGAGACAAATTTAAAGTTAGTAAAAGAGGAAAGGAGTGTGGATTGTAGTATGTGGATTTCAATTCCCTTTTTCTATTTATGTTTTATCAGAAATGAAATTATTGCTTGTTAATTGTGTTACGAGTAAATAAATGCTACATCAAATGTTCTAAGACATGCATCTCATTGTATAAATCCTAGGTTTCTCCGGACATGAAAATACTACATCAAATATTCTAAGACATGCTCCATTATTCCAATTTACGTTTAGTCATTTAGGTGCAACTTAGGTGCATATGGTCCACGCCAACAAATATATTGATCCACATGTTTGGCCCAATCTGACCTCAGATGGTAAAATTGTTGTGTACTAATCTATTACTCATTCTTCTGCAACTAATATACTTTCGGTTTGATGGTCCATCTTCATCTAATTTTCAACGCAAACCCGGGAATTTTTTTTAATATCGTTTATTCCATGTTTCTTTTATTATTATTATTTATTTATTTATTTTATCATTAGGAAATCACTGAAAAGGAAAAAGAAGGGCTACTGGATGAAGGCTTCCTTTCAGAAGTCAATGCTCAGCTTAGACAAGTTAGTTTTTTCAATGCTTGTAGTGCTACCTGCCTGAATATTCTGCAGTAGGAACTGTAAAATCTCATACTACTAGTAAAGTTCTCAACCTTTCCGTTGCAGTAAAACTGCATTTTGGGTTTTTACTACATCTATTTACATTTGCATTATCTTCAGTATTGCCATTCATTCTATGTTCTTTGTTTTTGTTCAAAGTGATACTACTACAATCATATGTTTTGATGTGAAAATTCATGTGGAAATTCATACAGCCCCTTATGGTTTAAGTCAAAGCAATATGTGGAAATTATGTGAAAATTCTGGGTAAAAGTTCGTATCAAAATAAAGAAATGGAAAGATTTTAAACTCAAAATCAATACTTGTCACAAATGCTACCAAAGTTTTACCTTCACTCTGATGAGTTAGATGCTAATTTCTAAGCGTCTGTCCAACTCAAATCAAGCTGAAAACTTATTTTGTTGTATGGCTTGAATCTACTATTTTAGGGGATCTCAAGATCATCATATATGATACACTTGCTAAATGTTTTTTTTTTGCAGGCAAAAGAAGATGGTGATAAGCCAGGGCTTGAGGCTATGTTACAAAAGGTTTTGCAACTCTACGCTTCTAAAGTTCTATCCAAACGTAGTTACGCAAAGAAAGGTAGTTCCAGCGTCCACATTGTGTTTTCACATCATATAGTTTGCTTGAACTTGTACAAAAGCAAGTGATATGGTGTAGTGGCTAGTTGTGTGAGCATGCCTTGGTAGTAATCCTAATGTATTTGAGTTTTGTTATTTTTGGTGACATTTCAACTAGGGAACTCTGTGCACCAGGTAAATACATTGGTCTATTGGTGTGATCTACATGAGCATGTTCTAGTTCTGCATTGCTTGTTTATTAAACCTATCTATGGGTATTTTGAGCGATCTCTTGGAGACTGATTTACTCACTAGTATTCCTAGGTGATCTCGATGAGTGAGTTCCCCCACATCATGAGAAATGACATGTTTGCACACTGTCAAAAGCAATGTTCTAAAAAACGCTAGGCGTTAATCGGGTGGACAGCTAAAAACCAGCGCCCAGAGGATTAATCGGGGATTAATCGGCCCAAAATCTAGGCGGCTAAGGATCTCCGGGCGCCTAGGCGCCGCCTAGGCGGTCCTAGGCGGGGATTTTTAGAACATTGGTCAAAAGTCTGAGCCATGATTTATGATATCTTTTCTGTTGTGTTAGTTGGAGGAACATCTGTTGACTCGCACATCTGTTGTGTGTCGGGTTGATCTAGACTTCCTAAACAACAAAGTGAAGTCATCGTAGGTATACCATATGCCTCTCATTTTTCACAAAATAATATCAGAACTTAAGGTCTTCTGGAGGCATGTGGATACATTTTTCACAAAAAGATGTATGGCCTAAGAAGTGTCTGTGCGAGTCAATGCATTTGACCAAAACACTGATTAGCCAAGGCACATAGTCAAGAAGGTTGAAGTGACTGGATGGGGGGCATGAGTCATAAGTCATGACACGTTTTATCTTAAGAATATATGCTTACAGTATTTATCTCCTATCCATAAGAAAAAAAAAACTATTATATCTCAGAATAAATGTTCCTGCTGCCAAAATTCATTGTCCTTGTTTGTTCTTTGTTTATAAAATATGAAATATCCATCCCAAAAGAAAATTTAAATTTATCATCAAGTTTTTTTTTTCAGTAATTGTGAACTGTCTCAGAATTTGGTTTTGCTAATTTTATGTGTTTACTAATTTTCAGGGGATGAAATTCTGAAGGCTGAGGAGTTTCTTGAAACCATAATTAAAGGTGTGTTGCTCTTCTTTCAGATTCAGTAAGAAAATCTTTTACTACTATTTATTTGCCAATCATGTATTTGATGAAGCTTCTGGATTCTTACTAAAGAGAATTTGCACATCTCATTATCTTCTGTTGTGCTACATAGGTTATTACCTGCATAGGTTGTTAGATCATCTTTATAGACTCAATGTATAGTAAATAAGTAATGGGGACGTTGGAATGCCTGGTTAACTGATTTCTGTATGTCTTGTGTTAGAGGGTTTTGCTATTGTTAGGGTATTTTAAAATCAACAATTCTTCCTATTATAATGAAGTAATACCTTGGAGATGAGGTTGTAAATTTGAATCTTCTTTTTAAGAAAAAAACACATTGGGTTTCTGTGTAAGTGTCAACAGCGGATGAAGGCATCTTGTACTCCCAAGAGATATTATCAACTCAATGGTCAGGAGCTTACTTAAGTTCAGATCACATCAACACCTTTAGGCTGATGTAATTTGAACTCTCATTGAGAATGTCTTCTTATCTAAGGGTTGAAACAGTGGAAAGAGTCTGTTTCAAGGTCAGTGAGGGACCCAAATTTTCTTCCGCTCCGAGTGTCGGGTATATGGCACACTGAATGCTGCAGCTGCTGCTAGAGTTTTTATCTTAGTACTTGTTCAATTTGGTCGTTAGCTTTTACTCTTTGATTATGTATGCCTCAGTAGTTTTGATTGAATTGCTTACTTGTAGTTTAGTGTCAAGTAATTGTGATGCACAAAGGAAATATGTGGAAGATTTTCCCTCTGCATTTTGATCATTTTATTTTTATTTCGCTGTGTCCTTGAAGATACGTTTTATAGTAGGTCCAATATGCAGGATGGATGTAGGTTCACCTCATGAATTTATCTTCTTTTTTTTTTAAATTTTTTATAACAGCTAAGTGGGAGCTCCATTTAATTAGTTCATGTCTGGTGTATATGGGCCATTTATAGGCATTCTTATTTGTTGCAGCACCTGAGGAAGAATGGAACAAGCTGTTACTCAATGGATTGTCAATTGGCAAAGGTGATATTCCACCACCAGACCTCTATGCTGTCATCAAGAAAAGGATTGAACGGACTCTGATCCGAACGGTGAGAACAACCCTTTTGGCATTCATTTCGGTTGTATTTTCTCGGTCCCGAGGCTTCAGCTAGTTGGTTGTGATTTTCTTTATCAGGAGGGTGGTTCATACCAGCAACGTGTTCTTTCTGAGTACCTGAACGGCATTCAATCGAGAGCAGAGCAAGTTGTTCAAGTACTAGAGGGCAAGCCGCAATAGTTGTACATGTTCATGAGTTGAATATGGATTTGGGACTGCATGCAGAAACGCTGCCTGATTCTCAGAACTAAGATGAGAGCAATTTCACAGTTTGAATTAGGAAGTCAGAGTCAGGTATAGATCTATTGCATTCAATCTGGCCAGAAAACCAGGCGTCATAAACAAGTTTCAATTTTGGTTAAAAGAATTCATCGAGTGACTTTATTTTAGATCAAAATCAGCAAGTACACTTATGACAGGTTTAGCGAATTAGATGGTATATGATTATATACCATGTAACTTGTTGTCTGGGTTTTAGTTACGGCCATTGGATTTCTAGCTCTAATTTATGGAAATGAAAGAGAAACAGACTTTTATTATCATTTCTCATGTTCGAAAATGGAGAGAATTACGTGCCTGCCACATGGACAGAACTACGAAACGCTGCGTTTTAACGCTGAGGTTTGAGACCCAATAGGACAATAGGATCAGTCAGCTCTGTAGTCAACGCAAAAACGGTTTGATGGCTTCTCCTAAAACTTGTAATGGCACACATTCAGGTTACTCACATAGGGTTGTAAGCCCTCTTCTATCCCTGATGGTTTGTAGAGCCTAATGAACCTCAGCACATTGCCATGGTCTCTGTGGTCCACGGCGGCAGAGAGCTTCTTCCTCACAATCGATTCGAGAAGCCTCTTTGACTCCATGAGCTGATTGTGCTGCTCCGGCTCGGAGATCCTGATCTTCCGACTCGATCTGGAGGAACCTCGGGCCTCTCTGCTCTGTTAGTCCCCATGACTCCCTCCCTCATTGTATCTTTGTAGCCTTTTCCAACTATTCCTTATCATATTTTGAGGACTTTGACAATCCCTTGAAGAACAACATTTGCATCACCACTCGTTATACGCTTGTCAGTTACTGCTGCAGGAGTTACATCTGCGCTTTCTATTAAGCCTCCAATTTCTCCAATGAGGGGATGAGGGCGGCTTTCATTCATCCCCAAGCGGATAAAGACTTAAGGTTCTGAACCCATTTGGAGTGCAATATGACAAAAGAATGTGCACTTACGACAGGAAGAAGCATGATCTAAATTTTGCTATATTAAAGTACACTAGAAGAATAGTTAGTAGGTCCTGAATTCACACCCCAGAAATCCTGAATCTCAGAGACTTTTTCTAAGTTGGGAATGGTTGCCATTTGAGTGAGGCGACCGAACTTGTCTCTAACAGTTCTTTGAGTCATGCTAGAGAATTGGCTCACCAATGCCCTACAATCTCTGTCCAGCTGAAGGCCTCCAAGTTGACTGAACCTTTTCTGCATCATAATCAGTGTTTTAAAAAACTCGCCTTAAAACTCGCATGAGGCTTAAAAAGCTCAAGGCTTAGTCGAAAATGAGTCGCCTTTTTTAGAAAGGCGCACATGCGCAAAAAAAGCGCATAAAGGCGTAAAAAACGCACATACAAGGCGCGCTTCCAAGTTTTTTTTTTAAACCCGAAAGACAAAAAACGATGTCGTTTTCAGTTGAGGGTTAACGAAAATAAAGAGAACAAAATTTCTCAAGCCCTCGGTCAAATCTATTCTTCCTCCTCTTCAAGCACCGCATCGCAAAGACGAAAACGAAAAACGATTAGATCGTGATCGGTGATTCTTCTCTTTTAGAGTTTCGACCCTCAATACAAAGTTACAAACAGAAGAAAAGTCTCAAGCTCTCAGCCAAACCTATTCTTCTTCCTCTTCAAGAGCTGCATTGCAAAGAAGCAAACGATTAGATCGTGATTCTTCTTTTCAGGAGTTTCGGTTGGTTGGGCTTTGAAGGTATGATACAAATTGCTTTAATTTTGTTAGTGACTTCATTGAGTTCATTCAATCACTTCAACTGAGGGCTGGGTTCTGTTTATTTTTTGAAATTCACTGTGATGTTCTTACGGTTAAGTACCATAATCCTATCTTGATATTGAGACTCTCCGATCCAAACCCCCTCCCTCAAAGCACTCTTTTATTTGTATATAATATATCTAACTCATCTTACCATTGATTTGATTTCGGATGCTGCCACTGATATATCTTTGTATAATTGTGATAAAGTGGAATCTCAAATCTTATTGATAGAAAGGTAAGCTAAACTCATTAGATGAACAAAGCAGAAGCTTTAACCAAAATGTTTTTGTTGAAATCTCTTGCTTGATATCGTCATCTATTAAATGGTATGCATTCCAGAAGTAAAATATTGAAAAACCTTGGATTAGAAGGAATAAAAGCATCTTGATCATCGGAATTGGTTGAATTCCTTTGTCGCTTGTTAGATACCTGCAGTGGATTTGAAGACAAAAGATAGGATCATCAATCACATATAACCATATCTTGGAAATCTTTGCACATTCTTATAGCCTTTGCAAAACATTTGAAATTAGTTGAATATAGTACTGAAGAGTCAATGGTTCAATACTCTAGATGGTTCTCCTGGGTTATGTCCTTGGGCAGATGAGGCACGACGTTTGCAGGCACGTTTTTATGGCATTCCTTGCTGTGACAGTTTTGGGTTTTATTGGAGAACTGCCTTACAGACTGTGACCGTTGATCTTTGTTTAATGATCATTATAGCTAAGCATGTATATGAGGGAAGCCCCTTATTTTACGAAATACAGATAACAATATTGTATGACTTTGAAGTTTCTTAGGGACCTGTGATCTATATAAGTTGCTCGATGATGAGATATAGGGTAACATAAAGTTTTAGATAACCTGAGAATTGCCATCAGTTGGAGTAATATTGGCCATGTTTAACCCCATACCTAGAAACGTTCTTGTACATTCTTGAGTACTTATGTTACATTGTCATTGGCATTCTATTGAACTGTTTGGTTTGTGGAAATCACATAAAAAAACTGAAGGAGCATCTAATCCCCGTGAGCCTACACATCTCCGTGAGCCTACTCCTCCTCCCCGTGAGCCTACTCCTCCTCTTGATGAGCCTATTCTTGATGAGTCTCTTAGAAATTACAAAAGAAAATCTACTCAAGTGACAAGTTCAAGTAAGTTGTAAATAAAAGCCTATGTTCTTTTACTTTATTAGAAAATAATTTGTTAACTTTATTATTGATTGTTTATCATATTTTTATATAGGTAGAAAAAATATTCCAAGAAAATCTATGCGCCTTGCCGACATTCAAGGTTCTAAAAAATGCTAGGCGTTAATCGGGCGGACAGCTAAAAACCAGCGCCCAGAGGATTAATCGGGGATTAATCGGCCTAAAATCGAGGCGGCCAAGGGTCTACGGGCGCCTAGGCGCCGCCTAGGCGGTCCTAGGCGGGGATTTTTAGAACATTGCCGACAGTATAGGTGATGATGACATTAGAGAGAATCCATATGATGATACAAACCCTCTTTTTGAACACCGTGTTGGTATTAATGATGATGATAGTGATGGCGGTGATGGTGTTGATGAGTTTGATGGTGGTGAAGAAAATCTATGCGCCTTGCCGACATTATAGGTGATGATGACATTAGAGAGAATCCATATGATGATACAAACCCTCTTTTTGAACACCGTGTTAGTATTAATGATGATGATAGTGATTGCAGTGATGGTGTTGATGAGTTTGATGGTGGTGAAGATAGTTTGGATGAGGATCTTCTAATTGATGAGGATGATGATTTTGAAGCATGAAGCATATTTTAACAATTGTTCTATATATTTGGTTGTTCAATTTTGAGAATTTAAACTTTGATTTCAAGCTATGTTGGTAGATTTGTTGAATTGTATGGTTCTAGACTTTTGCTACTTGACTTATTATATATATGCATGACAATTATTATGTTTTTCAAGTTATTCTTCAAGTGGTATGTATAAGAATAATATGTACATTTAAATAGGTGTGTTTATCATTTTTATGTCGTAAGGCTTACGCCTTTTACGCCTAAAGCGTTAAGGCTTAAGGCTCTCGCAAAAACGCCTTGAGGTACTGATAGAGCGTTTTGTTAAAACGTCTATAATAAACCCTGTAAAACATCATCGTTAGTATAGAATAAGCAGGGATCGTTCTTTCCGGGGAATTGAAGGGAATTCTAAACTTTTAGTGTTAACAAATAATGAGGAGTTTGAGATTGATTATTAACTACTAAAATAAAACCTAAATTACTATTTACATGATCGACTTCTCTTTAACAAACTTAAACCAATTTACCATTACAGCACATAATTACAAGTTCGAACCTATCATGCATTCTAATTCGACCAATTACATACTTTTTAGACACCAATACAATTAGAGCCTTAGGGGATCATCTAATCATGCAAGATTTCAATTAACATTTAGATTGACTTAGGGCCTAATCTAAATTTGCATGCAATCGAATTCAATAACACTTAGAGTATAAATCAAACAAGATTACATTTAAACACCAAATCTTTGTTGGAGACATGTTTCATGTGTGGCGTCACCCACCATGGTTTCACATGCAAATTTTCAGAATTTTTACCACTTTTAATCAACACAAACCGAACCTACTTAGGGCATGATTCGATTTGTGTCAATATGGTTGATGAATCTAGCACTCAAACACAATCTTAGGGATTGCATCCAACCACTAAATTCATATGCACATATCTGAAAATTATCTAAAAATATGAGAAAGATGATTAGAACACAACAATAGAAATACCAACTCATTAATTATAAGAACATAGATTTGGCATAGTCTCAAAAAAATATCAAATACAACTGAAATTTAAAACAAATACAAAACCAATATTTCCACATAAACAACAACTTACAATCTTCATAGACAAAGAATTGTAGATTAACACAAATAGACGAAGCCATGGAGATGAGTTGCGAGAATCACACGTTGTAGGAACCTTGGAGGTGTGTCTTCAATGGTGAAACTCGGTGGAGATGATGATGGTTTTGGGGTGGACGGCTTGGCTAATTTGTGAGGGAAGTTTATGGTGGTGTTTTGGTAGAGTTTTGGCTCTTGAATGCTAATGAGAAGTGATCCTATTTGAGAGGTGAAGCCATGTATATATAGAGGAAAGATGGAGGGTTTGAAATTGCTTCTTTCTTCCTATAAACATGCCATGCTTTAATCCCTAAAACATGGAAAGTTTTATTCCCTAAAACATGCCATGCTTTAATCCCTAAAACATGGAAAGTTTTATTCCCTAAAACATGCCATGCTTTAATCCATAAAACATGAAAAGTTTTATTCCCTAAAACATGTCATGTTTTAATCCCTAAAACATGTCATGTTTTAATCCCTAAAACATGTCATGTTTTATTCCCTAAAACATGCCATGTTTTATGCCTTTAATGATCATCTTCTATTTAATTGTTGCATGACTTGGCTCCATCTTTTTTTCTTTAATTATCTCTTTAATCCAATCTGAAAATAAGAAAATAAAATCATAAGTAAGAGATAATTAGTTTCAAAATCTAACAAGGATTCCTAGTCAAACTAGGACTCTAAACCAATTATGCGTTTTAACTCATGTAAGCACAAAAATGCATCCAATACCGCTCAAGACTCTTATTACGACTCAATGACTCAATAATACAACAATAAGGGCTAAGCAAAGTATAAATTGAGGTAAAAACATGTTAAAAACGTCGCACAAAGTGCTCCTATCAGGTACGCCTTCGCGTTTTAAAACACTGATCATAATTACTTCAAGCCTCTCTGAACAAGGAATTCAATTATCAAATGTATGAATGAGTCATAGTTGTTGGCAGTCATCAGTGATTGCAGACATGCTGCATTTGTCTCAACAGCATGAAGCAGCCTTTGAACCTATGGGTCATTGACCTCATTATCAGCATATTCAGCCTCTGACAGCTCACAGCTGATGCTTGTGACATTATCAAGCACTGGACGGATATAAACGTGGTGTCACAGTTCCCACAAGCTGCTCCAAAAAATATCAACTTGACCTACACAAGGAGTGAAAAATATCAACGTTCTGTTTTGAAATACTGTGTTCTAAATCCACATCGAAAAACAGCAACATTATAAGCAGTTCTGAAATAATCCCCTCTTCTTTTTTATCCAGAGAAGTAGGGGTCATCATGGGCTCCGGCCTGTAGGGTTGGGCCGGGCTCGACTTTGGTTAACATATTTTAGGGCTGGGTAGGATAGGGTCGAGACTTCAATATGCAATCCCTAACACGCCCTAAAGGCCCATTCCATTAAGGCTAAAAGGACGGATCAAGCCGGCTTTCTAAATAGGACTAAATAGAGTCGAGAATTGCCAAACATGAATTTTTTTATTTAACAAAAATAATATATTTATTAAATTTTTTTCATCAAAATTTTGTTAATTGGTGCATACGTGTTACACAAGATTCTTTATTAATTATACAAATATATTTTACATATATTTGTAGATTAATTTCAACTTTGTACATTTATAAATATAAGTATAAGTAGTTATATTTATATATCATCTATCTAAATCATTCAAAATCAATTATTGTTACTCACAACAAATAGAAATTATAGAAATAAACCTTATATAATCTATGACAAAATATGGTAAGTTATATTGCAAATAAGATATGAAAAAATATTTTTTTTAAATCAATTATTAAAAGGGCCTAAGTGGACTATATATGGCGGGATTTTAGGGTCGTGCCAGAGGATAGGACCGGGTTTCATTTTCTAAACCTAGCCTTTCCTATTTTTCTTGATGAATCATTTTGAGTCTTGCTCCATAATGCATGTTCATCATGAGAGAAATATAGTGGCTGACATATTGGTGAATCATAGTTTAGATAATAATTTATTTGAAGCCAATACCCAAATATTGGTGACATATTGGTTCATTTTCTTGAAGCATTCCGTATGATGTTGGGCAACTATAATAATTCCTTGTGTAAGTAGCTTGATTACATCATACATAATTATTATAGTTGCCCAACATCCAACTACCCAATTATATTACTCATATTATCAGGTTTTATTTTGATTTTTCATATATTGCACTATAAAAAGCAGGATAGGAAACAATATGCGAAAAATGTTGCTGAAGCTTGTGCAGTATTTTCTCTCTCGAGTGTCTATTCTTCTTTATGTTTTCTGCTTGTTTGGAAAAATTCTTCTATAGAAAAAGGTTTAAAACTTGTTTATATGATGTTTTAAATGAAAAGGGTATCTTTAATTTGTCAAACATTTTTTTGCCACTAAACTAGCTCACAATTTTATTTTGGCATCTGTGGTTTTGTATCATACATGTGAGGCCCCTAGTCTGTTGGATTTAGAAAGAAAGGTTATGTTACACATTCGTAATAAATAGAATGTTGTTCCTATAATAGTGATAAGAGCACAAAGTGTGACATTCTTAATATATATATATATATATATATATATATATATATAGTCTCTATCTAGAGTGAAGGTTCACTCTGAAATTTCAGAGTGAAGTTCCAATTTTGGCACACTTTTCGATCAAATCTTTTCAGTATAAGTGATTTAATATTTAGGTATGATATTCAAGATCATCTCTACAATATTTCATCTAATTCGGACATCGTTAAGGTATTGAAATTAGATTAAATCAATGAATGAATTAAAACTGTTCAACGTGAACCGTTCGTGTAAATCTCAATTTTGAAAGCTCAAATCATTGTTAAATTGGATGAAATTTTGTAGAGATGATCTTGAATAACATACCTAAATATTGAATCACTTATACTGAAAAAATTTGACCGAAAAGTGTGTCAAAATTGGAACTTCACTCTGAAATTTCAGAGTGAACCTTCAGTCTGGATAGGAACTGTATATATATATATGTGTGTGTGTGTGTGTGTGTGTGTGTGTGTGTGTGTTTTATTCTTACTCTTTGTTACTTCTTATTTAGTGTGTTTTAGTTCATTTTGTTAGAATAAGTGTTTAGGAAGAGCTTAACTCGAATATGTATGATTCTATGTTCGAAACGTGTTAAGTGTTGTAAATCCATATTGAAATATGATTCCTTATTGGACTATGACACTACTTTCCTATTTTCATTCTTTCCTATTTCTAACTTGCTTATTGTTTTCAGGTAAGAAAAATCCTATATGGATTAGGATAAGTGAAGCTGTGACTATTTCCTAGGAGAACAAGGAAACCATCTCCGAGTTGAAGATGGAGAAGCATGAGATGTGAAGTCAAAGCCATATTGGACATGGAGTTCGTTTTCCAATGATGTTATTAAAGATATTTTCATGCATAAATGTTCTAATATTAAGGAGGTTGAAGATATGCACTTAAAACCCAATTCATATAAGAATCAGAAATCTACCAGGATTCGTAGTCCAACTTCGACGGACTCCCCTGGACAGCTAAGAACGAATTGGAAGATGTGTCATATATGAAAAGAAATATCTATGAGTCTAGTTTATGTAGAATTTAGAATCGCATCAATATCTTATTCATGGAGGAAGTTGTGACGAAAACATTACTCGGAGATCCAGTGGGCTCGACAAAATTATTTCAGCAATTGATTTGCTTTTGATTCAAGGGTTATGAGGGGAAGTTGAGACCTTGTTTCTCCTATAAATAGAGGCAAGTATCTACATCAGAATGATCATCAACTCGCACCAAAGAAAGCCAAAGCTCTGCCCACAAACACATCCTTGTTACTACAAAGTCATTCAAGCCGTAAACACCATCTTGTTCCTCTCTATTCAATCATAAGCCCAAAGTTTAGGATTTTCATTCAATTAGGAACCGTGCTCTTTGTCTTGAATCCCCTAATGAAGATTGATAAAGTGTAACTCATTTCTTCTATTTACAATGTTTGTGATTTCCTTGGTTTTTGTTGTAATGATTTATGTTTTTGGTTAGTTCTTAAATTGTTATGTAACTAATGATTTATAAGATTTTATGAAGTAGTTGCGTTTTCTTATTCAATAATTTTCTATGTATGTCGTGAGTTTATGTGCCATAATTCAATGATTTTCTTTCATATGCTTAAACTATATGTGATTCAAGGCCCTAAGTTAGTTTTGCATATAGGTTTCTCTAGTGTTCTTGTTAACTTGTTAAAGTAAGTGACATGCTTGACTTGTTAGTAATCACTAGATTATAACCAATATTGATTTGTTAAGTAGGTGACATGCTTAAAAGATAAATGAAGTGGTAGGATTGAGAATGACATGCTAAGGTATTCTAATGCCCTAAGTTAGGAATTCAGTGATCATGTTTCGATTTAGAGATGCCCTAGTTGTGATGTGTGAACTCTAATTGACCCCTAAGGCTCGGCATGCATAAGATGAGAATGCGAATTCATTGGTTATTTTATGTTTTCTGTTTGGTGATTACTTGTGTGTTGATTGGTTGATCACATGTATATATTAGTTTAGGTTCTATTTTTCTGTTCTTAATCCATATCCATCGAAACTTTTATCTCTTTGTGAATTTGTTGTTATTTGATTGTGATCCAATCCCTGGTTGGATCCCCGGTTTGTAACGATTTCATCTTTTTTTATACTACTAACGATACTTATAGGGTTAATATTGATTTCGAGTAATCAAACCGATCAAATAGTGTTGTCAGGGGAGTTGTACCCTCTTCCGAAAAAGAGTTAGATATAGGTTGGGAAAGAAGATTGCATAACACTACAAGTGAATAGAGAGGTGAAGTTGATGAATGATTCAAGTGATGTGGGGTGAAGTAAATGAAGTGTACTTCCTATAATCATACTTAAAAAGGAAACAATGAATATCATCTAGCTGAGCAAATGGGGAGTTGCATAATGTATATCACAAAAATCTTATGTTGCTAGTAGTTGTGTTTAAAATTATAATTTCAATAGTTGTGTAGCATTTCGTAGAACGGGAATCTGGAAACAAATGAGAATGCAGACACGTGTACAAATAAAATGTGATTTATTGATAATCAAGCGCGGGGTTAAAATCTTTGTGAATTTCTCTGATTCAATCTATGTATATAACTTGGCTCTCAAGGGTGACATGCACTTGATCTTGAGAATTTGAGTTTGGATTTGGACTTGATGAAGAACGAGTGATTTGGTAGCTTGATGAATCTTCATGGACTTGAGTTTGGATTTGAATTTGATGAAGAACGAGCGATTTGGTAGCTTGACGATTCTTCGTGGACTTGAGTTTGGATTTGGATTTGATGAAGAACGAGCGATTTGGTAGCTTGACGATTCTTCGTGGAGTTGAGTTTGGATTTGGATTTGATGAAGAACGAGCGATTTGGTAGCTTGACGATTCTTCGTGGACTTGAGTTTGGATTTGGATTTGATGAAGAACGAGTGATTTGGTAGCTTGACGATTCGTCGTGGACTTGAGTTTGGATTTGGATTTGATGAAGAACGAGCGATTTGGTAGCTTAATGATTCTTCGTGGACTTGGGAGACTTCGGGATTTCTCGAGAGTGATCTTGCTCAAGTGATTTTCTCTCTTCTTCTCAAGTCCACTCTCTTCATGTTGAAGGGGGTATTTATAGTGTCAATGTTTATATTTTGTATAATATTTTAATGATACTAAAATAATAAATTTCTTTAATTATATAATTAAATCAATATGTATTTTCCGATTAAATTAAAATTAGTTATTCTCATAACTAAATTAAACAGAAAATAATTGACTTAATTATAACCGTTAAAGAATTTATTAATTTAACCAAATGTCCAATTATCATTTCAAATCGTCAATTACATTCAATTTTTCGATTTAAGTCGGAATCACGTAGCTTCAATTACGCTAATCCGCTTATGTGCTGACACGAGTTTTATTCGGATGCGTACCAATTTTGTTGACTTTTGGGCCACGTGTGCAATTTCATATATTTCTGGTTAGTTCTTAAATTGTTATGTAACTAATGATTTATCAATTTTTATGAAGTAGTTGCGTTTTCTTATTCAATAAATTGTTATGTCTACAAATGCCCCTACTTCAAGTCGTGTTGTAGACATGTCGTCATCACGTGCCGAAAGCGCAGTTTGAAGTATGCACTTTGATTTGAAGAATTTGTGGAACTGACTTCCGAGGCTCCGCAAATTTTGTAGTAATATTTCCTTATGACTTCCGAGATTTAGTTCGACATGAAGGAAAATTATTGATCTCTCCGTCAATTTATTTTATTTGTAAAATAAATGTTTCCATCCTATCACGATCTTCCCTCAAGTCACCACTGGATACTCGCTTGAAGTTGCTCTTTGCTTCATTACTTTCTCTTGTTCCTGGTTAAATTCATATGATCGCCCTTCACCAGATGTTTTATTTGAAATATATTCATTCTCAATCTGCATATCATGTGATTTTGTAGCAAAAGAACTTGGACCCTCATCCCTCATGAAGAAGATTCTGGAAAGCACTACAGTTGGCATTTTACTTTTCTCCCTCGGGTGTATTTGCATCTTCACTTTTAAATTTATTTCCATTTGATTTATCTACACTGCCATGCAACTTGCCTCCACTTTTTTTTTTGACGACGTGAGCTTGATTTAAGTATCTTCTCCAATGAACCAACAACTTCCTCTACCTGCTATTTAATGGAATTCCATTAATATATCCGTCCTCGTTGGATGAATTTTCCTCAGACCCACTTTCTCCATCCCTCTTAGAGGTTATATAATTAATATTGCGGATAACAACCTTTCTTGAGGACTTGTGCCCCTGCTTTTTCCTATACTGCTGCTCTATTCCAGAGTGCCTTTTACCATTCTGCAAATGATCATCATTTTCACTTTCATAACTTGAACCAGTGTTTTCATCGGATCCATCTTGTTTTGAAGTTTTGAGTGCTCTTCTTGAGAATGCTTCTTTTTACTTCTATGAGATTTATGTTTCCGACGATCATCAGATTCCTGATCAAACATAAAGCCATTGTCTTCCATGTTTTACCCAGCATTTTGCACTTCAAGCTTGAGCTGATATTCATTGATTTGGGGATGGATCTTTCTTTTTATGTTGCATTGATGATGGAATCGTGAATTGTATAGGCTCCAAAGAGGAAGAGATTGATGTTTTCTAAAGCCAAGAGAAACAATCAGGTCAGCACTAGTTCCACCATTGCTCTTTTGGTCTGCCAAACACTTGAAGAAAAAGCTTCAAGTGCGCATGCTTTTTCATCCACACCACAACATTATTATTATTGCTTCCAATTTCGATCACACATGGAAGCCACAATGTCGCACACAATAAAAAGGGCCAGGTAGTTGAATAAGTTGGATTTCCTAAAAGGGCAAGCAAACAGAAGGTATGGGAATCTAAAAGAGAGGAGTGAGAGAAGGCACATGGCTACCTGTTCTTAATCATGCGCACGTTAGAGGTACCAATTCATCACTACGCATGCGCACCCACAAGGCTCTTGCTTTTTGCAAAATTCCTCTTATAAGTAAGGTCCAGCCTATAATACATGGAAAGTCATGCATGTGATCATCACTCATCCTTTGGTACTACAAAGCTTCCATCTGCCTTGTTGCCTTTTCTTCTTGTAGCCTCTTTATCATTGCCATTGTCTGGTTGGATGTTATTGCAGAAGCACTCCTCTCTTTTTCAAGTTCTGCATATACTTTATTTAAAGCTTTGCGTTCTGCTCTCAATACCAATTTCAGCTTCGCCTCCTTACTCACCATCCCTTGCAAATAATAATCCCCTACGAATACAAGAAATCAAATCCAGCAAACTCTACTCCATCCCCTGTCACAAAGTCAAGGTAAGTATTATCCTTAGTTGCATGGTAAAGCCATCCAGCTGCCCGTAGAAGCTCATCTCCATATCCTGTGGAATTGTAAATGTTCTGAATGTAGAACACTGTCATCGGCATGAGCATTGACAAGAAAGTCAGTGATCCACTTCAACGAATCTTTAGCCTTGTCCAACTGATCCACCTTATCCATATGATCACCATACTCAAGAACCGACCAAGACAGAACCGAGACAGTGAACACCATTGGAAGACCAACTTCATGTGATCTCCGGCGTCGTACATTTCCTTCGACAAGTCCACCATCCTCATCATCTCCCTCGGCATCAGTTGGCTTAGTTTGACACAGAGTGTGAGGATCTGCTTTTATACCAGCTCCATTGTTAGGTAAAAACACAAGGGGATCGGAGTAGAGCCGAGAGCAGTATAATTGAATCATTCAGTGCGGTTGTGCTTTAGTGCAACCAGTTGTTTTTACTGGTCTGACTTTGACCTTTTCTTTAGTTTGACTTTGACTTTTGATTTTTTTTTCAGACCTTGACCCCTTTTTTTTTAGTCTGACTTTAACTTTTGATTTTTTCTGACTTTGACCTTTTTTTTGTAGGATTTTGACAATAATCTGAGAGCCGCGGTCAATCTAGCCATTCGACTGCTTTCGAAACGCGTTGATTTCTTGTGAATTTGAAGAACGTAAACGACCTAATCGCTTGACTGCTTTCATTTCATAAACTTGACAGCACTCAATAAAAGCGTTTTAGGCTTTACGCATCACATTCACCATGGCGGCTTTCAAGAGTTTTAAGGACGAGACGATCACTATCCTCGACAATGTTAAAGATGAGCAACAAGAAGGCACCACTTTAACCGTATACCCCTCTCTCACTGGGCCATTCGCCTTTAAAGCTCCATTCTATGGCAGCTCAACTCCCGTCTCGCATTGGACTTACGCAGTGAATTACCAAGTAGCCAGCTTCCAATCACCCAAGTCAGGCAACGAGGAGCTAAGTTCAGACGTTTTGATGTTGAAGTCTGCACATCCTGACAAAGATGCTCTTATGGTGTCATTCAAGCTTCTCAACAACTCTATATCCAACAACTCTGTGCGATGGGGTACGTTTCAAACTACCGACGGCTTTACGTATACATAGTGTTACTGGGAGTGGGTAGAAGATGTATTAAGCCGAAACAAAGACCTCATCAAGAAGGTGGGCCTCTATCGAGCAGTGTTTGCGTCATTATTCACCTATGATCGTGTTGCTCCCGTGGTGCAAGCTTTTTGTGAATATTGGTGCACTGCTACGAACACTTTACACACATCGCAAGGAGAGATGTGTATATAAGTTTTGGACCTTGAGCATATTGGAGGCTTGCCTATCCTTGGTAGGTTTTATGAAGAAGTCATTCCACCCATTGGTGAGTTTTCTGCAAAGAGCAAAGAACGAGAGCTTCTCATCCCTAAAAGCTGTCGTTATTTGTTTCTTGCTTACCATAGATTGTGCAAGAGAGAGCGTAGCAACGTGAAGATAACTACATGGATACAATATTGGTATAAATGCAAGATGAGATACAAGAGACCTCCCGCCAAGAGTACACGAAAAAGAGGGACGTGCCCGCTAGTACTCACAATCCATCAGGCGTCGTTTCGGGAATTCGCCAGCGAACTCTGGAAGACCTTTCACCATTCGAGGATTTAAGCGTAGAAGAAGCAAGCATGAAATATGTTTACCCGAAGAATGATGCAGGTTTTATTCGTCCAAGAGTTTTTAGGATCGCTCACAGAATGTCCCGAGGTCAAAACTATTGTTTGGCGGTTCCCGTATTGGCGAGTATATATCAGGGTTTGAATGCCATATCTGTCTCTAATGATCCAGGAAGCTGTCCAATCGCGCTTCCTTTTCATTGCTTGTATAGGTGGTTGGGCGAATATTTTGGCACCCATTTCTTCTTTCGGCATCCAGAAAGCTTCAGGCCCTTGATGGTCCATATTTCAGGGGAATTTTCGGCAACAGATTTCGAGGATGGGCAAGCCCGTGCCTTGTTCACTGGTTGTGATGACGTGCCAAAGTCCTGAGTGTGCGCAAACTGGTTGTTGACACCCATGGAGCCTCTCATTCGGATTCTGCCTATCTGATTAGTCTTCGCTCCGGATTTGTGTCCTTGCGACAAGATAGTCGGCGAGTAGTCGAAACCTATAGCCCTCAACGATTCAGCCGACAATTCAGATATGTTCAGGGTGTTCCCTGAGGTTCCCACGAAGATCATCGGCCCGTAACTTTGGCTCAGACATACTCGTTTTGGGATAGTTTGACGAAGCTTGGCACAAAGAATGAGGTAATCCTGCCTATGAAAAGCGACATCACGAAGTTTATGGTTACTCTGGACTACGTCCGATGGTGGTTCAAAGTCCATCATCGTGCATTGAAGAAGCCTATGAAGATAACCATTGTGAATTTGCCGCAACAAGAGCCTCCAAAAGCTAAACGAGACAACTATGTGACAACTCCTCTTCAAATTTTTGTTTCTGCCGAAGCTTTGCTTCCGGTTGATAACTATCAGATTCCACCTCCTCCAGTTTTGGAAGGAATCGAAGATGCATCAGATTTTAGCCCCAGGCCGAAGGAGAAGATTGCTACATCCAGAAGGCATAGCAGAAGCAGCAGTAGTACCCATAGTGACGTGCGTTTCAAACGTCAAAAGTGGGATGATGCTGATCTTGGCCCTATTTACTACAATCTCAATGCTAATTTTGATCTTGGCGGCAATTTTCTTGGGGATGCTCCTGGTCTTTCAAAACTCGTGCATGCTCATGTTGAGGTAAATTTTTTTGTTGTAGTTGCTTTTGTACTCTGTCCCATTTAAATATGTTGAATGTATCATATTCAACAGTTCACTTATTGCCGACTTGACTCAATTTTGTTCCTCCCAGCTTGAAGATATCGGTTATTTTGATGAAGTCTGCTTAGGTGACGGCGTTCAATATCCTTTTGAGGAGTGTGCAGCTAATACTCTCCCAGAAAAAGAACTACGTCTAAAGGAGAGTGAACCACAACCAGTTGATCAGCGAGGTACACGCGAACATATTTATATATTATTTTCCCGTATTTCTTCAATAATTTTTTTTCTTCAGGTTTGTCCGTGGCGACGGAGAGTACAAAGCCTTCAGAAAGAACAATATTTCCTGAAGCTTTTGTGTGCGATATTGTGATAGTGGATACAATTTAATGGCTTCGCGATATCCGCATACGAGTAGATGCGGAAGTTTGTGTAAAGATAGAAGGCTTGATAACGACGTATTCTCTAAAGATGATTATTGCTGGGAAGAATGAGCTTGATATGTTGACGAATGAACTTTGCAAATATAAAGTCGACCCATCAACAATAAAAAACAAATTGGAGTAGTTGATGACAAGCGTTACCTTGTATGACTCGGCAAGACTTGCATGCACTCACAAATGCGTCATGGGCACAAATGCCCAAAAATTGGCAGAGACAGAGTCCAAAATCAAGACAGCTTAAGAAATTCGACAAATTACTTTTGATCAGCATCAATCTACGCTTGAGTGCCTTGAGAATTAGAAGAAAGAACAACAGAAGCTAGGGCAGACGTTGGACTCGCTAGATGCAGTTCTTCACGATGCGAGACTTGTTGATCTAGAACAGAAGATGTGTCAAATCCGAGTGATTCTAAAATTGACTACAGCAGAGATTGAAGAGGCAAAGAAGTTGCGAGCTAGTTTTGAAGAACATCGTAGTAGCTTCAAGGGTTTGACCTGGATATGATAGCTGACTTGAATGATCGAGACTTGCCCTTTTTTTTGTTATATGTTTTTTTTTTCAATCATCTTGTAATAAGTTGATTTTCAAAATCAACTTACTATCAATGAAATAAGAATTTTCTATGTTATTTGATGGACAAACCCTTATTTTTATTTTGGTGTGACTGAACTTTAGATTGTTATTCTCAAGCTGCCTACATATCCTTCTAAAGAAGGAATCAAGTCATCACGTAGTTCAAGAGTTTTTATTATTATTATTATTATCATTTGTCTTGTGCATTTTATGCTCGTGCAGACTTAGAGCATACTTTGATATTTTCAAGCATAGTATTTCTTCAAGAACTTGCCGTTAATAGGATCGATCCTCAGACCGTCTTCCGCCACAATTTTGTAAGCTCTATTGGTGTATACTTCTTTGACGACGTAATGACCATCCCACTTTGACTTGAATTTGGAGTCAGTCTTGTGTGTCATAATGATGGGTCTTTGAACAGCAAGAACTAAATCATCAACTTGAAATGACCGCGGTCGAACACCTTTGTTGAAGGTGTGTGACATCCGAGCTTGGTAGCATTCCAGGTGTTGTTGTGCATCAAGCCTCTTCTCGTCCAAAACTTCTAACTCTTGTAGGTGCAACTTGACATTTTCCTCATTTGTGAGACCTTCTTCTAAAGCGATTCTCAATAACGAAATTTCTTTCTCTAATGGTAACATGGCTTTGACACCATAGACGAGAGAATAAGGTGTAGCATTTGTGGCTGTCCGATACGTCGTTCTATAAGCCCAGAGAGCTTCGCTCAATTTCTCATGCCAATCCCTCTACTTCTTGTTGGCAGTTTTCTTCAGAATGTTACAAAGCGTTTTATTGAATGTTTCTGCCAAACCATTTGTCGGGGCGTTGTATATCGAAGAAAGGTGAAGCTTGAAGTGGAATTTCTTGCTCAACTTTTCTGTTGCGGTATTCGAGAAATATTTGGCGTTGTCTGTGATGATGCACTGTGGTATACCATAGCGTTGTATAATGCTTCCCGTAATGAAGTACACAACATTTTCTTTCTTTATTTCTTTCAGTGGTATCGCCTCTGCCCACTTTGAGAATGAATCCGTGGCTGCCAGAATGTACATATGACCGGCCGATGATTTCGAA
Source organism: Argentina anserina (assembly GCF_933775445.1). Classification (NCBI taxonomy): domain Eukaryota; kingdom Viridiplantae; phylum Streptophyta; class Magnoliopsida; order Rosales; family Rosaceae; genus Argentina; species Argentina anserina. The sequence goes on along the minus strand of NC_065873.1, from coordinate 7,385,972 downwards.
GTGATGGGTCCGGTTGCATCCATTCCCCATACGTCAAATGCGTGCGAAGCAATTGTCGGATGCAACGGCTCAGGTGGCTGATGAATGAAGTTGGTATGAAACTGACAAGCTTGGTATTTTTGTGCATAATCCATACAATCCTTGACCATGGCGGGCCAATAATACCCTAGTCGTCTTACTTGAAAATGTAACTTCGGTCCTAACTGATGTGCTCCACACACTCCAGAATGAACCTATTCCATGGCTTTAACCGCTTCATCTTTTTCCAAGTATCGATGAAGTACTCCGGAAAATGACCTCCGATATAAAGTTTCTTTGTAGTAGAGTAAGCGCGGTGCTCGCCTCTTGATGCTCCACCTTTGCTTCGAATCTTCAGGAAGCTTGTTGTGCTCAAAGTAGTCGATAAAAGGATGCTTCCAATATTTAACATCAATGGTGTAAACTGACACTACATGAGAACTAGCACACTGGAGTGAAGGTTTTGTTGTCATGACCCACCTTTGGAAAATTGGGATGTCCAAAATTTCGTCTCCAGACAATGCTAAAGTTGTCGCCAAGTTTGCCAATGCGTCTGCCATTTGATTTTCTTTCCGTGGCACATGTATGAGTGTAACATTATCAAAGACCTTCAAGAGTTGTGTGGCGAGTTGGAAATAAGGTACTAAATTTTCCTTCTTGACCTCGTAATTAGTGAGCAGTTGACCAATCGCCAACTTCGAGTCTCCGTACACTTCAAGACTTTGGATTTCAATTTCTAATGTTATTTGCAATCCCATGATCAAAGCTTGGTACTCTGCGACATTGTTGGAGCACAGTTCCCCAAGAGTGAAAGAATAAGGCAATATTTATTTTTGTGGAGAGACAAAGATAACACCAGCCCCTACTCTGTTTGCCCTAGATGAGCCATCGAAAAACATCTTCCAAGTAGAGAGGATCTCTGCAAGGAAAACTTCCTCGTCCGGGAATTCATTTGAGATTTCCCAATCCGCTGGAATAGGGTGGTATGCCGGGAAGTCGGCCAACGCCTGTCCTTTCACTGCTTTAGCGGGCACATATACAATATCGTATTGGTAATAGTAATGCCCACTTAGCCATGCGCCCCAGTTAGAACTGGTTTAGATAATATGAACTTAAATGGATCGGCTCGCGCCACCAAGTGCATTGTGTAAGCTTGCATGTAATGCCTCAACTTTTGAATGGCGAAGACGAGTGCAAGACACATCTTTGCTATCGACGGATAATTCAGCTCAGGTCCGGTGAGGGTCCGACTTAAGTAGTACAAGGCTTTCTCTTTTTTGGCTTCATTTTCTTGGGCAAGAAAGGCCCCAAGTGATCTCTCTTGAGCCGCGATGTAAAGTATAAGAGGTTTCACGGCGATAGGTGCACCCAACACCGGAGGATTCGCTAGGTATTTCGTTATGCTCTCAAAAGCATTGCGACAAGGTTCATCCCATACAAATGGAACATCTTTCTTCATGAGTCGACTGAATGGTTGGCAACGGCCCACCATTTTCGATATGAACCGTCTGATGAAGGCAAGTCGTCCTTGGAGGCTTTTCAACTCGCGCAAATTTCTTGGCTTTGGCATTTCCTAGATGGCTTTAATTTTGGATTGGTCTACCTCGATGCCTCGGTGCTTCACGATGAATCTAAGAAATTTTCCAGAACTAACGCCGAAGCCACACTTCAAAGGATTCATTTTTAACTGGTATTTGCGTAACTTGTCGAACACTCTTCATAGATCTTGCAGGTGATCACTTCTTTTCTTTGGTTTGACAACCAAATCATCAACATAGCATTCTACATATTTGTGCAGCATGTCACAGAAAATTTTCTGCATAGCGCGTTGGTACGTTGCACCGGCATTTTTAAACCCGAATGGCATGACCTTATAGCAATAAATTCCTTTGGGAGTTCGAAATGCAGTGAGTTCCTCATCCTCTAAGACCATCCATTTCTGGTTGTAACATGATGATCCGTCCATGAATGACAAAACCTCATGCCCGGTTGTCGCATCCACAATGAGCTCTATGATTGGCAGAGGGAAATCATCTTTTGGACATGCCTCATTTAAGTCACGAAAATCTACACAAACGCGGATTTGTCAGTTCTTCTTCTTGACAGGAACAATGTTTGCGATCCACTTGGGATACTGAACCTCTCTAATGAAGCCTGCGGAAATCAACTTATTAACTTTTGCTTCAATTTGAGGAATAAGTTATGTTCGAAAGCGTTTTTGTATTTGCTTGGTTGGCCGAGCCTCCGGTTTGACAGCAAGTCGATGAACTGCTACCTTTGGATACAGGCCAAGCATTTCTTTGTACGTCCAAGCAAAGACATCTTTGTACTCGAGCAACAGATCAATATATTCTTTTTCTTCTTCAGAACTTAAAGACGCACTCACAAAAATAGGTCTTGGGTCTTCTTCTGTTCCGAAGTTAATCTCCTTAAGTTCGTCCATAGTGGCTTGCCCCCCGTCTTCAAGTTCTGGAGGAGCTTCGTCTACTTCAATTTCAAAATCTTCATGGCCGTCTTCCTCTACATCATTTGCTTCTGCCACCGTGACATAAGAGGTTTGGATAATGTCATCCTCATCGCCATTATCGAGGTTGCTATATCCTTTTTGGCCAGTGAATATGATGGTATGTTGCTTCACTTTGAGTTGATCCATGGAATCCACTTCTAACACACAATGCCTCTTCATGCGTGACGGGATAAGATTTCAGATTTCTTTGCTCTCTGGTCGACTACAAGTCGTTTTCCTCTTGCATATTTGTCGTTCCTTAGGTGCTTGGATCATTTCCAATGCAGGCTTTCGCGGAATGGGGTTTGACTCTTTCTTATCTTTGTCTGAACTTAACATCCTTTTGAATACGGAAGTCCAAGTAGTTGTACTACCGATGTGAATTAAGACTGAACCTCTACTTGATGTCATCTTCACATGGTCAAAAACTGACGCCTTTGTGATTGACCCTTCGATACGTTCAAATGTTTCTCTTCGGGAACCTGGACGAATGCGATTGAACAATGAAATGCGAGGGGTTGACTGGACCTCTTGACTCTTCTCTTCAACCACCTCGACACTGATATGTTGAACATTGCCTCGTTCCGCCCTTCTTCTTCCTAAAATTTTGATTGGCTTGTTCGAAGTGAAACCGAGACTAGCTTTAGAAGAATCAAATGTTACCCCTTGCTCTCTTAACTTCTTTTGTGACTCATCAAGCTCATGCGCCATCTTTGCTGCAGCTTGGTCGTCCTTTTTGCTTGATGAACTAAAGTCGTATCCAGCATTTTCTAACAGCTTGTATGCGTTAGGGTCGAACCCTTCACTTGTTCTTTTCTTGGGAAACAATCCATGTTCCGTCTTACCTTGAATTGGTTTGACAAACCCCTTTAGTGGCTGCTTTGTAGGATTTCGGTTGATCACCTTTATTAATGGCAATGTTGACTCCTCCTTCAACAATTTCACATCATCATCTTTTAATTTTCGTGGGCTCTCTTGTGACTTTGTCCCCCACAAATGGCGACTCCCCCTCCCTTCGTCTAGACTTCGGAATATAGCGAAGGACTGGAAAGGCATGGCTGACTTTTCTTTCCGCAGATGATGTTGTTGCTTCAGATGAGACTTTTTGCAACACTTCACCATGAAATTCAACGTCTTTTGATTTGGAATGGTTTGGTATCTCCTACCACAGTTTTCACACATTCGCGATAGAACTTGAAGCATTAGTGTAAAGTGGATGGCACGATGCCATTTCTATGGTCATCCCAATAACAAGTTGTACGAGGTCTTCGCATCGATGACATGGAACAAGGTGTTTGATTTTAGCTCTCCAATGTCTACATCTAGTCTGATCATCCCTATCGCTCTTTGTCCTCCTTGGTTGGAACCTTGGATCATGAGACGACTCCTTGATAACTCATCAACGTTGAGGCCGAGTTGAGACATGGTTAACTTGGGCATGATATTTACTGCTGACCCTCAGTCTATGAGCATGCGATTCAACTTCCGCTCTCGTATGCACCCTGTTACAAAAAGATGGCGATTATGTGGCTTAGAGCACAATTGGAGGTCATCGTCTGTGAAGTGAATGGTATCACAATATGCATCACACGCGCCACATTCCTTCATGCTTGTGGAGTGTTTTCCTACGTCGATAAGCAACTCCACAAGTGCGCATCTCGTTGATTTTGACAATTGCATCAAGTCAGAGAGGCTAAGTTGGAAAGGTAGACTCTTCAATTATTTCAACACCTCATTTTTGTTTAACACTTGACTTGCACCTATTTATCTTGCTTCAGGCTCTTCATCTTCTTTGGAGTTGATTTCACAACTTGTGGCCATTGAAGTGACCTTTAGTTGTTTTGTAGGAAATTGCTCTATTGACAAGTTCCGGCGAAGAGGCTTCCACAAATATGGAACGACTTTCGTTTCAAAACGTCCTCGTCCGTTCTCCTCCCATCGTGGAGGTGATTTCTTATGACTTGGTTGGGAAACCGGTGAGTTTGACATCATACCTTTGCGAGTTCTTCTCCGGGTGACCAATATCCATCCTTCATCATTGGCATTAGGGTCCACTTAGAGGATAGGTGTGGAAGCAGGACATTCTTTAACTTCTTTGGTATTCTTATGTTCGCGCTCATCCTTTGTGAAATGGGACGGTGCTTTTATTGGGTGAAAATAGAGTGGAACTGGCTCGAACGACCCGAATGTAGCGGTAGTGCAATTGACTTCAGCAACGTCGTCAACGTCCAGCTCAATCCTCCCTTTCTTGGCGAGATTCATTATCAAATCCTTGAGAACAGAGCACTTCTCTATAGGGTGACTAACGAGGCGATGATATTTGTAATACTTCGGATCATTGACTCGATGCATTTCTTCTGGACGCTTGCACTCCGGAAGATCTATTATCTTGTTTTCGAGCAGATCCTCTGACATGCCCGCCACATCAGAGTCTGGGAATGGGTATGTGTTTCGCTCCATCTCTTTCAATGTGCGTTTACTCCTATTGTAGGTTCGAGGAGGTTCCACCTTATTGAACTCCTTCTTATCCCGCATAGAGATCTTAACTGGAGCAGTATTGATGACCATTGATTCTTTGGAAGGCTTCTTCACAACCTTGTCAAATCTGCTTCCGAAGACTTTGTCTTTTCATTGGTCAACCATGTACTCATTCTTTCCCTTATGACTTGCCAAGCTTAGCTCCATGTCGTGTGCTCGAGTAGCCAACTCTTCGAAAGAACGAGGCTTAATTCCTTGCAAGATGTATAGCAAATCAAAGTGCATGCTTTGGATGCACATTTCAACGGCTGACACCTCTGATAGTCGATCCTTGCAATCAAGGCTAAGTAAGTGTCATCTATTGATGTAGTTGACCGTGCGTTCATCCTTTCGTTGCTTCGTGTTAGTTAGCTCCATCATGCTCACCGTCCGCCTTGTACTATAGAATCGATTGAGGAACTCGCGCTCCATTTGGTCCCAACTGTCAACATATTCCGGCTCTAAGTCATTATACCACTCAAAGACATTTCCCTTCAACGAGCGAACAAACTACTTGACAAGGTGATCGCATTCTGTCCCGGCGTTACTACAAGTCTCCACAAAGTGGGCGACGTGTTGCTTTGGGTTCCCTTTACCTTGAAATTGTTGGAACGTTGGTGGCTGATACCCCAGCGGCATCCTTAAGATGTCGATTCTCTTAGTGTAAGGTTTGGAGTAAGTGAGGGAGTCACGAGAATGACCTCCATATTGTGCCCGAATTGAGTTGGTGATGATGTCTTGCAATTGCTGGAGTGATAAGGAACCAAGCGAGTCGCCATCGTTCTTGGACGTTTCTCCCTTTTCATTTACTTTGCTCCTGCCAGGTGACCCTTTGGTGGAGTTCTCAGCATCGTGATCTTCCAACTTGCTATAAAGTTCAGCAATTTGCACATCCTTTTCTTCAACCGTTCGGGTGAGTTTTTAAACCATCTCAAATAGATTGGAGAGTTGCTCCTCGATCATGGATGCCCCCGTCACCAAGACCTACGCATTGTCAGAAGAGGATTCATGCGCCATAGAATGAAAGTTATCGCCATCTTCTTTGGGACTTCCATGGTATGATGCCGTGCTTGATTCATCATCAGAGAAAACGTCTTCCAGGATAGGGCCATCACCATGAACGGATAGAGGAGATTGATGCTTTGGCTCCTTCTCTTTCGACGCTTGTTTCTTCCCACTCTCAGAGGCATGATTTATTGCTCCCAAGCTCTCCAAGGTGATCATTGGTTGACGAGGCTTACTAGCAAGTGCCATAAATGTTGTGGGTTGAGCTCTAGCCACTCTCTAGGTAACAAGGGCAATCGGTTCACTCTTTGATTTGGAGAATGTTTGTTTGGATTTCTTGACCGGCTCAGCCTCTCCTTTGACCTCGCGGTTGTGAACTTGGGTTTCGTCGATGGAACAGCTTGGTTGTTCTTGGAAGCCATCGCACAAACGAATTTGAAGATTTCTTCGGAGAAGGAGATGAGAGGCCAAAAATGTCCCACTAGGCGTGCCAATTTGTAGAATGAAAATCTGAAAACAAATGAGAATGCAGACACGTGTACAAATAAAATGTGATTTATTGATAATCAAGCGCGGGGTTACAATCTTTGTGAATTCCTTTGATTCTATCTCCGTATGTAACTTGGCTCCAGGGTGACATGCACTTGATCTTGAGAATTTGAGTTTGGATTTGGACTTGATGAAGAACGAGCGATTTGGTAGCTTGACGATTCTTCATAAACTTGAGTTTGGATTTGGATTGATAAAGAACGAGCGACTTGGTAGCTTGACGATTCTTCGTGGACTTGAGTTTGAATTTGGATTTATTGAAGAACGAGCGATTTGGTAGCTTGACGATTCTTCGTGGACTTGGGAGATTTCGGGACTTCTCGAGAGTGATCTTGCTCAAGTGATTTTCTCTCTTCTTCTCAAGTCCCCTCTCTTCATGTTGATGGGGGTATTTATAATGTCAATGTTTCTATTTTGTAGAATATATTAATGACACTAAAATAATAAATTTCTTTAATTGTATAATTAAATCAATATGTATTTTCCGATTAAATTAAAATTAGTTATTCTCATAACTAAATTAAATATAAAATAATTGACTTAATTATAACCGTTAAAGAATTTATTAATTTAATCAAATGTCCGATTATCATTTTGAATCGTCAATGATATTCAATTTTTCGATTTAAGTCGGAATCATGTAGCTTCAATTACGCTAATCCGTTTATGTGCTGACACGAGTTTTATTCGGATCCGCACAAACTTTGTTGACTTTTGGGTCACGTGTGCAATTTTGTCGGGTTCTTGGTCAATTTAATTATTTAAGGAAGATAATTTACTTCATTAAATTTCATATGTCTACACATTTAACTCACATATCTTGCAGTGCAGATTCCTGTAGTTTCTATGAATGACGAAGGAAAAGTAGTAGTTATGTCAGAGGAAAGTGAGGGAGATAAGGAGCTGGTCAATAAAGAGAAGAGGATACTCGCATTATGCTGTATCCATTTTCACTAACATGCTTACTCCATAAGAATTACATTTTGGCTGACCCACGGCAGAGAACGTGTCCATTATGGAAACTCTAGTAACCGTGGTTTTGGATTCATCTGGTCAACTGGTGTCTCTGTACAAGCCAAGCGGACCGGTTATGAATTATAGATTTCTGGTCTCATGGTCTGATAACTGAGTGTAATAATTTATTTGTTCAGCTTAGTAATCATTTCCTTCACACATTAGTCACTAAGGTTTTAAAACTATTTCTTGTCATCTGATATGAGTTGCATACTTGCACCAAAAGGTGAGAGAGGAATTGAGAATAATTTTCCAGTTTTTTCTTCACCCGATTGGCTGGAAACTAATGAAAATAGCAGGCAACTCTGGAACCTGATTCCTTTTCACATGATGTATGTTGAGAGTTACTCTTAAAATGGTCTATTGATTTTGTTATAGCTTAGATAGCAAAGCCAAAATGGCCAAATGTACTAGCAAAGACACCAGATTATAATGCCTTTTAAGACTAGTTTTTTGTTCAGTTAACTTTAATTTTTGACGAGCATAGCTTTACTCAACTAACTAAGCATCGTTTACAATTTCAAATTAGATTAACCAGAGTTATGCATGAATGCTTCTGTTACAGTTTTGCTTGTTCCAGGACACTTGTTTTTCGTTTGCAATAATCTTTTGTAGTACTTCAGTAGCAAATGATCTTCTTTGTTGACTCTAGAATCAGACATATCTATGTTGCATGTGGACAGTTTGAAGTCCTAGATCAGAGAGGTGTATCAAACGGCCTACGCATCATTGTCTTCTACATTTGAATGATTAAGGCTAAGTGCCTTAGGTTGTTTTTATACCCTCAAAACTGAACAACATAAAGATCCTACAATTTTCAGTTGATTCTAATTATACCAGGAGCCAAAATGGTAGGGATATTCATTCTACCTTACCTTGAAGTAAATTTTCCTAATTACTGAAATAAAGGGTGTTTTGTTTTGACTGTGAACTGTGTTTATTTGATTCTTTGCAAAGGAATCTGAGTTGTGCAACACAGTAACTAATAGATGTGGAAACAATCAAGTGTGCAGCCCACTGGCCTCAGATTCAGATACTTGCAGCCAAAGCTCGCGAAGTGTATTGCAAGAATGTCGATATTAGTTACTCTAGTGAAAGGCTTCAGAAAAGTAGCATTAATAGTCATATACTGAACTGCTATGCACTGAGATGATATTCCATACTAGATAAGAGTGCTTGAAGAGGCTTAAAGTTACTCTGTTGTTTCAAGCTAATTACAATCAACAATACTTGCATTGTCATTATACAATTCTACTATCTGCCATATGATCATGACAATTATCAAGTTCTTATCTTAGACAACTATGAACAGAAGAATAAAAAGGTCATACTAGTATTGTGAATTATTATCGCTTACTAATTTGTCTTTTCTTTTCTTTAGAAAGTGAAATAAAGACTAATTCTTCGCCCTTAGTCGAAATTTATTGATAAAAAGGTGCAAAAAAGAAATGGGAGGCTAGGCCATATCACTCCGTGGATCACGGCCTTGTTGCTTTCTATTCTGCTGTTTGTAAGGTCGATATTATACACGCATTATGAGCTAGATAGAGAATAACACCCATATTAATCTACTTTTTATTGTTTTCATTCTTGATCAATTTCTTCTTTGTAAACCAGCTACTTTCAATGCAATTGCTAGTGCTATCTTCTCTTTGACAGTGTCAAAGAATTGGAAATAGGCGTACCTCCATGGCCTGTTCAAAATTAGTGTACCACAAACACCCCAAAAGCCTACAATAAAGCCAAGCACGGCGCTGCTATAGATACCAAGCTTTTCACCAGCATCTGCATGATTTTTATTTTCTTCAGCATGAGGCGTGTCATCATCATCTTCTTCTTCTTGGCATTTTGAAAGAGGAAATCCACATAGTGAAGGATTGCCTTCATAAATAGATGAATCATCCAGTGTCTGAAGTTGATTCCCGGAAGGAATCCTACCTGTCAACTTGTTGTAGGATACATTCATGTGAGACAAGAATGTCAAAGAAGAAATACCTTGAGGAATGTGGCCTGAAAGCTGGTTTTGGGAGAGGTCAAGAGTTTCAAGCAACTTCAAGTTTCCAATGTTTGAGGGGATATTTCCACTTAATTGATTCATGGACAAGTTCAAGGTACTCAATCCCATGAGACCGCTTATTTCTTCATGAATCTCACCTTCCAAACCATTTGACGAAATATCAATGATGGTTAAGATGAAAAGAATATAGATTGAATTCTTATTGATTGATCAATGTAATTACAATGTATTTATAAGATTCTAGATTACAAATTATCAAGTATGAAACCAAAGATTGTTTGTCAATTACTACGGCTAGAGATTTGGTTGGTGAGATCCGGTTGTTGTATATTGACTCACGCCAACACTCCCTCTCAAGTTGGTGCATACACATCGATCATGCCCAACTTGCTAAGTGAGTCATAAAATGTCTTCTTAGACACTCCTTTTGTGAGTATATCTGCAAGTTGATCTTCCGAAGGAACAAAAAGAAAACTAATGATCTTAGCATCTAGTTTCTCCTTAATAAAGTGACGATCAACCTCCACATGCTTTGTACGATCATGTTGTACAAGATTCTGTGAAATATCAACAGCTGCCTTGTTGTCACAGTACAGCTGCATAACACACTTAGGCTTAATACCCAAATCTTGTAGCAAATTTCTAAGCCATAATAACTCGCACACTCCATGAGTCATACCTCTGTATTCTGCTTCAGCACTAGATCGAGCTACCACCTTTTGTTTCTTACTCTTCCAAGTAACAAGATTACCCCCAACAAAGGTAAAGTACCCTGATGTGGACCTCCGATCTGTAATATTTCAAGCCTAATCTGCATCTGTGAAGCCACAAACCTCAATGATATTGTTGTGATTAGAAAACATTACTCCTCTCACTAGAGCTGACTTCAAGTACCTCAAAACCCTCACAACAGCATCCATGTGATCCACACTGGGATTATGCATGAACTGACTCACTACACTTACTGCATACGCAAGATCTGGTCTGGTATGTGATAAATAAATCAGGCGTCCAACTAGCCTCTGATAATGAGTTTTGTCAGTAGGCACCTAATCTGGGTATTCTGCTAACCGATGGTTCTGCTCAATAGGAGTATCAATTGGAGTGTAATCCAACATACCTGTCTCTGTTAGTAGATCAAAGATGTACTTCCTCTGACATAGAAAGATACCATCACTTCCCCGGGCTACCTCAATGCCCAAGAAGTACTTGAGTGTACCTAAGTCCTTCATCTCAAACTCTGGAGAGCAATACCCGAATAGTGTTCATCTTTGCAACAGGTGCAAATGTCTCATCATAGTCTATACCATATGTTTGGGTGAACCCTTTTGCTACTAGGCATGCTTTATACCAGCTCACTGACCTATCTGGATTATGCTTCACTGTAAACATCCAACGATATCCCACTGCCTTCTTGCCATGTGGTGGAGATACAAGCTCCCAAGTATTGTTCTTATGTAATGCTTCCATTTCTTCCTCTATCGCTTTCCTCCATTTTGGATCTCTCGATGCATCCTGTACTTTGTTAGGTATTGATATAGCAGAAAATTTGATTCACAAATGATTCATATGACTTAGACAATCTTTTGTTAGACATAAAATTTGCCACATGATACTTAGCTTTAGCATGAATGGTAGGTTCATATTTTTTTGTTGGCTGACCTCGAGTAGACCTATTTGGCAAGACATATTGTCTACCATTAGTTTTACTAGTATTAGCCCCAATAGAATGACTAACCTCAGATGAGTGATCTTCTGTACCAGGGGAACGTTGGTCAGGGGTATAAACAACAGTAGGGGAGGCAGGAGGGGCAGTTGTGCTGTCAGCTTCCAGGTCAGCTTCCAGTACCTGAATCTCTGTAGTAAATAGCCAGAATCATCAGTAATCTCAACCGGACCTGTCACCATATCTCTTGGATGACTTGTCTCCCCCTCTCCATGATACAGCTCTTCAAAATATGAAATCTCCCCCTGAAGAGCAGTATCAAAAGACGTGAAATAGCTCATGTCCTCAAAGAAAGTAACATTCATAGTGACATAATACTCTCTGGTAGGTGGATGATAGCACCTGTACCCTTTCTGATGTCTTCCGTATCCAACAAACACGCATTTAACTGCTCGGGCATCCAACTTAGACAACTGATATTTTGGAAGATGGACAAAAGCAACACAACCGAAAACACGGGCGGGAAGATTATGAAAAGAGGGTAAAGAAACATGGGATTCAAGCACCTCATATGGAACTTTGCCGTCAAGGACACGAGATGGAAGACGATTAATGAGGTGAGCAGAAGTTATGACAGCATCACCCCAAAGGTATTTAGGCATATGAGCACTAAAGAGAATACACCGAGCCATATCAAGTAAATGACGATTTTTTCTTTCGGCAACTCCATTTTGCTCATGTGTGTAAGGACACGTTGTTTGATGAACAATGCCGTGTGCGTTAAAGAACTCCTGAAAGACACGATTCACATACCCCCCCCTTATCAGAACGAAGAATTTTAATTATGGCATGGTATTGTGTTTGGACACTGGTATAGAAGGCTTGAAAAGCTGGAAAAACCTCATTTTTGGTTTTCAGAAGAACAATCCATGAAAGATGTGTGCAATCATCAATAAATGACACGTAATACCGCATTCCCGACACAGTAGACTCTTTGGAGGGCCCCCAAACATCAGAATGAATTAATTCAAAAGGAAGAATGCTTTTATCAGAAGTACTAGGGGAATATGTAGACCGATGACTCTTGCCCAAAACACAAGTTTCACAACGAAAAACTGACTCATCCACACCAATAAACAAAGTAGGCATGGATTTTTTCATAACAATAAATGAAGGATGTCCCAAGCGACGATGCCATAACCAAACTTCACTTAGCTTATCAGAAGTGGAGAGTAAAGCTATCCAAGACTGTGCCCCTGGTTTCTTTCCCGCATATGTCTGATCCAGATGAAACAACCTGCCCTGTAGATACCCCCGACCAATTAACTCCCCGGTGAGAAGATCTTGAAATATCACATACATGGGAAAAAATGTCACAGAGTACTTAGCTTCAGTGTTCAACTGTGGGACAGATATCAAATGATGAGATAAAGTAGGTACATATAAGACATTGTGAAGCTCTATTGTGGGAGTAATACGAACTGACCCTTTCCCTAATACGGGGAAGGCCTCACCATTAGTATTAGTAACATATGATACTGGTGGAGGAGATAATATAGTAAAATAAGATTTGTCATAAGTCATATGATCGGACGCACCAGAATCAATAATCCATGTATCAAATCTAACAAAGTGAGAAATATGTAAAGCCATACCAATCTTACCACGACCAGCTATTGATGCTGTGGGTGTTTCTCCTCCTGCCGTATGATGATCATGTCCAACTACACCATAAATATCTGGTTCTTGGACTAGTTGAATAGCTGCTTTTGCCTTAGGACGATAATTAGGCCTTTGGAGCCTAAGGTGTGGATACAACTTCCAACAGGTTGCACGAGCATGGTTTGTATCATGGAAATAAGAGCAAGGATGGCGGGGCTGATTCCCGAAGCCTGGTGGTGGTCCTCAATGATGAAGTGGAGATGAAGTGGCCTGCTGAAGAGGTGGTGCTGAAGATCTAGCACGAATAGTAAGGCTGGAAACTTCAACTTGTGTCTGATGAAGGCCTTCCTGGTGAGATTCATCCTTACGGATATATGTGAAAGCTGTAATTAAACTTGGGGGTTCGGTTTGGCGGAGCAATTCCCCCTTCGCATTGTTATGTTTAGTATCAAGACCTTTCAGGAAATGGTGAACTCGCTCAAGCTCCTTCCCACGTTGGTACCAAACAATATCCTCCTGATGTTTGATCATGCAAGGACGTTTCACATCAATCTCAGCCCAAATATTTTTTAATTTGGTGAAATATTGCGCCACCGGTTGCCCATCTTGTTGCATCGCCAAAGCGGTGCACATTAACTCATGAACCTGTATAAAATCAGAGTCATTAGTATATAAGTCTTCAAGTGTCAGCCATATTGTCTGCGCAGTGTCACATGCCTCCACCAGATCAATTATCTCGTCATTCATAGCTTTCCACAAGACGGACATCACAAGGCCATCATCATCGTCCCACTTAGTGTAGGCAATAATATCATCTTTACTAGGAGCCTGAGTGACTCCGGTTACATGCCCTATTTTGTGCATGCCTCGAAGATGAGCCGCTATAAGTCGCTTCCATTTACGCAAATTGGTCCCATTGAGTTTAGTACCCCCAAAAGACCCACTATCAGAACTCTTGACAGATACTTCAAATTTCGGAACATCACTTTCGTCTCCAAAACCCATTGAAAAGGAAATGGAAAAAACAGAATTAGGAATTATACAGCGGAAACACCAAAAAACAGATAAGAATCTGTCTTGGGTGCACGTGCACTGTCGGTGCACCTACACTGCCAATACAAAGGTATCAATTCTGGGCTGGAGCGGGTCGGATTGAATCTGGTCCGGGTCAGAGCTTTCCGGGTCAGATCGTCTGCGGGTCAGGTCAGATCGTCTGCGGGCCGGGTTGGATTGACTACAGGCCGGGTCGGATCGTATGTGGGTCGGGCCGGATTGACTGCAGGCCGGGTCGGATCGACTGCAGATTTTAGAGATGCTCGATCGGAGGAAAAACTCGACGCCGGAGCGTCGGAGCGTGATACCGGTTGGCGGTGACTTGATGTGGCGGAGGGAAGAACGTGGAGCGGTCCACCGGTGGTCGTCGGAGATGGAGGAGTGAGCTAGAACGGGTGAGCGTCGGACTGGATGCGGCGGAGGGAAGAACGTGGAGCGGTCCACTGGTGGTCGTCGGAGATGGAGGAGTGAGCTGGAACGGGTGAGCCAGAACGAGCTGGCGGTTACAGCGAGGTTGTCGGCTCCGAGATGGCGTGCGGTTCCTCCGAGCTGGCGGTGACAGCAAGGTAGTCGGCTCCAAGATGGCGTGCGGCTGGAAGTTACGCGTCGTTTGACGCACAGTGGTAGAGAGCGGCGCCGGGGGTGGAGTACGTCGTCGTCGCAGGGTGTATACAATAAGAAGAAACCGTCGGGGTACGTGCGAAGTGACTAGCAGATGTCCGGTGGGTTGGCACGTGTGAGCTCGACGGAAGTGAGGGCGGCCGGCAGGGAAGAAAGGAGCAGGAGGAGCTCCAAAGAAAAAATCTGCCGGAAAAAGAAAACCCAGAAAAACAGAGCATTTTTTGTTTGCTTTGATACCAAGATGAAAAGAATATAGATTGAATTCTTATTGATTGATCAATGTATTTATAGGATTCTAGATTACAAATTATCAAGTATGAAACCAAAGATTGTTTGTCAATTACTACGGCTAGAGATTTGGTTGGTGAGATCCGGTTGTTGTATATTGACTCACGCCAACAGGTTAGAAGTTGAGCACATTCTTCCTCATATTCCAATTCTCTTCCTTTTAATGTCACAGCTGTTAAATCATGACCACAATAACTTGAGGAGTTCCAGTAACCACGATCATTGACTAGAGAAGTCAGATTAAGAAAGCACTTTGGAATAGTCCCTGATAAGTTGTTGTGACCCAAATCCAGGATCCGAAGGTTAGAAAGAGTGCACAATTGTATAGGTATATGTCCACTTAAAAAGTTGGATCGCAATTGTAGCACTTCCAATAAAGATACTTTTGATCCTATCCAAGAAGGTATGCTTCCGGTAAAGTTGTTGCCTCCGAGATAAAGTCTGTCCAAAGTTGACAAATTTTGCAAGGAAGAAGGAATGTCTCCGCTAAAATGGTTGTTGTCCATTCTTAATACTTGCAAAGAACTCGGAACACCCATTGACGTTGGAATGCTACCAGACAAAAAGTTGTTCGAGACATCCACAACTCCTATGGAGTTCCAAGAACCCCATTCTTGAAGGAATTTCCCAGAAAACTGATTGTTGTTCAGAGCAATACAATATATAGACTGAATAGTGCAAATAGATGATGGAATAGTTCCATTCAAGTAATTATAACCAAGATATAGATATTCTAACGTTGGAGCATTAGTGGAGGAAAGCTGGAGGCGCCCATCAAATTGATTAGTTCTTAAATCTATATAATATAAATTTGGAAAGTTGAAACGGAACAGAAGCATCCCGCTTATTTGGTTGTTAGGTAAATCCAGGTATCGGATTTGAGAAGAGATATTAGACATCCATTCATCTGGTATTGCACCCGAGATTCCAGCATTCCTAAGTCTGACATAAATGAGCTTAGTTTGAGATTGAAGCCACAGAGGGAAGCCTGGGGCATTTACTCGGCGGTTCACCATGAAAAGTTCACGAAGCTGGAAAGGAGGAATCCATTCAGAATCAGTCAAATTGAAAATGACAGGCACATGTTGGTCTGTGCTTATTGTAAAAGACTCTAATCTTGTGAGATTTATGAAATGAGCTTCTGTTAAACTCCCAACCCATGAATTACTCGACAGATGAAGTGTAACAAGTTGAGAGAGTTGTCATACACTTTCAGGAATGGAACTGTTGAAAGCATTATTACTAAAATCAAGAGAAACTAGTTGCGAGAGTTGTCCCAGACTTTCAGGAATGGAACTGTTGAAATCATTATAGCTAAGATGAAGAGAAACTAGATGCGAGAGTTGTCCCACACTTTGAGGGATAGATCCCCAGAAACCATTATCTCGCAGGTCAAGATGCTGCAGGCGTTTTAGCACTCCCAACGAACTAGGCAATTTGCCTACTATCCCAGAATCAGAGAAATCTAGTGACTCCATTCTATTAAATGAACAATTTGAAAAACCACTCAAAAACTCTTCAATCCCCCCATCAAAGATGTTTTCTGAAAGAGCTAATGACTTGAGCTTGCACAAATTTCCAACGAATTTGGGAACTTGACCTTTGAGTCCCGTGCTAGATAATTCAAGGTGTTCTAGAGATATGAGTGGTGCTAATTCATCAACAAAGGAGAGGTCACTGAAAGAATTAGAATTTAGATCAAGTTTTGAAAGGCTAGAAAGATTGAAAATCCATTTAGGAAACGAAAAATTGACAAGATCAATCCCTGACATATCAAGGACTGCAATTGATGTCAAGTTATTGAATTCTAGTGAGTGTGGAATGATTTGAATATGACACCTTGACAAATGCAACTCTAAGAGTGAAGGAAGCATGTTAACATCATGTAGCCAACTAGCTCCCGTGCTGCTGATATTAACACGTCCAAGATTGAGGTATTCTAGGGAAGAGAGATGAGAAAGCCAATTCAAGTTTTTGGAAGACACATCACTGTAATATGAAGAACTGAGGTCTACGCAGTTCAAGTTTGAAAGGTTACCAAGAGAAGAGGGAATTTCTCCTGTAAAGTTGGAATATGAGAGATTGAGATACTTTAAACTCGTAAGCTGCCCAATGAATTTTGGAATGTGAATCCCTTTGAAGTCATTTTTGCTTAAATCCAACTCAGATGTTTCAAGCCAAGCAATGAAGGATTAATCAACTCACCAAACAATATAGATTCTTCATGCTCCGTGGAGTTCCACAGGTAATCAGAAACGGTGTCTGGATATTTATTATGGAGATCAATGGCTGTGACATGACCAGTGTGGTTGTTGCATGAAATCCCCCTCCATCGGCAACATTGATGACCAACCCAAGAAGAAAGTCTGCCAGACGGATCAGTGAGATGTTGTTTGAAGCTAAGAAGTGCCAGTCTCTCTTCCTCCATGCATGATTTCACAGTACTATTAATGTTTAGGCATGAAGAGTCCAAAAATAACAAGAGCAGCAAGTGCAGAGTGAGCCGGGAGAGGGGTTGAAGTAAGCATAGAAATCCATAACTAATATGAGGCTATGTTTGTTTGTTGCTGATGCATGGGATGCATAGCACAAGTGAATTTTTATAGCCTTATTGTCCGGATATTTTGATTTCATCATTCTCCACTATTGTTACAAAATGACTCGCAAGTCCTCAATCAGTAATTAGGTGAGAAAGATTGATATGAGTTGTGTACTAGTAAATCCAAGAACTAATGACTTTGAAGAGTCTCCAAAGACTTTAAAGAGACACCAACCACAAGTGTCACATTGGGTCGTTTCTGGGACTTATCTCTACTAGAGCGATGTATGGTTAACTGATAATTTCCAGCAATTGCAGGTCCTGACTTGTCACAATCATACAAGTTGATCTCTCCTTCAACAAAGACTCCCTGCCGTAGTCTTCACTCTTCATAGTTTGCTACAAGAATCCAGATCTAGATAGGACAGGACAAGTGGACAGATTCATGTTTTCTTAATTTCTTTTACTTCTGGTAATTTGGTGGACACAGATCTGCTAAACATATCTACAGTTCATATACTGGAATCTGGAACCCTTAGAAATTATATGGGAGAACAAAAACCAAAAATTTAAAACCTGATGTAGCACAAGTTGCTTGATTTACCACACAAATAAAGCATACTCTTATACTTATTTGATGCTGAAAGAAAGACTTTCTGTTGGAACTTTCAGGACATATACTGTTTGGATGCCGATGGTGCTCTATTTGATGCTGCCAGCAGTCGCTGCCTTTTCTCACTGTATGACGAGCTTGGTTGGTTACACCGTACAGAATTATTATAGTTTCCCAACATCCAACTACCCCATTATACTACTCAAATTATCAGGTTTTATTGAGACTTTGAATTTCATATATATGCATTGCAAAAGGCAGGAAAGGAAAGAATAAGTCACAAATGCTGCTGTATGCTGTATATTCTTGTCATGAATGTTTGTTTGCATCTCTCTCTTGAGTGTCTATTCTTCTTTATGTTTTGTACTTGTTTGGAAAAATTTCTTCTATATAAAACCCGTTTATATGATGTTTGAAATGAAAAAGGGTAACTTTGATCTACCACTAAACTAGCTCAAAATTTTATTTTGGTATCTGTGGTATTGTTTCATACATGTGAGGCCCCTAGTCTGTTGATTTAGAAAAGAAAGGTTATTTTTATTCATCAGTAATAAATAGAATGTTGTTCCTATAATAGTGTTGTCAGAGGAGTTGTATCCTCTTCCGAAAAAGAGTTAGACTTAGGTTGGGAAAGAAGATTGCATAAATGACACTACAAGTGAATAGAGAGCATTTATAATTATAATTTAAACAGTTGTGTAGCATTTAACTCCCACATATTGCAGTACAGATTGCTGTAGTTTCTATGAATGACCAAGGAAAAGTAGTAGTTCTGTCTGAGGATAGTGACGGAGGAAAAGAGCTGGTCAATAAAGAGAAGAGGAAACTCACATTATGCTGTATTGCCTACTTTAGGATGTTGTAAATTTCATATTTATGATCTCATGGTCTCTTCCGCGTGCTATGATAACTGAGTCTGAGAGTAATGAATTGTTTGTTCAACTTAGTAATCATTTCCTTCACACAAGTAATCTGACATGAGCTGCACACTTTAACATTTTGGTTAGAGAGGAATTGAGTACAATTTTCCGTTTTTTTCTTCATCCGAACCATTAGTCTAAACTCTAAAGCAGCTGATGGATGTGTTCAATTTTCAATTGGCTGGAAACTAATGAAAATGGTAGGCAACTCGATCTGGAACCTGATTCCTTTTCACATGAAGTATGTTGAGTTAGGAAGTCAGGTAAAGATCTATTGCATTCAATCTGGCCAGAGAACCAGGCGTCATAAACAAGTTTCAATTTTGGTTAAAAGAATTCATCGAGTGACTTTATTTTGGATCAAAATCAGCAAGTACACTTATGACAGGTTTAGCAAAAGGCTTAGCGAATTAGATGGTATATGATTATATACCATGTAACTTGTTGTCTGGGTTTTAGTTACGGCCTTTGGATTTCTAGCTCTAATTTATGGAAATGAAAGAGAAACAGACTTTTATTATCATTTCTCATGTTCGAAAATGGAGAATTACGTGCCTGCCACATGGACAGAACTACGAAACGCTGCGTTTTAACGCTGAGGTTTGAGACCCAAACATCGACCCATAGGACAATAGGATCAGTCAGCTCTGTAGTCAACGCAAAAACGGTTTGATGGCTTCTCCTAATACTTGAAATGGCACACATTCAGGTTACTCACATAGGCTTGTAAGCCCTCTTCTATCCCTGATGGTGTGTAGAGCCTAATGAATCTCAGCACATTGCCATGGTCTCTGTGGTCCACGGCGGCAGAGAGCTTCTTCCTCTCAATCGATTCGAGAAGCCTCTTCCTCTCAATCGATTAGAGAAGCCTCTTCCTCTCAATCGATTCGAGAAGCCTCTTCGACTCCATGAGCTGATCGTGCTGCTCCGGCTCGGAGATCCTGATCTTCCGACTCGATCTGGAGGAACCTATGGCCTCTCTGCTCTGTTAGTCCCCATGACTCCCTCCCTCATTGTATCTTTGTAGCCTTTTCCAACTATTCCTTATCATATTTTGAGGACTTTGACAATCCCTTGAAGAACAACATTTGCATCACCACTCGTTATACGCTTGTCAGTTACTGCTGCAGGAGTTACATCTGCGCTTTCTATTAAGCCTCAAATTTCTCCAATGAGGGGATGAGGGCGGCTTTCATTCATCCCCAAGCAGATAAAGACTTAAGGTTCTGAACCCATTTGGAGTGCAATATGACAAAAGAATGTGCACTTACGACAGGAAGAAGTATGATCTAAATTTTGCTATATTAAAGTACACTAGAAGAATAGTTAGTAGGTCCTGAATTCTCACCCCAGAAATCCTGAATCTCAGAGACTTTTTCTAAGTTCGGAATGGTTGCCATTTGAGTGAGGTGAGCGAACTTGTCTCTAACAGTTTTTGAGTCATGCTAGAGAAGTGGCTCACCAATGCCCTACAATGTCTGTCCAGCTGAAGGCCTCCAAGTTGACTGAACCTTTTCTGCATCATAATTACTTCAAGCCTCTTAACAAGGAATTCAATTATCAAATGTATGAATGAGTCGTAGTTGTTGGCAGTCATCAGTGATTGCAGACATGCTGCATTTGTCTCAACAGCATGAAGCAGCCTTTGAACCTATGGGTCATTGACCTCATTATCAGCATATTCAGCCTCTGACAGCTCACAGCTGATGCTTGTGACATTATCAAGCACTGGACGGATATAACGTGGTGTCACAGTTCCCACAAGCTGCTCCAAGCCGGCATTCAAAGCTTGCTTGAATGTGTTGCTCATATCTCCTATCTCGGACAAACAAGACTGAACTTTTTATCTGTCAGCTGGTGCAGGGAATACCTGCACAAATAAAAACATCAATATATAAAAGATAATAGAATAACATTGATAAGGACATTTCGTACCATAGATTCTAATCCAACTTAACAAATGAAAGCATCATTGATTATCGTAGAAAAAGAGATTGAATTATGGTGTCAAGGGAAGCTCATAATGCTATACGTACAGAAGGACGGTACACAAAAATACATAGAAGTAGTTCTACAGCCAACAAAGTGATAAGCCTGTTGGTGGACAACCCCAAACAAAACCTACATATTCTCAAGAGCATTTTACAGGTAACAGAAGGGATCTCAGATAGGTTAAACAACTGTCTAACTGAGTCCAAAAACTGTCTTCAATTTACATCTCTATCACTATAAGCAAGAGTTCAGTAAAATTAGAGATAAATTTGGCAACAGACTTGAAAGTGTCAAAAGATCAAGATATATGAAACAGCTACAGGAACAGATCATGTGGTCCGTAAGGGCAGATATGCATGTGTCCAAAGGCAACTTTAAACAACCTTCTCCTGGTATATATATAAATCTGATCATATGAAAAGCATAAACTGCAGCATTCTAAATGAAATTTTAAAAGGCAAGTAAAAAGCAGAAGAGAGCTACGTAGCAATAACAAGCAAGATCAGTATTATAAAACCTAGAACCACATATCTTCCTACACTAAAATACAATGATACAGTAATGCAACTATTGTAAGGATCTAAATATGCATTTGGGGCTTTGAACCTAACCCAAAGCGAGGTATAATGTGAAAAACTAAAAAGTAGAAGCACTACAATTACCTCCAAACACTGCTTCTCAATCTCATGTTTCAGCTTGAGCACATACTCACTACTCACATCCATGTTATTCAAAACTGTGGCAATCTCTGTTCCGGGTCTTTTGAACACCAACACCACCCATGAACAGCTTCATGCCAAGATTGGCCTTTCTCATTTTCTGTTGCAAAGTCTCATGGTACTCATTACTCAACAAACCACTGGCGCCACTCAACACAGCAATCACTGAGCTGATATTCAAAGTGGATATCGCCCTACGCAAGCAACTCTGCAGCACATAGATAACATCGCCCTACGAACATGCATGTTATGTGCAATTTAAACAAGGACTATGCAAGAGTATTTGTAACATGTAGGAGGATCACCATTCACCAGATATCCAGATATAGTGAACAACAACAAAGTACAGATAATAACTTCAACGCTCATGCTAGATTCTACGAGAAGTTCAATGAAATTAAACACTAAACCACATACCACGAAACATTCAAGCCCTCCTTGATTTACTGGCATGAATTCTGTTGATCAAGTAGTTCTCCAAACCTAAAGCTGCATCCACTATTCTGGTGCTAGGCTTGATCTCTACCTTCATCATCTCTCTCACAACTTCTTCCATTGTCACCACCTCAATCTCTTCACATATCCCCGGAACTATTGTCAACCAAGTATCCCTATGCGGAACCTCCCCATGCCTCAGTAGCTCCACCATAACTCCACAAGCATCCTCAATCCTACCCACATTGCACAACCCCTTAACCAAACCATGAACAACCGAAAAATGCGGAGAAAACCCCTTCGACATCATCACCTCCATATACCTCTTGGCCTCATCAAGCATCCCCTGATTACACAACCCACTAACCAATGTCCTATAAGACACCAAATTCGGCAAGCACCCATTAGACTCCATATCCTCAAGAACTTTACATGCGTCCACCGCCCTCCCTTGTCTACAAAACCCCGAAATCAGAGTATTATAATGCACAATGTCGGGATTGCACCCCTTGACCTTCATCCTACAAAGAAGCTTATACGCCTCGCGCAGCTGCTTCTTCCTACACAGGCTATTCAACAGACTTGTATAACTCAACGAATCCGGAACATAACCTTTATTCATCATATCCTCCAGAAAATCCACGGCAGTATTCACCTGCCCCTTCCTACACAGCCCCTGCATTAGAATCCGGTACGACTCCACGTCCGGCAACACCTCCCTCTCAAACATTTTGTTGAACAAGTGATACGCAACGCTCAAGTCCCCATTCAAGCAAAACGCCCTCATCAGAATGTTGTAGGATTTCGTATCGGGCGCCACGCCGCGGCGGTGGGCGTCCCTGAAGACCTCGAAAGCCGGGCGGAGGAAGTTGCGGTGAGAGACGAGGATGCCGAGGATTCTGTTGAGGTGCTTGACAGAGGGGTGGCAGTTGAAGTGGAACATCGTGTAGAAGGTTCGGAGGGCCTTCTGGGGGAGGTGGGCGTCGCCGTAGATTTGGATGAGGTGGGTGAAAAGAGCGGGGGAGGGTTGGGACTTGAGGCGGAGGAGGAGGTCGTCGGCGAGAGAGAAGTAGTGGGCGCGGGCAAGTTTGAGGATGAGGGTGAAGTAGGAGGAGTAGGAGTGGCGGAAGTTGGGGTGGCGGGCGGCCAAGTCGAAGATTTCTTTGGCGAGGAGAGGGTCGGGTTGGGAGGCGATGAGCTTTTGGACTCTGGCGGGGGAGCCGATGCTGGTTTCGTGGTGGGGTTTGGGTTGGGAGGAGAAGAAGAAGAAGGAGGAGATGAGGGTTTTGGGTGGGAGGGTCGGGAGGGTTTTGGGCGGGCGGAGAAATAGTGGAAGCATCTTCTCTGTGAATACTGAAACAGTGAAACTTCAAAGATGTCAAACTTTGGTAGGTGAAAGACGCAGACTTTACTTCATAAGGCCTACTAGCAACATGCCCCGCGCGATGCAGTCCCTCCCTGCATTTTTCAAGTGCAGAACAAAATAGAACTGCATTAACATGTTGGAAATATTTGTATCTAAGAACACGGATCCTTCAATGTAATGGTATCACAATTGTTTCACTGCACATTGCATAATTACAGAAACAAATAGCATGAGTCGTTTTCTACTTCAAGAAAAAGAAACAGGATAAATATTGTTCTTTGGCTTTTAAAGTCACTTTTTGTCAATCAATTATCAAACCAAATTTTTATCTTTTTCTTTCATTCATTCTAAAAAAAAAGCTGAAGTTAAACACAATTTTGTCAATCCCAATTTCATTCACAGTAGAAAAAAACGCAATTGATAATTGATAACAACAATGTCCATATTCCATTATTCATTCTTCACCATGTCATACAAAATACTTTATATCCAAATTAAAACAGTGAAGATAAAGATTCATTTTGTCATTCCTTCCTCAGTAACCCAGAAACTCATAGTCGAACTCCTTTTGCATAAAAAAAAAACAATAAGAACAAACAACAATTTCATCTACCGAAGTATAGATTAACATTATATAAGAATTCTCATTCAACAACAAAATTATTGGCAGTGTTAACACTCATTCAATTTGTTGAAGAGGAGAAATCTCACATCTAAAAAGTGACAAATAAAATAAAACTTATAAGTGAGTGGATAATGTCCAATTACACCGAGGTCTTTTGTGATTAAAACCTAACACATGTGAGGTGGCTAAGTTGTGATAGTATCGGTACAGTTAGTCAACAGGTTACGCTTGTCGCTGGTTAACACAATTAAGTCTTTAGCTTTTAACATCACTTTAGGAGCCTGATTGAAGTAGAATTTATAACATCATGCATGTTATTTGATACTCATTTCTCAAAATAGGTTTAGGGTGTTTCATGTACTAGATTAGCTACTGTACATTTGTCAATATTTGGGTGGAGGACATTGCAGGCTAGAGATATTCATTGACATTGGCTTACATTAGAGAGATCTTAGTAATTGGTTTTGTATTTATCTCTCTTATGTCAAAATCTTCTAATTGAATTGTAAATTTCTAATGCATACCTTTTTCGCAATATTTCGTTCTCTTCTTATTGAATTGTATTTGTGCTTTTGTAATACTGCAAAAAAAAACCTAGCAACATATGAACTCTGGATAGGCAGGTTGGATTTGAAAATCAATTATGCTCTTCTTCTGAGATAGTTCGATCATTCTGATCAATATATGTTCCAGCCATATAGAAATAAAGATTAGAAGACTATCTCTCAAATAACTACCTCTCAAATAAAAATTGAGGAAATATAGTATTGGATCTTCTTGACACATTGGCACCGTGCTAGATATTTATTTAGATCAAACTGAACTTCCAACTCCATATACATTTCCATTTATTCAGAAAAAAATAAATACACACACATTCTCACATTCCCATTAATTACAAGTTGGATACACTGATTATTAACCACCATCAAGCTGATTTTGTTCAAATTAAGTATGATATTACTCTGTTGGGATTATTGACCAAAAAATAAAATAAATACTCTGTTGGGATTGAATACAAGAGACCAGAAAAGATACTTGCTAAAAAAACTCACCTTCAAATCATAAAAGCTCCCAAAAGCTTCGACCTTAATTATTATGACCATAACAAAAGAAGAAATAGAAACCAACCCAATAATATATAGAACTCCTTACAAATACTTGGTGGAAAGTGTTCAGCTTGGATTTCACTTATCGCGAACAGTCAGCACGCGGTGAATCCTTGCGGTTTGCATTGTTCTTGAATGTGTATGCTTTTGGTGTGTCAGTACCTATAAGTCAGGTAGAACTTGATTATGCTTGTTGATGGACACTCGTACTTCATTCTTCTCAAACGACTGAGTACAGATGCTGACTAAACCTGCAACTAAGTTCCAATAAGACATGCGGCAGATGGCTGCTAGGATCTTTCTCCACCCCTCTGTAGGATGACCGACTCTTACTCAAACCACTTGGGGAATAAGCAGAGCTAATAATCAAGATTGCAGAGACGTTTGTATTGATTGTTGCTGACTAGGCAGACTTTGGGTTTTTGTTACAAGCTAAGGTAGTGACTCGATGGACTTGACATTTGCCGAGATAAGTCAGACTTGTGCTACATGCAGCGAACGTGCATATGATAGCGGTGCTCCGTTGGGAGGCTTTGGTTTTGTTGTTGTGCAAAAGTTTGGTTGATTTGTGTATGTCTGATTATGTGCTAAAGACCCCATTATATAAATAACACAATTTGTTCTTTCTTTCGGATCAAGTCATCAGAATTCCTTTTTCAACTCGGATTCTCCAATATCCCCGAAATCTATTCCAAAAATGATAGAATATCTTCTCTGCTTATAGCTTCCCCAAATAACCGGTCTAACGGGCCAGAAACTCTAAACAATTGCTAAATAATTATTTAGGCTCCGGAATAATATCTTTAACTGCAAATATCGGTTAAGTATATCAAAAAACCTCTAAATAGATTTTGATAAGATTACGTTGTAGGAATAAAGCCACAAATATTGGCTCATGGATGTTGTAGGCAACTAGAGATTAATTGCCCTTCAGAATATAGATGACTTCTTCTCAAAGTAAATACCTTCTGATCACACCTGGCCGTGCAATCCTTCAATTAAGGTAACCATTGAATGTAAATATCCTCTTCACAAGTCCTTTACCTTGCATGCTAGCCTCTAGACGTGGACGTACTCCATGTATAATTGTCATGCTCATAAGAAATGCATCGTTAACTTACCAAAACACTTGCATTTTGACATCTCCATGCATATTACGTAAGTTTAAACAACTAAGACAATTGCATCTTTGCAAACTTGTTTCCACATTGATAGGAGCACAAAGTGTGACATTCTTAATGTTTATATGCCCTATTCTTATGTTTTGTTACTTCTTATTTAGTTGTTTTAGGTTCATATTTGTCATATGTATGTTCTAAGTAGAGCTATACCAAATTTAGATGATTTGATGATGAAATTGTGCCAAGTGTTAGAACTCCTTATTGAGCTAGGATTCCTTACTCGACTAGGATTCTACTTTCCTATTTTCATTCTTTCCTATTCCTTAATCGACGATTTCTTTTCAGGAAAGACAAATCATATTTGGAAAGGAAGAAGAGTTGCCGAGTTGCATTCCTAGTTGAACAAGGAAATCATATTCGAGTTGAAGAAGGAGAAGAGGAGGCCGGCCTAGCTACTCCTAATTGGACCAAGATTGTTGCCGTGCAGCCCTATTGGTGATCTCCCTATTGGACTTGGTTTTCTACATCAAGTTGGATATGGAGTACATAAATCAAATCAATAACAAAGAGGATTTCAGCTTCCCAATTGGATTCTACTTCCTTATAGGACGGCAAGAGGCTTCCTAAACTCCTATATATAGAGGCTCGGCCTCTCCATATTTTGATCATCAGCCTTACACACAAACACAAGCCTAGCTCTGCCGAATTCATCCCGAGCCCTTCCAAGAAATCCTAAAACAAATTCCACCATTCTCCACCTTTATCTATAGCCTTGAAGCACGATTGAGAAGAGGTTTCATTCCCCTAGAAGTCTTGGCTACACCTTGTAGGATCGATTGATTGATAAAGTGTAACCATGATTCACGCTTTATTTCAATTCGGTTTTGGTTTTATTCTTGTTCTTGGATGAGTTGCGATTTGTGTAGTGTAATCTTGTTTCAATTTTGTCTATGAAATAGCTACTTGATTCAATTTATATAAAGGATTCGAATCCATGTTTTGGTTTTATGAATTTTATGTTTGGTTTCTGCCGTGTACTATGTATGATCAATTTCGATTTCTAAGTGTTGTGTATACGATTGTAGCATGATATTTAGGTTGTTGGATTAAAGACTTATGCTATGAACATGTTTATTCTTTTCTATATGATTTTTGAAATTACATGATTGGGGGTTAAGTAGGTGACATACTTAATGAATTCGATATGCATGGCTTTAAGATTGTATGGTAAGATGAACATGTTAGAGTTCAATGAAGCCGAGTGGCAAGACTTGAATGTGTTAAGTGTCTATGCATACAGGTTACTGATTTGGAACTTAAATTGCATGATCCAACCTTAGTTGTTTATGGACTAGTCTCGGCATGATTATCAAGGGAGTCATAGATCTTGGTTCAATTTCTTTTATATGAGTTGTTTGGTGATTGTTTATGTGTTGGTTGGTTGATCACATGTATATATTAGTTTAGGTTTTATTTACTGCTTTTATGATTCAATCCGAACTTATATCTCAATCCTTAAAATCTTTATGAATTCGTGTTAATTGATGTGATCCTAAGCCCTGGCTAGATCCCCGGTTTGTGAACGATACCCTCTTGCTTTATACTACTAATGATGTGTTCAGGGTTAAATATTGATGTCGAGTAATCGAGCACCCATCAAATGGCGCCGTTGCCGGGGATCCATAAGAGATGGATCCCTAACTTTTAATGCGAATTCATTGTGTATATTGTACATTTGTATATACTTATCTTGTTTCGTTGTACATATAGTAATGTATCTTAGGTTGTTGTTTTGGTGCTTGAGTGAATGATTGTTGTAGGTTGTAAATCGAACGGAATAGGTAAAGTCCCTTTTGTTAATATTAGCCTTAACCCTTCATGCTACCTCTCGAGTTTGCATGAGGTCGAGCCGGCTTTTATTAACACTTGGAGATTTGTCTAACACACAAGGTTAAGTCCAACTGAGTAAGGGGCACGCTCTCTTATTACTCTGGTGCATGGGACCAAAATTGGATCTCAGAGAACTAATGACTGACATACATCTTGGTGATGGAGTCGATAGAGAGTTCGCTCTCCGTAGTTCAACAAATGAGTCCTACCATGTTCACTATCTCTGATTGAGCTAAAAGGCCTTCTGAAACAAAGACTTGATCTTGTGTCTAGGCATCCATACTTAGGCCGCACGTCCACCTTGGTTTACAACTTAGAATCAATCGATCGTTCAATCATTGAAATGGCAAAAAGAACTTGTGAATTGTATGAACTTTTGTAAACGTAAAGAACTAACTCTTTGTAAACTTGACATAGTTGCCGTGCCCTTCCCCATAAGTGTGCGTGTGTGTGACTAAGAGAAGGCACGAATTATATGTGTTCATTGTGTATTCTTCAATGCTAACTCTTTAACTTTCGTACAACAGGTACTATGCATGTCCGAATTTTCTAAGAAAACACAAGAGCTCAAGGATTGAATTCAAGCACTTAGAGATTCAAACAACTCTTTCATAAGTGGAGCTTTAAATTTCGAAACATCTCCAAGCAATTCAATCTTAAACTCTTCACCTAGATCAGAAGAAGAGGAGGAGTTTTCCTTCTCCTTCATCTTCAATTCAGACTTAGACACAATTGCGGACCGTGACATAATTCATGTTGGTGCTCCAATGGCACTCAAGAATGCATTCATTCCCACCACCCCTGAATCACCTTCATGCATTGCTTTCACTCCACCTGATGAAGCTAACTTCTCCATTCCTGTTCAATTGCTTGGGCAGCTGCCTAAGTACTCTAGTTCTTCAATGGAAGACCCTAATGTTCACCTTAGGGAGTTCTTGGACATTTGCAAGCTCCAATCGATTCATCATCTTTCTCAAGAAGGCTTGAGGTTGCTTTTGTTTCCATTTACCCTTAAGGATGATGCTAAACGTTGGTTGTATTCTTTGCCTGCAGGAATCATCACTACATGGGACGAAATGACTAGGAGGTTCTTGAAGCAATTCTTCCCTGCTCAACTCACGAAAAGACTTAGGAGGGAGATTCAGAACTTCACTCAAAAGGATGGTGATTCACTCTATGAGGCTTGGGAAAAATTTCAGGAACTACAAAGGAAGTGCCCTCACCATGGTATTTCGTTGGATGACTTGGTGCAATTCTTCTATGAAGGACTCGACACCACCAATAAGAGCATGGTGGACTCGGCATGTGGCTGCACATTCATGAACAAGACCGGTCAAGAAGCTTACACCTTGATTGATGACTTGGCTGACAACAATCGCCAATTTAGTTCCAAGGAGAAGAGAGGAAGCAAGAGCTGTGGGGTGTATGATGTTGATGCAAGGAATCAGATGGCTACTTTAGAAAGGAAGCTTAGCGTTCTAGTCAAGGCATTCAATGGTTCGAGCATCAACAATCAAGCATGTGGTATTTGTTCTTTCAAAGATCACACGACTGACAATTGTCCAAATGGTGCAATGACTGAAGAAGAGTTGAACTTTATGGGGCAACAAAGGCCTAGGTACGATCCATACTCGAACACATACAACCCTGGACTTAGAGATCATCCAAATTTTCGTTGGAGCAACAATGCTCAACCATCCAATGCTCAAGGTCAAGGACCTCATCCTTCAGGTTTGTTTGTGAGGCCTCAGGTACCTCAAGGTTCTGCTCCCTTTAACTCTAATGTTCATAGTTCGAATAATGCATCTTCACCTAATTATGATGAACCTTTGAAGTCTCTTGCTCAAGGGGAACAAAATCTAAACTCTGCTACTCAAGCTCTAGTTACAGGTCAACAAGCTCATTCTAAGGACATAACCGAGCTTAAGAAGCAGATGAGACAAGTGATCGACTTCATGGGCAAGATCCATGAAGGAGGAAAGTTGCCGAGCCAAACTGAGCCTAATCCTAACGTGAAGGCCATGATGACAAGAAGTGGGAGGATCTTGGATGCTCCATTACAGCAACACAAGAAGGCCGTGCCTTCTAAAGGAAAAGAGGCCGAGAGTTTCAATGTCAAAGACTTAGAGAATGACCCTGCCTCCTCTAAGGCCAATTATGCCGTGCCTCTACCACAAGGAGATCATGCCGTGCATGACAAAGGTAAGGATCCTAACTCTAGTGGTTTGGTTTCCACTAATGATCTTCCTCGTGTTCCCTTCCCTAGTAGATTTGCAAAGCAAAAGAAGGATGACTCTGATCAAGCCATGCTCGACATTTTCAAGAAGGTGGAAGTGAACATGCCTCTTATTGAATGCATACAACAGAATCCTAGGTATGCTAAGTTTTTGAAAGAATTGTGCACCAACAAGAGGATGACTCGAGAGAAGGAGGTTGTCACAATGAGTGAGACGGTTTCTGCCGTTCTCCAAAGGAAGCTACCACCAAAGCTTAAGGATCCAGGGAGTTTTTCTATCCCTTGTACAATCGGAAACATGACATTTGAGAAGATAATGCTAGACTTAGGTGCATCTATTAATGTAATGTCGTATTATATCTATGAGGACCTAGGTCTAGGTGATTTAAAACGTGACAATGTTGTGATTCGATTGGCTGATTGTTCCAACAAAGTCCCTTTGGGCTATGTTGAAGATGTTCTTGTGCAGGTTTCGAGCTTGATCTTTCCTGCCGACTTCTATGTCATAGACATGGAACCAACTGAGGCAGATGACAAGGAGGTCCCTATCTTGTTGGGCCGCCCCTTCATAAGGACTGCACGAACAAAAATAGATGTGTTTAGTGGATCACTCACCTTTGAGTTCGATGGTGAAGTGATTAGCTTCAACATCTTTGAAGCTATGAGGTATCCTCTTTCGAAGTTAAGTGATTGTTTTTCAGTTGACATACTTGATTCCCTTGCAGATAACTATCTAGATACCTTGGCTAATGACAAGTTGGCACTCACCATTGCCCAAGGGGCCGGATTTACAAGTGATGGTTCTAACATTTCAGAGTTAGAAGCAAACAATGCCGTGCCATCCTTCATTCTTGAAAACGTGACCTCTCTTGAGGTTGCACGTGAGGTAAGCTTTGTCTCTCCTAGTCTAATTCTCTTAACTACTAACAAAAATCTTCCTTCTGTGGTGCAAGCTCCAAAGCTTGATCTTAAGGTTCTTCCGGACCACTTGAAGTATGCATTTTTAGGAGAAGAGGATACATTGCCCGTGATCATTTCTTCTGCACTCAATGAGGAACAAGAGAAGAGATTGATTGAAGTGTTGAAAAGACACAAGACGGCAATAGGATGGACCCTAGCCGACATCAAAGGAATTAGCCCTACCATGTGTGTGCATCGAATATTGCTAGAAGATGGTGCCAAACCAACTAAGGAAGGTCAGAGACGCCTTCACCCACCAATGATGCAAGTTGTAAAGGATGAAATCACTAAGTTGCACGATTGTGGTGTGATTTACCCCATCTCGGATAGTAGGTGGATCTCTCCCATTCAAGTTGTGCCAAAGAAGTCAGGCATCACGGTGGTGAAGAACAAAGACAACGAGTTGGTGCCTCAAAGGACAGTGACCGTTCATAGAGTATGTATCGACTATAGGAAGCTCAATGCTACAACAAGGAAGGACCATATGCCATTGCCATTCATTGATCAAATGCTTGAGAGG
Source organism: Argentina anserina (assembly GCF_933775445.1). Classification (NCBI taxonomy): domain Eukaryota; kingdom Viridiplantae; phylum Streptophyta; class Magnoliopsida; order Rosales; family Rosaceae; genus Argentina; species Argentina anserina. The sequence continues at coordinate 7,354,011 of NC_065873.1, read as the reverse complement.
TTAGCTGGTCACTCTTTCTATTGTTTCCTTGATGGATATAGTGGATATAACCAAATAAGTGTTGCGGAAGAAGATCAAGAGAAGACTACGTTCACATGCCCTTTTGGTACGTTTGCTTATCGTCGCATGCCTTTTGGTTTATGCAACGCCCCAGGTACGTTTCAACGTTGTATGTATCACATTTTCTCTGAGTATATTGGTTCTAAAATTGAAGTTTTCATGGATGATTTTTCTGTCTATGGTGAAGATTTCGAAACTTGTTTAGAAAATGTTGAACTTGTGCTCAAACGTTGTGAAGAAACTAACTTGGTTTTGAATTGGGAAAAATGTCATTTTATGGTCACGCAAGGCATTGTCTTAGGCCATATTGTTTCATTTAGAGGAATTGAGGTTGATAAGTCTAAAATAGATCTTGTGCGTCACTTACCCCTCCCCACAAGTGTGAGGGATGTTCGATCGTTTCTTGGCCATGCAGGTTTCTATCGTAGGTTTATCAAAGACTTTTCCAAGATTGCGAGACCGATGAGTACATTGCTTCAAAAGGACGTTCCCTTTCACTTTGATGATGATTGCAAGCTTGCATTCGAGACTTTGAAGAAGCTCCTAACTTCAGCACCAATCATGGCACCGCCGGATTGGTCCTTGCCATTTGAGTTGATGTGTGATGCCTCCGACTATGCAGTTGGAGCCGTGCTAGGGCAGAGGAAGGACAAGCAGCCCTACGCCATCTACTATGCCTCACGAACACTCAATGATGCTCAACAAAACTACACCACAACTGAAAAAGAACTTTTTGCCGTGATCTTTGCTCTAGATAAGTTTCGTTCTTACTTACTTCAATCTAAAGTTATTGTTTACACTGACCATGCAGCTTTGAAGTATTTAATGACAAAGAAGGATGTCAAACCAAGATTGATTCGATGGATTCTTCTACTCAAAGAGTTTGATCTCGAGATCAAGGACAAGAAGGGAAGTGACAATGTTGTGGTGGATCATTTGAGTCGTTTGGTGAGAGATGCCGAGCCCTTGGCTATCCAAGAGAGCTTTCCGGATGAGCAACTCTTTCGAGTTGAGGTAAGTGAGCCATGGTATGCTGATATTGTCAATTATCTTGTTTCTAAGAAATTTCCGGATACTTTATCGCATGCTCAACAGAATAGACTCAAGGCATTAGCTAAGTATTATGTTTGGGATGAACCATACTTGTGGAAACATTGTGTTGATCAAATCATTAGGAGGTGTGTCCCTGAACATGAACACCATTCTATACTTACTTTTTGCCATTCTGAATCTTGTGGAGGACATTTTGGGTCACGTAGGACTGCTCTCAAGGTGTTAGAATGTGGTTTCTTTTGGCCTACGATTTTTAAAGATGCATATCATTTTTGCATGACTTGTGATAGGTGCCAACGCATGGGAAACTTAGGATCTAGAGATCAACTGCCTATGACACCGATTATATATGTTGAAATATTTGATTGTTGGGGTATTGATTTCATGGGACCTTTTCCTAGCTCTAATGGTTTCTTGTACATACTCGTTTGTGTGGATTATGTTTCGAAATGGGTGGAAGCAAAGGCCACCCGGACTAATGATTCTTGAGTTGTTGCAGATTTCCTTCGTTCTAACATTTTCTCTAGGTTTGGTATGCCGAGAGTTATCATTAGTGATGGAGGATCTCACTTTTGCAACCGAACCATTGAGGCGTTGTTGAAGAAGTATGGAATCAAGCATAAGGTTGTTACGCCTTATCACCCCCAAACAAGTGGACAAGTGGAGCTATCTAATCGTGAGATCAAGAGAATTTTGGAGAAGTCTGTTGGACCATCACGCAAGGATTGGTCTCAACGATTGGATGATGCTCTTTGGGCCTATAGGACGGCATACAAGACTCCCCTTGGCATGTCACCATTTCAACTAGTCTATGGCAAGGTGTGCCATCTTCCTGTGGAGCTTGAACATCGTGCATGGTGGGCTGTGAAGAATTTTAACATGGACATTGATGAGGCCGGATTACATAGGAAGTTGCAATTGCATGAGCTTGAAGAGATTAGAAATGAGGCCTATGATTCGGCAATGGTTTACAAGGAGAAGACTAAGACATTCCATGACCGCATGATTAGGAAGAAACACTTTGTCGTTGGGCAGAGAGTTCTTTTGTTTAATTCTCGACTTAGATTGTTTCCGGGCAAGCTCCGTTCTAAGTGGCTTGGACCGTTTGTTGTTACTCACATTTTTCCTTCTGGTGCTATCAGGATTAAAGGTGTTGTGATTGATAAGGAATTCACGGTCAATGGACATCGCTTGAAGCCGTACTATGAGAATTTTGTGGTGCATAATGTAGAGGAGACGTCTCTCTTTGATCCTACGGCAAGCAAGTGATGCTTGGGAGATAGTCTAGGCTATAGACTCTAAACTTAAGCCAATGAAGGAGCCATCAACGAGTGTTTGCATTTTCTTATCCCTTATCTCTGTTTAATTTTCGTTGCTTATCATATTGTACATTGAGGGCAATGTAAGTTTTAAGTGTGGGGTGGGATATACATCATTCGTTGTATTCTATTGTTTGATGTTTATGTGTTTCAATTTTGTTGTTTTGATTTTCGAATTTTAGTGTCATTTTGGTTCTGTTTTTCGATTTTTAAGTTGTTTAGTTGTTTTGTTTTTATTTTGAGTCCTATGTATGCCTTTAACTGTCTAGGATGAGTTGATCTTTGAATTTGTGGTTGATAGATGATCATGATATTGGAATGAACTTCATTGTTATTTGATGGTTAATCAATGTGTAGATTTTGTACGAATATGTAGTAGATGAGGATTTTGAAACTTAGGTACAGAATGAGCATGTTCCTTACTTGTTTTGAATTCATGTAACCTATGTGAGATTCGAGCCATATATATGTGCTTTTCTTTGGAGAGTTTATTCTATCGTTTCTTGGCTTTATAACCTCATTACATCTATTTTGATCAATTCATATGCCATAGATTTGCAATGAACTAGAGAATGCTAGAACTTACTTTGTGAAACTTTCGAAGCTTTATGTCATAATATACTCTGATTTTGAAAAAGATTGTTGGATCTTTTTAGGATTTCCACCACTTAAAGCCAAAAAGCCGTATTTCCTATTTGAGCCCTGTTTGGGACACCTTAGTGTTAAACCCTTTGAGCCTACGTTAAGCCTTTTCTTTCATTACCAACATGTTATATCCTTGCTTAGTATAGTTATATCTCTACCTTGTCTTTGAGGCTTGGCAGAGCCGATTTTGGATGTTAATATGGAGTGATGATTTGATTCAAGTGTGGGATTATGCTATTGTATGTATGTATGCCGTGAAAAGAGTATGAAAAGAAAGAAAAATGAATGATGCCGTGAGAAAAAGAAGAGAAAAAGATATATACACGGCAAGAAAAGAAAGAAAAAAAATGAATGAAAAGATTGATTGATGTCACGGCATGGTATCTTGTTTATGTGAATTTGGAGTTGTGATGTATTTGTTGAAGGCTCAATAATGTTATATTTTAGCCTTTGTTCGTTTTCACAATGTTTAAAGTGACGAATGGGTCCAACATGATGAAATTTGACCCTTTTTTTATGGAGTATGGCGACATAACGTGGATGCTTTGCTCTGCTAAGTCTTGAGGATGACCTTTGTGATTCCTTTATTCTGAAAAATATATCCATGCTGAGCCTAAGCCTACCCTTTTCTAAAGATCCGCATGATTCTTAAAATGAGTAGCTCTTGATCTGTGGAGTTTGTTTCATGAGTAAGCATATGGTTTGGGTTCATTTGTGCATATGATTGGTATCTTTCATGAGGTTTGCGATTTCATTGTGTTCATAACTCTTGTGTGTCAAAAGCTTTTAAGCATATGCCATGTTTTTGAGAGAAAAGATTTGGAGTGCATATCCTTTGTGAGTTGAATTTGAATTTGTTTTGAACATGTTGAGCTTAATTTCACCTTTGTTTCTGCCATGTCTTACTTGTTAAACGAAATCTCATGTTTATTAACCATTGAATTCATCATATCTATTTTGATTGAGTGTTATTCTTGATGCTATGAGTTTGAAGATCTCTGAGACAAAATGTTGAAGGCATTAGAATGTTGTGTCGTTAGTTTTAGTGTATTGTGTTTTGTTTTATGTTTTGATTTCCCTTTTTAGTGTTTGCTAAGGGACTAGCAAAGTCTAAGTGTGGGGTTGTTGATAGGAGCACAAAGTGTGACGTTCTTAATGTTTATATGCCCTATTCTTATGCTTTGTTACTTCTTATTTAGTTGTTTTAGGTTCATATTTGTCATATGTATGTTCCAAGTAGAGCTATACCGAATTTAGATGATTTGATGATGAAATTGTGCCAAGTGTTAGAACTCCTTATTGAGCTAGGATTCCTTACTCGACTAGGATTCTACTTTCCTATTTTCATTCTTTCCTATTCCTTAATCGACGATTTCTTTTCAGGAAAGACAAATCATATTTGGAAAGGAAGAAAAGTTGCCGAGTTGCATTCCTAGTTGAACAAGGAAATCATATTCGAGTTGAAGAAGGAGAAGAGGAGGCCGGCCTAGCTACTCCTAATTGGACCAAGATTGTTGCCGTGCAGCCCTATTGGTGATCTCCCTATTGGACTTGGTTTTCTACATCAAGTTGGATATGGAGTACATAAATCAAATCCATAACAAAGAGGATTTCAGCTTCCCAATTGGATTCTACTTCCTTATAGGACGGCAAGAGGCTTCCTAAACTCCTATATATAGAGGCTCGGCCTCTCCATATTTTGATCATCAGCCTTACACACAAACACAAGCCTAGCTCTGCCGAATTCATCCCTCACCCTTCCAAGAAATCCTAAAACAAATTCCACCATTCTCCACCTTTATCTATAGCCTTGAAGCACGATTGAGAAGAGGTTTCATTCCCCTAGAAGTCTTGGCTACACCTTGTAGGATCGATTGATTGATAAAGTGTAACCATGATTCACGCTTTATTTCAATTCGGTTTTGGTTTTATTCTTGTTCTTGGATGAGTTGCGATTTGTGTAGTGTAATCTTGTTTCAATTTTGTCTATGAAATAGCTACTTGATTCAATTTATATAAAGGATTCGAATCCATGTTTTGGTTTTATGAATTTTATGTTTGGTTTCTGCCGTGTACTATGTATGATCAATTTCGATTTCTAAGTGTTGTGTATACGATTGTAGCATGATATTTAGGTTGTTGGATTAAAGACTTATGCTATGAACATGTTTATTCTTTTCTATATGATTTTTGAAATTGCATGATTGGGGGTTAAGTAGGTGACATACTTAATGAATTCGATATGCATGGCTTTGGGATTGTATGGTAAGATGAACATGTTAGAGTTCAATGAAGCCGAGTGGCAAGACTTGAATGTGTTAAGTGTCTATGCATACAGGTTACTGATTTGGAACTTAAATTGCATGATCCAACCTTAGTTGTTTATGGACTAGTCTCGGCATGATTATCAAGGGAGTCATAGATCTTGGTTCAATTTCTTTTATATGAGTTGTTTGGTGATTGTTAATGTGTTGGTTGGTTGATCACATGTATATATTAGTTTAGGTTTTATTTACTGTTTTTATGATTCAATCCGAACTTATATCTCAGTCCTTAAAATCTTTATGAATTCGTGTTAATTGATGTGATCCTAAGCCCTGGCTGGATCCCCGGTTTGTGAACGATACCCTCTTGCTTTATACTACTAATGATGTGTTCAGGGTTAAATATTGATGTCGAGTAATCGAGCATTCATCACACATCCTGCCATTAATCCTAGATTTCGTATATTCCAAGATACTCGATCTCAACCGCGTTAAGCCACAGGAATTGGCCCAGAACTCGTATTTTCTAAAATGAATATTTTGGCTCAAACAAAAAGTTAACTTACAAATCAATCAATGTGGAGACTAGGTTCCTCATCGGCAACGGTTCTAGGTTTGAAATTAGGGTGAAAGACGACAACTTCGAGTTGTATTTGGAAGGAGGGATGGTTGAATTGAATTGGATACCAGTTCAATACACTCTGATTCAAAGGGTGAAGAGGTTGGATGGTTTGCTACCTCCTATTTATCTCTGTTTTGAGGTCCGATGGTCTTCCAGGCCCTCCATTATTGTGTGGTGTTGTTTTGATTCGTCCAGTTTTAGTTTATAAACGTCAGTGAGTCAGGGTTTCGTTTTTTTTTCTTTTGATAATTAGGAGGAAGTATTGTATATGGATTTTTTTAATTCATAGACTTTCAGAATAGTCCACCGACTTTTTAAAAAGACCACAAACTTACATAAATTTCTGTTGATTTCTTTAAAGTCATTGACTTTAATTACAGACTTTTATTGATTTATTAAAATCCACAGAGTTCATTATGAACAACTTCTACAGATTTCATAAACAAGCATATAGGTTGACCTTATGGATTCTCTGATACCATGTGAGTCCTATTGGATAGAGATTTTATGCATGCTAAGAAAAATTATTGTTTGTGTCTATTACAAAGAAATTAGAGAATCTCAATTATTTATAAGAAAATAAAAGAAACTTTTCAAATTTAAAATATCAACCAATAGATACCAAATAAATGGAAGTCGTTGTTCATGTAGGGGTGGCACTTCCGAACCGAACAACTGAATATCGAGCCGAAAAAACCGAATCGAACACAAACCGAACTGAAATTTAGAAAACCGAACCGAACTGAATCAATTGGTTTGGTTTCCGGTTTGTGCACATAAGAAACTGAATCGAACTGAAAAACTGAACTATTCATAAAACAATATAGTTTTACGTTTATCTTACCGAATATTTGATTTGATTAATGTGATTTTAGGTTTATATCATATATAATTATATGTTTCTCTTTTGTAGTGTTATATATGTATATAATCATCTATGTATATATATATATAGGCCCATATATGTATGTTTCAAATAAGTTTGCTAAAATAAACATACATATATATATATATAAGCAGATGTGTAATTACTAAATCCGTCTTAATATATAATATAAGAATAAATATTTTTACACATATATATAAGCGGATGTGTAATTACATATACGCATCTATAAAATTTCAAGATGTCGTGTAAATAAAGGATTGAGAGTGTTATGTTGCCTACAATATTAATTTTAACCCCGTAAGGCCCGGCCCGTGAAAACCCACCATATAATAAAATATTATACATACATATTTTATTAGGTTTAGAATGAAACTATAGCATTATGAAGCAACTATATGAAGGAAAATTCTCAGGATCGATCGACACTAGTTGATATGATCGGTATATATATTTAGTGACCCTGTAAAATTTTCATCCAATTCGGACCTCGTTTGACCGTCGGAATTCCCGGTAAACCGAAAACAATACTAATATGTCATAAGGGAAGAGACCCATTACCAAAATGTGAACACCAAAAGTCGTTTGTATATCTGGAATCACCTAATTTTTGTCACTAATTATGTGCGGTCGTACCAAGGAAACCAATTTGGCAAAGCTCCGGTTAATGAGGATTTTAATATCTCAAAACGCCTTTTTTTTAGTTGATCGTTGGTACGAACGGTCAAACCATGTCCAAAATGAACGAAATTTTTACGAGTTCCCTAAATATATATATTGATCACATCTACTGTGTCAATCGACCATATTTCGAACTGGAGTTGTCGATCGCCGAAGTGTCCACTAATGCATCATAATCTTTATATTAGGTTTAGAATAAAACTATCGCATTATGAAGCGGCTATATGAAGGAAACTCATCAGGATCGATCGACACCAGCCGATCGGATCGGTATATATACTTAGTAACCCTATAAAAATTTCATCCAATTCGGACCTCGTTTGACCGTTAGCATTTTCGGTAAATCAAAAACACCGCTAATATGCCCTAAGGGAGGACCTATTACAAATATGTGAACGCCGAAAGCCGTTTGCATATATGAAATTACCTAATTTTTTTTATCTATCGTGCGTGGGTGCACTGAAGAAATCTATTTGGCAAAGCCCCGGTCAATAGGGTTTTAATATGTCAAAACGCCTTTTTTTTAGTTAACCATTGGTACGAACGGTCAAACCATGTCCAAAACGGACGAAATTTTTACGGGTTCTCTAAATATATATACCGATCACATCTACTAGTGTCGATCGACCATATTTCGAACTGGAGTTGTCGATCGACCATATTTCGAACTGGAGTTGTCGATCGCTGAAGTGTCCACAAATGTATTATAATCTTTATATTAGGTTTTATAATAAAACTATCACATTATGAAGCGACTATATGAAGGAAACTTTTTGGAATTGATCGACGTCATCTGATGTGATCAGTATATATATTTAATGATCATTTTAAAATTTCATCCAATTCGGACCTCGTTTGACCGTCGGAATTTCCGGTAAACCAAAACCACCATTAATATGCCCTAAGGGAGGACCCATTACCAAGATGTGAATGCGGAAAATTGTTTACATATTTGAAATCACCTAATTTTTGTCATCAATCGTGCGTAGTCGCAGCGAGGAAACTTATTTGGCAAAACCCTGATCAATGAGGTTTTATTATGTGAAAACGCCTCTTTTTTGGTTGACCGTTGGTACGGACGGTTAAACCATGTTCAAAACGGATGAAATTTTTACATGGTCCCTAAGTATATATATCGATCACATCTATTGGTATCGATCAATAATATTTCAAAACTATAATTTATTTGTGACTTTTTTTTAGAATGTTTTATAATAATTTTTTATTGTTTAAAACCCTTAAATTAGAATATTATATTTTTTCTTATACAAGACCCGGCCCTCAAAATCCCGCATGGCCCGTTGACGGGCCCTAGATTCAGTCAGTTTTTTTTAGAGAACCGCGAACCGAACCGAAGTTCAATTTCAGTTCGGTTTTCGGTTTGAGCCTAAAACCGAACCGTTTGGGCCTAATTACACCCCTATGTTCATGCAACATTGATATGATTATTATTATTCTTTATATTTATGTATTTCTTTCATTGTTATTATTTTTATTTGATTTTTATATGAATGTTATTGTTTTTATTGTTAGCATTGAATCTGCATGTGTTCACATATGAGAATGAGGTTTTGATAAGTATAAAGATACAAGGTAAGAACATAACATAAAGAAGAAGAAAACAATCATATGATCATAGGTTGAATAAACATGTTGGGTCGTAAGAAAAAGAATTGGGCGGGTAATAAAAAGACAAAAAGAAAATATAAAAAAATGGCGGAGCGAACATTTTTAAATACAATGAGAAAGTCAATGGAAAAGTCTATAAAAACCTTTGGTATAGAGGCTAGATAATTTTTGGATTGTGGTGTGTACAATTAACACTATAAAGTACATGAGATTCCATGAGCTTATAATTTCATAATTATTAATGATATTTTAAATACTCACAGACTTCTATTCATTTTAAAAAATCATGATCGAATCCCTCCAGACTTTCATGGATTCCATAATAATTTTTAAAAATCCTAATTAAATACACCTAGACGGCTAGACTTGTGTTGATACTTTAAAATATATATTAAATACAGCTAGACTTTTGAATTCCATAGAGTTTTTTAAAACTCCAACTAATTACATGTACAATATACCCCCTTAGGGGTTTAGCTAACCGGTCGCGTGAATAACAAAGACATCTAAGGCAAAAAAATCATGAAAAGTGTAAGAATAACCCCATCGGCAGCATATAGTAAATTACTTTCACCGGCCGACAAGACTAAATCTCGTGTTTACCATAAATAGGGGAATCAAAGATGTCATAGAGTCATGGTGACTAGGAAAGGGGTTGGAGGTCCATCGGAATCTGTGACGGCAGACGTCAATTCCATACTCTCATTGTTGATTGTAGATGAGTAATGTCTAGATATCCTATGGCTCTTTGTTCATGGCGTATAAGTAAGTATTAGATAGGACACAATGTAAACACAAAGACAATTGTATGATCACAGTGCAAAGACCTCAATTCAAGGAACGCACTGTGATTATTTCTTTCTCAATTCAATATCCAGATTACAATCAATAATAACTCTAAACCCCAAACTTTATATATACATGTAATCAATAGAACTCTCACTCAGTCCTATCTACTTGATTTTCACACAATCAAGATACAAAAACTCTTACACAGCTTTATATAATAAGCTCTCACACAACCTATTTCTACAAGCTCTCACTGGGCTTGACCCAGCTCCACACAGCTTTAATTCAAGTTCTCACACAACTAGAACACTCCGCCAAACTCTCACACAGCACTACTACAAATATAGCCTTTCATGACATAAATTTTATGACGTTTTTATTAAAACGTCATTACATGTTGTTTTCATGACGTTGAAAAAGACAAACGTCATGGATTTAAATTTCTGCTTATCTTTATAACGTTTATTAACCGTCATTATAAATAGTAGTTTGTAATGACGTTTTATGGATAGTCGTTAAAAGTATGACATTTTTAAAACGTCATAGAATGTGTTTTTATGACGTTTGTTAACTGTCATAAGAATTATTCTCATGACGTTTATCAACCGTCGTGCAAATAATATATTATGACGTTTTAAAAGTGTCCCAAACTCTAACATGAGCCACCACAATTATAAACCGTGATAAAAAAAATTAATCAAAAAATTAAAATCCGTGCCCAAAAATTTTATTGCCCGAATTAAATTTTCTTTTTTTCGTTTTTGTCTTCTCTTCTTTAGAAATAGACCTTATTTTAATGATTAAAAAATATATATACTAACCCAAACCAAGTTTAGGTCGTCTTCAACTCGATCTACAATCACATCCTATTCTTCCTCTCCTCTGTACCCAATTCTCATTTTAAGAAACCCTAAATCCCAATTTCTTTTCTCCTTTCCTCTCAAAGCATGCCTCTCCCTTTCTCTCTCTTCCTTCCCGACACCTCCTCCATCCTTCTTCTCTATTCGACTCCTATAACCCTCTTTTACGGGCACCCACGCATATCACCACCACCACCGTTCGATATAGCTTTTTCTTCCCACCAAAACCAGCCAAAAATCGAAGGCCTACGGCAACTCATGTAGCCTTCGCCTCTGGCGATCTCCCCTGTGGAATTACTTTCGTCGCACATCCATGAATATGGAAGAGACCACGACCCATAAGCTTAGGTATCAATCGAGGCTAAGAGATTGAGCCACCACTAACGGAGCTTCAAGCTCTCTGTGCCATTCGATCTCCAAGTTCCTGCAACAATTCGACTTCTTCACCACCAAATTCAAAGTAATTAATCACTCAAATCTCTTAACTCGCCTTGGATTTTAGGCATCAGCGTTGCAGCTCCTCCGCTAGCTCCGCCACCCAAGGCTGCTTGAGTTGCAAAACTAGCCTATTAGTAAGTTGTACGGCATCTCGAATCTGCTTGCTTTGTTGTTACTCTTTGGGTTATTGTCTATAATGTTTGTGGAACTTATTGTTTTCTATCCATCAAGAAAGAAAGTTTAAGTTTTGTTCACTTATGTTTGATTTGGTTTTGGGATATGTAATTGATTATAATGGTAGAATTATAGTAATGAGAGTTCAGTAGATCCTAGAATTGGCTTTATTGTGAGACAGTTGGTGATTCTTTCTGATCGAACATTATATGTCTTCACATTGTATTCTCTGATTTCACTTAGTGCGAGTCTTTAGTACTAGAGTACCAGACTTAATCCTTATATTTGTTAGACTGTTATCATGAAAATAATTGTTTTCTTATCTAAATGAGAATAATCACTTAGTGATCCGATTTATTATTACATTTTAATCTTAAAACAATTGGACTAGTTTCTCCAGTTCTCATTCCATAATTTCTCAATAACTATTTGAAATGTGATTGTAAATTAGTAAGTTGTAATGTGGCTTGTAGTGACTTTGAGATATCAAATTAAGTGCTGAGAATTAGTTTTTTTTTCCTATGTGTTAGGGTATCAAAAGAACCACAGGGTAATTTTTTGAGCATCAAAAGAATCTAATGCTTGGGGGATACTTTCAACATGGAATTTCTTTTCTATGCCTATGGAGCTTCTCAACTGCATGAGAGTGGTTTTTGTTGCTATTAATCTTTTTCTTCTATTCTATTCTTGTTGTTCTGGACGCAGATTGCTTCTTTCTCATCCTTTGATAGACCGCACTCATCAAAGGTATATAATTTCATGTATATGTTGCTTTTGGGCTTGTAATACCTTTTAGATTTAGGGTTTCATAGATTATATAACAAATATGTATCCTAGATTTTGATGTTTCCACTGACATTTCTTGATTTTAAATATTTTTATCTAGGGTTTTTGAATAATTTTGATTTGAACTATTTTTGTATAATATAGAAATTAACAATATGGCATAGGGGTCATTTTGTTGGGTCTCTTTGGGTGTAAATCTCTTCATTCTTCACAATATGAAGGTAGTGTTGTTGGTGTTTCTTTTTCATTGGAATGCAACTGTGTTTTTGATATTTCTGTGTTTTTTTCCTTTTGTTTGTTAGCTTGGTGGACTCTGTTTGTTTTCCTAGTTTTTTCTTTTAAAATGAGAGTTTGTCCCTCCCTTTAGTCCTTAGTTATGTGTTTATTTGTTTACAGTGGCTGCTTCATTGATGTGAATGCATTTGTAGACCGGTTGGCCATGTTCTCTGTTTCAATGTTTGGAGGGATTGACATTATTGATATGGTTGAGCTGCTACTTTATTCCTCTTTTTATAATAAGTGTTAGACTAGGGATGTATGAGTTGAAATAGAAAATAATTGTCATATGAGGGTCTTATTTTCTCTATAGAATACATGTTTGTACAAAGTCACAGTGGTGGTCCATTGTATTGATTTTCAGTTGGTTTTGTGGAACTTAATCTAATGGGTGGCTTTGTTAATTTTTAGGGGATTGCATCTAACGTGGAACTTTATGTGGTTGAAGTCAGAGGCACGCATCATCAATGCATGGTGTCAATGCCAAGGTTAGTAAATTCATTTTTTGTGAATCTCACATGTACTCATGTGGTTAAATTCAATGCTCTTTGAAATTATAACTATCTATCAATTTGATCTTTCGTTTGTCCCAAAACGTAGTATCAGGGTTGGGTCTATATGGTTGTTTGTCTTCCATGCTTGATTTGGATTGCTAGTCGATCTTATGCTTTTGTGTAACTTGGACAGGTATGCAGCTGCACCACGTGAACTTAGAACTGATTGGGTGAAGTTTACTAAAGATTACTTCCTGAATAGGATACTCTTAAGATGTTTTCAACTTTTGTTTTCTTTAGGGTAGTTGTATGTAGTGGATTTATATGATGATTCTTGATGTAGTGGAACTATATGATGAAATCTAAATGGAAGTATTAATATTATGTCTCCCTTGTATAAACATAAATATATTTGATTTCTGAATTTAATCAGAAAATCAATAATTTTTTTATAATATGAAAAAGATTTAATGACAGTAGAAAAACGTCATCAAAGTAATTTCTATGGCAGTTTAAAAATGTCATGGAATTGTTTTCTATGATAGTGGGAAAACGTCATGGTAAACTCATTTCATGGCGTTTTGTAACTGTCATTAAAAGGTATTTTATGACGTTTTTATGTAGTCATCGAAGGATAACCCTACGATGGCACCCGTATAGATGTCGTTTGGGATGGCGTTTGAAAAACGTCATGAAAGTCTTTTCATGACGTTTTCCAAACGTCATTGAAAGATTTTATGTAGTAGTGCAGTATGGAGCAGTTCTAAGATTTCAGTACACTCAGATCACCTTGCTTTGATCTTCCTGTTATCAACAAGCACCTACATAATCTAGATACAAATAATAGTGACAATATACAAATATTTCTACGTACACAGAGCGCGGAAGTCTTTTCGGTAAAAGGTATCATGACCTTCTATTTATAACTTAACTGTTCCACCAAATGTGCTAAACTAGACCACAATTGGTAATCAACATCCTTTGATTTATCAAACAGATAGGATCTTCATAATTTCCAAAAGTTTATGTATATCTTTCCTTAAGTTATGCAAAGAGAATATGCTTAGATATCACAGTAGGCATAAGTTGAGGGCCATACTTGTTGAAGACTTTCTTATTACTACTTTCCTGGTCAGATTTTTTTTTCATCTCAGTTGTTTAGATTCTATGTCTGCATAAGTAGATATGTTATACAAATTTTCAGCTGATTTAGTGATAGTGAAAGTATTAAAGTATATCAAATTAACGAGCGAATCAAAACTGTTAAACTTGAATAGTTATAGTTCATAATGAATAAATCACATTTATGAATACGTTAACAATTTTCAATTTGGATGCAAATTTGAAGATAATATCTAGTTATTTACAAAATGGCTCTTATTGAAAAGACTCTTACGATCAAGATATGAATATGAGATCGAAAAATAAGTGAATCAAAAGTGATAGGAGTACAAAGTGTGACGTTCTTAATACGTTTATGTCATATTCTTACTCTATGTTACCTCTTATTTAATATGTTTTAGTTTGTTTTGTATGAATAAGTGTTTAGGTAGAGCTTATATCGATTATGAGTGAATTGATGATGAAATCGTGCTAAGTGTTTAGAATCTTTGTTGTGATATGATTCATTCTTTGAATATGATTCATCATTTCTTATTTATTTGTTTCTAACGTATTTATTCTTATTAGGAAAGACAAATCCATGTTGGAGAAGGAAAGCAATCCTAGTTGCGCAAGGAAAGATGAGAGATTCAAAATCAGTTTCGTAGTAGAATAAGGAGAGGCCGTGCGACATTAATGGTTTCCTATTAGGAGTAGGATTTTAAAACCAAATTGGAGATGGATTTCCAAGGTGTATATGAAGATATTTTCGTGTATATAAATCAGACTTATTAAAGAAAAGAAGATATGCACTTAAAAGCTCAATCTATGCAAGAATCAAAAAGCTGTCAAGATTCGTAGTCCAACTTTGACGGGCTCCCTTGCACAGCTCAGATGGAATTAGAAGATGTATCATATATGGATAGAAAGCTATGTGAGTCTAGTTTCTGTAGGATTTGGAATCAAATCAATATCTTATTCCTACAAGGAGATATGAACGAATCATTACTCGGAGGTACAGTGAGCTCGGCAGAATTATCTCAGCCATTGATTTGATTTTGATCCTAGGATTGTGAGGGAAGGTGCAGCAAATAAATGAAAAGAGGTAAGAAAATTCAAACAAGGCTGCAACAATTAAGATTTTTGCTGCCTCCCTAATTCAAATGAGGAAATTCGTGCAAAAAAAATCAACATTAAAGGAGGAAGAAGATATGCAATTAATGTTCAATACTTATTAGAATCAGAATTCTTCCAGTGCAGGTCATCCAACTTTGACGGGCTCTATTTGACAACTCACAATGAATCAGACAATGTATGATATATGGATGAAAAGCTACGGAAGTCTATTTTTAAATGCAGTTAGAATCACCTCAATATCTATTTCTAGAGAAAGTTATGGCGACAACAAGACACAAATGTCAGCTCTGCCGAATTGAGAAAATCTAGAAAACCTTAACCAATTTGGTTTCAACTTTGTGGACTTTGCGGGCAGCCTCCCTTGGGTTTTTTCCTCTATATATAGCACCTTATTTCCACATAAAAAGATCATCAACCTTGCACACAAGTATAATCAAAGTTATGCCCAAACACTTTCATTCACCAAGAACCATAGAATCCGAATTCACCACCCTTCACCATATTTTATGTCCAAAGCTTGGGAGCCTGATACCATACTCTTGAAGATTTCATTCTACCTTTGTAAGGAACCTTGGGAGGAGAATTATAAAGTGTAACTCTA
Source organism: Argentina anserina (assembly GCF_933775445.1). Taxonomy (NCBI): domain Eukaryota; kingdom Viridiplantae; phylum Streptophyta; class Magnoliopsida; order Rosales; family Rosaceae; genus Argentina; species Argentina anserina. Next base: position 7,338,196 of record NC_065873.1, on the reverse strand, counting down.
TAATTTTCATGTTTAGTTTTCGGGTTTTTATGCTTTTGTTCTTAGATGATTTCTGTTTAGGTTTTGTTAAAGTTATTTTTATTCTTGTCTATGAGATATTTGTAACTTTCGAATGACATGATGAATTAAGGTTTTCGATTTTTATTCAATGATTTTAGGTTTTATGTCATAAGTTTCTATTTATTTATTTAAAGGATTTTCGGTGAATTCTTACCTATGTGTGTGATTAATACCTGGAAGTTGACGTTGCATGTGTAATAATCCAAAGTTATAAATGATTTTGATACTTGGGAGTTGATTAATTGTTTGTTCTTTGTCACCTTCACCGATTATTGCCTAGGTTCGGTTAGACTTGTGCTTTTGAATATGTTAATTTCTTTATGTGGCTGGGTTGCATGATAAGTTAATATGTTAGATTTCGAATGAGGCTGGGGCTGAGTTCGAATGTGTTAAAGTGTCATTGAGTTAGGAACCTTGGGAGGAACTTAACTACATAACCGATTATAGGATGTATAATGAACCCTACGACATGAACTTAATTGAGATTATATTTCATTTTCTTTGTTCTTATGTTATTTGTTTGGTGATTACATATGTGTTGGTTGATTGATCACTTGTATATATTAGTTTAGGTTTATTTTCTGTTTGATCCGAAATATATCTCAAATCTTTTAAACTCTTATGAATTCGTTGTTAAATATTTGTGATTCGTTACCCTGGTTGGATCCCCGGTTTGTGAACGATACCCTCTTGCTTTATACTACTAACGATGCTTAAACGGTTAATATGGATGTCGAGTAATCAAACCGATCAAAGAGGTCCTCAACTTCCTCTTTTTTTGGTAAATACGAGAATTTTCTTTGAAAAAGGAATAACAGTCGAACCAACAACACCAAACAAGCACCAACAACAACCGAGAAAAGAAAGAAGAAAAACAAAGCAGCTAAAGAAAACTACTGGGAATGAACAAGCAAAACTAAGGTGGCTTCAGGTTGTCACATTGCATAATTTTCATAAGGGAGTCTAGTGGCCTATTGGCCCAGTCCAAGAAACATTCCCTCAACATGACAAGCTTCCCAACTGCATCAGCAACCCGATTTGCTTCACATGGAATCCATCTCCACCGAATATCATCAAAAATCCTTCCCAAATCACCCATCTTCAAAAGAGTGGAGTTAATCTTCCAATTTCCAGTAGAGGTACAAGAAAGGATATGGTTGAAAACTTCATGATAATCTCCTTCAATAATAACCTTCTTAAGACTCAAGTGGCCGGCTAACTTGACTCCTCGCAAAATTGCCTCAGCCTCAGCCTCTATCACTGAATTGTGAGAGCCCAAAAACCTAGCACCTGAGATAGAATAACCTCGAAAGTTCCTAGCCACCACCCCAATGCCACTCTTGCCTCATTTCCAAGCCGCATCAACATTTACCTTAATAAACCCAGGTGGAGGAGGAGACCGTATTTTTCATAGTCACTACCTTCTCATCACCGAGAGGAGACCCCTTAGCCATCATCCAATCGCTAAAAGTTCTATTGGAACATTCAATCACAACATGAGGGTCAGGGGAGCATTTCTTCATTACCGATGAGCACCGTTGCTTCCACACCTCCCATAAGTGAAAACAAACTAAGGGAAATAAATCCTCAAAATTTGGAGCCATGGAACTAGAGTTTTGATGAATAGCCAACAGCCCTTCATCAATCCATACATGCTCTACGATTATATCTTCCAAATCGTCCACACTAACGATCCACCCTTCTCCTCCAAATGGGGATTTTAGTAAATAACCAAATACAATACTTGGGCTAAGGGTCAGGTTGGTAATTTTCCTTACATCTCCCCCACCCGTATCCTAAGTATCATATACACCCCCAAAATAAAGAGTCTTGAATACTAGAAGAAAAACGCATATGCCTAAAAAGTGGTGATAACTTCCTTCATTAGGATGTAGCCAATATAACTACCAAACCAAGCAGTTGCAGTCCAAGGGCATAACAACAGACAATGTTCGACGGTTTCCAAGGCATGACCACAAAGAGAACACATATAGCTTGGGATATCTTGAAAATGTTCAAACCCTAAAGAGGTTCTTAACTGTCACATCCCGAAAACGAATGCAAACAGTACATTTGATTTAAAATAGAGATTAGCAAGCACAAAAAACGTAGAAGTTCGTTTGTACACTCACTAGTTCTAAAGAAAGACTGTGAGTAAATTTTCACAAGGACATGAGGAACAAACAACTTGAAGTACTTCCGCGAATTCTACTAATTACAGAGTTTACAAAAAAAATGTGGAAGACGGTGAAATGTCACCGGCCCATGTTTAACAAATAACAACAACCCAAATTTAGAAAACTACAAAGTGGTGACAAGTACAATATAAACAACCTCAGAACTACAAATAATGATACCAATTAAAGAAAACAACTATAGGCATAAATATGGAAGATGGTTCTCTAAGGGAAGACTCCTAGCTCCGAATAATAGAACGACATGCAAAGAAACTATAGTAGGGGTGAGCGTCGTCCTCGCTTGCCCAGTAGGGGCCAGCCCACCCATGAGTTTGAAAACCAAAACAGATAAGGATATAAAATAGATTTTATAAAAAGTTTGAAGGTAAGTTATTTGGTACCGTTAAAACTCTTTTCTAAAACCATGCAGGTTTAATAAACACATCATGCCAAATCAGTAGGTGCTTTTTCATAGGATTGTAATATATATATATATATATATAATAGAATACATGACCGATCCTAACGACTAAGAGGCGAACGAGTAACCTCTTAAGTCGAGAATCTTCATGAATATTACTACCCATTGTTCAACCACCCGTATTGCTAAAAACAATAAGGGAGCGAGAGTGTCCATTTAAGACAATACCCTAAAATAAAGGAATAGCGCGCAAGGTGGAAAAGTAATAGGGCATTGCCCCTCTAGAGGTTTTACGGTTTCAACACCGAGGGGTCCTGGACCGATATCCCAGAACTATGAATTTCATATTTATGGTCAAATCAACATGAGAGGATTAGCTCCCCTACCTGGAATGACGTGCAGAAATCCCGAGTCCAAAACGTAAGCTCCTGCTCCAATCTTGTTGCTGCTTCAAGGATCGAACAACTATTGTAACACCTTTTCTAAATTCCAACGAAATATAGAAGTGTCAATCTCAGATCTGAGACTCGTAGATTAATGACTCGACCTTCTTTCCTAGTTTGACTAGGTAAGTCAAAGTTCGACTTTCTGTTGACTAAGTCTTTCCTAGTTTCACCAGTAGTCGACTATGTTGACCTTATTTGACCTTTTATCGACTAATTCTCAGATAACCCGAAAAACAGTCTAACTTTAGTTATCGGATGATACTAGTCATGCTTTAAGGTTATTAAAGACACTTAGAAACATGTCGACGATTTAATTGATTACCGACACATTTTCTAAGTTAGAGAGTTCTCGATTTCCGAACCGGACGAAAATCGGAACTATCGATTAGTCTTCATCGTAGATTAAAATTACATTTTTACTAAGTTACCTTTAGTTAAAAAAATAACAGAAAAAGTTAAACTGTAACAGTTAAATGATAAACCGTAAGTAGTAAAAAGGTAAATAGTAAAACAGTTATTTCTGTTAGGGGTAAAATGGTAATTTCACAAGGTCAGTAAATTGGTAAAAAGGTAACTCTGTAATAGTAAAACCCAAATTTTACCCTAATCTACTCCAATCACAATCCGGCCTCCAAAACCATATCCGATCAACTCCAAACTAACATAGAAGACTTCTAATGCATCTCAATCAATCCAACAAACAAAACTACATCACATAAGCTAAATTAGATGAGTTTGCTACCTCTGGTTTGTTAGAATTCTGGTTACTTACTGACCAAGTCCTAGCAACTCATGGATTAAGTTTGTTGTGTTTCTGTTGAATAACCCTGGTTTGTTGGGAGTAGTTGTTTGTTTTGAATTGTTCTTCCTTTATCCTAGCCATGATATAGTCTTGTAAATCGTGGATGCATCTTTGAATCATTCCTGTTTGTAATGGCTATATAAACCACAGTCTGGTTATTCAATAAACAAGCTTTTACATCTACAAACTCTTGCATTCTATACTAGGGTCTTTGAGTTATAACAGTGGGATCAGAGCCCTGAAACGGGCCTGAGTGTGAGTGCAGAAGAAAAGAGTGAAACACGAGAGAGAGAGAGAGAGTCGATGGCTGAGAGTAGTGCTGCGCAATTGAAATTGCTAGCTGAAGGTAGTTTAGCCCTTGTGTCTGTACCTATATTCGATGGGTACTATGACCATTTGTCTATGTTGATGGAGAACTTCCTGCATCAAAGGAAGCTATGGAGGCTTATGGATGAAGGCATCCCTACCACAGCACAGGTGGATCAACATGTTGCAACCTTCTCTTCAGTCGTGGCTGAGGGAAGACAACAGACTGAGGCACAGAGAAAGAGAGGAAGAGCTGCTCAAAGAGTGGAGCAGCTGAAGGAGGATGATCTCAAAGTCAAGAACTTCCCATTCCAAGCCATCCATAGGACTATCATGGAAACCATACTTGATAAGTCAAGTTCCAAGAGCATTTGGGACTCCATGAAGCAGAAATATCAAGGCACAAACCGAGTGAAGCGTGCACACAGACAAGCCTTGAAAAGAGACTTTGAAGTGCTTCAAATGAGAGAAGGAGAAAAGGTGGACGAGTACATTGCTCGTACACTTACCTTGGTGAACAAGTTGAAGATGAATGGTGGAGAAAACATGTCACAAGTTGACATTGTTGAAAAGATTCTGAGATCATTAACTCCTAGATTCGATTATGTGGCTTGCTCCATAGAAGAATCAAATGATCTAGACTCAATGACTTTGGATGAACTGCAAAGTAGTCTTTTGGTGCATGAACAAAGATTGAATCGAAGCAATGGAGTTTCAAGGGAAGAGCAAGCTTTAAAGATCACTAATGGAGAGGGAAGCAGTAGAGGAAGAGGACGTGGAGCTTTTAGGGGCAGAGGTCGTGGAAGAGGAAGAGGAGGTTTCAACAAGGAGACCGTGGAGTGTTACAGGTGTCACAAGCTAGGACACTTTCAGTATGAGTGTCCTAGCTGGGAGAAGAATGTTAACTATGCTGAACTTGATGAGAGTGAAGAGATGTTGCTAATGGCTTATGTAGAGGTGAACCAGTCAAAGAGAGAAGATGTATGGTTCTTGGATTCCGGATGTAGTAATCACATGAGTGGTGATAAGCAGTGGTTCACTGAACTTGATGAGACATTCAGGCATATGGTGAAGCTTGGCAACAACACAAAGATGAGTGTCATGGGAAAGGGGAGCATTAGAATGCAAGTTCAAGAGACAACTCAAGTAATCACTGAGGTATACTATATTCCTGAGCTCAAAAATAATCTGCTTAGCATTGGTCAGCTCCAAGAGAAGAAGTTAGCCATCTTAATTTAACATGGTGCATGTAAGATCTTTCATCCAACAAGAGGTTTGATCATGCAAACAAACATGTCAGCAAATAGAATGTTTGTGTTGCTTGCTTCTATACCTACAGGTTCTATACCTACAGGATCAACGTGTTTTCAGATGACTTCTGAGGATACAAACACAAGTCTATGGCACAAGAGATTTGGGCATTTGCACATGAAAGGGTTGAGAACATTGGCATACAGAAAGCTAGTCAGTGGCTTACCAATTCTCAAAGCTTCCTCCAAGCTGTGCGCAGAGTATGTGACCGGCAAACAACATCGTGATCCATTTCCAAAGAAGGGCAGGTGGAGAGCTACTCAACCTTTACAACTTGTACACTCCGACATTTGTGGCCCGATCACTCCTGAATCAAACAGCCACAAGAGGTACATAGTTACGTTCATATATGATTATAGCCGTAAGATGTGGACATATTTCTTGCATGCTAAGTCAGAAGCGCTTACTATGTTCAAAAGTTTCAAAAGTGTGGTAGAGAAAGAAACATGGAACTTCATATGTTGTTTACGTACTGATCGATGAGGGGAATTCACCTCTTTGGAGTTTAACAAGTTTTGTAGTTCAAATGGGATTAGTAGACAACTCATTGCAGCTTATTCTCCACAATAGAATGGAGTTGCAGAGAGAAGAAACCGAACCCTAATGAACATGGTACGTTGTATGCTCACTGATAAAGAAGTTCCAAAAGAGTACTGGCCGGAAGCTGTCAATTCGGCGGTGCATGTCCTCAATCGTTGTCCTACAGTAGCAGTGAAAGATATGACCCCTAAAGAAGCTTGGAATGGATACAAACCTTCAGTTCATTATTTCAAAGTATTTGGGTGTGTAGGTCATGTTCACATTCCAGATGTCAAAACTTGATGACAAGAGCTTCAGGTGTGTGTTTCTGGGTGTCAGTGAAGAATCCAAGGCTTACAGAATGTATGATCCGGTGGCAAAGAAGATTGTCATAAGTCGTGATGTTGTGTTTGAAGAGGAAGAAAAATGGAGTTGGAGCAAAACAAAAGAAAAAGCTATTAGTGATGTGTTAGAATGGGGTGACACTGAAGAGAATGAAGTAACTATAGAAGAAGAAGTAGAAGAAGAAAAGGGTCCAACCGTGGAAGAAGGTGATATTGAAGGACATAATGCACAAGGTGGTAGTGGTGGCTCAAGTTCATCCACATCTACTGACTCAGGTGAAATTAATGTGAGTACACTGAGCCAGGGGAGGGTTAGAAGAAGACCAGATTGGATGGAAGACTATATGAGTGGTGAAGGCCTGTCCGGGGAGGGTCTGATCCAACAGCTTGTCATGTTTACTTCAACAAATGATCCTGTTACTTTTGAAGAAGCCGTCAAGAGCTTGAAATGGAGAGAAGCAATAAACTTAGAGATTCAGGCTATTGAGATGAATGAGACTTGGGAATTAACTGAGTTGCCTAAAGGAGCAAAGAAGGTAGGTGTTAAGTGGCTCTTCAAGACCAAGCTGAATGAGAAAGGTGAGGTAGACAAATGCAAAGCTCGGTTGGTTGAAAAAGGGTACACTCAACAACATGGGGTTGATTACAATGAGATATTTGCTCATGTTGCTCGATGGGATACTATTAGAGTGATTTTTTCACTTGCAGCAAGTAAAGATTGGTTGGTGTATAAGCTTGATGTGAAAAGTGCATTTCTACATGGAGAGATCAATGAAGAGGTGTTCATCGAGCAACCAAGAGGGTATGAGGTAAAGGGTGCTGAGAACAAGGTGTATAAGCTCAAGAAAGCATTGTATGGGCTCAAGTAAGCCCCACGTGCTTGGTTCAGCAAAATTGAGTCATATTTTCTCAATGAAGGCTTTGAGAGGTGCTCAAGTGAACATACTCTCTTCGTGAAGTGTGGGGAAGATGGAGCTATACTTGTAGTCAGTGTGTATATAGATGACCTCATCTTTACCGGGAACAATGAGGAGATGTTTGAAGAGTTCAAGAGGTCAATGATGCAGGAGTTTGACATGTCTGATCTTGGAAGAATGAAATACTTTCTTAGAGCAGAAGTTATGCAAGGCTCAGGTGGGATTTTCATTAGTCAGAAAAGATATGCCAATGAGGTGCTTGAAAGGTTTAAAATGGAAGAGTGCAACCCGATTAGGACTCCCATTGAACCTGGCTGCAAACTCACGAAGGATGAAGGTGGTGTAAAGGTGGATTCTACTACTTTCAAGCAAATGGTGGGTAGTCTTATGTACTTGACTGCCACCAGACCTGATCTCATGTATGCAATGAGTCTTATAAGTCACTATATGGAAGCTCATACTGAGTTACATCAAGCAGCAGTGAAAAGAGTCTTCAGGTATCTAAAGGGAACAACTGATTTGGGAGAAGAACAGTTGGTTGCTTTCTCTGATAGTGACTATGCAGGAGACACTGAGGACCGTAAGAGCACTTCAGGTTATGTGTTTAAATTAAGTTATGGAGCTATAGCTTGGAGTTCAAAAAGCAGCCAGTAGTAACACTTTCCACTACATAAGCTGAGTTCATATCAGCTGCTTCTTGTGCTTGTCAAAGTGTATGGATGTTGCGAATTCTTGAGAAGCTTGGTCTCAGTCAAAAAATGTGTGTTATTCACTGTGATAATAGTTCAACTATTAAGCTCTCAAGGAACCCTGTCATGCATGGAAGAAGTAAACACATAGATATCAGGTTCCATTTTCTTCGAGACTTGAGCAGAGATGGTGTAGTGGATGTGGTGCATTGTGGCTCTAAAGATCAGTTGGCTGACATAATGACTAAACCTTTGAAGTTAGATGCATTCTTGAAGATGAGGGAGTTGCTGGGTATGTGCTCTGTTCAGGAGGTAAATTGACTGCTTGAATGGTAGTTCAGTTTAAGGGAGGGTTTGTTAGAATTCTGGTTACTTACTGACCAAGTCCTAGCAGCTCATGGATTAAGTTTGTTGTGTTTCTGTTGAATAACCCTAGTTTGTAGGGAGTAGTTGTTTGTTTTGAATTGTTCTTCCTTTATCCTAGCCACAATATAGTCTTGTAAATCGTGGATGCATCTTTGAATCATTCCTGTTTGTAATGGCTATATAAACCACAATCTAGTTATTCAATAAACAAGCTTTTACAGCTACAAACTCTTGCATTCTATACTAGAGTCTTTGAGTTACAAACATGGTCAACCCATAAATGCGACCAAAGCTTGCAACACTTCTCTTCATCATCCCTAAGCTGCTACTACTTCAACATATCGACTCCTCCAAGACTTTATCTAACTTATGTCTTCAGAAAGTGAAAGAGGACGCTGACGGTGGAGGATAAAGGCATGACAAGATCAACAAAGGAGAAAATAAAAGGGATTTAGATTAGGAGTTCGTATCTGAGCAATTGGGTTGGAAATCAAATACATAATCAAAGAACATGACAAGAGATTACCACATATACCAAATTAGACCACTAGAGCCCTTGTCGTCACCTAGAGATGGAGAATTCAATGGTGGAGGTGCGACGGAACACGGTGGCGACAAAGCAGAAGAAAAATACATCAATTAGGCTTCAAGTCAGGAATTTTAAGAAGTAAATCGAACTGGGTGCTGAGGATATAGAGTCCAGCTTACCTTTTAGAGATTGAAAGAATGACCGGAGCTCCAAGCTTCATCGGAAATCCTCTGATTGAATTTCACTGCTCTTAATTCGTTTTGGAGAAAATTTTGATGTATGAGCCATATGTTGGTATGGTCGTGAAGGGGAGAAGGAGGAGATGATGATGATGATTCTGCATGTGTGAATCTCGCTGAGACGGCGACGGTACGAGGCAGAGGAGAGAGGCAGTCTATGTTGTTCGGTGGAGGGATGAGAGAAAATAGAGATAAGTCTATGTTGTCGAAAGTGAGAAAAAAATAAAAAGAGAGGAGTTTGTGAGTTTCTAGCAAAAAGTGAGTGGGCTTGGTCCTTGGGCCCGGGTTATGGGTCAAAAAGGATTGGGCACACTTAAAAATTCGGAAAACAAAACCTAATCTAAAAATCTAATTTTCAGAAAATATTTCAAATATTGAAAATTTATAAAAACAAAACTAAGCGTCGGAAAAATATTCCGAAGACATTTCCGAGCTCGTAGTGGCGTGTAGTTTAATATTGACGTATTAAACTACGTTATTTAACTAATGTCGATTAGTTAATCTTAATGTGTCGCTTAAACAAGATTAAAAATCTCGAGTATTACATTAACTAGTCATTAACTATATGATGCTCATTGTAATGACTCATGATTCAGATGTATGAATATGAGATTAAAAAATGAGTAACTCAAAATAGAGATTTAAACTAGAGACTTCCCGAGTTCTTGTCACCATTAGAACCCCTACAACCTTTGGAATTGATCGCTCCTAACCGAGTAGCTAAGAGTCTTTTTTTTTCCCTTAATTAGTTCATTCTTACTTTTTATCTAGTTTTACATCCACAAAAATTGACAAAATTGACACTATAGAATTTGTGGGTGACACATTTTTTTTTTCGTGCAGGAATCTTCTCATTTTTCGTGCAGACCACGTCTAGAAGCTAACTTTACGTGTAGACAAAGTTCATCTCGATAATGCATTAGCAAAAATCCAAACAAACACGGCCTTACCATTATTTATTTTCTCGAAATTTAGAAATCAGCGACATTTCTCATATTTCCAATTAATCCACGTGGGAGTAAGTAATTGGCTAGCTCACGTGCACCAATGGGACTAGATCTCTTGCACTCTCCACGCTCCCAACTTCTATATAAATCAGACTCATCCTCATCTCAAAAATAGAGAAATTAATTCAGACGTTTTCTCTCTCTCTCTCTCTCTCTCTCTCTCTGAAAACTGAAAACCTGACCCCCGAAATTTTCGCTCCCAAATTCGAAACCCCAATCCTAACCATGGCGACCTTCGAAGATTTCGAGTTCGTGCAATTCGATCAAGACTCTGATCTTGAATCCCTCTGGGAATTCATCGACATCTCCGACGCCGACTCCGCCACCGACCACTCCGACGTCACAATCGCCACCACTCCAATCGCTTCGCCAGCGACCGACCCGACCCGGGCCCAGACTCCCCGTCGCCAGACCCGTCTCGTCCGCGTCCTTGACCTTCCCTTCCAGACTCCTCTCCGATGTGGCCTTGACGACAACGTCGATGACGTCAGCGGTGAGGAGGAGGAGGAGGAGGAGGAGGACGGGTACGGGCTGGACGACGAGCTGGTGCCGTGGTCGGTGAGCGAGAAGCTTGGGAGGGAGAGGATGAGGAAACTGGGGAAGAGGACATTTGCGAAGATGCAGAGCTCCAAGAGGTCGTCGTTATTGGTTGTCAGGCCCGGCTGCGTTCGCGGCAAGCATGGCTTGGGCTTGAAGCACATTTACTAGAGGGAGGAGGGATGGGAGGGTAACTTGTAGAGATGTAATTACTGGGGGTAGAACTAGTGTTTTTATCTAGTGGCAATTGGCTTCTGTCTCTATCTTTCATTGTCTATATAAAAATCTGATCTAATTTGTAGTCCGTGAACTTGTGGGGTTGTCTGTGCGAGTGGGATGGGATTTTATCTTTTTTGAAGTTGGATGACTTCTCTTGCTTTCATTTCGGCCTGCATTGTTGAGTGGTAAATTTGTACCTCGAGAGGTAGTAACTGTTGTTACTGGAGAAAAAACAGCCAATGGAGGTCATTTAGTGTTGTGATACTATCCATAAGACCATAACCCACAAAATGTGAATGATCTGATTTCGTAGATGTTAAGCTTCAGAAGGATGGCACAACTATGTTTTTATCGTGTGTTTTCTCGGTAAATATAGCATTTGTCAATTCCTATATACGCTGGGAATGGGTCAAGTGGACAAGTGCAATTGTTGTTGTGTTTAAATTGTTGGCTGTTCATAGTGATTGCACAGAGCCAAGGGGTCAGCTCCAATTATGAACAAACAAAACCAATCCAGGGATACGATACAACAACTTCAATAATCAATAACAACTTGGATTCGAATGCCTTACCGTGAAGAAGAAACAGATGCCCATCCCAGCTCACTATTTGTGGTTCTGTGATCGAACATTGATTCTCCTTTTGCCAATTGCGTTGTCCTTGAGCCTAGGAGGGTGCTTCATTGCTTACAATTTCCGATGGACACCATCGATCTTTCTGCCAATCTTGCTGTCTTCGAGTGTAGGAGGTGGCTCAAAAACTGACATTTTTCGATGGAAATCTGAAAATTAGATCAATAGAGAGGCCAGACTAGCTAAAGAGACATGCTTCTTCGCTTGTCTGGATGAGAATGTCAATGCAAGTCGAGCATGATTTTGGGTATTAAAGCTACTGGATACAAGATCTTTGATGGCATCGTCCAAATGAAAGTATTGGACTTCGAAGAGTTGCCTGAAGAGTGTATTTTAGAGGTTTGCTTAGGAGAAGTGGGTGAAATGGCAACCTCAATGTTGACAAAGTGTACAATGTAACACATCAAGGATGGGATCGGAACCAACTCTTTGGTTTGAAAAGAAACTGATCTTCGGCCAATTGTTTAGAGTAGTTCGTTGCGCCAAAGAGGATTCTAAAATCTAAAGTACCACAGTTGACAACTTCGTATATAGTATAATAGAACTTAGTCGTACATATATTAGTATATAGTCTCTTCGGCTAGCTGCATAAACTAGTGGAGGATGTTGTTTATAAACTAGTAGGCCATTGATGTGTGAGACAGAGGTTATTGTTGATGACTTAATTATCAGATGTAAGTCATATAATTATATAAGCAATCTCTATCTAGAGTGAAGCTTCACTCTGAAATTACAGAGTGAAGTTCCAATTTTTGCACATTTTTCGATCAAATTTTTTCACCATAAGCGATTCAATATTTATGTATGTTATTCAAGATCATCTCTACAAAATTTCATCCAATTTAACAATGATTTGAGCTTTTAAAATTGAGATTTACACGAACGGTTCACGTTGAATAGTTTTAATTTATTCATTGATTTAATCTAATTTCAATACTTTAACGATGTCTGAATTAGATGAAATTTTGTATAGATGATCTTGAATAACATAACTAAATATTGAATCGCTTATGGTGAAAAAAATTGACCGAAAAGTGTGCCAAAATTGAAACTTCACTCTGTAATTTCAGAGTTAAGCTTCATTCTGGATATGGACTAATTATATAAGTATGTAACAATACTTTTCTCTGAATTTTGATAAAATCAAGTGTAGTGTAAACTTCTGTTGGTGAAGTCCCAAAGTCGTTTAACTTTAAGAAAAGATTTAACAAAAATTCTTGAACACAGACTGTACTGTAACGTACTGTTGATTCCAGTCCAAACTATTCAAAATTCAAACAATTGTGACGGTTATTAATAGTTAGATTCTGCATATCTTTCCCAGTATCAAGAAATGCGGAAAACCCTAAGTTGATTAAGAGTGAGGAGGGCTATATTGAAGTGTCAAGTACAAATCAACGCTGAATTTCCGGGGTGCAAGGACGAATATTATTGTATCAACCTAAAAAGCTGATGATGACTGAGTAAGATTTCAGAAACTTTGCACGTTTCTGGCCCTATCAATTTTCAATTATACTGTTTAAAATGATTGACATCCACTTCTTATGGGCGTTTAGGTTATTGCTTCAACTGTTTGGCTTGATTTACAAAAGCTGTATGAGTGTATGACTGTACGTGTTGGTGTCTAGGTGACAGTAAAACTATCACAGCTGAGCAATTAGCTACGATCTATAAACTTAGCCAGAGATCACTGCCTTTTCTGGCAATTTAAATTATTTAATCATTTACAAGCTAAGTCAGAAAATTTTCGATTGGTAATTCTTAGAAATAAATCAAATAATTCTTAGTAATTATTCAGATAGGGTAAAGGCATTCACGATTTTCATGTGTAGGATGATTGTCCGATATGATCATCGATAGGGTAAAGGCATTCACGATTTTCATGTGTAAGGAACTAAGGAATAAGGACGTACACATGGATATATCCCCACGTACAAGACAGATACACAAATCCAAAACACAATTATCAAATTAATCATTTAGATTAGAGAACACACCGTGCAGCCATCGATCGTACTACCTTGGCTAATGTCTTTCTAATTGTTTTTATTCCGATGCTGAGTAGTCTGTGGAGACAATGACTTGAAAGATGTGACTACTAAACGTATTCTTAGGAGCCTAGAATCCATGGCGGATTGGTCTTAAGTTATTTATTGCCATTATATTCACTAATCTACTAAACTTATTATTTCTAGTTTTCTACTGCTACATATTGTATAAACACTACCATTGATTGATAATTTGATATCTTTATTAATGGTACTGTACGTTCTAATCTAATGAAGTAGTACGATATCAATTTCTACTTAGCATTTTAGCACCTCATAAGAGTTAGCTAGGCATCTGAAAAAGCAGCAGGCACACCAACCTAAAGAAATTGAAGTGATATTTTCCAGAACCTCCGGTCTTCTTCCTCTTGCTTAATTCCATAAAAAATTCAGAAGGAAACTCATGAGATTATAAACTTTACGATTTCTTGATCAAGATCGTGATTACTCGTTCTTAGAGATCGATGCCGAATCAATGGTGATCGAGGCTAAGGCAAGGAGGAAACAGACGGGGTTTAACAATGGGATCAAGGTCACGGTGCGAGGACTGTGGGAATAAAGCAAAGAAAGACTGTGTGTATATGAGATGCAGGACTTGTTGTAACAACAAAGGATATCAATGCCAAACTCACGTCAAATCAACTTGGGTTCCTCTCTACAAAAGAAGCCTACTTCATGAGCAGCAGCACAGTTACAATGATCACCCCCAGAAACAGCGCCTTGCTATTGATCAAGGACACATCTTCATCAACCCTAATAAGAGGCTAAGACAACACAGCCGCCCTTCGTCTTCTGCAGGTACTAGCTAACTAGTTATTTATCACCATGTACAGATCTGTTTAGGTCATTCAGTATATGAGGGGTGTGTCTCTGTACTGGAATTGGTTTTCACACACAACAGCTAGCTAGAGAAAGGATAATGGGTTTCTCTGTTGAGGAATATATATGAGACTACCTAAAACCCTAATATTGATCGAGTGCATTTGAACTTCTGGCAATGACAAACCATGGAAATTATTAGAGATCTAGAATAGCTCCTGCATATGTAGAAATCTTTAATCAATTCCTTAGTTTCCAGTGTTTTACTACTTAATAGTTTCTTGATTGGATAAGCATAATTAATTGATTCATTAATTTTGTTAATTGGCCGGGTTTTTACTCCAGTTATATATCTTAATAAGTGTAGGGCTGGATGGAGATCATCAAGAAGCTAACTTTCCTGCTGAAGTGAATACCATGGCGAAATTTCAGGGTGTTCGGATGACCTCCACGGACGACATGATGGATCTGGATCAGTATGCTTATCAGACAAGTGTAACTATTGGTGGCCATGTATTCAGCGGCATCCTCTATGATCAAGGCCCTTCTGTTCACCAGATGAGTTACTACACTTCAACTTCTGCAGCAGATCAACGACATCTTCCAACTACTTCTTCATATGAATTGATTAATCCATTCAATGATTTTATGCCTGCAGGTACGCAATTTTTTCAAAACCTATCATCTTAAGTTTTTAAGGTTCTGCAGCTCGAAATCATCTCATGTAATTAATAAGGGAAAAAATGTATCATGATCTCAAATAGTTTTGCCTTTATACCTGTTTTTAACATCGTAATTATAATGTACCAAAAAAATTATGGAATGTAAATTGCAGATCGAATCATCAATTATATCTTCTTCTTTTTTGAGACGGCAATTATATCTCTTTAATTAATATCGTCACAATTGTATGCGGATTGCAAGTTCTCATCAAATTTTTCCTTCAGATTAGAACAAATATGTTGCATAACAAGCTCTCATCGTCCATTTAGTATTAGTTTTACTGCTTATCTTGTTCGACTCCAGTGTCTACAATATGCGATTTGTTCGAATCCATTGGTATCAGGCTTTCACCATACTAGTTAACTGCTGGAATTATATGGTTTGTCTATATTTCTTGAAGTTTGTCTTCTTATAGCTATGCTCAGCGTTAACCTCATCTTCAATGTTAGGATCGATTCAAGTAATTCTAACTGTAAATTTTAATTCAAGAGTTGTTTGATTATGAGCTTCGAGTCAACTTTTCTTTCAAGATCAATTCGTTCTTGCCTCCTTTAAACGCAATATCATGACCATATTGCCAGTCTGAACTTTCTTGCATGCAACTGTAATGCTAATTTGAATCCAAAATAATATGTGAACGCATCATACTTGTTAATTCACATGCAAATGACATAACAATATATGATTTTTTTTAAACGAACAATATTTTATGTATTAATTGAAACAAGATTTGAAGCAAAGTATAGGATAAATATTAGCTATATATAATCATTGATCAAGTTACATACATGCATGCATGGGAACACTGTAGGTTGGGTCACCACTGAAGGGGAATCGATCATCTATATATAGTGCTATAATCCTATAACCATAAAGCTAACTAATCCCATGTATTTATATTGTGACCTAAACAGTACAGAATATATGTATAAAGACTAGCTAGCTAGCTAGTTGCCCCCGCATCTTATAGTGATAATGTGAGACATTAGAGAGGCAGCAGTATTAATTAAAGTAGACACTATGATAGGATATATCGTTATGCTAATATAATAGACACATTCACATATCAACTATACACATTAACTATAGAAAAATGTGGGTATCAATCTTATATCCACACTACCTTCTGGAATATATCCTGATCGAGTACATCAAAAGATAGAATGCCTACATCTATAAAAAAAAATTAGGTAAAAGTGGTCATTAAACATTACAGTTCTGGTTCTGTTCTCATAATGTAGGAGTGCATTTTGATATGCCTGTAGGACAACAGTGGATTTTCTTATATATGGACCTTCTGGAGCTAGGTGCCAACAATGGTCATACGGTAGTGGAAGATCGAGTTGCAGATCAATACTTCAATAAGACGTTATGAATTTTAGGTCAATCTTTTTACCTTCTTACAGAAGGGCATGGGATTCTGTTTTATTTCGTTAGGTAGATAAATAGCATGCAGGCATATATGAAAGTTCCACTCCGATCCCTAAACAAAGTTATTTCCTATAAAATGTGATGAAATGCGCGTCCAAATTAAGATATTCTGTAAAGTAACGGGATAATGAGTAATTCCAATTCGCCTGGTCGGCACTCTGCAGTTTACAGTTTCGACTTCTTTTTGGAAAATTTACAGCATCCATGTAGTAAACGAATTTCTGCAGTTTACAGCTATAGTTACGTTCAACATCTTCTTTATTTGGCATATTTACAGGTTTGATGTTTAAACTTGTATACACGACACGCAGAATGCTAATTGCCATTATTTAATCAAATTGGCCTGCATGGTTTGAGAGTAACAAACACAAAAAGGCTTCCTTTGTTTTGATATATATGTAATGGGCGACCTAACTGCAGCCATATTATACCGCAGAGAGATTTACTCTAACATCATATAGTTTCTCAATACCGTTCAATGTTTTGATGTTCTTATACATCTACGGGGTCAACAGTCATATGGAGTACAGGAAGAGACTTCCATATATACAACTGATTCATGACTTGGCGCGCTTCTCATTCTATTCAAAATGCATGGTTGATGAGATATATATCTGCTCCATCATGATCTAGTTTTATTGTTTGATCGACCTCTTACCGTTATTGATTGATTTTGGAATTGTTAGGTCGTGAAGGTTTGTGTGCGTACGATACTATATATTGTGATGCCACAGGCTTTGATGAATACCTCGCTCTATAGTATTGTGAGACGCTAAGATCGACACTGTTATTGGAGTCAATTAGGCTTTGGTATCAACTGCGGTGAGATCGATCGAGTTACACACTTACACATCGCTGGGCCACACTAGAACTGGTGCTCCATTTCAAACGTGAGAAACTTTATAGCTATGGTCTAACTAGCTAAGCAAGCTGCTTCTGCCCACACTAGCTCGAAGAAGTGAGTTGAAGCAAGCAGAGTTCGAAAGCCAGCACAAGATTACCTCTAGGTTATATCCAATCCACTAATTTAACAGTTACGCTAATCAAGGGTAGCAAAATTAAACCACCTGATGTCGAACCCAGTCAGTTGTCTAACCCTAGTTCTTGCTCAACCTAATGTTAAAATATCATGTCTATTAGTCTAGGGTTTCTGAAGTCGTCGCCTATATATATATGCAGTAAGATTGTGCGCGCCTTACTTTCAAAGTTATTCAACAATGTTCATGTTCCTAATTGAGTTGGCAAATCGTGAGAACTATTCAATACCGGGAGCATGTGTCGATTGAAACTTGATCCAAAAATAATTACAAGTTGGTACCCGATCAGGATGCTTTGCTAGTCAATACTTATGCCCAATTTATGGGTTTGCAATTGAACCAATAGTACTGTAGTTTCTATCAGTAACTCGAGCACATTTTCGTTAACGCAAAAATGTGCCACTTGTTCTCCTAAGCTACCTCAGTCCCTTAAGACACTATACAATTTTGCATCAATGCGTAAGACACCAATTCAGGTTCCATTTATTTATACATTCTCGGATCCTCCCCTCTTCGTGATGTGAATGGTGTGGTCAGCCATGCATTAGTGGATTTAGTGCATTACTATCTCAATAGTCATTCGCACGGTCGTAGGTAACAATTCGTATACAGCTCGGTGAAATCCAACTATTGTTTTCTCACTTATGAATAAATGACCACTACTTGGGCGAACGAAACGCATTACTTGACAACATTGAGTCATTTGAGTGGTTGCATATACAACTCTTGAGCAGATCAAATGACCCAAAACTCTAGTATTTGGATCGTTGTGTGAAAATCTGAACAAAAACTTAGACTCGCTATGAAACGATTTCAATCTTTGTAAAGGCAGTTGGCCAAGACGTCCCTCAGGACCTCAGGTGCAATGAGATATATGGCATGAACACAAATGATCAGTTTTTTCGTTTCTTTTCTTAGAATCTCCAAGGGTAGATGTTGTTTCCTACTTTCTTTCATGCAGCACTTGATGAGAAGTAAGGTTGCACAAGCACAAGTATGAGAAAATGCGACCACAAGTTGATCTTGGAATGGAAGAATTAATACATGGACAAAAGCCACGACTCAAGCGCTGGCCGAAATAAGAAACCTAGACATTTAGGAAATAGAGGGATCCAAGTACTACTTGGCGCTAGTATACGGGATGTAGAAGGATCGATACAATTTCCACCAATTAGTCTCGAATACGTTTTTCTTACTTCAGAACTGTGTACAACACCCATTAAAGATGACTGCACGGAAATAATTTACATACAATTCATCATCTTAAAAAAGACAAAGACACTGAAAATCCTACATTAATGTCAATAATTGGTCGATACATGTCTTCGTTCTCCTATCATACTCTTTTGACACTGTCGCCCTGAACAGCCACAAATCCCTCACTTGCAAGTGTAGCCATTGCATTCCTCAGCTGAATTACCAATTAATTCCCATTAGTATACCTGTGTATGAGAGAGAGAGAGAGAGAGAATCTGAGAGATCGAAGTATGTACTAACATCATTGAGGTGGATTTCGCCGCCAGAACCCTGCTTCTTGAGCTCCTCCAGCAGCTACAGAAAAATAATTAAGAACATTGAGATTTTAAATCTTCTTAACATTTGGATTTTGATTCGTTGTACATCTTGTAAGTAACCGTACCTCTAATAAACGCATTGAGGGTCCCCCGAGTTGCATCTTCTCCATAATAAAGTTGCGAGCCGATGCCACTAGATTTTCCCTTCTCATTCTTTCACTTGCCGAGATTCCAGTATTAATAAGATCCATGTCGATGGTTCCTTCAGTATCAAGTCATATAAATAAACTGTCTTCAATGAAAATAGAATGAGAAAAAGCATGCACAACTGCAGTAAACTATACCAGTGGAGTGATCTGTTGCTGATTGTTGCATTGCAACTTCAAGAAGCCGAAATGCCTCCATCACATCATGCTTTTCAACCTGCATATATCAGGACATAATTTTGATTATTTTACTCAAACTCATAATGTAGTCATTGTAAACATCAAGTTAGGAATGCAATCTTTGCTAACAGTTTCTGAAAACCGAATCCGAGCAAGAGCTTCACTAAGACGTATCAAACTCTCAATTTGCCTCGGTGTTGCTGTTATCACCTGTTAAAATTATCACACAAATGATCATGATACATAGACATACAAAAAATTATTTAAAAGATTTAATATAAAGAAAAGAGCATCAAGAAATATTTCTGATCAAAAGCACATAATAGCCAGATTTCTTTATTTTTTTTCTTATAAAATGAAATCGCAAGTGAAAGTGCAAACAGATGAGCACTTGATGGAAGAGATGATATCTTCCATGGGGACAGAACAATTCAATTGCATTTGTATCATTGAAGAATAATCTATTACAACTCCCAAAAACGAGTAGCTGCGAGTAAATGTAGAAGGCAGTGATATCAATTTTATAATTATGCAAAACAAGTATTAAATGGAGGATATATAGGAAGATGCTCGTCACATTATACCTTCTTGCTGCTGCCTGGAAAATTTCCTCTCCTCCTCAACTCTACATAGCCACGAGTCAACTCCTCTGCAGCTTCATCAGATAATTGTGGGTGAATATGCTTTCGAGCATATCCCACATAAGCAGTCAATGTGGCAAGGTCTAAAACATCCTGCTGTACAGTCTGCAAGAGAAGACATTGCGTGTTAAGTAAAACAAAAGATTTGGGACAACCATTTTCTTGAAAGATATCCCATAGTCACCAGACCTCAGGATTCTCAAAGTGCAAGGCAACAATATGTTTTGCAAGGCGCCTGTCAGTCTGCTCATCAGCCTTGTCAAGGATTAAGTAGATCAGATCAAACCTGAGAAAATCACCAGACAGAAGCTCAAGACAGTAATAAACTCTAGTGTGTTGGCAAATGCTTCATAGACAATGGATTTGAGGAGAGAGAGAGAGAGAGAAAGAGAGAGAGCCAGAAGATATTCAAGAGAAGTACAGCATTATAATACGAACTCATTAAACTGAACAAGCCTGGTTTAATGTCACTACTGGCACAGAAAAATGATTCTTCCAGTGGAAGGGCTTGAGTATATTATACCTGGATAATAAGGTAGGAGGAAGGTGTATGTTGTCAATTACTGACAAGCGAGGATTATAGCGAGATCCACTGGGATTTGCACAAGCCAGGACTGATGTCCTAGCATTAAGGGAGGCAATAATTCCTGCCTTCGCTATTGACACAGTTTGCTGCTCCATCACCTGAAATATAAGTATAAGAGCCCTAAATTAGTCAGAATGTAGTTTCTCAAAAGTCATGGATTGCAAATCAACATATCGCATGGTATCTAGTTGAGTGTATTATATGCCTGACATAATCGATAAAGAGAAGCAATTATGCCATTAAAAAAATTGTAGGATGAAAAATCAGTTTTCAGTCTTCATTATCAGGAATAAGAGGTACAAAGTTAAGCACAAATAAGAAGATAAATGTTATAGCATGTGATAAAATGCACATATCCTGGCATATATTTATAGTAGATAAAGAATAGCCAACCTCGTGTAACATGCTCCTTGCACTGTCAGACATTTTGTCAAACTCATCAATGCAACAAATACCTCGATCACTCAAAACTAAGGCTCCACTTTCTAAAACCTGAGAAGTTATAAATTGTTGCCACTCAGCTACATATTGTATTTACCAAATGTACCAAATGTATGAGAGTAAATCATTTACAAAGAAAGAAAAAGAATCATACAGTTTCCCCTGTTTCAGGATCTTTTGCAACATAAGCAGTCAAACCAACAGCAGAACTCCCTCTTCCACTAGTGTATATGCCACGGGGAGCAAGCTTGTGTATGTACTGGAGCAGCTGGGACTTGCTGGTTCCAGGATCACCAACAAGAAGAATATTGATATCACCACGAAACCTGGCACCAGATGGCAACTTCAAAGCATTTCCCCCAAAAAGCTGCATTTAGGACAAAAATAACAAGCATTGATTCAGAAATCATTAGAAATGAAATAATTAATGTGACTATTCAATGTAGTACTGAAAGAATCGGTAAATGTAACATATATATACCTGGCAAAGAAGGCCTTTTTTGACATCGTCTAGCTCCCAGATGTTTGGTGCCAAAGATCTGGTTAGGCGATCATATATGTCAGGCTGTTTAGCCAGCTCTTTCAATTGTTCCACCTTGAAACAATGTGATATGATAAGTGGAGGCCATACAAACAAACAAACCCTGATGCAAGTACACATGAAAAGATGGTATAAATTGATCTACCTTCTTATCATCAAAAAGAATCTCATCTGAATTTCCACCCAAGGAATTCTCAACTTCAGTCTGCTCCTCCGCCAGCATTCTTGACTTGTCAGACTTTTTTATATGCAGACAATCAATATAAGTCTGAAAAAGAAAACGAACACTGTATACATTATAGGAAGCCACCTCAATGACTAAGAGCTTGAACTTTAACAGGGACAAAAAGATAGAAGCATGCCTTGAATAATGATTTTACAGTTCTCTGTGTTGGTCCAACTCTTACGCTCATAGCCCGATATATCCCAGTAACCTATTGAAAACAATGACCAGATAAACAAATTATATCTTTATCTTCCTTTGGACCGACAACTCTTTACCATATGGCATAATAGCCTTACCTCAACTCTGTCACCTGGTTTTCCAGCATCAACCAGTTTGTCATGCATCAACAAACTCACAGTATGTGGTGTCCCTCCTTCAGGGATCTCATCAGGCGTCTCCTGGAGCCTCACAATCTGTTTATCAGTAAACCTGATTCACACAGTAGGACCCATTAAGATAGTCTCACTACGGAACTTGGTTGTCAAAAAAAAAATGAAAGTTGCATATCCAAATCAATTTTTACACACAAAAAAATATCATGCTATAATTCCAAATCAATTTGAACTCTCTTATTAGGTTTTTTCCTGAACATACTTCATGCAAACCATTATACACTGCACACCTTTAGTCACAATTCCAAGTAAGAAAATGGGTTTGGACTTTTGCTTTAATTAAAGAAAAGAAAGCACGCATCTTGCAATCTTCATAAATATGGTACCTTCCATAGTAGTACTTAAACACTTGGATATATACAGGACTTATGATTCACTATGACTACAAACCGCATAAATGCATCAAAGGTTTACGCAAAACTGCAAAAAGACAAAATGCCCCCAGAAATGAAAAGGGGTTGCAGACCATAAACCAATGTAATATAACTTTAAGATAAGAACAACAATTATGGTTTTCTTTTGTGTGACAACAGCAAGCAACTACTGTTACAAAAAAAAAACTCAAAAGATTGTAATGACGAATACCCACTACAAGTGCAAGATGTCAGCAAGAAACAAGCATAGAACAAGTTCGTAAGAAGCAAAATGGGATAAAATGTACCATTTCTGGTCATAAGGTGATAATCTAACAATTAAAGGGGCATAAACTCATATGTTATCTGTATGACTCAAAACCCCAACATGATGCCAGGAATTACCTGCAACGATTGTGCACAAGTGTCATAGAATTCTTGGCTTGACACTCTTCTTTCATGCACCTTTGAGGTTCGTTTATTTTCCCTGACAGCACTCAACAATCAGCAAAACAGAAGATAAATTCATAGACAAACAACCTCACACAATATTTACCTTTCTCTACAGGAAGAGGGTCGGAGTAGTAGCCGCACACGAGGCATCTAAATATTGCTTCCCTTATCTCGGGTATTATCGAACTGGACCGGATAATCATTCCCTTTATCGAAACCATCCTCTCAATGTCTACAAACAGGCTAACAACTCAATTAACAAACAGCACATTCTCAACAACAAACAAAAAGAATGCGACGAAAATAAAACTAACCAGACGGGTTCAGATTTCTCATGGAAGTTGATGTTTTGAGATTGAAAATCCGAGTCTGAATGTGCTTCTCAAACAAGGGGTTTATAACAGGCACCATTTCCATCAAAACAATGTCGAAAATGGCAAGAACCTCAAGAGGGTACCTGACCATCTTAGCATACAAATCAGGATCGTAATCGAACACATTTCGAGCATCCACATCGAGAGACTCTTCTTCCACTTCCAGAATCCTCTTAATTGCCTCAATGTACTTCCCTTCAGTAACATACTCGCTCTCCGAGCTCTGCGATTGGTCCCGAAAATTCTTCAGGAACCTATTAATGGCGGTTTTGACATCATTGACGCTGATGTTGGTGCCCCAGACGTAGGTGGGCCGGTCCTCGTCCATGCCGTAGCTGTCGCCGGCCTCGGAGGACGGCGGCGCGTCATCGGTGGAGGACGGGGTGCGCGCGTTGGTGCGGTGAGTGCGAGAGGTTGGGGTCGGGGTTGTTTCGGAGGCGGCGAAGCGGGAGCGGGAGGCCGGAGGGGTGGCGAATGCGGTGGGGGTGACGGATCTGCGGCGGCGTCTCTGGCGGGCGGCGGGAGAAGAGAAGGTGTTGCCGATTGGGCTGGAGATGGAGTCATCCGGCGAGGAAGGGCCTGTTGAAATTGGAAATCGGAATGAAACCAAATTGGGAATTGATTAGGGATTAAAAGCAATTCAATAGAGAGAGAGAGAGAGAGGTTACCGTTGTTGAAAGAGTCGGAGGCCATGGTTACTGGTCAGAGAGAGAGAGAGAGAGAGAGAAGGAGAGGGATTAGGGTTTGAGAGAGGTAGCTTCACTCTGCACGGAGGGGGTTTGCCTTTTAGAATAATTTTAGCGGGAAGGGACTGTAATGTTCCCGCCAGATACGTTACTTGGTAAGGGTTTAGATGGTCTTTTGATCTTCCTCCATTTTCATTGGTTTTTTTAGGTAACAACCGGTGCGACTGCCGTAAAGCCTTCGATTAATGAAACTGTTTAAATACAAACAGAAACAGGAAGATATACCGCCTAAACTCCGAACAATTAGTAAGAGAGAACAACTGAAACACTAACAAGAGCCTCACATGATCTTATATAATCAAACACGCACAAACTAGTAAGAATTGAAACAAATATTAATTTTGAAAAGATAAAACTCATACAAAGTAATTATAAAACAATTAAGATTACTTTTGCGATATGCTATTACTATCTTACAACACTTCATTTCATCATATCATTAGGAGGATGCGACATTTGATAATTTTAAAGAACTCGTTGCAGTACTAACCACCGGCACTCAAGATGCATAAATAAAACTGAATCCCAACTCAGCCCACTAACTCAGAGTAAGATATTATTAAAAACTTAAAGCAACTTAAAGTTAATAAATAAAACATAATAAATTGGCGCCAAAGGGAGTGCCCCAGCCTTAATACCAAAAGCCATAGACTAACCAAATGTTGTCAACTACTGCTAAGCTCAAGCTTGTCATCATATCTCCATTAAATCCTCTGCCACTTCACCATCCCGCTATCATGATCTTCCCTCCTTCATTGATTTCACCATCCCAGCTTCGGATCATCGCCACAAAACCAAGATCAAGACCAAACAAACCGATCAAGATCATATTCATCCAATTTTATTTGGTTGTCGGATCCATTTGTAAGCTCTTCGGGATCATGCCAGAACAACAAGGCTCCGCCAAGACCAACCACCTTCGATCTACTCCGTAGTCCGTACAAGGTCACTTGGTAGGTATACGTTGTACGACACACAAATCTTAATGATTGACTTCAAGGGCTACGATGGCAAAGTTAGTGTGCTAGAGACTGATGTAAGGTTGGGGGTGGAGGTGTCAACGGTGTTTGTGGTGGTTATGATGGTATTGGGAAATCAATGGAGTGGACCGAGAGTGTCACACCCCAAGACCAATTCCGGTCCCGAAATGCAACAGTAATCGCCACAGTCCCGAAATAGAAGCAATCGATACGGGATCTGACGCATCGATCACCCTTACTTGCGACTGCAAGGCTAAAAGGAAATGAAAAGAAATAAAAGAAAATAAACATCACAGCAAATGAGGCTCAAATTTAGATTAACACAAATAAGTGAAAGGTAGCAATTAAAATAAAAGTACAAGTACGACGTGAGAAAAGTACGTCATCACAATAAATATGGGCCAAAGGAAACAACCGCATGACTGAAAATGCAAAGTAATATAGTACGCGTCGTACGATTGTGGAAGTATAAACGGAGATCGGGTAAATAAGAAGTCACACCGGAAACTAGCTTCGAGGTGCCGGAAATAGACCACGAGCGATGCAACGCCACTAGCACCTAGTCCTCGTCCTCACGAACCTGATTCGAGTAAGACGACCCAATTGTAGTTAGGTTTTAAAACCGTATATATATATATATATATATATATATAAAGAGTATATATATAGACCGTTAACGTAGAAATACGTAACGAAAGTCAAACCGAGACAATGACATGTCTCTTGACAAATAGGGTAAGTCAAACAAATCGGACAAGTCAGACAAATCATGCACATGTGAAATATGCGACTCAGCTCGAAATATCAAAAATGCCGATGGGGTGTATATAACCCGACCGGCTCCAAGGTTCGCCTTCGGGCGAACCAAGAGATAATAATGCACTAAAATCATAAAACTACGGTGCTAGATATCAGGACACGGTTATCACCGTAAATTAAGTCACAACGCGTCGGACATCAGGACATCAACAATTACCATGGATAATTCATGGTGCAAGACATCAGTACACGGATTCACCATATAATAATAAACATATGGTGCCAAACATCAGTACACGAAATCATCGACTTATAATCATGCATAAAATAGAAAGTCAATCTCAAGACATAACGACCAAAATAAAGTGCAAATGTAAGCATGCAGACGATAAAGACATATTACATATTGTTGATCCCTTTTTTTCCACAAGCCCAAAGTCAAGACCCGACATGCGAAGAACCGAATCAACGGTCCTAAAATCACGCCAAGCTTAATATCAAGCCAAGCATAAATTAAAACACGTCATGCAATTCTCGTAGACCCAAGCTACGCTTTGGGGATTACATGAGGGTCGTGGTATGGAAGGTAACGGAGCTTGTGAGGCCCATCGTCAAAATAGAGCACGTAAATAAATTTTGGGCTTAGGAACCAAAATTCATACATTATGTGGCTTTAAATTCGACATTGGGCTAGTAGAGAAAGGGATCTTCAACCCAATAAAGCAAATGCCCATTTCTGGCCCAAACCCATCATATAACCCAAGGCCCAAATCCATCCCAGCTGCTTCTTCCTCAAACAGAAGGCACGTTCTCTCTTTTTGCTGTTGAGACTGGTGCTCAGCCCTTTCCGGCAACACTAGAAAACTAGGGAGCTCAAATCACACCTAGATCTTCTAAGATCTCTTTGATTTCCTATCCCCACAACTTCTTTTGAGCATGATTTAAAGAGCCCATAATCTTTGGTTGGTGACAGTAGCACCAAGGTGCCAACCTACTTCTGCCATCATCGCCCCTATCCATAGACCACACATCCGAGATGAAGAAGAATCCAAGAAACCAGCGGTCCTTGAGGCTCTCCTTCCTTTCCCAGCTCCACTATAAAGAGGGGGGATTCATGAGGATTGGGGGGGACTCATTCCAACTTGGGGAAGATTCATCCCAATTCATTCCAACTCATCTCATCTCATCCCAACCCAGAAAAACCTAGTAGCTTCAAGTAATATCTCTCTTCTTCAAACCTTTACCCACCACACCTTAATCATCATCCAAATCATGCAATCCCATATGTACTAAACTCACAAGCATCCAGCTCCCATACCATGCCCTCTGTAAGTTACATGTGAATTTGATTTGCTGCTATGCCTTCTGTAAGTTTCGTGTAAATTCGACTTGCTGCTGTTACGGTCAAGCAAATTTGTGCCGTTAGAAGAGAATCGATGCTGTTATAAGTGAATCGCTGCTGTTACAAGTGAATTGTTGTTGTTACTATCAAGTCCGATCAATCACAACAAAATCATTCTTAGATCATTTCCTCGATCGATTTTGGGCCTAGTCGCACTGTAAAAACACCATCTTACACATATATATTTTTACATATAGAAAACCACTAACCCGGAAGGTATCGGCTCATCCTAACGGGCGGCCACCTTACCTGGGATGGCATTGGCGAAGTCCGCGCCCCAAGTCTCACTCCTCGTGCTTCGCGTAGAATCGCATCCATTGAGTTCATCACGTAACTAAACAAGTAATGAAAAAGGGAAGTAATAAATTATCGTCGATTCTTTTTAGTAGATTTAATAATTATCAACGATTCGATTAGATTAACCGTCCGAGTTGAGATCTCGGGATGTAAGGTTGATTTAACAAAGGTGAGTGTGGATTTGACTTAATGGATATTCGTATCTTAGATTTAAGACACGAATAACTGATAAAAATGGAAATATTTAATGTAATATCACGCTTAAGAGTTCCTTGATTAGGATCAGAAATCGAGTTTAACAATCCTGATCGAGTTTACGTTTATCTGACAAGCTAATATTACGTCTTTAGTGGGAAGTTACTAATTCTCTTTAATCTGAGATAGATCAAAAATCCTAAAAAAGAAAGGTTAAAATGGCTTAGATAAAAAGTCAAATATTTACAATTTAGGTAAAACAGTAACTTTTTAAACCCATTTTTTTGCCAGGGATAGGACTGTAATCATCGAAAGTTACAGGGTTATTTTGGTAATTTCACTCCACAATAAAACAGTAAAATGGTAAAAACCAGGGTGTTTAATCCTTTGTTCCTCCGATATGCAATCCGGCCAAAATCCGGCAGAAAACCACCTCAATCCAACATGCAATTATATAGAATGAATCAAAACGTCAAATCGAACACAACTATACCAAAATCAGAGAGAGACGAAGTCGTTTTATACCTCAATGAAGAGCAATGACGAAACCAGTCGCCGTTGTGCTCCTCCTCCACGATTTCAAGCTGTTGCTGCTCGTCCGAGGTCCTCCACCAATCTCCTAGGATGCTGCTACGTTTCTGGGTTCACTCCAAGCTCGACTGGGCCGGTGGCTCGATGAAACTCAGTTGTCGGAGCTTCAAGCTCCATGGCGGCGAAAACCAGGAAATGAAATGGAGTTTATGGCTCGGTGTAACTGATCGACAAAGAAATGTAGCTATAAATGTTATAGAGGCTCGGGATTACCTAGAATTGAAGAATCGAGATCGTCGGAGGTCCAAACTCGAAGAGAAACCCCGTCGGCGTCGCACAGCTTCAACCTTGACCCCGCCGGAAATTAATTCGAATCTCACATGCAATAACTGGATTTTGTAGAGCTCATCGAGGGAGAGATAATGGCAGTGGTGGCGTGCCCTGACGTGGCCGGACATCGGCGGTGCGGCCGGTCAAAGTCGTCGGTCTCTGGGTTGAGAGAGAGAGATGAGGTCGAGACAGAAAAAGAAGAAGAGGAAAAGAAAAAAGAGAGAGAGGGATCATGGGCTAAAATGGCCTGGCTCGGGTTTTAAAGAGAGGCTTGGGCTTCTCTCAAGCCCAAAACCAAAACCCAAATGTAATTTTGCGAAAAACGTTTTTAAAATTCTGTAAACTTAGTAAACGTGTAGAAAATTAACCGATCATCGGAAAAATATTCCGTGAATACTCGCACACTCGTGATGACGTGTAGTTCAATACAAGACTATTAAACTACAAATTACGTCAGAAAGAACAAAAAAAATTTGGGGCTCATAGAGAGAGACTATTTTACCCTTTAAAGTTTGTCATATGTTAAAGAAATTGACGACGTCATTAACGTCGTGTATGTATAAGGGGTCAGGATTATAATTTGGTGTACTCAAGTTTATATTTTAGAACTTGATGTACATATATTAATAGTGGGTCATACATGATGTATGGTTAGTAAAATTTTCCCGTCTTATATAGTTATACTGAAAGTCTGTTGGCATAGACTTATGTCTAGCCATAATCAGCACTGAAATGAACACAGCTAAACCCAAGCAAAGCTCGAACCCACAACACCAGCGTGGAGCTAACCACGCCAACTACGCAGTGGGCCGTAGCACGACTTAATCTGACTATGGACGCACCCTCACACGCCCCCCGAAGATGGCTCCAGGAAACACTTTTAGATGGAGCAAGTGGCACATTGGGAAATGAATGCTTGGCTCCCCTCTACTCAGCTATTAAAGGCCAAACCCTTTGACATTTCAAGTAAACTGGCTATTCACTGTTACTCTGCCAAAATTACCATTCGCCTGACTTGAGCATCAGAGAGTTGAAGACCACGCCACTGTGGTCTCCACTAACAAGTTGTGCTACTTGTGACATGAAAAAGGACAAGAAGCATGGCGCGATACAGATTAGCGTAGTGGAGTGAACTTCACCGTCGTAGTACACTGCATTAACAAAGTCTAAACTCTTAAATTATATTATTCTTTAGATATATGTTTTAGTGTTTGTATGATATGCTTAGTTGATTTAAATATTTAATTTTATTATATTTATATATGAATTTGTGATACATCACAGTTCCAACTTGTGACTCCTTCTATTCAATGGTGTCTCGTTTTGTCACATAGGTGGTCATGTTTGTCTTCTTGGTGGTTTAATTAGTGCAACTTTCTAACTGCTCGAGCGACTCTATCTACATTTTTTTTGTTCCTGGTTTGGAAGCATATGCATATACGACGCGACCATGCATAGTTAAGACTTCTTGTTTAGTGATGCAACATTTGCGGCGACATTGGTTAGCAGTGGCCCTTTTCCCCTCTAGTTCTAGTTGCTCAAGCTTGTTTTGTATGGGCTAGGTTGTTGGGCTTTCATTGGTTATTCTTTGCTTGTTGGCTTGCACAATGCAGAGGTATATTGTATTAATTAGGTTCGAATGAGACTGTTAGAGTCGATAAAAATCAACTTGTCTAATTAAAACATCGATATGATCAAACTTGCGGTAGATTGTGACCAGTTAGCTAGTTTGGCTTGAACTGTGTGGGTCGACTTGGTTGTTATCATCAGATTACACCTAACTTCAATCCGTGGTACTCTTAATGAAATGTTCAACAAGATTTCTCTTGTTTAAAAAGAAAAAGAAATATTTATGCAACATAAAATGAAGGCTCTAAAATGAGATAACCAATCAGTCCCCAAGGAAAAGAGTTGAAACGAAAATATGCGGGTGACTCCAGATACTTCAGATCAACCTGGGAAGGCAAAACCTAGGGTTTCGATTGGCGGCCTCATTCTGCTTGCAAGGGGGACGTCGATCGTGGTTAGCGGCCATGCTAAGGATCTCGGCGTGGATCGTTTTGGTGGCGAGAAGCTCCTCTTTGGTGGCTTCTTCAACCATGATGAGAGTTTTTGGATTCAGATCATGGTGACGGCGTATGCAAGAGGCGTCGATTGTAGGGGAGGTGCTGCCAGATCTGCACAAGGGCACGCATGCCAGAGGTTGTTTCAAGGCTGGGTTGCGATGGTTCTGTGTGGTGCGGGTCTCTTGGTGGTGACTCAATCGATCCTAGGTGTTCGGTGTTGTGATCCTTTTGGGTCCCAGTTGCTAGCGCTGGGGAAAGGTTGGTCGCTGCTGATGTCGGTGACATCGAGATTGTTGCTGCTGATTGGGCAAAAAGTTTGGCTTGGCGTTGGGCCTCACGCATCTGGGCTGGGGCTGAGGCCTGGGGAGATGGGCTTGGTATGCTCCTTAAGGCTTCTTCATGTGTTTAAGTTTTTAATGTCGTACAATTATGTTCAGTCGTAGTTGTATGATGAATAAGTAATGTGTTATGTAGAATTAGTCATATGCTATGTATCATTGTGAGTATGCTCACAAGCCTCTTGACTATTTAGAGATAGTAGCGGAGGGATATGTAATGACTATTGACATTTTTTTATCATTTTTATAAACTAAGTGGTTTTCTTAAAAAAAAATAGATGCTCTAAAATGAGATAGAAAGGAAGAAAAAACTGAGGGAGCTAAACGAAAAAAAAAAAATTGAAAAAGCCATGGAAAATTGTAGGAAATTTCCCTCAAACGTAGAAGCGTAGTAGGGGTAGGACCCAAACATAAATACTAGAAGAAGGGATGAGGACCCGGTGGGACGTGGAGCTTTGCGGGGTGGCGAGTTGTGTGGCAAAGAAACAAACAAACAAGATTGGAGGATTTAATCATACAAACATCCCAGTAATACTCTAAAATACTCGAGAGTCGAGAATCATCTCTCTCTCTGGGTTTTTGACTGTTTGTGCCTCACAACTCAATTTATACACACAGAGCCACAATTCCAATTCCAAATCCAAATCCAAATCAATCAGAGAGAGAGAGAGAGAGAGAGAGAGAGAGAGAGAGAGAGAAGCAGAGAATATGGGAGGATGCTGTCCCCCCATGGATCTGTTGAGGTCGGAGCCTATGCAGCTCGTCCAGATCATCATCCCCATCGAGTCCGCCCACCTCACCGTCTCTTATCTCGGCGACCTCGCCCTCCTCCAATTCAAAGATGTAATCCCTCTCCCTTTCTCTCTATTCCAATTCCATTTCATTCTTTCCTGCGATTCTTTCCACCGATTTTGGGGCTTTTTAATTACTTGTATAGACTGCTGCTTATTGCTTTCGCATCTGTGTTTTTTGATCAATCAATCGATTCTTATGTCGATCGCGATCAAAACGGCGGTGATTATCTCAGTGTGTGTTTTAGCTCTGTGAAAACGCAATGCGAACTATTTAGTTCCTGATTAAGATGAAGCACTCTGCTTTTAGATATATATATATTGTTTTGTTCCTTGCAACTAATAATTTCAATGATTCACTTGCTCCAGCTGAATTCTGAGAAGAGCCCGTTTCAGAGGACTTATGCTACTCAGGTGTGTTTATGCTCCTATCTTACCAAGAGATGGGACTTTCTATTAAACAATAGTTCATAGCTAAACCTAGAACTTACATTCTGATAAGTTTCATATCCCCATAAACTTTATGATCACTTTAGCACTAGACCTGACTTGAGTTAACATAATTGAAAAATAGATGAATGCTGCTGCACTAAACCGATATAATTTTGGAAGTTGGCTTAATTAGCCAAAGCATGTAATTCAAGTGCGTTTTTAGCTCTTCCGCATCCTAGGGTGTGTGCAAATAGAGACAGTTGCACTTACAAAGTACCTCATTTTGAGTTTGGTCAAGTTATTTTAATCAATTGTTTAACCTCACACTATTTTCTATATCTGGTTTAGTGTTTCTTGGTATCACTTGGTTTTCTTTTGAAATGTTTCAAATTGTTTCCAACCAAAGATGAATCTTGAAAAGGTCTTTGACATCCAGTTTCTTTGAGGAAATTTAATATTTATTTTAATTACCTAGGACTTATGTTTGCATATTGGTTGACTGCCCAATTGGTTTGTTTTATCTATGTAGATCAAAAGATGTGGTGAGATGGCACGCAAATTACGTTTCTTCAAGGACCAAATGTTAAAGTCTGGTCTGCCTCCTCCAAAGTCTTTAAGACAAGTGGACCTCAATGTAGATGATCTGGAGGTATTACAAGATGTGATGTTTATTGTCTAGCAAAA
Source organism: Argentina anserina (assembly GCF_933775445.1). Classification (NCBI taxonomy): domain Eukaryota; kingdom Viridiplantae; phylum Streptophyta; class Magnoliopsida; order Rosales; family Rosaceae; genus Argentina; species Argentina anserina. Next base: position 7,305,159 of record NC_065873.1, on the reverse strand, counting down.
GATGCTTGGTATTGCATGTCTTAACACTACTTATTGTGTGTATGCTAGGTAAAACTTGGTGAGCTTGAGGCCGAGCTGATAGAGATTAATGCTAATGGTGATAAGTTGCAGCGTTCATATAATGAACTTGTAGAATATAAGCTCGTCCTGCAAAAGGTAACTTCCCTTCTGCTTGTTATGTCTCTGCTACTACATTAGTGTTAATTGGGATATCAGATCACGCTCATTTTCTCATGTGAGAGTCCATATGTTCATGATTATTGTTACTTTTATTTATGGAAAAAGCAAAGGATAAATGCTAGTTTGAGAAGGGAGTGAGTGCTCTGTTCTCTATTCTCTAACCTCGGCTTAAACATAAAATCTAAGATATAACAAAAATGTCCTTAAGTGTTTGTTTTTCCATCTTGTAATGATCGGCATGCCCTCGTCCTATGAAGGTTAGTAGAGCAACCAACAGAAGTAGCCAAACGAATGGAAACATATAGCCTCATGTCCAAATAATACCATATTAATACACACGTTCTGAACTGGTTGGTGACAATAACCTGTTCAAAAGCACAAAATATTCATGATCAGATCATGTGTGTTGGCTATGTACTAATGCAGGCATTATAGTAATATGAGTTGAAATGCAAATTAAATATTGTTACACCAACTGAGTCGGTTCAGAGAATTTTAAATCTTGGATTCATACATGAGGTTGTCTTTGATTATTAATATTGAAGTGATTATGGCTTTGATGTATTAATTTAGAGTTTTCTCACTAACTTTTGTCTCAAATTGCATGTTTATCTTAGCCTATACATCTGTCATGGGACTAATATACTATTTTTCAGGCTGGTGAGTTTTTTCATTCAGCTGAAAGCAGTGCGAGGTTGCAGCAGAGAGATGAATCCCGTCGTAATGGTGATGATGACCTGGATACACCGTTATTGGACCAAGTATGGATTTCAAATTTCTTTTCTTGAACTTGGCTGATGAGCCAATCACTTTCTTTTACTTCTGCTGAGTGAACTCGTGTTGTTTGACTGCTTCTCAGGAATCATCTACTGATCCATCAAAGCAAGTCAAGTTGGGGTTTATCACTGGTCTTGTTCCGAGGGGAAAGTCTTTAGCATTTGAGAGGATTTTATTTCGGGCTACTAGGGGTAACGTTTTTCTAAGGCAGGCTGTTGTTGAAAATCCTGTTACAGATCCTGTGACGGGAGAGAAGGTACTATTCGTATCTTTTATATATTTTTTGTTTCTTAGGAAAGATTAGAGGTAAATTTTTACCTCTCTTTATTTATTTATTTTTGTTGCCGGAGTACCTGTCTCTTTGACCTCCATTGGTTCATGGAGTGGAGTTCTTTGAAAAGACATGACAATGTCACCCGTTAACCTCTGTTCTCATACAAAAGTAGGAGATACATTAGTTTCAATTGCAATATGAACTCCTAAGCCCTTGGTATATGGATTTTAAAAACAGTAACTGCTGATATCAGTTGGATTTTGGACACTTAAGTTTGCTTGAAGAATATGAATCTAACCTCGATACAGACAGCATTTGTTCAAAAGGCCAATGAAACATACCATTGATAAGAAATGTAAGAAGCTGAGGGCCAGTAAGGTTTTGGCATGGTAGTTGTTCTTCTAAGTATGGGAAAACTAGGGAGAGGATGCAATCTACTGATGTTAATTTTCTTGGGGCTTGTTAGTTCTTATCTGGACTTTAGAGAACATTTCTACTTTTGTTCCAGGCATCTTGATAAATTATTGTTTAGCACAAAAAATAGATGAAGTTTTACCTTTTTTATATGAATTACCGAAGGCATTATCATTTGCTTTGGTAATTAAGTTGTGTCCCTGACTATGAATGTTCTTCAGGTTGAAAAAAATGTTTTTGTGGTATTCTACTCTGGAGAAAGAGCAAAGAACAAGATTCTTAAAATTTGTGATGCTTTCGGAGCCAATCGTTACCCTTTTACTGAGGACCTAAGTAGACAGGCCCAAACAATTAACGAGGTATGCACTGATTCTTCTTGGATATTGTTGCTGTTATTTTCAAATGGAAAGATGGCTGCTGATGTTGTTCTGTCGCATTTTTGCTCGTCTCAGTTACCTTTCTGTTTCATTTCTCATTGTTGATGCCATTTTCCCCAGCATGAAGTTTTGACCATAAATGTTTTTACTTAGTATTAAATCTGTATTACTGTTAATCTCCTAGCTGTGAGCCCATGCTAACTAGCGCCTAATAGATGACATATTTGTAACCTTCATTATATATATGCTCTAGAACCTTCCCCTATGGAATTGCTCTAGAACCTTCCACTACCTAGATATGTTAATGCACAAGCACCTAACAGATGACATATTTGTAACCTTCATTAAATTGTGCGCTCTAGAACCTTCCACTACTAAATTGCTAACCAAAAAAAATTTGGTGTAATTCGTACAAAGGATGTTATCCGTTGCCTAAGGACCACAATTGGTGTAGAACAAAATAATACCAGAATTAAACGAGAGTAATCAATCAGTAGCGTAGGTAAGAACAAAGAAATTTAAGCAATTCCTTTGCCCTCATTATTAGGGCTAATCACTTCAAATTCGGAATCAAGCCGAAAGACCCAACGCAAGCCTAAATTTGAGCTCAGATCCAAGCCCAAGGATCAGAACCCAAACCCAAACCCGAAAAGGGATCTGGTGCACCATTTTAGTGATAGTCATCTCCGGCGCCGGCCAACCTAGTCCAGCCACCGGCAACGTTGTTGACAGCCAAGTTCCCGCCACTATTAAAACCGACCAGCAATGCTGTACGGGGCTTCCATGTTCCAATCTTCCACCCACCAACATCCATCACCCCAGCATCCTTGATGACCAGCTTGAAGGAATCCATGCCGGCGACACCCCATCATCGACTTCCTTTGAAATCGAATCCCTTTAAGCGCCAACGACACCTTTAGCTGCCAGAGACCGCTGCTGAGACCTGTGAGAACTTATGGTCGGGATTGTAGTGCCTGCATAAGAGGAGTGAAACGTCCTTCAAGCACACGACATCACCATCTCACCCCTACTTGGATGGAGGAGCATAAGCCCCGCTGCCATCTCCGTGAAACCTAGGTTTTGTGATGCCTGGGTACCCTGCAAGAGTCGGAGCATAGACGTTGATTAAGGCCGTCTCTCTTTTCTTCATCTGCTACTTTAGTTGACTAAGATATTTATGTACTAGGGGCACTGCTATTAATTTTCTTAAAAGAAAGGGTCGTTTCTGTTTATACTAATTAAATTATTTCATAAAACCTTAAGTGGTCCAGTTCCTTCCTACTTCACTCCAAAAACATTATGCTTCAATCTGTTGTTATAAGCGCCTTTAGATCTTAATAGTTATTTGCGATATAAGCAAAGAAGAGTAAACAGAAACACACCAAAGTTATAGTGGTTCAGCTGAAGCCTACCTCCACTATGATCTCTCTTGAGAGATTTACTAGTACTGAAGAATTTAGGTACAAGTATTTATTGTAGACCTTAACCCCTCCATGTCTAGCTCCTATCTCTCTATCACCCTTAGCTCTCCCTTTAGGATTTCTGTCTCTGTGTGTCTAAAAACCTCCCTGCAGCCCTATTTATATCAATAGGGGCTGCTTGATACAATATGGACTAGGATTACTAAACCTAACACAAATCCTAATAGAATATTGGAAGATATACTCTCCTAAAACATATAGAAAAGCTGTGCTAACTTATTTCCTTTCTAAACCTGGATTTGATTACTGAATCCTAACTCCAACATGCATCAACGAGCCAAAAACACAACAATCTCCACCTTGGTGAGTTGATACCAAATGATTGTTGCAACCTTCAGGATGTCTTGTATCTCTTGAAGTAACCATGAACAAACCTCCAAGATCATTCACCTTGGCAATACTCCTCTTGCCTCATCACACCTCAAGTGAGGAGGTGCTCCACCACAACTCAGCATGTTGTGACACTAAGCAAGTTCAAGCAGTGCTTGAACTTCTCCACAGAAACTGGTTTGGTTAGACAATCTGCTGCATTGTCATTTGTGTGAACTTTCTCCACAATAATATATCCAGCTTCTATCCAATCTCTGATCCGGTGATAGCGAACATCAATGTGCTTTGTCCTTGCATGAAACACTTGATTCTTTGCCAAATGTATGTCACTTTGGCTGTCACACTTCACTACCACACCTTCCTGGTGAATACCAAACTGTCCTGCCAGTCCATTCAACCAAATAGCTTCCTTAGAAGCTTCTGTCAACGCCATATACTCTGCCTCAGTAGTAGATAGAGCTGTAACCTCTTGAAGATTTGCTTTCCAGCTCACAGGCCCTCCACCACAAGTGAAAACATAACCTGTTGTAGACCTTCTTCTATCTAAGTCTCCTGCAAAATCAGAGTCAACAAAACCAGCCACACAAGCTTCTTCTTGTTTTCTTTCAAACTTGATTCCAAACTGCCTAGTTCTCTTTAAGTACCTTAGAATCCACTTCACTGCTTCCCAATGACGTTTTCCCGGATTTGACATATACTTAGAGACAACACTCAATGCTTGAGCTAAATCTGGGCTTGTGCATATCATTGCATACATGAGACACCCTACTGCATTAGCATATGGAACATTCTTCATCGCATCAATCTCCTTTTGATTTGATGGCTTATGCTCTGCACTCAGCCGAAAGTGTGCAGCTAATGGGGTAGAAACAACCTTAGCTTCATCCATGTTGAACCGTTCAAGTACCTTCATAATGTACTTCTCTTGTGACAGCCATATTTCACTTGTGTTTCTATCCCTTCTTATTTCAATTCCAAGGATCTTCTGTGCAGCTCCTAGATCCTTCATGTCGAATTCAGCCCCCAACTTTTCCTTAAGTTTCTGAATTTTCAACATATCCTTGCATGCAATCAGCATGTCATCTACATACAGTAGTAGTAGAATTACCTCCCCATCTTCGAATACATGGTAGTAAACGCATCAGTCATATTGACACCTTGTGTAGCCTATCTTCAGCATGTATGTGTCGAAACGCTTGTACCACTGCCTTGGCGATTGCTTGAGTCCATATAGAGACTTCTTTAGTCGACAAACCAGATTCTCTTTCCCTGTTTCGACAAAACCCTCCGGCTGCGACATGTAAATGTCTTCTTCGAGGTCCCCATGAAGAAACGCAGTTTTAACATCCATCTGCTCAATCTCCATATCATACTGAGCTGCTATAGACAACAACAACCGTATTGAAGTATGTTTGACCACCGGAGAGAAAATCTCGTCATAGTCCACTCCCTCTTTCTGCGAATACCCTTTTGCCACAAGACGTGCTTTGTACTTTATGGCATCATCATCATGTATTCCTTCTTTCTTCCTAAACACCCACTTGCAACCAACAAGTTTTCTTTCTTTGGGTTTAGGAACCAGCTCCCACACGGAATTCTTGTGCAGAGATTCCATCTCTTCTGCCATAACACCAATCCAACCTTCCCTTTCTTCGTTTTCTATAGCTTCTTGATAAGTAGTTGGATCACCTTGACTTATGGTCAGAGCATGACTCACATCTTCTTCGGTTTCAAATCCATACCGTTGTACCTTCTTTAAAATCCTCTTTGGTTTGTCAAGTGCTATGACTCGCCTCATTGGCTCAGGTTCTTGTGGGATGGGAGGATTTTGACCCCTACGTGGGGACTGCTCCACCTGAGCCCTAACTGGTGACTGTTGTTGCTGCTCTGGTTCCTCAATGGCTACTTGATCATTCCATACTTGCTCCACCTGAGCTTGAGAATCTTCAACTGATCGTTTAGCTAATGATATCTCGATTGCTTCTTCATCTTTTTCAGCAACAGTCATCTTCTCCTTACTATTAGCTTCTATATTTAACGGCATAGTCTTCTCATCAAAAACAACGTCCCTGCTGAGCACTCTTTTCTCATTGATTATATCCCACAACTTATAACCTTTTACTCCTCTCTGAAAACCAATAAACACACATTCAAGTGACTTTGGTTCCAGCTTGGTTCTTTCATCCTTGGGAATATGCGCAAAGGCGCTGCATCCAAACACTCTTAAATTGGAATAATCAACTGGTTTTCCAGACCATACCTCCTCTGCACACTTGAAGTTAATAGCCTTTGAAGGTGATCGATTAATCAAGTAACAAGCATGATTAAGCGATTCTGCCCAAAACTCTTCAGGCAACCCTGCATGAAGCCTCATGCTTCTTTCTCTCTCCAAGAGAGTTCTGTTCATCCTCTCAGCAACACCGTTTTGCTGGGGAGTTTTCTTAACAGTAAAGTTGTCTTGTAATGCCTTCATCCTTGCAGAATTGTAAGAACTGATTACTTATATATTCACCTCCATTGTCACTTCTCAACACTTTGATTTTCCTGCCCGTTTGGTTCTCGATTTCAGCCTTCCACTCCTTGAACTTTGGAAAGACCTCATCTTTTGACTTCATAAAGTAAACCCAAACCTTCCTTGAAAAATCATCTATGAAAGAGACAAAGTATCTGGCCTTACCCAACGAGTTTGTTGATGCAGGCCCCCAAACATCTGTGTGAATATAGTCTAATACTCCTTTGGATTTGTTCTCACTGCTGCTCACTTTGAATGATACCTTGGTCTGCTTACCGAGTGTGCAATACTTGCAGAAGTCAAGGCTGCAACTCGTTATGCCTTCTAGCTTATCTTGCTTATGTAATTCTTGCAGCCCCCTTTGACTCATGTGCCCTAGCCGTCTATGCCAGAGCTCAGTCTTGTCTTCTTCCGTACAAACTGATGCTCCACCTACTATTGTAGAACCTGTGAGTTTATACATATTATCAGGCTGCAACACACCTTTCATGTAGACCAACTGACCCTTTCCGACTTTGAGCACTCCATTGTTACCTTTATACCACAATCCTTCCCTATCCAATAGACTTAGAGAAATCAGATTTCTGCTCAAATGTGGAATGTGTCTGACCTTTCCCAATGTTCTGACAATGCCATCATACATTGAGATCTTTACTGTGCCGATTCCCATGATTCTACTTGGTGAATCATTCCCCATCAAAACTGATCCGGTGTCCCTCTCTTCATATGTGTCAAACCAATCTCTGTGTGCACACATGTGAAATGTGCAGGCTGTGTCCAAGGTCCAATGTCTAGGCGCGCCGGAGATGGCTGAGATTGCAAGGAGTTCTCCATCATCGCTATCATTCCCAATAACGACATTGGCTGACTGGGAGCTTCCTCTAAGCATCTGCGCCTTCTTCTCCTTCCATTGTTTGCAATTTCTTTTCCAGTGGTCGGGTGAACCACATACGAAGCAACCATCATTCTTTTCTTTGCCTTTTCCCTTGGATTTAGACCTGCCCTTGTCTTCAAATCCACCACCTTTACTCTTAGACCTTCCTCTCTCCTTCCCTCTGACACTCAGTCCTCGTGCTTGGGAATTATCTTCTTCCCTCTGCATCCTGACATATTGTTCCAGGTTCTCACACACTCCTGCAAGTGTGATGGTCTCTTTGTTGAATATCATGGTGGTCTTGAAGTGTTTGAATGATGATGGCAAAGACTGTAGTAACATCATAGCCGAGTCCTCATCTCCCATCTTTGCCCCAACCTTCTCTAAGTTAATTATGCAGTTCTGAAACTTGGATATATGATCAGTAAGATCATCCCCTTCCTCCATCTTGAGTCCAAAGAGTTGTTCCTTCAAGAGTAGCTTGTTGCTGATGGTTGTACCCATATAAACGCTTTGCAGCTTGTCCCATGCCTGCTTTGCAGTCAGCTCCTCTCCGATCTGAAGCACAACATTATCAGCAAGATGCAACTCAATGCAACTCTTTGCTATCTTACACTTTTCTGCCCAATCTGCATCAGACATTGATGTAGGCTTTGATGCTTCAAGAGCTACATCAACCTTATGCTGGATCAGAACGTTCCTCATCTTCCTCTGCCAAAGCGTGAAGTTGTCCTTGCCATTGAATAGCTTTATGGACGCTCTCACCTCTCCTGCCTCAGCCATTCCTTTGCCAATCGACATCGCGAAATAAACCAGCTCTTGATACCACGTGTTGTTATAAGCGCCTTTAGATCTTAATAGTTATTTGCGATATAAGCAAAGAAGAGTAAACAGAAACACACCAAAGTTATAGTGGTTCAGCTGAAGCCTACCTCCACTATGATCTCTCTTGAGAGATTTACTAGTACTGAAGAATTTAGGTACAAGTATTTATTGTAGACCTTAACCCCTCCATGTCTAGCTCCTATCTCTCTATCACCCTTAGCTCTCCCTTTAGGATTTCTGTCTCTGTGTGTCTAAAAACCTCCCTGCAGCCCTATTTATATCAATAGGGGCTGCTTGATACAATATGGACTAGGATTACTAAACCTAACACAAATCCTAATAGAATATTGGAAGATATACTCTCCTAAAACATATAGAAAAGCTGTGCTAACTTATTTCCTTTCTAAACCTGGATTTGATTACTGAATCCTAACTCCAACATGCATCAACGAGCCAAAAACACAACACAATCTTAGAACAAAGTGTTTATATGTTTGACTTGGTTGTTTATCTAAGTTTGTGCCTTGCTTTTGTGGTTGCATTTATGTTTAAAATACTGCATTTCATCTAAGAGTTTTCTTTACCACTTTCTTCTGGTATAACCATATATTTGATATTCAGGTTACTGGTAAACTTTCGGAGCTAAAGACTACTATAGATATTGGAGTTTTACACCGGGGAAGCTTGTTACAGACTATTGGCGAACATTATGAGCAATGGAACAATTTGGTGGGCTTAAAAATATTTATTCAATAAATTTTATCTATTATGTTTGTGGAAATAAGATAAGTGCTCCCTCAAATATATGGTGTTTGTGTGTTGCAAATTGTTGCGAAAATTGAGGTTTTTGACAATGTTTCTATGCATAAAGGTGAGGAAGGAGAAAGCCATACACCACACTCTGAATATGCTTAGCCTTGATGTAACAAAAAAATGTCTTGTGGCTGAGGGGTGGAGTCCTACTTTTGCATCGAAGCAGGTATCCTCTAATATAAAAGAGAAAAAAAAGTAGTCCAGGATTTAGATGAAAAGGTTATGAATCATGCCATACAAGTCTCATATGTTATGGAATTTCTTTCCTTAAACTGATGCAGATCCAGGAGGCATTGCAGCGGGCAGCTTTTGACTCCAATTCTCAAGTTGGAGCTATCTTCCAGGTTCTGCATACAACGGAACCACCTCCAACATACTTCCGCACAAACAAGTTCACTTCTTCATTTCAAGATATCGTCGATGCATATGGGTGAGTTTCACAGCAATATTGTACTGTTCTGTGCTCTCTGTTATTGTTATTAGAAAGCATAGGCAATGAATATGTGTGCACGCCTTACGTAGACCTTGTCATGTGTTATCATGTATGGCCCCCCTGTCTTAAGAACTGGAATTCTATTATATCGAAATAGCCTAAACTGATTGTTTCCCCCCCTAATATACTAATGGCCTTCTTCTGTACTTTGGTCCTCTTGTACATGATAGCCTGACTGATACTTGATATATATTTCTTTTTCTCAGTCATCTAACACTTCCCTGTAAAGTTAGTCATATACTGGAAAACATATTAACATTAACTAGCTGGGTTTTAATGGGAATGCTTTACTCTTTCTATGTTAAATACCCCTATCATTTGACAAAATCATTAATGATTTCCTTGACCATAGTGTACTAAGTAGTTGAACATAATTGCAGTGAGGCAAAGTATAAAGAAGCAAATACTACATTAACTATCAAGTTTTTATCCACAATAGACACTAATGAAGGACAATTGTTAAAATATATGAACTGTTAGTGACTGATGTTACAGACTTACAGTGACGTGCATCTAACAAGGTTTGATGACAATTCACTTTCTGACAACGTAAATATATATTGGGTACTAAAATGTTTTGGTTTTAATTGCAGTGTGGCAAAGTATCAAGAAGCAAATCCTGCCGTATACACTATCATCACATTTCCATTTCTTTTTGCTGTTATGTTTGGTGATTGGGGACATGGACTATGTATTCTTCTCGCGACATTATATTTAATAGTCAGGGAAAGGAAGTTTTCTAATGAGGTAATATATATTAACTCTGAAGTACTTAATCTGTTGTTGTCCAGTGGTCTGCAATCTGTTGGACATAGAGTGTACTCAAATATATATGATATTATACCCGGGGAATTTTATGATAGTTGATTGTTTCAACACCTTGGTTTGGTTAAAGTGGAATGTAATATATTCTGTTCTTCTACTAATGCTCTCTTATTAAGGAAGTATAAGCAGCAGGAATCAATGATGCCTGCTTGTTGCCCAGTTATACTACCAGTATTAAAATGTCTATTGTTATACTGGTGGAATCTTATGGATGTTTATGCTTTACAATTACTATCAAGTTTAAATCTGCCTGGACATAGCGTTTGCCTTCTACTATAGCTGAGTTGAAAAGTCAAAATCAAAAGGTGTTAGCTGTTGTCCTTATGCTATTTCATTGTTCCTTTGTCGGTTTGTTGCGTTAGTTGGATTGCTGATTATAGCATGTGCTTTATAATCTGAATACAAGGGTTATAGGCATTAAAAAACAAAAAATTATAGTTGTTTCTTTTATGTTGAATTTTTTTCTTCCTGTCGTATTCAGGGTTTTCAAATAAAAACACAAGTGCAGATTTAGGTTAGAATGTTATGTAGCTTTTGCCTATGTGGAATCTAATTTCAAGAGAAGCTTCAAATCATCCACACCTGGACATCAGAAATTGGCTCTAGCTATCCCTTATTATCAATCCCCTTAACCTTGCAATTACTGTGTTTTTGTTTTCTCCATGAGCTTGTTTCTCTGCATAATCTTTGGACTGTTTGTTGTGGTTGGTCCCTCTTTTCACCTTGTTTTAATTTGGAAGATGTTTCTCAAAACGTGCAATATCATTCTTATCTTCATGTTTGATTCTAATTGATCACCATTATGCTTTCACAGAAACTTGGAGATATCATGGAGATGGCATTTGGTGGCCGTTATGTTATTCTATTGATGTCAATTTTCTCAATCTACACCGGTTTCATATACAATGAGTTCTTTTCTGTCCCATTTGAACTGTTTGGTCGCTCAGCATATGCATGCCGTGATCTTTCTTGCAGGTATAAGCTTAAACTATTGGTATTAGCTTGGCTTTATCCTTTCTTTGAGGTCCTGATAGTAAATTGAAATTTCTGTTTTCAGAGATGCTACCACTGCTGGTTTAATTAAGGTGGGTCCCACATACCCATTTGGTTTAGATCCTGTATGGCACGGATCTCGCACTGAACTGCCGTTCTTAAACTCATTGAAGATGAAAATGTCGATTCTTCTTGGGGTGGTGCAAATGAACCTTGGAATTGTGTTAAGTTTTTTCAATGCAAAGTTCTTTCAAAATGGCCTGAACGTTTGGTAAGTTGTGCATCTGTCAATTTGACCATTAAAGCAACAAATACACACTGCCAAATGCCAGTTATTCACATGTGTACTATGAATGCTTGCATTTGTGTTATGACTGTATCAGTAGTTTCTTTCGTATCCACTTTCCCCCTTTTTATTGCTTATATTCTTCTTATATCCTGCATTGATCCAGGTTCCAGTTTATCCCTCAGCTTATATTCTTAAACAGTCTATTTGGCTACCTGTCCGGTTTGATTGTTATGAAGTGGTGGACTGGTTCAAAAGTTGATCTATACCATGTAATGATATATATGTTCCTAAGTCCTCTAGATGAGCTAGGTGAAAATCAGCTTTTCAGTGGTCAGAAGACAGTTCAGGTAGTCCCTATTACCAGTTTTTTTTTTGGAGTCTCTCTCTCTCTCTGTGGCCTTTTTGGTAAACAATATTAGTTTTATAACATTTCATTTTCTTTCATCAGTTAGTGCTATTGGGGTTGGCCCTTGTCGCTGTACCATGGATGCTTTTTCCAAAGCCTTTCCTCATGATGAAGCAACATGAAGCTGTATGTTTGCTAACATCCTTTCATCAGTTTCTCTCGGTCATTTTGATCGCTCACTGTTCCTAATGTTATACGTTTTTTTTTTCTTTCTGATATCGTGTTGTTTCAGCGGCACCACGGCCACCAATCATATGCTTTACTTGAGAATACAGAGGAAAGTTTGCAAGTGACTTCAAACCATGATGCCCATGGTCATGAGGAGTTTGATATCAGTGAAATTTTTGTACATCAACTCATACACACAATAGAATTTGTACTTGGGGCAGTCTCAAATACAGCTTCTTATCTTCGACTCTGGGCCCTAAGGTAGTTTCTGCCTTTTTTTTATATGATTGCAAATACAAGCTTACAGTCGCATGTGAATGCATATCTGTGTTTTTACTGTTTATAAGAATTGGCGTTCTTTACTAAAAAGCTTGTATCATATTATGAAATTTCTAGCTTTTTCATGGATGCAGAAAAATAAGAAAATTTGCATCTATATTAAATTGTGGACCTTGTTTCTGGAGAAATGTCAAATTGACGCTGCATAATTGTTAACTTGTCAGTGTTTTAAAAATAGTCATTAATCATAGTGGAAGCTTTTTTTCACTGCTGATGGCTGGTAATAGGATATCTTTTCCAATTTGGTTTGTGTCATGACTTGATATTTTGTCAGGCTAATTACTTGGGGTCCACAAATACCAATTTTTTTGGTCTCAACTCTCAACTTACATGTGATTACAAATTAGAATATGGAAATGACAAATGAGTTTTATTTGTGAACATTTATATTATCATCTATTTGCACAATTAGTAATGCTAATTTGTGTATTTATCTGTCATGAACAGTCTTGCTCATTCAGAATTATCCAGTGTGTTCTATGACAAAGTTCTCCTCATGGCTTTTGGGTATGTATTCACCTTTTACTGCTGTCTTTTTTTAAGTATAAAATCTGTGTCAACTCTTGGGTGTGGAAAATAGTGTGATTAAGCATAATTGATATTGAATGCCTTTGGAGGAGTTATTTCTGTTTCTTTTTTCTTAAATTCAACTGTATATCTTATCAACGCCAAAGGAGTGCATAATTGAGGACTTGAAAGTTAGAGGTATCTACAAACTAATTCAAATTTCGCAGGTTCAACAATTGGATTATACGTATTGTGGGCATCATTGTCTTCGTTTGCGCGACTGTTGGTGTTTTGCTACTCATGGAAACTCTCAGTGCTTTCCTTCATGCTTTGCGACTTCACTGGGTAGAATTCCAAAACAAGTTTTATGAGGGAGACGGTTACAAGTTCTATCCATTCTCATTCGTGTCTCACGACGATGAAGATGAGTGATAAATCAAGCCATAGGCAGTGTTTAAGCCTTGGAATTGAGTGTGAATAGGTATGAATCGAAGTTGATTTTTTCATTTGAACAGTACAAGAAGGCAATTGTGGTGCTCCATGAAGGAGTTAGCGGATGGTTTTCAAATTCAGCATCACTCCTTCAGTATTTTTATTTGTTGTTGGACGAAATAAGCAGTTCAGGCCAAGCATCGTTATCTGTAGTGGTAGTTGTGGCCGTGTGTAATAATTGGAGCTTCTTTCTATTTATATATTGATTATTTATTATTAGGCACAACCAATGCATTGTTTACTTAGTTTATCTGTTTCAACTCGCTATTGCCTTCTCTGGTCTTAGAAACAACCACATTAATACAAACACCATCGAAAAACACGTTAATAGAAGGTGAAACACTAATATTTCCACTGAATGTTTCAAATTCGTGGGGCTGTGGTTGGCTTTCACTAAACTACGGAGTGAAATGAGACGCTATTTTTCAGATTTAAGATCGTCATTCAGAGTACCGATATGATGTGAATAAAGGAACAAGTAATGGAAAAATGTGAACAAATGATATAGGAGTGAGAGATTCAATATGGTGAGGAAGACCTAGGGATGTTAGATTGTTAGTATCAACTATCAAGTATCTGTCCGAAGATCAAAATCAAGTAAATCTAAGAATGGAACTTCTGCATCTAGTCTGAAATGGTCACAGCACCATGCTCCTCTATGAAGGGCTCAATGTACATTGTGCAAATCATAAACCGCCTACAAGCCTACTTATACATACACAATCTAGCGTATTAGTCTAGATGCCGAGTTGAAAACAGCATGCATTACATCCAAGTAACAAGGCTCTTTGGCGTCCTGGTCGGGTAGCATCGGCAATAGGTTTGCCTTCTTGAGCATGGCACCACGCCTATTAGGCAAGAGAAGTGTGCTCCCTATCAGTTGCCAGCTCCAGCAGGATGACCCCGAAATTTAACCTCTGAAATGAAGTGAGCTTCCAGTCCGACCAGTTTGCATTTGATCCATCCTTCCTTCTCAAGTAACCTCTAGCAAAGAAGACTTAGAACAAAACCAACAGGCCGGAACAACACTGCTCTTAGACTTCAACAAATCAAAGCCAGATACCGATTTAAAATCTTGCTGGAGATTGGTGATTTAGAGCATATGTTGACATTCAAACACTGATGCTTGCACAGAGACCAGTATGATTTAAGAAGCTTATACCATACATAGAGATTTCAAATGAACTAGGGATCTCTCCAGTGAGGAGAATTGAATTGAAAGCGTTGAAATTCAGAATACCAAGTTGATCTAGAATTAGGCCAGAAAATTGGTTTTCTGAAGGGTTTAACTCAGTAAGAGATGGCAAAACACCAAGCTAGATTCAACTGGTATCAGTCCAGACTCCAGAGAGTTGATTTCTACTGAGATCAACAACGTTTAGGTCATCCCATGATCAATTTCTGATGGAAGTTGTCCAGTAAGCCGATTCTGATGAAGGAGAAGAGTCGCCAAGCTCGGAAGAGTAGTTAATTTTCTGAGGAATACTACCATTGAAGAGGTTATTACTAGCATCAACTACTTGTAGCTTCTTAAAGGAAGACACCCCTCTTGGAATCTGACCCGAAAACTTGTTGTTTCGGATTTCCACCCTCAGAATATCATATGACATCTTCCCAGGAAGATCACTGGTAAACAAAATTGTTGCTCATCAACACATAACTCAAATTCAAAGCATTCCACATGCGACTAGGAATGTCCCCAGTTAATCTGCGACTAGCACAAATTTTCTAATAGAGCTTGGTAATTACCCAGTGAGACTATTTTCATAAGCAACAATTGTTGTATCGCGCGTGCAAGAATGCTAGTTGGCATTGAAGGGAATTGTGGTTTGTGTTCTATGAAATCAAGTGTCCAAATTAATAGTTAGCATATACTAAACCCAGTATAGGGTCTTAAAGTGAAAATTCGATGTTGTTTTCCGAAAATGCCCATTTATTGGCTGAACCGAGAGAGAAATGTAGGGTTATTATAGTAAAATTGGCTCCCATCTTGGTTTGCTTTTGAAAGAGAGGGGCTTTCTTCTTATTCACAGTGAGACGTTCCACAGATTTCATAGGCGAACGATTTCTCATTTTCGGCGATATTCACGTATTTTTGATTTTCTTTCTTCTGTGGTTCATTATGGCATTGCGTTTGATTGTTAATCAAATTCTAGAATAAGGATCGGTCTCTGAGATGGTCACAATTTGTCGAAGGCCTGAATTTCAATTACGGTTTCGTTTGGATGATTGGATCCTCATGATGACCTGCTGTGCTCTTCAGGCCATCTTCTTTTTTCCTACTTTAGAGCCATTGTTGTTTGTTCTCTTTTGAAATTTAAATTCTGTGTTGAGAGACTCAGTTCATGTTAAAAGCTTCAAGAGTTGTGCTACTCGATAACCATCATAGAAATTAAGCAACTGGTGTACTTATCGAAAAGTAAGCTCAGCTTTTCTCAAATTTGGTGTATGACATTCAAGGTTTGTACTCATGGACTCCAAAAGTGCAATTCCAACTATATAAAAGAAATAAAAACATGTCCCCTAAATGGAAAAACCGTCAGTATGTTTGAATTCCTCATCAGGTTTTAGCTGTACCAACGATTTTTTCTCTACTGGCATTGCTGTTGTGCACAGACCCCCAACTAAATCAAAGCTACACATTAACAACCCCATGTCTGTTTGTTCCCACAAAGTCTGAAACTAGAGAAAGAAACCAGTAGTGCAATATTGTAAAATGCAAATGAGTTTGCAAGTTTTGTTTCAGATAAAGGTATGCTATTCTATTGATCAATAATATGTTTTCTGATATTTCAGGAGCCAGACTTGGTGATACATTAAACAATTTTATGGAGGAGTTTCTAACATGAGATTTTGTTGCTGAGGTGATGGCGTTTTTCAAATATTGGCTAGCAATCTTTATTCCTCGTTAGTTTTTCTTTTTAAATTAGGTACTCATTATATATATATATATATATATATATATATATATATATATGAGATTGTTTTCTATATATCATCTCCACTGTTATTGAATGCTTAAATTTTCTAATTTCCATCATCATTCGCCTTTGTGGTGTGCTTAGTAATTGTTGGAGACCAAATTGTGCAGCTTCGGTTTGTGTTTCAGGTCTTTGGTTGTTTTGGTTTCACAGATGGGATGTTAAAGTTTATGTTTATGTTTTCATTTTTTCCAATTTATGTGACTTGCGAATGTGTGAAACCATGGTCTGGTAGAAAAGAATTGTACGTAAAAAAGGGATGTCAGGCAAACCATTCAAAGGTCAGGAAAGTCGGGCAATTCTTTTGCTCAGGAGAGGATCCTCTCCCTTCTTCTAAATGGAAAACATTCAAAATTATGACATCTCGATATCTGATTTACAATTTTGATCCATTTGGAAATCTTAAAAGAAGGTGGAACTTTCAAAACTAGATTTTTACCAACATTCTAAATGGAACAGGTCTGATGGGCCAAACAGAGAGAACCAATCATTAATTTCCCCCACACAGACGCTTTTGTAGTCTTGATAGTTCCCTTGTATTCTTTGCTCCTAACGCGCATTGTGAATCAGTTTGAGTAGCAAGAAAATCCAATATTTGCATGCATTTCAGTTCAGTAGAACGCACTTGATGTCTTGATATATGCAATGCCTTTAGAAATGGGATTTCATTGATTGTTGCTCTCTTTGTTCTCAGGATTAGTTTCTAGTAGCCAGTTTTGCCCTGGAGTTGTCAAAAGTGGTGGACATACACAAAATTCTGGTATCTCTACTCTTGTCGTAGATGTCGAAACTTATATGAAACCATTAGTACACATTTGCAGGATTTGTCAGTGGTGTTATGTATTGGTAGGTTTGAAGCGGGGCTCATCATCAAGTGTAGAGTTGTCTACAAATAATATAATTACATGCAGAGTTGTCCAGGAGGAAGATGATGTCTTGTATAAGCGTGAGGAATTCAGAAAGATTCGGCCTTTGGTCAAGATGTGTGGAATTACTTCCGCAGGAGATGCGGCAATAGCAGCAGAAGCTGGTGCTGACTTTATTGGGAAGATCATTTGACCAAACTCTAAGCGGTCTGTGTCACTTTCAGTGGCAAAAGAGATTTCCAGGGCTGCAAGGGAGTCCGGGGCACAGCCTGTTGGGGTGTTTGTGGATGACGATGCGGACACAATATCAAGAGCCTCTGATACAGCTGATCTTGAATTTGTTCAGGTATACATCTTTTGGCTATGTATTTGATTTACTTGCACATAATAGTTCAAAAAGAAAATGCTTTAAGAAGGTGATGTTTTCTCATGCAGCTTCATGGAGACGGTTCTCGTGCTGCTTTTCCGGCTTTAGTCCAAGAGAACCGTATAATCTATGTCCTTCATGCTAATGAAGATGGATCTCTCTTAAACCAAATTTCTGTCCAAATTTCTTGTGGATAGTGCAAACGGTGGCAGGTAATGGAACCTTCTTATGTAATCTAGTCGTAGAAATGAACTTGATCTTTTCATGTTTTACATAGTGTGTTTTTTCATCTTTTCATTCCATCATTGAATTTCCTGATGCAGTGGCAAGGGATTTAATTGGACACAGTTTAAGCTACCAAGCATTAGGAGCAAGCACGGTTGGCTTTTGGCAGGAGGGATAAAACCAGAGAATGCTTCTGAGGCTCTTTCTATTCTCAAACCCCAAGGAATTAACTGGCATCTGTGGCCAAGATGGCATCCAGAAAGATCCGGTGCGAATATCTTCATTCATGAGTGCAGTACATTCGGTAACTTATTGATTCATCGACCATAGGCAGAGAAGGAAACAATTAAGAAAAAGGAAAAGTTATTTCAACAATGTAAAACTTTAATGCTGCAACAACCATTGCTCTTGGTACTTGGTGATTGGACAAAAAAAGTGAAACTTTTAAGCCCTTGGTACAATTAGATAGACTGCAATCGAAGTACGCGAGGTACCTTCTCTTCATACGATGGCAGCCTGCAAAATTTGACGACGTCATGACCTTGTAGTTTGTTTAACCCTTGTATGAACTACAAAATTTAATCATTGTCACACACATACCGACTTTAGCAAGTAGCTCACTTGAATTGCACTCTAGTCGAATGCCCTTTCAAGATCGACTGCAGATTTAAAACAGAATGAGAGATGGAGAATGATAAATCACCCTATTAAATATGCAATGCTATGTTACGAACCTGAATCATAACCAAAAGAGCAAACGTGAAACGAACGAGCAAGATGAAACAATGGTTTGCCTTGTAGGTTGAGAGCTCATTTGAGGCAAATAGATGGACTACCATCAATCCTTTCGATGGTACATTAGCTTCGTGATTTTAGAGAGCAATGTGCGCATCCATAGATTAAAAGTGTA
Organism: Argentina anserina; assembly: GCF_933775445.1. NCBI lineage: Eukaryota > Viridiplantae > Streptophyta > Magnoliopsida > Rosales > Rosaceae > Argentina > Argentina anserina. Next base: position 7,286,441 of record NC_065873.1, on the reverse strand, counting down.
GATTAATATAATGACTCCATAAGAAAGCTCGAAAGGAAAGTTACATCACAAACACATGCCACACTAAAAGGACATTTAAGCTGTTTGGACACCCAATGAATATTTAAACATGGAAGATAATTTGGAAGTCGCCTATGGATGTGCCCAGTAAATGTCATAATCCTTGTATATACAGAACAGAAACATGACCACAAATAACAGTATAACTTAGGGTGACACCTATAGCTCAACTGCAGCAACAGTTGAAACCATGGAGTCGACACCACAGATATTACGGCCCCGGCAGATTTTGTAGAATCCCTTCTCTCCCCAATTCTCACCCCATGAGTTCTTAATGATCCAGTACGGCTTCTCCTTCATTCTGACGGGTGAGTAACCAGCAGCACCATAACCGACTAACAAAACTCCATGGTCCAGCCTCTTTGAGCAAATGTAGGGGCATGACACTCCACCAACATAGGTTTGCATGAACACAGCATTAATAGCCACTGCATATAAACAATGTCAAATATGAATATATAGCTATTCTACTTAAAATTTTCCTGATTAAAAAAAAATAAAAAAGATAAACAAAAAACCAAAATTCTTGGTAAATTACCAGCAAGAGGGCCATTCTTAACAAGATTGGCAGCAATTTGTTCTTCATCAAGGGAGACAACACTGAAGTTGGAAACTTTGGCTGCAATTTTGGTCTTGTCAAATTTGCAGGTTCCACGATCAGTACCTGTGTATGGATAATCTTTTTCCTTCATCAGTCCACCAGCTTTGAGAGTGTACTCAAAGGCGCTGTTCATGAGCCCACCATTGCAGCCAGAATCGCATGAACCTGCCTCCTCTGGATCGCACTGTCAACATCAACACACGAGTAAGAGATAGCAATTGGGAGACATCCTATCTCAAGTTCAAATCCACATTTCCAAGGCAAATACACAAGCAATACATACAGAATAATATGCTTAACATGAACATACATTTGTACTCTCCAGTACAATTGAATGAACTTATATTGAATGTTAACCAGTATCTGCATACAACAAAGTACCTAATTCCAAAGTGTATTATATCGTATGCCAATAAATTTGAGAACTTTGCATGCCAATAGAAGCAAGATATATGCACAATACTTGGACCACTGTTCTTTCTTGTTTCTATCTGATATATGTGTGTAGGAATTCTACATCCAAAGATATTAAATAAAGCTTTCTAGGTAGAGCTTAGATTTGTACTTGACTAGAGAATCATAGAAAACAAGGGGCAAGATATATACATCTATCTATCTGATAGTGAACTTCCAATCTCAACAGCCCATTGTCAGTGATGACATCCAGCTTAGATTGTCATTTATTATTCAAAAGTGTCCACTATTCTCTCAACACATAGCTCTAAGATATCTCATTCCATGTGGGACTCGCATATAACCCAGTCAGAATTTTTTTTGTTCTCAGAAATCCTGATGGTACTAAATTAAACTACTACATCTAAATTATGGGTAAAAGAGGATTATTCATCATAATAATCGAACCAATTAACTTTTAATCTGTTAATTACCAAACAACAACAATATTCAAGTCGCGAAATTTTCATACTTGCAGAAATTATAATGAAAAAGAAAAAAATGTCAAACCTCGTGGTCGCAATCCACAAGCTGCTGCTCGCTGAGGCTCACAAGCTCCCCAGTCGCAAGAAAGTGTGCACCTTCCAAAGCTCCGGTGGTACTGAAACTCCAGCACGATCCGCAAGAACCCTAATTTCCCAAATCAAAACAAAATCCCCAAATTAATTAATTCAGTAATTAACTAATCCGAACCTAATTATAGAAAAAAAAACAATTGAAATTAATTAAGGACCTGATTTTTGACTTCAGTAACAGCTCCACGCTCTCTCCAGTCAAAGTCCTCCGGCAAATTCTCGGTAGGCAGAATCGGCGCCGTGTTGGCGTCAGCCGGGAGCTTGAGCCCGCGGAGCCCCAAATGGCTCCTCCTGAACTCGGCCGGAGTCAAATCGGAGAATTGAGTGACGCCGTGCTGGGCCGTCGGGTCAAGTTTCTGGTGCCTCTTGGCCCTCCTCATGTTGCTCTTGAACACCTCGAATCTGTAGTCGTGCTCCTCCTGGCTCGCGTACGACTTCCCGAATCTGCTCTTGAACAGCGAGAAGTGGTGGTCGGCGCCGAGCATCTCGTCGTGATCGTGGTGGTGGGATTCATCGGCGCCGTCAACGACCTGGCGGATCAGCGGATCGCCGCCGTCCACGTCAGCGCGGGCGAGGGAGAGGAGGAGGGAGGAGAGGAGGAAGAGAGAGAGGAATCGGTTCATGTTTTCTGAGAAAATTGGAATGGTAGCAATGGAGGGCTTTCAACTCTGTTTTATAAAGCTGTGGAGGACGACGACGTGTGTGATCGTCTGCGGTACGGATTTGGGGGGTAATGGATCTGGACCGTTGGAAGTGAGTCAGAGTAGAGATTAGGGGTTCTGGAGGGGTGGGATTGGGAGAAGGACGCGGGGTATTTAGAGAGTGAGGTAGGAGATTGATGCGGGTAGATAGCTTACGGGAGTGGGTAATGGGGAACGAATGGGAGGAGGACGCGTGGCGGATGTGGAGTGCGGGGAGTTGAATGGTAGTTGGATGATGCTTCTGTTTGTTCGTCCTGATTGGGTCGGCGATTTTTGTTTTGGCGATGGAGACTTGTTTTGGCTGGTTTGAAGAGAACTACACAATTCGTTGCTCAGAGTTTGACGGGTAAGTTTTTAATGAAACAAATTACGTATGGTATCTATGCATAGAGACACAAATTAACGAATGATGAAAACTAAGTTAGAATAACAATCGGATTTTAGGTCTTTACGGTTATGCTATAACGGATATCCGGAACTAACTAAAAAAACTAGGAGTTTTGTTTTATGAAAATAAATCTCTCTAAGTTTGGAGAACATCGCCCTTGAGATACTCGTGGGTTTTAGTAATGGTCTTGAGTCTTGACAACTTGAGGGTTTTGCGAGAATGCTTAGTTGTAATGCATTGTGTGAGTGATGAGGTCATTAAGAGTTGGGCTGCCATGTAAAGATAACATAGTGTTTGAAGTCGTGGGCATGCAAACGACGTATATATACATTGCTTGCAAACTAACAGGTTTCTTGCGTGGAAGTAACCAGTGAAGTATGCTCAAATTTCATTGCAACATAATGTAAGGATTTGAGAACAGAAGTTGTTTAAGGATCAACTAAAGAAATTTAATTAACCAAGACTTGAGTCAACAACCTCAGCTAGTTAGGCTTTGTTGCAAGGGGTCACATGTAGATTTTCGTAAAGATCACAAACAAATTGACCACAACCAAATCACTCTAACTGAAAGACGTATGCACGAATGCATGAAGAAAAGAAAACCCACATGAATGTATGCACGAATTCGCGATCGACCCTGGATAACATGAACTATACAATCAGAATTAGTCTCTTACCTCCAAAAATCACATGAAAATAGTTAGCTTAATTAATTTGCACAAGGCAGCACCGATCTATTTAATTGTAATTTCATGCATGTATGTTAGATCACTAAAGTTTGAGCTGCAATCCCCCTGGGCAAGAGAACCAAGACAAGAATATTAGGCCTCACTCTTGGGAAAGCCTCACTTCATGCTCAATATAATACAATTCAAAATATGACTTATATGAAATTAAAGATAGTCATATCAGTGAACTATTATATAGGACACGACCACTAGTTAAAAACTAGGAAAACTATAGCAAAATAGTTACAAAAAACTCGTGTCCAATATTGAGGTCTTCTTGTCTACATCTATTTTTATTCAAGGAAAACTTGTGGCTCAATGATTTTTTTCTTTTTTTGTACGTAAAATTAAAAGCTGATAGTAAATTGTATTAAAAAAATTTCATCTGAAATTGAGGCTTCTATACAAGTAAATACGTACTTCGTTGAGGCCTCTCCTACAAACCCAGTCTCGTCTCTAAAGTTTTTCGCGTCTAGATTTCCACCACAATTCGAGTCAGGCGGAGTCGGGTCGGATCGACAAAAACACCGGTCGTAACAATAGATTATGCAGCTGTAGAAGGAGACTGAAGCCATCCTCCCTAATGTTCAGGCCTGACCCCATGACGGTGGTATATAGAGCCATGGAAGCCTCCTATCCCTTATGTTTCTCAATTCAGGACGTCAATAACGTGGTTGATAATTAGATGGTGGTTAAAATTATGTACAGTTTGTGACTTTGTGTACATGACTATACATTGGGATTAAATTTGAGAATAAAAAGAGAGAAAAAGGGTTAAAATAGTGTTTCATGTTCCCGACATCCATGGTTAATAATACCTTCAATTGCCCGACAAAAATAGAATATTCTTTTCATGACTGGTCAATTTACTGAGACTTTGAGTTTTGGTAAATTGCACGACCACGTTCCACCGTTCTATTAAGTTTTTACTACATTTTGTACTCAAGTAATCAATAATTACTTCTCTATTTAAGTTGATAACTATTTACTCAATCTTAAAAAAAAAAAAGATGAACAAAATATTAGTCACTCCTCAAACTATCACAAACTCGACAGTTTACTCTTTTAAGTTTCAATTTCGACTGACCACTCCTTATACTTTCCAAATTCGAGCAATTTGGTCATTCCGTCATTTTTCCATCTAATTTGGGTGTTAAGTTCATCTAATTTCTGTTTGTCTTAAAAACAACTTAACACTCAAATTCGATGGAAAAATGACGGAATAACTAGATTGCTCGAATTTAAAAAGTATAAGAAGTGATTACTTGAAATTGAAACTTGAAGAAGTAAACTGTCGAGTTTGTAAAACTGTGAGAAGTGACTAATATTTTATCCAAACCAATTTAACTATTTACTCATATTTCTATGTCGTTATTTATATTTGATACAGAGTTTGTCTTTCTTTTTGTCTTTTGAAATAAAATAAAATTAAATTAAAATTCAAACAATTTGGCTCGCTCACCTAGCTTATGGTCATTTTATTGATACTCAAAACATGGATGGATTTCAAAATTAGATCAATCATCATGAACCATTAGAGTTAGTCTGGAGAGATTAATTAATAACCAATATTCTAATTTGTGCAATTCTCTTTGGAACAATCAATTTTCATATTATGTAATTTAATTATTAAACTATATTGTGTTTAGTAAGCGTTCAAAATTTGACCCACCCGATTTAGTATTCTGGCTACGCCACTGCAATAAATGGTAATCCCTCAAAGAGAGCAAACCTTTCATATGAGAGTGCTCAACTCCTAAGTGACCGTAGATGTTAATCCCTCATAAAATGGAACTAGTCATTAAAATCACAGCCACATACAACTGATATACGAAGAGGAAACAAACAACAACAAAATGAAAGTGGTTTATGGCAGTGGAAAGACGTGGGTAAAAATGCATTTGTTGTTGATGTTGGCTGATAACATAGACAACCGCTAGAGCTACTAAACCGACATTTCCTACAATAGTTGGTTCCATAAGGTTGACATTATTCCTCACCTCCTTAAAGCCATCATCCATGTTGGGACCCCAACCATTGTTCCCTTAATGATGTTGGGGGTTGAGTATCAACGAATCCATCCACCTTTACAATCATATTTCATCTAATTATGAGGAATCGATGTGGTGTACATAGAGGATATAGATTGCCAAATCCGACCACATAGCTCATATTATGCGGATTAATGCCTAGAATATAATCAATCTCAAAGAGAGTAAAAAAAAAGATACAACCACTATATCTCAACAAAAGATATGCAGAACAATGAGAGCATATAAACTAAGTGATCAATTGGTAAGAGAGTAAAAAAAAGAAAAGAAAATTACAGCCACTATATCTCAACAAAAGTCACCTAGAAATTATTTAAGTAATTCTCATATGTCCGAAAACTCATAAGGAAATCCAATTTTTGTTAGAGACTGATCATATCATGTTTAATTAAAGAGTGATAAAGGCTTATCACCTATCAACATCATACCGTTCGAGAGCAAGTTATGTCTATATGCAATTGAAGTGGGGTTCATGTTTGTGTATGTAAGGAATGATAAGTAGATGCTTATTGCTCAGTGTTCCAATAAAGATTTTGAGGGTTGTGGTTGGTGTGCCAATGCTTCAATGTGCCCTGCCAATGGTTTCTTCTACATTAAGAACTTTAACAATTGTCACACTTACTACAAGGTGTTAAGGCAACATAAACATGAGCTGATGAGTTCGAGTCTTGTTACAATATTGATAATTGATGAATTCCGATCTAATCCTTCTCTCAAGCCTTGTTGAAAATACAAGATAGAACAATGACGAGTAATAGCAGCAGAATATGTAGAAGAATTTTACTTTTCTATTGAATAAACGATATTACAATGATTACACCTTAATCAATAATAATGTTATTCTCAAAAGTAAAAATACTTCTTACTTGATAATCACAATCAAACATGAAACAACCTCACTAAGATCGTTGCTTCAAGTGTCGATACAACCTCACTAAGATCGTTGTAGTCACACGGATGATCAACCTCACTAAGAACGTTGATGTTGCCACTAAGGTCTTCAATGGAGTCACACATATCTCCTAGCACTAAGCTCTCCTTGGATTCACCTCTTTTCTTCTTTTTCTCTTGTCCGTGTATATCCCTTGAGGCTATGAAACCTACTGCCTATATACCACATATATATAGCACTGCAACTCCCTCTTAACCCTAGCACAAATAGGTATTAAGCCCAAATTCCCTCATAATACAACTTTAGATAGAAAATGAAAAAATCCATATAAATATGGAATACACCTTTTAAAATAATTCCCTTTTCTATAACAATTTCTATATACCCAAATATATATCAATCTACCCATAATCAAATCGGTGGAGACTTATTTGGTAGGAAAAATAAACCATAATCTTTTCCTAGTCCAATTAGGAAACAACTTCAATTCTCCTTTTGCATATCAAATCTTCATGACTTGTCCTCCACACCTTTGGATCTTCATCAACTATATGGAGGCCAATATATGTACCTTCAATCTCCCCCTTTGGCCTTCCATGCAACTTTCACCATCAAGTACCTACAAGACCACTATGAACAATGTAAGTACAATTTTTTTTTTGATAAACAAACTTTAAACATAAACACTAATGTCGTAGGGACTTGATTCTCCCCCTAAGTTGATGAAGCCAAAGGAGGAGAAAGTAATCTGAACATCATCCTCTTCAATCTCATGACGAGTGCTCCATTCACAAAAGCTTGCAAGACATTAGTATCATAGAGATCAAAGAGTAAAGCCTCAATATGCATGATGAAGAAATAAGTCATGATTCAAATAAAACTCTAGCATTCAAAATGACAGCCGCTTCGGGAATAGATTTTGGTCCAACCTTACAGACATGTGCAAGAAGTCAGATGCATAGATATTACTATCTCAAAATAACTATGACATATAAGAGATATCCGTCCATAAAAGAATGCACATCATAAAAATCAAGCACACGGCAAGAAAACCACACAGGTAAGAAGTACAATACTCTATATACTTCCATATAATCAATTATCATGGAAACCAAACTCTAGATGCATTTTCACAAATAGCCACTGCATGCAAATCACATATATATTAGTACACGACTACTAATAAATAAGAATCTAAAGAAAAGTTGGTTTGAACCACTCAACATAGATACTATTCAAGGCATGAGGGAATTTTGGAATCTATAAATTAGAAACAGGCAGACCACTCTAAGGATATAAACCATTTTAAGACCTTACATGCACTTAGCTCTCAACACTACTTGTAGGGGCATGACAGAGACCATAATATCACAGTAACACAAACGGTCCAAGCATATCATCCAACCATAGTAAGAGTTAATACAATGACCTAAACATTCTTGTTGAGCAAGACAATACACTTTATCAACCACACAAACAAACATCCTCGAGTAATATGCATAATCATTAGCCAATAGCAAGATGTGATGTGCATTTGAATATACTTCATAATGGGAATGAAAAAGAGGAGTGATTAAATACGCAAGCCAACTTAAACGACACTCCCCCTTAATCTCTCCATATAATCACCTTATAACATCATAATTCGTATTTTTCTTATTTTGATAATATAAGCTCAGTACATTGCTGAGATTTTTTTTTCCAGCCACCGTGGAGACCAAGCGAGCCCATTCCAACAGGTATCGAGTAGTTAGTCAATCCCTGGAGAGGAGAGCTAGCTTGGCCTAAACATATCATATCCTCCGGGGAGACCAAATCAGTCCATTCCTCTAGGAGTCGAGTAGTTAGTCAACTCCTGGAGATGTAGAACTAGCCTGGCCTAAGACTGCATGCACAAATTCCTTACACATTTTTTTTCCGCATGCAGTCACAATCTATAACATGTATTCAACTACACCGGCTCCTGATTAGGTGACTCAACTCAGATTTGTCCACTACTATGAAGTATGTGTACGTGAGAATCAAACATAAAGGCTAATGATCATGAATAATATCCGAGAACATTGGATGGGTGATCCAAAGTAACAATGTCAAGAGCCCTAAAGAACTAACAGGTAAAATGCAGTAACTCATCTATAGTAAGATAAGATCAAGGACAAGGAAATGTTACCTTGACATATGTACTCACCAAAGCTGTTATTTGTCAATATTGGGAGCAAATGCCAATGGCATTACGTAAGGTCAGAAAGCGTTCTGTATCCAGTGGTTTGGTAAACAAGTCTGCCTATTAATAATTTGTAGAAACAAATTCTAATGATAGAATATTCTTATCAACAAGTTCACGAATGATATGATAACATATATCAATATGGTTAGTTCTAGTATGTTGAACAAGATTCTTGGAAATACTAATAGCACTTGTATTATCACATAATATAACACGCTTTTCTTGCGGAATACCATAATCCTTAAGCATATTTTTCATCCAAAACATTTGTGTACAACAACTACATGCAGCAACATATTCAACTTCTGTTGTAGACAATGAGTGCAAATTTGTTTCTAATTATGCCGTGCAACTAAATTCTTACCAACGAAGAAACAACCACCACTAGTACTTTTCTGACCTTGCAGATTACCTCTCCAATCTGCATCAGAATAACCTGCAATTTCAGCGTTAGTTCCTTTAACTTTCTCTTTAATAAAACTTACTAGAGCTTTGTTAATTTCCACATTTTCAGTGTCGGAGCTTTCTGCGTTTTCTCCTCTGTGTGACACAATTTCCATTGTCCTTTCTCTGGTCTGAATGCCTTCTCCAATGACATCTCTAGTTGAATGATCTTTTTGAACCTGTTTAAAAACTGTACGAAGTTTTGTTGCAGGTTGTAAACTTTTATCAACTCCTCTTGATTCTCCCTGTGACTGCACATTTGTATTATTAGTTCTTGGTAACCCATCATTAGATAATTCAAACAAATCCACATAATGATCAGCAGTTACATTTATAGAGTCAATTACAGTTCTAGTTTCTTTATCATCAGATTCATAATCTATATCAATACAACACATATCACAATAAGCTTCTATGTGACTCTGGTCTTCCTTTTTCCTCCAAACTTTCTTACCTGGATATCTCTGAGTCTTTTTCACATCCTGCTTAGTTTCTTTATAAGATTTAGATAAACCGACAAAGTGAGAAATATCAAGTAAAAACTGATCATGTTGTTCCAACTTACTTCGAATATCTTTAATATCTTTCTCATATCTATCATTCGAGTTGATCACTTTTGAATTGAAAGAAGTATGAATATTCTCAGTTTTTTCATGTTTTCCAACATATGTTTCACTTGCCTTTGAACCTGTTTGTTCACGAACAAAGTTAGTAGAGAAATTAGAATTTCTATTTGAGCTAGACTTACCAGTATATCCAAGTCGGGTTCTATCATTGTAGCTCTTCCCTGAACTTAAAATGTCAGATAACGATTTAGAACTATTTTGAAATTTTCCAACCTTGTTATCTGTTCCATCAAGCAAAACCTGCAACTTGCCAAGTTTAGAGTTTAATAAATCAATTAGATTGTCTTTTTCGATTACCTCATCCTCGAGCATTTGAATCTTTGCTAGAAGCCGTTTTCTTTCAAGCACATGATCACCATTGTCACTTTTCTTTCTCAGGTTTAGTTTCTCCATTTCCCATTCCATTTTTTCACCTTCCAGCTTCTCCACTTGTTGCTTTAATAGAACATTCTTTTCTGAAATTTTCTCAGCAGCCTTGATAACTTTTGCTTGATATTCAAACATCTCATTATCCTTATAGTTGTTTTCTCCATCTTCTTCTTGATCCTCTTCATCCTCAGTTTTTGAACCTGCATAATCTAAAGAGAAAGAAGACACAAGAGCAAATGTTTTGTCCCTTTTTAGGGAACTATCATCATCATCACTCCAAGAGGACTTGTAAGCCTTATTACCTGAATCAAAATTTTTATTTCCACAGTTAGTAGCAACGTGGCCAATGCTACCACAAGTATAACACTTCTTATTACTATTACTACTACTTCCATACTCATACTTCTTTTGTGAGTAATTATCATTACGTTTCTCAAAACGCCTATTATTTCCATTAAAATTCCTCCTAGAATTTTGATTATTTTGTTCATTTGAAAATGACTTTCTCTGACTCAAAAATTTCTCAAATTCTAAAATCAACAGTTCATTTATTTCAGCCTCCTCAGAGCTTGATTTAGGATTTTTTGTAACACTTAAAGTAATATTTTTAGAATTCATACCTTTTGGTCTTTCATCCTCTTCAAGCTCCATCTCCCAAGCCTTCAGGTTTCCAATCAACAAGTCCACAAAATATGTGTTGAGATTATATTGTTCCTGAATCGTTGTCTTTTTCATCCTGTAAGACTTTGGAAGAGACCGTAATATTTTTCTTACAATATCAGATTCTTGTAAAGGTCTTCCAAGGCTTTCACATAAACTAGAGAGATCAGTAAAACGACTATAAAAATCATCAATAGTTTCATCATCTCTCATTTTTAAAGCATCGATTTCAGAATAATATTGTTGTAATCTTTGTTCTTTTACAGTATCATTACCTTCATTTAAAACACAAAGTTTATCCCAAATCTGTTTGACTGTAACGCAATTCTAAACTCTTTTCCTTTCTTCTCTGCCCATTGACGCATATAGAGCATTAAGAGCCTTGTGATTTCCTTCACTAGCCTTAATCTTCTTTTCAGTCCACTCATCTTCCGTCTTTTAATTCACCAATGGATGTCCCCTCAGTAGCTTTTGAATTAACATCTTTCATTGGAGGTTTCCATCCACGTTCAACGCTTCTCCATGCATGAAAATCAATACCATATATAAAGGATCTCATTTGAAGCTTCCATTGAGCGAAATCCATACTGTAGAACATGGGTGGTTGATTCAATCATTGACGTTCCATCTTTAATCCCACAGATCTCACTAAGTACGTCTAGTGACCTGCTCTGGTACCAATTGAAAATACAAGATATAACAATGACGAGTAATAGTAGCGGAATATGTAGAAGAATTTTACTTTTCTATTGAATAAACGATATTACAATGATTACACCTTAATCAATAATAATGTTATTTCAAAAGTAAAAATACTTTTTACTTGATAATCACAATCAAACATGAAACAACCTCACTAAGATCGTTGCTTCAAGTGTCGATACAACCTCACTAAGATCGTTGTAGTCACACGGATGATCAACCTCACTAAGAACGTTGATGTTGCCACTAAGGTCTTCAATGGAGTCACACAGATCTCCTAGCACTAAGCTCTCCTTAGATTCACCTCTTTTCTTCTTTTTCTCTTGTCCGTGTATATCCCTTGAGGCTATGAAACCTACTGCCTATATACCACATATATATAGCACGGCAACTCCCTCTTAACCCTAGCACAAATAGGTATTAAGCCCAAATCCCCTCCTAATACAACTTTAGATAGAAAAGGAAAAAATCCATATAAATATGGAATACACCTTTTAAAATAATTCTCTTTTCTATAACAATTTCTATATACCCAAATATATATCAATCTACCCATAATCAAATCGGTGGAGACTTATTTGGTAGGATAAACAAACCATAATCTTTTCCTAGTCCAATTAGGAAACAACTTCAATTCTCCTTTTGCATATCAAATCTTCATGACTTGTCCTCCACACCTTTGGATCTTCATCAACTATATGGAGGCCAATATATGTACCTTCACTTGTGATATAATAGATCGGTTAAGGAATAAAACTTTTTAATAAAGTTTAGAGATTTTTTATTTAATTATGCAAGTTTTACGAATTCTACAAATGTAGAGATTTTCATTATCTCTCTTACCATATTCTCTATAATAGAGAATGTTTTACATGAGATGTTGGAGCAAAAATGTGGTGTTTTTCTCTCTAGAATATGGATAATTTGAGTTTTAGAGGAGCTGTTGGAGATGCTCTTACCAAACGAGGGAACTGTCTGTTGGAATTATAAAATCATCACTTTTAATTAAAATCCCTCTTTCTTTCCTTCATCCAAACACACCATAAAGAAAAGGATTTATGGCCAAGTGAGATTTTGTATGGAAATTTATTGTTGGAATGCTATTTATCATTATCTTGACTGATATCCCAAATTTTGTTCAGCGGAAATTCGATAAATAGTTGAATTACTTGAATATATATACGAAAAAAAAATCAATCTTTGCACCTTTAAAATTAGTGTGTATATTTCCATCATTATGTTGTAGGAGAATTACTCTCCGTAATCTTCATGTGTATCTTGTCTGTAATCGCCGTTATGTGTAGCTACAAGCTTGAAAAAAATGGAACAAACATTGGTTTGCGACTAACATTGTCGCTTATACCACCGGTTTGTGACTGAAATTGTCACTTATACCATTGTGACGGAATTTGTCACGGTTTATTGAATTAAGTTACCATACTTTGGGACTTGACCTCTAATTCAGTATTTTGAAGTTGTATCGTATTGATACTAATGAATTTTCCCTCTTGTCAACCGCAACATGCGCCTGAAATTTGACATTTTCATGTTGGATGTGTTTATGCACCTAGTCCAGATTAATTTCTTTTGGTGCAACATCGTTTCTTTGAAAGATAGAAACATTATGGTCAAAATATAAAAGAGTGAGATATGAGAAGTTCTTGAAACAAGACATTCATTATATGGAAAAATATGAGAATATCTTCTAACTATTACACTGATACAAAATAATTATACATTGCGGTTATTAAAAAAAGAAGAAACATAAATGCTTCGGTTAATAATTTGAATGACTACATATCCGTTTATTCTCAAGTTTATGTGACTAATGTTACTTAGTCGATGCATCAGTAATTGATTTATGGTTAAGATTTCAATCCAATTGTTGGTTAAAAATTTTCATGTAGTTCAAATAAACAAACATACGAGAATGTCTCGATGTGATTATGGTTTCATTATCAAAAACAATATGTTAATGCAATGTAACGTATTACATACTACATGACACCACCTACATAAACCCACAGTTTTAATTGTGGCATAAGTCAAGCTTACACGATCTTTGTGTGGCACAATGCACACTTATATAATCTTTAATGTTGTTATTATACATCTGTTTCAGTTCTCCATAATCTTTGGCGGATTAGGTCATCATCTATTGATTTTGATCAAAACTTTGCAAACTGGCATTGCAAAACGCCGAATGACTCCGTGCCATGAGCATTTGCTCTCGGCTTTATTTTGAACCGACAATGCTTGTTGTAACATATTTATGCCTCGTTGGCATGATGAAGCCTTGATTAATGTCTTGTTATGACATGTTTCCACCATATTTTGGCAATAATTTGAAGTGTTGCACACCATGTAATGTACTCTATATTCCACCGGTTCAAAATATGGTGATGTTTTTCATAAAGTTCGTATTGAACTAACGCTCGTACAAGATTAGAGGAGTAACAAACTATAACATGTTCGCGAATTACGGCCTTTGCAGTATCGCCAACATGTTCTATTTGCCGCTCGGTTTTACCCCTAATGACATCAAAAATTGGTCCAGCTCTTGGCTCGGCCCTTAGGCCATTGGCATCCCCCTTGTCGAGACTCATGCAGCTGTCCTGCAAACCCCCCTGCCGAGATCCCTACAGCTTCCCTGTAGCCCCTTGCCGAGACCCCTACAACCCCCCTACCGAGCCCCTGCAGTCCCCTGCAGGGCTCCTTCGCATCCCCTGCACGACCTCCGCAACCCCCCTTACACGGTCTTTTCACAAATTTCAAGCCTTTTCGGCTTTAATTTTTAACACTGGAAACCCTTTTTAGGTATGTCTATGAAACACCGATCCTTATATTTGGATCTATGGTATATATGCATGATATTTGCAAGTCAAAATCACTCGTGTATAATGTTTAAGGGTCCCAAAACCCTTAAGTAACATTAGGCGTCCATTTGTGACTACTTTAGTGCACTTGCTGAGCTTTATTTTGTGATATTTATGTCTTAACATAAGATTACTTGTGTCTATATTTATGTTTATGAATATGTTCAAGAGACTTTGAGTGCATAGCTAGAAAAACTTAAAGCTATTAATGGATTTAGTTTTTAATCCATTGTGACTACGAAGAGAACAATGTCTTATGTCGTTATGATTCAAGTCACATGTTTTTATGCATCAAGAGAACAATTAAACCTATGAATTGGTTTTGCTATAGTAGTTGTCTACGTTGATGAATTAACAATGGAAACCATGAATTAAATTGGTGAGACGATAAACTACTTGACGGCAATACTTGTACCAACTTGTATAACCTCAAAACTCATTGTGCAAGAGTTCTTATGTATCGCTTCTAATGACGGAGCACATCTCAAAAGTCAATATAGTGTGAATTGTATTCTTTCACGTTACTATGATTCGGTTTAATTAATCGGTAACTCTCATAGGATATTCTTTTGAGCAAAGATGTTATACATATCAATATAATTCATCTAAAGTAATGAAGACGTAATCTATGCGTTAACAAGTGCATAAGCCCCCTCTATGATTATTCATTGACTATGCTCAATCTCCAAGTCTATTCTTTAGCAAAGTTTATGAGTTCCTCTATTCAATTCTTTTCCTTCTTCTTATTGTTAGAATGAGACATAAGAGAGAAGCCAAAATTGGATTTTCATGATTCACTTTGAGGATAAAATATGTTGTGGTGATACATATATCATGGTTAAACTCAAACCAAAACACTTAGATCTTATGGACCACCCAAACAATGACAAAATGTGAAAAAGCCTAAAATTTCAAGATTTACAGATTGCGGACTTGTCATTGTGTGGACCGGTTCACCTACTTCTCGGTGGTCTATTGAGGTTCTACTTACAACCACTGATTCCTAACATCCAAGGCTACCAGCTCACAAAATTTGAGGGCATTTGGAGACTTGAACATGGTGAACCGCTCGACATAAGTGGTCACTGACCTTTGGCGAGTATTTTGGCTGGTTCGGTGATGTTCTAACCGATTTTGGCAATGAGGCTAGTGATATTGGATTTAAAACACCCATGTTTACTGGCTCCTTAAAACTCATAGCATTCGGGGTTCAGAAAATTCAGTGAATCATTCGAGGAAGTGTAAAACAGAGGTTTGGTATTGGTTGTTGATGTGCCTAGGATTCCAACAAACCAACAATTCAAACCATAAGCTATGACTTGTAGCATGTCTTGTTTTACGGTATCCATCTGTACCACCATCATTAACATTACGGTTGTAATGATTCGCATGTTAGTGTTTAAAGTCTGACAATATGCATGTGTGTTAACAGATTATGTTAACAGTTTATCGTCCACATATTTTATGTGCCAAATTGCGCCTCTACAAGCGCATAATGTTAGGTCATTTGATGTTGAATTTTGTGTTTGAATAAAAAATAAACTTCCACCTATCTCATTTAGTCACTTTTGATGAGCCAGTCTCCCCGTCGTTAAGGGGAGATAAGAACAAGTTTGTTCAAGTTCAATGACTTGGTTTGTCGTGGTTTATCCCACTATGCCTCATCATGTTCCTAATAGTCCTATAAATGGAAGGACGAGATTATAGATACATGTTGCAACTATGCCTGTAAGGATTGATGTCCGACAAATGGACATGTATTCATTCTTTGTTGTTGACGTGGTGACTCCACAAATGTGGTAGATGGTGTCAATAGGCCGTGGCTCTTACAATACTTGATCTATGATCAATGATAATCATTCGTCTGTTTTCTTGGATAATGGTTATCATTGGGGGACGCCTCAATGTTAATACTAATCCAAATGAGATATCTTGAAGAATGACGATGTTGAATGAGTTTGATGTCGAACCATACACTTTGTTGAAGTAAAATTCCAACATTGTAGATTGGCCTACATGGAAAGTGCTATCTAGAAGGAATTGATGGTGATGATCGACCCATGTCGCCGCCACAACCTCTTGAAAAACCATATGATCTAGTTTTAACAAAGAGTTAGGTCATTGGTCAAGTAATTCAAACACCACACATGTAAATCCTATTGGTTATACCTTTGTTAGGCGTAATGAGAAATAGAAGAGTTTAGACTCACCTTATGGCGCAAACTCTCTGACAAAACGCCATAGAATCAAATATGAGACGGTTTGTTCTCATAATACCTTATCAGTTAGGTGGTTTCCAAAACAATTGAATTTGCAGATTGTGGTCACATATCATCTATGTTAGGACTAAGAGATGTAGATAAAAATCCTAATTGGATTGGTTTTAATTTAATTCAAGTGTCTCCAGACTACAGAGCGCGTTAACTTGATAAATGTAGGGATATCAAAATGAAGTGTGATGGACTCTTGATGAACTAAGAGCCAAAAACTGCAATTCTGAAGCTTCTTGCTTAATACTCAGGGCTCACCACCTTGACCATCCAATCAAGTCTATTAGACTGGATAATGCAGAAGAATTTACTTCGAAGACTTTTTATTGCATGACGGGATAGATGTTGAACATCCCGTAACCCTATGTTCATTCTGCAGAATGGATGAGCATGAGCGACAATTAAGCGATTATAGCTTATAGCCAGAGCCCTCGTTACACATATGTAATTTACCCATAACTGCATGAGGATATTCAATATTGCATGTAACTATACTTAGAATGAAAGGATCTTGAGAATACTAGGTCTCAAAAGTGATGACCTTTATTGATGGTGTTCTTCCATTGGTTGGCTAAAGGCAGTAAGAACGTTCAACCGATGCTTAGAAGTATTCCATGAATTAAGGAGAAGACGTGTTTCCGCCACTTGAGCGATGATAAGTCTTAAGAAATGAAACTTATAATATTTAAGTATGATATGTGTATGCGTGTACTTGTTGTAATATACTTGACTCGACATCTCATTCGGTTTAAACTCATAAGGCCAATATGATGGCTGAGTACGCCCACACATATGTCAATGCTTGAACACAACACGTTATGACATCAAATCCTATATCCCAACACAAAAGACACTTTAATGAAGCGATGTCAGAATCTGCCCAGATTCATAGGTAAATTTTCACGGGACCTATAGGGCAGCTCACTTGTTAGAAAATAGTGAATTTGGTATCATTGGAAATCTCTGTGTGTCTAATTTCCAGGGACACCAACCATTTGACCATATATATTATATTGAGTGAGTTATAGCTGTTTTTGTTAAATATGACGGTTCTATCCAAAACCTGCAGCTGAGTCAACTTCGACAGAGCTTTGTGATCAGTTTTGAATGAACTAGGTTATGAATCATATATCACTAGAAAGCCACGGGTGTCTACTAATCATTACTTTTTACAGTTCATCCATACCTATTGAGTTGAAGAAGTTTTAACTGTTTAAGTGTGTGAAGGTCATACCACGCGTGAATCTGTTTTTCATTACAAACTCTTGTTTTGAGTTGTTATTCAATTCTCTTTCTTTTGATCCATGTACAGATAAATGTATATGTTTGATTTAAGAATGTTTGGCGAGATTTGATATTCAAATCATTGACCCATATCTACTTTTGAAGAATGTGAAGAGCGTTCGTATATGTAATCTATCTAAACTCTGAGATTGAGTTACTGATAAGGGGAGTTGTTTTACAGACTTCAGGGGAGTCTATACCACATGTTATATTCAATTGTATTTGATGCGTTGTGCTCTTTTCCATTCAACCAAGCTTTTTTATTTTACTCAAGAGGTTTTTATTTTGCTTGGCAAGGTTTTTACCGATGCAATAGTTGTGCACCATGACCCATTAGGACCGCGATACATGGGGGAGTGTTGTAACAGAATTACTCTCCGTAATATTCATGTGTATCTTGTCCTAATTAATATATGTTAGTCTAGATAAAGAAGAATATATATATAATATCTGAATATACGAGATATTCAATGTAATGCTTATATAAAGGTCTCCATTATCAATGAATAAAGATGTTGTTTCTCTTTATTTTAATGTGTATTACATTATTCTGTAACATATTATTAGGGATGACAATATTACCCATTGGATAGGGTATTCACGGGTATTCGACCCTAATGGGGCTGTGTAATGGGTAAAAATAGGGAACATGTATGGAGATCCCCTATATTCGAAATATGGAATCGGGTAACGGGTGGGCATGATATTTTGATCCCCATCCCCATCCCCACCCAATAAGAATAAAATATATATTATATATGTTTCAATATTATTTAATTAATTAATATTTATGTAAATACAAACTTTTTTATAGTTATTATTTTATTTTGAACTAGACTTGTATTTGTTTAATGTAAAAAAAAAACTAATTTCATCATGATATTTAGTTTTCATTTTAGATTTTAGATTTTTCTATAATTCATATGAATTTTTATATAATATAACAAAATATCATTAACGGGTATTATGACGGGTATGAGAAACGGATCCCCAGTGGGTATGGGGACGGGGAATACCTATTACTTTCTAAAAGAAATTGGAGGGTATAAGGACGTAATTGAAATTTGGTATGTGTATGGTATTTCGATCTCCTGAACTTATCTTGCCCATTGTCATCCCTACACATTATATATGTTAATTTGACTTTTTCAACACTTATAAAAAGATAGATAAAGACAAATAAAAAAATAAAAAAAGAGAATTTTTTTTCTTTCTAGCTCACATATTTTCTTCCCACATACGACATAGAAGATATGTAATTGATTCTTTTCACTTTCAAACTATTCTTCTTTCAATGTCTCATTGGAGAGAAAGGGATAGAACAAGAGAGTTTGGTCGGTCGTGGGCTTTCTAAACAAATATGGTAGAAATAAAGAAATGTGGAGGACGTTATTATGGTATAATAGGAGGTATACTTAGGTTAAGAAAATTTAAAAAGTAAATGGGAGGTGCATTGGGAAATGCAAATATAATCCCAAAACAAACTAGTAAAGGTATTTAATAAAATGTATTTATGATCTATCTCAATTTAAAACTTTTAACACTTTATATCTTCAGTAATAAATATTTTTGCTGTGTCGTTTTTCCCCTATCACTTCAGTCCCATACTGAGGTTTCTATGTAAAATAAACCCTCAATGAGTCACATCCTCCCTCCAACAAGTAGATATATAACAAACCTAGCACCTTGAATGATACACAACTAAAGGAAAAAGAATAAGTACCAATTCATTATCTTTGTCAAAGCCTTAGGCATAGACTCATACAGTGTTTGAAAACATCTTCCACTACAGTTAACTGTAGAAGCTTATCTTGGACTTTAGAAGTACCAATTCAAAGTGAAGTTTATCTATCTTCATCAACAATTTCAAGTCATAAAATTGGACTTTAGAAAAAAAAAAAAGGGAAACAAAATAATCTTGGACTGCTTGATAGGAAGTTGTACACAACTACACAATTGGTAAATGAAAAGATATACAGAGATAATGAAAAGATTCTTTATTATCATGAAATTATGCCTGTGATTAGATTCTCAGGTGTCGTTATCCTCGAGTTTCCAAGTCAAACAATGCAGCTTTTCACTCCCATTTTATCTATTCACATTGCCGCAGCAGAAATTTTAGAGAAGACTCCAAAGTCAACAGAACTCCTTCACAATCGAAATTTGTTTTCTTTAATATATCTCTCTCGGGGTTCCAGCAAAACCAGTTAGCTCTGAAAGTGTATATGCCTATAGAGCTATGGATATTCCCCACATTTATAGATAGAAAGCCATTTACTAGTATATAAGGCCTTGTCCTCTCTGCATAATCTCATCACCAAAAAATGGGTGCGAAGGGTTTTGCTTCTGCTTCTTCAATGCTAGCGGCTGTTTTGGTGTTGGGTTTGGTTTTGAGTTTGGGGGTGGTCTGTAATGGAGGAAAGACTAGTTCTTTTGTGAGGAAAGTGGAGAAAACTGTGGATATGCCCTTTGATAGTGATGTCTTCAAAGCCCCTCATGGCTATAATGCTCCCCAACAAGTATACTCTCTCTCTCTCTTACTAATGGCTAAGACTTATGATTGCTTTCTGTCCAACAATTGTAGATTTTTCTTGTTATGGTATAAGTTAATTTATACTTCTTTTTGGTTGTGGAAGTTGAATCATTCTAACCCCTTATTTAATTGTACCTTTATATGATTGTAAATAGTTTATTTTCTATACTTATGGCCTTTTTGAATGGTTAGTAGTTGTGATTCTGAACATTTAGTGGTTAGTTTTTCCCTGGTGTATGATGTGTGTATATTTGATTATAGGTTCATATAACACAAGGAGACCAGCTGGGAAAGGCAGTGATTGTGTCATGGGTGACTGTGAATGAACCAGGTTTAAGCAAAGTTCTCTACTGGAGCGCAAATAGCAAGAAAAATATAGCTGTGGGTAAATTTAACACCTACAAGTACTACAATTACAGCTCTCCTTACATTCATCATGTGACAATCAGAAATTTAAAGGTATATTTGATTTGCTTTGTGTTTCGAGTTGTCCTTTCTTTTGTTTCAAATTAATGGTTCATACAATCTGTATGAGATGCACCAAACAAGGTTTTGGGATTTGCTGATCCAATGATAAAATGCAGGCTGAGTGTGTGAATTACATTATGATAGAAACATCGTGTTTTTTGCAGTACAATACCAAATACTACTATGAGGTTGGGATTGGACACTCAAAACGGCAATTCTGGTTTGTGACTCCTCCACCAGTTGGGCCAGATGTTCCTTACACTTTTGGTCTCATAGGTAACTATTTTGTATGAGATACAGCTAAGTGGTTCTGAGAAAGCATATTTAAATGCAAGCTATATCATAGAAAGCAGTCTGCTTTTCGGCCATTATTTGAGAAGTATTTTTGCTTCATTGTCTGTGCATGTTCAATGTGATTTACAATTCTGAGTATTTTCTGCCATTTTTTGCAGGTGATCTGGGCCAGACCTTTGATTCGAATAAGACACTCACTCATTATGAATTAAACCCACATAAAGGACAAGCAGTATTGTTTGTTGGTGACCTCTCTTATGCCGATAACTATCCATATCATGATAATAACAGATGGGATTCATGGGGAAGATTTGTGGAGAGAAGTACTGCTTATCAACCTTGGATATGGACTGCAGGGAATCATGAACTTGATTATGCTCCAGAAATTGTAAGCGTCTGATAAGACATAATGTTGCTGTGGAAAGTAATCTTATTACCCTACCCTAATTAATCATTTTTGGTTATAGAAAAGATCATTTTTAATTTTTTATTATAATAATACCTGTTCCCTCTTAGTTTAAATTCTAAAATTCTGGCTTTGAACTTTCAAAATTTAACCTACAGATAACATCAACTTTATCTGGGGACTTATTTTATAATTATTACAGATGATAATTGCGCTCTTGCTTGTCTTCTTTTAACCAAGCTTTGTGGGTACAATCTGAGTTATGAGATTCCACTATAAGAATGATCCTCTCATGCAGCAACCAAAAGAGTGATAGGAGGTTCTCTATTATAAGCCATTGTAGCTAATTAGCTCAGAAAAGCATCTTCCTCGATTATGTTCAAGTTTTGTAACTTTATGTACAGCTCTAGTCTCCCATGTTCTAATTGAACCCAGAATGTACTTATTGTCTGAATTTATTTTCTAATTCTGAAAGAAATTCTATTATGAGCTATTTTTCTAAGAGACTATTGCTAATATTTTTGCAGGGTGAAACAAAACCATGGAAGCCTTACACTAATCGGTATCGTGTCCCATACAAGTCAGCAGGGAGTACTGCGCCTTTTTGGTACTCAATCAAGAGAGCTTCGTCGCACATTATAGTCTTATCTTCATATTCTGCATATGGTAAGTAAACCTAGCAAATTCTAAGCCTGTTAATTTGAATAGTCATCTAAACAGGGTAGAACTTTTTTTTTATTTCTAATCAAGTTGTAACTTGGCCCGAAATCCTCTATACAGTATCCCCATTGCTTCAAATTTAAATTTGACACATCATTTTCATATATCTTAGGTAAATATACTCCTCAGTACCAATGGTTGGAGCAGGAACTACCAAAAGTCAACAGGACCGAGACCCCATGGCTGATTGTTTTACTGCACTCCCCATGGTATAATAGCTACAATTACCACTACATGGAAGGAGAGACCATGAGAGTTATGTATGAGCCTTGGTTTGTGCAGCACAAAGTTGATGTGGTATTTGCTGGTCATGTCCATGCCTATGAACGAACTGTAAGTACCCATTGATATGCTATCTTCATAGAATGGAATTGGACCTGTGTCTCTAAACTTAGCTGGTAATCTGTAAGATTTTGAAAGCCAACTTTTACTGTATATATCTTTTAGTTTTTGATAATTTAATGGAAACCCTTTCGAGTAAAAGTTCTCATCTGAAATTATAAACAAATCCTGCTTATGTTTTTCGTTTACCATTCTCCATTAATACTCTGTAACCACGATGTCGTCTGAGATGTTGATTTGAATATGCCACAGGAGCGTGTTTCCAACATTGCATATAACATTGTGAATGGTATTTGTGCTCCCGTGAAAGATGAATCTGCACCTGTGTACATCACCATTGGTGATGGAGGAAATATTGAAGGCTTAGCAACCAAGTAAGTGTATAGTATACTGTATGCATGATACATTTGGTACTTTTTTTAGTGATTCGGTGTATGAAGCAATGAATCTATTTTGTTCTGTTTTCTGGTGCAGTATGACAGAACCACAGCCAGCATACTCGGCTTTTAGAGAGGCCAGCTTTGGTCATGCTACTTTTTCCATCAAGAACAGAACCCATGCTTACTACAGTTGGCACCGTAACGATGATGGATATGCAGTGCAAGCCGACTCTATGTGGTTTTTCAACCGACACTATCATCTTATGGATGATTCTACAAGTGCCCAATCATGATGATAGGATACAAAAAGCATCATGTTGATCTAGAATAAAAATGTAGTTTCTTTTTGTATATGTATTCAATTTATGAATGTGTGAACTATGTCTTTTTGCCTAATTCAACCGGAATGGAATGAGTTAAGAGAATGAAAAACAAATCCCAAATGAACTGGGGAAAATTCCATTAGAGTAAATGCTCCTCCACATATCAGCAAAGTGAAAAAATAGCAGTTTGAGGACATTTTACTTTGTCAACTATTGATTTGGTGATTCTCCTGCTTGCTGCAGATCCCTGCATGGCTGCATCATTTAGATTATGTTCCTATCAAAGTATCAACCTTGAAGAAATTGAAAATTACCATATTTTATACCAGAAAGCATATTTTTCAGCACATCACCTTAAACCCTAAACTCAATACCAGCTTTCA
The DNA here is from genome assembly GCF_933775445.1 of Argentina anserina. NCBI lineage: Eukaryota > Viridiplantae > Streptophyta > Magnoliopsida > Rosales > Rosaceae > Argentina > Argentina anserina. The sequence goes on along the minus strand of NC_065873.1, from coordinate 7,262,685 downwards.
AACTCTTTTTACAACCTTTATCTGTGGATGACTCGAATCTAGTTCAGCATTGTTTTCCAAAACAGCGAAATGATATTCCAGGCAATCCGAAACGCTTTTCAATAGCAGTTGACAAGAACAGTCGAGATGTTTCCAATGAAGCATGGCAGGGCAAAGTTCTTTTAGCAAAGAGCAAATGGAAGTGGAAGTCTCCATCTTTTTAGATTGGGACATTCAACAAACTATCTCAAGACTTTTTTTGGGGATATTACATGCATTTTCAGCACAAATGAAGGAAAAAGCAATCCAATTTCAACTGAGAAATAGCAACTACATTACGGCCATCAAATGCATTTCCTCACAACCATGGTTACATTGGTTACAATGTTGGCTAGCAACTTCATCATTACAAGATGCGAATCGAACTAGTTGATTATGGCCGACACATCCGAGTCCCAAATGACTTGGATAGAGTTGAATCTCCCTCACTGGCTGCTAGTGCAAGGATGATGACAACGGTGTCGAAGTCCTTTCATTCTACACAAGTAGATATTTTGTGATTCTGGGTATGTAATTTATAGAAACAAGCAACAGCAAGAAGGCAGATGTGGCGGATGAGTAGATGTTCACTCATTTTGGTTACATAATTTCTCAGGAAATTAGAGCCTAGCAACGTTGTAAGTTTCCAGTATCAGTTGAGTCAAATGCAAGCAATAGCAAGAGAATGATTCGATTAGAATCACTGTGAGAAATCAAAAGAGCACCAACTGCTTACCAAAAAACAGTCAGTACAGCTATTGATCCATGATCAGAGTTTAGTGAAGTGCCCTAAACATTCAACTTGTGAAGCTGATGCGTATTCCCAGTAAAGGTCATAATTCTAACTAATAGTCATATCACTAATATGTATGATTTAGTCATAAGCCATGGGTGCCATACTCTAACAGAGTTAGAACAAATTAATGCCCTTTTGCTTTGCTCAGACATGGGAAGAAACTTTCCTACAAGGTCATATTTGGTGGTTAAAATTGTTAGTGGCTTGAAACACCTGCCAACATGTAAGGCCTTCAATCTTGCTCATCTCATTACCAAGTGTAGCTTCCATTTGAGGTGTGGCCTTATCATCATTTGTCTACAAACATGACATAACAAACTAAAATGAATTAGCTGATTAATTATTATGTGAATTAATAAAAGGTATAATTTAACACCTACCAAACAGAATATCATGGATCAAAGTATTGATATACAATCACAAATTAACAGCAAAGAAAACAAATTAATGACATGTTCATTGACAAAAACAAAAACATATCCCAATAAAAATACATGTGCACTTTTTTTTTCCAATTAATACACGCTCAACTGTTTACAAAAAACAACTATAACAGCTTGGTGCCATTCTTAAACAGCATATTAAGAATTTACATGTAACTTTTAATATGGTGAACATATCCCAATATTATAACCCAATCCCAAATTCATACATACCCAACAGAAGCACACACAAAAAAAAAATCCGAACCTCCAAAACCCACAACTAGGTAACAAAATAAGTACTTGCATCCTATATTCCATATCGGTCAGTTTACATAAGAAAACTCAACAAAGTTTCAGTGAAAGTAAGTCTGAAGGTTTTTGTTAGTTTATGTTTCTATTATTGTTTTTCTGCTGTTGTTATATTGCTCTAGTAGTATCGTACAGGTGTTTGAACAAATTTTTATGGTGGACTGCCTGTGTATTATAAAGAGAAAGAAAGATATAAAGATAGAAAGAAAGAGTAATGTTAGAACCTTTTCTTGTAGTGCTTGTTCAAATTTGGTAACCTTTGTGTGTGAGGTTGAGAGATCATTCCTTAGGGTCACCACACAGTTCTCAAAACTAGCAGAGGCTCTACGCTTGTAAACAAGAGTAATGCCATTTATCTACATGGCATAACCGAAGAATAATAATGACAATTAGGACATCATAGTATCCACAGCTAAAAATAAGAAATTCAGAACTACACTAAGGAAAAACATAGATATATTTCAATTGTTTATGATCATGTATAAGTTTATGACAGCTTACCGAAGTTGTTAATCAGATGTTACTATTCCTATTCAACAGGCGGTTCTAATTTTCTAAGGGACCCAATAGAATAGCTCATTCTCATCCTATGAATAATCTGGATAGACACACTTTTAATTCTTAAACATGATACTGAAAGCATACTGTTATATGGTACACGAATTCACGGAATAATTAGCACCAAAAGAAAGCTGAATACTTTTTACTACAAACAGTAAGTTGAATACTAGTTGAGTACATCATATCCCCTCCAGTGCGATCTCTGATTTATAGGGTTATGCCACAACTTAAAAAAAGAAAATGCAAAGACATATATCAAGATGTACGTTGGATTGAATGATATGTACATGGGATTAATTGATTACATACTAATTTAACAAACATAACAAAATCCAATAGATTATGACGAGATTTAAAGCACAAAACAGTAGAAACTGGAAGCACATACAGTTACTCAATCAAGAGAATAGGATAAACCAAATGAAAGACCAAAGAAAAAATTACTGATTGATTGAGTGCAGTCGTGCTAATAGTACCTTTTGTTGTACCTATGATTCAACTGTTGCAACAGCTAAGTGATCATACCTCACAGCGACCACCTGATCTTCACCACCACTAATTGGGATTGAGGCTATACGGTCATAAGCAACAGCAATGTCCAAACTAGAAACCCCCCATTTTCTTCAATCCACTTTACCAACTTAATTTCCTCCTTTTTCCCCCATGCAGCAATAGGAGTCAATGATCTATTTACAAACGTTATTCCATGAACAGAAAGATCAAAATAAAACAGTTTCAAGAATAGTACACACCCGCTGACACATGTTGTATTTTTCTTCTTAAATGTACCAAGGCTTTCAACTAGAAAACTGAATGAAAATGTCGCCCAATTTTTTTAACTTTATACCATTGATGTCCCTTAGTGGATACAGATACTTTTCAGTCAAATCACCTGAAGGACAAAGCCAGGTGGCCAACGCAAATAGAACAAACCTGACTCTAAAGGTGTCATCTGCATTCTTCATCTCTTTCAACTTTGCCGCCATTTCATTCATATTACTGAGTCGATATATGTTGTTCCCAATGTGGATTTTTCTTGGTTCCTGTATGTCAGCTTTTGAGCCATGGATTTGAACCTCATGTCCTCCATCTTTGACCCCCATTATGTTCTCAAAGTCGGTCAGACCAAGCTTGAATCTCTTGCCATGTACTACAATGGAACACTGGCTATGATCAAATCTATCAATCAACCAACCACACAAACCTAGCTGCAGTTGCTCACACTGGAGCTGCAAAAACATCCCAAAACCCATTTCTTCTACCGCAATTTTTTTTCTCATCTGAAAATCTCGAAACATCTTTAAACAGCTTTGGACGACACCGCAAGATTCCAGGTTTTACCCCACCAAACTTATATTCTACATTGTGCTTACCAACTCTAACTACAGATGGATTTGCAACAACATAGTTTCTCCTCTTGCTGGGTTTCATAGACCTGAATTGTTTACCAACCTCTTTCCCCTACTGAACCACATATGAATGGAACTAAACAACACACTCCAGCAAGAAATCCCCTAAACAAAATAACTCATAACACATTAGAAAAGAGCTCACCATCACATCCACAACATGTTTTGCTGTTTCTATTCAGCATTTCACATTTCAAATATGTAAACATAATAATTGATCAATTTGACTGACAACTTGCCAAAAACACAAAACAAGACAAAACAAAGAGTCATTTCTAGCCAAAACCAATGTATGTAAACTAACAAAAGGCTAAAGCGAATCGGTGTTTCATACACTTGATGCTGTTTCTGAAGCTAAATAAACAAACTGGGGTATTTCGTTATTACAAACCTGAGAAATTAATAATGCAAGTAAAGAAGAGATTTTTGAAACTAACATACCTCCAAATCTATCGAGTGCAGCTTGACGGAAAAGAGGAGGAGAAACCCAACAGTGATCGAGTGGAACAAGTTTGAGTTTGGGTGATTTTTCTGCTACACTTCGATAACCTTTGCACACACTCACTGACGCAGCTCCCCCTCTAAATATTATCTTCTTTTACTTCTTTCGTTTATAACTTTATATACAAACGATTACTTACCGTAGTTACATTTTTTTAACTCTTTTGGATGATCTGTATTTTCTATTTCTGGGTTCAAAATTTGTATGGTAAAAACGTATCATAGAGCTGTACCGGACTGTATTATTCGGTTTAATGACGGTAAATTCAACTCATAACAATAATATATCAGTTGTTGTATTTGATTAAAAAAACAGGGTTGTACTTGAACTAGTGTATATATTGTATACCATTGAGATTTTGTAAAAATATTTAGCTCTCGATCACACTTGGCTAAATAAATTAAACGAACACTTACGATAAATGCATGAACATAATTCGTCCTTATTACCACATATTTGCAATAGCAATATCCATAGTCGAGATTTGTGAGGCAGCTACTGCTAACCAAGATATAGATGAAAATGATGGTGGTTGCGAATCGAACATTACATAATATTATTAATCGAATCAAGAATTTACATATTAATTTCACAAATTTTCCGTACGCATATCTTAATATCTTGTACATGTTCTAGATATCAAATTATCGATGCATTGAGAATTAGGTCTAGCTTCACTTTTTGAGATCGATTAAATCTAGTCAAATGTTTTCTTTAGCATGTATTCTTTGAAAGTTTGCATGAAATTTCATTTCAGTAAAACCCAAGCATTGTATATCCATTGAAAAGTTTGAACCATATTTTTTTGTTTAAAAAGGAAACTGGTAAAAAAAATGCATGGAGTGGAGTTGAGGAGAATGTTATTTCATTAAAGAGGCTTGGTAATGTAGTACAAGAAACTGAAGTAAATATATGGCAATGTAAATTTGTAATTGATAGTGAATATTCATCCAATACTAAGCTACAAGATCACTGATGAGAGCTTCCAAACCTTGTTTAATTTATCTCGTTTCATTCAAACACACGTCACTTTCATTCACCTATGAGGATGACCTATGAATTTGTTCAAGATATGAAAACATTGTTTGATCCATTTTTCTTTTGCAGCAATAATTGGAGAACGATTTCGGCTTGAACAGCGCAAAATTTGTGCACTTTGTAGTAACTCTTCATTAGTTTCATCCTAAACCCCTTACTTCATTGTCATTGCCCATCTGCTAATCTGGTCTTCTTTTAGGCATTTCTGATGTTCCCTGGCAAACTTTGCCTTGCCTTCTTTAATTTTGGTGAGTTCTTCTATTCAAAACGGCTCCATGCTCGATGACTTTGAGAGAGGCATATACCTCCACAAATGGCTTTGCATAGCAATTGACATGGTTTTGCTGCAAACATTCCAATTCGCTATGATTTACTATTCCAAAACTGTACGTGGAGTTTAATCATACAAGAGATTATGTATATGATGATCCGGTTGAATTTACATTACCGAAATAATATTATTGTAGGGACTAGAAAGCCTTCTCTCTTAGCGACTTATCATTCAGAACACAATTAAACTGCCAGCTTCTTCCACCAGAAAAAAAGGTTGAAGCAATAGCATGAGAAGCATTCCTCATTCCATTTATTATCCTTGAGATAACATCGTATTACGACAAAAACCTTATATCATAAGTTAATCTATGCCAAATCCTAAAGAGTATTTTTCACCAACAGTCCCTCAACTATGGTGTACCTACCAATGTGATACCTCAATTCTTAATCGTACCAATGTGATACTCAGACTCTAGTATTGCTATCATTGAAGTACTTCCGTCAGTTTTTTTTCAACTTCTCCATCATCTTGGTGACGTGGCAAGTACGTGAGGCCCACAAAGAGAGTTAAAAGACAAAATTAACCCCATCTGAGAGAAACAATATTTTTTCGGCCCTTTACCTTGAGAAAGACACTCAACAATTCCAATTTTGGCGCCAATTTTCCCTCCATACTCCTTAATTTGTGTCTCTTATCTAAACTAAAGAACTATCGCCAACCAGTCGACCACAATCTGATAAAACCTAGATCAATCTCATTTTCTATTTTTACCCTAGCACTTGTTAAACTAACAGAATAAATATAGAAATTTATATGGAACATCTCATTTCCACAATCTCATAAGAATATAGAAACACATAACTTAACGAAATTCAAATACATGACTTAGTTTAACAAGTGCTAGGGTAAAAATAGAAAATGAGATTGATCTAGGTTTTATCAGATTATGGTCGACTGGTTGGCGGTAGTTCTTTAGTTTAGATAAGAGACACAAATTAAGGAGTATGGAGGGAAAATTGGCGCCAAAATTGGAATTGTTGGGTGTCTTTCTCAAGGTAAAGGGCCGGAAAAATATTGTTTCTCTCAGATGGGGTTAATTTTGTCTTTTAACCCTCTTTGTGGGTCTCACGTACTTGCCACGTCACCAAGATGATGGAGAAGTTGAAAAAAAACTGACGGAAGTACTTCAATGATAGCAATACTAGAGTCTGGGTATCACATTGGTACGATTAAGAGTTGAAGTATCACATTGGTAGGTACACCATAGTTGAGGGACTGTTGGTGAAAAATACTCAATCCTAAATGAACAAACTGATTTTCTCCTTTAGTCTATAGATGAACAAGAGGCTGTCTCGTTTTCTTCAGTTAAAAATAGACTAGGTTTGGTTGGGGCTGGCAACCGGCCAACGCTATCAATCTTATCCTTCATTTTTGGTGGAAGTCTAGCTGCTCTTGGCAATAATCTGCCCTTCCTTTCAAGCCACTCAGGTGTAAGCAAAGCTCGAAAGCCTACTTATTGCAATACGCTCTTCTGACAGAACCTCCTGCAGCTTCAACAGCCTCCTTTGCCCTTAGGATGGCATGTGATACCTGTAAATGTCATTTCTCAGTTCAGTTTGAGATGTGTATATGCAGAAAAGAGTTTAGGTGCTTTACATGCAACTAATAAGAACAAGATCATGTGCACACGTATGCAATAATTAAGTTGATTAATAACATTCAAGCAACAACTTAGACTGACTAGAATCAATCAAGACTTTTAGACATTTAGGTATCTTATATTCAATGGAACCTGAAGTATGAATCAATAATCACTCCAACTATAGTTATAGACTACACTGGAATCATCATTCCATTGGATCAACAGTAAAATGGCAATATACAGAATTTAACCTTAGTCCAAAGTTCAGCATTGAAGAGGCGATTCACTCCCAAGCCAACAAGATAATACACAGTTTTAAAGAGAATGCAGCACTTTGAAAACAGAAACAGTGAAGAGGCAAGCGAAAACTCTGTCCCAGCCACATTATACATAGGTCCTTGTTTTGGTCTGAACTCTGAAGTATATAGGCCATTAATATAGAAAGAACAGGTGATCGAGTACATACCATTTTCAGCACCACGTCCCATTAAGATCACTCCATCTTTTATCTGCTTCCCTATTGCCCCTGTATGCTATAGTACTGCTGATTACCTGATTGCAGTCAGTCTACAAATGAAATGGCATTGTCCACGAATGAATATACTGTACCTTGAGAGTCTTCAGTGATATCAGAAAATGAAAGGAGGTGACAGTCGTGACACAATTAAATTCCCTTACTCAAATATAAAAAAATTCTTATTTTATTGCATTGGTAGGAAACTAAAAATAAAAATGTTTTACCATGCATTTAGTCCGTTTCCTAAATAATAATCTTCAAACAATTACTGCCGGATCCAAGAAGCAAGAACAATAACTTTGTCTTATTAAACCCAACCATCATAATCATAATTATACCCTGTAAAAATTAAAGGAGCTGCCAGGGCCACTACAGGTCATCTACTAGCTCCGCCACTGGATTAAGCAATGGTTAAATGCCTTCTGATGCAAAAGGCAACAGGATACTGTACTATCGTATCTATAAACATAAAAAAACACACACACATCTTTACATCTGTGGATAGTTTAGCTAAGGCATGAAGAGTGCAACAAATATAAGGTACACGCTAGAACCAGAATGCTTTATCTCACCTTCTCCACCTCCAACGCCTCAACAACCTAGCATGACCATACTGCCTCCATAATTTGCATAGGAGGCCAGCATTTTTTCAAGTTTATATTTCTGAACTATTTGTTGAGGAATTTCTGCATTTCCTGGGTTAATTTTGCTTTACTTTTTGGTCTATACTTGCGTTTATTGATCCTTTTTGGTGATTTTTCAGATTTTGCATAGGAAACCTTCTGAATTTGAGAATTTGGTAATGATTTCCATTGCACCAGAAGATTTTGGTATGATTCCTAGAGCCATATTGGTTACTCGTCTTGGTAGAGTGTGGTTCTTTCTATCTTCTCTACTTCTTAATCATTTATCATCTGGGTTGGTCCTTAGTACCACAACATCAAACACAGATCAACCTCACCTTGTTCAAGTACCCACAATTACCCTCAGTAACAAACAACCCCAGGGTGGTCTCATAGGTATCATGGGTTTGCATAATTCCAGTGTTCGACTATTAATTATGAGGCACAGGCCTACTCATATACACAGAAGAAGTGAAGAACCATGGCATTTGACATAGTACATGTTTAGTCAGTATCCCAATAGCATATCCTATGAACTTCTACACCTACAAAATGAATATAACTAGCCAACAATACTCATGTAATTATCACAAAACCTAAGATAGACCCATAATAAATAGTTCAAATCGCCTTGAAAAAAAGAAGAGAGAACACTGATTCACTGGTGCTAAAGAAATCCAGTATAAAAGTTGAATTCTTGCCAGTAAACATTTCAAACTACACGATCAAATTCTGATGAATAAAAACCTTGCCAACATTCCCAATACTTGCCTCAGCTCAATTCCAAACACTCGCAAGTCGTAACTAAAATTACGAAACTATCCTTACCAATCACTTGAACTCAAAACTCGGCACCGGAGGCGCATCAAAGCTCTCCAGAACCTTCGTCTCGCTCCCGCTGCTCGTTGCAGCCTCAGGCTCTTTCTTCCCAAACAACCCTCCCAACCACGAGTTGACCCCAGAGCTTCCTTCCGCCTCCGCCGCCTCACCCATCGGCGGCGGCATCCCCGGCATTCCGGCCATTTGCGCCGCCACCGCAGCCTCCTCCATCGCAGAGTTCTGCTGATGCTCCATGAACTTGTTCAGCATGATCCCGGCGCCTTCGATCAGCGCCAGCAGCACTCCTCCCATGGCGGCCGACCTCGCCGACGCGCCCATCCCCTGCCGCATCGCGAGGAAGCCTCCGGTGGCCGCGCCGGAGATGATCGAGTTCCAGGGGTCCTCTTTCTGCCGCAGGTACACCATCGTGCAGTCGAAGGTCGAGAACAGGCCGCCCCACACGGCGAAGCTTCCGCCGACCCGCGGCGAGTTCATCCGGACGGCTTGCGCGCCGCCGGCGAGACGCGTCCCGCTCGGCGAGTTGTAGATCCCTTTCATAAAGTGCCACGCGCCTCCTCCCACGGCGCCCATGCCGAACGCGCCGCCGACGTCGTCGAGGATTCGGTCCGGGCACGGCTCCCGTGAGGTTTCCGGAGTTCCCATCTCTCTCAATTTTCTTAGGGTTCGAAACTTCGAATAGACAAGAGACTGAGAGAGGAGGAAGAACCTATATAATATTGTATAGACGAAAATACCCTTTATTGTTATGGTGGATTTGCGGCGGTGTTTGCTCAGTACAAAAAGGGTATATATGTCACTTACCAAATTAGCCCTTTTTAACCTTCAACGGCGTCGTTTTAGACCAGTCTCTCTCCTTCTCCTTCATTCTTCTTGGTTTTAGTTTCAGAAGGGAGCAGCTGAGGGATACTAGATAAGGTACCCAGTAATCAAAAGCTTTAATTTTTTTTTTTAATTTCTGGTTCAAGTTTTGTTCTTTTTTGGATTCAGATATCTAGTTTTGAGGTTTGGAGCTATTCAACTTTTCTAGGGTGTTGTTAGTTGCTAGTTACTATTATCCCAGATTTTTAATCACCCAATGTATGCTACTAGTTTGACAAAGGGTCAAGCATTTCCATTGGCTCTTAGGGTGTGCTCAAAACCCAGAAGCTTCAACACCTCAAAGGTTCAGTCTTTACAGATTGGTGCTCACCCAAAACAATCACTAAACCCTTTGGTTGATTTTGAGGGAGGTTCTAGTTATAGGGTTGTAGGAAATGGAAGTGTTGCGAAACCCAGAGGTTGTAGTGGGTTCAGGGTTAGAAGTGGTGCACAGAATAGTTGGGTGGTGGTGAGAGGTAGAGGCTTTTCGAGTTGGTCTAGTGAGAAGAGTAATGGGGGGAGTAGTAGTGGAAGTAGACTGCCGTGGTTGGCAGCTAAGGAAGCCAAGAGGTTGGAGCAGCGAGCATCGGCGACGAAAGTACCTCTTTCCTCTTGGGGGGAGTCTGCTAAGAGGTTGGAGAAGGAGAGAAATGACGGTTCTTCTGGGGAAGAGGAGATGAATTTGGGTAGGAGTAGAGGTGGAGACCCCCGTGGCAAGTTGTCTTGGGACAAATCAGTGAAAAGGGTAGAGGAAGAACGAAAGCCAAAGACCGAGCGTTCTTCTTGGGAGGTGTCAGCAGGAGCTTTTGTTGGGAATGGTGGTCTGTCGGAAAAGAGGAGTGCAGAAAGAAGAAATGGAATGGTGAGGGATAGGCGAGGTGGGTATGGTGTGAGGGATAGGCGAAGTGCGTACAGTGTGAGGGATAGAAGACAGGAGGAGGTCAATTCAGAAGGAGATGAGTACAATGTAAGGGATAGGCAAGGTGGGTATGGTGTGAGGGATAGGCAAGGTGGGTATGGTGTGAGGGATAGGCAAAGTGAGTGTGTGAGGGATAAAAGACAGGAGGAAGCCAATTCAGAAGGAGGTGAGTACAGTGTGACGGATAGGCGAGGTGGGTATGGTGTGAGGGATAGGCGAAGTGAATACAGTGTGAGGGATAGAAAACAGGAGGAAGCCAATTCAGAAGGAAGTGGAGAGGAAGAAGAAATGGAAGTTGGTGATGATCCAAGGTGGGATCAGATTAAGAACAGGTTTAGGAGAATGGAAGACGAGAAATCTGAGAAACCTGAGTATCGGAGGTGGGATAGGCAGGAAAATTGGGGTAGAAAGACATGGCAAGAGGCTAGTGAATCGTCGGTGCCTAGATTGGTTGGCCAAGGTGTTTATGGTGTTGGTCCGGTTTTGGCTGCTTTGTCAGCTGGGAGAAGAGAATTTTATACGTTGTATGTTCAAGAAGGGTTGGATTTGAGCAATAATAATAGGAAGAAGAAGGATAAGAAGGGGTTTGAGAGAGTTTTGAGGATGGCTGAAAATTTTGGGGTGAACATAAAGGAATTGCGCAAGCATGATCTTAATATGGCTGCTGATAATCGCCCCCATCAAGGTCTGCTTTTGGATGCTTCTCCATTGGAGATGGTCAAAATTAAGGAGTTGGACCCGGTTTCAGTCGAAGAAAATAAAAGTTCTCTCTGGGTAGCTCTGGACGAGGTTACGGATCCTCAAAATTTGGGGGCCATCATCAGGTCCTCTTACTACTTTGGAGCTGCAGGGGTGGTGTTATGTGCAAAGAATTCTGCTCCACTGAGTGGTGTTGTGAGTAAAGCAAGTGCAGGGTCACTTGAGTTAATGGAGTTGCGATATTGCAAGAACATGATGCAGTTTCTAACATCCTCTGCTGAAAATGGTTGGCGGGTTCTTGGTGGTTCTGTTTCTAGCAAAGCTGTTCCTTTGAACGAGATAGTACCTAGTGAACCAACCGTTCTTGTTCTGGGTAGTGAGGGCACTGGCTTGAGGCCATTGGTGGAAAGATCTTGCACTCAGTTAATTAGAATCCCTGGGAATATTCCTGTGGATATAACTGTTGGTGGAGTTGACGATAGCAAATCCATGGAAGTGGATCAAGTGTTCTCTGCTGAAGAGTTCCGGTCGTTTTTGGCTGTGGAGAGCTTAAATGTCAGTGTTGCAGCTGGCGTGCTTCTTCATCACTTGGTGGGGAACAATGAGAAGAGTGAAGTTCATGTGGTTGCTGAGCAGAATAACGGACTAGATTGAGACTGTACACTCATTTATTGATGTTGTTAACTAGATTAAGCTATTGTATTTGCTATTTGCATCTTTTAGAGCTTTATCTAGAATTGGGAGTAGGTTTACAATATAAGTTTTGTTCTCAACTCTTGTTTGAAAACTTGTACCTGCAATTTTGGGGTTAAGAAGATTGTCAGAAAGACTGTAAACTTTGTACTGATTTTTTTTTTGAATGGTTGGTACCATCATCTCATCTTTTCTGTACCACATTCTGCTGAAGCCTAACTACTATCTTATGCATTTGGCATGTCTTGAAGGATTTGAACTATGGTAATTATCATGTTGCTTATAATATGGTTGCTCAGGTCTTTACCACAAAACTTTGGTAGCTCATGATTTCTAGAATGTTGTTAATGAATGTGATTTAGAAGTATACACCATTTGTGCTTGCTGATGATGTGCTTAATGCTACTAATGACAATTTGAGTTTCTCAATGCATCAAGAGCCTTGCTCGTTACGTTTCTCTATTGTTGAGGAACATCTTGTCAGTTCTCTTTTGTTCATAGGGAAGGAAATGGATTCTATACACCTTCTTTATTTCTGGTGTTTGGACACCTGCCACTGTTATTTTGACACGTGGTTCCTCACTATTAAAAAATGACATCATTTTCCTCTTATACCCTCCTCTTTCCCTCAATGTATTCCCTTAATTTATATTGTTCTTCTATTTGCATCAATTCGGCGCCGGGGTGAACATCTAGCTCTACACTCCTTCTCACTCGCTGTTCACCTCCCAAAGCACTATGAACAGATTCAGATACTCTTCCCACAATTATCACAACCCAAATCACCACCCCGTCCTCCCACTTTGCCTCCCCAAACCTTAGTTTCACTCGAGCCCTCTTTCATTGATTTCTCGAATTCGGCGCCGGGACAACCATTAAATCCAGCGTTCTTCCGAGCAAAGTCTGACGCTATACTTTGTCAATTCACCAATTTTGAGGCGATGAACTGCATTCTGATTTCGTCATAAAATCAAATCTGCAATTTGTCTCCGTACCATGACGATTGAAGTAGGTGGTTTGGAAAGTTTCAAACAAAGATGGAGGCGGCCATTGTGGTCGGAAATTAGTTCTGGTAAATGATAGATGATTGTGCTGGGTCTAAGGATTAAAGAGAGAGATAAATAAAAAAGAGAGAGAGGCTATAAATGGAAAACTGAAATAAAGCATTAATTTGATATAAAAGTACAAAACACGTGTCAATCTGAGAATTAAACTTGTGCTAGTGTCCACACACTGATGGAGCACCGAATAGGCTCCCCATAAGGAAATAAATTTCTTAGCCATGTGCACGCTTATTATTCTCTGAGGAGGTGTTGGGACGTTTAATTTCGCCATCGGTACCCAAACTATTGTGGCAAGGTCAATGTAGTACCCCAACTCTGAGTTGTACCAATGTAGTACCCAAACTTGTAATTCACTATCAACGAAGGGACTGAGCTCATTTTCCGTTACGGTTTCGTTATCTCAGTCACGTGTCTCGCACGTGACTACAAAAAAAAATTCAACATTGGTACCCAAACTCTTGTGGCAAGATCAATGTAGTACCCCAACTTTGAGTTGTACCAATGTAGTACCCAAACTCATTTTTCTCTATCAACGAGGGGTCTGAAGCCAATTTCTATCACAACTCCATCTTCTAGGTCACGTGTCATACTTCTTGTCTCTTCAATCACGATGATGAATTCTCCCAGCTTGGCAGCTCCGCCTTGAGCCATAACATTGTCTCCCTCACATCCTCCACCTACGACCTTCTCTCCCTCCACATACGACATTCGAGGCATGTAAAGCGGTGCGGTCGGCGGTCGAGAATCTCATAGTGAAGGTCTGCGATCGTGACGTGTCGATGGATCAGGGGTTCCAAGGAGAGGTGGAGGAGCTCGAAGATGGTGTTGGTGGTGAAGGAGAAGGCGGTGGGGATGAGAGGAGGTGGAGCTCCTCGATGCCACACTGTGGCGGTGAGGTGTCCGGAGCATAATGAGAATTGGTTGGTGTTTTGCCCAATTTGTAAGTTGTTTCTTAATTCTAAATATTTACTGTAAGAGTTTCTTATTTATGGCCTTAGAACCCACATAGAGTTATTTAGGTAAATACCCTTTTTATTTTGATCCATAAGACGAAACTGTGACGTAAATTGGCCTCAGACCCCTCATTGATAGCGAAAAACGAGGTTGGGTACTACATTGATACAACTCAGAGTTTGGGTACTACGTTGACCTTGCCACAAGAGTTTAGGTACCGATGTTGAATTTGTTTTGTGGTCACGTGCATGACACGTGACCGAGATAACGGCGCCGTAATGGAAATTAGGCTCAGACCCTTCGTTGATAGCGAATTACAAGTTTGGGTACTACATTGGTACAACTCAGAGTTGGGGTACTATATTAACCTTACCACAATAGTTTAGGTACCGATGGTGAACTTTTTTCTTTTTATATGCATGTTTTGTAAAATGGAGTAGACGGAGATCAATTAGAAAATGTTAGTTCTAAAAAAAACACAAAAAGGTCTTGAATTTAAATAGTAGAAAAAAAGAAAAGGCAAAGTCAACGTCAAAGCTGTCACTCTTTTAGTTTTAGACTTTAGTTAAGGCAGAGAGACAAGTAGCCAAAAAAAAAAAAAAAGTCCTTTGCGAATTCAGATGGCGGAGAAAAATGGCGGTGGCGATCCGGAAGACGAAGAGAAAGACAAAGACGACGGTGGCGCTGACGGCGGTGCTTCACCGGCCGACGACGACGAGAACAACATCAACAACAGCAAGGAGGAGAAGAAGAAGGAGAATCCGCATTCAGATCCGGAGCTGCAAATGTGCTTGCTCCAACCTTGCCCCGCAGACTCCGATTCCGACTACATCGGCATTCGCCGCCTTCTCCTCTCCCGCAAGTCGCAGTCCTCCATTCACCGCCGCCTCGTAAGCTTCTTTCATCTCAATCCCTTCCTCCACTCTCTCTCTCTCCTAATTTGAGCCCCAGAGTTGTTCTTGTTGTTGTTGTTCAAGGATTGGAGATGCAACGGCAAGGGGTACGTGGCGTACCGGAACTACATTCGGCGGCCGAGGAATTGGGAGAAGGATAGTCTCCGGACTCCGAGCCTCCAGACCACTCCGGGGAACAGGTACAACAGTCTTTCAATCGGAATTCATATCAATTTCTGATCACTAGTTTTTGATTATAGTCAGTGCTTTGAATTGTGTTCAATTTCGTATTGCTGACGTCAGGCTGATTGATGCATCAGCGGGCGATGGATTCAGCCTCCGAGTCCACTGTCGATTTTGCACGACGTCGAGAGCTGGACTCCTGCTGGCAGGGTATGTTGCAATGCCGCCTACGCCTCGGTTGAGGAGGACTTTATTTATTTGAGATAATCAGTTGTACCTCTGTCTTGTTTTGCAGGATTTGTATAGTCCCAGTATTCTTTCGTCTCGTAGAAGTGTTAGCTCTGCTACTAGTGATACTACTGACCGCCCACGTCGGCGGGGTGAACAACCTGCATATTCGTTTGTAGGAATGCATTGCATCTTCGACCAGTGCAGAGCCTCTGGTATTTTTTTTTTACACTAAGAAGATAAGTGTAAATGTATGTTTGTTTTTGTTTTATAAGTTTTTCTGAGGATGAGCATCATTGGTTGCTATGTGCAGTGACTGTTTTGAAGTTTGGGCACATGAGCTCAGATCTGCTTGCGTATGGAGCATCGGATGGAACTCTGACAGTATGCACTGTCTCGGATCCTCCTTCAATTCTCAAGCATTTGAATGGTCACTCCAAAGATGTTACAGGTTGGATCAACTGGTATTGTTACTATTATTTTTTTCTCTTGCTTTTGTATCTCTCTCTCTCTCTCTCTCTCTATATATATATATATATATATATATATATCTGTTTTTAGGTTTGCTGCCTCCGCTATAGGTATATCAGTATGGCCCAAAATTAGTTGTGGTATATAGATAGGTAAGTAGTACTAGGAAGTGCTAGGCTGTTTCAGTTGTTACAAGTGAACATTCTAGAATGGTTGCAGTTGTTGTTTTTAATTTATTTCATACTTGGCTAAATAAATCAACTTGTATTAATAGGTCATCAGAAAACATTACTCGTGTTCACAGCAGTTCAAATGATTGAACATTAAGTCCATTATTCTGTAGTGGATGCATATTTCTTTAGTAAGGTATTGGTTCCAGCATCATCATCTGCACTTGGTTATGGTGACCAATGCTATTTCCCCAGCAGATTCTAGATAAAATATGAGTAAATCAGTTGGGATCCTGAGTGGAAACAGAACCTATAATGATGATGTTGGGAGATGTAATAATTCAAGTCTTAGTCTTTCCAATTTTTTTCTTTGCATAGGTCCTTGTTCTAAACATCATGTTTTTGTTTATTTTCAGACTTTGATTTCTCGTCAAACAATCAGTACATTACATCCTCTTCAGTGGATAAAACGGTCAGAGTGTGGGAAATCTCAAAAGGCGTATGCATACGAGTAATATATGGAGTTTCTCCACAACTTTGTATTCGTTTTCACCCTGTAAGTGTACACAAACATTAAGAATATCTAGCTCCTCTGAGAGGTTGCTATCCTTTTCCATGATAGATAATTTAATAAATATACATGCTTGCAAATGTTTTGTGTATCATCATCATTTATGCAATTTGTTTTAGGGCCCCTTGTTTTATTTAGCCTAAGTTGTCAACAAGCGTTGTTGTCTTTTTTTCTTTTCTTTTTCCTCCATTGGACTCGAATGCACCATGTTTGCAATCAAGTGCTGTTTTTCATATATACAATCATCTACTAATGCCTTTTCCATTTCACTTTCAGTGGATGTTTATAATGGGAGTTTGTTTACTGTTATGTATATATTTATCATGATTCTGTACTGCAATTTTAACACCTATGTTTTTTCTTTATCTTCTTTGTGCAGGTAAATAACAACTTCCTTTCAGTTGGCAACGCAGACAAAGAAATAACGGTAAGGGTTACAAAACTAGGCCTTTTATTTTTTAGAAGTAGCCTAGGCTTGTTGTTTCCTGGTTATTTGTGGCCTCAGATTTTCTTGCATATTGCAGCTCATAATATCATTTTCAGACTATACATATGGATTTAAATAAGTTTGCTTAACCCCTTTAATTGGACTAGATATTTGTTAATTTTGGGATTTTAATATATGATGTGGTGAGAGCCTGAAGCACCTACTTTACTGGTGCATCAAACAAAGGAACTTGTACCACGAGGTGAATTGGATGACATAGATATAGTTATGATAACTAACCCAGTTGGCCACTACAGAGTTTTACCACATCCAAACCCCCTTATATATTTTTTAAAAAGAATAAACTTAAAATAATCAAGCCAATCCAAAATCACTTAGCCATCTGGTTACTACCACAATGCTTTTGTATCGTTTCTTTGTGAACGAATTATTATTGTTTAATCACAGTTATGCTTAAATGTTTTAACTTTTGCCCTACTGTTTGAAAGGATAATCTGAAAAATGAATATATGGCACGATTGAAGAGTACATGGAATTTGGAAGCCACAAGTAATATAGTTATGAACTTATGAGAACTACATAGATGCTTTGGCTAGCACAAAAGTGATACATAATCCTTTAGTCATCTTGCCTTCATTGTTCTTATCCTGAAGATTATGATGTTGAGTTGGTATTATGTGCTATTGTTCTCATCCTCAGGATCTCAAATAAATGTGTAATTGGATCTGTAATGCTTTAAGCTACAGAGTTTTTAATGTTAATAAACTGATTACAATCTCATGCCCTAAAAAGAAATATGTGTGTGTGTATCAGGTTTCTATTTTCATTTTTTTTAATCCGAATTATGTGAAAATTTCATTTTTTTAATTTCTCTTTCCTGGATATGCATACTTTGATAGATTAGATTTGATTGGTGGTATTTCTTCATTCATATATCAGGTTTTCAATTTCAGTACCGGAAGGATCATTCATAAGATATCGTTTGATAGTCAAGTGACCGCTATGGACCATGCTCACACTGGACAGATCATCTTCTGTGGAGATGGGACGGTGTGTTATTGCCTATATTCATTTGCAGTTTTTTGTTGATGAACTTGCTTAACTTTTATTGATGTAGTCATTTGGTAAATTTGTTGCAGGGGTGTATATATTCTGTCAGCATGAATTCTCACACAGGAGTATTATCCCGCTCTCATCGTCATCGAATTAGCAGCTGGCAGAAATCTCCAGTCACAACTGTGGAGTACCGAAGTTTTTCTTTGTTAGCTCGGGGTCCAGTGTTGCTGACATGTACTCAAGATGGAAGTTTGTCTTTTTTCAGGTTTGGTTGCAGAACTTAACATTTCGTTTAAAAATACTTCAATCTTTTTAATAATTCTGACAAGTTGATTGTTTGTCGTAGTGTTGCGCTGGAAATACAAGGTTATTTGACTCTTCGTTGCTCACTCAAATTAACACCTCGAATATACAATATCCGGGCTTCCTTTTGTCCTCTGCTTTCCCTTGAAAAAGGAGAATATATAGGTTTGTATATCTGTCTTTCTTTTGTTTTTTATCTGTCTAATGAAGCATTTTTTTCCTCTCTGCGTGCCTTTTATGGTTCTTTCTAGAATGTGTTTTATTTTGGTACCTGCATTGTATCATAAGTTGAAGTTTTTCTTCCAAGTGCTTTTTTATTTCAACAATACATGGCTAATCCATACACATCTCCCTGACTTATAATTTCTCTTTTTTGAGGAAAGGGGTGTTTGTATTTTGATATTTTTTTATACCAGTGGCGGGATAAATCTCTACTCATTGGATCTCAATGCCAACTGAGCTTTTGCAGAGTTGGTAGACTAACTATAAACAATAGCTTCTTTAATAATAGCTTTTATATGCTGTGTGTTGGTCACTGTTTGGATGATTGCATCCAAATGCTTTTACTAATTCATCAAGTGGTCGGAAGCAAAATTAAGAGTTTAAATAATATTTTTAGCTACTAGATATAGGTTATGTGGTAAATGTTCAATTCTCAGAGTAACGATATGGTATACAAACGATGAACATTAGACAAGATCTGATACAGTAATCCACTTTATTGGTCTCCCGAATCTTTTTTCCGGGCAATCTTATTTTCTCCTTACCACACAACCAATTACACTTGATGTTTCTTGCTAACATTGTCATGTGTTTTTGATGATATTAGTTGCCGGGAGTGAAGATTCAAATGTCTACTTCTACGACTTAACTCGGCCAAAGCATACTTGTGTAAACAAATTGCAGGTTTGTATTCTTAAGATACAAGATTAGAATACCGTTGTCTGAGATTTGGCCCAAATGACCAAAACATTATGCGACTGCAGGGTCATCGATTTCCTGTTATTGGAGTAGCTTGGAACCATGGAGAGAATTTATTAGCATCATCTGATTTCTATGGTACGGTTATTGTATGGAAGAGATCAAAGGCAGGTTAAAACAAACATATACAGAGATACAAGTTTCAAGTCATACACGCGTTTGCAGGCTCTTTGCTTAATTCTCATTTTTTGCACAAAATCTGTTCATTACACTACAAAGTCCCCATGTATTGATTGTTTACTGTATCAGTAAGGTAAAGAAGATACAGCGAAATTTATAGTAGTGTTGTATCCTTCACCAATTTATTAAATGATATCAAGTCATCAAATCTTTGACATAAACTGTCTACAATAGTTCGCAACAGTTTCATGGACAAGTAGTGCAGTTGAATCGTTTCCAATGCTTCTGCTTTTAGTGTTCCACAGTTAATGGGCTAGAGCTTCCACATAATAATATTACTTCATGTAGGCTGAAACTCGAGTTGAATGTCCTCGTCTATAAGGTAGTTCAGCAAGCATTACAAGAACCTAGTCACTCTATCGCTCGGATTACATTGAAAAAGCACACCTCTAGCACTCAGATTACATTGATTTTCTTGCTGTAAGCTAGAGTTGAATTGACAGAGAAAAGTAGAAGAGGTAGGCTTCAGAATCTCTTAACATAAAAAGTGTCAAACAATTCATTCGTGCATTCTAGTTTGGACATGCCCGTCCCAAGCATCACTCCCAACCTCTGTAATTGGCATCTGAAGCTTAATGGCTTTATATATGTTCGCTAATCAGGTAAGTGCACCCTGCGGGGTACGGGACTATCTAAAGAAACCATTTTCTAGGGAATATTCATGTGCTTTTGGTACAAAATCAAAAACTGATTGAATGGTAGCAATCTTTCCAAACTTCATTACATAATTAAAATCTTGACAGCCGACATAAATTAAGTCGCAACATAAATTAAGTCATCAATATGGCGCGACTACCTCTAAATCTGTCAATCACTGGTCAGATATATTGGGCGAGCAGGGGCGAACGTTGATCTTGCCTACGACTTCAGCAGCTTGAACAAAAGGAGTGGAGTGGAGTGCAGTAATGGGACTTACGTACTGCGCTTGCCTCACATGCTAGCACCAATAGTACTGCTAATTGATGGTGAAACTAGAGTTTCTACGTAAATAGCTGTTGTATACAGGGATCCATGCTTCACGTACCTGAATGTCTTTTCCTTCGGATTAATATAAAGGGCCATTCAAATCCAGAGACATCAAAAGTTCACCATTGTCAGAAATGCATGTCCAACAAAAATAGTTCTCATGCAGAACTCCTGAACGGATATATGTGACTTCAGTCCAGGATTCCTTCACTCCATATTCCTTCATCACCCACATCTTTAAATCACACCCGGCTCTGTGAAACTTGGTTTGAAAGAATATGGCTAAACAGTTACCTAGACTTCCAACATGAGCAGACAATGTAGGTCTGTCTACTGGATCGGAAGAATAGGGGAACACAATCTCATGAAATTTCTCCTCCCCTAAATCAAATGCCACTATTCTTGAAGGACATGTGTTAAGCGGCTCATAGTGCTCAATTAGTACCCAATGTAAAGCTTCGTTAACTAAATTCCCCATAGAATTCACCCTAAAATACTTGTTCAGTACAAGCTTCCTCCACGAACCCGTTTTCAGTGTAAACACAACAAGAAATTCATGTCTCCGACGAACCCAACCACCCAGGATTACCTTGTAATCATCATTAGAGGAATCATAGCCGAATCCAAAATACTTCAAGTGATCAAAATACTTCAAGTCTTTATGAACGATAGCAGGTTGTGGTAATACCCAATGTTTTCAGATGCGAAAGCGAAGGCGAAGGCGACATGGTCAAGCCTCACAAGGCGAGAGCATTGGCGTGCAAAGGCGATTTAAGGCGATCGTCTTTCCAACAAACATTAATTTAATACAATACATTTTCAAATAATATGAATATCCTTCAAAATATATGAATATGTCATTATAAGCATAGCATTCATTCAAAATAAGGTTCTAATCAAATTATAGAATTAATATATAGACTCATACTAAATTAAATGCAAGAGCTACACTTAAATGCGTTCAATCTTCTTGTTCAATCTTCATCGTCATATCCACTCGTCGCATCCAATGTTTTCATTTTCTTCTTAGATTTGGATTTTTCTTTACCTAAAAACAAACACGTACTAGTATCAATATGAATTGATACATATATTCTAGACAAATTGGTATGAAATAGGACTCATTCCATGCACGTTTTTGTTTCAAATGCTTCGACATGCTATATATCTGGAAGTCACATCCGACAGCAGAAATGGGATTAAGATCAGAATTGGAAAACAACTTGACCAGGCGACAGTCCAAGACCTCTTAATACCATCCAGGCAATGATACATTATCGCATTCATCTATAGAAAAAGAAGGTATCATACATATGGAAAGCACTAACAGTAATCTCTACCATGGACAATGTTATCCCTTCAAGAGCTTGGCTATGGAGAAAAACATCCCGAAAAGTTTTTGGTTCATCTCCCATATCACCATCAACATAATAACCTGTCTCAAAAAAAAATTAAAAGCTACTAATAGCCTAATATTACCCCCCTCCCCCCCCCCCAAAAAAAACAAAACTAATCAACCACAATATACCCAAAATGCATATCTCGATCATACATGAAATGAAGAAAGCGGTAATTATGATCAAGGTCTAGAATGCAAGGGGTTTTACCCACCAGCGTAGGTTTCTCAGGGGAATCAGAGTTTTCATTGGAAATAATGTGATCATCACTCGTCCTCATTGAAAATTTGATGTACTTGACTCGTCTTCAACAAGTACTTCACAATTTCCATCTCTTACTGAAATCCCGTAAATCTCATTATGGAAATGGTCTTCAGCTTTGACATTAAGCAAAGGGGCTCAGCTTGTATAGTTCTTGGATTCTCCGAGAGATCTTGAGCAGTACATTGACAGCTTTCAACCTGATGGTCATTTAAACATTTAAACAATGAAGAATGTTGGAAGAAATTTGTTAAGGGTTGTGTGTATATATACAGATGCCAAAACGACGTCGTTTTGGCCCTAGAAAAAAAAATTCAGCATCATCTTCGCCCGCCTCCGCTTTGCCTCCGCTTCGCCTTCGTTCCGCCGCTCGTTCCGTCGCTCTGCTGGTCGCCTTTCCATCGCCTCGCCTGGGTTTGAACCTGCGGTGCTTTTGTTCGTCGCTCCGTCCGAAGGCGCGCACCGGCGACGCCTCGGCGTCGCCTTTGAAAACACTGGTAATACCTGGGATTCTCCGGTACAAGGGTTCCATATCATAGGCGTTGCAGTTTCATAATCAAGGAGTAGACATACCAGGCCATTACAACTTACAAGCACGAATGACCCTGACGTTCCAAACGTCAAACCTTGGTAGATTTATCACTGGAAAATCAAGCTCTCTGTTGGGAATAGTAGCATCATGATCGCTTAAACAGTTCAATAATGCATGGACTCTACGGACTGGAACACCGATTGCGGCTTCACGAGTAGCTTGAAGCTGCTTCGAATTTTGGTGCGGTTGAAGTGCTTCCTGATGAAAAAAGCATCGGCGATCAAGGTCCTCCATGCTTTGCACACATAGCGGAATCAGAGAAGAGATTTGGTGGGAAGCCATAAGAGGATCTCGACTATGAGACAGTCAAAATCAAGAGACTAGGAGGGAGCTAGGCGTTGCTACCGTCAGCGGCTGAGAGCGTCCGACATATTGTGTTTTTACTTCGTGGCCTATGATGCACGAGTACGGGTACAGATACAAAATACGGGTACGGCATGATACGTGATACGTGTTTTTTTTTAAATGTAGTGTTTTAGATACGTTTTTTAAAATTATTTTTAATATATATATAATAGTTTTCAGTTTGGGTTTTTAATCTTTGGGCCTAGAAGCCTAAGGCCTCACCCTTTCCTCTCTCCCTCTTTTCTTCTTCTCCTTTCTTTCTTTTTTCTTCTCTTCTTCCTTCTGCTTCTCTTCTCTCTTCCCGACGCAGCAACACGGCTGCAGTCGTTGACCGGCTGCGCCGCCGCCTTGTAGCCACGTCAAGGCATGCCACCACCACCATTCTCTCTCCCTCGACGAGCTCTACACAACACAGTTCTTGGATGTCGGATTCGAGCCACATTCCGGCGACATCAAATTCAAGACAGCGACGTCGGCGAGCTTCTTGGCGTGTTCTTGGAGCTCCGGCGATCCAATTTCCTTCTCTCTTTGATAATCTCAGTAACTTCTATTCCATTTTCAATCAAAGATACGTATATGTAGCGTATCCGGCTCGTACCCGTATCTAATACAAATATGATACATGCATTCCTCATTTATAACGTATCTATGTATCATAGTTCTGTGGCCACTGCAAAAGGAACTCTAGAGCACTTCCGCAATTTTAATTCAAATGAGTCCAAGTCCAACCAATTATCTAGAGTGAACAACTTTATTAGGAAGCTTTTCTTTATTAACCCAACTATTGGGATGATATTGTGGCTCTGTTTCTCATGATGCCTGATTATGAAAGCATATCCTAGCTCTGTTTCCATGCACCACCCTTTTTCTGTTGGTGCACACTTCTGTGTTCGAATATATATATATATATATATATATATATACGGGGCTTTTCAGGAGGTCCTTATCTTAGTTTAAGGTACAAATTTTCATTTTTGACTAACTTTTCGATCGAGTTTTAACATCTCCACCTTCAAATATTTAGGTAATAACGTATAGATCATCTTCACAAAATTTCAGCTGATTCCATAAATGTTAAGGTACTCATAAATTCGATTTTATACTCAAAATATGAACGGTTCAGGTTCGGCAAATTCAATATGTCCATTGGTTTTGATTAGTTCGATACCTTAAAGATCATGAAATCGGCTGAAATTTTGTGGAGATAATCTATACATTATAACCTAGATATTAGACGGTGGAGATGTGAAAACTCGATCGAAAAATTGGTAAAAAATGAAAATCCGTACCTTAAGCTAAAATAAGGACATTCTTATGTGAAAAGTCTTGTATATATATATTATATGAAATTCTCCATCGCAGCCAATTGAAGCATTAGATATAAACCGCACTTTATATAATAAAGCTTACTAATCATGATTTTGTTGATGACTAATTTTTGGTTTATTAATTTGGCCCGGGGATTGAAAAATCTTTGCTAATGTTGCATTAAATTATTTATATTATTCTGCAACATCAAATAGAATAATTATCAATCTCCGTCAATAGGGCCACATTGATAAACCGACAGCTAGTCATCAATAAAACCCAACATAAGATAGTACGAGGATTAATAAGGGTTAGTGAAAAACGTTAGTCAAAAACAAATATTCACAAGTATTGACGTGCTCAAACGAGATTAAAAGGATTTGAAAGTTGGTTTTATATAGTATTTATATAAAAGAGACGTACGTGGCCATGTAATTTTACTTCAATTCAAACAACCTAAATCATGCATATCAATGATGGAACCAATTTCTCTAACGTTCCGAGTAATCTCACCAACACGGAGTAAACTGCTCAAAACTACGAATAATTCTTCCAAGTATCTACCAATGCAATCAAAACAAAAATATCGAGAGCAAAAACTTGAATACGTTAAAACGTCTTTTGCCAACGCGAAATCGATCAACACATACGATGACATGGATTATATACAGATCCACAAGTTGTCAGAACATCCGTTAGCAATTGGGTAGCCAAGACCATCAATAACGTGGAAACACAGAAAACACGAAACTGAACATTCGAAATATAAACCTAATTTCAAACAAAATTCCACTACTCAAAACACAAACAAATTGTTAGTGTGATTCAAGTTAGCATGATTCAAGGAGGAAATCACAGGCGTGATTTGTGGGGGTAAATCTGATTATATATAGAGAAAAAACTATGTGTAATAAATCAATCAATCAATCAATATAGCATTTACTTTTCACTTGGCATCAGAGCTAACTTTTTCTATTTTCTGGGTTTGGGTTTGTGTTCTTACCTTTCAGAGAACCGGCAGTGTTCTTGCAGGAGCTCGGTGCCTTCCTCCATCCTCGTCGGAATCATCCGACGACATCGGATATCCGCGGCGCGTCCAACAGTCCTCCAAATCGGAGTAGTCCTCCTCGTGGTCGTCGCCTTCCTCTTCATCGCCTCCCAGCGCCTCCTCGCCACTCTCTGCCTCTGCTTCCAAGCGTCGCTTCGTCCTCGGCGCTCAGCTTTTCAGCCCCTCGACCAAGCTACACTCTCTGCCTCCACCTCCAAGCTCCACTTCGACCTCACCGGCCCGCATCGAGCTCTCCACCGCACCGATTTCCGGCTCCACCGCCCCGCCCGAGCTCTCCATCCTTTTTCAGCGATTTTCAGATCGAATCAGACATGGGCAGCTTTCAAGAGAAGCAGAAGCAGAGGAAAGTGGGTGAGAGATGAAGGGAGAAGCAGAGGAATTTCAATTTCTGGCAAATTCCGGGGTGTTTCAGCCCTAAATACCACCCGGATCAATTTCAACCCGACCCGGCCGGAACAAATCTGACCCGACCCGATCTGGCCAGGTCCGACCCGACCCGGACCAGATTTGATTCGATGCGGACAGATTCGATCCGTCCCGGCCCGAACCAGATTCGACACGCCCCGGCCCAAATTGGATAGGTTCATATAAGTTTTTTGGTGTTTCCACTGTATAATTTTGATTTTTTAATATGCTTTTTCAATGGTTTTTGGAGACGAAGTTGAGAGTTCTCAGAACAATAATGTTCCGAATTTGAAGTATCTGTCAAGAGTTGTGACAGTGGTTCCTTTGGAGGAACCAAACTCAATGGGACCAATTTCCGTAAATGGAAAAGAATTATGGCAGATCATCTTTGAGGAATGCACAAGATGGGGCATGTAACCGGAGTAACTAAAGCTCCTAGTGCAGATGATAATGTTGCATACACTAAGTGGGACAACAATGATGGTCTTGTAATGTCAGTCTTGTGGAAAGCTATGAATGAAGAGATAGTTGATCTGGTGGAGGCATGTGACACTGCGCAGGCAATATGGAGGACACTGGAAGGCTTATATACTAATGACTCTGATTTCATACAGGTTCATCAGTTAATATGCACAGCTTTGGCGATGCAACATGATGGGCAACCAGTAGCGCAATATTTCACCAAACTAAAAAATATTTGGGCTGAGATTGATGTGAAACGTCCTTGCATGATCAAGAATCAAGAGGATATTGTCTGGTACCGACAAAAAAATGAGCTTGAGTGCGTTCATCATTTCCTGAAAGGTCTTGATGCAAAACATTATAGTGTGAAAGGGGAATTACTCATAAAGACCGAACCCCTTAGCCTGATTATAGCTTTCACATATATCCGAAAGAATGAGTCTCAACAGGAGAGTCTTTATCAGACACAAGTTGAAGTTTCCAGCCTTATTGTTCGTGCTAGATCTCCAGCACCACCCCTTCAGCAGGCAACTTCAGCTCCACTTCATTGGCAAGGACCACCACCCGGCTTCGGGAATCAGCCTCGTCCTCCTTGCTCTTATTGTCATGATACTAACCATGCTCGTGCGACCTGTTGGAATCTATATCTACACCTTAGGCCTAAAAGGCCTAATTATCATCCCAAGGCGAAAGCAGCTATTCAATTCATTCAGGAACCAGATATCTATGGTATGGTTGGACATGATCATCATACAGCAGGAGGAGCAATGCATACCGCATCCATCGCTGCTCGTGGTAAATTGGTATGGCTTTAAATATTTCTAACTTTGTTGGTTTTGATACATGGATTATTGATTCTGGTGCGTTTGATCATATGACTTATGACAAATCTTTTTTTACCTTATTGTCTCCTCCACCAGTACCCTATGTTACTAATGCTAATGGTGAGCCCTTTCCTGTATTAGGGAAAGGATCAGTTCGTATTACTCCCACAATAGAGCTTCATAATGTGCTATATGTCCCTGCTTTATCTCATCATTCGATATTTGTGATAGGAGCACTTTGTGCGACGTTCTTAACATGTTTTTACCTCCATTTGTACTTTACTAGCCCTTATTATTGTAGTATTGAGTCATTGAGTCGAGTTAGGAGTCTAGGGTGGCGTTAGTTGCATTTTGGTGCTAAAACGGGTGTAAAACGCAGAAATTGTCGAGAGTATTATAGAGTAGTATTCCTTGTCGAACTAGGAAACCTAGTTGGGTTAGGATTTTTATTATTCGACATTTCTATAACATTTGTGATTTATATTTATTATTTTCTTTCTTTATTTCAGAATTAAATGAGAGAGAATGACTTGGAAATTAAGGAAAAAAAGAGGAGAAGAAGGAAATAAAAGGAGAAAAAGGAAAGAAGTAATTTAGTTTCTGCATGGGATGAAAAGGAAGAAGTATGCAGCCTCAAAGGAGGGAAAGTTCATCCGGCAATTAAAATGAAAGAAGAAGAAAAGAAGGAAACAAAAGAGAAAAAAAAAAAAGAAATAGAGGATCAGCCCATCAAAAACCCTAGCAGCCCCTCTCTTCCTCCTTCCTCTATATAAGGCACGGCCTCCCTTCATAAAATGCATCTCCATTCTCTCACAAAGCTAGCCGAATTGCTGCCCAAACACATCCAGAAAATTCAAGCCACAAATCTTCATCCATCACCACCAAACCGTGCTCATCTTCTTGCCTCTCCAAATCCGAATTCATCTTGCTCCATCCTTCAAGGTTTCTAATGTGTGATTCATCCATGGCTTGTAAAATTTCTTTTGGCTTTCTGCAAATTTCGAATTGATTGTATGAATCATTGGATGTTATTTTCAGTTTCATATATGAAGAACATAAATTCAGACTTATTTGGTTTTATGTTTTGATTGTATAAACTTATGAAATATG
Source organism: Argentina anserina (assembly GCF_933775445.1). Taxonomy (NCBI): domain Eukaryota; kingdom Viridiplantae; phylum Streptophyta; class Magnoliopsida; order Rosales; family Rosaceae; genus Argentina; species Argentina anserina. The sequence continues at coordinate 7,234,321 of NC_065873.1, read as the reverse complement.
TATGTATGCCATGTGTTATGAATAGGGGCAGTAGAATTTTCGAAATTAATTTTGGTTTTATTTCAATTAATTCCATGAACTTGTGCATCTAAATCAATGCTTGAGGAAGCCAAAGCCATGGTTCTCCTAAGGTTGCGATTTCATTCACCAAAGTGTTCATTGATTGAATATGCGCTTAGTGTTTCAATTATTGATACTTGTTTAGGGTTGTGATAGTTCTAGAAATTTTCATGCTTAATCAAGATGAGTGACGCCATGCTTTCTTACATGTCTCCAATTCGACTTAATGTGCTTATGTGCTACTTTGTTGTTTAACTAGAACGCTTCATTATGTTGAACTCTTTTTAGCATATGTTTAGGATTGAACGCTTCGTTGATTCTAAATAATTAAGAAGTCTTAATAATTAGATGAACCGCTTCGGACTCTAATTAGAATTGGAATTGAAATGGACTAAGAAGAATCGAAAATACTTGCTGCCTATATGTTGTTCTATACGTGTTATACATGTTTCTTGAGTAGAATTCGTGTTTTGGTTATGTGATGAATGGTTGATCAATTGTATATAAGTAATTTAGGATTTATTTTCACTATTAGTTTTATAATCAATTTCAAAACCCCCAATAACATGATAAGTTTTGAGGCCCTTTTGATTTCCCGGACTGAACGATCCCTGCTTATTCTATACTAACGATGATGTTTTTCAGGGTATTTTATAGACGTTTTAACAAAACGCTCTATCAATTTGTTCCCTAATTGAACACTGACGCTAAGTGTTATGTGACATCTTCTCACCGGGGAGTTAATTGGTCGGAGGTATCTGAGGGGTAGGTTATTTCATCTGGATCAGACATATGCAGGGGAAAAACCAGGGGCACAGTCTCGGACCGCTTTAATCTCCACTTCTGACAAGCTAAGTGAAGTTTGGTTATGGCATCGTCGCTTAGGGCATCCATCTTTTAGTGTTATGAAACAATCCATGCATACTTTGTTTATTAGTGTAGATTAGTCATCTTTACATTGTGAGACATGTGTGTTGACATAGGCTTATGCCCGCCATAATCAACACAACTATCAGCGCCCTAAAGCTAATAAATAGTCCAACCTCGCAATACCAACAGTGAGCCAGCCACACTAGTTGTGCAATAGCCCCCCTCACCCCCCCCCCCCCCCCGCGGCCCAAACCAACCATAGACGCGCCCTCACGCGCATCCCAAAGAAGACTCTAGTAAACACCTTAATCGGACTTTGTCCCACACCGGAAGATGAGTAAATATCTACCTCAACTCAACAATAAAAGGTCAAACCCTTGACCTCATAAGGTAAGTGCACTTAACTACCCATTATTACTCTGCATAAATTGTTACCGACCTAACTTGAGCATCGGAGAGTTAAAGACCACGTCACCGTGGTCTCCACTTTGACGACTCATGCTACTTGTGATAGGAAAGGAACAAGGAGCACGGTGTATCGCATCAACAAAGTGTGGCGTATTGCATCAGTATAATTCACTACGTTAACATTGGCGCCGTCTGTGGGAAACCAACATCCCGACAGGTGGAAAAGCGAGCAGAGGCCAAGAATATCTCGCTACATGTTGTAACTGACTTGACCAAAGGCCAAGCCGAACTCCGCCACCAAGCACTGTAGACGCAGATCCAATGGCAATTCCACCCTGAGCCGTAATACGGAGGAACTGACCAACACGTATCCCTTGGGTAATATTGACCTGTACTCATCCAGCTCAATGGCCCGGGCCACGATCGTAGTGGGCAGCTTAAACTCCTCCACGTAACCAAGCACTGCGGCGGGGTCCGCTTTCTGCGGTTCCTCCACCTCGACCTTCGTACTCCGCCATCTAACCAGTGCCTCACAGGCGCTTGACTCAGTGATGAGCTCGAGGTACTAGTCATCGAAGCGCTCGCAATACGCTCGCGCACACCTTGGTCTTGGCTCGGAGCAGGACCCATCTCACTTTCTCCAACCTCCTCGTGTCTTAACGCCATGGTGCCTGATGATTCGCTACTCTCCCAATTCGCTAGCACTCTCGCAAAGACAGAGACACGATATTCACAACACGAGTCGTTACCACTGCTTCGCCGCCCCAAGTTCAAATAGTTGGCCTCTAATTCACTCGTCCACGAATCAGAGGATGATGACGCGAACCAACTTCCCTCTACAGGCTCGGAATCGATGTCAGTTAGTATATTTATCCTAGGCATTACGCCGCAGCAAGAAACACCGCAGTCAAATACGAACAACCTAAACCTAGAAGTTAGAGAGTTAATTAGATCTAGCCTAGAACCTCGCAAGAAAGAGCATGAAGAACATGAAGAACATGAAGAACACGAAGAACACAAAACCCAGTTACCGGCCAAACTCATCAACAACCGCCCGCACAAACACCCCACCTAGCCGGAAAACACTCATCCAAAGATCAAACAGACCCAAAACCTACCAACTTCGACGGAAAAACCCAAACCCAAAACCACTGCCTTACCCTATAACCACAAAATCACCAATAAACACCAAAAATACAAAACGCATATAGGAGATTCCGATCAAAACATACCTTAAAGACCGATTTGCACAAATAATCCCGGTAAGCTTTCGTCCAAGCTTGAAGAACAGGGTAGAGAGCAAAGGAGGGAATGAGAGAGCTTTCGGAATTCAAAAAGCTTAGAACTGTCGATAATGACAGTTCCTCTCTCCTTTTCACCCTTTTATATTAATCCCACACTTCATCACGCCCGTTGATTTTTCAAAGACACCTCCCAGCCGTCGATTAGAAAGACGTTACTCGCATCTCAAACGTTGACCCAAAAGGCATCGTCCCAGATCTCGCCACGTGGCATGAGTTACCGAGACGACGCTTCGGTAACGTACGCAATAACTGCTTCAGTCACCAACGTCACCATCTCTCAAAATTGAACCGTCCATGACACGTTCACCCAATGAATGCACGACACGTACTGCCCACAGCGCGAATAGCGCTTCTCTCGGCCTACGTCACAACGCCCAAAGATAGCGCCCAAAGACGTCCTACGCGTAAAGATTTACTACACTATGACGGACACACTACGCTCAAAAATAGCGCTCAAAGACGTCCTACGCGTATAGATTTACTACGCCATGATGGACGCACTACACTCAAAGATAGCGCTCAGACGTCCTACGCGTAAAGATTTACTATGCCATGACGGACGCACTACGCTCAAATATAGTGTTCAAAGACGTCCTTCGCGTAAAAGTTTATTACGTTATGACAGACGCACTACGCTCAAATATAGCGTTCAAAGCCGTCATACGCGTAAAGGCTTACTACGCTACGACGGACATACCAACCAACACCCAACGAGACTCGACACAGTTCGTTACACCATCAACAACTCGACATTCCTTAACTGGGGAGTGGGGGGACTCCGAGGGGGTCTGTGGGACCCACCGCTGATTATGGCGAAATGCTTAATTATTAACTCCCCAGTTAAGAAGTTGCCTCCCTAGACTGGGAACTTGGGGGGACTTGTTGGCATAGGTTTATGCCCACCATAATCAGCACAACTATCAGCGCACTATGGCTAATAAATAGTCAAGCCTCACAATACCAACAGTGAGCCAGCCGCACTAGCTGTGCAATCCCAACGAAGACTCCAGAGAACACCTTAATCGGACTTTGTCCCACACCGGAAGATGAGTAAATGATCTACCTCAACTCAAAAATAAAAGGTCAAACCCTTGACCTCATAAGGTAAGTGCACTTAACTACCCACTGTTACTCTGCATAAATTGTTACCGACCTAACCTGAGCATCAGAGAGTTGAAGACAACGTCACCGTGGTCTCCACTTTAACGACTCGTGCTACTTGTGACAGGAAATGGACAAGAAGCACGGTGTATCGCATCAACAAAGTGTGGCGTATTGCATCAATATAATTCACTACGTTAACAATGTGTTTTGGGTAAGAGTCATCGATCTACTTATTCCCCTAGTCCTTCTAATAACGTATTCTTCCTTTTGAATTAATTCATTTTGATGCTTGGGGACCCTCCCAACAGTCTACTGTGTCAGGAATGCGGTATTATGTGTCGTTTATTGATGATTGCACTCGTCTTTCTTGGATTGTTCTCCTCAAAACTAAAGATGAAGTTTTTCCGGCTTTTCAAGCCTTCTATACCATTGTCCAAACACAGTATAATGCCACAATTCGAGTTCTTTGTTCTGACAATGGGGGGGGAGAATATGTGAATGGTGTCTTTCAGGAGTTCTTTACCAAACACGGAATTGTTCATCAAACAACGTGTCCTTACACACTTTAGCAAAATGGAGTTTCTGAAAGGAACAATCGTCATTTACTTGATATGGCTCAGTGTATTCTTTTTAGTGCCCATATGCCTAAATACCTTTGGGGTGATGCTGTCCTTACTTCCGCCCACCTCATTAATCATCTTCCCTCTCGTGTCCTTCAGGGAAGAGGTGCTTGCATCTCATGTCTCATTACCTTCTTTTCATAATCTTCATGCCTGTGTTTTCGGTTGTGTGGCTTTTGTCCATCTTCCAAAACATCAGCGGTCTAAGTTGGATGCCCGGGCAGTTAAATGTGTGTTTGTTGGGTATGGAGGACATCAAAAAGGGTATCGGTGCTATCATCCACCTACCCGGAAGTACTATGTCACTATGGATGTTACTTTCTTTGAGGACATGAGCTGTTTTACCCCTTCTGATACTGCCCTTCCGGAGGCGAATTCATATTTTGAAGAGCTGTATCATGGAGAGGGGGAGACAAGTAAGCCAGTAGATATGGTGACAGATTCAATTGAGATTACCAATGTGTCAGCTACACAGGCACCACCAGATGATTCCGGTGTAGTCACTCCAGAGATTCAGGTACCAGAAGATGACAACACAACTACCCCTTATGTCTCTCGTACTATTGTTTATACACCTGACCAATGCTCTCTTGGTACGAAAGATCACTTACCCGAGGTTAGTCATTCTATTGGGGCTAATACTAGTGAAGCTAATAGTAGACAATATGTCTTGCCAAATAGGTCTACTCGGGGTCAGCCGACAAAAAAATATGAACCTACCCTTCAGGCTAAAGCTAAGTATCTTGTGGCAAATTTTATGTCTACCAAAAGATTGTCTAAGTCATATGAATCATTTGTGAATCAAATATCTATGTATCAATACCTAACAAAGTGCATGATGCATTGGAAGATCCAAAATGGAGCAAGCAATGGAGGAAGAGATGGAAACATTACAAAAGAACAATACTTGGAGCTTGTATCTCCACCACATGGCAAGAAGACTGTAGGATGTCGTTGGGTGTTTACAGTGAAGCATAATCCAGATGGATCAGTGAGCCGGTATAAAACACGCCTAGTAGCAAAGGGGTTCACCCAGACATATGGCATAGACTGTGATGAGACATTTGCACTTGTTGTAAAGATAAACACTATTCGGGTATTGCTCTCTTTTGCTGCTAACTTAAACTGACCACTTAGACAGTTTGATGTTAAGAATGCATTCCTTCATAGAGAACTTACAGAGGAAGTGTACATGGATCTTCTGACTGGATATGTGGCCGCTTCTCCAAATAACTTTGTATGCAGATTGATAGAGTCTTTGTATGGTCTTAAACAGTCATCTCGTGCTTGGTTTGGAAGATTCTCACAATTCATGAGAAAGATTGGCTACAGACAGAGTAATTCAGACCACACATTATTTCTCAGACATCAACAAGGGAAGGTAAAGCCATAATTATATATGTTGATGATATGGTAGTTACTAGGAATGATACTGTTTAGGTGAGTAGATTACAGAAATAGTTAGCCACAGAGTTTGAGATAAAGGACCTAGGTACACTCAAGTACTTCTTGAGTATTGAGGTAGCCCGGGGAAGTGATGGTATCTATCTGTATCAGAGGAAGTACATCATTGATCTACTAACAGAGACATGTATGTTGGATTGCACTCCCATTGATACTCCTATTGAGCAGAACCATCGGTTAGCAGAGTATTCAGATCAAGTGCCTACTGAAAAATCTCGTTATCAGAGGCTAGTTGGACGCCAGATTTATTTATCACATACCAGAGCAGATGTTGCATATGCAGTAAGTGTAGTGAGTCAGTTCATGCATAATCCAAGTGTGGACCACATGGATGCTGTTATAAGGATTTTGAGGTACTTGAACTCAGCTCCAGGGAGATGAGTAATGTTTTCTAATCACAATAATATCCTTGAGGTTTGTGGCTTCACAGATGCAGACTGGGCTGGAAATATTACAGATCATAGATCCACATCAGGGTACTTTACCTTTGTTGGGGGGTAATCTTGTTACATGGAAGAGTAAGAAACAAAAAGTGGTAGCTCGATCTAGTGCTAAAGCAGAATACAGAGGTATGGCTCAGGGAGTGTGCGAATTGTTATGGCTTAGAAATTTGCTACAAGATTTGGGTATTAAGCCTAAGTGTGCTATGCAGCTGTACTATGACAACAAAGCAGCTATTGATATTTCACAGAATCATGTGCAACATGATCTTACAAAACATGTGGAGGTTGATCGTCACTTTATAAAGGAGAAGCTAGATGCGAAGATCATTAGATTTCCTTTTGTTCCTACATAAGAGCAATTTGCCGGTATGCTCACAAAAAGAGTGTCTAAAAAGGCTTTTTATGACTCACTTAGCAAGTTGTACATGATTGATGTATATGCACCAACTTGAGGGAGAGTGTTAGCGTGATTCAAGTTAGCATGATTCAAGGAGGAAATCACGGGCGTGATTTCCTCCGTGATTTGTGGGGGCAAATCTGATTATATATAGAGAACAAACTATGTGTAATTAATCAATCAATCAATATAGCATTTACTTTTCACTCAAATCAAAGAAGCTAACATAATAATAAAGATATTAAACGAAGAAAACGATGGTAGAGTCACACGAGAAGAAAGCTTAAAACTAGGAACCTATAGTTTGTGTTGGAGAAGGTTTTGGGAAGAGAGCGCGGTAGGAATTTGTGAATTTGGTTGGGCAAAGAGATGAGATGATTTCTGCTCAACACAGCCCCCTTTTATAGAAGTTCTCCTACTTGTGATGCGCTCTTGACCGTTGATTTATGCGAAAGGGAATCCTTCTTTCCTTTCTCAACTAGGATTGCTATCTCATTGATCTAAATTTTGGTGTTTCATTAATGATGCTGTGTCAGTGATCATTGATAAAAATAAAAAAAGATGCGACTGAATACAAGCCTTCATTTTCAAAAAGAAAAAAAAAAGATGTGACAGAATTGTTTTTAGAAGCATGTTATTAGAAATGGTGAAGTTTTCTTTCTTTCACCTCTTCACTTCTATCTATTGCTTCTACTTACTGTCCATGCAAATGTTGTCAACTGGGCACTTGCTAGCTAGAAAAGCGTTTTTGCCTCCTACTTAGAAGTTATAAGTTTATAATTGATGGCAGTTTTAGTGCAGTTACTAGTTTCCTACTCAAAACTGGGGCAGAGATACCAATTACATCTATATTTCGTAGATAACTTGAAGGAGGTTCGAAATATTTATTGCACAAATTCCATTTTGTTCAAGGATATATATCAATTTCATTAATATTTTAAAAATGCAAAATTCTTCCAAGATTTCCAGAATAGAATGAGTTTTCAGTAAACATGATCAACCTTCCAAGTTCCATCGATACTGTGAGCATCTATATTCAGACTCTGAGCATCAAGATTAAAAGACAGTTTAAGGATGCATAAACCATGTTTAACTTCTATAATCAACAACACTAGATAACTGATTAATATAGCAAGCACAAGATAACTGATTAATATAGCAATTCATGAACTCAGGCATTTCAACACACCATATTCCTGCAAAACCAGCTAGTAGAGACTACTGTTGCTCCCTTGGGAGCTTTACATTGTGTTTCAAAGTGAAAAACCAGAAGTAATAGTGCAGAAAACTATATACGATTAAACTGGACATGTGGAAGAAGCAAAGTATAGAAAAGCACGACTAAGTTCTACCACATAAGTTCATTCCCAAAAGATGTGATAGTGACTCGCACTACAACAATTCAGCTCTGGCGAAATTGCATTTAGAAACTCCACAGATAATTGAATTAGAAGACACATGAGCAGAATGATTTTGTTTTATGTGATCTACCATACACTGCAGGTCAATGATAAAAAAGGCAGACTCAGCGGGGCCTTCAGTATCGAGTTATATTTGTTGCCACATTTGTAAGAGTTTTACGTATTATTACCCTTTGTAGCCAGTGTAGCTTCACAAAGACCTGGGTAGAAAGTGGGCTAAATAGATTGACATAGGTATTTGAGATGCAGTAGGTTTATTTAGAAAGAAGAACGAGCTAAATAGATTGACATAGGTATAGCAGATTCAGTAGCTTTATAGAGAAAGAAGAACAAGCACATCTTGCCAAAAGAGCAAACAAATACAATGATAATGGGCACCTGGAGTCTGTCTTGTAAAAAAGCTATACTTACGACATATGAAAGAAAATTCCAAAGATTAGTTCAGTGGCAGTTCAAAATTAGATACTCAAAAGTAATTTTGACCTACATGAGTTCTTGCAAATGAACATTGTCTTAATAAAATTACATCAAATACTAATGATGTTTGGTGGCCATAAATAGAGTTAACTCCAGAAATTTGGGTTACGATATCTGAACAGATTGCAAACCAAAGTCACAAATGCATGAGACTTACCTTTTTCCTCTATACAGTTTTGCAGTGTACATTTCTGTATGAATTTGGGCTCGGAGGGCAGTGAAGAATGCAGATTGACACGTGCCCGTCGCAAGAATTTGGGCGTGAAATATATTACACTGTCCAGGTAGTCACTGCCAGAGAAAGTGATCAAAGATAGTCACAATGTGGGTAGTAAAGGATGGGCATGATATGACCTGGCTTGGGTGAGTATTCAACTATTCATCTCAGCATAATCTACGTAGTCAAATTAGATGTTACTGAAGGGATTTCTAGGCTATTAACTCACTACTCACCAAGTTCATTTCGTCATTTATAATCAGTACTGGATGTACTGTGTCTAAAACCTGAAAATCAAGACAAACTTAACGTTAAAATGACATACGGAGCATTTGCTGGTTTTTTGAAGCTGTGATGAAATTAAACCAAGATCATTATTTAGATCAAGCAATTTATACTCACTTCACACAATATCTACCTCCATAAGCCTAACAAAATAAAACAACGCATAGCCTAACAAAATAAAACAACGCATATTACAGACACATTCAAACAACTCAGGCATGCACTAACCGTCAAACCAAATGTTGATCAAAAATAGAAACTGTAATCAGGAGCTATAATCAGGAGCTAAAAAAATATTGATCAGAAACAAACAAATGGGTCATCTAACTCATCTTCCAATCACTTAGTAAGCTCTTAGCATAAACCAATCAAATCAATCACGAATACCCAAATCATATCTTCGCTCCTCTCATAGAATTCCATCACCAAAAACCAATACCATATACATGCAAAACAAAACAATCATTCATAAGCTCAGAGTCAGAGGTAGAAAGCGAACCTCGAAACTGAAAAGAGAGCAAACGGGTTTAGCAAGTGGATTTTCCTCAGTAAAAGTCATTTGGGTCAATATACGTGTTTTAGACAGTCGTTCAATTTAGAGTTGCCTTCTTCCAACTGGGACTCCCACCGAGCAGGTCCATTGTCACATTTTTAGCAGAGAAGAATTACAGGGCAAGAGTCAAGATCGGCTTATGTGTTACTAGAAGTAAAAAAAAGAGAGAGTAACTTTTCGTTCTTACTTTTTCCTTTTTAGGGATTAGGATTAAATGAGCTGGAATTGGAATTCTAATGCTGAGCTGGCAAATTCCCTAACGGTAATAACTCCCAAACCGACCTCTAATCCTTATTTAAGGAGGAGCCGTAAAATGGAAACCAAAGTCTACTGTCAACTCTACTCCACTCTCGTACACTCTTCTTCTTCTGATCTTCTTCTTTCCAAATCAAATCGATCTCCAGTACTCTCTCATTTTCAGATCTAGTTCCTCAAAACCTGAAAACTCAACGATGCCCAAGAGAAACAGACAAGAATCTCCCTTCTCCATCTCTATGGCTTCTCCACTTCCGTTCACTCCTCCTCAACTTTGCCCCGAAGCCGTTAGGGTTTCGTCCACCGCCGGCGCCACCAAAAGAATCGACTCCCAAAAGGCAAAAGGCCATCTCTTGGCGACGGGATGGACTCTTTTTCTGGGTAGAAAATCCAACGGCCGCTCGGAGCTCCGGTATCGGTCGCCGGCGGGGAAGATATACTATTCCCTTCGCACCGCATGTAGGAGCGTCCCCCCTGAAACCCCAGACTCCAAAACGACGTCCTGCGCTGTGATAAAGACGAAAGACTACCAAACGACGTCGTTGCCACCTTTGTTCTGCATGGAGACAGAGACCTGTTCATCATCGAGAAATAAAAGAAGAAAGTCGACAAAGATGAGATCAATGGAGGATATAATGAAGGACGACAGGTCCTTGGTCTCCGGCGTCGATTGGGTTTTGGGAGGGCCGAGTCCGGTGACCGGCCGGGGGGATCTTTCATGGACTTTGCTTAAGTCCGAGTTGAAACAGAGCATGATTCACTGCCACAAACTTAACCAAGCCTTAGAAGTTATGCACCAGAGCTTTGAGCCTTGTGAGGACCCTGTCACCCACAAAGACGTAGCGGAGGACATCATATTTAACGAGGAAAGAGACTTCTTCACAGTGGTCTTGGAGAAGGGAGACAGAGTGGTCACCGCCGCGAATGTGAGGATTCATGAGGGTGGTGTTGTGGCAGAGCTACCACTAGCCGCGACGGGGTTCGAGTTCCGGAGACAAGGGATGCTGAAGGTGTTAATGAATGAGGTTGAGAACTGGCTCCGGAACATTGGGATTGAGAGGCTTGTGTTGCCCTCGGCACAAAGCGCATTGAAGACCTGGACAAGCAGTTCCATTGGGTTCTCAACTATGAGGGAGGATGAGAAAGAACATCTTTTCAGTGCCTATGACTGCTTGGACTTCCAAGACACTACAATGTGCCAGAAGCAACTGTCGAAGAACAATGAAAAATGGGAATCCATGTGCCAGAAGCAACTCTTGAAGAACGGTGAAACATGTGGTTATGAATCCAGTTCTAGTGATGGCTCAACGATATCCCACGAAGACATCACCAGAAAAATTCTCTTGTCGAACATAAGTATACCTGCCATGTGAAAGAAGATTGAAGATTGACAGCTGAACAAATCTGAAAACCAAGACATCAATTGTATATAATAGAATGTGTCTTATTTAGTTTGGTTTTGTAGGCTTCTGCATTGTAATTAACTTTGCATATGACATTCAACCCAATTCTTTTATTCATGGCTCTGTTTACTTGATTCGAAGTACTCTATTCTTACTTCACTGTGTAGGCTTCTGCATGTAATGAACTTTGTGTATGAAATTTAAACCCAATTCTTTTATTCATGGCTCTGTTTATTTGATTTGAAGTACTCTGTTCTTACTTTACAATGCTTTATCTCTCACAAGCCAATAAATAAGACAAATATATGTCAGTTTTCAGTCATAAATGTTGGAGGGAACCAAATTAAGTTTAGTTATGCATGTTATGTGTATCCATCCAAATAGAGCAGATATGGATGTTGATGTAATTGACTATGTATTGCTCTCTTGAACTTGTATGTAAGAAAATACATCACATACCAGAACAATACCATAAGATACAGCAAATTTTAACCACAATGAAGAAAATGACTACCTTCTCTGAGAGACTATATAATGAGAAAATGAGAAAACATTAAAAAGTGGGTTTTCCACTTAAATATGACAATGATGCATAAAAGAATCATGATAACTTACCTGATTGTCTTTCAACATTTGCAACAACACAGGTCGGTCCAGCACCACCCTACAATATACATTAATATAAGTTTACAAGTTACAAGTTAACATAAGTTCCCAGTCTGTTAGTAGTAAGGGCGTCACTTACAGGAGCACGAGGAATAGGTGTGGCAATCTGCAGATTGACCAATCAAAGCCGTAATCAAACTGAAACCCTGAAGACAACAGTATCATAAGAATTTTAAGAAATCTACGAAAAGAGCACAACAGCGTGCAGTATCATAAAAGCTACCAAAGAACAATGCTTTTCTGTGCATGGAAAAAAGAAAGGGAAAAATTCAAACCTTCCGAATTAGAAGAGATACACAGTGATGGAAGTATGACGTGAATTAGGTGGAATAACCATGGCATATGGCCTAAGATTAAATTAAGAAAGTAGCAGTGAATGTCCATACTTCCATAATACCATTGAATCATTGAAATGCATAAAAATCAATAGGATTTACCTCAATTAAAATTCACACTTTCTTTTCAGTTTTCACTGATCTTCTCATACTTCTGCTTTTTAGTTCCAGCATTTAATCCCTGCCATGGAAGACCACAAAAAAAAAAGTCATGACATAATTGAATATAGAAAAGAATAGAAAAGGAAAGATATCTATAACAACATATGCAATTATGTATTTACCTTCCTCTTAGGAAGTACATAAGCACATATCCAAGTGACTCCATTTGGCCTTGTTTACACCAACATTAGAAGATCAGAATCGGCTGGAGGAAGAAAAAAAAGGGAAGTGTAAGTGTGGAAGAGAGAGAGAGAGAGAGAGAGAGAGAGATTACCAATGCCAAGATGAGTATTCATGCTAGCATATCTTGCTGTCCCGGTCAAATTCTTATTATCTCTGCATTCACATGAGCACATCAAAACCAATTCTCTAGGAAAATGATGGACTAATGGAGTTTCAATTCAAATGTATCACCTAGATAACCAACTGAAAAAAAAATGCCATTTCATATCAATCCATCAGGACACAAGCATCGGCAAGGCAGATAAATATAACAGAAACAAACCTGGGCAATGCCAAGTTGCCAACTGCACTCGATCAGAAAATAAAGGAATGAATGAATGTAAACAACTTTGGTGTAGTCTGATTAATTACCTTACAGTACTTTTACAAGTCTCACAGAACCAGTTTATAATCAACAAAAATTATGTCACAGTAGTATTCCAAAAAGTGGATCTCACTCATAGTCTCATCGGGGTAGACACAGACAACCTACAGCCTTAATCTAGACTTTGATGGTAACTAAAAGTACAAGAACTAAGGAATATCCGCAAGCCACCAAAAAACATCAGTACTCATAAAAATGAATCATTTTTAAAATAAAAATAAAAAATCATACAAAATCCTTTTCTTGCTCTTCTAATAATTCCAATCAAACTGACATAAAAAATACTGGCTTAACAACTGCTCAAGAGTAATCATAAAGTGGGCAAGAAAGAGAGTATGGTATCTAAATTCAGTTCTTACAAAATGATGGTATTTAGCTAAACAGAAAACCAGCATTACAGATTAAATGTGGGTAAACCCTCACATGCCTGAAATTCAATGTGAATCTAATGATGAAAGCTTGGACATGATAGTAGCACAAGCTAAAATCTGAGACATTGAGAACCGAGGAACCAACTATAACTCTACAAGTATATTAGGCCAGTAGTCTTAAAACATATTCACAAGAGAAATGATAGTATTTTAGAGATCGAGATGAGCTGTGAAACAGGAAACCAACCTATAAGGAACATGCTGATGAGTTGATGTGTCTTTAAACTTCTTAGTGAGGTCGAAGTCAATGACGTAAATCTACAGAAGCAGATAGAAAGTGATGCATTTAGGGAGAGCACAAAATGAAAGCAGTAGTTACATAGACATAAACACTGAACATTGTAATGATCTCTCAATTTAGTATCTATTCGTGAAATTCAACTTCCAATCTTAACATTGTAACCCTCCAAAACTAACACATTCCCCATCGTCAAATTACATTGTCCTACCATCACCCAAACACAATGCTTCTAGACAAAAGCCTTTAATTATTACAATTGCATAACAATACCAGAATACCTCATCACCATTCAATCTCAAATCACACATACAAACCACCCAAAACTTCCACTTGCAAAACTCCGTAACAATCAAACATTCCTAATCGATCATGCATGTTTTACCCAAGGGACTAAAATAAGCATTATAACTAGTTTTAACTTTTAACTAAACTAAACAATCAAACTCAGTTTAACCATATAAACTAGACATATGCAGGTATTGCTGATCCTATTCTGAATAGGAGACGTCAACAGTAATGGATGAATTTCAGGACATTAATCTGTTCTAACATCCAAGATGAAACATAATTCAGAGTTGATGCAAAATATTGGACTTTGGGGATTTGAGATACCTTGACTTCGCCGGCCACGTAGACCCGCCAGAACTTGCCTCTTCCCAGCGGCTTTCCGGTGATTCTTCCGGGTCTTGGGGTTCTAGGGGACACAAGGCTATTGAGGAAGAAAAGTGGAGTTGGGGTTTAGGGGTTTATGGGTTTTTGAATTTTTGCTGAACCGCGCAAACTGAAATGTGCTAAAAGTGAATGCTCTGTGTGGAATTACTCGACATTCTATCGAATTATTTGTTGGCCTTCAAATCATTTTTGGGTGCGGATATGATTAAAATATAAAAATATCTTAGTGTAAAATACACTAAAAGACAATAAATTATTAAAAAATTTAAAATAAAAAGGCCCAATAGAGAAACAAAAGAAAATAACTGAGTGCTAAAACAAACCTGGCTTTAGAGACATAACCAAGATCATCAAGATATGCTTGAGAGGCATGCACATGAGCACTGTCAAACTTCACTAGACCAATTTCATGACTAGTGCTAAATTTGACCAAAACATCAGCAGTCATATTATTCTCTCTAAAAATATACACCAACTTCACATTGTCCATAGACGCCATCAGATTATTGCCACTTCTAAGCAAAGATATGAAAAATTACAATTTCTTTCTTTACACTATCTTTTATTTTGCATAAGATGCACTTAAATAAATTAGATTCCATTTAGCCGTTAAAACTCTTGTATTCACGATTCATTCATCTTCTACCATTCTCATTCTTCTCCATAATAATAATAATAATCTTCTACCAGTATCACCAATATGTCTAATTAGCAGGTCTAACGTTAGGTTCAACTTATACATGTGTGATGTGTCACATGTGTCTTTTTGTTGTGAGATCTAGTTTGGAGTCTTAAATCGTTTTGTTGTTCTATAGTTTAATTGAATGATTAACCAACAATGAATGAGTACTTTATGGGTTAGCTTCATTCGTCTCTAAGACACCAAGACTGAAGTCAATATCTCATGATTTTTTCTTAGGAGTGATTACTACAATAAATATGGAATTAAAAAAAGTGGCAAATGGGTGAACAAAGTGAGTTCAAATTTAAAAATTTTATGTAGGGTGAACAAAGTATTATTAAAAATAATATATTAAGTATTGAAATGGGGTGAACAAAGTAAACCCGAATGAAAATAAATTAAATTAGAGTGTAAGGAGAATATGGGATGAACAAAATAGATTGTGGGACGGCAATAGTTGCACCTATCATTTTTCTTTCACTTCTGTCCCAAAGTCATTTTCTTCCTTTAAACAATCTAAATCCTTTTAACCAAAAAGAAAAGAAAATGTCAATTGACAATTGTTTATTCTTTCGTTTCTCTTGTTTTTTTACCAGTGTTAAATGTCCTCATGACTATAGTATATGGAATCTTGATCAACTTTGACTGTGGTATATGGCGGTAAGTATCTTTGGGGCTACTTTAAGCAGACAACTAAAGCTGGTGCAATGGTCATCAACAATGCCATCACAAAGTAAACTCCGGGAGAGGACTCGCTTAGAACTTGAAATATCTTGGAATATTAAATACTAAACATATGCTCACTACCTCACTAATATAATCCGTTGTAGTCTAGTTGGTCAGGATACTCGGCTCTCACCCGAGAGACCCGGGTTCAAGTCCCGGCAACGGAATTATTATATTTTTCCATCATTTCTAAAGCTCCCAAAACAGATATACAATACAGTTTTGCTGGCTCTTTTTAGTTGTGTTTGATCAATCTTCTTTTTCCCCATAAAGACCAAGTGAAGGGGAACATATTAAAAATTAGACCAACGTTAAAATTAACAGTCTTAAGAATCGGCGACTAAGATGCAACAACCATTAGGAGAGACGTGAGATGGTTTCTGCAGCCCACTGCATTAGTGCCTGTATCACTCGACACAACTACATCTGGCTGCAGAGGACACAAACATCTACCAAAATGGAACAGGCGCGCGTAAAAGGTCTCACTACTTCTCCCTGCTTTGCAAGCTAATAAATACTTTGGGAATATTCACAGCCCTAGGGAAAATGAGAGAAAAAAATCTAAACCTCATAACTACACACAATTTAACATCCTTAAAGGTACCAGGGAGATTATCGCACACCAAATACAAAGCATTAAGGTTTTTCTTTTCAATTGGTTTTCTGTCTTCTCACTGACCCACAAATACATACACCACTAATGATGCAGTTATGCCTTTTGTGTTGCACAAGCCCGAGACAACCTCCGATTCCTACATTGTAACTAACTCATCTGACATTTATTCACAATGCTACTTCCGACGACGTTTTGTCCCCACCTGAAACAAATTATGAATGGAAGTCTAGTAACAATGGTAACCAAGGAATGTAAGTTATATTTAGAACATATAATAAATCTGTTTACTGAACTGCTATTATCTCCTGACCATTTGCTTACATATGATATAAAAAAAATATTGACTAACATATAATAAGTTAATACCATTTTCATGTTTTCCATATAGTAAAGAATATGTATTAGAAAACACTAGTATGGTAGTTGCATTATGATCTATGTTAACAAAAGTAGGGGCCAATAATTATATGTAAACCACATTACATTTCATATTGACTATGCTATGAAATATATTAACATGCTGCGTAAAATGCAATTGTTGTTCTAATTTATATCAAATAAATTAACTCTAATGAGCTGTTCAATTGTTGGAATTAATAAAAATGATTTTAAATTGAAAATAAATAAGCTTCGCTGAAGCTTGGGTATTAAAATCAATTAATATAATGAGAAGCAAATAGAATTCCACAAGTTAATAATTCTAATTGCTAAATAGATGAGAACTAAAGAAGAGACAAAGTTCTAGATATGTAATGATGAATTTAGATCAAAATATCTAGTACTTAAGAAAGAGTACCTTTGTATCCAACTGTCTGGAAACAGTATGCGAATTCTCCATCACTTTTCGACCCTCGGGTAAACAACTTTCACAAAAAAAGTGGTCGACTGTTTCAGCTTCCTCTGCACTCATGTCTATACAAATAGGATGAAACCTGAATCAAATACAGTAAAGTAGTTGAATTGGTAATATGGTACTGGATTGAGGATAACACACACGTAATAAAGATATAACAAAAGCATATGCATTCAATGATCCATTCTATAATCTTTTTTTTATAGTGCAGTTGGATG
The DNA here is from genome assembly GCF_933775445.1 of Argentina anserina. Classification (NCBI taxonomy): domain Eukaryota; kingdom Viridiplantae; phylum Streptophyta; class Magnoliopsida; order Rosales; family Rosaceae; genus Argentina; species Argentina anserina. Next base: position 7,216,831 of record NC_065873.1, on the reverse strand, counting down.
AAGGGAATTTATGAAAATGAGCAGTTTCTAATCCTACAAAAAACTTATTTCGTTTGACATAATAAACTTGTAGATTATGTGTTTCTTTGCAGAAAGATATTAAAGAATTGTTTATCAAAATTCCCACTATCATAGAAGTCTTTTAGAAGCTTCATATAATTTCTGTAAATATTAGTTTCCAAAACAAATATTTGTTTCGCCCCTTTTCAATATTTTAACTTATTTAAAATTTTCTTAATTCTTACACATGCCTTGTCCTAAATGATACAACCAAAATTTCAGTCTTCAAAAAAAAAAATGATACAACCAAACATCGAAAACTGCAGTTGACAGATTTTAATTAATGGAGTTCAAGATTTCATCCAAACACAGTGTTACCATTTCAACCAATTTATCTCCACAAGCATACACACATAACACCACAGCTTATTTTCAACCTATGTCAGCATATGGAATTGTGAGACAGACATCTCATAAGGACCAAACATTTTTTAAGGCAAAAGCATAGGGGAACGTGATTTGGCTACTGCCTCAGAAGGCATATGACTTGCAGCAGGGACACATGATTTTTGGACCCAAAATAAAAAAATAAAAAACAAACAAGTACAAATTATGTGACTGCAAAGCGCAATGTGTTAATCTACTGCAGTGCTCCCTTGTAAAATAATGGTTGATATATCATAACAATGGAGGCAAGCCAACCTTCCACTCCAGCAGCTTTTATGATCTAGATACATGGGTCCTTAATGAGGTGATAGTATTCAACCCACCTTTTGTCCAAGCTTACCAGCAGTTAGAGGAATATTATAATGCAAACACATTACATGAAAAACCATTGAAAATTTGATATGAGAAAAAAAATATAGTTATATACAAATAAATAAATAAACAACAAAAACAACAACAACAATGGGGCTTGGAATGCAGTTCTTCAATATTTGACTCCTTTCTATCCTCTCTTCAAGCAGTTCAAAAAAATGTTAAAAGTTAAAATCTCAAACCCATTTCAACACCATTTGTCATAGCGAAATTCTTATATCGCTCTGCTATTATCCTATTTCAGAAGCTAACTATAAGAAACAACTTGTGGTGGCCTCAGACATATATGGCTAAACAGTCAGCAGGCATTCTATGTGAATGCATAACATGTGCGAGTCCTGATCTTAGCAAACCAGCAATTGGACGTAGTAAAATTTCATTGAGCAGTCATCTATCTAAAGCTTATACAAAAATTTACAAAAAACAAGTCCAGTTTCCAACTTTGTAATAAATGTTGAGTTTTGAGGCAGAACATGTAACTTTAGCAACATATGACTTACCAATCACTACAACCTTCACATTGAACCATGAGGTCATCAGGGTTATAAGGCATCTCACACTTGCAGTACCTACCACATATCATGAAATATTGTGTTAAACAAGAACCACTCAACAGAACTTGCAACAATTAAATTAAAATTTGCGAACGCAAAATGCAAGAATGAATTTGGGAGCCTCAAAGCAAGACACAAACACTATTACATAAACATACAAACGAAAAATATATGGTATCTCGAACTTTAAAGTTGCATCCTTTATCGTAACATTCAAACAGAAAACAAGCTCTAATTTCTCTTCTAAACCCTTATCCACTACCTCTCATCTTCAATGTAGGTACTAAAGAACTAAATCTTTATCCAACATTAAATCATGTCTCATGTTATCAATAGACTACGACCCGAAACACACCAATTGGACAGAACATCAATTAAGAACACATCCATCCATTTCAAATTCAAGGATGTAAAACAATATAATACTTGCCAGATCAATTTGCCAAAAATGAAAAGAGAGAAATGGTGAACATACACTGCAACTCTGTCAGGATTGAAAGAGCCAGTAGTGGAATTGTACTCAAAACGACAGAAGAAGTCGTCGTTTCCCACGGCGTCCAGCTTGCTATAACTCCTAAACGTATGCACGGTACACTTGCCCTCTATAGTATCGGCGCTCTGAACATCGTGGTGGTCAGAGAGAAACACTTCTTTAGATCCATGAAACTGCCGCCGGCCTCCAATCGACTCCTCCGGCCGGTAGTACCACCGCACGTGCACCTTCACGTTGGCCCCGCGGCTGTCGGCCTCGATCCGCTCGATCTTCGCCACGTAGGACTGCTTCCCCGGCTCCGACGGCCGCATCAGAACACAGTCGCCGACTGCCACAAAAAGAAATGTAAAATCAAATTTGAATTTCAATAACAACTGAGTTTGAATTTTAGAAGTGTTGGGTTACCTCGGACGGTCTTGTTGATGGGTTTGACTGTGTAGGAGTTGAGGGTTTGTCTCGGAGCTTTGGGTTTCGCCATGGAAATTAAGATTTCTTCTCCCCAAAAACCCAAAGATTGAAGATGGGAGACAGACCAAAAACCCAGAGATAATTTAAAATAGGAAATTTAATATGAAGTTGAAGAGTTGAGGTGGCAAAGATGACTGGACTGGAGTTAGGTTCCAAGTGTTTGGTCGTTCAAGTGATTGGATAGGGCCTACGGGGAGTGCGGCGTAGAGTAGACGCGAGCATAGTGGATCACTGTGTTCTGTTTGTTTGCGTTGACTGGTGGAGAAGGTACTTGATGAGTCTACGAAGTCCGACCGCTGTAAAGAACTATGTTGGAGGATGTAAATTGCTTTTTCAACTTTATTTTTAGAAGGTAAAAAATTGTCAAGACGTGAATATGCGATAAGAAAATGGGTGAAAGAATTGAGTCCTCAAGGTTAATGGTTCTCATGAACCTCTCTATTGTAAACACAACGCCAAGATTCATATTTTTTATTCTAGAATCGTTACACTTTTAGATTTTGAGTATTTATGACCGCTATGATATTCGGAGTACTAGAATGTTCTATACCATGTAAATTTATCCTTATTTTAAGAGAAAAAAAATACAATAAAATGCCTCTCAAACACCCATAAGACAAAATATCATACAACAAAGCCATATTAGCATGTGGATGAACTCTATTGCTCTAACTGGCGGGGGAACTAAGGGAATGCCCCACAGAGGCAATGACATCAGCTAAAAATTGTAGAATTGTAGAATTCAGTGTGTTAATGTACATATGGGCATTTGTTCAAAAAAAAAAAAGTACATCTGGACACAAAGCAAGCCAAAGAGTAGATACTACGTATAGAGGTACTAAGCACAAAGAACAAAAATATATAAATAGTTACCTCATATGACAGTTATGTCATTTAAGTGTTTACTTTTAACCTGTTGTGAAGATGATGGAGATCGCAATTTGCTTTACGGTTTATGTTTACTTAGTTGCAAAGGGAACATTTGATGCAATAATTCAGTTTTACCTCTCTGGTAATTTGGTAAAGATAGGGGCATGGTAACTTTGCCCCGGGATAAAAATTGTTTTACTGTCACAGTAATCTATTTATTAATTTTACTGTTTTTCTCTATGGTTCATGTAAGTATGTAACTAACCATATGTTTCGTTTTTGTGAAATTCATCACATGTTGATACAAAATCGAAATATGAGAGTTACTTCGCAATATATATTCGTGGAATCAAGCAAGAGTAACTTATACGTTGTTTATTTGGCAAACAAACAAGTATGTTTTAATTAACTTTACTGCATTCATGCAATTTAAATTCTTCTTAATTTTGTTTTTCATCGGGGACTTTCAACCTCTCTTTCCTTTAGTGTTATTACTAACTTAGGGCATCTCCACCAGCTTTTGAAAAAAAGTAGAGTTATTTCTATTTTAGAGGAAAACACCATCTTTTTGGAGCAACATTTCATGTAAAACATAATCTATTATAGAGAAAGTAGAAAGAGAGATTGATTTTTTTAGGGGAATTGATTTACTCCAACGGGCAAGTCCCCCATAATGGCCGAAGCCATACAACCAATAGTCATGTGGGAGAACAAACTTCTATACAAACCATGCGCCTGGTCAAGCGGGAGATAAACTCATATTCAAGCCTAGACTAAACCACTAACTTTGCACAATAGTAAGCAAACATAAATTAACCTGATAGCATATCCGCCTAAGACCTCAATTAGTGTACATCAATACTAGTGCAATATGGGTTAACTCATACGCTAACTAATGGACATGGTTGAGACCCGCTACACTACTGCTCACCAAATGGGAGTATTATTAAAGGAAATAAAACTAAAAAAATAAAACTAGAAGACTAAGCCAAGGTCCAAGAAGGGCCTATGCCCAGTCTACCTAATGAGCACAAATTACAGGACCGCCCAAGACACAGCCCATCAGAGAAACCATGCGCCCTACTCTGATCTACTCCACTTCGACGTTAGTTGCCCTCGCGCTGAAAACCAGTAGCCACCATCTGCAGCGCACCCTGTTCGTTGATTGCAATAGCCTCCATGAGGACCTTCCAAGAATCACATCAAATTGAGCCTAGAAAACCACCTCAGACCGAAAAAACCCATCACGATGGATTGCCGCCACAGTTTCCCCATCACAGCGCTCCACCTCCCTTCATCACCATGCCCCAACTGATTCAATCTGCCACTGTCGTCCGATAATAAGGCAACCCAGTTGGAGGAAATCGCACAGCAACAAAACCCATAGCTACTCCTCAAGACCGCCCCCAAAAAAGCCTCCATCATTTGTGCCCCTTCCACTAGCCTAGTAGAGCATGTCCATCGCCCAGCTGCCTTTGCTTCCCGTCCGACGACAACGTCAAAAGACACGTCGTCGGACGGAATAAGAGAACCAAGTTTCGAAACCCTAGAGTTTTGGCTCCGATAAACCCGATTGGATAAAAAATAACTAGCTTGTGATAGAGATTAATTTTTTTTATAAATCTATAGAATTCTCAAAATTTGTATATCTATTTCAAAATCTCTAAAATTTATTATTTCTCTTTTAAAATTCACTAGCTCTCCTGCAACAAGAATAAACGTATGTTGAGAAAGGTAATATATAATATTTTAATTTAGGTGATTTAATTGTACATGAAACCAATTACAATGTAGGATATCTTACAAGGTAGGAGTTGAGTCTTTTTTTAAGCTAAAGATCTTACAATTTCCTCCTTTATAATAGAAAATGTATGCAAGAGCTATTGGAGATATTCTTATGTAGCGAATTGAACAAGATGAGTATATAGTGATAAAAGGGCGAGAGGAATCAATACGTATCTTTAGCAACAAGAAAATTAGTAGAAAGATATATATGATTTTCAAGGTAAATTGTGGAAAGTGTCCACTGTCCAGTCTTTTACTTAACCTCTAAGTTGCTTTGTTTGTACGTTTTTCACATCATGTTCAAGTCTTCAAGAACTTAGTTGTGGAATCATCAAGAGGATTATAGTATATATTCAACAGCATAGTCGAATCAGCTTCTCTAGCATATCCATCTTCATTACGGTGCCAACTAAAATAAGCATGGGTTCGGTTCTTGATGTCGAGAATGGCATGACCAAAACTGGCTGCTCGATATGCCGAGTACTCTGGCTGTGGCTCTGTCATGCTGCACCAGAGAAGATGTATTCAACAATTCGTGCATGTATATACTGTCACAAAAAATCAAATCTATAATGTTACACATTTCATCTATAGTTCTATACTTACGAGGTCGCTACGCCTTCAAGATTCCCTCCATCCCCAATAGTAATGTAAACAGGTGCAGATTGATCTTTCCCGGGAATGCAGTTACCATTTGTAATGTTATATGCAACATTAGATATGCGTTCCTGTGTTTGTGTAGCTTATCAAAATCATTGAATATATTGAACTGCAAAATTATAGTTTTGCAAAGAGAGTAATTTGACAGGGGCAATGTCGACCATTCTGTGCAGATGCAAGTATGAAACAAAATAATTTCGAGACTAATTGCTAATATGATTGATAACATATACATCAAGCACTTACAGATCTTTCAGAGGCATGGACATGACCAGAAAATACCACGTCAACTTTATACTGCACAAACCATGGCTCAAACATCACTCTCATGCTCTCTCCTTCCATATAGTGAGCGTTATAGCTATTATACCACGGGGAATGCATTAAGACAATCAACCATGGCGTCTCACTTCTATTATCTTTTGATAGCTCCCGCTGGAGCCATAAGTACTGAGGAGTGTATGTACCTAAAGATCAATAACAAAATGATATGAATCGAAATACAAGACAATATGGTAATGGACTCGTTTATGCTGAGAGCTTAAAACATAGCAAAATATAAAACAGAAACAGGCCTAACAAGCTACAAAGTCATTCTATATACAATGTATATCTGAAAATGCTACACTTTCCATACGTTTCAGTAGGATAAACTTGTGCGTTCCATATCGATACTCGATATCATAGTATTGTTGTATATATACATGCAACAAAAGAAGAAATTCTGGTATATATTCTTACCGTATGCTGAATATGAAGCCAAGACAATGATGTAGGATGAAGCTCTCTTGATGGAGTACCAAAAAGGGGCAGTACTTCCTGATGCCTTATGTGGGACATGATACCGATGAGTGTAAGGTTTAAAAGGTTTTGTTTCACCCTGCCATAAAAATACCAATTTTCTTTTAGAACAAGCATGCAGTTCCTTCATCAGTACTTTAAAAATGCATATATATGTGAATAATGTGATACATATTTAAGCAAAAGATTCTGAATCAAACTTTATAACATGGCGCCATGGTTCAAGAAGATGTTTTACTATTATCAAGTTCGTTAGCTGTTTATAAATCCTTATTTTGTTGTTAGCATTCCTGCAATGCATGCCGTTCTTGCTTGCTTTCTGTTTAGGTTTTCGAAGAAGGCAATCTGAATACACAGTACCTGTCATAGTTTGTCATATCTTACAAGAGAACAAATCGAATCCCAACTTATATCAATTGTAAGATGAAACCTGATATTCCAATGCCAATAAAACTTCCTGTTGATTAAACCATTAAGAAATCGCCTCATGGATAACATAAAATGTCCCAGAGGATCTAGAATTCACAGAAAACTACAACCACAAGTGTACGCATGCAAATATATAGTATTTTCTAAGTAACAGCGATTGAGTGATGATGGTGGTAATGGCGTAATGCTCAACATTGACATATATAGTCTATATGTATGCATTATTTCATAGAACTAAGAATTATTATAATTGTATAAAGATGGTCTGATCTAAGAAACGAAAAGATAAGTAAGAGTTTGAGTTTGTGTTACAGATCAAGAATCCAAATATTTTATGAGATGCTTACAATTTCTGGAGCAAAATCAATTTCATGATTCCCTGCGGTCCATATCCAAGGTTGATAAGCAGCACTTCGCTCTGTGAATCTTCCCCATGTATCCCATCGGACATTATCATGATATGGGTAGTCATCCGCATAGGAGAGGTCACCAACAAATAAAACTGTTTCTCCTTTTAGTGGGTTTCTCTCATGATGATTTAGCGTCTTGTTTGAATCAAAGGTCTGACCCAGATCCCCTACGACACAATGGGAACTGATACTTATATATGGGATTTACAAAATCTATGGTCCATAAATCATAATGCCAAAACTTGAATGAGTCTGTCGAGCTAGATGATCGCTAACTATGTTTTCAGTTTTGATACAAAGTATTTACCTATGAGGCCAAATGTGTACGGAACGTCTGGGCCAACTTCAGGAGTTACAACTTACAAACCAGAATTGCCGCTCAGAGTGGCCGACTCCAACTATATAGTAATATTTGGTATTGAACTACAAGAATAAAGATGATTGATCGCAATGCCTAAACTACATTAATCATTTCATTAGTAAAAGATCTCTCTTGTACAGATTCTGGTATGTTTATGAATGCAGGGAAATCAGAAACGTACTAAATATAAAATGTCTTTAGTTTTTTTTATTGTAGTGTGATGAATGTAACCAGAAGTGTAATTGTAGAATTTATAGGTTGTAACTTTTCCTTCAGCCTTCATTTGCACTCCAGTAAACCACTGTACTGGAGCCTGGTTCATCCACAGTCACCCATGACACAATCATACCCTTCCCGCGATGATCCCCTTGTGTTATATGAACCTATAACATACACATTAACCATTAAACTCAACAAAATTAAGCATAAATTGATAAAAAGTTGGAGTACATGCACTTCAATATCAATCCAATTACAACAGAAGCAATCCTGAAGAACTATACTTGTTGAGGTGCATTATAGCCTGGTGGAACTTGAAACACATCACTGTCAAGAGGCATATCCAAACCTCTGTCAGTTCGCCTCACGAAAGTGCTGGTTTTGCTTCCATTGCACACCACTCGAATGTTCAAAGCTAAACTGAATACTAAAATTATAGCTACCCTTTGCACGGACCAAGTAGAAGCACAGACTAATCCCAACACACCCATTTTCTTCATACAACCAAGAGCATCATCAAACCCTACCAACCATACAAAACCCATCCAGCTCCCATTTATATATATACAGATGAAGATCATTTAAGACAAATAAAAGAAATTAGCAATCTTCTGGAAAATCTGCGACATGTTCAGACTTTCAGAGGTACGTGCAAATATGCAAGTTAGATGTCAAGGAGTTGAATACTAAATGACCCAATTGATTGTGCCTGGATTTTCTAGCAGTGCTTTGTTTGCAACTTTGCATATACGGAGATAACAACAAATAAATTATTTAAAAGGACAACAAATGAATTTTGGACTGCAAGCTAATTTGTTCCCAATTAATTATTTAGAGCTACCTTGTTAATTGTGTTGAGCGATCCAATTGTTTGAAAAGAGGAATCTTGCTGATGGTGAGAAAGATGTTAATAATTAACAAGTGTCTTCAATTCACTATGCCAGATTTACACGCGGGCGGCGGAGGCATTTTTTTCATCCCCTCAATTACACTCCGGCGACGGAATTAGGTTTCGTCGCAAGAAATAACCAAGTAGTCGCTTCAGTATGTTCGAGCGACGAATTTTGAGTTTCGTCGCTTCAATGTTAGACTGAGATGACGGCTTTTTATCTTGTCGCTTGAATTGGGTTGAGGCAACGAAATATCTAGGCAGTCACCTGCTCTTAAAGACAGCAAAATTATGTATCTAAAATGCTGAAATTTTGTTGTAGCTGCGATATATTTTTCACTGTAAAGACAACAAAATTCTGGATCTAAAATGCTGAAATTTTGTTGTAGCTGCGATCTATTGTTCATGGAGTGAAAATTTTTAATTTTTGGGATTGGAAGCTTGTTCTTCTCCTTTGTCATTGATTTATAGGGGTATAAACTTCATCATTGTTGTCCTATATAATGCTAGATTGAGGTTGAAGTTTGAATTTAATTGGAAATTAGAGTATATTGGTGGTTTGGATAAGAGTTTAGATTGTAATTTTGTGTTAATTTTAGTGTTAGATTACTTAATTTGTGTTAGAATTAGTGTTTTGTTGCTCAATATGTATTGGATCTTGAGGATTTAGTTCATAATCTTATCAAATTTGGCCTATTTAATTTTTAAACTCCAAATTTTGTGCTTAAAAAAGTTAAGGGGTCTTCATGTGCTCATGGGATTTGTGTAAGATTTAGTGTTAGATTAGATTAAAGTAATCCAATGTGCTCATGTGATTTGTGTTAAATAAATTTTGCCTTTTTTAACTCTAAATTTTGTGTTTGAATAAATTAAGGGGCCTTAATGTGCTCATATGAGTTGTGTTCTAAGATGCACGGACATGCTCATTTAGTCTCGTATCACATGTCAGACACAGACACGGATACATCTGGACACGCCCGGAATCGCGTCTCCCATGTAGACACGGCTTGGACACGTCTTTATCCCATATGGACATGCAAATGGACATACTCCAAACTTCCATCGTTCCGTTCGCTCATCCTCTGCCTCCTCTTCTTCTCCTCCTCCTCCTCCTCATCTTCCTCGTTTCTTCGATAGCATATTCTTCTCCTATGTTCTTCACTTACTATTTAGGGTTAAATCTTAAATTGGGTGAGTCGGATGATTCTTATGGTTGTGTACAAAAAGGGTTCTCTACAATTGGGTATATAGTATATGCAAAAGGCTGATTTAGATGGTGGCGGTGGTTGTGGTGTTGAACTATTGAAGAATAATAAAACGGTGGCGGTGTAGTCTTCTAGAGTATGAGACCGAGAATGGGTTGTTGTGTGATAGGAGCACTTTTTGCGACGTTCTTAACATGTTTTTACCTCAATTTGTAATTTACTTAGCCCTTATTGTTGTACTATTGAGTCATTAAGTCGTAGTGAGAGTCTTTGGCGGTATTGATGCATTTTTGTGATTACGTGAGTTAAAAACGCATAATTGGTATAGAGTCCTAGTTTGACTAGGAATCCTTGTTAGGTTTCGAAACTAATTATCTCTTACTTATGATTTTATTTTCTTATTTTCAGATTGGATTGAAGAGATAATTAAAGAAAAAGAGATGGAGCCAAGTCATGCAATAATTAAATAGAAGATGATCATTAAAGACATAAAACATGGCATGGTTAGGGAATAAAACACGCCATGATTTAAGAGACTAAAACATGACATGATTTAGGGAATAAAACATGCCATGATTTAAGGAATTAAAACATGGCATTATAATATGAGGAAAGATGCAACTACCCTTCTTCTTTCCTCTATATATACATGGTTTCACCTCTCAAATAAGATCACTTCTCATTTGCATTCAAGAACCAAAACTCTACCAAAATATTACCTCAAACATCCTTCACCAAAAAAGCAAGTCATTCTCCCCCATATACAAATTCCATCTCCACTGAAATCACCATTGAAGACACACCTCCAAGGTTCCTACAACGTGTGATTCTCGCAACTCATCTCCACGGGTTTGTTCTTTTTTGAGTCTTTTACAATATTTTGTCTATGAAGATTGTAGTATGATGTTTGTGTGGGATGATTTTTTTGTATTAAGAATCGAAATTTTCAGATTATTTTATTGGATTTTTGGATCTTTGACGAATTGATGGTTTCCTATAATTAATGAGTTTGTATTTCTATTGTTGTGTTCTAATCATTTTTCTCATACTTTTAGATAATTTTCAGATATGTGCATATGAATTTAGTGCTTGCATGCAGTCCCTAAGATTGTGTTTGAGTGCTAGATTCATCAACCATATTGACACAAATCGAATCATGCCCTAAGTAGGTTCGGTTTGTGTTGATTAAACATGGTAAAAATTCTGGAAATTTGCATGTGAAACCATGGTGGGTGACGCCATACATGAAACATGTCTCCAACAAAGATTTGGTACTTAAATGTAATCTTATTTGATTTCTACTCTAAGTGTTATTGAATTCGATTGCATGCAAATTTATATTAGGCCATAAGTCAATCTGAATGTTAATTGAAATCTTGCATGATTAGATGATCCCCTAAGGCTCTAATTGTATTGGTGTCTAAAAAGTATGTAATTGGTCAAATTAGAATGCATGATAAGTTTGAACTTGTAATTATGTGGTGTAATGGTAAATTTGGTTTAAGTTTGTTAAAAAGAAGTCGATCATGTAAATAGTAATTTAGGTTTTATTTTAGTAGTTAATAATCAATCTCAAACTCCCAATTATTTGTTAACACTAAAAGTTTAGAGTTCCATTCAATTCCCCGGAAAGAACGATCTCTGCTTATTCTATACTAACGATGACATTTTACAGGGTTTATTATATACGTTTTAATTAACGCTCTATCATTGTGTTGGAGGAGTATATAATTACTTATGTACCCATCACATTGATAGGAACACTTTGTGCGACGTTCTTAACATGTTTTTACCTTCAGTTGTAGTTTGCTTAGCTCTTATTATTGTAGTTGTAGAACGAGAATCTGAAAACAAATAAAAGTACACACATGTACAAATAAAATGTAATTTATTGATAATCAAGCGCGAGGTTACAATTTTTGTGAACTCCTCTGATTCTATCTCCGTATGTAACTTGGCTCAAAGGTGACATGCATTTGATCTTGAGAATTTGAGTTTGGATTTGGATTTGATTGTCACGACCCCGAAATTTCGAGTATGAACCTCAAATTTCGTAGTCATGAAAAACGCTAAAACAAATCTCAATAATTCGAAATCATTTTAATGTCACAGTGGATCATTATTGAGTTCACAAAACAACTCAGACAACCAATTATTACAAACCAAATTTATAATTCAATATTACATCAAATGGAATAATAATCCTCACAAATTCTCACACAAATCCACAATAAATCCTCACCACAAGATGAAAAATGAACGACTTCGAATCCTCAGAGTTGTCATTCGATTTCCACTAATCGACACTTGCGAAATTATCACCTACACCATCGAATAGGTGCACCGGGATTGTAAACACAAACCCGGTAAGCTTTACAGCTCATATGAGTAAAATAACAAATACCACTCGCATATCAATATATACGAAAATCTACAAATCAACAAATATAAATGCGCTCATGACAAATTAGACGGCCCAGCTGGTTGTCTAATAATGTGAAAAATATATGAACTCATGAGAATTAGGCAACCCCTATGTTTACCCAAATGTATTTATAATACGGGTACTCATGAGCGCTTGTACACCTCTGTTACCCCTCAAGTAGTACACCGCCGATATTGGACAACCATCTGTCATCCAATATCAAAAATATATGGGTAGTCTTAAGCCAATAACTCATATGTTACCTCATATGCACTACCCCAACAGACAGACTAGAGCTCTAACTGTATCATAACTTTCGCCCGGCCAAAGGCTAGGTTCCGACATGCCAAACACGTCCGAAGACTGGTCCGAAAACATAAACACGTCCGAAGACATCAATCACGTCCGAAGACAAAAACTCGTCCGAAGACATCAATCACGTCCAAAGACAAAAACTCGTCCGAAGACATAAACGTTTTAACAATCTCCATGTTAAAACCACGTACAATAATCATCATGTCATATTGTACAAATCAAATCACATGCTCGATATATAAATCTCATCATCAAAATGACATATTCACAACGAAATCATAACAGTATATAATATAGCAAACTATATATATGTACCTATTTACCATGCATACAAATATATATATTCCACTATATCATATACATGTCATATTTCATTCTTTAAAATTCTGCATAATCTTGAATCTCCGCAAGGGTAGATTCGTAAATAGTTGAGATTTTTACTCACCTTATAATCTCGTGCGTAATTCCACAATTTCCTAAAGTAATTCATTTCCTTAATTTATCGATGACCTTGAAAAGATAAGAAAAGAATTTAGAATCGTTACATAAACCTTTAAATGCAGAAACAGTAATAATAAGTTACTGTTTAGCAATTTCTGGTTGTACGAAATTTACTATTCACATATTACTATTCACGTATTTCTGTACAAATACCCATCACTTATGTATTCATGTACGTGTACATACTGTTTACGTATTTCTGTACGTATGAATACTATTTAAATGTAAATACTATCTCAGTAAATAATAATTACTGAATTACCCTTCCAAAATTACTTTTTACATTTACTTAAAGTAATTTACATTTACCGTACGTAAATCACCTTTTTACATTCACCGTTATAAAAATAAATTTTTACAATTACTGTTTGAAATCACTGTTCACGCGCCGACGCACGTGACAGCGCGTGGGGTACACGCGCCACCTCCAGCAGGCCGCGCGTGGCGTTCACACGTCACTCACTGTGGCAGCGCGTGGGGCCCACGCGCCGAGCCTAAGGCCGACGCGTAGCATGCCACCGCCACCACAAACCCCTCCTTTCTTCCTCCTCCACTCCTACACGGCCCAAGGCCGCCTCCACACCGCCTCACGCACTCACACACAGGCGGCGGTGATCCACCCTCCTCCTCTTCCTCCGATCTCCACAAAAATCAACTCATATCCAACAAATTTCAATCACAATCACACACAAACATCACTCACTTCAATTCTTACCTAGATCGTACGGTGGTGCCGTTGGAACCTTGTCGGAGAGGGATGGATCGTCGGCGGTGCTCGATCCCTCGAGGAGGGCTTGTCACAGCTCGAGTAGCGTCGTAATCGCTCACCTGCGGCGTCAAAGGGTGGAGAGGGGTGAGAGTCGAGTGCTTGCGTCGGCGGAGGGCTGTTCGAACGGCGGAGGCAAATCGCGCAAGCCTCGGATCGTAGCGCGGCTTCACGACGGTGAGGGGGGCTGCGTTGTGCTAGGGATTTGGACCGGAGAGCCTTACGGTGCTTCTGGGCCGTGCGGTGTGGTCCACGGTTGGCCGGTCGGCGAAATCGCCGGTGAAGCTAGAGAGAGAGGGAGGGGAAATCGTCGAGAGGCGAGAGAGAAGAGAGAGAAAGAGGGAAAATGAGAGAGGGAGGCGCGGGGTGAGGGTTTCCAGAAATGGAAACCCTAACTCCAATAATTCTCTATATATACCTGTTTCGAAAATTGGAAACTACTTCCATCGTTAATAAATTTTACGTACGACGTCCGATTAGAACGCGTGACATGTCTACGAGCTCGTATCGACGAGTTCTACAACTTGTGTGAAGGAAGTTTTCACAAATGAACGACGAAATAAAAATCCATATTCACGTCACGGAAACGTAACGTTTTTCTAAATAAACGTTACGATAACGTTTCCGCCTTCGTTTCACTACGTTGCAAGAAATCAAATGTTGTTTAATGAAATTTGCAAACTTTACATATTTAAATCCACTCAATAAATAGTTCCAAAAAAATTCGGGTTATTACATTGATGAAGAACGAGCAATTTCGTAACTTGATGATTCTTTGTGGGCTTGAGTCTAGATTTGGATTTGATGAAGAACGAGCGATTTGGTAGCTTGATGATTCTTCGTGGACTTGAGTTTGGATTTGGATTTGATGAAGATCAAGCGATTTGGTAGCTTGATGATTCTTCGTGGACTTGAGTTTGGATTTGGATTTGATGAAGAATGAGCGATTTGATAGCTTGATGATTTTTTGTGGACTTGAGTCTGGATTTGGATATGATGAAAAACGAGCAATTTGGTAACTTGATGAGTCTTCGTGGACTTAGGAGACTTCGGGATTTCTCGAGAGTGATCTTGCTCAAGTGATTTTCTCTATTCTTCTCAAGTCTCTTTCTCTTCATGTTGGAATGGGTATTTATAGTGTCAAGATTTCTATTTTATAAAATATTTTAATGACACTAAAATAATAATATTTCTTTAATTGTATAATTAAATCAATATGTATTTTCTGATTAATTTAAAATTAGTTATTCTCATAACTAAATTAAGCAGAAAATAATTGATTTAATTATAACCGTTAAAGAATTTATTAATTTAATCAAATGTCTGATTATCATCTCGAATCGTCAATGACATTCAATTTCCGATTTAAGTCGGAATCACGTAGCTTCGATTACGATCATCCATTTATGTGCTGACACGAGTTTTATTCAGATCCGCACTAATTTTGTTAATTTTTGGGCCACATGTGCAATTTTGTCGGGCTCTTGGTCGATTTATCATTTAATGAAGATGATTTACTTTATTAAATTGCATGTGTCTACAGTAGTATTTGGTCATTTAGTCGAGTTATGAGTCTATGGTGGCGTTGGTTGCATTTTTGGTGTTAAAACATGTTGAAAACACATAAGTCTTATTTAAAGTAGAATTCCATGTGTAACTAGGAAACCTAGTTAAGTTAGGAGTCTTCATTAATCGGCATTTCCATAACATTTGTGATATATTGAGAATCCTACTTGCATTAGGAATCTTTTTTAGACTAGAAAACGTACTATTTTGGAAAATCTTACTTGAACTTAAACTTTTATTTCGTAACTTTCCTAACCTTACTCTCCTATTCTAGTAACTTACTTGATCTTTTTATATGAATTATATTGTCTTTTATTATTTTCAGATTGTACAATGAAGGAAAACAAATAGAGGAAAAGTCAAGCAAATGAGGAAAATAAAGAAAGAATGAGATGCATACAAAGGAGAAAAATAATGAATTATCAAAGGAGATTGCACCCACCAATCACAAAGAAAAATCATCACTTCTCATTTGCATTCAAGAGCCAAAACTCTACCAAAATACTACCTCAAACATCCTTCACCAAAAACAGCAAGTCGTTCTCTCCCATATACCAATTTCATCTCCACCGAAATCACCATTGAAGATACACCTCTAAGGTTTCTAAAACGTGTGATTCTCGCAACTCATCTCCATGGGTTTGTTCATTTTTGATTTTTTACAATACTTTGTCTATCAAGATTGTAGTATGATGTTTGTGTGGGATTATTGTTTTGTATCAAGAATCAAAATTTTCAGATTGTTTTATTGGATTTTTAGATCTTTGCCGAATTGATGGTTTCCTATAATTAATGAGTTTGTATTTCTATTGTTGTGTTCTAACCACTTTTCTCATACTTTTAGATAATTTGCAAATATGTGTATATGAATTTAGTGCTTGGATGCAGTCCCTAAGATTGTGTTTGAGTGCTAGATTCATCAACCATATTGACACAAATCGAATTATGCCCTAAGTAGGTTCGGTTTGTGTTGATTAAACGTGATAAAAATTCTGAAAATTTGCATGTGAAACCATGGTGGGTGACGCCATACATGAAACATGTCTCTAACAAAGATTTAGTACTTAAATGTAATCTTATTTGATTTCTACTCTAAGTGTTATTGAATTCGATTGCATGCAAATTTAAATTAGGCCCTAAGTCAATCTAAATGTTAATTGAAATCTTGCATGATTAGATGATACTCTAAGGCTCTAATTGTATTGGTGTCTAAAAAGTATATAATTGGTCGAATTAGAATGCATAATAGGTTCGAACTTGTAATTATGTGGTGTAATGGTAAATTTGGTTTAAGTTTGTTAAAGAGAAGTCGATCATGTAAATAGTAATTTAGGATTTATTTTCATTAGTAGTTAACTAGTTAATAATCAATCTTAAACCCCCCCCCCAAATTATTTATTAACACTAAAAGTTTAGAGTTCTCTTCAATTCCCCGGACTGAACGATCCCTGTTTATTTTATATTAACGATGACATTTTACAGAGTTAATTATGAGACGTCTTAGAACGTCCCATCACACATGCTACAAAGAAAAACAACTATTGATTCCCTACTAAGCAGTTTATGCTACTAGCCTACTACCATGGAATTGAGAATTTTTACTATTGTTGAAATTTGAACACATATTTTTTGCTTCTGTCTTCAATAACTAAATATATATATATGGTTATTTGTATTTACCTCTTGCTTAGTAATAAGTGTAGCACAAATGAACAATTGTTAATTAGTTAATATATATATATATATTAAAATTAATATTAAATTAACGTGTCCGTGTCTAATTTTTTTTTTCATTTGTTGTGTCCGCATATCGTATTGTGTTCAATACGAACACCCGTGTTTGTGTCCGTGCTTCTTAGGTTTTGTTAAATTAAATGCTAGATTAAATTAGAGTAATCTAATGTGCTCATGAGATTTGTGTTAGATTATATATTAGATTAATTTGGCTTATTTAGTCACTTAAACTCCAAATTAAGAGTTTGGCCCTAAAGAGTTTGTTAATTGATGTATGATTTAATTAGTGTTGATTTGTGTGTTAATGTGCTCATGTGTGCTTGTTTTCAAATTGGTTATTTTGTATGTGTTTATCATTCGAATGAGCATCTGTGAGAGTGAATCAAACTCTCACAATAATGGACCGGTTTGCATTTAGCTTAGAATTCCCGTTCGAGAATCAATTTGTACGGCATTTGATTCTTGAATTGTCCCATTTTTGGACAGTTTGGGAGAACATAACTTTGTTGAGCGACCTTGCACTTCATGTGATTTTTTTTTTCGGTTTTGGGTATTGATTTTGACCGGATCTCCCTATATTGTTCCTTGACTGCAAACTAGGTTTAGATATTTGTGCACTTGGAGAACTGTAGGGAGCTGTTGCCGAAATTTACCAAAAACTGAAAGCGAAACACATGAAGGCAAAAGACTTGACAAAGGAAGTGTTCTCTTGAATGAGATATGACCCTAACCGAAGACATAAGGTGAAGATGAACATGGAGAAGCATTATGTGTAATGTATTGTTTGCTAACTATGTGCATATTTACTATTTATGTTGGTAGGAAAAATGGATAAGAGTTGGATGTAGTACAATCATGGTGATCCAATATACCATAATGAGATTTTTCATTTCGTGAACTCGGTCAAAGACACAGCGAATGGAAGACCTATCACTATTGTTCGTGCAACGTTTGTTGTAACAATCGAGATCTGGTTACTTGTGAAGTCATGTATTCACACTTGTCGCATTATAGTATGTGGCCTAATTATACAATATGGGACAAACACGGTGAAATCTCAAATGAATCGAGAATTACCGAGCTTCGAAGACAATTCCTAGAGAGAAGGGCATCTTCTAGCGGTGGTGCCGGTCCTTCCATGGATCCTACTATAGACATGTTGCATGAGTTTTATCCTTATTATGCTGGATATGAGGCCGGTGCCAGTGAAGACAATATTGATGATGGCGGTCCTACTTTCAATGATGTCGTAAATAATGATTACCAGAAGTATGACATGCTTTTAGTGGAAGCTCAGACGCCGTTGTATCCTGGGAGTACATAGACCGTTTTGGGTGATGTCTTAAATTCAATGAAAATGAAAGTAGAAAATGGGTGGTCAGATAAAAGTGTACACGACCTTTATAATTACATTAGAGGTTTGCTTCCTCCTGAACATAACTATCCTTTTGATTTTGGAAGGATGAAAAAATTTGTAGGGACATCAGTCTGAGTTATGAGACTATTGATGCTTGTGAGTAAAATTGTGTGTTGTTTTATAAAAAGTATCCAAATGAAATTGAGTGTCCCATTTGCCACACTTCAAGATGGATGCCACGTGAAGGTTGGAATAACAGTAACATTGCCAGAAAAGTCCTACGTTATATCACACCCTTGGAACATTTCGGGACCAAAATGCAATAGTATTTGTCGTAGTCCCGAATTAATATGCAACCGACACGTCAAATCCGACGTGTCAACTACCTATCAACTCGAAACTACAAGGCTATGAATAGAATAGAAACAAATTGACGATAAGACATGAAAGGCTGGTGAAATATAAACGCAAATAACAAATGTCAAAAGTTAACCTTGGCATTAATCAAGTCCACCGAATTCATCAAACCTAAGTACACTCGATAATTAGGTCACCGAATAATATTAAGTACACTTTAAGAGTTTAAGGCAATTCAAATACATAATGACGATTTACTTTATTATTTTTGACAACTCTAGGTTAAGTGCATTCTCGATCCTCGATCTGGGCGAAAACCAAAGTTAATAATTAACCGTAAATTAACATCACTATTTACGTCATAATTTTAAATAATTTAAGTTTTCACTAAGTTACTCTTGATAAAAGTAAAATAATTAAAAATCAAACAGTGAAACAATAACTTTCAACTAGGGGCAAAATGGTAAATTCACGTCATAGTAAAATTGTAAATGAGTGCAATAGTAAAGGTAAAAACTTGGGCATTTACCCTCTTATGATCGGTCTCCGATCAAAACAACCTCTCTAAAACTCAATTTTGTCAAAATCCAATCCAACATGCATAGAAATCACAAGCTTCCCAACAACTCGACAATTGCTAAATTGATCAAACAGAGAAAATGGAAGATTGTTTACTACCTCCAGTAAATCAAATGCAGAATCAGATTGAGCTCTCAACCCAAACCACTACTACTGCTCCAGAATAACACCGTTAGGTCCCTAAGGCATGCTCGAGATGAGGATCTCGTTGGAGAGTTGACAACGTCATTGAGAAGAAAGAGAACCATGGTGGTGGCACGTCGGCGTTATTTGGAAAAAAGGGGAAACTTCAGTCAAGCTTTAATACAAAGAATCAAAATAGAAATTAAAGATAAGGACTGGGATTTACCAAGAATGGATCGAGCATTTCTTCAAAGGTCAACGACGACCCTGGAGCTCTGCTAATGGTGTGGTTTGCCTCCTAGATGGATTATAAGGAGCTTAAAGATTACATGCAATCTATGAGTTGAAGAGGAGAATGAATGTGGTGGTCCCATGGCCATTGGAGGCCGGACGGCGGCACTAGGCGGCGGTGAAGGGCTCCCGGTTTTCTGGGTTTAGAGAGAGAGAGAGAGAGATCAAGTCGAGACCCCGAAAAAGAAAAGAGTCCCCTCCTTGGAGACAGCGAAAGGACTGAGGCCCAAATAGAAAAGAATGGACGGCCCAGATTTCACGGTTTAGAATTGATGGCTCAAATTTTAAAATGGAAATAAAAGATTTTCTGAAAATGTATTTAAAACACAAAATCTTTATAAAATCATAGAAATTAAACCGAGTATCGGAAAAATATCTTACGAATACTCATGTGCTCATGGCGACGTGTAGTCTAATAATTTACCATTAAACTACTCATTCAAAATCGTGTAAACATGTCGATTAGCGTGTTTTATATATCGGAAAATAACGAAAATTTCAGGGGCACACACAGGTTGATAGAATCTCGTCTATCAATGACTCCGTGACCTAACGAAGCCCAGGTTGAAACGCTTGTATATGTCGCCACACACTGCAAGGAAAATGCGGTGGCATGGCGAGAGGAGGGTAAATGATGATTGGTTGAAACACCTCGCAGATGGGGAGGCATGACAAGATTTTAATAGAAATTTTCTTGATTTTGCCAACGATGTGAGAACGTGTTGCTTGGACTAGCAACGATGGTTTCAATTCTTTTGGAACAATGAGAACTCTACATAGTGCATGGCATGTTGTTTTAATGCTGTATAATTTGCCTCCATCAATGTGTATGAAGAAAGAATTTATCATGTTAACTCTGTTGATCCCAGGTCCGAAGTCACCTGGAAAGTGTCTTAGTGTGTTCACGGAGTCATTGATAGACGAGATTCTAAAATTATGGGAAACTGGAGTTTGTACTTTTGACTGACATGATGAATCTACTTTCATGATGAAAGCAGCAGTGTTGTGGACCATCAGTGACTTTCTAGGTTTAGGGATGTCGGCAGCTCATCTACTAGTGGGTATAAGACGTGTCCGGTTTGTTTGGATGATGTTTCAGCAGATCACGAATTTGGGAGGATGGTATATGAGGATCACCGCCGATGGCTACCAAAAGATTTTGTGAGTTTAGGTATTGGCGGTCCGTTGGTCAGGCATTTAATGGGGAATGTGAATTTAGGCCAAGACCCCCCCCCCCCCCTCCTTCTCTGTCCGGAGAGGAAATTCTTGTAAAAATCAACAATCACGAGTACCCTACGCTTAGCCAGCACGAAATGTTCAAAGTCCCTTATAATCTGAACAACAGGGTATACTGGACTAACAAGTGCATGTTTTGGAGGCTACCTTATTGGAAATTTATTAGAGTGAGATATTGTTTCGATATCATGCACATTGAAAAGAACGTATTTGATAACATCATTGGAACTTGTCTTAGTATTGAATGAAAGTCTAAAGACGGTCTAAAAGCCCGTGCTGCTTTAAACAAAAGGATGGTGCGGCAAAATCAGTGGGTGAAGAGCAATGGACATCTTCCTCATGCGCTATTGTTGGTGAAGCCAGAATTGAAAATAGAGGTATTCGAATGGTTCCGTGATTTGAAGTACCCTCATGGTTATGCTGGGAGTTTGAGGAATAAGGTTAACGTACATGATAAAACGTTTCACGAATTAATGACGCATGACTGCCAGTAATGCTTCAACGTCTTCTTCCAATAGTTATCCGTGAGTATTTACCATTGAACATTGCCAAGCCTTTAATTGCATTATAAAGATAGTTTCTTGTGTGCCAGAGAGTTGAAAAATGAGGACGTCCAGCTAATGGAAGATGAGATAATCCTGATTCTATGTAATCTGGAGATGATGTTTCCTCCACATTTCTTCACAATCATGGTTCACCTTCCTGAACAAGTGTTGCTAACCGGTTCTATGTATTTTATCTGGATGTTTCCCATGTAACGGTATGATGCTAATTTAGATAAATGTACTAAATATCGCATGCAGTGTACTAAATATTTTCTTTTGCATGCAACTTGAGACTTATAAAAAATCGGTTAGCAATAGACGTTACCTAGAGGGTTGTATTTCTGAGCGATATATTACGCAAGAGTCAGTGACAGACTGCAATTTATACATGGAAACTTCTGAACGTCGTGATGAAATAAACAACACTAATGCTTACAAGAAGTATGATATTTATGTTATTTATGACCTCGTGCGTCCGGATCAGTCCATCTCTCGTGCTAGGTTAACTAAACAAGATATTTTAGAGACTCATTGGCAAAATTTGCTCAAAAGTTAAGAAGTGAGATACTACATTGTTGGACATGAAAATCTTTATAAGCAAGAGCATCCAGACTCTGGCGAGAAGTCATGTTGGATAAATTTTCATCATTATTTCCTTCATTGGGTATACATAAAAGTTATTAGTTATGTTTTCACAAAATGTACAATCTACATTACACTAATATTGTCAATCTTACAGGTTGCGGGACTTCAAAGAGCTGGACATCATTACTTTTAAACCAGAGGTACTCAATTTGGCTAGAAGACAGCAACGACACAGTATTTATTCAGCATGTTATGTGAACGGGGTCAAGTTTATATCATGCAATAAAGATCGATACTTGCAGACCTAGAATTTTGGAGTCATGGTGGAGACATAAACTACCAATTACTACGGGATACTTGAATATGTGGTCGAACTACTGTATACAGACATGATGTCGGTTGTGTTGTTCAAGTGTAAGTGGTACGACACTGACCCAAACCGCAATGGGAGCACTAACCTAGATCACATATTGTTATCAATGGATACAAACAATAGTTGGTATAAGGATTCCCCTTTCTATCTTGCGTCTATGGCAAGACATCTACTTAGATGATCTGAAGACAGGTGAGACTTGGAAGGTAGTTAATGTGATGTCACATAGGAATGTCTACGATGCTACAACACTTGCAACTCACCACGATTTTAGGCCTCCTACCGGGAATCAAGTTGAAGAACCTTATCAAGAGTCTGCCCCAGTATATAGTGGAGTTTTCGATCTTACCATTGATCTGGGTCATTTTCAATCAATTGAGGCTACTATGCTATGGTCGGTAAATGAGGAAGAAGAAGAAGAAGAAGAAGAAGATGATGATGATGATGATGATGATGATGATGATGATGATGATGATTATTATTATTATTATTATTATTATTATTATTATTGATTATGTCTAATATTTTATCATTTATTGTGTTATATAAAGTACCATACACGCGATATGGACTTATAACTGAACATTTCGGAACGTATTGAATTCTAAATTATGTTTTCAATTTATCTAAAAATTGGCACACCCTTATATATGTTTCCAAAATTTTGAATGATTAATTTCAAGAGACGGAAAAAATGAAAGTTCGTCTCTTGACCATAATTGGGACGACGGGGCTTAGGATGTTGTCGTCGGAAGGAAAACAATATTCGGCGTTGTTTCTTTGTGCCTAAATTTTCAGCAAATTTTAAATTGATTAGGGAAAAAACTCGAGCGACGACTTTCCTTCATTTTCCATCACCATATGGGGTAGATATAATAGCCAGCTTCCCAATCTCTCCACCATTTCCTTCAAACCCTAAAATTATTGATTCCCCAAATTTCGATCTATCAAGCCCTAAATCCAAACTTTCCACAATTTCGATCGAACCCTGAAGTCAATCTCATTCGAGCCCTAAATCCAATTTCTCCCCAATCTCATTCTCTCTCCCTGCCCCAATCCTTTTCACCAGCCTCAATCTCTTTCAGCTCCAGCGATGCCTCCGAAGTCAGCCCGCCTTCGCCAACAACAAGCTCGGCGAGAAGCAACCGACTTATAAGCCCTACTCAACGGCACATCAGAGCTGCCGTCTCATCCACCCTCTAACGCACAATCGGCTTCTCCTCCGCCGCCTCCCACCATAAACCGCAACACCACCACCACCCAATCTCTGTCTCCTCCGCCGCCTCCCCCACTCCTCAACACCACGACCAGACAATCTATGTCTCCTCAGCCCTCCAATGCACCACAATCAGCTTCTCCTCTGCCGCCACCCATAATAAACCCCAATACCACCACTGCCCAATCTTTGTGTCCTCCGCCGCCTCCCTACTCCTCAGCACCATGACCATGCAATCTCTGTTCCTCCGCCGCCTCCCCCACTCGGCAACACAAAACTCGTGGCCAGCTCCGCCACGGCAGGAGAAGATGGCCCCATCGCAGCCCTACTCAGCATTCGGTGCAAGAACGCAAAAGGTGGTGAATTTTTAATTTTTTGGAAATGAGGATGCAATGCTTCTGGGAATACAGTTCTGGTTTTGTTGCTAGTTTAAATATTTTGTTGATTCGGTATTTGTAAAGTTGAGTCATTTATACTGATTCGAATGAGTTGGAGAGCTTGTAGCTTCTAGGAATTTTATTCTTGAACATCATTTCAGTTTTTGTATAAGATAGGAGAGCTTTTGCCAATTTGGGTCATTGAATGCTTAGTATATATAATGTAGAAAGGTTTGAGATTTAGTAAAACTATTAATATAATATAGTAGATGATATTATCTCGAACTGAATGTGGGATTGGTATGTAATGTCAAGTGTTGAGATTGTAGATGAGGACATTAGGTTGTGGAAAGCTTTAGGTTGTCTTGGCTTGGTGGATTTTGGCTTTTGAATGCAAGTGGTCATGATAACAAATTTTGGGGTAAGTGTGTTTTGAGGTTGTTTAAGATGTACTAAATGGGAAATGTATTTGACTGTTTTCAATGCTTGTTATTTCACCAGATATTACAGTAGCTTGAGAGAATGACATAGTTGGGGGCTGATTTGTGTAGTCTCAACTATTATAAATTTGGAATTTCAAAATGGTATGTGCTTGTTTTAATGATATTCAGATTATAGTCTGGTGTTTTGTCTTCATGCTATTCAGTTTTTCCTTATTGGTTTTACTTTGCCATAATCAAGTGAATGACTGTTGAGTATGTGATCATGGTTGTAGTCTCTGATACATCTCTTGCAGCTCAGTTTGACATGGAATCATGATAAGTACATGTTCAGTTTCTTTTGAAATTGTGTCTTTTCTTTATGTGATAATTTCAGTCCTCTTGCTTTATGTTAATTGAATATGGTTATATCAGCCAACATAAGAGCAGTTATTGTAGTAGTAATTGTGTCCATGACGGTGTTTAATTATATGCTCTTTTTAGTACTTACTATTCAAGATTATAAGTATATATTTGTGAGCATAGTATGGCCCCTCATTTTATTCTACTTACTCCTTCACTATTATGTGCAGGGGGTGTAGTTCTGAAACGTCATGTCGTGATAAGCAACAAGATGTCACAGATAATGAAGGCCATTGGAGGAAAGGTCAAGCTTGTGTGGTCGGATTTCCACGGCGAACCTCGCACAAGTGATAACTGCAACCTCCTAGTTAGTGACATTGGCACCACTGTCAGGGCACACATTCCAATGCTTGCACCCACATTTTATAAGCTCCAAGATTATTAAAAAGAGGCTGTTGAAAAATACTTGGAGGTGAATGTGTTCGATTTTGTAATTTTATAAATTTCTCTTTGTGCCATTCTTCGTCTCTTGTTAATTATATTGAAGGTCATAATGTGCATTTACTTTTTTTTATTTGGCATAACTACTATAATATACCGAGAAGTGATATCAAAATTTGGGAATTCATTGATTACAAATCCTATCAGAGATACAATGATTGGAAATACAAGTGCCACAAGCATTTTGACGATTACAGGGATGTTGTTCCCCTTGAATTCATTCACCGTCCCGATCAATGGGACTACTTGATCACCAAGGAATTCTGGGACAAAGACCAAACAATAAGTAATTTGTGAGTACATGCTTCTATATAATTTCAATATTCATTTTATAATTTGAGCTATTCTAACTCATATATGTATGTATTGTTTTTTTTAGATCGTAAGTGTGCACAACAAAGAAAATCGGAACAAAAATCCGGAGCCGCTCAATCACAATTCCGGGTCAAAACCTCTTAGTCATAGGGCATAGGAGCATTTAAAGTAAGAACATTCGGCCATGTTCTGTGCATCCGCACTGGATGCTTATCTACCTTGCAAGAACAAGAGAGAAAAACTGGTGAGTGTACTGATCTTTGTCAGCATGTTACTATTTTGGTGTTTTATTTTGGTTGGTTTGCTGCATTAGTTTTCCCTAATTTGGAAGCATGAATAGAATACTTGTTTGCTCATATGTGGATTTATTAATGAGACAGGGAAATATGTTGTTAAGATGTTTGTTAAAAATTTGTAAAACATACTTAAATAGTAGTAACATGGTTGACAAAAAAATTGAAATGATTGAGAGAATAACATATAACATATATGACTAAGAGTAATCTTATATGTGCAGGGGGGTGCAAATCCTAGGTCGCAAGGGAAACTCGTGTATGCCCGTGCGACCTGCGGACACAAATGCAACACTGAATTGAGGGTCGGAATGCAGATTCTTTTTGCATTTCCGAAAATTCGGTTTGACTTTTCAAATTCTCTTTACTGGTCATATTCTTCTTTTGTAACAACTGAGTTATTGTGTGTTATGGAGAATTATAACAGAGTTGAAATCAATGTTTGTAACATATGTGACTCATATATGTTATGATATTTTTGATTTCTATAACAGCCATCTTATTAATTGTTGATTGCAAATCCTCACAGTATAAATAGCCATCATCCTTTCATTGTAAAATCATCCCATTCAAAACACAATCCTCTCTCCACTCTCAAAATTCTTAGATTTTCTCTGGTGATAGAAAGAGGTACATTTCGAGTTCGTTGAGGGTTCTAGTTAGTAGTGCAATTTCCTAGAATCGTTTAGTCGTTATATCCTGGGAGACAAGCGCCAAGCATCCTTGCACCGGTAGAGGAGGCGTAGACGTCTTAAGGACAATGTGGTATCACACACGTCTCGACTAGTTCTTCCATCACCAATCGTTCGGTATTTTGGTTGAATTTCTTTTCGTGTTCTTCGTTTCCGATTTATAATTCGGCTTATTAAATTATATATGCAATATATCACTGTTTTTATAACAATCTTAAGACGTTTAATTTTGATATTTCTTATATAATTTGTATTCGATATTTATCTACAATTTTTCAAGTAAACTTATACCTTGTGTGTGTGTTTCAGTTTCTAAGAATGACTAACGGAGAACATTCTGGAAATGGCATGGGACCTTTGGTGCCAACTGTGCCTACTGCTCCCGTTGTACCTGTCTCAGTATCCCATGGGGAAAAACCTGAGAAGTTCAACGGTTTGCATTTCAAGAGGTGGCAACAAAAGATGATGTTTTATCTCACCACTCTGAATCTTGCAAGATTTTTGACGGAGAATGCTCCTGAGTTCAAGGAAGATGACCATGGCGATCAAGCAAAGATTGCTGCTGTGAATGCATGGAATAATTCTGACTACTTATGTAGGAATTATATCATGAATGGTCTAGCCGACTCATTGTACAATGTGTACATTAGCATGGGAACGGCAAAGGAGCTATGGGAATCCTTGGAGAAAAAAAATATATATAAAACTGAGGATGTCGACGCCAAGAAGTTTATCGTGGGCTGCTTCCTTGATTATAAAATGGTGGATTCCAAAACTGTGATGAGTCAATTCTCTGAGATTCAGCTAATCCTGCATGAGATTCACGCTGAAGGAATGCTACTAGGTGAAAGTTTTCAAGTTGCATGTGCTATTGAAAAGTTACCACCTGCTTGGAGGACTTCAAGAATTATTTAAAGCACAAGCGAAAGGAAATGACCATGGAGGATCTAGAGGTTAGACTTCGCATTAAGGAAGACAACCGAGGATCCGAAAAGAAAGCATGGATCAATGATGTCTTTGCCAAGGCAAACATGATGAAACATGGTCAAGGTTCCAAAAACAAGAAAGGCAAGTATCATGGGTCCAAGCTGGGGCCGAAAGGAGTCATCTCCAAGAAGCCAAGGTTTGAAGGCAAGTGCTACAACTGTGACAAGACTGGTCACAAGTCTGTCGACTGCAACAAACCAAAGAGGAACAAAATAAGGGAGGCAAACCTGATTGAAGCCGTCACTCAGGAGGTTGCTGACATGAACCTCTGTTGTATGATATCGGATGATAGCATGGAAAAAGTCAGTGATTATGACTGGGGACTAAATGACTTAGAGCTATGGTATGACCAAGCCAAGTTTTTGGATTGATCTGTAGAACAGAACTGAAATTATCGAATAAATTGATGTATGTTCTTAAGGGTTTTATGAGTATAAAACTCAGTGTTGACAAATGTGTTTTGTCTGAAATTGACATAGAGCCATGAGTGGTGGATTGTTTATTGTCAAAAACTAGTTATTACACCTATATGAGTCTTCCTAATTTATGGTAGTGAAGAATATAATATATGTCAATTAACATGCACAAGTATGTACTTGTGTAGAGACAAAACTGACTAGATCATCTTCAAAGTGTTGAAAGAAACAATGAACCCCTTGATCTGATTCATACAGATGTGAGTGATTTAAAATCAACGTTATCTAGAGGGAATAATAAATACTTTATTACCTTCATAGATGACAGCACGAAATATTGCTATGTGTATTTGCTAAAATGCAAAAGTGAGGCCATAGAGAAGTTCATTCTCTATAAAAATGAGGTTGAGAACCAACTCAACAAGAAAATTAAGGCACTAAGAAGTGACCGAGGAGGTGAGTATGAATCGCTATTTGCTGAGATTTGTGATCAGAATGGGATTATACATCAAAGGACTGCTCCATACTCACCATAATCCAATGGTGTAGTAGAACGCAAAAATTGTACTCTAAAGGATATGATGAATGCTATGCTACTCAGTTCTGGGATGCCACCCAACATGTGGGGAGACGCGATTCTCACGGCAAATTACCTTTTAAATAAGGTGCCCAAAAGGAAAGAAGAGAAAACTCCATATGAGTTATGGAAATGGAGAAAACCATCCTACAAATACTTAAAAGTTTGGGGATATTTGGCAAAAGTGGAAATTCCTAAACCTAAAAAGGTGAAGAATGGGCCTAAAACGGTTGATTGCATCTTTATTGGATATGCACATAACAGTTCGGCTTATCGATTCCTAGTCCACGATTCGAATATTCATGAAATCCATAAGAATACGATAATGGAATCGAGAAATGCATCTTTATTTGAAAATGTATTTCCACTGAAGTCTAGAGAGGAAATTAATTCTTCTAAACGGGCACGTGAAGACAACCGAGCCGAAACTGATGATGCTCAGGATCAAGAATCTGAGTCGGAGTCCGAATCTGAGTCTGAGGTTGAACCTAGACGAAGTAAAAGGGCAAGGACCGCAAAGTCCTATGGACCTGACTTCCTGTCATATATGGTTGAAGGTGATCCCCGTACCTTCAAAGAGGCAGTTAGCTCTACTGATGGTCCTCTGTGGAATGAAGAAATCAAAAATGAGGTTGACTCCATCATGCAAAATCACACTTGGGAATTAGTGGATTTGCCACCTGGGTGTAAGCCTTTGACTTCCAAGTGGATTTTCAAAAAGAAATTAAAAGTTGATTGGTTAATAGACAAGTACAAGGCCAGACTTGTTATTAAAGGCTATAGGCAAAAGGAGCGTTTGGATTATTTTGACACTTATTCTCCTATGACGAGAATAACCTCCATACGGATGGTACTTGCAATTGCAGCGTTGCGCAAACTTGAAGTACACCAAATGGATGTAAAGACGGCTTTCCTAAATGGAGATGTAGAAGAAGAAATCTACATGGAACAGCTAGAAGGTCTTTCTGCTCCTTCTCAGAGTAAGAAGGTGTGCAGATTGGTTAAGTCATTATATGGTTTAAAACAAGCACCAAAACAATGGCATGAGAAATTTGATAATGCCATGATCACCAGTGGATTTAGAATAAATAAAGGTGATAAGTGTGTATATGTCAAAGACACTGAAAATGGATATATCATTCTATGTCTGTATGTGGATGATATGCTTATCGTTGGGAGCAACGATAAGATGATCAAGTCTACTAAAGACATGTTGAATTTTAAGTTTGACATGAAAGACTTAGGACTTGCTGATGTCATTTTAGGAATTAAAATTACGAGAACATCAGAAGGGCTAGTGTTGAGTCAAACACACTATGTGGACAATATTCTTGGGAAATTTGACAAGGAAGGTTCTGGAATTGTCAGAACTCCTGTAGATATGAATTTACATTTTTCCAAGAATAAAGGTGAAAGTGTTTATCAATTAGAGTATTCAAGAATAATTGGGAGTCTAATGTACTTAACAAGTTGTACAAGACCAGATCTAGCTTATGCGGTTCATAAGCTAAGTAGGTACACGAGTAATCCTGGAGCTATGCATTGGCAAGCTATTGGAAGAGTACTCAAATACCTAAGGTATACTCGTACCTATGGGTTGCACTACACATCATACCCAGCTGTTATAGAAGGCTTCACTGATGCGAACTGGATATCTGACATGAAAGAGTCAAAGTCTACTAGCGGATATGTATTTACGCTAGGGGTGCAGCCGTGTCCTGGAAGTCCTCAAAACAAACAGTTATAACTAGATCCACAATGGAGTCTGAGTTTGTAGCACTCGACAAATGTGGGGATGAAGCAGAATGGTTACGCTAGTTCATAGAGGACATTCTTAGATGGACAAAACATGTGCCTGCGATTGGTATAAATTGTGATAGTCAATCTGCAATTAGCAGGGCACAGAGCAAGATGTATAATGGTAAGTCTAGACACATTCGTCGAAGACATAATACCATTAGATAACTACTCTCAACTGGAGTTATCTCTATAGACTATGTAAAGTCTAAGGATAATATTGCTGATCCTTTAACCAAAGGGTTAAACAGAGAGTTAGTTGAAAAATCATCGAAGGGAATGGGACTAAAGCCCATTGGAAATTAAAAATCACTACAGTGTATACCCAACCTAGCTGACTGGAGATCCCAAGATCTAGGTTCAAAAGGGAAAACCCAATTGTAGAGATTAATTCGGATCACTGTGGGGAATTTCCCAAGTCCATTCCTATGATAAAAAACAGTGTGATACCCGTATGGATGAGGTTAAGCTAAAAACTTTTAATGATTCTTATGCGTCGAGAAATCGAGCAGAGTAATGCGGGTTACTCTTAATTAAGAGATCACCTATGCAAGAGAGAAGTGGGGCCGCTTCTAGGGGAGTTATTGAGGGCATAACTCTTATCAAACTACTTGTAGAATCAGGCGTGTGTTCCATGGCAAAAATGGGCACAAAAATGAGAACCGAAGTGTACCAGGGAGACTCCTGTGTAAAGTATGTCATGATTTACACAAATGACGAATAGTTCAAAGACATCGCGTCTACTATTTAGTTAGTAAAGTAAGCATACTTTTATAAGGGAATGTTCAAAGGGTCAAACCTACATATCCTATGCAGGTTTCAACCGTATAAATCTATCACCAAATTCTATCGAGTCTTTGGTGGCCAATTTCATTCATGTGGGAAATTGTTGGAAAATGGTTGGAAAAACCATTTAAAACCAAATTTTAATTGATTAATTAAATTAAGTTAAACTTATAATTAATCAAAGATGAACATAGATTTGAGTTCTCCATAATGAGGGCTACAAGATCATATGTTTATTTGTGTAATTTGGTTTGTGGGTGAATAAGAAATTGTCACTCAAAGATGGCTACTTAGAATGAGGGAAATGTATTTGTCCCACATTGGAAAAGAGAATTGTTGAAAAGACTTTATATAAATCCATTGTGTATGGATTGTAAAGTGTGTAAGCCCCCTTATACCCTCTCGCGCACGCGCAGGGGGGTTGCAAATCTTAGGTCGCAAGAGAAACTCGTGTATGCCCGTGCGACCTGCGAACACGAATGCAACACCGAATTGAGGGTCGGAATGCAGATTCTTTTTGCATTTTCGAAAATTCGGTTTTGACTTATCAAATTCTCTTGACTGTTCAAATTCTTCTTTTGTTACAACTGAGTTATTGTGTGTTATGGAGAATTATAACAGAATTGAAATCAATGTTTGTAACATATGTAACTCATATATGTTATGATTTTTTTGATTTCTATAACAGCCATCTTATTAATTGCTGATTGCAAATACTCACAGTATAAATAGCCACCATCCTTTCATTGTAAAATCATCCCATTCAAAACACAATCCTCTTCCCACTCTCAAAATTCTTAGCTTCTCTGGTGATAGAAAGAGGTACCTTTCGAGTTCGTTGAGGGTTCTAGTTAGTAGTGCAACTTCCTAGAATCGTTTAGTCGTTATATCCTGGGAGACAAGCGCCAAGCATCCTTGCACCGGTAGAGGAGGCGTAAACGTCTTAAGGACAGTGTGGTATCACACACGTCTCGACTAGTTCTTCCATCACCAATTGTTCGGTATTTTGGTTGAATTTCTTTTCGTGTTCTTCGTTTCTGATTTATAATTATTTATAATTCGGCTTATTAAATTATATATGTAATATATCACTGTTTTTTATAACAGGTAGTACATTAGCTAGAACTATTAGGGAAATGATGATAGATGTTGTTTTTGGTGGCACTAGCAGTAGTATTTTTTTGTACTTAGGTTTTTGGTATTTCAAACAGCAAATTTATTTAGAATGGAGTTGTGTACTGACTACTGAGTACATTTGGTTGCCAGTGATTCAAATGTCGTTTTAGTTCATTTGTCTTGTGCTTTGGTGGAATGGATTGGATTTCAATTGTGTTTAACAAGTGAAAATGCACGGTTTAGATGCTAATTTTTTTTACCATTTAAACCAACTGAAGTGAGGGAAAGAAGAAACCTCGTTGCTTCAGTATATGATGAAACATCCAAAGAAATGTCAAGGCGGCGACTGCTTCGTGGGACGGTAACGACGCGACATCATTGAAGCGTACAATATTGAACATGTGGTTGCCCGAAGGTTTGGGGGACGGTAACGACGCGACATCATTGAAGCGACTTCTTTCCGTCGCCCCAGTGTTTTTCTGGCGTAGTATATGGTCTCTTTGAATTCTTGGTTTTATTCCAGTTTCTGTTTGATCTCTTTTGGCCCCTCTGGCTTTTTTTGTTGACGTTGTTTGCTTCTTGAACGATGCAAGCATCGAATTATACAAGGAGGATGTTTCACATTGCATCCAATTGCATGTTAGAATACGTGCATGAATTGCATATATGTGCATGAAGCCAATTGCCTATATAATTAATGGTATGTATGGAAGATTACAACAATATCCCAAATGCTGGGGAATCCATTCTACAGAGACTTTAGATAGCTAGGGTAGGTTGTCTAAAATGATTTTGATAATTCGATTACCTAGACACACGTATCTGGTGTCTTCATTGGTCTCGTTGAGCATGTTCTGCAAATATTTCTGACTTTCATCACTTCTGAAAGTCAGTTCGACCCAATTTCAATACTACACAAATTGTCAATTTATTTGGTTAAACCATGAGTAACACCGTAAACTCTGCGGTCTTAGAGAAAACTTAGGGTCAGTTGTTCACTAAAAAGATATACATGCTTTATATGTTATAAATTATTCGTATGAAGACCCTAAGTCTACATCCATTAATTTCAAATTCATGCATGAACATACAGAAAGCTAGTTAAATAAGAATTAACTAGCTGGTTAACTCTTCTGCCAATAACACAATTTAGAAATGTAAGTCTTCACTCTTCACAAACTTCACCATACTTGCACTCTTCTAAAATATCCAATGGTTGGTGAAAGTCAAATACGACAATGTCAAAAGCCTTGAAACTATCGGGTGAATCCGCAACCTATGAGCGAGCACCTTCTTCACCTTCAGTTCAAAAGCCAAGCTGAACCCATGTAGGAGATAGAAGCACATCATTTCTGCAGTGGGACGCGCGCGAGTGACATAGTAAAAGAAGAGCTCGTGCATCAAAACCGAGAGGACGAAAGAAGACATGACATGCAGAAGTATTGGTGCGACGGAGGTTTTGCGGTACCGGTAGTGTTTGGCTCGGTGGCTCTGCCCTTGCCTGTCGATATTCGCTTTACTGGTTGATGTATAAGGGGTCTTAGAGTGTTCGAGACCACAAGGTTCCATCTACGCCCCCACAGGTCTTGAAGAGAAGTCGAAAGATATTAAAAGGGTCATTGAAGTGTGGCTCCAGATCGAACCCAAACATGGATTGAGGCAAGGCTACACTCAAGGCATAGCCTAATTCTAGACCAAGGTATTGGTGCAACAAGAAGAAGAGTTGATATACATATGGATGTAAATACTGTGTATAATATCCTTGCGTACATGAATTACTACACACAAAAGCAAGGCCTTCATTGCCCACAAAGCTGTCCTGTTTGGCACCAATTTTAACATAGAGAAACCGTTGGAAGGCTTTTTGGGGCGTTGCCTAAGGTTAATGGGAAGAAGAGCTACGGAAATGAAATGGAGAAGTCTAGCCCGGGGCGGTGATAGAGGACCAGAATCAAAGGAGAAGAGGAGGAGTTTGAAGACAGCCAGATAGGCAGATAGGCAAGATATATAGAAGGCTGTTGGGCCACCGAGATGGATCGACTGGAGGTTCAGGGGGAGCAAGAGGAGGAGATACAAGATTGGGAGGATAGAGATGAGCCTCAACATGCTCTTTGCTGGGATTCTTGCTGCTACATAATAACAATAAAACTGAGATGCGATGGCTATGATCCATACGCTGATGAAGATTCTGATTTCGTGATCACCATCCATTTTCAATCTCCTCGTTCTGGTCCTTCCTCGGAATCAATAGGCGTACTTCTCAAAAGTTTTTTAGTAGGAAGTTAGGAACGGGATGTTTAAGTGATCGATAATGTACGGTGGTTGTGTATTATATTATATTGAAAACCGCTTAGATTACACACAGCTATGGCCGCCATTGAAGTTAATGTGGTTAATTATAGTTCTGCCACTCCTTATCCTATCTATTATTTGTTAGGTGCGATGCCACGTTATGCTCTGACTTTCATGTTTCATATTGTTTTAATTTCATTCATGCAATCGAAACTAGAATACGACACCAACACCTAACAACAACAACAACAACGGTAACAAAAAATTCGAAACAGTTTTCAGTTTTGATTGACAATTATGCGCATATCTGGTGATAGCAACGTTCATGGTTGAGGTCCCTTATTCCTATATAGGTCGGGAATGATCGATAAATCTATTATCCTAACTTCACTAAGTTTTGTTGTGTAACAGCCCAGTTTGCTTGATAAAATTAAAATTACAAAATCAAAAGTTGAAATAATTTCAGATCCCTATCATGAATTCATTTAAATTTGTTTTTCAAAGGGTATCTTAATTAAGAATGTACGTGAGTTCTTCTGTTCTTGTATGATGAGTAACCCCGGCCCCAACCCCAAAAATATGAAGAATATATGGGTTTCTAGTATAATTCTGGTCTGCTGTAGTACTATGGATCGAGAAGTTCCCTCTGCAGCAAACTTTTTCTTCTCATGCATGCATCTTTTTTTTTTCTAGCTCGGTCCGATCTGAAGTACGTCATAGGGCAATGATCAAGACATAGATGAGGAATATAATTATAATCAAGTTGTCGGACAGTCGGAGGATCGGACCTGCAATTGTGATAGATTTTGAAGCTTCAATGCATGGAAAGCTCGAGTGACTGAGTGAGAACGTTCTAGAAAAACAGAAGCTGCCTTTTGATACAGTGAGCTGGATAAATTAGTTACAACAAAATTAGGTATCTTATACTAGCTGCGCTACAATGTATACATATGGCAAGATAACGCAACAGCTAATTACGTACAGAAGCTATATATAGTCTTGGGCTTGTGTCCAAAGCCACTGCTGTTATCTGAACCCAAACGCACTTTCTATTCTTCAGTTAAAGAAATAGATACGTAGTAATCACCTACGTACGTACAACGCATGCAGACATGCAGGAGCATATGCATTTGGCCTGAAACAAGGTACGTAGCGAAACTGCACCTTATGAGCTACGTACAGTACAAATGTAGACCAAGCTATGGGACGCGCACAAGTTAACCTTAAATGGCGAAATTAAAGCAGCGATCACATCTATTATATGAAATCCAGCTAGCGACGCTCAAGTTAAAAAGTATGATATATATCCAATGGGGTGTAGAATTTCGCAACTACTAGGTTCCATCTGTGGCCGTAAAAATCCTGAAAAAAGATGCGCATGCAACTGATCGATGCAAGGTAAGGCTCGTACGTTGAATTGTGACTCCAGTTCCAACCCGATCGAATAGGCCGGTTATGAAGCGGACTTCTGCAATTCTCCAAAAGTGTGGACGTCGCCGCTTCCGGCGACCGGCAACGTTCGCACTTGCGGACGTCTGCTCTCGATCTTATATATATATAGTCTCTATTCAGAGTGAAGCTTCACTCTAAAATTAAAGAGTGAAGTTCCAATTTTGACACACTTTTCGGTCAGATTTTTTCACCATAAGCAATTCAATATTTAGATATGTTATTCAAGATCATCTATACAAAATTTCATCCAATTCGGACATCGTTAAGGTATTGAAATTAGATTAAATCAATGAATGAATTAAAATTGTTCAACATGAACCGTTCGTGTAAATCTCAATTTTAAAAGCTCAAACCAATGTCGAATTAGATGAAACTTTGTAGAGATGATCTTGAATAGTATACCTAAATATTGAATCACTTATGGTAAAAACATTGACCGAAAAGTGTGTCAAAATTGAAACGTCACTCTGTAATTTCAGAGTGAAGCTTCACTCTGGATATAAACTCTATATAGATATATATATATATATATATATATACAATTTTTCTCAGCTGCGGACGTCCATACAGGTTTTCCGTTATGATTTCCGCCATTTCTCTACGATTCGGACATCAGTGATGCCGTTTCTTATCGCCAGAGTGACATCACAAATTCTTAAACGCTGCAATAATAAAGAAGAAAACGAAAGAGATCGGGATAGGAAGATCTGTGCAGCAACCTCACTCAGAACTTCACCATTGATCATGGTGGACCTCCGATCCCGATCTCTTTCGCCTTCTACTTCCTCGTAGCAGCATTTATGAATGTGTGATTTCACTCTGACAAGAAAAAACGGTCTCACTGGCGTCCGGATCGTGGAGAAACAACGGAAATCCGGACGGATAACCCGTCCGGACGTCCGCAACTGAGAAGCACTATATTTTCGCAATGTAATGCAAGTCCAATAGTTGTGGTGAATTAAGTAATGGAATGTGAAATTTTGTAGAGATTATCTTGAATAACATACCTAAATATTGAATCGCTTATGGTGAAAAAAATTGACCGAAAAATGTGCCAAAATTGGAACTTTACTTTGTAATTTCAGAGTGAAGCTAAGTTATTCAAGATAATCTCTATAAAATTTCATCTAATTCGGACATCGTTAAGGTATTGAAATTAGATTAAATCAATAAATGAATTAAAACTGTTCAACGTGAACCGTTCGTGTAAATCTCAATTTTGAAAACTCAAACTATTGTCAAATTAGATGAAACTTTGTATAGATGATCTTAAATATCATATATAAATATTAAATCACTTATGGTGAAAACATTTGACCAAAAAGTGTGTCAAAATTAGAACTTCACTTTGTAATTTCAAAGTAAAACTTCACTTTAAATAATGACTATATATATATATATATATGTGTGTGTGTGTGAGAATTAAGGGTATTGAGAAACGAATTGAATTGTTCTTACTATGATTAAGATTTAAGAATGTGGGCTCTTCTATGATTAATTGCGGTCGGTAAAGTGAAAAATCTGAGGGTGATTCTTGTATGATAAATTTTAGCTAATGAACTCAAACACAACATACAGCAAATGAAAGCAGAAAACGACAACGCAAAATTTCTAGTAACTCAGTCACACAACACCGAAATAAAATGTGGCCTCAACTGATATGAATTCAAACATCCATTCATCAGAAGTAGTTTCTCAATGTTCAGCTTTTTTCTACTCCAATTATTTTATGGGGTATCCACTATCCACTCCCTAGCTTGACTTTGACGAATGATCAGAGCACGACTCCTTTCTCTACATACAACAAAATGGCCCAACAGGAACTCATCTGACCGGAATCCGATCCCTTTTCTTTAAAGTTCAATGTGTTTCGAATTCAATCGAATAATGATAAAAGAGTTGGAGACTATTTTGAACTGGGCTGCATCCGCAATTTCTAGCAGTCCTCAGTTTGACTTGGACTTCGTAGTGCCACCCTGTCAAGGTCATCTGTAACAAAATCACTTTGACTTGGACTGATGTGCCCATATCCCCATTTTCATTGTCATAATCTTCCTTTTCTTGTTGACCCGATGCTTCTCTGCAATCCTCAGTTTCCTCTTGGCATTCTGCATAGGATTAACAACAGCCAAGCGCTTTACATCCTGTTTCCTCTTATCCCTTTTTGCCTTGAGTTGTTTCCTGATGTCATTGTAAACTTGTACATGATTTTGGCTGCCTACTGTACTTCGTACACGTCCAGAAACTTCTTCTGCTAATTGCTTCATATTTTCTGTAATATATGTAAAGCCCATTTAGAAACATATTTATAAATATAAAAAAAACAAAATGGAACATGAATTTGTGTTTTATATTCTCATTATTCTGGCCTATCAACCAATACACCATAATCAAAAGATAACCACAATTGCAGTGGCATTATATACTCTCTAGAAATTGATGGAGCAGAGAAGACCTTAGGAGAAAAGTCAACTCTCCAATACAATTTTGCATAAAGGCCTCTTAACATACAATAGAACCCAAAATAATAATTTCTACCGGTATAACTATGATTGAATATGACACTAAATTGTCCGTGTAGCAACTTTCAAGTGCAAGCTCTGTAAAGAGGCAATGAGAATGAATATCCCCTATAACGCTATTTGTAATTAACATTGCAACATGGGAAATAGTATGAGACAGAAAACTCACCAGGGATCACAGTCCCAGAAAATCCTTCGCAAACTTTATACAAGGGCTGCAACATTTCATAAGCATAAAGCATGCAATCTTCCCGACTCATTTCAGACACAATTTTCCCAAAACAATCAAAGACAATTTTCATCTGCAAATAACAGAGAATTACAATATTAATAATCACATGGTACATAAGAGATAAACAAAACGAAACTGAATTGGGAAATGTTTCACATATTATCTCAAAATAAGAGTATAAATTCAATCCTTTGATCCAAACCTGGATAGGCTCCATCTGAAGGGCAATCTTTGCCATTTTCTTGAGCAAGTTAGAGACAAGCAAGCTTCGAATATTCTTAGAGAGATTTTCAGCATTCGCGTCACAGATGCCAGAGGTAAGAGATAAAAACATCGCCATTCCTTTTCTAGCTTCGAGCAACTCAAATGCTTTAACAAATCGGTCTTGCTCATGCTGTTCAAGGTTAAACCAAAACTGAACAGAATCCGCATCAGTTTTTCCCATCAAAGAATGCACACCACAAACAGTGAATGCAAGATTATGTGCAATCAGTTTATTGGCTGCATCATCACTGAGTTGCGTCTTCAGTTGGCAGCATAGATACACAGCTATAATGAAAAGTTTATTAGGTTTTATAAGGTAGTAAGTGCCAAATGGAGTTTCATGATCTCCTGAGCAAGACTCTTTTACAGAAGCAAAGTAAAAGGCTACAAGACGGCTTGAAATGCAACGTAACCACATGTGTGGATGCACAAGTAACTCGCAAATTGCTTCCCATATATCCTGGATTCATGCAAAAGAAGAGTTACTTGAGAAACAGAAAAACAAAAACAAAAACTAGTTTTTTCCTAATTCATGCAATACAATATACCGAATTCCCACAAGCTAACATAGAAAACCTACAGATATTGGATTCAAATACCAGTTCATAGATAACTGTCTGTAGATAAACTTAAACTTCATGCTCTTGGGACCTCAAATAAATGAAAAAAATTATAGCCATCCTAATACAATTTGGCATTATGTTAATTTATTTTAAAACTTGAGAGTTCACGTCCTTTCTATAACAGTGATTGACATAGAGGATGCAAAAGAATATCGACCAGAAATTTGGCATTGTCCTAGGATACATCGGCAGTTTTTATTGAATTTGTACTAAACTGCCTGAACTGCTATATTTTGAAGCATCCCACCCAATTCCCACTCCCCCATGGTAAAAATAAATATGTAGACCTAAAAAAAAAATTAGAGAGTGGTGGAGCATACCTGAAGATCTCTATCAAAACACAAATCATCAAACTGATTCAGAACCTTTTCCAGCATTACCAATGAATAAAATGCCTCTTTCCACAACGGAATGACAGTTTCATGAGAATCTTGAGTGACACCCCGAATGGCAGACTGCAAGATGCTTTTAGTCACTTGTAATACACTGTTGAGATGCTTGTGAAATTGTTTCTTCATGGCTTCCACTTCAACCAGCAACCCCAAAACCTGTTTGTGCAAGTACAACAAACATTCAAAACAAAATACGCCAGCCAATTTAAGGCAAATCAATTGTGATATTTTCTTCAATACTTCATATTTTTTTATAATAGCTGTACAAGACATCAAACCCACAAATGACTTGCTTGAATTTCAAAACAATTTTCTTTCTGCATGACTATATGAAATGGGTGCTTGAATGTTTTATGGACTACCTTTGTACTAGTACATTCTTCAGTTAACACAAGATTATAGTATTTCTTATTCCCCAAAAAAAAAGAGCAGAAAAAGCACAGCGAGAGAACAAAACAAGCCAAAAACATAATAATGAATGAATAAAAAATTTGCTTACATCAAGAGAGAGGGCTATGTGAAATGGGTGCTTGAATGTTTTATGTTATATGGACTACCTTTGAACTAGTATATTCGCAGGTTAACACAAGAATATTGTCTTTCTTATTCCCAAAAGAAATAAAACAGCAGAAAAAGCACAGCGAGAGAACAAAACAAAAGCCAAAAACATGAAAATAAATGAATATATAATTTGCTTACATCAATAGAGAGGTATCCATGACTATGAGACAAGGGAAAGAAATTGTGTCCTCTAAATCAGTTGGCTATGTAATTTTAAGTTCAGAAAGAGCCAAAAAGAAAAATTTACCTGTGCTGCTGCACCCCACAGTTGCTGCTTCTCACCCAAATACCACGACAGACTGTACTCAAGAATGGAGAGAAGTGACCGTGGATTTACACACCCAGTGAGACGTTTTATAGCCTCACCAGCCATCAAACGAACTTCATTATCCCGATCATTAGCC
Organism: Argentina anserina; assembly: GCF_933775445.1. Taxonomy (NCBI): domain Eukaryota; kingdom Viridiplantae; phylum Streptophyta; class Magnoliopsida; order Rosales; family Rosaceae; genus Argentina; species Argentina anserina. The sequence continues at coordinate 7,175,518 of NC_065873.1, read as the reverse complement.
AAGCAAACCACCAAATGAACAAAAAACGTCTGTGACTGCTCATCTACAACATTTCGTGGATTTTTAACAATAATTGCATGGAGCATTTCAAGCACAGTTTTTCTTCCACTAGCGTGCTCATACCTGTTAACAGTTAACCAGGATTAAACAATGAAAATGGTACATATAAGTTTCCAGATATATATTAGACCCTCACCTCAGATTAGACAACAAAAAATCTAAATGCTGTTGCAATCGCTTTTCTGAAAGAGGATAATCGTTTAAGAATTGTGAAAGAATCTGGCTACACTTGTGGCGAACTGGTTCAACCTGACTTGTTACCATCAGTTCTGCAACTCTAGTAACAAGATCATATATCTCTGGAACAAGCAGCTTGCGTTTAACTATTGCCTTCAAAAGTGAAAGAGCAACAAACGAAGGGTCCTTTTCAATATCAACAAACACCGGAAGCTGAATCAATAGATGTAGATGATCAGAGGAAAGAGTCATTTTGTTGCCCCGCAAAAGTACGGTTAATAATCTCAGACATGACTCCATCAGAGAACTGCCATTTTTTAACCAACTATGAGCTATATCAAAAAGCACTGCTTTTATATTATCTGCTTGATCTTCAATAGCAGGTAAATTTAGCCTAACCAATGATGTTAGGCATCTAAGTGTTGCAGATAAGACATCTTCATACTTGGAAGTCAGACACTTCCCCAACAGTATGACGAAAGGATCCAACAATGACAATATCTGTACATCATTTTTACTCACTTTCAACTTCTTTATGCGGTTCTGCAATATCCCAAGAGCAAACACAGAAATAAGATGTGAACACACTGATTTTGAACCTGCAAAACGGCCGGAGGAATCAACTTTTCCAACCACATCCTTTCGACGACGTCTGTCTCCCCCTGTAATGATCAAACTCTCACCCTTACCACTTTCTTCATTTATTCCATCTTCAATCAGGCCGTGTACAAATATAAAGAGGTCAGTCTGATCAACAGTTGGATTACACTCAAAACCAGCTGCTACATGATTCAGCATACTTTCCAATTTTGACTTAGCTTTTGGCGTCAGATGTTTCCCAAATTGAGCTGTAATTGGTGATAGAAGCTTCAAGGCATGACTTTTGAAAGTTATACTTTGAGCAATCAATTGTACAGTTTCAAAGGACTTTTGCTTCTTTGTTTCTTTCATTTTGGAAGCAATCTTCTCAACCTCTTTTTCCTCCGCAACGTCTCCAAGAATATCATTCTGAGCAATAGAAAGCAGGTCTTCCAAACAGTAGTCCAATTTCCCGCTGATAGGGGTAACGAGAAACTTCGATAAGATAAAGTTTAGAGTATATCCCAAGACGTGCAACTCAAAACCACGTTTTAAAGTACTTCGCAAAACCTTGACTATAAAGTGCAAGTATTCCAACCCAAGCTCTTTCAAACAGTCAGCCAAAGCACTCCTAGCTTCATCACGGATGCTTTCTAATCTATTCTTCAAAAAGTTTGAAATGCGATGAATAATGCTAGGAAGCTGCGAGTCCATTACATCTCCAGGTAGCAACTTTAGTACTCTCAGTGCAGCAAGACTGATGTTAACATTGACCTTTTCAGAATCACTGAGTAACTTCTGAATCTTAGGAAGCACTGTTTTTTGAAGGCATGTTTGTATTTCACTGACAGAACCAGTGTCAATGGTCTCTGAAAAGTGAAACTGGTGTAAGATAAGGCAGATCAGCCGCAAAAGAAGTTTCTGTTTCAGAGGATTTTTGCTAATCTCATTGAAGCATCTCATCAGCAACATGTAAGATGAACTCCACTCCCTGCTTGAAATTGAAGCAAGCACCTCTATGCACATATTTTTCATATACTCTCCTTTTTCTTCCTCCATCAATATCGTGAAAAAGAAGGGAACAAACAGTTTCTTTGTGATGCCCTGGAATCGTTATCAGCAATATATGTTTCAATGACTTGCTAAAATCAGAGGTAAAAAAAAAAAACAGAACATTCCTAAGAAAAGGAGAAAGCAAATACCTCAGCCAAACAGCTATCAGTCACAGCATTTTTAAAGCGTTTCATTGCCCTTGCTCTCCTATGTTTCTGTGGAATCAAAGGTGATAAAGTCAGATTAAACTGCTCTTATGCAAGACAAGCAATTATCTATATTGACGAACAAATGATTAATGAATATTACATTTAAAGGTTCCAAATCCATAATAAGTAAATCTTAATTCTTCGAAGACATATACATCCTGAGAAGATAATGACTTGAAAGTTCACCTGTATGTGAATAATATTCTTGAAAAAATCTATTTCAAGATTTTCATCCTGAAGATGTTTCAATGAACCAAGATTTGCCACTTCCGGAAGTTTAAACACCATTTCTCTAAGTAACTCGACCCATTCCTGAAGTCACAGCAGTCCATTATGAGCGAAATTTTTTGAGCACATATAACTTGAGGTATAATAACTTAAGCAGGTATGTCAATATTTTTCAATCTCTGTTTGCCTAGCGTTAATTACACAGGCGCACGCGGCAGCATCTGTGCACAACATTTCTTTGTGTAACTTTAATCACGTGGTTAGTTGACTCTGATATATCATTGGCCTTATTAAAGGACATAATAAAATTAATACCTCTCTAACAGCCGTCCCTCTCTTCATAGCATTAGCCATATGCTTCAAGAAAAATTTGCTAATTATGCGCTGAATACAACCTTTTGTCCAGCAATGAATTTCAGAGGCTAACATCGTGTCAGGCATTTCAGACTCATCTTTGCCCACTTTGCTGAGTATGAGAGAAGAAAATTCAACAAATGAAAGCAATGTATCATACGCTCTATGCCTCAAGGTTGATTCGCCAGATGACATGTCATAGACACAGTGAGACAATATGACTAATGCATGATCCTCTCGTATAGTACTGAACATATCAACCGTGATCTTTTCATAAGCATCGAGCACCCTATCATAATCAAGGCTATCTACTTCCGTTTGAGAGATTGCATTCAAGTCCTGGACAAGTTCTGCCTGCATCCCTCCAATTTATAAGAATATAAAGACAAAATAGATATAACAAAATGTTGGGAAGAAAAAGAGCAACAATGTTGACAAAGTACCACAAATTGAACGGAAGGGTTTGTTCTGGCAAGAGCATCTAGAAGATCACAGATAAAATGACGCTTATCTAGACAGGTAGAAGTAAGTAATGGATATACTGCAATCAAGATACTATTTGTAACATCACTCCCTAGTACTGGAACAATATCACAAAGGATTTGCACGGCTTCAAATCGGAATTCTGCACGGTATATAGAAAAAAATTAGCAGTACAGGTCAAAATGGATGATTAAGTACGAAAATGAAGTTGACTAGATATTTGAACCTGAATCTTGAGCTCCATTTGCTAAAACAGGGAGCAAAATATCCACAAATTTCCGGGCCGACAATGGATCATTTATATACTTTGGCAATATTTTAAAAATCCTCACTTCTGTCTCTCCTGGGTGCTTAAGCAATTTCCTAGCACCAATTAAGAGCTGTTAAGTGCTAATGGCCATAAGGTATTAAAAGGAACTAAGACCACTTAACATCAGTTAGGTAGCATTATAATCATCAGTACATTATGCAAATATAAGAAAATTAGATAACAATAATAATAATTGAAGCAAATTCCAGCATATCGTGACAGTGAAGTTTCGTGTGTGTACTACAAAAAACCAAGGCAACCACATTACCTTTTGGCTGCAACATTATTTTTGAAGAGACAATGCAAATTATCAACTAGTGCTTCAAGGTACAGAAGTATAACTCTTTTTCCAGCATTGTCTTCAGCACCCAAGTCATCATCCAGAATGAACAAGTTCTCAACAAAGTTCAGAACACAAGCGACAATAGCTTCAGATGCTGACGTGACAGTTAAAATTGAGAGTATATCAGGGACAAGGTTCTGCTCCCTACAGAGCAGTGATACTAGTTTTTTGCTTTGAGACATAGCAAGAAAGCATGAGAAGAGTGAACTAGGTTTCTGGCCACTGAATCCCTCCTGCTTGAAACCATCAATTAAAGGCTTCGTAGAACCAAAGAAAAGATCCCAGAATTCACAGCTCAAGTCATGATCTTCATACTTATTGAGAACAAAAGACACAATTTTCAAGGATAAAGATCTCAAATCCTTCAACTGCCCCACAGCCGTAGGTATCTGCAGATAGACGAGATGTTTAGTAAACAAGAATGAATTTGCTAAGTCAATTAACAGCATAAAGTATATTTATATTGGAAGCAACACAAAATCATAGCAACACAACAAAAATTATTGCGGCGCTGTATATATGATGGACATCTTCTCCACGACTTTAGACAAATGGTAATCAGCTTATCATAGAAGATATGAAAAAGTTGACCAATAAAAAAGTAACATATATGATGTACTACCAAATCATTGTTATCAACTGCACCATCATATCCAAGTGAAGCAAGATTAGCTTCAGAATAATTTTGAAGGGATGAAGCACCTCTGCCTTTTGCCACATCAAGACCTAAAGTGCTGCTTCCCAATATCCGAACAACACATCCCATTATGAAATCAAGAAAGGGACCAACACGTGGTGCATCAAAAACTCCAAGAACATCTTCTATGACATGCAGGAAAGCACTTCTTTTCTTCCAGGACAAGGCTGTAATATTGCTAAACGTGAAATATTTCAAGAAATTCAATGCTCGAAACTCTTCCAAAGAACCATTTGATGAGCTCCAAAACCAGTTGGCAGCACCTTCACTTCCTATTGAAATAATATGCAAGGGCTTTATCAACATTGCAAAGAAAAGAGGCAGCTCTTCAACATCAAGTTGAGCTATGAAACTGAGCACTGCCTTGCGATGATTCACTCTCGAGTGCTGAAATAAAACATTAAATAAATAAAAGACTAATAAATGTCATTTGGTAGCATGTCATAGAGAACATGCACTGCACATCAGACTGTCAGACTTGTTGAAAAAGTTATAGTAAGATATTAGGAACTGTTCCATCAATAATCAATGTATTAATTATAAAGCATATCTAATACAGGTAAGTGATTTTGGTAGTCCACATCTACACATCTTTAGACTTGTATTTCACCTTGTTGAGTGCACATGTGAAAGTAGACTGCCAAAATCAGTCCTATTTCAATATAGGGTGCGTAATCGAAAAACAAACTTGCAAGTTTGAGTGTCTGACTTTGAAACACAACAATAACATGCAGCGTAGTCTTAAATGTAGCCAGCAAAGTTGTATACCCAGCATCTAAAAATTTATCCTTCAATTCCTGAAATTACCCTTGGTTCCAATCCAGCCAATTTGTTCCACAATCGTCCATCTTCATTTCTCTCTTTTGCTAATTTGAGCAACAACTAGCTTTCTACAATCAAATACATGTAGTTCGAGGACAGACCAATAATTGTAGAGGTTTTGAAGATTGGAGAGAAGAATGGACAATTATGGACAGTCCCTGAAGAACCCATAAACATATAAACTTTATAGATATAACGACACACGCAAGACCCTTGACACTCAGACTTCATTAAACTCTTAAAACACTAGACTCATAATCATTATTCACAAACTGGAAATAAACTTGAAAAGACCCTTAACCAAAAAGGGCTGGGCTTAGCCTTTGGCTTCCAAAGAGGATATTTATTTTCCAGCCAGCTTATGGCTGCTCTATGAGGTTTATTTTTTCTAAGGTATACTTAGAACTTTGCTGGAGTCAAGTATACTAAGAACTTTGCTGGGTACATTTAATAACATCAAACATGCACAATAAAAGGTCCAAAGTTCAATAATTCAGTTGCTAAACGTACCTTCTGAGAAGCATGTTTCTTCAATTTTCGGACGTTGGGAATCAGAAGACGGATGACAATGGGCACAAGGTGAGCTCTATGCTGTTCTTTAATTAGACCAGACTCTCTGGATAAACTCCATCTTGTTAGTTCTTCTCTCAAATTATGGAAGCTGACAAGGTTTTTTAACTGTTGGCTATAAGGGAGCAGGAAATCATCTTTCCATATTAAGAGGCAATCGAGAACCTTCATCTGTATTTCAGCATCATTTTCATCCAAGAGCCTGTCAAACAAAACAACAGGAAAATTAACCAGCTAGTATGTTTTTAGTGAAAAGGAGAAACATTACTTAAACAGTTAAATGAGCCCAATCTTGCCAATTTATCCAACAACCAAAAAATAGACCCTGTCTAAATATTACAGCACCATGTCTATATGATATATATTATGGCCACCAGCGTTAATGTCAATAGTAAGTAAATATTTTTAATATGAAACATTATAAAAAATGAGAAAACTGCACCAACCTATTTTGCAAAACCTCTTTAAGAAACTGATTCTGATGAGAGTGCTTAGCGTTAATGTCAATAGTAAGTAAATATTTTTAATATGAAGCATTATAAAAAATGAGAAAACTGCACCAACCTATTTTGCAAAACCTCTTTAAGAAACTGATTCTGATGAGAGTGCTTAAGGTTGTGCATCAGTTTCAGCAAGTTTAACCATTCTTTCAGGACATGTTTCCACTCTTTACCTTTACAAACATTTGAGTTGAAAGACCCCACACTGCAATCACAAAGAAAAAGAGAAATGAAACCTTAAAATGTAATGCAACATAAGTCAAAGATCCAAAAGCAAGTATTCAGTACAGGATGATTACCTTGCAAAGTTTTCACAATTATAGCCCAAAAATCTCATAAATAAAGGTGCAATCTGATGACACTTGGATTCAATGATTGGGAACTTTTGTAAAGATTGGAGCAAGGAAGATAACACTGTTGCAGGTGGTGTACCATCAGATGTTGGGGTAGCAAACAATTTAAAACGTTCAACAAGATCTGCAAAACAAAAACATGTTAAAGTGAAAATCCAAAGCAATTACCTTGTATCATTTCAATTAAAGGAATCTGCAGCATACCTTACATGTAAAACATGGGTAGACGTCATCTATTATCAATAAACATAACCTACTTATCCTATCAACCACATACAACTAGCATATAGGTTTTCCTCAACTCGGTGACTAGAAACCTACCAAGCAAGAAGACTCTAAAACTAACCATAGTTGTAGGTCAAAATCATTCTGAATAATACCTTAATAGCATGTATTAAGTTGTTACATACCACTTGACTTGCTGGTCAGAACAGTATCTTCAACTTGATTAATAGATGCTTGAAATATGGACTGGCATTGCTCAAAGTACTTGAGAAAAGCTTCCCACACAAGTCCTTTACTTTGGCTTATTAGAACTGCAAGGCACTCTGATACAGGCTTCCAAAGATGACTAAACCGGTTATGGAAGATACCAATCATTCCATTTAAAACAAGGGGAAGATAAGCATCACATATTCTTCCAGCAGAGAGACCCATCTGGATTCTAGAAATGAGTAGAGTAACTTTTCTGCTGGTAGAAACGGAAAGGGGAGTTGACTCTATTGAGAGAAGGATCTGAAGAACCTGATATTTAAAGCAAAATCAGTACATAATTACCCAAATAAAAAGATGGACTTCCAGCAAGACGAGCACAAATAGAGAGGCCTACATTTAAGTCTTTGTTATCTACATGAGAAGTAGGAGAAAGCTCAGTTTTCATCTTTTTCAGGACTGGCTCATCACAGCTTAAAGTTTCAAAGTGGCATAATATTCTAAGAGTTGAAACACGAATCCCTCTGTCTGAGTGACACAAATTGTCAGCGAATATCTTTAAAGCATCAGTAGCCATATCTGCACTAAGTTCTGGATGACATATTTTAAGCTGGGAGTCGACATCCATCGCAGACCTGATATTCGTGATAACAGGAGTTATATTACACAACCAGTTGCAACTATTGGTAATCAACTATAAGAATGTGGCAAAAGAATATCTACATTTAAGCACATTTCTTACCCATACAAAGAGTCCAAAAAATCAGCAACAGCAACCAACACATGTGCACATGATTTGTGTCTTTTTCCAAGAGCTAAAAATCTGCTTGTTTCTGGTTCCAAATTTTTGCCGCAAGTCAATTTGTAATAGGAATTTAAGGAAGTACCAATTAGGCTTTGCCAAGTGTTTTTAGGAAAACCGGCAATATTCCCTGCAAGAGTAGCAAGTGAACATGAAGACCTACAACCCATGCATTTCTGGAAATTTTGTACTTGTATAATTGAATAGCAGATCTGATTCAGCTAGCCAGCTAGGCGTACAGTTCTATGTATTACTCAAACTGCTATGGCATACTAAAGTATTGACAGAAATAACTATCCAGGCATCCAAGAAACAAACCTGAACCATATACTCATTTTCTACAGACACAAGGAATTTTGTAATACCAATTTTTATAGCATTCCTACTCAAACACGATTTGAATAGCAATATAATATTGCCTATTAGTATTCAAGCAATATAAAAGAACGATGACAAAACATGAGGTAGCTTACCATCTTCAATTTTGAGCAGGCAATTGATTGCATCTGTCAAATCGAATAACAATGATAGACCTTTTTGGGAATCTACTATTAGCGGAAAACAGTTTATAACTCCCCACAGCAAGGCCAAGTCAGCTTCATGAATGGAAGTGGATGATAACTTCCCATGCTCGACACACTTTAAAACCCCAACCCAATGACTGACCGTGCCACTCAGAAAACTTTGGATCCTTGAAAATGCGGGTGCTCCATCTAGTAGCGTAAAGCTTTGCACTCCCAGTTGTGGTTTTTCACAGAAAGTGAGTAACAGAGATATGACATCTTCTTTGGAGGTTTCTATTAAAGCATTCATGGCTCTGAAATTTTAATAAGAAGAAAGTGAATAGAAATGCGATATATCATTACTATAAGAAATTCCATAAATTATTAAATGTTCGTCTTTACCTTAAAATGTTTATTCGGAATGTATTTACTGTATAAATATCCTTTTGTAGCAGTTGTTGAATGAAACCCAACAAGCTGTTAGACAAAGTCTCAGGTGTGTCAAATTATCAACCATAAAAAGGGAATTCAACAAAGCAACTCAACAGGCTGAAATAGTATATTGAAGGCAGCACCTTGATTTCTGTAAATCAAATACAGGAGCCCATTGCAACGAACAGTCGGTGATGGTTGACAGATCATCACAAGTGTGCAGCCCACTAAGAATACAGAGAATTAACTGAAAGATCTTATCAACAACTTCACATAAATGTTCTTCTCCCATCTGAATGCTGGAGGGTATAATATACATCCGCACAAGCAACTCCACAATTTCAAGCATTGGTTTGTAATCTGTTGGGTGGTAAACTTGGTCATACAAGGCAAATGCAGAGAAATCCTTACTAAACCAATGGAATGCTTTTTTAGTAATATATAGGAATCAGCAAAGCAAGACATCCTATCACTCACCAGAAACCATTTCGCCGTTCTTCACCTGAACAGTAGAGATAAGCAGTGACAACAGGCAGTTTAAACGCAGTACACCTCCATTAGACACGGAGCCCTTTATTTCCTTATATAAGCTTTTGAACAATAAGTCCAACTCCTTGGAGTCAAAATCCTCGCACAATCTCTGTAAGGAAGAAATTATGACTTCAATTACTGGGGCTGGACCTGCAATGTAGAGAGAGAGAGAGAGAGAGAGAGAGGGAGCCAGATTTTATCATTTATCATATTGATGCTTCTGATGAAATAAGATCAAAGTGATTAATAATCATTTATCAAATTAATGCAGAGCACATTGGAGAATCAAATGCAAATCTACTATACAATGCCAGGTTTACATAACTATAAGAATTAGTTATTGAACAAGCAAACAAACATACCAATCATTGAGTTGTCCAGCAATAAATTTAACACTTGCTTGGCTCTAGAATGGAATCTTGTTGAGGTTCCTGTCATGGCATGATATAGTAAAGCACTAACTCCATATTTTCTGAAAGGTGTTGATTCCTCCACAACATCAAGGATCAGTTTCCGAACACCTGTTCAAATATGGTGGTGAGGAAAAACTACTGTCAAAGAAATCAATTTGAAAAATAACACAGTAATGACAAATGAGACATATGACCAACAATTTAACCTCTGGAGTTCTTTTTTCATATGCTACAGACAGGAAAGACTACTACATGTGATTATTCAGTCCTTGTATAGATGACTAGGATGGCAGGAAACACAATAAAGCATTCAATGACCACAGCCACAAAACCTAAGGGCTTGTCTATGTTAGATTCGACAGAACTGGGTCCAATTTAAACTTTTTTATCTGGGGGCTGGCACAGTCTAGACAATAATAGCTGACTAATTAGGCATGAAATGAAAAATCATGTACATCTTTTCAAATGCATGAAAGATGTCCTTCCATACATTAACAATAAATGATTAAATGTGATATGCTTCTAGTGGACTCGTAAACATAATCATATTAGTTCTTACAAGGCTAAAGCTGGGTACATGTGTGTCAAGGTTCCACCTCCCAGGTGGAAAGAAAAGTTCCTCCAATGATTAAATCATATCTTGCAGAAGTTCTTACAGGTAGGCTGGGGTGACTTGAGAATCAGCACAGATTACTGCTCTAATTTCTCAAAACCATTCTAGCTTTGGAAAAGGGAAGAAAGCTAAAATGTAGGGGCACCGCGTCCTTGCAGTCTTCTGGTTGTTGATGATCAAAGGAAATAAAAGAATCTGGAGTCTTTTTCTTTTCTTTTGAGAAAGAGAATTTGAAGTCTTTAAAAGGGTAAGGGTTGAGAATCTTTGGGAGAGAACTCTGGGCGGTTCCTTGGGACTCATCTAAAGGGATCAGAGAGTAGCAGTGATACAGGAGTACTTTTTGTTTCTATTTTGATGGTTTCATGAGGGACCTTTGTTTCTATTAAGTTTTTAATGCATCGTTGTTTTGTAAACTCATTAACTCATTATCCACTGCGTCTGTATTCATCACCTTTTCAATAAAATCTTTCTTTTTTAAAGAGGAATTATATCAAGCTTGTACCTTTATCAAGCTGCTCAAATGGTGCAGTTCTCGTTCTCAGCAAGAATCCCATCGCCTGTGACATAAATTCTTGGACATATTCCTTTGGGTAATACCTCAACTTTGCAGTAACCCTACCACAATATACCGATGATAGTTTAATTATGTATGCATACAGAAGGAAAATGCAATTCTGGCAGTATGAAAGACTTCAGCAATTTACAACAATTATTGGATCAATCAGTTATAATGAAAGGTAGACTAGAATGACAATGTGATACAACTCATGCAAGTACTTACTCTAGCATATCTACAAGCCTGTGCACAAGATATTTCTGCAAGTCCCTCATAATGCATGACCAGGAAGTAAAGATCTGCATAAAGACACCACAGGCTGTGAAACCCAAACAAACGGAAACCACAACTGGCAAACATTACACAAAGCAATAAATTAAAATAACACTAAAACCTGCTCGACAATCTCAGGCTCCCTATCGCCACCACTTTGTAAGAGAGACACTAGAGAGTCGACAATCCTCGGCAAGAAGCTGGCACAAAGACGACATACAAAACTAACAATAAGTACACCCACAAAAGCGCAAAAGTAACATAACACGGAATTCTCCAACAAACTGAAATATTCATTTCTAATGACCAACACACATCATGATAAGAACATCTTAAAGTCAAATGGTACGACTCACGGGATAAAGTCTTCCAGGAGATCTCTTGACAGAGCTGCAATCAACCTGCGTGGATTGAAAAAGCTACTAAGTCCTACTCTCGAAAATAATTAAAATTCAGATAGCTTCAACAACAGGAAGGCAGCAGCTCACACACACCTGAGAATCGGCTCGACGGAGAGCCTGGCATTGATTTGCAACCTGGAAACCAACTCGGCGAAAATGAACTCCTTGTGCAACAAAATCAAAGGCAATGTCTGGACCAACGGTGTCATCTGCTCGTGGAAGGAGATGAAATCCTCCGCCGTATTCAATTCCTATACACAGAATCCACCAAAATTCAATAAGAAACAAATCGGAATCCACCAAAATTCGATAAGAAACAAATCGAAATCCACAGAACGAATTAAATTGAAAATCAGCGGCGAAAATCATACTCTCCATTCGACGAGGCAGTCCTTGAAGAAAGTGGACCCGGGGGAGGGCTCGTCCTTGACCTTATCGAGGCTCCGGAAGACGTCGATTTCGACTTCGTCTAATCTCTGAGCGACGCTCTTGAACTGCACACAGATAGAGAGATGGATTAGTAGGGGGGAGGGAGAAGAAGAGAGAAAGAGAGGGTGTTGAATCGGAGCTTACGACGAAGCGGCGGCGGCCGGCGGAGTTGTTGAGGGACTTGACGGCCTGAGCTTGGGAAGAGGTGGCCATCGCGACAAGCGAGAAGAGAGAACTAAACCTTCCTCGGCGCCGTTGGTTCTATTAAGAACTATCAATTAGGGGTTTAACAACCCGCCAACACAAGGTTTGGGCCGGCTCGGGTCCTGGGTCTTCAGGCTCGGGTCAAGCTGGTTATTTACTTGTAATGCTCAAAGTATTAGTACTCTGAGGTGTTAATAATATAATAACCGTTGTCTGTTATTAAAAATTCAAATTTAACTATTGAAACAGATGTCAACATGGCATAATATTAATGGCGGATTCTCAATATAATAAAGAGAAGCAGCATCCCTCAACCAATCACAAAAATATATATATTAGTATTTTTTTCTTAAGTAGGAGCATCTCATACACTCACACACACCCAATTCTATCACCCATACTTAACTCTTTCACATGCACCGAATAACAATTAATCAAATTATATTTTCTCTTTGTCTTCTTTCTCGACCCCAAAGACTAAACCCCTAATTTTTAAACTTAATCACTAAATTAGATTGTCTGATTCCACTTGAGGCCTTGGGCCTTAGCTCCACCACAACACCACAGTTGTCCGTTGACGACTCAAGTGCGGCTATGCAGCGCTGCTCGACCTGCTCTCTAGATTGAATTGGGTATTTGGGGTTTCTGTTTCTGTTTGGCAATCTCAAGTGATTGAGATGATGGAATTGAGATTTGGCTTAGTTTTACTTCGTTTAATTGTTTTGGCTCTTTTGATTGAGTTTGGGTTGAGTTGATTTATGTTTACTACTTTCTAGAAGAGTCAAGGGAGAGAACAGAGAATATGCATGTTTTTTTGTCCATCCACTCCATCAATTCAAACTTTAATCATTTAATTAACTTAATTAAGTGTTGATATATGAATTGATGGAATAGAATTATAGATTTCCAAATTGATCTATGACTTTTATGTTCTACTATTTAATTGAATTGTTTGGTTATGTATGTGCATTTATCAATTTTGGTAGCTAGCTGTAATGTCACATTTTAGTAGTTGTCTAATACAAGTATTGTTTTTCAATGATTCTAGGTTATTAGACTAAGATCATATAATGTCAAAACTTTATTCAAAACGGAAGCGTTCGAAAAAAAATTACTTCATGGTTTTCAAGCACCGTTGAAATTTTCATTATTTGCTCCTTCTTCGGTTTAGAACTTCAAGCATCTCCAAGGTGACTATCCAGGATCCGCCACTGCATAATATCTAAACTATAGGTTGGAAGAACTAAGCGAGAGATGGAAAATGAAGCAAATTTTGAGGGCAATTAGGCTTGTGCTTCGGTTGTCAATTGGCAGTCAAGAAAAATGAAGATTTCCAAACTCAAATACTACAAGATACGATCAGATAATCGGCCACAAATGCAACTAACATAAATATATTGATCGATCTCGATTTGTACGTATATGGCTATCATGCATATCTCTGGCAATGCCGCAATGGCGGTACGTGGTTCGAAATATATTCTCAGTCGTCGAACTGAAACCCTAGGTAACGACCCTATATATTATTGATCTTGGGGAGAATCGATCTAGGTTTTTGGGTCGTGATTCGTGACTATTATACATGTTAATTGGCATGGTTGTTATACATTGTCACCTGGAGCAAACCTTAGTACAAGTTATATTAGATCTACCGACACTACCTTTAGCGATATGTGCTTCTATGGTTGATGGTTCTTATATACAAAGATTAATTTACTAATCCGATTAATGAGTTTTAGGGTATTATATTGGAAAAAATATTATTGACGTATTTTGTAGTTGAATCGATTATTTGATATAGATTAGTACGTCCAATTGAGTGAAATTGCATTGCATAACTTTGAACTGCATGAAGTGAAAATGCATTGTGTAACTTTTTCAGTATTTGCACACATCTATTCTAGTTCTTCCTCTAGTTGCAGCAATATCTTGTATGTTGTCATAAATAGTAATCGACATCATGCATTTGGAGCCTTTTGTTATTATGATATGATGATGTCCTATATCATTTTTCTTGTAGTCTTAGGTCTAGAAATAAGCAATGGTCTGAGTGTAGCATTGCTGACTCATTATGCCAATTTTGAGTTATAACTCGAGCCATGCACATTTCCATTAAAAAAATTATGTTAACCTCTAGCTCGCGCTTGTGGTCGTTATACCGTGACAAGGCTATTATGAGCTAGCTGCTTCCTGCAACAGAGCACCACCACATGTGGCCTACCTCCCCGGCTCCCTCACTAGAACTCCACGTACTCCCATTCCCTCTCCGCCGTCATTTCAGAACCATACCTGGGAGGTCATTTTAACCGACCGTCATCTTCATCATCCTAACCAATTCAGTTTTCACCAACACACACCAGTGCCATGATGGACGTCGGCTAACAAGACATACATGGCTGGTATAGATTGGTTCAATGACTCTAACTCCAACAATATCTTCTTTTTTGTGACTCCAACAAGATCAACAACCATGATTTGATCGTCCTCGGTGACAATCACAACTACTTTACTGCCTCTCATCCTCCAGTACACCAAAAAGTGCAACAGACAACAGTCTAGTAACAACGAATGAAAATTCTCCATTGTGTATTGATGAAAATGCATTCCACAACATCTATTACTGTTCATTTGTTGTATAAAACTGTATAAATGGTTAATTTTTATCTACAAGATTTTTGCACAAAGATCATAAAAACGATTTTTTGTCTGATTGGAAAAAAAAGTAGCCACACTTCTCCTTCCCCCAAGCTGCTCAAATGTGCCTGTCTTTTACTATATCACACAACTGTTTACTTATATATATTGTAAGTTTATAACTTTCTTATATTCAGACAATGGTCTATAGTGTTTGTTGTCTAACTTACGTACGTTATTTCGCCATATGCACCAAGCTAACACTCATCATCCCCCTAATGAGTTACATTTGACTCAAAGTTTTATCATCTTCTGCATTCCTTTGTAATAGATTGTACAACAAACACTTGTTTCTATTGTAAGATTAGATTTTGCATGCAATCAGACAATAAACTTTAGTGTTCGTTGTTTATTGAAAGTATAATATTTGCATGCATGCCCCGAAATGACACTCATCATCCCCTAATGAGTTGAATGTGTCTCAAAGTTTTATTATCTTGTACATACCTCTGTAATTCATTGTACAACAAACACTTATTTCTATTGTAAGATTAGATTTTGCATGTAATCAAACAATGGTCTTTAGTGTTCGTTGTTTATTGCAAGTATAATATTTGAATGCATGTCCCGAAATGGCACTCATCAAACGTTATGTTGATCGCCACATCTCTAAAGACAAATAATCTATATATAAGGATGATTTTGTACGTAATGAATCCCACAACAAATGTATTTTGTTCTGTTGTCTGAATATTGACAAATTATACAATCATAAATTGATCCATGTGATTGAGACCTAAACCATGATGAAATTTGTTAAATTTTGTACCATGATGACGTTTCACTACTACGATGGTATCTTACCGTTGAAATTTCAAACTTTTATTTCCTTGATCTTGTTTGTCTTAAAAGATATGCATTTACGTAATCTAGCAATGTGCTTACGTACTAATGTTCTATAACTCGTTCGCTATGTTATATGCAAACAAGATTTTTTTTAAACTAATAAGATCAAGGAAATGAAATTTGAAAAATTTGACCGATAGATGCCATCGCAATAGTGAAATGTCGCTATGGTAAACATTTCACTAAACTTCATTATTGTTTAGGTTTCAATCACATGGGTCAATTGTAGTTATTAGTTATGATCATTGAATTTAACCGAATTCATACAATAGTACAGTATTTACATACGTTGTGTGATTCAGTTTCAGGGTTTAGGATTTAGTGCTTTGATTTTAGAGTTTAGATTTTTCATTTTAGAGTTTAGGGTTTAGAGTTTATGATTTTGTTTTCCAAATATATGTGTTGTTAATCACATAATAAAACCTCATTGGTTTGTTGTATGATCGAAAAATGACAAAATGTATGTTTTACCCTTCAAGTAGCAAGCAGGAATTTTCCCTCTTGTCAAACTTTGTGTTGATCGCTACATATTTGGGACGAGTTTGTATGTAATTAATCCTGCAACATATGTATCTTTGTCTGTTGTCTAAATATTGACAAATTATCCATGCGATCGATACCTATACATGAATGAAAATTGGTGAAATTTGTACTATAGTGACATTTAACTAATACGATGGCATTTACGGTCGAAACTTCTAAATTTGTTTCCTCAATCTTGTTAGTCTTGAAAGATATGCATTTACATATAATCTAGCAAAGTCCTTACGTACTAATGTTCTATAACTTGTTTGCTAGCTATGTTGTATGTAAACAAGAACTTTTTAAGTTAACAAGATTGAGGATATGAAATTTGGAAAATTGAACTGTTAGATGCTACCGTGATATTGAAATGTCGCTATGGTACATATTTCACGAATTTTCATTAAGGGTTAAGTCTTAATTGCATGGGTCAATTGTTATTATTAGTTATGCTTGTTGGTTTTGACCGAATTCATACAATAGTCTAGATTACATACGTTGTGTGATATTTAGAGTTTTGATTTTGGAGTTTAGGGTTTTGATTTTAGAGCTTAAAGCTTTGGTTTTATGGTTTAGAGTATAGGATTTGGGATTTTGAATTGAAATCACACTCTAATAAACTTCAACTTGCAAAGGCGGGAAAATTTCCCTCTTTTTTCCATTACCTGTGTTGCTAGTCACATAACAAAACTTCATTGGTTTGTTGTAAGATCGAAAAATATTAAAAATCTATGGCTTACCCTTCAACTAGTAAGGTGGGAAAATTTTCCTCTTGTTTCTAAGACCTATGTTGCTAGTCGCATAACAAAATCTTGTAAGCGGGATGATGGTGGAAAAATGAGACAAACTAGGTCTCGCATATTCAGCTAGCAAGCGGGAATTTTCCCCCTAATTTCCGAGGCTTGTGTAAATAGTCACACAACTAAAATACATAAATATGTTGTCTGAAAATTGACCTAAAATAAAACCTAACCCACCCCCATTCCCCCCCCCCTTACCATTTGTTCTCCTTTTTTTCTTTCTCGACAGATAGAGAGAGCCTACCTCTCAGTCAATTCCGACCACCTAAAAACCCACTACGTCGTCCCGGTGACACTGGCTAGCACAATACCCTAAAAAGTTATCCCTTCTTCTCTTCTCTAAAACCCTTAAATCAATTTACACACGCACCCACTCTTTGAATAGATCGAAGGATGAAGCGGACGACCCTCTCCTCTGCAAATTCGATCAATTCTTCGATCTCCTACATCACCATGACTAGCATGTGGTATATTCATAATCTCTTCTTCATTTTATACGTCCTTAATCCCTTGAATCATTTTTTATTCAATTGTAATAAAATCTCTCTTCTTTGTCAACTCGGGTGATTCGATCTCTGATTCTCAATCTCATGGTATGAAATTCACATATCTATACACATGCCAGATCTAGGATCGTTGTGATGGCAGAGACGGAGAAAGGCTCCAAGGTCATCAGAGAAACTTTGATTCGAAGACTCTCGAGGCATCGAAATCCTAGTCCTCAAAGCTACGCCATAAGCCATTTGGCAAAGTTCATCTTAAGGTTTATACTCCGTTTAACATTTTTGCATTCAATTTTTGATTTTGTAGTTTTTAATACTTTTATCAGATGAATTGGTTCGTTCGCGTAGCAGGTTGCAACCCAGAATCATATAAATTTCTTACTTTGGAGTTGGTGATTGAGTTTAATCTGACATTGAACAAATAGGAAGTTAGGGTTCTGTGTTGTCTTTGCCTGGGTATATGACATGTTCCTTTTGTAGACACATGAAATTTAATGAAGTAAATTGTCTTCGTTAAATAATTAAATCGACCAAGAGCCCGACAAAACTGCACACGTGGCCTAAAAGTCAACAAAGTTGCGGATCCGAATAAAACTCGTGTCAGCACATAAACGGATGATCGTAATCGAAGCTACGTGATTCCGAATTGCAACAGAAAATTGAATGTCATTGACGATTCGAAATGGTAATCGGACATTTGATTAAATTAATAAATTTCTTAACGGTCATAATTAAATTAATTATTTTCTATTTAATTTAGTTATGAGAATAACTAATTTTAAATTAATCGGAAAATACATATTGATTTAATTATACAATTAAAGAATTTATTATTTTAGTGTCAATAAAATATTCTACAAAATATAAACCTTGACACTATAAATACACCCCTTCAACATGAAGAGAAGAAGAGGATTTTGAAGACTTGGAGAAGAGGGAGGAGAAATCACTTCAGCAAGATCACTCTCGACAAGTCCCGAAGTCTCTCAAATCCACGAAGAATCATCAAGTGGCCAAATCGCTCGTTCTTCATCAAATCCAAATCCAACCTCAAGTCCACGAAGATCATAAAATCCACGAAGAATCATCAAGCGGCCAAATCGCTCGTTCTTCATCAAATCCAAATCCAACCTCAAGTCCACGAAGAATCATCAAGCGGCCAAATCGCTCGTTCTTCGTCAAATCCAAATCAAACTCAAATCCTCAAGATCAAGTGCATGTCACCCTTGAGCCAAATCACATACGGAGATAGAATCAGAGGAGTTCACCAAAGATTGTAACCCCGCGCTTGATATTCAATAAATTACATTTATTTGTACACGTGTCTGCGTTCTTGTTTGGTTTTCAGATTATCGTTCTACAAATTGGCACGCCCAGTGGGACATTTTTGGCCTCTCATCTCATTCTCCGAAGAAATCTTTCATTTGTGCGATGGCTTCCAAGAACAACCAAGCCGTTCCACTGAAGAAATCCAAGTCCACAACCGCGAGGTCAAACGGAGAGACCGAACCGGTGAAGAAATCCAAACAAACATCATCCAAATCAAAGAGTGAACCGATTGCCCTTGTCACTCGGAGCGTGGCTAGAGCTCAACCCACGATGTTCATGGCACTTGCTAGTAAGCCTCGTCAACCAGTCATCACCTTGGAGAGTTTGGGAGCAATAGAGCATGCCTTTCAAAGCGGGAAGAAGCAAGTGTTAAAGGAGAAGGAGCCAAGTGAGCAATCTCTTCTACCCATTCATGGTGATGGCCCTATACTAGAAGACGCTTTCTTTGATGACAAATCAAGCACGGCATCATACCATGGAAGTCCCAAAGGAGATGACCCTATCCTAGAAGACGTTTTCTCTGATGACGAATCAAGCACGGCATCATACCATGGAAGTCCCAAAAAAGATGGCGATAACTTTCATTCTATGACACATGAATCCTCTTCTGACAATGCGCAGGTCTTGGTGACGGGGGCATCCACAGTCGAAGAGCAACTCTCCAATCTGTTGGAGATGGTTGAAAAGCTCACCCGAACGGTTGAAGAAAAGGACGTGCAAATCGCTGAGCTCTATAGCAGGTTGGAAGATCACAATGATGAGAACTCCACCAAAGGATCGCCTGGTAGGAGGAAAGTAAATGAAAAGGGAGAAACATCCAAGAACGATGGCGACTCGCTTGGTTCCTTATCACTCCAACAATTACAGGACATCATCACCAACTCAGTTCGGGCTCAATATGGAGGTCCTTCTCGTGACTCCATCACTTACTCCAAACCTTACACGAAGAGGATCGACAACTTAAGGATGCCACCGGGGTATCATCCACCAAATTTCCAACAATTTGAAGGTAAAGGAAACCCAAAGTAACATGTTGCTCACTTCGTGGAGACGTGCAGTAACGCTGGGACAGAAGGCGATCACCTTGTCAAGCAGTTTGTTCGCTCGTTGAAGGGAAATGCATTCGAGTGGTATACAGACTTAGAGCCGGAGTATGTTGATAGTTGGGACCAAATGGAGCGCGAGTTCCTTAATCGATTCTATAGTACAAGGCAGACGGTGAGCATGATGGAGCTAACTAACACGAAGCAACGGAATGATGAGCCCGCGATCGGCTACATCAATAGATGGCGCTCACTTAGCCTTGATTGCAAGGATCGACTGTCAGAGGTGTCAGCCGTTGAAATGTGCATCCAAGGCATGCACTTTGATTTGTTATACATCTTGCAAGGAATCAAGCCTCGTTCTTTCAAAGAGTTGGCTACTCGAGCCCATGACATGGAGCTAAGCTTGGAAAGTCAAAAGGGAAAGAATGAAACCCTGGTCGACCAACGAATAGACAAAGCCTTCGGAAGCAGATTTGACAAGGTTGTGAAGAAGCCTTCCAAAGAATCAATGAACATCAATACTGCACCAGTTAAGATTTCTATGCGGGATAAGAAAGAGTTCAATAAGGTGGAACCTCCTCGAACCTACGATAGGAGTAAACGCACGTTAATGGAGATGGAGCGAAAGACGTACTCATTCCCAGACTCTGATGTGGCGGGCATGTTAGAGGATCTGCTCGAAAACAAGATAATAGAGCTTCCGGAGTGCAAACGTCCAGAAGAAATGCATCGAGTCAACGATCCGAAGTATTGCAAATATCATCGCCTCGTTAGTCACCCTATAGAGAAATGTTTCGTTCTCAAGGATTTGATAATGAACCTCGCCAAACAAGGGAAGATTGAGCTGGACGTTGATGACATTGCTGAAGTCAATTGCACTACCGTAACATTCGGGTCGTTCGAGCCGGTTCCACTCCCTTTTCACCCGATGAAAGCACTGTTCTGTTTCACAAATGAGGCGTACGAACATAAGAAGACCAAAGAAGTTAAAGAATGTCCTACTTCCACACATATCCTTCAAGTTGCCTCTAATGCCGATGATGAAGGATGGATATTGGTCACCCGAAGAAGAACTCGCAAAGGTATGATGTTAAATTCACCGATTGCCCAACCAAGCCATAAGAAATCACCTCCACGACGGGTGGAGAACGGACGAGGACGTTTTGAGACGAAAGTTGTTCCATATTTGTGGAAGCCTCTTCGCCGGAACTTGTCAAAAGAACACTTGCCGACAAAATAACCGAATGTCACTTCAATGGCCACAAGTTGTGAAGTTAGCTCCAAAGAAGACGAGAAGCCTGAAGCAAGAGAAACGGGTGCAAGTCAAGTGTTAAAGAAGAATGAGGTGTTGAAACAATTGGAGAGTCTACCTTTCCAACTTAGCCTCTCTGACCTAATGCAATTGCTAAGATCAACGAGATGCGTACTTTTGGAGTTGCTTGTCGATGTAGGAAAACACTCTACAAGCATGAAGGAATGTGGCGCGTGTGATGCATATTGTGATACCATTCACTTCACAGATGATGACCTCTAATTGGGCTCTAAGCCACATAATCGGCCTCTTTTGTGACAGGGTACATGCGAGAGCGGAAGTTGAATCGCATGCTCATAGACGGAGGGTCAGCAGTAAATATCATGCCCAAGTCAACCATGTCTCAACTCGGCATCAACGTTGATGAGTTATCAAGAAGTCGTCTCATGATCCAAGATTTCAACCAAGGAGGACAAAGAGCGATAGGGATGATCAGACTAGACATGGACATCGAAGAGCTAAAATCAAACACCTTGTTCCATGTCATCGATGCCAAGACCTCATACAACTTGTTGTTGGGACGACCATGGGTACATAAAAATGGCATCGTACCATCCACTTTGCACCAATGCTTCAAGTTCTATCGCGGAGGTGTGAAAACCGTGGTAGGAGATACCAAACCTTTCACAGAAGCCGAATCGTACTTTGCGGATTCTAAATTCTACACAGATGAGGAGTCAATGAAAGAAGTCATTCCGGTCGGAGTACCCTCCACGGGGAAAGCCACTAAAGTTAGGGAGAATGATGCCAAATCAAAAGACATTGAGCTTCATGGTGAAGTGTCGCAAAAAGTCTCATCTGAAGTGGCAACATCGTCTGGAGAAAGAAAAGCCAGCCATGCCTTTCCGGTCCTTCGCTATGTTCCGAAGTCTAGACGAAGGGAGGGGGAATCTCCATTTGCGGGGACAAAGTCACAAGAGTGTCCCCGAAAATTAGAAGAGGATGATGTGAAATTGTTGAAGGAGGAGTCAACATTGCCATTAATAAATGTGAGCAACCAAAATCCCCCGAAGCAGCCATTAAAGGGGTTTGTCAAACCAAGTCAAGGTAAGACGGAATATGGATCGCTGCCCAAGAAAAGAACAAGTGAAGGGTTCGATCCTAACATATACAAGCTGTTAGAAAAGGCCGGATACGACTTTGGTTCATCAAGCAAAAAGGACGACCAGATCGCAGCAAGGATGGCGCATGAGCTCGATGAGTCACAAAAGAAGTTAAGGGAGCAAGGGGCAATAGTTGATTCTTCTAAAGCTGGTCTCGGTTTCACTTCAAGCAAGCCAATCAGAATTTCAGGAAGGAGGAGGGCGGAGCGAGCCAATGTGCAACATATCAGTGTCGAGGTAGTTGAAGAGAAGAGTCAAGAGGTTCAGTCGACCCCTCGCATTTCGTCATTCGATCGCATTCGTCCAAATTACCAAAGAGCAACATCTGAATGCATTAAAGGATCAATCACAAGGGTGTCGGTTCTAGACCGTGTGAACATGACAACAAGTAGAGGTTCAGTCTTCAATCGCATCGGTAGTACAACAACTCGGCCTTCCGTATTCAATAGGATGTAAAGTTCAGACAAAGATAGGAAAAGGTCAAACCTCATTCCGCGAAAGCCTGCGTTGGGAAGGATCCAAGCACTTGAGGAACGACAGATATGCAAGCGGAAGACAACTTGTAGTCGAGCGGAGAGCAAAGAAATCCGAAGTCTTATCCCGTCACGAATGAAGAGGCATTGTGTGTTGGAAGTGGATTCCACAGATCAACTCAAAGTGAAGCAACATACCATCATTTTCACTGGCCAAAAAGGAGATAACAACACCAGCAACCTCGATAATGACGGTGAGGATGACATTGTTGAAACCTCTTATCATGTCATGGTGGCAGAAACAGATGCCGTAGAGGAAGACGATCATGAAGATTTTGAAATTGAAGTAGACGAAGCTCTTCCAGAACTTGAAGACGGGGGGCAAGCCACTATGGATGAACTTAAGGAGATTAACTTTGGAACAGAGGAAGACCCAAGACCTATTTTTGTAAGTGCGTCTTTAAGTTCTGAAGAAGAAAAAGAACATCTTGATCTGTTGCTCGAGTACAAAGATGTATTTGCTTGGATGTATAAAGAAATGCCCGGCTTAGATCCAAAGGTAGCAGTTCATCGACTTGCTGTCAAACCAGAGGCTCAGCCGACCAAGCAAACACAAACACGCTTTCGAACATAACTTATTCCTCAAATTGAAGCAGAAGTTAATAAGTTGATTGCCGCGGGCTTCATTAGAGAGGTTCAGTATCCCAAGTGGATCGCAAACATTGTTCCTGTCAAGAAAAAGAACGGACAAATCCACGTTTGTGTAGATTTTCGTGACCTAAATGATTTCCCTCTACCAATCATAGAGCTCATGGTGGATGCGACAACCGGGCATGAGGTTTTGGCATTCATGGACGGATCATCAGGTTACAATCAGATAAGGATGGCCTTAGAGGATGAGGAACTCACTGCATTTCGAACTCCCAAAGGAATTTATTGCTATAAGGTTATGCCATTCGGGTTAAAAAATGCCGGTGCAATGTACCAATGCGCTATGCAGAAAATTTTCTGTGACATGTTGCACAAGTATGTAGAATGCTATGTTGATGATTTGGTTGTCAAAACAAGGAAAAGAAGTGATCACCTGCAAGATCTACGAAGAGTGTTCGACAGGTTACGCAAGTACCAGTTAAAAATGAATCCTTTGAAATGTGCATTCGGCGTCAGTTCTGGAAAATTTCTTGGATTCATCATGAAGCACCGAGGCATCGAGGTAGACCAATCCAAAATTAAAGCCATTCAGGAAATGCCAGAGCCAAGAAATTTGCGCGAGTTGAAAAGCCTCCAAGGACAACTTGCCTTCATCAGACGGTTCATATCGAACCTGGCGGGCCGCTGCCAACCATTCAGTCGACTCATGAAGAAAGATATTCCATTTGTATGGGATGAAGCTTGTCGCAATGCCTTTGAGAGCATAAAGAAATACTTGGCGAATCCTCCAGTGTTGGGTGCACTTATCGCCGGGAAGCCTCTTATCCTTTACATCGCGGCTCAAGAGAGATCACTTGGGGCTTTTATTGCCCAAGAAAATGAAGTCAAAAAGGAGAAATCCTTGTACTACTTAAGTCGGACACTCGCTGGACCTGAGCTAAATTATCTGCCGATAGAGAAGATGTGTCTTGCACTCGTCTTCGCCATTCAAAAGTTGAGGCATTACATGCAAGCTTACACAATACACTTGGTGGCGCGAGCCGATCCAGTTAAGTTCATATTATCTAAACCAGTTCTAACCGGGCACATGGCTAAGTGGGCATTATTATTAAACCAATACGACATCGTATATGTGCCCGCTAAAGCAGTGAAAGGACAGGCGCTGGCTGACTTCCTGGCAGACCACCCTATTCCAGCGGATTGGGAAATCTCAGATGA
Organism: Argentina anserina; assembly: GCF_933775445.1. Classification (NCBI taxonomy): domain Eukaryota; kingdom Viridiplantae; phylum Streptophyta; class Magnoliopsida; order Rosales; family Rosaceae; genus Argentina; species Argentina anserina. Next base: position 7,150,694 of record NC_065873.1, on the reverse strand, counting down.
ATTCCCGGATGAGGAAGTCTTCCTTGCAGAGGTCCTCCCTACTTAGAAGATGTTTTTCGATGGCTCATCTAGGGCAGACGGAGCAGGGGCTGGAGTTATCTTTGTCTCTCCACAAAAGTAGATATTGCCTTATTCTTTCACTCTTGGGGAATTGTGCTCCAACAATGTCGCAGAGTACCAAGCCTTGATCATGGGATTACAAACAACGTTAGAAATTTAAATCCAAAGTCTCGAAGTGTATGGAGACTCGAAGTTGGTGATTGATCAACTGCTCACTAATTACGAGGTCAAGAAGGAAGATTTGGTACCTTATTTCCAACTCGCCACACAACTCTTGAAGGGCTTTGATAATGTTACACTCATACATGTGCCACAGAAACAAAATCAAATGGCAGACGCATTGGCAAACTTGGCGGCGACCTTGGCATTGTCTGGAGACGAAATTTTGGACATCCCAATTTGCCAAAGGTGGGTCGTGACAACAAAACTTTCACTCCAGTGTGCCAGTTCTCATGTAGTGTCAGTTCACACCATTGATGTTGAAGACTGGAGACATCCTTTTATCGACTATCTTGAGCACAATAAGCTTCCCGAAGATTCGAAGTAAAAGTGGAGCATCAAGCAACGAGCACCGCGCTTCCTCTACTACAAAGAAACTTTATATCGGAGGTCGTTTGACGGAGTACTCCTTCGATGCTTGGGAAAGGATGAAGCGGTGAAAGCCATCGAAGAGGTTCATTCTAGAGTGTGTGGAGCACATCAGATAGGGCCAAAGTTACATTTCCAAGTAAGACGACTAGGGTATTATTGGCCTGCCATGGTCAAAGATTGTATGGAGTATGCACAAAAATGCCAAGCTTGTCAGTTTCATGCCAACTTCATTCATCAGCCACCTGAGCCGTTGCATCCGACAATTGCTTCGCACCCGTTCGATGTCTGGGGAATGGATGCAATCAGACCCATCACTCCGAAATCATCGGCTGGTCATATGTACATTCTGGCAGCCACAGATTCCTTCTCAAAGTGGGCAGAAGCTATACCGCTGAAAGAAATAAAGAAAGAAAATGTTGTGGACTTTATTACTGGAAGCATTATACAACGATACGGCATACCGCGGTGCATCATCACGGACAACGCCAAGTACTTCTCAAATACCGCAACAGAAAAGTTGAGCAAGAAATTTCACTTCAGGCTTCACTTCTCTTCGATGTATAACGCTCCGGCAAATGGATTGGCAGAAGCATTCAATAAAACGCTATGTAACATTTTGAAGAAAACTGTCAGCAAAAAGCAGAGGGATTGGCTTGAGAAATTGGACGAAACTCTCTGGGCTTACAGAACGACGTATCAGACAGCCACAAATGCTACACCTTATTCTCTCGTCTATGGTGTCGAAGCCGTGTTACCATTAGAGAAAGAAATCCCGTCATTGAGAATCGCTTTGCAAGAAGGTCTCACAAATGAAGAAAATGTCAAGTTGCGCCTGCAAGACTTAGAAGCTTTGGACGAGAAGAGGCTTGACGCATAACAACACTTGGAATGCTACCAAGCTCGGATGTCACACGCCTTCAACAAAGGTGTTCGACCACGGTCATTTCAAGTTGATGATTTAGTCCTTGCTGTTCGAAGACCCATCATTATGACGCATAAGTCTGGCTCTAAATTCAAGTCAAAGTGGGATGGTCCTTACGTCGTCAGAGAAGTTTACACCAATGGAGCTTACAAAATTGTGGCGGAAGACGGTTTGAGAATCGGTCCCATCAATGGTAAGTTCTTGAAGAAGTATTATGCTTGAAAACAAAAGAAAATGCTCCAAGTCCGCACGAGTATAAACTGCATATGACAGAAAAAAAAAAACAAAAAAAGAATGCTCCAAGTCTGCATGAGCCTAAACTGCACAAGACACCAAAAACAATTAAAAAAAAGTATGCTCCAAGTCTGCACGAGCCTAAACTGCACAAGACAACACCGACAAAAAAAACCATTGAACTACGTGATGACTTGATTCATTTTTTAGAAGGATACGTAGGCATCTTGAGAATAACAATCTTAAGTTCAGTCACATCAAAAAAAAAAGAGATGAGCAAATCCTGATCATTCAAGTTAGCTGTCACATCCAGGTCAAACCCTTGAAGCTGCTCCGACGTTCTTCAAAACCGGCTCTCAGTTCTGGAATCTCTCGGATTTGGCACTTATTCTGTTCCGAATCAACAAGTCTTGCATCGTGAAGAAACTCTTGAAAGTCGCATGGTGAATGTGATGCGTAAAGTCTAACACGCTTTTATTAACTGCTGTCAAGTCTATGAAATGAGAGCAGTCAAGCGATTAGGTCGTTTACGTTCTTCACACTCTTGAAAGGCGTCATGGTGAATGTGATGCGTAAAACCTAAAACGCTTTTATTGAGTGATGTCAAATCTATGAAGTGAGAGCAGTCACGCGTTTACGTTCTTCAAATCCGACAAAAAAAAATTCCAAAGAGTTTTGAGAATAGTCAAATGGCTGGATTGACCGCAACTCTGTGATCGTTGTCAAAATCCTACAAAAAAAAATCCAAAGGTCAAAATCAGAACATGATCCTACACAAAAAAAAAGTCAAAATGAGACAAAAAAAGTCAAAATCGGTCAATGAGAAAAAAAAAGGGTCAAATGCCGGAGCCGAGCCGAGCCGAAGCATGTCTTCACATGTGCTCCTTCTCCATTCTCTTTAAGTTTGTGGCCGACCATTCCCCTCTTTCTCTCTCCCTCTTCCTTTTCTTTTTTCCCTTTTTTTTCCTCTCTTTTCCCTCTCTCCCTCCAAATCTTCTTTTTTCTTTTCCCTCTTTTTCTCTCTTTTCCCTCTCTCTTCCCTCTCTCCCTCCGAATCTACATTTTCTTTTTCTCTCTTTTCTCTCTCGGCATCTTCTTCTTTTCCTCTCTTTTCCCTCTCTCTTCCCTCTCTTTTCCCTCTCTCTCTTCCCCTCCGAATCTTCATTTTCTTTTCCCTCTTTCTCTCTCTTCCCTCGGCATCTTCTTCTTCTTCTTCCTTTCTCTCTTTCTCTCTTTCCACCAATAAACTCTCTGTCTCTACTTTGAGCGAACATGGAAGCTGCTACATCTACCACTGCAGTTCCACATCTTGAAAAAATTGATTTTCTGAAGCTTCAAAATGGCAGTGATATACGAGGTGTTGCCATTGGCAAGGAATGCGGGAACAACATTCACATTCTCGAGCAAGTCGTCAGGATTATTCATTTGTTGATTGGCGAAATTCAAGAGGGTGATGAATTGATGAGACTGATGTCGAGGAAGAGTACTAACGCCGACGGTAGAGATTGCTTGGATTCTATGCTGGTTGTTCTGCAACAGGGAAGCTCGGAGTCCCAGATCGCCTCGGCTAGTGTTTTGGAATCTATCGTCATCAGCACCGAGTCCAAGCTTCTGATCGCCGAGCGGGAATGAGTGTTGCCGGAATTGCTGGAATTAACAGTCCGAAAAAAAAAGGTGCCAGCTTAATCGAAGCCGGATTGTCTTGCTTGATTGCCGTCTTGGTGCCGAAACGCGTCATGGTGAAGCTGGTGCATCTCGGAGCCGTCAAGTCATTGTGCAAATTGTTGTGTGACTCAAAACTCCACGACATCAACGATTGAGAAGGTTCTGAAACTGCTCAAAATGGTTTCTTCTGTGAAGGAAGGAAGTGCTAAGATTTGCGAGGCGGAGAAGGAGGACAGGAAGCTTCTCGGGAAGTGTATCGAGTTGAAAAAGAAGGAGGACAGGCTGCTGCTGAGGACACCATGCTCTCTTACAAGGCTGCTGCTCAAGACACCATGCTCTCTTACAAGGCTGCTGCTAAGGACACCATGCTCTCTTACAAAGCTGCTCAAGATGACATACGGCGTGCAATAGAGATGTAGCAGTATCAGTGTGATGGTTCAGACAAGAAGGGTATATGTATTTATAAAGAGAAAACTTAGAACATAAAACTAAAAGTTTTGAGGAGAAGCAAAAAGGACATCTTCAACATGTTATTGCCAAAAAAAAAAAGAGTCTAAGTCATGGTGATGCTTTCTGCTTTCGGTGGTAGTGGACAATGATGGTAACCATTTTTTGTAGTGGAATATTGTAGTGGAGAAGGCACAAACAGCTCCATATATTTAAATAACAAGTATGACTTAGATGGAAGGGATCCAAGTTGATATGTTGGTTGCATGTGGTCAATATGCGGTGTTCATGACTAGGGTTGGAAGGAACGACCAATCTTTGGGAAAATACGTTACATGAACTATGCAGGCTGCAAAAGGAAATTTGACGTGGATGGATACATTTCCTATGTGAAGAGTCTTGGTACAACCAAAAAGAGATGTGCATAAATTCTACTACTCAGTAAAAAGGCCAAGGAACTCTGGTCAATGATGAATTTGGATGGAAATATCTTCAAAATTAATTTCATTTGATTCAAATATATGATGGAAAGACTACAAAATTTGCGGAGCCTTTGAAGCTAGCTCTACAAGTTTTCTAAAATCAAAGTACATACTTCAAGCTGCGCTTTCGGCACGTGACAACGACATGTCTACAGCACGACTAGAAGTGGGGTCATTTGTAGACACATGAAATTTAATGAAGTAAATTGTCTTCGTTAAATAATTAAATCGACCAAGAGCCCGACAAAACTGCACACGTGGCCTAAAAGTCAACAAAGTTGCGGATCCGAATAAAACTCGTGTCAGCACATAAACGGATGATCGTAATCGAAGCTACGTGATTCCGAATTGCAGCAGAAAATTGAATGTCATTGACGATTCGAAATGGTAATCGGACATTTGATTAAATTAATAAATTTATTAACGGTCATAATTAAATCAATTATTTTCTATTTAATTTAGTTATGAGAATAACTAATTTTAAATTAATCGGAAAATACATATTGATTTAATTATACAATTAAAGAATTTATTATTTTAGTGTCATTAAAATATTCTACAAAATATAAACCTTGACACTATAAATACAACCCTTCAACATGAAGAGAAGAAGAGGATTTTGAAGACTTGGAGAAGAGGGAGGAGAAATCACTTCAGCAAGATCACTCTCGACAAGTCCCGAAGTCTCTCAAATCCACGAAGAATCATCAAGCGGCCAAATCGCTCGTTCTTCATCAAATCCAAATCCAACCTCAAGTCCACGAAGATCATAAAATCCACGAAGAATCATCAAGCGGCCAAATCGCTCGTTCTTCATCAAATCCAAATCCAACCTCAAGTCCACGAAGAATCATCAAGCGGCCAAATCGCTCGTTCTCGTCAAATCCAAATCCAAATCAAACTCGGATCCTCAAGATCAAGTGCATGTCACCCTTGAGCCAACTCACATACGGAGATAGAATCAGAGGAGTTCACCAAAGATTGTAACCCCGCGCTTGATATTCAATAAATTACATTTATTTGTACACGTGTCTGCGTTCTTGTTTGGTGTTCAGATTATCGTTCTACACCTTTCTCTGTCTTCTTCTTAGTTTCGTTGTTTTGTGTTGGGAAAATGTTATGGTTCAATTAACATTAAGCTAAGAGCCTAAGATACTTTGCTTCTGGTTATGCAACATGCAAGATATTGACGATGCACTTCATTGTAAAAGCTATTCCAGATGGAAATTACGAAGTTACAAAGGGGCACATGGACATGGTTCCGAAGCCTCTGCAGAAGGTCTAATTATCTTTTCCAATGTTATAGTGCCTGCATTATTCATAAGTGATTGTAAAAAGGTTGGGTATATACTGACTAATCAAAGATGATGTCCAACAACTTCTTAACTAATTTGTCAATTTTGAGTGTCTTTTTTTAGGCTTGAATGGATATTTTAGTAGCTTATGGAGCTTTGATTTTGTTGTGTATTAGATTATTAAAATGGCAAAAGTTGATCACAAGGCTACTTTCAAATTATCCAATTTGTGAAGCCTGGAAGCTTTTCATGTGAACTGGACGTCTCCAAATTATCTGAATTCTTCAATTAGGTAACATTTTCCCTTCTTGTGCTTACGTTTGGTACTACTGTGAATTTGAGCTGTGGTGACGTACCTAATTTAGACTTTGGTTGTGATATATGGTTGCGAGGCAACAAACCAAGGAGGCTGCTATTCCATTTTGGGTGTAGAGATAAGTTTTACTTGGTGTGGAACTTCAATGTACCGAATCTTCAAGGAAGACGCTTTGGTTTACAATATTGCAGTGTTGCGGTGACTATTGAATTTGACTTGGATGTTATTCGCTTATTGAAATTAAGTTTTGGCAGCTTTGGATTACACGTAAAGCTTTTTAAGGATGCTACGCCCATTGAACTTGTATAAGTATTCTCAGTATAATGACTATATAGTTGGATGACTATATATGGTCTTCGGTAATTGATTATGACTTGATCTATTTATATAGGAGTTAAAATGTTAGGGACTTGCAACTCCAACATGTAGCAATATAATAGGTATCAACTATTTACTTCCTCAATAATCATCAAACCTGAACAAGGTTGAAGTTCATGGAGTCAATATGAGATCTTTTTTTACACCGGCAAACATACCTACAATGACTCCCAACTGATCTTAGTTATGTCATCCCCCATTTTAACTTAAACTAGCTACAGTATTGTCTTTGGCAAGTTAAAATTAGGAACTCTGATTAGGATAGAGTGATTATGGTAGGTAAACAGCAGGTTTGTATGTTCATACTGAAGTTACTGGTATGAACTCTACATTGATGTATGATAAGTGTTATATTAAGCAAGCTCAGCCTATAACATGATTCAATTGATTTAATTTCCCTTCTATCTATACATGCCTTACTCAAAGGATATGGATGAAAGTTTTGGGGGTGTTTGATGGTATGGTTGCTTATGTATCATGTCTTTGTTTATTAATCTAAAATATATGTTGTTGAAGTTTTGAGAGGGATATCCTGATTACATGACACTAGGAGGTAGCAGTATGACATAATGAGCTTGATATTGGTTTTCAATGTTCATGTACACAAATCCATTATATATAGCACTCTAAATTTATTAATACTGTAAATCACTAAATCAATGTCTGCCACTATTTATAAAAAGTAATTCAGAATGAAGGCCTATAATCTTTGCATTTTTTTTTGCAGAATTGACAGTTCACTGATTTTTGCATCTTCCAAATTGTCGATGGCTTAGTAGCTAGAGGGGAACTGACACGGAAGGCGACAAAGCTCTCTCATTTCTTAAGTACTCTACTATTACTATAATTGTTTCTTTTTGGTTAGAGGTAGTATTGTTTTGCTTTGTTTTTTTTTTTAATGTTAGTTCAAATTGGCTTAAAGCCTTGTGATTTGATGATATATATATATATATATATATATATATATATATATATATATCCTTTCATTTTGATGGATCTCAAAATGGTTATTTTTTCTATATATAAATCGATCTAAAGTAGTGTCACTTCTTTGCATACAACATAATATTAGGCCTCATCATTTAGCCCGCGGAGACCCGCAAGCCCGATGGGCTTTTACCCGACCCAACACGCAACAAAAACCCGCCAAAGCCCGCTTCTGTGGGTAGAGGGCCGGGCTTAAATTAGATGTGTGAAACCCGGCCCGGCCCGTGGGCCCAGCCCACCAAAAGCCCGTAAAAGCCCGCTAAATAATAAAATATTATACATACATATTTTATTAGGTTTAGAATAAAACTATTGCATTATGAAGCAACTATATTAAGGAAACTTCTCGGGATCTATCGACACTAGTCGATATGATCGGTATATATATTTAGTGACCCTGTAAAAATTTCATCCAATTCGGAACTCGTTTGACGGTCGGAATTTCCAGTAAACCGAAAACAACACTAATATGTCATAAGGAAATACCCATTATCAAAATGTGAACACAAAAAGTCGTTTGCATATCTGAAATCACCTAATTTTTGTCACCGATTGTGTGCGGTCGCACCAAGAAAACCCATTTGGCAAAGCCCCGGTCAATGAGGATTTTAATATGTCAAAACATCTTTTTCTTTGTTGACCGTAGGTACGGACGGTCAAACAATATCCAAAACGGACAAAATTTTTACAGGTTCCCTAAATATATATACCGATCACATCTACTGGTGTCAATCGACCATATTTCGAACTAGAGTTATTGATCGCCGAAGCGTCTACTAATGTATTGTAACCTTTATATTTGGTTTATATTAAAACTATCACATTATGAAGCCACTATATGAAAGAAACTTGTCGGGATCGATCGACACCAGCCGATGTGATTGGTATATATATTTAGTGACCTTGTAAAAATTTCATCCAATTCGGACTTCGTTTGACCGTCATAAGTTTTGGTAAATCGAAAACACCACTAATATACCCTAAGGGAGTACCTATTACAAATATGCGAATGCTGAAAGCCATTTGCATATATGAAATCACCTAATTTTTTACCTATCGTGCACGGTCGAACTGAAGAAATATATTTGGCAAAACTCCGGTCAATGAGGTTTAAATATGTTAAAACGCCTCTTTTTTAGTTGATCGTTGGTATGAATGGTCAAACCATGTCCAAAACGAACGAAATTTTTACGGGTTCCCGAAATATATATACCGATCACATCTACTGGTGTCGATCGACCATATTTTGAATTGGAGTTGTAGATCGCCGAAGTGTCTACTAATGTATTATAACCTTTATATTAGGTTTATAATAAAACGATCACATTATGAAGTGACTATATGAAGGAAACTTATCGGAATCAATCGACACTAGCCGATGTGATTGGTATATATATTTAGTGACCCTGTAAAAATTTCATCCAATCCGGACTTCGTTTAACCGTCGGAATATTCGGTAAATCGAAAACACCACTAATATACCATAAGGGAGGACCTATTACAAATATGCGAATGCCGAAAGACGTTTGCATATATGAAATCACCTAATTTTTGTTACCTATCGTGTTCGGTCAAACTGAAAAAATCTATTTGGCAAAACTCCGGTCAATGGGGTTTAAATATGTCAAAATGCCTCTTTTTTTAGTTAACCGTTGGTACGAACGGTCAAATCATGTCCAAAACGGATGAAATTTTTACGGGTTTCCTAAATATATATACCAATCACATCTACTGGTGTCGATCGACCATATTTTGAATTGGAGTTGTCGATCACCGAAGTGTCCACTAATGTATTATAACATTTATATTAGGTTTTATAATAAAACTATCACATTATGAAGCGACTATATGAAGGAAAATTCTTGGAATCGATCGACACCATCCGATATGATCAATATATACATTTAATGATCATTTTAAAATTTCATCCAATTTGGACCTCGTTTAACCGTCGGAATTTCCGGTAAACCAAAAACAATACTAATATGCCCTAAGGGGGGATCAATTACCAAGATGCGAATGCGGAAATTTGTTTACATATTTGAAATCATATAATTTTTGTCACCGATCGTGCGTGGTCGCAACGAGAAAACCATTTGGCAAAACCCCGGTCAATGGAGTTTTATTATGTGAAAACGCCTTTTTTTTTGTTGGCCGAAAATTCCGACGGTTAAACGAGGTCTGAATTGGATGAAATTTTTACACGGTCCCTAAATATATATATCGATCACATCTATTGGTGTCAATCGACAATATTTCAAAACTAGAATTTATTTGTGACTTTTGTTTTAGAATGTTTTATAATAATTCTTTTATTGTTTCGAAACCTTAAATTAGAGTATTATAATATTTTTCTAATACAAGCCCGTAAGGCTCGGCCCGCAAAAGCCCGCAAGGCCCACCTTAGGTGGGCGGGCTTGGATCTTCGTATTTTTGAAAATACCCGGCCCGCCACTTATTTAAATTTATTAAAGTCCGGCCCGGCCCGGTCCGTTGATGAGCCCTACAACACATGTTACCCAAATATGGCAATTGTTGATGTAGCCTTATGGCCATTGTGTGATGTGGATTGTTACATCACACAATGATTATATTTCTCAGACTCAATGTGCAACTCTAAATCTCACAATGGTGATTACTCACATATTCATTGTTGAAGTGTAAATCACACAATGATGATTCCTCACACTCAAGTTGTGCAAAAGTATATCACACAATGGTTTCCTCAAGCATTCATCATGCAATATTAAATCACACAATGGTAATTTCTCAGACTCATTGTGCGAGTTATATCACACAATGATGATTCTATTAAACTTTATTGTGTGAATACCATATCCAACAACATTCACTAAGGAAAATTGATGTATGAATGTCGCGCATGGCTCGGCTTGCATATGCCACGCATGGGTATGGCTTGGCATCTGCCGAGTTTTGTTACAACGGTGATTGTAAACCGTCGACTGTGTACATGGTCACACAATGAAATTTTCACCGTTATCTGATGATTTTGATCAGACAGCGGTCTGATACACAATAGTTGACACTAAAATCAGACAATGGTTTTTCACCGCTATCTGTTTCATTTTTTGTTGTAGTGCTCTTCCACCACCTACCTCCTTAAATCACTACTAGCAAAACAACGTCTCACACTGATTTTAATCAGTCTTAGATAAGGTTATCTCACACTAATATCAATGTGAAAAAACTATTTACCACAATGCAGCTACGAAATGGTTCTTTGTGCAGTTTGGAGGGGGCTAATACTCTTTAGACACAGATTTAAAAGTTCGTGTGAATTGTTAGTGTGAGTCCCATCATTATTGAACCCTATGTCATTTATTTATTAAATGATGGTCTGCGATAAAACTTTTAGAATCCACACCGATTTTTGTGTATAATTATTACATAACTCACTATTATTAGTGTGAAAGTGATTAAATTATAAAAAATATATATGTTCGTCATCAAGACACCATGGACTAGTATACCATGCATACCCTTTTCTACGTCATGACACTCATCAGTCATCATACACCATCATCTTACATACCATCATACACCATGATTAGGGGTTCCTCATTCATACACAACTAGCATGAAACTCAAAGAAATACAAGCTATAAGCTTAATGAAGCAAAACAATATATGTCTTGAGATCCAATCCTTGCTACAATTTGAAACATAAAACGAAAAACAAACCTCATATTAGATCATGGAAATATATAAATCAACCAAAAAATGATTATTAAATATTTTTAACTTGTAGCTTTACATTCAACAATACCTGGAGTTCGAACCCTTTTAAAGAAAAACAAGTTGGGTTTGTTGCAGGTTGGCAATATGAACTGATAACTGCATCATCAGAGAACCAAACAGTTTTTCCAATTACCTATGCATCATTACTGGCAATATGAACTGATAAGTGCATCATCAAAGAACCAAACCGTTTTTCCAATTACCCACGCATCATTACTGTAAAAAATGAAAATTTCTTTCAAGTACTTAACCAAATGAATCAATTCAACAATGAAAAGAATCCATGAAAAAATGGATCAGAGAGTTACCGATTGAGTCTCATGGTTGGATATGGTGATTCCAATTAATCTTAGCAGAAGCTAAACTTGGTATCTCTGAAGCCCCAAGTGGTAGTCGACCGATGTCGATTGAAAAAAGAAATTAATGAATAAGACAATCGGCTTAGTCTAAAATATGAACTCGTTTTGACCGAGAGAGACAACGAATTCTTGAGGGAGAATGATATGAAAACATGCATCTAAAAAATATTTGCGGCAGGTTTGAAAGAAAGGGTGTACATTAGGGTTTAATTAGAGGTTGGTGGTCACAAAATCAGTGTAATTTCTTTATATCGTTACTGTAATATGTGGGGAATGCATTTTAAACTCCAACTGATATTCGTGTGTAGTTAGTTGGGTTTGAACGTAACATGGAGCTCTTACGCGGATGTTTGTGTGTTTTATCAGTTTATACAGAAATCTGTATAAAACAGTATTGTCCACAAAAGTTTGTTACCTTTAGAATTTATTTAACACTTAAAACAAAGTTTTTATACAAACTAATATATTATGCGTACTGAAAATGGTGTGAAATGTGATTTCCACGAATAATAGTGTGAGTTACGTTGATCATAAAATATATTAATTTACACACGAAAATCTCTCTGATGTTTTTCCACACGGATTTTCGTGGTTTTTTCTAGTGCATAAAGTCTTGTGGACCCAAACATGCTTACTTCACATGATAATATATTTGAATTAGTGTTCCACACTGATATATGTGGAAACAAATTTGCCGATTATGTGCCCACCTTTTTTAACTCATGACATGTGTTTAATTGTTCAACTATTATCAAAATATGAGTTGGAAAAAGACACATGTCATGAGTTTAAAAGGGTGAACACAAGAATAGTGGTCGGCAAATTTACTTCCGATATATCTGGCTTATAAACAATTAGTGTGAAGATACTTTTTGCTAGTAGTGAATCTTAATTTCATTCCAATATCCTCCTGATTTCATCTCAACTGCCACTCCCACTTCTAGTGACAACCAGTACCGGTGGTACTTCTCATGATTCGAATTACTATTCTGGTCACGGTGCGGCGGCCACCCAAATGTGGACCTCACCCTGCGCTTATGATCGGGCGACGTACCAATTGATATCCTCTGGGAAACGGCACTACACGTTTAACTGCGCGCCATTCAACGACCAAAAACAAAAGAAACATGCATTTAGTCAGCTAATTACACAAGATATATAGCAAATTAAAAGAACGAGGATAAGGATTACGAGGAAAATTCTAAAAGAGGATCTGAAAGAGCTGAGAATAAATAGTTCCATGTCACCTTTAATTTTCTTATATGTGGAGAACCGATCGATGAAATAATAATAGGGTAAATTATAAAAAAGTATAATCTTTCAAGTTATATTAGAAAAAAATCACTACTTATGAATTAATTATAAAAAAGGCATCATATTTAAGTGAAAATTATAAAAAGGTAAACAAAATTAGAAAAAAGTCACTTTAAAAATATTTTCTAGACTGTTTTGCCATTTCTCACTCTTTATTTTCCTTCTTTTTCTAATTTCGGCTATAACTTTCTCGTTCGGCGATAGATTTTGACAAAATTGGTAATGTTAGAAAGATCTTGCTCCCCTCTTTCATTTGATATACTAGCCACTCCGAATAGACAAACGTACAAGGTGCAACAATCATCGCAAAAGGTTTCCGCCATCGATGGCGGTGCTCCAAGCAATTCCAGCGAAACCGAAGCTCAATGTTCCCTAATTTTAGCTATTCTCTTCATTCTGAGCATACTTATACCAATCTCATTTGAATTTTAACAAAATTTCGCATATTTCCACATTTCCTCTCGGCATGTCACACCTCCTGTCACAACCACTATCACACTACATGTCACAACTGTTGTCACAGAACCTGTCACACTATCTATTTACATTAATTGTCACACTTACTGTCACAACCTCTGTCACACTACATGTTACAACTATTATCACACTACCTATTACATTAACCTTCACACTTACTGTCACACTATACGTCGCACCTGCTGTCACACCCGATGTCACACTGCATATCACACGAACTACCGTTGTCACACCACTTATCACACTATTTGTCACACTACCTGTCACACTCACTGTCACACCCACTGTTACACCCTCTGTCACACCCACTGTCACACCCACTGTCACACCCACTGTCACACTTGTTGTCACACCTCCTATCACACCCACTGTCACACTACTTGTCACATTACCTGTCACATCTGCTATCACACCTCATATCACACCTGATGTCATACTACCTATCACACTTGCTGTCACACTACCTATCACACCTCCTATCACACATGCTGTCACACTACCTGTCACACCCATTGTCACACTACATGTCACAACTTCTATCACACTACCTGTCACAACCACTGTCACAACCCCTGTCACACTACTTGTCACAACCTCTGTCACAACCCATGTCACAACCTGTGTCACAACTCATATCACACTATATACATGTCACAACACCTGTCACAACTCATAACCCCTGTCACAACCCATATCACACTATATACATGTCACAACCATTGTCCCACTACCTATCACAACCACAGTCACACTTTCTGTCACACCTCATGTCACAGCATTTTATGTGACTGTTGTGACTAGAAGAAGAAGAAGAATGACTAGAAATAACGTACCTTTGTTTATTATTATGTGATCTTGAACTTCTTAAATCAACTCATACAATCCAAATATCGACATTAATGTGATGTATTACACTACATATCCTAATAGTTATCACACTGCTTATCACATTTCTTATCACACTACCTGTCACAATTTCCTTTGAATTTTAATATAATTTTGCATATTTAGATATTTCCTCTTGGCACACCCATTGTCACACTACCTATCACAGGCGATGTCACACATGCTGTCACACTATCTATCACAACCGTTGTCACACTTACTGTCACACTCGTTATCACACCTGCTGTCACACCCGTTATCACACCTGCTGTCACACCCGCTGTCACACCCACTGTCACACACATTGCCCATGTCACAACCTCTGTCACACTACTTATCACAACCCATGTCACACTACATGTCACAACCCCTGTCACAACCCTGTGACATGCAAAAAATTTGCATATGGAGGAAATTAGAAACTTCCAACAGAAAGAAGATAGTTATACAAATGAACACATAACTAGCTAATTAAGCCTTAATTATCAAACTCATAGTAGTATAGTTCTTCCATATCAAATCCATGACTCTCTCCCTTACACGTACTCATCTACTCTTTCTTATTCTTCATATCTTTCTGTCCTGAAACTTCTTATTCCCCAAAGGCCAAACTACCACCATCAAATCCTCGAGTATATATATATATATATAATTCAAATCAATCAAGTTGTGTAGTTAACAGGTTGCGGCATAATCGATCTTGACGGTAAGGAATTAAAAGAATAAGGAAAAGCCAGAACTGCATCTAATCGAATAAGAAGACCCAGTAAGCAAGTCTCCCGCTGACGACAATGGACTCTCTGTCTCTTTGAAAAGAAACTACAATGGAGTGACGACGAAGAGATTGAAAGGCTTCAGTGGCGACGGATAAGAAGATACCCGACTCCGCAACGTAGATCTGGTTTTTAAGGACCAGTGGCACTCGTGTAATTATTGCGACTTGTGGGGGCAACGCTTTAAGAAAAAAGAGTTTTAAGACATGATTTTTTTCTAATTTTCAAAACTTAAGTTATTATTTTCTTATTTATTTTGTCAAAATAGACTTTTTTATAAGAAATCCGTAATAATAAAGGTTGCAGTATGTGTAGAAAGAAATAAAAGATATGACAGATCGACGATTTCTTGTGAGACTACATCTTGAATGATATGAAAAATCAATTCAGTAATATAGATATTTATAGATTTTTTGGTGAAATAAAAGCCATGCATACTTGCATGACTCACCCAATAGCACTTATTATTTGGTTGTTCATATGATATGGATGCATGACCGAAAGACGTGATATCACCGGAAAAAAAAAAAAAGCAAAGACGTGCTTAATTACGCTCCATTCGTGTTTTGCTTTCTGGTTCTCTCTTTTGTTAACTTATTCATATTAGAAGTTATATGAATTATGGAAACATGCAGACTATATATATGAAATCGAAAAATTGCACTGACGAATGACTCGATTACTTTAACATTACGTAGCAATTTTAGCCAATACAGGAAATGCTCAAGGCCTCAATATTGTATGTGTCATTTTGCTATTGCAAAGCTCAAGTTCCGTCTGCGAGTACAATATTTATTAGAACAAAAAGCTCTGCTGGAGGCACCCATAAAGAAATCGAGCAAATAGATGACCCTCAGACTGTGGCACACTCTGCTGCCCTAGCCAGTGAGTACTGATCTAATGATATGATCAAGATCTCCTTCCCAGTTAATTTGAATAATACTAAAGGGATCGATCCATTGATACAATCGGAGTCGACCATCTAACGTAGAGAAGATAAGTACTGTAGATCTCTCTAATTGATCGTAAGTAGCTAGTGTATTCCACAAAACACAGTATATACATGGCATTTCATGTGCGGACGTCCGTACCGTGCGGATTTCCCGATTCCGGCGACGGCGCAGTAGATCAGTACAACCGCACTACCCACCTCTCGGCGATCCTATATGTGTTACCGGAGCTCCATCGGCGACCCACGGCAGCCGGAATCTGCAAAAATCAAGTTTCTAAGCAGATTCCGGCGATTTCGCGATTCCGGCCGACGTCCGTCGCCGATGGAGCTCTAACCGGCACAGACGGGACCGCCGAGAGGTGGGGAGTGCGGCTGTCGTGGTCTGCCCCGCCGTTGCAGTCTGCCATCGCCGGAATCGGCGAATCCGTACCTTTACGGACGTCTGCACTTGAAAATTCTCCTATATATATATATATATATAAATTCTCAGAAGCGGACGTCCTGATGTGCTCGTATTATCCTATATTTCTATGCATCATATCCTTAGTTTATTTGTTTAGTTATCTAATTTATGATTGATTTATGTTATTTTAGTGTGTTTATATGTTTGTATCAAAAAGAGAAGAAAAGAGACTAAAATGAGCTAATAAAGATTAAATGGCGATTATGTTCTTCATGTGCAGAACGTCCAACTTTGCCGAGCTACCGTGAGAGTTTCAGATCGAATCAGACCATGAACCTTATACCATTGGAAAGCTACGGATGTCTATTTTCTGTAGGATATTACAGATCTTAATTTCAATACTCTGAGAAAAAGTTATGATCATTTGAGTGACGAGAGGCAGAGCTGAAACCTACCCGGGTTCATTAGCATTCATGGAGAACTCAAGTTTCATGGCACAAATGCATCAATTTTAATACATTATTCAGATGGAGATGTAGATAGTGCATGGATTCCTACTTTTACATGACACATTACAAGGTTTTCCTATTCCATATCAAGATAGGAGTCTGAAACCAAGTCGTACAAGGAAACTGAAGTTAAAGATGAGCAAGAATCTTCCCTATATAAAGGAGCACGAATTTCATATGAGAGGAGGTCTCGAGAGCATAATGTAGACGCCAAAGGAGCAGAGACCATCCATTCATCTTCATTATTCTATTCTTTTATGTTTTTACTATGTTTTTCTTAGTCGTACTTTGTTAAACTTTTTTTCTAGGATTATGATGATGCCTTATCATGGTTGTTTAGATAGTTTGATATTTTATTGATAGATTTATAATTTCTTTATAATGAATGTTTAGTCACTATTTGAATTGATGCTTTATATTTAAGTTCTTTGATTGATCACCTTAGGGCTTTGCATATAGTAATTTGAAGATAAATTTGAAACAGAGATGCAATATAGTTTATGAAGCTTCTTGTGATTAAGTGTGGTGAATTACATTGTCACTCGAGAGAGAATAATGGTTTGCTTGATTTCCTTGTTTTCTAGAACGTAATGAGTCTTGCATGTTTAATTTATACTTGAGAATGATAGACTGCATAGCTAGGATATACGATCTTTAAGATAGCGGAATGGTAGCAAATAGTTCAGAGACAATTAGCAACAATGTGAATAGAACATGTCATCACAATAAGTACGGGCCAATGAGAAAGGAAAGCAAGTCTGAATGCAAATAGACAGACTACGCGACAATGCGTTTATTGAAGAAGGAACAGAGATCGAGAAACAAGGAAATCATACCAGAAGCTGCCTCCTTGGTATCGGAAGTGAACCATGAGCAATGCAACGCCACTAGTACCTAGTCCAAGTCCTCGTAACCCGACTGCCAGGTACCTGAAAAGTAGGGGTGAGCACTCGTCCTCGCTAACCCGATGCGGGTGAGACGACCCAACCGTAGTAGGTTCGAAAACCATTTATGTATACATATATATAAATATAACAGTATATATATAGACCTTTAGTTTAAAAACTCGTAACGAAAGTCAAACCGAGACTATAACAAGTCTCGTAAAGTTTAAGGCAAGTCAAATAAAATCATGCAGATGTAAATTATGCAACTCGGCTCGAAATAACAAATACGCCGATGGGTTATATCCAACCCGACTGGATCTAAGGTTCACCTTCGGGCAAACCGAGAGCTAATAATGTACTACGGTGCCAGACATCATAACACGGTTATCACCGTAGTAATAAGTCACACGGTGCCGGACATCAGGACAACGGATTTACCGTGATGGTGCCCGAACATCAAGACGCAAGATTCACGTTATAATAATAAAACATGTGGTGCCAGACATCAGTACTCGGAATCATCGACTTATAATCATGCATAAAATAAAAATGTCAGTCTCGAGACAATACGACCAAAGTAAAATGCAAGCATGCGATAAAGACGTATAACATATATATTTTATATATAGAAAACCACTAACCCGGAAGGTACCGGCTCACCCTAGCAGGCGGCTCATCCTACCTGAGATGGCAGTGTCGAAGTCCGCGCTCCAAGTCTCGCTCCTCGTGCCTCGCGTAGAATCATGTCCCTCAAGTCACTAGGCAAGTAGCGAAAAAAGAGGTAGTAAGGTTTAAAGTGCTTTGGTCAATTTAAAACAGAATTAACTGGTTTAGTAAGTTGGTTATTCGAGTTGAGGTCTCGAAATTTTCGGTTGTTTACTTAATTGTGAGTGTGAGTTTCCGATTAACATAAGTTCACAGATTAATTTAAAATGTGAGTATTACTAAATTGTTGAAAGTTATTTTATTCTTCCGGCAGACTAATTCTTACATTTACAACCCCTCAATTTCCGATCTGGGCAGAAATCGAGTTTAGCGTTTTAACTGAATTTTAAAATGGTAAAACGTTGGTAAAAACCAATTATTTTTCCTATTTACCGAAGTAAATAGTTTTAACAAAAATTACCTAATAGTGCAAAGTTAAACTGCTTAGGTAAATAGATTTATTACCGAAATAATAAAAAGTAACAGTAAAACGATATATTTGAATTTATTATTGTCAAGGTAAAGTAGTAATAGTAAAAGGGTAATTGCATTGCGGTAAAAACCATGAAAATTACCCTTTCTCCTCCGACGGGTTTCTCCGGCCACAACTCCTCCCACACTCAACTAAATTCGATATGCAACTATACTACGATCATCAGAACAAGATTTCCAACCCAACCACATCAAAAACAAAGAGATTCAAGCTTGATTGATACTCAACCAAGATCCGAAGTCGATCTCGTCGCCTCCAAGCTCCAACACCGCCGGTTCAAGCTGCTGCGACCTCCTCCTCACCTCCCGGATCTTTCTAGTGCTGCTGCAAGCTCTAAAATTAACCCATAAAATGAACCTCGCCTCTAGAATCGACGATTGATGCCGCCAGAGTTCGAACGACATGCCAGAGGCAAAACCCAGAAATGGGTGTGTCCAAGGTTCTAATTTTTTTTTGTTAAAAACTAGCATATCGAATAGTACATGAAGAATGGGGAAGGTTTTTTTACCAAGAGGACTCCCCGAGGTCGTCGGAGCTCGAGATATCGATGTCGGAGTCCTGCAGCTTCAAACCTCGGACTCGCCGGAAGCAGCGTGCATGTCAAGTTTGTGGGAACCGTCGGGGAGAGGAGAGAGGGGAGGTCACGATGGTGATGGTCTTGAGGCGTGGTGACACCCGACGGTGGCGATTCGGCCTGGAGAAAGTGGCACGGTGCTGCTCTGTTTTTGCCACTGAGGAGAGAGATAGAGAGATGTGATGGGGGAGAGAGGAAGGTGGGTGAACAATGATTTTGGATGTGGGCTGCTACTAGAGTTGGGCCTATTTTAAAGAAAAACTAACGGTTGGGATTGAATGATGAAAATCAAGGGCTGAGATTTAAAATGTAGGATATGTATTTTCTGAAAATACAATTTAAGGATGCATATACTTTAAAATGGCGTAGAAAATTAATCGAGCGGCGAAAAAATATTCCGCGAACATTTATGCACTCGTGACGACGCGTAGTCTAATGCAAAAAATAAAATTTTGACATTTCGGAAAAATGTCGGTAAGTATGTGAGAAACGCCGGAAAAATAAAAATAAAAATTGTAGGGGCTCATATATATATATATATGAATATTAGTTCTTGGCTTCTTGGGGAATAGTTGAAGTCTTGATGAAGAGCTGCCGGGAGTAGTTGATAGGAGCACAAAATGTGACGTTCTTAAAGTATATATGTCATATTCTTACTCTTTGTTACTCTCTATTTTCGTATGTTTTAGTTCATTTTGTTAGAATAAGTGTTTAGGCATTGCTTATATCGAATATGTGTGAATATGTGCTGAAAATGTGCTAAGTGTTGAGAATCCTTGTTGAGATATGATTCCTTGTTCGAGTAGGATTTATCCTTTCCTATTTCCTTATTTCTAACTTACTTATTCTTATTAGGAAAGACAAATCCAAGTTGAAGAAGGAAAACAATCCTAGTTGTGCAAAGAGGAGAGAATGAAAATCATATTCCTAGTAGGATAAGGAGAGGCCGTGCGACTTAATGGATTCCCATTCGAAAAAGAAGTTTAAATCCAAGTTGGAGAAGGATTCCCAAGGTGTTAAGGAAGAGATTTTCGTGCATATAAATCAGAATTATCAAGGAGAAGAAGATATGCACTTAGAAGCCCAATCCATATCAGAATCAGAAATTTGTCAGATTCGTAGTCCAACTTCGACTGGCTCCCATGGACAGCTAAGAATGAATTAGAATACGTGCCATATATGGATAGAAAGATCTACGAGTCTAATTTCTGTAGAATATGGAACTGCATCAATATATATTTCCTACATGAAGTTATGACGAAATTATTACTCAGAGATCCAATGGGCTCGGCAGAATTATCTTAGCCATTGATTTTCTTTTGATCTAATGGCTGTGAGGGAAAGTTGAAGATTTATTTCTTCTATATATAGAGGCATGAATCTACATCATAATCATCATCAATCCTATGCAAAAGTCTAGCCAAAGCTCTGCATAAATACATCCTCATCGTTCCAAGAACCCTAGCATCGATTTTCCATCAATTCACCATCTCTTGCTCCGAAACACGAAGCCTAGGACGTTCATCCCCTTAGTAGTCTTGGACATACCCTTGTGAACGCCCCGAAGGATTTCTAAAGTGTAACTGACTTACTATTTATGAATTTATGTTGTGTTCTTGTGTTCAAATGATGTTGTTGTCTGTTTTGGTTTTATTTATCTCGACTTTCTCTATGAAGTTGCTGTGAATTTCAAGTTTATATAATGACAAAGATTCTCAAGTTTTGATTCAATGATTTTTTGGTTTCTTCCGTGTATGTTCTTAAGTGATTTCGAGAGTGCTTAGTTATTGTGTTTGCCTGAAGTATATCATGATATCTAGGTTGTTCGATTTATAACTTGTGCTATGAACATGTTTATCTTCTCTATGTGGCTCATAAATGCATCGTAGGATATGCGTGGCTTTTGAGTTGTATGGTAGGATTAAACATGTTAGATGTTAAGTAAGGCCCAAAGTCGTGCTTAATTGTGTATAACGTGTCTATGTATTTAGGATAAACCTGAAGGCTCCTAATTTCATGATCGAACCTTAATCATTTATGAGTGTGCTCGGCATGAACCTTAAGGAGATTAGAACTTGATTGTCGTTGGCTTTATATTACTTGTTTGGTGAATGCTTGTGTGTATGTTTGATTGATCACATGTATATATTAGTTTAGGCTTTATTTTATGTTCTTAGAATTCGAAACCTATCAAACTTATAAACTCTTTGTGAATTAGTTGTTATTTGATTGTGATTTGGTCTCTGGTTGGATCTTCTATTTGTAACGATATCATCTTGATTTATACTATTAACGATGCTTACAGGGTTAATATTGATGTCGAGTAATCAAGCCGGTCAAATGTACCCCCAATGAATGGCTTGATCGATGAGTCGAAGGAGAAGAGGAGTTTGAAAACGGCAAGGCCAAACAAACTTGATCGAGAAACTCAAAAAGGCTAACCCAGCTAGAAGAATTGAGTCGAGGTAAAAGGAGAGGATGATAATTAAGGAGAACTAATAATGGGAGGAGAGAGATGAATGAAGCTCATGTGTTATGCCCTATTGTCTGCTACGTAATATTAACTACTTGCAGATGCAATGATGTCCGAAGCTGTAGATTTCGTCACCTGCGTTTATTTTCAATCCCTCTTTCGTAGTGCTGCCAGATCGACATCTTTGAAATTATATTGTAGCAAGAAGAGTACTGTAGGTATTTACTGATGTACGTAATTTTTTTGGTACAAATAGGGCCATTAGCCCAAGCAAAAGAAAGCAAATAAAAAACTAGCTAGAGCTACAAGCCATAAACTCCCTAGCTCTAGAAAGACCAACTATGTCATCCAACAAGGCATCAAAACCAGCGTAGGAGGGTCATGTAAGATACATATTTCTCTATCATTTGAGATATTATGCTTAGCAAGGATATCAGCTACCATATTCCTCTATGTGGACATGTTTCACATCAATAAAGTCAAAGACACACATTAAGCTTATGCAGTTCATTATTAAGGTCTCAAGAGGATGCAAATCAGTATTATCATGTTGAAGAAGATTGATAAGCACTAAAGAATCAGACTCAATTTCAAGTCTTGAAATCTTTAAGCTACGAGCTAGGTGTAGACCAAAAAACAAGCCCTAAGCCTCAGTGTGCAGGACCTCCCTAGTCCCCATGTTCACTATAAACCCACCCTGCCAACAGCCAACCTCATCCCTAAGCACACCCCCTGCTCCAATATTTCCATTATTCATCCTGGAGCCATCAACATTCAGTTTAAAATTTCCAACAGCTGGTTTAATCCAATATAGCATCTCCACATGTTTAGGCAAGTTTGTACCAAGTTTAGTATTAGCTTTAGCACATTCATCAGCATAACTAAAAACAACTTCAGAAATATTAAAAGGATACTTAAAGGAGCTGTCAAAAATGGATTTGCACCTCTATTTCCATATGAACCAACAACAATAGATGAAGAAGATATTCCAACTGATATTATTCATATAGTACCCTTTCTGATGCAAATTAACATAGATCTAATTTTCCCAACTCAGAACAAAAGTAGCAAAGATATTAGGGTGAATCTTAAAATTTTGTCAAACCTGTTTAGACTTAGAACATTCCCTAAAAAGGTTAATCATTATTTTTGGGGTATTAGTGTTGAATTTGCAGTGAGGATTGAAGACAAGTTTCATTTGAAACCTATGCTCATTATTTAACAATTTACTTGAAACAAAGGTCCATAAGAATATTTTAATCTTTGGAGGTATAGGAATAGACCATATCTTCATCCAACAATACTTTTGGAAGCCATGTTCATCACATAGCACATTGTAAGTAGATTTTACGGAGAAAATTCCAGTAGAAGTCTGCCCCCATATAACTTGATCAAGAATATCACATTCAGCAATAGGAACAGATAACACTTGAACAATTATTTCTTGAGGAAGATTTTCACCAAGCATGATCATATTCCAGCTACCTTCAATCCAAAATTCATTCACAACAGAGTTAGTATTGACAATATCATGATTAATAACATGGTTGAGAAGGATACCAGAAGGAGCCCAATTATCAGTCCAAAATTTAGGCTAAAAACCATTGCCAACTCTCTAGGTAAGTCCTTTTCGCAATAAATTAGCCACATACACAATACCATACCAAGTACTTGAGCATTGAGCAAGCTTTTTATAAGAATTTTGCATGAGAGAACCAGAATGAAGATACTTCCTCATATAAATCTTGCTCCAAAGCCCTTGGTCTTTTTGGACAACTCTCAAACTAGATTTAGCAAGCATGGTCATGTTCATATTAGCTGACTTTTTAATTCCCAAGCCACCATAGCATTTAGGCCTGTGGACTGTTTCACAATTAGTAAGATGGACTTTTTTTCTGCTCAGTATCGCCCCATAGAAAACCCCTATTTAGTTTATCCAGCTTATCACAAATTGACATAGGAAGCTTAGTAGTTTGCATTGCATAAATTGGAATGGAAGCATTAACAAATTGAATCAAAGTTAATCTTCCTGCCATATTAAGAGTTTTACTTTTCCAACTAGCCAACCTGGCTTGAACCTTGTCAACAATACTAGCATAGGTGTTCTTATTAACTCTTTTATGAAGCAGAGGCATACCAAGGTAAGTTCCAAGATCATCAGTTAGCGGAGAGCCACAGATCTTGCTTATTTCCTCAGCAATCCTAATTGAGACATTAGGAGATACAAAAACCATAGATTTCTCAAAGTTCACAGTTTGTCCTGAGAGGCCACAAAAGAGGTCCATACATTGCTTCATCCCTTTAGCATGAACACTGCTAGCCTCAGCAAAGATAATTAAATCATCTGCTAAGACTAAGTGGGAGACAAAAGGCTCATTTGTAGATGACTGAATTGGGAGCCAATGTTTGGAAACAACCACAGTTCTAATAAGATGAGATAATTTTTCCATGCAAAGGACAAAGAGATAAGGGAGAGAGGGTCCCCCTACCTAATTCCTCTTCCCCCTTTAAAAGGCTCCAATAATTCACCATTTACGATAATTTGATAGCTAGCAGAAGTAATACAACTCATAATCAACTTAATAATATTGCACGGAAGTTTGACCTCATAAGGAACCTGCTCAATGAAACTCCAGCTGAGTTTGTCATAAGCTTTCGAAAGATCAATTTTCCAAGCCATGAAGCCTTTAGCACCCTTAGAGTTCCTGCATTTATATAAGATTTCTTGAGCAATCATAATGTTGTCAGAGATATACCTTCCTGAAACAAAGCTAACCTGATTAGGGCTAATCTATTTTCCCAACATAGGTCTAATTTTGTCAACAATGATCTTAGAGATAATCTTGTAAACAGTACAACAGAGGCTGATAGGGAGAAAAATGTGCATACGTTGAGGGGCTGGCACTTTCGGAACAAGAGTAATAAGAGTATGGTTTAGACCGGGAGGAATAGAACCCGAATGAAAAGCAGTGGTAACAACTTTAATAATCTCAGAGGAACACAAGGGCCAGTGATGTTGGTAGAATAAAGCAGGAAACTCATCAGCTCCAGGAGCTTTAATCTTACCAATTCTGAATAAAGCACTATGTACGTAATCTTTTGTGAAACTGACGGACTCAATTCACAATAATATGAAAATTATAATGCATCAGATAAACTTAATAAGTGATAGCATATGGAAGACCTGTCTTCTTAAACGACGTATATACCAGTTGGATTATGATGCGCCACAAAAGATGACTAAATTTTGTTTGTTACGTGCCAATTGAGGAAATGAACTCAAGTTAGCCCCAGTTAATTAACTAATTAATTAAATCAGGTAATTAAGCAATCTGGTGTTCTTTTTCTTGTTCATACATGCAAAGCATCAACGTTCCATGCCTACTTGTGTAAATAAGATAGATATACTCGTATGTTACTTGCATAAAATAAATACTACATTCAAAATTTCCAATTTGTCGATACTTATAACCTCTCCAATACTACTCCGATCGTGATTCTTCAATATTGGAATTAGCTAGATTTCCTCAACTGACTTTTAAAACCCTTTTATCTGGGTGTGCAATTCTAGTAGTTTCAGGGGGCACAAACAGCTTCAACAGATAATTTTTTCAGCATGCTTGGACATGGATCCATTCCAAAATTTGCGTTTGATATGGTCAAGGAACATCTCTGCTTACCTATACACTCCTGTAAAAGACAAGATAGCAAATATAAGATGCAAAAAAAAAAAATCAGAATCTTGGACTTACAATTCTAATTCAGTCTGAAGAGTACCTTCTCAATGACAGCTTTCGAGTTAGGGGCGTGACATGTACCGTGCTGAAATTTCCCACAGCTTCCAGATGGAGTTCCAAAACTTGAATATCTAATAGCTGAAATAGAGTATCCATCTGTGCAGTGCAAGCTCATTATAGGTTTCATTTCCTCTTCCTGTTGGCCACGACTCTCAGTATGCCCATTCCTGATATGTGGGTGACTTTCAGAAACCTCAGCACAAACAGTGCTCACTGAACTTTTGACAAGAGCAATCCTTGATACATCTCCACCAATCTCCTCAAAAACTACCAATAGGTTTTTAGATTTCTTTACCCAGGACCTGGGAACATGGTACCTGAAAATGTAGGACAATAAATCTATATTATTGAAGCAATTTTGTAAGGCTTTTCCTGATTATTTTACCAAATTGTGGTATAAGAAATATGCACCATTGTTGAGTGGGATGGTTACAACCAAACTGACACTTGTTCTTAGGCCTATAGGTATCAGCATAACTGCATGCACTGCAATCACCGTTTGCGTAAGTAGTCCAGTATCTTCCTAGGCTTTGCCCATTGATCCATAGTTGACCTTTGCCCATACTTCCCATGTCCAAAGCCAAAGGTTCATCTCCTTCAGGTGCATCAAAATTGACCTGAGAGTTGAACTACAACAGTTAACAATTATGTTCCATAGCTATAAAGGAACTAGCCATCAATTTCAGTTAGTGATGGTCCATTGGAGCAAAAAAACAACTCTGATACCCTCTTCAAACCTCAGCTGAGAAACTAATTCTAATTAAATAAATAAGAGCTTCAGTATTTGAAGTTGCATTTCCATACCTTATACCATGTTAGTGGCTGTTGATTCTTTGCCGCTAAATTCACACTTGTCCAATCCACAGCTGAGATTGCACTTGGAGAACCCAGGTTCATGGCTTCTCCTATCAGCCCCACCTGTAGTTGGGAACAGAAATGACTGAGCATTGCTCGAGGACACAAGCAAGTCACCACAATTTAATGAAAGTAGTACTTATAGACCTTGTGTGACCATTTCTGCCATGACAAATCTCTGCTTCCTTGGTCTAGTCCATGTAGAGAAATTGGTCCCATTACTCCAGCATTCCGTGTCTCAAAATGAGGACCATTGTTCTGAGACAAATAAAAAATAAACTAACTGGAATTAGGGACTCAATTCATAGACAATATCAAATAAGCAAAAATGCATAGAGCTGTTGATTAACAGAAGTTCCAAATGCATATGATCTAGAGAAATTCTAGAACCTCCACTAGGATCTTATGACAAGCAGCCAGACCATGTTAGTCCAGCATGTGAGTTTTACTGACTGAACTTTGTATGGTATCGGTATTAAATGAAAATGAAATGTAGCTTCACAGTTGGCATAGATCAGTCAAAGAGTCATGCAGTATCTCACCTACAAACGCTGTCTTCCTTAAAGTTCATCCACTAGATTAACAGTACAGAAATTACAAAGATATAGTACAAATACAAAAATAAAAAAATTGAACCCAATCCCCATATATCCATATACCAAAATTTCTAAGCCAATTTAAGAAAAAGTCGAACAGGTCACAGCTTGGCAGATTACTGTCACCCAGATACAAGTTAGAATATCAAGTCAAACTAGACCAACATAGGACAAATTTATTTTTCCATGTATCAAAATACAAGCAGTTACAACAAGAGGATATATGTGTGGAACTAACCGGCAATCCAACAGCTATACTGAGAAGTGAGATTGTATTCAAGCCAGCATGCAGGAGGACATTTCCGGTAAAAGTAAATCTCTTGCTTTTCCTAGTCCCATACGCTGATCCTAACAGTACAGCAAATTCTTACGTTTAGGCACTGGGGGCATAGTTCTTCTGTTCAAAACTCAGAGATTCAGAGTACTATATTTCTTTTAAGTCATAGCTATGGTGTATTTCTCCAGGAAATAAGCATATCATTGATCTACCTGCGAGCTGTCCATTGATAAAGACATGCATAGCATCGCCAGCTGATTGCACTGTCAGAGTTGGATGTTGACCGCCACGCAGAAATGATTCAGATGATTTTATGTCGACACTATAAACATCAATTATGCTCAATTAGTTGCATTGATAGGATTTACATGTTCAAAGAATAATGTTCAAAGAGCAGGAATCAGATGATTTTATCTTACTTGGTTGAGTACCATAAGTAATCACTTGAGTCTCTGGTGATGTTCAACTGATCTAAGAGACCAATAACTGTCAGTTTTGTATTTCTAGAAACCGAAGAAATGTCTTCACTGAAGGTTTCCCATGACCGCAACTTAGAGTTAGATGGATAAAACTGTTTTTGGGATGTTTGAACTCCCACCTGCAATGAAGAGCATAATGACCGACTCTATCATTACTGTGCATGCACTATTTTAAATAATAAGGAAATAGAGCTGTCCAATAATTCGACACTCCTGACATAATGAATTGTTGGAATGAGACTATTTCAGAGTTTTTGGGAAAGGCACTGGTGGCAGTTTATGCACCAGTGTGGAAATTATACAATGTTGAGTAAGCACTGTAGACAATGTAGTTACCATATTTTATCTACTTACTTGGGCAGTGTTGTATACAACATTCTTACAATCTGGAAGGATGCTGATGGACCAGGGTGGGAGGCTGTACTTCATCTCATTGAAAGTCACCGTCGCAGCTGACTTTGTATTGTAGTTTGAGAGAAAAGCTGCACAGCCTCCTGACTTGGATGAGAAAACGTGTGCCTGGAATTTGAATTTCTTCAATGAACAAGCTCTAAAAATTTTGGAGGCCAGTTTTAAGACAATAATACATATGTTTCTTGAAAAATAACAAATATTATGGTAAAAATTGTTCAGCATAGAGCTCCTTTGACTTCTGATAGCTTTCTCAATCTTTCTGGATAATTTTGTTTATCAACTAAAATATAAAAGCTGAAGCTGCTTTTAACTTGTACCATGAAAAAGAAAAAAAATAATTGTTGTTTTGTAGCACAATTTATTACTTTTGGAAAAGCCAACAAACCTGTTCATAATTCCCCAAGGATGTAACAGTTGAATCAGCGTTTAACAGGGCATGCTCACATAACTTAACAGCCTTATGGAATTCCTTTAAGTGTCCATGTTTGGGTTGCCTGATCAAGCCTATCATGCCAGCCAAGAGTTAAAAGACTGCAAACTTAAAAGTATTTGCATATTAAGATATACCTATGAAAAAAATTACACTACAGAAGAAATTTATTATAATATTTCAAAGCCATTGCCATTACCGGGTCAATGTTCTTACCGTATTCGTCAATGGGAGCGTCATAATCATAACTGGTAGTAATAAATGGACCTCCCGCAGTTCTTCCAAAGTTTGTTCCACCATGGTACTGCAGGCAATGATTAGCAGTTTAGCCCAAATATCTTTTATCTTTTATAAAAAAATTGAGAGAAAGCTCAAATATCTTTTTTCTGTGAGAGAGGTACCACAGAAATATATGAAGATTCAAGAGTTCAAAGTCTAGCTAGACCATAAAGTTTACTTAACCACACATAATGCTTCATTTGATAACTAAAATATTTTAGAGTAAAAAAGTTTAAGCTTCTAATACAACCTTCCTTTTTATCAGACTCAGCTATGATTTCTGAATAGAACAATACATAAATGGCGTATTCGAGGTAGGATTAGTGACAAGTACTTTGTTAAACAAATTAACTCACCATGTAATAATTTATGAAGGAGCCTCCGTTTTGAATGAATCGAGCAACTCCAAATGCCAAATCTTCAACTGGTCGCTTATAAATTGGACCACCGAATTCTGTAAACCTTTAAGGTCACAAATTAAATTGTAATAATCCAATGCAGAAGGTTTTAAGAGCCAAAGATATTTGTAAAACTTACCAGCCGGTCCAAGCCTCAGTCCAAAGTGAGGGTTTGTATGGTTTGTTTGGAGAAAAGTAATCGCAATAGAAACCATTGCAAGTGTTTATCTGTGAACAAGATTATGCAAATGTTTAATCATTACATCTCCCCTTTTCAGTAATTAAAAGCAAAACACTTTAACTACTTCGACATATATTCTTTCGCTTTGTAATTTACGCAACTGTTAGGTAATAACATTACTCAAGTTACCTAATAATGGGATGCATAAAACTCCTAACAGAAAATAAGACAGACAAAGATGGTAATTTAATATAATTTAGTGTGATATATGCAAACTGGTTTTAACACAACTTCAAGGGTAATGTTCATATGCT
Organism: Argentina anserina; assembly: GCF_933775445.1. Lineage (NCBI taxonomy): Eukaryota > Viridiplantae > Streptophyta > Magnoliopsida > Rosales > Rosaceae > Argentina > Argentina anserina. Next base: position 7,120,734 of record NC_065873.1, on the reverse strand, counting down.
CACCACTGGGTCTGGGGCATCCTGTTGCTTGCACATGACCCATGGAACACCAGTATCCATCCCAACAGCCATCTCCGCAGCCCATGTCATGTATGCATGACCAGCAGAACCAAAAAGCTTGCTTTCTGGCTCATATTCGTTCTCAATCTGCAATACATAAATATCAATTAATGAGGTTAGAGCAATACCAACCTAATAGTGAAAGCCTTCATATATCCCCATTTATTTTCTCTTTTATCTCAGTTTTATCTTCTAAGCTGATAGTAGTGTCAAGTTAAACCTCACCTCTAGAAGTGTTCTACAACTAAACTGATGGTAATTACTCAGAAATAAAACATTTGTAAGAGAAGACTACCTGAGAAAGGATAATGGGGCCACCTTGGGACTGAAATAGCTTTTCATGCTTCAGCAATTTAACAATCTTCTTGGTAAATTTTTGCATTGCTGACTGCAATACCAAGGCGAGCAAGAGCCTAAGTTAGCTCACTATATTCATGACAACTTGAATTTTCAATCACATATCCTTACTGATCACTCCACACACACAAACAAACCTTGAAAGGCTCATTATCTGTTCTGAAGCTAATGCCTGGAACATACTTCAGCCAAACTGGAAAACCCCTAAGTAATATAAAAAGAAACCATCCAATTTATTAATATATGAAGCAGATAGGAACATTAACCATCACAATTTGTGAGTGAAAAATGATCATTACCCAAAATTCCATTCTGAACAAATATATGGCCCAATGCGAAGATTGACATAGAGCCCCGCCTCTTGGACCGTCTTAATGAAGCGAACCAGATCATTTCTCCCTTCAAAATTGTACTGCAACCCAATAAAGACAAATTGAGAAGAACGAAATGGATAGTTTGAACGAAATGCAGTCTCTAAGAATAGCAGAAAATCACAGTACATTGCCAGGAGAAGGCTCATGAAGATTCCAAAACACATAAGTGTCTATAACATCCAACCCACCATCTTTGGCCTTCTCTATAAGACCCTCCCACATCTGCATTACATTAACACCAATAGGGTCATCAAAACAGTTCACAAATCAATCACATTTTGCTTACAGAATGTGGTACTGAGACTCCAAAAAGATGGGGGGAAGATAATACCTCAGGAGTACTTCTAGGATAGTGTATGGACCCAGAAAAGAGAATTCTCCTCTGCCCATCAATGACAAGAGCCTTCCTGTCATAGCTAACACTGCACTGTATCAGCTGAAAGCACAGTGACAGCAACACTGTGCAGAGCAGAACCCAGCTCAAAGCTCCCATTTTTCTCAGACAAAGAAGTGTGAAGTGTGAGTGTGATGAAGAAAATGGGAAAGTGGATTGGAATATGGTCACTACCAAGCAGCAAAGGGCCAAAAGAGTTCAGTTGTATAATACATGCACAGTGACTCAGTGAGCAAATGGCTCCAAAAGAGAAAAGAACAAGATATTTACTCATTTAAGGGTAGAGGGTATCACCCAAACTGTAGCAAAGACCAAAAAGTCACTTCGCTCAGATTCACTCTGTGTTACAGAGAATGTATGGAGCGCAATGGGCAATGATAATGGTAATGGGAGACTGGACAGAACCCATTTTCTGATAAGATATGACTGACAGAGGTCGAGACACTTTAGTTTGTATTTCTTGGTGGCTGCATGCAGAGATATCGACCTGGGTAGATTTTCGAAAGCGCCATGGCTATAGCCCATAGGCAACTCCTTGTTTACTATTTTTACTGCTAACCAGTTATGGTGAATTACTGGAAGACCAGAAGTCATTTTTTTGTTTCAGACTTCAGATTGTAAATTAAACCCCCCCATCCCAAGTAGCGTGAGTATGGTATTGAAGTATGATGCCCTAGACTGATCCATCTCGCTAGGATGTAACTATCATGAATTGGTCACTTAGTTGAAGTCATGCTACCACGAGTTCATTTGTTCATCTGAGAACATTTTGCACTGCTGATTAAAAGCAAAGCCATGAAGAGTTACCAGATGGGGACGAAAATGATAAGAGCTTTTCTGTCTCTGACCATCTACCACATTCAATCTACAGACACACTCATAATGAGTAAAGACACACAGATGCCCTATTATAAAATATAAAGTGTGTTCGTAAGACGCACCATGCCTTTGTCTCCCTTGGCCCTTGCTCTTCATCTTGCAGTTAATAATTTGATATTACAGCTGCTTTCATGACATTGGTAGTGCTATACAGCAAGTTACCAACTCAAGCAGCCTCCAATATTAATACCCTGTTTGAGACTTTGAGCCCCATGCGAATGTCAACAAAGTTATATCGCATTCTTGTGTTTGTGTGTAAGTGCGCGATATTCCTCTACAACTGGTTCATCGATTGGATAGAAATGGCCAACATTTTGGCATACAAATGTCCCAAGGATCAGATGGAGCGTTATTTTCCTGTTTTGGGCACTACATAACACACGTGCGCAAATGTCCTAGGCCTCAAGGTGGCCGTGGCCTAAACAAAAAGGGCTTGAAATAATGTTGACAGTGAGAATGGAGCATATAACAGATTACATCTCAATCAGTATTGTCAAAACTTAACAAACACAATTTATAGCAGTTGCTTTCTAAACTGATAAGACATTCATCATGGAATTTAAAATAATTGACTCACAATTAATCGATCCATTTTCTAATGCTTCCGCCACCTTTTTGGAAGGAGTTCTGATGTGAGAACGTGGATCTATATTTTTCAATCAGCAGGTCGAGTTTATCTGTAACATCGCGCCCTATTGGGTCCTTATTCTTTGGCCGCCGTCTCGTCATGTTCTCTCCTCCCTGCATGTAATTTTGCTCCTGCAGCTTCCTCTTCTTAGGTTCCACATTCGTCTTTCTCAAAGATGCTGATGTGGTCGCATCAACTGCCTTGATTTCATTCTCAAACGATCTGCTACCACCAGCCTTCCTGCCATCCGGATGTTGGCTTTTACGTTTTAAGGCTTCCACTGATGAGCCTCCCAGTTCTGTTGATGATATCTTTTCTGCTTTTTTATCTGACCCATTCTTCTGCCTCTTAGGAAATCTCTGCCTTTCAGTGGCAGCTCCATCACTTGCCCTATTTTCCACTTCACCTTCTTTATTTGGAAATACCTCATCCAGTTTCCGCTTGTCACCTTTGTCTCCCCCTTTTTCAAACTTCTTACCAGGTTGGGCATCTGCTCTATTTGAGGGATCAAATTTCCGCACCTCTTTCTGATGGCCATGCTGCTGAGTTTGTTGTGAAACCTGACGTGCTCTCAGTTTCTGGACATTATCAATTGCAAACTCCACAATTGGACGATGTTCTGGACCAAAAGTTTCTGCAAGTATCACAACAAATTAGAATATGTTGACGCAGTTACCAAAAAGTCCAACATGATGAAGTGGTCAATAACATTGACGATGTAAACTTGCCAGGATTGTTGTTAAGAACTCTCAAAGCCACAAGTGCATGCTGATGCTCTGTAAACTCAATGAAAGCAACACCACGAGAGTGATTCTTTGTGACAATCTTTCCCTTTTTCACATCCTTCAAGCACTTTATCTGCATGCACATATACGAATGAAAATTTCAAATTATATGTTTTTAGACAAAACCAGGAAATTTTTCACAAAACAAAAATAAAAACCACCATGGCACCACTCATAAAAAACAAATGTAATCACAATCTGACCTGTCGAATCACTGGTTTTTGTAGCTTAGCTCGTGAGGTTACAGCGTCCATACAAAGTTTCTTAAGCTGCTTTTCAGTCATGGACTTTGGCAAATTGTACATAACTAATCTTGTTTTCGAAACATGAAAATTTGGAGATTTAAGCTTCATGGCCTTGCTCCTCTCCAACCTGCATGGTTTCAGAAAATCAATAAATAAGAATTTTGAAACTTTGGAATACACCATCTTAATGCCGAAGCAGCACCAATACAATTTTCTCATAACCTGATAAGAACTACAAAGCAAGATAATTCTCTCGTTGTCAAACTTCTAATCAAAAGTCTTTTCCCTTTTAGACAGGATACAGGATGTTCCTAAGCTTGTGTAAGTCTCAAATCCGCGGATAAAACTCATTAGGAAATATGGTTAAAAGTAGATGAAAACTCTAAACAGAAGAAAAAAAATGAGTACATGTTTTTTTTCTTCAAAAATGTAGTTAAAAGTTAAAATAGAGTTGATAATCACATGAAAACTGATTTAGAGATCTGTGCAAAGAAGACTGGTAAGAACCAACAAATCAACAACAAATCTTACATTTGGCGTTTTGACATATCAGTAGTTGAAACCCCTTCTGCGGCTGGAGTTCCAGAAAGAATAAGACCTTCCTGTTATGATTTGAAGGAACAATAATTCCAACCATTCAGGACGGTATATTACAGTTAGAATGGGACACAGAAAACTACAAAATAGAAAAACCAAGTAAAGAAAATGAAGGTGGTTTCTAGAAGTAAAAACCTTTGCCAGATAAAGATTGCGCTGGTCTATATCCTCCTTCTTTGCCATATTTTCTTCCTTCTCGTGAGCTGATTTTCTATCCAAAGCCTGGAAAACTGTCAGTTGTCTACCCTTGAGAAAAATTCCCAAGCCAGATGCAGCGCTACCAGCTGAAACAGCAGAATTCACTGCCTCTACTGTCTTAAACTTCAGAAAGCCTGTTCCTTTTGGTCGCCTGCCACAACATATTTCATGTTCAGTTTCCATTTTAATAGAAAATAGTTAATATTATATTAACAAGGAATAACACTTACTTGGTAAGTGGATGAAGGACTGGGACAAAAGATTGCACTTGCCCAAAAGCAGAAAACCGTTGTTTGACTTCATCATTAGTGATCTCAAAAAGAAGGTTGCTGATGAAAATTGTTCTATGCAAATCATCTTCTTCTTCAGTTTGTGGTTTAGCAACATCTGATGCACTAGCACCTTCAGAAGATAATTTATCAGACAGAGTCTCTGGAGCTAATTTACTTGGCTCATTAGCAGATTCTTCAATAGTTGGCTCCTCGTCTCTTCTGGGCAATGCAGAATCATCAACAGCAGTTACTGTACCAGAGGACATGGTAAACTTTTTTAAAACTTTTCTGGCAATGTCTGATTCCTCCTCAAAATCAATAGTCTGCTCATTGTTCCATTTGGGCAAGGCAGAATTATCAACACTAGTTACAATTTCAGAGAGAGTGGTCAAGTTTTTGAGAACTTTTCTTGCTATGTCTGCTTCCTCCTCAAAATTATTTTCAGTAGGGTTCATCTCTGAAGTATTAGAGTCATCTGAAGCACTGTCAATCTCATCAAGGTTTTGGGATTTTTTACATGCATCTCCAGCATCCCCCTCAAAATCATCACCGCTGCTATCATTTCCTCCATCTCTTCCATCCTTTTCTCCTGTACAAACCAGTGTTTTACTTAAGCCCACTCATTGTTCTTTGCACATAGACACTCCTAGCAATTCCAAACATCTAATATAAATTTTGAATGAAAATTTCAATATGTGGCCGTAAGACGTCTTACTCGTCATAAGCCATACAACCAATATTTAAATAGCAGTAGTGATCAATATATAACCATCACAATAACGAAAAAGGGGGGAGTATCAACTGAACCCAGAGTAGTTCAAGGCTACACTGAAATAATTAAAAGTCTAAATACATAGCGTGCGGTTTCATTTAACAAAAAGGAAAGCCTAGAGACATCCAACCCCTTCATGAACCAGACTAGGCATTCCCCAAGTCCTTTCTCTATCAGATATTCAGATTTTAGAAGAACTCAAAGAGAGAAGGGCATAGTAAATGTTTATTTTCCATCTTCATTTTTCTCTTCCTTTTTCATTTTGCCAGTTTTTTTCCTTCATCTTTTTGGGGATTTGGGCCAACATATCAAAGTATCTCCTATATTTAGGCCATTTGGGGAAGTTCTGACTTATTGCTGGGTGGACTCATCAAAACAACAGAACATTGGCTATTACAAACCTAGGTCATGACTATTTACTGTAAAGCTTGGATGTACTTCTAGAGTATGAAGAAACAAGGACCACAGTCCATAAGAACAAATCTTTTTTTTTTTACAAAGCACGAAATGCCCATGAATTGGTTATTATTCATGCAAGATTAAAAAAGAAAAAGCAATACTGAAAGCGTACTAGATAGGAATGGAGTTACGGTACACTACCATCTTCTGAAACAAGAAGGGCGTCATTGCCACTACCATATATCTGCTTTGAAACAGCCCAGTCCACAGCTATTGGTCTTTTAAGAAGTTTTTGTCCATTGAACTTTTGTATTGCCTAAAAAAGGAATAAAGTTAATGCATTGTAAACAATATGAACTCTACTCTAAACTAAGTATCAATCCCACACATACATTTTCTGCATCTTGTTTGCGTGTGAATTTGACAAATGCAAAACCTTTAGACAACCTGCCAACAATTAAAAAGATATGAATATAGACAGAAAGTTGTATTGCAACAAGAATGAAAATCAATACATGACGGTAGAAGAATACCCTGTATCAGAATTCTGTGGTATATAAACATCCCAGACAAATCCTGCAGATGAAAACATATCTTTGATATCACTGACTTTGGCCTGCATTTGTGTTGGAAAACTTGTTCAGATAATGCTTCTCATCATGAAGAAAATTGCATATGACAAAACAAGTAGTAAAAGACCTTGAAAGGAAGATTCCTAACAATGAGCTTCCACTTCCGAGTCTTGGAACCCTGGCCCAAAAAACAATCAAGCTGTTAGACTTTCTACTGTTATCTATAACAATTACCACATTGCCATTGACTAAACATCAATAAACAAACATCTTCTTTACCAACCCTTCACTTCCCAGAAAAGATAGAAAACTCCTGCATTTCTAATAAATTTCTCATTATTATTATTATTATTATTTTGCTCGGAGGCATTCCTAATCAATAAACAAAATAATTTCCTAGGATATACACACACCCCGTTATGTTATGGAAGAATTAAACAACTGGTTATTCAGAGCCAGCAATAGAAAGTAACCACTTTCATAAGGAAAGACAAAAGTATTACAAACTTATCAGAGCCATGATATAGTAATTCAAAGTAGCTTATCATTTGGTTGCCAAAGCAGCCATACACACTAAGAAAGTAATTGATTTCCGTATTCAACTTGTTTCATTTTCCTATTAGCATCCGAATTCAGGAAGAAAATATAGTGTGAACTTGATCTGATAGCAACATATTCCGAGACTAAAATTTACATAAGAAAACACAACAAAAGAATTACAAGTAGTTGTACAGATAAAAGAGATGTGATTGAAGCAGTTGACATTCCATTACCTCCCCACCAAGTTGACGTGCCCAGACAATTCCTCCTTTTATTTCCTTTTGGTGTAACATTGCAACAGAAGCATGAGCTGATTTAACACTGTTGTAAAGTACAGCTGAAGCATCCATTTTACATCCATCTTGTACAAGACCTGAAAAGACACCAGAAATTATGGTCATCCCAACATTCCAAATAATAATATTTTCTGAAATTACTCTCAACAAGGATGGAAACTGGTTCATATATGTTTAGCAACATTCCATTGGAGAAATCTCATCTAAGAGAGCCGTATCCCAAATACGACTACAAAAGCCAAAAGTATCAAGTTTTATGCAATAATCGTGAAATCATAATTGTTGTGACAAAGTTGTCAAATCTACTGATTTAGTCATTCTATTTGTCAATGATAGAAAACATCTCAATGATGTCAACAGAATTTTATCTAATTTGAATGTTAGGGACTTCAAACGCGTTTCCAAGTTAATATATTAAACAAATCATTACTTGGACTACGTTAAAAAAGGACCTCCATAAGGCGAGAAAACTCTTACCGTGTTGTTGAAGCTCTTCTTTGGGAAAAGGATATGTTATCGAACACACATCGCCAACCTCCCTGGCTTGGCGATGAACATCTTCTGCCATACCAGCATTGATAAGGCCACCAAATACAACAGTCCTAGCAACCCTTCATACCAACAAAAAACTCAATACATCAGGATACCATATGAAGATAATAATTTTCATAGGATCCCAAACACTTGCAATAGAACACATTAATTCGGGGACAAATATCATTTATCAAATCAAATTAAACTGCGAACCAGGAACTTGGTAAAGTAAAATCCACTTTTGACAGGAATTTTATCAAATCACAACTACACAAGAATGATTTTTATTGTTCTCTTTACATCAAGTTACTTGATGGCCCCGTTACGTAGTGATGAAATGTGAATTGGAATACAAACCAAGGAAAACACATAGCTACCTTACTAAGTAATAATACTTGAACATAAAGAAGACAAGTCTTAGAACTTAGATGGCTCTCCTATATATTCAGAGGCCTCATAAGTCACATTTGATCAAATCCACTCTAAATGCATATGTCGACAAAAATAAACCGAAGATGGAGACCTATGTCAATCATGCTTGTAACCCAAAAAATTCCATTTTTTGTCGTTGAGAAATTCTTTTTCTTTTTGAATGAGATACGAAAAAAGATTTACATTAGGAATCTTGAAGGATAGAAAAACTTATAAACAGGAGTCCTGGAGAATATCTCCCCCATCTGATAACTAATAAAGTAACCCCTAATGAAAGGAAAAATATTGCAAGGCAATATGATGGCACAAACTATCTAGAGAGTACATGAAAGGAATGCAGATGGCCCTGAATTGAGCTGACAAAGCCCAATTATCTTTCCAAGATTGAGCTGCGAATCCCAAACTTTTCTATAATTTCTGACAAAGCCAAATTATACTTCCAAGATTCTACTGTCCAGTTTCAATTTAAAGTAACACCTTTTGTTAACATAAGTCTACAAAGTGGATATAATTCATGGTAAATGCGATAATGAAACACCTGACTCACTTCAGGAAAAAAAAATTTAATAAAATTGGGAGTGAACATATTTGGCCTTGACCTTGAAACGAAATATACTCCATACCTTTGCTTTTCAGAAGCGCCCACTTTTGCCACCACATCTTTACCAGAGGTTACTGTTTTTTTGGATTTCACATTTTTCTCTGCATTTTATTCCAAGGAAAAATAAATCCAAACACTTTAGCATCATGAATATGAAATCAGAGCAACAAGAAATACAAATGAGATTAGTGACCTTTTTCCTTCAAGTTTAAAGCATCCTTTTCTTTTTTGAATTTGCCCACATCCTTGTCCTTATTTGACTTTATGGTCTTCTCCAATTTGATCTCTACAACCAAAACGTCATAAGATTATTGCAAAAAATGAATTGCGAACACTAAGACCAGTCTTTATCATTATATCTTTAATGAAGGAAAGGGCAGTGGAAGATAAGATGAATCCTAACACAACCAAAACAAAAAAGTATATACACAAACAGTATCATTGATTTCTATCATAAGAGTCACCACCTCTTGTATCCAAGTTTGAAGCACCCTTTTCCTCTTTGACATTGCCACCATCCTTGCCATTATTTGAATCTGTAGTCTCCTCCAATTCAGAACCTGAAACCATAAGATGAATAAAGCATTTATCACAGATCCGGTATTCAAGATCAGTGAGGACAGTTTGATAACTCTATATGGTTTACTTGTTATGGGAAAACAGAGTGTATATACATGAACGAAGGGAAACAGGAGAATACATAATCATCCTTTATTTTGTGGTTGAGAATACACAATCAACAATGATGGTTTTAGAAATTAGATTCTAGCATTCCAAGTAGTCAGAATGTCAAATCCTAGAAGCTAAACAATTGTATCAATAGCCGGCCAAACTACTTAAAGGTTTTTTCTGTTTTCATTTTATAAGCCATTCTATGTATTCTGTTCCTGTCACCCTAGGTTCCTATTTTGGTCATCATCTGACTCCAATTCTCCTCTCCTTTCCCTCTTGGTATTCTACTTGAAATAAAATATCACAAGTGCCCTTCAGCTAAGAAGTAAAATTCATTCCTAGATCCCTACTAAGATGAGCAGTACTACCAACCTTGATCTTTCCTCGTTCTTCGTTGCTCAAACGGTGCGCGATGCATGGCATGCTTAACAGCAATTCTCCTACCCCCAACAGACACACCATTCTTCTCAAGGGCGCGATCAGCATCCGTCGTCACAGCACTACAAAACACACACAAAAACACAAAATAAAACAAATGTCCGAACACGTAACAGTCTAAAGTTCACTAAATAAACCAATGTCCAACTGCAGGAAACACTAATCATCAACTCAAGACTTACAACTGCACAAAGCCGAAACCGCGGTGCTCCGTGGAACCTGTAAGCAATCCAACAGCAAGTCATTTAACAAACATTATAACTGAACTTCAACCAGTTAGTACTAGATTACAAAAAATGAGCTCACCCTTTTTGGTGACCATGAAGCAGCGCCGGATCGGTCCGACATCACTGAAGGTCTCCTCCAGCTTCACAATAGAAGCAATTCTTTGTATGAATACAAAAGCGCACATGAAAATTATTACAGACAAAGAAGAAGAAGAGAGTACCTGGGAATTGGTGAAAGAGTAAGGCAAGTTGGAGACGAAGACGGTGGAGGAGCAGTGCTCGGTTTCGGCTCTGGGGTGGCTGCCATCGTTGCTCTTCTTCTTGCCCATCTTCTCTGTCTCTGCTTGGAGGTGGGCGATTGGAGTTGGACCTAAACCCTCTCACCTTTCCCGAGTTGTAAACCCTTCGGTTTCGGGTTCGCATTTGGGCCTGGTAACTGGGTTTCGGGTTATAACCCATAATACGACCGGGCTATTGTGATTGTCATTTAGGATATGGAGTGTCGAAAGTTGTTCGGCTCGTACATTTTTTTTTCCATCTTATTGGGATACATGATTAGTTGGACTTGGGGCGAGCTATGATCTTATCTCTCATAAAATTGTTAGAACTAGAGTGAACTCATTATCATGATTTAGTAAAGTATTAATCTGAACAAGAATCGAATTTTATGAGATATAATCTTTGTCCATAGTGGTTTGTTTTAGGACCAAGTATATTTAGTCCTAAAAGATAAGTAAATCCATAAATCAACATGTAATAAGGTAAACGTGTTGTACTGTTGGTATTGCATCAAGAAACCTAATTAGAGTCAACTTATGAATCAAGTCGTGTCTTTATGGGAGAGAGAACCTTGATGCCGAGTCGATCTCTATATATAGGGTTATTGGTCCTTATTCTCTCTACAACAAGATATTCAGTTTGTATGCCCCATATATGGTATCTAAGTCTAGAGGTTAGCATAAGATCAACACTAATGTTGTTGTCGATTGCTTAACTGCACAACTTGGAACAATGTCAATCAATCAAACTGAAAGTATAACTTATTCCCTTTCGGTCAATTCATGATGTAGTGATTAGTATATGGTGTGTTTCTATATATTGCACTGGATTCTGGTTAATGCTCATTCATTTTTTTTTCAGAAAAATGTAAATGTCAATGAGTTTATATTTACTAAAAAAAATCTTAGTTTGGTAGGTGACAAAGTATTGCTCGAGGACTATATAACTTTCTCTTTTTGAATCTCATGGCGTCGAACATGCATATCTCTTTCTTAATTATCGATCAGGCATGATCTGGTTAGTTAAGTAGCTTCGATCATTAATTACATTGAGGGCATGTGTTCAAACTTTATTGACATATGTAAGATTGTGTGTTATTTATTATTAATGGTAAAAAAATTCTTAATTTTAATGATGCTACGAATATGTTACTGTATGTGTTTATTAATATCATTCATTGTGTTATATTTCGGTCTTACTAAGGTACATTCTAACATTGTGGTAATGTAGGTAGGATTTTGGAACTTCTTATTTGACATAATGATAGTAAAGAGTAATTTTCTAGTGTTTTTAAATTGTGATTCCTTACATATATAATGTCGAATGCCAAGAAAGTAATTACTACCCACCTGGACGACAACAGAACTGATAAAGACTTCATGGTATTTTGGCAAACCTACTATAATCAAAATTGTGGTCACTAAAAAGTGAGCCTACGTACTACGTAGAACTATGAAAACCATAGTTTATCACAAAACTGAAGCTATGTGCTACAATTCCTAATACAAGGCAATTATTGTTTGGACAAACCTACTATAATAAAAATTGTGGTCAGTGAAAATTAAGCCTACCTACAACTATGAAAACCATAGTTTATCACAAAACTGAAGCTATGTGCTACAATTCCTAATACAAGGCAATTATTGTTTGGACAAACCTACTATAATAAAAATTGTGGTCACTAAAAAGTGAGTCTACCTACAACTATGAAAACCATAGTTTATCACAAAACTGAAGCTATGTGCTACAATTCCTAATACAAGGCAATTATTGTTTGGACAACCCTAAACATAGGGTTGGGACAAGTTAGACAAAGCCCAAAAGCCTCCAATAGGAAAAATTTAAGATTCATAGTTTACCAAGCCTACCGGCCCCGGCCCCTTTACCTGAAATCCCTAAAACTCGATATTAATTTCTAGTGTTCTTATATATGAAAAGTAAATAAAAACTAAAACTAATCTAGCGATCTCAAAAGGAAAAATTATCTATTAATTCAAGAAATATTTTCACAAATAAAGAGGGTGCAAACCGTGTAATTATAATGTTTATTTTGAAAATACTAGTCGTCAACACACCATATGAGTGAATAACATTCCACATTTTACATAGTGACTTGTAACTTCCTTATAAAATAGGAGATTATTTTTCTATTTTTTTATGTTTTAAAAATTATTATTTATCTTTCTATCTCTTGAGTATTAAGCAGAATTTGAGATTAACATATATTGAAAAGATATATGCGTAACTTCACAAGTTATTTAAGCGATAAAATGAGTTTAATTTATAAGAATATAAATAATAAATAATTAAATAATAAATTGCAAAAACAAAAGGCCCACAACCATTATCTTGTAGCTCCAACCATGTCACAGCTGACGTAGTTTGGGTATGAATTGGATTCCCGCTTAAACACGCATCACTTCTATTTTGTTTTCTTCTTTACACTAAAATAGAAAAAAGTTAATTAATCATTGATATGAACACCAATTTGTGGAAATAAATTTGCCGACAACCATTCTTATGTCCACCCTTTTAAACTCATGGCATGTGTCCAATTGCTCAATTATTATCTAAATATGAGTTGAGAAAAGACACATGACATGAGTTTAAAAGGGTGAGCACAAGAATGGTGGTCGGCAAATTTGTTTCCTCAATAATTTGATATGATGGTTAATCTCTAAGCTAGGTTTTGAATCCCACATCCAAACAAGACTCTCACAAAGCGTTTTAAATTATCATTCTACGTTACACTACCTATATCATTATATGTTAGACAAGAAGCAAAGAAATATCAAATATGATATAGACTTATGGTACGTACTTTGGTTCTTCTTTGATATAAATATTATCATGGTTAGTCTTATGAATGTAACAATAGACTCTGGAAAAGAAAATAACTTCTTCATTTTCATTGATATAACTATTAAAATTATCAGGCTATCGTTTCAACTTTGCTCTAAAATTGTGTAATTATGATATCATTCGATAAACGTTAGAAAATGTAAACTTTACTCACCACCAAGGTTCTAAAAAGCGTTAGGCGGTATGCAGGCGGAGAATCACCTCCTAGCGCCTAGATGGTTAGGCGGTTTCCTAAGCGGTGCTTAGGCGGTTTCGAATTATTAAATATTTATTTATTTTTATACATATTTAAACTATTTTAATAATTAAAATATATAATGATGTTTAATATTAATTTTAAAAATACTTAAAATAGTCTAAATTCACATAACTTAAGTAGAAAGTGCATAAAAAATATTTGAAGAAAAGATAAATAATGAAACAAATGCAATAATACTATATCTCAATTTATTTCTCTCCAAATTATTTCCTAACTCATTCAGTATCAGACTCAAACTTAATATTCATATTTATTTCATCTTCTTCTGTTGATGAGATTCAGTTTTCAGAAAATAGACAAAGAGTGAGAGTTGCGGCGTCTTTGAGGTTTTTTTTAATGTCAAATGATGGTTGACCGCCTATGACTGAATAGGGCCGCCAAGGACTGATAGGACTGAATAAGGCCGCATAGGACTGCTTAGAACCGCCTAGAACCGCCTAGGCGGCTGCTTAATTCACAAAACGCCACAGATGGCCGCTAAGGCAAAAAGCGTGGCGGTGGGTGACTTCCTAGCGCCTAGGCGCCACCTAAACCGCTGTTTAGAACACTGCTCACCGCATTAGCCTGTTTGTCACAATCATCTGAACACGGTTATTCATTTCACATTACACCCAACAAAAGAGATCATTACTCGTGAAAATTAAAACAATAAGATAGAAGGAGTCCTTTTCCATTACTTTCTTACTAGGCTGCATGAAATCAAGTACGGGTATGTGGAAGCGAAACGTTTGGAAACGCGGAAGTGTGTTTTTTAAAAATTTTAAGAAGCGGGTATGTTTTAGAAACGTCGAAAAAAAATAAATATAAATTATATAAAAAATAAATATAATAACAAATTTGTAGTTTAAGTAACTCAAAATCTCAAACAACTTAAATAACTTGGTGTTCAACATTCAAAATAATACAAATATAATGAGAGATCTATGTATCAACAAGAGATAAGGAGGGTCGGCGACTCAGGGGAGGTTAAAATATGTCGAAATAAGTCATTTGACTCGACGAAGGTAGGTCTGGCACTTCATTAAAAAAATATAAAAAAACATAAAAAACCTTATTTTTTCTATAACACGTTTTTCTGTAACACGTTTCCGTCGCGTTTCTGGAGTGTTCAGCTTCGGAAGCGGGAAACGTGACCCGGAAACGGGAAACGTGAGTGCACGTTTCCGTACTTCCTTAACGGCATATTTCGATATTTCATTACATACGATGCTTAATATCACCAATAAGCTGGTGACTACTACATTTGCAAATGAAATAATCTTTAATCCCATAAAAAAAAGGACTCATAAAAGTGATAAAACTATTTTTTCTGAGCAGTCGGAGGGTAACGTGTCCCCTATCTTAGAAGTTAGAAGCATCCAACAATTTCATTTGCCAACACATTTGTCAACTTGGCTCTCAAAATAGACGATCCCTTGGCCTAGTCCCCAATTAGTTTGTTCATTATTCAAACCAAGCTATATTACTCTACTAATTACTTAATTAGTCACACAAGGTAGTCTCCAGCTGGCACTTCCTCTCATAATTTGTACTAATCTTCTAACTAGTCTTTTATATAACAAAGGATAAGGAGGTGGCTAATCACGAGTTATAAAAGAATAGTTATCAAATGGTTACGTGCAAATGTTTTCTACAATTTTCAGTTATAAAATGAGGGACTTCGTGACTAGCTGATCCTTTCACACACAAAAAATCCGGCTTTAATTATATTATTTGATTGGTCGCATATTTCATTTTAGTTAGGCCAACTTGGATGGGGTTACATAATTAATGTACGGTTTGATGTAAAATGACCCAAGCAACAAAACCTAGAAGATTACATGAATTCCTGCTAAAAAAATGTTACCTAAATTTATAATAATGATAACACCCGATAGATGGAGACCATGGGCCATATTGAGACAATAATGGACATATAGCTTAGGTAAGGTTACCTTTTAGCTTTGGTCACGACCAAATGTCTAAATCTAGCTAGGGAGTTGGATCGTGGTCTTCACAACTTGTTCAACAATTAATGATAATGTTCATGCATGCATGTTTAGAGACGACCTTCATTGCTCTAACTGAATTTTGGGCGTGATCAAACATTCATGCCATAATCAATACCACTTAAGCCTCCTTAATAGTAGCTGGAAAAAAGAAGTCGAAATTGTTTTCGTCATTCGTAATAGTACCACATTGTCATTCAAAAAATAAGTACTATTTGACGAAACAAGAAATTCATCGTTGATCTGAAGCAGGCAATGCACTGCTACTACTCGTTAAGATGAAGAGATTAATTTTACTGGCTTTATTTTTTCTCATATATAACCCTCAATGGTGTAATTGGTAAGAGTCTGATGCCCTAGTATTATGAAGTACAAAAGCTCTTGCCCACCATTTCACAAGTACTTACAAGCAATTGTTAGAATAACTTTAGGTCTTTTGCCGGTTACATTTTGATGAATCCTATGATCCTAATTAAGATTGTTATTTCGGTATAAACTATAGGCTTGGAGGGACTTAATTATCTACATATTCATTAATAAAAAATCATATTATCACACAAAGAGGAGTTGATTTTGATCTCAAAAAAAAAAAAAAAAAAAAAGAGGAGTTGATTTTCATATGGGTTTGTGTCTTTAATTTGTAATGGGTCATTATATAAATATCCTAGACATTTTTTTTAATCTAAATATCCTAGAAACTTTAGAGATGGAAGTAATAAAAAGGAAAGGAGCCCTGCTGCCCCTTAGGAAGGGGAAGTGCTCAATCCATCGATCATTTACTTCACTTTCCTTTAATTTTGGGTCAAAAGAGCAAATTTATACAATAATTACCAATTAGGCTAGTGTCAGAAACCAATTACGTCAAAAAAAAAATCAGACTGGCCAGAAGTGTCAGGTATCCCACCAGCCAATCACATCCGTCCGTTGGATATCGACGTTCGGGAGTCCCGAGGTTATTAGGACTAGTGTGTCCTTTCCCAGGTCAAGCTGCCCCTTCGCGGAGTCAACATTTTTCCTAATTAAATGTTTGACCCGGACCTAATTACCAAACTCGTGTTTTTTTGAGGTTGTTGGTGGTATTTCAAGGCTTGTACCATGCAAAGTTACAAATTATTGATGCATTAATTGGTGGCTTTGCTTTTATGTTTATTAAGGTATGCCTTCCCATCACATTGGTTCATTTAACAAACTTAGAAAGAAGTTTTTTTTTAAAAAGTATTTTAGACCTGTAAAAGGGGTTTACAAAAAGAAAAAACAACTAATTCAAAAGGTAAAATTTATAAATTTCACCAAATGGGCATCACTGATGTCTAGTTAGTTAAAAATTATAAATTTAGTGCTCTAATTATTTTGAAAAAATCGGTAAGATTGCTAACTGTCGGGATTATTAATCGATATATCAGTGAATTGATTAATTTAGAGCGTACTTTGTAGGTCGGTGAGGTTGGCACTAGTGAGGTGCCCGTGAAGATTGTTAATGTGAGCTTACTTGTCGCACATGTAATTTTTGATTAGTTGTTTAGGAAAAATTTCCTGTAATGTATGACTACAATGGTTGATTTGTTGTAGAGACGTGACTGTCATATGAACAAGATGACATAATATTGTTTTTCTCTTGAGAATGAGAAAATTGCATTATACACAATTGGGATACCAATATAAGATAAAGTAAGGGAGAGTCAACTATGAGAGTCCCACGATCTAAATTGAAAGGCAGGAAACAAAAGAGAAAGACTATTGTGTGATTTCCCTTTTTTTTTTTTTTAAGTTGAGGGTGTGATTTCCCTTTTTTTTTTTTTTTAAGTTGAGGGTGTGATTTCCCTTCACCGCACTCAATTTGTTTTGTGGTTTGTAGTTTCTTTTCCAGCAAGAAGTAAAGTAATCCCACTAGGTTCCAAAAGGGCTACACTTTTTTTTTGCCCATATTTCTAATGACTCACTTCACTACTCATGAAATGGATGCCTTTTTCTTGTTAGCATCTAAAAGATTATAACATCGAAAGGAAAAGCTAAAGGTGGGGGAAGGGAATGCAAATATGTAGTATACTAGCTAAGTAGCTAGTGTCAATTAGTGGGTTAGGCAAGTTCTATCTGCATTCAAACTCTCCAACCCCATCACTACGATGAAGTGTATATATATACCTATATAAAATATTTTTTGGGGTAAAATATAAATATATAATATAAAACTCAAATTTAATTAATAGTTTCATATTTCAAAACTACCCTGAATTATTAGATTGTACTACAAGAGAGAAATTTTAATCCATTATCAAAAGATGTTTAGAAAGATAATACGGTACAAGTATCAAAAGTACGAATCTTACTTAAGTATCTATTTATTAGTAGTGCTTATAGTAATTCTTGATACGAAATAATGCCTAGAGTTGTATTCACATATGTTTTGACTGTTTAATTACCAAGAACGCTCATCATAAGAAAAAGTGGTAATTTTCTCTCATGTAAATAGTTAAATCAAAAAGAAAGAGAACTAGGATGATAGAGACAAATATGCAATATCATTAAGAATTGGGAGAGAATTAGAAATATAAAAAGATGAAGGGACCACTTGTGCAAAAGTCTGATATTAGTTGGCACTAAACGACAATTACAGTGATATGGGCACCTACTGCTAATGGTGCCGACCTTCTTCACATTTAATAATTTTTATTTTCTGAATATATTGTTGAAGACAAAAGTAAAATCATGAAATTAGAATGCAAAATTTAGAGCCTAGAAGCTAGAAGCTGAGGACAGAGAAATTATAAGAATAAAAAAAAGTGGAATATGCAATTATATGGTGGATATTGCAGCAGCAAAACCAGACCTTCCATGCTGTGTATGGATGAGAGAGACAGCCATAGAGGTTCAAGTTAGAGAGAGAGAGAGAGAGATGGAAGGGGGTTTAAGAGAGGGTTTCAGGTCCACCAACTGGTAGTTAGAGATTGAGCTCCTTAACCAAACTCTTGATTCATCATCAATCAAAGTTCAAGTCTTTGAAACAAGGAAGAAGAAGAAGAAGGAAATACAGAGAATTCTGAAACAGAGCACCAACTACAGCTTTGGTTGGTTTTTTTTTACTCAAAGCTAAACTACCAAGAAGAGCTAAGAAAACCCACCAAAGCCCAAAAATGGAATCCCATTTCTGGAAAAAAAGCAAAGCCATCATCTTTCC
The DNA here is from genome assembly GCF_933775445.1 of Argentina anserina. Taxonomy (NCBI): domain Eukaryota; kingdom Viridiplantae; phylum Streptophyta; class Magnoliopsida; order Rosales; family Rosaceae; genus Argentina; species Argentina anserina. The sequence goes on along the minus strand of NC_065873.1, from coordinate 7,101,899 downwards.
TTGAGTGACATAGTAAAACTCCTCTCTTTTTCTCCGTAGTTTTTCTTTCCCTAGAGAGAGAAGCCTCTGTTTCAGACTCTGCTTCTCTTTCTCTCTCTTCCGTTTTGCGTGCGTGTGAGTCTCACGTGGGGTTTTGAAGCAGTGATGCTAATGGATGAAGAATATCTATGATTGCAAAGAAGAGAGAGAGAGAGAGAGAGAGAGAGAGAGAGAGAGAGAGAAGAAACTAAAAGTGAAGAAACTCCCAAGTCTCTTTTGAAATAATACTCTTGTTTCACTTGTCTCTGTATCTTTGGTTGGATAAAGAACTTAGTTCTTGGGATCGGAAAGTGTTTCGGTTCTGAGAGGGACTCTGTTTAAGCGATCGGGTGTTGTTCTCTAAGACTTTTCTGTTCCCTCAAACAACCCACAACTGTTGCAGGTTCCCAGGTACTTTTTTTCTTTCTATTCTCCTATAAATCTTTACTGTCGTTAATCTTCAATATTATCCTTTTGCTTCTTTATGTCTCTAATTTTTGCTTCTAATTTTGGTTGTAGTACGTGGATTTAATTGGTTCTGTCTTTGTTTGTTAATATGATGATCCTTTGTTCTTTTCATGCTGTTTATCTCTTATGTTTTCTTCTTGCCTTTCAAATATCTTGTTAGGGTAAAGGTTTTTTGTTAATTTTTTCTTGATTTAGATCTTGTATTGGGTTGAATTCTGTTCTTGTATGCATGAGGTTTCTAGGTTGTTGCTACTCATTTGTACTTGGAAGACTGTCGACATTCATTAACTAATAGTAGGAAATGGAGAAAATGAGTAATTTCCCAAACCCTTCTACTGATTCTTAGTAATTAGAAACTGACCTCCTCTCATTTTTCCCATTTCTTTAAACGAGAGTAATTTCTAAACCATGTTTCTCCCTTGAAATCTAAGAAATCCATATGTAACTATTAGCTCCTGTTTGTGTTGCTTACAGTCAATTCTTTTCCGTTTTGGGAGGATGGCGTGGGATCTAAGTAATATATTTTTGATGTTTGAGTAGTTTGTCTTCAATTGCTGGATTACTGGTGGGATTAAATTTATTAGATTCTCAACTATAGTGTTAAGTACTAATTATGGGAAGTTGTGTGCTCGTTTTCTGTTTCTCAGCTTTGGGGTCAAGTATGTGATCTGTGTCAAATACAACTGGGCAAGAAGATTTCGAAGTTTAACAAAGATGGCAACTTATTACAGTAATTCAAATGATGAAAAAGATGGTACACCAATGCTCTATTCAAGGGAACTCTCAACTAGTACATATCCAGAAACGCCTGTTCTTTCTGGAAACATGATGATGTATATGAACTCGGGGTCATACTCAGATACATTAGCTGGAAGTTCTCAGAACCAAAACAACTGCATTGAAGTTGTTTCTTCTGTGGGGGCTTTGGATGGTAACACCCAACAGCAGGATATCTTATCACATCTAGGTGGCTCACGTATAGGAGAGCTGAATCCTTATGCATGGAGAGATAGTAGAAATGAGATGCCCGTAACGAACCCAATAGATGGTTCTGCAGCTATTCTTCATGGTGGACAGAACTTGCAAGGTCAGGGATTGTCCCTCAGCCTCTCATCAGGAATGCAAGTGCCTTCTATGTCATACCGGAATCCCAATATGGGTTTTGCCTCATTCGCAAGTCCTAATTCATCATTTTCAAGTGAGGGCAGGAATGGCTCTTTCAGAGATGATCAGCCAAGAAATGTCGAATATATGCAACCTAGTTTCCCTGGAGGCAATGCAGATTCAAGTAAAGGGGACTTGTCTCCATATGGGATGTCGAGTATTGCAAGGAACATTCCTAATTCCAAGTACCTGAAAGCAGCACAACAACTACTTGATGAAGTTGTCAATGTCCAGAAAGCACTGAAGCTGCATGATAGGGAGAAGAACGAAGGTGCAAGTGATCATACGATGAAGGGTTTCAAGGAGGGTGATGATAGATCAAAGAACGAGATTGAAAGTGGAGAATCTTCAAACCCCCAAGAGTCCGCCAGTGACTCACCGTGTGAGCTTTCACATGCTGAGAAACAAGAGTTGCAAAACAAGATGACTAAACTTCTGTCTATGTTAGATGAGGTATGAGCACTGCAGATATCTCTTATTTGATTAATTATTCTTTAACTTCCTCATTTGATCACAATGTTTAACACCATAAAATGATCTTTATTTTTATTATGTGGTTAGGGTTTTTTAAGTAGTATTGTTCACTAGATTCCTACAACACCTGTCTTGATTACTGCTTATATTTTTCTTTGATTAAGAAGGTAATATTATATTGCCTAGTTATTAATCTTATTAGTTTCAACAGGAATTGTGATGCTTTTAGTCTAAGATGTAAGTGAGGTGCATAACATATTGTAATCAAAGTCTAAGTAAACAAATGAAAAAGGGTTTACAAGTGATGATTGGTTATGGGATGCCACTAAGTCTTGGAATTTCTTTCCACCTTCCCTGTGTCAAATAGATTCTAAAAAGATGAGGAGCTTAAACCAAATACTATCTGTTTAACATTTGTCAAAAGAAACTTACCCAGTAATGAAGATGACAGGATGATAGTATATCTGGTGCGGCTGTGTTTCTTTTTTGTGGATAATAATATTTTTCTATCCAGTTTGATGTTGGAGTTGATCATGCTAATTTACTTGAACCAACAAAATGAGTAGAATTCTGGTTGCGAATTCCTATTATATGATTGTTCTAGGTATGGCATTTTTCACCAAACCTGAAGTGGGATGTCTATGAAGTATGAACTTGGTCATCTTTAAAGTTTTTGCTCCTCCCGTATTAGTTCTGTGATGGATTTAATTACCCTTTCTTATTTATCTTGCTACTGCTTTTAGTGTTAAGAACTCACTTATCGAATTATTTAAAATTTCATGTCTCTCATGAACTATGCCTACATGATATAGGTTCATATGGAAACTATTTGTACTTTTGAGAGCTTGGATACATGAGGTGTTCAATTACATCACTATATTGGATCTTCTCTATTTTCCATGATTTGTAATTGTGTTCACATGTCCATCATTACAGGTTGATAGAAGGTACAAACAATATTATCATCAGATGCAGATTGTGGTATCATCGTTTGATGTGATAGCAGGAAGCGGGGCAGCTAAACCATACACAGGAGTTGCTCTTCAAACCATTTCTCGCCACTTTCGATGCTTACGTGATGCAATTACTGGTCAGATACGAACAACCCAAAAAGGCCTTGGGGAGCAAGGCACTTCAGGAAACATTAAAGGGGTTGGAATTACTCGCCTCCGTTACGTGGATCAGCAGCTCAGGCAGCAAAGAGCCCTTCAGCAGCTTGGTATGATGCAACAGCATGCATGGAGGCCACAAAGAGGTCTGCCAGAAAGTTCTGTTTCCATTCTGCGAGCATGGCTATTTGAACATTTCCTCCATCCGTATGTCCTCTTGATTTTTACTTTTTTACTCGATTTTTTTTACTTAAACATGTATTTACTTTGAATCGAACCGGATTTTGTCACTTCATAATCTAAAATTGAATGTTGATATTTGTCAGCTATCCCAAGGATTCTGATAAGATCATGCTAGCAAGGCAGACAGGCTTAACGAGAAGTCAGGTAATGATGAAGTAATCTAATTTAATGTAGCATTTTGCTAGCTAGGCCGTAATAAAGAAGACAGACTGACTGGGGGTAGGATTATTTGTTTGTATCCTCTTTGTTCCTTGCTAAATTGCAAAATCAGGAGATGATGACCTATACTTTCATGAGATACAAAGTGGAATTCAGTTGTGAAAAAAGTAGACACATATCTAGTTGGGAAAGAAATAGAGAGCAAAGTAATAAGGGGAGAAGAATAGTTTACTTTTCACCTATCCTTCAGACCTTTCCAAACAATGTCTTTAGGATGTGCGTGTTGCAGTTCTGAGGGGTATCTGGATATTCTTTTCTTTTACTTGGCTAAAAAGAGAAAACAAGAAAATTTCTGTCTATATCAACTATCAAGGGGTGAGGAAGTAGCAGTTCTTTGCTATACATGTGACCCTAATTTAGTCATTATCTTTTTCCTATAACTTTTATTGTTGATAAATATCGTAATTCCACGTTAAATTATTCATGAAAGTTAATTTCAAATATGAGATAACATACCAGTTTAAGTTCATGTAACTTGAGATCAAGAAGTTCATAACTGTACTTTTTTTTATTGCTGAACAGGTCTCAAATTGGTTTATAAATGCACGGGTGCGTCTCTGGAAACCCATGGTTGAGGAGATGTACAACGAAGAGGCTGGTGATGCTGAAATGGAATCTAATTCTTCATCTGAAAATGCACCCCAAACCAAAAAAGGTGAAAAGAGGACCCTAGAAGATGCAGGAGAAGATGTGCAGCCTAGTTCAAGTTCCCCAGGAACTGATAGATGCAGCACAGGACGATTTATGGACTCCAAATCTGATCATTATGATGTGGAAATGGCTGGATCCACTGGGACCGTCAGCTTCCAAAATGGGACTCGTCGTGACGGTGAAAGGCCTGGTATGGATGAAAGTAGTTTCTTTTCTGATGGAATGGTTCAGTCTGATAGGAACAGTGAAAGATTTGTGACTGCGTACCACATGCCGGAACTGGGGAGGTTTGAAAGTGGAAGCGGCGTGTCTCTAACATTGGGGTTGCAGCATTGTGATGGTGGTAACATTCCTATCTCTAGTGGGACTCCTCACAGTTTTGTTGCCGTGAGAGACGATGATTTGTACAATGCAGCAGCTTCTTCCGTTGGTACAGAGACCACAGATTTCGACCAGCAGCACAGATTTGGTTCCTCCCATCTATTACGTGCGCGTGATTTTGTCGTATGAAAGATCCTTCATTGCTTATCCACATTGGTTATGTTGATTCTTAGGGGGAGAAGACAACAGATAGTGTTAGGGTTTTGACTTGTGACATGCTTGCAAGTGTTGAAAGGAAAGATTATTCTCCTTGAAACATTGGAAACATAAAAGTCAGTTGTAATATATGATCGAAGAACTTGATCGAAGCTCAGCATATTTGTAAAGATAAGATCCATATTATTTCTTTAATGTGCAAAGGGAAAATGTACAATCGATGCCAACTGTTGGTGATGGTACTCAAGAGAAGAAGAAAACAAGAAACATTTATATATAGTTTGTAATAATAAGGCTTCTGTACGTGGAATTGTCTGACGATAATTATAATGTTGCAAAGTAGTCCAATTCATAAGTGGCAACAGAGACACATTCTGGCATATGTTGTTTTGCTTGTTTATCAGCTTGGCAGACTTTTGGTCCTACTAGGCTACTATTCTCAATCTGTGATCATATATGATTTATATTATCTTCCACCTACAATCCAGAAGGTAAGGCTTGTTTGGTGAAAGCTAGCACTCTTGGCGAAACAAAATAGTGAAATATTACCTGCGGATTATGTATAGATACGAATCTCTCTAGTTGAAAATCAGAAGGATAAATGGTAGATAGTAGTTTCTTATAAAGTTAATGGTTTTGAACATATGAAATTAGGCCAGCTCATTTCAGGTAAAGTTGAAATGTGCAGGGATTTACCATTTCCAGAGCCAAGTTTTAGAAAGCATTGAACTGAAGCCATAGCTGACTTTGATATTTCAGAATGCATTCTCAAACATCACTGATCATAGCGGATACCAAGTTTTATTATAAAGACGGTAGATCAGATAACAGATATGCAAAAGATTGAACAGGATATCCTATGGAAATGAATCCATATTAGTTCTAGAATTAGTAAAATACCTTTGTTTTGGCCAAAACATCTTTTTTTATTGCATAAATATAATCATCGATTCACATACTCATGAGAAGAAACATCAAGTTTTATTATGAACGTCGAATATCACATGCATTTCGCAGCTAGCAAAGACATTGTCTATCAGAGCTAGCTATATATTTAATTATCACGTTTTATTTTACGGAAGGAAACCAACTTCTTATGCTTTGTGGCTACATCTTCCGTCACCGTGGCCACAACGGAAATAATATCAGGGTGGCCTTCAATACTGATGACAAATCGGAAAGTGTGGATCCCAGTTTCCCTTCCCTTGTACTCCGCGAATATCAAGTTTTGGAACGGCAAGTTTTCGCCGGATTCCTTGTTGTGTTGGGAAATTGCAAACTCCGCGAGTATAAACGTATGGAGGTCACTGTTTGGTATGGGCGTCCAATCACCGCCACCAACACCAACGTCTGCAGTGGAGAAGAGAGGTAAGAGAAGAGCAAGGATTGCCAAGAGGTGGTAAGTAGTGGCCATGATGATGAACGATAAATACCAATTCGAGTTTTACTAGATAGAAGTGTTGAGAGAGATAGGGAGAGTTGTAGTGCATGGTTTTATATATACATGTGTGGCCGTGTGGGTGGAGTAATATGGCTGGATTCAAGTAATTTTTGAAACTGATAGATTCATTGTTTTACCGGATTCAAGTAATGCAGTAAATTTATGGAGTCTACGTTCTAATAATCAAATCAATTACGTATATGGATAACAAATTAATTAATTACTTACGGTACGATACTACAATATCTTACTGATTAATTAGTTTTCTATGAATATTAAAGATGGTCCAACTGTTGTGAGTTTTGTGCCTTACTTGGTTGACTGGAATATAGTATGAAATGTGTTTACGCAGTTTCCTTTGGAGGATGAAATGGAATTGATCTTTCCATTTGTAATGTTTGGAAGAATTCAAGACTTGATTAGGAAATAGCTTAAATTATTTTTTTATCTGAAAATTTCCAATCAAATTTATAATTTACTGACTTTCCAATAATACCCAACCAGATTAATATGATAATTAAATTAGAAAATAATGTGTCTAATTACACTACCGTAAATTGATTAGATTTTGTGAAGGACAATATAAGTAATATTGAATTCATTTCCATTGAATTAATGAATTTAATTTATACTCCATACTATCTCCCACCATCCAAACGGGTCAGGAGCTAAATCATTCTCTGGAATGAAGCAAAAATTATGTTTGCAACCACTTGGTTGGCGATCCATCAAACCCCTGGACGCAGCTAGTGTGGTCATGCGAGAAAGTTGTCATCGGTAAACTTCAATTTTTAGTTTTACAACTTAACCAGCAATTACGAAATGTTTTTTTCAATTTACAATCTAACCGGCACACAATTGTCAGGTGTGTTTCTATCCTTCAAACAAACCTCACACATATTCACACATGTAGGATCTACTGGCCCTTTCTTTTCCGTCTTTATCCAAATCATCTACAGCCCATTCATCTTGTTCCCAACCAGCATCACCGAGTATATGAGGAACTAACCGGCAATCCAACAGCTATACTGACAAGTGAGATTGCAGGAGGACATGTCCTGTAAACGTATATCTCTTGTTTTTCCTAGTCCCATACGCATACGCTGATCCTAACATTACAGCAAATTACTAGGTTTAGGCACTACGAGCATAGTTCTTCTGTACAAAACTCAGAGAACTATTTCTCTTTTAAGTCATAGCTATATGGTGTATTTCTCCAGGAAATAAGCATATCATCAATTTACCTGAGACCTGCCCATTGATAAAGACATGCATAGCATTGCCAGCTGATTGCACTGTCAGAGTTGGATGTTGACCGCCACGCAGAAATGATTCAGATGATTTTATGTCGACACTATAAACATCAATTATGCTCAATTAGTTGCATTGATAGGATTTACATGTTCAAAGAATAATGTTTAAAGAGCAGGAATCAGGTGATTTTATCTTACTTGGTTGTGTATCATAAGTAATCACTCGAGTCTCTGGTGATGTTCAACTGATCTAAGAGACCAATACCTGTCAGTTTTGTATTACTAGCAACTGAAGAAATGTCTTCACTGAAGGTTTCCCATGAGCGCAACTTAGAGTTTGAAGAAAAAAACTGTTTTTGGGATGTGTGAACTCCCACCTGAAATGAAGAGCATAATGACCGACTCTATCATTACTGTGCATACACTATTTTAAATAATAAGGAAATAGAGCTGTACAATAATTCGACACTCCTGACATAATGAATTGTTGGAATGAGACTATTTCAGAGTTTTTGGGAAAGGCACTGGTGGCAGTTTATGCACCAGTGTGGAAAATATAAAATGTTGAGTAAGCACTTGAGACACTGTAGTTACCATATATAGTTTCTTTACTTACTTGGGCAGTGTTGTATACAACGTTCTTACAATCTGGAAGGATGCTGATGGACCAGGGTGGGAGGTGGTACTTCATCTCATTGAAAGTCATCGTCGCAGCTGACTTTGTATTGTAGTTTGAGAGCATAGCTGCACAGCCTCCTGACTTGGATGAGAAAACGTGTGCCTGGAATTTGAATTTCTTCAATGAACAAGCATACACATATATTCCGGACTGACATAAACGCGATTCCTCTGAACTTTACGTTAAAAAAAAAAAGCAGTAGTTCCTTTCTAAAATTATTGCAGGCCAGATTTAAAACAATAATTCATAAGTTTCTTGAAAAATAAAAAACAATACGGTAAGAACGCATAGAGCTCCTTCGACCTTCTGATAGCTTTCTCAATCTTTCTGAATAATTTTACTAATCAACAAAAATTTAAAAGATGAAGCGGCTTTTACCTTGTACCATGAGAAAGAAGGAAAAAAAATTGTTGCTTTGAAGCACAATTTATGACACTTGGAGCCCTTAGAAAAGCCAACAAACCTGTTCATAATTCCCCAAGGATGTAACAGTTGAATCAGCGTTTAACAGGGCTTGCTCACATATCTTAACAGCCTTATGGAATTCCTTCAAGTGGCTGTGTTTGGGTTGCCTGATCAAGCCAATCATGCCAGCCAAGAGTTAGAAGACTGCAAACTTAAAAGTACTTGCATATTATGATATACCTATGAAAAAAATAACATTAGAGAAGAATCAGAAGATATTTACTATAATATTTCAAAGCCATTGCCATTACCGGGTCGATGTTCTTACCATAATCGTCAATGGGTGCATCATAGTCATAATTGGTAGTAATAAATGGACGTATCACAGTTCTTCCAAAGTTTGTTAGGTACTGCAGGCAATGATTAGCAGTTTAGCTCAAATATCTTTTATCTGTGAGAGAGGTAGCACAGAAATATATGAAGATTCAAGAGTCCAAAGTCTAGTTAGATCATAAAGTTTACTTAACCACACATAATGCTTCATTTGATTACTAAAATATTATACAAGTAAAAAAGTTTAAGCTTCTAATACAACCTTCCTTTTTATCAGACTAGGCTATGATTTCTGAATAGAACAATACATATATGGCGTATTGCAGGTAGGATTAGTGACAAGTACTGCGTTAAACAAATTAACTCACCGTGTAATAATTTATGAAGGAGCCTCTGTTTTGAATGAATCGAGGAACTCCAAACGCCAAATCATCAACAGGTCACTTATAAATTGGACCACCAAATTCTGTAAATCTTTAAGGTCACAAATTAAATTGTAAATATCCAATGCAGAAGGTTTTGAGAGCCAAAGATATATGTAAAACTTACCAGCCGATCCAAGCCTCAGTCCTAAGTGAGGGCTTGTATGGGTTGTTTGGAGAAAAATAATCGCAAAAAAAAAAAAAACCATTGCAAATGTTTATCTGTGAACAAGAATGTGCAAATGTTTAATCATTACATCTCCCCCTTTCAGTAATAAAAAAACGCTTTAACTACTTTGACATATATTCTTTCGCTTTGAACCTTACGCAAATTGTAGGGAATAACCTTACTCAAGTTACCCAACGATGGGATACATAAAACTCCTAACAGAAAATAAGACAGACAAAAATGGTAATTTAATGTAATTTAGTGTGATATATGCAACAGGTTTTAACACAAACTTCAAGGGTGATGTTCATATGCTCACCACTGGGTCTGGGGCATCCTGTTGCTTGCACATGACCCATGGAACACCAGTATCCATCCCAACAGCCATCTCTGCAGCCCAAGTCATGTATGCATGACCAGCAGAACCAAAAAGCTTTTTGGCTCATATCCGTCCTCAATCTGCAATATATAAATATCAGTTAATGAAGTTAGAGCACTACCAACCTAATAGTGAAAAAGCCTTCATTTTTCCTCTCTTTTCTCTTATATCTCAGTTTTATCATCTAAGCTGATAGTAGTGTCAAGTTAAACCTCACCTCTAGAAGCGTTCTACAACTAAGCTGATGGTACAGTAATTACATAGAAATAAAACATTTCTAAGAGAAGACTACCTGAGAAAGGATGATGGGGCCACCTTGGACGGAAATAGCTTTTCATGCTTCAGCAATTTGACAATCTTCTTGGTAAATTGCTGCATTTCTGACTGCAACACCAAGGTGAGCAAGAGCCTAAGTTAGCTAATTCATCGACAACTTGAATTTCCAATCACGTATCCTTACTGATCACTCCACACACACAAAACTTTGAAAGGCTCATTATCTGTTCTGAAGCTAATGCCTGGAACATACTTAAGCCAAACAGAAAATTCCATTCTGAACAAATGTATGGCCCAATGCGAAGATTGACATAGATCCCCGCCTCTTGGACCGTCTTAATGAAGCAAACGAGATCATTTCTCCCTTCAAATGTTTACTACAACCCAATTAAGACAAATGAGAAAAACAAAATGGATAGTTTGAACAAAATGCAGTCTCTAATAATAGCAGAAAATCACAGTACATTGCCAGGAGAAGGCTCATGAAGATTCCAAAACACACAAGTGTCTATAACATCCAACCCACCATCTTTGGCCTTCTCTATAAGACCTCCCACATCTGCATTTCATTAACACTATACACTATTAGGGTCATCAAAAAAAATTCAAAAATCAATCACATACTGCTTACAGAATGTGGTACTGAGAATCCAAGAAGATGGTGGTGGGGGGGGGGGGGGGGGAAATAATACCTCAGGAGTACTTCTAGGATAGTGTGTGGACCCAGAAAAGAGAATTCTCCTCTGCCCATCAATGACAAGAGCTTTCCTGTCATAGCTAACACTGCACTGTATCAGCTGAAAGCACAATGACAGCAACACTGTGCAGAGCAGAACCCAGCTCAAAGCTCCCATTTTTCTCAGACAAAGAAGAAAGAAGTGTGATAAAGGAAATGTGAAAGTGGATTGAAATGTGGTCACTACCAAGCAGTGAAGGGCCAAAAGAGTTCAGTTATACATGCACAGAGAGCCAATGGTTGCAAAGAGAAAAGAACAAGGTATTTACTTATTTAGGGGCAAAGGGTATCACCCAAAGTCCCAAACTGTAGCAAAAGACCAAAAAAGTCACTTCACTCGGAGATACTTCGTGTTGCAGAGAATGTATGGAGCACAATGGGCAATGACATTGATAATGCGAGACGGGACAGAACTCATCATATTAAGCATAAATCAGACAAGAGGAAGAAAACAAAGAGGTCCTAAACTCCTAAGTTAGCTCACTCCAACGCATTCACTTAGTTCTCCTAGAGCTGTGCTGTTGCGGATAGTGAAGTGCAAAAACTAAAACCGGTTCAAAATTATTCTCATACAATGATAAGAAAGTCAACAACAGCCGATTTGAACCCAGTGCTCTCTTCTCATGGGTTCTCTAATTGAAAAAAAAAATGAAATTAGGATTCTACTTTAACCTTTCTTTTAATATCAGATATTTCATTCATTTCTCCATCCCAGTACTTCCTGCCTGATTTGCTTCACTTCCATACTGATGATGTTAGTAGGATTCAAACCCAAAAGTTGGTGTATAAACCAGCTCAAAAACAAAACAAAGAAGAAAAAGAAACAGAAAATCGCAAAAGAGCATAATCCCTGCAGGGTAAACAGCACCATCATCCGAAACAGTACCCTTTGATTAGTCTTTTCAAAATTTTCAATAATTTTTTACATGTGAAAATCCACTGTTCTCATTCATTAGATACTTCAGAGACGACTCTGATTAAAAAAAAGAATAAGTAAAACCTGCATGTACCAAGATATATCAGAACCCCGCCGACTAAAGCTAACAGCACCTTCTGTGACAACTTTCCCTACTCTGTACCTCAGTTCTACTGTAATGGAAGGGCCTACCTGAAACAATGAAAGAATATAGTCAAAACTCAGAAAGATATGGCTGTTGGAACTCAAGGAAGATAAATTTGGTAGTACAAGCACACAAACCTTCTGTACAGAACCTTCACATCTTCCGCCAATGCTGGACTTTCAAGAAAAAGATCACCACATTCTTTCACATCATCAACAGTATCCACTTCAAAATCCTGATAGCCACAATATTCATTCCATTCAAACCACATCTTGGCAATCAACTCTTTCTGGAAGCAAGTACCATGATCTTCTTCTTCGGGGGAATCAGCAGCTACCAATCTATATACAAATACTTTCCTCTTCTGACCAGGTCTAAATGCACGGCCAATTGCTTGCCGTGTCACAGAGGGATTAAGATGGACATCCAAAATCAGGACTCGTGAAGCTCCTACTAAAGATATACCCTCTCCACATGCCTTGATCGAACCAAAGAAGACCTTAGCATCAGGGGAATTGTTAAATCTCTCCATGGACCACTCCCTGTTCACAGGCTTTGATTCCCCTGTGATCACAAACATTTCTCTCCCAGGACTCCAACCCTTTGTTTTGGCAGTTAATCTCTCTAAAAACTTCAAAGGTGGGAGGTATTGACTGAAAACCAATAGTTTCTCACCAGATGATTCGCACAACCTAAGCATATTCATAAAGAATTTTGCCTTGATTCCTTCATTCAGGTCTATTGTCTCGACCAATTCATCCATTTTTTCATTTGAATCAGTGTGTTTCCAGTCCTTAGAAACGGAGTACAGTTTAGGGTGCAGATAAACAGCACTGCCAACTGAACTTTGCTTGAACTTCCTTGCAATCTTCTTGAATTCCTTCTGGATTTTATCCTTCTGCCGAGTGCTTAGATTGAGTACCACAGTGAAATCAATGAGTCCGGGAAGCTCATCAGGGAATCTCCTTTATAGTAATGAAGAACCCTGCTGGTCATCTCACGCAAGTCATGTATGACTGTCACTTTCCTTCTAAAATCCTTGTCCTTCTGGAGAGTGTCCTCCACTAGACCATAAAAAACATCATCAGCACCAGCTTTGAACTGGTTCCTAGCACCTTGTATATGTACCCTACTCATTATTCGCTTGACGATGGGTCGGGAAGTTTCTGATCTTAAGAACTTGGGACGAACCAGATTCAGAATGTTGAATACTTCCTTCACATGATTTTGATAAATCGTTCCAGAAAGTACAAATTTTCTAGGTGTCACCAATCTTGCAATGGACTGGAACACATCAGTATTGTCATTCCGAGGGGTGTGTCCTTCATCCATGATAAGAATTGACGGAGCCTTAAGCAATATTTCCTGACACAAAGTTGATATCTGGTTAGTTTCTCGATCACAAACAATAGAGAACTGTTTGTACCCTAAGAACATGATACTTTTCTGATTGACCCACTTCTTCAACACCTCCAGCTGCTGTGACTGATTGTCTGCTTTGGCCTCATAGAAGTCATACAAAGGAATATCCTCCACTTGCCAATATTTGAACTCCTTCTTCCATGTATCCAATATTCCTTTAGGAAGAACAACCAGTGGTCTAGCATTTGGATACTTAGCTAGGAAACTTTGCATGAAACTGATTATCATAAATGTTTTTCCCGAACCTGGAGCATGCGCCAAGATGCAACCACCAGGATTATCGCCAACCAAGTTGCTAACAAGAAAATTGAAACCCTCCACTTGATGAGATTTCATTTGCTTCATGTGTCTTGGGTGAGCAGATATTTCAGTTATGATCAAACCATCTTCTGAAAGTTTAACACCATCCATTTCAGCTGAATCTCTGTCTTTCCCATTTCGAGAATCTGGCATGTACGTTCTTGTACTCCTTTTGACCTGAAATTGTAAGGGATATAGAACACAATGAAAATTTATTTCCAACAGAGAATATGTAGCCATTAGCACTAGATAACTAGTCAATTAGTTTAAGAAGACCTATCTAGTGATTTTAACTAAAAACTTAACAACAAGGCAAGCATAGAGGCTCGAATCCAAGGCATAATAAACAGTTTAACTCAGTACAACTTGAATCCAAGGCATAGTTAAGAAGTTCAACTCAGTACATTGTTACCAGAGAATTCCTTTTCAACCTGCAATAAAGTATTATGTATTATACACCTTCACCAAATTTCATTATCAATTATTGCAGTCTCCTACTCTCAATAATATGATTAACTCATTTTACTCAGCAATGTAAAACATTGTCAGATCCTTGAAGATGGACTTTTAGATAGGAGTTTAACATACTGTAGTGGATCTTAGGAGTAGTAAGAAGCCACCCCTTATTTTGTTTTCCAAAAACAAAATTACTTTTTTTTTTACTAGAGGAATGACTCATATTCAAAAAGTGTTGGGAACTTGGGATGGACTGAAGCTTCAGAAGGCCCAACATTTATTTCAGCATACCAATTCCTAGCACGATTTCTATATCAATAGCAGTGAGTTAAAACTAAAGCTGGTACAAAACTTGGTAGCCCCAGCGTCTATCTAATTAATCTCAAAAGAAAGACCACCCACTTATTCAAGGGATGGTATCATTCTCTGTTTTCCTGGAAGCTTAGCCCTACTACTAACATTCTACATCACCACTACTTGCTCAGATGAATATTAAAAAAAAAAAAAAACTACATGACAGAAGCAACTTAGCAGGCTGATGATACTAAAATGATGGTATTTCTAGGTATTCAAGGGGGAAGCTATACCTTGTTATACTGAAACTCAAATATTTGATCAATTCCTCTGTCAATGACTCCACAGATGCGGCAAACATATCCAAATCATCTTTTAAGACAAAAGAATGATCACAGTCATTTTCACTCGTTCTTTCTTCAGATAAAGGATCCACAGCGACCTCCTATCAGAAGGAGATGGAAATCAATATAAGATAATGATCGAATACCACAACTGCAGCTTTCAATATGTTCAGAATTCTCGCACAAAACAACCCGATAGCTCATACCAAACACTTGACATCGAAACACTTAATAAAGATAGAATATAAACAATACCTTTGAAGATTCTAATACCATGGACATTTCCATCCATGTATCTCCTAAACCATCATCCTCTTCTGTACTTTCTTCATCTTCTACACCCACATAAACACCTGGATCTGTATTTGATTCAGTTTCTTCCACTTGACCCTTCACCTGAACAGGGCAATCCAATCACTTAATCGATACCAAGAATACGGATGACAATAAATGCTCACCAAGTACAATTAAAATTGTCATATATAAAAAAACAATTGCACTACTCATTATCTCATAAGACGTATGAGTCGAACATACCCCAAGGTTCCTCCTCAAAACTTGTTCAGATGGCTGTGGCAGAATGACATCCTTGAAAGACGGTTGTGTCATAAAAATCTCCTGGAAAGAGTAAGAAGGCCTCCGATCTTCACTTGGTTCCTCATCTGAATCGATGATTACAATAGCCGACGATGCTGCTGGGGCATTTATGTCAACAGTGTCATCCTCCAAATCAATGACATTAATTTCTGCCGGAGGAGCTGGTTGAACTGCTAATTCAGGATCCAATTGACTTTGCCTTCTTTCCTCTTTAAAGTATTTGTTTGACAAAGGGGGGTATCTTGCAAATAAGGGGTTCAGTACTTGATGAATCTGAGCATTAAATGCCTTAATGTCTTTGGCAACACTTCCATATTTACCATCATAATCTAATCCATCCAGCAAGTTTTGTATAGCCAACGGATCAGAGTAATCAACAATTGCAGCGGTTGAACTTGGTTTCTTCTGTAAAGTTTCTCTGTGCATATCATAAGATAACTTCAACCTCTTATGCCCCTTGGAATACAGACTTGATTTCAGATAATAACATTAGCAAGATATAAGAAACTCGTGGGGAATACAAAAAATCATTAAATCAACAGGAAAACCACGTATCTAAGGTATCAAAACAAACACCAGAACAGGAAACAAGATATTATTTTGACAAAACTTCCATTTCTGATTTGTGAGTACCATAACTGGTATAAAAATGCCGTACAAATTGGGCACATATAATTGCATTTAAAGCAGCGTAACATAAATGCATTGACACAAGCAGAGAAAGTATATCTGCTCCTCACACCTCCTAAGGCCCGATATATTTGTGCGGAAAAAGATTAGTTTGACAGATCACAAAACTCACTTTAAACAGAAATATCTTCTTACTCTTTAACTTCAGACCCAATCAATCATCACCTAATCCCCAATATCGCCCATGCAAGTTTGGTCCATTTGTATGATGACAAAAATCAACAAGGTTTTACTCACACCATAGCTAAAAAGGCTGCAAAGACTATGTTATCAACCTAATACAAATTCTTCTATAAAGCCATAGAATCCGCTGTGCGAAAAACTTGTGCGTGCAAACACAATCGTTATACACAAAAAGATGCGAGTCAGGAGAGTTATACCTTCATCAGTGGAGTCTTCACAGGGCCTTGTATCCAGTGCCAGCTCCATTCCTCACCAATTATGCACAACACACTAAACGCAAGACCAGCAAAAACACCAACACATAGTTTAGTTTAATTATTATTACTGAAAAGATTACAAATTCACCAGCTTTAATGGTGATTTAGGGTTCAAACTAATCAAGTTAATCCTTCAAAATTGAAAAAATTACGAGGAAGAAAAGAATTGGGGGATCATGTTCCTCTGATAAGAATTCGGAAACAAACGAGACAAAATCAGCTTGATTTTATGAAGCGAATTACAGAATACGAATCGCCATTGGCGGACTAAGAGCTCTGAAACTGCAGCTATATATAGGAGTGATTTTCACTTTCAGCGAGTGAAAATCAATTTGAAAAAGCTCGAAATGGGGGGTGGATGGAGGAAGAGGGGACTCACATTTGGGGTGATGAGGCGAGTCGTTGGTGGCTCTGTGAAACCCTAACAGAGACAGAGACTGAGACTGAGACAGAGACTGATCGCGTATGTGTCTGTGTTCTCCATGCCGAGAGAGGTGGCAAGGCTAGAGTGTTTTATGCTTAGACGGTGTGAGCGTGTGAGCTGGTGTGATTGGTTCGATGTTTCGATGTTTTTTAGTGATTTCTGTTTGTCACTCGATTGAATCGATAATTTTAATAAATATTTTTAATGAATAAGCGTCGGTATTGCGTCTTTATATTTTCACATGACTAACACTTGCTATGTTATGTAGGAACAAGCTCCGATACAAGCTACGAGCACAACTCATAACTCATATTCAACCAAAACTATGAGATGAAAGGAGTACCGAAAAAGCTACATCTAGAAAAAGTATGCATCAACTATATTAAAAAAAAAAGAAAAAAAAAGTTTGACTCTTACTCTTATACGATAGTGGGTTTAAGCATATGTCTAGACGAATTTGATGCATAAAGATCTAATTGTGTATGTTTCTACTATTATCTACTATTACAATTTTGTTAGATGATGCGAGGAGTTAGTTATTATCTCTTATTTAGTATAATACACGTGGTTCGTGGTGGTTTAATAATATTATTATATACTTTCCATTGTAGTATATTATTCAATTCAACGTATGTTACAAATGTAAATGTCAAATTCAAGTTTTAAAATCTACAACTATTGATGAATAATTCTTAGACAGAAAATAGTAACCAAAACTCAAAAAATGTGAAATAGGCTAGGTAGCACGGAAGCTTGCCTGCAGTCGCGCTTCGCGCTTCAGAAGCGGAAGCGAAGCGGAAGCGCGTTGGAAGCGGTCGGAAGCGGCCGGAAGCGCGATTCCGAGAAAAAGGTGGTTTGGAAGCGATATGGAAGCGCGGGCTTCCAAATTGGAAGCGTCAAATAGACCGGAAGGAAGCGTGGGTAATTTTGTAATATTGATTAAAACCTAATTTCTCTCTTACCTCCCTTCAGCCTCCCCGTCTCTTCCCTGATCATCGAAGTCGTTCACTCGTTCGTCATCTCCAGTGTGTCAACAATCAACTCTTGCCTGATCTCAACGGATTGAAAGAGCTCATCTCTCAAGTCTTAATCAGCCACTCACAATCCGACCTCTCCACCAGGTTTGTGTTTTTCTTCTTTAGTTCTTCGATTTCTGAAAACAAAACGTAATTTCAATTGAACAAAAATTTCATGTATTGTAGATTCGTAGTGGGTAGTCAGAACTCAGAAGTTTTCCTGTATAATCCGACGCTGAGTTTGTCACCAAAGGGCAAAGGCTCCTCACCTAGATTTGTAGTTGCATACCTGAAAGCTAAGAAAAAGGCAAAGTGAAGGTACGTGCCTTTGCCCATAATCCGATCTCAAAATTTTCTTTTTAGTATGATGATCAACTTTGTGTGCTTGATTAAATTGAGTAGGAGAGTTTCTATTGCTTGCTTAGTTAACTTTAATGTTGAATGCATGAACATGCTATAGAGTATAGACTGGGGTTTGCAGAAACTATATCAGGCAGAATAGCATAAAAGATAAGAACTTGAGACTCACCAAGAACATGGTAATCTAGGAGCTCCCTGGAAACTTGAGACTCATCAGCTAACTCAATCATTGTTCTGATCTTCATGTAATGTCATGTTATGCAAGTGATCTAGCAAATGCATTTGACTGCAAGATATAACCATTTCCAATTGTTTAGACCGATAGGGCATGAGGAAGAGCCAGAATTGCCTTTACGATACTCCAACATAATACTAAGAATATAATGTTCTCACGTACCCATGATTCTCCTCCCAATTCTTTAGTCGGCAACACACTTCCCCTCATAAATAATAATTCATGTACTAATCTTGCCCTTCATTTTTAATTTACAAAGCATGCTTCTGACATTAACATCTAGGCAATGTCTCCCTCATGCATGTTGCTGAGTGGGAGCAGGCGTGCCAATTGTGTTTGGAGAAGATGAGAGGAGAGATCGAGACACAAGTAAAGTTGCTGCCGGCGTGCCTCATATCATCGTTATCAAAGCCACCACCATCGATCATTGTGATCGAAAATACTAGTATACTTGCTTAAAAGTTAAAACCTACTGCCTCCTAAGCCTCTCATTCAAACCCTGCCAAAATTCCACCTCTTTTTATTTCCTTTCTAGCTGTTAAGTTATAAACCCCCATACACCAATGTCATAGAGCCCCCCATCATATGCCGATGGATAATACCAAAGCTGGGAAGTCTCTCATCAAAAGAAGATCCCACCGCACTTTGGTCTGTTAAAACTTAGATTCCTGATCAAAGAATTTCTTTTTCATTATCCAGTAAACAAATTGTGCCTATAAAGAACACGATGATTGTGCGGGATGATGTTCAAAGCTAAGCTACAAATATATCATATATTCAAATCAATCATATGTAGTGGACCACTATGGAAAAGCAACTACGCACTTAGCAAAGGTGAATGGAACCTTCATATGTTACTAATTTAGAGACTCTAATCTACATAATACACCGTACCCACTTAGCAAAATATGATTTTATATTAGTTATAACGTCGACCAATGTTAACCTAGACTCTTTCAGGTTTCAGCCTTTATGTTTCCAAACAAAAGCTCTGCGTTTAACACTACATCGATCAGCTGGACTTAATTTACAATGTCATTGTCTAAATTTCAAGGACAATTCCCCTTAAATACTTGATTTAGTACGTACCATGTTCTAACTATGCGTCAGAATATTGTTTGGTGCCTATATACATATATATTTCACTACAATTCAATGACTAATCCAGGTGTATACATATATATTTCACTACAATTCAATGACTAATTCAACATTACATCCAAATAGCTGTTTAATTAAGAGTTAGGAAGCCAACATCAAAGGTCCACAAACACACGTACTAAAAGATTCCACCAGGAGTCTTCAAATTACAGACTCGTGGTATATAGACATGTACGTATTTAGATCTTTCAAAAATTTTGCTTTTGGATTTCATAGAAATATATCATACGTAATTTTGTTGATGTTGTTTTTTTTTCTTTTTTTTTCTATAGAAATATGAGCCACCAACCTAGTAGCACTGGTTCTACATCTGCTGCAAGTATTAATGCCGAACAAGGTGATGTGGATGATAAAGCTCCTTTGTGGATTTATGCAAATAAGATTGAAAAGATGCCTGGGGGAGGATCTTGGAGATTTCAGTGTAAGTTTTGTGAAAAATCATTTGTTGGATCTCACAATAGAGTGGCTACACATTTGCTAAAGGATGGTGGAAAAGGTATTAAACATTGCTTGAAGGTCACTCCTCAACAACATGCTAATATGAGCAAGTTACTAAATGATTGCAAACAGAGAGTCAAAAATGCAGCCCCTAGACCAGTTCCATTGCCTTCATCATCGAGGAATGCATCAACTTCTTCACTTGATTATGATATGAGTTATCATTCTAGTATTCCAACATCAAGTGCAGCGGAGCCAAAGAAGAGGAGGGGAATGGGTACAGCTTTGGAGAAAGCATTTCAAAATAACTCTAGGGAGCAATGTGATGGTGAAATAGCAAGAATGTTTTACACAGGTGGTTTGTCTTTCAACCTTGCAAGAAATCCTCATTATCGCTTGTCATATGTGCGTGCTTCTAGCCTTCCAGGATATGTTCCACCTGGTTACAATGCATTGAGGACTACACTTCTTCAAAAGGAAAAGAAGAACCTTCAGCTTCATTTACAACCGATCAAAGACTCATGGAATGCTAAAGGGGTGAGTATATGTAGTGATGGTTGGTCTGATCCGCAAAGAAGACCCATCATTAACTTGATTGCTGCAAATGCAAATGGTCCGATGATGTTGAGGGCAGTAAATACTCAAGGTGAAATAAAAACTGGGGATATGATTGCTGATTTGATTATAGAATGCATAAAGGAGGTTGGTCATGAAAATATTGTTCAAATAGTCACCGATAATGCTGCGAATTGTGTGAAAGCCGGTGCAATTATTTCATCCAAGTATCCTTCTATCTTCTGGACACCATGTGTAGTGCATACCTTGAACCTTGCTGTGAAGAATATATGTGCACCTTCGCTGCAAACAAGAAACAATGACGATGTGTATGATGCTTGTAAATGGATAGGGCCTCTTGCAGATGATGTTTCTTTCATCAAGAACTTCATAATGAACCATGGGATGAGGTTGGTGATGTTTACTGAGCATTGTGATCTTAAGCTCTTTACAATTGCTTCAACCAGGTTTGCCTCCACACTTGTGATGTTTAAGAGATTTAAGAAAATAAAGGCTGGTTTGCAACATATGGTAATCAGTAATAAATGGGATGATTACAAGGAAGATGATGTGAGGAAGGCTGCTGCAGTGAAACAGAAGATTCTAGATGAGATGTTTTGGGATGAGCTTGATTATGTTATATCTTTTACTGAGCCCATATATAGTATGATTAGACGTTCAGACACCGATAAGCCGTCTCTTCATTTAGTGTATGAATGGTGGGAAGATATGATTCAGAATGTGAAGAAAGCCATATATAGGAAAGAAAGGAAACAACTACATGAGGATTCAAGCTTTTGGAATGTTGTGCATAAGGTGTTGATGTCTCGTTGGAGCAAGAGTAGCACACCTCTTCATTGTATGGCGCATTCATTAAATCCCAAGTAAGTGTTCCCATATGATTTGATTAGTGTTACTTTTCAATATGATATGGATTATGATTGACTTTGTCATGGTAATTAATTAGGTATTATAGTCCGGAATGGCTATTAGAAGATAGCACCCGAAAGGCTCCTCATCAAGATATTGATATTACTAGAGAAAGAAAAAACTGCATCTTGAAGTATTTTGATGATGCAGATCAGCGGAGAGAAGTTAATGTGGAGTACTCCAATTTTTCCTTGTGTATGGATGATTTTTGTAATGTTGATGCAATGCATGATAGGTCCATCTTACACCCTTTGAAATGGTGGGCTGTTCATGGAGCGTCTTCACCAAGGCTTCAAGCCTTAGCATTCAAGTTGCTTGGGCAACCATCTTCATCCTCTTGTTGTGAAAGGAACTGGAGTACTTACAAGTTCATACATTCGGCAACAAGAAACAAGATTACTCCACAAAGAGCAGAAGATTTGGTGTATGTACATACCAATCTTCGCCTTGTATCTAGATGTAGTGACTCTTACAAGGAAGGTCCGTTTCACATGTGGGATGTTGGAGGTGATCAATTTGATTCATTAGATGAAACTAATCTTGGAAGGCTTGAGTTTGAGGATCTTTCTCTTGATGAACCGACTTTGGAGGTTGTTTTGTTTGATAATGTTCAGGAGAATGTTCATGAGGATGATGTCGTTGATGTATAACTAGTATTGTCTTTATTTTTATTGAGTTTATTTGGTTGTGTAACAATAACATTGAATTTGCTATGAATCGGATAATGACTTTGAATTTGCTATTTTTTTTTGTAATATTATACATTTATATATACATGTTGATATCTTTAATTATATATTATTTTATTCCGCGCTTCCGAAACGTCCCCGCTTCCAAGAAATTTTGAAAAAAAACGCTTCCGCGCTTCCAAACGCTTCGCTTCCACGTCCCCGCTTCCGATTCCATGCAGCCTAGGAAATAGGTATTGTATTGTAACTGGCCGTTATAGAAAACCAATATATCGAGATTTTGGCGAAATTTTCAATCACGAAAATAATGGCAAAAGATTCAGAGAGGGCTTGGATCTAGAGACGAAATGTTGATGTACATGATGAAGTTGGAAATATGATGATGCCGATGTATCTAATAGCTTAGAGTTGAAGTGTATTAGAACGTTTTTGTTAAGTATTTTTATATTAGTCGAGCACAGTAAGTGACGTACTTACAGTACAAATTTACTGAATATGTAAATTTGGACCACCAATTTGCTCATTAATCGTTTAAAAAAAAAAACCTATAAGAACTTCCACAAATATGTAAAGCATGAATGGCAAATCCTTGTGGGCGTTCAAAATGTAAAATTAGATGAAGCGGGTAACATTTTTTCAACTTTGTTACAAATGAATTATCATCAATTTTTAACTGGGGGGGGGCAGAGCAAGAGTCAAAGAAACCACCACTACCTACAGTACCTAGTCCTCCCTGTCACCCCCGCCGGCCCTTCTTCCATTTTTATTGCAGAAGAAGAAGAAGGGAAGAGAGAGAAACTAAAGGTGTAAACTTTCGCTGTGTTTTTGGCGCCTCTCTCTCTCTCTCTCTCCTTCCTGGAAGAAACCACCATCCCCACCCACCATTCCAGATTCTCTCTCCACCCCCACGTACCCAGTTCGATTCCCCACAACCCCACCCTCTCTCTCTTCTTTATGTACTTTGACGAAATTGCTACTTGTATTCACTTCGATTGACTCCTCCTCTCTCTCTCTCTCTCTCTCTCTCTCTCTCTCTCTCTCTCTCTCTCCCTCTCCCTCTCCCACCTCCTATTCCCATGGCTACCCAGAAATACTCGCCTGCTATTAAGGTACCCACAGCCCCTAAACCCTAATTTCGAGTTTTATTTTTTGTCTGTGCTTTTGAATTTTGTGTTTTTTTTTTGTTTGGGTTTGTCTGCTGCTGTTGTTGTGGATAGGGCGCCAAAGTTCTCATGGTCGGAGCAGGAGGTATCGGCTGCGAGCTCCTCAAAACTCTCGCTCTCTCTGGATTTCAAGACATTCATATTGTGTGTTCCCTCCTCTCTCTCTCTCTCCCTTTAAATTCCTTCAAATTTTGATAGGGTTTCTAGGGTCTTATTGCTGTCTCATTTTCTTACTCTTTGGTTTGCTGTGTTTCTAAATCTAATGCTACCAAATTCTTAACTAAGTTTTTGTGTGTGTGTGTATGATACTATGTGTCAATTTAGTGTAAAGGTAACAGAGTCATAACTGCGTTTGTTAATTTCCATGCCCTGTTGATATAGAAACTCAACTCGGAGATTATTAGGGCTATGTATGAGTTGGATGATTGCAAAGAATTTGCATAGGAAGACTATGACCTACTGCTAATAGTTGTGTGTTGAAATTGGAGTGTTTGTCAGGCTGCTTATTCTAACTGTTCCTAGAGCGGTGGGCAAAAGTGTTTCTTGCAATTCTACTTTCGTTGATGTCAGTTTGTCTTGGCGTCTCGGCCTACTCGCATTTTGTCAGTGCTAACATAGAGTAGGATATTTCAACAAGAATGAGTGGTATTTCCAATTTAGAATTGCATGAATTGTAGGACGAAAGTTTATAACTGGGTATGTTGGAATTTGGATTTATTAATTATGAGATACTACTACATTGAATCCTCTGTTGAGTTTTCTATTTATGGTTTTGGAATTGAACTAGTACCATATTAGGTTCTAAATGTTGTGTTTGGCTAGAGTTAGCTGGATTACTTTGTTGCTTTTGGCAGTTATTCATTTTTTAACTGTTTATGTTAGATTGACATGGACACTATAGAAGTCAGTAACCTCAACAGACAATTCCTCTTTCGACAATGCCATGTCGGGCAATCCAAGGCCAAAGTAAGTGTAACTGTGATATTGTTTGTTTCTGTTTGTATATGGATTTGTGTCTGTATAAATATTTATGTTTGAATATATTCAACAGGTTGCTCGGGATGCTGTCTTGAAATTTAGGCCTCACATAAGCATTACTCCATACCATGCAAATGTCAAGGACCCTGACTTCAATGTGGACTTCTTTAAACAGTTTAATGTTGTTTTGAATGGACTTGACAACTTAGATGCAAGACGACATGTGAATCGCCTATGCTTGGCAGCTGATGTTCCTTTAATTGAAAGTGGGACTACTGGGTTCCTTGGACAGGTAATTTATTGCCAATTTGCCATAGAGTTGTTTTGCAAGAGTTTTTATTTTTATTTTCATATATTGAAAAGAGTATTACGTGGCTTAGCCATGATGATTGTGATGTAGTTTGTTTGCTTATTTTGAAAATAGTTTTTGAACTTTCTTTGCGTCATGTGTAGCTGGTATGTGGAGTCTTGTTCTCAAAGATTCTTTACAGTTGCGGAATAAATTTCATTAAAGGCCTCTTTTCATTAAGAGTTCATGCAGTGAACTACTTTTTCTCTTATTGAAGAATTCATGTGTTTCTTGATTAACTTCTTGATATAAGGATGCTTAATGAAGGATGTGATGATATTCTTGGTTATATTTAAATGATAGTTTATTCACTTCTCATTAATTATAACTATGTCAGCTTTATTTCTTTACCCTTCCTCCAGCCATATGGATGAACCACACATTGTATTTTTTTTAAATTTTTTATGTCCTATTATTTACATTAGTTATGTCTGCTCTTTGATACATGCGACATATATGCTGCACAATGCTTAATACCATCAAGTGTGTTGGATGAAGCTATTAATAAGTTTATTGTTATTTTTGTATTATTATTATTATTATTATTATCATGTGAGGGTCCAATGTGGGATTACTTATTCTGTTTGACCAGTGTATACTAAGTTTGACTACTTCGATTGCTCTGACTGTGTACTGTAAAAGACTGAAGTTATTTTTCTGCACCATGATAGATTACTTCCCTCTTAGCTTATTGTTGATTCTGGAAGCAGGTGACCGTACATGTGAAGGGAATAACAGAGTGCTATGAATGTCAGCCTAAACCTGCTCCCAAAACGTACCCTGTCTGCACCATAACTAGTACTCCATCGAAGGTACTGGCACTTTTTTTTTCTTTCTCTTGATGCAAGTTTCTTAGTATGCTTTTATTCTTTTTATTGGTTGTCTCTGAGTATCTATTTTTTGCATGGGTTGTACTAGAAATCAGAATTTTGTGTATTGGTGAAATTATATAAATAGTCTGAACGAAAATTTACAAAGATAACTCCATGGAAGATATTTAAGTACATGGAGAAATATACTGTTGAAAATGGGCCCTAACAAACTCATGTAAATCCTTGATTTTATTCAAGCTGGTTCTAGTAGCCAACATGAAAAAAGGATTTGGCTTACTGTTTCCCTTAAACTTCTTAAATGATGCCCCTACCCAAAAATATTGCTGCTTGTTTTACTTCAGAAAAATTAAGTTATTTGTGGTTTCTGCTATGGAACATATATGATTATTGATGGATAATTGTTTGAATTTGCAGTTTGTTCACTGCATTGTATGGGCGAAGGAACTACTCTTTGCAAAATTGTTTGGGGACAAGAGTCAAGCAAATGATTTGAATGTGCGTTCCAATGATGGTGCTAGCTCATCAGAACAAGCAAAAGATGTTTTTGAGCATAGGAAAGATGAAGACATTGAGCAGTATGGAAGAAGAATATATGATCATGTATTTGGTTATAACATTGAGGTAGCTTTGTCTAATGAGGAGACATGGAAGAACCGCACTAGACCAAAGCCAATATATAGTAAGGATGCCCTGCCTAATGATGTCAGTCAGCGGAATGGAAATGTAGAAAAGAATGGTGCAACCAATGATCCATCTTCAGTATCCGCCATGGTATCTTTAGGACTGAAGAATCCACAAGATGTGTGGAGCCTTATGGAAAATTCTAGAGTCTTTTTTGAGGCTTTGAAATTATTTTTCACTAAAAGGGGAAAGGTTAGACTGATCCAATGGCAGTTCAGTAAAGATCTCATATCTCTATTTTTCCATAGTTGAATCTTGAAGTCTTTTTCTCTTTGCTTCCGTTGTTGTGGTCTTGGTCTGCAGGAGGTTGGGAACATGACTTTTGATAAAGATGATCAGTTAGCTGTAGAATTTGTTACTGCTGCTGCAAACATAAGGGCCACTGCTTTTGGAATCCCATTGCATAGTCTATTTGAAGCTAAAGGTATTGCTGGTAACATTGTCCATGCTGTTGCAACAACAAATGCAATTATTGCTGGGTTGATTGTCATCGAGACAGTCAAAGTGCTGCAAAATGACACAAAAAATTACAGGTGTGTACAATAGCCCCCTGTATATGTTTCTTGTTGCTGAGGCATATATTCCTTGAGTTCTCTTGCCTTATTCAGTTTTTGTAATTATCTTACGACATTGAAGCTGTCTGTGTATATTTGTTTGGTGCAATGTTTCATTTTTCTGATATGTTGTAGTGTTGTACCCGGACGCCCTTGCACGCACTTGCACTTTTGCAAATACATTTTAAACATGTCCATATTTCTGCCAATGGACTCTAGGGGATAAGCCATGTGGTCCATGGTCACAAACAAATTTTTGAAAGAAAAATTCATCTACTGCATATTCACCGGGAAGAAAAAAGCCATGTGATTGCATATTGACTCGCTGACTTTGTCTTTAGTTGTACTTTCAAGTCACTTGAGAGTTTTCTTGTATAAAGGAATATGCTTTGTACACTGCAAGTTTTTACAGGTTTTCTTGCACAGATTGGTATCTGTATACACCTGTTTGGTATGTGTATATTGGGGAAAAATTATGCAGACGTTCGGATTGAATTTTATGTAGAAGAATGTGTGTTTCTGGAATGAATCCAGGAAAGTTTCTGCTATGAATTTTGTAAATTTCATATTTGATTAACCCTGATTTGCTAATGTAGGATGACATATTGTCTGGAACATCCAACGAAAAAGATGCTGCTCATGCCAGTAGAACCATTTGAACCTAACAAGTCTTGCTATGTCTGCTCAGAGGTATGCAAAATGCTCTTTTCTTAATTCTGTCTTTGTGGTCTTTTTCTTTTATGTGAAGTGTGTTTGGTGTGCACTAATGCTATGTAATTGATTTTTTGCAGACACCACTGTCATTAGAGATCAATACTAACCGTGCAAAATTGCGGGACATAGTTGAAAAGGTAGTTAAGAACAAGCTTGGAATGAACTCTCCGCTCATTATGCATGGGACAGCCCTTCTTTATGAAGTCGGTGATGACCTGGATGAACCCATGATAAAAAATTATGCAGCAAACCTTGATAAGGTATGGCTCTCTAAATGTGACTTGTCAAAATCTGCTTACTTGTATCACCCGAGTAATAAAGAACCTTTTATATTTTGAATGAATTTTAGGTGCTGTGTGAGTTTCCTTCTCCAATTACTAGTGGAACTATGCTGACAATCGAGGATCTTCAGCAAGAACTATCCTGCAATATCAATATCAAACACAGGTTTTCTTATTTTTCATTCGTTTTTTTATTTTATTTCATCAAGTACATATCAAGCTCAACTCTTACTAAAAATTTTTTTTTTTAACAAGTTGACAATACATTAGACTTTAGAGTTACTCCAAAACATTTATAAGTTTTGGGTCCTTCCTGTTCATCCCGGCACCCATGAACTAAATTTAGATAATTATGAAGCATTTTCTGATGTATCTCATTGCTTGTAGATTGTATATAAACATGTCTAATTTGATGCAAATTGATTTCTCAGAGAGGAATTTGATGAGGAGAAAGAACCTGATGGAATGGTTCTATCTGGATGGACTCAAGCTACTTCTGTGGTGAAGGATGACAAGAAGTCTAATGCTAATGCTGGAAGCACATCAAGTGCAGCATCAGAAATGGAGGCTGATAAGAACAATGAGATTGAAACTGCTCCAGGAAAGAAAAGAAAACTGTCTGAGCTTTCTGAAACAGATACGTCCACTGTTGCTGGTGATACAAAAAGTCATGGGAAATTGGAAGTTCTTGATGACGACGACGACGATGTTGTCATGTTTGATGATTGGGATTCAGCCACCAACAAGAAGTTAAGGTTGCAATAGCTTTTGGGGATAAATGAGGGGTCAGTGCTAATTTTGTACCATTAGTGAGAAGCATTTATTCTTTGGGGCTGATAATTTGTGTTTGTTAGGTCGAGCCAGTACAAGTTAAGTGGTCATTCCTTTCATCCTTCTCCGTTTTTGGTGGTTAGAAAGTGTAATGTGTATTCTTCCTAACTTAGTTGGTCGAGTAATAGAAGTGTAACATGTAACATGAAGAGAACTAAAAACTTTGGAAATGACAGCAATGACTGAACAGATGACCATCAACTTGGAAACTCCTTCCATTGTGAAAATTGTGCTGTAAACACCTACCTCCATTTAAATGCATCTTTATTGGTAAATCTGGTACAAAGCAGAAAAGACTAGAAATGCAATGCAGTCTGCACTTTCATAGTTGTATTACATCTCTTATTTTGCTGCCAGCCAGGATCAGGAGCATCACAAGGCTTTTCAATTTGCATAGAGGGACAGAGGGTTTGAGTTCTCGACTATTAATTTCAACCTGCTGGAAACTTATGGAAGACGACCTCAAAAATTTGGCATAGATTGTTTCATCATGTCTATGTTTCATCACATGGATTCCACCAAACTACAGCTCATAGATATGACCTCGAAAGGTTGACATGCATTGATGCATATATGTATGATTCATGACTTTCATCACATAGATTAACCCGAAATATAGCTTTAGATATAACGTAACCGTGCTTTTTCTGTATGGGAAAGTCCGATAAACCAAACTAAAAGAAGATTAAAATCTAATAAAGTTATATACTTATTTACAGAGGTATTTGGAGTAGAAGCAGCAACAGATTGCCAAAAAAGAAGGTTAATGTACTATTAGCATTCTTGTTCAGCCTTTTGCCCTCCAAAACGAACATGATGTTCAGGAAACTAAACTGGAGTAATAGCCAAAGAATGATGGAATGCCTTTCTATGTTTCTTTTTTTACATTTTCTTTTTTCATGGGGACATACTTCACACACCAACACAAGGTGTAGCAAATTGTGTAGTACTAGAAACTCGTCGACAATGAACGGGAGGAAAGGGAGCTGGAACAGGATAGTTCTTCTTCTCCGTATGTTTCTTCCTCTTTTTCACGTCGGGATGTTCCGGTTTCTTGAGATCTTCTAGGCATCGGACATCGGCGATGCACGTAAATGATCGTGCTTTTCCAGAGTAGTACCTTGACAACCCTCTCCGGCTGAGAAAGCATAACATTCTTTACGTTAGTATTCGTCGTATAACACAAACAAGTTTAAACATCGAGGAGAAATGAATTAGAAACTACATAAGTTTAAAACGTGTAAACGATCATAAAGCTGAAGAAAGAGAACTGTGTTACTTACATCTGGGGAAGACTTGACCTAAGTGCACCCATGTCGAAAGTTCTCATGTTGTTGTCACCTTCCATGACCTCCATGATTGAAGTTGGAGAATTTCGATGAGGGTGAGGAAGAGATAAAGAACTAGAGGAGGGTGTTTTTTGATGATGTTGAATTAGCTTAACCTACGTTGCAATATATGTGGTTTATATATATATATGAGAAAGGAAGTTGGGAGTTGGGGGATAAGAGCTCACACGTCGTCGTGGGGATTGGGGTTGAGTTTAGGGGAGGTTCGATCGATAAATGTGGAGTAGTTTGGAGCCTCTCAAAGGACGCTCCCCCCACCTTGTTTGGTTTAGGATGTTGATGCCTACCTTGGCCACATTCTTATCTACATTCTCTCTTGTTCATTGCCTTATTTGGCCGCACTTCCCCTTTGTTTCTATTCTTTTTGGGGAATTTATACCCTTTTTAAGATAAGAGTAGACACCACCCTATTTTGTCTTTTCAACAAGAAAAAAAATATGCGAAAGATATTTGGTCTGTGAAAAATTGGAAATCAATAGTATGAATGGAGAAGGGGGAGAAATATACCAGAAACAGAATCTTATCTTCAATTTTTTTTGGGAGGAAGACGACAATGGGTGCATAAGTATCGAAAGGAAGAACTGAAACTATATAACACGACGCGCAAATTCAGTTATAACTAAACATACAGTAAATAATAACACGACGCACAAATTCATATAGAATTAAACTACTAAAGGACTCAATGCATGCTAGATGTGCATTCTCCCACATATTAGTATGCAACTTTCTATAAGACTATCAAAGATGTTGTCTTCTATTTCTTTATTATAACAAAACAGATAGACTTGAAGTTCATATTGAGATCCAAAGATCAATATCCCCGATAATTACTTTTTAGTGAAGGAGGTCAATTTTTTAATTTTATCAAGATTCTCATACACAACGCCCTCATAATTCGCGGTGGAGGATCCATCCTTGACACTTATGAGAAGCTTATAATTTATTCCAGCTACAAGTTGATCCTGGCCCTGAAGCACAACTTGGAACACTAACCCCTTGTGATTTATCCGGTTGTACTCGGAGACCGCCCAGTTAGCGATCTCTTGCACATGTGGATCCTTGAGATCTTTGATGGGTGACCAGCCACCTGCAACCTGATCTACGGCTGGGCCTCTGGCAGCTGCGATCAGAGGAACGAGGAGAGCAAAGAGCACAAGGAGGCGGCACTGAGTACGCATCATTCTGATCTCTTTTTTTTTTTTTTAAGTTGTTCACTGGCTTAGTTTTGTAGTGATACTGAGGATGATGGATGAACTATAGGGTTTATATACTACCAAGAAGTTATAATATTTCTGTTTTTGTTTATATGTATTCAATGTAATTTTGATTTTCAAATCGTAACCTCCCCTTATTATAGACTCAAATTAATTCTATAATACATATTTGTATTATATATAAATTGTATGAAATATGCATTCTGATATATTTCTATTTATATCTTGATTTTCAATTTACTTTTCCTTTTTCAACTAATGGATACATTTTATACACATGGGTCGGATCTAGGGCATTAGTGGGGGGACTCAAGTCCGTCCAAGAATTTGAGAAATACTTACTTAAGTACATGCCATATATTCATATGGTGTAGTTTTGCAGGCTTGATTTTGAAGTTTTGTTAATATCAAGCCCACCTAAGATCAAATCCCAACAAATGCATATTTGTGTCTCTATTTTTCCATTTACTTCAAATCATCTTTGATTTCTTGAACATGTAATTAATCTATTTTATTTTCATTGTGTATTAATTTTGATTAAAGTCTTTGATCAATTTCAAAAATTTCATTTTGCAATTGACTAAACTTATGATAATTTTGAATGGATTGCTATTTTCACATCAATAAGATATACATTTAATATATTATAGTTGAATATTTTATGCGTTACAAATTTTTATCACTTCGGCCGTTGAGGAAAAAATTCAAGTCTCCCCGAGTTGTGAATCCTGGATCCGCCACTGTATGAATGAATGAATGAATGAATGCACTTAATTTGTTCAAATGCATATGACAATTTTGTCCAAGGGAGGTGCTACGGCATTTGGTTGGCTATGCGTTCCCCCCAAGACTTTAGAAATCGCTAATAATCCAACCGAGTTGTCAAAAAGAGGAGAACTTTGAATTTCTTCGGTTTAACATTTTACGGTTAGGTATGGATTGATCTTTTGACATGCAGAAAATATATTCTTCAAGAAATTTCAATTACTTCCCATGCGTTATGATTCAATTAAAATAAATTCCGAAAAATTTCCTTATATTTTCTGATTCGGAAGGACCGAGGGAGTAGGCAGAGAAGGCTATTCACCAAAGCATATTCTAGGCATATAGTTTCATGATTACCTAGCAAAATAAAAAAAATAATGACCACATTGTACAAAATCAAAAATTCTGATTCGGGGTTTCGTTAAATTGTACATGCCCCAAAAAATTCCTTCTTTGTATATTCAAAGGGATGTATTCAAAACTTTACGAGCTCGAGACTGCTCCTCAAGCTGATCACTCTTTTCGTGATTGAAGTCGAAAGAAAATGTAATTAGAGCCTTCTCCCATTCTTTGCTTCAAGTTGTACTCAAGAGTGGTGTCAATTAATAATAATAATAATAATCAAGGGCTACTTATACTACTTGCTTGCAGTCTTGCTAATATGCTATAGTACATGATTCGTGATCGATTGCACAGTTTCTTTCGGAAGATACTCCAACTGGTATATTAACTTGTGCATGGTTACATCATACGTGCATATCTATGTCATACAGAAACTCAACCAACATGATTGTCCATCTTGGCCTCTTGGGGTATATCTATTATGTATTTATATAAGCTGAACCGCCTCTTGCTAAGCTGTACTTGCATTTGGAACAAATAGTCTTTTATGTTTGCCCTAACGCAATGGTGGCCATATCCTTGCACCGGTCCTTGCGATACATCGATCAGCAACGATGCCCCTTACCAACATCCTCCGGCCATCTCCCTCTTACATGCGCTGAGCTCGACGATGCCGGCGGTAGGCGAGATGGACATTCTTTTTCCTTAGGTTGAGAAGGGAAATTATAATTAATTAATTCCTTAGGCCTGTTGGAGTTAGTGGAAATTAGTGGTTGGAGTTAGTGGAAATTAGTGGAATAGTTGGTGAGAATTAGTGGGTAGAATAGTGCTAGAATTAGCCTATATAATGAAGTGTAATCTGTAAATGAATTATTCAAGCAATAATCTGTTCAATTCAAATTGGTATCAGAGCCTCTTGTGCTCTGTTTTTCTCCTGGGATTTTTCTTCCCGTTTTTATCTTTTTTTCCGGCCGGTTATCACCTCCGCTGCGTCACTGCCTCACCGCTGCCCTCCGGCCCTCTCTGACATCGCCGCTGCCTTCCCGACGTCGCCGCCTGCTGCTCCGGCCCTCTCCGACCGCCTGTTGCTCCGGCACCGCTGCTACCCCCCAGGTGCTGCCGCTGCTGCTGTCTCGCTCCTGCTGCCCCGCCGGACGTCGCCGCTCCACGACAGACGTCGCCGCTCCACGCCAGACATCGCAGCTCCTCGCCGGACGTCGCCGCTCCACGCCCGACGTCACAGCTCGCCGATACTCCCCGAGGATTCTTCTGGTTCTTCCCCGACGTGCATGTGGGTATCCAACCCGTTTTTTAGCCCAGCCCAGTTCGTTGCGACCCGGCCCAGCCCACCTCAGTGCTACCTGGCCCAGCCCACCTCAGGCCCAGCCCAGCTCAGTTCCAACCCAGCACAGCCCAGCCCAAACTGCGTGTAACCCGACCCGGTTCGTCGATCCGACCCGACCCGGTTCACCCGACCCGGTCCGGCAAGAATCAGTCGTCTTTTTCCTTATCTGTGCATCCTCCCCGTCAGTGCAAGTGCACCAAAGACAGATTCTTTTTTAATTGGTATGGCTTTCAATATTTCTCACTCTGGTAGTTCTGATACATGGATTATTGATTCTGGTGCATCTGATCATATGACTTATGACAAATCTTATTTTACCATATTATCCCCTCCACCCGTACCCTATGTTACTAATGCTAATGGTGAGCCATTTCCCGTGGTGGGGACAGGGTCTGTTCGTATTACTCCTACCATAGAGCTTCACAATGTACTCTATGTACCTGCTCTATCTCATCATTTGATATCTGTTCCCCAACTGAACGCTGACGCTCAGTGCTCTGTGACCTTTTTTCCTATGTATGTGATATTTCAGGATCTTCTCACCGGACGAGTAATTGGTCGGGGGTATTTGCGGGGCCGGTTGTTTCATCTGGATCTGACGTACGCAGGGGAAAAACCAGGGGGGCAGTCTCGGACCGCGTTACTCTCCACTTCTGACAAGCTAAGTGAAATTTGGTTATGGCATCGTCGCTTAGGGCATCCATCTTTTAGTGTTATGAAAAATCCATGCCCACTTTGTTTATTAATGTGGACGAGTCGTGTTTATGTTGTGAGACATGTGTTTTGGGCAAGAGTCATCGATCAACTTATTTCCCTAGTATTTCAACTAAAAGTTTTCTTCCTTTTGAATTAATTCATTTTGATGTTTGGGGACCTTCTAAAGAATCTACTGTCTCAGGCATGCGTTATTTTGTGTCATTCATTGATGAGTGCACACGTCTTTCATGGATTATTCTTCTTAAAAATAAAGATGAAGTTTTTCCAGCTTTTCGTACCTTCCATGCCTCTGTCCAAACCCAATATAATGCCACCATTCGAGTTCTTCGTTCTGATAATTGGGGGGGGGGGGGGAATATGTGAATCATGTCTTTCAGGAGTTCTTTAACACACACGGAATTGTTCATCAAACAATGTGTCCTTACACACCTGAGTAAAATGGGGTTTCTGAAAGAAAAAATTGTCATTTACTTGATATGGCTCGATGTATTCTTTTTAGTGCCCACATGCCTAAATACCTTTGGGGTGATGCTGTCATTACTTCCGCCCACCTCATCAATCGTCTTCCATCTCGTGTTCTTCAAGGGAAAGTTCCCTATGAGGTGCTTGCATCTCATGTCTCATTACCTTCTTTTCATAATCTTCCTGCCCGTGTTTTCGGTTGTGTCGCTTTTGTTCATCTTCCACAACATCAGCGTTCTAAGTTGGATGCCCGGGCAGTTAAATGTGTGTTTGTTGGGTACAGAGGCCATCAGAAAGGATACCGGTGCTATCATCCTCCTACTCGGAAGTACTATGTCACTATGGATGTTACCTTTTTTTGAGGACATGAGTTACTTTTCCTCTTCTGATACTGCTCTTCAGGGGGGGAATTCCTATTTTGAAGAGTTGTATCATGGAGAGGGGGAGACAAATGAGCCAGTCAATATGGTAACAAGTTCCGTTGAGATTACCAAGGTGTCAGCCACACAGGCACCACCAGAGGTCGTCACTCAAGAGATTCAGGCACCAGAAGCTGACAACACAACTGCCCCACATGTATCCCGTACTACTGTTTATACCCCTGACCAAAACTGATGAGTGCTCGATTACTCGACATCAATATTTAACCCTGTAAGCATCGTTAGTAGTATAAAGCAAGAGGGTATCGTTCACAAACCGGGGATCCATCCAGGGCTTAGGATCACATCAATTAACACGAATTCATAAAGATATAAAAGATTTGGTATAGGTTCGGTATCAAAAATAAAAACAGAAAATAAAACCTAAACTAATATATACATGTGATCAACCAACCAACACATAACAATCACCAAAACAAATCATACAAAGCTAACGAAAATCAAGTTCTAGTTCTCCTTTAAGAGTCATGCCGAGACACTATCATGAATAACTAAGGTTGGATCATGCAATTAGGGTTCTAAGCAGTAACCTAAACACATAGACACTTAACACATTCGATTCATTCCAAGCGGTCTTAATCGAAATCTAACATACTTATCCTACTATGAAACTTCAAAGCCACGCATATTGAATTCATTAAGCATGTCACCTACTTAACCCCCAATCATGCAATTTCGAAAATCACATAGGAAAGATAAACATGTTCATAGCATAAGTCATAAATCCAACAACCTAAATATCATGCTACAAGCGTATACATAACATATAGATATCGAAATCATTCAATAACAAGGCACGGCAGAAACCAAAATTCATAAAACCAAAAACCTAAAATCGAAACTTTATATAATTTGAAACAAGTAACTATCTCATAGACAAAATCGAAACAAGTTTACTCTACACAAAACGCATGCTTCATCCAAGAACAAGAACAAAACCAAAACCAAAACCGAATAGACATAGAGAGAATCATGGTTACACTTCATAAATCAAGCAATCCACAAGTGTAGCCAAGACTTCTATGGATGAAACCTCCTTCACAAGCGTGTTTGAAGGCTATTGATAGGTGGGGAATGATGGAATCGGTTTTAGGATTTCTTGGAATGGTGAAGAATGAATTCGGCAAAGCTAGGCTTGTGTTTGTGTGTAGGGCTGATGATGCTCTGAATGGAGAGGCCGAGCCTCTATATATAGGAGAAAATAAACCCTCTTTGCCGTCCCAAATAGGAGATATAATCCAATTGGGAAACTGAAATCTTCTTTGATATGGATTTTGATTCATGTACTCCAAATCCAACTTGATGTAGGAAACCAAGTCTAATAGGGAGATCACTTTAAGGGCTGCACAGCAATCTCTTGGTCCAACTAGGAGTAGCTAGGCCGGCCTCTTCTTCTCCTTCTTCAACTCGGACATGATTTCCTTGTCTCACTAGGAATGCATCTCGACAACTCTACTTTCTTTCCAAATATAATTTGTCTTTCCTGAAAAGAAATCGTCGATTAAGAAATAGGAAAGAATGAAGATAGGAAAGTAGAGTCCTAGTCGAGTAAGGAATCCTAGCTCAATCAGGAGTTCTATCACTTAGCACAATTTCATCATCAAATCATCTCAATTCGAAATAGCTCTACCTATAGCATATATATGACAAATATGAACCTAAAACAACTAAATAGGAAGTAACAAAGCATAAGAATAGGGCATATATACATTAAGAACGTCACACTTTGTGCTCCTATCAAAAGCTCTCCTGGTACAGAAGATCACTCATCTGAGGTTAGTCATTCTATTGAGGCTAATAGTAGACAATATGTTTTGCCAAATAGGTCTACTCGAGGTCAACCCACAAAAAAATATGAACCTACCCTTTAGACTAAAGCCAAGTATCCGGTGGCCAATTTTATATCTACCAAAAGATTATCTAAGTCATATGAGTCATTCGTGAATCAAATATCTACTGTATCAGTACCTAACAAAGTGCAGGATGCATTGGGAGATCCAAAATGGAGGAAAGCAATGGAAGAAGAGATGGAAGCATTACAAAAGAACAATACTTGGGAGCTTGTACCTCCACCATATGGCAAGAAGACTGTAGGATGTCGATGGGTGTTTACAGTGAAGCACAATCCAGATGGGTCAGTAAGCCGGTATAAAGCACGCCTAGTAGCAAAGGGGTTCACCCAGACATATGGCATAGACTATGATGAAACATTTGCACCTGTTGCAAAGATAAACACTATCCGGGTATTGCTCTCTATCGCTGCTAACTTGAACTGGCCACTTAGGCAGTTTGATGTTAAGAATGCATTCCTTCATGGTGAACTAACAGAAGAAGTATACATGGATCTTCCACCTGGATATGTGGCCACTTCTCCAAGTAACTCCGTATGCAAATTAAGAAAGTCTTTGTATGGTCTTAAACAGTCACCTCGTGCTTGGTTTGGAAGATTCTCACAATTCATGAGGAAAATTGGCTACATGCAGAGTAATTCAGACCACACATTGTTTCTCAAACACCAACAAGAGAAGGTAACAGCTCTAATCATATATGTTGACGATATGGTAGTTATTGGTAATGATACTATTGAGGTGGACAGATTACAAAGACAGCTTGCCACAAAGTTTGAAATGAAGGACCTAGGTACACTTAAGTACTTCTTAGGAATTGAGGTAGCCCGGGGAAGTGATGGTATCTATCTGTGTCAGAGGAAGTACATCATTGATCTACTAACAGAGACAGGTATGTTAGATTGCACTCCAATTGATACTCCTATTGAGCAAAACCATCGGTTAGCAGAGTACCCAGATCAAGTGCCCACTGACAAAACTCGTTATCAGAGGCTAGTTGGACGCCTGATTTATTTATCACATACCAGACCAGATGTTACATATGCAGTAAGTGTAGTGAGTCAGTTCATGCATAATCCCAGCGTGGACCACATGGATGTTGTTGTAAGGATTTTGAGGTACTTAAAGTCAGCCCCAGGAAGAGGAGTAATGTTTTCTAAACACAAAAATATCTTTGAGGTTTGTGGTTTCATAGATGCAGATTGGGCTGGAAATATTACAGATCGGAGACCACATCAGGGTACTTTACCTTTGTTGGGGGTAATCTTGTTACATGGAAGAGTAAGAAACAAAATGTGGTAGCTCGATCTAGTGCTGAAGCAGAATACAGAGGTATGGCTCAGGGAGTGTGCGAATTGTTATGGCTTAGAAGTTTGCTACAAGATTTGGGTATTAAGCCTGAATGTGCTATGCAGCTGTACTGTGACAACAAGGCAGCCATTGATATCTCCCATAATCCGGTGCAACATGATCGTACGAAACATGTGGAGGTTGATCGTCATTTTATAAAGGAGAAGCTAGACGCAAAGATCATCAGTTTTCCTTTTGTTTCTACAGAAGAGCAACTTGCCGATATGCTCACAAAATGAGTGTCTAAAAAGGCCTTTTATGATTCACTTAGCAAGTTGGGCATGGTTGATATGTATGCACCAACTTGAGGGGAAGTGTTGGAGTTAGTGGAAATTAGTGGTTGGAGTTAGTGGAAATTAGTGGAATAGTTGGTGAGAATTAGTGGAAATTAGTAGGTAGAATAGTGCTAGAATTAGCCTATATAATGAAGTGTAATCTGTAAATGAATTATTCAAGCAATAATCTGTTCAATTCAAGTAGGCCAACATCCCCTATTTTCCCCTTCATCAAGAAACAATCCAAACATGTGAAAGAAGGCTAGAGTTACGTTTTATGAAAACACTTAGGTAAGCTGATCACATTTTTAGAACACACAGTGTGGACGGATGGACCCATGAATTGTGTCTATTCGAAAATTATTGGTCCTAGCTATTGCCTAGACAATCATACTCTACAGTTGTCAAAAGAGTTTGAATTGTTATAGCTTAATTGATAGATAGTAACGTCGGCATACGTATGTAAAATTTTATGGAGAAGAATTCATCTTTTAGCCTCTCAAAATGGGGGTACTAACAGATGGGAGCATCTAATACCGGCTATCCACCACCATGACTATTTTGCTATACTAGTACAGACGTGAGACACCATATATACTTCCTATTATGGTTGCTCAGTCCGTAAACATTGTTGGTGCCTTGGTGGTAGTGGCATGCCACCCAAAAAAACACACTATTTGGTTGGTAAAGGTGCTAACATGGCACATGTTAATTGTTACCAATAATTAGATTATGACTTCAGATGTCACATCTTAATTGTTACCAATCATTTTCTCTGCTGCTCTCTTCATTAAAAGTAACCTTAGAATCTCTTTCGGATAAGAACGACTTGTATATCTAAGCAATATAAGAATCAAAAGACATACCACCCTACTAAAACAAAAAGAGAAAGAGCCAACAAATGGTGATAACCCTAGAGGAAATGGAACACCGTTCACAGCTGCTACAGCTGAAAATGCCCAACAACAACCTACATTTACACAAATAAGTTAGAAAAGTATAGAGAAATTTTTTCCTTCAATCAAGGTTTAAAAAGTTCAAACTTTCCTTCAACAAAAAAAGCTCAATAAACGGCAAGTTACTGAGCAGTTTGTTGTGTGGGTCTAAGATGAGATGACATGTAAGATTACGTGTTTTGGTTCTAAACCTTAAGATTATCTAAACGGACAAGATGTTATAGTATGCTGAAAAGAGGCGCGCGAAAACAAACTCTGTGAAAAGGTCGAAGATCGACTTACCACATGCTCCTTGATTTTTCACCGGCGTGACTGCTCCTTGTTCCCTCCAATCGATGCTCTCGAGCACATCATCCTCGATGGACAATTTTTGATTGTTAGACATTGAAGAGGTCAGCATTGTTTCGAATCGTGTCTGGGGTGCGAACATCTCCTCAATCGTCATATCGGAGAACTGGTTCAAGCTTAACTGGAACGCCTTGCTCTGTTGCTTGCTCTCAACATATTCCAGGTTGGCTTGGAATAATGCAAAGCGTTTTCCCTTCTCCTCGTCGTTGGGGTAGTGTCGGTCTTGCTTTGCCATCCATTGCTTAAAAACTTGAGCAATCAATGGCGGATCCAGCCCAGATGAAGATTAAGCCCGGAGAAAAAAAACCAATTTCTATATATATATATATATATATATATATATATATATATATATATAAGTGAAACTTACATAGAGCAATGAGCCACCATTCCACCAAACCCTTTCTTTCTACTTATCTCTATCATTCACTCTTTCTTCTCTAATCTTTCTTCCTGTCTGGACAGATCGGCAAGATCATTGGCAAAGAAAGCTGCCGCATTGAAAAGATTTGTGAAGACTGCAAAGCCACCATCAAGATGGCCGAGAGACGCCGACACCATTGCCGTGCCCGTGAGTATATCCCTCATTCCCTCTGTGACGTCATTCACTCTTGCGACTTGTTGCACCTGGTCGGCTGGTCCCAATCATAAATCAAAGGAGGACTAGAGGACTGGAGGATTTGTCATTGCCGATCACCAAGTAAGATTCCCGAATCTCGAGCTATCTTATATATGTCTCATTCATGAACTTCAGATCCATGTTATGATTGGTGTATTAATGTATTATGTATAGATTATGTTTCAATCTACATGTGTGAGTATAATCTACATATATTTTGTGAAGAAATTTGGCTCTGTTTGGACTTTGGAGAGAGTTGTGCATTTTGTTTTATAGTGTATGAGGAAGAGAATGCAAAGTCATATCAGTATCATCTAAATTTTTTAAATTCTTTAAATTCTTTATTGGTGCTTGTTTATTTGTTTTTTGTGAAATGATGGATTGATGTTGGTTGAACTGGGTATTTGTCTAGTGATTGTACTCTTTTGTATCATTGCTACTGTTGTAGAGCTTAGTACTTAATCATATGTGTAAATGTTTCCTCACTTCTGCCTCTTATGTTGAAAAATGTTGCATTGTTGGATTTATGAAATTTGTAGCTTCCAAATGGGACCATAAGACACAAAATCTTCAAAATTAGAACTTCAGGATGCCAAGCCCCAAGGTTACTTGTGTATTTTGAGTGAAAAATATATAGAGCATCATATACTTGTGTTTGAGTAAGAGTCATACGTACGCCGATCCTTCACCATGTTTCAATCTAGATTAACTTCTTCATATCAATTTTTGTTGCATAGATTCTTCACCATGTTATATAAATTGGTCTAATTAGACAAGAAATGACTTGTGAGCTTGACATTATTCGGCTGATGTATAGGTATCTCGAAATATTTAGTCTTGATATGAGGATGTAGGATATTGAGTCTTGATATCGAACCACACTTCATTGAGGAATACCAACGTAGTAACTTTGTCATATTTCCATTCAGCATGAAGAGATAAGTATTTGGGCAGGTGAAGCCGACACTGCAAGTATAAACCCTATAATATATCTTTGTTAGGATGCGTATGAGAATTAAGAATATAGACTCACTTTATGGCGCAAGGTCTCTCAATAAACGCACTGGAATCGATTACGAGAAAATATTTATTTGTAATGGACCACAATGAGATATTCTCGTAATGGATGTCATTGCACTCCACTACTTTATCAGTTTAGTAGTTTTCCGAAAAACTGATAAACATAGCTTATGAATGTTGAAATAAGATATCTCTATGGGGATCGAAATTAAGAGATATACATGAAAGTCATAGAATATACTTTATCTACCCAATAAATGGTTCTAGACCACATAGTGTTACAAAATAAATTGAAACGTTCACGAAGTAAAATACTTGATTATGAATAGGGATCAGATGTGCTATGTCATTGCGTGTTCAATATAGATTTGCAGTGTCTTTTGATGAACTAAAAAGATGTTGCCATTACAAATCCTAAATCGAGAATGAAAAAGATCATTGAGAAGACACAGCCTCAAAATGGATCTTGAGGACTGTAATATTGATGATTAACCATCAATCGGCTTTAAGCACTCTAAAGGTTAAAAGTGAGGCTTCTATAGCTCCCATGATTAGTCGAAGTCTTTAAAGATAGATCTGTTTTCGTCTAATTGAAAGATGACAAATAAGTGTTGGGAAATGAGATTCCCTATATAAGTGCAAATACACATTATTGCACTTAACACAATATACATTACTCGACCTCTCATTCGTGGTATAGTTTTGCGCCCACACAACAACAATACCTAAAAGTTTAGGCTTATTTAGTCTCTATACAGAAAAGAGAAAACGACATAGTAATGATGAACACTATCTACGTTGTCGCCAAATGTGCTTAAAAGTAAATATGCAAAAGTTATCAAAGCTCCCATGATTAATGTAAAGATCAGGGGGATGTGCATACATCAGGGGGAGTCTAGCACATATATTTTTATCTCAATGTAATAGGTGCGTTGTGCTCTTTTCCCCTTCGACCAAGGTTTTATTTTCACCCATTGGGTTTTGTTACTTGGCAAGTTTTTTAATGAGGCAACACCTTATGCACCATTATATCTTCAACTCGTCACAAGGGGGAGTGTTGAAAGAAAAACACCATTAGTGTGCCTTTGTTAAAGCAAATAAAAAAATAAGTTAATGACGTTTATGATCAACGGATGTAACGGATCAATCACCATTATGTAGTCTTAATTACCATTGTAATTACCATTTACTTCTATTGTAATCATGACCCATATATAAAAGGGATTATCAATGAGATGTAGAACCAATTCCATATTTCCTACAACAAAACCTACTATTTAGATAAGTTATTCTACTATATAGGTATATTAATTAAACCTACTATATATGTAAGTTA
The DNA here is from genome assembly GCF_933775445.1 of Argentina anserina. Taxonomy (NCBI): domain Eukaryota; kingdom Viridiplantae; phylum Streptophyta; class Magnoliopsida; order Rosales; family Rosaceae; genus Argentina; species Argentina anserina. Next base: position 7,058,739 of record NC_065873.1, on the reverse strand, counting down.
TTTATTTCTACCATATATGTATATTATTTAATTAAACCTACTATATAAGATTCTGCCATATAGGTATATTATTTAATCAGTCTTGCTATCTATGTACGTTATTTAATTAGTCGTACTATATAGGCAAGTTTGTTTTTTTAAATAAGTTGCTTTAGGTATGTTATATTTTACTATATTAAATTAGTAAGTTATCTATTTTTACTAGGAAAGTCACATATTTCTACTATATAAGTATGTTATATGATAGAGCGTTAATTAAAATGTCTATAATAAACAATGTAAAACATCATCGTTATTATAAAATAAGCAGAGATCGTTCAGTCCGGGAAATTGAAGGGAACTCTAAACTTTTAGTGTTAACAAATAATGAGGGGTTTTAGATTGATTATTAACTACTAATGAAAATAAATCATAAATTACTATTTACATGATAGATTTCTCTTTAACAAACTTAAACCAAATTTACCATTACACCACATAATTATAAGTTCGAACCTATCATGCATTCTAATTCGACCAATTACATACTTTTTAGACACCAATAAAATTAGAGTCTTAGGGGATCATCTAATCATACAAGATTTCAATTAACATTTAGATTGACTTAGGGCCTAATCTAAATTTGCATGCAATCGAATTCAATAACACATAGAGTAGAAATCAAACAAGATTACATTTAAGCACTAAATCTTTGTTGGAGACATGTTCCATGTATGGCGTCACCGACCATGGTTTCACATGCAAATTTCCAGAATTTTACCACTTTTAATCAACACAAACCGAACCTACTTAGGGCATGATTCGATTTGTGTCAATATGGTTGATGAATCTAGCACTCAAACACAATCTTAGGGACTACATCCAAGCACTAAATTCATATGCACATATCTGAAAATTATCTAAAAGTATGAGAAAGATGATTAGAACATAACAATAGAAATACAAACTCAATAATTATAGGAAACCATCAATTCGACAAAGATCCAAAAATCCAATAAAACAATCTGAAAATTTCGATTCTTAATACAAAACAATAATCTCACACAAACATCATACTACAATCTTTATAGACAAAGTATTGTAAAAAATCAAAAACGAACAAACTCATGAAGAAGAGTTGCGAGAATCACACGTTGTAGGAACCTTGGAGGTGTGTCTTCAATGGTGATTTCAGTGGAGATGGAATTGGTATATGGGGAGAACGACTTCCTATTTTTGTGAAGGATGTTTGAGGTAGTATTTTGGTAGAGTTTTGGTTCTTGAATGCAAATGAGAAGTGATGTTATTTGAGAGGTGAAGCCATGTATATATAGAAGAAAGAGGGAGGGTTTGAACCTGCCTATTTCTTCCTATAATAATGTCATGTTTTATTTACCTAAATCATGCCATGCTTTATTCCCTAAGTCATGCCGTGTTTTATGCCTTTAATGATCATCTTCTATTTAATTGTTGCATGACTTGGCTCCATCTTTTTTTTAAATTATCTCTTCAATCCAATCTGAAAATAAGAAAATAAAATCATAAGTACGAGATAATTAGTTTCGAAACCTAACAAGGATTCCTAGTCAAACTAGGACTCTAGACCAATTATGAGTTTTTAACTCATGTAAGCACAAAAATGCATCAAATACCGCCCAAAACTCTTACTACGACTCAATGACTCAATAGTACAATAATAAGGGCTAAGCAAAGTATAAATTGAGGTAAAAACATGTTAAGAACGTCGCATAAAGTGCTCCTATCATTATCTATTCAAAAGGTAACTCTAATCCTTTGGGTTTTTCTCAATATCTTGTCAAAATGTATATTAGTTTAGAGTCACATAGTTGTATGATTTATTAGTAAACTATAATAGAGATTTGTTTAAAAGATAACGATGTATACCTAAATATTAGACAAAGTAATCTAATAACAAGATATGTACCTTATGATAAGAAACACAAAGTGTAAACATGTTTGTGGAATACATGACTTGTCTTGTATTATTCAAAACTCTTCCTCAACTATCACTCGAAGAAATGACGGAAAGTACCGTATACATAGTCAGCCTCATCATTTATTCAAAGTATATCTCTCCATCTTCATATCAAATTCTCTCAATTTTACAATATTGGAAGGAATATACCTACTAATGAGATCAAAAACTACAAACTTTTGTTTCCAATGAAATAGTTTTGTAATGACTATATATATGCTCAAGTCACCAAATTAAGATAAATTAATGGATGCAATTGATTGAAATATAGTTAATAAGATTTAAGTTTAGTTAACAATTTCAAATTCAAATAAATAGATGCTAAAGGGCAAATTAGACTTGGTAAAAATATTAATTACAAACATATATTTTATATGGAAGGTTTAAAATATAAATTGGGTGTAAATTAAAGGTGTGAGTTTATTTTAAAATGGATCTCCTAAATTGGGGTTTTCTTTAATTTTCTCGAGCTTTAAACTAATATGCTAATATGATGTTGACATCGGAGTAAAACCAATGAATCCGACTAGCTAGGTGTATTTGAAACTGATCTTTGTGATATTCAGAAACCTCTTTAAATTAACTGATAATGTCATTGCCCGAAACTCAAGATCCTAATTTAAAATAATAATAATAATAATTACATAGAATTATGTTATCATCAATGGGTGCGTACGAACGTTTGTGCATGTTCTATAACATTCCCTTATTTCCGTCATTGAATTCCATGCCAAGTGCCATTGTGCCAACAAGGCATCTTTGTAGTTCGCTGCAGAAAATGATGCCATTGCCTTGAGGTTTCTCCCAAATTTCAACGGAAAAACAAAAACTTAAAGTAGAATTGCAGGGTGAAGGGGCCTGAATGTGGGAACTCAAGCATAGAACTGGTATAGCTAGTTTGCATAAATGATTAATTAGATAGTGAGATCAGCTTTCTTTATCTTTCTGGATAATCTTGGTTCTCAACTAAAATTTAGATGATGAAGCTGCTTTGAGCTTGTACTTTGAAAAAGAAAGAAAAAGCGTGCTGCTTTATAACATAATAAGGATGTAACAGTTAAATCAGCGTTTAGCAGAGCTTCCTCACACACAGCCTTATAATGTTCCTTTAAGTGGCCATGTTTAGGTTGCCTGATCAAGCCATCATACCACTGATGGCAGCCAAGAGTTAGAAGACTACAAAGTACAAACTTAAAAGTACTTGCATTTTAAGGCATACATATTACGAAAATTTTTCATTAAATATAACATTTCAAATTCAATGCCATTACGAGTTCAATGTTCTCACTGTAATCGTCAATGGGTGCGTCATAGTCATAAGTCATACATGGTAGTAATAAACGGGGCTGCCGCAGATTTTCCAAAATTTGTTCCACCATGGTACTGCATCAACAAATACCAGTATATAAAATAGTAAGTTACCACATAAATATAAGAAGATTCAAGAGTAAGAAGTCTAGCTAGACCCTAAACTTTGCCACACATTATTGTACAAGGCTATAATTTAGAATAGAACAACACATAAATGACGTAATGGAGCTTAGATTTTCAGTGACAAGTACTGGGTTAAACAAAATAACTCACCAAGTAATAAATTCTGAAGGAGCCTCCGTTTTGAATAAATCGAGCAACTCTAAATGCCAAATCTTCAACAGGACGCTATAAATTGAACAGTCTAAAGTAATAATTTATGAAGGAGCCTCCGTTTTATTTGACCCGAGCAACTCCAAATACCAAATCTTCAACAGGTCGCTAATAAAATGGACGGCCAAATTCTGTAGACCTTTAAGGTCACTGAAGTTTGTAAATATCCAATGCAGGGTTTTGAGAGCAAAAGATATATGTAAAACTCTCCCGCCAGTCCAAGCCTCAGTCCAAAGTGAGGGTTTGCATGGTTTGGTTGAAGATCGCAACAGAAACCAGGTGTTTATCTGTGAACAAGAAAATGCAAATGTTTAATCTGTCATCCCATTTCAGCAAAAAAAAAAAAAAAAAAAAAAAAACTACTTCCACATCTGCCAATCTTTCAATTTTTAATTTAAGCAACTGGTAGGGATAACAGAGTTACCATTCATGGTGTGTATAAAACTCCTAACAGATAGTGAAACAGATAAAGATGGTGATTTAATGTCATTAAGTGTGGATGCATATTGGTGTTGACACAAATTTAATGGGCATGTAAGTATGTTCAAATGCTCACCAGTGGGTCTGGGCCTCTGGCATCCATTTGCTTGCACATGACCCATGGAACACCAGTACCAGTTCCAACAGCCATCTCTGCAGCCCCAGCAACCTTTACCCCTTGCACTAACACGAACTGCTACCTTAACATCCTATGCTTGAGTTCTCTTTCCAGCTATTTTCATGATCCAAAAAGAGTTTAATCAGATATTTCCGGAATTCCCTTATTCTGTGTTCTGTGATCTTTCCTTCAAGCTGAAGAACAAATTATAGCAATATGTTAGTAGATGTTATATATAAGCTTGATCTGTTTCCAAAATCTTATCACAGGTGCTTACGACTTGAAGTTCTTCCGCGGACATATATCGCCATTCTCTAATTTAAAGTCGATATTTTGATTGATCATCCAGGTTAACATTCTTATTTCGTCTTCATGAAGAGGCACTTCTGTCCAGTCTTCCTTGTTGCCCCTCCTCTTCTCTTCTGTTCCTCTCAATAGTGCTTCTTCAGCTCCTTTTTGGGTTAAAAGCAACCATTGTTGTATCAATTTTGTGCTGTGCTTCAAACAATACACCATTAGTACATTACACATTAATCTACATGCACATTTACTTCTATTAAAACAATGAATGCAATGTCTTCTCACCATTTTCTTGGCAGTCTCATAGCATGGATCAAAATGCAGTTTTGATCTCTTCCTGAAGGGGTTGTAATGTATCCACCTCTTCTCATTTTTATGTCGAACAAGAGGACTGAAGTGGAACTTTGCCACGACTGGAAAAAATACATAATCACTTTTTGCCAAACTCCTCAGTATCGGATCTAAGACTAATGAATTAAATCCCCCTTCATTAAGAATTTCATCTTGCACTTGATCTTTCTTTTCTTTCTTCTGTGCATCTTCCAATCGCACATAATTCTGTAAACAGTGAATTTGTTGAGCATTATATTGTGTCAACATTTAGCTCTCATTTTCTGCAAGTTCTGCACTTACACAGGCACCCAGCACAGAGTTGATATGTAAGTTGATGTTTTGACCCTATTTAGGTCTTGCTGTTCTTTCAGTAGCTCCATGAATGCATCAATCACCTGGGATGAGTGAGTTGAAATACAAGCAGTCAAATATCTTTCAATCAAACAAAAAAAAAGGCCTCCCAGGGATAGCAATATGGACAACCCAAGTCACCAACAAGAAGAGATGGAAGTCAATTACTAATTACAAGTTAAAAAGAATGATGGAGCAAAAATTGAAGTAGTCACTTAGCTTGTATTCAGAAATCCCAATTGCCAGCAGAATCCTTCTTGAACGAGGATGCCCATTGGCTATTGTGCCGTCTTCGAATTTAAACCCATTCTGGACTTGAACTCAAGCAATTAAACAAGATATGAGGCTCGGTCCATTTGACTCTCGTCAAATCTTCTGCAGAGTTCCTCCTTGGCATTTCATCGAACGGATGATGGGCGCCTAGCTGCTCCTTTGCAAATGAAAACAGAACAGCAATTTCAATGTCACAGGGGTTTCTCATTTGCTCTTTGATCGCATCACTATGGAATCTCTTTTTCGATTATATGATTTGTATTGACTCTCCTGAACAGCTTCATGCCCCAAAGAGAAAAAAAAAATTTACCCGAACGAAAAAAGGAGTTGGAAACAAAAATGTAAGAGCTAGCACATGTGAATCGTACTTATATGGATAAAACCATACACAACTGACACAAGAGATACAACTGACACTATTAAACCCACTGAACCAAAAGCCATAAACACACACACCAACCAGGCAACCAACCCTGAACAACAAACGTAAATACCCTATCTTAATTATTGAAATCAATTTATATTTTTTTATATAATTTCTTTTAATTTAAACCGTTTATACCGAATGAATGTGAAAATGCAGCCCGTTTTTACCGGGACAAATATCTCAACACCCAAACTAGAGTCGACAAAACCTTAGTTCCCTTTCCGCCGACAGAAAATTCTGGGTGCTCTCCAACCCCTACGGAAGTGTCTGCTGTCTCCAAACCCAAAGGTACATTGTGTCTCTCCCTTTGGTTCTGATTACATGTTCCTTCCTCATACATGTTTGCTTTGAAATTCCTCAAATTTCAAGGAATGCTTCGTAATTTAAAAGTGATTATGTCATACGGATTAGACGATAAGTTCTTCTGAGTAATTCCTTTGCAGTAGTATTTCTCTCTGTAAATCGATTTTAAAACTGTAACATTTGTTTATGGTTAAGTTGTTCAGTGGAGATTGTTATGCAGATGAGACTGATCTGCTCAATTTATATTAACACAGATAGCACGCATGTATTGATTAGGGCAACGTTGAATTACAGATTTACAGGGTTTGGTTCCGTATTGCTGGTTGTTAATTTGGGCATTGGGTTTTATGGAGTAGTTCATCTACACTTTGGAACAAGATTCAACCCTTTTACATATGAATATCAGTACCTTATATCAATTTGGGTTGTGTTAGAAGTAATAGCAGAGCCAACAAAACTACAACTGTCAGTGATATTGTGATACTGTGTTCTGATTCCTTTCATATATATATTATTATGCAGATCAGAAAATGAAACCCAAACAGAGAGTGCGCAAAGACTATTTTCAAATTCGTTGCAACATGTCGCTAATGTCGAAAACAATGAAACTGCTCAAGGACTGTCACTTGGATTTGCTTAAGGGAACTCCATTTTGGCCCTTATTGGAAGCATTTCGCTACAACGCTGTTTTAAGATCAGAAGCCAAGGATTATCGGGCTGCTGTACTTTATATGCTCCGAGCCTTCAACCCAGAGACCATGAGCTTTCACTTTGGTACGAGGGCTGCATCCATCACTAAGGAACATATCGTTCAAATCCTTGGACTGCCAGAGCAGGGCAAACCAGTAGAGTTTACAATGAAGAAATCAAACCGGCCCGGTTTTGCTGCGAGACATTTCAAGGGAACAAAAAAGATTACTCACACAATGCTTCAAGGGCTGCTAGTAAAATTAGTTAATGAGAAAGACCAAACTGATATAGAAGATGTTGTTCGTCTCACACTAATGGATTTGTTCGGGACATTTCTGTTTGCCCGATCAAGTATCGGACTCCATCTAGTGAAATATTGTGATGAGTTTGGCCAACTTTCAAGATATTCTTGGGCAGAAGCAGTGGAAAAATTCCTAAACAACTCCTTGAAATACCAGAGCAAATTTGAAGTTGAGGGATGTGTGCCTCTCATCCTAGTAAGTGCCATACAGTTTTATACGATCATTATCATTTGGACTTTTTCTTGGGTTGTCATTATGACATTTCTACTTTGTTTTCGTACATTTACAGTTTTGGTTTTGTGAGCAAACAAATATCATTAAACCAATCACTGGGAGGGAGGTAAGTGAGGTGCACAAACCATCCCTAATCAAATGGAGCCTTCCAGAGCTGAATAACAAATTGCAACAGACAACCATTTCCGAAATAGAGGTAAAAAAATGAACATCAACGGTGTCTGTTAATTGTAGAGACATAAAACTTTATGTATTGTTATATTCTGGTGGATACTAGTATCTAATTCTTTGGCTCATAAAATTGTGCAGTGTTTGTTCAGACACCAAAGTGGGGTTGAAGTAGAAACAAAATATGGAAATGAAAATCAAGAGCAAGGAAACGTGAAAGGGAAAGAAGAAGAACAAGATGAGGTAATAAGAAATTATAGAATCACTAAATCAGATTTTTATGTACAATTTTGGTTTGTCAATTGGACTCATCCTTTACCTTTGAATCACTAAATCAGATTTGTATGTACAATTAGACTCAACATGAAAATAGGATCTTTAGTCGGTTCATATTACTTGCTACTTTCATATACTACAAGCATTTGAGATTTGACTGAATGTCACTGAAACTGTTATTGTGCCTAATGTAATATGCCAGCTAAAGAAGTACAAGAAGGGAAAAGGAAGAGCATCCAACCAACAATTGCAAAAACAAATAGAGGAAAGAAAAAAGATCCAAACCAACTGCAAATTATCAAACGTGGCAAACAATTTAGAAGAAATTAGAGTAGAAATGATTGATAACATCGAGTTGATGGAACATGATCCGTTAAATCCTCAAAGGTTCTACACTCTAGTTCCTTTGAGTCAAAGGGATGAAAATGAGGGAACTCAAATTGGGCATCAAACAAGGTCTCCTACCAAAGACACTGGAGTAAGAGTTACAGATCCCGATCTTGTGCTTGATGTAATGCTCAAAAAGAGAAAAGCAAAGAAGCAATATGCTGCCTCTGATCCAATTCACGTCATACCTTCACGGGAATCACATGATTCTGCCGGCAGGAGAGATGAACCGATAAAAATCGATGATGATTTGGTTTCAGAAGAACAGAAGAGTACTACGAGTGTGAAGAGACCAAGGAAAGAGTACTTCCTTTTTGAAAGGTGTGAGGTATTCAAGTTAATGGATGTTGAATATCAAAAAAAGGTGAAGGCATTCTGGAATATGTCCAACTCCAGGTAAGTGATTAAAAAATTTGAAGTGTTTTTGTTTCAGTTATATATTATTGATTGATTTTTCGTGTTATCTGAGGTGGAATACTTGCTGCACTGGGACAGAAAATTGCTGTAACCATTTTATATTTCCAATGTCAATAGGGATATATTCTGGAATGGGAAAAATTCGAGTGTCTATCGGGAAGATGTCAAAAAAATTATACAAGATACTGCAATTTCAAGCGGGGTACGAATTACTTTTCTATTTCCAAGAACTATATTGCTTTTGTTGATTGAAAAATATATGACTGCTTGTATTTCAACACCCTCATCCCAGGTGATTGATGCATTCATGGAGCTACTGAAACAACAGCAAGACCAAAATAGGGTCAAAACATCAACTTACATATCAACTCTGTGCTGGGTAAGTGCAACACTTGCAGAAAATGAGAGCCAAAAAGTTGACACAATATAATGCTCAACAAATTCACTGTTTACAGAATTATGTGCGATTGGAAGATGCACAGAAGAAAGAAAAGAAAGATCAAGTGCAAGATGAAATTCTTAATGAAGGGGGATTTAATTCATTAGTCTTAGATCCGATACTGAGGAGTTTGGCAAAAAGTGATTATGTATTTTTTCCAGTCGTGGCAAAGTTCCACTTCAGTCTTCTTGTTCTACATAAAAATGAGAAGAGGTGGATACATTACAACCCCTTCAGGAAGAGATCAAAACTGCATTTTGATCCATGCTATGAGACTGCCAAGAAAATGGTGAGAAGACATTGCATTCATTGTTTTAATAGAAGTAAATGTGCATGTAGATTAATGTGTAATGTACTAATGGTGTATTGTTTGAATCACAGCACAAACTGATACAACAATGGTTGCTTTTAACCCAAAAAGGAGCTGAAGAAGCACTGTTGAGAGGAACAAAAGAGAAGAGGAGGGGCAACAAGGAAGACTGGACAGAAGTGCCTCTCCATGAAGACGAAATAAGAACGTTAACCTGGATGATCAATCAATATATCGACTTTAAATTAGAGAATGACGATATATGTCCGCAGCAGAACTTCAAGTCGTAAGCACCCGTGATAAGATTTTGGAAATAGATAAAGCTGATATATAACATCTATTAACATCTTTCTTTAATTTGTAGGTTGGATTGTGGCATATTTGTAATGTACTACATGAATCAAATCTCTAAAGGTCTTCAGCTTGAAGGAAAGATCACAGAACACAGAATGTGGGAATTCCGGAAACATCTGATTAAACTCTTTTTGGATCATGAAAATAGCTGGAAAGAGAACTCAAGCATAGGATGTTAAAGTAGCAGTTCATGTTAATGCATGGGTAAAGGTTGCTGGGGCAGCAGAGATGGCTGTTGGAATTGGTACTGGTGTTCCATGGGTCATGTGCAAATGGATGCCCCAGATCCACTGGTGAGCATACTAACATACATACCCATAAAATTTGTGTCAACACCAATATGCACCCACACTTAATGACATATTAATACACCATCTTTATCTGTTGCACCATCTGTTTGGAGTTTTATACACACCATGAATGGTAACTCTACTAATTTTATCCCCTACCAGTTGCTTAAATTACAAAATGGAAGATTATATGTGGAAGTAGTTAAAGTTTTTATTTATTTGTTTATATTTTGCTGTAAAGGAAAGATATATTAAACATTTACATTTTCTTGTTCACAGATAAGCAACTGCAATTGTTTCTATTGCGATCCCCAAACAAACCATGCAAACCTTCACTTTGGACTGAGGCTAGGACTGGCCGGAGAGTTTTACATATATATTTTGCTCTCAAAACCCTGCATTGGATATTTACAAACTTCAGTGACCTTAAAGGTTTACAGAATGTGGCCGTCCATTTTATTAGCGACCTGTTGAAGATTTGGTATTTGGAGTTGCTCGGGTCAAATATAACGGAGGCTCCTTCATAAATTATTACTTTAGACCGTCCAATTTATAAGCAGCCTGTTGAAGATTTGGCATTTAGAGTTGCTTGATTTATTCAAAACGGAGGCTCCTTCAGAATTTATTACTTGGTGAGTTAATTTGTTTAACCCGGTACTTGTCACTAAAAATCTCAGCTCCAAAACGTCATTTACGTTTTGTTCTATTCTGAAAGTATAGCCTAGTCCTTCAATACTTGTACAATATTTTGGTAATCAAATGAAGCAATCTGTGTGGCAAAGTAAATTTTGGGTCTAGCTAGACTTCTTAGTCCTTACTCTTGAATCTTCTTATATTTATGTGGTACCTTCCTATGAGCTAAACTGGTATTTGTGCTGCAGTACCATGGTGGAACAAACTTTGGAAAATCTGCGGCAGCTCCGTTTATTGCTACCAGTTATGACTTATGACTGACGCACCTATTGACGATTGCAGTGAGAACATTGAACTAACGGCATTGAATTTGAAATGTTATAGTAAATTTCTTCTTTAATGAGATTTTTCTTAATATGTATATCTTAAAATGCAAGTACCTCTAAGTTTGTAGTCTTCTAACTCTTGGCTGTCATCAGTGGATGATAGGCGTGATCAGGCAATCTAAACATGGCCACTTAAATGAACATTATAAGGCTGTGTTAAGTTATGTGAGGAACCTCGGCTAAGAGCTGATTCAACTGTTACAAACTTCTTTTTTTTGAAAGTTTTTATGTTATAAAGCAACACTCTTTATTTTTCTTTCTTTTTCAAAGTACAAGCTCAAAGCAGCTTCATCATCTAAATATTAGTCGAGAACCAAGATTATCCAGAAAGATAAAGAAAGCTATCAGAAGGTTAAAGGAACTCTAAGTTGAACAGTTTCTATTATGAGGAGGCTATGTTGAACAGTTCATACCATACTATTTGCAAATTTTGAATGTAGAATATCTTAAATTATGCAAGTAATATATGAGTATACTATCTTATCACTCTAGGCATGGAATGGTGATGATTTGCGTGTACAAGAAAACGAGCACCAGATTGCTTTGTGCTAATTACAACGATACAATACGAGGTGCATTCATGAAAATAATTAGTACTGAATTTATGGATCCTTAAAAAAAAAAAGCCTTAGAATGTACTTGTAGACAAAGAATTGATTTGTAACAAAGAAGCACTAACAGCGAAACTGTGAAAACACCAGATGCCTAACTGTCTAAGGACGCCATACACATTGATCAGGGATAGGGGAAGCAGAATAGTCAAGAGTTTGGCAACAGCAACTTCATTATAGATATGAGCACGCCTAACTCCCAATGTCCTTAGGAGTAGCAGCATGGTCCCAAGAGACCTAAGAGTTGGGTAACAGAGTCCAACGTAGATAAAGTACCCGTACATTTTCTCGGATATTTAGAGCACGAATGCACGAGGATATTTGATTTCACCCCACAAAAAAGACATTTTAGGTGATAATAGCCGCATTTAATTGAAAATTGTTTAAATCTAACACCATTTAAGTTATTTAAGTGTTATTTAAATCACAATATTGTGAGACAATAATCTTTCCTATAGTTTCACTAGTCGCTTAAACCACTAAACATTAATAATAAAGATGTTTAATCATTTAAAGATTTTTTGTACTGTCCGTCTCTAAATTTTGCACTTAGGGTATTTTCGTCAATTGTTTTGTCAAATAGGCTTCACTTACAGAGACGAATTCTTTTTCCGTCTAGTAAAATTTTTTGTCTTGACATAACTCTTGTTTTCCACTGTTGAGTATGCTTAGTAAAAGGAAGAAGAAAATATACTATAGTCTTGAGAAAGTAAATATACCTTTCACCCTTGTGGCTGCAACTGCAAATTGCTTCAAACAGCAGCAGCCACCTAATTTTTAACCTTTCTAACAATTTCAACCCAACTAATAACCATCTATGGTAAACTTGAACCTAACACACACCTACTGCATTGAATTGCTGGGACTCATCATTCTTTATATCCCCATCAAATCGAACCCACTGGTTTGCAACCCTTTGGCCTTTGCGATATATCCCACACTCACTCTTCTACTCTCTTCCCACCTCACTCAGAAAAGCCCCATGACGACGTCGTTTCATTCGACCCAGACCCCGGCTTCTTCATGGGCTTTGCTCCCATGGAAAACCCGCATCTCGTTAACGATTCTGTCAAAGTTAACGGACGCCACTCGCCGTTCTAACGGCTCCGTCAACCGCCGTCTCATAAGCTTCTTCGACTTCCGCTCCTCCCCCACCCCCTCCGCTCCCTACAAAGGCGTCACCACCACTGACGTCACCGTCGACGCCTCCCGCAACCTCTGGTTCCGCCTCTTCGTCCCTTCCTCTGCGACGTCGTCTTCTTCTTCATTGCCCGTCGTCGTTTTCTTCCACGGCGGCGGATTCAGCTTCCTCAGCCCCGACACCTTCGCCTACGACGCCGTCTGCCGCAAATTCGCCCGCCGCATCCCCGCCGTCGTAGTCTCCGTCAACTACCGCCTCTCGCCGGAGCACCGCCACCCATGCCAGTACGACGACGGCCTCGACGTCCTCCGATTCCTCGACACAACCCCCGGCGCTCTCCCCGCCGTCGCCGACCTCTCCCGCTGCTTCCTCGCCGGAGACAGCGCTGGCGGCAACATCGCGCACCACGTGGCGGTGCGGGCCAGCCGCGACCGGCTCCAGCTCGTGAAGCTCGTTGGGCTAATCTCGATCCAGCCGTTCTTCGGCGGCGAGGAGAGAACGGAGTCGGAGATTCGACTGGAGGGCGCGCCGCTGGTGTCGATGGAGAGGACGGATTGGGCCTGGGAGGCGTTTTTACCGGCCGGGTCGACCCGGGACCATGAGGCGGCGAATGTGGTCGGGCCGAACGCGGTGGATATATCGGGTGTGGAGTACCCGAGTACAGTGGTGTTTGTTGGAGGGTTTGATCCGCTGCGGGACTGGCAGATGAGGTACTGTGAGTGGCTGAGGAAGTCAGGCAAGGAGGCGAAGCTCGTTGAGTATCCGACTATGGTTCACGCGTTCTATATGTTCCCGGAGTTGCCGGAATCGAACCAGATCATCTCGGAGGTCAAGGATTTCGTGGGCTCTAGAATTTGAATCTATTAGAGGACAGCTGTTGCTGTGTGATTGGCTAAGATAAGTTGGTTCAAGTGTTTAACTGCTACCTCTACGTTAGTTGTCTTTCACAAACGAAGCGAGTGACTGTGAATCCATGCGTTGTACTTTTGTAGAAAATTTTAAGGCCTCCCGAGGGATTATGATGTAGTCCTCCCATCAAATAATATTATGACACCTACTTTCTAATGAATCAATGAAAACTCAGTTATATGCATGTTTAATGGAAAATACATTTTGGGTTCTGCGTTCATATTCATCTTCTTGCCTGGGTTTGGTGCCTGAGCTTTGAGCATTATTCTTAGATATACAACGATGAAATGGGGAGGTGAAACATACTGTGATAGACTTGTTAGACTTATGAGCAAGGACTCCATCCTTTCAAGGTTTCATGGGACATGGTTCATAATCATGCAACCATAATTTGACACGGGGATTTCTACAAACCTCTCTTCTCTTTGTATCGATGGCACTACAGATCTCCTCATCTTCTCTAACACAATTCTTATTTTATCCCATTGTTCTTTCACCAGAAACTTCTACGTGAGCAAATAAAATTGGGATTGGAATTGGAATGGCTTCATTTGCAAAAAAAAAAAAACAAAAGGGAATTGCACCCTGGCAGTTTGGCTCCTTCAATCAATTGATTCGTGGAACTCCAGTAATCAAATTATCAGGGAACATCCATATTTTGCACTCGATCTTCGGGATATTTGTAAATTGCACAGTTTATTATATTCGTACCTCAAAAAATGGTAATTAGATCTCCTTACTCAGTGATCTCCATTTTACTTTTACATATACCTAAAATTCTATTTAAACCTCCATAATTTTTCTAAAATGTCCATCAATAAATTTGATACATCAAATCAGGCTACAATCAATTAATTTATTTCCTACTATATTTCAAATTTATTTATTATATACAACTCGAAAAATGTATAATAATCATACAAACTATCTTAATTATCAAATTAATGCACTTCCACTCGTTTTCTAAATTCATAATAAAATTGATAAACTATTTTTTTCCATTTATTGATATATATTACACACACACACACACACACACACACACACATATATGCAACTCACCAATAATTAATATCAACGTATATGAAATATTTTAATCTCTAGTTTTATTCTTTGGCTCAAATCAAAGTTTATGAGAAATTTTAGATAGTTAAATAGTTTATACATTAAATCATCTACATTCAATTTGATGTTAATCATCTACATTCAATTTGATGTTAATCATCTACATTTAATTTTTTTACTTATGATGTTTATCTAAAAAGAAGGTAATCAATTAAATCATTTTATGCAATTTGATATCCGATTTTGAGATTTTCTAGCAATAAATATAAATGATAATATCTACATTTTTAATTTAAAATAGATAAATTAAGAATTATTTTCTGATAATTTCATATGCATTGACTAAGTCAAAACTATCTAAGAAAAATATGGAGATATAAATGTCATTTTGAGAGGTATGAATAGAAACTTCCATAGCATATTTATCGAGTTCCATTGTTGGACGTGATTGCATCACCAATATCTTATTAATTCGAGAGAAGTTTTAAATACACCCATAAACTCTTGATACATACCCTTATCATTCAATAATTTAAATAACATTTTGCATGTATGTTGAATGAGCAAAATAGGTGCATGTAATAATTCAGATAATTAAAAACAAATTAAATTATCAAAATTAAGAATTTATTCTTAGAAACAATTAAAATAAGAAAATATACAAGGAAATTTAAATTAGTATATATTTTGATAGAAAATTAAGTAGGAGATTCAAACAATCAATTCATTTCTTAATTTTCACCGAAAAATATCATTTCTATTTTTAGAGTCTCAAACAAGGTAATTTATGAAAAAGAATTATGATTTTTTATCCTTCATTAAATTTCATCTTCATACATTCTTAACAAATAAATGTTCAACTTCTTCAAACAATCAATTCATCCACTTCTCTTATATATATATATATATATAAATATTCGTCATGTTGTTTATCTTTTTTATGGTTAAAGAATTTGAAAAAAAACAATTACAATCTATAATGATTCGTAAGAACAAACAAGAATCGATATAGATATCTATATGATGTTAATATACTAATCACTGTAAAAAGTAGTCTTGTATATCCAAATAATGACGTATTTTGTGATTTTTTTATTTCAAGGGTATTTTAAGTTTTTTATGTGGTGTATTTAGTAAAAATATTGGATTGAATTGAAATAGGTGATGTATTAAGTATTAGTGTGTATTACGAGATTTGGGGTGTGTATTTAAAATCTCTCTTAATTCGAGGAGGTGTATATACAAATAATAAGATAGATACATAATTGGATAAGGTTTCTAACAGACATATGGAATTATGGATAGATGAAGAACGAACCAAAAGGCAAGAGTCCATAAATAATCAGAGAAATTTTTCAGTCCTCCCGGAGAACCACGTCATCGTACCTAATGGTCCTCCCTCACCAATAAAAAGTTTACAAGTGGCATTCTCCCTAAAATACTGATTACTTGGATTAATCTACTGATTTTATTGATTAATCTAATATTTTAATATGTTATTTATTAATAAAATAAAATTTAATCAACCTCCGTTCCTCTCCGTCGTCTCACCTGCCATCACCACCCACCTTCACAGTACAGAGGAATTGAATATGAACTTAACCCTAAACCCACCTCCACAGTACAAAGTAATATCACAAAGAAATTAAAGTTATCAAGTTCTTGGCAAATTATATGACCCTCTACAAAATCCAATTGCGTAACCACTTTTTCTCTCACGTTTCAACATCAGATCTAAAAGACTTGCTAAGACAAATCCTTTGATTCCTTAAAACCACAATCAGTAATCAGTATTTTGGGAGAATGCCACGTGTCAACTTTTTATTGGTGAATGCGGACCATTAGTACGATGACGTGGTTATCTGAGATGACAAAAATTTCTCAAATAACCACCTACATAGAATTAGTTTTTCATTGATTCATTAGAAACTAGGTGTCATAATATTATTGGATGGGAGGACCATACATAATACCGTATGGTCTTTCAAGAGAACGAAAAATTTATCCACGCGGTGAAAGAAAAAAATATTATTTAAATATAAGTAACAAATCAAAATAAAATAAAATAAAATACACCAATAATATTAAAACGTACGTCACATAGACTATGTATCATAGAAGAAATATGTGTCACCATCTTACGACTCAAAATTTTTGCAAGATAAGAGGTAAAACAACCACGGTGAATTAGAGATGAAGGAAAAAAGTCAGTTTCAGTTAGTATTATGGTTACGAAACAAATTTTCTTTAATATCTTTTCAGAAAAACGTTTCGGTGAAGAAATTATCATTTTAATTGTCTTGATATCTGATGTAGTGAAACTTATAACGTTAATTAATTATTATTTTATGTGGTTTGACTTCATGTGTTATTTTTATATGTTTAGCTTTGTGTAATGTGGATACATAAATCTAATGAAATGTTTTTTTAAGTAGGGCCAAACGGCAACCCTAGGTAATAACCATTAATGAAATCATAAAATACAAAGAGGAACATAGAACCTGAACCACAAAATACAACCACTCAAAAAAGAAAACCCTGAGATTACAGCATAATTCTCAACTAAACTACTGATGCATTCTAACAAACACCAATTAGCAAAGAGCGTAGCATTGACAACTCCATTTACTTCACAATTTTGGCAACATACCAAGAAAATAATGCTCACTCGGAGCCATAAATTTCTACTACGAACAATTTTCTCACTATGTTTCCACCGAACCAACCATCCGGTGACCTTAGATTTCATCCTGCAACTGAGCGACAACAACCAATTGGCAATGCCCGGTACTTACTACCATCCTAGAGCAGACACTGCACTCAAAGTGCTAAACCCGAGACTACACTTAACCGTACTTCTTAAGAAATTGAAACCAACTAAAACAAGGAAATAATGTTGTCTGCTGACCCAAACCATGAAATTTTGGAAAAGATCCAAGCTCAATTTATTTAAACACAGATCCCAGCCGTTGCAAGCCAGCATTTGCATCAGGATGATCCACGTAATGTGGCCGCCACCCCAACCCTCACGATCTAAATGAACCAAAACTTTAAACTAGGGTTGTATTCAGGTTTTAATTAATTATTTTTAGATGGACTTGAGATCCAATCCATTTTAATTATTCAGTTCGGGTTTTGTGTTTTTCAAGATAGGACCCAAGCGGATTTGGGTCCAAAATGAATCGGTTCGGTTCTCGATTCCAAAGTGAATACGTAACCCTATAATCTCCGTAATACATTCAAGCATTTGATGCAATATATAATTATATAACTCTATCAATAAGCAAGAGAAATCAAACAAATTACAAACTATCTCACAATATAATATATAAAGTCTTAGACATTTAAACCAACATTCAATTTTAAAGTAAACACAAAATGATAATCCCCAATAAAATTCTTAGTTCTTTCATTTAAAGCCTCTCGCATGGAATCAAAGGAACTAGGAGATTTCTGAAAGTGGAATGACAAATTTGATTCTAAATAACCCATCACAAAAATTACCCTAATAATCTAACGGTTCATATTATTCTAGTATAGGTATAATAGTAATCGGTTCCTATAATTTTTGTGGAATAAGATCCGACCCGTATCCAAATTTTCTTAATCGGTTCGGGTTCTAAATAAAAAACATTTATTTTTTAAAAAACCCGACCTGACCAGCCTTATTTGGCTCAGATAAGATAAAATCTGTTCTGTTTGGACTCGATCCACATGCACAACCCTACTTAAAACTCCATGTACTAACCAACATGGATTTATTTTTAGCAAATAGGAAAAAGAAAAAATAATTATTAAAAGAAGAGATCATAAAAAGGTCAAATTAGAGTGTCTTAATTACCATGGACTTAAAACAATTAGCATTTTATGACTTAAAAGTTTCAACAATCACAAAAGTGAGTTCTAGTAAATTCTAGAATCCATTAAAAGCTATGACACATAGCTATTGAATATGCAAAGAATAGAGAGGTTCATGAACAATCACAAAATTTCATATTACATCTCATGAAGAAGTACGTATAGGCTAAAAAACTCACAGGTTGTTATGCACTTTAAACTAACTAAAAATGTATGTCATAATCAATCAATCCAAATCTCACATGTTCATATCAAATCCACATTATCAATGAAACTTACAATTCAATTCTTATGGAATGAAAAACCAACATCTATGTATTTAGAAACATAATCATCCTAGACTTTAGGGGCATCCTAAGACTCAATTGACTCAAATAAAGCAAACAATTTTTTTGTTAACTCTTTTTTTTTAACAGAAACAAACAAACACAAAACAGATTTGTAAACCTACCCCATACTTAGAAAATTACATTGTCCTCAATATAAGCTCAAAAGTAAGAATGTAATTCACAAGCATAGAATAAGATCACATATCAATAAATATACAATTCAACTATAAGAGTGAATGGATTAGAAAATTCAAACTCCCGTAGACGACTTCTCCACAGATATGGTTGAAATGGGTTGCCTCCCATGCAACGCTTGAGTTTTATAGTCTCTCAGCCTAGAGTCTCTCATGTTCATTCTCCTTTAAGCGCATCTCTCACAATTGTCTCCTCATACGTGTGCTCCTCAAATGGCTCATAGTAGGGCTTAAGTCGATGCTCATTCACCTTGAATGTCTTCCATGTTGTATCACTTTGAATCTCAATTGGACCATGAGCAAACACGTTAGTAACAACAAATAGGCAAATCCAACGCGAACGAAGTTTCCCTGTAAACAACATAAGCCTCGAATGGAATAACAGAACTTTTTGGCCCACTTGGAATTTCTTTCCTCTAATCATTTATTATTATTATTATTATTTTCTTTTTTTCTTCATTATTTTTTTTATTTTTTTTATTTTTTATATTTTCTTTTTATTTTTTTATTGTTACGAAATCTACAAGTGTAAAGTATTACTAAGTCTAATTTATTTTATTCAAACATTTAAGGTATGTGGAGCAGAGGAGCTAACTGTGCAATGGATGGAAACAGCCCCAGGTAAGGGTCTTGCTTTATCCGATATACCTTAAAAGTTAGAATATCATTTTCTTTTGAAAAATATATACATCTATTTATACAAAGTTATTTTCTAAGTTATAAAGCGAGGTGGACGTGCGGCCTAAGTATGTCGTCTAGACACAAACTCATTCCTTTGTTTCAGAACGCTGGATAGCTAGAATCAGAAATAGTCACAAGGTATGACTCATTTGTTAGACACCACGGGGGCCATATCCTCGAAAAGATGCTTTCACAATCGACTCCATCACTGAGATGTATGTCTGTCTATGAGCCTCTGAGATCTAATTTTGTAAACTTTAAACCAGGGTAATGAAAATAGCATGCCCCTTACTTAGCTCGGAATAACTTTGTGTGTTAGACTGCCCCTAAAATGTTAATAAAAGCCGCTCTTAACTCCAATAAAAATAACATGCTAATATTAACAAAATAGACTTTACCTATTCCGTTCACTTTATAACATACAATAAACTAAGCATAAATAAACATTTTAGCTTCCATAAAAATTTATCTAAGTGTAACAAGTATCCTATATGCATACTATAACAAAATTAAAACATTTATCACAAAAATATAGAATAAAACTATTTTTTATACATTTATTTTATTAATTTTTTTGATTAACTGTTTACTGTACATAAAATTTATTTTTACAAAGATAAAGTTTTTTTTATTTTTTTATTTTACACTTTACAAAAATAAATTTTTTTTTTAAATTTACAAGTATTTTTACATTTTGACAATTTACAAAAAAAAAGTAAAAAAACATTTACAGAGATTTACTTTTTTTTCCTTTTTGTAAAGAAGTAAAAAAATACTTGTAATTTTTTTAACAGAATATTACTGTTCACCGTATTGTTCACATGAATTTATTTTTACAAATATACAATATAGTACAAATATTAACACTTCAAAGAATTGAGATTTTCTCAATCCCCTAGCAACGGCGCCAAAATGATAAGCGTTAATTACAACGTATATAAGAAACCCTGTAAAACATCATCGTTAGTATAGAATAAGCAGAGATCGTTCAGTCCGGGAAATTGAAGGAAACTCTAAACTTTTAGTGTTAACAAATAAGGGAGGGTTTGAAATTGAATATTAACTACTAAAATAAAACCTAAATTACTATTTACATGATCAACTTCTCTTTAACAAACTTAAACCAAATTTACCATTACACCACATAATTACAAGTTCGAACCTATCATGCATTCTAATTCGACCAATTACATATTTTTTAGACACCAATACAATTAGAGTCTTAGGGGATCATCTAATCCTGCAAGATTTCATTTAACATTTAGATTGACTTAGGGCCTAATTTAAATTTGCATGCAATCAAATTCAATAACACTTAGAGTAGAAATCAAACAAGATTACAATTAAGCACCAAATCTTTATTGGAGACATGTTTCATGTGTGGTGTCACCCAACATGGTTTCACATGCAAATTTCCATAATTTTTACCACTTTTAATTAACATAAACTGAACCTACTTAGGGCATGATTCGATTTGTGTCAATATGGTTGATGAATCTAGCAGTCAAACACAATCTTAGGGACTGTATCCAAACACTAAATTCATATGGACATATCTGAAAATTATCTAAAAGTATGAGAAAGATGATTAGAACACAACAATAGAAATACAAACTTCAATAATTATAAAAACATAGATTCGGCATAGTCTCAAAAACATATCAAATACAATCTGAAAATTCTAAAACAAATACAAAACCAATATTTCCACATAAACAACAATTTACAATCTTCATAGAAAAATAATTGTAGATTAACACAAATAGACGAAGTCATGGAGATGAGTTGTGAGAATCACACATTGTAGGAACCTTACAGGTACAGCTGCAATAAGTGAAACTCGGTGGAGATGATGATGGTTTTGGGGTGGACGGCTTGGCTAATTTGTGAGGGAAGTTTATGGCGGTGTTTTAGTAGAGGTGAAGCCATGTACATTATTTGAGAGGTGAAGCCATGTATATATAGAGGAAAGAGGGAGGGTATGCTTGGTTTGAACTTGCGTCTTTCTTCCTATTATAATGTCATGTTTTAATCCCTTAAATCATGCTATGCTTTATTTCCTAAATTATGTCATGTTATATTTCTTAAATCATGTCATGTTATATTCCCCAAATCATGTCATGTTTTATTCCCTAAATCATGCCATGTTTTATTCCTTTAATGATAATCTTCTAGCTTTTAGGTTGCATATGCATGACTCAATCTCTCTTCTTTTCACTTAATTAATCTTCACATTTATTTCTTCATTCTTCTTTTATTCTTCCCACGATAAGGACTTCATCTCTTAATTCTCTCCACTTTTTTTATCTCTTCTATTTAATTGTTGCATGACTTGTTGATGATAGGACTCCATGTGCATGACTTTTCATTGTTTTCCTCTAGTATTATCTCTTAAATCCAATTTGAAAAAATAAAATCATAAGTAAGAGATAATTAGTTTCGAAACCTAACAAGGATTCCTAGTGCAAGAATGACTCTCAAAATATCGCCAATGCGACTAAAACGTAGAAAGATGAAGACTCCTAATCCAACTAGGTTTCCTAATCCTACAAGGATTCCTACTCAAACTAGGACTCTAGACCAATTCTGCATTTTTAACTCATGTAAGCACAAAAATGCATCCAATACCGCTCAAGACTCTTATTACGACTTAATGACTAAATAGTATAACAATAAGGGCTAAGCAAAGTACAAATGGAGGTAAAAACATGTTAAGAATGTCGCACAAAGTGCTCCTATCACTAGTCTAGCTATTGGTGTGACTACCAGTGTGAATGTGTGATACCTGGTGTGACTCCTAATGTGACTACTGGTGTGACAACGTCAATGTTGATATTTGGATTGTATTAGTTTATTTGAGTAGTTTAAGATCACATTACAGCAGACAAAGGTTCATTATTTCTATCCGTTCTAATTCCTTTTTTTTTCACATTTTCTTCTTGTCACAACATAGTCACACTACTAAATACATGGATAGTCACACTACCAGATACAATGACAGTCACAATGTCGTTATTATTTTGTGACTACAATTATGACTGGTGGTGTGACTGCAAGTGTGATTTGTAGTGGACAACATTATAAGTTTATAACTATCAATGTGACTCCTAGTGTGACACATGGTGTGATAGTCACAGTACCAGTCACAATAACAACCACATTAGTATTTGTAATGACAGTCACACTAACAATCACAAGTGTAGTCACATTAACAATCACAATGTCCACATTGTAACTACCAGTGTGACTAGTAGCGTGACACATGGTGTGACTATATTCGCTGGGTGTTGAGATAAATTTGTAAATCTGCGAAATTATGTTAAAATTCAAAGAAAATCGGTATGATTTGGCTCAGAATGAAGCGAATAACTAGAATTATGGATCATTGGGCTCTGGTTTTGCCGGAAAATCTTGGAGCACCGCCATGGACGGCGGCAGCCTCTTTTGAGGGTTTCTGTGCCTTATACGGTGGTTGATTCGGAGTGGGTGTGATATCAAATGAAAGAGGGGGGAAAAAATTTCAAATGGTATCAATCACGCTCAAATTTATCATCAGACGGAAAAGTTATGGTAAGAATTAGAAGATTAATGAAAAAGAAGAATAAAAAGGGTGAGAAAGGGTAAAACAGTCAGCAAAACATTAAAATTGATTTTTTTTCTAATTTTTTTTGAAGCTTAATAACATTTTTGTAATTTTTAATTAAATGTGAGAACCATCTTTTAATTGGATTTTGTTCTTTCATATTTTTATAATTTAATATTTGATTTGGTATTAAATAATAATTTGCCCTTATTAAAACACAAACGCAAGCCGAGCCCAAACGCAACATCCGAGCCCAATCCTTCACGAAGAGATTGATGAAGGCTCTGTACTCTTCAAAAAATTGGACATGCATTTTGTATTTTTAGTAGTAAATTAAGCTGGTTGAATACTGTAGGGACATAGCCACTTACAGTGAAATGGGGAAATTTCATATTCAATGTGACATACCTACTTCATATTCAATGTGGCATAGCTACTTCTCAGGCAAGTTAAGTATGATGGTCGGATATTTTGACCATGTGTTCATGATCTGATGGATATATTGGTCCCTCCGATCCTAGCTAGTTAGTGGTGAGAAGTTATGTGGATGAATATACATACGAAGAAATTTGAAAGCATCGGAACTATTGCTTTCATCGTGACCCATGCCAATTATTTAAGGAGGCTCTATCTAGCTACTATTCCATGGAATAGAGGTGGAAGTAACATATGGGAGGGAGAGAAGAAGCATGTATATGTTGAAAGTCTAGCTACAGATTTAAGATGGTGGTTGGAGTCCTTTATCATGAATTGATGAGGGAATGCATGCAAACATGCATGGAGCGTAAGAAGCATGACTTTGGGGGTTTGTCTACCTTTACGGTGCTGTTTCATACAGAAGCTACAGTACCATTTTGAGTACCGTTCATTTCTGCATTTTTATCTTGAGTACTGTTTAATTTAAGTAAAAAATAAATAAATAAAAACTTCAGACATAGCATAGTGGGCCTCAGGTCTCGAGTTTGTTTATTTAGCATACTACAACTATATAAATTCATCATCTACTTGAAGGTAAATAATTATTTATTTATCATTATTGCAACCTTAATAGCTTCCAGACTTGAACTTTTATTTTTTTTCAAAAATTTCTTTGAAAGAACTCTAAAAAGAAAAAAAAATACAAAAAATTAGTAAAATATAGAGATAATCTTCCTAGAACAACCATAAATTACTGAGATATTATCTACAGAGTCCAACGTATAATCTACGAGACTAGAGAAAATATCATAATGCTTGAAGAAGTTTTCGAAGAAGATCATAAACCTATAAACATTTTGAGCATCGGTTAGAACCGCCCCTAGTTGTTATCAGAGTCTGCTTAGCTCAAAAAGTAGGTAGGCTAAAAGCCTTATGCCACAAAGTTGGCTTCTCTCAACTAACAAAAGATAATCCAAACTAAAAAATTATCAGTCCTTTTATATTACAAAAATTCTGATATGTGGTAAAAGTGCTTCCATTCAAGACATATCCATGAGGATCAATACTCAATAGAGTACGCTTGTAGAGTATTGAATACACTCTACAACGAATTCTCTCATCTTCAACGAGAGATAGGAGTAGAAGAACTTGACCCAACTCGTCCAAATTTAATAGAATTCCTAAATCATTTATCCAGCAACAAGGCTGCAAAGAAGCTGCTTGAAAAACTTGAGAGATTTCATCTCAAGATCAATCAACTTGAAGAAGTAAAAACAAGAATCGGGAGGCTTGAAGTAAAACTTAACTACCTCAAAGAACAATAATATCTGCTAGACATAGAAAAGAAGTTAGTTCGAATAGAAAAACTCAAGAAATTCTGAAAGAGCATTTAGAAGCCTTTATCGTCTGAATAGGATGAACTATATGGTTGAGGTAAAAGTCAAGGAAAGAGACAAAGAAGCAAAAAGCTTATATCTTCATACTTCATAAGCTCTTGTTGAAAAATCTGAAAGCAATAATTCATCAGCAAAATTATAATATTACATATCTTCAAGAGATATGTATGGAGCTGGAAGAACAATTTAGGGAGTTGAACATTAAACTCTCTCATATACAAAAAAGCATAGAAAAGATGAAAGTTGAAGCTGGAACAGAGAAAATCGATGAAGAACAACTAGCTTAAAATGTAGCTAGCAAGGTGATCTTACCTTCCTACCCAAGAGAAGAAAGTAAGCTTAAGTTTAGTGAACCTAACCTTCTTACATGGAAATCCTCCAATTCCACTGAGAGATGAAACATGAAGATGTTGAGCACGATATTTAGCAAAAGGAGCACAATTCTTATACAACTTATCAGTGCTTAAGAATTTGAATACAATGAGATAAAATCAAGTGTATAGGAGGCCACATTTCCTAAATTCAGACTCAACGAAATCTATAAGAGAGGTTATTTCCTTTTACATTCTCACATGTTCAAGATTCTTAAACTAATCATTCCGGCAACATGTGAAGAAACTGACATCAGGTTAATAACTTAGAAAGAAGTAAGTGAAGCAATTCGAAGAAGTTATTCATACATGCACATTTGAGCGGTTCAAGTGGGAATAAAACTTCTAGCCAGAGACGGAATAGACTGCTCTATCTTATGTGTCCTGCAAGATGACAGGATAACAGACTTCAAGAAAAGCCTGTTAGGAACGGTGAAAGCCTCTCTATGCAATCAAGTTGCGTACTTCAATATTTTTCTAAATTTCACTATGCACCTCAAGGATGCACCACACTGTCTTATGTTGAGAATCAAGACAGACGAGATTTATATGAAAAAATGAATGATGGAGCTCGCCATAGATTACCGAATCTATTATGCGCTTATGAGCTCGAATATTGCCCCAAATACTAAATTCTTTAACAGTCCCGGAATCACTACATCTATCCTCACCAACCCAAGAAATCATACCGAGTAGATGCATGTCACAAAATGGAATGAGGTGACATTTCCACGAGAATGGAACCTGACTCCTCCAGTCAAGCAAATTGAGAATACCAAAGCATCTATCTATAAAGACATGAGAGGAAAGATAAGCCTACAACTCTATAGACATTTGTATGCCAGTTATGAAGAAGGAAGCACTTCAGGAACCAAGTCACCTACATTCCTGGAAGAATCATTTGAGGAAGAAGATACAAAGAGACCAATGAAGATGCTTGGAGCTGAAAAACTCAAGAGTTTATATGCAAAAATAGAAACGTGTGAGTCAGCAAAGGAGTTAGGAGAAATGATGTAAAAAATCTCGCAGGTCGAGATAAGAAGAAAACTAAGAAGGAAGATTCTTTCGTATCAAGAAGCTAAACCAGAATCTGGCGAATCCTCTAACATGGATACAGAAAATGTGAATACGGAAAATCCCCCTCAAGGAAGTACAATAGTTCAGAATATCACGAACTACCCTACTAAGATCATTAGAGAAAACCTAAATAAAGGAGTTCTCAAAAATTCATTCCTACTGAACCAAAATGAGGACAGTTGGTATCAGAAAGAGGAGTATATCTTAGTCTAGACCACGTTGGAAATAAAAGAAAGGCCATAGACAATTGTGTGGCTAGCTTGAGATTAACCCAAGCCTTGGTGTTGTCAAATATGAGTACTCTAAATCTCGTGCCTATTACGAGTCAACATTGACCGGAATAGTCCAGAAGTGGTATCAATCCTTCAAGAGGAGCACCAAGTGGCCTGATTGGGCAACCAAGTTGGCTCAAACCAACAATCCTCTAGATTTTACATGTCTGATATACACACAATTTTATGGAGATATAACATGACATAGTGAGCAAGCGAAGGAAAGGGCCAAGGCAAACATTCAAAAGTTAAGTATCTACAACATGAGATACTATGAAGAATAGACTAATGAGTTCCAGAATTACTACACCACCATCAGAGACATAGACAATGAAGATCTGGTGAGAACCTATTACAGGAAAATACTAGAACCCTGGAATGATGCAGTAGCACAATCTCTAGAAGAAAATTCCTTAACCTCTTTTACAGTAGGAGGGATTGCAGAATTAGTCAGGGATCTCCTGAGAAAGCAATGTGTAGAGAACATGAAATCCAAAACTGTGAAGAAACAACTCAGAGGAGTTGAAAACATGTGTCCCAAGATATTGGAGAGTCCTACGCAGTGGGGATGTCACACGGAAAAAAAATACAAGAAGAAGTTCTCTAGCAACAAAGTTGGAAAGAAGAATTTTTCTTCAAAAAAGAAGTATAATTTCCGGAAAAGCTTCAAAAGAAGACCTGAAGGTGAAAAAGGAAATTTTGTATCTAGAAAAAGAAAACCAATCCTAGTTCTACAAGAGAAGAAATGCAGATGTTGGTTGTGCAAAGCATAAGAACACTATGCGAATAAGTGTCCAAAAAATGATAAAAGATCATCAAGAGCCCTAATTGAAGAATATGAAGAAGCAATTAATATGCAAACATGAAAGGGTTCGAAATAGCATATTCTAATGAAGAGAATGATTTAGTCTATTCTATTGAGTACCTGTCAGAAGATAATTCTGAGAAAGCCTCTTCAGAAAGTACAGAAGAAGAAGCCAACGATGAAAGATATCGTCATATCTTTGTGTTGCGGTTTCTCAATTGGAAACAGGATACCCCTGATATTATCAGTGGTTTCTATTCCAATCCAGGAAAATTCACTTGTGATTTCTGTAAGCTTGCAGAAAATGAATTGATTCCAATGTATTGTGAAAGCACATGAGAAACTTATTATCAAGAATGCTTCGTAGCATAATTGAGGAGATGAGCAGGAGAAAAAGAAGCCCATATTTTTGTAGTAGAGTTCTATGATTCAATAGAACAAAAGGAGGAATTAAAAAAGACGAATCTCAAAGAAGACCTGAAAAAGATAAAGCTGATAACTTCATTAAGTCAGAAGAAAGAATTAAGAGAGTCTGTTAATATCAGCAAAGGAATAGAAGATCATTCTAACAAAAACCATCATCTCATCAGAGAACCTATCATTGAAAGGATTAACTATTTTATGGAGTTGCTAACTGTAGAAAAAAAAGGAAGAACACGTCAAGAAAGTTCAGACTAGCAGATTCAACAATTACATCACCATATGATTGAAGTTTCCCAAATACAAGAAATACCACCTGCATGCATTCGTAGACAGTGGCTCAGGATATACACTTGCCAAACAATGTGCCATCCCAGATGAATACTGGGAAAAGCTCCAAGATCAGTCACTGGAGTCGTTATGGGAGAACATGAGATCATCATGAACACTATGGCGCGAAATGCTAACAATTCCCTAGGAGAAGGTAACTTTATATGCAAGATTATCTAGCAATGTGATAGCCAGGGAGCTGATGTCTTGATCGGAAATGATTTCATTCTCTAGCAAACTATGAGTCAAAATCCACAAATGATTGGTTTTGAGAAGAACCGCAAGTTCTTCTAGGAGTCTCGTCTTGTAGAAGCAGTAAGTGTTATCAGAAAAGGATTTACAGATCAATATCAAAGGTCGCTAGCGAAGAGTGGTGATTACAAGCCCGTTTTGGAACGCATTTTGCTGCTAAAGGATTATTTAAAAAATCACAGTGAGATAGAGTCAAACTTGGAATCAGATGACTGTGGGTCAGGAGAAAGTTCAATTTTCTTGAAAAAGGATCAGATTTAGATTTACTAGAACTAGAACGCTCAAATGGAGAAGAGTAATATATCAGAGAGGAAAACCTGAAGGTGTCAACTATTGCTGAAATAGAGAATTGTTGAAACCTGTAATCAGTGAAGATCCTCAACTATACTAAGACAAGGATCCGATATATTGCCAGCTTAAAATGCATGATGTCAACGCCATCTGCCATGTCAAGGCCATCCCTCATTATAGGGAAGAAGATACAAAATAAATGAAAAGTCATATTCAAGAACTACTTGAGAAAATGTTAATTAGACATTCAAACAATTTGCATCATGCTCCAACTTTCCTAGTAAGAAATCATGCGGAGCAGGTAAGGGGAAAAGCTAGGATGATAATTGATTACAGTGATGTTAACAAAAAAAACCGTTAAAGATGGTTATCAAATAGCTCAAGTGATGGTCCTCATAAATCGTCTCAAATGAGCTAAAATCTTTTCCAAGTTTGATGCTAAATCAAGATTTTGGCAAGTGAAAATGCACCAAGATTTCATAGCCTTAACGGCTTTTGGAACATCGCAAGGGCATTACAAATGGCTGGTTATGTCGTTTGGTCTCAAGCAGGCTCCATCTATTTTCCAAAGAAGATGGACAACATTTTAAAGCCCTATTCAGATTTCTGCATAGTTTATATAGACGATATCTTAGTTTTCTCAAGAACTATGAATGAACATCTGAAGCATCTGGAGCAGGTTTGCAAGCTTATTGTCCATAAATGAATCATTTTGGGACAAAAGAAGATACATTTGGTCAAAGGAGAGATCAAATTTTTGGGTATTCATGTTAAAGATAGAGATATTCGTTTCCAAGAACACATTGTTAAGAAGATCAGTCAATTCCCATATCAAATTCCTGATGCAAAATCCTTACAAAGATTTTTAGGAGTTGTCAACTTTGCTCGAGACTTTATCCCTGAAGTAAGTGGTCTTACTGCTTTTCTCTCACCAAAAACTAGTTTCAAGAAGAAATGGTGCTTTACGGAAGACAACAGTAATACTGTCAAAAAGATCAAGGAGTTAACCCAAAGTCTACCCCGCTTATAGCTTCCGGAAGAAGAAGACTTAATCATCTTGCAGACATATGCAAATGATTATTATTGTGAAGGAGTAGTTCTAGCCATGACCCCATATACCAATCAGGAAAAGATTTGCAAGTTCCTATCAAGATAAAGAGGTGTTAGCTTTTATCGAGAGCATCAAAGGCGCTGAAGCATTCCTAGGAAATAAATTTGTAGTTAGAACTGACAACAAAAGAGTAAAATAAATAAATTAAAAAGTAAAAATTAACTGATGCAGCATATATATGGAGAGTATTGAGGTGGCAAATGTTTTTATCCCATTATGAATATGTGGAAATGATTGCAGATAACAAGAGCTTATTGCCAGACGCTCCTACGAGAGAAATTGAAACTTCCAGAAAAGAAGACGGAGATGAAGATGAAAGACGAAATCCTAGAAGAAGGAGATCGGAACCACATAGTCTTTGGAACAGATACAAAAAAGTAGCCAAGATTGTTTGACCTCTACATGACGGACCATATTGCAAATTCATTGTGTCTTATGAAGCTGCTGCATCGACTCCGGCTAAAACTGAAGACAAGATTCTGATGAAGAAGAAAAACTCGGAAATGAGTATTTGCTGTGTCCCAAGGATACGACCTTAACTAATCGGTCTCAGGGTAAAAGACCGGCTAGCCTGTCTCAAACGACAGACGGTAAAGGCTTATCAAGTCTGTTGAAGACTGTTTCTTTGCTAAAAGGCAGAATAGCCCCTTTTTAGGGAGAAAATGGTTGAAGTCACTGGAAAGAAAAACGTTCATGGCTATCCTTTAAAGAACCAGTATTCAAAAAAGAGAAACTATTGGCTTTCAAGCATAAGATCATTATGGATAATGTTCTACAAGCTTTATATGAGGATGACGAAGAATATCTGTTGAGAAGCCTCAATGCTCTGACAGAAGAATTGTATGGAGTCCATGCAAAAGAAAAAGAAAAAGAAAATGAAAAAGAAAATTCGAAGGAATGCGGTGCAATGATCAAGTATTTGGAAGGTCATGAAAACGCGCGAGTTCCTATTTCAGCCCTAAATAAATTAGCTTGGTGGGAATTTCACTATAAAATCGGATACCGTAAAATTCTTCCTTCAACCTTGGCAATAGTTTCTGCCCATATTATGGGAGATATCTTGTAGATGTTCAAGCCACACATCCTCAGAAGTAGAAGCTATGGCCCATTAAGAAAGAATTTGTGTATAATCTTTGGACTAAGTCAAACGAAGACCTAGAAGGTTTTCCAGAAATCATAACTCAGGCAGTAAAGAACATTCGTCCAGATTGATGCATCCTGAGATTGAAATTTATTTCTACTCCTCCGGAATGAGAATTGTTGGATGGACGCAAAAGTTACATTTCTCCATATCACTGTGTGAGAATTATTCAGGGTCCGATCAAGAGTTTAAAAGATTCTAGAAAAAATGGTAATCCTAACAATAGTATTCCGGGGATGAAAGCCATGTCCATTATGTGCATCAAAAACATGGTTCGAATGGATTTTGAGTCCAGTATTTTAACCAGTGGAGAAAACATCATAGTCACATGCTACAATCATCCTCCACCAGATGCCTGTGATTTCTTCTCTGCCATTATGAGAAATGAAATATATGGAACTCTAGAAACCACTACATGGCTAACCAAAGTGGAGAAAGAAAAAGGATACATGATTCCTTATCATTTTCCATATGACTCAGATCTAGATGAAAAAGAAGACACAAAGCAAGAAAGTGACCATGAAGGTCAAGATTCTTTGGCAGATTATGACTGTGCAGATGAATAATATTACAATGTCATAAACATGATGATAGGTCGTTTTTTAAAACGTCTATAATAAACCCTGCAAAATGTCATCGTTAGAATAGAATAAGTAGGGATCGTTCTTTCCGGGGAATTGAAAGGAATTCTAAACTTTTAGTGTTGACAAATAATTGGTGGTTTGAGATTGATTATTAACTACTAAAATTAAACCTAAATTACTATTTACATGATCGACCTCTCTTTAACAAACTTAAACAAAATTCACCACTACACCACATAATTTCAAGTTCGAACCTATCATGCATTCTAATTCAACCAATCACATACTTTTTAGACACCAATACAATTAGAGTCTTAGGGGATCATCTAATCATGCAAGATTTAAATTAACATTTAGATTGACTTAGGGCCTAATCTAAATTTGCATGCAATCGAATTCAACAAAGATTTGGTGCTTAAATGTAATCTTATTTGATAAATTCTTTCTTTTTCTCTTTTGTAGGTGTCTCATTCTTTCTCTTTTGCATTATCTTTTTTTATTCTCTTCCTTTTTCATTCTCTCTTTTCCTTTCACTTATTTTTGTCATTGGTGGGTGCAATCTCCTTTGATAAATTCTTTATTTTTCTCCTTTATAGGTGTCTCATTCTTTCTTTATTTTCCTCCTTTGCTTGACTTTTCCTCTATTTTTTCCTTTCATTGTACAATCTGAAAATAATAAAAGACAAGATAATTCATATAAAAAGATCAAATAAGTTACTAGAATAGGAGAGTAAGATTAGGAAAGTTACAGAATAAAAATTTAAGTTCAAATAAGATTTTCCCAAATGGTATGTTTTTTAGTCTAAAAATGATTCCTAATGCAGGAAGGACTCTCAAAATATCGCAAATGCGACCAAAACGTAGAAAGATGAAGACTCCTAATCTAACTAGGTTTCCTAGTCCTACAAGGATTCTTACTCAAATTAGGATTCTATACCAAGTCTGCGTTTTTAACTCATGTAAGCACAAAAATGCATCTAATACCGCCCAAGACTCTTACTACGACTCAATGACTCAATAGTACAACAATAAGGGCTAAGCAAAGTACAAATATAGGTAAAAACATTTGAAGAACGTCGCAGAAAGTGCTCTTATCAATTACCCCACACTTGGCTTTTGCTAGTCCTTTAGCAAAACAAAACTAAACAAGACATTATTGCCCCTAAATGATTGCCTCAGAATCTCAAAACACATAACTTTCAAGTTTAAGCATTTGAATGGAAGCACATAAATTCCAAGTTTCATAAACATGCTTCATAGTATGAATAAGTCGGATACGAGATAATAAGCATTTAACATGTTTAGTCAATCCAATCCTCCAAACAAGACATACTCTCTTCTTTTCACTCAGATTCATGGTTATCATTCACACACAAGTATATGAAAGAGAAAAGATATTAAGACATCAAATAACTTGTATATTTCAACAAATGAAAGCACTTTTTGAATAACATAGGAAAACCTCATGTAACAACTAAGTGCACAAATGGAGCAAAACCATATGCTCAACTCTTGTGATCATCTCCACAAACCAATATTTGCTCATTTTAAGAATCATTAGGATCATTAGATAAGATAAATATTTACGCTTAGCTAAAGGCATGGAATATCAAGGAATCACAAAGGTAATCATATAGACTTAATTAGCAGAGTAAACATCATCCTTATGACACCACACCATCAGGTGCCGAATATAACAAGTTGGGCATAATCATCATTCTAACCACAAAGTGAACATGGACAAATGTCAAGTAAAAAAATTTTAGACTTTCAATTACAACTCAACTTCAAATAACAAATGGAAGACAACATAGCATTTTTTCTTTTTCTTTTCTTGCCGAGCTCATTATTCATTTTTTTGTCTTTTTTTTTCTGGCAATGCTTGCTTAAAAGCTTGTTAATTCTTTTTTTTCAAATGTTTTCCACCATACACTTATTTCATCCATCATCACAACAAGAATTATGTCAAGTCTATAGGACAAGATAGAAGTAATTATACTAAGCATGAAGATAACATAGGTGATGAAGTAAATCTCTGTAAATTTTTTTTATTTTTTTGTAAAGTGTAAAAATGTAAAAATCCTTATAATTTGTAAAAATAATTACTTTATTTTTTTGGTAAAGTGTAAAACAAACAAGAAAATAAAAAAAATAAAAACTTTATCTTTGTAAAAATAAATTTTGGGTACAGTAAACAGTAAATCGAAAAAATAAAATAAAATAAATATATGTGAAAAGTAATCAATAACAGTAAAGTACACATAGTAAATAAAATAAAACATGAACTGTAACTTTGTAAAAAAAACTAAAATTTGTTTTTATTATATATTTTTGTGACAAATGTTTTAATTTTGTTGTAGTATGCATATATGATACTTGTTACACTTAGATAAATTTTTAAGGAAGCTAAAATGTTTATTTATGCTTAGTTTATAATATTAGCCTTAACCCTCAATTTGTACCTTACTAAGGTCATTTGGGGTTGAGGGCGGCTTTTATTAACATTTTGCGAGCAGTCTAACAAATAAATTTATTCCAAGCTGAATAAGGGGCATGCTATTTTTATTACCCTGGTTCAATGTTTACAAAATTGGATCTCAGAGGCCCATAAACTGACATACATCTCGGTGATGGAGTCGATAGTGGAAACATCGTTTCGAGAGTGTAGCATCTGTGGTGTCCAACAAATGAGTTATGCCTTGCGACAAAAGAATGAGTTTGTGTCTAGACAACATACTTAGGCCGCACGTCCACCTCGCTTTATAACTTAGAAAATAACTTTGTATAAATAGATGTATATAGTTTCAAAAGAAAATGATATTCTAACTTTTAAGGTATATCGGATAAAGCAAAACCCTTACCTAGGGCTGTTTCAGTCCATTGCACAGTTAGGTCATCTGCTCCACGTACCTTAAATGTTAGGATTGTGTGTGAATAAAATCAATTAGACTTAGTAATACTTTACACTTGTAGATTTCGTAACATTAAAAAAATTAAAAATAAAATAAAAATAATAATTAAGAATAAAAGAAAATATTAAAATAATAATAATAATAAAAATGATTAAAGGAAAGAAGTTCCAAGTGGGCCAGAAAGTTCTGTTATTCAATTCGAGACTTATGTTGTTTCCAGGGAAACTTCGTTCGCGTTGGGTTGGCCCATTTGTTCTTACTAACGTGTTTGCTCATGGTGCAGTTGAGATTCAAAATGATAAAACAGGGAAGACATTCAAGGTGCATGAGCATCGACTTAAGATTTGAGGAGCACACACATGAGGAGACAATTGTGAGAGATGCACCTAAAGGAGAATGAACATGAGATAGTATAGGCTGAGAGACTATAAAACTTAAGCGCTGTATGGGAGGCAACCCATTTCAACCGTATCTATGGAGGAGTCATCTACGGGAGTTTGAATTTTCTAATTCCTTCACTCTTATGGTTGAATTGTATATGTGTTGATATGTGATCTTATTCTAGACTTGTGAATTACATTCTTACTATTTAGTTTACATTGAGGACAATGTAATTTTCTAAATGTGGGGTAGGGTTGCAAGATCATTGATTGTTTGTTTGTTTTTGCTTTGATTTAAATCCCCGTCGTTCGCCCATCAATAAATGGACCATTTGTTACAGAGACACAAGAAAAAAAAACCTAGAAAGAATTTATTTGTGTCATGATATAAAAAAAAATCCGAACATCTAAGGTACGTAGAGTTTCGTAGAGTTTTGGCTCTTGAATGCAAATGAGAAGTAATGATTTTTCTTTGTGAATGATGTGCTATTTATAGAAGAGTTTTGGCTCTTTGAATATTATAACTTAGACTTTTTCTCCTCAGTTTCTTTCACTTATTTTTGTCATTGGGTACAATATCTTTTGATAAATTCCTTCTTTTTTGGTGTCCACTTCTTTCTCTTTTGCATTATCTATTTTTATTCTCTTTATTTTTCTTTCTCCTCAAATTCTTTCACTTATTTTTGTCATTGGTAGGTGCAATCTCTTTTGATAAATTCCTTCTTTTTCTTCTTTGTAGGTATCTCATTCTTTCTTTATTTTCCTCCTTTGCTTGACTTTTCCTCTATTTTTTCTTCTTCATTGTACAATCTGAAAATAATAAAAGACAAGATAATTCATATAAAAATATCAAATAAGTTACTAGAATAGGAGAGTAAGTTTAGGAAAGTTACAGAATAAAAGTTTAAGTTCAAGTAAGATTTTCCCAAATGGTACATTTTCTAGTCTAAAAAGGATTCCTAATGCAAGAAGGACTCTCAAAATATTGCCAATGCGACCAAAACGTAGAAAGATGAAGACTCCTAATCCAACTAGGTTTACTAGTTCTACAAGGATTCCTACTCAAACTAGAACTCTAGACCAATTCTGTGTTTTTAACTCATGTAAGCACAAAAATGCATCCAATACTGCCCAAGACTCTTACTACGACTCAATGACTCAATAGTACAACAATAAGGGCTAAGCAAAGTAGAAATGAAGGTAAAAACATGTTAAGAACGTCGCACAAAGTGCTCTTATCACATGATGGAAAAGTAAGAGTTGTCGACGCATTCAAACAAGGAACGTGAGCTACCGACTGATAGGAGCACAAAGTGTGACGTTTTAAATATATATATATATATACCCTATTCTTATGCTTTGTTACTTCTTATTTAGTTGTTTTAGGTTTATATTTGTCATTTGTATGTTTTAGTAAAGCTATGCCGAATTTGAATGAATTGATGATGAAATTGTGCTAAGTGTTAGAAATCCTTATTGAGTTAGGATTCCTTACTCGACTCGGACTCTACTTTCCTATTTTCATTCTTTCCTATTCCTTAATCGTTGATTTCCTTTCAGGAAAGACAAATCCTATTTGAACAAGGAGTAGTGATGCCGTGATGCATTCCTAGTGAGACAAGGAAGTTATGTCCGAGTTGGATGAGGAGAGAATAGGCTGGCCTAGCTATTCCTAGTTGAAGTAGGAGAGATACCATGCAGCCCCTATATGTTTCCCAATTGGATTTGGTTTCCTACATCAAGTTGGATTTGGAGTATTTGAATCAAAGTCCATATCAAAGAAGATTTCAGCTTCCCAATCCAATTCTATCTCCTATAAGGGACGTCAAGGCTATGTTTTTAACTCCTATATATAGAGGCACGGCCTCACCATTCAAGCATCATCAACCTTGCGCACATACTAGCCAAAGCTCTACCAAATTTCATACTCACCATTCCAAGAAATCCTAAAACCAATTCCATCATTCTCCACCATCATCCTTAGCCTTCAAGCACGATTGTGAAGAGGTTCCATCCCCTTAGAAGCCACGGCTACACCTTGTAGGATCGCTTGATTGATAAAGTGTAACCATGATTCTCTCTTTGTTAAATTGGGTTTTGGTTTTCTTGTTCTTGGTTGTGTATGCGTTTGGATATTATAACCTTGTTTCAATTTTGTCTATGGAATAGCTACTTGATTCA
Source organism: Argentina anserina (assembly GCF_933775445.1). NCBI lineage: Eukaryota > Viridiplantae > Streptophyta > Magnoliopsida > Rosales > Rosaceae > Argentina > Argentina anserina. Next base: position 7,021,337 of record NC_065873.1, on the reverse strand, counting down.
ATTTATATAAAGATGCGATTTCATGTTTTGGTTTTATGATTTTTTGTTTCTTCCGTGACCTATCTATGAATGATTTCGATTTCTAAGTGTTATGATTATGTTTGTAGCATGATATTTAGGTTGTTTGATTAAAGACTTATGCTAAGAACATATTTACTCTTTTATGTGTAAGTTTCAAATTGCATGATTGTTGGTTAAGTAGGTGACATGCTTAATGAATTCAATGTGCATGGCGTTGGAATTACATGGTAAGATGAACATGTTAGATTTCGATTATGACCTCTTGGTAAGAATCGAATGTGTTAAGTGCCTATGTGATTAGGTTACTGTTTAGAACCCTAATTGCATGATCCAACCTTAGTTGTTCATAAGTAAGTCTTGGCATGAGTCTAAAAGGCTTGTTTTCGGTTTCTTTATGTGAATTGTTTTGGTGATGTATTGTGTGTTGGTTTGTTGATCACATGTATATATTAGTTTAGGTTTTATTTTCTGTTTTGAATGCCGAACCTATATCAAATCTATATCTTCTTATGAATTCGTTGTTAAATGTTTGTGATTCTATGCCCTGGCTGGATCCCCGGTTTGTGGATGATACCCTCTTTCTTTATACTACTAATGATGCTTATCAGGTTAAATATTGATGTCGAGTAATCGAGCCGATCAAATGGCGTCGTTGCCGGGGATCCATTGTTCACATTGTACATTTGTATTTTCTTATCTTGTTTCGTTGTTTTGGTGCTTGAGTGAATGATTGTTGTAGGTTGTAAATCGAACGGAATAGGTAAAGTCCATTTTGTTAATATTAGCCTTAACCCTTCATGCTAGCTCTCGGTATGCATGAGGTCGAGGGCGGCTTTTATTAACACTTGGAGATTTGTCTAACACCCAAGGGTAAGTCTAGCTAAGTAAGGGGCACGCTCTCTTATTATCCTGTTGCATGGGACCAAAATTGGATCTCAGAGAACTACAGACTGACATACATCTTGGTGATGGAGTCGACAGGGAGTTCGCTCTCCGTAGTTCAACAAATAAGTTCTACCATGTTCACTATCTCTAATTGAGCTACACGGCCCTCTGAAACAAAGACTTAATCTTGTGTCTAGGCATCCATATTTAGGCCGCACGTCTACCTCAATTTACAACTTAGAATCAATCGAGCATTCAATCATTGAAACGACAAAAAGAACTTGTGAACTGTATGAACTTGTGTAAACGTAAAGAACTAACTCTTTGTAAACATGACAACATAGTTGTCGTGTCTCTTCCATAAGTGTGCCGTGTATATGACCAAGGAAGGGCACGATTTCATGTCTTCATTGTGTATTCGTCAATGCTAACTCTCTAACATTCGTCTTACAAGAACTATGCATCTTCGAAATATCTAAGAGAACACAAGAGCTCAAAGATCGAATACAAGCACTTAAAGATTTATACAACTCTTTCACGAGTGGACCCTTGAATTTCGAATCATCTCCAAGTAATGCAATCTTAAACTCTTCACCTAGATCAGAAGAAGAGAAGGATTTTTCCTTCCCCTTCATCTTCAATTCAGAGTCAGACACAATTGCGGACCGTGACATAGTTCATGTTGGTGCTCCAATGGCACTTAAGAATGCGTTCATCCCCACCACCCATGAATCACCTTCATGCATTGCTTTCACTCCACCTGATGAAGCCAACTTCTCCATTCCAGTTCAATTGCTTGGGCAGCTGCCTAAGTACTTTGGTTCCTCAATGGAAGACCCTAATGTTCACCTTAGGGAGTTCTTGGACATTTGCAAGCTCCAATCAATTCATCATCTGTCTCAATAAGGCTTGAGGTTGCGTTTGTTTCCATTTACCCTTAAGGACGATGCTATGTGTTGGTTGTACTCTTTGCCTGCTTGAATCATCACCACATGGAATGAAATGACTAGGAGGTTCTTGAAGCAATTCTTCCCTGCTCAGCTGACGAAAAGACTTAGGAGGGAGATTCAGAACTTCACTCAAAATGATGGTGATTCACTTTATGAGGCATGGGAGCAATTTCAGGAACTACAAAAGAAGTGCCCTCACCATGGTATTTCGTTGGATGACTTGGTGCAATTCTTCTATGAAGGACTCAACACCACTAACAAGACCGGTCAAGAAGCTTACACCTTGATTGATGACTTGGCCGACAACAATCGCCAATTTAGTTCCAAGGATAAGAGAGGAAGCAAGATCTATAGAGTATATGATGTTGATGCAAGAAATCAGATGGCTACTTTAGAAAGGAAGCTTGACATTCTAGTTAAGACATTCAATGGTTCGAGTATCAACACTCGAGCATGTGGTATTTGTTCCTTCAAAGATCACACAACTGAAAATTGTCCAAATGGTGCAATGACTGAAGAAAAGTTGAACTTCATGGGTCAACAAAGGCCTAGGTATGATCCTTACTCGAACACATACAATCCTGGATTTAGAGATCACCCCAACTTCAACCATCCGATGCTCAAGGTCAAAAAGCTCGTCCTTCAGGTTTGTTTGTGAGGCCTCAAGTACCTCAAGGTTCTATTCCCTTTAACTCTAATGTTCATGGTTCGAATAATGCATCTGCAATTAACTATGATGAACTCTTGAAGCTCCTTGCTCAAGGGCAACAAAATTTAAACTTTGCTACTCAAGCTTTAGTTACAGGTCAACAAACTCATTCTAAGGACAGAACCGAGCTTAAGAAACAGATGGGACAAGTGATCGATTTCATGGGCAAGATCCATGAAGGAGGTAAGTTGCCGAGCCAAACTGAGCCAAATCCTAACGTGAAGGCCATGAGGACAAGAAGTGGGAGGATCTTGGACGCTCCATTGCAGAAAAACAAGAAGGTCGTGCCTTCTAAAGGAAAAGAGGCCGAGAGTTTCAATGCCAAAGACTTAGAGAAGGACCATGTCTCCTCTAAGACTAATGATGCCGTGCATGACAAAGGAAGCTACCACCGAAGCTTAACGATCCATGGAGTTTTTCTATCCCTTGTACAATCGGAAACATGACATTTGAAAAGATAATGCCAGACTTAGGTGCATCGATCAATGTAATGCCTTACTACATTTATGATGATCTAGGTCTAGGTGATTTGAAAAGAGATAATGTTGTGATTCGTTTGGCTGATTGTTCCAACAAAGTCCCTTTGGGCTATATTGAAGATGTTCTTGTGTGGGTTGCGAGCTTAATTTTCCATGCATACTTCTATGTCATTGACATGGAGCAAACTAAAGCAGATGACAAGGAGGTCCCTATCTTGTTGGGCCGTCCCTTCATGAGGACTGCACGAACGAAAATCGATGTGTTTAGTGGATCACTCACCTTTGAGTTCGATGGTGAAGTGATTAGCTTCAACATCTTTGAAGCCATGAGGTATCCCCTTTTGGAATTGAGTGATTGTTTTTCAGTTGACATTCTTGATTCCCTTGTAGATAACTATCTAGATACCTTAGCACATGACGAGTTGACACTCACTATTGCCCAAGGGGCTGAATTTACAAGTGATGGTTCTAACGTTTTTGATTTGGAAGCTAATGATGTCGTGCCATCCTTTGTTCTAGAGAACGTGACCTCTCTTGAGGTTGCACGTGAGGTAAGCTATGTCTCTCCTAGTCCAATTCTCTTAACCACTAACAAGAATCTTCCTTCTGTAGTGCAAGCCCCAACGCTTGATCTTAAGGTTCATCTGGACCATTTGAAGTATGCGTTTTTGGTAGATGAGGATACATTGGCAGTGATTATTTCATTTGCACTCAATGAGGAATAAGAGGAGAGATTGATTGAGGTGTTGAAGAGACACAAGACGACCATATGATGGACCCTAGCCAACATCAAAGGAATCAGCCCTACCATGTGTGTGCACCGAATTTTGCTTGAGGATGGTGCCAAACCGACCAAGGAATGTCAGAGATGTCTTCACCCACCAATGATGCAAGTTGTCAAAGACGAGATCACCAAGTTGCACGATTGTGGTGTAATCTACCCCATCTCCGATAGTAGGTGGATCTCTCCCATTCAATTTGTGCTAAAGAAGTCAGGAATCACGGTGGTGAAGAACAAAGATAACGAGTTAGTACCTCAAAGGATAGTGACCAGTCACCGTGTGTGTATCGACTATAGGAAGCTTAATGCTACAACAAGGAAGGACCATATGCCGTTGCCATTCATTGATCAAATGCTTGAGAGGTTAGCTGGTCATTCTTTCTATTGTTTCCTTGATAGATATAGTGGATACAATCAAATTAGTGTTGTGGAGGAAGATCAAGAGAAGACTACGTTCACATGCCCTTTTGGTATGTTTGCTTATCGTCGCATGCCTTTTGGTTTATGCAACGCTCCAGGTTCGTTTCAACGTTATATGTATCACATTTTCTTTGAGTATATTAGTTCTAAAATTGAAGTTTTCATGGATGATTTATCAGTTTATGGTGAAAATTTCGATGCATGCTTAGAGAATTTTGAACTTGTGCTTAAACTTTGTGAATATACTAACTTGGTTTTGAATTGGGAAAAATGTCATTTCATGGTTACGCAAGGTATTGTCTTAGGCCATATTATTTCATCTAGAGGAATTGAGGTTGATAAGTCTAAAATAGATCTCGTGCGTCACTTACCCTTCCCTAGAAATGTGAGGGATGTTCGATCGTTTCTTGGACATGCAGGTTTCTATCGTAGGTTTATCAAGGACCTTTCCAAGATTGCGAGACCATTGAGTTCATTGCTTCATAAGGATGTTTCCTTTCACTTTGATGATGATTGCAAGCGTGCATTTGAGAGTTTGAAGAAGCTTTTAACGTCGGCACCGATCATGACACCGCCGGATTGGTCCTTGCCATTTGAGTTGATGTGTGATACCTCCGACTATGCAGTGGGAGCCGTGCTAGGGCAGAGGAAGGATAAGCATCCCTACGCCATCTATTATGCTTCACGAACGCTCAATGATGCTCAACAGAACTACACCACAACCGAAAAAGAACTTCTTGTCGTGATCTTTGCTCTAGATAAGTTTCATTCTTACTTACTTCAATCCAAAGTTATTGTTTACACTGACCATTCAGCTTTGAACTACTTAATGACAAAGAAGGATGTCAAACCGAGATTGATTCGATGGATTCTCTTACTCCAAGAATTTGATCTCGAGATCAAGGACAAAAATGGAAGTGACAAAGTTGTGGCGGACCATTTGAGCCGTTTGGTGAGAGATGCCGAGCCCTTGGCTATCCAAGAAAGTTTTCCGGATGAGCAACTCTTTCGAGTTGAGGTAAATGAGCCATGGTATGCAGATATTGTGAATTATCTTGTTTCTAAGCAATTTCCAGATACTTGATCGCATGCTCAAAAGATTAGACTCAAGGCATTAGCTAAGTATTATGTTTGGGATAAACCACACTTGTGGAAACATTGTGTTGATCAAATCATTAGGAGGTGTGTCCCTAAATCTGAACATCATTCTATACTTACTTTTTGCTATTTTAAAGCTTGTGGAGGACACTTTGGTTCACGTAGAACTGCTCTTAAGGTGTTAGCATGTGGTTTCTTTTGGCCTACGATTTTCAAAGATGCATATCATTTTTGCATGACTTGCGATAGATGCCAACGCATGGGAAATTTAGGATCTAGGGATCAAATGCCTATGACATCGATTATATATTTGATTGTTGGCGTATTCATTTAATGGGACCTTTTCCTAACTCGAATGGTTTCTTGTACATACTCGTTTGTGTTGATTATGTTTTGAAATGGGTGGAAGAAAAAGCCACCCGTACTAATGATTTTCAAGTTGTTGCATATTTCATTCGTTCTAACATTTTCTCTAGGTTTGGTATGCCGAGAGTTATCATTAGTGATGGAGGATCTCACTTTTGCAACCGTACCATTGAGGAGTTATTGAAGAAGTATGGAATCAAGCATAAGGTTGCTACGCCTTATCACCCCCAATCAAGTGGAGTTATCTAATCGTGAGATCAAGAGCATTTTGGAGAAGTCTGTTGGACCATCACGCAAGGATTGGTCTCAACGATTGGATGATGCCTTTTTGGGCCTATAGGACGCCATACAAGACTCCTCTTGGCATGTCATCATTTTGTTTAGTCTATGGCAAGGTGTGTCATCTTCCTGTGGAGCTTGAACATTGTGCATGGTGGGCTGTGAAGAATTTTAACATGGACATTGATGAGGCCGGATTGCATAGGAAGTTGCAATTGCATGAGCTTGAAGAGATTGGGAATGAAGCCTATGATTCGGCAATGGTTTACAAGGAGAAGACTAAAACGTTCCATGACCGTATGATGAGGTTTGTCGTTGGGCAGAAAGTTCTTTTGTTTAATTCTCGACTTAGATTGTTTCCAGGCAAGCTCCGTTCTAGGTGGTTTGAGCCGTTTGTTGTTACTAATGTTTTTCCTTCTGGTGCTATTCAGATCAAAAGTATGGTGCATGGAAAGGAATTCACGGTCAATGGACATCGCTTGAAGCCGTACTATGAGAATTTTGTGGAGCATAACGTGGAAGAGACTTCTCTCCTTGATCCTACAGCAAGCAAGTGATCTTTTTGAGATAGTCTAGGCTATAGACTCTAAACTTTAGCCAATGCAGGAGCCATCAACGAGTGTTTGCATTTTCTTATCCCTTATCTCTTTTTAATTTTCGTTGCTTATCATATTATACATTGAGGGCAATGTAAGTTTTAAGTTCGGGGTGGGGTATACATCATTCATTGTGTTCTATTGTTTGATGCATTTGTGTTTCGATTGTAGTGTTATTTTTGGTTTTGTTTTTCGATTTTAAGTTGTTTTGTTTTTGTTTTGAGTCCTAGGTATGCCTTTAACTGTCTAGGATGAGTTGATCTTTGAATTTATGGTTGATAGATGATCACGATATTGAATTGAACTTTATTGTTATTTGATGGTTAATCGATGTGTGGATTTTGTACGAACATGTAGTAGATGAGGATTTTGAAACTTAGGCATAGAATGAGCATGTTCCTTACTTGTTTGAATTCATGTAAACCCTATGTGAGTTTCGAGCCATATATATGACTTTCTTTGGAGAGTTTGCCATGTTTTGGGATTGTTCTATTAATTTGGATGCGAAATTCTTAAGTAGGACGACTTGTGTCACATGTATGTAACTTGGATTCTTGTTATTTTTGATATTATTGGGATTAAGTTTTTTTTAATAGAATGAATTGAATTCGTCTGGCAAGTCGTCTACGACCACAAGGGTCAAACAAATAGTGACAAGCCACTCTTAGTCAACATGCCTACGAAGGGAAATAAAGCGCAATAACTAGAACATCTAGAACAAGTGGACATAGCTAGAAAATAAATGCAAAAACAATAGACTCTACCACTACTAGAATTTACCCTTTTGGTGACAAACCCATTTTGTCACTCATTCTATGTATTTCGTCACCTTTATCTTTGAGTGTTTCGTCACCTAGCGTGACCAATTCTTTTAGGTGACGAAGTTCTAGGTTCGTCACTAAAATAAGTTTAGGTCACAAAACAAATATGTGACCCAATCCCACATATTTTGTCACTAATTTTATTTCAAATTTTGATTGATTTCAGTAATGCCACTAAAAATGAAATCATGGGAGATTCATATATAAATTCAATCACACCAAGATTGCTGGTCTTATTGTATCTGCAACCAAAATATTCCATTTCAAAGAATGAAAAAATTACATGATGATGTTCACACCAAGCACTGTACGTTATTTCACTTCCCAAATATGAATTGCATACAACTAAAAGATAGGAAGATCCTAGTACAAACTTAGTAGGAGGGCGTCTCTAAGCCTCGAGTGACAATCTGGCCTTGAACCTCAATAGCAGTACTACCATAACATCTTTCCACAAGAAACTGAAGATGCAAACTTGTAGCATCTGCATATAAGTTCCAGCTATAGGATTTTAGGTGTATGATGACTTCAGTTGGTGAGTTTCGATTCAAGATTGCTTGTCAAGACCTAAGAGAGCAATTGACACCATACGAAGGAGTGAGAAAACTTGCAAGTATCAGAAAATGTAATGCACTATGAAGACAACAAAGTGCACAATTTAAAGTAGAGATAAGGAAAAGCTGAGACATGTAATTTTGATAACCATGAGAGTACGTACCTTCTGAAAATAAACAGAAGCTCATCTCAGGTGATAACAGGAACTAATTGAAGCTCATCTGAATTGAAACACAAACATCAAACACAAAGGCCTACGGGAACTAATTGAATAAACTTTTGAAATTTAACAGGGGCCATAAGATTTTTAATTAGAGAATAATGAACTCCATAAGATATATAATTGAGCTACCACGCCAATTGATCTCAAATCCCAGATATTATTAAAAAATTATTTAGTCTCACCTGATCTTATTATCAGCCTATCTACACCCCTTGGAACCAAGATAAGGGCTATTGCCTTGAATCCAGCTATCTCAGCTCTATTAAGTATTAATTAACAAGCTGTGCAACTGCATGCCTGCCTTGAACTCACTTAAAAACTCACACATGTAACATAAAGGCACTCAATTGAATCCAAACATGTAATATAAAGCCACTCAAAGGAACGCCAAGTTGTAATATAATCCAAACATGAATATGTGAGATGGCTATTTCTCTATAATTACCAGTAGAAAGCCCCACAATAACAACTGAAGTATTTGATGAGATCAGTTAAGCAATAAAAGAGCAAATCTGAAATAAATGTTAAAGGGTACCTTACCTTATCTCAAAACCTTGTGACTCCACTGAAGATCATTGAAGAGCTGTGCAGGATTAGAGGGAATTGAACAGGGGCAATAATAATTAACCTGTTATCACATAAGAAGCACAAATAGATAAACAAAATGAAGGCAGAAAATAGGAACAGATTGAACTCAAAGTTATAGGCGTAATGTAAACAAACTTGTTTGGTGTCCTGCTAACACCCATCGATCACAATCAAAATAGTTACATCCATATTTATGGTCAATTTAGCTAAGGTAGCCTGTAGCCACACAGCAAAGATACACATTCAATTACTAGAAATGGACACACATTCCATGACCACTATTCTAGCCAAAGACCCAGATTCTGTATTTTTTAATTTAATGGAACCATCACTCTAGCAAAAAACAATGAATGATGATCCATCGCCAAAACAATACAAGTCAGCAAACCTTTTCATCCATTATATACATGTGTATTATCTAAAAGGAGTCGATGGAACCAAAAGACTTATAGATACATACTGTGACAACTATATGCATGAGAGAGAGCGACTTACTTCTGTTAATTATCTCACCGTTCCTATATTTATCAGTCTCGCCTATTTTCTCACCTTTGCCGTAGCACTACACAAAATCATTCGGATCCGAATTCCATTTCCATTAATATTTCGAGCTCTGCGTCAAAGCACAAATTAAAATCCAAAACAAAACATGTATTAGTACTAGAGCCCATACCTCATACTGAGGCTTGTTTGTCAAAACTAACAATCTAATTGAAAATTTACAACTTCTCTTGGCATAGAGATACCAAAGTGCAAAAGACATAATAAGGAATATGAGGACTGATCTCCTTTCCAACCTCATCGAGCTCAGTTGGTGTAAGCTCGGGCTTTCGGTCTTCTTCCAATCTAATTTGCTGACGATGATCGTCCCTAGATTTGAATATGGTATTAGGAACTAAATTATCATTTCAGGTCTTGAAAACCCTAAAATCGAAGGACTCATCCCAATTTTAGCCGATACAGATCCCCCCACCCACCCCAATTGACAATCTAAAGTTCTAAACAAATGATTCTTACAATTCAAAGCTTCATACCAAGCATATACATAAGAAATCACACAAAAGGTTGTAAAGAAGTTAAAGGGTACGAGAAATCTGAGAAAGGAGCTAAGAGAGAACGAACCAGACACATTTGGATCACAGTGAAGAGGGAGAGACGAGGGAGTTTGGGGCTCAAAGCAAGCGTCATGACGCCATAGTGAACGGCGATTGAGGCGTTGGACGAGGAGGCGGTGACCGAGCAGAACGACCGCCTTCCGGTGCTATCGATTTGTGGATCTCACGAAGCTTTCCACTTAAAATTGACAGGGTCAGAGTGAGAGAGTGAATGAGATCAAAAGTGAAAGGTTTAATTCCTGTTATCCAGTTGAATTCCTTAGCATGTTTGAGAACTGTTTCCCCTCGACTCTTCTCTTAATCCAAATTTGACGACTAAGCACTACAATCTTCTGCATTGCTTTACAACCTTGTAGATTTGTCTTTGTGTTTCCTGATCGAATCCTGCTCCGCATGCTTAGTTTCTTTCCCCTTGGTGGTATGTTCAAGTTCCTAGTTCATTAAGTCCAGAACATTACATCGACTCTGGTGTCTATAACGTTTCTAAAACATTGCATAAGCATTGATTCCTCACTATACTTGTGTCAAACAAGAAGCAGGATTATCACCACTACAAGCTTGGTTTCAACAAGAGAAACTCACCGCACGCTGGTTAATTCCATTCGATCATTATGCTGTTTGGGCCTAAAATAATATTCCGGTATTATCCAGACTACTTAGGCCTGTGGACCGGATATTTGGGTAAAGTATATCATAAAGCAAGATTTCCTTTAGTCCTAGTATTTGGGGAAAGTATATCGCAACAACCTCTAGCCCTGAGATTGCGGAAAAGAAGATGACAGAGCAAGATTCCCTGTCAAATTAGAGTGGAGGTAGGAGACTATCACCGCGTAGAATCTGAGTTGATTAAGGAAGGTGAATCTTAATCAACTAGGAAGTTTTGAGAACTTGATTCGCAAGAAAGAACAAGCTGTGTTTTTTATATAAAGGGGTTGAAGACATAGAATAAGACACGCAACGTCAAACAAACTATCGCGCAACCGCATAGTCAAAATCTCCCAACGGAGTAAAAGTCCGATTAACTTCGGCAACCAAGTCTCTCATCGGAGCGGAGCTACCCAGATATACGCCTCGCGCTGCATGTAGTAACAAGTCCGATTAACTTCGGCAATTCAAGTCAAATCCATCGAGTCGCTAGCCTAGCTTCTAGCAAACCCAAAGCCTACACTAGTCAGCAAATTTCATTCGCGAGAGAGTCCTGCTATTAACGACACAGTATAAGCTCTGTTTTTCCCCAAGCGGTCAAAAGTAAGATCGGTCATCTACTTGAGGTCGAGTGAAAGGTACCTAGCAACTCCGGTTATGTATAGGTCATTCGAACTTCAGCGATTTATCAGCAACTGCGGAGCAATCGTCTGAGAGGAAGACAGTACGTGGAGCGTAAGCATTGTCAACCAAAGCACAGTTGTACCTAACTCAAAGGTACTGGCACGCCAACAACAACAGAGAACGAAGGGGCTGAACCGTCCAAGGTTCGGTGCCGGGACAGGCTGATTGTTCTCTGAGGAGGATCCGTTTTCCCAGCTCGAACATTTGGCACGCCCAGTGGGACCGTGTCAACGATAGCAAGCCGGAATCCTTACTCGCGAGGATATCCCTCTTGCTCGAAACCAAAGCATTCGCAGTGTGTCCCTCATAACACAGCGGCTTGCAGAGGTTTAACAGCGATCGAGGCATTACTGAAGTTTGGAGTGATGGCGACACCGGAAGATATGCAACTAGCTTTTAAAGAGTTGACGTCGGTGGTCAAATCGTTGGAGGAGTCCTTCGGCGATCGCATGACTGCAGTAGAGAGAACGTTGGATAATGTGTCAGAGCTACAGTCGACACAGGGTCAGCGTCTGGCTGAAACCAACGATAGGATGAAGAAACTGGTTCTGGGCATCAATGAACACGCGAAGAATGCTTGCTTGGAGTTCGTGGGACAGGATGAGCGATTTAAGCAAATCGAAGAAACGTTGGAGATCCAACGAACTGTCGCCGGGCTTTATGAAAGCCAGAACCATGACAAGCCAAAGGCCACCAGAAGGGCTAAGTCCAACAAGAAAGATGTAGCCGGTATCAACAACGGTGTTGAAACTGACGAGGCCAGAGATGATGAGGCTGACAAATCAGACGCCGAGCTTGTCGGGCTTACAAGGAGGAAGAAGGTGAGGGCTAAAAAGGGAAAGGTCACGCTTGGGGATCCCAGGCGGTCGAATACCTCCGAGGTTGAAACTCTACAAAAAGCATTGGCACTTCTTCAACCAGGTGGAAGACAGGGGCGTCAGCACCAAATCCGTCGCGAGCGACGAGAGGAGCGTTGAGAGGAGTCAGAACAAGACGTAGAAGAAGGTCAGGGCCTTAACAAAGAGCAAGTCCAGAAGATGATTCAGGAAAGTGTGAGGACCATTCATGGCCATGCTGCCGCGAACATATCATATACAAGTCCGTTCCCGGAATGGGTGGCAGCATGCCCTTGGCCATCAGGTTATCGACCAATCAAGTTCTAGACTTTCTCAGGAGAGGGGTATGAGAATGATACTGAGCATATATCGCGTTTCCATAGCGACTGTGGGCCATACGCGTCTGATTCAGTATTCAAGATGAGGACTTTTGGTTCATCATTGTCATGGCCGGCTTTGTCTTGGTTCTCCAAGTTAGCGCCCAGGTCCATCTCGGACTGGTCCATGCTTGAAACGATGTTTAAAACGACTTTTGGGAGTGTTTGAGCCTGAGGTGGACTTGTCATCTTTGACTTCCATGTATCAACAGCCAATGGAGTCGGCAGTAGAGTTCCTAAAGAGGTTCAAAGTTCAGCAAGCAAAGTGCAGAACGCCGCTCGCGGAACAGGATGCTATTCGCATCGCCATCAAGGGTTTGGAGACCCGTCAGCGGGCCAAACATCATGATGCCTACTTTTCTAGTATGGCAGACTTAATGAACAAGGTGGGTTTTTACCAAGTGTTCCTCAGGGAGATGGAGGACAGTACCTCAGTTCCGAAAGGTTCGCCCGTCTCTTATCACCCTGGAACGTTGAAACCACGATATGCGGTTCCATCTGGAACTAAGAGGGTTTCCACTATCTACTCGCATGTAGATCCTTTCTACACACCGTGTCCGTACGAAGAGCAGTGGGTCGAGGAAGTAGATGATGAGGTAGCTGCCGTAGAGATAGCTGGAAGACATGCATTAAAGTCTAAGGCCTTGAAGATGTCCCGGGATCCTGTCAAGATTTCTACAGTAGCATTCACCAAGCCCGAATATGACTCGTACACCTACAACTCTCACAATGCTCCAGAAATTCTGGATGAATTGTTCGCGAGTGGAAGAGTAAAGCATGATACTGCAATGCCTACCGCAGCGCAGATCGAGGGGAAGAAGTACTGCAAGTTTCATAACTTGTTCAATCACCACACAGCCGATTGTTTTAAGCTCAAAGACCAGTTACAGACCTGGATTAACAAAGGAATGCTTGGGGTGGACACTGAAAGGGCTGCAGCATGGGTTGATGTCGATCCTTTCCCTACAGTGTCAGTGGTAGATATCACACCATTGAAAACACCATTGAAGACTCATCGCCCTTCTAGGTTTGCTGAGTATACTTATGATGCGTCATTGGCTCATGAGATCTTGGACAAGCTTATTTCTGAGGGTGAAACCATTGTACCATGGACTGAGTTCCCATCTACTGGTGAAGTTAAAGGTAAACGGTATTGTAAGTTTCATAACGTTTGGACTCATGATACTCGTCTTTGCACACAGCTCAAGGACCAGGTACAGCAGTGGTTAAATGAGGGAATGTTGTCTTTCGCTTCAGACCCTGATCTAGGCGGGAAGGCAACAGCGAAAAGAGTATCCGCGGAGCAGGAGGTTGTGATAGCTAAGCAATCTGGCCCGGAGAAACAAAAGAGCGTTGTCCAACGTAAGGAACACGATGTTGCGAAGGCCAACACTTATGTTCTTTGCAATCGGTGCAAGAAGGAGTGTTCCATCAACTGTGATAATGTGGACAAACGTGAAGAGTCGCGAAGGTATCGAAGGCCTTGCTCGCCGACAAATCTGGCCGAGAAAAAGGACTCCAAGAAAGCTAGAGTTCAGACAGACACTTATACTCAAGTGTTGAAAAGGCCCCACTCAGGTCTTGACAGCGTTGCGAACGTTCTTGGAGGGCAGCAAATAGGAACAGCTGGACCAGGAGCTCAGGCTTCGCGTGACGTCCTACAACGGCCGTACATACCACCTGCGCCGAGGTCACTAAAACCCAATGTCTGGTACGTTCAAGAGCACGGAAGAGCTAAGGAAGCTATGAAAACTCAGAAGAGGAATGTTCAGAAAAGGTCGGGAAAGTCCAAGCGAATGCTAGAGGCGTATAACCGAAGGGAGCTCTCTTGCGAGCAGCTAGAGCAGCCACCTTGGCTGTTGCGAGAGACAGTTGAAAAGCTTAGTTTCAGGCCATACGTGCACATTCGCCGGAATGATCACCACAGGAGGGAGCCATACCCCAGGGCAAGCGTTCATAGTCGACTTGAACGGACAATAGAAGTTTCTCCTCCACGAAGAGTTTCAATCCATGGTAGGTTGTCTTACGCGTCTACAGATAGCAGAGCAACAAATAAACAACGCACGCAGGGTGTTTCTATTCAGCAGAAACAACAGCGAAGTAGTGTTGCTTCACCTACGCAATCTAAATGGATACCTAAAAGGTCTGTAAGTGGGCCAGGCTGTCAGGAACCAATCGCGGAGGGAGTTAAACCGCAGCTTGAGTGGAAACTGAAGGTTAAAGAACCAACACTAGTGGTTCCACTAGCAAGAGAGTCAACACTAGCGGGTCCAGAAGAGGTCCAGGCTATGACAGTAGTTATTCCTCCTCAGGATCCTCAGGAACAATCGCTAACGGAGTATCTCAGGAGTAAGTTCCCCTCGCGAGCGTCAACTGGGTCCCTGCCGGAAGACGATATGGAAGAGTCAGGTGGTGAGGAGCAGGGGTTAGAGCTTTCTGATCCAGAGGATGAGCTGGACCAAGGGTATGACGACGAAATAGTCGTTGCTCCAGACTGCAACATGTTGGATGTCTCTCATGGGGACGCCTCGGAGGAAGGAACACTGACACTAGACAGAATTCATAGTTGCAACATGGTGTTCACTTTATCTTCGAAGTATGCTCTTCGACGACCAATGCCATCCCATCTTTTCATTGGAGGTGAGACGCAGGCCCAGGAGGGAGGTACAGTCGCAGAGTTGTCGTCTACCGAGGTGCCAACTGTTAAGAGGGACTCGAGGAAAGAAGAAGCTGATAAATCTCACACAGTGACAGAGCTTCAGAGTTTCTTCATGATGTTCACAAAGCCCACCGCGACCATGACTCAGCACATCAAACCATTATACATATCAGCTGAGATGGAGGGTAAAAGAGTGAACAAAATCCTCGTCGACGGCGGTGCAGCATTTAGTATTATTACTGTGAAAACAGTCGACGCACTTGGCATCGCGAAGGAAAAGGTTCTCAGTAGCAATCTCAAGGTCAGGAGTTTTGCTGGGAACTTAACTAAGACCTTAGGAGTGTTAATCCTCAAAGTCAAAATATGACCTGCAGAACTGTTCCAGACATTCTTCGTCACGGATTGCACCGCTCCATACAACATCATACTGGGTCGGGATTGGATACATCGAGCTTACTGCATCCCTTCTACTCTACACTAAGAGATGTTGATGTGGGATCCCGCAACTGACAAGGCAGCGTTAGTAAAAGCAGATGATCGACCATACTCGGTCACGGCCTGTATTCTGGATGCCGAGTATTATTCAGGTGGTATGAGGCCTTTGGGAGTTGTTGGGATAGATACTAAGGGTCATCCAGTTGGGGTGACTTCTACAGAATTGACACTATGGGGTTTAGTACAGGTCAAGACAGACATAAATAGACCTGACTTCATCGTGAAACCTAAAGATCCTCATCCATGAGTGCATCGCTGGCCAAGGAGCAGGAGCAGGCCTATGTGTCCTTTCTCCAACGTTTATCTATTTACAAATAGGAACAGGAGGCTTGGGGGGCAGTGGCACTAGTTGAATGCATTGAGGATGAATTAACTGAGGTTCAAGCAGAGGAGGAGTTCATTCAACCAGCACCAGCAGCTTTGGATGACACCCCACCTGAAGTGAAAGATCCAGTGGAAAAGATCAACCTTGGGACTACAGAGGAGCCCATGGAGGTTGGAATAAGTAAGCACTTGGATGAGGAACTGAGACAACATTTGGTAGAGTTGTTGCAGAGTTCCGCGATTGTTTTGCTGAAAAGTTTGAGGACATGCTGAGCCTGTCACCAGATGTGGTCTGCCACCGTCTGCCCATCATGGAAGGATACAAGCCAGTACAACAAAGTCCGCGACGAATGAGTGCAGACACAGCAGCAGTAGTCAAGAAAGAGGTTCAGAACATGTTCCAAGCCGGTATTATCCGACCAGCCAAGTATTCTCAGTGGTTGTCAAATATAGTACCGGTACAGAAGAAAAACGGTAAGATTCACGTGTGTGTGGACTACCGGAACCTGAATACCGCAACACCAAAAGATGTCTATCTGATGCATGTGGCAGATATGTTGGTCGATGCGGTCGCCGGGCATGAATTATTATCTTTTATGGGCGGTACTACTGGTTATCATCAGATTTCTGTTTATGAGTTGGATAAACACAAAACAGCATTTCGCTGCCTAGGGTTCACTAGAGTGTTTGAATATAACAATATGTCGTTTGCTTTGACCAACGCGGGGGCTACATACCAGCGAGCAATGAACCTGATTTTTCATGATGTGCTGGGGGGCATTCTCGAAGTATATATCGATGACGTGGTGGTCAAGTCTAAGAAAAGGGAAGATCACATCGAGAATTTGCGGACCGTGTTCACCAGGATGAGAAAGCACAAGCTCAGGATGAACCCAGCTATATGCATTTTTGGGGTTCGAGCATGAGACTTCTTGGGTTTCATAGTACACGAGCGAGGTATTGAGGTCGCGGAAGATAAGGCTAAAGCTGTTTTGGACACGCCGGCACCAAGGAACAAGAAGGAACTTCAGAGTTTGCTGGGGAAAATAAACTTCCTTCGATGCTTCATTTCTAATTCCGCTGGCAAAACCGCAGTCTTCTCGCCTTTGTTGAAGCTTAAGGTGGATCAAGAGTTTCAGTTGTGACCTGCACAACAGGCAGCTTTTGAGCAAATCAAGGCATACCTGACTCATCCACCTGTTCTTAGACCCCCACAGCCGGGAATACCTTTGAAGTTGTATATCTCTGCATCTCCTTGCTCCGTCGCAGGACTCCTCGCACAGGATGGCGATGGACAGGGGAGCAAGAAGGTTGAATATGCGGTTTATTACTTGAGCCGAACCTTGTTAGACGCTGAAACTAGATACTCGCCGATTGAGAGGTTGTGTTTAGCTCTGTACTTCGCCGGTACTAAGATTCGCCATTACATGCTATCCTTTACTACGGTGGTGGTGGCACAAACTGATTTAGTGAAGTATATGCTTACCAGACCTATGTTTAGGGGTCGGATTGGTAAGTGAATTTTGGCGTTATCAGAGTTTTCTTTACAGTATACACCCTTAAAGGCACTCACAGGACAAGCAATGTCCAACTTCTTGTTGCATCATCCCATTGTGGAGGATATTGATGACCAGAATGTGGTTGTTTCTTTCGTTCATGTTCAGCCTTGGGTTCTATATTTTGACGACAGCAGCACCGATCATTTGTCCGGGGCGGGTGTTACATTGGTTAGTCCCTCTGGCATCAGACATTGTTATTCCTTTCAGCTGGAGTGGAAGTGCACTAACAATCAGGCAAAATATGAGGCCATCATTATTGGCTTGGAGTTGTTGCTTGATCTGGAGGTCACCGTGGTAGAAGTATTAGGTGATTCGCTCCTAGTCATTAACCAGCTCAAGGGGGTTTACAAGTGCAACAACTTTACATTACTCCCTTTTTGGGAACGAGCGTCGGAATTATTGGACCAATTTGCCGATGTGGTGCTTGATTATATCCCTAGTGAATGAAATTTCGCTGCCAACGAGTTAGCACAGCTGGCTACGAGCATCCAATTGGCAGATGGTGTTCGCGAAAGAATTTTGAAGGTTCAGAGACGCACATTACCTTCCTTTATGGCCAGGAAGGAGGTTAACGACGAATGGTTGGTGGCTGTTTTCGACCCGATTAATAAGGATTGGTGGCAGCCAATCATCCAGTACCTTACTGATCCTTCTGCACCGGTGGACAAGAGGGTTAGGTATTTCGCTACTAACTACGTCCTTTGAGGCGGTGAGCTATTGCGCAGGGCAGAATATGGTTTGTACCTACGATGCATCTATGGAGCCGAGGCTAAGAGGTGTTTGCGAGAGGTTCACTGTGGCAATTGTGGTTCTCATCAATCTGGTCCAAAGATGCGCTGGCTCATTCGCCGGTATGGTTTTTATTGGCCTACCATGCTTAAGGATTGCATCAGTTTCGCGCAGGGTTGCATCGAATGTCAAATGCATGGACCAGTCCAGCATGTGCCTGATGTGCCTCTGCAACCAATCATTAAACCTTGGCCGGGTCGCGGCTGGGTTTTAGACTTTATTGGGGTGATTCATCCCAATTCGTCCTTACAGCACAAGCACATTCTCTTGGCTACAGATTTCTTCACCAAATGGGTCGAGGCTATACCAGTTAAGACGACGTCTTCAGAGGTGATCACAAACTTCATCTTCAAGTATATTATCACCAGGTATGGTATCCCCGAGTGTTTGGTTGCAGACAGAGGGGCAGGTTTCATGGCTGAGCGGACCCGGAAATTCTTAGCTGGCTATGGGATCAAGTTTCTACATTCCAGTCCCTATTATGCTCAGGCAAATGGTCAGGCAGAAGCTAGCAACCGTGTCATTCTGTCTATACTTAGGCGAATGTTGGATGCAAATCCGCGATCATGGCACCTAGAGTTGGATCACACATTGTGGGCTTACAGAACTTCCAAGCGTACTCCAACTGGTACTACCCCCTATGCATTGATGTATGGCCATGATGCGGTCCTTCCTATGGAAATTAATGTTCAGTCACTGCGGGTTCGCGAGCAACACCAGCTGATTGGGGAAGACTATGTTCAGGCTATGTTTCAAGAGCATGAGGACTTAGACTTTCGCCGGATGGAAGCTCTTGATGGCCTTATTGCTGAAAAGAAAAGGATAGCACGACTTTATGACAAACGCACGCGAGGACGCAGCTTTGGAGTGGGGGACTTAGTGTGGAAAGTATGTTTACCCTTTGGTGAACGAGTCGATGGTCGCGGTAAATGGTTTGCTAAATGGGAAGGTCCTTATGTGATTGATCGCGTAATGGGCAAAGGAACATACTACCTTCGCGATACTGACGGGAATGTTTATCGAAATCCCATGAATGGTCGCCATCTTAAGAAATACTTTCCTAGTGTGTGGGAGTATGAAGATCCACCAACTGCGGTGCAAGCACTATAGCGAGGGTTGGTCTAGTGTTTTCTTGGACTACATTCTTCCAACCAAGTAAGCAGGGGGGCAACACCATGGATATGCAAAATAATCGCGCATTCAGGCATCTTTTGTTCGGTCGCGAACGTTCTTATTCATGGGGTCGCGAACCCAATATTTTTTTTTCTTCGAAACTATCGAGTTTCTTTCTAAGTGCTCTGGCATTTTGTATACTACAATGAACCAATATTGGTGATCTAACATAGGTTATAACCTTGGTTATGTGGCAATAAAACAATGATAAGTGTTTTTATGAAACAAGTTGTGTTTTATTCATATGGCTTTATGGCCAGAAACTTGACACAAGACCTATACTATTACAAATAAGCCTTAACAAGCACTGATACCATCTATGCTAGGTTGAGGGGTATTCGCGTCGCTTCCTATTCATCCCACCACCGCGAGGAACTTGAGATTCAAACTGCACCAGTTCAGGACCGATGAGAACCAGCTTGATGCCAAATACAGGTTCTAATTGGAAAACTGGTGGTAGCATGAGGGATCCTGAGCCTTGGTTTGCAGCATTCACCTGATCTTCCTTCAAAGAAGAGAGATTGGAGGATATTGCACATGGGAGGTACAACAGCTGGCGTTGCGTATTAAAAGAGGTATGCAACGAGCAGGCTGTACCTATTGGCTCTGGTCCCAGACTAGGCAGCCTGCTTCTCGATGCTCGGCGACTAAACATTGATGAATAGGCCGCAGGAAGGGCTGCCTTTTCCTCTCTTACTTGTAATCCTCCGCTAGGAACAATCCTTAATGCAGGGCAGATCCCTGGGGTGGAACTACAAAGAAGGGAGGATGTGAGGGTGGAATAAGACTCCCACCACACATTTGAGGGTAGAATAAGGCTCTCACAAAGTGCTACTGAGTTTGCAGGTCTGGGGGATGAAACTTAGGAAACCTAAGGGGTTTCGAAGGAGGTAATGAAATTGTCATGGTTGGAGGCTGCTGGGGAAAGTGTGGTGAACTCTTTCCTTAGGGTTTCATTTTATAGCAGAAGAAATTTGGATTCAAGGGTTGAGATTGAAGACGTGGATTTGGAGATCACACCCGGGATTCATTGCAGCAATAATGGTCAACCTGAAACGGTTTGCGCGTTTTCCAGAATTGATTGCTCCGGTTTACGAGGGTTTGCATGCGAACTTACACGGTGACGAATTGAGTTGGGCTCCAATCGTGGGCTTGTAGTTGGGTTGTGAACGAATCAAGGAGACGCGAGTAGGGGAAGCAAATAGAGATAAGTCATAATTCTTACTATTGAAATGCATTGATGTTCAAGTTACATTTTATGCCCAACAAGGCGAATATCTAAGAGGAGCTTTCCAGTATCGTTGGCCTTATCACATATCAGATTGTTGAGTCTCCTTTTTTCAGCCTCAGAAGCCGCTAGTTGTCTTTTGCGCTCTTGTATCTGGGGCACAACACTTCTTATTTCTTCTTCTACAGCCTTGAGCTCCCTAGTTTGCTCAGCTTCAAGTTCTGCTAGTTGTTGCCGCAATGCACTAATTTGTTGCGCGCGGCTGGTCTTGGCATGATGAAGTTTGGCCCTAAGTTGAGCAGGGCTTTGCGTAACGAATTGTCAGGCATCAGCGTTGCGTTGGGACAGACTCTGAGCTTGGCTCCTCAAGTTGTGGCATTCTGCCACAAGACCCAGGATGATGTTCAGTGCCTGTTCAGCATTCGCGACTAGGCTTAGGTCAGGTGAGTGTAGTTTCAGGAAGTGAAGGGCATCCTTCACCTTAGCCAGACGAGCTGGATCAGTTAGGTCTTCAGAGGATAGTTCCGCGAGTTGTGCCCGGGCCTGGACAGGTTCTTGAGACTTTATAGACATTAGGGGGCTGGCCGGACCTAACATATCATCCAGGAGATCTTCCAAAGAGGGACTAGGATAATTCCCGGTTGGACCAACAGCAGGTGTAGGTCTAGAGGTTCCAACAGTCGGCACAATTGGTAGGTTGGAAGTAGTTGCGATTGCTACAACCTACAGAGAATAAGGAATAATTAGTAAAACAGCTAAGTGTTTACAAAGAAAGGCAGAAATGCTTAAACCAGGAAGTGGTTAAAAGTGTTACCCCGGCAGAATGAAGAGGGGGTGCCGCGCTTCCTAGAGGAGGTTGTGGTGCGTCATCAGGGCTCGCTGGGTCCGCAATCGCGAAGGAATGCTCCACATCTTCGTCTGCTTGATTAGAGCTTCTCACATCTTCTTCATCTCCCACCTCATTCTCCAGAATTTGAGTTGAAGAGGATTGGGAGAGCACCGCTGTGGGGACAGTTAGCATTTGCGACTCCAGGGGCTGAGCATTCGACACCATAGTAGGGGGAGTGGTTTGTGAAATTTCTTGATCCACGGCCACAGTCGGCGAGACAGCAGTCGCGACCTCTGGGGTAGGAGGTTGAGCGTCAATATGAACCAGTGTTAGAGACCATGAAGGATAGCATTAACCTACAGGTAATCAATATAAGTTGAAGAACTACATCTTAGCAGACAATAAAGTGTTGCTCTGGGGGGCAACAACGTGTTTGACTACTTATGGCAGGGTCTTCCATCGCGGGGGCTACAAGTTGAAGGGTAGACAAAGGTGTAGAAGGGGGGTTCTCGTGAACCTACAAATCAGACAAGAATCCGTTAGAGTGGTTCACGAATACAACGTCAATTGGAACAGGTAGTGTGTTCTTTTTACCTCAATGGCTGCCTCGGGATTGATGGTCTCAGTCATTGGCTCAGGGTCGACCTGGTTAGTAATCGCGAGCGGGGCAGAGCTGCTTGAGCCAGTGGTTCTTCTTCTCTAAATCAGCTGAAGGTTATAAATATTGTTAGAACGTTTAGCATCTGTCGAAGAAAATCAAATCAGGGCGAGGCCTTACATGATTGAAGTCTATGGTGTCAGGATCATCCTCGTGATCACCAGGGCTAGAGCTTGTTCTCCCTCATTTACGGCTTTGAGAGGAGGAAGCACCAGCCGTGTTCTCGAAAACCTGCAACATGAACCAGTTAGTGGTTTTTCTTCAAGTGTTGAAACAAGAACTGTAAGAGTTCGAAGAGGTGTTAGGATCTTACCCTGGATGGGATAATTCTGACGGCATTTGGAATAGTCGCCCGCAGCAAGTCCTCATCCCCAGGAACCTCAGGATTCTCCTGCAGATACCTCATGAGCCCTGTCTGGAAGATATATTGGAAAATGACTCGCGAACGTTGTTCCCACTGACCAGAGTTGATTCTTTCCCACCATTGAGCGTAGGCCTCGTCAACACGAAAGCAGCGAAGGATACTCCCACTTGCTAGCACAAGAAGGAGAGTGGTTTGCAACTGTGACGGGGGCTGTTGGCCGGGGTTGGTGTCAATGACAGGGACCATAGGCTGGCGCCATGAGGAAAACAAATTCAGACTCTCGATAGGGGG
This sequence comes from Argentina anserina, assembly GCF_933775445.1. Classification (NCBI taxonomy): domain Eukaryota; kingdom Viridiplantae; phylum Streptophyta; class Magnoliopsida; order Rosales; family Rosaceae; genus Argentina; species Argentina anserina. The sequence continues at coordinate 6,998,540 of NC_065873.1, read as the reverse complement.
GAAGGGAACCATTTGGATCATGCCTAGCTGCCTCGCGAATTGATGGGGGGCATAAAGTTCTACTCCGTTGCAGGGATGCCGGGGTAGATCCGCCATTGAGACAGCTTGTTCAAACAAATATCGACTCTCACCATCATAGCGTCTAAGGGTCAAGAATCCACCTCGGATGGCGCTAGGATGAGTACGGTCTAGCAGCAGTTGTGCGGAGTCAAGAACTGAAGCATCCAGGGTATAAAAATACTCAAAGCATGTTGCGTAGCGAAGGGGGAAGTTAGGCTCCAAACCAACAAATGCATTTCCTAATACTTCTGTTAGACAGAAGTCCCTGGCATTTTCATTTCGCAGCTGCAAAAAGTAGACCTGAATCCAGAGGTCTAGAATCCACATAGGCCCTGACAGACTGTGATAGTTTAGGGGTTCCAGGGAAAGTGCGCGCAGCATACGGTATACTTCTGCCAGGACTACTTGCGCTAAACCCACAATATGGCCATTGTACAGAATGGTCGCGAGCTGCAGGTGGTGTCCAGTCATCTTCTTGGAATTAGAACAGAACAGGAACTTGGTTAACCAAAATTCCAAGAAGGCAATACCAGCATTGGCTGTAGGATTGCGATCAAAACTGGAGATCCAGGAGCCATACGATTGGTAGATACCAACGTCGCGAGTGGCGGTAACCGGACATTCAGCATCAAAATAATCCTCATCTCTATAGGGCCGGGTACCAACTGGAAGACCTATGATAACATATATGTATGATAAAGATATACCCATTTGACCAAATTGAAATTCGAAGGTATTACATGCGGAATTCCAGAAGCAGGCAGCACTCATGATGGTACATTTGTTGCCTCCAACTCGAGCCAGTTTGAAAGAAAGGTCGATGCTCTCCAAGATTCCGGCCGCATGCCAAATGTCGCGATCGAGCAGGCGACGACCCGCGTAGCATAGCTGCATGGCTTCAGAAACTTGGGGCCATGCTCCGATAAGGGCATGGTGGTGGCTGTGCACTTGCCATCCTCTGAAGGTGGCTGGGGTGTTCCTGAAAGCAAGCGGAAGAGTTCGCGAACGATGGTGGTAGTCAGTGTCAACACGCTCCGGGATGCCGGCGAGAGAGGGACCCAAGTATGCCGTGCTGTCGTCAATCACTCCAATGGTGGTGCGATTGGTGGGTTCGTTGTTTGGGTAGTCGCGAAGAGGTCTTGCACCCGCCTGGGCATCACGTTGGTTGGGTTTTGGGACCATTGTTGTCAGGGAGTGAAAACTTCAAAAGAGGGCTTTCTGGAGTGTTTGAGGATAGAGCAATCAGGTTGGATAGATGTGTTGGGTTCGTGAATGCGATTTATATAGGAACCGAAAGGGTTTCTGAAATCGAAACTGATGGGTTCAGAGAGGAGTTGCGTTTGCTCGATTGGAACTGGTTTGAGTTTCGAAACAATAAGTGTTTCTCGCATACTTCAGCTCAAAAGGTTGTAGTGGTTTGAGGAGAAGGCGCGCGTCAGTTGGTGACGGGGGAATGTAAAGCGTTTCAGATTATTTTTAAAAAGATAACCGTTTGGGGTTTTCTTCTAGCCCTTTTCAATTTCGCGGGGTCTTCAATTTCAAGGCCTGGGGGGCAATGTTTGGGCCTAAAATAATACTCCGGTATTATCCAGACTACTTAGGCCTGTGGACCGGATATTTGGGGAAAGTATATCATAAAGCAAGATTTCCTTTAGCCCTGGTATTTGGAGAAAGTATATCGCGACAACCTCTAGCCCTGAGATTGCGGAAAAGAAGATGACAGAGCAAGATTCCCTGTCAAATTAGAGTGGAGGTAGGGGACTATCACCGCGTAGAATCTGAGTTAATTAAGGAAGGTGAATCTTAATCAACTAGGAGGTTCTGAGGACTTGATTCGCAAGAAAGAACAAGCTGTGTTCTCTATATAAAGGGGTTGAAGGCACAGAATAAGACACGCAACGTCAAACAAACTATCGCGCAACCGCATAGTCAAAATCTCCCAACGGAGTAAAAGTCCAATTAACTTCGGCAACCAAGTCTCCCATCGGAGCGGAGCTACCCAGATGTACGCCTCGCGCTGCATGTAGCAACAAGTCCGATTAACTTCGGCAATTCGAGTCAAGTCCATCGAGTCGCTAGCCTAGCTTCTAGCAAACCCAAAGCCTGCACTAGTCAGCAAATTTCATTCGCGAGAGAGTCCTACTATTAACGACACAGTATAAGCTCTGCTTTTCCCCAAGCGGTCAAAAGTAAGATCGGCCATCTACTTGAGGTGGAGTGAAAGGTACCTAGCAACTCCGGTTGTGTATAGGTCATTCGAACTTCAGCGGTTTATCAGCAACTGCGGAGCAATCGTCTGAGAAGAAGACAGTACGTGGAGCGTAAGCATTGTCAACCAAAGCACAGTTGTACCTAACTCAAAGGTACTGGCACGCCAACAACAAAAGAGAACGAAGGGGCTGAACCGTCCAGGGTTCGGTGCCGGGGCAGGCTGATTGTTCTCTGAGGAGAATCCGTTTTCCGAGCTCGAACATATGCAAAAATTTTCAATTTCATTCACTGATTAGTTTCATATGTTTACCTTCGTGAATCACTCTTCTCCCAAAACTGTACCTAGATCCTCCGTATGTAATGACCCGATTTTTTGGAATCAAATTATTTGAATTCTTTAGATTTAATAAAGTTTGTAAAATTAATAAACCGCATTGGTTTTGCTTCGCAACATTGTCAATTCGAAAACGGAACCGTCGTCGGAAATCTCAATGTCAAAAACGTTACGTTTCCGTGACGCGGGAGTTTATTTCTACTCCGTCGCTCGTTTACGAAAAATTCCTTCACGAAAGTTGTAGAGCTCGTCGATACGAGTTCGTGGACACATTACACGTCTTAATCGGATGTCGTGCGTGAAAGTTATTAACGACGAAATATAGTTTCCGATTTTGGAAATGGTTATAAAAAGAGAATTTTAGGGATTAGGGTTTCTATTTTCGGAAACCCTTCACCCTCGCAGCCAATCTCTCTCTCTCTTCTCTCTCTCTCTCTCTCTCCCCGATATTTCTCTCCCACAGAGAACGCCTCCGGCGATCTCCCAACCCAGGCCGCCGTGGCCATCACCGCCTGCCCCAGGAGCTTCGCGCGGTTGACCGCAGCAACCCTCGAGCTCTATACACCTCGCCTCGCCGCCATGAAGCCGCGCGATATCTCGAGCCCTCCTGCAATCCTCTCCAGCGTCTGCTTCATCGCCGGCGAAGACTAGCGCACGGGGACAGCTTGCCATCGCCACACCACACCCCCGGTGCCACCAGCGAGGCGATTGGAGCTCAACTCGCATCGCCGCCTCGCCGCTGCTCAATTTCGAATCCGCTAATATCTCGAGCTTTTCCAGCGACAATCTGACGGTTCCAAGGTCCAATCAAGGTGAGGGTTAGCTTAATGAGATTATTGTGGTTGTTTGTGGTTGATTTGAATTGATTTTGGGGAAGATCAGAGTAGGAGGAGATGAGGGAGGTACCGCCGCCTAGGGCGGCGCGTGTGGGAGCTTGAGGAGGGTAGGAGGCGGCCCTAGGCCGTGGGAAGGTAGAGGAGAAGAGAAGAAAGAGATTTGAGCGGCAGTGGGCAAGCCACGCGCGCCAGTTTGAGCAGCGCGTGGGCCCCATGCGCTGTCATTGTGGGCGGCGCGTGAGCGCCACGCACGGTTGCCGGAGGTGGCGCGTGAACCCCACGCGCCGTCACGTGCGGCGGCGCGTGAACAATAAATTTCAAACAGTAATTTTTTGTAAAAAGTGATTTCTGTACGGTAAATGTAAAATTATTTTACGTATGGTGAATGTAAAATTATTTTACGTACAGTATTTGTGAAAATAATTTCTGAAGGGTAAATCAGTAATTATTATTTATTGAGATAGTATTTACGATGGAATAGTACATGGTTATACATGAATATGTATATAGTATGTACTCGTACATGAATACGTAAATAGTATATACTCATACATGAATATGTAAATAGTATGTACTTGTACAGTAATACGTGAATAGTATATACGTGAACAGTATTTTTGTAAAAACGAAAAATTGCTGAACAGTTAAATATTAGTACTGTTTCGGTATTTGAGGTTTTACGCAACATTCTAATCACATCTTATGCAATCTAGGTGATCGACAACACAAGTAAGGATTGCTTTCGGAATTGCGGAAATAACGCTCAGGAAATTAAGGTGAGTAAAATCTCACAGTGACGAATCTACCTTTGCGGAGATTCATAATTACACTTGATTAAAAAGAATGAACTATGATATTTATATGATATAATGGATTGTGTATGTGTATAATTGGTAAAATAAGTACATATATATGGTTTGCTATATTATATACTGTCATAATTTCCGTTTGCGAATAAATTCATTTATAACGTTGATATTTATTTATTTGAGCATGTCACTTTGATTTGTACAATAACATGTGATGATTGTTTTGTACGTGGTTTTAACTTGAGTTATGTTAAAACGTTTTTGTTGTCTTCGGGCGTGTTGGCATGTCGGAATCTAGCCTTAGCCGGGCGACAATTACGATACAGTTAGAGGTCTAGTCTGTCTGCCGGTGTACTGTGTCATAAGAGGTAATAGATGGGTTACCGGCTTAGGAGTACCCATAGTTTTGGGATTATTGGGTGACATATGGGTTGCCCAATGCCCGGCGGCGTACTGCATGAGGGGTAACGGATGAGTACTTGGGTCTCATGAGTACCCGTATTTTAAATGTAATTTGGTAAACATATGGGTTGCCTGATTTCTCATGAGCACTTATATTTTCAGATATTATTGGACAACCAGATGGGCAGTCCTTTGACTCATGAGTACATTTATAATTGAATGTTTCAATGATTGCTCTTGTATTACTATACACGTTATTTTATTGTTTTACTCATACAAGCTGCAAAGCTTACCGGGTTTGTGTTTTACAATCCCGGTGCACTTATTCAATGGTGCATAGGATAGTTCCGCATGTGTGAATTAGCGGAATCGACGGACTACTCTGAGGTCTTCGAAGTTTATTTATTTATTTTGTAGTGAGGATTGTGAGGATTTTACATTTCCATTTGAAAATAATGTTTGAATCTTAATTTGGTTTTGTAATAATCCATTCGACTAAGTTGTACTATGAACTTAGTAATGTGACGATGAGATTATTTCAAATTATTGAGATTGTTTTTGAGTTTTCATGGCTTCGATTTTCGAGTTTCATATTCGAATTTTGGGGTCGTGACACCGTACCTTCCCAATGTTAGAATTTGATTTCTCTATCTTGTTATTGAACAAGATATGATTGAACCAATTTGAACAATTACTCTTGCAGTAGCAAGATGAGTATGAAGAACAAAATTATAGACTTGAAATAAAAACTGAACTTTTGCAGCTATTATAATTTTAGATCTAGAATTCTCCTTACATATTGATCAAACATCTCTACCCTTATATCGGAGAGTAAGTGAGATATTTAACCTACAAAATATCTTAGGAGAAGAATAGCAACTAGAATATAATTACACAAAATATCTAGGATTTTTAGCGGAAGAAACAGTAAGCATCAGCTGTGAAAATATCAGATTTTTCCAGCAGCAGATTCCTAGTCGCATCAGGAAAGTATTAACTTCAACACTCCCTCTTAAAACTGAATTGCTTCTTCACTCTAAGCAGCCCTCTTAGATATTCAAATCTTTCTCTTGGCAGTGTCTTGGTGAAGATATCTGCAACTTAGTCTTCAGTATTGCAATATATCAAATCAACTTCATTCTCTTCAACTGCATCTCTTATGTAGTGAAATTTCAGAGCAATGTGCTTTGCCCTGCTGTGATAAACTGGATTCTTGCTCATAGTAATTGCAGACTTGTTATCACTGAGAACAGTTGTTGCAGACTCTTGCTTCTCACCAAAGTCATTCATGACTCTTCTAAGCCAAATTGTATGTGAAGTAGCAATTGATGCAGTCACATACTCAGCTTTATCTATTGATAAGGCCATTGATTTTTGCTTCTTTGAAGCCCAAGAGAATACACCAGTCCCTAGTGTGAAAGTATATCTAGATGTACTTTTCAAATCATCAACACTGCCTCCCCAATCACGGTCACAAAAGCCAAAGAGTTTTAGTTCCACATTACTCTTATATATAATTCCAAAGTCCATAGTGCCTTGGATGTATCTCAGGATTCTTTTAGCAGCTCTATAGTGAATCTTGGTATGACTCTGCATGAATCTGGACATCAAGCTTGCATCATACATTATATATGGCCTTGTTGCAGTCAAGTATACCAAGCTTCCCACTATACTTTTGTATAAACTCTCATATGCACTACCACTTTCCATCTTCTTTTTTAAAAAAATTCATTGACAACTAGAGGAGTAGCCATAAGATTACATCCTAGCATCTTAAACTTCTCTAAAATTACCTTTGCATATTTTTTATGTGAGATAAAAATTCCTTCCACAGCTTGAACTATCTCAGATTCTCAGTTCCCAGAAAATAATGCAATATTCCCAAATCACTATTTCATCTTTCAACATCATATCAGACTTGAAATCAGAAATTATTTTTTCACAACTTCCAGTAAATACTAATTCATCAACATATAAGGAGACAATAAGTATACTTGAAATACCTTCAGTTTTGGTGTAGTGAACATGTTCATTCTCACTTCTTTGAAACCCTCTCTCTGTGAAATAGGAATTGATTTCACCATACCAAGCTCTTGTTACTTGTTTCAAGCCATATAGAGCTTTCTTCAACTTGTACACTTTCTGTTTTTTTTTTGTCTTTTATGATGAAACCTTGTGGTTGCTCCACAAAAAATTCTTCTTTTAGCACTCCATTTAGAAATGCATACTTGACATCCAACTGGTGTAGATACTAGCATTTTTGTGCAGCAATAGAAATCAGACCTCTTATAGTCTCATGCCTTGCCACTGGTGCAAAAGTTTCATTGAAATCAACTCCAGGTATCTGTGAATACCCTTTTGCCACCAATCTTGCTTTGTTTCTTGCCACAAAACCATCTGCATTCAGTTTGTTTGAGTTTGGTGTAGACTGAGCCTCAGAATTTGTAGGTGAGGGTGAGGACTGTGAGGTGGATTAAGTTCCAGCTCTTCTGAACCTTCTTGTTCATCTTGAACAATTGCTTTCTTAAATCGGATTGTGTAATTTTTCCAATATCAAGATGAATTCTCATTGAAAAGAACATCTTTTGCAACTATCAGTTTTTCTTTTTCCAAACTGTAGAGCCTATAGCCCTTTGTATGTGAACTGTACCCCATGAAAACACATTTTTCACTTGTCTCATCCAACTTTGTTCTCAGTTCTTCAGGAATGTGAGCATAGCAAATACATCCAAGCACCCTCAGGTGATTCACACTTGGCTTTCTTTCACTCCAATCTTCAAATAGAGTCATTCCTTGCACAACCACTGTAGGATGTCTGTTCATTAAGTACACAACAGTATTAACTGCTACACCCCAATATTCTAGAGGTACTCTCTTTTCATACAACATGGATTTGACCATTTCCACAATTGTTCTATTTTTCTCTCAGTCACTCCATTTTGTTGAGGTGTGTAACTCACTGTAACTCACTATAAATATTTTCCCTTCCACTTTTTCTGTTTGGTTTTGAACTAGATGGCTCACTAGTTTTTGGGTTTAGACTGAGTGTTTGCAAATCTTTTTTTGTTGGTTCATCATGACTAGCTAACCTCTGATCAAAAGCTTTCAATGTCCCCACTAAGTCATGAACTTCTAGTTTAGAAATATCCCTACCTAGCTCCCTCTATAATACTCACTATAGCATCATACTTTATGTTCAAACTCATAAGGATCTTCTCAACTATTATTTCCTCAGTCAAGGGTGCATTGTAAGTTTTTCAACATATTAACAATGCTAGTTACTTTAGTACAATAAACATCTAGCAAGTCAGAATCACTCATTTTTGCATATTCAAACTCTCTCCTTAAGGATTGAATTTTAACAGCTCTAACCTTATGAGAACCTTTCTATTCCAGCTTCAGAACTTCCCATGCTGCTTTAGTTGTCCTCTTGTTTGAGATCAAAGGAAAGATATCATATGAAACTAAATTTTGCAGAAAACCAAGGGCTTTTTCTTGACTTGACTTTTCAGTTCACTTCTTTGTGCTACTTTGAAGGCTTCCAATTCTAATGTTGTTGGAACTTTGCAACTTTCATGCACATAGCTCAGCAGATCTCGACCAAGAAACATCGTCTCCATCTTGATCATTCAGTAATCAAAGTTCACTCCTGTAAAGATAGGAATTTTGACTAATTCATCTGATTGACCCATCTCAATAGCAGTAGAAAAATTTTGTGTTTGTTTGTTTTTATTTTATTTTATTTTAATCTCTTCTAGCAGGTGATACACTCAATTGATATTGATAAAAAAGGCTCTGATACCATGTTAGAATTTGATTTCTCTATCTTGTTATTGAACAAGATATGATTGAACCAATTTGAACAATCACTCTTGCGGTAGCAAGATGAGTATGAAGAACAAAATTATAGACTTGAAATGAAAACTGAACTTTTGCGAATGGTGTTGTAGTGCACCGAGGAGGGACTGTAGCTTGCAAAGCCGTCGTCGTATTGGGATGGGTAGCAGTGCTTTGGTGAGAAACGATATTTGACGAAAACAACAATGGCATGGATTGTGGAGGTGAACTTGCGGCAAATGGTGTTGTAGTGAACCGAAGAGGGGTTGTAGGTTGCAAAGCCGCCGGCATGAAAGTAAAGAATGATGGGAAGAGACGAGGACAAGGGCTCATTTTTGACGGGGACGAAGAGATGGAACCAGAGACTACGAGTGGAGTCGACGACCACGTCGGAGGAGATGACGACGTTTGTGGACTTCGGTGAGGCCTTGAGGTCGACAAAATTGAGGAGACGGCAGTTGATGATGCCGTCAAGGCGAAAGGCAGCCTCCTTAACTTTTAACACTAGCGTCAACGCTAGATGAGTCTTCCACGAGAGTGAAGCCAATCCGGCAATCCCAACGAGGAGGAGGGTTTGGGTGGTGATTCTACACCTGGCGTCATCGTTTTGGTCGATAATTGTCATGCCAAAGGCAACAAGCTTTACTGTTTTTTGGTATGATGCTGCACTATCCTATACATTTTTTATGGATTGTGATTTCTTATGTTTCTTTTTTTTTTTTTGATTCTAATTTGTGGTTTGCATGGTTCCAAATGTCCAACTATTCCTTTAAGTTATATAACTACTTTAACCATTAACTTGATGTACGTATAATCTAGAACCTAACTGAAAGCCATTCAATATCAATGATTCAGTTTCATTTCATCTATGATCTATGCTACAAAGTCTACAAAAATGAACTCATTACCAAAGTTATGCACTATAATACGTATAGGATCAATGGCAATGTACTAGATGTTGTACAATCCTCATAACATGCCAGTACATACAAAGGTATACAGTTCAATTACCCCAAATTCAAGAAAAAGAGGAACGCTGATCATTATAGTTTGCTCGGTCATGAATTACATTGACATACTAGACCGTGTATTTGTCAATTACTACTGGACTAAATTTCATTAATTTACCTACCATTGAGGTTAGAAAATTGAGCAAACATAGCGGTTCCAGATTGGTCATTAATTATCTGTTCTGTTGGCAGGGCTTTTTCCTCCTCTAATATAGAAGCTGGGCGAGGTGCGGCGGCAGTAGAAGCAGCAACAACATCAGCTGAGGAGGCAGGTGCAACATCAGCTGAGGGGTTGGAGTTGGTGTTGTCCTCTTCGCCCTTTGCTTCTGTGAATGCCTCTTGAAGTTGCAGGGCATACTCCAAGTTCCATAGCACATCTCCCATTGTGGGCCTATCCACACCGTGCTCTAATAAGCACTTCTCAGCAGCCTCACCAAACTTCTTCATGGACTCAGGGTTGATTGTTCCGATAAGGAGAGGGTCCACAATCTTTTCCAACAAGCCCTTCCTCTTCCACTGCATTCCCCAGTCAGCCAAGTTAACTTGTTCTCTTGGTAGTGCAGGATTGATAGCAGGTCTAGCGCACAATGCCTCGAGCATGACAACTCCGAATGAGTAGACATCAGATTTGTCCGTCAATTGTTGTCTTCTAAAGTACTCAGGGTCTAAGTACCCAAAGCTTCCTTTCACTGCGGTACTGACATGGTTCTGTCCCATTGGCGCATCTTTAGATAAACCAAAATCAGCAACCTTAGCAGTGAATTGATCATCGAGAAGAATGTTTGTTGTCTTCACATCGCGGTGAATGATGCCTTGTGCTGTTCCTGTATGAAGGTAGTGAAGCCCACGAGCAGCGCCAATACAAATCTCTAACCTTTGCTTCCATGACAATGGTGGCAAGTCTTTACCGTATAGATGATCTCTAAATGGTCCATTTGACATGTACTCATAAACTAAGATCATCTCTTGGTTTTCGTCACAGTAGCCAATTAGGGAGACCAAATGCCTGTGTCTGAGCTTTGACAACATTTGTATTTCCGTTTGGAACTCTGTAATTCCTTGTTCAGATTGGGGGTTTCCTCTTTTAACAGCAACACTAGTCCCATCATCAATCACACCAAGATACACATTGCCAAATCCACCAACACCAATGATTTTGCTCGAATCAAAATTATTGGTAGCTTCCTGCAGCTCTGCAAAAGAGAAGAATCGGCCGAGACCCATTGTTCCAGAGTACATGCTCTTTCCCACTGAATTCTTACTTGACATAAAGCTGTTATCCCCAGCATGTACAGGGAGTAACCAAGAAGAGAAGCTGTTCCTTTTCTGCCAATCTTGAGGTCTCTTCTTCCATTTGTAAACCATTGCCCCAAGCCCTATAAAGGCTCCAAACATCAACCCAAATCCAACTGCAGCCACCGCTCCCTTGTGAACTCCACCTCCACTACTATCATTTGCCTCCTTTCCATCAACTCCGAACTCGCCATCCAAACTATTAACAGAATTGCTTATTTTCATCACCTCTAAGCCATTAAGAATGGCATCTTGTACACCATTTTGCAATTTTGACGGACCAATTTGGATTGTAACCATATCGTTTACCAATGACGAGTTAACCACGATGTCCTTGTAGAATGGAATTGCCAAACCGTTTACAGTTTGTGACAAATCCAATTCACTTATGGCCACGTATCCATTAATGTAGACATTGAAGAAAAGAGTACCAAGTGATTTGCTCACAATGTCGCAAAAATGCAATCGGATCAAGTAACCATATGCATTTTCAGCTTGAAAGGTCCATGTTACATTGAACTTTTGATTGCCGACGCCTGCATCAGCCATTTCTGCCGCCGTTGCATAAACTGTTGGTGGAGCTATTTGGGGTGTTAGCCCTTGAGGATACTTAATAGTCTTACTTTCAACCTTAGCAGTTTTGGCCATGTTCTTAGACTTGATGTATGCTTCATCCGGTAACCACATTCGTCCTAATGTGTCATTGACCGAGGTTACTAGGGGTCCTCCCATGTTAACTCTATACATTGTTTCATATCCAAAGTTGGACAACCCCCCTAATTGACTCATCGGTTGAAGGTTGTTAGCCGTGTCCCCGATGAGGTAATCAGGGGCCGAAACCACCTCTATTGCATTGATGAACGCTGCAGAGTTCTTCTGGGGAGAGAACTTGATTGAGAATATCTGCTCGGTCACATTGAGAAGGTATTCCTTTAAAATAGCTTTGTGGGTGTTGTTGTTAGAGGCCTCGTTGAAATTAAAATTATGGAGCAAAGTGTACTTTTCTGTGACGACATTGAAAGTTGTCTTCTGAAGATCAGAAACAGAGTTTTGAATGGGATAGAAATAGAGGCGAACCCAATGCCACCCTGGCCTTCCCATGTGAAACGTATAAGTGGCTTCATTTGTAAAAATCCTTGCATTAGAATATAGAGGAGAAGGCACATCTGCCTTGTCATCAGACACCTTGTTATCATCATTTGCTTTCAAATGTTGATTGGCTTGTGAATCCGTCTTGAACACCCTTCCATCGGGTAGCTTGGGAGGGTCTTTAGAACCACATGCAATGAGGAAGTTGTCTTGAGGGGTGAAGGTGGTGGGAGAAGATGGGTCAGACATGACAATGGTAGGGTTGTAGAGAAGTGCATAGAAAAAGACCAGGAGGATAGCCATCATATATCTACAAGATAATGATAATGATGGCAAGGAGGATAGGAAAAGATACTTCATTTTGCGTTTGTTTGGTGTCCTTTCTATCTCCATCCCTCCTGGGTGAGGAGGTTTGAGCAGAACTTGGAGAATGTATTGTTGAAAAAAACAGAGTTCTTTGTATCTATAATTGCTATTTTTCTTTTGTTGGAGTTTATTTATGTATATTTGTTTTTATTTTATTATATATTTTCAAGTGATTCTGTTATTGTTTCTTGTTGATTATAAGTGGAGAGGCGAAGGTGACAGCCGACAGAGGCTGTGAAATCCTAAGAATATGGCATTGCTTGTGGAGAGATATATATTTACCTTTACTTTAGAAGTTTGTTTTATTCTATTTTTAGTAATCCAAAGGGAAGTTTAGCGGTGAGCCGTAGAGACCAATTTTGAAATGGTAAAAAATTGTTTTTCTGTTCTCCTTTTTCCTCTAGAATCTATAGCTAAATCAGACTTTTGTGCAACGGAAGATTGCCTCCTCTATGACTAATACTTGAGCATTTTAGTAGATCAGAGATCGAAGTGCCATATAGGGATTATCTCTTTTGATTTATTATGAATATCATCAATATACAAACACACACATACAAGCTTTGTTAGCGAAGGATATCATTATTATTTCAACCGCGTTGATTTTCATAATTTGCCTCATTTATCGATCATATTTTTATATTATAGTTGTTTAATATTTATGTGTACATGTTAGGATTAAACATGATAAAAATAAATATTTATTTTAAATCGGTGCGGTTCGGTTTTTATTCTATTTAGAAAATGTTTAATCTTAATTCAGTTTGTTTATAAACAGTTTGGTATTTTCACGATCTTAATTAGTTCACAACTTTACATGAAGCGGTGAAGTTCACTATCCGGTTTAAACCTGATATGTTGCGGTTTCGTATTTCTTACCTTAATTTCTTTTTGTTTATTGTGCAATATGACTATGTTATGTGGTAAGACGCCTATGATTAGGGCTCGTCAATGGGCCGGGTCTGGCCCGGCCCGGCCCATGAGTGACGGGTCCGGGGCGGACCGGGCCGGGTCTTAATAAATTTAAATAAGTGGCGGGCCGGGCCGGGTTGGGTATTTCCAAAAATACGAAGATCCAAGCCCGCCCACCTAAGGCGGGCCTTGCGGGCTTTTACGGGCCGGGCCTTACGGGCTTGTATTTCTACTGTCCATTATTTCAGAGTCCTGTGACGAACATATAATCAAATAGAATATGATTAGAGAACTTAACATAGGATGAAAAGAGAGAGAGAGAGAGAGAGAGAGAGGTTGTTACCGATGAATCTCAAAAGAAAAAGAGAGGCGTTGTGAGAGACTGAGAGTCGTCCTAGCTCCAACGGAAGAGGTGGCTTCTCTGGAGAGTGAGAAAGCAGAGAGACTATTGAGTTAGTCTAGGTTTTGTTAGGAGGCGGCTTCTTTGGACTCTCTGGAGAGTGAGAGAGCAGAGAGACGAGTATTTGAGTTAATTAAGTTAGTATAGGTTTTGTTCGGAGACGGCTTCTCTGGAGTCTCGAGAGTGTCTAGGTTTTGTTAATTAACTTAGAAGTCTAGGTTTTGTTTTTTTTAAATGAGTGGTAGACAACCGGATAGCATCATAGCAAATTAGCAATATCATTAATTAAACATCATAGCAATATCATTAATTAAACATCAATGTATCACAACGGTAATTAGGTTATATACCTACAAATGTTACTTAATTAACTTGGGTTTTAGTCTTTATGGTATATTAGTGATGTTTTCGGTTTACCGAAAATTTCAACGGTCAAACGAAGTCTAAATTGGATGAAATTTTTACAGGGCCATTAAATATATATACCGATCACATCGGCTGGTGTCGATCGATCCCGAGAAGTTTCATAATGCAATATTTTTATTCTAAACCTAATATAAAGGTTATGATCCATTAGTACACACTTAGGTGATCACAACTCCAATTTGAAATATGATCGATCGACACCGGTAGATGTGATCGGTATATATATTTAGGGACCCCGTAAAAATTTCGTCTGTTTTGGACATTGTTTGACCGTCCATACTAACGGTCAACCAAAAAATAAGTGTTTTGACATATTAAAATCCTCATTAATCGGGGCTTTGCCAAATGGGTTTTCTCAGTGCGACTATGCACGATAGGTAAAAAAAATTAGGTGATTTCAGATATGCAAACAGTTTTCGGCGTTAGCATCTTTGCAATAGGTCCTCCCTTAGGGCATATTAGTGGTGTTTTCGGTTTACCAGAAATTTCGACGGTCAAACAAAGTCCGAATTGGATGAAATTTTTACAGGATCACTAAATATATATACCGATCACATCGGCTGGTGTTGATCTATTCCGATAAGTTTCTTTCATATAGTCACTTCATAATGTGATAGTTTTATTATAAACCTAATATAAATGTTATAATACATTAGTGGACACTTCGGTGATCGACAACTCAAATTCAAAATATGGTCGATCGACACCAGTAGATGTGATCGTTATATATATTTAAGGAACCCGTACAAAATTCGTCCGTTTTGGACATGGTTTGACCGTTCATACTAACGGTCAACTAAAAAAGAGGCGTTTTGACATATTGAAACCCCATTGACCGGGGCTTTGCCAAATAGATTTCTTCAGTTCGACCGCGCACGATAGGTAACAAAAATGAGGTGATTTCATATATGCAAACGGATTTTGGCATTTGCATATTTGTAATAGGTCCTCCCTTATGGCATATTAGTGGTGTTTTCAATTTACCGAAAATTCCGACGGTTAAACGAAGTCTAAATTGGATGAAATTTTTATAGGGTCACTAAATATATATACCAATCACATCGGCTGGTGTTGATCGATTCCAATAAGTTTCCTTCATATAGTCACTTCATAATGTGATAGTTTTATTATAAACCTAATATAAGGTTATATACATTAGTAAACACTTCAGCGATCGACAACTCAAATTCAAAATATGGTCGATCGACACCAGTAGATGTGATCGGTATATATATTTAGGGAACCCGTAAAAATTTCATCCGTTTTGGACATGGTTTGACCGTTCGTACCAACGGTCAACTAAAACAGAGGCGTTTTGACATATTTAAACCTCATTGACAGGGGCTTTGCCAAATAGATTTATTCAGTTCGACCACGCACTATAGGTAACAAAAATTAGGTGATTTCATATATGCAAACGGCTTTCAGCATTCGCATATTTGTAATAGGTCCTCCCTTAGGGCATAATAGTGGTGTTTTCGATTTATCAAAAATTCCGACGGTCAAACAAAGTCCGAATTGGATGAAAATTTTACAAGGTCACTAAATATATATATCAATCACATCGGCTGGTGTCGATTGATTCCAACAAGTTTATTTCATATAGTCGCTTCATAATGCGTTAGTTTTAATATAAACCTAATATAAAGTTTATGATACATTAGTAGACGCTTCGGTGATCAATAACTATAGTTCGAAATATGGTCGATCGACACTAGTAGATGTGATCGGTATATATATTTAGGGAACCCGTAAAAATTTCGTCCGTTTTGGATATTGTTTGACCGTCCGTAACTACGGTCAACAAAGAAAAAGACGTTTTGACATATTAAAATCCTCATTGACCGGGGCTTTGCCAAATTGGTTTTCTTGGTGCGACCACACACAATTGGTGACAAAAATTAGGTGATTTCAAATATGCAAACGACTTTTGGTGTTCGTATTTTAGTAATGGGTCTTCCCTTATGACATATTAGTGTTGTTTTCGGTTTACCGGAAATTCCGACGGTCAAACGAGTTCCGAATTGGATGAAATTTTTACAGGGTCACTAAATATATATGCCGATCATATATACTGGTGTTGATCGATCACAAGAAGTTTCCTTAATATAGTTGCTTCATAATGCAATAGTTTTATTATAAACCTAATAAAATATGTATGTATAATATTTTATTATTTGGCGGGCTTTTACGGGCCGGGCCTTGCGGGCTTTTAGCGGGCCGGGCCCACGGGCCGGGCCGGGTTTCACACCTCTAATTTAAGCCCGGCCCTCTACCCACGGAAGCGGGCTTTCTCGCGGGCCGGGTCGGGTAAAAGCCCGTCGGGCTTGCGGGCTTCCGCGGGCTAAATGATGAGACCTACCTATGATTACAAATTTATTTAATATTTCAGCATCATTCCGGTAAAATTCTTCTGGTTTTGCTAGATTTATACAGTACCTCATTTAGTTACTTTGCATCTAGTAGTGAGAGTGTAGTAAATAAGTAAAGCTTGCTTGCTCGATAATACAGCTCTTCCCCAATAAAAGGCAAAATGGGAAATTAAAAAACGAAGCTTTATTAGACGCAGCAGCTCTCAGATTTCTTCTTCTTCTTTCTCCCAAACACCTCGAGAGGAACTCATTTCTCTGACAGCCCAGCACCGCCGCGATGACGTCAACCGAGACGGAAGACGCCGTACGACGTCGCACTGCCGTAACGGACTACCGCAAGAGACTACTCCAGCATAAGGAGCTCGAATCCCGTGTCCGCGCAGGTCAGATTCTCCAAACCCTAATCCATCTTCTCCTATCGAACTGGAATTGTTTCCGATTAGTTAAATTTTAGGTCGTTTTGGTTCTCTAGGGTTTCGATTGAGCCGATTGGGGCTCTGATTTTGGTGCCCTAGATGTTGATTTTGGTTAGTGTAATTGCTGGGCAGTGGGTTTCTGTGTTTTGGGTAGATGTGAATTGGGAAATTTGAAATGGTGTGAGGATTGGTTTGGGTCTGAATTTGCTTGAATTGGGTTTTGCAGTGCGAGAAAACTTGCGAGGAGCTAAGAAGGAGTTTGGGAAAACTGAAGATGACTTGAAGTCGCTTCAAAGTGTTGGTCAGATTATTGGGGAAGTGCTGAGACCTCTTGATAATGAACGCTGTAAGTAAAGTTTGGGCCTTTCTTTGTTTGGAACATACTTTCTGGAAAATGTTGGTGATTATGAGCAGAAAATGGAAACTTTTGAGTATTTGTAAAGTTGTTTGGAGCAGAGTTTTGTGTTTGAGGAGTGTCGAAGTAATTGTGTTTGCTTTTGTTGTAACAGTGATAGTGAAGGCAAGTAGTGGCCCTCGGTATGTGGTTGGCTGTCGCAGTAAAGTGGACAAGGAGAAACTAACAGCGGGTACTCGTGTTGTTTTGGACATGACTACTCTGACTATCATGAGGGCTCTTCCGCGAGAGGTAATTGTGATTCTATTATTAATGATTGAATTTATATTGTATCTGCCTAGCCTTGAAAATTTTGCTTTATATGAATTGCAGGTTGATCCAGTAGTGTATAATATGCTTCATGAAGATCCTGGTAATGTTAGCTACTCTGCTGTGGGAGGGCTAGGAGATCAGATCCGAGAGCTTAGGGAATCTATAGAGCTGCCTCTAATGAACCCTGAGCTCTTCCTTAGAGTGGGCATCAAACCTCCTAAGGTATGTTTTGCGTAGTATTTGTTGATGGAGTACTATGAGTGACATGTTCAGTAATCTATCATGCTTACACTAGTAATGTTATCATTTAAGAAGGATTCTAACTTATCTAATTGAATTGGTTCAGGGTGTTCTTCTCTATGGACCTCCGGGAACAGGGAAGACTTTGCTAGCCAGAGCAATTGCAAGTAACATAGATGCTAACTTTCTGAAGGTTAGGTTTTTGTGTCTGTGGCTTTATACTGAGGTTTCCCTTTCTTTGCTGTTAGCATGCTTATTATTCTTGTTTGCTCATACATACTGATTCTTGTGATTGTAGGTTGTATCAAGTGCCATTATTGATAAGTATATTGGTGAGAGTGCAAGATTGATCAGGGAAATGTTTGGTTATGCTCGTGATCACCAGGTTGGTGCTTGAAATCTGTTCGGTGTTTTCTCTGTATATTACTGTTAGCAGGCATACCTTATTTTTTGATTCCATGTTTAGCCCTGTATCATTTTTATGGACGAGATCGATGCTATTGGTGGACGGCGTTTTAGTGAAGGGACCAGTGCAGATCGTGAAATCCAGCGGACACTCATGGAGTTGCTTAACCAATTAGATGGATTTGATCAACTTGGAAAGGTACTTGAGTCGTCATTGATTTTGTTGATTATTCTGATGCAAAACTATTCATCTAGTCCTCCTGTAAGAGACATGTGAGAAATCACACTAGGCATGTTTTTATGGTTTCTGTAGGTGAAAATGATCATGGCAACAAATAGACCTGATGTTCTAGATCCTGCTCTTCTTCGACCAGGGAGACTGGATAGGAAAATAGAGATACCATTGCCTAATGAACAGTCAAGAATGGAAATTCTTAAAATCCATGCTGCTGGTATAGCTAAACATGGGGAAATTGATTACGAGGCAGTCGTGAAGCTTGCTGAGGTGAGCATCAAATGCTTCCCTATTGGAAAAAAAATATTTCCATCCTTATCCCTAACATGAATTGTCTTTGTTTCAGGGCTTTAATGGAGCAGATCTGCGGAATGTCTGCACTGAAGCTGGGATGTCCGCTATCCGTGCTGAACGCGATTACGTCATTCATGAAGATTTTATGAAGGTGATGTGTTGAATAGACTATGATACACTTATGAAAAATAATGAACAAAGTATGAGATGAACTGAACCTAATTAAATGCCAGCAAGCCGTCACCAGTTAATCATGTGCCTGAATTGTGATGCATGCAGCCTGTTATAGGCATTCCTGAAAAATGAGGATGTACATATTGGATCCTAAGTCCATCTACTAACAACAATGGAATAACATGGTATTGTTTAGGATTGTCTGGTTTATGTTTTTTTTGGGTAAAAAACAATGCTGGAACTGCTTTACCCTGAACGTGAGGGAATGAATCTGGCTAGACACGTATGCCTTAACATTCATAGTTAACAAAAATGTATAAAACTTACCGATGAGGTCATTTGGATATAATCTGGGTTGTGGAATAGCTTTGTTTTCCCATCAGTGCCTAACCAGTTCACCGACTACCTTACTTGAGCTTTTCAAACCAAGATCTTTCCCTTCAGTTATCTGAACTTGTAATTTATTCTTTTATTTTATGGTCAACTATATATTGTGACATACACGATTTTCTGTGGCATAAATTGGCAAGTAGAACGATACTGACTTAGTTCATAATGTATCAGGCTGTAAGAAAATTGAACGAAGCCAAGAAACTGGAATCTAGTGCACACTACAATGCTGATTTTGGGAAGGAATGAGGCAGACTTTGAATCAATCTAAAGAGTTGCTACGAGAAATTTCAAGCATCTGCTTTCAATTGGACTTTATCATGAAATGTGGAATGTGGTACTGCAATATAGGTTCCAAAAAAAATCTTTTACCGCTGTTCCGGTTCTCTTGGACAACATTTACTTCTGAGATCTTTAGATTTTCATATTATTATTGTTGGGACAGTCTGTTTGCTTAGTTTACTGTACTTTTGAGACATCTTCTGTAGTTAATATCAGTGGTGGCTCGCAATGAAAGTGTTTCTCTTATCTTTACACGAGTCATAACCTGTCGATTGATCTATTTCGTTATATGCTAAATGAACTCTTTTTTTTCTGATTTTCTTTTAGTTGATCATAAATTTATTATCAGGTAATTAAACTGTAAACAAAAATTTATGCATCGTGTGATGATACCCTTTGATGATTTTATAATCTTGCCTCTCGCAAATCGGTTGATATCAATTGCTACCTTGGTAGGTTCTGTATGGATGTTTACTGTATTTTTATCTACCAAGGGACAGCTACCTTGGTAATTGGTTTTGTATGGATGTTTACTGTATTTTATATGTTAAGGGACAGACAATTGGTGACACTGCTTATCCTTCCTCAGACGGTGCTTCTGTTTTTCTTATTCGAGTTTCTGGAGTTTCTGTCAATATTTTAGTTCAATTTGCACTAGAGATGCCTAAATTTTCAACGATTTTTATGCAACTCTTTTCGTAGATTATCCTTTAAATTTGTTTTTTTATTAATTTATTCTCTTATATTCTCACCTCCATCTACTTTACAAGCCGGTTGAAACACAGGCCAACTGTGGAAGGAAGATAAAAGTAGATTGCCAACTGTGAGGTGGTTGCATGATGGCGGGTTTGGTTGTGAAAGCCATATAGTAGTTCTTGGTTGAGGCAGGTCTGTTTCGAAGAATAGTTCTTCTTGGTTGTACCTTAGTTGGGATGTTAAGGCCATACTTCGAACAACATTTGTAAAGGTTGTGAGATGGAACAATTTAGAACTATAGCTGGCAAGTTCTCAAACGAATTTGATTCAGATGGAACCCACGATCTGATAGTGAGGCTGTGAGATGATGGTACAAGAACAGAGATGCGCAACGTAAGCATCTTGCTCCGTAAGCATCTCGTTGTCTCCATTTTCTCTCGGTCTCTCATAGTCCCCTCCAACCCTCTGTTGCTGATGCTGAAAGTATCGTGGTCAAGGCAATCCGGCCATCCGGGATGGTGCAACTGACGCCAATCTGAATCATGCAAATGGATATATACGGTGTCAATGGAACCAGAGATATCAACTCTACAAAATGAGCCCCAATCTGCATTTGAGACAAGGTGGCACAATGCTGCAGTTTCCACCATAATTTCACAAGCGAAAACAAAGTCATGAGAAGAGGATGGAGATGCAGCAGTAGGAGCAAGAGCTTGCGAAGCATATAGCCGTGGAGGATGATGATGAATTTTCAGACGTGCATATACATTACTTCAATGTCCAGCGGTGTGATTGGGCAATCAGGGTCCATGAAAAATAATATTTTTTGTTTTTGTATTTGTTTTTTGTTTTTGTTTTCTGTTTTACGAGAGGTATAATCCTTTTCTTTTGCAGTAAGAAATCTTCTTCTATGAAAAGGAGTAGCACAAATTTGTTTTCCTTATAAAGGCTGAACCTTCATTAGTCCTGCATTTAATTGGCTCCTAAACAAAATTAAATTAAATCTAAAATTCTCTCTTGGCACTTTCCGTCTTCCATTAATTTTCAAATTTATCTCAAGCTATTGCATCCTCTCTCGTCTTCCACAGTCCATCGTTTCTTTTCGTCTTCTGGTGAAAAGCAAAAATAGGTATTCCTCCATGTTCTTCATCTGTTACTGTTAATTGTTTATGCAACTACGATTTTTGATATCCCTTGTTTCATGATAAACAAGTTAATTGTTATTGATCTTAAACCCTGAACCCTAAAGCCTTTTATTCGATCAGTTTCTGCTTCAATGACGACACATGTGGATTACCGCACGAAGTTACTAGCACAAAAGGCACTGCAAGCTGAAGTAAAGCAAGGTTAGATTGCTTACCAAAACCCTTATCCCTCGTATAGAATTGGTTTCTTTTTCTTCTTTTTGCTTACAGAAATAGATTTGTCTATATTGTTGTATTGTAAATATGTAATAGCAAGTTGCAGGGTTTGCATTATGAATTTCAATAGACCAATCCCGTTCTGAATGTTTGATTAATTTATATATTTTCTTTCGGTCTTGTTTTCTAACATGTATTCATATATTGTACAATTTGTTGTAATAGATTGAAAGAGAATTGAAAATTGGATTTATGTTTTGTTTTGTTTCGATTGGATAATATTCAGTAAGAGATCGACTGAGGTCTGCAAAGAAGGAATATGAGAAAACAGAAGATGATTTGAAGTCCTTGCAAAGTGTAGGACAGATTGTAGGGGAAGTTCTGTCACAGCTCGATGATGGACGGGGTACGAATTCTTTTTTCCTTTTGGTACTTGTCGTGATTGCATAATAAGTTTTCAACCAGTTTGTTCTAGTGACTAGTAATATTGAATTCTTGCAGTTGTTAGAAACTTAGAATTTTTAGTCTGAATATGAGAATTGGCTAGTAACTAGTAAAGGGGAGGAGCAAAGTTGAACTTGCAATTGATCATAAGCTATATATTAGGCTTAACTGTTGTAAATAGCTTAGTAAGAGCAGTATATTTGGTTTGCATTCTGTGTCTGAGTGGGAGTAACAATCTTTTTGTTTCATTGCTTCAGTGTTAGTGAAGGCAAGTAGTGGCCCTCGGTATGTGGTAGGCTGTCGCACTAAAATCCCCAGAGAAAAACTTGCATCGGGCACTCGTGTAGTTTTGGACATCACTACTTTGACTATCATGAGGCCTCTTCCAAGAGAAGTAATTATCGTCTAATTTCCATCACTTTAGTACAATTCCACCAGAAAAACCTTTTTTGTAGCTTTCACTTTTCTTACAAGATCTTGTTTTCCAGGTTGATCCAGTTGTGTATAATATGCTTCAAGAAGATCCAGGTAATGTTAGCTACTCGTCTGTGGGAGGTCTGTCTGATCAGATACGAGATCTTAGGGAATCTATAGAATTGCCTTTGATGAACCCCGAGCTCTTCCTTAGAGTGGGGATCAAACCTCCCAAGGGTGTTCTTCTCTATGGACCTCCGGGAACAGGAAAGACATTACTGGCTAGAGCCATTGCCAGCAATATAGATGCTAATTTTTTGAAGGTGAGTAGTACATTTTTCTTGTTTTTCAACTTTAACTACTATAATTAAAGCTTTTGTATCTGTCTATTTACATGTTTACACTATTATCCACGAGTATAGGTTGTCTCAAGCGCTATTGTCGATAAATACATTGGTGAGAGTGCAAGAATGATAAGGGAAATGTTCAATTACGCTCGTGATCACCAGGTATTTGGAGCTTAAATCCATTGAGCAATTTTCACATATATATTACTGTTCTAAAAGAAAATATGCTTATTCTTGTTCACTTGGTGTCTAGCCTTGTATCATTTTTATGGACGAGATTGATGCAATTGGTGGAGCACGTTTGAGTGAAGGCACTAGTTCAGACAGAGAAGTGCAGAGAACCCTCATGGAGTTGCTTAACCAGCTAGATGGATTCGATCAGCTTGGAAAAGTATGTATTTCGGAGTTCGGACTTAGTTAAAACCAAGCTAAGCATGTGTCATGCTACCATATGCTGTCATGTTTTGATGAATAATTGTTGGTTTTAATTTGATCTCTTAGGTAAAAATCATAATGGCGACCAATAGACCTGATACTTTAGATTCTGCACTACTCCGCCCTGGGCGTCTAGACCGGAAGATAGAGATTCCATTGCCTAATGAACAGTCAAGAATGGAAATTCTAAAGATCCATGTTGCTGGGATAGCGAAACATGGGGAAATTGATTATGAGGCGATTGTTAGGCTTGCTGAGGTTTGCACCATATACTAGTCTAGCTCACTAAGTAGTTATAATCATATATCATCTGCATCTTTTACCAATTACATGCGTTGTCTTTGTTTCAGGGCTTTAATGGGGCTGATCTACGAAACATATGTACTGAAGCTGGGATGTTTGCCATACGTGCTGAGAGAGATTATGTCGTTCAAGAAGACTTCATGAAGGTAAATGTTAGTTCAAAATTTAACAGCGTAAATGGAGCAAAATGGTTTCATATTTAATTCTTTGTTGCATGAACTTTTATACGTTTGTCCTAATGTTTCAGGCTGTCAGAAAATTGAACGATGCCAAGAAGCTCGAGTCCAGGGCTCACTACAATTTTGGGAAAGATAAGTGATTGATGTTGTCCTAATGTTTCAGGCTGTCAGAAAATTGAATGATGCCTATAGTAGTTTTCCTATTCAACTTGTAATATGAATTTATATTAATGCGACTGTCACAGTAACGTTTGCTACTGTAATGAGTATAGATTGTTAAAACTTGGAACTTATGCTCACTACTGTAATGTGACTGTCACCTCTGTCTGCAAGTCATTGAAGACCTCGCAGCCTTTAATATGTCATCCAAGTTCTATGATCGTCATGAAGTTGCTCCCCAGAAAAGCGAAATGAAATCCCATTTTAACATCCTCTTTTGTTTCTTTTTATGACATTGATGGGATAAGACACTTTTGTAGAGTACTAATTAGCTGAGAAAATATGTTCAGTTGTAAGAGATGAATCAATCTTTCGGTTGGTCATAAGAAAGTTGAAATCCTAGAAGGGAAACTGGTAATTATTCCCTAAAATCATGTCTCGCAAGTGATTAATTTGTGTTGTACATAGCGGTATCTTAATGAAGATCAAGATGCAACTATTCTCAACTGTACTAATATGTTATCTCGTTTTTGTTGGAGATTATGATTGGCGACTTATTGTACCCATTTGTGTTCTTCCCTTCCAATTTCAGAGATGCCGATGTATTCAAAGTATTCAACTTCAGAAAGAAAAGAATTTCAGAAGCTATTCATGTCTGGGACTGGAAACCACAATAAGGCTGGAAACCACAATAAGGTCAAGTGGTCAGTTTTGAAGTCTCTACTCCGTACTTTCAAAAACCAAAATGTCATTGTGCCAAGGACATGGCTGGTGATAAGGAAGAGAGTCAAACAAAGAGACTAAGAGTTTAAGTTTAGTCAAACAAAGAGACTCCCACGTATTACATATTCTTGAGAGTTGAGACTACTGAGTACTGAGCTAAAACCCTGGTCTTTTGGGTCTACGGGCCGCAGCACTTTTCTCGGAAGATAATGTAATAACGTTTCTGAATGATGAGAAACTGAACAGTTTAAATAAAGCTTGAGAAAGGGCTTGCTGCAC
This sequence comes from Argentina anserina, assembly GCF_933775445.1. NCBI lineage: Eukaryota > Viridiplantae > Streptophyta > Magnoliopsida > Rosales > Rosaceae > Argentina > Argentina anserina. The sequence goes on along the minus strand of NC_065873.1, from coordinate 6,973,740 downwards.
TGCTAATTCATGATCCTCGGATTTACCGTTGCAAGTCTCCAACACTCTGGAGCAAACATGTTTTATACCAGGTGAGTTGTTCTGTTACATGTTTTGACATCCTTGATCCTCCTTCTGAGAGCTTCTGAGTTTGTTCTGTTACCTGTTTTGCAGATTCGAACATATGCCTCGTATCAGAGCACAATCATTGGGAAGTTGAAGAGATCAAAGTCTAGACAGAAATATTTTAGGCAGGAGAATAGATAAATAAAGTTGGCTCAGCCAACTTGCTTAAAATTTGACTCTACACATACAAACCATGGATACCCCAAAACTAGTAAACAGAGTTAGAAAGCTGAATCTCGGGAGAAGCTGCTATAGCCTTGCAAAAAATGTAACAATTAAGAAAACTAGGTGAATCCTGCATACCACGCAAAAGACTCAAATTGAATTGAAATCATCATTTATCCAGTGGCAGCTTAGAATTAAAACAACAGATCTAAGGTCCTCACTAATAACGGTAGTTGCAGATACTAAAGATTCCAAGTTCTGAACTTGCAAAACAAAGAGTCAAAATTGCAATCTATAAATTTGTAAACAATAAAGTGAAAGAAACAACAGAAACTCAAATAAAAATCTTTGGAGCTGTGAAGAAATATACATACCTGGGATTGATCATGTTCAGATCCACATTTTCGTGAATCTTTGAAGATCTTCAACAAAGGTGGATCCACTACATCCTTACACAGTAAACTGATTATCAATTCCGTAGTTGATGCATCTGCAGAAAAACCACACTTCTTCATTCTTCAATAAGCTTCACGGCCAATGATGTCTTGTTGTTACTTAACAAGCCTCTGATAATGGATGGTGTTATAGGTGCAATCATTGGGCGGACATCCTTTTCCTTCCATTTCTCTCAGCAACTTTTCGGCTTCAACTAAGAAGCCCTGGTGACAAAGTCCCTGAATCATTATACTGTATGTTCTCACATTTGGCTGTACTCCTTTTGATGATAAGCCACATAAGAGATCTCTAGCCGATTCAATCTCTCCGGCTTTGCACAAACAACACTGTAAGACACAATATCAAGTTGCAATTCGCTGGCTTCCATCTTTTCAAGCAATTTTTATGCCGTTGAAAGTTTCTGGTTGTCACACAGCACAGACCATCAAGTAAAATATTGTATGTTTGAAGATCTGGAAGCTGGCTAGAACCAATCAACTCAGAGAACAACTTTTGTGCTTCTTGTAGTCTCCCCACTTTGAAAAGACCATCAATGAGAGTGTTAAAAGTGACGGTATCCGGAACTAGTTCCATACGATGCATTTTCTTGAAAATTCTGTTAGCCGGGTCGACGTTTTTAGCCTTGCAGTATCCGTTGATCAATAAACTCTGGACGTCAACCATGGAGCCCTTGTCAAGCATAAGATCAAAAACTCATCTTGCCTCATCCATTTCCCCACGCAAACAGTAACCGTCCATGACGGAATTGTATGTGATTGTGTTAGGCTCAATATATGATGCTGCTATAAGAAACAACGTTAGGCTCGCATCCTTGTTCTTCCATCTTCCTCAGTAAAGTTATAGGAGCACTGTTGTTCCCCATGTTGCAGAAGCCCTTGATAAGTGTACTGAAAGTAAACACATTGGGCTTACAATGACCTTTCCTGCAGCATTTTGCCGAAAATTTGTGAGGCCTCAGGCAATTGATTGTGGAGAACAAAGCCGTGGGAGAGTGTTGAAAGTGGTGACATTATGTTGGAGACCCAACTTGAAGGAACTTCCAAAGACAGATAGACTGAAACCCATTCGATTCAAATGGGAGCAGCATTTGATGCTAATAGAAAGAGAAATTTGACGCAGAAGCATTTGGTTGTAGAGAGAGATGACTACTGGGTATTGTTTCAGTTTTGACAAGCTGAGTCAATATCTGAGTGAAAGGTACAATAGAAGGCCGATGACGCGAGTGAAGCATTTCATCGAACACCTTGCGGGCACCCTCAGAATTACTGACTTAAGGTAATTGGGTTCCTCTTGAATGAAACAAAGCCATAGAATTGTTGAGAGTAGACGAAACCATACCTCCTGGTGCTGCGCCTGACCACCATCGCCATCATTAGGCTTCTTTCTGCTCTCACCCCTCTGTGTTTTTCTTGGGTACGAGCTTTTGGTTTTGCTCTCACCCCTCTGTTCTCACCCCTGTGCTCATTTTTACCTTTTTATCTCTTATTTATATTTTTCATTTTTGAATTAGTATATGCTACAAGATTTATCTGTAACATCACAAGCATTTTGGCTAGCAAGACTTGTTTATGTATAGATAGATATTGCATTATTCTTGTTTATGTATAGATATTGCATTATTCTTGTTTGTAAAAAGTAATGAATAATGACGCACTATTTTGTTCTTAGGTCACACACACATATTGTACAAGTTTCGGGACATATTGCATTTTTCTATGTACCCTATTTTGCTTATTGAGTATGTGTAAACGTAATACTAGCTAATCAAAGTGTAATTTTATATTTATCTAATTGGTGTTACCAGAGACGGAGCCGGGATTTTTAAATAGACTGGGCTAAATTCATATTTAATAATTTTTAAAGCTGAAAATATTCGTTCAGTCGTTGTTGTAGAGACCGGAAGAGTTAATACTAAACGAACCAGTCTAAGAATCAAGTGGTAGTCTTCTACTAATCTTGTTTTGAACCAACTTCACACATAAATCATAAAGACTGTGAATATTTTGGAGCTCAGGGTGTTGACAAATAACTTCACCATAAAATGCCAATTGCAAATTCAAAGCGTGCAACTCAGAAGAAGTAAAATCTTGGGGATAGAACTTTTTAGCAAGGCAGCAAATATCATCTTCTTTGAAAGATTTAAAGCCGTCACGAGGATCTAAGGCTACACTAAGAATAAAGAGTTCCTTGGATTGCTCTGAAAATCGATCATCTAAATCTACCAACTATTTATCAATCACAACATTCACTATATCAAAATGATAGTAATGTTCTATTGTAATAACATCCCTCTGTTGGCTAGGACGACCATTACCCTTCTTATGAGGCGCATTCATATCAGGCACATCAACGCCTTGGTCTTCACAGAATGATGCCACAGTTGCAAATAAGCTCTCCCAACCATTCTCTCTCAACTCTTGAAGCTTTGCTTTTGTTGTTGTGATATGATTCAATGCACTATCATATTGATAGATTTCTTTTGAAATTGTTGACAAAGAAAATCAGTGATTCCCATGACTCTATTATGAAGATGCAAGACAAATACAAAATCAGAAGAGGTCATAGATAGATATATACATTCACCTTCACCACAAATTTTTCTAGTGGGCCCATTATCTTTAATGTTTTCTATCATTAGTTTTTTTTAATTGAATAATTCAATCAAGCTATTGATAGACTTAAAGTGACTTCCCAATCGATTTGTTCCTGGTCTCTGCAAACAACGAGTTTGTTTAACTCATTTTCCTGTCTCAACCAATCCAGCATCCAACAACCTTTCAAGTTCATCTTCCCCAGTCAACTTTAACTTAGTACTACGCTTGGTAGAACCACCAACAAAATTCACAATGTTAATCGGCAATGAGAAAAATCTCCAAACAACTATAACTTATTCGGTGCAACAATTAAAGCAAGTTGTAAGCGGTGAGTGAAACAATGTACATAATAGGCATATGGACATTTTTGAAGAAACAAAGCTTGTAGTCCATTCCATGATCCACACATATTGCTAGCACCATCATAACCTTGACCATGCATATTCTCTAGTAAAAGATTGTATTTTCCAAGTACCTTGCATATCTCATCTTTAAGAGTTTGGGCTTTTGTGTCAACAACATCCACCATGGCCGGCCCTGAGGGAGGGCAAGCAGTGCTCTTGCACTGGGCCCATGACCCAATTTTTTTTTCTGTTTGCTCATTTGTCTATTAATTTCTTCTTCTTTTTCTTTGGCTTTCACAATTGCATTGTTTTCAGCAAAACCTCACTTTTTTCATGCTTTCGCCGTTTTATTTTCTCTTAAATTGTTAATCTTCTCCTTTCATTATGAAGAAGACTAATAGCAAGAATCAAAAGAGTTCGATTGCCGATTGATGTTCTCCTAAATCAAAATTTCTTTCTATGCTACCTCTACAAATGGATAGACTTAGTAGTGATCCTTCACAATTATTCTGATATTCTAAAATTTAACGGCTTCGGTATTCAGAGCTTTATATAATCCCCTATTTTCTTTCTAATTTTACCAATGAAAAAGGTTTTTTTTAATTAAAAAATTGTACAATGGCCCATTTTTTTTACTCGCACGGGGCCTCAAATCTCTTAGGGCCGGCCCTGACATCCACGATAGCAAAAAATCGTTCTCTCACAAACCCTTTGTTGTCAACAAATCGTAGGAAAATACCCATTTATTCCTTATTAGAGGAGTCTTGTGCTTCATCAACGAGAATACAAAATGTGCTTTCCCCAATTTCCTCCTAAATTCTACTTATGATTTTGTTAGCCAATATATTAAAAATCGCTTTCTGTATTGTTGGTGATGTATACTTCGCATCAAAAGGAGTATTATCCAAGACTCTCTTAACCTCTGGATTGTTTCTTCCAAAAGCTTCTACTAATTCATTAAAATTTCCACGATTATCTGAAGTCACAGAGTCATCATTACCTCTAAAAGCTAGTCTTTGAGTTGCCAAAAATTGGACGCTCTGGACAGTTGTATTAAGACGCAACCAATTCTCCATTATTTTAGCTAGTGGTAATCTCTCTACCATAGAGGTGGCAAATGGGCCCAAAAGCCCGTGCCAGGCACGTTAAAAATCGGCCCGTTAGCGACACGGCCCTGCCCGAGCCCGTTATTGTAATGGGCCGGGTCGGGCCGAGATATTTTGGCACATGGGCCCGGCACGACCCAAGCTAGATTCATGGGCCGGCCCGTTAAACACATAATTTTATATTATTTATATCAATATTTAAACAATTATCATTATTAAACTTGAATATTATACTTTTTAAATTAAAATCTATTGAGTATTCATTATTTTAACTACAATATTTCACAAATATTATCAAAATAGTGTATAAAACGTCATTATTGTGAGATACGTAACGTTTTAAAAATAAGATTATGAAATGTGTTGTAGTATTTTTTTTATTTTACTACTCTAAATTGTAATTTAAACTAAATATTCAAAGTACATAATATTTTTTATTTTAATTGTGGCATATAATGCTAATGGGCCGGCCCGGTCCGCTTCTTTGCCCGGAACGGGCTGACATGTGCTTGGGCCGGGCTTAATATTTAAGCAAATGGCCCGACCCGAGCACGACACGAGCACGGTTTTGACCCGTTTAAAATGGACCGGGCCGGGCTGGCCCGGCTCGTTTGCCACCTCTACTCTACCACTTTGTCAATATGAGTCAATGGATTCTTCCAATTTTGCCACTGCTGCATTGTAAGATGATGTGTAGAATTTGCAGTACCGGCATGACCATTTAAGGCATAACGTGATCCCCTAACTCTCTTCCAATTTCTAAAACGATCAATAGTAAATGTTTTATGTGACCTATTTATATCAAAAAGGAAACACGGGAAACAATATGCACTGTCTTTTTTAATTGAATACTCTAACCATGAATTTTTTTTGAACCATGACTCATTGAACCGACGATTTTGACCACCATCTAAGTGAGCTGGATACTCTGCTAATGTAGGTTGACGTGGCCCAAGCGAAATATACAACAATCAAACCTTATCACGTAGATTGACAGGATATATGTAGATTTGACGACGTACACCCGAATCACATTCAAGAGAGTTGAGGCCGATTTCTTGATTAGTTTCAACTGTTTGAGGCTCAATTCTTTCTATTTGAGTTTGAGATGATGGAGAATGATTATTGTTATTTGAAGTCGGAGTAGCATGAGATGGTGAAGGATTTGTAGACGTCCTAATTGAAGACTGCATATTTTCCAAATAGCGAGTGTATGGTCTTTTGTTTCTTGGGCTTACTACCATCAGGTTGTGTATGCTTCATTATTTGAAGTCGGAGTAGCATGAGATAGTGAAGGATTTGTAGACGTCCCAATTGAAGACTGCATATTTTCCAAATAGCGAGTGTATGGTCTTTTGTTTCTTGGGCTTACTACCATCAGGTTGTGTAGGCTTCATGATGCGTTAATGACTTGAGTTAAACAAATCAATAATAATGAAGAGGAGTTGAATGACAAAATTTTATGAAGAGAAAATAGTGGAAATTGTTTAAATAAAGGTTTCTTAGTACGGAGTTTTTTACGTAGTCTATCTAATTATTTCTTTGTCTTATTGTAAATAGTTTTTCCTTGTCTTAATTGTAAAAGCTATTCTTGTCTCTATTAAAATAGTTTTCCTTATCTATTTGGTACGATTTGGTTTGCTAGATTGATAAGGAGAACTTTACCTTCTTATGGGCTATATATATATATATATATATATATATGGAAGTAGACTTTATGCTTAAATAATCTATAAATAATGAATAGAAATAAAAAAACCCCACATGAGCTGCAGCCCATGGCATGTACTACCATCCTCCGTCACTGGGTGTTACGATAGTATTAAAAAGCGTTCAAAATTTTGAGAAACGTATCATGGCACACTAACAAGCTAGTTTTAGGACACTCTTCAAATAACTAACATTCTAGTTTTAGGATACTAATCCAATAATTTCAGATAAGAATGCTATATATGCTCTAAACTAAACTGAATGTGGTATTGATTCTCTTGACCAAGTACTAGCTAGGTGAACAACAGAGGTAGAAGGCCAATTAAACTAGGATCGATCAGTAGAAAAGAGCCGGAGCTGCTACTGCAAGGTACAGCAAAGAGACTAAAGCAGGTAAGGGTTGAAGGTTGCCGCAAAAGTATTAGCTCGATTCGGAAGAGCAGGTCATCTGGAGGGGGCATTACGCATTCATCCCCATTGAAGGAAATTCTTCTGGGGAAAGTCCATCCTTCTCTGAATGTGAAAATTCCTTCATCCTTGTGCAACAACATTTCTGTTTGTGCGTTCCCTTGGTCTCCCGAGGTTAGTATCATATCGTTATAGTATTTGATGCCCCAAAACATGCCCGTATCATCTGATAATGAACTTATATTTAGTACTTGACCACAAGGCTGATCATTAAAAACCATAGGATGTAAGAATGCATCAGATGACAATACCCACTACAAGCGCGGCTATCCCATTCTTAAGGGAACACTATGATGAGGATAAAAGCAATGTGGTTGGGATCATAAAAAAGAATATGAATAACACCAGCTATTATGCAAGCCACTTGATAAAACAAAATGCTTCACACCTGCTCTCCAACAGAAAGAATTCACAGAAATTAGGCAAACTGAATTAATAATATACCCATTCGATCACAATTAGAGCAGCATCCAACTTATTGCACAACCAAGCATTTGCTTCCCTAACCCAACTTAATGGCCCCAATGTGGGAACAAGTACTAAGCCCAACAGTATGGGCCACCAATTCCATTTGACATACCACTTATTTAATTGTCATGTTCTTAAGCAACCTCAAGTTATGGTATTCCGAGTTACAATACTTATATAGCAAATTTTGAAGCAGCTCAAATACTTCATACCACAGATCTTTGGAGGCATAGCATAAGATAATTGAATTCCAAGAAATATAATTCCTTAGGGCATTCTGGAAAACAAATGACTAGCAACATTAAGATCCATGCATTGAGACTAAATTATGCACAAACAAATTTCATTCATGACTCCTGACAAAAAGCATCGATCTCATGGAGACCAAATAATGCACCTCCCAACCAAAATCTATATCCAATTTCTCGCCGTACAAATAGATGCACAACTGAGATTATCTTGTCTAGGAAGATCCAATTTCCAAAAAAAAAAAATTTCTTATGAGGTTTAATAATTATTAAATGCATTCTCAATGAAAATATGGGCATCAACATGAGAATGTACTGCTCAATCCAGCTTAGGAACGAAAAATGAACTCAGGTCTAAAAAACCGATGATATCTCTTAACTTGGGTCTCAGATACAAATTCATTGTATGTGCTGTGGTGCATACAAATAGCAGCAATTTTTTCTAATAAATCTGTTTTCAGTAAACAAGTTGGCGAAAAATCAATGGCAACCTGTTTCCATAATGCTTTAAATAACTAAATCTCCCAAGCAACCTTTTAGAAACCAATTTCGAAACTTTCAAATATCCTCATTCCGATGGGATCAAATGGCAACACTAGTGCATCAAGTTGGGCAACAAAATCACTACAATTTGTTTGCAAAATGCTCTAAATCACATTGGCAACCTTTCAGGGACCAATACAGACTAGTATTTTCAAAACTTTTATATACTTTTATATACCCTCATTCTGATGGGGTCAAATGACAACCTTGACACAATTCATAGTATGCACCATGGTGCATCCCAATTAGCAAGAACTTCTTTATAAAAAAACCGATAAGGCAACAATTTCAGTATTCAAGCTCGGCAAAACATCACTGTCAACATGTTTTCATAATGCTTTAAATCTCACAGGCAACCTTTTAGAAACCAACTCTGGCCGGTCATTTCAAAACTTCCAAATACCCTCATTCCGATTGGATCGAATGGCAACCTTGACATAATTTTTTATGAATTGTGGGACTGATGAAAGTAGAAACTACTCAAACTTCAGCATGGAACTTACCTAATAAAAATGGTTCCTCGAATCCCAAGAAAAGACAGAGCACCAATATTACGAGTTGAGATTTAACTCGTATTTCTAAATTTTTTTGACCAAACAAGACAAATCGAAGGGCCCAATCAAGATCATAGCACACAATGATTATCAAATGGCACCGCCAAGACTTATATATCTGAAATTGAAACAAGGGAAAACCAGAAATACTACAATATTCACAGGTCTGTTGCCTCAAGGGCTTGCTAACCTCAAGCTGGGCATAATCAATTAAGTGATAACAATCATTTAAACATAAACCGACAAGGCGATAATCTCAATGGTCTCCACAACACTAATGCATCAGAACCTCAAGTGGGGCAAAATATCACTTTGAGTGGTGAAATTCTAGGGATGGTAACATGCTTGCAGAATCATTATTTAAATCTCAACACCAACCTTTTATAAACATTTCCGAATAGTATTTTCGAAACTTTCAGATAATCTTATTTCTATAGGATCAATTGGCAACCTTGACATAATTTTTATATTGTAACCAATAGAAATTAGAGACTGATGATACAAAAATCCCGCCTGGTTAACATGATATTTTATCCCAATATGATGTATAGCCCCTAAAAGACAAAGTACCAATGTTTATGTTAAAGCAATCCCACATATTCATCATACGATGTAAATGTATTCTCTATTAAGCAGAGACAAATTTAAGCTATAATCAAATGGCAAAACCATGGAATATCAAAAATCCCACCATAATGGAGATAGTATCATGTATCTGGTGCAGGGTAGTGTTTCTGTATACCATAGGCTTTCACTATTTCAAAACTTAAAGTCAACAGCCCGACATCAAAACCACAGTATAGAAATTTCAAGATATATGTGATTTTGGCATAAGAGTTTAATAACTTCTTTGGTCCTCAGGTTCCTTTAAGTTAGGTTCAAATTAAGCACTTACTTTCCGTATTGAAGGGCTGCGGCAGAGGCTTATGATGCTTTTCGGAAAAAACACTTACTTTCAATTCTTTATCATCATAAGTGCAGGAAAAAACAGAAAAAAAAGATCGGGGGTAAGTCTTTCTTCTGGTGAAGAGCTAATGCTCTAGGAGCTAATGTGGTATTCAATATGAGATTGGGAAGCCTGTGATATTTAATGGAACTAGTAAACCTTTTTCCATTACCAAATTTAACTAAGCCAAAGTCCAGAACCAGTATATGAGCATCTGACAATTTCTCACAAGACCTTTTCATAATGAATGAGTATGGATACGAATTCATGTTGGTCCCGTGTTCCTGCCTGTTTCACTGTTGTGTGTGTGTGCTACTGTTGGCATGTGCGTATTTAAGTGGAGAGAGAGACAGAGACAGAGACAGAGACAGAGAGAGAGAGAGAGAGAGAGAGAGAGACAGAGAGAGTTATTACCATTGAATAACCAACAAGCTTAGTTAGTCCATCATTATACGCACTGTCTCAATCGTATCAAATTAAATTACTAACTAAATGTGAATGAAAATTATGAAAAATTCATCTTTTACTTATTCTCTAACTATATATCAGTATATGCATTTTGAAATCAATGATGCATTATGTTCTTCATGGTCACAAAGTTAACTAAACTATAATAGTCATGGTTTCCTAGTGTACTTAAATTACTAGTCGTAAGTAGTATAAGAAAAAAAACACATACCACACTAACTGAAAAGGAGACCACTGTAATAAGAGTAACGATTAAAATTGAAAAAAATGTCATGATGATAACAAATTAATCCAGACAAATAAAATGAACATAAAAGTAACAATTGAATGGCATAAGTTATAGTAGAAATAAAGATTGATGATTACCTTCCAACTGGGACGCTACAGACAAGAGAGGTCTCTGACCATAAGCCTATGAATCAAATAGTAACAACCCATGATAGGAAATCATAGATTCTGGCCTAATCATAACCTCCCCAATGATATCATGCAATGTCTCATTTAAAGGAAATGACATTCTACCATCCTTTAGCTCGATTATGCTTCCTCAAGGAAAATTTGAACATATTACAGAAGGAACCTTTTCAATATGAGATATTCTCATTCCAAAGGGATCAAATGGCAGCCTTGACACAATTCACAGTATGCAGGCTGCATCCACGTACCAACAATCTCTTTAAAATAAACTGATCTGACAACATTTATAGTATAAGAACTACTGAAGTATCCAGGATGCTTTAAATGTCACTGGCAACCATATAACACCCAACTCCGACTAGTCTTTTCAAAACTTCCACATAACTATAAATATTAAAATGAACTCATGTCTAAGAAACAAATGATGTCTCTTTTCTTTGAGTCTCAGAAACAAATTCATGGTTTCAGCAACAATCCTTTTACAGTAAATCGATAATGGTAACAATTTCAGCATTCCAGTTGGGAAAATAATTAATGGCAACATATATATCCAGAATGATATAAATCTCAGAGGCAACCTTTCAGGGACCAATTTTGACTAATATTTCCGAAACTTCCAATAACCTCATTCTAATCGGATCAAATGGAAAAACTAGTGCATCAAGTAGGGGGGAAAATCACTTAAACATTTTTTTTAAAATGCTCTAAATCACATATCCATCTTTCAGGGACCAATTCTGACTAGTCTTCTGCTTTCACATACTGATAATTCAAACTGATCAAGAAATATTGAATAAACCAATAAGCAACAATTGAATGTCATAAGTTATAGTAAAACGATTGATGATTGCATTCGTATCAGGGTGCTGCAGACTAGAAAGCAAACTATAAGACCATAAGATTATCAATCAAGAAATATTCAATAGACCAATAAGCAACAATTGAATGTCATAAGTTATAGTAAAAAGATTGATGATTGCATTCGTATCAGGGTACTGCAGACTAGAAAGCAAACTATAACAACTAACAACCTCCAATTACGAGTGTCACCTAGCACCGACACTGACACTTAAATTTAAAGGCCTTACTTGAATACCATCATCCCCTGAATGATAGCATGTCAATTATCTGATCAAGGTACATCACAATCTACCCACTTTAGCTCATCAACAAAGGGAAACTTTGAACATATTAATGGAGTTACAATATGGGACAAAACCATTTACCAGCACACAGTAAAGAACCAACATGGCTCGTCATATCTCCAATTTGATGCATTAGAAAGAATTCACAAAATGAATTCGGACTGATATACTAGAATACCAATTCCACACAAGTAAAATACCCAAATTATTGCAGAACCATGCATCTCCTTTCCTAAAGTAATGGCTCCAATGTGTAAAGAAGCACTAAGCCCAACAGTAATGCCACCAAGTCCATTGGAATACCACTAACTATAGTTATAGGTCATGTTCTTAATTAAGCAACATCCAGCTATGGTATTCCAAGTACATATCTCACCTGCAAATTTTGAAACAACTCATATGCTTCATCCCACATATCATTGAGGCATAACTTGATTTTGAAACAACTCAAATGCTTCATCCCACATATCTTTGACGCATAACTTGATTTTGAAACAACTCAAATGCTTCCTCCCACATATCCTTGAGGCATAACATGAGATAATTGAATTCCAAGAACTTTAATTTCTTTGGGGCACTTTGTCAAACAAGTGACAAGCGACATCCAGAAGCCTAAAATTTCGATACATGGAGACCAAATTATGCACAAACAAAATTCATTCCTGACAACTAGCATCAATGGATGCACACACACACACATATAATTTTTCACCTTGCAAACCTTTGCATATTTGAGATTCTTGGGTCTAATCTCATTCTTAAATGCATTTTGAAACACAATACGGGCATCAACATGAAAATTTGCAACTCAAATCAGCTTAGGAACGAAAATAAACTCAGGTCTAAGTGACAGATAATATCTCTTTACTCCGGTCTAAGTTACAGAATTTGCAATTCATTGTATGTACCATGGTCCATCCATGTAGCAACAATTGTTTTTCAATAAACCGATAAGGCAACACTTTCAGCATAAAAGTTGGCAAAAAATGAATGGCAACATGTTTCCAAAATGCTTTATTAACAAACCCTCATAAGCAACCTTTTATGAACCAATTTCGAAACTTTCAAATAGCCTCATTCTGATGGGATCAAATGGCAACACTAATCAAGTTGGGCAAAAACAAAATCACTTGAGCATGTTTGCAGAATGCTCTAAATCACATAGGCAAGCTTTCAGGGACCAACGCCGGTTAGCGTTTTCGAACCTTTGATATACCCTCATTCCGATGGGATCAAATGGCAACCTCGATACAATTAATGGTATGCACCATGGTGCATCCACGTATCAACAATCTCTCTGAACAAAACCGACAAGGCAAAATTTTGAGTATCCAAGTGGGGCAAGTGATCATTAACAACATGTTACACATAATGCTGTAAAAATCTCATAGCCAGGCAACCTTTTAGGGACCAATTCCGTCTAATCTTTCCGAAACTTTCACATACCGATGGGACCAAATGGCAACAATAAACTCTGGGACCGATGAAAATAAAAACCCTTGAGAATTCGGCATGAAATTACCCAACCAAAAATGGTTCCTCAACCCCAAAAAAAAGGGGGGAGCACCAGTATTTTGAGTTGAGATTCCACGCGTCCTTCTAGGGTTTTCATCCCACCTTGTAAATCGAAGGGCCCAATCGAGATCGTATCACAAAATCAAAAACCTATATATGAAATTGAGGGGAATCAGAGATCGTATATGTGCGATTCAATTGAATTGTAAAGGAGAAAGAAATGGGAAAGTTTTGACGACTTTACCTGGTTGCGGTGAAGCGGACCACAACGGTTGTCAGCCGCAGGAACCCAATCAATTTTGAATTCAAATTTGAGAGAGAGATAGAGAGAGAGAGGAATTCAAAATCGAGTGAGATAGAAAGAGACGGCCTTCGTTTAAAAGCTGAAGAATGAAACGGCTATCTAGTTCTGCCACTGCAATTGCAACACCTGTCTCACCGCTTAAGAGAACCCAAACTCTCTTTTCAAGTTTCAACTCCTCTCTCAAGTGTGTTTTAACTCAATCTGGTAAACACGGTTTGATTCCAACTAGGAAGACAATTTAGAGCTTCAATTGAATGGAGTACAATATTTTTATTTAGTACAAGAAACGAGTGGCTGATCATCCTTGCCTGAAAGTCCCTAACACAATGCGACCTACCAAGGAAAGTGGCTATGTATTGTGTTGCAATGCACACTTTGATCATTTCACGAAATACTAATCGGATGAACGAATAAAGTTTATAATAAGAGACATGAGTATCATGGTTATACTGATGACTCGTAGTTCACATTGGTAGGACGTTGTTGATTTCTCCCCTGTTGCCTCAAAAGAATGGCTACAAAATATCAGATTCATCCAGTCTGCTAATTCCAAATGAATCGCAAAAATAAACTGATTTTTTTTTTGGTCGTGCAATTACACAAGCAGCTGCAGGAGAGTTAAGCATCCTGGCCTTTAACACTTCTGAGAAAAGCTTAAGAAACAGAATGTTGTTATTGTGGATCTGGATTCCATTGTGCAACTCAGGCAATGTGCTCTGCCAAACTGAGAATCTTAACATGCTTTTTCTTTCTCAACTCATGTGGGACTGGTCCAAACACTCTAGTTCCAATCGGCTGCCCCTGCTTGTCAACTAGAACAACAGCATTGTCATCAAACTTGACCTCACTTCCATCACAGCGGCCTCGTTGCATGGCAGCACGAACGACCACACCATACACTACCTTTCCTTTCTTCACTTTTCCATTTGGATGGGCTTCCTTTACTGATGCAACAATTGTGTCTCCCAATCTAGCCCCTTTCTTCCTCGCCTTCAAAGCTTGTATGCACATCACCTTCTTTGCCCCTGAGTTGTCCACGACTTTGAGGACAGTCCTCATTTGTATGAAATTCCTTTGTTGCTGTTGAAAAGAATAAACATATCAATGTCATGTATGTCATACCATGTTAAAGTACCAAACAAGTAAATTCTTTGAGGCATGCATGGTAGATTCACCATTCCACCATTATTTACAGTACTGACTATTGTAAAATAAATGAAAATTTTGTGGATTGAAACACCCTCATACATGTATATTAGTTAGAAACAATCCAACCCTTTTCATGACTGCTTTTATTTTTACCTACACTGCCTGGTCCTAGTGTTTGTTTGGTGATTAAAATTATATATATCTGGCATCTGTCTGAGTCAACTGATTACTGGTCCACCAGGTAAACAAAAACATCTTGATCTAAACATGTCAGCAGGCATAAAGAACAATTTGGAATTAGAAAATAATGCCACACTATTCAACCATAGCACTCGGTAACCACACCAAACCTCCATTAAGCCTCTCAAAAATAAATCTTCTCCCGATCCTTCTAAACTCTTAACAGTGTAGCACCACATGATTACAAGAAACTCTGAATTCTGTGAAACATAATATTTTACCCTTCTAAACTATATAAATAGTAGCAACGCAAGATTACTAAAAACTGCCAACTCTCTACACCCTAAATGTTTTGGAGTTAGGCCATTGGTACCCAAAAACACTACCACTAACAAACATTATCAAACCTCCAGTAAGAGAAATTTACATCAGATCACTCGAGGTTGATCCTAATAATTAGACTCGATTCTAAAATTTGAACCAATCCAATGAACCTACCCTCTAAAAAATCCACCCGAAACATTACCTACTCATTATAAGAGAAAAAAATATCTAAATACTGACCTGTGACAAGAATGTGTTGCATGTCATCTCATTGGATGCGCTCAATAAGCCAGACCAGTTGCTGCCGAGGCCCCCCAAAAATGAACGGCCCACTATTCCAGCAGATTGAATAGATCGCAGTGAGTCAATACACAAGAGAATAATTAGAATGCAAAAACCAAAAGGCCCTTTAAACATCAGATTCATGAAACTCAGTCCTATGTATGGAGAGCTACATACATTCCAAACACGCACTCAGTATACTAAATAAAACATAGGGCACCCAGAATAGTCTCTAAGAATAAATTGAGAAGTTTGGCATCTTTCACTTCTGCTGAACTGTTAGATTACCATGAAAGGATGAGGTTAGTGTAACAGAATAGTCCAACCCCAAACGTACAAAGAACGGCTTTAACCCAGTTACCGAAAGTCTGATGCAGAAAACTGTTTACATTTACATGATTTTAAGATTCCCACACACAGTAGTCTAATGCCCAGGAAAAAAAGTAAAGTTCATCTACGTCATTTCCACAACAGCTTACTATCAGCAGCCATCTCTACCTCAATCCACTTTGCTACAGCATCCCAAATCAATATAATTCAAATCAATATTTCCAATTTATTATATGAGACATTCTTCAATCTAAAAAAATAGGTATTTACAGTTAGTTAGTATCCTACCACTAAGAACAGGGGACCAGATTTTTAAAAATAAAAATGAAAAGAGAACAGGGGAGCATCACTCAATATAGGAGTAAGGGATGATATAAAAGATATATATGTACATGATAAATAACGTACCACGAGAACACCTTGAAGCCAAAGCTGCAGCCATTCTTAAGAGTAACTTCGAGTTTCAACTAAAACAATAAGCTTCGTATGTAATCCTTTTCAACTACATAAGAAAACAAAGAAATCAAGAAAAAAAGTTAAGAACACTACTTTAGTTCCACATACCTACATACCTTCTTTATAGAAAAACAACGAAAGAAGTGGAGAAAGAATTCTGATGCAAACAAGCATCTTAAAGTTTCAACACGATAACTGATGAAGATCCATTAGAACTAATTTGACACATCATAATGACACATGTATGGTGATCAATATCGAGTCAAACTTGAAAACAAAGACAGTTTCTTGCGTAGATTGTATTTCAATATGGATAAATATATCATGCATATCAAGTTATATACAACTATCATGAAACAATCACCAAATTTAAAATTTAGGGGAAAATAAAGGGAGCTTAAATTAAATGCTCCGAAAACAAATACGCAGCCATTATACAGAAGGAGAAGATTATCTTATTGATGGGTTGGGAATAAAAAAACAAGGAAAAAAAAACAAGAAGATGCAAAGTTTCAGTATGAGAGCTATTCAAGAAATATTAGACAACAGAAAACAACAACAAAGTTTTAAACGTTCCTTTCAGTTTGATGATTGCCATCATACTGAAACCAACCTATTTCAATGACTCTAAATCCTATAACAATTGGTTAGTCCATAAACACATCCCAGCAGAGAAGAACTTGAATTTCAACCCAATTAGAGCCAGTATTCAACCCAATTAACTACTAAAATTTCCTTCTATAATCCATGTCCCATTCTCTAAAACACAGGTATGTTTCTTGGAATTCTTGCTAGAGACTGTGATAGCCAGGCTTAATTTCTAGTGGAGTCCTACACTCGTAAAGCCTAGTTTATTGTTTACTATCGCTCATGCTTTCTATCAAAGGATTCAGGTCTACAAGGCAGCCAAAAAGTCATAACAAATTGATAAATTTGAAAGCATCCACTGGATTTGACAAGAAAATCAAGACAACCATATTGCAGCTACACTAAAGTCATGACCAGAACCACAAGATTTAGAAGAATCATCAATACAAACGAATACCAACAGAAGGGAAAACACCAAACCCAGAATTCAGTAAAACCCATTCTTCAATTCCTTAATTCAAACTTTGATCTATAGTTCTAAACTCACTGTCAATTTAATATACCAGATCAGCTAAACCCATAATTTTCAAAAACCATATTCCAAACCCAAATCACTAGTTTACCTCAACAAACTACCCATATCAGAGAGAAATTAGAAACAGGGAAAAAGATAAGGGAAGAGAAAGTAAACTAAGATTTGGGAGGGAGATGAGCGCGGCCACGGCGGCTGGTTTCACGGGACAATTCTTAGTTCCTTATGCAAGACAGTTCCATTCCATCTAATCCCATCTCACAAACATACCTTAAAAATTACAGTTAAGACTGTTGAAGACTAAACAATATAAACTCAATCGTATATTCATCCGAGAGAACTTTTGCTAATGATATTCTTAGATGTAAACTAGCACAGCCAAATTCAACGTTCTCCCATTCATTTACACGCACAAACTATTTTCAAAATTCATGTAAACTTATCACAAGTGCTATCATGAATCATAATGCGCACATTACAAACCTACACAACCGATTTTAGCATAACCAGAGCAAACTTAGCACACACTCTCAAGTAGTAACTAAAATAAATCCAAAATCAGACTAAACCCTAAATCACATTTTCAAATATTTACAGAATATGATATAGTTGTCCAGTACGTATACGAATCCACAAGGATCTAGTCTCGGAAGAGAAATAGACTTACTCACCTTGACGGCGAGGGAGAGGGGGGAAGAGAGAGATGCGAAAAGAGCCGGTGCCGGTGACGGAATTGCAGGACTTTATTGGAGAGATGGGAAGGGAGCTTTTCAGTAGAGACTAGAGACGCTCACTCAAGGTTTTCATTACTTTTGGTTTTGGGTCTCTCAGGGTTTTAGGATGCGCGAGGCCCTTCTAACGAAGACTCGTAAATTGAGGACCAGTCGTCGTTTTGGTTCTAAATGAAAAATAAAAATAAATATGAAAATAGTTAAGAGGGGGTTCAGTAACATTTTTATACCCACAAGGTGAAAACTGAAACGTTAAAATGAATTTGAGAAAAAATAATTGTAACGACCCTAAAATTTTGAGCTTAAAAACTCAAAATTTCAAAGTCGTTAAACACTAAACAATTTCAATGAAATCGAAATCATTTAAAATACCACAGCGGATCATCTCTGAGTTCAAAATACAACTCAGTCAAACCGATTATTACAAACCAAATTATAATTCAACATTATAATAAATGGAAATGTATAATCCTCTCAACAACCTCACAAGATAGTCACACAAAATCCCCACACAAGCTGGAGATAAATAACTTCAAGTCCTCTGAGCGGTACGTCAATTCCCGTTAATCCACACCTGCGGAGTTATTCACTACACCATCGAATTGGTGCACCGGGATTGTAAACAGAAACCCGGTAAGCTTTACAGCTCGTATGAGTAAAATGAAAATATAACTCGCATATTAATATATATGAAAATCCACAAATCACAAATATAAATGCCCTCATGAGTCAATAGACGGCCCATCTGGTTGTCCCAAAAATATATGAAATGAAAGTGCTCATGAGAAATCGGGCAACCCACCTGGTTACCCAAAAACATTTATAATACGGGTACAAATGAACGCTGGTACACATCTGTTACCCCTCACGTAGTACACCGCCGATATTGGATAGCCACCCGCTACCCAACATCCAAACAATCTGAGTACCCATGAGCCGATAACCACCCGTTACCTCACATGTAGTACTACGACAGACAGACTAGAGCTCTAACTGTATCGTAACTTTCGCCCGGCCAAAAGCTAGGTTCCGACTTGTCAAATACGTACAATAATCTCACATCATATTGTACAAACATCAAGTCCGAAGACAAATCAACATTTTAACAATCTCCATGTTAAAATCACGTACAATAATCTCACATCATATTGTACAAAATCAAAATCACATGCTCGATAAAAGCTTGTCATCAAAATGAAATCATCACGATAAAATCATAATAGTATATTATATAGCAAACTATATATATATGTACTTATTTACCATTTATACAATATATATATATATATAATCCACTATATCCTATACATGTCATAATTCATAAACACGTCCGAAGACAAAACGGTTTAACAAACACCATGTTAAAATCACGTACAATAATCATACCTCATATTGTACAAAAATCAAATCACATGCTCAATATTTAATTCTCATCATCGAAATGACTAATTCCAATGAATTCATAACAGTATATAATATAGCAAACTATATATATATGTACTTATTACCATTTATACAATATATATGTAATCCACTATATTGTATACATGTCGTAATTCAATATTAAAAACTCTTGCAAAAATCTTGAATCTCCGCAAGGGTAGATTCGTAAATATGTGAGATTTTACTCACCTTATAGACTCGAGCGTAATTCCACAATTTCCGAAGATAATTCATTTCCTTAATTTATCGATCACCTTGAAAAGATAAGAAAATGATTTAGAAAACGTTTCGTAAACCTTTAAATGCCGAAACAGTAATAATCGGTTACTGTTCAATAATTGTCGGTTTTACGAATTTACTGTTCAATGAGTACTATTCACTGTTTACTATTCACGTATTTACTATTCATGTATTACTGTACAAAAACACATCAATTACGTATCTTTGTACGAGTATATACTATTTACGTATTTCTGTACGTATAAATACTATTCAAAAGTACGTACTGTCTCAGTAAATAATAATTACTGAGTTACCCTTTCAAAATTACTTTTTACCTTTACTAAAAGTAATTTACATTTATATTTACCGTACGTAAATAAAATTTATATTTACCGTACGTAAATCACCTTTTTACATTTACCGTACGTAAAAATAAATTACAAAATTACCCTTTCGAAAACACTGTTCACGCCGCCACGTGTGGCGGCGCGTGGGGTGCACGCAGGGCGCGCGTGGCGCTCACGCGCCACTCACTGTGACAGCGCGTGGGGCACACGCGCCGAGCCCAAAACTGGCGCGAGGCCCTTCTAACGAAGACTCTTAAATTGAGGACCAGTCGTCGTTTTGGTTCTAAATGAAAAATAAAAATAAATATGAAAATAGTTAAGAGGGGGTTCAGTAACATTTTTATACCCACAAGGTGAAAACTGAAACGTTAAAATGAATTTGAGAAAAAATAACTGTGATTTATTGATAGCATAGAGCCTTATATATATGCATTACAATAAAGATCCTAATGAATCAAGAAAAATATAACATTTCTTATCTAACTAGGATATACTAATTAGGACAAGATACACCAAGTATGAATAAGAGATGATTCTCCTACAACACTCCCTCTTATATCGCGATCCTACTGTGACATAGTGCAATACTGTTGCCTCGGTAAAAACCTTGCCAAGCAAAACAAAAACCTCTTGGGTAAAATAAAAACATAGTCGGAGGGAAAAAGCACATAACGCCCAACTACCAATGGTCAAATGCATGTGATGTAGACTCCCCCTGATTTCTACAAAACCGCTCCCTCTGATCTTTAACTCAATCTTGGAGTTCTGATAGACGACGCAAGCCAATGCGTCTCACATGCTTTACAAATGTAGATTTTGTAAGAGACTTAGTGAACAAATTTGTCACATTATCCTCAAAACAAATCGGATTAACTTGGATATTCAACATCTCTTGTTGTTGCTGATTATAGAAGAATTTTGGCGAAAATATGCTTTGTGTTATCACCCTTAATGTAACCTAACTTCATCTGCTCAATGCAAGCAACATTATCTTCGTAAAGACACGTAGGTTCAACTGTAGTAGAACTTAATCCACTAGCCTCTCGAATATGAGTAATGATTACTCGAAGCCAAATACACTCTTTGACTACTTCATGCAATGCTATAATCTCATAATGATTCGAGGAAATAGCAACAAAGGTTTGCTTAGTTGATCTCCAAGAAATCGTCATATTCCCCATGGTAAAAACATAACCAGTTTGGGAATGTCTTTTGTGTGGATCCGAAAGGTATCCAAGATCAGCAAATCTTACCAACTCATCACTAGAAGTTGTAGGAAATGAGGAATTTTCATTCAAATACTGAGAAGTAGCACCGGCAGCAACACTGGCGGCGGCGGCAGGGCCGTGTCCAGCTTTCCGGGAGAGCATGGCGGCGATGTTGTGTCGATCATCACCATCAATTATTGTCAGAATAGTACTTTTCTTGTCGGAATACTGATAATACAACCACATATCAATGAAACCTTTCAAGTACCTAAAGATGTTCTTGATACCGGTCCAATGACGCATAGTTGGTGCAGAACTAAACCTTGTCAACAAGTTCACTGAGAATGCAATGTATAGATGAGTACATTGAGCTAGGTAAAGCAAAGATCTTATAGCACTCATATATGGATATTCAGGACCAAGTATCTCTTCATCGTCATCTTTCGGACGAAATGGATATTTCTTGGTATCCAGACTTCTTACGACCAAAGGAGTACTAGAATGGTGCATAAATTTGTCCATACAGAACCGTCTGAGCATCTTCTGGACGTATGCAGACTGGTGTACAAGGATTCCACCAACTCTATGCTCAATTTCCAAACCTAAGCAAAACCGAGTCTTTCCCATGTCTTTCATCTCAAATTCTGCTTTCAAGTAGCTTATAGTCTCACCAATCTCACTAAGATCCAATTATGTTCATGTCATCGACATAGACAGCTACTATAGCAAAACCAGAACTATTGCGTTTGATAAACACGCAAGGGCACAGTTCATCGTTCTTGTATCCCTTCCCAATCAAGTATTCGCTCAAACGTGTATGCCACATTCTTCCGGACTGTTTAAGTCTATAAAGTGAGTGTGGTAACCTAATAGCATAGGCATTGTGTGGCTTACTTGACTTAGGTACTGGAAATCCATCAGGAACCTTCATGTATATCTCCATATCTAGATCCCCATAAAGATATGCGATCACCACATCTAACAGCTGCATGTCTAGCTTTTCAGATACCACTAGACTGATAAGATATCGGAAGGTAATGATATCCATAAAGAGAGAATACGTCTCCTTATAGTCAACACCAGGACACTGAGAGAATCCTTAAGCAACGAGTCGTGCTGTATATCGTAGGACTTCGCCTTTCTCATTCAGCTTGCGAACAAAGACCCATTTATGTCCAACATGCTTAACATTCGGCGGTACTTCAACGACCGGACCGAAAACTCGCCTTCTATGCAGAAAGTCTAGTTCTGTCTGAATTGCTTTCTTCAATTTTGGCCAATCTGCTCTTCATTGACATTCATCAACCGAGCGCGGTTTCATGTCGTCGTCGATGATTTCCCGAGCGACGGAATAAGCAAACACATCATCTATCCGCATGAAATTCCTATCCCTGACTTCTAGAGTATTTAACTCGCTCAATGAGAATTCTTTGTTCTCTAATATCAACAACGAGTCTGAAGCGTCCCTCAGATCATCAAGTGTTAATTCATGGACATAGTTATAATCAGAGATAAACTTGAAGCTTGGGTTGTCCGAGTCTATGATGAGTGGATCAGTTTGTGCCTTGATTTTAGCTCGTTTTCTTGGCTATGAGTCAGTGGAACCTTTCGGCCTCCCCCTCTTCTTGGGAGGAGCCGTGACCGTCGCCATGCCTCCACTTAGGGTAGGCTCAGCCGAGCCTTGCCCTGGTACATCGGCATCTTGCCCGAAGTTCGGGACTTCTAACCATGCAGGACAGTTTGTAGTATGTATACTTGATCTCGTCACTTTTGCAATATCCGTAAAGGCATCAGGCATCGAATCTGCCACCTTATGTAACTACAAAATACGTTGCACTTCAATCTCAGGATGAGATGTGTGGGGATTCCAATGAGACATAGTGGGGGTATTCCACGTCAATTCTCGATGTTTATCTTGAACATTTATGTTCTTATCTCCCCCTAAATTAGGGAAGTGTGTCTCATCGAAGTGTCAATCTGCAAATCTAGCAGTAAAGAGATCTTTTGTCTGAGGGTCAATGTAGCAGATAATCGTTGGAGAGTTATATCCAACATAAATTATCATTCGTCTCTGTGGACCCATTTTCATACGTAGTGGAGGCGTAATAGGCACATAAACCGCGCAACCAAATGTGCATAAATGTGAAATGTCAGGATCATATCTAGTTACCAACTGGTACGCACTAACAAGTTGTTTGGCGGTGGGTCTGAAACGAATAAGTACAGCTGCATGCAAGATTGCATATCCACAGGCAGTTATGGGCAAGTTACAATGCATAACTAAAGTCCGAGCTATAAGCTGTAACCGTTTAATTGTCGCTTCTGCCAATCCATTCTGAGAATGATCGTGGGGTACATGATGTTCAACATCAATCCCGATGGACATGTAGTAATCATCAAAATGTCTTCAAAGTGAATTATCCTGTATTATCAAGTCGAATAGACTTATTTGAATAGTCAGGGTGGTAAGCCATGAGTTTAATTATATGAGCAAGGAGCTTCGAAAATGTAGCATTGCGTGTGGACAATAGATTGACATGTGACCAGTGTGTAGATGCATCTACCAGAACCATAAAGTATCGAAATGGTCCGCATTCTGGATGTATTGGTCCACATATATCAACTTGGATCCTTTGTAAGAATGGAATGTTCTGTGTATTATCAACTGCAAAGGAAGGCTTTGCATGCATCTTTGCGAATGCACAAGCTTTAAAAATAATTTATGGGCATTAGAGATCGCGGAAAAGTCATCGCATAACTCCGTGGGCTCCATGACGGCCTTAGAGGACCATGGGAAAGCCTTGGCAGGCCGAGAGGCCGAGCCATGGTCGGGCACAGGTTCAACTGCCGTGCTAGCATCATTCACGGCTTGTGGGGTTCCCACATGCCTGTTGGCTTTGAAAAATAGATGACTGTGTGAAGTTTTTAATATACTAATCATCATATCACGTCCAGGATGACCTAGACGATTATGCCATAGCTTGTAAGCCTCAGAATCACAGAAAGACTTGCTAACTGCATTGGATTCAATTGCACATAGTATGGTAAAGTACAACCCACTACTAACATGCTCAAACATCTCTTAGGTGTGACGATGACATCCATAACAAGAGGTAACACATAGATACTCCTTTCTATTAACAACTTCAGTGTTTAGGTGATAATTGTTGGCACAAATATCCTTAAAACTGAGCAAGGTTCGGTTCCCCTCTGGTGCATAAAGTGCATCTTTGACTGTGATGGGAGTACCATTAGGTAGCAAGAATTGTGCTATACCATGCCCTTGGATCAATTGATCAGTCCCAATGCGACAAGTCACAGAGGATTTGTAAGGTACAAATTATGTAAAGAGTTGCTTATCCCGCAAAAATGTGTGAGTCGTTCACAGTCTGCTAAGTATTCTATCTCGCCAGTTGATATCTACAAGTAAATTGTAAAACATAATTAGTCTTTGGAACGACAAGGCGAATGTTCTCTAAGAGAAGAGCAAACGATGATACGAAGGGTCAAAACAAGTTGTGATCCCTTAAATGTGCATAACGGTATCATAAATACTTGGAGAAATCACATGAGAAACTTATGTGTGCCAAAGAGTAAGCACGTTGTCATTGGATCAAGTAACTATGATCGGCAAAAGACAAAAAGTAGTACTGCAGGGTCACATGGCGGGGCTACATGGCCTAAGCGGGGGGTGTCTAGGCGGGGCTGCCGAGTTGCCGTGCAGGTCGTGGCTATGCTGGGGGGGGTGCTGCAGAGCAGCTGTAGGGGTCCGGGGGACTGTTGCAGGGGGGACTGTAGGGAGGCCGCGTGCGGGTGTGGAAGGGTGCCATGCATGGGTCGTGCGGAGGGGGGGCTGTAGGGAGCTGTGTGGAGGGGCTGCGGCGGTCCGGCAATTTTCCTGTGACTTTTTTTTGGCCAATTTCCGGCGAGTTTTCCGGCCAATTTCTGTTGACTTTTCAGGCCAAAAATTTTCCAGCAGAAAGTTTTTAACGTCTTTCGGGGGTAAACCGGACAGCGGACAGAACATCTTAGTGTATTTCCAAGGCCGTAGCTCACGAACCTGTTATAGTTTGCCACTCCCCCTAAGTTTCATGTGTTAGTTCAATTGTCGAACCATTAATTCTCAATCATCACCAAAACCCCGGTGGAATTTAGTTATATGAATCCTTTCGTTTATAGATTCCAAACTATACATTCTTTAAGGAAGACAAAGTAACGCTTGTATACATTCTTATAACAAAGAACCAAAAACTAAACTTTTATTAATAGCCAAAATAATCGTACATCAACATTGTTCTTGAAAAATAAACACTTGACTTGAAAAAGTCTTATTAAGGCGATATTGCAATTACAAATCAAACTTAAAGGCTTAAATAAAATAACCGATATAACGACAATTAATCGACATGGATCTTATTCAAAATCAGGAGTGATAAAGAGCCTCAAGACCGGCTTTCTCTTTCTCCTTTATCTGAAAGTCCTCAACTTTGAGCTTGATGGTAGCATTAGCATCAGGCATCTCCACATCTTCAACATAGTTGCTTTCATTGGACAATTATTGCTTGCACTGCTTGTGAGCTCGAACAATCGCCTTAGGAGCATGGCATTGCTTATGAAAGTGCTTAGTTGAACCACACTTGTAGCATGGAAGGTTCGAATTTGAAACCTTGGCCGAGTTGTCGGATTTGGGGGGACAGGAGGCACCACGGCCTCGAGGATTAGGGGGGCCGGCGGCGGCGCCATCCCTAGTCCAAGTCATATTGTGACGAGGCCCTCTGTTTTTTCTAGTTTGATACGGTGTAGATCGATCCCTTGATTTTTCTTTACGACTTTTTCCCTTATTTGCCTGATTAGCTTCCAGAACTCTTTTCGTCCTTATAGGTCTTAGATTGTTTCTGTTGAGAATGATCTCATGATGACGTTCCTTCTTCTTGAGAAGGTTCATCAAATCTGCAAAACTCTTGATTCTTTTGGCCTCATAATCAAGGCGATATTGATGAACTATTTCACTCGCAGATTCTGGGAAATTCTCTAGGGTCTTCTCGATCATGTCATAGTCAGTTTTCTCCTTGCCATACACATTTAAGTCGGCCTGGAGATTTAACATCGCCTGATGGTAATCATGTACCTTGGAAAAATCCAGTAGATGAACATATCTCCATTTTGCCAAAAGAGTTGGCAACCGTGCGTCATGCACATTATCAAACCGTTCCTTAAGAGCTTCCCAAAGAACACTCGGATCTGTATATTTTAGGCACTATTTGTTGAGCACCTTGTCCATATGGCGCCTGAGAAACATCAGGGCCTGGGCTTTCACCTCATCGGACGCTTGGTCCACTTTTTCTTTTAGAGGGTTGATGGCAGCAGTAAACATCTTTCCGACAAACGTGATTTACACGTCAGACACTCATCGATGATACTCAGTTCCATGAGAATCTAGGATGTCAAACTATGTTCGTGTATTTTCAGGCATCTACAACAAAAGCATTGAAGATGTTAGTTTCGAATTAACGAAACAAGTTTGATTTAATAAAACTATTTCAGAACAATTGTATGGGTTAAATCGATGCGAATTTGCGGCTATAACTACCACGATCGAAATTTTTATTATTCTTCCTTTTTTTTCATATGTAGCTACACCAACGGCTACAAATGGTAACAGCGGCACTCCCAGCCACTCCTAAAACTTGATACCAGGAGAGTCATATCCTTGCGTATCACCCAAGAAGTAGAAGAATCGGGTTGACAAGAAAAAGGAGTTTGAAAGTCCCCGATGCAAGACAAAAATCTCATCAAAGTAAATTTCATTGAAAGCATGAACTTTAATTTAAAAATTTACATTGAATTGCAAAAAAAAAATCTTGAACTTTTTTTTCTTCTTCTCTTCTTTTCCTTTCCTTAGCTTGGCAACAATCTTGAAGCTTGGTCTCAACTTGGTGCGGCGGCAAAAGGGTTGGGCCACCGAGAGGCAGTGGTCGGACATGAGGGTAGGGAGGAGGCCGGCGGCTCTAGGGGAAGGTGCAACTGGTCGGGAAAAAAAACTAGGATTTAGGTTTTTTTTTTCAAGTTCTAGGCCTAGGGTTTTCAGGGCTAGAACTACGTACTTGATAACGTGAAACAATAGAATGAATTTGAGAGAAAATAACTGTAATTTTATTGATAGCATAAAACCTTATATATAATCATTACAAAAAAGATTCTGATGAATAACATTCCTTATATAACTAGGTTATACTAATTAAGATAAGATACACCAAGTATGAATATGAGATAATTTTCCTACAACAAAAACGTGTTTGTTAGCATATTTTTCAAAACACAAAAACTGAACATCGTGTGAGATTAGATAGTTTAAGGTGTGATTAGATAGTCTACGGAGAAGGTCATTAACGCTGCTTCAAGAGTTGGGTTTGCTAGTCTGTGGGAAACAAACATCATTTAAATAACGTACAAACAATGATTATTGCATCAATGGAAAGCTATCAAACGCCACTCTTTTTTCATTTCCTTTCACCCACGAAACCATCCGAGTTGAATCACCTTCGGTTCTTTCATTTTACAACTGAAGGCAAGGCAGTCAAAAAATGTCACCTAACTGTCCAAACCCAGGTTTCAACTGAGGGAGAATCTCCATTTAAAATTCAAGCTCAAATCTGAAAAATTGTGCTACAATTACGCGGCATTGATATCATACAATTACCTTTTGCATGTAATTTCTTACTCATTGATCAATCCACCTAGAGAAATTGAAGCATTGTACCAACGTATATAATCATTGCCATTGTAATAAACCTAGGGCTTGTTGGTGAATCGTTTCATCTCCAGCAGCTAGTACATTAAAACCTGGAGAACACAGAAAAAACCATTAACAAATATGGACTTGCAACTGCTATAACAGCATCCAAATTCGTAACTCAAACAATAAATATGATCCAAACATGGGCAGGTAAATTATCTCAAAGTCATATCAGAAAGAACACATCATAAATTCATATCAGAAAGAACACTTCATTAAAAGTAGTCATACTTGGTGCATGTGAATTTGCAGAAGCCTCCCAAAATAGCTGATGTCCTTTCCAATCAGTTATGGCACCCCCAGCACCTTCTATCACAGGTATAAGAGAAAGAAAATCGTACGGCTGAAGAAAAGTTAAATTATTATTAATAAAAGCAAGCATAGCCAGATCATCAAAAATAAGAACAGCATGAAAGTGAAGAAAAGTATAATGCACATGCTGTAGAGGTATCTACTATCTAACATACCATTGTAAGATAATAACTCCTGTTTACAGTGAAAGAGCAGAAAAGAAAAATGCACATGCTGTATAGGTTTCTAACTTGTACGAAAATATCTCTCGTTTATATTTTCCTCCAGGTCAACCAAAGAGTTCATGGCATAGCTGACACATGAGTCATGCACCAGATGAAACCTGTTTCAATCCTTTATCCTCTATGGTAATAACTGTATTTCATTGGCTAAACCTTCATAATAGAAAGTGTACTTAAGTATATGTCATATGCATGATTGAAGAAGACATTATTCAGCTTACCTTGAGACCAGACTCGACAACAAGATCCACATAACCAGAAGCCAGAAGGGCATAAGCATAGCAGTCACATCCATACAATGGCACTTTAACCTGTAGGTCAGCCATGGAGTATATAAGAATTAATAGACCTGATTGGCCAACCACTGAATAAAAATATCTACATGCCTAGTTTTCAATTTAAACTAAAAAATGTCTAATTATTCTAGGAAATTTTCCAGAAGAGTCAATTTCAAGTTCTTTCAGGAACTTTGATTGGGATTGTTTACTCCATATATTGCTAAATCATGTAACAACTTGAAATTTGTTTTAATCATGCCCTGAAACAAAGATAACCACAGAAAGTAAAAAACTGCAGAGAACACATTTAAAATTTAATATACCAAGTTTATAATGTATGTATCTATGATAGATCATTTTCATATATATAGCAAAGCCAAGCCCAACACAGAAGATTGCATAACTTTTTCTAATTCCTTTCATGTTAGATCTGAACCTGCTTTTCACGTATAGTTCAAACCTTAAATAGTACTTCTCACCAATACCAGGCATTATTACCCATATCACTATTGATTGCAATCAGGTTCCCTTAATTTGATAGATATGCAAAAGAGGGGAAAAAAACCTTATTTCTGACGCGAATAAATGCCTCTTCTTCTTCTGCACTGAATAGATGCGGACTTGTAGTGTACCTAATACAGCCAATAATTACAATATTAGAAAAGGCATGGCACTAAAATGAAAAGGTTATGGATCCTTCACTGACAAGATCTGCATGTCATTATTTTACTATCAACAGCGTGAGATACATATCATATGAATCCTTCAGTCACAAGATATGCATGTCAATATTTTAGTTTCAACACAATGTGAAATGCCTATCATATCATTCACTTCCTAGTTTCTACACAATTTGAATAAAGCCTTTATGAACAGAAATCCATGATTAACTTCTCATGGAATGTGAGTGAAGATAAGGTACTTATCATTTTACACAATCATAATTTACTATAGAATAAGATAATTGTCAAACCGAGATGAAGGAGAAAAATTGAAGAAAACAATATGAAAAAAGTAAAATAAAAATATATGCACACATAAGTATATATCTTACAGATAAGATTGTGCTAGATTTGCGCAAGTGCGTGTGGATACTACGTGTCCATTCATCGTAGTTTTCCTTCCACTTACCCCGAGCCATCTTTCCCTTAAAACTGGCTGATCGATTATACCAAGGATCTGGAGATTGAATGTACAATTATCACCAATCAGGACTAAGTAGCCTTAGAAGTTGTAACACATTTTGTAGAAATATTAAGTTCTGTCTGCTACTTGAACTTAATTATATGGCATGAACACTAATAGATTTTAACTGACAAAGGACAAACAACACAATAGCATATCAATTTGATTTATTGTTTTTCAGAAGGAAGAAGCTTGGTCTTGTTTTATGCATGACGTAAACTTGTACTGGGTGGATTGATGAGAAAAGGGTTGAGTAGGTGATTCTTACTGGTTTCCCACGCAGTAGCAAAGAAATAAGAGTACCAAACACCGGTTTTCCTGGGAAATTATTCAATTAAATCAAAAGAATAAAAAGCAGGAGATTCTAGAACATAATTTTGGAAAAGGCTTAGTTATGACAGTAAGTTATAAAAACAATTACCGGTGATAAAACTTTTTGTCCCATCTATTGGGTCTAATACCCAAACATAATCTGCAGATGTCTCTTTGCACATCCACCCATTCTCCTCTCCGTAGCTACAATTATAGTTCCACGACTTTAGAAATAACAAATTTCACAAGTACAAAAGTTAGCATTAAAAAAAGTTGAGTTCTGTCTTCCATTTGGTTGTCAAGGATGAAAAAGAATCGGGGAAAAGATTAATGTTCATCTATCCAAAACACTTAGCTTAACTTATGATTTTATTTCTAAATGGTAATAGCTGCACATTTAACTTGTTGATTAGAGACTACATGTTCAGGATCAATATCTGTGAGAATATGAAGAGCAAACAAGATGGCATTGAACATACTCAAAGAGATGAAGGGAAATCTAGAAATTAATAGTCAACCTCCTTAACTCAACTCACAAACTGCAGATCGTAAACTGTTCAATTCGAAGCTGAGCTTTGATTAGTAAACTGTCCAACTGCTGAAAACAATTTTCACACTAACGTAACTACCTCAAGTATATCATTCAGCCCTACCAATTATATTCATCACTAAACAGTTGTACGCGCAATTTTAAGCTCTAATAAAACCATATCACTCTAGATTTCTCAAAACCATAAGAAACTTACACAGCATGAGACGGAAAATTCTCTGAAATAACTGAGATCATATGTTCCTCTGCTGTTTGATCAGCAATTGTCACAGGGCCTGCACAGAAGCAACAAATCAAGAACTAAAAAAATAAATAACAAAAAAAAGTCAAACGAGAAGCTGCCATTTCCATAATCACATTGCATTTTTCATTCATTATAGAGTAACAGCTTATCTTCAAGCTTAAGTCAATCAGAGAAAGACTTACTGGAGTCTGCTTTGTCGAGAATATCGAATTTCTGCCGAAAATATTTCCGGATGACTTCGCCGGAGGCGTCGGCAACCTGGTTAGCAACGGCGGCGAAGCGATCGAGCTCGGTATCGTCGGCGGAGGCCATGGCGAGGAGTGGGGATCGACGGCGGCGGAGGGGGAGGTGAGTGAAGGAGAGTGAGGGATTGGGAGTTGAGAAGCGGAGAGATGGAGAGTTGGGAATGGAAGGGTTGGTGGGGGAGAAGGAGAGGGGTTTGGGAATCTGAGAGAGCATTGCCGGCGGCGGCGAAGAGATTTAAGTAGGGAGGCGGAAAAGGGAGTGAGAAATTGAACGGGCGCTGAGTGACACGCTTTATATTGGTCACTAATCTCTTTTTCTTCCTGCATTAATTATATATATATATATATATATATATAATCTCTATAGATTTATTCTGAAATTAAAGAGTGAAGTTCCAATTTTAGTACACTTTTTGGTCAAATGTTTTCACCATAAATAATTTAATATTTATATATGTTATTCAAGATCATCTCTACAAAATTTCATCTAATTCGGGCATCGTTAATGTATTGAAATTAGATTAAATCAATAAATGAATTAAAACTGTTCAACATGAACCATTCGTGTAAATCTCAATTTTAAAATCTCAAACCAGTCTCGAACAAGGTTCTAAAACTCGCTACTCGGTAGTCGGTCAGCCGGCCGGTGAGTAGCTAGTAGAGGAGTACTCGGCCGAGTACTCGGGAAGTATTCAGATTCTAATTTCTGGATTTTTTTATTATTTTTAAAACATATGATCTAATATATAATGTCCAAAATAATAAAAATAGTCCATAAAATATTACAATATTTAAGAGATAATAATGTTTAAAAAATAAAAACAACCATTAGTCTATTACAATAACATAAGTAATAAAAGCAAACCAAATTCAATTTGGCAATTCCTATCTTAGTCTCAAGCAGCAACAAGCCAACAAAAAATCAATAAAATCCATACCCCAAATCAGCAAACCCAAAAACCAAAGCCAAAGATTCCAACTTTAACTGAAAATCAAACGGTTCAAACCAAATCTTACCCGAGAGGAGGAGAGGAGGGAGAGGCCTGGAGTGGAGAGTGTCAGAGCGACTGAGAGATAGAGAGCGCAAGAGGAGGGCGAGTCGGCGAGACCACGAGAGGAGGAGAGACGACAGCGAAAGGAGGAGAGGAGGGCGAGTCCGGCGAAAGGTGATTGAGTGAGAGTCCGGCGACGGCGGCGAGAAAAGTAAGTCTGAGAGAGTGAGAGAGCGAATGAGAGGCTGCGAGAGAGATGAGAGTGAACTCAGCGAAGACAGATGAGTAAATGAATCAGGGTTGAAGGCAAACGACGTCGTTCGCTTTTTTTTTTCTGACCGATTTGGACCCGAGTTGCCGAGGTGGACCGAGTTGGACCGAGTACTTGGCCAATTTTCTTCCCGCCGAGTAGAGGCACTGAGTAGGTCAAAATCGCCTCAGTCACCAGCCGAGTACCGAGTACTCGGCCGAGTTGACCGAGTTTTAGAACATTGCTCTCGAATTAAATGAAACTTTATAGAGATGATCTTGGATAGCATACCTAAATATTGAATCACTTATGGTGAAAACATTTAACCGAAAAGTGTGTCAAAATTGAAACTTCACTTTGTAATTATAGAGTGAAGTTTCACTTTGGAGCCGAAATCGCCGGAATGTGCCCAGAAACTTGATTTTTGCAAATTTCGGCCGCCATGGGTCGCCGATGGAGCTCCGGCCGGCACAGACGAGATCGCTAGGAGGTGGGGAGTGCGGCTGTGCTGGTCCGCCACGCCGTTGCGGCCTGCCGTCACCGGAATCGGAACGTCCGCACCTGAAACGGTATATATATATATATATATATATATATAGTTCTTCAGCTACGGACGTCCCGATTCCAGCAACGGCGGGGCGGACCAGCATAGCCACACTACCCATTTCCCGGCGATCTCGTCTGTGCCGGCTGGAACTCTATCGGCGACCCACGGCGGCCGAAATCTGTAAAAATCAAGTTTCTGGGCAGATTCCGGCGATTTCGCGATTCCGGCCATCGTGAGTCGCCGATGGAGCTCCGACCGTCACAGACGGGACCGCCGGTAGGTGGGGAGTGCATCTGTAGTAGTCTGCCCTACCATTGCGGCCTGCCGTCGTCGGAAATGCCAAATTCATACGATCGGTACGTTACGAACGTCCGCATCTGAAAATTCTCATATATATATATATATATATATATATATATATATACATACGAGGCCTTTCACGTGCGGAGGTCCGTACCTTAGTTTAAGGTACGAATTTTCATTTTTTGTCAACTTTCCGATTGAGTTTTCATATCTCCACCGTCCAGTCCTTAGGTAATAATGTATAGATCACCTATGCAAATTTTCAGCCAATTTGGTAATTGCTAAGTCACTCAAAACTGCGTTTTTCTATTATATGCATGAACGATTCAAGTTCGGCAGATTTAATCCGTTAATTGGCTTAACTTAGTTAAATACCTTAACGATTACCAAATTTGATGAAATTTTACAGAGGTAATCTATACGTTATTACCTAAGAATTGGATGGTGAATATGTGAAAGATCGATCGAAAAGTCAATAAAAATTGAAAATCCGTACCTTAGATTAAGGTATAGACCTCCTCACAACTTATTAGTGATTCGTGATAATAACTTATTAGTATATAATTAATCGAAACCCAACATTGAATTACTAACCATTAATAAACATATTATAGACATCCTTATTAATAAACATATTATAGACCTCCTAAAAATAACTATGTACTAACTATCTGAGTCAATATAAACTTGTTAGTGTTGTCTTTCCGTTGTATCACACTTTGGCAAAGCAATAGAGTCAATGTTGCACTTTTTACTAAATGGTGCTTGTTAATTAGAATGCATAGATTTTGTAAAAATGTCTGATATTATTTCAAAATATTCTTACATTATGGGGTTTTGGCTCAATGTCCCCTCTTTGTATTATATGGTTTCTTTAATCAAGGCTTAGGGCAGCCGCACCAGCCCTCCTTCAAAAAAAAAACTTGTTAATGGTCCTCTGTTTACATGTTACTGCCCATACAGTCATACTAATAGAGAAGGTTGAAGGAGGATTGAATGTGAAATGAGAGAAAGAACAAAAGAAGCAATCTGACCTCACAACAACTTAGGGTTGTTAACTGATAAGTTGCAATCTGACCTCTTTCAAACCTGACCATTAATTGAAAACCAAAGATTAGCCACACGGCTTCACCTTCTTCTTCCTTCTCAACAATTACCACGTCCATATAGTATCATCACCCATTCACCATCCTAGAGACACTATAACAGTGAAATAGCTAAAAGAATCTCATAATGGCTAAAGAACCAAGTTAATTAGTGAACTTGGTAAGAGCATGGCCAACTTTCAGCTTCAGATTGCTACCCTCAGCAAAGCTATGACCAGATCTCAAGGGCAGAACAATGACTTCCTCCACGTCTTTTGTGACAAGATATATAAACAGTTTCAACTAGATACATTCCCCGCGCCCGGCTGCGA
This sequence comes from Argentina anserina, assembly GCF_933775445.1. Classification (NCBI taxonomy): domain Eukaryota; kingdom Viridiplantae; phylum Streptophyta; class Magnoliopsida; order Rosales; family Rosaceae; genus Argentina; species Argentina anserina. The sequence goes on along the minus strand of NC_065873.1, from coordinate 6,938,740 downwards.
GCTTTTATGTTGCAATTGGTCGAAATAATAATGTCTTTCCCTTTGAGTCGACTGAACCAACACAACGCTCGGAATAATAACGGTCCTTTGTTTTTTTTTTTGTATCAAAGGACATACACAACCTATGTAATACTACACACATTGAAAAAAGTTTGAATCCTTTGTACTAACATCAAGTGGCATATAGATGATTAGTCTCACACTTCAGATTCACCGACTTGTTTCCTGTAATGGGGGAGGAATGTACCCCAGTTTCAAATAGTTGACATAGTTAAATGTTAGCAATTTGATCAAGTACCACTTGTGATTACTGGAATTTATCTCTGAATGTTTGTATCATAATAGAGCACTCCTCAGTCAAGGAAGAGGAATCATACATGCTTTTCTACCTCCTTATGTTGTGCCTATATATGTGAATACATCTTCTCTGTGTTTTGTGCCCCCTCCCAGCACATATGCAGCATACCTTGGAGTCTCCTCAATACTTAAATGAACAACAAAAACAATGAAATTATATGCAATACGAAGTTGATCGATTGTTAATATTGTAGACACATGAAATTTAATGAAGTAAATCATCTTCATTAAATAATTAAATCGACCAAGAGCCCGACAAAATTGCACACGTGGCCCAAAAGTCAACAAAATTGGTGCAGATCCGAATAAAACTTGCGTCAGCATATAAACGGATGATCGTAATCAAAGCTACGTGATTCCGACTTAAATCGAAAATTGAATGTCATTGACGATTCGAAATGGTAATCGGACATTTGATTAAATTAATAAATTCTTAACGACTATAATTAAATCAATTATTTTCTGTTTAATTTAGTTATGAGAATAACTAATTTAAAATTAATCGGAAAATACTTATTGATTTAATTATACAATTAAAGAAATTTATTATTTTAGCCATTAAAATATTCTACAAAATAGAAACCTTTGACATTATAAATACCCCCTTCAACATGAAGAGAGAGACTTGGAGAAGAAGGAGAAAAATCACTTGAGCAAGATCACTCTCGACAAATCCCGAAATTTCTCAAGTCCACGAAGATCATCAAATCCACGAAGAATCATCAAGCGGCCAAATCGCTCCTTCTTCATCAAATCAAAATCCAAACTCAAGTCTACGAAGATCATCAAATCCACGAAGAATCGTCAAGCCACCAAATCGCTCGTTCTTCATCAAATCTAAATCCAAACTCAAGTCCACGAAGAATCATCAAGCGGCCAAATCGCTTGTTCTTCATCAAATCCAAATCCAAATCAAACTCAAATTCTCAAGATCAAGTACACGTCACCCTTGAGCCAAGTCATATACGGAGATAGAATCAGAGGAGTTCACAAAGATTGTAACCCCGCGCTTGATTATAAATAAATTACATTTTATTTGTACACGTGTCTGCATTCTCTTATTGGTTTTCACATTCTCGTTCTACAAATTGGCACGCCCAGTGGGACATTTTTAGCCTCTCATCTCTTTTTCCGAAGAAATCTTTCGTTTGTGCAAAGGCTTCCAAGAACAACCAAGCCGCTCCATTGAAGAAATCCAAGTCCACAACTGCGAGGTCAAACGGAGAGGCCGAACCGGTCAACAAATCCAAACAAGCATTCTCTCGATCAAAGAGTGAACCGATTACCCTTGTCACCCGGAGTGTGGCTAGAACTCAACCCACAACATTTCTGGCGCTTTCTAGCAAGCCTCGTCAACCAGTCATCACCTTGGAGAGCTTGGGAGCAATAAAGCATGCCTCTCAAAGTGGGAAGAAGCAAGTTTCAAAGGAGAATGAGCCAAAGGAGCAATCTCCTCTATCCGTTCATGGTGATGGCCCTATCCTGGAAGACGTTTTCTCTGATGACGAATCAAGCACGTCATCATACCATGGAAGTCCCAAAGAAGATGGCGATAACTTTCATTCTATGACACATGAATCCTCTTTTGACAATGCGCAGGTCTTGGTGACGGAGGCATCCACAGTCGAGGAGAAACTCTCAAATCTATTGGAGATGGTTGAAAAGCTCACCCGAACGGTTGAAGAAAAGGATGTGCAAATCGCTGAGCTCTATAGAAAGTTGGAAGATCACAATGATGAGAACTCCACCAAAGGGTCGCCTGGCAGGAGCAAAGTAAATGAAAAGGGAGAAACGTCCAAGAACGATGGCGACTCGCTTGGTTCCTTATCACTCCAGCAATTGCAAGACATCATCACCAACTCAATTCGGGCTCAATATGGAGGTCCTTCTCGTGAGTCCATCACTTACTCCAAACCTTACACGAAGAGGATCAACAACATAAGGATGCCGCTGGGGTATCAGCCACCAAATTTCCAACAATTTGAAGGTAAAGGAAACCCAAAGCAACACGTCGCCCACTTCGTGGAGACTTGCAGTAACGCCGGGACAAAAGGCGATCACCTTGTCAAGCAGTTTGTTCGCTCGTTGAAGGGAAATGCCTTCGAGTGGTATACAGACTTAGAGCCGGAGTATGTTGACAGTTGGGATCAAATGGAGCGCGAGTTCCTTAATCGATTCTATAGTACAAGGCGGACGGTGAGCATGATGGAGCTAACGAACACAAAGCAACTGAAGGATGAACCCGCGATCGGCTACATCAATAGATGGCGCTCACTTAACCTTGATTGCAAGGACCGATTGTTAGAGGTGTCAGCCGTTGAAATGTGCATCCAAGGCATGTACTTTGATTTGCTATACATCTTGCAAGGAATCAAACCTCGTTCTTTCGAAGAGTTGGCTACTCGAGCCCATGACATGGAGCTAAGCTTGGCAAGTCATAAGGGAAAGAATAAAACCCTGGTCAACCAATGAAAAGACAAAGTCTTCGGAAGTATATTTGACAAGGTTGTGAAGAAGCCTTCCAAAGAATCAATGATCATCAATACTGCACCGGTTAAGATCTCTACGCGGAATAGGAAAGAGTTCAATAAGGTGGAACCGCCTCGAACCTACGATAGAAGTAAATGCACATTGAAGGAGATGGAGCGAAAGACGTACCCGTTCCCAGACTCTGATGTGGCGGGCATGTTAGAGGATCTGCTCGAAAACAAGATCATAGATCTTCCAGAGTGCAAATGTCCAGAAGAAATGCATCGAGTCAGCGATCAGAAGTATTGCAAATATCATCGCCTCGTTAGTCACCCTATAGAGAAGTGCTTTGTTCTCAAGGATTTGATAATGAACCTCGCCGAGCAAGGGAAGATTGAGCTGGACGTTGACCACATTGCTGAAGTCAATTGCACTACCGTAACATTTGGGTCGTTCGAGCCGGTTCCACTCCCTTTTCACCCGATGAAAGCACCGTTCTGTTTCACAAATGAGGCGTGCGAACATAAGCAGACCAAAGAAGTTAAAGAATGTCCTGCTTCCACTCCTATCCTCCAAGTTGCCTCTAATGTTGATGATGAATGATGGATATTGGTCACTCGGAGAAGGACTCGCAGTGGTATGATGTCAAATTCACCGATTGCCCAACCAAGCCATAAGAAATCACTTCCACGACGGGTGGAGAACGGACGAGGATGTTTTGAGACGGAAGTTGTTCCATATTTGTGGAAGCCTCTTCGCCGGAACTTGTCAAAAGAACACTTGTCGACAAAACAACCGAATGTCACTTCAATGGCCACAAGTTGTGAAGTCCGCTCCAAAGAAGACGAGAAGCCTGAAGCAAGAGAAATAGGTGCAAGTCAAGTGTTAAAGAAGAATGAGGTGTTGAAACAATTGGAGAGTCTACCTTTCCAACTTAGCCTCTCTGACTTGATGCAATTGCCAAAATCGACGAGATGCGCACTTGTGGAGCTACTTATCGACGTAGGAAAACACTCCACAAGCATGAAGGAATGTGGCGCGTGTGATGCATATTGTGATACCATTCACTTCACAGATGATGACCTCCAATTGGGCTCAAAGCCACATAATCGGCCTCTTTTTGTGACAGTGTACATGCGAGAGAGGAAGTTGAATCGCATGCTCATAGACGGATGGTCAGCAGTGAATATCATGCCCAAGTCAACCATGTCTAACTCGGCATCAACGTTGATGAGTTGTCAAGGAGTCACCTCATGATCCAAGGTTTTAATCAAGGAGGGTAAAGAGCGATAGGAATGATCAGACTAGACATGGACATCGGAGAGCTAAAATCAAACACCTTGTTCCATGTCACCGATGCGAAGACCTCATACAACTTGTTGTTGGGATGACCATGGGTACATGAAAATTGCATCATGCCATCCACTTTACACCAATGCTTCAAGTTCTATCGTGGAGGTGTGAAAACCGTAATAAGAGATACCAAACCATTCACTGAAGCTGAATCATACTTTGCGGATTCTAAATTCTACACAGATGAGGAGTAAATGAAAGAAGTTCTTCCGGTCGGAGTATCCTCTACGGGGAAAGCCGCTAAAGTTAGGGAGAACGATGTCAAGTCAAAATACATTGAGCTTCATGGTGAAATGTCGCAAAAAGTCTCATCTGAAGTGGTAACATCGTTTGCGGAAAGAAAAGCCAGCCATGCCTTTCCGGTCCTTCGCTATGTCCCGAAATCTAGACGAAGGGAGGGGGAGTCTCCATTTGTGGGGACAAAGTCACAAGACTGCCAACGAAAATTAGAAGAGGATGATGTGAAATTGTTGAAGGAGGAGTCAACATTGCCATTAATAAAGGTGAGTAACCGAAATCCCACAAAGCAGCCATTAAAGGGGTTTGTCAAACCAATTCAAGGTAAGACAGAACATGGATCGCTGCCCAAGAAAAAAACAAGTAAAGGGTTCGATCCTAACGCATACAAGCTGTTAGAAAAGGCTGGATACGACTTTGGTTCATCAAGCAAAAAGGACGACCAAGTTGCAGCAAAGATAGCGCATGAGCTTGATGAGCCGAAAAAGAAGTTAAGAGAGCAAGGGGCAACAATTGATTCTTCTAAAACTGGTCTCAGTTTCACTTCAAGCAAGCCAATCAGAATTTCAGGAATGAGGAGGGCGGGGCGAGCCAATGTGCAACATATCAGTGTCGAGGTAGTTGAAGAGAAGAGTCAAGAGGTTCACTCAACCCCTCGTATTTCGTCGTTCGATCGCATTCGTCCAGGTTCCCGAAGAGCAACATCTGAACGCATCGAATGATCAATAACAAGGGTGTCGATTTTTGACCGTATGAACATGACAGAAAGTAGAGGTTCAGTCTTCAATCGCATCGGTAGTACAACCACTCGGACTCCCGCATTCAAAAGGATGTCAAGTTCAGACAAAGATAAGAAAAAGTCAAACCTCATTCCACGAAAGCCCGCATTGGAAAGGATCCAAGCACCTAAGGAACGATAAATATGCAAGAGGAAAACGACTTGTTGTCAAAGTGAGAGCAAAAAAATCCGAAGTCTTGTCCCGTCACGCATGAAGAGGCATTGTGTGTTGGAAGTGGATTGCACGGATCAACTCAAAGTGACGCAACATACCATCATATTCACTGGGCAAAAGGAGATAGCAACCTCGATAATGGCGGTAAGGATGACATTGTCCAAACCTCTTATCATGTCACGGTGGCAGAAACAGATGCTGTAGAAGAAGACGATCATGAAGATTTTGAAATTGAAGTAGACGAAGCTCCTCCAGAACTTGAAGACGGGGGGGGGGGGGGGGGGCAAGCCACTATGGACGAACTTAAGGAGATTAACTTGGGAACAGAGGAAGACCCAAGTCCTATTTTTGTGAGTGCGTCTTTAAGCCCCGAAGAAGAAAAAGAATATCTCGATCTGTTGCTCGAGTACAAAGATGTATTTGCTTGGACGTATAAAGAAATGCCTGGCCTAGATCCAAATGTAGCAGTTCATCGGCTTGCTGTCAAACCAAAGGCTCGGCCAACCAAGCAAATACAAAGATGCTTTCGAACAAAACTTATTTCTCAAATTGAAGCAAAAGTTGATAAGTTGATTGCCGCACGCTTCATTAGAGAGGTTCAATATCCCAAGTGGATCGCAAAGATTGTTCCTGTCAAGAAGAAGAACGGACAAATCCGTGTTTGTGCAGATATTCGTGACTTAAATGCGGCGTGTCCAAAAGATGATTTCCCTCTGCCAATCATAGAGCTCATGGTGGATGCGACAACCGGGCATGAGGCTTTGTCATTCATGGATGGATCATCAGGTTACAATCAGATAAGGATGGCCTTAGAGGATGAGGAACTCACTGCATTTCGAACTCCCAAAGGAATTTATTGCTATAAGGTCATGCCATTCGGGTTTAAAAATGCCGGTGCGACGTACCAATGCGCTATGCATAAAATTTTCGGTGACATGCTGCACAAGTTTGTAGAATGCTATGTTGATGATTTGGTTGTCAAAAAAAAGTGATCACCTGCAAGATCTACGAAGAGTGTTCGACAGGTTACGCAAGTACCAGTTAAAAATGAATCCTTTGAAATGTGCCTTTGGCATCAGTTCTGGAAAATTTATTGGATTCATCATGAAGCACCGAGGCATCGAGATAGACCAATCCAAAATTAAGGCCATCCAGGAAATGCCAGAGCCAAGAAATTTGCGCGAATTGAAAAGCCTCCAAGGACGACTTGCCTTCATCAGGCGGTTCATATCGAACCTAGCGGGCCGCTGCCAACCATTCAGTCGACTCATGAAGAAAGATGTTACATTTGTATGGGATGAAGGTTGTCACAATGCCTTTGAGAGCATAAAGAAATACCTGGCGAATCCTCCAGTGTTGGGGGCACCTATCGCTGGGAAACCTATTATCCTTTACATCGCGACTCAAGAGAGATCGCTTAGGGCCCTTCTTGCCCAAGAAAATGAAGCCAAAAAGGAGAAAGCCTTGTACTACTTAAGTCGGACCCTCACCGGACCTGAGCTGAATTATCCGCCGATAGAGAAGATGTGTCTTGCACTCGTCTTGGCCATTCAAAAGTTGAGGTATTATATGCAAGCTTACACAATGCACTTGATGGCGCGAGCCGATCCAGTTAAGTTCATATTATCTAAACCAGTTCTAACCGGACGCATGGCTAAGTGGGCATTACTATTGAACCAATACGACATCGTATATGTGCCCGCTAAAGCAGTGAAAGGACAGGCGTTGGCCGACTTGTTGACAGACCACCCTATTCCAGCGGATTGGGAAATCTCAGATGAATTCCCGGACGAGGAAGTCTTCCTCGCAGAGGTCCTCCCTACTTGGAAGATGTTTTTCGATGGCTCATCTAAGGCAGATGGAGCAGGGGCTGGTGTTATTTTTGTCTCTCCACAAAGCAGATATTGCCTTATTCGTTCACTCTTGGAGAATTGTGCTCCAACAATGTCGCAGAGTACCAAGCCTTGATCATGGGATTGCAAACAGCGTTAGAAATTGAAATCCAAAGTCTCGAAGTGTATGGAGACTCGAAGTTGGTGATTGATCAACTGCTCACTAATTACGAGGTCAAGAAGGAAGATTTAGTACCTTATTTCCAACTCGCCACACAACTCTTGAAGGGCTTTGATAATGTTGCACTCATACATGTGCCACGAAAAAAAACAAATGGCAGACGCATTGGCAAACTTAGCGGCGACCTTGGCATTGTCTGGAGACGAAATTTTGGACATCCCAATTTGCCAAAGGTGGGTCGTGACAACAAAACCTTCACTTCAGTGTGCTAGTTCTCATGTAGTGTCAGTTCACACCATTGATGTTGAAGATTGGAGGCATCCTTTTATCGACTACCTTGAGCACAACAAGCTTCCCGAAGATGCAAAGCAAATGTGGAGCATTAAGAGCCGAACACCGCGCTTCCTCTACTACAAAGAAACTTTATATTGGAGATCATTTGACGGAGTACTCCTTCGATGCTTGGGAAAAGATGAAGCGGTCAAAGCCATGGAAGAGGTTCATTCTGGAGTATGTGGAGCACATCAGTCAGGACCGAAGTTACATTTTCAAGTAAGACGACTAGGGTATAATTGGCCCACCATGGTCAAGGATTGTATGGATTATGCAACATAAATGTCAAGCTTGTCAGTTTCATGCCAACTTCATTCATCAGCCACCTGACCCGTTGCATCCGACAATTGCTTCGCACCCGTTCGATGTCTGGGGAATGGATGCAATCGGACCCATCACTCTGAAATCATCAGTTGGTCATATGTACATTTTGGCAGCCACATATTCCTTCTCAAAGTTGGCAGAGGCGATACCGCTCAAAGAAATAAAGAAAGAAAATATTGTGGACTTCATTACGGGAAGCATTATACAACGCTATGGTGTACCGCAATGCATCATCACGGACAACGGTAATTATTTCTCGAATACCGCAATAGAAAAGTTGAGCAAGAAATTTCACTTCAAGCTTCACTTCTCTTCGATGTATAACGCTCCGGCAAATGGATTGGCAGAAGCATTCAATAAAATGCTATGTAACATTCTGAAGAAAACTGTCAGCAAGACAACCCCCACCTCTACGTCGTCCACCTCTTTAAAGGACCCACCACCACAGACATGTGCAGACAATTCCATGTTTCCCTTGGCTTCTACAATATATAATTAAAAAATATATATTCCAATCAAAGCTATTGGAACAGGAACCTTCAATTTTCTTTGCTTTTTTCCTTTTCTTTTGAGGAAAATGTTCCTTTATTTATTTATAGTTGTAGACAAAATTACAAACAATGCGGAAGAATCAAATGAAATTACAATGAGATATTACAACTCTTTATATTGAATTGTGAATGTACTACATATCATTTGATAATCAATGCAAGATTGATGTTTAAGCAACATCAATCACAACTAAGAAAATACACAATATTTTCATCACTACTTCAACTCCTCAAACATAGTGTATCAACCAGTTCATGAGATGATCCCACATTAATTCTGCATAAAAAAATATACATTCAACAATGATATATAAAAATATGTGCTTCAAGGTGCTCATAATAATGATTTACAACTCACATATAACATATGGACTTGCTGCAACAAAATTACAATGGTACAAAAATTATTCTGTATTTGAAACAATGATTCAAATGTTAAGATCTGACCATGCATCAACCATATAAAAGTATATAATATCTAATTTTATGAATTAAGTACATAATATTAGTCAATCAAACATTACTGCCTTTAAGATATCCGGTGGACACTGAAACTTGGGGTCATTATTTAATGACTTTCAATGGATCCTTTTGCAACTGCATCTATGAAGCACAACACTTATCCAACAATTAGTAAATCACTTCTATAAATAATTTAAAATATCATCTTATTTATATTACTTGATAATTTACTTATACACTGCATGCTTACATAGTTACATGTCGTTTGGACTTGTGGTAACTTGAACTCATCCTTATCGATGACTTAATGACACTGGAAGACAAATGAACACCATAAGTTTCCACATGTTTTAATAGAAGTGATTAGGCATCTAGTGATTCTGGTCTATACAATAACTCAGCTTTCAAATTGTAGTTTCAATCTAGGTTTCAGTTTTTGTAATAGACTAATAATTATATAACATCACCATAGCATACTAATAATGATATCTAACATCACAATGGTCTACATAAAAACAAAATAATTCATACTCTCTTAAAACAGGATATATATTTCAAGAATTTTAAAGAGGCTAAATTGCAGCATGTCCCAGTTTTGGGCCACACACACCCTCTGCAGCCACCTAACAAATTGATATTGATATTTGAACAAACCACTCTTTGCAACACATCAATGCACCATAAGAAATGACGAAGCAATATGCAATAGGTATGAGCATATATACCTTCCATATCTTTATCCACTTTATGGACAAAGACAACTGCGCCAAAAAAGCTTATTTGGAGCCTGACTGTCTGGAAATTTCTAAACCATATTTACAATTAGCCATATATGATCAAAACTAGTGCTTACCGTGTCTCAAAAAGGTAAGGAGGTCAATTTCTTCTATGTCTCAGCACGCATAAACAAAAATTAGTTGCAAAGGAATAAAGCTGTAGTGTGAATTTTTAATTAGGAGTACAACTGTGCAAGCAACTTATTGTTAATCAACAATTATTTCCTCCTTTTTAATGAGCTCTAGTATGCATAAGTTACTTGCTACTTTTGCAACCATTATTATAATATCAGTATCATAAAAATGGCAACATTGTCTTGCATTTACAATATAATCATGAAGTGTTATGATTGGTCTCCTAGTTACAATAGTTTTTGCATACATAAATGTCAACACTAATGTACATTAAAAAGCTAGTAGTCACAACAAGGTTGGCATACTCTTTGTTGCAAACCCAATTTCACTTTGGTACTAGGTAATCAATAAACAATTATATCATCAACATATGAATTTTAAAAACATAGTTAATGAAAAAAAAAGGCAATTTATTCACAACTTAGATCACAACAACCTAATTTAGTTCTAAGCTATATCAAAGACAACCTGGAAACATATGGTACGTACTCACCTCTTAAAAGGGCAATAACAGTTGAACTATAAGGATCACAAAATCTTTGTTGCAAGCAAGTTGGAACACCCAATGCAAAGTGCATAGATCAAACGTGATTAAACTGGAATGAATGATAATATTCTTCTTAATCAAAATCACAACAACAATGCCGTTATTTCTAACTTTGATCAAAAGGCAAAGTTACCGACAAAAAAATCAAAGCCTCTGTTGTTTATTCTATATAAGAATAGTAAGCAATCCGCTTGAGCAACGCTCCACAAAAAAATCGCTAAGAACAAGCCTGAATCTAAAAAGGAAAAAAAAACCCTGAAATAAAAAAACTGTGACTGAAGTAATCGAACAAAATAGTTAGTAAGATAAGGTTCGAGGTACCCTGTGATCTCTGTCACCTCTGATGATTCGAGCCGGGGTTCTGGTGACGAGAAGAGCAACGACGAGGCCATTGATTGGTGGCTTGTTTGATGATGTAGGAGGTCTCCATCATCAATCGATGATGGAGTAAATCCAAATTTGAAAAACCTTGGGGTTGAGATTTGAAAAAAATTAGAGATGAGGATTTTAGGGATCTGACCTTTTTTTTCTTCTTCTAATGTATCAAATTGGGAAGGGAACACTTAGGAGAGAGTCTTAAATAGTGAAAAAATAAAAAAAAATGTTGGCATCTAACAAAACAAAGATTAAAAATTCTGGGTGACTCAGATTTAATGCTAAATATGGGGACTTTGAATTAATTAACCACATATACACATTCGTGTGAAATAATATTAATTTTTTTGTGAGAACGTGGGCAACCCTTTTGTAGTAGTGTAGCCTCTAGCCTTGGCTGCAACTTCATACTCTTGCTGAGAAACAAAGTGGTGAATCGATTGGGGTCCGTCACCTCACCTCTCCTCCCGGCTGCTCTATCCGGCACAAGCCATGAGCTAGCTCTATCTCTCCAGGACAAACTTCCACGCGTCACCAACCTGCACCAAGTCCCCACTGGCCACCCTCTCCCGGCCAGTCGCCCATGTAGAACGATAATATGAAAACCAATAAGAGAATGCAGACACGTGTACAAATAAAATGTAATTTATTGAATATCAAGCGCGGGGTTACAATCTTTGTGAACTCCTCTGATTCTATCTCTGTATATGACTTGGCTCAAGGGTGACATGCACTTGATCTTGAGAATTTGAGTTTGATTTGGATTTGGATTTGATGAAGAACGAGCGATTTGGCCGCTTGATGATTCTTCGTGGACTTGAGTTTGGATTTGGATTTGGATTTGATGAAGAACGAGCGATTTGGCTGCTTGATGATTCTTCGTGGACTTGAGTTTGGATTTGGATTTGATAAAGAACGAGCGATTTAGTGGCTTGACGATTCTTCGTGGACTTGAGAGACTTCGGGATTTGTCGAGAGTGATCTTGCTAAAGTGATTTTCTCTCTTCTTCTCCAGTCTAAAAAAATCTCCCCTCTCTTTATGTTGAAAGTGGTATTTATAGTGTTAAAGTTTCTATTTTGTAGAATATTTTAATGACACTAAAAAAATAATAAATTCTTTAATTGTATAATTAAATCAATATGTATTTTCCAATTAATTTAAAATTATTTATTCTCATAACTAAATTAAACAGAAAATAATTGACTTAATTAAGGAATTTCTGTTGCATCTGACCCATCACTCCGAAATAATTGTGAACTCCTCTGATTCTATCTCCGTATATGACTTGGCTCAAGGGTGACGTGCACTTGATCTTGAGAATTTGAGTTTGATTTGGATTTGGATTTGATGAAGAACGAGCGATTTGGCCGCTTGATGATTCTTCGTGGACTTGAGTTTGGATTTGGATTTGATGAAGAACGAGCGATTTGGTGGCTTGACGATTCTTCGTGGATTTGATGATCTTCGTGGACTTGAGAGACTTCGGGATTTGTCGAGAGTGATCTTGCTTAAGTGATTTTCTCTCTTCTTCTCCAGTCTCAAAAAATCCCCCCCTCTCTTTATGTTGAAAGGGGTATTTATAGTCTCAAAGTTTCTATTTTGTAGAATATTTTAATGACACTAAAAAATAATAAATTCTTTAATTGTATAATTAAATCAATATGTATTTTCCGATTAATTTAAAATTAGTTATTCTCATAACTAAATTAAACAGAAAATAAGTGACTTAATTAAGGAATTTATTAATTTAATCAAATGTCCGATTACCATTTTGAATCGTCAATGACATTCAATTTTCCGATTTACATCGGAATCACGTAGCTTCGATTACGATCATCAGTTTATGTGTTGACACGAGTTTTATTCGGATCCGCACCAACTTTGTTGACTTTTGGGCCACGTGTGCAATTTTATCGGGCTCTTGGTCAATTTAATTATTTAATGAAGATGATTTACTTCATTAAATTTCATGCGTCTACAGCCCCTTCCCACACTTGGCACATCACCTTCCTCTCTCCCGCCCGGAGCTGTCCATCTGCCCGGCTACTCTCATCCAGAGCTGCCCATTCCCTGGCTTCATGCCCCGGCCAGCCGCTCCTCAACCTGGTTTCATGCCCCGGCCAGTCGCTCTCAAATCCTACTCCATCCCCTGGCTAGCCGCTCCTCAACCCAGCTTCATGCCCTGGCCAGCCCGGTCTTCACTCTATTCCCCAACAAACAGCTTTATCTCCCGGCCCTTCTTAGCCCGGACGGCAGAGGTGGAACACGAGGTCTCCTTGACCCGGATTTCCCACTCTCAGCCTGACAGCTCCATAACCAAGCGCCACTGCTCCAGATCTCAGGCTCCTGATCCGGAACCAGCTTCAGCCGACGTTGACTTCTCCCTTTTGGGTGCCCCTGCATCGGGGACTCCTCCATATCTGAAGAATGGCGCAGACGAAAACTCGAAAACGTGCAAGTAAACCGGTCAACTTTGCATCTCTATTTGCAATTATACATGGGACTCTTACCGTGTAAACACACACGATACTTTTGAGTAAATGATGCAATATACTATGGGCACCCATGCGTATCGGTTTCTAGTTTTCCCGTGCGGGTCAATATATTTTTGGCACGCCACTACACCTATTATATGGACAATTGCGTCCGTCAACCGAGTTCTTCTTGACAATTACCTTGATTGAGTGCCATGGAGTTGTCAACGCACACTTGTACATTTCTCTGGTGAGGTACAACTACCATCGGGACGCTTTTTTATATGGACAAATTCATGAGCTTTATCGGGGCATAATGGCCAACATGGAGTCTCATACATTAACTCTATTTTTTATATGCTATTTACGGCATTTTCAAGAGTTTCGGGTACGCTTCCCTCTACTCTTGAATCTTAATTACATTATCGCCATATATACACCGTGAAAAATATGCTACATTATTCTTGAGCATGTTTGTTACACCCGCACATATGCACATCGGTCACACTAAACGGTAAAACCTTACGATTACGTCACACGGTAACTCCTCACAGCTAACACCTAAATGGCTACAGCTACAAGACTATACCATATGGCTACGCACTGCAACATATGTGCTACGATATTATTTGCATGCTAGCTTACTACACTTGCACATATTCACATAGGTCACGCTAAATGGTAACACCTCACGATTACGCTACACGATAACACCTCATGGCTAACACCTAAAAAGACTATACCTAAAAGGCAACACCATACGGCTATATACCTATGTGGGTCACTTGTGACATGTCTCTATGTGGACTCCTCATGACTACGTTTCATGTCAAATTATATAATTGTCTTTATTCATATTTTTACATATGTTTACTTGACTGACACTCTTTTGATTGCCATTCTCCCCACGGGTTCTAACACCCTCAATTCATTCTCAATGAGTTCTAACACCCACGGTTTATTCTCCATGGGTTCTCGCATCTATATTTTATGCCAGATTCATGCATGCTCCGATTGCTAGTTAGCCTCCGGCCCTAGTACTGGTATCCTGGATACATCGTCAATTCGCGGATGCCCCGACTGCTAGCCAGCCTCCGGACCTAGCATCGGAATCCCGGATACACCACCAATTCACAGATGCCCCGACTGCTAGCTAACCTCTGGATCTAACATTGGGATCCCGGATACATCGCCAATTTGCGGCCCGACTGCTCTAGAAAGCCTCCGGGCCTAGGCACTTATGTGTGTGTGTGTTGTCTTTGCCTGTTGATTCATATATCTGACCGGGGCCGATCCTATAGTCTGGCTTAGTAAAAAGTTGTCAATTCCAAGCAAAGGATTGAAGAAAACGCCAATTCTCTATATAGTATATACAATGTGAATATTATAGTTGGCTTGTATTTTGGCTAATTAACCAGTATTTCTAAGTAATATATCTATTTGAAAGAACCTTATATCAACTACATGCTGGGATGGATTCACAATTTCACATTATAATTGCTCCTTTCTACTTCTTTGGAACGGTTTACGGTCTATTAACTTTTACATAAGATTGTATTTATAAATCATACAATCAGAATATTAAAGCAAGTGCCAAGAGACTAAAGCAAACCTTTTGCAATTGATTTAACAAAGAATACACCATTACATGAACTAAGCAAACTCGTTTATTATTACATTAATGCCTTCCCATGCATCAACTAATTCACACCCAACTAGCTAGACACGAACACATTCTAGTTTATGATACAATGGTTTGCAGCTGAACTAAGCTGCATGATTGAACTTCATTCGATCATCATCAGTGGGAATGGTGACCAGGCAACTTCTCCTTGATCTTCTCCATCATGCCTTTCTTTTCATGCTCCTGTGGAGTGACTGTCGGAGTCTTGAAGGTCGGCCCCGCCTGCTGATGCTCATCCTTGTGCTTACCACCAAAGGTTTCCTTTATCTTCTCCTTCAGCCCCTTCTTCTTCCTCACCCTCCCTCCTTGCCCATCATCCTCCTCCGACTACGTACAATACATGGGCATTCAAATTAATTAGGATCAAGTCTCGGCTACAAACTCATGCACAATATATACGTATATAACTATAGATATAAGATCAATTAAGGACAAATTAAACCGACTTACGGAGCTAGAGCCAGAGCTGCGACGCCCTTCGCCTGTCACATCGGTGCGCTCCTGTTTAAGATGTTCACCAACAGTTTTGTGTTTTTCGGTTCCAGTTCCTGGTACGTGCGCACCGGTGCCTGGAACATGCTCAGCTGTCCCCAGAACATGTGCACCTGTCCCTGGAACATGTTCACCTGTGCCAGGGATGTGCATGCCGATCCCCGGAATGTGCGCACCTGTGCCGGGAACGTGTGTCCCGGTCCCCGGAACATGAACACCGGTGCCGGGAACCTGTGACCCTGTACCCGGGATGTGGAGACCAGTCCCTGAGCCTTGTGTGCCTGTGCCTGTGGTTTGCTGCCGCTCTCCGGGTCGGATGGTTTGACCCTGGAAGCCCTCGGTGGTTGCGATGCCAGAGAGGTGGATGGGGCGGCCCTGCTCGTCAGTCAGCTGAACTGGGTTGCCATACTGGTCGGTGAGCGGGACGGGATTGCCGAACTCGTCTCGAATTTCAGCCATTTTTGAATTTGAAAGTTTGAAAATGTGATGAGAGTCAATCGAAAATGAGCAAGTTCGATAAGGGTTGAGGCTTGTAGCTAGTTTTAAAAGGAAAAAAAGGAGGACGGTGGAGTTTCAGAGAAGGGGTGTAGCTTCCATGCACGTCACACGTGGAGTTTCAGAGGGCAGAAGAAGCCATAAACAACATGCATATATCTGCATGCATGGACGGCCACGTTAGAATGAGATTTCTCGTGGTGCTGTGCTTAAGTGACATGTGTTTGCTTGTAGCTATGTGGTATTGGATAGGGAAAACGAATCAATGGAGTCAGATGATATCGCCACAAAGGAATTGAAGATCGGTAGGGAAAACGTTATCTATTCTAACTTGGCACTAGGAGAATGAACTTGAGTTACGAACGTACGATCGATTATCAGTGTATACAAAACTTAATTAATAAGAGATTAGTGTTGGAAATTAAGATTTTGCGATGCCTTTACGTTGCAACACAGGAGGAATACATATATATTAGCATCCTTGTCCGCGTGAAACATGTACCGCAAATTATAACAAAGTTCATCTACTGCAGATAAACTCGAACAAAAGTTCATCCTTTTTCTTAATTATATCAAAATTTTCTAGATTAAACTCGATCAATTCCCCTCATACCTAATATATCTGGAGGGGGATATTAGCCACTAGCTAGCTCTTCTCGTTAGGAAGCTTTGGTGTACAGTAATTCAGCATGTTCTACTGAAAATAGAGTGATCGAGAGCTAGGAAAGAACCATAACGACATCCAAGTTGGGATCTTATCCTTTATTGGATGATGATCCATCTACGTACTTCAAAAGAGTCGTTCGTATGCCTCCCCAGGTTAACCTCGCACATCATCAGACATTTTGGCTTTAGCTTCCTCAATCATCGTATCATGTTGCATATTTCATCAAATATTGTCTTGCATTTTGTTACATTTGTCATCGATCAGCACCTCGTCTTATATCTTAGGACTCGGTATATAAAGGTGACTCAGATAATCCATTATTGCGTTTGTTTTCTCTTTCTCTAAATATTGGTTTATCTTGTTGTCCGTGTTTAGTTGTCAATCCCGCTCGGTAATATTTTTGAAAATAGTTTTTAAAAATAAGTTAAAAAATGAAAATAAGCAAATCAAAAGGGTAAAAAACGTCAAATTAATGTTTTCACTTTTACAAAAGGAAAAGTTGAAAATATTTTCATTTCTCATTTTCTGCATTTTAAGAAATATTAACGAATACATTTTTACCATATTTGTTTTCTTTTTAAAAAATGAAAATATGTATGAAAACATTACCGAACGCCATCTTAGTGTCTTGATCTATATTTTTCCGTTAGTTTTTTTTTTGTACAAGTGTTCGGTTTGGTTTGTTTGAAAAGTGTAGTTTAAATTAAACCATTTAAAATCTCACATTAAAATAATGAAAATTGGTTATATGAGGAATGATACCATATACGCTAATGTCGAGATTTGGCGTTAAAACCTCATACCCAACCTTGGATCAGTAGGTGACTAATTAAAGTATGGGTAGTATCGGGCATTGTTAGATTCATGTGTGAGAGATTGCTAGCCGCTTCTTAATAACAAAGCTTTTATATTTGTTCTCAATATCGGCTATAGTTCTGCGTGTAGTACTACTATACATTTACCGTGAATCCGTCAATGTAGATGATATCTGAGACATTATAGACCAAACCGTAACATATCGCTTGAGGTGATGAGCATTTGGAGAGTTTCTTACAGAACCTATGTTATCACAATTCATCTCACATGCATACTCGTTAAGCAACGTAGCAATGTAGGCAACAAAATGTCCTAATGGGGAAATGGGATCAGAATCAAATGAGTCTAAATCATAAAAATTTGTACATCTCCAGGTTATGTATTATCCTAGAGCATTTGACATCCAACTTCACCAATTTGTGGCCAGGGTAAGTAAGATATGATTTACAAATTCGAATCTATTCACCTTTAAATTCTTAAAAGAACTTCACTTGCAAAACACAAAAACTGAAAATAAGACGAGTGGAAATAAAACTTCAAAATCAGATCATAGTATTATGGAGTCTGTAGGTTTTTTATCCCCTCCTTTTCACTCTAATCAATATCTACAACAAACAGAAATCTCTGTGAATGAAAATCGCATACCATTACAAGATACCCATAAAGAAAGACAGTTGTAGTAAGGGATGGGAATGCTTTTTGGCAAGTCCAGTATCCATCTACCATACATAATTTCATAAATTCATGTATGAATGCAATCAAGCAAAAACAAAAGAATCTGTACAAAATATGTAGGATCACAGATCGTTTATGCATTTCCAATTCTAATTTTCCAGTATAAATCACTGTTCTATATATGCCATGTTTCTTCTTTACAGTGTAACTCCAAAAGCTAACCCTGTTGAATGTAAAGACTATGCAGTGGCAAGTGTTTACAGTGTCATGGTACGTGTTCTCTTCACAACCCTTTATCCCACTGAGATTTCAAAAGAACCAGCACTGAAATCTGTATAAAATGACATATATAAGTCCAACAAGAACCAAAAAAGACTTCCAGTCTATATAAAGACAACATAACTCCTATATTTGAACACAAAAGTTTTTACTTCAGTGCCAACTAAACTTAATCCAGACCATGTAAGGTAGATAATTATGGTTGTGGCTAAAAAGTAATATAGCTTTTTACTAATTACATGCAAAATAGTTGGGCTCACCTGTAACATCACTATGTGTGCTCACACCTTGCTAGATTTTGCCCAGAAGAATCCTTTCTTTCTGGTAGAATTATTCTCCGACAAGGCTCGAGCACTCTTGGAGCCAAATGAGAGCCGTCTCAGAAAAGGCTTTCCCGAAGAGCTTCTCATGCTGGAACTGGATGCCATCTTAGGACCCTTTCCTTGATATCCACTGCCTTTTAAGTTATCAAACATGATAGCATCACTATCAAGATCCAACACCCGATTTCTTGATTTCCTATTTCTAGCCTTCAAATCCATTTCAGCTTTCAATGCTTTTTCGGACAACTTATGGATCTTTTTCTCCCCAAAGCTGCAAACAGGGCAAGCTGGGTCATACTTGTTGATATCAGGCGTCATATGCTCCAAACACTCAGCATGATAAGAATGCCCACATGTTAGCACTGCAACCACAGAAAGCTCATTGTTCGCAATAAACTTTTGGCCACTCCACAAGGATTTCTCAGTTAATAGTTTTGAGCAAATCCCACATGTCTGCAAATCAACAGAGGGGGAAGCTGATATTCTGCTACTGGATTTAGTTATCTTCTCACGATTAAAGCCAAAGGACTCACTATCAAAAGACCACCTTTCCCTATTAGAAGTGGCCATGAGCTCAGAAAATGCATGCATAGACCAACTATCTGAAGACCCACCACGGGAGCCCCTAGCAGATTCATTGCTCCATGAGGGGAGCCTTACCCTATCTTCAGAAATTGAGAGGTAGCTTGGTGATTTGTTTCCTGGAATTCGGCTGTCAGATACTTGCCTTGATAGTTGATGTCGAGGAGAATAGCGAGGCCACCTTGATGGGGTCGAGCTAGCAGGAGGCTGGTGATATTGGGATGACAAAGGGGATGCAGACAAGGATGAAGTAGAAGGCAATGAAACTGACAGCTTTGCAGGAGACGGATATGACACTGTTGGAGATTCAGTTGGCTCCTTAGTCTACAAATTAATCCAAAAAAGAGGGAGTTTAAAATATGATAATTATGGAAGGCTATATTGTGCTCAAATCATAGCAGAAAGTGCCTCACTTGCATATAATATACCTGTTCCAGACTCGTATCCATGGAAATGTTTCCTGAAATAGATAGATCTGCCATAGACATGTATAATTATATCAGCGGAAAATGTAATGGCAACAATTAACATGTAAAAGGAAAAAAAATCAACTAAAACATATCCTGGTACTTCCATCTACTAACCAACACCCCCAATCATATTCCACTTTACAAGTAAACCAGTTGGAGATAAAAAAAAAACAGATAGTATGTTAATCAGGAAGTAACAGGAAGATGCTTGGAATCCAAGATGTTTTATTTCCTATCATATCATCTTGTGTATGATGCAACAGATTTCAAGGTAATTAACCAGCCACAGAGCTTCAAAATCATTCCTATAAATCCTACAAGGGTGGCTTTTCCAGGATAATATGATACTTTTTGAAACGTTCCACAAGTTTACAATCTTATCTTCTTCTATGAACCACAGGACAAGCTTGCTGTATAGGCAAGGCAATAGAAAAGTAACCTATCCCCACATGCGAGCCAGTCAAAGGATATCTAAACAACCAATCAGGAATATCAACATTGTGTATAAAATAGGATACTAAACTAGTGATTTGAGTTGCAAAAAAAAACTAATATCAAATAAACCATTAAAAATGTGTAGCTTATAGACCTGATAGCCTTGTCTATAATCAAACTTCTTCACTAGAGAAACATTTACTTACAAATACATGGAAAGGGTTCATTATTTACCATCCTTATTAGTTTAGAAGGAAGCTAATCAGACCAGAGCTAGTTGAAACCTAGGTAAATCCAGTTCATTCACCCTCCTGTGTACTTCAGCAATTGAATTCTTTCTACTGGATACAAAATATTCTTGTACAAGATGCCAATGCCTAGTAAGCATGTAATCCAGAAGACGTTATGGCACACACAAAATGCTCAGCCCACTAAAAGAGTAAATCACTAAGACAGTATAACAGTGCAACAACGAATTTGTAATCAACAAATCTTCTATGAAAGCACTGAATTTAAGGACACGAACTCTGGTAGAGTAAAATAGCAAAATCATGAATCAAGTGTAGGTTTCTGAATTAACAACAGAGCGTAAAAATTTACCTGAAGCAGGGGTTCTCACACTCCCAGCAGTTCCTTCAGAAACTAAAGACTTTTGCGTGGTATGTCTTCGTACATGTTCCGACGGACTTCCCTCTTCCGACACACATGCCGACTCAAATTTAGCTTCAGATCCATCATTTCTGCTAATTCCATCAGAATTCCAACTCACAGAAGTCTCTTCACCAGCTACACCAACTCTGTTATCCCACCGAAAGCTCCAAGTGGGCGAATACCTCACATTACGGTGCAGATTCTCACAGTCAGCTCTGTTTGTTATTGTCTTATCCCTAGCAGCCACACAACAAGCAGACCCCATCTTCCAAAATACACCGCACTCTTAACTTACAATACTAACCCTCAGCTACAACACAGCATGCTCAAACTCAAAACTCAACCAATCATCACCCAACACCGAATCCCATAAACAGTTGCTCCACTGCAATAACATAAACATAACAAACCATCACAAACACAATCCAAAGTACAGCGAATATCGGCTTCATCACAAATTCATATCCAAATCAAATCAAATAAACGTTACCCGAAGATTTTATAACAGTACTCTTGAGCTAGATATATTTATAAAAAAAAATGTCAATAATAAACTGATGTAACTCAGTGTATCGCTTCAAGAACTAGGCAGCAAAAACAGTTCTATCATTTTTGTTTCATTTCCGCTTTCTAATTTTTAATTTTCACCGACAAAACCAATATTAATGAAATTAAACAAATAAAAAATACTCGAAAAATATATATATATAGCACCCGAGGCATCGATTCAATCTGCTACTCTCAAGGAACACACTCATAGATTGAGTCTACAACCAAAAAATCAAAAATTAAAAAATGAAAATAATCCCCAAAAATAGCAAATATAGAGATTGTTACATAGGTCAGAAGGCGGATCCGGATTTCATGCACGAAATAACGAAACTCATAGTCAAACACCTTTCGAAATCAAAAAAACAAAAGACAAAATCCCTAGGCTCTGCAATTCCATCACATAATCAGTGTAATTAGCAACAATATATTTTAATATCAAAGCAATCAATCACAGACCTGCCGTGACGGAACCGCGCATTCAGAGAGCGACGGCTGCGGAGAGGCGAGAGAGAGAGAGAGAGAGAGAGAGAGAGGCTGCTGCTGCTCTTCGCTCTTTGTTGGTTGCAGAAACTGAGAAAAGAGGAGAAAAGAGGGAGTGAGGTCGTTTTGTTAGGGGAAAGGTTTTGGGGTTAACGGCGTTTAGTGGTGACGTGATTATTTGATTTGCGGGATTAAATCGATTTGATTAAAGGGGGCGGTGAGTTTGGGATGTAGTGAGGTTACGGTGGAGTGGAGAGTAGGTGATGATTTGGTGTCTTTTGCAGTACGCGGAGTGCGTACTACGCATTCCGTGCTTTTTACGTTCCAGCAAAGTATCATGGGGATTAATTTCGCCATTAATAAGAGGGGAGAAATTATTATCTTACAAGAAATTTTTTTTATCTCTACTTCTACTACTATAAGATACACAGCTAAAATCTTCACCAAAATATAAATGTTGAAATTATTTATTTATTTATTTATTAACAAATAAACAGATAATGATATAACAGTTAATTTTACTCAATTAAATAAATTAATAATTTTTTTCTTTTAAAAATTAACCACGCACTCTATTAGATAAATAACTACTCACTCTTCCACACCTAATAGAATAGGGCTGGGACCGGTACGGTTCGGTTTGGGATTCGGCTGATACCGATTCGATAATTTATTCGGTTTCGGTTTCAGTTCGGGATCATAAATTTGAAACTTAATACCGAACCGAACCAATACATTTCAATTCGGGATGGGTTCGGTTCGGTAAAATTGTACATTTTTGCATGTATTTCTATTTATTTATAACTATTAGCTAATGTAAATTAACATTCTAAGTCTTTAAAAGTACAATGTAGACCTAAAAAACTAAAAAAATATTGAAAATACATATATTTAATATATTTTATACATTCGGTATGAATTATACATACCGAACCGTACCGTTTATAAAATTTCGGTATTAGGTTCGATACGGGACGAAGACATTTTATCGATTCATCCCGACCCGTCGATATTCGGTACAGGACGATCGGTTTCGATACCATTTTTTCGGTACCAACTCCCACCCCTATAATAGGGTGGGAGCAGTTTCTATCTCTTATAAATCTCTTTCTTTTTAATAACAATTATTATACACAAAACAATGTAATTCAAGCAACTTGATTTTGTTCTCTTTGTGGATAGGTTGAAATCCTACAATTCCATAGCTGCATTGATTCAGTGAATTTGTTATCGAGCTGTTTTTTAGTGAATTTGCACTGATCACGAATATGAAAATTAGTCTTCTTTTAAAGTTGCTATGTGTTTTTATAAAAATGTGTTGCAGGAAGTCGATGTTGGTAACTACTAATTAGAAATTATCAATGAATTGTTTTCAAATATGTCACTTATTTGAAGTTTATGACGTGTTTTTTAGTATGTTGGACCTGTAACACGTATATATTAGTAAGTAAAAGTGAAAAAGCAGCTGCGTTTTGTTGAAAGATTGCTAATTTGGTTCAACTAAGGTAGACCATCATTTTAGCAGGTATGTACTTTTGTTTTTAGATGTGATATAGGATGAATTATCCACATAAAGTTGTGGAAAAAATAAATGTTGCTAGTGTCGCCAGCATCAATGAGAAAATGATGGAACCGGCGGCTGTGTAGTGTGAAATTTGCACCTTTTTTTGGTGGAGTGAGAAAATGATCCATGAAATAAGAATTGAAGGCTAAACATAAGTAGCAATACATTTCATGGTTATTGTCCAAGCCTCGTTGGGTAAAGCAAAATAAGGAAAAATGGTGGTGTATGAAACATTCATGACTATGAAGACAACATTTTGGATCCCCATTTTGGTCACTAACTCTCAACCAAAAAGGTATGAAATTATTGCTAATTCAATAAGGTAGAGCTTAATTAGGCAAGCTAAAACAAGTACACCGAATTTGTTGGTGAGAGAGGTGGACGGTGCAAGTGTACACAGCGTGACCAAATATTATGGACTTCACTAACCAAAAAAAATGTATATATTATGGACTTTGAGTTGTGCACGTAAATTACGATTATGCCTCTTAAATAATAAAAACGCCAGGTTGCTGATGCAGATGGGTCCTTTCCCGAAAATGCCCTCGAAGGTGTCGGGGTTTTGGAGGGGAAGGGTAGACAGGGACGTCTTTTCGAGTTCGTGTCGACTAGATGGAGCAAAATGGAGGCGTGTGTGGGTGAGACTTGGGAGTCATCCGATTTATAATTCAACATCGACATCAACAGGGAGGGGTGGTTAGTGTCATTTTATATCTCCCAATGGGAAAAGCCCCCTCCATGAGCCACCTTAGGTTGACTATAATAAGTTTCTCATTATTAGGTAACTAGATTACTTCATTCTTATAGTGAATCATTCTTGCAAAATATCTTTGTATATGCACTTTTCAAAGATTTTGGTAGTGTGATCACCATTGGACTATTTTGATCTTGACTGATTATGAAGAACTCGAGAACTATTGAAATATTGAATATAAAAATGAAGTTATTGGATATAGAAATGATGTTAATGAGTGTAGCCTCTTAATCATTCAACTCTTGGATGTAAATTAAATAGTAGTAGAGAATGAGTTTCATAGTAATAACCGTGTAAACGAGACTATTAATTAGCTAGTGTAACTTACATTAGTTTTTTTTTTCACTCCTAGAGTCTGCAACTCAACACCCAAATATATTGTAACGTGCAACCGTTAATTAATTGAATAATTGTATGAGAAGAACAAGTAATTATAAGGTTCATATATATAGTCTCTTCCTCGATCTATACTATTTTGTGATCTTTATTTTCTTGCATGGGTAAGTTTATACTCATGTCTCATCTTTGGTTTGAAAGGTAATTAAGGTAGTAGTGATTGCATGACCTAGTTTAGCATGCAGTTGACGATCTATACATGTACGTAGTATGATTAAAGAGCTCATCTACAAGATACAAGATAGATATTTCCTACAAACAACGAGCCACCTACAATTCAATATACTAAGTTTGATGTGTAGACACTTATAACTAATGTACCTTGTGAACAATTCCAATAATATGGAATTACGTACATAAGTTCTAATTGTTTAATGGAACATTTGGAGCTGCATTCTCTCAACATTAGGCATGCGACGCTGGGTCATTGGAGGTCAATATCAAACGGTGATTCTTGGCAGGGGCTGGAAATTGCTTCTGCAACGTGCTGGTGATTCTGATAGACTTCAGGTGTGGGTGACCTTTCTCCATGAGGATTAAAAATATATTGTGGAGGAGAATTAAATTTTTTTTAGAACGATGAATTATCATATATTAGAAAATATTATAGAATGTAATGTACGAAAAAAACATAAACAAACTCTCACCTCCTAATCGGAAGCAACGATAATTAAGAGTTTGTGAAAAGATTAACTCTTAACAAACTAGCAATACTATAACTAGAAACTAACATCTCAATGCTGAATCTCTACAGTAGGCCCATAAAGTAACAAGAAAATGTCTTATGTTAGAGTGAAAATGTAGGAGTGTACCATGAAAATGCTGCAAACCCTGGAATGTAACATTACTCGTAACTGAGATGCAATGACTATCGAGTGATACCTCCTGGGTCTCAAATCTGGAACAAACAATGAGTGGGCCTCAAAGAAAAAACCCAACACCTCATTCTCAGGTCCACCAAATGGCCCAGAATACTCCAAGCCCATCGTTGGGCACCTAGCTCTTCTCTGGATACCCAAGGCTGCCCAAATGATGAATTGCTTCGTCGTCCAGCCAACGACGAAGGTTGACGGCATCTTAGCACACCCGCAGGCCGCACCTGACGACGACGGGTACCATCCTCACCATGACCTGCTCTCCTCCAAATCCACTCCTCCGACCACAAGCCTAACTATCCTACAGTGTTCTAAAAATCGCCGCCTAGGCGCCCGGAGACCCTTGGCCGCCGCTGATTAATCCCCGATTAATCCTCTGGGCGCTGGTTTTTAGTTGTCCGCCTGATTACCGCATAGCGTTTTTTAGAACCTTGCCACCATCAGATTGCGTCGATCTCCGCCGCAACCAGATGATCGCGATTTCTGACAAGAGCGGCCCCAGATCCCAGATTCGACACCCAGATCTCATCCCCGACCTCTCTTAGAACCCATATGATCTCTCCGATCCAAAAGATATGTACCCAGCAAACTGATGGACCTCCAACAACCTACCGCCATAGATCTGCAACCAATGAACACCACAGATCGATCGGAGTTGAGAGGCCAACCCCAAGTATAAAACCATAAATTGACAAAAGTCAAACTCAGTGGACTCGACATAGGGGTCGAAAAGGATGTCCTCCAAGAATAAGAGACAGTATCGGAGTGGATGGAGATCAAAAATAAAAGCCACCACACCCCTAACCTTAATGCAGAGGCGCCGCTAGGTTTCGTCATATCTATCAGGCAACATCAAGAGTTGAAGACCAAAAGGAGATTTAATTGTTATACATAAAGCACGGTCATCTCTATGTAATTTTGTGTAGGAATTTGTAGCAAATTATTATAATTTATTAAAAGGCGGGTCTATCGAAGAAATAATCACTATGAATAGTTATTCGCATTTGCAAACTCTCTTGTTTCTTTTTTCTATGTTTAATAACTTCACAAGTACACAAATCAATCGTAGTATAGCTTATGCAAGTACAAGGTCGTTCCAACTAGGGATTGATAGTCAACTTCTAATCCTAACTTAATTGATCAAACAAACACACATAATGAAAAACAAATCAAAATTATTGAACAAGATGATAGAACTAAGAGTTTGGAAAGAGTTTTGGAAGGTAATCTAGGACAATGATAACAAACACTAGGGCTTATAACTTCACCGTCACAATCCTATTTGGGTTCCTAGTGTTTTAATCACTAACTATTATACTGGTGTCAAATAATCCGTCCTATAAGCCTTATGGCGGAGTACTTATACACATAAGTTCTCTAAAGTATGAATATTACCTTATAATACTCAAATTACTCTTAGAAATATGGTGTTTACTCTAAGGGTCAATAAAGTTCAATGAGAACAAAATGACTCACACAAACCGAATAAAACATGGCGTCTATTTTACCAATTTGTGGTCTTTAATCACAAGAAGCATTCAAGATTCAACATGGGTATCTACCTACTCTTGTATCAAATAGTTTAAACTAAAACTCTAGAGGTCACGAGTCAATAATATTTTGAAATAAGCAACAATTATCATAGAAATTAAATACTCAACACTAATCTAATAATCAAGTAATCATCCAACTAAAAACATCAATAGTCATGCTAAAGATCCATTGTGGCCCTAGAAAAATACTTAGCTACTTAAAGTCATAACAAACATGAAAATCATTAAGAAAAACATAATGAAACGAAGGAAGAGGAAAATGGTGTTGACGAGGGTAGCCTTGGCTCTCCACGGGACTTCAAATTTTGATTCTTCAAAAGGCCCATGCATCTATCTTCAGCTTGTGTATTTATATGACTAAATTCCTCCATTATATTCCTCATCCTTCTTTGATTGGTGTCTTCATCAAGATATGTGGCACACTTAGAGATATCAATTATTGGGCCTTCAAAACATAAGGGATTTCTTCCTCTGGACCTCACACGCACAGCACGCCTAATACGGAACTTGTAGTGACGCATTGTAGTTTCCAGTCAAATCTGCATTATCTTCACTTAAATCATCATAACTTCCTCTTGGAATGTCGAAACCACGAACTGCGAAATTCTCC
This sequence comes from Argentina anserina, assembly GCF_933775445.1. NCBI lineage: Eukaryota > Viridiplantae > Streptophyta > Magnoliopsida > Rosales > Rosaceae > Argentina > Argentina anserina. The sequence continues at coordinate 6,911,027 of NC_065873.1, read as the reverse complement.
ATAAACTAGACTTCAAGGGTTTTCTTTTGATATTACTCGTCCTCTGGTTCATCCTGAATCAGCATAGATTAACCTCTAAAGGTGATTGAGCTGCAGCACTACTTCAGTTTTTCAGACTTGAGACTTTCCTCCAACGGTTTTGCTATAGTTTTTCTCATTTTCCTTACCAATGCTCTTCAAACCTATAAAACACCAAGCTAAGTAAAAAGACTATAAAATATGAGAATTAAACATTTATATATGTCAAGGGTAGGAGGTATAAAAATATAGCAAAATATGAACTCATCAAATACCCCAAAACTTAAATTTTACTAGTCATCGAGCAAAACACAAATACAAACTATCAAGAACAAACATACAATCCTAATTCTTCCAACAATCACCTCAGAGAACCAATCCCAATTAAGATGGCAACATTACAATAATAACAAGCATAGAAACAGGTCCTTAAAAAACTTTCAATCGAGTGCTAATGAATTCTGATGACATTCATGCTTACGTACTCAGCCACAAATCAACACAAATCTCTATGACCCGAATAATCACATGAAAATCAGCTTCAACTTAAACTCAGATTTTCTGGCTTAATCTTATTCACTCATATTTATGTGAAAGAAAAGATATATCAAGCAAAGATAGCTCACATAAAAATTAAGAAAAAGAAGGCTCTTTCTAAAAAAGAAAATAAAGAATGATCTCATATAAGAATAATAAATCACCTGAATTGTCTCATAGGCTCACCTTTTTAATTCATCTCCATGAATTGCTCTTGCCTCCTATTAGGTCTCAAGTTGTAGTGAGGTTAATGGTTTAGGCTAAGAAGAAAGGGAAGATAAGGGGATTCAAAGGTTCTAAGAAACTGATATAGCACAATTATGTCAATGATCAAGATTGTTGAATCCATTCATATACATGCCACACTTTCACCTCCATCATCAATAATAAACGTGTAAGGCCAAATATGATCGTGTTGGACCTCAGCTTCATTATAACCTCCTTATACTACAACAACTTTGAAAAATCTTGAAGACAAGGCTCCACTTATTGTAGTTACTCTAATTTCTATTCTTCTGTAGTTCTCTCTTTTATCTCTCTATCTCTCTTCATTCTTCCGTATGTAGAATCATGCAGAGAGCTCATATCTCAAATTATTATCATTCACCTCTAGATCTCCTCAAGGCCACATCCTCTCCTCAAATTGCAACCATATCTAATCGAAGCCACAATGGTCATTTTACAAATATCAAACTCCACTTCTAGCCATCAACTTCTTCTACGTTCTTCACTTAGCTTCATTCACTTCTTTTCTACTTTTTTTTTCTTCTATTACCATTTCTCCGGGCAGCTTCTCAATTTTTTTAAACTTGCTTAGCCTGAAACCTTCATATCTGAGCCTTATACTAAACTCATTTTGTTTGGCTATTTTATGCAGCATAACATTACATAATCAATTACTACAACCACACATCTCTTTCTTTAGACAACAACAATTTCTTTTAATATAACATCTCCAACTTCTCTTCTATCTCAATGCCAATTCAGAAGCTAAAATGTGCTCAACTTTTCTTTTGAATATTTTTCTTTCATTTTTTTTTTCTTGGAGCCACACTTAGCACTTGCAATCAATCTTAACAATGACAATCCCTTACTAGTACTATATGATCTATAACTTCCACCCCTCACTCCAGCCACACGTTACAATTGTCACACCTTTCAATTCAAGGACGTAAAAACTCATAATCAAATTAAATAATAACATTACATCATTATACAACTTGAATAACAAGTCAAATTTAACGCTCATAAGGAGCTCATTACAACAGAGTTATCAAATTTATAAATTTCTACCCCAATGTGACTCTATAATCTCCTCCACTGCAACCTTAATGAACCTCACCTGCCTGCAAAACTCTACACCATAGATTGGTGCACCGGGATGTAACAACAAACTCGGTAAGCTATAAATCTCGTATGAGTAAACTAAAAACTAAACGACATCATACACATGATAAATTCTCATCTAATATGATAACTAACAAAACAAACTTTTCCAAATGGATTCACGACTACCACAATGGTGTACCGGAAGAGACACTCTCCTCCTGAAACACGCGTTCTGTTTAATTTTAGAGAGCTATAAGACATGAACTCAATGAAAATATGAATATATATTTCTCACTTAAATGATACAAAGCAACAACAACTGCATATATAGTAGAGAAAAGAGGATAAAGCTGAAACAACGAATACAACCTACTGTACTTTACAAGACTAGGTTATGACTAATCACAACAGCTAGCTATCTACTCATAACATGCACCAAACCAGAAATAATGGGAAAGAGAGATTAGAGGCGTGCAAATATGGAGGGAAAGTCAGCAACCCCACGATGTGCATTAATTGCACTAATTTGAGCTCAGACGACACAAAGAGAAGCAAACGACCACCTCGATCTTGAATAACTGAGAATGATGTAGAATAGGTAAAACGACAACATCACTGCAGAGGGGCTTGCAACCCTGCACAACTTGCCCTGCATACCCCTGCATCATGCCCTGCAGCTCTGCATAAACTGCATAAATCACTCAAACCTTGATACTTCATTTGAAACTTCAATATGTTCACATGTGTTCAGCAAATATCCGACAACTCATAGGCAAGTAGGAGGTATTCTCTAAATCTCACTTCCTAAACACATACACTTAGCATAATAATCAACGTCATTACCCATAAAACACTTAAGCAATTGAACTAGAGCTCTGTTCATACCCACTCACCCGGCCAAGGTGTGCGTCATTTATGGCTAAAGATCCCCTTAACTTGATTTTCCTCCTGAAGAACCCTTTCAATCTCCAAAGTTATATGTGTCTTGATCTCTTTCTCCCTCCTCTCAGAAAAGACTCCATAAATATCGTTGAAGTCACCAATAGCTCTGTCAATGTCTATATCAATAATCAAGAGTTATGCTCATTTAAAACAAAATAGACATAAATCGAGAGAAAAGAATATCTCAATATATGAGTAAAAAGTAGAGAGAAAAACAATAAAAAATAATTGAAGAGGCTAGCCCAATTTGGGCTTAAAACGAACCTATCATCTATGTCACAGGTGGGTTTTGCCCAACATTCTCATTTATTTGGATCTCACCCATCATTCTCAACATTTGATTCGCACCCATCATTAGCAGGTTGAATTTCATCATAAGTAGGTTAAATTTGTTGATCTCACGTTTTGCATTGAACCCCTGATTTTTTATGCCATTAGAAAACAAATGTTAAAGAGATTACAGTTAGGCATGCCTTGTGGTAGGTTGGTACGCCTTCAGTCTTCCCATCTCTTAAGGTTTGTGTTGGAGATCAACGGGTTCGGGTCATCTTACAAGGCAATGGCGTTGAAGCGGTGTGAGAATTTAGAGGACCTGCTTCAACTTGTAACTTTACGTCAAACTGAGACTTTGAAGAGATTAAAGGGGGAGACTGTTGAGTTGGTCTAGTTGAACTATATATGGTGGAGAGTTGAAGGATCAGGTGCTTAAGTGTTAATAATTTGAATTCATTACCTCAAGTGTGGTACTTTTTTGGTCAAATGTGTGTTACTGATCAACGTAGATATCATATTCAAAAATAAAAATTTAAAAGCAACGCAAACCTTTGCATGATTGCAAGACTTTTTTTTAGAAAGAAATTGTTACTCAATTTTTTTTCCTTGTTGGATTTTGCACTTCTTGTCCTATAATTAGATTGAGAGTCCAAGACACTAACACTACTGAACAAAAACTTAAAGGAATAAGTAATTTCTATGTAAAAGCTAGCTACCTAGCAAGGATTTGGAATAAACCATGTACTATGTTCCCAACAAAACCGCGACAATGATATGGTAAAGAATAAGTTATAGGTTTGAAGCTCCTATTTGTCAAAGAATAAAACTCCAGATATGAACAACGCCACCTTCGAAACCGTTCGATAAAACACTATGGATACAATTTTTTTCAAGTGTTTTATCATGACAAGAAATCTATTTTCTATTGAGCGTGTCTGCTTATAAACAATGCTCGACCATCAAGGTCAGCAATCTCTACCCACTAATTGAAGAGGATTGATAGCATCATTGTTATCCTCTAACTTGAACACTTAAAATTCGAATCCGATGATCTGATGTTGTAGAAGGGAACGAGGACGCTAATGCAAAACCATAAACATGTCCTTTGATTCAAAACATTCGCCAATTAAGTAACATGTTTGTAACCTTGTGTCACCAACTATGTTTTTAAAGTTAGGGCACCAACCTACGTATTGTGTAGGCATGGGTCTGTAAATGGATGTTAAACACCATCACAAACTCTAACGCCTTTTCTATAACTGCTAACCCACATAATGTCTCATCAAAAATTCTATATCCCAAGATTTTAGAGTTTCTTCAGTCTCAATCTTGGTCCATAATGTTTTAAGTGAAGGCAAGCCACATAGCCTGTTGTTGTTGTTGGTAACGAAGAGGCTACCACTTTTAGTGCCGAGAAGAATATGCCATTGCGGGGACGCATGTAATGAGAGCTTAACTCTGGCATCTGATAATAGATTACAGAAAAAGAAGCTATGAGCATAACTTTTATGATTTGATATGATCAACCATCCCTCAATTGTTCCAGCACAATAACTATAAGTTATTTTTTTTCTTAGATTGCCAATCATCATCAACATGTGTCTTTCTAACACATAACCAGTCACAAGCCATGGACGTTGATGATGAGTAGCAAGATACCAACGCTTGATGTCAATTGTAGCTCGCCAACTAAGGCTTACGTGTCGACAGTTCAAATAATCTGGCAGGGGGTAGTCACTGCATAATCTCTTGCATGATGTATGTAATATCCTGAAAATTTGTAATTACTTTCTAGTTATTTTTCGGGGATTTTTAATTTGGTGGTGGTTTGATTAGATAGTACGAGGGTGCAAACGAAATTGAATTACTAGAAAATGTCTTAGTAAGGTGTTAAAGAGTTTACTTGACTCTTTGGATTTCACAAAAAACTTCCTTATGAAAGTTATAGAGCCTGTCGATACGAGTTCATGGACATGCGGCATGCGTAATTTGAAAGTCGTATGAAGAATTTATGGTTAATGGAAGTTTCGAGTTTCATAAATTTTAAATATAAATAGGAGTTTTCCTTAGGGTTTGCTCGTTAATTGCGCAACACCCTTTTTCTCTTCTTTTTCTCCCGCGCCGCGCTTCTTCGGAGTAAAAGTTTTCGTTGTAACCCATCTCGACCCGGATTTTCCGGCGGTCCCAAGCGATGAGACCGGTCGGAAATTCTTCGCCTCTTTCGTATGCAAGCCCCTATGGTAGTGGCTTGCACCAATTCATGTCGAGCTTCGAGAATCGAAATTTGCAAGGTGACCCGATGACCCAACTTATATTCCTAGCTTTTCCAGTGCCACCCGATTCCACCCAACCGCGCCACCGACCCAAATTGAGTCGCCTCATCCTCCTTCACGTCGTCCCTACCGAGCTTGCTTTCTTCAAATCAATCGAGAAGCAATAGATCACAGTAGAGAGTTTTGACCTGACTTTGAGATTCCAAATTTGGGTGGCCTTCAGTGGTGTGACCGACCCAAAACGTCTTCCTTCCTTCATCTGGTCACTTGTGCAACAACCTCTGACCTCCATTTTCACCCACCATTGCAAATCAAAGCAGCAAGGTGAGGGTAGTGCAGTCGTTGAGTTTTCATATTTTGATGACAATGAAATTCAAAATTTTGGCTAGATTTAGTAAATGAGTTATGTCCTTGTCGATCTACAGAAGTCTGGTTGAGCAATTTCAGGTTGGAGCGCTGATTTCTCAGATTGGTGAAGGTCAAGTTTGCAGCAACGTTGTGTCTGGTTCTTTTGTCAAGTTAGCCTGAGTTGCAGGTACTAAGTTATTCATCTATATTTTGTTGTTGTCGTGGCAATTTAAGGTTATTGGTTGTAGTGGTCTAGTTGGGAGGCTGAGGAGTTTGAGAGAAGTATGATCTTAGTGGTTGTTTTTGTACCTCAAGTTTTATTGAGTTGTGACATTGATATGATTAGGATGTGATATTTTGTTTGGAGTAGATGTGGGATTGATATCCATATTTTGAGTAGAAGACGTAACAAGAGCTAAGGTAAGAAATCTCATAATGATCACCACGATCGAAGTCATTTTACTTTTTAATTATTGAATCGCTAATTGTTCAATTGTTTTACAAATAAGTTTTATTTTTAAATCATATGAACTTGATCGACTACGGTTCATTGGTAAGTAAAAACACTTTTAATATAAAAAAATGACTTTTTAAAGGTTTAGCAATTGTGAACTATATTTGGTATTAGTGAGTGATTTCTGAGTGAATGCCTACGTGTATATATATATATATATACAGTCTCTATCCAGAGTGAAGCTTCAATATGTAATTAAAGAGTGAAGTTCCAATTTTGGCACACTTTTCGGTCAAATGTTTTCACCATAAGCGATTCAATATTTAGGTATGCTATTCAAGATCATCTCTACAAAATTTCATCTAATTCAGACATCGTTAAGGTATTGAAATTAGATTAAATCAATGAATGAATTAAAACTGTTCAACGTGAACCGTTCGTGTAAATCTCAATTTTGAAAGCTCAAACCATTGTTAAATTGGATGAAATTTTGTAGAGATGATCTTGAATAACATACCTAAATATTTAATCACTTATAGTGAAAAAATTTGACCGAAAAGTGTGTCAAAATTGGAACTTCACTCTGTAATTTCAGAGTGAAGCTTCACTCTGGATAGAGACTGTATATATATATATATATATATACACGTGAAATATAAGTAGTGATGGTGTGAAATTCTGAGATGTTATAATTCTGATATATGGTGTTGAAGTTCTTGTGGTAATTATTTTTGGTGAAGAATTAATATATCATGTTATAGTTGATATGTTTGTGTGGAAGAGTAACTTGGTTTGTATGTGAGTCATGTGGAACTCTGAGTGTCTTTGGGTAATATATATCATGGGATTGATTGATTATATTGTACGTGTAGTTTTTAATTTATGAGTCATATTAAAATATTTTCTGCTCTTCGGACTTGGGTGGCCTAGTGATTGGTTACGATCAATTAGAGTTTTAGTTTGTTTACTACTGTATTGCATGAGCGGGTACCACTTATGGTATCTGGGGCCTCATGAGTACACATATATCATGGGAGGTGATCATGTCAGGTTACTTGGGTCTCATGTATATGTATTTTTAAAAGAAATGTAATTGGGTCATTTCTTTGTTGTCCAAGAGGGCATGTGCTTCTTATTTAATTTCTTAAGTTGACAATAAATGATTTAGTCATGTGTTTTCTCGATGAGAAAGGGATTACTGTAAGTTGTGTTTTCTTGGGTACAAACTACGGTTTCTTGATTTCATTTTTAGTGTTGAATCTTTCTGGGATTTTATTTTGTATTTGTGTGGTCTCCTGAATTTAATTATATGCAAGGATTATACTTATTTTCATCTTAATTTCATTTAAATGTGAACTCCTAAACTAAGCTATATGTAGAGATGTTTTGCTTATAATTTGGCATGCGTGCTTTTTGAGTCTTTGTAACTAGGTTTACTTACACAAACTTTAAAAGTTTATGGGATTTATCGTTTATAACCTGGTGCATCAATCCATAGTGTGCGTTATATGTGCAAATGAGGTATCTCGCATCACAAGAAATTAGAGAAATTGATTTAGAAATAGGAGTTTTATAATTCCTGGATTGTTTTGTAGTAAGTCTCTTATGAGCGCGTTTATTTACTTGTTGCTCAAGTTGACTATAACGATATAAGTAATATTTGAATTGATTCGAATTATCACGTTTTCAAATTTGAATTTTATTATTCAAAATTCAAGGTGTAACAACACCATCTAGGAGTTCTTGGAACCAACTTCGATTTCTCCTTCTCAGACTTATATCATTTTCTAGTGAACATGGCAGAACCACAGCATAAGAGGGTGGGACTTGCATCTAATATATAACTTACATGGATAATTGGGTTTGTTATATATTAGTCCCACCCAAAACATAAGTCCAATACTTAACATAATAAAAAACAAATCCAAGGCCACTATATATGATGTATCAATAATAAAACAGACGTTGGTCAAAGCCGATTGCAATTAAAGTTAGCATCTCCATTCTTCTCCCTTTATTCTATTTCTTCTGTTTGTCATCACTACAACTCTGCTCTCCAGTATCCAAAATCCAAAACCAACACTTGTGTTTTGACAAGTCACTTTCCTTCACTCCAAGTTCTCCATCCAAGATCAACCAATCTCCTAGAAGGATTCTTGCCATAATATTTGTCTTTATATCAATTGTAAGTATTCAAATTTGTTCAATTTTTGTCAAATTGAAATTGGGGAAAAAATTAGGGTTTATAGTTGGGTCACTTTGGATTTTGAATTTCTATGAATGAATATGTTATTGGCATTCTATGTTATTCGTATACTATTTTTTTACACCATTTGTTGCATACCTGATACCTTTATGTTCTTGAAGATTGATCTCAATTCTCACAAGAAAATTAGAAGTGTCTATTTGGTGACTTTCCTTGTTTTTATTTATAGGTGAGAGAGTAATATGTCTAAAGAGCAACCAAAAAAAGAGGAAAACAGACTTGATTACTTCATGGATTACAAAAGCTAATCCTAGGTCTGCAAGTTTAGATCGTAGTAATTCAAAACAACCTCCTAATGATGCTCCAAGTCCTCCACTGATTCCTACTGAGGTTCATAACTCGGGTATTGACTCACTGAATGATACTAATGCTATTGAGCGTGACCTGGAAAAACGTTGTCCTATATGAAAATTTCCTATTAATAAGCGTGATTCTATTAGAAGAGAATATAGTTTGTTGGGTCCAATGCAACCTGAATGTGAGTTTCCGTTATCTATGTTTGGTGATCAACAACGTAAATTTCAGTTGTCTTGATTTAAAGATAATCTATGGCTTGAGTATTCACAAACTAAGAATAAGACATATTGCTTCCCCAGTTTCCTTTTTTATACTAAAAATTCTCATAACAAAGCATTCACTATAGATGGGTACAAAAATTAGAAGAGGAATATGCCTAGTGATAATGTTTTCTTGAATCATGTAGGAAGCATTATATCCCCCACATAATGCGGCAATGCAAAAGTGGGATTCATTGCAAAACCCATCTAGCCAAATTGAGAAAAATTTCAGTTCAAAGTCAGCAAAAGATGTGGAGGATAATTTGTTGAGGTTGACTTCTTCCATTGAGAGTGTGAGATATCTAGCTCACCAAAGAATTGCCTTTAGAGCCCATAATGAATTTGTTGAAAAGTCATTGAACCAAGGGCCTTTTAGGCAACTTATCAAATCATATGAAAGAATTAATCAGGAGATTCAAAGAGTGATTGATAATGCTCTCCGAAATGCCAAGTATACCAGTCCACAAGTTCAAAAAGAGCTTCTGAGCATCTTTGGTAATGAAGTGAGGCGTAAAATACATGATGAAGTTGGTAAGGCATGTTATTGTCTTCTTGTTGATGAAGCTATAGATGTTTCTAGTAAAAAACAAATGATAATCATTTTGAGATTTGTTGATTGCCTAGATAAAGTCTCAGAACAATTTTTTTTAAGATTGTGAGTGTTCCTAACACAACCTCACAAACTCTTAAAATTGAGATCTCTAAGGTTCTAATCTCCGAGTTAAAAATTTGTGTGGTCAAAGCTTTGATGGTGCTAGCAATATGAGAGGCATTTATAAAGATTTGCAAGCATTGTTTCTTGAAGGTGTCTTTATGCATATTACATCCATTGTTTTACTCATTGTTTATAACTAACATTAAATGCTACTGCCAATGGGGTTACATGAGATTGGAAATTCTTCTCCATCTTAAGTTTGATTGTGAACTTGTGAACTTTTCTGGAAAGCGTCATTCAGCCTTAAAAGCTTCTAGAAAAGAAGAAATTGCTAATTTGGTGGCATGTGGTGAAAGGGGCCAATTAGATTTTTACTATGCAATGAGCATGTATTACTCGTTGGGGTTCACATTTTCGTTCGATTAAGGGTTTACTTGAGTTTTTTAATGCAACTAAAACAACTCTTACTTATATGTGTGAGGATGGGCAATCAGAGATTCGAAAAAAGTTATGGATGTCTCAAAGCTATGCGGAAATTTCACTTTGTTTTCTGCTTGCTTCTCATGTTCAAGGTAATGAAAATTACTGAACTTGTTTCTCAAGCATCGCAACAAAAGTCTCTTGATTTTGTTCATGCTATAAGTTTTGTGAGGCATACTAAATCCAATCCTAGAGAGCTAAGAGAGCATGGATGGGCAGATTTCTTCAATGATGTAGTCATTCTGTGAGAAGCATGAGATTGATATGCCTAATATGCATGCTCTTTATATTGGTACTATTTGTCGTTCTCAACAAAAAGATTGTATTACTACCGAGCATCATTACCATGTTGATATATTCAATGCTTTAATTGACTTTCAGCTAAGTGAGTTAGATGGAAGATTCGCAGAGCGAGTGTCAGAACTTCTCATTGTTGCTTCAACCTTGGATCCTTATGGTAATTTCATTAACTTCAAAACTAAACATGTTCTTGATCTTGCAAGAAAATATTATCTGGAAGATTTTGATGATGGTGAGATGTTTCTCTTGAGTCAGAGTGTGCATACTATGGGAAAGACATGCATAGTGATGCTAAATTTCAGAATCTGACTTCAATATGTGAGCTATGTCTGTTGTTAGTTCAAACAAGGAAGTCAAAATTATTTCTCATGCTTTACATATTAATCTGTCATGTTTTGACTCTTCCAGTATCTACAACAACAACTGAAAGAGCATTTTTAGCCATAAATATCATCAAGAATAAGCTTAGAAATAAGATGGAAGGAGAATTTTTAGGTGATTGTATGGTCATTCACATTGAGAAGGAATATGTTGTTCTATTAATAATGATTTTGTGATAGAGAAATATGAGGCTTTAGGTACTCGTAGAGTAAAATTTAGTTAGTTGAGCTAGGTTTGCATCAATATATTTTATATTACAATAAGATTATTATGTACCTTCTTCAATTTATAATACATTCAAATGATTATTGAGCTTATTTTCAATTTTTATGTAACAATACTGTCAAAATTTTTTTGTAAGCAAATTCAAGTCCCATCCGGTTTTAGCTCCGGGTGGCTGCTAGTGAAGAATTATTTAGACTTGCAGGATATCAGATCACAACACCATGTCAACTTTCTTGAAAGGCTTCGTCTACCGAACATCTTTATCATCACGTATGACATGAGAGTACAATCGATCGACAAGAAAGATATATACATGCACACACTATATTTGTAATCGATATGTGTAATTTCAAAGGCTTAATAAGATGTTATATATATATATATATATGCACACACTCTATATTTGTAATCGATATCTGTAATTTCAAAGGCTTAATAAGATGTTTGAATAATTTGTGGGATGGGATTCCTCTTGAAATCTGGACTTTTTATATGCATGTGTAACGCAATTAAGTTGTGTATCACATAATTACTACTTACCTACTCAAAACTATTCTAGGATTTCTAGCTACCTGCTTCCAAACAACTTTTTCATGTCCAGTATTGTAGTGATTTTTTTTCCTCTCAATACCATAGAGGCTTACAACGCCGTCGTTTTGGATTCAGTGGAGCTTCATTCATTAAGGGCCCCTGAACCCAATACATAACTATGTTCTAAAAGCTGGGTTGAGAAAGTATATACACATGACCAGCCTCTTCTCTTCCAAACTATGGAAAGCATTACCAAGATACAACTGAGAGGCGTATTCGTTGGAAAACAATTTCAACGGGGCAGGGGTCTATTTCTTCTTTTAAACCTAGCTTAATTCTCGCAATTCTTCTCCAGGAGTCTCTTACGTACATGCACTTGGACTAATTCTAGTCGGAACTCTATTACTGCTCACTCGACCTCCGCTGTTTAAACTCATAATTACTCATTTGTTAATTCTATATAAGTTCCCCCAAGTCCCCAACCACCCTCCGTTTTCTCATAGGTTCGTCGACAATGATGATAATCAGATCAAAACTCTTTCAACTGGCATTGCAAGATCAACTTCCTTGGGACAACACGTACGTTTCCGTTACTACTTCAGTACTAGCATAACTTACTCTTTTTGATTGTTGAGACTTTATAACATAATATACTCTGATTTTAAAAATAATTGTTTGATCTTTCTAGTAGTACCAGCATTTTATGTCAAACACTCATGTATCCATATTTGTGTCTAGCTTGGGACTCCTTAGTTAACCTCTTTGTACCTACATTAAATATTTTCTTTCATTACCAGCATGTTACTACATTGTTTAGTATAGTTTTATCTCTACCCTTGTCCTAGAGGCTTGGCAGAGCTTGATTCTGGTTTTAGTATAAAATGATGAAACTTAATGTGGGAAGTATATACGCGTGTCGAAGGAAAAAGAAAATTGAAATTGCAAAAAGAATGAAAAAAATGTATTGCGATCTTGAAAAAAAAAGTTTCCAGCAAAAGAAGAAGAGAAGTAGTGAAATTTGAGTTGTGTTAGTTTGTTGAAGGCTCACAATCGTTTCATTAGTCTTTGTTGAAGGTTTACAATCGTTTTACTGTAGTCTTTTTTCGTTTTCACATGTTTATAATGAAGTTTGGGCACAAGAAGATGATATTTGACCCTTGATGATATATGACGACATAAGAAAACATGTGTGTGCTCTACTAAGTCTTTAGGATGTCATTTGTGATTTCTTGATAAAATTCATACCTTTAAGTCGTGAGAAAGAAACCAATCAAGAACAAACCGTGAACGCACTGCATAAGTTCTTACTACTTCCCTTGGGTTATTTAACGCCGAGAAACACATTTTTCGTTAAAAACATTCTAAGCATGCAATTTCAAAACACTTAGTGAAATACACATAAGCAAGTTTATTCAATGTTGGACTGTATAATCAAAACACTTAGTTTGGACTATATAATCATTCAAACTTCCACATGTTCTTTTTAATGATCTTTGCATCCATCGAATAAACTTGCTTATGTGTATTTCACTAAGTGTTTTGAAATTATATGCTTAGAATGTTTTTAACGAAAAATGTGTTTCTCGGCGTTAAATAACCCACGGGAAGTAGTAAGAACTTATGCAGTGCATTCACGGTTTGTTTTTGATTGGTTTATTTCTTACGAATCACGACATAGTAAAATAATTAGGTCACTTGTTGTGTTAAATCATAATTGGTGGTGAACAACTGAATCCTTAACCTTATCTCCATTTGATCTTTATCAAGTCTATTTTGAATTTTTTTATCATTGTTCATTTATTTCTTCTCATTATAATCTTAAACTCCCAATTCATCAGTCTAGTTAATTTAGTTTAATTATTTTCTTTTTGTATGCGAATTGAATACCCTTAGTCTCTGGCATCGAACAATCTCCGCTTATTCTATATTACGAATCTACGATTGACAATATTTTGTTGAGTTAATTGTGAGGTTATTTTGGCCATATCATCCACCACCGAGTGTAAGATCTTTTCTGTTTCAATTAAGAGTAATTTTTTTTTTTTTGAAAAACTACTTGTGTCCTTGGCTGGCTTCTTACCCCAAACTATCATATTCAATATAGATCTTAGCTTTGATTCTTCTTTGCTTTCAGGGCAGGTAACGTACATAAAGCCTTAAAATAGATGACCATGTAACAAAAATGAAACTCCCAATGGACTCCAAAGTTCACTCATTTTTTTCCGTCAAATGCACGTAAGAGTGAGGAGCACAAGATTTCTAATAATCGAATTTCAAAGTTCTTTCAGGATGTACAATTTTCTTTTAATCTAACAAAAAAACCTCAAATACTACAACGAGACTGTCGTGAGAATTTCAAAATTCTTTCATAATGCCAAATTGTAGAGATGCATTATCTAACTACTAATCCTTATTTCTACGCGGTCTACTACTCTTGGGATAAAATGTACGCATACTCATTATTAGTGTATCATATTTTTTCGAGATAACACAGTTTCCATAACTATTTAAGGGCCAAAGGCTAAGATCAAGATTTAAGAGACAATATGCATTATTTATGATATTTCTGGCTCATAAATCTGAGGTTAATTATGTCATATTGGACCGGATGTCATCGTTTCTTTTACCCCAACTCTTTCTGAAGAAAAAAGGTAACAATTCGTACGGAAAGAAGTTAAAACAAGTAGAACGTGGAAACTTCAGATTAAAACAGAGCAGGATCTATATAACTCAGACCCCATCGTCTAATTTCCATTACAGCACTGCTGCGGCCACACGTAAGTATCTTGATTTCATCTCACTTTTGTTGGGTTTCTTACAATTTGCTTCATTTCTTTCAGCTGATATAGAAAGGTTTAATCTTGTAGCTGTTCTTTAATTGCATTTACAAGATCTGGGTCTACTTTAAGCTTATTGATCTCACTCATTAATTGCATTCTTTTTCTTTCCGTCTTCCGAGTTCTAAAGATGGATATATCCAAACATTCAAGCTGTTTATGGGTTTCGATTAGTACCATGTTCTTGTTTTTGTCTGATTGATTGATGGAGTTGTATTTGTTGTTGTGATGATAAGGTTGTGATCTGACAATTATGGTGAAGGAAACTGCCTTTTATGATGTCTTGGGTGTCAATGTCGATGCCTCCGCTGCTGATATTAAAAAGGCTTACTATGTCAAGGTAATCAAATTCCCCCATTTTTGTTCAACTGTGAATAATGTTTTCGACCAAAAACCCACAAGGTTTGGAGCCATTACATAATTGGGTCTTTGTTTCAAACATATGTTGTGTCTGTTGGTTTGGTTTGAATGACATGGCTAATGGCTAGGCAGTTGGCTTGGATACTGGGGATCATATTAATTTCATTTGTTATTTTGCTCAATTGCATTTCCAGCAACTTATGGGGTATAAGCACTGGCCTAACAAAACTTGAGAGCTAAATAAATAGTTTTCAGAATGCTAAAGCCTCAAAGATACCACTCGTGCATTATGAGAACCTTGGGGAGTGGAGTCTTAACCACATTGCTCCAATTAGGGCTGTCCCTACTTAATTGTGGCACATCCATTGTGATGTGTTTTCTTGATCTCCTTACTGTGTTTATGAAACTTTAGATGTATGTAGCAGCTGCTATATTACAATTTGTTTCTGTGTTTTCTCGCTAGGCAAGGCAAGTTCACCCAGATAAAAATCAGGGAGATCCAAAGGCTGCTGAAAATTTCCAAGTAAACATTTTATTACTTAATTTCGTATATAGACTACTGTATCTTATTATTAGACACTCATCTCCATATTCACCACTATTCTACTTGTGCATCTAATTAAGCTTCTAGATGGGATGGTTTTCTAATTAATGAAAACCAAGACCTCAGACATAGCAGTAAAGTTTTGATTCTTCAACAACAATTCTAGGAAAGTATGCTCATTATTGTGACCAGCCTTTCACAGATATGACTTGTGCATATTGCCTCCGAAGCTGCTTTTTATTTGACTAGTTTGTTTATAGTAGACTCATCTAAAAGTAATGGAGAAAGATTACTTTACCGTTGAATGTTTTCTTATTGCCATCTTACCTTGCTTTCTTTACCGTTGAATGTTTTCTTATTGTTTTGGTTTAATTTTCCGGTTATGTTACATGCATAAAGGCACTTGGAGAGGCTTATCAGGTTTTAAGCGATCCAGAAAAGCGTGAGGCATATGACAAAAATGGAAAGGCCGGCATACCACAGTAAGATCTTACACTTTGGGAATAGACTCAATAGAGTCATTATGAGACATATACTTGATGGTAGATTGAGTAATTATTTTCTTTATTGGGTAATGTGGGCCTTTATAACATTTAATCTACTTATGCTAAATTTTACACACTTTGGCTAATGAATGTAGTTCTTTAAGTGCTTGATAAGTTGAACGATGATTTTTATAAAAGTAATGTAAAATAATTTTGGATGAAAAAGCATGACGTCCTCTGTCTCATGCACATTTGGAGATGGAAAACTACTCCTTGTGTTATTTTAGCTTATCTCTTTCTAATATCGGGAAAAACATGTTGGAAGATAATTTAACTGTAACTCTGCATCTCTTTTTCAGGGACTCCATGGTAGATCCTGCAGCTGTGTTCGGGATGCTTTTTGGGAGTGATTACTTTGAGGATTATGTTGGCCAACTTGCTTTGGCTTCTTTGTCATCTGTTGAAGTTGATGAAGATTCGCAGGATCCTGAAGTCCATAGGCAGAGGGTTCACGAAAAACTGAGGGTATTCTTTCTATTCTGGTGTTATATATAGTTTATCTTTTCAATTCACTCCATCTTATTCCCTCCCTATTTTTTATTATGTAGACATTGCGGAAGGAAAGGATAGAAAAGCTCATAACTATCTTGAAAGATCGTATACAACCATTTGTGGATGATCGTACAGATGAGTTTGTAAGATGGGCTAATCTAGAAGCGCGACGTCTCTCAGCAGCTGGTAAACCCTCTTAATAGTCTCATTCTATGAGGATATTAATGTATTTACGAAAAATCTTAAAATTATGTAGTTCTGAGCTTCAAAATTCACTTTAACAAGAAATTGTTGATAATTTACTCTAATCAAGCCAACAGTGGCATAGTGATCAAACTATATCTACGAATAATTGATTTCAGCTTCTATTGTGAAGCTGTATGAAGACATATGAGAATAGTTGTCTCAAAACTTAGACACTAAAATGAACACTTGTAACATAATGTCATAAAAAGTTGGAGTTGTTTAATTCTCTGCCATATCATCACGTGGTTCGGTGGTTGGTCTATGATTCTAGAATTAAAAAAAAATTGCAAAAAACTATAAAAACTAATTTCTGACTTCTGAGTTTTTTTTTTTGTATAATTTGACCAATCGTATATATGATGACCCTAATTTTTTGTTACTTGATGCACTACCCATTGACCACGGTTACATTGTCTATCAGCCTTTGGCGAGGCGATGCTACATACGATTGGTTATATCTATACTAGGAAGGCTGCAATAGAACTTGGAAAAGACAAGCGATACATGAAGGTACCTTTTTTAGCAGAGTGGGTGCGGGATAAAGGACATCAGATAAAGTCACAAGTGTCAGCAGCTTCAGGTGTAGTTTCTGCTGTCATGAAGTTCTCTTAAATGAAAATAGGCTGTCTATCCTTAAAGGCTGCGTGTTTTCACTGTCCAAGCAAACTAATGCTTTTTTAATATGTAGGTGCTGTATCTTTGATTCAACTACAGGAAGAGCTAAAAAAGTTAAACCACGGTGAAAACAAGGAAGAGAACTTAATGAAAGCCATTGAAGAGAAGAAGGATGCAGTGCTTAATTCGCTATGGCAGATCAATGTGGTTGATATTGAATCAACCTTGTCACAAGTCTGCCAAGCAGTGAGTTTCAGTATTGCCTTATTTAGTTATTGTTTTTAACAACCTTAAGGTTTTACATTGAACATATAGTAGTTATATCTTTAGATTAGAAGCTGTACCGTTGATGATTAAGCAAAGTGAGAAATAGGTATTAGCATGTCCACATGGCTGCTTGCGTGCAAAATTTTAAGATTAAGAAAGCAGTGTAAACTTAAATTCAACATGATAAGCATGGATATAGGTTTTGAAGACAGTATTTTGAGAATGATTTGATACCTGTTATCTTTTCAGGTACTTAAAGACCCCACTGTGTCCAAGGATGTTTTGAAGACACGGGCTACAGCATTGAAAAAGTTGGGAACAATTTTCCAAGTGAGCCTTGGTTTTCCTTTTCCACCCTAACTATTATGTATGATCTCAAATTTTGTGCTATATTGGTAAATTGATTGTGGTCGAGATCAACTATAGCTTCAAATTAGCCTTACTTTAATTTTTCCGGTTAAACTGAAATATCATATCTTTTTCAGGGTGCAAAAGCAGCTTACAGTAGAGAGAACAGTCTCCGCCATGAAAAGGATGACAAAATAGATGCAGCATCAACATCGTAATTCTCGACCCACAAGCAATTCCAACTGAAGTGGTCATTTTGAATGGTGATAGGTCCTCATTATAGCATTATAGCCATCAGCTGAATATTATGGAAGATATTTGTCCTTGATTGTATGGATTTAGTATGCACCTCAGATTCAACCATGGCCTTTCAGTTATGTTCTTATGTATCATTTTATGTCAGATATATGCTGCCTTGGGATTTCGTGTGAAGCTATATATGTTTTGTATCAAATGAATCAGCTTAGAGCAATAGCAAACAAGGCCCTATTTTATTGAGCTCCTTACTGATTGTGTGGTCATCCGCGGCATCCGCCCCTTGCTTGTTGATTCAGAATCTGTGAGTCAATGCTTCAGGCTTGATCAGTGATTGTACATTTGCCAGATTTAGCCTTATAAGTGAACTTGCAAATTTAAACATTCTTCTAGTAATTCGATAATTTTCTACATGTGTCTGGGAGTCGTTGAGATGAGATGGCTGAAATGGTCAAGAGGTTAGGTACAAGCTGCCCCAGGAAAAAGAACTAGGGTAATATAATCTACATAAAAGCAGGCAAAAGATTTACCATTATCGTGAAAAGTATATCATAATTTATTGTACCCTTTTGCCGCATGCAGTATTTAATCTGCAGTAATGATATTAGTGCTACAATTATTAGACTACGAAACTTTGAAGTAGTTGGAGAATGAAAAACAATAAGTGAATCGGAATGGTGTCTCATTAACATCTTCAAATCAATAGAGATTCCGGGCATGCAGACTAGATTAAGAACTCGGAACCTTGTGGAACAGGAGGTTTTTTCTTCATATTTCTTGGCAGTGAGGACTAATGGCTACAAACCATGGAACATTGCATAAATTGCAGGCAACAAATTCTCTGTAAAACCAGCAAGGAGTCATATCTGTTGAAGACTTGAAGGCAGTGCAGGTCCAATCTGCACCTCGCAAACCAAGAGGCTACGATTAGAGAGAACTTCTTACAGCTAGAGCTTTCATCTCAATTTAGGGAATCATTAACATTTTGATCCCTGGTCTAGCCTAATGAAATAGACTTCAGCTTTCTGAGTCAGTTTGAATAAACTCATCATTTTTCGGGTTAGGATTACACATAGATACAAATGATACAATCCAGTACAGCAGATAGGCAGCAATCTACGCATTGCTTTTGGAATCGAGACTAGCTGATTTCAAAATAACTGGTATGACGAATTAGGACAATCCAGGAAAGGAGATTCGGGCAAATTCTTTATAAGGCTGTTCTCATATTCCCGGCACACCTGTCATTCCACTAAACACTAAGAAAAGCACAGATCCAGAGTATACCATTCAAAGTTAACCCTTAACTAATAAGGCTGTTCATTAACAGAGGCTAAACTTTTCTAGCCATGCAATTCAATGGAGAACTGAGAGCAATCTTATCCTATCCCTCAAAGGAATTAACAAAAAAATCATTTCCTTGTTTTCACTGCATGCACAAAGCTTCTTATAATGATTAATGAGGTTGTTCTGATGGATGATAGACATCACAAATATCCCAAACTCACATTTGCATTATAATTCACAACCTATTCATGTACAACATCACACATTCCCACTAGTTCTATAGTAGTCAAGATAGGCTAACCATGCATGTTTTCTGAAAGGTATATCTTCTTGGTCAATGAAGGAATAGATTGGCCAATTATTGAAGGAAATTGTACGGTAGGGATGGTATTACTTAAGCTAGAGGATGCCCTAGCTAAGACCACTTTCGACAAAAGAAATTAAAAGAAAGATGGATGTTTTGAATATGCATGTATATATGCTCCTCTTTATTCTCCACCAGTGTTCTTTGAGTGGTATTTGGTGCGTTGTCCTTGTCCTTATAGATAATGGAAAGCACTAGCCATCCATAAAAGCTATTTTATACCTAATATCTCTTTTATAATCTTGGCAACCAGAGGATGAACAATTAACTAATCACCAAACTTTGCTGATAATTTCCAAGTTTCCATTTCAGTCCTTCTGAGTTTTACTGATAAATGAGGACCAACATATCTAAATGACTAAATCCTGACGTCTTATATTCTAATTATACGTTATTATTGCAAAGTTGACATAAACTTTTACTGCTGCTCATCAGACAAGTTAGTATCCAAGCTTGAAAGTCGATCAGTTTTGTACTCAAACTCGATCTTACAGAACATATGAAGTACCATGATAGGTAATGGAAGATTCCCCGTAAACAGATTAATTTATCATGGTGCCAGCTGAGTATATATATATATATATATATGACATGAAACAACAACGTCGTATTGAGCATGCATATATATCAGCTTTTAGTAGCTTAGGAACAGATTACTCGTGTCACAGGCGACCATCTTCTGACAGAACGATTGATCGTTTTTAAGGTAAAGTATTCAGTTGATATGGTTGATATGTTCTTCTGTAAGTTCAAATGCACGACTGATCATAATCAAGTTCGATCGAGTACTAGGTCTTCTAAGCTGCAAAAGGTCTAAACAACAAACATGATGTTCATCTTGGTGTCTCCAAAATCTGCTACATTCTGTTTCTCTGGGTCTGTTTATATGTAGAAGATTCTAGTAACAATCCTGAAATTTATTGTAGTTGTTATGTTATAAAAGACAATAAGGGGCATTGTGATCATTTCCACTGGGAGTCCTATCGTACTGAGCACTATTCTGTTAATTACTATATATCAATCCACCAACTTCCTAGAGTTAGTGCTTCAGCAACAGCAAAGTGTAGTCTATATCACCTTTCTCATTTGAATTTAAAACTTAAAAGCATGACTAAAGCTTTAATTATTTTATACTTAACCATCAATTTTCAGTTTATCTCTAAGAATTGCACTCCATGTAATTAAATATGATGTTTATTTTCACTAATTATGTAGATCAGTAGATATATAGCTAGGAAAGCAAATATATTATTTGGTGTCCATGCATGAATTCTCTATATCTTGAATGAGAGAAAAAGAGCTCAGAAAATAACATAGTTGCCTGAACATTATGGGTTTCATGTGTCTCAAGAAGTTCACTATCCTTATTCTCCTGATTTCTGCAGCATCGCTTTTATCAACCTCTTTTGCAGCAGGTATTTGGTCTTTATTCATATCTTCCTCTGCAGCCTTTGGTTTAATCATACCAACATGTTGTGTCAGAGATCTGTGACTCTGTGAGTAACAAATTGAATACACTTATAAATATAAAGAAATTTTGAAGCATGCATGCCCATGCAGAACTAGGAAATGTGCAAATTTTCTTAAATTCAATTGTGAACCTTTGCAGATGCAGTGTCTTAGATAGAAGCATATATCATCACTAATTCTAGTTGTTGCTTCATCACTTTATGCTAAACTGAACTCTTCTAACAGCAGCAGTATGCACATGATGTGCTTGATAATACTAATGCGTAAGGAAATCAGGGCACATAATTGCATCTCTGTTTCTTATATGCAACTGATTTTTTCAGGTAGACAATCCAAGTTTTTCAATAAGTTGGCTAAAGAAGCAATTGATGCAACTCCGGAGGTACATATTTTCTGATTTATATTCTTCTCTACAATCACAATTAATTTCTTTCTCCATTCCTCCGAGTAATCAGAATCAAGTAGCATTTCCAGAATGATATTGTTTGAGCTTCAGTATCGTCACAAATAACACTATATATGATTGGCAACAAGCCACTATTTCGCCAATTCAACAAAAAGTCAGATGTTCACAGTAATGATATCCTTCAAAATTTGAGATATCTTGCTGATAATATTTTCTGAATTTTGACATGGTAGGAAGTATTAGGGAAGCCATTGAGCCACAAGGAAGCTGCAAGAATCCATGAAAGGCTTCTCAGGGTTAACACAAAAGATTATGGACGATATGATCCAGCACCTGCTCTTGTTAAGCCTCCTTTCAAGCTCATTCAAAACTGATCATGGTTTAGACATCAAAGTTGGAAGTTGGGGCAGTAGTGTCTTATCATGAAATAAAACGAACTAGCTTATGGTATTTACTTAAAAGTTTTGAAAGTATCTCCAACTAGTGTAATTATATGACATATATAGACAGTATAAATACTAAGTTTTGAGGTGTAATATCAATGTGTCGCTTTATTATCGATTACATATATGGCTTCTTATGACAAAATTTGTAGGCTGTTTATCAGATAATTTACAAACAGCTGGTTTAAGTCACTATCTAACTTACACTCACAGTTTTCGGCCATTCATTAAATTCTAGTCGATGAGCATAAAGGGGATCATTGTACATTTAGTTGTTGGAGGACATCACAACCACCAAGCAATTGTTGTCTACCCTAAAATAATTTTTTTGTGGTAAAGCACTAAAGCTATGGTTACTTAAATAAGTTGATTCAAACGAAAAGTACACGACGTCCTTTCTTGGATTGAAAATTTGTGTCAAGCTCATTGGGTTGTTGCTTATAAAAACTCTTTTTCCATGGGGTCTTCTATGGTACGGGATGGATATCTACATGTAAAATGTTATAAGTGAAGTAATTATCTATAATCAACTATAATTACTTAACAAATTTGTTATCATATTTGTAAATGTCAGTATCATATACAGTTGTGGTACCTAAGAAAAGTCCTTGCAAAACTTCGAGAAAAATATGTCTACATGTCAAGGTGCAGAAACTGGGGATGAGTCCTGGAAAATTCTGCTAAGTAGTTCCCAGCGCATGGTCACAATTCACAAGTAACAAAGACTCATCATGAAGCATCACCTTTATTTAACTTAGAGATTCAGGCCCGCCGAAGCAATCGCTGACAACTCTATTATGCCCATAAGAGGATCAGAGACCAAATCAGGTAGTAATAGAGACTTTGCTACTTACGGAGGGTAAAGCAATCCTTTGGGATCGACACAGCTAGGGGTGGGCACGGGATGAGACGAGACGAGATTAAATTTTCATGTAGAGATAACGTAATAAATAAATTGCTCGAATATTAAATTTTGTTTAAGTTATCAGTTACTTAACACCCAAATTAGATGGAGAGATAACGTAATAAATAAATTGCTCGAATTTGGAAAGTATAAGTAGTTATTAGTTGAATTGAATTTGAAGGACTAAACTGTCGAGTTTGTAAAAGTGTGAGGAGTGACCTATATTTTGTTCTTAAAATTATCAAAGAGTTTAAGTAATAACATCAACATGACAAGAAAACTTACCTTAATAAGAAATCAAATCAAAAGAGCAGCATCTTATCCTCAGTCCAGGACAAAAGGCAGACAATCAAACAGATCGATAACTATTCTGAAGAAAAACCTTGGGTTTGTTTTACAACTAATTAACCCGGCCATGTCCCTGAAGACTTAGAGTGAATATGTAGAGAAGAAGGTACTGATTATAATGAGATTATGTCCCTACTAAACGTTCACGAAAGACATTAGACAGATCGAGGAAGATTTAAGTACTGTGGATGTAGAGCGCTCTGGTGAACGAGGCTAAGTTGAGTGTGTTTCAGTCTAGTAAATGGAGCTTAATTTGTCCCAAGAGCATGCAATAATGTCGCCCTTTGTGTAGCGAAAAAGGTGCAGAATATCTCCACACGACCTTCTGGAATGTTCTGGAGATAATCTCATCATGTTTCGCAATCCAAAAGCATGTTTAGCACTACTAGACTACCAGTACGGAAGTGTGTCGATGGCCATGGTTACTAAATTCTAGTCTATTAAAGAGTTATAACATGCAAATTAATCAAATAGGATGATAATGAGGTTACAAAGAACATAGCCAAGAAAATGTTGATTAAGCACGAATGAAAACACATATATAACTCAAAAACTCACATAGAATTATATGAATCTAACTTTTTTTAGCATGTTCATTTTGTCTAATGTTTCAATTCTTCATCTACTACAAGTTCGTATAATTTCCAACAAAATCAATTAATAACAGAATAACAATTGAGTACTATTTCAATCATGTGATCATCAATTAGCCACAATTACAAAGATTAATATCGTTATATACTTGATAATGGCTCATATAACTAAAAAAATAAAGCAATTTTTTTTCTGTTTTTGACATTTTCTGATTTTTTTTTATTTTTTTATATATGACTAATAAACATGTAAACCCATCTCCCATACTTAGTTCATTCATTGTCCACAAGGAATGTCAAAAATATATCATGCAATGAAAGACATAAGCATAGAGAAGGGAAACAAAGACAAAAAAAAAATAAAAACATGAGAAAAAGTTGAGAAAAGCTCCAGCAGGTACGGATCTAGGGTGGGCAAGGTTTTACTATACCCCACCTCAGTTTTTAGAGTGAAAAAATTGAGTATATATTAATTATGGCTGCAGTCACACGGGCACAGTCGATACCAAAACATTTTCCCTATGTGATGGCGCTAAACAGCCTACACTACCTAGCCAGCCTACCCACTTCTCTCACTCAATTGTATATTGCACAGCAGAAACTATCTAATAAGCGATAATGAGCATACAAGCTACACTCACACACACAACACAAGTGTTTACGGGAGTCCGCTCCCAACCTTTAACTCATTTAAAAGATCAAGAAGATTACAATGAGTACAAAGAGTGTTTTCAGCCTTAGTCTACCCAAACTCAATCTGCCTAGCTACTCACTTAGTGCGCCTACAGTAATCACTCAACCTAAGGGTACAATGAGGATACAATGAGGCTTACAGCCTTCACAATTCTGACATGCCTATCTGCCTAGCTCTCTATTGTGTTTCCCTCACCCTTACAATTGTTCTCTCCTTACTTGTGTTCTCACACTCTCGATTGTGATTGTGATGACACCTCTCTTGTTACCAATGACAACCCCAGTGGCCTAGGTTATGTTGCACTACAATTGTGTATGGCGGTTGACACCCCCAACCGCCTTAGGGTGATGTGGCAGCTTGCATGCTTGCCAAGCAAGCATAATAACTTCCATGACACTGCCCAATAATCTCACTACCTTGCATGATTAACTGCTGGTCCTATCTTCAAGCATGAGTAACCACCTTGCATGAGTAACCGCCCACTAACTTGGATAACTGCCCACTGCTTTGGTAACTGCCTCGGATAACTTCCTTGCATGCTTGATAACCGCCCACTACATGCTTGGTAACCGCCCACTACTTGTGAACTGCTTAGTAACTGCCGTGTATGAGTCATGCATGCCCTTGCACGCAAGTTTTTTTGTTCTTTTGTTTTGGGATTCTTTGCTTTGTTTTTTTGGTTTTCTTTGCTATGTTTTTCTGAGTTTATTTGCTCTATTTTTCTGAGTTTATTTGTTATGTTTTTCTAGGTTTCTCTGTCAACACAAAGTATATATGATAATTTCTTTCACTTGAATCTCAGTCTTCTATCTTGTTCCAATAGGCGTAAGCTATCATTTTCATGTTGAAATTATCATTGTTATGCTATGAAGTTTTAAAAAATAAAAAATTTGGGCTTCGCCCAAACTTAGACACCCTGTTATTAAATCCTGGATCCATCCCTACTAGGCACGGATCTAAGGGTGGGCTAGGGTTTGTTGTAGCCCACCTCATTTTTGGAGTGAAAAATTTAGTATATATTAATTTTGGTTGCCTAGAAACAATTGAGTCATTTTCTATGGTTTTCTGGGGTTCTTTGCTCAGTTTTTATGAGTTTATTTGCTCTGTTTTCTAGGTTTCTATGTCAACACAAAGTATATATGATAATTCCCCACTTGAATTTCAGTCTTTTATCTTGTTTGAACAGACATAAGCTATCATTTCCATATTGAAATTATCATGTTCTGCTATGAATGTCCTTAAAAAAATAAATTTTGGCTTCGGCCAAATTTAGCACACCATGTTATTAAATCCTAGATCAATTCCTGCCCATTAGTGCAGTTCAACAACCTGCATGCCAAACTTCATAATGTTTGTAGATGATCTCTGATTAGTGAGGCAATAGTGGGGATAGAAAACTGATGTTGCTAGCTTTCCAAGCATATAAAGTATAGCCGCTAACTGCAAATGAGGAGAAAATTATGCCCCTGTAAAGTTGTCAGGCAAAACAGGTTCAAAAAATCAAAACTGGAATGACCTTGACCTCTTTAGACCTGATTTTCTGTGACTTTGGTTGTCGGAATCGAAAAAAATGATATGAATGAAAGTTGAAGCTGACACTACAAGCTTTCCAGAGATATGTGGTAAGGCTACCTAGATTGGCTAGCACACTCTAATTTTCCGTTTTCCTACTTCAATCGCAAGAATTCTGAATTTCTGATATTACCTTATTACCTTCAAATTACAACTGGAAATGATCCAGACCTCCAACTCTAGTCTTGTAAAAAGCTAGAGAAGCTAGAGTCGGAGACATGTTTGTCAATATAAAGCACACGTTCTAACTCTTTGTAGATTGTGAGATACAACCCGTTAAAGTTAACAGACTATTCTGCTAGATTCTGTTTTGGATGAAAATATGTGTCTTCTAACCTAGCTCCTAACACAAAAGATTTAGCTACTCATAATTGTAGAAATTACACCTAGGCACTTGTCGTTCTAGTATCACTATGCCAAAAAGTGCATCATACCATAGTACTCATACAACATTTAGGAAATTCTTCATTGTCCCAGTTTTTGAAACAACACATAGAAAATTATATGTTGTCTTATAGGGGTCATAAAAATTGATATTTCCTGTTTTTTGTTCATACAACAATTAAGTGTTGTTAGTGAAAATGAGAAAATTCACCAATTTAAAGACCAAACAGGATTGTCTTTAGACAATACTTATATATGGTTCAATTAAAGTTGCATAGAACTTAGGTTTGACTCTTGTGTCAATATTTAAGTTTCCCTCTTTTGAAATAGTCAATTGTATTTTTCCCTCTTAAATGTATTGTGAACTTTAAACTACACATATATATTGTTTAGCCAAGGGACAAATGATATGACTTAAAACCTTACATATTAGACAACATATCAATGTTGTTTATACAAGATATTAGACTTTATTCTACTTTAACTTGTAGATTTGGATTTGATATTGGCTCCAAAAATTTCCCCTTAAATTTTGAATGAGTGATAGGGTTTTTATGAGACTATTTGAACCTAAGAAGCACGGATACGGACACGAGTGTCCGTATTGGACACAATTCGATGCGCGGACACGTTAAATAAAATTTTTATTGGACACGGACACGTTTTGGACACGTTAATTAAATATTATTTTAAATATATATACTTGAATCAGACTAAGAATCAAGACCCTAGTAGAGGCACATAATAAAGATTAGATCTTTGAATTCCAAGGTTTAACAAAGAAAATAACCGAAGAAATGAACAAAATGATCACAGATCTTGTTTCCAGTAGGTTTTCCAGAAAGCTCTTGATTTTTGGCTCTCTCTTTGATGCCTCGAGCTTTCTTATTGTTGTTGAGCTGAGCTTGTCACCACTACTTCTTTCAGAAACGAGATCCACAACTTCAATCTGCACAATTTCAAGCTGAGCTTGTTATTCCTATTAAAGAATAAAAATATTTCTTTTTAGCACAATTTCATGCTATTATTGCTTGCTACAGAATCTGCAATTGAACTTGAGCCCAAACTCCAAGAAAAAAAAACAAGGCAAGAGTTATGAAATGAATACAAGATGGCACTGATTGTTCATCTCAATGTGCTGGTGAAAACATTATGAAAATATGAAGTATGGGCAAGTCAGCAAGGCATAGCTAAGACCACATTAATCTTCATAGAACAGCACCAGATTTTCTTCCCAATGTTGAACACAATTCAAATTGTTTATATTGAATCATTACTATAGCAACAAGACGGTCAACAGAACAAAAGTGAAATCCAGTTTAATGCACCGAACCCAGAAGTGAAATCTAGCTCTACAAGTTCGCCATCATCACATGGCTCACCACAATCTCAGAATTATAAAGATAATCAGCAAGCTGAGGACAAAGCCAGATCCATTCAGAGATTGTGTTTGACAAAACCCTCAACTCCCTTGCACCATCACGAAAATCATACAACTTACACTTACCAACAGAAAAGCAAGAACAATAATCTCAAATTCACATTAAAAAGAAAGCATTGCAGAGAACAAAGAATAATCAAAAGCTAACTCCGTCTTATATAACAATCAAATGAACCCAAAAACCGTAAGTACTCGGAAGAAAAAACAAAACCACAACATGTAGAGAACAAAGAACAAACCAAAACACAGATACCCAGCTGAGATTTCAAACCCAAAACTGCCTCCACACCAGATTAAAAAAACCGAAATAAACAAACCGTCTCTCTCTCTCTCTCTCCAAAACTATCAAAAGGGACAAACAACAACCCAGATTGCGGAAACACAAATAAGAAGAAAAATAAAAGCAGACACGAAATTGAAGAAAGAGCCCAGAAAATAAAAACAAACAATAGTACGACACGTATTACCCGGAGAAGGAAAAAGAAGAGAGTGCGGAGGTGGTGGTGCTTGCCATCGAAAATGCTTGAAGTGTGTTTCTGCCACTTTCCGGATTTGACGAGAACTCAATCCGATATGCAGCGAGAACTCGACGATTTCTTCGCTAGCGACCCAGCCCCGCTCGTCCCGAGACAACCCGATCTCTGACGACGATCTGGCCGGAACCCATCAGCCCCATTGATTTGATCGTCTTAGATCGGACAATGCTGCCCTCTGGCTCAAAAAGCCGGCCCACTCCGCCCCTCACTCCACCTTAGATCGGGGACACCTTGAGAGTCCGACAATGGCGCTGTCCCTTGACCCCAACAACGGCGTCAGGCTCTTCCGCAGAGAAGAAGAAGAGAGAACGTGTCCATTGAGGACACCGCGTGTCCGAGTGTGTCCGAAAATGGTAGCGTGTCTAGACGTGTCTGGACGTGTCCAGGCGTGTCCGTGTCGTGTCCGTGTCGGACACGCGACACGCGACCAAAGTAGCGTGTCCGTGCATCCTAGATTTGAACATAATACAACATATGTATGTTGTCTCATGTTTTAAAATTTTGATTTTCGAGAGTTTGGTTTTTAATTTAAAATATCTAGTATTCCTTATTAATCCATTTGAGCCTTGAGCAGACCCTCACTTTCTCTCTCAGCTCTCACTCAGCCCTGATTCTCTCTCTCTCTCTCCCTCTCTCTCTCTCTCTCTCTCTCTCTCTCTCATCCTAGCCACAAGATCTTAGCCTGACCACCCTCTTGTTCTCTTTCCATCTCCTTCAGTCCAAAGCCTCCTCCAATATCATAACCCGAGATTTTAATTCACTCAGATCTAAATCAAGTCAATGGCTCACTGAATCAAAGTCAATCGGCGGGCTTTTAGAAATTGTAGGATTTCCTTTTTTTTTACAAGTTCGAACCCTCATCCTCCACTCCCAATGAGACTTCACATTTTCGCTCCCAATTTATGAGTTCCCGCCTTGAAACCCTAAACTGATGGCTTCTGACGACGATGAAGACACGTTGCTGGATTCGTTGATGTGCAAGAAGAAAAATGGGAGTGCCAATTCCAAGTCAAACGTGAAGAAAAAAGAGCTCAACAATGGTTTCGAGAACCCTAATTAAGCCCAATCCCAAGCCCTGAAAAACCAATTGTGAAGAGGAAGAGAAGCACGAAAATATCGACAGTGATTTTGATGAGGATGAGAAGCCAATTGCTTGCATTAATGCTTCAAAAGCGGTGGTTAAGCAGGAAGAGTAGGAACTTGATAGTGATGATGGTAAGCTCTTAGCTAAGAAGACCCCCCAATTCTAAGCCTGACAAGGTTCTTGAGCTTTTTTGTTGTTGAAGGTTTTGAAGTTTTTAACTTTGTGTTGAGTTTTTACTGATTAATGTGGTTTTTTTTTGTGTGGGTGCTTTGAAGAATTTGAAAAGGAAGAGAGAAGAGGTGGCACACATTTGGTAAGTAATTATTCTACTACTGATTCAATTGTGAGACTCTATTAGCTTGTTGAGGTAGTTGTGCATATGGACATTATGTTAAATTTATAGTACAAGGGCTGTTGGCATTTCTGAATACAATTGTTTGTGTTTAGCGAACATAGTTTGTAGCTTAGCTATATGTTAGTATGTCAAGCAATGTTTTCTCCGTCCCCGTCAACAACCCGGCATCTTTACCACTAGAATCAAAGTCAGAGCCTCTTAGTTATCGAAACCCCTAAACTTTGCAAATTCACCCAGCTCCGTCAGAATTTTGCAAGCCGCTCCACCACCCACCGCGGCTAAGTTTCCAAAACGACTTCTATCGGTAAACGTCGACTTCTATGGCATTTACTACAATTATTGTTTTGTTCTTTTAACTATCCAAAATGTACCATCTGAGTGAGGCTGAATTTGGATATTCTGACTTCAAAGGTCTGTCATATTCTCTCTATAGCCTCAATGGATGGCACAAGAATTTCTATGTAATGAACCCTCAAATGAGAAGTATGCTTAATTGTAATTTCAAAATTAGTGTGCTCTGTTTCTCTCGACCAGATTTACTTAAGCCAATATAAGTTTATTTGGCTATATAGGTTTGTCATATATAGCTATGGGGTGATATTATGGGAGCTATATACGAAGAAGATTCCTTGGGATAATGTTAACCCAATGCAGGTAATGTTATCTTTTGAAATCATTCAGTGAGAATTCAGGAAATAAAATATCACCTCACTTTTATAAACTAAGGTTTGAACTATTTTGTTATTTTGCATGATTCATGGGATTAGATTAATGTGAACTAAAGACCAAAACAAAGCAGTTGTCTAGTGTGGTCTTATTAGTTGAGAAATTTTATATTAGACTATAGTTGTTTCAATTCATATATATTATGCATGGATACCATTTAGGAAACAAAGCCAACAAAATATTTCAGTGTAAATTAAGTGTATTGCACTTGAGTGATTTGGTACTGACCATATATACTTATTTTGTATCAACTTTCTATTATTCAAGAGCAGACTTTGTTTGTCCATGTTTCTTTGAATTTTTTATCCTCTTTTATGCAAGAATATAGTTCTTAGCAGTATCTCATCATGCCATTTTTCAGAAGCATTTACATGGTAGTATGTTGTGTGTGTATGAACAAGAACTTTTCTTTACATGTAGGTAATTAGAGCTGTTGGATTCATGATCAATGACTTGAGATCCCAAAAGATGTAAATCCAAAGTGGGCTTCAATGATTGAGAGCTGCTGGCACATGTGTTCTTTCTAAGCTTCTTAGTTTATTTTCCATTAATTGGTCCAATGTTATAGTTTAAAATGTAGAATATTGTCTAGGTAGTTAGTCAAGATGCTTACTACCTTAAATTTATTGTCCTTCTTGCCTTTTACTTAATCTTCCATTTGGGTTATACTATAGTATTACCTTTGGTTTCTTTGTGGTAGTAGATAATCATTGGCACAATATATGCATGATCTCACGAAGCTGGATGTACTTGATTTCAAAATATTCTCATTTTATTATACAGATCATTAATATGGGTGTGATGCATAATGAAATTTGTTGTGCTGGGATATAATGAATTTGTTTAGAGAGTCTCATAAGGAAAAAAATTGAATATGCAGACCTCCAAAGTCCAGGGATCAGAAAATGACCTTTTCCCTTTGTGTGATAATGGAATGTTGGGTTTTTAGTCATCGGTTCATGCACTCCCTTGAATCAATTGTAGGATATCCTCTGGCCGAGTATGGTGTACTATAATGAATGATATTTACTCACTGTCGTGTTTCTAATGATGTATCAAAACAGCAATCAAAGATGATATAGGGGGCAGAATGTGGATCAGCTATTGAGATGAAAGGTCTAGATGCAAGTCACCATCAAGAAAAAAAATTTCTATTGTTGAAGATGCAAGTGATATAATCAAAGATGTTAAAAGAAGTACTCCAAAGATATAAAGCTATCACTGCTCTCTCTCTCTCTCTCTCTCTCTCTCTCTCTCTCTCTCTCTCTCTCTCTCTCTCTCTCTCTCTCTCTCTCTCTCTCTCTCTCTCTCTGGGTTCAGTTGCTTAGTTTATGTAAGTTGGTGTTTAAGTGCTACCTAGTTGTGGTATATGTATTTTATTGGCTATTGAACCGTTAGAAAACCAATTATATGTGACATTTCTAGTTTTCAGCTTACTAAATGATCAGTGAATGAGTGTAATTTGATGTAACAAAAGACAAGCACATAACTAGCAACTATTATATAAAGTGAATTCAAACAATGGTAACCAATAAGTAACTATTGTTGTTTTGGAAATCATACAACATATAGAGAAACCTTAGAGAAAAATAATTGTTAATTGATAACAAATCAAACAACACTTGTTGTCTTAGGTTCAACATCTTTGTTTACATGCACATCAAACTACATATAATTGTAATGTAACTGCAATTAACATTACAAATAACTATTATTTAAGTATCTATGGAACAACATATATTATCAATATCTCTAGTAAATATAAGATGTAGAAAACATATAAGTGTAATTATAGAGACGATTAGTCTAGACTTAAATGTTGTATCATGTGAAACCTGTAAATGGTATTATAACATCACATAACATATGCCTTTTTTTAATGTTGTTTGATAGCATTATCAGACAACGCGGAATATATGTGGTCTACTGTGCTCGACAACATCAAAATAGACAACATATATGTATACTATCAGACAACATGTATCAATTGTTGTTTGATGCACATCGTGGCATAGTGTATAGTGTTAAGTATTCCCGCCTGTCAGGCGAGTGATCCTGGTTCGATACCCGGCAACGATGTCAAAATTGATATGGCCAAAATAACCTTATAATTAACCCTACAAAAGATTGTCAATTGTAGTATATAATAAGCGGGGATCGTTCGATATCAAAGGCTGAGGGTAGTTAATTCGCACACAAAAAGAAAATAATTAAACTAAACTGATGTTTGGGGTTTTAGGATTATAAAGAAGAAATCAAGGAATAATGATAAACAATTCAAAATCGACTTGATAAATATCAGATAAAGATGAGGTTAGGGATTCAGTTGTCCACCACCAATTATGATTGAACATAACAAGTAACATATTCTTTTATTATGCTGAGAGATATAAACCAATCAAGAACAAACCGTGAATACATTGCATAAGTTCTTACTACTTCCCTTGAGTTATTCAACGCAGAGAAACACACTTTTCGTTAAAAATATTCTAAATATGCAATCTCAAAATACTTAGTGAAACGCACATAAGCAAGTTTATTCGATGAATGCAAATATCATTAAAAAGAACATGTAGAGTTTGAATGATCGATTATAGAGTCCAAACTAGTATAGAAGCTCTCTAGCATGCAACCCTAACTATTTGATTCTGGACTATTATACTATAGCCTTTACTACTTATGACAGAAAATAAAACGATTAGGTGAATTGTTTAACCTAAGTTTAGCACCGATTACATATAAACATTCTAAGTTGGTATGCGGAGAACATAGATATGCAAAAGTTACCTATAAACTAAGAAACAAATAGTCAATCTCACTATTGGCATGAATAAAAGTAACTAGCCAAACTTGCAAAAGCGTTCGACATAACTAGTGTTTATAACCTAGCCCATAACACAAAAGATGTCGCTACTCATAGTTGTGAAAATTACACAAAGTAAAATCAACTATTGAAAGCCTTGATGAATTATGGATGTTAGCTCGAGGAGACGTGGACTCGTCCTTGAGGAGATTGATGGTGAATGTGATATTTATCCATCTATGTGTGTATCCTTGAGGAAATATGGGGTGTAGCTTGAGAAGATGGAAAGTGTAATAACCCGAAATTCATTATTAATTTCTTGTAATTTCATGGAGATTAATGAAATGATATTTTGGTTATATCAATATTCTATGACTTTTAAATAGCCTTCATTCAAAGTAGAAATCGGTTTGAGAATCATTAAGTCGTTTTACGATTAATTCATTTGACTCAAGAGTCGACTTGTGATCCGTCACTCGTTTCCGAAAACTTCCTTCACGAAAGTCGTAGAGCTTGTCAAAATGAGTTTGTAGATATGTGACACGTTTTAATCGGAAGTCGGAAGAGTGAGAATTTATTTACGGAAGATAGTTGTTGTAAGGGTATTTTTGGGAGAGAGAGATTGGAAACAAATATATGCATTTGTTCCTCCTATGTTCATCTCATTCACTCCACCGAGCCCTCCTACTGATTTCGTTTTCTTCCTATCTTCTTCCTTCTTCCACAATCTTATTTCCCTTCGATCACACCATTCAGCCATTAACCAGTCATTATCGACCACCCTAGAGCCACGCCGACCTCATCTCCCTTCTAACCCAGAAAATTTGTCACTCTGGTCCCTGTTCAGGGAGCTGCCACGATCAGCAAGTCCGGCAGCCTTAGACAGCCGTGATGTGAGCTGCTGTGCCACCAGTAGGGTGATTTTTGGGAGGGTTCTGACGCTGCTCAAGCTTCAGTGAGGAGTAGTGCAGCAAATCATACCACAGCAGCAGCAGTTTCAACTGGGGAGGTTTCAGAAACCATTCTAGTAGTCCTCTATGACCTTGGCAATCATCTTTGGGTAAGGAACTGTTTTTTCTAGGAAGTTTCTTGTTGTAAGTTAAGAAGTTTGGTTATATTTTGAGTAGGAAATGGCAGAGTGTGTGTGTGGCTGTGTGAGGTTGGGAGGCCAGCAAGTGGTGCGGTGGTGGTGAGAGTAGCTAGTTGTTGGTGTTTGGCCGGTTGGGTTGTCACTGTGTTGGATT
Organism: Argentina anserina; assembly: GCF_933775445.1. Classification (NCBI taxonomy): domain Eukaryota; kingdom Viridiplantae; phylum Streptophyta; class Magnoliopsida; order Rosales; family Rosaceae; genus Argentina; species Argentina anserina. Next base: position 6,876,295 of record NC_065873.1, on the reverse strand, counting down.
GAGAAGTGGAAGTGGCTGTTTTGTTAGTTTTCATTGTTAGAGTCTATGCTTTAAGTTTATCAAGTTTGGACAGTTTGGGGTGTAAGGAGCTGAGTTAGATATGTTTTTGGAAGTTTTGATTTAGTTTTGTGATTGGTTTGGTTATGGTTTGACAGTGAGGCAGTGAGGTTTCAGTTTGTTACGATTGATGGGTTAGGCCGAGAAGGTGGTCTTAGTAAATTAGAAGCTTGTCTTTTAGGTTACTTTCCTTACTAAGTGATCTTTGTTGTCACTTAGGTGCTTGAGGAGGAATCAAGTTTTCATACTCGGTGAACTCGAAGTTGGAGCAAGCATAAAGGTGAGTAAACCTCACGTTTGTCTAGTTACTCTTGGCGGTAACTAGACGTGTGATCTTACATTTTATATATTTTTACTTACTTTGTGATTGAAATATAAATGTGTATATATTTGGTGATTTATATATGTGTATCTAAATGGTAATAGGATATGCATATATTTATCACTAAGTATATAAAGCTACTATATTTGCGAAATATATTGTGTATTTTTATTTGGTTTTCATTGAATGGTGGAAGATGGGACCGATGGGGAATAAAATGTACCTCTGGGTAAATTGGAGGATTTTGGATGGAATATTCATATAATCGAAGTGCTTATATGTTGTGTGGCCAGAAGGGAATGAAATGTACCTTCCGGCATTATTATGTTGTGTGGCTGGGAGAGAAGAAAATGTACCTTTCAGCATTATTGAGTTATATTGTTGTTATGTGGTTACCGAAAGGAAAGAAAATGTACCTTCCGGTATAATTATTGTGTGTCGTTGACCAGAAGGGAATAAAATGTAACTTCCGGTAATATTGATGTTATTGTTGTGGTGTTGTGGGGTAGGGTGGGTGAGTCGTTTAAGCAGTTGTTGCCAAAAAGGCGACAATGTGTTATTTTGATTGTTACACCAAAGTGGCGATAGGCAGTGTCGAAACCATACATTGGCAGGGTTTGGGAAGATTAATCTAGAGCTCTAGTTTGTACCTGTGATGCATGGGAGCAAAGTGCTGACCGACTCATGAATGACTCCATTGTTGTGTGCATCATTTGTGATGACGCTAGCGTTATTGTGGTGATGACAGTAACTGAGTGTGTTAATGATCATAATGTGGTTATTATTGTGAAAATGTGGTAATTATAATAATATCTGAGAAGTTGTCATAGATGCATGTTTGTTGAGTATTTCTTTTCATTTACTCATACCGGCGGTGAAGCTTACCAGTTGTGTTTACAATCTCGGTGTACCAATCATTGGTGCAAGGGTAGTGCTTCTTAGTAGCTGTGACAGGAGGGGTGCATTGCTTGACAACTGAGAGTTGTTTTTGATTCAGATTCATTTTTAGTTCTAGTGAGGTGTTTGTAAGAGATGTTAAACTGTACATCTTTACAACGTGTAATTATGTTTATGTATTACAGTTTATAAACCGAGTTGTTGTTAAACTTAGTTGAGATATTCAGCTACTGTAATGTAATTTCAATTATTGAAGTTATTTTAGAGTGATAACATCCTTAAATTCGAAATTTTATTATTCTGAATTTAGGGTTGTTATAGAAAGTGAAGAGTTTTTGTTGATGAATGATATATGAATGTCTCGGTCTCGGTCTCCCTCCCTGTGATTGTCTTCCCCTCTTAATTAACAATGATCGTCAATCCTTCTCTAATTATGATTTTATTCTCCTCCTTTTTCTCAACGTTGGAAACCTCTTCTAATATCTCTCTAAATCTTCTTATAATCCATATTTGGTACGAAATAGAGAGATTGTTTCTCAATTAAGCTCAATGGCTTCTCAATTACTCCACAAATTATGTAAACACAGAAGCAAGTTAATATAGTAGTTTTAAGGAAATAACACTACTACAATAATGACGATACACAATAGTGAATTTTAGTTGTCTGATGACCAACTAAATCGTTGTATGTTGAGCTATTTTTCATTGAAAATAGCCTCTCGGTCATACAACTATGGATCACCATTGTATGATTCTCTGCAGCTCCTCGATAGTTCCTCAGCTGCTCATTATTGCCAGGCTCCATCATACAACAAACGTGTTTTACGACATATTGAGTTTGTTGTATTTTTGTGAATCAGGCAACGAACTATAAACTTGAATTTTATTGTGTGTTTGGAACTCATACAGCAAAAGTTTTAATAGAATTTTGTGTGAAGATGGACCTCGACATGATGGTCAAAAGAGGCGCTCGGCAATTAGCTCTTCGGACAACTGATACTATGTAAACATAGTTGTATGAAATCTGTCATACAACTAATGTAAACTTGAGCTTCATTGTGTGTTTGGAAATCACACAACTAAGTTAAAATTCCGAGTTTTCAAGTTCGTTTTATGTTTGTTACAACAAAAAACTAAATGAAATTTGGGTACACAGAAACAAGAAACATCTTGTGGATCATTATTGTATGGTTAGTTATCATGCAACAAATGTGTTGAGTTGTTTTATTCTGGAGGCTTCTCCGAAATAACAAAACGCAGTATCCCTATTGTTGTATGTTTGCTTATTTTGTCATAGACAATTAATTGAAATGGGTTGTGAGCTATTTCATCCCACAACAAAATTTGGTATCCTTTTTGTTGTATGGTTACTTAGTATGCAACAAATAATGGAATATGTTGTGTACCTTTTCATCCACAACTATGCAAAGGTCGTACCCTTTTCACTTAGTTGTTTGAACATACGTAAGACAACAAAGTTTTGAAGCCTATTGTTGTGACAAATATTGTTCATATGGTACAAAAATCATGAAAACCAATTCACAAAAGCAGTGACAATATATAAGCACACCAAATGATCCATATTCTCAAACCAAAATATCATAATGTCATAGCATTAGAACAAATACCCTAATATCTAACAAAAGATCATAATGTCATAGCATTAGAACAGTACCCTAACTAATATTCAACATCAAATGTGCGCAAACTAAACCAAATAAAGATCATTGTATTAGCAATATACATATGGAGCATTCACATAGCTAAGACCAAGTTAGTTGTCCAATTCTTAGCTATTTAATGAAAAAGTTATATTGGCATTGCTTCTAAATATATAACCAATCACAAGCTCCTAGAGATACTTTGCGACGAGAAGCACAGCCCACTCTTCTATCATCTCATCGACATCAACCTTTGTGTGAGCAAGAGTGGTCCTCCGCTCCCATTGAAAAAGCATCGAGTATAATGCATGTTCATTAATACTTTTATTTTTTGTCAATTCACGGAATTTCATTGAAAGAGGGCAAATGCCAAACATAGGAACAAACTTAAGTTGCAGGCAGGAATTTAACAAAAGGAGTGAACAAGAATTGTAAGAATTGTAAATGACATAATAGAAAAGAGAATATAGAAATACTGATATTAGTTTTTCATTCATACTCCAAAACTAGGCAGAAGAAAGAAAGAACAACAAGTGAGCATGAGCAACTTTTAGGCGTACCTTGGTTATAAAATACATGTCCTTATCATTGACAATATCTCTCATATATAGCATGACATAATAGCCACACTACACATGGTCTAGTTGTTTAGTAATGCCCTAAAGCAACATATGAAAACCAAATTATTCTAAGTTATCCATAACCAACACACATTGCAGAAATCTACAAACAAAAACACAAAGCCACGCTAAAATATTGCAAGTAATAATGAAAATAACGCACAAAGTCACATACCATCATAGGTGTCCACTGAGGTGTGTCTTTGCCTTTTCTCTTCTTACCCTCATTGTACATATGCATTTGCCTAAAATAGAACAAATATAGTATCAGATCTGCAGGGAAAAACAGTCTGATTGAAGAAAACAAAGAGGCCAGATTTATTTATTGATTCACAAGTGGTTTCCATTTACCAATAGCTGGAAGGTTCCTATACAAGGGATCGAGGTAGTAAACAACTTCCTCCCCCACTTATAATTCACAAAAGTTAGCACCCAATGGTCTCTACATTTATAAGAAAACATAGACTATTAACTTCAGTATCGGAAAATAACATTTGCAAATGACAATGAGACTTAGTTAACGAATAACTTACCCCGAGTTATATGGTAGCAGGAAAAGCTATCCAGGTTTACCATTTAACATCCTAGTTTTTAAATGCCAATCCCTTGACTCAGCATTCCCACAGTTTTTTTAACCAATCTGGACAGTGTCAATAAAAACAATCTTGTCCACCATTTTAGATCGAGAGAGGACATCATAGAGGTACCCAACCAATGACAATAAACCAACTTTAAATCAGCAGATGCATATTCACAACCAAATGGAAATAGCAGCGTAAGGAATTAATGTTGACATAGAGAGATAAATTAATTTATACTTACCTCTGATTTAAAATAATGTAGTTTCTGGTTATTTCATTCATGCTTGCACATCTGTAAACATTCCTGTCATCAATCATTGCTTTCAGTGGCCGCTGAAACACACCATAGTCCATGTCGATTTTGATAACCCTGTAATCTTTGAAACCAATTTCACCCTAGAAGCAAAACTTAGCCAATGACTTTGGTGCAATAGGTGCCAATGATGCCAAATCACACTTAGCTTCAATTTCCTCAATGGTTGGGCTACTCTTTTCTTTGTGGATCGAGCCGCTTTCCCTCATTCCACTCATCCAGCCTTTTTCACGAATTTGTACAATCGGCTCGCAATAAAGTTGATCGAGCTACTAGTATACATATCTATCGACCTCTCCAAACACAATATCTTGAGTACCTATGATGGGACAGGCCTTCCCTCTTTCTTGACATTGAGATTTGCGGGATTGTAGCCCGAAAGCTTCTTTCTCTGATTAGCTGACCGGACTGCAATCTTTTCTCAATATTGAAATTATAAGGCTAGGTTGTTTACTGACTGATCTATGTTCGAAGCCGACTAAAATTTGAGATGTATTTGCTCTGATACGGTACATTACAATACAAGACGTTCGAATGCAATGGGGTGGATGGTAGAGGGCTGCCCGGGTAGAGTCTAAGAAAGATTTCTATTAGGTATGCAACACTCCCATAATAACACCTTTCAGTGTTATAACTTATCTATTTGAGGTAATAAAAAGGAGGCATTTTTTCGCCTTGTACTAAACAACTTTACATAAAAATTGAAGAGATAAAAACTTCAAAATCTCGAGAACATGGCCTGTATAAGAGTCGCTCTGCAAGACGTCCAGTAGTCTCTGACTTGGTCTTCGAATCGTAATAGTAAGTTTTAGTTTGACCTGTCTTAGCTTTACATCTTTGTTCCCTTGCTGCCCGAAAGGCCTGATTTTCGACTTGAAAACTTATACCTCAGCCTTATCAGTCTTCATTTTTTTATTCTTGTCAGCTTGATTCTATACACAGATGACATTGGTATATAATCTCTTCTAATATTGAAACAAGCTTGTCTATGCCAAACTAGTAAGTGAATGACCCTTTTAAATAAAGATTGTTATAATATAAGCAAGCTATAATCAGTACGTACCTTGACAAGGCCAGGGGACTGTGGTTCTATCCTTTTCGCATGCTCTCTTGGCCATGGTACGAAGGATTCCATGGCCTACTTAATTGTTTTGATGTCATCACCCACTGGAAAAGGGACCAGGGTTCTCTCCTTCTTTTTTGTCTCAATAGAAACACGCACATTTGCGTCGCCCAATGGATAACCATGGTAAGTTTGGCCGGGAGGGCCAGCAAAGAATGCAGTTCCTTTTGCTATGACATTGTCAACGGTACTAAGAGATATGATCACTTAGAACTGGTTCCAAAAAGTACCTAAAACATTAAATGACAATTGAGTTACAACTACATAATCATGCGGGTATACGTAAATGTATACATGATACAATGATTGAAAACACTTTGAGACTATATTTGGAAACTAACCATTGGAGTTCCTAGAGTTTCCCCAATCAGGAGTTGTTCATCCCCTGGAACCTATAGGTCTGATTGCCTTCCAAGTACTTCATCATCCACCTTCTCAATCCTTGCACCATCTAGGTCTAGCAAGCCGTTGAATACTCCAGCCTTAGATATTTCCACCTTTTCTTGAACTTTTTCTCGCTCTCATTCCATGCCCAGCTTGCTCTTTAAGCCTTTCTCTTTCTCCTTGACAATTCATTTCTTTCGCTCTCTACCTATCTTATCAAGCGACTTCACTTCAGCAGGAGTGTTGCCGTACTACCACATTTGCTTGTAAATTCACAGTTTCATAACAACTGCCTTGTTGTTAAATGGGTGATTTGATCTTATCTGGTTGAGGTTCAGGTTCAAGTATGACAAGTTCTTCTCCTTTAACTTTAGGTGGGAGACGAGCTTCAAACTCTATAAGCTTGTTTATTCAAAAAGGCCCTTTCTTGCATAGCTACCTCTTTTAACATGGCCTGCATCACATCTTGTACGCTCGGCCTGTTATGCCTAGGGAGGTTAAAGTAACATGAGGGAGTTACAAACCCTCCCACGCCTTTGACTCTTCCTCCATGCTCAGGTTCTAGAGCCTTGGATAAGACATCATCACTTCACTTACAACCAGTTCTCCAGCTTTTACTTTCTCCTTCAACTCAATCTAAACAAATATATATATATGTGTGTGTGTGTGTGTGTTACAAAATGGTACCATATATATATTATAAATATATAGACAATGAACTTGAAAAAATTCAGTAAACTCACGATTTGTTTCACCATAGCCTTCATTGGCGAACTCGTCTTCCTTGCCTTTTTTGTGCTTCAATCCACAAATCCTCGCGATCTATTTCCTCATCTATCCCCAATTTTGAAACCTACAAGAAAACAATTGTCACTAAAATGCCTGAGCTTGTATTGCACACTAATTAGTTACAACGTACGCAATTATAATTTTTTTAACTTACCATCCCTTCTCCCAAATTAGCATAACCCGTCCGAGCATTCTATGCCCATAGTTATTCATATCGTGCTTCTCTTGTTGTTTCTTAGGCAGTTATCCATGTAGACCTCACAATTGGTATACACTGTATTTCAGCTGACACCTTCCCACATGGAGTGCCTTTTTGGTGAAGAGAACGACTCTCTTGGACCTTGAACTCTTCCGCTGAGAAATTATTTTCATCGTCACACATTTCTGTTTCAGTAGTTTCAGACCTCTAGTCCCTTCATCATCAACATCTCTCAATTTCCTCTTCTTGGAACCTAATGTGTCCAATGATGCTGAATTTGTTACTGAGACTTTTGTTGTGTCCACTATAGGGGTCTTTGATCTCTTGGGCTTTTTGAACTTCTTTTTAGGCCGGGGAGAAACCAATAATCATTATTTGCAAAAATAAGGAAGTTTGGATAATTTACTGACTATAAGAGATGTAATAACCCGAATATTCAAATTTCATTGTTGTAAATTCTCAAATTTAATAGAATGGTATTTTATTTAATTTCTAGTTCTACACCTTTGATTTAGGCCTTGTTTGTAGTTGGATCGATTTCAAGAATCAAACGTTTGAAAAACAATTAAGATTTCAAGAGCACAAGAGTTGATTTTTGACTCGTTGCTTATCTCTAAAAACTTCATTCACGAAAGTTGTAGAATTCATCTATACAAGTTCGTAGACATACGGCAGATGTAAATCAGACATCGAACGAAAATGTTACGAATTAAAAACATTATGGGACATTTTTGGAAAGTTGTCTAATTAGGAGCTAAAAGGGGAAAGTTTTAGGAAACCAACAAAAAAAATCAAATCGAAAGAAAGAGAAAGCCGTGCGACTTTTTCTATCCTCCGTCTATTCATTTCGTTGAAAACCTTCTCCCTCTCCTTCATCCGGTGACACAGCACTCAAACCACCCATCAATGTGATCAACTCGACATTTTGCTTCGTTTGAGCCAAGTCCTGAGCCACACCGATCGTCGGGTGAAGAGGAGCAGCAAGCCGAGCTCGTCATCATCGTGTTGTCGTTTCTGGCGTGGCTTGAGTTCGAAGCTTCTATCCTCAGGCCTTTCTCCATCCTTTGGGCTTGGTTTCATCGACCGTGAGGTGAGATAGGGGCCGTAGTAACTTCCTTGAGGTGTGTAATTGCCGAATCATTTCGGCCAAATCTCGGCCGAGTTGGGCTTCAGTGCATGTATAAAAGCTGCTGAAATCTTTGTGATCTACAAGTTTGATGTTGGAGTCAAGAGGTTTTGATGAACTTTAGGTCTGGTGGCTCGTGGGGCCCATGCGCAGCTGCTTAGGGCGGCCCATCTAGCAATTGTTGGAGTAATGGTTTACTCCATTAAGTCGTGCTCGTCAATACCAGTGTGTACATATATAATTTGTTTATGTTGGATTAAACTGGAGTATATCGTTGGTGTTGTTGTAGGTGGTATAACTAAATTTGGTTTAGTATTTGGAAGTTTGGGTTTGTTCATAAGATATTAGTATGGTGTTCCGACGTCTTTGGTAGGTCATGGAGGGTGTTTATCTCTTGGTAACTTAAGAGTTAAATGTCGTAGCTAATTAAATTAAATTGTCATGTTATTTACCAAGTTAAAATGGTTTCACTTAGGCATTTGAATTGGAAGCTTGGTACTTGCCTTGGTGATAGTGTTGGCGTACTGGGAATAAGAAGTGAGTAAACCTCACTTGTCGCAATTTAATTTGAGATATTAACATAGTTCATGTGGCATCAACTTCTATAAATTGTTCTAAAAATAATTTTGATTTAAAATTACATGAAGTTGATCGTCTACGGTTTGTGGGTAAGTAAAATGAAATTATAATAAAATGATTTCAAAGGTTGGTACTTGTGAACTATGATTAATGTCAAGTGTGAGATAAAATTATACTTGTGGATATTGATATAGTATAGTCTATTTGTACATATATATTTAATGGTAACAATAATATACATATACACGTAGCTATATTATATTCTTTATTGTTATTGTTGCATATTTATTTATTGTTGGCGGATGAGAACGGCAGAGAATAAAATGTATCTTCCGGTAAATTAGTTTAATTGTATGACTTATTCATTTTGTGATGTTGTAAGAATCGCTTGGTTTTGTACAATGTTATCATGGGTAGATTGATTATATTGTACTTGTTGTTTTAACATTGAGTCTTGTTAAAATATTTTCTGGTGCTTGGACCTGGGTCACAGTTGTGACATGAGACAAATAAATTGGGAACCAAGTCTTTGACCAGGTGATTGGTTACGATCAGTTAGAGGTCTAGACTGTCTGACTGGTTTTATCATCCCCACCCTTATAAGGAGGATGACCATTTTTTTTTCAAAGAGGTACTTTGGAACTTCTTTCTCAATCTTATGCAGTACCGCTAAACCAGTTAAAGGTACATGAGCAACATAATATTCGGGATGGTTGTTGAAAGCTGCCTTTTGCCTTCAATAAGGATGATTTCGGGTTAGAAACCTACGATGAACAATGTATGTCATTTTCCCTCCATTCACTAGCCTCTTAGGTTTTGTTTTTTCAAGACATATAGGACATGTATTATACCATTTTACAATACTTCCAGAGAGGTTACCGTAAGCTGGAAAATCATTGATTGTCCAGAATAGAGTACCCATACGTGTGAAAAACTGATTTAGATTGGTGTCATATACTTCACTAACCCATTTCCAAAATAGTTTTAGGCCATCCATCAAAGGCTGAAGGTATACATCGATGTCATTCCCCAGTTGTTTTAGACCTAAAATCAGAAGAGTAAGCATCATATGTTTCCTTTTTATGATGACTCTCAGGGGCAGGTTATAGATCATGAGGATAACGGGCCAACAACTATACTTGCTGCTTAATCCACTGAAGAGATTGAACCCATCTGATGAAAAAGCAAGTCTAAGGTTTCTAGGGTCTGTGCCAAACTATGGCCATTGCTTACCAAACAGCTTCTAGGTCTTGGCATTGGCCAGATGATGTAGTTTGTCATCTTCTTTTCTACTAGTGGCATGCTAAGTTAAACTCTTACAAGTTTCACTTAACTAAAACATCTTTCTAAACCTAGAAATGGGAGGAAAGCACCAAAAGGTCTTTGCTGCTAAACCTTTCCTCATTTTGCCATCTTTTCCTACTTTCCATCTCAAAATACATGTATGATAGACTTGTGCATAAGCATTTTTTTATCCTATACAAGACACAATCATTAGGATACACATCAATTTTAGTGTACTCCATTTCGAATGCACTCGAGGTTTTCTTTGTAGAGTAAACTATTGAATGTATCTCATTGCTTTCTGGAAGAAACTCTGAAAATGCAACTAACCATTTAGAGTAAGTAACATCACTCATATTATGCTTAATTTTCAAAGTGTTAAACCTAATGAGAACACTCAACCTTGTGTGCCTATCACAACCAAGGTATAACGGTTTGTTGGTATCATCAACAAACTCCTTAAACTCAGTGCAATCTCTGTAAACCCCATCATTAACTTCTGCATCTACCCCATCTTCAACTTCCTCATCTACCTCAAAATTTGCCCCATCAGCATTTCCCACAGACTCAGATAAATCCGACAATGTATCTTCTTCTGTTTTAGATGAAGCTGAAAGTAGTTCAGTCTCCCCATGCTCGGTCCAATTAACATAGGATTCCATAATCTCATTTACAACTAAGTGACACCTTATTACATGAGTGGAAAAGAATTCACCATTTCCACATTTATTACACAGACAAGCTATCTGCGTAGGATATGTAGCATTTTTCGTTGCAAATTCTAAAAATTGTGACACACCTAGTTTGTATGCATAAGACCTTGTATCAACAACTAGCCATGACTTATCCATCTATCTAAAATAATGCAAACATGCATGTATCGCACCAGCACAAACCAATCCCAACAAACAAATCATCTAAATGCAAAATAACTAGAACCACATAACAACAACAACAACAACATCACAACAAATCCAAATTATTGGAATATACATTTTCTTTCATTCTGATCTCATCCTCCACATATCACAACATCACAAAAAAATCACAACAAATTGTAAACTAAACTAAGTAAAGAATAAATACATGCAGAGAATAAACACACCTCAGCAAACTCCAGCAAGCTCGATCTCCACCTTCACAAAATAAATGAAAATACTTTTACTTTTACTCAAGATAAATAAGTTAACAATAAATAAGCAACAATATAAATGGTTAAAACATTTACCACGATTCCAAGAATTAAGTTTAAGCTATTCCAAGAATAGGGACCATGTCGATTCCAAACCAATTTACAGCAATACAAATCAAAAGAGAAAAGAAAATAGGGTTATCGTTTCAAATTAAACTACAAATCGAAACAATTTAAGATTATAGATTACAAATGCAGAACCTAGAACCTACAAATTTCAAGCCCTCAAAACCAAAACCAAACACATGCAATCTTTAAAATGCAGAACCCACAAGTCATAACCAACAAAACCCAGAATCTACAAATCGACAATTTTGGTTTAAAGAGAGAACCCAAAAATAAACTACAATTTGAAATCGAGAATTTGAAGAGTGTTTACCTATCAATTCGAATGAGAGAAGGAGCTGAGAGTTTTGTAGTTTTTAGTGTTTCTAGGTTAGGGTCAGGTCAATGAGAGAAGGAGAGAAGTGTTGAGTAGTTTTGAGTAAATATGCCTAGTGTTAGGTATGGCTTTAATGTGTCTATATTTGAGACAACAAAGGTTTCACCAATATGTCTTAAGTTTAGAGGGAAATTTCCCTCCAAGGAGAATTGGCAACATTGATTGGAGGGAATGCCAAATTTTGTGTGGCATGGCAAGTTTAGCTTCTCATTTACACAAGAATTTTAAACTCTATTGTTGTATGAGTTCCCATGTCAACATGCCAAAATAAACTTTGAAATGCCAAAGTGAAGGAGACAATATTCCCACCTAGCTAGGGCGTGAGAAAAAGTGATTTTAACATCCCATCACACCACAAAACAAATATTGTTTTGTTATATGAATATTATTATTTTTATTTTTTATAATATACGTTTAGGGTGAATCGCGCATTTTGTCGCAAATAGGTGAGTGAATCCTGTAATATGTAAAAATATATTTCACTATAGTAATCACATCTTACGTATGGTCCAATTTCGTTGAAGATCGAGAAAATCGAAGATGAGTAGTTAAAAACATGATTTCGTGTAATAAGTACGTATTGGCCGTGTTTAGGGTTAATCTTGCAAATCAAGATCTAAACATTGCCAAAAACATGTGGATTTGATACCATACAAGTGTTTTGTTAATGACGTACACTATACTATCTTAGGATTGATCGAATTTCATCAGTTTGTGACAATTTATTATTTGAAGCACAATGTGCGTACTAATATGGTATAATATTCTTACTACGTTATATATCAGTGTGAGTTGTTCTAAATCAACTATATTAAGTAAACTAAAAAAATTTCAAAAATCGACCGTAAGATGTGATCGTCATAGTGAAATATAGTTCAGATACAAAAATTATATATTTTCGAGCACGATTGGATCACGATCGATGCGGTCAAACATAGCCTACGTGGCTCTACCCTGGCCTTTTATTTCTTTTCAAAATTTTATATTTTTAAATAATCTAAATAATACTAAAATTTATTTTCAAAAAATTTAATACTAAAACAGGATTTTTATTTTAAATACTAAACACTAACACTAAAAATGATCACACAACTTAAAAACATTAACAATATGTATATTTTGTTGTAGTATTTTACCAATTGCACAAGGTGGTTTCTAGTAGATATGTGAAGAAATATGGAAACATACTCACACAATAAAAAGAAAAGTAACATTTGTGTAAATTATTTTGAGATCTTATTCAAATAACACCACTATTTCTGTTTTTTTGTATAAGTCATCTACCAAATGCAATTGACATCCCCTAGCACATGTTGAAACATGAAAAGAAATATGTAAACATACTCACACAACAGAGTAACAAGTAACAGTTGTGTGAATTACTTTTAGAACTTGTTCAAACAACTCGTCTCTATATTTTTTGTTGTATAAGTGTTAGGTTAATATTAACCTAGTAATGTTTGTCTTATTCTTATTCTTTTTCTTTATATTTTTGTATATTTATTTATTTCCTATTACGTTTCCTACTCATGCTAGGAAAATGTGCAAATGATCGGAAACACGTCAAGAATAGTGGATTTAGCGCACATTATGGATTCAGGTGAAAGTTTCAAGCCAAAAAGAGCAAATGTGGAGATTTCACAAGAAAACAAAAGTCAACGCCAGAAAAATGCCGGTTAAACTCCGGCGATGTGAAGGTGATTGCCGGAAATGGTGGTGGATAAAGTCAATAAGTCAATGAAGCATATTGGTGAATTATGAATTGTAAATTTTAATTTACAATTTAAATTCAAAATAGAAGAAGACAAATGAATGAGACAATTTCAAGAACAAGATCCACAATTTGTGCTCCATAAATTGGGGATTTAAATTTAAAAATAGAAGAAGACAAATGAAGGGGACCATTTCAAGAACAAGATCCACAATTTGTGCTTCCACATTTGTCCACCATATCTAGCCATTCATCCCCTTACATCTCCACCATTCATTTGTGACCTTAAGGCCTTTAAATACCCTCATTCTTCCCAAATTCGTGCATTCTCCTTCACCACACTAAAACTCCATCAAAACTTCATATTTTTCATAGTTTTAACATAGTTTTCTTAGGCCTAAGTCATAGATATCAAGTTGTGCAAAGAAAAGTGTAAAGTATCTTGAGTTTTCACCAAAAACTAAATATCCTTTACACCCTTGATCAATCACAAACTTGTTTCATAGATTTGGGTCAGTTCACTCTCTTCATCCTCTACTCATACTCTTTCTCAACCCTTGTTCTTTGTTCCTAGATTGTGTGGATAAAGTATGGTGTTCATGGAGTTCTTCTTTTGTTAGAACCCATTAATACCATACTTAGAAGCATTTTCTTTCTTATTACATCTTTGTGGGTAGTAAACCTTTAGAGGTACGGTTTGGTATCATTTGTACCAAACCCTTGGTAATCTCTTCTCTCTTTACTCTACTTCTCTTTTGATGTATTTCATTTTCAAGGGTTTGTTGTATTTAATGGGTTGTGAGTAGTCAAACTCATGTGCTAATGAATTCATTTTACTTTTAATTGATGTTGATGCATGTTGAATCTATTGGGCTTATACACTTAAAATGCTTACTAAATGTGTTGCTAGTTTTGTCACCTAGAAACATGTTTAGGTAATTAATGAATCGGAACTTGAACTTGACAACTTCTTGAATCCGTGAGCACGGGTAGCCTTTAGGTGGTGGCTTAGTGTTTCTTACGGGAAATATTAAGTTGCTTGAATTTCTTACCTTGAACTTAATGCTTGTGCCATGAGTGTATTTACTCTAAGGGGGTGTTATGCTTGTGGTACATAGCCCACTTGTATTATAAGGTAATATAATTGGGACTAAGGTTTTGTGATTTAATTTGGCTCCAAAAGACTTTGTTAAATTGCATGATTAGTTGGTTTCTTGGTATCTTCACCAAGGCACTAGGGGGAAGTTTGTCAAACATGTTATGCATTAATCTTGAGTTACATTTGTGGATGAGTAAGTCTAGGTGCAATGCCTAAGTCTCTACTCTTTTTTTGATTTTATCTTTACATTTACATTTCCTTGTTGTTTTTGTAAAATAATTAGTTTGCTTAGCTTAATTCTAAAATCAACCAAGTCGATTCACTACCACTTCTTAATATTATCTTCATGATTCTTAGCTTCTAAAGGGCTAATGTTGTGAACTTGTAAAAAGTTAAAATGCATGTTTTTCTAGTTTTTCTTGCGGAAATCTAGTTAGAGTTGAGTTTCCCCCAATCCTTTGGGTACGATACTCTACATTTTCCCTTACTAAAACTTGGCCTCCTATACTTGGGAGTAGGTAGTTTCACACATAAATACACATAATCATACTTAAGTGATTCAACCAACAAGTTTTTGGCGCCGTTGTCGGGGATTGAGGTAAAACTTAATTCCTATTAGATTTCTAGGGGACTAGAGAACCTTTTTTTTTAGTTTACTTTTTGTTTATTTTGTTTATGTTTAATTTTTGTAAATATCTTATTTATTTTTGAAGTTAACACAAGTACTTTTGATAAGTGAAATGGTAGTTGTGGTAAGAAGAAAATAAATTGCATGCATGTTTAAAATGGAAAAGTAATCTTGCCTAATTATTAATTACTTATTACTTGTACAAGCTCACATTCTAGTTGGTTAAAATTTGTAAATTTAATTATAAGGTACTCACTTTCTTTAGAATTAGAGGTTGATTGGAATTTGTAAATTTCAAAGTAAATTGGATTAGTTGCTTTATCCTTGTACCGTCGAATTTAATCACTCTTCATCAAAAAGTTGAGTGGTAAACAACACCCAATGATGGAATTCCTCTTCTATTTTACTAAGTTAATCGGATTTGGATTTTTTTTTTGTAACGTATTTGTTTATCGCTCTTCCAAATAGGCGCACCTTAGTAGAATTATGATGTCTAGGTAAGTGGATAGGGATTTTATCCTGGGCGTTGTGCCGTGTACTAAGTGGCCTCACCTACCAAAGCCGTGCCTACACTTACCTGGTCATAATTCGAAAAGAGTTACCGAAAAGAAGAATGTTAAGCTAATTAGTGCATTGTTTGGAACTACGCCAAACTACTTTGAAACTACGCCAAAACGCACTTTGTTTGGAACTACGCCAATTTCGTTACACTTGAGTTGGAATTACGCCAACTAGGAAAATCCTTATCCTTTTTGTTTTTCTCACTACAAGTTTTGATTGGTTTCTAATTTTCTAGAAATTGTTTACAAGTACCTTGGTAAATTCTTAAAAAACATACAAAAAAATCTAAATAATTAATATTGCAATTTTAATTTCTTGTATATATCTTGCATGTTGTTTTATTGATATTTACTTACTTGATCTTTAATTTGTTCCTTAGGTGTTCATGTCCTTATCTCCTAAGATTGAAAAAGGTTTACAAACGATTCTAGAGCCCACCAATCAAGAGACTCCCATTGGGATTGGACAAAAGTTCAAGGCTTCTGGATCTACTAGTTTGTTTGGGGAAGATTCAAGTGATTCAAGTGAGAATGTGGAAAGTCCGGAATTAGTGGTTAATGACCTAGCTACCTTTGAGAGGTTGTTCAATCTTGATAAAGAGGCACGGAAATTGAATCCTAATCTTGGTCCAAGAATATACAAGATAGTCATGGCGGATGGTGAACCAAGGGATGAGTTGAGAGAACAAAGGACTATCCGAGATTGTGCCTTGCCTACACTTTCTACACACTCAAGATGCATAGTGCTTCCTCCATGTGCATCATCTTTTGAGATCAAGCCTAGTTTTCTTCAAACCTTGCCAACATTCTATGGGTTACCAAACAATGATCCTTATCACCACTTAAGTGAGTTTGAGGATGCATGCGCAAATATCAAACTCAATGGCATGACGGAAGAAGCGCTCAAGCTCCGGTTGTTTCCTTGCTCCTTGAAGGAAAAGGCAAAGATGTGGTTGAACAAGCTCACATCCAATAGTATTGGTTCATGGGAAGATATGCAAAGGAAGTTTATTATGAAGTACTTCCCTCCTCAAAAGGCTAATGCAAGAAAAACCGAGTTGATGACCTTTAAGGAGGAGGAAGATGAGCTCTTTCATGAGACGTGGGAGAGATTCAAGGATCTTGAGCTTGGTTGCCCTAATCATGACCAATCTCAAGATATGCTTATGAGCCTATTTTATCAAGCCTTGACATCGGAGACTCGAAGGAAGGTTGATAATGCAAGCAATGGTGATTTCATGGACTTAGTGGCGGATGAAGCTCATCGGGTGTTAGAGAAGCTTGCGGAGCGGTCTCAATTGTGGGATAATAACCCGCAAGTTCGCAAGCCTTCTTCTTCACATTTATCTCTAAGGCAAGCAACTCAACCGAAAACCGATGGCATATATGAAGTCAAGGCATCAAGCTTAGATGTGCATCAAGAGTTTAAGAGGTTAGAAGAAACTCTTAATAAGAAGTTTGATGTGCTTTTGAAGCAAGGAAAGCAAGGAGGCCGTGAGAAGGTTAATGTGGTTCAAGGGCCATAAGTGTGTTTAATTTGTGAAGGAGTGAATCATGACACTCTATCTTACCCTCATGGAGATTGTTTTCCCGAGATCATTGAAGAATGTAAGCAAATGGCATATTCAAGACCGAAGAATGACCCTTATTCCAACACTTACAATCCCAGATGGAGAAACCACACCTAATTTCTCATGGGGTGGGAACCAAGGCATGAATTGCAACAATCAAGGGAGTGGCAACTATGGAGGTGCTAGTGGGAGCCAAAGCTTTCAAGGAAACAAAGGTGCGACTAATGGAAGTTATGGTGGCAATACTTATCCTAAGCCACCTTATCAAGCAAGACCTTCTTTTCAAGCTCCTAATACTCAAGTGTCACATCCTCCTCAAGTGGATGCTCCTAAATCAAGTCTTGAAGAGATGCTTGCCAAGGTTTTGGCAAATCAAAATGAGCTTATTCAAAGTGTTCGAAATGATGTGGCCTCCACTACTCAAGGATTGCATAAGCTTGAAGCGTAAATGGGGCAATTGGCTAATGCGATGAGAGAAAGGAAACAAGGAGAATTGTCTTCCATGACCGAGAAGAATCCACGAATCAACCAAGCCAAGGCCATAAGAACTTTGAGAAGGTAGAAGGTATATGACAATAAGGTTGCTCCTAATGATGACGATAAGGAGGTGGATGCACCAACGGAACCTTTGTTGAATCCTAAAGTGTCAAGAGTGCCTCCCGGGTTTCAAAAGAAGAACAAGGGCATGGAGGATACTTTGGGACATGATGAAGTGATCTTGGGGTATAGTGAGGAGTATTTGAAGAGCCAAGGCAAGCCCAACACCAAGAGTGACAATATGGGAGCAAGTGGATCTAAGTCTAGTGTGGAAGAATTGCAAGAAGAAGCGGCACTTCCCTTTCCACAAGCGGTATACCATGAGAAGGCTTTAAGTAAGAAAGAGAAGAAGTCCATGGAGTGTTTTGATGTGTTCAAGAAGGTAGAGGTCAATATTTCTCTTCTTGATGCAATCAAGACCGTTTCTACTTATGCTAAATTTCTCAAGGACTTATGCACTCACAAGCGGTATAAGAGTACATTGAAGAATGATGACAAGGTGTGTTTGAATGAGAGAATTAGTGCCGTGCTTCAAAGGAGGTTACCGCCCAAGCTCAAAGATCCGGGTTCTTTTACTATTCCTTGCAAGATTGGTGAGAGACCATTTGAGAAGGCACTCATGGATTTGGGGGCTAGCATAAATTTGATGCCCTATGGTGTCTACAAAGATCTTGGGTTGAGCGACATCAAGCCTATACAAATTTCTCTCCAACT
This sequence comes from Argentina anserina, assembly GCF_933775445.1. Lineage (NCBI taxonomy): Eukaryota > Viridiplantae > Streptophyta > Magnoliopsida > Rosales > Rosaceae > Argentina > Argentina anserina. The sequence continues at coordinate 6,857,906 of NC_065873.1, read as the reverse complement.
AACCGATAGAAGTGTGAGGTATCCAAGAGGAGTTGTGGAAGATGTGTTAGTGCAAGTTGACGAGTTGGTCATATCGGCCGATTTCGTTATTCTTGACATGGAAGATGTTTACTAAGATGATCTCCCTATTATCTTTAGTAGAGCTTTTATGGCCACAACGGGGACAAAGATTGATGTGAAATTGGGTTTGCTCACCATGACCATGTATGACACCACAATTTGGTTCAAGATCTTTGATGAATTAAAGAAACCCATGAGGTTGCAAAAAGTTTACTCTATTGAAGTGGAAGACAAGATTGATGACTTGGTGGAGCACACTTTTCATGAGAGTTCAACAAATGATGCATTTGAGTCGGCACTAGCACACTTTGGGTTGGATTTTTGTGAGGATGAAACTTTGGAAGCCGGGGATCACTTTGACACTTATCTTGCTTTGCCTTTGCCCATAAAAGAGGATGGTTACTATTCAAGAGATGAGACTTGTGAGGTGCATGCCACTATCAATTATCTCTCAATGAATGTTAATCCTTCGGTTTTGAGTTCGGCCCCTATTGAATTGAAACCTCTTCCCGCACATTTGAAGTATGTTTATATTGATGATTCTCGCACCTTGCCCCTCATTATCTCTTCAAGCTTGTCACATGAGCAAGAGACTTTACTTCTTGATGTTCTTCGGAGGCATAAGGGTGCTTTTGGATGGAAGATTAGTGACATAAAGCGGTTGAGTCTCACTATTTGCATGCACCATATTTACATGGAAGATGAAGCAAAACCAAGAAGGGAAGCTCAAAGAAGATTGAACCCCAACATGTTAGAGGTGGAGAAGAATGAGATTATTAAGCTCCTTGATAATGGAATCATCTATTCTATCTCCGATTCCAGGGCGCCCGCCTCCTCTTCAGACGTGTCCTCGAATGGGTGTCTCCAATACAAGTGGTGCCTAAGAAAGGAGGAATGACGGTGGTGAAAAATGACAAGGGTGAGATGGTTCCACAAAGAATTGCAAACACATGGAGGGTTTGTGTCGACTACCGCAAGTTGAATGCTGCAACAAGAAATGATCACTTTCCACTCCCTTTCATTGATCAAATGTTGGAAAGGCTTGCGGGACAAGCATTCTATTGTTTCCTTGATGGCTATAGTGGATATAATCAAGTCCCAATTGCCCCCGAAGATCAAGAGAAGACAACTTTCACATTCCCATATGGAACTTTTGCTTACCGAAGAATGCCTTTCGGATTATGTAATGCACCCGCCACCTTCCAACGGTGTGTCATGGCCATTCTTGCCGAGTTGCTTGAGTTTGTAGAAGTCTTCATGGATGACTTTTCTGTGTATGGGAACTCATTTGAAAAATATCTTGATCATCTCTCCCTTGTCCTTAAGAGGTATGAAGAGACGAATCTAGTGCTTAATTGGGAGAAATGTCACCTCATGGTGCAAGAAGGGATTGTTCTTGGCCACAAAATATCATCGAAGGGGATTGAAGTAGATAAAGCAAAGGTTAAAATCATTGAAAAGTTGCCCCCTCCCGTGAATGTAAAAAGTGTAAGAAGCTTTCTTGGGCATGCCGGTTTTTACCGAAGGTTTATAAAAGATTTCTCCAAGATAGTGAAGCCTCTTTGTGATCTATTGGCCAAAGAGACTCAATTTATATTTGATGAAGTATGTTTGAATGCATTTGAGAGGATAAAGGAGTTGCTTACCAATGCTCCTATTATTTGCTCACCGGATTGGACTCTCCCATTTGAAATTATGTGTGATGCAAGTGATTACGCCTTGGGAGCAGTGTTGGGACAACGTAAGGAGAAACTCTTGCATGCCATCTACTATGCAAGCAAAACCTTGAATGATGCCCAAGTAAACTATACTACCACCGAGAAAGAGTTATTGGCGGTGGTATTTGCCTTAGAAAAGTTCCGAAGCTATCTCTTGGGGTCTAAAGTCATTATCCACACGGATCATTCTGCACTCAAGTATTTATTGTCTAAGAGTGATGTCAAGCCAAGACTTTTGAGGTTGATTTTACTTCTTCAAGAGTTTGACATTGAAATTGTCGACAAGCCCGGCAAGGTTAACTTGGTAGCGGATCATCTCTCTCGACTTACTCATCAAAGTGAAGATAATGGGGTGCCTTTGAATGAATCATTTCCCGATGAGAGATTGTTTTCCATTGTTGAGAAGAAGCTACCATGGTTTGCACATTTGGTTAACTTCTTGGCAAGTGGGGGAAATGCTTTCCTAAGACATTTGATTTTCATTCAAGAAGGAGACTCATTAAAGAAGCAAGACACTAGTTTTGGGATGATCCATACTTATTCAAGCAATGCAAGGATTAATTGGTGAGGAGATGCATTCCGGAGGAAGAAATACAAAGTGTCTTATCTTTTTGCCATGATAAGCTTGTGGCGGTCACCATGGAGGAAAGAAAACGGCCCAAAAAGTACTTAATTCTGGGTTTTGGTGGCCGTCATTATTTAAAGATGCACATTCTTATGTGAGCTCTTGTGATCGTTGTCAAATGGTAGGCAATATTTTCTCAAGAGACCAAATGTCTTTGAACTATATGCTTGAAGTGGAGATATTTGATGTATGTGGCATAGACTTTATGGGACCCTTCCCAAGTTCATATGGCTATCTCTATATCCTTGTGGGAGTTGATTATGTAAGCAAATGGGTTGAAGCCGTGGCCACCAAGGCAAATGACCACAAGGTCGTGCTCAAGTTCCTTAAAGAGCACATCTTCACAAGATTTGGCACACCTAGAGCAATAATTAGTGATGGAGGCTCCCATTTTATGAACAAGCCATTTGTGGCCTTATTGAAGAAGTATGGGGTTAAGCACAAATTCTCGACACCATACCACCCCCAAACAAATGGCCAAGTTGAAATATCTAACCGGGAGATAAAGAGCATCCTTGAAAAGGTGGTGTCTACAACTCGAAAAGATTGGGCAATGAAGCTTGATGATGCTCTATGGGCTTACCGTACCGCATTCAAAACACCTATCGGAATGTCTCCATATCGCCTTGTTTATGGAAAGGCTTACCATTTACCGGTTGAGTTGGAGCATAAGGCTTATTGGGCATTGAAGACCCTCAATTTCGACATAGAAAAGTGTGGTGAGGAGCGGAAGTTAGAGCTTTGTGAGCTAGAGGTGCTTCGGATGGATGCCTATGAGAATGCAAATATTTATAAAGAGAAAACTAAGGCATTCCATGACCAAAGGATCAAAACCAAGCACTTGGAGGTTGGGAAACTTGTACTTCTTTTCAACTCCAAATTAAAGTTGTTTCCCGGCAAGCTAAGATCAAGGTGGATTGGGCCATTTAAACTTGTTGAAGTATTTAGTCATGGGGCGGTCACATTGAAGAACTTAAGAGATGGATCTACCTTTAAGGTTAATGGTCATCGAGTAAAGCCTTACCTAGAGGGTGCACCAAAAGATACTTATGCGGAGGTGAAGTACTTCGAGGACCCTCTCACCATTTGAGCAAGCATTATGGACCTTGTTAATGTCCTTAAACTTAAACCCGTCTTGGCGGACTCCAAGGGTTAGCATAATAAGATGGAGCTAAGGGATTGCAAGGCCCAACGAGCTTTGTGGGTTTTCACCATCCACAATTGGCATTATGGAGCTACATGAGATCTTCAAAGAGTTTGCGTTTTCTTATCTTTCACTCTCATTTTTCTAAGCATGATTAGTTGTGTTTGTGTTTCCATGTTAATAATTATGGCAATGAGAGTTTGGATAGTTATTTCATACTTGACCAATGGATAAAACACAAAAGATTTAGCTTTTATTGAAAGGATTATCCAAAGTTTAAGTGTGAGGTGACTACCTTCTCTCTCTTGCTTTATTAGTTAGTTGTTTTGAATGCTAGTTGTGGCCTTACTGATGCATGCTCCCCAAAACATTGATAGGATCTTAATAGCTTCATACCACATTAAGGACTATATGATGTTTTAAGTGTGAGGTGCTTGCTAGGTAATTGTGTTGGTTAGTTTGTATTGACTAGCATGTGGTAAACAATATACATAGTGTATACCTTATATTTGTTTCACTATTGTTCACGGCACATTGAGGACAATGTGTAAATTAAGTGTGAGGTGTAAGGCTAAGTAATTTCATTCCTTATTTTTTTTTATGTTTACTTTATTTAAAAAAATCCATAAAAATTGAGATATTTTGAAAAATACAAAAACAAGTTTGTTTGTGGTTTACTTGCTTGGTGCGAATAACAAAACAATAATCATATTTGGATAGATTGATTTTGAGCATGTTTAGCGGTTAAAAATCAATGCTTTGTTAATAGGAGGATTTGGCATTTTGTGCTCACATATGTTTAGAGTCATATTGCATATGTCATTTTAAATGCATTCATGTGTGAAAGATGAGGACTATATTTGTTGAAACGATCTATGCCTATGTGAGATTTTGAGCCGATGAGAGTGCATAAAATTTTCTAATGCACTAGTTGTTTCATTGTGTGATCAATTCATTGTGCTTGCAATCTAGAACTTACTTTAAATCTTTCGAGACTTTTATCAAGGCATGAGTTGTTATTGGGGAAGACCAAGGCATTAGGTATCCACCAAGGCTAAATAGCTTTTATCCTTTAAAAAAACCATTAGTAAGCCAATTTGAGCCTATGTAGTTTTGTGTTAGCCTTTTATTAGTTTGGTAAGTAATGTGAGTCCTATTATTAGTTTGGTGATTGTAAATGAGTTTGAGATATTTCAAAAGAATAAGTGTGAGGTGGGGTTGATTAGTCTTGTGTGTAGCCAAGAAAAAGAAAATAGTGACTCTAGACATGTTCACAATATCAAAATAATCAATCAAAATCAAATATGGACTAGGGTCACCGAAAATTAGTGCTAGTAAAAAAAATTGTTGCAAAAACAAATCAAAAAAAAAAGTGAGGAGAATAATTTAGTAGTCTAGTTGTACTTGAGTTTGTGGAATCAAGAAGTCACAAAGCACATAGAGTTGTGAAAGTGTATTATGGGATCTCAACAAGAGAATTGCTTACTATGAGGCTTAGAATTTGTAATATATTTCATTTTATTTCTTAAGCTCCCACCTTAAGCCATATACAACCAAAATAAAAGACATTGTGATCCGTGAGAACTCATGTAATGATTATGTGGAGAAAAGATTGAAAAGCAAGCCTATGGAAAGCGTGTCCATTGAATTGTTTTTGAGTGTAAACACTAACCAAAATACACCTGAGTGAAAATGAGTGTATCCATGTGAGTTTGATGGTTTGACAAATGTAGTCCAAGTTAATCGTATATGGATGACTTTAAGATGACACATGGCATACGCATATATATACTTTCTTGAGCATGACCTTCCAAATCCATTTATTAGCCTTGCATTTCGAAAATTTAGTTTCTAATCATGCTCAATTGATTTCATGGTTCTGTAAAAGAAATTGGTTAAATTCAAGATGGAAGCAAGTGACCCATTTAGTTTGGTTGTGTTACTTTAGTTTTTATTTGCTTGAGGACAAACAAAGTCTAAGTGTGAGGTAGTTTGTTAGGTTAATATTAACCTAGTAATGTTTGCCTTATTCTTATTCTTTTTCTTTATATTTTTGTATATTTATTTATTTCTTATTACGTTTCCTACTCATGCTAGGAAAATGTGCAAATGATCGGAAACACGTCAAGAATAGTGGATTTAGCGCACATCATGGATTCGGGTGAAAGTTTCAAGCCAAAAAGAGCAAATGTGGAGATTTCACAAGAAAACAAAAGTTAACGCCGGAAAAATGCCGGTTAAACTCCGGCGATGTGAAGGTGATTGCCGGAAATGGTGGTGGTTAAAGTCAATAAGTCAATGAAGCATATTGGTGAATTATGAATTGTAAATTTTAATTTACAATTTAAATTCAAAATAGAAGAAGACAAATGAAGGAGACAATTTCAAGAACAAGATCCACAATTTGTGCTCCATAAATTGGGGATTTAAATTTAAAAATAGAAGAAGACAAATGAAGGGGACCATTTCAAGAACAAGATCCACAATTTGTGCTTCCACATTTGTCCACCATATCTAGCCATTCATCCCCTTACATCTCCACCATTCATTTGTGACCTTAAGGCCTTTAAATACCCTCATTCTTCCCAAATTCGTGCATTCTCCTTCACCACACTAAAACTCCATCAAAACTTCATATTTTCCATAGTTTTCTTAGGCCTAAGTCATAGATATCAAGTTGTACAAAGAAAAGTGTAAAGTGTCTTGAGTTTTCACCAAAAACTAAAGATCATTTACACCCTTGATCAATCACAAACTTGTTTCATAGATTTGGGTCACTTCACTCTCTTCATCCTCTACTCATACTCTTTCTCAACCCTTGTTTTTTGTTCCTAGATTGTGTGGATAAAGTATGGTGTTCATGGAGTTCTTCTTTTGTTAGAACTCATTAATACCATACTTAGAAGCATTTTCTTTCTTATTACATCTTTGTGGGTAGTAAACCTTTAGAGGTACGATTTGGTATCATTTGTACCAAACCCTTGGTAACCTCTTCTCTCTTTACTCTACTTCTCTTTTGATGTATTTCATTTTCAAGGTATTTAATTTTCAAGGGTTTGTTGTATTTAATGGGTTGTGAGTAGTTGGATTTGAGGCTAGGCTAGCCCTAGCCAAACTCATGTGCTAATAAATTCATTTTACTTTTAATTGATGTTGATGCATGTTGAATCTATGGGCTTCTACACTTAAAATGCTTACTAAATGTGTTGCTAGTTTTGTCACCTAGAAACATGTTTAGGTAATTAATGAATCGGAACTTGAACTTGACAACTTCTTGAATCCGTGAGCATGGGTAGCCTTTAGGTGGTGGCTTAGTATTTCTTACGGGAAATATTAAGTTGCTTGAATTTCTTACCTTGAACTTAATGCTTGTGTCATGAGTGTAATTACTGTAAGAGGGTGTTATGCTTGTGGTACATAACCCACTTGTATTATAAGGTAATATAATTAGGACTAAGGTTTTGTGATTTAATTTGGCTCCAAAAGACTTTGTTAAATTGCATGATTAGTTGGTTTCTTGGTAGCTTTACCAAGGCACTAGGTGGAAGTTTGTCAAACATGTTATGCATTAATCTTGAGTTACATTTGTGCATGAGTAAGGATAGGTGCAATGCCTAAGTCTCTACTCCTCTTTTAATTCTATCTTTACATTTACCTTTCCTTGTTGTTTTTGTACAATAATTAGTTTGCTTAGCTTAATTCTAAAATCAATTAAGTCGATTCACTACCACTTGTTAATACTATCTTCATGATTTTTAGCTTCCAAATGGCTAATGTTGTGAACTTGTAAAAAGTTAGAATGTATGTTTTTCTAGTTTTTCTTGCGGAAATCTAGTTAGAGTTGAGTTTCCCCCAATCCTTTGGATACGATACTCTACACTTTCCCTTACTAAAACTTGGCCTCCTATATTTGGGAGTAGGTAGTTTCACACATAAATACACATAATCATACTTAAGTGATTCAACCAACAATAAGTCATCTACCAAATGCAATTGGCATCCCCTCGCACATGTGAAAATATGATCAACCAAAATAAGGGGCATGATAGCCAAAATGAGCTTCTCTCACACAACAAAAATAATATTGTGTATTGTCTTGTTAAAGTCATACAACTGCGCCATATAATTTTTTTGTTTCTATAAATCTGTATTTTAAGGGTGTTTGACGGAGGATATACATATAATCAGTGACGGATCTATGTGAAGGGCCACATGGGCTGCAGCCCAGACAACTTTACGACATTATAATTATTTGCACGTATATGATAATCGCAAAAGTAGCTCAGTTGGCTCAATGTTTTTTGAAGTTTGGATGATGGGAGAGGACATGGGTTCAAGTCTCCACAGCTCCATTTTTCCCACCCCTATTACATTTTCTTTCCTCTTTTCTTTCTTCCTCTTCTTTTTCTTTTAGTTCTTTTTTTTTTCCTCTAAAATCTCTTTTCTCTTAGTATTTTTACTTTTGTTCCTATTTTATCTCTCAATTTTTTTAAAAAAGTGGGGTTTAATAAGGTCAAATTGAGGTCATTATATTAAAACATCATTTTGATCAAAGAAAAAAAATAACATACACACACCAAATTATATTGACAAAATCAATTGCAAATAAGGAAATAAATTAGCCTAAACTAAAAAAAAAATTTGGATCCACCACTGCAAACAATAGAAATTTTTAATCTTTGTTGTATGATAAAACCAATAATTCTTTTTTTCATTTTTCACCATTAACACAACAAAATTTCATAAATCTTAATTGTATGAAGGGGTCGGACTTATGAGATAAGCCGTGATCTTCACTTGGTTGTGTGAGTTGTGTTGTGTATCGCCATTATTGTAGTAGTTTAAACAAATATAAATGTAAGGATTTATACTATAATATCGGCGCATAAAATGCTCCTATCAATGGACATCTTGTAATGCCAGTCAATAACCGGCATTCAATGTTGAATGTTGAATGCAGATACTTAGTTTGCTATGAGGCAATTAGTCTGAAAAATCTGAGTCATCATTTTCGATCTCCTGTCCATCTTCAAGGCAGATACTGTACTCTCTATGGAAAGGAGGACTCGTACCCTGGAAAAATAATGAAATTTTGAAATGCAGCAGATGAGAGCTGATTACAGATGCAAATGCAATAGCCCCTTTCCAACTACAGTACATCCTACCATGCACATCTATATAATAATATTGCATAAACTAGGTCGTGTTTATAATAAACTGCAAGAACGCTTTTGCTTGTATGCAGTTTACCTTTAAACAGCGAAGAAAGAAAATAAAAATGAAAGCTTACTTTGAAGATTTTTCCCAACTTATCCAATGCTTCTGCGCGAAACTTCAGAATATCTTTAGATGCAGAGGAGTCATTAAGTAGCTGAAAAAGTAACGGAATGGCTTTCAAATCAGTTTCTGCGTGCAGATGCTAATATATTTATCTATATCTGTTGGTCATAAATAGCTTCATATTAATCTAAAGTTACATCTAGGTTTTTTGTATTTGATTGTAAGTTCAATTAGTAGGTACATGTAATGGATGATAAAAGGAAACCCTGGAACTCACTGCTTTGCAGATATATGACGCAGAGGTCTCAATATCAATCACATTAGTGCTCCATGTATTATCTATCCTCCAGTTGTCTAGATGACTAAAAAGGTTTTCACGTAAATCCTCTTCCCTATGAGCTTGAGACATGTTTGGACGATCTAGTCTTCCCGCTGTACGTTCAGACTCTGCAAAATCAGATGAAAAAGAGTTTACAGGGAATTCTTTACATCATAATCTTTGATCAGGCATAAGTTAGTAATGCCAGAGAGCCAACATTTCTCGACAATAATGACGACATCAAGTGACTCAGGAATTGTTAAGAACTGTCAGCAATTTGCAACTGAACTATCCCACTGCGAGTTCTTCATGACTGGAGCATGACTCCTAGATATTCTTCCTGTTGTTTTCTGTCCAGTCTCCACTATGACAGATGAGTTCAAAAACTCAAAATCCCCTAAAATTTAAAGCAACTAAGAAAAAATAGCATACAACACAAGCTATCTAAAGTTTGATAGAAACTCTGCCACATAAAATAGTCATTTTTGTGACCGTAAAACTGTTCTACTCTATTCTACTTCAAACCAGATCAATGATAAATACTAGGGATAGAAGGAAGCAACTGTTATCGCAACTTTTTATACCTCAAACTGAGGTGGCATTTCATTTTCTGATATTCCACTCCACTCTTTACAACAAGAGGTTATCATTTTTCCTCACCTTAATTGCAGCCTATTTTTCCATTGTCATCTGGCCCAAATAAAGTTACTATGATGTGTTATTGGTAGAGAAAGAACATCTCATATTAGAATTTTACCTCTAGCTGCATGTATTTGGGACCTCAACTCGAATCCTTTGGGACCTTTAACTTTGATCCACCTTGCTCTTTCGACTTCCTCCTTTCCCTTCAGTTCTTTTGCAGCTTTAGCTATGTATACAATACCAATTGTATATAGAAGACACTCTCCAAAAGCTGATGAGAGAAATGAGTCAAATCACTGTGCGACAATGATTTCACAACAAAAAAAAATGCAAACTATAGATGCATCCAGTTGTTGTATAGAAGAAACAAAGAAACAGGAAAAGGTTGACCAGCTGTTGATAGGCGTCGAGCTTCTGAATCAATTGCTTTTTCAAACTCATCCATATGACCGTCAACATATGGTTGAATGCGATCTATCATAATCTCTGTTAGCTTTTCATGCCTTTCCTTCAACAATGCCTACACAAAAGTAAAAATAAAGACAATGGTGGATGAAGTTTATTAGGAGTGCGAAAAATCAGACATTTTGATAGGATACAGTGATACACTAGTCGAAAACTACATACCTGTGTCGTCTCCCAAGCCCTCTTCTTACGGACTTCAGGATCTTCTGTCTCTTCTTCCATTTCAAGAAAAAATGAGAAAGTTGTCAAAGCAAGTTCGCCAATGTAATCTTTAAAGCATTCATTCCCATAAACCATCCCGTACACAGAGTGACTGTGTAACCAGTAGTCCCTGTAAAAGAGACAGGAGTCACAGGACTTATAAAAGTCTATAGGTTGCATACACTGACTTACAAAAAAATATTAAATCCCCGTTGCAATAATTCTCTAGATAAATTATAGTTCATTGCCCAACTTTGTACAAACTTACTGTGGTATGCATAGCTTTCCATGCTTGTTATACCATCCACGCTTCTCAGGATCCATTAAGACCTGAAAAGCTTCAGCAAGTGCCTATATGCATAAAATAACCAGGAGAGTAAGCCCCAATAGTTACTGAGAAGATCACATCATGAACAAAAAAAAGAAAGCAACAACCGACGTGAACCTTAATTAATGCAAGTGCCACGACAATGACTAGATTCTAAACATTTTTATTTTCTTTTAATGGCTGTTAAAACTATAAAGCATGATCAACCAAGAAATCACATAGAGGGAATGTGCACCCTCATAGGCATAACAATGAAGAAGACATAACAAAGACTAATTAAGGATAACCACAAATGACTGGAGACAGCACATGTGTTCACTCCACATTCAGCTAGATGTGTAAATGATGACAAAGATCAACCAAGAGAGATACTGTACAGAAGGCTGGAAATTGACTCATTCCTTACCAAGGAACAAAAATAAATTTCTTAACATAGATACTTGTTCAAGAATTGGTACGCACTCGAATCACTGAGATATAAGAGTTCTGACTTCTGACAAGTGTCTCGTTTTCATTATTAAGGTTTCAGAAAAGATCTTGAAGAAATGATGTCTTGAGGCTAGCATCACAAGTTCTAAATATCTCCAAGTTATAGTTGGAAAAATAGTTTAGGAAACCAAGCAAAGGTGAAATGCCAAAGCACCAGAGTGCATGCTCACGCAAAGTTGGGTGCCCCTAGAGCAAAGTCTGGGGTAAAGATGCAGTGGTATTAAATCCCACTTCTCTCAGTTCTGTGGAATATTCCTGATTTATTTCAGGCTTCTCATTCATTTCAGTGCATCCCAACAGTGTCAACCTTGAAAGACTTTAGGGCTTCCCTCAAATTTCAGATGAACCTTCTTGTACATCTATCTTATAATCACTATCACCAATTTCTATTGGCAGGAACAGATGAAGAATTGTTCCGTAACAAGAAAAAAAAATCTAGATCAAAAGGTAGAGATAGATTGAGACTGACTGTACGTGGTAGACTACTTTGAAGCCTGAAATAAAATCAGGAATATTCCACCTATTTGCAGTCTTATCTAAGAGAACTAGTAGGGAGCTCAAAAGAGCAACCTAACTATCATATTTAATTTCAGAATTCAAACTATAAATATCGCTTTGAAGCATGTGATTAAGTTATTCTATTTATAATAGTATGTCTTTAGAACTGGTTTTGGTCAGTACGTACATCAACTTAACATAAGCTATTTAGCATGAACACCGACACAGCGCGATACCGTAACACGGTAAATTTAAAAAATTTAGATTCCACACAGCGTCGACACGTCAATTTATATATAATTTAATATATATATATATATATATATTAATGCATAAAAGAAATATATAACACATGAAATAATATCAAATTAAAGATTCAAGGTCATTCCATTACATAACAATTCAAAAAAAATCTAAGGAAAAGAATATGGAAAATAATATGGCTGAAACAAAACTTGGGTTATTTTTGACTCTCTGTTTTGTTTTTGTGTTTCTGTTTTTTATTTTAATATAAAATGATGACGTGGCGTGTCAGTCAAAATGTCGAAAACGTCAATATTACCGACACGCCGACGCCTTAGAAGTGTCGGTGCTACATAGAACATAAGTAGGCACCCCATTGTTGAGTTTATCCTTAATTAACATATGGACAAACTGTCTTTCAGAAAGTACCAATTTATATTTCCATGATATCAATATATTTTATGAAATATTCTTTTTCAGTAAATCCTTACGTTTGAGTGTTGATATGTCTGTTTGCAGTCGATCTTTTAGACCTTTCTTATCGCGCAAACAATCAATTTTATCAATTCTACTTAGTACAACCACACAGAAACAGATCCCTATATTGGCTATATAGGGAAGTGGTATATGAAGGATTTAGAAACATATCAGATATAATTATAAATGAGATGGTCTCGACAGAGAGAGCGAGGGGAAGGTGAGAGTAGACATAATTAGCTTACTATAAAATCTTCGGCAGCCTTTGGATCTCCAGGATTTTGATCTGGGTGAGCTTCTGCTGCCTAGTAAGAGATAGATATGAAAACCTTTCAGTAATTGCATGGGTGCATCATTGTCAAAGCAATTCGGCTAAATGAAATTTCACAACTTTCTAATGGCAAGAAAATAAAGAGGGGCATAATTACAACAGAGCACAATCTGCTCAAGACTCGATTGAAGCAAGTTTCTATGGAAATTTCTTCCGAAATAAACAATAAGATTGTGAAGAAAAAATTACGAGAGCGAAGCTTTCATTACCTTTTGATAATAAGCCTTTTTTATCTCAATATTAGAGGCTTCAACATCGATACCCAATATATCATAAAATGCACTATCCCTCACCATATTTCTCAGATGATCACAACGTAATCAAACACACAAAAACCCCAAATTAATTCGTCTTCGAACAACCTCTACACATTCAGGGTTTCGTTCTTCTTTTCTGTACAGACTACAACACTGAATCTAGCAACTTACTTCTGGTAGTGAAATTTAGAAAACCAAGAATAGTTTGAGAGGGAGGCAAGAAAAATGGAAAGTGAATGTCGTGTGTGTAAGAAATTACCAATTTTATAGCAGAATTGAGATCCGTAATTGCCGATTGAAAACTAGCTCCTTCCCGCCACTTGTAGTATTGCCGCATGCATGCCCCTGCGGCTGCCAATTTAATAAGAAAATCCACATCTCCAAACCTTTGTTACGTTATTTACATTGTATCATTAAGCTTGAATTCGATCAAGTAGCCCATTTAGATCGAGCGTATGGGAGAGTCGTACGTTGATCAAAATCGGCCTTATGATTAAGACTCATTATAAAGAAAAATGTTTTTGCGAGTGTTTGGAAAGACTCTCTTTCCAGTAGATGTGAAAACCCTTATGATCAAAATCGGCCGTTTTCAATCCATAATCCTACAGATCGAGGTCCTCTATCTATCCATGGCATGACATTAAGTTGCAGATGGTGGATACTTGGCTCGGTCTATGGCCTCTTTTTCTTCTTCTAGCTAGCTTCAATGGCCGCTTCTAGTGGCCAGGTGGGACGACAAGGTGGTGGCAGATCTGCATTTGGAGAATTTTAGATGGTGAATTTTGCATCCAAATGTATTTAGAGTTTTGGGTTTTGGGTGACATTCGCATTCAACTCTAAAATCAATCTAGAAGGTTCACAATAAACCTCCCTATATATACATTGTTTGCTAATTAGCTTGTGTTGTGCAGAAGAGCTTCAAATGTTCTTGCATTTGAAACCCTATCAGGGGAGTAGCAGCTAGACAGTTGAAGTTGTTCGCAAAATAAATGGCAGGCGAATGCAGCGGCTCGTAAAGTTAACTAGCGTGGATCAGTGACCAAGAAAATTTTGAACTTGCTCTTGAAGATCGAGTTTCCTGGCCAGTGATCGATAACCTAATGCGAAGAGTCTTCATTAATATCCATGGTAATCAACTCTCTTCCAGTTTTAAGAGTATGAATGTGATATTAGAATTTAGAAGTCGGGCATGGATATGGAAGTGTACTGTTTTTTTTATTGTTTATATATCCTGAGTTGTCAACTGATTCTGTGATTTGAAAAGAGGTAAACTCTAGTAGTACATCCTGCTTGGTATTAGTTCTGTTCTGATCGAGTTTCAGGTAGCGATAATCAAAGCACTCAATAACTGGCTTGTTCTTTTCCCTGCTAGGATGAAATCTAAATTTTAGTGCTCTGGACTTTATACTTTCCCATCAACCAAGCTAAGGAAATCAGGGAGGCTTTCATTTTCTTTTCCTAACAGATAATGTGATCATCTAGAAAATGAAGTACATTTAATTAAAAAAGCATATTCTGACCCTTGTAGAGACACCTAGATAGATAGATAATGTCTTATAGACTTGTAGTGCAGAATCTCTCTAGAAGTGTATTCTAGTTGCATTTGTATGATTGTAACTCCTGATTGATGCGTTTCTCCTTTTTTTAAGAGAAACACAACCTGATTGAAGCATTTCTGAATAACTAAACTATGTAGAATTATTACTTCTGAGAAATTCGATCTGCAACTGCAAGTGCACACCCACGCACTCATCTGCATAATACCTAGCAAGTGGTTACATGCGCATGTCCTTTTATTCCTTCCTTAATTACTGCTACTTCAATGTCAGCTTAGCTTTCTCACTATGCATACATGTATCCTATATCGAAAAAACTATTTACTTTGCTGATCTCACTGATCGATCGAAACATAAGAAACCAATGAATATGTTTTTCTTAATTTTTAGTAGGCAAGTGCGTCCACGGACATTTTTGCTACTTCTTTATATTGAAAGCAAGCGTGAACCATATTACGTACATAAGAAATTATCTTTTTTTAATCCATAAAAACTGCTAACCTTTCGACATTTTATAGCTAATCCATCTGTTTCTTTCATTTTGGACATAATGAGCAGATAGCCTGGATTTAATTCTCACAAGTTATATATTCAATCTAGTAAGTATAGAGTATAAACTACAAAGTGATGAGGGCCAGAATTTCATAATGTTCGAATAAGAAACCCTGGAATGCACAATTCAGAGAAAAATTATTATATGTACTCAGTACATAATTTATGTGGTGTACTCATTTAATGTTATTTATCTATTTTTTACTGTGTTTGTTTTTTTATTAATTATTCATATTTAAATATATTTTTTTTCACCGCATACATGTTTACCACACCATAGAGTAATATGATTGGTTTAGTACACCACATGACAGTGCCACATGGTGTTCCGGGTACACATAATAAATTACTCATAACATCGAGTTCACACTTGTTAAAATGAAATTTTCAGCCTTTTTTAATCCTCCTAATCAATCTATTTGATTGGTTTGTAAGATGCATTTCATTTATTAATTGATCAAGAACCATGTTATGATAACAATAATTAATAAGCTGAGAATACCATCGAACATTAAAATAAATCTGTAACTATCACCAAAGTCTTGCATTACAGCCTATCTAACATCATCAAACCTAATTCCTTAATCAAATCAATCTTCCTTTATAAAAATCACTAATCTGCCACTAAACAAAACCATAGAATTGGAATACCTTTTGATCCTTTTTCCTCAGTGCATGTGAGCCATTCAAGATGATCATGGCTGGCCACAAGTTCTCACCACCCCTTAACTTATGCCTTTAAGTACAATATCACTTTGCCAATATGCAATCAAATCCAAAACAAAAGAAAGATTGGCAGGTGATTGCATCATCCTTGTTCCTTGTTTTAGATGATGGGTCGATTATAACACAATACAATTCGTACCATGCACTACTAGCCTTTATTTCTTTTAGATTTCTCCATACCTAAATTCGCCGACTATTTGGGGGTTCTTAAACCCCAAAAACAATTCACCGAAATTTCTTTCTGGTGGGTGATTGCATCATCTTTGTTCCCTCGTTGTTTTCTTCACCTGTAAACTTGCCCTTTTACTTGATTAAGTAACTAGAAATGCAGACAGGCTTGCTACTCATTTACACGGGTTTTCAACCGTGGTCATGTTTTGAATGGGCGTATCTCCTGTCCGGAGTCCTTGTAAGACGACGCTTGTTAGCTCGTTAAGAAATAATATTATTTCCATTCAAAAGAAAATGAAATATTATCTTATTTAGAAAAGAAAAGGAAATAGGCTTCAGCATTTGGAACGGTTAATTGCCATTTAGGAAGCCAAGCCACCAGAGCATTTTCACAGAGAGAGGCGTAACCAATAAGAGAGGAGAAATCGTTCGAGGTGGTAAAGTGACTAGTACTTGGGGAGAAGTATCTTCTTTTTGTTATTTTCCTTTGAAAGAGTTGCCGAGTCGAGCGATATCGAGGTGTGGGTATTTTACTGTAGGAACATTTAGGTGACAAAAGGACTAGATGGAGAATTTCATGATGCCGGGTCGAGCGATATCAAGCTGTAGGTATTTTACGGTAGGAACATTTAGGTGACAAGGGGACTAGTGATGGAGAATTTCCTTGAGAGATATTGGATGATCGAGGAGATGGGAATCTTTCTTTTGAGGACCATTTTGTTGAGGACTAGTTAAGGACAAAGAGATTCACCCACTTTTCGATCTTATATTTAGATTTCGACCGTTTAGTTTGTAGATATATATGAGTATATTATCCTTGTAAATTTTTGCTCAAATTGAAAATCGCTAAGATATTCATAAATGTGATTTATTCATTAGGATCTTGAACGGTTCATGTTTGACAATTTTAGTCCGTTCACTAATTTGATCTACTTTGATACCTTGTTCATTACCAAATTAGCTAAAAATTTATACACATAATCTACGGTTGTGATGAAAAAATATAATCAAAAATACGTCTAATTAATAATTAAGTCTTTGATCATCAACTAATCCTCAATAAGATGGTCATCATTAGAAAAGCTATGTCGGAGATATACAAAATGTCAAAATGGGTGAAGATATATCCCCTCAATGGGACTAGTGCTGGAGAATCTCCTCGAGAGATATTGGATGATTGAGGAGATATACAAATGTCTCAAACAAATTTGTAGCAATCTCATTAATTTTCTAACTTTCGACCACCCTAAATTAAGTCAATCTAATATAAATAAAACACTGCAAAATTTTCATCATAGGATAGTTTCAATAACTAGAACGAAGAAATTTTATTATACTTACATATTATACAACATAATTAGAATCACAAAACATAATTTGGGACTATAGTTTAGTTCTAAAGAGGTTGTAGTCAATTCGTTTCAGATGAATGAATAGAGATAGGTTTTAGGATTTAAGGTTCAATAATATAACAGCGGGTTGTGAACTATAATATATATAAATGATAATTTAAGTAGATACGTGTCATTAATCAATTGGTCTTCTTCTTGGTATTCACCAAGGTTGGGCTGATATTGACATTGAAAACGACTCTACCGTTCTTGTAGCGGCTCTTAAGAGTGAGGAGGTGAATCTTTCGGAGGTAAGCTGGGTTGTGAGTGATTGTAAACGTTATCTCTCGGCGTTTCAATTAGTCAAAATCCGACATATTTTCCTTGAAGCAAATGGTGTTGCACATCGTTTTACACATCTTGCTAGTAGTAGTTCTATTGATGAGATTTGATTAGATGAGACTCTTGACATTATTCAGGATGATCTTTATGAGGATCATAGTGTTGTTTCTGTAGCGCGGGATTTAGGTGTTATGTCCCCTCGACGCAAAAATTTGATATTATTATAATAAATAAAACTGGACGTGAGGATGAGTCTCGCAACTAAGCTAGGTTTCAAACCCCTTTAAAAAAATCAACTAACCTCAAAGAGCAATAAAGTTATTTCCTACTGAAAAATATATTAGAATTTCATATTTATGATTTCAAACCAAAAATTCTTTTAATCAAAAAAAATAGTACGAAAATTCTGGACATATACTTTTACCAGCTTAACCACGTCCGCATTTGGTGGTTAAATGCACTATAGTCATTAGAAAGTTATAATTCGTAACAAGAGACGTGTTACTGTGCTAGTGCGCTATGCTACTATTGTTGTGTTTGTAATAATGACCGTCTTGTCTTATTTTGATTGACAAAGCAAACAAATATATAATGTAAAGTGAGTAAATTGCTTACGGAACTATGATTAATATTTCGACTTGCGACTAAACATGACAACCTGTGTCCCCTTGTATATTGTGGCAGAAGAATGTGACATACAAAGACAAAACTGAGTGTCCCAGCTTTTTCATTGATAATAGTCATAATATTATTTTTCTAAAAGGCTTTTACTCATAATCGTGTATTTCTTAGATTTGTTTTTGTTTTTTTAGAAGAGCTAGTTAATAGATATAACCGCAATTTTTTTTTCACGATGATCATTGGATTGTTCTTGTACTGTCTATTGATTGATACAAATTGCTTACCCGTTTCGTTTAAAGAAATATGCTAGTTGATAAATAGTATCTGATTTGTTGCTAAGAGCAAAAATGAGAAGTTGAATAGCCAAGACGACGGAACTAGCTTATAAGCATATTGGTTTCCCTAGGATAACATGGCGTAAACAAGAATAAAACCGATTACTTAACGCATTTGCAATTTGTATCTTATAACCATTATTATCTTTACTCAATCTAGTAATTATAAGAATTCCAAGCAAAATTAAATAACATAATTCCATGTAGAGAAGGTAGATCATTTCGAATCACCGATTTTGGTCAAAAAACTAAAATACAACTCATAAATAAAACGCTCATTATCAGGCCTTACCGTGGTATCATTTTTGTGTTTGTTCACAAAACTTTTAACATACGGGTTCTCATTTCTCAATGTTTTCTTCATTGCAATCCTAAAATATGCCTTGCATCTAATGAGACTCTTGACCATGAAAATGAGATCCTCTGTACGACAAATTAAGTTGGTGCTTTCTGGAAACCCATTTGCCAATTGACATGTTCCTTTGGCATTTTCTTCACTCAAAAAGTGCTCTCCTCATTTGTCTTTACGAATTGTGATGTTCTCTCTCAAAAAAAAAAATTCGTTACTGCTATTTTTTTTTAAGTTTCTCAGCAAATATATTACTGCCTACCCAACTACATCATAGGGATATAAGGGAGAAGGTTGTGAAGGTGGCCTCGTTTCCATACGTGTAATGCTTCTACTGTAGTCCGATTTCAAGCATTCCGTCCTCTCCGAGGCAAAACTATAATGGTCCATTTATTTGAATAATTTGAGTTGGGGTGCTTTCTCCCGACCCCTTTCAAAAACATTACGATAAAATTGAAGGATCAAAAATCAAAATTGCTGATTAAAGCTATTTTAAATGTTTAGTTACAAATGTTTAGTCACTACAAGAAATTTTAAAAGAATGTATCTTTAGCTTTGGTAGTATGCAATTATGAAAATGGCAAACACTAATAAAAGCAGCATCTAATTAAGCACACGCTCACTGCCTGTCTGATTATCATTAATTTTCGATACCAGTGTAGATTAGCAGGTAGATTAGATCTCACTTTTAGTAATTAACTCGACTTGATCATGCACATGTGTGACATTGTTCCCTGCACGTGGGAGTCTTGTTCTATCACAACATCATTATTCAGCACTCTCTGGATCTTTCCTTCTTCCTACTTTTTATCTTTACTTGTTAGTAACTTTCTATAATTTTTTTAATTTATAGTAACTTTCTATCACTTTTAATTTTTGACTAACTTTAATTAGTAGATTTTACTTACTTTCAACCTTTTTTTTCAAATTCAATTATTAGCGTTTACAATTATTCTCATTTAATAAAAAATATAAGATGATGATGGTAGGTAATCCATTGTAGCAAAGCAATGAAAAGGAAAACACTGATTGATTTCTAGGGGAAAAGGTCACAATCTCAATGGGTTGGTGATATGTCTCCTAAAAAATAAAAGCAAAATCTCAAGTCTAAAACCATTAATACTAGGCTAAAGAGACAAAATCATGAGAAATTATTATATATTGTTCAACTTCATGTTGTATGGATGTGAAGCTTTTTGGTCGAAATTTACCTGTGTCGTAAGTGTTTTGTTTCATTTTTGAAGAAAAGAAAAGAAAACTACAATAAGATCATAATTCTGCCAATTTAGATCTTCGGATTAGGGAGGAAGTAACTCACGTCTACTAAAGTGCTTGATAGAATATTTGATTCTTAAGAGATAAGAAAAAAATTTGACACAAATTTTTACTTTTAGTATGTGGTTGTCAAACAAGTATATATGCAGATTTACCTGAAATGTTTAAATAACTTTTCATCTAGTTTGTTTTTATACTAAAAGAAGACTTCCCAATTTGTTTATGAATTATAGAACATTAAAACATGATGCGTACCACTTTTTACCACCAGATTTGCATCATTTCATGTCTTGCGCCTTCTCATAAACCAGTTTTAAGTAATTGACCACAATGAAATTATTGAAATATGAAGATACTTTATACTATACTCGTATAAAGTACAGTATGATATGGTATAAATTATAGTACTGGTATAGTACAGAGAATATTGATATAGTACGGACTGACTGACATTCAAAGCCTAGAGATGTTTGGTGTTCATTAAACAATTTGATGATTCACACATTATTGCAAGTGTGGAAGTCCCATGATTAGATCTGGTACCTCATGCTCTGACTTCTCCTTCAGTTGCTGACTGAGTACTTGTATACTTGCTAGCTTACCTATGAGACTCATCCTGATTCTAGGTTCTTACTCTGCCTTCATATATATTCATTTTACTATAAGAATCAGTAATTTCTACTTGTAGTATCTATGTGCCTCTGTGGTCCAAAAGCTGCAATGAATTGCATAGCAAAAGTGGTCTTTCCCAATGACATTGAATTTTCCAGCCTCATAAGGCACAATAATGCAAGGGTAAGGTGCATCTTCTAAGCAAGAAAATAGTTGGCCATGAAAGCTCCATATAACCAGTTCTGATTCTGATTTGAGTTACAATTATACCAGCAAAAGAGGAAGAGAGGTGGAACTGATCAATGGTTAGGTGATCCAGGGAGAGCAATCACCATCTCATGCCTAAACTTGTGAAAAGTTTCATCTCAATGATGATGATGATGTATTCTCAAGAACCAACCTTCTTAGTATCCTTAAAACCAAAACCTTCTGAATTTTAGTTTGGTTGAAGATGATTTTATAAGCTTAAAGTGACGTAATTCTAAGCAAAATACCCGTGAGCAAAACTTGATGAGCTGAATCATTGATCCATAAAAATGAGTAGTCTTTATCAAGCAGTGGAGCTTCTGATACAACTTTTCAACTCTAGGAGATAAACCAGAGGAAAAATATGTATATCCAAAAAAAAAATACAACAGACTCTAGCATATATACATTGTACACATGTTTAATTGTAAAATGGCATGAATTGAATCCCATGACTTGCAATTTGTCAAACATGTTACACAAGCTAAATGATGGGAGTTTGAGTCAAACAGAAAGCAGACATGTTGTTAGATTTTACTTGATAGAAGATTCAATCATTCAACACAAGCTGAAGAAAGAGAAGTTGAAGCGAACAACTTAGTCCATATTAATATAGCCCCCATATTTTACAAACCAAGAACACAATAGTGACAACACCACGCTCATTGTTTTTTGCACATTAAATTATTCATTAACACCATCTAATTAATAGTGAGATTCCTCCCACCCCTTAGACTAATTTAGTTGAAATCGAAGTACACCTCTCTATGTCCCTTTTCTTTAACCCAGAATCAAAAGAATGAATCCTCTGGAGATCAGTACTGAAACATCTCTGCAGAAGCCATGATGGGCTGGTTCAGATATGAAAGATTCAAAGGGTTGAAGAAGCAATCAGCACTAGGCTCAGTGAAGTTGTTGTTGTTGCTGTTGTGGCTTGAATCCTCAACACAACCACCACCATGGTTTGCATTCAAGAAAGTGATGATCTCATTCAGAGATTGCAGCCTGTTGTTGAGCTCAGCCGCTTGGGCCCTGAGCACAGAGTTGTCTGCCTCAATGTTCATGTAATGCTGGCTTGTGATGTTGAGGCTGCTGATGATCTGGTGGTTCTCCTTCTTCAGCTGCGCCATCTGCGCCGTGAGATCATCCAAGTGCTTCTGTTTCCTCATCCTAGACCTTCTTGCGGACTCCCGATTCGACAGCATTCTCTTCCTCTTCCTCTGAACCATCAGAACCTGCAAGTTTTCTTCAGAGCCAGAGTTTTGAAGCATGGAGGAAACAGACGAAGTTCCACTGGAAGAAGCCATTGTAAACCCAGAAACTTTTCTTTTGCAGATTTCGAGAGTAACGAAGTATAACTCAGAGAGAGATGATTCGGCAAAAACAGGACCAAGATGCAGAATAAACTTAAATATTTCAGAGAAAATAGTAGATAATAGCTATAATATAGATTGTTGGGGCCTTATTATCAAAATTGGGAGCTGAAATTATGAAACATAGTAAAGCCAGTAGAGGAAGACAACTGAGAACGACTGAACTAAATGGGTCCTGCGCCTAGATGTAGAATTTATCATACACTCGGATAGGAGGAGTTCACTCAGAGTTGGAGACATGAATCTCAAACATCAAGAACAAGAGGTTAAGCATCAAGATATATTTCTTGATAACCCAAGACAAAACCAAACCCTGGGTGTTAGAGAAAACTCAAAAACCCCAAACCAGCATAACAAAGACTAGACCTTGCTGAGATTTGAGGTCAAGAAAACCCAAGAACAGCAGGGTTTCAAGATGGGTTTGAGGAGGTTGCAGCAAGAAAGTAAGAAATAAGAAAAGAAGACAAGATCTCAAGCAGAAACAAGAGCTTGGGAGCTGCAGGTCAAAACTGGAGACTTGAGGGAGAGAAAGCAAAGGGAGAGGGGGGGCTATGAGGGGATTTGAGAGGGGAATTTATAGAGGTGAAAGAGAGGAAATAGTGAGCATAAACAGAAAATAATAATTTTTGGGGGAAAATGAGAGAGAGAGAGAGAGAGAGATGGAAAAAAAGGAGTTTGGAATCAAATAGGAATAGAATAGTGAGGGGACATGTGAGGTGAGGAAAGAGAGGACCTTCTTGGCTTCTTCACTCCACACCGTCCAGATCCAGTTGGGAACCAACAATCTCATGTTGTTTATTTGTTTTTCAGTGTGTGATGGTGTAGAAGAAGCTACCATGGGAACCAATAATCTTGGGTTAAAACTTGAAAAACAGTTGTTTTTACCTAAGGAGTGAGTTTTACCACACATCATTGACATCACTAGTCACTCGTGGGGTCAAAAAGTATTTATCGTAGGTCATAATGATCATAGATGAAAAGATCTTGGGTGAAAAATCCTCGCACGTCATTGATTTTCAACTGAAATTTATCTTTATTATAATTTCTATTATAAAGTTGTTAATTCAGTTGTAAGTAGTGTGATGACAATGAGGGCTTTGTCTTGCTATTAGTTAAAAAATTGTACAATACAAAGCGTACAAATGTATGCGAGATTTTTAATCCATCGTAACCGTATTTTTTTTAGTTTGATCGATGACAATAAAAAATGACAATCGTGGCTCGCGTCTAAATTTCTTTAATAGCAATTGATTTTCATTTTGAGTATAGTCGCGAACTACATTTGCCAAGAACAATTATAAGGCGAGATTGGTGCATTCACAATATTTGTTTGATGTTTTGACTTTAGAATTTAGAGGTGGAAGGTTATAAGCACTAAATGTTGGACAAACATACAAGAAAAATGTGTAATTGGGCATCATGCCAATGATATTTCATTTTTTATTATTCTTAGTTTTGTAAATCAATGATATTGTATTGGAGTGACCTATATAAGTAACACTTTTGAAACTTAATGATTGCTATTAATATGATGAATAGCTTATTTCCCATAGAGATGAATGTTTAAGCTTAACAACACTTCTCCATTTCAGGCTCGGGGTTTGCTGCTCTACTTTTGATTTCTAGAACTTCATGCCTTATTGCTTGAATAAATAACTTGGACCAAAACAAAAACAATTCGGTCATAAACAAATTCTATTATTTGACCATACTATTGGGATTACCCAGGAATAGCTACATTGATAGGATGTATTTGCTCTTTTTCTATTTTCCACCACAAAGTTTAGCCGCCAGACTTTGTAACAATGTAGCACACACGTTGTTCATGTTAACCAACGTGCTTAAGGAAACCCCGAAGGTTAAGTGCATAGTGAGCTCCAGAGACATTGCTCTTTGCTTTGTGGGGTACGAAAGATTGACCCTTCAGGCAAAATGAGCACTGAAATTAGACGACTCGGTCTTTTTTATCTGATCAACCGGTAACTTCTTTCAATAAAAAATGTCATACAACGAGTTTGGGATAGTAACCCCACAACATGGAGGAATAGTCCACTAGATTTCTTAGATTTCAAAAGAAATCTGATAAGACGCTTGACAACAACGAGAGACATAGACGTACACAAGAACAAAACAATGACACAAACATAACAGGACTAAAATTAGCATTAATGTACCTTGAATTCGCGCGGGTCAATCTATGAAGCAGTAGGCGAAATCAAGAATTCTTTTGCGCCTAAACCTCTGATAATTAAAACCGGTGAAACGAAAAAACAAACATTAAATTGGTATGTGTGTGTTTGGTGCCCAGCAAAATATTGACGTGCTTTTAGTGATTAGTCTCCTTCTCAGACCGGAATTTGCAACTTGCATTAGCTTAGTTTCTTCATTGTGAAGCAAAAGGATTAATTGGTGGCTTGTGGGCACCAAAATCTGAAAGTGACTTAAAGCACACTGTTTGGCCAGTTTGTATGTAATGCATTTTGTACCAACGACCCCATCCAGGTCAAACTTGTCTAAGCAGACCTTACATTAGATTAGAAAGTATGATTTTGATTAACATCATATCTCCAGTTTGATCACAAAGTTAAGATCTTTTGAAGTTCTTGGTCTAGCAGTCCGGGACTGTATGATGTCGTGTGCCCTACAGTTGGGTGAAGTGATCGAAGGTGGTCAGGTGGGGGATGCAAGACCTAAAGTTTGAATGTTTGATGTGTCTCATAAAGATGTTCAAGATCTCCATGATCTTCATCTTTGTTTCTGATCTACATGCAACATTGCAACTTCTAAATTTAGTATGCATGCTTTGTTGTCCTGCTCTGTTTGGAGGAATGTAGACGAGGCTATCTTCTATGACCGTGTAATTGTGTAAACCTAATGTTGTGAATCTGCAATTCGTTACCAAATTATGAACTTAGTATTTCCTAGTTTAACTATCAGCACTCAATCCCTGATCGATAAAATAAAAAAAAGGACATGTTTCGGCTTGTCTTTGTTTTTTGTTATGTTTGTGTTGTTGTTTTTCTTTATAATTATAAGGTAAAAATGTCAATTTGTACCCCAAAGTCCTAAATTTAGCTATAATTGCTAGTTTGCATCCCGAACTTGTAATTAAGTCAATTTACTTCCTAAACTTGATAAAAATTACCGATTTGCATCATCTTCGTTAAATTTAATGTTTTACATCTAATTTAAAGTCATATACCGTGTATGTTTGGAGTAGTATTGTCATTATATATTTATTAATTTTTAATAATAAAATAAATGAATAAAATTACTTAAGACTGTTGCACAATTGAAACACACATGATCACCTACATGCAAGCACTCATTCACAATCTACAGAAGTGTAGACCTAGTGATTATAAATTGGGCAAAATTGCTAAAATACACTAGGAACTTGGCTCAAATTGTTAATTTACACCCCGAATTTGTAAATGCGAAAATTTGTCTCCTCAACTTAGTAAAAATTGCCGATATCCCCCTCACCATTAAATTTAATGTTTTTCATCTAATTTCTAGTCACATGCTTTTCAAATGATGGACATTTTTGTCATTTAATATTCATTTCAATTTTTAATAATAAAAATGTACAAAGAATTTAATCTCTGTACAATTATATTTGTTCACACATTCACTTCATGATATTTTTTCTTTCTGGATAAATTTGTTTTTGCAAAATAACGGTATAAAATTATGACCATAAGCAAAGAACTATACCAAATTATGTCTATAGTCTCTAGCAATCGTCAAGTCTACTTCTAAGGTTTTGCCATTTCATGGCTTTGCGTTTTGCCTTGTGTCCTTCATTTAATTTGCTGATAATGAATTTTTAGTGTACTAGTGGGAAAAAAATATCAAGAAAAAAAGAAGGGAGTTTTTATTCATACTTCCCAAAATGACATTTGGACGTCCATTTTTTTCCTAGATAGTTCTGACTTAGTCAATGCATATGAAATTTTCAAAAAACATATAACAATAAAAATACAAGAAGGAAATAATTCTTTACTTATCTATTATAAAACAAATGTAGATAATTATCTTTTATATTTATTGCTAGACAATTCCAAAAGGGATATCAAATTGCATTAAATGATTTAATTGATTACCTTATTTTTTATAAACATTATTAGTAAAAAATAATGTAGTTGATAAACATCAAATTAAATGTGAACAATTTAATTTATAAACTATATAACTATCTGGATTTTCTCATAAACTTCGATTTGAGCAAAAAAAACAAAACTCGTTCATTAGAGGTTAGAATATTTCATATACGTTGATGTTACTATCAATGAATGAAAAATATAGTTTACTAATTTATTATGAATTTAGAAAACGAGTGGAAGAGTGATCGAATTAATTAGAGAAGATATTTTGTATGATTATTATGCATTTTTCGAGTTGTATATTATAAATGAATTTGAAATAGAGTATGAAAGAAATTAATAGATAGTAGTATGATTTGATATATCAAATTAGATAATGGGCATTTTAGAAACACTTTGGAGGTCTAAATAGTATTATAGGTATCTATAAAAGCAAAATAGAGGTATACTGAGTAATGAGGTCTAAATACCGTTTTTGGAGGTATGAATAGAAGCTCATAAGAAAGAATATCATGAATTGAAGTGAATGAGTGAACAAATATTAAATTTCTTGTGCTTTTTGTTTAAAATGAAATAAATATTAAATAACAAAAAGTTAAATTTAACGATGATGGTCCAAATAGACAATTTTTGCCAAGTTGGGGAGACAAATTTTCACATTTACAAGTTCGGAGTGTAAATTGACAATTTAAGTCAGGATACATTTTAGCAATTTTGCCTAATCTTAATGATGATATCTCTTGTGAGATACCGTATCATAGATCTAAATTTTATCACCATAAATTCAAAATTAGGACTAACAATTATGAGAGTCGTCAATTGTCATACTTAATTACTCATACCTTAAAAGAATCCTGTATATTATAGTTGACATTAAACAATTGAGTCAGCGACTCAATTCTACTACTTTTAAGCATGTTTTTTAAGAAAATGATTTTGTTGCGGATGCTATTGTAATGATATACGCTCGCTCTGTTGTCCTTTAGGCTTTGTGGCCGTGTCCGTCTTTCTCAATTAACTATGCTTTGTATTTTAACCATTTAGACTTTAGAGTGTGGTTTTTAGAGGCATTCAAGTGTAATTTACTACTTATTATTTGGTAATTTACTGTTCATAAGCTTCATATAAAGTTACTATTTTGCCCTTGTTTTTATTTTAGTTGTAGACTTTCCACTACCCTATATATAAAATTTAGTAGTGATGGAGAGGCGCCATAATGTTTTCTTCTTTTTTTCCGTCTTCCCGTCTCTCTAACTGTCTCGTATTATAGAATTGGGAGCAAATGCCCAGTTTCTGCAAACTATGAAGCGGAAGTTGGGTGAGATTTTGCGATTGCTTGCATATAAGATTCAGACTGTAAATTTGCGTTCACTATGAAAAATGGTTTGTTAGATTTCATAATTATTTTGTTTCTTTTCTCTAAGAATCGAACAAGTTGATGAAAGAAATTGCATTTGCTTTCCATATTGGATTATCTAATTGGATTGACATCCATTTTATTAGATTTGGAGACAAATGAGATTCTGATTATATTGATTGCTTTTCTTTTTCTGAATTGCAATTTTATTTTATTTTTCTGAATTTGAGCTTAAAAAATTGCTGAAAATTTTCCTTTGTTCTGGGTAGTGTTCTGTCATTGAAACAGTGGAAGAATTTTGCCCGAAAAATTTGTGCATCTCTTCGTTGAGAGATTTGGCTAGCGAACCCACTTACATGCTCATCATTCTGGTCTAGGTGATCTTATCTTATACAGTGATGCTATTTTGCGTGTATAAATTAGAGTGATTTCCTGTATGACAACTGCATTTTTGCCTAACAACAGTTGATGGTTAGGAGGCACTACCAACAACCAAACCAACAATGTAGTGAATAATCTTTTGAACATATGTGATGTGCATGTAATTTTTTGAAGGATTAACGAATCCCCTTTAGAGCAGCATCTTTGTACCAGATTCAATGTTAATATTTATTGTGGCAGTGATAAAAGCTTTTAACCAGCAGAAATTATCTCATTATTCATATTTAACCGCGGGCAATTTTCTTAGTTTTGTTTTACCTTGTTGACAAAAAACAGAACTGAGTGAGCTAGGCCCAAGGGCAAAACAGAGATTTAACTCCGTAAGGATTGAAAGGAAAACCCTTAGCTATTTGGTCGAGCAGCGATTCGAAACGAAGCACGCGACCTTTCTAATTTTGTTCCTATGAAACACAAGACCATCTGAACCATCATGTCTTCTTTATAATTACAGTGCTTGTCTATAACCCATATCAGTTACCGAAACCCTAGTCGTGTGTGGTGGCGGGATTGGACTCTCCGGGTAAACCCTTTTCAAATTCTCTATTGCACTGCGCACTCTTAATCGGATGCCTTTATCCTCCGATTTTTCATCTTTTCTGGTTTCAATAGTTTGGGCGCGAAAAAGGATCCAATTTTATCTTTGGGTTCTTCTGGGTTTGGTTACTCCCTTCAGTATTTGCCCTGTGCTGTTTCTTATCAATTCACCAAACTTGTCTTTCGAGCTGTTTTTTTTATGTATGGGAAATTATGTATATGCATTATGGTTCAATGTTCTGTGGCATTTGTTGATTTGAACAAAGATGATCTGACACTTGGTGATATAAGTTTAGGTTTCAATGTTAAAGAGAGAAACTTTTGGTAATATTTGGCTTCTGGGGAACTTCTAGGACTGGTTTGATTGTTTGGAACTATCTTTTATGATTGTTAGATGTCCCTTTTGAAATCAGGATACAAGTAGAGGTCACTCAACATGGATGATCTTGACTTTGAGCCTACTGGACCTGGTACATTGTTCACTTATGACTCGATGAAATTGTCATGATTTGCCATTTGTTTTTCCTCAAGAGAGGGATGACTGATTACTAGTATTGTGTGCAGTTCGTGTTGCTGGCAGATTTCGGCCTAAGGCAAAGCCTAAGTCTACGAAAGTAGCATCCACTGCAGCTGCTTCTGATCTCCCTAATGTTGGTGTGGAAAATTCAAATACAGTATCTACCACTGTGTCGGACACAGTTCCGTGTGCTGATCTTGGAGAGGTTAATCCAAGAGATCCGGTTGGTTTGTCGTCAGAGATCTCAGGAAGCCTAGAGCCATCAGGAAACAATGAGCATTTATGCTCTAGTGTCCCGTCCTTTGATGGTGAAGGAACCACCAAGCCCTCTGAAACAGCTGCAGGAGATACTCTGCAACCATCAGTTATCGTTGCAACTTCTAATGTTAGTGACGGTTCTAACTCTGTCATTGGAAAATCAGCTGGGGAGGTAAAAATGGTTTCAAGAATGAAGTCATAATTATGCTTTGTTTTTTCTTTACCATTCACTCAAGTGTTAATTTATATATATATTTCAGAATGCAGATGTATTCTCAGGATCGCACTGTCTTGACAATATTGTTTCCCAAACTGCAAGTGGTACAGGTGAATTGTTGAAACTGTAAAATTTTGCAACTTAAAGTGTTGCATTAGTACTGTCAGTTGATTGTGGGAGGTGTTTATTTGTTCAGCAGTGCCTTCTTCCACAAAGTCCCCTGACAAAGTCAATGAGGGTAAGTTTAGTGCTCTGACAGATGGTTTCGTGGAGTCTTCAGCATTATTAGCATGTGATGTTGCTGAAGCTCAAACTGTATCTGATAATATTGCCACCCAAGATCCTATATCCTGCACAGAAGCTGCTATGTCCAACGAAGATGGTAAAATCCGGTTAGAAACAAAGGTAAAGGTGTGTGTGTGTTTTTTTCTTTAGAGGAGTCTTGTTGATTCTCTTATGAAAAAGTATCGTTTATGATTACATTCAGGAGTTTGGAACTCTAGATGATGTGTCTGACGCTCCCATTTCAACTGGTATGTACACCATTAGTTGTGCTTTGTTTTCTTACTACTATATGTGGTTTGAGTATGTTGAATCAAGCCTCGGATTGATTTAGGACTCCACCGTGCTGGAAAATTTCAACCCAAGCTCAGAGTCAAAAAAGGAAAAGAGAATCAAATCATACCTCACTCTGAAGTTGAGTCCACTGCACTCTCACAGGCTGCAAATTTCGAAATATGTGATGTGGATGAGAGCTCACTTTCTGCCTTTCCACCAGGAGATGTTCATAATCACATATCTCCCACTTTTGGAGATTCTAATTCCCCAAATCCAAACCCCGTTTTCCAAGCGTATGCAGAAAGCCTTGCAGAAACTACTCAGTTAGATGAGGCTGTTGTTGGGGGTGCTGCCCATTCAGAGGATGTTTTTGGGAGGGTAACTGTTTCCGACTATAACAGTCGGTCATGTGTTTCTTCTTTAGTCAAAAATTAAATGCTCATGTTCATTTTACTGCGGCCACTCAGATACGTTGTTTACTGGATTTCTTAGGGTCATGAGAGTGGAAATGTAAATGCTTCCGCAGCATCAAATTGTCATCAGAATTGCAAAGGTTCAGCAGCCTATGAGGAGGCAAAAGATGGGACATCATCCAGGAAATCAAGGAAGCCATTACCCCATCAACAAGTTGATGAACCAGGGAACTGTATTAATGAGGAAAGCTTCAATGCTGAAGATTCTAACGATAAGGTTGGCAATGAAGATAGAGAGCATAATACAGAACGGGGAAAAAGAGTACCAAGAAAGTCCAAGAAACCTGCATCTGAAAATGAAAAACCAGTTAAAAAGGGTAAAAGGACCAAGAAAGTACTTGATGAATCAATGGAAGAACCAAAAAAAAAGTTCTCCCATTCAACTTCTAAAAATAAAAGATCTGGTAAACATAATATCTGGGTGTCTACGGTGATGAGATAGGAAATTTGTATGTATGTCTTCTTGATTTCCTTTTGTTTTGCAGTGAACAAGTCTTTGCTTGAGATCCCAGAGGATGAAATTGATCCTCAAAAAGTGTCTCTGAGGGATCTTATTCGGCTAACAGAGTATAGGGAGCGCTTAGCGGTACATTACCATATCTACATTGCTTTTCTAATCTTTCTGGCCAAATGTTTTCATGGGGAAATATGATGTTTCTTGCACCAGATTTTGTAGTAGCTATTTTGTATTTTCCAGTACTGATACTGATTCTTTGCTTGGTTATGGTGTGCTCATTCCTGTAGAGCAAAGAGGCAGCCAAGTTGAAAACTCCTGCATCCAATCAAAGGTACTTGAGTTATTTCTCTCTAAAATAGTGTCAACATTGATGGTGTTGGAATTTCTGGGGATTCTGATGATATTCAATTTTAACTTCGTATCACGAGGACTTTAAATTTTGTGCCAAAACTGTTGGTTCATTATGAAATTCTTCTTTGCTGTTGCCCATGCATACACAGAGGTTATTTGCTTAAAAAAAGTTCTACTATTACTCATAGTATTTATGTCATCCATTGATTGTAATTTCTTATTACAAGTTCCAACTCCTTTGGTTCAGTGCCTACGATGAGTTTCAGAAGGATCCTTCCCATAACAAAGATGAGAACTCTGGTTTCGAACAAGACAGAAGCCCTGGTGAAGATCAAGCAGGTTACAGGGAAGGCGTTAGTACAAGTTCCATTAGCTTCAATTACCAGACTTATATGAACAAAGAACGCCCTTCAAAATGGGTTGAACAAGACACCGAGCTCTTCTATGAGGTGATATACCTCTCTGGAGCTATTGAATGTTATTCTTTTCTGACCAAAAGTGGAAACCAACTTTTTAGTTGGTCTAATTTAATTTGCCCTTACATGTGATTTAGGGCGTTGAGCAGTTTGGATCTGATTTTAGTATGATTGCACAACTTTTTCCCGGTCGAACACGCCATCAAATCAAGTTGAAGTTCAAGAAGGAAGATCGCCAAAATCCATTCCGTGTCAGTGAAGCCTTTCGCCGTCATTCCAAAGGTGAAGTCCTGGATTTTATATTACTGTTTGTCTCTTCCTTTCTTTCCTACCACTTCTATTTTGTCTTTTCCATCAGATTCCCTACTATTTTTCTTTGTAGAACTAAAATGTAGTCATAATGTTCTGAGGTCTGACTCATACATTCTTCAGCAGTATAATGCTATTCATTCTTGGCCAGGCAATATAGTAACCACTTTTTAAAGTTGCTAATAAAAAGAGAACTCAGAAGATTGGTAAGAGATGAGGAGGATAAATATGGTAACTAACTTGTACAGCTTCTATGCTTTTGCACTACATTAAGCTAAAGTGGTTGTTTCTATGTATCTTATCTGACAACCGAAAGTGCTCTTCTAGAAATTAGAGCTAAGTTGGCTACCTTTAGGTTTACCGTTTCTATCTCCTGTCCAGATTAGTCCGATCTTAGAGTTTATTTTATAGAGCTCGGGAATGGTCTTTCTACAAACAATAAATATTTGCATACAAACTTGAAGAATGAGCCTTTGAAGCTCTACATTTTGACCGCAAATTTGATATCAGATTCCTTTTTTTTTTTTTTTTTATAACCAAGGGGTGAGGACAACCTTCCTCTTCCCTTGTTCCATTCAAACTGTCCGCTATTCGACTTACCTGGTTTGAAGCTAGTACTTGAGACACCTAGGAGGGCTATATCACTTTACAAGAACGCCATTTGCAATTCAGCTGAGTGTTTGCTGAATATGACAGATTCTGAATACTGCACACTAGATCTTGCATGAATCCAGTATAGTTCTAACCTAGATGGAAGTCGAACTACCCTTGCCTGTATCAGTTGTTCTCTACCTTTTTCTCTCCCTGCATGTGTCATTGTACTTTCTCTGTTCCTTGTCACGTTTTCTTTTAGGTCCTCTTTCTTTTGGTTATAGCTGGTGGCCGTTTCTCCCATCAGTTGGGTGAAAGAGCAGGCAAGCAATGGCATGGTTTATGTTCCTGTTTTGGGAAGGGAAAAGGAACTGTACACCAGATTCAATGGTTGCTCACATGTACATACCACCTTTCCAGATTTATATTAATAGTGTGATGAAGATCCGAGTCCGTGTGATGAGGA
Source organism: Argentina anserina (assembly GCF_933775445.1). Lineage (NCBI taxonomy): Eukaryota > Viridiplantae > Streptophyta > Magnoliopsida > Rosales > Rosaceae > Argentina > Argentina anserina. The sequence goes on along the minus strand of NC_065873.1, from coordinate 6,824,289 downwards.
TAAGAAAATATATTACTTATCAATATTATATAATTTTGTTTAAATGAATAAGTTTAGTCACCCAGACTGTAAATGTAATGAGTGAAAGCTATTTTAAATAACTCAAATATACTCATTCATCCTTCCAAAATGTCAATATAGTTCTTGTATTCACCATCAATATATGATGGCAGGAGCTTCAAAATTCATCCATTGTTTTTGTTGTTATTTATCTATTTCGTCTCTGGTTTGTTCATTCTAACAATCACCTCTCACTGTTAGTAACCAAAGTTTCAAATATATTCAGCATATCAAGTGGACATAGAACCATACTTTCACTCGCATGATTGTGTTATACTTCTATGTGTGATTAAATTTCTTTTTGCAGATAATTCCAAATATGTTATGGTGATTAACGAGCTGCAAAAAGTTGCTCGAGAAAAGCAGGAGTCTAATGCAGAGGAGTCAAATGACCAGCAGGAGGTGGAGCTGACTCTTGATAACGATGTATGCATTTTCTGTCTTTTCTTTGTTTTCATTCTTCTATTCTGTTGCAATAAAATTTGAGGATAAATATGTTTCATGGTGTCTGTTTCCAGACCTGCTCAAGAGTACTTGGTAACTTATACTGTTAGGCATACCTTCTTTATTCACAAGCAGGAGGTAACATGTGTCATACTTGTTAAATCATTTCAGAATTGTTGTTGGGTTGGATGTTGGTACCTGTTTCAATGAATCGTAGAGATTCCTTGATAGATGACCTTTGAGAAGTCAAAATTCATCCATTTAGGACTTCTACATCTCTTGTGGGATTCATAATCCTGAATATCAGTATGAGTATTGTTTCCATTTAGTATCATACATGTCGCACTATTGTTGTTGTTATGCAACTAGAGTTGATCCAAAGTTATTCTCTTGTTACCAGCATAAGTTGCAACATTTTATAGAGATAATACGTTTTTCTTTGTTCTATGTTAACATTACTAAAATGACTATTTGCTTATAGGAGGGAGTGTCAAAACCTGAGTTAGATAAAGTAGAAGATATGGAGACCGATGTTGCACCTGAAGTTCAACACGAGGAAGCTGCTGTTGCTGAAGTTCATAGTCCCATGAATCCTGATCAAAGTGATGGTGTTGTCGGTTTTGGTGGTTGGGATGATGAATTTTAGTGCACGGAATATCATACAAGAAAGTTAAGTACATCATTGGAACTGCAATCACTGGTAGACGCTCACTGATTGACATTTCAATTATGGAGCCTGTAGAGTTAGAATCCATTTATTTAGAAACCAGCAACTGTTACAAAATTCCAGCAAGAATGGGACATCATACCTTAGGCCCGAATCTGTGAAGAAAATATCAGCTATTTTTTGGTGTTCTTAGGGGATTGCAAGTCATTTCTTAGCAAATTTAGTTGGCAATGCTTTATCCACCCCCACAAGTATTTAATTTGGAGTAAGGGGTTATCAAATTTTATGTATAATCGTAGCTGTTGCCGACAAGTTGCTAACCATGTGATTACATAAATAATTGTATGGGATTGACTATTGCATCTAATTTGAAAATGTCTTTTAAGTTCAGCATCTGTATATCATCTTAGTTTTTCTAGTGTTTTGACAAACACTGACTTTATTTTGGATACTATATATTGCCCACAAGGGCATGATTAGAGGATAATGTATTACTCGAAGATGGGTTTCAACAACGAGTAGAAGTTAAAATATCGAATTTTGATTTTCAACCTCGTTTTATTTTGAATGAATGATGTCAAGAAAAGATAACTAAACTTGTAGTTATTTCATTCACCAACGGGTCCATGGTTTGTTACCTCACAAGTATACCCTCTGCCTTGAACAAGAGACATTGGTCAAGACAAGGAGGTTTATCAAGACTTCAAGAGTGTCTTAAATATATTTACACTTTTCTTGCAAGAAAATGTTGGGTTCCAACATTTGTATATCATCTTAGTATTATAAGGCTTTTGACAAACATTATGACAGAATTTTGGATACATCTTGTGTCAGAGGACAGGGTTAGTGGATACTTAATCACTCCAAGACAGGGAGTCATCATTGATCTCACCCTCAAGGTGTTGTTTTGAAGCTTATAATCACAAGCTATGTCTAGTTTCTTGGGAAACTATGAACACAAGTACACAACTAATAATCTTTAATCTATATTCAAACTTTTAGTCAGTAGGAGATATTGTACACGAAAATATTTCATTAATTTTATACGGCCTTACCTAAATGGCGAAAAATATACATCACTCTTATCATCGAAAAAAAAAGTTTTAGTTCAACTATCTAATACTATATGGGAATGACTAGTCCAAATCCTACCCAAATAAAGGGAGAAAATACTTGCCTTGGATGGTATTCTTATACATGTTAGTACAAGTTCAAATTAGAAGCATTGGAGATTTCTAAAATTTGACTTAAATTGTTGAAAATGACATTGAAAATTGGATATATGACCACATTTCGCCCAAATTGGTTGTCAATTTGATTCTCATTGTACCGTTTAGAACAATTAGGGGAAACATAGTTGAACGTTAATCCAGCATTCCAGATACTAAATCTTGCATTATTAAGCATAAAGTCATCTATGACAAGTTCCTGAATAGACCAATTTTTTATTTTATTTTATTTTAGTTTTACAAAAAATAATGATAATCTTACAAATATTTTTTATCTATTATTCAGTCCATTATGCACAAGCAGCACATATCATGCAAATCAACCCACATGTTCTTTAATTGACTGCTTTTTGTGAAAATATTTACCCAACAATTAGTGGAATACAATTTTGAAGTGTAACCTCACTTTGAAGGTATAACAAGTTCCATCATATCTTCTCAAAAGTACATGCTTCATCATACTTCGTTTTTGTCATATGATCTTCATTGTAAAGTAACATCGAATAAAATAAAGCATAAGGACCTATGAAACAAACTATTTTTATGTAATCTTTGCAAGAGATAACTAATATGCGTCACTAGATGACCTCAATTAGTGCACAACAAAATTGACCTAGATAAATAAAAAAGTTATCAATCATAAGTGTAGGCGAGCTATAAAAGCTTAAATAGCTCCCTTTACATATTTGGACTTCTTGGACCAAATGATAAAATGAAGGTAAGCAAATTTGTTGCTCATCCTGGTGTGCTCACTTCCTAACAAGATGCCAAGTGTTTTTTTCTATAATCTAACCAAAGTTAACTATTTTATGTTTTACTTTATAATTTATTATTTCCTCTAAATTTGATTAACAATCTAAATAGAAAGTAGTAATGTCAAAGGATAAATTTAACAAACAGTACCTCAATTATTGATCATTCTAACTTTTAGTAACTCACATTATAAAACTATCACATTTGTACCTCAAGTTTCTATTTCAGGTTAATTTTAATTCATTCCGTCAATTAACACCGTTAATGGCTTTATTTCCTACCAATTTTTAAGGGCATTTCGTCACTTTATTTTCCACTGATTTAACTTAGTTTATAGCCAACATTTTATACCATTCAAATTAACCAATTGTTATATAAGCATTTTCTTTTGTTTTTGAAATATTTAAATGCCTATGAAAGAGTTTTGGAGCATATTATTATAACAATATGGTTGTTGGTTGATAGACATATACAATATGAAATATATGCTGGTTTATTTTATAATTGCGAATTTTAGCTTGTTTGTAATAGTTGTGATAAATGAATAATGTTATTAATGTTATAATGAAATGATATGAATTAATTAACTTAGTTTTTAAAAAAAATAGAAGTTGAAATTAGAGGAAAATGAAAGATGAAATCGAAAAATAATGAAGTGACAAAAATGCCCTTAAAATTGGTGGGAGATTAAGCCACAAACGGTGTTAATTGATAGAATGAACTAAAATTAAGTTGAAATAGAAACTTGAGGTACCAATGCGATAGTTTTCAAATATGAGGTATTAAAAATTAGAATGACCAATAATTGAGGTACCATTTGTTTAATTCTTCCAATGTCAAATTCAAATTGATCTCTCAAGCTATAAGACTGCTTGTATTACATATCCCAGATAAATTTCTAGGTTTTTTTTTTGGATCTTATATTATTACATGTTCAATAATATAAGAGTTCAATCAGTTCATAATATAATGCATGACACACATATGTGCAAGGGAAATGAGGTTAGGTTGGATTTGAGCTATGTACCCACCGATGCTTTCCTTCTTGTGTGTGAACGAAGCTAATGAGCTATTGTAGTTCTAGCTTCCCAATCTCAAAACTATACATAAGAGCTAATGTAAATTATGTAGTTACTCAATAACACAAAATATTTTTTAAGAAGCTAGTTGTTGAATGATAAAAATATGTTGATTATGTAATTACATATTGAATAGTCAATAAATACATGTACACCAAAATTTAGTGACGTCAAAGTTCAAAAGAGGATTTGTTTTTGACTCATTCCACCATAGTGCATAAAAGCTGCTGGAAACTTTCAAAGTCAACAATCAGTTTAGCAAAATCCCAAAGGACGGGGTCTTCAGAACTATCTTCTTGGGAATTCAAAATCCGAGCTTATCGATATCCAACATGGTTTACATCTCTATATAAAGAGCACAAGCTGCACAAGAAAGAGGAGAAAAAAAAAACAAATAGAGGGAGGTAAGCAAACAGAGAAAGAGATACGTAAAGAGAAAAGGGTAAGAGAGAGGGTTTATACCTACAATGACCTCCATAGTCAGGTACCTTCATGCTCTTGCACTCTTACATCTGTTTGTACTCGTAGAGTTTATATTTCAAAGAGTCCAAAGTGAGGCTTTACATCTCAAGCTCCATAAATATCCCTAAAGCACCAAGCACCATAAACATATCCTCACCGAAACCCCTCGAGCACCAGAAATATCCTCGCCAAATCCCCTTGAGCACCAAAAAATCCCTCATCAATATAAAAAATCACCTCAAGCCCAAATATACCACCAATAGATCATCAAATTTTTGCATTTTTTTCCACAAATACAGAAAAGAAACCACCAAATACTTCCCACAATATCATGACAAAAATGATGCAGATGTGATAAAGATGTGATTGTTCAAATTGGTGTATCGGCAGAGTTCGACACAAGCAAACTCACCACCGTCTATTTGTGTTTCTAAACAAGATATCGTGTTGCCTAGTTTACTTCACTTACAACAGAAATATTTACAAAGAGTGGTTCAGCCTGGTGTTCGTAGAAGTAAAGTCAAGGGAAACATGGTTAATGTCATGTTGAGTACCTGAGTGAAGGAAGCTTCTCTGAGTTCTACTCAGAGTTCTAAATGAAAATGTGCCAAGTCCTAGGCCAATCATAGACTACACTTAAAAGAAGTTGGAGCGGTGAAGACAAAGTTGCATGCAAGACAAAGTCAAAGAAGCCATGAGTTTAGTTGAAGATCAAAGTGCAAGTAGTGGCATGCTCAGAAAATAAGTAATTGACAGTTAAACTAAGTGCTGGAAGCACAAATGTAATCAATGTTCAGCTGCATAAAAGACAAGTGAGAAGACCATGAGATTAATTTGGGGTGTGTAATGTCAACAAAGATCAAACGGTGGTATGCTCAGACAAACAAATATGCTAAATGGTGTGAATTTCAAAGCTAAAGCTTGATTGGAGTTGAAAGTTTCAAGCGGTGAAGTGGTGGTCAAGATAAGATGAGGATAACATGTACTTATTGGGAAGACACGATTCAAAATTGATGCTTCTACACACGAAATGCAGAAGAGTGAATTAAGCAATGGCAATGAGACAACAAGTTCCAAAGTGACAGTTGCGATGTTCGCCAAAAGCCCCACAGTAGCACAAAAGTCTAATTCTCAGCAAATGGGTAAACGTCAAAGATCTCAAGGCTTGAGTCGGCAAAATCTGATAAAGGAAACAACATATAATTAGTGAGACAAGCAATTATCAAATTGGAATCAAATGTACCTAGTTGAACCTTCAATACCCAGAAATCGAATGATTTGGAAATAATTGGGAATACACGTCCATTTATATGGGCAATGAGCTTGAGGACTCCCTTTTGTAATCAAAGTCATGCACTGAGTTTCCATATGCAGAGCCTAATCCTATTTGGGTTCGAACTTATCAAATCAAGAGATCACATATCTTATTCTCAGAAGCCTTCGAAAATTGTGGAAGAGGAGGTGAAGAAGAAGACATGACTCAAAATAATTAATGGGCCTTGGGCTCCATCAAGACTATGCCTGGTCCGCTACAAACTTGGGTGCCCAAATTAATTCAGCATGATACTCTACGATATCGGGGTGTTCACAGAAAAAAAATCATTATTTGAAGGGTTCATGATATTTACCCCTGTCAGATAAAAGTTGGCATAAAACCAGAGTGCCCTTCGAACTACGATTGAATTGATCCCCTTTGAGAGTACGTAGTCAATTTAATGACTCACTAGATACAACCACATATCTAAAGAGAATCTCTGATACCACCAGAAAAATTCACTAAATTCGAATCCTTGGTCCGTTAAATTCATCCAGACAGAATGACCCAAACACTTTTTCCATTCTAAAAAGCTTAAGCATTTCCAATGTGTCATTCACGCGTTGGAACTCTCGAACTACGAGTGGCTTGATCCCTCTCCCAGGGTACGTAGGCAACTCATTCACATTTCCGGATGTAGCTGCAAAAAACAAACAAATGCACACATTGTCCATTTGTTATTTTCGTCATATTCGGAATCAAAGGGTTTACTTCTTTAAATAAGGAGTTGTAATTATAAAAAACATAGTTGTCTTGAATGGATCGAACACAACATAATAAAAAGTTTTATTTCCAAATAATAAAATAGAACGAAATTATGTTGGGTATATTCTTTACACATTTTTACCCAACACTAGCTAATACACAACATTGATATCCTGGAACCTTAAAGCTTGTCATCCACATTCTCAATATATAAGTAATATTAGCTAGGTTTTTGCTGTCATCACTCCCATATAATTTTTTTTCACATCGAGTTTGTTCTCATTCTCCGTAGTCTATGTCATCTCCATAGTCTAGGTCATGAGTTTTTTCGTTTATCAATGAACAAAATTCAATCTTAAAAGACAAATGAAAGAATAGACTGGATAATTATTGACATATTAATTAGAAGAAATGAATTAATTGTTTAATCAGAATTAGAGGAAATAAAAATTACAAAAGTAAAACATAAAATAGCTAATCTCGATTAGATTATAGAAAAGAAATTGACATGTAAGTATGTGACATCTCATTAGGAGGTAGGCATGAGGTGGGCGTACCAAGAGTAGATGACAAATTTACTTCTAAAATGAAGGGTGATTAACGACCACTGATTTCAGATTTTACTCCACCCTCATCATTCTTTTTACCTTAAGTAAAAAGTAACCCCATATACAGTAAAAACCAAATACGCCGAAAGAAATAACAAGGGAGGGCATTGTACTTATGTAGCAACGGTCTCATTCTTTCCGATCAATAGGTACAAATAAGGCTCGTCAATGGGATGGGCCTTAGTATATTTAAATAAGTGACGGGCCGAACCGGGTCGGGTATTTTCACAAATATGAAGATCCAAGCCTGCCCACCTAAAACGGGCCTTGCAAGTTTGTATTAGAAAAAAAACATAATACTCTTATTTAAGGGTTTAGAATAATAAAAGAATTATTAGAAAACATTCTAAAAAAAGTCACACATAAATTCTAGTTTCGAAATGTTGTCGATTGACACCGATAGATGTGATCGATATATATATTTATGGACCTTATGAAAATTTCGTCCGTTTTGAACATGGTCCGTACCTACGGTCAACAAAAATGAGGCGTTTTGACATAATAAAACCCCATTGACCAGGGCTTTGACAAATGGGTTTCCTTGTTGCGACCATGCACGATTGGTGACAAAATTAAGTGATTTCAAATATGTAAACAACTTTCGGCATTGGGATCTTGGTAATGGGTCATCCCTTATGGCATATTAGTGGTGTTTTTGGTTTACCGGAAATTCTGACGGTCAAACGAGGTCATATTTGGATAAAATTTCAAAATGGTCACTAAATATATATACCGATCACATCGGATGGTGTCAATCGATTCGGAGAAGTTTCCTTCATATAGTCGCTTCATAATGCGATTGTTTTATTAAAAACTTAATATAAAGGTTATGATACATTAGTGAACACTTCAGCGATCGACAACTCAGTTTGAAATATAGTCAATCGACACCAGTAGATGTGATCAATATATATATTTAGGAAACCCGTAAAAATTCATCCGTTTTGGACATGGTTTGACAGTCCGTACCTACGGTCAACAAAAAAAGAGGCATTTTGACATATTAAAAACCAAAAATACCACTAAATGGGTTTCCTCGGTGTGACCACGCACGATTGGTGACAAAAAATAGGTGATTTCAGATATACAAACGACTTTCGGCATTCATATTTTGGTAATGGGTCACCCCTTATGGCATATTAGTGGTATTTTTGGTTTACCGGAAATTATGATGGTAAAACGAGGTCCGAATTAGATGAAATTTTTACAAGGTCACTAAATATATATACCGATCACATCGGTTGGTGTCGATTGATCCCGAGAAGTTTCCTTCATAATGTGATAGTTTTATTATAAACCTAATATAAAGGTTATGATACATTAATTGACGCTTAGGCGATCGACAACTCTAGTTCGAAATATGGTCGATCGACACTACCAGATGTGATCGGTATATATATTTAGGGACCCCGTAAAAATTTCGTCATTTTTGTACATGGTTTGAGTGTTCGTACATACGGTCAACTAAAAAAGAGGTGTTTTGACATATTAAAACCCATTGACCGGGGATTTGCCAAATAGGTTTCCGCAGTGCGACCACACACGATAGGTAACACAAATTAAGTGATTTCAGATTTGCAAATAGGTTTTGGTGTTCGCATCTTTGTAATGAGTAATCTCTTAGGGCATATTGGTGGTGTTTTCGGTTTACCGGATATTCCGACGGTCAAACGAGGTCCGAATTAGATGAAATTTTTACTGGGTCACTAAATATAAGTACCGATCACATCGGTTAGTGTCGATTTATCCCGAGAAGTTTCTTTTATATAGTCACTTCATAATGCGATATTTTTATTTTAAACTTAGTATAAGGGTTATGATACATTAGTGGACACTTAGGCGATCGACAACTCCAGTTCGAAATATGGTCTATCGACACCAGTAGATGTGATCAGTATATATATAGGGACCCTTTAAAAATTTAATCTGTTTTGGACATGGTTTGACCGTCCGTACCTACGGTCAATAAAAAAAAGACATTTTAACATATTAAAACCCCATGGGTTATCCCTCAGGGCATCCTGGTAATGGGTTATCCTTCAGGGCATATAAATAGTGGTGTTTTTGGTTTATCGGAAATTCTGAAAGTAAGACGAGGTCCGAATTATATGAAGTTTTAATAGGAGGTCTCTAAATAGTAGTACCGATAACATCAGCTGATGTCGATTAATCATGAGAAGTTTACTTCATATATTTCATATAATTGCTTCATAATGCTACAATTGTATTTTAAATCTAGTATAACGTTATAATATAAAAAATATAAAATTTTAAATCTTGTATATGAACATATATAATATTTTATGTATAATTATTACTAAAAAAACATATAATTGATATATGTATAATATATTATATGCATGTATAATATTTTATTTTGGCTAGTTTTTATAGGGCGGGCATTGCGGGGTTTTGGCAAGTCGGGTTCACGTGCTGTGCCGGGTTTCACACCTCTAAATTAAGCCTGATCCTCTACTAACAGAAACGGCTTTTGACGGACTTTCTCGTGGACCGGATCGGGTAAAAGTCCATCGGACTTGCGGGACTCGACGAATTAAATGATGAGGCTTACAAATTCGAAAAAAAAATAATAATTAAAAAACAAAACAAAACAAAAAAGTGAAAGAGAGGAAAACGGTAAAAACGGCATAAATACCCGACGACGACGACGACCAAATCATTACGAAATCCCCGGCTCTGTAATTTACTGCACCTAACTCTCTCTCTACTGCCCCGCACATTCCCTTCGCCACGTGTCGGCTCTCACCGCGGGGCCCACTGAGCTAGTACCAAGTTGAGGAGAAATGAATTAAAGTCTCTTCACTCTCCTTTTCTTCATCTTCTTCTCTCTTTCTCTTTGCAGTCGCCGTCGGATTTATATTCTTATTTAACTTATTTCGAAAACTCCAAAAAGGAATCCCCGCCGATCCGTTCGGGGGAAACAGTACGGCACCAGCTTACAGATCCAGCATTTCTCCACAGACCCCTAATTTCTAGCCAGGTCTGCATTTTTCAGCTCATCTCGTGATTCTAAAAAAGATTAGGGGCGAGATTTTTATTTAGGGTTTCTTGGTTTTTCTCAGACTGCATTGCTCCGTTGATGCGTGTGATTTGCCGGAATCTCTACAATGTCGGGCCCACTCGATCGCTTCGCCAGGCCATGTGAGTCTTCCTTCTCTCCCTCTGTCGGTTTGGGTTAGGCTTGTTAGCTTTTTCGAAATCTAGGAAATTCTGCGAAAAATGATCGAGTCGTTTTTGTTTATGTTAATCACAATTTTTCTGAGCAAATTGATGTTCTTTGGTCTGGTTTCAATTTATTAAATATTTTTGTTTTTGAAATATCACACCCTTTGCTATTTTTCTTCTTGTTTACAATTGTCGGTAGCCAAACCCAACGGTGCTAAAGAAATGTGTTTTTTTTCTTCTATTTATTGAATTTTTTTTGAATAAATTTATGGAATTGGAGTTCTGAATTTCCAATGTTGTTTCTTTCCTTGAAGTTATCGAAATTTCGGTCATTCGTCTCCAGAAATGGTCATGTTTATGATTGGATAGCCCAGAAATTTGGGTAAATTTTGATTCTGTTGTTGTTGCTGTGCTGCAGGTTTTGAAGGGTTTTATGGGAGTGATGAGAGAAGAGAGAGGAAGTCTGACTTCGAGAACTCCGAGGATGAGAGGAGGACTAGAATTGGAACTTTGAAGAAGAAAGCCATAAATGCATCCACTAAGTTTAAGCATTCTCTCAAGAAGAAGGGTAGTAGAAGAAAGAGTGATGGCAGAGTCAGCTCTGTTTCTATTGAAGATGTCCGCAATGTTGAGGAGCTACAGGCTGTTGATGCATTTCGACAGTCACTGATTTTGGATGAGTTGCTGCCGGACAAACACGATGACTATCATATGATGTTGAGGTACTCACTGTCTTGAATATGTTTCTTACTGTCTTGCCCTTTAGTGTGATGAAGTGAGCTTGCGTTATCGTGATTTGGCCCGAATAAGTACAATGGTTTTAATAAGTAATTGTTTTCAGGTTCTTGAAAGCAAGGAAATTTGATGTTGAAAAGGCAAAGCATATGTGGGCTGATATGCTACAGTGGAGAAGGGAGTTTGGTGCTGACACTATTATGGAGGTACTGGCTGCTGTTCTGTTTGCTAGATTATTCATTGCCTGATTACTGTGTTTCCACTTTTCATATACCATGTTGATTCTTCTTTCAGGATTTTGAGTTCAAAGAATTAGATGAAGTTCTTAACTATTACCCTCATGGGCATCATGGTGTGGATAAGGAGGGAAGACCTGTATATATTGAAAGGTTAGGGAAAGTTGATCCCAACAAACTAATGCAAGTTACCACTATGGATCGCTATGTGAGATATCATGTGCAAGAGTTCGAGAAAAGCTTTGCTATAAAGTTTCCAGCATGTACTATTGCTGCAAAGAAGCACATAGATTCAAGCACTACAATCTTAGATGTTCAAGGCGTGGTATGTAACCTGTAATCAATCATTACTGTACATATTCTCTGCAATCAGTACCTATCTCATTATTCTGTTTGTTTTAATGCTTTCAAGGGCTTCAAGAACTTTACAAAGTCTGCAAGAGATTTAATTCAGCGGTTGCAGAAGGTTGACGGTGATAACTATCCTGAGGTATATAATCATGGTTTTCGTTGGACATCATGTCTTTGTTTCTTGGATGGATAAAAAATGAATATTTACTTGTTTTAAAGGATATTAAAGCGTATATATGTTAAAAAATAGATGTTACCTGATTCTTTTATCTCTTCTTAATTGGTACAGACCCTCTGTCAAATGTTCATCATTAATGCTGGTCCTGGGTTCAGGCTTCTGTGGAACACTGTGAAAACTTTTCTTGATCCTAAAACAACAGCAAAGATTCATGTATGTACAATTTCTTTCCGTATTGTACTGGAGGTATTGGAATTTACATGTAGGTTTGTTGCAATGTCAAGTTATTCACAGTTCACTTTCCTTTTCATACAACAATGTAGGTTCTTGGAAACAAATACCAAAGCAGATTACTTGAGATAATCGATGCCAGGTGAGATGGAAGCAAGTGTAATTTTGGTACATATTGATATCCTGTGTTTTGTTTAGGAACATGTACACACACGTGTTGGTGTATAATGTCTTAACACGTGCACACATGTTCACGCTCGTTATGGTGTATAATGTTCTTTACACCCTTGTGAACTGTACAAAATTTTGTGAATTTCTCTGATGGTCAATGTTCTTGCTATCATGCGAATAATAATAGTACTTAACTGAACACTTACTAATATTTCTTCAAAATTTGCAGTGAGTTGCCAGAGTTCCTGGGTGGAAGCTGTACCTGTGCAGATCAGGGAGGTTGCCTTCGCTCTGATAAGGGGCCCTGGAAAAACCCTGACATCTTGAAGGTTATATCTCACCCTCCAGATTATTGTTAATTTTACTTTTTACCTTTGTTTTATGGGTTCTTAATCTTGGATGCTATTTTAAGAATATATGGTGAAGTTACATATGTTTGTTATTCATATTTTGTGTGTTCTGTATATTGCAGATGGTTCTTAATGGTGAAGCACGTCGTGCAAGGCAGGTTGTTAAAGTCCTAAACAGTGAGGGGAAATTTCTTGCTTATGCTAAGCCACACTACCCAATGGTATAACTTTTATACGCTTCATTTTGTACATTTAAAAGGCTGAATTTATGTTTACATCATTAATTTTACATATTTTCTTGGGCGTTATGTACTGAAGCAGGTAAAGGGTAGTGATACATCGACAGCTGAGTCAGGATCTGAAGCAGAGGATATTGCATCCCCAAAAGCTTTGAAGAATTATTCTCATCTTCGATTGACACCTGTTCGGGAAGAGGTAGGTTTAACCTTTTAGAAATCTTTTAATATGCACTTATGTTCGTGGCAGTCAAACACATATTTTGGCCAACCAAAGAGAAGAAGAAACCATGTGTACCACTAGTAATTTTGTTCGTCTCTTTTAGAGTTCTCGGTGAAAAGGGAAAGAGAGGAATATGTCAGGATGAAATTTTCACATTAGAGGCTGGCCATTGTCCTGGAAAAGATATTTTACTACCCTTCTCCTTTTCTTCTTTCCGTGAAAGCAACCTTTTCTTATCTCTTACACATGAAGGTGCGAACATTACTGGGTAAGATTGGTGGCTATGTATTTTATGGCATATACCAGTGCAGGGATATATGATCTGTATTTAATTTGCTTGAATTGGTTGCAAGTTAATGGCTCGTTAATCAATGTGGGATATGTAGCATTAAGTTGTAAACTGGAAAGTTATTGCTCTCTGTATTGATGGTTGTGCACAGATTTGCAATTGTTTATGTCCATTCAAATGTGCTATTAATGACTTGTAGGCTAAGGTCGTAAGCAAGGCAAGCTGTGCCGGAAGCTTCTCAGGTTATGATGAATATGTTCCTATGGTGGACAAAGCTGTTGATGCTGGTTGGAAAAAGCAAGCTTCCCTGCGGAAAACTCTTTCTCCCAAAGGTCAGCAAGTCTACCTAGTGTTTAATGCCTGTATATAACATTTTTGAATTTTTTCTTTGTTATATGGTGGAAAGTTCATGAGAAAAGATGTAAGAAAAAAGAACACCACTCCTAATTAATGAAGTGTAGCGTAGTTAATTTGATAAAATAAGGATTCTTTCCAGCTACTACGCATATTTTTAGTGCATATATCTAATTTAGAAACCGGACCTTTGTAATATGGCTGGCTTTCACTGATGTGCCTTCACCTTGTTATTTAGCTTATACAGTTGTGTAGTTGCAAGGAAATGTGCTCTGATTCTTATGTGTCCTTAATTGATTAAATTGATATTATCTTGATGTTTCTCTTTCCAACTTTCTTGTTAACTTTGTCGGTATATGATGGGTAACACTACACAATCCAAGAAAATTGATTATTTTTCTTTTCGATTCAGGAACACTTCCGGTACCTAATATCCCAAAAGATCCTGAAGGAATTCAAGATCGGATGTTGGTAGCACTTATGGCCTTTTTCCTGTATTTTCTCACTCTCTTCCGCTCAGTTGCTTGCCATGTAACTAGGAAGCTTCCCAACGACACATTGGCTAATAAAGAACTAAATGTTGCTGAATCCACTTTTGATGCAACAAATAAGGAAGAGTGCCGTCCTCCTTCACCAACATCACCATTTGCAGGTGTAGATCTTCTTCCTACTGTATTGAAGAAACTAGCAGAGCTTGAGGAGAAAGTTGAAACGCTCCAATCTAAACCATCTGAGATGCCTTATGAAAAAGAAGAACTGCTGAATGCTGCTGTTTGTCGTGTGGATGCCTTGGAAGCAGAGTTAATTGCTACTAAAAAGGTGTGGAGGCTTTATTTTATTAATATTGATATTGTGATGAACTGGAACGCAGTGGATATTAAACACTTTGCTTATCTGAATCTAATAATCTGTAAAAGAAAAGTAGGAAATAATGGAAGCAATTAGAGTAATATACTGCTAGTCAGTGTATTTATTTTAATTTTATTATTCAATTAAAAGTCTCTGCCCTTTGCCATTTGACAAGAGTTAGTTTGGTAGTTGAGTCCGCATGTGTTTGGTGTCTGATTGTGCATATTTTAAAGTTGTCAATGTTTCTTGGTTGCATCACTGGGACTATTAATCAAACTGATAATTATGCTGATGATCTGTTTCCTTCGAGCAGGCTCTCCATGAAGCATTAATGAGGCAAGAAGAGCTGCTGGCTTATATAGACAGGCAAGAAGATGCGAAGTTCCGGGTAGGTTGACTAGCAAAATTATGTAGATTTATGTTATTGTTCTTAAATCATTACCCTACTTAAATCTTAGTCAATTCTCAAGAAGATGCGAAGTTCCGGGTAGGTTGACTTGCAAAATTATATAGATTTATGTTATTGTTCTTAAATCATTACCCTACTTAATATTTTAGTGAATTCTAAGTGAATGTACACACATTCCATGGCACATGAGTTTGACACATTTTTTTCTATATTTTTTATTTTTGGCTGTTTGCCCTCAGAAAAAGAAGTTTTGCTGGTTTTAAGTGTTGCTGAGGAAGAGAGTACGAAAGACTGCAAAGAGGATCTATCTGCGAGGGCTAAAGGATGTTTCTCAAACATGTGATCCCAACACGAGTGTTTGACTCGACAATTTGACAACCCAACCATCGATCCTGTAGTTGATATACCATCTCAAATGGTGCCCATCTCTATTGAGAACACATTCGGAAATGTCTATTTGAGTTTTTTTTGTAAAGGATGATTGTTGTGCAGTTTGGTTAACTTATAAACAAACGCGGGAAGGGTATGCTGAACAACAGTAATGCAAGTCATTAAGAGTCTGATGCTTTAGAAGAATATTGCAATGTTCATAATGACTAGGGGAATAGGGCAATTATCATCTTATCTGAGAAAACCAAATTGGAATATATCTAGCTGCACCCGGAAATGCTGACCTCACCAGCGTTAGATGACTTGGATCAAATAAGCATACGCAGAAGAATTAATATTACTTGGCATACGGATTCATTCAATCAGATTCTACATCCTTTCAGTTTTCTTACCTCATTGTTAGTGTGAAGGTCACAATCAAAGAAATACGAGTGTCAACTAAAAGATATTCGAGGACCTTGGTTGCCACCACTGTGAATTTCATCAAATATATTCCTCAAGAATTCACCTCTTGAACTTCACACTGCCACCAAAATAAAAACGGACCACCCTAAACCTTGGGAAAATTCAAGCACAGGCTTTGGTGATATATTTTTCCTTGACTTGACAGATTGATACAAAAGCTATTGCTATTCTCGATCGTTATAGAGTATTGTAGGAAACCAAATTACTATGATAGTCGGAAGTTCTAAAGTAGATTTTTACGTCTCCTATCTACTTCTACCATTTTATTTCTCTATTCTAATTCTTTGTTTTTTTTTACTGTCCATTGGTTCTGTCATTATCAATGTTTGACTCGATTATAAATGAAAGATAGTTGATAACACACACTCTCTATATCAGATTTGTTGTAGCGACTTGCGGCCACCCTGGCCTCGCTTTCTCCGCTCTCAGCCGAAACACAAGTCTTTATCATCACCTTTCTCATCCCCCTCCTCAGACTCAGTGAGCTCTCTATCAGTAGATCCAGGTCATATTGCATCTGTTGTTGTATCTCTGATTTGTTGTTATTCGTTGTTGGTCTTATCCATCTGGTTCTTACTTTGATTGTTGTTTTTTGTTGTCTGGGTTTCTATGAAAAGTAGGAGAAGAAAGGATAAGAACTTATGTTATGTGTTTGATTCTTGTATACTCTAATAGACAAACACATCTCTATTGTTTACTCTTAGCTTTCGATTTTTAGGTTGTGTTCCACAAAAATGGTCCAAGTTTTAGTCTTTATATAGTTTTAATTGTAAAGGTGCGTGCTTTGAGCTGAGAATTTGATTCCGGTAAAAACCCAAGTTGTATGATGTCACTTCTATGACCTTTGAATATGGTTTTAATAAGCCTTTGTTTGGTCATGTATCCCTCCCAATCATCATTTTATTATTTAATCTGTTAATCCTGATTGCTGGCTTCTAATAGTTTGGTTGGTTGGACAATTCAAATTGGTTTTATGTGATTAGCTATGGGTAAATTGTTAAGGTCATGCCAGGTTACCCACGATGAATCATAGTTTCAAAATTTACCTGAACTCATTTTTGCT
Organism: Argentina anserina; assembly: GCF_933775445.1. Lineage (NCBI taxonomy): Eukaryota > Viridiplantae > Streptophyta > Magnoliopsida > Rosales > Rosaceae > Argentina > Argentina anserina. The sequence goes on along the minus strand of NC_065873.1, from coordinate 6,807,251 downwards.
AATGGTGATATAATCCCAAAATTTGGCTAAAGTCTATATGTTTTTTGTCCCCCTTGATCTTTTTCCTCATTTTACTATCAACTTTATTAATTTTAGTGTCAAATTTGGTGATTATGTGAAATTTAGAAGTGGTATATGTAATGTGAGTTTATCTTTAGTTCAATAATGCATCTGGCCAGTGAAAGGTAAAAGAAAAACAGTAGTCGATGTTGCTACTGTGTTGACAACTGGATTTGTGACTTTATATTTTAAGTACTTGATAACAATTTTCTCTTGGGTGGATTTATTGTTAAATTTTTCTAGACACTACCAACATACGCGTGGTATAAATATGTGGGAGACTCATACAAAGTAAACTGTAGTATTAAGAAATAGGTTATTTTGTATGAATTCTTCTTTTAGGCATCTTGCGGTTTCAATGGTGGATTTAGTTTAGTTTGGGGAATTATTATGTTGAGTTACAAAACATCTGTCTTCTTCCTCTTCCCTGCAAGTAAAACTTCTAATTTAGAAAACAACTCTTAATATGGTATTGAATAAAGCATCTATATGGTAGTTAAACAAAATGGAGCCTCGAGTAGAGAGCAGGGAGCTATGAGCTTGCTTCTTCGTAGTTCTCCAGACATTGATGGGCTTAGCTTTTCAGAGAGCATCTTTTTTCTTAAATTTAGCATTCAAATACAAGAAATCTTCTAGTGTATTAGTTGCAAGGAGAATTACCTTATTAAGTTCGGTTAAAATTCAAGAGCAGATTGTCCCCTTCCTTTTCTTAGTACTTTGGTATGTGAAGTTGATGCAGCACAACATTCATGAATATCCAGACTAGTTGAATTGGTATTGGAAAAGAAAGTTTATGCTGTGTGTCATGCATTGCATCAGTGTTATTGCTCACTCACTTTTATGTATTTTTGAAATAGATACTGCTGATCTTAATTACTTTTATTTCCATTTTGTGCTTTTACTTTAATTTATGTGTGTCTATTGGTAATTTATTTGTTGGGATGGGGGCATATGGATACAGGTCTAAACATGTCAACCACGACAACTGTGAATGCTCCCTCTCTGTGCATGCTCAGAAATGCACCCAAGACTCGATTCACCAGTTCTATCCTTAAGTTCTCAACTCCACTTGGATCTGTGAAGACTCTCTCCAAATCTTTTGGCTTGAAAGCATCTGCCTCTTCGCGAACATCAATGGCAGTGTACAAGGTTAAGCTGATTGGGCCAGATGGTGAGGAGAACGAGTTTGATGCTCCTGATGACTCTTACATCCTGGATTCAGCTGAGAGTGCAGGAGTTGAGCTGCCCTATTCTTGCAGGGCTGGGGCATGCTCCACCTGTGCAGGAAAGTTGGTAGCGGGTACAGTGGACCAGTCTGATGGTTCCTTCCTTGATGACAACCAAATGCAAGAGGGTTATGTGCTGACCTGTGTTTCATATCCATCTTCAGACTGTGTGATCCACACTCACAAGGAAAGTGATCTGTATTAGGTTTGCTTTATTGTTGCAATTGAGTAGTATTATGAAGTCCTTGGTGGTACCTAGGATGGTTATGGATCTCATTTTGTTTTAAGGCTCTCAAGGACCCTGTTCAGTTTTTGATGGTGTTTGTTGTGGAATTCAGTCGCAGTTTAAATATAATACTGCCTCAATATCAGAATTTTTTGCTCCACTTACGAGACAGATTTAGAGATGAGTTTTGTGCAATTTGTACACAGGGAGGGTATGCTTTTGCATTATTATATATAATATACAGAGTAAGACCCCTTTGTCAAACCAAAGCGGTGCCGAGTTTTAGTTATAATATTCACAAACTCTCAAACAAAGGCACACTGGAAAATTAATAATGTACAGAAGCCGTAAGTTACAGTATCAAACTAGCAAACATAGACTGAATTTCACAAGCATCCATGGGGCTGACAATCAAAAACATCGCCACCAGCAGCTAACAATGAACGATCAAGTGTGTTCATCCAAAGAGAAGAACTGGAGCTACGACCTTACCATTTAAATGGGTTCTGCAATCACAATATCCATAATACAGAAGGTGAAATAATGAACCAACTATGAAAGACTTTATCTTGTTAAGCAATCAACTAAAAGGGTCTATCCAGTCATACCAATTTAAATTTCTTCTTCTTTTTTTTCTCATCAAGGTAGGCTATAAGTTCGTTCTGTCGGACCAGGACAACATCAAGTGCCTGCAAAATCAACACAAAAAGAAAATGCACATGATAACAGTTTCTTAGAATGTAGAATCGAATGACAGAAATTGGGAATGTCACAATGAATACCTTCTTAGTTACTGCAAGCTCTTGTTCCAGGGCTGTGGCTCGGTTGAGAGCATTGTTCAACATTTCCTCTTTCTCAGGTGGCATATAAGCTGGTGGCTTGCTGAGACCTTTCACTTTATCCTCCAACTCAGCCATGCGCTTCATCATGTTCATATATGTGTCACTGGAGATGGATGGTGCAGGCAACTGCTTGGTTTTCATCCCCATGCCATTGCAGTAAGCAGGGCTTCCATACAGGGCAACCTCCGTGAGCTTCCTTGGCATATTTCGTGTAATTCGGATCATGGCGGCAATTCCCATGATGAAGGGCATGATTCCAAAAAGTAAGTAACTGCTCAGTCCAGAAGACTTGCCCCCATTATGCGAGGAGAAGCAATCTGCAGCTTTGCAAGATAAACAAGATCGTTTGTATCAGCCATTTAAAGTTTTAAACACATGCATTTGTGACCCAACCTCATATTCATGTGCTTATTTTTCTGGAGATTTGACTATAATAGTACCTTGACTTTGGGAAAATTTGTCATAATGAACTGATTTAGGCCAAGTTGCATCCATGGTCTTGTCAACCATTGGCATCAAGTTGTCACTCTTATAGTCATCACTGGATTTTTTGGTGAATGAAACCTGCAAAATAAGAAGCAAATGAGCACATTACAGGAACAGGCAGCATATAAGTGCATGATGTTCAATACTCAAATAAGGGACTGATTGATTTGAAACACATCAAAGCATAAACAGTCTTCCTTATATAAGTTGCAAGATTAGAATATGATGGTAAAAGGAGATTTAAAAAAAGAACAAAATAATTAGTTGTCAAAGATCTATGTTGCAATAACAAATGCAAATGTGGTGGAAGTTCTGTACGCTTACCTGTTTAGGAACACGAGAGAATTTTGCAGGTTCCACTTGAACTGTTTTTGAGTCGAAAGAATCACATCTCTTTATGAAGTAGCATAAGAAAAGAAAATAAGGAACAAGCTAAATGAAGCTAATTGGTTATATAAAGAAACTCAGACAATATTATATAAAGAGAGGAGGCTTTAAACACACAAAGAAAGGGAAACTTGAGCCGGTCTGTTTACCTTTGAGTATGCCATTTCATCTTCAGAGATTATTTTCTCCTCAATGCCTGATAAAGTTCTCCTTGTGCATTTTCCCTCACCATTGTGAACCATCTGTCTCATCAAAATAAAAGAATTTTGAGATCTATACAGGATAGTTTTAACTTTTAAGAGTAAAATCATAGAGTACATCATTTCTGGTAAATCACCTTCATTATATCTGGGTCATTCCATGGGCCTTTATCGGAACGCATGCAACCACCCTTATCTGCACAAGTACAAGAGCCACCCAAAAACTCTGGCAGCTCACTGATGTCGTATAATACAATGTGTTAGGAGAGAAAATATACATTAATATTACTTAGCAGTTAAATAATATAACGTGAGAACCAGAAATTTGACTTTATCTTGTTGAAGCTATGACTTGTACAGCCAGATGAAAACTAAATATCAAAGAATATATATATTTTCATATTTCGCATAAAATGAGACTTACCAAGCATCAATTATTTCAAGCAACTTGCTCTGGTACTTGTTTCCCAGAACCTGTTTTGCAGTCATCATCTTTGATTAGCACCATGTACTAGTCCACTACTCAATCAAAATTTTTAGTTTATTGTTTATAAAAGAACTGCTTACATTGATTTTTGCAGTGGTCTTTGGATCAAGGAAAGATTTGACAGTGCTCCATAAAAGCCTAAATCCAGAACCAGCATTAATGATGAACATACGGTTGAGGGTCTACATTAAACAATACATTCAATCAGAGCTGGGAGTATAGAACAATTTTTATGCTAAATTACGCATTTACGCCACAAGCTATGTTTTAAATTTGATATAATACAAATTGGTTGGTTACCTCAGGATAATTGCCGCCATCAATTTTCTGAAGGCACTGAATAAGTTCCCTTGCCGATTTGTTGAAATTTTTAAGCCCCTGCACAAATATTATATGAATTGTAATATCCCAAAAATTTATAATTATTTTTTAATTATTGTTCAAAGATATTTAAATTAGTGGTGATCCGATTATATAGTACGAGGAAGAAAACAAAAGTGTTCGAGCGATTTATACTCAGAAACATTACCATGAGGGGTCAAGAGTTGACATTTTATCCGTTAGGAATCTCAGAAAACTTCATTCATGAAAGTCGTAGAGTTCGTCAATACGAGTTCGTAGACGCGCGACACGCTTTAGTCGGATGTCATATGTGAAAGTTGTTAGAAACAGAAGTTTGGTTTCCGATTTTGGAAAGAGTATAAAAGGAAAGAGAGGAGATTAAAAATCAGAAAATCAGTTTTTCTCAAAATCAGCTCAGGTACTGTTCACGCGATTTTTTTCTCTTTGTTGCCGAATCTTTCTCCGACCATATCTCCGTCGTCCGGCGACAAAATTGAGTGAGACCGGTGGAATTGGAACCGTCTCTTCGTCCCCTACTGATTTGCGTTAGTGTTTGGGAGAGATTCGAGCTGTTTGAAGCCCAGAAATGAAGAAATAATAAGGCTGTTCCGTTTGAAGAAGTGAGGAGTACTCCTTCATCCGGCAACCAATCAAGGTGATTCTTCTTGTGTTTTGAAGCTTGTAGGATGTATATCAACCCTCTAAAATAGTTTTATCTATTTCGAAACACACAAGGAGAATCGACGATTTCTTTTTCTAGGGTCTGTGAATAGTGCCGATTTTATGTTCTTCGTCGATTAGACTGTTTAGGTTTCGATTTAGACTTTGGTGTCAACTAGAATGTTGTGTAGATTATGGTGGTAAATTTTGGTGATCATTGGTGGGCACCAGAACGGTGGCGGCGTATGAACAGTGTTTTATAAACACTTATTTGTGAACAGTGTTTCATGAACAATGATTTGTTAATAATGTTCAGCTGTAATGAATCGTCACCTGAGATTTTACGTATCGTTTTCTAAGCACTTTATCATGCTATTAGGTGACCGACGAAACGAGTGCGGGAATCGCTCTCGGTGTCGTGGAAGTTGCATGCAGAAAATAAGGCGAGTAAACCTCACAATGATCATCATGATCGAAGTAGTGTTATAATTATTGAATTTAGTTTGAGTTGTTAACATAGTCATTGCATCACTAGCTTATAAAAATTATTCTAAAAATATGTTTTGGTTTAAATTACATGAACTTGATCATCTACGGTTCATGGGTAAGTGAAAAATTATTTTAATAAATGATTTTAAAAGATTTTAGTGATTATGGATTATGGTGAATGTGAGTAAATCTCACTATGATGAGTCTACCCTTGGCGGTGACTCATATTTATGATTTCTTAAAAAGACTGAACTGTGACATGTATATAATATAGTGAGTTGTGTATGTGTACGAAAATAGTAAATACGATACATATATATGAGTTGCTATATTATATAATGTTACAGAGATTATTTAAATTATGAGGTTGTATTGTGTTCGATTAATTGTGGCGGATGGGACCGGAAGAGAGATAACGTACCTTCTGGTATAATGGATTATTGGGGTGACTATATAAATATTGTTGTGCAAGAGTCGTTTGGTTGTAGTACAATAATATGTGTGGATTGTTATATTGTACGTGGTTTTAACATTTTCTTATTAAAATGTTTTCTGGTCTTCGAACGTTGTTGGCAGTAATCGAAACCAAGCCTTGGCCGAGTGTCGGTTACGATTCAGTTAGAGCTCTAGTCTGTCTGCCGGTGTATTGCATGAAGGGTAACATATGGGTTTCCTGGGTCTCATGAGTACCCATGGTTTTTTAGTGATATTGGGTAACAGATGGGTTGCCCAGTGTCTGTCAGTGTGCTCCACGAGGGGTAACAGATGAGTACCTGGGTCTTATGAGTACTTATGTTTTAAATAATTTTGGGTAACCAAATGGGTTGCTCAGTGTCTGTCGGTGTACTGCATGAGGGGTAACAGATGGGTTGCATGGGTCTCATGAGTACCCATGTTTTTAATGATTTTGGGTAACAAATGTGTTGCCCAGTGTCTCATGATTACACATATTTTTAAATGATATTGGGTAACAGATGGGTTGCCCAGTGTCACATGAGTACGTTTGTCTTTAAATGTTATCTGTCATATTTTATTTGTATGCGATGTATGTTATACTGTTGGTTTACTCATATAGGCTGAAAAATTTACCGGGTTTGTGTTTACAATCCCGGGGCACCAATTTGATGGTGTAGGGGATAGTTTTGCAGATGAGGATTAGCAGATTCGGAGGGCTTACTCTGAAGATTTCTTTCTTCTGTTTGTGGTGAGGATTGAGTGAATTTTACATTTCCATTAGTTATAATACTGAGGTATAAATTGGTTATGTATTATTCAAGTCGACTGAGTCGTGCTGTGGACTTAGTTTCGATACACTGTTATTATAAGATGATTTCAATATATTTGAGATTGTTTTAGAGTTTTCATGGTTTCGAATTTGAATTTTTATCATTCGAAATTTCGGGGCTGTGACGTGAACTAACACTTAGCGATGATCTAAGGCTTGGATTAATTTGATATCATTGATTGATTTAAGTCTTACAGAAAGAAAAGGTATACACTTACCACTCCTTGCACATCAAGAATAGTGGTGCTCTGATCAATGTGCTTCTTTGCTGCAATGGAACATGCTGGAAATTTATGGACGAAGGTCCTCTCAAACTCCCGTACATGGAATTTCACATAACGTTCCATTGTTGTCACTTGCATGAGCTTGGTTGGATCCACTTGACCAAGTCTCTCAATGTAGACAGGTCTTCCATCCTTATCAACTCCATGGTGGCCTTGTGGATAGTAGTTCAAAACCTCATCAATTTCCTTGTATTCAAATTCCTTAACAAAACAAAAATGGAAAAAGTTGAGACAAAGAGATCATTGGAAGCCGAAGTAAAATTCTCCACTAGATGGAAAGGTTCAAGAGAAGCTTTGTGCAAATACCTCCATAATAGTGTCAGCCCCAAATTCCTTCCTCCAGTGAAGCATATCAGTCCACATTTGCTTTGTTTTTTCAATGTCAAATTTTCTGGCCCTTAAAAATCTGTATCAGCATACACGAAAATAACATTAGAACGATGATAAAATTGAGAAATACAATTATGTGTTGATGCAAGATAGAAATTAGTAACCTTAGCATCATATGATGATCATCATGTTTTGAGGGTAGTAGTTCTTCCAAGATAAGTGCTTGGCGGAATGCGTCCACTGCCTGTAACTCCTCCGCATTAATGTTGTCCTCAATTGGAACAGACATCACCTTGCTGTTCCTTCGGGCCTTCTTTGTAAAGGAATGCCTAAGCTTGGTGGAGGCATTGATTGCCTTCTGCTTAAGAGCACCAAGCCTTGTTTTCCTTTCCTCCTCGGAAGTCTCCTCAGGGACTGCACACAAAAATGATTCAATTCAGTGAATTCACATTCTTACTATCACAAGAGTTATCTTGTTTTTCTTCTTCCTAAAGAAAAGAACAAATTAAGACAGCATTTCTTTCAGAATTTGGGAAATGCAAATGCAAGCAAATATAACCATATCAACAATGAATTAAACATGTTCACCAGATCGATAAATTAAAATCTTTTACATGAGACCAATTCTATTGCATATTGCATAAGCATAATCCTTCTCACAAAACCAAGCAAACTCAACTAGTCATAAAATGAAGCTAAAACAAAGGAATTTTCAAGATCATATATTGTTGGTTCCTAAAGATTACATTATTAATTTTATAATCAGAACATGAAAACTAAACCTAATAAATTCCCAGAACTTAAAACTATTCATCTAAAACCCACTTGAAAGATCAAACCAAAGACTCCGGCCAGTGATTGAATTCAGACCTATATATATTACTGAAGATAGAAATTTACATGAGATTTGTCTGTGAACTTACCAGGTTTAAGGTGTCGGTCAAGAGGTCCAGACATAGTGTCACACATGATTATTGATCTTGCAAGGTCGCTCTAATAACTAGAGACCGCCAAAAGGGATAGGAGACTCAATCAGTCATATGTGCTCAAACTAAAGCCCTCAAATGATAATATGTACCTACACCCTTTAACCTGTTTCACCAAAACGCACAGTTAGAGAAAACGAAAACATATCGAAAAACCCAGAAAGAAAACCAGGCAGCTAAGGATCAAGATACTGAGGGAATCGAAGAATCGGGTACTGCAGAACATACCTTATGACAAGAATGTAGGAGGTATAGAATAGAAAGTGGTAGGCATATATATCAGCCCGAATTAGCCTCTGGAAGCTGGACGGCCAGAAAGACAACGAGGATGACATGACTGATATAGAAAATAATGACAGCCAGGGGTTGAGATTTTGTTAGGTTTCCATTGACATGGTCTAGAGTGAAATACCTACTTTTTGGTTTTCGCTGGTGGTAGAGAAACAATGTCTGCGACGTGCAAGCCACTCCGTTCAATTCCCCATTATTATTTCCCGCACAAGTAAACTAAGTTTTCCCAACGGCTTGTTCTACCTTTTTTCTACGTAGAAAATAGTACGTGCGTATGTATACTATATACTATTATATATACTGAAAACGTACGATGTGTGCTCATTTCAACATTTATTGTTCTAACTCAATTTAAGTTAGGATGAAAGAAACAAGTTACTACTGAAAAGGATGATTGCTTAACTACTAGTTTTTTTTTTGAGAAAAAGCTTAATTACTAGTTAGATCTCCATAACTGCTATCTAAATCTTTATCGTCATTTTTTTCTTTTGAATTTTTCAAATTTGCCCCTTTAATTTCTATTTACACCTCTTTTTTTTTATTTTTTTATTTTGATAATGGGAGCTTCTATTCATATCTCTAAAATCAGTACATAGACCACTCCCTATTTTCTTAAAAATACCATATTAACTTAGTTGTGTCTTTAGGTAATTTGTGGAGTAATTAAGAAGAAATTGAGCTTAATTGAGAAACAATATCTCTATTTTCCTAGCAAATAGGGATTACAAGAAGATTTAGAGAGATATCAGGGGAGGTAGCCGACATTGAGAGAGAGAGAGAGAGAGAGAGAGAGAGAGAGAGAGAGAGAGAGAGAGAGAGAGAGAGAGAGAGAGAGAGAGAGTAGAATCATAATCGAAGAAAGATTGAAGATCATTGCACATAGAGGCAGACAAAACTATATTCATTCATCAATCATTGCAAAATCCTCTCATACTCACTATTCAAAACTCCTCAAGCTCACATTCCATCTCCTCAGGTTACAACCCACTCTTCAAGGTGCTACAAATCCCATTAAGGCCGTCAAAAGTTGCTTCACAATTGCAAAGAAGCTCACCATCATCACCATCGACCTCTCCACCTTCCATTGTTACTCTTCCTCTGTAATCTTAGTTTTGATTTTATTTGTGAGAATTTCGTTGTAATAACCCGAATTTTTTTCGGAACTATTTATTGAGTTGATTTAAATATATAAAGTTTGCAAATTTCATTAAACGACATTTGGTTGCTTGCGACGTTGTGAAACAAAAGCGGAAACGTTATCGGAACGTTTAGTTAGAAAAACGTTACGTTTCCGCGACGTGAGTGTCGACTTTTATTTCGTCGCTCGTTTGTGAAAACTTCATTCACGAAAGTTGTAGAACTCGTCGATACGAGTTCGTGGACACGTCACGCGTACGAATCGGATGTCGGACGTAGAAGTTATTAACGTCAGAATTTAGTTTCCGATTTTGGAAACGAGTATAAAAGGACATTTTTCAGATTAGGGTTTCCAATAATGGAAACCCCTCTCTCTCTCCTCTCACCCGCCTCCCTCTCTTTCTTCCTCTCTCTCTCACCCCGAGCTCTCTCTCTCCCTCTCGGCTTCACCTTCGATCTCCATCCTCTGGGAGACGTGGCCTTCACCGCCGGCCTAGGAAGCGTCGCACCACCCCCCGCAGTTGACCCCGAGGTCGACGCACCGGAGCTCCACCAATGACTCCAAGATTCGGCAGAAATCGCCTCCTTCCTATGCGCATCTCCGGCGACGATCCGACGGTCCAAAGGGTCGATTGAGGTGAGGGTTAGCATAATTAGATTGTTGTGATGCTTGGTTGTTGAATTGTGGTTGTTTTCATTTGGATTTGGAGGAGATTGGAGATCAGAGGAGGAGGGTGGTTACCGTCGCCTAGAGGCGGCGCGTGTGAGTGCGTGGAGGGGGTAGGAGATAGCATGAGGCCGTGGGAAGGAAGAGGGGGAAGAAAGAAGGACAAATGGGGCGGCGGTGGCGTGCTATGCGCCGGCCTTACGGTCGTCGGAGGTGGCGTGTGAACCCCACGCGCCGCCACGTGCGGCGGCACGTGAACAGTGTTTTCGAAACAGTAAATTGTAAAATTTATTTTTTACGTGCGTAAATGTAAATTTATTTTACGTACGGTAAATGTAAATGTAAATTACATTCAGTAAATGTAAAAGTAATTTCGGAAGGGTCAATCGGTAAGTATTATTTACTGAGACAATATTTACATTTGAATAGTATACATACGTACAGAAATACGTAAACCGTATGTACTCGTACGGAAATATGTAATTAATATGTATTTGTACAGTAATACATGAATAGTGAATACATGAATAGTAACTCTGTGAACAGTAATTTTGTAAAACCAGAAATTGCTGAACAGTAACATATTATTACTGTTTTAAGCATTTAAGGTTTACGTAACGATTCTAAATTCTTTTCTTATCTTTTCAAGATGATCGATAATTCAAGAAAATGAATTACTTTCGGAATTGTGGCATTACGCTCGAGATTATGAGGTGAGTAAAATCTCACATTTACGAATCTACCCTTGCGGAGATTCAAGATTATGCAGAATTTTAAAGAACGAAATATGACATGTATATGATATAGTGGAATATATATTTGTATAAATGGTAAATAGGTACATATATATAGTTTGCTATATTATATACTGTTAGGATTTCATTGCGAATAAGATCATTTTGATGATGAGATATATATATTGAGCATTTTGATTTGATTGTAGAATATAACGTGATGCTTATTGTACGTGGTTTTAACATTGAGTTTTGTTAAAACGTGTTTATGTCTTCGGACGAGTTAAAGTCTTCGGACGTGTTTTATGTCTTCGGACGAGTTTTTGTCTTTGGACGTGTTTATGTCTTCGGACCAGTCTTCGGACGTGTTTGGCATGTCGGAACCTAGCCTTTGGCCGGGCGAAGTTACGATTCAGTTAGAGCTCTAGTCTGTCTGCCGGGGTACTGCATATGAGGTAACAGATGGGTTACCGGCTTATGAGTACCCATATATATTTTTGATATTGGATGACAGATGGTTGTCCAATGTCGGCGGCGTACTACATGAGGGGTAACAGAGGGGTACCAGCGCTCATGAGTACCCGCATTATAAATGCATTTGGGTAAATAGAGGGTTGCCCAATTCTCATGAGTACATATATTTTCACGTTATTAGACAATCAGATGGACCGTCTAATGAGTCATGAGTGCATTTATATTTGTTGATTTGTGGATTTTCGTATATATTGATATGCGAGTTATATTGTTGTTTTACTCATACGAGCCGCAAAGCTTACCAGGTTTGTGTTCACAATCCCGTGCACCTATTCGATGGTGTAGGGGATAACTCCGCATGTGTGGATTAGCGGAGATCGACGGACCGCTCAGAGGACTTGAAGTTATTTATTTCCAGCTTGTGGTGAGGATTTTGTGTGGATTTCTTTGTGAGGATTTTGTGCGGATTATACATTACCATTTGTTCTAATGTTGAATTATAAATTTTGGTTTGTAATAATCGGTTTGACTGAGTTGTATTTTGAACTCAGAGATGATCCGCTGTGACATTAAAATGATTTTGATTTATTGAGATTGTTTAGAGTTTTTCATGACTTTAAAATATGAGTTTCATACTCGAAATTTTGGGGTCGTGACATTCGTTACTATATGCAGCTAATTTTCCTTAGTTAGGGGCGAGGTTAGAAACCTTGAATATGTGACAGACATGGTTTGATTTTTGGTTTATATTGGAAAAATAGTGAATTTCAACCAATTTAATTAAAGAAATTAAGTGGACACACTGAAGTTCTGTAAAGGTAAATATGAGTTTGTGTTCTTCGGTGTAAGGGCTACAAAATAATGTATTTATCTGTTTAAATTGGTTATGGTGTGAATACGAAACTATCACCAAATACATGAAAATTATTTGAAACAGTAAATGTGTAATGACTGAGTAACTTTGAATTGGTAACGTCAGATTCAACAATATTAAATTATGTAATGTTAGTTTTATTAGATTGAATTCTGTAACCGTTGAATTCATTGTGTAACATTCGTAATGCACGAAATAAAATTCATTGAGGTAGCGGTTGTGACGTATGAAAATTCATTACATTACCGCTATAATGGTCGTAACGTATGAAAATTCATTTCGTAACTGCTGTAACTTATTGATACGACCCGAATCTTTTACAATTCGTCGTGATTATAGTTTTATTTTTTTCTCGAAATAAGAGTCGTACTAAGTGTGACGACTCTAAAAGTTGACTTTTTTCTGCGTAAGATTTTCGGGAAAACTTCCTTCACGAAAGTTGTAGGGCTCGTCGATACGAATTTCCTGGACATGCGGCACGCCTAAATCGGAGTTCGTATGGAAAAGTTACGCATCAAAAGAGCGTTTGGGCATTTTTGGAATTTAGTATAAATTGGTGGTTAAATTGAAGAAAAAAAAAATTCAGAAATTTGAATTTGGGCGGGTACTGTTTACCCTGAACCCAAAATATCCTCTGGCGCCGATCTCCGCTGTCCATCCGCCGATCAGGACGCCACTGGTCCCATTCGTTTGGCGTCGCCATTTCCCGTCTATTGGTATCGGTCTCATGCCGCGCTGACACCTTGCAAGGCGCAGCCACAATCGCAAACTTTGGTGGAAATCAACGTCGCCGTGCGGCCATTTTCCGGTGAATTCGGAGCTCGAGTTTTCTTCTAGTCGATATGATCCTTCATTCTAGGCATAATTCGGTTGGAGTTGGGGCGACGAATCGAGCTAGATCGTGATTTTGCAATCGGTGCACTATTCCGAGATTGAACAATGTTTTCTAGCCACTTCCGAGCTGATCTGGGCTTCAACGCCATCAAGAAAAAGGTTTGTTTTCTTGTGATCTATAACTTTGATGTTGGAGTCGAGTTGTTTTGGAGAGGTTAGAAAGTGGTGGCGCGTGGGGCCGATGCGCAGACATTGTGGTGGCGCGTGCTACCATTTTTGGAGTAGTGAGTCACTTTGTCGTTTATATATACGCCGATACGAATTTATCGATATCTTAACTATTGATTTTGGTTATCGTATGAGTGTGTGGATTTAGATTATCGTTATAAAGAATAATTTGTTATTCCCGTAGGTTTTGAGTTCATTCATTGTTGACTGTGATGTGATTACCGTGATTGATAATGGATGTGGTGTTGTGTGTTTGACGAGTGATGGTTATGATATTATTTATATGTGTTGGTTGTGATGATGCGTTTGTGTTATTGGCTTGGTGGATGGTTGAACTACGAGTGGCTTGATCCCTTTTGAAAGGTACGTAGGCAGCCCGAATAAGGTTTGGGTGCAGTCACAAATATTTTAGGTTAGATTCTCATTGCTAGATGTGTTGATGCTTTAAGAATTGTGGTTATTTAATGATGGTTCCTATATGATCATATTCCTATATGATTGTATGACGTTAATTACTTCTATCAGAATTAGTGTTAGGATCGTAGGATTTATTGTCAGGTAAAGGTATACGGGTAAACGACGAGTGTTGGGTATTCGTTCAAATTATGGTTTCAGTTATCTCAGTTAGTCGGATTGATTAGCTTTGGCATTTACAAATGAGACTCAGGGTACGGTGGTATCGTTATGCATGCGTGAGTGAGACTCCGGGAGAACCGGGAGAGAGGGGATGAATCAGGGGTACCAGAAGAGAGGGGATGAACCAGGGGTACCAGAAGAGAGGGGATGAACCGGGAGAACCGGGAGAGAGGGGATGAACCAGGGGTACCAGAAGAGAGGGGATGAACCGGGGGTACCAGAAGAGAGGGGATGAACCGGGAGAACTAGGAGAGAGGGAATGGACCGGGAGAACCAAAAGAGAGGGGATGGACCGAGAGAACTGGAAGAGAAGGGATGGATCGGGAGAACCAGAAGAGATGGGATGAACCGGCAGAACCGAAAAAGAGGGGATGAACTAGAAGAGATATTGATATTACCGAGTCACTAGAAGAGAGGAGATGTACTAGCAGAGTTCCGATAGAGATTCGAAAGGAGAGGACTAGTGACTCACCGATGGTCATATGGTTTTGTGTTTACCTCTCGCGTGAACGTCGTTATAAGTGTAAATTTATACGGTTCAGGATTTATAGAATGGTGTATGATTGTGGTGACCCCGTCATCTTAGTGGGTTGGGCGGTTTCGGTATAAGACGAGCTATGAGCTCTCGGGGTCCAACGAGATTAGGTTACGAACATGGAATACTCCGTCATACATTTTAAATTATATTTTTGAATTGTGATTGTGGAGTTGAAAGTTTGGGGAGCATGGTGGCTCCAAGTGTCGAGGTTGGATTTGAGATATTGGGAGTGTCTTTTATGCATGTCGGGTTGGCTACTTTCAAGGGAGACTATGCCGAAAATTTCGTTATATCTCATTTGACAGTGGTGCCCGCAAGATCTGCTTCGATATTAAGGTATAATTTGGGGCGGGTCGTGTCACTTATGATAAGAAATTCATTTTTGAATTTATGACAATTCATTTGGTAATCAAATTTCCACTCTATAAATAGCGACCTATTTCTTCATTCAGGAACAATCAAATTCAGATTCACAACAAGAAACACTACTCTCTCCTCTTTCTAAAGTTTGTTCTTTGCTCTTTTATTCTAGTGATAGAAAAGACTTATTCCAGTTCATTAGTATTCTTGTAGCAATGTAGCTTCAAAGATTTGTAAGTAGGGGTGGGCACGGGACGGGACGGGGCTCATCCCACGTCCCGTCCCACTCTTTTGAATCAGGACGGGATGAGGGTTTTTAAGAATGCATCCCACTCGGGATTAATTCCGGTTGGGACGGGACGAGACGAGACAAATCCCACATTCTTATAAAGTTAAATAAAAACTTATATTTTTATTTTTTCATAACAAAGTAACATTCAATAATGAAAGAGAGACAAAAAAAATACATATTATGTTCAAAATATTATAATTTGCCATTATTATTTGAGTTGATATAATTTTGGAGTTATTAAGAACATAAATTAGTTTCATTTTGAAACAAATATATAAGAATTTTTAAGTTTTCATTAAAGGTGGGACGTGATGGGACGAAGCGAGATAAAAATTATTTGTCCCACATCCCATCCCACTATTATGAAGCGGGACGGAATCGGGACGGGACGCACGTTTTTAGACCTCTGTCCCGTCCCGTCCCTGTGAATTTCGGGACGGGATCGAGATTTCAGTTTTTTATACCCACCCCTATTTGTAAGCCATTGTATCAGGGGACACTAGCGTCATTTAGTCCTTACACCGGTAGAGGCGACGTAATTGTCTTAAGGACAGTGTGTGGTACAAACGACTCAACTTTTCCTTCTATTCGTTCGGTATTAGTTGAGTTATCGTTTCTAGTTTTTTTTTGAAACAAGGACAAAATTATATTAAGAAACTAGAAAAAAAACGCATCGAAACACAATAAAAAGATAGTGAGATGCACAAACGCATTTAAGGTAACTGTGAGAGGAACAACTCGTAACTAGATGCACTAACGCATCAAGGAGTAAAGGTAATCGGGTAACCGGGTAACCGGGTGACTTATTCACTAAGGCATCACTGCACTGCACATGTCACAAAAGCAGTGTAAAAGGGCGAGAAGCCGTAATTGTAACCATAACCAACGAGATCGAGAAACACCAAGAGTAAGAACTCAAGGGATAGCAAACGATCTATCAAGAACCAGAACCAATTCCAGAGCAAGATGAGCAGTTGTTTTGGATGCAAGATCCGACAACTAGTGCACCCCGAGTTCCAAATACGGATCCAGAACTGACCCGTGAACAAGTGACGCACAATACGGGCCCAAAACTAAACAGCACTCAACCACAAACTCAAGCAATTGGGTCTCCCCACACAAATAGGCCCACAAGAAGAGGCGGCCCAAAGAGAATGAGCCCAAGAAGAAGTACTCAAGCCACCCCCCAACTGGGCACCCCCACATCATCGGCCGCACTACAAGCGCTGCACCTCTGGTTGCCCACTCCTCAACCCAAAGCTCCGACCATCCCAAAACAATGAAGAGATCCAGCCCACCAAACTAGCCTCCCGCAACTATAGGACCGTCGACTGACCTAGCCCCAATAGATATGAGAGACGCCATCGCAATAGAACACAACGCCTCCACCAAACCACTATCCCAGCCATACTGCAATGAAGACCTGGATCCCAAACTCGGATCTAGGGCCCCTAATCGGGCCTGCAACTGACTCCAGTCTTAAGCACCACTGTCCACGCCACCAACACCGCACCCTGCCCCTCCGAATGGTGGGGAAGAAATCCACCGTGCACCAAGAGGCTGGAGAGAAGCTTCCCTCGCTCACCAGCGATACCACCATGGAAAGACAAATCCGATCCCGTAAACGGATCCTCTGAGCTTTCCGAAAAGAAACGGGGAGATTACCGGCATGGTTAGGTAGCCAATGGCCGCCGCCAGACCCCAACACTAGCAGAGCACCGAGGACTCTCCTCGTCATATTGATCCCTTTTTTGCCACTTGAATGTTAGTTTGTTTCCAGTTTTCTTAATTCTGAATTTCTATTTTTATATAATTATTTTCTAATTTATCCTTATTTCATAATTTAATTTATTATTTATATATTTGCAATATCGCCCCATTTTTCTAACAATTTCGACATTAATAAGTTTTTGAAGAAGTGTATTTAGTTTTGTTTTACATAAAACTCTTAATTGTTTATGTTCATAAATGCATGCATAGAACATTATGAAGTTGTGAGTAGGGCTAGCAATAGGTTGACTGATCTCCTAAACGGTTAGAAAGCTTGTTTCAAAGAAGTAAAACCTATAGGACAATAGGTGAAACCAAATAAAGAGGATTACATGCTAGGTAGGCATTTCCACACATGTAAAAAATTGATTAGGATATAGGTAAGGGAATATAAAAACAGGGACATAGGATCAGTTGCCCCTTTCTAGTTCTTTGTTTATCGTTAGTTTAGTTAATTAGTTAGTTTTTATTTTCTTTTGTGTGTGAAATTAAATATCCTTAGTCTCTAGTATCGGGATCAAACTAATAACCCGATTCTTGTTTATTCTATACCACGATTGACAATCTTTTAAAGGGTTAATTGTGTAATGACCCGATTTTTTAGGATCAAACTATATGGATTCTTAGACATTAATAAACTTTGTAAAATTAATAAACCGCATTTGTTTCGCTTCATGACGTTGTCGAAATCGAAAACGGAACCTTATTCGAAAAACTAAATTGAAAAAACATAACGTTTCCGCGACGCGAGATTCGACTTTTACTCTATCGCTCATTTCTGAAAACTTCCTTCACGAAAGTTGTAGAGCTCGTCGATACGAGTTCGTGGACACGTCACGCGTTCTAATCGAACGTCGTATGTGAAAGTTCTTAGCGACGAAACTTAGTTTCCAATTTTGGAAAAGGGTATAAAAAGAAATTATGAAGGGCTAGGGTTTCTAATTTCAGAAACCCTCACCTTCTCTCTCTCTCCTCTCCCCCGCAGCTTCCCTCTCTCTCTCTGTCCCCTACTCTCAAAATTGCCTCCGGCGATCTCCCAAACCAGGCCGCCATGGCTCTCACCGCCGGCCCTAAAACCTTCACACGGTCCTCTACAGCAAACCCCAAGCCACGCGCGCTGGTTTAAGCGGCGCATGAGCTCCACGCGTTGTCACTGTAGGGGGGGGGGGGAGTGGGGCGCGTGAGCGCCACGCGCGGCCGGCGGAGGTGGCGCGTGAACAATGATTTTTCAAACAGTAATTTTTGTAAAAGTGATTTCTGTACGGTGAATGTAGAAAGTAATTTACGAACTGTAAATGTAAAAGTATTTTACGTACAGTGAATGTAAAAGTAATTTACATACAGTAATTGTAAAGTAAATTTTGAAATGTAAATCGGTGATTAGTATTTACTGACAGTATTTACTATGAATAGTACATTGGTGTACAAGAATACGTAAACGGTACGTATATGAAAAGTAATACGTAAACAATACGTATATGACAAGTAATACGTAGACAGTACGTATATGAACAGTAATGTATGAATAGTAATTATGTGAACAGTAATTTCGTAAAAACCGAAAAAATGCTGAACAGTAAAACATTAGTACTGTTTCGGCATTTGAGGTTTTACATAACGCTTCTAAATCACTTCTTATCTATTCTAGGTGATCGACACAACAAGTAAAGGATATGCTTGCGGAATTGTGGAAATTACACTCAGGAATATAAGGTGAGTAAATCTCACTATGACGAGTCTACCCTTAGTGGGGATTCAAAGTTAAACTTATTTTAAAAGATCGAATTATGATATGTATATGATATAGTGGGTTGTGTATGTGTATAAATAGTAAAATCGATACATATATATGAGTTGCTATATTATGCACTGTCATACTTCTATTTCCAAATGAGCTATTGATAGCAATTATATATATATATATATATATATATTTTTATTTGAGCATGAGTGGTTTTGATTTTTGTACAATAACATGTGAGGAATGTATTGTACGTGGTTTTAACTTAAGTTATGTTAAAGCGTTTTTGTTGTCTTCGGACATGTCTTCGGACGTGTTGGCATGTCGGAACCTAGCCTTGGCCGGGCGACAGTTACGATACAGTTAGAGCTCTAGTCTGTCTGCCGGTGTACTGGCATGAGAGGTAACAGATGGGTTACCGGCTTGTGAGTACCCATATTTTTGGATATTGGGTAGCAAGTGGTTGCCCAATGTCTGGCGGCGTACTGCATGAGGGGTAACAGATGAGTACCTGGTGCTCATGAGTACTCGTATTATAAATGTATTTGGGTAAACATAAGGGTTTCCTGATTTCTCATGAGCACTTATATTTTCAGATATTATTGGACAACCAGATGGGCCGGCCAATGACTCGTGAGTACATTTATAATTAAATGTTTTCAGTATTTTCTTATGTATTTATACGCGAGTTATATTGTTGTTTTACTCATACGAGCTGCAAAGCTTACTTGGTTTATGTTTACAATCCCGGTGCACCTATTCGATGGTGTAGGGGATAGTTATGCAGGTGTGGATTAGCAGAATTGACGGACTACTCTGAAGAATTCGAAGTTTCTTTAATTATTTTTTGGTGAGGATTGTGAGGATTTTACATTTCCATTTGAAATAATGCTTGAATTTTAAATTGGTTTTGTAATAATCAATTTGACTGAGTTGTACTATGAACTCAATAATGATACGCTGTGACGATAAGATGATTTCGGTTTATTGAGATTGTTTTTTAGTTTTCATGGCTTCGATTTTCGAGTTTCATACTTGAAATTTCGGGGTCGTGACAAATTGTGAGACTATTTTAGCTATATCAATGTCCACTTTTAACTAAAATTGCCAGCTGAATTTATCAAAATATGCACACAAACAAAGCAGCTAGCAAATGTCAAACCTATTTACAATGTAAATATGTAATAGCTTCAAAACTTAATTAATTTGGAATATGTTCCGGGAGAATTACTATTCTACCCTTATGTGTGTCTTAGCCTAATAGGTTTCATATTAGGCGATATATTAGCATCTCTGTAATAGATTAAGATTCCGAATCTTACGTGAATGTGGTTTTATAATGCCTATATAGGCCCCCATATCATTTAATAATATACAGTTATTTCATCTTGCATCAAAATATAGTTTCTTGTTATTTCAATAAAGGTTGACACCGATCATGTAAAAAAAAAGGGAATGTGATTGGATTCTTATAAATATTTAACAAATTTTGTATATCAGTTCTTATCTACAGCGAAAGTACGTTTATCTTGAAATTACATAGAGAAATTTATTATTTGACTCATTTTTCGGTTACAATCACATCTTCACCGTATTGAATTTAGAACATAATGTATAGATCATTCCTGCAAAATTTCATACAATTTATAGGCATGCGCTAAGGTGACCCTTACCATTCTTATAGTGGGGATTTTCTTATTGTTTAGACTAACTTTTCGATCGAATTGTAAATTCTACTATCCAATTTTTAGGTTATAATATATAGATCATTTAGACAAATTTGATAATCGTTAATGATTTTCTGCAAAGTGCATCTATCGCCCCCCTATTGCCCTAATGGTAAGTTTGTTTACAAAATGAATGTTTTAGTCATGTTACTCGTTTTTTTTTTTTGAGAGTAGCATAAACGTTCTCATAATATATAATTGAACACATTCATCTTTGAGGTGCTTGACCTTAACGTCACAGAAAGGCTTGTGAGAAACCGGCCACTAATGATTAAACACGTTAAAAGAAAGGTGGTAAACAGTGAGTTTTGTAAAACTAGGCTACAAACTGACAAACAAACGTTTTGCCTGTGAAACACGTGAGATTACTGCCCTTTGTTTATGCGTGTGTCTTTCGAGTTTCCACTGCCGCTGAAAACATAGTGTCATTTTGCCTATATAAGCATATCAGACTCTAATAGACACGCATCAGATAATAAAGAAGCAAGCAATATATTATATCATGTCTACAGCTACATATCCTTCCCAATCAAGTGAAGTACCAGAGATGGCCAAGCCTGAAATTGTTCGCCCCATAGCGAATTTTCAACCCAGCATTTGGGGAGATCAGTTCATCAGCTATGATTCTCAAGACATGGTAAGTTTACCAATCCTTTACAAGTTGGTCAATTTGGTTTTTTATGGTTTTGACTCATTATGTTATTAATTGTTTGTTGCAGAAGACTGAGGCCCTTTCGCAACAACAAGTCGAGGAACTGAAAGTGGCAGTGAAGCATGAGGTATTTACTAATGAAGGTGATTTCGCGCTTCGACTCAAGTTGATCGATGCAATCCAACGCCTTGGCGTGGCATACCATTTTCAAGAAGAAATAGAAGATGCACTGCAGCACATTCATGATACATATCGTGACGATCCCTGCAATAATAGTGACGATCTCTACACTGTTGCACTATGGTTTCGGTTGCTGAGGCAACATGGATATGATATCTCATCAGGTACTAGGGTAATTGCATGCTTCTTAATTAGATTTTTATGCTAGTCCGTCCATGGTGTTCATCTTTTTAACATTTTTTTAAGCAGGTATATTCAACAAGTTCAAAGATGCAAATGGTAGCTTTAAAGAAAGCTTAGTTGCCGATGGGTCTGCTATGCTGAGCCTATACGAAGCTGCACATCTCAAAGCTCGTGGAGATGATATACTAGATGAGGCTCTTGTTTTCACCACTACTCACCTGGAGTCCGCAAAATCCAATGGATGCTATTCAGCACAGATGACTGAACAAATAACACATGCCCTGACAAGACCTCTGCGAAAAACTCTAGACAGGATATGCGCAAAGCGTCACATATCAATTTGCCAACGTGAAGATGAAGCCTCATCACTCAAACACAACGAAGCTCTACTGAAACTTGCAAAATTTGATTTCAATCTTGTTCAGCTTTTACACAAGAAGGAGTTGTGTGAGATTACTAGGTAAGTAATGACATAATGGGGTTGGCTATGCTATCTTAATGTTTTCCAATATCATTCTCTAATTAATTGATATTATTTTAATTAGGTGGTGGAAGGATCTAGATTTTGAAAGGAGATTGCCTTTTGCAAGAGATAGGAAGGTGGAATTATTTTTTTGGATAGTCGGAGTCTATTTTGAACCACAGTACTCTGTTGGCAGAACCTTCATGACAAAGGTCTCTATCCTCCTCACTGTTTTGGATGATATATATGATGCATATGGTACATTTGAAGAACTCGTGATCTTCACTGAAGCAATTGACAGGTTCGATCAATATACAAATTAATCATTGTAATTGTTGATATATCTCTGTGTTCAATAGTTCAAGTATTTTCATATCCTAATGATCAATTTGGATTATATTTCAGGTGGGATGTCAAATGCATAGATGAACTCCCGGACTATCTGAAAATATTTTATCAAGAACTCTTGAATGTTTTCGATGAAATGGACAAAGTGTTGTCGAAGGAAGGAAGATCTTACCGAGTGCGCTACGCAATACAAGCTGTACGTACTACTTGTTTCATACACCGTAAATTTAACCATTTTCTTTCTAGTTTCATCTGCTTATAGAATATGTGTATATTGCTCAGATGAAAGATCAAGCACGATCGTATTTCAACGAGGCCCAATGGTTGCACGAAGGACGTACTCCGAGCATGGAGGAGTATATGAGTGTTGCAACAGTTTCTATTAGTTACACTTTTCTAACAACTATTTCATTGCTTGGCATGGGAGAAATTGTAACGAAGGAAGCATTTGAGTGGTTGGCTCATGACCCCAAAATTGTTAGAGCTTCCAATATCATTTTCAGGCTCATGGATGACATTGTTTCTACCAAGGTGCAAATATTACATTACTCCTAATTTTGAGTTCTTATTGTAGCATCACCATATAGCAAACAACTTGACTAACTATTTCGATCATTTTACGTTTGCAGTTTGAGAAAGAGAGGGGGCATGCACCTTCTAGCATTGATTGCTATATGAAGCAATATGGTGTTTCAGAGCAAGAGGCGATTGATGTGTTCAACAAACAAATTGTGGAGTCATGGAAGGATATAAACGAGGAGTTTCTTAAACCAACGGATGTGCCAACGCCGGTTCTTTTGCGCGTTCTCAATTTAACAAGAGTGGCGGATCTTCTTTACAAGGGAGAAGATGGATTCACACGGGTTGGGAAGATGACCAAAGATAGTGTTGCTGCAGTTATTATCGATTCAGTGCCACTGTGATCGAGCTGGTTCAAAGTTACTAGCTTGTTCTCCATATACAGTAGTACGTGTATGGGAGATTGCTATATTTACTTGATAAGATGCAACATCAGTACAGTCAGTACTTGAATAATGTCAAGCGACTTTTCGTCATTTTTGGAAGCTGGTTTGGGGGTCGCAAGTTTGTTCTGAGTAATTTGCATTGTTTCTCAAGTTTAATCGGATTTGTAGAAATATTATATATATCTATATTTTTTTTTCTATGGAAAAGAGACGAGTGAAGAATAAAACCTCCTTATTGCCATATTATTGAAGGAAAGAGATACAATAATAATTCAAAGCCTGAACCTCCCAAAGATAATATAATAATAATTAGAGACAATGTAGCTCTTGAAAACGAAATTGAGGAATTGTTCCTCAAGTTTACCCCGGACTAATTATGATGACGAAGTTTTAAAATTGAGAATTAGGGGTGGGCATGGGACGGGATGGGACGGGACGGGGCTCATTCCACGTCCCGTCCCACTCTTTTGAATCGGGACGGGACGAAGGTTTTTAAGAATGCATCTCACTCGGGATTAATCCCGGTTGGGACGGAACGGGATCGGGACGGGACGGGACAAATCCCACCTTTGTATAAAGTTAAATAAAAACTTATATTTTTATTTTTTTCATAATAAAATAAGATTCAATAATAAAATTTTAACAAAAAAATGCATATTATGTTCAAAATATTATAGTTTACCATTATTATTTGAGTTGATATAATTTTGGAGTTATTAAGAACATAAATTAGTTTCATTTTGATACAAATATGTAAGAATTTTTAAGTTTTCATTAAAGGTGGGACGGGACGGGACGGGACGAAACGGGATAGAAATTATTCGTCCCACGTCCCGTCCCACTATTATGAAGCGGGACGAGATCGGGACGGGACGAACGTTTTTAGACCTCTGTCCCATCCCGTCCCTATGAATTTCGAGACGGAATCGAGACGGGATCGAGATTTCTATTTTTTATGCCCACCCCTATTGAGAATATTAACAAATGGGCTGTAACAGAAGCATCAAAAGTTATTTGAAAATTTTCGTCGAGTATGATTCACTTCAAAAGTATTTGAAAACAAATTAGCGGGAACATAAGAGCCAAAATGTAACATCCCTAAATTTTGAACGATAAAATTTCAAAATTTAGAATGTTAACACTCTAAAATAACTTCAATACAACTGAAATTACTTTACAGATGTTATACATCAATCTTGAGTTTAAACATTTAACTCAGTTTACATGAGGAATTACAACTCACAATTACAACAAGTAAATGTACAGTTTATAATTCCTTTCAACTCTTACCAAAACAAGAAAGATAAACAGCTACAAGACAACTAACTACTGCCCAACTGCTCAATCCTCCGATGACAATTATGTATTACCTGCAGCACTACCCCCTGCACCATTGATTGGTATACCGAGATTGCAAACACAAACCCGGTCAGCTTCACAGTTGGTATGAGTAAACTAAACATGAATAGTCTCCAAATGGAAAATGTTTTAGCGCCACAATCTTATGTGGAATGTCACATAACCTTGTCCCGTCAGTAATATAAATAGTCATAAAATGTGATTTTTAAATAAAAAGACAATCTTATCCATGTTAATTCAACGGCTCTAGATTATTATAAAAATATAATTTTCTCTTTGTCATTTATTCTTATTTTTTTATTACGATAATCATTCCAAAATATAATTAATTTTATTTGATATTTTACAGAAGTATGTCTTTATATATATATATATATCTGTGTGTGTGTGCGGGCGTAAAATTTATTTTCAAAATTAAATTATTTCATCCGCGAAAAATAAAGATGTGTGTGTGCCAAAAAAATATTTTAAAATAAAATTATTTTGTCCTAAATAATTTTGTTGGAGATTTTTAATTCGATAGTGAATATATATATACACATATATATGGTAATTAAAGGCCATATATGATAATTGTTGGCCATATATGATAATTGTCGGCTAATATTAATTTTCATGGAAAACAATATTTATTACCTTATATGTCCCATAAAATCTAATAAATTATCATAAGATTATAATGTTGTTTTCATCACTTGTAAGGCATCTTTTTGAACAAATATCGTAAAATAATTTTCGAATAAATGTAAGATGTTAACTAAATCGTTTGGAGTTTAATTTTTATTTATAGAACATGGTATCCGAATTATGTCCATGAATTTTTTTTTCAAACGAAAATATTTATTTATTTAATCATCATAATGAATAAATATTAAACAAGGATAAGATTGTCTTTTTATTTAAAAATGATATTTTATAACTATTGTAATTACTGACGTAGCAAGGTTATCTGGCATGTCACATATGATTATGGCGCCGAATCTGGTGCCATATTATGGCGCCCTAGCAGTGCTCCTCCCCAAATATACAACAATATAACTTAACTGAACACAACAGTAATGTCTATCGTCAACATTTATCACATGACAACAACGTCAATAATATATCTCACAACAACATCATCATATTTCTCAAGACAACATTATCATATATCTCACAACAATACCAACTCACGCACTCTATTTATGGGTTTCTGCGACAGTCACATCACACCCATAAAAAGAACCAAGTCTGAAAACCAGAAACACATCATCGAGTCCGAAGACCAGAAAACACATCACCGAGTCCGAAGACCAGAAATACATTTTAACATAACTCGAATGTTAAAACCACATGTACAATATATCAATCCAATCTATGATATATTGTAATACACTAACCAACCCACACAACACAACCACACCCACACACACAAGGAAAAGAAAGAAAACAAATAGCGAATCCTGCATAAAAACATAGTTCAGGAATTCACGAAACAAATAAATAGGAATATACATTAGGTATAATTCCTGCATAAAATTTAGTTCAGGAGATTACACTTACAAAAGAAAACATATGAGAAGGGTAATGATTCCTGCATAATAACGTAGTTCACGAATTCACCCTATAGAAAACAAATACAGAAGAATGAATAGTGATTCCAGCATAAAAGCGTAGTTTAGGAAATCACTTAAACATACAGATAAGAAATAAGAAATAAGATATAGGAAGTTGGCATCGCACACACATCCAATGACATCAACTACAAGTTACTCAACAATTAACATAACCCCTAACCTTCAACCTTTTGAACCCATTTTAATAAAATCTCATTTTACTTACCCAGGAACCGTAGTCGATCAAGTCGATATATTTTTAAAACAAAACATATTTAAAAGATGATTTTTAAATGGTTAATGATCATAGGAATATGCTAACCCAAACAAGACAACACTACCAAATCAATCACATCCACATACAAATCCACTTTACCAGGAGGTACGTTTTCCTATCCTCCCGGTCTTTTCCGCCACAAGGCAAAACGACTTGACACACACCACATGCCACTTGGGCAACATCACACAAACACAATATCGCTGGAAGGTACAATTTATTCCCTTCCAGCCAACAACACACAGACAATCACAATATCAACAATATATGCCGGAAGATACATTTTCTTTCCTTTCGACCAAACCAAGCAAACAACACTTCAATTACACAGTTATTCTGTTCACAAACCTCCATTTTACCGAGAGTTACATTTTATTCCCTCTCGGTCCCATCCTCCACACAATATAATCCAACAAAATCACACAATATAATCCAACAAAATCACACAATATCTCAAAACCATCATAGACATAATAACATAAACTCACAACTTAATAATGCAACATTAAATATAATTAAAGCAAATATATGTGCACTAATTTTACCATTTAAATGCACCTATACTTACCTCCATTTATATTCACAATCACACTACAATAACTAAAACATTCATTCTTACTTAAATAAGTTTACGTATAATTAACTTATTAACCGCCAAGGGTGACATTGAAAAATGTGAGGTTTACTCACCTTATTGATTGCTCGAACTTCTAGTTCACCAAGTACGAAAACTTGTTTCCACCTCAAACACGAGTACAAGTTGTTGAAAGGGCAGGAGGACCGCCGGTGTTGCAGCTACTACCCTCTGTCACTGTAGCAGTTGCAGGGGTTTTGAGTTTGAGCTCAAACCAATTCCCAAGCTCTTGAATTCGTGACCCAAACACCTTGGTTGGTCGGCTGTAACGATTTCCGAGCCCAGACCTCGCCGGCAACGGAAAACCTACTGCGGATGGAAACAAGGGCAGAAGCTTCGGTCTCTAGCGTGGCTTCCAAGCGACAGTAGAGGAAGGGACACCACCCCAGAAAGATGCGGCTCGGCCTTGCGGTTCCAATGCCACCGGCGGTGACGAACACGGTGGTCGATCGGAGGAGGTTGGCGGCCACAAAATTTCTGAATGAAGAAGAAGAAGGAAAGCTTCGGGAGGGAGGAGAAAGGAAGAGGGATTTAGCCAAAAAGATATTTTTTTTTATTTATGGCTATTAAATTTCTCTCCTTCCCTATATATACTCCTTCCAAAATTGGAAACTAAAATTCCATTGCCATTTTGGTTCTCGAAACTACTTCCCATTCGAACATGACTAAAAAAAGGCGTAAAATGAGATAATAAGCGAATTACCATTCTATTAATTTCCGAGAAATACAAGGAATGGGATTAGAAATTCAGGTTATTGCACAAAATTATTGGAAAGATGCCCTTGAGTACTGTACTGACAAGGGAAAACTTGCTCAACCTATTTAAGAAACTCGAGGGGATTTATCAATTCGCTATGAATGGATTTAGGTGATTAGGTTAAGCCGAATGAGGTTAATTTCTAATTAGGCAAAGAGAAAGGAACTTGAGATAGAACGCCACACATATAAGAGTTTCAGGAGAACTCTTTCAAGATTATCACAGATGTTTCGATCATCAGAAAATTACGTATGTGCATACATCTATCAGGTGTGCAATTCGAAAATGAGCCCTTAAAATTGAGAATATTAAGAAATGGGCTGGAAGAGAAGCTAGCAGCATTTGAAAGATTCCGTTATAGTAGGATTCACTCTTATTCTGATTTTAAAACTTGCAAACACCAATGTTGCTCAACCTATTTGACAAATGCCTCACTAAGAATGAATTTTGGCTTAATCAGGTTCCTAATTAAGAAATAGGAAAAAAGAAAGCTATCTCCTCAATGGGTGGAACGTCACGTAAGTATGAGCTCTAGCAGAAAATCTTTCAATAAATCATATTTGTGGATTGAGAACAGGAATTGGCAAATTTATGCATCGAGGAGACATATATGCTTCTAGTGATCCATTTTGAATTGATTTTGTAACAAAATTAGCCAAAAAATGAATCCGCTAGCTGCTAGAGATGCTCCAACCAAGATGCATGTCTATTCAATTATTTTCTAAAAAAAAACACGGTGTCCATTCAAGAACTAGCCGGATAGCTGTACTGAAGTTTTATTATTAACAGCGTAATATAGTTGCACAACTATTGTCGTACGATTAATCTATGATACGGGATGTATATCATACAAACATTTACAACTGATATAATAAAATTATCAAATTAATATTTTATCGAACTAAATTACAACATTGTTAACATAATTATCACATTCATTTTACACATTTACATATAATTGAACAAAATGACCATCATTACAACATTTTGTTTAAAAACTTGTAAAATGTTGTAAGTGAAGTAATTACTTCAATAGTAAAACTATAATTACTTAAATAATTATTTATTTTACTATAAAGATGACAAATTTGTAGTCATAATTGCAGATGTGGGTAACATATACTAATAGGTACCTAAGAAGATTCATTGTCGTACAGTTGGCATCCAGTTCATGTAGGCCCATTTGCAGGATCCCCATTTGCAACCCTTATTTTAACACATTCTAGTAGAATGATTTTAGAATTTAAACATGCAGTTCGAGTGCTAAGAAGTGTTGCACTTGTTAAGTTTAACGTAGACAACAATTAAAATCAAACAAAGCATGAACGAAACTTAGATCTTTGTAGCACATTTCTTTCAACTCTTCTTAGTCAAAGAGATAACCAGGTCAATAAACTAGCAGTTTTCCTTTTCCATGTGATCAAGAACATCTTCTTCAAACCTGCGAAACAAATCATCCATGGCTTCCTCTCCGAATGGGCTCTCCTACAGCTGTTATGTCAGTGGATAGTACTGCTACCCTCTGTTTCTTGTCAAAGTCACAGTAGGCTTGTTTTATGTAAAAGTCCCAGTCATTTCTGAAAGTTTCAAGGTTGCAGAGTAAAAGAACCTTCGGCCTCGATCACCACTTTTACCTCTTCTGGTGTTGGTGCATAGTATGGTATATGATATGTCTCCAACTTCTCCTCTTCAATCAAACCCTGGAAATTCATCACATACATATAGCAAGTTAGTACGAGAATTTTATTTTATTATTGAATGATAGCCCTAAATGAAGCAATGGCAAATACGCACATCTAAAACCATGTCATGGAGTTTTAATCCAACAAATTCCCAAATGCAGAGGGGATCGTTACTATTTATGCTGCCCATGGTTGTGAGGACCATGCTTCCTCCCGGGACTAGCTCTTGTGCCCGAAACCTTAGAAAGACAGTGAAGTCCCTTTTAAATTGCTCGAAGTAATCATGAAACACAGCTGGTGAGCTTGTCTTGGCTATGTATATGTTCCCCTTGTTCAGTCCTTCTCCTCCTTCCGTTACCAGACCTTTTGGAACCTGCGGATAGAGATACCATTATTGAATTTGCATTATTAGTCAAAGCAATTCACGTATATATTAGCATATATAATAGAATGATCTGATCTAGGATTAATTGTGTCGCATTAATTAAGTAAATAGTTTACTGCACTCGAATATGTATAAATATAATCTTGGCATGTGGTCAAAACATTCTAACCTACGAACTGCTAGTGTGAGTCATAGAATATAATTTAGGTTGTATATCATGTAATTAGTACTTACCTATTATGTATATGTTAGTACGCAGTACATAGAGTTATAGTACAATGTATTCTCTATATATAGCCTCTAGTGTGAGATGAATAAATATATCAGAAAATTCATTATCTAAATTGTGTCATATTTGACTTGGTATCATAGTAAAGATCTGAAATGATTGTCTCTATATTTTTCCGCTACAATCTATTTGTAGAATTAAAACCCCTTTTGTTAGGGTTTGTTCATGTTCGACTATTCACAACGATTACGTTGGGTTTGTTCTTCTTTCGACCCAGATTTGTATAAATCAATCCAGAATAGTCATCATCTCAGTCTGGCGTAGGTTCTCAGTTAGACACGATTCTCATTCTGTCAATTTCAGTTCGGTAGTGTCTTTGATATACGGTCTGGCACTTTGGGTACCCAAGCTTCTGCTTTAGGCACCCAGAACACAAGCATTGTCATTCCCACGTTGATTTTCAACGTCTTCATTCTCTGGTGGCCTTACCCATCGGCTTTCATCTAATTTCGGCTGACGTTGACGTCAAATCCAGTCAGTTCGCCGCCGCATCTCCTCGGTTGAATCTCAACCCACGTCGGCATTGTCTCCTGCCTCGTTCTTTGTTCTCCGCCAGCCCAGCTCACTGCATCTAATCCTTCCAGCGTTCCAGGCGTCGGCGTCTAATCCTTCCAGCGTCGGCTTGTTCCTCTTCTCGGAGTCATCTCCATCGTCGCACGGCGATTTCCAAATCGATTAGATCAGTTTCTACACGACCCGGATTGTGCTGTCTGACCCGCTCCAGCAACGACCCGCTCTGTCAGGCCCAACTCTTTTTGGGTTGCTTTGTCTACCACACCCAGGAATTTGATTAGTACACTCGAGAAAAAAAATGTCTCATGTGTATATTGGCAATTTGGATTCTCGGCTTTGAGAAAATGAGCTTGAGATTGAATTTCGTAACTTCGAAAGTATCAAAAGGATATCGGTTGCAAGGAGACCATCGGGTTATGCTTTTATTGATTTTGTTAGTTGAGTTGCTATCAAGAGATGCAGAGAATGCTATTTGTGAGTTAGATGGTAAGAATGGCTAGAGAGTTGAGTTCTCACAAGGCTCTAGATATGTTGTGGGGCAATTCTGCACTAATGGTAATATATGTACGACTACAAAATCTCGAGCAGGTGGTAAGATTGGTATGGCTTTAAAGTTTCAAACCTTGTTGGTTCTGATACTTGGATAATTCATTATGGTGCCTCCGATCATATGACTTTATTTTTTTACTGAGTTGTCTGTACCGCCAGTGTCATATGTCACTTATGCTAATGGTGAGATTTTTCCTATGCTTGGGAGAAGGTCAATTCGTATTACTCCTATTTTAGAACTCCATAATGTTTTATATGTACCTGACTTATCACATCACTTATTATATGTACCCTACTTGAATACTGAGTCTCGATATTTTGTGACCTTTTTTCCCATGTATGTGATTTTCATGATCTTCTCACCAGGGAGATACTCAGTCAGGGGATTGGAGGGGCATATTGTTTCACTTGGATCAGACATATGAATGAGCTAAGCCAGGAGCACAACAATGCACTACCTTGACTTCAAGTTCTAAACAAATAAGTGAAGTTTGGTTGTGGAATCGCCGATTGGGGCATTCATCTTTCCATATTATGAAAAAAAGCATGTCTTCCCTGTTTATTGGTGTGGATGAGTCCTCTTTGCGTTGTCATACATGTGTCTTTGCTAAGAGTCATCATTCTACCTATTCCCCGAGCTTTTCTAAGAGTCATATTCCTTTTGAAATAATTCATTTTGATGTTTGGGGACTTTCCAAAGAGCCTACAATCACAGGTATGCGGTCTTATGTGTCTTTTATTGATAATTGCACTCGGTCGTCATGAGTTGTTCTTCTTTAAACCAGAGATGAGGTTTTTCCTTCCTTTCAAGCTTTTCACACTCATGTCAAAACACAATATAATAGTACCATCATGATTTTTCGTTCTGATAATGGGGGGGGGGGGGGGGGGTGGGGAGTATGTCAGTCATGTTTTGCAACAGTTTTTGAAAGATCATGAGATTATTTACCAAACCACATGTCCACGAACACCAGAGCAAAATGGCATGTCCGGAACGAAAAACAATCTCATATGCAATAACCCATTTTTTCTCCCCCTCTCTCCGCACCCGTGATTTTAGAGGCGACCATTTTCTTCCGACCTGACCCAACTTTTCCGGCCGACTCCGGCGGTTTCAGGTGACCGGGCCAACCCAGATCGCTTCGTCTCCTCCTCATGCACCTCCCTGTGGTGGTGGATCGTGGAGTAGCACGGCGGTTACCACGCATCGTAGCCCGGAAGTCGACTCGGAAACCCGTCGGTGACCCGGTTGTGTTCTTCAATTTTCCGGCGAGCTCCTGCGAATTTAGGCTTCACCACCGGCCTCAACGTCGTCAACAACCCCTGCAAAGGTTTTGAGCTAAATCGAAGGGTAAGAACCAAGAAATTCAATTCTAAGGTTCTTGATTTAGGATTTTTCGGAAATTTTGAAATTAGAGGTTTTAAGATTTGATTTAGACTTTGTTGTGAACTAGGAAGTTGTTAGGAATGTCATTTAGATTGTGGTGGTGAAATTTGGTGGTCATTGGTGGTGGTTGGAAAATGGTGGCGGCGCGTGAACAGTAAATGTAAATAGGGTTAATGAACAGTGATGTGAAAAGTACTATGAATAGTGTTCATGCACAATTACTATGAACTGTGTTCACGAACAGTGAATGTGAACAGTGTTCTGTAAAACAGTAAATGTGAACAGTGTTCTGTGAACAGTGTTTTAAGAACAACATTTAGCTGTACTGAAATCGTCACCTGATATTTTACGTATCGTTTTCTAAACATTTTATCATGCTATTAGGTGACCGACGAAATGAGTGAGGAAATTACTTTCAGTGTCGTGGAAGTTGCACGCAGGAAATAAGGTGAGTAAACCTCACAATGATCATCATGATCGAAGTAGTATTATAATTATTGATTTTAGTTTGAGTTGTTACCATAGTCGTTGCATCACTACTTTATAAAAATTATTTTAAAAATATGTTTAGGTTTAAATTATATGAACTTGATCGTCTATGGTTCATGGGTAAGTGAAACATTATTTTAATAAATGATTTTGAAAACGTTTTTGTGATTATGGACTAAGGTGAATGTGAGTAAATCTCACTATGACGAGTCTACCCTTATTGGTGAATCATATTTACGTTTTCTTAAATATATCGAACTATGCGATGTATATAATATAGTGGGTTGTGTATGTGTATAAAATGGTAAATACGATACATATATATGGGTTGCTATATTATATATTGTTACATTCTTATTTCCAAATGAATTATACTGTGGCAACTATATTTATTTTATTTGAACAAGAGTTGCTTGTTGTAGTACAATAACATGGGTGAATTGTTATTGTACGTGGTTTTAACATTGAGTTTTGTTAAAACGTTTTCTGTCTTCGGACGTGTTTTTCTGTCTTCGGACGTGCTCGTATGTCGGAACCTAGCCTTGGCTGGGCGAAAGTTACGATGCAGTTAGACCTTTAGTATGTATGCCGGTATACTGCATGAGGGGTAACAGATGGGTTGTCCAATGTTTGGTGGCGTACTGCATGAGGGGGAACAAATGAGTACCTGGGTCTCATGAGTACCCGTATTATAAATGTATTTGCGTAAACAGATGGGTTGCCCGATTTCTCATGAGCACTTATATTTCCAGATATTATTGGACAACCAGATGGGCCATCCTGTGACTCATGAGTACATTTTATAATTAAATGTTTTCAGTATTTTTCTATTGTATCCTATTTGTTTTATACTGTTGGTTTACTCATACGAGCTGCAAAGCTTACCGGGTTGGTGTTTACAATCCCGGTGCACCTATTCGATAGTGTAGGGGATAGTTCTGCATGTGTGGATTAGAAAAATTAGAGGGCTTTCTCCGAAGATTGTCGAAGATTTCTTTCTGCTGTTTGTGGTGAGGATTGAGTGAATTTTAAATTTCCATTGGTTGTGTATTATTCAAGTCGACTGAATCATGATGTGGACTCAGTTTCGATACACTGTTATGATAAGATGATTTCAATATATTGAGATTGTTTTAGAGTTTTCATGGCTTCGAATTCGAATTTTTATCATTCCAAAATTCAGGGTCATGACAGTTGGTATCAGAGCGTAGGTTGCGTATTTTGCGATTTATCAATATCATCCAGGAGCGATGGCCCGACTGCAGCGGATTCTCATTACATGTTCTTTGGTATTGATATGTCACTGGGTACGCAAGAGTGTTAGGAGCCACACCTTCTGGTTTGGTCCTCTAAATATAAGTGTTGTGATAATACTTCGATGATTCATCTTCCCTCTAAATATCTTGGTTAATAGCGGGACACAAGAGTGGAGGATAACTTACCTATTTTTGACTACCTTGCTAGAGTACTGTTTGATATGGGAGCATCACACTCTATTATTACTAGTTTAGTAATAAAGGTGTTAGAGTTGATTCCTACATCTCTTGGAAGCCTTTATATGTCACTTTACCTCTGGGAGTGTTTCTCAAGTTTGAGAGAATCTGCAAGGCTTGTCCTATCGTGATTGGGGGTAGAAAATTCTCTGCTTCCTTGATAGTGATTCCGACCACACCTATAATGTGATCTTAGGAATTGATTGGTTGAGGCCACAACATGCTTAATCGATTGCTTTGACAAGGTAGTGTTTTTCCATCGTCCCGGGGACCTAGTTTTTGTTATCGTTGCCTCAAGTCGGATAATGCCATGAGAGCAGGAGTCTTGGCACATGTAGAGTTTGTGGATCATGAAGTTGTTATCGCGGACATTGTTGTGGTATCCGAGTATAGTGAGGTGTTTTAGGAGATATCGGGTTTACCTACTTGGAGAGTTGGCAATTATGCATTGATGTTGTACCCGATACATCACCTGTGTCGAAGGCGCCTTATAGGATGGGGCAAAACGAGCTTAAAGAATTGAAAGTGCATATAGATGGGCTATTGGACTAAGGGTTCATTAGACCTAATGTCTCACCTTGGGGTGCGCTAGTGTTGTTCATGAGAAAAGAAAGATGGTTCCCTGCAGTTGTGTGTGGACTATAGGGAATTGAATAAGGTGACCATCAAGATTATGTATCCTTTGCCTAGGATTGATGACTTGTTCGATCATATTTGAGGGGCTACGGTATCCTCTAAGATTGATATGAGATCCGGTTACCATCGACTCAAGGTGAAGAAGTTACAGGAATGCTAACTAGTTTGTGTAGATAGATTTCCATCGGGTAGAGACCTATCATGAAGTCTTGATGGAAAGCATTGATCCTGCATTGAGGGATTTTGAATGTTTCAATGTTGAGGATTGGATTTTAGTTATGCAACTAATCCAAGTTGAGGCCCAATGAGGTTGAAGTATTGTTTTCAAAGTAAGGGATGTGAAGACCATAGGTTGGAGGCGGTTTAGCGAAAATTTTGTGACAAGCATTTCTAAATTATTGGTAATAGAGTGGTAGGGTGTGTGATACATCCTTAATGTGGTGAAGCAATTTTTGAGTTGAGATTCACATTATGTCGCCGTTGTGTTTCAACTTGTTTTGGTTAGGCCATTGACAATTGATGTTACTCATTGTTCTTGACTAACCAAGAAATCTAAAGTGTTGGGGAAATTTTATTTATGGCGTCATGATTTAATTATTTGCTAGATTAGCATTTAATTGAGAATGCTAATCTTTCATGAAATTAATCATTTGTCTGGTGTTGAGAATTGGATCGTAGCTATACCACTGATCCAAATGAGACGCAGTGGCGGTGAAGTAATTCTATTGAAGGTAAGGAATGAGATGACCTTAGCTTAGTGATATTTTTAAAAAAAATTCTTAACGAGCACCTTCTAACATTGTTAAAGGAGCGGTGGAGGACCGAATTCTTCTTCCAAATACAAATGGTGTTTAGTGTTGGAGACTTGGAGGCTCAGTTCTCTCCATGCATCAGGTTGTTTATTGTTGGATAAAGATATGTTAACTCAATAGTAAACAAGGACCAAATTTTACGATAAAGGAGTGATCCTTTAATTGCTGCTTGCAAAGCAGTTATTTTGGCCAAATGCTTTGGTAATTAAGTAGGAGCATTTGGTTTCTCAAAATAATTAACAGACCATTAGGGGTTATTCATGAAAATAAAGAAATAATTGTTTAGAGTGGTGGTGCAGTGATAATCTTGGGTTAGTCTGGAAGAGATGGTGGATCCAATATCAGGTTTATATTGAAGTGGTTACTGAACTTATTAGTACTACAACTGTGAGGAAACCAATACTTTAGATGATGCCAATGGGGAGTTTGTGTGGGGCCGTGTGTCATGCCTTTGAGACATGCATGAACCAGGGGGTAGGGTATGTCTCAGTTGTGATCGTGTTGGAATTTGTGCTCTAAAGTCCACCTAATTTTCATGTTCCACTATCGGGATATAAATATATTCTTTGTTGTCCTGCAAATCGTGACATACCGCTCATAGAAGCATGTAGCTGTAATTGATTTCCAACTGTAAGAATTGGTGAGGGTGGTAGGGTGCGTGAAGCATCTCTGTTGTGGTAGCGGTAGAGGTTCTATACTGCCTTGTGTGTGTTAGCCAATTCTCTAGTGAACTGTTTGAGAGAAATTCTTAGTCAAAGGTGGTGTTCTGCTGTGGTCGTGGACTCATTGAGTTAGGATTCTTATCGTGTTGCCGTTACGAATAAGGTGTTTGTGTGGGCATCATGCACGACAACTTTTGTGATTTATAATGAGATGATCATGAAAGGAGATTGTTTTGTTGATTAGAATGAATGGTAGGTTCGTGATTCTAGCGATGCATTGCGGTGAAGTCATGAAGGTATTGTCATGGATAAAGCACACTTCTTTGAAAACAAATGTGTGTGATGTAAGTAGTAGGCATGTGTTAATCATTTATTTGACTCGTGCTAGATGTCGAGAGTTTTTGACCATGCTTAGTGGTAGAGGCTAGCTCATGACTCGAGTATTGTCTGTTAATCGTAATGGAGTGGTGAGTTAGACAAGAGGGTATGTTGACGGCTTATGACGAGAACATCATTATATTTTGGGTGGCTCACATGTGGCTATTAATGTTAGGACATGTGACAGTTGGTCTGTTTGGAAGAAGTTGGAGGTATGAGTAATTGAATACTAAAATGGTCCGAGAGACTTGGAAATTTCGGGTTCTAAGACTTGATAGTGACACAGTGTAAACAAAGATTATGTAGTGTTGATGTGGGAGACCACTTAACCTCGAAACCTCATTCTTCAATAGCATAGTGAGATCTGTCAGGGAAGAGAAGTCACCTGTAACGTTCGTTGAACTTTTTCGAAAGTTGGTGACATTTAAGACAATGATGTCTAGCTTGTCTCCTAAATGCCCTACTGTGCAATATGTTTCTTTGAACTTATCTTGCCCTTAAGAGAAGACTATTAGAGTGACGACTTGTGACCATTTAGTTAAAGGGGTCACTTACAGTGGGGTAGCGGGAGTGGGCAGGAAGAGAAGTTGACATCGAGGGTATGCTAGACTCTACGGGAACAAGATTGGAAATTTAGCATACCCACTTCATCAGCTAGCAGGTTCAGATACTTATTGTATGCCATGTGCCTATGCTAAGGTTGTACATCCTTGCACTCAATGTGTGTTATATAAGTAGATGCAGTTATGACCTATTGGAATTTGGTTGAATAGTAAAGTTCGTTTCTAGATTCGTCTTATTTCTTAAGGGTCTTGTTCTATTGAAAATCTTGTTTTGTATTTGATCATGGATGGTTGAGTTGTGGTTCTCCTGGATTGGTGTTATTATGCTCATTGTAAATTTTCAGACACGATGAAGTTATATAACACCATGATAGAAGAGAAGTGAGTTGTGATCGCCTTGTGGAGGTATTATAAAGAGGAAAATTGTTGGGGAAGGTGAATTAAAGTTTTAGGAAAAAGTTAAGAATTATTGACTGAGTAGTACGCTTAAATTTCGGGATGAAATTTCTTTAAGGGGCCATAGGTAATAACCCATTTTTTCTCCCCCTCCCTCCGCACCCGCGATTTTAGAGGCGAACATTTTCTTCCGACCCGACCCGACTTTTCCGGCCGACTCCGGCGGTTTCAGCTGACCAGGCCAACCCAGATTGCTTCGTCTCCTCCTTATGCACCTCTATGTGGTGGTGGATCATGGAGTAGCACGCCAGTTTCCACTCATCGAAGCTCGTAAGTCGACCCGGAAACCCGTCGGTGACCCGGTTGTGTTCTTCAAATTTTCAACAAGCTTCGGTGAGTTTAGGCTTCACCACCAGTCTCAAACTTCTTGCCTCAACGTCGTCAACAACCCCTGCAAAGGTTTTGAGCTAAATCGAAGGGTGAGAACTCGAACCAAGAAATTTCAATTCTAGGGTTCTTGATTTGGGATTTTTCGGAAATTATGAAATTAGAGGTTTTAAGCTTTGATTTAGACTTTGTTGTGAACTAGGAAGTTGTTAGGAATGTCATTTAGATTGTGGTGCTAAAATTTGGTGGTCGTCACGAACAATGATGTAAACAGTACTATGAATAGTGTTCGTGCCCAATTACTGTGAACTGTGTTCACGAACAGTGAATGTGAATAGTGTTCTGTAAAACAGTAAATGAAAACAGTGTTTAGTAAAAGAGTAAACCATGAACAGTGTTCTGTGAACAGTATTTTATGAACAACATTTAGCTGTATTGAAATCGTCACCTGATATTTTACGTATCGTGTTCTAAAAGTGACCGACGAAACGAATGAGGAAATTACTTTCAGTGTCGTGGAAGTTGCACGCAGGAAATAAGGTGAGTAAACCTCACAATGATCATCATGATCGAAGTAGTATTATACTTATGAATTTAGTTTGAGTTGTCACCATAGTCGTTGTATCACTAGTTTATAAAAATTATTTTAAAAATATGTTTTGGTTTAAATTACATGAACTTGATCGTCTACGGTTCATGGGTAAGTGAAACGCTATTTTAATAAATGATTTTGAAAACGTTTTTGTGATTATGGACTATGGTGAATGTGAGTAAATCTCACTATGACGAGTCTACCCTTGTTGGTGACTTATATTTACGTTTTCTTAAAAATATCGAACTATGACATGTATATAATATAGTGGGTTGTGTATGTGTATAAAATGATAAATACGATACATATATATGGGTTGCTATAATATATATTGTTACATTCTTATTTCCAAATGAATTATACTGTGGCAACTATATTTATTTTATTTGAGCAAGAGTTGCTTGTTGTAGTACAATAACATGGGTGGATTGTTATTGTACGTGGTTTTAACATTGAGTTTTGTTAAAACGTTTTCTGTCTTCGGACGTATTTTATGTTTTCGGACATGTTTTTTCTGTCTTCGGAGTAGTCTTTGGACGTGTTGGCATGTCGGAACCTAGCCTTGGCCGGGCGAAAGTTACGATGCAGTTAGAGCTCTAGTCTGTCTGCCGGTGTACTGCATGAGGGGTAACAGATGGGTTACCTGCTTATGAGTACCCATATTTTTAGATATTGAGTAACAGATGAGTACCTGGATCTTAAGAGTACCGGTATTATAAATGTATTTGGGTAAACAGATGGGTTGCCCAATTTCTCATGAGCACTTATATTTTCAGATATTATTGGACAACCAGATGGGTCGTCCTGTGACTCATGAGTATATTTTATAATTAAATACTTTCTGTATTTTTCTCTTGTATCCTATTTTTGTTATACTGTTGGTTTACTCATACGAGCTGCAAAGCTGACCGGGTTGGTGTTTACAATCCCAGTGCACCTATTTGATGATGTAGGGGATAGTTCTGCATGTGTGGATTAGCAGAATTAGATGGCTTTCTCTGCAGATTGTCGAAGATTTCTTTCTGCTGTTTATGGTGAGGATTGAGTGAATTTTACATTCCCATTGGTTGTGTATTATTCAAGTCGACTGAATCATTATGTTGACTCAGTTTCGATACACTGCTATGATAAGATATTTTCAATATATTGAGATTGTTTTAGAGTTTTCATGGCTACGAATTCGAATTTTTATCATTTGAAAATTCGGGTCGTGACATAATATGCCTTAAGTATTTGTGGGGTGATGTTATAACAGCTTCAACTTATCTTATCAATCGTCTTCCATCTAGTGTCCTTCAGGGAAAAGTTCCTCCTTCTGGCTCTTGCATCTCATGTATCCCTTTCCTCTTTTCACAATATACATGCCCGTGTTTTTGATTGTGTTGCTTTTGTTAATGCCTCTAAAAGCCAGAGAAAGTCAAAATTGTATTCTCGGGCGATCAAGTGTGTGTTTATTGGATATGGACGCAATGAGAAAGGATACATGTGTTATCATCCACCCACCAGAAAGTACTATGTCATTATGGATTTTACTTTCTTTGAAGACATGAGTTATTTTACCTCTTCTGATCCAG
Source organism: Argentina anserina (assembly GCF_933775445.1). Taxonomy (NCBI): domain Eukaryota; kingdom Viridiplantae; phylum Streptophyta; class Magnoliopsida; order Rosales; family Rosaceae; genus Argentina; species Argentina anserina. Next base: position 6,766,458 of record NC_065873.1, on the reverse strand, counting down.
CCTTTCAAGGGGAGAATTCATTTTTTGAATAGCAGTATCATGACGAGGGGGAGGAATCAGAAAGAGTCATTGTTGGAGATACTTTGCCTCTAGTAGCAGAAACTCATTATGCGGTGGAACCTTCAGATAATCAGGTGCCAGTAGTAGCAGAAACAAATTCTGAGGTGGAAACTTCAGATAATCCGGTACCAACAATGGTAGAAGCTCCACCAGCGGTAGAAGCATCAGACACCCAGGTTCTCAAAGGAGAACCAATAGTTGAGAGAACAACTGCCCCTCCCGCCATCACTCATATCCTCAACCAACAACTTACTAGTGCATAAGATCACTCATCTGAGGTATGTCCATCCAGTGGTACTAGTAGTCAGTCTAATAGTGATCAATATGTGTTACCAAAGAGGTCGACTAGAGGTCAAGCCTGCAAAAGATATGAACCTAGCTTACAGGCCAAATCAAAATATCCAATAGCCAACTACATGTTCAATAGGAGATTATCAAAGTCATATGAATCTTTTGTAAAAATCAAATATTTGCTATATCAGTACCTAACAAAGTGCAGGATGCATTGGGGGATCCAAACTGGAGAAAATTAATGGAGGAAGAGATGGAGGCATTGCAGAAAAATGATACTTGGGAACTTGTGACTCCACCACATGGCAAGAAGATTGTAGGTGTCGTTGGGTGTTCACTGTGAAGCATAATGCGGATGCATCAATAAGTAGGTATAAATCACGCCTTGTTGTGAAAAGGTTTACTCAGACATATGGTATTGATTATGATGATACTTTTGCTCATGTTGCAAAGATGAACACTATCCGAGTGCTCCTTTCATTTGCTGCTAGTTTGAATTGGCCACTCCGACAGTTTGATGTCACGAATGCATTTCTTCATGGAGAGTTAGCTGAAGAGGTGTATATGAGTCTCCCTCCAGGATATGTAACTACTTCTTCTGGTAATTTTGTGTGAAAATTGAGAAAGTCTCTATATGGTCTCAAACAATCACCTCGTACCTGGTTTTGGAGCTTCTCACAGTTTATGCAGAAGATTGGTTACAAACAGAGTAATTCAGATCATACCATGTTTCTTAAGCATCCACAAGGGAAGGTAGCAGCTTTAATTATATTTGTTGATGATTTGGTGATTACTGGCAATGATACTGTAGAGATGGATCGGCTGCAAGCAGAGTTGTCTTCTGAGTTTGAGATGAAGGACTTGGGTGATCTCAAGTATTTTTTAGAGATTGAGGTAAAAAGTGGGAGCGATGTGATCTACTTGTGGTAGAGGAAGTACATACTTGATTTGTTGACAGAAACATGAATGTTAGATTGCACACCTATTGACACCCCTATTGATCAAAACCATCATCTATTTGAGTATCCAAACCAAACACCAACTGATAGAGCTCGCTATCAGAGGTTAGTTGGGCGCTTGATTTACTTGACACATACTAGACCAGATATTGCTTATGCAGTGAGTGTAGTGAGCCAGTTCATGCATAATCTAAGTGAAAGTCACATGTATACTGTTGTGAGAATTTTGAGGTACTTGAAGTCAGCTCCAGGGAGAGGAGTAATGTTCTCTAAACACAACAACATTCTTGAGGTTAGTGGCTTTACAGATGCAGACTGGGCTGGAAATATTATAGATAGGAAGTCGACATCAGGATACTTTACATTTGTAGGGGTAATCTGGTCACATGGAAGAGTGAGAAGCATAAAGTTGTGGTTAGATCGAGTGTTGCAGCTAAGTATAGAGGTATGGCACATGGAATGTGTGAATTGTTGTGACTTAGAAATCTACTACGTGATTTGGGTGTTAAGTTGAAAAGTTCTATGCAATTGTATTGTGACAACAAATCAGCAATTGATATATCACAAAATCCAGTACAACATGATAGTACTAAACATGTGGATCGTCATTTCATAAAATAGAAGCTAGATGCACATATTATTAGCTTCCCTTTTGTTCCTACTGAGGAGCAGCTTGCAAATATACTCACTAAAGGAATTTCTAAGAAACTGTTTTATGACTCACTTAGCAAATTGAGCATGGTTGATGTGTATGCGTCAACTTGAGGGGGAATGTCAGCGTGAGTCATAGAATGTAATTTAGGTTGTACATCATGTAGTTAGTACTTAACTATATTGAATATGGTAGTACGTAGTACATAGAGTTGTAGTACAATGTATTCTCTATATATAGCCTCTAGTGTGAGATGAATAGATATATCAGAAAATTCATTCTCCAAATTGTGTCATATTAACTAGAATGCGCAAAGTGAAGAGAATTGTTGAGAAATAGCCTGCCGTAGAAAGAACCAGGCATCCCTGCAATGAAACACGGTTCCATTTCATCAAGTTTCTTAGAGAAGTCTGGCAATGACTTGAACACAGTGTTGAAATCATTTCCCGAAAGATCATTTAAGAATACTTAGATCGACGGAAGTTGACAGTTCATCTTTCTGGCAGGTTTCATGAATTTTATCGATGATATTTGAAACAGCTAAAAAGGTATTGGGTCTAGAAGAGCACGCTAAGTACGTTATTTTCAAGCACTCTGCAGGGAGGTGCGTGGAACATAGAGAAATTCTCTATGCTTGCATCTACTATTGGCTTCACTCTTAAAATCACTGCTCTCTGAAAACAACAAATGTGGTTACAATAGTAAGTATATCAATCTTAGAGAGAGATGATCGGTTCGATTACTCGACATCAATATTAACCTTGTAAGCATCGTTAGTAGTATAAAGTAAGAGGGTATCGTTCACAAACCGGGGATCCATCCAGGGTAAAGAATCACAAACATTTAACAACGAATTCATAAGAGATATAAAGATTTGATATATGATCGGATCAAGAACATAAAAATAAATCATAAACTAATATATACATATGATCAACCAACCAACACATAAGCAATTACCAAACAAATAACATAAGAATAAATGTAACGAAATCTACTCTCATTTAAGTTCATGCCGTAAGGTTCATTATACATCCTAAAATCGGTTATGTAGTTAAGTTTCTCCCAAAATTCCTAACTCAATGACACTTTAACACATTCAAACTCAGCCTCAGCCTCATTCGAAATCTAACATACTAACCCATCATGCAACCCCAGTCACATAAAGAAATTAACATATTCAAAGGCACAAGTCTAACCGAACCTAGACAATAATCGGTAAAGGTGACAAAGAACAAACAATTAGTCAATTCCCAATTATCAAAATCGTTTATAACATTGGATTATTACACATGCAATGTCAACTTCTGGGTATCAATCACACACATAAGTAAGAACCCACCGAAAATCATTTAAATAAATAAACAGAAACTCATGGCATAAAACCTAAAATCATTGAATAAAAATCAAAAACATTAATTCATCATGTCATTCGAAAGTTACAAATATCTCATAGACAAGAATAAAAATAACTTTAACAAAACCTAAACATAAATCATCCAAGAACAAGAACTTAAAAAGCCGAAAACTAAACATGAAAATCATAGAGTTACACTTTATAATTCTCCTCCCAAGGTTGCTTGCAAAGGTAGCACGAAATCTTCAAGAGTATGGTATCCTAGGCTCCCAAGTTTTGGACAGAAAATATGGTGAATGGTGGTGAATTCAGATTCTATGGTGCTTGGTGAATGAAAGTGTTTGGGCAGAGTTTTGGCAAGTTTTGTGAGCAAGGTTGATGATGTTTTTCTGTAGAAATGAGGTGTTATATATAGAGGAAGAAATCCAAGGGATGCTGGTCACAAAGTCCACAAAGTTGAAACCAAATTGGTTTAGGTTTCTTAAATTTTCTCAATTCGGCCATCCGCAAACGAAAGTACAAACTGAGATCCTTATTTCAAGAATCAAAGAGTTCGTCAATAAGTAGTGCATATAGTTCTTGTGATATTGTATGTTTGAATTTAAGGGAATATGTATGTTCTTCGTGGTGAATATAACCTACATAGCACGGAAGCTTGGTTGGACGACCGATTCCCGCTTCGGAAGCGGAAGTGGGAGCGGAAGCGCTCGGAAGCGCGGGGAAGCGCGATGGAAGCGCGATTCCGAAAAGGTGGGTTTGGAAGCGCGGCGGAAGCGTTGGCTTCCAAATTGGAAACGCGACGGAAGTGTAGGCTTCTAAATTGGAAGCGCGACGGAAGCGTTGGCTTCCAAATTGGAAGCGCAGCGGAAGCGTTGACTTCCAAATTGGAAGCGTGATTCCTTCTCTACCTCTATTTCATCAATCAATGTCTTGAGACTCTTCTTATCGTCTCATCTTCTTATTTATTTCATTAACCGGTTAAAGATGATCAACATCAATCAATCTAATATGTGTCAGAAATAAAGGGGAGAGATATCAGGAAAATCTAGATGAGAGAGATATATAGAGAGAAGACAGAGAGTTGTGGAGAGATATGAAAAAAAATCCAGATTAGAGAGAGACAGAGAGAAAACGAACCTTTTTTTTTATCAATTTCATCTAGTGATGTCTCTTTGACTTGCACGTGCCTAACACCTTCACACTATGTTGTACATTCTTTTGTTTGAATTTTGAAATGAAGCTTTAATAATGCTATAATTAAAGATAATCATGGGTTAGAAAATAAGTCATTAATATTTATCCAGTTATTTTTAATACTAGATAAAATAATTAAAAAATAAAATATAAAAATATTATATATATATATATGTATATATTTATTATTCTGACGCTTCCAAAACGCACCCGCTTCCTTAATTTTTGGAAAAAAAACGCTTCCGCGTTTCCAAACGCTTCGCTTCCACGTACCCGCACCCGATTCCATGCAGCCTAGAATATAACTCCTCTTCTTCTTTTTCTTTTCTTTTTTATTTCTCTAAGAAGGAAATACATGATTGACTTTTATGCCTTAGAAAAAATCAGGGGACTGACTCTGTACATCTGCAAAGATTGGTGTCACCTAAAAGTTTCTTACCCCTCAAAGTTTACTGCACACCCAATTTGCTATATTCATATAGCAATACAGCAACTAATGCCTTTCTCCAAGCTTGGCTGTCCAGATTAGTGACCATACTTATACGGCCCCGAAATCCAAGACAGTGGCAGTTTGAATATTTCAAATAAAATTAAGTGAAGTGCGATACTTCTGGCTTAATTTCATAAGCCACTGAACTGGAACAGAGAAATTAACGAGGACATCTAATAAAATGTATCGTACAAACTTATTTACAAAAGAAAAAAAAAAAGCAATAGGGAATGAAAGAATTTGAACTTGGGACTAGAACCTAATATACTGATTTATTTTCTTTTTCTCAAAACTGATTCTGTTTAAGCTTACGATGTTACAATTGCAGAAGCATCACTTGCAATTTCTCCATATCACATACAATTGCAAACCAAATAAAACTAAATCCCTCCTGAAGCCATAGAGCCCTCATCTTGGCATCAGCAAGTCAATCACCCTATGACTAAGATCCAAATTAATCCTCGATCAAGATATCATTGCAAAATGTATGCATGAAGTAGCTCATCTTGACCTTGCATCAGTATTGCACATATCGCCCATTGATCTCTAGTAAGTATTTCCAACCCCTAGGCGCATGTTTTCCTTCTTAAAAGCTACTTCGATATACATTGCACTTCAAAACGTTTACCCAGGAGGAGGCTCCAGCTTCTGTTAGGAGTCGGCATATTTGGATTGTCGTTTTTGTTGCTACTTTGGTATTCCTCGTATAACATCTATGTCTAGCTTCCTGAATCTTTCTTCTATATGCAAGTGATAATTCTCTCATCCGAAAGGAGCCCAAAGAGAGATAGCCAAACAGTATTTCCACTTCAGCCTCATGAGAACCACTCAAGCCTGAGCCATTAATCCACCATATACTACATATATGTTTATATGGTGCGCCTCACCAACAGAACAGGCTCTGCACAGTCCAAGAACACTAAGGTCAGACATCACAAGAAATAAAACTAAATTGCATAAAAAATTTCTTTTGCCACTCAAATTTTGGGCATTTAGTAAACATACAAACTTCTTTTCCTTCCCAACAGAGGCTAGAAGCTCCTCTTGTTTAATACGAGCTTCATCAAGTGCCTGCAGCAACAATATAAATTAAAGATGAGGAATTCTCTAGATTTTTCTCAAGTTTGCATGCCAACTTTGATTTGGAACTGTATCAGAAGCTTACCTTCTTGGTTTCTGTTAGCTCTTTTTCCAAGGCGTTGACACGACCTAGAGCAGCCTTCAGCTTTTCCTCTTTCTCAACCTCAGCCTTGTCAACCATCCGTACAATTAGAAAATGCAAAAATCATTCCATTTAGCCTTCTCTGAATTTAGATCTTCCCTTTCAGAATATGCAAATTAAATAAAAGGATTCAAAAACATCAAGATACCTGCTTGGTTGCAGACAGCTGTTGTTCTAAGGCAGTGAGAGCAGCTCTAAGCTTTTCCTCTTTTTCACTTCCCATGGGAGTTGAAAGCTGCAGGAGATGAAGAAAATGAGAAAATGGGATATTAAAGAGATGAGGGTGGACATGCAGCGACTGATGTTTGACATTCAGTGACTGTAAGAAGCTAAGAAACTATCCACCATTTCTGGAAGCTGTTGAAAGTTCATTCGTATATACTATTTAGCAATATATAGATGCTAAAGTCTTAAGAGTAATACAAACAATTATGGTACCACGGATAACATTTGCAATATATAACGGAACAAGCAGGTTCACTGAGCTTACTTCTTCTGGCACAGGAGATAGATGATCTATATGCATGTCATTAGCCTCCAAAAAAGCCTCTGAGCAGACTGAATCAGATCGCTTCATGAAGTACAATACCAAGAGGAAATAGCAAAGTAACAAGTCAGACTATTGAACATTTATTATATTATAAACTGACGTGGCACAGTTTGAAGAGCAACCATAACACACAAAATGAAAGGAAATTTTGGGCTAAAAACTGCATACATCTGTGTAAGGGTGAGCCTTCACATGTTCAGAGATTGACTTTTCTTCTTCATGAACCTTCACCTCCATCTTGCCTGACTCCTTTATCCCAGACTCCTTTTTTCCTGACTCCTTGCCTGACTCTGTTTTGGCAGACTCCGTTTTGCCTGATTCCTTCATGCCTGCTTCCGCATCCATCCTGTCTGACTCAGTTTTTCCCGACTCCTTGATAGACTCCTTATTGCTTGAATCCACATTGCCGGATGTAGTTTTGCTAGAAGATTTGGCATCAGCCTCACGCTCCTCAGCATAACTGTGCACCATCTGCCTCACCAAATAACAGATTTGATGATCTTTTGTTCCCACTAGAGTACCAAATTTAGTATTTGGACAATTAACTTATACTATGACATTCTTAAATGTATGCCTCTTTCCACCTCTAGAACCATACATGTGGAGTTCAACTTAATATTGAGAAGTTGTAATTGAAGGATATGAATTTCATTCTCCCTACTTTGATGCCATGATATGTTGTTCACCACTATTCTCAAAAGCTTCAACGATTAGGTTAACAGTAGAAATATCACCTTCATTATTTCTGGATCATTCCATGGGCCCTTATCAGAAAGCATACAGCCTCCCTTATCAGCACATTTACAAGTACCTCCCAAAAACTCTGGCAGCTCGCTGGTACAAAAAAAAAAAAAGAGAGTTGCTCAATTACATTGAACAAAATACATGATAATAATATCTAGTGCTAACATAGAGAACTGAACATAAAAAAAAAATTCTAGAAAAGTTACTTACCTAGCTTCAATTATTTCAAGCAACTTACTTTGGTAACTGCCTCCCAGTACCTGTAGCATAATAGGTTTAGCACCATTGCTACTACAAAAAATTGAAATCAATCTCTATATAAACTTACATTGATTTTTGCAGTGGTCTTGGGGTCAAGGAAAGATTTCACAGTATTCCATAAGAGCCTAAATCCAGAACCAGCATTGATGATGAACATACGATTCAGGGTCTGCGGTAAACAAGAGATACGACCATCATAAGAAAATGCACCTACGCTTCATGCAAGGCAACCCAAAAGAGTAGTAAAACTTGAAAGAATACCTCAGGATAATTGTCACCATCAACTTTTTGAAGGCATTGGATGAGTTCCCTTGCAGATTTGTTCAAACTTGTCAGTCCCTGGACATCAAACGTATGAATTGACCATTATTACACTAAACATTAAGATGGATGTGAGAAGTAAGATGAAATAATGTCATGTCTAACATAACTAAATATATGTGCTGATAATGATGTTAACTAGAAGATCAATTTCTCTGTAGCATGATTATGTATGACCAATTGGCTCATATTAATACCAATAATTTTACATACCACCCCTTGTACATCCAAAATGGTAGTGCTCTGATCAATGTGCTTCTTCGCCTTAATGGAACAGGCAGGAAATTTATGCACAAAGGTCCTCTCAAACTCCCGTACATGGTACTTTACATATCTGTCCATTTGTGTCACTTGCAACAGCTTGTTGGAGTCTACTTTACCAAGTTTCTCAATATAGACAGGGCGTCCATCCTTATCAACTCCATGATGCCCTTGTGGGTAATATTTCAAGACTTCATCAATTTCCTTGAACTCGAAGTCCTACCCAAAGAAAACAAAATCAGACACATAATAACTTTTCAAACTTGAAGAATTATATTAAATGCCAATTTTAGAATTACCTGCATAATAGTGTCAGCACCAAATTCCTTCCTCCACTGGAGCATATCAGTCCACATTTGCTTCGTTTTCTCAGGGTCGAATTTCCTGGCCCTTAAAAATCTGCAGCATCATACATGAATATAACAATCTATTCATAATCAGGTAACTGGGGCATCACAAGTTGTAGGTCGGTATCAAAAGGTAGAAAGTAACCTTAGTATCATATGAATATCATCATGCTTTGAAGGTAGCAGGTCTTCCGCAATAAGTGTTTGCCGAAATTCTTCGGCTGACTTCAACTCCTCGGCATCAATGTCATCCAAAGGGAAAGACATTACTTTACTGTTCCTGCGACCCTTATTGAAAGAATTTGAAATTGCCTTTTTAAAAGACCCAAGCTTTGTTTTCTTCTCATCCTCGGAGTTTTCTGCTGCACAAAATAAAAATATAAACTGACTAACAGTCTAACATAAGCAAATGTTCTTTTCCTTTCAATCCAACACATTTCAACAAGAAAAGATAATCACTGTCTGAAATGATAACAGTCTGCATAGCAGATGGATACTCAACTAATATGGTCCTAACAATCCACATAATAAAATCTGCAGAGTTTTGTTACTCATAGTTAGTCAACATCTTTATAAACAATAGTCTATATTTTTGTAAAACTCTAAACTTTTAAAGTGATGCAGCCATGTTCCATTATCTCGTGTTCCTGCAGCCATTGAGAAAGATCATGAGGCTGTTTGACTATGGACAAGAAGGCGTTGGGGAGATATTATTAAGTTGAATAATATATCTCAGTATCTGAAACTCTAGCTCCATACCGTTGGTTCAGAGGATTTAGGTGACTCATATCTTGTGATATCAGTTAGTAACTAAATACACTACGAAAGTAATCAAGAGATGGATGAGAACACAATTTTGTCTACAACGACTATGCTGTTCCCTGTCAGCTGCATAACACTAGTTTTTTCTCTAACATCCATCATTGCTCTTGGAGTCGAGGATGTCCAAATATCCCAATGAGAGACATTAAAGACAACTGCCCTTTTTTTTCTTTTTCCACCTCAAAGAACCTAAAAACATCTGCAGGGAATCCATGCTTGATGCTTGGAGTAATGAGAATGTATATCGGATTAACGGTAAGTAAAACTATATTGATCATCATCTTTCTGATTTAATTAAACCCTAAACCCCTATATCTGTTATTCTGTTACAAGCACCATGTGTGCATCTATTTCCCACCAGAAGCTGGAAAACTACATAATATGATCGTATCATAAATTTCTCAAATTTCATAAGATGTAAATAAACCCAACAATAATATATTCATCCCATCAATATGATCGTATCAAAATATTAAAGAACAGGGCACAAATTAAAGAATGTGAACACATACCAAGGCGTCGCTCAGCATCAGGTGCAGACATCTTGATTGATATACCTTGGCAAGTGATTTGAGACCGCCAAAGGATTTGTAGAGTCAAGCACTTACATATACCACAAGGCGCTCAAACCCTGAAGATATATATATACCTCTACCTATAACCCTAAACAGAATCAAACAAGAAAACAAGAACCCATATCAGAAAACTAGAAAAAGATATAGAAACCCAAATCAGAAAACTTGAAAATAAAAATGACAATTTGACAAAACCCAATTGAATCCGACAATGAAGAAAAACAAGAACAATTGATCATGGGAGAAAGTACCTTTAGAGAAGAATGTAGGGGGTTAAGTGGGGTTATAACTCAAGTGATGGTGCACTTACCCCCTCACCACCCATGGTCAAGAGTTGAAACTAATCGTCGTCCTCCCCTCCCCTTCTTTCTGGCTTTACGTTTTGTCTTTACCAAAAAAGAAAAAAGGGGAATGTACAGAGAGAGAGGGGGAAGAGAGAGAAAGAGAGGGTACGAGAGAAAGTGGTAGGATATTTAACTCCCCGGATTAATCTCTGGTATTGAACGGCCAGATTGGAGGGGATGGGGACGACATGACTGATATAGAAAACAAAGATTGAGAGGAAACAATGTGAGGGTGTGTTGTGCTTTGAACCACCTTTGGCAGAGAAACAGAGTCTGCGAAATGCAAGCCACCCCGTTCAATCTGTTTCTGTCTAATTTCCCACGCAAATTTGCCAACCTTTTCCAACCGTATTCGCCTATTTTCTACTCTGAGAGCTTCACGAATTCTCGTATAATGGAACCCCATTATCATTTGAGATTAGCCATGTAGTGATATAGAGTTGGTCATTGTTGTTAGCAAAAAGTTTATTTATTTATTTATTTATTTAATAATAATAAAATTTCATAACCGGGGACACATAGAGTTTAAATCTTAAGATACAGAAACACTACTACATATATTCTCGTAGAAAACGTCTTAAATGATAGTAAAAGTCTCCTCTAACCAAACATCATCAAAATAAGAGTTACAAACAAGGTGAGCTAATCTATCCGCCACATCGTTTGCGTCACAGAAGATATGTCGAATCCTGACCGACTAAACAACAATAAAGTAATGTTTACAATCATCCAAAATACGACTCACCTTCTTTTTACTTGCAAACTCCTTTTTCCATCTAAAATTATATATATATCATTAAATCGATAAATAATCTCATACAATATTCTCATCTCTACTACTATAAAGCGAGTAGTTAGAGTTTCAGTAAATTATGAACTTCTAAATCTGTCTCCTTGTCACAGGCTCTCACAAAACAAAACCAGGGCTATGATGGTAAAAAAACATAAAATGAAAAGAAATTATATTTTGCATATGCGGAAGAAAACTGAGAGAGTGCTCACTCAATAACCACGTCCCACTTTCCCGCTCTCACACTCATAGAGTATGTGCAATTTCTAGTTATTATTAACACATATGTAGATAGTTTCAAGTTAAGCCACATAGTTTGTATGATAAAAAGCAAAATAAGCATTTGAAATTTGTAAAACGTGGTAATGTCATCGTGCACGTACACCACATTGAAATTTAATGCATTGAGTAGCAGGTAACATTGTCCAACTAATTAAGGCTGAGCACGAGACGAGATGGGACGGGACAAGATTCATCCCGCGGCTCATCCCATCTTTAAATCGGCATAGGACATAGGTTTTTAATAATATTTGCATCCCACTCGAGATGAGATCGGAACAGGCCTAATCCCACCGTCCCATGACATTAAAATACCTTATTTCTCAATCCATACTTTATATATACATTAGATCACAATCCATACTTTGGAAGTCAAAGTAGCTCAAAGTCGTATACATTAATTAGAGAAAAATGTATAATAGGGATATCATCATATATAGGAAGCCAATATATGTCACCAGTAGCTTAATATGCCACGGTCGAAACTTCAATGACATATATATGAATGTACTAGGTTGAATTTATACTAGTAAGATACGTTTCTGTTAGGCAACAGCTTCCATTTTGCACAAGATATGAACTATGAACTACAAGTTAAATGATTAATTCATCACACACAGAAACTCAAAGCAAGTCCGCTCATTCAACTGGAGTATTCACTCACGAACCCCAACCGACTTAACTATTTCAATTCTGTTGGAAAGTATACCTTTGTGCTCAATTAGAAAAGAGGTTTTAAATACACACCTTATAACTCTTAATACACACATTTTTATTTTATTTTTTACGAAATCTGATTTAAGTATGTTAAATCACTATAGACTAATTATTATTAGAAAAGATCAAAAGAATAAAGAGAAAATGAACAATTGCATATCAATAGGTATTCAATGTATTAGCTGTAGTTACCTTTCTAGTATCCTAACTTGTTGGAGACAAGAGTTGAGACTATATATTTCCTACGCATCAATGTAAAGATCATTATGCCATATTGTCTTTTTTTTTTATGGCATCAGAGCAAGTTTAGATACCTTGAATTTTTATTCATCTTTTTTGTTGCGTCCAATACGTTGCAACATTCTCTATCCAACTAATCTTCAGTTGCATTCAGTTCTGTTGGTATTTTCTTGAGAAGTTTTTTAACTCATCATCTTTGTTTATCATCACTCCAGTTTATTCTACTATCCGCAAGCTTCAAGATATTGCTCCCCATCTTACTGCTGAACAATGCTTGAAAATTATGGCTCTGGTTAAAAGTAAACGTGCTTTATCATCCCAAGAAAATGGCACAGGTTCACCACATCCTTCATCAGGTTTGATTCCAGTTGCTCCCAATCGTTGGATTATTGATAGCGGAGCAACCCACCACATTACATCTTCTCCAAATTTATTAAAGAATACTAATAAGAATCTCTCACTAGCACCAGTTTCTTTACCAAGTGGAGCAAATGATGGAATTACTATGTCTGGTTCAATTCGGTTTAATGATTCATTCCAGTTAAATAATGCTCTATCCGTGCCAAGTTTTAGAGTTGATCTTATGTCTATTGGCAAGACAATTAATGACTTACATTGTTCAGTGATTTTTTTTTTTTCTGTCTTGGTGTATCTTATAGGACTTGGCTACAAGGATGATGATTGGTGTGGGAAAGTAACGTGGCGATCTCTATTACCTTGTGGCGCTATCTTCAACCTCTCTTTGTTCCCACTTCGCTTGTAATCTTGTCATTACTTTTGACCTTTTGCATCGACGTCTTGGACATCCTTCTTTTGCCTGTCTACAATATTTGGCTAATAATAGGCTCAATTTTTCTTTTGATTCTATCCATACATGAGAGGCTTGTCCACTACCCAAACAGACTCGTCAACCTTTCCCTCTTAGCTCAATTTTAACTTCCAAGTGTAACATCTGGGGTCGTTATAAAACTCATTCTCATTCTGGTGCTCACTATTTCTTAATCATTGTGGATGATTTTTCCCATTTTACGTGGGTGCTTTTGATGCATCATAAAAGTGAAACAAAGACCTTACTTCATCGATTTTTCAATTACGATACTACCCAATTTAACATTAAAGTGCAACAATTTCGTTCTGGTAATAGAACCGAATTTCTTTCTTTACAAAATTTCTTTCTAGAACAAGGAGTGATTTTCCAACGTTCTTGTGTGTACACATCTCGTGCTCTTCATTTTCAATCTCACATTCCTATTTTGTTTTGGGAGAATGCATTCTCACCGCTGCCTACACAATTAACCGTCTTCCCACTTTATTACTCCACAAGAAAATACCAATTGAAATACCCTATAATAAGCTTCCTGATTATTCTCATATGAGAGTTTTCAGTTATGTTGCTTTTGCAACATTTGTCCATCCAAAACCAAAATTTGGTCCTCGTACCAAAAATGCATTTATTGTGGAAACCCCATGGGTCAAACGGCTTCCAAATTATATGATATCGAAGCAAAGAAAATATTCACTAGTCGGGATGTAATATTTTTTTAGGGAACTTTTCATCATTCACCAAATTCACATCCTTCTCCAGATTCTATTTCCAGCCATAATTTTTTACCCAACCCACATTACGAGGGCTAGTCTATTTCTTTACCCATCTCCGAGTCGGGTGTTTCCCCAAATTCTTTTCCGCATAACATCGCATCTTCTGGCTCCCCAACAACTCTATCACCGACCCACCTTTGGGCGGTGCCATCCCCTCAGTCGTTAGTGCACCAAACATCGTTTCTCCTTCGGGTAACCCATCATCTTCAGCCAAGCCATTTCTTCCCGACCCACTCAAATAGCAAATCGAACCTGATCCAACTGCGATGATTTTGCTCCTTCATTCGTCGGTCCTCCGGTTGCCGACCTATAACACAACCCGGCCCCGCCAGCCGTACCTGCACCTATACATGAAAACCCAAACCCACTGATTTCCAATGTTATAGAACCTGTTCTCGATCTCCGGCGATCTCAGCGGTCGAGAACACCCAATGCCCGCCTCAGAGATTACGTATGCTCGCAGGTGACTCTGCCTCCACACCAACTTCCATCGACCTCACCAAGTCCTCCACCAGGTACAAGGTACCCCTTCTGTCACTACATTTCATACCATTGATATTCTCCTTAATTTCTTCATTATGTTGCTCATGTGAGTCGGGACGAGGAACCGACATCTTATGATATTGTTGTAGCCGATCCAAAGTGGCAAGAAGCCATGATTTAGTACTCCAAGCCCTTACTGATAATCAGACATGGAGTCTTGTTCCTTTACCCCTGTAAAATGCCCAATCAGTTGTAAATGGGTTTATCATATCAAGCGCAAAGCTGATGGTACTGTGGAGCGTTATAAACCTCATCTTGTTGCTCGAGGTTTTACTCAAACCGATGGAATCGATTACCATGATACTTTCTCTCCCATTGCAAAGATGGTAATTGTTCATTTCATTCTTGCTATTGGTGCTAGCCAAAATTGGTCGTTGCATCAGTTACACATTAATAATGCTTTTTTGAATTGTGATTTACTTGAAGAACTATATGTCTCCTCCTCGTGGTCTTCGGCGACAATGGGGGAACCTTGTGTGTCACCTTCATAAGTCGATCGTTATATGGACTTAAACAAGCCTCTCAACAATGGTTTTCTAAGTTTATAGAGGCTATACTTGCTGATTCTCTCAGTCCATAGCAGATTATTTTTTGTTTGTGCGAAAGGATGGTACATCCCTCACTGTGTTGTTGATTTATGTGGATGACATTTTGATCACAGGGAATAATATTGAGTCCATTAATGCTTTAAAGCAGTTTCTTCATAGCCACTTTCACATCAAAGATCTTGGTGATCTAAATTTTTTCCTATGTGTATTGAAATTGCTCACTCCAAGAAAGGGATTTATATATCTCAGTGTATGCCTTGGAAATTATCAAAGACAGTGTGTAATCTATTTGACTATGGAAGAGGACAAGCTTTCAAACAAGGGAGAATTACTTAAAGACCATGTTGCATATCGGCCTCTAGTTGGTAGATTAATCTATTTGACTATCACTAGACCTGACATTACATATTTAGTTCAAGTCCTAAGCCGGTTATTACACGAACCTCGTCAACAACACATGGTAGCTGCTCTTAGGGTGTTGCGATAATTGAAATCTGCTCCAAGCCAATGTCTGCTTTTACATTCCAACAGTTCATTGAATTTGAGAGCTTTTTGTGATTATAATAGGGCGGGATGTACTATTACTCGCCATTCAATCACTGGTTATTGTATATTCATGAGAAATTCCTTGATTTCATGGAGAACTAAGAGAAAAGACTGTCTCTTTGTCTAGTGCAGAAGCTGAATACAGAGCAATGACAGGTACATGTTGTGAGCTTACTTAGTTACACTATTTATTGACATATTTGCATATGTTTGTTTCAAGTCTTGCTATTTTGCATTGTGATACTCAAGCAGCCATGCATATTGCTAAGAATCTCGTATTCCATGAGAGAACTCGACAAATTGAAATGGATTGTCATTTTATTCGGGATAAAATTTTACAAGGTGAAGTTGCTACTCGATTTGTAATTTCTTCGCAGCATTTTCTAACATATTTACCAAAGCTTTGGGAAAGGAAAAGTTCAAACGGCTCATATGCAAGTTGGGAATTCTTGACATATAATCTCCAACTTGAGAGGGAGTGTTGCATTGGAAAGTATATCTTGTGCTTAATTAGAATTGATGTACTAGGATATTATGTAACAATTGCATATCAAAATGTATTCATTCTATTAGATGTAGTTACCTTTCTAGTCTCCTATCTTGTTGGAGACAAGAGTTAAGACTCTATATTTCCTACACATCAATGTAAAGATCATTCTGCCATATTCTCTTTTCTTTATATTCAATACTTCACCTTTTTAGAGATTCAGTACTTTAAACATGAAAACCAAACAATTTATACCAATTCAAACCAAACAGATCGTCGAGAAAGGAGGAAGGACTGAATGAGGTGCAGAGACTGGACTCGACGACGACTGAAGGGGAACGCAGAATGAAAGTTAGTTCTGAGCTCTTACTCTCTTTTGTGGCTCATGTCTTAACCCCAAGAATTGTAA
Organism: Argentina anserina; assembly: GCF_933775445.1. Classification (NCBI taxonomy): domain Eukaryota; kingdom Viridiplantae; phylum Streptophyta; class Magnoliopsida; order Rosales; family Rosaceae; genus Argentina; species Argentina anserina. Next base: position 6,749,850 of record NC_065873.1, on the reverse strand, counting down.
ATCAACAATGATGATGAGATATTCAACGGTCAAGATTAACAGTTATTTTATTACGAGACAGGACTAAGCGGGACATAAATTATTCGTCCCACGTCTCATTTCATTGTAATGAAATTAACGAGGCGGGATCGGGACATGACGAACGTTTTTAGACTTCGGTTATATCTCATCCCTACGGATTTCAGGACAGGATCGAGATTTCAGCTTTTTATGCCCATATTTGTCAAACTAATTAAGCTGGAGGAAACATTAAGAAAGGATCATGCCGAGGAGAGGAGCCTGAATTCCAAATTTGGATTCATATTCGACCTGGATTTCCAAATTGGGTACCATCACTATACGCCGAATGCTGCTGATCGTGAAAGCTAATTTTAATCACATTATAGAATATATCTTTCCCATGCCTAGGCCGTACTCGAACCCTATGTTCGACCCGAGATCTAAATCCAATCATAACTAGCGTTCACCAGCTGCTATCATAGTCGGTCTTCCAAACTTCAATTGAGCCAATCCCATACCAACGAGTGCATGTCACATCCATCATGATGACCCGGACTCAATGACATTGCCACAAATATTGAATGAAGTTGATAAACATCAAATTGAATGTGGACGATTTAATGTATATACTACAAAACTATATAAAATTTCTAATATACTTCCATTTGAGTCCAAAAAAAAACTCGTTCATTAGAGGTTATAATATTTCATATACGTTGATGAACAAAACTCGTTAATTAGAGGTTAAAATATTTCATATACGTTGATGTTACTAGTAATGAATGAAAAATATAGTTTACCTATTTATTATGAATTTAGAAAACGAGTGGAAGAGTGATTGAATTAATTCGAGAAGATAGTTTGTGTGATTATTATACATTTTTCGAGTTGTATATAATAAATGAATTTGAAATATAGTAGAAAAGAAATTAATAGATAGTAGTATGATTTGATATATCAAATTAGATAATGGACATTGCACTGCCCCGAAATTTCGAATGATAAAAATTCGAATTCGAAGGCATAAAAACTCTAAAACAATCTCAAATATATTGAAATCATCTTATAATAACAGTGTATCGAAACTGAGTCCGCAGCACGACTCAGTCGCCTTGAATAATACATAACCAGTTTATACCTCAGTATTATAACCAATGGAAATGTAAAATTCACTCAATCCTCACCACAAACAGAAGAAATAAATCTTCAGAGTAAGCCATCCGAATCTGCTAATCCCCACCTGCAGAACTATCACCTACACCATCGAATTGGTGCACCGGGATGGTAAACACAAACCCGGTAAGCTTTTCAGCCCGTATGAGTAAACCAACAGTATCACATATATCACATAACAAGGAAATATGACAGATAACATTTAAAGACAAACGTACTCATGTGACACTGGGTAACTCATCTGTTACCCAATATCATTTAAATATATGTGTAATCATGAGACACTGGGCAACCCTTTGTTACCCAAAATCATTTAAAAACATGGGTACTCATGAGACTCAAGTACCCATATGTTACCGCTCATGCAGTACACTTAAAGACACTGGGCAACCCATTGTTACCCAATACCACTCAAAAACATGGGTACTTATGAGACCCAGACAACCCATCTGTTACCCCTCATGCAGTACACCGATAGGCACTAGACAACCCATCTAGTTACCCAAAATCATTTAAAACATGGGTACTCATGAGACCCAGGTACCCATCTGTTACCTCTCATGCAGTACACCGACCGACAATGGGCAGCCCATATGTTACCCAATATCACTCAAAAACATGAGAAATCATGAGACCCAGGCAACCCATCTGTTACCCCTCATGCAGTATACCGGCAGACAGACTAGAGCTCTAACTGAATCGTAACCGACACCCGGCCAAGGCTTGGTTCCGATTACTGCCAACAACGTCCGAAGACCAGAAAACGTTTTAACAAGACTCAATGTAAAAACCACGTATAATAACAATCCACATATGTTATTGTACTATAATCAAGCGACTCTTGCACAACAATATGAATATAGTCACAATATTATAAACTCACATTTGAAATAAAACCAAAACATTATATAATATAGCAACCCATATATATGTATCATATTTACCATTTTTGTACAAATACACAATCCACTATATTATATAAATGTCACAGTTCACTATTTTTAATAATTCAAACATATAAGTCACCGCCAATGGTACTTGTCATAGTGAGATTTACTCGCATTCACCATAATCCATAATCACAAAAACCTTTTTAAAATCAATTATTAAACTAGCGTTTCACTTACCCATGAACCGTAGACGATCAAGTTCACGTAATTTAAACCAAAAAATATTTTTAGAATAATTTTTATAAGCTAGTGATGCAACGACTATATTAACAACTCAAACTAAGTTCAATAATTATAACACTACTTCAACCTTGATGATCATTGTGAGGTTTACTCACCTTATTTGTAACGACCCCAAAATTTCGAGCTTAAAAACTCAAAATTCTAAAGTCGTTAAACACCAAATAATCTCAAATAAATCGAAATCATTAAAGCGTAACAGCGGATCACATCTGAGTTTAAAATATAACTCAGTCAAGCCGATTATTACAAACCCAAATGATAATTCAACATATAACAAATGGAATTGTATAATCCTCACAACAACCTCACAAATAAAATCACACCAAATCACACACACAATCCACGCTGGAACCTCACCACGACTGGATGCGATCGACCTCGAGTCTTCAGGTCGTCACTCAATCACCACTACTCAGCACCTGCGGAAGTATCCCCTACACCATTGAAATTGGTGCACCGGGATTGCAACACAAACCCGGTAAGCTTTACAGCTCGTATGAGTAAAATATTAAAATAATTCTCGTCTCATAAAAGACACAACTCCACATTAACACAGTATAATGAAAATCATGAGAAAACGAGCAACCCATCTGGTTACTCTAATACTTTCACAAAATGGTAACTAATGAGCGTTGGTACACATCCGTTACCCCTCACTTAGTATACCGCTGATGTTGGGTAACCACCCGCCACCCAACATCCAAAACAAGCTGAGTACCCATGAGCAGATAACCACCCGTTACCTCCATGCAGTACTATGGCAGACAGACTAGAGCTCTAACTGTATCGTAACTTTCGCCCGGCCAAAGGCTAGGTTCCGACTTGCCTCACATGTACAATAATCTCACATCATATTGTACCACACATCACGTCCGAAGACAAATCACAATATTTCACAATATATCCATAATAAAAATCATAACAGTATATTATATAGCAAACTATATATATTCGTATTTATTTACCATTTATACCACATATACATAGTCCACTATATCCTATACATGTCATATTTCATAAACACCTGAAAAATTACGTACGATAATCTCACATCATATCGTACCATTGAAATCACATACACATGCACAATTTTTCTGTCACCGAAATGACTATTTTCAATGAATTAATAACAGTAAGTAATTTAATGAACTATATATATATGTACTTATTACCATTATACTGTATATATGTAGTTCACTAAATTATATACATGTTGTAATTCATTTAATAAACACACTTGCAAAAATGTTGAATCACCGCGAGGGTAGATTCGTAATTCAGTGAGATTTTACTCACCTTATCGACTCAAGCGTAAATCCTCAATTCCCGTTGATAATTCCTTTCCTCGATTTAACGATCACCTTAAAAGAATAAGAAAAGAATTTAGAATCGTTTCGTAAACCTTTAAATGCCAAAACAGTAATAAACAGTTACTGTTCAGCAATTTTGGTTTATACGAAGTTACTGTTCACGGTTCACTATTCACGGTTACTGTGCAATACTCAATTAATACGTATTTCTGTACGTATAAGTACTATATACGTATTTCTATACGTATAAATACTATATACGTATTTCTGTACGTATAAATATTAAATACGTATTTCTGTACGTATACATATTAATACGTATTTCTGTGCGTATAAATATTAATACGTATTTCTGTACGTATAAATATTAATACGTATTTCTGTACATATACGTACGATTTAAATGTAAATACAATTCAGTAAATAAAATTTACTAAATTACCCTTTTACAAATTACTTTTTACATTTACTGAAAGTAATTTATAATTACATTTACCGTAGGTAAAAACTTAATTACATTTACCATACGTAAATAAAATTTACATTTACATTTACCATACACAGTAAATTACCAAAATACCCCTATCGGAAAATATTTTCACACCGCCGCACGTGGCGGCGCGTGGGGCACACGCGCCACCCGCCGGCAGGCGGCGCGTGGGGCTCACTCGCCGAAGCCACCCACGGCGCGTGTGACGCCACCGCCGGCCCAAAATCACCCTCTACCTTCCCTCAGCCTTCTCACGGCCTCACACCGTGCCTAGCCTCCTCTACTCGCCCACACGCGCCGCCTAAGGCGGCGGTACCTCCCCCTCAATCCAACCTCCGATCTCCACCCCAAAACATCACAAATCCACACAAAATTTCAACAACAACATCACAACCAACAACCTAGGCTATACTCACCCCGATTTAAGCTCGAAGACCACCGGAGACGTGCGTAGGAGCGGCGGAGTCGGATCGAGTTAGGCGAGCAACCCACGTTCGTCTGAGCTTCGATCTCTCTGCAAGGGGGGTGCTAGGGCGGCGTGCGATGACAACAAGCTGGTCACTGATCCCTAGTTCTGTCGGCGACGTCGCGTGGAACGACGGAGCTTCCCTCCAAGCCTCGGGTTGTCTCGAGGATGCTAACGACGGCGAGACACGATGCGGCGAGCTAGTGGGTAGTTGAGAATATCCACGCGAAGCTCCTTGGACCGGCGGTGATAGACACGCAGGCCGGAGTTCGCCGGATTGAATCGAAGAATTTTCTGAAGGGGGAGGGAGGAGTTTCGGGGAGAGAGAGAGAGAGAGAGAGAGAGAGAGAGAGTGTGTGGCGGAAATGAAGGGTTTCCTGTTATGGAAACCCTAGAAAGAAAACAATTCCTTTTTATACTAGTTTCCAAATCGGAAACTAACTTCCGACGTGAATAACTTTTACGTACGATGTCCGTTTCGAACGCGTCACATACCCACGAACTCGTATCGACGAGCTCTACAACTTTCATGAAGGAAGTTTTTGCAACCGAGCAACGGAATAAAAGTCGATTTATACGTTGCGGAAACGTAACGTTTTTCAATTTAACGTTCCGAGAACGTATCCGTCGCTCGTTTTATAACGTCGCAACCAATCACTTCCAAACATAATAAAATTCCAAATTTTATAGAATTCAAATTAATTCAAAATTGTATTTGAAATTTAGGGTTATTACATTCTACCCCCCTTAAAGGAATTTCGTCCCGAAATTCAAACTCACTCACAAACAACTGTGGATATCTAGTCATCATGTCTGACTCTAGCTCCCAAGATGCATCACCCTCGTCATGGTGACTCCACAGCACCTTGACTAGCTCAACTTCTCTCCTCCGAAGCTTCTTTGTGGATCTATCCAGAATACGAACCGGTTCGACAACAAAAGTGGCATTTTCCTTCACTTCAATGGTGCTATGATCGATCACATGAGACTCATCTGGTACATACTTCCTCAGCATGGAAATGTGGAAGACGTTGTGTACGCCCGACATGCTAGTAGGCAAGGCTAGTCGATAAGCTAGTTCGCCCACCTTCTCAAGTATCTCAAAGGGTCCAACGTACCTCGGAGCCAACTTTCCCTTCTTGCCAAATCTCACTACACCCCTCATAGGCGAAACTTTCAAGAACACATGATCACCGACCCCAAAATCCACATGTCTCCTCTTCAAGTCTGCATAGCTCTTCTGTCTACTCTGAGCGGTCCGGATTCTATCTCGAATGATCGAGATCTTCTCCGTGGTTTCCTGAACCACCTCTGGACCCATCAGTGCCTCATCACCCACTTCGGCCCAACAGATCGGAGATCGACATGGTCTACCATAAAGTGCCTCATAAGGTGCCATGCCGATGCTAGAATGTTAGCTGTTGTTGTAGGCAAACTCAATCAATCTCAAATGATCTTCCCAGCTACCCTTGAAATCCAACACACATGCTCTCAACATGTCTTCCATCACCTGATTCACCCTTTCCGTCTGTCCATCGGTCTGAGGGTGAAAAGCTGTACTCATATCCAAGGTGGTGCCCATCGCCTTCTGCAATCCACCCCAGAACTTCGAAGTGAAACGTGCATCTCTATCGGAAACAATAGAAACTGGTGCACCATGAAGTCTCACCACCTCATCCACATATAGTTTCCCAAGCACATCCACTGAGTACTTCATCGACACTGGGAGAAAATGAGCCGACTTCGTCAACCGATCGACAATCACCCATATGGCATCGTGACCCTTCTTCGATCTAGGCAGTCCGGTCACAAAATCCATAGATATCTGCTCCCACTTCCAAAGAGGAATAGTCAGTGGTTTCAACATGCCAGCTGGTCGTTGATGTTCTGCTTTCACTTGCTGACATGTAAGGCACTTTGATACGAACTCTGCTACATCTTTCTTCATACCGTTCCACCAGAATTGTCTGCATAGGTCCTTGTACATCTTGGTGTTCCCTGGGTGGACGGTATAGCGTGAACGATGTGCCGTACGAAGAACCTCCTCCCGAAGATCATCACAATCTGGAACACACAATCTTGCCCCAAACCTCAACCCTCCATCGGGTCCAACTCTCCACTCAGAAGGACACCCATCAAGCGTATCAACTACAAGATCCGCCAACTTAGCTCGTGCGAGTCTATCCTGCGCCTGACCCTGTATGATCCTCGTGATCAATGTGGGTTGCACTGTGACACTACCAAGAAAGACCCTTGGTTCTCCTCCCGATGGTACCAAATCAAACTCTGATGCAGCTTCTAGCATGAACCATTCCTGGACCATAAGTGAAGCTACTACGCCTCTCGGTTTCCTGCTCAAGGCATCAGCCACCACATTTGCCTTCCCCGGGTGGTACTCTAATGTGAAGTCATAGTCCTTGAGGAGTTCCATCCATCTCCTCTGCCTCATATTCAGCTCCTTCTGTGAGAACAAGTACTTCAAACTCTTATGATCTGAAAAGAGTTGAAATTTCTCACCATACAAGTAATGTCTCCAAATCTTCAGGGCAAATACAACTGCCGCAAGCTCTAGGTCGTGTGTCGGATAATTCTTCTCATGAATCTTCAACTGTCTCGAACCATAAGCAACCACTCCTCCATGCTGCATCAACACACAACCCAAACCTTGGAGCGAAGCATCACTGTAAATGACATAACCACCACCACTAGAAGGAATTGTCAACACTGGAGCTGTGGTCAGTCTAGTCTTTAGTTTGCTGAATGCTTCCTCACATGCATCCGTCCACACGAATGGAGTATCTTTCTTGGTCAACTTGGTCAATGAAGATGCAATACTAGAAAACCCCTCGATAAACCTCCTGTAGTATCCTGCCAAACCGAGGAAACTACGTATCTCTGTAGGGTTCTTTGGACGACTCCAATTCTTTACTGCCTCTACCTTTGCCGGGTCCACTAGTACTCCATCTTTTGAGACAACATGACCAAGGAATTTGACCTCTTCTTTCCAGAACTCACACTTCTCTAGCTTGGCATACAGTCTTGCCTCCTTCAAGGTCTGCAACACTGTTTTCAGATGCACCACATGTTCTTCTTGTGTCTTGGAGTATATCAGAATGTCATCCACAAACACCACAACAAACTCATCCAAGTACGGGCTAAATACTTGGTTCATCAAACTCATGAAGACAGCTGGTGCATTCGTTAGACCAAATGGCATGACGACAAACTCATAATGTCCATACCGGGTCCTGAAGGCTGTCTTCGATATATCTTCTTCCTTCACTCTGAGTTGATGATAACCGGATCTCAAATCAATCTTAGAGAACACCGTAGCACCTTTGAGCTGATCGAACAAGTCATCAATCCTAGGTAAGGGATACCTATTCTTGATGGTCACCTTGTTCAGTTCTCTGTAGTCCACACATAACCGCAGAGAACCATCTTTCTTCTTCACGAACAAAACAGGTGCTCCCCACGGTGAAACACTAGGTCTAATGAACCCTTGGTCTAATAGCTCATCGATCTGCACCTTCAGCTCCTTAAGTTCATTCTGCCCCATTCTATATGGCGCCTTTGACACAGGTGCTGTACCGGGTACTACATCAATGCAGAAATCTACCACTCTTCGAGGAGGTAGCCCCGGTATCACTTGGAACACTTCACCAAACTCAGATACTACCACAATGTCTGCGATAGATACTTTCTGACCCACCGACTCCACATGTGCCAAAACTCCTGATCTCATGGCGTTATCTGACCTGAGGCAACGATAACGAAACACTGGCTCCCCAGGTCTATGAAATGACACCACCATGTCAAAACAATCAATCACAGCATGCTGTGGTCTCAACCAATCAATACCCAAGATCACATCATAAGTGTGATCCGGAATCACAATCAACGAAGCAGAGAACTCTCTACTTCCAATGAAGATCGGACAAGCTTTGCAGATTGTCTCTAACTCAAGTGACACTCCGAGGGGCGAAGTGACACATAAAGCGTTCCCAAGAGGTGTAGGAATCAATCCTAGCATCTCCACTACCGAACTAGCAATAAATGAATGCGATGCTCCCGTATCGAACAGTACTCTAGCAAGGTAGTCAAAGAGTGATAATGTACCTTCCACTCCTGTGTCTCGCTGACCCACTGCGAACACTCTAGCTTGGCCTGCTGGTAGCTGTCTCTACGGCCGTTCCTGTCTACCCGGAAGTGGTCGGGTACAATCTCGAGCTATGTGCCCCACCTGCCCGCACCGGTGGCACCCTCCTCTCTTCGGTTTCGGACATGCTGAGGCGTAATGTCCCATCTCATTGCAGCCATAACACCTCACTGTTGCTAATGGTCTGACTGGTGCTGCCCTGATAGCTAGGGGTGGTGCCCTTATCGGGGCCTGATAGTGGGGTCTTGGCCTCTTCCATGACCTATCCTTCGGCCCTGAGTGTTCCCGGCCTATATAGATTGCCTTGCCTTTCCCCTTTGCATCTCTGTTCCCCACATCACCTGCTTGAGCCTTCTCTGCTTGCTCCAAACTCATAGCACTCTCAAATATCTGCTCCCGTGAAGTCAGGCAAAGGACTGATATCATGGTCTTGTACTCTTGTTTCAGCCCACGTAGATACTTCTGAGCTAAAGCAGTCGTACCCATAGGCCTGACATACCGATACAGCTGCGAGAATCGTGCATCATACTCTCTAATGGTCATGTCTCCCTGTACCAATGCCAGGAACTCCAACTCTAAGTCCTCCTGGACTGAGGCTGGAAAATACTTCTCTCGGAATATGGTGGTGAAACCTCCCCATGTGAATGTAGACACATTCACAGTCTGTCTCATGCTCTTCCACCAATCTAAAGCATCACCCTTGAGAAAGAATGTAGCTATCTTTCTCTTCTCAATCTCTGTGCACTCTATCATCTCAAAATATGTCTCCATACCCTCGATCCAATGGTCAGCTACCATATGATCTAGTCCTCCATGAAAGGTCGGAGCTGACAGTGCACTAATATCCTTGATCAGCTTCAACACTCGACCGTCATCTCTAACCGCAGGAGCTGGCTCATCCTGCTCCTCCTGCGGAGCAGCCTCCTCATAGAGGTTCTCCACGTTGCGGACTCGACCTGTGGCCCTACCTCGACCTCGGCCTACCTGCTCTACCTGTGGAGCAGCCTCCTCATAAAGGTTCTCCACGTTGCGGACTCGACCTGTGGCCCTACCTCGACCTCGGCCTACCTGCTCTACCTGTGGAGCAGCCTCCTCATAAAGGTTCTCCACGTTGCGGACTCGGCCTGTGGTCCTACCTCGACCTCGGCCTCTCGCCCGTCCTCGGCCCTTGTCACCGTTCATCACCTTCAAAAACAATATACTTAGTCAATACTCAAGAAATCTCGAACTCAGCCAAAACAGATCCAAAGATTATAACATGACATTCCAAAATCAGATGAATCATCGAAGTATCTTCACAATACTCCCTAGAGGACCAAACCGTGAGGTATGGCTCCTAACACTCTCGCGTACCCGACGACATATCAATACCGAGGAGCATGTGATGGGTGCCCGCCTGCAGTCGGATCATCGCTCCCGGATGATATTGATAATCGCCAAATACACACTTAGGCTCTGATACCAACTGTAACGACCCCAAAATTTCGAGCTTAAAAACTCAAAATTCTAAAGTCGTTAAACACCAAATAATCTCAAATAAATCGAAATCATTAAAGCGTAACAGCGGATCACATCTGAGTTTAAAATATAACTCAGTCAAGCCGATTATTACAAACCCAAATGATAATTCAACATATAACAAATGGAATTGTATAATCCTCACAACAACCTCACAAATAAAATCACACCAAATCACACACACAATCCACGCTGGAACCTCACCACGACTGGATGCGATCGACCTCGAGTCTTCAGGTCGTCACTCAATCACCACTACTCAGCACCTGCGGAAGTATCCCCTACACCATTGAAATTGGTGCACCGGGATTGCAACACAAACCCGGTAAGCTTTACAGCTCGTATGAGTAAAATATTAAAATAATTCTCGTCTCATAAAAGACACAACTCCACATTAACACAGTATAATGAAAATCATGAGAAAACGAGCAACCCATCTGGTTACTCTAATACTTTCACAAAATGGTAACTAATGAGCGTTGGTACACATCTGTTACCCCTCACTTAGTATACCGCTGATGTTGGGTAACCACCCGCCACCCAACATCCAAAACAAGCTGAGTACCCATGAGCAGATAACCACCCGCTACCTCCATGCAGTACTATGGCAGACAGACTAGAGCTCTAACTGTATCGTAACTTTCGCCCGGCCAAAGGCTAGGTTCCGACTTGCCTCACATGTACAATAATCTCACATCATATTGTACCACACATCACGTCCGAAGACAAATCACAATATTTCACAATATATCCATAATAAAAATCATAACAGTATATTATATAGCAAACTATATATATTCGTATTTATTTACCATTTATACCACATATACATAGTCCACTATATCCTATACATGTCATATTTCATAAACACCTGAAAAATTACGTACGATAATCTCACATCATATCGTACCATTGAAATCACATACACATGCACAATTTTTCTGTCACCGAAATGACTATTTTCAATGAATTAATAACAGTAAGTAATTTAATGAACTATATATATATATGTACTTATTACCATTATACTGTATATATGTAGTTCACTAAATTATATACATGTTGTAATTCATTTAATAAACACACTTGCAAAAATGTTGAATCACCGCGAGGGTAGATTCGTAATTCAGTGAGATTTTACTCACCTTATCGACTCAAGCGTAAATCCTCAATTCCCGTTGATAATTCCTTTCCTCGATTTAACGATCACCTTAAAAGAATAAGAAAAGAATTTAGAATCGTTTCGTAAACCTTTAAATGCCAAAACAGTAATAAACAGTTACTGTTCAGCAATTTTGGTTTATACGAAGTTACTGTTCACGGTTCACTATTCACGGTTACTGTGCAATACTCAATTAATACGTATTTCTGTACGTATAAGTACTATATACGTATTTCTGTACGTATAAATACTATATACGTATTTCTGTACGTATAAATATTAAATACGTATTTCTGTACGTATACATATTAATACGTATTTCTGTGCGTATAAATATTAATACGTATTTCTGTGCGTATAAATATTAATACGTATTTCTGTACATATACGTACGATTTAAATGTAAATACAACTCAGTAAATAAAATTTACTAAATTACCCTTTTACAAATTACTTTTTACATTTACTGAAAGTAATTTATAATTACATTTACCGTAGGTAAAAACTTAATTACATTTACCATACGTAAATAAAATTTACATTTACATTTACCATACACAGTAAATTACCAAAATACCCCTATCGGAAAATATTTTCACACCGCCGCACGTGGCGGCGCGTGGGGCACACGCGCCACCCGCCGGCAGGCGGCGCGTGGGGCTCACTCGCCGAAGCCACCCACGGCGCGTGTGACGCCACCGCCGGCCCAAAATCACCCTCTACCTTCCCTCAGCCTTCTCACGGCCTCACACCGTGCCTAGCCTCCTCTACTCGCCCACACGCGCCGCCTAAGGCGGCGGTACCTCCCCCTCAATCCAACCTCCGATCTCCACCCCAAAACATCACAAATCCACACAAAATTTCAACAACAACATCACAACCAACAACCTAGGCTATACTCACCCCGATTTAAGCTCGAAGACCACCGGAGACGTGCGTAGGAGCGGCGGAGTCGGATCGAGTTAGGCGAGCAACCCACGTTCGTCTGAGCTTCGATCTCTCTGCAAGGGGGGTGCTAGGGCGGCGTGCGATGACAACAAGCTGGTCACTGATCCCTAGTTCTGTCGGCGACGTCGCGTGGAACGACGGAGCTTCCCTCCAAGCCTCGGGTTGTCTCGAGGATGCTAACGACGGCGAGACACGATGCGGCGAGCTAGTGGGTAGTTGAGAATATCCACGCGAAGCTCCTTGGACCGGCGGTGATAGACACGCAGGCCGGAGTTCGCCGGATTGAATCGAAGAATTTTCTGAAGGGGGAGGGAGGAGTTTCGGGGAGAGAGAGAGAGAGAGAGAGAGAGAGAGAGAGAGAGAGAGAGAGAGAGAGAGAGAGAGAGAGAGAGAGAGAGTGTGTGGCGGAAATGAAGGGTTTCCTGTTATGGAAACCCTAGAAAGAAAACAATTCCTTTTTATACTAGTTTCCAAATCGGAAACTAACTTCCGACGTGAATAACTTTTAGGTACGATGTCCGTTTCGAACGCGTCACATACCCACGAACTCGTATCGACGAGCTCTACAACTTTCATGAAGGAAGTTTTTGCAACCGAGCAACGGAATAAAAGTCGATTTATACGTTGCGGAAACGTAACGTTTTTCAATTTAACGTTCCGAGAACGTATCCGTCGCTCGTTTTATAACGTCGCAACCAATCACTTCCAAACATAATAAAATTCCAAATTTTATAGAATTCAAATTAATTCAAAATTGTATTTGAAATTTAGGGTTATTACATTATTTCCTGCGTGCAACTTCCACGACACCGAAAATGATTCCCTCACTCATTTTGTCTGTCACCTAGTAGCATGAGAAAATGCTTAGAAAACGATACATAAAATCTCAGGTGACAATTTCATTACAGCTAAACACTGTTCGGAAAACACTGTTCATGCGTCGCCACCGTTTTCTGACCACTACCAATGACTACTATATTTCACCACCACAATCTTAATGACATTCCTAACAACTTTCTAATTCACCATAAAGTCCAATTCCGAGCCTAAACACTTTAATTTAACAAAAACCAAAAATCCCCAATTTAAAACCTAAGATTTCTTTTCTTCGATTCTCCTAGCACAAAACAATTTGGGTTAAATCATTTGGAGGGTTTGTAGTATGGAATGATACCTTTAAAATGGGTTATCTCACCGATTGGTGGCTAGAGGAGGGAGATCCGGCGAGGTGAATTCGGCGAAATATGCACTTTCGGAGGAACTTTCGGGCTTCACCGCTCCCAAACGGCGGCGAGATGGTAGGTGGCGCTTTCACCAATCGATAGAGGACACAACAACCTTTCAAATGAGACCGGTGCGCCGTTCTATGATGGTCGGATGGTGGAGATCTAGCGGGCCAAAGTCGGCCGCTCGGAGGGAAAAAATCTGGGTTTTTTCTGTGGTGAACAGTATGTGTGAACAATATCCATGGGTGTGCTTTAATGTAGCAGGTGTTTTGATGATGGTTTTGTAGTTAAAACTTAAAACACACACACCTCAGGCTATTGATATATCATTTTTGTAGTAGTCATTCTTATGATTAATTAGTAACTGGGTGTGCTGACCGAATGAATCATCATCCCACACAACCACACACTAACCAATTGCTTTATAGTTTTCTTATTTCATTATATTAACAATTAACTTCTTTCACTCCCTAGGCCCGTACGCAAACAGGGGTACTCTTTTATTTAGATTAAGGTTAAGACCAAGTTAACTAATCTCAATTTGGGTGTTATTAGTTTCAATAATTGCAATGTAATATTGTTCCTCATTACAAGTAAATGAAGAAAAAACTATATGTACATGGGTGACCGCGACCAGAAAAAAAGTTAAAGAAGTCAAATGGTTAAATTTTTGAAATATTTAATTTGCCAGAATTTATTAATGCAACTATATGTAGGAATTCTCATGAGGGATAAAATTGTAACTTGACATAGAAAAAACCCAAAAAAAAAAAATCGAGTTCAGAATGAGTGTTCTCGTGCTGAGTGGAGGCATAGAGATAAAAGAACGTGACGGTTGCTAACATGTTGACCCACGATCTCAACACCTCCGACAAGTATTAGAGTACATGGATGGATTAGCAAACATCACACTTCTACATTTCTGTACTTGTGTAAACGGAGAACATAAAACAATTTGGCTCAAGAGACGGTAGCAATACGCCGTGGTAGGCGAATTTGGAACAAACCCAAGTTGTGGTGGAAAGTTGTTTCGGATGAGAAGAAGCTAATGGGCATTCGTTTTATGGAGTGAAGCAACGCATAAAAGACCCATCCAAGGTATGCCCAAAATGGTTGCTTATTATTTTCGGGAGCGAAGGTTTATTTTGATTTGTCATAGATTCCGGGTTGCGTTTGTTTTTGGGTTTTGTGATATGGTGGAATGGTGGTGTTGCAGAAAGTGGCGCAAATGAAAGAGATTTTATTGAAGCAAGCGGTTCAGACCAAGAACATGAAAAGTTCATCAATAAGGTTGGTGGGTTTGGCTAAAAACATGTTGGTGTGGCTTGCTTTAATTCATATATGAATCCAAAAACAAGTGATTGTGATTTGTGAAGAATCTTCTGATCTTCATACTCAATATTGTTGGCTTCCCGTCCAATTTTGTTCCACAATATGGGACTGCATGTGTTATTGGCCTATTGATCTTCCAAGAAAGAGAGATGATATGAGCATAAAGTGTGACATTCTTAATGTGATTATGCCCTATTCTTACTCTTTGTTACCTCTTATTTAGTATGTTTTAGTTTCTTTTGTATGAATAAATGTCTAGGTAGAGCTTATATCAATTATGAGTGAATTGATGATGAAATTGTGCTAAGTGTTAAGAATCCTTGTTGAAATATAATTCCTTGTTCGAGTAGGATTCATCCTTTCGTATTTCTTTGTTTCTAACGTACTTATTCTTATTAGAAAATACAAATTTATATTGGAGAAGGAAAGTAATCCTAGTTCCACAAGGAAAAAGAAGAAGAAGATACACTTAAAAGCCCAATCCATGCAAGAATGAAAATGCTGTCAAGATTTGTAGTCCAACTTCGACGGGCTCCCCTGGATAGCTCCGATTGAGTTAGAAGACCTACCTTATATGGATAGAAATCTGTGTGAGTCTAGTTTCTGTAGGATTTAGAATCAAATCAATATCTTATTCGTACAGGGAGATATGACTGAATCATTACTCGGAGGTCCAGTGAGCTCGGCGGAATTATCTCAGCCATTGATTTGCTTTTGATCCAAGGGCTATGAGGGAAACTTGAGACCTTGTTTCTCCTGCATATAGAGTACAAATATGTATCAGAATCTCCATAAATCCCTGCAGCAAAGAATGTGAAAGAAGGCATGCAACAAATTAATGAGAAGTGGTAAGAAAGTCAAAGAAGACATGCAGCAAATTAAATGAGGAGAGGTAAGAAATATCAAACATGGCTGCAACAATTAAGACTTTTGCTGCCTCCCTAATTCAAATGAAGAAATTTGTGTAAAAGAAATCAGCATTAAAGGAGGAAAAAGATATGCAATTAATGCAAAAGATATGCAATCCTTATAGAAATCAGAATTATGGCAGTGCAGATCATCCAACTTTGACGGGCTCCATTTGACAGCTCAAAATGATTGAGAAAATGCATGATACATGGATGAAAAGCCACAGATGTCTAGTTGAAATTTCCAGTTGGAATCATCTCAATATTAATTTTCTAGAGAAAGTTATGGCCAAAACAAGGGACAAAGGTCATATCTGCTAAATCTAGGAAACCTGAATCAATTTGGTTTCAACTTTGTGGACTTTGTGGCAATCCTCCCTTGGGTTTCTTCCTCTATATATAGCACCTCATTTCCACATAAAATGATCATCAACCTTGCTCACAAGACTAGTCAAAGCTCTGCCTTAAACACTACTCATCATCCTCAAAGCCATTCAAGGTGAAAACACCATTTTCCCTTCATTTCATTCGATCCAAAGCGCTACGCCTATGATTGCCATTCAAGTTGAAGCCGTGCTGCCTTGTTTTGATACAGCTAAGGAGATTTACAAAGTGTAACTCGTTACTTCTTCACTTATGTTTTCGGTTTGGATTCTTTGTATGATGTTGTGTTTATGTTTTTGGCTAGTTCCGAATTTGTGGAATACTCTCATGTAGTTTACGATTTTGCAAGATGTTATAAAGTAGTTTTTATTTTGTTTTCTATGATTTCTATGTAGATGTCGTGAGTTTATAATTCAATGATTTAATGATTCTCTTTCTTATGCGTTAACTACATGTGATTCAAGACGCTAAGTTAGTTTTGCATATAGGATTCTTAAGTGGTTTTGTTAACTTGTTAGAGTAAGTGACATGCTTAACTTGTTAGTAATCACTAGGAATTAACCATGATCCTTTGTTATCTAATATGCGCTAAGTAATTAGATAAAAGATGAATCAATGAAGTGGTAAGATTGAGAATGACATGTTACCTTGTAATTTCTAAGCGCTAAGATAGAATTACCAGGCCATGTTTCGAGTTAGGGATGTGCTAAGTAACCTAGTTCGGCATTAGGTTGTTGTTTGTTCACTCAGTACTTGTCCGCTAAGGCTCGGTGTTTACATAGGATGAGATTATGATTTTGAAGCTACTTGTGACAATTTGTTTGGTGATGTTTATGTGTTGGTTGGTTGATCACATGTATATGTTAGTTTAGGACTTATTTTTATGTTCTTGATACGATCCTATATCAAATCTTTATATCTCTTATGAATTCGTTGTTAAATGTTTGTGATTCTTTACCCTGGTTGGATCCCCGGTTTGTGAACGATACCCTCTTACTTTATACTACTAACGATGCTTACAGGGTTAATATTGATCTCGAGTAATCGAACCGATCAAGAGACCAGAAAATTGAAAATGATGAAAAGGCCATAAGTTAAAGGGTGGTACGTACCCAATGATTAATTAACAAACACTTTGATTAATATATTGCACACCAGGTCAACTTTGGCCTTTCGCACTACACGCAAACATACTAAAATTTAGGTTAATGAACCTCTCAAACTATGGTCGGGACTGGTACGGGATGGTCCGGGATTCTGCTCATACTAATACCATATCGATTTTATATTTCAGTATTGGTATCGGTCTGGTATTGCCATTTTCAACCTCGATACCAAACTGAACCATTACCATTCAGATTCAGTACCGTTCGGTACTTTTTCGGTACCAAACTGGTAAATTCCAATATACATCATTCACTCCTCAACAATACACAAAACAACTCAACAAACAAAACAAATCAAAAGTTTAGTTGAAATAGGAGATAAAATTCACTACAAACTCCCCCAACAAGCCACGGATCAAATAAACAAAGCCCTAATATAATCCCTAACATTGACTTATTTGACATATGAAATGTAGTAGGAAGCACTTTTAGTTTTCCCATTGAAGAACTTGAGTGGTGAGACTTCGAGAGACAAATTTGTGAAGGGAGAAGTGAAGGAAGGAGCTACCAATTGTAGGCTACGTCAATTGATGGAGGCGAAGTGATGGAGGGAGAATTGGAGAAGAGTTAGAACTCAGTTGGAGGTGAGAGAGATTTGTCTCTGTAAACCTTAAAACCCGAAAAAAAAAACATGGATTTTTAATCCCTTTTATACTTTCGCTTCGAGCCGGTATCATTTGGTATTGGATCCAATAAAACTAACTCATCTTGGTTATATGTTTCTGGTATCAGTATCGGAAATTTTCACCGTTTCACCCTATCCCGTCGAAATTCGGTACGGAACGAACGGTTTCAGTACCATTTTTCCGGTACCAACTCCCAACCCTATCTCAAACATTTCTTCACGTACAGAATTTGAGCTTGCCGCCTTCAAATTTCTTTGGGTATATATAGCAACAGAGTCATTCTTCCAACGTACCTACACTACCAACACATACTTATCCCTTTCTTTCTTTCATTCCAGCTCTTCAATTCCATAAACTTTCATCTCCGACTTCGGAATGGCACCTACAACATCCAACATTGCAGACGAAGCTAAAGTAGTAAGCATTAAGACAGTTACAGGTTCCAAACTCAATTCCGTACTGTTGGAGTACACTTCATCAAGAACCCGAACGACCAAGGTGATGCTAGCGACCCCGAGCACTCTATCCCCACTATCGATTTCGTTCAACTCACCTCCAGCTCACCCGGATTACGGTCCAAAGCCATCGAAGAGCTAGGCAGAGCTTGCGAGGAATGGTGCTTTTTTCAGGTATACATATATACATAGAAATGAGTATCGGCATCAGAAGTTCAGAATAAGTAATTAATTAATGCATGTAAATATATAATTAACTTGTACCAAAAGAAATAAAGATCGATAGCTAGAGGTAATAATCTTTTTTGGGATGTGAGTAATCATTAGGTGATCAACCATGGCGTAGCCGAGACACTATGCCAGAAAGTGTATCATACCATAGTACTTAGACAACATTTAGGAAATTTGTTGTTATCTCAGTTTTCCAAACAACATATAGAAAATTATATGTCGTTTAATAAGGGTCATGAAAATTCATATTTCATGCTTTTCGTTTATACAACAATTAAGTGTTGTAAGTGAAAATAAGAAAATTTACCAATTTGAAGACCAAAACAGGATTTTTTCTTCAGACAATACATATATGTGGTTTAGTTAAAGTTGCCAAAAATTAGGTTTGACCCAGCTTCTATCAATATTTTGTTTTCCCTCTCTCAAAATAGTCAACCGTATATCTTCCCTCTTAAACGTGTTGTGTACATTAAACTACACACATCTGTTGTATAGCCATAGAGAAAAAAATGACTTAAAATATTACACATTAGACAACATATCAATGTTGTTTATACAAGATACTAAACCTTTTTCCATTTTGACTTGTAGATAATTGGATTTCAATCTTGGTTCCAACATTTCCCTCTTAAATTTTGGAGGAGTGCTAGGGTTTTACTAATCTTATTTGAACATTATATCACAAATATGTTGTCTAATGCTTTAAAAGAGATATTTTTGTTTTTAAAATCCCACTTATACTTCCCAAAAAGTGTCGTTTGATCGAGTACCTTTTTCTTATTGCTCACTCTCTCTCTCTCTCATCGATCTCACTCTAAACCCCTCTTTTTCTATGAAAATCTCATCTGCTTCCTTCTAAAAACCCATTTTTTCTCATAGCTCAACTCCGATCCGCCACCACCTCATTCGAGATGTCCACAACCGCTTCATCAAGCTGGCCGTCTGGGCAAGTTTGTTTCTGAGTTTCAACCTTAATTCGATTGTGACTTCCTTCTTCTTCTTACTCTCCTCAAGCAGGTCCAATCTCCCTTCTTCTTCTTCTCCTCAATTTCCTACAGTACGTATTTCCTCAACCCTAATTTGATTGGTTTAGTTTTGGTTTGAGTGAAATTTCACAGCTGGGTATAATACATTTTGTAAGAAGCATAATTGTTTGTTTTTAATAATAGTTTATTTAATGTGCTTGTTCCTTATATATCAGAAGCTATAATAGTTTGTTTAAGATTATACATGCATTAGATGATGTATTTGTTTTGTGTTATTTCTGCATAAATACAATTGAAGCAACACTTGCTTTTGACTGCAGCTTGTTCGAGCTTCGTGGTTGATGCCCTCCATGATTAGTTTGTTGATGTCATTGCTCACAGCTTGTTAGACCAATTGGAGAGGGTTTAGTGAGACTTGTAAAGGCTTTTGGTCAAGGTTGTGCTGGAGACTAGCTTTTGGTATGCTTTTCAAACTGTTTGAGAAGGTTTTTGATTATTTTTGTTGAGATGGTTGTTGTTATATTAATTGTGTTATGTACATGTTTTTATTGTATTAATTGTGTTAGGTACGTGTTTGCATATATTTTTTGGGATTTCTCTGAAATTTGCTTCATCTTACTCTGTTGTATGTGTATAGTTGTAGATGGATAAGTCATGGCTTCATGCTGATAGACGTTCTCACAAGTTTTCAGAAGGACTAGCAAAATTCTTAGACTTTGCTTTAGCTAATGCTAGACATAAAAATAAGATATTGTGTCCGTGTTTGAAATGCTGCAACACATATGGATTTTCCATTGTAATTATTAGGCACCATGTTTAATTAAATGGTATTGATGCAAGTTATAAACAATGGAAGTGTCATGGAGAACCATCCATTAGAGGACCTAATACAATAGATGAATCTGAAACTGTAGGTTGGAAAGATCATAGTGGTGTGGGGCAGAATGAAGCAAATATGGAAGAGAGTGAGGATGAGGAGATTTCAGATGACTTAAATGAGTTTTCTGAAGTACGTGGAGGATGGTGAAAAGCCCTTGTACCCTGGTTGTACAAGGACAACGAAGTTGAATGCTTTGATTCAGCTGTTCAATCTAAAAGCAAGGCATGCAATGACTGATGTTTGTTTTAATGACATGTTGTTTTATCATTGAGGGTTTACTTCCAAAAGCTAATCTGGTGCCACAAAGCTTGTATGAGGCTAGAAAGAGTATTGATGCATTAGGAATAAAGTACGAAAGAATTCACGCTTGTCCTAATGACTGCGTGTTGTATAGGCAGAGGCTTGCAGATGCTACAGTCTGCCCCATTTGTGGCCTTTCGCGCTGGAAATCGGGGAATGATGATATAAAACAAGAAGATGTTTCAGCTAAGGTTTTGTGGTACTTTCCACTAATTCCAAGGCTGAAACGGATGTGTAGAGACGGCAAAAAATCTTACATGGCATGATTATGGAAGGAAGAAAGATGGACTGATGCGACATCCAACTGATTCTCCAACTTGGGATTTTGTTGACAAAAAATGACCAGAATTCGGTAGTGAACCTAGGAACCTCAAACTAGCCCTAGCAGCTGATGGATTTAATCCCTTCAACTCCCAAAGTAGCAGGTATTCTTGTTAGCCTGTTTTACTTGTAACATACAATCTTCCTCCATGGTTGTGTATGAAGAGGAAGTATATGATGTTGACGTTATCAATTTCTGGGCTGAAATAGCTTGGTAATGTTATAGACGTCTATCTTCAACCCTTAATAGATGATCTTCTGAAGTTGTGGCATGGGGTTGATGGAGTATTTGATGCTTTTAGAGGTGAGTACTTCAAAATGAAAACAATACTCCTCTGGACTTTCAGAGACTTTTCTGCTTATGGAAACTTGTCTGGTAGCGTTGTTCATGGCTATAACTCTTGTCCAATATGCATTGATAATACCAAACCTCATCGGTTGAAGCATGGGAGGAAACAAGCTTGCATGAGGCACCAAAGGTTTCTTCCAAGACATCATCCTTATCGGAGGCAAAAGCAGGCTTTTGACGACACAATAGAGAAAGACATGGCTCATGTTCCATTAATTGGAGAGGAGCTATTAGCAAGAGTGGAGGGTCTAAATTGTGAATTTGGGAAAAAAGACAAACCTCATCCAGTCAAGGGTGCCCTTAGACCTTGTTGGAAGAAGAAGTCTTATTTTTTTCAGTTGCCGTATTGGAAATACCTTCCAAACCGAAATATGATCGATGTGATGCATGTCGAGAAGAACTGTTCTGATGCCCTTTGTGGTACATTGTTAAATATCCCGATAAAGACAAAGGATGGAGCTGCTACTCGTTTAGACATGTTTAATATGGGCATTAGGAAGGATTTGGTAGCTGATGCCAAAAGTTCAAAGTTGTCTATGGCAAGTTGGAAGCTGCTTCTCAAAGAAAAGAAAATTGTGTGCAGCTCTTTCTTCAACATGATTGTGTCGACAAAATTTTCATCCAACATTAGGAATCTTGTCTCCATGGATGAATTAAAACTTGTTGGTCTGAAATCACATGACTGTCACGCTATAATGCAAATTCTTCTCCCTGTTGCATTGCGTTATGTCCTAGATAAGTCGGTGCGGTATGCAATCATACGCTTCTGCCTATTTTTCAAGGCAATATGTGTCAAAGTGATTGATCTGCCGAAGTTGGAAAAGATGCGAGCTGACCTAATAGTTACAATTTGTTTGCTTGAGAAGTACTTCCCGCCTTCATTTTTTGACATCATGATTCATTTAACGGGTCATCTTGTGAAACAAGTGGAGTGGTGTGGTCTAGTTTTTTTTTCATTTGGATGTACCCCTTTGAGAGATATATGAAGGTATTCAAAGGATGGTCGAAATCTCGGTCACATCCTGAGAGTTGCATAGCAGAACGTTACATAGTTTAAGAAGCTATTGAATTTTGTACCGAACACTTGCTTGACAATGCTAGAACTGCTAGAATTCCACACAGTAGCAAGTCAGATATCCGTCATGCTACAAAACCAAAGTCAGAAGCAACTTACTTAGAAGTTTATGGCAAGGAGTATGCTCAAGCACATCTATGTGTGTTGCATAATATAGAGGATGCAAGGCCATATTTCACGTAAGTATTTCTTCATTTAACGTTAAACTGCATCTTTAAGTGTAAGATTAATTATTACTATCCTATAATGCTTACTGGTTTGTATTATGTCAATTCAATGAACACTTGGAGTTAGTGAGATTGGAAAATCCTAACAAATCAGAGAAATGGCTGAAGGATAGATAAAACAAGACATTTGCTGCATGGTTAAAGAATAAGGTAAGTAGTAGATTTAGAGACGAGATTTCATGAAAACTTCCAGTTTTTATGTTGATTATGAATGAAAGTTGATGCATGTTTTGTATATATAATGCTGCAGGTATCTGATGAACTTCAGATTGCCGAAAATAATGTTTCAGAGGCAATGTGGTGGATGTCAAGAGGTCTGAACCATCAAGTGCCTACCTTTAATGCATACATGATGGAGTTGTTTTCAGCACCAAAGGGCATGATGACGTTTGGTCTGCTCAAAATAGCGGAGTATTTTTGCTTGCAGATGTATTGCAATTATCAAGTGCTAAGGATAAAAACCCTACAACAAAGAATATGGGTTTATACAGTGTGATTGATCAAATTTGGGACATGGACTTCAGCACACCTGTATTTAAATGTGATTGGGTTGAGAATGTGAGGAGTATCAAAGATGATGATCTTGGGTTTATTTTAGTCAATTTGAATAGGAAGGGGCATTTAAATGATTCTTTTGTCTTGGGAGCACATGTTCAACTAGTTTTTTACATAGAAGACCCCTTGGATCCTGTATTGTCAGTGGACATATGATGCCCCGACAGAAACTACCAAGGGGCTGATGAAGATGAGGAACTAGGAAACATAGAAGTGGAGCAGCAACCGTTTAATGCCATAATGCCATCAACTGAGACTTTTGATGACATAATTGGTGGTGAACATAGCAGTCTTATGTGACCTGGAGATGAGAAAATAGAAATTGTTGAGAATGAAACTAATCCCAATGGTTAATACTATTAAAATAAAATAGGGTTGTTTGTTTAGTCCTATTTCTTTGTAACCGTCCCTTGATATGCTACTGTATGAAGACTCTTTTCTTTCATTTAGTACTTTGGTTGATGACTTGTATGTGTGGAAATACATATTTTCCTAATACATTAGTTCTGTTAGTTCATCATTTTGACATTATTGCCTAATACATTAGTTTTGTTTTTGTGACTGATAATCTTATTTGTTTAGTTTCAGGTAATGGCTCCATCTAAGAAATTTATAGCCAAGGCTATATCGATCAGTATGAAGGCAGTGTAAAATACCAGAAAGAGAAAGACAATGTCAATGCCAGCCAGTGTGCAACCTCAAGCCAGCCTAGTTGTTGGTTTATGTCGTACTGTTCCAAGTCCCAAAAATCCTGAATCAACAATAAAAAAGAAGGTTGGTTCTAGAAAGGGAAGCAGTGACAAGTCCAAGAATGATGTGGCAACATCCAAGTCTTGTGGATCGACTAGTGCTATGAACGGAAGGAGCCAATTGCCTGAGAATGTAATAGGTGGATTGCAATTGCTGAAGCGAGGAATGGTGACCATGAACCGCATTAACAAGCGAGTTACAAGGGGAAAGAAATTCCAAGTTGAGCGTAATTTGAGGGGGCAACCAATTGGAAACGCGGGGTGGATGCAGTCCCATATTGGGGTGCTTGCACGCACGACGATCTCAATTTGTTATGGTGATTGGAGGCTGGTTCCAATGGCAACTGAAAAGGAAAATATTTGGACTTGTGTTGAGGTAAAGCAACTAAGAGTTGATAACTCACATTAATTTTTTATACTAAATATGTAACATAAAGTAAGACTTAATTTTTATATATGCAAAAAGCATTCGTGGTGCCAAATCAATGGAAGCAACTGGTTCTTGCATCAGCAGGGAGTAAATGGAGAGAGTTCAAGAGCAAACTAACCACCAAGTACATTATGCCATATGTAGACAGTCCTGAAATGCTAGAGTACCCTTCTGATGATTATCGATTCATTTCGTCAGCTGATTGGGATATTTTTGTTACTAAGCGACTTACACAGTCTTTCCCGGTACATTTCCTCTTATTGTCCTTTCTTATATCATCGTTGGTTCAATAATGAAATGACAAAGATATAATTTATACAATTGCGTGTAATGTGTAAGAAAAATGCGAGATAGCAATCGAAAGGAGGAAAGAAAAGAAGTACCCACATTGGATGGCGCGCAAAGGATATGCTAATTTGTTTCAAGAATTGGTTAGTACAGTGTTGCTTGACAACTAAGTGAAATTTAATAAGGACACTGGTTTTGTTAGAATGCATATCAGCAATATGACCATTTTTTTCACTTGAGTGCAGCTAGAAACCATTCCAGAGGAAGAACTGTCTCGTAGTATTTTGTGGTTAAAGGCACACCAAGACAAGAACATAAACTTTAGGGACTTAACTACACAGGCAGTTGCCGAAAGAATTGTAAGTCTAATTAATTTTTTGGTATTCCATTTCCGATTGTATCTAATCGAATAAATATTCATAAGTAAAATATGTATGCTATTATCAGGAGGCTTTAAAGAGAGATCTAAAAGAGGGACTGATTGAGGAATCTAGACCTAAAGATGTTCTGACCATGGCTTTGGGGACCCCTGGATATCCCGGCAGGGTATGAGGTGTTGGTGGCTTCGTCAAGCCGGATGCTTTCTTTAATGTACCACCAGGAACTATCAGAAAGGAAAAGTCATCAAAACCAATGACTCAAGCAGACTTTCGGCAACTATTGACAGAGGAAAAAGCGAAGTGGGAGTTGGAAAAGAAGGAAGAACTTAACAAGCAACAAGATAGCTTTGATGAAAGGTTGAAGGCTATAGAATCTTTGCTTGGTCAGAACGTCACGGAGTTGGAAGTTTCACCAAAACCAAACCCACAAACTATTTGATGATTGCTCGATTACTCGACATCAATATTTAACCCTGTAAGCATCGTTAGTAGTATAAAGCAAGAGGGTATCGTTCACAAACCGGGGAACCAGCCAGGGCTTAGGATCACATCAATTAACACGAATTCATAAAGATATAAAAGGTTTGATATATGTTCGGTATCAAAGATAAAAACAGTAAATAAAACCTAAACTAATATATACATGTGATCAACCAACCAACACAAACAATCACCAAAACAACTCATATAAAGCTAACGAAAATCAGATTCTAGTCCTCATTTAAGAGTCATGCCGAGACACTATCATGAATAACTAAGGTTGGATCATGCAATCTAAGTTCCAAAGCAGTAACTTATATGCATAGACACTTAACACATTCGATTCATTCCAAGCGGTCTTAATCGAAATCTAACATACTTATCCTACCATGCAATTCCAAAGCCATGCATATTGAATTCATTAAGCATGTCACCTACTTAACCCCCAATCATGCAATTTCGAAAATCACATAGAAAAGATAAACATGTTCATAGCATAAGTCATAAATCCAACAACCTAAATATCATGCTACAAGCGTATACATAACATAAAGATATCGAAATCATTCAATAACAAGGCACGGCAGAAACCAAAATCATAGAACTAAAAACCTAAAATCGCAACTTTATATAATTTGAAACAAGTAACTATCTCATAGACAAAATCGAAACAAGTTTACTCTACACAAATCGCATGCTTCATCCAAGAACAAAAACAAAACCAAAACCGAATTTAGCAAAGAGAGAATCATGGTTACACTTTATAAATCAAGCAATCCACAAGTGTAGCCGAGACTTCTATGGATGAAACCTTCTTCACAAGCGTGTTTGAAGGCTATTGATTGGTGGGGAATGATGGAATCGGTTTTAGGATTTCTTGGAATGGTGAAGGATGAAATCGGCAGAGCTATGGCTTGTGTTTGTGTGTAGGGCTGATGATCTTGCTGAATGGAGAGGCCGGCCTCTATATATAGAGGTTTAGGAAGCCTTCTTGCTGTGCCAAAAGGAAATAGAATCCAATTGGGAAACTGAAATCCTCTTTGTTATGGATTTGATTTATGTACTCCATATCCAACTTGATGTAGGAAACCAAGTCCAATAGGGAGATCACTTAAGGGCTGCACGGCAATCTCTTAGTCCAACTAGGAGTAGCTAGGCCGGCCTCCTCTTCTCCTTCTTCAACTCGAATATGATTTCCTTGTTCAACTAGGAATGCAACTCGGCAACTCTTCTTCCTTTCCAAATATGATTTGTCTTTCCTGAAAAGAAATCGTCGATTAAGAAATAGGAAAGAATGAAAATAGGAAAGTAGAGTCCTAGTCGAGTAAGGAATCCTAGCTCAATCAGGAGTTCTAACACTTAGCACAATTTCATCATCAAATCATCTCAATTCGAAATAGCTCTACCTATAGCATACATATGACAAATATGAACCTAAAACAACTAAATAAGAAGTAACAAAGCATAAGAATAGGGCATATAAACATTAATAACGTCACACTTTGTGTTCCTATCACTATTGAAATTGGTTCTGCACAAGGTAGTTGTTCACGACAACACATTGAGAATTTGAAGGCAGCTGAGATTAAGTCTGGGGTCATTGCAAAAAAGAAGTTAGAATTGGGTTCAGTTGAAAAGGAAGCTGAGGATTTCCAGCCTGGAGAGGAAGAAGTTGTAGAAAAGGGGGCAGCATAAATGGTCACTAAGGAGTAGTTTAAGGCCCCAAAAAGAAAACTGATCGACGAGTTACACTATTGGGAAGAACTTTCAGTAAACACCCTCCTACCTTATTTGATTTATGATATACAACTTAATCAACATTGGTAAGACATGCATGGTACATTCCATTTTTTGTCCAGGGTAAGGAAGAATCCACTAAGCCTAATAACAAGAAAGATCATATGGCACTTGTAGTTGGTTCCATTGATAATGTAGTTGCTTTTGGAACCATTACTAAAGTTGATGTGGACGCCGCAAAGCAGACTATCCATGGAGTTTCACTTGGAAAAGACAATGCACGCGTCTCCATCACCCGAGTTGTTCATCTGGATGCCTTAATTTTGTTCCATGTCCTAGATGAGATTGAGAGAGTGAGCGATGCGCTTAATGGTACATTTATTGCTTGGCCTAGAAGCTTGATTATAAGCAGTTTTAGTGCACCCTTGAAAACGGTAATTCATGTTCCGCTTGTTATCTCCCCTATTTGTCAAATGTTTCACAAAATTTAATTCTCAATTACCTAATCAAGTTCACTATTATTAATTTTCAAAGAAGAAGATTGTTGTGAAGCCTCGGGTGAAGACTAGTGTGCTGAAGAAGAACAAAAAGTTTCATTTTGATGAGGATGATGCTTATAACCTTGACAAAGTGCCCGCTAAGTTGCCTACACCGCTGAAGGTGCTTTGTCAATGGGCCAGCACAAACTTGAAGGATGGAAACACCATTAACACCTCTTTAGATGAGGAAATACTTGGCGGAACATCAAAGGTTGTTATCTTCAGGAGCGATGTATATGTGATGGCAAACATGGCTGAGATATCTAATGTTATGATTGTTTTTTATATGAGGTACGGATCACTAGCCCTTTAGGTCATTTAATCTGATATGATAATGCTAAGTGGGAGTATGTTAAATGTTCAATAACCTGTAGTTAATTCTTTTATTCCTAATTGCTTTGTAGCTATCTTCATGAATTGTTGGAGACATCTAAGATGACAAACATGATTGGCTTTGCAAACCTTGAACTTACGGGTGCACTTGAAGGTGGAAATTCAGCTAAAAGGGTTTCTGGTTTGTCCAAGCGATTTAAACAAGGGAGCCCTGATCAAATATATTTGGTGCCGTATAACTCAGGGTACGTTTAGAGATTTCATTTATGATGTAGCAATTTGGTTTTCTATGTATGTTGGTCAATTTCATACTTGATATATACTTTATAATTGTGGTCAAAATGCTACTGATTTTTAATGTTAGTGATCACTGGGCACTAACGGTTGTAAACCCACTAAGGAACATGTATAGTATTTGGACCCAATAAAGAGGCGAGTGGCGTGTGATGACGAATGGAAAAATATTGTCAACAAGTATGTGTAAATTTGAGTTATGTTCTGAACTTGTGAAGCACTTTGATGGTTTGTGTTCATGGGAATTTTCTGTAACGTTGTTCTAATTTGCAGCTCCATTGCAAGATGTGCAAATTTGAATTATTTTCTGAACTTGTGAACACTTTGGTGCTTTTTGTTTATGGGAATTTTCTGTAACATTATTCAAATTTGCAGCTCCATTGCAATATATAACTGAGACAAACCAAAGACAGGGAAAAAGAAAATTCAACGGACTTCTTGTTTGGTGTGTATTCGAAATTTGTGTCTCAAAATTTATTGTGTAAGAATTGGTTATTAATTTCTCTTGTTTACCTGATTTATTTACATGTTTCAGGGCATTCCGAATCAGATAGGTGGCCGCACATGTGGATTGTGGGTTATGCGCTACTTGAAGGATATTGTAGAGGACAAGAACCTGATGTGGTATGATAAGGTAATATATGCCTCTTATCTAGATTAGTTCTGCATGCTGGGATCCTTGCTAGGTAAATTAACTTTTGTCTTTCATATTGTTACAGTGGGGAAAGACTTCAAACAACTACTATACCTAAAAGGATATTGATAAGGTTCGAGAGGAGTGGGCTAGGCACGTCTTCAAGTTTAAAGCTGCCTAAACTGTACACATGCCTCTTTATGCTATGGAGACTTCCATCTTGAACCTTTATTAGTTAGCCTTGCCTATATTGGTGGTGTTTAACACTCATGGTTAATTAATTTTGTGTCTATATAGGTTCAGTTGGTTAAATTATGTAGGTTAAGGATGATATGTGCCTTGGATGATACATTGTGGTATATGTATGTATTTTGATTTGGTCTTGAACAACTGGAGAACTAATTATGAATTTATGAATTTCAAATTTTAACCTTACCATTTGAACAGTGAATGAGTGTGATTTGATATAACAAAACAAAACAGGCATATGAACTCTGTTATTTGAAGTGAATTCAAACAATTGAAACCAACCTGATTCAATTGTAACTTTGCATATCAGAGAACACATAACTATAGACAGAGAACAATAGAGAAGACTAATTTAATACGAATCTGATGTTGATTAACAAATCAAACAACACATAGATGTTGAAGCAAAATCCAATAACATTACTTTTACATTAGATAACCTAACTCATCATATAAGTGTTATCTAGATATAACTCAGACTACAAAAGCTAAGCATAAAGGTTCGACATCTTTGGTTACATGCACATCATACAACATATATTTGTAATATAGTAAACATTACAGTTACAGATAAATATTGTTAAATTGGCTATCAAACAACATATACTATCAATATCTCTAGTAAATATAAGAAATACACTACATATATCTATAATTATTGTTTCTATTACTCTACATTTAAATGTTTTATAAAGCGAAACCTGGAAATGGTAATATAACATCACACAACAGGTGACTTTTTTTTAATGTTGTTTAATAGCATTATTAGACAACAGAGTATATATGTGATATAATGTGCAAGGAGACAGCATCAAAGTAGACAACATATATGGATACTATCAGACAACATGTATCCACTGTTGTCAGATACACTTTCTGGCATAGTAAGAGATTGATGATATCCATGATCGAGGTAAGCCATAAGTTCTTTAATCTTCCGGAGGAGGAGAAGGAGTTCCAATCAAGGAAGCTACTGGAACCAATCAAGTGCGGGACAAGGAGGGATTTCCTCAAGTTAACCAGCCGATTACAGTGAGGTTTCTTTGGAGTTCAGCAAACAAACTCGACAAGTTGCAACTGAATTATTCAGCTGAATATCCGAGATATTAGGGTTGGAGCCCGAACACATAGCCAGGGGGGCTATAAATCCTCACCGCTAACTATTATCCGGCGTGTCCTCAGCCCGATCAAGCCGATCACGGACTTGTGACTCTCCTCATCCAGAAGGACCTGGGTGACCTTGAAGTCCAGCACAACGGTAAATGGGTTATGTTGATTGTGCTCCGAGTTCTTTTGTTGTTAACATCGGTGACCAAATGCAGATCTTGACTAATGATAAGTACAAGAGTGTCTGGCATCGAGCAGCTGTGAATAACAAGGCTACAAGGATCTCCATAGCCGTACCACATGGACCTGCACCTGACACTGCTCATGTGCCAATCCCAGAGTTGTTGGGTGGCGAAGCTGGCAAATACATCGGAATGTCATATGAAAAGTTCATGGAACTTCAGGCAAGCCCCGGGGCATGCATACATGATGGCTTGTTTAGATTACCTGCGGGTCAAGGTCGAGTGAATGCTCTATTTGGTTACACGTAAATTTATATTTCTGCTTCTTTCATTGTTCTTGTAATTGGCCAATCGGTGAAAATGTAGTGACTTTATTTATAATTAATTACTTCGCCTATTGGTGAAAGTACTGGAAACTTTTTCTGATTCACTTTTCGCTTAATTATGTTTGTGCTTCATTCAGATCACATGATGAGGGTAACCAAGATGGTGGCAAGATGTCCGGATGTCATGTGGATGATTTACTTGTTCGTAGCACTCCAACATATGTTTCATTATATATGTTTAAATTATACCAGCCTTCCATGCTGATGCGCGTGCGAAAAGGTAGCACTCGCGCTTGTGTTAATTTATTTTCGAGAAAATACGTTGCATTATGCACTTTGACTATATATACATACTCCATCCTATCTTGTTTTATTGTAAACTACGGGATATATAGCAAAAAAAAGACTCGGTATCTTGATTATGTTAGTTTTACCTTATTCAGTAACTTTATTATTTAATTACAGACACATTTAGTGTGCATAAACATTAAGAGAACTATAATGCGATATATGACGGAATCATACATCCATAATACAACTTTGATGTTTTAAATTATTTAATTTAATTTCCACCTAAATGTCAAAATTGTCACAACTATGCAATGAGTAAAGCCTAGAAAAATAGGTGGAAATAGATGAACTATTGTTTTCCTGCTCGTGTTCTTCAATTCCATTATTTTAGGTCCAAAAAAATTTGTCCCCACTTGTGCTGTAGTTTCAGACGTCTATCTTGAGGATACAACTATCTGGTACAAGTTCTTGCACAAGAACTTGTCCCTGCCAAATTTACTTTGTGTTTCTGAACAAATGATTTTCGGAGGAAGAAGAAGAGATGATCGAATGATGGCCACAAAGTCGTCCATATATAAAGTCCAAAGCCGAACAAGTAAAACCATTCGGGTGTAACTCTTTCCAATAGTTATTACCTTTGGTATTATCCTAAAAATAATAAAATCATTAATTTAAAATCATAATCAGATTATTTTTCAGACCCCAAAGAGCCAAGGCCCAACGCCCATCTATGACTTTATAAATATTTATATATATACATATAAATATATATATATATATATACACACACACACACTCATCCATTTACTAGTTCACATGGGTATTTGCTTATAAAATGGAAAAGACCATGATTTTATAACATCTGAGTGTTTCCAAAGTATCAATAGAATTATATTCCTCATGAAAAATACTTCAATTTAGGCTTTTGAATAACTCAAAAATGTTTAGAAATGGAGAAGTTATGGCTAATCAAAATTAGAGTTAATAAACTCACTGATAATCTTTTGTAACACTCATAACTTTAAAAACTCATATCTCACTCATTTCTTAACCATTTTCCACAAAGTTTATATCAAATTAAAGTATAAGACCTCTACTTTTAATCTAGAAAGTTTCATAAGAAATGATAAAAAATTTGTTACAAGTAGAATATGTAGACATCTAAGATGATAACTTGATGATCGGTTTCTGCACTGCTACTGTGTTTGAACTTTTTGGACTCAATGACTTTGAACTGGACTGTATGACTTATTCTATTGGATTTCTTACGAACAATATTTGAACATATACTCCTCACTTGCCTAATTTGGACATTTATTGATTGAGTTATCGATACAGAAAGTTGACGGACTTTGACACTATTATTTGAATGACAATTGCTACTTTGGACAAAGACTTTCCTTATTATGAGAGAAATGACTACTAACTAATATTATCTAATTACTTTTAATTTAAAGTACATTTACTTTATTTGCACATTTACTTTCAAGTTTATCAACTTGTTTATTTCATGCATACATTAAGTTATTGATAAGTATTTATATCTTGGTGTAAGATTATATATATTTTTAGTATTTAAATATTGTCTTAATTACTAAACTTTGTGATATTTGATTGACGTTATTGAGTTGGAGGTGTGAAGCCGGGTGATTAGTACTACCCTGTGCTTAAGTGAATTGCTGGTAAAATTGTTTTGTGTTTTGTGAGTTAGCCTTGGGCCCTAATCCCTACAGATAGTGCATTATTATACTCATAGGAAAATTGACATTGAGTATACATACTTTGGTGTTGGCCTCGTTATGCTGAGGTTTATCCGTGTTTTGGGTAAACGTGAAAACTAACATGTGACTTTGTGATTAATTACCAGTTTTCTTGAAAATTCACACAATTGATTGAATATATTGATGCTAATATGTATATCTATACGCATAAATAAGAATTCGTGTGAGAAAATACACCTGGTTCTTGGTACATTTTATAAGAATGCATTATGTATTTACTGGGTCAGTGTTACTTATGATGCTACACAATCTTATTTTCAGGTATTGAGTAGATGCTTGGGAAATGGGACGAATCTACTAGATAAAATGATGGTTTTTCTTCACTTATTATTTCAACACAATAAATGTGAGACTCGTGTATCTTTGCTAAATTTCAGTATTTCTAAATCCGCTGTATTGTAAAATAACTATGATTTTGTTTCCTAATAAAAGTATTATTCAGACATATATTTGTATCAGTTCTATTGAGGAAATTTTATTGGTTTTAAGGTCACACCTCTAAATCGGGAACCATATTTCCATATAATAGTGGTCTCAAATTTGGGGGCGTGACATATTGGTATCAGAGCATTCGCTCTCTTAAGTTTTTGTTTTAAAAATAAATCTAAAAATATATATTTTCAAAAACTTTTCAAGAACGGGGATGGTTATGTATTTAGAGAAGTTGCATATAAGTTCTCACTTATAATTTGTTGCATCTTGAAGTTTTGTGCTTGATTTGAATCGAATTATTTCGAAATTAGAGTTGATTTGTCTAACTAACAATGACGATTTGAGAGTATGGATCATCGGTTCGTAGAAGCACTACAAAGTGATTTTCAATTCGGTAATGAGTATTTGGAACTAGATGCTAATGCTAGGCAATTGACCTATAATATGTGTGTTTATATTTCCCTAAACAATCCTAGTATCAACCTAGATGATAAGCACTACATGGTAACTATGTATGTTAATCAAGGAATTAATCTTTTCATGAAAGGTACATATAGTGCTCAAGCTCATACACTATTTGATATTGGTACATCTAATTTGTTTGTGTCTGTTGCATTTGTCACAACATTAGGCTTAACGCCAACTGAACAAGATATGTTTCTAATCGTTTCGACACTGTTAGAGAAATCTATCATCTTAACCAAAGTTTGCAAATCATGTCCTATACATGTTTTTGATATAAAATTTCTCATATGACCTTATAGTGTTTTAAATTTGAGGCGTTGTGACATAATTCTAAGATTCGATTGGCTGAGCAAATATCATGCCCTTGTAGATTGTCATGGGAAAACTATCACTTTTTCCATACCTTGCCAACCTATTCGAAAAATCTATTTGTGATTTTCCAAGAAAATCAACTCCTCCCAAATTTCTTGCCAATGTTGAACCGAAGAATTTTGAACCTTCAATAGACCAAATTCCTGTGGTGAACTCTTATAAATATGTTTCCAAGAAATCACTCATTTACCACCAAGTCAAGAAAATGAATTCAGCATTGACCTAATACCCTAAGCTAGTCCAATTTATGTGTCACCCTATAGAATGGCACCGAAGGAATTAGATGAGTTACAAAAGTAAATCAATGAGTTGCTCGATCTTGGATTTATTCGGCGTAGTTCTTCTAGCTGGGGAGCACCTGTGTTGTTCGTGAAGAAGAAAGATGGATCCCTCCGTCTATGCATCAACTACCGACAACTAAACAAGGTGACTACCAATAAAGTACCCATTGCCGCGAACTGATGATTTATTTGGTCAACTACGAGGAGCTCGAGTATTCTAAAAAATCGACTTACGCTCTGGGTACCACCAACTTCTTGTCAAAAAGGATGATATCTTTAAAACATCATTCATCAAGGCAATATGAGTGGTTAGTAATACCCTTTGGGTTAATCAATGCACCAGCCATATTCATAGACTTGATGGAGTTTTTAGTTTATTTTTGGATACGTTTATTATCGTCTTAATCGATGATATTTTGATTTATTCCAAAAATGAAGCAGACCACACACAACAGTTGGAGACTACCTTACAAGTGTTGAGAGAACACAAGCTATATGCAAATTTTGAGAAGTGCGATTTTTGGCAACACAAAGTGCAATTCTTGGGCCACGTTGTCTCTCAAAATGGAATAGCAATAGACCCTGCAAAGATTGAAGCTGTGTTGGAATAGAAAGCTCATACCACTCTAACTGAAGTACGAAGTTTTCTTGGCCTTGCTGGATATTATCGGAGGGTCATTGAACGCTTTTCAAAAATTGCTCTTCCATTGACAAGGTTGACTTGAAAGAATGTGAAGTATATTTGGGACGCCAACTGTGAAAAGCATTTCAGAATCTAAAGGAAAGGCTGACGACAACACCAATCCTCACCATTCCATAAAGTGGGATTCCTTTTGTCATATATAGCGACGCATCACATCAAGGACTCGGTTGCGTTATCATGCAAAATGAGAAGGTGGTAGCTTATGCATCTCGACAATTGAAAGTGCATGAGAAGAACTATCAAACCCATGATCTTGAGCTAGCAGTTGTGGTTTTTGCTTTGAAGGTTTGGAGGCATTATTTGTACAGGGAGTGGTTTGAACTATTCTCTGACCACAAAAGTTAAAGTATATTTTCTCCTAGAAGGATTTAAACATGCGGCAAAGAAGATGGATTGAGCTTATCAAGGACTATGACTTCACATTGCAATACCATCCCGGTAAAGCAAATGTAATGGCTGACGCTTTAAGATAAAAACCCCGAAGTCACCTAGCTACAATTAAAAGAGAGGATTAGAGCATGTTAAGAACTCTAATTAAGTACAATAATCCTTCAACGAATATGAATGAGATGTTTCTTGGAAACTTAGTGGTGCAACCCTCAATAATAAGCGAAATCATTCAAGCACAACGAGAAGATGAAGGGCTCGTGGAATATGTTCGAGGAATGAAAGAGAAGCACCCTGAAGACAGGAGCACACATACGGAAGAAGGGATGCGTTTTAGAGGGAGGCTTTGCGTGCCAAATGCTGCATCATTAAAGGATGATATAATGCAAGAAGCATATCATTCAAAATTCACAATCCACCCAGGAGGAAGAAAGATGTATAAAGACCTACAAAAGAACTATTGGTGGAACAACATGAAGAGAGACATTGCCAACTATGTCTCTAGGTGTCTTAGATGCCAACTTGTGAAGGCGGAGCACGTGCAAAAGGGAGGATTATTACAACCTCTCAAAATTCCAGAATGGAAGTGGGAGCACATCACGATGAACTTTGTTACTGGATTGCCAAGGACGCAAAGAGGCAACCATGCAATCACCTTACAAAATCTGCCCATTTCTTACCAATAAAGGTAACAGATTCCATCAACGTCTTAAGTAAGCTATCTCTAAGAGAAGTAATACGTCTGCATGGAGTTCTTGTATCGATAGTGTCAAATCGTAATGCCCGAATCAACTCAAGATTTCGATTATCTTACAAAGTGCAATGGAGATGAAGTTAGACATGAGCACTGCATTTCATCTTCAAACTGAAACAGTCAATCAAGTGATGGAGGATATGCTTAGGTCTTGCATTTTGGAGGGTGCTAGGAGGATCACCTATATTTGATCGAGTTTGCTTACAACAACAGTTATCACTCAGGCATAGGGATGGTGCCTTTTAAAGCACTCTATGGGAGACCATGCCGTACCCCAATATGTTGGGCTGAAGTAGGCGAAGCCATTCTTCCCGGACCTGATGTAGTTAAGCATTTTGCGGAGGTCGTTGTTTCAATTAAGGAGCACTTGAAACCTGCACATAGTCGACAAAAGACCTATGCCGATCGACATAGGAGGAATGTAGAGTTTCATGTCGGAGATCGTGTCTTGTTGAAATTCTCACCCATGCGAGGCGTTGTCCATTTTGGAAAAAAGATTGCCAAGTTGTCACCGCAGTTTATTGAACCTTTCCAAATTATAGAAAGAGTTAGTGATTTAGCCTATCGAATAGATCTACCACAACATTTATCCAACATGCATAACATTTTTCATGTATCTATGTTATGGGAATACAAGCTAGACAATTCCCATGTTATAGACTATAGTACCATAGAACTCGCGGAGGATGTCACATATGACGAAGCACATGTTCGCACATTAGGCAAGGAAGTAAGAAAGGTCTGTACTAAGGAAATTCCAATGTTGAAGATACAATGGAATCAACATGATGAAAACGAGGCTTCATGGGAGTTAGAATTAGAAATCAGAAAGAAACACCCACATTTGTTTATAGAACAACTGGAACAAGATACGTAAAATTCGAAGACGGGATTTCTTTTAAGGTGGGTAGACTATAATACCCCGAAATTTAGTATTTACTATTTAGTACTCTAAGGTTATATTAACTTAGAATTAATTCAATTTTTCTTATAATATTTCTCTTTAGAAACCAATGATGCTAAGGTACATACTTTCAAAGATAGTAAATTTCTTTTTTTAAGTATTAGACCACGATTTGAATACGTTAGTTTATATTCTTGCGCATACTCGATACTTTATAGTCGAGTTTAAGACTAATACTAATAGTAGTATCTTTTATGCATTATATTAGTGTTAGATAGTGCAAGTATATTGAAAACCTTATGAAAAGAATATACTAAATTCCTTTACTTTTTAGAATAACACATATAAATGTGTTTGTTATATCTATATATATATATATATATAATCCTTATGCCAATATGTTTTGAACCTAGCTTATTTATTTTTATGTTTTACCCCATCACACTATTTTTTTTCTTTACCAACAACCACACTAACTAGATAGGTCATCACTCAATATTAATTATTGAGAATGGTAGATGAGAATTGAATTTTTGTGTTCCTTCTTGGCCTATTTATAGTTATGAGCTGCCTCAAGTTTTCTTCACACTTCAAAATCAGAAATCATGCAAGTCTAGAGTTCCCTTAGTTGATAGAAAACTCAACCATCCAATGTTTCTCAAGCTAAAATTCTAGCCTTCACTCTTTCTCTCTTAAACAAGTTTCTTCTTTACTAAAGTAATCAAACTTTAGATCCACATCAAAACCTTCCTTTCACCCCTAAAACTTTAAGGTAAGTACATCTTACATCCCTATAATCTTTTGCCTTTGAAGATTTATCAAAGTGCATAGCTAAGGATAAAATGGAAAAAATCTTGTTTTGGTAAGAGTTATATTTTTCGTATTTTATAACATTTGATTTTGTCCAAGGTAACAATAGCATTATATTCTTCATGAAAAATACTTTAATTTAGGCTTTTGTATCACTCAAAAATATTTAGAAATGGAGAAGTTATGGCTCATTAAAGTTAGAGTTAATAAACTCACTAAAAATCTTTTGTAGCACTCACAACATTAAAAACTCATATCTCACTCATTTTTTAACCATTTTCCACAACCTTTATATCAAATTAAATTATAAGACCTCTACTTTTAATCTGGAAAGTTTCATAAGAAATGATAAAAACTTTGTTACAAGTAGAATATGTAGACATCTAAGATGATAACTTGATGATCGGTTTCTGCACTTCTACTGTGTTTGAACTTTCTGGACTCAATGACTTTGAACTGGACTGTATGACTTATCTTATTGGATTTCTTACGAAAATTCCTTGAACATAGACTCCTCACTTACCTAATTTGGACGTTTATTGATTGAATTATCGATATGGAAAGTTGATGGACTTTAACACTATTATTTGAATGACAAGTGCTAATGTTGACAAAGACTTTTTTTATTATGGGAGAAATGACTACTAACTACACCTGGTTCTTGATACATTTTACTTGGTTGTTCATATTTGAATTTCTCATTAGCCAAATTTAATATAAGAATGTATTATGTACTTACTGGGTCTGTGTTACTCATAATGCTACACAATCTTATTTTCAAGTAATGAGTAGAAGCTTGGGGAATGGGATGAATCTACTAAATAAAATGATAGTTTTTCTTCACTTATTATTTGAAGACAATAAATGCGAGACTCATGTATCTTCGCTAAATTTCAGTATTTCTAAATTATCTGTATTATAAAATAACTCTAATTTTGTTTCCTAAAAAAAGTATTATTCAAACATATATTTCTATCAATTTTATTGGTTTTCAGGTCACACCTCTAATTCGGAAACCATATTTCCATATAATAGTGGTCTCAGATTTGGGGCTGTGACATTTGCTCTTGTAAGAGAGCCATGCTATCACAATGAATGCAAATAGCCATAACAGGATTTGGCTACAATGGAATACCCTCTAGGAAGTTTTTGAGTCATTCCGCCTCTTCGGCAGCTTTATCTAAGGCAACAAACTCAGCTTCCATAGTTGAACGTGTATTCATAGTTTGCTTCGATGATTTCCAAGAAACAGCTGCCCCTCAAGTGTAAATACATAACCACTTGTAGACCTACTTTCCAAATGATTAGAAATCTAATTAGCATCACAATACCCTTCTAATACAGGAGTGTCACAATCCCGAAATTTAAATAATAAAAATTTGAATTCGAAGCCATGAAAACTCTAAAATAATCTCAAATATATTGAAATGATCTTATAGTAACAATGTATCAAAACTCAGTTCATAGTACGACTCAGTCGAGTTGAATAATACATAACCAGTTTATAACTCAACTATTATAACAAATGGAAAGTATTCCCTTTGACAAATAGAAAAAATAAACTTCGACAATCTTCAGAGTAAGCCCTCCAATTCTGCTAATCCACACATGCAGAACTATTCCCTACACCATCGAATAGGTGCACCGGAATTGTAAACACAAATCCGGTAAGCTTTGTAGTTCGTATGAGTAAAACAACAGTATAACACACATCGTATACAAAAGAAAATACTTATGACATTTAAAAATAAATGTACTCATAAGATTTTGGACGGCCCATTTGGTCGTCTAATAATATCTAAAAATAGTGTACTCATGAGATATTCGGCAACCCATCTGTTTACCCAAATTAGATTTAAAATACGGGTACTCATCAGACCCAAGTACTCATCTGTTACCCTTCATGTAGTACGCCGACAGTTACTGGGCAACACATCTGTTACCCAATATCACACAACAACATGGGTACTCATGAGACCCAGACAACCCATATGTTACCCCTCATGCAGTACACCGGCAGATAGACTACACTTTAACTGAATCGTATCCGACACCAGGCCAAGGCTTGGTTCCGATTACTGCCAACAACGTCCGAAGACCAGAAAACGTTTTAACAAGACTCAATGAATAAACCGCGTACAATATAACAATCAACACATGTTTATTGTAATACAACCAAGTGACTCTTACTCAATAAAATAAATATAGTTGCCACAATCTGAACTCATTTGGAAATAAAATCGTAATAGTATATAATATAGCAACCCATATATATATATATCGTATTTACCATTTTATACACATACACAACCCATTATATTATATACATATCATAGTTCAATCTTTTTAAGAAACGTAAATAGGAGTCGCCGCCAAGGGTAGACTCGTCATAGTGAGATTTACTCACATTCACCATAGTCCATAATCATTAAAACCTTTTTTAAATCATTTATTAAAATAATGTTTCACTTACCCATGAACCGTAGATAATCAAGTTCACGTAATTTAAATCAAAAAATATTTTTAGAATACTTTTTTTAAACTAGTGATGCAACGACTATGTGAACAACTCAAACTAAATTCAATAATTATAACACTACTTCAATCATGATGATCATTGTGAGGTTTACTCACCTTATTTTCTGCATGCAACTTCCACGACACCGAAAACGATTCCCTCACTCCTTTCGTCAGTCACCTAATAACATGATAAAATGCTTAGAAAACGATATGTAAAATCTCAGGTGACGATTTCATTATAACTAAACATTGTTCATAAAACACTGTTCATGACACGCAATTCATAAACCACTGTTCACAATCACTTTAAAACCTAGGATTTCTTTTCTTTGATTCTCCTAGCACAAAATGATTTGGGTTAAATATTTTAGAGGGTTTGTAGTATGGAAGGAGACCTTCAAAATGGGACAAGAATCTCACCGATTGGTGGCCGGAGGAGGGAGATCCGACGAGGTGAAGTTCGGCGAAATGTGCACTTTCGGGAGAACTTCCGAGCATCACCGCTCCCAAACGGCGGCGAGATGGCGGGTGGCACTGCCACCAATCGACAAGGCACGTAGAATGGGACCAACTTTCGAATGGGACCGGTGCGCCGCTCTATGGTGGCCGGACGACAGAGATCCGGCGGCCCAAAGTTGGTCACTCGGGAGGACAAATCTGGCTTTTTTAAGTGAACAGTACCCATGCACAATAACGATCCGAATTTCTAATTTTTCTCCCCATTTTTTTCTTTATTTCCCATATTATACTATTTTCTAAAAATGTCCAAATTCCTTTTGATTTGTAACTTCTTCATACGAACTCCGCTTTAGGCGTTCCGCGTGTCCACAAATTCGTATTGACAAACTCTACGACTTTCATGAATGAAGTTTATTGAGATTCCTAATGGATAAAAAGTCAACTCTTGACTCGTCACGGTAACGTTTATGTGTCTAAATCGATCGAACACTTTCGTTTTCTCCCTCGTACAATATAATCGGATCACCACCAATTTAAATATATCCTAAGAATAATTAGTATATAATTATAAATTTCCGGGATATTACATTCCACCCCCTTAAAGAAATTTCGTCCCGAAATTTAAGCGCACTACTCAGCCACTAATTCTTAACTTCTTCCCAAAACTTCGATTCCCTTTATGATACCTCCACGAGGCGATCACAACTCACTTTTCTTCTATCATGGTATTATATAACTTCATCATGTCTGAAATTAAATTTAACTATAAGCATAATAACACCCCTAAAGGAGAACCACAACTCAAACATCCAAGATCAAATGCAAAACAAGATGCTCCGCAGAACAAGACCCTTAAGAAATAAGGTGAATCTAGAAATAACTTCACTATTCAACCAAATTCCAACAGGTCATAACACACATTGAGTGCAAAGATGTACAACCTTAGCATAGGCACATAGCATACCACATGTATCTGAACCTGCTAGATAATGAAATTGGTATACTAAATTTCCAACCTTGCTCCCGCAGAATCCAGCGTACCCTCGATGTCAACCTTGCTTCCTACCCACTCCCACCACTCCACTATAAGTGAGCCCTCAACTAAATGGTCACAAGGCGCCACTCTAATAGTCTTCTCTTAAGGGCAAGATAAGTTCAAAGGAACATATTGCACAGTAAGGCATTTAGGAGACAAGTTAGACATCATTGTCTTGAATGTCACCAACTTTCGAAAAAGTTCAACGAACCTTACATGTGACTTCTCTTCTCTGACAGATCTCACAATGCTATTGAAGAATGAGGTTTCGAGGTTAAGTGGTCTCCCACATCAACACTACATAATCTATTTTTAATTGTGTTGCTATCAAGTCTTAGAAACTGAAATTCCAAGTCTCTCAGACCATTTTACCGTTCAACTAGTCCATACCTCCAACTTCTTCCAAATAGACCAACTATCACATGTCCTAACATTAATAGCCACATGTGAGCCACCCAAGTTAGCATGCTTGTAATGGAACTCAACCATCGATAGATGATCCTCCTGAAATCTAATGATGTTCTCAGCATAGAGATATCAACATACCCTTTTTTCTAATTCACCAATCCCTTGTGATTAACGGGCTATACTCACGTCATGAGCTAAGTCCTACCACTAAGCATGGTCGGAAACTCTCGACATCTAACATGAGTCAAATCAATGATTAACACATGCCTACTACTTACATCACAAACAGTGGTTTTCAAAGAAATCGTACTTTATCCATAACAGTACCTTCATGACTTCACCACAATGCATTGCTAGAACCACCAACCTACCCTACTTTCCAATCAACAAAACAATCTCCTTTCATGATCCTCTCATTATAAAGTCACAAAAGTTGTCGTGCATAATGCCCACACAAACACCTTATTCACAAAGGCAACACGATAAGAATCCTAACTCAATGAGTCCACTGCCACAACAGAACACCACCTTGTGATAAGAGCACAAAGTGTGACGTTCTTAATGTATACATGCCTTATTCTTATGCTTTGTTACTTCTTATTTAGTTGTTTTACGTTCGTATTTGTCATTTGTGTATTTTAGTATAGTTATGCTGAATTTGGAAGATTTGATGATGAAATTGTGCTAAGTGTTAGAAATTCTTATTGGGCTATGATTCCTTATTCGACTATGACTCTAAATGTATACATGCCTTATTCTTATGCTTTGTTACTTCTTATTTAGTTGTTTTACGTTCGTATTTGTCATTTGTGTATTTTAGTAGAGTTATGCTGAATTTGGAAGATTTGATGATGAAATTGTGCTAAGTGTTAGAAATTCTTATTGGGCTATGATTCCTTATTCGACTAGGACTCTACTTTCCTATTCCTTAATCGTCAATTTCTTTTCAGGAAAGACAAATCATATTTGGACAAGGAGTAGTGATGCCGTGATGCATTCCTAGTGAGACAAGGAAGCCGTGTCCGAGTTGATAAGGAGAGAAAAGCCCGGCCTAGCTATTTCCTAGTTGAAGAAGGAGAGATGCCGTGCAGCCCCTATGTGTTTCCCTATTGGATTTGGTTTTCTACATCAAGTTGGATTTGGAGTACATGAATCAAAGTCCACATCAAAGAAGATTTCAGCTTCCCAATCTGATTCTATCTCCTAATTGGGACAGCAAGGCTATGTTTTTGACTCCTATATATAGAGGCACATCCTTATTGTTCAAGCATCATCAACCTTGCGCACATACTAGCCAAAGCCAAAGTTCTACCGAATTTTATACTCACCCTTCCAAGAAATCCTAAAA
Organism: Argentina anserina; assembly: GCF_933775445.1. Taxonomy (NCBI): domain Eukaryota; kingdom Viridiplantae; phylum Streptophyta; class Magnoliopsida; order Rosales; family Rosaceae; genus Argentina; species Argentina anserina. Next base: position 6,705,731 of record NC_065873.1, on the reverse strand, counting down.
CGGATTCCCTCATTCTCCACCATCATCCTACGCCTTCAAGCATGATTGTGAAGAGGTTCTATCCCCTTAGAAGTCACGGCTACACCTTTTAGGATCGATTGATTGATAAAGTGTAACTATGATTCTCTCTATGTTTATTTCAGTTTTGGTTTTCTTGTTCTTGGTTGTGTATGCGATTTGGATATTGTAACCTTGTTTCGATTTTGTCTATGAAATAGCTACTTGATTCAATTTATATAAAGTTGCGATTTCATGGTTTGGTTTTGTGATTTTTGGTTTTTGCCGTGACATGTTCTTGAGTGATTTCGATATCTATGTGTTATGTATGCGATTGTAGCATGATACTTAGGTTGTTGGATTAAAGACTTATGCTATGAACATGTTTATTCTTTTCTATATGATTTTTGAAATTTCATGATTGAGGGTTAAGTAGGTGACATACTTAATGAATTCGATATGCATGGCTTTGGAGTTGTATGATAAGATGAACATGTTAGATTTCGATGAAGCCGATTGGCAAGACTTGAATGTGTTAAGTGTCTATGCATATAGGTTACTGATTTGGAACTTAATTGCATGATCCAACCTTAGTTGTTTAAGATTGTATCTTGGCATGATTCTAAAAGGAGAACTAGAACTTGTTTTCGGTTTCTTTGTATGAATTGTTTTGGTGATGTATTGTGTGTTGGTTGGTTGATCACATGCATATATTAGTTTAAGTTTTATTTTTTGTTTTGATACAGATCCTATATCAAACTCTTATATATCTTTATGAATTCGTTGTTAAATGTATGTAATTCTATGCCCTGGTTGGATCCCCGGTTTGTGAACGATACCCTCTTATTTTATACTACTTACGATGCTTACATGGTTAAATATTGATGTCGAGTAATCGAACCGATCACCTTGAACTAAGAATTACTTTCGAACAGTTCACCAGAGAATTAACCAACACACACACAAGGCAGTAGAAAACCTCTACCGCCATCACAAGAGAGATGATCCACGCACCCTACCACCCTCACCAATTCTTACAGTTGGAAATCAATTACAACTACATGTTTCTATGAGTGGTATGCGACAATTTACAGAACAAACAAAGAAGATATTTATCTCCCGATAGTGGAACATGAAAATTAAGTAGACTTTACAGCACAAATCCCAACACGACCACAACTGAGACATACCCTACCCCCTGGTTCATGCTGCCTCAAAGGCATGACACATAGCCCCACACAAACGCCTCAGTGGCACCATCTAAAGTATTGGTTTCCCCACAATTGTAGTACTAATAAGTTCAGTAACCACTTCAATAGAAACATGATATTCGGTCCATCATCTCTTCCAGACTCACCCAAAATTATCGATGCACTACCACTCTAAACAATTTTTTCTTTACTTTCATCAATAACCCCTAATGGCCACCTAATTATTTTGAGAAGTCAAATGCTACTGCTCAATTGCCAAAACATTTGGTCAAAATAACTGCTCTGCAAGCAGCAATTAAAGGATCACTCCTTTATCGTAAAATTAAGCCCTTGTTGAACTCTTGAGTTAACATCTCCTTATCCAAAATCAACCTGATGCATGGAGAGAACAGAGCCTCCAAGTCTCCAACACTAAACACCACTTGTACTTGGAAGAAGAATTTGGTCCTGAACCGCTCCTTTACCAAAGTTAGAAAGTGCTCGTCACAAAAATTTCGTTCAAACACTACTAAGCTAAGGTCATCTCATTCCTTATCTTAAATAGAATTACTTCACAACCACTGCGTCTCAATTAGATTAGTGGCATAGCTACGATCCAATTCTCAACACCAGATAAATGATTAATTTCACGACAGATTATCGTTCTCAATTAAATGCTCATCTAGCAAATAATTAAATCATGACGCCATAAATGTAATTTCCCTAACACCTTAGATTTCTTGGTCAGACAAGAACAATGAGTAACATTAATTGTCTATGGCCCAACCAAAACAAGTTGACGCAACGGCGACATAATGTGAATCTCAACTCAATAATTGTATCACCACATTAAGGATGTATCACACACAATACCACTACATTACCAATAATGTTAGAAATGCTTGTCACGAAAATTTTCGTTAAACAACCTTAAACCTATGGTCTTCACATACCTTACCTTGAAAACAATACTTCAACCTCATTGGGCCTCAACTTGGATTAGTTGCATAACTAAAATCAAGTGCTCAACTTTGGAACACTCAATGTCCCTCAATGCAGGATCAACGCTCTCCATCAAGACTTCTTGATAGGTCTCTACCCTGATGGAAATCTATCTACTCAGATAAATCTTAGAGAATACCGTAGCCCCTCAAATCTGATTGAACAAGTCATCAATCCTAGGCAAAGGATACTTATTCTTGATGGTCACCTTATTCAATTCCCTATAGTCCACACACAACTGCAGGGAACTTTTTTTTTTCACCAACAACACCAGCGCACCCAAGGGTGAGACACTAGGTCTAATGAACCCTTGGTCCAATAGCTCATATATCTGCACTTTCAACTCTTTAAACTCGTTCTGCCCCATCCTATAAGGTGACTTCAACACAGGTGTTGTACCGGGTACAACATCAATGTAGAAATCAACAACTCTCGGAGTAGATAAACCTGGTATCTCCTGAAATACCTCACTATACTCAGATACCACAACAATGTTTGCGACAGCTACTTCCTGATCCACAGACTCCATATGTGCCAAGACTCTTGCTTTCATGGCATTATCTGACTTGAAGAAACGATAACGAAAACTGGCTCCCGGGGACTATGGAAAAACACTACCATGTCAAAGCAATCGATCAGGCATGTTGTGGCCTCAACCAATCAATTCCTAAGATCTCATCATAGGTGTGGTCCGGAATCACTATCAAGGAAGCAGAGAATTTTCTACCCCCAATCACAATAGGACAAGCCTTGCATATTGTCTCAAGCTCGAGAGATACTCCAAGAGGTGAAGTGACACATAAAGAGCTTCTAAGAGAAGTAGGAATCAACCTAACACCTCCACTACCAAACTAGCAATAAAAGAGTGTGATGCTCCCGTATCAAACAGTACTCTAGCAAGGTAGTCAAAAATAGATAAGTTACTTTCCACTCCTGTGTCCCGTGATTCACCAAGATATTAGAGGGAAGATGAATCATCGAAATATTATCACAACACTTCTATTTAGAGGACCAAACCTTAAGGTGTAGCTCTTAACACTCTTGCGTACCCAGTGACATATCAATACTGAAAAGCATGTGATGGGGATCCGATGCAATCGGGCCATCTCTCTTGGATGATATTGATAAATCATCAAATAAGCAACCTATGCTCTGATACCAACTGTCATAACCCCGAAATTTCGAATGATAAAAATTGAAATCGAAGCCATGAAAACTCTAAAACAATCTCAAATACAGTGAAATCATCTTATAGTAACAGTGTATCGAAATTGAGTTTATAGTACGACTCAGTTGACTTTATTAATACATAACCAGTTTGCAATTCAAGCATTATAACAAATGGAAATGTAAAATTCTCTCAATCCTCACCACAAATAGAAGAAATAAACTTCAACAATCTTCAGAGTAAGCCCTCTAATTCTGCTAATCCACACTTGCAGAACTATCCCCTACACCATCGAGTAAGTGCACCGGGATTATAAACACAAACCCAGTAAGCTTTGCCGCTCGTATGAGTAAACCAACAGTATAACACATATCTTATAAAAAAGAAAATACTGATAACATTTAAAGATAAATGTACTCCAATAATATCTGAAAATATGTATACTCATGAGACATTGGGTAACCCATCCGTTTACCCAAATTACATTTAAAATACGGATACTCCTGAGACCCATGTACTCATCTGTTACCCCTAATACAGTACGCCGACAAATATTGGACAACCCATCTATTACCCAATATCACACAAAAACATGGGTACTCATGAGACCCAGGCAACCCATCTGTTACCCCTCATTCAGTACATCGGCAGCAGACTAGAACTCTAACTTAATCGTATCTGACACCCGGTCAAGGCTTGGTTCCGATTATTTCCAACAACGTCCGAAGATCAGAAAACATTTTAACCAGACTCAATGAATAAACCGCGTACAATATAAAAATCAACACATGTTTATTGTACTACAACCAAGCGACTCTTACTCAATAAAATAAATATAGTTGCTGATAGAGCGTTTTGTTAGAACGTCTATAAAATACCTGAAAAACATCATCGTTAGTATAGAATAAGCAGGGATCGTTCAGTCCGGGGAATCAAAAGGGCCTCAACACTTATCATGTTATTGGGGGATTTGAGATTGATTATAAAACTACTACTTAAAATAAATCCTAAATTACTTATATACAATTGATCAACCATTCATCACATAACCAAAACACGAATTCTACTCAAGAAACATGTATGACACGTATAGAATAACATATAGCAGCAAGTATTTCGATTCTTTATAAGTCCATTTCAATTCCAATTCTAATTAGAGTCCGAAGAGGTTCATCTAATCGTTAAGACTTCCTAGTTATTTAGAATCAACAAAGCGTTCAATCCTAAACATATGCTATAAATAGTTCAACATAACGAAGCGTACTAGTTAAACAACAAAGTAGCACATAAGCACATTAAGTCAAATTGGAGACATGTAAGCAAGCATGGCGTCACTCATCTTGATTAAACATGCAAATTCCTAGAACTATCGCAACTCTAAACAAGTATCAATAATTGAAACACGAAGCGAATATTCAATCAAAGAACACTTTGGTGAATTAAATCGCAACCTTAGGAGAACCATGGCCTTGGCTTCCTCAAGCATTGATTTAGATGCACAAATTCAAGGAATAAATTAAAATAAAACCTAAATAGAAATCGAAAATCTACTGCCCATAGATGCTACACACGGCATACACACATATTTCATGAGTTAATGCAATGAAAACATAAAGCCAAAGAAGTCTGAATTTATATTCTTCATATATGAAACCGAAAATAACATCCAATAATTCATTCATAGAATTCTAAAATTGCAGAAAATAAAAAGAAAAATTACAAGCCATGGATGAATCACACATTAGAAACCTTCTAGGATGAAGCAAGGATGAATTCGAATTGGTAGATGAGGAAGATGAGCACGGTTTGGTGATGATGGAAGAAGGTTTTTGGCTTGAATTTTCTGGATATTTTTGGGCAGAATTTCGGCTTGCTTTGTGAGAGAATGGAGATGATGAATTGTGAGGGAGGCTGTGCCTTTTATAGAGGAAGGAGGAGAGAAGAGGCTGCTAGGGTTTATTATGGGCTGGATCAAGGAGATTACACGGCTGTGATCTTTTCTCTTTAATTGGATCGAATGGCTCTTCTTGTCTTCCTTGTAGAACAAGCTCTTATCTCCTATTTATTCTAGGGTTACACGGCATGGGTTGGACTCCTTTTTCTTCTCTAATTCGTGCATTATCTCATCCATTCTCCTATTGCACGGCATGGATTCCTTTTCCCTTCCAATTATCTCTTAAATCTGAAAATAAGAAAAGAAAACATAAGTAAGAGATAATCCATTCGAAAATCATGTCTTAATCTAGACAATAGTTGTCTTAAAAAGACACATGTAATAGATAAGCTCAACTAGATTAGGAAAGTTTCTAATTTGCAAAAAGGAAACTTACTAGAACAAGAAAGTTCATTTAGGAAAGTTTTGTAATAAGAGTTTGAGTTCAAGTAGGACTTTCCAAAATGGTACGTTTCCTAGTCTAACAAGGATTCCTAATGAAAACATGACTCACAAGATATCGCCAATGCGACCAAAACGTAGAAAGATGAAGACTCCTAATTCAACTAGGTTTCCTAGTCCTATAAGGATTCCTACTCAAACTAGTACTCTAGACCAATTCTTCGTTTTTAACTCGTTTAAGCACAAAGACACATCCATAACCGTCCTAGACTCCTATTGTGACTCAATGACTCGATATTACAACAATAAGGGCTAAGCAAAGTACAAATGGAGGTAAAAATATATTAAGAACGTAGCACAAAGTGCTCCTATCAGTTGCCACAGTATGAACTCATTCGGAAATAAAAGCGTAATAGTATATAAGATAGCAGCCCATATATATGTATCATATTTACCATTTTGTACACATACACACCCACTATATTATATACATGTCATAGTTCAATCTTTTTAAGAAAACGTAAATATGAGTCGCCGCCAAGGGTAGACTCGTCATAGTGAGATTTACTCACATTCACCATAGTCCATAATCACTAAAACCTTTTTAAATCATTTATTAAAATAGTGTTTCACTTACCCATGAACCATAGACGATCAAATTCACGTAATTTAAACCAAAACATATTTTTAGAATAATTTTTATAAGCTAGTGATGCAACGACTATGTTAACAACTCAAACTAAATTCAATAATTATAACACCACTTCGATCATGATGATCATTGTGAGGTTTACTCACCTTATTTCCAACATGCAAGTTCCACGACACCGAAAGTGATTCCCTCACTCTTTTCGTTGGTGACCTAATAGCATGATAAAATGCTTAAAAAACAATACATAAAATCTCAGATGATGATTTTCATTACAGCTAAACACAATTCATAAAACATTGAAATGACGTTCATATAACAATGTTCATAATCATTGTTCATGCGCCGCCACCGTTTTCCGACCACCACTAATGACCACGAAATTTCATCACCACAATCTAAATGACATTCCTAACAATTTTCTAGTTCACCACAAAATCTAATTCCGAGCCTAAACACTTCAATTTAACAAAAACCGAAAAGCCCCAATTTAAAACCTAAGATTTCTTTTATTCGATTCTCCTAGCACAAAACGATTTGTGTTAAATCTTTGGGAGGGTTTGTAGTATGGAAGGAGACCTTCAAAATGGGACAAAAATCTCACTGATTAGTGGCCGGAGGATGGAGATCCAACGAGGTGAAATTCGGAGAAATGTGCACTTTCGAGGGAACTTCCTGGCTTTACCGCTCCCAAACGGCGGCGAGATGGTGGGTGGCGCTGCCACCAATCGACAGTGGACGCAGCAACCTTTCAAACGGGACCGGTGCACCGCTCTATGGTGGCCGAACGACGGAGATCCGGCGGCCCACAGTCAGCCGCTCGGGAGGAAAAAATTTGGGTTTTTCGGGTGAACAGTACCCATGCTTAGTACCGATCCGAATTTCTGATTTTTCTCTCCTTTTTTTTTCTTTAATTCCCCTATTTATACTATTTTCCAAAATTGTCCAAATACCTTTTGATTCATAACTTCTTCATACGAACTCCGATTTAGGCGTGCCGCGTGTCCACGAATTCGTATTGACGAACTCTACGACTTCATGAATGAAGTTTTCTGAGATTCCTAACGGATAAAAAATCAACTCTTGACCCGTCACGGTAACGTTTCTGTGTATAAATCGATCGAACACTTTCGTTTTCTCCCTCGTACTATATAATCGGATCACCACCAATTTAAATATCTACAAACAATAATTAGTAACTTATTATAAATTTTTGGGATATTACATTTGCACACCTTATGTTCTAGACCTTTAATGATAAACCCTTTGGGTTGTTCCATGTATTTTTCTTCATCTAATTCACCATTCAAGAATGCGGTTTCACATCCATTTGGTGTATTTCCAAATTGTGAACAACTGCTATAGCAATTAACGTCCTTATAGAAGTAATTCTTGTTACCGGTGAATAAGTATCAACGAAATCAATACCTTCTTTTTGACGATACCCTTTGGCTACTATACGAGCCTTATATTTTTCTATGGTACCATCAGATCTCAATTTCCTTTTGAAAATCCATTTATGGCCTATTGGTTTATGTCCCGGAGGTAAATCGACCAATGTCCAAGTATTGTTTTGCATAATGGATTCTACTTCACTTTGGATGACCTCTTTCCAATAAGGTGCTTCTTATGACTCCATAGCAGCCTTATAAGTTTGAGGCTCTTCTTCAATTGCAAAGGTCATAAAGTCTAGTCCAAAATCCTTGGCAATTTTCTCACGTTTGCTTCTTCTTGGTTCAACTTCTTCTTGACCAGCAGAAGATGCATCAATATCGGCACTTTGTGTTAACTCTCTTTGAGACACCGTCCTTTTCCTTGGATTAGAACCTTCTTTATCTTTATCCTTATAAGGAAAAATGTCCTCAAAAAATTCTGCTTCGGTAGATTCCATGATTGTGTTTTTATTAATGTCTTCCACTTCTGACTTGTAAACCAAAAATTTATATGTAGCACTATTATTAGCAAGGTCAATATAGATGCAATTTATTATTTTTGGTCCAAGCTTAGTTATCTTTGGTAAAGGAACTTGAACTTTAGCTAGACAACCCCACACTTTCATCTTTTTCAAAGTAAGCAATCTTCCCTTCCAAATTCATAGGGAGATTGATTACTTTGTTTATGAGGAATCCTATTTAATATCATATTTGCAGTAAGACAAACATCTCCCCAAAGACTATGTGGTGCTCGCGAAGTAATTAACATTGAATTGATCATATTCTTTAACGTTATATTCTGATGTTCGGCAACACCATTTTGTTTTGGAGTGTATGGAGCTGTGGTTTGATGTACAATACCATGAGCAGAACAAAATTCAGCAAAATCGTTGGATTCATACTCACCTCCACTATCCGACCTTAGAATTTTGATTCTTTTCTCAAGTTGATTCTCAACTTCTGCTATATATGTTTTGAACATATTGAAAAGCCTCATCTTTAGTATGTATCAAGTATACATAACAATATTTACTGCAATCATCTATAAATGATATATAATAGTTCTTTCCTCCACGAGAAGGAGTTGCTTTATAATCACACAAATCACTATGAATTAAACCAAGTACTTCATTGGATTTATCTACAAATTTGTGAGGATGACTCACATATTTGGATTCTACATAGATTTCACACTTAGGTAGCATGCCTAAACTTATCATTCTTTGTAGAGAACGAAAGTTAACATGTCCTAATCTAGAATGCCATAAAGAAGAGGACTCAACTATGTACATAGAAGCAGTGCTAGTGCCTGCGTTATTATTATTAATAACAGCATCCATAGTAGGTACAACACTTAGTTTACAAGAGCCATTCACAAAGGTAACCCTTTCCTACATACATACACCCCACCCTTGGTGAGTACAAATTTGTCATATTCAAATACAAGTTTGAAGCCCTTGTTGCTTAGAATAGGACCCGAAACTAAATTCTTACGAATTTTAGGCACATGAAGAACATTAGTCAGTACAAGATCCTTCTCGGAAATGAGTTTTAGAACCACATTTCCTTTTCCTTCCAGTTTTGCAGTTGTGGCATTTCCCATGAACAGTGATTCAACTTCATTGATTGGTTGGTATGAAGAGAACATACATGCCTTGTAGCACTAGTATTTATCCACCAATCAGTTGAGTTAGTAACCAGATTTGCCTCAGCAACCACACCACTGAATTGATTTTCAGTTTCAGCAATGCTGGCTTAATTGGAATTTCCAGAACCTCCAGCACTACCATTGTGATCCTTCCTCAAACGACATTCTTAGCTCTATTCCCTGGTTTGCCACAGACCCAGCAACCTCCAATTTGTGGCTTCTTAAAAGGTTTGGTCTTTTGTGGGGCGAAGGGATTCCTTCCAACAATTACAAGAGGCTTAGCAGTAATAATCTTGCCTTTGTTTTTCTGAAACTTGGCCTTTGATGGACTCCCTCCAACCATATTAGCAGTTGGCTCCAAGGAAATAACATCAGCCTTCTCATTTTCCGGTTATCTTCTTCAACTCGAAGTATAAGAACACATTGCCCAAAATTCATATCATTCAGTTAAATGTTTCAGATAAATTTTAAAATATTTCCATGAAGGAGGTAATTTCTCAATCATAGAACAAACAAGGAAATTGGTTAAGACCCATACCTTCCACATCTAACTCATGAACAATGACTTGAAGTTCCTCCACTTGTTTGATAACAGATTTGGCATCACTCATTTTGAAATTCAGAAACTTGCTCATTTTCTAAGCTCATCCTCTCAACGCATTCATGTATGGGTCATGAGAGAATATGATGTGCCTGACTCATGGACTAAGTTGTTTAACTTGAAGTTTTAGGGTCCCGTTCTTTATCTTGTGTGGACGTCGTATATGAAAATTATTAACGACGAAAGTTAGTTTCCGATTTTAGAAGAGGGTATAAAAAAGTATTTTGGGATTAGGGTTTCCATTTTCGGAAACCCCTCACCCGCCTCCCTCTCTTTCTCTCTCTTCTTTCTCTTTCTCCCTGATCTCTCTCATTCCCTCTCTCTGCCGACGATCTCACCTCACAGCCACCGTGGCCCTTACCGCCGATCCCAAAGGTGTCGCACGACCTCCAGCTCCCACCCTTGGACGTTACATGCCGCCGTTCGCCGCGCCGAAGCTCCTCCGACGATCCCAAGCTCCTGCAACTCATCGCAGTCCAACCCTCATCTCTGGCGACACAAGCGCTCGGAGGATAGCATCTCGACGCCGATCCTCACCCCTGGTGCCATCTACAATTGATTTGGGGCCAAATCACGTCGCGTTTCAAATCCACCACGAAACCGATCACCGGCGACGTCTCGAGCTTCTCCGACGACTTCCCGGCGGTCCTATGGCCCGATTTAGGTACAAAAACGTTCCTCTCCTTGCGTGCTACGATGTTGTTGTTGGAATTGTTGTAATCAGAGTTGCTTTTGGAAGGGGAGGTGGAGGGCGTATGTCGCCGTCTGTGGCAGCGCGTGGGAGGTTGTGGTGGAGCAGAGAGGCGGCAGGAGGCCGTGGAAGGAAGGAGGGGAAGGAAAGGAAGGATTTGGGCGATGGTGGGCGAGCTAACGCCAATTTTAGAGTCGGCGCGTGGGCCCCACGTGCTGTCACTATGGGCGGCGCGTGAGCGCCACGCGCGGTCGCAGAAGGTGGCGCGTGAACCTCACGCGCCGCCACGTGCGGCAACGCGTGAACAGTGATTTTTCAAAACAGTAATTTTTGTAAAAAGTTATTTCTGTACGGTAAATGTAAAAAGTAAATTACATACAGTAAATATAAAAGAAATTTACGTACAATAAATATAAATATAATTTACGTATAGTAATTGTAAAAGTAATTTCTGAAAGGTAAATTAGTGATTTGTATTTACTGACAGTATTTATTATGTATAGTACATTGGTGTACATTAATACGTAAACAGTACGTATATGAAAAGTAATACATAAAACGTACGTATATGAAAAGTAATACATAGACAGTACGTATTTAAATAGTGATATGTGAATAGTAATTACGTGAACAATAATTTCGTAAAAACCAGAAAATCGCTGAACAGTAAAACATTATTACCGTTTCGGCATTTGAGGTTTTACGTAACGCTTCTAAATCACTTCTTATATATTCTAGGTGATCGACACAACAAGTAAAGAAGTCGCTTGCAGAATTGTGGAAATTACGCTCAAGAATTTAAGGTGAGTAAAATCTCACATTGACGAATCTACCCTTAGCGGAGATTCAGAATTACACTTAATTAAAAAGATTGAGCTATGATATGTATATGATTTAGTGTATTGTGTATGTGTTTAATTGGTAAAATCGGTACATATATATGGGTTGCTATATTATATACTGTCATATTGCCGTTTGCAAATAAGTTCATTTATAGCATTGATATTTATTTATTTGAGCATGTCACTTTGAATTGTACAATAACATATGATGATTGTTTTGTACGTGGTTTTAACTTGAGTTATGTTAAAAACGTTTTTGTTGTCTTCGGACGTGTTGGCATATCGGAACCTAGCCTTTGTCGGGCGACGGTTACAATACAATTAGAACTCTAGTCTGTCTGCCGGTGTACTGGCATGAGAGGTAACAGATGAGTTACCGGCTTATGAGTACCCATATTTTTGGATATTGGGTAGCAAGTGGTTGCCTAATGTCTAGCGGCGTACTATCATGAGGGGTAACAGATGAGTCAAGCGCTCATGAGTACCCGTATTATAAATATATTTAGGTAAACAGATGGGTTATCCGATTTCTCATCAGCACCAATATTTTCAGATATTATTGGACAACCAGATGGGCCGTCCAATGACTCATGAGTACATTTATAATTAAATGTTTTCATGATTTTTCTTTTGTATTTATACACGAGCTATATTGTTGTTTTACTCATACGACCTGCAAATCTTACCGGGTTTGTGTTTACAATCCTGGTGCACCTATTCGATGGTGTAGGGGATAGTTGTGCAAGTGTGGATTAGCAGAATTGACGGACCACTCTGAAGACTTCGAAGTTTCTTCATTTATTTTGTGGTGAGGATTGTGAGTGTTTTACATTTACATTTGAAATAATGTTTAAATTTTAAATTGGTTTTATAATAATCCATTTGACTGAGTGGTACTATACACTCAGTAATGATACGTTGTAACGATCAGACGATTTTGATTTATTGAGATTGTTTTTGAGTTTTCATGGCTTCGATTTTCGAATTTTATACTTGAAATTTCGGGGTCATGACAGCTTGTTGTTGTGAGTTATTTCTATTTCCATTATACAGTTCATTCTTCTGCATTCCCTAACAAGAAGGACAATATGACCAGTACATAAAGTTCTTATTTTTCCTCTCCCTAATTGTTTTTATTTTTCCTCCAAAATTCTCACAAATTCACCAAATTGATTACAAATTTGGTGGACTTGATAAATCATACATATATTATTTATAAATTTTTTTATTTTTTTATGAAATTTACAAATTTAAGATGAAAATCAACTCTTGTTTCACAAAACATAACACAATTTTTAATAGATATTTGTTTAGCATTGAATAATAAAATTAATTTTAAAATTATTATTTTATACATTACTTATTTGGTCAAAATAGTAAAAAACACATGTCATGTCATCAATTTAATCAAAGACTTATAGAGGTACCATTTTGGGTAACGAAAATTTGTAAGTACCAATACATACATTTCACCGCTTCTATACATTTCACCATTTTCAAAAAAAAAAAACATTTCACGACAATTCATGTACTATTCTGAGTTTTTACTTCCACAAACTTTATGACTCACTAAGCGACAAATCATTTTGCTAATCAAAATTATTTTGTAGTATTCCGCAGGCCACGAAAGAACCAGTCCCCAACATTACAACCACCACTAGCAGCTTGTCTCCCTAAGATTGCAGTGCATCTAAGATCCCCAATCAATTGGCTGGAGCCACTGCCACACCCAAGAATGATCACAAACCGGTGAAACCAAATTGATAAGACAATTTGCTTTATACAACTACCTTTCATGTAATTACAAAATTACCCTTCATTTATATCTAATTAAGTCTAAATAAATTTCATGTTTTAAAGATAAGTTGGTAAAAGTACACAATAGAAATTAAAGATATGAATGTAATGCCTACAATTGAGGACGTCGGTGGCTAGACTCAAACCGTTTTGTGAAAATGTTCCTCCATTTTAGGATACAAATTTTCAATAAAAAAATTACACGTTAAAATAAATCGACACGCGTGAGTGTGTGTTAAAATGATAGTATTTACTATTGACAAAAGTGAAGTGACACACAAGATAAATGTAGGTGGTTTCATGGTTAGAAGAATGACTTGGAGAATGAATGAAGTGGTTTGTTTTTGTTAGTTTTCTTTTATTGCAAATTTGAAAACCATACAAAGTTAAAAACTAACTAGCAAAAAAACACACAACCTGTGTAATTAATATTTTTTTTAATTTCTTATTTGGAGAAAAACGTGGGTTGTTGGAGGAAAAAATGAGAGTGAGAAATTACAAAGAGAAATGTTAGGGGATTATTAACCTATTTTGTCTTTTGTTTATTAAAAATTAAAATATATTTTAACATAATTTATGATATATTTTACGTCCGTTTAAAAAAAATAAAATTTATGTGTTTTTTTTTTCGATAAGTTTTATGTGCTTAGTATAGATAATAAAATTAATTTTATATTAATTTGTATTTAGTGGAAATCCAGGTGTTGAATGCTTATTGAAGGGCACATAGTTTTTCTCGGGAAAGAGGGCTGTGCTCCCTCTCATGTACAATTACAAAGATCAAGAAATTATAGATTCCGATGTGCTGTGTTTGTTGTTGTCAACATGTAGGTTGCATGTGTATTTTCTTATTATGCTTGAAATACGCAGGGTGCCTTGATGTGAATCCTTTACCTTTTTTTTTATCAACATTGGGAGAATGCATGACTCAGCAAAGATATATCATATAACTTTTATATGAAAGAGGGGGTTCGTCTGGTGTACATCGTTGTACACCATACAACAGGTGCTCAATGGCCGGTAATGGCTGTCATTTTCTGCACGCAGTGGTGGTGGTGTGTTTGTGCGGTTGGATGATAAGGCGTATACCATACAGCCGCGTAGGATAGATTTTTCCGAAAGAGGGTTGGTTCTTTCAAATCGCCCTTAATTATCTCATCATCTCCCTTCCAGTTCTTGTCTCAAGTCTCAACCCAGCGAGATCATCTCCCAAGCACTCAGACTCTCCCAACCAACTTCCCAGCACCTTTTTAATGAGACTGCTCTGATTCAGTAGTAGATCCAAACTCTATTCCGAATTTCTTCTCTGAAGCTAGCCTTCCTGCCGCCATAGCCCCCTTAATTATCAAACCCAGTCATTGGATTGCACATGCGCGAGATGTAGACGACGATTCGGGCCGGCGATGAGTACCTTTGAGTATTTTCTGCAATTTCCGGCGACGTTTGGGTCTGCATGAGGTAACAACATTCATTCACTCATTATCATCTATACGCCTGTGTCGTCCGTTTTTGAACTTATCGATGTATAATGATTTACGTTCCGCCGAGCTCATCGACGCCGACAATGACTCCGACAAATTCTGGGTGAATGAATATCAGATTAGAATTTCTATTTGATGTAGAATTAGGATTTAACTCTGGAAATATTTCCATGAGTGTCTAAAAGCAATAATTTGATGTCAAAAAGACTTTTGGAAAACACCGGAACCAATACCTGAGGACTCTACGGATTATAAGTGGAAGTGGTTTAAGGTACATTTTGGTTTTGTGTTTCTATATATTAATTATAACATTCATATTTTCTTTTATAAGATTATTAATAGCTTTTTGTTATGTAGAACTGCTTAGGAGCATTAGATGGAACACATATAAGAGTGCGTATACCCAAGAAAGACAAACCGAGGTATATGATAAGGAAAAATGAAGTTGCAACAAATGTGTTGGGAGTTTTCTCTCCTGAACTGCAATTCATTTATGTTTTGCCGGGTTGGGAATGTTCGGCACATGATGGCCGAGTCCTTAGAGATGGATTAAAAGTTCCACATGGTAATATTTTGAACCTCAATTAGTTTATTAAAAAACCAGAATTTTTAAGCACATTAGAATATAATATTTTTTGTGTTTATAAACTGTAGGTAATTACTATTTAGTTGATGGTGGCTACACTAATGGAAAATGTTTACTTGCACCATTTAGAGGACAAAGATATTATCTTAATGAGTGAAGAGATGGACACCGACCTACATCAGCAAAAGTTCTTTAATATGAAACACTCAAGTGCTAGAAATGTCATTGAAAGATGTTTTGGACTGCTGAAAATGCGTTGGGAAATTTTCAGGAGTACATCTTTTTATGACATTATAACACAACGTCGAATTATTTCGGTGTGTTGTATGCTCCACAACTTCATTAAGAGAGAAATGTCAATAGACCCAATTGAGCATTTATATGACAGTCAACATGTGAATGAAAATGTAGAGGTCAATGACTACATTACTACGGTTGAGACATCAGATGAGTGGAGTGCATGGAGGGATAACCTTGCCACTGAGATGTTTGAGAGATGGGGAGGAAGTAGAGAATTTAGATAATTTGTCCTCTTTGATATGTTCTTGTGGTATTATTAAGGAAATCACTTGTCATTCCCTTATGATGTTTGTTGAATGTTATGACTTATCAGAATATATTTTTGTATGAACATAAATCTGTACTTTAAATTATATGCAATGGATTCCAGTTTCTTCTTTGTATTATTTTCGTTATAACTAATTGGAGAAAATTATGCAATTTTCTCTTTTTTATTCAGCTTCTTTGTATCTGACTTGTACCCCTTTCCACTTCTACTTTTGTGCTGCATAATTTTCTCTTTTATTCAACTTCTTTGTATCTGACTTATACCCTTTTCCACTTCTACTCTTGTGCTGCTATTATAGTGTTATTGTTCAGCCCCTCTATCACACCCCAACCCTTTTTTTTAACTTCTATTGAGTTGAAGGTGTGATTGTGGTACTAATGAATAAATCATACAACTAAATCATATTTCCCTTGATCTGAGTGAATTACAACAAGGGAGAGATTGGTCTCATTTAAAACATGGGAATCTCTAGTTTTGAAATACTAATGCATCCACATGATTGAAAAGAAAACCAGTAAAGAAAACCAAAGTAACATGCTATTTTTTTTTCTCAGAAAATTATGCTTCTGTCATGTAACTTTGAAAACATCATAACTAATTCTAGACAAATCGTTTTGAAGCGATTCCAGTTCTCAAATGTTCTTTAGGATGTCTACTCTAACTTTCATGAAGACACCGAGTTGAGATAACCAATTTAAAATGTACGATTTTTGGTAAAAATGGTAACTGGTGTAAAAATCAGAATATACAGTTTCAGATTTGCAGAATTTGTTTCTGTAATGAATTTTAACCCATGATTCATAGATAAAAGGCTGGAAAAATAATGAAGATACTTTAACTAATTTGGAGTCAATTGAAGAGCATAACCAACTGAATAAAAATGTAACTTTGTTTCAGTCATGTAATTTTGAAAAAATCATAACTAATTCTAGAAATATCGTTTTTAAGAGATTCCAGCTCTCCAATGTTCTTTAGGATGTCTACTCTAACTTTCATGATGACACCGAATTGAGATAACCAATGAAAATGTACGAGGTTTGGTAAAAATGGTAACTAGTGTAAAAATCAGAATATACAGTTTCAGATCTGCAGACTTTGTTTCTGTTAATGAATTTTAACCCATGATTCATAGATAATGAAGAAACTTGAACTAATTTGGAGTCAATTGAAGAGCATAACCAACTGAATAAAAATGTCATTGATCAAGCCAAAGAGAACATAGATTACAATACAAACTTCCTTGATAGTTCATTATTCCCACATAGATTACAATACAAACTTTTAACTAATTTGGATTCAATTAATTACTTATACTGTTTTGATACGATATGGTGCATACTTTAACTTTTTTTACTAAGGCTGTTACAAATTTGATGATTGATAATGGTTACTGGTAAGTACCATCTTCTTTTAAATTGGGATTGATCAATATAAATGGATAAGTTCATTGATCTAATCAATATCATCTTCTCTATGTCTCTATCCTTAATAGTATTTACCTTCCCATTTTTTATCAATATCATTTGATCATATTTTTGTGTTTCTGGAGTTAAATTAAATCTTAAGATGTTTGTACAATAGGATGAGTTCTACGGCAACTTCCTGAAGAAGAGGCCAAAACAAGCATTATTGGACAGATGAAGAAGATGACAAGTTGGTGGAGTCATTTTTGGAGTTACACCATGACAAAAGATGGAAAACTGATAATGGTTTTAAGAATGGCTACCTCAAACATTTACAAGGAATGATGGAAACAAAGCTTCCGGGTCATGGAATATTAGCAAGCCCTCATATTGAGTCTCGCATTTAAGACACTGAAGGCAAAATATGCTGCTTTTATATGAGATGCTAAACCAAAGTGGGTTCAGCTGGAACGAACAAAATATGATGCTAGTGTGTGAGCAAAGTGTATTTAACGAGTGGGTGGGGGTAAATGGAGATTTTTGATCAACTTACTATTATTGATCTAATCAAAATTTTTACATAGGTATTATAGTCTTTAAATAAGTTGTGACCTTTGGTAATTTTGTTATATTATGTTACATAGTGATATTATTAATTAGGTGCTTGAATGAATGTTATTTGAGTTAATTAGTGATCTAGTTAATATGCAGTTGTTGCTAGGCTAGATAAGGTCAGTACATGGTAGCTAAGGCTATGCTCATTGTTACTTGAAGGAATGATAGCAGTAGTTACTAGAAATAATGAATGTTTTCTACTCTTTCGGTTGTGGAACCATGTCCGAACTAACTCACCCTTTGTGGAATTAACCCTTCATGGTTAAAAAGAGGAAAGGAGCTAATTAATAATCTTTTATTGAAACCCTTTAGGGTCAGTACATGTTCATTTAGATTATTGATAAAGTTTTATGTTTCTTTGTTAAAGAAAGTACTTTCATATGTCATTGTAGAAAAGGAATAAGGATGTAGTTGGACTGTTTGGGAAGTCATTTCGGCATTATTATAATCTTGGAGAAATCTATGAGAAAGATCGTGCAAATGGAAAAAATGCGGGAAATGCAGATGATGATGAAGAGGAAATTAGAGGTGAGAATACCAATGTCGATGCATTCAAATTAGAGGATGAGAATTTCTTTGACAATGTGAACATAAATGCTGATATGGAACCACAACAAGACGGGCTTGAAGATGGGAATGGTTCTTTTACTCAGCCTAGTCCTCAAAGCCCAAGTGTATCATAACAAATGTCTTCCCAAAGTGATGCTTCTAATAAAAGTCGCCGTAAAAGAAAAGCTGTGGATGAAATAAGCAGGAACTTTGGTCTAATGGCAAAAACAGTGGCTGAAATGGCACCAAAACTTGATGGATTGGTCAGTGTTTTATCTACAGAGAAGGACTTAATTGAGATGCAATCTAAACTTGATGGTGAGTTAAGCAAAATAGACTTTTTAGCTCCAGCACAAGCTTTTCATATCACTAACATCTTGACACAAAAACATGATCTTCTCCGAGTGTTCTTTTCCATGAGTGATGATAGGAAATGACTATATGTGCTTAACCTTCTCCAATATCGTCCACCATGAAGATGAGTAACCAATACCTGAAACCTCTAATGTTGGATTGCTTACTGGCTTCTACCCTCTTTTATTTATTTTTGCTGGACTAGTGCCTATTTTGCTTAGATATATTGGATTATTATTATCTTAAGACTTATTATTATTGACAAAAACATGTTTTATTGAACTCATTTATATTGGTATGTCATTAGTATGTTGAACATAAATCTATTTCCTTATTAGTCGGTTGATTGTTTAATTTTAATTATTTCCTGATATATATAAGGGTAGTTTGGTAATTTAATTTATTTTAGTTTGCATTTCTTGATGTTAGTAAACACATAAACATGAATCATTCCCTGAATTGATTCTGATTCCAAATAACAAGTAAATGAAGAATATGGAATGACTCATCCTCTCCCATTTCTCATTTCTCGCATTCATTCTCTCTCCCATTCATTCTCAATCTCATTACGGTTTAGTAAACGTGCTCCAAGTTCTTTTGACTATGACTGGCAGAGAACTTGCGAGCAGCTCGAAAATGGTTGGTGGTTTTACGGTGCTGTTTTTCTTTATTATTAGTATGAAAGAGAACTTTTGCATCGTCCTCGCCAAACAATTCAAAAGCTAAAACAAACAAAAAAAAGTTAAAATTTAACGCCCACCGTGGGGCTCGAGCCCACGACCACAAGGTTAAGAGCAAGCCCTACCAACTCAGCTAGACTCCTCCAGTATTTGATGTTTTAAAGTAAGTTTATTTGGAATCCTTTGAATTCCTAAAACCCTGAATGCCAAAACTAATAAAAAACCTTCATCAGTACTGAAAAGCTCCCTTCTCATCTCCAATCCTGCGATTTTGAAGTTCTGCTTTGGTTGACAAACATTGCAGACCTCTGAGTCCTCTGCGTCGGAGTAGAGCTGAATATGGCGGCCGCACAGCTGACCTTCAACCCTCCATCCTCCTTCTCCAGACCCGTGAACCACTCTCTCACCCGGAAGCCATTTTCCCAAAACCTCGTTGTACCCTTCAAACATTCCTTTAAGCCCTTCGTTCTCAAAGCCGTCCTCTCCCAGAACACTTCCAAATCCCTAACACAAGACCCTCCTCAGGCGGCGCCGTTTAAGCATTGCTTCTCCAAATCCTCTGATGGGTTTCTCTACTGCGAGGGCCTCAAGGTCCAGGATGTAATGGATTCTGTGGAGAGGCGCCCTTTCTACCTTTACAGCAAGCCTCAGATCACCAGAAATGTTGAGGCCTATAAGGAAGCCTTGGAGGGTTTAAGGTCTGTAATTGGGTACGCCATCAAAGCCAACAATAACTTCAAGATCTTGGAGCATTTGAGGGGCTTAGGCTGTGGTGCTGTGCTCGTTAGTGGGAACGAGCTCAGGTTGGCTCTCCGAGCTGGGTTTGACCCAACTAGGTAAAACCATACTCGCCCAATTGTAATTTCTTGGTATCTGTTTACCTTGTCAGTTGTTTTTTCTTTTAAACTTGCTTTGTGATCATGTTTAGCTCTGCTCTGGATGATAGTGTTCTTAGTTTAACTCTGAATTTAAATTGATGCTTGGATAATAATGTGAGCAGGTGCATTTTCAATGGCAATGGAAAGCTGTTGGATGACCTTGTTTTGGCTGCCCAAGAAGGTGTTTTTATCAATGTTGATAGTGAGTTCGACTTGGAAAATATTATTACAGCTGCAAGAATTGCTGGCAAGAGGGTCAATGTCCTACTTCGAATTAACCCAGATGTAGACCCTCAGGTATAGCTTAAGTTACCATGTAGATTTCCCATTGTCATAACCCTAAAGAAGTTAAAATATTGAATGCTTATTGAGTTCTTGAGCAAGTTTTGGACTTAGAAATATATTATGTGCCTGAAACATATTGGTGTCTGTTACGATGCCCTTGAGTTGAAGCTCATCTAATAGGATGGCTTCCTCTGTAATCACAGTTGCCAATAGTTAGTTTTTTTTTTTGTATTCTCTAGGACATGCTTGCTGGACAAATATTTGTACCCTTAATCCTAACCCACCAGTTTCTCCGACTTCACTTTTTCTTAGCTGTTAGTTTTGATGTTTTCTGTGATAATGTGTTTGGTTGTGACATCGATCTTAAACCATTAATACATTTGAATTATGTGTTATTTTCTTAGGTTCATCCCTATGTTTCCACTGGAAACAAAAACTCCAAATTTGGTATAAGAAATGAGAAGCTGCAATGGTTTTTAGATGAGGTGAAGAAACATCCTGATGAGCTAAAACTTGTTGGGGCCCATTGCCATCTTGGATCCACCATTACAAAGGTACGATGATGACTTTGTTCATATACTCTTATAACTTTAGAACAAGTGTCTGCTACTATTAGGTTTACAAATCCGTACTTGTTTGAGGTAATGATTGAATAAGCTAGGTACTTCATAACCAAAAGCATATGCCAATTATACACCTCAAAAAATATGATTACGACAGAAGTTGCAATTTTTTCTGCATGTTTAATTTGTCCAAACCTCCAACTAGTTTTTTATTTTATTTTTTGTCATCAGGTGGATATATTTCGAGATGCTGCTGTTCTTATGGTTGAGTATATTGACAAAATCCGAGATCAAGGTTTTGATGTTAATTACTTAAACATTGGTGGCGGTCTTGGGATTGATTACTACCACACGGGTGCTGTTCTTCCAACACCCAGAGATCTCATTAATACTGTGAGTATAATCTTTTGAATCTTGTTTTCTTCTTAAAGTATGGAATTTTTCCTTTTTCTGTGTCCCCCCCCCCCCCACCCCGGCAAACCAAAAAAAACACACTTCTGCCATTTTGCTTCCAAAGGAAATGACTTTCCCTACACTAGGTGCACCGTGCAACCTTGATTATGGAATGTTGGCGCCCTATGTATGGCAGTGCCTGCATAAAAAAGAAATGAAGAATAAATACTTCTCTGTCATCTATAATTTTAATTTTTGATCCGAGACTTGTCCTCTGGTGCCAATTTGCCAAGTCTTAAAATTTCTTCTATATATCCTCGTTGATTAAGTAAGGTGGTCTTGCTACCTTTCGGGTCTCTAATAAAAAAAATAGCAAATTTTGAGTCATACGAAATTTCACTGGAGTTTATTAGCATTTCTGTTGATGGTTTAGGTTCGGGAGGTGGTCCTATCACGAGATCTAAATCTCATCATTGAACCTGGAAGATCACTTATTGCAAATTCTTGCTGTTTGGTCAACCGAGTAACAGGGGTGAAAACAAATGGCACCAAAAACTTTATTGTGATCGATGGAAGCATGGCTGAACTCATTCGTCCCAGTCTCTATGATGCCTATCAAGTAAGTTCCAAGATTAGTCAACTAATGTTGAATAGAAATAAATGGGCATGTATCGATGAAAATAAAAGTAAGGCATGTGTAGAATCATGGAGGGTATTATCTGCATTCTATAATTTTCATTTAGTTGTTTCATGGATCTTTTCCACTTTGTCCAGTAAACTAATATCAGATTTTTTTTATCATGAATGTAGGTATTATTGCGAAATTGGTATATCCCTTGTAGGATTTGTCTTTTGTTTTTACATTTTCCATTGATAAGAAACATCGAGTTATTATATAAACACTTATAGAGTTATAGTGGCAGTGAGCATTTAACCTCACATCCTTTCCTTCCCCCTTTGGCACTTTGCATCCTTTGTAGCTTGTAATACTCTACAGAAACTGGGTTTTGGTGGCGTTATCTCTATTTAAAGCATCTCTGGGGCTTATGCATAGGGAAGCTCCAGAGTGATTTTATAGTCTTTCGTATAAACTAAACTAGACTAAAACTCAACAGTGTCTTTTAGACAGACCCATAATATAGTTAAAGGGTCTCTCGGTTCGATTAATACCTCTTTTGGTTTTAGTTTGGATCACAATTGACCTTTGACTTCTGCCTGCAGCATATTGAATTAATTTCTCCTGCACCACATGAAGCTGAGATATCTACATTTGATGTGGTTGGCCCTGTGTGCGAGTCTGCTGATTTTTTAGGGAAGGAGAGAGAACTTCCAACTCCTGCAAAGGTAAATTGTTTTCTTTCGAAAAGGAATATTATATTATAGGTTTTCAGTTTCTGCTGTCATTGGAAATCAAAAAATAACTGTAATTTTCTTGCTATTCTGTTTTGGAACTTTGCTGTACATTTTGGTGCTTGATTTCTGAACTAGAGTTTACCATGGCAGGGAGCTGGTCTGGTTGTTCATGATGCAGGTGCTTACTGCATGAGCATGGCCTCGACATACAATCTTAAGATGCGCCCTGGCGAGTACTGGGTAGGGAATTCTAATTGCGACTTGTATACAGACTAATACTAACATACATGCTCTTTCGGAAAACTTGTTTTTGGAGTCTCTACTTCTTACTCTGAGCTTTTACAATGTTTCCAGGTTGAAGAAGATGGATCAGTGTCAAAGATCAGGCATGCAGAGACATTCGAAGATCATATGCGGTTTTTTGAGGGTCTTTGATTGCGGGAGAAATGTAGTCAGGAACCCCATTAGAGGAACCCGAATTCATTCATGGTCGTTTTAACAATGGAAGTTACGTATTCTGACATGAAGTTTGAAATATGCCTCCCTTTGTTTACGCACTTGACTCAGGTTTGTCATCTGTGGAAGCACTGAACCATCTGTTTTAACTTTTCCTTCTAGAAGAAGCTGCCATAAGTTTCTAAGTTGCAGATTTATGGAAGCGAATCTTTTGATTGAGGTTCTTGTACCTGCTGCAAGTAATCTCGCATTAAATATGATTAATCACCATTAAGCAACCTTGATATGGCTGACAAGTGTCGTGGCCTAACACATGGACTGATTAGCTCGTTTTAGTTAGTTGTCATAACGGAGATTTTATGTTCTGGTAATGTGCCCTCTATTGTGAGCACCACTAGACCATTCTTACCTGGTAAACATGGCATCATGCCACTTTTTTTTTGGTTTCCTAGGAAATCCCTCGCCCTTTGGGAGATGATTATACCGTTGAGCCGCATCGGACCGTCGGGTTACGGCGGGGAAGCTCTCCCAACACTAATTAATTGCTCCATTCACAAGGCTCGAACTCGAGACCTTGCTTAAGAGGAACACGCTCATTTCCACTTGAACCAGCAAGTGTTGGTGGCATCATGCCACTTGTTTTCGAGTATTTCTCATATTTTTCGAAGTCCTTTTGTAGATAAAAAGGGAATAACTATCTTGAAATCTAGGTGATCTAAATAGTTCGGAAGATTAGCAGCAACTGATCATCTTAATTCCGAGGCCTAGTCCATTTCATCCTCATCACAAGAAGTTTGAAACACTGAATATTAGTGAGGCCATCACCATCTCACCAATTTGCTTATAACGTAATCTATTGCTGGGATTCATTTTATAAGAAACTTCCTTTTTAGTGAAACTTGGTTGATAGCACAATGGAGGAGGCTTCTGAGGGAAGGAATAGGCTCTCTGACATCCATACTTGATGATCTCCAGCTTGGTGAGAGGACAGTGATGTTCAATCAATTGATCCTGATATTCTTCAGATTGTGAAATTGTTGCAAGTCTAGGGAGTTGATAGAGACCAGGGTTGCGATTGAGCAAAATCATCGCGGTGTTGGAGTATGTTCTAAGAATCTGGTGAATATTTCAGGTTTTTAGTTTATGTACAAGTCATTCCTCAACTGGTTTAGAATTAAATAGAAAAATGATCCAGGAAAGAACTTCAACTTCAACTGTGGTTTTTCTTAAATTAGCAATTGATACTTTTATACTTTATACTAATGGTTTTTCATTCAAGAAAACTAGCACTCAAATTTAGGCCAACCGAAGGAAGAAGATAGACGTACAGAAGTCTTACCTACTCGTCAAATGCATCTCACTTTGTAGATGTAACTAATTCTACAACCCAAGGCATAATATGTTGATTTATAATGTGATGATGAGATGACTTTACCTTCCTTCATAAGTCTTGGATTAAACATTTGATCGAATCCAATTCTTTCTTTCTTAAATCTAGTAAGGATTAGACTTTTGAAGTTAGGACGATAAGCCCTACATTGATCAAATGAGAGAAACCAATATACACAAATCATTTAAAAGCAGAGCAGACCCCGCCACAATGGACTTTTGGGCGAAACCCCGCGTCAACCGCTCGTTTGGATTTGGATTTAGTGAGCTTACATGTCAACATCACACCATTACAGTTGATAATTCCCCCTTCTTCCTCTTTTGCCCCTCCACCCTTCCTCCTCTTCTTTTATCCCTCTCTCTTTTCCTCAGTCCACACTCCACAGCATCCAACACACACAAGAGAGAAGAGAAGCGAAGAGAGGGAAAAGGAGTCCTTTGATTCTTCTTGTGTAGGGAGACGAAAGCGGTTTCAAGCTCCTTGTTTTCTCCATTTTTAATTCTTCTCCTCCACCCTCTCTCCAACATTGCCCCTCAATTCTTAAACCCTATTTCTATCTCTTCCAATCCCCACCTCTTCAAAATTTCGCTCTTCCGTTTTCCATCGGTCAGTTCCCCTTCGCGCATATTATTCTTCCTTGCTCTCCTCTCCGTATTTTTAGTTTTTTTTGTTTATTTATTTATCTTGAGGATTGTTCATCGTTGTTGGATGCGTGTTGCATTTTGTTTTTGGGGCTAAGGGATTGCTGGGCGTGATCAGATTTTGCTTTTTTGTTGACTTTTGCATTCTGGGTAGGTTTTTCTATTAGAGAGTAATCTGTATTCTGTTTTAGTTTGGACAATTCTTCTAAGATGCTATTGATTTTGAGGGCGGCAATACTAATGTGAAATTAAGACAGAAAAGAAGAGATTTTTATTGGTATTAGTGTTTCTAGCACCGATGATCTTGTTGGTGCTTTTTGTATAGCTGTAAGGATTAGTGAAACGTTGGATTTAGTGGGGTTTCTCTGCCCGCCCAATTCCGTTGGAATCAGATTATCAGTTGATAGGCTTGTGGTTGTTCCTAGTTTCGATTTTATTTTGCACTCTGGACTTTTCTCTTTCTATGTGTTGACTATTCTCTTGTACTGTCCTAGGCTTTACCGCACTTCCAGAATAATTGGCTGCGCGGTCCTCGTTTGAGTTTGTGTCGTTCTCTGTATTCAACGATGGCTGGTGAAGTAGTAGTGGCTGCAAATGGAAATGGAATTGGCAATGCCAATGGCAATACCCAGCCGAATCCAATGAGGACTTACCAAGTTGTTGTGGCCGCAACTCGAGAAATGGGTATTGGAAAGGATGGGAAACTACCTTGGAGATTGCCTTCTGATCTCAAGTTCTTTAAGGACGTCACTGTGACAACTTCAGATCCCGGGAAAAAGAATGCAATTATAATGGGCAGGAAAACATGGGAGAGCATTCCTCCTGACTATCGGCCTCTACCTGGGCGCCTTAATGTTGTCCTGACTCGTTCTGGGAGTTTTGATATTGCTACTGCAGAGAATGTCGTCATATGTGGCAGCATGGCCTCTGCTTTGGAACTGTTAGCTGCTTCTCCTTACTGTCTGTCAATTGACAAAGTGTTTCTCATAGGAGGTGGCCAGATATTGAGGTGTAATTTGCTGTTAATTTGGTATTGAAACCATTTTCTTCTTCCCTCACCTTATTCATATGCAAAATTCTGTGTCTCAGGGAAGCTCTCAATGGGCCAGGCTGTGATGCAATTCACGTAACAGAAATAGAGACCGACATGGAATGCGACACTTTTATCCCTGCAATCGATTCCACTGTTTTTCAGCCATGGTATTCATCATTTCCCAAGGTGGAAAGTAGCATACGTCATTTCTTCACGACTTATGTGCGGGTCAGGAGTTCTGAAGCCGGATCCCTTTGTGAAAACAACGATGTGAACTGCAATAGTAGGTCCAATTCCATTAAAAGTGAGGCAAAGAAGTTCTCTTTTCTCCCCAAGATGATTTTTGATAAACATGAGGAGTACATGTATCTAAATATGGTTCAAGAAATACTCTCAGATGGTACCTCTAAGGATGATAGGACCGGGACTGGTACTTTATCAAAATTTGGCTGTCAGGTAATGTCAAGCCAAAACTGGATTTAGAATTTCATTTTCCTTTTGACAGTCCATTGGTTATATACTGATAAGTTATATTTACACGTTTTCATTGTATCTCCACAGATGCGGTTCAATCTGCGCAGAACTTTTCCTCTTTTAACAACCAAGGCATGCATATGTTTCTTCTAGATATACGTTTTTCCCCTCTTAACGTACACTATGTCACTAGTCGTATTCCTCTGTCATGAATTGGTTTCATCTTTTCATGTAATTGAACTGAGATCTTTTTCTCTCTGACGAAGTTCCGTTATTGGATTTGTTTTAATTTCAATATAATATTGACGTAGATTGTGATCATTTGGTTTATAGAAAGTATTTTGGCGAGGGGTTGTTGAAGAACTTCTGTGGTTCCTCAG
Source organism: Argentina anserina (assembly GCF_933775445.1). Taxonomy (NCBI): domain Eukaryota; kingdom Viridiplantae; phylum Streptophyta; class Magnoliopsida; order Rosales; family Rosaceae; genus Argentina; species Argentina anserina. The sequence goes on along the minus strand of NC_065873.1, from coordinate 6,678,296 downwards.
TGGTTCCACCAATGCCAAGGTATTACTCTCTCTGTTGAACCTTTTGAACTATAAATCTGTTTTCCTTGTTTCACATACTTTACATCATATTAATACGACTAGGTAAGAGCAAGTGGTTGTGCTAGATTGTTGAGCGCTCGATTTATCTATCCATATGTGAGAATTTAAATTTTTGCTATGTTCTACAAAGTGCAGATTTTCTAAAATAAGGAGGTCTGCACTAATGGTTTTGGTGCGGATTTCCATTTTTGAACCACTTTTCGGTTGAATTTCCTCATTTCCATCGTCTAATATCTAGATAATATTGTGTAGATCATCTCTGTAAAATTTCAGCCAATTTGGTGATAATTAAGGTCCTCAAAATCGAAAAACAAATGGACGGACTGAATTCTGTCAAACATGAACAGTTCATGTTTTTAACAGAAAAAAACACAATTTTGAGGGCCTTAACGATTACCAAATTGGCTGAAATTTTGCAGAGATGATCTACACAATATTATCTAGATACTAGACAGTGGAGATGAGGAAATTCGATCGAAAAGTGGTGCAAAAATGGAAATCCGCACCAAAACAGTGGTGCGGACCTCCGCAGCCAAGAATGACTGCTACAAAGTGATTACTTATTTTGATGATTCAGTCAACCATTTTTTGAAATATGCCTATAGATTGTGGATTACGGACCGCTGAAAAGTTTATGTTTTGAAGTTCTGGCATTTTTAATCTGCTCTTGTTTCACATGGAAAATGAGCCATTTATTTGTATTTTTAACTTTGCATGAAGATGTGACATATATTTACCTTGCTAGACTATACAGAGAAAGATTTCTGACTTAAACATCCAGTAAAAGAGAAGTTTATGCAAAGTGACTTATGTGTAGTAAAAATTTAATATCTGCAGGTCCTTCAGGAGAAAGGCATTCACATATGGGACGGAAATGCATCTAGAGACTACCTCGATAGGCAAGTATTGTACTTCTCACATGTGTGTGTATGTGTGCTTGTTATGATTTCTGCAGTTTTAGATGACATTTGTGTCTGCTATTTCAGCATTGGTTTAACTGGCCGGGAGGAGGGTGACTTGGGACCAGTATATGGGTTCCAGTGGCGACACTTCGGTGCCAGGTTTGTACTTCTGTAGTTGACTGATTTATGTAATGAAGTCTTACTTTAAGTCTGCCTAATTCTCTTTCGAATAATAGGTATACTGACATGCATGCTGACTACACTGGCCAAGGATTTGACCAGTTGTCAGATGTTATTGACAAGATAAAATATAATCCCGATGATCGGCGGATTATACTTTCAGCTTGGAATCCTTCTGATCTCAAATTGATGGCCCTTCCACCATGTCACATGTTTGCTCAGGTTTGTGATGCAATTAAGTACAAAATTTTATTTCTTAATCCTAACCTTTTTGGTTTGCTACAATCGTCTATCTTGTCTTTACAGTTCTATGTTGCCAGAGGAGAGCTATCATGCCAAATGTATCAGCGTTCTGCTGACATGGGCCTGGGTGTGCCATTTAACATTGCATCATATGCGCTTCTGACATGCATGATTGCTCATGTCTGTGGTATGCGTACTCTAAGAAAATCATTTATATATGGTTAGATTTTAGTTGCTGGTGATCTGTACTTAGACATGGTCCTTGATAATTACATGCATAATGTGCTGTGCAGGTCTTGTTCCAGGAGATTTTGTTCATGTGTTGGGGGATGCTCATGTTTACCGCACTCATATCAGGCCTCTGGAGGAGCAACTCAAGAAACTGCCTAAGCCTTTTCCAGTAAGTGTAATAAGGTTACACAAATGACATGTTTCTTCTTTCATTTCCACCCATACTGTTCTTTTACATTCGCATAAATTAATGCAGATTTTGAAGATTAATCCTGAGAAAAAGAATATAGATTCTTTCGTGGCAGCTGATTTTGAACTCATTGGTTATGATCCTCATGAGAAGATAGAAATGAAAATGGCTGTGTGAGGCTCTCTCAAATTTTCAACCGAGATCTCAAAAGTTTTCTTTATTTGCAGCCAATTCTGGTCTTAATGATAGGTAAGGACATGATGTTATTCTGCTCATAAAAAAAAAGGTTGCATGTCCATATATACACTATGCCAGACAAAATTGTTTGAAATTGTAGAGTTCAAAAATGCATCTCTGCCCCCCTATTAGTTGGCATTTGGCAGGGTCGGGTTGTTGTCTCTCTATAGTTAGTCTTTTGAGTGTTAGTATGGTGCCTTGTGTGTTTGTTTAGCTAGTTTTGTTAAAAAAACTGAAGAATAAGAAGGAATATAAGCGAGCGGTTCTCTTGTGCCAATTACACTGTTCCATTAGCTTGAACAAACTTAGTTTGGAAACCATTTTTATGCTTCAAGTTTATGAAGTCTTATCAAACTGAATCTTTGTATATCATGTTTCAGGTGCAGTAAATGGAGGTTCATGTTGTGTAGAGTTCAATACAATTGAATAACTGCTAGGAGGATATACTTTAAGCTATGCATCTGTAGTAATTGACTCAGAATCCTTTAGTTCCACATGTCTGGTTCTAAGGTGATGTAGGATACTTGGATTTTACCCCGTGCCTTCTGAGCTTGCTTTTCACTTTCACTTTTTTTTTTCTTATGGGCAGTGGCCATCAGTTTACTATGACTAAAACTACCATATGGTGTACTGTTGTAAGAAAACAATTACTAATGTACCGTTGGATAAGATGAATTCTCTTGTTGCATTATCCGTCAAGTTTTAGATTAAAGGACTGGTCAAGTTTTATGATTGTTAAGCAGGGTTTTATTATTGCCATTTTCCTGGTGGGTCAGTAAAGGTGAATGGTTTGGGTCAGGGAACATAAAACGCTTACAGGAACATTTGCATACTAACGTCCATAAACCTAATTTTTCAATTACTCCCTATCTAGAAATTTTACCATTGTGAACTCAAAGCTAGAGAAGTCCTCAATTTTTACCTTATCTAGCTAGTCACTTGGGACTTCAGTTTTTTCATGTTTAAAATTCTTTATAATAAGCCATGAAAATTGGCTACGCAACAATTTGACTTTACAAATGAAGGTGCACTATGGACAAGAAAGTGAAACCACTAATTACTCAAATATTCCAGCAAGCCTACCCAGCAGTTCAATGGTGAAATCTCCACCCAGGGTTGGCCTATCCACTAAAGCAGATCAACAACTTCCTGAGCTCATAATTAAGATGGTTAATTGACTGGTAGTCATGGTGTAATGGAACTTGATAGACTTTCAGAACGTACAAGTTGAGTTAGACCCCAATGAACAAGTAGTGGATCTCTTCTCTTAGTTCCGTCTGTAATTTGCTGCTTCTCTCCCATAACTTTCATACTTTGCTAGTATCAATGATGGTGTGAACTACTTTGATTTCAAAATAAAGGTAATTAGTTCATACTTTTAGTTTACACTGAAGCTGGTGGATTAGTGCCGAGTCGTTACAATGTTAAATTATCTCATTCGGTCATTCCACTAATATAATAGAACATGGTCGGCAGGGTCTTGACGAAAGAATTCATTTTCATCCAGCTAGTAGATTGAACTTGTAAGAAATGTAACTTGTGTAATATCTTACAAATAGAGCTATGGAATCATGCGTCATGACAGTAGAGACTAGATGTCTTACTCAAGATTCAGCAACAATTTGTTAACATGACAATCCTGTAGTTGTAACCAATATTTGAGCTAACATAATTCATCCTGTTCTTCTCTCGTCCCATGTACGTGGAAATATGATGTCTTTCTAATCTTTCGAGGTGAGGATACACGCCATGGTTTACAGACCACTTGCACAGTGCTTTGATCATTAAGGGAATCAACACCTTCACCAAAAAGGCAGTTCAGTGAAGCTCTGGCTAAGCATGAAAAGAGATTCCCAGATAACTTGGAGAAGGTGAACCCATGGGCCACCTGGCATTTCAAGTAGGGGAAATATATTTCTAGGCTCTTGACACAAGACATTCTTCACTGCTTTATTCTACATTTGAGGGCTTGCTATCTTTGGCTCTTACTTATGCTTAACCCCCCTATCCGTTTTTATAAATACAACAAAGACTAACTATATGCTTATGTTCTTTCAGACTTGTAGGTATGAATCTAAATCTATAAACAAGATAGTTGACTAGTTGAGGAGATTTCTGTCGAACTAGTAAAGCAAACTTTTTTGGATGTGGCCGAGTGGGATTGGTATACACTCTATACAGTCCCATGTTGACAAAATGAGAATGTCGAAGAATTTTTGGGTGTTTTGGAAAATTTAGATGCATAGTTGGGATATGAGGACATGGGGTACTTGTGGAGGAAAGACAACAGTTGCCAAAGCCACAAGAGACCTACAAGAGAGGCTTCTTTCTGAGATCCTAGGAGGCACAAGCTGGAAGGTCGGCTGTTTTCATAGTGGAATCAACGTCATAAAACAAAAGTTGAGCAACAAAAGGATTCTGTTAGTTCTTGATGATGTAAATTATAAATTGGACAAGGTTGTTTACCTTAACTAGAGCTACAGGTTTGTTCCGTGAGGGAAGCGGAGTCACTGTTACCATGACAGATAAGGGATTGCTAACTCGTCATGGAATTAAGCTATTGGTTATTCAATTGGCACGCCATCAGGAAAAATGAACCTCCATAAGAGTATATATGTTGCAATCACAAGCCATGTTGTTGATTATGTTCAATGCCTTCCACTAACACTTAAAGGTTTAGGTATTCATTTGGGAACAAGCATAGATCGTTGGCAGGCTACACTAGACAACTACTGAAGTGGTCCTTATAAAGAGATCCTTCCAAAGAGATTCAGAAACTATTCAGAATATGAATACATAACTATTATTCAGAAGTGCTACTTCGAGAGAAATATAACTATTATTCACTTCAAAATCAGTTTTGTATCTTCATTTGCTGAATACATAATAATTTTATCCTATATAAGTCACTTATATTCTGTTAAGCTCATTTACTTTCATTTCATTATTCACGGAGGAAACAAAAGAAGGAAGCAAAATTCGATGATTTCTTTCTTACAATCGATAGCTTGTTAATTTCTAACTACTGTACGTATATCTGGAAATTGGTTCGATCCAGTTCTGTGATAAAGGATTGTGGCATTGTGCCGATCCTGCAGCCAAGGATTTTATTTGCAACAGAAGGATGGGACTTCAGAATCTTAGAAAAAGAAAATGGGCAGATTACAATGAGAGACACTTCTCTGCACATCCCTCTCCATCTGTAACCAAAGTATCGAAATTAATCCGTTCGAATTCTTGTTGGTTGCATTACGTAAGTATAATTATGTGCGTTTATGTGTGAAACTACATATTCTCAAGATTAAGAGGTCAACTTTTAGTATAGAAGGGAAAAGTAAGCGTATCGTACCCAAGGAATTGAGTAATTCCACCCTAACTAGATTACTGCGAATAAAACCTAGAAAAACATGCAAGTCTACATTTTTACAATTTAGTGGTGTAAACCATTTGCAAGCCAACACCACAAGTGGTAATATTTACAATGGATGGTAGTGAAATGGTTGTTGAGTTTATTTTGACTAAACTAAGATGAGGTAAAAATAAGATAAGAATTACTAAGTTACTATTGACCTAACAATTCTGTGGCCTATTCAAATTAAGTTTTCAGAATTTATGATTCTAATTACTATGTTGAATGCAAATAGACTAGAAGATTATCACCAGCTAGATTGTATGGCATGTTTAGCATTCTACTGTAATTTTCTACGTGAATATGGTTATTTTGGCACCTGATATACAGTTTGATCCATAAAGGGATTGCTTATGGGTAAAAGCATATCCTCACAAATGGTTTTAATGGCATTTTGTATCTTTGTATATATTTTTTGGAAAATTATTATAAATAGTACGTGAAATATAGGCCACTATGAAATTCAGTACAACTTCTCTAATATTAATTTTGGTCCATCAATTTCGAAATATGACCCGATAAATGTACACAACGTTGTTAACACTGTCAAGTTAGAGACATATGTCATAATTTGAAGGGTAATTCGGTCAGTTTCAATCTTTTGGACGCCCAACCTTCTCATTGCTCCTTTTCTCCTCCCTCGTCCACCACCGCAACTGAAGTTGCAATATTAGATAAGAATTAATCTGCAGATTAGAATCCATTGATCACACGGATAATTGAGCTCCTCAAACCATGATTCCTCTTCTCCTTGATATCAATTAGCTAGGCCTCATCATTTAGCCTACGGATCCAGAAAGCCCGCGGAGGCCCGCAAGCTCGATGGGTTTTTACCTGGCTCGGTGGGCCCAGTCCGGCCCATAAAAGCCCGCCAAGAAATAAAATATTATATATACATATATCAATCATCTGTCTTTTTTTTTGTAATAATTATACATAAAATATTACATATGTTAATAATACTAGATTTTGTTGTAGGAGAATCATCTCTTATTCATACTTGGTGTATCTTATCCTAATTATTATAGCCTAGTTAGATAAGGAATGTTAGCTATTTCCTGATTCATCAGGATCTTTGTTGTAATGCATATATATAAGGCTCTATGCTATCAATAAAATCACAAATTCTCTCGAATTCATTATATTGTTTGACGTTATCAGCACGTAGCTCTAGCCCTGCAAACCATAGGCCTAGAACCCGAAAAAAAAACCTAACATCCTAGATTTTATTTCCGACCGGCTGCACCTTCCCCTAGCGCTGCCGGCCTCCTTCCTATCACCCTGTCTGGCCACTTCCTCTCGGTGGCCTAACCACCCCTTTTTTTTGCCGCCGCACCAAGTTGAAGACAAAGCTTCAAGATTGTTGCCGAGCTAAGGAAAAGAAGAGAAGAAGAAGAAGAAAATTCAAGATTTTTGCAATTCAAGGTACATTTATAAATTAAAGTTCATGCTTTCAATGAAATTTACTTTGATGGGATTTTTGTCTTGCATCGGGGACTTTCAAACTCCCTTTTCTTGTCAACCCGATTCTTCTGCTTCTCGGGTGATACACACGGATATGACTCCCCTGGTATCGAGTTTTAGAAGCGGCTGGGAGTGCCACGGTTACCATTCGTAGCCGTTATAGTAGCTACATACGAAAAAAAAGGGAAGAACAAAAAAAAAATCGATCATGACAGTCATAGCCGCAAATTCGCATCGATTTGACCCATATAATTGTTCTGAAATAGTTTTATCAAATCAAACTTGTTTCGTTAAATCGAAACTAACATCTTCAATGTTTTTCTTGTAGATGCCTGAAAATAAAACGAACAGAGTTTGACATCCAAGATTCTCATGGAACTGAGTATCATCGATGGGTGTCCGATGTGCAAATCACATTCGTCGGAAAGAAGTTTATTGCTACCATCAACCCTCCAAAAGAAAAAGAGGACCAAGCGTCCGATGAGGTGAAATCCCCAGCCCTGATGTTTCTCAGGCGCCATATGGATAAGGTACTCAACAAACAGTGCCTCAAGTATACAGATCTGAGTATTCTTTAGGAAGCTCTTAAGGAACGGTTTAATAATGTGCATGACACACGGTTGCCAACTCTTTTGGCGGAATGGAGATCTGTTCGTCTATTGGATTTTGCCAAGGTTCATGATTACCATCAGGCGATGGTAAATTTCCAAGCAGACTTAAATGTGTGTGGCAAGGAGAAAACTGACGATGACATGATCGAGAAGTCCCTAGAGACTTTCCCAGAATCTGCGAGTGAAATAGCTCACTAATATCGCCTTGATTATGAGGCCAAAAGAATCAAGAGTTTTGCAGATTTGATGAACTTTCTCAAAAAGAAGGAACGTCATCATGAGATCATTCTCAACAACAACAACCTAAGACCTGCAGGGATGAAAAGATTTCCGGAATCTCATCAGGCAAGTCAGGGAAAAAGTTGTAAAGAAAAAACAAGGGATCGATCTGCACCGTATCAAACTGGAGGAAACAGAGGGCCTCGTCGTAATATGACTTGGACTAGGGATGGCGCCGCCGCCGGCCCCCCTAACCCTCGAGGCCGTGGTGCCTCCCGTCCCCCCAAATTTGACAACTCGGCCAAGGTTCTCAATATGAACTTTCCATGCTACAAGTGCGGTTCAACTGAGCACTTTCATAAGCAATGTCGTGCTCCTAAGGCGATTGTTCGCGCTCACAAGCAGTGCAAGCAATACTTGTCCAATGAAAGCAACTATGTTGAAGATGTGGAGAGGCCTGATGCTAATGCTACCATCAAGCTCAAAGTTGAAAAGAAAGACGGTCTTGAGGCTCTTTCCACTCCTGATTTTGAATAAGATCCATGTCGATTGATTGTCGATATATCGCTTATTTAAGCCTTTAAGTTTGATTTGTAATGGAAGTATCGCCTTAATAAGACAAACTTAGAGGGAATGACAAACTATAATAGGTTCGCGAGCTACGGCCTCGAACGACCCTTACATGGCCCCGCGCGGCCCCCTGCAGCCCCCCGGCAACACCCCTGCACGACCCCTGTAGCCGCCCCGCAGGACACCTGCAGTAGCTCTGCAACACTCCGCATGGCCACCCCGCAGCCTACACGGCCCCCCTGCAGTTCCCTCTGCAAGGCGACACTGCAGCCCCGCCATGACCATGCGACCCTGCAGTGCTACTTTTTGTCTTTTGCCGATCATAGTTACTTGATCCAATGGCAACGTGCTTACTCTTTGGCACACATAAGTTTCTCATGTGATTTCTCTAAATATCTATGATACTATTATCCACATTTAAGGGATCACAACTTGTTTTGACCCTTCATATTATTGTTTTCTCTTTTTTTTAGAGAATATTCGCCTTGTCTTTTCGAAGACTAATTATGTTTTACAATTTACTTGTAGATGTCAACCGGCGAGATAGAATGCTTAGCAGATTATGGAAAAACTCACCCATTTTTGCGGGATAAGCAACTCTTTACACAATTTGTGCCTTACAAATCCTCTGTGACTTTCTCATTAGGACTGATCAATTAATCCAAGGGCGTGGTATAGCGCAATTCTTGCTACCTAATGGTACTCTCAACATAGTCAAAGATGCACTCTATGCACCAAAGGAGAACTGAACCTTGCTCAGTTTAGGGATACTCGTGTCAACGATTATCACCTAAACACCAAAGTTATTAATAGAAAGGAGTATCTCTGTGTTACCTCTTGTTATGGACGTTATCGTCGCACCCGAGAGATGTTTGAGCGTGTTAGTAGTGGGTTGTACTTTACCACACTACGTGCAATTGAATCCAATGCAGTCAGCAAGTCTTTCTGTGATTCTGACTCTTACAAGCTATGGCATAATCGTCTAGGTCATCCTGGACGTGATATGATGATTCATATATCAAAAACTTCACACAATCATCCATTTTTCAAAGCGTACAGGCATGTGGGAACCCCACAAGCCGTGAATGATGGTAGCATGGTCGTGCACCTGTGTCCGGCCATGGCTCGGCCTCTTGGCCTGCCAAGGCTTTTCCATGGCCCTCTAAGGCCGTGATAGAGCCCAAGGAGTTATGCGATGCCTTTTCCACGATCTCTAATGCCCATAAATCATTTTGTAAAGCTTGTGTATTCGCAAAGATGCAGGCAAAGCCTTCTTTTGCAGTTGATAATACACAGAACATTCCATTCTTACAAAGGATCCAAGGTGATATATGTGGACCAATACATCCAGAATGCGGACCATTTCGATACTTTATGATTCTGGTAGATGCATCGACACACTAGTCACATGTCAATCTATTGCCCACACGCAATGTTGCATTTCCGAAGCTCCTTGCTCAGATAATTAAACTCAGGGCTCACCACCCCGACCATCTAATTAAGTCTATTAGACTGGATAATGTGGGACAATTCACTTCGAAGACATTTGATGATTATTGCATGTGCATCGGGATTGATGTTGAACATCCTGTACCCCACGTTCATTCTCAGAATGGACTGGCAGAAGCGACAATTAAGCGGTTACAGCTTATAACTCGGGCTTTAATTATGCATTGTAACTTGCCCATAACTGCTTGGGGATGTGCAATCTTGCATGCAACTATACTTATTCATTTCAGACCCACCGCCAAACAACCTGTTAGTGCGTACCAGTTGGTAACTGGATATGAGCCTGGCATTTAACATTTACACACGTTTATTTGTCAGGTTTATGTGCCTATTACGCCTTCTCTGCGTAAGAAAAGGGGTCCATAGAGACGAATGACAATTTATGTTGGATATAAATCTCCAACGATTATCCGCTACATTAACCCTCAGACAGGATATCTCTTTCTGCTAGATTTGCAGATTGTCACTTCGATGAGATACACTTCCCACATTTAGGGGGAGATAAGAACATATTTGTTCAAGATAAATATCGAGAATTAACGTGGAATACCCCCCACTATTTCTCATTGGGATCCCCGCATATCTCATCCTGAGACTGAAGTGAAATGTATTTTGCAGTTACATAAGGTGGCAGATTCGATGCATGACGCCTTTACGGAAATTGCAAAAGTGACGAGATCAAGTATACTTGCTGCAAACTGTCCTGCGAGGTTAGAAGTTCTGAACTTCGGGCAAGATGTTACTGTATCGGGGCAAGGCGGCTGAGCCTGCCTTAGGTGGAAGCTCGGTGACGGTCACGGCTCCTCCCAAGAAGAGGGAGAGGCCGAAAGGTTCCACTGACTCACAACTAAGAAAACGAGCTAAAGTCAAGGTACAAACTGATCCACTGATCATAAACTCGGACAACCCGAGCTTCGAGGTTATCTATGATTATAGCTATGTCCATGTATCAACACTTGATGATCTGAGGGACGCTTCAGACTCATTGTTTATATCAGAGAACAAAGAAATCTCATTGAGCGAGTTAAATGATCTATAACTCATGGATAGGAATTCCATGCGGATAGATGATGTGTTTGCTTATTCCATCGCTAGGGAAATCATCGACGACGACGACATGGAACCGTGCTCGGTTGAAGAATGTCAACGAAGAGCATATTAGCCAAAATGGAAAGAAGCAATCTAGACGGAACTAGACTCTTTGAATAAAAGGCAAGTTTTCAGTCCGGTCATTGAAGTACCATCGAATGTTAAGCTTGTTGGACATAAATGGGTCTTTGTTCGCAAGCTGAATGAGAAAGGCGAAGTCCTGCGATATAAAGCACGACTCGTTGCTCAAGGATTATCTCAGCGTCCTGGTGTTGACTATGAGGAGACATTTTCTCCAGTTATGGATATCATTACCTTTCGATATCTGATAAGTCTAGTGGTATATGAAAAGCTAGATATGCAGCTATTAGATGTGGTGACCGTGTATCTTTATGGGGATCTAGATACGGAGATATACATGAAGGTTCATGATGGACTTCAAGTACCCAATTCAAGTAAGCCACGCAATGCCTATGCCATTAGGTTACAACGCTCACTTTATGGATTTAAACAGTCTGGAAGAATATGGTATACACGTTTGAGCGAATACTAAATTAGGAAGGAATACAAGAACGATGGACTGTGCCCTTGCGTGTTTATCAAACACAATAGTTCTGGTTTTGCTATAGTAGCTGTCTATGTCGATGACATGAACATAATCGGATCTCTTAATGAGATTGGTGAGACGATAAGCTCATTGAAAGCAGATTTTGATATGAAAGACATGGGAAAGATTCGGTTTTGCTTAGGTTTGGAAATTGAGCATAGAGTTGGTAGAATCCTTGTACACCAGTCTGCATACATCCAAAAAATGCTCAGGTTGTTATGTATGGACAAAGTTATGCACCCTTCTAGTACTCCCATGGTCGTAAGAAGTCTGGATACCAAGAAAGATCCATTCCGTCCGAAAGATGACATGAATAGATGCTTGGTCCTGAATATCCATATTTGAGTTCTATAGGAGCTTTGCTTTACCTAGCTCAATGTACTCGTCGAGACATTGCATTCTCAGTGAACTTGTTGGCAAGGTTTAGTTCTGCACCAACTATGCGTCATTGGACCGGTATCAAGAACATCTTTTGGTACTTGAAATGTTCCATTGATATGGGGTTGTATTATCAATATTCCGACAAGAAATGCTATTCCGGCAAGAATTGATGATGATGATCGACACAATGTCGCCGCCATGCTCTCCCGGAAAGTTAGACACGGCCCTGCTGCCGCCGTCGATGCATGTGTTGCTGCCGATGCTGCTTCTTAGCATTTGAATGGAAATTCCTCATTTCTTACATCTTCTAGTGATGAGTTGGTAGGATTTGCTGATGCTGGATACCTTTCGGATCCACACAAAGGACGTTCCCAAACTAGTTACATTTTTACCATGGGAAATACGGCGATTTCTTGGAGATCAACCAAGTAAACCCTTGTTGCTACTTCCTCGAATCATTGTGAGATTATAGCATTGCATGAAGCAGTCAAAGAATGTATTTGGCTTCGAGCAATCATTACTCATATTCGAGAGGCTAGTGGATTAAGTTCTACTACAGTTGAACATACATGTCTTTATGAAGATAATGCTGCTTGCATTGAGCAGATGAAGTTAGGTTACATTAAGGGTGATAACACAAAGAATATTTTGCCAAAGTTCTTTTATAATCAGTCACAACAAGAGATGTTGAATATCCAAGTTAATCAGATTCGTTCTGAGGATAATGTGGCAGATTTGTTCACTAAGTCTCTTCCAAAATCTACATTTGTGAAGCATGTGAAACGCATTGGATTGCGTCGTCTATCAGAGCTCCAAGATTGAGTTAAATTTCAAGGGGAGTGGTTTTGTAAACATTAGGGGGAGTCTACATTACATGCAGTGACCATTTGTAGTTAGTGCGTTGTGCTCTTTTTCTCCTTCGACCAAAGCTTTTAATTTTACCCAAGAGGTTTTTGTTTTGCTTGGGAAGGTTTTTACCAAGGCAACAATATTGCACTATGTCACATTAGGATTGCGATACAAGGGGGAGTGTTGTAGGAGAATAATCTCCTATTCATACTTGGTGTATCTTGTCCTAATCAGTATAGCCTAGTTAGATAATGAATGTTAGCTATTCCCTAATTCATCAGGATCTTTGTTGTAATGCCTATATATAAGGATTTATGCTATCAATAAAATCACAATTCCTTTTCTCAAATTCATTCTACTGTTTCAGATTTAAAATTTTATATTTCTTTATATTATAACTTTATACTAGATTTAAAATAAAATTCTAACATTATGAAGCAACTAAATGAAGTATATGAAATAAACTTCTCGGAATTAATCGACACCAGCTGATGTTATCAGTTCTGATATTTAGGGACCATGTTAAAACTTCATCTCATTCGAACCTCATCTGACTGTCAGAATTTCCGGTAAACCGAAAACACCACTAATAAGCCATTACCAATATACGAACATTGAAAGCCGTTTGCATATATGAAATTACCTAATTTTTGTCACCGATCATGCGCATTCGCACGAAAGAAACCCATTTGGCAAAACTCCAGTCAATGGGGGTTTTAATATGTCAAAACGCCTCTTTTTTGGTTGACCGTAGGTACAGACGGTCAATCTATGTTCAAAATGGACGAAATTTTTACGGGATACCTAAATATATATACTTATCACATATGCTGGTGTCGATCGACCATATTTCGAACTGGAGTTGTCGATCACTTTGGGGACGTGCGTGCGTCACCTAATTAACCATGTAAAAAATGTCATCGCTAATATAGGATAAACATTGATCATTCAGTCCGGGAAATTGAAGGGAACTCTAAATTTTAGTGTTAACAAATAATGGGGGGGGGGGGGTTTGAGATTGATTATTAACTACTAAAATAAAACCTAAATTACTATTTACATGATCGATTTCTCTTTACCAAACTAAACCAAATTCGCCAATGCACCATATAAAGTTGGTTATATCATGCATTCTAATTCATCTAATTACATACTTTTAGACACCAATACAATTAGAGCCTTAGGGGAACATCTAATCATGCAATATTTCTATTTACGTTTAGGTTGACTTAGAGCCTCACCTAAATTGCATGCAATCTAATTTAATAACAGTTTGCATAGAACTTAAACAAGATTACATTTAAGCACAAAATCCTTGTTTGAGACATGTTTCACGGTGGCGTCACTCACCATGGGGTATATGTAAATTTTCCATAATTTCTCAATTTAATTAACACAAACCGAACATACTTAGGACATGATTCGATTTGTGTCAATTCCTTTTTTTCCCTTTAATTTGGTTGTTCCCTTCTTTCTCTCTTGCATTATCTCTTTTTGTTTACTTAATCCCTCCTTTATCTCTTCCTTTTTTCTCTCTCTTTTTCTTTCACTTATTTTTTTCATTGGTTGGTGCAATCTCATTTGATCAATTCCTTGTTTTTCTCCTTTAATTTGGTTGTCACATTCTTTCTCTCTTCCTTTTTTTCTTTCACTTATTTTTGTCATTGGTGGGTGTAATCTCATTTGATCAATTCTTTCTTTTTCTCCTTTAATTTGGTTGTCTCCTTCTTTCTTTATTTTCTTCCTTTGCTGAGACTTTTTCTCTATTTTTTTCCTTCATTCTAGCTACACAATCTCATCTTTAAAATATAAAAATAATAAAAGACAAGATAATTCATATAAACTTGTCCTAATCTAGACAAATATTGTCTTAAAAAAACATATGCGATAGATAAGCTCAATTAGATTAAGAAAGTTTTCATTTCACAACAGGAAACTTTCTCGATCAAGTAAGTTACTAGAATAGGAAAGTACGATTAGGAAAGTTACAAAATAAGAGTTTCATTTCAAGTATGACTTTCTCAAATAGTATGTTTCCTAGTCTAAAAATGATTCCTAATGCAAGTAGGATTCTCAATATATCGCCAATGCAACAGAAACGTCGAAAGATGAGGACTCCTAATCCAACTAGGTTTCATAGTCAAACAAGGATTCTAGACCATTTCTGCGTTTTCAACTCGTTTAAGTACAAAAATGTCATCAGTGTCACCGAAGACTCCTACTATGACTCAATGACTCGAAATTACAACAATAAGGGCTAAGCAAAGTACAAATGGTGGTAAAAACATGTTAAGAACATCGCACAAAGTGTTTCTATTAACTACCCCACACTTGGCTTTTGCTAGTCCCTTAACAAACAAAAAAACAAAAACTCTATAAAAACACTATTGCCCCTAAATGATTGTCTCAGAATCTCATAACACATAGCTTTCAAAATTAAGCATTTGAAAGTAAACACATAAATTCTAAGCTTCATAAACATGCTTCATGGTATGAATAAGCACTTAACATGTTTAGTTAATCTAATCCTCCTCACAAGACATACTCTCTTCTTTTCACTCAAATTCATGGTTATAATTCACACTTAAGTATATGCAAGAGAATAGATAGTAAGACAACAAATAACTTGCATATTTCATCAAATGAAAGCACTTTGTGAATAACTTTTGGAAAACCTCATTTAACAATTAAGTGCACAAATGGACCAAAACCATATGCTCAACTCTTGTGAATCATCTCCACAAATCAAGATTTGATCATTTTAAGAACCATTATGATCATTATGCAAGGTTAGTGTTTAGGCTCAACTAAATGTATGGAATATCAAAGAATCACAAAGGTCATCTTATAGACTTAGTAGAGTAAACATCTTCCTTATGACACCAAATAACATCACAAGGGCTAAATATCAACAAGTTGGGCTCAATCATCATTCTAAACACAAAGTGAACATGGAAAAATAACAAATAAATATTTTTAGACCTTCAATTACAACTGAACTCCAAATCACAAATAAAAGACAATATAACTTTTTTTCTCTTTTTTTTTCGTCACTTTGCTTAAAAGCTTTTGATCCTTTTTATATGTCTTCCACTCCATACTTATTTCATACATCATCACAACATCATCTCAAAAAAAGTTCTGCCAAGTCTATAGGACAATGTAGAAGTTACTATATTATTCATGGAGATAATAGAAGGTAATGAAGAAAAAGCTCAATGTAGGCTCAAATGAGGTTCAACTAAGGGGTCTCAAACATGGCATATATAAGAACATGGCACATATAAGGACATGGTTGTTTGGCTAAAGTGGTGATATTCATAGAAATGATTATTTATCAAATTAGGTTGTAAATGTTTTGTACACCAATGATACGAAGGATATTAACATTGAAATGTTCGACCGCACAACATGATCCTTATATTGAAACATGTCGATAGTGTAAAATTTACTAACTTTTAATAATATTTGGTTCTTGATCCGCACGGTCAACCCTAATAATATTTTTGACAATTTACAATTGACCATACAAATTGAGACCCGATCATTGCCGCAAACTTTTGAACTTTCTAATACATGTGTATTTCACTTTTATAATCACATCCTATGGTCAAATTTCCTTGCAGATTGAGAACATTGAAGAAATATGATATGAGGGTGTTAAGAACATTTTCGTGTAATTAGTACCGTTTATTTATAGTTAACCTTATGGATCGAGACACAAAGCTTACTGAAAATATGTCAATTTCGTACCATACCCATGTTTCACTATTGTAATCACATCTTACGGTCGAATTTCTATTCTATGAATTTTTGACATTTGAATCACAACATGTGTACTAATGTGGTATAACCTTTGAACTATGCATAAAATTCTGAATCTTGTACCACATGTACGTATTTCATTATAGTTATCACATTCTACTGTCAAATTCCCTTTCGGATCTAGGAGATTTCTCTTTTACATCACAACATGTGTACTCATATGGTATAACCTTCGATTCTTACTATGTTATAGATGAATGCATGTCATTCTAAATTAACTATATCCACTATACCATATTTTAAAAATCAACCGTAGGATGTGATTGACATAGTTAAATATAGTTAGGGTATAAAATTCATTTATTTTCGATAACGATTAGATTTCGATCGATGCGGTCAACCCTTATATATAAACTATTTAAGTACTTATCATAGATATCATTATACCTCCCTAAGGGTAGCCACATTACGCAAAAAGAAATCTCTAAAAAGTTTTACACGGGTGTGTAGAGTGTACTACCATATGAACGTAATATTTTTTGACAACATTTTCAGACACTTAAGCTATTTTAAATAATTTTTGAAGAATTTTCATTATTTGAATATTATTTAATAGTCCAACATGGCCTATGTGGCAAAATGCTTACATTTTATTTAATTAATTTTAAATTATATCTTTTTTAAAATTATTTATCATATTATCGTAATTTCATTTTTTTTACCAAAATACAAAATTAATTTTCATTTGAAACCCTAAATCCTAGCCCCTTATTCTAAACACTAAACCCTAAACACTAAACGCTAAACTAAAATCCAACAACTAAAAAACTATGTTCTACTGTCCTAGTGCTTCACCCTTTGCAAGTGGCATTCACTAGCTCATATTGAACCATAATCTCACAATAGGCAAAATGTATTAGTTGTATAAATGATTATAACTTCTTATTCGTACAAGACAAGTTGTATAAATAATTTTGACATCTAATTTCTACAACTAAAATTTTCTTTTATGTTGTACAACCTTTTTAGCAAATTCAATTTGCATCCCCTGACGCATATTGGAACATCGTCAGCCAAATGATATTCCAAATGAGTTTCTCACATATAACAAAACATATATTGCGTGTTGTAAAACTACGAGCCATACAACTAGTAATTTGAATTTGTTGTCTCTACAGTTTTGCATTTCACGGAATTTTGATGGAGGATTTCTATACAACACATTAATTTCGGCGGTGACGAGGTTCTACACGGAGTAAGGTCTCGGCGCTTTGCTGCGTTGAAGATTGGCGGCGCGGAGATGCGCTGCCGGTAATGGGTCGTTCTTTACCGATCAGAGGAGATGGGTGCCCAAGCTCAAAACCAATTTTTGGGTTTTTTTTTCATATTTTCTGCGATTTTTCTTCAATAGAAGGAAAATTTTGTTCATCTTTTGTCGAATTTTTTCATGGCAGAAGGAATTTTACATCTTCTTCTGTCGTATTGTTTTCATGACAGAAAGAATTTTTTCATAAATTAGAGTTCTAGACCTAGGAACTAAGGGTTAGAACTACGTGCTGATAACGTGTTACAGAAAAATGTAATAGGCATCAATCATCTTTATTCATTGATAAGGAAGCCTTATATACAAGCATTACATTGAGTATCTTGTAAAATAAGGGATTATATATCATTCCTTATCTAGACTAACCTATACTAATTAGGATAAGATACACCGGAAGATTACAAAGAGTAATTCTTTTACAACAAGTCATCATTTTTCACATTTATCAGGTATTAATAATTTTATTAATAGAGGGCAATAAATTTTTATTAGAGGGCATTAAACTTTACATTTTTATTGCTATCTAGGGATAGTATCAAGGGGAAATAAGGTGATTAGTATTATTAGTATATTTATTACCAGTTAGAAATATACTATTAGAAATCACTAGGGGTTAATAGTTTAGTATAAGCAATCAGTAACGTTTTCATGGGCATATGTAGTTTATTAGGGGAGTTAGTAACATGTGTGCTGAAGGTCAGTAATATATTTTTAGAGGTCATTGTAGGTCAGCAATTTAGTATGTAATGTATTAAGTGTTAGTAACTGGGGATTTTGAAATAGATAAAACCGTTTTAGAGGGTTGATATATATCCTACAAGCTTCAAAACACAAGAAGAATCACCTTGATTGGTTGCAGGAGGAGGGAGTTCTCCTCACTTCTTCAAACGGAACAGCCGTATTGTTTCTTCATTTCTGGACTTCAAACAGCTCGAATCTCTCCCAAAAGCTAACTCAGATCGGTAGGGGACGAAGAGACGGTTCCAACGCCACCGGTCTCACCCAATTCTGTCGCTGGACGACGAAGATATGGCCGGAGAAAGATTCGGCAATAAAGAGAGAAAATTCGCGTGAACAGTACCCGAGCTCAGGTGAACAATGACCGAGCTGATTTTGGAAAAAAAAACTGATTTTTTTATTTTAATCTCATCTCTTTCATTTTATACTCTTTCTAAAATCGGGAACTAAACTTTCGTTGCTAACAACTTTCATATACGACATCCGATTAAAGCATGCCGCGCGTCTACGAATTCTTATTGACGAACTCTACGATTTTCGTGAAAGAAGTTTTTCTGAAATGAGTGACGGATTAAAAGTCAACTCTTAGGTCAAATGAACTTAATCAAATAACACACCTTTGGCTCTCGAAACCAATTTCTACTTCGAACAACGACAAAATAAAAGCCGTAAAATGTGAATTTAATCATATTATCATTCCCTTAATTTTCGAGAAATTAAAAGAAATGGTATTGAAAATTCAGGTTATTACATTTATATTTAGATAAAAACTTTTGGTCAGATTCTTTTGATTTGTTTTTTCTGAAAGGGAATAGGGAACTTCTATTCATACCTAAAAAAATGTATTTAGACATCTTTACTTAGTACACTTTCATTTTACTTTTATAATACCTAAAATACTATTTAGGCCTCCAAAGTTTTTCTAAAATGCCCATTATCTAATTTGATATATCAAATCATACTACTATCTATTAATTTCTTTCGTACTCTATTTCAATTTCATTTATTATATACAACTCAAAAAATACATAATAATCACATAAACTATATTCTCGAATTAATTTGTATATAAAATATTTTAACTTCTAATTAACGTATTCTTGTTCATCAACGTATATGAAAAAATCGAAATTTATGAGAAAATTCTAAATAGTTATATAGTTTATACAATAAATCGTCCACATTCAAAATGATGTTTATTAACTTTGACTAATGATGTTTATCAAAAAAGAATGTAATCAATTAAATCATTTAATGCAATTTGATATCCCATTTTGGATTGTCTAGCAATAAATATAAAAGATAATTGTCCACATTTGTATTTTATAATAAATGAGTAAAGAATTATTTCCCTTCTTGTATTTTTATTGTTATATGTTTTTTGGTAATTTCATATGTATTGACTAAGTCAAAACTATCTAGGAAAAAAATAGAGGTCCAAATGTCATTTTTGGAGGTATGAATAGAACCTCCGAATGGAATATTCTTTTGTTATGATATAATCGATTTAAGCGGATATGTAAGGTAACAAATGTTATTTTTCCTATATACATATCTTAATTAATATCATATTTAATACAATTATGCCTATTGTGTAATATTTCTAGTGACAAAAATGTTAAGATTCATGACTTTCTTATTTAATTAATTTACATTTATGATTAATTAATGACTATAATGAATTAATACAATTATCATATAGGCGCACAAACACACACACACACACACGGACACACACACACACACACACACACACACACACACACACACACACACACACACACACACACACACACACACACACACACACACACACACACACACACACACACACACACACACACACACACACACACACACACACACACACACACACACATATATATATATATATATATATATATATTTCAAGCATACTTTGTATCAGTCTCGTTCACACGGTCAGTAGCTAACCATGAATTCATGCTCAACCACCATTAGATGTAAATTCAAGGGTAAGGAGAATCTTTTTAAAACTGAGTTATTTTATTTTCAACCCTTGGATTTACATCCAATGGTGGTTGAGCATGAATTCACACGGTGAGCTGCTGACCGTGTGAACGGGATTGTACTTTGTATATATCATATTTTTTATTACATTTTGAAAGGATTTTGAAAAAAATAAATGATATAAAAAAGAACTACAACTTTTTTATAATAATCTAGAGTCGTTAGATTAATAAGGATATAATTGTCTTTATATTTAAAAATGACATTTTGTGATTATTGTAATTGTTGACATGACAAGATGACGTAATATACCACCTGAGATTGCGGCGTCGGATTTGGTGTCATATTATGACACTAAAACATTTTCCTTCCCGTATATATGATTTTTATAACAAATTAAAGAATACTCATGGGAGTCATACTGAATGAGCAGTATACACTTAATAACGCGTACGTGATCTGGAATTGAGCATAAACCTTTTAGAGCTGAAGGGTTTGCTAGGGCTTGCATACAGCAAGCGATAAGAAATTTTATTCAAATAAACAACATTTCAAGGAAACAACGAAACTATTCAAAGTCTACGTTCCGTTGTTTCTGCATCACATTTATATTCAACACTTCTTAGTTAACGAGATAACAAGGTTAATGAACTGGCAGTTCTCCTTTTCCATGTGATCAAGAACATCTTCTTCAAACCTGCGAAACAAATCATCCATGGTTTCCTCTCCGAAATGGCTGGCCAGAATAGGCTCTCCCACGGCTCTTATGTCAGTGGATAGTATTGCTGCCCTCGACTTCTTGTCAAAGCTACTGTTGGTTTGTTTTATATAAGAGTCCCAGTCATTTCTAAAAACTTCGAGGTTTTGCAAAGTAAAAGAACCTTCCGCCTCTATCACCTCTTTCACCTCATCCATTGTTGGTGCATAATACGGCAGATTGAATGTGTCCAATTTTTCCTCTTCAATCAAACCCTGAAAATATAATTCATCTCACAGTTAGTAACAGAAAAATTTATATTTACGTACGTTTGAAGAAATTTATTGCATGGCGCATGCATACATCTAAGACCATGTCATAAAGTTTTGATCCGACGAATTCCCAAATGCAGTGGGGATCATTGCTCTTTATGCTGCCCATGGTTGTGAGGACCATACTACCTCCCGGGACTAGCTCTTGTGCCCGAGACCTCAGAAAGACTGTAAAGTCCCTTTTGAATTGTTCAAAGTATTCATGAAACACAGCTGGTGTGCTTGTCTTCGCTATGTATATGTTCCCCTTGTTCAGTCCCTCTCCTCCTTCTGTTACCAACCCTTTCGGAACCTGCCCGATCATAGAGTTCATTTTAAATATCTAGTCGATCAGTGACGTATATATCAGCATAATAGATGAGATTGAACAAGAGTATTGCTTCAACGACCTCGACTTTTCAGGTTCAGAGGTCCGTACCTTAGTTTAAGGTACGGATTTTTATTTTTTACTAACTTTCCGATTGAGTTTTTAAATCTCCATCGTCCAGTCATTAGGTAATAACGTATAGATCATATCTGCAAATTTTCCGCCAATGTGATAATCGTTAAGTCACATAAAACTGTGTTTTTCCATTATACACATGAACGGTTCAGCACATTTAATCCGTTTATTGGTTTAACTTAGTTAGACACCTTAACGATTACCAAATTAGCTGAAATTTTACAGGGAGGTGATCTATACGTTATTACCTAAGGATTAGACGGTAGAAATATGAAAACGCGATCGAAAAGTTAATAAAAAATGAAAATATGTAGCTTAACTTAAAGTACGGACCTCCACACCTGAAAATCTCCATATATATATATATATATATATATATATATGAAGAATCAAAAATATGTGACAAACCACAATCAAAAGTATTTACCTCAGAGATCCACATGAGAGCATATGAAGAATGAACAAAATGAAGAGAGTTGTCCGGGAAGAGCCTCCCATAGTAGGAACCAGGCATTGCTGCAATGAAATAAGAACCCTTGTTCTCATGTTCTTCATTGAGCTTCTTATAGAATCCAGGCAGTAACCTGAACACCGTGTTGAAATCGTTCCGCGGAAGGTCATTCAAGAATGCTTGGAGCGACGGCGGTGGACGGTCGAGCTTCCGAAACGTGTTCTGGATATTGTTTATGATGTCTGATACCACCAGAAGGGTATTGGGTCCCGAAGAACATCCCAAGTCTGCTATTTTCAGACACTCCGGGAAGAGATTGCTGCAGAGCTCCTCTATGCTTGCCTCTACTATAGGCTTCACCGTCGAAATCACAGCTCTCTGATCGAAACAAATTAAATCATCTAAGACCATGCATGCATGTTGATACTTATCATTAACAAGATTTAAAAGAGAGGTGCAAATCAAAGAGATGGAGAGACATGCACTAACTTGAAGCAGTGAGTGGTTTGCGTAGCTTGATTTGCTGTCTCCGCCATTCATGTGAAGAACTTGCGCTACCTCCATATTATTTCTCGAGTTTTGGTTGGTTTTCTCTCTGTTTGGTACTTAATTCTACTAGAACACTATACAATTTATAGCAGGAGCAAGAATATGCATGCGAACATCATAATGCTTAGCTCAACTGGTTACTAGGGGCCCATCCACGTGTTAAATGTTTCAGAAATAATAAAATTGTTTTTCTTTTGCTGGGCAGTCGAAGTTATATATGTCCTCCACCTATATAATATCATCACATGTGCTATATCAAACTACCATTTGATGACCAACTATTTCGACCTTTTATATCTTAGTGACGTTTTTGTTAAATTGAATAATGTAGGTTAATAGACACCATATATCATGAGTTCATATCTTATGGACAGTCAACAAATGTAAGGTCGGAGGAGACTAATTGATATTTGTAAAAGATAAGAAAAATGTATAATGAACGACTCAAGTTCGAAATATTTTATACGTCCACTGAGAATATAAGTATGTATGTCAACCTGGCATTGGTGAAGTAATCAACTAGATATATACAAATTGCATGAATCGGTCATTAATTTGATGATACACGGACAGTAGGTCTTTTTATAAAACCCCTAATTTTCTCTTTTATAAATTCCACCCTGTTCATGTGAGAATTTGGAGGTATCATTATATTCTCTCTAATTCTAACATCATATGTTAAAACTATGAGGGCAGTCTCTTTGGACGTATAACTACAATTGCAAGATTTTTCCCAAATCATTATATTCTCTCTAATTCTAACATCATATGTTAAAACTATGAGGGCAGTCTCTTTGGACGTATAACTACAAATTCAAGATTTTTCCCAAATGTCTATGGACAGCAAAAACTATATCTTTTTTTTTTGGCAAACTAAAATTATATCCTAGTTAGGAAGTTTTTTTTTCAATAAAGACCATCTTGGAGGACCATGCTAATTGTTGATTGTCATGTATTCAGTTAAATGATTCGACGTGTGAGGTACCAAATTGCAGCACTAATAAATTAATCGCAAGCTTATTTCCAAGTTTGAACTAATTGTCATATGACTCATCGAACTAATTGAGAACTAACCCAGCTCGCTTCGCCTTGTCTTCGTAAAGTCGCTCCACTTATCAGCGATCTTCATGTTAAGATTATCTCGTCTTTGGAGCTTTCGACATGTTCCTCTTTAATCGCAAATTTTTTTCTGGATGTGGCTTCCAAGTTCTACCTAATTAATTGTATATTTGACTTAATTTGTCCGGCGACAAATTATTCTGTTGTGATTGTACGTGTGGTATACATCTTACTAAACCACACCATCCATCGTACGTCTGCATTTGCACCAAGCATGCAATCAAAAAAATTCCTACACCGGCCAACAGTTTGACAACAACTTTGTTCTATCAATTCTAAGAAATCTCACATCGATATTTATCACCTATTAGGTTTATGACACGAATTTCTTTTTTCTGCAATCCCATTGGCAAGAAATAATATCATAATATACGGTTCATTGTTTCACTATCTTTAACCAAAATGACAATGAAACAATTTATCTTTAAGACTTCTAAACCATACCACAAGTCCAAAACTCTTCAAGTTCGTAACTGTTTAACCGGACAATTAGAAAATGAGAAACCAATCTTCCTCTTTCATCAAGAGTCCTTGAATTTTCTTTTTCCCTTGATCTTCTGGAAGAAGGTATTTCTTCATAAGAAAAGACCGAACCCTTCAATATATAAGGTATCAGTGTCTATTGCTTATTGATCAAATGAGTTGACTAGGAACAAAATGCATGTGACAAGATGTTGAGATCTAATGTTACTGATCTGGATGTACTTCATATTATGCCCATCAAGGAACCTACGGTATAGCCTAAAACTACACAATCAGCTCAGTACAAAGATCCAAAGGATAACAAATTATTACTATGCAATTATGCATACAGGAGCAAGGCTTTCAGCAGATCTGTGGTCTGCTGCTTCAGATGAGGGTGGTTAAATCTTATAGAGAGATTAATATAAATGATTGTCACAAATTATGGTTCCATTATGGACATGGCACCCACTTTGTTCCGGAGCTGATTCAAAGAACCCTCCACCACGGATACTTGAATCAATGCCTGGGGGACCGAAGTGGATGATCGCATCTCTCAATGTAAGCAAACCAACTGGCCGATGTAAATCATCAACCAAAAAGCTGAAGCTGCCATTGGCAGTTCCATATTTCTCATGACTTGCATCAGTATATGGGTTCTCTTGTTGGCGACTCGTTTGTCCATTGTTGGTGAGATTCCATTCTTCATGTGGAGAAATCCTGCAGATAGAAGAGGCCCGAAGTCTCTTTCGGTGGTTGCATCGGAGCCTGCTTTATTAGATTCCATGTGAATGAACTTCTCAATCGCAAATTTTTTTCTGGATGTGGCTTCCAAGTCCTACCTAATTAATTGTATATTTGACTTAATTTTCCGGCGACAAATTATTCTGTTGTGATTGTACGTGTGGTTTACATCTTACTAAACCACACCATCCATCGTACGTCTGCATTTGGGAGAATTCTGCTATATGCAGCAGCACTTTCCACCACAAATCCTACACCCACACCCACACCCACTGTGCATTTTATCAAACCCCTCCTTCACACCATACAAAAGTGTGTGTATAGCCCTGCATTTGCATCGAAAATTATTCCCTCCACGGCTGTGGAGGGTCACGGCATGTAAAATCACGATGTGGCAGTCAGTGATTGGTTCAGTAAAAAGCAGTAAGAATGAATGGATTTTCCCTGCGTGTGGGATTGATAGTCTGTGAAAATCACCCCCTCACTCCACCTTGATCTCTCTCTAGGTAGCTGAAAAACATGGAATCAAGAGGACGATGAATTTAGAAATCTCCACACCGATGTTCTCCAACCGAGTCCTCCCTTGCCGTCCTCCACTCCAGCGCCACCGCAGCCTCACCACCATCCCATTAAATTCAACATCAAAACTGAAACCACCGGCGGTGATATCCTCGGCTCTGCCCCACCTCAATATCCCCATTCCCAATCCCTAGCACCCGATTCAATTGCTATAGCATCATCAACCATCACATTTTCATCTCTAAATCTAAAAACCCTTCCCTCCGATCATATTCCTCTCCCACCACCATAGCCGCCGCCAATGTCATCCTCATACTCCTCCTCATAAAACTCCCTCCCCCAACGATCCGGCCGACGCGACGGTGATGGTGGTTAGCGACGACGACATGACAGAGAAACAAAGAATGGGAGAATTTCGATTAGGCTCTTATTAGAGAAATTAAATGGAAAATTAATCTGGGTATCAAGATATGAGGTTAAGCTTACCACTTTGAAGGTTGAAAGAAAGCATCCGAGCTTCAATCGAGTGATGGAGCTCCTTGTCAAAATCTCACTGTGTTAACTCCGATTTTTCTAAAATCGGGGTTGTTTGGAGAAGTATCTGGTATGATTAAGACGCGGGTGATGAGAGCACTATCATCTTCAAGTTGCATCTGCCCACTCTCGCCGGACGGCAACCGGAGATGTCGATAGAAGCGGTGGTTCGGTGGCGAAAAAGATGGGGAAGAGAGAAGGTCTCAGACTGGGTTGAAAATTTGAGAGACAGCTGGCAATCTTAAAAACATGAGAGAAAAGAGAGTTGGGCTGATGGATATGGCTTGGGTCTTAAATTTTAAAAGGAAAGAGTTGGGCTTGGGCTTTTAAGCCTAAAACCAAATTCATATATTTAAATCAATAAAAGAAATTGTTGGAAAACATTCCAAAAACAATTCATAAATAAATTCTAATTTCGAAATATTGTCGATCAACACCAGCTGGTATGATCGGTATATATAATTACGGACCCTGTAAAAATTTCATCCGATTTAGATATGGTTTGACCATCAATACCTACGGTCAACCCAAATAGAAGCGTTTTTACTTTTTAAAACCTCATTGACTGGGCGGGGTCTTGTCAAATGAGTTTTCTCGGTGCGATAGCGCTCGGTCGGTAACAATAATTAGGTGATTTTCAGATATGCAAACAACTTTCGGCTTTTGCATATAAGTAATGGGTCCTCCCTTATGACATATTAGTGATGTTTTCGGTTTACCAGAAATTCTGACGGTCAAATGAGATCCTAATTAGATGAAATTTTTACAAGGTCACTAAATATATATACCGATCACATCGGCTGGTACCGATTGATCCCGAGGAGTTTCCTTCATATAGTCACTTCATAATATAATAATTTTATTTTAAACTTAATATAAAAGTTAGGCAAAATGTCAATTTGCACCCCAAATTTGACCATAATTGTTAGTTTGTACCACAAACTTGCATTTGAGTCAATTTGCCTCCTAAATTTGGTAAAAATTGCCGATTTGCACCGCATCCGTTAAATTTAATTTTTTTCATCCAATTTTAAGTCACATATATGCATTTGAGGGGCAGTATTGTCATTAAATATTTATTCATAATTAATAATGAAATAAACTAATAAAATTACTTAAGAGGAACACTTGATACTATGTTTTTTTATGTATTTTTAAATATGTTATTGATTTATATATTTATTATTTTATGTGATATGGTATGTTAAAAGATATTAAAAAAATATAAATAAATTTGTACATATAAAAATATATATATACACAACACACTATATTTGAATGAGTATGTATGTTGAATATATAATTCGAAGTAGGGTTAAATATGTAGAAAAAAGATGTAAATAAATAATTTGATTAAAAAATAATCATTTTGAAGAATATTTTTATTTGTTTTTAAGAACAATATAAATAGAAAATGACAACATTACCCCTCATGTGCATGACATATGACGCAAAATTGGATAGAAACAGTTAAATTTAACGGATGAGGTGAAAATCGGCAATTACAGAAGGTAAATTGACTCAAATGCAAGTTTGGGGTGCAAATTGACAATTTCAACCAATTTGAGGTGTATTTTGGAAATTTTCCCTAAAAATTATGATACGTTAGTGGACAATATGGTGATCATTAACTCCAGTTCAGAATTTGGTCGATCGACACCAGCCGATGTGATCAGTATTAATATTTAGGGATCCCGTAAAAATTTTGTCCGATTTGGACATTGTTTGATAGTTTGTAGCTATAGTCAACCCAAATAGAGGCGTTTTTACTTTTTAAAACCCCATTGACTGGGGCCTTGTCAAATGAGATTCCTCAGTGCGACAGTGCACGGTCGGTGACAAAAATTAGGTGATTTCAGATATGCAAACGACTTTCAACTTTCTCATGCTAGTAATAGGTCATCCCTTAGGGCATATGAGTGATGTTTTCAGTTTACTGGAAATTGTGACAGTGAAACGAGTTCCGAATGGGATGAAATTTTTACAGAGTTACTAAATATATACATCGATCACATCGGTTAATGTTGATCGATCCTGAAAAGTTTCTTTCATATAGTCACTTCCATAATGTGATAGATTTATTTTAAACCTAATATACAATTTATGATACATTAATGGAAACTATGGTGATTGACAACTCCAGTTCAGAATACGGTTGATCGATACCAGCCGATGTGATCAGTATATATATTTAGGGACCCCGTAAAAATTTCGTCCATTTTGGACATATTATGACCATCCGTACCTATAGTTAACAGAAAAAGAGGCGTTTTGACATATCAAAACCCCATTAACCGGGGCTTTTCCAAATGAGTTTCCTCGGGGCGATAGCGTACGGTCGGTGACAAAAATTAGGTGATTTCAGATATGCAAATGGCTTTCGGCATTCGCATCCTAGTAATGGATCATCTCTTAGGGCATATTAGAGGTGTTATCGGTTTACCGGAAATTCCGACGATTAAATAAGGTCCGAATTGGATGAAATTTTTATAGGGTCACTAAATATATACACCGATTACATCAGTTAGTGTCGATCAATGCTGAAAAGTTTCTTTCATATAGTCACTTCATAATGCGATAGTTTTATTCTAATACCTAATATAATGTTATGATATATTAGTGGACACTTAGGTGATCAACACTCCAGTTCGAAATATGGTTGATCGACACAAGCAGATGTGATCCATATATATATATATATATATTTAGGAACCCTGTAAAAATTTCTTCTGTTTTGGATATTGTTTGACAGTTTGTACTTATGGTCAACTCAAAAAGATGTATTTTGATATATTAAAACCCCATTGACCGGGACTTTGCCAACTAGGTTTCCGCAATTCGACCACACATTGTCGGTTACAAAACTAGGCGATTTCAGATGTGCAAACGGTTTTCAGCATTTGCATCCAGGTAATGGGTCATCCTTTAGGACATATTAGTGGTATTTTCGGTTTACCGGAAATTCTAACAGTAAAATGAGATCCGAATTGAATGAAATTTTTACATGGCCACTAAATATATATACCAATCACATCAGCTGGTGTTGATCAATCTCGAGAATTTTACTTTATATAATTGTTTCATAATGCTACAATTTTATTTTAAATCTAGCACAAAGGTTAAAATATAAAGGTAAGACGAGGTGTAAAGTGGACCAAATTTTTATAGGGTACCTAGATATAAATATTGATCACATTAGCTAGTGCCAATTGTAATGCCCGAGATTTCTAAATCTCGATTATGGATGTACTTATGAATAATTAATCGATATTTTCTCTAATGTCGAAAACATAGTTTAATAAGTCGATATTAAACTACATGTCGCCACGAGTTCGGAAATTTTTTCAGAATATTTTTCCAACGCTTGGTTTTGTTTTTTTATATCTCTAAAGCTTTTACTTGTTATTAAAATGTTTTTTTAATTGATTTTCAATTTGGGGTTTTAGTTTTCAGACTTAAAAAAAAGCCCAAAGTTTTTTCTCTTTTTAACTAAGGCTTGAGCCCAAGACCTGAGCCCAATCTCTCTTTTCTTTTAAAACCCACATCTTCTCTCATTTCAACCTCTCTTTCTTTCTCTCTCTCTCTCTCTCTCTCACCGAGACCAGACCACCACCCCGCCTCCTTCTCAACCTCGTGCCACCGTCATCCGGTGAGGTCTGGTGCATGCTTCATCTCTACTCCTTCTCCTCTTCAAGCCCATACTTATCGATCATTGTTTCCATTCAATTCACAGTCTCGTCGGAGATCGCTGATATGCCGAGCTTCCATGGTTCTGATGATTTCTCAAGGTTCTGGCGACTTTCTAGACCACGATTTGGTGAGCCCAATCCTATTATTCCATCAATTTCTCTGATTGATGTCCAACTAGCTCTAAGATTTTCTTTTCTGGGTTTAACACCACCGTGTCGCTGCCGTGTATCTACTTCTTCTGAGCAACGTCGTCGATACTCCGGAAAGCTTCTTAGTTCATGCCCTAATCTACACTGCCCAATTCGTGTTCAATTCTTAATCCCAATTTTGATGGGTTTAATCTAAACTCCTTGTTCTCTTCCCAATTTCCAGAAGCTCATCTCATATTCTCATTGCTCTCTTCAACTCGAGATGGTAAAGGTTCCTCCGTCAATGAACTTCTGGGAAGCAGGCAACGATAGAAAATATTACCCTTTGTGAGCACGCGATGCGCCATACTATTCGTGTCAAACACGCGCGATGAATTTCATGCTGTGGAGTGCCACGGCCGTGGCTCGAATTTGCACCAAGCATGCAATCAAAAAAATTCCTACACCGGCCAACAGTTTGACAACAACTTTGTTCTATCAATTCTAAGAATCTCACATCGATATTTATCACCTATTAGGTTTATGACACGAATTTCTTTTTTCTGCAATCCCATTGGCAGGAAATAATATCATAATATACGGTTCATTGTTTCACCATCTTTAACCAAAATGACAATGAAACAATTTATCTTTAAGACTTCTAAACCATACCACAAGTCCACAACTCTTCAAGTTCGTAGCTGTTTAACCGGACAACTAGAAAATGAGAAACCAATCTTCCTCATTTATCAAGAGTCCTCGAATTTTCTTTTTCCCTTGATCTTCTGGAAGAAGGTATTTCTTCATATGAAAAGACCGAACCCTTCAATATATAAGGTATCAGTGTCTATTGAATATTGATCAAATGAGTTGACTAGGAACAAAATGCATGTCACAAGATGTTGAGATCTAATGTTACTGATCTAGATGTACTTCATATTATGCCCATCAAGGAACCTACGGTATAGCCTAAAACTACACAATCAGCTCAGTACAAAGATCCAAAGGATAACAAATTATTACTATGCAATTATGCATACAGGAGCAAGGCTTTCAGCAGATCTGTGGTCTGCTGCTTCAGATGAGGGAGGTTAAATCTTATAGAGAGATTAATATAAATGATTGTCACAAATTATGGTTCCATTATGGACATGGCACCCACTTTGTTCCGGAGCTGATTCAAAGAACCCTCCACCACGGATACTTGAATCAATGCCTGGGGGACCGAAGTGGATGATCGCATCTCTCAATGTAAGCAAACCAACTGGCCGATGTAAATCATCAACCAAAAAGCTGAAGCTGCTGTTGGCAGTTCCATATTTCTCATGACTTACATCAGTGTATGGGTTCTCTTTTTGGTGACTCGTTTGTCCATTGTTGGTGAGATTCCATTCTTCACGTGGAGAAATCCTGCAGATAGAAGAGGCCCGAAGTCTCTTTCGTAGTTGCATCCGAGCCTGCTTTATTAGATTCCATGTGAATGAACTTCTCCACACTTAAGAGTACTGCAATTATCACGATTCTGAATTTTAAATGATAAAAATTTAAATTTTAAGCCATGAAAACTCAAAAAACAATTTTAAATATATTGAAATCATCTTATCATAACAGTGTATCGAAAATGAGTCCACATCATGACTCAGTCAACTGAAATAATACACAACCAATGAAAATATAAAATTCACTCAATCCTCACCACTAACAGTAGAAAAAAATCTTCGACGTCTTCAGAGTAGTCCGTCAATTATGCTAATCCACACCTGTAAAACTATCACATACATCATCGAATAGGTGCACCGAGATTTTACACACAAACCCGGTAAACTTTACAGCTCGTATGAGTAAAATAACAATATAACTCATGTATAAACACAAAATAAACATACTGAAAACATATAATTATAAATGTACTCATGAGTCATTGGACGACCCATCTGGTTGTCAAATAATATCTGAAAATATAAGTGCTTATAAGAAATAGGGCAACCCCTCTTTTTATCCAAATACATTTATAATACGGGTACTCATGAGCGCTGGTACACCTCTGTTATGCCTCATGTAGTACGCCGTCAGATATTAGGCAACATTTCGCTACCCAATATCTAAAAGAAAAATACTGAAAACATTTAATTATAAATGTACTCATGAGTCATTGGACGGTCCATCTGGTTCAATAATATCTAAAAATATAAATGCTCATGAGAAATCGGGCAACCCCTCTGTTTACCAAACTACATTTATAATACAGGTACTCATGAGACCTAGGTACTCATCTGTTACCCCTCATGCAGTACACCGCTGGGCATTGGGCAACCCATCTGCCACCCAAAAATCCCAAAAATATGGGTACTCATAAGCTGGTAACTCATCTGTTACCCCTCATACAGTACATCGGCAAAAAGACTAGAGCTCTAACTGTATCGTAACTGTCGCCCGGCCAATGCTAGGTTCCGACATGCCAAAATGTCCGAAGACTGGTCCGAAGACAGAAAAACACGTCCGAAGACATAACACATGTCCGAAAACAGAAAACGTTTTAATAAAACTTAATGTTAAAACCACGTACAATAACAATCCACTCATGTTATTGTACTACAACAAGCAACTCTTACTCAAATAAAATAAACATAGTTGTCACAATATAATTCATTTGAAAATAAGAACGTAACAGTATATAATATATCAACGCATATATATGTATCGTATTTACCATTTTATACACATACATAACCCACTATATTATATACATATCATAGTTCGATCTTTTAAAATAAATGTAATTATGAATCTCCGCTAAGGGTAGATTTGTCATTGTGAGATTTTACTCACTTTCTTTCCTGCGTGCAACTTCCACGACACTGAAAGTAATTTCCTCACTCGTTTCATCAATCACCTAATAACATGATAAATGTTTAGAAAATGATATATAAAATATCATGTGACGATTTAAGTACAGCTAAATGTTGTTCATAAAACATTGTTCACAAAACACTGTTCATGGTTTACTGTTTTACTAATCACTGTTCCAACGTATTGTTTTTACTAAAACACTGTTCATAGATTCTGTTTTATCAAAAACACTGTTCATGGTTACTGTTTTACCAAACACTGTTTACTAAAACAATGTTCACATTTACTTTTTACAGAACACTGTTAATAGTTACTGTTACTTAAACACTGTTCACATTTACTGTTTTACATATCACTTTTCATAAAACACTATTCATGCGGCACCACTGTTCACCGACCGCCACCAATGACCACCAAATTTCACCACCACAATCTAAATGACATTCCTAACAACTTCCTAGTTCATCACAAAGTCTAAATGTCTAATTCTGATTCTAAACACTTCTTTTTAAAAATCTTTTGGAGGTTTTGTAGTATGGAAGAAGGCCTTCAAACTTTCAAACTGGGACAAGAATCGTACTGATTGGTTGCCGGAGGAGGGAGATCTGACGAGTTGAAGTTCGGCGAAATGTGCTTTTTCGGGAGAACTTCCGGGCTTCACTGCTCCCAAACGGCGGCGAGATACCGGGTGGCGCTACCACCAATCGACAGGGGATGTAGCTACCTTTCAAACGTGATCGGTACGCCGCTCTATAGTGGCCGGGCGGCGGAGATCCGGCGGCCCAAAGTCAGCCACTCGAAGAGAGAAAAATCTGGGACTTTCGGGTATGAACAGTACCAACTTAATAATATCAGGAAACTCATTGGAAATTTGATATGAATTTTCGGGGTATTACATTCTACCCCTTTTAAAAAAATTTCGTCCTGAAATTTAAGCGCGCGACTTAACCATTAATTCTCAACTTCTTCTCAAAACTTCAATTCACAATCCCCAATAATTTTCCTCTCTATGATGCCTTCACGAGACGATCACAACTCACTTTTCTTCTATTATGGTGTTATATAACTTCACCGTGTCTGAAATAAAATCTAACAATGAGCATGATAATACCTATCCAGAGAATCACGACTCGAACATCGCTGATGAAATGCAAAACAAGATGTTCTGCAAAACAAGACATTTAAGAAATAAGGCGAATCTAAAAACGAACTTCACTATGCAACTAATTTCCAACATGTCATAACTGTATTTCCTTACATAACACACATTGAGTGCAACCATGTACAACCTTAGCAGAGGCACATAGCATACCATATGTATCTGAACCTGCTAGAAGATGAAGTTGGTATACTAAATTTTCAACGTCTTCTCTTAAGGGTAAGATAAGTTCAAAGGAACATATTGCACAGTAGGACATTTAGGAGACAAGTTAGACATCATTGTCTTGAATGTCACTAACTTTCGAAAAAGTTCAACGAATCTTACATGTGACTTCTCTTCTTGACATATTTCACTATGCTATTGAATAATGAGGTTTTGAAGTAAAGTGGTCTCCCACATCAACACTACATAATCTCTATTTACTCTTTGTCGCTTTCAAGTCTTAGAAACCGATATTTCTAAGTCTCTCGTACCATTATAGTATTCAACTACTCCATACCTCAAACTTCTTCCAAACAGACAATCTGTCACATGTTCTAACATTAATAGCCACATGTGAGCCACCCAAAATATAATGATCCTCCAGAAATATAATGATGTTCTTGGCATAGAGACGTCAACATACCCTCTTATCTAATTCACCACTCCTTTGCGATTAACAAACAATACTTGCGTCATGAGCTAGCCCCTACCACTAAGCATGGTAAAAAAAACTCTCGACATCTAACATGAGTCAAACCAATGATTAACACATACCTACTACTTACATCACACACATTGGTTTTCAAGGAAATCGTACTTATCCACAGCAATACCTTCATGACTTCACCTCAATACATCGCTAGAACCATGAACCTATCATTCCTTCCAATCAATAAAACAATCTCATTTCCTGATCATCTTATTATAAATCATAAAAAATTTCGTGCATGATACCCATCCAAAAACGTTATTTGTAACGGCAACACGATAAAATTCTTAACTCACTGAGTCCACAACCACAACAGAGCACCACCTTGGACTAAGAATTACTCTTGAACAGTTCACTAGAGAATCGTCTAATATACGCACAAGGCAGTAGAGAACCTCTACCACCACCACAAGAGAGACGCATCACGCATCCTACCACCCTCACCAAAACGTACCGTCGGAAATTAATAACAGCTACCTACTTCTATGAGTGGTATGCCACAATTTGTAGGTCAGACAAAGAAGATATTTATCTCCCGATAGTGGGACATGAAAATTAGGTGGATTTTAGAGCGAAAATTCCAACACGACTACAATTGAGATATAAATTACCCCCTGGTTTATACATGCCTTAAATGCATGACACATGACCCCACACAAACGTCCCAGTGGCATCATCTAAAGTATTGGTTTCCCAACAATTGTAGTACTAATAAGTTCAGTAATTACTTCAACAGAATCCTGATATTGGGTCCACCATCTCCTCCAGACTAACCCAAAATTGTCGCTACACCACCACTCTAAACAGTTGTTTCTTTACTTTCATCAAGAACCCTCATGGCCACTTAATTATTTTGAGAAGCCAAATGCTCCTGCTCAATTGCCAACGCATTCGGCCAAAATAACTGCTCTGCAAGCAGCAATTAAAGGATCACTCTCTTATCGTAAAATTTATCCCTTGTTGAACTCTTGAGTTAACATCTCCTTATCCAACAATAAACAATCTGATGCATGGAGAGAAATGAGCCTCCAAGTCTCCAACACTAAATACCACTTGCACTTGAAAGAAGAATTCGGTCCTCAACCGCTCTTTTACCAGAGTTAGAAGGTGTTTGTCACGAAAATTCGTTAAAACACCACTAAGCTAAGGTCATCTCATTCCTTACCTTCAATAGAATTCTTTCACCACCATTGCGTCTCATTTGGATCAGTGGCATAGCTACGTTCCAATTCTCAACACCAGACAAATGATTAATTCATGAAAGATCAGTGTTCTAAATAAAATGCTCATCTAGCAAATAATTAAATCATGACGCCATAAATGAAATTTTCTCAACACCTTAGATTTCTTGCTCAGCCAAGAACAATGAGTAACATCAATTGTCTATGGCCCAACCAAAACAAGTTGAAACGCAACGACGACATAATGTGAATCTCAATTCAATAATTGCATCACCACATTAAGGATGTATCACACACCCTACCACTCTATTACCAATAATGTTAGATATGCTTGTCACGAAAATTTTCGTTAAACCACCTCCAACATATGGTCTTCACATCCCTTACCTTGACCATAATACTTCAACCTCATTAGGCTTCAACTTAGATTAGTTGCATAACTAAAAATCCAATCCACAACATTGGAACACTCAAAATCCCTCAATGCAGGATCAACACTCTCCATCAAGACTTTTGGATAGGTTTCTTCTCGATGGAAATCTATCTACACAAACCAGTTAGCATTCCAGTAACTTCTTCACCTTAGGTCGATGGTAACCGGATCTCAGATCAATCTTAGAGGATATTGTAGCCCCTCAAATCTGATCGAACAAGTCATCAATCCTAGGCAAATGATACATATTCTTGATGGTTATCATATTCAATTCCCTATAGTCCACACACAACAGCAGGGAACCATCTTCCTTTTTTTTTACGAATAACACCGGCGCACCCCAAGGTGAGACACCAGGTCTAATGAACCCTTCTTTCCTGCGTGAAACTTCCACGACACTGAAAGTAATTTCCTCACTCGTTTCGTCAGTCACCTAATAACATGATAAATGCTTAGAAAATGATACGTAAAATATCAGATGACGATTTTCAATACAGCTAAATGTTGTTCACAGTACACTGTTCACGTTACTGTTTTACTAATCACTGTTCTAACGTACTGTTTTTACTAAAACACTGTTCATAGTTATTGTTTTACCAAAACACTGTTCATGGTGACTGTTTTTACCAAACACTGTTCATATTTTCTGTTTACTAAAAACAATGCTAACAGATACATCATACTAAAACACTGTTCACATTTAATGTTTTCTTGTACTATTCATATAACACTATTCACCGTACTATTCATGCGGCGCCACTGTTTACCGACCGCCACCAATGACCACCAAATTTCACCACCACAATCTAAATAACATTCCTAACAACTTCCTAGTTCACCACAAAATCTAATTCTGAGCCTAAACACTTCAATTTAACAAGAACCGAAAAGCCCTAATTTAAAAACCTATAATTTCGTTTCTTTGATTCTCCTAACACACAACGATTGGGGTTAAATCTTTTGGAGGGTTTGTGGTATGGAAGGAGACCTTCAAAATGGGACAAGAATCGTACTGATTGGTTGCCGGATGAGGGAGCTCCGACAAGTTGAAATTCGGCAAAATGTGCTTTTTCGGGAGAACTTCCGGACTTCACCACTCCTAAACGGCGGCAAGTTGGCGGGTGGCGCTACCACCAATCGACAGGAGATGCAGCAACCTTTCAAACGTGACCGGTGCGCCGCTCTATGGTGTCCGGACGGCGGAGATCCGGCGGCCCAAAGTCAGCCACTCGAAGAGAGAAAAATCTAGGATTTTCGGGTATGAACAGTACCCGATCCGAAATTTTTGATTTTTCTCCCTTTTTCTCTTTAATCCTCCTATTTCTACATTTTTCAAAAATGTCCAAATACCTTTTGATTCGTAACTTCTTCATACGAACTCCGATTTAGGCGTGCCAGGTGTCCACGAATTCGTATCGACGAGCTCTACGATTTTCTTGTAAAAAGTTTTCTAAGAAACCCAATGAATCAAAAGTCAACTCTTAGACTCATCAAATTGAACGTTTCCAAACAATTAATATTTCGAACCCTTTCGTTTTTATCCTCGTCTAATAAAATTGGACAATGACCAACTTAATAATATCAGGGAACTCATTGGAAATTTGATATGAATTTTCGGGATATTACAACAATTGTGTTAGTAAAGCATCAAGATTACATGCACTATTGTGTGATCATTGCCCTTCTCTACAAATACTTCATCAGTTAATCAATGGACCTATAGAAGTGTTGAACAATAATACCTAAATAAATAGATCTATAGAAACAACTTTAAAATACACTAAATGAAAATAAGCTACTAGCATAGGGATACTGCTTAAACTCCACATCAACATTTTAAACAAAACTCAGCATCAACTCCTATAGATAGAGGTCATCGAGCCAACCATATGTTGGGCTATTGCATCCTAACTCACCAAGATAAGTTCATAGCTGGAAAAGAAAAGGACCATACCACAGCCCTCAAATCATCGCCAGTTCTACATGGACCCAAACAAGGCTAAGGTGATTAGGTGAGGGGACATTAGACACCATCTTCCTTCTCCAGTTCTCCTATATTATATATCAGCTTACTTAATTAGAAACAAAGATCCTAAGACGGCCACCAGTAAACAAAACAAGGTTTCTGATCCCCTGAACCCACTGTCCTGACCAAGCCTTAGAAACTGGGCTCTCCTACTGAACTCTACAATCTTTATGGAGGCAGGTGTCTCAGGAATATAGCTAGCAAGTCACCTTAAGCAATATTGAATACCAGACCACCTTGGAAGCCACAAGCTTAGTAGTCTGAGTATTGAATACAGAGTATAATATTGTTTTTTTTTTTGGTAATGAGAGTATCAGATATTGAATTTTAAGACAAAGGAACAAACTGCATAAAACAAGAACAATGGACACTCAATTACTGTATTGAATGTAAAACTGGTGATATAAACCAATGCCTTTCTTTTGCAGCCTTACAGGGAAGGGATGTTATAGCTAGACAGATTTTCTCTAAGAATAAAAGGTACGTACTTGGATACTCAAAGAAAACCAGTAACACTCCATTTATACGCTTTGCAAACCTATAAAGGTTTCATATTGATCATCACGGTGTTATGCAATCCCACAAGTGTATACAAATAGTCTATTGGGCAGCGCTGGTACTGATTAATTAATTATCATAGTAGACAAAAGAAATAAAGAGATAAACCTTAGGTTGGGCAATTTGACGATGCTGTTGCTTGCATGGTAAAAAAACCATAGTTCCCAACCTCTTCCTTCCAAGTGTATCTGCTGCGGTTTTCCTCTTTTTCACATTCATAGACATGAAACCCTTTCATCAGAACAACTTAGTATTCAGTTTCATGAATAAGTAAACAACATAACTATCTATAACTGCTCATTTGGGGCTGTGCATCAACTTTCTGTAGAAAATAAAATAGCCTACCTCAAGACACCAGAGAACAATGGTTTCGAAATCAATGAAACCGATGAAGGGTTCCGAAAACCCTCCTGAAGCAGAATCCTTAATGGGTGCACCACAGACATTCTTCTCATACAACAAATTTATGGCATCTCTTACACTATCCTCAGTTTTCAACATGGGGTGTTCAAATCAGACACGATACATCACACGCAACATAATGAAAATAAAGGAAATAGGCAACGGAGCATTGCTATAATACCAGGTGAGTTTTTGATGCCTGGGATATCAATGACGGGGATTCGATTAAGAAAGATTTGGAGAGTGGTGCCCGAATCAGTTGGTTGGGTGCTCTGTTTGCTTTCCACCAATCCAGATTGTGGGCTTTCTGCAACATCCTGTATCTGCTTCAAATTCATCTTCCTCCTTCCTCTAAACCAACTCTTTCACCTCTATGATCTCCTTCCGTTCAAAGC
Organism: Argentina anserina; assembly: GCF_933775445.1. NCBI lineage: Eukaryota > Viridiplantae > Streptophyta > Magnoliopsida > Rosales > Rosaceae > Argentina > Argentina anserina. The sequence continues at coordinate 6,638,364 of NC_065873.1, read as the reverse complement.
TTTCCACCCCTTTGTCCCTTAGGTGTCATGGGCTTGACAGATGTCGAAAGCACAGACCTCCTCATGTTAGTTTACGGTGTTGGGCTTTCTTAAAAAAAAACAACATTTTCCCCTGTTTTTTCCTTTAATTTTAGTTTGTGTAGAACACAAATGACAAGGTTACTTTACTAAAGAATGAAGATGGATTAAAACTAAGAGAGATACTTCTGGTGTATGAATTTTCTCGTGTAATTAGATATTGATTGAATGTAATTCTGATGGTCATGGTCAAAACTCAATCATTAAAAAACCGAAAAATGATTATTTGAGCCACTAAATTTGTGATTCATGAATAATAGTGATTGCCATCCTTCTATAAGTTCGTATCTTATTCCTTTATAAAGCTAAAAATTGGGGCTATAGAGACATATATAATAGGGACAATATACATTTGTCCATATTAAGTAACAAATAGAGAAATAATAACAAGTGTCTGAGTCTAGGGACATAAAAGTGTCCCCATTGATGGTAAATAGTAACAATATGAAAAAACTAGCACATTTTACAGTGTAATGGGGGAATAGTATACGAAATATATTACAGTTTCTACGCACACTCTCATCACTCGAGTAGAATGGGCATCGTCTTCTCTCCCGACATAGCAATCTAGATTGCGGCCCTGGTATGAAATTCTTTCCCTAAATCACGAATTCATCTTTTTTATTTACTGTCAATCCCCTCAACCTGAGAAACAAAAACAATAAGCCGATTGAGAAAAGTTCCGATTTTTTGAAACCTAGTTCTAAATTTGGGGCTAAAGCACACCAGCTCTTCATCTCATTACATATTTGGGATTTCGTTTTACTCCAAGATCGTGTAGCTCAACATCTTCAATTCCTCCGGCCTCCTTCTCGGCGAGACCATCTGGAAACACCCTGGCGGCCATTTAATCTGCATGTCCTAGACCGACGACCAAACCCTAGCTTGCCTCCACGCCGAGATCATCGAGCTGAGCATCTCCATGGGAAAAGAGTGCTTCGAGCACAGCGTCGTCGACTGCGTCTTGTGCGGCAACGATGTCGTTTGCATCACTGACCCTAACTAGTTCTTCTGCATTTTCGATTTCCAGAACCCGAACCCGGCCAGTCCAACTCGCCGACCCGTCGTACTGTATGACCATGGAATTGAGCCATAGTGGAGGAAGACGACATCCATCACTTAGGTTAAATTCAACTCAGATCTTCAATTTTTAGTCATATTAACACCTAATTTAGGTTTAATCTGACATTGATCAGATGGGGAAGTTAGGGTCTGTGTTGTTTTTAATTGTCGCTTCTATTCTTTTGATTTTTCATTCTTTCTATTTAGGGATTTTGCAATTTGGTGGGTTTGTTCGTTCTTTCAGTTTTGCTTATTTTGGGTTTTGTTGCTGCAAGATTTAGGTAATATATAAGATGGATTTGTTGTTGCCTACATATTTATATGTTAAGCTTGAGTATATATCGATTTCCATAATATGGTAAATTGATTCCTATAATTTATTCAGAACACATATATTGGATTTTGTATACATGCACTTTAAGTGAGCATAGCTTTTTGTATATTCTTTTTTATTAACCAATCCTTTTTGTGCTTCCACATAAGGATTGTTGGCCTTCATTAATCTTAAACTATCAGGTAATGGCTTCATTGCTACGTTTTATGTATAGAGTTAATTAAGTGTTATCATTCATTTAAATATCTGACTAGAGAGCTTTCATATGTTTGTTATTATTTATTGAACATTTATTGGTAGCTAGCTTAATGATGTGTGAAATTCATAATTATTGTTCCTAGAATAGAAACTGCAAATCCAACATTGTCCCTTGATGTAGTCTGAACTACAGGTATCGTGTGGTGAGATCATCAAGTTGACAAATGAAGCAGCAAAGAAGGATGAGAAATTGGACAGCTTGCAAACTAAAGTTAACAACATCAAGACTCGTGTTGACAATCCTCTGCAAGCAATATTGACTGGTGGACCTGATAGCATTAAGAAGTTAATAGCAGCACTCATTGAAGTTGCAGAGAAGCACTCCTCTCTTATCAATCTCAGAAATGCAATCAACTCCAATGGAAGGGTATGTGCATTTACTTGGACAGAAGGCTTTAGGAGTTTGTTTTGGGGAATATTGCTAGAATGTATATTTCATCTCATTATTTTAGACTCTATTAGTATCTATTAGGGTCCTTTTGGAGATGAATTATGTATATTTTGGGTAATGACTTCTGCTACATTAGATATAGCAATATTAACTTAGATTATGACTAGGAAGTACTCAAATCAATCCATTATTGTGGTCTGGAAATGACCATTTTTGTATACTGCTCAATGAATGATGAAATGTGTAGTAATCTAATGTAGTAAATCTAATATTCAAATTGTTATAAATTTGATGGTTTGGATTGATTGTTTAAAGGATTGGATGTATGGAAACTACTATGTTTTGAATGCACCATATATGTGCTCAGGTTGGATTTGTAATGTAGGCACAGTTTTTGTAAACGTCCCCATTTAATTTTCATAGGTATTTGTATATGTATGTTTGTATAAATGAATAGTATAGTATCTTTTCAATGCACATATATAAGAATCTTTGAATAAGTGGGGTCTACAAAAAGATTTGGCTGACACATAAATTAAATGTTCAAGTTAGCAATAGGAACACTAACAAAAGTCACAAATGTGCTAAATGTGCATATAGCTAAATAGAGACTTATATATGTTCCTATAGATATCAAAGAAGATATTTGTTATGTTCCCTCAGCCCTTATTTTTTGTAGTGTTAGTTCTATATGGTACGACAAAAGCTAAACAACAACAAAAATTCACAAATGTGCTAAATGTCCATATAGCTAAATAGAGACTTATATATGTTCCTATAGATATCAAAGAAGACATTTGTTATGTTCCCTCAGCCCTTATTTTTTGTAGTGTTAGTTCTATATGGTACGACAAAAGCTAAACAACAACAAAAATTCACAATTTGCTACCTTCCATCATCATCTAACTCGCTCAAACGTTGGCAATGCAGATTCTACAACAGAAAGAATATGGGTGTCATGACCCGAAATATCGAATAATAAAAGTTCGAATTCAAAGCCATAATAACTCTAAAACAATCTCAAATATAATGAAATCATCGTACGGCAACAGTGTATCGAAATTGAGTTCACAGTACGACTCAGTTGACTTGAATAATACATTATCAGTTTATACATTCAAGTATTAAAACAATTGGAAATGTAATATTCACTCAATCCTCACCGCAAACGAAGAATGAAACCCTCAGTAATCCTCTGAGTATGCTCTCTGGTTACCTAATATTATTTTCAAATATGTGTACTCATGAGGCACGAGGCAGCCCATCTGGTTATCAAATATCATTTTAAAACATGTGTACTCATGGTTACCACTCGTGTAGTACAACGACAGAAATACTAGAGCTCTAACTGATCGTAACCAACACCAGGCCAAGACTTGGTTCTGATTTAATGTCAACACCGTCTGAAGACCAGAAAATGTTTTAACAAGACTTAACGTTAAAATCACGTACAATATAACAATTCATGCATGTTTATGTACTACAACCAAGCGACTCTGGCACAACAATATATATAAAGTCACTCCAATAATCCATTATACCTGAAGGTACATTATCTCCCTTCTGGTCTCATCCGCCATGATTAATCGCAAACAATAAAATTTCATAATGTAAATAAAAACTATAACATTATATAATATAGCAACTCATGTCTATGTATTGTATTTACCATTTTTGTACACTTACACAACCCACTATATTATATTGATGTCACAGTTCACTCATTGAAAGAAATCATAAATATAAATCACTGTCAAAAGTAAACTTGTCATACTGAGATTTACTCACCTTATTTCCAGCGCGCAACTTCTACGACACCAAAAACGATTCTCTCACTCGTTTCGTCGGTCATCTAGTAGCATAACAAGTTTAACAACATACCTAAATGAACTACCCGCAAAACAACAGGTGATTATTAATTACAGTAAAAACACTGTTTGCGAAAACACTTTTCACGCGCCGCCACAAACGACCGCGCGTGGGGCTCACACACCGCCCAAGAAACCGCGCGTGACCTCACTTACAGCCCCCAAAACCCAGCAATTTCCTTCCTACACCTATTACCTAGTCCCTACCGCCCTCACCTGCTCCCACGCGCCATCGTAGATGGCGGAACACGCACCTCCACCACCTCTGCCCAAACTTCCACAATTCACAAAACTTCCAACATCAAAGATATAGATCATGAGGAGTAGATCGTATAGATACCTATAGTTCGCTCCATTCGGCCGGAGACCGCCGAAATCGCCGCCGCAAGGAACTTGATCGGGGGTTGAAGATCGGAGGTGACTCGGCTCGATTCGTTCTTCACCGCCAGTAGATTCATGCCTAGGAGGAGGAGGCAAGATTCGTCGTCGCAGCCTTGAGCCCCAGCGTCGCTGGAGACATCGAGCTCGCCGATGCCGAAGCAGTGCTCCCTTGGTGGCGGCTGAGGCGCGGTGCATGGCGGCCGAAGGAGAGAGATCATCGGAGGGAGAGAAATCGGAGGAGAGGGAACTCGGGTCGGGGTCGTGCCGGCTCGGGTTTCTATTTTTTGTTTTCTAATTTTAGTTTCCAAAAATTTCATTTTATAGCCTTCTAAAATCGGAAACCAAACTTCTGTTCCTAACAACTTTCACATATGACATCTGATTATGGTGTGCCGTGTGTTTACGAACAAGTATCGACCAACTCTACAACTTCCATGAAGAAAGATTTCAGAGAGATGAGCGACGGAATAAAAGTCAACTCTTGAACCACTGAAAACGTAATGTTTTTCAACCTTAAATTTTCGAAATTAGTTTTATTTCGCAAAGACATAGAAGAGAATGCGTAAATGAGATTTTACTCAAATTACCAAGCTTAATAATTTACAAGAAATTATATAAATTTAAACTCGAAAATTCGAGGTATTACATTCTACCCCCTTAAAGGAATTTCGTCTTGAAATTCAAGTACTCTACTCAACAAACAACTGCGGATATCTTGTCCTCATATCTGACTCTAGCTCTTAAGAGGCATCACCCTCATCATGGTGACTCCACAAAACCTTAACCAGCTCCACCTCTTTCCAACGAGGCTTCTTTGTCGACTTATCCAAGATACGAACCGGCTAAACAATAAATGTGGCATTCTTCTTCACCTTAATTGAGTTGTGATCAATCACATGTGACTCATCTAGTCCATAATTCCTCAACATGGAAATATGAAAGACGTTGTGAACACCAGATATGCTTGTGGGTAAAGCTAGCCAATAGGCTAAATCTCCTACCTTCTCAAGAATCTCGAAAGGCCCAACATATCTCGGAGCTAACTTTCCCTTCTTGTCAAATCTCACCACACCCTTCATAGGGGAGACCTTTAGGAACACATGATCACCAATCTCAAACTCGACATGTCTCCTCTTTAAGTCTGCATAGCTCTTCTGTCTACTCTGGGCTGTTCGGATCCTATCTCGAATAATCGAGATCTTCTCCAAAGTTTCCTGGACAACCTCAGGACCCATTAGTCCTTCATCACCCACTTCGGCCCAACAAATAAGTGATCTACACGGTCTACCGTAAAGAACCTCATAAGGTGCAATGCCGATGCTAGGATGGTAACTATTGTTGTAAGCAAACTCAATCAACCTCAGGTGATCCTCCCAACTTCCCTTAAAATCAAGAACACAAGCTCTTAACATATCCTCCATCACTCGATTCACCCTTTCTGTCTGCCCATCAGTTTGTGGATGAAATGTTGTGCTCATATCCAAGGTAGTACCCAAAGCCTTCTGTAAACTACCCCAGAACTTCGAAATGAAACGTGCATCTCGATCAAAAATAATAGAAACAGGAGCACTATGAAGTCTCACTATCTCATCCACATATAACTTCCCTAACACATCCACTGAGTACTTCATCGATACCGGAAGAGAGTGTGCTGACTTCGTCAATCGATCAACAATAAGTCACATTGCATCGTGACGCTTCCTGGACTTAGGCAATCCTGTCACAAAGTCCATAGAAATTTGCTCCCACTTCCAAAGAGGAATAAGCAATGGCTCAACATGCCAGCGGGTCGCTGATGCTCTGTCATCACGTGCTGACAAGCAAGGCACTTTGATATGAACTCAGCCACGTGTTTCTTCATCCAATTCCACCATAATTGCGTACGAATGGCTTTATACATCTTGGTGCTCCCTGGGTGCACTGTATAACGTGATCGGTGTGCTGCACGAAGGACCTCTTTCTTGAGATCTGTACAATTTGGAACACACAATCTTGTCCCAAACCTCAAACCCCCATCAAATCCAATTCTCCACCCAAATGGACATTCATCAAGCGAATCTACCACGAGATCTGCCAACTTAGCTCGTGAGAATCTATCTTGTGCCTGACCTTAAATGATCCTTGAAAGTAGTGTAGGATGCATTGAGACACTACCAAGAAAGACCGTTGGTTCTCCTCCGGATTGCACAAGATCAAACTCAGATGTGGTCTTAAGCATAAGTCATTCTTGAACCATGAGGGAAGCTATCATACTCCTAGGACTCCTACTCAAGGCATCGGCAACCACATTTGCCTTTCTAGGATGATACTTCAAAGTGAAGTCATAATCTTTAAGGAGTTTCATCAATCTCCTCTGCCTCATGTTCATCTCCTTCTATGAGAACAGATACTTCCAACCCTTATGATCAAAAATTAGTTGAAATTTCTCACCATACAACTAATGCCTCCAAATCTTTAAGGCAAAAACAACTACATCGAACTCTAGATCGTGAGTGGGGTAGTTCTTCTCATGAACCTTTAACTGTCTAGAGCCATAAGCAACCACACCTTTATGCTGCCAACACACACCCTAAGCCTTGATGTGAAGCATCGCTATAAATGACATATCCACCCCCACTAATGAGAATTGTCAACACTAGAGCCGTAGTGAATCTAGTCTTTAGTTTGTTGAAGGCATCCTCACATGTTTTTGTCCACGCAAACTGAACATCCTTCTTGGTCAATCTGGTCAACGGTGAAGCAATACTAGAAAACCCTTCAATGAATCTCCGGTAGTAACCTGCCAACCCAAGGAAACTACGAATCTCTGTAGGAGTCTTTGGACGACTCCAACTCTTCACTGCCTCCACCTTTAATGGGTCCACTAACACATCATCCTTCGAGACCACATGACCAAGGAACTTAACTTTTTCCTTCCAAAACTAACACTTCTCGAGCTTGGCATAAAACATTGCTTCCTTTAGAGTTTGCAACACAATTTTCAAGTGTACCACATGCTCCTCTTAGGACTTAGAGTATATCAGGATGTCATCAATGAACACTACTACAAACGCATCCAAGTATTGGCTAAAGATTTGGTTCATCGCACTCATAAAAATGGCAGGTGAATTTGTCATACCAAAGGGCATGACAACAAACTCATAGTGTCCATAGTTGGTCCTGAAGCCGTCTTAGAGATATCCTCCTCCTTCACCCTGAGTTGATGGTAACCGGATCTCAGATCAATCTTAGAGAATACCGTAGCTCCTTTAAGCTGATCGAACAAGTCATCAATCCTAGGCAAATGATACCTATTCTTGATGGTCACCTTGTTCAATTCCCTATAGTCCACGCACAACCGCATTGAACCGTCCTTTTTTTTCACAAATAACACCGGTGCACCCCAAGGTGAGACACTAGGTCTAATGAATCCTTGGTTCAATAACCCATCTATATGCACCTTCAACTCCTTAAGTTCATTCTGCCCCATCCTATAAGGTGCCTTCAACACAGGTGTTGTACTGAGTACCACATCAATGCAGAAATCAACAACTCTCCAAGGAGGTAAACCCGGAATCTCCTAAAACACCTCACTATACTCGGACACCACAATAATGTCTACGATAATTACTTCCTTATCCACAGACTCCACATGTGCCAAGACTCTTGTTATCATGACATTATCTGACTTGAGGTAACGATAACGAAAAACGGGCTCCCCGGGACTATGGAAAAACACTACCATGTCAAACAATCAATCAAAACATGTTGTGGCCTCAACCAATCAATTCATAAGATCACATCATAAGTATGGTTCGGAATCACTATCAAGGAAGCAGAGAATTCTCTACCACTGATCACAACAGGACAAGCCTTGCAGATTGTTTCAAGCTCAAGAGACACTCTAAGAGGTGAAGTGACACATAAAGAGCTTCCAAGAGATATAGGGATCAAACCTAACACCTCCACTACCAAACTAGCAATAAAAGAGTTTGATGCTCCCGTATCAAACAATACTCTAGCAAGGTAGTCAAAATTAGATATGGTACCTTCCACTTATCTGTCCCGCTGACCCACCACAAACACTCTAACTTGGCCCGCAGGTAATTGCCTTTGTTGATGTTCTTGTCTACCCTGCTGAGGTTGGGGCAGTCTCTAGTTATATGTCCCGCCTGCCCACACCTGAAACATCCCACCTTCCTCGGCTTTGAGCAAGTTGAGGCATAGTGACTCATTTCGCCGCAAACGAAAACACTTCACTGACGACAAATGTCTGACAGGTGCAACCTTAACATAAAGAGTCTCGTGATAGGTTCTCAGCTTCTTCTAAGATCCACCTTTCGGTCCCGCAGACTCACCACCTGAAGTGATTGCCTTCCATTTTCCTCGAGCATCTCTAGCCTCCACATCGTTTCCTCGAGTCTTATTCACCTGTTTCAAATTCAGGGCACTCTCATACATCTGCTCCTTTGTAGTCAGACAAAGTGATGCTATGATGGTCTTGTATTCTTGCCTAAGTCTCCGTAGGAAGTTCTCAATTAAGGAGGCCACATCCATCGGCCTAACAAACCGATACAACTGTGCAAAACGGGCCTCATACTCCCTGACGGTAATATCTACATGTACCAGAGCAAGGAACTCAATCTCAAGTTCCTCCTTCACCGTAGATGGAAAGTACTTCTTTCGAAAGAGTTCCACAAAACCCTCTCAACTCAGAGCAGACACATCCACAATCCGTTTTGTACTCTTCCACCAATCCATAGCATCATCCTTTAAGAAGAATGTGGCTATCATCCTTTCCTCAATCTCCGAGCACATCACCATCTCAAAAGTAGGACTCTATACTCTCAATCCAATGATCCGCCACCATATGATCCAAACCCCCATGAAATGATGGCGTTGACAGACTACTGATGTCCCTGATCAGCTTAAGCAAACGAACCTCGTCTCTAACGACGACGTCTGGGTCAACCTGCTCGACAGATGGTGCCTCTTCCTCATAAAGGTTCTCCACGTTGTGGACTCGGCCTCCACCCCTAGCTCGACCTCGGCCTCTCGCACATCCCTTCTCTAAATTCATCACTTTGAAACATTTAAACATTTAGTCAATACATGTATAATCTTGAACCCAAATAAAATAGATCCAACATATATTAACCAAGATATTTAGAGGGGAGAAGAATCATTGAAGTATCATCACAACACTTCTATTTAGAGGACCAAACCTTAAGGTGAGGCTCCTAACACTTATGCATACCCAGTGACATATCAATACCGAAGAACATTTTATGGGGATCCGCTGCAATCGGGCCATCGCTCATGGTTGATATTGATATATCAGCAAATACGCAACCTTGTTCTGATACCAACTGTCACGACCCCGAAATTTCGAATGATAAAAGTTCGAATTCGAAGCCATGATAACTCTAAAAAAAATCTCAACTATAATGAAATCATCTTACAACAACAGTGTATCAAAACTGAGTTCACAGTACGACTCAGTTGACTTGAATAATACATTACTAGTTTATACACTCAGGTATTAAAATAATTGGAAATGTAATATTCACTCAATCCTCCGAGCACATTCTCCGACCCTGCTAATCCTCACCTGTAGAACTATCCCCTACACCATCGATTTGGTGCACCGGGATTGTAAACACAAACCAGGTATGTTTTTCAACCCGTATGAGTAAACCAACATTATAACATACATCACATACAAATGCAATGGAACATATAGCATTTTAAGACATGTGTACTCATGAGACACTAGGGAGCCCATCTGGTTACCCAATATTTATTTTAAAATGTGTGTACTTATGAGACACTGGGCAGCCCATCTGGTTACCCAATATCATTTCAAAACATATGTACTCATGACACCCAGGCAGCCCATATGGTTACCCCTCGTGCAATACAACGACAGACATACTAGAGCTCTAACTGATCGTAACCAACACCCGGCCAAGGCTTGGTTCCGATTTAATGCCAACACCGTCCGAAGACCAGAAAACGTTTTAACACGACTCAACGTTAAAACCACATACAATATAACAATTCACGCATGTTTATGTACTACAACCAAGCGACTTTTGCACAACAATATATATAAAGTCACTCCAATAATCCATTATACTTGAAGGTACATTATCTCCCTTCCGGTCTCATCTGCCACAATTAATCGCAAACAATAAAATTTTATAATTTAAATAAAAACCCTAACTTTATATAATATAGAAATTCATGTATATGTATTGTATTTACCATTTTTGTACACTTACACAACCCACTATATTATATCGATGTCACAGTTCACTCATTGAAAGAAATCATAAATATGAGTCACCGCCAAGGGTATACTTGTCATAGTGAGATATACTCATCTTATTTCCAGCGCGCAACTTCTACGACACCAAGAGTGATTCCCTCACTCGTTTCATCGGTCACCTAGTAGCATAACAACATGCTTAGATGAACTCCCACAAAATAACAGGTGATTATTAATTACAGTAAAAACACTGTTCATGAAAACATTGTTCACGCGCCGCCACAAACGGCCGCGGGCAACCGCGCGTGACCTCACTCGCAGCCCCCAAAACCCAGCAATTTCCTTCCTACACCGTTCTAGGCCTATTACCTAGTCTCTGCCGCCTTCACCTGCTCCCACGCGCTGCCTTAGACGGCGGCACGCGCACCACCACCTCCGCCCAAACTTCCACAATTCACAAAACTTCCAACATAAAAGATGTAGACATGATGTGTAGATCGTAACCATACCTATAGTTCACTCCAAGTCAGCCATAGACCGCTAGAATCACCGCCGCAAAGAACCGGATCAGGGGTTGAAGATCGGAGGTGGCCCGGCTTGATTCGGGCTTCACCGCCGGTGGATTCTTGCCTAGGAGGAGGAAGAAAGACTCGTCGTTGCAGCCTTGAGCCCAAGCGTCACCGGCAACGTCGAGCTCGCCGATGTCGCAGCTGTGCTCCCTCGGTGGCGGCTGAGGAACGGTGTAGGGTGGGTCGTCGCTACTACCAGTCGACGCGGCTCGGCCGTGTGATTCCAACGACACTGGCGGTGTCGAGCACGGCGGCCAGAGGAGAGAGATCGCTGGAGGGAGAGAAATCGGAGGAGGGGAACTCGGGTCGGGGTCGGGCCGGCTCGGGTTTCTATTTTTGGTTATCTGATTTTAGTTTTCAAAAATGTCATTTTATAGCCTTCCAAAATTGGAAACCAAACTTCTGTTGCTAACAACTTTCACATACAACATCTGATTAAGGTGTGCCGCGTGTCCACGAAGTCGTATCGACGATTTCTACAACTTCCGTGAATGAAGTTTTCAGATATGAGCGACGCTAGAAAAATCAACTCTCGAGCCAATAAAAACATAACGTTTTTCAACCTTAAAGACATCGACGAGAAGGCGTGATTTTACTCGAATTACCAAACTTAATAATTTATAAGAAATTATACGAATTTAAACTCGAAAATTCGGAGTATTACAGTGGGTTCCATAAATGAATCCTTTAGTAAGAGATGGTTTACTTAAAAGCTTTTGAAAAGATGGTAAATTAATTTGGCCATGAGTCTTAAAAGTTTTTTGCTAAAAACTTGAGCTTACATATATGCTGCATACACAACCTCAGCTCGCCATTTTGATACTTTTGCAATTGCGAAAGCCTTTTCAGGAGATCGATATGAAACACAATGTTAGCTAGAGACCAGGGATGTGGTTAACGACATTCATTATGGGGTTGTTTCAATCTCTCAAATTAGTCAAATATAATGCCATTCATAAACTAATTGCATTAGCAGTTTAGCACTAAAAAACTGTTTACATTAGAAAACAAAATAGATCAGAGATGGACTTTATCAATCTATGATCACCACCTCAATTCCATTGCTCTCTTTGACTTCAACTCCGGGCTGCTGCAAGTGTGCATCCGCTAATGAATCTGTTCCACCCGATTCCAGAGCATCAATACCAAATCTGATCGAGTCGAACTCATCCTCGTAGTACTCTAGTTTCTCAAAGTCGATGAATTTCATAAAATCTAAGGCATCACTCTTTCCTAGAGAATGACTGAACTCATCCTGATAGAAGTCTAGTTTCTCAAACTCGACGAGTTTCATAAAATCCAAGTCATCACTGATCCCTACAGTATGACTATCATGAGAATCATGAATATTATCACATGTCCTTTCTTGATCATTATCTGCATGCTGCATTTGATCATGAATGCTGCTATCCATAAAAGAAGAATCCATTGTAGTTGGACTAGGTTGAACATCATTGTTGCCCTTAAGACTGCTGTCTTTAACTTCCTTAGTGGATTGAACTGTCTGTACTGTTGTTAAGGACTGCTGCAGTACTGAACTGGCTTCCTCATCATCATCATCATCATCTTCTTCATCATCAAGATTGATCACTATGCACACTCCGTCGTGGTCGTCCTCATCATCAAGATTGATGATACTGTTGTCAATGAGCTTTGTTGGGTTTTTAGGAATGTGTGGCTGAACAAGATCAGGAGCGCTAGCGTTCACAACAAAATCTTCAACAGATGAAGGCAATGGTGCCGCGCTGCTATCTTGATTAATACTGGTTTCATCCAAAGATGAGAAATCCATCAAGGTGTCAGCAAAATGTAGTTGGTTGTGATCTTGCGCGAATTGTATGTCACTGAACTCAGGATAGCTTGCAGCATGTGTGAGACTACTCGAATCTTGAACGAGTTCTTGTTGATCGAGACGAGTACTCTCCATATGCGTTACCTCAGACATGAAACAAAATTCATGCTCTACCCTTTGAACCTTGTTGTGGGGGAATTCTGGAGCATCCTGATCAACAATAAACTTTCTCTTGTAACCGACTGGAAGATCAAGGACAGGAACACAAGCCGCCATGGATAGATTCTTCTCTGGCACTGGTTTCTTGAACCGCTTAAATATGTCTTCAACTTGGTCTCTTGTAAAGAAAAGTGAAGATCAATCCGATGGAGTATTTGATGGAATCGATCTTAGAATCAAGATCGAGAAAGAGTGGAGAAAAATTACGGGAAAGTAAAGTGAACTGAGGAACAATCTTTTATCAAGAATGTAGAGGAGATGTGAGTTCCAGATAGAAAGAAATCTTTAGGGCTTTCAAAGATTTCCTGAAAACAAACACATGCAGCTCGTTCAGGAATTTCAAAGATACCTTATACTCGAGTCTCAAATCCTCAAGGGTTTCAAAGAACGGGAGAGAAACAAAGATAGCCTGGTTTGCAACCGATAGTCCGGTAGTACTTATTAATAACTATTGAAAACTTGCAGTCCAAGTTCTGTTCGGTTTCTATTTCTTCCCCGTCATCTTCATTATGACGCAATAAATTGGGAGTGGTTTAAATTTCGAATTCTTAAAACTTACTGGGTAAGCCTACAGCCTTCAGAGACACGCATATAGAGTTTAGGCTACTTTTTGGCATATATAACGAATATGATATCCCTTTCAAAAAAACAAAAAAAACGAATATGATATTTCTACTTCCCGAACTGGCTGCCATTGCATTGTTTATAATCAATAGTTCAATACTACTACTGAAAGCCTCTACAATAGGATGGAAACGACCACCGCGTCACAGCCCTCTTTAACTTATTTTTGTACATCTCGGGCAAAACTTATGTATAATGGAGTAATGAGCCATGAGCATATGCTTCACATTCTACCATAACTGAAGGATGTTTGCAGTTGAACAGGATGAACAAAAAGGTGATACTTGCCTATTTCGAAGACAAAGTCTGGTATAAGCTATCAGCCTCGCTGCCAATGCAAATTGTGTTCCAGGTTCTTTTGCCAAAATCACCTTTAACTCTGCTGTCATTGTACTTGAGAAAGTAAGAGCCATTTATATAACTTTTCCATCTTCTATTGTACCTTTCTCCACAACAATAACGATTCCTTCACGGATGTAGAACCCCTCTTCTGGCCTGTCTGCTTCTTGAACACCCTGCACAACCAAGATGAGTTGCAAGATTTAATACTTCATTGAAAACTTATTAATCAAAGAAAATTTAGAATGCATCCAAGTTAGACCATGGGTCACCATACTTACATCTTTGTTCATTATCACCACATCCTTTCCAATCTTTGCATTCTTGTCAATTATACACTTCCTTCAAGGATGAGCAATGAATATATAGAATCAGACAACCTGACATTCTAATTAAATATTGAAAAGTTAAGCACTGTTTTTCAAGTCGCAAGTGTACCTAATCTTTGTATTTCTTCCAATACCCATCGGAACCTTCCCTCGTGCAAGCAGAGCTGCAATCTCAGATTCAGTTTGGTAACTGTCTGCACCCATCATTATGGAATCCTGTAACAAATGTGGCTGCTCAGTAAAGCATGTCATCAGAGAAAAGTATACAAAAACATTCGGTCTTTAAGTATTCATTTGGAGAATGATGGTAATTCACCTTGAGTTCAACACCATGGTCTAACCGTGAGCGTTCACCCACTATTGAATTTTGAATGAGACATTCATGCAAGAAACATCCATGTGAAATTATTGCATCCACAACCTGCAAAATAAACACAAAGCATGAGAACCATGATGCTTGATGAAGTGCCAATACAACTAAGGACATTACCATACCCGGGACTTGTCAATCTTGGTTGGTGGTAAGAACCGAGGAGAAGTGAAGAAAGGTGTCTTTGGGTCATAAAACTGAAACTTCGGAAACTGCAATTTTGCAGATATTAATTACATGTCAAGGAAGCAAAAGGCACTAGTAATATGCTTACACAGATTATTAGTAAGATAATTCCTAAGTTTATAATCCTCTACAGGATTCATTTATCCTGTATGGGGTTTGGAATAGACTGGACGCCCCGGATATATAAATGAAAAGGCATGCTATTTTCATAATAAGCATGAGTAATATCAAATTTACAGTTTGTTTTTTCTTTTAAATGCAAATTTACAGTTTGTTGTCTACATGATTCTGTTTTGAATATAAAACTCAAGGAACCAATGAAACCTACCTCCTTAGTGAGGGCCAAGTTAGCATCATAAAATGACTTTATACTTCCAATATCCTCCCAGTAGTCTCTGAATATATATGCCTGCAGGAGCAAAGGTATGCATATAATTTTTCACATTGTGAACGTTTATTTAATTTTTTAATTCACTATCAACAGGCGAGTACTCAATAGTTAGGCCTAATTTGAATGGTCCAATAGTTAGGCTTCAGTTTCTACCCTTTCATCCCAAATGTCAAGCCCTAATGGTAAAAAAACCCCTCTGCCAGAAAAGGGAGAAACTGAGAATAAGTCAATTAAACTGTTCTACTTTTCTTACTTGGACGTCATGCTCCTCCACTGCTAAAGGAATAATTTCAGATCCAAAGTCGTTTGATTTTGGATATTTCCTTTTCAGAAGGTCTAGTAAAATTGCCGTCTTAAACACATATACTCCCATTGATGCAACATATGGGGATTGTCCAGCATCTTGTGGGGAAAATCCAAGAAGTGTTGTATCTGATTGCTGTATAACATCCACCAAAGGTAAAACTTGTAAGTAATATAAATGATCATATATTCATGTAATCTTACAAGCCTAAATGCACGAGTGATGCTTGAACACAGGAACATCCAACAAGATGAATATGAAAATAGATTTTCATTTGAATAACTTGATGATGCCAATTCATCTGTAACCAGAGATTGATTCCAAATCATCAGTCATTATGCTCTCTCAACAATGCACAATTATGTACTTCAAGTGCACGATAGGAATATATAATTATACAATATGTGTGTGTGTGTGTTCCGGAAGCTGGAGAACAGTATTAGGGCATAGTGCCTCACTAAAAATGAGAAATATAAATGGGGTTAGCATAAGATCGCTGGTTCTTGCTCACCATTGCTTTTAAATTAGCAGCCCTTGGTTTTTCAGCAAACTGGATGATATTACCTCTGCTGCCTATCTTCACCAAACCAAAATCAGATGCACGACTGGAAAATGTGGATTACGGTTTAGTACAATTTAAAAGATCTACTTAGGACGACAAGAAGGGGATTAGGTGAAATGTGAACTAGCAAAACCTCTACCTAATCTAATTCTTGGTATCAGATGTTAGCTAAGGAAAATATAAGTTGTACAAGGAAACTACTGCAAATGTTTATATTCCATTAACTTGAATCATTAAAAGTTAGGACACTCCCCTGTGATAGTGAACACCCAAACAAGAAAAACTTGGCACGAAATAAAAAGCAGGAGATACCAAGGAACATCCAATTTCTGTTGAATTCGAGGATATAGACTCTAGTTTATGAACAGATAATATTGTAATACATCCAAACACAATAACATTTTGGAAGTTGTGAAAAAATCGACACTCTTTATTGTCAACAAATTGAAGAAACAGAAAGTGATGAAGTTAGTGTTTTATGAAGGTTATCAGTAGACAAAACACACCTATTATCCACAACTGCACATGAAAGTGTGATATCGGCATTGCTATCAACGTGACTCTGTTACATAATAGAGAAAGAGTCAGCAAAGTTCAACAACAATCACAACAATAAGAACTAATATTTCTAGTTGAATCGTTACCTGCACAAAGTCCATGTAGTCCATTCGATAAAGATGATCACCAGACAAAATGAGTATGTTATCAACATTCCTATTCTTAGCATCCTACAGGAACCAATGCATTAAGAAAACAGATCCAGTGCAAATTAACAAAAGCAAATATAAATTCCTATAATTTATATCTCTTCCTCCACCATTTAATTTACACACCTCAAATACCCATAAAAATTGCCTAACAGCATCTGCTGTTCCTTGGAACCAATCCATTCCTGCTTCCCCTGGTGTTTGAGTGGCTGCTAAAACCTGCTTATGAAATTATATGTCAGTCGTGAAAAATCAAGGACTTGAACATGAAGACAAAATATGAAGCTTCCTTGTATCATTGACTAATTTGTTGTCTGTAAACACTTTGTAGTGGCATTTAGTAAAAGAAGAGAAAAAAAAAAAGAATCATAACTTTATCAATCAGAACTAAAGTAAATAGTTCTTCATTGTATCACTACAATCTCAAGACTGTCAACCAATATAAGCTCACAGACTATACATGTAGAATGTATTCATTACCTCCACAAATCCATCCCCGAAGTTGATGCCATTATTAAAATAGGTGCGAGCAAGGTGTCGATTGAGAGAAGCAGAATTAAACTGGGTTAGCACAAAAATTTTGTTTATGTTGCTGTTGATACAATTGCTCATCGGAATGTCTATAAGCCGGTAGCATCCACCAACTGGGACCTGCAATAGGGTATTTAACATCAATTCACAAACTAGGATAAAACTTACAAACTGGAACTAGTAAAAGCCTACTGTAATAACTATTTCTTACTGCGGGTATTGCTGCTCTCCTGGTTAGAGGAAACAGTTGAGTCCCTGCACCTCCTCCTAATATGATCGAAGCAACATTCTTTGGGTCTACTCTTGGTCTGTGGTAAGTTGGGATATTCAGGGTCTGATCCAACCCAAGATCAAACATTGAAGTATTCAGGAAACGGGGTCACAGTGGAATCAAACAAAACTTTAAATTTATGATTACAATACACAAATGGTAATGATCATGACATTTTAAGAACTCATGTGATTGATGCGGAGCAAATGGGAATTTCAAGAAGTATTAACTGGATCAAAGAAAAGGGGGATTAACTCACCATAGCCTCCTCAATTTCCTTGGATGTAAGAACAGAACGAACAGCACCAGGTCTCGCCTTGTTGTCACTCTTCTCAGTTGGACTCACGCAACACCTGTTACCGAAACTCTGTCTGATCCTCTGACCCAGAAAGCCATTAAAGCCATTACAAAGCCCAGCTTGAGTGGGCTGTCCGAAATGGGTGTTTGGTTTCAAGGACGCACACCATGAATCCATTTTTGTCTCAATTTGGATTGTAACTGATAAGTGATAAACTAATCACACACACATGTAAACTCAAATCCCCGTAAAGTGGGAACTGCAATTCAAAGTTACCCAGTGAAGTATGGATCACACAAAGATATAAATTAAGTGACACTTAATCACACACACACACTCAAAGTCGTCAACCGCAGGAAATGCGGTAAAGGGTCATCGGCAAACTGAGAGACATACAATGATTCAAGTACCCAGAAGCCGATCAAAGCAGAGCAGGAGAAAACACCAAGATACTAGTTTTGTGGGTGTTGCACCGAAATACTGGGGAGTGGGGGTAAAGAATAGAAATGGTTGAGTGAGTCTGTTAGATTGTTCAAAAGGGAAGTGCGGAAAGACGAGTGAAATGCGTGAGTGATCTTGAAAGAGAGAAAGTATTGAGCTTTATTGGCCTGTGAGCCCTTCACGAGAAAACCTGCAAAATCTAGTATTTATAGTTGAGATGTGAATACTGTGAAAGTGTCCATAATGTTGCTAATTGCTATTGTACTATATAGTTATTATTTAGACCAAAACAAATATTATATAGTTATTAATAAATCAAAGAAGAAGTGTTATGGACGGTTCACCATGCCCGAGTCCGAGCTTCTAGGCTCTACTCTTGCATCAGTGTCAGCCAAACACCACCCCAAATGGTTAAAATAGAGGCACGAATTTTTTTTTTTTAATCATGAAAGAAGATTAGATTAAATTGAGGGAAGGGTGAATTGAGAAGTATGTCAACTCCTTGTACATATCTATTCTAACAAGAAAGCGGATTCAAAGTGCACTGGTACTAATTGTGTGCAAGTGACTTACATAAAGTCATGTATGTTGTATGTTGATAGTTCTTCAACTCTGTTAGTATTATTTAACGTGTTGGTATTATTTAACGCATCAATGTTTGGGTTATTACAATCTTGCGGTTTCTAATATTGCGATTCATGAAAAGATTGTGAACAGTATTTTCCAATTTTATCACCCCCAAATATTAGTGTCTTATGAATAATTAGTGATTAGAGTGGCTGAAAATTCCTAAGATAACATATTGATAAGGGCAAATGCACCCCAATAGGCAAAATACAAAGGTAAAAAACAAGGTTTTGCCTCCGATTTTGACACTTTTGCCTCTATCTTGAAGTTTTTTTCATGCACATAAAAAAAACAAGGTCAATTTCTCTCAGATATCTAATAGTATTTGTGCAGTGTAATTAATCCAATGGTCTTTTATTCGATTAGATGTTTCATTGTTATTTTCATTAATTTGTTTGCACAATATGTATCATATACTTAACTGATTGATGATTTGATATGATTGTGTTACACACATATAATAATAAAAGTTAACAACCAAACACTGATATCACCGCTTGTTAGTTATATTAATAAAAAAAAACATTGGCATCAAACAATGATTGGAATGAAGGAAATCAATGTGGCAAACGAGAGCAATACCACTATAACACCACTTTGATCTTGAAGCATCAGAGGAGGGCCGGTCCTGAGCATAGAAACGCCTAGTGTAAAAATTAAAATGGGTCTTATATAGAAATAATTTTTAAAAAAAATATGTAATCGTCATCCAATCAACTCATATAGTGTCAGTGAACAACTCAAACATCATAAATAAAGTGAATAATTCTTGGTATTCAATCATTTATTATCAAAATCACAATAAAAATAAAACAAAAAACTATATGTACTTTCCATCAATTTAACTATGAACTGAGAATCTCCGACAAATTTCAAGAACTTCTTGAGAATCTATACCAAATTTCAAAAATTTAACTATTACTAATCATTACCAAGAGAGGTTAGGGAAAAAAAATTTGGGTGGGTCAAATAATCAGGAGGCACTTCTGCGGGATCACTTATATTTGTGTTGGTTAAAGATAGAAGTTATGGCTTAGGGATCACAAATAACAAATATAAATGTTGGTTAAACAAAAAAAGGGAAGGTTGGGTTTTGAACAAAACCACCATGCCAAGTTGCCAACTAAATTGAAGTACATTATATGAGGGGCTCTTTCCAATGAGAACTATCTTGTTAAGGACTAGTTGAAGATCTCGTTGATTCACTAAGTTTTCGATCTCATATTTAAATCTTTACATGAGTAAATTACCACTGCAAGATTTCATTAGAATTGACAATTGTTAAGATATTCATAAATGTGATTTAGTCATTATGAACTTGAACGGATCATGTTTAACACTTTTGGTTCGTTCATTAATTTGACATACTTTGATACCTTAACGATTACTAAATTAGCTGAAAATTTGTATATATAATATACTTATATATATCTAATATCTAAACAGTTGAGATGAAAAACTGTGAACGAAAAGTAAGTCTGATTAATAATTAATTAGAAAGTCCCCAACTGTGTACACCGACGACGCCGATTTCGCCAGTGTAGCAGCTGCTCCCTCACGGTGGTTTGCTGCTACCACAGATCGACGTGGCTCGACCGTGCGGTCCCAACGACACCGGCAGTGTCGTGCACGGTAGCCGGAGGAGGGAGATTGCCGGTGAAGGAATCGGCGACGGGAATGAGGGTCGGGGGATAGGATAGAGAAAATCGGGAGAATATCTGATTTTTTTTTTTGAAATATTCCAAAAAAAATCCTTTTATAGTCTTCTAAAATTGGAAACTAACTTCCGTTGATAATAACTTTCACATACGACATCCGATTAAGGTGTACCGCACGTCCACGAGCTCGTATCGATGAGCTCTACAACTTCCGTGAATGAAATTTTCGGAGATGAGTGACGAAATTAAAGGACTCTTGAGCCACATAATACGTAATGTTTTTGAACTTAAATTTCCAAATCAGTTTCGATTCGCAAGATATCGACGATAAGGCGTAAAAATGCGATTTTACTCAAATTACCAAGCTTAATAATCTACAAGAATTATACGAATTAAACCCGAAAATTCAGGGTATTACATTCTACCCCTCTTAAAGGAATTTCGTCCTGAAATTCAAGTACTCTATTCAACAAACAACTGCGGATATCTTGTCCTCATATCCGACTCTAGCTCCCAAGAGGCATCGCCCTCATCATGGTGACTCCACAAAACTTTAACTAGCTCCACGTCTTTCCTACGAAGTTTCTTTGTCGACCTATCCAAAATACAAACCGGCTCGATAACAAAGGTGGCATTCTCCCTCATCTCAATGGAGTTGTGATCAATCACATGTGACTCATCTGGGACATGTTTTCTCAACATGGAAATATGTAAGACGTTGTGAACACCTGACATGCTGGTAGGTAATGCTATCCGATAGGCCAAATCTCATACCTTCTCAAGAATATCGAAAGGCTAACATACCTCGGAGATAACTTTCCCTTCTTGCCAAATCTCACCACACCCTTCTTAGGAGAGACCTTTAAGAACACATGGTCACCAATCTCAAACTCGACATGTCTCCTCTTTGAGTCTGCATAGCTTTTCTGTCTACTATGCGCTGTTCGGATCCTATCTCGAATAATCGAGATCTTCTCTGAGGTTTCCTGAACTACCTCAGGACCCATTAGTGCTTCATCACCAACTTTACCCAACAGATAGATGATCTACATGGTCTACCGTAAAGAACCTCATAAGGTGCCATGTCGATGCTAGAATGATAACTATTGTTGTAGGCAAACTCAATCAACCTTAGGTGGTCCTCCCAACTTTCTTTAAAATCAAGAATACAAGCTCTCAACATATCCTCTATTACCTGATTTACCCTTTCTGTCTGCCCATCAATTTGTGGATGAAATGTTGTACTCTTATCCAAGGTACCCAAAGCCTTCTGTAAACTACCCCATAACTTTGAATCTCTTATCTTGGATCAGTTTCATTAAGCTTGTTGAGTCATCATCGATGCTTGCAGTGAAGGCGCTAGTTGTCTTCAATGCTTGCAGCAGCAATGCCGGGTCATCAAGATTCTGAGTTGTCCCCTGTGTTGCTAGCGTGGGCGTCAAAAGCTAAATTTTGGCAATGTCTTTACTCATGGGTGCCCATATCATTTTTCTAGGTGCCCAAAATAAGAATTTTTTTTTAGAAACTTACTGTCACATTACTAGTCACATTAACTTTTTTGCTGTGATAAATAGTGTGATAGCTAGTGTGGCTTGGGGTGTGATTTCACATTAATATCGATATTTGGATCGTATGAGTTGATTCAAGAAGTTCAATATCACATAATAGAAAATAAATGTACGTTATTTCCCGTCATTCTTCTTCTTCTTCTTCTTGTCATAACATAGTCGCATAAAACAGTGTGACATGTGGTGTGACAGCTAGTGTGATAGGTAGTGTAACAGCGGGTGTGACAGTCGGTGTGATAGCGAGTGTGATAGGTAATGTGACAGCAGGTGTGACCGTGAGTGATAGCAGGTGTGACACAGGGTGTGATAGGTAATGTGACAGTAGCTGTGATAATGGGTGTGACAGCGGGTGTGACAATTAGTGTGATAGAGGGTGTGACAGTTTGTGTGATAGGTTGTGTGACAGTTTGTGTGATAGGTTGTGTGACAGTTTGTGTGATAGGTTGTGTGACAACTAGTGTGATAGATAGTGTGACAGTGAGCGTGATAGAGTTTGTGTGATAGGTTGTGTGACAGTTTGTGTGATAGGTTGTGTGACAACTAGTTTGATAGATAGTGTGACAGTGAGCGTGATAGGTAGTGTGATAGCATATGTGACATGGGGTGTGACAATTAGTGTGATTAGTGTGACAGGTGGTGTGATAATTATTGTGACAGCGAGTGTGATAGGTAGTGTGACATCGGGTGTAACATGCCAAGAGCAAATATCTAAATATACAAAATGATGTCAAAATTCAAAGGATATTGGTTTGAGTATGCTCATAATAAATATAATAGCTAGAATTACAGAAACTTAAGCTCTTCTTTCGTCGGAATTGCTTGGAGTACCGTCATGGACGACGGCAACACCTTGCGAGGGTTGCTGCATCTTGTACGGTGGTCGGCTCGAAGTGGGTAGGGTATCAAATGAAAGAGGAGAATAGATCTTTTCAACGGAACCAACCACTCTCAAATACATCACCCGACGACAAAATTATGGCTGAAATTATAAGAATAAGGAAAAAGAATTTAAAAAAAAGTGAGAAAGGGCGAAACAGTCCGAAAAATATTTAAAAATATATACTTTTTTCTAATTTTTTTAAAACTTATTGACTATATTTTAATTTCTAATCAATTTAGATAAGTTTTTTTATAATTAAGAAAAAAGTGCGTTTTTTTCTTAATTAATGATTGGAGATGGTACTTTTTTTTTCTAATTTGTCTTAAAAAGAAACATAGATAAAAATTTGTAGCAATAACTTAACTTATTCAATGTACAATCTTGTAAGAACAAGAACCATAGTAAAGAATCCGGCCACTTGTCGACTCAATTTAAGTGATAGACTCATAGACCTATAATATACCATTGCCGTATAATAATAATAGATACATATCTTTTTGTTTTTTCTAGCTAGGTTAGGTTAATATATATCTTTATGCATGAACACGAACCAACTAATTAATTAACACCCTACCACCTAACGGCCGCTCAGAGTGATTTTCAGAACACTGATCAATTCGCAGCCTCTTCTCCGTCCACGTTCATATCAATATTATGAGTCCTACGGACACTTCTATTCCTATACAACGATCACAAACCTGCCACGTGAGAGAGGAAAAACGTAAAAAAACATTTCGGTTCGTTGAGCCTACCTTGTGTCCTTGATAATTTTATGGTACATGCTTGCGACCTTCCAAACAAAACTTGAGAGATGAAGATGGAAGAGACGTGTATCGATCGATCTGTAGTTTACGTGAATCATGTAGTGCATGTTTGTCTCGACCCATCCCCATAATTTGCAAAACAAGATGACTCATCTTTTCCAAAAGGGGGGAAGGTAATGATGTATAGGGACCTTTCACCATTGAGGGCTGGAATATATACGTGTTAGTGTTGAACACATGCCACATGCAAGTTTCGATTAGGATTCCAGATTTCTGTGTTATAATGCTCCAACAAGTTCATGAGGCCATGCCAAGAATCTAAATTTTCACACGGACGCCTTGCAAGTTTTGATCGACATATTGAGAATTAAGTGAGAACCAATGACAATGTCGATCACCGTGATCTAGCTACCAATGTTTGTTTTTAATATCATGTGGCATATACATATATATTAACGTGCAAAAGAATTCAGGAGGTTCAATCAGATAGCAATTTGATCGACGAGGTAATTGAACGTACTCTCAAATTCAGGATATTTGTTTTGCTTTTGCTTTCAATAATATGGTGCGATATAATTTAGAATTGACTCATTGTACCTTCGAACCTGTAATGGGAAGAGGAAAATATCAATGAAGTGTATATGAGTTCCGTGCAGTACTAAAATTACTTTTACAAATCAGTATGATAGTTTTTTCGACAAAAAGAAAATCAAATATGAATGTTATTACCTCTTGTGTGATATTTTGCGAGGACCTTAGGTATATGTACGGTTGGTTGTAGGGGTGGCACTTCCAAATTAAGAACTGATCCGAAAAAATCGAGCCAAAGCCGAAAAAGCTAACCTGAACAAAAAACCGGACTGGAAAAAAAATCGAGAAGTTTTGGGTTCAAACCTAACCGAACAAGCCGAATTAAACTGAACTTTAAACCTAATGACGTCGTTTCTACTGTATACAACTGGAAAAAACCCTCATAACCCTCGTTCAGTCCATCTCTCTTCCGTCGTTCCTCACCTCAGACCTCACCTCACATCACCTCATGTCGTTCAGTTAATCTCTCTTCGGCCCGGCTCGGCGTGATCTCCCTCCACATCGCTCTCTTCATTCAATCCTCAACCCCGCAGCGTCGTTTGCCATTTGCCAACTTGGTGCTCTCTTAGTCTCTCTCGCTCAGACTCTCTTCTATGTCTCGCTCAATCTTGGGTCTGTAACCCATTAATGTCCCTTCGTTGATATGTGTTAATATGATTTCAATTTCGATGTTTTGTATAGAATGGAATTAAGATGTCTTGATCTTGTATTTTCAGGAGCCAAATTGAAAGAAGCTTGTTTGAATGTCAAACTTTGAATGTAGCCAATTGGGTAATTCACCAGGTCGTTCTAGCTAGAAGGCCGAAAGGGAACAAATTAGAAGGGTATGTTTTTGACCTTTTAATGTATACATTTCTGACTTGTTTTGGATGAGATGTTCTGTTTAATTGTTTCATAGGTTGATTCGATATCAATTTTGCTCTATTAAATATCGATATCAATTTAAATATCCATTAAATGAGAGATGTGCTAGTTAGTTTGATTATACTAATTTTGTGATTTGTCTACTGATTATTTGGAGTGTGTTTGGTTTTATATTTATTGCTGATTTACGTTAGCTATAAAGTATCTGTAGGATTAATTAGGATAAAGTCGGTGGCTTTGTTATAGGTATGAATTGTTAGGTTTAATGTTTGCTTGTATTACTAGGACTAGTATACTAACATAGAATTGGATTTGTGTTACTTTGAGCAGCCAAATTGCTGAGATAATATTATCGAAGGTTTCATCTCTACTGTTACTTTGAGGTAGAATCCAGATTCTTAGCTAATAAGTTTCATGATTGTTGAGATAATATTATCGAAGGTTTCATCTCTACTGTTACTTTGAGGTAGAATCCAGATTCTTGGCTAATAAGTTTCATGGTTGTTGTGTTTATTTGTGTAGCACTTATATTACATGCGTTCTACCATTTTGCTGCCAATAATTCTTAATGTAGATTATAGTTGACAGTCTCAGATTTTTGCTTGTGATAGACTGGTTGTATACCCCAGTTTGATTTCTTTTATTAATCCAAGTTTGCTATCGTGGTAATGCCACTATAATTAAAATACTACTGTGATGAACATGCAGATATTCATTGTAGTTGTTTGTTCACTAAATTGGTTTTTGCTACTATGATAAAAATGCTATTCGTTGAGAAATTTAAATACTATTGACTTGAATAATAAGATTCTGAGCGTTGTAGCATAGTTTTTTGACACTAGTTTGAAGAGAAAAGCAGCATTTCATAATGAAGAAATTGAAAGTACTCCTAGTTGTGCTACCATTTTAACTTGAAATGTAATTTTACTTGGAATTTAGAAACCCATAATCCTTGTTTGTAATTATTATGCTTACAATTTTTTTTAACATAAATATATTTAAAAAAAACGAACCGAAACGATTTAGTTCAATTTTAATTTTAGCTACAAAAAAACCATGAACTGAATTGAATTGAACCAAAGTTCAAATTCAATTCAATTTTCAATTTTTGTGCAAAACGTAACCGAATGAATCGAGTGCCACCTTAATTGGTTGGGTAAGGCATATATAAACCAGTTCAAAAACAAGTAGATCGATATGATTCAAATCATTCAATCATGGAGTTTCATGCGATCACCTGCTCATGTTTTTGGACGCGCACGCACCTAACCCAACCTCATGGACGGTTCTTATTGCATGCATGCCTAATGCCACAGAAGCCCTACTCAGATTGGACCGCGTGGCCCTTATCGAGTTATCGGCCTGAATGTCTAGGGTTTTGTTGTTGGTGGAACCCACGGTTATTGGACCTCTATGTGTGTGTACGGTCTGTGGCGGAGGAGCTGTCAACTTCAGACCTGTATAATAGAGAAGAAAAGGAGAAGGTAGCACTGTGGGAAAGCTCATCCCGAAACTTGTGGGCCGAGGAATGATTTAGGATCCAACACATTTTGCAGGTTTAAGAAATGGTGTTTGTGAAAGGGAACGTTCTCTTGTGTTTTGTTCGGCAAAATTTGAGACTTTCAATCAACGATGATGATGAGTACGTACCTATGCAAATTGAACAACTCTTTTGATGATTTTTCCCGGCGCAAGTTTATCATAGATTTATGAGGTCATGATGGGTTTGTTGATCAGGGAATGTTAAATGAGAGATACCGAAGTTATTGCTTGAAAAATTATCGAGCATGCAGAAAAATTATTATATGTACATAGTACATAGTTTACGTAACGTGTCTTTTTAGTGTTATTAATCCATTTTTATGTATTTATTTCTGATTGGTTATGCATACAGTAAAATCTATAAAAATTAATAATTTTAGGACCAACGAAATTTATTAAATTAACGAGATATTAATATATCGATAAATTAATATAAATTAATTATCTATTAAGTTATCGATTAATTAATAAAATTTTAATTTATCAAGGTATAATAAATTTTTTGTTTCACTTTTTTGAAGATTAAAAAGTTTTACTTTGTCTATGCACTACATTGTTTAATTTATGATGTATATCTTAATAAACATACTGTTTTTTATATATATTACATTCTTTAAAATATTATATTATTTAATAGAAACAAATTTGTCACTCACCCTTACTGTGCCCACCGCATGCCCACCTCACAAATAAATTACAAGTGTCTTTTAGAATAATTATAGTTATAAATTTGTTTAGAAAAATGGTACTTGGTATTTTTTTGTGAAGTGGGCATTGGGTGGGCGACAAATTTACTTCCTTGTTTGATGATGATTATATTAAGAAAATTCTTTAATGAAATCATTATAAATTTATAATTGTTTATATAAATTATGGCACTATTAGTTTACATATTCGATGAGGTCTATATGAATTCTTAAATTTCTATGATCTTATAAATTTAGTGAATTATCAATTTAATTTAACATGTTAGCCCCGAGTCGGGACCGACAAAAATTATTATTTTAACTAAATTATTAATTAATCGAGTATTAATTTTAATATATCTTCATGCATGGTAGTTGCTTAGGGAGTGCGTCCTCATGTGGAATAATATATAATCTGAAATAACCGAATCAGTGACACCAGTCGCACATCAACTACTCGACATTTTCCGGCCCCCATCGATCGGAGGCCAAGGAGGGACACTAGGAGTCTGGTGCGAGCAATTTTTCTATAATCTATTGATGTTGTATATGGCATCTAGGGTTTCTATGCTGTTAACGTAGTGATTACCAGATGGGTGGCTGATCACACGGTTAGCTATTACTGAGTGTTAGTTTGACACAAGAAGTATAGTGGTTCATCACCCTCTCTTGGGGTAGGCTACGTCCACTTGAATCCACTAGTATAAGCAAATAGTCTTGAGTTATACAAGTAGTGATCCCCCTCTAAGTGGGATGAGGGGTCCCTTTTATAGGTGAGGGAACCCCTCTCATTTACATATTCTTCAATGTGGGACAAGTGCCCCTCTAGGCTTACTATGGAGTCATCTTGATGAGGTCGGAAAAGTGACTTCCCGGTGGTGTCTTGGTGAGTTCCGACTATCATTGGAAAGCTTGTATGACGAGGTACGCTATGAATATCATGGTTGAGCCACATAGTGACTTGTAGATCCGCCTAGAGAGTGATGCTTATGCTCGGTGGCATGCCATACTAGCTCTGTGCTAGTAGGGGTGCCAACATATGCCGACAGGTATTGCACTTTTACGAGGAATGCTAGCTAGAAGCCTAGAGCTTCGAACTACTTAACTATAATTTTGAGCAGAACATTGTTGATGCCTCTTTTTTCACAAGCCCAAAGCCAAGACCCGACATGCGAAGAACCGAATCTACAGTCCTAAAATCATGTCAAGCTTAATATCAATTCAAGCATAAATTAAAACACGTCATTCAATTCTCGTAGAACCAATCTACGCTTTGGGGTTTATATAAGGGTCGTGGTATGGAAGGTAACGGAGCTTGTGAGACCCATCGTCGAAATAAAGTACGTAAACAAATTTTGGGCTTGGAAACTAAAATTCATGCATTATGTGGCTTTAAATTCGACATTAGGCTAGTAGAGAAATGGATCTTAAGCCCAATGAAGCCCAAGCCCATTTCTGGCCCAAAACCCATCATATAACCCATGACACAAATCCATCCCAGCAGTTTCTTCCTCAAACATAAGGCACGTTCTCTCCTTTTGCTGCTGTGACTGGTGCTTAGCCATTTCCAACAACACTAGAAAACCAGGGAGTGCAAATCCTCTAGAGATTTCTTCGATTTCCTACCCTTACCATTTCTTAGAGCGTGATTTAGGGGATTTGGGGAAAAGCCATGCCTAAGCAGCACCAGCCTATTCATCTATCACCATTGTCCTATACTCTCTGACACGATGAAAAAGAATCCCAAGAACCAACAGTTCTTGAGGTTCCTCTTCCCTCCTCGGCTCTACCATAAAGAGAAAGTGAGTTGCAGTTTCAGGAAAAAGGAACTCATTCCAACTGAGGGGAGATTCATCCCAATTCATTCCATCGAACCTCAACCCAGAAAAAACCCAATAACTTCAAGCAAGAGAGCATGTCACATCTCTCATACTCAAACCATCACCCACCTTGTCTTAATCCTCCCCCAAATCATGCAATCTCATCTCTACTGAACTCACAAGCATCCAGCTCCCTTACCACGTCTTTTGTAAGTTCATCATTGTGAGCTCGATTTGCTGTTGTTACAGTCAAGTTCGTCACGGCGAGGTCAAGCAAATCTCTGTAAGTGAATCGCTGGTGTTATAAGTGAATCGCTGCTGTTATAAGTGAATCGCTGCTGTTATAAGTGAATCACTATTGTTATAAGTGAATCGATGCTGTTACAAGTGAATTGTTGTTGTTACTATCAAGTTAGATCAATCACAACAAAATCATTCTTAGATCTTTTCCTCGATCAATTTTGGGCCTAGTCACACCGCAAAAATACCTTCTTACAAACATATGGATTAATTATCACAAAAATAACAAAAAATTACATATAAGTTGTCAGTCGTATGTATGCAAACGAAGAATATGATGAGATGATCAATTATAATAAAGTTGATACGTATACCTTTTCCTTGGATGATTTGGATTTCAGCCGAGACGGATCGCGTCAGCCTAAATAGGTGTAATAAGCTGCACTAGCAGCCTCGTTAATTAGCTCTGACAGATAGAAACCAACCATGTTATATCATCTGTCAAATTCGAGATCCATTTATGATATATGCTGACAAAGAAACCAGAGCGCGAACGTACATGTACGTCGAGGGGAGCATGCAATGAGATAAACTGCATGCGAAATAGCCGATGGTCTGAACAAATATTCCCACAAGATATTCTTCAATTTCTTCTACAGCGACAGTGCACGTCTGATTAATAACCTTTGCTTTCGTGCAGTATGTCGTTCATGGCGATCAGCAGCTATTGATATGGAAACTACGAGCAGGCGTGATTTCGTTTAGTTATCCTCAACTTCCATGGATTCTCTTCACAGCTCTTCATTCATCTGTAAAGGACCATTACTTCTCAAATCTAACTGAGGATCAGAGAATTTTTTAAGACAAATCCCACTTACAATATGCAAAGTCTGGTCTGTGTTGGATCCATTCGATTAGGGGTGGTTGATGGTTGACAATGCCACTTCCATTGTTGATCGAGATCATACCACTTGTACTATTTCCAACTTCTTCTTGAATCCAATTTCTGGTGCAAGAGTCATGTTGCCATCACAATCAACCATCCCAAGCCGTTACAGCAATACCGTACCGCTCGCCAATTGTTTAACAAATTAGTAGCATCTTCAGTTCCGACGATGCCTACACTGCTTTGTTGCTGGTCATCATATGTTTGGTTCTCTGGCTTTTTGTAGACCAATGGACAAATCACGGACGCTCATCAAGGCCGAGGGGGAAGTCACCAGAGAGCTCAACAAGGTTCACGATATTGAAGTAAATGATGGAAAACTATATGCAATCACTAAGAAAGCGTATAGATTCTTTATCATGCATGTTTCACATACACTTAGATGACAATGGTGGCCCTCATACCTACACGGCCGAAGATTGGTTATGCTTCACCCTAGGCCACTTCTTTTTTTACTGTGCCTGCGGAAGAGCGCGCAGGGACTCGTGCACATATCTAAAAGTGAATTACTTATTCAACTACGCAGAGATATTCTACATCAAAAGAACAGTACGTACGTTTATGATTTTGGTTACGTACAGAAAGCTTTGTTACCAATTTGGTAGATAATGAGAACTTTTGACCTACGAATGATCGATGAAGTTCACGTACACCGAAGGAAATTGGTCCTCGATGGGTAGAAGTTACCGACCCTGGTGATCGGATTTTGTTTTTGAGAAACATAAGCTCTTTCTTCCTTCCATCTAATAGGGGTCTTAACTGTTAAATAATAAATATAGTCGCAATGGCAAGACGTACGACATTTTTTTGAAAGAAACTGCATCTATTTTGTTTCTTTCCATGACAATTTTTAGGTACATTTTCCTTGGAAAACAGGACGATTGCACGTTATACATTTCCTTATCCTAAGGTTAGATCAGTATCCTACTGGAGGCGTTATAATGGTTCACTAACTCAAAATGTTAAGTACGTAGCTCAATTAAAAGTTTGCAAATTAAGGAATTGTTATCATGCAACTTCGTCTAATTCGGTTAATTATGTTGTTTATTCTAATCTATGATAGACATAGTAGATATACTGTACCCATACCTCAACAAGACCGGCAAACTGTCCGAATTATGTTGTTTATGCAAATTCTACCCTGCCTCTCGTGGTATGAATTGGACCAAGAAGGCAAGACCGGCAAACTCGATTAGGAGTTCAGTTTAGGACTAGACACATACTCTTTAATTTCAGACTTGAAAATTTCAAGAAATCTTAGACCTGCCTTGACCCATCAAACTGTTAAAAGATGGCTGAGCGTATCCTTTTTGTTTTTTTTTTTTGGGGGGGGGGGGGGGGGGGAGGACGAGGGTAGCAAAGGAATGGAAATTTCAAGATGTAAAAAGCTAAAGACGATTAATATTTGAAGAGGAATCGAATTAATAATCCCCCATGAATTAATGGATTTAGTTATATCCCTTCTTGATAAGAATTCCTAAACCGACTTGGAGAAACTTCCGTCTATAAATCGGCATCTATGTAAGTTTGCAGCTGTGCTGTTGATTATTACTGCCGCCTTACACTGTTATATGATTATTGACGGGAATGATGACTAATGTTTCATCCTCTTTACCCTTCAAGAGAAGAAGGCTCACCGCCAAAGATAATATAGACGCTCACGTTTTTGAAGCTCCGGCGCCATATTCTTCAGACTATCAGGAGGTAGAGAACGATGAACTATATGAATTCACCCCTGAAGATTATTATCAGATCTTGAATAACAGGAAGATGATAGGAGCAGAAGAACAGGTAGCTTCCAGGTCAAGGATCATTTAGGCAGTGATTAGTGTTCGATGTCCTGATAGTGACAAGACATTGTTGGAGGCCACTTTTCATCCAACGGAAAAGATTCAGAGCTTGCTTGATCTTCTCAACAAAGTGGTCGATCGGCCGTTCCAGATCTATACTACTCCTCCTAAGAAGCTGATAAGAGACATGGCACATGATTTTTACTCTGCTGGGTTTGTTCCTGGTGCAATTGTTTATCTATCATACCAATAATCAACATAGCCACATCAAAAGGTGGTCTAAATTGTTATATAAGATTTGACGACCTTGTTCTTTGAGGAGATCTAGTTAGTACCTCAAAATTTACGATATATGGGTCTTTCTGATGCTTTAGATCATCAATGTGCAGATCTCCAATCCCATTTTGTGTTTTTTCTTCCTCAATCTTCAACTATATTATTACCTTTAACGGTGACTTCACCAAGTTTTAAACCATAAATTAATTCTGGACGCGTTCAGCAAATAGAACCGTAGCCAATAAAGGCCGGAAATGTAAAAAGTTGATAATCTTTTCAAGAGCAGCAGTTTTAGGGTGTTCCATTCAACTAAAAGGAGCATTAGTTTTCCAAATAACAATGAATTATTAATCAAATTATGTAGCTTTGTTTAAGCCCGAACCTTATCTCTTCTCAAGAAGCCTTTACCGGTGAAATAAAGAGAGGGAATTAGTGGCACCAACACTAACAACAGAAGAAGCTTGTACCTGAATCTAGCAATCAACTCAAGGATTCCAAAGAAAAGTGCAATTTCCATTTACATGCAGGAGCAGGACTAGGCACTAATAATTAGATTCTAAAGGCACTTAGGCACTCGTCTCTCTAGTCACTCACACAGATAATCGGATAATTCCAAATTATGTAAAGAAAATGGAGCCCAGAAATCAAAAGACGTATGAAGTTAAAGTGGCAGCCCATCGATAATTAAAATTTGTCTGCCTTCTATGCCTAGTGGTCACAAAATATGTATTAGTAGTGTTAGCTATCCCATAATCAAATGTTAATAAACTCACGAAAACCCTTCAAGGTGGTACTGTGTTGGAGACTCCAAGTCTTCTTCAATTCATTGGTTGTGAATGAAGTTGCATAGTGCCCCCTAGCTTGTATCATCGAATTAGAAAATGCCCTCCACCTAATTTGTTAAGAGCGACTAACAAACTGGGATTCTGTTAAACACAAAACCATAATCAGCATACTACATGCACCTGAACATGCACTACTATCATGACGTACTATCATCTTTACTCGAATCTACTTCAATCTAGCTAGGGCTTCCTTCATTGTGGTTGTAGGTTCCGAATTCTATATTGTGCAGGTTCAAACATGCTAATATCGAGTCGTAGACTCTAACGTACCGAAGTACCCAATCTCAAAGTATTACCTTTTGCTCGAGTCAAGATCAATAACTCCATCGTGTCACGACTAGGGTTCATATTTCATGTAACTTTGTCTCCATGATTGATGGAGAAGCGCTTCTTCAAGCTCACAATGCGCCACATAGCAATCTTGTACCACAAGTAAAAAGGGCAATCTGCCATTATTGGCGTGGGTCACTTGAGGCGCAGAGAGAGCAACTGAAACCAGATTAAAGCTAGGGGAAAGATGGTGCCAAACAAAAGAAGGAAGCCATTTGGAAATTGAAAATTAGAAAGCAAATGGAAGTAGGTCATACTTGGCAAACTCTTAGTGAGGAAGAAACTGAGCTTGGAATCAACATGAGAGTGATGTTACCAAATCAAAGCTTGCCGCCTGGCTCAACCTAGTGGGATTCTAAAGCGACAGGCAATAACTTCTAGATTCATCTAAACATTTTCTTCCTTCTTAACCATCTTTAGGTCTTTTACCAAAATCACAATCCAAGAAGATAGTTTTGTAATGACATTTATGGAGGTCGTAGCAGTTAAGTTATGTGCCTTCTTCTAAAAACTAGAAAAAAAACTGCAAACTAATGTTTTAAAAAACTCGTCTCAAGGTTCGTTTGAGGCTTAAAAAGTTTAAAGCTACTTACATAACGCCTCTATTTTTCAGTCTGGACACCGAGGCTCGCCTTTTACGCCTTATGTTACGTTTTTTACGCATTTTACTACGCCTTAGAAAATAATCTTTTTAAATATTTTTTTATATTTGTTTATATAATGTGTTTAATTTGATGAAAACTATCTAAAACGTTTGGATTATGAATTTCATTATATCTACATGCAATAAATTAGTAAGTTCTTATGTATATATGTTCTTTTTGTATGTGTATAATTATATATTTACACATTTAACTACTAATTTGTTTTATAACATAAGGCTTACGCCTTATGCGCCTCAAGTTCTAAGGCTCAAGGATCTCAAAAAAACGCATTAGGGTACGCATTCGCTTTTTAAAACATTGCTGCAAACACATATAAAATGTAATCGGATTTGCATCCGAATATCTTAAATTATGTCTAAGTAAATCACAATCGAACAAAATGAGAGTATTGCTTATGTTAAGAGACATCAATCGTATTATGTTTTAAGCTTAAGAGTTAATTTGTATCTTGTACACGCAAGATTTAGATGGTAGGAAGGTTAGCGGAGCTGTGTCATATCTTCCAATTTCAATCTCTGTATAGTTTCTTGTCATATGCTCAATTTTCTTCATGTCTTAAATCTATATTCTGGTCATAATCTTTTAGATATATGGAGATTTTCAACCAACAGTGTTCTAACTATTATCTATTCTAACTTTTAGTACTTAATATTTAGAAATTATTGCATTGGTACTTCAAATTCTATTTTAACCTAATTTTAATTCATTCTGTCAATTAACACCATTCACAGTTAACTATTATCTATTCTAACTTTATTTCCCACCATTTTCAAAAGCATTTTCGTCACTTTATTTTCCATTGATTTTAAGTTTTATTTCCCTCCAAATTTAACTTCTATTTCCCAACCGGAGGTACATTTCTTTCAATAATTTTTATTTCTCTAATATACAAAATTTAATGGAATAGCTCTTAAAGTTTTTAGTTTTTTTTTACCATTGTTTTGCAGCCTAATCCACAACCTCATACCTCCAAAAGATACAACGCACATGGTTCCGATTCTGGTGCAATATTCCATGCAATTATGGATCAGATAGCCTTACTGTAATGGTGCTTGGATAAAAGGCTCAAGTTGCAAATTTGAAATAAAGCATATGAATGGAATGGAATATAGTATAAAGTAAAAGGCTATTGTCTAAAATTTTCAGAAAGAAAAAAAAAAAGAAATTGTTCCATGTTTCATGGCCTATAAATACAAAGCCTGCACAAAGAGGTCCAATTCAGCATTCACATTCCATTCCATTCCAACACAACATAAAGAAATTGTTATTACTACTCTTACACTCCATTTCCATCTATACTAATTACTAAGACAGAGCTCATTCAATTGACTCTGTTTCCTCTATTTTCATGCTTCCTGTAATCAACTCCCCCACAAAATCTACTACTGTGATAGTAGTACTCCTGCTGCCTCTGTTGAGGGACATGGTCGGCGACGAAGCTTTGAGCAAAACCGTCTTCCCTTTCGAGTGAGAAACGAAGAATCAGACGTCCAAAACCCTTTCGGAAAGATTTTTCTTTGATCTCTTTCAGATCCCATATAACAAGATGGACTCAATCAATTTTTATGACATCAAAGCTGAGAAGGCCAATGCAGTACTGAGGTACCGCCAGCTTAGAAAGATTGGAAACCTATTTCGGTTACTAGAAGTGTTTGTGGTTCTGCTCCTGATTTCCAGGCTTTCTCTTCAACTCCCTAATGCTGTCATGAACTCTAGCTTCTACTTCCGAGACATATCAGGAATCATGTTCAGTCCTCGCTTTGTTTTCGTCATTGGAAACATTATAGTCATCATCCTCTTTGCCAAGTCCGGCGGGTTTTCAGCAAAGGATTCAAGCTCAGCTGGCTCAGGGGGTGATTTTTACGATGAGTTTGTTCAGAACAGTGAAAAAAATCAGAAGATTCGCGGAGATGGAATTGAGTACAAGGTCAATCAGAGCACATATGATGGTGCTATAGTTCCTGCACAGATTCATAGTGTTATGGAAGTGAAGAACTTCACAAGGAGTCAATCAGAGAACTTAGAACGCGAGGTAAGCCAGAAATCATGCCGCCAATTGAGGCGTTCCGGGACGGAGAAGTTAAAAAAACAAATCAAGTCTGGTGAGAAGAGATTGCCAGAACCTGTTTTTCCAGAAGATGGCATGAGCAATGAGGACTTTCGCTGCAAGGTTGAGGCTTTCATTGCAAGGCAGCAGAAGCTTCGACTACAAGAAGAATACTCTGTGATCTAAGATTAAGGATTTGAAAATCTCAGTTACTGCTTTCTTCTTCTCAGCGTTAGCTTTCTGGGTTTCTACATATATCTGTACATTACTGTATTAAAATTGCAATGTAAATTCTTGTAGTTTTGTTCATACTGGTGTGCAGTTGCTTTTTAGCAGAACTACAAAGTATGTAATAAACTTAAGATTTCTCTTAGTGTGGTAAAGTACCACCTCACACTTCTGGACGAAACCTGCATTGAGCATAACTACACGATTTTAATTCTCATCCTATCCCTTACAAAGAATAAAAATACAAAGACAAATATGTCTGAAATGACTAGCAAGTCTTAGTTTTAGAATAAAATTTCAAGCATATGCCTATACGCTTAAAGCGAATGAGTAATTCAAATCTATTATAATGCAACATTTAAAGTATAAATTTGCAGATAAGAGAATTTCCCAGAGATGTTCCCATTATGGCTGAATCAAATGGCTCAATAACAAAGAATGTATTCTACATTCTGTTCCTACAAGTTATTATGCATCAATACAACTCTCCTTCTCCTTTTTACTTTATTTTATCATGCGGTAAGAATAAATCAGCAGTATAAAATCTGAGGAGTTTCCAGTTGCATTGAAACAGATAGAACAAACTATAAAGCCTTCCAGCAGAGCAGTTTAAATTCGACTAGTCATTTGATGTAGTTGAGCATCTATTCCCTTGCCTCAAAGCACAGACCAGATGAAGAGTTACACTGGGGCATACAACTTTACAAGCACAACAAATTTTCACTGAATCTAGAGCACTAAACCTATTGCCTTTTTCATTAGCACTAATTCATGTAGTTAAATTTTTAAAAAAAAAATCTTATATTTTGTGGTAGTAAATCTTGGTGTAGCACTATAACCACTACCCTCTAACCCCATTGGGCTCCTATCTATATCTTAAGATAAGACTGTAGGAAAAGATTACTTAGTATATTATTTTGTAAGAAGAAAAGGAAAGCATTCGTTTTTCTTTTCACCACCTAAAAGTACGTGAGTGATTAATTAATTAAACATTGAAGGGCAGATAGGTTGAACCATACATAATTAGGGCTCGTCAATGGGCCGGACCGGCCCGGCCGATGAGTGACGGGTCCAGGTCGGACTGGGTTGGGTTTTAATAAATTTAAATAAGTAGCGGGTCGGGTCAGATCGGACTGGGTATTTTTATAAATACGAAGATCCAAACCCGTCCATCTAAAGCGGGCCTTACGGGCTTTTGCGGGCTTTTACGGGCCGGGTCTTGCGGGCTTGTATTAGGAAAAAATAATACTCTAATTTAAGGGTTTGAAACAATAAAAGAATTATTATAAAACATTCTAAAAAAAGTCACAAATAAATTCTAGTTTCGAAATATTGTCGATTGACACCAATAGATGTGATCGATATATATACATATATATAGGGACCCTGCAAAAATTTCATCCGTTTTGAACATAGTTTGACCGTCCGTACCTATCAATCTCAAACCCCCTATTATTTATTAATACTAAAAGTTTAGAGTTCCCTTCAATTCCCCGGAAAGAACGATCACTGCTTATTCTATACTAACGATGATGTTTTATGGGGTTTATTATAGACGTTTTAACAAACGCCTATTATTTTGGTGCCGTTGCCGGGGAATTGAGAAAATCTCAATTATTTGAAGTGTTAATTTTGTACTATATTGTATATTTGTAAAAATAAATTCCTGTGAATAGTACGGTGAACAGTAACAGTCAATAAAAAAATTATAAGTTTTTTTTACATCTTTAAAAAAAAGTAAATCTCTGTAATTTTGTTTCTTTTTTTTATAAAGTGTAAAAATACTTGTAAATTGTAAAACTAAAAATAAGAAGTAAAAAAAAAACTTTACCTTTGTAAAAATAAAGTTTGTGTACCGTAATTAGTAAATCGAAAAAATAAGAATAATAAATGTATGTGAACAGTAATATGTAACAGTAAAGTATGCACAGTAAAAAAATTAAAATATTTTGTTTTTATATTTTTGTGATAAATGTTTTAATTTTGTTGTAGTATGCATGTAGGATACTTGTTACACTTAGATAAATTTTTAAGGAAACTAAAATAGTTATTTATGTTTAGTTTATTGTAAGTTATAAAGTGAACGGAATATGTAAAGTCCATTTTGTTAATATTAGCCTTAACTCTCCATTTGTATCTTGGTAAGGTCACTTGGGGTTGAAAACGGCTTTTATTAACACTTTGCGAGTATTCTAACACACAAATTTATTCCGAGCTGAGTAAGGGCATGCTATTTTCATTACCCTGGTTCAAGGTTTACAAAATTGGATCTCAGAGGCCCATAGACTCACATACATCTCAGTGATGGAGTCGATTGGGAAAGTATCATTTCGAGGATGTGGCCCCTGTGGTGTCCAACAAATGAGTCATGCCTTGTTACTATCTCTGATTCTAGCTATCCAGCATTCTGAAACAAAGAAATGAGTTTGTGTCTAGACGACGTACTTAGACCGCACGTCCACCTCGCTTTATAATTTAGAAAATAACTTTGTATAATTAGATGTATATAGTTTCAAAAGAAAATGATATTGTAACTTTTAAGGTATATCGGATAAAACAAGACCCTTACCTGAGACTATTTCAGTCCATTGCACAGTTAGCTCCTCTGCTCCACGTACCTTAAATGTTAGGATTGTGTGTGAATAAAATCAATTAGACTTAGTAATATTTTACAATTGTAGATTTCGTACAAAAAAAAACAATCAATCCGTAACAAAAAAAAATAAAGAAAACGAAAGTGAAAAAAAATTGTATTTACTTATACTTGTATTTCATACTTTGTAAAGTTACTAATAATTGTTCTTTTTAGGCTTATGAATGTCCAAGATTAGTGGTTGCTCCGAAGAGTTTAGTGCACGCCTAAAAAGAATTCAGCCTCAAGCTCAGTTTGATAACGTTTTCATTGAGTCATATTCATTTCACGAAGAGAGAGACTTTGGGGTCATTTCGCCATTTCCAGGTTCATCAAGTTGCAGTAGGCTCAATCCATTGTTCTTTGATGATCCAGAGTTAGAATTGTTGGCAAGTCCGTGTCCTTTGGGCCAATTGAATTTCGATTTACCTGATCCAGTGCCCACAGTTCAAAGCCGAACAGAGGAAAACTCAGTTCTAAAACCAGAAATGGCATCGATGAGAGAGCAGAATGGCCACGTAGAAGGAGCAGTTGGGGGGACATCATCCTCTAACATAGCGTACCATGTTCCAGTGGAGGGCAAGACGAGTGATTTTGAGTTGAAGAGTGGATTCCTACATCATTTGCCTAAGATCCATGGACTCTCAGGAGATGACCCCAATCAACATCTCACTCTGTTCCAGTTCAACTGTGAGACTATGTGCCCTAGAGGAGCAGACATTCAGATTGTGAAGATGAGAGCGTTTCCTTACTCATTGGAGGATCGTGCTCAAAAGTGGTTGTTTAAGGTACTTGCTGGTAGGATTACTTCATGGACAACAATGGTCAATGAGTTTTTGTCGAACTATTTTCCCTCATCAAGGGTGACTCACATAAGGAAGCAGATAACTGGTATCAAGCAAGGGCCGGATGAGTCATTTTACAATTATTATGAGAGGTTCAAATCTCTTGTAGCATCATGCCCAGCCCATGGGATTAGAGAAGGTATGTTGCTTCAGTATTTCTATGAAGGATTGCTACAAATGGAAAGAGAGTTCCTTGATTAAGCTGTTGGTGGATCATTTTTGGACCAGAGCAATGTAGTAGCAAAGGATCTTTTGCAGAAGAGAGCTATGAACAACCAACAATTTGGAACATCTGCTAGTTCTACACGGCAGGTACATGAGACCAACTCGAGTTCAAGCTCTGCTCTAGAGGACAAGGTTGATAAGTTGTCCAAGATGATGAGTCATTTCATGAAGACTAGTGGAGCTCAAGTTTGTGGAATCTGTACGGATGGGCACCCTACTAATCAATGTCCTCAAGTTACTTCTAGTGGAGGGTATGAGGAAGTCAATGCCCTTGGTTATCAGGGAGGTTAGAGGTACAATCCATTTTCGAATACCTACAACCCTGGCCTACGTGATCATCCAAACTTTCGGTGGTCCAATAATGAGAATGTACTAAGGCCACATCAAAATGCTATGCAATTTGGGCCTCGTCCGGCTGGTTTGTTTAGACCACAAGCTCCACCACTCAATGTTCCACCTCCGAACGTGGCTAGTACTCCTAATTATGATGAGATGTTGAAATCTTTAGTTGCTGGACAAAGTCAATTGAATACCGTGACTCAAACTTTGGTGGTGGGTCAACAAGCGAATAGCAAGGACATTCCGGAGCTAAAAACACATATGGGCCAGGTAGTAGACTTCATGGGCCGTTTTTCTGAGCAAGGAAAGTTGCCAAGTGTTGTCATACCTAATCCAAAGAATGAGCAAGCCCAAGCTATCATGACAAGGAGTGGGCTCGAGCTAAAGGAGCGGCCTAGTATTGCTAGGAAGGCCCAAACAGCCCATGTTCTTGATGAGGGTGACGAGATGACTATGATGAATGTCTTGGAGAAAGATCCAGCTACCTCAAAAAAGGAGAGTGTGCCATTCCATGAAGCACACAAAGGTACAAATGCTAACTCAAATGAATTAATTAAAACTAATCATATTTTGTTTGTACCTTTCCCTTCTAGGTTTGCAAAGAGCAAGAAAGATAAATCTGATGAGAAGGTGTTAGAGGTCATTACGAAGGTGCAAGTTAACCTTCCATTGTTGGAGTGTATTAAGCAGATCTCTAAATATGTGAAATTTCTTAAGGAGCTTTGCACTTCAAGAAGACAAATTAGGGAAGAAAAGGTAGTGAAGATGAATGATACAGTTTCAGCTATCATACAAAGGAAGCTACCCCCTAAGATGAAGGATCCGGGAAGTTTCTCTGTCCCATGTAAAATTGGTAACACATTATTTGATAATGTTATGCTTGATCTAGGTGCTTCGATAAATGTCATGCCATATAATGTTTATCAATCACTAGGATTAGGACATTTGAAGAATGATAATGTGATTATCCAATTAGCAGATCGATCTACCAAGTACCCTAAAGAGTATGTTGAGGATGTCCTTGTGCAGGTCAGTCACTTGATTTTTCCTACAGATTTTCATGTGCTAGCAATGGAGGTAACACCCTTGGAGACAACTCCACTGATTTTGGGGAGACCGTTCATGAGAACTGCAAGGACATGCATTGATGTTGCAAATGGGAGTTTGACGATGGAATTTGATAGAGATGTTATCAGCTTCAACATTTTTGAGGCAATGAAGTACCCAGTTTTTGACCCTAACTCGTCCTTTTATGTGGATGATTCTATTGCACATGTTATGTCAGAGACGTTGGAAGCATATAAATTAGCTATGGAGCAAGGGGCCATATTTGACAAGCATGGGGACCGTGTCCCAAGAGAGGAGTGGGCTGACTTTGAACCCAAAATTTTCGAAATAGTGAATGAGCTTGAAGCTTAACCATACAAAAGGTATCCCTCTTTCTTGTCAATTCCTATTTCCACTAATAAATTGTTACCATCTGTGGTACAGGCCCCAAAGTTAGATTTGAAGGAGCTTCCAGATCATTTGAAGTATGTGTACCTTAGAAAGGATGATACTCTTCCAGTTATTGTGTCATCAACACTAAACAAGCAGCATGAAGCTAGATTGATTGATGTGCTTAAGAGGAACAAGACCGTTATTGGATGGACTTTGGCGGTTATCAAGGGGATCAGCCCTACAACTTGTGTTCATAGGATACTTTTGGAGGATGGCGCCAAAACTACACGTGATGTTCAGAGGAGATTGCACCCACCAATGATGAAAATCGTGAAATATGAGGTGATCAAGCTGCTTGATTGTGGAGTGATCTATCCTATCTCGGACAGTCGGTGGATTTCACCAGTGAAAATTGTGCCTAAGAAGAGTAGGGTGACTGTTGTGAAAAATGAGGCGAATGAGTTGGTACCCCAGAGGTTGGTGACCGGTCATAGGATGTGCATTGATTATAGGAAGTTGA
Organism: Argentina anserina; assembly: GCF_933775445.1. Lineage (NCBI taxonomy): Eukaryota > Viridiplantae > Streptophyta > Magnoliopsida > Rosales > Rosaceae > Argentina > Argentina anserina. The sequence continues at coordinate 6,595,441 of NC_065873.1, read as the reverse complement.
ATGCTACAACACACAAGGATCACATGCCTTTGCCGTTCATGGACCAGATGTTGGAGAGATTAGCTGGACACGAGTTATATTGTTTTCTAAATGGGTACAGTGGGTACAACCAGATATGCATTCATCCGGAGGATCAGGAGAAGACGACATATTACATGTCCATTTGGCACTTTTGCCTATCGACGCATGCATTTTGGGTTGTGCAATGCACCAGGTACATTTCAACGATGTATGCTTGCTATTTTCTCTGACTTTATCAAAAATATCATTGAGGTCTTTATGGATGATTTTAGTGTTTATGGAAAAGACTTTGATGCATGTTTAGAGAATTTAGAGTTAATCTTGAGAAGGTGTGTAGAAACTAACCTTGTGCTTAATTGGGAAAAAAGTCATTTCATGGTGAATCAAGGGATAGTTTTGGGACATATTATATCTACTAAGGGTATCGAGGTAGACAAGGCTAAGCTTGATATTGTGCATCACTTACCCTCTCCCACAACTGTGAGAGAGGTTCGTTCTTTCCTTGGTCATGCAGGATTTTATAGGAGATTCATCAAGGATTTTTCCTTGGTGATGAGACCTATGTGTACCCTATTGCAAAAGGAGGTGTCGTTTATATGGGATGATGCATGTGAGAAAACGTTTGTGAAATTGAAAGAGTGGTTGACTAGTCCACCAATCATTTGTCCTTTGGATTGGAACCTGCCATTCGAATTGATGTGTGATGCTTTGTACTATGTAATTGAGGCAGTGTTGGGCCAAAGAAGAGAAAAGAAGCCTGCAGTGATTTACTATGCGTTTAGGACTCTTAATGAGGCCCAGATAAATTATTCGACTACGGAAAAAGAGCTTTTGGCTGTAATCTTTGCTTTAGAAAAATTTCGATCATATCTTTTGCATTCTAAAGTTATTGTGTATTCTGACCATGCAGCCTTAAAATATTTGATGGCTAAAAAAGATGTTAAGCCCAGGTTGATCCGGTGGATACTGTTGATTCAAAAATTTGACCTTGAGATTCGAGATAAGAAAGGAAGTGAGAATGTGGTGGCTAATCATTTGAGTAGAATCGTGCGAGATGAGGAAAGAGAGCCACTACGTGAGACTTTCTCAGACGAGCAACTCTTTGGGATGGAGGGAAGTGTGCCTTGGTATGCAGACATTGTGAATTATTTAGTTACTACGACTTTTCCTAGTACACTTTCGCATGCTAATAAGGCTAAATTGAAGAAAATGGCTAGACATTATATGTGGGATGAACCGTATTTATGGAAACAATGTAGTGATCAAGTCATTAGAAGATGTGTCTCAGAAAATGAGCATAGGTCAATTCTTAACTTCTGTCATAATGAGGCATGTGGAGGTCATTTTGGGTCTCGTAGAACAGCTTTGAAGGTGTTAGAATGTGGATTTTATTGTCCTACTATTTTCAAGGATGCATACATGTTTTGTGTTTCTTGTGATAGGTGTCAACGAACAGGTAAGATTGGTCTGAGAGATCAAATGCCCCTTACTCCTATTATTACTGTCGAAATTTTTGATGTGTGGGGTATAGATTTCATGGGTCTATTTTCTTCATCTAGAGGATTCTTGTATATCTTATTGGCTGTTGATTATGTGTCGAAGTGGGTGGAGGCAAAGGTCACCAGGACTAATGATTCAAAAGTGGTTGCAGGTTTCTTGAGAACTAACGTAGTTTGCAGGTTTGGAGTACCACGTGTTTTGATAAGTGATGGAGGTTCTCATTTCTGCAACTGGACAATTGAGGGATTGTTCAAGAAGTATGGAGTAACCCACAAAGTTTCGACACCATATCATCCTCAGACAAGTGGCATGGCAGAAGTGTCCAACAGAGAAATCAAGGGAATGCTGGAGAAAACTGTAGGTCCAACAAGGAAGGATTGGAGTGATCGGTTGGATGATGCATTATGGGCCTACAGGACCGCGTACAAGACGCCTATTGGGATGTCACCATTTAGATTGGTGTATGAGAAGGCATGTCACCTTCCAGTGGAGATAGAGCACAGAGCATGGTGGGCGGTGAAGAAGTTTAACATGAGCTTAGATGAAGCAGGTTTACATCGAAAGTTGCAACTCAATGAGCTTGAGGAGATTAGGAATGAGGCTTACGATGCTTCGTGGATTTACAAGGAGAAAATCCGTGCTTACCATGACAAAATGATTAGAGGAAAGAAAGTCTAAGTGGGTCAGAAAGTTCTGTTATTCCATTTGAGGCTTAAGTTGTTTCCAGAGAAATTTCGTTCGCGTTGGGTTGGGTTGACCAAGTTGTTGTTACTAACGTGTTTGCTCATGGTGCAGTTGAGATTCAAAGTGATACAACAAGGAAGACATTCAAGGTGAATGGGCATCGACTTAAACCCTACTATGAGTCATTTGAGGAGCACACGCATGAGGAGACAATTGTGAGAGATGCGCCTAACGAAGAATGAACATGAGAGAGTCTAGGCTGAGAGACTATAAAACTCAAGCGCTACATGGGAGACAACTCATTTCAACCGTATCTGTGGAGGAGTCGTCTACGGGAGTTTGAATTTTCTAATCCCTTCACTCTTATGGTTGAATTGTATATGTGTTGATATGTGATCTTATTTTATGCTTGTGAATTACATTCTTACTATTGAGCTTACATTGAGGACAATGTAATTTTCTAAGTGTGGGGTAGGGTTGCAAGTTCATTGATTGTTTGTCATGATATAAAAAAAATCCGAAAAATGAATTTAAAAAATTATTGCTTTATTGAGTCTTAGGATGTCCCTAAAGTCTAGGATGATTATGTCTCTAAATGCATAGATGATGGTTTTGCATTTCATACGAATTGAATTGTAAGTTTCATTGATAATGTGGATTTGGTATGAACATGTCAGATTTAGATTGATTGATTATGACATATATGTTTTGGTCAGTTTAAAGTCCATAACAACTTGTGAGTTTTTGAGCCTACATTTACTTTCTTCATGAGATGTAATTTGAAATTTCGTGGTTGTTCATAAACCTCACTATTCTTTGCATATTCAATAACTATGTGTCATAGCTTTTAATGGACTCTAGAATTTACTAGAACTCACTTTTGTGATTGTTGAAACTTTTAAGTCATAAAATACTCTGATTTTGAAAATGATTTATGGATCATTTCTAGGAATACCACCACTTTAGCCAAACAACCAAGTATCCATATATGCCATGTTTAGGACCCCTTAGTTGAATCACATTTGAGCCTACATTGAGCATTTTCTTCATCACCTATTTTATCTCCATGCTTAGTATAGTTACTTCTACCTTGTCCTATAGAATTGGCAGAATTCTTGTTGAGATGATGTTGTGATGATGCATGAAATAAGTGTGGGGTGGAAGACATTTGAAAAAAAAATCAACAAGCTTTTAAACAAGCATTGCCGAGAAAAAAACAAGAAAAATAAAAAAAGGAATGAAGAACTCGGCAAGAAAAGAAAAAAAATGTTATGTTGTCTTCCATTTGTGATTTGGAGTTGAGTTGTAATTGAATGTCTAAAAATTTTTACTTGACTTTTGTCCATGTTCACTTTGTGATTAGAATGATGATTGTGCCCAACTTGTTATATTCGACCCCTGATGGTGTGTGATGTCATAAGGATGATGTTTACTCTGCTAAGTCTATAGGATTACCTTTGTGATTCCTTGATATTCCATGCCTTTAGCTACGCCTAAACATTTACCTTATCTAATGATCTTAATGATTCTTAAAATGAGCAAATCTTGGTTTGTGGAGATGATCACAAGAGTTGAGCATATGGTTTTGGTCTATTTGTGCACTTAGTTGTTAAATAAGGTTTTCCTATGTTATTCACAAAGTGCTTTCATTTTTTGAAATATGCAAGTTATTTGAGGCCTTAATATCAGTTCTCTTGCATATACTTGTGTGTGAATGATAACCATGAATCTGAGTGAAAAGAAGAGAGTATGCCTTGTGAGGAGGATTGGATTGACTAAACATGTTAAATGCTTATTGTCTCGTATCTGACTTATTCATACTATGAAGCATGTTTATGAAACTTGGAATTTATGTGCTTACATTCAAATGCTTAAACTTGAAAGCTATGTGTTTTGAGATTTTGAGGCAATCATTTAGGGGCAATAGTGTCTTATTTAGTTTTGTTTTGCTAAGGGACTAGCAAAAGCCAAGTGTGAGGTAGTTGATAGGAGCACTTTATGCGACGTTCTTAACATGTTTTTACCTCAATTTGTATTTTTCTTAGCCCTTATTGTTGTATTATTGAGTTATTGAGTCGTAGTAAGAGTCTTGAGCGGTATTGGATGCATTTTTGTGCTTACATGAGTTAAAAACGCATAATTAGTTTAGAGTCCTAGTTTGACTAAGAATCCTTGTTAGGTTTTGAAACTAATTATCTCTTACTTATGATTTTATTTTCTTATTTTCAGATTGGATTGAAGAGATAATGGAATTGATAGATTGATTCTTTATCTTTTGTTTTCTTAGCAATAGGAGTTCATTAATATTAGATACCTCAAATGAATATCATCTCTCAATTTGTGTCATGTTATTACAGAAACAAACAAGTGTCAAACTAAGCACGGGAAAAACAACCAAAGACCAAATTAAGGCAACAGTATAAAAGGTAATGCAAACTGAGATTGCACAAGAACTGGTTAATTTGCTCACAACTTTAATACTGGACTGTGGAAGCAGTACATCAGCTACTGGTTCTCCTTGTTAGCATAAACACGATGTACTTGGTACACCATATCTGGAGAAAATGAAGATGAAAGTGATTCTCCAAGTCATTCAGCCTCAACTCTTCTTCATCAGTGTATATGTGGTCTTAAACAAGTCCAGACTATCTCCCTTGTGGGTGGCACTGGTTCCACTGTCCACTTCAACTATAATTGAAGCACAGAACCATAACTTCATCAGTCGCACAAGTATATAATTTTCCAAATCATTGTAACATACCAATATATAAAAGCTCGATGAACGTTAAGGATGCACAGATCAGTGGCATGACAGTAAGACACATAACTCTTGCAGAACCCTGGGTTCAATCTCAGATACACTCCAGAGAAGCATCATCTATTCTACTTACACATTTACGAATGACTCGTTATCCACTCTATAGTTTCAGAATTTAGTTGCATAAGAGAAAAGTTTAGGCAAAGACAAAGGAGCATGTCAAGCAAAGCCCTTAATGATTTATTCAAATTAAGTACAAGAGGTTAGCATGGCTACCCTCTTAAATTCCACTTATCGCCTACTCTATCTAGATAACAAACCAAGATTACAAGTGATACATATCGATGCAATATCCACAACTTTAACTCCACATTTAACTTTCTCGATTGATTCTTGTAGATGCAGAGTCCCATCATCGTAATATCATTCAATGCTTTGTAGGTGTATCTTACCCTCCTTTCTGAAGAACATCTTCAAAACTCAAAATTCCTTCGTATTCCAGACCACAAAAGACCCCTTTTTCGCAAACTCGCATGGATTGAAACCATTCATGGCCTTCCCCATTAGTGCCATAGCAGCAATGCTTGGAAATTTTTTCCTCTGAAATTGATTGAATGTTGCTTTTGAACTTTGAGGTTGAGAAACCACAGCAGCTTCAGAATTCATGTTGGGTGCAAGTACTTTATGGGACCACCTCCTGATCCAAGGATGTGAAAGTGATATATTTTGACTTGTCCTTGCTGAGTCACTGGAGGACGATTCACCATTTCTTAATAACATTGGTGTTTCATCTAATGCCATCTGTTCCCTACCATGAAATCTAACCACAGCTGACTGTGAATTAGTCAGACTGCATTTCATATTTTTCTTATAAAGTGCGGCAACTTTTTCAACTTTTCCATGGGAAGAGGCCTCTCCCATTTTTGTGTTTTTTGTACCACAAGCAAAGTGAGCATCACTCAATTTGAGGCGCTTAACCCACCTGATGCTTGGATCTAGTTCCTGAGGGCCATCTGGACTTCCACTGGATTTAGAATTTGTGGGCTGGCCAGCGTGGGCAAGGAGATGTTCCACGTCCAAACTCTGGGTGCTTGAAGTGCTTGTCTCTCTTTCATCAGCAAGACTTGCATAAGCTGCAAGCTCTGGAAGCTCTTGGTTCATATCAGGTAATATGGTGAATGAAGGTCTCCCTCTGACATCTTCTCTAGCTGCAGTAAAGGCAGGTTGAGATGTTGGTGACTTCTGGCCACCCTCAGTATGCTGCAAAACGTAAAATGAAATCATTCAGTCTAGTCCTATGCTGAGTATTATCATTAGGGTCAAACCTTTGCATATTACCAAGGACAACAATGTTAATGAGTTCTGCCAGTACAAAAGAAAGGAAAAATAGATACATGGAAAAATGGGCAATGGGCAAGTAAGTTTCATCATAGTGTTTAAACCATCAAACTGCTTTCTGGAGAAACATAGTAACTTTGGTATACATATTTCCTAACATAAAGTTGCTATTGTGGAAAAAAAATCATGTGATTCCAAAACTGTTAATGGCAGCATTATCTAATGAAAACAAAGAGAGTTACCTCATTCAGTGGGGATGAAACCACACCTGATAAGACAAGCAGAACCATTAGCCAAAATACAAGATAAACAGCACATAACGAAAAAAAAGATAAATAAAAACAAGGACTAGGTATATGTTTCTAGTAAATAAACTTAAGTGAGAATGGTCCTGCAATTACACACTCATCATCCTGTGCAAATGAGTTAACAGCCAATTATCCCACAAAAAAAAAAACAGAAACATTTTTTAAACAGCCAGAATACATGAGTTAGGTGTAATACCAAGAAGATTATCCTGGAATTGGAAGGCATCCATGTCCAAAGTATCATTTTCAGATGATGATTCATCATCCAAATTATTTGTGTGACGCTTGACATCTCTTAGACCTTCCTCTTCACTTTCTTTAGCGCTCATGTATGGTAGCAATTTAAATCCGGTCTGCATAGGAATAGCTTGTCCGGTCTGCATAGGGATAGCATGCTCTGGGGAACCAAGGAGCTCACGAACTGCTTTTCCTTTTAGTTTTGTTGCTAAGTTTGTGTCTCGAAACATGTGACTTCCTTCCGACAAGCAACCAGCAGTCCTTTTTGGAAAAGGGATTGTATTGGGAACATCTCTGGATGATTCTTTCTCAGCATCAACAACAGCACATATTCTCATGGTCTCTGTGTTATAAACAGCATGTTGCAGGCTTGGGGCTAAACAAAAATCACGATATGCTTTTTCATGTCTGGGGACCTCTGAGGAAGCACTCTGGCTCAAAAACAATCCCTCTCCAGACTTACTTCGTTCTTCCTGGACATGCTTACAGGACGTTGAGGGATTATGTTGTATAAATATCACATCATTCTGCCTTGACAATGAACATCCAGATCTTCTAGAAACTAACTTGCTATTGATATTCTTCTCATGAATCAAAAATGTGGAACTAGTGTATTTATAAGTGCTCGCAACATGCTGATGTGCTAAAAGAGAGCTGTATTGATTTACTTCCTTGCCTCTAAAATTGAAGAATGGCATAGAAGTGCTCCCACACTTAAATTGATGTACACCAAGTTTAGAATTTAGTCTCATCGGTCCATCCTGAAAAGGCTTGGGAACAGATGAGTTGCTGTCCTCAAGAAACTTATGACATTTCACCTGTGGTTCTTTTTGGGGTGGGCTGGCTTCCAGAGGCCACACATCAGTGGGCGCCCATCCCTGCATTGCAGATGAGTTACTCTCACTTAGTAATCTCCTATTGCCGGTCAAAGCTTGCTGATTCCGTTTAGCCAAACTAGTTTCCGGAGCAACATTGAACATGGGAAAGGACTGGCATTCCAATCTTTCCCTGCTCAATTTCTTTGAACTCTCTATCAAAGTGACACCCTCATTAGTTTTCCTCACTCTTTCCGATGCAGCTACTTCTCCAAATCTCCGAAACAAGGGATGCTTCTGAATATCATCATCGTGTTTCGAGGCTTCCTCATGATGACCACATGTCTTGGTTTCTGACTTGCAGCTTGTACACATCCAATGAGCCATATAAACAGATTCACCAGGATAAGAAGCTTGGTCATTTGTTCCTTCACTCTCCTGATATGATCTAACTACGCAATCAGTCATCATAAACAGACTTTCCCACTATCCCCAATTCGTTATAAACAACTTTCTGTCTCCTCAGAAATCACCTAAAAAAACCATCACAAAATTTGTGCATCAAGAAAATTAGATTTTCTGCCTTGAAAACATTCCCATCTACATGAATACTAGACATATTACCATCTAAGCATTTACTAAAGTATTTCAAGTATCTAATTAAACTTTCCAATGACATATATTAAAACAAAAAATAAGAAATAAACTCTTCTGGGTATCTGGGTAGTACTAGTTCTGCTGAAAGAAACAACCTTTACAAGTCTTCCAACATGGGTACTTGCTATTCAAACTGATAATGTCATAAGAACATATAAAAACAGAATTGAACTCATACATCCATCAAATGGGTGAAGTTGGTAGTCATGACTTGAGCACAGAAACCATTTGAAGGAAGAGGTGCACAGTCACCGTACAGTGGAGAGAGAGAGAGAGAGAGAGAGAGAGAGAGAGCTGTAGAAGAGTTGAGGAAGAAATGAAACAAAAGGTGAAGTATAAAAGGGAGCGGAAGAGAGAGGGAGAGAGGTAAGAGCCGAGGCTTGGTGGATGTGGCAGAGCCACACACACAGGAGAGACTTAGCTCCGAGCCGTGGCCGAACTTGGGACCCATTTTGTGCACTTTTCCAATTGGTCAAATTTTCAGCCATTTAAGTGTAGTGTTTTTTATATTTCTTGATTTTCTTCCTGAACAGATCATGTACAATTGGATTGGGACAAAATGAGCCTTTTATATCTAAATGCAAGATCATGTATTGGATGCAATTTGTAACGCATAGGGAATGTGTCTGGAAGACATTGCACTGTAGTTACAAGAAGCTTCAAGAACTTGTATAAATATCTATGATGATATGTGGACAACGTGCTAAATTTATATTATGACTAGATATGAGTTTGTGGTAGTGTTTAGTAAAATATTAGGGATGGCAATGGATAGAGTAGGGTTAGAGGATTGAAAAACCATACTCATATTTCAAGTCTGTTTTCATCCCCGTACCCGTCCCGATTCCCGTCCCGATTCCCGTAATAGGATATTGGTATTCCATGTATCCATGCTCTTAGGGGATTAAGTTCTCATACATGAAATAATTTATTTTAATATAAAACAATTCTAATAAAATACGAGATATATAAAAGAATGAAATAAAAATCAAATATCATTACGTCAAAGATTGTTGTACGTACAAATAATCACAATATATTTTGATATTTTTCTATTTATTTAATTTGTATACTAATTTATTTGAGTAAATATATATTAATAAATTATATTAGAAATATAATATATTATTTGGTGGGTATGGGGATGTGGATCGAAATAACATCTCTGCCCCTTACCTGTTTCCGCTATCCAAAATGTGGGGATCCCCGTACCTGCTACCTGATTTTACCCGAAACATTCCCCATTAGGTCGAATACCCATGGGTATCCTGCCTGCTGGGTATTTTTGCCATCTCTACAAAATATATTAAGGAATGATTTGAGTTAATAGAGAGTAATGACAAATTAGTAAATTACCGAATTCATGAGATAATTATGCTTGGTTTCAAGACGTTTAAAAAATAACTAAATATCTTTCAAAAAATTCAGAAACTATACTAAATCAACGCGGGTCTGCATAGCCTCACATTTAAAATTTATTAATATTGTATTAATGAATTATTCGAGACGCTAAAAATATATGAAAAGGCAATATAACATATCAAATGCATGAGATGAAACGCAATTACATTACGCTTAAGAAAACAAAGATGATTATTATTTTCATGCTCAAAATTGCCTCTTTTGTTGATATGGAAGTTGCTTTGCCCTAATTACAACCATGCAGAAGCTTTCTAAACACTACATATGACTATATCTACACTTGACCAGTGGCCACATACACAAGTTAATGGGGTATTGGTATCAAACACGGGACTCCAACGTTCACTTCAAAAGACACCAGAAATATGGAGCGACAAACTCACATAACAGGAAAAATACATGCCACAAATAAATTGATTTTTATCATAAAACATAAGTTCCCTTACAACGACTATAATACCGATATATATAGGGTTTAGAGTACTTAAAAAATAAGTAGACGTAAACTAATATGGAAAGATAATTAATTGTAAATTTTAGCCTAAAAGTAAAATCCTAAAAATATATAATTAATTGTTGCAGGATGAAAATTGTGTATTATTGAATGATATGGGGACATATATATATATAGGCATTACATCACATGAATCCCGCAAGATTCGGAGTCCTAATCTATTACAGAGATGAAAATCTATCTCTAACAGGAAACCTAATAAGGCTAAGACACACACAAGGGTATAATAATAATTCTCCCGGAACACTGCCCCTTGTGTCACATGCCTAGGTTGCATGGTACACACATCGTTGCCTTGGTAAAAACCTTGTCAAGCAAAATAAAAACATCTTGGGTAAAAACAAAAGCTTGATCGAAGGGAAAAAGAGCACAACGCACCGTTTACATTTGATAGCATCATATGAGGTAGACTCCCTCTGAAGTCTATAAAATAACTCCCCCTGATTAGTACCATAATCATGGAGTACAAAGAACAACAACGTTCATTACATGCTTCTCAAACGTAGTCTTGAGCCAATGATTAATCATTAATCTAGTCACACATCCTTAGATCATACATGCTATATTTAGCCAAACTTAGATCTGAGGAAACAAGATTGCATAACAATTCAAAACAAGAGTTTGCAATGAAAATCAGATTCTCGGGTAGAATGACCTTCACTCACTTAAACGGCCACAACTTCTTCGTTAAAATAGGTATCAGCGAACCGTAAAATGTTCTGGAAAGTAGACACCCGTGTCTTTCCAATGACATAAAGTTCACAACCTAATTCGATCGGAGCAGTTCACAGTACTCTGTCGAAGTTGATTGACTTGCAAATTTCCGGACAGAACCATCTTACTTTGCTAAAACGGCCATAACTCACTCAATATGATAGCTATGAACAAATGGTTGGTGTCCCTGGAAAGTAGACACATAGACCTTTCTAACGGTACCAATTTCACCTTATTTCATTAAGCGGATGTCCTATAAGTCTCATTGAAGTTGACCTACGAAACTGAACAGATTCTGATTTGTCACATTCAATGTGTCTTTCACAAAGGAATGGGGGAATAGACCAATGAAACACTAATTTTAGTCCGAGACGGAACCGTACGCATCATTTACGCTACCAGTGTCGACTACTACACCAAGGCATACGTTGATGTTGCTGGACCTACTGGCGACGTTGGTGTGGATAGGATTTGTATTGGTTCACTAAGTGTAGAACTAAACCCATGTCAAGGGAGCAATACAAGTCCAATAACAATGCATATGCGCATAGTTAATCACATCATAATGAAAGCAATAGTGTCCCAACAACACCAACATGTATGAATTTATAGCTCATTGAATCCATTCATCATCTTTACTTAGACGGAATGGAGAATCAAGAATTAGCTTTCATATGAACACATATGGGTATGAGTTCTTGCAATCGATTGTACTACGTTCTCTCGAACGTCGCAATCTGATTACATAAGCTCTACATGGCCTGGAGGCATTTAAAGTCCCTCGGGCATTCTCATATCTGCGTCAAGATTCCTTTACAGATATGCAATGACCACTATCATATGCTGCAAATAAGTTTTCATGGACACTACTACTGATCAAGTAGGGGAAAGCAATTATGTCCATAACGAGAGAATATAACCATCGTAGTCAATACTAGGATAATGAGACAATCTTTGCGCCATAAGTCTTGCAAATATCGCATGACTTCATCATTCTCATTACACTTACGAACAGCAACCAACATAACAAGTCTAGTTCAGCCTGTATTGATTCTTTCCACTTCGGTCAAATTGCTCATCGTTGATGCTTTACAACGGAATAAGAGCAAAAGTGAATACATCATCAATCATGGGAGATCAATCCATTAAACACACGCACGCACTGTATACGATCAATTCGTGAGATTTCTATTCTTCTCTAACATCAACAAAAGGAGTCTGTAGCGTCCCACATAAACTTAGTTGATACACATGTTTAGAGAATATCTCTTGATGATGGGTGAAATACTTGTGCCTACACACCTCGCTTCTTTCTGGTTTTGATTCCAGAGAATAATGGTCTCCCCCTCATCTAGGTAGGAGCAAAGACCGAAGCTATGACCCTTACTAGTCCATCTTTGCGTTTGCAGCCCTTGTTTTGTGGTGCAATACCACGAGCGACGACAACACCACAGCGTACGATGGTGCCATCACCGGCTTCCTTCCCACTGCCAGGGATGGTGTCAACGGTGCTAGGACCAGGTCATATGAAATTATCCCATATTCTGAGAGTTCCAACCTTACCGGCACATCACAACATTTATGTGTGATCTCATCACTTTCGCAATATAAGTAAAGTCATTGAGCATTGAATCTTTGACTTTCTGGAAGTTGATAATGCGTTGCACTTTTCCTCACTTTGAGTAATGCGGGATCTTAATGAGACATAGTGTCACACCACGTTAATTCTGGCGTTAAAACTGGAATGAGAGCATTCCATATCTTCCCCTAACGATAGAAAGTATGTCTCAACAAAGTGACCGTCTGCTAAAATCGCAGGATAGAGATTCAAGGTTGTAGATTGGAAATAGCGGACAAGTGTTGGTGATTCATAAATCATAACCAACCAAAATACTTAATCGTTTCAAGTAGACCCATTGAGATAACTACAATAGAGGCACATAAAAAACTTTAACCAAATAGGCGTTTAATGAAAAGAACGTTGAGATCATATCCAGTAACCATCTGGTACGCATTAAACGCTTTGCAAGTTGTGGGTCTAAAATGAATAAGTGTCGCTGCATGCAACATTATTACATATCCCCATGCAAAAATCGGCAAGTTAGTATCCATAACTAAGTCTGAGCTCTGCTGGATCGTGCAATTAATGAACATGAGGAATAATATGTTCAACGACGATCCCAGTAGATATGCAAAACGAAATCATCAAAGTCGTGGAAGTGAACTCTCCAACGGTATCCAATCAAATAGATTTTAGAGGATGGGAATGGTGGTGAGCCCTTAGTATGATGATCATAGCTAAATTAGCAAATGCAGTGTTCCTTGTGGAAAGCAAAGCGACGTGTGACCAACGCGTCGATGCTCTTAACCTATACCATAAAAATACCGAAAATGTCTGCTTCGGTTGGATAGGGTCCACTAATGTCACCTTAAATACTTTGTAAGAATGGAATGTTCTTGGTTGGAACCTTAGAAAATAAGGACTTCCTTGAAATCTAGCAAGATAATAAGCTTTGCAAAATGAGCGATGGGCATCAGAGATTCTTATGGAGGCATTAGAAAACACGAGAGGCATCACAAGCTCCTGTGAAGGAGGGGATGCCGCCACCGACGGCCTGAATGCCATGGAGCCGCCGAGAGGGGCAGGCTCGGCCTTACCGTGTATGGCACAGATAGGCACGGCATCACCGTGTGGAGCACGGATGAGGTGATCCTCCAATCGCTTCGTGAACATGAAAAATAGATGATCATGTGAATTTAAAAGAACTCGAATCATCATATCTGGTTCAAAATGACCCAAAAATGATCATATCAAAACCGAGAAGACAGCAAAGTCGAACCCATGATTCAAAGAATCTTGAGTTACATAAAGTTACTGCTGCAGGCTAACAAAGCTACTATTCTAAGCTTGAAAAAGCTACTGTCAATGAAATCAGACAGATTTATTCCTCTCCATTCTTAACACAAATATCAAGATGAAAATTCATCATTGGCATGTAGGGCCTTGAAACTTAGCAAGGCACGAAGATATAAAACACAATCTCCGCATGAGATTCGTAAAACAACTACATGCGTCGTAGGACAGTGTGGGTGGTTACGCAATTAGCAAGACACTCGATTTCACTGCGGGACATGCTCAAAATAAAATTAAGAGAGTCAACGATACGGTGAACTTCTCTAGACAATACGCCGTAGGATATTGTAAGAGGGGGGATTGAAACAAATGGCAATTCCATCGAATGTATCACATGGCAATAGAACTATATTCTTCAACTTAAGAGTTGGAAAAATATGGTATTTGAGCCGTTGAATACCAAACAATTAGGGTGAAAAAACCATCCAATTGGTGCGGGTGGTCACCAATAATATAAAATCGTTTGAGCTATGAAACGACTTGGAGAATACCGGAAAATTAACCGGAAAACCATGTCAAAAGAACTCAAAACCGGGTGAAATTTTGGACTGGGAAAACGTGGCATTAAAAACTGCTGGAAATATGCCGAAAAAATGACGAGAAATCGCCAAAAACACGCCGGAACCGGCGGCGCCAATTGCCGGAAAACTGGCCGGTGGCAGTCGGAGTTGGCCGAGAAGGAGGCCGGGGCTGCTGTCCGACAAGGGACGCCGGGAGAAACCGGATGGTGGCGCCGGAAACTCCGGCAAGTGGCCGGAAGGCGGCTAATACGCCGGAACAGTAACCAGGAAAAACGACGTCAATTTTGACGTTTTGAGGTCTGTTTTCCAAATTTTGAGCTCTAAATTCATAATGTAGTGCTATTGGGGTCCCATGTAACCCAAAAGCGGCCAATTTAAAAACCACGTGAGTTGCAAACATTGACCATTCATGCTAGGTTTAAGGCAAATAAAATTCTCACGAGTTCATCTTGTAAACAAGAAATACGAGAAATTTTATTGGATATGCCAATATTTAATACAACACAACCAAACTTCGAATTCTAATAAACGACTTAAGTGAAAGTCGAGAAAGAAACATGGCAATGCCAACGTCATACTTGAAAAATAGTAAACAGAAAACATTGTCAAAATAGATTGACTAATCAAAAGTCCGTAGCAACAAAATCTTGCATATCAGATCGGGCGTAGCCTTAGCCTGAGGCTCAAAAATGTGCTTACTTGAGAATGGAAGAATGTTACGTTTCCATCTCCATTTTAAACCCGAGTTCCTCCAAATCCCTAGCGCGACTATGAAATGCCTAAGTCACTCTCTTCTTGTTCTTCTTTTTCTTCTTTGTTGTGTTGTGTTGTGCTCATGACAAAGGCTGCAATGTTAACGATATACCTCCAAACCCCAAGAAGAGATCCAAGTCTTGATTGAATCCCAAATCCACCTTGTCTTCTCTCCCTCCTACTCCACAAATCATTTTGTTTATAAAGCACAGAGCATTAGATATTGGTGAAAATAAATAGATCATTGTTTCAGTATATTTAATGAGAATTGAATTCAATAGATGCAGTAATTTTTAGGCGTGCTCCAGAGTAATCCATATAAAGTTTTTCAAAGTAATTGAATTTTTAAAAGATAAATATATGTATATATATCCTTGAGTGAGGGATGAGGCAAGCAACCTACCATGGTTCTTCGACAAATAGTCGACTTGTGTTTTGATTTTTCTAGCAAGTTTCAGTGATGGTTGATGTTGGAAGAAAAACAACAGATGTCTAATTACAAGAGGGTGGTCGCATAGTCACGTGGTGCAGTTGTCGCACTTAAGAATTTCTCATTTTATCTCAATTGAATAGAAACAATTCATTTTACTTCCAACTTAGCATCTGTGGAGTCTTTTTGTTAATGTCATGTACATCAATGAGAGATATCATGCCTCATGTGAAGTATCTATCAATTTTGGTCTTTAATCCTAGTATCCTACTCACAATGCTATAAAAGTTTATAAGATTTTCCTAGGATATATTATTGAGCCTTAAAACCATCAATCACATGATTGATTCATATCTTCATGATAGAGCGTTAATTAAAACGTCTATAATAAACCCTGTAAAATGTCATTTTTAGTATAGAATAAGCAGGGATCGTTCAGTCCGGGAAATTAAAGGGAACTCTAAACTTTTACTGTTAGCAAATAATGAGGGATTTGAGATTGATTATTAACTACTAAAATAAAACCTAAATTATTATTTACATGATCGACTTCTCTTTAACAAACTTAAACCAAATTTACCATTACACCACATAATTACAAGTTTGAACCTATCATGCATTCTAATTCGACCAATTACATACTTTTTAGACACCAATACAATTAGAGCCTTAGGGGATCATCTAATCATGCAAGATTTCAACTAACATTTAGATTGACTTACGGCCTCATCTAAATTTGCATGCAATCGAATTCAATAACACTTAGAGTAGAAATCAAACAAGATTACATTTAAGCACAAAATCTTTGTTGGAGACATGTTTCATGTATGGCGTCACCCACCATGGTTTCACATGCGAATTTCCAGAATTTTTACCACTTTTTTAATCAACACAAACCGAACCTACTTATGGCATGATTCGATTTGTGTCAATATGATTGATGAATCTAGCACTCAAACACAATCTTAGGGACTGCATCCAAGCACTAAGTTCATATGCACATATCTGAAAATTATCTAAAAGTATGAGAAAGATGATTAGAACACAACAATAGAAATACAAACTCATTAATTATAGGAAACCATCAATTCGGCAAAGACTCAAAAACATATCAAATACAATCTGAAAATTTCGATTCTTAATACAAAACAATAATCCCACACAAATATCATACTACAATCTTCATAGACAAAGTATTGTAAAAAATCAAAAACGAACAAACCCATGAAGAGTTGTGAGAATCACATGTTGTAGAAACCTTGGAGGTGTGTCTTCAATGGTGATTTCGGTGGAGATAGAACTTGTATATGGGGGAGAATGACTTGCTGTTTTGGTGAAGGATATTTGAGGTAGTATTTTGGCAAAGGTTTGGCTCTTGAATGCAAAGGAGAAGTTATCTTATTTGAGAGGTGAAGCCATGTATATATAGAGGAAAGAGGAAGGGTTTGAACTTGCCTCTTTCTTCCTATAATAATGCCATGCTTTGATCTCCCTAAATCATGTCATGTTTTATTCCCTAAATCATGTCATGTTTTATTCCCTAAATCATGCCATGTTTTATTCCCTAAATCATGAAATTTTTTATGTCTTTAATGATCATCTTCTATTTAATTGTTGCATGACTTGGCTCCATCTCTTTTTCTTTAATTATCTCTTCAATCCAATATGAAAATAAGAAAATAAAATCATAAGTAAGAGATAATTAGTTTCAAAACCTAACAAGGATTCCTAGTCAAACTAGGACTCTAAACCAATTATGCGTTTTTAACTTATGTAAGCACAAACAGCATCCAATACCCCCAAGACTCTTACTACGACTCAATGACTCAATAATAAAACAATAAGGGCTAAACAAAGTACAAATTGAGGTAAAAACATGTTAAGCGCATTGCACAAAGTGCTCCTATCACTTCACCACTATAATGCGATACGAAACCCTCTTTTTATCTTTAGTGTCATACAAAGCTTCACCAATAAACTAAAGTTCCTATTAAGTCCATTTATTATAAATGAGTTAATCCATGAAAAAAATATTAATTAAATAACAAAATTTCAATATAAAAATAACGAAAAAGTTTAGTAACCATGTAGGAGATAACTTAACACTATCATTCAAAATTGAGGGAATGTCATTGCAGATTTTTGCACGTGCATCACATGGGTCAAGATTCTAGTATTATATATATTAAAAATGAAAGCTTCAACGCGGTATTACCATATAGCTATTTCACCATTTTTTTAAAGAAGACATGCCAAACATTTTTATTGAAATAGGTAAGGTATTGTAATACCAGAGACTTTTCATCTCGTTTAATCGACACATTATGATTAACTAATCGAAATACATCTTCAATTTTGAAAACGTAGTTTAATACATCGATATTAAACTACACGTCGCCACGAGAGCGGAAGAGTTCTCAAAATATTTTTCCGACGCTCGGTGTTGTTTTTACAATATTCTAAAATTGTACTTTGTTTTAAGAAAAATGTTGTGGGAGACTTTATTTTCAGCTTGGGTTTTGGTTTCTAGGCTTTTAAGTAAGCCAAATCATTTAAACCCATGACCCGGTCCCATTCTCTTTTTCACTTACCTTACACCTCCCATTTCTTCTTCTTTCTCCAACTCGACATAGAGAGAACTCTCTCTGCCTCCTCCACCGAACACACTGCCATCACCCTTCTCCTCCCCTTCAAGCTGCTGTCCAGCAAGAGCTGCAACATGCAACTCCACCATTAAGTTACCCTCTCTTCCCTCTTCAAAACCATGTCTATGGATGACTCCTCCACAGTGTTTTCCCCCTAAATTGAAATAGAGGCATGTGTATGCAGTCGGTGAAATTCCAATAGTTCTCAAAGCTCCAGTGAGCTTTTCTAGCTTCTTGTGGTAAGTCAATTCATCTTTTCAATGACCTAAAACCTAAATGTCTCTTCCTTTCTCTGTCCCTTTCTGCTGTGACGTCCACGACTCCGACGATCATTCGTTCTCCTTCTTCGAATGTAAGACGAGCTTGAGGATGGCCCAGACGTGAAGCAGGAGCTTTGGAGCAATGTTGGAGCAACACAAGTGACTAGAATTTCGCACATGGTGCAACAGCTCCAATTTGTGTTGAAGACTCAATTGAGGTTGCAGACCAAACTGTTTCCTTCGAATTCTTGTAGTTTTGGTCTCCTAGCGTTGTTGTTGTTTTACTTGTTGGTTTGGCTATTTCTATAGGGCTGGGAAAAATGGTACTGAAATCATTCGTCCCGTACTGAATCCCGATGGGACAGGATGAATCGGTAAAAAATTCTGATACCGAACCGATAACGATACCGAAAGCATACAATCGGAATGGGTCGATTTCATTAGATCCATACCGAATATACTGAACCACCCTGAAACTATAAAAACCTTTTTTTTTTTTTGGTTTAGGGTTCACAAAAGCCCATATACCCGAACCCATTACATCGAAAACTTATCGCCCTTATTCACTTCGCGTCTTCGTATTTCTCTCTTAATCACTAACTTCCCCCATCACTCTCAATATCAAGTCTCAATCGTAGTCTCTCAGAATCTTGATGGGAAAACTAAAGGTAAGCCTTAACTCAATCTCAAATTCTTAAGTGAAACTCTAAAAGTATGAATCATATATGCAGTTTGGGTTTTGGGTTTTGGGTTTTACTTTCTTTGAGTTATGATTTGACTTCGTATTCGTTTTAAATCGACGGAGCTTGGGTTTTGTATTTACTTTGTTTGTGCAGAAGTATAAATTTGAATAGTGTAAAACTCCCAATTTGTGTAGAAGTATATCATATGCAGTTGTAGGAATTGTTCTCAGTTTGTATCTTGCAGCTTTGTGAAAGTGTGAAGTGTGTCAATTGTATCTTTTATGTGAATTTTGTTCATGATTGATCCTAATTATTGTAGTGAATTATGTATATGTAGATCTTGTGGAATTTGCCAGTTTGGTACCGAAAAAGTACCAAACCAATACCGATACCGAAATATAAAATAGGTATGATATCGGTATGAGCACAATCCTGTATCATCCTATACCGGTCCCAGCCCTAGATTTCTAGGCCGAAATCCTTGATCTGAGAAGATGGGGTAATTTTCCTTGGTTTTTACCTTATTCTGTGGTTATTATAGTTTTTACCGTCAATGTGAAATTACATTTCTGCCCTTGATAGAAAGTTATTGTTTTACAGTTTTATGGTTTTATCCTAAGTTACCTATTATTTTTACTAAATGATTTTATCAGTTTTACTTTAATCAAAGGTAACTTAGTAAAAAAAAACCCAATTTTAACTAAAAAGGCGACGAATGAACGTAACTAAAAGTTACGACTAATGTTAGTTCCGATTCTTGCTCGGTTCGTGAATCAAGAACTATTTAACTTAGAAATGTATTGGTATAATAAATAAGTCATCGATATGATTCTGAGTAACTTTAATATCTATAAAGTTTGCTTAGTGTAAATCGACTATTGAAGTTGGATTATTTTAGGATTTTCCAAGAATTAGTTGATAATTGGTCAACATGGTTAATTCCTGGGCAAACCAGGAAAGACTTGGTCAACAGAAAATCAAAGGTGAACTTTCCTGGTCAAACTAGGGAATATTGAATCGAGTCAATTTACGATATTTGGAAATTGGTATTGACTCTTTTGATAAATGAATTCAGAGTTGATGTTACGAGATCGTAAAAGGTTGGAGCAACAACAACATTACTTCGGAATTAGAATAGTAGCGAGGATTCTGCACTTCATTGCAAGTAGGGTGAGCTAACTCCCTTTGTGTATTTCGTGTCCTTAAATTCATTGTCGATGCCTCAGTGATTGATTATTGGAATGAATGTATTTTTGATTTGGAAATGCTAAATACTTGAGGATAGACGAATAGTTTGTAAGTGAGTAGATGTGAGAGTGAATGGGGTCCGATAGTTCGGTAACCCCTCGGTGTCGATAATCGTGAACCTCCAAATGGGCAATGCCCTGTTTTAAGATTTGGATCCAACCTATAATGTATTATTGAGGACCTTCCAGTGAAATTGACACTCTCACTGTTTTGTTGTTGTAACAAAGGCAGTTGGCCTCGACTTGATAATTATGCTACAAGTCGTTAGGATCAGTCACCACTGACTGAATATTTATTGATAGTTATCCATGCATTGTTTGCATGTTTTCCCCATAAATGAAAGTTAGCTTGTTTATAATAAAACATTTTATAACTTGAGCTCACATCTAATGTTTTAAGTTTTCATAAAACTTAGCCTATCTTTCTTTTAAACCACATAGGTGAGTGGGTTGGCCCCTACTGGGTGAGCGAGAACAAAGCTCACCATACTATAGTTTTCTGTGCAAGTTAGGAGCCGGCAGAGGTTTAAGAAACATGAAATTTAGGAGTACACCTTCCTCGAGCCTTAAAGTTTGAAGTTGTTAATTTTATTAGCTTTTTTTTAATTGTTGTACAATTTTGAAAGATAAATTCCGAGATTGTATTATAACCATTGTCACATTTGTTGAAAATTTGGGTTGCTATTGTTATATTTATCTGGGCCGTGACTATTTCATCACCTTATGTTATTTTAAATATATTGTAAAGCTCATGTAGTATTTTCAAGGGTATTTGTAAAGTCGTATTTGAGTTTCTATTTTCAATTCAAATTTTGTAAAGTCGTATTTGTAAAGTCGTATTTGTTTTTTCTATTGCGAAAAATCCTAAGAATAGCAACCAAGCTCTCGAATGAATCGGTAGTCATCAACCATGGTGGATCAATCATCAAGGAGACCAAGTCAAGTTAGCAAATATACAAGAATTCAAAAAGGGCGCTATTACAACAAGCCAAAGCAAGCGTTCATGGTTGAATCCTAGCAGCTAAAAGGAAGGTGCAAGCGGTAAAAGAAAGCAAAACTCATGTTTTCAGAAGCCGCGAATAGTGTTTTTGGATGAACCCAGCTGTCACGAAGACGGGAATCTACCTTTGTCACCTCAATTCAAGGAGAAGCCAAATCAACGTCAAGCCACAAGGTGTACCAACGGCAAGTCACCGAACTTCTGAATCACGAAAATAAAAGAAATTAGAACGTATATCCAGAGGTGGCGTTGAAGAGAGAAGACAACAAACACTTGAGTGAAAGAAACCAACCTGGAGAAATTGAAGGAGTAAGTCGCCGATCTCCTCGTTTTCAAAGAATGAGTGCCACAATATTGATCGAGTTCCCTGTTTGGGGGTTTTTTGCTGAGAAAAGGAAATTGGAGGGGTCTCAAATTAGGAGTTCCTCTGAGTCATGACGATGAAGAGGCAAGCGGATGATGAAGCAGTAACAATAAGAGGGGTTGGAGTAATTACGGGTAGGTGTTTGGAAAGATCTCTAGGCGATCAAACGATTTTGAGGAGATATACACTCTTCCCAGTTCCCTATGAGAAGTGGAAGGAAGTTGGACTCTGTGTTGAGTTTTTTTCGTTTCTTTACTCCATTTTGGAAAAGGAATATAAGTCATGAACGTGCTAAAGTCCCTTATCAAAGGGGAAGTGCTAATTTAGATGTCATGTCAAAACATGCAAATATATCCATATGATGATGATATGTGCGAATCAAGCAAGTGCACCAAGCAACTTTGATGTGTATATTTATTACACAATCAAGCATTATACCATGCAAACACCATTATATGTCCAAAAGGTTCACATGTACATACATGCATGATAACATCAAGCAATAAAGATCCACATGCTATGCACACAAATACGCATATACACCCATGCATATATGCGTTATTGGTTTTGATTATGTAGCTCGTGACATGCCGTGCTTTTAACGACCTACATAATCAAGGAGGCTAATGTTGATACCAAAAATTCCACATTCTCTTGCATTTGTTGAAATAACACGAATAAATGGATCACGAAGTTTAAAATGTGACATTGAGTCTCGTTTGATCAAAAAAGAAGCCCAATATAGAGAAACTATACGATCCATGATTATATTTACTCACATATGACGCTTTCGCCTTACATGCAATCTTCATGCAATTCGCATAGACCCAAGCTACATCTTGGGGCTTACAAGAGGGTCTTGGTTTGGAAGGTAACGAAGCTTGTGAGACCCGTAGTCGGAATAAGAGTACGTAAACAAATTTTGAGCTTATGGACCAAAATTCATGCATTATGTGGCTCTAAACTCAGCATTGGGCTAGTAGAGAAATATATTTTTAACTCAATATGACCAATGTCCATTTTTGACCTAAAAACCCATCAAATGGTCCATGACCCATATCTAGTTAGCTATTTCTTCCCCATTGTAGAAAACACGTTCAATTCTTTTGCAGCTGGGACTAGAGCTTGACTAATTCTGGCAGCACCAAAGAATCCGGGAGAAGCAATTACGTGCAAATCCCTCTAAGATCTCTCTGATTTCCAATCCTCTCATCTCTGAGAGCGTGATTTAGGAACCAACAAAACCAAGGTCTGAGCAACACCGGCCTACCACTGTATCACCACCGCCCCTATACCAATCTCTCCCTCTGACGAGATGAAGAAGAATCCCAATAACCAGCGGTCCTTGAGGTTCTCATTCTCTTCCCAAATCCACTATAAAAAGAAAGATCGGCCTCATTTCAAGGCATCTCAATCAAACCCACAAAAACCCAGTAGTCATACAAAAAGAGATCATGCTTCATCTCTTTCATTCAAATCCTTACCCACTTTACCTTAATCACCATCCAAATCATGCAATCTAGTATCTTTTAACTCACAAGTGTTCAGCTCCCTCACCACGCCTTCTGTAAGTCTCATTGTTGTTTATAAATTGCTGCTGTTACAGTCAGGCTCATCACAATGACAAGGTCATTCTTGGGTCAGCCCTCGATTGGCTTTGGGCCTAGCCGCACCGCTTCAAAACACCCTCCAATAGGGGGAAACAAATTTATCACCTACCCCTATTTTACCCACCATATTGCTCACTTCTCAGATTAATGACATGTATCATTTACTCAACATAATCTAACTATGGTTAGTATCATGAATTCATAATAATAAATAATAATTTCTTCTAGTTTTAACTTTAACTTAATTGTTTTTTAGCAAAAAAAAAAATAGTGTTAATGTGGGTATGAGGATATCACACTTTTTCCTCCCCTCCAAAACCCAGTCTTGGATTTTCTATGGTGGTAGTAGTCACCAACTATTTGGAAATTATAAAAAGGTCATTTTTAAAAAATCTTTTAGAGCGTTGCCCTTAAATTTCAAAAAATTTATGAAATGCCATTGCAGCTAATTTTTTTATCCTCTCTCTAGAACCGGATTTGCAATTTCAAAACTGCATCCCTCTACTTCTCTCTCTCAAGGTGCGGGGATGACGTTAGAGGCGTGGGTACTAGACCACATTGGAGACATAGTACTGGACCATGTTGGAGGCACAAGTATAGCGTGAGAGGCACAAGTACGACCTTCGAGACACGGAGATGAGGTGCGGAGACGATTAGAGCTATGGGGGTGATGGGAGTTGCGGGGATGACGCCGAGGAGAGCTTGGAACGAGGGAGGCTTATGCATGGCTGGTGCTAGATTGGACTCATCGGAGAAGATAATGGATATGTGGGTGCCTAGAGCAGTTTGTGGGTGCCCACATCAATTTTTTTTCTTTTTCTATCGCATTGTTGTCACATTACTTGTCATATATTAATGTTAGTGTGACTGGTAGTGTGACATGTAGTGTAGCTGATTAGTTTTCTAGTCACACTAGTCACAGAAGTAGTGTAACTCTTAATGTGACATCTAATGATGTGATTATAAGTGTGACCTTTAGTGTGGCTATTGTTGTGCCTACTAGTGTGACACCTTGTGTGACTCCTAATGTGGCTACTGATGTGACAACATAAATGTCAATATTTGGAATGTATTTGTTTATTTGAGACATTCAAGATCATATAACAAGAGACAAATGTTTGTTATTTCTATTTATTCTAATATATTTTTTATTCACATTTTCTTCTTGTCTCAACAGTCACATAAAACAGTCACAAATATTGTCACACTACCACATACAATGACAGTCACAATGTCAATATTGTATCTATCACTGTGACTGCTAGTGTGACATGCAATATGACTACAAGTGTAACATGTGGTGTGACAACACTGTAGCTACAAGTGTGACACCTAGTGTGACAGTATTCACAGGGTGACAAGTGAATACTAAATCTGTGAAATTATGTTAAAATTTGAAGGAGATTGGTATGAGTATGCTCAGAATAAAGTGAATAACTACAATTAAAGAGCCTTGAGCTCCGGTTTCGTTGGAATAACTTGGAGCACCACCATGGATGTCGGCAACTCCTTACGAGGGTTACTGTGCTTTGTATGGTGGTCGGTTTGGAGTGAGTATGATATTAAATGAAAGAGAGGAGAATATATTTCTAATGGTGCTAATCACACTCAAATTTGTCGCCGGACAGAAAAGTTACGACTGTAAAAAAAAGGTAAAATAGTAATGAACAAAGGTAAAATATGACATTTTTATAATTTTGTATCATATAACTTGACATTTTTTTATAATTTTTTTAAAATAGAAATGACATTTTTATAATTAAAAAATAAGTTGTAATTTTTTTATAATATAAAATTGAATTTGGTACTAATTAATAATAATAATTGCTGCACATCGCTGTCCAATACGTAAATATCTTTTATTGTTTTGAGTGGTACGAAGTTTGTGATCACTTGTAGGGAGTTGTAGGGGGAATGAGATGGAAAAAAGGTTGAATTTGGATAATTATGGGTCCAAAGTTATTTTAACTGTCGTAAACTCGTCATGACTCATGATCATCGTCCCTTTTTAACCGGGTCCAGATAAATCTACAGCAGCTATTCATACGGGTCGGGTCTCCTGTCCCACTCATATAAAATAGTAAACCCAGAAAAATAAAAAATTTAAAAGAAGAAAAGCCACACAGATCTTCACGCTTTCGGTCTCCCTCAGCACCTCCCCCTCTGATCGGATATTTCCCCGTCGCTCTCTTCAGCTTTGCAGTCGTCTCAGGTCAGCTTCCTTCCTCCTCCCTCCTTCCTCATTCTCTCCTCTTGATTTTGGATCTGGGAATGTTCTAGACTTCGTCTCTCTGTCTGAATTGCTCGTTTATCAGAAACGCTCCATAAATTTATTGAACCGTTTTCATGCCATCTTAATGTGCTTGGATTTTGTATTTGAGAGCTGCCGATTCTGGATCTGTGTTTTTGTTGAGGGATTGTTCTTTTCTGCGAAACCCTAGCTTTTGTGATAGCTTTGATTCATGTTAAATTTACCGAAATGCCCTTGTTTGAATTGTTTCTGTATGTGGAAATGTTTGATGCTTGTGTTAATGTGGGAGATTTGTTTGTGTTTGATTCGATTTTTGATTATGTGCAGATTGTGAAGCTTGAAGATCTGAATGGAGGGAGTTGGGGCCGAAAGCGCCTCGGCGGCGTCGCCTGTGAACAAGTGGATATATGATGTGTCGAGGCTCTATCAGTACTACCTGGACAAGACGACTCCGCTTTCGGTCTACAGATGGATTGGGACTTTTGCTCTTGTGGTGATTTACGCCATGCGGGTTTACTATCTTCAGGGGTTCTACATTGTTTCATATGGTCTCGGGATTTACGTTCTGAATCTTCTGATTGGATTTTTGTCTCCATTGGCTGATCCGGAGATGGGAGCAGGTTCGGATGGGCCGTTGCTTCCGACAAAGGGTTCTGATGAGTTCAAGCCTTTCATTCGCCGACTTCCTGAGTTCAAGTTCTGGTAACTACATGTTTGCACTTTCACAGTACTTTGAGTTATTATTTTGTTGTCGTATTCTACAGATTATAGGTTCTCATATTTGGTCTCGTTATGGTAATACTAACGTCTTCCATCTCTTATGTTCTTGTTTGTCCGCAGAAAGTTGGTAGATGGAATATTTAGAGATAAAACGCTTTTCAAATGTTGATAGGTTAAGGGGAAAATACTGCAATACTCGCTTATAACATGGTAAAGAATGGAGATGGATATGGGTATCTAATTTAGTATGTTAGGCATAAAAACTGTAGTCAAGCCAAGTTGCCAGGTATATTCTTCATGTTCTAGGATTTCCCACGCCATTGCATTTGACTACGTTTCTTTCATCTTATAAGATCTTTTAGAGCATTAGTGTTTGATTGGTTTTGAAAAATAGAAAAGTAGGAAGATCATTTCATTGCTTTATCAAGGGCCATACATTCTTTTATCTATTATTTGGTTCTGTGGCTTCATTCCTTTCTCCTGTTTGAAGTTTTAAATAGGATTTTCTATTTCTTTTTTTCTATTTTGGTTCAGTTTTATCATTTTATCTCACAGTTCTTTGAATTGTTGGTCTTCTTTCCTCTTGCCACATCTACCTGTCATTTGTCCCTACATCCCTCATAAATGATATGTAAGGTCTAGCTTGTGTGAAGTTAAAGGTTTAACAATCAATGGTGAAGTGTCTATAAAGTTTTTGTCAAGGATGGTGAAGAGTTAAAGTAGAGTCTGCCTTCCGAATGAGCTTGGTCGTCAAGGTGTATCAAGCTTTAGAAAAAAAGAAAAATAAAGTTTTTAAAGTTTATGGTGGAGGAAATGAGAATATCAACGGATGTAATGCTGTGGAAGTATTGCATGGTTGAGCTTAACGTGTCTCATGGCATGGGACTGGGAATCCAGAATGAGTGGTTGGATCCCATTTGGAAGGGTGTAAGGTTCAGGGTTGGTTTAGTTACTAGGCTGAAGTTTTGGTCTGATTGGTTGTTTTCTTCAAACGTATTTGGCTTTCCTTCTTTGTGCCACTTGCTTTGTCAAAAAAAAGTGAACGGGTGGTTATTGATTATCTGGCCTTGCAGGCAGAGGTGCTTGAAACATTTTTAATTTGTTTGACACTGGTAGTTAGGAACTACAAGTAGGAGAAAAACTAATTGTTTGCGGAGGTGATGAATGGTGACAAGGAAGGGATTGAATGGCTGTGTAGGACCCATGATTGGGAAGGTGCTATTTGGGTGGCTCCTACCTACTAACATAACATTTTTGTACGGACAACATTTCTGATCTCTGATAATGTCTCATGGTGGATCTTGGTAGCTATGTACGTTTCAAAAAGTATCATATGCTAGAAGGCGCAAGAGAAAGTGGAGAGTTTTCTGTACCTTGTACATGTGTTGGAGCACTTTTTTTGGGTATTTGGCACCTTCTTCTTTTGATTTCTAGTGTTTATTTTGGATAGTATTGGAATGTGCCTTGTAGACTCTATGGAGCAAAATGAAAAGTTCTACAATTGAGGGACAAAGAAGTCACCTTTCAAGAAGAATTTCTTATTTTTCTTTTTTGCCAACTTTTGTTCTTCTTGTTTACAGTAGCCGCACTTGCAGTTAGGAAGATGACCCTCTTCCCCTTACTAGGATTTGAACATATGATCGTAGGAACTACCTTCCTTCACCTCTTAGTTTCTATGGAAAGAAACTAAACTAA
Organism: Argentina anserina; assembly: GCF_933775445.1. Classification (NCBI taxonomy): domain Eukaryota; kingdom Viridiplantae; phylum Streptophyta; class Magnoliopsida; order Rosales; family Rosaceae; genus Argentina; species Argentina anserina. The sequence continues at coordinate 6,567,380 of NC_065873.1, read as the reverse complement.
TTGAGCCTCTTTCATGTATTTTATAAGTTTTCAGTACCTTTAGACTTGGGCCTTCTCAAATCTGTTTGTTCTTAAGCTAGCATCTGTTACTTTGTGATGTTTATGCAAAAAAATTATAATTATGGAAATAGAAATACCAAGTGGAGACTGGAGTGACAAGGAACTATAATGTTTAAAATTTCTAATGCCTACTTATAACTTTGATAAACTTGTTCAAGCCAGGCCCAACTGCCTTTGGCAAGCTTGAGCTGTTTATTTGTCTTTATCATTGTTTGTTTTTACATGTCGATGGCCCTGGTGGATATTAGTTGTGATACTTGCAGCCATAAACACCTATTAGACATTCTGTTAGCATCTGCTGCAATGTAATTTAGTGTTCTATCATTGATGGAGTTTGTCTGCATTTAGCTAAGATATGCTTAATAGCCTCCTAAATTGTTGCTCCCTTCCAGGATCTTTCCGACATCTCAATGTTCTCCTGATTACTGGTTACTAAAAACATGTGATCATGGCGAATATTTAATTGAATAAGGAGAAACCTATGTAGCACCGACACTTCTAAGGTTGACGTGTTGAAGTGTCCGACACTTCCCGACACCGTGTCCGACACGCCAAGTGGCGTGTCAGTAATATTGATTTTTCCAACACTTCCTAACACTTTAACCGACACGCCACATCATAATTCCAACATGGCAATCATCATTTTAGATAAAAAAAACTAGAAAAACGAAAACTAAACAAAAAAACCCAAATTTTGTTTTATCCCCATCGTTTTCCCTTTCTTCTTTTCTTATATTTATTTCTTTTGAATTGTTATGCAATGGAATGATCTTAGAATTTTAATTTGACATTATTTTATGTGTTATATATAAATATATTAAATTATATATAAATTGCCATGTCGGGATCTAAATTTTTTTAATTTGTCGGTTGCGGTGTCGCGCCGTGTCCGTGTCGGTGTCCGTGCTACATAGGGAGAAACACTTCTGCAAAATCACCTTACTTTCACAGTTCCTCTGATTATATGTTTTTACCTCTCCTGTTATTCATACTGCTTTCATTGTTCAGGTACTCCTTCACAAAGGCTTTCTGCATTGGTTTTGTCATGACCTTCTTCTCTGCATTTGATGTGCCTGTCTTTTGGCCAATACTACTCTGTTACTGGATTGTTCTTTTTGTCCTGACAATGAGGCGCCAAATTGCACACATGATCAAGTACAAGTATGTTCCATTCAACCTTGGGAAGCAGGTAAACTTCTAATACTTCTCAAAATGTTTGCTTGTGTCACCAAATCATTTCTAGAAGCACCATGTGTTGTTATTTCGGTTACTATTTTCGCACATTGGTCGGTTACTTTTGAGTTTTAAGATTAAGTATCTGGTTATTTGTCTTTGACAGAAATACGGCAGCAAAAAACCATCTGCAGGTAGCAGTGGCAGGAATGATTGAAGCACAACTGTTGCGTAACTAGAGCATATATCAGTGACTGATGTGGAGTCGTAGAAGAAAAATTAGGCATTGTGAAGATTCATGATAGTAGAATTTTTCGGTTCGGGGAAGAACATTCATGTATGGATTTCGTTATGCCTTCACATACCTAGGGTTGGATTATGTGTGGCCTTCTATCGATAAACGCATTAAATTCAGCTAAATTTTGAGATGTCTTCCAACGTATATCTGCATGGAATACTTCACTCTCCTGAATCTATTCATGGAAAATTTCTTGCAGCTCCTGAAAGTGTGATTTCCTTTGTGCCAGTATTCACTCTATCCTTTATTGAGCAATATGATCTCAACTCTCAAGTTCTAAATGCCTTTAGTTGCTTCAAATCTCATCATACATTGTATATCATGAGCAATGCCGCACTGTATATTGCAAGCCGATTTCGAGTTGAGTTGCGATACTCCTATCCTGGCGGTATTTTACCTGCATTTCCTTGAAACTTTAATCGAATCCTATTGTCATTGTGAAATAGGCTTAAATGAATCTACTTCTATGAACCACAAACCTGGGGTTTGTCCCCGAAGCGGAAGGGTACGGTAACAACTAACAAGCTAACACACACAAGCCATCGCCATTTTGTTAGCGAGTTAGTAACATACACACCTGATCAGAAACGAGACTATTTGACCAAAGTCATTCTAAACCTCGACGTAGATACAACGTCCTCAAACAACGTTCTCAAATTGGTGTCCATAAATTGGTGAGTTACAATAGGGTTGGTACTTCCGAACAAAAAAACCGAGAACTGAGTCAAAAAAACCGGACTGAAAACTGAAAAAAATTGAATCAACAAAAAAACCGAAAAAACCGAACTGATTCGGTTCGGTTTTCAGTTCAACCCCCAAACCGAACCGAACTGATTGAACTGAATTGAAATAAATGAATACGGCGTCGTTTTATGTAGTATATACATATATCACCCAAAAAAACCCTACGCTGGCTCTGTGGCACATACCTCAATCCTCGACTTTAACTCGTCGCAGCCCTCATTCCCCATTTCATATCTCAGTCCTCTCCGTCTTCAGCTCTCCACAACTCCACTCCCATTCTCTCAATCCCTGTCTCAGATCTTTGTCCTCTCCGTCCCCAGCTCTCCACTCATTTTCTCAGTCCCCGTATCCCCGAAACCGAACTGAAACCGAACTTGACGCCGCCGAGCTCTACTCCCCGAAGCCGCCGAACGCCCGAACCCAGATTTGTCCCCAACGCTAGCACCTCGATCTGCTACCTGACGCCGCATCATCTCTGTGCCACCGGACTTCGAAGTCTCTCTACTCTCGCTGCATCACACCCTCACAGTCTCTCTACCCGACGCCAACATCGCACCTGTGCGCCGAAGCCAAAGGTTGAAGCTTTCACTCACTCCCAATGGCAGAATTCTCCTCCAGGTAAAACCCTAATCCCATTTCGTCTGCCCAATCCAAACTCATATCTCTCTTAGTCTATTTTCTCAGCAAAGTTATGAGCTTTTCTCTTCAGTTCATTCACTTCATTGTGTTATATTCTATATGGATTCTTCTTTGTAATTTATTGATTCGAAACTTATGATAGTTGTTGCAAGTTTTCTAATTGCTAATTTGCTATTTTTTTATAGTAGATATGAGATTTTGTTATAGTGTATGTAGGAAGAATTTGATATTTATGTGTTGAAATGAAGGTTTGGCATGTTAATATTGTCAAAAATTTTGTGGTGTTAATGATCTATGTAGACTGGACAACTCTGACCGCTGGTAAATATCTGCAGCCTTGTAGGTTCCCTAAATAAGATCCCTCTATCGGTTGCTGGTATTGTACTTTTCAAGGTCCCGACCAGTTTAGAGAACTCTGCAAGCAGATTCTTTGGTAAGTTATTTCTCTCAAACTTGCTGAAGAGTTTGATTAGCTTTTGGATGACCATGCAATTACAACTTTAAATATGTAGCGTTACCAATGAAATTTGAAATTTGTAGGTCTTGTGGCGGGAGTATTTTTTGTTAGAGCCAAAATGCAGGAGAGATCTCAATCCTGAAATGCTTTACCTTAGTTTGGCTTACACAAGAGGACCATGTTTTGCAATGGGGAAACTGCATTCTGCTTCACTTCTTGGAAATCATCTGGTGAAGTGACTGATTAAAGATCAAGGAAGATTTTGCCTATTTAAGTGTGATGCGGTACGTTTCTGGGTATCTGGTGGATGGGATGAAAGTTTTCTTCAAACGTCAGGAGGCTTTTGGAGAAATATTGTAACATATGGTATGAATTGTTGGAAAATGGTTGGAAAAATCATTTAAAACCAAATTTTAATTGATTAATTAAATTAAATTAAATTTATAATTAATCAAAGATGAACATAGATTTGAGTTCTCTATAATGAGGGATACAAGATCATATGTTTGTGTAATTTGGTTTGTGGGTGAATAAGAAATTGTCACTCAAAGATGGCTACTTAGAATGAGGGAAATGTATTTGTCCCACATTGAAAAAGAGAAGTGTTGAAAAGACTTTATATAGAATCCATTGTGTATGGATTGTAAAGTGTGTAAGCTCTCTTATACCCTTTCGCGCACGCGCATAGGGTGCAAATCCTAGGTCACAAGGGAAACTCGTGTATGCCCGTGCGACCTGCGAACACGAATGCAACACCGAATTGAGGGTCGGAACGCAGATTCTTTTTGCATTTCCGAAAATTCGGTTTTGACTTTTCAAATTCTTCCTTTGTGTAACAACTGAGTTATTATGTGTTATGGAGAATTATAACAGAATTGAAATCAATATTTATAACATATGTAACTCATATATGTTATGATCTTTTGATTTCTATAACAGCCATCTTATTAATTACTGATTGCAAATCCTCACAGAATAAATAGCCACCATCCTTTCATTGTAAAATCATCCCATTCGAAACACAATCCTCACCCACTCTCAAAATTCTTAGCTTTTCTCTGGTGATAGAAAGAGGTACCTTTCGAGTTCGTTGAGGGTTCTAGTTAGTAGTGCAACTTCCTAGAATCGTTTAGTCGTTATATCCTGGGAAACAAGCGCCAAGTATCCTTGCACCGATAGAGGAGGCGTAAACGTCTTAAGGACAATGTGGTATCACACACGTCTCGACTAGTTCTTCCATTATCAATCGTTCGGTATTTTGGTTGAATTTCTTTTCGTGTTCTTCGTTTCTGATTTATAATTATTTATAATTCAGCCTATTAAATTATATATGCAATATAACACTTTTCTTTATAACATGAAGACCTCAGAACCTTACCACTAATTAATTCACATGTTTGTATTGTGCATCTGTGCTGCATCTCATTCTTATATATCAATTCTAGTCTTATTGTTTGCAAATTGTTTTGCTGATGTTGATGCTTCTGTTTGATTTGTTGATGATGAAACAGAAGCTATCTTTGTTATTTTATTGCTTGAAACAAAAGCTATGAAGCAGAAGCTATGGTTGTTAGTTATTTTGTTCATATTATTTAGTATGGTCATTGTTGCAGGTCTCAACCCAGAAAAATTATTTCTCCTCAGTAGTAACCACCTGCAAATTTAATATATGTTTAACACAGATGCCTGGTATATGCATCTAACTATCTATTGAGAGTGAATATACATTCATCTGTTTCATTTCTCATAGATTGTATTTATCTTGCTTGGTTTGTTTTGTTCGGTTTATTGAGTGTATACCGCAACTTTGGATGAGATGTTATGTTTGGTTTGTTTCATATATTGATTCTATATCAGTAATCATTGATTAATTAAAATGCTACTGTGACTTTTGTAATAAACCGATTTTTCGGGTTCAATTTGTATGAATTCGTTGAATTTTATAAATTTGGTAATTTTGATAAATCACATTTTTCGCTTTGCGACGTTGTCGGTTTGAAAACAGAACCGTCTTCGGAAATCTAAATTTGAAAAACGTTACGTTGTCCGCGACACGGGAGTCGACTTTTACTCCGTTGCTCGTTTTCAAAAACTTCCTTCATGAAAGTTGTAGAGCTCGTCGATACGATTTCATGGACATGTCACACGTTCCAATCGGACATCGTACGTGAAAGTTATTAACGATGGAAGTTGGTTTCCGATTTTAGAAAAGGGTATAAAAAGGAAAATTTAGGAACTAGGGTTTCCAATTTCGGAAACTCTCATTCTCTCTCTCACCCCGCAACCGTCCCCCCTCTCTCACCCCGAACCTCTCTCTTTCTCCATCGCCTCCGGTGATCCCCACGCCCCGGCCTCTGTGGCCCTCACCGCCTGCCTCTAAGGCACCGCGCGGCCCTCAACAGCAAACCCTGACCTCGACACGCCGCCCTACGCCGCATCAGAGCTCAACCGGCGACACGAAGATTATGCAGAAATTGTCGCCGTCCAAGCTTCTCCTCTGGCGACGCCAGTGCACGAGGCTAGCACGTCTCCACCGTTCCTCATCCCTGGTGCCACCTACGAGGCGATCAGAGCTCGAATCGCGTCGCCTCCTCACCCCCTGCTCGATCTCGACCGCCTCCTAGTTCAAGCTTCTCCGGCGACATTCCGGTGGTTTCAAGGCTTGATTTAGGTAAGGGTTTGTGTATTGTGATTATTGAGATTGATTGCTTGTGAATTAGTGGTGATTTGGGGAGAATTAGAGGAGGAGGAGGGGAGAGTCGTACCGCCACCTTAGGCAACGCGTGAGGAAAGGTGAGGAGGCGGCCTTAAGCCGTAGAAGGGTAGAGTAGGAAGGGAGAAATGGTTTTGGGTAGCGGTAGGCAAGCCACGCGTGCCGGTTTGAGCGGGCGTGAGCTCCACGCGCTGCTACTGGGGGGAAGCGCATGAGTGCCACGCGCCGCCACATGCGGCGGCTCGTGAACAATGATTTTCCAAACTGTAATTTTTTTGTGTAAAAATTGATTTCTGTACGATAAATGTAAAAAGTAATTTACATACAGTAAATGTAAAGTAATTTACGTACAGTAGATATAAATATAATTTACGTACAGTAATTGTAAAAGTAATTTCTGAAAGGTAAATCAATGATCAGTATTTATTAGATTAGTAATACGTATACAGTACGTACATGAGAAATAATACATAAACAGTACGTACATGAGAAGTAAAACGTAAACAATACGTACATGAACATTAATACATGAATAGTATTTACGTAAACAGTAATTTCGTAAAAACCGAAAATTGCTGAACAGTAAAACATTAGTACTGTTTCGGCATTTGAGGTTTACGTAACGTTTCTAATCACTTCTTATCGAACCTAGGTGATCGACGCGATAAGTAAAGGTTTCACTTTCGAAATTGTGGAATTTACGCTCAGGAAAAATAAGGTGAGTAAAATCTCACAGTGACGAATCTACCCTTAGCGGAGATTCATAATTACACATATTTTAAAAGATTGAACTATGATATGTATATGATATAGTGGGTTGTGTATGTGTATAATTGGTAATATCGATACATATATATGGGTTGCTATATTATATACTGTCATATTCCCGTTTTCAAATAAGTTCATTTATAGCATTGATATTTATTTTATTTGAGCATGTCACTTGGTTTTGTACAATAACATGTGAGGATTGTTTTGTACGTGGTTTAAACTTGAGTTATGTTAAAACGTTTTTGTTGTCTTCGGACGTGTTGGCATGTCGGAACTTAGCCTTGGTCAGGCGACAGTTACGATACAGTTAGAGCTATAGTCTGTTTACCGGTGTACTGCATGAGGGGTAACAGATGGGTTACCAACTTATGAGTACCCATATTTTGGGATATTGGGTGATAGATGGGTTGTCCAATGCTCGGCGGTATACTGCATAATGGGTAACGGATGAGTACCTGGGTCTCATGAGTACCCCTATTATAAATATAATTGGGTAAACAGATGAGTTGCCTGATTTCTCATGAGCACTTATATTTTCAGATATTATTAAACAACCAGATGGGTCATCCTTTGACTCATGAGTACATTTATAATTGAATGTTTTCAGTATTTACTCTTGTATTACTATGCATGTTATATTGTTGCTTTACTCATACGAGTTGCAAAGCTTATCGGGTTGTGTTTGCAATCCCGGTGCACCTATTCGATGGTGTAGGGGATAGTTCCGCAGGTGTGGATTAACAGAATTGGCTAGGAGTGGGCATAAAAAATGGAAATCCTGATCCCGTCCCGAAATTCATAGGGACAACACGGAGGTCTAAAAACGTTCGTCCCGTCCCGATCCCGTCCCATTTCTTAATAGTGGGATGGGACGTGGGACGAATAATTTCTATCCCACTTCGTCCCGTCTCGTCCCACCTTTAATGAAAACTTAAAAGTTCTTACATATTTGTATCAAAATGAAACTAATTTATGTTCTTAATTACTCCAAAATTATATTAACTCAAATAATAACGGTAAATTATAATATTTTGAACATAATATGCATTTTTTTTGTTAAAATTTCATTATTGAATGTTACTTAATTAATGAAAAATTAAAAATATAGGTTTTTATTTAACTTCATAGGAAGGTGAGATTTGTCCCGTCCCGTCCCGATCCCGTCCCGATTCAAAAGAGTGGGACGAGACGTGGGATGAGCTCCGTCCAGTCCCATCCCGTGCCCACCTCTAGAATTGATGGACTACTCTAAAGACTTCGAAGTTTCTTCATTTTATTTGTGGTGAGGATTGAGAGGATTTTCACATTTCCATTTGATATAATGCTTGAATTATAAATTGGCTTTATAATAATCAATTCGACTGAGACGTTTTATGAACTCAGTAATGATACGCTGTGACGATAAGATGATTTCGATTTATTGAGATTGTTTTAGAGTTTTCATGGCTTCGAATTCGAATTGATATCATTCGAAATTCGGGGTCGTGACAACTTTTAGAGGATAGTATTCCGACACTACTTTGATGAGGAAAACAACCGTTCATCGTGAAGATATTGAAGAGGAAAGCAACTTTTACTAGTACTCCTGGTTCTGCTACCATTTTAACTTGAAATGTAATTTAATTTGGAACTTAGTAGTTTATAATCCTTGTTTGTAATAGTTATGTTAACAAATTATTTAAATAGAGATTAGAAAAAATCGAAAAAACCGGACTGAACTGAACTGAACTGTTCAATTTATATTTCAATTTGAGTTGTCGAAAAACTGTGAACCGAAGTAAAAATTCAGTTCAGTTTTCAGTTTTAGTCTAAAACTGAACCGTTCAAACCAAATACCACCCCAAAGTTACAACTCAAAACATAAAACTAATCGTTCAAACCGAATACCACCGCAAAGTTACAACTCAAAACATGAGATGAGATGCCAGTTCCCCTTTATTAATAAATTTATCGAAATAGTAAAAATATAATTACTGAGGCGGTGACATTTTTCTTCTGAAAATAACAGGGGCCTTTAGTTAAGAAATATGCAGACTATAAAAACCTAAACCCATCAAAACCCTAATTGGCAAAACACAGAAGCAGAGAGAGAGAGAGAGAGAGAGAGAGAGAGAGAAATAGCAATGGGGAAGGTGAAGGGAAAGCATCGTCTTGACAAGTACTACCACCTCGCCAAAGAGCACGGCTACCGCTCCCGTGCCTCATGGAAGCTTCTCCAGCTCGACGCCAAGCACTCCTTCCTCCACTCCTCCCACGCCGTCCTCGATCTCTGCGCCGCCCCCGGCGGTTGGATGCAAGTCGCCGTCCAGCGCGTCCCCGTCGGCAGCCTCGTCGTCGGCGTCGACTTAGTCCCCATCGCCCCCATCCGCGGCGCCTTCTCCATCCAGCAGGACATCACCAGGACCGAGTGCGTCGCCAAACTCAGGCGGCTCATGAAGGAGCAAGGCTGCTCCGCCTTCGATTTGGTCCTTCACGATGGCTCCCCAAACGTCGGTGGAGCTTGGTCGTCGGAAGCTACGTCGCAGAATGCTTTGGTTATTGACTCGGTGAAGCTCGCCACTCAGCTCTTGGCTCCCAAGGGCACATTTGTCACCAAGGTAATTAAAAATCGATATTTTCGCCATATCGAATTTCGAGTATGTAATCTTAGTAGTGTTTTAACTCTATTCATTATTACATTTTGTCTTGAATTTATTTATTTCGTGTTTTGTTTCAGATTTTCAGGTCACAAGATTATAATGCAGTCTTGTTTTGCCTTAAGGAGGTGAATTTCCCCATTATTACTGATAACACATTTGTTTTTTTTTGTTTTTGGTAATGGATAACACATTTGTTAGTTTGGTTCGATGTGTTTAGCTGATTCTGGAATGGGAAATGCTTTGCAGTTATTTGAGAAGGTTGAACAGTATAAACCATCAGCTAGTCGTAGTGCGTCTGCGGAGACATATCTCTTGGGTTTTAAGTACAAAGCTCCTGCAAAGATTGATCCTCGGCTACTTGATATGAAGCATCTGTTTAAAGCAGTGGAACCTCCAAAGAAGGTAATTTTATGAGAGGAGATGGAGTGATTTCTCCGTTTGTGTACATGTTATTTTCTATCCTTCTTGTTGTGATTATTGTTGTATAATATCGTCAACTTTCCTTGATGTAGGTGGTGGACGTACTAAGAGGAACAAAACAAAAAAGACACCGTGATGGGTAAACTTTCTGTTCTGATTTTTATTTGGTTAATATCAAGCATCCATTGACTACAATGTGTTTTATATCGTGAAATGGCCTCTGTTGTTATTGTTAGTGCATACAATTTTTTTTTTGAGAAGTATGTAGCATAAGCTTGAGAAGTATGAAACTGTTTTTGTTTTTAGGAGTGTTACCCCTACATTGCTGTTCTTATGTGCAGAATTAAATTATTGTAGCTGTTGGTATGTCAACAGAAGTTTATTTTATCGTTATAGATGTTTGATTGTGTTCTATATGCAGGTACGAAGACGGAGACACAATTTTGAGGAAAGTGTCTTCAGCTGCTGACTTCATTTGGTCTGAGAATCCTCTTGATATTCTTGGATCTGTTACTTCCATAACATTTGATGATGCATCTTTGCCCATTAAGGATCATGCTTTGACAACAGATGAGGTAACTACATCTATTCATCTTTTTATATGCTATTTCCTTAATTTTTTATAATCTGGATACTCTTAGTCTTCCTTTTACTTCAATGTTTGTGGTTCAACAGGTTAAAATTCTATGTGATGATCTGCGTGTCTTGGGGAAGCAAGATTTCAAGCATCTATTGAAGTAAGGAACACTTTTTTTTTTCATGTTTGCCTCTTGGATCTTGTATCACAAGTATAGTACATACTTATTTGCTGCCGTAGGATCATTGTTGGGTTTGTTGATATCATAGTTCTTTAAGGCCACCTGTTTTTTTAGGTAGTTTCAACCTCCTCTTCATATACAAGTTTGGAACCACAGCAAACATATTGGAAGTAGGATTTGAAATCTGATCAAAACTAGAGTGACTAAATTGTATGTTGCATATCAAGTAGATACCTTAAATTCAGCTGTGGTATATGTCTTGTCCTGCTATTTGGATGCATACATCTCCAATTGTTGATTTGTCTGCCTGAATATCTTTAACCAAAGTGGGCTATCTTATTCAACTAGGGTCATGTAAGTGCTGTCAAACACTAACTCCCTGCTATCACTGACATTGTGGCTTAATTTGAGGTTTTGACATTTAGTTGATGGGTTGTTTTAACTCTTTGGAAGGAATGGATAACTCCCAACTGCTTTTCATAGAAGATATTACATTTTGTTTTTAACGAATGCAAAAGGGTTGAAAGGTGATTGTAAAAATGGATATTCCCCATTGTACTGGAAATAGAATGAAAATAATTTAACTGTAATGTATTTGCTGGCCATGAAGAATTTCAGTATTTCTGTGCTGAAGACTAATAGGTAATGCTTGATTTTTCATTTAGGTGGCGAGTGCAGATAAAGAAGGCCTTGTCTCCTTCTGAGAAAGCTGTTGTTACTACTGCCCCCGATGTTGGAAAGGAAAATAAGGAGGCTGATGATGACAGAATACTAAATGAAATGGAAGAGCTTACAAATGCAATGGAGCGCAAGAAGAAACGAGAAAAGAAGCTTCAAGCCAAGAAACGTGCTCAGGTTGGTATTCCTTTTCTTGTTCATATATATGCATCAAATTGTGGAAATAGAGAACTCTCTGTTTGATTGCAAGGAATCAACAACCCCACCCCCTCCCCCCCTTTCATTTTACTCGTTTATTTCATATTAGTCATATAGTCTTGCAGGAGATGATCTCTTTGTTGATTTTCTTTCCCTATTTCCTGCTTGGCAATCATGAAATTGAAAAGTTAATTGAAATTTGCATCTATGTATCGATTAAGAAACTAACCTTTCATACTAGTGCAGATAGAATGCTACTGTCAGCATCATGAATGTTTTTGGCCATTAAATGAAGCTACAACAATTGATTTAATTCTTAATTTGCCAAATTCCTATGGCGATTTATTACATGTTCTATAATTTGAAGTTGTGTCAATACATTTTAGTATTAAATTAGTTCCGAAGGGCCTTGTAGTGTAAGGATATGATTTTTCCAGACAAGTGAAAGCACATAAAATCCATATACAATCATCTTGCTCATTGATGTTTTCTATAATTTCCAGGACAAGGTTCGGAAGGCAACAGGGATGCAAATAGATGCAATGCAAGATGGTTATACAGATGATAATCTGTTTTCTCTATCTGCAATCAAGGTATGCTATACTCGTTTAGTCTGCGATGTTTGTAATCTTTGGTGGCTCATATTTTGTGAAAAATGCAATTTCATCCCTTGGCACGATGCTAAGATAGCTTATAATCGTTCGTTCTGGAGCATGATGTCTTGATATAACATACATTTGTGATCCACATAGATGAGCATGAGTGTAATGTTTCTGCAATTTGGTGATACCCGACATTAGATGGTGCTATGCTCTTATTGGTGTTTGAAGCAAACAAATGTGTTATTGTGTATTTCTGAAGATAAATAAGGTGGTTTTATCACTGGTATTCAGGGTAAGAAAGATCTTGTAGCGATTGATTCCACTGAATATGATGGTGAGGATGGGGAGCTGTCAGTTAGCGAAAACGAGGACATGCAAGAAAAACCTGAGGAAGCATCTTCCAGTGATGCAGACTCTGATGATGGCCGTAGAAGGTTATACATCTTGTCCCTTATATCAGATTGAATGATACAAGTTTATGTAGTCTGTATGCACTTAATTAATCATATGTATGTTTTTAGATATGATGCAAAAATGGAAGAGCTTATGGATCAAGCGTATGAAAATTATGTGACAAAAAAGGAGGGAAGTGCAAAGCAGCGAAAGCGTATGAAAGAAGAGGCTCAAAGTTTGGAGGTATGTTTTAAAGAAAAGAAAGTGGTAATTGTTTGGGATTTCTAATTTTTATGTTTATACTTTATAGTCTCGGTTTGTTTCTGCAAATCTGTGAGCAGATGATTAAAATATGACCTTGCACCCTCTCTCTCTCTCTCTCTCTCTCTCTATATATATATATATATATATATATATATATATATCTGAAAAGTGCTGCCAAGCGTAATTTGGTTTTCCGGCTGGAGGGTTGGTTTTTCAATCATATTCTTAGTTGTTGCTTTCTGCTGCTCAGGATGTTGACAGGGAAGATACGATTCCATCTGACTATGATTCAGACAGAGATGAGGCTGATCAGGAAAAGAATCCTCTCTTAGATGCTCTTGATGATGGGGAAGGAGCAACTCAGGAGGAGGTTACGAATAACTGGTTTAGTCAGGCGATCTTTGCTGAAGCTGTAGAGCAGGGTGATTTGGAGAAGTCTGATAGTGAGGACGAGATGCAGGTTGAAAAGCCAGAAGATAAATTACCCCTGCCTGAGAAGCCCCTGGAAAAGACGGTTAAAAATGTTGAAGAAAAGTCTGAAAATCGTGTTGCTGGGTCCAATTTTAATCATGAGATCAAAGCTAAGAAGGCTGATGATGATTTTGAGATTGTCCCTGCTCCAGATACAGATACTGATTCAAGTGATGACTCATCATCAGATGAGTTGGACGATATGGATACCTATAGAAAAGCTGAAATATTGGCATGTGCAAAGAAAATGTTGTCAAAGAAAACCAGGGAAGAGATACTTGATGATGCATATAATAAGTACATGCGTGATGACGAAGGCTTGCCCAAATGGTTTTTGGATGAGGAAAAGAAGCACCGACGACCAATACGGCCAGTGACCAAAGAAGAGATTAATGCAATGAAAGCGCAGTTTAAAGAAATTAATGCTCGGCCGGCAAAGAAGGTGGTAGAGGCTAAAGCTCGCAAGAAGCGTGTTGCCATGAGGAAGCTTGAGAAAATTCGCAAGAAGGCCAATGTAATATCAGATCAGGCAGATATCTCTGATCGTTCAAAGAGCAAGCAAATTGACCAATTGTATAAGAAGGCTGTGCCCAAGAGGCCTAAAAAGGAGTATGTGGTTGCGAAGAAAGGAGTTCAAGTCAAGGTTGGCCCGGGTAAAGTCCGTGTTGATGCTCGAATGAAAAAGGATGCAAGGGGTCGTGGAACAGGTAACAAATGGGCAGGGAAAGGCAGCGAAAAGAAAGGAAAAAATACAAAGGAGAAGAGAGGTAAAGGTAAAGGATCTGGGAAGTTTTCAGGAGGGAAGCCGTCGGGAAAGAAGGGTGGTAGCAAAGGAAGAAAGATGGGCATGCATGACTGAGCAGAAGTCATTTGCTTGTTTATTTCTTTTTCATATTTTTGTTTAATCATTGCTTTATAAATGATCGATTTCTGTAGCAATTTTGAGCCAGACTTTATTTGTTAGAACGGATTTTTTGTTTATCAGAGTTCTAATCATTATTCAATCAAACTACCGTTTCCGGAGACTAATGTGTGCAAAGAAATGAGCTAGAAAAGGAAGATCCTAATTTCGTACTCACTAGCACGCTTCAGATGTCAATCATTGAAAATAGTTTTGCAAGTGTGAGTTCCCAATCGGAAATAGGAATGCAGACAGTTGAAAGGCGGCCTACTCGTTGGCAACCACAAGTGTTTTACGTTTATGATGGGAGCGTGCCTAGATATAGTTCTTGAGTAGGGATAATGGTGTTTCATCCATGAATGCTGATGATACCACATAGATTTGAACTGGAGTTCACTTCAGACTTGAAAAGCTTGCAAATTTTGAATTTATCGTTTACATCATGTTTAGTCCAATGTGCCTGTGTTTTCTCCTTTTGAATCGGAGATGGTCTCATGATCATGTTGATTACATTGATGGTTTCTGCTAGCTTGTATAGTCGCTTATAATTATAACCTATGTAGCACGGACACTTGCACTTAGTCGCGTATTGCGTGTTTGACACGTATCGTATCGGACACAGACACGCTGCTCGTGATGGAATTCAAACTTTGGTTGTCCATAGTAGATCAAAATTCCTCAATCATTCCAACATAAATGTTTTTTGTTTATATTTACACAAATTTTGATATATATATATATATATAACAATCCAGATAGTTTTAAATTTTATAAATTAATTGTTTAATAGATATATATTAAAAATAATATTTAATTAACGTGTTCGTCACATGTCCGTGTAAAAAATAATTTAATTTGCCGTGTCCGTATATCGCATTATGTCCAACACATACACTCATATTCGTGTCCATGCTTCATAGGTTATAACTGATTGAGCTGTTAATGTTCTTTGTTATTATGTAAAAATACATTAGAATACTTGGAAATGTGTAGCATATTTAATTGTAATATATTTATATATAAATCACTTTCTTTTTGTTGCATACAATAAAACCTCTATAAATTAATAGGTTCGGAACTGATAAAATTTATTATTTTAGTGAGATACTAATATATCGATAAATTAATAGATTATTATCGATTAATTAATAAATTATTAATTTATGAAGGTATAATAAATGTTTTCTTTCACTTTTTCGAAGAAAAAAAGTTTTACTTCGTTTATGCACCATATTGTTTGATTATCATGGATATCGTTATTTAAAATATTATGTTGTTCGATGTATTATATTATTTTTATTTGATAATAATTAAATCAACAAAAATTCTTCCACGAAATCCTCAAGAATGTAAAATTTATCATATAAATCATGTCATTATTAATATTCGATGGGGTATTTATGAATTCTCAAATTTCTATTACTTCAAAATTTAGCGAGTTATTAATTTAACACGTTAGCCCCGAGTTGAGATTGGCAAAAAATATTATTTTAACGAGGTATTAACTAATCGGCTATTAATTTAACGAGGTTCTATTGTATTATGTTACTTTTTTTTATAACATTATACAAGTCAGTTCTGTACTGTAGGAATGTACATTTAGTAATGTGAGTTTCATCCTTCTATTTTCTCTAACAAGCAACAAATGTCAAAAACTCAGAGTTGTTGATCCACTTCAAAGTAAATTGTTTTAATTCACTCCATTATCTCATATTGCAGCGGTAAACAAAAGGACCATGTTCACTTGTTTGCCGCCATAGAAATATAAATAGGACAGAATCATTATGGGGACAATGACAACCAAATGCAATGAACATGATATATTTTATAACATCTTTGTATGAGATGAGCAGACATGCAATTGATGCCTTCGCTAACCAAGAGTGGTATTCATTAAGAAAGGTGAGCATCATTTTACTCATGGAGGATGGAGTTCACAAACAAAATAAAATTGCTGCAGAACCATCCACCATTCCACCTTGTCAAGGAAGATCAGTTTCAAAAATGTTTCCTTTTAGCAAACAAAATCTCAAAGAGAACCAGCACCAACAGAGAAGAAATTAACAGAGAAGAAATGAACAGGGGCAAGATAATTCTAATTCGGAAACCTTCATTTCTACAAAAGGATCCATTTCAACATAGATGACACAAGGGATACAGCCCCATCTTCTATTTTCTTTCTTTTCCTTTTCACACGAAAACATTAAACATTATACCATGAACTCCATTATTTGAGAATATAGAGAAATCAACAACATGAAGTTCTAATCTCAGACAAACTGGGAGAGATACTCATCCGCAGTAGTGTATTTGACATCAGGGTAAAGAGCAGTAGCTTCCACTCCAAATGAGGGCTCGACCTCAAAGTTAGTGTGGTCTCCTTTCACGAAAACTGAGTGACCAATTGATAGTATCACATTGATTGGAACAGGAGCCTCTGCAAAATTAAAAGCACACACATTCAGAGTTATAATAAGCTGCAGTTGTCACTCGTTGAATTATGTTACCTACCTTGAATGTTCTTGAGTAGTTGCTCTTCCGGGACATAGACCTTCTCGAGGGTTTTGCCAATCTTCTTCTCCCATAGAGCCACAAGTTCATTGAAGGAGATGGTGTTGGCAGGTGGCCGGATGTAAAGGATCTTGTTCAATGTTCTTGGGTCATCCACAGCCCTAATGGTATAGGTACCAATATCCTCTTCCTTGTTAAAGATTGCTGCAGATATACAAATCCAAGAAAAAACAAAAGACACCCCAGTAAAATCAAATTCATAATCGGTTCTTGTAGTGGTCGATAAACTTAATTCTCACCTACCACTAGTCCACTACTAGGAATAATCCGACAATCATTAGCATCATGAAATTTACCACTAATATATCAGCAATATTCTTGATGACATGCACTTTTCAAGAACCACAAATAGAACCTAGTGATCCAAAATGAAACAATTCATACACCTACCAAATGATTTTTACTATTCCTGAACAAGTTCACAAATTCTCTACGGAATGGAGACAGGAGATCGAAGTATATATTGCCCGTTTTCAAGAGTGGGGGTCTGGATGTTAGGTGTACCTTTGGGGTTGCCATCACCCAGGATGACGACTCTGTCCCTCGGAGGAGCAGTAGCTCCTGGCTGGTTCAGTGTGGGCAAGAAGTACCCAGCAAAGAAGTTGGACGACACATAAGTGTACGGAATCCCGGCCGCCTCAACATCTCTTCTAACCTTGGCTTTCGTAGCGAACGCCGTCTTTGCTGGCTCCACGGCGTGCACTCGATCAACGTCGTTTCCAAACTCCGACGGAAAAACCTCTGCAACAAAACCACCTCAATTTCAAAGAGAAATTTTTTAACACAAAAAATAGAGGAGATTATGAAAATGAAAGATGGCCACCTTAACATTGCCGGCATCTTTGATGGCGGCGATGATCTTGTCCTGATCAGCCAACTGCGCGTGTCCCACAGTCGAAATGACCACATCGACTTGCTTGATCGCCTTTACCAGGCTCTCATGGTTGTACAGATCACCCTACAAAACACACAGACAAACTAAAACCTAATACTCGAAACCGTACACATAATAAGATAATGACAGACGAGAACAACAAGTGGGGAAGTGAACGTACGATGAGGAAGGTGACGCCGGAGGACTTGAAGGAGTCGATGAGTTTGGACTTGGCAGGGTTGGAGAGAGTTGTCTCCCGGACGAGAACGAAAGCGGGGTGGCCGGCCTTGGCGCTGGCCTCGACAATGAACTTGCCGATGTAGCCGGTGCCGCCGATGAAGAGAACCTTGGACTTGGTTTCCGCCATTGGGAGAAGTCGAGGAAGAAAGCTAAAGAAAGCGTTGCGAGTGAAATGAGGAGGAGACGGGCAGAGAGTAATACCATGCCGTTCACTATGGGAGTGGCTTTGCTGGTTTTATGGGGAAGGTGGGGAGGTGCGGAATGATGAAAATGTCCTCGGCGTTGGTGTGTGCGACAACGCTTGCGTAGGGGTGACGATGGATTTTTAACGTGGATGGTTATGCGTCCGGGTTCAATGTAAGGTGCAGGGAAGAAGTTTGACGAGGAATTTTCGAATTATTTGGAAAAGAATTTAATATGGAGCTTTCTAGTTTAATATGGAATTTAATATGAAGTTTTCTAATTTACATAAAATTTACCGACTACCCTTCATTTGTTCACTTTGTATCTACATTTTTAAACTTATGTCATGTGTCTAATTGCTTAATTATTATCTACATATGAGTTGAGAAAAAATACATGACATGAGTTTAGAAAAGTGGGCACAAGGTGAACAAATGAAATGTGATCAGCAAATTTGCGATAATGTACTTTCGTCCTCCCACCCACTTTTTATAAGAACTTTGCAATAAATAATAATATAATTTTAAATTCTCCCATTTTCAAAAGGCGTTTTTGGAAAATATTTAAATTCCACTTTAAGAAAATTTTAATTTTGTGAAATATTTTATATTTTTGGAACTTAGGAACATCATAATGAGGGGCATATTATTTGAAACGGATAGAGTTATAGACAAGGGACAATGTGAATGTGGCAAGTTTTGAATCAGAAGCAACTAATAACAGAGGCAAAATATTCGGTATGAAAATTTATTAGATATATTGCACAAATTATGTCTGGAGAAATGTGTGACTGACAATATGATAATTGAACTTAGAAATGATTAATATCATACCAAAATTCTGTTAACAACGTACGTATCTTTTTGTCGTTTTTTTGTCACGTTTTCGTTAATGTTGACTGTGTGATATAAAATGAAGGCAAAAAAGTCTTTTCTCACTTTCCAGTGACGAATGAATAAACTGTATACTGAAAATAAAAATTAATGTTATCTGTTCTTTATTAAGCGAAAGGAGATGGTTTCATTTATTTATGAAATCATACAACCACAAGGAAGGATTAACCAAAAGCTTCATATATACAAGTATATTGTAATGCACGCTACAGCTAAAACACTCTAACAAAACAAGCAACCTAAGAATTCTAAATTTAAAGGCCTTCAAAGATCTGTCCTAGAAGGTGGTGGATACTGCAAATGAAAAATTATATCAATAACCTACCAATCCCTAAATCAGTATTTTCTAAAAGATGTGAGGACCTCAGACCCGCCTCAGACCCATTGAACCTTCCAATTAGAGGAATCAGAAACCAAACTAGGGTCTTTCCTTATTTGACTAGGAGAACTAGGATGAGTAGGCTTTCAACGATCAAGAGTACTGCTGTTGAACCTGCATTAATTGAAATCAGATCAATTGCCTTTGCCATTGAATCAAAGACAACATCTTTCTCTTTCTTCGATCTTGTTTTGTACTACCTCTAGACCTTCTCCTCTTCTTTTGTGATTTGCCATTTTGCAATCTCTAATTCGCTTGTAGTTGAAAGCCTGAGGTCCATTTTTTAGCCGCTGACATTGGGAATAGTGTTAATGTCATTCTCTGTCATATAAAAAAAATTAAACATTTCCAACATCCCATGCTAATAGTAAGGAGTTCCATTGTAACGACCCCAAAATTTCGAGCTTAAAAACTCAAAATTCTAAAGTCGTTAAACACAAAATAATCTCAATAAAATCGAAATCATTTAAGTGCACAGCGGATCATCACTGAGTTATCAATACAACTCAGAAAACCAATTATTACAACCCAAATTTATAATTTACATTACGTAAGTTGGAATGTAATAATCCTCACAATCTCTCACAAAATCGTCACACAAAATCCTCACACAAGCTGGAGGTAAATCACTTCAAGTCCTCTGAGCGGTCCGTCAATTCCCGCTAATCTACACCTGCGGAGTCATCCACTACACCATCGAATTGGTGCACCGGGATTGTAAACACAAACCCGGTAAGCTTTACAGCTTGTATGAGTAAAATGAAAACATATAACTCGCATATCAATATATACGAAAATCCACAAAACAAACAAATATAAATGCACTCATGAGTCAGTGGACGGCCCATCTGGTTGTCCCAAAGAAAAAGAAGCGCTCATGAGAAATTAAGTAACCCTTCTGGTTACCCAAATGCATTTATAATACGGGTACCAAGAACGCTGGTACACATCTGTTACCCCTCTCGTAATACACCGCCGATATTGGATAGCCACCCGCTACCCAACATCCAAAACAATCTGAGTACCCATGAGCAGATAACCACCCGTTACCTCACATGCAGTACTAAGGCAGACAGACTAGAGCTCTAACTGTATCGTAACTTTCGCCCGGCCAAAGGCTAGGTTCCGACTTGCCAAACACGTACAATAATCTCACATCATATTGTACCAAATCACGTCCGAAGACAAATCAACATTTTAACAATCTCAATGTTAAAATCCCGTACAATAATCTCACATCATATTGTACCAAATCACGTCCGAAGACAAATCAACATTTTTAACAATCTCAATGTTCAAATCTCGTACAATAATCTCACATCATATTGTACCAAAAATCAAGTCCGAAGACAAGTCAACATTTTAACAATCTCCATGTTAAAATCACGTACAATAATCTCACATCATATTGTACAAATCAAAATCACATGCTCGATATATAAAACTCGTCATCAAAATGACATAAAACACGATAAAAATCATAACAGTATATTATATAGCAAACTATATATATATGTACATATTTACCATTTATATAATATATACATAATCCATTATATCATATACATGTCATATTTCATAAACACGTCCGAAGACAAAAACTCGTCCGAAGACAAAACTCGTCCGAAGACAAAACATTTTAACAAACTCATGTTAAAACCACGTACAATAATCACACCTCATATTGTACAAAAATCACATCACATGCTCAACATTTAATTCTCGTCATTCGAAATAACCAATTCCAATGAATTCATAACAGTATATAATATAGCAAACTATATATATATGTACTTATTACCATTTATACGATATATACGTAATCCACTATATTATATACGTGTCGTAATTCAATATTAAAAACTCTTGCAAATGTAACGACCCCGAAGCTCCACTTGCACAAGGGATACAGCTCCACTTCTTTCCTCCGAAGCTTCTTTGTGGACCTATCCAGAATTCGAACCGGCTCAACAACAAAAGTGGCATTTTCCTTCACTTCAATGGTGCTATGATTGATCACATGTGACTCATCTGGTACATACTTCCTCAGCATGGAAATGTGGAAGACGTTGTGAACGCCCGACATGCTAGTAGGCAAGGCTAGTCGATATGCTAGTTCGCCCACCTTCTCAAGTATCTCAAAAGGCCCAACATACCTCGGTGCCAACTTTCCCTTCTTGCCGAATCTCACTACACCCCTCATAGGTGAAACTTTCAAGAACACATGATCACCAATCTCAAATTCCACATGTCTCCTCTTCAGGTCTGCATAGCTCTTCTGTCTACTCTGAGCGGTCCGGATTCTATCCCGAATGATCGAGATCTTCTCCGTGGTTTCCTGAACCACCTCTGGGCCCATCAGTGCCTCATCACCAACTTCGGCCCAACAGATCGGAGATCGACATGGTCTACCATAAGTGCCTCATAGGGTACCATGTCAATGCTGGAATGATAACTGTCGTGCATGATACCCACCCAAGTACCCTATTTGTATCGGCAACACGATAAGGAAATCTTAACTCATCGAGTTCACAACCACCACAGAATCACCACCTTGGACTAAGAATTACTCTCAAACAGTTCACCAGAGAATTGACTAATGTACGCAAAAGGTTGTAGCAAATTCTACCACCACCACAAGAGAGAGATGCATCACGCATCCTACCCCTCTCATCAAAACTTACCGTCGAAAATTAATTACAGCTTCCTGCTTCCATGAGTGGTATGCCACAATTTGGGGTTCAAACAAAGAATGTATTTATCTCCCAACGGTGGAACATGAAAAATTAGGTGAACTTTACAGCGCAAAATCCAACACGACCACAACCGAGATATACTTTACCCCTGGTTCATACATGCCTCAAATGCATGACATACAGTCCCACACAAATGCCCCAGTGCATCATCTAAGATATTGGTTCCTCCCACCGTTGTAGTACTAATAAGTTTAGTAATTAATTCAACAGAACCCGATATTAGGTCCACCATCTCCTCAAAACTAACCCAAAATGATCGCTATACCACCACTCTAAACAGTTGTTTCTTTACTTTCATTAAGAACCCTCATGGCCAACGCATTCGGCCAAAATAACTTCTCTGCAAGCAGTAATATAATTGATTACTCTTTATCGTAAAATTTATCCTTTGTTGAACACTTCAGTCAACTTCACCTTATCCAACAATAAACAATCTGATGCATAGAGGGAAAAAAAAACTCTAAGTCTCCAACACTAACACCACTTGCACTTGAAAAGAAGATTTAGTCCTCAACCATTTCTTTACCAGTTAGAAGGTACTTGTCACGACCAATTCGTTAAAACACCACTAAGCTAAGGTCATCTCATACCTTACCTTCAATAGAGTTACTTTACCGCCATTGCGTCTCATTTGGACCAGTGGCATTGTGAAGTTCCAATCCCCAACACCAAAATAATTAAATCCTGAAAGAACAGCGTTCTCATTTAAATGCTCATCTAGCAAATAATTAATTCATATCGCCACATTGAGATTTCTCCATCACCTTATATTTCTTGCTCAACCAAGAACAATGCGTAACATCAATTGTTTATAGCCGAACCAAAACAAGTTTGGAATGTCACGTCAACAAAATGTGAATCTCAATTCAATAATTGTATTACCACTTTATGGACGTATCATACGCCCTCCCACTCTGTTACCAATAGCGTTAGAGATGCTAGTCACGAAAATTTTCGTTAACCACCTCCAACCTATGGTCTACACATCTCTTACCTGAACATAATATCTCAACCTTGTTAGGATTCAACTTAGATTAGTTGCATAACTAAAATCTAGTCCTTAACATTTAAACATTGAACATCCCTCAATATAGGGTCAACGCTCTCTATCAAGACTCCTTGATAGTTCTCTGCCCTAATAGGAAACTATATACTCAAACCTGTTAGCATTCCAGTATTTGGATCGCATGTCAAACTCAGAGAGTATTGTAGCCTCTCTAAGCTGATCGCACTAGTCATTAAGTCTTTGAATTCATTTGTCCCATCCATACGGCGTCTTCGTTATAGGGGCTATAACACAGTATCTCCTGAAATGTCTCACTTTACTCTGATATCACAACGATGTCTGTGATAGCTACTTCAGATCCACATACTCAACATATGCCATGACTCAAACTCTCATGACATTATCCGCCTCGAGTCAAAGATACGAAACTCTGGTTTCCTGGGTCTACGAATGAACCCACCATGTCAAAACAATCAATCACCGTGTACTGCGTACTCAACCAATCAATTCCTATCATCACATCATAGGTGTGATCCGGAATCACGATCAAATAAGCAGAGAACTCTCCACTTCCAATCACAATAGGACAAGCCTTTCATTGTTTCAAATTTGAGGAACACTCCAAATGCGAAGTGACACATAAAGAGTTTCTCATAGATGTAGGAGTCAATCATACCATCTCCTCTACCGAACTATCACTAATAAGTGTCGATATCATCTTCTTCTCTCTCAGGGTACTCAATCATCTCAAAATAGATTATGATGCCCTCGATCCAGTGGTCCACTACCATATGATCCAGGCCTCTATGAAATAAGACGTTGACAGACGATTAAAGTCCTTGATCAACTTAACACACGACTATCGTCGTCTCTAACGACAGCAGCATGGTCAACCTGTTCTGCCCGTGGAGCAGCCTCCTCCTAAAGGTTCTCCACATTGCGGATTCGGCCTGCAACCCTACCTCGGCTGCGACCTCTCGTCCGTCCTCGGCCATGTTCACGGCCATTTTTCCAAATTCATCACCATTCAACAATTAACACTCAGTCATACATGTGAAGTCTCGAATTCGACAAAATAGATCCAACCAATATCAATCATGAAATTTCAGAAGAATGTGAATCATCGGAGTATCGTCACAATACTCTCTACAAGACCAAACCATAAGGTATGGCTCCTAACACTCTCGCATACCCGGCGACATATCAATACCGAGGAGCATGTGATGGGTGCCCGCCTGCAGTCGGATCATCGCTCCCGGATGATATTGATAATCACCAAATACGCACTTAGGCTCTGATACCAACTGTAACGACCCCAAAATTTCGAGCTTAAAAACTCAAAATTCTAAAGTCGTTAAACACAAAATAATCTCAATAAAATCGAAATCATTTAAGTGCACAGCGGATCATCACTGAGTTATCAATACAACTCAGAAAACCAATTATTACAACCCAAATTTATAATTTACATTACGTAAGTTGGAATGTAATAATCCTCACAATCTCTCACAAAATCGTCACACAAAATCCTCACACAAGCTGGAGGTAAATCACTTCAAGTCCTCTGAGCGGTCCGTCAATTCCCGCTAATCTACACCTGCGGAGTCATCCACTACACCATCGAATTGGTGCACCGGGATTGTAAACACAAACCCGGTAAGTTTTACAGCTTGTATGAGTAAAATGAAAACATATAACTCGCATATCAATATATACGAAAATCCACAAAACAAACAAATATAAATGCACTCATGAGTCAGTGGACGGCCCATCTGGTTGTCCCAAAGAAAAAGAAGCGCTCATGAGAAATTAAGTAACCCTTCTGGTTACCCAAATGCATTTATAATACGGGTACGAAGAACGCTGGTACACATCTGTTACCCCTCTCGTAATACACCGCCGATATTGGATAGCCACCCGCTACCCAACATCCAAAACAATCTGAGTACCCATGAGCAGATAACCACACGTTACCTCACATGCAGTACTAAGGCAGACAGACTAGAGCTCTAACTGTATCGTAACTTTCGCCCGGCCAAAGGCTAGGTTCCGACTTGCCAAACACGTACAATAATCTCACATCATATTGTACCAAATCACGTCCAAAGACAAATCAACATTTTAACAATCTCAATGTTAAAATCCCGTACAATAATCTCACATCATATTGTACCAAATCACGTCCGAAGACAAATCAACATTTTTAACAATCTCAATGTTCAAATCTCGTACAATAATCTCACATCATATTGTACCAAAAATCAAGTCCGAAGACAAGTCAACATTTTAACAATCTCCATGATAAAATCACGTACAATAATCTCACATCATATTGTACAAATCAAAATCACATGCTCGATATATAAAACTCGTCATCAAAATGACATAAAACACGATAAAAATCATAACAGTATATTATATAGCAAACTATATATATATGTACATATTTACCATTTATACAATATATACATAATCCATTATATCATATACATGTCATATTTCATAAACACGTCCGAAGACAAAAACTCGTCCGAAGACAAAACTCGTCCGAAGACAAAACATTTTAACAAACTCATGTTAAAACCACGTACAATAATCACACCTCATATTGTACAAAAATCACATCACATGCTCAACATTTAATTCTCGTCATTCGAAATAACCAATTCCAATGAATTCATAACAGTATATAATATAGCAAACTATATATATATGTACTTATTACCATTTATACGATATATACGTAATCCACTATATTATATACGTGTCGTAATTCAATATTAAAAACTCTTGCAAATGTAACGACCCCAAAATTTCGAGCTTAAAAACTCAAAATTCTAAAGTCGTTAAACACAAAATAATCTCAATAAAATCGAAATCATTTAAGTGCACAGCGGATCATCACTGAGTTATCAATACAACTCAGAAAACCAATTATTACAACCCAAATTTATAATTTACATTAAGTAAGTTGGAATGTAATAATCCTCACAATCTCTCACAAAATAGTCACACAAAATCCTCACACAAGCTGGAGGTAAATCACTTCAAGTCCTCTGAGCGGTCCGTCAATTCCCGCTAATCTACACCTGCGGAGTCATCCACTACACCATCGAATTGGTGCACCGGGATTGTAAACACAAACCCGGCAAGCTTTACAGCTCGTATGAGTAAAATCAAAATATAATTCGCATATCAAAATATACGAAAGATCATAAAACAACAAATATAAATGCCCTCATGAGTCACTCGTCAGCCCATCTGGTTGACCCAAAGAAATATGAAACAAAACGTTCATGAGGAAATTAAGTAACCCTTCTGGTTACCCAATGCATTTATAATACGGGTACCAAGAACGCTGGTACACATCTGTTACCCCTCTCGTAATACACCGTTGATATTGGATAGCCACCCGCTACCCAACATCCAAAATACACCGAGTACCCATGAGCAGATAACCACCCGTTACCTCGCATGCAGTACTAAGGCAGACAGACTAGAGCTCTAACTGTATCGTAACTTTCGCCCGGCCAAAGACTAGGTTTCGACTTGCCAAACACGTACAATAATCTCACATCATATTGTACCAAAAATCAGGTCCGAAGACAATTCACATTTTAACAATCTCAATGTTAAAAATCATGTACAATAATCTCACATCATATTGTACAATTCAAATCACATGCTCAATATAATCACAATAAATCATAACAGTATATTATATAGCAAACTATATATATTCGTACTTATTTACCATTTATACAATATATATACATAGTCCACTATATCTTATACATGTCATATTTCACCACACATGCTCAATTCACAAACTTCCGTCATCAAAATGACTATTTTTAATGAATTAATAACAGTACGTAATTTAATGAACTATATATATATATATTTGTACTTATTACCATTATACTGTATATATGTAGTCCACTAAATTATATACATGTTGTAATTCATTTGATAAACACACTTGCAAAAATGTTGAATCACCACGAGGGTAGATTCGTAATTCAGTGAGATTTTACTCACCTTATCGACTCGAGCGTAATTCCACAATTCCCGACGATAATTCCTTTCCTCGATTTAATGATCACCTTGAAAATATAAGAAAAGAATTTAGAATCGTTTCGTAAACCTTTAAATGCCGAAACAGTAAAAACCGATTACTGTTCAGCAATTTTCGGTTTTACGAAGTTACTGTTCACTATTCACGGTTACTGTACAATACTCAATTAATACGTATTTCTGTACGTATAAATAATATATACGTATTTCTGTACGTATAGATAATATATACGTATTTCTGTACGTATAATTATTATATACATATTTCTGTACGTATAAATATTATATACGTATTTCTGTACGTATAAATATTAATACGTATTTCTATACGTATAAATATTAATACGTATTTCTGTACGTATAAATATTAATACGTATTTCTGTACGTATAAATATTAATACGTATTTCTGTACGTATACGTACGATTTAAATGTAAATACAAACTCAGTAAATAAAATTTACTAAATTACCCTTTTACAAAATTACTTTTCACATTACTGAAAGTAATTAATATTTACATTTACCGAAGGTAAAATTTAATTACATTTACCGTAGTAATTAAAAATTACATTTACATTTACCGTACACAGTAAATTACCAAAATGCCCTTCTGTCGAAATTGTTCACACCACCGCACGTGGCGGCGCGTGTGGCACACGCGCCACCTCCGGCGGGCCGCGCGTGGGGCCCACGCGCCGAGGCTAACCACGGCGCGTAGCACGCCACCGCTACCTCAAATCTCTCCTACTTTCTCCCCTCTCCTTCTCTCCGGCGTTAGGCCGCCCCTACACCACCCCATACTTCCACACGCGCCGCCTAAGGCGGCGGCGTTCATCAACCCCCGATCTCCTCAAATCCAACCAAAAAGTTCCAACAATCATCATCAACCATCACAACAATTACTCGAAGCTATTCATTACCTCTATCGACGTTTTGGACCGTCGGATTCCCTCGATGAAGCTCCAAAAGTCGCCGTGAGACTCGGTTTCGGAGGAAGGATGATCGATGGCGCCGCTGCTCGAGGTGAGTCTCCCGTGGGTAGGTTCGTGTCGCGGAGGAAAGGGCGAGGTCGTGGTGGTGGCGCCGAGCTCCTGCGATGCCGGCCACGTCGAACTCGAAGATCCCGAGGTCAAGCTCCGTCGGTGTTGCTTGATCCCCGCTCGGGGTGCGTCGCCGCTACTACCGATCGCTGCGTCGTGGTCACGCGGTCTCTGTGACACCGGCGGTGTCAAGCACGGAGGCGATTGGAGGGAAATCGCCGGCTTGGAAGGAGAGGTAGGGGAGAGAGAGTCGCGAGGGAGGGAGAGAGAAAGGGAGGCGGCGAAACAATAGAGAAGGGTTTCCTGAATTGGAAACCCTAATTCACAAAACTATTCTATTTATACCCGTTTCCAAATCGGAAACTAACTTCTATCGTTAATAACTTTTACATCCGACGTCCGATTCGAACGTGTCACATACCCACGAACTCGTATCAACGAGCTCTACAACTTCCGTGAAGAAAGTTTTCGAAACCGAGCAACGGATTAAAAGTCGATATAAACGTTCGGAAACGTAACGTTTTTCGAATTAAACGTTCCGATAACGTATCCGTTACTCGTTTCCTATCGTCGTAACCAATCACATCCATTCTAATTAAATTTCACAATTTTTAAAGAATTCAAATCCACTCAAATGTTATTTGAAATTTAGGGTTATTACAGCAAAAATCTTGGAATCACCGCAAGGGTAGATTCGTAAATAAGTGAGATTTTACTCACCTTATAGACTCGAGCGTAATTCCACAATTCCCGATGATAATTCATTTCCTTGATTTAACGATCACCTTGAAAAGATAAGAAAAGAATTTAGAATCGTTTCGTAAACCTTTAAATGCCGAAACAGTAATATTCGGTTACTGTTCAGGAATTTTCGGTTTTACGAAATTACTGTTCACTGTTACTGTTCACTGTTACTATTCATGGTTTACTGTACAAATATACGATTTATACGTATTTCTGTACGTATAAATGTTATATACGTATTTCTGTACGTATAAATATTAATACGTATTTCTGTACGTATAAATATTATATACGTATTTCTGTACGTATAAATATTAATACATATTTCTGTACGTATAAATATTAATACGTATTTCTGTACGTATAAATATTAATACGTATTTTTGTACGTATACGTACTATTTAAATGTAAATACAAATTCAGTAAATAAAATTTACTAAATTACCCTTTTACAAAATTACTTTTTACATTTACTGAAAGTAATTTATAATTATATTTACCGAAGGTAAAATTTAATTACATTTACCGTAGTAATTAAAATTTACATTTACATTTAAGTAAATTACCAAAATACCCCTATCGGAAAACATTTTCACACCGCCGCACGTGGCGGCGCGTGGGGTACACGCGGCACCTCCGGCCGGCTCGTGGGGCCCACGCGCCGAGCCCAAAACGGCGCGTGTGATGTCACCACCGTGCCCAAACTCTCCCCCTCCTCCCCCTCTTCCTTCCTACGGTCCTAGGCAGCCCCTACACCACCCCACACCTTCACACGCGCCGCCTCTAGGCGGCGGTAACTCCTCCTTCTCCAACACCTCCGATCCTCACAAATTGATCCCAAATCATTTACAATCACAATCAACCATCAAATACAACCACACCATACCTTAATTCGAAGCTAGACCCTCCGATTGGCCTCGGAAAGGCTTGAATCGCCGATGGACTTCAAACCCTTGGGGAGGACTGAGATCGTGCGGTTTTGCCCCTGGATCGATGGCAGAAGCTCCAAAGGCGACGATTGGCGTCGTGATGCTCCCCTTCGTGCCCTCGCGTCGCCACGGTGGTGCTCTCGACGGTGGCGATGGAGCTTGCAGCCTCGGGTTGAAGTGTGGAGGCTCGCAACGTCACGAGGCGCCGCGACGACCTCAAGGTTCGTATAGGAGAGCCGTGCGGTGCTCTTGGGCTAGGCGGTGATGACCACGACCGCCTGTAGGTAGAGATCGCCGGCGTTGAGAAGTTTCGGAGGGATAGAGTTTGAGGGAATGGAGAGAGAGACGAGAGGGAGGCGCGGGGTGAGAGGAAGGAGTGGGTTTCCAAAAATGGAAACCCTACTTCAGAAACATTTCCTTTTATACCCCTTTCTAAATCGGAAACTAACTTCCAACGTTAATAACTCTTACGCACGACGTCCGATTTGAATGCGTCACATACTCACGAACTCGTATCGACGAGCTCTACGACTTTCGTGAAGGGAGTTTTCGCAAATGTTCGACAGAATAAAAGTCGATATAAACGTTACGGAAATGTAACGTTTTTAGAATTTAAACGTTCCGAGAACGTTTCCGTTTCTCGTTTAATAACATCGCAACCAAACACATTCATTCTAATTAAAATTCGAAATTTTATAGAATTCGAATCAAACTAATATTGTTTGTAATGTAGGGTTATTACATCCATTGAGTGACTTTTTTATACTTTAGTTATCCCAATGTGACATTTTTATAAGCTCATATTTTATGTTATTTCCAACTCTAATTGCATGATCCAAATTGATGGGCATTTTGTTGCTCTCCTTTCGATGGTCTAAATCAAGGTTCATATTAAGACTAACCCTTTATAGATGAATTTTTTTAATAGAGACAACCTGACATTGGAGATGGTTTTTGGGAAATAAGGATCACCAATTTAGACTTTAAACCTACGATTGGAGCAAGCCTAACGGACACAAATTGAAATGAGCAGATCGGCTAGCTATTGCATTAGGGTCATTCGATTCTAATATTAGGTTTACCATTGGCAGGAGAGTTCGGTAAAGGTACAAACACAAATGGCCAGGTAAACCCCCAATCATATGATCGTTCATACACAGCATGCATGCATGATTCATGAGGACATCATTGGCTACCTAATTATTTTCAAAGCGCTAGTTACTCAAAGAGACCCCAAAAGCATGAGGCATTTTCTCAATCTCAATTTTAACCTCAAATAAACTGGTTGAGATACTCGTCCACTGAAGTGTATTTGACATCAGGGTACAGTTCAGTAGCTTCGACTCCGAATGAAGGCTCGACCTCAAAGTTAGTATGATCCCCTTTCACGAACACTGAGTGACCATAACATAGTAGCGATTTGATTGGTTCCACAGCCTCTGCCAAAAGATAGACAAGAACAGAAAAATGAACCCAAACATATAGAGTAATGATCGAACTAGCCAGCTAGTGTTATTGTCACCAACCTTGAATCTTCTTGAGGAGTTGTTCTTCTGGAACATATATCTTCTCAAGAGTCTTGCCGATCTTCTTTTCCCAGAGAGATACAATTTCGTTGAAGGAGACGGTGTTGCCCGGGGGCATGATGTAAAGAATCTTGTTTAAGGTTCTCGGATCATCCACAGCCTTAATAGTATAAGTACTAACGTCCTGTTCCTTGTTAAAAATTGCTGGTAATTTATAAATAAATGAAAAAATATTACACTTCATTCATGAACTTACAAATATGCCAGTGAGTAAAAAAACAATATAAATAGATGACAGAATATAAAGTTCCTGCAGAGTTACTAAAAAGAATATCGCACGTCTATTACATTTTCATTTATCAGAACCGTGCCCAGAAACTCAAACAATTGTTATTGCAGCCTTGCAGGTTGCAATGAGGCCGATTTATCGAACCTATGGATGCTTAATAAAACAATGCAAGTTTTCCGGGTTCATTAGCTCATATACTTCTAGTTTTTTCTTACTACGTTTTTCATATTGTCAATGAATTCAACTATGGTGTTTTCGTGTAGTCAAAGATCTGCACAATGGAAATAGATGGCGAGTGCATGATATATGTTAAGTTGTTAACCTAACATGACATAAAACGTACACGGCATGATGAATTACCATTCTGAATCAGATTATTGATTCTGTGCTATTTATCAACACAGCTAATCAGATTTTCTTTACCTTTGGTGTTTCCATCCCCTAGAACGACGATTTTGTCCCTAGGAGGGGCAGTGGCTCCGGGCTGATTCAATGTGGGCAAGAAGTAGCCAGAGAAGAAATTGCCAACGATATAAGTGTACGGAATCCCCGATGCCTCAACTTCTCTGCGGAAGTTGGCTTTTACAGTAATCATTGTCTTCGCTGGCTCAACAGCATGGGCTCGATCTACATCATTTCCGAACTCGGAAGGGAAAAATCTCTGAATCACTCAAAGGAGAAAACAATATTCTTTTATGGTACAAACGAACTGAATATAGCAGTCGAAAATGAATTGATAAACACTTCCTAATGTCATGATATTTCAGAGTTTAATTACAAAGCAGTGAATGATGAAGTTTTGATACCTTGACATTGCCAGCTTGTTTAATTGCAGCTATAATCTTGCGTTGATCTACCAATTGCGAGTGATCCACTGTTGAAATCACCACATCGACTTGTTTTATCGCCTTGACAAGGCTCTCGTGGTCATAGAGATCACCCTGCAAATGAAACGATTTTTATCTTTAATTTATGTACCTTTGAAGTACAAACCCTACTCAAATTTCCAAGTAGAGATGTTAGGTCAATTATCACGTAGTTATAATTTTGAGTTCGAGATATGGCCGAGCTAGGCTCCTTTAGGGTTTTTTTTTTTGGGTTCACATATCTTTCCTAGAGATCAGAGGATGACTCATGCCTGGTTGGCTGGTTCAATCAGACGCATTTGGTTCTTTGAATATTAGAAATAATTTATACAATTGTTGCTCGTATAATCATAATAAGAATGCAACGATAAACCTATTCATGAAGAAAATATTACTCCCTTTGAATTGAGGATCACCATTCTAGTGCAAACTAGTTTGGTCTTTAGGCTGAGAGTAAACATAGTAGGGAAGTGATCTGTCCGATCCAAACTTGTGGAGAATAGAGCTAACATTTAGCTAATAACATTGAACATTGACATACACGTTCTGGTATAGCTCGTTGTAGCTAAATTATCTCAACTATTACCAAACAAACTAAAAAATCACACATAAATACAAAAATGACAAAAATAGGATAGAAGATTGGTAATAGGGTAACTGACCAAGACGAAGTTGATGCCCAAAATCTTGAATCTTTCGATGATCTTGGACTTGGCTGGGTTTGAAAGGGTGGGTTCTCGAACCAGGGCAAAGGTTGGATGACCGGCTTTTGCACTGGCTTCGACAAGATGTTTCCCAATGAAGCCTGTGCTTCCGACGATGAGAATCTTGGATTTGGTTTCAGCCATTGTAGGGAATGTGACTGAGATGATGAATGCTGTTTGAAACCGAGAGAGCCTTGCAAAGGACAGGGAAGAAGGGATAGACGTCGAGCTGGTTATGAAAACATATAATGATGCTTTCTCGGTTTTATAGATTATAGAATGTGGGAGAGGAAAATGACGCAAATGCCATTTTGTTCATAAGGAGAATATATTGAGAATTGACAATAATTAACTTGAGATGGTAAAAATAATAGGAGAGAGCACTTTCTGACCTACTCCAATGACTCAATTAGCCACTTGACAAGAGAACGTGTCTTTTGTTTTCAAGACTCACATATAAATATTAGTGTTGGCTAGCTTCTAACTAAGACATTGGTGCTTTACAGTGAAGTTATTGTACGCAGGGTTAACCTCCCTTCCCCATGTTTTGTCACCGGTTGGATCACAGACGTTCTTTTCCGGCATGTCGAAGGTGAAGCCAACTTCTTGGATGATCAGCTTTCAAAACTTGGTCATTCTGGTGGAGCTAGGGCTTGGCATGAAGCATTACATCTTTCTGGTTCTCAGGCTCTTGATCAGCAGAGTTGTGGTTGTTTTAGATGCTTGAAGTGTAGATTTTTCTCACTTTCGGAAAAAAGAAAAGAAACAACGTTCTGATCTGTAGTTACAATCAGAAAATGGAGGTATAAGCAGCAAAACCATTCTGATCTGTACTTCTAATTGATGGTATTAAGAACCCCGTGGTTTCTTTGGAATTGAAATGTCATGCTGCGATGCTAAGCAAACCTCAGAAGCTAGCTTCAAGGTAAAGACAGTTCAACTCCAGAACCCTTGGAAATAGATGGTACTGCTCAAATATATTGTAAATATATTACATTGTTCCCTTTTTAGACTGATTCGCTTGCTTCGGACAAAGACTCCATGTACAAAACTACAGGCTTGTAAATTGAACTTGTTTGCATACACTATTAAATAGTGAAAATCTAACGAGGCTGACTCATAATGTATGAAAGGCACTCACAATAGGGTGTCTAAATATTGACTGATTGTAGAATAAATCAGCTCTGGATACAGTTTTGTCGCATTGACACCACCAGTTGATTCGATATCAAAGTAGGTCTGATAGCCCTTTATGAAAGCAGAATAGATGAAAATCAGGGCCATGTTGTCAGGATATGAAGTCTCTGTGAAGCAACAAATGAGATTATATTGGTACAGGCACGGTTAAGAAATAGAGAAAATCACGTTAAGTGTAAACAATGATTCATGGCACAAACCAATATCAGAGAATCTCTCTAAGCTATAATAAATCCATCAAATAGTTATTCAAAGTTTCAAACACGAAATTGCAGAGAAAATGTATCAAGGTCCATTCACAGCAAGAGAGATGACAACAAAATCTAAACCAAAAAAGCAGCTGAAGATGGCAGCACGATAGAGAATAATCCAGCAACAGATAATAGTTGAAGATAGCTAGAACTAAGTAATCTATAGTTTCGAGCAATCATCTTAATAGGCTTAAAAGCAAGCACTGCACAGCTCCAAGAACATACTGGACTATACTTGCACATGTTTGCTCAATGATATGAATGAGCAAAGTTCTGTGCAACACTGCGATTACAAAATTTTCCCTGACTTTCAAACTTTTAATTTCTTTCAGTTTTTCAAGTCTGTACTGAATAAACATGCCCACAATTTCCTTTTTCATGACATATTCCGCCTATTATTTCTATTGTTACCATTCTGTTGTGCAACTCACAGTAGAACCTAATTTTCACTTCTAGATAACAGAAAACATTGTAGGATCAGTGGACAAGTTGGGAACCATGTTAGATGAATGTTACCATGCCTAAGAGGATGTGCTGCTATTATTTCTTGGGAATTATGCAGGCATTTACATAATAAAACAAACAGCACATCCTAAGCTAAATCTGTAATGGATCATTTTCTCTCCTATGTTTTGTAGCCCCTACTGTGAGCAAAAAGTCAGGAACTATATCTTACTTCTCATCAGATCAAGTAAACAGTCATTGTGAAATATCCATACAGTATGAGCTATAAGAAAGTACCTTTAATCTTATTAAGAAGCTCTTCTTCTGATACAAACACCTTCTCGAGTTTCTTCCCAATCTTACTCTCCCAAAGCTCAACAAGTTCATTCAGCGAGTACACATTTCCAGGAGGCCTCAAATACAACACTTTGTTCAAGCTTCTTGGATCGTCCAGAGTCCTGATAGTGAAGGCAGCTACATCAATTTCTTTGACAAAGACACCTGTAAATTAAGAAATCACAACAACTATAAGCAGATCAACAAACCACACAACTGAAATACCAAATCCAATCTTAAGGACCTTTGGTATTTCCATCCCCGAAAATCGTGACTTTGTCCCTTGGAGGTACTTTGAGGCCTGGCTGCACAAGTGAAGGAAGCAAATAGCTCGAATAGAAATTGCAGGAGACGAAAGTGTAGGGAATGCCCTCAGCTTCCACGAGACGCCTAATTTCGGCTTTGTTTGAATAGAAGTTGTGGTCCATCCCTGAAATTTGCGTCTTATCTGGGTCCAATCCGAATTCTGATGGAATGAATCTCTGCATCCCAGCATCAATTAGTCCACAAACACACATACATTCCACCCTAAAGTAATAGAATCTGAAATTTTAACACAATCCACAGGGACAGTCATTAAAAAGTTTCAGTCACATTCAAAGTTCTAAATATATAGCATTTTTTTTAGAGTAATGCTGCATACTCTCATTTCAGAACTTTGAACAAATTCTTAAGAGGGTAAAAAAGAAGGCTAATAGTATCTAAACCTTGATAGAGCCAACATTTTTTATAACTTGGATAAGAAGCTTCTGAAGCAGCACTTGTTTGGCTTGAACAGAACAAATCACCACATCTACTTGCTTCACTGCTTCAACAAGGCTGTCTTCGTCCTCCAGCGAGCCCTGAAATAGAGACAAACAAATTGAGTTGACAAATAACTTAAAATGATCCAAACATGGTTGACAGGAAAAACTGTATAAGGGGTGAGAGAGAGAGAGAGAGAGAGAGACTTGAAGGAGTTTGACGCCGGCGTGGGAGAGAGCTTGAAGCTTTTGGGACTTGTGGGGGTCGGAGAAGGAGGAGGGTCGGACGAGGGCGAAAGTGGGGTGAGAGAAAAGGAGGCTGGCATTGATTAAATGGTGACCCAGATTTCCTGTTGCTCCGATTATCAGTACTCTGCTCTTCTTCTCCATTTCTGGTTTCTCCGACCTTTGAACCCAAACACTGAACTCTGTCTTCTTTTAATCAGACGGTACGGATTAGAAACAGATCCGAAACTGAATCTAGTACGTGGCTAGAGTCTGTTCTCCAACAAAGATATGTAACATCTTTTTTAATGTTTTTTTAATCTTACTAAATATCTCATTCTAAATTAAGGTAAATTTAATTTCGTCAATTTCAAAATAACGTCTAAATTTTGGCTTCGTCTGGAATGCACCCACTCTCTGAGAGCCTAGCGGGTTTTTGAAACGGCGTGAGTTTTGTTTTAGCAAAATAGTAGCTGTGGTGAAATTACAGTGACCGCCTTTAACCACTTGTACGTGGAAGTCATGTTTTTCTTTCGCACGAGTTTGTATCCTGATCTGAAACTCTAAGGCCACGTTTGGTAATTGAAATATAGGACATGGGAAAGGAAAGTGATTCATTTCCTTTGTTTAGGAACCCAAGAAAAGGGGGGGGGGGGGGAATTGGTTCCAAAATGAAAGGAAAACTGAGTGGAAAACGTTTCCCTCCCCACCCCTTAAGAATATTTTCCTTCCTTCATTGATTTCAATTCCTTTGATTTCCAGTTACCAAATGTGGCCTAAAAGGACATCAAAGTTTCTGGGAAGCAATCGTCAGTTGCAAATCTAAAGGAGAAGAAGAAAAAAAAAGGTGGAGCCCTAAGCTTCTAGTTGTCTACAAAGAATGCGATTGAAGAGTAGAAGGGGACCTCCTATACTTATTGGGTTAGGCAAGCGACGACATCTCAAGATATTCTCTCCTCCCAATCTCAACCTCGGCTCTCTTGGTAATCGGGTATCCTTCTCGGAGATCCCTAGATAACTCGTAGCGCTTGGCTTGCTCTATGACCTTTGCACGGTTCTGTCTCTTAGCCATGGTTGATCCCTCATAGATCCGCCACTGCCAAGAAAATTTGTCTCTTCTAAACCCAAAAAACCATTGAATTTCAAAATCAATCGGATTAACAAAATAGAGAAGAAGGAAGGAGAGAAGGGAAGAGGATCGAGTGGCGGAAGTGTGCCACGATTGGTTCTCTCATTCAACTCGGTTCTCTTGAACTTCTTGTCTTCAAAAACGGCATCATCGTCTTCGTCTTCTTCTGATTTCAAATTGCGCCTCTCTCTAAGCTACTTCAATCTCCAGTATAACGACTTCCCACGTGTGGTCAGCGCAATTAGGTCAAAGTCAGAATTATCTGATAACTTACCCACTCCTCCCACGTGATTAAAACGTGCCGAAAACAAAAATGTCCATAACATTTGAACGTTTAACGGACGTCTGTGGCCCTTGCTGCTCAAACCACTCATGCATCGCCACGTCAGGAAAAGGCCTTTTGGGCTCTCGGAGAGTGGGCCAATTCTAGACGCTTCCCTAGATTTTAACCAAATATTGTTACCTGTCGTTAAGCCCTTTGTTTGTTTTAGAATTTTCGGTATATTTTATAAGGGTAATTGTGCCCACCATCCTTTACACCTCAAGTTTGGAGTAAGAAGAATGATTTAGCCTTTACGTTGCTTTATTTTTTGAATAAAAAAGAGAAATTGAACTTCACATTAATCAAAAGGTATGGGGTTTAAAACTTCAAATTAGCAAAATCAAACCAAATTAATTTTTTTCTATATTGGTAATGAAACATAAGATTTCAGAAAATGTATGCAAATTAATGTTACTGCATTTTACAGAACAGTTGCAAGAAATGATAAAATGGCCCAAACAAATCAATTTGTATCCTCCAAGAAGCGTAATATGACTTATTCAGATGAATTAGTTAACAAGATGGAAGGTCTTTAGGCGGAGGCAAGACAGATTGATCAGACCCTTTCCCATTTTCCACCACAAATGCAGTCTTCAAACCCCACATGGTATGCAGCTCCAAGTGACAGTGCATGAACCACACACCTATACATGATCAGATATTGTTCATTGGATCAGTACTGATTAGTTTTCTAATGATGTAACTTTGAGCATGTTATTTGGTTATATGATGAAGTATTTACCTGGATTATCAGCCCTGAACCTTATGGCAACCCAACCACCAGTAGGAACACCAACTGTGTTTCTTTCAGGAGGATCCACCAAATTATACTTAGCCGGGTCCTTCTTGGAGTCGAAGTTCCCAACTCCAGTCCCGACAACGAAGAAATTGTAACCATGAAGGTGGAATGGATGTGATTCCACTGTGAGAAGATTGGTATCTTGCAGCACCAACTCTACTGTCGAGTTAAAGGCGATCTTGCTTAGCCGGGTGCCTAGCTTAGTCCCAAGGTTGGCAGTGAGTGGTGCACCAGTATAATTAAAAGGTGATGGAGGACGGTCAGGGAAGTCTGTAGTGAATACCCCCTTGGTGTTGAAGTAATGAGCTTGAAGCAGCCCGATTTTAGGCATCACGAAAGTGATGTTGTTCAAAGAAGCAGTGAGTTGTGTTCCATTTAAGCAAGTAGTGCATTGGTTGATTCCCAAACCGATGGTATAGAAAAGCTGTCTATCAACTTTAAGAGGTACATTTGCTGGGTACTTTGCGGTGTTTAGGCTTCTCAGCTTCGCACCATAGCTCATCGCAAAAGATGTGTCATTGAGTGCTGGAAGTTGGGAAAGGACCGGCATAACAGAATTGGGAATACCCTTATATTGAAAGATTGCAGTAGCGGTCTTATTGTCCACCGAAACAGGTGCATCCATGAATGGCCTTGCTGCCATGAAATACCGACTAGGGACTTGGTTTGCCTGAACAAGAACATTTGTGGTCTGGCCGGGTGCAATTAGTATTGCCTGAGATGTAAATGGTTTGGTATAGACTGCATCAATCTCGACTACTGTCAAGTTATGGCCTGCTATGGCAAAGAATAGCTCGTCATTGAGTGCAGCATTGATGATTCGTAGAAGATATGTCTTCCCTTGCTCAACCTCCATGGCAAATGTATCTGCAATAGTAAAACAAAGAAACATTATGAGCACGCAAGATCCTGTGACAAGATAAACATATATAATCCGGCCTATAACAAATATGACATGCCAAATGTATGCGAGAGAAAATTAGATGTATATATCTGGCTCACGTTTTTCAGAACACGGGAATAGAGGCCCTGGCTTGCCGTTAATGGTATGAGCATCTGACATATTTGGAGGCAACCCCAGGCTGTTCCCTTGTTTAACAACTTCTTCCACATCGTTATTCCACCATTCCCCTACACCGTACCATTGCCAAAAAATCCAATCAAAACTTTCGCTTGCGGACTTTATGCATATATATAGGTAATATCTTCTCGAACAAGGAAACTTCGAAAAGTTTTCATGAGACCCTGAGAGCTACAATTTTACTCAAACTCACCTAAGATGAGATTAGCTTCTCTGTAAGGCTGAGGAAAAGGAAAGCCAGTCCCTTGTTTTGGCAAAATGACAATTGCCCCATAGACAGTGGCTCTTAGCCAAAAGATGTGAGCATGCCACCAAAGAGTTCCTCTTTGCCCTGTGATTGTCATATTATAGGTGTAAGTGTTTCCTGTCTTGATCGGACATTGCGTTATGTATGCAGGTCCATCTGCCCAGCCATTCCTGTATTGCTTAAGTCCATGCCTGGAAATTAAGTTAAGCCACCAAAATTTGTATTAGTTAACTTTAATTATAAATTAATTTTTCTTCATTATTTTTCCATAATATCATCATACATGCATTAACAATGAATTGTCTTACCAATGAATGGACATGTTATATTGTGCATGGTTGGTAACATTAACCAGAATTGTATCTCCTTCTCTAGCATAGATTGTAGGTCCTGGGAACATTCCATTTATTGTAACAATTGGCTTAGAATGGCACAACCTGCTCACATTCTTGACTTGAATCTGCAAATAATTGGAACAAAATAATGCATGTAAAGTGTGCTAATTAAAACTCTAAGAAGAATTAGCAGAGGAAGCTCAGGCACTTACGTCGAATTGGTATGACTTGACAGCTGCTTTGGCAGGAATGCAGAAGAACCCAACAAAACATAAGAAGGGAAGTAAAGAACGAGGGCATAAGTTGCTGGGTTTTGCCATTTTTGAAGCCAAATGTACTTGTATGGAAGGTCAAGGATGTTTGGATGACATGATTGGTCAAGGTCTAGTGGTTTTTATAGGGATAGGAATAATATGAAAAATAAAGTATCTCAGTTTGTTGTGATGGAGAAGAGGTGTTGTCAACATTAGGTAGAGGCGGCAGAGGTTGCAGACCAAATCTTGTAAGCAAAATACTGAAAGCGAACCGGAGTAGATGAAGAAATTTGATCTATTACTATGTTGTAATTACTTAAAACCAGCTGGCCTAAATAAATTTTTTGTTTTTATGAAATATATAACACTTGTATTAAACATGGCATATCTCAACTTTACCGACAAGGAAAATTGTAGGCCCTAAGCAGATAAAGGATGTGAGCTTTACGCTTAAAGGATTTGTTTGCTTAAAGTACAAAGATTATACGCGATCGCTAGCACCATTTAGAAATCCTAAAATAACATGTATAATACCAGTACATACCGTATTTATGCACAGGGGCTCTCGATGAAATACAGTAGAATAAACTAGTTATTACCTTCATGGCTTCATCATATGAAACTGACAACCTATCTCGGCCACACAAAACATTGTTAGTGCACGTTTTAATATTGTTACAGTTCCGAAATTTCGAATAATAAAAATTTGAATTTGAATCTCTAAAAACTCTAAAACAATATCAAATATATTGAAATTATGGGTACTCATGAGACCCATTTACACATCTGTTATCTCTCAAGCAGTACACCGACAGACACTAAGCAACCCATCTGTTACCCAATATGACTCAAAACATGGGTACTCATGAGACCTAGACAACCCATCTGTTACCTCTCATGCAGTACACCGACAAACATTGGGCAACCCATTTGGTTACCTAAAATCATTTAAAAAATAGATACTCATGAGACATAGGTACCCATCTGTTACCCTTCATGCAGTACACTGACATCGACTGGGCAGCCCATTTGTTACCCAATATCACTCAAAAATATGGATACTCATAAGACCCATGCAACCCATCTGTTACCCCTCATGTAGTACACCGGCAGACAGACTAGAGCTCTAACTGAATCGTAACCGACACCCGGCTAAAACTTGGTTCCAATTACTGCCAACAACGTCTCAAGACCAAAAAACGTTTTAACAAGTCTCAATGTTAAACAATCAACACATGTTTATTGTACTACAACCAAGCGACTCTTGCACAACAGTATAAATATAGTCACAACATTATAATCTCACATTTGAAATACAACCGAAACATTATATAATATGGCAACCCATATATATGTATCGTATTTACCATTTTCGTACACATACACAACCCACTGTATTATATAAATGTCAAGGTTCACTCTTTTTAATAATTCAAACATATAAATCACCGTCAATGGTAGACTTGTCATAGTGAGATTTACTCACATTCACCATAGTCCATAATCACTAAAACCTTTTTAAAATCATTTAGTAAAATAGTGGTTCACTTACTCATGAACCGTAGATGATCAAGTTCAGATAATTTAAACCAAAACATATTTTTAGAATAATTTTTATAAGCTAGTGATGCAACGACTATGTTAACAACTCAAACTAAATTCAATAATTATAACACTACTTCGATCATGATGATCATTGTGAGGTTTATTCACCTTATTTCCTATATAACTTCCACGACACCGAAAATGATTCCCTCACTCGTTTCATCGATCACCTAATAGCATGATAAAATGCTTATAAAATGATACGTAAAATATTAGGTGACGATTTCATTACAGCTAAACACTGTTCGTGAAAACACTGTTCATGAAACGCTGTTCGTGAAAACAATATTCATGAATACTGTTCACAATAACTGTTTATACGCCTCCACCGTTTTCCGACCACCACCAATGACCACCAACCACTACAATCTAAATGACATTCTTAACAACTTTCTAGTTCACCACAAAGATTTATTTTCTTCGATTCTCCTAGCACAAAACGATTTGGGTTAAATCTTTTGGAGGGTTTGTAGTATGGAATGAGACATTCAAAATGGGACAAGAATCTCACCGATTGGTGGCAGGAGGAGGGAGATCCGAAAAGGTGACGTTCGGCGAAATGTGCATTTTTCGGTGAACTTCCGCGTTTCACCACTCCCAAACGGCGGCGAAATAGCGGGTGGCGCTGCCACCAATCGACAGGGGACCCAACAACCTTTCAAATGGGACTGGTGTGCCGCTCTATAGTGGCCGAACAACGGAGATCCGGTGGCCCAAAGTCGGCCGCTAGGGAGGAAAAAATGTTGGTTTTTTCGGGGTGAACAATACTATTTTCCAAAAATTTCCAAATACCTTTTGATTCGTTTCTTCATAGATACTCCGATTTAGGCGTGCCACATGTCCACAAATTGGTATTGACGAACTCTACGACTTTCATGAATGAAGTTTTCTGAGATTCTGAATGGATAAAAAGTCAACTCTTGACCCGTCACGGTAACGTTTCTGTGTATAAATTGATGGAACATTTTCATTTTCTCTCTCGTACTATATAATTGGATCACCACCAATTTTAAATATCTTCGAATAATAATTAGAAAATATGTTATAAATTTCCGAGATATTGCAAATTGTCTTTGTAACATAATGTACGTAGAGCCAGAGTTGATTATTCAGATGGAATTTAACAACAATGGTGGAAATGCAAGAAACATCTGAATTCACTATATTTTTTTGGTGCATCATGACTGTAACGACCCCAAAATTTCGAGTATAAAAATTCAAAAATTCAAATTCTTTAAACACCAAACAATCTCAATGAAATCGAAATCATTTAAAA
Organism: Argentina anserina; assembly: GCF_933775445.1. Classification (NCBI taxonomy): domain Eukaryota; kingdom Viridiplantae; phylum Streptophyta; class Magnoliopsida; order Rosales; family Rosaceae; genus Argentina; species Argentina anserina. The sequence continues at coordinate 6,523,878 of NC_065873.1, read as the reverse complement.
TGCCACAACGGATCATCTCTGAGTTCAAAATACAACTCAGTCAAACCGATTATTACAAACCAAATTATAAACATTATAACAAATGGAAATGTATAATCCTCACAACAACCTCACAAGATAGTCACACCAAATCCTCACACAAGTTGGAGATATATAACTTCAAGTCCTCTGAGCGGTCCGTCAATTCCCGCTAATCTACACCTGCGGAGTTATCCACTACACCATCGAATTGGTGCACCGGGATTGTAAACACAAACCCGGTAAGCTTTACAGCTCGTATGAGTAAAATGAAAATATAACTCGCATAACAATATATACGAAAATCCACAAATCAAACAAATATAAATGCACTCATGAGTCAATGGACGACATATCTGGTTGTCCAAAAAAAAAATGAAACGAAGCGCTCATGAGAAATTAAGCAACCCTTCTGGTTACCCAAATGCATTTATAATACGGGTACTAAAGAACGCTGGTACACATCTGTTACCCCTCTCGTAGTACACCGCCGATATTGGGCAACCACCCGCTACCCAACATCCAAAAATATGAGTACTCATGAGCAGATAACCACCTGTTACCTCACATGCAGTACTCCGGTAGACAGACTAGAGCTCTAACTGTATCGTAACTTTCGCTCGCCAAAGGCTAGGTTCCGACTTGCCAAACACGTACAATAATCTCACATCATATTGTACAAAAATCAAGTCCGAAGACAAATCAACATTTTAACAATCTCCATGTTAAAATCACGTACAATAATATCACATCATATTGTACAAAAATCAAGTCCGAAGACAAATCAACATTTAAACAATCTCCATGTTAAAATCACGTACAATAATCTCACATCATATTGTACAAATCAAAATCACATGCTCGATATACAATCTCGTCATCAAAATGACATCATCACGATAACATCATAACAGTATATTATATAGCAAACTATATATATGTATCTATTTACCATTTATACAATATATATAATCCGCTATATCATATACATGTCATATTTCATAAACACGTCCGAAGACAAAAACTCGTCCGAAGACAAAACTCGTCCGAAGACAAAACATTTTAACAAACTCATGTTAAAACCACGTACAATAATCACACCTCATATTGTACAAAAATCAAATCACATGTTCAATATTTAATTCTCGTCATTCAAAATGACCAATTCCAATGAATTCATAACAGTATATAATATAGCAAACTATATATATATGTACTTATTACCATTTATACAATATATATGTAATCCATTATATTGTATACATGTCGTAATTCAATATTAAAAACTCTTGCAAAATCTTGAATCACCGCAAGGGTAGATTCGTAAATAAGTGAGATTTTACTCACCTTATCGACTCGAGCGTAATTCCACAATTTCCGAAGATAATTCATTTCCTCGATTTATCGATCACCTTGAAAAGATAAGAAAATAATTTTAGAAATGTTTCGTAAACCTTAAAATGCCGAAACAGTAATAATCGGTTACTGTTAAGTAATTTTCGGTTTTATGAAATTACTGATCACTGTTCACGGTTACTATTACTATTCACTGTTCACTGTTCCGTATTTACTATTTGTACATTACTGTACAAAATACACATCCAATACGTATCTCTGTACGAGTACATATTGTTTACGTATTTTTGTACGTATAAATACTATTTAAATGTACGTACTGTCTCAGTAAATAAAAATTACCGAATTACCTTTTTAAAATTACTTTTTACCTTTACTAAAAGTAATTTACATTTACAATTACCGTACGTAAATAAAATTTACATTTACCGTACGTAAATAAAATTTACATTTATATTTACCGTACGTAAATAAAATTTTACATTTATATTTACCGTACGTAATAAATTACAAACTTACCCTTCTCGGAACCACCGTTCACGCCGCCGCACGTGGCAGCGCGTGGGGTACACGCGCCACCCGCCGGCAGGCTGCGCGTGGGGCTCATGCGCCGACACCACCAACGACGCGTATCCCGCCACCGCTGCCCCTAATCTCCTTATTTCTTCCCCCTCTTCTTCCTCCTGCCACCGGCCACATCCCTACCCCTTGCCTGACTACTCACGCGCCACCTAAAGAGGCGGTTTCCCCCTATTCCTCCTCCTCCCCGATCTCCACCAAATCAAATCAAAACAATCAAAAATCCACAACCAATCCATCAATTACATCGATTCATACCTTAATCGAAGCCAAGAACTCTGATTTGGTTCCGGAAGAGCTTGGATCGCCGGTGGTACTTCAACTCTTCGGGAAGCACTCGGATCGATGGGGTTCGGCCTCCAAGTTGAAGGCAGAGGGCACCAAGGCGAGGGTCGACGTCGAGAAGCCCTCCTACGTGCTCGTGTCGGAGATGCGCCTAGGATGGAGACGTTTTTCTGCCGAATCCAGGGGTAGCTGGTGGAGCTTCGGCGCTGCGTGGGACGGCGTGTCGAGCTCGGGGTCGGTAGTGGAGGGTCGCGCGAAGCTGCCCAGGCTGGCGGTGGGCGACACGGACGAGCGGTGAGGGAGATCGCCGGTGATGGATTTTCTGAGGGAGGGAGGGTGCGAATCGGGGAGAGAGAATGGGGAGGGAGGCGGATGGGAGAGAGAGAGAAGGGTTTCCTGAAATGGAAACCCTAATCACAAAAATACCCTTTTATACTCGTTTTCAAAATCGTAAACTAACTTCCGACGTTAATAACTCTTACGTACGACGTCCGATTTGAACGCGTCACATACTCACGAACTCGTATCGACGAGCTCTACAACCGAGCGACGGAATAAAAGTCGATCTATACGTTGCGGTAACGTTACGTTTTCTAATTAAACGATCCGAGAATGTTTCCGTTTTCGTCTCGAAATGTCGCAAACCTCCAATTGTCGTCTTGAATTACTTTCACAAGTTTAACACTTTAAAAATACTCGACATTTAGTTTCTAAAAATTCGGGTTATTACATGCGCGCTACAGACGTACTAGTAAATATCTGATTTCTCGGGACTTTCAGTTCCTCTATCAACTCCATTTATAAATAGAGTTGAGGTTTTGAATGAAAGTACAACTAAAGTTCAGATGTTTAATTTTTAATCAACTTTTCGAATTTATAATAATTTCGGATGTTTAATTTGACAGAAATTTGATATAGTTGTTGGGGATACAACAATTACAGCAAACAGGTCCTTGTATGTTGACTTTACAATGCCGTACACTAAATCTGATATAGGAATGGTCATGCCAATCAGTGACACCTCAAGCAAAAATGCATGGATTTTCATGAAGCCTTTGACATGGAGCCTTTGGTTGACAATTTTGTGTTTCTTCATCTTTATTGGTTTTGTTGTTTGGGTTCTGGAGCATCGAGTTAATGCGGATTTTCGGGGTCCTTTGTCACATCAAGTTGGAACAAGCTTCTGGTTTTCTTTCTCAACCATGGTTTTTTCAAACAGTACGTAGTATCCATAATCTCTATCTAGCTGTTTGTGAATTTGAAATTTGGCTTGATTCAAGTTCATTCCTTCATAAATTTGATAGGCATGTATCGACTAGCTTTTAACAATATTTTTATTCACTTTACAGGGGAGAGAGTAGTCAGCAACTTGGCCAGGTTTTTGATGATTGTGTGGGTATTTGTTATGCTCATACTGACACAAAGTTACACAGCTAGTCTATCATCACTGTTAACAGTACAACAACTGTCACCCGCTGGTACTGACCTGAATGTTCTTTTAAGGAATGGCGATAATGTTGGCTACATTGAGAATGCTTTTGCTCGTGAGGTCTTGTATGAAATAGGTTTTAACGATTCAAGGCTCAAGGTTATTAAGTCCGCGAAAGATGGTGATAAAGAACTCTCAAGAGGTACTGCAAGGGGTGGTATTGCTGCTCTCGTTGCTGAAACCCCAACATTGGAGGTTTTTGTTGCCAAGTACTGCTCCAAGTACACTATGGTTGGACCTATTGCTAAAACTAATGGGTTTGCTTTTGTAAGAACTACCCTCCTCTTACTGTTTCTGTAAGCTATTCATGGTTTAGAAAAAACTAAGTTGCGTGTAATAAAATTTTTTATTTCTTTAAATTTTACTTTGCAGGTGTTCCCTAAACGTTCACCTCTTGTAGCTGATATGTCGAGTGCAATCCTTAATGTGACTGAAGGAAAGAACATTCTGGAGATTGAAGCCAAATGGATTAAGAAGCAAAGCAATTGTCAAAACGCAGGTTCTGGAAATGTATCTGGCAACAGTCTTGGCCTTGAGAGCTTTTGGGGACTATTCCTTGTTGCTGGGGTCACATCTGTAGTAGCCCTCATCATATTTTTTACTTCCTTCCTTTACAAGCATAAGCATGTTTGGATGTCCCTTGATTCAAGTACTTCTATATGGGAAAGGATTCGGGCTGTATGTGAACTTTTTGATGATAGAGATGCCAGCTTCAATACTTTGAGAAGCAGTCAATCGTCCGATAGAGCCAATGATGTCGGTGATCATGGACTGAATGCATCACCAACGATCAACTGGCCAGAAAGTCCATTCAGTTATACAAACCATGGAGATCTTCATTCTGCATTTGGAGGTCAACAAAAAGCAGCTACCAGAGGAGCATCTTCGCCAGTACGTTCCAACTCTTGAGCTTGCCATCACTAGTTATTATCTGCATACAAGGATTGTACTGTGATTTTCAGTAAAAGGAAATATGAAATGCAAATCATGTGTGGGGGGTTTTTTCCCTTAAAGATCGACGATAAGTCATATGTTAAGATGTAGGAGAATCATCATAAACATGTAACACCATCTACGACTTTGATTATAAAGAACTATGCGAAGCAATCGATGCTAACAATGTAATCAGAAACTAATTCAGTAGTATATACATGTTAATGTCTACCATCACCAACTGTCCATCGAATACCTTCTTGTAGAATAGGTTTGGAGTTTAAAATACCTTTTAAAGTAGGCTTAGTACTCCATATATTAAGGAAACTTGAATATTTACCTCGGATCAAACTGGATTACAATTGTCAGGATTAGTAAGAATCTTCCATCCTAATTTTGCAAGAGCAGATTGATTATGGAGTACAAACTGGACAATGAGAACCACCCCAAAACAAATTGTCAACATTAAGTTCACCACCTGTGGGGGTTATAAAAATGATGATTCCCAAATTAATGACGATTAAGGAAGAATAAATGAGCGCTGACATGAATGTTTAGTGGAAAGTTAATACGAAACCAAAACGGTCGACGAGTTAATGTTCCATAACAGTCGGCGAGTAAATGCAACATGGTTGTTGACGGTTAAAATGTTAGTCGGTGATTAAATGAAGTGTAACCTGTAATATCCCGGATATTTATAATATATTTTCTAATTATTGTTCGGAGATATTTAAATTGGTGGTGATCCGATTATATAGTACGAGGGAGAAAAACAAAATGTTCGAGCGTTTTATACTCAGAAACGTTATTTTGAGGGGTCAAGAGTTGACTCTTATCTGTTATGAATCTCAGAAAACTTCATTCATGAAAGTCGTAAAGTTCGTCAATACGAATTCGTAGACATGTGGCATGCCTAAATCGGAGTTCGTATGAAGAAGTTACAAATCAAAAGGTATTTGGACATTTTTGGAAAATAGTATAAATATGGGAATTAAAGAGAAAAATGGGGAGAAAATCAGAAATTCGGATCGGTACTGTTCATTAAAACATAAAACAGTGTTCTGTGAAAATTATAAATCGTGTTTGTTCCGTTTTGTGACGTCGGAAATCGAAAACAGAAACGTTATCGAAACGTTTATTTAGAAAAACGTTACGTTTCCGCGACGTGAGAATCGATTTTTATTCCGTCGCTCGATTGTGAAAACTTCCTTCACGGAAGTTGTAAAACTCGTCGATACAAGTTTGTGGACACGTCATGTGTTCGAATCGGACGTCGGACGTGAAAGTTATTAACGACGGAAGTTAGTTTCCGATTTTAGAGGGGGTATAATAGGAAACTTTGTGAAGTAGGGTATCCATTTTCGGAAACCCACTTCTTCACTCACCCCCGCACCTCCCTCCTTCTCTCTCACCCTCCCCGAGTCTCCCTCCGAAAAAAAAAACCCTCCACCAGCGATCTCGCCGTCCAGCCCTCCGTGGCTCGCACCGCCACTTCCTCGACCCTCGCAAGCCTCACCGCAGCGACCCTCGTGCACGACGCTCCTCGCCTCGCCGCCGTGAGCTCCCACGCGACATCCCGAAGCCCCGTGATTTCTCCCGCCATCCTAGCACGTCGCCGGCGAGACCAAGGCATAGAGACCACACCACCACCACCTCTCCTCGCCCCTGGTGCCTCCTGTGACAAGATTGGCGATCGAAATCGCGATATGCACTGCCGCTGGTCAATTGCAAAGTCGCCGGCATCTCGGCCGCTCCGACGACAATCCGACGGTCCAAGGGTCCAATTGAGGTGAGGGTTAGCATAAATTGATTGTTGTGATGGATTGTTGTTGATTTTTGGTTGAAATTGTGGAGATCGGAGGAAGGAGTGGAAGTGTTGACCACCGCCGCCTTAGGCGGCGCATGTGAGTGCGTGAGGTGGCCTAGGGCTGTGTAGGGGTAGAGAAGAAGGAGAGGAGGAGAAATGGGGCGGTGGTGGCGTAATACGCGCCGTGGTTGATGTCAGCGCGTGTACCCCACGTGCGGCGGCGCGTGAATAGTGTTTTGGTAACAGTAATTTTGTAAAATTTATTTTTACGTACGGTGAATGTAAACAGTAATTTACGTACAGTAAAAGTAAATTTTATTTACATTCGGTAAATATAAATGTAAATTACATTCAGCAAATATAAAAGTAAATTCGGAAGGATAAATCGGTAATTATTATTTACTGAGATAGTATTTACATTCGAATAGTATTATACATACAGACATACATATACAGTATGTACTCGTACATGAATACGTAATTGATGATTATTTATACAAAAATACGGGAATAGTGAATACGTGAATAGTACTCCTTGAACAGTAAATTCGTTAAACCAGAAATTGCTTAATAGTAACATATTATTACTCTTTCGGCATTTAAGGTTTACGTAACGGTTCTAAATTCTTTTCTTATCTTTTCAAGGTGATCGCTAAATCAAGAAAAGGAAATACTTTCGGAATCGTGGAATTACGCTCGAGATTATAAGGTGAGTAAAATCTCACATATTTACGAATCTACCCTTGCGGAGATTCAAGATTATACATAATTTTAAAGAATGAAATATGACATGTATATTATATAGTGGAATATATATATTTGTATAAATGGTAAATAGGTACATATATATAGTTTGCTATATTATAAACTGTCAAGATTTCATTGTGAATATGTTCACGTTGGAGATGAGATTTATATATCGAGCATGTGATTTGATTTGTAGAATATGATGTGATGATTATTGTACGTGGTTTTAACATTTAGTTTTGTTAAAACGTTTTGTCTTCGAACGAGATTTTGTCTTTGGACGTGATTTGTCTTCGGACGTGAGATGTCTTCGGACGTGTTTTGTCTTCGGACGTGATTTGTCTTCGGACGCGATTTGTCTTTGGACGCGATTTGTCTTCGGACGTGTTTTATCTTCAAACGTGTTTTGTCTTTGGATGTGTTTATGTCTTCGGACCAGTCTTCGGACGTGTTTGGGCATGTCGGAACCTAGCCTTTGGCCGAACGAAAGTTATGATACAGTTAGAGCTCTAGATTGTCTGCCGGAGTACTGCATGTGAGGTAACAGATGGGTTATCGGCTCATGAGTACTCATATTTTTGGATGTTGGGTAGCATGAGGTTGCCCAATGTCGGCGGTGTATTACATGAGGGGTAACAGAGGTGTACCAGCGCTCATGAGTACCCTTGTTGTAAATGCATTTGGGTAAACAGAGGGGTTGCCCAATTTCTCATGAGCGCTTTCATTTTCATATTTTTGGACAACCAGATGGGCCGTCCATTGACTCATGAGTGCATTTATAATTGATGTTTTGTGATTTTCATATATATTGATATGCGAGTTATATTTTTATTTTACTCATACGAGCTGAAAAGCTTACTGAGTTTGTGTTTACAATCTCGGTGCACCAATTCGATGGTTTAGGGGATAACTTCGCAAAGGTGGATTAGTGGGAATCGACGGACAGCTCAGAAGACTTGGAGTTATTTATTTATATCCTGTGGTGAGGATTTTGTGTGGATTTCTTTGTGAGGATTATACATTTCCATTTGTTATAATGTCGAATTATAAATCTGGTTTGTAATAATCGGTTGACTGAGTTGTATTTTGAACTCAGAGATGATCCGCTGTGGCATTTAAAATGGTTTCGATTTTATTGAGATTGTTATAGTGTTTTTCATAACTTCGAAATTTGAGTTTTTATGCTCGAAAATTTGGGGTCGTGACAGTTATATTGTACGTGATTTTAACTTTGAGTCTTGTTTAAATGTTTTCTTGTCTTCAGACGTTGTTGGCAATAATCGGAACCAAGCCTTGGTCGGGTGTCGGTTACGATCAGTTTGACCTTTAATTTGTCTGTCGGTGTGCTGGATGAGTGGTAATGTAACGACCCTAAAATTTCGAGCATAAAAACTCAACATTTCATGTCGTTAAACACCAAAACAATCTCAACGAATCGAAATCATTTTAAATGCACAGCGGATCATCAGTGAGTTCTCAATACAACTCAGAAAACTAATTATTACAAACCAAATTTATAATTCAGCAATTATATAAAATGGGAATGTAATAATCCTCACAATCTCTCACAAAACTCACCAATAAATCCTCACAAATTCTCACACACAATTCTGAAATGAAAACCACACCACAAGCAGGATAATGAATAACTTCGAGACTCTGGAGTCGTCTCTCAATCTCCACTAGTTAACACCTGCAGAATTATCCTCTACACCATCGAATTGGTGCACCGGGATTGTAAACACAAACCCGGTAAGCTTATAGCTCGTATGAGTAAAATGCAAATATAATTCGCATATCAATATATACAAAAAATCACAAATCAACAAATATAAATGTCCTCATGAGTCAATGGACGGCCCATCTGGTTGTCCCAAAAATATATGAAATGAAAGTGCTCATGAGAAATCGAGCAACCCTTCTGGTTATCCAAAAAAATTTATAATACGGGTACTAATGAACGTTGGTACCCATCCGTTACCCCTCACGTAGTACACCGCCGATATTGGGTAACCACCCGCTACCCAACATCCAACACAATATGAGTACTCATGAGCCGATAACCACCTGTTACCTCACATGCAGTACTCCGGCAGACAGACTAGAGCTCTAACTGTATCGTAACTTTCGCCCGGCCAAAAGCTAGGTTCCGACTTGCCAAACACGTACAATAATCTCACATCATATTGTACCAAAAATCAAGTCCGAAGACAAATCAATATTTTAACAATCTCCATGTTAAAATCACGTACAATAATCTCACCTCATATTGTACAAATCAAAATCACATACACGATATATAAATCTCGTCATCAAAATGACGTCATCATGATAAAATCATAACAGTATATTATATAAGAAACTATATATATATGTACCTATTTACCATTTATACAATATATATATAATCCGATATATCATATACATGTCATATTTCTTAAATACGTCCGAAGACAAAACGTTTAACAAATACCATGTAAAAAAACACGTACAATAATCACACCTCATATTGTACAAATTAAATCACTTGCTCAATATATAATTATCATCATCGTAGTGACCAATTCATATTGAATTCATAACAGTATATAATATAGCGAACTATATATATATGTACTTATTACCATTAATACAGCATATATGTAATCCACTATATCGTATACATGTCGTAATTCAATATTAAAAACTCTTGCAAAAATCTTGAATCACCGCAAGGGTAGATTCGTAAATATGTGAGATTTTACTCACCTTATCGACTCGGGCGTAATTCCACAATTTCCAAAGATAATTCATTTCCTTGATTTATCGATCACCTTGAAAAGATAAGAAAAGAATTTAGAAAAGTTTCGTAAACCTTTAAATGCCGAAACAGTAATAAGCGGTTACTGTTCAGCAATGTTCAGTTTTACGAATCTACTGTTCACTGAGTACTATTCATTGTGTACTATTCACGTATTTACTATTCATGTATTATTGTACAAATACACATCCAATACGTATTTCTGTACGAGTACATACTGTTTACGTATTTTTGTACGTAGAAATACTATTCAAATGTACGTACTGTCTCAGTAAATAATAATTACTTAATTACCCTGCCAAATTACTTTTTACATTTACTAAAAGTAATTTACATTTATATTTACCGTACGTAAATAAAATTTACATTTTCCGTATGTAAATCACCTTTTTACATTTACCGTACGTAAAAATAAATTACAAAATTACCCTTCGGAAACACTGTTCACGCTCCGTCGCACGTGGCGGCACGTGGGGTACACGCGCCACCTCCGGCAGGCCCCGCGTGGCGCTCACGCGCCACTCACTGTGGCAGCACGTGGGGCACACGCGCCGACACCAAACACGGCGCGTATCACGCCACCTCCGCCCCAAAACTCTTCCCCTCCTTCTCCTCTTCCTTCCCACGATCTCAGACCCCTCCTAAACTAACCCACGCACCCCCACGCGCCGCCTCTAGGCGGCGGTAACCCTCTCCTCCATCCTCTCCGAGTTTTCCACAATTCAATCCTAAATTCTCCCAAATCAATCTCAAACATCAAACAATCGCACACAACAATTCAATTACATCAATTTTTTGACCTAAATCGAACGGAGGAAGCTCGATTTGTCGTCGGTGATGCGTGAGAAGCCGGTGACATTGATTCGAGTAGCGGCGAGCTCGAGGGTTGCTGCGGACATCACACGGTGCTCCAGGGACCGGCTGTGAGGAACACGACGGCTTGGAGGCGGAGATCGCGACGTGATGCAGAGGGCCTTGTGATGCCGTAGAGAGCGGAGAGAGAGAGAGGAGACTCTCGGCGGCGAGATAGAGCGGCGCGAGCTCGGGGTTTGGTGCGGAGGGCCTCGTGATGCCGTAGAGAGCGGCGGTGCACGACACGGCGGCCCAGGGGGCAGATCGCACGGAGGCGATTTTCTGAGGAGAAGGAGAGAGTTTTCGGGGAGAGAGAATGGGGAGGGAGGCGGAAAGAGGAGAGAGAAAGGGTTTCCTGAAATGGAAACCCTAATCACAAAAATTTCCTTTTTATACTCGTTTCCAAAATCGGAAACTAACTTCCGACGTTAATAACTCTCACCTCCGACGTCCGATTCGAACGCATAACATGTCCACGCACTCGTATCGACGAGCTCTACGACTTTCGTGAAGAAAGTTTCACAAACATTCAACGGAGTAAAAGTCGATATATATATATACGTTGCGGAAAAGTAACGTCTTTCTAATTAAACGTTCCGAGAGCGTTTCCGTTTCCGTTTCGTAAGGTCGCAACCAAACAAATTCTTTTTAATTAAATTTCACAACTTAAAAGAATTCAAATCAAACTAAATATTGTTTGAATTTTAGGGTTATTACAGGTAACAAATGGGTTGCCTGGGTCTCATGAGTAACAGATGGGTTACCCAGAGTCTGTCGGCGTACTGCATGAGGGGTAACAGATGGGTACCTGAGTCTCATGAGTACCCGTGTTTTAAAATGATATTGGGTGAACCTATAGGTTGCCCAATGTCTCATGAGTACACATATTTCCAATAATATTGGACAACCAGATGGGCCGTCCAGTGTCTCATGAGTACGCTTGTCTTTAAATGTTATCTGTTATATTTCATTTGTATGCGATGTATGTTATACTGTTGGTTTACTCATACAGGATGAAAAGTTTACCGGGTTTGTGTTTACAATCCCGGTGAACCAATTCGATGGTGTATGGAATAGTTCTGCAGGTGCGGATTAGCAGATTCGGAGGGCTTACTCTAAAGATTGCTGAAGATTTAATTTTTCTATTTGTGGTGAAGATTGAGTGAATTTTACATTTCAATTGTCATAATACTTGAGGTGTAAACTGGTTATGTATTTCTCAAGTCGACTGAGTCATACAATGAACTCAATTTCGATACATTGTAAATATATTTGAGATGTATTTCTCAAGATGATTTCAATATATTTGAGATTGTTTTAGAGTTTTCATGGCTTCTAGTTCAAATTTTTATCATTCGAAAGTTCGGGAACAATGTCTTCGTGAAGAGTGTTTTCGTGAACAGTGTTTTACTGTACTTAATAATCACCTGTTGTTTTACGGGTCATTTTCTAAGCACTTTGTTATCCTATTAGGTGACCCGACGAAATGAGTGAGGGAATCGCTCTTGGTGTCCTAGAAGTTGCACGCAGAAAATAGGTGAATAAATCTCACTATGACAAGTCTACCTTTGACGGTGACTCATACTTATGATTTCTTTAAAAGAGTCAACTGTGACATCTATATAATATAGTGGGTTGTGTATGTGTATAAAATGGTAAATACAATACATATATATGGGTTGCTATATGAAATAATGTTACGTTTTTATTTAAATTATGAAATTTTATTATTTTTAATTAATTGTGGCGGATGGGACCGGAAGGGAGATAATGTAACTTCCAGTATAATGGATTATTGGAGTGACATTATATATATTGTTGTGCAAAAGTCACTTGGTTGTAGTACATAAACATGCGTGAATTGTTATATTGTACGTGGTTTTAACATTGAGTCTTGTTAAAACGTTTTCTGGTCTTCGGACGTTGTTGGCATTAAATCGGAATCAAGCCTTGACCGGGTGTCGGTTATGATCAGTTAGAGCTCAAGTATGTCTGTCGTTGTACTGCATGAGGGGTAACAGATGGGTTGCTTGGGTCTCATGAGTACACATGTTTTAAATGATATTGGGTAACCAAATGGGCTGCCCCGTGTCTCATGAGTACAAATATTTAAAATAATATTGGGTCACCAGATGGGCTGCCTATTATCTCATGAGTTCACATGTCTTAAAATGTTATCTATTACATTTCTTCTGTATGTGATGTATGTTATAATGTTGGTTTACTCATACGGGCTGAAAAGCTTACTAGATATGTGTTTACAATGCCGGTGCACCAAATCAATGGTATATGAGATAGTTCTGCAGGTGAGGATTAGCAGGCTTGGAGAGCTTACTCGGAGGATTACTGAGGGTTTCATTCTTCTGTTGTGGTGAGGATTGAGTGAATATTACATTTCCAATTGTTTTAATACTTAAGTGTATAAACTGGTAATGTATTATTCAAGTCAACTGAGTCGTACTATGAACTCAATTTTGATACACTGTTGCTGTAAGATAATTTCATTATATTTGAGATTGTTTTAGAGATATCATGACTTCGAATTCGAATTTTTATTATTCGAAATTTCGGAATCGATTCCTCGGTTCCAATCCACATTAAATACGAGGTTAAAGTCAATGACGATATTTTACTGTCGAACACCACCTCGAGAAAGAGTAGTACCTTTTTATTCAGTTTCAAGAGAAGATTCTTCTATCTTTCCAAAAAATAGTGTTATTAATGCCAAGATATTTACCAATTATAGCTCGACCTATGATTGATTTGGACTATGGAGCTATAGGTTAAATTGGAGGTTGTGTTTGGAAAAACTGTCTACAGAGAAGGCATACCCTCCTTGAAGTTTGACTAAAAGTTTCTGTTATTTCTAGAATGTTAATAAAATCAAATAGGATGCTTTCAAATGCAGCGAATTCTTTCCCTCTACGACCTATTTTAAGTTTTTAACCATATTAAAGTTTGTTTCCATTTTATACCAGTATATGATGATATAAGAAGACTCTTTACCAATTTATCTTTCGAACATCTATGTCACATTGTTAGTATAGACTAAACAATATTGCTCCTATAAAGTTGATATAGACTTGATGATAAACTAACCCGGTGCATGTTTTTTTTTTTAATTTTAAAAGCACAAGTTGTTTGGTTTTGGTCAAGCCAGTAATCTGAGAAAGACGAAAATTCAATCAGTTAGCCGTAAAAGACTTGGGAGTGAATATGAACAAGAGCTAGGGACAAGTTTATAATTATATTTCATACTAGTCAGTTGAATTCATAGACACAATGACGCACTGGAATCTTCCGACCAAAAATTTATAGAGAAAAAAAGACCAAGACTCATGTGCATGGTTCTTCTTTGAGTCAGTGCCAAAAATAGTAAATGATTTAATTTGATTCCGTTAAACTAAACTAAATAACTAAACTGTATGGAATGGCTGCTACTTGTTAGGTATAAGATTCTTAATTTCCCTGGACTTATATGGGACTAACATTCGTTCTTTTCTCTCATAATATATATAGTCGAATGGTTTAAATGAAAATACCATTGAATTATATGATCATGAAGTGCCATACGAATATCTTTGTTGTCTTTGTTCCTTACATATTTTTAGTCTCTCTATTCTCATGGATTTTCGTGGCCATGAGCTCACAGAACTCAACAACTGAAGTGAAGGTGGGTGTTATTCTTGACTTTGAATCAGGGAGTGCAAAAAATGGGAAGGCTTATTGGAGTTGCATGAAAGTAGCCCACGCAGACTTCTATGCAGCCAATCCTAACTTCAAGACTAGGCTGGCTTTGCTCCCAAGAAACTCCAACAGAACTGTTGTTGGTGCAGCTGCTGCAGGTTCCCTCTCCTTCTCTCTCGCAGTGATATTTCAATTGATATATGTTTCTTACTCTTCGTCAGTATATGCAAGTAAACTGAAGAATTATATATTAAATTTTCTAACTGATTAGCTAGTTGTTGGTCTATAGTATATCTGTGCAAAATGTCATTAGAATCCCTATAATATATATGTACTAAGATAAGCTGTCTCTGCCTTCTCTCACTGGAGAGTGGATACTGCATATGTATTTCTGATAAGTCTCTCAATTTTACAAAATTTACAGTCTAAAAATCTAATAAAAATATCATAGCTTGTACAGAAATTTTAGTTTTTGTTCCTATTGTAGAGAATTAAAAGTTAAGGTTATGATAAAGAAAAACTTCTGAAACTATTGCCTTCCATGAATACACAGCTGTAGATTTGATAAACAAAGAAGAAGTCCAAGCAATCATAGGCCCTGAAACATCAATGGAGGCAAACTTCGTTGTTAGTGTGGGAAACCAAACTAAAGTCCCTATCTTGACCTTTTCTGCATCAAGTCCTGCTCTTACTACTCTTGGGAGCTCTTTCTTTTTCCGACTTACACAGAATGACTCTATCCAAGTGAAAGCCATAGCTGGTATCGTTCAGAACTTCGGATGGAGAAAAGTTGTTCCCATCTACGTAGACAGTTCTTATGGGTGGGGAATCGTACCTTTTCTTATCGATGCCTTGCAAGAAGTTGAAGCTCATGTTCCCTACAGAAGTGTAATTTCTGAAGCAGCAACTGATGATCAAATTGAAATAGAGCTTTACAAGTTAATGACAATGCAAACAAGAGTTTTCATTGTTCATATGAATCATGATCTCTGCTCTAAGTTATTTGCCAAGGCAAAAAAGATTGGAATGATGAGTGCAGGTTACGTTTGGATAACAACTGGTGGGATATCTAATAGTTTAAGGTCCATGAGTTATTCAGACCGAAATTCCATGGAAGGTGTATTAGGTATACAGACAGAATTTCGAAGAACACTAAAGCATAAAGAATTTGGAAAGCGGTCCAAAATGAAATTCCAACAGGACAATCCAAACATAACTAACGTTGAGTTGGATGTCTATGGATTCCAAGCTCGTGATGCAGTCTTTGCACTAGCTTCAGCAGTCGAACGAGTTGGATACTCAAGCATTGGATATCAACTGGTGAGTGACTCCTCCAAGGCAAGAGATCTCGATACCCTTAAGGTATCTCAGTATGGTTCAAAACTTGCTAAAGCCCTATCTGACACTAGATTTAAAGGCTTAGCTGGAGATTTCAATGTCATAGATGGTGAGCTTCAGTCATCCTCTTATATGATTATTAATGTCATTGGTGGCAAAGCAAGAGGAATTGCATTGTGGACTCCAGAGAATGGAATGGTTTCTACAGACACAGGCAAGATCTCTACTGATTCCCAGTGCATGTTTGGACCCATTAAATGGCCAGGTGCTTCTTACGCTGTTCCTAAAGGATGGGAGATCCCAACTAACCAAAAGAAGTTGAGAATAGGAGTTCCTGTCAAGGATGGTTTCACCGAGTTTGTTAAGATCACAAAAGATCCTAACACTAATAGAACAGCTGTCACAGGGTTCTGTATTGATGTCTTCAATGCTGCAGTGGAATTATTACCGTATGCTCTTCCTTATGAGTTCATTCCTTTTGAAAATTCTTCTGGTTTGATGGATGGAAGTTATGATGATTTAATCTATCAAGTATATCTCAAGGTGAAGTTTTTTATACAACTCTACGGAGTCTTAATTTTTTTTAATTCAAATTTCGAAAATTCAACTATTTTTTTTTTCATTCAACAGAAATTTGATGCTGTTGTTGGAGATACAACAATTAGAGCAAACAGATCCTTGTATGTTGACTTTACAATGCCATATACCGAAACTGATGTAGGAATGGTTGTGCCAATCAGAAACAGCAAAAGCAAAAATGCATGGATTTTCATGAAGCCATTGACATCGGGCCTTTGGTTAACAACTTTAAGTTTCTTCATCGTTATCGCTTTTGTTGTTTGGGTACTAGAACATCGTGTTAATGAAGATTTTCGGGGTCCTCCTTCACGTCAAGTTGGAACAAGCTTTTGGTTTTCTTTCTCCACCATGGTTTTCTCACATAGTAAATATCTGCAACCTTTCTCTACTTGATCAATTTCGAGTTTCAAATTCAACTGGATTTGAATTCAAAAATTTGTTTTTCTTCTTTCAGACATGCATGTGTAGATTGTTTTTTTAACAAATCTTCTGTATCTTGTAAATCACTTTACAGGGGAGAGAGTTGTCAGCAACTTGGCTAGACCTGTGATGACTATATGGGTGTTTGTTGTGCTCATAGTGACATCAAGCTACACAGCTAATTTATCGTCACTGTTAACAATTCAACAGCTCCAGCCCACCGTTACCGACTTAAATGATCTATTAAAAAATGGCGATAATGTCGGCTACAGCAAGAGTTCTTTTGTTTATGATGTCTTGATTCAAAGGGGTTTTAATGATAGCAGGCTTATAAAAATTAATTTGGTTGAAGATGGTGATAAAGAACTCACCAAAGGTACTGCGAATGGTGGCATTGCTGCTTATGTTGGTGAATCCCCAGGCTTGGAGGTTTTTATTTCAAAGTATTGTTCTAAGTACATTATGGTTGGACCTATCTCCAAAACTAACGGCGTCGCCTTCGTAAGAATTTCCTCTCCTCGAGTTCAAAGTTTCTTATCTTTATGCAAGGTTAAAATGGAATCTAACGTTTGTGTAATTCTTTTTTCTTTATATATGTGTGACTTTGCAGGTGTTCCCTAAACGTTCACCTCTTGTAGCTGATATGTCAAGGGCAATCCTAAATGTTACCGAAGGGAAGAAGATTATGAAGATTCAAGCATATTGGCTTAAGAAAGAAAGCAATTGTCAAGGTTCGAGTTCCGACAATAATATCTCTGACCGCAGTCTTGGCCTTGATAGCTTTTGCGGACTATTCATCATTGCTGGGGTCTCTTCTTTGTTCACTCTCTTCATATTTTTCACCTCCTTCGTGTACAAGCATATGCATGTCTTCCGGCCCGCTGCTGATTCTGAAGCTTCTGCATGGAGTAGGATGCGTGCCATATTTAAAACTTTTGATGATAGAGATGCCAGCTTTTATACTTCTAGTAGCAGTCAACAGTCAAAGAAAACCATTGGTGTTGGAGATCTTGGACTAAACGCATCACCAACTAGCAACTGGTCGGAAAGTCCAGTCAGCTATACGAACCATGGAGATCTCTGTGATATACTTAGAAGTGGACAAACACCAACTAGAGGAGCATCTCCGCAACCAGTTCAAACTATCGAGCTTGCTATCACTTGTTAATAAAGCATGCATGTACAGTATTGATAACAAAATATTTGAAATTTAAAAAAATGCCGCGGATTTTTCTCTCCTCCTCTCCAAGGCGCTCTTGCGCATTAGGGTTAGGTTTTTTTTAGAGAAAACACATTTGTGCGGCATCGATCTTATTATGGCTGTGTCAGTAGCTTCCATGACCACACGTCTGGCTTCCAGACTCTCGCTCTCTAACAACGATGAGGAGATCGTTGATCTTGGCAATCTCAAACAGAAGAAGGGAGGCTATGTGGCGACTAGGTTTTACCTAGTCGGCAAGTTGAACACGACTAGGGTTGCATCTTTCGATCAATTCAGTGGCGCGGTGAGGTCGATGTGGAGGTTGAGCACACCGGTGGAGGTGCAGACGAGGGAGGATCGGTATTTGTTCACTTTCAGGACTGCAAAAGATAGGGATTGAGTGAAAAAGGGAGGTCCATGGGCGTTCCAGCATGCCATGATTCTCTTCAATGACTATGATGCTTCTCGGATCTGATGGCTATCCCTCTTGATTTCGTTTGGACTTGGGTTGAGATCCCAAGACTCCCACCGGCTCTTACAACAATTCTGTTGACACAATTGATTGGTGAAACCATTGGACACCCTGTGTTGCAGGTGGAAGAGGTTTCGTTGCTTAGTGGTGTTCCTAGGGTTAGGGTTTGTAATAACCCTAAATTTCAAACAATATTTGAGTGGATTTGAATTCTATAAAATTGTGAAATTTAAATTAGAATGGATGTGTTTGGTTACGACATTACGAAACGAGTAACGGATACGTTATCGGAACGTTTAATTCGAAAAACGTTACGTTTCCGAACGTATTTTTCGACTTTTATTTCGTCGCGCGGTTGCGAAAACTTTCTTCACGAAAGTTGTAGAGCTCGTCGATACGAGTTCGTGGATATGTGACGCGTTCTAATCGGACGACGTACGTAAAAGTTATTAACGCCGGAAGTTAGTTTCCGATTTGGAAACTAGTATAAATAGATAATTAAGGGATTAGGGTTTCCTTAATCAGAAACCCTCTTCTCTCTTCTCTTTCACCCCTCTCACCCCGCCGCTCTCTCATTCTCTCTCCCTCTCTCGGTTCTCTCTCTCCCTCCCCGAAACCTCACTCTCTCTTTCCCTCAATCTCACCTTCCTCCTCGAATCACCCGACGATCTCCTCAGCCGGAGCGACGTGGTCCTCACCGCCACGCTCAACGACCCCGCGAGCTTCCCCGCAGGCAACCCCGCGAGCTTCTCTCGTTCCCCGACCCTTTGCCTCGCGCCGATCGTTGATCTCCAAGCAGCCGTGCCTTACCGCTGTCCCCTGGGCATCACGAGACCTCTACCACCACCCTCTAGCACGCCGTGCCTCTTCCCGCCGCCAAGGAGCCACAACGTCGAGGGAAGCTCCTGCATGAAACTCATCAACAATTCAAGCTTTTCCAACGCGTTTTGGACTCCGATCTAGGTAAGGAGGCTTTCAAATTCATGTTGTGATGTTTGTGGTTGGATTGGAGTAGTTGGATGGAGATTTGGGCAGATCGGAGGTGGTTGGAGGAGATGGTTACCGCCGCCTAGAGGCGGCGCGTGCGAGTGCGTGGGCTAGTTTAGGAGGGGTCTGTGGTGGTGGGAAGGAAGAGGAGGAGGAGGAGGAGGAGAGAATCACGGCGGCGGTGGCATCACACGCGCTGCCACAGTGAGTGGCGCGTGAGTGCCACGCGCGGCCTGCCGGCGGGTGGTGCGTGCACCCCACGCGCCGCCACGTGCGGCGGTCTGCGATTATTATACCAGAAGGGTATTTTGGTAATTTACTAAAATGTAAATGTAAATTTTATTTACTACGGTAAATGTAATTATAAATTACTTTCAGTAAATGTAAAAGTAATTTGTAAAAGGTAAATAGTAAATTTTATTTACTGAGATTGTATTTACATTTAAATCGTACATATACGTACATAAATACGTATTAATATTTATACGTACAGAAATACGTATTAATATTTATACGTACAGAAATATGTATTACTATTTATACGTACAGAAATACGTATATAATATTTATACGTACAGAAATACGTATATAATATTTATACGTACAGAAATATGTATATAATATTTATACGTACAGAAATACGTATATAATATTTATACATACAGAAATACGTATTAATTGCATATTTATACAGTATCCGGGAATAGTAACAGTGAACAGTGAACAGTGAACAGTGAACAGTAATTTCGTAAAACCGAAAATTGCTGAACAGTAACCGATTATTACTGTTTCGGCGTTTAAAGGTTTACGAAACGATTCTAAATTCTTTTCTTGTCTTTTCAAGGTGATCGTTAAATCGAGGAAATGAACTATCATCAGGAATTGTGAATTACGCTCGAGTCGATAAGGTGAGTAAAATCTCACTTATTTACGAATCTACCCTTGCGGTGATTCCAAAATTTTTCCAAGAGTTTTTAATATTGAATTACGACACGTATACAATATAGTGGATTACGTATATATCGTATAAATGGTAATAAGTACATATATATATAGTTTGCTATATTATATATTGTTATGAATTCATTGGAATTGGTCATTTCGAATGACGAGAATTAAATGTTGAGCATGTGATGTGATTTTTGTACAATATGAGGTGAGATTATTGTATGTGGTTTTAACATGAGTTTGTTAAAAAGTTTTGTTTTCGGACGAGTTTTGTCTTCGGACGAGTTTTTGTCTTCGGACGTGTTTATGAGAATATGACATGTATACGATATAATGGATTATATATATATATTGTATAAATGGTAAATACGTATATATATATATATATAGTTTGCTATATAATATACTGTTATGATTTTATCGTGATTTATGTCATTTCGATGACGAGATTTAAATATCGAGCATGTGATTTCGATTTGTACAATATGATGTGAGATTATTGTACGTGATTTTAACATTGAGTTTGTTAAAATGTTGATTTGTCTTCGGACATGATTTTTGGTACAATATGATGTGAGATTATTGTACGTGATTTTTAACATTGAGATTGTTAAAATGTTGATTTGTCTTCGGACGTGATTGGTACAATATGATGTGAGATTATTGTACGTGTTTGGCAAGTCGGAACCTAGCCTTTGGCCGGGCGAAAGTTACGATACAGTTAGAGCTCTAGTCTGTCTGCCTTAGTACTGCATGCGAGGTAACGGGTGGTTATCTGCTCATGGGTACTCGGTGTATTTTGGATGTTGGGTAGCGGGTGGCTATCCAATATCAACGGTGTATTACGAGAGGGGTAACAGATGTGTACCAGCGTTCTTGGTACCCGTATTATAAATGCATTGGGTAACTAGAAGGGTTACTTAATTTCCTCATGAACGTTTTATTTCATATTTCTTTGGGTCAACCAGATGGGCTGACGAGTGACTCATGAGGGCATTTATATTTGTTGTTTTGTGATCTTTCGTATATTTTGATATGCGAATTATATTTTGATTTTACTCATACGAGCTGTAAAGCTTACCGGGTTTGTGTTTACAATCCCGGTGCACCAATTCGATGGTGTAGTGGATGACTCCGCAGGTGTAGATTAGCGGGAATTGACGGACCGCTCAGAGGACTTGAAGTGATTACCTCCAGCTTGTGTGAGGATTTTGTGTGACTATTTTGTGAGAGATTGTGAGGATTATTACATTCCAACTTACGTAATGTAAATTATAAATTTGGGTTGTAATAATTGGTTTTCTGAGTTGTATTGATAACTCAGTGATGATCCGCTGTGCACTTAAATGATTTCGATTTTATTGAGATTATTTTGTGTTTAACGACTTTAGAATTTTGAGTTTTTAAGCTCGAAATTTTGGGGTCGTTACAGGGTTACACTGCCATTGCATGTTCTTGTACGCCTTGAACGTTTACTTCATATATCTCCAGAGGAGGTAGTTTGCATGGAGTACATGTATTTACGTTTGCTAGGAAAATGCAGAACTTGTACCATGATCAACCATGTGGGGGGGGGGGGGGGGCAGAGTTGTCGTCTTGAGATTGTGGTTGTGGTAGAGGAAGGAGCTGCATCTCTAGATCCCCAACTAGTGTCCCCAATCCCTAGGGTGTTGGCTGAGGTTGGTCAAGGAGCTATGAGCCCGATTAGGGCAACTACTATGTCTCCTCCAATCTATGGGAGTAGGAGGGTGAAAATCTGGGCCCGAACTGAAGCTCCAGAGATGGAGAGGATTCTGGATCTCGGCGGCGTTGTGGGGAGGAAGCCTTCTCTGGAGGGAAGCGTAGCAGGCGTGATTGTGCTCTGGATGTGTTGCACCTTACCCATACGAAGCTAGGGTTAATAGCGACTTCTTCGGATAAGATTGCGCTTCGATCGCCGGCGAAACCGGGCCGCCCGCGTGGCCAGAGGAATAAGAATAAGAAGGTGGTAGCCTAACGTCTCAGCCCGAAGATGGATGCTGAGCTGGGGATGACCCTGGCGGAGCTGCTGAGCGCATAGGTAGAAATGGGTCGGGTCAATTGTCACGACTCCAAAATTTCGAGTATGAAACTCAAATTTCGAAGTCATGAAAACTCTAAAACAATCTCAGTAAATCGAAATCATTTTTATGTTACAGTGGATCATTACTGAGTTCATAGTACAACTTAGTCAAAATGTTTATTAAAAACCAAATTTATAATTCAACATTATATCAAATGGAAATATAAAAATCCTCTCAAATCCTCACCACAAGATAGACTAAAACAACATCAAGTCTTCAGAGTTGTCCGTCAATTTCCGCTAATCCACACCTGCGGAATTATCCCCTATACCATCAAATAGGTGCACCGGGATTATAAACACAAACCCGGTAAGCTTTGAAGCTCGTTTGAGTAATACAACAATACAACTCGTGTATAAATACAAAATAAACATACTGAATACATATAATTATAAATGTACTCATGAGTCATTGGACGGCCCATCTGGTTGTCCAATAATATCTGAAAGTTATAAGTGCTCATGAGAAATCAAGCAACCCATCTGTTTACCCAATTACATTTATAATACGGGTACTCATGAGACTCAAGTACTCATCTGTTACCCCTCATGCAGTACACCTCCGGGCATTGGACAACCCATCTGTCACCCAAAAATCCCAAAAAATATGGGCACTCATAAGCTGGTAACCCATCTGTTACCCCTCATGCAGTACACCGGCAGACAGACTAGAACTCTAACTGTATCGTAACTGTCGGCCGACCAAGTCTAGGTTCCGACATGCCAACACGTCCGAAGACAGAAACACGTCCGAAGACATAAACACGTCCGAAGATAAAAATGTTTTAACAGAACTCAATGTTAAAACCACGTACTATAATCATCACATGATATTGTACAAATCAAATCGACATGCTCAAATAAATAATCATCAACTCTAAAATGAACTCATTCGCAAACGGAATTTATGACAGTATATAATATAGCAAACCATATATATGTACTTATTTTACCAATTATACACATACACAATCCACTATATCTTATACATATCGTAATTCATTCTTTTTAATTAAGCGTAATCATGAATCTCCGCAATGGTAGATTCGTCACTATGAGATTTTACTCACCTTATAATCCTGAGCGTAATTTCTACGATTCCGAACGTGAATCATTTACTTGATGTATCGATCACCTAGAAGAGTTAAGAAGTGAATTTAGAATCGTCACGTAAAACCTTAAATGCTGAAACAGTAATAATATTTTACTGTCCAGCAATTTCTGGTTTTTCCGAAAATGGAAACCTTACTCCTAAAAAATTTCCTTTTATACTCACTTCCAAAATCGGAAACTAACTTCCATCATTAATAACTTTCCCATACGACGTCCGATTAGCAGTGTGACATGTCCATGAACTCGTAACGACGAGCTCTACAACTTTCATGAAAGAAGTTTTCAAAAACGAGCGACATAGTAAAAGTCAATTCTCACGTCGCGGAAACGTAACGTTTTTCTAATTAAAAGTTACGATAACGTTTCCGTTTTCGATTTACAACGTCGCGAAGCGAAACAAATGCGTTTTAATCACTTTTACAAATTTAACGAATTCAAAAAAAAAATTAATAATTTGTATCCGAAAATCGGGTTATTACAATCTACCCCCCTTAAAGGAATTTCGTCCCGAAATTCAGGTTCTCTACTCAACAAACAGCTGTGGATATCTTGCCTTCATATCAGACTCTAGTTCCCAAGAGGCATCACCCTCATCATGGTGACTCCACAACACTTTAACCAACTCCACTTCCTTCCTCCGGAGCTTCTTGGTGGATCTATCCAGAATACGAACCGGCTCAATAATAAATGTGGCATTTTCCTTCACCTCTATGGTGCTATGATCAATCGCATGCGACTCAACTGGTACATACCTCCTAAACATAGAAATGTGGAAGACGTTGTGAACGCCCAACATGCTAGTAGGCAAGGCTAGTCGATATGCTAGTTCTCCTACCTTCTCAAGAATTTCAAAGGGGCCAACATACCTCGATGCCAAGTTCCCTTTCTTGCCGAAATCACATTACACCCCTCATAGGTGAGACTTTTAAGAACACATGATCGCCGGTCTTGAATTCCACCGGTCTCCTCTTTAGGTCTGCATAGTTCTTCTGTCTACTCTGTGCAGTCCGGATTCTATCTCGAATGATCGAGATCTTCTCTGTGGTTTCTTGAACCATATCTGGGCCCATTAATGCTTTATCTCCAACTTCGGCCCAACAGATAGGTGAGCGACATGGTCTACCATAAAGAGCCTCATAAGGTGCCATGTCAATGCTAGAATGGTAATTGTTGTTGTAGGCAAACTCAATCAACCTCAAATGATCCTCCCAGCTACCTTTAAAATCCAGCATACAAGCTCTCAACATATCCTCCATCACCTGATTCACCCTTTATGTATGTCCATCAGTCTGAGGATGAAAAGCAGTACTCATATCCAAAGTAGTACCCATAGCCTTCTGCAAACCACCCCAGAATTTCAACGTGAAACGTGCATCTCGATCATAAACAATAGAAACTGGAGCTCCATGAAGTCTCACGATCTCATCCACATATAGTTTCCATAGCACGTCCACTGAGTACTTCATCGACACTAGAAGAAAATGTGCCGACTTTGTCAATCGATCGACAATCACTCATATTGCATCGTGACCCTTCTTAGACGTAGGCAGTCCAGTCACAAAATCCATAGATATTTGTTCCCACTTCCAAAGAGGAATAGTCAATGGCTTCAACATTCCAACTGGTCGTTAATGTTCTGCTTTCACTTGCTGACAAGTAAGACACTTCGATACAAATTCAGCTACATCTCTCTTCATCCCGTTCCACCATAATTGCCTGCATAAGTCCTTGTACATCTTGGTGTTCCCTGGATCACTACTACACATATAGCCTTCTATGGCATTTTAGGGATGACGTTTTTCAAATAACGTCAATGAAACTACCATTTAACGGCATTTTTATAAAAAACGCCACTGATGATTGTAGTCTAAATACATAAGAAAAAGTGACGGCGTTTTCAAAACGCCATGAAATGATGAAGACGTTTTCAAACGCCATAGTAGTTTGATGTGTCTATTTTCATGGCGTTTTTAAGCGCCATAAATTCCATCGCATTCAAAAACGTCATCGAAAGATCTCATACTTTCTACAAAATTAAGCGCGCGGTGAAGCGGGTCTTTTTCACTTTGGCGCTAAGTACCCAAAGATTAGGGGGTGGGGGGAGGGAATTTATTTTTCATTTCGGCTCCAAATGAAAGTCCCCAAAAACCAATTCCACCAAATGACCTTTTTTCCTCAAAACCCAGAAAACCTTCTTTCCCCAAAACCCTCGCAACCAGGAATAGACTTTCCCCAAAACCCTCGCAACCCGAAATAGACTTGGGGTTTTTTTCTGGGTAATCCCACTTGGGGCTTCATCTCTCTGACGTGCTCTTTATCAATACTCATCTCTCTGATTTCTGGGCTCTTGTCAATCTTGGTTTACTCAGGTAAAACACCCTAAATTCAATCTTGGTTTGTAAATTTGTAAATACGTTTGTCTGAATAGATGAAGTCTATCGCTCTTTTCTAGTGAAGATGACTCACACTTATGCTAAAGAAACAACCAGACATTTTGGTCCTCAATTGAAAGGAATCGTTAGTGTTGCGTTTTATTAGATTAATCCACAAAAGTAGTGGGTTTAGTGAATTAATTAGGTACTAGCATGAACACCTATTGATTAGGAAGTTAATTATGGATTAGAAAACACACAAGTTTTGCAATTGAGGAGGAAACATATAGTTGACAGGTGAAAGGAGATGGACCTAATCTCTTTTGATTATGATCTAAAAGACACGTAAAAAATGGAACTTTTTTATAATTAAAGGGGACGGTTTTAGCACTTTACTTGTTGGTTAATGGTTATTGTCATTTTCAGAGTTTAATTTCTAATTGTTTCAAATGCGATTATTCAGGTTTGTGATGGGCTCTGTGAGGATTTGATTTGGCTGAAGTCACTATAAATTGCTTTCAATATCCAGGTTAGCATTATTAATCAATTGCTTTCAATATGTCTTAGTTTATTTGTTGATAATTAATTAAGATCTGTTGGAGTAGTGATGTTTGAAGTTTTGAGGGAATATGGGGCTTTTAATATGTATTATGCTTGTTTGTTGAATAAGTTCATTGAAGTTCTGTGGGAATATGGGGCTTCTAAGAGTTCTCATGACGTCTACCATGTCTTACCAATTGTGATTTGAATGATTTTCTTTCTTGGAGACTAATCTTAATCAAAGAGTGATAGATAAATTGATTGGGTTTTGGTTTGTATGATTGTCTATTAAGTTTATGATTGTCTTTTTTAATAAATTCAACTTGTGATAGAGTCAAAGGTTGCCTCTAAGACTAGACATTGATTTCATTCTTGTAATCATTGTTCATTTTATTACTTGAATGTGTTTGTAAAACAAGAGATACATATTCAGGAATCTCTTTGGTACATAGGGTATTATTCCAAGGTCCAAACATAACTGAATATACATAACACGATTAATTAGTATATATAACTATAACTGAATAAAGTACTTGTTGGTATGTGTAGGGGTAGCCACTATGGTTGATGTTGTTGATAGTCTGTTGGAGTTGATGTTGATTTTGTGGATTGCTTAAATTGACATTTTGTTTGCATATATGTTAGAATTAATTGTCAAATGTTTCATAGTTGAATTTTTATATTCTTTAGGTAGGGAAAATTTATTCTCTGCCACCATGGATAAAACCTGGACAGCTTTGGATCCAAGTAGTGATGAGTACCGAGAAGGAGTAAGACAATTTGTTTTAACTTCCAAGCTGTATGCTAGAAATCCAGAAATGGTTATATGTCCTTGTGCTATTTGTTTCAACCTTAGCCCACAAACTGATGATGACTTACAAATACACTTGTATAAATACGGCATCGATCCTGCATACGATATTTGGTGTGCACATGGTGAAGATGCAGGTCCTCCTATACAAGATGAATCAAACTTAGATGAATCAAACTTAGATGATATAGATGTGGACTTTGACCTTCCTGAAGTCCATCAAATGTATAAGAACACCAGCTTGCCTTTTTTTGATGGATCTGAGAGATCATCAGCTTTAAATATAGAGGAAAAGTATAAAAAAATAGAGGAGGCTGAAGTTCCCCTCTGGGCAGGGTCTGGGAAGCACACAAAACTATCAGCCACCCTCATCTTGTACAAATTCAAAGCTGCCAATGGTCTTGCTAATTCAGCTTTCGATGAGTTGTTGCAAGAAATCAAGGGCATGTTACCAGAAGTTAACACCCTTCCTAAATCAACTTATGAAATAAAGAAATTCCTGAAAGAATTTGATTTAGGGTATGAAAAAATCCATGCATGCATCAATAATTGTGTCCTATTTACAAAAACTAATGTGGATTTGGAGGTCTGCCCTAAATGTGATACTTCGAGGTGGAGAGTGAATTCCCGGACCAAAGAGATAGATATTGGAGTGCCTGCAAAAGTCTTGCGCTATTTTCCGATAATTCCTAGGATTCAGAGGATGTATCTTAACCCAAGTACTGCTAAGCTATTAACTTGGCACTCAACTCATCACAGTCAGGATGGCATGATGTGCCATCCTGTTGACTTAGTTCAATGGGGGTTTGTTGATAAAAAGTGGCCTGAATTTGCTTCTGATCCTCAAAACTTGAGATTTGGATTATCCACTGATGGGTTTAATCCTTATAGAAATCTCAGTTCTACTCATAGTATTTGTCCTGTGATTTTGGTCAATTACAATCTGCCACCCAATATATGCATGTGAGCTGAAAATATGATGTTAAGTTTACTCATTCCAAGGCCAAAACAACCCGGTAATGACATTGATGTGTATTTAGAGCCATTAATAGATGACTTAAAGAAGCTTTGGATAAAAGGGGTGGAGATGTATGATGCGTACAAGAAGAGCGTGTTCAACATGAAAGCTATTTTGTTGTGGACAGTGAATGACTTTCCAACCTATGGAAATCTAGCTGGGTTAACCACAAAGGGGGAGTTTGCATGTCCTGTGTGTGGTCCTGAAACATGTTCCAAGTATTTACCACTTGCGAACAAGACTGTGTATATGGGTCACCGAGATTTTTGCCCCAAAACCACTCTTATCGCATTAAGAACAAGTGGTTTGATGGTACAAAGGAAAGAAAGAGAAGACCAAAGATATTTTCTGTGTTGGTTGTTGTACATGCTGCACATGGGTTTAAAAATGATTTTGGGAAGAGGAAAACTAAGCCAAAGAAAAATTATAAGAAAGGAGATCCTGCTAAACTATTGAAGAAGAAATCCATCTTCTATGAGTTACCATATTGGGAGGTTCGTTAGTTTTATAATGTTGTTTGTTGTTTATGTATTTAATTTTTTTTTTTGCATGACCAATGTGCTCCTTTGGTGTATTTTAGGTACTGCCTGTACGTCAGATGATTAATGTCATGCATGTGGAAAAAATGTCTCTGAACAACTGTTAGCACACACGTTAGATGTCAAAGGCAGATCAGTAATTGACAACCAGTCTCGCAGAGATCTTGAGTTACTAGAACTCATGGATGAAGTGCCTCTAGATGAAAAATGTGATAAGTTAGATCCTTCAGCACCATACACATTCACAAAGGCTGAGAAGCTTAAATTCTGTGGTAAATTGTATAGGCAAAGACTTCCTGATGGGTATTGTAGCAATATTGGTAATTGTGTCAAGCTGCCGGAGTGTAAGCTACTTGGTATGAAGTCTCACGACCATCATGTTTTAATGCAACAAATGTTATTTGTTGCATTAAGGGGGCTTTTACCCGAAGGCTTAAGAAAAGCAATATGGCGTCTATCCTCATTTTTCAATGAGTTGTGTCAAAGAGTACTTGACAAAAGGAGATTAGAAGAGTTAGAAGATGAGATCATATTGACTTTATGCCTCTTGGAGCGGTACTTCCCTCCATCTTTCTTTGATATTATGATTCACCTTACTATCCATATCGGAAGAGAGGCAAAGTTATGTGGTCCAGTGCACTTTAGGTGGATGTACCCTTTTGAGAGGTAACTATATTAGAGAACTTCGAATACTTCTTTGCAAGTATTCTCTGCTTAATTTGTACCTATGTTAATTTTTTTCTGTTTGGTTTCATGTGTTAGATATATGAAGGTACTCAAACACTATGTTAAGAACCCTGCTAGACCTGAAGGATCTATAGCTGAAAATTATTTAGCTGATGAGTGTTTAAGATTCTGTGGTCAGTATATGAAACAAGTAGAGGCAATAAGTTCTAAACATAAACAAAATGAAGGAGGTGAAGATGAAACAATTGTACAAGGTTCTACACTTTTAAAAGGGCGTTCAGTTCTCTTATTAGATTCCATGCACAAAGCTGTTCATCTTTCTGTGTTAATGAATAGTGAAGAAGTAGAACCATATATACAGTAAGCGTAATGCCTACTTACTGTTTTTATTGTTAATATATATGTTATATATATATTTTTTAAAACTGAATTATACACTGATCCTCACATTTTATTAGGGTTCATAAAGAAGAATTAGCTTTGGTAGATCCAGATTTAATTACCGACAACAGTTTACTAGATAAAACTCATTTAGAGACATTCATCGTTTGGTTACAAGCCAAGGTTTGCTAAACTCTAGCTGTTTTGTCTATTCTCTATATTTAACTTGGTGCATGTAATTAGTCTTGAAAGTGATATGATTTTTTTTTATTAATATACAGATTATGTCTAAAGCTAGTGTAGAAGGTTCTGTATCTGATACTCTGAAGTTGCTTGTGAAAGGGCCTCGATTTTAGGCGATGTCGCATACTGGTTTTATTATAGTTGGAAAACGTTATCACACCTCAGATGCTAATGTATCTACTGCTGATTATGGTGTCCATGTTGAAGCTTATACTAGTTTAAATTGTTATGGAGTTTTACGAGATATTTTGGTATTAGACTTCTACACTTTTCGGTTGGCTGTATTTCAGTGTGATTGGGAAAATATAGTTAGTGGTGTCAAACAGGAGGATGGGTTCACCATAGTTAACCTTCATGATAGTTTGGATAGAAAGGATCCATTCATTTTAGCTTCACATGCAAACCAAGTGTTCTATTTTAGAGAATCTGAAACTTCTAGTTGGTATGTGGTGTTGAGAGCTCCTCCAAGAGGCTTTCATGATTTATAACTTTTTGATGAATCTGTTTTTAAATCATTTGTTCCACTAGATGTTTCAGCACTTGACATTGACAATGTAGATTAAACTTGAGGTTTGTTTGTAAACATTTTCTCTGTAACTTTTGCTATGTAATCTTTTCTATATATGTACTACATATGTTCATTGTCATTTGAAGAAATATAAGAAAAGATTAATTACTACATGGTTTGGATGTCTCCCTGTGCTTTGAATATCTAAATCTAATTTTAGTTGTACATATATTGGTTGTTTCTTATATGTTCAACAAGTCTTCTTGGATGTTTAAAACTAATATTAATAATCTTACAGATTGTTTCAATCCAATTTCTATTTCACCGTGCAGTAGGGATTAACAAGATATCTTTGGTAGACTCGTCGGAAATATGGCTGAGGTATTTGCATTTCGTTAGTTCTATTTCACTTTTTCTGCAATTATTAAGATGTAATCTTTTGCTTCTAACTCTTCATTTCATGATATGTAGACTGTCATTGGTGGGAACAAGAGAGGCTGGTCTGCCCAAACTACTCAAGCTATTCATGAAGAGGCTGGTCCTTGTCCCACTGTCACTGGTAAGAAAAAGAGAGGTAGGAATGGCTGGAAAGAAGGAGTTGGGACAGAAGTAGGATCTGGTGAAAATACTCAAGCTACTCGTGAAGAGGCTGATCCTAGTCTCACTAGCATAAGGAAGAAAAAGAGGGGGAAGACATGTTTACAAGTGATGGCAACAGGGGAAAAAGAACGCAAGTTAGTGGAATGGAATGCAAGGGGACAGCCAATTGGGGATGTCTCCATCAAATTCTCAAGCACTATGGGGGTGATTGTACGAGAACAAGTACCAATTACCCTTCAAACTTGGCATACAGTTACAGATCTAACAAGGGATAATCTCTGGAAACTTTTAATGGTAATATATACTTTTTTCCAATTACTTGATAATAGGTTTTGTTTTCATCATTGCCTCAATGTTGAAGTCTGTTTAGATTTGCATTATATTCTTGTTTTCATCTTGCAGGAAAAGTACATAGTTGATATTTGTTACAAGCCATTCATCTTGCAACAAATGGGAAAGTTATGGAGATCTTGGAAATCTGACCTCTCTATTGACATTAGAGAAATTGAAGAGTCCAAGTCCACTAAGGCAGAGAGAATAAATCTTCTTGCCAAACTTAGACCTAAAGATGAATCGGTTGGAGAGTGGGACATTTTCGTGCAATCAAGGATGACAGATGAGTGGCAGGTAACTTCAATAGTAGGAAGCATTTATAAATTTTAAGTGAGAGCTTCATTGTAATCAATGTGCTATGGGGTATAGGAAAAATCAAAGAAAATGAGAGCTATAAGGGCAAAACAAACTATAACTCACACCATGAGCCGGGAAGGGTATGCGCGGTTAGAGGATAAACATGTAAGTTTCTCTTTGGTTTTCAACCTGTGCTTAAATATATATTGTGAAATTTAAATATGTACTGAATTAATTTGCTGCTGATTTTCCTGTTTAGAACAAGAAACACCCTGAAAAGCCTTTGACAAAGCCAGTATTATGGATCAAAGGACATGAGCCTAAGAAGTGCAAAAATCTAGTTGTCGCTGCTAAAATTGTATGCAGTCCATACTTTCATTATTATCATAAATGAAACTATGATTAAATGTACTAATTTTCTCATGAATAATTGCATTTGTTGGTTTGCATACTGGTTTTTTGTAGGCTGAGGTACAAAGCAAAATGGATGAGTCTCCACCAACTGAACAAGATCCAAACCAAGAGGAAATTTTGACGCAAGTCCTTGGTAAGGACTACCCCGGTCGTGTTAGAGGTCTTGGAGCAGGAGTTACAAAAACAAAGCTACGTGCTCAACGCCAAAGTGACTCTAACCTTGGATGTTTAAAGGCTCAACTGAACAAACAAGCTAAGCGAACAAGAAAATTGGAGAGTCTTATAGCTGCCAAACTAGGAATAAGCTTGGTAATGCTTTATCACAAACTCTTTATCATAAACTCGTTAATCAAGGGAATTTGACTTATTAAACAGCATAATGAATAACTACATTTTTGTGTAGGATTTACTTGAATCTGATGATGATGACCTTGATGAAAGTGGGAAATATACATCTAAGGAACATGCACCAGTACTTTCCAAGGTATTTGTTCATGTATTTATTTGTCTTTGGTCCTTTATGTTGTAATGTCAAATGAGAATACTTATGCATTTTCAGTTATAACTTAGAATCAAGTCAATGCGACTGCAACTCCAGAGGATGTTGTTACCCCAAGGGTATGACCTCTTGTGTTTGCCTAAATCTGTTTTTATATCTATCTCACTTAAATATATGTTGTTTACTAAATTTATGTACTGAAAATTACTGGAAGTTGATTGTATTTAAATTTGTAGTCTAGACAATGGAGCACTCATCTGCCATCACTTAATGACAAGTGTAAGTTGTTGAATTGGACTGGCAATGGTGAAGTTGTGGCGATAGCTTCTGTTTCAGCAACAGATCCAAAATCAAAGGTGCATGGCTTCACTCTAGGACCTGATCGTTATAGGGTTTTCATTGATGAAGTTCGTGTGGAAAGAGCAGAATTATATAGGACTGAGCCTGAATTTTCTAACCTTGATGATGCGCTTGGAAGCACTATAGCTTGGCCAATTAAATACATTGTCTTTGATTATGAGTAATTATATTGGTGTTATTGCTTTCTGTAAATTGAAAACTTTACTGGTTTAATTCCACAGAGTTATGAAAAGGTCTGAGCTTTAAGTTGGTTTTGGAGACTTTACAAATCTTTTAGTCACATTATCCCCTGCTATATTTCCTAGTGATCATATTATTTTCTATATTACAGTTTAGGTATGCTGGCATGGAGACTTGCAAGGTTTGGATGCAGCATGTTGATCATTTCCCTTGCTGGAAATATTTTGATGTTGGTAGATGGACCTTTTCGTTTAAGAGTAGTATTAGCTACTGGGATTTTTTCTGTGTATTAGTTTTAATATATGACAAGTACTCTACTTGGTATGTTCTTACGCTAAAGATTGGTGATATGTACGGATCTGGTTATGCTAAGGTTGATTATGAAGACAATAGTAGAATATAGTACTTTCTTGTGGAGTGAGCTAGTTGTTAAGGCAAGATTTTTTTACCCAAAATTTATGCCCAGATATATTATATTTTTTTTAATTCCATATAAACGTAGATGATATTTGAGAAGCGCCATTGTAAATATTTTTGACAACATTGAGAAACGCCATGAAAAGTTCATATACACATTCATCTAAGAGATTCATGGCGTTTCTAAGCGCCATCATTTTTATAGATGACGTTTGGAAAAAGCCATCGAAAAATGACAATGGCGTTTATGAAGTGTCATCGAATTGAGTTCAATGCTATCGTGGTACATGTTGATGGCGTTTCGAAACGCCATTGAATAAAAAAGGATGGCGTTTGTCAAATGCCGTAAAAAACAATTTCAATGGCGTTTTGCAAATGCCACAGAAATGTCAAATAATGGACGGCGTTTGGTTATGGCGTTAAAAAACGCCGTAAAATCTGTTCTATGACATTTTTCAAACGCCGTTGATGTAATTACTTGTAGTAGTGGATGAACGGTATAACGAGATCGATGTGCCGTGCGAAGGACCTCCTCCTTGAGATCATTACAATCTGGGACACACAATCTTGCCCCAAACCTCAACCCTCCATCGGGTCCAACTCTCCACTCGGAAGGACATTCATCAACCGTATCTACTACAAGGTCTGCCAACTTAGCTTGTGAGAATTTATCTTGTGCCTGACCCTGTATGATCCTTGAGATTAATGTAAGTTGTACAGTGACACTACCAAGAAAGACCTTTGTTTCTCCTCCCGATGGTACCAAGCCAAACTCTGATGCAGTTTCGAGCATAAACCATTCATGAACCATAAGAGAAGCTATCACACCTCTCGGTTTCATGCTCAAGGCATCGGCCACCACATTTTCTTTCCCAGGGTGATACTCCAATGTGAAGTCATAATCCTTGAGGAGTTCCATCCATCTCCTCTGCCTCATATTCAATTCTTTCTGTGAGAATAGATACTTCAAACTCTTATGATCAGAAAAGAGTTGAAATTTCTCACCATACAAGTAATGTCTCCAGATCTTCAGGGCAAAAACAATGACGATGCAATACTAGAAAACCCTTCGATAAACCTCCTGTAGTAACCTGCCAAATCAAGGAAACTACGAATCTCTGTAGGGTTCTTTGGACAACTCCAACTCTTTATTGCCTCCACTTTTGACGGATCTACTAGTACCCCATCTTTTGAGACGACATGACCAAGGAACTTGACCTCTTCTTTCCAGAACTCACACTTCTCTAGCTTGGCGTACAATCTTGCTTCCTTTAAGGTTTGCAACACCGTTCTCAGAAACACCACATGCTCTTCTTGAGACTTGGAGTATATTAGGATGTCATCCACAAACACCACAACAAACTCATCCAAGTATGGGCTAAAGACTTGGTTCATCAAACTCATAAAGACAGCTGGTGCATTTGTTAGACCAAAGGGCATGACCACAAACTCATAGTGTCCATACCGGGTCCTGAAGGCTGTCATCGATATATCTTCTTCCTTCACCCTGAGTTGATGGTAACCGGATCTCAAATCAATCTTAGAGAACACAGTAGCTCCTTTAAGTTGATTGAACAAATCATCAATCCTAGGCAAGGGATACCTATTCTTGATGGTCACCTTGTTCATTTCCCTGTAGTCCACACATAACTGCAAAGAACCATCTTTCTTTTTCACGAACAGAGCCGGCGCTCCCCAAGGTGAAACGCTAGGTCTAATGAACCCTTGATCCAATAGTTCATCGATCTGCACCTTCAACTCTTTAAGTTCGTTTTGTCCCATTCTATAAGGCGCCTTTGACACTGGTGTCGTACCAGGTACCACATCAATGCAGAAATCTATAACTCTTCGAGGAGGTAACCCTGGTATCTCTTGGAACACCTAACTATACTCAGATACTACCACAATGTCTACAATAGTTACTTTCTGATCTACTGATTCCACATGTGCCAAAACTCCTGTTCTCATGGCATTATTTGACTTGAGGCAACGATAACGAAACACTAGTTCTCCGGGTCTATGAAAGAACACCACCATGTCAAAACAATCAATCACCGCGTGTTGCGGCCTCAACCAATCAATTCCTAGGATCACATCATAGGTGTGGTCCGGAATCACTATCAAAGAAGCAGAGAACTCTCTACCTCCAATCACAATAGGACAAGCCTTGCAGATTGTCTCCAATTCGAGGAACACTCCAGGGGTGAAGTGACACATAAAGAGTTTCCAAGAGGTGTAGGAATCAATCCTAACATCTCCACTACCGAACTAGTAATAAATGAATGTGATGCTCCCGTATCAAACAGTACTCTAGCAAGGTAGTCAAAAATACATAAAGTACCTTCCACTCCTGTGTCTCGTTGACCCACTGCAAACACCCTAGCTTGGTCCGCTGGTAACTGTCTCTGCTGATGTTCATGTCTACCCTGAGGGGGTCGGGTACAGTCTCTAGTCATATGTCCCACTTGCCCACACCTATAGCAGCCTGTTCTCTTTGGTTTCGGACATGTCATGGCGTAGTGCCCCATTTCGTTACAAACGAAACACCTCACTGATGCCAGCGGTCTAACAGGTGCAGTCCTAACAGATGGAGATGCTGCCTTAGCCGCAATCTGATAATAGGGTCTTGGCCTCTTCCAAGATCCCCCCTTCGGCTATAAGGGCCCACTGCCTGAACTGATTGCCTTGCCTTTTCCTCTAGTATATCTATTTTCCACATCTCCTCCGCGAGTCTTATTTGCCTGTTCCAAATTCATGGCACTCTCATATATCAACTCCTTGGTAGACAGACAAAGTACTGATATCATGGTCTTGTGTTCTTGCTTAAGTCCTCGTAGGAACTTCTGGGCTAAGGAGGTTACACCTATCGGACTGACATACCGATACAACTGTGCAAAACGAGCCTCATACTCCCTGACAGTCATATCCCCCTGTGCTAGCTCAAGGAACTCAAGTTCTAAATTCTCCTACACTATAGCTGGAAAGTACTTCTCTCGGAAGAGTGCTGTGAAACCATCCCAGGTCAAGGTAGACACATCTACCGTCCGTCTCGTGCTCTTCCACCAATCTAGTACATCATCTTTTAGAAAGAATGTGGCTATCATCCTCTTCTCTATCTATGAGCACTCCATCATCTCAAAGTAGGTTTCCATGCTCTCGATCCACTGGTCCGCTACCATATGATCCAGGCCTCCATGAAATGACGGCACTGATAGACCACTGATGTCCTTGATCAGCTTTAACACACGACCATCGTTTCTAACGACAGCGGCGGGATCAACCTGTTCTTCCTGTGGTGCCGCCTCCTCATAAAGGTTATCCACATTGTGGACTCGGCTTGCAGCCCTACCTCGGCCTCGATCTCTCGCCCGTCCTCGGCCCTGAGCACGGCCCTTCTCCAGATTCATCACCTTGCAACATTCAACATATATTAACATGAAATCTCTGAAGATGGTGAATCATCGAAGTATCTTCACAATACTTACTAGAGGACCACACCTTAAGGTGTGGCTCCTAACACTCTTGCGTACCTGGCGACATATCAATACAAAAGAGCATGTGATGGGGGCCCGCTGCAGTCGAGTCATCGTTCCTGGATGATATTGATAATCGTCAAATACACACTTAGGCTCTGATACCAACTGTCATGACCCCAAAATTTCGAATATGAAACTCAAATTTCGAAGTCATGAAAACTCTAAAACAATCTCAATAAATCGAAATTATTTTTATGTTACAGCAGATCATTACTGAGTTCATAGTACAACTCAGTCAAA
This sequence comes from Argentina anserina, assembly GCF_933775445.1. Lineage (NCBI taxonomy): Eukaryota > Viridiplantae > Streptophyta > Magnoliopsida > Rosales > Rosaceae > Argentina > Argentina anserina. The sequence goes on along the minus strand of NC_065873.1, from coordinate 6,486,191 downwards.
ATGTTTATTACAAACCAAATTTATAATTCAACATTATATCAAATGGAAATGTAAAAATCCTCTCAAATCCTCACCACAAGATAGAATAAAACAACTTCAACTCTTCATAGTTGCCCGTCAATTTTCCCTAATCCACACCTGCAGAATTATCTCCTACACCATCGAATAGGTGCACCAGGATTGTAAACACAAACCCGATAAGCTTTGAAGCTCGTATGAGTAAAACAACAATACAATTCGTGTATAAATACAAAATAAACAGACTGAATACATATAATTATAAATGTACTCATGAGTCATTGGACGGCCCATCTGGTTGTCCAATAATATCTGAAAGTTATAAGTGCTCATGAGAAATCAGGCAACCCATCTGTTTACCCAATTACATTTATAATACGGATACTCATGAGACCCAGGTACTCATCTGTTACCCCTCATGCAGTACACCGCCAGGCATTGGGCAACCCATCTGTCACCCAAAAAATATGGGTACTCATAAGCTGGTAACCCATCTGTTACCCCTCATGCAGTACACCGACAGACAGACTAGAGCTCTAACTGTATCGTAACTGTCGCCCTGCCAAGGCTAGGTTCCGACATGCCAACATGTCCGAAGACTGGTCCGAAGACAGAAACACGTCTGAAGACATAAACACGTCCGAAGATAAAAATGTTTTAACAGAACTCAATATTAAAACCACGTACTACAATCACCACATGATATTGTACAAATCAAATCGACATGCTCAAATAAATAATCATCAACTCTAAAATGAACTCATTCGCAAACGGAATTTATGACAGTATATAATATAGAAAACCATATATATGTACCTATTTTTCCAATTATACACATACACAATCCACTATATCTTATACATATCGTAGTTCATTCTTTTTAATTAAGCGTAATTATGAATCTCCGCAAGGGTAGATTCGTCACTGTGAGATTTTACTCACCTTATAATCCTGAGCGTAATTTCCACGATTCCGAACGTGAATCATTTACTTGATGTATCGATCACGTAGAATAGATAAGAAGTGAATTTAGAATCGTCTTGTAAAATTTAAAAGCCGAAACAGTAATAATATTTTACTGTCCAGCAATTTCTGGTTTTTACGAAATTATTGTTCACGTATTACTGTACAAATACATATTAAATACGTATTTTTGTATGAGTACATACTATTTACGTATTTCTATACGTCCAGGTACTATTTAATCGTATATACTAACTCAATAAATAATAATTACTAATTTATCCTTCAGAAATTACTTTTACAATTACTATACGTAATTTACATTTATATTTACCGTACGTTAAATAAATTCACATTTACTGTACGTAAATTACTTTTTACATTCACCGTACGTAAAAATAAATTTTACAAAATTACTGTTTGAAAATCACTATTCACGCGCCACTTCCGGCGACCGCGCGTGGCGCTCACGCGCCGCCCACAGTGACAGCGCGTGGGGCCCATGCACCGACTCCAAAACCGGCGCGTAGCATGCCACCGCCGCCCCCAAACCTCTCCATTTTCCCTCCTCTTCTCCTCCACGGCCTCCTACCCTTCTCACGCACCCACACGCGCCGCCTAAGGCGGCGATATTCTCCCCTCCTCCTCCTCCTCTGATCCGCCACCAAATCGATCCAATCAACCCAAAATCACACCAACAAATATCACAAGAATTCAAATCGACCAACCCTTACCTAATTCAAGTCGTGGAACCACCGGAGAGTCGCCGGAATGGCTTGAGTTTCTGGCGGAGTCGATGAGCAGCGGCGAGCTGGAGACACGATTCCGACTGTCGATCTCGTCGCAGGTGGCACCGGGGTGAGGAGAGGTGCTGGAGGAGGTCGGCATGGCTTCTTGGCGGCGAGGAACGTCGTGCCTTGCTCAGGGGAGGGAGGAGTTGAGTCGGCGAGGGTCTAGGCGTCGGGGGTGAGGGCCACGTCGCCCGAGCGGGGAGATCGGTGGCGGGGCTGAGGGGGAGCGATCGGGGAGAGAGAGAGAGAAGGAGGGAGGCGGATGAACTGAGAGATAAAGTGTTTCCGAAAATGGAAACCCTACTCCTAAAAAAATTCCTTTTATACTCATTTCCAAAATCGGAAACTAACTTCTGTCGTTCATAACTTTCCCATACGACGTCTGATTAGCACGTGTGACGTGTCCACAAACTCGTAACGACGAGCTCTACAACTTTTGTGAAGGGATTTTTCACAAAAGAGCGACGAAGTAAGAGTCGATTCTCATGTCGCGGAAACGTAACATTTTTCTAATTAAAAGTTCCGATAACATTTCCGTTTTCGATTTACAACGTCGCGAAGTGAAACAAACCCGTTTTAATCACTTTTACAAATTTAACGAATTCAAAAAAAAATATTTGTATCTGAAAATCGGGTTATTACATCAGTGAACATGGCTTTAGGGTGGATTCAGGGCAGGAGGTGGAGGTCCGAGTCCCCGTGAAAGATGAGGTACTTGAGGAATGATTTCCTAGCCTAGCTAGGAAAGATCATCTTTTGTGTTTTTTCTTTCGACTTTAATAACATTGAGAGTACAGAAATGGATCCCCTGGGCTTGATGTTAGTGTTTCTTGTCGTCAGTTTAGACATAAAGGAGTTACTATGCTTTAGTTTTTTCCGTTTTCGTTTCGGAGCTTTTAGACTTTTGGTTTGTTTAATAAGAGTGTTTTGCGCATTTCCCTGCTTTCTTAGTTTAGTGTGTATGAGAGGTGGTCTATCACCTCTTATATTTGATCCTTGTGATCGTGGAAGGGCTTTTGCCTAATGAAGTTATTTCATTCCCCTCAGAGAAAGAAACAACAAAATATTTGCTTTTCGGTTCATCTCCAACTTTTCTAAGTAGAAAAAATAGGGTTATGGTTTTCGTAAGAATTTTGTGGTTGTGTGGCATTCTCTTCCATGGCAACGTCGCCTCCATGGCTACTCGTTTGGCATCCAAACCCTCTCTTTCGCATCAAGATGAGCTGGTGGATTTAGGTTATCTCAAATGCCCGGACGCAGGGTTTGCAGCTCCGTGGAAACCTTGTTGAAGTGCAATTCGATCCATGTGGAGGCTGAATGATTCAGTTGAGTTTTAGTCGCGTGGTGATCGGTATTTTTTCAACTTCACATACAAATCAACGTGATGTCACTAGAGTACGTTAAGGTGACCTTACGGATTTTAGAGAGCTAGATTTCTCTTCACAATTATGAAATTTTCTCTTGTATCATGGCGGTGCCCTTGAATTTTGTGCGGATTTGGATGGAGATCAAAAGTTTCTAGGCAGCACTCAAAATTAAATGGAACGAAAAAGCAAATCTAATGCAGAAAGTTAGATAGTAGGAAAATGTAGAAAATTAAGAAATTAGGTATAAATATAGAAAAATAGTACTACATTTGCTTAAATTGTATAATATTATGTTGTAATAATAGATGCAAAATAAGGAAGTTGTTGGAAACCTTTTTGAAATGTGATGGAAGTGTCATATATTATAAAATGTAGATATAGATATGTTAACAAACATAGAATAACCACAAGGGTTTGGGTAGGGCTATAAGTAGGCTCGAAATACTCGTGTTCGACTCAAGTTTGGCTCGCTTTTAACTCGTTTGGTTCGAGCTCGTAAAATTAAATTAGCTAAGTTTGAGCTCAATATTAAGCTCGACCTTAAAAATGAACCAAATTTAAACAACAAGTATTCAGCTCGTTCGACTCGTTTAGCTCGCGAGTTAGCTCAGACTCGTTAAAAGCTCAGTTAATTTATTAATTAAGTTTAACTTATCAACTATTATAGTATATATAAATTATAATTTTTATATAAGAAATAATATTAGCTATGACATCATATAATGAATTTTCCTTTTAATTTCTTAATTTTAAAATTTTAATTTCATATGATTCAAGTCGGCTCGATTTAAGTTTGAACTCGTCTAATAAAATAAGCCGACATGAGCCTATTTTGGGTTTTTTCAAGCCGATCTGAGCTTGAACATGAAGGACAAAAATCAACTTTTAGCTCGGCTTAAGCTCAATCGAATGAAAACAAGTCAAACATAAACAACCTAGTTTTCGGTTTAGCTAAGCTTATTTATACCCCTAGGGTTGGGAAGTTTGAAACTATGCTGAAATTTAAAACCGAACAAAATCTTAACTAGCAATCTCTAAGCTAACCAATCCTAGCAAGAAGAGCCTATATGGGATTGTAAACTCATTAAAGCCAAGGAATTATGACAGAGAATCAATTGAGCCACGTTAAGTCAAATCTTAATAAAACTCTAATTTGTCGGTGTATGCCAACCAATTTTGGGACTCCACATGGCAGCTCACGATGAAATAGATTGTGTGTCAATGTACTCTCTCTGACTTAATGCTTCTAATGCTCATTAGAACTAGGCTAGCGTTGAAAGTTAGGGACTCTAAAGGAATTGTTGTTCATGCCGTTGCTGCATGTGATTAACTAAACATCTACTGTTATATCTGTGTAAATATATTTCTTACTTTCTTTCGTGAAAAATATAATAATAATTAGTGAGTGATAAAAACTTTCAATTGTATCAATACTTCGATCTGAAGTTAAATTTTTTAAATTGGATACAGCCAACAAATAACACACTAATTTACTATATATTATAGGTGAGTCAGTTTAACAATAGTAGCTACAGTATCTGCTACAATATCTGGTTTTGGGTTATATATATATTTTAAATAAGGTTTTAGTTGTAAGATTTTGTTAACATATTTCAATTACTAAGCCACGCATCTTTCTCTTTCCGTATATTTTCTCTTTCTAATCCAAAATTGTAGCTGAAATTGCTACAGTGCTGGATTGGGCCGGGTTGGGGACTCAATTTTTTGTTTTTAAACAATGCTTTGGTTGCTAGTTTTACTAACCTATTTCAATTACTAGGCCACGCATCTTTCTCCCTCCATATGTTTCTTTTTGTCTACTCTAAAAACCCAAATATCGTTCTTCTCTTTCTCACATACATCGCATACAAAAGAAATATGTCAAATAACATTTAAAGACAAACGTACTCGTGTGACACTAGGCAGCCCATCTGTTACCCAAAATCATTTAAAAACATGGGTACTCATGAGACCTAGGCAACACATTTGTTACCTCTCATGCAGTACACCAACATGCACTGGGCAACTCATCTGGTTACCTAAAATCATGTAAAACATGGGTACTCATGTGAGCCAGGTACCCATCTGTTACCCCTCATGCAGTACACCAACAGACACTGTGCACCCCATATGTTACCCAATATCACTCAAAAATATGGATACTCATGAGATCCAGGCAACCCATCTGTTACCCCTCATGCAGTACACCGGCAGACAGACCAGAGTTCTAACTGAATCGTAACCGACACCCGGCCAAGGCTTGGTTCCGATTACTGTCAACAACGTCCGAAGACTAGAAAACGTTTTAACAAGACTCAATGTTAAAACTACGTACAATAACAATCCACACATGTTATTGTACTACAACCAAGCGACTCTTGCACAACAATATGATCATATTTACCATTATATAATCTCACATTTGAAATAAAACCGAAACATTATATAATATAGCAACCTATATATATGTATCGTATTTACCATTTTCGTACACATACACAGCCCATTATATTATATAAATGTCACGGTTCACTCTTTTTAATAATTCAAACATATAAGTCACCGCCAAGGGTAGACTTGTCATAGTGAGATTTACTCACATTCACCATAGTCCATCATCACTAAAACTTTTTTAAAATCATTTATTAAAATAGAATTTCACTTACTCATGAACCCGTAGACAATCAAGTTCATGTAATTTAAACCAAAACATATTTTAAGAATAATTTTTATAAGCTAGTGATACAACGACTATGTTAACAACTCAAACTAAATTCAATAATTATAACATTACTTCGATCATGATGATCATTGTGAGGTTTGCTCACCTTATTTCTTGCGTGCAACTTCCATGACACCGAGAGCAATTCTCTCATTCATTTCGTCGGTCACCTAATAGCATGATAAAGTGCTTAGAAAACGATACGTAAAATCTTAGATGACGATTCATTACAATTAAACACTGTTCATAAAACTGTTCAAGAAACATTGTTCGTGATTTACTGTTCACATAATACTATTTTATGCTTTAATGAACAGTATCGATCCGAATTTCTGATTTTTCTCCCCCTTTTTCTCTTTAATTCATCTATTTATACTATTTTCCAAAAATGTCCAAATACCTTTTGATTCGTAACTTCTTCATACAAACTCGGATTTAGGTGTGTCGTGTGTCCACGAATTCGTATTAACGAACTCTACGTCTTTCATGAATGAAGTGTTCTTAGATTCCTAACGGATAAAAAGTTAACTCTTGACCCGTCACGGTAACGTTTATGTGTATAAATCGATCGAACAATTTTGTTTTCTCCCTTGTACTATATAATCGGATCACCACCAATTTAAATATCTCCGAACAATAATTAGGAAATAATTATAAATTTCCGGAATATTACAAGGGCCGCCGGGTTGGGGGCTCAATTTTTTATTTTTTTTTGTTTTTTTTTTTAAACATTGCTTTGATTCCTAAGTTTTGTTAACCTATTTCAATTACTAAGCCATGCATCTTTCTCCCTCCATATGTTTTTCTCTTTCTACTCTAAGAACCTAGACATCATTCTTCTCTTTTTCTCCGGTTACTCTCTTTTCCTTTCTCATTCTCACAAATGCTAAACTTCTTTCCATTTCATTCCATACTTTAGTCAATCTCAAATTAACATTTCGATCAGTTTTCTTTTTCATACACGAAATCGAAGCAAAGCGCGGCCTTACTGACCATTGCTAACCCATACTAACACGTGGAGTGTAAAAGTAGTTGTGAGGCTACTCTAATCATTAAAACCTAATCTCCATCAAACACTTGCAAAAAACAGTGAGGCCTGGGATGAGAGATTGAGCACACAAAAGGATGTGATGAGAGATTTCATCAGGTATGTTTGCTAATGCCGAGTTATTGACATTTTGTAAAAGATATGATAGACAAGTACTAAAACCCTATGTGCATGAGATGTTGTATTGCCTTAAATGTTTGATCAGTATAACCTCTTACCTCCTGATAATGAAGACTACTTGAAGTCATCTTTAAAAATCAAATTCACTAAACTATTATAACAATAATAAATTTTAAATAATATTGAGGGGGATTCCTCCGAAATGTTTTAGTTAGTGTATAATTTGGAAATTATTTAAGTCAAGTTTAAACCTTATTGCACAAGCTGGTGTTATCTTCCGCTTGTTGTGATGTCAATCTGAATTCTTGGCAACATCAGGTTTTCAAGTTTGTTATCGTGCACAACATGAACAGCTAAAATTGCAACTGTTAAATATCCTTACTTGATCAAAATTTTCATTTCTGTCATTGTAATTTTGATTACCATTGCAATACCGACACACATGCCTAAATTTTTCTATTTATGCAGATAATTACTACATGGTTGAAGTTGTCAAATAATTTTGAGCACTGGAATACAACTATGTACAAAATTGCAGAGTCAAGATCTTGCACAATAGGATAGTTTGCATCTGAAGTTCTCTTACGTATTGTAAATGTAATCAACAATGTGTCTTCCGTCAATAAACAACTTTCATTGTCACAATTATTCCATTTTTCTTCCATATCTCCACGTCAAATTTACTTCTCCGTAAGTCCTCCTTTATCCTCGATGCTGCAGCAAAGTGCGGCCTGTATGACTAGTATATAATCATTACAATGTTGCTAAGGTAACAATGCACACGTCTCTATTTTGTTGTCACTGATTTCAGGTTCACTATTTTAGTATGTTTCAGAGGCGGATGTTGGCTACAGATGTCCCAGCAGTTGCTGGGAGCTGGGAGAAAATTTGGGGGGGGGGGAAGCTTAATATAAATATATGTTAGGCAAAAAATCAGACTGTTACAACTCTATTATCCAACTAATCCAAGTCCAACCAATCAATCCTTAATTAATATAGTATTGCACAATTAACTTATTAACCAAATGTGTGTTGACTGTGTTCCACTCTTAAGAGTGGAGAAGAGTCTTTACAGCTCCTCTTCTATTGGCTATTGATGTACTACATTATTGTTGCTCACAGCTCACTTCTCTTCTCATTGCCCTGTTCTATTCTCATTTCTCAAGGTACAACTGCGACACCGATCTATTGCTGTGTTTCTATTGCACCGCGCAAAATTGTTCTTCAGTTGAATTAATTCTTCTATCACTTGCATTACTTCTTTGCACAGGAAAGATGAATGAAAAATAGATTGAGGTAATTGATTCTTATTAGATTCTTACAATTTTACTACTGTTTTTTTAAGTTCTTCATCTTATTTTTATTTGATTGATTGATTCTTATTTGATTCTAATTAATATTTTGGGGACTGCGATTCAGCCAGTGAAAGCTTCTCAGTTTCAGCCTTCAGAAAAATAATTACTAATCTTGTTTGGAATTCTATTAAGGTTAGAATATGTTTCCTAAACTCTAATGTCATTGAATCATTCTTTACTTATCCAAATACATTATGCATGTATTCTTCAAACTGTTGGAAAATGGTTGGAAAAACCATTTAAAACCAAATTTTAATTGATTAATTAAATTAAGTTAAACTTATAATTAATCAAAGATGAACATAGATTTGAGTTCTCCATAATGAGGGCTACAAGATCATATGTTTGTTTGTGTAATTTGGTTTGTGGGTGAATAAGAAATTGTCACTCAAAGATGGCTACTTAGAATGAGGGAAAGGTATTTGTCCCACATTGGAAAAGAGAAGTGTTGAAAAGCTTTTATATAGAATCCATTGTGTATGGATTGTAAAGTGTGTAAGCCCCCTTATACCCTCTTGCGCACGCGCAGGGGGGGTGCAAATCCTAGGTCGCAAGGGAAACTTGTGTATGCCCGTGCGACCTGCGGACACGAATGCAACACCGAATTGAGGGTCGGAACGCAGATTCTTTTTGCATTTCCGAAAATTCGGTTTTGAATTTTCAAATTCTCTTGACTGTTTAAATTCTTCTTGTAACAACTGAGTTATTGTGTGTTATGGAGAATTATAACAGAATTGAAATCAATGTTTGTAACATATGTAACTCATATATGTTATGATCTTTTGATTTCTATAACCGCCATCTTATTTATTGCTGATTGCAAATCCTCACAGTATAAATAGCCACCATCCTTTCATTGTAAAATCATCCCATTCGAAACACATTTCTCTCCCACTCTCAAAGTTCTTAGTTCTTCTCTGGTGATAGATAGAGGTACCTTTCGAGTTCGTTGAGGGTTCTAGTTAGTAGTGCAACTTTCTAGAATTGTTTAGTCGTTATATCCTGGGAGACAAGCGCCAAGCATCCTTGCACCGGTAGAGGAGGCGTAAACGTCTTAAGGACAGTGTGGTATCACACACGTCTCGACTAGTTCTTCCATCACAAAATCGTTCGGTATTTTTGTTGAATTTCTTTCGTGTTCTTCATTTCTGATTTATAATTATTTATAATTTAGCTTATTAAATTATATATGCAATATATCACTGCTTTTTGCAACAATCTTATGACGTTTATTTTGATATTGCTTATATAATTTGTATTCGATATTTATCTGAATTTTTTCAAGTAAACTTACACCTTGTGTGTGTGTTTCAGTTTCTAAAAAATGACTAACGGAGAAAATTCTGGAAATGGCAAGGGACCTTTGGTGCCAACTGTGCCTATTGCTCCCGTTGTACCTGTCTCAGTATCTCATGGGGAAAAACCTGAGAAGTTCAACGGTTTGCATTTCAAGAGGTGGCAACAAAAGATGATATTTTATCTGACCACTTTGAATCTTGCAAGATTTTTGACGGAGAATGCTCCTGAGTTAAAGGAAGATGACCATGGCGATCAAGCAAAGATTGCTGCTGTGAATGCATGGAATAATTCTGACTACTTATGTAGGAATTATATCATGAATGGTCTAGCCGACTCATTGTACAATGTGTACATTAGCATGGGAACGGCAAAGGAGCTATGGGAATCCTTGGAGAAAAAATATAAAACCGAGGATGCCGGCGCCAAGAAGTTTATCGTGGGCCGTTTCCTTGATTATAAAATGGTGGATTCCAAAACTGTAATGAGTCAATTCTCTGAGATTCAGCTAATCCTGCATGAGATTCACGCTGAAGGAATGCAACTAGGTGAAAGTTTTCAAGTGGCATGTGCTATTGAAAAGTTACCACCTGCTTGGAAAGACTTCAAGAATTATTTGAAGCACAAGCGAAAGGAAATGACCATGGAGGATCTAGAGGTTAGACTTCGCATTGAGAAAGACAACCGAGGATCCGAAAAGAAAACATGGATCAATGGCGTCTCTGCCAAGGCAAACATGATGGAACATGGTCAAGGTTCCAAGAACAAGAAAGGCAAGTATCAAGGGTCCAAGCTGGGGCCGAAAGGAGGCATCTCTAAGAAGCCAAGGTTTGAAGGCAAGTGCTACAACTGTGACAAGACTGGTCACAAGTCTGTGGACTACAACAAACCAAAGAGGAACAAAAAGAGAGAGGCAAACCTGATTGAAGCCGTCACTCTGGATGTTGCAGACATGAACCTCTGTTGTATGATATCAGATGATAGCATGGAAAAAGTCAGTGATTATGACTGGGGACTAAATGACTTAGAGCTATGGTATGACCAAGCTAAGTTTTTGGATTGATCTGTAGAACAGAACTGAAATTATCGAATAAATTGATGTATGTTCTTAAGGGTTTTATGAGTATAAAACTCCGTGTTGACATATGTGTTTTGTCTGAAATTGACATAGAGCCATGGGTGGTGGATTGTTTATTGTCAAAAACTAGTTATTACACCTATATGAGTCTTCCTAATTTATGGTAGTGAAGAATATAATATATGTCAATTAACATGCACAAGTGTGAACTTGTGTAGAGACAAAACTGATTAGATCATCTTCCAAAGTGTTGAAAGAAACAATGAACCCCTTGATCTGATTCATACAGATGTGTGTGATTTAAAATCAACGGTATCTAGAGGGAATAATAAATACTTTATTACCTTCATAAATTATAGCACGAAATATTGCTATGTGTATTTGCTAAAATGCAAAAGTGAGGCCATAGAGAAGTTCATTCTCTATAAAAATAAGGTTGAGAACCAACTCAACAAGAAAATTAAGGCACTAAGAAGTGACCGAGGGGTGAGTATAAATCGCCATTTGCTGAGACTTGTGCTCAGAATGGGATTATACATCAAAGGATTGCTTCATACTCACCACAATCAAATGGTGTAGCAAAACACAAAAATCATACTCTAAAGGATATGATGAATGTTATGCTACTCAGTTTTGAGATGCCACCCAACATGTGGGGAGACGCGATTCTCACGGCAAATTATCTTTTAAATAAGGTGCCCAAAAGGAAAGAAGAGAAAACTCCATATGAGTTATGGAAATGGAGAAAACCATCCTACAAATACTTAAAAGTATGGGGATGTTTGGCAAAAGTGAAAATTCATAAACCTAAAAAGGTGAAGAATTGGCCTAAAACAGTGATTGCATCTTTATTGGATATGCACATAACAGTTCGGCTTATCGATTCCTAGCCCACGATTCGAATATTCCTGAAATTCATAAGGATACGATAATGGAATCGAGAAATGCATCTTTCTTTGAAAATGTATTTCTACGGAAGTCTAGAGAGGAATTTAATTCTTCTAAACGGGCACGTGAAGACAACCGAGCCGAAACTGATGATGCTCAGGATCAAGAATCTGAGTCGAAGTCCGAATCTGAGTCTGAGGTTGAACCTAGACGAAGTAAAAGGGCAAGGACCGCAAAGTCCTATGGACCTGACTTCTTGTCATATATGGTTGAAGGTGATCCTCGTACCTTCAAAGAGACAGTTAACTCTATTGATGGTCCTCTATGGAAAGAAGCAATCAAAAGTGAGGTTGACTCCATCATGCAAAATCACACTTGGGAATTAGTGGATTTGCCACCTGGATGTAAGCCTTTGACTTCCAAGTGGATTTTCAAAACGAAATTAAAAGTTGATGGGTCAATAGACAAGTACAAGGCTAGACCTGTTATTAAAGGCTATAGGCAAAATGAGGGTTTGGTTTATTTTGACACTTATTCTCCTGTGATGAGAATAACATCCATACAGATGGTACTTGCAAGTGCAGCGTTGCATAAACTTGAAGTACACCAAATGGATGTAAAGACGGCTTTCCTAAATGGAGATGTAGAAGAAGAAATCTACATGGAACAGCCATAAGGTTTTTCTGCTCCTTCTCAGAGTAAGAAGGTGTGCAGATTGGTTAAGTCATTATATGGCTTAAAACAAGCACCAAAACAATGGCATGAGAAATTTGATAATGCCATGATCACCAGTGGATTTAGAATAAATTAAGGTGATAAGTGTGTATATATCAAAGACACTGAAAATGGATACATCATTTTATGTCTGTATGTGGATGATATGCTTATCGGTGGGAGCAACGATAAGATGATCAAGTCTACTAAAGACATGTTGAATTCTAAGTTTGACATGAAAGACTTGGGACTTGCTGATGTCATTTTAGGAATTAAAATTACGACAACATCAGAAGGGCTAGTGTTGAGTCAAACACACTATGTGGACAATATTCTTGGGAATTTTGACAAGGAAGGTTCTGGAATTGTCAGAACTCCTGTAGATTTGAATCTACATTTGTCCAAGAATAAAGGTGAAAGTGTTTCTCAATTAGAGTATTCAAGAATAATTTGGAGTCTAATGTACTTAACAAGTTGTACAAGATCTAGCTTATGTACACGAGTAATCCTGGAGCTATGCATTGGCAAGCGATTGGAAGAGTACTCAAATACCTAAGGTATACTCGTACCTACGGGTTGCACTACACATCATACCCAGCTGTTATAGAAGGGTTCACTGATGCAAACTAGATATCTGACATGAAAGACTCAAAGTCTACTAGCGGATATGTATTTACGCTAGGGGGTGCAGCCGTGTCCTGGAAGTCCTCAAAACAAACAGTTATAACTAGATCCACAATGGAGTCTGAGTTTGTAGCACTAGACAAATGTGGGGAGGAAGCAGAATGGCTACGCCAGTTCATAGAGGACATTTCTAGATGGACAAAACCTGTGCCTACGATTGGTATACATTGTGATAGTCAATCTGCAATTAGCAGGGCACAGAGTAAGATGTATAATGGTAAGTCTAGACATATTCGTCGTAGACATAATACCATTAGACAACTACTCTCAACTGGAGTTATCTCTATAGACTATGTAAAGTCTAAGGATAATATTGCTGATCCTTTAACTAAAGGGTTAAACAGAGAGTTAGTTGAAAATTCATCGAAGGGAATGGGACTAAAGCCCATTGGAAATTAAAAATCACTACAGTGGATACCCAACCTAGCTGACTGGAGATCCCAAGATCTAGGTTCAAAAGGGAAAACCAAACTGTAGAGATTTGTTTCGGATCACTGTGGGGAGTTCCCCAAGTCCATTCCTATGATAAAAACCAGTGATACCCGTAAAGGATGAGGTTAAGTTAAAACTTTTAATGATTCTTATGCGTAGAGAAATCGAGCAGAGTAATGCGGGTTACTCTTAATTAAGAGATCACCTATGCAAGAGAGAAGTGGGGCCGCTTCTAGGGGAGTTAATGAGAGCATAACTCTTATCAAACTACTTGCAGAACCAGGCGTGTGTTCCATGGCCAAAATGGGCACAAAAATGAGAACCGAAGTGTACCAGGGAGACTCCTGTGTAAAGTATGTTATCATTTACACAAATGACGAATAGTTCAAAGACATCGCGTCTACTATTTAGTTAGTAAAGTAAGCATACTTTTATAAGGGAATGTTCAAAGGGTCAAACTTACCTATCCTATGCAGGTTTCAACCGTAGAAATCTATCACCAAATTCTATCGAGTCTTTGGTGGCCAATTTCATTCATGTGGGGAATTGTTGGAAAATGGTTGGAAAAACCATTTAAAACCAAATTTTAATTGATTAATTAAATTAAGTTAAACTTATAATTAATCAAAGATGAACATAGATTTGAGTTCTCCATAATGAGGGCTACAAGATCATATGTTTGTTTGTGTAATTTGGTTTGTGGGTGAATAAGAAATTGTCACTCAAAGATGGCTACTTAGAATGAGGGAAAGGTATTTGTCCCACATTGGAAAAGAGAAGTGTTGAAAAGCTTTTATATAGAATCCATTGTGTATGGATTGTAAAGTGTGTAAGCCCCCTTATACCCTCTTGCGCACGCGCAGGGGGGGTGCAAATCCTAGGTCGCAAGGGAAACTTGTGTATGCCCGTGCGACCTGCGGACACGAATGCAACACCGAATTGAGGGTCGGAACGCAGATTCTTTTTGCATTTCCGAAAATTCGGTTTTGACTTTTCAAATTCTCTTGACTGTTTAAATTCTTTTTGTAACAACTGAGTTATTGTGTGTTATGGAGAATTATAACAGAATTGAAATCAATGTTTGTAACATATGTAACTCATATATGTTATGATCTTTTGATTTCTATAACCGCCATCTTATTTATTGCTGATTGCAAATCCTCACAGTATAAATAGCCACCATCCTTTCATTGTAAAATCATCCCATTCGAAACACATTTCTCTCCCACTCTCAAAGTTCTTAGTTCTTCTCTGGTGATAGATAGAGGTACCTTTCGAGTTCGTTGAGGGTTCTAGTTAGTAGTGCAACTTTCTAGAATTGTTTAGTCGTTATATCCTGGGAGACAAGCGCCAAGCATCCTTGCACCGGTAGAGGAGGCGTAAACGTCTTAAGGACAGTGTGGTATCACACACGTCTCGACTAGTTCTTCCATCACAAAATCGTTCGGTATTTTTGTTGAATTTCTTTCGTGTTCTTCATTTCTGATTTATAATTATTTATAATTCAGCTTATTAAATTATATATGCAATATATCACTGTTTTTTGCAACACAAACTTTCAGAAATTATCTTGTTTATGGATACTTGGATAGACACTTCTGTATATTGAACATATAAGCTTAGATCACATACAAGGTGATCAATGTCTAAAATGTTAATTAGCTTGTTTATGGATACTTGGATAGACACTTCTGTATATTGAACATATAAGCTTAGATCACATAAAAGGTGATCAATGTCTAAAATGTTAAGCAGCAAGCTAAAACATTTTTCAAGTTGTTGGACTGAAATGTCGACGATGGAGCGATAACCGATCTCGTATACACTTCGAAGATCTGCCACTGGTATGTTTACCTACGATGGATGTCACTGGAGGCATTGAGTAGTTGGTGCCGTTGGCTTTGGCATTGAACACGTACAGCACCAGAGTCCACACCTTTGTTTGTGGATTTCAACTTTTCAAGTTATCGGTTTGAGTTAGCCACGAACACATCGGTGCAATCTTGTGGTAGTAGCTTAGTAGCTGTATCATCATACTGTAGTCATATACTCCAACTTGTTCGTGGATCACGCAAGAGATCGACGTTATTATTGATAGTAGGGCCCCTAATAGTAATAATAATTGGAGGTATGTAATAAAAGTATAGTACTTTTCCCATCAGGAGTTCAGGACTTTAAATTGAAAGACATAAATTTAGCAATTTTTATGGAGAACTTTTGTATCGGCCATCACCAACTTTGCATTTATCCCGTAACACTATTTCATTTGACATCTCCATTTGCCACCTGTCGTACTTGTCAATTTCGGTTTTACATATATCAAGAAGACTTGTGGTATCAGGACAGAAAGCCATTCGAGCTAGAGCTCTCTCGCTGGCTAGTAGTGATGTCGATCGATCTCTAGCATATATATTCAGGTTCTCCATCTATAAATGCTTTCAGCTACAGATTGCTCTAGCAGATTCATTCTTCACATATGATTCAGCTGAATAGCTCTAGCACTCTAGCACACACACATATATAGATACACTTGAATTCTTCAGTTCTTAAGTAGAATCCAATTAGACATTCACCGGCCATATGCCTGTCAACAGCTTCAGATATACAGTAAGTTAATGAAAGCTCTTATATAGTAGAATCGAATTATTTCATTGATTTATATACTTGAATAACTTTAGCTCATTATATTCATTACTTTGGGTACAGGTGGTGAGGAGCCTGCTATATAGATCTTAACAATCTGCTAGCAGCTGCTGGAAATTACCTGGGAAGCTATGGAAGCAACAAAGAAATGGGGTTTGGCTATTACCGTGATATTCATCGTGTTTGCAGTATTGCCCCTGATGAGTCTTCTGGTCCTCAGAGATCCTAATGAACCTTGGTATGCATGAATTTAATTACGGGTTACGTCTGCTTTAATCCAAGGTTTTCAGTTAGTAGTGAACCCGAAAGATGCTTAAATACGAAGAAGATAGAGAAGGAGGCAATCTGGTTCACAATATCTGCATCTATAAAACACATCTTGTGTGCAAAAGTAAAGAAATGAAATTAATTTAATAAAAATTAACATAGCGAGTTAATTAAGAATTGAAGAGACATGCCCCTTTATTAGAAAATGTCTATTTGGTACTAATTTAGGTCCATTAATGATTATTTGAACGACACAATTCAAAATATGTCAATTTTAACACAAGATAATCCAATATTTACCCGATTAGTACAAAATTATGATTTATATATTCTTGAAATTATTTTACACTTATCAACCTAAACACATACCTAAACACATAGAGAGAAAGTTTATGAGAGAACAATGAGTCAAAACCTATCGCCGGAGTCTAATCCCCAAACTCTGTCGCCGGAGTCTAATCTCCGGTCCTTAGAATAAATGATTGACTCCAATAACGTCTAATAATAAATTATTGATCCTAGTAATTGTGCTACTGACATCTAGTAATTGCGTGACCCCTAATAATTGCAGACATCTAATAATTGTGTTACTGACCACATTATCATACTTTTACTACTTTTACGATTACTGTATTAGTCATCTGGTGAAAAACATAACTTTGAATTTTCAAATAAAAAAAAACAATTGTGATCTGAAAAACCAACCGACGCACCATATCACCCCCTCCGGCCTCACCTCGTCGAAGCCTCACCTCATCGGAGGAGAGAGAAAGAGAGTGAGGGCGCCGTCGACGTTGAGGCTGTGCGGCGGCGTGGGTGCTTCGAAGGCTGTGTGGTGGCGTCGAGGAGAGAAAGACAGTCGTGAGCACTGAGCAGATCTGGCCACCGCCGCCGAGGAGAGAGATATTGTCATCCACATCCTCGGGCTTTCCGCCGGTGCCGCTGTTGACGCCATGGGTGGATGCGCCAGTGTTAGAACCTGGCTCTGATTCTGGTGCACTACGCAACGTTGAGGAGAGAAAGACGGAGCTACGATTGAGCCCGAGAGGCTAAGGAGTTTGACTATCTACTATGGAGTGGGGGGGAGTCAATCTTGTTGAGAACAAGTTGGTGGCGCGTGGCTGATGATAGCGATAAATCCGATCAACATCTCTAACATCGACGAGGACTCCACCTCCCGTGGTGAACAGCAGCTCGTTTTATTCACTCCTCTTCTGTTGTTACCTCTTGCAAAGCTCAAGACGATGACGCTGCTGCTTAAGACGACGACTTCGACTTCCAGCGGTAGGTGGAGATCTCATATATATCTAGCTTGGCTGATGCGCCGACGATCCTCGATCCTCAAGAGAAAGAGGCATCAGAGAGAGAGAGAGAGAGAGATGATCAAAAACAAGAGTAGTAATGTATTTTCTAAGGTAAACATTAAAATGGGCAAATGAAATTGAAATTGTCATGTTTTTTAGTGTTTCTGTTCATTTGGTCATTTTTCCTTTAATGTTTTAACTAGCTAGTAGAAACCAATAAGACTACAGTCTTGCTGGCAAGTTACTCGATTTCCTTATAAAATAACGAGTTAATACTGAACAACCTGCATTTCCTTTCACCAAGCTGTTATCCATCCCATGTACGTACAGTACAGGAGCAACCAGTGAAGGAGATTTAGAAATATCTTCGACGACAAACATATTTAAGATCTAGAGGTCCACTTTGATATATGTTTTTGATACGAAAGTTGTTAACGGCGGAATTGAAAACAACCAAAACACAAGTATTTGGGTCGAAGAAATTATTCTTCTCTTATTATTGTGCTTAAGCCTAAACATTCTATTTATAGAGTCTAAACTTCATAAATCCTAATCCAACTAGAAAACTATTCTTTTGTCCTAGTTAGACTATCTATTCCTTTTCAAAATAGAAAAGGAATCTTTATTCCTAAAGGCTAAAGGATATACATGTATCAGTTTTAGGAATTATGACATAAAAGAATGCCTGCAAAGGGCCAAAGGTTGCAATTTCATATTTATTATGAATTGAAGACTCGTCCAGAAAGAACTAATATTATGGGGTCGACATGGGAAAATATAGACCCATCGTTTTTCCAGCCTAGCTAGCAAGTATCATATGCCAAAGTTAAATATGTGGAAGTAGGTACAGTTTCGGGTCTCTTAATTAGAGTACGTTGAAACTTTTTTTTTTTGAAGATGGATGAAATCTATTCACCTACTTGTAGATGTATTAAACTTTTGATGAAGTCCAGAAAGGATGTTTGAAGTCTTAAACTAGGAGTTGTGGGAGCTGCTCTTTCCTTTCTGTTTAATTTGGTTCAGCACTTCCGCCTAATAGCACTAAAATTAATCAACCTGGTCATTTGAGTGAAGATATTCACTGCGTACCACTTTTCGTATAGCAAACGATTAAGTCTCAGAGTAAGTTAATCAGTTGCAAGTCTTACCCCGGGACAATGATTTAGTTTTCATCATTATTCACTCATTTTGAGCGGTTGCTTTCACGAGTCAAATTAGTTATTAGTTATTTTATTTTGTTGTACAATAAATACTCGGGGGTTTTCATTTTTCAACGATGATGTTAGTAGCGTGAAAAGTTATCTTAACATACGAGAAAAAATATATCTGAACATGTAGTTTGTTTCTCATCAATGTAGGGTCAAAGGATTCTTATTTCTTAATAATATTAGTATAGATTTTTACAAGTACAAGTTAGCGAATGAACAAACCAGTAGGTTAATTAGTCAAGTTAGTTTAGGTGTAGTTCGGGGTAAAAGTCACAACCATGATACAGATGACTGGTGAACTAATGAATCTATTACTCTTTGTTTTACAGGGAAGTTGCAGACACAATCCTAAGCCTTTTAGGAATAATCGAGTCGCATGACTCTTCAGGAAGCTACAAGATTGTTAAAAAGGACTACTCAGTGACGCTCAACTTAAGTAGTTGTCACTCATCTTATGGAAGGCCAGATCTTCTGGTTTATTGTTGTCCACCAAAGAGTATAGCAGAAGAATCTGTCATTGATTTCCAATTTCCAGATCCTTCAGCCCCTCTAAGAATTCGAAGGCCAGCACATCGCGTTGGTCGTGATTTCATTGCCAAGTACAAGAAGGCTCTCTTGATCATGAAGTCACTTCCATATAGTGACCCTCGGAATTTTCGTCGTCAAGCTGATATGCATTGCCTCTTCTGCACTGGTGCTTATGATCAGCCACATTCCCACCGCCCTCTCGACATCCATCACAAATGGTTCTTTTTCCCATGGCACCGGATGCTGCTTCACTTCCACGAGCGCATCGCCGGAAGTCTAATTGGTGATGACACTTTTGCTCTGCCATTTTGGAACTGGGACTCCCCTAATGGCATGGCAATGCCCGAGTGGTTTATGCACTCGCCCTTTTTCGACGATCAGAGGGACGTTTCTCACTTCCCACCAAAACTTTCTGATCTAAACTACGACTACGAGAAGACTGATGAGAATATGGTAAATACAGAGCGGATGCGCTTGAACATGATGTTCATGTATAACCAGATGGTGTCTGCAGCAAAGAAGCCAGAGCTGTTCATGGGGTGCCCTTATAAGAATAGTGAGGATGGTGTTTGTGATGCGCGAGGAACACTGGAGACTGCTCCTCACAACACATTGCACACCTGGGTTGGTAGCAATTTCAATGTCAAGAGGGAAGACATGGGAGCATTTTACTCAGCAGCTAGGGACCCTAGTTTCTATGCACACCACTCGAATCTGGATCGTCTATGGGAGGTTTGGAGGCAAATTCACAAGATCGACTTGGAAACATTTGATGTTGATTGGCTCAACTCTAGTTTCTATTTTCATGATGAGAATTCACAGCTTGTGAGAATCAAAGTTCGTGATGTTTTGGATACTACAAAGCTGAGGTATGCCTATGAGGAGGTCGATAATCCATGGCTGAATATGCGTCCAAAGCCTAACTCTGTTCCATCCAAAAGTGCCAACCATGCACTGAAACTAAGAGAAAACAGAAGCATTTTGTCTGCGGAGTTCAGACCAGGTGGTCAGAATCTCGAGAGCTCCATAACAGTGAAGGTGAGCAGGTCTAAATTCAACAGAAGCAGGCAAGAGAAAGATGAGGAGGAAGAGGTCTTGGTTGTTCATGGAATTGCTGTGAGAACCGACTACGTCAAGTTTGATGTGTATATAAATGTAGTCGATGGGAGCATAATGGGACCGGGTTTCAGGGAATTTGCCGGAACCTTCGTCCACATACCTCATGGAAAGATGGATGGTTACAGAAAGACCAATCTGAAGTTTGGTATTTCAGAAGTGCTCGAGGATTTGGAGGCAGATAGAGATGAGAGCATTTTCGTCACGGTGCTACCTGTGACTAAATCATGCAGCAACATAACAATTGATGGGATTCGGATTGAATACATGAGATGATTGATGCAAAAATATGAGAAAATTTCCGAGTTTTCTGTTGCTGATAAATTTGAACCTGAATACATAGATCTTTTAGCAGTTAGAATTTAGAAAGATATGGAAGAAATAAGAATGTTGCATGAGGAAATGAAAGTGAAAAAGAAAGGAAATACGAGAAAAGAGTGAGTGCAACAAACTCATAAGAAAACACAAAACCTTGACAGTATGTAATGCCTTACCACGGCCTAGAAGCAGCAAGAAGAAGAAGAAGAATGCCTTACCACAGCCTAGAAGTAAGGTTCTGTTATTGCTAAGAAGAAGAAGAAGAAGAAGAAGAAGAAACAGTTCAATGCAGCTAGGAATACATACCCTCCAATTCCAAACCCTTTTCCTTGGAGATAAAGCTGAGTTATAGACTGGCTTTAATTAGCTTCAAGTATGCTTGGATCTGTCATCTACAGTTTTCCCTATTCAAGCTGGCTTAGCACTCATTTTAAGCCCCTCAATCAAACTGATTGTTACATTTTGATTTCTTTCCAGCCCTATAAAACCATTAGACCTTTACCTACAATTTCACACCCAAATGACCTTAATATTGCATACACCCATGACAGCTTCTAAGACTGAACAAACAGGAAATGAAATTTTCTAGTCAAAACTTATCCAGAATAACCAAGGAAAACAAATTGAAACTTCTAAATTGGAAAAGAATTCTTCCATCCAGCCTATGGTTTTGTAACCAGAAGTTCCAAAATAACAGATAATATAGATGCATCCCTCACCAGCCTACAAGTAGGAGTTTCAATAGAGCCATCCTAATATATAGGCCATTCTTTGCCTGTCTAAAATAGGCAGCTCTTGGATCCCCATCAACATCCGCAGTAATCTGATGACATTTCAGAGATGAAATGAATTAATCATGAGCTAAATCAATATACGTGAACCTGCTAAAGCAAGAAAAATCATCTAGAAAAGAAGAAAACCCTTACCTCATCAAGTCTAGGCAGTGGGTGCATGACCACAGCATGCTTCTGCATCACCTCTAACACACGACGGTCTACAATGTACTTCCCTCGAGCTGCTTCATAGAGGTCGATTCTTTCTCCAAACCGCTCTCGCTGAATACGAGTTTGATAAAGAATATCACACTTAGATGCAACTTCCATCAAATCAGCACTTTCTTCCCACTCAACTTTTCTTGACGTTAAATAGTCTTTTATATCATTCTGCAAGCAATAGAAAATGTAAGACTTGCTAAGACTTGCCTCAAAATGTGATGAGAAAAAAACAGTGGAGAAATATTAAGTGACACCCTGATACGGAAATTTACCTTCATTTTCACTGCATCAGGAGAGACAAAGTAGATCTTAACATCATCATATCTGGCAAGCAAGTATGCGAGAGAACGTACTGTCCTGCCATTGGCAAGATCTCCAACAAGTGCGACTTTTATGCCATCGAGCTTTCCTATTTCTCTTTCAATTGTATAGACATCCAATAGGGCCTGTGGAGATGAGGAAAGCTTCTAAACTCACTGGGTTCAGGATTACAAGAACGAGATAAAAGATATTGAAACTAACAAGACCTGATGCTAGCAGTATGCCTTAGTATGAGACAGGACCATCATTACGCCACCTGCATCTCTAAATATGTATTGGGCTCAGTGCTAACTAGTATCTATTTATTATAAGCTCATTTCCTATCTATACCCACAATTTTCCCCTCCCAATACTTTCTCTCCTATAGGCTAAATGAAAGATTGTCATACCCTTCAGTTTTGTACAAGAAGTTTTTTGTCTACCATTAAACATTGCATTGGTTGTTCATCAGTCAAATGCAACCGCAGATAATGGGATTCTACATGCCACAAACCATATGACTTTGCCTCAGTTAATTGACTTAATTCACTTAATTGCAATAAGGACAATGTTCTGTGTACCTGAGTTGGGTGTTGTCCAGGACCATCTCCTGCATTAATTACAGGAATGCCAGCAGTTGCTGCTGCTCTCTTGGCTGCACCACTCTCAAAGTGACGCATCACAATTATATCCGAGTAACCCTCAACAGTTCTTATGCTATCTGAAATTCAAGGCCTCATGTCACAGTTTAATACTTTTTTTAATCAAAGTAAAATCATTTCTAAATATATAGTAAGTGGAAAAAGAACATACCTTCAAGCGTTTCTCCTTTAGCTGCTGAAGAAAACTCCCTCGCATTTTCAGTAGTCAAAACTTCTCCACCTAATCGTTTCATGGCAGACTCAAAGGACAGCCTAGTTCTAGTTGAGGGTTCATAAAAGAGAGTAGCCATGAGATATCCCTTAAGAATTTGGCTTCCTGGTGATCTTTTTTCAATCTTCTCCATATCACGTGCAACATCAAATATAGCACTCAAGATATCTCTATCAAATTGTTGAGCTTCAATTACATCTTCAAGTTGAAACTTCTTCCCCAGCGGAAAGGTAGGTAAATTTTCAATTTTCAGTGCACGACACAAAGTCCCACTTTGTGAGAATTTCTCATTGGGAAACAACCTTGGATGTTTTAGATGCATTGAGTTGAAGCGAGTGAATTGCTTAAAGCCAAAGTCTGAATAATTGCACTGAAACTGTTTATAGTCTGTCTTCTGAAACGGCATTGCTCCTTGGATAGAACATGAAAACAGTGATGATGAAGCAGCCATTATGTAGAATCCAATCAATTGAAGCCTCTGCATATACCATAAAACTGAAAATAAATGTCTTGTGGTAGTATTCGTAACTAATGAAGGCCAAATAATTTGATAAAAAGAACGAAAATTCTATCATTAGTCTGCAAGAACATTCACCAAAACTGCACCTACTAATCCTTGCATATTCTACATATACTCGGTTGTAAAATACACGAGCCCAAGTTGTAATCAAGGAATCAAAGTCATTATGCACAATTCAAACATCAGAGATCATTGTTCTACTAAATTTTCAAACCTTATGGCAGAAAAAGAACCAAACATTTAAAATGCAAATTACATTGATCATAACGAAAAGAATATAAAGAGTCTTAAGGATCATAAGCCTCTCTGAACAACCGAAACAGGAATCAACAGGGCAGATTTGATGAATCAAAATCACCAGCAAAGCAATAACCTTTGTCTCTTCAAAAAGTAACCCCCCCCCCCCCCCCCCCCCCCGCGAAACCGACAACTATTATCAGAAAACTCATCATTATTCCCACGCTTGGTGAAGGGTTTAGAGCCCAACAAAAGAACGCACTTTGTCAAAGTTGAAAACTTTATCAGCTTCTAATATGCAATTTTCTAAGTAGAAAACTCGTCTCACCTACGAAGAAGGGGATGGGAGAAACCAGCAGAGAGACTTGGGCTCTGTAATGGCTGAAAGACGGCGCAGTGAGTACTGAGACTCTGAGAGTGGCTCTCAACGAGACTAAGGTTTGTCACTTGTTTATGTTAAGAAACCAGGAGTGTTTTTTCCACTAATAAATGCAGAGTTGCCTCCGGTCTTTGCACTAAATTGTCAATTGGTCCACTTTGAGGATAATCTTTGTTTTTTTAGAATGAATTCATTCATTAAAAGCACATGCGTATATTAAGATGGTTATTACATATCTACTCGCTATCACATTTGCAGGTAGATAAGGTGTTATGGTGTAGACACTATAGCGATACATAAGTTAAATCATTTTATTGGCGGATCTCAGTGACGGCGGACCCAACTCCCCCTAGGCAACCTATAATCAAACCAAACTTGGTAAAATGAAATGCTCTCATAATATCACATAATTAGTGTCATCTCTTTTAATTAAGTTTAAGCTTGGTAAAATGAATTATAATAAAGAGTAGAAAGTCATTTAATCATGTCATCTTGAATATACTTACCTTCCACTGAAGATTGTCACCAGCAAAATGTTTTTCCGCTCACCTAACTTACGGACTCTAGATCTGCCACTAGACCACCTATCTAAAAACTTCAGCCCGATGCAAGGAAAAACTAAAAAGTCGACATCATATCAAACATGAATGAGGCTAACACAACAGACGGAACAACACAACCAAAACTAAAAAATAAAACGAGACAGAAAAAAAGAAACAAAACGAAACAAAGAACTCCTCCCCAACTAGTCAACGGAATTAAGAGGATTAAAACCCAACAAAATTAAATTTTCTCCTTGCCCTTGGAGCTCGGGCTCGTTATCTTTGCCAGACACTGATAGCTTAAATCAGAAGGCATATATTTCTTCTTTTCAGTCTTAGGTTTTTTTTTTTTTTTGGCTTCCAGGAGACCTCCCTAGCTTCTTGTAGGTCACCGAGCTTTTTTCCTGGACTCATCAAACCTTCCCCTATATGTGGTGAGGTCAGATGGGCTCACTTGAGGCTCGGTGGTGTCACAATCCCTCTAACAAACTTCAAAAGCCCCATGAAAGAATTTCAAATCCTGTCAAAGTGTCTAATGACTATTCTAAACTAGACTTTTCCACTCTAGATCCAGTCAAAGATAAACTGGGCTTGTTGGCCGGTTCAAGCCCAAAATTGGAAACCCCCTAGCTGAGAGCCTGAGACATTCCCGTCGAAAAAGACGAAATCCCCTAACCTTGATTCGTTGACTCGTACAAAACCCTGATTTAACACCGCCGCAGTGTCATCCTCCTCCACCACATGTTCATCAGACTTCAGCTTCCTTGTCGTCCAGGCCATTGAAGAAGACTCGCCTTCATCTTTGTTCGAAGATACGAGGCCCTTGTCACAAGCCCGACCACCATGGCCGAAAAGGCCACACTCAAGCCACAAACCATGGCATTTTTCATACGTAAGAGTCAGCTACACCGCCACCTCCGACGAAAAGTCATACCAAACCTTCGACATAATCCTTCGCTTTATATCATAGACAATACGAATGTATTGAATCATATCCTATCAAAGCAGCACGTTTGGATCGAATTGAACAAAGGATCCCAATTGCTTTCCAAGGTACACAAGGGTCTGATCAGTATGCATACCCATTCGCAAACCCTTCACCCTAATCAAAACTTCCATGTGGTCTAGGGACACCTCCTCAAGTGGCCTAATGTCGTAGTAGTCAATGAGTAACAACATAGAGTTATCAAAATACCATGGCCCTCCCCCAAGGATTCGATTCTTCTCCTCAATATCCTTAAATTGGAAAATGAAGATACCATATTCCTCCTCACGGATCAAGATCTTCTCCTTAAGTCTCCAAATCCTAAAAACCACCGCCACAAGCACCGGAATTGTGACTAGATTTTTCAATGAGAGAAAACGACAACAAAGGTATGCACAAGTATCACGCCCCACATCGCTGCAGCCAATTCGAGTTACAGGTTCCATCGCTACTAGAGAGAAACACTAGCATAGAGAAGATGCTAGATTTTTTGACGTATGCTCCTACAAAACTCCCCCTTGTATCGCAATCCTAATGTGTCACGGAGTATAAACTGTTGCCTCGCTAAAACCTTGTCAAGTAAAACAAAAACCCCTTGGATAAAATTAAAATCTTGGTCAAAGGAGAAAAGAGCACAACGCATCAACTACAGTTGAACATAACATGTGGTATAGACTCCCCCTGAAGTCTGCAAAACAACTCTCCTTGATCGGTAACTCAATCTCGAAGTTTAGATAGATAGCGTATACGAGCGCTCTTCACATTCTTCAAAAGTAGCAAGGGGTCAATGATTTGAATATCAAATCTCACCAAATATTCTTGAATTAAACATGTACACCTATCCATATATGGATCAAAATAAAGAGAATTTCATAACAACTCAAAACAAGAGTTTCCAATAAAAATCAGATTCACGCGTGGTATGACCTTCATGCACTTAAACAGTCATAACATCTTCAATACTATATGTATAAATGAACTATTAAAATTTCTTGAAATAGACACCCGTGGCTTTCCATTGATATATGGTTCACAACCTAGTTCGTTCAGAGATGATCACAAAACTCCGTCGAAGTTGACTCAGTTGTAGTCTCCAGACAGATCCGTCCTATTTTACTAAAATAGCCATAACTCACTCAATATAATAGATATGGTCAAATAGTTTGTGTTCCTGGAAAGTAGACACATATAGTTTTCCAATGGTACCAAATTCACTATTTTTCAACAAGTGAGCTTCCCTATAGGTCTCGTGGAAGTTGACCTATGAATCTGGGTAGATTCTTACATCGCTTCATTAAAGTGTCTTTTGTGTTGTGATATAGAATTTGATGTCATAAATGTGATGTGATCAAGTATTGACATATGTGTGGGCGCACTCAGCATTCATCTTAACTTTTATGAGTTTAAACTGAATGAGATGTCGAGTCAAGTATATTACAACATATGTATGGCGCATGCAATGCATATCGTACTTAAATATGGAGGGTTTCATCTCCTAAGACTTATCATCATACGAATGAAACATGTTTTATCTTGCCTTCGACTGATTCATGAAATACTTGTCGGCATTAGTTTAACGTCCTTGTTACCTTTAACCAACCAATGAATAACATAATCAATACCGGTCTTCACTTTCGAGACCTAGTAATTAATCCCAAGATCCTTTCATTCTTAAGTTTGTATTAGTGATATCTCTAGTTCATAAAGAGTCCATCACATTTTATCTTACTATCCCTACCCTAATTAAGTTAACGCACTCTGTGGTCTGGATGCACTTGAATTGGGTGAAAACCAATCAATTCATGATCTTTATCTACATTTCTTATCTTAGTCTCAGTAAAGATAATTTGTGACCACAAACTGCAAGTTCAGTTTTTTTTGAATACCACCTACTAACAATGTAGTGGAGTGCAACGACATCCATTACGAGAGCAAGTCATCTCATATTTGATTCCAGGGCGTGTTGTGAGAGATCTTGCGCCATAAGATGAGTCTAAACTCTTTCTCACTACAGTTAACAAAGGTATAACCGTAGGCTTTACATTAACAGCATTGACATTACCTGACCAAGTACCTATCTCTTTGTTTAAACTGGATCCTACAACTTTCCAAGCAGTGACAGAGGCGACTCAATCACTTACTGATCTGACATCTTCATCTAATCCGGCCGAATAACACTTTCCATATAGATCAATCTACTATGTTGGAATTTTGCTTCAATAGCGTATATATGGTTCGACATCAAACTCATTCAACATCGTCATTCTTCGGGATCTCTCATTTCAATTGGTATTGAGATTGAAGCATCCCCAAATGATAACCATCATCTAAAAAACAGACGAATGAGTATTATCGAACCAAGTGGTCTCTTTACAATTTTGTGAGAACCATGGCCTAGTGACACCATCTACCATATTTATAGAGTCACCACGTCACCAACAAAAAGTGACAACATGTCCATTTTTCGGACATCAATCCCCCATGTATAGTTGTAGCATGTATATTCGATCTCGTCACTTCAATTTATGGGACTTAGTAGGAACATGATGAGGCACAGTGGGATAAACCACGACAAAACCAAGTCGTTTATCTTGAACAAACTTGTTCTTCTCTCCCCCTAACGACAGGGAGACTAGCTCATCAAAAGTGACAAACGGGATCGCCTGTTAAGGTTGTTATATAAGTAGACATAGGTGGAAGCTTATTTCTTAGACAAAGACAACATTCAACATCAAATAACCCATCATTATGCGTTTATAGAAGTGCAATTGACACATAAAATATGTGGACGATAAAGCGTTAAATATAATCATGTATACGTTAGACTTTAAACACTAACGTGCGAACCGTTACAACCATAATATCAATTATGGTGGTATAGATGGATACCGTAAAATAATACACGCTACAAGCCGTAGCTTATGGTTTGAAAATATTGGCTTATCGTGGGAACCAAGGAACCGACAAAAATATATCACGGTTGACCCATGTGGGCATTAACAACCAATACCGAACCTTTATTTTACACTTTCTTGAATGGTTCACTGACTTTCCGAACCCCAAATGCTACCAACTTTTAGGATCAAGTAAACATGAGTGTTAGGAATCCAATTCCACCGGCCTCACTGCCAGAACCTATCGGAAAAGCACAGAACCGGCCAGAATACTCGTCGGAGGTCAGTGACCACTTTTTTTGTCGAGCGGTTCACCATGTTCCAGGTTTCCAAATGCGCTCAAATTTTATGAATATGTAGCCTTAGATGTTAGAAATCAGTGGTGATAAGTAGCACCCTAATAGCTCACCTAAAAGTAGGTGAACCAGTCCTCACCTAAAAGTAGGTGAACCAGTTCTCACAATGACAGGTCCGCAATCTGGAAATCCTGAAATTTTAGGCATTTCCAACTTTTTGTCTTGTTTGGGTGCTTCATAACATCTATGTGTTATGGTTTGAATTTAACCATGATATATGTATCACCAAAATATATTTTATCCTCAAAATAAATCATGATAAGTCAATCTAGGCTTCCATCTTATATCTCAATATTTTTAGCGTAGGAGATTGATATTCCTAAACTTTGCTAAAGAATAGGTTGGGCTTGGATATTGAGCATAGTCAATGAAGAATAATAGGCACATAGATTACATTTCCATTATGTTGCAGGAATTATATTGATCTGTATAAAATCTTTACTCAAAATAATAGCCTATGAAAGTCACTGATTCATTAAACCGAATCATAATAACGTGAAAAAATACAATTCACACTATATCGACTCTTGATATGTGCTCCGTCATTAGAAGCGATACATAAGAAATTCAATTATCACAATAAGTTTCTAGGTGATACAAGTTGGCACAAGTATTGCCTTCAAGTAGCTTATCGTTTCACCAATTTCATGGTATCGTTGTGAATTCATCAACGTAGACAACTACTATGGTAAAACCAATTCATAGGTTTAATTGTTCTCTTGATGCGTAAAAGCATGTAACGTGAATCATAACGCCATAAGACATTTAAACTTGAGCTTTAAATCACTCTTTGATTATTTTGTGATGATCTAGTCATCGTAGTCACAATGTATTAAAATCTAAATCCATTAATAGCTTTAAGTTTTTCTAGCTAGGTACTCAAAGTCTCTTGAACATATTCATAAACAAGAATATAAAGACAAGTAGTCTTATGTTAAGACATATAAACATCACAATATAAAAGCTCGGCAAGTGCACTAAGTAGTCTCGAATGGCCGCCTAACGTTACTTAAAGCTTTTGGTGTAATATCCAAGATTTCTAATCTCGATTACCGACACATTAGAACTAATTAATCGACATTTAAAATAAATGTCGAAAACTTAGTTTAGTACGTTGATATTAAACTACATGTTGCCACGAGCTCGGAAATGTCTTTGGAAATATTTTTCTGATACTCGGTTTTATTTTTATGAATTTCTAAAAGTTTACTTGTTTTAAAAATTATTTTCTGAAAATTAGTTTTAGGTTTTTAGTTTTAGGCTTGGGAGAAGCCGAAACCCATTCTCTCTAGAACCTTGACCCGAGCCCATTTTCTCCTCCCTTCTTCTCTGTCTCTTTCTTCTTCTTTTCTTCATTTCGTGAAATCCTCTTCTTTTCTTCTCTTTCTTCAGTCTTCACCAAGACCGACCACCTCCTGGTTCTCCTCACGTCGCCGTTGTCTGGCCAAACTGGACTGGCGCACCACCACCAAATTCTTCCCTTTCTCTTTCTCGACAAGACCCACTAATTGCATGTGGGATTTGAGCTAGTTTTCCCTCTGACTGAATTCGAGATAGTTCGAGTAATTGAAGTACCTCCGGCGAATTCTCAAGTTCCGATTAGATTCTCAGCCCCAAATGGGTAAACCTAATCGCATTTCCTTCAATTCATTTCAGTTGTTTCACTTAACCTTAACCTAATTCGATTTTCTCTTCTTTCGGATTTCTGGGTTTAACACCACCATGATACCGTCATCCTCCTAGCATCGATTTGGACCTCCGGCGAGCTTCTCAGTCCAAGCTAGTTCTCCCAAACTCATATCGGTGAGCCCAGTTCTTTTCTTTCAGTTTCAATTCAATTTTCTTTCAAACACCATTGATTAGAGCCTGAGTTCAAATTCTCTTCCTTATTTTGTCATGTCTTTGTCGAGAAATCAACTCTGACGAACATCTCTCTAGCCATAAGAGGATGCCTCAAGCTCTCGATGAGTTGCTAGACCTTTGAGCAACAAGGTTTTGGGAAGTGGAGGACTGCAACAGCTCGGATTGAGGATAGTGACTTGAGGAGGTAGCAATTATGCTCCTAACCCTCTAATTCTTGTGTTTTTGTGCCTTTGGCTGTTGTTGGAATTGTTGTGGAGGCTGTGATGATGTTGTATGTCGAATTGGGAGTGTTAGAAATAGGATTTTGTTGCCGGAAAAATGATCGGAGAGGCATGGGGTGAATTCCCCTGGTTTTTACCTTTTTACAGTTACATTTTCACGGTTTTACCGTCATGTGAAATTACTAAATTACCCTTGACAAGAAGTTACTGTTTGAGCGTTGGACTTTTACTATTTACAGTTTTATCCTAAGTTACCTATTTATTATTTACCAAGTGATTTTTACGGTTTTACTTTAACCTATAGTAACACAGTGAAAACCTGATTTACTTAAAATGACGACGATTAACATAACGCTTTGTTACGAATAATGTTAGTTCTGATTTCTGCTTGGTTTGGAAATCGAGAACCGAATAACTTAGAAATGTGTCGGTAAATAATAAAGTCATCTATTTGATTTTAAGTAGCTTTAATATCATTAAAGTATGTTTTTTATCGCTCGACATTTGAAGTTAGACTATTTTCTGGTTTTCCGAAATTTAGTCGATAATTGGTCAACCCAGGAATACTTGGTCAACATAAAATCAACCTTTGACTTCCTGGTCAAACTAGGAATACTGAATCGAGTCAATTTACAATGCTCGGAAATTAGTATTGACTCTTTGATAAATGGATTCAGAGTTGATACAATGAGATCGTACAAAGCTGGAGCAACAATAACAACATTACTTTGGGATTGGATGAGCAACATGGATTCTACACTTCAATCCAAGTAGGGTGAGCTAACCCCCTTTGTGTATTTTGTGCCCTTAAATTCATTGTCGATGCCTCGGTTGATTTATTTAATTGGTAAATGAAATGCATTATTTTTTTAAAAATGCTAAAACCCGAGGATAGACAGATACTTCGTGAGTGAGTAGACCTGAGAGTTAATGGGGCCCGGTATTCTGGTAACCCCTCAATGTCGATAACCGTAAACCTCCAGAGGGGCAATGCCCTGTTTATTATTGGATCCATACCTTACAGTATTATTTAGGGCATTCCGTTAAATTGACACTCTCACTCCTTTGTTATTGCAACAAAGACAGTTGGCCTCGACTTGATAGTTCTGCTACAAGTCGTTAGGATCGATCACTACTGACTGGATATTATTGTTGGCCATCATACATGTTTATATTGATTTCCCTAAAAGATAATTTATCCATTTTGTAATAAAAAGGTTTATAGCTCGAGCTCACATCTAAAACTATTTACGTTTTCATAAAACTTAGCCTACCTCACTTTGAAACCACATAGGTGGGCTGGCCCTTACTGGGTGAGCGAGGACAAAGCTCACCCCTACTATAGTTTCTGTGCAGGTTAGAAACCAACAAGAGTTTATGAAATGTGAAGGTTAGGAGTACACATACTTTAGGCCGTTTGAAGTCATTTTTATTTTATTAGCTCTCTCTTGTATCTTATTCTTATTGAGATATAAGTTCCGAGGATGTATCATAAATCATGTCACATTTTTTTGTATATTTTGGGTTGCCATAGTTGTATTTGTTTTGGGCCGGTGACTCTTTGATCACCTTCCGTTATTTCAAATTATTATAAAGCTTGCATAATTATTTCACGTGTGTTTCCAAAGTCATAATTTGAGTTCCTATTTTCAAGTTACATTTGTAAAACTTAGTTTTTTGTTTAGCAAAAAATTTGTACAAGTTTCCAAGCTAGTGAGTGTTCAAACAGACTCTGTTTGTTTGTTCGCTTGTTAATCCAAAATTTTTAACTCTAATACCATCATTTTTCCTTTCACGATGTGACATTTGGACCCTCAAACATCATTCACGAATGATTTTGACATGCTAGTATCATGCATATACACTATAGATCCAAACACAAGGGTCGGTGTTTCCTAGGCATACCCAAAAAAGGTTGTTGGTGTCAAAAAATTAAAACCGAAAAGGCTTGAAAGTCGTGAAAAAATGCCATGCATGGGGACTGTTGAGGCTATGCAGGGGCTTGCAGGGGGTCTGTAGGGGCTGTGTGTGTGTGTGGGGGGGGGGCTACAGGGGGATGTCGAGGGGGGCTAAGGGACCGAGTCTAGTGCTCGGCTACTTTTTGATGCAATTTGGATTAAAACTGGGTCGCAGACGAAGCATCTCGGCCGAAGCCAAGGCCATCTCATAAAATATGTTATAGATTTACCACTCCCCTTAATCTTTTGAGCATTTGTTTAATTCAAACTTTGTGAAAACATCACCATATTTAAAAATTGGTGGGACAGAGAGTGATGCATTACATGTCGTGTAACACTACTAATCATCACTAAAAAAAGTGGAAAATGTCATAATCAGACATTAATCAAGGCTTCAACATGCCAACAAGGCATAAATTTGCTATAAAAAGCATTTTCGGTTCAAAATAAAGCCGAGAGCAAATGCTCATGGTTCAGAGTCATTCGGCATTGTGCAATGCAAGTTTACAAAGTGTTGATCAAAATAAAATAGATAATGGCCTAATCTGCCAAAGATTGTGTAGAACCAAAAACATATGTATAATAACAACATCAAAAATCATATAAGTGTGCATTACACTGCACAAAGATCATGTAAGTCTTACTAATGCCACAATTAAAAATGTGGTCTTATGTAGGTAGCGTCATATACTATGTAATGTGTTACATTGCATTAACATATAGCATTTGGTAATTAAACCATATATGCATCAAAACATTCTCATATGTTCGTTTACTTGAACAATTTTAGAGAATTTCAGAGTAATGCAAACAATTGTATTGAGATCTTAACCATGAAATCAATTCAAAGTGTAAACACTAAGTAACTATAGTTACACTTGTGCGTTTGATAGGCGCAAAAGCACCTACAAAAATACCCTATTATCGAATCAATTATATCAATTTAGTAAATGACAAATATGGGTCATTATCCGCAGAGGATTGGTGAAACTAAGACTTAAAAACACAAACATACGCATAAACCAGAAATCTGGCAGACTCGACCTAGGAGCGGAAATCTAATTAATTAGATAATCTAAACTCAACCAAAAATTATGAAATTAAATAAACACTTACTAGACACAGTGGTGGACTACCACACAAAGTTTGAGAGTATTCGGAATTGGTTTGATTGGTGAACAAAAATAAATAAGACATAAGTATTGTTAAAAACAGAATGTTAAAAAGTAAATATGGATGTGGATATGAGAAAAATAATAGCTATGAACTTCTCTCCACCACTAGATATGCTTTAATCACCCCCAAAACAATGTCAATAATTATAGATGAATACACTCATAGTTAAGCCAATGTCATTAGGTCATTAACTGTATTACGTTATCTTACTTGTCATGTTAAGCGAAATGTCGGTATCGACTAAACTATATTCTCAGTTAATTAATCTATGAAATGTCGGTATCTAGACCAAAATAATTAAAATCATGAATTTTTAAGAACGTTTGAGTAACAACAAAAAATCTAAGGCCAATGTCGGCAGCCTTAGATTATGAAGGAATCACTTCACACAAATACTTGTAAAGAACTTGTTATCTCTCACAGAATATGCAACGATATGTCGGTCATATACATATTCAAGATAATAAAACCCTAAAACATACATCAAAGTATCAACCCAATAAGACATGCAATAGAATTATCAATGAACAATCAGTGAAGAAATTCTCATCTAAAATTATATATAAATCAATTGGAGTTTGAAATCGAGGACATATCTAGAGCTTTGATTAGCCCCTAACTATTAAGGAATTTAGTTACACATAATCTTAAATAAAAGCATCAAAGAATACATGAGAGATGAATTAAAGGAAAAAAGACCGAATTTCCTTTTTCTTGTGGAGGCTTGATGATATTTTAGCATCTTAAGGAGATGTGAGTTGTAGCTTGAGGAGATTGAATGTGACTTCGCTTTGGTTCTCCATGTTCATCTTCTCCCATTTCTCTTCTCTTCTTCTCTCTATTTTTTCATCCCCTCTCTCTCTATTTCTCTTGGTTGGTTGTGGAAAAATGGTATGTTTAGAGATGGTGGTAATAGAGGTTTTTATAGAGGAGAATGGTGGTGGAAAAGTAGAGAAAAGTGAGAGATAATGATGTAGTGAGTGAGGTGAGTGATCACGGAATGAAGTGAAAGGAAGTGAGTGATCATGAAAGAAGTAAATAATCATGGAGGAAGTGAGTGATAGAGGAAGTGAGTGATCATGAAATGAGTGAATGATCATGGAGGAAGTGGGTGATAAAGAATGAAGTGAGTGATCATGAAAGGAAGTTGGTGATGATGGAATGAAGTGGAAGAAAGTGGGTGATCATGAAAGAAGTGAATGATCATGGATGAAGTTGGTGATAAAGAAAGAAGTGATTGACCTAGAGGTGATGGTTACACCCACAATAAAATCAGATTTTTGTATAATATAGGTGTAGATTTTTAGACAATGGAGAGCCATGATTTTGTGAGAATAGAGAAAAATGGTGTAGTTAAATCTCAACTAAAAAGATAGGATCTAGTTGTGATAGAACAATGTATTGCTCCTTCCTTGCTCCTCCATAAAATTAGCCCAAAAATGCATGGCACCACCAAAAGTGGTGGTGCTCGGAAAATTACCGGAATTTCACATTTTTCTCTTCTTGTCAAGATATTCGAGTTAGGAATTGGATTTCCCTCTCTTTCTTCTCTCTTCTTCTTTATTTCACTTCAAAATACCTAAAAACAAATAAAGTTAATTAAAAATATAAAAACATAACAAAATAGCTAAGTAAAAGGAATAATTAATACAATAAAAGTCACATAAATATGTGACTATCAACGGTGAATACATTCACAAAATTTTGGGAAATAAATGGATTTGTAGTCATTCAGACTATTAATCGAAGCTTTATGCTTCATTCTTTTCATCTTACAACCGCACTGTATAATAGCTTTAAAAATCTTTAGTTGTGAGAATAAATTCTCGTATTCTTCCATATAATGAGTGTCATATTTCAAGAACTTCTCATATCTCGCTCTTGTATATATTGACCATAATGTTTATGTCTTTCAATGAAACGATGTTGCACCAAAAGAAATTAATTTGGACTAGGTGCATAAACACATCCAACATGAATATGTCAAATTTCAGGCGCATGTTGCGGTTAACAAGAGGGAAGATTCATTAATATCAATATCTGATACAACTTCTAAGTACTGAATTGTAGGTCAAGTCCTAAAGTATAGTAACTCAATTCAATAAATCGTGACAAATTCTATCACAATGATATAAATGATAATTTCAGTTACAAACCAATGGTATAAGCGACAATTTTCGTTGCTAACGATGTTTGTTCAATTTTTTTTCAAACTGTAGCTACACACAACGGCTACGGATGGTAACATCGGCACTCCTAACCGCTCCTAAAACTAGGTACCAGGGGAATCATATCCATGTATACCACCTGAGAAGTGAAAGAATCGGGTTGAAATGGAAAGAGAGGTTGAAAGTCCCCGATGAAAGATGATATGAGTACTTTGTGCTACGTTCTTAGTATGTTTTTACCTCCATTTGTACTTTGCTTAACAATTATTGTTGTAATATCGAGTCATTGAGTCACAATAGGAGTCTAGGACGGTTATGGATGTGTCTTTGTGCTTAAACGAGTTAAAAACGAAGAATTGGTCTAGAGTCCTAGTTTGAGTAGGAATCCTTATAAGACTAGGAAACCTAGTTGAATTAGGAGTCTTCGTCTTTCTACGTTTTAGTTGCATTGGTGATATCTTGAGAGTCCTTTTTGCATTAGGAATCCTTATTAGACTAGGAAACGTCCCATGTTGGAAAGTCCTACTTGAACTCAAACTCTTATTATGAAACTTTCCTAAATGAACTTTCTTGTTCTAGTAACTTACTTATTCTAGTAAGTTTCCTTTTTGCAAATTAGAAACTTTCCTAATCTAGTTGAGTTCATCTATTACATGTGTCTTTTTAAGACAACTATTGTCTAGATTAAGACATTATTTTTGAATGAATTATCTTATTTTCATTAATTTTGGTTTTTATTTTCAGATTAAAGAGATAATTCATGGGAAAAGAGAGATAGCACGGCTAAAGTCCATATCCAATGAGGAAAAGAATAGAGGACGGCAAGGAGCTTGAAGGTGAAGCTACTCACGTCTTCAGCCCATATCCAAGAAGAAAAAAAAGAGTCCAATGCCGTGTGCATCTATTCAGCCAATAAGGAGAGCCCAGCCCATGCCGTGTAACCCTAGAGAAATAAGGAGATAAGAGCTTGTTCTACAAGAAAAAGAAGGGCAGCCGTTCGATCCAATTAAAGAGAAAAGATCATAGCCGTGCATACATGGATCAGCCCATTCAAAACCCTAGCAGCCCCTCCTTTCTTCCTTCCTCTATAAAAGGCATGGCCTCCCTTGATATTTGGCATCACCATTCTCTCACAAACAAAGCCGAATTGCTGCCTAAATACATCCAGAAAATTCAAGCCAAAAACCTTCATCCATCATCACCAAGCCGTGCTCATCTTCCTCCTTCACCAATTCGAATTCATCCTTGCTTCATCCTAGAAGGTTTCAAATGTGTAATTCATCGATGGCTTGTAATCTTTCTTTTTATTTTCTGTAAATTTCAAATTCATTGTATGAATCATTGGATGTTATTTTCGGTTTCATATATGAAGAACATAAATTCAGACTTCTTTGGTTTTATGTTTTGATTGCATGAACTCATGAAATATGTGTGTATGCCGTGTGTAGCATCTATGAGCAGTAGGTTTTCGATTTCTATTTAGGTTTTATTTTAATTTATTTCTTGAATTTGTACATCTAAATCAATGTTTGAGGAAGCCAAGGCCATGGTTCTCCTAGGGTTGCGATTTAATTCACCAAAGTGTTCTTTGATTGAATATGCGCTTCGTGTTTCAATTATTGATACTTGTTTAGGGTTGTGATAGTTCTAGGAATTTGCATGTTTAATCAAGATGAGTGACGCCATGCTTGCTTACATGTTTCTAATTCGACTTATTGTGCTTATGTGCTACTTTGTTGTTTAACTAGTACGCTTCGTTATGTTGAACTCTTTGTAGCATATGTTTAGGATTGAACGCTTCGTTGATTCTAAATAACTAGGAAGTCTTAACGATTAGATGAACCGCTTCGGACTCTAATTAGAATTGGAATTGAAATGGACTTATAAAGAATCGAAATACTTGCTGCCTATATGTTATTCTATACGTGTCATACATGTTTCTTGAGTAGAATTCGTGTTTTGGTTATGTGATGAATAGTTGATCAATTGTATATAAGTAATTTAGGATTTACTTTAAGTTGTAGTTTTAGAATCCAAATCAAATCCCCCAATAACATGATAAGTGTTAAGGCCATTTTGATTCCCTGGACTGAACGATCCCTGCTTATTCTATACTAACGATGATGTTTTTCATGATATTTTATAGACGTTCTAACCAACAGTCTATCAAAATAAAAAATTCAGAGGAATTTAAATTACATGAAAACAGTAACGTTAATTTAAACATACTTAGTTGTTTGACAAATAAATAGCATAATAGTTGCTCTTGCTTAGTTCCACACTTCCACAATCATGCTTGATTCCCACATTTCTACGAATATGCGGCGAAATGACTCTCACCCTTACATGTTGTATCGTCATGTAATTAATTTCATCAAAATGAAAAACATATGGGTACTATCATAAGCCATATAGATAAAAATAGTAAAAGAAATATACAATTATTGTAGTAAATACACATTTGACCTGGAGGTAAAGTTACCATGCCTTTTTTACAAAATTACCCGAGAGGTAAAAATCTCTCATTTGTCATGGTCGGTCGGAGAAGACTAATTGGGTCGGGTTGCAAAACAAGTAAGGCCCGAGAATCCGGGTTGGGAGCAGATGCAACAACACCAGATCGTCGAAGGAGGAGACCTCCATGGAGTCATCCTTGAGTTGCGTCGATCTTTCCAGGCGTGGAGTCACCATCGTCAAGCGGCGGAGAGCTGTGTCGACGAGGTCCTGTTGCGACGAGCTCTTGAGCGTCGACATTGGGCATGGGAGACGTTGGAGCTCCATGCTACAAGGTGGAGGCCACAGCTTTGCAACAGAGGCGATGACATCCAGTAGAAGACGACACTGCTAGCACCAGAGTAGAAAACCTGATCATGGCAGATCGGGGGTGCCTAAAAAAGATTTATAGGTGCCTAGATGACAAACAGTTTTTTTAGTTTTTTTTTGTCTTTTTGCGATTTTTTTTCTGCAATAGAATTTCTTAGGGTTTTTCATCTTCTTCTGTTCAATTTTTCATGATATAAGTAATTTTTTTTTTCAGAAATTAGGGTTCAAGAGCTAGAAACTCAGGGTAAGAATTACATGTTGATAACGTGTTACAAAAGAATGTAATACGCATCAAAATATGGAGAATCATCATCTTTATTCATTGATAAGAGAGCCTTTGTATAGACATTAATATGAGTATCTTGTAGATTCAAGGATTATATATCTTTCTTAATCTAGATTAACATATACTAATTAGGACAAAATACACCGGAAGATTACAGAGGGTGATTCTCCTACAACACACCCCACATTTTCTCTTTTATTTTTAATTTTTTGAAATTTTAGAACTTGACCTAGGTTCCAATTATTGTATTAATATTATAAAATGTGACCGGGAAACATAGCATCTTGACCCCGTGTTACAATAAGAAGTATGAAAATGAAAATCATAAAATGTGACCGGGAGGACATAGCACGTTAACCCCGGGGACATTCATTTTGCACAACTGCCCTTGTACCGCCATTCTCCTCACGAGCACAAAAAGAACCGTCAATATTAATCTAAATTCTTCCACTATTAACAAAAAAATTACCTCTTTAATTTGGTCTTAAGACAAACTACTTGTTACTCCTTAAACTTTATCCCTAAAACTAATTTTGTCTCCCATCTTTCAAATTAAACTAGTTAGTCCATAATCTCTCAATTCTGAACAATTAGGTTCATTTCACTGAAGTGATAAATTTAAATACATTAAAATGACTAAAACACCTTCATTTAAAAATCAAGTTTTCTTTTCTCTTTTCTTTTCTTTTCTTTTTTCTCTCTTTCCATTTCTCTCAAACACACTCACAAATGAGCGATGAGTCTTATGAAATACATAGCTACCTCTTTGTCTTCCTTCCTAGGTTTTATTTTACATTCTCTCACCTCTCGCTCTCCCAATCCCTCTTGTTTTCCCGTTCTTCTTTAATGTAGTGGATGTACGGATTTTTCAGGACAATTAAACGATATCAAGAAAGTTTCATTTAGAGTGGTGAATGCGTGGTGGATCTAGTTGGATACTTGTAGAGGCATGTTCGTCTATTATGACTCCCGGAACGAGAAAAACATAAGAAAGAACAAAAAAAAAGGGAGAACAAAATTAATTTTAACTAGGGCCTTTTGAGTCATTTTATTAATTTAATAGACCATTTTGTTATGAAATAGACTAAACTGTTGAGAAATGAGAGATTAAGAACTAATTAATTTAATTTGAAATGTATTTGACATAATTGTTTTTTAAGGGTAACGTTTAAGGAGTTACAAGTATGGGGGAGTGACCAAATGCACAAAGATCCTAGAAATATGCCCAATTCAAAATCGTATGGTCGTTTCAATGTTTACCTTGGAAAATACATTACTACACTTGTTTTTATTCAATTACCTCACACGATTTCACAGATCCGTCATCTCTCTCTCTCTCTCGGATCGCTGGCGCATCAACCAAGCCAGATCTGAGATCACCACCTACCGCTGGAAGTTGAAGTCGCTGACTTCTTGGAAGGAATTGGATTTGATAGTATTGGAGATTGAAATTTGATTTTGGCTGTGTGGAAATGGTTAGGTTTAATTGGTGAGGATACAAGTGAGGATGCCAGAGTACGGCTGGACCACATTTTCTCTCTCCTTGACGCCACCAAGCAGCCTGTGAAGCATTGACGTCGTCGATAGCCTCGATGTCGACGACACACTCACTCTGTTTCTCTCTCCTTTGGTGAGGTGAGGTTCTAAAGAGGTGAGGCTGGAGTGGAGCTGGGGTGATATGATGCAGCGGTTGGTTTCAAATTGTTTTTTTATTGGTGAATCAGTGTAGGTGGGAGAGAATCGGAGAGGAGAGGTGGTATATTTGGTTGGGTGCCTGGATGTAAGTGTAACTCTATGACATCGTACAAGTGTAATTTCTAGGAGGCATGTTAATA
The DNA here is from genome assembly GCF_933775445.1 of Argentina anserina. Taxonomy (NCBI): domain Eukaryota; kingdom Viridiplantae; phylum Streptophyta; class Magnoliopsida; order Rosales; family Rosaceae; genus Argentina; species Argentina anserina. The sequence goes on along the minus strand of NC_065873.1, from coordinate 6,444,920 downwards.
TGCACCCAGATCAACATAATCATTATTGTATCTTTAGCATATGTGTAGAATCTTAATGATTTATTTGAGTTGAATTCGTTTCTTTGCCTCTGGTTTTGTTCATGTTACTTATTTCATGTAATTGAATCTTTTGTCCAAATTATCACTTTATGGTTTGTCCATGTTGCTTATTGAGGGGTAGTAATCATTTTACTAGGGGTTAGTAACATGTTTACTGAGTGTCAGTTTTTTGTTATTAAGGATTATTAGGTGTGAGTAATTTGTTATTAGCTGTTATTGGGGGTTACTGGGTATTAGTAATTTGTTATTAGAGGTTACTAGGTATTAATTTGTTATTTGATGTCAGTAATTTTTTATTTGAGGGTTATTATGTGTCAGTAATTTTTCCGGCGACGGTAACCGGAATCCTACGACGGTGACTGATAAAGTGTCATCGTTCTTCAACTTTCTCTATAAATGAGTGTTTAGATAGATGAGAGTAAAATAATCTTAAAATTATAATTTTTGTACTAATTGGACAAATATTAGTTTACCTTGTGTTGAAATTGTTAATGAACTGTCTCATTGAAATGGAAAATTAAAGGGTTAAATTAGTATGAAATTGTCATTTTTCATACAAGTTTGTTCTTGGTCTAATTAGTATTTAGAATACATGAAACCAACGGATGCAATTGATGGGCTAGGCCCAACGGCCATCTTTTGGCTATAAATACTAGTAAGCAATCTAAACCCTAAACCTGTGCCTCATCTGCTCATTCTTCTCCGCCAACAAAGCTAGTTATGCAACACCCAGTTTCAGCTCCATGTCCATCTCCCTAATCTCTGTGTTTTTTTTTCTTACCGTATATATCTCTTTGTTTTGTGCTTGTAGCGTCTGATTGTTTTCATTTATCGATCTTATATTTCAATGTTTCTACTGTAAAGGTGCGATGATGATGAGAAATATAATCTCGTTAATCTGATTTTAACATGAGGACAAACCTTCTCATCCATTCATACTCATTCTGAGCACCCTCTTATACGCAAAGGTTTCATTTTCTCTCCTTTTTGCGATCGATTTTCTGTGGTATTAAGTTCTTGGAAATTTTATATATTTTCTGGGCAATTGTAGCAGGAGTCTGAGATTTCAATCTGATCTATATAATGTTAATATAGATTTTGATTTTGTGTTGGTGGATTGGATTTGAGCCCTTGAAGAATGAATTGAGAATTGGGTTCCAATTCATTGTTGGAACAAGGTCTCATAACTTTTACACTATAAACCTAGAGCAGATTCTGCTCGTACATGTTGAACATCATCAAAGGAAAAATCAGTTGTTACATGTCAATTTTGTCTTATGAGATGAGTGTTGGAACCTAAACAATCCTTACTCAATGCAGAAAGGAATTGGATAGATCTCATAGAGTCGCAGTATCTTACAGGCTAGTAACAGTTTAAGCGACTGCTTTTTAGGTCAGATATCTATCAAGGAGGACGACTATACATTTCAATTTCTGAAATACTTAACAGTTATAAAACTCGATGTATAAAAACAAGGTAAATTTCTCTTGTGATCTGTTGGCATTATGAGCTTGAATTCAGGCTGTCGTTGGCTACTTGAATATTCAAGTTGAGGGAGTTTTTGATTCTAATTGATCGCGAAAAATAAATAAATATAAAGCTGCTTCGGAGGTCCTAACGAACTCGGTGTAAATAGGCTGCTCTTGGTGTAGAGCTCTTGATCTCAGACGCACGCATGTGATGCTACAGGCAAATGGTTGCCCTAATGGCCTTAAAGGGAAAAAATAAAACCAATGTTAAGCTCCGAACCTGAAATCGGTTAATCCTCACCAGTGTTCTAAAAAGCGGTTTATGCGGCGTCTAGGCGCTAGGAGGTCACCCACCGCCGCGTTTTTTGTCTCGGCGTTATCTGTGACGTTTTGTGAATTAGGCGGTGCTAGGCGGCCTTATTCAGTCTTATCAATCCTAGGTGGTCTTAGGCGGCTCTATTCAATCCTAGGCAGTCTAATCAGCCTTATTTAGTCATAGGCGGTCAACCACCATTTGACATTAAAAAAAACCTAAAAGAGGTAGCAGCTCTCACTCTTTGTCAATTTTCTGTAAACTGAATCTCATCAACAGAAGAAGAGGAAAAAAATATGAATATTAAGTTTAAGTCTGATACTGAATAAGTTAGGAAATAATTTGAAGAGAAAGAAATTGAGATTTAGTATTATTGCATTTGTTTTATTATTTATCTTTTCTTCAAATATTTTTATGGACTTTTTAGTTAAGTTATGTGAATTTAGACTATTTAAGTATTTTTAAAATTAATATTAAATATCATTATATATTTTTAATCATTAAAATAGTTTAAATATATGTATACAAATAAATAAATATTTAATAATTCGAAAACTGCCTCGGATACTGGCTAACCGTCTAGGCGTTAGGAGGTGGTTGTCCGCCTGCATACTGCCTAACGCGTTTTAGAATCTTGATCCTCACCAACAAGAAAAGCGAGTCTTGTTTGGTGTTTTGTACTTGGCAACTATTTGTTCGCATCTGAGGAGTTTACAAATGCACCTCCACTATTGCGTCTGCGGACATATACTAAGGGTTTAGATGCATAAAATCTGAAGGCTACTTAAGGGTAACCGAGATGTCATTAGTTGTTCGATCCATATTGGGACTTCGTACACTATAATTATTTCATTTACTTGAGTAGGAAGGACTGACATTGATATTAAAGGCGACTCTGCTGTCTTGATTGCAATTCAAAGTACAGAAAAGAATCTCTCTAAAATTTTAGATGATTGTAAAAATTATGCTAATAATTTATTACTTTTTGACATATTTATCGTGAAACAAATAATGTTCCACAGAGTTGGATTTATTAGATAATATATGGCTAGATCAGACCTCTCTTATTATTCAGAATGTTTTCAAGTTCATTTTTTATTATTTTTTATCACAAGATTGTTCAAGTTCTCTATCTCCCTAGTAAAAAAAAAAACAAGATTTCTTTATCTCCCCGTTACCGAATAATGAATAGGGGTGTAAGGTTGCAAAGTTTAAAGTTGGTCAATAAATTGGAAGAAAAAGAACAAGAAAAGATGGACACGTCTTCCGCCAGTTGTGATGAAAAGGCAAACGCCATTTCCAAACTCCTCACAAAACCACCGAAGCCAAATTCCAGAACAGAAAAACCAAACTGAAGCCCAGATTACGTCATAACTTTTGCGATGGCCTTAGAGACGGTGAAGGAGGACGAGCAAGTTTACAGCTGGAGAGAAGTGACTCTATTACCCCATTCAGCCTCAGAATCATCATCAGGCCTTGAGAGAGAGACCGGCGAGAGACGGCGAGGGCGTGACATACTCATAGCCATAGATCACGGGCCGAACAGCAAGCACGCTTTTGATTGGGCCCTCATTCACTTCTGCAGGCTTGCTGACACCATCCATCTCATCCATTCAGTTTCCAGTTAATCATCACTGATCACTTAATTCTTGTTTGCAATTTTAGTACATCAATCTTGATAAGTTTAGTCCCAGGGTTTTTCTGGGTTTTGCGTCATCTTTTTGTGTATGTTATTGTCAACCATAGATGATTTGGTACTTGGTACAGTTGTAGATCGAATAGTGAAACTTGTTGTGTTTTGTGTTCAGGTGTAGCTTGATCATGCTTTGCATTTTAGTATATCGAATAGTGGTGATTTATTTGGCTTTTGTGTTTAGGTGTACAAAACCAGATTGTTTATGAAGCGAGCCAGGGGCTGATGCAGAAGCTTGCTCTTGAGGCATTTGAAGTTGCTATGGTGAGTAAGAGGTATTTCCCAATAAATATTGATAATGGCAGATCAAACCTGAACATTATAGTTGAACAATTTTTGGCAATTGTTGAAGTGAATTTTGGCAATTTAAGGCAGTGATTAACAGCGTCGAGTTGGTTCCATTTTCTGACAACAGTTGGTACTGGTAATCAGTAATTAGATTTGTCTTTTTATTTTATTTTTGTAAAGCAGTACCTAGATTCGTTTACAACACTTTGGTCACCAAATTGTGTGATAGTGTTATCTTTGTTTGTATTCGTGCTTACTCTTAAACCTCAGTTATATATTTTTATCAGTAAATCATTTGTAGAGCATAACTGTTGAACAACTCTGGTGATTCTAGAATTATCGATATTGTTTATTTGTAGTTTTGCATAAACTAATATGAAGTTTGCTGTGCTGGGATATTTAGAAGTAGAGCATAACATGCTTAATTTCCTTTTCCGGGTATCCTTATGTTAAATTTCTGAATAACTTTGTGGAATAGGTGAGGACTTATGCTCGAATTGTGGAAGGGGATCCAGGAAAAGTAATTTGCAAGGAAGCAGAAAGAATAAAGCCTGTGGCTGTGGTCCTTGGTAGTAGAGGCCGAAGCTTAATTCAAAGGTTTTCTATCTGTTTCTCTCTCGCTCTGTTGGTTTTGTATGTCAATCTGTATCTCATTCAGTCGCTCACTCAAATTAATTGCTGGGATCTTCAGTGTTCTACAGGGGAGTGTCAGTGAGTACTGTTACCACAACTTTAAATCAGCTCCTGTTATAATTGTTCCTGGAAAAGGTAATATTGCCCTTATACTTAGAAACTTGAACTTCCATGGATTCAGAATATAGAAATTGATGCTTTTTTATGGTTGAATTGGCAGAAGTTGGAGAAGAGTCATTGATCTAGCTATTGGAGGTCACGGTATGTTTAGAACTGTTGTTCCGTAGCTTCTGTTAGATAACTGCTAGCTTGGATGTGTGTATTTTTAAAACTTGGGGTGCTTGTAAGAATCAACTAATACCAAATAATAGTTACATGAAACATTCAGAATTTCTTGTATAGCTTAGACAGACTGCTGGTATTGATTTCATTGTTTAAACTTTGTTCATGTGTAGATACTGTTAGCTTAATACTTTAATGGATTCTTAATTTCATTATTTGGAATATAATCTGAGTGGCCAGATTCTGATATAGGCCTGGTATGAGTCTGTATGGGTGATTCAATCATAGAAGATAAAAAAGGGAATGATCCTGACTACTGTCTATCAGTCTGAAATCTTAATATTCACCTGAACCTTGTGATAGCAGACAAGCCGGAGATTAACCTTGGATTCCTCCCAACCCATGCTGTTGATTGCATTATCACTACCTTGTAAGTTTGACTCTATGAAGTGAGTACGGGAAGCCATTGAAAACAGATAAAAGGGGAGTAGCCAAGTAATGAAACTTGCACTCTCCTGATATGCCAATTTACAGTGTTTTCACCCACACTCCATCACATTAGATGAATCCAAACTTTGATTTAAAAGTTAATTTTCTCATAAGAAAATTAATGAGAAGACTACCTAGATGATTAGCTGTACAGATGAGTCTCAAGCCCAGTGTTGCTCAGTGGCTTTACACTTTAAAAGCCTAATAGAGGTTTATAAAGGCATAATTTTCCACTACACCCCGTATGAAGTATTTTGTTGGGTTTGCTGTCGACAGAGAAAAATTCTTGTTACTGCTTCCAGCCATGTATTTAGTCGAAGAATGAGTATTAGAGTAATGGAATTGTCTTTCAAGTCAGCGGGACTTTCAACTCAAGTAATATGCTTATTTGTTAGTTTAGTGACTAATATTCTTATGCATATACCAGTGTTTAAATGGATGATATCTGGTCTTGGGAATGTAGGCATCCATGAGTCATAATGACTAGATCCTTGGAGGTTAAGTGATCCAAGTAAAATTAACTTTATTACAGGTTGTGTGTCGCGTTCTCCCCATTACTAAAGGAATAGGGCGTCTAGAACCATCCTTGTTGGTGCTAACACGCACAGCGGCTGGAAACCTTGATCCAGGGTGAGGCTTTTGTCTGAAAAACCTAGTATAAGTACTTCTGTTGATCATATTGGGCTTGATTGCATATTTATCTACATGTTGGGTTTTTTTTTGGGTCTCTTGGTTGCATAATATTTAAGATGGTTGAATCACACCCCGTGTTGTAACAAAGTTAGTCTTCCCAGCTCTTAGCATCCTTATGCCTCTCACAAGCTTGCTGCCTTCAAATAAATTTAGGTTGAGTGGTAAGTGGTAACCTTTTGGATTCTCTTAGTATAAAAAAGACACAAACTAGGAGCTCTGACTAGCTCCAAACAAGTATGTAGAGCTGAACTAGTATTCATTCTTCGCTATGCAGAAAGAATCTTTTTAGGCTTAGCATTTTATTCCTTGGAATAGCACCATGTAGAGCTAAAGGTGGGAAAGAGGTCACAGAGATTATAGAAAAAAAAACTTCACACAAAGTAAGGGGTCCCTAGAAAAGGAAAGGGCAAGATCATCTCTCACTATCAGTAGGAACAAAGAGAATCAAATAGATCATTCCTTTGGATGAGGCCAGATCCACCTCCATCTCACTATTATATATGGCTTGAATATGAAGAAAGATGATCCTTTTGGTTTCTAACTACTAGAGGAAGAGGCGCAGGAAGCTGTGTATAATCTGCAGTGGTCCCAAACCAATTTGCTGCAGTAATACTTGAAAGCTTTTCTTTGTATTTTGTACATATAGAAAAATTACAACAGTGAGACCTACCTTCGTTGCCTGAGAGAGAGAGAGACAGAGACGAGAGAGAGGAAAACGGACCAGAGAAGATATTCTTTTTGGTAGTGATGTGAAAGTTTAGGTGAGAAAAATATTTGTGGTGAATATGGTTTCTCCAATAATGTTCATATTTCATAACCCATTAGTTGCCTGTTGAAAAATTATCTAGTGTGAAATTTTGCGTGTATGGTCGCTTGTAGACTGCAACTGAATATTTGTTCTCTTATGATCAATGTATAAGAATTATACCTGTAGTTAAAATTTTAACTTTCATTCACTTGATACCATCGAAAGAAAAGTCTCTGCCAAAATGACACTGAAGATATTTGGTTTTGGTCAATTAACTGTTTCTTTCCTTAATGAGTAGTACTCTTGAATTACAGGTTTATAATATAGGATATACATATCTGTATTGTACATATTTGAGGACATCAAACTTTTACTGAATAGCATTATTAGAACTCAGGTCTTTTAACTTGTTTAAAGTAGAGAAATATGTATATGCCTCAATAATGGGAGGACCTAAAGATCACCTCTTAAGTTTTGTTCTCTTTTTCCATGTATTGAGCTGAAAAATAGGCATCAATATGTGGCCTTATTTACAGTTCTCTTCTCTGTTGCATATGGGTAGTTGATGGCTTTTCTAGAACCATCCATGCTCGCATAAAATAATGAGTGCATATGAAACTTCTTCTAACTGGCGGTTTGTAGTGATGCATGATTCTGGCGAAGGCCGTTTCGACTTTAATGTTGCTGAATTCATCATACATCTTCACCTTGAGTATCGAAAAAACTGTATGTTGTCCTCTGAGGGTCACTATCTATACCCACATCATCACCATTCATTATATGTAGCTGTGAAGCTGAATTTGGTACATATGAAAACACTACACTGAGAGCACAACTTGTAGGAGTTTATTCTGATGTCACTCTGATATGAACCGTTCTCTTTAGTTGAATTCATAAATGGCTTATTGCACAGCTATATAAACCAAATTGCTCATCAGGTGACTTAATATTGTGATATGAGAGATAAACACTTGGTTGCATTGGGAATAAAAATCCCAACCCATCTTGATTATTAGTTGTGAATGCTTTACTCATCTGGCACTTGAAAACAAGCCTAACCAATTGAATATGTAAGGTTTTGGATAAGCAAATTTATCATGTTTCTTGGCAATTTGCTCTGTTTGGTCTGCTTTAAATTTGCCGTCACACCCTCTTCATCACTCTGTTTGCTTAAATTATCAGGGTCTCTATCATCAAATATTATTATTCCTCTAAAAAGGGGGCTGAGAAGGTCCACCGGTAGGCTCATGCCCACTGCTTGAACTCGTCTCTCATATTCATCTATCATAGGGACAACTTTGCATAGCTGCATTCCATCACTAAATTACAGCTATTTGCTTCACAATTGTGACTTGCTTAACAAACTCACTGTTGCATAGCTTTTACTTGATATGGATGGTAAATTTTGTCTCCTACATCTTTTCTCCAACTCTTGTCGGAAACACTGCTGGGTTCCATTTTCCTTTTGCCATCAACCATCCTTGCAGATTCTGTTAGATTGATGTTTTAGTAAAATGGAGAATGGAAGGTCTTAATGGTTTAATAGGAGGAATTTATTTTATTGATACTATGTTGTAGGTATACATACAAACATAAATATGTTATGTACTTAAGGGAGTAACAAAAATAATGTGGATCGGAGGCAATAAGTAAACTCTTCCAAGAATCATCAAATGATTGATCAATGTTTGTTTCACATCTCCATCTTTAAATTGCTAGCTTCAATGGAACCTGCAAAAGTAATTTGTGGGTTGTTAGATAAGATATATACAACTAAACATGGACTGGTTTCCACTAAACATTTAACATCATCACTAGTTGATTGAGTGAATTATAGACTAAGCTTTCTGATTGGGGGACCATTGTCATTTGCTTGATCAAGACTTGCGTAATGGATATACACCATTGCTGATGGTAGCCATTATATGGTTTACAGAGTCAAAATGCACCAGATCCTCCAACTGCTACCACTTACTATCCAAAGCGTTAGGCCAAATCGTAATCATCTAAAGAAAAGGAGAAAATCTGTGCTTTCGATCATGAATTTGGAAGAAAAGGGGAGGGTGGTTCAACTCCACAACTTTATGTATTTCAATTAGAAAGGACCTACAACATTTCTAAGAAAACTGATTAGAAACTAGGGGGGTCAATGCAGTTGTGTCGCGTTAAGCCTAATTTATCTTTTATTTACAGCAATGTATCGAAGGATTAAAATGCATCAAAGATAAATTAGTTATGTCTACCTGTAAATGGTGCTGTTCTTCCTTGATGAAATTCCACATTGAATAGGTTTTGCATATCGGCGTCCCAAGTTGTAGGAGGTTGGACTTGCTGCAAGAGCAAACATAATCTATCATCAAAATATTCGTACATTTTATTGAGAAAATAATAGAAACATGTGTGTAGAAGAAATTACCGTGAAGCAAGATGTGTCAATATATGTTTCAGGGATTGATACAGGAGTGCTCATGCTTCTTCGAAGCAGTGCCGAATCAGGGGAAGCTATCCCACTCTCCAATCCGGAACATTGAAGCAATTGCTGTACGTGGTTAAACTGAAGATATGCAGAACTAGTCATATCTGATGACATCCCTATTGTCGGAAAATTAGCCATGTTTGCCGGAAACATCTGTTGATTTTCAAGCAAAACAAGAGAGTTAGCAACATATATTTGGATCAACAGATTGATGATTGCTTAAGCTACGTCCTTCGTTAAGCCATTTCAAACAGTTATGATTCTTTTTTCCGGTCTATTTTAGAGATGGTATTTGTCTTGTGTCCTTGCCTCTTTTGTAAACAAGTCGTCGATGTTGAAATCAAGCCTCGGATTTACAGCAGCTAGTTTCATAGACAGGAACTGTTAATTATGAAGAGGATCAAAATTAAGAATACACAAGAATAAAAGATATCCAAGAAATTCAACTAGTGATTGCAATATCAAATGTATGTCACCTCTACTTGTCGTTGAAGGGACTGAACATAGTTGATGATTTCGTCTAGCATACCAGCCTTGCCAGTGATCTTGTTGCACCCTGGTACTAAATCTTGCAGATACTTCATCCTTTCACTAATCTTTTCCCTCCTCACCTTCAAGATCACAGGCACAGGCAAAAATTGCATAAATAACACAAAATCGAACAGCAGGAACTGTAACATAACAACAAAACTGTGTCAATATATATGTTCTAGCTAATTGTAATACTCACTCTTTCAGCCAAGCTGTGGCTATCAGTGGCCTGACCCCGGCGTGCCCGGACATGTATGTAATCGGGCTTCTGAACCTCGGAAGCTTTTGAATTCTCCTTGGAAGTATCAGCGGAAGATTCTCTGTCGTTGTTCTTGGTGCTATTTTGTTCAGTGATCTTGGAGTCACCCTCCTCTGCACACCCTTTCATTCTTTTGTCCGAGGAATCATCTTCTGCTGCAGCCTAGAAATCCCAGAAAGACATAAGCCAATTTGCAAAATACCAAAAGATCGACCCTTTACAAAGTTCAACTTGAAAATCATATACACTCATGCACTTGGAAAATATGGGGCAAAAAATAAGAATGTGGACGAAGCTCATAGCAGCAAAACAGAGGAATAAAAAAAAATGAATTGCATACCTTATTTTGTGCCTTGTCGGCTTTTCTCTTCTTAAAGCTTTCTTTGCCGGCCGGTGAGCTGATCTTGGGAGACGCAACGGCGCTGTTGCTTTTTGTATCGGCGGCAACTTTGGGCGGGCAGCTGAAAGTTCTGGAAATATTCATCTCAAACCCACAAGACCCATAACCCAATTCGTTCCACCCATTTTCTGAACTCGGGTCGGGTTTCACTGCCTGCCCCATCATTAAGTCACCGCCGAGCCCGATCAAACCCTGGAAACTCTGAACCTGGCTCGCCTGAACCGGCACGTGAGTGAACACCCCATTGAGCTCGTTCCCGCCAAAATAGCCTTGCTGCGGCTGCTGCTGCTGGAACTGGTCTTGCTGCCACTTCATCAAAGCCCTCTGTCTGTCCAGCACCGTCATGTCCGTACAGTTTCCGGCCACGAGGCTTCCCACCGCATTCATACAGTTCAACATCTCCGGCAGCGCTCTGTTCATGGATCAGGGAACAAAGTTTCTGGAGTTCTGCCCACAACTGAACTCAGCAGAGATCGATCACAAAACTTGAGAGGTGTTGTTGGATTAAACTCAAGCTAGTTTATATCAATAAAAACGAGGTTGCGCTGTTAAAAATGGTACGTGCCTACAGTTTGGTCGCAAAGGGTCCGCATGAAAGTACATGTATATTCAGTCAGTGATGATAATGAAGCTGGTGGGTGATTGTGTAGAGCGGTTGCTGTGTTCGAGAGTGAGACTGACAAAGAGTGTTATTGTGTGTGTGTGTGAGAGAGAGAGAGAGTGAAAAAATGAAATGTAAAGAGTACTAAAGGGGAGGGTGAGAGTTGGGTATATATAAAGGGAAAGAAAGGGGTCGGCCGGAATCTGACAAGGGAAGTAGCCGGAATTATTAGAGAGAGAGAGATTGGAAGATGATAGAGGAGAGAGAGCGAGGGGAGGGGATGGTGAAGCAACTGGGGCAGAGAGCCATCGAATGTATCCACATAACCAGAGGCCGTGGGTTGTGGGGCCCGTTTGACATGACCGCCACGTGGACTTGTCCGGCTCAAAACGGAGGTTTTTTTGGGTGAGGAATGTTGGTTCCGACGGAACGGGGTTCAGCTTTGTTTCTAAATTTGCCTAATGCAGCTGCATGGGATTTGGTTAGGAAATTACGGCTGCATGTAATCACGCAATCACGCTTATAATTAAGGAATCTATTTGTAAAAAACAAACGGGCTGACTAATATTCTCTTGTCAACAATGATTATGACATCTTACTGCTGGGTCACAATTCTCATAAACACTAATCATCACTGAAAACTTGCAGCGGCTTCAATAGACCAAGTCTAAAATTCTAATTTGTTTTTTTAAGGTGATTTCACTAAATAGTACCATAATTATGGTCTACTTTAACATTAGTACTCGTGTAGAAATTATTGCATTGGTATCTCAAGTCTTTATTTTAGTCAATTTTAATGTATTCCTTCAATTAACACTGTCAATAACTTCTTTTGATACACTTGATAAATTTAAAAAGATATCAACAAATAAATTTATTCCGGTTGTGGGCTGCTCTCTCCGCGCGCACGTTTGTGCCTATGAGCATTGGAGCCTTTAAAATGGATAGGTCCTTACCTTGAATAAAAAAACAATCAACTAAAGAGAGGTTAAAATGTAGAATGACTATGCTCTTAGAGATTTCAAAAGAGAAGAAAAGAGGGAAAAAGTACATATTTAAGAAGTAACATACATAGGTTCGTTGATATTTAGAATAGAATAAAAATACTCTATTATCTTTCTCTTCCTCTACACCGAGAGGGTAGGGGTCTTTTCAAATTTCTCATTCAACAACGACCAAGGCCGCGTCAGTGTTGTTATGGCTTGGTTCGGTCGGGGCTGAAATTTTGGTGTCACGAACCTGAAATCTAAAACTTCAGGTGTTTAGGTAGTCAAGACCAACCAAACCCGACCAACTCGATTTGGGACGACTTGTGGTTTTTATTTCGGTAAGAATTTTGTTTTAGCTAAAAGAACTCTTTTTTGGAGTAATTATTCTGTGTACCCGCCACACTATCCAACCAATCATATTACGTCATAGTATAATTAACGTGCACGCGGTAAAAATGATAAAAGTTTATTTACATATAAAAACCAATCAGAAACAATCATTGTAAAAATTGGATCAATAACATTAAAGAAATACGCCACGTGAGATATGTGGCGGGTATATATAATAATTTCTCATCTTTTTTGATAAAGATAAGACATTTTCCAGGTTTTCATCCGAATTTGTACTTACTGTGTTCCATAACTTCAATATTGATACTTATCCTACATGTTAGAGAGAGTTTAGGGGATAATGCGAAGTCGTAAACAATGAGGAGGTTTAATAATGTGGAAATATACCTAAGAATTTTATGTATTTGTTTTTTGAAAGGCAGAATTTTATGTATAGGTTGCGTTGGAGATGAAATGAATAAGGAAGAGAGAAGATTCCATCGACTTGACGATTGTGGGGAAGAGAGGGACTAAGAGAGTGATGGTCTGAGTGAAAAGAATAAGAGGGACTGAGGGAGGCGTATCAATGGTGACAAACAATTACATTATAACATCTCACATTTCTTAGATATTACTTTGGAGAAACTTCTGTTTTTTTTTTTTGCTTGAGTAAGCGGATAATATATTCTAACCATATGCATACATCTTCTTGGAGTTTGAAGTACATCAACATTTCTGTTATCGGAATTAACTTCAATTTACTTTAGATCATAATTTTTTTTCTTATTACAGTAGGTTTTATTATAATATTTGGATACAAGAGGTTTAACTGTTCAAAAGAAAGATACGAGAGGCTTAACTATATCGATTGTGACAGGAGAGATGGCGTCTAACCGTCTTAAAGCTGGTAGGGATTTACAAAATACCGATCACTTAGAAATATCATTAAGAACCTCATCTCATCTATATACACAACTTTAATCTTAGAGCATAAAAGTGACAGCGATTGACCTATATATATATATATCTAAATTTCCAAAACAATAATAATGACTACAGTACGTATAGCACTGTAGCTATCTCCTTGAGCTAGAGCGTAGCTAGTAGTCTATATATAATGATGCAAGTTAGTAAGACTTGAGGTTGAAATTATATATGCTTTACTTGTAAACTAGTTTATGGAGCCATCTGAACCTTGCCCTGAATCAACAGATCGAAAAGAAGCAAATCAAGGTACCAAACATAATGTAGATTTGTGGGAACTGGTTCCAGAGAGGATGAAGGCTACTTCCATTATCGATCAACTCAGGGACCCTAGCTCGTTTCAGGCCCCCCCCCCCCCCCCCCCCCCCTTTTCCCAGTTCCCACCTCTCTCTCTCTCTCTCTCTCTCTCTCTCTCTCTCTCCAATTGCAATTGCATACATTACTATCAGACTTCAGGATATAGCTGAGCCATTTGGGACCTAGCTTTCACCATCTCATTTCCCCAATCACTTTCTCTCTGTGGTCATAATAAACAGAAAAACTAGCTCCTCGACCTTGGCCCCTTTTCGTTTTGTCTTCCCGTTTTGCTTTCTCTGAGACCTCAGGTACTACTTTCTTTTTTTACACGGGGTTTGACCAAAACCGTCCCCAACTCTCAAGTATATAGAGATGAGTTATCGTGTTTCTTAAGAACCATGCATATGTTTATACTATAATCGATCGACCAGTGCCTTACTGTGTTTAATTTGATCGCTATCTAGGGACCTATATAAAAAGTTAAGGAAGATGCCCTATTATGTGTAAAAAAAAAAGCTCGCTGATGAGATATAGTCTGTTTGCTTTGCAGCTTCCCAGCCTTCCCCGACTTTGATTTCCGATTCGGTGGAAGATGGCACTCTTCTACGACTTCGAGTTTTAATGAAAGATTACTCTCCACTCTTCACAGAATTGATTGTCGTCGCTATATATTTATACTTTCTTGCTTTTTCTATCATCATCTGATGTATATATTGTATTGTTGCCTCCGGGGACGTCTATGATATATACCTTCATATATACTATACAGTACATACCTTAGTTTACAACTATAAATTATTTGAGCCAAATTTACTTGTCAATGTTACAACATGCAATTTAAATGTTTACAAAAATTTAAACTAATTTACTACATCAACAATAACTTGAAAAAAATATCGTAAGTGATGTATTTACAAATAAAATAAAAAAATTTAATCAAACAACCACTTTATTTACCTGGATAACAGTAAATATATCGTCAAATTCGTAAATAGAGATATCATATACATGGAACAACTATTATGTTGCGTACTTGTTCAACTAAACAAACAAGAAAGCCCTATATAGGAGCCTATGAGGGATATATAAGTTGCCATTCATGTTTCATTTACTCAAAATTCTACATATTCATAATTATAAACGCTTCCCCCGTTGATTGACATGAACATATAAGCATGAGATCAACACCTAAAATTATTATAACTACAGTCAAGATATAAGTGTGATATAACTGTGGAAATAATGACGGTCGCTACCTCACCTTATGAAACAGATTATGGCGTGGCTTTTTGCAGTCATCGATCTTTAGTGTTACTGCAGGTACTGGTGGTACTGGTGCATGCACTCTAGGTTACAGCTGAATGCCAATGGGACCTGACTTCTCTGTCTCTCATTTTCTTGCATATGGGTGATCACTTCTCTTTAAGCAAGTGCGTGTACATGATGAACAGAAAACACTGTTGATCGATCCCTCATATGTGTGTCTTTTCCTTTTGCTAAAGAAACTTCGAACACATCTGATTCGACTGATCGAAAAGCATCCCCAAAGTACTAGTTAAGTGCAGTTAAGTGATCCCTTAATCATTCGTTTAGCTCTACAGATCCATTGCAAGCAATTGCATCCCCAAGTTGGCATAATAAACCAAGTCGACGGTCTCCTCCGAGATAGCAATTGGCAAGTGGGATTCTTAATCTGTGATCGATCCCAACAGTTCTTCCTTTCAGAACTGTGTATGGTTTTACTTTGTTGTATATACTGCAATTTGGCAAGTTTCTTTCAAGTACTTGTCACTGGATTTCCACATTCAATTTGAGACAGTTGTCAAAGAAGAAGAAAAAATCAATTTGAGGCAAATAGATCTCAGATGTGGTGGCTGAAAATGCGAAAACCCAACTATAATCTCTTGTAGAGTGAGACAAAGTAAGAGTATTGTTGCTCTTAAGTCGCGTACATCTATGTGGTCCAGTTAATCAAATTGCTGGGGAGTAATTCTCACTCTCTAGTTCACTATCAAGCACTGATATATGTAGATGTCTAGTAGTACGTGTATTTGATGAACTGAAGTACGTAGTATTATTCAACATATCAGTATATAATCATTTGCCGTTCAAGATATAGAATTTTAGTTAGTTTCAAGATTTACTTACTAAACCCTAATTTGAGTCTCTGGGGACAATCTGAACTTCAATCTTTTTAATACTAACATCTCTAAAGAAACTATTTATGACATACATACATCACTAGATCTTATACCTTAGTTTCTTATCCATTTGTATAATTATTATTGATTAGATACAGAAAAGTTTGCTGTATAATTAGGGTGCCGAATGGACATTGCCAAGAGTCAACAAATAACCTCCTTACAGATTGCATTTTCCTCGTGGTCCATCTATTGAGTCCCCATATATCATCTGGAAAGGAAAGATATACAAAGAACTCTGCAGGGTATGCTAATGTTCTAGTAAAATTCAAATTGGATACATATTTGCAAATTTGATTGAAGCTGCATGCTAGCTCTTATCTTATCTGCTTTAATGGATAAACTGAAAATTTATAGAATAATAAAGGGAGGGAGCCAGGGAGGAGATGGGTGAGGAGGCAATGAAAGATAGCATCAGATCCTATGTATTGGGAATCCTAGTTCTTGAAGGCCCTCCTCAGTCCCACACTACTATTATAAATACATGCATCACTACTACTCTATTAATTAAATGATTGTATCTGCAGCATGTAGTAGCTGAGCTCCATTCCTCTCACATACAATTATTCATTTCTAATCATACACACATTGATAGATGATGATTCAATTTGTGATGTGTATACTAAAATATATTGATCGATATATGCGGCAGATGGAGAATACTATGGGCTTCCTTCTCTCTCTTTAATGCGTATAGCTCCCAATCTAAGCTAGGGCATACACCATATCTATATATAAATTCGTCTCAAATTTGTCTTGTAATGTTACAAGATTAGGATTTCTGGGTCAGCTAGTATAAATGAATAATATGACATGCTTCGTCACGACCGACTACTGTGCAGACTGGCGAACCAAAAGGGAATCACATTAAGACTCTTCGCGAAATGCTGAGTTACAGCTTCAGATGGCACGGATAGAAACGGAATGGGTGTGCTACTCCAGATTCCGTGACTTGAAGCCATTTTCTGTCAAAAAAATCAAGTTCAAGGCCGTTATGTATTTAATACGAATATACGATGAGATACTATTTTTTGTACAGTTCTTCAATATGAAGACCGCATTCATCGATGAGTAGGATATATGACGTGGTTAGAATTACACAACCATATAGGTTTAGTCATATGGCGTAAACTGAATAATTTGAACACTGTTAGAAATGTAGCGAGGCAGATGCTAATTTATGTAGGGAACAAAACCTAAGACGCGCGAGAGACTAATAGTGCGGAAACCTAATTAAGCTAATTAATTTAGACTAATTATTATTGATGTCATTAATTAACTTTAATCTCAGTTTTTCGATTAATTTTCACGTTCGCGTTAGTATGTGACGTAGTAAGAACTGCTTCTTACTCAAGTGGGATCGACTAGCTCATACAAACGTACACATATATTTGACCTCAGAGTGTATTCGCTAGAGTAAAAATATAATGGACGAAAGGACCCGATGTAATAGCTCCATCTCTTTGGTTAGATTGCATAAATAGAAGTAACTTTAGGGATATAATAAAAATAGAGATCTAATTTCTCTCTATCTCTATACTAGCAAAAATCAAAATTACGGAACAATTCCAGACAAAATGATTCAAGAAAATCAGTTACTAAAGGGAAATATAAAAAAAAAACAGAGAAAAAGGTAGAAGGTAAAATTTATAGTAAAAAGGGAAAGAATATGAAAGAAAAAACCCAATAGACGATAGGGGTGGTATTCGGTTTAAACGGTTCGGTTTTGGGGTCAAACCGTAAACCAAACTGAAATTCAACTTCGGTTCGGTTCGGTTCGGTTTACTGTTCGGTTTTTCAATATTGTAAACTGAAAACCGAACCGAACGGAAAAAACCGGACCGAAACCGAAAAAAACCGAACCGAACACACGAAAAACCGAACCGAACCGAATTAATCGGTTTGGTTTCAGTTTGGGCATATAAGAAACCGAACCGAACCGAAAAACCGAATTATTTATAAAATAATGTCGTTTTACGTTTATCTTACCGAATATTTGTTTTGATTAATGTGATTTTAGGTTTATATTATATATAATTATATGTTTCTCTTTTGTAGTGTTATATATGTATATATAATCATCTATGTTTATATGTATGCCCATATATGTATATTTCAAATAAGTTTGCTAAAACAAACACACATATATATATACAAGCGGATGTGTAATTACTAAATCCGCCTCAATATGAAGCAACTATATGAAGGAAACTTCTCAAGATCGATCGACACCAGTCGATATGATTGATATGTATATATAGTCACCTTGTAAAAATTTCATCCAATTCGGACCTCGTTTAACCGTCAGAATTTCCGGTAAACCGAAAACAACACTAATATACCATAAGGGATGACCCATTACCAAGATGCGAATGAGAAAAGTTGTTTACATATTTGAAGTCACATAATTTTTGTCATCGATCGTGCGTGGTCGAAACAAGGAAACTCATATGGCAAAGTCCCGGTCAATGGGGGTTTTATTATGTGAAAACGCATGTTTTTTTGGTTGACCGTTGGTACGGACGGTCAAACCATGTTCAAAACGGACGAAATTTTTACGGGTTCCCTAAATATATATACCGATCACATCTACTAGTGTCGATCGACCATATTTCAAACTCGAGTTGTCGATCGCTGAAGTGTTCACTAATGTACCATAACCTTTTATAGTAGGGTTATAATAAAACTATCACATTATGAAGCGACTATATGAAAGAAACTTATCAGAATTGATCGACACCATCCGATGTGATCAGTATATATATTTAGTGACCATTTTAAAATTTCATCCAATTCGGACCTCGTTTGACCGTCGAAATTTCCAGTAAACCAAAAACAACACTAATATACCCTAAGGGAGGACCCATTACCAAGATGCGAATGAGAAAAGTTGTTTACATATTTGAAGTCACATAATTTTTGTCATCGATCGTGCGTGGTCGAAATAAGGAAACTCATTTGGCAAGTCTCGGTCAATGGGGGTTTTATTATGTGAAAACGCATGTTTTTTAGTTGACCGTTGGTACGGACGGTCAAACCATGTTCAAAATGGACGAAATTTTTACGGGTTCCCTAAATATATATACCGATCACATCTACTGGTGTCGATCGACCATATTTCAAACTGGAGTTGTCGATCGCCGAAGTGTCCACTAATGTACCATAACCTTTATATTAGAGTTATAATAAAACTATCACATTATGAAGCGACTATATGAAAGAAACTTATCGGAATTGATCGACACCATCCGATGTGATCAGTATATATATTTAGTGACCATTTTAAAATTTCATCCAATTCGGACCTCGTTTGACCGTCGAAATTTCCGGTAAACCAAAAACAATACTAATATACCCTAAGAGATGACCCATTACCAAGATGCAAATTAGAAAATTTGTTTACATATTTGAAGTCACATAATTTTTGTCATCGATCGTGTGTGGTCGAAACAAGGAAACTCATTTGGCAAAGCCACGGTCAATGAGGTTTTATTATGTGAAAACGCCTCTTTTTTTATTAATGGTTAGTATGGACGATCAAACTATGTTTAAAATGGATGAAATTTTTACATGGTCCCTAAATATATATGTTGATCACATCTATTGGTGTCGATCGACAATATTTTGAAACTAGAATTTTTAAAAAAATAAAAAAAAAATTTTTTTTTTGAAAAATAAAAAAACTGAAAAAAACCGAACCGAACCGAACCGTTCGGTTTGGTTTTCAGTTTACAATATTGAAAAACCGAACAGTAAACCGAACCGAACCGAATCGAAAATTGAATTTCAGTTTGGTTTACGGTTTGACCCCAAAACCGAACCGTTTAAACTTAATACCACTCCTAGTGTGAGGTTGTGAATTGTGATCGAGTTCAACTCACTCGAGACGTGCTTTAACAATTCAATTGTTTACCTGATAAAAAAAAATGAAGGAAATGTATGAGAGAGGGATGAGGGTGCCCGTGTAGTGGTTGTATGAGAGGCTAGCAATAGCTGGTGCAAAGATGATCCAGTTAAAAGGGTTTAGACTTGGAGCTTATTGTGTATATCAGTATGTTTTTATAAATCTGAAGATAATTCGTAAAATGCAGGGAGCAAATTATGAGGTGATGGTAGAGCACAGCAAAAACATATGTATATTCAGTCCCTATTCAGAGTGAAGTTTCACTCTGAAATTTCAGAGTGAAGTTCCAATTTTGGCACACTTTTCGGTCAAATTTTTTCACCATAAGCGATTCAATATTTAGGTATGCTATTCAAGATCATCTCTACAAAATTTCACCTAATTCGGACATCGTTAAGATATTGAAATTAGATTAAATCAATGAATGAATTAAAACTGTTCAACGTGAACCGTTCGTGTAAATCTCAATTTTGAAAGCTCAAACCATTGTCAAATTGGATGAAACTTTGTAGAGATGATCTTGAATAACATACCTAAATATTGAATCACTTATGGTGAAAATATTTAACCGAAAAGTGTGTCAAAATTGGAACTTCACTCTGGATAGGGACTGTACGTATATTATTGTTGAAAGTTGGTTCGAGTAAATTAAAATTAATAACAAATTACTCAATATTAACAAATGATAATTTAGTTTACAAATAATTCACTACTTAATTTAATAGAGCAAATAAGGACAAAAATTTATAAATAATGACCAAATTATGGCAAATTGTCACATGTCATAAATTATATTACTTTTTTATCCCTCTTTAACCCATAGTGTTTGCTACCATCAATGAAGAGGTTATCTGCTACTGTCGATTATAAAAACTAATTGCTGTTGTCGACCATAAAAACTAACTGTTATTGTCGAGTTAAAAATCAGCTGTTACTGTCGACTTGGAAGACACATACTACTGTCAACTTGGAAGAACATGTTACTGTCAACTATAAATCTAACTGCTACTGTCGACTTGGAAGATACCTGCTACTGTCAACTATAAATCTAGCTGCTACTGTCGACTGAAAAACTAACTTTTACTCTAGTCTTTTGTGAGTAAAATTCTAAATTTTAAAATTTCTCAAAACATATGCAATACGGTACTTAAATGAAAGCCCATGACATAATGAACAACTTTATATAATGGTTCACCTCCAAATTGCCGGTAATTTGGCCGGAAAACTTAAATTTGCCGAAAAAAAAACTAAAAAAATGAGTAGAGAGAAATTTGTTAGATTTAGAAGTTACATTTGGTAATTTTGACGAAAAATAAGGGTATTTTAGATATTTTTGTATTAATTAATTAATCAGTTTTTTTATACTTATTCTTTAGGCTTGAGCTTATGTTCTAATTTGTATAAGAAATATGAAAAATGAATTTTTAGTTAATTCAAATGTGTTATAGTACTAATAAGTAATTTCTCCTAAAATTAACCCTAATGAGAGAGTCTAAACTCTCAACTGAATTTATAACTTTTTTTTGTTCATTTTATGAAACTTCATTAATAAACGACGAAGAATCAAATAATTTTTCACTTTGGAAATTCGAAGACAGACCATAAAGTTCACATGTTTTCAACAACAAAAGACTAGGAACCAATTAGAGAAACCCTACAGAGTTTGCGTTGCGGCTCTTATGAATTCTCTGAGGTTGAGGTGGCTAATGAAAGAGTTAAAAGATTTTGTCAAATTTGAATTTGAGATGTGAGGTGTATTATGAAATTTGCACTCCAATAAAATTGTTAAAATAAATTCATATTTTATTAATAACGATAAATAAGATTATAGGTTGATATGAAAATTGTGGGTATGAATGCAACAGAAACAAATTTACTGACCACTTAAAGTTTGCGCACTCGGTGCCCACTTCCTAAATCTTCGCCATGCGTCATCTTCTATAACCATAACTTAATCATAGTTATCAATATAAATTTATAAACCAAACTATAATTTCTTTTAATTTTCACCTTAACAAATTCTTAAGTCTGACTTTTAAGTTTAAATCACATTAATTCCTCTATTATTTATTCTAGGAAAAATATTTGTATCCATACTGGTATGGATATGTGTATCCAAACTCCTCTTATTTCTATATATTTGGTACTGTGAATATAAAATTTTTATTGTTTAAATTTTTTGTTAATCAATAAATATCACTTTTGTAAAAAAGTATCGTTTACTTAGCGGCAAGGTTCGAAAAAACTTAGGCGGTATGGAGGCGGACAATTACCTCCTAGCACCTAGGCGGATTCAAATTATTAAATATTTATTTTTATACATGTATTTAAACTATTTATATGATTAAAAATATATAATAATGTTTAATATTAAATTTCAAAATAATCTAAACTCAAAATAACTTAAATCCAAAGTCCATAAAAAATATTAGAACAAAAAGTAAATTGTAAAATAAATGAAAGACTAAATCTCAAGTTCTTATTTTCCAAATCATTTCCTAACTCTTTCGGTATCAGACTCAAACTCAATATCTATTTTTTTTCTCATATTCTGTGTCATCATCTGAAATAAAATCCTTCATCATGAAGTTCTTTTACTTTCACTGGATTTTATTTTTTTTCTTTTTTAAAAGTCCACCGATTTTGCCCCCACGAACCGTCGAAAATAGCCAAGGAATGCCGTAGACTACTTAGGCGGCTGCCAAATCCCTTGAATGTCACGGATGACCGAATAAGCAAAAAGTGTGGTGGTGACCCACCTTTTAGCGCATAGGCAGTCTAGGCGGCCATTTTTTAGAACGCTGCTTAGCCGATTGTATCAAACAAACAAATGGCTGATTATGAGACTATTAATTTTCAGAAGTATCGTTCATTTGTTTGATGCAATCGACTTAGCAAACAATTTTTCTTTCAATTCATATTTTACATGATATTTATTTATTGATTAAACTTTTAAACGGTTGATATCAAGAAATCACACTACTAAAAATATCAAAATAAGATAGAATGTGGAGAAGGATCTCGTCCGGGAGGTCGTTAAGGGTCCGGTGAAGGCCACAAAGGCGTTTGGCGTTGAGAGCAAGGACTAAAATATCCATAATTTCCTCGATATTTCCGCGAAACTTTCCATTTTTCGCAATATGGATATATCTGTTACATACCAAACATTTTTCGATAGAATTTTTTTGAAATTTCCCGATATTTCCCGATATATCCGGAAACTTTCGAAATTTCCCGATAAATTCATAATATCGCCACGTGTCAAGCCAACTTCAAATAAAATAAAAAATCACTGGTTAGGAGAATCATACTTCTGATCCATCATTTTGCAAGCACAAAATTATAGTCAATTCTACTACACCAACTTATTGTTATATATTACTCTTTTTATTTTATATTGCATTACATGTCTCAACATTCATCTAAAATTGAAATAAAACTGAACTAGTTGTTGAAGGGAATCGAACCCCTTTGGTCTAGGAGAGAGTAATGATGGACCTTACCCTTATGAGGGAAATTCAACATGTTTTATCCACCATATTTATTCTCTAATGAGATGCAATCAAGTGTTTACATATGGACACAATGATGCACAATCTTCACAAAGCTATGGTTATGGT
Organism: Argentina anserina; assembly: GCF_933775445.1. Lineage (NCBI taxonomy): Eukaryota > Viridiplantae > Streptophyta > Magnoliopsida > Rosales > Rosaceae > Argentina > Argentina anserina. The sequence goes on along the minus strand of NC_065873.1, from coordinate 6,421,659 downwards.
CAAAGTCGAGAAATGCTTGATCCAAACCAAACGGGAACTATCAGTACCACAACCCACAGTTAATCACTCACGACCCTTATGGTCTATGGTTGGCATATAAATCAGTATATGCAAAATTAGAAAGAGGAGGTATCATTTAATGACTATTCTTCACAAGATACTCATGATTTTACTCAAAGACATGATAAAGATAGTAAAAATTTTATACCTCATATATCATTTATGTGATTTTAAATCACTTATGTAATTTCATGTTTAATGTATCATATGTAAATAAGGCGTGATGAACTAGTCTCCCTTTAGGTAAATATATATATATCAAGTAAATTTTTAATAATGTTTGACGATTATTTCACCTCAAATTACTATAACTCACTATAAATTAATAGTTATATAATAATTTCTTATGACATATAGTATATAATTGATCAAATAAACATTTCTCAAAGTTTCATTCAAAATTTCCATGTTTTTATATAAATTTCCATTAATTTACTTAATTATTTTTAAAATCGAAATTTCCGATTGTTGGATCCTCGATATTTCCGTTCTCGCCGATATTTTATTCCTTGGTTGAGAGAGAGAGAGAGAGAGAGAGAGAGAGAGAGAGAGAGAGAGAGAGAGAGAGGAGAGAGAGAGAGAGAGAGAGAGAGAGGATTGCATCTCGGTGTTTCCGGGTTTCTTACTCTTGAGTTTTCTTCATCGATGCTGATGTGGAAAGAGGGCAGGTATCAAATTTTGATTGGATGCGCAAATTGCCAACTGATACGCACAACCCACAGAAGAATTTCTCAGAAACCATAAATGCAACAACGAGGTTCATTTTCAGGAAAGTTACAATGATACCATAATCAGAACGGAGTGCATATGACGATAAGATGAAGCAAACATATATATATATATATATATATATATATATATATATTTCAGTATTACTCTAATAATCATACTTAGTCAAAGCATAAAAGATATGCATGCCAGGTTCTACGATATCAAATTAAGACAGCAGTACAGACCAGTTCCATAGATATATATAAAGTCATAGATTTCCCATAGAAAATGATATATATATATATAAAGTCATAGATGGGCTTTGGGCCTTGGAGCTCTTTGGTCTCTGGAAAAATTAAATCTGATTTTAATTTTTAAATTAATAATTTTATTAATTTTTATTATTTTCGGATAAAACTAAAGGTAATAACTGTTGGTAACAGTTACAACCTTTTGAACAGTTTTACCTGTTTGAATTTGACTTTATATAAGGACGACACTATGGTCGTTGTTATTCATCGAAAACTTCATCTCTTCTTCAAATCGACTTCTCTGAAACACAAAGTAAATTCGCCAGGGACAAGCTTGTCCCAGATAGTTGTATCCTCAAGATAGACGTCTGAAACTGCAGCACAAGTGGGGACAAATTTTTGTCTCAAGTCACTGCAAAGCAGGCCTCTATCTGAATCAAGTTAGTGTTTTTAATCTCGATTTAATTGTTGTTATTGTTTGTTGTTGGATTCAATTCAATTAAAATATTATATATATCTTGTTTGTAATCGTGATTTTAGTTGGTCATAAAAAAAAACACCATAGACTCATGTACGTAGACATCCGCACAGGAATAAGAGGTCCACGGCGAGGCCAACTCCGTCGATCTCTCTACAGTCTACATATAGCTGTATCCTGTCTCAACTCTTAAATCGGAACTTGTGACGCCTTTCCTTGCCACCATCTCTAAAGCAAACTCAAATTAGGAATATAGACTCCATGTTACCATGAATATAGTAGCCCTACGTACAACTACCAACAAGCTAAAGGTAGAGTTCGGTATGTATCGAAAAATATTAGAGTGTTAATAAAAATCCATACCAGGCCAAAACTATATATCTCGAGCTCAGGCTCTGAGCTTAGTTTTCAAGCTAGCTGTGTCTGCATCCGGGCGTGGTTTCTCTGGTACCTGGAACTAATTCGACTCACACGGCCAGTTATGCTGTAACAGATAGATGCATATTTAGAGACCAATATTCTTGCATAGATCGAAATTTAGTCCATAGTGAGCCTGCGAACGTAAGTCTGATTAATTAACTAGCAACTAGGAACATCCTCAACGTAAATGAGGGATCTATATCAGCTTGCCAAATATATAATCAAGAGGAGTGATAGAGCGTTATAATATGACGTCAAATCCGGCGCCGCAATCTTACGTGACATGCAATGTCACATTTTCACATCAACAATTAAAATTATATAAAAATGTCATTATAAATTAAACGATAATTATATTCTTGTTAATCCAACGGTTCTAAATTATTATAAAAATATTTTTTTTTATCATTTCTTCTTTTCATCACAATAATGCTTCTAAAATACAATTTAAAAATTAAAATTTACGAAAATATATTTAAAATATGTGTGTGAACGCGCCAAATATATATATATATATATATATATATATATAGGCAAAAAGACCGATTTGCACCCCAAATTTGGTCATAATTGTCAATTTGCACCTTGAACTTGCATTTGAGTCAATTTACCTCATAAACTTGGTAAAATTGTCGATTTGCACCCTATCCGTTAAATTTAATGTTTTTCATCCAATTTTAAGTCACATATCATGCATTTGAGGGGCAATATTGTCATTATATATTTATTCATATTTAATAATGAAATAAATTAATAAAATTACTTAAGATAAACACTTGTTATAATTTTTTTTCGAAACATGTTATTAATTTTTATATTTATTATTTTACGTGATATAGTATGTTAAAAGATATTAGAAAAATATAAATAAATACATTGAAAATTAAAAATAAATGTGTGTTCTGGGAGAATTACTATTCTACCATTGTGTCTGTCATAGCCTTATTAGGTTTATTGTTAGAGATAGATTCGCATCTCTGTAACAGATTAAGACTCTGAATCCTACGAGATTGTGGTTATGTAATGCCTATATATAGGCCTCATTATCAATAATTAAATGGTTATGTTTTGTTCCATTACGTCGTTATTATTCTCGTTTCGTTTCTCCTCCAACAATGTGTACATATATATATATATATATATATATATATATACACAACACACTATATTTGAATGGGTGGGTATGTTGAATATATAATTCGAAGTATGGTTATGTATGTAGAAAAAAGATGTAAATAAATAATTTGATTAAAAAATAATCATATATATTGTAGAGATGATCTTGAATAGCATACCTAAATATTGAATCGCTTATGGTGAAAACATTTGACCGAAAAGTGTGTCAAAATTGGAACTTTACTATGAAAATTCGGAGTGAAGCTTCACTCTGGATAGAGACTGTATATATATATATATATATATATATATATATCGCCCGCGCACACACATATATATCTATATTTTTCAAGCATACTTTATATATATCGTATTTTTTAATTACATTTGAAAGCATTTTGAAAAAATAAATGATATAAAAAAAGAACTAAAATTTTTTTATAATAATTTAGAGCCGTTGTATTAACAAGGATATGATTGTATTTTAATTTAAAAGTGACATTTTGTGATTATTGTAATTGCTGATATGACAAAAAAAACGTGGCATGCCACATAAAATTGCGGCGCCGGATCTGGCATCATATTATGACGCTAAAACATTTTCCTATAATCAATTAAGATAGTAAATAGCTCTCAACAAATTAGGATTTGGCTCGTCTTCAGTTTGTTTTTCGCTAGCTCTGCTTTTCTTCTCAAGAAAAAGAAGCCGGACATAAATCTTAGTCAGTTTCTTTACCATAACTGATTGAAAAATGAGGATTTTTTTACCAAGCGCCTATTAATTAAGGGGGAGAGACGGCTTGTTGAAGAGAAAAGCAACCTCAAAATTAATTAACAGCCTATAGCTCTATATGTATCATACATCATTCAATTAATTAAAAATCAAACTTTGACTGCATGAAAATTTCTGTTTCTTTCAGACACTAAAATATTTAGCACTTTTATTGATTCTCTTTGAGCGGATCGGAGCTATATATGTTTCAAGCGAAAGGGACGCTCTGATCGTGATCGATTCCCTACAATTAGCTTAAGTATTAACTTAAGGGCTTAAGTTGATATATATATATATATATATATATATATATGTATATGATTTTTCTCGGTTAAGGATGTCCGCACCAATGGTTTTGGTGCAGATTTCCAGTTTTTCACCACTTTTCAATTGAATTTCTTCATGTACACCGTCTAGTATCTAGATAATATTGTGTAGATCATCTCTGCAAAATTTTAACCAATTTGGTAATCGTTAAGACTTTCAAAATCAAAAAACAAATGTACCGACTGAATTCTGTCAAACACAAACCGTTCGTATTTTTAACAGAAAAACGCAATTTGGAGGACCTTATCAATTATCAAATTGGCTGAAATTTTGCATAGATGATCTACACAATATTATCTAGGTACTAAATAGTGGAGATGAGAAAATGTAATCGACAAGCGGTGAACAAATGAAAATCCGCACTAAAATATTGGTGCAGACCTCTACAGCCAAGAATGGTTATATATATATATTCGGTGTCCAAGCATGTCGCAACTTAGGTTGGCATGACTTGACATCTTTCTCTACTCAAGTTTGATAGCTATAAAATTACAAGTATCCAAATGCTTAATTAAATTTTGCAAATACATTTACATTGGTGGCGACTGGCTAGTATGGATTCGTCGGATTAAAAAAAAAACATATCTAAGTCCCACCATCATGATCAATTCACGTATAAAGAATTAATTCACCAATGACCAACTCTTGGATGACATCTAAAGAGAACAAGATATTGAAACATCATAAGCTGCAGCTAAATTGGGGTCTCTATGAGAATAGGAATAAGATGGCCAAGATGGGTGTCAAAAACTCAAAATATATAACCCCTAGTATAATAGCAGATCAGATCAACTTTTTTTTTTTCAAGAATACGTTCATGACATCAACTAGCTAGTAAAAGATTCTATCTAGAGTGACATCGAAAAGATTTGTTGCTGTCTGTCAGATCTACTCGCTAGCTGAAAGAAAAGGCATTCATAGACAAACATATCCAGTTATACCTACTAGCTTAATCTCTATGCAGAACGTACCACTTATAAGAATCGAGAAATCAAGGTTCTAGACAGGTTGAATAAATGCTAGAATTCCATACCTACTTATTTGGTGCTTTGTTCTCTACAGATCAAGGGAAAATAGACCAGAAAGGAAAACCATTTGTTGGAATTAGCTAAGGTCAGGTGACATATGCATATCAATTTAGTGAAACAATGTCGAGAAGCTAGACATTACCACATGAGTGGTGTTGGGTAGGGATTGAGAAGACGGACATGAAGGCCTAAATGGCTAAATGATATAATTTCGATCGGTTGAATGCAATATTTTTCGTATTGGATATAAACCATCAATTTCAATATATAATAGGAGCAAGGAGGTTAGGTGATAGGGGAAGGGAGACTAGCTTAGTGTATGCATCAAATTTCCTATGGCTATAAAACTACTCTAACTTGTGGATTACTCTATAATTAATACATGTGTATAATTATATACATGCACATGCAAGATTATATACCTTTGCTTTTGTCTCCCCCTCGCTGCTCCTTATATGTGACGGTGTGACATATCTGTACGTACCATATATATATCTCTGCAAAATTAATTATACCAAATTAAAAATAACATCATTAACATATGTTTGTTTAACATATGTTTGTTTAACATATGTATGTTGTTACTTCTTCTAATTATTTAATGTGCATTCCTTTGGGAGGAACGTACTGTTGATGCACAGTGTTGCTATATGCAATTCAACTGTTCGATTTCCCAAAAGGATTGGGAGATCCGAATCCTTCGACCAAGATTGCCAAAGCAAGCCGAGAAAATGAAACCTTAGCAGAGTTCTCCTCTACAACGTTTTTTAGGTTTAGATCGTTGGAAACCTTTAAATTAATGTGTTCATCAAATATGAAATGGATAGGAGAGTGAAATTGGTTTGTCCCAATGGCAAACGGGTACTAGTAATCATGCATTAGAGGTTATGTGGTTATTTTCCCTAATGTCATTAGGGGTTATGTATCTCCGCGGTTAATCATATGCTTCTTCTTGGAGTCACCATGCATGTTTTGTTGTAACATATAATTGAACTAGGGCAACCATAGACGAAGTAGGTTGATCAATACACGCGGTTCAGTACGTGAATATATACTTTCAGCCAGTTTTATAGGGCACCCTACCCAACCCTACCCCATGGTACTGAGATATTGGTGGGGAGCATTGGTCCTATGAGATTATGATGGTGCCTGGTTGGGTGAATGTAAAGTCAATTTGATTTTGAGAGAACCAGCTGTACGTACTGTTCAGCCAGTTTTATAATATGATAAATTGTGGGAACAAAGTATCCTCTGAGCCGTGCAAGTCTAAATTCCACTCCATGGAAAATCTTACCACTTACCACAATCACAGTGATTCAAACGACGACAACAAAGAAAAAGGATTAAAAGGAAGCAAGTACCTAATAGGCTTAGTGTTCTAACTTTTCAGAGAGACTATTGAGAAAATTCTGATTGACGGATATGATTGAGCTTGGACTTTATTATAAAGACTCCTTGTTTTTTTAGGGTGCGGTTTCAATTTGCGAAAGAAATTCAAGGTTATCGTGCAAGAGCTTTGAGAAAGAATGGACTTGTGCTTGAATTTCTCATACTTGTGTCCCAACAATGCATAATGCGTTTCTAATCGTGCAATAATAGCACGAAAAAGGCTAGGATCTTATTTTTCACATGCATGTGTTGCGTTCGCTAACGGGCAATGCATTACCGCTAGAGGTATTGAACGGATGAGCTTGCACGCAAACTTGTTTTACTTTTTATGTCATCTAATTTTGAAGGCAGTATCTTGTTCAAATAGTAATTAGATAGTATGCCGTAGCGCTTCATATTCTATCTAATTCTTCATTCATGACAATCTCTCATGGGTATTGAACTATTGATACATTGTTTATAATAGTGTCACAAACACAATTGGGCTAGGGTGTTCTCATGGGTATTGAACTATTGATTGTTTATAATGTCACACACACAATTGGGCTAGGGTGTTGATTCCCTCAGCCCACTCATTAATTATGGAGATCTAGCTACTGGCTAAGTAGGACTGTAGAAGCTGCAGAAATTATATTTTTAATTCATTATTTACAATTTTCTCAATTGAGTTAATTTACTAAATTATTGTTTTGTGATTTCAACCCGACTTGATAAACAACTCAAACCACGAAGTCAATGACTAGCTAAGTCCATACATAGGCACTTTGTTTTCCTTTCTTTCTTGGTGCTAGAATTGAGAAAATTTTGTTATGCGCGTCACTATCACAAAAAGTAATTTAGGCGACAGTTGCGAAAAATTTTCGTCATGTAATAAAATGTAAGATGACGAAATTGGTTACGCCACCTAAGTAAAATGAATCGTCACCTTAGTGGAATTTAGACGACGAAAAGTGGTATTGTCATTAGGTGGGTGCACTAAGACGATGCAATTGGTTTTTGTCGTATAAGATGGTTACTAAGCCGACAAATTATTTTTTTGGTCATCTAAACTCTAGTACTTAGATGACAAACTTATTTCAACAAAGTTATAAATTTAGAAGGTTCACTATAATTCTGTTACATTTCATTAAGGTGTTGAAAGAAAAACACCATTAGTGTGCATTCGTTAAAGCAAATAAAGGAATAAGTTAATGACGTTTATGGTCAACGGATGTAACGGATCAATCACCATTATGTAGCCTTAATTTTCATTGTAATTACCATTTATTTCTATTATAATCTTGACCCGTATATAAAGGGGATTATCAATGAGATGAGTAGATTCATTCCATTTTCCCCACAACACGTTATCAGCACGTTTGCTTTAGATTTGAGTTTTTAGCCTAAAGAAAAAAAACACAGAAAACCCTAGTTTCTGAAATTTTCCCAATGTTATGAAAAATCCAATAGCAGAAGACAGAGGAAAAATTCTGCTGGAAAGAAAATCTCCAAGAATCGTTTTTTGTTTTCTCAGTGGACACCCATACAATCTCTTTGGACACTCCTATCTTCTTCTCTGGCAACCTTGCAGACCCATGCCGGCGGTACCACTAGAGATCAGACCGATCTGGTCTAACTCGCCGCCAAGGCCTTTGAGCCATTGACGACGCCTTCATGGACTCGACGGCGGTTGGATATGAACCTTGTCGTTGCCGACCTAGACCCGGCTGCATATCGACGATCTGACACCTCACGACAACCCTAAGGCCGCCCCAAAGTCGGGACTCCACCTTGGACGCCGTCACCTCTGCACCTCTTCCTAGCCACCGCCGACGTCGCCTCCTCCTCATCGCCGACCTTTGGCGACGCCGCCACAAGCTCTAAAGCCTTGATGACGCCTGCTCGTAGACGTACCTATCACAACTCTACCACTGCAGATTTTGACCCGGCCACCCACAAACCGGATCTCCTGGACCCGAATAACGTTTCTTACTCTGGTAACTGGTAAAGAGAGGGGCACATATGGTAATTTTGCCTCCAGGTTAAAAGTTGTTTAACCCACAGATATTTATTTCCAGTAACCTAATTTTACTTTCACTCATTTTATATTTGATTAACGTAATTAATCATACGTTTTTTCATTTTGATGACATTTAATTACACGATGAATATGATCGAATGAGGAGGGTTACTTCACGATGTTGATTCGTGGAAAGAAAAGACTTTACCTTTGGTGATTCAAATTTTACCTCTAACGGTAAAAAGTCAAAGGTAATTATTTTATTACTTTACCGATCAGTGAATCATATTTACTATTCACTGTTACCGATCTCAATTTAACAACTATTAAGTAAATGGTAAATGTGCCATCCACTTTACCTTATATATATATATATATATATATATATTAAATATTACCTTTATTGAATACGGTAAATTAAATGAGATTAAATCACATATATATGATTAAAGTGACTAATCATGTAAATATTGTTGTTTTTGCATGTGATTTATTCATAACCATGTGACGAGCAACATGGAATTATGAGAACGAGACTCATTTGATATGCAGTTTATTTGGCAAACTTACAAGTAAGATCTAAATTAGTGTTGCCACTTTTATTAAATTTCACATATATAAATGAAATTATATATGTTACGTGAGTAAAGTAGTCTGTGAATATCGTGACATGTTATATGCTATGCAGATTTAAATTTATTTTTGATTACTTAGCATGTAATTACATCGTAATGTTATGATTTACGTTTTACGCATTATATTTATACATGGTCTTTGGCACGAGTGTAAAAATTGCCTTAGCCTTGTATATTATGTAACCATGTTACATGCTATGCTTATTATTAAAATTTAATTACTTAGAATGTCATTCAATCATGATGCTATGATTTAAATTTTTAAGCATTATATATTTATACATGGTCATTGGCATGTATCATGAATACGATAATTGCCTAAGTTTTGTAAATTCCTTAACAATGTTAAATGATATGCTCTATTTGTTGCATATGCTATGTTTATATAATTTTTATAATTATGTTATTTAGCATATTATATGAGCATTGCCATGATAACGAAATTTCATGAGAATTTTATAATTCAAAAATAAAGAGAGGACAAACATATTCTTGTGATAAAGTATTTTCATGAAGTATCGAAAAATACGACCATTTCAATTCTTGGTCTTGCAATCCGATTTGTATTTCTTGGAAATTAATTATATTGTATATCTTTACTGTGATAAAACATCTTCATAAAGCTAAGTGACCATAATGTATTTTGGTATGTTTAATTTTCGTGTAAGTCTATTTAGACTTTTCGACTACGAAACTTATAAGTCTCATACTCTATTTATGTAACGACCCCAAAATTTCGAGCATAAAAACTCAAAATTCTAAAGTCGTTAAACACAAATAATCTCAAATAAATCGAAATCATTAAAGTGTAACAGCGGATCAATTCTGAGTTCTCAATACAACTCAGACAACCAATTATTACAACCCAAATGATAATCCATACACAAAATGGAAATGTATTAATCCTCACAAATCACTCACAAATCTCACAAATAAAAATACACAAATCCTCACACACGAATCCATGCTAAAATCTCACCACAAGTAGGATCCGAACGACTTCGATCCTCTGTAGTCGTCACTCAACCTCCACTAATCAGCACCTACGGAATTATCCCCTACACCATCGAATTGGTGCACCGGGATTGTAAACACAAACCCGGTAAGCTTATAGCTCGTATAAGTAAAATCAAAAATATAATTCGCATATCAAAATATACGAAAGATCACAAAACAACAAATATAAATGCCCTCATGAGTCAATGGTCAGCCCATCTGGTTGACCCAAAGAAATGTGAAACAAAACGCTCATGAGGAAATTAAGTAACCCTTCTGGTTACCCAATGCATTTATAATACGGGTAGCAAGAACGCTGGTACACATCCGTTACCCCTCTCGTAATACACCGTTGATATTGGATAGCCACCCGCTACCCAACATCCAAAATAACTGAGTACCCATGAGCAGATAACCACCCGTTACCTCACATGCAGTACTAAGGCAGACAGACTAGAGCTCTAACTGTATCGTAACTTTCGCCCGGCCAAAGGCTAGGTTCCGACTTGCCAAACACGTACAATAATCTCACATCATATTGTACCAATCACGTCCGAAGACAAATCAACATTTTAACAATCTCAATGTTAAAAATCACGTACAATAATCACACCTCATATTGTACAAAAAATCACATCACATGCTCAACATTTAATTCTCGTCATTCGAAATGACCAATTCCAATGAATTCATAACAGTATATAATATAGCAAACTATATATATATATGTACTTATTACCATTTATACGATATATACGTAATCCACTATATTGTATACGTGTCGTAATTCAATATTAAAAACTTTTGCAAAAATCATGGAATCACCGCAAGGGTAGATTCGTAAATAAGTGAGATTTTACTCACCTTAACGACTCGAGCGTAATTCCACAATTCCCGATGATAATTCCTTTCCTCGATTTAACGATCACCTTGAAAAGATAAGAAAAGAATTTAGAATCGTTTCGTAAACCTTTAAATGCCGAAAAGTAATAATCGATTACTGTTCAGCAATTTTCGGTTTTACGAAGTTACTGTTCACTATTCACGGTTACTGTACAATACTCAATTAATACGTATTTATGTACGTATAAATACTATATACGTATTTCTGTACGTATAAGTACTATATACGTATTTCTGTACGTATAAGTACTATATACGTATTTCTGTACGTATAATTATTATATATGTATTTCTGTACGTATAAATATTAAATACGTATTTATGTACGTATAAATAATAATACGTATTTCTGTACGTATAAATATTAATACGTATTTCTGTACGTATAAATATTAATACGTATTTATGTACGTATACGTACGATTTAAATGTAAATACAATCTCAGTAAATAAAATTTACTATTACCTTTTACAAATTACTTTTTACATTTACTGAAAGTAATTTATATTTACATTTACCGAAGGTAAAATTTAATTACATTTACCGTAGTAAATAAAAATTACATTTACATTTACCGTACACAGTAAATTACCAAAATACCCTTCTGTCGAAATTGCTCACACCGCCTCACACGGCGGCGCGTGTGGCACACGCGCCACCTCCGGCCGGCCGCGCGTGGGGCCCACGCGCCGAGCCCAAAACCGGCGCGTGTGATGTCACCACCACTCCAAAACCCTCCTCCTTTCTCCCCTCTTCCTCTCTCCGGTCCTAGGCCGCCTCCTACTCCTCCCACGCTCCTCCACGCGCCGCCTCTAGGCGGCGGTAACCCTCCTTCCACCTCTCCCTCCGATCTCCACCAACAACCTCCCATTTCATCAAAAAAACATCACACAACATCACAACCATGAATTAAAAGCCTCCTTACCTAGATCGGAGTCCAAAACCGTCGGGAACGCTTGAAAGGAGCTTCCTCTTCGTTGTGGCTCCTTGGCGGCAGGAGGAGGCTCGGCGTGCTCGAGGTGGTGGTAGGGGTCTCGCGATTCCCAGGGACGGTGGTGAGGTGCAGCTGCTCGGTGAGGAGAGGGAGAGGGAGAGGGAGAAAGCCGAGAGAGGGAGAGGGAGAAAGAGAGAACCGAGAGTGTGAAGAGAGAATGAGAGAAAAGAGAGAGAAAAGAGAGAAAAGAGAGAAAAGAGAGAGAAAAGAGAGAAAAGAGAGAAAAGAAAGAGAAAAGAAAGAGAAAAGAGAGAAAAGAAAGAGAAAAGAAAGAGAAAAGAAAGAGAGGGGCGGCGGAAGAGAGAGGGGAGAGAGAAGAGGGTTTCTGAAAATAGAAACCCTACTTCACAAAATGTCCTTTATACCCCCCCTTAAAATCGGAAACTATCTTCCGTCAATAATAACTTTTACACACAACGTCCGATTCGAACGCGTAACATATCCACGAACTCGTATCGACGAGCTCTACAACTTTCGTGAAGAAAGTTTTCGCAACCGAGCGACGGAATAAAAGTCGATAATTTCGTTCGGAAACGTAACGTTTTTCTTAATAAACGTTCCGAAAACGTTTCCGTTTTTTTTTTGTTTCAAAACATCGCAAACAATCACATTCGGTTTAAATCAAACTTCACGACTTAATAGAATTTTAAATTATACCAAATATTGTTTTGGAATTTAGGGTTATTACAATCTACCCCCCTTAAATGAATTTCGTCCCGAAATTCAAGCTCACTCAACAAACAATTGTGGATATCTGGTCATCATGTCTGACTCTAGCTCCCAAGATGCATCACCCTCGTCATGGTGACTCCACAATACCTTGACTAGCTCCACGTCTTTCCTCCGAAGCCTCTTTGTGGACCTATCCAAAATACGAACCGGCTCGACAACAAATGTAGCATTATCCTTCACCTCAATGGTGCTATGATCAATCACATGTGACTCGTCTGGTACATACTTCCTCAACATGGAAATGTGGAAGACGTTGTGAACCCCCGACATGCTAGTAGGCAAGGCTAGTCGATAAGCTAGTTCGCCCACCTTCTCAAATATCTCAAAAGGTCCAACGTACCTCGGAGCCAACTTTCCCTTCTTGCCAAATCTCACTACACCCCTCATAGGTGAAACTTTCAAGAACACATGATCACCGATCTCAAATTCCACATGTCTTCTCTTCAAGTCCGCATAGCTCTTCTGTCTACTCTGAGCGGTCCGGATTCTATCCCGAATGATTGAGATCTTCTCCGTGGTTTCCTGAACTACCTCTGGGCCCATCAGTGCCTCATCACCAACTTCGGCCCAACAGATCGGTGAACGACATGGTCTACCATAAAGTGCCTCATAAGGTGCCATGCTGATGCTAGAATGGTAGCTGTTGTTGTAGGCAAACTCAATCAATCTCAAATGGTCTTCCCAGCTACCCTTGAAATCCAACACACATGCTCTCAACATGTCTTCCATCACCTGATTCACCCTCTCCGTCTGTCCATCCGTCTGAGGGTGAAAAGCTGTACTCATATCCAAGGTAGTGCCCATCGCCTTCTGCAAACCACCCCAGAACTTCGAAGTGAAACGTGCATCTCTATCGGAAACAATAGAAACTGGAGCACCATGAAGTCTCACTACCTCATCCACATATAGTTTCCCAAGCACCTCCACTGAGTACTTCATCGACACTGGGAGAAAATGAGCCGACTTCGTCAACCGATCGACAATCACCCAAATGGCATCGTGACCCTTCTTCGATCTAGGCAATCCGGTCACAAAATCCATAGATATCTGCTCCCACTTCCAAAGAGGAATAGTCAGTGGTTTCAACATGCCAGCTGGTCGTTGATGTTCTGCTTTCACTTGCTGACATGTAAGGCACTTTGATACGAACTCTGCTACATCTTTCTTCATACCGTTCCACCAGAATTGTCTGCATAGGTCCTTGTACATCTTGGTGTTCCCTGGATGGACGGTATAGCGTGAACGATGTGCCGTACGAAGAACCTCCTCCCGAAGATTATCACAATCTGGGACACACAATCTTGCCCCGAACCTCAACCCTCCATCGGGTCCAACTCTCCACTCAGAGGGACACTCATCAAGCGTATCAACTACAAGATCCGCCAACTTAGCTCGTGAGTGTCTATCCTGCGCCTGACCCTGTATGATCCTCGTGATCAATGTGGGTTGCACTGTGACACTACCAAGAAAGACCCTTGGTTCTCCTCCCGATGGTACCAAATCGAACTCTGATGCAGCTTCTAGCATGAACCATTCCTGGACCATAAGTGAAGCTACCACGCCTCTCGGTTTTCTGCTCAAGGCATCAGCCACTACATTTGCCTTCCCCGGGTGGTACTCTAATGTGAAATCATAGTCCTTGAGGAGTTCCATCCATCTCCTCTGCCTCATATTCAGCTCCTTCTGTGAATACAAGTACTTCAAACTCTTATGATCTGAAAAGAGTTGAAATTTCTCACCATACAAGTAATGTCTCCAAATCTTCAGGGCAAATACAACTGCCGCAAGCTCTAGGTCGTGTGTCGGATAATTCTTCTCATGAATCTTCAACTGTCTCGAGCCATAAGCAACAACTCCTCCATGCTGCATCAACACACAATCCAAACCTTGGAGCGAAGCATCACTATAAATGACATAACCACCACCACTAGAAGGAATCGTCAACACTGGAGCTGTGGTCAGTCTAGTCTTTAATTTGCTGAATGCTTCCTCACATGCATCCGTCCACACGAACGGAGTATCCTTCTTGGTCAACTTGGTCAATGAAGATGCAATACTAGAAAACCCCTCGATAAACCTCCTGTAGTATCCTGCCAAACCGAGGAAACTACGTATCTCTGTAGGGTTCTTCGGACGACTCCAATTCTTTACTGCCTCCACCTTGGACGGGTCCACTAGCACTCCATCTTTCGAGACAACATGACCAAGGAATTTGACCTCTTCTTTCCAGAACTCACACTTCTCTAGCTTGGCATACAGTCTCGCCTCCTTCAAGGTCTGCAACACTGTCCTCAGATGCACCACATGTTCTTCTTGTGTCTTGGAGTATATCAGAATGTCATCCACAAACACCACCACAAACTCATCCAAGTACGGACTAAATACTCGGTTCATCAAACTCATGAAGACAGCTGGTGCATTCGTTAGACCAAATGGCATGACAACAAACTCATAATGTCCATACCGGGTCCTGAAGGCTGTCTTCGATATATCTTCTTCCTTCACTCTGAGTTGATGATAACCGGATCTCAAATCAATCTTAGAGAACACTGTAGCACCTTTGAGCTGATCGAACAAGTCATCAATCCTAGGTAAGGGATACCTATTCTTGATGGTCACCTTGTTCAGTTCTCTGTAGTCCACACATAACCGCAGAGAACCATCTTTCTTCTTCACGAACAAAACAGGTGCTCCCCAAGGTGAAACGCTAGGTCTAATGAACCCTTGGTCTAATAACTCATCGATCTGCACCTTCAGCTCCTTAAGTTCATTCTGCCCCATTCTATATCGCGCCTTTGACACAGGTGCTGTACCGGGTACTATATCAATGCAGAAATCTACCACTCTTCGAGGAGGTAGCCCCGGTATCTCTTGGAACACTTCACCAAACTCAGATACTACCACAATGTCTGCGATAGATACTTTCTGATCCACTGACTCCACGTGTGCCAAAACTCCTGATCTCATGGCGTTATCCGACTTGAGACAACGATAACGAAACACTGGTTCTCCAGGTCTATGAAAGGACACTACCATGTCAAAACAATCAATCACAGCATGCTGTGGTCTCAACCAATCAATTCCCAAGATCACATCATAAGTGTGGTCCGGAATCACAATCAACGAAGCAGAGAACTCTCTACTTCCAATCAAAATAGGACAAGCTTTGCAGATTGTCTCTAACTCAAGTGACACTCCAAGGGGTGAAGTGACACATAAGGCGTCCCCAAGAGGTGTAGGAATCAATCCTAGCATCTCCACCACTGAACTAGCAATGAAAGAATGCGATGCTCCCGTATCAAACAATACTCTAGCAAGGTAGTCAAACAATGATAATGTACCTTCCACTCCTGTGTCTCGCTGGCCCACTGCGAACACTCTAGCTTGGCCCGCTGGTAGCTGTCTCTGCGGCCATTCCTGCCTACCCTGAAGTGGTCGGGTACAATCTCGAGCTATGTGTCCCACTTGCCCGCACCGGTGGCAGCCTGCTCTCTTCGGTTTCGGACATGCTGAGGCGTAATGTCCCATCTCATTGCAGCTATAACACCTCACTGCTGCCAATGGTCTGACTGGTGCTGCTCTGATAGCTAGGGGTGGCGCCCTTGTCGGGGCCTGATAGTGGGGTCTTGGCCTCTTCCATGACCTATCCTTCGGCCCTGAGTGCTCGCTGCCTGTATAGACTGCCTTGCCTTTCCCCTTTGCATCTCTGTTCCCCACATCACCTGCTTGAGTCTTCTCTGCTTGCTCCAAACTCATAGCACTCTCAAATATCTGCTCCCGTGAAGTCAGGCAAAGGACTGATATCATGGTCTTGTACTCTTGTTTCAGCCCACGTAGATACTTCTGAGCTAAAGCAATCGTACCCATAGGCCTGACATACCGATACAGTTGCGAGAATCGAGCATCATACTCTCTAATGGTCATGTCTCCCTGTACCAATGCCAGAAACTCCAACTCTAAGTCCTCCTGTACTGAGGCTGGAAAATACTTCTCTCGGAATATGGTGGTGAAACCTCCCCATGTGAATGTAGACACATCCACAGTCTGTCTCATGCTCTTCCACCAATCTAGAGCATCACCCTTGAGAAAGAATGTAGCTATCTTTCTCTTCTCAATCTCTGTGCACTCTATCATCTCAAAATAAGTCTCCATACCCTCGATCCAATGGTCAGCTACCATATGATCTAGTCCCCCATGAAAGGTAGGGGCTGACAGTGCACTAATATCCTTGATCAGCTTCAACACTCGACCGTCATCTCTAACCGCAGGAGCTGGCTCATTCTGCTCCTCCTGCGGAGCAGCTTCCTCATAGAGGTTCTCCACGTTGCGGACTCGACCTGTGGCCCTACCTCGACCTCGGCCTACCTGCTCTACCTGTGGAGCAGCCTCATCATAAAGGTTCTCCACGTTGCGGACTCGGCCTGTGGTCCTACCTCGACCTCGGCCTCTCGCCCGTCCTCGGCCCTTATCAGCGTTCATCACCTTCAAACAACGAAACACTTAGTCAATAGTTGTGAAATCTCGAATTCAACTAAAACAGATTTAATAGGTATTAACATGAAATTTCAGGATAAGATGAATCATCGAAGTATCATCACAATACTTCTCGGAGGACCAAACCATTAGGTATGGCTCCTAAAACACTCTCGCGTACCCGACGACATATCTATACCGAGGAGCATGTGATGGGAGCCCGCCTGCAGTCGGATCATCGCTCCCGGATGGTATTGATAATCGCCAAATACGCACTTAGGCTCTGATACCAACTGTAACGACCCCAAAATTTCGAGCATAAAAGCTCAAAATTCTAAAGTCGTTAAACACAAATAATCTCAAATAAATCGAAATCATTAAAGTGTAACAGCGGATCAATTCTGAGTTCTCAATACAACTCAGACAACCAATTATTACAACCCAAATGATAATCCATACACAAAATGGAAATGTATTAATCCTCACAAATCACTCACAAATCTCACAAATGAAAATACACAAATCCTCACACACGAATCCATGCTAAAATCTCACCACAAGTAGGATCCGAACGACTTCGATCCTCTGTAGTCGTCACTCAACCTCCACTAATCAGCACCTACGGAATTATCCCCTACACCATCGAATTGGTGCACCGGGATTGTAAACACAAACCCGGTAAGCTTATAGCTCGTATAAGTAAAATCAAAAATATAATTCGCATATCAAAATATACGAAAGATCACAAAACAACAAATATAAATGCCCTCATGAGTCAATGGTCAGCCCATCTGGTTGACCCAAAGAAATGTGAAACAAAACGCTCATGAGGAAATTAAGTAACCCTTCTGGTTACCCAATGCATTTATAATACGGGTAGCAAGAACGCTGGTACACATCCGTTACCCCTCTCGTAATACACCGTTGATATTGGATAGCCACCCGCTACCCAACATCCAAAATAACTGAGTACCCATGAGCAGATAACCACCCGTTACCTCACATGCAGTACTAAGGCAGACAGACTAGAGCTCTAACTGTATCGTAACTTTCGCCCGGCCAAAGGCTAGGTTCCGACTTGCCAAACACGTACAATAATCTCACATCATATTGTACCAATCACGTCCGAAGACAAATCAACATTTTAACAATCTCAATGTTAAAAATCACGTACAATAATCACACCTCATATTGTACAAAAAATCACATCACATGCTCAACATTTAATTCTCGTCATTCGAAATGACCAATTCCAATGAATTCATAACAGTATATAATATAGCAAACTATATATATATATGTACTTATTACCATTTATACGATATATACGTAATCCACTATATTGTATACGTGTCGTAATTCAATATTAAAAACTCTTGCAAAAATCTTGGAATCACCGCAAGGGTAGATTCGTAAATAAGTGAGATTTTACTCACCTTAACGACTCGAGCGTAATTCCACAATTCCCGATGATAATTCCTTTCCTCGATTTAACGATCACCTTGAAAAGATAAGCAAAGAATTTAGAATCGTTTCGTAAACCTTTAAATGCCGAAAAGTAATAATCGATTACTGTTCAGCAATTTTCGGTTTTACGAAGTTACTATTCACTGTACACTATTCACGGTTACTGTACAATACTCAATTAATACGTATTTATGTACGTATAAATACTATATACGTATAAGTAATATATACGTATTTCTGTACGTATAAATAATATATACGTATTTCTGTACGTATAATTATTATATACGTATTTCTGTACGTATAAATATTAAATACGTATTTATGTACGTATAAATAATAATACGTATTTCTGTACGTATAAATATTAATACGTATTTCTGTACGTATAAATATTAATACGTATTTATGTACGTATACGTACGATTTAAATGTAAATACAATCTCAGTAAATAAAATTTACTATTACCTTTTACAAATTACTTTTTACATTTACTGAAAGTAATTTATATTTACATTTACCGAAGGTAAAATTTAATTACATTTACCGTAGTAAATAAAAATTACATTTACATTTACCGTACACAGTAAATTACCAAAATACCCTTCTGTCGAAATTGCTCACACCGCCTCACACGGCGGCGCGTGTGGCACACGCGCCACCTCCGGCCGGCCGCGCGTGGGGCCCACGCGCCGAGCCCAAAACCGGCGCGTGTGATGTCACCACCACTCCAAAACCCTCCTCCTTTCTCCCCTCTTCCTCTCTCCGGTCCTAGGCCGCCTCCTACTCCTCCCACGCTCCTCCACGCGCCGCCTCTAGGCGGCGGTAACCCTCCTTCCACCTCTCCCTCCGATCTCCACCAACAACCTCCCATTTCATCAAAAAAACATCACACAACATCACAACCATGAATTAAAAGCCTCCTTACCTAGATCGGAGTCCAAAACCGTCGGGAACGCTTGAAAGGAGCTTCCTCTTCGTTGTGGCTCCTTGGCGGCAGGAGGAGGCTCGGCGTGCTCGAGGTGGTGGTAGGGGTCTCGCGATTCCCAGGGACGGTGGTGAGGTGCAGCTGCTCGGTGAGGAGAGGGAGAGGGAGAGGGAGAAAGCCGAGAGAGGGAGAGGGAGAAAGAGAGAACCGAGAGAGTGAAGAGAGAATGAGAGAAAAGAGAGAGAAAAGAGAGAAAAGAGAGAAAAGAGAGAGAAAAGAGAGAAAAGAGAGAAAAGAAAGAGAAAAGAAAGAGAAAAGAGAGAAAAGAAAGAGAAAAGAAAGAGAAAAGAGAGAAAAGAAAGAGAAAAGAAAGAGAAAAGAGAGAAAAGAAAGAGAAAAGAAAGAGAGGGGCGGCGGAAGAGAGAGGGGAGAGAGAAGAGGGTTTCTGAAAATAGAAACCCTACTTCACAAAATGTCCTTTATACCCCCCCTTAAAATCGGAAACTATCTTCCGTCAATAATAACTTTTACACACAACGTCCGATTCGAACGCGTCACATATCCACGAACTCGTATCGACGAGCTCTACAACTTTCGTGAAGAAAGTTTTCGCAACCGAGCGACGGAATAAAAGTCGATAATTTCGTTCGGAAACGTAACGTTTTTCTTAATAAACGTTCCGAAAACGTTTCCGTTTTTTTTTTTCGTTTCAAAACATCGCAAACAATCACATTCGGTTTAAATCAAACTTCACGACTTAATAGAATTTTAAATTATACCAAATATTGTTTTGGAATTTAGGGTTATTACAATTTACAGTTGGTTAAACCAACACAATATATATTGGACTCTAAAGAATTTGAGTACCGACCTTCCCTACAAGCCAACCAAGGCTCAACCATGATAGAATTATGCAAACATGTTTCCCTGCACGTAACTTGGAAGCATATTTAAAATCTTGAATGACAAAGAAATGTCTATCACGACAACGAAATGTATTTTAGAAAGAAAAAAAAGAGAACAATTCTCAAAACGAACTATGGATAATAATGAAGAAATAACCCTAAAACAAATGACAAATATTATGAACATGTAGATTCATACAAACCGATCCATGGCAATTATAACAATGTACCGTTTGAAAAATAAATAGGGGATATGATATGAGCAATGGAATGCCCTCTTACAAAAAGAGTATAGAATAATGAGAGTACGACAATTTGAAAAAAAAAATATTCAATATCAAACTACGAGGAGAAAGCTCTTCAATTTAAGAGCGACACAAATCTATGTCAATTCAAAATGTTTCAGACTTTGATTATAGTCTGTCATTAATTTTCCAAGATATAATTGTAATTGCTATTATATATACCTAAAATTTCGGTATTGAAGTACCTTTGGATTTGACAAAACCTTGATGCAATCGTTGACATACAACCAAGGTTATGAATTTTTTTCAATGAATTGAGAATATTCGAATATTAATCGAAATATACGCAATTCGATTTTATTGTTCGATTTTTTTATATTTGACTTTGCGAAGTACCGCATAAAGTAAATCACCTTCACAAAATATTAGTATGAAATGAATAACTGAATGCAAAGAAATGCATCATGCGATCACCATAATAGTAGTACTGAAGAATAATCGTACTATATCCGTGGATATAAATAATAATATTAATAATGATCGCTAAATATATAATTATTTGGAATTCAAAATGTATATGCATTATGAGATGAATATATCGTTTTACGATTCTATCTAATTACTCTAAAGAAACTGGGTTTATATTCCATTTTCATGTCATACATATATACTTCATTGGCACTTTATGTAACAAGGGTCAACAAGAGACAATCGAACCCTCATACGTTTTAAATGTTTTTATATCAACGACTTTTTCATGTGAAATGAATAAGTGATATTATAGTTTACTTCCTTTGCACTATCTTTAATGAATGCGAATGTAACCGAGTATTAGAGAAGTTCTAAGTCCATTTATCAAATATATAGGAAATTACTTATCCAACAACGTCAAAAGAAATTGACCTTCGGGATTTTAACATATTTGGGCTTTGACACGATTTACTGGGATACCCAGGTCGTGCTATATGTGTCTGTATATGAAAGGAGTTACACCAGGACACTCATATTTTTTGGATAAAATAGAAGTAAGAACTAAGGAAACAAAGTACTATCAAAATCCTTAAATTTATTTTTATGGAGGAATTGAAGATGTAATTTCATCCCCAGATTTCGTCGTTCCCCTAAGACGGAACACTGATATTTTTGATGCATAAGTATATGCACTAACACCATATTATGCTTCTTATATCCATTGTGATTAGGTATGTAAAGCTAATCATTCAAAACTTATCAAGCTCTTAAAGAAATTTGGATTGAGATCATCTTATGCAAAGGACGTGTATTGTCACTATGTTCAAGGATTGAATCAAAAAAAAAATTATGTGGATTAATTCAACCAACTTGCGGACACTTCAAATAATTTATGGTGTTGGTTGATGTGTCGACACGCCGGTCAAGTTTCATCACACCATTCACTACTAAAACTAATGCTACTTATGCTAGTTACAAACCCACTTGGTCTCACGGAAAATGACTAAAGTACTAGTCTTGATATTGGTAAATGGTTATACGCACCAATCTTTCCGTTTAGGGTAATGTAATTTTTTCATAAACAAACTTACTACTCACTAGTTTTTGGCTATCACCTTAATCATTGTAAAAGGAATTACAATCGATAACATCGAAGGATCGAAATACTTGAGCTCGCTAGGATTGACACGGATCTAGAATCCTTGAGCTCAACTAGATTAACCTACGTGCCAAATTGCGACGCCACATCGCATAATGGTGAAACCAACTAATGTGAATAAATATTCTCACTGGAGACGAGCATCCAAATAGTCCGCTATATTACAACTTTGACAAGCGATCTCTTTTTCCGCTAGATATGTGGAATATCACTTTGATGAGACAGTCTTCCCGTCGTTAGGGGGAGATAAGAACAAAGAATGTTCAAGAGAAACGTCATGAATTATCGTGGTTTGTCCCCACTGTGTCTTATCTTGATCCCCACTATTGCACAAAGTGATGAGATCATAGATATTAGCTGCAATTAGGTTTCAAGGTTCAATGTCCTAAGAAGAGGACATGTCGCCACCCAAAAGGAATTGGGCATTGCGTTGCCACCATAGATGGTGGCATGCTGACACCATGAAGTGGCATAAATGGTGTCATAGGCCGTGGCTCTCCAAGGAAGAGGGGGAGACCACCTAAAGTTCACTAATAAAGGGATATGTATTTGGGTAGGTGAAGCCGATACCGCAAGTGTAAACCCTATCATATATCTTTGTTAGGATGCGTATGAGAATTAAGAGTATAGACTCACCTTATGGCGCAAGGTCTCTCACAAACGCACTGGAATCGACTACGAGGAAATATTCTTTTGTAATGGACCATAAAGAGATATTCTCGTAATGGAAGTCATTGCACTCCACTACCTTATCAGTTTGGTAGTTTCTGAAAAACTGACAAATGCAGCTTATGAATGGTGAAATAAGGTATCTCTATGGGGATCAAAATTAATAGATATACATGAAAGTCATAGAACAGACTTTATCCACCTAAGAAATGGTTCTAGATCACGTAGCGTTACAAAAGGAATTGAAACGTTCACGAAGTAAAATACTTGATTATGAATAGGGATAAGATGTGTTATGTCATTGCGTATTCAATATGAATTTGCAGAGTCTTTTGATGAACTAAAAAGATGTCGCCATTACAAATCCTAAGTCGAGAATGAAAAAGATCATTGGGAAGACACAGTCTTAAAATGGATCTTGAGGACTGTAATATTGATGATTAACCATCAATCGGCTTTTAAGCACTCTAAAGGTTAAAAGTGAGGCTTCCATAGCTCCCATGATCAGTCGAAGTCTTGAAAGATATATCCGTTTTCGTCTAATTGAAAGATGACGAAAAAGTGTTGGGAAATGAGATTCCCTATACAAGTGCAAAGACACATTATTGCACTTCACACAATATACTTGACTCGACCTCTCATTCGTTGTATAGATTAGCGCTCACGCAACAACAATACCTAAAGGTTTAGGTTTATAGTCTCTATAAAGAAAAGAGAAAACGACATGATAAGAATGAATACTATTCACGTCGTTGCATTTTTGGCGTAAAGAAATACGTACCAAATAAAACACATAATTAAATATGCAAAAGTTATCAAAACTCTCATGATTAATGTAAAGATCAGGGGGAGGTGCAGACATCAAGGGGAGTCTAGCACATATATGTTAATCTTAAAAAGTAATAGGTGCGTTGTGCTCTTTTCTCCTTCGACCAAGGTTTTATTTTCTCCCATTGGGTTTTGTTACTTGGCAAGGTTTTTAATGAGGCAACATCTCATGCACCATTATATCTTTAAACTCGGCACATGGGGGAGTGTTGAAGGAAAAACACTATTAGTGTGCCTTCGTTAAAGCAAATAAAGGAATAAGTTAATGACGTTTATGGTCAACGAATGTAACGGATCAATCACCATTATGTAGCCTTAATTGTCATTGTAATTACCATTTATTTCTATTGTAATCTTGACTCCTATATAAAGGGGATTATCAATGAGATGAGTAGATTCATTCCATGTTCAATATTGTAGCATATTAACAAATAATCTTAAACATGCACATAGTGACCGACATTGATCAATATGCACGGTAAGGAACTATGACAAAATAATAATAATAATAAATACTATTTTTAACTTTGAAGGCTATGAGTTATTATGATTGATACTGGTGAATTTTAATTCATTTCTTCATTTGAATGTTTATGAAAAATTATAATTTTCAGATCCTTGCCAATTAATAGTATGTATGAGAATTATTTCATTTATCAAGAAGATGCCCTATAGTAATTAATATAAATTAAGAAGTTTAATTTTATTTCAATCCAGTAAGAAGGTTCATAGATTAATAGATTAATAAAGACTTGTTTAGAAACAAATTAGATGTTACTTTGATTTAGCATGTGTTAACAAAAAAATTTAAATACGTATGGATCAAATATATAAGGAAAATCTGATTACAATGTTGCCATGTCAATTACCCATCAATTAATACTCTTAGCATATGATAGACCTAGTACTCCTTGCCATATTAGTGATCCGCATGGCCCCTATTAAATGTATTTCCATCATTGATTACACAACCAACTACCATTCATGTCCATCCGATTCTCCAAAGCGGTACCTCTTCCTTTTCTTTCACCAAGATCGTCTAGAAAACCCACCTCTTAATTCTTTCCATTCTCACTTCTTTCTTTCCATCAGATCTGTTCTTTCCTTCACATCTGTCTCCAGATCTACTCCCATGTTTTCATATATATTTTTAAAACCAAGCCAAATCCTTCTTCTTCGATGGATTGGCTTTCAAAGACAGCTTGGTGGAGAAGACGCTCATCAATGTGGATATGATTCTTGTCGGGGCTGTTGAGATCTCCTGGAAATCAAGACCAGCAACTGTAGTGTCATCTTCTCTGGGTTATGGACGGACATGTTGAGATTGAGGTCTTGACGGGGGTAGTAGAGGTGGCATGGTTGGAGGAGTGGGATCGGTGAGGAAAGGGCCGGCGGAGACTTCGAGGACGACGGTGGTGAAGGACCGGAAGGGAGGAGACTCGGGAAAGGTGGAGGCGAGGGTGTAATGGTGGTTTCAGCGTCATCGACTTTAACGTGGTATGCTGCAACATCGTAGGTGGTTGTGGTTGTATTTGAATTTCGAAGAAAAGAGACGATGACATGGTGGTGGTGATTTCAACAGTGTTGAAGCGTGCGTATGTGGTGGTGGTGATTCCTTAGACTAATAAACTTAATTGATGTACTAAAAAATCTAATTACCCATCATATTAAAATTTAATAAATATTAATACAAAATAAAATCTTTCCTTAATAAATTTTAGAAAAATATATAATTAGCTGATAAAAAGTTATATATTAATGAGGTTTGTGACGAATATAATTCCTCGTTTAAGTATTTACATTTGTCACTTTATTTAGGGAGCTTCTATTCATACCTCCTAAAATAGCACTTGGACCTCCATTTTTTTTAGATAGTTTTGACTTAGTCAATACATATGAAATTAGCAAAAAAACATATAATAATAAAAATACAAGAAGGGAAATAATTCATTACTTGACTATTATAAAATATAAATGTAGATAATTATCCTTTATATTTATTGCTAGACAATCCAAAATAGGATATCAAATTGCATTAAATGATTTAATTGATTACCTTTTTTTTATAAACATTATTAGTCAAAAATTTAATATAGTTGATAAATATTAAATTGAATGTGGACGATTTAATGTGAGCCAAAAAAATAAAACTCGTTCATTAGAGGTTAAAATATTTCATATACGTTGATGAACAAAACTCGTTAATTAGAGGTTAAAATATTTCATATACGTTGATGTTACTATCAATGAATTAAAAATATAGTTTACCAATTTATTATGAATTTAGAAAACGAGTGGAAGAGTGATTGAATTAATTCGAGAAAATAATTTGTGTGATTATTATGTATTTTTCGAGTTGTATATAATAAATGAATTTGAAATAGAGTAGGAAATAAATTAATAGATAGTAGTATGATTTGATATATCAAATTAGATAAGGGGCATTTTAGAAAAACTTTGGAGGTCTAAATAGTATTTTAGGTATCTATAAAAGTAAAAATGGAGGTCTACTGAGTAAGGAGGTCTAAATACCGTTTTTGGAGGTATGAATAGAAGCTCCCCTTTATTTATTAGGTGACAAGAGTCATTAGGTGATGAAACACTAAATTTTGTCGTCTACGTACTTGGGTGACAACAGTTAGTTGACGGAACGTAAATGACGAAAATTTCGTCGCCTAATGACTTTAGACGATAAAAATAGGATCTGAGGTGACGAATTGTCGTTGTCATCTAAATAATTAATTCTAGTGCGGCTGCGTGCATACAACAAATCCCTGCAAAACCTCACACACCACCCCATAGTGCATCTCATGATACGCCTCGAATCTTTTACCCTTATGATTTTACTAAGTGTCGGGACCCTAAATATTGACTTTTCGATTCGTAAGTTTTTCGGGAAAATATCTTTCACGAAAGTGGGTAGGCCTCGTAGATACGAATTTGTGGACACGCGGAACGCCAGAACAATTCTGGGGTACTTTTGGAAAATAGTATAAAATAGGGGTGAAAAATCAGAAAAAGGGAGAGAAAATTCTGAAAAATCTCGGGTATGGTATTGTTCACCCGAGAAACCCAGAACAATTCTGATAGGCCAATCTCCGCCGTCGAGCCACCGATCGGCGCGCCACCAGTCTTGTTCGCTTCGTCTCGTTGTTCTCCTTTGATCTACACCGACATTGCACCACGTCAGCCGTCACAGCAAAGGCAGCAAGTTTCAGCAGAAATTGGTGGCGTCGTACCAGCCTTTTCCGGTGACTCCACAGCACAGGGCTGCCTCCAATCGGTAATCCTCCTCCCTCTGTGAGTATTTTGATAGGTTTTGGGTTGAGTTTCGAGTGATGGCACGATTTTGACGGGTACTGTTTCGACTTAGAGTAATGTTTTCTGACCCCTTTCCAGCCGATTTGGAGTTCGCCCCCGTTATGAAAAATGTTGTTTGTCGTGTGATCTATAACTTTCATGTTGGAGTCGAGGAATTGTAGAGAGGTTGTGGAGTGGTGGCGCGTGGGGCCCACGCACAACTGTGGCGGTGTGTGCGGTGGCGCGTGCGGTGGCGCGTGCGGAGGTTTTTGGGGCATTGAGTTGCTCAATCGAATGGTATTCGTTGATATGAATCCACCGACATATTATTTGTAGAATTTGGTTTGAGTATGAGCGTGTGGGGAGTTTTCGAAGTTATAATTCACGAATTTGTGAATGTTTATGAATGTATGCATGTGGCTTTATTTTGCGGAATCGTTGATTGATAGTTATGTGTTAAGAGTGTGATTGTCTTGATTAATCATGGATTTGGTATTGTGTGTCAGATGGATGAATGTTATGACATTGGTTATGTGTGATGGTTGTGATGATGGCTTTGGGATATAAATACCGGGATGACTATGAGGTTTGTGTTATTAAGATGGGTGTTGTAGGTTTATTGTAAATGTGAGGGTTTGTGTTTTTGGCTTGTTGGAAAGTTGAACTATGAATGACTTGATCCCTGGAAAATAGTACGTAGGCAGACCAACTAAGGTTTAGGTGCATCCACAATTATTTTAGATTAGATGTTGTTTTACTTGTTATAATTGGTTTTTAACGCGTAAATATGTTAGTTTTGAGTCGGGTCGTTTCATCTCATGTGCTTCCTTTTTTTTACCTAAACTCTGTTGTATGTCATACAACTATGTACATCAAGATGAACCCCTAGAATTGCAGTATAATTATCCATGCATGTCCAACTTGCAGAATCATAGTCATGAAGCCAGGGCTAGCTAGCACATTGATTCCAAATTGCTTACTACCAAAGACATATGCACTATCTATCTACTTATCCACGTTCAAGAACAATTCTGATGGCTTTGCATAAGTTTCTTCAATTATATATAATTGAATATTGGTCATAATGGTTATACATATTCCAAACGATCGATCATAATGGGAACCTTTGAAAACATGGTAGAAACATTTTGGTAGTAAAAACTATAATCGAATATTGGTCTTTCTGAAATCCCTTCATTATCATATCCTTAATGGTTACCGGACCACTCCACTTCCATCTTTCTTTTCTAATAATTGGTCATTTGGGTCGTCGGATCGGAAGCTGACCCAAAAGTTGTAAGGCCAGTAAATGTCTATATTAGGGTTTGTGATATGTATATCTCAGACCAAAGCGTATTCGTAATGGCTATATGTATTGAATACTTTTTTTTATACATATACTGAATACTTTTATTTTAGGGTTTACGACTTGTGTCCATTTATAGAGGCACTATAATTATGCTCAATTAGTTTCCTGCAACAATGAAGAAACAAGTAAGAACTTGAATATAACGTAGTAACGTACCAATATATGATTCACTGTGCTTAATTAGGCTATCTTCCAAATTAGCGGAATGCGAAATCCATATCGATCCCCAAAATCGTACGAATCCAAATGAACATGCAACGTACATGCACATGTTGACTCGAGTAGTCATACACATACATGCTGAAGCAAACAGTTTATTCCGTAATTTTAAAACAGGGTACGGGTTCAGTTCAGGTGGCCAGCTACCGAGGTTCTTCAGTCCACCCTATGAACCTTCACCATCATGTCTAATAAAGTGGCGCACGCTCTATTACTCTATCTCTAAAGTCCAAACAATGACTGTCAAAACCCGATCAACCACTAACATCACCATGGTCTTTCTCTCTTTCCTATTGGTCCCTCTGATTCCTTTTCTTCCATGGTGACATTGCGCGAAGTTCGCCTGTCGGTTACCATCACCGTGAAATTTTAGCTATCTCGAAATCATTCAGAAGCTCTCCAGGTTCTCACAAAATCAAAGATGCACCCAGGCCGACTGAGCAGTCACCACTCATTCCCGACATCTTCCTCTTCAAAAACCAACCTTTATAAGTTTATGTTGAACATATGATAGTCTAAAAGCCGTCGGTGATTACAAATTGATGCAGGAAACACAAAATAATTTGCAGCAAAGAGAACAAGATGAAAGCCTAGTAAATTAGGATATCAATTCGGGGATTGTTCTTGAGTCTTGACAACTATTATGGTCTAATTGCCAGTAGAGTTCCAATTGAACTGAAAAGGATAGGTATGTGATAACTGAATAGTTGTGTTGTGCTACTGTGATAAGATCTGCAATCAAGAATTTGATTGATGTTACCAATAAAATGAGGTTAAGGTGGCCGAAGCTTCATTTTCAAGTCGGGTTCGATCAAATTTCAAGGTTGCAGCAGTGTCTCGTGGATATTCTGATTTAGGCTGCATGCCTTGGTTTCTGATATGGTTGTGATGAAGAGAAAATGTGAAAGATGATAGTGTGGTCGTGTGGGTGATGACTGCTGAGCCTCACCGATGGTGGCCTAAGATGATGGCAGAGGTGGTATCGGTGTTGAAATGAAGAGACCGAAGAGGAGAAGACAGATCACCTGCGAGCATAAAGGAAGAGAGAGAATGAGGTGGAAGTTGGGCTCGGTGGGTTATAACGAAAGACAATGGGCGGCCCATAGTTGCAAATGGTGGCTTTAAATTACTCTATTGATGGGTATGGTTTTGGCCGAACTGCATTACCTAATATTTAGTTCATTTCAAAAAAAAAAAAGTTGTGACATTACACACCTTAGTGGATAATTTGGTGATCAACAAGCTAGATTCGTGATATTATCAATCGAACCGTTAGATGTGATTAATATATATTTTTATGCACCTTGTAAAAATTTAGTCAAAGTTGTACCCTTTTTGACCATCCGATCTTCTAGTCAACCTAAATAAATGTGTTTATCTATTTATAAACCGCATTAATCGGGTACCTCCTAATTGGGGCTCCGGGTCCGACCACGCAAGGTAATTCTCGATAATTACGTGGTTCGGGAAATGTAAAGAAGATTCGGCATTCGCGTCCCCGGAATGAGTCCACCCATAGGGCGTATTAGTATTATATTTGGTTCTTATAATGTTTAGACCACCAAACGAGGTCTAAATTGAATAAAAAGTTTACATGATGTCTAAATATATGTACTAAACACATCCTACGGTTCAATTGATGTTCAGAAGTTGTCTCCATAGAGTTGGTTCATAATGTGACACCTTTATATATAACCTAAAATAAATGTTATAACACATTAGTGGACAATTCGGTGATCAACAAGCTAAGTTTGTGGTATTATCAATCAAACTGTTAGATGTTATTAATACATATTTTTATATATCTTGTAAAATTTTGGTCAAATTTGGACCTTTTTTGACAATCTGATCTTCTACTAAACCTAAATAAATGTGTTTATCTATTAGAAAATCGCAATGACCGGGTTCCTCCTAATTGGGGCTCTGGGGTCTGACCGCACAAGGTAATTCTCAATAATTACGTGGCTCAAGAGATGTAAAGGAGATTTGGCTTTCGCGTCCCCGAAATGGATCCACCCATAGAGCGTATTAGTGGTATACTTGGTTCTTACAATGTTTAGATGACCAAATGAGGTCCAAACTAAACAAATTTTTTACAGGTTTTCTAAATATGACATGACCCGCCCCAAAATATACTCTAATATTGAGGCAGATTGTGCGGGGACCACTGTCAATGAAGATATACCGAAAATTTCGGCATAGTCTTTCCTGAAAGTAGCCAACCCAACCTGCACAAAAGACACTCCCTATAGCGCAAATTCAACCTCAACACATGGAGCCACCATGCTCTCCAAACTTTCAATTCCACAATCAAAATTTAAAAATATAATTCAAAAAGTATGACAGAGTATGCCATGTTTGTTACCTAATCTCGTTGGACCCCGAAAGCTGGTAGCTCGTTTTATACCGCAAGCGCCCAACCCACTAAGACGACGGGGTTACAACAATCATACAACATTCTATAAACACTCAACTGTGTAAATTTACACTTATAACGACGTTCACTCGGGAAGTAAACACGAGACCATACGACACTCGGCGAGTCACTAGTCCTCTCCTTTCTAAGATCTATCGGAATTTTGCTAGTACATCCCCTCTCTTCTAGCGACTCGGTAATATCAATATCGCTTCCGGTTCATCCTCACTCTTCCGGTTCTACAGGTTCATCCCATCTCTTCCGGTTTTCCCAGTTCATCCCCTCTCTTTCGGTACCCCCGGTTCATCACCTCTCTTCCGGTTCTCCCGGTTCATCCCCTATCTTCCGGTTTCTCCGGTTCATCCCTCTCTTCCGGTACACTCGGTTCATCCCCTCTCTTCCGGTACCCCCGATTGATCATCTCTTTCCCGGTACCCTCGGTTCATGCCCTCTCTTCTGGTACCCTCGGTTCATCCTCTCTATCCGGTACTCTCGGTTCATCCCCTCTCTTTCGGTACCCTCGGTTCATCCCTTCTCTTCCGGTACTCCCGGAGTTTCACTCACGCACGTATAACGATACCGTCGTACCTTGAGTCTCACTCATAAATGCCAAAGCTAATTAATCTGACTAGTTGAGATAACCGAAACCATAACTCGAACGCATACTTAACACTCGGTGTTTATCCGCATACCTTTACCTGACAATAAATCCCACGATTCTAACACTAATTCCGATGGAAGTAATTAACGTCATACAATCATCTAACAATATGATCATATAAAAACCATACAATAACCACAATTCTTAAAGCATCAACACATCTAATAATGAGAATCTAACATAGAATATTTGTGGCTGCACCCAAACCATGTTCGGCTGCCTATGTACCCTTTATAAGGGATTAAGTCACTTGCAGTTCAACCATCCACCAAGCCAAAAACACAAACGCCTCATCACAACCAACACACATAATCAATAACATAATATTCATCCATCTAACCATGAATTTCCTATATCGAGAGGTTTATTTTGAACCTTAAAACTCGGCCGGATTCCGGCACCACGCGCCACTATTCCAGAGAGCTCCGATCGTCACCAAATTTTGTCAACACAATCTACTCGACATTTCTAACAACTTTCTAGTTCACCACAAAGTCCAAATCCAAGCCTAAACAGTCCGATTAATGAAGAACATAAAATCAGCCATATTCACAAACCCTAGAATTAGAAATTCTTGATTCGAGTACTTACACTTCGATTTGGCTCAATTCCTTTGGAGAGATTGTCGACGATGTTGAGACAAGCAAAACCCCTCAAGAAATTCAAGCAATGGCCGACGAAGGAGGGTGTTCTGACGAAAAAGAGGTTCGGCGGTGGCAGAACTTTCGGGCGGCACCGCTCCTTCACAACGCCAAGACAAGTGCTGCCTTCAACCCAGAAATGTAGGGCATTGAGTCACCTTTCTTTTGAGACCAGTGCGGTACCCTAACTTAGCCGGACGACGGCATAATTGACTGAGGAAGGCGACGGGGTCGGGGAGCTCGGGATGAACAATACCCGCCTGATTTCAAATTTTCCAACTTGTTTCTCATTTTCTTCAATAAAACCCCATATTTATACTAAATTCCAAAAATGCCCAAATGCTTTTATGATTCATAACTTTTCCATACGAACTTCGATTTAGGCGTGCCACGTATCCACAAATTCGTATCGATGATCTCTACATCTTTCGTGAACGAAGTTTTCCCGAAAATATTACGCATCAAAAAGTCAACTTTTAAAGTCGTCACACTTAGTACGACTCTCGTTTCGAGAAAAAGATAAAAATAAAATCGCGACGAAGTATAAAAGATTCGGGTCGTATCAAAATATATGTACTGAATACATCCTACGGTTTGATCAATGTTCAGAAGTTTTCTCCATATAGTCGGTTTATAATGTGACACCTTGTATATATAACGTAATATAAATGTTATGACACATTAGTGAACATTCTAGTGATTAACAACCTAAGTTCATGGTATTACCAATCCAACCATTAGATGTGATTAGTCATATTTTTCAGCTCCCTGTAAATATAGTCAAATTTGGACCATTTTTAACCATCTGATCTTCTTGTCAACCTAAATAAATGTGTTATTTATTAGAAAACCGCATTGATTGGGGGCCCTCCTAAATAGGGTTCTGGGATCCTACCGCATAAGGTATTTTTTAATAATTACGTGGTTTCAAAGATGTAAAGGAGTTTCACCATTTGCATCTCGGAGATTAGTTCACTCATAGGGCATATTAGTGGTGTTTTCGTCCACTTAGGATATGATCAACATGGAAATGAGTGTTTATCCATCACAAAATTGCATCGATCGGGCTCGCATAAATATTACTCCGAGTTCCAACCGTACAAGTTAGCACCCTTCAATTTATTTAATTCTTTAATTTTTTGTTAAGTTGTGTCATTGACATTAACTTAATATAAACCAAAGGAAAAAGTACTTCACTGAAAACATATTGCCATTAAATTTGTTATTTAAGATTATACGAACACAAAAAATATGTGTTACATTTGTCATCTGATCTATAATCATATGAGTCATATCAATCTGTTGTCTAAATTACAACTGTATAATTATCTTAATTAAGGCGAGAGCATTCCCGCTCACTAAGGCGAAAGCTTTTCTAACAAATCACGCACCGGCGATGCCTCGCCTTTGAAAACATTGGAGAATATTACCTTTTGTTTGTGATTCCCAATCTACAGCGAAATTAATGGATTTTGTTATTTGCAGATAGGATCATAGGACCCTTTGCCTCTCGCTGTTAGATCGAAGTCGTCCCTAAACTCCAATTTTGGAACCATGGCGTCAAATCGCCTGTTGGAAACAACAACAATTCCACCAAAAGCGCGTGGTGTTCACTTAGGCTTGACAACACACTCCGTTAGTCAATAAAAGAATTAACCCAATTTTGTGGCTGTTGTGCTGCCACGTTAGTGAGATTTGCTGGATGTGAATCTTCACCCAGTAAAGGGAAGAATTTTTGGGCCAGCTATGGATTATTTGGATTCTTATTCAGAAGAATAAAAAGATCCCAAAACACATGCATTTTCGAAGATTGAACTCAATTACCCAAGTACAATGATCTCCTTGGTAGGGGTGGCACTTTTGAACCGAAAAACCGAAAAACCGAAAAAACCGAAATGAAGCTGAAAAAAATGAACTGAGCACAAACCGAAATTTAGAAAACTGAACCGAACCGAATCAATTGGTTTGGTTTCCGGTTTAGGCACATAAGAAACCGAACCGAACCGAAAAACCAAACTATTCATAAAACAATGTCATTTTACGTTTATCTTACCACATATTTGATTTGATTAATGTGATTTTAGGTTTTATATCATATATAATTATATGTTTCTCTTTTGTAGTGTAATATATGTATATATAATCATCTATGTATATATATGTAGGCCCATATATGTATGTTTCAAATAAGTTTGCTAAAACAAACACACAAACACACACACACACACACACACACATATATAAGCAGATGTGTAATTACTAAATTCGTCTCAATATAATATAAGGATAAATATTTTTAAATATATATATATACATATGTGTATATATATACACATAAATATATTGATATACATAGTTATATACATATATGCGTCTATAAAATTTGAAGATGTGTAAATAAAGGATTGAAAGTGGTATGCTGCCTACAATATTAAATTTAAGCACTTATTTTTTCGGTTGTATTATAGTTATATATATTCATATTTATAATTTTTTCAAATAAGTAAAAAAAAGGAGGGAAAACCCCAAAACATTCAATATGTCAATTTTAATTGAATTCAGTTTTTTTTTTTCAGAAATAAAAAAAAACCGAAAAAACCGAACCGAATCGATTGGTTCAGTTTTCAGTTTTACATGTTTAAAAACCATGAACCGAATCGAATCGAATCAAACCAAAATTCAATTCAATTTTCGGTTCATGTCCAAAACACACTTTACAGTACTTTCCAGGTCATGTATGAACCCCATAACTCGATCATCGCCTTCTCAGACTTGTGTAGCAGTAGTACAGCCCTCCACTGACCATACACTCAAAGCTTTAATGGGTTTGATGAACTGATCGATCACGTCAATTAACTCAATTTTCTGATGATGAGCTATTCATTAAGGAATTATTGGTGTTTCCTTTTTTGTTATCCTCGATCATGCAGATCGATCATGATCCTTACTTTGTAACATAATATCACAAACACATTGGTATCAGATTGATAAGTATTAATTAATATATTTTGATAAAACTCGATATACATTTCAAGGAAAAAATTGGAATACAAATGGTGGGAAGCTATTCGATATGATGTGTATTGACAAGTTTTAGTCTGATAAATGCAGAAAGTCGAAAAATATTAAAGTACTCTCTCATCATTAGTTTCATTTTCCTTTCTTTGAATCTATTTGATTCTTCATTTGTGGTTTCCAGGGCCGGCCCTGAGATTTCCGGGGCTCCAAGCGACGAGAAAAATTGAGACCCCTTGTCAAAAAAATAATTTTGAAACAATAAATTTTTTGAAACAATAAAATATAGCAATAAAACTTTCAATAATAATAAAATACTATAACTTGCTTCGACATTCTCATTCTCATCTGTAGAAGCTTGTGCTTGTTCCTTAATTGACTGAAAAAATTACTTATAGGTCGAATAGTTCTTGCTTGAACCTTCTTTAGCGCCTCCCTCATCTGAATCTCTTTTTTTTTTTTTAGCCCCAGAAGGATACTTCCTGATTAGAGCCATATAGCACCCTGCAAAATATAACAAAATTGTTATTATAATGTAATAAAATTATAGAAAACAGATAATAATGTTCAATTTGTATCATGAGCATTAACTTGGACATACACAAACACTATAAGCGTCAATAATGCAGCTTACTGAACTACAATATTGGATCTAAAACTACCCGAAGTTATGATGTTTTCAAAGTAGAAATTGTAGGCGTCGATTGAATTATTCTATCATAGCCAACTCATGAGTGCTACAATGCTCTATTTGTTGTTACATGTACTGATCTACCTAGAAACTTCAGCTGATTCAGTACTCTTACACATAAGATAGCTAGTTGGTTAAGTATTCATAAAGTATAAATACAATCATATTCAAAAGACTCAAAACGTTCACTGCCTCCTACTTCAACTTCAGTAGCTTGTACTGTACTTTTCAACTTTTTTATCTTCAGAAATCAATTCAGTTCTAATTGATGTCTAACTCCGACTACTGTATTGTTATATATAATCAGTTCTCTAATAGTAGAACTAAAGCAATTCATATGTACCTCTGGTTTATCATGGTTAACATGTTCCAAAATAAAGAATACAACCACACACTCCACTTTAATACATCTTTGCATTTCTAATTAAAATATATTAAGACAAATATAATAGATATTTTCACACTATCAAACAATATAAGAGATCCAAAATTGTTTACCAACTTAATTAACTCATCATCTTCTATGCATTTATCAGAAAAACAGATAGGGGTACTGAAAACAATACCTAATACATTCACCACTCATCCGAAAAACTTCCAAAAACTGGTGTATCTTCAGTTGGTACTGCTTGAGGAATATAGCTGAACTAAATCCTTTTAAAAGAAATTTTTCTTGACGACGCACATATCTAAAACACATATAACAAACACACTCATTAAAATATAAGCAATATCAATTGGACATGTGATCTGAAAGAAGTAACTACCTTTACAGAGTACTCCTCTGAACAACATTGACTGCTCTTCAAATTAGCAAAGCTTAGAACTGTTACAAAATGCAATAGTTCACCCTGCAAGAAAAATAAAAAAAATAAAAACAACATTAATAAAATCAATTGATTATTATCAAATGTTCATATAATGAACTGATTTAAACAATAAACATGTATGAAAGGAGAACATAAATGCCGAAATGAAGAACAACAAAAATTTCATGGAAAACATTTCAGCAAAAATATCATAAGTTATGATTTGCATCATCCTTTCATATCCTAATCAGAATACGAAAAAAGCCAAACCCATAATCAAACAACTCAGGCTGATCAGCCGCCAAGTCATCAAGGCTAATCTCTGGGAAGCTGGAGCCTCTAACTGTGTTCACAAACTTCCTCCAGGGAGTCGGATTGATTCCAAACCACTTCTTAACCGGTGGCTCTCGATGGGCGTCAGCTTGGTTGTTGATTTGAAAGCCGAGGTCACCATTTGAAGTTGAAACGAACAAATCAAATCTAACAGATATAAAATAATCAGAGAAATGAAAAGTAAGTATGAGACGGAAGGTGAAAGCTAGGGTTTGAGTGGCCAGAGATTAGAGGAATCTAATTGGCTGAACTGCTGGAGGAATCTGTGTAGAAACATTTCTATAAAAACCGAGAACGCTAGAAGTTTCAGGATGACCATTGAGGTTTATGCAAAGGCAAATGGCAATTTGGGGCCCTTAAAATTAGGGGCCAAAAGCTGGTGCTTGAATGGTTTTAGCCCAATACCGGCCCTGGTGGTTTCTCCTACAAAAGAAGACAACGACTAGTTTGCCTCACTCCTCCTTTTCATAGATTCGCCAACTGGCTCTAGCTAGCTAGCTCACCAGGTTCTCTGTCCTCGTCCCTATTTATAGCTCATATACATCATTCCTACTCATTTCTTTCGTCACAAACAAAACACCCCTTGTACGCATACTCTCTCGTAATCTAACAACCCACTCCTTTCTCTTCTATTCGATATCTCATAGCTAGCTACTTGAAAGCTCGTCAGTGTATTAGTATTCAGAATTTGATCGATCATTTCATGGCTTCAAGTTCTATCAAAAAACATAATTCAAACAGCTGCTGGACACCAAAGCAGAACAAGTTGTTTAAGAGGGCTCTAGCTATCAACGACAAGGATACGCCGGACCGGTGGCAGAATGTGGCCAAGGCTGTTGGCGGGAATAAAACAGCGGAGGAAGTGAAGATACACTATCATTCTACTTGAGGATCTCCGGCAGATTGAGTCCGGCCAGTTTCCTATTCCTAACTACAAGTCTCTCGGAACCACCACCAAAAATGTTGATGAGGAAGAACGGTAACTTTTACGACTCTTATTATGATCGAGTCATCATTATTATTATGCATGCATGGATTTATTACGTCTTCTCTATACGATATTTAGGGAACTGATCCTAATCCTCGTACTAGCCCCTTACGTCTCCTGTATCAAAGTTGTTAATTGCTACTCTATATATGCAGCAAGGGTTTAATTTAAAACCGTCAGTTGCTATATATCGTTTTGGTGCATTGCATTTTAGTACAATTTTTCCTTAATGGCAACGAGCTTACAAGTAATTACATTGCAGGCTATTGAAGTATCTTAAGCTACAGTAGTAAACTTCAAGTCATTGCAACTTATTCTGATGGAAAATTCGGTGGATTATCACATATCGATCAGCAGAGAAAACAAGATGTGCTATATATGTGCGTCTTCCTAGCAGAAAAGAGAAGAAAACTGCTACGTTATTTTACCTATAGACTGTAATAGTTTTTTTTTTGCACGAACCACTATTTTTTTAATATTTATTTAATAAAGTACAAAGTAAAGGGGGTAAGACTAAAACTTTGCCGAGAAAACCCAAAGGAAAAAGAAAAAGAAAGTAGAATCCTATTACGAAAACCGATAATTTGGAAATCCCAAGTAATCAGCTTGTAAGAACTTAACGAGCATACTAGGGAGCTATCATACCAAGCAAAAGAGTCATTGGTGAGGCATTAATTGGCCATTCTGTCATATATGACTGCATCGAAAAGACATATGGCGGATTTTAGATAGACAGTTGTGCCAACAGACTCTTAAGTTCCACGGGGAGAGAAAGATTTGAAAGAAAAACATGCCACCACACTTACAGAGTCACTTTTCAACCATAAATAGAACTAACCTCTAGCAATAACAATTTCAATTGCCAAAATCACAGCATAAAGCTCATAATAAAAAGAAGAATTCCAACCAAGCGATTGACAAAAACCCCTTAAAAAACCACCTGAAGAATCCCGAAAAACACCCAGAGAGGCCAATAAACAGGCATCAAGAACATCTTTATTGTGACCAGGAGCAAAATGGCTAATTTGATGAATCCAAGCCAAAATTGAGCAACACAACTTAGAGAAAAAAGGGGGATGATTGTCAAACTTTAGCCTATTCCGAACCTTCCATAAAGCCATAAAGTAAACATGCCTGCTGCAAGCCACAGATTATAAAGTTGAGAGGAGAAAGGTTTTCGACAATAGCTTACCCAAAAATCTATCAAAGAGGCAGAAGTAGAAAAAGAAGTGCCAAACTGAACTGCCAGCCACCTCTAGACACGTTAAGAAAAATGGCAATGTAAAAATAAGTGCAAAGAAGTCTCAACAGAGTAATAACAAAGCTGATAGATGAACACCACTGTAGACACATGAAATTTAATGAAGTAAATCATCTTCATTTAATGATTAAATCAACCAAGAACCCGACAAAATTACACACGTGGCCTAAAAGTCAACAAAGTTAATAAAACTCGCGTCAGCACATAAACAGATGATCGTAATCGAAGCTACGTAATTGCGGCTTAAATCAGAAATTAAATGTCATTGACGATTCGAAATGGTAATCAGACATTTGATTAAATTAATAAATTTCTTAACAGTTGTAGTTAAATCAATTATTTTCTGCTTAATTTAGTAATGAAAATAACTAATTTTAAATTAATTAGAAAGTACATAATGTTTTAATTATACAATAAAAAAATTTATTATTTTAGTGTCATTAAAATATTCTACAAAATAGAAGCTTTGACACTATAAATACACCCTTTAACATGAAGAGAAGGGGACTTGAAAAGAAGAAAGAAAATTATTTAAGCAAAATCACTCTCGAGAAATCCCGAAGAATCATCAAGCTACCAAATCGCTCATTCTTCATCAAATTCAAATCCAAACTAAAGTCAACAAAGAATCATCAAGCTACCAAATCGCTCGTTCTTCATTAAGTCCAAATCTAAACTCAAATTCTCAAGATCAAGTGCATGTCACCCATCAGGCAAGTTACATACGGATATAGAATCAGAGGAGTTCACAAAGATTGTAACCCCGCGCTTGATTATCAATAAATCACATTTTATTTGTACACGTGTCTGCATTCTCAATTGTTTTCAGATTCTCGTTCAAAAAATTGGCACGCCCAGTGGGACATTTTTGGCCTCTCATCTCCTTCTCCGAAGAAATCTTCAAATTCGTTTGTGCGATGTATCTAAGAACAACCAAGCCATTCCATCGACGAAATCCAAGTCCACAACCGCAAGGTTAAGCGGAGAGGCCGAGCCGGTCAAGAAATCCAAACAAACATTCTCCAAATCAAAGAGTGAACGGATTGCCCTTGTCACCCGGAGCGTGGCTAGAGCTCAACCCACAACATTTATGGTACTTGCTAGTAAGCCTCGTCAACCAGTCATTACCTTGGAGAGCTTGGGAGAAATAGAACATGCCTCTCAAAGTGGGAAGAAGCAAGTGTCAAAAGAGAAGGACCCAAATGGGCAATCTCCTCTATCCGTTCATGGTGATGGCCCTATCTTGGAAGACGTTTTCTCTGATGACGAATTAAGCACAACATCATACCATGGAAGTCCCAAAGAAGATGGTGATAACTTGCATTCTATGGCGCATGAATCCTCTTTGACAATGCGCAGGTCTTGGTGACAGGGGCATCTAAAATCGAAGAGCAACTCTCCAATCTGTTGGAGAAGGTTGAAAACCTCACCCGAACGGTTGAAGAAAAGAACGTGCAAATCGCTGAACTTTATAGCAAGTTGGAAGATCACGATGATGAGAACTCCACCAAAAGGTCGCCTGGCAGGTGCAAAGTAAATGAAAAGAGAGAAACGTCCAAGAACGATGGCGACTCGCTTGGTTCCTTATCACTCCAGGAATTACAGGACATGACACGACCCACCCAAAATATTAACCTAATACCCAGGATAAGTCATGCGGGGACTACTGACAAAGGGGTCTATCCAGAAAAATTTCGACATAGCCTCCCTTGAAAGTAGCCAACCCAACCTGCAAGAAAACTGTACTTCTACCAATAACCAACCATGTTCAACTTCCACAACAAATAATTCAACTTAGTTATTTAACTTAAATCCAACCTCTTAAACATCAGAAAATCATCCAAATAAATTCAGAGTATCAGAGCAACTAAACGGCATAAAAGAAAATCAGATGACTTGTAGGCTAAACAGGTAACCTACAGTCTGGCATTCGGCGGAAAGGAACGCTGCCTCACGGTAGCTATAGAACGTCTCTAAGCCTGCGAACTGGGCATTTAAAATGAAGGGCCCAGGGGAAAGCATTTAAAATGTTAGAGTGAG
The DNA here is from genome assembly GCF_933775445.1 of Argentina anserina. Taxonomy (NCBI): domain Eukaryota; kingdom Viridiplantae; phylum Streptophyta; class Magnoliopsida; order Rosales; family Rosaceae; genus Argentina; species Argentina anserina. The sequence goes on along the minus strand of NC_065873.1, from coordinate 6,379,958 downwards.
TGGACAAAATGAAATATCAATAAATAAAGACGATATATATATATATATATATATATATATACTTCCCCATTTTTCTTTTTATAACCCGAACTCGATGCATGCACGTTATTTTAAAAGGCTTTCATAAATAAAAGTATAATTATTCTCATAAAATCGGACTAGACCCCGCTAGTTAATTATTCTCCTTGAGAATACTGCTAGAAAACCGACTAGTCCCGCTAGTCAAATAATATCAGTGAGAATTAAATCGGAAAAATGGACTAGCCCCGCTAGTCAAACAAGATCATAAATACCAAACAAATGGACTAGCCTCGCTAGTCAGAAAAACCATAAATATCAATAAAGGGATAGACTAGCCCCGCTAGTCAATAGGAAATCAGGAATGCCATACCATATGCCCCTCATGCCAGAATATATACATATGTATCAAATCTCAAATGCTCAATCTCGTCACGTCACGTTCACGGAGAGGGTATTGAGTTGTCATGTCAGTGCCGGCTAAATAACCTCGCCTCCTCGGGCGGTATCGCCTCTTAGGCGGAATAGTCAACTCGTATGCTAGCATAATCATCTCAAGGTATGGCCTCAGAAAAATAAATAAGTGCACTAGCCCCGCTAGTCACAAGATAATAAATGAGTGAAATCATCGAAAATGGACAACATTCTTATCCGTTGATCATACCTCATTTATAATCCTAAAGGAAAGGATACCGGAAAGAATGGATACGATTCCGTTGATCGTGCCCCCTTTATATAATTAAAGGAGAGGATACCAGAATAAAATAGAAAATCATTCTTATCCGTTGATCGTGCCCCCTGTAAATAATTAAAGGAGAGGATACCAGATTAAGAATAGATAGAACGAGTACGGTTCCCCACTAACAAATTCTCTTTCTCCAACTTCATTCCAACATAAAGGCATGCGACACTGTCTCCCATATAAGGCTTCATAAGGGGCCATGCCAATACTCGAATGATAACTATTGTTATAAGTAAATTCCATCAATGATAGCTTCTCATCCCAACTCCCCCTGAATTGCATTGCACAAGATCTCATCTCAACATATCTTCTAGGGTCTGAATGGTCCTTTCAGACTGTCCATGAGTTTGAGGATGAAAAGCTGTGCTGAATTTCAGTTGAGTTCCCAATGCTGTTTGTAATTCCCTCCAAAATCTGGATACAAAACGTGGGTCTCAATCAGACACAATGGATTCAGGCACACCATGGAGCCTTACAATCTCACCCACATATAACTCCGCCAATTTCTCTAAGTTGCACTTTTTATTAACTGGCAAAAAGTGTGCGGACTTAGTGAGCCTATCAACAATCACCCAAATGCCATCATTTCCACTTCGCGTATGGGGTAGTCCAAAGACAAAGTCCATGGTGATGTGATCCCACTTCCACACCGGAATTTCCAAAGGCTGCAGCAACCCTACTGGTTTCTGTGTCTCAGCCTTCACTTGTTGACAAATCAGGCACCTACTCACATAAGCTGCGATCTCTCTCTTCATATTAGGTCACCAGTAATGCTCCTTAAGGGTTCGGTACATCTTCGTATTTCCTGGATGCATAGCATAAGCAGAACTGTGACCTTCCTCTAAAATCTCCTGCTTAAGTCCTTCATTTCTTTTAGGTACACACAACCTATTTTGAAACATTAATGTCCCACCCTTCCCACCGAGAAATTTCCTTGCAAACCACCCAAAACTCGCTCTCTGAACCGGCAAATAGAGGGATCCTGGAGTTGTGCTTGCCGTACCTTGTCAATCAACACTGACCTTACGTGGAAATTGGCTATCAAAGCTCCTACGTCGTCGAAAGACAAATCAACACTAGTCGCCCGTAACTCAAAGAGAAGAGGAACCCAAACCATCCTCAAATGTGACAAGTTAGCTGATGGCTTGCGGCTAAGAGCATCCGCCACAACATTAGCCTTCCCTGAATGGTACTCAATAGTACAATCATAATCTTTAATCAGCTCCATCCACCTCCTTTGCCTCAAATTTAATTCTTTTTGAGTGAAGACATACCGGAGACTCTTGTGATCAGTGAATATTTGACACTCTGCCCCATAAAGATAGTGTTTCCACAACTTGAGTGATAACACCACTGCAGCAAGTGCCAAATCATGAGTGGGATAATTCAATTCATGTGGTTTCAACTGTCTGGAAGCGTAAGCAATTACGTTACCATGTTGCATCAGCACACATCCCAATCCTTGTCTAGAAGCATCACTGAAGATCACATACTTGCCACTATCATCAGGTAATGCTAAGGCAGGAGCACAAGTTAAACGATTTTTCAGTTCCTGGAAACTTTGCTCACATTCGTCAGACCAAACAAACTTCACCCCTTTTAGGGTTAATTTGGTGAGAGGAGCTGCTATCTTGGAAAAATCTTGAACAAAACGCCGATAATAGCCTGCTAAACCCAAGAAACTCCGGATCTCAGTCACACTAGTAGGTCTTTCCCAATTGGAAACTGCTTCCACCTTTTGGGGGTCCACACTAATCACGCTAGCTGACACAATATGACTGAAAAACCCCACACTCTCAAGCCAAAATCACACTTACTGAATTTGGCATAGAGTTGCGCCTCCCGCAAGGTTTGAAGGACTTGCCTTAAGTGTTTGGCATGCAATTTTAAGCTCTTCGAATAGACCAAAATATCATCGATGAACACGATCACAAAACGGTCAAGATAGGACCGAAACACCCGATTCATAAGGTCCATAAAAGCAGCAGGTGCATTGGTCAAACCAAGCAGCATCACGACAAACTCATAATGTCCGTAACGGGACCGAAAAGCAGTTTTGGCTATGTCTAGATCCCTAATGCGCAACTGATGGTACCCCGACCTCAAGTCAATCTTAGAGAAAACTGTAGCTCCCCTCAACTGTTTAAACAAATCATCAATACGTGGCAAAGGATACCTATTTTTCACCGTCACCTGATTCAACTTCCGATAATCAATACATAGTCTCAAGGTGCCATCCTTCTTCTTAACAAACAACACCGGGGCACCCCATGGCGACGAACTAGGTTGGATGAATCCCTAATCTACTAATCCTGTAGTTGAGTCTTTAACTCCCTTAATTCTGCAGGAGCCATCCTGTAAGGTGCTTGGGAAATAGGAGCCGTTCCTGGAAGTAGCTCAATTGTGAAGTCTATATCTCTTACAGGAGGCAAACTAAGTAACTCATCGGGGAAAATATCAACAAATTCGTTCACTACGGGAATATCCCCTATCCCCAGGGTTTGTACCTCAGTATTCACAACATCTGCTAAAACTGCCTGACATCCCTTGTCCAATAGTTTTCTGGCAGCAACCGCCGAGATTATACAATGTGGCATAGCACTCATTTCCCCATGAAAAGAGATTTCAGACAATCTAGGGCTATTGAACACCACCAACTTACGAAAGCAATATACCACCGCTCTATGGGCTTCCAAGAAATCCATCATCAAAGATTACATCAAACTCCACAATTTCTAATGGAATAAGGTCCGCTAGTAAACACTGTTCACTTATGCACACCCCACAACCCGTAAACACCCACTGAATCTTCATCATCTCGCCAGAGTTTAAAGCCACATACCACTCACCAAGAAGTGGTGAGGACGACACATTAGCGTGGAATGCAAATCTACTAGACATAAATGAATGTGTAGCACCAGGATCAATTAAAGCAAAAGCAGGCTGACCAAAAATAAATAACGTACCAAGGATGACATCTGGTGAAGTGTGACCGTCACGCCGAGTCATAGCGTGCAGTCTAGCATGAGTCATAGAGCGCCCTCTCTGGCCCCGACCCTGCTGTACACCACCTCTGGTAGCGGAATTGGCTCGAGCACCACTGCTAGATACACCACCTGACATCTGACCAGAAGACTGTTGGGAAGGAGGTGCCATCCCTCGAGCCAATTGCGGGAAATCCCTTTTGAAATGGTCATGCTGCCCACACTGATAGCAACCTGTGGAATGAAACTGTCCTGACTGGAAGGATTGACTCCCACTATTACCAACAAAACCTCCCCTACTAGTCTGAGAGTGGCTGAAAGATCGCCTGGCTGACAGTCCACTATTCCCACCATATCCTCCCGCACTGTTCCGGAATGACTGAAAGAACGTCTACTCGATAGCCCAGTAACCAACCTCCTCTGACCTCTTCCCCGGGGACGGGCTGTGGAACCAGAACTACCACCACTCCCCGCTGAGGACCCTGAACCTGATGAGGATGTAGCCCTCTTAGAAGGACCCTGGCTAGGACCGCTGTACTCACGAGGTCTACCACCTGAAGCCAACCTAGTCTCAATATTCATAGCTGCAGTCACAGCCTGAAGAAAAGTAGGATACACATTACCGGTCATCCTATCAGCATAAACTTCCCCCAGTCCCTCAATGAACATCGCAATCTTGCTTGCCTCGTCTTGAAACAGGTGGGGAAGATGATACGCCATAGTAGTAAACCTCAGTTCAAACTCTATCACACTCTCTCTGTCACCCTTACTCAAGCTCAGAAATTCTTGTTGCAACCGATGACGATGTGCCTGGCCAAAGAACCGAGCAAAGAAATAGGTCTTAAACTGCTCCCAGGCCATTACACCATCATTCCCGTGCTCAACCCTAACACCACTCCACCAATGGTAGGCAGTACTGTCCAGAAAAGTCACTGCCATGCTCACCCTTTGGTTCTCAAGAACCCCGGCATCAACAAATGCCCTCTCCATGCAAGATATCCACTCATGAGTGTCCATAGCACCCTGAGCTCCCTGAAAGTCATAAGCTCCTGCTTCCACAACATCTTTCCTTCTAACCCCCATGCGGTGGCCAGACATCCGGTCCGAGACTCGCCTAAGAAGGCGCTCAAAAGTGCCAAGCAATCTGCCTACATTACTGCCTTCCCCCTCCTAGGGACGGTTCATAGGTCGCCTACGCGGAGGCATACTAGTACCTGTGGATCAAACAAGAGTTAGTAAATACTAAAAATGACGGATCGCCACACGGTCATCCATGTGGGTCCCTAAGTTTCACTAACAAAAGAGTAACACAACGGAAACGTAAGAAGGAACCCTAAGCTCTGATACCAACTGACACGACCCACCCCAAATATTAACCTAATACCCAGGATAAGTCGTGCGGGGACTACTGACAAAGGGGTCTATCCAGAAAAATTTCGGCATGGCCTCCCTTGAAAGTAGCCATCCCAACTTGCAAGAAAACTGTACTTCTAACAATAACCAACCATGTTCAACTTCCACAACAAATAATTCAACTTAGTTATACAACTTAAATCCAACCTCTTAGACATCAGAAAATCATCCAAATAAATTCAAAGTATCAGAGCAACTAAACGGCATAAAAGAAAATCAGATGACTTGTAGGCTAAACAGGTAACCTACAGTCTGGAAGTCGGCGGAAGGAAACGCTGCCTCACGGTAGCTATAGAACGACTGTAAGCCTGCGAACTGGGCATTTAAAACGAAGGGCCCAGGGGAAAGAATTTAAACTGTTAGAGTGAGTGGACAGAATCAACTATCAATAAATAAAGACGCTATATATATATATATATATACTTGCCCAATTTTCTTTTTATAACCCAAACTCGATGCATGCACGTTATTTTAAAAGGCTTTCATAAATAAAAGTATAATTATTCTCATAAAATCGGACTAGACCCCGCTAGTCAACTATTCTTCTTGAGAATACTGTTAGAAAACCGACTAGTTCCGCTAGTCAAATAATATCAGTGAGAATTAAATCGGAAAAATAGACTAGCCCCGCTAGTCAAACAGGATCAAAAATACCAAACAAATGGACTAGCCTCGCTAGTCAGAAAAACCATAAATATCAATAAAGGGATAGACTAGCCCCGCTAGTCGATAGGAAATCAGGAATGCCATACCATATGCTCCTTGGGCCAGAATATATACATATGTATCAAATCTCAAATGCTCAATCTCGTCACGTCACGTTCACGGAGAGGGTATTGAGTTGTCATGTCAGTGCCGGCTAAATAACCTCGCCTCCCCGGGCGGCATCGCCTCTTAGGCGGAATATTCAACTCGTATGCTAGCATAATCATCTCAAGGTATGGCCTCAGAAAAATAAATAAGTTCACTAGCCCCGCTAGTCACAAGATAATAAATGAGTGAAATCACCGAAAATGGACAACATTCTTATCCGTTGATCATACCTCCTTTATAAGCCTAAAGGAGAGGATACTGGAAAGAATGGATACGATTCCGTTGATCGTGCCCCCTTTATATAATTAAAGGAGAGGATACCGGAATAAAATAGAAAATCATTCTTATCCGTTGATCGAGCCCCATATAAATAATTAAAGGAGAGGATACCGGATTAAGAATAGATAGAACGAGTACGGTTCCCCACCGTACGTACAAATCTCAAATTATAAACAACAATTTCCGAGAATCCTGTTCCCGGATAAAAATCTACAATTTCTGATTTTATCAAATAAGGCGTTATAAATATATATAACTCATATATATTTCCAAGACAAATAAATGGAAATATCATTTCAAATAATCCAAGAAAGCAATTAAATTCATATAACGCCAAAATCTCTTAAATAAATATTCATGCATGCATTTAATTCAAAATAAAAGTCCACTCACAGTAACCGAGCTACGCCGAGGGTCGGTCTGAAGTTTCCTTAACTCGAGTCTCTCTACCTCCTATGGTGGTCAGACGTGCGAGTTCCGGCGAAAGAGAAAAAAAGGCAGCCGTATCTTCTCAGCGTCGTACCTCCCGAACGTCGGAGCTAGGGGCTGTGCTACCCACCCAGATCGATTGGCGACCCTCCAAGCTTCAAGATGAGACCCGTGCGGCGGCCTGGAGTAGTCGGACGGCGAAGAACCGTCGCTGCTACAGTGACGAGGTCGGGGGGTCGGCTCGGGGAAAAATTGCTGCACTCCCCCTTTTTTTTTCTCCTTGCAAAAATGGAAACTTATCCTACCCTATATACAAAAACTCCACCGTGAATAGTAAATTTCTAAAAGGGGCGTTTCTCCGACGAAACACTTTTATGAGGATATCCGAACTCCAAAATATTAAAATCGGATTTCGGTTCCGAACGTGTCAAAAATCAGGACGATAATACTATTTTACGAAACTAAAAGATTGCGGTCGTAACAGGACATCATCACCAACACAATTCGTGCTCAATATGGGGGTCCTTCTTGTGACTCCCTCACTTACTTCAAACCTTACACTAAGAGGATTGGCATCTTAAGGCCGGGACAGAAGGCGATCACCCAACTTGACAAGTAACGCCGGGACAGAAGGCGATCACCTTATCAAGCAGTTTGTTCGCTCGTTGAAGGAAAATGCCATTGAGTTGCAACGAGCTTGCAAGTAATTACAGTGAGAAGCAATTTACCGAAAACCTGGCCAAATTGACAATTTACGATAACCCAGCTTGCAATTAGACATAATAGGATACCTTACGCGCACATAAACACCCCATTGAGAATGAGAATAAGAAGAATCCCATGCAAATTTAAGAACAACAGCTGAATTCAGAGATGATAAATTACGGATACCAAGTCCCCCTTCTTGCTGCGATACACACACCTGAGTCCAAGGAACAGTGATGATCTTCCGGGTCTCAATGTTACCAGACCAAATAAAATTATGAGCCCTTAATGCTAATTTCTTGACAAGATATACCGGCCATTGATACACAGTAAAACTATGAAGCAACATACTTTGAAGAACTGATTGCACCAGTTGAGTCCGACCAGCCATAGAGAGAAGACGCCCTTGCCAGCCCATAAGTCTCGATTTTGCTTTATCAACAATAACTTGAAGATGACATTTCTCAGGCTTGCCACAAAAGATTGGAACTCCCAAATAAGTAAAAGGTAGCCGACCTTCACGAAAACCGAATATACGCTGAATTGACCCTTGTCGATACTGATACTTGGCCCCAAGGTAAAAAGTATTTTTCTCGGCATTTATATATTGACCAGAAGCACAACTGTAATGATCAAAGAAATTTTGTAACTGGGTAAGAGAATGTTTGTCCCCACAGCAGAAAACAACAAGATCATCAGCATATAAAACATGTGAAAAGGTGCGCAATTCCAAGGAAAAGATATTGGCTTTAATTGACCAATTTGGAGCAACAAAGATAGACCACAGCTGAGAGCTTCTTCGGCATGAAAAAATAACAATGGAGAAAGAGGGTCCCCTTGTCTCACACCACGAGAGCAAAAGAAAAAGTCTTGTGGAGAACCATTAATTAAAATTGATAACCTTGCCGATTGAGGAATAGTCATGATCCAGCTTATAAAAATATTAGAGAACCCAAACTTCTGTAGAACCTGAGTTAAAAAATCTCAATTTAGCGTGTCAAAAGCTTTGGCAATGTCAACCTTGATCCCCACATTACCACCATAGGCCTTACGATCAAGAAAAATGAAACACTCAAACACTGTACCAATGCAATTAGAAATTTTCCTACCAGGAAAAAAAGCAAATTGCTCTGGAGATATTATAAGGGTAGCAATTGGACCCAAGCATGTAGCCAAAATCTTTAGAATGATCTTAAAAATAAAGTTGGCTAAAGAAATCGGCCGAAAATGAGCAATCTGATGAGCATCTTGAACTTTTGGTATAAGAACCAAGAAATTACTATTCATGTTTGGAAGCAGCCAATTATGCTCAAAAAATTGTCGCACACAAGACACAACATCACAACCGACAACATCCGAACAAGCTTGATAAGAGGAACTTGGAAACCCATCTGGCCCTGGGGCACTAGAAGCATTCATAGCAAAGACAACATTATTGATTTCTTCGATAGTGGGAATTTTTGTAAGCCAATCATTTTCCGCATTAGAAACCAAAGAAGGAATAACAGAGCATACTTCATTTAAGTTTTGAGCTGGAGCTGAAGAAGAATAAAGATTATGATAAAACCCAACAACATGAGCAGCAATACCTGAAGGTTCCAACAAAAGTCTTTCCCCATCATGGATTGCAGACATTCGAGCACTAGCAGACCAGATCTTGGCATATGTATGAAAAAAATGAAGTACTACGATCACCATTAGTGAGCCATTTTACGCGAGCTCTATCCTTCCAAAAGCATTCATGCATCCTCACCGCATTTAAGACCTGAGTTTTTACCGCTACCTCATTTTCAAACTTCTGATCAGTCATACCATAAGTAGCGTTGTCTTGCTGATTTTTTAGTAAATCTGCACAAGGGTACATATCTATCAATAAAATTCATATTGATTCCTTATTCAATATTTTTGTATTCATTGTTTATATCTCTCAATGTTTCTCCGTTTTCTACAACACGTTATCAGCACGAAGCTCTCTAAGCTTTAAATCCCTCCCTTATTATCTTTGTTTAGACACGCCATTATTCATTTCTTCTGTGTACATATATAGTAGCAATTAATATCAACCCCCTTTGAATCTAGTCACCAATGAAGAGATAAGATTTATTTAAATTTCATTCTTGATTAGATCTTAATATTGTGCATATCCTATTACGTGAATTACGTACTGTTTGTGATAGCAACCATTTATAGCATCAATTAATTACAAACTAACTAATTTGCTATGATGAAATAATTTCATAGCTCGGAAGTCCAACAATGTTGCTATATGATACGGCTAAAATAGCCTCACAATTAACCATGTAAAAGATTGTCAAACGTAGTATAAAATAAGTAAGGATCATTCGATACCAGAGACTGATGATATTTAATTTCTCACACAAAAGAAAAAATAAACTAACTAATTAACTAAACTAACAAATAAACAAAGAAGTAGAATGGTGGAATAGATGATGTAATGAATGAAAGATGAGAAGACAGCTGATGGGGGGTTTTGGTATTACGAACAAAACAGAAGAGGAAAAGTAAAAATAATAACAAAGAAGAGATAATGTAGAGAAGATGTTCGAGACTCAATTGTCCACCACTAAATAGGTTCAAAATATGTGTATAATTCCAGGTTCCAATTATTAAGTTGAGAGTCGGTTTCAATCAAGAACAAACCGTAAACGCACTGCATAAGTTCTTATTACTTCCCACAATTACGAAAGCAAGATGACGCACCATTACTTAGCCTTTAAAATAATCAATCCAGATATAGACGTTATCCTTTCAATGAATTACCATAAGCAATAAACATACTGGAAGTTTGATCGAACAAGTACGCAAAACTAGTGTGGAATGCCTACCTAGCATACAATACTCTTTATTTGGTTTCACCTATTGTCCTTTAGGTTTTACTATTTTGAAATAAGCCTTAACTATTTAGGAGATCAGTCAACCTATTTCTAGCTCCACTCACAAGTTCATAATGTTCTATACATGCATTCATGAACATAAACAAGTAAGAGTTTTTTGTAAAACAAAACCAAATAAACATCTTTGATAACTTAATAACAATGAAACCAAAAATCAAACCATGTTTATCCCAGATTCAGGGCTTCTAATCTAGCCCCTAACTAGGGAAAATCAGCCACATATAGTTGAGATCATCACACAAATAAAATCAAGAATCACAAAGGAAGAACAACTGTGGAAGATGGAGATTGTCACGACCCCAAAATTTCGAGTATGAAACTCAAATTTCGAAGTCATGAAAAACTCTAAAACAATCTCAATAAATCGAAATCATTTTAATGTCACAGCGGATCATTACTGAGTTCAAAGTATAACTCAGTCAAAATGATTATTACAAACCAAATTTATAATTCAACATTATATCAGATGAAAATGTAAAAATCCTCTCAAATCCTCACCACAAGATAGATTAACACAACTTCAAGTTTTCAGAGTTGTCCGTCGATTTCCGCTAATCCACACCTGCGGAATTATCTCATATACCATCGAATAGGTGCACCGGGATTGTAAACACAAACCCGGTAAGCTTTGCAGCTCGTATGAGTAAAACAACAATATAACTCGCATAAAAATATTTACGAAAATCCACAAAGCATCAATCATAAATGCACTCATGAGTCATTAGACGGCCCATCTGGTTGTCTAATAATATGAAAATATATGTGCTCATGAGAAATTGGGCAACCCCTCTGTTTACCCAAATGCATTTATAATACGGGTACTCATGAGCGCTGGTACACCTCTGTTACCCCTCATGTTAGTACGCCGCCGACATTGGGCAATCACTTGCTACACAATATCCAAAATATGGGTACTCATAAGCCGATAACCCATCTTTTACCTCTCATGCAGTACACCGGCAGACAGACTAGAGCTCTAACTGTATCGTAACTTTCGCCTGGCCAAGGCTAGGTTCCGACATGCCAGCACGTCCGAAGACAGGTCCACAGACCACACAAAAACGTTTTAACATAACTCAAGTTAAAACCACGTATAAACAATCATCACATGATATTGTACAAATCAAATCGACATGCTCAAATAAATAAACATCAACGCTAAAATGAACTCATTCACAAAAGGAAATTATGACAGTATATAATATAGCAAACCATATATATGTACCTATTTTACCAATTATACACATACACAATCCACTATATCTTATACATATCATAGTTCATTCTTTTTTTTAATTAAGCGTAATCATGTATCTCCGCAAGGGTAGATACGTCACTGTGAGATTTTACTCACCTTATATTCCTTAGCGTAAATTCCACGATTCCAAACTCGAATCATTTACTTGTTGTGTCGATCACCTAGACTAGATAATAAGTGAATTTAGAATCGTTACGTAAAACCTTAAATGCCGAAACAGTAATAATATTTTACTGTTCAGTAATTTCTGTTTTTACGAAATTACTGTTCACATAGTTACTATTCACGTATTGCTGTATAAATACATATTAATTACGTATTCATATACGAGTATATACTGTTTAGGTATTTCTGTACATATACATACTATTTACGTATTCTTATACATCAAAGTACTATTCCCTCGTAAATACTGTCTCAATAAATAATATTTACCGATTTACCGTTCAGAAATTACTTTTACAATTACTATACGTTATTTACATTTATTGTACGTAAAATAAATTCACATTTACTATACGTAAATTACTTTTTACATTCACCGTACGTAAAAATAATTATTACAAAATTATTGTTTGAAATCACTGTTCATGCGCCGCCGCTGTGGGGTACACGCGGCACCTCCGGCGACCGCGCGTGGCGCTCTCGCGCTTCTCATTGTGTCAGCGCGTGGGGCCCACGTGCCACCTCTGAAACCGGCGCGTTACTCGCCACCACCACCCCAAAACTCTCTCTTTCTTCCTCCTCTACCCCTACGCGGCCCAAGGCCGCCTCCAAACCTCATGACGCTCCCACACGCGCGGCCCTAGGCGGCGGTACCTCCCTCCTCTCCTTCTCCTCCGAGCTTCCCCAAATCACACCAAAACAACCACAATAATCACTCTAAGCTAACCCTCACCTCTATTTGACCTTGGAGACGTCGGATTGTCACCGGAGAAGCTTGAGAGGCCGGCGGTGTCAAATTGAGCAGAGGCGAGGGGCGAGCGGCGAATCAAGGTCCCAATCTTGTCGTAGATGGCTCCATAGGTGAGGAGAGGTGGAGGCTAGCTTGCCTCGAGCATGGCATCGCCGGAGGCGGAGTTCGCAATGCGGCTGGAGGCTCGGTTGATCGTGCGGCTTCCCGGCGGCGAATGGGGACGTGTCGAGCTCGGGGTTGGTTACGGAGGGCCGTGCGAAGCTGCATGGACCGGCGGTGAGGGACACGGACGACCGGAGGTGGGAGATCGATGACAAGATTTTTCTGAGGGGGGAGAGAGAGAGAGAAGAGAGAGAAGAGAGAGAAGGAGAAAGAGGCGGGGTGAGGGGTTTTCGAAAATGGAAATCCTAATCCCTCAATTTTCTCTGTTATACCTTTTTCCAAATCGGAAACTAACTTTCGTCATTCATAACTTTCTCGTACGACGTCCGATTAGAACGCGTGACGCGTCCACGAACTCGTATCGACGAGCTCTACAACTTTCGTGAAGGGAGTTTTTGCAAACCAACGACGGAGTAAAAGTCGACTATCGCGTCGCAGAAACGTAACGTTTTTCTAAATAAGATTTCCGACGACGGTTCAGTTTTTGATTTGACAACGTCGCGAAGCAAAACACTGCGGTTTAATAATAGTACGATGTTTATTAATTTCTACAAAATCAAATAAATCGATCCCGAAAAATCGTGTCATTACAGAGATGTCGGTGGTGATTATGGTGAGTTCCTTGTAATTGTGTGAAGCAACTTGTGAGACCTTTGATGAGATTTTAGCACCTTGAGGAGATTGAAGGTAATTTATGGTAAATGATGAATATATTGAGTTTCCCCCGGTCTCTGCCTCCTTGTCTTAATTATATATCCTTGTATACTAATCCTTCCTCAATTATGATTCCTCACCGTGCTTTTTCTGCCATCCATTAGTAGTCCCTCTCTAGGTCTTCTTTTGATTATAATTGGTAGGAAGTAAATAGCAAATATTTCCAAAGATACCACAAGAAAATCTGCCGAAATCTTTAGTGAGACATAAGAATCCTAAGTCAAATGAGATTAACTCTTCCTCTCTTTTTTACTCCGCAGCAACAACTTACACAAGAAATTCCATGGCCTTCCCTTCAAAATTCCAATCAATTGAATAATCACAATTCATGCTTGATATCTCTACTTCGTATCAAAAGCTTCAATTGCATCACTTAAGCTCCCATTAGCATTAAGTTGCTTACGAAATGCCTTAAAACAATAAAGAAGTTAATATAACATTTTAAAGGAAATTAACAAGTATAAATGTAAAGATTTACATTATAATATCATCACATAAATGCTCATATCACTATATTAAAGTAATTTCATAGCATTGAACATAAACAAGATTGATCATTGCTATGATAAAATAATTTCATAGGCATTGAAGAGATTATACTTGCTAATTACTATGATAAAGAACTTTCATGAGCAAGAGAATGTAGTAAAAATGGTGCTATGTTAATGCAATATGGGTTGTTTGAGTACCAATCTGTTTCATGGCAATCAGATTGAAACAAAATATGCAAAACAAACTGCTCAGCTTAATCTATGCCACCATATAGATTTGTGCCATGGATGGTTGTCCATAATAAACCACTTGCAGAGGACTATGAAAATTTTATGGCCTACATTTATAAGTCATACAAAGGAAAATATATTGAAGCTTGCAGATTGATCGCTACATAACTGAATGAATTGGGCGTGAAAAACCAATTTCTTGAGTTTGCGTAGCAGAACAAGGATGAAACTCTACCTCAGAAGCCCGACATGTAAACATTTTGCCAATTATTTATAATATGATAATTGAACCTAAAGTTGATTAATATATAATTGAAAATGACTGGTAATATAATATGGTCTGACATGTCTTTTGTTGTTCAATTCTTATCTTTTGTGAAAAGAAAACTTTTATGAGCATATGATTATGAATGTGTAATTTCATGAGCATCATAATCAATTTGGTTTAGGTCTACTCTAAGTTTATTAGAAATATTATATGTCATAGAAGTCTTTAATATTGTGATACTATTATTCCTCTCTTGTTTCTTAGAATGTAAAACATGCAAAGACCTAAATATGCTAAATTGGACTTCAATTAACAACGGGTGACTAACATTGACAATCGCCTCATTGCAAGACAAGTGTCAAATTAGTTATACAAAATAAAACATATAAAATTTTGATAAAGTATGAGGTTCATCTTAAAGAAGAAGATAGATATGGCAATGAGCCAATGACGTCAATCTTAAAATTGCAAAACATCAAATTTGCTAAGATCATATAGATGTTGCAACTTTGGATTGGTGCATTTTCAAGAATGTTAAGTAAATGGCTTTTATTCCTTAGTTTACGAGTTAAAAATTATTTGGTTCGACAAAATCATGACATTATCGATGGTAATATTATTGACAAAGAGTCAAATAATTATTGTGTACACTTATATTTTAAGTACCAACAAATTTCATAAAGTGATAACAAGCATAATGTTGTATTACCTTATGACACATATGTAAATAAGTATCTATCAAGAACAACCTATTTTAAGAACTACATTGTATTCATTATGTTCTACAATGAATTCAAAAAGAATGTCATGAATTGATTGAACCAGCTTGCAGACATATATGATATGTAAATGTTCTATCACCACACCGTAATATGTGATAAATCCTTAAAGAATATGTATTTATGTTGGACATGAGTCTCAAATGATATATATAGTCTGTTGTTAGGGGGAGATAAGAACAAAGAATGTTCAACAAGAACAAGATGAAGTGTTTGATAGGAGCATTTTATGCGATGATATTATAGTGTAAATCCTTGCATTTATATTTGTTTATTTCCTTAAGAATAATATAGTAACTTAGTTGTGTTTTTATGTAATTTGTGGAGTAATTGAGAAGCAATTGAGTTTAATTGAGAAACAATCTCTCTATTTCCTAATAGATATGGATTACAAGAAGATTTAGAGAGATATTAGGAGAGGTTGCCGATGTTGAGAGAAATGAGGAAAATATAATCATAATTGGAGAAGGATTGAAGATCATTGTTAATTATGCACCGCACGTAGATGAGAGCTAGGGTATCCTCAATGATTAAGGAGCATATATATAAGGCTTGACGTCAACATAAAGGAGGTGACATAGACCGAGAGATCATATTCATTCACCATTCAAAACTCCTCAAGTTCACTTTTCATCTCCTCAAGCCACATTCACCATCAATCTCCTCAAGGACGAGTCCACATCTTCTCGAGCTCACCTCCATATTTCATCAAGGATTTTTAATAATTGGTTTTACTTTGTGTAATTTTTAGAAATATGAGTAGCTAAATCTTTTGTGTTAGGGGTTAAGTTAGAAGCCCCAGTCATGTCGAACGTTTTTGCAAGTTGGCCTAGTTACTTTTATTTATGCTAACAGTGAGATTGATTGTCTATTTATCAATTTATAGATAATTTTTGCATGCCTATTTTCTATGCAGGCTAACTTAGAATGTTTGTATGTAATCGGTGCTAGACTTAGGTTAAACAATTCACCTAATCGTTTTGTTTATTTTGTCAAACGTAGTAAAGACTAGAGTACAATAGTCAGGAATCAAATAGTTAGGGTTGCATAGTAGATAACTTCTATACTAGTTTGGACTCTATAATCATTCAAATTTCCACATGTTTTTTTAATGATATATGCATCTATCGAATAGACTTGTTTATGTGCTTTTCACTAAGAGTTTTGAGATTGCATGCTTAGAATGTTTTTTTAACGAAAAGTGTGTTTCACGACGTTAAATAACTCAAGGGAAGTAGTAAGATATTATGCAGTGCATTCACGGTTTGTTCTTGATTGGTTTCTTTATCTCAGCGTAGTAAAAGAATTAAGTTACTTGTTGTGTTCAATCATAATTGGTGGTGGACAATTGAATCCCTAACCTCATCTCCATCTGATCTTTATCAAGTCTATTTTGAATTATTTATCATTGTTCTTTTATTCTTCTCATTATAATCATAAACCCCCAATTCATTGGTCTAGTTTATTTAGTTAGTTATATTTTCTTTTTGTGTGCGAATTAAATACCCTCAGTTTCGACATCGAACGATCTTTACTTATTCTTTACTACAGTTGAGAATATTTTGTAGGGTTAATTGTAAGACTATTTTTGTGTATCAGTGTTGTTGTCTGGCCCCACTTATATGTCTCATCTTGATCCCTAAACCGCACAATATGACCGTGGAGTGCTTAGAATACTACTCAATCTTCATAATGTAAATTTCGACGTCTTATGTGTTTTCTGATATTGATAAAGTGATGAGATCACATATACATGGGTACAAGCATGTCTGCAATGATTGTAGTCTACTCAAGAGGATATGGTACCACAAAAAATGGGCATGCTACAACCAGCTCTATTGATCATCGATACTCAAATTCGTCTCATTATGATATTTATGGATTATGGTTAATTATCATTGGGGAACGCCTCACATGTTTAAATATATTCCTAACAATAAAGAGATCTCTACAAAATACATATTAAGACGTAATGATATTGAACCCCTCTAGTGTCGTCCCTTTTTATCAAAACTCCTTGTTAATGTTTTAGTGGACTTTGCTAGAGTATTTCTTAGATCCACACGAACATCGTTCCCAAACTAGTTATGTTTTTAACGAAGGGGTACATTGTGATATCTTAGAGGTGTACCAAGCATATTTCATCCTTAAATCTTTTTATCAATAACATGTTCTTTCAAGATTTTACTAAATGAAGTTCGACATGAAGAATTTTGAGGCATGTTTATTTACTAAATCTTTGCCTAAGGCTACATTTGAAAGACATGTGAAATGTATATATACTTAAGTTATAAGAGTTCCCATGATTGCAAGAATCAGGAGGAGTCATATACGTCAACCGGATTTTGGCATATACATGTCATTTTCAAATATAAAAGGTGTATTGTACTCTTTTTCTTTTTGATTGAGATTATTTTTGTCCCATAGGGTTTTCTTTTTACTCGGCAAGGTTTTTGATGAGGCAACAAGAGAAAGTTCATGTTTGGACTATATAAGGGGAAGTGTTTAAAGATAATATTATCTGATGTACTTATCCAAACATAACTCACTTAACAATTTAGAATCAGTCACCATGAGACTTGCTCTAAAGATTACGTTAGATAGAATTAGTTGTATATGACTCTATGACCACAGTAGACTTTTTTATAAAAGGGCACATATCTATCAATCAAATTCAAATTGATTCGTCATTCGTTATTCTTATATACGTTGTTTATATATCTCTATTTTCTCCATTTTCCTACATCATAATATAATCTAGACGAAGCAAAACCTGGCCTCGACAACTTCGAATTCCTTGTGGGTGGCATCTGTTGCGAATCTCAAATCTCACCTACACTGATGGTCTGGGAGGACTTTTTCGTCGAGCATCAATCCCCTCTGCCTGCTTGTTTGAGGTCATTATCTCAATGAAATTGGCCAAGTCTGGCAGCATGATACAATTTATCGACATGTACGATTCACTTTGACTATGTAAGCCTTTGTGACAAATCGGCTACGGTGTCCTTTATTTTTTTATTTTTTTTCTTTTTCCTTGAATGTCCAATCCATCGATCCATACTAAAGCAAAAAATAATGTAAGTAGTAATGTAGTATACAATTATTGTTTAAAATATTCCAACACTTAAAACCGCATGTAAATTAATCTACGTACTTCTGCATAAATAGTAGATGTATTTGCAAATACATATATAGAGATTTAGAAAACCGAAATGAGGCATAAGATGCTGCACTGCTTTTGGCTTCTTGCATCACGTCTTGTTCTGCAATTCAGATGTTAACAAATTCCAAGTGAGATACTTACACCATAATTGTTTCCCAAAAGAAACTAATGTTAGTTTGAGATCGAGATATGGGACTGTACCTCATCATATTTCATTACATTTGTTTCGATCCGGTGGCCTTCTTTGCACTCACATTGAACAACAGTAGCTAATTACAATAGAATTACAACAATCAATGAAACTAATCCAATTAGAGAAATGTGTGTGTGAGTGTGCCTAACTGCCTATCATTGCATATTCTATTGTTCACACAGAAGAACACACGGCCGAACTCAATTTAAGGATGTAGACCTAATAATGGATGGTAATCTGCGTTGTGTGTGTGCGCGTTTCAAATTTGTGCTATATATATACAATCAACATATGCCAGCACACACCTGTTATTAGTTGCATTAGAATTTACAGCAGGCTCGTCCCCCAGAGTGAGACAAGATAATGGTGTTGAAAGGAACTCCAAAGGATCAGATTCACTGCAACTGCTTGAACTTTCCAGTGGCGATGTAATACGATCAGATTCTCTGCAACTGCTTGAATATTCCAGTGGCCATGTAATTGGAACAACACTGTCCCTATAGCAATTGATAAGGAATGGATGATGCAGGTTATAAACTAGACTCATAAAACACTTGCAGTAATGTTTAAAAAAAGTAGCAGACAAGTATATGAGTTCATAATACAATCATACCCCTCAAGACTTCTTTGTTTGCAGCGATTGACCTTGTCCATTGTGTAGCATCCAAAAATGATGTTAAGACGCTTTACAAGTTCTGGTACCTTAAAATGTTGCACAATATCCCAAACTTGTATGATCTGCACTTGTTGTGAATTATCTTGCAGAATGTCCACACTCCATATCAAATTCAGGTTTAGATGAACTTCATACTTGTTTAACAGCTGACAATATGTTCCGCCATAAACTTTCGCCTCATGAGATTGGCGCCAACCATTAGAAAGCTTTTTCAGTAGAGAAGCCACTCCACGATGAATCTCAGGGTCTTTAAATTTTGCAATGGATTTTTTAAATTCATTGGCAAAGTAAACCTGTATAGGTGCAGATATATTGACTAAGGGGTAGAATAACAGCAAGGGATATACAGAAGAAAATAAATATAAGAACAAAAGGAAAAAAGCTAAGAGCATGAATTCTAAGGAATACAGGTGAAGCATAGAACAGTACTATTGTAAGGCTAGAATGAAAATTAATGATGACTGTACCTTCCATTTTGCATTTCTGAACAGCAGAGAATCAGAATTGAATAAAACTTGAACCTGGTTAAGATCCACGAGGGCAGATACCATAGCATGGGACAAGTTAGTGTCTTCATCAGCATTGTAAAAACAATTGCGATTCTTGGCATCGATAATTAGCTTCTTCCAAATAGAGTTACTGTTACACAAGGTCGGTCCATTCCCCAATATCCAAAGACAATGCCTAAACATGCAGAAACAAGTCAAAAACCACTTATACGAACAAGTACATATGTCTACAGTCTACACTATCAAACGAGTAGATCTGATTAATCTAGCTGTGTACTCCATCCATCAACAATGTAGGTTATGTATTCATGTAGCTATAATATTGCAATTGTATGTAGAGTGTAGAGTTGTACCGTGCACGTGTTAGGACAACATTAGCTCTTTGAGGATTTGACAGGAAACCAATTGATCCATTCCAATTACATCTAACAGTGGAGATGATTATCACGTCCTCTTCACCACCTTGGAATCCATCAACAGACCGCACACTTACAGAGAAGTCAGTTCCTGCTATATGATCTTTACAGTATTCTTTCACTCTCTCTTCTATTTCATAGACTTGGGCATTGTAAGGTGATATGATCCCAACACTAACCTTCTTCCTTGTTTGAGTAAATTCTTGGGTTTGAAAAGCAAAAGTAAGACAAAATTAAGTAAGGGACCTGAAATTTTGTTATCTCTATGACAATAAGCCAAAATAGAAAACAAGACATCTCAAAAAAGCTTACCTTTGTAAAGGCTAAGAACTATCTGACAGACAACAGCAACCTCAACCATATTTTTCGGACTGTGTCCACGACCAAATTCTTCTTTTCCATCTGCAATGTTGATGAAGTAGGGTCCAAAAAATTTTCCCTCAAGGAAGCATTTTTGATAGCTTCCTTTTCTTACATTTGGACCATCTAAAATCTGGTTATTGTAAAACTTCTTTTTCGGAAATTGGCTAATTGATGGATGCATCCGATACTGGACATTGAGAAGGTGCTTCTTATGTCCCAATTGGAATAGTCTTTCAAACAAACTCCTTCCGAAACCAGCACTCTCTGCAATCTAATTAACAAGCCATACACAGTCATTTGTTGTGGTATTAAAGACGAGATATAAAAGGACACTGCAAATGTTAAAATGAACATAAAAATAAGGACAGAACAGAAACCTTGCTTTTAACCATAGCAGGAAGTTGCCTCTCATCTCCTATTAGAATAGCATGTCGAAGGCCAGGTAGTTGTAAGGGGATTACCGATTCACACTCTTTAAGCTGAGCAGCTTCATCAATGACTAAAATTTCCAGTGGCTTGATTGCTTCAGCATGCAGTCTTGCCGAGGTTGATGCAGTACAAAATATTATGCAAACGTTTTCCAAACACAGCTTCCTTATTGCCTGACTATCATTAGACTTTGGAACGGAAAATGCACGAAGTGACCTCAGTATCACAACACAATCGTTTGCAACCGATTGAAACCTTTCACTAGCAATGCCAACCCCCTTAAACACTAAAGATTTAACTGTCTTGAGCAATTCAATAGCTCTAATCATGTATTTCACCACATTTAATGAAATGCAAGAAGTTGGCAAGTGAGTGTACAAGTTTACCATACACAGGGTCAGATTTTCACCAATGACGATATGATTCTGCTTCAGGAATTCCTCAAACGTCAAAACATCAATACTATCATCACTTGACGAGTTCTTACGATCACTATCTTCACCATTATTGGCACATCTTTCCGTTCCCTTTTTCAAAGGCAGTGAATACTGTTTCTTCTTCACAAACTCCTCAAACGTCAATAAACCATTGTGATAATCACTTGATGAGTTCCCACTATCACCATAGTATTTCTCCCTTCTCTCTTTTAAATACAGTGAGTATTTTATCTCCTTCACAACCTGTTCAAACGTCAATATACTATTGTTAACATGACTTGTTGAGCTCCTATCACCAGAATCATTTTCATAATGGTATTCCCTCCTAATTGATTCCAAATACAATGAGTATTGTTTGTCTGGATCCTGAAGCAAATCTATCATTGACTGTAGCCAATGTTGCCAACCAGACAATGGAGCAAAACATTTGGACAGAATATTTTCACGATGATCAAGATAAACCTCAAGAAGGTCATCATTATTATCAATCTTCAATCTCTTTCTATTCCCAAATAGAATTATATCTCCAAGTCCATACTTGTCATTCTCTGATGATTGGTTAACCAATTTCACAAGCCGTTTTGTTACTTCTACGATGGAAATGTTGGTGGGAGTGCATGTTAGTGTTTTGCACTTCAACTGAAACAATGCAAACAGTGATAGACCAACTGTCTTTGTTTTTCCAGTCCCTGGAGGACCCCATATAAGCTGGACTGCATTCTGGTGATGGCACTTACTCAAACTAATACAGTTCAAAACTGCAGCCTCTTGGGAATCATTTAGATCGGAACACATTTCAGGCCACATTGGAGAAAGCGCAGGGAAGCTGTTTTCTTTGGAACAACAAATTGTGCAAGAATTCTGACCCTGAGAAACAGAGATATCAGTGGGAGTTGTATAACTTGTATTAATCTTTCATAATCCTTAATTATTAGGCAACATACACGTGCTAATCTTAAATATGAAGTTAGGTGAGTAAGGTTCATGATGTTAAGAAAAGATAGAAGTTCAGAAGAATACATGTGATGAGTTTGGTGGTTGCACTTGCAGAACACTCCTGAGCAGATTTTTGTTTGCGCCTGATTCTAAGTTCAAACCTTTCCATACACGTACGTTTGTTGTCAAATTCATGAGGCATACAGCAAATAGTGTATCACTCTTACTCATAACCCTTTTGTTTCCTGGCATTCCTCCCTTGATGGACTTTGATGCAAGTATCAGAAGTATATCTGAACTCCCGCGTGGTGATCCAATAACATAAGCAATAAGATAGGAATTTCTGGATCTGTTCAAATCATCAATGTGTTTTGGTCTCACATCGGTGAGTGCAATGATGTCACCAGATTCTGGCTCATATGCTCCTACAGAATCTCCTCCTCCTCTCCTCTTGTATGTAATTTGGTAAAAAAGGTCTTTAGGTGGTTTGTGATCCTTGGAAGTTTCAACAGTCAGAATTTCACAGGCAGGTGACCGCGAGAGGGACATCACACTTGAGCGTAAATCTTCATGTGTTTCCTCTAGAAGTGAAGGGACAAATTCTCTAATGTAACTCATTACATTCGAAAATGTCTCAGGAATCTTAGTTACCTGTAAGTAGACCACCAAACATATAATGATACAAATATAACATCGTTTATCGTAAGCTGAATATGGATTCCCAGTACGTCACTGTCAAATCTGTAATCTATTCTGCAATCTAACATCATTTATTGTGTACTACTGCAAAATAATGGTTAGGGGGAGGAAACACTTGCGAATTTTAACATTTGAGTTGTTAATTCAAAGTTTTCAACGTAATTTGAATTCATCTGCTTCTTTACTGGATGAGAAAAACATTTAATGACAAGATACACAATAAGCGTATAAAGATTAAGAAATTTTTCGTAAATCACAACACACCAAAACTAAACATAAACCGAAAGCATGTGTTCAAAGTTTGCTATCCTACAAACGTATTCTGTAAGCAATTAAAGAACACCCATAGAAGAAAACGACACAAAATGAAAATTGACTACAATGAGGCTAGCAGTACAACAGACAGAAGAGGCAAACCTGGTTTTTATAATGATCTATATTAAGAACATCTCTTATAGACCAAGAAAAGACCTCATCAATCAATTTCCTGCCCGGCACTTCTCTCTTGACCTTACTACTCTCCCTTTCCATTATCTAAATAATTTTTTTCTTCTGGTTGCTCTCAATTTGTACTGTCTAGTTTGATCATCTCCATTAAGCTATGCGGCTCATTGCTCTTATGTTTGATTAATGTACCTGGCTTTGAAGGAGAGCATCGTTTTGTGTACAGTGAAAGGTAACAAGAAAAAGAGAGTCAAAGATGTCGACCTTCCCAGTACCCCACTAAGGTATTCCTTAGTTGAAGAGCTTATTTTCCTATTGGCAACGTACAACTACTCTTTTCCAAAGTCTATATATATATAATTACATATAGGTGGAGTATCTTCCTGGCTTTTTTTATGCCTAACAAGAAGAAATAATGGCACTTCATCTTGACTAGTCACCGCTTTGATTTCCATTCCTGTTGTAAATCGAGTGTAATGACCCGATTTTTCAGAAATAATTTATTTGAATTCTTATAAATTAATAAGTTCGTAAAATTATTAAACCGTATTTGTTTCGCTTCGCGACATTTTTAAATCGAAAACAGAACCGTTGTCGGAAATCTAAATTGGAAAAACATTACGTTTCCGTGACACGAGAATCGACTTTTACTCTGTTGCTCGTTTCCGAACACCTCTTTCACGAAAGTTGTAGAGCTCGTCGATACGAGATCGTGGACACGTTACGCGTTCTAATCGGATGTCGTACGTGAAAATTATTAACGACGAAAGATAGTTTCTGATTTGGAAAATGGTATAAAAAGGAAATTTTAGGGATTAGGGTTTCCATTTTCGGAAACCCCTCACCCGCCTCCCTCTCCCTTTCTCTCTCTTCTCTCTCCCTCTCTCCCCGTGTCATGACCCCGAAATTTCAAGCATGAAAACCCTAATTTCGAATTCATGAAAAACGCTAAAACAATCTCAATAAATCGAAATCGTTTTAATGTCACAGTGGATCATTACTGAGTTCACAACACAACTCAGACAAACCAATTATTACAAGCCAAATTAATAATTCAACATTACATCAAATGGAAATGTAATAATCCTCACAAATTCTCACATAAATCCACACAAATCCTCACCACAAGATGGAAAATGAACGACTTCGAATCTTCAGAGTTGTCCTTCGATTTCCACTAATCGACACATGCGGAATTATCCCCTACACCATCGAATAGGTGCACCGGGATTGTAAACACAAACCCGGTAAGCTTTACAGCTCGTATGAGTAAAATAACAAATACCACTCGCATATCAATATATACGAAAATCCACAAATCAAACAAATATAAATGCAATCATGTTAAATTAGACGGCCCATCTGGTTGTCTAATAATGTGAAAATATATGAACTCATGAGAATTGGGCAACCCCTCTGTTTACCCAAATGCATTTATAATACGGGTACTCATGAGCGCTGGTACACCTCTGTTACCCCTGAATCAGTACACTGCCGACATTGGACAACCATCTGTCATCTAATATCAAAAATATATATGGGTACTCATAAACTGATAACCCATATGTTACCTCATATGCAGTACCCCGGCAGACAGACTAGAGCTCTAACTGAATCGTAACTTTCGCCCGGCCAAAGGCTAGGTTCCGACATGCCAAACACGTCCGAAGACTGGTCCGAAGACATAAACACGTCTGAAGAAAAAACACATCCGGAGACAAACACGTCCGAAGACAAAACACGTCCGAAGACATAAACAGGTCCGAAGACAAAACACGTTTTAACAAAACTCAATGTTAAAACCAAGTACAATAAGCATCACGTTATATTGTACAATCAAATCAAAAAGGTCGATATATATATCTCATCATCACAATGATCTTTTTCGCAACGAAATCCTGAGAATATATAATATAGCAAACTATATATATGTACCTATTTACCATTTATACAAATATATATTCCACTATATCACATATATGTCATATTTCATTTCTTTAAAATTCTGCATAATCTTGAATCTCCGCAAGGATAGATTCGTAAATGTGAGATTTTACTCACCTTATAATCTCGTGCGTAATTCCACAATTTCCGAAAAGTAATTTCTTTCTTTGATTTATCGATTACCTTGAAAAGATAAGAAAAGAATTTAGAATCGTTACATAAACCTTTAAATGACAAAACAGTAATAATATGTTACTGTTCAGTAATTTCTGGTTTTTACGATTTTATTGTTCACGTATTTACTATTCATGTATTTATGTACAAATACACATCAATTACGTATTCCTGTATGTGTACATACTGTTTACGTATTTCTGTACGTATGAATACTATTCTAATGTAAATATTGTCTCAGTAAATAATAATTACTGAATTACCCTTCCGAATTTACTTTTTACATTTACTGAAGTAATTTACATTTACATTTACCGTACGTAAAATAAATTTATATTTATCGTACGTAAATCACTTTTTTACATTCACCGTCGTAAAAATAAATTTTTACAATTACTGTTTAAAATCACTGTTCGTAAAATAAATCATTTATCGTACACGCGCCACTCACTGTGGCAACGCGTGGGGCACACGCGCCGAGCCTAAGGCCGGCGCGTAGTACGCCACCGCCGCCGTATTTCTCCTTCTCTCCTTCTCCTCTACCTTCCCACGGCCTCACGCCGCCCCTAGCCTCCCCCACGCTACCACACGCACCGCCGCCTTCGGCGGTAACCTTCCTCCTCTAATCCTCCTCCAATCTCCACAATTTCAAACCAAATTCATCCAAAATCAACAACCAAGCATCACAACAATCTAACCAAGCTAACCTCACCTCGATCTAACCTTGGAGCTGTCGGATTTTCGCTGCAGGATCAGCGACCGAAGTCGCAAGGGCTTGGCTCGTGGTGCGAGGGTTCACGACGACGCAAGGGGGTGCGCCGACCTCGGGGTCCACTACAGAGGGTCGCGCGGTGCTTCTTGGGCCGGCGGTGTGTGACACGGGCGGTCGGTGATGGAGATCGCCAGCGAAGACAGTGAGGGAGAGAGAGAGCTCGGGGAGGAAGAGAGAGAAGAGAGAAAGGAAGGAGGGAGGCGCGGGGTGGGGGTTTCCAGAAATGGAAACCCTAGCTCCTTTAATTATCTATTTATACCCATTTCCAAAATCGGAAACTACTTCCATCGTTAATAACTTTTACGTACGACGTCCGATTTGAACGTGTGATGAGTCCACGAACTCGTATAGACGAGCTCTACGTCTTTCGTGAAGGAAGTTTTCACAAAAGATCGACGGAGTAAATGTCGATATTCACGTCGCGGAAACGTAACGTTTTCCTAAATAAACGTTCCGAGAACGTTTCTGTTCTTGTTTAGAAATGTCGCAAACAACCAAAATTTGTTTTAAATGAATTCCACAACGTAATAAAATGAAAACAACTCGATAAATAGTTTCTGAAAAATTCGGGTTATTACACCCCGACTCTCCCTTTTTCTCCAAAATCGTCGTCGACGATCTCGCCAACCGGGCGGCCATGGCCCTCACCGCCGGTCGCAAGAGCTCCGCAAGCCCGACCGCATCAAACCCCGAGCACGACGCTTCCTCCCACGCCGCCGTGAAGCCCGCGCGACGTCCCCAAGCTTCTGCATCTTCCTCCGCCGTCCTAGCTCTATCGCCGGCGAGACCAGAGCACAAAGACCGGCTCACCATCACCTATCCTCGTCGCCGAAGCCACCTGCTAGGAGATTGGAACAAAGATTGGCCCCTTATAAACTTTGGTACCTCATGTTTTACAAACTTCTCTTTGGTACTTCAAGTTTTATATTTGAGTTTGTTTATTTTGACATTTTATAGCTAAAACCTATCCTCTGCACTCGAAGGTAAACATTTTTTTTATCATTATTGCAAACTTAATAGCTTCTAGACTTGAACTTTTAGGTTTTGCAAAAATTTCTTTGAAAAAAGAACTCCAAGAAGAAAAAGGAAAATATAAACAAGTAATAAAATATAGAGATAACCTTCATAGAACAACCATAAATTACTGAGATATTTTCTATAAAGTCCAACGTAGAATCTACGAGACTAGAGAAAAATATCATAATCCTTGAAGAAGTTTTGAAAAAGATCAAAAGCCCCATAATATTTTGAGCATCGATTAGATCCCTCCTAGCTAGTACATAGCCTGCTTTACTCAAGAGCAGGTAGGCGAAAAGACTTATGCCATAAAGTTGACTTCTCTTAACTAACAAGAGAGAATCTAAACTTAAAAACTATTAGTCTTTTTGTATTACAAAAGATTCTAATAGGTGGCAAAAGTGCTTTCATTCAAGGCACATTCAAGAAGACTAATACTCGATAAAGTACACGTGTAAACTATAATATTACTTATTTTCAAGAGATAGGCATGGAACATGAAGAACAATTCAGAGAATTAAACCTTAAACTCTCACATCTACAACAAAGTGTAGTAAAACTTAAAATTGAAGTTGGTACAGAAAAAATCGATGAGGAATCATATAATCTTCTCCAAGAGAAGATAGCTTAAGTTTAGTGAACCTAAGCTTCTTACATGGAAATCCCTCAACTCCACTGAAAAAAGGAACATGGAGTTGTTAAGTAAAGTATTTAGCAAAAGGAGCACAATTCATGTACAACTCATTAATGGTCAAGAATTTGAGTATAATGAGATAGAATCAAATTATGAGAGGCATCCGTTTCTAAATTCACACTTAACGAGATCTATAAAAGATGTTCTTTCTTTTTAAGTTCTCATAGGTTCAAGATTCTTGAACTAACTGTTCTGGCAACTGGTGAACAAACAAATATCAGGCTAATAACTCATAAATAAGTAGGTGAAGCAGTTCAAAAGGGTTATTCATACATGCACATTGGAGCAATACATGTAGGAATAAAACGCCTAGCCAAAGATGGGATAGATTGTTAGGAACGGCAGAAACCTCCCTATCCAATTAGGTCGGACACTTCAATGTTTTTCCAAACTTCACCACTCACCTCAGAGATGCAACACACTGTCTCAAGTTAAGAATCAAGACAGAAGGAATTTCTATGAAAAAAGGAATGATGGAGCTTGCCATAGATTACTTAATCTATTATAAGCTCATGACCTCGAATGTAGCTCCAAATACCAAGTTCTTCAATAGTCCGGAATCACTACATCCATCCTCACCAATATGAAACCTAGCATGTCACAAAATGGAATGAAGTAACATTTCCACGGGAGTGGAATATGAAACCTCCGGTCAAGCAAGTTGAGAATACTAATGTTTCAATCTATGAAGACAAGGGAGGAAAGATAAGCCTACAATCCATAGATATTCATGTGCCAGTTATGAAGAAAGAAGCACTTCTAGAACTAAGTCGTCTACATTCCTTGAAGAATCATTTGAGGAAGAAGATACAAAGAGACCTATGAAGAACTCAATAATCTATATGCACACATAGAGACTTGTGAGTTAGAAGAAGAAATAGAAGAAATGATACAAAAAGATTTCTCAGGTTAGGATAAGAAGGAAGATTCCTTCATATCAAGAGGCCAAGCTAGAGTCTGGTGAACCCTCTGGCATGAGTACATAATATCCTCCTCAAGGAAGTATAATAGTTTAGAATATCACGAACTATCTTACTAAGATTATCAGAGAAAATAGAATGAAGCTTCCCAAAGGATTAGCTCATACAGGAAAACCTAGAGAAATGAGTTCTCAAAAGTTCATTCCTACTAAACCCAAATGGGGACAGTCAGTATCTGAAAGAGGAGTATATATAGACTTGGATCAAGTTGGAGATAAAAGAAAGGCCATAGATAATTAGGTAGCTAGCTTGGGGCTAACCCAAGCCCTGGTTTTATCAATATATGAATACCACAAAGCTCACACCTATTACGAGTCGACTTTGACCGGTACAGTCCAGAAGTGGTATCAATCCTTCAAAAGGAGTGCTCAATGGCTTGACTGGGCTTCTAAATTGGCTCAAACCAACAATCCTTTAGACTTTGCATGTCCTATATATGCACAATTTTGTGGAGATGTTACGAGACATAACGAGAAGTCAAAGGAAAGAGCCATGACAAATATTCAAAAACTCAGCATCTGTAACATGAGGTATTTTGAATATACCAATGAATTCCAAAATTACTACTACACTATTGGAGACTTAGACAACGAAGATATGGTGAGAACCTATACCAGAAAACTACCAGAACCATGGAACGATGCAATAGCTCAATCTATAGAAGAAAATCCCTTACCATTCTTTATGGTAGGAGACATTGCGAAAAGAGTCAAGGATCTCCTGAGAAGCAATGTGTAGAAAACAGAAAATCCAAAACTGCGAAGAAACAACTCAAAGGAATTGAAAATATGTGTCCCAAGATACTGGAGACTCCAACGCAATGGGGATGTCAGATAGAACGATGCAGAAAAACATTTCTCTTCAAAAAAGAAGTATAAAATTTTGGAAAAGCTTCAAGAAAAGGCCTAAAGGTGAAAAAAAATATCTATTCCCCGGAAATAATTTTTCAAGAAATAGAAACTAATTTTTCAGGTTCATCTAGAGACGTGAAAAAATGCAGATGTTGGTTGTGCAAAGTAGTATTATGCGAATGAATGTCCAAAAAGGACAAAAGATCGTCAAAAGCCCTAATTGAAGCGTATAAATAAGCAATAGAGTATGCGAACCTAAAAGGGTTTGAGGTCGCATATTCTGAAGAAGAGAATGTTTCATTTTATTCTCTTGAGTACCAATCAGAAGATGAACTAGAGAGTAGCCCTTCAAAAAGTACAGAATGAGAAAATAGTGAAGTAGGACATTGTCCTATATGTGTTACAACTTCTCAATTGGAAAAATGATAATATTGATATTATTAGTCGTTTTCGTCCCAATCCAGGAAAATTCACATATGATTTATGTAAATGTGCAGAAATGAGTTGATCCCAATGTATTGTGAAGATACAGGAGAAACTTATCATCAAGAATAATTCACAGTAAAATTAAGACGGAAGAAAGCTCAGATGGAGAAGAGGAATATATCAGAGAACATAACCTGAAGGTGTATGCTAACAGAGTTGAGTAGAAAAAGTTGCCAACCATTGGTGAAATAGAAAATTTGTTGAAACCCGTAATTAGTGAAGATCCTCAACTATACTGGGATAGAGATCTGGTATGTTGTCAGCTCAAAATGCACAATGCTAATGCCATTTGTCATGTCAAAGCCATTCCCCATTACAGAAATGAGATAGGAAAGAGATGGAAAACCAAATTCAAGAACTACTTGAGAAAAGTTTAATTAGACCTTCAATTAGTCTGCATCATGCTCCAACTTATAAATTGTAAAACATGTAAGAGGAAAAGCAGGATGGTAATTGACTACAAGGATGTCAACAAAAAAACCGTTAAAGACGATTATCAAATAACACAAGTGAGAGTCCTCATAAATCGACTTAAAGGAGCTAAGATTTTCTCCAAGTTTGACGCTAAATCAAGGTTTTGACAAGTGAAAATGCACCCAAATTCTATATCTTTAACAACTTTTGGAACACCCCAAGGACATTACGAATGACTAGTTATGACATTTGGTGTCAAGCAAGCTCTGTCTATTTCCCAAGGAAAATGTACAACATTCAAGCCTTATTCAGATATCTGCATAGTTTATATAAATGACATTTTAGTCTTTTCTAGAACTATGAATGAACATCTGAAGCATATGGAGCAAGTTTGCAAGCTCATTGTCCAAAATAGAATCATTCTGGGACAAAAAAGATACATCAGGTTAAAGGAGAAATCAAATTCTTAGGCATTCGTGTTAAAGATGCAGAGATTCGTCTCCAAGAACATATTGTCAAGAAAATTAGCTAGTTAGCAGATCAAATCCCTAATGCAAAATCCTTTCAGATGTTTATAGGAGTTGTCAACATTGCTAGGGACTGTATTCCTCAAGTAAGTGCCCTCACTGCTTTATTCTCAGCAAAAACTAGTTCTAAGAAAAAATTGTGTTTTATAGAACATGATAGTAATAATGTTAAAAATATCAAAGAGCTAACCAGAAGCCTAGCCCTTTTACAGCTACCAGAAGAATGCGACTTAATCATCTTGTAGACAAATGCAAATTATTATTACTGGGCGAGAGTAGTCCTAGCAACAACCCCTGAACAAATCAGGAAAAGATTTGTAAATTTATATCTGGAAAGTTTAATTTGGCAGAGTTAAACTACTCCACTAGGGATAAAAAGGTGCTAGCGCAGATGAAGAGCATCAAAGGAGCTGAGGCATTTCAAGGTAACAAGAACTTTTTGTCCGACGCTCTTACCAAAGAAATGGCAATATTCAAAAGAGAAGATAGAGATGAATGACGAAACCCTAGGAGTAGAGGTGGCAAACGGGGCGGCCCGGCTTATTTTAAACAGGTCAAAACCGTGTCTGTGCCGTACTCAGACTGGCCCATTTATTTATCGTGCCGGACTCGGACTAGCTCATTTGCATAAATATTAAGCCTGACCCGGCCCACGGCCCAAGCCCATGTTGGGTCGGGCCTATTAGTATTATATGACACAATTAAAATAAAAAATATTATGTACTTAGAATATTTGTTTTATATAATTATTTATAATAGTAAAATAAATGAAATATTATAATATATTTCATAATTTTATTTCTAAAACATTATGTATGTTAAAATAATGACGTTTTCTTCACTACTTTGATAATATATATTTGTGAAATATTGTAAGCTAAAAAAATAATCAAGAGATTTTACTTAAAAAATCTAATATTCAAGTCTAATAATGATATTTTTTTTAAATATTTATATAAATAACATAAAATTATGTGTTTAATGGGCCGGCCCATGAATTTATCGTGTCCAGGCTGTACCGGGCAAAAAACGGGCTCGGGGCGAGCCGGGCCCATTACAATAACGAGCTCGGGCCAGGCCGGACTGATTTTTAACCGGCCGGGCTCAGTCTTTTGGGCCCATTTGCTACCTCTACCTAAGAGCAGGAGATTTGAATCACATACTCTTTGGAACAGATACAAAAGTGTAGACCAGACTATTGGACCTTTACATGACTGACCCGGTTACCAATTCATTGTGTCATGCAGAACAACATAATCAACCCCATCTGTAGCCTATGATAAAATAAAACTAGAAGGATGGGAACAAAAGTCCGAGAGAAAAGTTGAAGATCTTGATGAAGAAGAAAAACTATGTAAAGAGTATTTGTTACATCCCAAAGATACAACCTCAACTGATCGGTGTCAGGGCAAAAGAACGGCAAGCCTATCTTCAACAACAAATAATTAAGGCATAACAAGTTCGTTGATGACTGTTGCTTTGCCAAAAAACAGAATTGCCCCTTTTAGGGGAAAAAATGACGGAAGTCACCGAAAAGAAAAATGTTCATGGCCATCCTTTAAAGATTTTAAAAAGCATGTGTTCAAAACAAAAAGGCTATTCCTTTAAGCACAAGATCATCATAGATAATGTTCTACAAGCTTTCTACGAGGAAGATGAAGAACATCTGTTAAGAAGCCTCAATGCCCTAATAGAAGAATTGTATGGAGTCCATGCAAAAAAGAAAGAAAAGGAGAAAGAAAATTCAAAAGAAGGCAGTACGATGATGAAGTTTTTAGAAAGTCCTGAAGGCGCACATGTTACTATTTCTACCCTAAAGGAATTAGTTTGGTGGGATTTTCACTACAAAATCAGACATGGTAAAATGCTTCCTTCTACATTAGCAATAGTTTCTTACCCATATTATTGGAGATATCTTATTGATGTTCAGGTAGAACATTCGCAGAAGCATAAATTATGGCTCACAGAAAATGGGTTTGTGCATAATCTTTGGACTATGGCTAATGAGGACTTGGAGGGTTTTCCAAAAATTATAATTCAAGTGGTCAAGAACAAACGTCCAGATGGATGTATCCTGAGATTAAAATTTATTTCTACTCCTCCAGAATGGGAAATGTCGAACGGATGCAAAACCTATGTCTCTCCATGTCACTATGTGAGAATCATTCAAGGTCCGATCAAGAATTCAAAAAATGTAAGGAAAAATGGTAATTCCAACAACAACATCCCGTGGATGAAAGCCATATCTATTATGTGCATTAAAAATATGGTTTGAAGAGATTATGAGTCGACTCTTTTGGCTAGTGGGAAAAAAAATCATAGTCACATGTGATAATCATCCTCCACCAGATACGTGTGATTTCTTTTCTGCTATCATGAGAAATGAAATAGATCGAACTCTAGATACCATCTCATGGCTAAAGAAAGTGGAGAAAGAGAAAGGATATAAGATCGCTTATTTTTTTTCTTATGACTCAGATCTAGATGAGGAGTAAAAAGTGGACACAGAGCAAGAAGATGGAAATATAGGCCAACACTCGTTGGCTGATTATGATTGTGCGGATGAAGAATATTATAGTATCACATACATGATATAAAAGAAGGGAATTGACGAAGCATCCAAACAAATTACTTTTCTTTTTGTTTTTATGGTGCGGTTGCCAACGCATGAAGACAACCAACTTTACTTTACAAAAAGTAAAGTTATTGTGATAAGATTCCCTATCAGCCATTTTCATAAGCGAGTTTTGATTTCTGCTTGGAGTCCGAGTGCTATATAAGGAGGAGGAACTTCTTTGGGAATGTAGAGTTAGGATAAGAGAGGAAAAAATTAAATTAAAGAACTTGAGCTTTTCAAAAAGAAGAACTAGTCTACTAATGTTCTAGTATATTGAGTGAAAAAGTGTGAATGTATAGTACAATGTGAAGTGTGAGTATTTAATATTGTGTAAAATATCATTTTGGTGTGGAGTGCTATTTACAAGTAAGTTTGTAATTTATTTCTAATCATGTGTAACTAAACAGCTAAACTGTTTACCCAAGAGTTGAGGCTCTGAGTTTTAGGTTGTAAACATGTTTACATAAATAAACTCATATTGTGAGCCCAATACACCATCTTTTAGGTTAGCAAATTTATGTTTTATGAAGGATTTAAGGTATTTTAGGTTATTTCTATAGGTTTTTCAACATATTTCCTAGATAAGATAGTAGTGATCCCGCCAAGTTTATGTAACCATAGACAGGAGGTCGTCTGATGAAATTTTTTGCCATAGTGAATGCTAGTTCTTAAATATGAATTTGTTTGTTAACATGTAGAAAAATAATTATGTTGACTTTAACGGAACCGTTAATTCATGTACCTCTCTTTAGTTCAAACTGAAACGTGATGTGCCATTTTGAAATTTTACAAAGGTGAGGTATTGATATGATTAAACTAAGAAAGGTCAGATACCATTGAAATGAAAATCCCAACAATATAATATTCAAACCATAAATTGTCAAAGGTCTGTATATACGAAAATTTCAACCACATAACCAAACATACGTTATAACTTAGAATACATAAGAATTCATGCAAAAAAATTGTAATACCACAGAAAAATAACTACGGAAAAATGGATCTATCATTGTTTCAAAATATGCATAAATTATACAAAATATGGTTCAAAAATGAAGATCCACCTATCTTTTTCTTATTCGGGCAGCTGCTCGCTCACCTATAACCAAAAGTAAGCAATTAAAAAGACAAAATCGATAATCTAATAACTTTATAAGCTTTAGGTAGCAACTATTGCAACAAAAGACATTTTATTTTCCCTAATTAGTTTCTTTGAGAAGGAATGTGCTATAACTAATCTAAATATAGATTTTCACACTATTAAATAAACAAAAACACATGCGAAAATAATAGAAACATAAGAACTTATACTCCACATATTCGTAACTGAATTTCACAGGTGTGATAAGTGATCATATAGCTTGTTTACCTTGTATGGCAGATGGGAAAATGATATACTCAAATGGTTCGAAAATAACCTTAAGTGAGTAGCAAGAGTGGAATTTGACCAAATTACACTATCTTAAAAGTGGCACAATCACCTCAAGGGCTATACAATACATCAATAGCCAGCCTAATCTAGTTTTATTTAAATAGACCATTTCATGTAATACCCGAGATTTCTAATCTTGATTACCGACACATTATGACTAATTTATCAGCATTCATATTAAATGTCGAAAACGTTGTTTAATATGTTGGTATTAAACTACACCTCACCACAAGTTTAGAAATATTGTCAGAATATTTTTCCGAACTCCATTTTGTTTTTACGAATTCTTAAATTTTGTTTTAAAAATATTTTTCTGAAAACTTATTTCCAGCTTGGGTTTTTATCTAGGCTTTTTTACAAGCCAAATCCTTTGACCCATGACCCGGGCCAAAGGACCAAGCCCACTTCGTTTTCCTTAGCTCTCTCTCTCGGTGACCCTCTCTCTCTCTTCCCAGAAAAGCTCCCACTGAACCATCACCTTCTCGGCCTTGTGCCACTGCCGTCACGGTGCTCCGGCGACATGCAACCACACCATCACACTCCCCTCTCCTTCCTCTTCATATTGATGCCCATCGATCACTTAAGCATCCACATTTTAGTTTCGAATCAAAGTAAAGCAATGAAGAATAATCGGAGAAGCTCCATGGATTCCAGCTTGGTTTTGTGCTCCGGCGAGCTTCCTTGATCAAGATTTGGTATGCCCAGTCCTCTAAGCCTCATATTTGATTCGATTCCTTCTTCAATTTCTTAAATTGAAGCTAATCCAAGCTTCTTTGTCTTCTGTCATGGCGTCACTACGTCACCATCACCGTCGCCTTTCTTCTTGGCGAAATTGAGAGCTTCTTAGACCATAATTGGTAAGTCCAATTGATCATCTTCGTCCCCAAGTGTTCTTTATCAATCAATCCTAAATCTACTTTTTCGTGGCCTCCCTTCTGACTACGTATTTGGTGAGACAAACTTGGAGACTTCAGAGCAATGTTGGGAGCTTTTGCGACACACTGAGGCTACAACAACTTCCAAGGATTAAGGCCCAGAAGTACTAGCTCCGCCATTTTTGGTTTTGGAACTCACTATGGTAGAAACACAGTCCTAGAAAACTTGTTTTGTCGATTTCAGCTTTTGGTGTTATTGTGGAGTTGTTGGAAGTTTTGCATACATTTAGAGATGATTGGAGATGGTTTTGGAGGTCAGAAGTATGAATGGAGGCATAAGGTGAAAATTCGGGTTTTTACTATTACAGTTTAACTTTTTCGCTGTTTTACTACATTGTGAATGACTAAAGTGCTCTTGGTAGAAAGTTACTGTTTGATTGTACTATTTACAGTTTTATCCTAAGTTATTCTTTTACTATTTGTTAAAAGATCTTACCAGTTTTACTTTTATCTAAGATAACTTAGTGAAAACCTAGCGTATTTTAAACGACGACGATTAATGTAACATTTATGTTACCTTTAGATGTTAAGTCTGATTCTAACCCGGCTCGAGAATCGAGAACTCACTTAACTTAGAAAAATATGTTGGTAAATATTACAGTCGTTGATACGATTTTGAGTAGTTTTAATAC
This sequence comes from Argentina anserina, assembly GCF_933775445.1. Taxonomy (NCBI): domain Eukaryota; kingdom Viridiplantae; phylum Streptophyta; class Magnoliopsida; order Rosales; family Rosaceae; genus Argentina; species Argentina anserina. Next base: position 6,343,101 of record NC_065873.1, on the reverse strand, counting down.
CTTTGAAGTATGCTTAGTATTGCTTGAATATTAAAGTTAGACTATTTTCGGGTTTTTCGAGATTTAGTCAATAATTGGACAATATGGTCAATTCATGGTCAACCCAAGAAAGACTTGGTCAACATAAAGTATACCTTTGTCTTTTCTGGTCAAAGTAGGAATACTAAATCAAGTCAATTTACGATACTCGGAAATTAGTATTAATTATTTGATAAATGGATTCAAAGTTGATGCAATAACATCGTACAAAGTTGGAGCAGCAGCAACAACGTTATTTCAGAATTGGAATAGTAGCGAGGATTCTGCACTTTAATCTAGGTAGGTTGAGCTAACACCCTTTGTGTATTCCGTGCCCATTAAATTCATTGTTGATGCCTCGGGTGATATTTAAATGTGGAATGAAATGCATTATTGATTTAGAAATGCTAAAACCTGAAGATAGACGTATAGTGAGTGAGTGAGTAGAACTGAGAGTGTATGGGGCCCGGTAATCCGGCAACCCCTCGGTGTTGATTTATTGATGGCCATCGATGCATTGTATGCATGTTTTCCCTAAAAGATAACTTATCCCTTTTGTGATAAAGAGGTTTATAGCTCGAGCTCACATCTAAATTATTGAAGTTTTCATAAAACTTAGTCTACCTTACTTTCAAACCACATAGGTGGGCTGGAACATGAAGTTTATAGCTCGAGCTCACCCCTACTATAGTTTTTCTATTCAAGTTAGGAACCAACAAAGGTTTAGGACACGTGAAGTTTAGGAGTACACATTCCACGAGTCGAGAAGTTTAAATTCATTCATTATTAATTAGCTCATTTCTGATTCTTGTATTATTTGAGTTGTAAATTCCGAGGTGTATAACTCTTGTTTGTCACCTTTTCTTCTTTTATGGGTTGCCATTTTTGTGTTCATTTTGGGCCGGTAACTATTTGATCACCTTCCGTTTTTTCAAAGATATTGTAAAGCTCACATAATTATTTCAAGAGTGTCAAGTTGTAATTTGAGTTTCTATTTTCAAGTTACATTTGTAAACTTCATTTGTTGTTTGCAATAAATTTGTACAGGTTTCCAAATTGGCGAGTGTTCAAACGGATTTTGTTCGCTTGTTAATTCAAAAGTTTTAACCCTGATACTGTTATTATCCCTTATGGGATGTGACATTTCATTACAGAAATACACAAAGGACCTTCAAGTTTGTGCCAATAAAGATGACACATAAATTTTAATCATGGCATGAGAAATTTGCAACACAAAATAGTAAAGCATGATATTCTAAACTTCTAAAATTTTAACCAAAAAAACAAAAACCTCTAAAATATAAACCTAGTTTGAATAATGATGTCCCTTTGGCAAAAATAAGCAAGGACAGAGATGATATGATGTCGAAAACAACAATCTCTATAAGGATCTATTCATGCTTTTATATTTCTTGATAAAATCAAAGACATAAGAAAAATGCAAATCCCAACATAAACATGAATATGGTGGACTGAAGTATGAAATGAAAACTGGAAACTGTGATAATTTTATAGCCAACACTCAAAACCTTCACTAAATCGTGAACTGCTAATTTTACATTTCTTTAATTTTATCCTTTACATATAAACAGAAAGATAATTATGTAAAATACAAATGTGTCGCCAATATATTTTACCAAAACTATCATTCATAAGAACCAAAATTACATAAATGAAACGACCCGACCCAGAACTAACCTATTTACGCGTTAAAATCCAAATTTATATCAAGCGAACCAATATCTAATCTAAAATAATTGTGGCTGCACCCAAATCTTGGTTGGGCTGCCTACGTACCCTTTAGAAGGGATCAAGCCATTCATAGTTCAACAGTTCACCAAGCCAAACACTCTAACGCACTAAAACCATAAAACCTACACATTTACCACAAACCTACCACATTCGCCATAACAACGTAAACCTCATAACCATTTCGATTCGTATCACAAACACAACACAACCGACACACATAGCTAATAACATAACCATCATTCATCAAGTACACAACACCATATCCATTATCAATCAATACAAATACATAGCAGCCAACCTTAGATTAACACAATGCTTACGACAATACTATTTCATTCCTACCCACGATAATCTAGATCAACAACCTCATACGATAATCAAATTCAACGATTAATATGTCAATAAGTTCGTATCGATGCATGCTATTCAATGAAGCAACTCACTACTCCAAAAACTCTCACATGCGCCGCCACAGTGGCGCGTGGGCCTCACGCGCCACGACCTGCAACTACTCCAAAACCACTCGACTCCAACATCAAAGTTGTAGATCAAGACGAGGAAAACAACTTTCATACCTGCATCAAAGCTTGGTTTGGCCGGGAAGTGGCCGGAAATCGGCAGATGTCGACGGCGTCCCAAATCATGGAACCCGATCTTGCAGCTCGATTCAAACCTCTAGGTGATTGAAATTGGACCCAGAGAGAGGAAATAGGTGGAAAGCAAGTGGCCTCGAGCTCCAGGGTGGCCGAAGACGGCGGCTCCGGCGACTGGCTCTTTCGGTCGTTACAGCTCTGTACACGGTGGTCGGCTCGGCTAGGTGCCTAATTCGAACGAAAGGCGACGTCGTTCTGGTCATTTTGATGGGTACCCCGCACCGTGGCGTCGCCGGACGGCGGAGATCGCCGGGAGAGAAGATTCGGCTGGGTTTTCGGGTGAACAGTACCCGACCCAACTCTTTTCTGATTTTCTCCCATTTTTCCATTTTCACCCCCTACTTATACTATTTTCCAAAAAAACCTAAATGCTCTTTTGATTCGTAACTTTTTCGTACGAACTCCGATTTAAGTGTGCCGCGTGTCCACGAATTTGTATCGACAAGCCCTACAATTTTCGTGAAAGAAGTTTTCTCTAAAAAACTTACGCATCGAAAAGTCAACTTTTACAGTCGTTACAAATGATGGATTTTTCAAGAATCAAGAATACACTTCAAATTAAATTCTACAAACCTGCGATCAAAATACGTGCATCGCACGAGCACGAGGGCTAGTATACTATAAAAAGGGAAAACTTATAAGAAGATAAAAAGATATGAAACTGATAATACAATTGTTTTGTGAGACATATGCAGCTATCAGATAGACACAATTGTTTCCTCTCAAGCTATAGAAACAAATGCTGCATATTTAGGTTCATAATAGAGGTTAGCCATTAACCAATAATTTTCGGCGTGTATCATTATCATTATAATTAAAATGTATACACTAACAAATATAATTCATCTTCATTAGATAAAGTTATTGAATATAACCAATTTCTCATTGTTTTGTTGCTCTATGAAGTATATGCATACGTAATTATCCACAAAGGGGCAGCCCTTGTGAAATTGCATAAATGGTTAACTTTGGTAGAAGGTTTGGCATGTATTGATTACAAAATAAACACTTCAAGAGGCTAACCTTTAGATCGTCGCATGTTCATATTGATTTTGATCAAGGTGCATAATTATATACTCCCATCAATGCTTCCTCCAGATCAATGACCTTCAGAATAAACACATTCATACCAGTTAAATTTCAACTATGTTTTCAGAGATATAAAAGTTTTGTACTCACAGAGTCATCCGTCAACAAAAACATAAGAACATGACTAATCAAGCCATCGGTTCACTATTGATACATAGGGCTTTTGAGAACTGGGCAGAGATTTCTTCCAATTCTTCAGTCCTGAAACATGTAAATTGAATCAAATCACATGGCGCATCCCCTATTTCTTGAGAAAAGCCATAACTGTAATAACCCCGAATTTTCAATTCGCATTTATTGTAATTTCTCTGAAATTATTAAATGGTGATTTGAGTAAAATCACATTCTACACTTTCAATTTAGTCGTTGTTGAAGTCGAATCAATTCCGAATAGAGGGGCTTTTTTGGAAGGAGTAAAAATAGGGGTAGAAAATATGGAACTCTAAAGCAAAAATCAGAAAATTCAAATAGAGGCCGCCTTCTTTTTTCTCTCTGTCCCCCCCCCCCACTTTCTCTCTCCATTTCACCGTTTCTACTCTGTCATAGTGCTCCACCATCCGGCCACCAATCTGGCCGCCACCAGTCTCATTGGAACCGCACGACCACCCTCTTCATGTCTGGGGTGGTGGTGCACCGCCCCTCACTGCCTAGTTGTCGTTCCAACGTTGTGAAGCTGTGTGGTGTCACCGGCATCTCTCTCTTTTTTCGGCCACCATAGGGCTCAAAATTGGTCGTGTTAGGAGCACCTCAACGTCTCCTTTGACTAAGCTATGTTCTGCGCGACTTCAACCACAGTGTAAGTGACTGTGACACCTGCAAGGCCAAGCCACCGTTGACGATGGTGCTGCGTCTGCATCCGGCGGATTTGGAGGTCAAGTCTCCTCTTTCCGGTCTATACCTCTCCTCTGGGTATCATTCAGCCATCTTAAGTCTCGATACGACCTGCAACAAGTTGTTTGAAACTCAAGACCACCGTCGGTGTCATGGTCGATTTCCAGCCACTTCCCGGCTATTTCGGGTTTAGCTCCTGGTATAAAAGTTTTCTAACTCTTCATGATATATAAGTTTCGTGTTTGGGGCATGATGTTTTGAGGAGGTTTTGGGTAGCTGCGCGTCCAGTAGTGCATGGAGTAAGGGATTACTCCATTAAGTCGTGCTTGTTGATACGAGCAAGTACATATATTATTTGCATATGTTTGAATTAATTTGATTGTGTTGGTTAATGCTGGTGTAAAAATGATTATATTGAGTTACTTATAGAGTTTTGGATTGATTTCTCAGTGTACTAGTCGAAAGAGGTTAATATGGTTCGTCGATAACCTCGGTAGGTCATGGAAAGAGTTTGCCTCTTGGCAATTTAAGGGTGGAGTGTCATAGTAAGTAGTGACAAATTGTTTTGGTTATTTATCAAGTTAAAATTGTGTTATTTAGGTGTGTGAATTGGGAGCTTTGTACTTACTTTGGTGATATTGTTGGCGTAATGGGAATTAGAGGTGAGTAAACGTCACTTGATGCAAATTTTGATATAACATAGTTTACTTATATGTGTGTATTAATGGTAATAATATATATATATATATATATATATGTGGCTATGTTATATTGTGCCTTGTTCATGTATCATTGTGGTAGAGTTGTGAGATATGTGATGCTAGTGATTTGGAAGGGTGAATAAAACCCTTTATGAAACATGTTTTCCTTGTTGCCTTAATTAATGAGGAATTATTTGAGAAAATGCATTTTGATTTTGAACTTGATTGTCAACGGTTCATAGGTAAGTAACATGAGTTTCTTTATAAAAATTACTCTTATGTTTCTCATATAAAGGAAAATTAGTGTTGGTAAGCCAAGTGGATACATATGTACTTGTTCATAAAAATTATACATGTATAATGGTGATATGACTATGGAGTTGTTATATGGACTTGTAGTACTTGCATGTTGGAGGTGACTTGTTTATAAATCGACAATTATCTTGTTAGTAGTAATCTATGAATCGTAGTGTGAAATTATTGTTGCTTGTGTTAGTTTTGTGACTAGGTGAAAACTTTGGTTTGGTAACCAACATGGTAGGTGTAAGTGAGATCTCTCCTTAGTGGCAGAATGAGATCTATGTTGTGGAATGGTTTATGGTCTCTCCTAAGTGGTGAAAGAGACTTTTGATCCCTCATATGTGGCGAAGGGGATCTTTAGGCATAAATGACTCACACCTTGGTCGGGTGAGTGGGTATGAATACAGCTTTAGTCTGATTGCCTATGTGTTATGGGTAATGATGTTGATCATTACGCCGAGTGTGTTTCGGAAGTGATACCTCCTACTTGCCTATGAGTTGTCGAGTATTTCCTGAACGCATGTCTACGTATTTTAAGAGGAGAGAGTCTCCTCCGTTATACTAGTGTGGAAGTGGTCGTAGTATATTTGGAGAAGTTGTTTTCTTAGTCATGTTTAGAAGAGAACTTATCTAGTGTTTGATGTCATTTAGTTTTCGGTTTACTCATACGAACTTTTAGAGCTTATCGGGTTTGGTGTAGTAGTTGACCTTGCAAGTGAAAGATAGTGGGGTTGAGGTACTAGCGGCATTGTGATTGCTAGAGGGTGACACCATGGCTTTAGTAGTTTCCACATAGTTCTAGCAAGTTAAAGTGAACTTTCCATTTCCTTTGGTTTCAAGTTGTAAAATTTGGCAATGTAATTTGAGTTGTATGAGTTGAACATTCGAACTCAGATCTTGAAATTTGATTATTTGTAATAACTCTTAAGTATTTCGGAATTATTGTAGAGTTTATCAGACCTTAAATTTTAAAATATTATTATTCGAAATTTGGAGTTGTGACAATGATCAAGAGGAGAGACAAAATAGGGCTCAAACCATTGACTGAATTCCCAATAACCCATAACCACCTTCTTTATTCTTGCTAATGATGACAACTCCAAATTCAGTAATACAAAGCGAAATTGAAGAAATTCTTGCAAAAAAAAACCCAGAAAATAAAGCTTACCCAAAAAGAAAAAATATATATAAAAAGGGGAAAAAATCAAAATATAGAAGGAACCAAGCGATGCAGGGGGAGAGACAGAAATTTGACCTGTAGCGGACGATTTTACCCTCGATATTGTCTTCTACAATCCTACATTTGCCCTCATTCAACAATTTCGGACAAATTTATCATTTGTAAACAATATAGCGTGAATTCCCACACTCAACAAATGTTAGATAGTAAATTGGATGCATGAGAAAAATGATAATTGCTATAGGTGTGTTGTGTGCAATATTTTGCAATCAAATTAGGTGACAATATTATATAATTAAGGGGGATCATAATGGAAATTGACAATGGTAAATTGGTAATGATCATTGCAATTGATGGAGATAGGGCTGAGCCCACTTATCTTGGGCTTTGGTTCATTACTGATGGGTTAGGCTAATTTCAATGTTGGTCGAAGTACAGTACGTATATACTATTTTGAAAAAAAAATGACGAATTTTCATATAATAGAAAATGTAAAGTACGAAACAACATAAACAAACTCTGAATCTGTAGGCGGAAGCAACGATAATTAAGAGTTTGAGGAAACCAACATCTCAATGCTGAATCTCTGCAATCGGCCTAAAGTAACTAAACATGTCACATCCCGGGACCGCTCCGCCGTAACACGATATTGTCCGCTTTGGGCATAGCCCTCACAGTTTTATTTCTGGGAGCTCACAAGCAACTTCCCACCCATCCTGGGATTGCTTTAGCCCGAGCAAGCTTAAATTCGGAGTTCCTATCTCTTCCGAAGCCATTGAGCCCCCAAAAGGTCTCGTGTTAGATGGAGGTGGGCATGTACATATAAGGCACATCACCCCTCTCTGTTGGCCGATATGGGATATTACAATCCACCCTCCTTAAGAGTTCAACGTCCTCGTCGGCACACTCGCACCATACGAGAGAGTGGCTCTGATACCAAATTGTCACATCTTGGGACCGCTCTGCCGTAACACGATATTGTCCGCTTTAGGCATAGCTCTCACGGTTTTGTTTCTGGGAGCTCACGAGCAACTTCCAAGTGGGTCACGCATCATGGATTGCTCAAGCCCGAGCAAGCTTAACTTCAGAGTTCATATCCCCTCCGAAGCTATTGAGCCCCCAAAAGGCATCATGTTAGATGGAGCTATGCATGTACATATAAGACACATCATTCCCTCTCCATTGGCCGATGTGGGATATTACAAAACCCTTACCAAAGACCATTAGCAACCACATAATCCCTCTCAACCACATCCATGAACTTCATCACATATCAATCACCTTGTGCACGCATATGGAGACGATGCTTGTATCCCCAAACGGACATCCAATCACCACTTTCGAAGTCGTCTTCTTCTTCACAACAAGCAAACATCCCATGGTGAAAGGTTGTTGTGAGATCGCAGTGTCGCCAACAGCCCCTGTAGAGGCCACCTTGCCTTTCTCCTTAATGGTGAGAGTGGCAGCAAATTGAGTGTTGAAACCCTCCGACATGGTTGACAGCAGAGATGCTAAGCAGAAGGCAGAGCTAGAGAGGAAAAACCCTAGCGGCGCCTTCGCTTCTTTTAACGTTATAATTAGATGTTTACGTATATACTACTTATCCTTCTGATAGGTCGTTAATTAAAATGTCTATAATAAACCCTGTAAAACATCATCGTTAGTATAGAATAAGTAGGGATCGTTCAGTCCGGAGAATTGAAGGGAACTCTAAATATTTAGAGTTAACAAATAATGGGGGGTTTGAGATTGATTATTAACTACTAAAATAAAACCTAAATTACTATTTACATGATCGACTTCTTTTTAACAAACTTAAACCAAATTTACCATTACACCACATAATTACAAGTTCGAACTTATCATGCATTCTAATTCGACCAATTACATATTTTTTAGACACTAATACAATTAGAGACTTAGGGGATCATCTAATCATGCAAGATTTCAATTAACATTTAGATCGACTTAGGGTCTAATCTAAATTTGCATGCAATCGAATTAAATAACACTTAGAGTAGAAATCAAACAAGATTACATTTAAGCACCAAATCTTTGTTGGAGACATGTTTCATGTATGGCGTCACCCACTATAGTTTCACATGTAAATTTCCAGAATTTTTACCACTTTTAATCAACACAAATCGAACCTACTTAGGGCATGATTCGATTTGTGTGTGGTTGATAAATCTAGCACTCAAACACAATCTTAGGGACTGCATCCAAGCACTAAATTCATATGCACATATCTGAAAATTATCTAAAAGTATGAGAAAGATGATTAGAACACAACAATAGAAATACAAACTCAATAATTATAGGAAACCATCAATTCGGCAAAAACCAAAAATCTAATAAAACAATCTGAAAATTTTGATTCTTAATACAAAACAATAATCTCACACAAACATCATACTACAATCTCCATAGACAAAGTATTATAGAAAATCAAAAACTAACAAAGCCATGGAGATGAGTTGCGAGAATCACACGTTGTAGGAACCTTGGAGGTGTGTCTTCAATGGTGATTTCGGTGGAGATGGAATTTGTATAGGGGGGAGAACGACTTGCTGTTTTTGGTGAAGAATGTTTGAGGTAGTATTTTGCTAGAGTTTTGGCTTTTGAATGCAAAGGAGAAGTAATCATATTTGAGAGGTGAAGCCATGTATATATAGAGGAAAGAAGGAGGGTTTGAACTTGCCTCTTTCTTCCTATAATAATGTCATACTTTATCTACCTAAATCATGCCATGCTTTATTCCCTAAATCATGTCATATTTTATTACCTAAATCATGTCATGTTTTATTCCTTTAATGATCATCTTCTATTTAATTGTTGCATGACTTGGCTCCATCTCTTTTCTTTAATTATCTCTTCTATTTAATTGTTGCATGACTTGTTGATGATAGGACTCCATGTGCATGACTTCTCCTTGTTTTCCTCTAGTATTATCTCTTAAATCCAATCTGAAAATAAGAAAAAAATCATAAGTAAGAGATAATTAGTTTCGAAACCTAATAAGGATTCCTAGTGCAAGAAGGACTCTCAAAATATCGCCAATGCAACCAAAACGTAGAAAGATGAAGACTCCTAATCCAACTAGGTTTCCTAATCCTACAAAGATTCATACTCAAACTAGGACTCTAGACCAATTATGCGTTTTTAACTCATGTAAACACAAAAATGCATCCAATATCGCCCAAGACTCTTACTACAACTCAGTGACTCAATAGTACAACAATAAGGGCTAAGCAAAATACAAATTAGAGAGCTTATTCCATACACGGCCTATGCATATGGGCGGGGCATCCAGACCGTGCATCTTGACATGTCAATTTTTTTTAGAAATCGGCTAACATGGGCTTTGGGTGGCGCGTGGGGGCGTGGGTGTGAAGATTTCCTTCATACCCTCCATATTAGACACCTCATCATCTTCCTCAATTCCTCGGTGCTAATTTCCTTCATATCATTCCATGATTTCCAGTTATTCCAACTCACAAAATTGGGCACCAAATCGGCGTAAACCTGCTGAAAACCATAGCTGCCGCCAGCGGCGTGCTCCATGTCGATGACGATGAAGTCATATGCAGAGCAAGGGGGTGAGGTCGAATTCGTAGAGCACCGCCTTATCCATATCAACGGCGGGTAGCGGCGGGGTGAGGATGATGGAGAGTGGCTGCGATTACGAAAAGGGACTTGAGGGATTGTAGGATGTGGGTTTTGGTGAGTGATTTGGGTGGGGATGGAGATTCAGAGGGGGAACTACTCAGAAATCGCTTTAGCCGCCTAAGAAGGAGGAGGAGATAGAGGCTATGAGCCCATGATTATGTTACCCATGGCAGGGAGATGCAAAAGTTGCAGACCTCGTTTCTAGAAAGAGGGAAGCTTAAGAAAATGAGAATATTTCTTTTATTTGGTTTGGACAAAAATGAGATAAGGTCTTGACTCGGGTCGTGGGCATGGGTTGTGGCTCGGGTATCGGATTTAGAGTTTAAATTTAGAGTATTGTTTGTGAATAGTTGCATTAATTCGTTTTAATTTTCTATTAGTGATGTTTAGTAATTTAATTTAAATTTCTGGATAAAGTTTAAAATTCGTAGGTAGAGAGTTCGCCATGTTGCACAATATGTGGTTTTTCCTATTCGTATGTAAATAAAGTTTCCCACGTGCCACAATGACGGCCACATGGCACAATATGCAGTTTGCAAATAATTCAATTATTTCTGACCATATAAAAATTATTCGTCAATAGCTTTGACGACGTCCGTAAAAATCACCAAAAATTATTTTACATCCAATAATTAGCTCAATCCATCCATTAAAAAAAAATTGTAATTTTTACCTCCGCGCCATACCAGTGCCCTTAGGTAGAAAGATATATGTGGTTGACAGGTTTGACTAGGGCTCGTCAACGGGCCGGGTCTTAGTACATTTAAATAAGTGACGTATCAGGCCGGGACGGATATTTTCACAAATATAAAGATCCAAGCCCGCCCATCTATAGCGGGCCTTGCTGGTTTTTACGGACCGAGTCTTGCGGGGTTGTATTAGAAAAAAAAACATAACACTCTTATTTAAGGGTTTAGAATAATAAAAGAATTATTAGAAAACATTCTACCAAAAGTTATAAATAAATTCTAGTTTCGAAATATTGTCAATCGACACTAGTAGATGTGATTGATATAAATATTTAGAGACCATGTAAAATTTTCGTCCGTTTTGAACATGGTTTAACCATCCGAACCTACGGTCAACAACAAAAAAGGCGTTTTGACATAATAAAACCTCAGTTACAGGGGATTTGCCAAATAGGTTTCCTCGTTGCGACCACGTAGGATCGGTGACAAAAAATAGGTGATTTCAAATATGTCAATAGCTTTCGGCATTCGCATCTTGGTAATGGGTCATCCCTTAGGGCATATTAGTGGTGTTTTTTGTTTACCAGAAATTCCGACGTTCAAACGAGATCCGAATTAGATGAAATTTTTATAAGATCACTAAATATATATACCGATCACATCGGATGGTGTCGATCGATCCCGAGAAGTTTTTTTTGTATACTCGCTTCATAATGTAATAGTTTTATTATAAACCTAATATAAATGTTATAATACATTAGTTGCACTTCGGCGATCGACAACTCCAGTTTGAAATATGGTCGATCGGCACCAGCAGATGTGATCGGTATATATATTTAGGGAACCCGTAAAAATTTCATCCATTTTGGACATGGTTTGACCGTTCGTATCTACGGTCAACAAAAAAATGTGTTTTGACATATTAAAACCCCCATTGACCAGGGTTTTGCCAAATGAGTTTCCTTGATGCGACCGCGCATGATCGGTTACAAAAATTATGTGATTTCAGATATGAAAACGGCTTTCGGTGTTCACATTTTGGTAATGGGTCATCCCTTAGGGCATATTAGTGGTGTTTTTGGTTTACTAGAAATTTCGATGGTCAAACGAGGTCCGAATTGGATGAAAATTTTATAAGATCACTAAATATATATACCGATCACATCAGATGGTGTCAATCGATCCCGTGAAGTTTCCTTCATATATTCGCTTCATAATGCGATAGTTTTATTATAAACCCAATATAAAGGTTATGATACATTAGTTGACACTTCGGCGATCGACAAATCATGTTTGATATATGGTCGATCGACACCAGCAGATGTGATCGGTATATATATTTAGGGAACCCGGAAAAATTTCATCTGTTTTGGACATGCTTTGACCGTTCGTATCTACGGTCAACAAAAAAAATACGTTTTGACATATTAAAACCCCCATTGATCGGGGTTTAGCCAAATGAGTTTCCTTGTTACGACCGCGCATGATCGATTACAAAAATTATGTGATTTTAGATATGCAAACGGCTTTCGGTGTTCACATTTTGGTAATGGGTCTTCCCTTATGGCATATTAGTGGTGTTTTTGGTTTACTAGAAATTTCGACGGTCAAACGAGTTCCGAATTGGATGAAATTTTATAAGATAACTATATATATATACCGATCACATTGGATGGTGTCGATCGATCCCGAGAAGTTTCCTTCATATAATCGCTTCATAATGCGATAGTTTTATTATAAATCCAAAAGGTTATGATACATTAGTTGACACTTTGGTGATCGACAAATCCAGTTCGAAATATGGTCGATCGACACTAGCAGATGTGATCGGTATATATATTTAGGGAACCCGTAAAATTTTCGTCTGTTTTAGACATGATTTGACCGTCTGTACCTACGGTCAACTCAAAAAGAGCTGTTTTGACATATTAAAACCCTCATTGACTTGGGCTTTGCCAAATGGGTTTCTTTAGTACAACTGCGCACGATCGGTGACAAAAATTAAGTGATTTCAAATATGCAAACGGGTTTCGGTGTTCGCATCTTGGTAATTGGTCTTCCCTTAGGGCATATTAATGGTGTTTTTGGTTTACTGGAAATTGTGACAGTCAAACGAGATCTGAATTGGATGAAATTTTTACATGGTCACTAGATATATATACCAATCACATCGGCTGGTGTCGATTAATCCCGATAAGTTTGCTTCATATAGTTGCTCATAATGCGAATAGTTTTATTCTAAACTTAATATAAAGGTTATGATGCATTAGTGGATAATTCGGCGATCGACAATTCCAGTTCGAAATATTGTCGATCGACACCAGTAGATGTTATCAATATATATATTTAGGGATCCCGTAAAAATTTCATCCATTTTGAATATGGTTTGACTATTCGTAGTTACGGTTAACAAAAAAAGAGGCATTTTGACATATTAAAACCTCATTGACCGGGGCTTCACCAAATGGGTTTACTCGGTTTGACCACGCATGATCGGTGACAAAAATAAAGTGATTTTAGATATGCAAATGGCTTCCAGTGTTCGCATCTTGGTAATGAATCCTCCCTTAGAGCATATTAGTGTTGTTTTCGGTTTACCGGAAATTTCGACCATCAGACGAGGTCCGAATTGGATGAAACTTTTACATGGTCACTAAATATATATACCGATCATATCGGCTACTGTCGATCGATCCCGAGAAGTTTCCTTCATATAGTTGTTTCATAAGTTTCCTTCATAGTTTTATTCTAAAATAATAGAACATGTATGTATAATATATTTTTATTTGCCGAGCTATTACGGGTCGAGCCTTGCGGGCTTTTGGCGGGTTGGGCCAGCTTTCACACCTCTAAATTAAGCTCGACTCTCTACACACGGAAACCGATTTTGGTAGGCTTTCTCGCGGGCCGAGCCAGGTAAAAGCCCATCGGGTTTGCGGGTCTCCGCGGGCTTTTCGGATCCACGGGCTAAATGATGAGGCCTAGGTTTGACCAGTATTGAGACGAGGGTAGACCGTGTTAGTATGTTCACAAGATATCTCGTTGGTACATTAGTAACGTCAAATTTATTATTTTTTATTTTGTACTTTTTATTCAATAATATCAAATTTTATATATGATCAAATAAAATTATTGTCTCCTTACTAATATTGTTGAACTTTTTTCAATGGGTATATGAATAATTAGACAACCTAACACCAATGTGTGAAAAAGAAAATAATTTGTCTAATCACACCGTTTGATGTCCTATGCAAGGCATAATTGGCTACAGCGTTTGATGTCTTATGCAAGGCATAAGACGTTCGTTGTATGAAATTCACATGTTCTCATCGTCATTTGACTATAAGTCAACTCTATATAACCTAAACACCCACTACAAGGATTCACGCCACAAATAAAAAAAATGTATGATAGATAGACATTATTCTAAAGTACATGGCATCATGAGTGTGTGGGAATTTTCAGAACATTTTCTGGGCACCTGAAGCATATATATATTACGAATTTTTAAAGGCTACCAAAACTGTTTAAGACCTTGAAGATTTAAACCCTCTTTATCATCCAACCTATGTAAGAGTAGCTGTTCCACCCGAAAATAAAATTCTAAATATTTTTTAATGGGTGAATAAAGAAAATTATTTTGAGAGTGTAGTAATCTTAGATGAGTTTTTTAAACATCGAAACTATTTATAAATATTTTTTTTGGGTGAGATTAATTGAAATCATTTAAAAACAATTTATGTGGGCATCATAGTGACACATGGAAACCTTTTTGTCTGCAAACAATTGTTCTAAAAATTTATCCAAAAAATTTATATTTAAATCAAATTGCTAACATCAATAAAAGAAAATTATAAAGTAGTTGGGTTAAATTTTATAAACAAAACCCTAAACTAAAGCTCAAACCCTAAAATAAAAAAAAACCCTGATGCTGAACCCGATACCCGACCCACTCCAGGCCGAACAACCTACCATCCAAAACTAAATAACCATATAATTAGAACCATCTCATCACTTTTCCCTTCCCTCATCTTCGATTCCAGAAAGAGGGACTGAGGGTCTGCATCATGGCCTCTATCTCATGTTCCTCCTCATCTACAATTCTTCTCATCTTCCTCCTTTGAATATTCCCACCCAAATCACCCATCGAAACCTACATCCTCAAGTCCCTTTTCGTAATCCCTGCCACTCTCCCTAATCCTCGCCACTCCGCCACTCGTTGCCGAGATGGAGAAAGCGGTGCTTTATGATTCGACCTCACCCTCCACTTGCTCCCTTTGACTTCGTCTCTGTCGTCCCCGTCGGCATGGAGCACGGACTTGACGTCGACAACTCTGTTCTTCAGCAATTTAGGCCGTTATGGTGCCCGATTTTGTGAAGTGGAATAACCGGAAACCATGGAAGGATATGAAGGTGATTAGCACCGACGAATTAAGGAAGATGATGGAGGTGTTTGATGTTGAGGGTATGGAGAATTTCACCCCACTCGCCACGCGCTAATTAAAGCCCACGTTAGCCGATCTCTACAAAACAATTGACGTGTCAAAATACACGGTCTAGATGCCCCGCCCATATGCACGGGCCGTGTATGGAATAAGTTTCGTACAAATTGAGGTAAAAACATGTTTAAAATGTCGCAGAAAGTGCTCCTATCACCTTCGCACTCTGTATTTGCTATTAATTATGCAAAAATGAGGAGGTACAACCCCAAATTGTTGAACACTTGAGGCTGCACAATGGTGAGCTTTGATGACTTATTCCATCTGGTTTCATGCAATACCTATTTTTCCTTCAATGAGAAAAAATAAAGTGTGTTTTCTTTTTCTTTTCCACTTTAGTAAAATTCTCCATAAATATATCATTGTATTTAATTTTTTCGTTCCATAATATGATATTACAATGAAACACAAGATTAAAACACCACCAGCCAAGTAGCTGCAAATTTTTGCAGGCCATTAGTATCCAAGACACAGTTTCAAACTAAATTAATTAAAAGAGTACATGATTAATCATAAACACAATATATATTAGCTAGCTTTACTATGTGTTTAAAATTAAACATGTATGTAGCTGCGAATTGCAAAGTCGATCTGTTTACTATCGAGCTAGCTAGTCTTGGTGCCCATCTTCTGATAACGACGCCAAAAATTTCTTCAGCAGCCTGTCATAGATGAATGGTCGCTTCATTTGAACAAGGTGACATGACTTTTTTATATGATCCACTGATGCGTTGTTGCCTAATTGCCTAACAATTATGAAAATTAAAATCATATGCGTATGGTTGAGAAAGTTATCATCTGATCGAGGAGCAACGAAACGAAAATAATAACAATGTAATGAAGCAGAACGTAACATTTTATTGATTGATAATGTGACATATATATAAGCATTACATACGGAGTATCCCGATGAATTAGAGATTCATATCTATTACATTAAAGCATAATTTACTACAATAAGGAAACCTAAATAGGCTAAGAAACACACAAATGTATAATAATAATTCTCCCGGAACACTTCCCCTTGTGTCGCATGTGTAGGTTGTATGGTGCACATATCGTTGGATTGGTAAAAACATTGTCAAGAAAATAAAAACCTCTTGTGTGAAAAATAAAAGCTTGATCAAAGGAGAAAAAGAACACAACGCACCGTCTACATTTGATAGCATCGTGTGAGGTAGACTCCCCTGAAGTCTACGAAACACTCCACCTGATTAGTGGCATAATCATGAAGTACAAAAAACTTATACAACGTTTATTGTATGCTTCTCAAAAGTAGTCTTGGGCTAATGATTAATCATTAATCTAGCCACACATCCTTAGATCATACATGCTATACTTAGCTATACTTAGATCTTAGAAAACAAGATTGCATAACAACACAAAACAAGAGTTTGCAATGAAAATCATATTCTCCAGTAGAATGACCTTAACACACTTAGACGGCCACAACTTCGTCATCATAATAGGCATCAGCGAACCGTAAAATATTCTGGAAAGTAGACACCCGTGTATTTTCAGTGACATAAAGTTCAAAACCTAATTCGACTGGAGCAGTTCACAAACCTCTGTCGAAGTTGATTGACTTACAAATTCTCGGACAGAACTGTCATACTTTGTTAAAAAGGCCATAACTCACTCAATACAACATATATAATCAAATGGTTGGTGTCTCTAGAAAGTAGACACATAGACCTTTCCATGGGTACCAATTTCACCATTTGTTATTGAGTGAGCTCTCATGTAGATCTCGTTGAACAAATTCTGATTTGTCACATTTAATGTGTATTTCACAAATGAATGGGAGAATGGACCAATAAAGGACTGATTTTGGTCCGAGACATAACTGTACGCATCCTCTACACTGCCAGTGTCGACTTCTACACCAAGGAGTACGTTGATGTTGCTAGAGATGCTGGCGGCGTTGGTGTGGATATGATTTGTGTTGGTTCACTAAGTATAGAACTAAATCCATGTTAAAGAAAAATTCATGTCCAATGACAATGCATGTCATAGTTAATCACATCATGATGAAAGCAATAGTGTCCTAATAACACTTACATATATGAATCTATAACTCATTGAAACTCGTCATCATCTTTACTTAGATAGAATAAAGAGTCCAAAATTGGCTTTCATATGAACACATATGGGTATGAGTTCTTGCAACCGATTGTACTACGTTCTCTCAAACGTCGCAATCTGACTGCATAAGCCCTCTGTGGTCTGGAGGCACTTAATCAAGCAATTAAGGTCATTCAGGCACTTTCATATCTTGGACACTACTACTGATCAAGTAGGGGAAAGCAATTATATTCATTACAAGAGAATATAACTCATCATAGTCAATACTAGGATAATGAGACAATCTTTGCGTCATAAGTCCTGCAAATATGACACGACTTCATCTTTCTCATTACACTTATGAACAATGACTAACATAACAAGTCTAGTTCAGCCTGCATTGATTCTTTCCACTTCAGTCAAGTTGCTAAACGTTGATTCTTTACAACGGAATAAGAGCATAAGTGAATACATCATCAATTGAGAGATTTCTATTCTTCTCTAACATCAATTAAAGGAGTCTGTAACGTCCCATAGAAACTAAGTTGATACACATGTTTGGAGAATATCTCTTGATGATAGGCGAAATACTTGTGCCTATGCACCTCGCTTCTTTCTGGTTATTTATTCCAGAGAATAACGGTCTCCCCTTCATCTAGGTAGGAGCCAAGACCAAAGCTATGACCCTTACTAGTTAATCTTTGTATTTTCCGCCCTTGTTTTGTGGTGTAATACCACGGGCGCTGATAGCACCACAACATACGATGGTGTCATCACCGGCTTCCTTCCCACTGTCAGGGATGGTGCCAACAGTGCAAGGACCAGGTCATATGAAATTCTCCCATATTCTGAGAGTGCCAATCTCACCGGAACATCACAACATTTATGTGGGATCTCGTCACTTTCGCAATATCGGTAAAGTTATTGAGCATTGAATCTTTGACTATCTAGAGGTCGATAATGCGTTACACTTTTGCTCACTTGGAGTAGTGCGGGATCTCAATGAGATATAGTACCACACCACGTCAAAACTTGGCATTAAAACCGAAATGGGAGTATTTTATATCTCTTCCTAACGACGAGAAGTATGTCTCATCAAAGTGACCGTTTGCGGATATCGTAGGATAGAGACAGTTGTAGATTGGAAATAGCGGACAAGTGTTGGTGATTCATAACCAACCAAAATACTTCATCGTTTCATGTAGACCCATTGAGATACTAAAATTGAGGCACATAAACAACTTAACCAAGTAGGTGTTAGTGAAAAACACGGTAGGATCGTATCCAGTAACCATCATGTACGTACTAAACAATTAGCTAGCTATGGGTTTGAAACGAATAAGTTTCGCTGCATGCAACATCATCACATATCCCTATTTAAAGACTGGTAGGTTAGTACCCATAACCAAGTTCGAGCTCTGCTGGATTGTACTGTGAATGAACATGATGAATTATATGTTCAACGACGATCCTAGTAGACATGCAAAACGAAAATCATCAAAGGTCATGGAAGTAAACTCTCCAACGGTATCCAATTGAATAGATTTGAGAGAATGGGAAGGGTGGTGAGCTCTTAGCAAATGCAGCATTCCATGTAGATAGCAAAACAACGTGTGACCAACGCGTCGATACTCTTAACTTATACCATAAAATACCGAAAAATGTCCGCATGTAGTTGGATATGGTCTACTAATATCACCTTAAATATTTTGTAAGAATGGAATATGCTCAATTGGAATTTTCACATGAGAAGATTGACAATAAGAGTCATCAATTAAGCATGTTTTAACAGGAGGCCGTGCACCGGGGGTGGGGCTGCTGCGGGGCAGGTAGTAGGGTTGCGTACAACTAATTTTTGAATTTCTGAGAGATATTCCTCTCCATTCTCAACATAAGTATTCAGATGAAAATTATTGGCATGTATGGCCTTTAAAACTTAGCAAGGCGCGAAGATATAAAACATAATCTCCGCATGAGATCAGTAAGACAACTACCTGCGTCGTAGGACAATGTGGGTGTTTATGCAATCAGCAAGATACTTGAGATTGTCACGAGACTTCACCATAATAAAATTAAGAGAGTCAACGTTAGAACAATACTAGAAAATACGCCGTAGGATATTGCAAGAACGGGGATCGAAACAAAAGAACAATCTCATCAAGTGTATCACGTGGCAATATGTCTACAATCTTCAACATAAAAGTTGGAAAAGCATGGTATTGGAGCAATTGAATACCAAACACATAGAGTGATAAAAACCATCCAATTGGTGCGGATGGTCACCAATAATAAAATTGTTTAAGCTATGAAACGACTTGGAGAAAACAGAAAGATTAACCGGAAAACGATGTCCAAATAACTCAAACCGAATGAAACATTGGTGGAAAAATGCTTCAACAAAGAATGTCTGAAATATGCCGGAAAATCAACGAGAAAACGACAATGAATTACTGGAAAACTCAATGGAAAACCGGTGGTTCTAGTGACCGGAAAATCCATCACCTGTCACGCCCCCAAATCCAAGACCAATAAAATTTCCTCAATAAAACTGACATAAATATATGTCTGAATAATAGTTTTATTAGGAAACAAAATCAAAGTTATTTTACAATACAACGGATTTAGAAAATACTGAATTTTAGCGAAGATACATGAGTTGCATTTATTGTCTTGAAATAGTAATTGAAGAAAACCATCATTTTCTTTAGTAGATTCATCCAATTCTCCAAGCATCTACTCATTACCTGGAAATAAGATTGTGTAGCATCATGAGTAACACAGACCCAGTAAGTACATTCTTATAATAATTTGGCTAATGAGAAATTCAAATATGAACAACCAAGTAAAATGTACCAAGAACCAGGTGTATTTGGTCATACGACTTCTTACTTATGCATATAGATATACATATCAACATTAATATATTTTATTAATTGTGTGAATTTTCAAGAAAACTGGTAATTAATCACAAAGTCACATGTTAGGGTTCACGCTTACCCAAAACACGAATAAGCCTCAGCATACCGAGACCAAA
Source organism: Argentina anserina (assembly GCF_933775445.1). NCBI lineage: Eukaryota > Viridiplantae > Streptophyta > Magnoliopsida > Rosales > Rosaceae > Argentina > Argentina anserina. Next base: position 6,322,622 of record NC_065873.1, on the reverse strand, counting down.
ACCAAAGTATGTATACTCATAATCAATTCTTCTATGAGTATAATAGTGCACTATTTGTAGGGACTAGGGCTCAAGGCTAACTCACAAAGCAAAAAATAATTTTACCAGCAACTCACTTAAGCACGTGGTAGTACTAATCACCCGGCTTCACACCTCCAACTCAATAACGTCAATATAATATCACAAAGTTTAGTAATTAAGACAATATTCAAATACTAATAAAGCATATAATTTTACACCAAGATATAAATACTTATCAATAACTCAATGTATGCATGAAATAAACAAGTTAATAAACTTGAACGTAAATGTGTTATAAAGTAAATGTACTTTAAATTAAAAATAATTTGACAATATTAGTTAGTAGTCAAAGGATTAGTAGTCATATCTCCATAATAAGGAAAATCTATGTCCAAAGTAGCAATTGTCCTTCAAATAATAGTGTTAAACTTCGTCAACTTTCCGTATCGATAACTCAATCAATAAACATCAAAATTAGGTAAGTGAGGAGTGTATGTTCAAGGATTTTTCATAATAAATCCAATAGGATAAGTCATATAGTCCAGTTCAAAGTCATTGAGTTCAAAAAGTTCAAACACAGTAGCAGTGTAGAAACCGATCATCAAGTTATCACCTTAGATATCTACGTATTCTACTTGTAACAAAAATTTCATCATTTCTTCTGAAACTTTTCAGATTAAAAGTAGAGGTCTTAAAATTTAATTTGATATAAAGATTGTAGAAAATAGTTAAGAAATGAGTGAGATATGAGTTTTTAAAGTCGTGAGTACTACAAGAGATTTTCAGTGAGTTTATTAACTCTAACTTTGATTTGCCATAACTTGTCCAATTCTAAACATTTTTGAGTGATTCAAAAGCCTAAATTGAACGAAATTTAATGGTATTATTACATTGGACAAACGCAGTTGTTATAAAATACGAAAATATAACTCTTACCAAAACGTGGTCTTTTCCATTTTATTCTTAGCTATGAATTTTTATAAATCTTAAAAGATAAAAGATTATAAGGATGTAAGATGTACTTATCTTGAAGTTTCAGGGGTGAAATGAAGGTTTTGATGTTGATCCAAAGTTGGATTACTTTAGTAAAGAAGTAACTTGTTTAAGAGAGAAATAGTGAATGCTACAATTTTAGCTTGAGGAACATTGACTGGTTGAGTTTTCTATCAAATAAGGGAATTTTAGACTTGCATAATTTCTGATTTTTAAGTGTGAAGAAAGCTTGAGGCAGCTCACAAATATAAATAGGCCAAGAAGGAACACAAAAATTCAATTCTCAACTACCCTTCTTGACTTAAGAGACCAATAATTAGGGTGGTTGTTCACAAAGAAAAAAAAACAAAAAGTGTGATGGGGTAAATATGTATTGGCATAAGGATTATATATATATGTATAGATATAACAAACATAAGGTTACTACAAAGAATTAGTAAAAAGTAAAGGAATTTAGTATATTCCTTTCATAAGGTTTTCAATATATTTGCACTATCTAACACTAATATAATGGATAAAATATAATACTATTAGTATTAGTCTTCGATTACAAAGTATCGAGTACACGTAAGCAATATGAGCTATCGTACTCAAATCGTGGTCTAATACTTACAAAAAGAAATTTCTCTATCTTTGAAAATATGAACCTTTGCATCATTGGTTTCTAAAGAGACATATTAGAAAAAAAAATTGAATTAATTCTAAATTAATATAACCTTAGAGTACTAAGTAGTAAATACTAAATTTCGGGGTATTACAGTCTACCAATCTTAAAAGAAAATTTGTCCTTGAATTTTACGTTCCTTGTTCCATTTGTTCTATGAACAAATAACAAATGCTGGTGTTTCTTTCTCATTTCTGATTCTAACTCCCATGAAGCCTCATTTTCATCATGTCGATTCTATTGTATCTTCACCATTGGAATTTCCTTAGTAGAAGTTTTCTTACTTACTTGCCTAATATGCGAACAAGTACTTTGTCATATGTGACATCCTCCACGAGTTCTATGTACTATAGTCTATGATATGGGAATTGTCTGGCTTGTATTCCTGTAGCATAGATACATGGAACGGTATGCATGTTGGACAAATGTTGTGGTAGATCTAGTCGATAGGCTAAATCACCAACTCTTTCTATAATTTGGAAAGATCCAATAAACCGTGGTGACATTTGGCAATCTTTTTTTCAAAACAGACAACGCCTCGCATGGTGGAGACTTTCAACAAGACACGATCTCCGACATGAAACTCTACATTCCTCCTATGTCGATCGGCAAAGGTCTTTTGTCGACTCTGTGCAGCTTTCAAGTGCTCCTTAATTGAAGCAACGACTTCCGCATAATGCTTAAGCTTCAAAAGGCGCCATCCCTATGATTGAGTGATAACTGTTGTTGTAAGCAAAGTCGATCAATTATAGGTGATCCTCCCAGCTTCCTCCAAAATCCAAAATGCAAGACCTAAGCATATCCTAACTTCATCTCCATTGCACTTTGTAAGCTAACCCAAAATCTTGAGGTGAATCGGGCATCATGATCTAACACTATCGATACAAGAACTCCGTGCAGACGTACTATTTCTCTTAAGTATATAGGTTACTTAAGACATCGATGGAATCTGTTACCTTTATTGGTATGAAATGGGCAGATTTTGTCAGGTGATCAACAATGACCCAAATTGCATCATTGCCTCTTTGTGTCCTTGGGAATCCAGTAATGAAGTCCATCGTGATGTGTCCCACTTCCATTCTAAAATTTCGAGAAGTTGTAATAATCCTCCCTTTCGCACGTGCTCCGCCTTCACCAGTTGGCATGTAAGACACCTAGAGACATAGTTAGCAATGTCTCTCTTCATAATGTTCCACCAATAGTTTTTTCGTAGGCCTATATACATCTTTATTCCTCTTGGATTGATTGTGAATTTTGAACGATATGCTTCTTGCATTATATCCTCCTTCAATGATGCAACATTTGGCACCCAAAGCCTCCTTCTAAAACACATCTCTTCTTCCGTATGTGTGAGCCAGTCTTCGGGGTGCTTCTCTTTCATTCCCCGAACGTATTCCACGAGCCCTTCATCTTCTTGTTGTACTTGAATGATTTCGCTTATTATTGAGGGTTGCACCACTAAGTTTCCAATAAACATCTAATTCATGTTCATTGAAGGAGTAAGATTGTACTATTATAGTTCATAACATGCTTCAATCTTCTCTTATAATTCTAGTACTATTGGGGTCTCATATAACCCAAAAGCGGCCAATTTAAGAACCACATGCAGTTACATACGTTGACCATTCATGTTAGGTTTAAGGAAAATAAAGTTCTCACAAACAAGGAATACGATTAATTTTATTGAATATGCCAATCTTTAATACAATACAAACAAACTTCCAATTCTAATTGACGACTTAAGCTAAAGTCGAGTAAGAACATGGCGATGCTAACGTGATACTTGAAAAATATTAAACAGAAAGTATCAAATAGATTGACTAATAAAAAATATGTAGCAACGAAATCTTGCATAACTAATAGGGTGGAGCCTTAGCCTAAGACTCAAAATCTGCTCTCTTAATAATGGAAGAATGTTACGTTTCCATTTCAAATGTACCCTCAATAAATATATATATATATATATATATACAGTCTCTATCCAGAGTGAAGCTTCACTCTGAAATTTCAGAGTGAAGTTCCAATTTTGGCACACTTTTCGGTCTCCCTTCTCCAGCCTCCGTGGGCTTCACCGCCGGTCCCAAGACCACCGCACGGTCAATTGCTCCGACCCCTGGACAAGACGCACCCTCCATCGCCGCCGAGAAGCCACGCCGAAGATTGAAGTTTTCTGCAAACCCATCGTCGATCCAAGCTTCACCGCTGGTGAGTTTTGAGCCATAAATCCTCGATTTCGATCTCTTGGCTGGGTGTAGCACGAATTTGGAGCTCAAAGTTGGAGGTTTTAATGACGGAGGTAAGCTTGGAGCTACCGAAGCTTTCCGGTGACTTTCCGGCCATTTTTCGGCAATCTGGGTTGCAACGCAAATATGGTTGTGATCTCATCCTCATGCTCTTCAGCTTTGATGTTGGATGTGTCTTGTTTTAATGAATTTTGGGCGGAGGTGGTCGGGATGCGCGTGTCGCCATCCGTGGCGGCGCGTGGGTGGAGATGAGGGCGGTAGGGGTTACGCTTTCAGCCTAGAACTGTGTAGAAGGAGGAATTGCAGGTTTTGGGGGCTGCGTGTGAGGTCACGTGCGCTTTTTTGGGCGGCGCGTAAGCCCCACGCACCATCGGCGGCGGCGGCATGTGAACAGTAACGTACGAATAGCAATTTTCGTGAAACAGTGTTTCATGAATAGTAACATACGAATAGTAATTTGTGAATAGTACCGTACTAATAGTACTTTCATAAACAGTGATTCATGAACATAATGAGTCATTGTCGGTGAATTTTATGTATCGTTTTTCTAAGCAGTTTATCATGCTATTAGGTGACCGACAAAACGAGTGAGGAAATTACTTTCAGTGTCGTGGAAATTGCTCGCAGGAAATAAGGTGAGTAAATCTCACTATGACGAGTCTACCCTTGGCGGCGACTCATATTTATGTTTTCTTAAAAAGATTGAACTATGACATGTATAGAATATAGTGGGTTGTGTATATGTATACATTGGTAAATACGATACATATATATGGCAGTAATCGGAACCAAGCCTTGGCCGGGTGTCGGTTACGATTTAGTTAGAGTTCTAGTCTGTTTGCCGGTGTACTGCATGAGCAGTAACAAATGGGTTGTCCCCACTCATGAGTACCCATGTTTTTGTGTGATATTGGGTAACATATGGGTTGCCCAGTATCTGTCGGCGTACTGCATGAGGGGTAACATATGAGTACCTGGGTCTCATGAGTACCCGTATTTTAAATGTAATTTGGGTAAACACATGGGTTGCACAATGTCTCTTGAGTACACATATTTTCAGATATTATTTGACGACCAGAGTGGTCGTTCAGTGTCTTATGAGTACATTTATCTTTAAATGTCATCAGTATTTTCTTTTGTATGCGATGTGTGATATACTGTTGTTTTACTCATACGAGCTGCAAAGCTTACCCGGTTTATTTTTACAATCCCGGTGCACCTATTTAATGGTGTAGGGGATAGTTTTGTAGGTGTGGATTAGCAGAATTAGAGGGCTTACTCTGAAGATTGTCGAAGTTTATTTCTTCTATTTGTGGTGAGAATTAAGAGAATTTTACATTTTGATTTGTTATAATACTTGAATTGCAAACTGGTTATGTATTAATCAAGTCGACTGAGTCGTACTATGAACTCAGTTTCGATACACTGTTACTATAACATGATTTCAATGTATTTGAGATTCTTTTAGAGTTTTCATGGCTTCGATTTTGATTTTTATCATACAAAATTTCGGGACTGTGACAGTTGGTATCAGAGCGTAGATTGTGTATTTGGTGATATATCAATATCATCCAGGAGCGATGGCCCGACTGCAATGGATTCCCATCACATGCTCTTCGGTATTGATATGTCACTGGGTACACAAGAGTGTTAGGAGCCACACCTTAAGGTTTGGTCCTTTAAATAGAAGTATTGTAATAATACTTCGATGATCCATCTCCCTCTAAATATCTTGGTTAATATATGTTGGATCTATTTTATTTGGGTTCAAGATTTTACATGTATTGACTAAGTGTTTAAATGTTTCAAAATGATGAATTTAGAGAAGGGCCATGCGCCATGTAAAGGACGGGCAAGAGGCCGAGGCTAAGCGAGGGGTGGAGGCGGAGTCTGCAATGTGGAGAACCTCTATGAGGAGGTGGCACCACCGGTTGAGCAAGTTGATCAAGGACATCAGTAGCTTGTCAGCGCCATCATTTCATGGGGGTCTGGATCATCTGGTGGCGGATCATTGGATCGAGAGTATGGAAACCTACTTTAAAATGGTGATTTTATCGGAGATCGAGAAGAGGATGATAGCCACATTCTTCTTAAAGGATGATGCTATGGATTGATGGAAGAGTACAAGACGGACTGTGAATGTGTCCACTCTGAATTGGGAGGGTTTTGTGGCACTCTTTCGGGAAAAGTACTTCCCAGCTACAATACAGGAGGAACTAGAAATTGAGTTCCTTGATCTGGTGCAGGGAAATATGACCGTCACGGAGTATGAGGCCCGTTTTGCACAGTTGTATCAGTTTGTCAGGCCAATGAGTGTGACCTCCTTGGCTCAAAAATTCCTACGAGGACTTAAGCAAGAGTACAAGACCACCATATCAGCACTTTGTATGTCTACCAAGGAGCTGATGTATGAGAGTGCCCTGAATTTGGAACAGGCGAATAAGACTCGAGGAGGAGATGTGGAGGCTAGGGATACTCGAGGAAAAAGGAAGGCAATCAGTTCAGGAAATGGGTATACGGGACCGAAAAGTGGATCTTGGAAGAGGATGAGGACCTATTACCAGACTCCAGCAAAGGTGGCATCTTCGTCTGTTAGGACCGCACCTGTCAGGCAGTTAGCATCAGTAAAGTGTTTCGCTTGCGGCGAAATGGGTCACTGCACCACAACTTGTCCGAAGCCGAGGAAGGCGGGCTGTTTCAGGTGTGGGCAAGTGGGACATATGGCTAGAGACTTCACCCGACCTCAGCAGGGTAGACATGAACATTAGTATAGGCAGTTACATGCGGGCCAAGCTAGAGTGTTTGTGGCGGGTCAGCGAGATACAGGAGTGGAAGGTACCTTATCTATTTTTGACTACCTTGCTAGAGTACATTTGATACAGGAGCATCACATTCTTTTATTGCTAGTTCGGTGGTGGAGATGTTAGGTTTGATTCCTACATCTCTTGGAAGCTCTTTATGTGTCACTTCACCACTTAGAGTGTCTTTCGAGCTGGAGACAATCTGCGAGGTTTGTCCTATTGTGATTGGAGGTATGGACACTTCGAGTTTGTTTCATGACCAGGTATGGACACTTCGAGTTTGTTGTCATGCCCTTTGGTCTGACAAATGCACCTGCTGTCTTTATGAGTGTGCTGATCTCAAGGAGGAGGTCCTTTGTGCAGCACACCGATCTCGTTATACAGTGCATCTAGGGAGCACAAAGATGTATAAAGATCTTTGTAGGTAATTCTGGTGGAATGATATGAAGAAAGAAGTGGTAGAGTTCGTATCAAAGTGCCTTACTTCTCAGCAAGTGAAGGCAGAACATCAGCGACCTGCTGGAATGTTGAAGCCATTGACTATTCCTCTTTGGAAGTGGGAACAAATTTCTATGGACTTTGTGACAGGACTGCCTAGTCTAAAAAAAGTCATGATGCAATATGGGTGATTGTCGATCGATTAACGAAGTCGACACACTTTCTTCCAGTATCAATGAAATACTTTGTGGATGAGATAGTGAGACTTCATGGAGCTCCTGTTTCTATTGTTTCTGACTGAGATGCACATTTCACTTCGAAGTTCTGGGGTGGTTTACAGAAGGCTTTGGGTACTACCTTGGATATGAGTACATGATTTCATCCTCAAACTGATGGATAGGCAGAAAGGGTGAATCAGGTGATGGAAGATGGGAGGATCACTTGAGGTTAATTGAGTTTGCCTACAACAATAGTTACCATTCTAGCATCGGCATGACATCTTATGAGGCCTTTACGGTAGACCATGTAGATCACCTATCTGTTGGGCCGAAGTTCGTGATGAAGCACTAATGGGTCCAGAGGTGGTTCAGAAAACCTCGGAGAAGATCTCGATTATTCGAGATAGGATCCGAACAGCAAAGAGTAGACAGAAGAGCTATGCAGAATTAAAGAGGAGACATGTCGAGTTCGAGATTGGCGACCATGTGTTCCTAAAAGTCTCTCTTATGAAGGGCGTCGTGAGATTTGGCAAGAAGGGAAAGTTAGCTCCGAGGTGTGTTGGGCCTTTCATGATTCTTGAGAAGGTAGGAGATTTGGCCTATCGACTAGCTTTACGTACGAGCATGTCGGGTTTACAACGTCTTCCACATTTCCATGTTGAGGAAGTACAAACTAGATGAGTCACATGTGATGATCACAACTCCATTGAAGTGAGGGAGAATGCCACCTTTGTTATTGAGCCGGTTCGTATTTTGGATAGATTTACAAAGAAGCTTCGTAGGAAAGAGGTGGAGTTAGTTAAAGTGTTGTGGAGTCACCATGATGAGGGCGATGCCTCTTGGGAGCTAGAGTCGGATATGAGGACAAGATATCCGCAGTTGTTTGTTGAGTAGAGCACTTGAATTTCGGGACGAAATTCCTTTAAGGGGGGTATAATTTAATACCCCAAATTTTCAGTATTGATTCGTATAAATGCTTGTAGATTATTAAATTTAGAATTTGAATAGAAATCCCATTTTTCGTTTTTCTCATCGATGTTAGACAAAACGGAAACCATCTCGAGAGTCGACTTTTATTCAGTCGCTCGTATCTGAAAACTTTCTTCACGGAAGTTGTAGAGATCGTCGATACGAGTTCGTAGAAATGCCATGCACCTTAATCGGATGTCAAATGAGAAAATTATTATCGTCGGAAGTTGGTTTCCCAATTTTGAAATGTAGAAAAAGAAAATTTGAGGAAAACCTAATTTCCTAAAACGGAAATTTTTCCCCCGCAGCCCTCTCTCTCTCTCCCCAACCCCGACCCTCATTCACCAAATTCACCCCCGCCGATCTCCCTTCTCCGGCCTCCGTGGCCTTCACCGCCGGTCCCAATACCACCGTAGGGTCGACTGCTCCGACCCCCGGACGAGACGCACCCTCCGTCGTCGACGAGACGCCACGCCGAAGATCGAAGTTTTCTGCAAATCCATTGCCTATCCAAGCTTCACCCCCAGTGAGTTTGGAGCTATAGATCCTCGATTTCGATCTCTTGGTTGGGTGTAGCACGCATTTGGAGCTCAAAATCGGAGGTTTTAACAACAAAGGCAAGCTTGGAGCTACCGAATCTTTCCGGCGACTTTCCGGCCATTTTCTGGCGATCTGGGTTGCAACGTATGTACTGTTGTGATCTCCTGCTCACGCCCTTCATCTTTGATGTTGGATGTTGGTTATTTTGATGAATTTTTGGCGGAGGTGGTAGTGATGCGCGTGTTGCCGTCTGTGGCGCCGCGTGGGTGGAGATGAGGGCAGTAGGGGCTAGGCTTTCAACATAGAACTGTGTAGAAAGAGGAATTGCAGGTTTTGGGGGCTGCGTGTGAAGTCACGCATTTTTTAATAGTGTTTCATGAACAGTGTTTCACGAACATTTTTTCGATCTTCGTACGAATTACATAGAAATCTCTAGAGGATACGCTCAAAACCATGTGCAAATTGTAAAAGTAGCGTCCATCTCTGGCATGTATGTCATCACCAAAGTACAACGATTGATTATTTTCCTATACGAGCACGTGCAGTATAGTCGGAAACTAAACGTGAAGAAATAATTAAATAAATAGGAAAATAAAGGGGAAGAAAGCCAAAGAGTCATTGGGCTTAGAGGCCTAAGGCCCAAAGGGGTTGCTGGGTTGGGTCGGGATATTGAAACTGGGTCAAAACTGGTTTGGATCTGGGTCAAGCATTGGTTCTGCCGAATTGGGTCGACTTTGACAGCAGAAAACCGAGTCGGGATTGACAACTTGGAAAATGAGTGGTGGCTTGAGGGTATGGCGACACCGAGGACGAGCAGCACTATGGGGTCGTCGGGTCGAGCACTCCGAACACAGGTCGTCGTCGACTAGAGGAGGGCGTTTGAATATGGCTGCGTTGACAAATTTGGGTGGCATCAATATTGCAGCGTCGATGCTAGGTGTCCAGGGCCATTGATGCTAGACGGGATGGCGACGACCGGCAGAAAGAAGCTCAAAATCTACAGTTGTCGCTGACGCAGGTCGAAGAAGAAGATCGAGATCGAAGATGAGGACTCCATGGGTGCCCTTAGCATATCAATTTAGATTTTCTGGTTTCTTCTGTGCTTTCCGACGACAATTTTGTCGGCAATTCTCAACTTTGCCAGCTATACTAAAAGAGAAGGCTGCCGAACATAGGAGGTTAGGGCTAGGGTTAATTTTTCTAATGGCCTCATCACTCAGACACTTTAGAACATAGTGCATGATAACGTGATCGAGGAGGAACGAAACGAGAATAATAACAACGTAATGGAACATAACGTAATATTTTATTGATTGATAATAGGGCCTATATATATATATAGACATTACATATTGAGTATCCCGATGAATTAGGGATTCATATTTATTACATTAAAGCATAATCTACTCCAATAAGGAAACCTAAATAGGCTAAAACACACACAAATGTAGAATTATAATTCTCCCAGAACATCGTCTATAATTAATTTTCAACAACTCAAATTAAAAATTAGTTCCGAATAATCAAACCCGATGATGATATACGTATGATTGATATATATGTATTCCAAAGGAAATAATTTGATTGCTACGACAAAATTCTTTGAAATGAACCGAATAGTACGTTGTTTTACTTGTTGCGAACAAATTGAATGAGATAATATATGAAGTGGAGAAATTGAAATTTACTTGTTAAGGTCGTGGGCAGTTTCTATGTCAAAGATCTTATCATTCGCTCCCCACAAAAGATACACCCTCTGCAAGTAGAACTATATATATATATATATATATATATATATATATATATATATATATATATATATCTACAAAGTTTCATCCAATTTGATAATGGTTTGAGCTTTTAAAATTGAGATTTACACGAACGGTTCACGTTGAATAGTTTTAATTCATTCATTGATTTAATCTAATTTCAATACCTTAACGATGTCCGAATTAGATGAAATTTTATAGAGATATCTTGAATAGCATACCTAAATATTGAATCACTTATGATGAAAAAATTTGACTGAAAAATGTGCCAAAATTGGAACTTCACTCTGTAATTTCATAGTGAAGCTTTACTCTGAATAGAGACTGTATATATATATATATATATATATATATATATATATATATATATATATATATATATATATATAAACAAAGGCAGGAGGATCTTGTCGATATTCTGATGACTAATTGAGTAATTGGCACTGGGTAGGGTTTTCTTGAAATAGAAGGTCAATCGCCAGCTAGCAAACTTAACTCCCATTATGATATCATCGAAGAAATATGGACAGACTTGAACGTAGACTTGGAGGTAGCGAATTATGTAGAAGGATATACACTGAAGATCACTAGAATTTAATTATATATACTGTAGTACAAGATACTGCAGGTCAAAAATTGAAATTTTCAATAAACTGTGGTTAATATTTTGGATGAAAGATCATCAATGCATTTCATATGCTTGCATGGTGGTAGACTGGTAGTACAATCAAGGTTGAAGTTATAAATTCAAACTCTAAATTAAAACGGTAAATGATTCTAATATAAGATACGGATAACTTATTACTCATTAGCATAGAGCAAGATCAATGAAACCTGTGGAAAGTTAGGCACGGTAAAATCTTCGTCAGGGATGAACAAAGCCTCCTTTCGGTTGTCAAACATTACCTGCCACTACTCATAAATTTAATTTCACGATAAGAATCACTATCCCATTTTTACACTTAAGCAACGAACCGTGGCCAAAATCACAAATTTTGTCGCATAAGTAACGCTTAAGCGACAACTAAATAATGTCGTCACTACAATTGAAAGTTCGTCGCTTAAGGTCACTTAGGCGAGGAACAATGACATTCGTCGTCCAAATACTTTTAAGCGACGAACTTACGCCGACATGAATAAAGTTCGTCGCCTTAAACCACTCTTGGGCGACAAAATTTGTTTGCTTCCGTCGCTTTAAGTTTTTTTTCATCTACCACTTATATGCCCAATGGGTGAACCCTACTTCTGGAGTCTTTCCGGGGGGGGGGGGGAGGGGGGTAGGGTTGCCATATTCTCGACCTTGTGGTCATTTCTTTGTACCGTCTCCTATCTTTCGCTGAGAAAGATTTTCAGAAGGCGCAGTCAAAGGGTATTTGTGCGGTTAAAATCTACTTTTTTAGGTTTTTACGACGATCAGACGGCCAACGACGTTATTTCCATTCTAAATTTTAACCGTGTATCATAATATATGTATATTTGACATTCAACAGTCAATTAGTCCAAAGGACTTACTTTGCTAATTGAAAACTTAAGTAGTCTCTTATGTTGCACAACCTTTGTACTAGGTTAACAAAGAAGTTGTTATTTCTTGAAGATGCTATTTGGAGTTGACATCCGTTGGAAAAATTGACAGTTAGATGTATTATGTGCATAGAATAATGTGGATGATTAAAATACTGGAATGAGTGTCGTTTGGTTGTCTGATCGTTGAAAATAACCGAAAACACTACTTACATGCCTTATGGATGGACCCCACTTCTGGGGCTTTCCAGGGGGGTGGGGTTTCCATATTCTAGACCTCGTGGTCATTTTCTTGTATTGCCTCCTATTTGTCGCTAAGGAAGTTTTTCGGAAGGCGGCAGTGAAAGTCCACTTTTTTATGTTTTCTCGACGATCAGATGATCAAACGACATTATTTCCATCCCAAATAATAACCGTGTACCATAATATACATATATTTGACATCAACGGTCAATTAGTCCAAAAGACTTACTTTGCTAATTGAAAACTTAAGTAGCCTCTTATGTTGCATAACTTTTGTACTAGGTTAACAAGGAAGTTGTTATTTATTGAAGACACTATTTCGGGTGGACATTTGTTGGAAAAAATGACCGTTAAATGTGACATGTACATAAAATAATGAGGACGGTTAAAATTTGGGCTGGCCATCCAATCATTGAGAAAACTGAAAACATAATTAATATGCCATATGGGTATATCCCACTTCGGAGGCCTTTTAGAGTATGAGGTTGCCATATTCCCAGCCCCTAGGCCATTCCCTTCTACTGTGTTTTCCCGTCATGGGGGAAGAATTTATGAGGGCAACAGTTGTAATAACCCCATTTTCTCCCCCTCTCTCTTCACCCGCGCTTTTAGAAGCGAAAATTTCCTTCCGACCCGACCCGGATCCAGCCGACTCCGGCGGTTTCAGGCGACCGGGCCAACCCAAATAGTTTTGTCTCCTCTTTGTGCACCTCCCTGAGGTGGTGGATTGTGGAGTAGCACGCCGGTTTCCACGCATCAAAACCCGAAAGTTGACCTGTAAACCCGTCGGTGACCCGGTTGTGTTCTTCAATTTTCCGGCGAGTTCCGGCGAGTTTAGGCTTCACCACCGGTCTCAAACTTCTTGCCTCAATGTTGTCAACAACCCCTGCAAAGGTTTTGAGCTAAATCGAAGGGTAAAAACTCGATCCAAGAAATTTTAATTCTAGGGTTCTTGATTTGGGATGTTTTAGAAATTCCGAAATTGGAGGTTTTAAACTTTGATTTAGACTTTTGTTGTGAACTAGGAACTTGTTAACAATGTCATTTAAATTGTGGTGGTGAAATTTGGTGATCATTGGTGGTGGTTGGAAAATGGTGGCGGCGGCGCGTGACCAGTAACTATGAATAGTATTCATGAACAATGATGCGAACAATAGCTTTGAATAGTGTTCGTGAACAGTGTTTTGAACATTTTTCCGTAAAAAACATTGAAACCCGAACAGTGTTTTATGAACAACATTTAGCTGTAATGAAATCGTCACCTGATATTTTATGTATCGTTTTCTAAGCATTTTATCATGCTATTAGATGACCGACGAAACGAGTGAGAGAATCGCTTTCGATGTCGTGAAACTTGCACGCGGGAAATAAGGTGAGTAAACCTCACAATAATCATCATGATCGAAGTAGTATTATAATTACTGAATTTAGTTTAAATTGTCACCATAGTTGTTGCATCTCTAGTTTATAAAAATTATTTTAAAAATATGTTTTGGTTTAAATTACGTGAACTTGACCATCTACGGTTCATGGGTAAGTGAAACGCTATTTTAATAAATGATTTAAAAAAGATTTTAGTAATTATGGATTATGGTGAATGTGAGTAAATCTCACTATGACGAGTCTACCCTTGACGGTGACTCATATCTACGTTTTCTTAAAAAGATCGAACTATGACATATATATAATATAGTGGGTTGTGTATGTGTATAAATGGTAAATACGATACATATATATGAGTTGCTATATTATATATTGTTACGTTCTTATTTTCAAATGAATTATACAGTGGCAACAATATTTATTTTATTTGAGCAAGACTCGCTTGTTGTAGTATAATAACATGGATGGATTGTTATTGTACATGGTTTTAACATTGAGTTTTGTTAAAATGTTTTTTGTCTTCAGACGTGTTTTTCTGTCTCCAGACGTGTTTTATGTTTTTGGACGTGTTTTCTGTCTTCAGACCTGTCTTCGAACGTGTTGGCATATCAAAACCTAGTCTTGGCCGGGTGACAGTTACGATTCAGTTAGATCTCTAGTCTATCTGCCGGTGTACTGCATGAGGGATAACAGATGTGTTACTTGCTTATGAGTACCCATATTTTTAGATATTGGGTAACAAATGGGTTGCCCAGTGTCTGACGGGGTACTGCATGAGGGGTAACAAATGAGTACCTGAGTCTCATGAGTACCCGTATTATGAATGTAATTTGGGTAAATAGACGTGTTGCCCAATGTCTCATGAACACTTATATTTTCAGATATTATTGGACATCCAGATTGGCCGTCCTGTGACTCATGAGTGCATTTATAATTAAAAATGTTTTCAGTATTTTTCTCTTGTATTTCTATGCGTGTTATACTGTTGTTTTATTCATACGAGCTGCAAAGCTTACCGGGTTTGTGTTTACAATCCCGGTGCACATATTCGATGGTGTATGAGATAGTTCTGCAGGTGTGGATTAGCAGAATTAGAAGACTTTCTCTGAAGATTGTCGAAAATTTCTTTCTGCTGTTTGTGGTGATGATTGAGTGAATTTTACATTTCTATTAGTTGTGTATTATTCAAGTCGACTGAGTCATGTTGTGGACTCAGTTTCGATACACTATTATAATAAGATGATTTTCAATATATTTGAGATTGTTTTAGAGTTTTAATGAATTCGAATTAGAATTTTTATTATTCGAATTTCGGGGCGTGACAACAGTCAAAGGACATTTGTGTGGTCAAAGTGTTTTTTTCTATTTGTTTGATGATCGGACGGCCAAACAACGTTCTTTTCGTCCCAAATTTTAATAGTGTGCTATAATATACATACACTTGACAGTAATTGACCAAAAGGATTAAATTGTTAATTAGAAATCCATGTATCCCCTATATTAATTATTATTTTGTTGAATTATTAAATATCAGAGATTTCCTACTTATGTTATGAAATTGGTAGGTTCGTCGCCTAAGTCTAAATTTAGGACGGTCGAACATTCCACAAAAAATTGAAATTTTTTTTTATACTTAGACTTGGTCTCTCCTTTTGGAGAAAACTAAAGAAACAGAATCAGACACCATCATCTTCTCCATAGCCTTTATCCTCTAGCTCCCTGCCGCACCACCACCACCACCGTTACCATCACTTTTGCCGTCCGGCGTGAATCAGCTCGAGCCAACGACACCAACATCTTTTTCTTCTTCTATATATCCTTGCATATGGCTCGATCTATCAGATTGGAGGTGAAACAATTCAACCCGAACCGGAGGACCCTCGCATGAATCATGAGCTCCGGTCAATTTTCAAGTTCTCTCTGGGTGAGCCTTGCCTACTTTGAGTTCGTAGCTACCCTTAATGTCACAGATTTGAGATCTTACCTCACTTTCCTCTTCTCTGTGTCAACACCGCCGTACTGCGCCGTTGGCGTCTCTTTCAGACTTTTATTTCGGACCCCAATAAGCTTTGAATCCTTTATTGGTAAGCTTTTGAATCCTTTCAGAAGTTTAATTTGTAGACCGGCTTGATTTTGAGTTCATGGAGGTGGAGAGGGTGGAGGCGATGGCGGCTTAAGTGGCGGAGAAGAGGTTTGTGAGGCACTACTTGTGGATGTAGGCTGTATGATGTTTGCTGGAAATTGGGCACTTGGCTCAATTTTCGAGTTTTATTTTGGAGTTGATGTTTTATCAATAGTTTGTTTTGGGTTTAGGATGGTACAATTTTGGTGATTGATATTGGCCTATCGATAAAGCTCTTCTGGAGGTAGTGAAGCTTTGCTCTATGCTGCTGGTGAAGAAGGTGTGTCTTTTTTTTTTTTAAGTCAATGGTTAGTGTTTTGTATCAGTATTGGTTTTGACATTGTTGTCTAATTTGCTTGTTGATTTTCTGTATTGCAGCTCATTTACAGTAAAAGCGATGAAGCGGGAGTTGTTTTGTTTGGAACATAAGGTATTGTCATCATTTAACTCCTTATTTATGAGTGATATCTTGTTGCTATATTTGTTTCAATGAAAGAGGGTTTGGTGTAAGTATAATAGTTCAATTCGATCGCAGGCACATAAAATGCATTAACAACGGAAGTGGGTGGATATGATCATATAACGGTTCTACAAACAAATCAAAGTCGTCGATGAGCATCTTATGCAGGCTGTAGAGCAACTCCCACGAGGAACTCATAATGGTGATTATATCATTCTATTCTTAGGTGTTTGTTGTGGCTCTACATCTGTGCTTATCCTAGTTGAGCAAATCGACATCGCAAAAGCCGACGGACATTGCCATAAAGGAGACCCAACGGTTGGGAATATAGTTGCAGGGGATTTTTGTGTTCATTTTTGTAGCTAATTTGTCCATAGAACCTGTGTATAGTTGGTAGCTAGTGAAAGTACAATTGGAAATACTTGTATTCATCTTGGAACGTCTTGAAATGGATTGATGCACATTCTATTTATTTAATGAATTTTGTGCATTTTGTTGTGAAATGTAGATTTTAGGATGTAAATGGTAGAGAATAATTATCTATTTATTTTCCAATAAAATTCAATAAAGTGATGGAGTAAACCATAGTTCATCGCTTCAATGTATACTAAGTTGAGAAAAGGTACGTCTCCAGAAAATCTAACTGAAGAATCAATACATGAGGGATTTGTTACTTTTAGTTTTGTTAATGGTACTTACGTTTTGAAAGTTTGTCACTAAACATTGAAGAGACGAACTTGAAGTCGTCACCTCAGTTTCCCCTTAGGCGAAGAACTTTGCTCTAATGGTCGCCTAAGAGCTGTAAGAATGTGACCGAGGTGATGACACTAAAGCGACAAAATATATGGTCGCCTATGACTAAAGTGACGCCTGAAGCGACCACAAACCTCCGTCGTTCAAATGGAATTATGGTGTAGTGAATATGTAGATCGACTGCCACAGATAATTGAGAAGAAGATGTGGATAATTTGTACATACTTCTAGATAGTCTCTATATGTAGATCCAATCAGGAAGGTCAGGAAACTCGTAGGCATGCAGCTACTTCAAATATGGTTCTAACTCCTTTGACCGACTCCGGAAGCAAGTAATCCGACCACCGTGAGAACCCAATCCTCCAAAGTCCGCGTCACTAACAGACTTGTTCAAAGCCATAACGAAGCAAGTGACAACAACAGCCTCAACCAAATCGGGGTACAACTCCGCCATCTTATATCCCACCATGCCTCTGTAGCTGAGCACCTCTCTACCTCGAGCTTCTTCAAACCCTTGGCCACACACTCGGCTTGAAACTACGGTGATCGGTCGGGTTTATCAGTAATGGATTCGCCGAAGAAGATGAAACCAGGTACGTAAACGGCGTACTCTCTGGCGAGAGACAAAACTTGGAACTGCCATGTTATGAACAGTGATAGAACTAGAAATCTAAAATGGGTAGGGTTGGTTTTAACTGAATTTTTTTTAGGAAAGTTTTTTTTATAGGAAAAAAACCATTAGATGGAGAAGCCTCTAGGGCATCCCAAATTTACAATGTCAAAGAGCAAAGCTCTTGAAACTTCTCTTGGTACTTCCTCGACCCAACACACTGAGGAGGAATGTCTAAGATTCGCTATGGCATCCACAACAAAGCTCGCCTTCCTAAAAACATGATTAAAAGATATACAGGCAAAATTTCTTGCTAGAAGCTTAATATTCTGAATAAGCATCTTCAACCTCCATGGTGATTGGATTTGTTCATTAACAGAATCAATGACCAATTTAGAATCCCCCTCCACTTCAACAGAGCTGAAACCTGTTTGCACAGTAGGCTCTAAGCCATCTCTAAGAGCACGAGCCTCCGCTATAGAGACTAAAGTGTTTCCAAAGTTCATTGCGGCAGCAACAAGTGGTCTTCCTTCATCATTCCTGATGATAAAACCTCCCGCAGCCATGTTGTTTTGAACAGAGCCATCAAAATTGATTTTAACCAAATTCCTCGAAGGGGCACTCCACAATACCGTGGGTGGATGGTTTGGAGTGTTTCTGCCCCTGGGAACTTGATTTGTACTTTTGATCGCAGCCAAGACATGAGCTGCACATAAACTAACAGAGAAAGGGTTTGGGGGTGTACCCCTAAAGATAAGGTAATTCCTGGCTTTCCAAACTTGCCAGCAAACTGTAATGAACTTCTCAAAGAGTTCCTTGTCATATGGTCTATGAAGGAAAAAAATTTCCAAGGTTGGGCTCAACCCTGCTTGGTCAAAGCTACTTGTTGGAATATTAACAGCATTCCACACCTGTTTAGCAAATGTACACTCACAAAACAAATGACTAGCGGATTCATTATCTTCGTTGCAAATGGCACAAGAGTTATCATCGATCAAACCAAATCTAGATAATATGTCCCTTGTCTTAAGATGCTTATTCAGGATATTAAGCTTCCCAAATAATTTAATCTTTGGTTGAATATTGAGATTCCAAAGTTTATCCAAAAGAAGTTTATCTAGATAAGTGTCAAATTGGAGCCAAGTTGCAGATATAACTGTAAACTTACCATTAGAGGAGGGTCCCCAAATTAGTTCATCATCTTGTCCAGAAATGGATATAGGAATGCCTAATATCTTCTTAACTAGAAGAGGGTCCAGAACTTGTTCTAGCTTAGATTTATTCCAGCTACCATTTGTTATAATCAGAAACCTTATCATCAAGATTCAAGTTTGATCTCAAATTATGAGGCACAAAATTTAAGAGCGGAGTATCAAAAACCCAATTAAATTGCCAAAAATTAATTTGCTTACAGTTACCAACTAGCCATCTCATACCTTTCATGATTAAGTTTCTCGTTCCCAAGACACCATTCCATGCTACCGAATTTCTCTGCTTCCTTTTTGCCTGAAAAAATGAAGTATTATAAAGATATTTTCTTCTCATAATTTGTGACCACCAATTGTCCTTATCTAGTATAACTTTCCATGCTAGTTTAGCAAGGGCTGCGTTTTTAAAAAAAAACCAGCAGGTCTAATACCAAGCCGACCAACTGACTTTGGTTTACAAACTTGATCCCAGGCTACTAGGGCTTGCTTACAATCTGATCCCCATAGGAAATTCCTAGAGGCTTTGTCAATTTCATTTGTTACAGATTTGGGGCATTTGAAACAACTCATAACATGATTAAGCATAGAAGAAAGGTTTGCCTTAACATGAGTAAGTCTACCAGCCCTGGAAAGGGTACATTTCTTCCAACCTGCAAGCCTCTGGGAAAGTTTTAAAAGAAGTTCTTTAGCATTAATAGGATCCTTCCACAAAATAATGTTGTGGATTCTAAGATACTTACCAATTGAAACCTTGTGCTGAACACCAAGAATATTAACTACGTTATTTTTCATGGAAGCATTTACCTTTAGGGAAAAATAAAGAGATGGCTTATGGTGATTGATTTTCTGTCCAGAGGTCATAGAGAAAAGATTCAACACCTTTGCTATATTTCTCGCACTAGTGTTACTAGCTTTAGTAAAAATGAGACAATTATCAACAAACATAATGTTGGAAATCCTAAACCCCCGAGGGGATGAGAGGATGCCAACATGATTCTTAGCATTACCTGCACGTGTATTAAAATGTCTAATTAAGGGTTCCATTGCCAGGATGAAGAGATAGGGTGAAAGTGGATCACCCTGCCTAATCCCTCGACTTGGCCTAAAGTGGCCCTTAGGCATGCCCTTGACAACAATAGAAAACGGAACATAAGAGATACATTTTGATATAGTTTTAATCCAATTTTGATGAAAGCCAAACTTTTGGAGACATGATTCAATATAGTTCCAATTAATAAGGTCATAAGCTTTTTCTAAATCTAGCTTGAGGGTCATGGCCCCAATTCTAGCTTTAGACTTTTGGAAGTCATTGAAGAGTTCATGTGCAATAAGAATGTTATCTTGTATTAGGATTATTGTCAGCACGAAAACGTTTTTTAAAGTCCTAAATTATAACATCAGAAGTGGCCCAGTTACCACTTGAGTCTTGGATTTTAATAATGGCATTGAACTTCTTCCTAATGTTGGCCTGAGCTTGGAAGAACTTAGTGTTTCTGTCGCCAAGTTGAAGCCAGTTAGCCTTAGCCTTTTGTGCCCATAAGAGTTCTTCTTCCTTGTAGAGTGCAGTGATTTCATTCCTAATAAGTTGATCCTGTTGGTTGAGGTAGATAGAGTCAGGGGACGTCATTAATTGCTGTTGAATAATATTGCTTCTTCCATGAAGATCTTCAATCTTTCTTGTTAGGTTTCCAAACACATTTCTGTTCCATTTCTTAGCTTGAGCAGCAAACTGACCTGCAATAGCCGAGAAATTAAAGAGAGGGTTAGTGTCTAACTGCTGATTCCAATAGTCATTAACTATTGGCCTAAAGTCTTTATGGGATAATTTGAAGGTTTTACACCTTCTTTGTTTATTTCTCTCAAGAGAGAGATAAAAGAGAGAGATAAATTGGGCCATGATCAGAGCCAATGATAGGTAAGTTGATAAGTTGAGAATCTGGATATGTGTTAATCATATAACCATTCATGTTGACTGGCTTGTTTGTTGAAGCCAGTTAGCCTTAACCATTCCTATCTAATTTTTCAAAGATTAAAGCCTCACCTTTTTGCTTGTTTTTCCAAGTGAACGGAATACCACTAGCTCTAATAGAGAGCAGATTCTCAGAAGAAAGAAAATCACAGAAGTTTTTCATGTACTGAGTAGTGACCACCACCAAGCTTCTCATCCAGTGAGGTAATAATGTTAAAGTCACCTATAATAACCCAGGCATCATTACAACTAGGATTACAATTGCTAATTTCATTCCATAGATCAGGTTGTTTCTCCTTTTTGGGATAAGCATAAACAAAGGTTGCATAAAAGACTTATCATCACATAGATCAGTAATTAGCACATGTATAAATCTGTTATGAGGCTTAATAATACTAATACCAACTCTACTATTATTCCATAACAAGCAAAGACCACCACATTGACCAACAGCAAGGATGATACATTCACCATTGAAACCAAATTTCCTAAACTTATATAACATAGTAGCATAGGATCTAGTATCCAAAAAACACAACACATCAACACTAAAGCATGAGATATAGAAATGAGATTGTGCTACAAAACCCTCCCAAGCACTTCCTCTGCTTTTCCAGGTCATTAACTTTGTTTCTTAATTATCTTAGAAGAAGAAACATTGCCCAGCCCATCGGCAGCTTCAGATCTACTAATAGGCATATTAATTATAGCTAAAAAACAATGATTAGTATTAATAGGGATAGAGCATCCAGAAAAGCAAACCAGATTTCTACTCCCTTCTATCGCAAGGTGGCTCCTTTTCATCACTACATCGACTTGGGCAATGGCAAATCTAATCTCTCGATTGTTACAGAGAGTAATCCACCAACATACAACGGTTGAGATGGTTTCGGGGCTGGAGCATAGGGGATCAAAAGGGTAGGGGAGGGTCTGGAAAGTCCAGATTTGGGAACGAACAGGTAGATGAACCATTTGGATTGAGAGCTGGTCTTTAGGTTTAAACATTAGAATTAGTGGGAATTTAGAAAGGTTAAGAGAGAGCGGTCTTTGGGTGGTGCTCTAGCCCGGCCATGGCGGCCACATCTTACTCTCTCAGGCGGCTTGGAATCGGGATTGCAGAAACCCCAGTAAAGCTCTAGGGTCTCGAGGGAGGGCGCGTAGGGCGCGTGTCAAGTTTTTTTCATACTTAACAACGTAATTTTTTAGGAAAGTTGTAACCAAAGCAAAAGAAGGGGGAAAATAGGGGAAATAATAAGAAAATGAAAAAAAAAATAGGAGAGAGAGAGAGAGAGAGAGAGAGAGAGAGAGAATAAGATAGAAAAAAATAGAAAGAGAGGAGAAATAACAAGGAAAACATGAAGAAAATGTAGTCGAATATGGAAGGAAAGGTGAATCAAACACGAGATCACGTCCCTGTTATTGCGAAGATAAACATCGCATCTAGCCAACTGAACCAATTGGATCTAATTTTAGGACTATACACATACTAGATTAAGTAGCATTTTTTTATGGCGTTGCCCGCCATGTGGTTCTGATACTGTACACTGCAAATCCGTGAAGGAAGAAGACGGATGAATTCGATTTCTTAGAGTCGGTTTGGGTAGGAACCAAAAGTTCATTACAGTTCCTAGTTCGATCTTTAGGGTTTGGGGTCTCACCCCAACTAGCTTCATTACTTTGAGCAAAATGGGCTTGTATATTGCAAAAATGTTTGGCACATCTATTTCACTCTCTTAATTAAGTTTTTGCACCAGTGCGTACACACACATATATAACGTCTTGGCTGTGGACATTACTTTTCGATCAAATTTCTTTATCCCCACCGTCTAGTCTATAGATTATATTGTGTATATCATCTTTGTAACATTCAATGAATTTGATAATCGCTAAGGCCCTCAAAATTGCGTTTTTGTGTTATAAACATGAACGGTTTAAGTTTGACAGAATTCAGTTCGTCTATTTATTTTTCGAGTTTGAGGGTCTTAACAATTACCAAATTGACTGAAATTTTGCAGGAATAAATTACACAATATTATATAGATACTAGACGGTAAGGATGAGAAAATTTGATTGAAAAGTGGTGCAAAAATGAAAATCCGCACCAAAACCATTGGTGCGGACGTCCTTACGTGAGTAAAATCATATATATATATATATATATAACCGGTGATTACAACCATATGACCATCAAAAGCTCCAAAGAAGCCACAAAATGCACAAAATATGAGGATAGGAAGCCCCCCGTAAGTGGCAAACCTCCTAGTCACAAAACTTGGGCCACTTCAGCTTGTATACCTGCATCTTGTGACACTCATGTTGTAGAACGTTCTCTGGAGTGATGACTCTATGTGTGACAGCAGGCACCCCCAGGACACAGTTTGAGTGGAATGAGGCCAGTAAAGACCCGTGTTGTAATACCCGAGATTTTTAATCTCGATTACCGATACATTAGGACTAACTAATCGATTTTTTTTAAATGTAGAAGTACATAGTTTTATGAGTTGATATTAAACTACGCATCACCACTAGCGTGGAAGTATTCTCATAATATTTTCCCGACGCTCAATATTGTTTTTGCGAATTTCTAGAGTTCTATTTGTTTTAAATTTTTTCTTCTTCTGAAAACAGAGTTTTGAGTTTGGGTTTTATTTTGCGGGCTTTTAAGGAGCCCAACCCTTTGCTCTTCAAATCCATGACCCGGGCCCAACAACTCGAGGTGATGCAGGGAGGATGTACGGAGGGTATACAAGTGTTAAACCTTAGAAAAGATAGAGAGTTTACAAGCGATAAACTCTTAGATAGAATTCTGGAATTCACCAGAAAATTAAAGAAAACTCTCAATTTGATTGATTAATAATATGATTGATCTGTCTACACCTATTTAAGGATGTTTAAATATTGATAAAACAAACTTTAGGGCAACTAATAACGAAACCCTAAAAGCCCATGAATTGAATAAAATAAAAACAAAACCAAAAGAAACTAGGGAACATAAAAAGATATTAAATCCATATTCGGATTATCAAAACGACTTCTTTTACCTTAAATCTGAAAGGGCTCACTAAATTTAGTTTTGTAGATCTCATTGTTCCCATTTTGGAAAAGTATTATGTGTTTTAAACATATATTTTGACAAAAAATGCTGAAATTTGATTAATAATTTAAAATCTGCATTGCGCTCGAACAATCCAGCTACTAGCAACCTCAAAACACGTGAATTATTAATTTTCAGATCAATTTTCTTTACCTGACGCCGCTTCCTCAATTTTACCTTCATCTTACTATGTCGGGTCAATTCTCGTTCTCCATCATTCTCCTTCACTTGGAAAGAACTCGACCTCGAGTTCATCTTAAATGAAAAACAAGAATACATACACAAGAATCTCAACAATAAATTAAATAATTGAACCTGTGAGTTAGTGGTATGATCTTCTGCATATTTTGAAGACATAATCATGAACCAACACCAAAGATAAGCTTGTCTATTGCAACCTAAATAGATTCTTATTCTCTGAATTCCTGAGAGTGTATGGAGCACGACAGTCCCACAACCCATCCGTGTCGAAAACTGTAAATCTCCGGAGGGGCTATGCCTTATTTATTTATCTCTTACTCCCGTTTATAGTACTTTGATGTCACGGGCAAGTTTGAGACTATATGCTACCGTGCACAGTTTATTAGGGCATTAGTTAGGAAAATGGACACTTTCGCCGTCCAACCAGAGTATGAGTTGGTTGGGAGTCGGTGGTGCGAAGAACGTGATCTGAGTAAACATCTCTACTACTATCCGACCCTTGCAGCGCTCCAAAGTTTTAGCATGATTGTATCCCAAACTCGCATAATTTTAAATATGGTTTTCTCTTGATGTCCAAAACCTACTCTCAATGTTTTATAAGAATATATTTTATATCCTTATCCGGTTTTCAAATTTCATAGACGGGCTGGCCCTTACTGGGCAAGTGAGGACGATGTTCTCCCTTGCTTTGGTTCCCTTGTTGGATCACTTGGTCTTTCTGGAGTTAGGAGTCCGCTAGATGATGAAATAATTGTGTAGAAATTAAAGTATTCGATAGTACACCAAAGCTTATTCAGAGGTTCGTTAGCAATACAAGTCATAATATAATCAAAGGGTTAACCTAAAAGCATGCTCTCTCTGCTGGAACCGCTTTCTCGGCCGCCTTGGTTCAGGTATGACAACAATTACCTAGACTGAGCTACACTGATGGTCTGGGCGGACTTTTTAGTCGACCATCGATCCTCTTTGCCTGCTTGTTTTGAGGTCATTTTCTCAATGAAACTATCCAAGCCTGACAGCATGATACAAATCGATCGACATGTACGTAAAAGTGAATCGATTTGTGCCTCACAGCTACGGTTTCATTTTCTTTCTTTTTTTCTTTTGTCCTTTTTGTAACAAGGCCACATTATAGTTCATTGAATGTCCACTCCATCGATCCATATTAAAGCAATCAATAATGTACGTATTCGTTTTCAAAAAAAAAATGTGCGTAGCGATTGTTTAAAATATTCCAATACTAACACCGCAAGTAATTAATCTACTTCTGCATAAATAGTAGATGTATTTGCAAATACATATGTAGAGATTTAGAAAATCCAAAGGGGGCATAAAATGCTGCACTGCTTTTGACTTCTTGCATCACGTCTTGTTCTGCAATTCAGATGTTAACAAATTCCAAGTGAGATACTTATACCATAACTGTTTCTCAAAAGAAACTAATGTTAGTTTGAGATCGAGATATGGGACTGTACCTCATCATATTTCATTACAACATTTGTTTCGATCCGGTGGCCTTCTTTGCACTCACATTGAACAACAGTAGCTAATTACAATAGAATTACAACAATCAATTAAACTAATCCCATTAGAGAAATGTGTGTGTGAGTGCGCCTATCATTGCATATTCTATTGTTCACACAGAAGAACACACGGCCGAACTCAATTTAAGGATATAGACCTAGTAATGGATGCTAATCTGCGTTGTGTGTGGGCGCGTTTCAAATCTGTGCTATAATATATACAATCAACATATGCCAGCACACACCTGTTATAAGTTGCATTAGAATTTACAGCAGGCTCGTCCCCCAGAGTGATACAAGATAATGGTGTTGAAAGGAACTCCAAAGGATCAGATTCACTGCAACTGCTTGAACTTTCCAGTGGCGATGTAATAGGATCAGATTCTCTGCAACTGCTTGAATATTCCAGTGGCCATGTAATTGGAACAACACTGTCCCTATAGCAATGGATAAAGAATGGATGATGCAGGTTATAAACTAGACTCACAAAACACTTGCAGTAATGTTGAAGAAAGTAGCAGACAAGTATATGAGTTCATAATACAATCATACCCCTCAAGACTTATTTGTTTGCAACGATTAACCTTGTCCATTGTGTAGCATCCAAGAATGATGTTAAGACGCTTTGCAAGTTCTGGTACCTTAAAATGTTGCACAATATCCCAAACTTGTATGATCTGCACTTGTTGTGAATTATCTTGCAGAATGTCCACACTCCATATCAAATTCAGGTTTAGATGAACTTGATACTTTTCTAACAGCTGACAACAAGTCCCGCCATAGACTTTTGCCTCATGAGATTGGCGCCAACCATTAGAAAGCTTTTTCAGTAGAGAAGCCACTTCGTGACAAATCTCAGGGTCTTTAAATTGTGCAATGGAGTTTTTAAATTCATTGGCAAAGTAAACCTGTATAGGTGAAGATATATTGACTAAGGGTAGAATAACAGCAAGGAATATACAGAAGAAAATAAATATATAACAGCAAGGAAGAAATCTAATAGCATGAATTCTAAGGAATACAGGTGAAGCAGAAGTATAGAACAGTACTATTGTTAGGCTAGCTTGAAAATTAATGATGACTGTACCTTCCATTTTGCATTTCTGAACAGCAGAGAATCAGAATTGAATAAAGCTTGAACCTGGTTAAGATCCACGAGGGCAGATACCATAGCATGGGACAAGTTGGTGTCCTCCTCAGCATTGAAAAAACAATTGCGATTCTTGGCATCGATGATTAGCTTCTTCCAAATAGAGTTGCTGTTACACAAGGTCGGACCATTCCCCAATATCCAAAGACAGTGCCTAAACATGCAGAAACAAATCAAAACTAATTATACGAACAAGTACATATCTGTACAATTAATATAAACAGGTGGGTCTGATTAATCTAACTGCATGCTCGATCCATCAACAATGTAAATTATGTTGCTATAATATTGCAATTGTATGTAGAGAGTAGAGTTATACCGTGCACGTGTTAGTACAACATTAACTCTTTGAAGATTTGACAGGAAACCAATTGATCCATTCCCATTACATCTAACAGTGGAGTTGATTATCACGTCCTCTTCACCACCTTGGAATCCATCAACAGAACGCACACTTACAGAGAAGTCAGTTCTTTCTAATTGATCTGTATTGTATTTTTTCACTCTCTGTTCAATTTCATAGACTTGGCTATTGTAAGGTGATATGATCCCAATACTAATCTTCTTCTTTGTTCGAGAAAATTCTTGGGTTTGAAAAACAAAAATAAGACAAAATTAAGTAAGGGACCTGAAAAATTGTTATCTATATGTGAATAACCCTAAAAAGAAAACCAGACACATCTCAAAGAAGCTTACCTTTGTAAAGGCTAAGAACTATCTGATCGACAACAGCAACCTCAACCATATTTTTCGGCCCGTATCCACGACCAAATTCTTCTTTTCCATCTGCAATGTTAATGAAAGAGTAGGGTCCAAACAATTTTCCCTCAAGGAAGCATTTCTCATACCTTTCTTCGTTGACATTTGGACCATCTAATATCTGATTATTGTAAAACTCCCTTTTTGGAAATAAGCTAATTGATGGATGCATCCGATACTGGACATTGAGAAGGTGCTTCTCATGTCCCAATAGGACTAGTCTTTCGAACAAACTCCTTCCGAAACCAGCACTCTCTGCGATCTAATTAACAAGCCATACATACTCATTTCTCGTGATGTTAAGGACGAGATATAAAAGGACACTGCAAATGTGAAAATGAACATATAAATAAGGACAGAGCAGAAACCTTGCTTTTAACCATAGCAGAAAGTTGCCTCTCATCTCCTATTAGAATAGCATGTCGAAGGCCACCTAGTTGTAAGGGGATTGCCGATTCACACTCTTTAAGCCGAGCAGCTTCATCAATGACTAAAATTTCTAGTGGTTTGATTACTTCAGCATGCAGTCTTGCCGAGGTTGATGCAGTACAAAATATTAAGCAAACGTTTTCCAAACACAGCTTCCTTATTGCCTGACTATCATTAGAATTTGGAACGCAAAATGCACGAAGTGACCTCAGTATCACAACACAATCGTTTGCAACCGATTGAAAACTTTCACTAGCAATGCCAACCCCCTTAAACACTAAAGAATTAACTTTCTTGAGCAATTCAATAGCTCTAATCATGTATTTCACCACATTTAATGAAATGCAAGAAGTTGGCAAGTGAGTGTACAAGTTTACCATACACAGGGTCAGATTTTCACCAATGACGGTATGATTCTTCTTCAGGAATTCCTCAAACGTCAAAACATCAATACTATCAACACTTGACGAGTTCTTACGATCACTATCTTCACCATTATTGACACATCTTTCCGATCCCTTTTTCAAAGGTAGTGAATACTGTTTCTCCTTCACAAACTCCTCAAACGTCAATAAACCATTGTGATAATCACTCGTTGAGTTCCTGCTATCACCATTGTATTTCTCCCTTCTCTCTTTTAAATACAGTGAGTATTGTATCTCCTTCACAACCTGCTCAAACGTCAATATACTATTGTTAACATGACTTGTTGAGCTCCTATCACCAGAATCATTTTCATAATGGTATTCCCTCCTAATTGATTCTAAATATAATGAGTATTGTTTGTCTGGATCCTGAAGCAAATATATCATTGACTGTAGCCAATATTTCCAACCAGACAATGGAGCAAAACATTTGGACAGAATATTTTCACGATGATCAAGATATACCTCAAGAAGGTCATCATTACTATCAATCTTCAATCTCTTTCTATTCCCAAATAGAATTATATCTCCAAGTCCATACTTGTCATTCTCTGATGATTGGTTAACCAATTTCACAAGCCGTTTTGTTACTTCTACGATGGAAATGTTGGTGGGAGTGCATGTTAGTGTTTTGCACTTCAACTGAAACAATGCAAACAGTGATAAACCAACTGTCTTTGTTTTTCCAGTCCCTGGAGGACCCCATATAAGCTGGACTGAATTCTGGTGATGGCACTTACTCAAACTGATACAGTTCAAAACTGCAGCCTCTTGGGAATCATTTAGATCGGAACACATTTCAGGCCACATGGGAGAAAGCGCAAGGAAGCTGTTTTCTTTGGAACAACATATTGTGCAAGAATTCTGACCCTGAGAAACAGAGATATCAGTGGGAGTTGTATAACTTGTATTTATATTTCATAATTCCTTAATTATTAGCATTAAGAATATAAGAAACATGCATATGCTAATCTGAAATATGAAGTTACGTGAGTAAGGTTCATGATTCTTCCTAAAGATAGAAATTCAGAAGAATACATGTGATGAGTTTCGTAGTTGCACTTGCAGAACACTCCTGAGCAGATTTGTGTTTGCGCCTGGTTCTGAGTTCAAAGCTTTCCATACACGTACGTTTGTTGTCATGTTCATGAGATATACAGCGAATAGTTTATTACTCTTTCTCATAACCCTTTTGTTTCCTGGCACTCCTCCCTCGATGGACTTTGATGCAAGTATCAGAAGCATATCAGAACTCCCGGGTGGTGGTCCAATAACAAAAGCAATAAGATAGGAATTTCTGGATCTGTTCAAATCATCAATGTGTTTTGGTCTCACATCGGTGAGTGCAATGATGTCACCAGCTTCTGGCTCATATGCTCCTACAGAATCTCCTCCTTCTCTCCTCTTACATGTAATTTGGTAAAAAAGGTCTTTAGGTGGTTTATGATCCTTGGAAGTTTCAACAGTCAGAATTTCACAGGCAGGTGACTGCGAGAGGGACATCACGCTTGAGCGTAAATCTTCATGTGTTTCCTCTAGAAGTGAAGGGACAAATACTCTCATGTAACTCATTACATCCGAGAATGTCTCAGGAATCTTAGTTACCTGTAAGTAGATCACTCTTACATTATTTACTGTCAAATGCAAATAAGCAGTTTTTGTTAACACTAACTTCTTCTTTTTCCGGCTAAAGACAATATCTTGTTATAAGAAAAATGCACAAAGCAAACTGTAATAACCCGATTTTTCGGAACGATGTTTGATGTGTTTAATTTCTATAAGTTGTGAAAATCATTAAAATGACAAGTTGGATTGCTTGCAACATTACGAAAACAAGAACGGTAACGTTCTCGGAACGTTTAATTAGAAAAACGTTACGTTTCCGCAACGTATATATCGACTTTTATTCCGTCGCTCGGTTGCGAAAACTTCCTTCGCGAAAGTTGTAGGGCTCGTCGATACGAGTTTGTGGATAGGTGAGCGTTCTAATCGGACGTCGTACGTAAAAGTTATTAACGATAGAATTTGTTTCCGATTTTGGAAACTAGTATAAAAAGGAATTTTTATCAGCTAGAGTTTCCAAAATTGGAAACCCCTCATTCTCTCTCACTCTCTTCTCTCCGCCTCCCTCTCCCTCTCACCAGATCCCTTCTTCTCCCTCTCGGCTCTCACCCTGATCTCCCTCCTTCGAGGGAGGTGCTCCCTCACCGCCGGCACCAGTGACCTCGCAGGCACGACGCGACGCACCACCGAGCAAGACCCGAGCCAGCTCGCCGCCATGAAGCTCATCACGCCTCGCCAGACCACACGACTGGACTGAGCTCTACGACGAACTCCGGTGCCTCCAAGACCAAAAATATGTGAGGTTTTGACTATAAATGATGTTGTGATTGTTGTTGTGTGTATTGTGGATGTTTTGGATGATTTGTGGAGGAGAATGGAGTGAGATCGGGGGGGGGGGAAATGATGAACACCGCCGTCTTAGGCGGCGCGTGTGGGGGCGTGGGGCAGTCTAGGGGTGGTCTGAGACCGTAGGAAGGAGGAGGAGGAGGAGAGGAAGAGTTTTGGGGCGGAGGTGGTGTGATACGCTCCGGTGTCGGAGTAGGCGCGTGGGCCCCACGCGCGGCCGCCGGCGAGTGGCGCGTGAACAGTGACTCCGACACAGTAAATTGTAAAATTTTATTTTTAAGTACGTTGAATGTAAAAAGTAATTTACGTACAGTAAAAGTAAATTTTATTTAAGTATGGTAAATGTAAATTACTTTCAGTAAATGTAAAAAGTAATTTTCAAAAGGGTAAATCAGTAATTAATATTTACTGAGACTGTATTCACATGTGAATAGTATTTATACGTATAGAAATATGTAAACAGTATGTACTCGTACAAGAATACGTAATGGATGTGTATTTATACAGTAGTACATAAAATGGTAAATACGTGAATAGTACACAGTAAATAGTACTTAGTGAACAGTAAATTCGTAAAACCAAAAATTGCTGAACAATAACAGATTATTACTGTTACGGCATTTAAAGGTTTACGAAACGTTTCTAAATTCTTTTCTTATCTTTTCAAGGTGATTGATAAATCAAGGAAATGAATTATCTTCGGAAATTGTGGAATTACGCTCGAGTTGATAAGGTGAGTAAAATCTCACATATTTACGAATCTACCCTTGCGGTGATTTCAAGATTTTTGCAAGAGTTTTAAATATTGAAATACGACATGTATATGATATAGTGGAATATATATATACTTGTATAAATGGTAAATAAGTACAAATATGTATAGTTGCTATATTATATACTGTTACGAATTCATTGTGAATATGTCATTTCGATGACGAGAATTATATATTGAGCATGGGATTTAATTTGTACAATATGAGGTGTGATTATTGTACATGGTTTTAACATGGTGTTTGTTAAACGTTTTGTCTTCGGACGTGTTTAGGAAATATGACATGTATATGATATAGCGGATTATATATATATTGTATGAATGGTAAATAGGTACATATATATATAGTTTGCTATATAATATACTGTTATGATTTTATCGTGTTGATGTCATTTTGATGACGTGATTTATATATCGAGCATGTGATCTTGATTTGTACAATATGAGGTGTGATTATTGTACGTGATTTTAACATGGAGATTGTTAAAATGTTGATTTGTCTTCGGACTTGATTTTTGTACAATATGAGGTGTGATTATTGTACGTGTTTGGCAAGTCAGAACCTAGCCTTTGGCCGGACGAAAGTTACGATACAGTTAGAGCTCTAGTCTATCTACCGGAGTACTGCATGTGAGGTAACAGGTGGTTATCGGCCCATGAGTACTCATATTGTTTTGATGTTGGGTAACAGGTGGTTGCCCAATATCGGCGGTGTACTACGTGAGGGGTAACCGATGTGTACCAGCGTTCATTAGTACCCGTATTATAAATGTATTTGGGTAACCATAAGGGTTGCCCGATTTCTCATGAGCACTTTCATTTCATATATTTTTGGGACAACCAGATGGGCCATCCATTGACTCATGAGTGCATTTATATTTGTTGATTTGTGGATTAACGTATATTTTAATATGCGAGTTATATTTTCATTTTACTCATACGAGCTATAAGCTTACCGGGTTTGTATTTACAATCCCGGTGCACCAATTCGATGGTGTATGGGATAATTCCGCAGGTGTTGATTAGTGGAGATTGAGAGACGACTCCGGAGACTCGAAGTTGTTCATTATCCTGCTTGTGGTGAGGTTTCTATTGCGGATTTGTGTGTGAGACTTGTGAGGATTTATTTATGAGTTTTGGTGAGAGATTGTGAAGATTATTACATTTCCATTTTATGTAATGTTGAATTATAAATTTGGTTTGTAATAATTTGTTGTCTGAGTTGTATTGTGAACTCAGTATTGATCCGCTGTGCATTTAAAATGATTTCGATTCGTTGAGATTGTTTTGGTGTTGTACGACTTTAATATTTTGAGTTTTTATGCTCGAAATTTTAGGATCGTTACACAAACATATAATGATACAAATATAACATCATTTATGGTAAAGCTAAATAGGGATTCCCAGTACGTCACTGTCAAATCTGCAATCTATTCTGCAATCTAATATCATTATTTATTCTGTACTACAGCAAAATAATGGTTAGGGGGAGGAAACGTACACTTCAGAATTTTAACATTTGAGTTGTTAATGCAAAGTTTTCAATATACTTTGAATTCAAAGTATATTTAATGACAAGATACGCAATAAGCGTATAAAGATTAAGAAAACACTTCATAAATTACAACACACCAAAACTAAACATAAATCGAAAGCATGTGTTCAAGCAAGAAATGTATCCTACAACATCATTTAATTTGATCATTTACCAGTAATCCAATAAAGAACTCCCATAGAAGGAAACGAAACAAAATGAAAATTGACAACGATGTAGCTAGCAGTTCAACAGACAGAAGAGGCAAACCTGGTTTTTGTAATGATCTTTATTAAGAACATCTCTTATAGACCAAGAAAAGACCTCATCAATCAATCTCCTGCCCGGCACTTTTTTCCTAACCTTGCTACTCTCCCTCTCCATTATCTAAATAAATTCTTGCTTCTGCTTACTTTCAACTTGTACTGTCTATTTTGATCAGCTCCGTCTAGCAATGCAGCTCATTGTTCTTATGTTTGATTATTACTTGGCCTTGAAGGAGAGGATCGTTTTGTATACAATGAAAGGTAAGTAGAAAAAGAGAACCAAAGATGTCGACCTTCCCAGTTCCCCACTAAGGTTTTACTTGGTGAAGAGCCTATTTTCCTATTGGCAACGTACAACTACTCTTTTGCAAAGACCAACCAGCAAAAAGATCTCTCTCTCTATATATATATATATATATATACACACACACAGTGTCTTCCTGGCTTCCTTTATGCCTAGCAAGAAGAAATAATGGCACTCCATCTCGTCATAAGTACTAGTTACCGCTTTGATTTCCATTACTGTTGCAAATCGAGGTCATAGAAAGTTATTGACCCAAAGTAGCTAATCCTAGAAGATATTGAAAGACAGAGATTTAACAATATCTTTGCTGCTTATTTGGTAAGACTAATAGTCGATCACTTCATTTCCTACATAAGTTGGTTATGATCTATTTTCCAGTAGAGTACATAACATTGCATGCATGGCAAAAGTTCTAGTTGCTATAGGTGTGCAACATTTTGCAATCAAATTAGGCGACAATATTATATAAGGGGAATCATAATGGATTGATGATGGTAAAATGGTAATGACCATTGCAATTGCTGGAACCCTGAAAATAGTACTGAGCCCACTTATCCGGGTGCTTTGGTAAATTACTTGATGGGTTAGGCTAATTCCATTGTCAGTCAAAGTACAGCACGTATATGCTACTGATCCTACAGAGCATCTCCAATAGCTTTGACATTTTAGAGAAAAAGAGAAAATTTGCAGATTTTTGGCATTTTTCCACTCCAACAGTTTTTACATCTCATTCTCCAAAATAAAGAAATTGATGAAAAAGAATGGTTGATTCTCCAAATTATGAAAGTAGATTTGAATATAAAAAATAGTTAAAAATTTGTTTTAGTTGTATAATTTGATTTAGGGTCAATATTATCATTTGACTGGTATTCGATCTATTCTTAATTAACAACGTATGAGATCTTATTCAAAGAGAAACTAGACCCTCGAGAGGAGACTGAGTTGGATCTGACAAGTCTGCTCATTGTGTAAGCTGAAAGGAATCTGGTACTAGACTTATAATGATAGAAAATTGACTTCAGAATACTTAGATCTAAGAGTGACAAACTTCTTTGCTCCGCTCATGCCTCACTCGAGACTTATTGTTTGGACGTGGAAAACTTACTGTTTAGTTGGAGAAGAAGGAAACCCATAAACCCATAAACCCAATATATAGAAGTAAATTTCTAAATTTTAAGAATAGAAACAGAAATACAAACAAATAGCACAATAAATAGAGGATTTAAATATTCAACTCAAGAACCACTCCAAGAGGCTAGGCCTACCAATCGGGGATTGAGAAGTGTTAATAGATAAATAGATCGACTTAGGATCCACACTTTGGAGGCAAAGCCTCCACATGTGGACTAAGAGGTTTAAACATCAGAGATTAAATACTTACAACTCTTACGACTCTGATACCAGAAACCACAAAAGCATGTATAATAAAAATATGAACCTTTGTTGATAATTACTATACTCATCATCAAACAAAATGAACTCTCCATCCCCCTTCTGGAATTTTAAAGAGAATGGTGACGAGGACGAAATTATTAAAGAAATGACCACTTTATGTAACAAAATATTCAAATAAGACAAAGTCAACATATTGAGTTTAGGAGCCGTGGAACCAGAAACTTATATGAGTGGGATAAAAAAATTACTGTTATTTGCTTGAATTGTAAAAAAAATATATTCTGTTATCCTTAAATTATGTATGTCGATATTTGTTATCAGAATAAAGTTCTTTCAAATTAATTTCTACACGTCTCTATTTTGATCTCAAATTTTGTATAAGAGGAGATGATATCTCACCTAATGTTCATTTGTAAAGTCTCTCCATCTCACAACTGTAAATTTAAATAAAAAGAGTAAATGTATCTAATGAATAAACTATGAATCCAAAAACTAAACTAGTAAACACTAAAACAGAAGAGTCAAACCTAAAACAAATAAGAGAAGAGTATAATATTTTAGACTTTTTTCGTAATTTTTCCCTTATATTACAAAAAAAATAAGTGAGAAAATTGGAATGTTGGACTCGTCAATTGAGTTTGACTTTTGGATAGTGATGTAAAAAAAATATGAGTGGGGGCCTATGTAGCACGGACACGTTGTCTGGGCTCCGTATCATGTGTCCGACACGTACATGTCCGGACACGCGAATTGGGATTGGACATGGCTCAGACACGATTGAATACGTTAGGGACACGCCTATGTCCACATTGGATACGCAAATAAGGACAAGCGGGGTGTTTTTTTCCTTAAACTTTCTGAAGACCTAACTCCGCTCCAGTTGACCACTTCGACCACTTCAATCCCCATACGCAGCCAACTCCAACCCCGACTGAATCCCACTCCAACCACTTCGCTCCCATAACTATTGTTGCCGACCTCCTTCTCCTGTCGCCACCACCGCTAGGAAGTAAGTCCGAGCCTCTCTCTCTATCTCCCTCTCCCTCTCTCTCTATATCTCTCTCTCTCCCTCTCCCTCTCCCTCTCCCTCTCCCTCTCTCTCTCTCTCTCTCTCTCTCTCTCTCTCTCTCCCTCTCCCTCTCCCTCTCCCTCTCCTTTTTCTTCTTCTTTGTCTTTTGTTATGGAAGTAAGAACTTAAATATTTTTTTGATTTGTGATGAATTGAGTTATGGGTTATGGTTGAATTGAATGGAGTTATGGAGTTATGGAGTTTGGATAGGGGAACTTTGTTTGTTCTTCTGCAAATCTCCTTCAATTTTCGTTTTTAGTCCTTACCTCTGCTTGATTCATAATTTGATTAGTTTCAGTGGAGGTGATTTAAGATGCATAGTTTGATTCATAGCTTGATTCATAGCTTGATTGGTTAATATCGTCTGATTCATAGCTTGATTGGTTAATATCGTCTGATTCATAGCTTGATTGGTTAATATCTTCTTATTCATAGCTTTATTCATAGTTTGATTACCTCGTAATATCTTCTGATCAGTGAATATAAAATGAGAACAATGTATGCAACATTGACAGAATACAATTGACAATAAGATATAGTGGCCGACAACACTTTCACTACCCAAATTCAAAATTATCTGCGCAGTATGATCCTCAGTATGGTAAAGATGTCTGACTAGAAAATTTAGAAACGAAAATTCTTTTGTAGTTGTTATGCAGTGTTGGTCTTCAATTCTTCATTCACCTTTTGTAATACAGAAACTTGTATTACAAGTTTTTGCTTAATAGAAACACAATGGTTCTGTTAGAATTATAATGTTAGAAACACAACAGTTCTATTAGAATTTTTATGTTAGAAACACAATGGTTGTTTACTTGTCGCTGAACTGGCTGAGCTTAACATATAAACAGAACTTGACATATAAACTGTTGAGTTTGATTTTATTTCTTTTCAGGAGGTATGAGTACATGAGGATCAACTCCTATTAGTTCTAGTGCTGGATCTGTTAATGCTAGAGATGGAGGTGTAAAGATTGTCAAATTTGTTGGACTCGTATTTGTATTTGACATCTGAGATGATCTTATTCTAATTTAAGAAACTATGCTAGTTGCTACCCTTTTTTTTCTTAATTAGATATATATATATAAAATAATATTTAATTAACGTGTCCAAAACATGTCAGTGTCCAATAAAAATTTCATTTAACGTGTCCGCGTATCCAATCGTGTCGATTATGGACACTTGTGTCTGTATCCGTACTACATAGGTGGGGGCAGTAGCCCCGCTTCACCCGGTTTTTTAGAAGGGGAGAGCTAAAGAACAACGGCTCTTTGAATGATCACAACGTTCAAGATAAACAATAGACAGACATGAAACAAGTCACTACAATGTGAAGTTGACAGTATAGAAAGTTTCGACTTGGAATCTATGAAATACTAGAAGCACAAGTTTCATCGGAATAAAGGCATCTCACAACAACCGGATTCTGGAACAAACAAAATTCTTGAAAGGCAAAGTTTGGCCACAAGATGGGACTAGAGCCAAAACAACAACTCAAGTCACTAAACTGAAAACTTTTGACACAAGCTCGATGTCACTTATTCCTTACTTCGCTTTGTAGAGGAAACTTGCAGGTCACTTTCCTTCACATAAATGGAACACACGTAACTTACAGTCGAAGTCACTTATTCATTACTTCGCTTTGTAGAGGAAACTTGCGTGTCACTTTCCTTCACATAAATGGAACACATGTAACTTAAAGGTCCCGTGAACGTATCTTACGAAAAAGCGATGTACTTAGAGAACCTCCGATCTCTCGACTAGTTAGGAGGAAACATTCCTTAAATGAACCCTCGAGTTACTCAAATGTCACGTAGCTCGCAACTGTCCAAGCACTTACCATGAAACTAGGAGGTCGATCTAACCCTCATAAATTTCTACATATACTTGCCTCACAACCGGCTCCTCCCAGGTAAGTAGTGCTCACAACATTCTAGCAATATGAATGAATGTTGAGGATTAACATAATCATTGTTGCCGAGAACATCGCACGACTAAATCAAACCCAAGGACAATCCAGGGAATCCCCAAGGATAAGAATCTTGACAATGAAGAATGACTCGATCTCTGATTAAGAAAATAAGGAATCAAGAATGGGACCATGCAACGACAATGCATTGCATGCAAATAAGTAGGAAAGTATGACTCGAAGAAACAAGTGGGTAGTACAAAAGGTACCAAGAACGATGCTCTGATACTAAGTAAATACTGTCACACCCCGGGACCTTTTTTGGACCGGAATGCAATATAATTCGCCGTAATTCCAAATTAATAAGCAACTGGCACGTTGAACCCGACATGTCGACTATTTATCAACTCAAAACTACAAAGTTATGAATAAAATATAAACAAACTGACAATAAGAAATGAGGAGTAAATGAAATATAAATGGAAATAAATACAAATGTGGAAGGTAGGAATATAGACTCAAACATCAAACAAAAGAATGTGTCAAAGTCTCAATGGGCCAACTTAGTCTGACAAGGAAGTAAATCACACGGTTGGAAGATGAGAATCACTAGAGTACGGCAAATGCGTCTATTGAATCCAACTCGGAGATCGGAAAGTTGATACACTGTGAAGTAAGATCCTCAGGAATAGGAATGATATCAAGCTACTAGCCTCCAGACTAATGCCACTATCTCCTGTAAAACAAGGGGTAAGCACTCGTCCTCACTAACTCGTTTTGGGGCTGGAACCCTACCGAGGTAGATTTGAAAACAACCGAGAATAAGAGAATGGGTTAATGCTCATATATATGAAAATATATAAATAAGCGCTCGAGTAGAATGCGAGAAAAATGGAGTAAAATGGGTTAATGCTCATATATATTTAAGTTTGGTCTTAAATAGGCAGAAAGATATCCGCGTATGAAAAAGGACTAACACCACAGTCAGAGAATATAATAAAGAAAACCAGAGGCATATCAACATCCTTAGTGATGGCGGCCTCGGCTCACCTTCGGGTGAACCAAATGTCAAGTACTACCTAATCATGAGTCACGGTACCGGAAAGCAGGACAACGGTACCACTCATGATTAAATATAGTCAGTGCTAGATATTAGGACAATGAAATCACCGATATTACAGTATGATGTTGGTGTAACGACCCCAAAATTTCAAGCTTAAAAACTCAAAATTTTAAAGTCGTTAAACACAACATAATCTCAATGAAATCGAAATCATTTAAAATGTCACAGCGGATCAATTCTGAGTTCTCAATACAACTCAGTCAAACCAATTATTACAAACCAAATTTATAATCCATACATAAAATGGAAATGTAATAATCCTCACAATCATTCACAAATCTCACAAATAAAACCACACCAATTCTTACACACAAATCCATGCTAAAAACCTCACCACAAGTAGGATTCGAACGACTTCGAGCCTCCGGAGTTGTCACTCAATCTCCACTAATCAACACCTGCGGAATTATCCCCAACACCAATCGAATTGGTGCACCGGGATTGTAAACACAAACCCGGTAAGCTTATAGCTCGTATGAGTAAAATGAAAATATAATTCGCATATCAATATATACGAAAAATCACAAATCAACAAATATAAATGCCCTCATGAGACAATGGACGGCCCATCTGGTTGTCCCAAAGAAATATGAAATGAAACGCTCATGAGATATTAAGTAACCTTTCTGGTTACCCAAATGCATTTATAATACGGGTACCAAGAACGCTGGTACACATATGTTACCCCTCTCGTAATACACCGCCGATATTGGATAGCCACCCGCTACCCAACATCCAAACAATCTGAGTACCCATGAGCAGATAACCACCCGTTACCTCACATGCAGTACTAAGGCAGACAGACTAGAGCTCTAACTGTATCGTAACTTTAGAGCTAGGTTCCGACTTGCCAAACACGTACAATAATCTCACATCATATTGTACCAAATCACGTCCGAAGATAAATCAACATTTTAACAATCTCAATGTTAAAATCACGTACAATAATCTCACATCATATTGTACAAATCAAAATCACATGCTCGATATATCTTGTCGTCAAAATGACATCATCACAATAAAATCATAACAGTATATTATATAGCAAACTATATATATGTGTATTTATTTACCATTTATACGATATATATATATAATCCATTATATCTTATACATGTCATAATTTATAAACACGTCCGAAGACAAAACGTTAAACAATCTTCATATTAAACTCACATGCTTGTCATCGAATTAACCTAATCCAGGTGAATTCATAACAGTATATAATATAGCCAATTATATATATATGTACTTATTACCATTTATACAATATATATATAATCTATTATATTGTATACATGTCATATTTCAATATTAAAAACTATTGCAAATATCTTAGAATCACCGCAAGGGTAGATTCGTAAATATGTGAGATTTTACTCACCTTATCGAGTCGAGCGTAATCCCACAATTTCCGAAGATAATTCTTTTCCTCGCTTTATAGATCACCTTGAAAAGATAAGAAAAGAATTTAGAAACGTTTCATAAACCTTTAAATGCCGAAACAGTAATAATCGGTTACTGTTCAGCAATTTTCGGTTCACGAATCTACTGTTCACAGTCACTATTCACGGTTACTATTCACTGTCACTATTCACAGTACTATTCACATATTAATGTACAAATACATAACCAATACGTATCGTTGTACGAGTACATACTGTTTACGTATTTCTGTACGTATAATTACTATTCAGAAATACATTCTGTCTCAGTAACTATTAATTACTGATTTACCCTTCTGAATTTACTTTTTACATTTACTGAACGTAATTTATATTTACAATTACCGTACGTAAATAAAATTTACATTTACCGTACGTAAATAAAATTTATATTTACCATACGTAAATAAAATTTACATTTACCGTACGTAAATAAAATTTACTTTTACATTTACCGTACGTAAAAATAAATTACAAAATTACCCTTCTCGGAATCACTGTTCTCGGAATCTCCATATTAAACCCTAAACCCTAAACCGTCACCAATCAAAGCGCGTATGACGCCACCACGCCCCAAAACTCTCCCTCATCTCCTCCTCCTCCTTCCTACGGTCGCAGACCACCTCCTACTCCTCCCACGCTCCCCCACGCGGCGCCTAAGGCGGCGGCATCTCCCCCAAATCCATTCTCATCTGATCCCTCCAAATTGAAACCAAACCACCACAAATCAACAACAAGGCATCACAATAACCTAATTAAGCTAACCCTCACCTTAATCACGCTTTTGAATCGTCGGATCGTCACCGGTGAGCTCGAGAAGTCGTCGGTGGAATCGCAGGATCTTGGCGTCGTTGGTGGAGCTCCGGCGCTACGTGGTTGGGCGTGTTGACCTCGGGGTCGACTAAGGAGGGCCGCGCGGTGCTCCAGGGACCGGCGGTGAGGAAAACGGCGGCTCGGAGGTGGAGCTCGTGGTGCGAAGCAGAGGGAGGCTCAGGGAGAGAGGAGGAGGTCTCGGTGGCGAGCTAGCACGTCGCAAGCTCGGGGGTTGGAGAGGAATATCACGCGATCCTTCTGGGCATAGCGGTGCAGGCCACGGAGGGCTGGAGGGCAAGATCGCCGACGAGGTAGTTCGGAGGGAGAGAGAGCTCGAAAGAGGAGAGAGAGCTCGAGGGAGGCGCGGGGGTGAGGGAGAGAGAATAGGGTTTCTGAAAATGGAAACCCTATTCTGATTAATTTCCTTTTATACCCCTTTCCAAATCGGAAACTAACTTCTTTCGTTAATAACTTCCACGTCCGACGTCCGATTCGAACGCGTCACATACTCACGAACTCGTATCGATGAGCTCTACAACTTTCGTGAAGAAAGTTGTCACAACTGAGCGACGGAATAAAAGTCGATATATACGTTGCGGTAACGTTACGTTTTTCAAATTAAACGTTCCGAGAACGTTTCCGTTTCCGTTTTGTAACATCGCAAACAATCAGATTCGATTTAATTGAATTTCACAACTTTATAGAATTCAAATCAATCAAATATCGTTTTGAAAATTAGGGTTATTACAGTTGGACATTAGGACAACGAAATCACCAATACTAAATAAGATACAGTGTTGGATCAGGATAACAAAATCACCATTAATAATATACAGTCAGTGCCGGATATCAAAACAACGAAATCACTGATAACAAGGCATGATGGTGGATATTAGGATAACGAAATCACCATAGATAAAGTATAGTCGGTGCCGGACATCAGGACAACGAAATCACCATTATATTATATGGTTAAATATTGCATATAGATAAATATAGTATCTAAACTCTAGTGACAGGTGTCATAGTTCACCTGCTCGGGTGAACCGGAGTACTAACTACTATTAATTATGAGTTACGATACCGG
This sequence comes from Argentina anserina, assembly GCF_933775445.1. Classification (NCBI taxonomy): domain Eukaryota; kingdom Viridiplantae; phylum Streptophyta; class Magnoliopsida; order Rosales; family Rosaceae; genus Argentina; species Argentina anserina. Next base: position 6,279,990 of record NC_065873.1, on the reverse strand, counting down.
AAACCAAGACAACGTGTACCAATCATAAATAAATATCCAGTTAATAACTATATTATCTAGTCTCGAGTTGGGGGCTGGAGTGGGTTCATCATTTATAAAGTATTTGGATAAATTTATTATCTAACTCGAGTGAAATGCTCGAGATGTTGACTAAAGGAATGCACAAATAATATGTATGATGACAATAAACTAAATAAATAAAATAAAACTGAGCACTACACAATTAAAAAGGCACTAATACGGAAAGGTAATGGCTCACCTTAGCGGGCGGCTCACCCCTTACCTGATGTGTCGAAGCCGTAGTCCACGTACTCTAAGTCTCGATTCTCGTGCTCTGACTAGTGAATTAATCCTCAACAAATCAAAACATTGAAGTGTCGAGCTACACTTCTTCAATCCTCTGATCTCAGCCTCTATAGTGTATTTCAGTCCTTCTGAAGCTCCCTGCTGCCTCCATGAAGCTCCATGACTCCTCCCTAGCTTTCCACAATGTCTGGGTCCATGAGAATTGAAAGGGTTTCCAAAGACGTAAACTCTACAGTGGAGCTCGGCAGAGGAAAGAAGGAGATTAGGGCTTAGGTTTGACAAATAGAAAGAGAGAGGAGTTTAAGAATGAAATGGAAACTTGGAGATTACCAAAATATACATGAAGGGCTCGTCAGAAGCTTAAGAATCTCATCAGGAGGCTCGGTGCCATCAGCTTGCTCCTATTTCAATTCAGTGGAGAACATGCTTGAATCTCAAATGCAATTAAGGGGTTATGTGGAGGGGTCAAAGCCCGGCCCTATGGGCTGGATAGAGGCATAGGTCGTAAAGCCCAGGCCCGGCCCGCAGCCCGGGCCATTGAAGCCCGACATAAGGCCGCCAGGCCCGGCCTTTAAAAGCCCGGTCAAAGTCAAATCCAATGAATAAAGTTAATTACCATTAGTTAGGAGCCTTCTTTTATCCAGTGAATAAAGAAAGCATACTTACCGTTAGGACTTAGGAGCCTTCTTATATACAATGGGTTTAGAAAAATTGACGTTGGGAGTTTTTTTAAATAAATAGCCAAGGCTTAGAGAACTCAGATCTCATATCTACGAGACTACGACTCCACATCTCCACCACACAGCTCCCCTTAGCCAACCGATCCCAAATTCTATCCCCTAAATCAAACTCTCTCGACTTGCCTTTCACTCGGGAAGAAGTGGAAAGCCAACCCTGATTAATCTTAGTTATTAGTGGGGGCGATTCTGAGGCATCTGTAGACTCAAGAACTCACACCAAAGGCGACCGTGTCGAATGGAATTGGAACTTCCGAGCATATGAATCGGTTCTTCAATCCATTTCTCTCTCATGCGATGATCAATCTTTGCCTATGATATTTGATGATGGGTGAGTTTTTGAATGTTGAAACCCTTAATTTACGGTCATACATATATGTTTGTCTTTTGATGATGGGTGAGTTTCTGATCCGGTACTGGTGCAGATTCAAGAGAATTTCAGTTGAGATAAGCAGTGTGTTGGATATTACTTGTGCTTGCTTAGTAATTGATATATATATATATATATAAATTTTCTCTCATGTTCTGCTCATGAATTCGCATTTGGAATTTGGCTATTGATTATATGAAATTGCAGGGCACTCTATCTCTTCCTATTTGATAATTTAGATTATTGTTTTGTATTGTAGAAGTTGGAAGAAGAACAATGGTCACGATGAATTGTGGAGCGGTTGGTTAGCTGTTAGCACCATATTCTTCTATGGGTCATGGCGATAATATATAAGTACTCTGAACTTTAAACTCTTTAATTTTTGTTGTATTTGTTGATTGTTAATTTTCTTAGTTTCATTTAGTATTTGGTTTCAAACGTTAAATGACTTCAGCTAGTGAGGAAACTGAGGAAGTACCCTTGGTTCCCCCATCTACTAGCCGACTAAAGAGTGATGTTTGGGAAAATTTTTGAGAAGAAAGAAGTAGTGTGTAGTGGGCAGACATTACTGAAATCAAAATGCGGTGTTTGTGGTGAATTGTTTGCTCGTGGTCCTTTTAGTGGGACGAGTCATTTGAAACGACACATTACACAGCATGCCACTGCAGTCAGTCAAAATGAGGATATTAGAAACCAATATCAAATGGGTATAAATGCTGCTGGAAATTGTCAAGGTTTAAGTATGATCCTAAGGTTGCAAGAAAAGAAAATGTAGATTTTATCATTAGAGCTGAATTGCCTTTTACTTTTGTTGAAAAGCATGATTTTGTAGGCATGATTAAAAGATCATTTGCTCCTCAGTTTATTGGATTTTCTGCATCTACATGTAAAAGGGAAGTGATGAAACTCTTTAGTAATGGAAAAGATGAATTGCTTAAGTTTTTTCAATCATTTGAAGGAAAAAATGTTTCACTTCCGATGTTTGGTCATCACGACAAAAAATGGGGTATATGTCACTCACAGCGCATTTCATAGACAAGAACTGGTCATTAAATAAAAGAATTCTTTCTTTTAAAATGATTGAGTATCCACATTCGGGAGAAACACTTGCACAACATATTTATGAAGAACTAATTACTTGGCATATTCATCAAAAGGTTTTTTCCATATCATTAGACAATGCTTTAAATAATGATGCACTTGTAGGCTTTCTTCCCGATTATCTTACGCTTGCATCAGTGCCTAGGCAATTGTTTCATGTACGATATTGTGCTCATATTTTAAATTTGATTGTGCAAGATGGATTAACTATTTTATCTCCATCAATTGAGAAAATAACCACTATTGTACGTAGTATGAACTCTTCTAATAAGAGACATGAAATCTGGGTACAAGCTTGTGCTGATTTAGGTGAAAGGAAAAAAAATATTTACAATGATGTTCCTCAAAGGTGGAATTCCACACATAATCTTTTGGTAGTGGCTCTGCAATACAAAAGACCTTTGCATAGATATGTGCAGAAAATAAATGAATCTTGTTCCTGTAATTTAGCACTTCCAACTGAACAAGATTGGTTGGCTACTGAACTTATATGCAGTTTTCTTGTAATTTTTAACTCTTCTACAAGAATTTGTTGTGGTGTTTATTCACCGACATCTAATAGAGTTATTAATTATTTAGTTGACATTTACCAAACGTTTGCTGCATATTCTGACCTCTCTGTTTTTAAAGATGCTTTACAAGCAATGAGAACAAAATTTGATAAGTAATGGTATGAGTTTCCAATGATCTTTTTTCTTGCTACTATCATGGATCCTAGGTTCAAGTTATTAGCCATTGAAGAGTGGCTGAAGTGTTATGGTCTTAGGCAATCAGAAGTTGATGATAAGATGACATCCATTAGAACCTGTTTGCAATAATGTTATGATTTCTATAAGAGGAATGCAGTTTCTAGTGTTGCTTCTAGTTTACCTACTGATGGAGTACTCAACATTCCTTTGGGGAACACATCTGCATCTATAACTATTCTTAGGGTTCAAAATTATTCCATGCAAAGATTGAAACGAGCTAGGGTAGAATCTAGTTCTTCCATTAACTCTTCTGACTTGAAAATTTATCTTGATTTAGCAACAATAGAGGTGGATGATGACAATCAATTCAGCGTTTTGGGATGGTGGAAGGCAAATCACACCTTATACCATGTGCTTTCACTCATGACTCGTGATTTTTTACTTAGTGTACCAGCATCCACAGTTGCCTTGGAGGCTGCTTTTAGTGCTAATGGCCGGGTTGTTTCAGAGAAAAGAGCTTCTTTAAGTCCAAACACCATAGAAGCTTTGGTTTGTTTGAATGATTGGAGCTTGGCACATAAACGAAAGCAAGAAGCAGAACAAGAGGAGGCATACGCTGAAGAGCTTATGAGTATGAGGGCTGAAAGACCTGATTGGATGGTTGATAGTGAGGATGATGTTGGAGAGGCTAGTGAAGATGATGATGAAAATGAAGTTGGAACTGCCATTCCATTGGATTAAAAACAAGATTACAAGGCTAATCTGGTTACTTTTGAGTCTCTAGGCTGCTACTTTTTTTTGTGTTTAGAGACCACTTCCTAGTAGAGTAAGGTTGCTTGCCTTTTTTGTGTTTAAAAAAACAGATATAAATAAAGTAAGGATGCTGGCCTTTTTTGTGCTTAAGAGACCAGATATAAGTAAAGTAAGGCTGCTAGCCTATTTTGTTAATGTGCAATTTTATTAACTAATTATTGGTTTACTGCTTTACTTTGAACTCATATTTGCAGAAGGGAGGATGATGTTGTTGGAGTTTGATAATAATTTTGTAGATGGTACACATATTTGAACTCAGACTTCAAGAAGAGGATGGTCAACAGAGGAAGACATGCTTTTATGTGAGGTAATTGATACAAAGTGTTTCTAGAACTTGCTCTAGTAGATATGAGTCATACGACTACTAGATTGTTGGGAATTTGGGTTCATAGTAAGACCAAGAAGGACAGATCTTTTGTTTGCATAGTATGTCCACCTAAAGTTCAATTGTTCAACAATAAAATCGACCACAGTTTATTGAAATTTATCTCATTTGGTATTGGATTGTTTCCAAATGTTGGCTTTTCACATATAGCGACACAAAGTCCAGGACTCCAGGAGGAGGATCAGTTGGTATTCTTCATAGCATGGAGGGAATTGTAATATGTATATAAATTTCCATGTAGACTATTTGATTTTATCAAGGTTCTAAAAAACGCTAGGCATTAATCGGGCGGACAGCTAAAAACCAACACCTAGAGAATTAATCTGGGATTAATCGGGGATTAATCGGATTTGTATTTTTGTATATATTTTAAATTTTTAATAAAAAATAATTATATAAATACAATTAAAATAAGAATATAATGCATGAAATTAATGTAAAAAAATATATAATGTCTAGAATACTGAAAATACATATGTTCTTAATCCTTAGAAATGTTCAACAATATTGATCTAATGATCTTAGCCTCTTAGGAAAAAAAAAAGAAATACAATTCAACAACAATGAACTTAGGAAAATCAATAATAAGAAACACAATTCACCAACTCTTTGGAAAATAAGAAAAACAATTCAAACAACGAGAATGCATTTTTGCAAATATAATCCCTCGGAGCTCATCAAATTCTTCTTCTCCATATCATTCAAGTACTTCTTTTGTATCCGAATCAAACTCAAAATTCAAAACTAAAAAAATATATATAAAAAGCCTAGCCGCCCAAGATCCGCCCAGCCGCCTAGGCGGGAAAAAATCGGCCCAGGATCTGCCCAGCAGCCGTCCAGCCGCCTAGGCAGGCAAAAATCAGCCAGCTGCTTAACACCGCCGTTTAGCCCAAAATCGTGGCAGCCAGGGGTCTCCGGGCGCCTAGGCGGCGATTTTTAGAACATTGGATTTTATTCACATGCTTAATATTTGTAAATTAAAGTTTTTTTGGGTGTACAAACTCAAGTAAAAAATATCATTAGGCTTTGTCATAACAAGCCCGGCCCGGCCCGATAAAGTAGTGGGCTACCCGGCCAGGCCCGGTAGAGTCCTTTTAGGCCCAGCCCGTGGGCTTACCCGAGGCCTTTGATTTTTAGAGATATCCAGCCCGGCCCGGGCCTGAAAATATAAAAAAAAAAATTAAAAACCCGGCCCGGCCCATTGTCGACCCTTAGTGTTGACTTTGGCCTGACTGTTTTGGAGAGCGACGCAACCGGCTCGAAGTTAGAAAGCTTGGCCTTAGACACTATGTTTAAGGAGGCCAAAAGATGGAGAGAAGATTTTTGAACTAAAATATTTAAAGTTATATTGCGATCTTTATAATTTTTGTCACTAACTATCGTTCGTTAACTATCAGCACATGTGACTTGCACTTGGGTGGTGCAACTGGACCTTGATGCTCTGAATAAGTACTCAATTTTGGTTTCGATAGTTTTCTCAATCTTCTTTTGCAATGGGGTTCTCTCTCCAGTTCTTGTGTTATTTTTTTGTTGGGACTTTGTTTTCTTGGATTTATTTTGATGTTGCTGAATCCAAATTAGATCAGTTCTACGAAGCATGGACACGTTGTATGGGCTGCGTATTGCGTGTCCGACACGGACAAAGATACGGACATGCCCGGACACGTTCAGACACGTGAACTGATTATGAACACGGCTCGGACACGCCGCACTATGTAATGGACACGCAATTGGACACAGTCGGGGTATGTTTATAGAGTTAGCTGCTAATAAGCGAGCTTGCCTGCAGTCGCGCTTCGCGCTTCAGAAGCGGAAGCGAAGCGGAAGTGCGCCGGAAGCGGTCGGAAGCGCGATTCCGAGAAAAAGGTGGTTTGGAAGCGATATGGAAGCGCGAGCGTCCAAATTGGAAGCGTCAAATAGGCCGGAAGGAAGCGTGGCAGGAGAGGTGTTTGCAGATTCATAGTAAGGCGCTGCATCTTCATCCGCTCCATATCATGCCATCTGGAGTTAGCACCAGTGCTTCCGTTTTCTTGGTTTCTTCTACAAATGCCCCTGACCCTTTGGTTGCAACTCGGCGAACAGCATCTGCCGCTCCCATTATAGCATTGTGTGACCGTTGCAAGAAGCCATGCGGTTTATCCTTCTTATTTGAAACGAATTTCACCTTCATCTCATCTTCCATTGATGCTTGTTCTTGCTGCACTGACGACATGTCAACTCTATTCTCAATCTGACCTTCTATATTAACCACTTTTACAAGCTCTCGTGTACGAGCATCCCTGGAGCCAGGTAAATCAACATCACATATCTTTACACATTTTATTTCAAATTTTCAATGAAAATTGATTTTTGTGCGATGTAATCATCATTATGTTGATAATGACCAAATCATTGGCAATCCACAAGGATGCAGATTATGTTTTTTAGCCAAAAAACAGTCATAACATGTAAACTACGGATCAAATCAAATACTAACCACAATGAGAAAGACATGGACCCAGTACACCAAACTTTTGCTCTAAAATAATCAGATAACAAACCCTTCACATCATGGGAAGATATACTGCAAACACCATTTACAGTAACCTGGCTCCTGAGGTCAATGCATGACCTCTCCACCAGTAAAGCTGCCATGTGTCTTTCCTCCGGCTTTAAAGAAAGAGATTTTTCAAGGGATTCCCATGGCCAGATCTTAATAACACCACCCTCAGAACCTGACCACATATCACCTGGATCACAGCAACATGATATCAGAGATTTTTTAAAATTGGGAACAGCTGCACAACAGTGCATCTCTGTCCTCATCATCACTCCTTTCGTCCATACTTTTCTACGTTTAGAAGAAGAGCTATGTTCTTGGCTTGCTAGCTAAGCTACCTGCATTCATATCATGAGCGTAAATGGTTTGACATTAATGTCGATCATTTTGGATGGTCAGACGTGCTACACAAGAAGCTGATCAATACTATAGGAAATGGTTGATGGTCACGATCTGATCGAAAAGTCGAAAACATGTTGAAACCCAGAAACGATTGGAAGAAAGGGTCTAAACGATTTGAGTTAGTTGGTAAGGAAGGCAAAGAGAACTCGCGGAAAAAATGGATCAAGGAGGGGCCTGGCATACAAGCACAACAAGTTTTCGTTTTTATTTCTTTTTTACGGACAGAAATGAGGAGTTTTAACTCCATCTTTTCTCTTTTTTAATTTGACTTTTCAACTCATATATAAATACAAATATTTATTAGAGGTAGTGAGATTAGGTCATTTTAGAGGTGTAATAAGTAATAGATGTGCACTGAGGTGCAACTAGAACCCCTCAATATAAATCTTTTTTTTCTTTCCTTTTTTTGTTCTGCTTTAACCGCGCTTCCGAAACGTTCCCGCTTCCAAGAAATTTTGAAAAAAAACGCTTCCGTGCTTCTAAACGCTTCGCTTCCACGTCCCGCTTCCGATTCCATGCTGCCTAGGTTAGCTGTCTGTATTTGGTCAAATCTTCAAAACTCCGAGAAGAAAGCGAAAGCAAAATGAGATAATTAAACAAAGAGAAACCCAGATTATATTTAGATCCTCCTTATTTCATAGATCACAAAGATCAAACCAAACAACTGATCGTGACCATTAATTTAACAAACCAAACCATCAAACACGTTCTGGGCACAACAATCGTGTCACAAAATAAAACAAAGACTTAAAAGCTTTCATGGGTTTGGACGATGTGCACAAACCAGAGCCAAGAGCAAGTTTCTGGGGCTGTGGAACTGGTCCCAGTTCCTCTCTTTATCAAATCCGCCATCTTTTTTTGAGCAGGTCAAGGGTGATGCTTTCGGCTTCTGAAAACCCAGTCATCTCTCTCTCAGAATCTCAAACCAAAATCAAACAGAGAGAAAGGGAGAAAGAATGGGGAAATAAGGAAATGACATTTGTAGAGGATAAGTGTGAGAGGAGTGTTAGCCAAAGACAAAGCTTTAAACCTAAAAGAGGCTTTCTCTCTCTTCTCTGTCTGTGAAGCACAATACTCGATGGGTGAGGGACTCTTCTTCTCACTTGGATTTAAATAAAAATAGACTTTCCATGGGGGAAAATAAAAGCATATATAGCGTAGGAACTTTGGAACATGATATAAAATATGACGGGCTACTGCCGGTTGAAATCGTGGAAAACCTTGAAAATATATAGGTATATATATTTTTAATTAGATATATATATTTAAAAAAGTATTTAATTAACGTGTCCGTGTCTAATAAAAATTTAATGTGGCATGTCCACGTATCGAATTGTGTCCACTACGGACACTCGTGTTCGTATTCGTGCTACATATGTTATTTTTATCATTATAGCAATTGCAATAGCCTCTAAACTTGAATTATTAGCGTTTGCTAAACTTTCTCATAAAGAACTTCAAGAAGAAAAAGAACAATATAAAAAGTTAATAAAATATAGGAATAACCTTCCGAGAAATACAAAATATTATTGAGATATTATATATCGAGTTCAACATAAAATCTACGAAACTGAAGAAAATATTAAAGCTCTTCGAGAAGTCTTCGAAGAAGATCAAAAACCCCTTGCTTTTCTGAGCATCGGTTAGATCCGTCCTAACTGGTATTAGAGCTTGCTTAGCTCAAAAGCAGGTAGCTAAAAGCCTTATGCCACAAAGTTGGCTTCTCTCAACTAACAGGAGAGAATCCAAAACAAAAAATTATCAGGCCTTTTGTATTACAAAAGATTCAGATAGATGGCAAAAGTGTTATCATTCAAGACATATTCAAGAGGATCAATACTCGATAGAGTACGCCTGTAGAATACGGAATACACTCTACGACGAATTCTCTCATCTTCAAAGAGAGATAAGAGTTGAAGAACTTAACCCAACACGGTCAAGTTTGATAGAATTTCAAAACCACTTATCCAGCAACAAGGCTGCAGAAAAGCTGCTTGTACAACTTGAGAGATTTCATCTCAAGATCAATCAACTTGAAGAAGTAATCACAAGGATTGGAAGGCTAGAAGTAAAGCTTTACTACCTCAAAGAAAAGCAATATATGCTAGACATAGAAAATAAGTTAGTTCGAACAGAAACCCTTGCTAATAACATCCAAGAGCAAACATTTGAACTTAGAAAAACTCAATAAATTTTAAAAGAGCATTTAGAAGCTCTTATTGTTCGAATAGGATGAACCAAAAGGTTGAGGTAAACGTCAAGGAAAGAGACAAAGAAGCAAAAGCCTATATCTTCCTACTTTAGAAGCCCTTGTTGAAAACCTGAAACGAATAATTCATCAGCAAAATTATAATATTACATATCTTCAAGAGATAGGTATGGAGGTGGAAGAACAATTCAGAGAGTTGAATCTTAAACTCTCCCATTTGCAAAAAAAAAAAAGCATAGAAAAGATGAAAGCTGAAGCTGGAACAGAGAAAATCGATGAAGAACAACTAGCTCAAAATGTAGCTAGTAAGGTGATCTTACCTTCCTACCCAATAGAAGAAAGTAAGCTTAAGTTTAGTGAACCTAAGCTTCTTACCTGGAAATCCTCTAGTTTAACTGAGAGAAGGAACATGAAAATGTTGAGCAAAGTATTCAGCAAAAGGAGCACAATTCCTATACAACTTATCAATGCTCAAGAATTTGAGTACAATGAAATAGAATCAAGTGTATGGGAGACCACAGTTCCTCAATTCAGACTCAACGAAATTTATAAGAGAGAATCTTTCCTTCTTGATTCTCACAGGTTCAAGATTATTGAACTAACCATTTCGGCAACAGGCGAAGAAACTGACATAAGGTTGATAACTCAGAAAGAAGTAAGTGAAGCAATTCGAAGAAGTTATTCATACATGCACATTGGAGCGGTTCAAGTTGGAATAAAACTTCTAGCCAGAGAAGGAATAGACTGCTCTGTCTTATGTCTCCTGCAAGATGACAGGATAACAGACTTTAAGAAAAGCATGTTAAGAACGGTGGAAGCCTCTCTATGTAATCAAGTTGCCTACTTCAATGTTTTTCCAAACTTCACTACGCACCTTAGAGATTCACCACATTGTCTCAGGTTGAGAATCAAGACATATGAGATTTCTATGAAAACGGGAAGGATGGAACTTGCCATAGATTACCGAATCTATTATAATATCATGAGCTCAAATGTTGCCCCAAACACTAAATTCCTTAACAGTCCCGAAATCACTACATCCATCCTCACCAATCCAAAAAATCATACCGAGCAAAAAAATATTACAAAATCGAATAAGGTGACATTTCCACGAGAATGGAATATGCCTCCTCCAGTCAAGCAAATGGAGAATACCAAAACATCAATCTATGAAGACATGGGAGGAAAGATAAGCCTGCAATTCGATAGACATTCGTTTGCCAGTTATGAAGAAGGAATCACTTCAGGAACCAAGTCATCTACGTTACTTGAAGAATCATTTGAGGAAGAAGATACAAAGAGACCAATGAGGATGCTTAGGGTTGAAAAACTCAAGAATCTATATGCAAAAGCCGAAGAGTCTGAGTCAGCAGAAGAATTAGGAGAAATCATGCAAAAATTCTCACAGGTCGAGAAAGAAGAAAACCAAGAAGGAAGATTCTTCCATATCAAGAGGCTAAACCAGAATCTGATGAATCCTCTAACATGGATACAGAAAATATGAATACCGCAAATCCCCCTCAAGGAAGTACAGTAGTTCAGAATATCACGAACTACCCTACTAAGATCATTAAAGAAAATAAAATTAAATTTCCTAAAGGATTAGCCCCTACAGGAAAACCTGGAGAAAGGAGTTCTCAAAAGTTCATTCCTACTGAACGAAAGTGGGGACAGTCAGTATCTGAAAGAGGAGTATATCTTGATCTAGACCAAGTTGGAGACAAAAGAAAGGTCATAGACAATTGGGTGGCTAGCTTGAGATTAACCCAAGCCTTGGTATTATCAAAATATGAGTACTCTAAAGCTCATGCCTATTACGAGTCAACACTGACCGGAATTGCTCAGAAGTGGTATCAATCCTTCAAGAGGAGCACCCAGTGGCCTGATTTGGCGACCAAGTTGGCTCAAACCAACAATCTGCTAGATTTTGCATATCTGATATATGCACAATTTTTTGGAGATATAACGGGACATAGTGAGCATGCAAAGGAAAGGGCGAAGCCAAACATTCAAAAGTTAGGTATTTGCAACATGACATACTTTAAGGAGTACACCAATGAGTTCTAGAATTACTACTGCACCATCAGAGACATAGATAATGAAGATATGGTAAAAATCTATTATATGAAACTACCATAAACCCTGGAATGATGCAGTAGCACAGTCTCTAGAAGAAAATCCCTTAACATTTTTTACAGTAGGAGGGATTGCAAAAACTTATCATCAAGAATGCTTCCTAGCAGAATTGAGGAGAAGAACAGGAGAAAAAAAAAGCTCATATTCTTGTTCTATAAGAATATGCAGAGTTCTATGATTCAATAGAACAAAAGGAGGAAATAAAAAGGGTGAAGCTCGAAGAAGACCTGAAAAGGGTAAAGATAGTAACTTCATTAAGTCAAAAGAGATAATTAATAGAGTCTGTTAATATCAGCAAAGGAATAGAAGATGATTCTAGCAAAAACCATCATCTCACCAGAGAACCTATCATTGAAAGGATTAACCCTTTCATGGAATTGCTAACTGAAGGAAAAAAGGAAGAACATGTCAAGCAAGTTCAAACTAGCAGATTCAGCAACTACATTACCATAGAACTAAAGTTTCCCAAATACAAGAAATACCACTTGCATGCGTTCGTCGACAATGGTTCAGGATATACACTTACCAAGAGATATGTCATCCCAGACGAATATTGGGAAAAATCTCCAAGAACAGTTACTAGAGTCGTTATGGAAGAACATGAGATCATCATGAACACTATGGCCCAAAATGTTAACATTTCCCTCGGTAGAGGAAACTTTACATGCAAGATTATCTGGCAATGTGAAAGCGAGGGAGCTGATGTGTTGATTGGAAATGACTTCCTTATCCAGCAAACTATGGTTCAAAATCCACAAATGATTGGGTTTGAGAAGGACCGTAAGTTCTTCTGGGAATCTCGCCTTGTAGAAGCAGTAACTGTCACCGGAAAAGGATTTACATATCAATATCATAGGTCGTCACCGAAGAGTGGTGATTATAAGCCCGTTTTGGAACCTATTTTGTTGCTAAAAGATCATTTAAAAAATCACGGTGATATAGTGTCAAACTTTAAATCAGAAGACTCTGAGTCAGGAGAAGCGTTCAATTTTCTTGAAAATGGATCTATGTCAGATTCACTAGAACTAGAAAGCTCAGATGGAGAAGAAGAATATATCAGAGAGCATAACCTGAAGGTGTATGCTAATAGAGTTGAGCAAAAGAAGGTGCCAACTATTGCTGAAATAGAGACTTTGTTAAAACTAGTAATCAGTGAAGATCCTCAACTATACTGGGAAAAAGACCCGGTATATTTCCAACTTAAAATGCATGATGCCAACGCCATCTGCCATGTCAAAGCCATCCCTCATTATAAGGAAGAAGATAGGAAAGAGATGGAAAGTCAGATTCAGGAACTACTTTATAAAAGGTTAATCAGACCTTCAAACAGTCTGCATCATGCTCCAGCTTTCCTAGTAAGAAACCATTCGGAACATGTTAGAGGAAAAGCTAGGATGGTCATTGATTACAGAGATGTTAATAAAAAGACCGTTAAGGATGGTTATCAGATAACTCAAGTGAGGGTCCTCATAAATCGTCTCAAAAAGAGCAAAAAATTTCTCCAAGTTTGATGCTAAATCAGGATTTTGGCAAGCAAAAATGCATCCAGATTCCATAGCCTTGACGGCTTTTGGAACACCGCAAGGGCATTACAAATGGCTAGTTATGTCGTTCGGTCTCAAGCAATCTCCCTCAATTTTTCCAAAGGAAGATGGACAACATCTTCAAGCCCTATTCAGATTTATGTATAGTTTATATAGATGATATCTTAGTCTTCTCAAGCACTATGAATGAACATCTGAAGCACCTGAAGCAGGTCTGTAAGCTTATTGTCCAGAAAGGAATCATTTTGGGACAAAAGAAGATACATTTGGTCAAAGGAGAGATTGACTTTTTGGGTATTCATGTTAAAGATGGAGAGATTCGTCTCCAAGAACACATTGTTAAGAAGATCAGTCAATTTCCAGATCAAATCCTTGATGCGAAATCCTTACAAATATTTTTAGGAGTTGTCAACTTTGCCAGAGACATTATCTCTCAAGTAAGTGGTTTTACTGCTTTACTCTCACCAAAAACCAGTTCCAAGAAAAAATGGTGTTTCACGAAAGATGACAGTAATACTATAAAAAAGGTCAAGGAGTTAACCCAAAGTCTACCCCCATTACAATTGCCAGAAGAAGTAGATTTAATCATTTTACAGACATATGTAAATGATTATTACTGGGCAGGAGTAGTTCTGGCCATTACCCCGGATACTAATCAGGAAAAGATCTACAAATTCCTATCAGGAAAGTTTAATGCGGCGGAATTAAACTATTCCACTAGGGATAAATAGGTGTTGGCTCTGATCAAGAGCATCAAAGGCGTTGAAGCATTCCTAGGAAACAAATTTATAGTTAGAACTGACAATAAAAGAGTTAAAAATTTTTAAAACTGCAAATTAACTGATGCAGTAGAGGAAGAGTATTAAGGTGGCAAATGTTTTTATCCCAATATGAATATGATGTGAAAATGATTGCAGGTAACATGAACTTCTTGCCAGACGCTCTTACTAGAGAAATTGCAACATTCAGAAGAGAAGATGAAGATAAAGCTGAAAGGCGAAATCCTAGGAGTAAGAAATCAGAACCAGTATTCAAAACAGAGAAGCTATTGACCTTCAAGCATAAGATCGTTATGGATAACGTTCTACAAGCTTTCTATGAGGAAGACGAAGAACTTCTGCTGAAAAGTCTCAATGCCTTAACAGAAGAATTGTATGGAATCCATGCAAAAGAAAAAGAAACGAAAAAAGAAAATTCGAAAATTCGAAGGAAGGAGGTACGATGATCAAGTATGTGAAAGGTCCTGAAAATGCACGAGTTCCTATTTCAGCACTAAAAGAATTAGCTTGGTGGGAATTTCACTATAAAATCGGAGATAGTAAAATGTTTCCCTCAACCTTGACAATAGTTCCTGGCCCATATTATGAGAGATATCTTGTAAATGTTCAAGCTGAACACCCTCAAAAGTAGAAGTTATGGCTCATTGAGAATGAAGTTGTGCACAATTTTTGAACTAAGTCAAACGAGGACCTAGAGGGTTTTACAGAAATCATAACTCAGGCAATAAATAACATTTTTCCAGATGGATGCATTTTGAGACTGAAATTCATTTCTACCCCTCCGGAATGGGAACTGGTGGATGGACGCAGAAGTTACATTTCTCCATATCACTATGTGAGAATTATTCAGGGTCCGATCAAGAGTTCAAATGATTCAGGGAAAAATGGTAAGAAAAACTTAAAAACTATCTTTTGGCCGCTTCTTCATCACTTTCTTTTCTTTATCTCTTACACTCTCACTAATCACTATATAAACTAAAAACCCTATCATTTTTCCCTAAGTCTTCACTTCCTCATTTTCGCTGCCTCACTTTCTCTATTATTCTATTACTCTCTAAAATCTAAATTATCCTAGGTTTTTGCATTCCTTTCTCTCTGTTAGTTGTGACCTAATTGAGTATGTTAATTGTTGATGATTGGGTAATTGTATTAGAGGTGTTGCCAACGCTATGTATTTACATTTGGAGGTTAGTTTATTATATGGTCATTATTTTTATGACTTGGAGGAGGTAAACATATATTACAGTGAATTTTTGAAACCATAAAAACCCGAAACCGACCCGATATTTGCCAGTTTCGGAAAAATGGTGCTAAATCCGGATTGTCTTTTTTTTCAATTCTAATTCCAGGAAAAAATCATTATTTTGGAACTGATCCCAAGTCGGGAACCAAGTAATCAGATCACCGTGAGAACCCAATCCTCCCATGTCCAACGTCGCTAACCGACTTGGTCAAAGCCATAACGAAGCAAGTGACAATAGCAACCTCAACCAAATTGGGGTACAGATCAACCATCTTAAACACACCATGCCTCTGTATCTCAAACCCACAATGGTGCACTTCTCCACCCCCAAGCTTCTTCAAACCCTTGGCCACACACTCAGCTTGAAACTACGAAGACTGGTCGGGTTTATCAATGACAGAATCGTCAAAGAAGATGAGATCTACTAAGTATACCGCGTAGTCTCTGGTGAGAGATAGAACTTGGATCTACCATGTTATGAATGCCGTCCACTGCAAACCCATGAAGGAAGACCACGGTTGGCTTCGATTTCTTTGAGTCGGTGTTTGTAGGAACCCAAAAAATCATGACAGTTCCTAGTTCGATCTTTAGGGTTTGGGGTCTCACCTCGGGTAGCTTTATCACTTGTTGAGAATATATATCTCATATTGGGAATTGAGACCTAGCCTGTGAGTTTATAAGGATTTGAGCCACTCCATCAATTACTAATTGGTTTTGGATGTGAACTCTAGATCATTTTATTACGGTATCAGAGCGGGTTACCCACGTCCACGTGTGATACCCAAATGACTACATGGACTCCACGTGACCCAAAATGTTGTCCACGTGTATGGCTTGAAAATTCATCACACGTGCGGAGTGTGTTGAGAATATACATCGCACATTGAGAATTGAGCCCTAACATGTGAGTTTATAAGGTCCACATTGAGAATTGAGCTCTTACATAATAAGGACATCACTCCATCTGGCCTGCTTGTCGATATCGTTGAGTAGATAATATTTATGCAACTCAGATATTCTGTGAACATTATTTGAATTCGACTCTATATACAATTATACGTTATGCAGGTACAATATCATGAATTCATGATAAGGATCACTGCTAGCACGATATGCGTACGAACCAGGCATTCCTACTGATCTTAAATTCTAATTACATTATGCAGTTACTCTGGTGATCGACTGCATGCGCTCTATGGTACGTCTAACATTTTTGGTTGTCACACATAAAAAACCTAGCTATCATCTGACATAGTATCATGGGACGGCATGCGTACGTTCATGTGTCCAATCGCAACTGTGAACCACATATACAAATTAAACAAGATTTATTCAAAACTGATGGTGCTCTCGATCATGTTTAATTACTTATGATTTCCTATCTCCAGTTCTCCCTCTTCTTAGTCTGTACGTTTCTCCTTCTTATAGTCCTCTGCAACTCTGGTTTTCATTGTCCTTCCTTAAATCTGTCTCCGAATTAAAATTTTCTTATATCTTGTAAATCTCAGATGAGGATATAAATCTCTAGAGTTTAGACCAACAAATTTGCGATATAATCATTAATAGATCCTTTAGCTGAACGGATCTCACCTCTCTGTCATTCAAAATTTTCCCACACGTACCAACCCCAAAACCCCCTATCGTTTATCTTGGCAAACCAAACTTTTAGTAAGAAATAAGTAGTAACATGCATACTTGGGGAAGCCAATTAGGAGGCAAAAATCTAAGTACATCTCAATTTAATTAAGATTTTATATCTGATCAATCTGTTTCATAGGGACCGTATGGTCCACCTTGTATATATATATAGAAGATATGAGATATGTTAGTAACTTACAATTTCAACATCTTAAAAGGTAATGGGTTCAATTTTCACCGGTATAATCGATATAGTAAACTGTAAAAGATAGGTGGGCTTAGAAGATTAATAAGTTCGTCCCACGTAATCGAGATATACATCTGTAAAATGTGGGTGGCTTAATCATAAAATTATGAGTTCCATTTTCACCGACATAACGTACACTCAAATAGGTGAGTGGCTTAGATATTTGTCTTTTTCTCTTTTGGTTTTTAAATGTTTTGGATAGGCTGCATGATGGATCCGGGTACTAATGGACTGGACCCGGTTTAATAAAAAGAGAGAGAACCAGCCCAAACAGCCAGGCTTTACCTTCTTGTGTACTAGTCGGTTTTCTACCTTGTCGGCTTGTCTTGGTGAACAGGGCGGCGCCTGTGAACCGCACCAAAATATAAACGGAAAGACCCAGCCAATTTCTTCACCAAGCTGCGAATTTCACTCGTACTCCGGTACGTCTTTTCTCCGATTTCATTCCGTTTTATTCTTTCTTCTCATCCGTTAATGTGAAATCGCCGTTCAATTTGTCTCGTCGCCTGTTCTTCTACATAAAGCTGTTTTTTATTTTTCGGCAAAAATCTGTTTGAATTCTAATTCGATACATGTTTGATGCATGATAGCTTTAGATTTGTTGTTGTTCTAGCTCGACTGGTGGTGATTTTTGTCTGCCGCATTACGTCGAACAGTTTGTGTGCATGTCAGTAGAACTTGTCTGTCACCAAATTTGTGTAAAATATCATATAATTACAGTTGTATAATGTGTTATATTGTGTTTATAAAACTTTGTATACTTGTATCTGATCATATTGTTCCTCTTAGTGACTTCTAGGGAGAGATTCTCATAATTTGCTTTGATGTTCTAATGTGCAAATAGGCGTGCTTAGCGTAACAAACATGTAGATGGCATTTAGAAATTTTTTATAGCTAGTGTGATAGGCTCAGGGCTCATAAACCTTTTTAGTTTACTTGAACTTTAATCGCGTGTCGATGAACCTGAAAGATATTAGCTAAACAAGGGGGTTACAGAATCGGAAGATAGAACACCTGCCGGTTTTCTTGATTATTTTGATTCAGACATATATATTTACATGCGAGTTTTGCTACTAATAGTTTTGACAGGTCGGAAGCCTTTTTAATTAGCGTCTTTATGCTAACAATCTTGGTTTGCAGTTGTGCTTTGTTTTTGTATCATTTGTCTTTGAGAAATTCTTTCCTTTTTGGTTGTACATCCATACTGTCATATAACCGACTTGTTGTAGTGGATTTTTTCGTCAATGCCTGTGATGGCTTATATACTCATCCGGTAGATTGTTAAACACGCACCTTCTGTAATGAATAAATTGTTTCAGGTGTTGTTGAAGATGGAAACTCAGAAAAGCACCGAAGCAACATCCACTCCACTTGCTGCTGCAACAAGCCCTAGTCCACCAGCCGCTGCAACCCCCATGTCATGCCGAAAGAAGAAGGATGAACAAGCTACTTTCTTGGAAGATGTGAAGGATCACATTGATGAGTTTATCAATGGATCTATGGATGAACATGTGTCTTGCTTCAAGAATACCATGAATAAGGTTTATTCTTGCTTCAATTATAATGCTACTTAACAACATGTCATTCATATAATTGTTAGCCTACACTACTAATCGGGTAATATTTTGCTTTCCTTTCAGATGTTTAAAATGTCAAAGAAGGTTGCTGAGAAGAGTGCTGCTGATGCCAAGGGAGTTGAGAGTTCATTGCCCCTTCAAACAACAGTAGCAGACTAATAACATCTCCTCTTTTAGGTGGTTCTGTGCCTTCAGTACTATTAACTTTTCTCCATGATTAAGTAACTGAATCCAGTGTGTAGTTAAATGACACCAGTTTTATTTCGACTAGTGAAAACTTAAGACTGTTATGGTGGTTGATAATAGTAGGACTGCAATGATGATCCAAGTATATGTTCTTTCAAGGTTATCCTAGTACAGTATGTATCTGGACATGATCCAAATGGTATCTTTTTCCAGTGTGAGATTATACCGATTGAACTTATAGATATAGGAAGATTTCATCTCCCCCAGTTGTACTCCTATTGAGCTGTGTTTGAGAAAAGTTATATTGTCTACCTTGGTGGGTTTATGAGGGAGCAGTTTTCCCCGTTTCGGATTTCAGATGTTCGAATCACGAAAAATTGTCTAAATTTCTACCAACCCCCAGGAGTAACAGGACGATGCAGCTCATATAAAGCTCTATTATGAATGACAGAGCCGTTCAAGTTACCCGCCTATTCACCATTCTTTCCGAATGGATGGCAAGGTAGCAAAATCTGCCCAAATGAAAATTGAACAATCACAATACAATTACCATTTTGTGTGGGTATTTACAAACGTCAACTCACTAGAGATCCTTTTGGTTCTTTTCTAGCTTAGCTACTTGGTTGACCTATTGTTTACCCTTTCCTCAAACTAGTGCCCAAGAAAGAGGCACATGCTTTCTCTCGTATAGTGGGAGCGGTTGGTGAACAAACCCGGAGCCTTAAACATTGCCTCAATTTGAAACAAAATTTGATTTGCTTGCAGACCATATAGTGGTTCTTGGATCCATTTTAGGCAAGATCTACGCAAAATTTTGCATTGAGGGTAGTGCTGGATCATCTACCAATACATTAATCTTTCTTAAATTAGTATGTAATTAAGTACTTTTCCTTTCTAAAACGGGTGAGGATTGAGGGCATCAAAGGGGTCAAAGGATGGGGTTAGTGTTTAGGGTAGCTTCAATAATCCATTTTTATTCTGGGCGAATGGATACAAGTAACGGCAATGATACATATGAATCAAGATTTAGAAATGCACAACTTCTAGAACTCAAAACCTACAAAAAAACTCAACTGGAAGGAAATAACAAAATTAGCGAGATAAAAAATACACTCTTTCTGGAACGCGCCCCACGCGCTAGGTTTTAGAAAGTTTTGTCGCGTTCCTTGGTGTCTCTCGTCCGGCTGCAAGGCGGCGTTAGCGCCGACCTCTGGCCTCGCTGGCGTGCGGCCTGTGAGATCGGACGAGATGTAGATGTGGTGCTTCGGGCTCACAATCAAAGATCGGGGTGGATTAGGTTTGTGTTTAGGCAGAGGTGGGGTGGCGTTGTGACGGCGACTGGGGTTTTGGTTATTGCGGCAACGGGCATGGAGGCCGGTGATGGGTTTGGATGGCAAGACCTTGCGTTTCCGGTCTCTGGAGGATCTTTTTCTTCAAGATCTGGGGGTAGTGGAGGAGGAGGTTCGCTGTCTATCTGTCGGCGTCATTGCCGGCATACTTTCGACTGTTAGATCAATTTTGAACATATCACATATTATATGATTATCATGTTTAATGTCATAATCTATTTCTACATGGAAACAAAGATAGTATCAAATCTAGTTCCTTATGATTTCGTGTATTATATCATTATGGTAAGGAATCCTAATTTAAGTCTAGAAGCAAGACTACAAATCAGTATTGAATCAGGAATCTAAATAAGATGATTTAACTTACAAGATGTCTTTAATGGAAGGACTCTTAAGAGTTAAAGATTCTCTATATATAGATGGTAAACGTCCCTGTTATCACTACGAGTTATTTGTGTAAGTTTCTGTCCATTGAGAAAGCAGAGAGTAGTGACTAACAGAAGACTTTGCCTAGCACCTTGCGACTTCGGATTAAGGCACAATGGATCACGGTGTCGTTGTTCATGAAGATGGTAAGTTAATCTCATTCACTAAGTTAACGATTAGTTGTTATGCATATGATCTTTGGTTCTGTACTCATATCATGTAATTTGATTTACATATGGTATCAGAGCTCTTATGAGCACAAAAAATTACAGTTTTGCATAACTAAAAATCGGTTTTAGATTTTAACAAAAAAAAAAAAAAAGAGGGGATGGTCGCGAACGTTACTTGATGGTCGCGAGCGTCACTGAGGATCGCGAGCGTCACTGAGGGTCGCGAACGTGACTGCTGGTCGCGAGCGTGACTGCTGGTCGCGAGCGTTACTGCTGGTCGCGAACTTTACTATTGAGGAATTTTGCTTTACGGGTCGAACCAGTTGCAAACACGGGGATCCGGTCTCAACCCAATCCGAACTCAAGAACAACAACTCAAGAAAAATTATAGCCGTTGTGTTTTTCAAAACGTTGAGCTTCTGGATTTGGGAAGACGACTGGATCGGAAGCGATTGAGACCTTTACGTCTCTTACGGGATTCATAACTCAAATTGCTACGGATTAAGAAGACCAAAGAAAATTGCTGCTGATTCAAAAAAAAAATTTGTTCTATGCTTCCGCTACAAAAACTGCAGCAAATTTGGGGAAAAAGCAAAACAGGTTTTTCTTAAAGGTTTTCCGATTTCAATTTAAGCAGATTATATGAAGTATATATATATGTATATGTATATACATAAGAACCCTAGAGCACACCAGGGTGCATATAAGAGTAGCTTAGAGACTTGGATTGTGGTTGGCGTGTGGTTCCTGTATGGCTGGGAAATTTAATTTTCTATGCAAATATATACTCTATGGTTGAATTGAATGAATTGAATGATTGCATTCTATGTGTGTGCTGTAATTGATGGACAATGTATGTAGAAGTTTAAAATCTCCCAATTTTATACATTGTAAAAGGTTTACAAGGCACATAGCTTAGTTTTCTTATAAAGATTATCTGGGTAGAAAACAAAGTTATAAGCTCAAAATTGGTTTGTGGTTTCCTGTTGGTATAATTGAACATATTGCACAAAGCATTCTTCTTTGATATCTGGAGGGAATTTTCAAGATAACAAACTGAAAAGTTGTGTTCTGTGTTTTTAAATTCATATTTTATTCTTCCAAAGAAGTGGTTAAAATATGATTTTAGAATACAGACAACAATAAGCATATTTGATGAAAATAAATTCGGATACTTGGAATTAGATCTTCTGTCTAAAGATGTTGATTTGATTCTTTGGATAACATGTTTTTATCTTGTGTGGCTTATTGAAAACAATTACAGAATGTTAAGTAATTGCTCAAAAGTATTGCTTAATGTTGATTAAAGTTATGGATTGAATTACATGCAAGTATATGACTGTGTTGTTTTATGTTATTTTTGTTTTATGCTTGTCTTGATTGCATTGTATGACAAAACAGAAAACACTGAAAGTTAAGAACTCATAAAATTTTCTTTTGCTCTTTAGGTAGCACCTACCTCACCTTCAACAGTGTTTTAATGCTTACTGGGTCAAACTTTAGAGCTTGGAAGGATTCTATTGAAACCTATATCACCATGAATGATAAGATAGGCTATTGTTTTCAAGAGGATAGACCTGAAACCCCAGCAGAAGATGATAAAACCACAGTCAAAGCTAACTATAAGAAGTGGATGCATTCAAACATGATGGCTAAGAATGTTATTAGGCAGTCTATGTCTAAAAGCATTAGAGGATGCGTGGCTGAGCCAGAATTTGCTACTGATTTTCTGGAGGCCGTGTCAGCTAAGTTCAAGGAGAGTGAGAAAGCTGAGATAGCTAGGCTAAACAAGGAATATCATAGCCTGCAATACTCAGGAACTGGAGGAGTCAGGGAGCATTTATTAAAGTTTATTAATATCAACAATAGGCTTAAAGAGATGATGGTGGGAGTACATGACACCTTTCTGGTGCATCATGCACTGGACACACTCCCAAGCAGTTTTGACCATCTCAGGACTAGCTATAATGCTTAAAAGGAAAACTGGACTCTAGATGAACTAATAGCCATCTGTTCTGATGAGGAGGAGAGGATTAAGAAGCAAACCCCAACCATTTACCTGCTTGAAAAGCCTAAGAAAAGAAAGTCACATCCACAGAACAAGCTTAAGCCTAACAAGATCATCTCTAAGACATCAGCAACCACAAGGCCAAAGGATAACAAACCATTCAGATTCAAGTGCTACTTTTGTACGAAAGTAGGTCACATGAAAAAGGATTGTACTGGCTATAAGGCTTGGCTAGCTAAAAAGGGTAAGATTATTTCTAATACAGTTTTTTCTTTAGAAGTTAATCTTGTTAATGTCAATCCACAATCTTGGTGGATTGATTCTGGGTCTCCTATTCACATAACTAATTCCTTACAGGGGTTCAAAAAGACCAGGACTCCAAGAAGTGAGGATGTTAGCTTGCGTGTTGGAAACTGGATGAAGGTGGCAGTAAAAGCCGCAGGATGTCTTAGGCTTGATTTAGGATCTGGAAAATTTCTAGTCTTGAATAACGTTTATTATGTACCTTCCATGAGAAGGAATTTAGTTTCAGTTTCTCAATTGGTTAAATATGGATGTAGTTTTTTGATTGACAATAAAGGAATTCTTATTTTTCGAAATAAAGAGCAAATTGGTTCTGGTCTGATATTGGATGATCATATAAAGTTAAATTATTCAATATCTCAACAAGATATTTCTTTTGTTGAAACAGATAATACTAAAAGTAGTAGACCTTAACTGGTGTTAAGAGAACCAGGAACAATGAAAAATCTGCATATTTATGGCATAGAAGATTAGGGCATGTATCCAAAGAGAGACTGAAACTATTAGTAAAGAACAACATTTTAAACGAGTTAGACTTTTCAGACCTTCATGATTGTATTGAATGTTTTAAGGGTAAGATGACAAACAAACGAAAAAAGACTGCAATAAGAAGTAAAGAGTTGTTGGAACTCATACACACTGATATCTGTGGTCCATTTAAACACCAAACTATCTGTGGAAACATGTATTTCATTACATTCATTGATGATTTCTCTAGATATGGTTATATTTCTCTACTCTCAGAAAAATCACACCCACTTAAAGCCTTTCAAATCTATAAGGCTGAGGTAGAGAATCAACTAGAGAGAAAGATCAAAACAGTAAGATCAGATAGAGGTGGGGAATTTTATGAAAAATATACAAAAAAAGGTCAACAAAAGGGTCATTTTGCCTTGTATCTGTAAGAGCATGGAATTAAAGCTCAATATACAACACCCTATAATCCCTAACAAAATGGTGTTGCAGAGAGAAAGAATAGAACCCTTCTAAATATGGTTAGGTGTATGATGTGTACCACTGGGTTGCCAAAATTCTTATGGGGAGAGGCTTTAAAAACTGCAAATTATATTTGCAACAGAACACCAAGTAAAGCCATAAAGAAAACTTCTTTTGAATTATGGTGTGGTAGAAAACCAAGTCTTTTTCATTGTCATGTATGGGGTTGTCAAGCAGAAGCTCGGATTTATAATCCAAAAATGAGCAAGCTTGATGAAAAGTCTGTTAGCTGTTATTTCATAGGTTATCCAGATAAATCTAAAGGTTACAAGCTATATTCTGCTAAACACTCATCTAGAATTTTTGAAACTCATCAAGTAAAATTCATAAATGAGAAAATTCACAATACAATTTATGAGGATTTATCCTCAGACTTTGAAGAACTTGTGATACATGAGGATTTAGCAAATACATTACCTTTAGATAATGAATTAGCAGATGACATCATTAGAGAAAATCAAGATGCAGATGATTATGAAATTGATCAGGGAATGCAAATTGACAATCCAGAAAATAATATAGTTGTTCAGAATCCTCCCATTGCTGCAATTGCACCTATAGTAGAACCTAATCTAATTCCACAACCTCAAAATAATCTAATTCCAGCTCTTCCTCAAAATCCTATGCTTAGAAGATCCGAAAGAGCTAGAAAAGCAAAATTTAGGGGGGGGGGGGGGGGGGGGGGGGGGGAATTGTCCTTACATTGTCAGTTATCTAACTGAGGCAGACGTAGTAGAAGATTGTGCAGAAGACAATGATCCAACAAATTTTGTTCAAGCTACAGAATGTGTTGAATCAGATAAGTGGCAAGAAGCTATTCAATCTGAAATTGAGTCAATGGAGAAAAATGGAGTTTGAGAATTAGTTGAAGCTGATCCAAGTCAAAAACCAATTGGCTGCAAGTGGGTTTACAAAACCAAGAAAGATGCAACATGAAACACTGAAAGAGACAAGGCAAGGTTAGTTGCAAAAGGATTTACGCAGAAAAAAGCATAGACTACACTGAGACTTTTCCCCCAGTTTCTTGTAAAGATTCTTTTAGGATTATTATGGCGTTAGTTGCACACTATGATATGGAGCTACACCAAATGGATGTCAAGACAGCCTTCTTAAATGGAGAGCTTGATGAAGTGATCTACATGAAACAACCAGAAGGATTTATTGAAGCAGGGAATGAGAATTTGGTCTACAAGCTGAAGAAATCAATTTATGGACTCAAGCAAGCTTCCAGGCAGTGGTACAAAAAATTTGACTATGTGATTTCCTCTTTTGGATTCACTGAAAATCTAGTTGATGAGTGTGTTTATTTAAAAACAGTTGGAGATTAATTAATTTTATGAGTACTATATGTTGATGATATACTTTTGGCTAGCAGCAATCTTAAACTGCTAAAAGATACCAAAAGCTTTTTGTCAAAGAATTTTGACATGAGAGATCTAGGTCAAGCATCATTTGTACTAGGGATTGAGATTAAAAGAGATAGAGCACAGAAACTGTTGGGATTGTCCCAAGAGAATTACATTTCTAAAGTTCTGAAGAGATTTAGTATGGAACAATGCTCTGGAGGAGAAGTTCCAATGTCTAAAGGTGACAAGCTCACAAAAGGTCAACAGCCACAAACTGAAACTGAGAAGGAGAACATGAAGTCACAGCCTTATGCAAGATTAGTTGGAAGCCTCATGTATGCTCAAGTTTGCACAAGACCTGACTTAGCTTTTGCAGTTGGGATGTTATCAAGGTTTCAATCTAATCCAGGTTATGAAGCAGTGTGTGAAGGGGTATGGATAAGGAATTTTCTATAGCAGACTCAAGTACTCAGTCATATTGTGGAAGACAAATTGGAAGTTTTTTGTGACAATGAGGCAGCTGTGTACTTCTGCAAGAACAATAAGAGATCTAGCAATTCCAAGCATATAGATTTAAAGTATTACAGTGCTAGGGAGAGGGTTAAAAGGGGTGAGTTAGTGGTTCTAAGCATAGATACAAACTCACAACTAGCTGATCCTTTCACAAAAGCATTACCAGTTAAAGTGTTCAAGAAACACATAGAGAGCATATGCATTTTGCCTAACTTAGATGCTTAAGGTCAGTGGGAGCTAAGTCCAGTAGGAGCAAACTAAAATTTACAAGTTTCGAGTTTTTGTTTTAAATATCCTTGTGATAACAGTTTTCTTTGTTTTAAATAAAGTCTTGAGGTATTTCAGAATTGTTATGTCATGCTGCAGCTTTACATTAGTTTCTAAAAAACTTACACAAATAAGTTACAGTTGTATATATACTTGGATATCAGCTGACTTTAATCATGTCTAGCATGATGATATGGTTCAAGCAAGTTATAAAGTCATTGGTGTCCAGTTTATTGCTTGAAGTTCTGGTTTTAGAACATACGGTGGGACTTGATGTATATGTATTCTATACTTGTTAATACACATTAAACATATATCTCAATACTGAGGGTTTGGACTTATGTATTTTGTAGGAGCTTATGTTGTAGCAAAGAAACTCTGCATTTTTGTTAAAGTGTAACTCGTTTCTTGTTCTGCATAAGTAACTGCAAGGTGACCATGTTGTGATGGGATTTTTGATTCAATTGTTTCTGGCGCGCACTACAGTAGGTAGTATAGTTTCTGACATTACAGATTTTCATAAACCTGAAGTGATTTTCCAAGTGGGAGATTGTTAAATCAATTTTGGACATATCACATATTATATGATTATCATGTTTAATGTCATAATCTATTTCTACATGGGAACAAAGATAGTATCAAATCTAGTTCCTAATGATTTCGTGTATTATATCATTATGGTAAGAAATCCTAATTTAAGTCTAGAAGCAAGATTACAAATCAGTATTGAATTAAGAATCTAAATAAGATGACTTAACTTACAAGATGTCTTTAATGGAATGACTCTTAAGGGTTAAAGATTCTCTATATATAGATGGTAAACGTCCCTGTTATCACTACGAGTTATTTGCGTAAGTTTCTGTCCATTGAGAAAGCAGAGAGTAGTGACTAACAGAAGACTTTGCCTAGCACCTTGCGACTTCGGATTAAGGCACAATGGATCACGGTGTCGTTTTTCATGAAGATGGTAAGTTAATCTCATTCACTAAGTTAACGATTAGTTGTTATGCATATGATCTTTGGTTTTGTACTCATATCATGTAATTTGATTTACATCGACGACGGGCGGGGGCCAAGTTCAGCGACAAAGCGAAGGGCTGGTGGATGGAGCGGTGGTGTTCTGTGTATGGCGATGTTGCAAAGTCCGGTGCCCTTCTGTTGATGTGGGCTTGGGAGATGTTGTTAGGTCGTGTTCGGCCTAGTAATAAGGGCTGGGCTCTTGGTGTGGGCTCTAACAAGTTGTTTTATTTGTTTAATCTTTTATTTATGTTTTCTAATAATCCCGTGTAATAGTTTTGTAGGGATTGTCATGCTTTGTGTTTGTGTGCGCACTCTCTGTGCCTTGTCTGCTCTAGGTAGGTGGCGAGTTCTAGGTGGCGAGTTCCTTGTTTCATAAAATTGTCGATGCCGCCTAATGGCAGGGTGAGACTAAATGTTATCGGATTTATTGTCTGGGGGCAATATAGTTGGAGAGTAGTTTTATTAGACACGAGGATACGTAATTGTTGTTTTATCGTTGATTATGTCATGTATCTAGTGGTCTCTCCTCTATGTCACCGATGTTCGAAAGCAAATAGAGTCGTCATTAGTGTGGTACTGTTTGCTAGTTGGTGCTTTATATGGTACTTGTTTGTAGGGATCTTTGATTTTATGTCATGTCTTTATAATCAGGGATTCAGACTTCACGTCTCCCTTGTATTCGATGTTTTCATTAAAATGAAGGTTTGAGAGCAGTCGCACTAGTTTTTACATAAATAAATAAAAACAAAAAAACAAAAACAAAATTAGCGAAGGGGTCTCTTTTGTTCTTACACGCAACGACCAAAATTGAGCACTAAACTAGAATCGAAATGTCAATAGAGCCGGAGCACTGAAAAAACAATTTGTCTGAAAATTTCATTTCTAACATTTGAATGTGGTCACCAAAATTTGAAAATTAAATTATTTTGATTCGCATATAATTGCGAGTTGTTGCTATTTGCATTCGAGTGATTCAACCGTACCAGGTACTGACCTTATCCTGTTTTCTGTTGGGTATTTGGCCATGTGTCAAAACCTCATTGCGGGAAACATTCTTATCAATTATGTACTTCTCCTTCAAACCTGCCTTTTCTTCACCTTATACTCAAGTTTAATAGGCAACGTCTTTAGTAATCAGTGTATAACACATCAGATTCATTGTCAACCAAAGGATCCTAACAAATAGATCATGTGGTTGTGATTTAACACCTGATGACCAGCTTGACCCTTCAACATTAGAAGACGTGAAGACCACATGATGAAGAGATGACCACAAGGTGAGGACCACATGACATGTAAAAATATTTTTTTTGAAATTTCAAAATCATTTAAATTAATCAACACAAAATTGCATGGACAAACAAGCAACCAGAATTGCGCCACATGTCCCTTTATTTGATTTTTAGTTAATTTTAAAGAATCTAACATTTTCTAGTCATGTAAAAATTCAACAAAAATTGGCACGCAATCAACATACTTAGCTCTATCTACCCATGTAAAAGTTTTAAAATAATTTTGATTGCGCGATACGACTGCCCTTAGGGAGGTAGTGTGTTAATTATGTTTGACTGCATAGAGCAAGACCTAAACGATTACAAAATTTGGTGAATTTCTTACCATATCAGTATCTTAGTAATTTGATCACATCCAATGTTCGGAGTTTTATTTTGTGAAATTTTGTAATGTAAGTCACAACGTGCCTACTAATGTTGAATATCATTCATATTAGGTTGTATATAAATGTGTTTGTTTATAAACTAACTATACTGAGAAAATAAAATTTTAAAAAATCGACCGTGGGATACCGTCACTATGTGATATGGATGTGGTAGAAAATTCACTAATTTTAGGTAACGTTTGGTTCTCGATCCACATGTTTAGCTCTTTGTACCCAATACCATTATAAGGAGAGCTATGTTAGGTCTATCTACCCATGTAAATCGCGGGGCATGGCTGCACTTAGGGAAGTAGTGTTTAAATTAGAGTTGACCGTGTAGATGGAGACTCAAATGATTACGAAATTTGGTGAATTTTGTATCATATCGATATCTCTGTAAAATGATCACATCCAATGGTCAATATTTTATTTTATAAATTTTAGTCACGTGAATTAGAACGTGCCCATTAATGTTGCATAACATTCATTCATATTAAGTTATATGTAAATGCGTCTGTTTATAAACTAACGATACTGAAAAATAAAAATTTGAAACAATCGACCGTATGATATCGTCGCTAAAGTACTATGGCAATTGTAGAAAATTCACTAATTTTTTGTAACGTTTGGTTCTCGATCTACATGTTTAACTCTGTATACCCCATACCCTCCTAAGGAGAGCTATATTAAACAAACATAATTATCCAAAATGTTTTGCATGAGTTTATAGAGCACAATAATAGCAACGCGTATGTATTTTTGCGGAATTTTTTGAATACCTAAAGTATTAATTATATTTTTTTAGATATCTTAATATTTAAAATTATGTTACAAATTCAAAATTGTTCATGTGGTCCAACTCTAACCGATTATTTATCAATATTCATTAAATATATATGACGTCAAACTAATAAAATATTTTCTTTAAAGAGTGTAAAAAATAATGGAATAGATTTAAATATGAAAAATAGAAAAATTTAACCCTCATATACTTACCATATTATTAAAAAAAACAATTTAACATTCGGGGTAGATTTTAAATAACTCAAGTGGATGACACTGGTAACCTGACAGCTGTTATGCCCTTTTTCATGTAACATTTTTCATGATGAAATGCCTTGGGACCACAAGATAATGGTCCCCAATTAATGATGATATGGTAGAGTATTGTTACTCAAAGCACTAAAGAATTTTCGAGTTTTCGAGTTTGATAGTAAGATGATTAGGGATCCAAATCTAAAGGTCAGAATGATAAATAGTTCCTTAATTCCATTTGCTCGTTTTGGTGTTTGTTTCGAGTCTGAAGCTCATGCTGTATGTATGTGAATATGATATGAAGACTAGCATTTGATACAAATTAAATTTATAAGATTCATAGAGCAGCTTAAGCTGAATCTTACACTTGGGAAATATAGAGTACATAGCTAGGTTTACATACATAGGATTAATTATTTATAACAACAAATTTAAGAAACTAGGAATTCTAACATAGAAGATCACGGGTTTGTGAGATCTTCGATCAACTACAAGAGCATATTGTACTGAGTACTATATATTACCACAGCATCGTCATCGAGTTCTTTAAGATCGAGCTTGCGACGTTTTCTTATTCATTAACTTGTGGATACATGCATGGAGACTTCTTCCATAATGCTTCAGTGGAGCTTCAGGTTTCTCATCCTGTAAATTTAGCACACAATTGTGAGATTTGCATTAGCTTTGGCTTAATATTAACTCTAATTAACGTGCCACATTAACTCCAATGGGTTCATGTGGTGGAGGTTAAGCTTGAAACTAGCTTTGTGTTGCTCGAACTCCCTCGAAGATATATAATATAGGCTTGATTAATGATCTCACTCGGTCTAAAGTTGGGAAATTACTCCCAGTTTTGCATACCCATGCCAATTTCCTGGTAAGCTAAAAGGAAGTTGGGTATGCATTATGCAGTATATATAAAATGTAAGAGTACGTAAGAAGTGGGTTATAGCGCGCAGAAGTCAATGTTCCAAACGGATGGTCCTATTATATATAGCATATATAGAATAAGATGCGAAGAAAAAGAGTGCTTCTTGCTGATGTTGAATATGTTAGTACGTAGAAGAATTTATGCACAGAAAAAGAATCGGAAAATAACATTTATATATGTTGTTGTGTAATTAGGTAGTGGATTGGAGGAGGATTTCAACAAATAGTACTGGCTAGCTACTACGTACCTCTTTTCTTCATCATGACCGATGTTGCCATGACCACTTCCACTCCCACCAGAAGTCCTGTAATCCGGGAAAGGAACTTGGCCAGCCTCGATATGCTTCACATCTTCCACAAGAAGGTCATAGTGTCTCTTAACTTCCTCGGGAGTCTTGTTCCCGACAGCCCTGGCGACATTGTACCAGCGATCGGGGGTGTCCTTGTCGTAGAGGGCCAGAGCCTTCTCGAAGGCCTTGTTCTGCTTGGCCGTCCAAGAGGAGCCCGAGTTACGCGAGGACATTGAGCTTGATGCCATTGGGAAGAAGTGCTGAAATGGTTTTCTAAAGGGGCACTGAAGAGCAAAGGATAGAGTGAGGAGGGTGATTGCTTTGTGAGCAGGAGTCAATAGAGATTAAAACTTAAGTCAAGAGTTGTGTGATGTGTGCAAATGGTGGAAATGCCTGCTCTATTTATAAGCAAGGTTGAGGGGATTGGGTGGGGTAGTGGAAGTTGGCTAAGAGATCTTGTAAAACTGATGTGGAATATGAGTGATTTGTCTCCTTAGCTACCACAAAAACAAGATGATGAAGACTAAACAGAAGTGCGTCAGTATCTCCAAGAATTTTTGATACACAGGTAATCCGTAAAGTTGATTAAAGTCCTTTTCTTTCCTGGCCTTTTCTTTTTGTATAATGTATCAGGAGAGAACAGTTTTCCTAATCAAGGTAAGCGCAACGAGGTTAAGTAATGTAAGGGTACATTACGAGTACTAAACAGTCAGATTTTCAGTCATCTACTTGTGTTGGCAATACGTAGAAACATCTAATATATCTTTCTTTCCTATAAGAAATTCAGGGGCCACTCACAAACCTAAAATGCTAATCTCTTGTTTATTTTGCAAATTGACTTAATTAACTACAAATAAAGCTGATTCAATTTAATCATTGTAATTCTGTATACATATTATACGTAAAACATAACAACTTGGGTTAATGTAAGCATTAGAAGTTCTGAAAGCACTTCAACTAGTCAAATCTCAATCTCAAAAACCTAGAAGATCTTATCTTCTGATTTGGTAAGTTTGGAAACTTGCCGG
Source organism: Argentina anserina (assembly GCF_933775445.1). Lineage (NCBI taxonomy): Eukaryota > Viridiplantae > Streptophyta > Magnoliopsida > Rosales > Rosaceae > Argentina > Argentina anserina. Next base: position 6,247,751 of record NC_065873.1, on the reverse strand, counting down.
CTAATGCATAAAGAGGGTAGTTTGGCGAGTTAGAACTTAGAAGCTTAGTGAATTAAGAGATAAGCATTCGAATTGAGGTAAAACAAAGTTGAAATACTATATCTAGGTAAGTTTATTCATCTGTAGAGATCTCATACAGATTACCCTTCTGTTTTACTCTCTAACTTGCATGGCAGGTGGGGTCCATAAGAATCAAATCCACAGTCGATCAGATAGTCCGTACAAAACTTTCACGAGTACAGTAAACCCCATTGTCTTCATTTACATCATCATCTTCTTGTTTTTGAGAGAGCTTCCAAGCCAGAGGCCTCTGTGTACTGAGAATAAGTGATGTTCTTGCTTTAGTGCATATGTACTGTGTCCTGAACAACCTTCCAAGCTCTCTAGCTGGCTTGGCCAGCTTGCTGGGTCCTTATAATGATGCATGGTTTGTACGTAGAGATATTTCTTTCTTTTCACAATCTGATATATCACATCATCTGGTATAAGCAGGCAAATTAGAAGTTTAAAACTGATCGAGCTTGAATGAATACTTCAGTTTCACTTAAACTCTTATTAACTACGGAAAAACCATGGTTTTCTTGATTATATTGGGCGATGATATTGTTGGCGTGAATTTGGCCGGGAATCACGGCCCGTGATTCCCTCCGTAAATCAAGGAGAAATTAGTGGTAGAATAGTGATAGAATTAGCCTATATAATCAAGTAGAACCTGTGTATGAATTAATCAAGCAATAATCAATCTTTTTCAACTTGGTATCAGAGCCTTTGCTCTGTTTTTTCTGGGTATTTTTTCTTTTTTTTTCGGCCGGTTCCTCGTGCTCACCACTGCATCCTCCGACCGGCTCCGTCACCACTGCCTCCGGTACTCCTCGACGACCTCCGGCGCTCCGTCTGGCTCCGTCCTGCCCCCCCCCCCCCCGACGATGCCACCCTCCTCTGCTGCTGCGTCCCTCCGCTATTCCTCGACCCGACGCACTGCTTTCCGGCCGTTCCTCGACCCGACGACGCCGCCCTCCGGTGTTGCTGCGTCCCTCCGCCGCTTCTTCCGCAGTCGCAATCCGCTCCGCCTCGACCCACCGACGTCGTCCGGTATTTCTCCACTCGGCCCCGCAGTCACAGTCTGCACCGCCTGACGAAATTTTTCATTTTCAACTCGACCCGGCAAATCGACCCGACCTGGAAAAGCGACCCGGTTCAGTCCAACCCGACACGGTCCAGTCCAACCCGACCCGGTCCGTCCAGAAACAGTAGCCTTTTTTTATCAGTGTATCCTCACCGTCAGTGCAAGTGCACCGGAGACCGATTCATCTCCATTGTCTGTGTTTTTTGCTGTCTAAATTCTTGATTTTTACATTGTTTCTTTTCAATTGGTTTTGGACACCACACGGAGGGTTCTAGGCTGCTTGATGTTCAATTAGTTCCGGAATCAGATATCTATGGTGTGGTTGGGCATGATCATCATACTGTTGGAGGAGTACCTACAACCTCCATTGTTGGCCGTGATCATATTGGTATGGCTTTAAATATTTTTCACTCTGTTAGTTCTGATAAATGCATTATTAATTCTGGTGCATCTGATCATATGACTTATGATAAATCTTATTTTACTGTATTATCCCCTCCACCCGTACCCTATGTTACAAATGTTTACGGTGAAGCATAATCCAGATGGGTCAGTAAGCCGGTATAAAGCACGCCTAGTAGCGAAGGGGTTCACCCAGACATATGGTATAGACTATGATGAGACATTTGCACATGTTGCAAAGATAAACACTATCCGGGTATTGCTCTCTGTCGCTGCTAATTTGAACTGGCCACTTAGGTAGTTTGATGTTAAGAATGCATTCCTTCATGGAGAACTAACAGAGGAAGTATACATGGATCTTCCACCTGGATATGTGGCCGCTTCTCCAAGTAACTTCGTATGCAGATTGAGAAAGTCTTTGTATGGTCTTAAACAGTCACCTCATGCTTGGTTTGGAAGATTCTCACAATTCATGGGGAAAATTGGCTATATGCAGAGTAATTCAGACCACACATTATTTCTCAAACATCAACAAGGGAAGGTAACAGCCCTAATCATATATGCTGACGATATGGTAGTTACTGGTAATGATACTATTGAGGTGGATAGATTACAAAAGCAGCTAGCCACAGAGTTTGAGATGAAGGACCTAGGTACACTCAAGTATTTCTTGGGCATTGAGGTAGCCCGGGGAAGTGATTGTATCTATCTGTGTCAGAGGAAGTACATCCTTGATCTACTAACGGAAACATGTATGTTAGATTGTACTCCAATTGATACTCCTATTGAGCAGAACCATCGCTTAGCAGAGTACCCAGATCAAGTACCCACTGACAAAACTCATTATCAGAGGCTAGTTGGATGCCTGATTTATTTGTTACATACAAGGCCAGATGTTGCGTATGCAGTAAGTGTAGTGAGTCAGTTTATGCATAATCCGAGGGTGGATCACATGGATACTGTTGTGAGGATTTTGAGGTACTTGAAGTCGGCTCCAGGGAGAGGAGTAATGTTTTCTAATCACAACAATATCCTTGAGATTTGTGGCTTCACAGATGCAGACTGGGCTGGAAATATTACAGATTGGAGATCCACATCAGGGTACTTTACCTTTGTTGGAGGTAATTTTTTTACGTGGAGGAGTAAAAAACAAATGTGGTAGCTCGATCTAGTGCTGAAGCAGAATACAGAGGTATGGCTCAGGGAGTTTGCGAATTGTTATGGCTTAGAAATTTGCTACAAGATTTGGGTATTAAGCCTACATGTGCTATGCAGCTGTACTGTGACAACAAGGCAGCTATTGATATTTCTCATAATCATGTGCAACATGATCGTACAAAACATGTGGAGGTTGATCGTCACTTTATAAATAACAAACTAGACTCGAAGATCATCCGTTTTCCTTTTGTTTCTACAGAAGAGCAACTTGCCGATATGCTCACAAAATGAGTGTCTAAAAAGGCCTTTTATGATTCACTTAGCAAGCTCGGCATGGTTGATATGTATGCACCAACTTGAGGGGGAGTGTTGGCGTGAATTCGACTGGGAATCACGGCATGTGATTCCCTCCGTAAATCAATGAGAAATTAGTGGTAGAATAGTGATAGAATTAGCCTATATAATCAAGTAGAACCTGTGTATGAATTAATCAAGCAATAATCAATCTTTTTCAACTGATATATTGGCAACTCATAAGATATATAACATTACAGAAAAGCCATATTTATGGAAATTTGAGCTCCGGGGAAAAATCATTGAGATTTGAGATCAATTATTTTGGTTCCTTTCATGTGCCAAACAGTTGAAAAGTCATTGTGGAGTATTATATACAAATTTCACTACTACCATATATATATATGCTCATATAGAACAAGCTAGGATATCTATATATGATCATTTTGCCTTTTCTTTTAGCTGTTGCTCACTTGATTCAGTATGGTGCAATGGACCGGAATCAGAAAAACATTAGTTCATTACATCCTGCAACTTGCTTTTCATATATAGTAGCTCATTTCAATCCAGAAATCATTGTTTTAGTTTCTTTATTTAGTTATAGGTATGCCGGGTTAAAGATAAAAGGGGTTTAAAGTTTTACCTCTACTGGGGTGAACAAAGAGTACTTTGAGTTTGGTTCTTATTCTGGTTTTTAGCTTCTATTATTCATGAAGAACAGCTACAGCCATGTCCTAACTGATATTATCATGATCAAGCATTCTCTAACGACCCTAAAATTTCGAGCATGAAAACTCAAAATTTCAAAGTCGTTAAACATCAAAACAATCTCAACGAATCGAAATCATTTTAAATGCACAGCGGATCATCACTGAGTTCTCAATACAACTCAGAAAACCAATTATTACAAACCAAATTTATAATTCAGCATTACATAAAATGGAAATGTAACAATCCTCACAATCTCTCACAAAACTCACCAATAAGACCTCACAAATTCTCACACACAATTCTGAAATGAAAACCACACCACAAGCAGGATAATGAATAACTTCGAGACTCCGGAGTCGTCTCTCAATCCCCACTAGTCAACACCTGCAGAATTATCCCCTACACCATCGAATTGGTGCACCGGGATTGTAAACACAAACCCGGTAAGTTTATAGCTCGTATGAGTAAAATGGAAATATAATTCGCATATCAATATATACGAAAAATCACAATCAACAAAATATAAATGTCCTCATGAGTCAATGGACGGCCCATCTGGTTGTCCCAAAAATATATGAAATGAAAGTGCTCATGAGAAATCGGGCAACCCTTATGGTTACCCAAAAACATTTATAATACGGGTACTATTGAACGCTGGTACACATCCGTTACCCCTCACGTAGTACACCACCGATATTGGGTAACCACCCGCTACCAAACATCCAACACAATATGAGTACTCATGAGACGATAACCACCCGTTACCTCTCATGCAGTACTCCGGAAGACAGACTAGAGCTCTAACTGTATCGTAACTTTCACCCGGCCAAAGGCTAGGTTCCGACTTGCCAAACACGTACAATAATCTCACATCATATTGTACCAAAAATCAAGTCCGAAGACAATTCAATATTTTAACAAACTCCATGTTAAAATCACGTACAATAATCTCACCTCATATTGTACAAATCCAAATCACATAAACGATATATAAATCTCGTCATCAAAATGACGTCATCATGATAAAATCATAACAGTATATTATATAACATGTGGATGTTGGGTAGTAGGCAAGGCTAGTCGATATGATAGTTCACCCACCTTCTCAAGTATATCAAAGGGCCCAACGTACCTCGGTGCCAACTTTCCCTTCTTGCCAAATCTCACTACACCCCTCATAGGTGAAACTTTCAAGAACACATGATCGCCGATCTCAAATTCCACATGTCTCCTCTTCAAGTCCGCATAGCTCTTTTGTCTGCTCTGAGTGGTCCAGATTCTATCCCGAATGATAGAGATCTTCTCCGTGGTTTCCTGAACCACTTCTGGACCGATCAGTGCCTCATCACTGATCGATTCGATTACTCGAGATCAATATTAACCCTGTAAGCATCGTTAGTAGTATAAAGCAAGAGGGTATCGTTCACAAACCGGGGATCCATCTAGGGTAAGAATCACAAATATTTAACAACGAATTCATAAGAGTTTGAGGATTTTGGGAAATATTTCGGATCAAACATAAATTAAACCTAAACTAATATATACATGTGATCAACCAACCAACACATAAGCAATTACCAAACAAATAACATAAGAACAAAGGTAACGAAATCTAATCTCAATTAAGTTCATGCCGTAAGGTTCATTATACATCCTAGAATCGGTTATGCAGTTAAGTTCCTCCCAAGGTTCCTAACTCAATGACACTTTAACACATTCGAACTCAGTCCCAACCTCATTCGAAATCTAACATACTTATCCTACTATGCAACTTCAAAGCCACGCATATTGAATTCATTAAGCATGTCACCTACTTAACCAACAATCATGCAATTCCAAAAATCACATAGAAAAGATAAACATATTCAAATGCACAAGTCTAACCCAACCTAGGCAATAATCGGTGAAGGTGACAAAGAACAAACAATTAATCAACTCCCAAGTATCAAAATTGTTTATAACTTTGGATTATTACACATGCGACGTCAACTTCCGGGTATCAAACACACACGTAAGTAAGAACACACCAAAATCATTTAAATAAATAAACAGAAATTCATGACATAAAGCCTAAAATCATTGAATTAAAAATCGAAAACCTTAATTCATGATGTCATTCAAAAGTTACAAATATCTCATAGACAAGAATAAAAATAACTTTAACAAAACCTAAACATAAATCATCTAAGAACAAGAACATAAAAACCCGAAAACTTAACATGAAGATCAAAGAGTTACACTTTATAATTCTCCTCCCAAGGTTCCTTACAAAGGTAGCACGAGATCTTCAAGAGTATGGTATCCTAGGCTCCCAAGCTTTGGACAGAAAATATGATGAAGGGTGGTGAATTCGGATTCTATGGTTCTTGGTGAATGAAAGTGTTTGGGCAGAGCTTTGTCAAGTCTTGTGAGCAAGGTTGATGATCTTTTTCTGTGGAATTGAGGTGCTATATATAGAGGAAGAAACCCAAGGGAGGCTGGCCACAAAGTCCACAAAGTTGAAACCAAATTGGTTGAGGTTTCCTAGATTCGGAAGATCTGACCTTTGTCCCTTGTTGTGGCCATAACGTTCTCTAGAAAATAGATATTGAGATGATTCCAACTGGCAATTTCAACTAGACTTCCGTGGCTTTTCATCCATATAAGGTACATTTTCCCAGTCAATTTCAACTGTCTAGGAGTGCCCGTCAAAGTTGGATGATCTGCACTGCCAGAATTCTGATTTCTATAAGGATTGCATATCTTTTGCATTAATTGCATATCTTCTTCCTCCTTTAATGCTGATTTCTTTTGCACAAATTTCTTCCTTTGAATTAGGGAGGCAGAAAAAGTCTTAATTGTTGCAGCCATGTTTGATATTTCTTACCTCTCCTCATTAAATTTTCTGCATGCCTTCTTTGACTTTCTTGCCTCTACTCATTTAATTTGCTGCATGCCTTCTTTGACATTCTTTGGTGCAGGGATTTATGGAGATTCTGATCATATTTGTGCTCTATATGCAGGAGAAACAAGGTCCCAAGTTTCCCTCATAGCCCTTGGATCAAAAGCAAATCAATGGCTGAGATAATTCCGTCGAGCTCATTGGACCTCCGAGTAATGATTTGGTCATATCTCCCTGTAGGAATAAGATATTGATTTGATTCCAAATCCTACAGAAACTAGACTCAAAATACTTTTTATCCATATAAGGTACGTCTTTTAACTCGATCAGAGCTATCTAGGGGACTCCGTCGAAGTTGGACTACGAATCTTGACAGCATTTTCATTCTTGCATTGATTTGGCTTTTAAGTGCATCTTCTTCTCTTTCCTTGTGGAACTAGGATTTCTTTCCTTCTCCAACATGGATTTTATTTCCTAATAAGAAGTATGTTAGAAACAAAGAAATACGAAAGGATGAATCCTACTCGAACAAGGAATCATATCTCAACAAAGATTCTTAACACTTAGCACGATTTCATCATCAATTCCTCATAAATGATATAAGCTCTACCTAAACATTTATTCATACAAAAGAAACTAAAACATACTAAATAAGAGGTAACAAAGAGTAAGAATAGGATATAAACACATTAAGAACGTCACACTTTGTGCTCCTATCAATCACCCACTTCGGCCCAACAGATCGGTGAACGACATGGTCTACCATAAAGAGCCTCATAAGGTGCCATGCCAATGCTAGAATGGTAGCTGTTGTTGTAGGAAAACTCAATCAATCTCAAATGATCTTCCCAACTACCCTTGAAATCCAGTACACATGCTCTCAACATGTCTTCCATCACCTGATTTATACTTTCCGTCTTTCCATCCGTCTGAGGGTGAAAAGCTGTACTCATATCCAAGGTAGTGCCCATCGCCTTCTGCAAACCACCCCAGAACTTCGAAGTGAAACATGCATCTCGATCAGAAACAATAGAAACTGGAGCACCATGTAGTCTCACTACCTCATCCACATATAGTTTCCCAAGCACGTCCACTGAGTACTTCATCGACACTGGAAGAAAATGAGCCGACTTCGTCAACCGATCGACAGTCACCCATATGGCATCGTGACCCTTCTTCGATCTAGGCAATCCAGTCACAAAATCCATAGATATCTGCTCCCACTTCCAAAGAGGAATAGTCAACGGTTTCAACATGCCAGCTGGTCGTTGGTGTTCTGCTTTTACTTGCTGACATGTAAGGCACTTCGATACAAACTCCGCTACATCTTTCTTCATACCGTTCCACCAGAATTGCCTGCATAGGTCCTTGTACATCTTGGTGTTCCCTGGATAAACGGTATAACGTGATTGATGTGCCGTACGAAGGACCTCCTCCCGAAGCTCATCACAATCTGGGACACACAATCTTGTCCCAAACCTCAACCCTCCATCGGGTCCAACTCTCCACTCAGAAGGGCACTCATCAAGCGTATCAACTACAAGATCTGCCAACTTAGCTTGTGAGCGTCTATCCCGCGCCTGACCCTGTATGATCCTCGTGATCAATGTGGGTTGCACCGTGACACTACCAAGAAAGACCCTTGGTTCTCCTCCCGATGGTACCAAATCAAACTCCAATGCAGTTTCGAGCATGAACCATTCCTGGACCATAAGTGAAGCCACCACACCTCTCGGTTTCCTGCTCAATGCATCGGCCACCACATTTGCCTTCCCCGGGTGGTACTCTAATGTGAAGTCATAGTCCTTGAGAAGTTCCATCCATCTCCTCTGCCTCATATTCAGCTCCTTCTATGAGAACAAGTACTTCAAACTCTTATGATCTGAAAAGAGTTGAAACTTCTCACCATACAAGTAATGTCTCCAAATCTTCAGGGCAAACACAACTGCCGCAAGCTCTAGGTCGTGCGTAGGGTAATTCTTTTCATGAATCTTCAACTGTCTCGAGCCATAAGCAACAACTCCTCCATGCTGCATCAACACACAACCCAAACCATGGAGTGAAGCATCACTGTAAATGACATAGCCACCACCACTTGAAGGAATCGTCAACACTAGAGCTGTGGTCAGACTGGTCTTTAGTTTGTTGAATGCTTCCTCACATGCATCCGTCCACACGAACGGAGTATCTTTCTTGGTCAACTTGGTCAATGAAGATGCAATACTAGAAAACCCCTCGATAAACCTCATGTAGTAACCTGCCAAACCGAGGAAACTACGAATCTCTGTAGGGTTCTTTGGACGACTCCAATTCTTTACTGCCTCTACCTTTGATGGGTCCACTAGCACTTCATCTTTTGAGACAACATGACCAAGGAATTTGACATCTTCCTTCCAGAACTCACACTTCTCTTGCTTGGCATACAGTCTCGCCTCCTTCAAGGTCTGCAACACTGTTCTCAGATGCACCACATGTTCTTCTTGTGTCTTGGAGTATATCAGAATGTCATCCACAAACACCACAACAAACTCATCCAAGTACGGGCTAAATACTTGGTTCATCAAACTCATAAAGACAGCTGGTGCATTCGTTAGACCAAATGGCATGACAACAAACGCATAATGTCCATACCGGGTCCTGAAGGCTGTCTTCGATATATCTTCTTCCTTCACCCTGAGCTGATGATAACCGGATCTCAAATCAATCTTTGAGAACACCGTAGCACCTTTGTGCTGATCGAACAAGTCATCAATCCTAGGTAAGGGGTACCTATTCTTGATGGTCACCTTGTTCAGTTCTCTGTAGTCCACACATAACCGCAGAGAACCATCTTTCTTCTTCACGAACAAAACCGGTGCTCCCCAAGGTGAAACACTGGGTCTAATGAACCCTTGGTCCAATAGCTCATCGATTTGCACCTTCAACTCCTTAAGTTCATTCTGCTCCATTCTATAGGGCGCCTTTGATACAGGTGTCGTACCAGGTACTACATCAATGCAGAAATCTACCACTCTTCGAGGAGGTACCCCGGTATCTCTTGGAACACCTCACTAAACTCAGATACTACCACAATGTCTGCAATAGTCACTTTTTGATCCACCGACTCCACGTGTGCTAAAACTCCTGATCTCATGGCGTTATCTGACTTGAGGCAACGATAACGAAACACTGGCTCTCCGGGTCTATGAAAGGACACCACTATGTCAAAACAATCAATCACCGCGTGCTGCGGTCTCAACCAATCAATCCCCAAGATCACATCATAAGTGTGGTCCGGAATCACAATCAACGAAGCAGAGAACTCTCTACTTCCAATCAAAATCGAACAAGCTTTGCAGATTGTCTCTAACTCAAGTGACACTCCAAGGGGCGAAGTGACACATAAGGCGTTCCCAAGAGGTGTAGGAATAAATGAATGCGATGCTCCCGTATCAAACAATACTCTAGTAAGGTAGTCAAAAAGTGATAATGTACCTTCCACTCTTGTGTCTCGCTGACCCACTGCGAACACTCTAGCTTGGCCCGCTGGTAGCTGTCTCTGCGGCTGTTCCTGTCTACCCTGAAGAGGTCGGGTACAATCTCTAGCTATGTGTCCCACTTGCCCGCAACGGTGGCAGCCTACTCTCTTCGGTTTCGGACATGCTGAGGCGTAATGTCCCATCTCATTGCAGCCATAACACCTCACTGATGCCAATGGTCTAACTGGTGCAGCCCTGATAGATAGGGGTGTTGCCCTTGTCAGAACCTGATAGTGGGGTCTTGGCCTCTTCCATGACCTACCCGTCGGCCTTGAGTGCTCGCTGCCTGTACAGATTGCCTTGCCTTTTCCCTTCGCATCTCTGCTTCCCACATCTCCTGCTCGAGTCTTATCTGCTTGCTCCAAGCTCATGGCACTCTCAAATATCAACTCCTTTGTACTCAGGCAAAGGACTGATATCATGGTCTTGTACTCCTGTTTCAGCCCTCGTAGATACTTCTGAGCTAAAGAGGTCGCACCCATAGGCCTGACATACCGGTACAGCTGCGAAAATCGAGCATCATACTCTCTAACTGTCATGTCTCCCTGTACCAGCGCTAGAAACTCAAGCTCTAAGTTCTCCTGTACTGAGGCGGGAAAATACTTCTCTCCAAAAAGGGTAGTGAAACCTCCCCATGTGAATGTAGACACATTCACTGTATGTCTCGTGCTCTTCCACCAGTCTAGAGCATCATCTTTTAGAAAGAATGTAGCTATCTTTCTCTTCTCAATCTCTGTGCACTTTATCATCTCAAAATATGTCTCCATACCCTCGATCCAATGGTCAGCTACCATATGATCTAGTCCACCATGAAAGGTCGGCGCTGACAGTGCACTGATATCCTTGATCAGCTTCAACACTCGTCCATCATCTCTAACTGCAGTAGCAGACTCAACCTGTTCTTCCTGTGGAGCAGCTTCCTCATAAAGGTTCTCCACGTTGCGGACTCGGCCTGCGGCCCTACCTCGACCTCAGCCTCTCGCCCGTCCTCGGCCCTTATCTGAGTTCATCACCTTCAAACCATGAAACACTTAGTCAATACTTGTGAAGTCTCGAATTCAACCAAAACAGATTCAATAGATATTGACATGAAATTTTCAGAATAAGATGAATCATCGAAGTATCATCACGATACTCCCTAGAGGACCAAACCGTAAGGTATGGCTCCTAATACACTCTCGCGTACCCGACGACATATCAATACCGAGGATCATGTGATGGGTGCCCGCCTGCAGTCGGATCATCGCTCCCGGATGATATTGATAATCGCCAAATACGCACTTAGGCTCTGATACCAACTGTAACGACCCTAAAATTTCGAGCATGAAAACTCAAAATTTCAAAGTCGTTAAACACCAAAACAATCTCAACGAATCGAAATCATTTTAAATGCACAGCGGATCATCACTGAGTTCTCAATACAACTCAAAAAACCAATTATTACAAACCAAATTTATAATTCAGCATTACATAAAATGAAAATGTAATAATCCTCACAATCTCTCACAAAACTCACCAATAAGTCCTCACAAATTCTCACACACAATTCTGAAATGAAAACCACACCACAAGCAGGATAATGAATAACTTCGAGACTCCGGAGTCGTCTCTCAATCCCCACTAGTCAACACCTGCAGAATTATCCCCTACACCATCGAATTGGTGCACCGGGATTGTAAACACAAACCCGGTAAGCTTATAGCTCGTATGAGTAAAATGGAAATATAATTCGCATATCAATATATACGAAAAATCACAATCAACAAAATATAAATGTCCTCATGAGTCAATGGACGGCCCATTTGGTTGTCCCAAAAATATATGAAATGAAATTGCTCATTAGAAATCGGCCAACCCTTCTGGTTACCCAAAAACATTTATAATACGGGTAATATTGAACGCTGGTACACATCCGTTACCCCTCACGTAGTACACCGCCGATATTGGGTAACCACCCGCTACCCAACATCCAACACAATATGAATACTCATGAGCCGATAACCACCCGTTACCTCTCATGCAGTACTCCGGCAGACAGACTAGAGCTCTAACTGTATCGTAACTTTCGCCCGGCCAAAGGCTAGGTTCCAACTTGCCAAACACGTACAATAATCTCACATCATATTGTACCAAAAATCAAGTCCGAAGACAATTCAATATTTTAACAAACTCCATGTTAAAATCACGTACAATAATCTCACCTCATATTGTACAAATCCAAATCACATAAACGATATATAAATCTCGTCATCAAAATGACGTCATCATAATAAAATCATAACAGTATATTATATAACAAACTATATATATATGTATTTATTTACCATTTATACAATATATATAATCTGATATATCATATACATGCCGTATTTCTTAAACACGTCCGAAGACAAAACGTTTAACAAACACCATGTTAACAACCACGTACAATAATCACATCTGATATTGTACAAATTAATCACTTGCTCAATATATAATTATCGTCATCGTAGTGACCAATTCATATAGAATTCATAACAGTATATAATATAGCGAACTATATATATGTACTTATTACCATTAATACAATATATATGTAATCCACTATATCGTATACATGTCGTAATTCAATATTAAAAACTCTTGCAAAAATTTTGAATCACCGCAATGGTGGATTCGTAAATATGTGAGATTTTACTCAGCTTATCGACTCGAGCGTAATTCCACAATTTCCGAAGATAATTTCTCTTCTTGATTTATCGATCACCTTGAAAAGATAAGAAAGAATTTAGAAACGTTTCGTAAACCTTTAAATGCCAAAACATTAATAATCGGTTACTGTTCAGTAATTTTGGGTTTTACAAATTTACTGTTCACTGAGACTATTCACTGTATACTATTCATGTATTACTGTACAAATACACATCCAATACGTATTTCTGTACGAGTACATACTGTTTACGTATTTTTGTACGTATAAATACTATTCAAATGTACATATTGTCTCAGTAAATAATAATTACTGAATTACCCTTTAGAAATTACTTTTTACATTTACTGAAGGTAATTTACATTTACATTTACCATACGTAAATAAAATTTACTCTTACTGTACGTAAATTACTTTTACATTCACCGTACGTAAAAATAAAATTTTACAATTTACTGTGTCGGAGTTACTGTTCACGCGCCGCCGCACGTGGCGGCGCGTGGGGTACACGCGCCACCTCCGGCAGGCCGTGCGTGGCGCTCACGCGCCACTCACTGTGGAAGCGCGTGGGGCACACGCGCCGAGCCTAAGGCCGGCGCGTAGCACGCCACAGCCGCCCCAAAACCATCCTCCTTTCTTCCTACGGTCTCAGACCACCTCCTACTCCTCCCACGCTCCCCCACGCGCCACCTAACGCGGCGGTAACCTCACTCTCTTCACCTCCTCCGATCTGCCTCCAATCCATACAAAATCCAACAACAATCACAACCAACCCATCAATTACATCAAATCATACCTTAATTGAAGTTTAGAACTTCGATTTAGCACCGGAGAAGCTCGGATCGTCGGTGGTGCTTCGATTCCTCGGGGTGGACTGAAATCGCGCGGTTTTGCCCCTGAGTCGATAGCAGAGGGCTCCAAGGGCGAGGATCGGTGTCGTGATGCTCTCCTCCTTGCCCTTGCGTCGCCGAAGTGGTGCTCGATGGTGGCGATGAAGCTTGCGGCCTCGGGTTGGAGAGCGGAGGCTCACGACGTCGTGAGGAGATGCGTCGACCTCGGGGTTTGTAGAGGGAGTCCGTGCGACGCGATTGGAAGGGGCGGTGTTCGTCACGGCGGGCTGGACGGCGAGATCGCCGATGGGGAGTTTTCGGAGGGTGAGAGAGCTCGGGGAGAAATCGCGAAGGGGGAGAGAGAAGTGAAGGGGGGCGGGTGAAGGGTTCCCAGAAATGGAAACCCTAATCCCAAATTTTTTCTATTTATACTAGTTTCCAAAATCGGAACGAACTTCGGACATTAAAAACTTTCGCGTCCGACGTCCGATTCGAACGCGTCACATGTCCACGCACTCGTATCAACGGAGTTTTCACAAACGATTGACGGAGTAAAAGTCGATATATATGTTGCGGAAATGTAACGTTTTACTAACTAAACGTTCCGAAACGTTTCCGTTCGAGTTTCGTAATTTTGCAAGCGATTCAAATTTTTTCATTTTAATGAATTTCACCACTTAACATAAATTAAACAATCCAAACATCGTTCTGAAAAAAAATCGGGTTATTACACATTCATGGGCAACCGACTTGCAATTATATATGTAATGGAATTATAGGCTAATATTGCATGCATGTTCTGTTGCCCAAGCCAGCTTTAGCTTTTAGAACTTCATACTTCATATTTACTTTTCTATATTACATAGATGAAAGCTGCAATAGTAAACCACATAATACTCAATAACTGTTGAAGACACGAAGGTTTCTTTATTTCAGTGTATGCTTGCGCGCAATTAGGAATTTAGGACACAGTTGCAAGATTTTTTACTGATAAGGAGAGACTTGATATGCTTATTTCTTTGCTCTATATCCTGTATCAAATACATAGTGCTTTTCATTTGTGGACTGCAACATTAACGCACGACTGAAGTAAACTATAGATCAGAACATCATATCATAACTATTCTAGTTCATGCATGTCATTTGTCCACACTTTTCTTTTAGCCCTGCAGTAGTAAGTGAGTTTGCTTAATTTGCATAACACAGACTTCAGGGATAGATCAATCAAGAGAGTGACAGAATATTTTCGGTGAAGAGCAGATATCAGATTGGAATATAAGGCCAAGTCCTAGGCATCAGATTTTAGAGGGCGGTGATGTGATGCCATGGCTTTACTACTGCAACTTGGTTAAGGTAGCCCCAAGCTACGTCTATAGTTTCCAAAATCCTGCAAGTAGACCTCAGTTTAGTCAATTTAACACCACTAAGGTTGCACAAGACCAGGTTAATGGCTGAAAAAAAAAAAAAGGAGATTTCAATCCTGCAACTTTTATGATGCCATAGCTTTAGAATGGTTTGTACTGTTGGTGTATTGATTCACAGGTATTTGACACACCCCGAGGACTATCTATGATTTTATAACTACTAGAATCAATAGCTTAATGTCTAAGAGAATGCGATTACAAAGTATTTCTATCGAGTTACCCTTCCTCACATGCAGCCCAATCTTGCACGTGAAGAGGCACAGAAGTTAATTAAGAAATATAGAGAGATATGCATCCAGCTCCTGCATCTTTTAAACCAGAAAAGAAGGGGAACAAATGCAATGGGGATTAAATGATCCAAACTCGAAACCGCCTACAGCTAAATCTTTCACAAGTGCACATTTATGCAATCCTAAAATTAATAATGCTTTTAAGATCAGAAAATGAGCTCAAAGTTACCTGCAATTGAATTCATCAGATAACCAGATTCTATCATAAAAAATTGATCTACGAAACCAGATTGCTTTCCACACATTTTTGTATCGTCTTGCAGCCATCCAACTGATAAAATATCCTTAACAATAGATCTCTTGTCAGACATACTGACCATGACTTCTCTATATATCCCATTTTAATTTAGCCAACAGCTATCGTTTTTTCTGTTAAATTAAAATCCATGTAGCAGCAGTCACCGCGATCGAAACATCGAAAGCAAATGTGGTGCCTCCATTTTCAAGTTGCATCAATCATATCATTGGATACTGGCCTCACGCTAATGGGGCTATCACTTATCATTAGATGAAAATAACTTTCTAGGAATCTATACTTAATAAAGATGCCTTGAGATACACTCTCCTAGCAATATGTGGAATCCTTATCATTCGGTCTATCTCCAATGTAAAGTATAACCTCATATTCCTGCTCTCTTTCAGGACTACTATGCTTTTAGTTGTGGTCCTTCCTTACAAGTTGGAAATTTGCTTAAACTTAGGACTGTTATTGGTCCAAGAGTATAGTATAAAAAATTTCTGCTTAGTATTTCTATATATAGAGTGGTTCATGAAGGAAGTGTTTATCTAAACTGTTGTTCATATTAAGGCCTCTACTTTACATTGATGATGTTACAGAAGGATGGGATTAGGAATCTTCAACTTAATGGTGAGGGAAAACAGTCCACTCAGCCTCACCTGTCTGGACTGGTCCTAAAAATCACAATTTGAATGGAATCGGGATTAAAAGGGGATATGTGGAATATATGGAGAAGGATTTTTAAGAAATGTACTACGTGGAGGATATATATGCATGGAAAGTTCCCATTGTGAGAGCCGAATGATCTTAGAAGAATTTCATATTTTTCATCCGTACGTGTGTCGGCCCAAAGTTTAGGGTTTAGGGTTTGGCTCGGAACACCCTCGATTATATGCATGTCAAACCCAATTAAGGATGTTTGTTATATATGAATGCCTTTCACTCTTCAACGTAGACATTCGACACAAAACTAATTAGCCATTGGAAGAAATGCCATGAGAATTGAACTAGTGGCTAAACGGACATATACGCCATCTGGCTTCAAGCTCTAATTAGGAGTGATTTCATTGGTATCTGGCAATAAAGTGCAATCATTAGATATGAGCAAATTCAGTATACTAATAATGGATTTGATGTAACAACTTGCAAGAATCATTTGATCCATATTATCCTAGGGTTATTCCACAGCTGGTCATCGGTGAGTCGAATTAGAGCTCCACTTAGTGAGGAACCATTCTGGATTGATAAAACTTCTGTGGCTTATATGTGGATAATAAGCATAAAGCATATCTGAGCACATCCAATCAGCGTTCCATCCATATTGAGTGCACCGAAGAGGCAAAGATTGTTATCAAGATCATATATGATTGATTTATTTATGTATTTATTATTATTATTATTATTATTATTTTGGAAATGGATCATATATGGTTGATGAGGGTTATGTTGTGGAACAACTTGACTGGTATTGAGGTAACTACCAAACTTCAAACCTTCAATTCTGACTTCTGAGACAAATGTTGCATCAAAAGATGTTCAATTTAGGGCAGAAGAATCCGAAGAAACAGACCAAGATATTGTGGGGCAAGGATTCCCACATCCTCACAATTTTTCCGTAATTACACTGTCAAAACTCTGAATATTGCTTGCGTCGATGGTCGATTTTGTTGTACTACCCTATTTTTCAAACTTTGTTCAATGTCGGACATAAAACTTGAAATTCTTTAAAAAATTTAGCATCTAAAGAAATGCCTCGCATGAGTAGTTACTAGTTAGGCCTGAAGTCTCTTGGCTTTCTCAAGATCATGGAATGGTTTATATTGTAACGACCCCAAAATTTCGAGCTTCAAAACTCAAAATCTTAAAATCGTTAAACACAAAAATAATCTCAATGAAATCGAAATCATTTTAATGTCGCAGCGGTTCACATCTGAGTTTAAAATATAACTCAGTCAAGCCGATTATTACAAACCCAAATGATAATTCAACATATAACCAATGGAATTGTATAATCCTCACAACAACCTCACAAATAAAATCACACCAACTCTCACACAAAATCCACGCTGGAACCTCACCACGACTGGATGCGATCGACTTCGAGTCTTCGGAGTCGTCACTCAATCACTACTACTCAGCACCTGCGGAAGTATCCCCTACACCATTGAAATTGGTGCACCGGGATTGCAACACAAACCCGGTAAGCTTTACAGCTCGTATGAGTAAAATATGAAAATAACTCTCGTCTCATAAAAGACACAACTCCACATCAACACAGTATAATGAAAATCATGAGAAAACGAGCAACCCATCTGGTTACTCTAATACTTTCACAAAATGGTAACTAATGAGCGCTGGTACACATCTGTTACCCCTCACTTAGTATACCGCTGATGTTGGGTAACCACCCGCCACCCAACATCCAAAACAAGCTGAGTACCCATGATCAGATAACCACCCGTTACCTCATGCAGTACTATGGCAGACAGACTAGAGCTCTAACTGTATCGTAACTTTCGCCCGGCCAAAGGCTAGGTTCCGACTTGCCTCACATGTACAATAATCTCACATCATATTGTACCACACATCACGTCCGAAGACAAATCACAATATTTCACATTTTCCGTGATAAAATCACATGTACAATAATCTCACATCATATTGTACCACACATCACGTCCGAAGACAAATCACAATAGTTCACATTTTTCGTGATAAAATCATGTACAATAATCACTCATCATATTGTACGTTTTAAAACTTTCATGATATATCCACAATAAAAATCATAACAGTATATTATATAGCAAACTATATATATTCGTACTTATTTACCATTTATACAATATATACATAGTCCACTATATCCTATACATGTCATATTTCATAAACACCTGAAAATTACGTACGATAATCTCACATCATATCGTACCATTAAAATCACACATGCACAATTTTTCTGTCACCGAGATGACTATTTTTAATGAATTAATAACAGTATGTAATTTAATGAACTATATATATATATGTATTTATTACCATTATACTATATATACGTAGTCCACTAAGTTATATACATGTTGTAATTCATTAAATAAACACACTTGCAAAAATGTTGAATCACCACGAGGGTAGATTCGTAATTCAGTGAGATTTTACTCACCTTATTGACTTGAGCGTAATTCCTCAATTTCCGATAATAATCCCTTTCCTCGATTTAGCGATCACCTTAAAAAGATAAAACAAGCATTTAGAATCGCTTCGTAAACCTTTAAATGCCAAAACAGTAATATACTGTTACTGTTCAGCAATTTTGGTTTATACGAAATTACTGTTCACTATTCACGGTTACTGTACAAATATACGATTTATACGTATTTCTGTACGTATAAATACTATATACGTATTTCTGTACGTATAAATAATATATACGTATTTCTGTACGTATAATTATTATGTACGTATTTCTGTACGTATAAATATTAAATACGTATTTCTGTACGTATAAATATTAAATACGTATTTCTGTACGTATAAATAATAATACGTAATTCTGTACGTATAAATATTAATACGTATTTCTGTACGTATAAATATTAATACGTATTTCTGTACGTATAAATATTAATACGTATTTCTGTACGTATACGTACGATTTAAATGTAAATACAATCTCAGTAAATAAAATTTACGAAATTACCCTTTTACAAATTACTTTTTACATTTACTGAAAGTAATTTATAATTACATTTACCGAAGGTAAAAATTAATTACATTTACCGTAGTAAATAAAATTTACATTTACATTTCAGTAAATTACCAAAATACCCCTATCGGAAAACACTGTCGCACCACCGCACGTGGCGGCGCGTGGGGTACACGCGCCACCCGCCGGCAGGCCGCGCGTGGGGCACACGCGCCGAGCCCAGGGACGGCGCGTAACACGCCACCGCCGCCCCATTTCTCTCCCTTTTTCTCCCCTCTTCTCCGCCACGGCCTCACGCCGCCCCTAGACCCTCCCACTTCCTCACACGCGCCGCCTAAGGCGGCGGTACCCCTCCATCCTCTCCGACCTCCGATCTCCACCAAAACATCACAACAACACACCAAAATTCAACAACAACATCTCATCAACAAACCTAGGCTATCCTCACCTCGATCGGAGCTCGAAAACCACCGGAGTTCGGCTTGACACGGTGGTGGAGAACGCAGAAACTTGGAGCGATCCGTGGAGCTCCGGCACGACTCGAGTGGGTGCGTCCTCCTTGGGGTTGCTTGCAGGGGTAGGCGCGGTGCCTCCTAGGCCGGCGGTGAGGGCCACGTTGCTCGGAAGGCGGCGGATCGGTGAGAGTTTCAAAGGGTAGGGAGAGTCGGGAGAGAGAGAAGAAGAGAGGGTTGCGAGTCTAGAGGGTGAGGGAGGAGCTCGGGGTCGAGAGGGAGAGGGAGGAGAAGGAACCGAGAGAGAGAGATGAGAGGAAGGAAACTCGGGAAGGAAGAAGAAGGAGAAAGAGAAGAGAGAGATCCGAGAGAGAGAGAGGGGGAAAGGAAGGAGGGAGGCGGAAGTGAAGAGAGATAGGGTTTTCTAATTATGGAAACCCTAATCTCCAAAATGTCCTTATATACTTGTTTCCAAAATCGGAAACAACTTCGATCGTTAATAACTTTTACGTACGTCGTCCGATTAGAACGCGTCACATATCCACGAACTCGTATCGACGCGCTCTACAACTTTCGTGAATGAAGTTTTCGCAACAGATCGACGGAATAAACGTCGATATAAACGTTACGGAAATGTAACGTTTTTAGAATTTAAACGTTCCGAGAACGTTTCCGTTTCTCGTTTAATAACATCGCAACCAAACACATTCATTCTAATTAAAATTCGAAATTTTATAGAGTTCGAATCAAACTAATATTGTTCGTAAAATTGGGGTTATTACAATCTACCCCCCTTAAAGGAATTTCGTCCCGAAATTCAAGCTCACTCAACAAACAACTGTGGATATCTGGTCATCATGTCTGACTCTAGCTCCCAAGATGCATCACTCTCATCATGGTGACTCCACAATACCTTGACTAGCTCCACGTCTTTCCTCCGAAGCTCCTTTGTAGACCTATCCAAAATACGAACCGGTTCGACAACAAATGTAGCATTTTCCTTCACCTCAATGGTGTTATGATCAATCACATGTGACTCATCTGGTACATACTTCCTCAGCATGGAAATGTGGAAGACGTTGTGTACACCTGACATGCTAGTAGGCAAGGCTAGTCGATAAGCTAGTTCGCCCACCTTCTCAAGTATTTCAAAGGGTCCAACGTACCTCGGAGCCAACTTTCCCTTCTTGCCAAATCTCACTACACCTCTCATAGGCGAAACCTTCAAGAACACATGGTCACCGATCTCAACTCCACATGTCTCCTCTTCAGGTCTGCATAGCTCTTCTGTCTACTCTAAGCGGTCCAGATTCTATCTCGAATAATCGAGATCTTCTCCGTGGTTCCTTGAACCACCTCTGGGCCCATCAGTGCCTCATCACCAACTTCGGCCCATCAGATCAGAGGTCGACATGGCCTACCATAAAGTGCCTCATAGGGTACCATGCCGATGCTGGAATGGTAACTGTCGTGCATGATACCCACCCAAGTACCCTATTTGTATCGGCAACACGATAAGGAAATCTTAACTCATCGAGTTCACCACCACCACCACAGAATCACCACCTTGGACTAAGAATTACTCTCAAACAGTTCACCAGAGAATTGACTAATATACGCAAAAGGTTGTAGAAAATTCTACCACCACCACAAGGGAGAGATGCATCACGCATTCTACCCCTCTCATCAAAACTTACCGTCGAGAATTAATTTCAGCTTCTTGCTTCCCTGAGTGGTGTGCCACAATTTACAAGTCAGACCAAGGTGGTATTTATCCCACAACGGTGAAACATGAAAATTAAGCGAATTTACAGCGCAAAATCCTACAAGACCGCGACCGAGATATACTTTACCCCCTGGTTCATACATGCCTCCAATT
The DNA here is from genome assembly GCF_933775445.1 of Argentina anserina. NCBI lineage: Eukaryota > Viridiplantae > Streptophyta > Magnoliopsida > Rosales > Rosaceae > Argentina > Argentina anserina. Next base: position 6,226,153 of record NC_065873.1, on the reverse strand, counting down.
CATGACATACGGTCCCACACCAACGCCCCAGTGGCATCATCTAACATATTGATTTCCCCCACCGTCGTAGTACTAAAAAGTTCTGCAATTAATTCAACAACAGAAGCTGGTTATTGGGTCTATTGTCTCCTCCAAAATCAACCCAAAATGGTTGCTACACCACCACTCTAAACAGTTGTTTCTTTACTTTCATTAAGAACTTTCATGGCCGACACATTCGGCCAACATAACTTCTCTGCGAACAGTAATATAATTGATTACTCTTTATCGTAGAATTATCCCCTGTTGAACACTTCAGTCAACTTCACCTTATCCAACAATAAAAATCTGATGCATAGAAGGAAGAAGGGCATCTAAGTCTTCCCATACTAACACCACTTGCACTTGAAAAGAAAATTTAGTCCCCAACCATTTCTTTACCAGTTAGACGGTATTTGTCACGACCAAATCGTTAAAACATCATTAAGCTAAGGTCATCTCATACCTTAACTTCGATAGAGTCACTTCACCGCCATTGCGTCTCATTTGGACCTGTGGCATTGTGAAGTTCCAATCCCCAACACCAAAATATTTAAATCCTGAAAGATCGGCATTCTCAATTAAATGCTCATCTAGCAAAATAATTAATTCATATCGCCACATTGAGATTTCTCCATCACCTTATATTTCTCGCTTAGCCAAGAACAATGCGTAACATCAATTGTCTATAGTCGAACCCAAAACAAGTTTGGAATGTCACGTCGACAAAAAGTGAATCTCAATTCAATAATTGTATTACCACTTTATGGACGTATCATACGCCCTACCACTCTGTTACCAATAGCGTTAGAGATGCTAGTCACGAAAATTTTCGTTAACCACCTCCAACCTATGGTCTCCACATCTCTAGATTAGTTGCATAACTAAAATCTAGTCCTCAACATTTAAACACTGAACATCCCTCAACATAGGGTCAACGCTCTCCATCAAGTCTCCTTGACAGTTCTCTGTCCTGATAGGAAACTATATACTCAAACATGTTAGCATTCCAGTATCTGGATCGCATGTCAAACTCAGAGAGTATTGTAGCCTCTCTAAACTGATCACGCCAGTCATTAAGTCTTTGAATTCATTTGTCCCATCCATACGGCGTCTTCGTTATAGGTGCTACAACACTGTATCTCCGGAAACGTCTCACTTTACTCAGACATCACAACGATGTTTGTGATAGCTACTTCAGATCCCCATACTCAACATATGCTATGACTCAAACTCTCATGGCATTATCCGACTCGAGTCAGAGATACGAAACTCTGGTTTCCTGAGTCTACGAAAGAACCCACCATGTCAAAACAATCAATCACCGCGTATTACAGCCTCAACCAATCGATTCCTCAGATCACCTTATCACCGAGTACTGCGGCCTCAACCAATCGATCCCTCAGATCACATCACAGTGTGGTCCGGAATCAGTATCAAGTAAGCAGAGAACTCTTTACTTCCGATCATAAGAGGATAAGCCTTTCATTGTCTCCAATTTCGAGGAACACTCCAAAAGTGAAATGACACATAAAGAGTTTCCCATAGGCGTAGGAATCACTCCTAACCCCTCCACTGCCAACTGTCAATAAATGAATATGGCTATCATCCTCTTTTCTAACTCAGAGTACTCAATCATCACCACGTAGGTCCCAATACTCCGAACCAATGGTCCGCTACCATATGATCCAAGCGTCATGAAATGGCAGCACTAGCAGCTCACTCATGTCCTTGATCAACCTCAACACACGACTATCGTCTCTAACGATAGCAACAAGATCAACTTGTCTTTCCAGTGGAGCAGCCTACTCAAAAGGTTCTCCACTTTGCGGACTCGGTCTGCAGCCCTAACTCGGCCTCGACCTCTCGTCTGTCCTCGGTCCTGTCCACGGCCATTTTCCAATTTCATCACCATTCAACAATCAACACTCAGTCATACATGTGAAGTCTCGAATTCGACAAAATAGATCCAACCAATATCAATCATGAAATTTCAGAAGAAGGTGAATCATCGGAGTATCGTCACAATACTCTCTACATGACCAAACCATAAGGTATGGCTCCTAACACTCTCGCGTACCCGACAACATATCTATACCGAGGAGCATGTGATGGGAGCCCGCCTGCAGTCGGATCATCGCTCCTGGATGGTATTGATAATCGCCAAATACGCACTTAGGCTCTGATACCAACTGTAACGACCCCAAAATTTCGAGCTTCAAAACTCAAAATCTTAAAATCGTTAAACACAAAAATAATCTCAATGAAATCGAAATCATTTTAATGTCGCAGCGGTTCACATCTGAGTTTAAAATATAACTCAGTCAAGCCGATTATTACAAACCCAAATGATAATTCAACATATAACCAATGGAATTGTATAATCCTCACAACAACCTCACAAATAAAATCACACCAACTCTCACACAAAATCCACGCTGGAACCTCACCACGACTGGATGCGATCGACTTCGAGTCTTCGGAGTCGTCACTCAATCACTACTACTCAGCACCTGCGGAAGTATCCCCTACACCATTGAAATTGGTGCACCGGGATTGCAACACAAACCCGGTAAGCTTTACAGCTCGTATGAGTAAAATATGAAAATAACTCTCGTCTCATAAAAGACACAACTCCACATCAACACAGTATAATGAAAATCATGAGAAAACGAGCAACCCATCTGGTTACTCTAATACTTTCACAAAATGGTAACTAATGAGCGCTGGTACACATCTGTTACCCCTCACTTAGTATACCGCTGATGTTGGGTAACCACCCGCCACCCAACATCCAAAACAAGCTGAGTACCCATGATCAGATAACCACCCGTTACCTCATGCAGTACTATGGCAGACAGACTAGAGCTCTAACTGTATCGTAACTTTCGCCCGGCCAAAGGCTAGGTTCCGACTTGCCTCACATGTACAATAATCTCACATCATATTGTACCACACATCACGTCCGAAGACAAATCACAATATTTCACATTTTCCGTGATAAAATCACATGTACAATAATCTCACATCATATTGTACCACACATCACGTCCGAAGACAAATCACAATAGTTCACATTTTTCGTGATAAAATCATGTACAATAATCACTCATCATATTGTACGTTTTAAAACTTTCATGATATATCCACAATAAAAATCATAACAGTATATTATATAGCAAACTATATATATTCGTACTTATTTACCATTTATACAATATATACATAGTCCACTATATCCTATACATGTCATATTTCATAAACACCTGAAAATTACGTACGATAATCTCACATCATATCGTACCATTAAAATCACACATGCACAATTTTTCTGTCACCGAGATGACTATTTTTAATGAATTAATAACAGTATGTAATTTAATGAACTATATATATATATGTATTTATTACCATTATACTATATATACGTAGTCCACTAAGTTATATACATGTTGTAATTCATTAAATAAACACACTTGCAAAAATGTTGAATCACCACGAGGGTAGATTCGTAATTCAGTGAGATTTTACTCACCTTATTGACTTGAGCGTAATTCCTCAATTTCCGATAATAATCCCTTTCCTCGATTTAGCGATCACCTTAAAAAGATAAAACAAGCATTTAGAATCGCTTCGTAAACCTTTAAATGCCAAAACAGTAATATACTGTTACTGTTCAGCAATTTTGGTTTATACGAAATTACTGTTCACTATTCACGGTTACTGTACAAATATACGATTTATACGTATTTCTGTACGTATAAATACTATATACGTATTTCTGTACGTATAAATAATATATACGTATTTCTGTACGTATAATTATTATGTACGTATTTCTGTACGTATAAATATTAAATACGTATTTCTGTACGTATAAATATTAAATACGTATTTCTGTACGTATAAATAATAATACGTAATTCTGTACGTATAAATATTAATACGTATTTCTGTACGTATAAATATTAATACGTATTTCTGTACGTATAAATATTAATACGTATTTCTGTACGTATACGTACGATTTAAATGTAAATACAATCTCAGTAAATAAAATTTACGAAATTACCCTTTTACAAATTACTTTTTACATTTACTGAAAGTAATTTATAATTACATTTACCGAAGGTAAAAATTAATTACATTTACCGTAGTAAATAAAATTTACATTTACATTTCAGTAAATTACCAAAATACCCCTATCGGAAAACACTGTCGCACCACCGCACGTGGCGGCGCGTGGGGTACACGCGCCACCCGCCGGCAGGCCGCGCGTGGGGCACACGCGCCGAGCCCAGGGACGGCGCGTAACACGCCACCGCCGCCCCATTTCTCTCCCTTTTTCTCCCCTCTTCTCCGCCACGGCCTCACGCCGCCCCTAGACCCTCCCACTTCCTCACACGCGCCGCCTAAGGCGGCGGTACCCCTCCATCCTCTCCGACCTCCGATCTCCACCAAAACATCACAACAACACACCAAAATTCAACAACAACATCTCATCAACAAACCTAGGCTATCCTCACCTCGATCGGAGCTCGAAAACCACCGGAGTTCGGCTTGACACGGTGGTGGAGAACGCAGAAACTTGGAGCGATCCGTGGAGCTCCGGCACGACTCGAGTGGGTGCGTCCTCCTTGGGGTTGCTTGCAGGGGTAGGCGCGGTGCCTCCTAGGCCGGCGGTGAGGGCCACGTTGCTCGGAAGGCGGCGGATCGGTGAGAGTTTCAAAGGGTAGGGAGAGTCGGGAGAGAGAGAAGAAGAGAGGGTTGCGAGTCTAGAGGGTGAGGGAGGAGCTCGGGGTCGAGAGGGAGAGGGAGGAGAAGGAACCGAGAGAGAGAGATGAGAGGAAGGAAACTCGGGAAGGAAGAAGAAGGAGAAAGAGAAGAGAGAGATCCGAGAGAGAGAGAGGGGGAAAGGAAGGAGGGAGGCGGAAGTGAAGAGAGATAGGGTTTTCTAATTATGGAAACCCTAATCTCCAAAATGTCCTTATATACTTGTTTCCAAAATCGGAAACAACTTCGATCGTTAATAACTTTTACGTACGTCGTCCGATTAGAACGCGTCACATATCCACGAACTCGTATCGACGCGCTCTACAACTTTCGTGAATGAAGTTTTCGCAACAGATCGACGGAATAAACGTCGATATAAACGTTACGGAAATGTAACGTTTTTAGAATTTAAACGTTCCGAGAACGTTTCCGTTTCTCGTTTAATAACATCGCAACCAAACACATTCATTCTAATTAAAATTCGAAATTTTATAGAGTTCGAATCAAACTAATATTGTTCGTAAAATTGGGGTTATTACATATATAAAGCTACAAAACTGCCTTTAACTCATATTATCTGAGATAATGTTCGCATATTGAATCTTGCATCAATGGATTAAAGGGTTTCCAGGAGCTTTCCATTCACGGAAGTTAAATGTGAGCTTGTGCGTGGCGCTATGCATGTTAATCTTTGACTTGATTTCGAAAGTGATCGAGGATGGCAATGTGGCATTGCAATGATATGCAAAGGTAGGTCTGGAAATAAATAAGTTCAATGTGCGTATACAACGAATGTGTGGAATGGCTGACTGAGCAGAAATGGGAGGGGAGCGGTAGCATTTCTGAAGAAGAGAGCAGAGTACTTTTCTGATCATGATTGTTATATCATTCTCATATTTTTCTAGTTGACAATCTGTCAAGGCCGAAACTGTAAATTAAATTACATGATATGAGTACAAAACCAAAAATCATATGCATAACAACTAATCGTTAACTTAGTGAATGAGATTAACTTACCATCTTCATGAACGACGACACCGTGATCCATTGTGCCTTAATCTGAAGTCACAAGGTGTTAGGCAAGGTCTTCTGTTAGTCACTACTCTCTGCTTTCTCAATGGACAGAAACTCACGCAAATAACTCGTAGTGATAACATGGACGTTTACCATCTATATATAGAGAATCTTTAACCCTTAAGAGTCATTCTATTAAAGACATCATGTAAGTTAAGTCATCTTATTTAGATTCCTGATTCAATACTGATTTGTAGTCTTGCTTCTAGACTTAAATTAGGATTCCTTACCATAATGATATAATACACGAAATCATTAGGAACTAGATTTGATACTATCTTTGTTTCCATGTAGAAATAGATTATGACATTAAACATGATAATCATATAATATGTGATATGTCCAAAATTGATCTAACAATCTCCCACTTGGACAATCACTTCCGGTTTATGAAAATCAAGTTCCTGTAATGTCAGAAACTATACTACCTACTGTAGTGCGCGCCAGAAATAATTGAATCAAAAATCACATCACAACATGGCCACCTTGCAGTTACTTATGCAGAACAAGAAACGAGTTACACTTTAACAAAAATGCAGAGTTTCTTTGTTACAACATAAGCTCCTGCAAAATACATATGTCCAAAACCTCAGTATTGAGATATATATATATATATATATATAATGTGTATTAACAAGTATAGAATATATATACATCAAGTCCTACCGTATGTTCTAAAACCAGAACTTAAAACAATAAACTGGACACCAATGACTTTATAACTTGCTTGAACCATATCATCATGCTAGACATGATTAAAGTCATCTGATATGCAAGTATATATACAACTGTAACTTATTTGTGTAAGTTTTTCAGAAACTAATGTAAAGCTGCAGCATGACATAACAATTCTGAAATACCTCAAGACTTTATTTAAAACAAAGAAAACTGTTATCATAAGGATAATTAAAACAAGAACTCAAAACTTGTAAATTTTAGTTTGCTCCTACTGGACTTAGCTCCTACTGACCTCAAGCATCTAAGTTAGGCAAAATGTCTATGCTCTCTATGTTTTTCTTGAACACTTTAACTGTAACGACCCCAAAATTTCGAGCTTAAAAACTCAAAATTCTAAAGTCGTTAAACACAAAATAATCTCAAATAAATCGAAATTATTAAGTGTATCAGCTGATCAATTCTGATTTCTCAATACAACTCAGACAACCAATTATTACAACCCAAATTTATAATCCATACATAAAATGGAAATGTAATAATCCTCACAAATCACTCACAAATCTCACAAATAAAATTACACAAATTCTCGCACACAAATCCACGCTAAAACCTCACCACAGTAGGATACGAACGACTTCAAGCCTCTGTAGTCGTCACTCAACCTCCACTAATCAGCACCTGCGGAATTATCCCCTACACCATCGAATTGGTGCACCGGGATTGTAAACACAAACCCGGTAAGCTTATAGCTCGTATGAGTAAAATCAAAATACAATCCGCATACCAAAATATACGAAAGATCACAAAACAACAAATATAAATGCCCTCATGAGTCAATGGACAGCCCATCTGGTTGTCCCAAAGAAATATGAAATGAAACGCTCATGAGAAAATTAAGTAACCCGTCTGGTTACCCAATGCATTTATGATACGGGTACCAAGAACGCTGGTACACATCTGTTACCCCTCTCGTAATACACCGCCGATATTGGATAGCCACCCGCTACCCAACATCCAAACAATCTGAGTACCCATGAGCAGATAACCACCCGTTACCTCACATGCAGTACTAAGGCAGACAGACTAGAGCTCTAACTGTATCGTAACTTTCGCCCGGCCAAAGGCTAGGTTTCGACTTGCCAAACACGTACAATAATCTCACATCATATTGTACCAAAAATCAGGTCCGAAGACAATTCACATTTTAACAGTCTCAATGTTAAAAATCACGTACAATAATCTCACATCATATTGTACAATTCAAATCACATGCTCAATATAATCACAATAAAATCATAACAGTATATTATATAGCAAACTATATATATTCGTACTTATTTACCATTTATACAATACATATATAGTCCACTATATCTTATACATGTCATATTTCACCACACATGCTCAATACACAAACTTCTGTCATCGAAATGACCATTTCTAATGAATTAATAACAGTATATAATATAATGAATTATATATATATGTACTTATTACCATTATACAGTATATATGTAATCCACTAAATTGTATACATGTTGTAATTCATTATTAAATACTCTTGCAAAATCTTGAATCACCGCGAGGGTAGATTCGTAAATATGTGAGATTTTACTCACCTTATTGACTTGAGCGTAATCCCACAATTTCCTAAGATAATTCATTTCCTTGATTTAACGATCACCTTGAAAAGATAAGAAAAGAATTTAGAATCGTTTCGTAAACCTTTAAATGCCGAAACAGTAATAATCGGTTACTGTTCAGCAATTTCCGGTTTTACGAAATTATTGTTCAGTGTAACTATTCACGGTTACTGTACAAATATACAATTAATACGTATTTATGTACGTATGAATATTATATACATATTTCTGTACGTATAAATACTATATACATATTTCTGTACGTATAAATATTATATACGTATTTCTGTACGTATAAATATTAATACGTATTTCTGTACGTATAAAAATTATATATGTATTTCTGTACGTATAAATATTATATACGTATTTCTTTACGTATAAATATTATATACGTATTTCTGTACGTATAAATATTATATACGTATTTCTGTACGTATAAATATTAATACGTATTTTTGTACGTATACGTACTATTTAAATGTAAATACAATCTCAGTAAATAAAATTTACTAATTACCTTTTACAAATTACTTTTTACATTTACTGAAAGTAATTAATATTTACATTTACCGAAGGTAAAATTTAATTACATTTACCGTAGTAAATAAAATTTACATTTACATTTAAGTAAATTACCAAAATACCCCTATCGGAAACACTGTCACACCACTGCACGTGGCGGCGCGTGGGGTACACGCTCCACCTCCGGCAGGCAGCGTGTGGGGCCCACGCGCCGAGCCCAAAACCGGCGCGTGTGATGTCACCACCACCCCAAAACCCTCCTCCTTTCTCCCCTCTTCCTCTCTCCGGTCCTAGGCCGCCTCCTACTCCTCCCAAGCTCCTCCACGCGCCGCCTCTAGGCGGCGGTAACCCTCCTTCCACCTCTCTCTCCGATCTCCACCAACAACCTCCCAATTCATCCAAAAACATCACAAAAACATCACAACCAAGAATCAAATGCCTTCTTACCTAGATCGGAGTCCAAAACGCGTCGGGAATGCTTGAATCGGTGAAGAGCTTCGTGCAGGAGCTTCCCTCTTCGTTGTGGCTCCTTGGCGGCGGAAAGAGGCACGGCGTGCTAGAGGTGGTAGCAGGGGTCTCGTGATGCCCAGGGGACGGCGATGAGGCGCAGCTGCCGTCGGTGAGGAGAGGGAGGGTGCGAGGGAGAGAGAGAGAGAGAGTTCGGGTCGAGAGGGAGAGGGAGATGGGAGTGAGCTCGGGGTCGAGAGGGAGAGAGAACTGAGGGAGGCGGGGTGAGAGAGAAATGAAAGGGTTTCCAATTATGGGAACCCTAACTGATAACATTTCCTTTTATACCCCCTCCCAAAATCGGAAACTAACTTCCGTCGTTAATAACTTTTACGTACGTCGTCCGATTAGAACGCGTCACATATCCACGAACTCGTATCGACGAGCTCTACAACTTTCGTGAAGGAAGTTTTCGCAACCGAGCGACGAAATAAAAGTCGATAAATTCGTTCGGAAACGTAACGTTTCCTTATTAAACGTTTCCGTTTCTGTTTCGTAACGTTTGCAAACAAATCAAATTCATTTAAACTGAAATTCATGTCTTTATAGCACTCAAATTAATTCAAATAATGTACTGAAATTTAGGGTTATTACATTAACTGGTAATGCTTTTGTGAAAGGATTAGCTAGTTGTGAGTTTGTATCTATACTTAGAACCACTAACTCACCCCTTTTAACCCTCTCCCTAACACTATAATACTTTAAATCTATATGCTTGGAATTGCTAGATCTCTTATTGTTCTTGCAGAAGTACACAGCTGCTTCATTGTCACAAAAAACTTCCAATTCGTCTTCCACAATGTGACTGAGTACTTGAGTCTGCTGTAGAAAATTCCTTATACATACCCCTTCACACACTGCTTCATATACTGCTATGTACTCAGCTTGCATGGTTGAGGTTGTGATCCATGCATGCTTCATGGTTTTCCAAGCAAGAGCTCCTCCTGCTAGCATGTACATGTATCCACAAGTGGACTTCTTTGAATCAGGGTAATTCCCTGCAAAATCATAATCTGAAAATCCAACAACCTTCAAATCCTTGACTTGTCTGTAAACTAGCATGTGATTCTTTGTCTTCTGTAGATACCTCAACACCTTTTTCCCTGCAACCCAGTGTTCATAACCTGGATTAGATTGAAACCTTGATAACATCCCAACTGCAAAAGCTAAGTCAGGTCTTGTGCAAACTTGAGCATACATGAGGCTTCTAACTAATCTTGCATAAGGCTTTGACTTCATGTTCTCCTTCTCAGTTTCAGTTTGTGGCTGTTAACCTTTTGTGAGCTTGTCACCTTTAGACATTGGAACTTCTCCTCCAGAGCACTGTTCCATACTAAATCTCTTCAGAACTTTAGAAATGTATTTTCTTGGGACAATCCCAACAGTTTTTGTGCTCTATCTCTTTTAATCTCAATCCCTAGTACATATGATGCTTCACCTAGATCTTTCATGTCAAAATTCTTTAACATAAAGCTTTTGGTATCTTTTAGCAGTTTTAGATTGTTGCTAGCCAAAAGTATATCATCAACATATAGTACTAATAAAATAAATTGATCTCCAACTATTTTTAAATAAACACACTCATCACTTAGATTTTCAGTGAATCCAAAAGAGGAAATCACTGAGTCAAATTTCTTGTACCACTGCCTGGAAGCTTGCTTGAGTCCATAAATTGATTTCTTCAGCTTGCAGACCAAATTCTCATTCCCTGCTTCAATAAATCCGTCTGGTTGTTTCATGTAGATCACTTCATCAAGCTCTCCATTTAAGAAAGCTGTATTGACATCCATTTGGTGTAGCTCCATATCATAGTGTGCAACTAACGCCATAATAATCCTAAAAGAATCTTTACAAGAAACTGGAGAAAAAGTCTCAGTGTAGTCTATGCCTTCTTTCTGCGTAACTCCTTTGCAACTAACATTGCCTTGTGTCTTTCATTGTTTCCTGTTGCATCTTTCTTGGTTTTGTAAACCCACTTGCAGCCAATTGCTTTTTAACTTGGATCAGCTTCAACTAATTCCCAAACTCCATTTTTCTCCATTGACTCAATTTCAGATTGCATAGCTTCTTGCCACTTCTCTGACTCAACACATTCTGTAGCTTGAACAAAATTTGTTGGATCATTGTCTTCTACACAATCTTCTACTACGTCTGCCTCAGTTAGATAACTGACAATGTAAGGACAATTCCCCCCCCCCCCAAATTTTGCTTTTCTAGCTCTTTCGGATCTTCTAAGCATATGATTTTGAGGAAGAGCTGGAATTGGATTATTTTGAGGTTGTGGAGGTTGTGGAATTAGATTAGGTTCTGCTACAAGTGCCATTGCAGCAATGGGAGGATTATGAACAACTATATTGTTTTCTGGATTGTCAATTTGCATTCCTTGATCAATTTCATGATCATCTGAATCTTGGTTTTATCTAATGATGTCATCTGCTAATTCATTATCAAAAGGTAATGTATTTGTTAAATCCTCATCCATCACAAGTTCTTCAAAGTCTGAGGATAAATCCTCATAAATTGTATTGTAAATTTTCTCATTTATGAATTTTACTTGATGAGTTTCAAAAATTCTGGGTGAGTGTTTAGCAGAATATAGCTTGTAATCTTTAGATTTATCTGGATAACCTATGAAATATCAGCTAACAGACTTTTCATCAAGCTTGCTCATTTTTGGATTATAAATCCGAGCTTCTGCTTGACAACCCCATACATGACAATGCAAAAGACTTGGTTTTCTACCACACCATAATTCAAAAGAAGTTTTCTCTATGGCTTTACTTGGTGTTCTGTTGCAAATATAATTTGCAGTTTTTAAAGCCTCTCTCCATAAGAATTTTGGCAACCTAGTAGTACACATCATACACCTAACCATATTTAGAAGGGTTCTATTATTTCTCTCTGCAACACCATTTTGTTGGGGATTATAGGGTGTTGTATATTGAGCTTCAATTCCATGCTCTTGCAGATACAAGGCAAAATGACCATTTTGTTGACATTTTTCTGTATATTTTCCATAAAATTCCCCACCTCTATCTGATCTTACTGTTTTGATCTTTCTCTCTAGTTGATTCTCTACCTCAGCCTTATAGATTTGAAAGGCTTTAAGTGCCTGTGATTTTTCTAAGAGTAGATAAACATAACCGTATCTAGAGAAATCATCAATGAATGTAATGAAATACACGTTTCCACATATAGTTTGGTGTTTAAATGGACCACAGATATCAGTGTGTATGAGTTCCAACAACTCTTTACTTCTTACTGCAGTCTTTTTCCGTTTGTTTGTCATCTTACCCTTAAAACATTCAATATAATCATGAAGGTCTGAAAAGTCTAATTCGTTTAAAATGTTGTTCCTTACTAATAGTTTCAGTCTCTCTTTGGATACATGGCCTAATTTTCTATGCCATAAATATGCATATTTTTCATTGTTCCTGGTTCTCTTAACACCAGTTAAGGTGCTAGTACTTTTAGTGTTATCTGTTTCAACAAAAGAAATATCTTGTTGAGATATTGAACAATTTAACTTTATATGATCATCCAATATTACACCAGAACCAATTTGCTCTTTATTTCTAAAAATAAGAATTCATTTATTTTCAATCAAAAAACTACATCCAGCTTTAACCAATTGAGAAACTGAAACTAAATTCCTTCTCATGGAAGGTACATAATAAACATTATTCAAAACTAGAAATTTTCCAGATCCTAAATCAAGCCTAAGACATCCTGCAGCTTTTATTGCCACCTTCATCCCGTTTCCAACACGCAAGCTAACATCCTCACTTCGTGGAGTCCTGGTCTTTTTGAACCCCTGTAAGGAATTAGTTATGTGAATAGGTGACCCGGAATCAATCCACCAAGATTTTGGATTGACATTAACAAGATTAACTTCTAAAAAAAACTGTATTAGAAATAATCTTACCATTTTTAGTTAGCCAAGCCTTATAGCCAGTACAATCCTTTTTCATGTGACCTACTTTCTTACAAAAGTAACACTTGAATCTGAATGGTTTGTTATCCTTTGGCCCTGTGGTTGCTGATGTCTTAGAGATGATCTTGTTAGGCTTAAGCTTGTTCTGTGGATGTGACTTTCTTTTCTTAGGCTTTTCAAGTAGGTAAATAGTTGGGGTTTGCTTCTTAATCCTCTCCTCCTCATCAGAACAGATGGCTATTAGTTCATCTAGAGTCCAGTTTTCCTTTTGAGCATTATAGCTAGTCCTGAGATGGTCAAAACTGCTTGGGAGTGTGTCCAGTGCATGATGCACCAGTAAGGTGTCTTGTACTCCCACCATCATCTCTTTAAGCCTATTGTTGATATTAATCAACTTTAATAAATGCTCACTGAGTCCTCCAGTTCCTGAGTATTGCAGGCTATGATATTCCTTGTTTAGCCTAGTTATCTCAACTTTCTCACTCTCCTTGAACTTAGCTGACACGACATCCAGAAAATTAGTAGCAAATTCCAGCTCAGCCACGCATCCTCTAATGCTTTTAGACATAGACTGCCTAATAACATTCGTAGCCATCATGTTTGAATGCATCCACTTCTTATAGTTAGATTTGACTGTGGTTTTATCATCTTCTGCTGGGGTTTCAGGTCTATCCTCTTGAAAACAATAGCATATCTTGTCATTCATGGTGATATAGGTTTCTACAGAATCCTTCCAACCTCTAAAGTTTGACCCAGTAAGGATTAAAACATTGTTGAAGGTGAGGTATGTGCTACCTAAAGAGCAAAAGAAATTTTTTTGAGTTCTTAGTTTTCAGTGTTTTCTGTTTTTTCATACAATGCCAATCAAGACAAGCATAAAACAAAAACAAAAATACCATAAAACAACACAGTCATATACTTGCATGTAACTCGATCCATAACTTTAATCAACATTAAGCAATACTTTTGAGCAATTACTTAACATTCTGTAATTCTTTTCAATAAGCCACACAAGATAAAAACATGTTATCCAAAGAATCAAATCAACATCTTTAGACAAAAGATCTAATTCCAAGTATCCGAATTTATTTTCATCAAATATGCTTACTGTTGTCTGTATTCTAAAATCATATTTTAACCACTTCTTTGGAAGAATAAAACATGAATTTAAAAACACAGAACACAACTTTTCAGTTTGTTATCTTGAAAATTCCATGCAGATATCAAAGAAGAATGTTTTGTGCAATATGTTCAATTATACCAACAGGAAACCACAAACCAATTTTGAGCTTATAACTTTGTTTTCTACCCAGATAATCTTTATAAGAAAACTAAGCTCTGTGCCTTGTAAACTTTTTTACAATGTATAAAATTGGGAGATTTTAAACTTCTGCATACATTGTCCATCAATTACAGTACACACATAGAATGCAATCATTCAATTCATTCAATTCAACCATAGAGTATATACTTGCATAGAAAATTAAATTTCCCAGCCATACAGGAACCACACGCCAACCACAATCCAAGTTTCTAAGCTACTCTTATATGCACATTGGGTGTGCTCTAGGGTTCTTATGTATATATATATATATATATACTTCATATAATCTGCTTAAATTGAAATCGGAAAACCTTTAAGAAAAACCTGTTTTGCTTTTTCCCCAAATTTGCTGCAGTTTTTGAGTGGAAGCATAGAACAAAATTTTGAATCAGCAGTAATTCCCTTTGGGTTATGAATCCAATAAGAGACTTAAAGGTCTCAATCGCTTCCGATCCATTCGTCTTCCCAAATCCAGAAACTCAACGTTGTGAAAAACACAACGGCTAAAATTTTTCTGAGTTGTTGTTCTTGAGTTCGGATTGGGTTGAGACCGGATCCGCGTGTTTGCAAGCGGTTCGACCCGTAAAGCAAAATTCCTCAGCAGTAACGCTCGCGATCCTTAGTGACGCTCGCGATCCTCAGTGACGCTCGCGACCATCAAGTACATCTTTTTTTTTTTTTATTAAAATCTAAAACCGATTTTTAGTTATGCAAAACTGAAAAATTTTGTGCTCATAATTGCTCTGATACCATATGTAAATTAAATTACATGATCTGAGTACAAAACCAAAGATCATATACATAACAACTAATCGTTAACTTAGTGAATGAGATTAACTTACCATCTTCATGAACGACGACACCGTGATCTATTGTGCCTTGATCCGAAGTCACAAGGTGTTAGGCAAGGTCTTCTGTAAGTCACTACTCTCTGCTTTCTCAATGGACAGAAACTCACGCAAATAACTCGTAGTGATAACAGGGACGTTTACCATCTATATATAGAGAATCTTTAACCCTTAAGAGTCATTCTATTAAAGACATCATGTAAGTTAAGTCATCTTATTTAGATTCCTGATTCAATACTGATTTGTAGTCTTGCTTCTAGACTTAAATTAGGATTCCTTACCATAATAATATAATACACGAAATCATTAGGAACTAGATTTGATACTATCTTTGTTTCCATGTAAAAATAGATTATGACATTAAACATGATAATCATATAATATGTGATATGTCCAAAATTGATCTAACAGAAACTACTCCAAGATCCAAGTCCTATCAACCCGTGTCTTGGAACACAATCTACTCTTAATTAAGCGGAAATTACTAACTTCCAGATGAGAATACGGAAAATATTTGCTTAAGGTGTAGCATCAAATATAAAACCTATTGATCAGCTATGAAATAATGATAACCAGGCTAAGTGACAGATTTGAATGGATCTATCAATTTTCTCACTTCTGAAAAAAGAAGAAAGAATATAAAAAAGATAAAAATGCTTGTTTTGACTTTGGACGCCATGATGACGTTATCGAATACAATCTATGAACACCTGCAGATACACGTACAGACTTACGGAATGTACAGTAAATGTCATCAAATCACATCGTCGAAATTATTAGTCACTGAATAGATTACAAAGGCATATGCGCTAGCCACCGGCTAATCATATCAAAACATTCCTTGGGATTGTATTCTGGAGCTGTATGTCCTCCTCCCTACAAAATTGCAGAAGCAGAATAAGATGTAAGATGTTTTTAAATTGAAAGAGAGAAGAAAATCAGATGGTTTTTTTTTTCCATGCCTTTATAGTCGCATAGGTCAAATTATACCACTCTTTATTCGAATAGTAAAGTGTATACCTGCAAAACAAATTTATTAACTCTTCTTTTCATATTCTAAATCTTAAAAGGCCAACAAAACAAGTATAACCGAGATTGATACAAACCCTGCAACTTGATCATTAGAGAACCATGGTCTCCAATCCTCTTCGATTGTAAAGTTCATGGATTCTATCCATGCTAGAGTACTTATATATGGAACGCTCATGTCATGATCACCACTACACAAGCCAAAAAAAATTGAATTAGGAAACAATTAAAGGCTGCCCATTATTGTCTATATGAGGTTAACTAGTAGCAAACTCCATTACTAGCGCCAGTAGCCAATGTGAGAATTGAAACTGAAGTTTAAAATTGAAAGCAACAATACCTGTAGATTATAGCACGAAGGGACTTTTGGCTGAGATTACGATGATACTCGATATTACTTGGAATGTCAAATGTGTAAGGAGTGGTTTTATTGCATTTTGTCCATTGCCCTTTTGTTCCCTGATTAAAACAGTTGAGTGTCTCCGTTCAGATGTCAAGCTAGAGTGTAATAGTTTCAGTCAATATAAAGGTAGCGAGAACATACCTCCCGAATGTTAAGAGCTTTGCGAACATTTATATCATTTTGCCAAAGAACGGAATACCGAATCTTATCTTCCTACAAAGCCAGCAAAGCTTGTTTATCATCATTGTGTGACAGTTCTTCATTTGCTAGGTGTTTGTGATTGATGAATTTCATCTCTGTAACTAATCTGATGTCTAAAACTTAGATATAAAACTCTTTTCAGGATGAATTATCATTAGTTTTCAGTGAGAGAGAGAGAGAGAGAGAGAGAGAGAGAGAGAGAGAGAGAGAGAGAGAGAGAGAGAGAGAGAGAGAGATTTACCCTACACATTTGTACCATAGGAAATGAAAAGTCTAAGCATCTACACCATTCAAAATGGTGCCAATATATGTTCTTTATCAATTCTCCCAATGCACTGCATATTCAATACAGCAACCTTGTCAAATCCAAGTACAATATGCATGGGTCCATTTAAAATGAATTTATTTTCTTAATTGAGAAAATAAAGGGAATCTTTTGAATATAGGAATTTGAGATAACTACACTTGTTGTATCTAATTATATTTCAAAGATCTGTTTCTGCACAGACAGAGATCATTGTGACCTTTGCTCCAAGACTAGCCAACATGGTGGCTCATAGCTAGCTAGTTATGGCTTTGAAGCAAATGCTCTTTTGAATGGTGTAGATGCTCCAACTTTGAATCTGGATGTCCTCATGAACAATTCAAATTGTACTGAGTGATTAAGTTTTGCATTTCCTAAAGAAGATCTGATTCTGCTGGGTATTTATGATACACTGCGAACCAGAAATCTAATCTGGTTCTCCTATTGTCACAATACATCGCACGGTATACATATGAACAATTAAAAACCATGCATGTATCAACAGATAAAGAAGAAAAGATCCATATAATCTACTAAAGTATATCGCTACTGCCATAATATGAATGATAGAAAAGTGATGAGCCCTTTACCTCATCAATCGCTTGAAGGCTGTCTAGGCACAGTTGATTGTTTGGATCTAAATCTACATATTCGCCCTTGCAATTCTTATTAGCTGCCTGGAGTAAGAGAATGAAGTTAACCTTTATAACATTAAAACAGTTATATACACAAAAGAACTCATCTGCATTTGGCCCTCTGCAAAAACAAGTGTGTGTGCGCGTGCCTGTGTCATCTACCAAGATTTGCTTCATAAGCAAACATGAAAAACAAAAAAAGAACTACTAATTTATATCAAAAGGCTTCATGATCAGACTACTTATTCTTAATGTGGGCTAGGAAATCTGATACCCGAATAAGAAAATAGGCCATGTACCTGATATATTCTATCTGATATAAGTCCCAGCTGATGAGCGTACACAATTCTCGAATTAACATCCTGCTGTCCATTTGCAACTGGATTGCCAATAATGTATCCCTAAATTCAATGAACAAAAGGTAAATTCCAGCATAATTTCTTGAACTCTAAATCTATTATAATTTATAAGGTAATGTGTTCTGAGCCAATTGAAGTACTTTGAGGTTCAAATGTGGCTCACTTTCATCTTCAACACCTACAACAATATAACAAACAAACAAAAAGGTGAATAACAGTATTTGAGTTGCAATTTAGACAACTTCATGTACATGCATTTTTATGAATAGATTCCTTTTTCTTTTCTTTTTTGAAACGGGGTTTGGAACCCAGCCTAGCTGGGAGGCTCAGCCCCACGCCCAATGAATAGATTCCTTTTAATCCTCTATTGTGTGTGTGTGCGCGTGTGTGCGCGCACTCTCAGTATCTCCACGGGAAAGTATTCGAAATTAGAATGAATCTCATATACAAGTTACCATCAGCTATCTGCTTGGCAATGATTGGAACAATTTTGCCAGAGTATGAATCACCAGCAACATAAAATGGATTTGCAAGAAACTTGGGATGAGTAGTAATCCACTGAATAAATCACAAAAAAAAGAAAGAAAGAAAGGAAAATCAGATCATAATGAGAGAAAAGAGTAATGCTACAAACACAAACTCTGTTCCCAACACCATATATTAGGTGATAGAGCTGAGATAAAACATAAAAAAGTTTATGCCGCATTACTCTGGTTGAGTATGTAGCATAATTTGACTAATCTAAAGTAACTACTTCTTTACTTTTGAATTAAACATAGAAGGTTTTACATCTTCTGAATTAACCAAAACTTTACTGTCTCAAATCATCACCTACCTTTAGTATAAACTCATAAATCCTGGTTGAATGTAACGTATCACTAGAGATTAACCCATGAGAAGTTGTGGAGTAGGAGTAACCGGTGCCAGCAGGGGCATCTATGAAAATTATGTTTGCTACCTGCAATCTCAAGGGACCACTTTCAATACTAGTATCACAATAGCCATAAAAAATTTCATGAATCTTCAGTAAGAAACTTAAAAAATTCATATATAGAAATTTACCTTGTTCCATGAGTTTGGATTCGGAACAAGTGTTAATGGATCAGTCGATAAATTTGTAAGTTTAAAAGACATTGGACCTGTAGTGATTGATTACAGAAAGTTATAAGCTCCAGTTTTCATATTAGACCAAGCATCCTAAAGTCTGGGTAATGCCATTGTTACCTAATAAACATCAATATTTCAGCTAAGAATGAATGTCTCTTTATCTTCATAGTCATATGCTCTATAAAAGAGAGTAATTGTCAATAATTAGGCTTCAGTATATTCACAATCCTACTTACTATTTCGCCTTCTACTTTAGCCAGTGTTTCCTGTGAGCAATGAAGTAAAAAATTTATATAGATAGCACAAATTGGTTTCATGAAATCACGTCCATTAATTCTTGATGTAATCTTTCCATTTTCTTGAAGGTACAGGAATCTGGTATATACTGAAAAATCAGTAAGCATCTCTTCTAATCGAAATTAACCAGCTCCCAGTCTCCCAAAATCTAAAGTTATATAAAACTTAGTGCATAAATGATCACTCGCATGTACAAACTATATATACCTTCGGATTATCAGAAATCAAAAATAGAAAAAGGGTTTACCAATTTCATAGATGAGGCCATAAAACGAAGAGCATCGAGGTCCTCCTGTCAACCAAATGAGCAGAGGATCATTTTCTGGACTCCTTTCTGATTCAACAAAGTAGTAAAACAGCTGCACCTCTTCCGAGTCTCCCACGCCCACATACCTTGAATCATTAATTAAACATACCCAGATCATTGTTAAATCACCCAGTTCACTAAAACAGAACCTAATTATATATGTATTGGGATCAAGATGATCAGTCCTGCAGCTTACCCAGTTTCAAGCTTGAAAGGGAGGTCACCATGGAAGGCTGGCAAGTTCTTGATGATGGACTGTGCAAGAGCAAAGTTGGAAGTAAGCAGCAGTAGAACAAAAGCATGGCAGAGCAAGAATCCAACGTAAACGATGGTGTTTGAGGAACCCATCAATGTCATCGTCAGTTTTCCCTGCAATATGATCGGTCTCTCATATCATACACCAATTATGGATGAGTGGTGCGGATAAGAGATCTTGAACAAATGACAATAATTCATATCGCAATCCAATTAGTTTGGAAGAATCCAAAAGCTGAACTAAACCAACAGAGACCGCAAGTGACGCTGTTCAACAACATATGCAAGATTGCGTCCACAAGTAACACTGTTTTTTTTTTGGAAGAAATTACATGGAAAAGTGTGGTAAAAATAGTTAGTTAACAGCAGTCACCAACCAAACAAGAAATGGCGGATATTTCAAAGGCCGACCACCATGGGTAACCATGGAGCCTCTTCTTATCATTTCTCCCTCCCAAAATCCAAGAGCCTCCAAACAGAAAGCCGACTCCATCGCCTATAAACTGGTCTGTTTCTCTGTCCATCTTCTTACTGTTTCTTTTTTAGGTTTTGAGGTTTGGTTTTTGATCTATTGTCTGCTTTGAAAACGGAAATTTATTTAGACATAGTCCGAATTAGGATTTGATATATTTGAAAACTTCAGTACCCAAATATTTGTGGAATCATTGCAATGCAAATGGGATATTGAAGTTGATATGTGCCGCAATAGCTTTGCAGCCCGAACTCAGCTATTGGGTCCAGTTACTTGTCTCTATTGAATTGGGTTAGGAGAGTTGATTGAACTTATTCTGAGCTTTTGTTTCTGGGTTGGGGAATTTGGCTAAAGTTTCAGTCTTGATTTCTAATATTTTGTATGTGTGTGTGTGTGTGTGTGTGTGTGTGTAACTGATTAGACTTCAATTATCTCAATTCACTTTGAATGAATGGCAATCACGGATGATAGCAAAGTTAAAAAGTTACAGAATGATGTTCTAGTTGATCATCATTAACACTGGCACCTACTCTTTGCGTGGAGTGCAAGAGCCAAGTGGTTTATTGGCTTTAACACATAGAAAGGCTTAAACTGCTTATTGGCTTTAATACATAGATTTGTTTAAACTGCTTATGTCATAGAAATCATCTGCTTCGAGTCCCTATCAAACAGTTTAACTCACTTCAGGTGATTCATGAGCTGTCTTTATCGTAGTGATGTCATTCCTAAATGTTTTAGTCTACTCTGAATGGATTAAAGGTTGAACGGGTTTGGATCTCCCAAACAAGCATTACAATATTTCATAAGTAAGGTTTTTAACTCAGACTCATTTAGTTAAAGAAAACTGCATATAACTCCAACACATTTTGATTTCTAGAAAGTAGAAGCTTGCCTAAGCTTGACCAAGTAATTGTATTAGAGTTCAATAGAACTAAGCCTCACCACTAACCTAATATTGTTATGTTTGCAATCAATTGAATGGGATATTAGGTAGCTATTCCTATATCGTTTATTTATTTTTTTTCATTTGGCTAAGCACATAAGATTCAATTGGTAGTAGACATAAGGATAACACACTATTATATCATCGGGCTAAATATTTCAGAAACAATTAGTTTTCTAGGTAGCTTGAGTTGTCGTGTTTTTGTTTGTGTTTCTGTTTTTCCTGGAAATAAGGGTCTGATGTGTCTCTGTAGACCAGTTGTTCTTTTTTGCTTACTAATTCAATCTTAATTAAAAACAAAGCTACAACAGCAACAAAATAAGCTTCTTCCTGTGATATACACCCTTTATTTTATTTTTGGCTAATTAGTATTTTTAGGAATCCACTTGCTAATATTATATTGGTTTAGCTCTGTGTTCCTCACTTTATAAATGTAAATGGCACTGGTACTAATTAGTATTTGCCTTCAATGAGTTAATGGAACGGATATGGAAAACATGAGCAAACAGGTGACACCTGCATGAATGCAAGGTTTGATCTCCTCCGTGAGGTCTGGTCTGCTTAAAAGAAGTTATGCAGTTACCTGAATTTAAAATATACAGTGAAATTTTGAAATTGTGTATTTTCTTTATGCATATGTATACCTTTCTTTTTTCAAGTTTGTTTATGGCTTCCTGGAATTTTTGTGCATAATTCATATCGGTTTTAATTAATATATTAGGTATTGGTTTTGTTTCCCCATGTTTGTAAGTTTTCAAGGATCATAGTAAAGGCGTGAGGTTGAGCCTTCTTCTGAGTTATAACTCTCAAACAAAAAATTTATATGCACTTAAAAGCAACCCAATCCATTTCTGATTCTTGGTTCTGCCACTGGTTAGAACCCGCAACTGAACCAACATTCAAATCAGTTCTAGGAATTGGAGGACCAACAAGGGAAGATGATGATGTCAAGATCTTGTATACCAGCTCCAATGGTTAAAATAAAAGCAGGAGGAATACGCTGCGAGGCAGTGGTGGGGCCCTTCACGGGGAGAGACCCGAATTTGAAGAAGGCGGGGTGGCTGAGGCAGAAAGCGCCGCAGGGTATCAAGTATGAGGAGGTGAAGGAGACCTTGTCCCATTTGAATCTCAAGACGGTGTGCGAGGAGGCCCAATGCCCGAACATTGGCGAGTGTTGGAATGGAGGTGGTGACGGCATTTCCACTGCGACCATCATGGTTTTGGGAGACACCTGTACTCGCGGCTGTCGGTTCTGTGCTGTCAAAACCAGCCGAACCCCTCCCCCTCCCAATCCAATGGAGCCCATCAACACCGCCATGGCCGTTGCCAGCTGGGGTGTCGATTATATTGTTTTGACAAGTGTTGATCGTGATGACTTGCCTGACGGTGGCAGTGGGCATTTTGCCCAGACTGTCAAGGCCCTTAAGGTTCTCCATCACTTTCACTTTGCATGCTCCCGCTCTCTTGCTCTCTATTCTCTATTGTTTCTATTTTCCATTTTACTCAAGAAAGATTTCTGTTGCAGGATCTCAAGCCTGACATTATGGTTGAATGCTTAACTTCTGACTTTCGGGGTGACTTGACTGCCGTGGACACTTTGCTACACTGCGGTCTTGATGTCTTTGCACACAACATTGAGACTGTCAAAAGCCTTCAGCGAATTGTCAGAGACCCTCGCGCTGGGTCAGCATCTTCTTCCGGTTCTTTTTTCCCTATTACTTGTCTTTCTTGCTTAGTGCTTACACCCCTTTATCCATACTGCTTAAGGTTAGAGCATCACTACATTTGCATTCACTTACACCTGCTCCAACTGATGTCAACTGTAAGTGAGGTTTTCAACCTGTTCACCTGGTTTGCATCTGATTGTCTCCTATTCATGTTCAGGCAATTCATGGAGTTAATAGATGAACTCCTCTAGTTGAAGAAATTTGTGTGATTGAGTTGCCTAAATGTCACTGTATATAGTACCAATCATATTCTTGCTTCTTAATCGTCGATTTTTTTTTGGACTTAAGTCACACTTTTTTACTTTGAACCTTGGTGTGCAGAATAGCATACCAGGTTTCCCAATCAACTATCTTCACCTGCTCTCTATTTATCTGTGCTTATATTCACGAAATTATGGAATGTGTTTATCACATTGTACCTTAAACCTTTCTGAGCTTATAAAGTTACAAAAGTATGAAATTTCATGCATTTCTACCGCCTGAAAATCAACATGAAAAATCAGCTGTGTATGTCTATTTGTTTGGCTTGTAAGATATATTGAGTGATCTGCTTATTTGGATTGGTCCTTCTAAATAAATTAAGTTATTACCACTGCAGGTATAAGCAGAGCTTATCTGTTCTAAACCATGCAAAACAAAGCAAGAAGGGGATGACTACAAAAACTTCTATAATGTTGGGCCTTGGAGAATCAGATGATGAGTTGAAAGAGGCCATGGCTGATTTAAGGGCTATAGATGTAGATATACTGACACTTGGACAGTATTTACAGGTTAGTAACGCTCCAGCTATATGTTTTTAGCTTTCAGCTGTTTACATTTGCCATCACCGACAAACTTCACTGGTCTGAGGCAATCATCCACATGAAACTAGTATAGTTGGCAATAATGACCTATCTGCTACCTTAGGTTCCACCTGTGTCAATTTGCTACCCTAAGTTTTCAAAAGTAGCGAATTTGCTACACTTACAAAAAAGTTACTACTTTAGGTTTTAAAAATTAACCAATCTGCTTCCCTAAATTTTCTGTATTACCCTATCTCAAAACATTTATTAGCTAATTGGCTATTAAGCCATATTCACAAGAGATTAGATTTGAAATTGTTTATTTTCTGCAGCCAACTCCACTACATTTAACTGTCAAAGAATATGTCACCCCTGAGAAATTCGAGTACTGGAAGGAATATGGGGAGTCCATTGGATTTCGTTATGTAGCGAGTGGGCCCTTGGTAAGATATGAGTATGATGATTTTAATTTGTTTCCTTTCTTGGATGAACACAGTAATCTGGCCAATTTGAGTTTAGTTCTGATCAGTGTGTTATAGATCATATCTCAACATAGTTTATTGATTACTGATCTCTCTACTTCAACTTTCTATTTTCTTACTTCCTATTTTTGGTCAACATAGTTTATAGATAAGAAATATCTTGTTCATTATTTCAGGTTCGATCCTCGTATAGGGCAGGGGAGCTATTTGTTAAGACAATGGTGAGGGAACGTGCTGGAGCTATAGTTTAAGAAACTGGTGCGGAAAAGAGCCGAGGATAGAGCAAACTACAGTTATTGTAGTTGCAAGCCAACGGCTGTTTACTAGGTGATACAATATTCTAATTTCTCAATCATCTTTTTTTTTTTGGGCAAAATCTAAATCTAGTGTCTACTCATACTAATTTGGCAAATTGAATTTTTAGCTGCGAACCAGCAATATTAGTGATACAACATGTATTAGGTGATATAAGCTCTTGATGATTTACTATTAATCGTTTTTTAATAATAAAAATGTGTGTGCTTGTTATTCTTTTGTCCGTTCTTATTGGTTCAAGTCTGAAGAGGCCAAAATAGCCTTGTTATTCAACCATCTTGTATAGTTGACTAGTTGTAGTATCATTTGGAGTGGGTATGGTTCAGACTGAGAATTAAGGTTACTTTCACAATTTACGCTTGACTTATGCGCGGTAAACCTCCGCATTTGTTATACAGTCCAGCTGTACAGCCTGTACTGTAGTTATGTCTTGGAATAGAAAAACTAGGATAACTGCTGTACAAAATTTACCCTTCCTAAGAACCATAACTACTGTATCAGACAACATACTGTAAGTCCGATTATATACTACATAGGAATTGCAGATTCTTTAATCACACCCGTGAACGGATTGCTAACTTATCCAAACCAAATTTATGCAGATCATATATATCATGGCTTATATATTCAAATAAGGTTTAAAGAGGTTGTATTAGAATTAGCTTCCAAATGCTTTATCCATAAAGTTTAAGTGACACTCAGTTGTAGTCTAAACACTGAATGCCACTGTACCTTCACTTGTGCATGTGAAGTATTTATTCTCTCGATTATGGAATACATTACAGAACTTGAGGTTTATTCGCTTGCGGAACTGAAATGTAAATGCACATGTAAATGGACCTACTCTCAGGCTCTTAGCCCTTCTTGATGTTGATGATAGTAATAGAGTACAAAACTTTCACGAGTACAGTAAACCCCATGCTTCATTTACATCATCATCTTCTGGTTTTTGAGTCTCTTCCAAGCAAGAGGCCTCTTTGTACTGGGAATAAGTGATGTTCTTGCTTCAGTGCATGTGTGCTTTCCTGAACAACCTTCCAAGCTCTCTAGCTGGCCTAGCGAACTTGCTGGGTCCTTATAATGATGCATGGTTTGTACGTAGAGATATTTCTTTCTTTTTACAATCTGAAATATCACATCTGGTATAAGTGTATAACCAGGCAAAATAGAAGTTTAAAACCGATCGAGCTTGAATGAATATTTCAGTTTCACTTAAACTCTTCTTAACTACGGAAAAAACCATGGTTTTCTTGATTATATTGGCTACATAAGATCGATGACAATTAAGAAAACTCATGTTTCTGGAAATTTGAGTTCCAGGGAAAAATGATTGAGATCAATTATTCTGGTTCCATTCATGTGCCAAACAGTTGAAAAGCCATTGTGGAGAAATACAAATTTCAGTACTACCATATATGCTCATATAGATCAACAAGCTAGGATATCTATAAATGATCGTTTTGCCTTGTCTTTTAGCTGTTGCTCACTTGATTCAGTATGGGGCAATGGACTTTAAAGTTAGGATATAGATCAACAAGCTAGGATATCCTGCAACTTGTTTTTAATTAATATTGTAGCTCATTTCAATCCAGAAATCATTGTTTTAGTTACTATATTTAGTTATCAGTAGCTTTAAAGAAAAAATGGGTTTACACTTTAAAGTTTTACCTCACCTGGCATGGGGTGAACAAAGAGGGAATTTTCTTAAGTATCTTGAGGTATGTGATACCCATATTTATTGATATCATAAAATATTTGTTGTCGTTGTGGTAAATATGGTGATATTTTGGGTAAATATAGCTATATTAGTTATAATTACTTAACCTATAACATTTTATAAGATTATGAACAAATAGTTGTTAATGTGATAAATTTTTTTAGTTATTTATAAATATAAAAAATATATATTGTAATGTTGTTCTCAATGTTCTAAATTTAGTTTTTTTTTTAATTTTAATTTTGATTCAAAAAGTTGTAATTAAGGGTATGTTATATGACGACATAATGAAAGCTGTAATAGTAAACCACATAATGCTCCATAATTGTTGAAGACAAGAAGGTTTCTTTATTTCACTTTATGCTTGTAACTAGTTCTTTATTTCTGATCGATGAGGAGCGAACTTGATGTACTCAAGATATAAAATCTCTCCGATATTTCTGATATTTACAATTATGGTCCGTTTGGAGACGTTTATGATCAATTATCGAGTTGAGTTCATCTTTACTATTTCATTCTCGGAGAAACTGTTGGTAGCTCAAAAGAGATATATGACTATCATGTTAATCATTACAATTTGTATTATATGGCTCATATGTCTTGGGCAGAATATTGTAGTTTTGTTGACCAACGTGCATCTTTTCAAGCACCTAGATTCTCTTTTGGGTACTAGATAAAATTAATAATTATATTTGTTTGTATGTAATTCAATAATAAATAAATAATGAGGAAGATGAATGATATTTTGTTTCCAATATCCCCGATATATCTCTGATATATCTGATATCTCCTTTAAAAAAACGATATATCCCTTGATACCGATATTTTGAACCTTGGAGCATGTACTTACTTCTTTGCTCTATATCCTATATCAAATACTTGGTGCTTTTCAATTATGGACTGCAACATTAACGAACAGTCTGAAATAAAGTATAAATTCATAACTATTCCAATTGCATGCATGCATGTTATTTATCCACATAACCTACAAATCATATCTTACTTTTCTATTAGCTCTGCAACAGTCAGTCAGTTTGTTAGTGCATGTTGAAGCATTTTGGAATGGTCCAACCCCATTGTGGTCTCACCTGTCGGGGACAGGTGTCAGCAATTCATTCCTCTAGACAGATCGAACTAGGGGTTGGTTATTGTTTCCCTTTTTTTTTTTTTCTAAACAGGTAGGTTTTGGTTTAAAATATGAATGGGTAAAATCAAAATAATTGAGGAGGTAAGTTTGTAGTTGGGTATTCAATTTGGGGGGGGGGGGGGGGGAAGGCATGTAAAATTTGCGTGGTCTTCCTCTGCGTATGTAAAGGTTCTTGATCTACCTGGTTAAAGTGCTGATTGCATCCATAATATCAGGCTGAAATCGTTAAATTAGTTGAGGAAATGTTCTATGAAGGTATATATACAGTTATGTTTTTCCGTTGATGAAGAAACTCCGGCCATTTTACTTTCCTTTTGAATTTTCAAATTTCTCAAATGAACACCACGCAATTTATTTTTCAGCGCTATTAGTAATTCCTCATTATGAAAACTCATACTTTGCATTGTTTAACTGTAAATGTGGATGATGAATGAGTTAGATTTAGGCGAATTCTAGTTGATTGAGTTTGGCTCGTTAATGTTTTGCTCTATTTGGGCTGGTACCCTTTGATTAATATTCGATAATTGAAAACTCTGTTTGGGCACATGCTTCGTCGTGATATTTGATCTGATATTAAGTTTTGATTAGATTGATTGTCTGGTTTTTAGTTGAAAAGAATGTGTTAGTAATGTTTTTGTAATTGTGAATTGAGTTTGGCGATTTTGTCTTGTGTTAGGTGTTTTAAGATAAATGATATGGGTTATGTGGATATACATAGATGGATGGATCAATTTGATGATGGTGGTCTCCGTTTTTTTTAGAAGAAGTATAAGGAAATTAACATTTCTGATGAGAAAGACTGTGAGGATGAAGATGTAAAGGAAGACTCAGTCCTGCAAAGCACTGATGATAGGAGAAAAGGAAACAGTAGTGGTGATAATGGTTGGAGTGAATTGAAGCAAAGTTATGAAGATTTTCCTGATGAAGTGAGTGATGGAGTCGGTATTGAAAAAAAAGGGTACCTTGAGGCTGTGCATAGTGCCTTGAAGCATCTGCATAATGCCTTGGTGCACCTTGAGACTCACCCTAATTGCAGAACTAGTAGTACCATTAGTGACTGAGCATAGATGCCATGTGATTGGCTGATAGCTGATGTTTCGTACAGTGATACTAAGAGAATTGTGGAGATGCCAATTTTTTAATTCTGAATTGTTCATATTGACATGCAAGGTATTGAGGTTTTGTAGTAGTAAAATTCAATGAAGTTTTGATTTGTAGACATCTATGAGCTATGTCTCAGCAGTTCGATAAAGTCCCTTGTTCTTTCCCTTTTATTTTATTTTTTATTTTATTTTGAAATAGATCAACATAAGCCACACCCTGCAGTGCAAATTAGTTAGAAGTCACTCAAGACTGCTCCGGTATGAACAACGTAACCCAATTCTAGTTCCTGCAACTTTTTTTTTGTTTATTTTGTTGAATTCCCAATCATTTGGTTACTAAACAAAAGAAGATTATTTTCCGACAAATAAGCTATTAACGGTGAAGTACTCACACCTTGTCCCATCACAATCTCAATTGCCGGATACGGTCTATCAGCACCATCCGATGCGTCTGGTGTATATATTAAGGACCCACGGCTAAATTTCTTAAGATTTAAATGTCGTTGGACCGTCTGGCATTGGTCAACGGTAATATCATGTTAATATCCATATTTTAACAGCATTTGACAGTGGCCTCCGCTTTAGAGGTTTCGCAAGGTGGCGCTGCATGTTGAACGGTAAAAAATAGGTTGTTCCAAGTGTGCCGAGTGCGGCCCTCCGCCCCCCTCTGGGCAGGTTTCCCCCTTGGGGGGTTTAGGGTGGTTTAGCGTTGACCGAAGAGACCAACGGCCGAATTAGGCCCAATTAGGACCCAATTTTTACACGTCGTCCATGTAATGTGAAGGAAGACATCTTATGGACCCGATCGTCGACCTCTATCCCGTAATTGAAGAGTATTTCAAGATCCCCCAATTTTCTACTAAGCAAACTATATAGGTTAGTACACATTAGATCACACATTGGGCCTCGCGATCCCGACAGCTGCATACAAACGATCGGCACCATCCATTGCGTCCGGCATATATATTAAGTACCGCTGGAAACATTTCATAGGATTTGGATGTCATTGAATCGTCCGATGCATCGGTCAACGGTAATATCATGTTAATATCCATATTGACCGCATTTGACTGCGGCCTCCACTTTACGAGTTCTTCGAGGTGGCGCCGCACGTTGTACGGGAAACAAAATGATGTTCCAAGTGTGCCGAGTGCGGTCCTCCACCCCCTTTGGTCATGTCGCCCCCGTTAGGGGGGTTTATGGTGGTTTAGCGTTGACCGAAGAGACCGAAGGCGAAGCGACGCCCGATTAGAACCAAATTTTTACACGTCGCCCACGTAACATGAAGGAACACACCCGATCGTCGATCCCCATCCTGTAATTGAAAAATATTTCAATATCCCCCAATTTCCTACTAAGCAAGCTATATAGGTTACTAAACACTAGGTCACACATTGGGCCTCATGATCCCGACGGCTGCATACGGTCAGTTTGCACCATTCGATGCGTCCGGCGTATATATTAAGAATTCCCGGCTAAATTTTGTAGGATTTACATGTCGTTGGACCGTCCGATGCATCGGTCTAACGGTAATATCTTATTAATATCCATATTTGACCACATTTGACCGTGGCCTCTGCTTTAGAGGTTCCGCAAGGTAGCATTGCATGTTGAACGGAAAAAAATAGACCATTCCAAGTGTGCCGAGCGTGGCCCTCCGCTCCACTCCGGCATGTCGCCCCCCCCCCCCCCTAGGGGGGTTTAGGGTGGTTTAGCATTGACCAAACAATCCGATGGCCGAACGAGGCCCGATTCAAACCAAATTGTCACACGTCACTCACGTAATAGGAATGAAGACATCGGCTGGACCCGATCGTTGAACTTCATCTCGTAATTGAAAAGTATTTCAAGATCCCCTAATTTCCTACTAAGCAAGCAATCTAGGTTTGTAAACATTAAGTTACACCTTGGGCTTCGCGATCCTGACAACTTGATATGGTTGATCGGCATTGTCTGATGCATCTGGCATATATATATTAAGTGTTCCATGCGAAAATTTCATAGGATTTGGATGTCGTTGGATTGTCTGATGCATTGGTCAACGGTAATATCATGTTAATATCCATATTTGACCGCATTTGACCGTGGTCTCTGCTTTAGAGGTTTCGCATGGTGGCGCCGCATGTTGAACGGGAAAAAATAGGTTGTTCCAAGTGTGCTCGCGGCCCTCTGTCCCACTCTCGGCATATCGCCCCCTTAGGGGGGGTTTAGGGTGGTTTAATGTTGACCGAAGAGTTTGATGGCCAAACGAGGACCAATTAGAACCAAATTTCTACATGTCACCCACATAACAAGAAAGAAAACATCGGCTGGACCCGATCGTCGACCTTTATCCCATAATTGAAAAATATTCCAAGATCCCCCAATTTCTTACTAAGCAAGCTATCTTGGTTATTAAACATTAGGTTACATCTTAGGGCTCGTCGCCTATTAAGTAACTTAATCAGCCTTTAACATACAATTTATACAAAGTGCACTGAATTAGTGTTACTATTGTTATTTTTGCACCCTTGAACGCTATCAAGCCATATCGTTAGAATTTGAACCCCAATGCGATCCTACCGATCCACTCATCACTTTCTTTTAAGTTTAGTATGCACATGAATATTGTATTGGTGGCTTATAACTAAAGAAGTAGATTTTCAGTTTTACTTAACATTGCCTAATAACCAAATAGTAGAATAAATTTGTAATTAGTTTTCAGCATGTTATGTTTACTACCTATATTAACTGATCCTATATTATTACAACCATCAATAGGAGGCATAAGCTCCCAAAACTTGGAACGAGGCACAAGTTTGAGAGATGAAGCAGCTAATGAGCCAAGAATGCCCAAAAAGTCTACAGAGTTGAAAAACTCGGTGAATTCGATCAATCTCATAAACTAGTTGCATAGAATTTCTAATGGATGGCATGCCTCTCATTCTGCAGGTCCCCTTCTTCTGGTTTTGATCCATCTTAATAGTTAATAACTTCAAACCGGGCACATGCAAACCAACCTCCCCCATTTACGGTAAAAAAAGAATCTTCACCACGCACTGTAGCGCTATAGTCTAACGGGGACAAATGCTCGACACCGTCGGGCCACGATGGGGTTGGATCAGAGCATTCTGCTCAGAATGCTCTATTAAGAGATATACCAATCAAGAGAGTGAGAATACTTTCGGTGAAGAGCAGATATCAGATATTGGAATATAGATTTTAGAGGGCGGTGATGTGATCGATACCATGGCTTTACTACTGCAACTTGGTTGAGGTAGCCCCAAGCTACGTCTAAAGTTTCCAAAATCCCGCAAGTAGACCTCAGTTTATTTAGTCAATTCAACACCATTAAGGTTGCACAAGACCAGGTTTTATATCGAGGCACAGAAAAAAAATAGCTGAAAAAGGAGACTTCAAGTTTTGATGATACCATAGCAATAGAACGATTTGTAGTATTGGTGTATATATTGATTTAATTCACAGGCATTTGACACATTCCAAGTACTATCTATGCTATATTTAACATCTTAGCCATTACTGTTTGCACAAAGTAGTTTTATATCGAGCTATCCTTCCTCACATGCAGCCCCATTATGCACGTGAAGTTGAAAAATGTAGAGAGACATGCAGCTCCTGCATCTTTCAAACCCTAAAATGCTTTCACAAGTGCACACTTATGAAACCCTAAGATGCTTTTGAAAATCAGGAAATGAACCAACCCAAACTGAACTGAGCTCAAAGTTACCTGCATTTGAATTCAGATAACCAGATTCTATCATCAAAAGTTGATCTACGAAACCAGGTTGTTCTCGTGGTCGTCTATGATACTGGGATGTATCTCGTACCTTCACTTTTTATTATTTTTTAATTTAATAAATTAATAAAGTATAAACATGTTTAATTAGTTAACAGGTTACCCAATCAAAAGTTGTCATGTGTAAATGAAATTTATCGTATTAAAAACACTTTCGTTGTTAATATGAAAAATTGTTCAAAACCATATAATTTTTATTGTCAAATAATAGGTTACACTAACTAGAACATAAATTACAACTGAGAATCACACTTATTGTGATTATTATAATTGCATGGTAAAGATGTAAATATCGTAATTAGAAAAACTTTATTAGATGGAGAACTTATTTATCAAATTGAAAACATATTTACAATATTAAGTACTCGTATATTTTTTTAGCAAATATTATTTTTATCATTTACATTACAAACAATCTTTAAATTGTAAAATAGTTGATAATCTTGTAAATAATGTAGTTACAAAAGCAATTACTACAACTAGAACAAACGTTATTTTCTTGACATCAATAATTATGCATTGTGGTAAATTGGACAGTCATTTTAGTAATCTAACATTAATGATATAAAATAAAACAATTTATCACATTGAAAACGAAATTGTGTAATTGTTGTAATATTGTCCACAAACTAGTACCTTAGTTCGATTTAAGTAATTAATAAAATCATAACCTAATTACCGTTTTAAAATCACTTGTTGTGTTTGTTGTAAGACGTTTAGTTATTAAAGTAATTATTTCATTAATGATAAAAAATATATAAAATTTTCATTGTCACAATAACTTGGTCGCCGCTCTTGTAAAACTGTCCCAAGAGTAGTAAATTTGTTATAAGCATAGTATATACCACAATTTGAACAACATTTAGCACTTTAACATTCATAGTTTGTGATTTTAATAAATTGTGTAGTCACTAAAGTAATATTTTCATTAATGACACATACATATAAATTTTTAACTCCCACAACAAAATTGTTGTCATACTTGAAAAGCTATTCTTGAACTAGTAAATTGGTTATACTTTAAGTACTTGCAATATTTTCAACAAAAATTGCAGCTTTAACATCAATTGTTATGGTTGTGGTAAAGTGTATAGTCACTAAAGTAATCATTTTTTTTATCATTTATACATAAAAATCTAAGAAAACCTAACGATGTGGTTAATCAGGATAGTGCTTAAGGAAAATTTAAGAAAATTAATGAATGACCAAAATGGAAGCAATTAGTTGATTGTTAAAAGGAAAAAAAATTAACGATTGAAATCTTAAAAATCAATTAATAGTTAAAAGGAAAGGAAAACTGAGAAGAAATTCAAATCTAATTAAAATTTTCTAAAATGACGTGGTCAATTAAAATAGTGTTTAAGAAAAAGTCTAATCAAATTAATGGGTCATTAAAATAGATTCTTGATTTAGCAAATTCATTATGTGGTTTTAAGTTGACTTAATTTTGTATTGAAAGCAGTAGTTGATAATCGGATATGCACTAATTTCCGCGTCACTGGTTATTCTTTCTTACAACAAAGTGACAAATTTGAGGCTAATCGTTTATTGTGGCATCTGGTAGTTTCTTATGCTTAATTAATTCTTTAGCAATGTCATTGTTTACGAATCTTTCCCTTTCTAAGTCTCCCTAATCAAAGTCCTTTTGTATAATCTATCTGCAAATCTTATATAGGGAGAATACCATAAGGTAAGAAGAAGGTGCAAGAATGGAAAAGAGTCAAATAGAGAGATTATTGCAACTTTTTAGAGACAACTGGCCATTCATATTATTATTAATTTCTCCTTACCTGTTTATAAACAAATCCAAGTTAAATCCTAAACTCTAAACTCTAAATTTTAAACTCTAAACTCTAACACCATATCTGCATATAACGGTAACGAGACGAGAGGAACGAGTGCATCAAATATACATTAGTATACAATGATATTAATGTGCACCACATATAGGTGTCTGTGTTTATATAGACATCATACGTGCATGAGAATATAATTATAAATGTATACTATGTAAACATATACACAGTAACGAGACATCGTGAGATGATCGAGTGCACCATATCAACATTAGTATACAATGATATTAATGTACCTGATAATCTTTGGCCGATATTAATATAAGTTAGAAAAATTTTAATTTCCTAAATCGACGTAATTAATCAGGATAGTATTTAATAAAAAAATCTAAGAAAATTAATAGGTTCTTAAAATGGAAGCAATTAGTTGATCATTAAAAGTAAAAATAAATTAATGACTAAATATGAAAAGGAAAAGTTAGAAGAAAATCAAAACAAAGATAAATTTCCTAAAACGATGTGGTTAATTAGGAAGAAAATTAATGGGTTATTAAAATAGAAACAATTAATTGATAATTAAAAAGAAAATATTCGTAAGTGACCAGGTTATCAGGTCACCTCTCTTCTAATATTTATGACCGTTAAATATATTATTAATTTAATACAAAAAAATATTCGAAAAAGTCATAGTACCATGTAGACATATACCCACCACTTCCACCAGTACTGTAGAAAATTCCGGTTGTTCTCCACACAATTTTTATATCGTCTTGCAGCCATCTAACTGATCAAATATCTAACAGCTAGAATTTTTTTCTGTAAAATTAAGTAGCGGTCATCGAAACATCGAAAGGAAATGTGGTGCCTCTTTCAAGTTGCAACAATCATATCATGGGATACTGGCCTCACGCTACCAGGGCTATCACATATCATTAGATGAAAACAACTTTCTAGAAATCTCTACTTAATAAAGACGCCTTGAGATACACTCTCCTAGCAATATGTGGAAGATTTATCAGTCTATATATCTCCAATATAAAGTATAGCCTCATTTTTCTCCTCTTTTTCAGTTTATGCTTTTAGTTGTGGTCTTTCCTTACATGCAAGCTGAGACTTTTTCTTAACCTTGGGACTGTTGTTGGTCCAAGAGTATAGTATATATAAATTTCTGCTTAGTATTTCTATATATAGAGTACGTGGTTCATGAAGTAAGTGTATATCTAAATTGTTGTTCACATTAAGGCATCTACTTTACATATATTCATGATGTTACAGAAGGATGGAAATAGGAATCTTCAACTTAATGGTGAGGCAAAACAGTCCACCCAGCCTCACCTGTCTGGACTGGTCCTAAAAATCACAATTTGAATGGAATCTGGATAAAACGGAGATATGTGGAATATAGGAAGACGGATTTTTAATAAATGTGAAAATGAAAGATAGAACAACAACGAGTAATAACAGCGGAATATGTAGAAGAATTTTACTTTTCTATTGAATAAATGATATTACAAAGATTACACCTTAATCTATGAAAATATAGTTCTCAAAAGTAAAATATTTCTTACTTGATAGTCACAATCAAGTATGAAACAACCTCATCAAGATCGTTGCTTCAAGTATCGATACAACCTCACTAAGATCGTTGTAATCACATGTACTTCAACTTCACTAAGCTTGTCGATGTTGCCACTAAGGTACTCAATGGAGTCACTAAGATCTCCTAGCACAAAGCTCCTTTTTGATGTGAAATTCTTCTCACTTCTTTTTACCTTTTCTTTCCTTGTCCGAGTATCTCTATGCGGCAAGATAACCTACTGCCTATATATACATCTCTATAGCAACACACAACATATACCCCTTATATAGCTCACGGAAATTAACTCTAAACCCTAGCACCAATAGGAATTAAGCCCAAATCTCTTCCTAATACAACCTTAAATAGAAAGGAAAAAATCCATATGAATATGGAATACATCTTTTATTATAAACTCTTTTTCTATATATCATTATACCCATAATTAAAATCAGTGAAACAACTCTTGCCGTGGGTAACACTAGCTTTCCTTGACAGTTTCCTAGTCCAACTAGGAAAGGACTTTAATGCTCCCCCTTAGCTTGTGCTTCACTCCTTTGGGCATTCATCATCATTATAGAGGCCAATTCATGTACCTTCAATCTCCCCCTTTGGCCTTCCATGCAACTTACACCCTCAAGTACCTACAAGACCACTATGAACAACATAAGTACCAAATTAATATATTTTAATTGAAATATTGCAATCATCTCAAAATAAGACTAATGCATTCAAAGGGACTTGAGTCTCCCCCTAAGTTAATGAAGCCAAATGAGGGGAAAGCAGTCTAAACATCAGCCCCTTGTTGTCGTTGTTGAGCAGCAACACATGGAGCTTCTTCCATCTCACGTCGAGGTCTCCTTGCTCCATGCATGAGAAAAGACTGCACACTTAACACACTATGAGGAGAACAAAAGAGATAGAAATATATGATTCAGATTATATTTCCTTCACTAAAAGATATATACGCAAGAGAGTCCAAAAAAGGGGTAGGAAATATGATGCATAAGGGAAGAGAACATGTAGAGCTCAAGCCGTAAGCAAAAAGACAGCGAAGATATGCGCATATAATTGTGCAATGAATGAATATATATATATATATATATATATATATATATATATATTACTAAGAGGAACTAAGGTGCACCAAATAGTTATGTCGAAATAAATATGACATATGAGATGATATCCTTCCATATAGATATGCATGCAGATGATGAGAAAGGAAACATGAATCAAGCAATTTGCACCACCTTTAACACAACCTTGCAGATGATGATTATGATGAGGAAAATTCCCAGAGAATCATTTTAACAAATAACACTACATGCAAAACTCATATAAACTAGTGCAAGGCTACAAATAATCTAGAGAAAATATATAATGACAATCATAATTACCACTAACTCATGCATGCAGCCAATTAATACTCACGCAAAAAGTATCGCACACAATACATGATTTTTCAAATAAACATGTGTCTGCAAAACAATAATAAGGTAGAACTCAACACCTATTACCACACTCGAATAAATCAAGAATTTACACACAAGAAGAATTTGAAACTACACAATACCAATAAGCAGACCACTCTAAGGATAGAAACCATTTTAGGACCTTACATGCACTTAGCTCTCAACACTACTTGTAGGGCATGACAAAGACCACAATGTCATAGTAACAGAAAACAAGTCCAGGCATAGCATTCAACCATGACAAGAGTTACAAAAATAACTGTATTATCCAGTTGATCATGACAATACACTTTATCAACCTAAGCAAACATGTGTTCTCAAGCAATATGCAAGGTCATTAGCCAAATGTAAGAAGTGAAGTGCAATAATGTATACTTCATAATGAGAATGAATAAGAGGGGTGATTAAATTCTCAAGCCAACTTAAACGACACTCCCCCCTATCTCGCCATATAATCTCCTTATAACACCATAATTCGTATTTTTCTTATTTTGATAACATAAGCTCAGTACATGCTGAGACAATTTTTCAACCACCATGGAGACCAAGCCAGTCTATTCCAACAGGTATCGAGTAGTTAGTCAATCTCTAGATAGGAGAACTAGCCTGGCCTAAAAAATCAGATCCTCCGGGGAGACCAAACCAGTCCATTCCTCTAGGCATTGAGTAGTTAGTCAACTCCTGGAGATGTAGAACTAGCCTAGCCTAGGACTGCATGCACAATATAATATTTTTTGTGTTGCATGCAGTCAATATCTATAACATTTACTCAACTACACCAGCTCATGATTAGGTTACTCAACTCAGATTTTTCCACTACTATGAAGTATGTCTATGTGAGAACCAAACATAATGGCTAATAACAATGAATGACATCAGAGAACACATGATGTTTGGTCCAAAACAACAATGTCAAAAGAACCAAAGAACAGAAAGGTAAAATGCAATAACTCATCCATAGGAAGATAAGATTGAGGACAAAGTATAGTTACCATAACATGAGTTCCCAAACATACTTTTATTTTTCAATATTGAGAGCAAATGCCGATGGCATTTTGCAAAGTCATAAAACGATTTGTATCCAGTGGTATGGTAAACAAGTCTGCCCATTGATAATCTGTAGAAACAAATTATAATGTCAGAATATTCTTGTCAACA
The DNA here is from genome assembly GCF_933775445.1 of Argentina anserina. Taxonomy (NCBI): domain Eukaryota; kingdom Viridiplantae; phylum Streptophyta; class Magnoliopsida; order Rosales; family Rosaceae; genus Argentina; species Argentina anserina. Next base: position 6,187,443 of record NC_065873.1, on the reverse strand, counting down.
AGTTCACGAATGAAATGATAACATATATCAATATGGTTAGTTCTAGTATGCTGAACATGATTCTTGGAAATATTAATATCACTTGTATTATCACATAATACCACAAGTTTTCCTTGCGAAATACCATAATCTTTAAGCATATTTTTTGTATTCAAAGCATTTGAGTACAACAACTACCTAGTAACGTATTCAGCTTCTGTTGTAGATAATGAAATACAATTTTGTTTCTTACTATGCCATGCAACTAAATTCTTACCAACAAAGAAACAACCACCACTAGTATTTTTTCGATCTTGCAGATTACCTCCCCGATCTGCATCAGAATAACCTACAATTTCAGCATTAGTTTCTTTAACGTTCTCTTTAATAAAACTTACTAGAGCTTTGTTAATTTCCACATTTTCGGTGTCGGAGTTTTCTGCGTTTTCTCCCTTGTGCGACGCAATTTCCATTGTCCTTCCTCTGGTCCGAACACCTTCTCCAATGACATCTCTAGTGGAATGATCTTTATGAACTTGTTTAAAAACTGTACGAAATTTTGTTGTAGGTTGTACACTTTTATCAACTTCTCTTGATTCTCCCTGTGACTGCACATTTGTATTATTAGTTCTTGGTAACCCATCATCAGATAATTCAGAAAAATCCACATAATTATTAGCATTTACATTTATAGAGTCAATTACAGTGCTAGTTTCTTTATCATCATATTCATAATCTATATCAATACAACACATATTACAATAACCTTCTATGTGACTTTGGTCTTCCTTTTTTCTCCAGACTTTCTTACCTGAATATCTCTGAGTCTTTTTCACATTCTGCTTAGTTTCTTTATAAGATTTAGATAAACTAACAAAGTGAGAAATATCAAGTAAAAACTGACCATGTTGTTCCAACTTACTTCGAATATCTTTAATATCTTTTCATATATGTCATTCGATTTGATCACTTTTGAATTGAAGGAAGTCTGAATATTCTCAGTTTTTTCATGTTCTCCAACATATGTTTCACTTTCTTTCGAAGTTGTTTGTCCACGAAAAAAATTAGTAGAGAAATTAGAATTTCTATTTGAGCTAGACTTACCAGTATATCCAAGTCTGGTTCTATCATTGTAGCTCTTCCCTGAACTCAAAATGTCAGATAACGATTTTGAACTATTTTGAAAATTTTCCAACCTTGTTATCTGTTTCATCAAGCAAAACATGCAATTTCCCAAGTTTAGAATTTAATAAATCAATTAGATTGTCTTTTTCGATTACCTCACCCTGGAACATTTGAACCTTTGCTAAAAGCCGTTTTCTTTCAAGCACATGATCACCATTATCACTTTTCTTTCTCAAGTTCAGTTTCTCCACTTCTCATTCCAATTTTTCACCTTCCAGCTTCTCCACTTGTTGCTTTAATATAACATTCTTTTCTAAAATTTTCTCAAGCAACCTTTATAACTTTTTCTTGATAATCAAACATCTCATTATCCTCATAGTGGTTTTCTCCATCTTCTTCGTGATCCTCTTCATTCTCAGTTTTTGAACCTGCATAATCTAAAGAGAAAGAAGACACAAGAGCAAACGTTTTGTTCCTTTTTAGAGAACTATCATTATCATCACTCCAAGAGCACTTGTAACCCTTATTATCTGAATCAGATTTCTTATTTTCACAGTTAGTAGCAATGTGGCCAACGCCACCACAAGTATAACACTTCTTATTACTATTACTACTACTTCCATACTCATACTTCTTTTTTGAGTAATTATCATTACCTTTCTCAAAACGCCTATTATTTCCATTAAAATTCTCTTAGAATTTTGATTATTTTGTTCATTTGAATTTGACTTTCTCTGACTCAAAACAGTTCATTATTCTCAGCCTCTTCAGAGTTTGATTTAGGATTTTTTGTAACACTTAAAGCAATATTTTTAGAATTCTTACATTTCGGTCTTTCATCCTCTTCAAGCTCCATCTCCCAAGCCTTCAGGTTTCCAATCAACAAGTTCACAGAATATGTGTTGAGATTATTGTTCCTGAATCGTCGTCTTTTTCATCATGTATGACTTTGGAAGAGACCGTAATATTTTTCTTACAATATCAGATTCTTGTAAAGGTCTTCCAAGACTTTCACACAAACTAGAGAGATCAGTAAAACGACTATAAAAATCATCAATAGTTTCATCATCTCTCATTTTTAAAGCATTAATTTCAGAATAATATTGTTGTAACCTTTGTTCTATTACAGTATCATTACCTTCATTTAAAACACAAAATTTATCCCAAACCTGTTTGGCTGTAACGCAATTCTAAACTTTTTTTCTTTTCTTCTCTGCTCATTGATGCATATAGAGCATTAAGAGCCTTGTGAATTCCTTCACTAGCCTTAATCTTCTTTTCAGTCCACTCATCTTCGGCTTTTAATTCACCAGTGGATATCCCCTCAGTAGCTTTTTAATCAACATCTTTCATTGGAGGTTTCTATCCACGTTCAACGCTTCTCCATGCATGAAAATCAATACCATAAATAAATAATCTCATTTGAAGCTTCCATTGAGCGAAATCCATACTGTAGAGCATGGGTGCTTAATTCAATCTTTGACGTTCCATCTTTAATCCCACAGATCTCACTAAGTACGTCTAGTGACCTGCTCTGGTACCAAATGAAAATACAAGATAGAACAACAACGAGTAATAGCAGCGGAATATGTAGAAGAATTTTACTTTTCTATTGAATAAACGATATTACAAAAATTACACCTTAATCTATGAAAATATAGTTCTCAAAAGTAAAATACTTCTTACTTGATAGTCACAATCAAGTATGAAACAACCTCACTAAGATCATTGTAATCACATGTACTTCGACTTCACTAAGCTTATCGATGTTGCCACTAAGGTCTTCAATGGAGTCACTAAGATCTCCTAGCACAAAGCTCCTTTTTAATGTGAAATTCTTCTCACTTCTTTTTACCTTTTCTTTCCTTGTATGTGTATCTCTATGCGGCAAGATAACCTACTGCCTATATATCCATCTCTATAGCAACCAATGGTCTAAATACCGGTTATCGGCATCGTATCGGATTATATCGGATTTATCGTTTTTGTTAATTTTTAATTAAATTTAATATATTTATAAACATATACATCAAAATATACCAAATAAACTTGAGAAATTAAAACTTATAGAAGTAAATGTACTAAATAAACTTCATAAAAAAAATATTTGATTGTTTTGACAATTAAAATACATAAATAGTATTAATTAATAAAAACAGAGGTGCTCATTCATCATAAACTCTATCGTCATCAAATGCTCTTAACGAAACTTTCATCTTCTTTAAATTATTTTTTCAAAACGATGTGGTTTTAATTTTTTTTAAAAAAACACTGATATATCGGGTCAAACAGATATAATAGACCGATAAACAACTTATCGTATCGTTTTCTTAATATCAGGGATATATCGGGATATTTAGAACATTAATAGCAACACACAACATATACCCCTAATATACCTCACGGCAATTAACTTTAAACCCTAGCACCAATAGGAATTAAGCCCAAATCTCTTCCTAATACAACCTTAAATAGAAAAGGAAAAAATCCATATGAATATGGAATACACCTTTTATTATAAATTCTTTTTATATAACAATTTCTATATGCCCAAATATATATCATTATACCCATAATTAAAATAAGTGAAACAACTCTTGCCATGGGTAACACTAGCTTTCCTGGACAGTTTCCTAGTCCAACTAGGAAAAGACTTCAATGCTCCCCCTTAGCTTGTGCTTCACTCCTTTGGGCATTCATCATCATCATGGAGGCCAATTTATACTTTCAAAATGTACTACGTGGAAAATATGTATGCATGGAAAGTTCCTAATGGGAGAGCGCCAGCTCAAAGTTTAGGGTTTAGGACTTTGGGTTTGGCTCGCAACACCCTTGATCATATGCATGTCAAACGCAATTAAGGATGTGTATTCATAACAACTTTTACTCTTTAGCTTAGTAGGAACTTGAAAATTTGAGATACATAAATTTACCTTGTTCCATGAGTTTCAATTCAGAACAAGTGTTTCATCCATGTGAGCAATGAAGTAAAAAAAAAAATTAAAGATGCGGAACACTGCATCATTGGTTTCATGTAATCACATCCAATTCTTGATTTGATCTGAACATTTTCTTGAATGTGCATGAAACTGGTATGTATTGGAAATCATCATCTACCACCACCCAGCCTCCCACAATCTAAAGTTACAGAAAACTTATATTTGATCACTCACCTCCGGGATTATGAGATTATCAGAACTAAACAGAAGTGTACCAATTCATAGATGAGGCCATAAAACGAAGAGCATCGAGGACCTCCTGTCAACCAAATGCGTAGAGGATCATTTTCTGGACTCCTTTTCTGATTCAACAAAGTAGTAGATCAGTTGCACCTTTTCGGAGTCTCCCACGCCCACATACCTTGGATCATTAAACACACCCAGAACATTGTTAAATCACTAAGTTCACTATTACAGAACCTGAATATATATTTTATTGGGACCAAGATGATCAGTCCTGCAGCTTACCCAGTTTCAAGCTTGAAAGGGAGGTCACCATGGAAGGCTGGCAAGTTTTTGATTTTGTTTTTTGGTTAATTAACGAACTTTTATTCATTAAAAGAGGGGCAAGCCCAATTACACACACGCAAGACCGGAAAAAAACCAATTAGGAACTAAGAGCACGGATCATCACCTCAATCACACAGAAAATAGTAATCGATGACCAATGGCTCACTAATTTACATAAAACAGTAAATACATTAATACAACCTAATCTACCACTCGAACAATTCATGTTGGCTAACAACGACTTCGCAAGCGCCTCTCGCTGCCATGAAAAAGTGAGGAGTGCCAAATCAGAGCATTGTTGCCCGAGTAACTGATGCCAAAGAAATCTCATAATACAAATCATATGGATACCCGCAACCTTGAGGAGATGTACACTCAAAACAGTTCCATACAAACCACCATCAATACCTAATTCGTGAAAAAGCTGTGATTGACGAAGTACAGCCGAGAACCAGAACCAGAACCAAGAACCAATACCAAGAAAATTTGGGGGGGGGTGATAAACCCAAGCGTGACTGAAAAGTTACGCACCCATAATCCCATAGGTAAGTGCCTAAATGCACTTTAAGCGTACAATCACACGAGTTCTCACAAAGGGATATAATGGTGATCAACATGTTGTTTTGGTGTTGGATATCTAATAATCTGGAAACAGATGAAATTCTCTGACACCGGTATGAGGAACCAGGTCCTCCATTACTAGACAAAACCAGAAAGATCCACATAGAGATAAAATGACACCACAAGGGTGTAATCGGCTCACATACATGTAGCCCAGGGACATTAACAGCGTAAATAAACAAAGTAATAAAGATAGATACCTCATCAGGGTTAACAACCCGAGCCCAAGCCACAACCTAGGCCCAGGCACAAACCCAATGAACATGAGGTCGATCGCCATGCAGAAACACAGCCTATCTCCAAGGCCCAATAGCAGCAGCCCAGCCCAACCACCACCATCTTCCAAAGCATAGACGCCCACTGGCGATCTCGATGCCGGAGCACAAAGGTATTACCACTGCACTTCAAGACGCTGCCATGACGCCGCAAATCAGAAATGTTTCACCGATCTACAGTAACATAACTCCGTCCCACCGCCAAAAATCCAGCTAACCACCGAGAACGAACTCTTGATTGGACACGAACCACATCGTTGTTAATTCCACCTTGTGCTCGGACCCGCCGCTGAGGGTTCGATTGCATACGATGAGAAACCAGTCGCCTCCACCGCCAAGTCGCCGACCCACTAAGCCTAACTCTGGATCTCTTCCTGAAATCAATCAAAACAGATCGATACCACCGATCTGGTTTGGACAGTTCCAGATCCCATCCATCCCGACCCTATACTATCTCTCTGCTGCTAGTACCTTTGTAGAAAGCCATGGCAAGTTTTTGATGATGGACTATGCAAGAGCAAAGTTGGAAGTAAGCAGCACTAGAACAAAAGAATGATCGTTTTTTAGGATCCCATCATCACTTTTCCCTGTATTTTTTGCCTCTTGAACTTGGAATCCGTTCTCTCATACACCAGATGAGTGGTTCCGATAAGAGATCATTAACAATCCAAAATAAGCTAAACCAACAGAGACCGCAAGTGTACTGTTCAACAACATATATAGGGAGCTTTTGCTTATCTCTTGAAAACGTCCGTGACTTTTAAGAAAAGTAAGATGTGTGTCTTTACCAAACCACCCAAAACTCCTCATCTCATAAAAGAAGGAGTTTATAAGCCCCGCCAAACGCGACCATATATGATTCCAACCTCTAGACACGGAGGCATGGATGCGTAAACAAGTAACACTATCTTATTCTTTCTAATCTAGTGATTACAATTTGCTTCATTCCTTACTCGAGTGCAAATTAAGCATTAACACCGAATATGGCGTAGTCGTATAGCCTCACGGTATACATGAGAAAAACTTTTATTCTATAACATTTGTAATCTTTATACTATGCTGTTGGTATTCATTATGTACAAAAGAAATACATCGAAAATACAGTAAAAAGAGTTTGGTTGGCTCGCCTGAAGAATCAACCGTTGTGTTATCACCATTCACCCCATTACTCCTGATGAGCTAGTTCTCAAAAAAAAAAAATTACCAAGTGATGAACTGATGATGAGCTTCGTATATTAAAGCTCACTATACAATATGTAAACAATCTGATGCACGACCGGGGGAGTCAGACCGATCCGAGGAGCCCTATTTCTCTAGATGTGATATTTTACACCATCATTTTGCAAGTTCCTAACTCCTTTTTGGAATGATCAAATTGTTCCGGGAGAATTACTATTCTACCCTTGTGTGTGTCTTAGCCTAATAGGTTTCCTGTTAGAAGATAGATTAGCATCTCCGTAATAGATTAGGACTCCGAATCCTACGGGATTGTGGTTTTGTAATGCATATATATAGGCCACCATATCATTCAATAATACACAATTATTTCATCCTACATCACGTTATCAGCACGTTTCCCTAAAACCCTGAAATTTTTAGAGCCATACATTTTTTTCCCCTCTCTTCCTCCGCCGGTCGCCGTCGATTCCGGCCTCCGACATCTCCTCGCCGGCGCGCCTCCTGCTCGCCGCCGCATCGCGACCCCTGCAGCCCCGCTCGCGAACTCCTATAGCCCCGCTCGCGACACCTGCAACCCCGCTCACGACCCCTGCAGCCCCGCTCGCGAACCCCTATAGCCCCGCTCGCGACACCTGCAGCCCCGCTTGCGACCCCTGCAGCCAGCCTCGCAGCCCCTGCTCGTAGCTCCCGCAGCCCCGCAGGGTCTCCTCCGCATTCGTCCCACAAAAACATCTTTTTATCCCGCAAGTCCCCGCATCAAAGCATTCAAAATTGCTCCTCCCGCATATTCACGCAAGAAACGTGAGATTCACAAGCACGGACTTCGCTCAAGAGAAGCTACTCCCGTATATTACAAACCTTGAAAGGTAAATTTTTCATAAACGTTCATGCTTTTGAACGTATAGATATATTATATCGGGCGCTATTAGCCTTCTTCTTGTCTTAATTCCGGCATTTCTTATAACGCCGATGAGACTATAGAGGGATGGGTTTCCCCTCTTGGTCGATGTTTTCTGTGTGACGGTCCTGGGGGAGTCACGATTGTATAAAAGGGAAGTTAATCGATTTTCGTGTGGTCGCCTGAGTGCACCGCTGTTTTGGGTGCGATCATGAGTATCGCCGCTTGCATTGATTTTTTCTTGTGACCAAATACGTCACCCTTCTAATTCCTATTATACTTGAATCTAATCGATTCCATATTCGTTTTGTAGATGTCATCGCCATCTCGACCGGAATTTGGCCTTCTTGATCTAGAAGGAAAGGAATACCACCGCTGGGTTTCCGACATGGAGCTCGCTTTCGAGAGCCGAGGGATCGAAGGCATGTTTGCCGACCCTCCTGCTGATTTCCCACCCATGGCTAAGACTCAGACTCTCATCTCCGTAATAGATTAGCACTCTGAATCTTACGGGATTGTGATTTTATAATACTTATATATAAGCCACCATACCATTTAATAATACACAATTATTTCATCATACATCACAAATAAAAATAAAGCTCGAGTCACTAGTTGAGTAACTAGTGCACTAGAAAACAGAGTTGGAGCACAACTAGGGCACTTGGATCAGATTCCCCGTCAAATATCTAAAAACCCTAAGGAATTCAAATTTCAATCTATGATCATATCTCTGTATTAAATTAGATTTATTTAGCTCTTGTATTATATTAGGAAACCAACAACCACCCTAATTTATAATAAATTTCTCCATCAAACCTTCCCATCCCGATTCACAAATACAAAGGAAAATCCAACCCAATCAGATTCGGCCATTATTGCCCAAAAGATATTTTCCATTAGTTACGCTCAAGTGCCATTTTCTGCAGTCCAAAACATAATCAAGACATGAATTTGATTTGAGTTCTGGAAATTGTAGCAGATTGATCGAATTTCGCTTCAGATTGATTTGGATTCATGCATTGGATTAAAGAGTTGCAAATATATGGAAAATAACACAAAACAATGCCAACGAAGCTTCATTTCATTTCTCAAACACCAAATTTCTGAAGGACTGAGTACATCGAAAAGTAACATAGAGAGCGACCATTTTCATAGATCAAAATTAGAGAACAGAACAGAACCGATAGAGAACACACAAACCATCACCACCATAATTCCAAGAGATAACCCAGACCCACTAACCCTACACATAACACGTAATACACCCTAAAACCAGTCCCAGAACAACTATCCATCTAACTCCTCCAGCTACCGCCGTCAGAACCACGGTCACGGCCACCTCCACCGTATCCACCGCCACCACCTCCGTATCCTCCACCACCACGGCTGTACCCACCGCCGCCTCCACCCTCACGACGGCCACCACCGCCATAACCCCCACCGCCACTTCCGTAGCCACCACCACCACCTTCACGACGGGCCCCACCGCCGTATCCACCGCCGCCTCCGTAGCCACCGCCCCCACGGCTGCCACCGTATCCTCCACCTCCTCCTCCGCCGCTTCCGCGGGACTGAGCCTCGTTGACGGTGATGTTACGGCCGTCGAGATCCTGGCCGTTCATGCCTTCGATGGCGTCCCTCATGGCCTTCTCGTTGGCGAAGGTCACGAATCCGAACCCCCTGGACCTTCCGGTCTCACGGTCGTTGATGATCTGAAAATTTCAAAATCAAAATCGAATCAGATTTGAGCATAAACACAAAACCTAAAACAATTATAAATTAACACAATAATGATAAAATTAAAATGAAAGGAAAAGGAACCGATCGATCTTCAATCTAGAAAGATGAAGATGAACGTACCCGATTTAGGGATAGTAAAACACAAGAGAGACAGAGAGAATCATAGTGACATTATAGTAACAGTAGTATCATAGATCAAGTAACACATAGAGAAACACAGAGAGCACAAGAGAGAGAAACAGATCCGATCCGATCCATCCGATCTCTGCGACTAACGGACCTTCGATTCGAGGATCTCGCCAAAAGGAGCAAAGGCTCTTTCGAGCGCTTCGTTGTCGGTGGCCCAGGCGAGCCCTCCGACGAAGCAACGGAACTCGATCTCGGCTGAGGCCATTGAGAAAACCCTAAGAAAATATTAAGCCTCGGAAAATGAGAGGGAGTGAGGAAACTGAGAGAGCACGAAGGACTGGGATCCCCAAACCCTTGCTTATATAGGGGAACCGAGTCCTCTGAGCCCTCCCCTCCCCTCTCAACTAGGGTTAGCTTTGGGCCACGGGTTAACTAGGGTTTAAAATATCAGGGCGTCATTGGGCTTATTTTTGAGTGCCACGTCAGCGAGTTTGCCTTCTGCGACGGGTCGTGTAGGGTTTTGGAGTGAACTGTGGTTTAGTTTTGGGGGAAAACTAGTGGGAGGGGTTTTGAGGTGGGGACCACGGGGTCACGTGATATTTCCTGTAACGAAAATATCTGAGGGGTGATTTGACGGAATTGCCCGCGATGATTTCGGGACTGGGGGCGGGGTTGTTGCTAGCGATAATACCGAGAGGATATTTTGGAAAAGATGGTGACATTATTGTACGACTAAAAGGTTAAAGATACCCGGTGATGGGTTTGAACCTATGGATGGGCGCCGCGTGGCATTGTGTAGAGGCAGAGGACTAGAGGTGGGAGTGTAGTGTGGGACTCATACAATAAAACCGCCAATGATCACAGATTCGTTTTTTTTTTTAAGAAATAGAGAAAAGAGCAATGATCATACTCAGTGGAAATGGGAAAAATGATGTTAAAGAAAGAACGAGGAAATGAAAGATGGAGATAATTATTTTTGTTGACAAAAGAAGAGTGCAGGTTGGCAACGGTGCTTTCCAGACGTTGCCCTTTGGCTTTTATCGGCTTTGTCTTCCAGAGAATTGAGAAGGCCGACCTCAATTTCTGCCACTAAAAGACTAGGACTTGACTCAGTCCTTGTTACTGATTAGAGATGCACAAGAGCGGTGGTGAAAGCGGATTTAAGAAAGACTAATACTCCTTAGACAATCAAAATCTTCGTTGCTTATATATAAAAAATTGTATCATCATTCTCCTTTATACGATTTCGACATATCTTTCAAGCAGCCAACTTTGTGACAAACAGGCTAGCAAACTTTGATCTACATTACCTTTTTTCTCTGTAATTTGTCATAATCGTCTCCTCATTTTTCCGTGTTGCATTCTTGTTGGATTTGGTGGGTTGAGAGTAGTCAGAGGTTTCTCTCTATAGTTTGTTTTTGTCATAATAAAAAAAAAAACTGATGTTCTTTTCTTCTCATAGAATATAGAATTATAGATCATGAAAGTTTATTTAGCGAACAAAAAGATCATAAAAGTTATTGTTGGTGTACGAAAATTCACTTAAGAAGATTTCCTCACTAACCTGTGCAGGAATGAAAGTGATTTTGGTTAAAATAACATGATTTTATTTTGTGGGTTGGATTGGATATCTGATATTAGACATCTTTTTATTGAAAGGTTTGGGGCATATAAAGGGTGTGTTTGGAGCAGCTGTGACTTATAAGATAAGTTGACTTATACTTATTTCTGAGAATAAGTTTCTGATAAATTAAGTAGCTGACTGTTTGATAAACTGGTTTTTTTAAGTGATTTTTAGTGGCATAAGTTGTGTAGAGTGTTTGGTAAACTTAAACTGACTTATGCTTTGTGTTTGTATAATGACAATTTTGGACACCAAATAATTTAAATATTTTTTTTATTTTCCAAGAGTATATTTTCTTTCTTGATTCTTTGCAAATACAATATGAATTTTTAATTTCTTTTTTTATCCATCACTACTCTTTTTCATTAGTAATAGATAAAAAAAGAAATTAAAAATTCATATTGTATTTGGAGAAAATACATGCATCGTGTGAAAGAACAACTATATATCACCTTACATTCCTACTGTCACCAATATAGCTCTAATTGATTAGATCAACTTTGGAGAAAAATAACGAATTATTTGAATGCAAACCAGGGACTTAACAAACAGATTAAATTCCCCCCTAACTCACAATTCATAAACACTTAGTTACACCAAGAGGGTAGTAGAGGTTTTCTATCTTAAAACTTCCTTTGCTTGAACCCAGTTCTCTTCTCACAACTCTCCCTTTTCTTCGGTAAAGCTTCCCTTTAGGTTTCCCATGTAAATTGCGGATGGTTTGAAGGGTACCCAACGTCATTATCAAAATTTCAGTAATGTCGCGAAATAAACTCCGTGTTTTTTGACTTCTACTTATTTTCAGAAGGAAGGTATTGCTAACTTTTGCTTATGCCTTCAAAATAGCTATGGGTTTTAAGAAAAATCACTTTCTATGTGTTTACCAAACACTTATTTCACCTTAACTTATAAGAGAAGCAGACTATAAGCTGCACCAAACGTAGTCAAAATCTAGTCAAGGCTCTGAGTAGTGTCTAGATTGTATGTACTGATCTTTACTTTCTTCACCTCAATAGTATAAATATGCGCACTCTTCATAATGTAAACCATCATCCCAGCCCATTTCTGATGTTTTCATTAGATATTGAAGATGCCTCCAAAGGAGCGTAAAGTTCAGCTTAATTACCTTTAACATTTGTCTTGGTTTTCTGATGAGGTTCCTATTGCTCCTAGTAAGAACAACGGGAAGGAGATCTTACTTGATTCAAGTCCTCAGTCAAAGAGTTATTAAATACATCATCTTGTATTATTTAAATGATCATAAATATGGCCACCTTCTTATAACTTAGTTTAGTATGCGCTGCAAGAGCAAAATAATGTATTCTATAGTGCGACACCGTTAAAACTTTTGTTATCAAGCTCCGCCTTGCGAAGGATTTGTTGTCCCTGTTTTCCTACTACTTTAGGGAAACAAGAGAGGGTTGACCTTCACCCTCGCATATATATAGTTGTTGTTACCATTTTCACTAGAAGTTGGTGTTGTTCGGAGTGTAATGGGTAAATTATCAACTGACATGGTCGGTTATGAGTCATCATTCTAGTTCAGAGTCACTTCTTCCAGTTCTATTACGCTTAGTGATTTGTTCGCTTGTTTGAGGGGTATTCTTGTTTGATCTAGTGCATGGTTACAAGATCAAATAGTCCGACCGTCTATTTTGGTTAATAGCGTCTCTAATTTATGGTGATTTCACTAGTTATCAAAGTCATGGACTCTCTCTCTCTCTCTCTCTCTCTCTCTCTCTCTCTCTCTCTCTCTCTCTCTCTCTCAAATGGTGAGACAAAATAATATTAAAAAAACATGTGGCTTTCTTCTTGCATCACGTTATCACGCACTTTTTCCTAAAATCCTGAATTTTTAGAGTCATAGAATTTTTTTTCTCTCCACCGTCGGCCGCCTTAGTCTCCGGCCTCCGGCATCTAGCATCTCCTCGTCGGCGCTCCTCGTCGGCGCAACCCCTGCCCACCATTCACTGCTCGCCGCCGCTGCAGCCCCCTGCAGCCTCTGCCGGCCCTGTAGCCCCCGCAACCTCCTGCCCGCAGGGTCTCCTCCGCCAAAAACATATTTTTGCCCCGCAAGACCCCGCATCAAAGGATTCAAAATTGCTCCTCCTGCATATTCACGCAAGAAACGCGAACTTCACAAGCAAAGTCTTCGCTTAAGAGAGGCTACTCCCGTCTACTACAAACCTTCAAAGGTAAATTTTTCATAAACGTTCGCGCTTTTGAACGTATAGATATATTATATCGGGCGCATTAGCCTTCTTCTTATCTTTATTCCGGCCTTTCATATAACGCCGATAAGACTATAGAGGGATGGGTTTCCCCTCTTGGTCGATGTTTTCTGTGTGACGGTCCTGACGAAGTCACGATTCTTTTGAAAGGGAAGTTAATCGATTTTCATGTGGTCGCCTGAGTGCACCGCTGTTTTGGATGCGATCGTGAGTATCGTCGTTTGCATCGATTTTTCTTGTGACCATATACGTCACTCCTTCTAATTCCTATTATACTTGAATCTAATCGATTCCGTATTCGTTTTTGTACATGTCATCGTCATCTCGACCGGAATTTGGCCTTCTTGATCTACAAGGAAATGAATACCACCGCTGGGTTTCCGACATAGAGCTAGCTTTCGAGAGTCGAGGGATCGAAGACATGTTTGCCGACCCTCCTGCTGATTTCCACCCATGGCCAAGACTCAAACTCTCATCTTCATGAGACGTTACATCCATTGATCGGTTTAATTACTCGACATCAATATTTAACCCTATAAGCATCGTTAGTAGTATAAAGCAAGAGGGTATCGTTCACAAACCGGTGATCCAGCCAGGGCATAGAATCAAAAATATTTAACAACGAATACATACAAATATAAAAGAGTTTGAGATATAAGTTTCGGATCAAAAACATAAAATAAAACCTAAACTAATATATACATGTGATCAACCAACCAACACATCAGCAATCAACAAACAAATTATGTAAGAACAAAGCCATCGAAATATATTCTCAATCATGTTCATGCCGTAGGTATCAAGGTTCATCTTAAGTTCGATCATGCATCAAGTTCCTACTTGGTTCCTAATACATGGATACATTCGAGCTCCACTACTTGTCTTGCTACGAAATCTAACATACCAATTCATCATGCAATTACATATCACATAGAGAAATCAACATGTTTAAGCACCTATCCAATGTCGAATGTAGGATTAAAATCGATGGAATAACAAAGAACAAATAATCCACTATGTGTATCATAATCGTTACTAGCTTTGAATGATTAACATATGCAACATCAACTACTTGTCTTAATCACACATGCAATATAAGAACACATCGAAATTTAATCAAGAATAAGAACTCACGGCATAAAACCAAAAATCATTGAATAGAAATCGAAATCTTCATAGCATTACACAATTCGAAGGTCACAACTATCTCATAGACAAGATCGAATAAAACTTTAACAAAACAAAAACAGAAATCATATAAGAACGAGAACATAGAAAACCGAAATAAAACATGAAGATCATAGAGTTACACTTTGAAATAATCCTACGGGGTTTATTCCAAGCCAACGAAGATCCTAGGCTACTTGCTTCGGATCCAAAAGATGGAAAAAGATGAATTTCGGTTTTTAGGATTTCTTGGTGGATGAGGGACTGATTCGGCATAGCTAAGGCTTGTGCTCGTGTGCAAGGTTAATGATTCTTGAATGGTGAGGCTGTGCCTCTATATATAGGAGTCAATAACCCCTCATGCCATCCCTTATAGGAGGTAGAATTGGATTGGGAAGCTGAAATCTTCTTTGATATGGACTTGGATTCATGTACCACAAATCCAACTTGATGTAGGAAACCAAATCCAATAGGGAAACATATATGGGCTACACTGCATCTCTCCTTGTTCAACTAGGAATAACTAGGCCGGACTCTTCTTCTCCTTCTTCAACTCGGACATGATTTCCTTGTCTCACTAGAAATGCATCACGACATCATGGCATCACTACTCCTTGTCCAAATATGATTTCTCTTTCCTGAAAAGAAATAGACAATTAAGAAATAGGAAAGAATGAAAATAGGAAAGTAGAATCCTAGTCGAGTAAGGAATCCTATCTCAATAAGGATTTCTGATACTTAGCACAATTTCATCATCAAATCACTCAAAATCGGCATAGCTCTACTAAAACACACAAATATCAAATACAAACCTAAAACAACTAAATAAGAAGTAACAAAGCATAAGAATATGGCATATATACATTAAGAACGTCACACTTTGTGCTCCTATCATCCATGCAACTCTCAAGAGGCAATACTTGAACATCAAAGATCCTAAAGAATTATGGGACAAACTACACTTGCGGTACAACAACGTTCATGATAAGCTTCTCCTTGAATTGATCGTTAGAAGGGATAACATCCGTCTATTAGACTATAAGAGAGTGGATGACTTTAATCAGGATATTCTATGCCTGCAATTCGATCTTGGCACCGTTGGTGTCATCAAGACCGACCTAGATCTTCTCATAAGACATTGGTCACGTTTTCAATCAACTATGAGGTTTAAGCTCATACGTACCGCACTCATGTAGAGGAAGGGAATATCTGGTCTTTCGCTGACTTAATGGCGCTTTTGGCTAAGAAGGAGACACATTCTTAGATCCTCCTCAATAACAATAGACATGTTGGTACTAAAAATATTTATACGTCACAATCTAACTATGGGAAAATTCCTAAGAAAAATAATCAATCAAGGAACGCTCCTTACCAGCACCAAAACAACAACTCTCGTGGTGGGAGACAATAAGGCCGGTCTCGGCCTAAGTCCAATACTTCGACTCATGATGGTGGCGGCGCCACACCCTCCGGGGGAGGCCGTCCCCGTCCCAAACCTCAAGGAGGCCGTGCGCCTCCTCATGCCTCCACCTCCGGTAATGACAAGTCTCCATGCTTCAAAGTTGGCTCCTTCAAGCACTTTAATCGCGATTGTCGCGCTAGCCAAGAGATGATCAAGGCATATTCCGCCTACAAGAAGTTTCTACAATCCGAATCTAATCATGTGGATGAGGACCCTGAGATCGAGACTCACCACATCTCCATGAAGCCTGAGCCCCTTGCTTCTAAGGCTAAGCCTCCGGCCGCTACCATGGATACTCCGACTTTGATTAGTCGTTTTAGCTTCTTTAGCTTTATGATTTCAAGTATTGTTATGGCCGACCGCCATTGTTATTTTCATTCACTTTGTAATAGTCTTTTGATTTTGGAATTAGAAGTTCATGTGTGATGTATTAAAGATTGGCATTCAATAAAATTTCTCATTTTCTTACTTACAAGACGATCTCTTTGAAAATTTTATTTACCTCATTTTCTTAGTTACATGGGACCTCATTTTCTTGGAACTTCAAATTTAGAAAACGGACATCGAAACGTAAAAAACGACGTTGTTTGGCCTTGGCCGTACCCGGTTACTATTCCGGCGTTTCCATAACGTTTTCCGGGTTTTGCCGGCGTATTGGCCGCCTTCCGGTCACTTTCCGGCGTTTCTGGCACTGCCATTCGGTTCCTGCCGGCATCCCCTGTCAGAACTGAAGCTTCGGCCTCCATACCAGCCAGCTCCGGCCACCACCGGCCGGTTTTCGGACAATTGGTGCCACTGGTTGGCGGCGAGTTTTCCGATGATTTTTTCGTCGTTTCTCGTCATTGTTCTGGCATATTTCCAACATTCCTTGCTGGAGTTGCTGCCACGTTTTCCTAGTCCAAATTTCACCCGGTTTTGAGTTCTTTTGACATGGTTTTCCGGTTCGTTTTTCCGGTTATCTCCAAGTCCATTATATGCACTCACCGGCACTCTTTGTGTATGTTTCCACACCATTTTTGGATGGTTTCTACAACTCTCGTTTACTGTTTGGTATTTCACTGCTTCAATATCACATTTTTCAACTCTTTACTTGAAGAATGTAGTACTATTGCCATGTCATACATTCGATGAGATCGCACTTTGTTCCGATTCCCTTTCTTAAAATATCCTACGACGTATTATATATAATTGTTCCCGTATCACTGACTCTCTTAATTGTCATTTTGTAGATGACTAGCTGATTGCGGAACCACCCACACTATCCTACAACACATGCAGTTGTTTACAAATCTAGTGTTTTCGACTTCTTTGATGACTACAAGCAGAGAACAATCAGCAAGTCCCGGTGCCGAACCCTAGATGGTTCAGCCCTTCGTTCTCTGTTGTTGTTGGTGTGCCAGTACCTTTAAGTTAGGTACAACTATTGCTTTGTTTGACAATGTTCGCGCTCACGTACTGTCTTCCTCTCAGACGATTGCTCCGCAGTTGCTGATAAACCGCTGAAGTTCGAATGACCTATACACAACCGGAGTTGCTAGGTACCTTTCACTCCACCTCAAGTAGATGGCCGATCTTACTTTTGACCGCTTGGGGAAAAGCAGAGCTTATATTGTGTCGTTAATAGCAGGATTCTCTTGCGAATGGAATTTGCTGACTAGTGCAGGCTTTGGGTTTGCTAGAAGCTAGGCTAGCGACTCGATGGACTTGACTCGAATTGCCGAAGTTAATCGGACTTGGTGCTACATGCAGCGTGAGGCGTGCATCTGGGTAGCTCCACTCCGATGGGAGACTTGGTTGCCGAAGTGAATCGGACTTTTACTCCGTAGGGAGATTTTAACTATGCGGTTGCGCGATAGTTTGTTTGACGTTGCGTGTGTTATTTTGTGCCTTCAACCCCTTTATATAGAGAACACAATTTGTTCTTTCTTGCGAATCAAGTCTTTGAGAACTTCCTAGTTGATTTAGATTCACCTTCCTTAATCAACTCTGATTCTATACGGCGACAGTCCCCTAAACCCATTCCAATACGGCAGGTAATCTTGCTCTGTGATATACTTTCCCCAAATATCTGGTCCACGAGCCTAAGGAGTCTAAATAATACCGGAGTACTATTTTAGGCCCAAACATTGCCCCCCCCAGGCCTTGAAATTGAAGACCCCGCGAAATTGAAAAGGGCTAGAAGAAAACCCCAAACGGTTATCTTTTAAAAATAATCTGAAACGCTTTACGTTCCCCGTTACCAACTGACGCGCGCCTTCACCTCAAACCACTACAACCTTTCGAGCTGAACTACGCGAGAAACACTTACTGTTTCAGAAACTCAAACAAGTTCCAGTTCGAGCAAACGCGACTCTTCCCCCAACCCCTCAGTTTCGATTTCAGAAACCCCTTCAGTTCCTATATAAATCGCGTTCACAAACCCAACAAATCCATCCAACCCGATTGCTTTTTCATTAGAAAACCCAGAAAGCCCTCTTTTGAAATTCTTACTCTCTGACAACAATGGCCCAAAAACCCAACCAACGTGATGCCCAGGCAGGCGCAAGACCTCTTCGCGATTATCCAAATAACGAACCCACCAATCGCACCACCATCGGAGTGATTGACGACAGCACTGTGTACTTGGGCCCATCTCTTGGCGGAATCCCAGAGCGCATCAACACCGACTACCACCACCGCTCGCGAACTCCTCCGCTTGTTTTTCGGAACACCCCGGCCACCTTCAGGGGATGGCAAGTGCACAGTCACCACCATACCCTTGTCGGAGCATGGCCCAAAGTTTCTGAAGCCATGCAGGTCGCCACCTGATCGATCACGACATTTGGCATGCGGCAGGAATCTTGGAAAGTATCGACCTCTCCTTCAAACTGGCTCAGGTTGGAGGCAACAGATGTGCCATCATGACTGATGCATGCTTCTAGAATTCCGCAAGTAATACATTCGACTTTAAATTTGGTCAAATGGGTATATCTTTGCTAGACATATATGCTATCATAGGTCTTCCAGTTGGTACCAGGCCCTATAGAGATCAGGATTATTTTGATGCTGAGTGCTCGGTCACCGCCACTTGCGACTTTGGTATCTACCAATCGTATGGCTGCTGGGTTTCCAGTTTTGATCGCAATCATACTACCAATGCTGGAATTGCCTTTTTGGAAGTTTGGTTAACCAAGTTCTTGTTCTGCTCCAATTCCAAGAAGATGACTGGGCACCACCTGCAGCTCGCGACCCTTCTCTACAATGGCCACATTGTGGGTCTAGCGCAAATAGTTATGGCAGACATCTACCGTATGATGCGCGCGCTCACCCTGGAACCCCTCAATTATCATAAGCTTTCAGGGCCTATGTGGATTCTAGACCTCTGGATTCAGGTCTACTTTGTGCAGCTGCGAAACGAAAATGCAAGGGACTTCCGTCTAACAGAAGTATTGGGAAACGCATTTGTTGGTTTGGAGCCCAACTTCTCTCTTCGCTACGCAACATGCTTCGAGTATTTCTACACCCTGAATGCCTCAGTTCTTGACTCGGCACAACTACTGCTAGACCGCACTCACTTTAGTGCTATCCGAGACGGCTTTTTGACCTTCAGACGCTATGATGGAGAGAGTCGGTATTTGTTTGAACAGGCTGTATCAATGGCGGACTTACCCCGACATCCCTGCAACGGAGTAGAACTCTATGCCCCCCCCCCCACCTATTCGCGAGGCAGTTAGGAATGCTTCAAATGGTTCCATTCCCTCCTATTGAGAGTTTGAACCTGTTTTCCTCATGGCAACGCCCTATGGTCCCCGTCACTGACACCAATCCTGGACACCAGCCCCCGTCTCAGTTGCAACCCACTCCCCTTCCTGTACTAGCAAGTGGGAGTATCCTTCACTGCTTTCATGTCGACAAAGCTTATCCTCAATGGTGGGAGAGAATCAACTCTGGCCAATGGGAGCAACGCTCGCGGGTCATTTTCCAATACATTGTGTATCTTAGCCTAATAGGTTTCCAGTTAGGAGATAGATTAGCATCTCCGTAATAGATTAGTACTCCGAATCATACGGGATTGTGGTTTTGGTAATGCCTATATATAGGCCCACATATTATTCAATAATACACAATTATCTCATCTGGCATCAATACTTGATATAAAATCATAGTAATTATTGAAAAATGTAGATTCGAAAAAAAAACACAAATTATGGGATACATATCCTGAGTATAGCTGGGGTGATTTTTTTTTAAATATGACTAGTTATTTTGAGAGAAAACAGAAGGCAAAAATCCCAATTTGCATCCTAAACTTGGTCATAATTGTCATTTTGCACCCGAACTTGCATTTAAGTCAATTTACCTCCTAAACTTGGTAAAAATTGCTGATTTGCATCATATCCGTTAAATTTAATGTTTTATATCCAATTTTAAGTTACATGTCATGCATTTGAGCAGAATTTATATTATATATTTATTCATATTTAATAATGAAATAAATTAATAAAATTACTTAAGAGGAACACTTGCTATTATGTTTTTTTTATTTTTTCGAAACATGTTATTGATTTATATATTTATTATTTTACGTGACATGATATGTTAAAAGATATTTGAAAAATATAAATAAATACATTTAAAATTAAAAATAAATGTGTACATATAAAAATATATATATACACAGCACACTATTTGAATGGGTGAGTATGTTGAATATATAATTCGAAGTAGGGTTAAGTATGTAGAAAAAAGATATGAATATATAATTTGATTAAAAAAATAATTCTCCTTTTAAAGAATAATTTTATTTGTTTTTAAGAAAAATATAAATAGAAAATAACAATATTACCCCTCATGTGCATGACATATGACGCAAAATTGGATCGAAACAGTTAAATTTAACGGGATAGGGTGCAAATCGGCAATTTTTATCAAGTTTAGGAGGTAAATTGACTTAAATACAAGTTCGAGGTGTAAATTAACAATTTTCAGCCAAATTTGGGGTGTATTTTGGCAATTTTACCAAAACATAAATATATTTCACCAAAAAGATATTACAATTACACTAATAGAAACACTCGGTGGAAGAACAAGATTCCCCACGCTCGTTCAGAAAATAAACTAGTCACATTACTACTACAAGAAACAATAAATATGAGCCAAGAAGGCCCAATTCCGTACCAATGAAAACCGATTCCAGAAGTAATCGATATCCTACTTGCTGCCAATCTTAAGAAGAGAACCGCTACAATAGCATCACATACCAATACCTTCAGCATATTTGCATAGACAACCTTCCAATTACATTGACACCCAGAAAGAACCAACATGAAAATAATCTCTGAAAGTGACATGCCCCATAAACATGTGCACTCAATGACTCAACCAAACCCACACTCAAGGAGCATGGACCAAAACCAAAAGTTGAAAACCTAACAAAAGAAAGAAAAAAACAAAATCTTGGACCAAATGGCCCAAGCTCACCTATAATACCCAACCCAGACCCAAAGAGCCCATGTATAACAAGGACACCTAATGACCCAGCCACATAAGCAACGCCAAGAGCCTGACCACCGTCGCGCCGCCCCGCACCCATCACTGGTCGTTAACCAAAGGGACCGCCACCCTCATCACTGCGGTGAAGACCCATCCAATCTAGGTTGCACCACGATCAGCAAAGTAAATGAACCCAAATCGAATGATAATCTAGGCCGCCCACAAAGCTACAATCACCTATTTTCCGAGCGCCACCGTTCCACCCATCCTCTCCCATCGCCGATGAGAACCAAAACCCACTCAGATCGACAACAGGCTCTTGATCAAACCGCCCCGTTAGTGCACCAAGGCTCGCAGCAACTGCTCTGACCACATCACCAAATGCCACAATTGTTCAACCACCATCATCCATCAAGGAGACACCACCAACCCAACCGAGCTCCCCCACCAGACTCCTGTCTGACGACATCGTCTAAGGACGTGCCGTCGGACGAGAATGAAAACTCCACAACAGAATATTGATGGGACCCAAGAGCGTCTCACAATAAACCTTGTAAAATGTCATCATTAGTATAGAATAAGCAGAGATTGTTCTGTTAGGACTCAAAAACGCAGTCAACAAATATTTACACATTTTAGACACCGATACAACTAGAGCTTTGAGGGAATTATTTAGTCATGCAAGATTTATAATGTCATTTAGGTTGACAAATTGTATGTAATCACATTCAAAAACACTTAGCGTAGAATTCAAATAAGATCACATATAAGCATCAAATATTTGTCGGACTGGGGTATGATCTAGTCGTCTTTGGAATCGATTAGTAATCGATCATATATAAAGGTACAAAATTTAAAAAATAAACAGACTTTTTTATGGTGGTAATTGTTGTTCCTCATCACAGACTTTTTTCTTAATTTAAAAAATAAATAAATATAATAATGTAAATATAAAGGTACAAAATTTAATTCATATATAAACAGGGATAAACTTTTTTTTTTTGAAAAACCGGTGTTACGCCCATAATCGCCCCTTGTTTTGACAAAATATGATACTCCCACTCAATGTTCTAAATATCCCGATTTATCATTGATATATCCCCGATATTAAGAAAATGATACGATAAGTTGCTTATCGGTCTATTATATCGGTCAATCCGAAAAAATCAAGTCAAAGTGCGATATATCGGTGTTTTTTTTTTAAACCACGTCGTTTTGAAAAAATATTTTAAAGAAAATGAAACATTCGTCGATAGCATTCAATGACGAGAGAGTTTATGATGAATGATTACCTCTATTTTAATTAATTAATACTAGTTATATATTTTAATTGTCAAAACAATCAAATATTTTTTGTTTATTTGGTACATTTTAAAATATAAGTTTTAATTTCTCAAATTTATTGGTATATTTTGAAGTATATATTTATAAATATATTAAATTTAATTAAAATTTAGCAAAAACGATAAATCCGATATAATCCGATATATCCCCGTTATATCTTTATTTTACAAAACCGATACGATGCCGATAACCGCTATTTAGACCATTGCTCCCACTTGAAAAAACCACTCATTCTCGAACTTTCACATTTGCCTATAAAAAGAACCTCAATAGTCTCTATTTTTTGCACTACATCTCCAACTATTAGCAAATCTATTGGGATAAAGTAAGTCTTGAAGGCATATGAGTGTCATGATGATGCTTTAGCAAAGAAGCATAATCATAAGGCGGATAAGCATAAGTTGTACTCATCGAATCAACGATCTACCAAAATTACAGTTTGGAGGTATGTTCAACATCATAAGTTAATCATCATTTTTTTCGAGATAGTCTTAGTTATTGCTTTTGAAAACATTTTTGTTTATGTGTAATGGATTAGAGCTCTATTCTTTTGTGAATGTTTTGCCAATATGTGACTAACCAAGCATTCTTTGATTTTTCCTTTAATTATTATATTAATTTCTTTTATTTATGTTAATTCGTTAAAAAATTGGTTCACACATAAGCATACAAATTTTAAAGAATATAACTATATAAAAACGCATTATGAAACCTAGCAGTGCTCTGCTAGGGTTGGGGGTGGCGAACGTTGGTAGCCTAACCACTCCAGCATCGCCTCCTCCTTCCGGCGGGGAACACTATGGAGCCTTTTCTTTGGCTTAGAACCCATAAATGGCGGTGGCAAGGGACCAAGAAGATCTCACACCTAATTTGTGTCGTGGTTCTGGTCTTGTGGCCAGCAGTTGGAAGAGTAGTGTGGTGGTGCTGTGTTGTCTCAGACGCCGGCATCGAGGGTCCATTTCGGGGATTATTCAGTTGTGGGGTATCACACTTGGATTTGGGAACTAGGTCCACACGTGTGCAGCGGGTTTCGTATTTGCTTCATCGGAGGTGTCTGCTTTTGGCGAAGAGGAGTTACCTCTTGTTGAAAGTGGCTTCTGGTCTGGTTTCATTCCAATGATGGCATGGGACAAGGTCGTGGAGGCAACAGTGTCCAGTGGATCAATGTCTTGGGTCGGCAGCGTTGGGGAGACAGAGGTTGCCGAAGCTGGCTTTCCAGCGGAGTTTTGATCTTGAGGCTCACTCATAGTTTCTTTTGAATTTAGGATCCAAGAGGAACTTTTACTCGATGTCTCCTCTTGTTACTCTTTTACGTGTGGTGCTACAGTCCATGGATTGCAGCATTGGGGCTGTTTGGTCTTCTACTTGGCAGCTTCGCATGGTTCCTCGGTAGCCCACAAGGGTGTACCATGTTTATGGTGTTTTCCTACATGTTGCACCCTCCTCGGTGACCGGTCCTCTAGTTCCTTAGTGTTACTTGCTTGAGTGTTTATTCCATGGTTTCAGCATAGAGATTGCTAGAATTTTAGTTTTCTAAGGTTTTAGTAGATTTCTATATTTCAATTTTAATGTAGCTCAAATTTGCATACAGAATGTGTTCATGCTGTAACCTATTCATGATCTATAAAGCTTAACATCTTTGCCTAAAACAATATAACTAATTTTATAGTTTCAGCTTCATAGGGGCCATCGAGTTGATGACCTCAACAGATGGGCTTGGATGTTGCAGGTGATTAGAAAGATTTGGAGCTAAATATAAGTATGGTGCACATCTTGTCTCTAGGATGTCTCTGACTTCCTCCATCGCGCACATTTAGGCACCTTTCTGATCCAAGGTCTTCATAGTCTCCCTCAAGCCCGTCTCTATATATTGTGTGGAATAAGAGAACTCAATTAAGATACACTGATCAAACTCAATCATTTACTTTTATTAGAATCAAATAAAAAATTTTGAGATTCGTCAATAAAACTGATGATAGGAAATTAGGACATTAGTAATCAAATGATGCAATGGCCCAATCAGTTGTTATTACCATGATTGTATTTACTGTTGTAATACTCTCACTATATAAAGAAATTCTATAATAATTTTAAATTTAGTTGTATAAAATTATTATTATTATTATTATTAGTGTTACAGTTATTATTATTTATTGTGACTTGTTTGGCAATAGTGGAAGTTTTAAAGTGTGCACAATTCTTTGTTTGAGTATTTTTTTTACACTCTTGAATTTAAAGTATTTTGACACAATATATATACTTCATGTTATAGGAAATATGGAACTGGTCTACTTATCTTATTGCATAATCGCTTTATATAGGGAGAGTGTTACAATGATAATTACATCGTACATTATGATGGTAATAATGACTAAATGTTACACGGTAACTATTTAATGCTAATCACTTATCACCTCTCATCTGCTACATTGACGAAGACACATAATGTGTTTTTCTTTAATCACTCCACCTTGTGCCAAGTCAATAATTGTCATCTCCCCAAATCCGAGACCACTATTATATGGGAATATGGTTCACGAATTAGAGGTATGACCTTAAAAAAAATAAAATTTCCTCAATAAAACTGAAACAAATGTAAGCCTCAGCATACCGAGGCCAACACCAAAATATGTATACTCAAGGTCAATCCTCCTATGAGTATAATAGTGCACTATCTGTAGGGACTAGGGCCCAAGGCTAACTCACAAAGCACAAAATAGTTTAACAGCAATTCACTTAAGCACGGGGTAGTACTAATCACTCGGCTTCACACCTCCAACTCAATAACATCAATAGAATATCACAAAGTTTAGTAATTAAAACAATATTTAAATACAAAAAATTACACCAAGATATAAATACTTATCAATAACTCAATGTATGCATGAAATAAACAAATTAATAAACTTGAAAGTAAATGTGCAAATAAACTAAATGTACTTTAAATTAAAAGTAATTAAATAATATTACTTAGTAGTCAAAGGATTAATAGTCATTTCTCCCATAATAAAGATAGTCTTTGTCCAAAGTAGCAATTGTCATTCAAATAATAGTGTCAAAGTCTGTCAACTTTCCATATCGATAACTCAATCAATAAACGTCTAAATTAGACAAGTGAGGAGTCTATGTTCAAGGATTTTTCATAAAAAATCCAATAGGATAACTCATACATTCCAGTTCAAAGTCATTGAGTCCAAAAAGTTCAAACACAGTTATTGATTTATATTAAGAGGAACACTTCCTATTATGTTTTTTTTATTTTTTCGAAACATGTTATTGATTTATATATTTATTATTTTACGTGACATGATATGTTAAAAGATATTTGAAAAATATAAATAAATACATTTAAAATTAAAAATAAATGTGTACATATAAAAATATATATATACACAGCACACTATTTGAATGGGTGAGTATGTTGAATATATAATTCGAAGTAGGGTTAAGTATGTAGAAAAAAGATATGAATAAATAATTTGATTAAAAAAATAATTCTCCTTTTAAAGAATAATTTTATTTGTTTTTAAGAAAAATATAAATAGAAAATAACAATATTACCCCTCATGTGCATGACATATGACGCAAAATTGGATCGAAACAGTTAAATTTAACGGGATAGGGTGCAAATCGGCAATTTTTATCAAGTTTAGGAGGTAAATTGACTTAAATACAAGTTCGGGGTGTAAATTGACAATTTTCAGCCAAATTTGGGGTGTATTTTGGCAATTTTACCAAAACAGAAATATATTTCACCAAAAAGATATTACAATTACACTAATAGAAACACTCGGTGGAAGAACAAGATTCTCCACGCTCGTTCCGAAAATAAACTAGTCACATTACTACTACAAGAAACAATAAATATGAGCCAAGAAGGCCCAATTCCGTACCAATGAAAACCGATTCCAGAAGTAATCGATATCCTACTTGCTGCCAATCTTAAGAAGAGAACCGCTACAATAGCATCACATACCAATACCTTCAGCATATTTGCATAGACAACCTTCCAATTACATTGACACCCAGAAAGAACCAACATGAAAATAATCTCTGAAAGTGACATGCCCCATAAACATGTGCACTCAATGACTCAACCAAACCCACACTCAAGGAGCATGGACCAAAACCAAAAGTTGAAAACCTAACAAAAGAAAGAAAAAAACAAAATCTTGGACCAAATGGCCCAAGCTCACCTATAATACCCAACCCAGACCCAAAGAGCCCATGTATAACAAGGACACCTAATGACCCAGCCACATAAGCAACGCCAAGAGCCTGACCACCGTCGCGCCGCCCCGCACCCATCACTGGTCGTTAACCAAAGGGACCGCCACCCTCATCACTGCGGTGAAGACCCATCCAATCTAGGTTGCACCACGATCAGCAAAGTAAATGAACCCAAATCGAATGATAATCTAGGCCGCCCACAAAGCTACAATCACCTATTTTCCGAGCGCCACCGTTCCACCCATCCTCTCCCATCGCCGATGAGAACCAAAACCCACTCAGATCGACAACAGGCTCTTGATCAAACCGCCCCGTTAGTGCACCAAGGCTCGCAGCAACTGCTCTGACCACATCACCAGATGCCACAATTGTTCAACCACCATCATCCATCAAGGAGACACCACCAACCCAACCTAGCTCCCCCACCAGACTCCTGTCTGACGACATCGTCTAAGGACGTGCCGTCGGACGAGAATGAAAACTCCACAACAGAATATTGATGGGACCCAAGAGCGTCTCACAATAAACCTTGTAAAATGTCATCATTAGTATAGAATAAGCAGAGATTGTTCTGTTCGGGGAATTGAATGGAACCCTAAACTTTTAGTGTTAACAAATAAATGGGGGATTTAAGAATATTTATCTAACTATTACGTAAAAATAAAACCTAAACTACTATTTACATGATCGACTATTCTTTTGTAAAATTTCACAATCACAACCATATCACATAACAATCACAAATTAGGACTCAAAAACGCAGTCAACAAATATTTACACATTTTAGACACCGATACAACTAGAGCTTTGAGGGAATTATTTAGTCATGCAAGATTTATAATGTCATTTAGGTTGACAAATTGTATGTAATCACATTCAAAAACACTTAGCGTAGAATTCAAATAAGATCACATATAAGCATCAAATATTTGTCGGAGACATGTTAACATGACACCATGAACTACATGCAAATTTCCAGAATTTTAAACCCTTTTAATTGATACAAACTGAACCTACTTAGGGCATGATTCAATTTGTATCAAAATGGTAGATGAAAATAGCACCCAAACACTATCACAAAAACAGCATTTAAACACTAAATATAGTTGCACATATCTGAAATTTATCTAAAAATATATAAACACGTTGAAGAACACAAAATCGAAGACCAAATCATGGAATCATTAAGTACATATGACTGCGATTGTCATATAAATAACAAATAAAATCTGAAATTATTCAACAATATACCAAACCAAAGGATGAACATCCACAATACAAAAAGATCTTCATAAACAAAGTATCTTCTCGATACAAAAATACAACGAGCCATAGGTGAGTAGTGGAGATAGAGTTATTTTGACAGAGTATCGGCTTGTGTTTGCAAAGGAGAAGTGATGCCAATGTGAAAAAATGTCATGCTATTTTATAGAGTAATGAGGGAGAGGGACTGCAAGGTTATAAGTTGATTCTCTTTCCTTTTTCTTTTTTTCTTTCCTTCACCATTGAATGATGATCATCTTTGTTGGTGACATACATTCTCCCTTCTTCTAAACTACATGCATTCTTCAGAAAAATATCTCTTAGTTCTCTCCTTCATTTTTCTTCTTTTCTTTCCATATTTTCTTCTTTTTTTCTGTTCATGGCCGGATGAACCTTCCCCCCTTTGAGGCTGCATACTTCTTCATTTTTATCTCATTCAAAAACTAAATTACTTTTTTCCTTTTTCTTCGTTTGTTTCCAAGTTTTTCTCTCATTTAATTCTGAAAATAAGAAAAGAAAAGAATAAGGATAAAATAATTCACAAATGTTATAGAAATGTTGAATAATAAAACTCTTAACCCAACTAGGTTTCATAGTTCAACAAGGAATACTACTCTATAAAGTACTCTCGACAATTTCTGCGTTTTATGTCCATTTTAGTACCAAAATGCAACCAACGCCGCCCTAGACTCCTAATTCGACTCAATGACTCTATATTACATCAATAAGGGCTAAATAAAGTACAAATGAAGGTAAAAACATGTTAAAAACGTTGCAGAAAGTGCTCTCATAAAAAACCCTAGAGACGCCGGTTTTTTTGCATAGCAAAACCGAGTCAAAACGCCTAAAATATGATTACTTTTTTATTAAGTTAATTGTTTAATTAGAGATAGAGGAAACAAATTACAAAAGTAAAATATTTATAGTTAACCCTAGTTAGATTGTAGAATAATATTGGACATGTGACATCTTATTAAAAGGTGGAGATGGGGTGGGCATATCAGGGGTGGATGACAAATTTGCATCCCCAAGCATAGTCTCAAACTCGATGATATGAAATTCAGGGGAACTTGCCAAGCACTCTCCTTATCCCAAGCGTCATCCTTCATATCATTTGTATTGATAACCTTGATTTGATCTTTGCCCCAAATAAAATTGGTTAGTTGATCAAGGGAATCGTGTGATATGTGATATATATATATATATATACATATTTTCTCAAATAAGGAGGTCCGCACCAATAGTTTTGGTGCCGATTTCCATTTTGAACCATTTTTCAATCGAATTTCCTCATCTCCACCATCTAGTATCTAAATAATATTGTGTAGATCATTTCTGCAAAAGTTCAGCCAATTTGGTGATCGTTAAGGTCCTCAAAATTGAAAAACAATTGGACGGACTGAATTCAGTCAAACATGAACCGTTCATGTTTTTAACAAAAAAACGCAATTTTGAGGGACTTAACGATCACCAAATTGGCTGAAATTTTGCATAGATAATCTAAACAATATTATCTAAATACTAGATGGTGGAAAATTGGATCGAAAAGTGGTGTAAAAATGGAAATCCGCACCAAAACAATGGTGCGGACCTCCTCAGCCAAGAATGGATATATATATATATAGGATCCCTCTAGCCAAATCTCTCATTTCTCTCCTCAATGATGGATTAGGCGGCCCACCAATGTCGGCGCCGTGCCAATTACTAAGCCAGTGCTGTGAGTGCTCCGGCAACAAGAACGATAAGTGGTCATACCATATAATGTACCTAGCCAGCTGCTTGTCAATAGTGAAAAACCATGGTCTCATAAAACGATCATGCTTCGCGTGTTAGCTTCTCTGAAATATTGCGGTTACAAGTCAAATATCATCTTCTTGAGAAATTGAATAAAAATGTAAAATCAACCTCCATTGTACTAACATTGAAGAATAATCTTCCTTGCTTGATGATAACAAATGTTTTTTCAAAAGCATCAAGATATCCATGAATAGTGTTGATCTAGTAGGTAAGAACGAGATTCAAATGTACATCTGTGTCTGAGATAAAAGCCGACCTATTCTCTGTGCATGGATATCTATATTATTCCAATAACACCTGAAACCTACCCGTCATTTACAAAAGAAATCCATATCATTGCCCGACATGAACTAAGTAAAGGTCAATCCAG
Organism: Argentina anserina; assembly: GCF_933775445.1. NCBI lineage: Eukaryota > Viridiplantae > Streptophyta > Magnoliopsida > Rosales > Rosaceae > Argentina > Argentina anserina. Next base: position 6,157,025 of record NC_065873.1, on the reverse strand, counting down.
ATGCTGCTAATAGCTTTTCCCTCTCACGTAAGAGGCTATTATTAGGACACAAGACCAATACTAATGTAGGGTGCTTCCGGCATTCATAAATACTAATGTAGGGGCCGCACGTCGCGCTGGCTTGCGTCAATAGTCCAGATACAGTGATATTTTATATTAAATTTAGTCTAATAACACGTTAATCATAGTACTAATCGAATTTTTGATAATGAGATTGCATATTGATTATACATTAAGCACAACTCCAACAAAAGCTCAACAGCCCACCCAACCCCATGTAGAGCAAAAAAAACAGTAAAATTAGGTGAACAGTACTAAAAACGGAACAGTATAATGAGGTGAACAATACTAAATCTTTAGGCCGAATGATATATAATAAACTAAGGACTAGTAGAAACAACAACTCCCCTCATATTCTTTGTCCACCCTAAACAGATGGCAAGTAATAACAAACAAACACATGCAGCAACCATACTCAACCCGCATACCCAGCAACCAACCCGGCCCAGTGGCAGAAATGCAAAAAAAAATGAACAGTAAAGAAGGTGAACAATATTAACCCTTTAGGCTGAATGATAGCCGGGTGGGATGTTGGGCTTTCAGGTTGGAATCTGTGGCTGCATGCTTGCGTGGCTTATTTGGGGTGCCATATGTTTAACTTCGGTAGAAAGACGAGGGGAGGTGACGATGTCTGAGAGACAGAGATATAGGGAGAGAACCGAGAGCTTTGACTGGAGAACTGAGAGGAGGTGCAGAGAGTTTTCGTCTGGTGTTGGATCGAATTGTTTTCTCCGACTGGGGTATGATCTAGTCGTCTTTGGAATCGATTAGTAATCGATCATATATAAAGGTACAAAATTTAAAAAATAAACAGACTTTTTTATGGTGGTAATTGTTGTTCCGCATCACAGACTTTTTTCTTAATTTAAAAAATAAATAAATATAATAATGTAAATATAAAGGTACAAAATTTAATTCATATATAAACAGGGATAAACCTTTTTTTTTTTTGAAAAACCGGTGTTACGCCCATAATCGCCCCTTGTTTTGACAAAATATGATACTCCCACTCAATGTTCTAAATATCCCGATTTATCCTTGATATATCCCCGATATTAAGAAAATGATACGATAAGTTGCTTATCGGTCTATTATATCGGTCAACCCGAAAAATCAAGTCAAAGTGCGATATATCGGTGTTTTTTTTAAACCACGTCGTTTTGAAAAAATATTTTAAAGAAAATGAAAGATTCGTCGATAGCATTCAATGACGAGAGAGTTTATGATGAATGATTACCTCTATTTTAATTAATTAATACTAGTTATATATTTTAATTGTCAAAACAATCAAATATTTTTTGTTTATTTGGTACATTTTAAAATATAAGTTTTAATTTCTCAAATTTATTGGTATATTTTGAAGTATATGTTTATAAATATATTAAATTTAATTAAAATTTAGCAAAAACGATAAATCCGATATAATCCGATATATCCCCGTTATATCTTTATTTTACAAAACCGATACGATGCCGATAACCGCTATTTAGACCATTGCTCCCACTTGAAAAAACCACTCATTCTCGAACTTTCACATTTGCCTATAAAAAGAACCTCAATAGTCTCTATTTTTTGCACTACATCTCTAACTATTAGCAAATCTATTGGGATAAAGTAAGTCTTGAAGGCATATGAGTGTCATGATGATGCTTTAGCAAAGAAGCATAATCATAAGGCGGATAAGCATAAGTTGTACTCATCGAATCAACGATCTACCAAAATTACAGTTTGGAGGTATGTTCAACATCATAAGTTAATCATCATTTTTTTCGAGATAGTCTTAGTTATTGCTTTTGAAAACATTTTTGTTTATGTGTAATGGATTAGAGCTCTATTCTTTTGTGAGTGTTTTGCCAATATGTGACTAACCAAGCATTCTTTGATTTTTCCTTTAATTATTATATTAATTTCTTTTATTTATGTTAATTCGTTAAAAAATTGGTTCACACATAAGCATACAAATTTTAAAGAATATAACTATATAAAAACGCATTATGAAACCTAGCAGTGCTCTGCTAGGGTTGGGGGTGGCGAACGTTGGTGGCCTAACCACTCCAGCATCGCCTCCTCCTTCCGGCGGGGAACACTATGGAGCCTTTTCTTTGGCTTAGAACCCATAAATGGCGGTGGCAAGGGACCAAGAAGATCTCACACCTAATTTGTGTCGTGGTTCTGGTCTTGTGGCCAGCAGTTGGAAGAGTAGTGTGGTGGTGCTGTGTTGTCTCAGATGCCGGCATCGAGGGTCCATTTCGGGGATTATTCAGTTGTGGGGTATCACACTTGGATTTGGGAACTAGGTCCACACGTGTGCAGCGGGTTTCGTATTTGCTTCATCGGAGGTGTCTGCTTTTGGCGAAGAGGAGTTACCTCTTGTTGAAAGTGGCTTCTGGTCTGGTTTCATTCCAATGATGGCATGGGACAAGGTCGTGGAGGCAACAGTGTCCAGTGGATCAATGTCTTGGGTCGGCAGCGTTGGGGAGACAGAGGTTGCCGAAGCTGGCTTTCCAGCGGAGTTTTGATCTTGAGGCTCACTCATAGTTTCTTTTGAATTTAGGATCCAAGAGGAACTTTTACTCGATGTCTCCTCTTGTTACTCTTTTACGTGTGGTGCTGCACTCCATGGATTGCAGCATTGAGGCTGTTTGGTCTTCTACTTGGCAGCTTCGCATGGTTCCTCGGTAGCCCACAAGGGTGTACCATGTTTATGGTGTTTTCCTACATGTTGCACCCTCCTCGGTGACCGGTCCTCTAGTTCCTTAGTGTTACTTGCTTGAGTGTTTATTCCATGGTTTCAGCATAGAGATTGCTAGAATTTTAGTTTTCTAAGATTTTAGTAGATTTCTATATTTCAATTTTAATGTAGCTCAAATTTGCATATGGAATGTGTTCATGCTGTAACCTATTCATGATCTATAAAGCTTAACATCTTTGCCTAAAACAATATAACTAATTTTATAGTTTCAGCTTCATAGGGGCCATCGAGTTGATGACCTCAACAGATGGGCTTGGATGTTGCAGGTGATTAGAAAGATTTGGAGCTAAATATAAGTATGGTGCACATCTTGTCTCTAGGATGTCTCTGACTTCCTCCATCGCGCACATTTAGGCACCTTTCTGATCCAAGGTCTTCATAGTCTCCCTCAAGCCCGTCTCTATATATTATGTGGAATAAGAGAACTCAATTAAGATACACTGATCAAACTCAATCATTTACTTTTATTAGAATCAAATACAAAATTTTGAGATTCGTCAATAAAACTGATGATAGGAAATTAGGACATTAGTAATCAAATGATGTAATGGCCCAATCAGTTGTTATTACCATGATTGTATTTACTGTTGTAATACTCTCACTATATAAAGAAATTCTATAATAATTTTAAATTTAGTTGTATAAAATTATTATTATTATTATTATTATTAGTGTTACAGTTATTATTATTTATTGTGACTTGTTTGGCAATAGTGGAAGTTTTAAAGTGTGCACAATTGTTTGTTTGAGTATTTTTTTTTACACTCTTGAATTTAAAGTATTTTGACACAATATATATACTTCATGTTATAGGAAATATGGAACTGGTCTACTTATCTTATTGCATAATCGCTTTATATAGGGAGAGTGTTACAATGATAATTACATCGTACATTATGATGGTAATAATGACTAAATGTTACACGGTAACTATTTAATGCTAATCACTTATCACCTCTCGTCTGCTACATTGACGAAGACACATAATGTGTTTTTCTTTAATCACTCCACCTTGTGCCAAGTCAATAATTGTCATGTCCCCAAATCCGAGACCACTATTATATGGGAATATGGTTCACGAATTAGAGGTATGACCTTAAAAAAAATAAAATTTCCTCAATAAAACTGAAACAAATGTAAGCCTCAGCATACCGAGGCCAACACCAAAATATTTATACTCAAGGTCAATCCTCCTATGAGTATAATAGTGCACTATCTGTAGGGACTAGGGCCCAAGGCTAACTCACAAAGCACAAAATAGTTTTACCAGCAATTCACTTAAGCACGGGGTAGTACTAATCACTCGGCTTCACACCTCCAACTCAATAACATCAATAGAATATCACAAAGTTTAGTAATTAAAACAATATTTAAATACAAAAAAATAATAATCTTATACCAAGATATAAATACTTATCAATAACTCAATGTATGCATGAAATAAACAAATTAATAAACTTGAAAGTAAATGTGCAAATAAACTAAATGTACTTTAAATTAAAAGTAATTAAATAATATTACTTAGTAGTCAAAGGATTAGTAGTCATTTCTCCCATAATAAAGATAGTCTTTGTCCAAAGTAGCAATTGTCATTCAAATAATAGTGTCAAAGTCTGTCAACTTTCCATATCGATAACTCAATCAATAAACGTCTAAATTAGACAAGTGAGGAGTCTATGTTCAAGGATTTTTCATAAAAAATCCAATAGGATAACTCATACATTCCAGTTCAAAGTCATTGAGTCCAAAAAGTTCAAACACAGTAGCAGTGGAGAAACCAATCATCAAGTTATCATCTTAGATGTCTACGTATTCTACTTGTAACAAAAATTTTATTATTTCTTCTTGAACTTTCCAGATTAAAAGTAGAGGTCTTATACTTTTTTTTAATATAAAGTTTGTAGAAAATGGTTAAGCAATGAGTGAGATATGAGTTTTTAAAGTTGTGAGTGCTACAAAAGATTTTTAGTGAGTTTATTAACTCTCACTTTGATTAGCCATAACTTCTCCATTTCTAAACCTTTTTGAGTGATTCAAAAGCCTAAATTGAAGTATTTTTTATGAGGAATTTAATTATATTGGACAAACCGAGATGGTATAAAATATGAAAATATAACTCTTACCAAAACATGGTCTTTTCCATTTTATCCTTAGCTATGCAGTTTGAAATAAATCTAAAGAGGCAAAAGATTATAAGGATGTAAGATGTACTTACCTTGAAATTTCAGGGGTGAAATGAATTTTTTGATGTGGATCCAAAGTTGGATTACTTTAGTAAAGAAGAAACTTATTTAAGAGAGAAAGAGTGAATGCTAGAATTTTAGCTTGAGAAACATTGGATGGTTGAGTTTTCTATTAACTAAGGGAACTCTAGACTTGCATGATTTCTGAGTTTGAAGTGTGAAGAAAACTTGAGGCGGCTCACAACTATAAATAGGCCAAGAAGGAACACAAAAGTTCAATTCTCACCTACTATTCTCAATAATTAATATTGAGTGATGGTCTAGCTAGTTAGTGTGGTTGTTGGCAAACAAACAAAATACTGTGATGAGATAAAACATAAAATAAATCAGCTAGATTCAAGATATATTGGCATAAGGATTATATATATATATATATATATATAGATATAGATATAACAAACACATTTATATGTGTTATTCTAAAAAGTAAATGAATTTAGTATATTCCTTTCATAAGGTTTTCAATATATTTACATTATTTAATACTAATATAATGCATAAAAATAATGCTAGTAGTATTATTTTTAAACTCGATTATAAAGTATCGAGTATACGCAAGAATGTGAGCTAACGTATTCAAAATCGTGGTCTAATACTTACAAAAAGAAATTTTCTATCTTTGAAAGTATGAACCTTAGCATCATTAGTTTCTAAAACAATATTAGAAGAAAAATTGAATTAATTCTAAGTTAATATGACCTTAGAGTACTAAATAGTAAATACTAAATTTCGGGGTATTACAATAATAATATGAGGCATAAGGTGTTGCCTCATTAAAAACTTTGTCAAGTAACAAAAACCTAGTCATAGAAAGTAAAACCTTGGTCGAAAGGTAAAAAGAGCACAACACACCTATTAAAATTGAGAATAACATATATGTGCTAGACTCCCCCTGATATGCACCTCCTCTTGATTTTTACATCAATTATGGAAGCTTTGATAACTTTTGTATATTATGCGTTTCATTTGGTACATATTTCTTTACGCCAGATTTATGACGATGTGAATATTTTTCATTCCCATCATGTCGTTTTCTCTTTTTTTTATAGGGACTATAAACCTAAACCTTTAGGTATTTTTGTTGTGTGGGCGCATAACTATACAACGAATAAGAGGCCGAGTCAAGTATATTGTGTTAAGTGCAGTAATGCGTCTTTGCACTTGTATATGGAATTTCATTTCCCAACACTTATTCGTCATCTTCCAGTTAGATGAAACGGATCTATCTTTAAAGACTTTGATTACTGATGAGAATTATAAAGGCCTCACTTTTAACCTTTAGAGTGCCTAAGCCGATTGATGATTAATCATCAATATTACAGTCCTCGAGATCCATATCGAGATTGTGTCTTCCCAAAAATCTTTTTCATTCTCGACTTCGGATTTACAATACATATCGACATCTCTTTAGTTCATTAAGAGTCTATATAAATACATATTGAATTTGCAATGGCATAATTCATCTTATCCATATTCCAAGTATTTACTTCCTGAATGTTTCAATTCCTTTTTTAGTGCTTTGTGGTTTAGAGCCACTTCTTAGGTGGATGAAGTCGGTTCTATGACTTCATGTATTTCTTAATTATGATCATATCTTACTACCACATTATTAAGCTGTCTTTGTCATTTTTCGGAAACTATCAAATTGACAAGATAGTGGAGTGCAATAACGTCTATTACGAGAATATTTGTTTGTGGTCTATTACAAAGGAATATATTTTCGTAGTCGATTCTAGTGCGTCAATGAGAGACCTTGCATCATAAGATGAGTCTGAACTCTTTTTCTCATTACGCATCCTAACAAGAACATATGATAGGGTTTATGCTTGCAGTGTCAGCTTCACCTGCCCAAATCCCTATATCTTTTTTAGTGAACATTATTTCATGTGGATCGCTTCTTTCCATTAGGCTAAAATTACTACATTAATATTTCTCAACGAAGTATGGTTCGATATCAAAATTCAATATCCTACGTCCTCATGTGGTTTGTATTTGTAGATTTCTTTGTATTTTCAAGGATTTGTTTTAACATCTGTGGCGTCTGCCAGTGATAACCAAAATCCTAAAATTTCTCATGAGGCGGATTTGAGATTATGAATGAATGGATACGATTGTGCCAAATCGAGTATATATCGAACTTAAGGTGGTCTCCCTCCCCCTCTTCCTTGGAGGGCCACAACATGTGACACCATTTATGCCACTTTATAGTGTCACCATACAAAGCAATGACCAATTCCTCTTGGGTTGCGTCATATTCTCTTATTGGGATATGAAACCTTATAAGCATATTTGTAGCTGATATCTGTGATCTCATCAATTTGAGAAATAGTGGGGATTAAGATAACACACAGTAGAGACAAGCCACGGCAATTCATGTTGTTCCACTTGAACATTGTTTGTTCTTATCTCCTCTTAACGACATGAAAACTATCTCATCAAAGTGACATTCCGCATATATGGCGGAAAAAGAGATAACTTGTCGAGGTTACAATGTAGCAGACTATAGTTGGATACTTGTCTCCAATAAGAGTACTTATTCACATTAAATGGTTTCAACATTATGCGTTGTGGCCGCTCAATTTGGCACATAAGATAATTTGGTTGAGCTCAAGGGTTTAGATCCGGGTCAATCCTAGTGAGTACAAGTATTTCAATTCTTCGGTGTTATAGATTGTAATTTTTTTACAATGATAATGGTGATGGCCGGACACTAGTGAATAAGAGGTTGTGTATAAAAAATTATATTACCCTAAGCGGAAATATTAGTGTGCATTACCATATCAAGACTATTACTGTAGTTGTTTTCCGTGAGACTAAGTGAGTTTGTTATAATCACAATGGATATAAGAAGCTTAATAAGAAGTTAGTGCATATGCTTGTGCATCAAAATATTTTACGGTTCCACCTTAGGAGAGCAACAAAATATGAGAATGAAATCACATCTTCAATTCCTACATGGAATAAATTTTAAGGATTTTTACGGTCATTTATTTCTTTAGTTCTTGCTTTTATGTATGCAAAACCATGAGTATCCGTGTGTAATTCCTTTAATATATGGACGCACATATCATGATATGGGTATCCCAGTGAATCGTGTCAAAGCCCAAATATGTCGAAATCTTGAAGATAAATTTCTTTTGACATTGTTGGATTCATTAAGCAGTTACACATGACAACTAGATAGACATACAAACTTCTCTATTACTTAATTACATCTGCAGTAGTTAGAGATAATACAAATGAAATCAATTATAATCTCACAAAATTTTTTTTACATGAAATAGTCGTTGACATAAATATTTAAAACTTATGAGGGTTCGATTGTCTCTTGTTGGCCCTTGTTATATAATGTGTCAATGAGGTATATAGTTAAGATATAAAAATGGAATATAAACTCAAATTCCTTAGAGTAATTTGATAAAATCGTAAAACAATGTTTTCATCACATAAGGTATAGACATTGTGAATCTAGAAGGATTAGAAATGACTTATCCTTATTTGTATAATTAGTTATATCCATGGATATAGTACTATCTTTCTTCATTACTTTTACTGTGGGGATCCCATGATGTTTTCCTTTGCATTCAGTTCTTCATATCGTACAAATATTTTGTGCACTTGCTTTACTTTATGCGGTACTTCGCAAAATCAAAATATTAAAAATTGAACCACATATATCTTGAGTAATATCGAATAATCTCAATTTATTAAGAAAAAATTCACAACCTTGATTGTACGCCAACGACTGCATCAACGTCTTGTCCAATCCAAAAACACTTCTATACCGAAGTCTGATTAAATTTTAGGCATATATAATAGCCATTACAATAATATCTTGAAATATTAAGGACATACTGTAATCAAAGTTTGGAACTTCATTGATTGAGCTAGATTCTTATCGCTTGTTTTGAATTGCTTGTTTTTAAATCATGTTGTTCGATATTGAACATGCTTTTTCTAATCGTTGTACTCTCATTATTCTATACTCTTTTTGTAATAAAGCGCTTCATTGCTCATGTCATATTGTACATTTTTATCAATTGTCATTGATTAGATCGTATGAAACCACATGTTCATAATATTTATCCTGTTTTTTTAGGGTTATCGCTACATTTATTATGAAAAATTTATTTTAGGCAAATTTCTTTGTCCTGAGAAACCTTACGTTTTCATTCAACATATTTTAATTATGCTTCCAAGCCACGTGCAAAAACATGTTTGCATGATCATTGTTGAGCCATGGCTGGCTTGTAGGGGAGGTTGCTACTTAAATTCTTCAGAGTCCAATTATATTATGTTGATTTAACCAATTGTAGATAGAGTACAAAACTTATTAATTTCGCTGTCTAAAACTCTAAGTAGACATACATGAATTAAACATACAAAGATACATTACGGTCACTTTGAAGTTTTGTGAATTTACATCATCACAATAAAGATATATATAAAAAATAATTAATTTTCAAGAAATAAAAATTGGGATTGAAGACAAGATATTGCAATGGCCATAATTTTGGATGCTTCGTAAAAATACTTTATCACAACAGTATGTTTACCCACTTTCATATAATATGCTCATGAAATTCATTATCATGGCAACACTCATTTTCATATAGCATGCTTAGTAAAATAATTATTTGAAAATAACATTGATATAACATGTTTAACAAGTAGAGCATATCATTTAATGTTGGTAAATGATTTAGCAAACTTAAGCAATATTCACAAGATAATTTGCTCACGTATGCTTAATGGAAACTTAATCAAGGCACCAAGGTCCACTTGCACCGATAACTATTATGCAATCTCAGCTCTTTCTTTATTTGGTTTCTTTGTGTGGCACATACACCAAAACTGACGCCGTTAACATAACTAGAACAAAAAAAACTAGTCAAAATTTAAAAAATCGCATCAAAGGTAAATCAAAATCATAGTAATTATTCAATGAGCTTTTCAGATGCGAATAACATGAGACCCAGTAATAGAATTATGATATAATATCCCAAAATTTAGTATTTACTATTTAGTACTCTAAGGTTATAACTTAGAATTAATTCAATTTTCTTTTAATATTTCTCTTTAGAAATCAATGATGCTAATGTACATTCTTTCAAAGATAGAAAATTTCTTTTTGTAAGTATTAGACCACGATTTGAATATGTTATCTCATATTCTAGCGTATACTCGATACTTTGTATTCGAGTTTAAGACTAATACTAATAGTATTATCTTTTATGCATTATATTAGTGTTAGATAGTGCAAATTATATTGAAAACCTTATGAAAGGAATATACTAAATTCCTTTATTTTTTAGAATAACATATATAAATGTGTTTGTTATATCTACATATATATATATATATATATATAATCCTTATGCCAATATGTTTTGAACCTAGCTGATTTATTTTTATGTTTTACCCCATCAAACAATTGTTTTCTTTTGCCAACAACTACACTAACTAGCTAGGCCATCACTAAATATTGATTATTGAGAATGATATGTGAGAATTGAACTTTTGTGTTCCTTCTTGGCCTATTTATAGTTGTGAGCTGCCTCAAGTTTTCTTCACACTTCAAAATCAGAAATTATGCAAGTCTAGAGTTCCCTTAGTTGATAGAAAACTCAACCATCTAATGTTTCTCAAACTAAAATTCTAGCATTCACTCTTTCTCTCTTAAACAAGCTTCTTTTTAACTAAAGTAATCCAACTTTTTGGATCCACATTAAAATTATTCTTTTCACCCCTGAAACTTCAAGGTAAGTACACCTTACATCCTTATAATCTTTTGCATTTTAAGATTTATCAAAGTGCATAGCTAAGGATAAAATGGAAAAGACCATGTTTTGGTAAGAGTTATATTTTCATATTTTATAACATCTGAGTTTGTCCAAGGTAACAATATCATTAAATTCCTCATGAAAAATGCTTCAATTTAGGCTTTTGAATCACTAAAAAATGTTTAGAAATGAAGAAGTTATGGCTAATCAAAGTTAGAGTTAATAAATTCACTGAAAATCTTTTGTAGCACTCACAATTTTAAAAACTCATATCTCACTCACTTCTTAACCATTTTCCACAAACTTTATATCAAATTAAAGTATAGGACCTCTAATATTAATCTGGAAAGTTTAAGAAGAAATGATAAATTTTTTGTTATAAGTAGAATATGTAGACATCTAAGATGATAACTTGATGATCAGTTTCTGCACTGCTACTGTGTTTGAACTTTTTTGGACTCCATGGCTTTGAACTATTGTATGACTTATCCTATTGGATTCCTTACAAAAAATCCTTGAACATAGACTACTCACTTGCCTAATTTGGACGTTTATTGATTGAGTTATCCGAAAGTTGAAGTACTTTGACTCTATTATTTGAATGACAATTGCTACTTTGGACAATGACTTTTCTCATTATGGGAGAAATGACTACTAATCATTTGACTACTAACTAATATTATCTAATTATTTTTATTTTAAAGTACATTTCATTTATTTTCACATTTACTTTCAAATTTATTAATTTGTTTATTTCATGCATACATTGAGTTATTGATAAATCTTTATATCTTGGTGTAAGATTATATATATTTTTAAGTATTTTAAATATTTCCTTAATTACTAAACTTTTTGATATTCTATTGAGGTTATTGAGTTGGAGGTGTGAAGCCGAGTGATTAATACTACTCCGTGCTTAAGTGAATTGCTGCTAAAATTGTTTTGTGCTTTGTGAGTTAGTCTTCGGCCATAATCCCTACAGATAGTGCACTATCATACTCATAAGAGAATTGACCTTGAGTATACATACTTTGGTGTTGACCTCGTTATGCTAAGGCTTATCCGTGTTTTGGGTAAACGTGAACCATAACATGTGACTTTGTGATTAATTACCAGTTTTTTTGAAAATTCACAGAATTGATTGAATATATTGATACTGATATGTATATCTATATGCATAAGTAAGAATTCGTGTGACCAAATACATCTGGTTCTTGGTAAATTTTACTTGGTTGTTCATATTTGAATTTCTCATTAACCAAATTATTATAAGAATGTATTATGTACTTACTTGGTCTGTGTTACTCATGATGCTACACAATCGTATTTTCAAATAATGAGTAGATGCTTAGGGATTGAGATGAATTTACTAAATAAAATGATGTTTTTTCTTCAATTATTATTTTAATACAATAAATGCGAGACTCATGTATATTTGTTAAATTTCAGTATTTCTAAATCTGTTGTATTGTAAAATAACTTTGATTATGTTTCCTAATAAAAGTATTATTCATACATATATTTCTATCAATTTTATTAAGTAAATTTATTTATTTTAAAGTCAACTCTAAGACAATTATGAAAACCATCGGCGAAGTTGGTAGTAGAAGCACATATATGACATTGGTGAAGCCGCCGGCGATTTGACTTTAGTGTTAGGTTTAGGAGACAATTGAATCAATGAAAAATGGGAGGAAGACAAACAGCTCGGGACGAGGAAATAACAGATCGGGAGGAAGAAGAACCGGATCTTGAGAAAGAAGATGCAGATCTAGAAACAATTTATAGCAATTGTTCATCGAAGACTTCATTGGGTTGCAATTCATTGGGATCAATAAAGATGCTTACTGAAGAGCTTTGTGAAAGAGTTCGATTGGCATGAAATCATAATAGAAATCCATCAATATACACAGAGTTCACAATCAAGAGGCTGATAGGGAATTTATTGCAATTGTTCGTCGAAGACTTCGTTGGGTTGCAATTCATTGAGCTCAATAAAGATGCTTACTGAAGAGCTCTGTGAAAGAGTTTAATGGCCATGAAATCATAATAAAAATCCATCAGTATACACAGAGTTCACACTCAGGAGGCTTGATAGGGACCATGGAATCACTCATACTAAACAAGTAATTGGACTATTGGAGGCCATGGGCGTTTAGTCGTTTGATCTATCAAACCCAGAAAACAATATCTTTTCTACCCATCTTTTTTTTTGTCTGCATTTGACTAACCAAACTCAACTAGTGTATTTGAGTTGGTTTAAGTTATGCTTAATATAATTATAATGTCAAAAAGTGCATGACAATACATTTATGTGCAGAGCAACAAATATATTCAATAACAATTAAAATGACATAACATATAACATGTTCAAAATTCGGAGAATACTTTACTCATGTAACATGTATAATTTCATCTTATCTGAATGAAAATTTAAAAACAGCAAACTGTAATTTAGATTTTATTTGTAAGTTTGCCAAATAAACTGCATATTATGCGATTCTTAATCTCAGAATTTTATGTTGCTCGTTATGTTGTTATTAATTAATCATATGAAAAAAAAACAATGACATATATATGATTAGTCACTTTTAATCATATATAATGAAATTACATTTTATTTTAATTTACTTTATATAATGAAAGTAATAAATAATATATAAAAGGTAAAATGGATTTCACATTTACCATTAACGCAGTAATTGTTAAATTGTATATCAGTAACAGTGAATAGTAAATATAATTCATTGAGTGGTAAAAGCAATAAAATAATTACTTTTGACTTTTTACCGATATAGGTAAATTTTAAATTACCAGAGGTAAAAACATCTTTTCTCCATGGGTTGGATTGACGGATTCGGTTAGGGAGTGGCCGGGTCGAGGTTTGCAACCACAGATGAGCAAAGCGTCGTCAGCGCGCCAGCCGGAAGAAAGAGACGCCAGGGTCTTGAGCCGTTGTGCCCACCAGTTCTGGGTTTGAAAACTATCGGGTACCGTCGTCGAGATGCGTTGGATCTGGGTAACGCCGATAGATATTGTCCTTGATGCCAGCCGAAATGTCATTGAGAGGCTTGATTGGTTCTGGGTTAGACGACCATCAAGGCCGTTTGGTGGTATCAGTGCTGCAGCGTCAGCGTTGCATCGTTGGAGCTCTGGAGGCTAGCGCTGGCGTGGGTTCATCATGGGTGCAGGAGTGGTTGTTGATTCTTCGAGGCACAAATCACTGTCATCTGAAAAACAGACATCGTCGGCGCTAGGTCGAGGTAAGAGGGGTGACGACGGAATTCTGGATCGATCGGGTCTTGTGTGGTGATCAAATCTATGTGAAATCGCTGGGACTAGAGCGCGTCCGTTGGGATGAAGCAAGGCCTCCGGTGCGACTTACAGATCGGAGAACAAGAAGGGTGCCCATAGTAAGTTTCTGGGTGCCCATTGAATTTTGTTTTTTCTGTCTTCTTCTAAAATTTGTTCAGCAACATTTTTCTAGGGTTTAGATCTCTTTTTTTTCTTTATTTGCGTGAACTAAAAGTTAAAACTAAGTGTTGATAACGTGTTATAAGAAATATAGAATAGGTGTACTCATCTTATGCATAATCACTTTATGTAGGGAGAGTATTACAATCAAGGTTCTAAAAAACGCTAAGGCGTTAATCGGGCGGACAGCTAAAAACCAGTGCCCAGAGGATTAATCGGGGATTAATCGGCGGCGGCTAAGGGTCTCCGAGCGCCTAGGCGGCCAAGGGTCTCCGAGTGCATAGGCGGCGATTTTTAAAACACTGATTACAATAGTAATTACATCGTACATTATGATGACAATAATGACTAAACATTATACGGTAACTATTTAGTATTTAACGCTAATGACTTAATCACCTCTCGTTTGTTACATTGGCGAATGCACACAATGTGTTTTTCCTTCAACACTTCATAATATGTAATGTTTTTCTACCTTATTTTCACCCATAAGTGTATAGTCTTATTGAAGGTGTACTTGCTTTGAAAACCTTCAATCAGTCCCCCTGTCAATTATATATATGCAGCTAAGCGGAAAGGGTCTTGCCCCCTATCTAATTTTTGGGCCAATTCCCCCCTTCGTACTACCAAAAAATTATTCCAACTACAAACAAAATACAAGATGGTGCATGCATTTTTCTGATAAAGAAGTTGTTGCATGGAGATTTGCCAAACCACGCAATTGGAAGGAAAAATGTCGGGAAATCACGCAAAGCTTGTTGGAATACATGTTTTTTTTATAGTATCTCGGTATTATTTTGAGACTTTTTTTAGATGCTTATATATACTATTAATAACTCAAATATTGCTTATTAGTCAAAAGCTGTGTGAATATACATGAATAGCCCTAGACCATAGATTAAGTGAAAATATATTTTAATATATGAAGATTGTAACAAAATAATATATAAAAATATGGATTGAAAAAAAAAACTATCTAATAAATGGGAAAACTGAAAATGTCAAATAACTTTCCATAATTCCACACACGTCCTATTCTTTCTCCACAAAAAAAAAAAACAAACAAACAAACACAATTTCTCATGCATGTGTGTAATGACTAGTGTGACATGGTCATATCCTCTATATTAGACAATTTCATTAATAAAGATTTAAGGACAGCAACAACAACCAATTATTCAAAAATAAAATAAAAACAACGGCAAAAAATAAAAATAAAAATAAAATGTCTGGATCCTTTACTCCGCTCAAATGTTGGCCCTCGCCGGCAGCCACAGAACCCACCTAAGCAAATTCTATTCTATTTTTTCTGTTTCTTTTAACAAAAATGGCACAGGGTGTCCAGATACTATCCTTGAGTGTCCATAGTAACTCTCCCTCAATCACGCAAATCCATTTGCGAATGCCCAAATATAAAACGGGCCTCCTAAAGATGTAAGTGGGATCGAGACAAATGGCATGTAGATGAGCACACATCGGTTTCGTATACAAGTGCGACAGTATAATTCACCATCTCTTCGCATCAAGCTAATTATTCTGGTCGTAATTATAAATATGCACAAATCACAATTGCGCAAGTCACTAGCTAGCAAAGATAGTTAACATATTGTTTCTGCATAAATTTGATTCCCAAATGGCCAAATGTAACTAGCTATTAATCCTTTTATTCTGTTCCTAACAACTTTATATGGCCTGAGATCATTTCCTCGCTTTTTTTTCTTTCTTAAATGGTGTTATTAATTCACCAGTAGAGAAGGATACAAATTGAAGCTGCTGATCAGCTATTAAACGATCCATCACAAGGCATATATGCAAGAATTCGAATTCGAAAGTCGGCACGTACGATTGGTTGCCCAAGGGCAATGTCCAAGCAGAATGTTGAGGGTGAACTGTGCTACAGGCTACAACTAGAAACGTACCCTAAAAATAGAGATGTTGAGGGTGAAAGCTAACTTGATTCAAAGTAAAACCTCAGAGGCTATATGTACGTTACCACAAGCTGCGTTGTTTGCCGAACCAAGTTTATCGAAGGTGAATTTGTTATTTGGCACATGATCACAGATCATCTTTGCACATTATGATATATGTGGAGATTTGATTTTCTGAGAGCATTCATAATTATAACCATAATTAATTCCATCAACTAATTCAAAGATTGAAGTGAGGAAGTTACCCTTGGAGACATATTCGATAATTAATCCTTGTCGCCAATCACGTACCATGCATGGATATATTATCCTTTATGTTCTGTGTAGCCACAAAAGAAACTCGATTACTTGCTAAACTTGGTTCCGACAAACTCACTAACTAAAACTAGTGCACCGCCTTAATTAATCGACGATTAATACCACGTTCACCAGCTGGAAAACGAGTTCTAGAGTGTAAAGATCAACTGAATATGGATTAGTGCAGAGAAGAAATACGATTAAACGTAGCGGCCTACTATCATTTGGAATTAACCACCCCCACAGAAATATTACTACATAAACGATATGCAAGTTTTGTTATATATTAAAAATTACAACCTAGACCAGAGAAGAAGGGACCAAAAGAACAAGAACAAAGAACAAATACCTGACCCTATGTTCGATCACAAGGTTCTGTTTTGTCATCTAAAATATGGTTCTGCATCTTTCAGCAGAAAACAATAGCAAAAGCAACCTGACCATAAACAGCTCGATCGATACCTCACTTGATGACACACAGCACCTTAAAGAAGTTTAAGCAACAACTTACAGCATTATAACTTCAATCAGCTCTGCCATACAAGTAAAATTCTATCAATCACCCTCAACTTATTCTCATGATTCTACCACAAACTGTCTTGTAACTTTAAATTAACTAATATTTGACAACATCTGGTTAGTTTAATTAACCATATATTGGAAAGCATCTAAATATCTAATTATCTAAACTTAATCTCTATGAAGTCGTGAGTGTAGCTTTATGCCTTTTCTCTAATCAAACTTTTAGAATTAATACTCAAGGTTGACCTTGCAATTTGATACCTTAACCAAAGTAAGTTGACTGAATGGATCAAAGTGATACGAGACAATGAAACATTTCAAGTTTTTAGCAATTCTTCAATGATTTTCAGTTCAAATTTTAATTTAATTGCAATTCTTCAACTAATATCCTGCATACTTTTCAGTCAAGAAAAGATGCAAAGACCAATTGTATTCATATATATATATATATATATATTAGTGGTTAGGTCAAACACGTACATGTGATAAATGATATCTGCGTGTAGTTAATCAGAGTTGACCCTCTAATTAGTGTGTATCTACATGATGTGTGCACAATGATGAAGCTAGACATTCCATCACCATATATATTAGATCGATAGGCCATAGAAGATTTTTATCTTATATCTACATCTGTCAATTCAATTTAAACAAAATAATCTGAAAAAGAGAAAAAGAAAATAATATACGGACAAGTTAGACTAGGGTTTCAGCTGCTCCCAACGAAACCGGCCGGCCAGTATAGAGAAGATAAATTCTGATTTAGACTTGAACTTAGGGTTCGAGTTTCACCTAGCTATATATTACGGAAAATTCAGAACGAAGTCTTGAATATGCCTCGACGAACTCAATCAAATACTGTCGAAGCCAAAGTAATAAGATTCGTCTCCTACTAGTTCCGAAAGAAGAGGGAAATTAACAGAACCAACGAGAAACCACTAGTTAAGAGAACCGACATGCATGTCACTGTAGCAGAGAAATTTTACCTTTATTTACTGCAGCATGCATATGTAGACATTGTCTTCCCTCTTGAGAAATATCAATGAGGTCAACGAGCCAGTATCGACGTTCATATGGTTTTCCGTCCACCATATGATTATATGAATATGACTTTCATTACCTTATAAAATAATTTTTATAAGAGCGTGGGCGGCGTGACTTGAAAAGTATTGTAGTGTATTATGTATATGCAACATCTTTACAAACCATATACGTACATCCTAATAACAAATCTAAAGACCTCACATCCTTAGCATCAATATGTCACCCTACATTGTTTTCCTTACTGCACACTTGGGGGAGGTATCGATAAATGATTTACGAGGGATCACGAAAGTATGCCTGGTTCTATCTAGGCAACCACACCGCGAATTTTGCATGCAAAGTGACGATCTCTTCTTTGTAAACTTTCGCCGGATCTAGAAGTCAAGAGACGAATTCATCACATCCAACATTGTACACATATATAGGCACACTTGTGCAATTAAGAGACTATTCGACAACCTACACAACTAGTTTACAGGGTGCGCGAACAGCAGGTGTGTTTTGGTTTATGGCCTTTTTCCATTGAGAACGTACAATGCGTTTTTGTAGGTCTAATTATACGTCCTGTGATCGATTTTATGCATGATATCAAGTTATCAACATAAAAGTTTTATTTCATTTGAGGCGCGACCGAGCCTCCCTATCCTAGTGGCCTTCACCCTATGGCATGGGAAGCTAAGCACATCCCATTCATATATTCAAGAATGAAAAAACCGTTGACATAATTATTGTTATTGTTGGGTGTTGGCATATCAAATTGAAATTTTGTAGGCCTAGATTAGCCAATTGAGTCTTCTTCTTAATATCTAGAGGAGAATTGATTGCCGTCAATGCCGTGCCCATTTTATGTTTTATTTGGGTGAAGCATTGGCAATGGATATTCACAAAAAAGTGAACCCCACTTCTAAATTTCAAGGACAATTCTAATCATTATGATGGAATATGTCACCAAGTGAGGAATGTTTACATTTCTTTATGAATATGCAAAGGAAACAAGTAGAAGCATATAGAACAAATTAAGACATCATTTCTAACCTAATAGGGTTGGTTTAGTGGAAATAAATAACTAAATATACTTTTTGTTATAGAATGTCCTTGATTCGAACCTCATCTTGTGGAAAAACATCCTTTGGAAGACGTCATATTGCTTTCAACCCTGGAGTGGTAGCTCACCGGCAACAATTTTTTTGATTAATTTTATAAAATTAAAACCTCCTTTTTATATATATGTGATAACAACATATAAATAATATCTCATATTCTACATGCTTATATATTAGTCTACGACTCTCGTCTATCAAGCATCGCCAGTTTATCAATTGAACTTGTATACTATTGCCCTTCGTATGTTTACCACAATTAACTTTTTTGGATATATTATTATGTTTACCCTCGTATACCAAGCAGCTCATATTATTCCAATGAAGTTTTATTAGGTACGGTAACACTCGCTCTTGTCATAACTTTATAGTATGGAACAACTATAGATAGATAAATAGATAATAGATGATTATGATGAAAATAATGGCAATGTCCTTATATAATGAATGATCGAGTATTGGATTGAGATTAGATTGATCAAGCATTGAATACATGTAGTATGTTACCTTATAAGGGTCACATGGATTTCAAATGACAAAGAGTACCTTTTGGACCACATCCAGTCATCCACTATTATCTTCATTATGTAACATCAGTTAATAAGATCTAAAGCAAAAAGAAACAGAGAAGGAGTATTGACTATGAAGCACGGACATGGACACATTTTTTGAGTGTCCGTATTGGATACAATACGATACGCAGACAAGATAAATTAAAAAAAATTTTAGACACGGACACGCTTAATTAAATATCAATTTTTTATATTATAACCATATTTATCTCCCACAATCCCACTTTCACTACTTCTCTATCCTAGAAACGTCTAACCATATGAGACTTTGATATCATCACTCATATCGATCGGAAAGCTTCTATCCCTATCACCACCATACCCAACAATGTTAATTCCTCTTCTTCCAAGCCCGACGCTGCAAAAATTCGGCATCTGCAAATCGTCAGCCTATTTTCTTGTCATCACCACCATAGAAGCCTGAGGCTAAGGTCGATTGCGATTTCTAATCTTCTTGTTCGATCGGCCGCTGCCATTAGAAGCTTGGTCTACGGCTTTGGTTCCAACGTTCGACCCGTTCTCGATGTTAGCGCGTTTTGATAAAAAAAAGTAGCTTCGTTTTGATAGAATTGTAGAAGTGATTTGAATTCGATGCATGTTGTTTGTTAATTAAAGCATATGATTGATTTATTGCTCCATTTTAATCAGAAAGGTAGGTCTGACTTCGTTTTGCTTCGATCTCCAGAAAGGTAGAAGTTGGAGTATGTGCACAATCTAAGCTCTCGGGTCGGCGATTCACGGCGGCGAGGGTATTTCCAGTTCCGGCGAGGAGACTTATGTAATGGATTAGATCGAATTATAGAGCAGTATTATGGCGTAGCGTGTAGTAGAGTAGTATAACAATAGAGGAGGCTCGTTCGTGATAGTAGCTAAATCTCTTGTCCCATTAAGGACACGATTGTGTCCAAATACCAATTCGCGTGTCCAAGCCGTGTCAGGATATCAGTTCGCGTGTCCGTGTTGGACATGAAATACATGACTTTGGTGTCGTGTCCGTGCTTCATAAAGTATTGAATTAATGAAGGCTTAGGAGCGGATCTAGTATAGAGCTGGGGAGGACTCAAGTCCACCCTAAATTCTTGGAGGGAAAAAAAAATCATAGTACTATTATATATATATATATCAGTGTTCTAAAAAACGGCCTAGGCGGCCGCCTAGGCGCTAGGAGGTCAGTTACCGCCACGATTTTTGCCTCAGCGGCCATCCTCGGCGTTCTGCAAATTAGGCAGCCGCCTAGGCAGTCCTAGGCGGTCAATAATAAAATTGACTAAAAAAACCTAAAAGAGAAATAGACTAGATGCGTCAAGATTGAGCAATTTAGTCTATGTTCAATTTAATGCTAAGATAATCAACAAAAAGAGAAGAACACAAGAGTTGAAAGTATATGTATTACTTGGTGAGAAAGCTAGTAAGGCTCAAGGGTGGATTGTTGATGGTGGTGATGATGAAGAAGATGATGAGTCGGATATTATTAGTGTGGAGGGAGAGACTTTGGGAGTGGATAATGCGCCTACCCGGCCTAGGACTAGGAGTGTGGAAATAAGAGAACTTCATGATGAAGATTTTATTTCGGATGAGGATACAGAAGATGAGGAATGAGATATGGACATTGAGTTTGAGTCTGATACCAAAGAAGTTAGGGAAAAATTTGGAGAGGAAAAACTTGAGATTTTAGGTATGCATTTGTTTTTATAATTTGTATTTTGTTCTAATATATTTGTATGGACTTTATATTTAAGTTATTATGAATTTAGACTATTTTCAAAATTAATATTAAGCATCATTATATATTTTTAATCATAAAAATAATTTAAATACATGTATAAAATATTTAATAATTTGAAACTGCCTAGGAGGCCGCCTAGCTGTCTAGACGCTAGGAGGTGGCTGTCCGCCTGTATACCGCCTAGCGCTTTTTCGAACCTTGATACATGTGTGTATATATATATATATATATATAACCATTCATGGCTGTAGAGGTCCGCACCAATATTTTGGTGCGGATTTCCATTTTTTTATCACTTTTTAATTAAATTTCATCATCTCCACTGTCTAGTATCTAGATAATATTGTACAGATCATCTCTGTAAAATTTCAACCAATTTTGTAATCGTTAAGGCTTTCAAAATTGCGTTTTTCTCTTAAAAATATGAACAGTTCATGTATGACAGAATTTAGTCCGTCCATTTGTTTTTCGATTTTAAGGGTCTTAACGATCACCAAATTGGCTGAAATTTTGCATAGATGATCTACACAATATTATTTAGGTACTAAATAATGGAGAAGAGAATAACTCGATCAAAAAGTGGTGAAAAATGAAAATCTGCACTAAAACCATTGGTGCAGATCTCCTTAGTTGAGAAAAATTTAAAATCATATATATGAAATGAAGTCCACCCTTAAAATTGACCGAAAAAAAGTCCACCCTTAAAACTATTCGAGCCCACCAGAGAGAGGCAGAGTCCATCCCATATCTGGGTCCTCTTAATTAATCAGTCAACACTTATTTTCCCAAATAGAAAAACAAATAAAATAAAGGGGTTGCCTTTATTTGACACTCCCTACTGTCCCTGCGAGTTCTCCAACACCTCTGTCTTAATTAATTCCATCATCTTTATCTCCTAAACTTTTTGTCAATTGAGTCTTTGCGAGCTCTTTATTTTCTCTGTCATCCTATTCAAATCCAATATAAGTATTTTAATTCAATCAATTGAATCAATTCAAATTTTAGGGTTAAAAACTTAAAATTTGGGGGGAAATCTAGTAATCTACATTTGGAAAGATCTAATATATATAGAGTGATTTTTAGATATCATTCAATGGCAGATGCGGATCCATTAGTTAGTTCATCATAAGTTTACAACTTGCAGTCTGCTGAGGACTTAAGATCGATCTGTTGGTGTTTTGTTCTTCCTCGGTTGTCTTCTTTTAATTCTAAGGTAAGACAATAGGTTCTTTTATTCAACTTTTTATTACGAAAGGCAATAATCCACAATATTATAATTTATATATATACATACTTTTAAGACGTATTCGTTGATTTGTTATTTGTTAGTGACTTAGTGTGTTTCAATAATTGGATAATTAGGATTCAAATCTGAATATCTATGTTTTGATTTATAGGGGTTAAACTATAATGTCTAAGCCTCTACCGAAGAGATCAAAATTTATTACTTCATGGTTTAGAAAAAATGAGTCCTCAAGTTCAAACCTCATTTCTGAGCAATATGTATGCACTCCACATATTGATGAACCGCCCAGATCTTCTAATCCCAAGCTAGAAAATAATGTTAATGCTCTTGAGCGGGATCCTGGTTTATGTTGTCACATTTTGAAATATTCATTTTCAGCTATGAATATTATTAAGAATATACTCAAAAGTAAGATGGAAGATGAGTTTCTTGATGATTGCATGATCCTTCACATTGAGCAGGAGTACGCTGATTCTATTGATAATGCGGTGATGATTGATGATTTTGAAAATTTATCGAACCGTAAAGTCAAATTTAACTAATTTATGCTTTTTTATTGAATTTGAAAGGTAAAACTCATTATATAAGTGTATCTTTTTTTTTCTAATCAATTAATTTTCTCGCACCGAGATTTTTCATTATAATATTTTATTTATTTTATTAACAAACTCAAGTCCCCATACTCTAATTCCTGGATCGCCACTGTGAAGGCTACAATAATTTTGTAGCAGTAGTTGAGCTTAACTATAGTTGCAATCTGATCTTTTTAAACCATACATGAAAATGTTCAGTAAGTTTACGTACATGGAGTCAATATGGGGATCATGTTGGTGAGTTCTTCATGAAATATCAATAATGGAAATATCAAAATGATTGTCATCCGCCTATTTCTGATTTAGTTATCGATTATATCCATATAACTAAGAGCTACGCGATCATTTATATAAACGATAATTTAACAAGAGCTACTCGATCAGTCGATCGCAGCTTCTACCATGGAGGACTCAACAACGACAAAGAGTCAAAGACAGTGGTGCTGAAAGCCTGATAGTCTGAAACCATCCCGCCACAGCAACAAATGCCAAAGCCAAAAATTTGTGAGTTTCACACAGCAGAAAGGAAAGAAATTCAGCAATGGAGGAATAATATGCTCGGCGGAAGCTAAATCTGCGTCCTCTTTGATCCGCCTCTTCTTAAGAGCATACTTTTAATGTTTGATCGAGTCTTGTTTTATACATCATATATATTGCGAAAACGTGGACTGTGAAAGAAAATTTCACTTAAATTTATCATAAATAGTATTTGTGTCGTTGCATTTCTCAAATATATACAGCCATGCATACACACTAATTATATACACTATAGTCAATCTTATCGATTGCTAGCTCGATCTAGTAGCCAATGCGTTTTGTTAATTAGTCGCTAAAGTTGTTCCGGTGACCCATGTCTTTTATTTTTTTATATTTTTTTTATGATACTGTGAACTTGACCATGCATGCACAATTACATCGTGATCGATCATACAAGAATGGTGTTGTTAAGAAGGAAAATGATAATTATAAGATTACTATTGAAGGAAAAACATCATTAGTGTGTCTTTATTAAAATAAATAACGGAATGAGTTAATGACGCTTATGGTCAACGGATGTAATAGATCAATCATCATTATCTAGCCTTAATTACCATTGTAGTTACCATTTACTTCTATTATAATCAATACCTCTATATAAAGGAGATTATCAATGAGATGAGTAGACCATTCAATTTTCTCTACAACACGTTATCAACACATTACTTTACCTTTGAGTTTTCAGGAAAAGAAGAAAAATAGATGTAAACCCTAGAAAAGTTCTGTCGAAAATGGCAGAAGAAGAGAAAATAAAATAGAGAAATCGTTTCTTCCTTCAAACACCCAGATTTCTTGTCTAGGCACCCAACCTTTGCTCGTCGGCGCTCGTATAGATCAACCGGATCTAACACCGATCTTCGGCTTCTCTCAAAGTCAGGCAGCGCATATCAGCATTGCCCCTCCATATCGGACCTTCTCAAATCATCGTTGATCGCGTCTTGCCGAGATCGGTGACTTGACATGGTCGCATGACCACGCCACACGACAACGCTTTCATCCCAACCACGTCATTCATGGACTCGACGTGGAACCTAGACCGACGTTGATTCAGACCTACCACCCTTCGATGTTGCGATATAGCACCCAAGTCGGAGAGCCGGCCCTTCGCTCCTCTGCAGATCGGCGCCACGGGCCACTGCATGATGTGGCTCGACCCGGATCTTTCGATCCACGTGCCCAATCCGGATCCAGCCCAGATCCAACCCATGACAAAATGGATATTATTCATGGTAAATTGAAATTTACCCTTTCTTGTAAAAATCTAAAGGTAATTCTATAAAAAAAACTGATAGTAATTTAAATTTACTATTTCACAATATAAAATTTATTTTTATAGTAAATTAAATTAATATTGATTAAAAGTGACTAATCATATATATGTCGTTGTTTTTGTATGTGATTTATTAATAACACATGATGAGCAACATGAAATCATGAGATCAAAAATTGCTTTATATGCAGTTGATTTGGCAAATTTACAAGTAAGATCTTTTGAAGTTGCCGATTTTATTTAATGTAATATATATATATATATAATTATGCATTTACGTGAGCAAAGTATTCTTTGAATTTTGAACATGTTATATGCTATGCCATTTTTATTAAATAAATTTGCTGCTAGGCATGTGAATGAACTATCATGCTACTTTTTGGCATTATGATTATATATCGTATTAAGCATATGTGAACAGATTATTTTGTGTATACTACTTAATCTTGGTAAATCATTTACTCACGTTAAATGATATGTTCTATTTGTTACATATGCTATATATATATATACAGTCCATATCCAGAGTGAAGCTTCACTCTGAAATTACAGAGTGAAGTTCCAATTTGGGCACACTTTTCGGTCAAATTTTTTCACCATAAGTGATTCAATATTTAGGTATGCTATTCAAGATCATCTCTACAAAGTTTCATCTAATTCGGACATCGTTAAGGTATTGAAATTAGATTAAATCAATGAATGAATTAAAACTGTTCAACGTGAACCGTTCGTGTAAATCTCAATTTTGAAAGCTCAAACCATTGTCAAATTGGATGAAACTTTGTAGAGATGATCTTGAATAATATACCTAAATATTGAATCACTTATGGTGAAAAAATTTGACTGAAAAATATGCCAAAATTGGAACTTCACTCTGTAATTTCAGAGTGAAGCTTCACTCTGGATAGAGACTGTATATATATATATATACGAAGCTTTTTAGGTGTGGAGGTCCGTACCTTAAGCTAACGTATAGATCTAGGTCCGTACCTTAAGCTAACGTATAGATCTAGGTCCGTACCTTAAGCTAACGGAGCAAAGTATTCTATTTATTACAATACGTCCAATATCTAGGTTATAACGTATAGATCATCTCCAAAAAATTTCAGCCGATTTCATGATCATTAAGGTATTGAATTAATCATAACCAATGGACGTATTGAATTTGCCGAACCTGAACCGTTCATATTTTGAGTAGAAAATCAAAATTATGAGTACCTTAACGGTGATGGAATCGGTTGAAATTTTGTGGAGATGATCTATACGTTATAACCTAGATATTGGACGGTGGAGATGTGAAAAATGATCGAAAATTTGGTCAAAAATGAAAATCCGTACCTTAAGCTAAGATAAGGACCTCCTTACCTGAAAAGCCCCGTATATATATATATGTCCATATCCAGAGTGAAGCTTCACTCTGAAATTACATAATGAATGTCCAATTTTGGCACACTTTTCGGTCAAATTTTTTCATCATAAGCGATTCAATATTTAGGTATGGTATTCAAGATCATCTCTATAAAGTTTCATCCAATTTGACAATTGTTTGAGCTTTCACAATTGAGATTTACACGAACGGTTCACGTTAAACAGTTTTAATTCATTCATTGATTTAATCTAATTTCAATAACTTAACGATGTTTGAATTAGATGAAATTTTGTATAGAAGATCTTGAATAGCATACCTCAATATTGAATCACTTATGGTGAAAATATTTGACCGAAAAGTGTACCAAAATTGGACATTCACTCTGTAATTCCAGAGTGAAGCTTCACTCTGTAATTTCAGAGTGAAGCTTCACTCTGGATAGAGACTATATATATATATATATTTATAATAATTGGATTTAGCATGTTATATGCAATGAGCATTGCCATGATAATGAAATTTCATGAACATTATATAAAAAATTGGACAAACATATTCTTGTGATAAAGTATTTTCATGAAGCATCGAAAAATTCGACCATTTCAATTCTTAGTCTTGCATTCCGATTTGTATTTCTTGGAAATTAATTAAATTTTATATTTTTACTATGATAAAGCAACTTCATAAAGCTCCAAAGTGGTCATAATGTATCTTGATATGTTTAATTTCCGTGTAAGTCTATTTAAAATTTTAAACTACGAAACTAATAAGTCTCATACTCTATCTACAATTGGTTAAACCCGCACAACATATATTGGATTCTAAAGAATTTGAGTATCAACTTCCCCTACAAAGCAACCAAGGTTTAACCATGATCGAATTATGCAAACATGTTTTACTGCACGTAGCTTGGAAACATAATTAAAATCTTGAATGAAAAAAAATGTCTCTCAAGGCAAATAAATTTTTTCAGAACGAACTATGGATAATAAAGAAGTAATAACCCTAAAGCAAAGGGCAAATATTATGAACATGTATGTTGTATGTTCATACAAACCGATCAATGACAATTGATAACAATGTACCGTTTGAAAAATGCATAGGGGATATGACATGAGCAATCAAATGCCCTCTTACAAAAGGAGTAAATGATAATGAGAGTACGGCGATTTGAAAATATATATTCAATATCAAACTACAAGGAAAAAGCTCCTCAATTTTAAGAGCGATACAAATCTAGGTCAATTCAAAATGTTTCAGACTTCGATTACAGTCAGCCACTAATTTTACAAAATATAATTGTAATGGCTATTATATATGCCTAACATTTCATTAAACTTCGGTATTGAAGTACCTTTGGATTGGACAAGACTTTGATGCAATCGTTGACATACAACCAAAGTTATGACTTTTTCTCAATGAAATGATGAGAATATTCGAATCTTAATCGAGATATAGGTGGTTCGATTTTTAATATTTTGACTTTGCGAGGAACTGCATAAAGTAAAGCAACTTCACAAAATATTAGTATGACATGAATAACTGAATGTAAAGAAATGCATCATCTGATCCCCACAGTAGTAGTACTGAAGAATAATAGTACTATATCTGTAGATATAAATAATGGTATCAATAATGATCGCTAATGTATAATCCTTTGGGATTCAAAATGTACATGCATTATGAGATGGAGATATCGTTTTACAATTCTATTAAATTACTCTAAAAAATTGGGTTTATATTAATTTTTATGTCTTAACTATGTCTATTGACACTTTATGTAACAAGAGTCAACAAAAGACAATCGAACCGTTATACATTTTTACATGTTTTTATGTCAATGACTTTTTCATGTGAAATGAATAAG
The DNA here is from genome assembly GCF_933775445.1 of Argentina anserina. Lineage (NCBI taxonomy): Eukaryota > Viridiplantae > Streptophyta > Magnoliopsida > Rosales > Rosaceae > Argentina > Argentina anserina. Next base: position 6,128,642 of record NC_065873.1, on the reverse strand, counting down.
TGAGATTACAGTTTACTTCATTTGCACTATCTTTAATGACTACGAATGTAACCGAGTATTAGAGAAGTTCATAAGTCCATTTAGCAAGTATATAAGAAATTGCTTAATGAATCCAACAACAACAAAATAAATTGATCTTCGAGATCTTGACATATTTGGGTTTTGACATGATTCATTGGGACCCCAAGTTGTGATATGTGATGTAATTTCATCCCCAAATTTCGTCACTCCCTAAGATGGAACCGAGAAATGTTTGATGCACAAGTATATGCACTAACATCATCTAATGCTTCTTATATCCATTATGATTACATATGTAAAGCTAATCAACCAAAGTTTATTGATCTCTTAAAGAAATTTGGATTGAGATCATCTTATGTAAATGACATGTATTCTCACAATGTTCAATGATTGAATCCAACAAAAAAATTATTATGTGGATTAATTCAATCAACTTGCAGACACTTTAAATAATTTATAGTGTTTGTTGATGTGTCGACACGCTGGTCGTGTGTCATCACATCATTCACAACTAAAACTAATGTTACTTATACTAGTTACATACCCACTTGGTCTCACGGAAAATGACTAAAGTACTAGTCTTGATATTGGTAAATGGTAATGCGCACCAATCATTCCGTTTATGGTAATGTAATTTTTGCATATAAAACTTATTACTCACTAGTTTTTTGCTATGACCTTAATCATTGTAAAATGAATTACAATCCATAACATGGAAGGATCGAAATACTTGAACTCGCTAGCATTAACACGAATCTACAATACTTGAGCTCTAACTAGATTAACCCACGTGCCAAATTGTGACCCCACATCGCATAATGATGAAGCCAATTAATGTGAATAATTGTTCTTATTGGAGATGAGTATTTAGATAGTCCGCTATATTGCAACTTTGACAAGCGATCTCTTTTTCCGCTAGATATGTGGAACATCACTTTGATGAGACAGTCTTCCCGTCGTTAGGGGGAGATAAGAACAACGAATGTTCAAGTTGAACGATAGGAATTGTCGTGGTTTGTCCCCACTGTGTGTCATCTTGATCCCCAGTATTGCACAAAGTGATGAGATTACATATATTAGCTGCAAATATACTTGCAATGTTTAATGTCCTACGAAGATGACATGACGCCACCCAAAAGGAATTGGGCATTGCATTGCTGCCATAGATGGTGGCATGTTGACACCATAAAATGGCATAAATGGTGTCATAGGCCGTGGCTCTCCAAGGAAGAGGGGGAGAGACCACCTTATGTTTGATATATACTCGATCAAAGGAAGAAAGCGAGTTTGGTACAATTGGATCCATTGATTCATAATCTCAAATCTACCTCATGAGAATTTCCTGGATTATGGTTATCACTGGGGGACGCCTAAGATGTTAGAACAAATCCTTGAATATATAGAGATCTCTACATGTTGGCATAGGCTTATGCCCGCCATAATCAGCACAACTACCAGCGCATTAAAGATAACGTATAGCACAATCTTACAATACTAATAGCAAGTCAGCCGCGCTAACTACACAACGGGCCTCCCCACGGCCCAAACTGACTACGGACGTGCCCTCACGCGCATCTCAAAGAAGGCTCCAGAGAGCACCTTAATCGGACATCGTCCCACATCGAATGACAAGTAAACGATCCACTTCAACTCAACAATAAAAGGTCAGACTCTTGACCTTACAAGGTAAGTACACTAAACTTCCTACCCTCACTCTGCACGAATTATCATTGCCCTGACTTAAGCGTCGGAGAGTCGAAGACCACGCCGCCATGGTCTCTACTCTAACGACGTGTGTTACCCGTGGCAGGAAAGTGACCGGGAGTACGGCGTACTATATATACGTGGAGCACGGCGTACTGAATCAAGTATAATCACCGCATTAACACTACAAATACAACATGAGGATGTATGATATTGAGTCTTGATATCGAACCATACTTCGTTGAGAAATAACAACGTAGTAATTTTGGCCCAATGGAAAGAAGTGATCTAGCATGAACTAAAGATCACTAACAAAGAGATAGGTATTTGGGCAGGTGAAATGGACACCGTAAGTGTAAACCCTATCATATATCTTTGTTAGGATGCGTATGCGAATTAAGAGTATAGACTCACCTTATGACGCAAGGTCTCTCACTAGACGCACTGGAATCGACTACGAGAAAATATTCATTTGTAATGAACCACAATGAGATATTCTCGTAATGAATGTCATTGCACTCCACTACCTTATTAGTTTGGTAGTTCTAAAAAAACGGATAAATGCAGCTTATGAATGTTGTAATAAGATATCTCTATGGGGATCGAAATTTAGAGATATACATGAAAGTCATAGAACAAGCTTTATCCACCCAAGAAATGGTTCTAGATCATGTAGCGTTACAAAAAGAATTGAAACGTTCACGAAGTAAGATACTTGATTATGAATATGGATCAGATGTGTTATGTCATTGCGTATTCAATATAGATTTGCACAGTCTTTTGATGAACTAAAAAGATGTCGCCATTACAAATCCTAAGTCGAGAATGAAAAAGATCATTGAGAAGACACAAACTCAAAATGGATCTTCAGGACTGTAATATGGATGATTAACCATCAATCGGCTTTAAAGCACTCTAAAGGTTAAAAGTGAGGCTTCTATAGTTCTCATGATTAGTCGAAGTCTTTAAAGATAGATCCGTTTTCGTCTAATTGAAAGATAACAAAGAAATGTTGGGAAATGTAATTCTCCATACAAGTGCAAATACACATTATTTCACTTAACACGATATACTTGACTCGACCTCTCATTCGTATACAGCTTAGCGCCTACGCAACAACAATCTAAAGATTTAGGTTTATAGTCCATATAAAGAAAAAAGAAAATGACATGATGAGAATGGATACAATTCACGTCGTTACATATTTGGCATAAAGAAATACGTACCAAATAAAACGCATAATTAAATATGCAAAAGTTATAAAGCTCACAAGATTAATGTAAAGATTAGAGGGAGGTGCAGACATCAGGGGGAGTCTAGCACATATATGCTAATCTTAAATGTAATAGGTGTGTTGTGCTCTTTTCCCCTTTGACTAAGGTTTTATTTTCTCCCACTGGGTTTTGTTACTTGACAACACCCTATGCACCATTATATCGATCTTTAAACTCGGCACAATGGTGAGTGTTGAAGAAAAAACACAATTAGTGTGCATTCGTTAAAGTAAATAACGGAATGAGTTAATAACGTTTATGTTCAACGGATGTAACGGATCAATCACCATTATGTAGCCTTAACTATCATTGTAATTATCATTTACTTCTATTGTAATCATGACCCATATATAAATGAGATTATCAATAAAATGAGTAGACCATTTTATTTTCTCTACGACAATTACTATTATATAACACAATTGAATTACCAAGGTCCATTTAACAGGAAAGGATGTAAGGTCTATCTAGCTAGACTCGATTGGGTTTGTCTTGCAAGCAAATACACAACCTTCTTAATTGACATCGATCGACTCTTTCTCCGATCTTCTTGAGGTCTGCTGTATGAGAAATTTTGCGAATTAAGTTGTTTGCTCGCGATCGATTATAGGTTTTGATTGAATGCATGGTTCTTCCGCCTCCAACTAAAGCTGAATAGCTGATATATATATAGAGCGAAAGGATGAAATCTCTCCCTGCCGCTGGCGTTGGCATGGCGGAGTGGCGGGGTCAAGCTCTAGCTGGGGTCTCTTGGTGGTGTGTACCAACAGTGTAAGTGGCAGACTTGGGGAACTCTTGGGTGATTCTAGACTTCCAGTGCTTCAGATCCATGACTGATTGAGTTGGTATTTCATGCACTCTTGTGTATGTGGGTATGCTAGGTCCTAGGGTTTCACACTGACCAACCGCCTCTCCACTGACTAATTACCTAGTCCATAATTAATTAGGCTTATTCGAACACCAACTCGAAAGCGGCACGAGATGAAATGCTTCTTTGAGGCCGCCTTGAGGGTCAATATGTTTGACACTCAACCTTATCCTCCCAAATTAATGTTTTATACACACGTTTATGAAGCTCGAGATTATTGTTTTATTCAACACAACTACCGTATTTGGAAGCAGTAAATCTGGACTCTACCTAAGAAGGTATTATGTAGTTAGTTTCTATGACTTACAAAGTCTAAGCTTCATACATAGTCACTACTATTGTATTTCTCTTTCACACTTAGTTATAGGTTAATTGTACTACTATAAATTCCCTTCAATTCGGAGAAGAAATCATAAGTGAATATACATGTTCTTGAGAGTATCATACACCATTCTGGTTTATTCTCTCATAGTTTAACTTATTGTAGACTTACTAAGTACTCATGGATCGATCAATAATAAGCCATTTATTAGGGATCATTGTCATGAATTAGGGTTTGTTTCTTTATAATAATGAAACACGATTACACGAAGTCATTCCTTCACTATAAATCAAATCATCATTAATTTCAGTTCGATCATCATATACAATGTATTATTTGATGGCGACTTATGATAGTTTGATTTTGATTTAATGGAAAGACCATCTAAGTTGATGAGATAGTGAAATGGAAGGCCGTACCGAGACTGTTCTCAAGTTAGCTAACTGTTTATCATGAAATGATCATCAAGTATTGTCTTTCAAAGAGAAGCAAATGTGGTCGGTCCTGCTAATAACTCATTTACATATATATATATATATATATATATATATATATATATATATATATATATACAGTCTCTAGCCAGAGTGAAGGTTCACTCTGAAATTACAGAGTGAAGTTCTAATTTTGGCACACTTTTCGGTCAAATTTTCTCACCATAAGCGATTCAATATTTAGGTATGATATTCAAGATCATCTCTACAAAATTTCATCTAATTCGGACATCATTAAGGTATTGAAATTAGATTAAATCAATGAATGAATTAAGACTGTTCAACGTGAACCGTTCGTGTAAATCTCAATTTTGAAAGCTCAAATCATTGTCAAATTGGATGAAACTTTATAGAGATGATCTTGAATAGCATATCTAAATATTGAATCACTTATGGTGAAAAAATTTGACCGAAAAGTGTGCCAAAATTGGAACTTCACTCTGAAACTTCAGAGTGAACCTTCACTCTGAAACTCCAGAGTGAACCTTCACTCTGGATAGGGACTGTATATATATATATATATATATATATATATATATATATATAGTCTCTATCCAGAGTGAAGTTACAATTTTAGCACACTTTTCGGTCAAATGTTTTCACTATAAGCGATTCAATATTTAGGTATGGTATTCAAGATCATCTCTACAAAGTTTCATTCAATTTGACGATGGTTTGAGCTTTCAAAATTGAGATTTACATGAACGGTTCACGTTGAACAGTTTTAATTCATTCATTGATTTAATCTAATTTCAATACCTTAACGATGTCCGAATTAGATGAAATTTTGTAGAGATGATCTTGAATAGCATACCTAAATATTGAATCGCTTATGGTGAGAAAATTTGACCGAAAAGTGTGCCAAAATTAGAGCTTCACTCTGTAATTTCAGAGTGAAGCTTCACTCTGAATAGGGACTATATATATATATATATATGCTCGACATATCTCAACTATTTATGAGGAGATCTATCTTCATGAAAGGCCATGAAAGTGTCCCGTGGAAAATGAATGCAAGTCTATTCTACATAATGAGAAATCAAAATTCAACCGTAAAATGTCGCTGAAGCAGACTTAACATCATCGTTTTTCCATTGTTTATCGACATTTTTTCAATTGGGAAGTCAAGTAACAAGGTAAATTCCATTTTATACTGCTTTCTCCGTTTGTACAAACAACTTGGCTTTGATTTTAATCGTTTTTTAAGATATAAAATGGTATGTTTAGGAATATATTAGTTGACTGCTCCAAGTAGGAATTGAAAACGATAAAACAAAGATACATGATCGGAGTTGGAAGCAGAAACGTGTAGCCTTGACTAGATAGTGACACATATTGGAGCCGACATTTAGAAAAAGAGCATGCGAATGATGCAAGTGCACTTAAAATACCATTGCAGCAAGTAGTGCTATAGTTGAATATGGAGATAGTGGTTGACCGACTTGCTAATATGGACGTACAGCTCAAGATCAAACCCAAACGCCAAAACCAGATTGTGCACTCTGCACTAGCTAGACTTTTTATTAGTGCTCGATCGATCGATCTTTTGGTTCCATGCGCATATAACACGAACATAATGATGCCTTACTTTATAAGGTAAGTTCTTGGATAGATGTTAATTAATATGGTTTTATTGTGTTTAGCGACGAGGGATCCAAATTTGTGATCAGTGTGATTTTATTAAGGCATAAATGTCGATTTGCATTCTAAATTTGGCTGAAATTGTTAATTTGCAACCCGAACTTGCATTTGAGTCAATTTACCTCCTAAACTTGGTAAAAATTGCCGATTTACACCCCGAACTTGTATTTGAGTCAATTTACCTCCTAAACTTGGTAAAAATTGCCGATTTGCACCCCATCCGTTAAATTTAACTGTTTCTATCCAGTTTTGCGTCACATGTCATGCACATGAGGGGTAATGTTGTCATTTTCTATTTATATTTTTCTTAAAATAAAAATAAAAATATTCTTTAAAATGAGGATTATTTTGTTAATCAAATTATTTATTTACATCTTTTTTTCTACCTACTTAACCCTACTTTGAATTATATATTCAATATACCCACCCATTGAAATATAGTGTGTTGTGTATAAAAATATTTTTATATGTACACATTGTTGGAGGATGAACAAAACGAGAATAATAACGACGTAATAGAACAGAACGTAACCGTTTATTGATTGATAATGATGTCAATATATATGCATTACATAACCACAATCCCGTAGGATTCAGAGTCCTAATCTATTACAGAGATGCGAATTTATCTCTAACAGGAAACCTAATAAGGCTAAGACACACACAATGGTAGAATAGTAATTCTCTCGGAACACACATTTATTTTTAATTTTCAATGTATTTATTTATTTATATTTTTCTAATATCTTTTAACATATCATATCACATAAAATAATAAATATATAAATCAATAACATGTTTCGAAAAAACAAACATTGTAGCAAGTGTTCCTCTTAAGTAATTTTATTAATTTATTTCATTATTCAATATGAATAAATATATAATGACAATACTACCTCTTAAATGCATGACATGTGACTTAAAATTGGATTGAAAACATTAAATTTAACGGATATGGTGCAAATTGATAATTTTTACCAAGTTTAGGAGGTAAATTGACTCAAATGCAAGTTCGGGGTGTAAATCGGCAATTTTTACTAAGTTTAGGAGGTAAATTGACTCAAATGCAAGTTCGGAGTGCAAATTGACAATTTCAGCCAAATTTAAGGTACAAATCGGTATTTATGCCTTTTATTAATCATTTTATAGAAATTGTATGTCACAAATGGTTGGTGGAAATGAAATTGAATTGCTCGTAAAAAAGAGAGAACATCTATGAATTCTGTTTTGGCTCTACTTATTCGATACACCGGTATGAATTGCGAAGATGGTAAGACCTTCGCGGCGGCTAGACAAAATAAAGTGGTTGTTTTTTGCTCCGGTTACATCACCGAACGTGGCGGATGGGTCGGAGATAAACCGGACCACGTACCCATTTTGATGGTGGTTAACTAGCTAGGAATGAAACCTTGATGGCAGTCAGCTGCATAGGCTCCGTAAAAACAACAGCAGTAGGGCGGTGGGCACTGAATTCCCCTCTATTTTGTCTCGGACTATTATTCATCGGCGACCTTAATTATTGCTTGTGACAAAAACAGTTTGAGATACAAAGACAAAACATAGAGTCTTTCTTGTGACCACTATCGAGTATTTTGACCCTTGACTCCTACTTTCCATAACTAGGGCCAAATAATTAAGCAGTGTGCACACTTTTGCATCATTGCTCTCTACTATGTTTCACTTATTCATACTCTACGAGAAAAAAGAGAGAACAATTTTACTTCTATCATTTTCTTCAATTAATTCACTATTACTAGTTAATTTCTCCTAGCTGACGAAAAGAAAGTCATAACCTAATGTGGTTGGTTTAACATAAACATAATACACTACGAGTTTCGTGGAAACTGTAAGTTTCTCTATGTAATATGAAGTTCCATGTATGATGCTTTGATCGTGAGTAACACTTCTTCGAGGGCACTCTCAGATGAAGATCGGTAACTCACTCAGTCATTATGGAAACTAAAGTTGTAATTGTAGAAAATCAATTTTATTTCAATAAGTTATCTATGTGTCAACGGAGGACCACTTCGTACTGTTATGTGAGCTTGCCTAAGTTGTTATTGACCTAGTATCATAACTTTTGCTGTGTATTTGTGCTCTACTAGCTACCTGAAATAATAGGTAAAGGCATTTTGAGGCCTAAAATGAGTTGATACGACAAAGAACGAAGGAGCATGTAGCCAATAACTCAACTGAACAAGCAATGCTTCATCATTCCGAACGGTGGAGGAAAAAAGTGCCATTGAATGGAATTGAAGAGAGAATTAATTCATGCTTCTTAACGGGGGAGAAAAAAAAATGAATCACACAGTTCATCATTGATAGTGACTAAAGAGACTAGAGAGAATTCGCAAGAGTAGTCAAGAGAAAGTTGGTAAGCTGTTTGATTAGGTATTATGGTTTATTGTTATTGTTAGCCCCCAGCTATCTTTAATCCATTACAAAATCGTTCATGTAAGGTTTGATGGGTTGCGAATCAAAATAGAGGTTTCTCATTTTCTCATATTTTTCCATTTTACTTGATATATAACTTCAAGTTTAACCACTAGGTCTCTTCATCTTAGAATGTAATGTTTGGCCTGTCCCAACATTGAGTTAAGCTTATCCCTAACATTATGTTGAGTTTGTCACAACTATGTCCTTTTAGTTGTGTTCATTATTTTCTCGTAATTGTTAATATGAATAGTCTATCATCTTATGTATCACAAAGGTGTATGGACCATAAAGTAGTGTCTATTTCTAAAACGATAGTAGATAGATATGTAATGCCCTTCTTGTTATGTGTGTATTTTATGAATGTATTCTCCCTTTCAAAATGTAGTTTAGTTTTTATTTTTAGAGGAAACACAAAATTTTTGTTGATTTGAGGAGGAATATGAGTCAGATTGTTAATTGTATGGAGATCATTTCTATTCTTTGGGTTCAGGCGTTATTGTTTTCCAATTTATTACTTTGTAAGGAATAATTTGCTCATGAGATATTGATTGATTTTATTCCATAAAAAATACAAGAAGAAAATTGAAGGGAGAAAATGAACTTAAATAATGTGATTAAACCTATGGAGAATTGAACATGATCAAGCCATGGCACAGATCTAGAAGGTGTCCCCAATTGATAGAATATATGCTTGACTGATGACTCATTGCAATTTCTCATAATGCTAGACCTTCTGTCACATAAATTGTGGATAATCAACTATGATTTTTGCAATTATAAAGTTAAATTTCAACAAATAATGCTAAAAGATCTCGAAATTATGTTGGTCCTTAGAAGTATAGGTGAAACTTGGTAGAATCACCTAAAGTAATAATTCATACCTAATGTCATTTAGTTCAGTGTATCATATTCCATTGATTCGTCCCCATAATTGTGTAAACGAAGCAACCAAGACAATGATCAAACTATTTATTGTGCAATTATAATCACGCAGATAAATTTTCACCAAAAACAACATCATGCAGAGTTGCAGACGAAGTTTTGCACTGCTGTCATGTATATACATGCCCATTTTGTGTGCTTACAAATATATAGGCATCGATTTCGGCCTTATCAAGAGAGAACAAAGACTAATGAGGTAATTAAGGCATGATAGAAATGGAGAAATTTGTGATTTAACCCCGCAGTGTCAGGCAAATGTGATCCGGATGGTTTGTGACCAATGTTATTTTCCCATTTTTGTTGATGTATTTATCCTAATACACCCAGGTTATGCAATATAACTGTTCAAGTTGTGGAGTGTTTGGCAGATATAGTTAGATTAGAGAACGATGTAGGTTAAGTAACAGAAGTCAACTTATCCTTGTAGCTTCTATTCACATATCGAACAAACTTGTTGGTCACAGTCGTAATTAAACTGAAGACATTAAATTAGTTTGAATAAGATTACCATGTCGATATGACACGAGAATGATTTATAATTACATGTTAATAAAATGAATAATAAAAATACGATAGAGACGTCAAAGCCATTGAAAATAACAGGGACATAATTTCGCCCCAAAATTATGTTGCTAATCAACCTATAATCATCTAAACTAGAGATCCCCCATCACACACAGTTTGGGTAAATTATTGATTGTTTGGTGAGGAAGATTACCAAAAATCCATAAACATGGAGAAAGCCCTAAAACCCAACGCGAATTAACGAAGTGTTCTGTACGGACCACCAACACCCTTTTTAGTATTTATACTTCTGCCAAGAAAATCTTCTCCTCTTGGCATCTTCCTCAGTTGGACAGGCCATTTTTGGCGATGACAGCCTAGAAATCACAGTGGGCGGGGGGCGTCTTCAGTAAATTCCCTTAACAGTGTTTGGGTCACAATAATTCTCTGAGATTTCTTTATTATTACACATAGAGATAGAGAGGAGAAGAGAGAGAGAGAGAGAGAGAGAGAGAGTTGGGGAAAGAAAATGGTGGGATTAGCTGGAAATGGGCGGGATTACCGAAGGTCAAACCAATCCCACAACCGGCGCCGGAACTAGTTCAGTCTCTGTCGGACCCGATCCAATATAACCTAAAAGACCCGACCCAGAACGAAAAAAACATATGTAGCAGCTCTCCCAGAGCAGAGCTCCAGTTTGACACTCCCAAACTTACCCATCACTGTCAGTCACATTAACCAAAACAGAACTCCAAACCCTTTTCTTTCTCTCTGTCTCTGTTTTTTTCTTCTTCTGCTAGTACTTGAACACAACTAGAATTGTACTAGTTGTTGTTGTTGTTGATAGTCCTCTCTCTCTCTCTCTCTCTAGAATTATTTAGGGGGTTCTGATATTAAGAATTAATTAAATGAGATTTTGATTTCTGCTAATGGGTTTTTCATTTTCGCTCTGATTTGTCAACTCTGAGAGAGAGAGAGAGAGAGAAGGCAAAAGAAACGTGGAAGACAGATTTGTCTGCCTCCTCCCCCCTCAACGTTTTCACTGAAGATTCAAAAGCGTGTGAAATTTCAGGTAAAACGAGTCTTCCATTTCGTCTCTATCAATTCTCTTCTTATATTTAGAGAGAGAGAGAGAGAGAGAGAGAGAGAGAGAGAGATATGCATTGTTAGTTCTTGTTTGTTATGTTAATGGGCGTGTGTAATTCTGGGTTTGGCTTCTTTGTTTTGTTTGATCACAGTGAACCAGAGAGGCCAAGAAGAAGAAGAATGGGATGTGTTTGAGCCATGGTGGATCAGAGAGTAGTCGTCTTGTTGTTGTTGTTTGTGTGGGTGGTGTTTCTGTTCGAGCCCACATTCCAGCAACCGAGTCAGCAGCCACTGAGTTCACAAGCCGAGCGAGTTGCTCTGCTGCAGCTCAGATCGTCTCTGGGTTTGAGGAGCAGGGACTGGCCCATAAAGTCAGACCCTTGCTTCGTTTGGAGGGGTGTTGGATGCAGCAATGGTAGAGTTGTAGGGATTAACATTTCTGGGTTTAGAAGAACTAGGCTTGGGAGTCAGAACCCACAATTTTATGTTAATGCTTTGACCAATTTGACCCTCTTGAGCTCTTTCAATGCCTCCAATTTCTTGCTGCCTGGTTCCATTCCTGACCTGTTTGGCCAAAGCCTCGGGTCTCTGCGTGTTCTTGATCTTACCTCTTGTTCTGTGAATGGTCCTATTCCATCTAGTCTTGGGAACTCTACCAATCTGATTGCTCTGTCTTTGTCTAGGAACAACCTTACTGGGACGATTCCTGCTAGTTTGAGCAACCTTGTAGGCCTTTCAGTTCTTGACATTTCTCAAAACCGGCTTACTGGATCCATTCCCACATCTTTTGGGAATTTAAGGAATCTTTCTGTTCTTGACATATCTGGGAATTTCTTGTCCGGGTCAGTTCCTTCAGGCATTGGGAACCTCGTGAAGCTTCAGTCTCTGAATCTTTCCAGCAACATGTTGTCTTCTTCCATTCCTCCTGAACTTGGGGGGCTTAATAGCTTGATTGACCTTGATCTCAGCTCCAATCAATTCTTAGGCCCGCTGCCTTCAGGTTTGAGGAACTTGCAGAGAATTCTAGTTGTGAATAATTTACTCAGTGGTACTCTTGATGTGCTCTGGTCAATGCCTCAGTTGAGTTTTATTGATGTGGCTGGAAACAATTTCACTGGTTTGCTGCCGAATTCTAGCTCGAATGCTAATGCCACTGCTGCAGTGTTCAATATTTCTCGAAATTCTTTTTATGGGGCTATTACGCCATTAGTTGGAAAATTTGGTGTCATTGATCTTTCAGGTAACTATTTTCAAGGTAAAATACCAGGCTATGTTGGCACCAATGCATCTCTTGAGAGAAACTGTCTCCAAAATTTGAGGAAGCAGAGGACATTGGCTGAATGTTCATCGTTTTATGCTGATAGGGGTTTGAGTTTTGATAATTTTGGGCAGGCAAACTCTACACAACCTCCTGCAGCCGCACCACCGGGGAAGAAGAGTAATAAAAAATGGATCATATTGGCATCAGTTTTAGGAGGAGTTGGCTTGATTGTGATTTTGGTCATTGTTTTAGTGATACTACTTCTATGTTCACGAAAGCGGGGAACTACAACTCAAAGGGGAATTGGCGTTGGGACGGTTCCTGCAGGTAACAATCCTCCTCCACCTGCTGGAGGATCGGTTAAGTTTTCTAGCGTGGGAGATGCATTCACATATCAGCAGCTGCTTCAAGCTACGGGTGATTTTAACAATACAAACTTGATGAAATATGGTCACACAGGGGATCTTTTCAGGGGTGTCTTGGAGAATGGGATCCCTGTGGTTATTAAAAGAATTGACTTACGTTTGATTAAAAAGGATGCGTACCTGCTGGAGCTGGATTTCTTTAGCAAAGTGTCAAGTACAAGATTTGTTCCTTTTCTGGGACACTGTTTAGAGAATGAGAATGAGAAATTTATGGTGTACAAGTACATGCCAAATGAGGACCTATCTAGTTCTTTGTACAAGAAAACCAACACCCTGGATGATACTCTACAGTCATTGGATTGGATCACTAGATTAAAGATTGCATTAGGTGCTGCAGAGGGTCTAACTTATCTGCATCATGAGTGTGATCCAGCCCTCGTGCATAGGTACCTTAAAACTGACCTTTTATTTTTTTTCAGACTTTTCTTTGTTCTACATGCATTCAGGTTAAAATACTTTTTAAATGCTTGTTAGTAAGTTATATAATACATCGAATTTGTTTGCTCCGTTGCTTGCGATGGATATGTAGATATATGTATTTATTCATATTTTGGCTTTTTTTGGAACTTCATTGTTGCAACATTTGTATTTCAACGCAAGAATAAAGGGCGTATTTATGATTTCTTGGGGATCATCTGCAATATTCACGGTCAAAATTCATATGTATGCACAAAAATTGAGTTAAAATGGCATCCCCTTTATCATTTTTTTAAAGTACCCCTTGATCGTTATAATACCCATGATGTTAATAAGCTAATGGTACAATGGAATTACCATTCTTTCATTCATATGGTGCAGTCTTAATAATTTGCTTACACTTGTTTTTAGGATTCATTGAACTGCATACATTACCATATATACGAATTTACTTATTTCTAGCGGCCAAAAAAAAAAACAGGATCGGTATTAGGATACTGCTGTGATGTCTGTGTAGAAGATTATAAAATAAATTGACATTCAAGGGGAAGATAATACTTTTATTTGTTTTTGATTAGGAAAATAACTGAACCTCAATAATTTGATTTGAACTTGTAAGAGATTGTTATATTATCTTGAGGCATAAAGTCAGATGCTTGAATGAGTCAAATGCCAGTTTGACTTCGGACTAAATCTTTATTAAGTTAAATATCAGAAGGTTGTTAGACTGGAATAAGTAATAATGTTTTGGTCATTCATAACTATAGAATTGAATGAAAAATATACTAAAGTGATGTATTCCTTTTACATTGTACCCAAAATAAAGGTCAAACATAGAAGCTAAAATCGTATTCCATGTGCTCCCTGGTAGTACTGTATGAGTTAAGTATTTCAAGTGGGACTGATGATTTTCTCAAAAAAGAAGAAAAAAGTGGGACTGATGATTGTGACATTTTAGCTTGATAAACATTTTTGTAAATGTAAAGTAAAAAAATATAAGTCAAATTAGCAAGATGTGGCACAAAATTTGCAGCTGTTTTTATGTTTATCTTTTAATTGTACATGTGACTTCTTTAAAGATTAAACCTTTCTCAAGTGCTGCATCTTTTGCATTTCCATCAACTGCGAATTTGATTTCGTGAGAGAATCAAATTTTGTTAACTAAAGTTTATGTGCCATTGCTGGAATCTTATCACCAGGTTCGCATCAGTGTTTATATCTAGTTGTGCAAGTAGTGATGTAATTTGTTTTTGGCCATTATAGAGATGTTCAAGCAAGCAGTATACTTCTTGATGATAAATTCGAAGTGCGGCTAGGAAGCCTGGGCGATGTATGTGCTCAAGAAGGAGATACTCATCAAAGCAGGATTACTAGGTTGCTGCGTTTGCCACAGTAAGTATCCTAATAATAACTTAACTTTGTCATATATTTCCCAGATCAACTTCTCATATCTGTATGTGTTTGTATGTTGCATGCTGTTCAGCTAATTGCTGAGATCTGTGTTAGCTTCCGTCTATCATTGAGTTGTGATGTATTTTATTATCTTCACACACACGCGCGTGCACGCACACACACACACAAACGCGCGCAAATATATCGTTGAGTAATTAATGGCTTCAATGTAGCATCTACACTAAATAGGCTTCTTTTTCTAAATTGTGCATGGTAGCCTTGTAATAGATTCATCTTACATATTTTATTATCAATTTGATGTTCTTATCAGATTTTTTTTTTCCTTCTGAAATTGCAGGTCATCCGAACAAGGTGCTTCTGGTATGGACATATCTGGTTATTTGATTGTTATCAAATCTGCATATTTCCGTCTTATTTTAATCGTATTATTAAATAATCTTATAGGACTGAAAGAAGCAACTGCTCTCCTGGAGCGTTTTATGCTTATCAATTATCATTTATCTTCCTAAAGAAAAGTTTGGATATTGGAATCATTAATATGTGACTGGCATTTTGAAAAGTATCTGATGCTTCATTTGTTTTGACGAGAAGTGGAAAACGTTTTTGTTTTCTTTTGAGGATATATAGAAGTCATAATTAGTGTACAATAGGAAAAATACATAGAGAAAAGATGGGTATAAACAGACATGACAGCTTTTGTCTGTCTTAAAATTTGCTTGCATTAGCATTTATATCTGCACTGTGAATGCCCAGGATTCATCACTGCTGAGTTTTATGTTTTTCTTGAATGACCAGGATCATCAACAGCATTGTGTGCCTATGATGTCTATTGTTTCGGGAAGGTATTACTTGAACTGGTAACAGGTAGGTTGGGAATCAGTGCTTCCACTGAAACTGGATTGAAAGCATTGTTAGATGACATACTTCCCAATATCAGTATATATGACAAGGAACTTCTGAACAAAATTGTGGATCCATCTTTGATTGTGGATGAAGACCTACTAGAGGAAGTGTGGGCCATGGCCGTCGTGGCCAGGTCGTGCCTAAATCCCAAGCCCTCAAGGCGCCCACTAATGAGATATATTCTCAAGGCTTTGGAAAACCCTGTTAAAGTAGTAAGGGAAGATAGTACTGGCTCTGCAAGGCTCAGAACAGCCTCTTCTCGAGGGTCTTGGAATGCTGCTGTATTTGGTAGCTGGCGCAGCTCATCTGAGGTAGTGGTTATTCCAGGAGCCTCAGGTACCAAAGTGGAAGGAGTAAGTGGTTTGAAGCATTCAGCAACCACTGGTTCGCAGGGAAGTGGCCAAATTGGTGGGGGTGAGCATTCATCCTCACGTAGACGGCATTCCAGGGACATTTTCCCCGAACCATCTGGTGTACAAGATGTAGAGAGATATGACCAGAACTAGACGATTGATGTTCATTGTTCTCGATTCTTTATCAATAAATACAGCAGGCTTATTTGAGTGCCTGTTGTTGGTACTGCAGCAAGCTCTTCTTGGTTTTGAAGTGAAGTGGTATTTCAAGCATATTTTTGTACATTGGGGTTGCTGCATGGTTCAGGGCATTTATGGGGAACACTAATTTAGTTTGAGGCCCTGAGGAAGAAATTGAATATAGAAAATTTGGGAGGTGTGAAAGCATCAGGGGTGCCAAAGGCGGATACAGTTTATTTTTGTTCAAGGGCTTCTGCATTTTGACAGGAGCAAGCTAAGATTTATGTGCAATTGATTTATTGTCTTGATTAGTATTTGGTCCTATGAAATGTAAATTGCGATTGTCAAAGATTTCTTCATTCAAATTAGAACTCACATTTTGGTTCAAGAAAAAAGAAAAAACACAGCACCAGAAATGGCAATTGAACAGGAGTGCGTAGTCGTATTCTGACATTTGTGATTGTTTATCTTCCATGACAGTCCATTTCCAAGAGTTGAAGCTTTTCAATTGTCACCCCTCAGGATATTAGATTGGTCAATCTTATCAATGAGTAATTGTTTAACCTACTGCTCACACCAGCTTTCTTTGTTTACCAATGGAAGCGTTCAGTTCTATTACTAAATACTAATCAAACACTGGTAGAAAACATACCTGTAATATTGACGTTTGTGTTTTTTATAAGCAGGATTTCTAGACAAACTATATGCAATGTTTGGGGTGTGAATTATTGTGAGAACGCACCCTATGCTTTGTTAGGCTGCTAATTTTCCATGTCCATTCCCCGGCCAGACGTAAGTCAAGAGTAAAGTTTGATGTTTGCTGGATGATCATGCAAGACTGGTTGAAAGACCAGAAATCATAGCCGAAAAGGCCGTTAACCAATTGGAGTTTGTCGAGCTCTGGCAACTTGAGGAACATATGCAGCTCATGAGTTGGCTAATGATACTAGTGTTCAGGTGTGCAATTGTGAACAATGACTTGAAGGATCATCCCTTGAAGTTGAACTGATACATAATCGATTGTATATCAGATATATGGCTGTATTAAACTCTACTCACTCGAGTGAATTTTCCATTTGATATAAACAAAGAAAGAGAAGAGTTTTAACTCCACGAGTACATCTCAAAGACTAGCAAAGTAGCAACTCTGGTATCTACTTGTTCTCACATCAAGAACAACTACATACAGACTTGAGGCCCCAAAACTGTAGGGGCTGATTTCTCAAACATGACTGGGAGATTCACATATCTGAAACAGGCATGGTTAATGACTTTTGAGTTGTTTTAAACCCAACATAAACATACATTTCAATTTCATAGTGCATCATGGGGTGGCTTTAATCTTCCTCCAATATCCTCAATCTTTTCTTTGAGCTGAAAGACTCATTGGCTGTTTGTCCAACATTGCAGAAGTGAAAAAAGCAAGGACGTTTAAATAAGGGAGACTAGTAACAAGTATTGCCTAGGTTTGTCACGCTAGGAGGCTATATTCTGGTGTTGGAAATTTGGTTCCGCATTAGCGGGTCGGGTTGGGAATGGCTATATTCTGACCTAGGAGGCTAGGAGCCGAGCCCTCACAGAGCAGCGATCACCTCCCTCTGTTTTTGCAGTGGAAGGGTCGATGGTCTAAATATTTTTTATCGGAATTGTATTGTATTTTTTAAGAGAGATAAAAGATATATTAGATTTATTATATCTGTTATTTTTAATTAAATTTAATATATTTATGAATTTATGTATTGTACAACACTACAGCTAATCTCAACAATATCGTCAAGGTAAAGAGTAAGCATTCAAGACGTACCCATCTCTCTCTTCCTCACATTACCAAATGAGGTCGTTGACTATTATTTTGCAGAAAATTCTCTCTCTCTCTGTGTAGTATATTGCTGAAACTAATCGCACCTTACTAAGTTTGGTCTTCATTCACCGCTGTTCTAGTTGTACAGAGGAAATCTTTCTCTACAACCCCAAACCTGAGTTCTCGTTAACAGTTGGGTTGCGAGGTTTCAACTTTTTCAAGGACTGAGCAGCTTCCTTTTCTGGTTTGAGCAGCTTCCTTTGCGAGATTATGAATGAATGTTTGCATGTGTGTTGTATTGGTTTGTCGGACTTATACGATTGACTGTGGCTAATTTGGTCTGTGTTTTAATGTAAGAGTGAAGATATGATTTGTTTATTGGTCAATTGATTGCTTTATGCAAAGAGCTCACTTAGTAATTGGAAAGATGACCCATTTGATTAGAACTTGATTTACATTCCATTTGGTTAATGCATGCGTGAGTCTCTTGAATGCGTTTGTAATATGCACTGTTCCTCTTAGGCTCTAGAGGAAGATACTGTGTGCAGCGAACATCAGAATGAAGAAGAATCTGTATTGCTTGATCTTGTTTCGGCATCCTCGCAGCTTCAAATACCAGCAATTGCATCGTATGTTCTTTCCGGTGAGTTTCTTACGGTTCACTTTTTTTTTTCAGCATCAAACGGTCCGTAATGTCCCTTAATTATTAAGTTGTCTTGGTTCTTTATGGTAGTTTTTTTTTTTTATCATTGTTCATCTTGAAATTGCTTGGAGCTTTAGAAGGCATCAATTGAGTTAAGGCTTTGGAGCTTGTACAATTGGAGACGGTCAAACTGGACAAGCAATCACATTCCTTTAACAATAAAATTGCAAAAGCATGGCGTAAGTTTCAGATGGCAAGCACAGCAAATGTAACTCCCATGGGGGAAACAATTAAGATAAACGAATGGGCTCAACATCAATTTATCTTACATGTATTTTTTAAGAAAAGAATACAACCCATTGCAGCACAAGATTAGGGCTATCAATCTATGGACAGTCTAAGGTGCGACTTCCACTAAAATTAGGCTTTGGAATGTGAAGGTTATCAGTGAGACTTCCATCTGACCGCAAAGCTTAATTCTACAACTAGCAGAAACTGCAGAAAATTGGAAAAGGATAGAGAAACAAGGGAAGACAGGCGCAAGATTTTGGTTTATGGGTTCCTGTAGTACAGGCATTTTGCACCTTGGGAACTACAATTCTTAGTTTTCGTTCTGAAATCATGTACACAGTTACATTAAGCTCATCATGAACCTTCTAGCTTACTAAAGTTAATGAATTTTTTTTATTACCATAACCAGGATTAGAACTAGTCTAGGCATTGATAATCTCGGCTCCTATGTATACAATCCACTGCTCAACCATCTCAATTTTCATGGTGAATGTCTACAGTGTGTTATTAAGAATTCAATAAGGCTACAGAAAACCAACAAGGCTACACAAAAAGAAAAGACTCTACAAAACTAAAGATTATACGAATTCAATAGAGAGTCCAAATGCTACCAGTAATTTTTTAACAAAAAAGGGATCCAATCAGATTCGACTTTCCATACTTTTCCTAAAAAGGGAACCATGAAGTTACACACTTTTGCAAATGGACGTATAAGTAACGCATCCAGTTGCAGCGTCATAATAAGAAGAAGAAGAGCTTCTTCTTCATCCAATTGAGTGGGCAAAAACTGACTTGCGAGAACAAACCGACTCCTCTAGTTTTAGGCCTAACTTGCAGCAGATTAATAGAAATATTTAGTTGTGTTTTTTCATTAAGGCTTTATACATACAATGATACAGAACAAACCAAACACAAAATAAACAACTCTTAATCAGCCTACATGGTGTACTTCAAAGTTGATGTTGCATATATCATATTTGTATATTAGATAAATCTTTTATTGCCCCTCTTAAATTTCAGCATATACTTGCAGCAGAGAAGAGTCAATTTTCATATGGTTCGATTTGACAAAGTTAGCATACATATAGAGCAGGACAAGACTATAATGAACACATACTTCATCTGCTTGCGACGGTGTATTTCAAAGTTTCCCAAAATTAGAATCTCCTATGAGTTAATGTTAGATAGCCTATTCCTTCCAAAGATACTGCGAAAAGGTCATCAAACTGAAGTTAATCTCTACATATGGTCCTACTCTTGTAAGAATATAAACAACCTTGAGGACTCGTGCAAACATAATCTCCAAAGAAACCGGTCAGTTGGTGTAATGATGGAACTGGTGTACATATCAGGTCATAAGTTTCTATGTCGTTCCAACTGTTTACCCCTCTTTTTTTCAGCTTAAGATTGTATAATGCCTCCTCTAGCTTACAACCGGATGAATTGCTCGATTACTCGACATCAATATTTAACCCTGAACACATCATTAGTAGTATAAAGCAAGAGGGTATCGTTCACAAACCGGGGATCCAGCCAGGGCTTAGGATCACATCAATTAACACGAATTCATAAAGATTTTAAAGTTTGAGATATAAGTTTCGGATTGAATCATAAAAACAGTAAATAAAACCTAAACTAATATATACATGTGATCAACCAACAAACACATAAACAATCACCAAACAAATCATGTAAGAACAAAGCCATCGAATTCCCTTCTTATTCATGTTCATGCCGTAGGTATCAAGGTTCCACACTAAGTTCGATCATGCATCAAGTTCCTACTTGGTTCCTAACACATGGATACATTCGAGCTTAACTACTTGTTTTGCTACAAAATCTAACATACCAATTCATCATGCAATTACATATCACATAGAGAAATCAACATGTTTAAGTACATATCCAATGCCGAACTTAGAATCAAAAATCGGTGAAAAACCAAAGAACAATTAATCCACTACTTATATCATAATCGTTACTAACTTTGAATGATTAACATATGCAACATCAACTACTTGTCTTAATCACACATGCAATATAAGAACACATCGAAATTTAATCAAGAACATGGAACAATAACTCACGGCATCAAAACAGAAATCATTGAAATAGAAATCGAAATCTTTAATTCATACACAATTTGAAAGAACAACTATCTCATAGACAAGTTTAAATTGAACTTTAACAAAACCAAAACAGAAATCATCCAAGAACAAGAAAACATAAAACCGAAATAAAACATGAAGATCATAGAGTTACACTTTGAAATAATCATACGGGGTTTATTCCAAGCAAACGAAGATCCTAGGCTACTTGCTTCGAATCCAAAGGGTGGAAAAGGATGAATTTCGGTTTTAGGATTTCTTGGAGGATGGAAGAGTATTTCGGCAGAGTATGGCTTGTATTTGTGTGTAGGGCTGATGATGAAAATATGGAGAGGCCGAGCCTCTATATATAGGAGTCTAGGAAGCCTTCTTGCCGTCTCATAAGGAAGTAGAATCCAATTGGGAAGCTGAAATCCTCTTTGTTATGGATTTGATTTATGTACTCCATATCCAACTTGATGTAGGAAACCAAGTCCAATAGGGAGATCACTTAAGGGCTGCACGGCAACAATCTTGGTCCAACTAGGAGTAGCTAGGCCGGCCTCCTCTTCTCCTTCTTCAACTCGAATATGATTTCCTTGTTCAACTAGGAATGCAACTCGACAACTCTTCTTCCTTTCCAAATATGATTTGGCTTTCCTGAAAAGAAATCGTCGATTAAGGAATATGAAAGAATGAAAATAGGAAAGTAGAGTCATAGTCGAGTAAGGAATCCTAGCTCAATAAGGAGTTCTAACACTTAGCACAATTTCATCATCAAATCATCTAAATTCGGCATAGCTCTTCTTAGAACATACATATGACAAATATGAACCTAAAACAACTACGTAAGAAGTAACAAAGCATAAGAATAGGGCATATATACATTAAGAACGTCACACTTTGTGCTCCTATCACAACCTAACTTGCAAATCAGTATAGTGCGGTTACAGTCCTGCTGCTTTCATCAAAGAACCACAGAAAATATAAGAAATCCGGTAACAAACAAACAAACTCCAATTAGCACTACTTGTAGTCACAAAGAATACTGATAATATTCAGATTCTGATAATAACTAGCCTAAAGATCAGGAATGTTCCCTCAGCCTCAACAGCTGAAAATATGCCACTACCACTTCTAAAAATATAATCAAATTTATTTATAAGTTTCTATCCAGTAATTAATGTGACAAAACCTCTCCAATTCGCAAAAGAAAATTGTTGCAACAGAGCATAACTGCAGTCATACAAAGAAATCCACAATTCCACTATCAATTTCATCATCAACATCTACACCAAAGGAATCAGATAAAACGAAACATAATCTCAACAAAGGAATTCTATACTCATATTCGCCCTAGCTCAACATGATTCAACAATACACCTCAAAGAGATAATACCTCTCCAGTTCTCAGATCCACAATTTCACTATCAATTTCAATGACAACAATCTACACCAAAGGAATCAGATAATACGATACGCAATCTCAACCCTTCGAAACCGAATTCGTATCACGACTAGCTTAACATGATCCAAACTATGTAGCACCGACACTTCTAAGGTTGGAGTGTCGAAGTGTCCGACACTTTCCGACACTCCGACACGGCCCGACACTTTCCGACACCGTGTCCGACACTCCACGTGGCGTGTCATCAATATTGACTTTTTTGACACTTCCCCGACACTTTGACCGACACGTTACATCATAATTCCGATATGTCACGTCATTATTTTAGATTATAAAAACAGAAAATGAAAACCAAACAGACAAAAAAACCCAAATTTTATTTCAGTCTCATTGTTTTCCCTTTCTTCTTTCCTTATATTTATTTGTTTTGAATTGTTATGCAATGAAATGAACTTGAAACTTTAATTTGACATTATTTCATGTGTTATATATTTCTTTTATGCATTAATAAATATATTAAATTTTATATAAATTGCCGTGTCGACGCCGTGTCGGGATCTATGTTTTTTAGATTTGCCGTATCGCGGTGTCGCGCCGTGTCGGTGTCGCAGTGTCCGTGTCCGTGTCCGTGCAACATAGGATCCAAACAATATACAAAATCTCTGCTGTAGTATATGACAGTTGGATGGTGCAGAGCACGGTTTCCCTGAATTAAATAACATATGCAAATCTGTTAATCTGGTGATCATGGACGAGGCAGAACCACATTATAAGAATGGATAGGTAGCCCATAAAATTTATTCATTTCTCGACAGATTTAGATCACTATTTTATTTAACTCATAAGTAGCTAGATAGAGATATAAATTCATTATACTTCCTGGCTCTTTAACTAATGTCATTCTCCTTAAGAATCTTGATTGATATAAAGTATTCTTCGAATATATCGTTGTTCATGGTGTGTAACCAGTCTAGAAATTCAGGACTACTAACACATTATCAGGATACCAGTGACAAAAGCTCCAATAAGCTGAGGACCTATTATGACCACTGCATCTTTGAAACGACCAAATACATCAGAGTACAATTGAATAATAGATGCATTAACTATTTCTGTTGTAACCCCTTGCATAGCATTAATTAAATCAATTCCTTTAACTCATAGTTTCCAGTAACCTGCTATCCTGAAGATAAAGGTTTTAGTTTTCTGAGGTATAGTTGGAAGAGGGTGGTTATTGCTTCAAAGATAAATGTGACGAGAAGGACAAATAATATGCAAAGCAACATATCCATGTTGTTTAGATTATGATTGATACTTTGAGATGCAAGCAAGCTACACTAGTGAACTAAACGGCAATTGGGACACCACATTCTCATATTTCTATAAATTTCTTGTGGCATATGTTACACAAAAAAGAAAGCAGCTGATTGTTCGAATGCTGAAGACCAGCTACTTCAAATAATGAAATGATGAATGATAAAAATAACTGACCTCTAGCTTTTAAGTCAAGCTTGTGCAGACAAGATGGTGCTTAAAAGCTACCGAAATGATCTGGAAATGTCATTGAACATGGAAATGTGAAGTGTCAGCTGATGAGCTGGTTTAATTAGTTGTATGCATATTAGAACAGTGTATGGTTCCACCTAAGGGAACTGTACTCACAATACCTGCAGGAACAAATCAAGGCATGCTTAAATTTTACAATAACAAAAGCAAGGGACATATATCAATTCTGAAGTTCAGCATATTACGTAGTGTGGTTAATAAACACTCACCTTAAGTGTGAGCCTATGTAGCACCGACACTTTAAAGGCTGAAGTGTCGGAGTGTCCGACACTGCCCGACACGGTGTCCGACACGCCACGTGGCGTGTCGGAAAATGTTGACTTTTTTGACACGGCCCGACACGTTGACCGACACGCCACCCAGTGTTTTCGACACGCCACATCAGCATTTAGAATTTTTTTTTTAAAAACCTAAGCCTTAAGCCTTAACACTCAGTTCCCACCTCGCAACTTTCATTCTGTTTTGCTTCAAAGTAGAGAACGACGCAAAAAAAAGCCTTATCTGTGATTCTGTGGTGGGAATTGAAGTGGATCTCTCTGGAATTCAAGAACCCAAGAAAGATTTGGCTGCTGAGAATCTGCTAGATGTGAAGAAGAAAAACAATAATATATATATATATATAATTGTATATCTAAACAGTAGCAGAAGAATATTAATATATATATATATATTTTATACATTAATATATATTAAATTATATATAAATTGCCGTGTCGACGCTGTGTCGGGATCTAGGTTTTTAAGATTTACCGTGTCGTGCCGTGTCGGTGTCGGTGCTACATAGGTGTGAGCAGAGCACTCCCCCTGTTTGGGACCATACTTTTCCCAGTTGTTATTCTGCAATATTACATAATTGTTCAGATGTCAGTCCTTCGTTTTGCAACAAATCCTTGTAACAAATGTCTGTTATTATCTCTGAAATGTGGTCAGGGAAATGATACATGTTAACACGCAGTACTGGAGAATACTTAAATTAAAATACCTTCTTCAACATTTCATCAAAAGAAAATTGACACCGGAGGTTCTCTGCACGGATGAGCTGCATACAAAAGTCTTCACTGGGTGGCATTACAAGGTGGACCCCACAGCTTTTAAAAGGCCATTTGGACCCTATTTGAAAGATACGGACGCGACACGTCAAAGGTGGCAATGGACGCCAATAATCAAGTTGCCACATTTCATGGAATGGAACATAGCGCACCCATGCATTATTTGGCCCAACCTTTACTAGGGGCTTACATAAGACCTCTACTTCATCGATGCAAATATTGAATCCAAAACCGCCATAAAGAACAACACATGGCAGCAGTTGATCAAGAGCAACAACACAGAGAGCCAATCCTGTGTTGTCCCATTTGAAATTTGGGAGTGCTTCAATCCAAAACTCAAACCGATTATACCCCTTTTTATCCATTTGACAGCTGAACCACTTTGGAATCCCGATTCTTAGAGGTGGAAAACTAATTGTGAATTGGGATAGCTGAGAACATAGGAGCTGACAGAACAGATCTTCTTCCTCATTTACCATCTGATGAACCAAATTTCTACACAGTGTCCAGCAATTAGTCAAGTTCATCTCCTTGATCATTTGTGTTTCTTTACGCTTCAAAATGTTTGACAACTTTGAAATTCTTTCCAATGACACGCAGCCGCTCACATCCAGCTTTTCAATCTTCGGTGGAAGCTCTGGAATTTCAACAAGCCTCTTACAGTCGCTCAAATCAAGTTTCCTCAAGTTGACAAATTCCTTGATGCATTCGGGTAAAACAACCCAGATCATCCTTGATAGAGTAAGTAATTCTAAAGTGGATGCACAGTCAAGGCAATGATGAACTGCATTCGCTCAGTGTGATTGAATACAAAGGAAGCGCCGAATTGCCAATTGAAGAACTGCATCCTGATAAAGAGTGACCGTCATCACGTGAAACCTTCTTATTTGGGACCGTCATCACGAGATTTAGGCACCCGTACACCTGAACCGCCCATAATTTTGGCAACTCATAAATGCTGCAAGGTAGATCTGTGAGGTTTTTACAATTTTGTAAAAATAACTTCTCAAGGTTGATCAGATACCGAATGGATGAAGGCAATGCTTTGATGCCAGTGTCGCATAGAGACAAGGATGTCATGTATTTCATCTCCTCCAAAATTTCAGGGAAATTCTCCAAACTACTGCAATAATCAAGGTCAAGTTCTTCGAGGGACCTCCAGTTGACTTTTCCAGGAAGCTTCACAAGGTTCCTGCATCCGGTGAAATCCAGCTCAACAAGCTTTTCAAGGAATCCAACGGAAGGGTGAACCTCCACCAAATTGCTACAAAAGCTTAGATCTAGGATCTCTAAGTTTGGGCTTCCGGACACGTCGGGGAATTCTCTCAGGAATTCGCATGCCTCCAATTTTAAGGATGTCAGATTTTGCATACTCTGTCATACCAAAGAAGAAGAAAAATTGAAATGTTAAATTGGTAAGTTCTAAAGAATTTAATACCACTAGGTACTCTTGAAAAAATACAAGTACCTTGAATCCTTTTCCAAGGCTTGAGATGCGGCTGCCACGCATATTAAGGTGGATCATTTTCTTCGCATCAAAATTGCAAGGGGCATTCAGGCCAATCAAGTACCCGCAATTGCTTCGGGTAATAATCAACCTTTCCAACAAACCGTCCATTGAAGTTTATAAAGATTTTAAGATTTTCCATCTTCTTGAAGCATTTGGGGTGCAAGCGGATCGCATCTGCTGTAGGCATTTTTACCATTATGCCTTCAATTTTACTTGTCCCCTAGTATTCAAAAAACAAAAAAAAACAATCGTATTAGCAAAACAAGTATTGCATACCAGAATGCCAGTTTAAAATGTATTTTTTATTATCAGTTCTTTACGGATTCAACAAAATCATATGATATATATTATCATGATATTAGTTTTCGAATTGGAATATAAGCATACGAGAACAACTTACTCTGTTTTCTGTTAGGACATCCTGCACATCCTTATAATGCCACAATCGACTTCTCTTACCGGGTTCCGTAGACTCTTGCAGAACTTTAACTTTCCCCATATCTTCCAGCAGATCATGCAATCGGATATCACCATGCCGATCAAGATATACAAGAGCTTTTTGTTGGAGAAGTTTTATACTATACTCGGGGTTGAAGCGGTCGCAACCTTTAAGTATTTGTATCACCTCGTTTCTCTTCCAACCTCTGAAGAAACATGCAATGTCAAGGAAAACATTTTTCACTGACACTTGTAGTCCGTCGTAACTGATTGTGAGAATATCTTGAATGCATTTAGGAGGATCTTTTCTGAAACCATCTAACATAGCTGGCCATTCATGTATAGAGGTTTCACATATATATGAACCTAAAACTTCCAGCGCTAGTGGTATGCCATGAGCATATTCTACAACAGTGGTAACTATCAGTTTCTCATCATCATTCAAATTAGCATTATCCACTTTGGCTTTTGCACAGAAGAGCTCACAAGCGTCATCATGCTTTAGCTCCAAGGCTTTGTATATTTGACTTTCACTCACTCCATGAGAAATCAACAACCGCTTGTCTCTTGTTGTTATGATAACTCTGCTGCCATGACCGAACCAATCAGTTCTCCCAGCTAATTTCTCTAATTGGTCGGGACTGTCAACACTGTCAACAACTAAGAGAATCCTTTTATGTCTCATCGTTTTACGCAAGATAGTGACTCCTTCATCTTCATTGCACACTGTCAATTCTTTCAGTCCCACAATGCTAGAGAGAAGTTTTTTTTTGTAGCTTGACTAAACCCTCATGTTGCTCTGAACCCTTTCTTACATCTGGCAAAAAGCAGCAACTATCAAACTTATAGGAGATTTCATTGTACACGGCTTTAGCAATTGTGGTCTTGCCTACTCCGCCAATTCCCCATATCCCTACCATCCGTACATCATTGGCCTCAACATCTAAAACTTTAAGCATATGCCGCAGCCGAGAGTCTAATCCAACCTGGTACTCTGGCATATTCAACTCGGTACCTTTCTTCATTCGGCTAGAAATCTCTCTAACAATTTTACCAATAAATTCATATTCATATTCATACCTGCCGTAATAAAATCAAATGAAACATCTAGTAAGAACAGAATACTTATTATAGCTAGAGCAAGAAGAGTAAATTTCAGTGCATGACATACCCGTGGCCAGAGAAATGCGACCCAGATAAATCAGCTGCTTCTTTTAGAGCTGCTCTCCATCTTGCCACCGTGCCATGATCGAATCTGAGCTCATGTTTTGCAAGTGCCTCACCGTATTTACCTCCCTGGTGTCTTACGTCCGAGGGATCCACTTTGTAAAAGATTGGGTGAATCATCTGGTTCTTCCATCTTTTACATCCAAGGATATGAACCAGTTCATCCAAACACCACCTTGAGGATGCATAGTTTTCAGAGAAGACAATGAGAGAGAGCTTTGATTCTTCAATGGCTCGGAGAAGTGCTTGTGATATTTCCTCTCCTCTTGGAAGCTCATTGTCATCTATGAAAGCGTCGAACCCCCTATGGACCAAAGAGTTGTACAAATGACCTGTGAAACCGTGGCGAGTATCCTCGCCTCTGAAACTCAGAAACACATCGTATTCGTATGAAGATGTTGAAGAAGGAACAGAAGAGAATGAGGACGAATCTCTCAGTTGGAGTCATTAGATCGGAGTGGTTTGATTAATTGTTGGTGAAATGAAGAAGAAGAAGCGGAGAAGGAAGAAGAAGATCTCAAAAGTAGGTGCAAAGCTTGATCATAGTTTCCTGCTAGCTTCGATCAGTCTATGTGAAGTCAAGGGCGTGTAAGATGAAACGAAACTACCAAGAAAGAATGAGGACGAGGAGAAGAAGAAGAAAAGGTGTAGAGGAGAGGGCCGGCGAAACAGCGTTGCACTTTCACTCACCAATCATGCAGATATTAAGTAATAATTGTAATAGGATTATTATTCACTCAGAAACACATTTATTAATTTATATGTGTGAGCGGGTGGAAAAAGCAGCAATTGTTGTTTGATTGCTGAAGAGGAGGGGGCTCAAAGCAGCTAGGTTCATCGTTGCTCGCAGTCGCAGTGATTAAACTGGGAATACGTCAGCACCTAATTAAGGAAAAGATCTAAACAAAACCAGGACTCAGACCGTCTTCACCATGTCAGGCTAATGACACAGTACTTTCTTTCAGAGGGTCAGTAAAATTCTTATCAGTATAACATCACTTGTACAATACCTAACCACAAACCCCTATGTAGTTCTTTTTTGTTCCCAATTAACTCAATCAGGTTAAATGGATAACTCTGGTATTGTTTTCATCAAAATTAATACAATAACACAAATTTCAAATGGTTACAGAAATTCATTGTGCCATGGCTACTTAGCAAGCATTTCTGAATCGTTTTACAATCCAATCCGACATAGTGGGTTTTTCTTCATGAGACCTAGATCAACCTGCATTTTAAAAACCAAATAAAATCCAATTAAGATTAATAACAAGGCAACTACAAATGTTAATGTTCAATGTCAAGTGTAAAGTGTTTACCTTGTGCCCAAAAAGATCTCGAATGTTGTCAATGCCGTAGAGTATCATGGTCGGTCTGGTTCAAATTCCAAAATGAGTGTCATTACATTTGCCAAAGCATAGTTGGGAATTACCATTGTTCTTCAGCATAACTTCATAAATAATATAGCAGTCACTAATAATAAGTTACAGTTACCTTTCCAGGGAGAGGCCCCAAGCAATAACAGTGACATCTTCTGGGAGCCCCATAGGAAGCAACATCTCAGGTCTGAACATACCAGAATTTCCGATCTCCACATACTTGCCAAAGCCTTTATGGTAACTGTAAGGCATGAAACTTTATCAATCTTCAAACTTCCATATACCCAACATGAAAGAGCATTTCAACTCAATATAACGAAAATGTAATGTAAAATTGATGAATATCTCACCCGAAAATCTCCATGCTAGGCTCAGTATAAGGATTGTAAGCTGGCTTGAACTTCAGATCAGACATGCCTGAAATAAAAAAAATATTTTTTAAATAAAGAGGTACGGTATATAAATAGAACACAAAAGACCAGGAGAACATCACAGTGTCAGCCAGTGCATTACCCAGCCGTGAGAAGAAGTCTTTGAGCACTCCTATCAGGTCACCCAGAGTGAGGCCTCGATCACATATCAAACCTAAATCCAGAACAAAAATTCAGACAGGTGAGTGTTTAAAAATCAGATCTGTAAGTCAGCAACAGCAGTGCAGCATTGCACTATAGCACATCCTTTAACCCTTTACAGTGTTAGGGACCACGTGATATTTGTACCAAAGATCCTACCCAATTAAGTTGCTAACATATTTTTAAAGCAACTAATTCAGAGCCAAATAAGCGTTGCAGTAGAAAATGGGTTCCATCAGGTTTCTGAAAACACAATTGTGCACTTTAATTTAGTTTAGTTCGGCTTTAGATTCATAGAAGAGCCGGAGGAAGTTTATTAACCAAGTAAATGTCCACAGATATAAACCAATAATACCTTCTATTTGGTGGAACTCTGCCAGATGTGTTCGATCTACTGCTTCATTTCTGAAAACGCGATCTATCGAAAAGTACTTCCTGGGAGTGAAAGGTTTCTCTGCACAATCCTAAAGAATACAAATTTGAGTGAGTGTCTGTGAGGAATTGAGATAAGTGGCAGTACAGGGGCGGAAATTATTACAAATGATTAAGTTAAAACAACATACAGAACCAGTCTTTTTCCAAGATTATAGAAATGCCTACTAAAACCTTAGAGATTGAGCATATACTAATAAAGGCATACAGCATACACTGGTTGCATTGTGACTTTATAGACACGCAAAAATGACAAAATTATATCTCTAAATGTTTGAAATAAAGGCAGCAGACAATGTTAGAACACCCTTTAGTTACCAATACCAGAAAGGCACTTAAACCAAGTCAGCATTACATGAAAATAAAGGTTGTGGCACCGGGTTGGAAGAAGGAAAGAAGAGGAGGTTTAACAGATTAGATAAATCAATCCGATACATGTATAAATATGAAGAGCATTAATAATGAAAATATACCTGGGCTAGCGAGTAGAGCATCCTGGAGGAAACGGCTGTTGTGTGAGTTCGCAGAAGATTCTTATCAGCTTCCTCTCTTTTCCAATCATACCCATAACTGTAGGATAAGAAGGAAAGAAAAGGTAAAAGACATATATAAATCATGTGAGATTATGACATTAGCACAATTTCAGTGTCATACCCCCTGGACTGATGACCACCGGACTCATGAATACGCTTCACCCTCTCAACATAATCTTCAGGGAGTTCCTTGGTAGTTGAAGGAACTTTAAGGAAGAATGTATCATGTGAATCACGAGCAGGATGTTGTTGAGGCTGGAAAAGTGCATCAAAATTCCAGAAACTGCTCTCGACATAGTTATTAGTGGGCATCTCGGCAAACCCCATTTGTAGGAAAATATCCTTCAATTGCTTCCGTACCTGAAAATTGGCAGATTTAGCAGCGTCAAATTTTTTTTTAAAGCAGCTAAAAACCATGTGCATATACAGTATATAGATGATGTAACATAGTCCTAATTTAAGAAAGACAATTTCTGTAGGAATTTTATACTTCAATTGCTCTGTACCTTGAGCAGTGGATGAAGACAACCACGTTCAGTAGGTGCACCTTTAGCCTTCAAGTTAAAGTCTTTGAACTCCATATTGTTCCAATCTCCACTCTGCAGCATATCCCGAGTCAAATCGGTAGCAACCTTCTTTCTCTCAGGAGCATAGTTGAGACCTTTTATCACTGAGAAGCCCTTCTTCACATGTAAAGTAATCAGCTTTCTTTTTGTGAGAGCCTTGATGTCATCTTGGCATAAGTCCTTAGCGTCTTGTATCTGGAGAAGCAAAGTTTGGACCTTGTCATTGTCCACATGCTGGATCTTCCTGGTCACAAGTTGCTTTCCGAAGTCTACCCATCTATTCTTTGCGGCCTGCGCGCAAGCTATCTTGAAACTTGATGGATCAAACTTTTTCTGCATAAAGCACCACACTTTTAAATACTAGTACATGATTCACTACACCGTGTCAACAGAAAAAATTCACAGAAGATCACACAGAAGCATTACCTGCAATTCGTCTTTTGTAATCCCCTCCAGTGGTATGGACAGGAAGAGCTGCATTTCTGGTGATCCCTGAACCGCATAAGTCTTTCCTTCCTCAGTGAGCAACCACGTCTCTTTTGTAACCTCCTGCAAATTAACAAGTAATCAACACCCCCATTGCACAATCCAGGATCAGTCAAACTTTGCTTCAGTAAAACAAACACAGCAACATTCAACCTAATCCGAAATTCAATTAATCATTAAGCTCTTTTCATTTCCTAACAAGTTTCTAAACCAACAGCAAGTTAAAGCCACACAATAAAACAAAAGAATAGGAACAAGTCGAAATTCCAGTCACAAATCCTTCTTCATTAGCTGTTCGAAAACAGTTGAAGCAAATCTAATGCTTTGTTCACATCACTACGCAGTAAAGAATTTAGCTCATTTCACTTCAGTAAACAAATTCACCAACATTTAACTCGACGACGAATCAGAACTTCATTTCATCTATAAACCACATCCTATTTCTACATCAATAACAATTCAAAGCCACACACCAAATCAAAACGAACATGAACACTTGAAACAGGGTGAAATCTCAGTCGAAAATTGAATTCTTGACTCACATTCAGAGCTGAAGCACGAGACTAAGAGTTAACCTAAGTTGGAGTTACCCGAGAGTCAACGTATTTGTGACCGGTGAGACTCTTAATCGCGTTGGCGATGTCGTCGTGGTTGAGCTTGACGTCGGCAGAAAAGAGCAGCGAGTCGGCAATTTCTTCGTGGTTCTCCAAGTACCGGAGCACCGCCTCCTCCGCCGTCGCTCTTTTCTGGTCTGAATCCGCCATCGCCGCTCTCCTCTCTATCTTTTCCCAAACAAGTTTGAGAGATTTCGAACCTTTTATACTAGGGAACACAGCGTTTCACCTCTAAACTGGGCCGGGTCAGTGGTATTGACTCTAAACCGGCCCAAAGAAGTAGTACTAGGGTTTAAGCAAGTCGCACTCTTATTCAGTCTTCTCCAATCTCAACCGAAGAGAGAAAGAAGAGAAGAAATGGCGTCGTTGTGCAGATCAGCTCTGATGGCCCAACGCTCGAGAGCCCTAACGCAGGGCGCACTCAACGCCTTAAACCCTAAACCCATTTCCTCTTCTTCGTCGGCCTTTGCCTCCTCCACCAAACCCATGATGTCCAGCGCCACAAGGTAACAACACCCTAAACCCTCAAAACAGCTCAGACACACAATTCTCGTGGCCAATTCTGATTGGTTTAGGTTTATTTGGGATTTGTGGTTGCAGGTTTGTTTCAGTGTTGGGAAGCTTGGAAACAATGATGCCGCTGCACAGTGTGGTTGCTTCTGCGAGGCTCAAGTCCAACATTGCTTTCGACTCCACCTGCTGGAGTTGCCTCTCTCAGGGTATATACATTCCCTCTTACTCCCATTATTCTTCTTTTTTATGCTTTCGAATGCTTTCAGATGCTGTTTGTGTGTTCTGTTTTGTTGTTAGTCAGTTAGTTGTAGGAGGAATTACGCGACAGTAGCTAAGTAGTCACATTGTTTTAACGTTACTAATTTTGAGGACCAGCACATGGGGACTAGTCTAAGTTAGTGCACCGATGTGGTTTAGAGTTATGGAGTGTGTAGTGCATAGTATTGCACTGAATACGTCTTGTTTTTTCTTCTAATGGTTGTCGAAATCTGACTTGCGTTTTTTTACATCTGGTGTAGGTCTTGCATCACCATTGTGACAAGGCCTGCCGGCTGTGTGAGGCTATCGGTGCATAGGATTTTCCCCTGTGTCAGTTTATGTAGTGGGAAAGAACCTTTCGGTGTCTTGAGTTTGATCCTGCCTTGTGTAGTCGATGTCAATCTGTTTTAATTTGGTTATTTAGTTGCTCCAGTTAGACTTATGTTGAGTTGCGTGGTGATACTCTTCAGGATGATCTGGCTTTACTATTTGGTTTTCAAATTACAAGTTGATTAAATCCTCAGAATATGTATTTGCATTTCAGTTTCTTATTACCATATAATAGTTGTATGCCAATAAATTGTTTATCTTCATTGAAGCTATAGTTGGTGTTGATAATTCTTCTTCATCATTCATGATTTGCATAGTTTTCAAAGGTGTTTGTGAATGATCTGGATAGCTTTTCAGGCTTGAGTTGTTTGATAATTGATAACAAGTAACAAACAACGTAATTTTTAATACTTGTATGAACATAAATATATGTTATTAGTACCTGTATGCTTATCAGAATGGAAGAAGCATTTTGTTAGAGAGTTGGCAGGAAGGAGGTTTTAGGATATTTTTGTGCTAAAGCCAAGGGTCAATAGGTTCTTCGCCACACCTTTTTCCACTAACTAAACAATATTTCTTTCTCTTTACCGGTAGAGTTTCTTCATCTACTGATCTTCTCCTGCATTTCTTGATTGATCTTTAGACGTTGCAGTTCCTCGGTGACAACAACTCTGGGCTGAAATCAAATAGTGACTCCTACATCTTTCTCCTTTCATTTCCCCTTTGATTTCTCACAATTGCATTTTGTAAGTTTCACTTGGTACTCTTAAAACACAGTTCAGTTTTTCTTGACAATTAAATATTTAGTATACACATTATAATCTCAACAAGCACCATTATCTTCTCATTACATAGTTGTTTACTTGTGCATTGTGTGTGCTTCAGTGAACCTTTGAAAGCCTTAAAACTGCCTATCTTTCAATCTAGAACTTAAGAGGTATTTAATCCATTAATTTAATAGCAATTGGAAAGGCCGTTGAATTGGTCACAGCTACATACACTGGTGTGGGGAAATAAGTAATTAGTCTTTGCAGAGTTTCCTTGTGGCTTTCTTAGGGGTGGTTCTCTGATTTCTAATAGGTCAACGTCTCCTGACAGTTAGATAATCCCATAGCTTAATACCGATAGGAAAGATTGTGTGCAATGAATTGGCAAATGATATTAAAAACTTTAGTGGGGAAAGAACTAGATGGAGTCTGTGCAGAGTTTAGTTATGGTTTTCCCATGGATTGTTTTATATTTCTGATTGTTCTGTGTTTGGAGAAATTATCCCCTAGGGAAAACACAGATGGTTCCGGTTTGGTATCTAAGGAGATCTGTGTTGAAGCCACAGTAGTAGCTGTTTTAGATACAGTTCACATAGAACAAATTGAAATCTGTAGGGGATTAGGCCGAAATGATGATGATCATCACTAGCCTGATTGACCTTAGCATAAAATAACTGTGATGTGATAGTGAAATTTTGTGATTGGGTTAATGGCCAAACTACTGAATGGTTAGACTAGATATTCCATTGGAATTTTCGTTTGAATGAAGTAGATATTTTGGGTTTCTATGCTCAAAGTTTATGTTCTAATGGTCTCCTATAAACTACTATTTGGTTAAAGCACCAGAATCCAAACTGCTTAACCTTTAGCAGCTCCGAAGTTCTTTGTACTTTTATTTATTTTGTTAAAATATTATATTTTTCAGTAAATAGTATGATTTTCAAAGCTAATTATAAATTATTCTTGGATAGGGCTTATTCATCCCAGCTGAACACGAACCAAATCTAACCGAGCAACCTGGCATTGGTTCAATCAAGTTGTATTATACTGAGCTTCTCCTTATGGTGCAGAATTTGCTGTTTGAG
This sequence comes from Argentina anserina, assembly GCF_933775445.1. NCBI lineage: Eukaryota > Viridiplantae > Streptophyta > Magnoliopsida > Rosales > Rosaceae > Argentina > Argentina anserina. The sequence continues at coordinate 6,092,843 of NC_065873.1, read as the reverse complement.
CCTGTTTCTTAGACAATTCCTTGATCAATTTTGATTTTACCCGAACTATAACGGACCCATTCCATTGTTATAGCTCATAATGTATGCTAGACACAAGAACTAAAACTTGTGAACCTAAATATAGGAACCGTGCCTTTTGTTTGTATCGTTAGTACTTAGGTACTGCTTAGTAGGGTATCTATCTGTTTGGCTCATGTGGGAAATGGGATGCATGGGATGTGCCATGGCATCAAGCTGAATGTGAGTAATAATGTATTGTTGATGGTCTAAATTTAATTTCAGATTCTTATACATTGGAGTGGTTTCTCTGAATATGGTAGGGGTGGGCTTTTGGCCACCGAAAAATCGGAAACTGACCAGAATCGTTTTGGACTGATTCTGAGAAACTGGAACTGTCAGTCGGTGCTATAACGTCACGGAACTGGCAAGAGTGGTGCCAGTTTTTGTTTTTATCACTTCTATGCATGTGCACAACTGGTTCAACTGAACTGAAGTGAGACCTGCATATAGTTGATTTTATTTTGGTTTCAATGTTGTGTCCATTTTCATTGGGTTTGGCTTTCTTCCGGTAGGCTGAACCTAAAATTAGTATCTCACTTAGCCTCTTTCTCTCTTATATAACCTTCTCTTAACTCTTCAGTCTTCAAATCTTCAACGCAAGGTACCAAGCACATTAAGTATGATTAGCCGTTCCCTATCATAGCCAAGACCCGAATGCCATTAAATGAGAAAGCTGACTGGTTTTCTTGTGATTAGTCGTTGCCAAAAGGGAGGCATCACCAAAAAGGCAGCTCAGGCGATTTGTTCTCAATGTTGTTGCTTTGTGTTTTACAGTTGCATACTTACCAGCCATATATTTCCACCTTTGTTTCCATAGATAAGTAGCAGGTCTAATTGTTGTTTCCAGCTACTCTTTCTGAGTTTATTAGAAAGGTTGTACATTCGTTCTACTCTGAAATTGAGTGCATGTCATTTCCAACCTTAATTGCAGCGATGTTCCTGACTTCCCCCTTTTGTTCCAAAATCGATGGAGTTTTCTTATCTAGAATTCTTACGATTCCTTTTATTACTATGTACAGGATTTTCAATGCCTTCATGACAGCACTCTCCCTATTGAGTTGCAGGATTTTGTTTGACGGGATCAATGTGTTTGGTTCATAATCTGTTAAGCAAACTAGCATCTATGAGATGAACTCTGCTCCCGCTCAGTTATGTTTGCCAAATGGAAACTTAGATGAATTGTTGTTTCCAGTTCTAGTCTGCTTATGATCTGTTTCCCGAGTTCAACATTATTGAATAAGTTTGATGGTTCTTTACTTTGTCTTTTTCTCGTTCCAAAGTTTATACGGATAGTCTATTACTGGAACCGAAGTGTAGGTTAACTGACGAGATTGGATTCCGATTTCTTTTTTACTGGTTTCTGTTTTGAAAAATAGGTTCAGTTATTAGTTACTGTCACTTAACCAAACCAATTTTACTCCTAGTGATACCAGAGTTCACCACTCGGATGAATTTTGGAATGTCGAATAAATTTGAAGTACCATTCAATCTACCTATGCTCCAGTCGCGTATAATTATATGCTATCAATACTCTTTTTTTCCTTATGATCGGGTTTCAAAGAGTAACGTGGCAAGTGCCCAGCTAAATATGTTACTTTTAGTGTAAGCCAAGTTCAATTGCGTGCCAAAACTTGCTTTGGTAGCAACAGGTGGTTTTGGTAAGGTTTTGAATATTTGATGCAGTGTACCTTCCGTCCCCTTAATTCATTTTGTCGGCCTTTGCATGCTCTCATTATCCCTTCTTCATAATCCAATCAGACACATATTCAGATACCCCACTTCTAACAAATAAATTTCATCTCAGAAAAAATCTAGAATCTAGTAGCTAAACCCAAATCAAGAGAAAACCCTTTGATATTTGAGAGAAATGGGTTGGTCCTACTTTTCTGGATAATGCATATCCCAGTTCTGTAAGACTCTTGGGCACCTCTCTGTTTTCTGATTTGGTATATTAGTTAATGGGTTTGGCCACAAATTATATGTGGAGACGGGAATCAATCAAAAGCTTTGCTTTATTGGATTTGGAGTCTTTATCATATTGTTTGTTGGGGCTGTGAGATATTTTTGTGGTGAGTTAAAATTAGTGATGGTGATTACACCATTACACCTCACACATCAGATACTGTTTGTCTGTTTTTGTGAAGTGGGATTAATGTCGTTTATTGCTGTAAATTTTGTTGGCAGCTGTGAGCTTCCATGTCATTTTCAGTCTGTTCTGATCAGTAATTAGAAGGGTTTTTTTTTTCTTTTTTGCAGGCTGATTATATTCCCTTTCAACCATTTTGAAGGGATTAGAAACCCTCAAGCCTTCAGCTTTATTGCTCTGCACCTCTGCTGCTACTAGCTTGTGAGTTTAGTGTAGTTTAAAACCAAGCCTGGAGTCAAGATCATATTTTGTTGGGATTTTGCCATCAACTTTGGAGTTTCTCTCATCTTATCCTGTACTTTATCCTCTGTAGTGTTTCTTTTCTCTTCTGCTCTTTCCTTGCACTTGGTAGCTTCTTGTTTCTCAGTTGATTTATCATAAGAAGACATACATACACATGTGCGATTTTGTTGTTTGGCTCATTCCTCTTGATTGGTTTCCTTTCTAATTTAGTCTAGCTTCATCTCTTAACTGTTATTGTTTTTATTATGTATCTTCTTCTGAGTTCTGATTATGTTTTGAAACAAGAAACTGGGTTTTCTTTTGTGTCAACTGGGTGTGTTCCTATTATTTGATACAAATAGATATAAAGTTCTTTCATTTCCTTGCATACAAGAATTCGAGTTTCCTGGCTCTGTTTTTCATCTCCATGTTGCAAAGATTGCTTTAATTTGATTTCATTGTTGTGGGATGTAGGTTTGCTATACGCATAGGAGCTCTATCTGTAAGCACCGCATCACTTCATGAATTCTGCTGAGGAGGATGAATTTTCAAATTTCATTGAGGAAAAGTGAACTGTAGTGTGTCATGGAGAATTCCTATGAGACATCAAACGGCCACACGCATATCTCAAATGGCGGCGCACCTATCTCAAACGGCTATGCACCTATTTCATATGGCCATGGACCTACTTCAAATGGTCATGTGCCAACTGGTAATGGCCACATGGTTGGGAGACAATCCACCTACCTATCCAAGATGTCACTACCTTGGCTTGATGTAAGAGTTTTCTATGTTAGGATTAGCAAATGTGAGATTGAAGATTCAGCTCCAGAATTCCTCACGGTAAATCACATTCCATTGGATGCTGACACCCTTCTTGAAGTCAATGGTGTCAGAACTAGCATGTATTTAGATGGTGCAACAACTCTTCTTCGAAGGGATAGGTTAGATAAGAAGTCAGAGGAAGCCACATTTGTGAGCACTGATAGTATAAGGATGACTGGCAGTGTGAAGTTTGAGGTTTTCAGCAAGGATGTTATCGTTCTGTCTGGGGTTTTAGAATTGTGTGACAGTAATGGTTTCACTGCGGAAACAGATCATCATAGTCCGAGATGGAGCATGAATTGTGAAACAAATATAATTGCAAGCACTGGCTTCTTTAAAGCAAAGCAGTTTACAGGTTCTGAGTCTGCAACATCTTCAATTGAAGTATATATCGCAGGATCCTTCTTGGGGACTCCAACTATCTTAACCAAGAATTTACTACTACCATGGAAGAAGCATATGAGGAAAGGGTTATTGGATTCCATACCAGAGTATGAGGCAACTGAAGACCAGAACAATAATCCTGATAGTTTTGCTTTCCAGGTACTATGTACTCCCACTACTCCCCATTTAGTACAGTTGCAGACTTAATTACATGAAATATGTACGTTGGATTTATCCTGTTCTGTGTTTTGTTCAGTGACTCAAATGTTTCATTTACCTTGGTTATGCTTGATAGTCTGTTACTGGTCATACTTTAATGCATTTCATCGGCGCCCAAAAGTGAATAACCAACTTTGGTTCCATATTGCATGCCTGAGGTGCATAGATAGTCTTGTAATTAAAATGTTGTTTCCTTAAGTTGTATAAGGTATGGTGTCCCGTGCTTGTTGCTCTCAGCTGATTCACCCGGATCCAAAATTTGATAGGAGTTCAAATGATACCAGCCCTGTTCAAAATTTCTAATGTCACGAAAGACTAGGAAATCCTCCCTTGATTATTTCGCTTTTGAGAGCAAATTGAATATCATGCAGTAACGGTCTTAGTTATCGTTCTACAAGCTGTACTATTTTGTCTAAAGTATTGAGCAAGTGATTAAGGGTGGGTATAAATCAGATGAAAGATCCTACTAACCTGTTCATAACGGTAATCTGGTGATATTATTGTGGTTTCTTTATCCTGATATATGCTTGCTAGGTAGACACACGCTATCAATTATCGAGTAGGCTAATAGCCTTTTTGATGAGTTGACATGGAGTATAGCTCGACGAATCAAAGGAACTGATGCATTTTCTGAGACATTATAGTCATCAAGATGTTAGTTTTGCAGATAGGATTGCAGTAGCTCTCTCGTGTGGTTTTAACTGCCAAACTGACTGTATTTGCATAATATATTGGCAGTCTTTTAGGGAACCATTCGAGTTCCCTTACACCGTGCACCTTCACTCATTTTCCCAACAATTCTGCATTTTCATTGCTTTTCTCAACATCTCGGCATTTTATATTGTTTTACCTTACACTCACAGGAGCCTGAATACTTGGACCTGAAATCAGAACATGGAGAAAACAACTTGTACTACCCTGGGACATATTGGGAAGGTGAAGATGGAGAGCTTTCATGGTTCAATGCTGGTGTGAGAGTCGGTGTTGGGATCAGCTTGGGCATATGCGTGGGGGTTGGCATCGGAGTAGGATTGCTTGTTCAAACTTACCAAGGCACCAGGCAAAGTTTTAGAAGGCGGCTACTATAACGCATATTTCCACTGATTGTCATTTTGTCCCAACTCTGCAGAACTCCCCTCACTGTTGGTAAACAAGGGTGGTTTTTTTTTTTTGACATGTAATATGTATACCATTCTAGATCAAGGCTTATATATATGCAGTGAAAGCGCAGAATGTCTATGGTTTTCTGGTCTTGTAATATGTTCCAACGGGTAGGTTCTTAAAAGCTCTAATTTTTTTAGTCACTTGGAGATGAAGTCAGAAATCATTAGTGGCAAGCTTCTATTAGGCTTTCATAGTTTCTTTTATATTCTCTGATGATATACTTAGCAACTTAGCACTCTACTAGCCATCCTCCAACTGGAGCCTGGAGATTCTCTCTGAATTCTCAGAGAGCTGGCTGATAGACAAGAATTACTTGTGGTAACTGGTAAGAACATCCGAGTGTCGAAAAGATGTAACTGATGTAGTCGAATGTAGAGGTTAAACGTAATCCGATAATCTTATGGTAATACTTGCTGATTCTGTATGTGACATACAAAAAGAATTTACCTCATGAACCAGGCAGTGTGCACTTCTGTCTATCTCCACGATAATCTTATAGACCATTTAATACTTGTTGTCTCGGTATGTTTTAGGCTTTTAGCATTCACAAGTCACAACGGGGTTAACACCAGAGCTGACACCACAAGCATCACCGATATGTAAGCCTCTTGGAATTGGAAGCAAAATGATATTCAATGTGCCTCGGTGATGTGAATCTAGAAAATCTAAAGAAAAATAGTTCTCCAAATTTAGACCTCAGTCATAAGCAGCTGGAATTTTGTCGCCAAGTTCAACTACAACACAATCAGGAGTTTCAACGATATTTATGCTAGCTGCGATATTTGTCTTACAGAAGCATATAGCCATATAACATTGATGAGACAACGGGAGAAACCCTGGAAGAATTTTTATGTTGGAAGAGATGAATGAGCTTGAGAAGAACACATCAGAGTTTCACTCTTCATTCTAGGTTTCATGCATACGTTGATACTTGTACATGCTGGGATCATTTCCTGAGCAATGAGATCGTTCACAAGATATAGCTTTGCACACGAAACTGGAAAAACCAATTAAGCTCTATTTGATTTTTCTCGTTGTACATAAAAAACCCCGCAAACCGAATCAGTATGTCTTGTCTTTTGTTCCAGTTTTTTAAGACATATAATTGAAGAGGATGCTGCTTTTCTTTGGGTTCTTGCATAAATTCACAGCCCCTCATACAGATGTTTTTCCTTACTGGTTCATATAAAATCTCCAAGATAAGAGCATGAATGATGGTATACGACACGTTGCTCCATATGTCTGTAACTTTCATTAGAGATTTCATTTTCTCTCGATGAACCTTACGAGGGAGAAACCATTTGGGACCAAAGAATGGTTCTTAGATCCTCACCACGTGAAGGTTGTAATATGCATTTGCCTCTAGCTCCCTCTATTATTCAGGCACCGGCGAAAGGAAATCAAAATTTGGGACCTGCAAACAGAGATGGGGATCGATGAATATACAAACGTGATTACTACGAGCAATGATGAAGGCAAATGACCGAAAAAAGTTTGCTCAACCTTTCAATGAGAATATGAGATTCAAGGTTCCTGTATTAAAGATTGCTGCTGTTGTCGGAATGTAAAGATCTTGTCTGCTTTGACAGCCATGACTAACCCCGTATGCTGATAGTTTCTTAGCTGCAGAAGTAATAATGAAAACAGCACACGTTGTTATAGTCACAAAGGCAGTGAAATAACTATGATTACACTGGTGTAAGAGATGATGCTACTCCTTTGAGAGTTTCAGTCTAACTTGGTATTGCCATGATCTTTACTACCTGTACCGGTGAAAGCTCACCTATCTGATTGATGCTGGTGAGTGTGTGTATTACAAGTATTATGTGTAACCTCCCAATCTATCTTTGCGGATCCTCTAGACGAAACAAATCACATAGTAATTCAAGAAAACTCAAAATTTTCCCTCCAATATTTTTGTAGAGTATACTAGTAAATTCCCGATCTATCTTTGTGAATCCTCTAGACGAAACAATTCACAGAGTACTTCAAGAAAACTTAAAAATTTCCCTCCCATATTTCTGTAGAGATGAACTAGTCGCAGCATAATGTATTAAAGAGCTATACTTGCCTCATGAGGTGCAATCTGCGGAGTGTCCAAAAAAAATTCAAAGGACCAGGTGCTGAGCTGAAATACGTTTGGGAATACAATTAGTAAATTTTGTGAAAAGCATATAATGAAATTCATATCAAATGATACGTTTGGGAAAACAATTCATCTTCTGGCTTTACATATATTTTTGCCTCTTAATGATCACGACTCTGAAATTCAAATGATTAAAATTCGAATTCGAAGCTATGAAAAATTAAAATAATCACAAATATATTGAAATCATCTTACAACAACAGTTTATCAAAACTGAGTTCAAAGTATGACTCAGTCAACTTGAATAATACATCACCAATTTATACACACAAGTATTAAAACAATTGGAAATGTACTATTCACTCGATCATCACCAAAAGCTGAAGAGGAAAACCCTCAGAAAATCCTCCGTGTAAGCTCTCTGAGCCTGTTAATTCTCACCTGCAGGACCCTACACCATCGATTTGGTGCACCGGGATTGTAAACACAAATCCGGTAAGTTTTTCAACCCGTATGAGTAAACCGACATTAAAATATACATCACATACGAAAGAAATGTAATAAATAATATTTTTTTAACATTTGTACTCATGAAACCCGGGCAGGCCATCTGGTTACTCCTCTTGTCATACAACGGCAGACAGACTAGAGCTCTAACTGATCGTAACCAACACTCGGCCAAGGCTTGGTTCCCGATTTAAATGTCATCACCAAATCCGAAGACCAGAAAACATTTTAACAAGACTCAATGTTAAAACCACGTACCATATAACAATCTACGCATGTTTATGTACTAAAACCAAGCGACTCTTACACAAAACTATATAACAAGTCACACCAATACTCCATTATACCGGAATGTTCATTTTCTTCCCTTCCGGTCTCATCCGCCACAATTAATCAAAAACAATAAAATTGCATAATTAATAAAAACTGTAACGCATGTAATATAGCAAACGATATATATGTATTATATTTACCATTTTTGTACACATACACCACTCACTATATTATATCGGCGTCACAATTCACTCCATCTAGAGAAATCATTTCATTAATCTTAAATGCATCTTAACATAAATGAAAGTCACTGCCAAGGGTAGACTTGTCATAGTGAGGTTTAACCACCTTATTTTCTTGCGTGCAACTTCTACGACACTAAGAAAGATTCTCTCACTTGTTTCGTCGGTCACCTAGTGGCATAACAACGTGCTTCAAAAAACAACCCGCATAAAAGAAAACATAATAATAATAGTTACAGTTAAAACATTGTTCGCGAAACACTGTTCATGCATCACCCTAGACGGCCGTGTGTGGGGCTCACACGCCGCCCTCCGACAGCCGCGCGTGACTTCACATACAACCATCAAAACCAACCAATTTTCTTCCTACCACCATTCTAAAGCCTAATACCCACTCTATGCCGTTGTACCTCCTCCCACGCGCCGCTCTAGACGGCGACACACGCACCACAAACTTCAACAAATCACAAAACTTCCAACATCAAAAAGTAGATCACAAGGAGTAGGTCATAGCCATACCTGCAGTTAGCTCTAATCTGGCCGGAGATAGTCGGAAACGCCGTCGCAAGAAACCCGGATCAAGGTTGAAGATCAGAGGTGAAACAGCTCGATTCGAGCCCATCTGCCGGTGAATTAGCACTTAGAAGGAGGAGGAAGGACCTGCGACAACCGCCTCGTGCCCCAACCTCGCCGGCGACGTCGAGCTCGACGGAGCCGCAGCTGTGCGTCCTTAGGTGCGGCTGAAATGCGGCAGTGGGTGGGGTGCCACTACCACCGGTCGACGCGGCTCAGCCGTGCGGTTCCCACGACACCGGCGTTGTCGAACACGGCGGCCGGAGGAACGATATCGCCGGAGGAGAATGATCGGCTGAGATAGAGTCGGGGTCGGGGGAAAAAGCTGTGTTTTGGGTTTTTGATTTAGGAAAGTTAGGGTTTCTAAAAATGCCCTTTTATACTCTTTCCAAAATCGGAAAACCAAACTTATGTTGCTAACAACTTTCAAACACTATGTCTGATTAAGGAGTGCCGCATGTCTACGAACGCGTAACGACGAGCTCTACGACTTTCGTGAAGGAAGTTTTCAAAGATAAGCGATGGATTAAAAGTCAACTCTTGAGCCATTGAAAATATAACGTTTTTCAACTTTTAATTTCCGAAATCACTTTCATTTCGTAATGACCACAAACGAGAAAGTGTAAAATGTGAAATTACTCGAAATACTACGCCTAATAATTTACAAGAAATTATAAGAAATTAAACTCGAAAATTCGGATTATTACACATTCTACTTCCTTTTCTAGTTAGCATTGTTTTGTTGTATCTTGCATCACGGAAAATATAAATGAAAGGCATAGATGAGAATGAGGGAGAGTTCACTAAGCACATAAATGCTTGAATGGCTTATCTTGTAAAATTAGTGACTAGTATATAAAACTTAACCGAAAGGATTTCTTGAGCTCCTCTGTTGGCTCCCACAAGGGAAACAACAACTCTAAATCAAGAAGAGGAACATCTCCAGAAGATTGGAAGACAGAAAAAACTCATACTTCTTATTGTCAATCTAATAATTCTAACCTCATCTTCAGTAGCCCAAGAGACTTCGTTAAAGAGGCCTTCATAATGACGTGGCAAGAGCTGGATGTCACAGCCCCGAAATTTCGAATGATAAAAATTTAAATTCGAAACCATTAAAACTTTAAAATAATCACAAATATATTGAAACCATCTTACAGCAACAGTGTAGCAAAACTGAGTTGAAGTACGACTAAGTCGACTTGAATAATACATTACCAATTTATATACAAGAGGTGGGAAAACAACGGAAAGAATGTGGTCTCGAGCTCCTGTGTCGCCGGAGACGGAGGTACGAATCGATGACAGTGACCTCCGAGCTTGCTGCTCCGCACTCGGTGGTTTGCTTGTTGTGGGTCGTGGTTCGATTGAGTGGGAATGGAGAGGCGGAGAGAATGGGACTGGTGGCACTCCGATCGGCGACCGGACGGCTAAGTTCCGAGCCGGAGACGATTTCTGGCGAAAACAGGGGTCGGGGGTCGCGTTTTCGTCTGGTTTCACTTTTTTTTATTAATAATTTTAGGGTTTCCAAAAAGTCCTTTTATACCTTTCTAAAATCGGAAACTAAATTTCTGTTGCTAACAACTTCCACATGCGACATCCGATTAAGGCGTGCCACGTGTCTACAGACTCGTATCGACGAACTCTACGATTTTCGTGAAGAAAATTTTTAGAGATGAGCATTGGATTAAAAGTCAACTCTTTGAGTCTCTGGAAATATAACGTTTTCAACCTTTAATTTCCGAAATCACTTTCATTTCATAATGACAACAACGAGAAGGTGTAGAATATTAATTGACTCAAATTCCTAAGCATAATAATTTACGAAACATTACAAGAAATGAAACTCAAAAAATTCGGGTTATTACATTGGGGAGGTAAGTTTGTCACACGTTGAGAGACCAATAGACCAACATTATTTGCATGCTTACCCAATAGTGATCTCATGTCCTCTATTACATCCTTCCGAGAAACTTTCAACAGAAGCTTCTTAATCTCTATTTCTAGTCCTGTTAAGAACGAAAGAAGCTCCATCAGTCTATGTATAGCCAATAACTTACAAACCAACAGATAAATAGGAAAAGGATGTAACTAAATTACTGGAGCACGAAAGTATAGATTACTTGCCTTGTATCTCCCCAGGTTAAGGGTGGTAACAAGACCAAATATTCCATTATCTTCGTCATCCTCTATTTTAACAATAGACCCAATGGTCGTCTGTTCCAAAATATTAAGTCTACAAAACCACTCAAATCCCACTCTTCATTGTCGTCTGCAGCAAGGTCTTTACTCCATGAAAGTCATCGGCTTTTGGATCAAAGAACGCAAAATCTACTTGAACATTTCTCTATACAAATAGGAATTTAGGAATCAAAATCTCATAAAAATCCAAGTTTAAACGGAATGAATGAAAAAAAGAGAAATACTATATACTGAATTTCAGCCTTTCAACAAAGAACTGGTTAATGATATGGATAATAAATAGTTAGCACCAGAAGTATTTGCTTACATTAAACTCTTCATCTTCAGAAGATTCCAAACGTTCCTTCTTGGCTTTCAAATCGTTCTTTACTGATTTATCACCTGAAAAGTTAACATGCAGATATAATTATTATAAGAAACACTCATTTCAAACCAAATGGAGTCATTAGGATGGCAATCGTGCCTGGGGAGTTTGGTGGTGGTGATTTTTGAAGGACTTTTGCAGTATGCAGTTGACACTTGACAGTAGAGACAGAGGCAACCCTAGCAAGCGACGAGAAAATTGGGAAAAGGTCAATGGACGTGATTTCGGAAATCCTCGATGCCTTGTTGGCCTACGGGGCATCTTCACTTTTTAATGCTACCAAATCACTGAACAAGTTCAATACTATGTATCAGATGTCTATAGGTTTCTCATTTGATTTCAGATTGATAAATCCTTTTAGAAGCAGCTCGAATTGTTCTATATGTAATTTTTCCAGCTGCTTTCAGATTTTGTAATTTTGTCGCAAGTATCGTTCGAAAATGGGGAATAATGGTAAATGTCTTGATAATGAATATAATGAATATTCTTATGTTTATCTAAAAATGAATATTCTTATGTAGAATCATCAAAAGTATCTATGATGTTCGACTTTCTTTTCATTCTGTTCTAATTGAATTGTGTTTGTGGTATGTTTTTTTTTTTCAAACACATGACAAGTGTCTATGATGTACGCCAAAAATGATTTTTGTGCTACCTATATGCAAACAAATTACTTCTAACATTTGCAGAAGAAATAAAATATAACGAGCACAGCATAAACCCCTCAAATGCTCCAAGATCTTGAAGTTATTTGTTGGCTTTAATGGTGTACCCAATAAGACCTTAAACCCTTCAAGGCCTCTCCTTATAGGCCTCAACATTTCTGGTGATCTGGTGCAGGGTGTAAAAAGTAGAAAGGGCGTCTCCACGGAATCCATTACAGAGACAGGCTACCGTACTGGGCAGTATGTGGTACCCCTCTTTTTTTTCTCTTTTTTATTTAATCTTTGTAACCTGGACAACAGGTCATCAGGTTACCCAATAAATTTGTAACACATGACAATTTTTATTTTTATTTTTACAAATTGAACAACATATTTGTTGTCATATTAGTAAATTTGTCCAAAAACATATAATAGAGGTCATCAATATATTATTTACATCAAATTAGACAAAAATAATAATTTATTATCACAGTTATAGTAATTCTCAAAATTTATTGGTGGATCATGTAAATATAATAGTTAGAACATTTTTACACAATTGAGTACACTATTATATGAGTGAAGACACATAGACTTTTTTGTGTAAATATGAAAAATTATCACATTTAGTACACATTCGTCTTCAAATTTGTAAAATGAGTTACGAACATGTAAATATAGTCGTGACATTGTAATTACAACTTACATAACATTTATTACAAAAAATTGTATCAATTTTCCTCGTATTCATAATAGCGTAGTGAAAAATGTAATAATAAATAATACCACCCAATTACACAATTGAGCAATCTATTACATGAATAAGGATTCATGGACTGTTTTGTGTAAATATGAGAATTTACTACCTTTACAACACATTTATTTTCAAATTTGTAATATGAGTCATGAACATGTAAATATGGTCATGACCTTATAATTACAACTTATATTACATTTATTACAATTTTTTTTATCACTTGTCCTTGTATTCGTAATAATATTGTGAAAAATGTAATAACTTAGAATATCACTCAACTACACATTTGAGTACTCTATTACATGAATGATGACAAATCGACTCTTTTGTGCAAATGTAAAAATTTACGACCTTTACAACGCATTTGTCTTCAAATTTGTAAAATGAGTTAAGACCATATACTTAAGGTCGTGGCATTGTAATTACAATTTATATGACATGTATTACAAAAACTTTTATCGATTGTCATCGTATTCATAAAAATGATGTGAAAATGTAATAATTTTGTCAATAATGAAAATTACAAAGAGGATCACCCAATTACACAACCGAAAACTCTATTACATGAATGGAAATTTACTACCTTTGGTCCTTTACAACACGTTCATCTTCAGATTTGTAAAATAAGCATGAACATGTAAATATGGTCATGGTCTTGTAATTACAACTTATAGAACATTTATTATAAAATATCTTATCAATTGTCCTTATATACATTAAAAAAAAGTTGTAGAAAATGTAACAAATTTATCGACTACGAAGACTCTATCACAAAATTGTCGATGTTTACAACACCTTCGTTTTCAAATGTATCTATTAGGGTACTTCTCACCTAGAAGCATATATCTAATCTACTAACTAGGGTGCTTCTTGCCTAAGAGGATGCATTGTCTCTAGTATGGTACCTCTAGCTTATGATCACTTATCATCTCTACTAGGGTACTTCTTTAGTATGGTACTTCTCGCGTAAGAGCATACATGTATCATTTCTATAAGTGTACGTACTTCTTTCCTAGGTGGATTTATCGCTAAGAAGCATGTTATGTTCTCTACAAGAGTACTTCTCGGTTTTATGATATTAATTTAATGTCTCTCGCGTTTGATTTATGTCTTTTTAGGTATCATGATTAATTATTAACATATACACAAAATACATAACATTCTTAAATATATAAATGTTACGTGCTTTTAAACTTACACAAGTATATGAAGAGTTCTTGATATAAACAAAACAAAAAAATTTGATTCCCAAACAATTTGAACATTTACAAGAAGCTAGTACAAACTAAAGAAAAAAGGCTTTAAGACAAAATCAGAAGACAAATGGTTTATCATTTAAGGAGTGAGACGTTCCTTTCGCTTCACAATCCCAACAGACAATATGCCACCCAGAACTAGCTGTGAAACCACGTTAGCTCAAGTAATGCAATCTCCTCCAAGAAATTATTGATAGCTCACCTTAGCTGCTGATATTGGATACAGATAAGCCATGAAAAATGCAGAGCAAAAACTGCAATACAATCTTTCAAAAAGATGCAGAGGTGAATAAATTAGCACTCATGCTGAGTGGAATTAAAAAAATGAGCCACAGCTAGATCATTGTGCGAAACATATACAAGAGGAACCATTGCATACGTCGGGTTCACCCAACAACATCCCATGCATCATGTTTTAAGTGATTTATCAGTTCAGTGCCATAACCTTTTACTTGTTGATCAGCTGTGATTGCACAATAAGCTATATCTCCAAACCTTTGGCTGTAACCAAGAAAATAGTGTTAGTACCAATGAGACAGTGATATCTCCTACATAAAACGATAATTTCACTAATGCACAAGGTACAACATAGGACCGTACATATTGGGGAAGTGCCTAATCATTTACAAGGTCCAACCCTAGGGATTTCAGGAATATAAGCCCCAATACTTTAATCATGTAATAATATCAATACATTGTCGACATAGAACGTGATTTAGTAGAGCTCCCGGTTACCCAACTGAACATAGAGCCTAAAAATGCTCGAGAAAATTAGAAAAACAAAAAAGATACTAATTAATCACTGTAGGTTGTAAACTGTATATTGTATTGTGAAAGTAGTTCTGACAGCAGAATAAAACCAGGACATGTAAGAAATGATTTTACAGAGGTGATTTCGTAGTCCTTATGTAGATCTAGAATTGTTTATTTTGAGTATTTTCCTATACAGTACTTCTAAAAACCCTTTGAATTTAAGGATGTGAAAATAGATATACATGGTGATTCCATCTGATAACCATAACTGACTAATAGCTTTTGTCATCCGAAAGTGAAACCATAAACAAAACTTACAGGAGATATTAAAACTTTTCACAGATCGATGTAATGAGGTACTGAGCTAACAGAACTACCTATCCATAACCAGTCAAACAACTCCTTGGGCATGTTTGGCCAGGCCGGCTATGTTCTTTAATCAACCAACCTGAGAAAACCAATAGCATAAAAAAACCAGAGATTAAAATGAACATCAACACAGGTATACAACAAAAGTTCTTGCTTTCAGAGATTCTTATTCACCAAACACTTAACAAAAGTTGATCAGAGACAAATACGAGATCATATGATGATTAACCCCATCACTGGAAGCTTCCTCCTACCTAAAATCGAAGTTATACAACAAATTAGACAGTAATCCATAATGCTGAAATTCATAAACACAAAATGTCAATGAAAATGTACCTCTCTCTTTAGTAGCTCTTATCTAGCACTATGAGCTCCACTGGGTTGTATACTACCCTCCTTCACTAATATTCACGTCACCGATGGAGTAGGCTCCTCTACAACATCCGAATTCTCAATCTTAAACGTTAAATTCTCCATCTTCAGCTTCGTAGAGTCGTGGTCCAAGTCGTCGTCGTTGGTTGCTTCTTTATCAAATAGACAATTTATCACTCAATTCCAAACAAAACAAACCACAAAATTAAACAAAATCGGGTTACGACCTAACCTACACCACCACCGCTCCCGATCTACACGACTTATTAATACCAGTGTTTACCTTGCTCGTCAATGATATAACAAAAACCTTCTTCACTCCTCCAATAGCACAACCACCAACACCACTGCCGCACCAGAAAACTGTCGCTGCTGTCGCAGTTAGCTTACCTATTGTGAAATATGCCGATCGCGAAATGAACAGATCAAGACCAATGACCCGCTCCCAATAGAATCTCAACCCGCCGCCAATAGAATCTCAAACCTGCTAGCGAATACGACAACTAACGGTTTCGGTTCGGTGACCTTCGCGAAACTGAAATTGCCCAATCCCTGTTCTTCTTCGATTAAAATGAAATGATGAGAGCTATAGGAAGCTAACTCTGGCGTGGGGAGGAAGAAGACTTCTTCGAATAAGCCTCTGTGTCTCTATTGGATTTTTTTTTTTTTACAATTCGGTGACCAAGTCATCCGGTACCCGCTTCTCCTTGAATATTTGTGAGCATTGGATATTTTAACGATCCAACGGTGAGAAATATTTAGAAAACCCCAGTATACAGTACCCACCAGTACTGTAGAATTTTCCATCCATTACATCCTGGACCTTGAGGCCCTCGCAGTAGAGAAAACCATCCGAGGATTTGGAGAAGCAATGCTTAAACGGCACCGCTTAAGGAGGGTCTTGGGTTAGGGATTTGGAAGCGTTTTGGGAGAGGAAGGCTTTGAGAACGAAGGGCTTAAGGGAATGTTTGAAGGGTACAATGAGGTTTAGGGAAAATGGCTTCGGCCAAAAAACATTTTCTCAATTACAAGTTTACAATCATATTGAGTATATGAATTTCAAATAAACGGGAATCAGTCATTAAATATAAAAACTGAAGAATATTTGAACATCAAGGACAAGTTAGAAAACCCAACAAAAATTTATTTGCAATTTCAAATTCAATATATGGGAGTTCTTAAGTTTTTTATATGATTTACGAAGGGAAAAACTAGAAATTAATAGAAATAGTGGAAATGAATTAGAACAACAAAGGTATAGCAGATTAACAATACGTTAAGTAGGAGTATATTTTGTTTTGTTTGAAGTCCAATAGCTGGGTTTTTTTTTGCCACCACAAATATGGGTGGACTTGAGTCCACTCTCTCATGTACTTAGGTCCGCCCCTCAGAGGTAAGAAGATTATTATGAATGCAGTATCTAGAGTACAAGAGGTAGTGGGGGACAAATCTTGTAAGTTTGCTGGAGAGGGGGATCTATCCCACCCCATGGCGGTGGCGGCTGGCCTATTATAGCCGCAAGGAAGATATGAGTTTTCTCTCATGGAACTGCCAAGGTATGGGGAAGGACTTGGCAGTTTGCACTCTGCGAGAGATCACCATCTCGCTTAATCCTGATGTTATCTTCCTATCCGAAACCCATCAGCAAAGAGATTATATGGAGGATCTCAGAACTGACATGGGCTATCACCATTCTTTCTATGTGGATCTGATTTTTACTGCTGGGGGTTTGTGTTTATGGTGGAAATCTGATTTTCATTTTGATTTTATTACTCATTCTAAGTTTCATATTGATTCTATTCTATATGGTCCTGATTGTGAACAGGGAGTTGGTAGTTCTTGGCTTTATGGTCCTCCATATTTTGTGGATAAGTTGGAGTTCTGGGAGAAATGGGCAGATTATGCTACTCATAAAACTGGTTGTTGGCTACTCATTGGGGATCTTAACGAGGTTTAGTTTCTTCACGAACGAGAGGGTGGTAGTTACTGGTCTTCCTCTCGTTGTAATCATCTACAAACACTTGTTGAGGCCGATCAACTGATAGATATGGGTTTCAAGGGCCAAGTGTACACTTGGGCTCAAAAGGAAAATGGAGTTATCACGCTACAAGAGAGACTTGATCGATCTCTGGTTAATAAAGATTGGCTGCTTCTATGGCCGGACTCATCTCTCATGCATTTGACTCGTATTGGGTTAGATCATAACCCTTTACTTTTCAGCACAAAGCCTACTATTCGGAAGGGGAAGCCCACTTTCCGTTTTGTGTCCACATGGGTTGAGGAGATGGATGTTGAGCTCATTGTTAAAGATTGTTGAACTGATAATCCGGCCCTTTCAAACATGGCAAATTGGGTATTTAATCTAAAGAAGTGTACATCTTGTTTCTCTAGTTAGAGCAAAAAGAAATATCCCAAGTGTAACAGGGAACTCATTAAAGAATGCCTATTGGAAATGGATGAGATCCAAACTTGCAATCATACCACTAGCTCTAACTGACAATTGGAGCTTGAGTCATCTATTAATACTCTATGGATTAAGGAGGAGAAGTATTGGCAACAAAGATCTAGAATTCTATGGTTGCAATCTGGTGACTCCAACTCTAGGTTATATTCATCTTTCTACTATTCAGAGACGTCAGAGAAATAAGATTCTGAAGATTCAAAATGATCTGGGTATTTTGATCAGTGGTGAGGATGGAATTCGGTGTGAGTTTGAGAGCCAGTTCCAGAAGATTTTTACTACTGTTTCTTCTAGATCATGGGGTCATGCCCTAACTGAGATTTCTAGTTCTGTCACTCCGGGAATGAATTCTGATATATTAGCTAGTATCTCTCTTGATGAAATTAGTGCTGCTACTCATCAACTTGGAGCTCTAAAGGCCCTTGGCCCAGACGGTTTTCCAGGACTTTTCTATCATAAGTACTGGAATATTGTACAGAAGGTGGTTTGGCATACATCTCATGATTTCATCATTGGCAATGCTTGCTTGAAAGAGTTAAATAGAACACATATTGTTCTCATCCCCAAGGTTCCCTCCCCGGAAACGACTGGTCATTTTCAACCAATTAGTCTATGTAATAACTCCTACAAGATCTTATCCAAGGTGTAGGCTAATCGCTTGAAGTTGATTCTCCCCTCTGTCATCTCTGATAACCAAAATGCCTTTGTGCCTGGCCGGCTTATTCAAGATAACATCCTACTTGCACATGAGGCTTATCATTATCTAAAGCTAAAAAGGGAAGGTGGTAACCACGAGTTCGGTCTTAAACTCGATATGAACAAGGCCTACGATAGGATTGAGTGGGATTTTTTGGAGGCTACACTTTTTCATTTTGGCTTTGATGTTCGATGGATTATGTTGGTTATGTCTTGTGTAAGGACTGTCTCTTTCTCCATTGTATTGAATGGCAAGCCGGGATCTTTCTTTAAGCCTACAAGGGGATTGAAGCAGGGGGATCCTCTCTCCCTTACCTTTTCCTATTAGTAAGTGAAGTCCTCTCTTGTAAAATCTCAAAAACGGTCAGTGAGAAATCTCTGTTGGGAGTCAACTTATGTAAAGGGTGTCCTATCCTTTCTCATTTATTCTTTGCAGATGATGCTCTTTTTTTTTCATGAAGGGTACTCTTATGAATTGCATAAGTCTAGCACAGATTCTCAATGAATATTGTACAGCTTCTGGACAATTGTTTAATAGGCAGAAGTCTAGCATCTATTTTTCCCCAAACAACCCAAGACAGATGGCCTTCCTAATGGGTGAACTTCTTAGCTTTAAGGAGGTTTACAATCCGGGAATTTATTTGGGAATGCCTTCCTTATGGGGTAGATCAAAACGTGTGGCTCTTTCTTTTATTAAAGAGAGAATACACAAGAAAATAGATGGCTGGAAGCAAAATAATCTTACTTTGGCTGGAAAAGAGATACTTATCAAATCAGTGGCATCTGCCGTTTCTTCATTCCCCATGAGTTGCTTTAAACTTCCAGTAGGGACATGTAATGAGATTAATTCCATCATTAGCAATTTTTGGTCGGGGGAGAGTGCTACCGGAAACAAGATACACTGGAAAAATTGGGAATTTATGTGTCTTCCTAAAGGTGGAATGGGTTTCAGAGACATGGGACAGTTTAATCTTGCTCTTATTGCTAAACAATGTTGGCGGATCATACAAGAGCCAGATTCTATGTGGGTTCGTGTTTTGAAGGACCGTTATTTTCCTGAGTGCTCTTTCTTGGAGGCTAAGAAGGGCTACAGAGCTTCACGGGGCTAGTCCAGCCTTTTGGAAGTAAGGGATGTGTTTATGAAGGAAGGGTTTTGGCAAGTCAACAGTGGCAATTCTATTAACATTTGGAAGGATCCATGGCTCCCTCCTCCCAATATATCCATGATCAGTACTAATTTCCCTATTCCTGATCACTCCCCTACATCTGTTAGCTCACTGATTGATTGGAATACTAGATCATGGGTCTAAGGAAAATTGAGCATTTTGTCCACCCACTTGATCTTGCTCGTATCTCATCCATTCCTATTGGTGTCTAGGGAGGTGATGACAGGTTTCTTTGGTCAAAAAACAAGAATGGTCACTTCTCAGTTGCTTCTGCCTACCATTGGCTTCATGAGCTTAACTCTACCTATTCACTGACCCGTACTAGCACTTCTCATGTCATTGACAGTAAGATATGGAAAGCAGTATGGAAAATTAATACCTTGCCTAAGATTCGCATGTTCATCTGGAGAATTCTTGTGGGAGCTGCCCCATCAATGCAACACCTACACTCCAGAAGGATTTTATCTAGCCATGTGTGTCCTTTGTGTGGTACTGCTGACGAATCTCTTGAACATATCCTTCTATTGTGCCCATGGGTGGACGGAGTATGGTTTGCATCTCCGCTGGGTTTCATCATTGACAAGCAAAAAGTAACTACTTTTGATCGGTGGTTATTCGACATCATACAATCTAGCAACATGAAGGATATTCCTTACCTTCTCACCATGATCAACTCTTTGTGTTGGATGATTTGGAAGGACCGTTGTCTCTTTGTGTACCAAAAGAAAACACTTGACCCCATTTTCACAATGAGATCTGGTATCTCGTTGATTAGTGAGTTTACTGCTGCTTCTTTGTACTCTGGGAAGAGATTGAGCATCCCTCCCATTTGGACACCTCCATGTCCTGGAAGTTTTAAAATCAATGTCGATGTGTCATGATCTCTAGAGAGGACTGGTATCGATGTTATTATCTGTGATTCAACTTGTGTTGTTGTTGGGGGGATTAGCTTTTGAGATGTTAGCGGATCAATCACAGAAGCTGAAGCAATGGTGATTCTTGCCGGTGTGGACCTAACCGAATCTCTTCATCTTCAGAATTTTGTGGTGGAATCTGATTCGAGTGAGGTGGTTGACGAATTGATCCATAATTGGCAGAAAGTGGATTGGCGGACTCATCTGGTCATTTACATATCATATCATCAAAGTACTCTGATGATGGTAATATTAAATGGGAATGGATTCCCAGAGAATCTAATCTGGTTGCTCATCTAGTAGCTGCGATAGAGAATGGATGTGTGGATCCTTTGCGATGGGCCTCACAGCCACCACCGTCCCTGGTTATGGTTCTACGAAGTGACGGCCTCCTCTGCCCTCTAGTTGCTGTAATTTGAGTCTGGCGATCTGGTAAGAATCTGTTTTTTTTTACTGCATGTAGCTGTGCCTATCCTGGATGTAGCCTAGCTGTTATGCTGGTGCTAGTCTTTTTCTTCCTGGGCTTTTCTCGGGCTGGTCCACTTAATGAAGTATTCATTATCGAAAAAAAAAAAGGTCCGCCCCTGGATAAATACAACCAGTCAACATCAGCCCTAAGAAACCATTGACCATTTTTTGAGCTTCTCGCAAGTTCTCTGCCGGTGAGAGTTCATATATCTATAAACTTCATTGGCTGCTCGCGACTTTTCTATTGCATCAACAACATGCAACACAAGCATTTTTAATCAGAACATGTTCTTCACATGAATGAAAGATTCTCTCCTCGATCAAATACCGAGATGTTAAACATTCACAAGTCACAACGAGGTTAACACCAAAGTTGACACCACAATCATCACCGATATGTTATCTCCAATGAGATAAGTTTATTGACAGTTCTGTAAATTTAGACAACTAAGCAGCTGGAACTCTGTCACCAAGTTCAAGTACAACACAGTCAGGAGTTTCAATGATGTCTATGCTAGCTGCGATATTTGTCTTCACAGAAGCATGTATCTTTGATGAGATAACGAGAGAACCCCGGAAGAATTCTATGTCGGAAGAGATAAGAACACATCAGATTTTCATTCTGCATTCTAGGTTTCAAACATGCATTGATACTTGTACATGCTGGGATCCTCTCCTGAGCGATGACATCATTCACAAGATAGTTTCGTAGCTTTGTACACAGAACTGGAAAAACCAATATATCAAGCGCCATTTAGTTAGCTGATGAAAAATTGAAAACAATTATATAAAATAAATATCTACTATTTGGATAAATAAAGGATAAAACATTAAAGTTCGGTAACATGATCAGAAGCATTTAGGCTTTCTTGAGTTGATTAGTGGGGAAGTTCTGAAATTCATCTGCACTCTTAAATGGCAAGCTGTGTCAACTAACCATTAACAGCTCAATAACTTCCTTCCGAAAAAATAATCACTTATCGAAGAGATGATATATTTTCAAGAATCCATTTAAATTTTTGAAAGCCACCAGGTAGCATCAAAAGCAAGACTGAAACAGCCGGAGGTGCAAAGTGTAAAAAGTCTGAGGTTTATATACCGCTGAGTTTGGCTGTCTACGACGATAGGTTAATATTCACAACGTCTGAAACAGCCTAATAATATCTAACCTTAAATATATCCACAAGAACAAGAGGGCAAAGATGCACTTGGTTCATATATATTAACAAGAGGTTAAACACTAGATTCCTTGAGAGGGTCGAGCAGCACGGCGGAACCAGGTATTGAAGGCCATGACCAAATGAGGGCAATCATCATAGTTCCGGGTTGAGAAGCCAAGACACTGCTGCAACAACTCTTGTGCATCCAACATTGGCAGTGTAGAGATGATTTTGAGGAATGTCTCTTCCAGGTCCAGGTATAAGGGTCTGTTATTTGGCGTCAGAGGTGATATATTGTCTTTGCAAACAATCAGAACTGGAAGCCAATCATTTACAAGCTTCTTCCGGACCTGAAAAACAAAGAATAGAACCATCTTTTAGATTATATACTGATCTGGAACTTACAAGGAAACATCCCTTTAACCTATAAACACCCTCTAATAGCTATCACACATACCTGGGTTACCAATCAAATAGCAATACACATTAGTACAGGACATAAATTTGGAACATGTTTGTCCAGAGCACTGTGAAAAGAAATAACGTAACCAGTAGACTAGTGAACACAATTTAAAAGCCCTTTAGCAGGAAGCCAGGAAGCCACTTACAAGTGCACTTGCAAGAAAGTTTTTATTTGACAATAAATCACAATACCAAGTTTTTCACTCCACATTCGACTATGCAACAAAGTGTACCTACAAGAATCTAAAACTCCGGACATTTACATAAGTCTCAATCCAAGTGTACAGTGTACTACTAAGCCATTTACAGTGTCTGATGGTTCTGTCTTTGGAAGAAAATTCACATTTCATGTGAACAAACACATGGTGGATTCCACATTTGGAACACATGGCAAAAGAAAACCAGCAGCAGCACAGATTAGATCTGCCTACAAGTTCTATTCAAATAATTTGCAAATTACATGGCATCACTTTGCGCAATTGATTGAGTAGAATGGGAAAGTAAAATTCCTATACTGACCAGCTATGTATTTAACAACTGTGGGATGCTTAAGCTAACTGAGACAGATCAAAACAGTGGCTTCCAACACCAATTCAAGCCACCATGTGAACTAATCCATAGACATAATGAAGCACAAAACTACTTCTAGATCACAACTACAGCCTAGTCATCAATCACATTCATCCACATTGACCTAGAAAATGAATTTCCACGAAACTCAGTGATGCCAAAATATAAACAAAACCAGATAACAGAGATACCTGGGCAGCAACCAAAATGGTACCGGAAGCCATCGCACTCGCAAGCTTCGCAGTGCAGCGTAGCAACACACCAGGAAGGCCAGGCACAATATTCCTCCACGCATCATCCCTAAACGCCCTCTGCAAATCCGCAGTAAAAGCCGGCTGCTCGCTCCACTCCCTCACGGCAGCGTCGGCCACCCTGAGCTCAATCATCCTCTCCACCAGCCACAACAGGTGCCTCCCATTGGTCATAGCCGTATGCAAGTTCAGCCTCTGTATCGCCTCGGTCTCGTTGTGGTCTCCCCTCACTCCGGGGCTTGTGTAGTCCTCCATCGACTCCTTCACCACCTTGAAGGTCCCCTGAAAGGCCCTCTCCAGCACGCGCTCCGCCGAGCTCCGGGAGGAGAATTCCCGGAGCAGCTTGGCCACGAACGCCTTCACATACGCCATGTTCTGATTGTGAATCACGGAGGTGATTAAGCCGTAGAGCATTTCCTCGCCGGAGTTGTTAGTCCCTGAAACCCTAGCTATGAGGTCTTTGGATTCTTCTTCACTCAGAAGAGGCACCAAGGCGAGGACGCGGCTCTCTTCCTCCTCCGTCCACGGCACCGCCTCCAGGAGCCGGACGCAGCGCCGGACGCAGTCCTCGAAGAGAAGCTCCAGAGCCACCGGAAGGATCTCGATCGCCGCCGACGCGGTGTTGATCTCGGAGGCGAAGTCGTCGGAGTAGAGAAGCCGCAGCACGGAAATTCGGGCCTCCATGGCTCCCGGCGCCGGCGGGACCTCGAGATTGATCCGATACGGCGCGGCGGCGGCGGATACGGCGTCGTTTTCGTGGTGGTGCTGCCAGCGGTCGGATAAGAGCGCGGCGAAGTATTTGCAGCGGCGGAGGCAGGCGGCGTGGAGGTAGAGGACGACGTCGTCCGGGGAGTGGTCGGAGGCGGGGTCGAGGGAGAGGCGGATGATGACGTCAGCGGAGGCGGGGTGGTTGAAGGAAGGGAGGGAAGGGTCGTGGGGGATGGGGTCAGGTTTGATGAGGTCGGTGTGGGAGTTGGGAGAGTCGATGATGATGGAAGCGCAGGAGGAGGTGGCGAGTGCGGCGGCGCGTAGGCGCTTCTTGGAGGTGGCTCCGGTGACGAGTTTATCGGATGGGAGTGGATTGGGATTGGGGCGATTCGACGATTGGGAAGGCGACTCGGGAGTCTTCATTTTTTGGTGGGAAGGAAAATTCCGTTTTTCTTTTTGCTCAAGTAGTGCCAGTGCCACGTGGTCATTCGGATAAGAATTATAAAAGTTACCAAAAGACAAAGTATGCTGCGTTAGCTAAAATTCTCATCATTAGGCGACTCAGACTTTTCTTTCTTGAGTGAAAAGCATATCACTGAATGACATATATAACGACCGTAAGTAACATCTTCAAGATTATAATATATATTGGCCATCAGATCTCCATTGTTGGTCCCAACCGGTGCTACCTACGAAACGAGCAACACGACCACCGGATGACTTTTCAGTCACTACCCGACTGGATCAGAGAATCCGACCCCATAGACCTTCACATAACTCTGATTTTTCAGAGTTACCATCGAAGGGGCAAACTAGGGTAAGAGCAAGGATTGGTGTATACAGTACCTGGTATAGCAACCACATGGGAGGATTGGGAGGCCTATGTTATGGTGCCTTGGCAAACCAGTGAGGCAGTGACGTACTATTGTACATGTTCCCCATATCAAAGCATTGCATGTAACATATGTAAACGTAGCAAACTCCTTCATCGAGAAATCAGATATGCTCGAAATATGAGCAAATTTAATTGGGGTCCTAGATAGGTAATGGTCCAAAAATATACATATCGGTCTTAAAATTTAATGTTTCATGGGTCCATTCCGACCTCTACTGTTAACAAACTACTCCAAAGTCCAAATCGCATCAACAGTTCCATCCCAAGATGTTCAACTAAGAGTCCAAATGATCAGATCGACTGTTGTTTTCAAGGAAAGTTCAGGCCAGCAGTAACATCTACTAGTTACTAATGTACATATCTGATGTTGAGAATGTTGATGTACGTGTTGTAGACGTATCTCAGATATACGTTCGTAAACTGTTTATACGTGCGTATACATATATGTCTCTATTGTAAACATCTCGGATGAATGTGTAACGATTAATTCCTTTCAGATTATATTAAGAATACGTGACATTTCAAAAACTAACATCTCAAATCTCAACCTTTTCTGTGAGCTTAATACATTTACATGGTCTCACTAGTCACTATCCCTTTTACTATGAGAAAATGTGGTGTTGGATGGCATAAAACGAAGAAAAATTGTACGTATTTAAGAGCGGCATATTGCTCATAAAGTCCTTTAAAGAAGTTTCCTCCATGGTCACATTACTTGTCAGGTGCTCCAACTCTGCGAATTGTTCACGTTAATAATCAATGCTGCAGGACCCTCCTCCTACGCTCCTCCCTCCAAACTCCAGACACCACCAACTGTTTAAATCCCTTTCATTTGTCTCCACATCTACAAGCACCACCTGCACAAACGGGAGAGCCATGCAGTAATTATTTACGACTCATAATATTCACTTTTTTTTTTTGACAAATTATTCTTTCTTCTTTAATGACCCTAACCCCCATCGAGTTTCACTATCAGTAAGATGTAGATGATTCATTAATTCAGCAACTTATTTTGTATTAAGTTCATATTCTTACAGTACGTATAAGTTGAGGTAATATGTTCAAATCTCTCATAAGGATGTGTGAATTATTTTAATATATAGTCAAGCCCTATATTGGCTATATATACGGTCCCCTTCTAGAGCGGAGCCCCGCTTCGAAATTAAAGTGCGGGTGTCTTTATTTGACTAGTTTTTCAATTTTTTTTTCACATTTCCACCATTCAGTAGTTAAATATGTATGTGTAGATCATGTTTACAAAATTTCATCTAATTTGGTGAACGTTAAGGCATCGAAACACTATTAAATATATGGACCAACCGAATTTGTTTAACTAGAACCATTCTTGTAAATCATAATTGTGAAAACTCAAACGGTCACTAAATTGAATGAAATTTTATATGGAATATCTACACATACATATCTAACTTATGAATTGTGCATATGTGAAAAAGTAATCGAAAACTAGTCAAATAAGGACCTCCGCACTTTAATTTCAAAATGGGGCTCTGCTCTGGAAGAGGACCGTATATATGTGTGTGTGTGTGTGTGTGTGTGTGTGTGTGTGTGTAAGAGAAAACAAGCCTTTGATCTAAACAATAACACGATCTCAAACCCTCGATCACCCCTTGAGATTAACCTGAATGACCTTAAATTTAGTGATGTGATCGAAACTGTATGATAATCTCCACGGAAGAGGGGAAATATGTTATACCTAAGTAGCACGGACATGGACACGAGTGTCCGTATTTGACACGATTCGATACATAGACACGGCATATAGAAATTTTTTTGGACACGGACACGTGGTGGACACGTTAATTAAATATTATTTTTAATATATATATATATATATATTTTTATTTATTAAAAAACTAATTATAAATTTGAAAGTATTTAGAATTTTAGATGTATATATATGTCAAAATGTGCATTAAAATTATGAAAACATAACTTGTTAGAATGGCTAAGGACTTAATAAGTACCTTGGATAATTAAGGTTCGAATCCCACCACAAACATTCTTATTTTTATCACGAGTTTCTCTCTTTATATATATTAAAGTGTGCATAAATATAACAAAAACTGAATCTGTTGGAATGGTTGAGGAGTTGTTGAGTGCCTTGGATAACCAAGGTTCGAATCTCACCATAAGTTGGGCACTTTCACTTTTATTATGAGTTGGTGCGTGTCCGGGCCGTGTCTAAAATCAGTTCGCGTGTCCGGGCATATCCGAGCGTGTCCGTGTCCGTATCGGACTAGCAATACGGTGCCCATAGCACGTGTCCGTGCTTCGTAGGGTTATACTGTTATAGGTACCACTTGCAAATTACATTCCCTAATTAAGCAACTTTTGCCGAGAAAAGCGAAAGAGTAAAACTTTGTTATTTGTCTTAATTTGGACATACAACTGTTTCAAATGTATAATCGATCATACATGCATGACTGGGAAGGCATGCATGTTCCTATCATACTACTATTCTCGACGATAAACAAGGGTCCAAGAACTACAACCCATAATTAGGTAGTGAGTTGCATTAGAGAGTCACATCCTACATCAACCCGTTGAAGGCAAATCAGTAAATGAAGACCGATAAATTATGTAACACGAAAAAGAGTCATTTCTGACTCTTTTTGCCTGCTAAATTAGAGTAGTTGAAACTTAAATCAATTATAGAACAGATAAGGGATCGGAGCTGACAAAGAGGAGTTACCTAGCTCTCAAATAATACTACTCTTTGATTTATACATGAATGTCTTGGCTTTTATATATTCCCACGGAAACAGGATCGAAGTGGTTGATATTGCTGTCGCTCTCACAAGTCACAAGTTGCGACTTGCGATTTATGTACGTATAGCATGTGCTTAGTGTATAATATACCGAGCTTAATTTATGCATATGCACGGTGATAGGCAAACAACATCACAAAGATATATCAACTCTATAACACATACTAGCAAATTAACTAGCAATAGCGGAAATTCTATAATGAAAACCATGGGAGCTAGCTAGCCCTTGTACCCGTTTCCCATGTTGTTTTCTACATAATAACGGAATCTAGTTCCAAATCATCTACTCGTATTATTTGAAAATGTTATGAAAATAGGGTGTGGCTATTACCACCCTACAAAATACTTTGTTCACCATATATAAGAATTTTAGCTATGTTAATCCAATTATACCCTCAATAAAATAGAATTAAAAAAAAAAACTAACTGAAATATTATCCAAACAGAGAGATGACTTTGCTGCAAGTTATTTTCTCAGTTCCATTGACATAGATCTTCATCATAAAAAATAAAAATAAAAATAAAAAGCTGCACCCAAATACATATCATCTTCTCTTTATTATCTATTAAAAAAATCTTCTCTTTACCATCTGCTAGGGTTTTGCAAACACAATCAAATCGTCATTGTTGATGACCAAACTCCCAAATTTAATGGATCTCGCCATTGTTGGCTTACTTCTCTACTTGATCTCAAATTCTCAATGCTAGCAAGGATGGCCCGGATATGCCTCTAGATTTGATAATATCTTTTTCAAAGGATGATGAACAGTTGTTTCTCTTTCAAAAGAAGGAGCCTCTCCCAATGTGGAATAATTTGAGTCTGGCCGCAGCTCCATAGTGGTGGGTTGTTATTTTGTACTCAAATTCATGCGTTTTTATTTTGGTTTGTTTATAACGGTATAGAACTATATTTTTTTACTTGTCTTTGTTGTCTAGATATAGCTCATTTATAAGTAAATAAAGTAATCGATAGTTTTTTCAGTCGCTCTCGTAAATTTATTAATTTGATTATAATTTTTTTGGAATAAAATGATTATGCTTATTGAAGTTTGGTTGGTTTTTTGAGAATGAAATTTCTAAAATAACATTTTACGAACGACGCAAACGTAGATTAGAGTCCACAAAAATGTTTTCATGAGCCGATTACGTCTTATCCTCCAACTCAAAACTATACATGATGTTAACACCTCTACAACTAGTAGGGTTGAACGTTGACTTGCCAAATCCGTTCGAGCTTTACCGCCACGCCCATTGTGTACTTAAAGACTGATTAACCAACTTGATTATTCCCGTTAACAAAAAATAATTTAAATCATTGACCCATCCCCACCACAATGGCAGCTTCGTAAATAATCTCCAACACCAAATCCAAAACCCATCACCTCTTTTTTTTAATTTCCTGAGTCCTGACTTAACTTTTACCTTTCGCTTTTTTGGTCCGTTGAAACCGCACTCTCTTTCTCTCTCTTTTTCACCAAAGATCCTGTTATGTCCTCCTAACTCGGTTTTTTTTTAACTTGAAGCCATCTCCTCCTCTATAGCCCTCTTCAACTGACAACTCCCCTCTTCATTTCTTCTTACAATTTTCAAAAACTCCAAGAGCCTCCCGAACTCCTCCACCTCGCCGGAAAACAATGTCGGATTCCGGCGACACCGACGATAAGATTCCACCACCACCACCGAACGCTTCCTCCCTCTCCCACCAGCTCACCTCCAAAACCGAGCTCCTCAACCTCAAGCTCTACGTCGTCATCGCCATCCTCCTCGCCGCCGTCCTCGCCGTCTTCCTCCTCGTCTTCCTCTGCCTCCGCGCCCGCCGCGCTTCCCGGCGCCGCAGTAGCCGCATGCGCGTGAAGCACAGCTCCGGCTCCATCCCCCTCGTCTCCAAAGAGATCGCCGAGATCAAGGACCAGCCGACCACTCGCCCTGATCCTCCTCTGCCTCCTCCTTCCGCCGCAGAGGGCAAATCCGGAAAGGAAAAGATGAAGGAAGCGCAGCCGAGTCAGTCACCGGCTTTTGATGTTGAGAAAGCCGAGGGTGACGTGTTTGGGTGGGGCCGGTGGTATAGCCTGGAGGAGCTGCAGGCTGCGACGCGTGGATTCTCGGCAGAGAATGTGATTGGAGAAGGCGGATACGGCGTCGTTTACCGAGGAGCTTTGCAGGACGGCTCAGTTGTCGCCGTCAAGAACCTTCATAATAACAAGTACGTCGGTTTCTTACTTATTGTGGAATCGTTTCCGTTTTTCTTCTTTTTTTTTCTACGAAATTCAAATTTTCTTAGATCCAAGTTTTGTAGATGTAGCAAGGATCAATATTCAATAATGTTGTTTCTTGTTGGTCTGAAGTAATATAATTCTTTCTGACATGTTTGGGCATTTTTTAATTCGATTAGTTTATGTAGTGGCACATGAGCTCTAGCTTGGTAGTGGAAGGATTTAGAAACTGCGTTCAAAACTATAAAATCTTTGGTGGTAGTAAAAAATTAAGAATAGAAACTTAGATCCATTAATCAAGGACTAAAAAATCGATAATTATCCGTTGTTTGAGCCACCAAAATTATCTTGGCCTACCAATAGAATTTCGTCCATATTTACTGAAATTTCCGCGGAAATCTCATATCAACCTAGTTTGGGCTGAGAATAAGTTAAATAAAAATAATCTGTCATGAGGAGATTCAAACCTTGGATTGCCCATGTACCAAATTAGCACCTCAACCATCCCTATGAGCCAACTTTTGGTTTATTCACGTTGGTTTTAATATATAAATCCCAAATAATTCCCGTTTTTTTAATTCGAAATTTTAGCTATATCGATATTTTCACGATATTTCCACTGAAATATCCATATTTCAGAAGATCGAAATTTCCAATCTCCTCGATACTTTAGTCCTTAGTGTCAACTCTGTTTTGTCTTCTCTTCTTAGACAAGCTTGAGTCTGGTACAAACAGTCAATTCTTTTAGGCAATCACAGTTTGTCAAAAGGATGTACTAGCGAAGATGGAAATTTTAAATTTTTGTTATGCAAAATGCTTGGTAATTAAAGATCTGATCGATATTATTACTAGATCAAATGAGGTATAAACAGTCAAATATTTAGCGTAACACTAACTAAAACTAGTAAAACGGCTTTGTTCATAATTTTGAACAGGGGTGTACAATCAGCACCATTGTTGTTTGATTGAATGGCATATGCATTGTTTGATTAAAAACAAAAGTTACTGCCTTTGTTCCGCGGTACTAGGAAAAGAAAATGATTAGTAGCTTTGATCACTTTATTCTTCATTCTTTCTCTTTTTCACTAATTATAATCTGATATGATCTGAACTTTTTGCTTTCCAAACTTGCATTCATGCCTCATTGTTATGTTGTGCTCTAGTGCTCTACACAGTAGCTTGATACCACTTTTGAATATTGGTCAAAATGTATGTAAGATTATCATCAAAAGATACCAATTTTCGGATTAAAGTAAAAGGGTTGGTGATATAAATTGCCTGTACAATCAAATGGTTTTATGGTTTGAAGTTTTGAACTGGACATTGTAGTGTTCAGAATATATGCTAATTCAATTGATTTAAATGCGACCTAGCTAGCATGCTAACTCAACCATAATATTTAGAACTGTATATGTTTCTTTCTATTAACAAATTTACTTGCTTGTAATCTTATATGTAGGGGTCAAGCTCAGACAGAGTTTAAGGTGGAAGTGGAAGCCATCGGAAAAGTAAAGCATAAGAACTTGGTTGGTCTACTTGGTTATTGTGCAGAAGGTGCTCAAAGGTAACTCCAGCATCAAATTTTTCCATTAAATGAGACCAAAATTTATCCTTTTCTAACATATCTATGGGGACTTGCTTTGAATTCAAGGATGCTTGTATATGAATATATTGACAATGGGAATTTGGAGCAGTGGTTGCATGGTGATGTTGGGCCTGTCAGCCCTCTGACTTGGGATATCAGAATGAAGATAGCCATCGGAACGGCAAAAGGGTATAATAATTTCCTCTTCTCCTTTATCAGTTTAGCTGTTCTGATGGTTGAAAGCAAAGCTAGCTGTTCAAACTTCAAAACGCTTCTCCTTTGCCATATAACCTAGAAGTCCACAAAATCTGTAATCTTCTCCTCTGCAATATGTTCCATATTTCAGCATCAGATCAACTCATTGTAACTTTCCTCTTACAGGCTGGCCTATTTGCATGAAGGGTTAGAACCCAAAGTGGTGCATCGTGATATAAAATCTAGCAACATTCTTCTGGATAGAAAGTGGAACCCAAGGGTCTCCGATTTTGGTTTGGCCAAGCTCTTGGGATCTGAGAAAAGCTATGTGACTACACGTGTAATGGGGACGTTCGGGTTAGTTCTTGCTCAAATCCTAAAATTTTGTTTCATTGATGTGAAACCCAGTTGGTGTCTTTAATGGCTATGTAGGATTGATTTTTTTTTTTTGAAATATTGATTAATTCTTTGTTGTAATTGCTGCAGATATGTTTCTCCAGAGTATGCAAGTACAGGTATGCTTAATGAGGGGAGTGATGTATATAGTTTTGGTGTTCTACTTATGGAGATAATTACAGGAAGAAATCCAATTGATTATTCCAGACCAGCTGGAGAGGTAAAATTAATCAACTTTTCATTTTCGCATGCTAAAAGGACTGCTTCCAGTTAATAACTGTTCTGGTTGGTGCATAACTGCATATCATTTCAGATGAACCTGGTTGATTGGTTTAAAGGAATGATTTCACGTCGTGGGGAGGAAATTTTAGATCCATTGATAGAAGTTCAGCCCCCTCCAAGAGCTTTGAAGCGGGCATTGTTGGTCTGTCTCCGCTGTATAGATCTAGATGTCCATAAGCGGCCGAAAATGGGGCAAATTGTTCATATGCTCGATGCAGAAGACTTTCCTTTCCGTTCGGTGAGTCCTTTATTTCTCCTGTACATATCCATCATACACAAAAATACCATCAAGCACTCACTTTTACACATAAGAAGCTACTACATGTTGTATCAACTTCGCAAGAAGCAGTTTCAGTGCACACCAAATTAGGTAATTTGCAGAGGTTTGGTACATATATAGACATTTTAGTGAAATTAGTGACACTACATGCCATATAAGCACTTGATAGACCCTTTAGAGGCAATACATTGGAGTGTTACGTACCCTCACTCTCTGCAAATGGCTACCTCCACTCAAGGTGAATGATGAATCAGGTGATCTCCTCCGAGTCTAGACTCTAGATTAAGGCAGAGGTGACTACTTGGTCCAGATTGTCGTATTACTGAAAATCTTATAGAATACTCTATCTGCATAGTACCTTTTTTTTTACCATGTTCTACACTATCAGCTTCCTTTTAACATTTCATTTTATGACCTGCAGGATACCCGATCAGCTCGTTAGATAGAAAGATTCTCTCCCTTCCCATACAGTTGAATCCAATAATGTCCAATATCTGTCCAGCTATTACTGCGGCAATGAAGCAAAAGCTAGTTGAGGTGGAGATCGTTCTTTTTTTCGGCTGATAAGTAGTACAGTAATGGAGGGTTGGTGTATATAGAAGTTACCAATTGTGACTGCATATATATTATTGTAATCTGTTCTTATATTTTTGTGTCCTACGTCATACCCAGAGATGAGATTGTAAATACGACCTAGCTTGTAAGTTTTTATATGCGACGGTGAACCATAGATGTCACGCACCAACATTGTCAAGGAAAGAAAATCCAAATCCAAATTTGGAGAAAATTCAAAGAAAAGAAAGCCGAATAAGAGAGTTGCTTGATCGCGTCGATATCTTGCGTTCTGATTTCTGACACCACCCACCATTGAAATTGAAAGGTAAATTAAAGCTTTTTCCTTTGCTCATTTCGACCAAAATTATTTGATGCGGTGGTTGAAATATTGTCAAGACTGCCTCCAAAATCTCTGATGCGATTCAAATGCATAGGTAAATCTTGGTACAATCTGATAAACTCTCCTAGTTTTGTAGCCAAGAACCTTTCTTATTCTAAGAACAACAGTTATTGCATGAGTACTTGCATCCTCTTCAACCGTACCATCATCAACCATACCTACACGAAAAAAACACCGACAGGAAAACTTTGCTTTCACTGCTGATCTTGAAGATGACCATACCAGCTTTGGTTGCGTTGTTGTTGACGACTTCCCTCTTCCTTCTCCTATGTGTTTGTTTCCCTTCCAAATACCAATTGCAGGTCATTGTGATGGCATTGTTTACCTTTCTCTTCTCGGTGAGGATGTTGTTTTATTCATGATACGGATATATACAGGACAACTTTAAATGCATTATTCACTCATTTAATTATAGATCCGTAAACTTTGATATTTCATTAATTATATATTATTAGGATATTATTTTACTTTTAGGTTAAGATTTACATTTAATTATCTTTCCATTTTAGTGTAAGTCTATTTATTCTCCTAAGTATTGAAAACTATATATATATATATAGGTATTATAATCGTTGTAAGAGAACGTATGTTTTATAATAAAAACCAGTTTATTTGAGGCATGAATTTGCCATGTTTTGTGAGTTTGCCGCCCATTGAGAGATTGTTAGAGGCACGTGTTCGATATCAATACCCCATTAAGTGGTATCAGAGCTCTGGGAAGAGTTTGGTAGATTCCAAGTCTTCGATTGGGCGACCAAGGGGGGGGGTTTAGAATGGAGGGTCGTGACATCAACAATGACATGGCTGAAGTTAAAAGGATGTTGAAGCAACTTGAGGTACGTATTGATCGCATTGAATCTCAACGACAGTCGTAGGATTTCTGACAGGAAGAGACGTTACCACCTATCATCAATGTGTTGATCGCATCAAAACTTTCTACCAAGATGGTGATGGTTTCGACAGGGAGATATGTGTTGGCCCTTTTCATTACCGCGCTATGTTGTGAGTCGGACGAGAGGGGAGAACCAGTTAGTTTCGACTATACATGTTCACAATCTATCTTTACTTTTCCAGTTAATCAAGACTTCGAAAAAGAAAAAAAAAGATGTTGTAGATTTTGATGAGCCACCAAGGTATGATGATTGTTCATGTGAGGTTTGTCATTGTAATTATGGTGTGGAGGAAGAAAAGCTGGAGGAAGACAATTGAAAGATTAATTGATGTTGGAAACAATTTTCATTTAATTGTGGAAGTTGACATTAAACGTGAATATGGAGTTGAAGATGCAAATCTCAAATGCCATGCCATCAAGGAAAGATGCCGCTCATAAATTTAATTTTATTGGAGTCAATATTTTCTATATGCGGACTCCAAAGATACTAATTGATATTGTCAATAGTATCAAAAAAGGAGGGTAATTTTGGGTTGGCAAAATTAATTACAACTAGCAGATTTCTCAAGTCAAGACAAGGAAGCTATTTCACGTATTTATTTATTTGGAACGGAAGAATTCAATCACAAGCTAATTTGAAACAATGGAAGATTTTGTTGGGATTCCTATCAATCAGTAACATGAATTCGAGATCGAATTTTTTCCAACCAGAGAGTCTGATGCAGGAGCATATATGGAAAATATCTGTTATTTAAATATAAATATATAATATTTGATATTTCATTGTTAAGATAGTTTTAGGGAATCATTATACAATTATTTAGGATAATAGCTTTATGTCTAGCTTAGATCTTTTTATTCTCCATGTATTGTAAAACCCTATAAATATGGGTATTGTAATTGTTGTTAGGGAGCTTATTGTTTATGATATAATAACAGCTTATTTGTGGCATGGATACTCTGTTTTGTGAGTTTGCCGCTCCTTGTTTTTGGTGTCTATTGAGTGACTGTTGGAGACCAGTGTCTAATAGTCTGACCCCCATTAAGTGGTATCAGAGCTCTGGGAAGAGCTTGGTGGATTCCATGTCTCTAATCGGGTGGCCAAGAGGAGGTTTCAGAATGGAGGGTCGTGACGTCAACAATGACATGGTTGAAATTAAAAGGATGCTGAAGCAACTTGAGGTACGTATCGATCGCATCGAAACTCGGCAACGGAGTCGTAGGAGTTTCTATGGGGAGAGAAACGTTACCGCTTATCATCAATGTGTTGATCGCATCAAAACTTTCTACTAAGATGGTGATGATTTCGACGGGGAGATATGTGTTGGCATTTTTCATCATCGCGCCCGTTGTGTGAGTCGGATGAGAGAGGAGGACTGGTTAGTTTCGACTATCAAGTTTCAAAATCTATCTTTACTTTTCTAGTTAATTAAAATTCTGAAAAAGAAAAAAAATAGTTTCATTGATTTTGATGAACCACCAATCTATGGTTGTTGTGAAGAATTTGATTTTTGTGACGGTGGTGTGGATGACCAGAAAAGAAATAGTTGCGTTCCAATTGTTAGATTTTTTGATGAGTCCAGCGAAAATGGTAGAAGTCTTTGCTTTGGAAACCAAATTGAAGAAGCTGAAAATTCGTTTGCAGTAGATCAGGTATTTAGTTCCCTCCAAAATTCCAAGAACGAATCTATAGGTATGCAATTAAACACTAGCCATTTATGTCCATGGAAGGGTAATGCTTGGGGTAATTTCGAAGAGAATTCAAAGGGAATGGAGGAATCATGCAAAAAGGAAATCGGCTCAAATGCTCAATGGAGGATGATGATCTCATATATGGAAAGAACATGCTCAAAGATGACGATGACAATACAAACGCTGGAACATCTTCGTCAATGCTCCATCTCTTTCCCTTCTCTCTTGTATCTTTTTCCTGAAAGCTAGTGTTTCCTCACTTACCCAAAAGCCTCACTTGAGCAAAACTTTCAGGAAATTCTATGAATTCTACTCGAAGAGAACTTTGATTCTCTATCAATCTATATAAGCCTCTACTTCTGTAAGTAAAGTTTCTGACCTTCTAGTATCATTCCTCCTTGTCTAATTTACTTTTGAACTTGTGGGTTTCATGGTTTGTATCTCAAATTCCCTTATTAGGTGGCTGGATTGCTATAATTTAGAGAGAGTGCTTGCGTTTCGGGTTTGGTTAATTTCTCTTGGTTTGCTTGGTTGCCGGTTTCTAAAGATTGAGGTAGGGAAATCAAATTTCTTTTTTATATGATTCTAAGCTGTTCCTATATCTGGATGTCATTGTTTTGCAATTTCTCCCACATAATCTGATTCTAAAGGTGGTATGCGGTTGGGTATTTGTGGAATGATTCCTATGCTTATCTCTTCTATTATTAATTGGCAAACATTGTTAGTTTGTCAAGCTAAGAATTTGTTGAGTTCTAGTTCCGATTGATATGACTCTCGGATTGTTGTTTCCTCTAATGATATAAAATGAATATGTAGATAGCTACTTATTCATGGCAGCAAGTATCCTTATTTTGGATGCTTTATCCTTATTGTGGAACATCTATCCTTTACCATATCAGAGCTTTTGTCATATAAAACTGAGTTTCATATGGTTGCAATTGAGTCTATTTCATATTTCATTCTGGTGAGATGTTAGTATTTGAACGTAGTTGTTTTATAGTCTTATAGATCCTTGGTACTAGTCCTTTGCCTTTACATACCTTCTGTAATTATATTTGTTTACTTGTATCAAATCTAAAGTTGAGACTTGGCTGGACCTCTTTAACTCTTAACTAGCATTTTGGTCAAGCACGTACACTCTATTTGGTCCCTGTTCTTTTTTTTTTCTTCTTCTTGTATGAGTTGTTTATCAAATTCACATCAGAAGAGGTTCCTTCGGTCTAATTTAAGCATCTCGATCTTAAGCAATGTTTTAAAGTGCTCCCAATATATATATATATATATATATATATATATACATATAGCCCTTTATGACAAAGCCATGTATTCATCAGTCATACTATATATATATATATATATATATATATATATATACATACATACATACATATAGCCCTTTATGACAAAGCCATGTATTCATCAGTTATACTATAAGCTTTCTCTATATTTGTAGAAGTAGCCGCTTTAACTACAACCTACCTCATTTTCAAAGTTATCTGCATTCTTGACCACCTATGTTTAATTAAATAAATGTCTGAGTTTTTATCTTTCTGGAGAGGTTTCAAGCACTCAAAAAGAAACCAAATTGGTCTGTGTTGTTTCCTATATTAAACTATAGTTGCTGCAATGAACTTAATTGTATGGCCTTGTTGTATCCATTTAGTTCCTAGATGATTCTGAATTCTCTCCTACACGTTGATTTACAAGTATACACGTAACCCATTTATTTAAATGTGGGTTGTACTGAAAACAAAGAACCATTCTGTGATATTATGACAAAGTCCTCCAAATTTTTTATCAGCAAACTGATTTCACCATGTCTATATATCGACCTCGTTTGTCCTTAAACATGTATGCTTTTGTTAAGGTCATGTTTTATTTCAAAGATACTTACGTGCTGTTTTATAATTTCAACCTCAAATGTATTTCTACTTATCTGATTTTATAGAAGTATTTCGAACTACTCAGCGCTCTGTTTCTTGACAGAAAAGAGATTTATATTCAAGGCTTACAACTTGACTGAATTTCAAAGTCTTATCGAAAATCCTTGACTTATTTGATTTGGAGAAACCGGAGGTTTCTCGGAATGATTTGAATGGCCTTATTTGTTTTACCCGGGGTATAGTTTAAAAAGAGATTGTGTCTCCCTAGGGTGAAAGACCCAAAACCTGATCAGAATCCGCTTGTATGAGGTGTGCTCGGTGGCCATAATGCGAGCTAGGGCTCTAACCGGAAAAAGGAAGGGGTTTCAAGGATTTCCCCTCAGTTTTTAAGCTAGTGCTGCTAGTTGCAAAGGAAGTAATGGTTTCAGTTTTTCAAAATAAGTTGAAGAGACTTCAAGATCGCTATTGCTTCTACTGGATTTATAATAAGCCGTACCTTTCACTTCCTATCATGTTTCAGTTGTTTGTTAGTTTAACCAACTTCTTTGGCTATTGTAGCTATTTCATAAAATCTTATCTTGGACATCTTCGATTATCTCTTGCAGCTACAATATTATCTTATCTTCATTTAATGGAAGTATTTGAAAGCATATTTACCTTAATTCACATTTCAAATGTAAACTGGCTTAGAATCCTTATTTTTAACTTACCCTACTGAGCATTAGCTCACTTCCCTACATCTTTCTTTGTTTTCAGGAAAGATGTGTGGTTCTATTTCTGATATTCCTGAATTGTCCTAAATCGGTGGTCAAGTCTTGCTTGTAGAGTATATGCTGCACTATTTTACTTTAGTGTACTGAGTATGTGTTGCTATCCTGATTTATTATTTCTCAGTCATATTTTGGTCAGTAGTGCAGATTTTGTTGTATATTAGTGTGATGTTAGAGGTTTACTGCCATGGGTTAACATGTATTTTGTTACCAAAGTGGTGGAATTTTTTGTAAGGGGACTGTACCCTTATACTTGTACATATTGAAGGAATTTATGTTCTTTCTCAATGGTGAAGTTTAGTATGTTATTTCTCTTCATTTTTGTACAATTGAGCCAACTGAGAGTTATGCCAAGATTTATAAGATTTCCAACCTCTTTATCAGTTCACCAAATCTTTAGCTCACCACAACTACATTCAACTACTATAATTATAATAATTGTTGTATTATATTCCTTCCAACTTTCTTTGGCTCACTAAAACCATTTTCAGCTATAATTGCGGTGGTCCTTCTATTTAGTTCTAAGATTCTGAAAGTCTTTCACTCAAGAAAAAATATGATTTCCATCTTACAAAAAAAAATGCTTTAGACTGGTTTCAAATGTAATCCACCACTTAGTCATGATCCGGTTCGGGTTCTAACAATTATTCACTCATTAAATTATAGTCGTAATTTTTGATATTTCATTAATTATATATTTCTTATGATATTATTTTACTTTTAGGTTAAGATTTACATTTAATTCATTTTAGTGTAAGTCTACTTATTCTCTAAGTATTGTAAACTCTATATATATGAGTATTGTAATCGTTGTAAATGAGCCTATGTTTTATAATAAAAACTAGTTTATTTGAGACATGAATTTGTCATGACTTGTGAGTTTGCCACTCCTTGTTTCTAGTGTTTGTTAAGAGACTGTTGTAAGCATGTGTTCGATACTGATCCCCATTAATTCAATCCGGCAATCCATGAAGATTTTCAATATCTTCCCAAGTCATGTCTTCTTCTGCCTCGCAAAAATCTGGATGATTATGATGATGATTATGCTTATTATGGTGCAATGGATTCGACAACCCTCTGTGTGGGATTTGGGCACGATTCAAAAGATAAAGCTTACAAGGTTGTGAGAATTGTCGATTTTTTTTTCTGATGACAAACCCAATTATACCAAAGCATAGGTTTTCACTCTGGGTGCTGCTTCTTGGAGAGAGATCAAGATTGATTAGGAAATTATAGTTTTACCCAAGGTTCGAAAAAAACGCTAGGCGGTATGCAGATGGACAGCTAGCCCTTAGCGCCTAGACAGTTAGGTAGTCTACTAAGTGGTGTCTAGGCGAATTTGAATATTAAATATTTTTTATACATGTATTTAAATTATTTATATAATTAAAAATATATAATGATGCTCAATATTAATTTTCAAAATAATCTAAACTTAAAATAACTTAAATCTAAAGTTCATACAAAAAAATTAAAACAAAAGGTAAACTGTAAAACAAATGCAAAACTAAATCTCAAGTTCTCTTCTCCAAATCCTTCCCTAACGCTCTTCTAGTATCAGACTCAAACTCAATATTCATTTTTCATTCCTCAGCTTCTGTGTCATCATCTAAAATTAAATTTTCATCATAAAGTTCTTTTACTTCCATTGTTTTATAATTTTTTTTAAAGTTCACCAATTTTGACCACCGAGAAACGCCGTGGTCTGCCTACGTGGCCGCCAAATCCCTCGAATATCATGGATGGTCGAATAAGCAAAAAATGTGGCGGTGACCCGCCTCCTAGCGCCTATACGGTCGCTTTTTAAAACATTGGTTTTACATGTGCAATGAAATTAAGATTCGCAGTCCTTTTTTATTTCAACTACAAAGTAAAAGAAAATAAAGAGGAACATCATTTTAATGGGATAGCACGTACGGGTGATAGGAGCACTTTGTGCGACGTTCTTAACATGTTTTTACCTCCAGTTGTACTTTCCTTAGCTCTTATTATTGTAGTATTCCGTCATTTAGTCGAGTTAGGAGTCTATGGTGGCGTTGGTTGCATTTTGGTGCTAAAACAGGTTGAAAAACACAGAAATTGTCGAGAGACCTATTTAGAGTATGATTCCTTGTGTAACTAGGAAACATAGTTAAATTAGGAGTCTTCATTAATCGGAATTTCTATAACATTGTGATAATTTGAGAATTATATTTGTATTAAGAGTCTTTTTTAGACTAGGAAACGTACTATTTAGGAAAATCCTACTTGAAATGAAACGCTTATTCCGTAACTTTCTTAATCTTACTTTCTTATTCTAGTAACTTACTTGATTTTTTATATGAATTATCAGTCTTTATTCTTGTCTTTTATTATTTTTCAGATTTTAAAAGATGAGATTGTGTAGCTACAATGAAGGAAAAAAAATAGAGGAAAAGTCAAAGCAAATGAGGAAAAGAAAGAAAGAATGAGACACCTAAAAAGGGGAAGAATAATGAATCGATCAAAGGAGATTGCACCCACGAATGACAAAAATAAGTGAACAAAAAAAAAGGAAGAGATAAAGAATGGATTAAGTAAATAAAAAAAGATAAGCAAGAGAAAAAGAATGAGACATCTAAAAATGAGAAAAAGAAGGAATTTATCAAAGGAGATTGCACCTACCAATGACAAAAATAAGTGAAAGAAATTGAAGAGAAAAAGTTCGAGCTATAATATTCAAGAGCCAAAACTCTACCAAAACACCACAATAAACTTCCCTCACAAATCAGTCAAGCCATCCACCCCAAAATCATCATCATCTCCACCGAGTTTCACCTATTGCATGCGTACCTCTAAGGTTTCTACAACGTGTAACGAGCGATTTGGCCGCTTGATGATTCTTCGTGGACTTGAGGTTGGATTTAGATTTGATGAAAAACGAGCGATTTGGTGGCTTGACGATTCTTCGTGGATTTGATGATCTTCGTGGACTTGAGAGACTTCGGGATTTGTCGAGAGTGATTCTTGCTCAAGTGATTTCTCTCCTTCTTCTCCAAGTCTAAAAAATCCCCTCCCTTCTTTATGTTGAAGGGGGTATTTATAGTGTCAATGTATCTATTTTGTAGAATATTTTAATGACACTAAAATAATAAATTCATTAATTGTATAATTAAATCAATATGTATTTTTTGATTAATTTAAAATTAGTTATTCTCATAACTAAATTAAGCAGAAAATAATTAATTTAATTATAGTCATTAAAGAATTTATTAATTTAATTAAATGTCCGATTACCATTTTGAATCGTTAACGACATTCAATTTTCGATTTAAATCGGAATCACGTAGCTTCGATTACGATCATCTGTTTATGTGCTGATACGAGTTTTATTCGGATCCGCACAAACTTTGTTGACTTTTGGCCACGTGTGCAATTTTGTCAGGCTCTTGGTTAATTTAATTATTTAACGAAGATAATTTACTTCATTAAATTTTATGTGTCTACAAATGCCCCCATTTCAAGTCGTGCTACAGACATGTCGTCGTCACGTGACGAAAGCGCAACTTGAAGTATGCACTTTGATTTGGAAAATTTGTGGAGCTAGCTTCCGAGAATCTACAAATTTTGTAGTAATATTTACATCAATATTTCCCACCACCACCGAAAGCATCTATGCCCTCACAACATTTGCAATCGGAGCTTCACAGATTGGACACTTTCCGCTATTCCATTGCAAATTATGAGCACATTTGAGACAGGTGCACATGTGTCCACACCTGTATAAAGGTGAGTTGATCTTTGCTTTATTGTAAATGCGGCAATTCACTTTCTTTGTTAACCCATTAGAATTCATTTTCTTTCCCACTTGACGTGATTTGTAAAAAAATCAATATTGTCTTGGATAGAGATAAATGGTGACTTAATTTGCGGGCACATGTAATCTTTGAGTGGAAGACTATTCTCTGCTTTTGCATCTTGGAAA
This sequence comes from Argentina anserina, assembly GCF_933775445.1. Lineage (NCBI taxonomy): Eukaryota > Viridiplantae > Streptophyta > Magnoliopsida > Rosales > Rosaceae > Argentina > Argentina anserina. The sequence continues at coordinate 6,049,799 of NC_065873.1, read as the reverse complement.
ATTGTCCCAACATTTTCAATGTTGTAGCCGTGTCTTCAAAGCATATTTGGACACATTGTGGTCTTTAAGTAATGCTCCATCACATTGTCCCAACTTTTTCAATTAAGTATTGCATCTTATCAAATAAAGCACAAACATTATTGATTTTCCCCGTGAATAACCACATGATCGCTGTATGAGTGCGCATTTTGTCAGGTTTCAAAGCATGCATAAGTGCGTCCCAGTCAAGGCCACCATCTTCAGCAAGTGGAACTACATGATATTTCACTCCAAAGTCTATCAAGGATCCCATGACATGAGAGTCTCTCTTTCCAATAACCTCTTCCAAGGCCCCAAAACACGATTTCCAGTAGCTTTTAACCAGAAACTTCTTGTACTCCTCCGACTTCCCCATCTGGCCAATGAATACTTATCCTTGACCCAGTCATACGCAGTTTGAAGTTGTGTCGCCACTACATCCTTTCCAGCAGACTCATCCAAGGGAATTTGCTTCCTTGCCGCACACACTTGGATATTACCTTAGTTAAAGAAAGCCAATGCAGCCACCTCCTGAAACTTTGAGGTAGCCTTGTCAAAAAAACTCTGAGCCTCTTCCCTGGTTACTGCCACCTTAAGCACTTCAGAGCACAGCTCCATTCCCAGCTCATGCGAGTCAACATGAGCATCTGGATCCATGCCAACATGGCTGCGGAAGAGCTGAGAAAACTCAAACAACCAATCATCCATCTCTAGTTCCTTGCATTCAGGATCTTCTCCAGCTCCTGGTTTCTCTTTCGGTGCTTCTTTCTCCGTCTTATCAATGGTTTCTCTTTCGGTGCTTCTTTCTATGTCTTATCAATTTCATCATCAGCAGGTTCCAAAACAGATTCACCAAGTGATGAATGAGAACCAGTCTCATCTTCTTTGATCCCCTCGCTTTCAACAAGTTTCTCCTCCTCTTCTTCCAACAAAGGTGCTCCTGCTCATGGCTCACCTCCTCCAGTACTTAAAATAATAATGATCAAGCTTCGCAATGCGATTTTCGCCCCTCGGCTTGATGACACAGTTGCAGTCCTCCACCTTCGAATACAGCGTTGACTCCGACTCGACGCCATTGGAGCAGCTCCCTTGCCCTTCCATCAGCGCCACATCATCATCAACATTCTCTTAATCTTCTTCAACATCCTCAAGCCTCAAGCACTTAGTAGCCTCCTCTATGATTATTCCTACCGCAAATGATCAACCTCGGCTTGAAGTCCAAGGCCTTCTCCTTAAGCTTATCATAATCAATGTAACCAGTGGAGTTCACCTTGTACGGCAGCGACTCGAAGTAGATCGAACTTGCCGAGATCTTCTTCTGACCGGAGGTGTAGTAGCCGTGGGTGAGGTGGTATCAATGTATAATTGAATCATTGAATGATTTAGTGTGGTTGTGCTCTTCTGCAACCGGTTATTTTTTTTGTTTTACTTTTTTTTTACCGATATTGACTTTTTTTGGACTGATATTGACTTTTTTTTAAGGATTTTGACAACAATTCGAACGCTGCGGTCAATCAAACCATTCGACTATTTTCAAAACGCGTTGATTTCTGACGGATTTGAAGAACGTAAACGACCTAATCGCTTGACTGCTCTCAATTCATAGACTTGACAGCAGTCAACAAAAGCGTGTTAGGCTTTACGCATCACATTCACCATGGCGGCTTTCAAGAGTTTGAAGAACGTAAACGACATAATCGCTTGACTGCTCTCACTTCATAGACTTGACGGCAGTCAACAAAAGCGTGTTAGGCTTTACGCATCACATTCACCATGCGACTTTCAAGAGTTTTCTTCACGATGCAAGACTTGTTGATCCGGAACAGAAGAAATGCCAAATTCGAGAGATTCCAGAACTGACAGCCGGTTTTGAAGAACGTCAGAGCAGCTTCAAGTCAAAGAAGAAGTGCCAAATCCGAGAGATTCCAGAATTGAGAGCCAGCTTTGAAGAACGTCGGAGCAGCTTCAAGGGTTTGACCTGGATGTGACAGACTTGAATGATCAAGATTTGCTCCTTTCTTCTCCTTTTTTTTTTCAATCAAACCCTTATATATTTTTTTTGATGTGACTGAACTTAAGATTGTTTTTCTCAAGATGCCTACGTATCCTTCTAAAGAAGGAATCAAGTCATCACGTAGTTCAAAGGCTTTTTTTTGGGTGCCTTGTGCAGTTTAAGCTCATGCAGGCGTGGAGCATTTTTTTTCTGTGTCTTATGCAGTTTAGGCTCGTGCAGACTTGGAGCGTACTTTGTTTTTTTTGGTGCCTTGTGCAGTTTAGGCTCGTGCGGACTTGGAGCATTTTCTTTTGTTTTCAAGCATAATACTTCTTCAAGAACTTGCCGTTGATGAGACCGATTCTCAGACCGTCTTCCGCCACAATTTTGTAAGCTCCATTGGTGTAAACTTCTCTGACGACGTAAGGACCATACCACTTTGACTTGAATTTGGAGCCAGACTTGTGTGTCATAATGATGGGTCTTCGAACAGCAAGGACTAAATCATCAACTTGAAATGACCGTGGTCGAACACCTTTGTTGAAGGCGTGTGACATCCGAGCTTGGTAGCATTCCAGGTGTTGTGCGTCAAGCCTCTTCTCGTCCAAAGCTTCTAACTCTTGCAGGCGCAACTTGACATTTTCTTCATTTGTGAGACCTTCTTGCAAAGCGATTCTCAATGACGGGATTTCTTTCTCTAATGGTAACACGGCTTCGACACCATAGATGAGAGAATAAGGTGTAGCATTTGTGGCTGTCCGATACGTCGTTCTATAAGCCCAGAGAGCTTCGCCCAATTTCTCATGCCAATCCCTCTGCTTCTTGCTGACAGTTTTCTTCAAAATGTTACATAGCGTTTTATTGAATGCTTCTGCCAATCCATTTGCCGGAGCGTTATACATCGAAGAGAAGTGAAGCCTGAAGTGAAATTTCTTGCTCAAATTTTCTGTTGCGGTATTCGTGAAGTACTTGGCGTTGTCTGTGATGATGCATCGTGGTATACCATAGCGTTGTATAATGCTTCCAGTAATGAAGTCCATAACATTTTCTTTCTTTATTTCTTTCGGCGGTATCGCTTCTGCCCACTTTGAGAAGGAATCTATGGCTGCCAAAATGTACATATGACCAGCCGATGATTTCGGAGTGATGGGTCCGATTGCATCTATTCCCCATACATCGAACGGGTGCGAATCAATTGTCGGATGCAACGGCTCAGGTGGCTGATGAATGAAGTTTGCATGAAACTGACAAGCTTGACATTTCTGTACATATTCCATACAATCCTTGACCATGGTGGGCCAATAATACCCTAGTCGTCTTACTTGAAAATGTAATTTTGGTCCTGACTGATGTGCTCCACATACTCCACAATGAACCTCTTCCATGGCTTTCACCGCTTCATCCTTTCCCAAGCATCGAAGGAGTACTCCGTCAAACGACCTCCGATATAAAGTTTCTTTGTAGTAGAGGAAGCGCGGTGCTCGTCGCTTGATGCTCCACTTTTGCTTCGAGTCTTCGGGAAGCTTGTTATGCTCAAGATAGTCGATAAAAAGATGCCTCCAGTCTTCAACATCAATGGTGTGAACTGACATTACATGAGAACTGGCACACTGGAGTGAAGGTTTTGTTGTCACGACCTACCTTTGGCAAATTGGGATGTCCAAAATTTCGTCTCCAGACAATGCCAAGGTCGCTGCCAAGTTTGCCAATGTGTCTGCCATTTGATTTTCTTTCCGTGACACATGTATGAGTGTAACATTATCAAAGCCCTTCAAGAGTTGTGTGCAAGTTGGAAATAAGGTACCAAATCTTCCTTCTTGACCTCGTAATTAGTGAGCAGTTGATCAATCACCAACTTCGAGTCTCCATATACTTCGAGACTTTGGATTTCAATTTCTAACGCTGTTTGCAATCCCATGATCAAGGCTTGGTACTCGGCGACATTGTTGGAGCACAATTTCCCAAGAGTGAAAGAATAAGGCAATATCTGCTTTTGTGGAGAGACAAAGATAACACCAGCCCCTGCTCCGTCTGCCCTAGATGAGCCATCGAAAAATATCTTCCAAGTAGGGAGGACCTCTGCAAGGAAGACTTCCTCATCTGGGAATTCATCTGAAATTTCCCAATCCGCTGGAATAGGGTGGTCTGCCAAGAAGTCGGCCAACGCCTGTCCTTTCACTGCTTTAGCGGGCACATATACGATGTCGTATTGGTTCAATAGTAACGCCCACTTAGCCATGCGTCCGGTTAGAACTGGTTTAGATAATATAAACTTAACTGGATCGGCTCGCGCCACCAAGTGCATTGTGTAAGCTTGCATGTAATGCCTCAACTTTTAAATGGCGAAGACGAGTGCAAGACACATCTTCTCTATCGGCGGATAATTCAGCTCAGGTCCGGTGAGGGTCCGACTTAAGTAGTACAAGGCTTTCTCCTTTTTGGCTTCATTTTCTTGGGTAAGAAGGGCCCCAAGCGATTTCTCTTGAGCCGCGATGTAAAGGATAAGAGGTTTCCCGGCGATAGGTGCACCCAACACCGGAGGATTTGCCAGGTATTTCTTTATGCTCTCAAAGGCATTGCGACAAGCTTCATCCCATACAAATGGAACATCTTTCTTCACGAGTCGACTGAATGGTTGGCAACGGCCCGCCAGGTTTGATATGAACCGTCTAATGAAGGCAAGTCGGCCTTGGAGGCTTTTCAACTCGCGTAAATTTCTTGGCTCTGGCATTTCCTGGATGGATTTAATTTTGGATTGGTCTACCTCGATGCCTCGGTACCTCACGATGAATCCAAGAAATTTTCCAGAACTGACGCTGAAGGCACACTTCAAGGGATTCATTTTTAACTGGTATTTGCGTAACCTGTCGAACACTCGTCGTAGATCTTGCAGGTGATCGCTTCTTTTCTTTATTTTGACAACCAAATCATCAACATAGCATTCTACATACTTGTGCAGCATGTCACCAAAAATTTTCTGCATAGCGCGTTGGTACGTCTCACCGGCATTTTTTAACCCGAATGGCATGACCTTATAGCAATAAATTCCTTTGGGAGTTCGAAATACAGTGAGTTCCTCATCTTCTAAGGCCATCCTTATCTGGTTGTAACCTGATGATCCGTCCATGAATGACAAAACCTCATGCCCGGTTGTCGCATCCACCATGAGCTCTATGATTGGCAGAGGGAAATCATCTTTTGGACATGCCTCATTTAAGTCACGAAAATCTACACAAACGCGGATTTACCCGTTCTTCTTCTTGACAGGAACGATGTTCGCGATCCATTTGGGATATTGAACCTCTCTAATGAAGCCTGCGGCAATCAACTTATAAACTTCTCCTTCAATTTGAGGAATAAGTTCTGTTCGAAAGCGTCTTTGTGTTTGCTTGGTTGGCCGCCTCCGGTTTGACAACAAGTCGATGAACTGCTACCTTTGGATCCAGGCCAGGCATTTCTTTGTACGTCCAAGCAAAGACATCTTTGTACTCGAGCAACAAATCAAGATATTCTCTTTCTTCTTCAGAACTTAAAGACGCACTTACAAAAATAGGTATTGGGTCTTCCTCTGTTCCCAAGTTAATCTCCTTAAGTTCATCCATAGTGGCTTGCCCCCCCCCCCCCCCCGTCTTCAAGTTCTGGAGGAGCTTCGTCTACTTCAATTTCAAAATCTTCATGATCGTCTTCCTCTACGGCATCTGTTTCTGCCACCGTGACATGATAAGAGGTTTCGACAATGTCACCCTCACCGTCATTATCGAGGTTGCTGGTGTTGTTATCTCCTTTTTGGCCAGTGAATATGATGGTATGTTGCTTCACTTTGAGTTGATCTGTGGAATCCACTTCCAACACACAATACCTCTTCATTCGTGACGGGATAGGACTTCGGATTTCTTTGCTCTCCGCTCGACTACAAGTTGTCTTCCGCTTGCATATCTGTCATTCCTCAGGTGCTTGGATCCTTCCCAACGCAGGCTTTCGCGGAATGAGGTTTGACCTTTTCTTATCTGTGTCTGAACTTGACATCCTATTGAATACGGAAGGCTGAGTGGTTGTACTACCGATGCGATTGAAGACTGAACCTCTACTTGTTGTCATATTCACACGGTCTAGAACCAACACCCTCATGATTGATCCTTCAATGCGTTCAGATGTTGCTCTTCGGTAATTTGGACGAATTCGATCGAACGACGAAATGCGAGAGGTCCACTGAACCTCTTGACTCTTCTCTTCAACTACCTCGACACTGATATGTTGCACATTGGCTCGCTCCGCTCTCCTCCTTCCTGAAATTCTGATTGGCTTGCTTGAAGTGAAACCGAGACCAGCTTTAGAAGAATCAACTATTGCCCCTTGCTCCCTTAACTTCTTTTGTGACTCATCGAGCTCATGCGCCATCCTTGCTGCGATCTGGTCGTCCTTTTTGCTTGATGAACCAAAGTCGTATCCGGCGTTTTCTAACAGCTTGTATGCGTTAGGATCGAACCCTTCACTTGTTCTTTTCTTGGGCAGCGATCCATGTTCCGTCTTACCTTGACTTGGTTTGACAAACCCCTTTAATGGCTGCTTTATGGGATTTTGGTTGCTCACATTTATTAATGGCAATGTTGACTCCTCCTTGAACAATTTCACATCATCCTCTTCTAATTTTCGTGGGCAATCTTGTGACTTCGTTCCCACAAATGGAGACTCCTCCTCCCTTCGTCTAGACTTTGGAACATAGCGAAGGACCGGAAAGACATGGCTGGCTTTTCTTTCTACAGACGATGTTGCCACTTCAGATGATACTTTTTGAGACACTTCGCCATGAAGCTCGATGTCTTTTGATTTGACATCATTCTCCTTAATTTTAGCGCCTTTCCCCGTGGAAAGTACTCCGACTGGAAGGATCTCTTTCATTGACTTCTCATCTGTGTAGAATTTAGAATCCGCAAAGCATGATTCAGCTTCAGTGAAGGGTTTGGTATCTCCTATTACGGTTTTCACACCTCCGCGATAGAACTTGAAGCATTGGTGTAAAGTGGATGGCACGATGCCATTTTCATGCACCCATGGTCGTCCCAGCAACAAGTTGTACGAGGTCTTCGCATCGATGACATGAAACAAGGTGTTTGCTTTTAGTTCTCCGATGTCCATGTCTAGTCTGATCATTCCTATCGCTCTTTGTCCTCCTTGATTGAAACCTTGGATCATGAGACGACTCCTTGATAACTCATCAACGTTGATGCCGAGTTGAGACATGGTTGACTTGGGCATGATATTTACTGCTGACCCTCCGTCTATGAGCATGCGATTCAACTTTCGCTCTCGCATGTACCCTGTCACAAAAAGAGGCCGATTATGTGGCTTAGAGCCCAATTGAAGATCATCGTCTGTGAAGTGAATGTTATCACAATATGCATCACACGCGTCACATTCGTTAATGCTTGTGGAGTGTTTTCCTACGTCGATGAGCATTTCCACAAGTGCGCATCTCGTTGATTTTGGCAATTGCATCAAGTCAGAGGGGCTAAGTTGGAAATGTAGATTCTCCAATTGTTTCAACACCTCATTTTTCTTTAACACTTGACTTGCACCTATTTCTCTTGCTTCACAACTTGTGGCCATTGAAGTGACATTCGGTTGTTTCGTCTCAAAACATCCTCGTCCATTCTCTTCTCGTCGGGCAATTGGTGAATTTGACATCATACATTTGCGAGTTCTTCTTCGGGTGACCAATATCCATCCTTCATCATCGGCATTAGAGGCAACTTGAAGGATAGGTGTGGAAGCAGGATATTCTTTAACTTCTTTGGTCTTCTTATGTTCATGCGCCTCCTTTGTGAAACAAAACAGTGCTTTCATCGGGTGAAAAGGGAGTGGAATTGGCTCGAACGACCCAAATGTTATGATAGTGCAATTGACTTCAGCAATGTCGTCAACGTCCAGCTCAATCTTCCCTTGCTTGGCGAGGTTCATTATCAAATCATTAAGAACAAAGCACTTCTCTATATGGTGACTAACGAGACGATGATATTTGCAACACTTCGGATCATTGACTCGATGCATTTCTTCTGGATGTTTGCACTCCGGAAGCTCTATTATCTTGTTTTCGAGCAGATCCTCTAACATGCCCGCCACATCAGAGTCTGGGAACGGGTACGTCTTTCGCTCCATCTCCTTTAACGTGCGTTTACTCCTATCGTAGGTTCGAGGAGGTTCCACCTTATTAAACTCTTTCTTATCCCGCGTAGAGATCTTAACCGGTGCAGTATTGATGACCATTGATTCTTTGGAGGGCTTCTTCACAACCTTGTCAAATCTGCTTCTGAAGACTTTGTCTTTTCGTTGGTCGACCAGAGTTTCATTCTTTCCCTTATGACTTGCCAAGCTTAGCTCCATGTCGTGGGCTCGAGTAGCCAACTCTTCGAAAGAACGAGGTTTGCCTTGCAAGATGTATAGCAAATCAAAGTGCATGCCTTGGATGCACATTTCAACGGCTGACACCTCCGACAATCGGTCCTTGCAATCAAGGCTAAGTGAGCGCCATCTATTGATGTAGCCGATCGCGGGTTCATCTTTCCGTTACTTCGTGTTAGTTAGCTCCATCATGCTCACCGTCCGCCTTGTACTATAGAATCGATTAAGGAACTCTCGCTCCATTTGGTCCCAACTGTCAACGTACTCCGGCTCTAAATCTGTATACCACTCGAAGGCATTTCCCTTCAACGAGCGAACAAACTGCTTGACAAGGTGATCGCCTTCTGTCCCAGCGTTGCTGCAAGTCTCCACAAAGTGGGCGACATGTTGCTTTGGATTCCCTTTACCTTCAAATTGTTGGAAATTTGGTGGCTGATACCCCCTCGGCATCCTTAAGCTGTCGATCCTCTTCGTGTAAGGTTTGGATAAGTGATGGAGTCACGAGAAGGACCTCCATATTGAGCCCGAATTGAGTTGGTGATGATGTCTTGCAATTGCTGGAGTGATAAGGAACCAAGCGAGTCGCCATCGTTCTTGGATGTTTCTCCCTTTTCATTTACTTTGCTCCTGCTAGGTGACCCCTTGGTGGAGTTCTCATCATTTTGATCTTCCAACTTGCTATAGAGCTCAGCGATTTGCACATCATTTTCTTCAACCGTTCGGGTGAGCTTTTCAACCATCTCCAACAGATTGGAGAGTTGCTCCTCGACTGTGGATGCCCCCGTCACCAAGACCTGCGCATTGTCAGAAGAGGATTCATGTGTCATGGAATGAAAGTTATCACCATCTTCTTTGGGACTTCCATGGTATGATGCCATGCTTGATTCGTCATCAGAGAAAACGTCTTCTAGGATAGGACCATCTTCTTTGGGACTTCCATGGTATGATGCCGTGCTTGATTTGTCATCAAAGAGAACGTCTTCTAGGATAGGGCCATCACCATGAACGGGTAGAAGAGATTGCTCACTTGGCTCCTTCTCCTTTGACACTTTCTTCTTCCCGCTTTGAAAGGCATGCTCTATTGCTCCCAAGCTCTCCAAGGTGATGACTGGTTGACGAGGCTTACTAGCAAGTGCCATGAACGTCGTGGGTTGAGCTCTAGCCACGCTCCGGGTGACAAGGGCAATCGGTTCACTCTTTGATTTAGAGGATATTTGCTTGGACTTCTTGATCAGCCCGGCCTCTCCGTTTGACCTCGCGGTTGTGGACTTGGATTTCTTCGTTGGAACGGCTTGGTTGTTCTTGGAAGCCATCGCACAAACAGATTTGAAGATTTCTTCGGAGAAGGAGATGAGAGGCCAAAAATGTCCCACTGGGCGTGCCAATTTGTAGAACGAGAATCTGAAAACCAAACAAGAATGCAGACACGTGTACAAATAAAATGTAATTTATTGAATATCAAGCGCGGGGTTACAATCTTTGGTGAACTCCTCTGATTCTATCTCCGTATGTGATTTGGCTCAAGGGTGACATGCACTTGATCTTGAGGATTTGAGTTTGATTTGGATTTGATTTGATGAAGAACGAGCGATTTGGCCGCTTGATGATTCTTCGTGGACTTGAGGTTGGATTTGGATTTGATGAAGAACGAGCGATTTGGCCGCTTGATGATTCTTCGTGGACTTGAGGTTGGATTTGGATTTGGATTTGATGAAGAACGAGCGATTTGGTGGCTTGACGATTCTTCGTGGATTTGATGATCTTCGTGGACTTGAGAGACTTCGGGATTTGTCGAGAGTGATTCTTGCTCAAGCAATTTCTCTCCTTCTTCTCCAAGTCTAAAAAATCCCCTCCCTTTTTTTATGTTGAAGGGGGTATTTATAGTGTCAAGGTATCTATTTTGTTGAATATTTTAATGACACTAAAATAATAAATTCATTAATTGTATAATTAAATCAATATGTATTTTCTGATTAATTTAAAATTAGTTATTCTCATAACTAAATTAAGCAGAAAATAATTAATTTAATTATAGCCGTTAAAGAATTTATTAATTTAATCAAATGTTCGATTGCCATTTTGAATCGTTAACGACATTCAATTTTCGATTTAAATCGGAATCACATTGCTTCGATTACGATATCCGTTTATGTGCTGACACGAGTTTTATTCAGATCCGCACAAACTTTGTTGACTTTTGGCCACGTGTGTAATTTTGTCAGGCTCTTGGTTAATTTAATTATTTAACGAAGATAATTTACTTTATTAAATTTTATGTGTCTACAAAGTACACGAAGACCGCAATAATAAAAATGTGTGTTGTTGTTCAATGCCTTGAGAGTTTCTGAAGAATTTAGCTGTTTGCTTTGTCGATCTTATTCAGCATTGTAGAACAAAGTACAATTAGGAAATCAGCTGCAATGGGGAGAATGATTATATAAATCATGTCCTTCTCCATCAATCGAGTTACACTAGATCACGTTAAAATGCTCATATTTTTCACAACCAGTTACACTAGGGCCATGTTTGGTTCATTGATTTGGGGAATCAAGAACGGAAATTGTTTACGTTCCTTTGTTTGGTATTTGCCAATTTGGGAACTAACTTATTGAGATAAGGGAAAGTAAGGGAGGAAGATGATTCATTCCAGACATCGTGGTATTGATCTTATGGGCTGCTTTCCTCGCAAACCTGTGAACCAAAATGTCCCTGCTTAAATATGTTATTATCAAAAATACCAATTTGGGAACTAACTTACTGAGATAAGAAAAAGTAAGGGGGAAGATGATTCATTCCAAACCCTGTGGTATTGATCTTCAAGCTGCTTTCATTGCAAACCTGTGGACCATAATATCCCTACTTAAATATGTTATTGTCAAAAATACCCATCAATATCTCTTTCATCTTCCATGCCATATTTCATCTTCGCGCTCTCTTTCATCTCAGATAACACTCTAAGAAAAAAATTGCACCTCTTTTTCATGCCTTTCATTAGTCCAAATCTATATATTATACTGATTTGGACTTAATCGCCTTCACTCATAAAGAGCCCCAAAGAATTTGAACATAGCATTTTTTTGCCAAACAACTTTCATTCAGGTTTGAGCAATATCCACTGATTACCTTCTCTTTGTGTGAACAATATATGATTTGGGCTTCTTCTTCTTCTTCTTCTTCTTGATCTATTAGGTGATTGATTTGTGCCTTTTGATTTTGATTCTTCAATTAATTTTGCTTTTGGGATCCTATAATAGAAAACTAGAAAAAGGTAAGAAAAACCTAGAAATCTTATTATATATAATTACTTTCACTTGAGATCAAATTCATCATGATGGTTCTTGTTATGTATAATTACTTTCATTTGTTTTCAATTTTAAGGACATGGATATAATTGAAACTTTAGTATATGTTTGCTTTCCGTTCCTACACCGAGCAAAACATCAATAAGGAATTCAAATGAATTTGGATAAAAATTATAACTTCTCATTCTCAGGGTTTTGCTGCATCTATACATACCGAATTAGACGATAAATAGATGACTATCTTGAAATGCACGTGGAGTGTGTAGAGTGTATTTATGATGGATTAGAGTCTCTGCACATATACAGCGTTGCAGCATAGAATTTTTCATTCTCTCATGAAAAAAAGAAGGGAATTAAATGAACTTCGGCGAACCAAAACATGGCCTAGAATGCTAGATCAGTAATAATCAACTATTCAGACCAAACAAATATTAATAATCAACTGTGATTACCATGTGTCCTTTTAGGCAGACGCAACAATTGCTTAGGTTGCACGCTAAATGTCCAACAACCTCACCTACACTATCCCCCTCATCAAAACCCCACTAAAAATTCAGTACCCCCAAAAAATAAAAATAAACAAAGTGTTCAACATCGCACGAAGATCCACGTGTCACCTCCGTGTCCGCCACGTGTCACCTCCTCCCCACAAAAAAAACTGAAAATCCCAAATCCGCGCGCCAAATCAAATTTCCCCTTTCGGCGTCACAAAAATAAAGAAATTAAAATTAGTTTTGTTTTTGAAAAAGAAAAAAAAAGGAGAGAGAGAATAATAGCCAGAACGAACGCAGATCTAATCTAAACAAACACAGAGAGAGGGAGAGACTGAGCCACACAGAGAGTTGTGAAGCGATGGAGGAGACGCTGATACAGAGGCTTGAGTCGGCAGTGACGCGCCTGGAGGGGCTGTCCTTCTCCGGAGGCGCTTCCGCGGCGGTTAGTGGCGACGACGCGCCGATGGATCCGTCTGTTCTGGCGTTCCAGGATCTGATTGGGCAGTACGTGGCTAGGGTTTCGGCCGCGGCGGAGAAGATTGGGGGACAGGTGTTGGATGTTACCAAGATTGTGGCGGAGGCTTTTGATGCTCAGAAGGACCTGATTATCAAGGTCAAGCAGCACAAGGTCAGTGATTGTTTTGATTTTGCTTCAGCTTTTGATTTTTCGTTTTCTGATTGTTCTTTGTTTGATTTTGATTGTGTGTTAGTTTATGGATTTATGTATGGGTTGGATTTTAGGTTATGAGATGATGAAATTTGAGATTGAGGTGATGTCTTACTGTGGAATGTTGATTGGGGCCGAAATGTGATTGATTATGTGTAAGATGATTAGACGAAATGTGGCATCATTTTCCATGTAGTTATAGAGAAATGCAAGTTCTTTGTGTGGAAAAATACGAGTGGCAATATAGCAATGAAATGGTACTGCAAGTTGCTATCTTTGGTCAATTTGAATGATTTATACTGCAATTGTCTGAGTAAGCATATTGGAGATTTGGACTTGAAAATTGGTGGTAGAATGAGTTAGAGATTACTAAATTCTTGGTATATGCATATGACGCAGAATTGGGTGTCCAAGTTTAACTGCTTTTCTGCACAATGAAGTTCATCTTATTAAATGAGCCTTTTTTGTCTTTTTGTTTGTTTGTTTCAGAAACCTGACAATGCAGGGTTGGCTGAATTTCTGAAGCCACTCAACGAGGTCATTACAAAGGCAAATAAGATGACAGAAGGGAGGGGATCTGATTTTTTTAATCACTTGAAGAGTGCTGCTGACAGTCTCTCAGCTTTAGCATGGATTGCCTATACAGGGAAAGAATGTGGTAAAGGAAATGAACCATAACTATACTCTGTTAGGAATGTGTGAACTCGTTCATATTCCCAGACCCTTATAATTTTTTCTCCCTTTCAAGGAATGAGCATGCCTATTGCACATGTTGAAGAAAGTTGGCAGATGGCTGAATTTTACAACAACAAGGTACTGTTCATATCTTCCCGGATCTCATAAATTGCTAGAACAGTCATGCACATGTCCCAGACAAAATGTTACATGCTGTTGTCACAAACTTATTGATCACTGATGCTTGCATGAAGAAAATTTCTAGTAGAAGGATGCTCACTCTGTGACATGAAAACATACAGGTTCTTGTTGAGTATAAAAGCAAAGACCCCAATCATGTAGAGTGGGCAAAAGCTATGAAGGAACTATACTTACCTGGTTTAAGAGAATATGTTAAGAGTTTCTATCCGCTGGGTCCAGTCTGGAGTCCAACCGGCACAGCTGTTTCTGCTGCTCCATCAAAACCTAAAGCTCCCACACCAGGTGCACCCGCTCCTCCACCTGCTCCATCGGCTTCACTCTTCAGTTCTGATACTTCTCAGGCTTCCTCGTCACGCCCCAAACAAGGGATGGCGGCTGTTTTCCAAGAGATTAGTTCTGGCAAGCCTGTGACTTCAGGTAATATTTTTCTATGTTGTAGCAATATTTACTGCTACATTGTAGAGATGTGATGTGGTTTTCTTGTTCCTTAGGTCTGAGAAAGGTAACAGATGATATGAAGACAAAAAATCGTGCCGACAGAACTGGGGTTGTTGGTACCCAAGAGAAAGAAATTCGTACCAGTGCACCTGCAGTTTCAAAAGTAGGACCTCCGAAGTTCGAGCTTCAAATGGGTCGGAAGTGAGTTCTCGTAATCGTTGTACTAGAATATATCTTATGAGGGACTAATGCCAGTAACTGATTCACATGTGCCCTATTATGCCTCCGGCAGGTGGGCTGTTGAGAATCAGATTGGAAAGAAAGATTTGGTTATTAGTGAATGTGATGCAAAGCAGTCGGTATATATTTTTGGATGCAAAGACTCTATTTTGCAAATTCAAGGTAATTCTATACATGCCAGACTAACCTCCCAATTATAAATGTTTTGAATGTTGAACTGCCCTTCCAAATAACCTGTTCACCAGATTCATATGGGATGTTCTTCATAGATGCTAGGCTACTTTTATGAAATGTATGTGCAACTTATTTCTATTTGGTCAATATGCAGGGAAAGTGAACAACATTACAATCGACAAATGCACTAAGATGGCAGTTGTATTTCAGGTTGGTACAATATTATATGGAAGCAATACATATGGATGTATCCAGCCTCATCTTCTATGTGCTATTTTGATTACAGGATGTTGTGGCTGCTTTTGAGATCGTAAATTGCAACCGTGTTGAGGTTCAATGTCAGGTATCTAAAATTTCCTTTATAATCATGCTGATTCTATCACAGGATACTGAGTATCTCCCTAGTTTGTGCCTTTGTGGTTCTCATCCTGATCGGCTTTATAGATGATAGGAGTAACCTCGACAATATATGGGGTTTATAATATCACCATATGATCTTTGTTGTATAAAATTTGACATGAACACATTATTTGGAATATTTGCGGTGTCACCTTCCCACATTGCTCTAGTCATATATTATGAAGTGATCCATATATTTGGTTTATGAGTGCTTACAATAACCTAATTTGTGGCTATTCCAGGGCTCTGCCCCAACAGTTTCAATTGACAATACAGCTGGCTGCCAATTTTATTTAAGCAAAGATGCTCTGTCTGCATCTATAACAACTGCTAAATCAAGTGAAGTCAATATATTGGTACCTGGTGCTGAACCTGATGGCGATTGGGTATGTTTGTGTCTTCTCTTATATATTTGTTTGTTTCACCTCTTATAAATTTGATCTGTGACGTATCCATGATGCAATATATGTATATATGTTCCAAAATTGATTCTGATTATATTATTGGTCAATACATTTTATTTCATAACTAGTAACTCTAAGCTGGTTATGTATATTATCAGCTATTGGGTTTGCAGTAGTAACTTTTTACCTAAAAGTCGTACAGTGTGAGGCAACATGGTTCTTTTGTCCAGATCATTATTTGTTTAATGTCGATCTATGTAGTGGTAACATTGTTTCACAATTGAAATTGAGATTGTGTGCATTAGTTGTTGCCTGAAAGTGTTTTGATTCTTGCCACATCAACTTCTTCGTTATTTCGAAGTGGATGCCCAGTAATGAATTTTTCTGCTACTTGCTGAAATTTTTATTTATTTTATATCAAGTAAAATGGCTAAAGAAATTAAATTAATGTAATTCTCTCAACTACTTTTCTAAACAAGATCAGGGAGCAAGGTGGCTGAGGTTGCAGATTTTTTTTTTAGATGATGATAATAAGAACAAGATCAAGGGGAAAAGTAGATTTGCCTTATAAGTTAGTAAGACGTAAGATGATTTATGTTAGGAATGTCGCACCACTCTACTTTTGTTAGGTATTTTCGTACGATCCCTATACGAGATGTATGGGGAAAATCGTGTATGTTTAAAAGACTGAGGAAACAACATATTAGTTAATACCCAACTTAGGTAGTTTCTGCAGGCAAGTCTGGAGTCACTACTATATATACGTTCACATAGTACCATAAGCTGTGGGAATGTACTTTATGCCCTGGTGCAGGTGAAACTAATATTCATTCCACTGAATTGAATTCACTTTTAAGCTCATTGTGGTATTTGATTTTATTAATTTCTTTAGTTTTCCTGGAGAAAGATATGTAGTAGTCAAAAAATGAGTGATATGCATTTTATATCTTAGTTTCCTTTCTCATGTTTCTGCATCATATGGGATATATGCATGTTTATATTACAATCTGACTCAATGTCTAAATGTATGATATTAATTTGTATGCTTGATATTACTTGAGAGGGCTTAACAGTTTGTATCTTGCAGGGCGAGCATGCATTGCCAGAACAGTTCATTCACCTGTATAAAGATGGTCACTTTGAAACTACTCCAGTTTCTCACTCAGCAGGAGGGTGATTTGGAATCTTTTGATTGCCATCTAATCATCTCCGTAGTCTCTTTCTTTTCTTTAACTACGCATGGTTAACTGGCTTTTGTCCTTTATTCAATTACTTTTGGTATATAAATGGGGTGCATCTTTTTCTTGTTGGTTATGGTTTCTTATGAATCTCACTGGTTTTCTGTTGTATCAAACCATGGGGGATTCTTCTGCATGCTTCATTAAAATCATGGGATTCTTTGGATGGTTTTCTCGGGAAGTTTGTTTTTAGAGGAGTGTTGTAGCAAGGTTTTGGCAATTGCGAGTGAGCTGGAATCAGCATTTGGGTTCTTGTAACGCTTATTACTATGTATTTCCTTATATATTTGTAGTCATCTGCTACAATCTTGATAAGAAATGGTATACCGGTTTTATGCTTGAATTTTTTTCTTTCTTGGGCTACATGAAGAACTGCAAAATGTTTGTAGGCATGTGGATGAAGAAAAATATGGTTGACCAGTTGGTCTTTCTTAAAGCTTAAACCCCATTTGTATATAGTTCACCGCAATGTTGCGGATCAATTTTTCTTGGAATCCCAAGTTTATCAAGGGTTTTGAGAAATGCTGTTTATCTTCATAGAGAGGCCAGAGACATTCCAAGAGTGTCATATTAGAGCAAACGCCATGGATAATCTGAACAAATTATCAACCAATCAAGGATGCCATTCTTCTAATCTTCGCCGTCTCCGTTGTGGTGCCTACCATAAACGCTCAACTGCCTAATTTCAAAGTCGTCAGCCATTTATTTGTATAGAAAGACAGAATAATTTTTCGAGAAGTTTAATCAACACGTTTCACATCAGAGAGGTTTTCGAGAAGTTTACTAATAGCAGAGACTTGCGCGGGAAGAACAATGAAAACGGAATAAATTTTAGAGTATACGTACCAGGAAAAACTGGAAAACCAATATCACGTGGGCACTCGCCACGCCACCCTCCTAACACTTTTCACTCTCCTTTCCAACTACTGCAGTATTTTACTTTATAATGTGGAATTCCACAAAAAACAATACGTAGAAACATGACTTGGAAGTCGAGGCGCAATGTGTCAAAGTCTGGGAAAATGCTTTTAGTGATGTGCTAAGAAATACTGCAACCACTCTCATGAATTTGATTTTATCCATTTCGAACAGTTACAATTATTGATTAGAACCAATCTCAAAGATATTCATCCAAGTAAATACAAGGAAACTTCTTGGCACATAAACGATTTGCTCAAGGTCAAAGAAATCACATCTCCCTTAGAGGCTTAGACTAATGCACATAACACTCATGATGACTAAATGATTCCATGACTACCAATCATGCACGAGAAATTCACATTTGACCATAGTCGCATACCTTTATACTCAAGCATGGATCATTATACGTTCTACCAAAAGACACAAAGAAATACTTTAAGTTTATTACATTATTACGGCACTCCACTACAAATTTCAAATAGAGATGGCTTTGACGATTCCTGGATTTTTCTGATAAACTGAGATTTACTGAACAATATGCTTACTATTCAGTAGTCTGTTTAATCTGGAAGGTCTCGGTCTTTTCATACCAATCCCCTGCTATCTCTCATAAATGGTGAGACTTCCCCATTTGTGTTGACAGACATTGCATCAGTGCTTCTAGTACCATATAACCCCTATGTGACATTGAAAAGAAAATCTTCAGAAAATGAATTAAGCAGGGACACAACTATATAGGAAGATAAGTAATTGGCTTACCAATTCATGGCGGAAATGATCAATAAATATGAAACTTAGTTTATATTCTAGTTCTGGAGAATAAATCTGATTCTTCGAAATTCCACAGATTAAGAATAAGTGAAAGTCATTGTTTGGTCGTTTACTGAAGTCTTCCTATTAAGTAGTATCATACTCATTAGTCCTCATTACACGCGGATGGTTGGAGTAGATACAACATTGACATTACTGGACCCTATGTGACTCTGTATGTGAACACTAATGCAGTATCACCTCCTATTATTTTCATCTATTAACCCAAACAAGATGCCCGAAATCGCCTATAAAAATACACACATGAAAATATAACATCATCATCGCAAGCCATCACCGGAGACAGAGTGGTCTGTCAATCTCAGCTCACCTAAGATTGTTCTCTCTGCTCGATTTATCATTACTAGCTTCTTTACCATTACACCTTATCACCCCCACCGTCTCTTCCATTGTCGTTTACTTATTATTCTCATCATCGTCTGCAGAATCAGAACAACACAGAAAGAAAGAACCCATGGCATCATCTCTCACTTCCCAACTCCCAATCTTCCTCTTCCTCTTTATCGCCGCTTTCACTTCCGCAGGTCAGTTCTTAACTAATACTTTAAACCCACAACAGCAAAGTTCTTCGTCACACTCGTACCACTTTTGAGTTTGCTTTCAATTCTCTATTTAAATATTCGTATTCGTATTCTATAACTACCCTTTTGGAATCTGCAGCGTCGCAGTCGTTCATCGGCGTCAACTACGGCCAGGTGGCCGACAACCTCCCGCCGCTGGAGGCCACCGCGAAGCTTCTTCAATCCACATCCATCAAGCAAGTCCGCCTCTACGGATCCGACCCCGCAGTCATCAAGGCCCTGGCCAACACTGGCGTCGGCATAGTCATCGGAATCGCCAACGGCGACATTCCCTCCCTCGCCGCCGACCCCAACGCCGCCACCCGGTGGATCAACTCCAATGTTGCTCCCTTCTACCCCGCCAGTAAGATCACCCTCATCAACGTCGGCAATGAGGTCCTCTTCTCCAACGACCAAGGCCTCATCTCGCAGCTCCTCCCCGCCATGCGAAACGTCCAGTCTGCCCTCTCCTCCGCCTCCCTCTGCGGCAAGGTCAGGGTCTCCACCGTCCACGCCATGAACGTGCTGTCCCAGTCCTACCCGCCTTCTTCGGGTCGGTTTAACCCGGCCATGGTCGACGTCCTCAAGGACCTGCTCGCGTTCCAGAGAGACAATGCCTCGCCGTTCGCCGTCAACCCGTACCCGTTTTTCGCGTACCAAAGCGACCCGAGACCCGAGACGCTGGCATTTTGCTTGTTCCAGCCCAACGCGGGGCGAGTCGACTCCGGCTCCGGCATCAAGTACATGAACATGTTCGACGCTCAGGTACGAACTCAATAAATCCGAGGGCCTTTTCGTAATTTACCATTTCTATTACGGCGATTTGTTGGTCAACAGTAGTCAACGGACAGGTGTTGGCAAGTAAACTACGCTAGGCTACACGGCGTTTGTGAATACTTTCTACTGTTCTACAGTTCTAGACTTCTAGGGTGACTCATTTTCTTCATCCTTTTCTTATTGCGACATTCGTTTAGTTTTTATTTTATTTACATAATAGTATTTAAGTTTTCATAAAAGTTAGGGCAAAAACATCTATATTCATACAATAGGGTTCTCTATTCATGGATGAAATGATGGGGGCATTTTAAGCACATGAATAATGATGTGACCTTATGCATGGTGACAATGTCACAGGCTGGCCCTTACAACAAGTCTCTGGTGAAAATGATTCTGGTAAAAAAATAAGAAGAGTGGTGTTTATAGACAAGAAGGAAAAACAAAATATAATGCCCCCTACTATTGGAGAAAAATGTTAAATGAAACTATAGTAGCAATGCATTGGTCATGAAATAATGTTGGACATCTATATGACCATGAAATAAAGTTGAAATCTTTTAGACTATGAATAGTTGAAGGGATGTGGCTTCTGTTTGTAATGGAATTCTATGATTAATGAGTTTTGTGACCAATTTTGGTTCCGCAGGTTGATGCTGTGAAGTCTGCCTTGAATGCAATTGGGTTCAATGACATTGATATTTTGGTGGCCGAGACAGGATGGCCATACCGTGGAGATAGCAATGAAGTTGGACCTGGTGTTGAGAATGCAAAGGCCTACAATGGCAATTTAATTAAGCACCTAAGATCCATGGTTGGCACTCCATTGATTCCTGGAAAACCTGTGGAGACATATATCTTTGCTCTATATGATGAGGACTTGAAACCTGGTCCAACCTCTGAGCGATCGTTCGGGCTGTTCAAGCCTGACTTAACCGCCACGTATGATGCTGGTCTCTCAAAGAGTAGCCAGGTAGACGCAATAACTTTCTACATCCATGTTGATTGTTTACATAGAAAGTTTACCTCAGCTTCTTTTGAACTTGAAAGGCTACTATGCGGTTGATATCCTCAATCTCAAACCACATATTGATCGATTGTGACTATATCATTTTCATGACATAATGACTATAGCATAAGTTTTTAGAAATTGATCTGGTTTTAAATGGAGAAATTATTGGCACCCTTAAAATGTCTTTATGCACTCGTGACTGCTTATTCTTTAGTCCAACTGTCAATGCATATTCTTAAGTGAAACACATTTGACCTACTATTGAGTAATTGAGAAATGGGAAATTACAAACTAGTAAGTGCAGTTCTGACTGTCTGAACTAATGTAGGAAGATATCGAAAAAGAACAATAATAGTAGGAGCATGATAGTCTCAGTAACACCTACCTTTCTGCAGCCTTTTATAAACTGTTGTATTTTTCTGATACAAACGAAAATCCTCTATTCTTGAGGGCATGATCTCCATTTTTTATTTTTATTTTTTGATTCTCTCTATTCTCAGACTCCGTCAACACCATCAGTTACTCCTATACCGAAGCCTACTCCATCAACACCATCAGTGACTCCTTCACCAAAGCCTACTACCTCATCAAAATGGTGTGTGCCCAAAACTAGTGGCGTATCTGATGCTCAGTTGCAGGCGAATCTCGACTATGCTTGTGGCCATGGAATTGATTGCAGCGCAATCCAACCAGGAGGTGCCTGTTTCGACCCTAACACAGTAGCATCCCATGCTGCCTATGCCATGAATCTCTACTACCACACTGTTGGCACTGATCCAATGAATTGTGATTTTTCACAAACAGCAACACTCACCTCCTCAAACCCCAGTAAGTTTTCCTATGAAGCTCATGTCTATAAATCTAAAACATTCTCAATAAAAATAAAAATTCCATAAATCTAAAAACTAATGCTAGTATGCTACAGACACCACGTTACAAATCAAACTAAGTGGTTGCCACTTGGCCTGTTGGCCATACTAAGTTCATGTCAACTGTTACATTGTGTGATCAACAAAAGTGGGGTAAATTAAGATTCCAGATTAGTCTGCATTTTTCATATCTGAATAATTCATATATTATGAGTCGGCATGATTGTTTTGAAGGACTAATAATTGATAAAGTAAATGAGTAGAAATCTAAAAGAGAATGAGCTGTATTGTTTCTGGTGTAGACAAGAGAATGAACTCTATTGGTAAATGTTTGCATCATTTTTCCTCTGAATTATTCATACCATCATTTTTCCTCTGTGAATTATTCATACCATAAAAGTGGTAATTTTGCTTTCAAAGACTAATAATTGAAAACGGTCAATTAATAGAAATCATAAAGACCATGAGTTTTGTTGTTGCCCTACTATAGCTTCAAGACAGAAACATGTAAATTAAATCAGGAACTACTATCTTCCAGTTGTATCTCAATAACCAGCTTGATTTAGATTGTGGGCCTCTTTTAACTGTTTAGTTCAACTTGAATTGTAGGTTACAATGCTTGTGTTTACCCTGGTGGAGGAAGCAGCAGTCTACATGTGGCAGCGACAAAGATGAATCAGATATCATCAAATGATGGATATTCTGAAGTTGGGAATATGTTAAGGAACAAAGTCCTGGTGTACATTTTTCTGTTTTTAGTTTATAGCTTGTTCCTCTGATTATAAAGACTGCTTAGCTTCAGAGGGATAAGGGATTACCTATATGGCATGTTTATTTATTGGGAATAAAATTGAAACGTGAGTGGATGATTTCGGGTATAGAGAATTTTAGTGTTTACTTATACACAATGGTCTCAATAGCGGTTCTCAGCATCGTATCGGTTTTGTAAAATAAGAATATAACGGGGATATATTGACATATATCAGATTATATCGGATTTATCGTTTTTACTAATTTTTAATTAAATTTAATATATTTATAAACATATACATTAAAATATACCAAATAAACTTGAGAAATTAAAACTTATATAAATAAATGTACTAAATAAACTTCATAAAAAAATATTTGATTGTTTTGACAATTAAAATACATAAATAGTATTAATTAATAAAAATAGAAGTGATCATTTATCATAAACTCTCTCGTCATCGAATGCTATCGACGAAACTTTCATTTTCTTCAAATTATTTTCAAAACGATGTGGTTTTAAAACAAAAACAAAAAAAAACACTGATATATCGGGTTAAACCGAGACCCGATATATCGTCATTTGACTTGATTTTTCGGGCTGACGATGGATAAGCAACTTATCGTATCGTTTTCTTAATATTGGGGATATATCGGGGATATATCGAGGATATATCGGGACATTTAGAATATTGCTTATACATGGTGGAATTGTAACATGTGTGTGTCCCATCTCTTCATCAGGAATTAAATCCTTAACAACCCGGAATTATCCAGAATTGAAAATCCAAGAGAGGAGGTGGGATTAAGATTGAAACATCAGGAATCAATATTTCTTCCGATAATACCCTCTATTAATATGATATATTTTCCAAAAGAGATAAGAAATATGTTTACTTTTGTTATCTAACCCTTGTGACTTCCTCAACTTAAAAAATAATACAAAAATAATTTTGACAAATTTTGGCACAAAAGAGTTACATGTAGGAAGTTGATGTTAATATGTAACATCATGTTTAATATATATATATATACAGATTTTCTCAAATAAGGAGGTCTCCACCAATGGTTTTGGTGCGGATTTCCATTTTTGAACCACTTCTCGATCGAATTTCCTCATCTCCACCGTGAAATATCTAGGTAATATTTTGTAGATCATCTCTGCAAAATTTTAGCCAATTTGGTGATCGTTAAGGTCCTCAAAATCGAAAAACAAATGGACGGACTGAATTCTATCAAACATGAACCGTTTATGTTTTTAACAAAAAAACACAATTTTGAGGGCCTTAACGATTACCAAATTGACTGAAATTTTACAGAGACGGTGGAGATGAAGAAATGCAATCGAAAAGTGGTGCAAAAATGGAAATCCGCACCAAAACAGTAGTGCGGACCTCCACATCCACGAAGGACTGTATATATATATAGTCTCCTTCTAGAGCGGAGCCCTGTTTTGAAATTAAAGTGTGGAGTTCCTTATTTGACTAATTTTCGGTTACTTTTTCGCATTTTCATCATTCAATAGTTAGGTATGTATGGTTGATCATCCATACAAAATTTTATTCAATTTGGTGAATGTTTGAGTTTTCATAATTGTGATTTACAATAATGGTTCTAGTTGGACAAATTCGGTTAGTTCATAGATTTACTAGTGTTTTGATACCTTAACGATCACCAAATTATGTGAAAATTTGTAGGGATGATCTACACATACATACTTAACTACTGAATGGTGGAGATGTGAAAAAGTGACCGAAAAATTAATCGAATAAGGAACTCCACACTTTAATTTCAAAATGGGGTATATATATAGTCTCATTCTAGAGCGGAGCCCTGTTTTGAAATTAAAGTGTGGAGTTCCTTATTTGACTAATTTTTCGGTTACTTTTTCGCATTTTCATCATTCAATAGTTAAGTATGTATGGTTGATCATCCATACAAAATTTCATTCAATTTGGTGAATGTTTGAGTTTTCATAATTGTGATTTACAATAATGGTTCTAGTTGGACAAATTCGGTTAGTTCATAGATTTACTAGTGTTTTGATACCTTAACGATCACCAAATTGGGTGAAAATTTGTAGGGATGATCTACACATACATACTTAACTACTGAATGGTGGAGATGTGAAAAAATGACCGAAAAATTAATCGAATAAGGAACTCCACACTTTAATTTCAAAATGGGGCTCCGCTCTAGAAAGTGATTATATTCATTTTTAGAGTTATTTTAGTAATCAAACTGGAATTAGTTCAATTTCTAATTCTAATTTCATACAGTAAGTAAACGCTTAATGGAATTCAAAATCTCTTTATTAATTCCATTTTGTCACTTATTCCTTTAACCACCTATTACTGATGAAATTCATTATGAGTAAGTAAACATGCCCATAAATTATAGGACTAATTGCATGATATAAATATGATTTTTTTTATAATAACGGGCTTGTATGACTACCATCCAGCTTACATTAATAAAACTATCGAATACAAGGGGGGGGGGGGACGTGAAGCCTAAACCCCTGATTACAAAGATCTGAAATAATATCAGAAGTTCATACAAACAAGTACCCAATAAAACAACAACTAGCAAAAAACACTATACGAATGACGACTCTATTTGCTTTGAAACAGCGGTGACATAGTTGAGAGCACAATAGATATATACCACTGAAAATGATGAAACATCGCTTACATATCCTAATGTCAAATAAAGTAGTTCTCATCCTACATCGCCGCCGGAAAATTAATCTGACGATACTTAGTCTCATCCTGCCACTGGGCAGCAACGACCATTTGATGAAATAAAGAACTCACCGCCTACCTAGATTAGACAAGGTAAAGAGTGCACAAACGGACATGAAGCCCGACTCCCCCTATACAACTATCGTAGGAAATTATTAAACAATAAAAATATGCAAAAACAATGAAAACAAAAACACTCGGTTAAGACCAAAAAAATGGGCCCAACCCTTATTATCAGCCCAAACCCATAGCCAAAGTAAAATTTGGAGGGTCCAAATAATAGATTCAACCCAACCTCGTTGTTGCACAAGAACCACTGCCGATCTGACTCTTCCATCTCTCCGACCAATGAGCCACTGCCACGAATGACCCTTGATCTCCACCGGAAGAACTCCACTAACGGAGAGACAGCAAGAATCCCTCAGCTCCTCCACACTCCCCGAACACAAACTCCCAGATCCATGAACGCAAGGGATGCCGTAAGCTTGCCATCCTTGATTCATAGATCTATTACCATCCTCCCTAATACCTGCTGCAAGAGCCATCATCACTGCAGCCGCCGCAAAGCCAGACCACCACCTTCGCCGCGCATCCCCGTCCTGAACAAACACCACCGCCAAGTTCAATCTAAGGTCAGACTCCTTCTGCCCCAAACTTCGATCGCATGCCCAAGGCACAACACCCACTCCCCATTTGACCACAGATGCCGCATGCCAACAAGGCTAGAGGTCAGTGCTAGCGCCGCCGTGCAGTTTGACGAGGAACAACAAGGACGGCAAAACTTTTCTCTAAAACCTAGCGCGTGGGGTGCGTTCTAGAGAGAGACGTTTTATGAATAGTTGAAGGTTTAAATAGGACTTTAAATGTACCAACTCGTAATTTATTTTCTCTTCCCCTTCCTCTAACCTCAAATTCTTGGTATGAATGATGGAGTGTACATATCTTACATCAGAAATGTAAGACCTTGTCATACAATGCATAATATTTGGGGTAGAAAGCGTACATGCATGGTAATACTGAATTCGCTTAACATATGTTCTACATTCGTCCACGAATACTTCACAAGTTTACAACCGTATACATTCAGGAATAACGTACAAGGTAATACCGAATACGCTTAGTACTTGGCTAGTATTTGTTCTATAATTGTCCAAGTGCTCAATGTTAGAAACCCTGATTGCTATTCATAATTGATTTCAAGAGTGCCAAGCACAAGTTTTATCATCATTCTATTCAAATTGATGAATGATGATGACAAGTTCATAAAATGACAGTTTGTAATGTGCCTGGAAACATGAATATTGGAGAGGGACCACGAAGTGTTATTTGTTCATTTGATGTCGATCTGATATGGTGGTCGATCCTCCAAAACGAAAGTCATAATGCTAACTGAACCAGGTTTCATATGAACTCTGGAGAGGCTCTTGAACTTTTCATATGGATATATATATTTTGGTGACAATCGATTGGCAATAATCCATTGTCGTCCAGCGGTTAGTATATCTGGCTTTCACCCCGGAGACCCGGGTTCGATTCCCGACAATGGAACTTTTTGTGGTCACACAGTCACACTGGCAAACACAGTCTTCTTTCCCACTCCAAAGGCAATCCTTTTTACATATTTATTTGGTTGTCCACCTTTATACTTTGCTGTTGATGGAAGGCGTACTAAAAGCTTGAATAAAAAGATGAAGTCAAAAAAAAAACATCTCATTGGCTCAGTTGAGGACTCAATATCAACTTTTTAACGCATTCATGCAGCGCCGAGGCCGATGCGTGCAATTGCACAAGGCCTCCAAAAGTTCAAGGCGTATTGCTATATCATTGGGAATAAAACACAATTGTTTGAAATTTAGTTGGCATTCAAACAACATTTCCGTAAGAAGAAATCAGGCGATGACTCATCCAACAAGACGTTTTTATCTACATTAATCTACATATATATGTTTCTTTATTTCATTCGAGTAAATTAGTAAAATAATTAGTTTATACAATAAGACATGTGACCCAAACACACATAAATCCAACACTAAATATATAAAGTTGGTTATATCATATTACCACATTTTATTTTCACACGTTCACTTCAACCAAACTCTCTTTAGTTCAAGGATCGATTTGGTTTTTGTTCCAATTGTAACCCTTGCACTCTCTCAAGAGTTGGTAGTGTGCTAATTGTGACGGTAAGCATTATGAGTGTTTCACATGTCAGCCGTGACATGGATCAAAATTGACAAGTGGATTGGAACATGGGTCCCTTAGCCGTCAGTGACTCCCAATTACACTTTTGCCCCTGCCCCCGCGACTCACCAAGTCACACCCCTCTTCTTCGTCGTCGTCGTCTTCAACCTCTCTCTCTGATCATTTTCACGGACTTGTCCAAGAGCTTCCTCGCCTTCTCTCACCTCGATCTTCCTCCTCTTGCTCCGCTCGCAACTTCAGAGTCGAAAATCGGAAGGCGTAAACAGTAAAAGCGATGGAAACCCTAGCCTCCTGATCGCATCCAGAGCGAGAGAGAAAGAGGAAAATGTCAGTCGCCGAGCTCAAGGAGCGCCACGTGGCCGCCAGCGAGACGGTGAACTCGCTCCGGGAGCGGCTGAGGCAGAGGCGAGCCTCCTTGCTCGATACCGACGGTAAAATTCAATTCATTACGATTCAGAATTGAGCAGTAGAAATAGAGATTGAGATTGAGAAATGTTGTTGAAGTCTGATGTGGTCAATTGTGCTGCAGTGGCCGGATATGCGAGGTCTCAGGGGAAGGCGGCGCTCACTTTCGGCCCCACCGATCTTGTTTGCTGCAGAACATTGCAGGGTCACACTGGAAAGGTATTCTGCTTTTGGTTGTATGATGATTGAAAGTTGCACATTTCTTTGGGTTGAAATGAACAATTAGAAATCCGTGTTGCGAAAATGTGCCATATCAGGAGTAGAATTTCAGATTTTGAGTTGTGTCAAAGTCGAAATTGTTAATTAGGAGAATAGGACATTTAGGGCTAATTATCGTGGTAATGTACTTATTTACATACGAGACCGGTGTATACTTTGAGAAGTGAGATAGGTTGATTAAGGATATGCATGGGTTAAATGTATTGAAGTGTGTGAGCTGACAGTTTAGGACATTTTAGATGGATAAAATAGAATGTTTCAGGTTTTCTAAAGTGAAAAGAATTTTACAAACATAAAATGGAAAGATAGGTCAAATCTATTAGGCCAACCAAAACTGAAAAATCAGAAGAGTTACTTAAGATCACAGGTGGAGAAATGTGTAGGACTATGTAAGGGTATACAAAGTTGAACCACAAGACACTGATATCTCATTCATAATGGTTCTTGGCAGAGCTAGTTCCTATTGGAACCCACTATTTATATTATTATATGAAGCCATGACCTCTTGGCTATGGATCTACATCTACCCCTGCTTCATTTATTTAGGTTATTAGGAATTTCGGGGTGTAGAAGGTTAAATTATCCGTATAATAAATGATTAGTGCAGAGAGCAACTCTTCGGGTGTAGATGGAGCTAGACATAGAGGCCTTTGTTGTTTCGTACAAAGGAAAGTAATTCTTCTGCCTTTCCTGTGGGATAGTAGACTAATGAAGTTTGTGGAAGTTGAAGTATTTATTAATACTGGGATAAATCAGTAACAGTTGCACATTCCTGAAAAACGCTGTATTCCCCTTTTGTATAAACTTCTGGTCCTGGATTTTGGTTAGCTAGTCTCTACGGCTACATATGATCTATGACCCCATTTCTTTGTTGTTAGGTCTCTTTCTAAAGTAATCAAAGGGACCATTAATATTGTTTTTTCCCAAGCATTTGATTATCAGCTGTGATGCAACTTTAAAACAATGATTTTATGTCTTTCTTACCCAAAAAACAAAAAGATCATGAAGAGGTTATTAAGATTATTACTGATAGAGACTATTGTAGGTGTATTCATTAGATTGGACTCCAGAAAAGAATCGAATTGTTAGTGCATCCCAAGATGGGAGATTGATAGTCTGGAATGCACTAACAAGCCAGAAGACTCATGCCATAAAGCTGCCTTGTGCATGGGTCATGACTTGTGCTTTTTCACCAACCGGTCAGTCTGTTGCTTGTGGTGGTCTCGATAGTGTTTGCTCTATTTTCAACTTGAGTTCCCCGTGCGACAAGGATGGCAATCTGCCAGTGTCAAGAATGCTAAATGGGCATAAGGGTTATGTTTCTGCTTGCCAATATGTTCCCGATGAAGATACTCACCTGATTACTGGATCAGGTGATCAAACTTGTGTCTTGTGGGATATTACAACTGGACTCAGGACTTCAGTTTTTGGAGGCGAGTTTCAGTCTGGACACACTGGGGATGTACTGAGGTATACTGTTACATCAGGTTCTTTAAAAGATTAATATGCATACTGTCTAGAATGAAATAACCATTTTTGTTCGATACACATCTATTTCCCAGCATTACAAATTGATGCATATGCACAGAAGTGTTTCAGGTCATCTTAATCGTCATGCAATTATAACTCTTGAACAATTTTATCCTTTTGATTAAGACACTATGACATTCTTTGTTTAGCGAGTTTTGGTTTTGCTGCTGGCAGAAACATTGTTTTTCACTTTCATATCATAGAATTTACAAATTGTAGTGTTTGGTCTAATTGTTTAGTGCCGTGTGAAACATTGATGACATTTCCGTTATCTTTGTCGAACGCTTGTCTGGTTTCAGGGTAGCCCTTCATTCATACTTTCCTTATGATATTATTTGATCCGATACCACACATAAGTTAATCCTGAAATATAAAGGAGTTACATTAAACCATTATATTTCCCTGTTGTATGGCCCTTCATTCGTAGGTTCCTTATTATATTATTTGATCCTATATCACACATAAGTTAATCCTGAAATATAGAAGAATATGTCCCTGTTGACTTTGTGCTACCTTCCCATCATGAAGATTCTAAAGTGATCATCCACCTCGCGATGGTGAGTTGATGTGAGTGATTAACAGAAATGTCTTTTACACTCTTTCAGTGTCTCTATCTGTCAAACCAACTCGAGAATGTTTGTATCTGGTTCTTGTGATGCAACCGCACGATTGTGGGACACACGTGTTGCAAGTCGAGCAGTACGGACTTTTCATGGTCATGAGGGAGATGTCAATGCAGTGAAATTCTTTCCAGATGGCAATAGATTTGGAACTGGGTCAGATGATGGAACTTGTAGGTTATTTGACATAAGGACTGGGCACCAACTCCAAGTATATCATCAGCAACATGGTGATAATGAAGCCCCACCTGTGAAAACCATAGCATTCTCAATATCAGGAAGGCTTCTGTTTGCTGGATACACAAATGGTGATTGTTATGTATGGGACACTTTGTTAGCAAGGGTATGTGGTTTTTACTGTCAATCTTTAGTCTTCAGTTTTTCCCTACATTTATCCTTTATACTTTTGCATCTTCAGTTAAGCCCACTTTAGTGTGTAAGAATTAATAACTGCTGATGTTGTATGATTATGTTGCCTTGCTAATGAGATATTTGAAAGTAAATGGATTTCACGCAGCATGTTGTGTGGCACCTTCTCTGTTACGTACAATCATTATTTGTCTTACTAGCAATTATACATAGATTGATGTATAATCAGTTTCGTCATTTATATATTAATTTCCGATTCTGAAGTACTACTTCTAAATCTGCATTAAATGAACCAGTTGTAATTTAATGTAAATAAGTGAGATTTTGAAGTTGGGATCCTCTATCTGTATTTATAATTGCTTGTCCCCCCCCCTCCCCATTCAGTGAACTGTTGTTTACTGTTTAAATCGACTGGTTCCATTGAGTTCAGATGATATATCTTCGATCTTCTATTAACTTTGTGTCTCCTAGTTTGTTGCAGTTGACATTTACATTAATATAAGGTCAACTTTCAGGGGTAAAATATAGTCTATTATTTGATCTGTGATAGTATATGTTTTAACTTGTTCTTGAATTTTGTCAAATCATGTGGTAGAGGCTGTTGGTCTACTGTGATTCCTAAAAGCTTAGTAAACCGTGATGAAGGAAGATAATTACCCTCATGTTCTTACAAGAATCCAAAAAAAAAGTTCACGTAAACCAAAAATACCCATTGGTTTTGTTTTAATTTCCCAGTATTGTGAAAACTGCTCTTTTGGGGTCAACAATTGTAATCCAGCCTCTATTGAGCGGCTAAGTCGTCTCGAGATAACATATCCTTCCAATGCCATTTGAAGACTGTTCAGTGAATATCATTGGTTGGAAAGTGTCACTTTTTACTGCTGCATTATGTGAATTCCGATTCCAGATATTCCAGATATCTTAGTAATAATTGGTTGGTTATCTTGTTGATTAGTCTTCAATCATGTTTTCAACATTAACTTGTGGATAAATCGTTCATGTAAATGGAGCAAGATCTCTAATTCCTGTGTTGTTCCGTGACAGGTGGTTTTGAACTTGGGATCTCTCCAAAACTCACATGAGGCCCAGATTAGCTGTTTGGGTTTGTCAGCTGATGGAAGTGCATTGTGTACCGGAAGTTGGGATACTAACTTAAAGGTCAGGCTCTGTTATTTAATAAGTCATGCAATGCACTTAGGAGAAAACACCATTTTTACTGCATTATCGATTTTTTTTTCTATTGTCTTTAAAAATCCACTAAAAAGGTGAGGAACGTTTATCAGTGCTAAGGGTTTTTCATGATGTACCTTTTATGTTCCACGTCTTGGTCTGGTTCAATTTCTATATCTGTAATATCATATTCAATTGGGTAAAATAAGCTTCTTGTTTATGCTAAGCTCTGAGATTCAAGTTATCCTGAAGAGTTTTAACAACAGGAACTTCTGGTTTAGTATTTCAAGACGCAGTATAGGGGCAAACCTTTTTAGTATCTCATAAGCATTATGACTAACTGCACACTTTATTGATTTTATCTCCTCTCAGATATTCTGTCAACAATTTGGTTGAATAGTTATGGTACATCAAAGTAAATGTGAACTGTTTCCTTACCAAATAAGTTAAATGCTAGATTTTCAAAAGAAAAAAAAATAGAGAAGTTAAAGGCTAGATATCTTATGTCTTTTTGGATTAATTGATATAATTTGCCTTCGTTAGAAGGAGCTGTCTTTGTTGCGAAGCATTATGGTATTAGCTGTCTTTTGTTCAATTGATTTGTTTTTCGTCATTATGAGAACATAAAGCAAACCTGTTGTTAGAAGTCCTTTGTGCTTATTCCAGGTTTGACATCTCAAACAGAATAAATTATGACATGTTTTTGTTTTGTGTTTGTGCTGCAGATATGGGCTTTTGGAGGGCATAGGAAAATAATTTGAGCAGCATAGTTCTCATCTTATACTGTGTATCCTCAATTTCAGCTCTTCCCACACCCCTTATTCTCCTTGGTTCTCATAGTATATCCTGTGTAGCTTTCTTTCTGCTGTTAATTCAGTCTGAGGAACTAGAATCCAGTGTGTTTCTTGTTGTAACCCTCGAATTATAAAAACTGGCCATTTTAATTGGAAAAAGAATATACATTTCAGATCTTGTGCCACATTAAGAGTCCCTTTTTCCTTTGCCCCAGGTCTATTTCGCCGTTGATGCGTAGGTATTCTCACACCAAGTAGGGAAGCATCCTGTAATCAATTTCTCTCCTTCTATCGTCTGAACTCTGAAGGGATTTCTCTTCTATTCTATCGGCTGAAGGGGTCTGCACTAGTTTGGTCTAATGGTTTGACAATGTGGCCTAGTTTTTTTTTTTTTGGGTATGAAGGTAGGCTTTTTATTGGTTCAGAGTGCTTTGAAGGAACTGCACCTCACCCCTAAATAAGTGCTAACTAAAGACTGATATATCGGCAATTTTGAATCCCTTTTATTTCAAAGTGAGTCATATAGTCCAGGTAACTGATAAGATTCTCCAAATTTATAGGAATCCTGTGAAATTTGGCTTCGGGAGCAAGTAAGAAATCCACACCGTTAAAGGATAATCATCCCACAGTTCCATGTCGTATAAGGAAATCAGCCTAACAGGGAATCCTATAAATAACCCCTGTGGGAGACCTTACCATAACTCCTGATTGCAATCTAAGATATCAATCTTTTGTTTATCTCTAAGCTATCTCAATTCCCAGCCGAATTTCACGACAATGGCTCGTCTCGCCAACGCTTTTGATCTGTTGGGGGAGGACTCATTCGACGTGAGGACAGTGGTTGCCATCGTCGACGCGAAACAAGACGCTGCTGATTTTCTAGCAGCAGAGAAGAAGAAGAAAGAAGAGGCCAAGGAAGCCGAGAGAAAGAGAGCGGAGCAGAGGCAGCGATTGAAGAAGAAGAAGTTGCGAGATGCTGTTGTCAACTCGGTTCTTGCCTTCCCCGCATATCGCCCTCCTTCTTCTTTCAGAAGACACCCAAGTTTTCCTCAAGTATATAATGATGAGCAAAAGCAAGGGCAAGGAGTTGTTCATGCACCAATTGTTAAGAAAAAGTGGGTGCCAAAGTCCGGGGAGAATGGTGCAGCCCTAGCCGCTGTTAATTCTAGCTCCTTGGAGTTGGAGAAGGAGAAGGAGAAGGGGAAGGAGACTGAAGCCTGCGATGCTACTGTGGAAAAGAAACAAACAAAGGAGGGAGGAGTAGATGGAGAGGAGAAAACAAAGGAGGAGGTGGGTAGTAATAATGGTGGAGATGGCGGTAGCAGCAGCAAGAGTGTTGATGGGAATAGTAGGCAGAACAAAAATGGAAGCTTGCGGAGAAAACTAAGGAAGCAGAAGAAGGCTGCTGATGGAGGAGAGACGAAGGAGGCTGAGGACACCAAAGAAGGTGATACTAGCAGTGTGCAAAACCAGTTCACTCCTCGTTCATACACTTTGAAAGAATATGAGGAGATGAAGAAGAGGGAGAGTTTAAAGATCAATGACAATGACTCTTCCCACCAGCAGCAGCCTCAGCCGCCCAAGAAAGTGACTATTGATGTCAATACAGAATTCCGAACACCGCAGGAGAGACAAGGCCTTTTCGATAATGGAGGTCGGAGATTTAACAATGGAGGTCGGAGGTTCAACAATGGAGGGCAGAGATATAACGGAGAGCGGAGGTTTAACAATGAAGGTCGAAGATTTGACAATGGAGGACAGAGATTTAACAATGAAGGTCGAAGATTTGACAATGGAGGACAGATATTTAACAATGAAGGCCGAAGATTTGATAATGGACGGCAGAGGTCTAACAAAGAAGGCCAAAGAGGACTTGAATTTAATTTGAACGATGCAGAATTTCCTACCCTGGGAAGGAATTAAATTGTACAGTATGTTTGAATTCAAATAAAATTTTACCTATTCAATTCGTATCCCTCTGCTTTGTTAGTTTTCTTGTCCAAGTTATTTGAAAGCAAGACAACTTAATATCGTATTTACTCGTATGCCTCATTTGTTTATGTATATGAATTCACCAGCATTAGTCGATAGGTTTCCTCTGAGGAAGTGTGCTTTCAAGTGGGAAGTTACAAGTGGCCATTGCATCAACTTCACTATTGCATAGCTTCGTTCCAGTGGATTGCAATTAACGATCACAGGTGTTTCACGTAGAAAAGGCCAGGATCTATTACTGTGTTCATTCTATGAAAGCTTGCGATTGGCCAAAGAGAAGAAGCTGCAACTGCCAAAAAGT
This sequence comes from Argentina anserina, assembly GCF_933775445.1. Classification (NCBI taxonomy): domain Eukaryota; kingdom Viridiplantae; phylum Streptophyta; class Magnoliopsida; order Rosales; family Rosaceae; genus Argentina; species Argentina anserina. The sequence goes on along the minus strand of NC_065873.1, from coordinate 6,015,034 downwards.
TCTGTTCAATAATACAATTAATTGGGATTGAGACAAATGTGTAAGTATGGGGAAACTTTAGCTTACAATCCATTTCAAATAGGTGCGTAAAAGGTTAGTTCTCCCATTTGCGTTCTGCGTGGAAGTAATAATCAAAATAATTGCGGTTATAGGCTTCAATGACTGCATTGTGCTCTCATTTTGTGAATGGCGGAAGGCCAGTATCAATCACTACTTGAGCCAGTCAAGTTGCTTGTGAGGCAGATGAGTGTAAATGTGCAATGGAACTTTAAATAGGCCAATACCAGCTCCATTGATTATGCGAGTTCATACCAAAACTGAATGGAGTGAGCACCATTTCTGTTATGAAATCAAGTTATCTTGCAACTTGCAGTTGGATAGCGATATATTGAGAGCCTCACAATGCTTGACAACGGTTAACTCTTGACGTTGCAGAATTGCTCGAGTTGTACTCGCTACCGATCAATTTTTTGAACTAAGCTCAATCTTATAAGTTATTATGGCAGTAACTGCTGATGAGTATCATATTTACATTTCGTATCATGATACGGTGATAACAAAGATTAAAAGTTGAAACATCAGATGTTCAGACCGGTAATGTATGGGTATTGAAAGAGATTTATAAAAAGCACACAGCAAAGTTGTAGATGCTTTAGCTAATGCCAATAAGGGTATGCAATAATTTCAAGAAAAGAAATAAAAGATAAAAGATTGCAGACACTGTTTGGGCCTAAAATAATACTCCGGTATTATCTAGACTACTTAGGCTCGTGGACCGGTTATTTGGGGAAAATATATCACAGAGCAAGATTACCTGCCGTATTGGAATAGATTTAAGGGACTATTGCTGTATAGAATTTGAGTTGATTAAGGAAGGTAAATCTAAATCAACTAGGAGGTTCTCAAGACTTGATTCGCAAGAAAGAACAAGTTGTGTTCTCTATATAAAGGAGTTGAATGCACAGAATAAGACACGCAACGTCAAACAAACTATCGCGCAACCGCATAGTCAAAATCTCCCCACGGAGTAAAAGTCCGATTCGCTTCGGCAACCAAGTCTCCCATCGGAGCGGAGCTGCCCAGATGCACACCTCGCGCTGCATGTAGCAACAAGTCCGGTTAACTCCGGCAATTCGAGTCAAGTCCATTGAGTCGCTAGCCTAGCTTCTAGTAAACCCAAAAGTCTGCATTAGTCAGCAAATTCCATTCGCGAGAGAGTCCTGCTATTAACGACACAGTATAAGCTCTGCTTTTCCCCAAGCGGTCAAAAGTAAGATCGACCATCTACTTGAGGTAGAGTGAAAGGTACCTAGCAACTCCGGTTGTGTATAGGTCATTCGAACTTCAGCGGTTTATCAGCAACTGCGGAGCAATCGTTTGAGAAGAAGACAGTACGTGGAGCGCGATCATTGTCAGACAAAGCAACAGTTGTACCTAACTCAAAAGTACTGGCACGCCAACAACAACAGAGAACGAAGGGCTGAGCCGTCTAGGGTTCGGTACCGGGGCCTGCTAATTGTTCTCTGAGGAGGATCCGTTTTCCCAGCTCGAACATTTTGGCATGCCTAGTGGGACAGTGTCAAAGATAGCAAGTCGGAATCCTTACTCGCGAGGATATCCCTCTTATTCGAAACCAAAGCATTCGCGGTGTGTTCCTCATAACACAGCGGCTTGCAGAGGTTTAACAGCGGTCGAGGCACTACTAAAGTTTGGAGTGATGGCGACACCGGAAGACATGCAACTAGCTTTCAAAGAGTTGACGACGGTAGTCAAGTCGTTGGAAGAGTCCTTCGGCAACCGAATGACTGCAGTTGAGAGAACGTTGGATAATGTGTCACAACTACAATCGACACAAGGTCAGCATCTGGCTGAGACCAACGACAGGATGAAGAAGTTGGTTCTGGGTGCTAATGAACACGCGAAGAATGCTCACTTAGAGTTCGCAGGCCAGGAGGAGCGATTCAAGCAGATCGAAGAAGCGTTGGGAATCTAACGGACTGTCACCGGGCTTTACGAGAGCCAGAACCATGACAAGCCTAATGCCACCAAAAAGGCTCGGCCCAGCAAGAAAGATATAGCCGGTATCAACAACGGCGCTGAAGAGGACGAGGCCAGAGGTGATGAGGCTGACAAATCAGATGTTGAGCTTGTCAAACTGGCAAGGAGGAAAAAGGTGAAGGCTAAGAAAGGAAAGTTCACGCTTGGAGGTTCCCGACGGTCGAACACTCCCGATGTTGAAACTTTACAAAAGGCATTGGCACTCCTTCAACCAAGCGGAAGACAAGAGCGTCAGGAATAGAAGAAGGTCAGAGCCTTACCAAGGAGCAAGTTCAGAAGATGATCCAGGAAAGCGTGAGGACCATTCATGGCCATGCTGCCGCGAACATATCGTATACAAGTCCATTCCCGGAGTGGGTGTCAGCATGTCCTTGGCCTTCGGGTTATCGTCCAATCAAGTTTAAGACTTTCTCAGGATAGGGTTCCGAGAACGCTGCCGAGCATATATCACGTTTCCACAGTGATTGTGGGCCATATGCGTCTGATCCAGTCTTCAATATGAGGGCTTTTGGTTCATCGTTTTCAGGACCGGCGCTGTCTTGGTAATCCAAGTTGGCACCAAGGTCCATTTCAGATGGGTCCATGCTTGAGACGATGTTTAAAACGACTTTTGGAAGTGTTAAGCCTGAAGTGGATTTGTCATCTCTGACTTCCATGTATCAACAGCCAATGGAGTCGGCAGTGGAGTTCCTAAAGAGGTTCAAGGTGCAGCAGGCAAAGTGCAAAACACCGCTCGCGAAACAGGATGCCATTCGCATCGCCATAAAGGGTTTGGAAACCCGTCAGCGGGCCAAACATCACGATGCCTACTTTTCTAGCATGGCAGATTTAATGAACAAGGTAGGTTCTTACCAAGTGTTCCTCAGGGAGATGAAGGATAGTGCTACAGTTCCAAAAGGCCCACCTGTGTCCTATCACCCTGGAACTTTGAAACCACGCTATGCAGTTCCATCCGGGACTAAGAGGGTTTCCACTATCTACTCGTATGTAGATCCTTTCTACACACTGTATCCGTACGAAGAGCAGTGGGTCGAGGAAGTGGATGATGAAGTAGCTGCTATGGAGATAGCTGGAAGATAAGCATTGAAGTCTAGGGATTTGAAGATGTCTAGGGACCCTGTCAAGATTTCTACAGCAGCATTCACCAAACCCGAGTATGATTCGTATACCTACAACGCTCACAAAGCTCTAGAAATTCTGGATGAGTTGTTCGCGAGTGGAAGAGTTAAGCACGACACTGCGATGCCTACCGCAACGCATATTGAAGGGAAGAAGTACTGCAAGTTTCACAACTTGTTCAATCACCACACAACTGATTGTGTTAAGCTCAAGGATCAGTTGCAGACCTGGATTAACAAAGGAATGCTTGGGGTAGACACTGAAAGAGCTGCAGCTTGGGTCGATATTGATCCTTTCCCTACAGTGTCAGTGGTAGAAGTTACTCCATTGACAACACCGTTGAAGACTCATCGCCCTTCCAAGTTTGCTGAGTACACTTATGATGTGTCATTGGCTCATGAGATCTTGGACAAGCTTATTGCTGAGGGTGAAACCATTGTACCATGGACTGAGTTCCTGACCATGAACGAAGTTAAAGGTAAATGGTATTGTAAGTTTCATAACGTTTGGACTCATGATACTCATATTTGCATACAGCTCAAGGATCAAGTACAACAATGGTTAGATGAGGGAGTGTTGTCCTTTGCTTCAGAGTCTGATCTGGGTGTGGAGGCAACAGCAAAAGGAGTGCCCGTGGCGAAGGAGGTTGTGAAAGCCAAGCAATCTGACCTGGGCAAACAAAAGAGCGGTGTCCAGAACAGGGAACAAAATGTTGCAAAGGCCAAAACTTATGTCCTTTGCAATCGATGCAAAAAGGAGTGTTCCATAAACTGTGATAGTGTTGACAGACACGAGGAGTCGCGAAGGCCCCAGAGGCCTCGCTCACCGACAAATCTTTCCGAGAGGAAGGACTCTAAGAAAGCTAAAGTTCAGACAGACACTTATGCTCAAGTGCTGAAAAGGCCATACTCAGGTCTTGGCGGGGTCGCGAACATTCTTGGAGGCCAGCAAATTGGGACAAGTGTGCCTGAAGCTTAGGCTTCGCGCGAGGCACTACAACGGTCATACATACCGCCTGCACCGAGGTCACTAAAACTCGATGTCTGGTACACGGAAGAGCTATGGAAGCTACGAAAACTCAGAAAAAAAAACGTACAGAAAAGGTGGGGACGGGTGAAGCGAATGCTAGAGGCATATAACCGAGGAGAGCTCTCTCGTGACCAGCTAGAGCAGCCACCTTGGCTGTTGCGAGAGACAGTTGAAAAGCTTAGTTTCAAGCCATATGTGCATATTCGCCGGAATGATTGCCACAAGAAGGAGCCATATCCCAGGGAAAGCGTTCATGATCGAATTGAACGACTAATGGAAACTGCTCCTACACAAAGAGTTTCAATCCATGATAGGTTGTCTTACGCGTCTAATGACTGTAGAGCAACAGACAAACAACATACGCATGGTGTTTCTATTCAGCAGAAACAACATCGAAGTAGTGTTGCTCGACCTGCGCAATCTAAATGGATGCCTAAAAGGTCTGTAAGTAGGCCAGGCCATCAGGAACCAATCCCTAAGAGAATCAAGCCACAGTTTGAATGGAAACTGAAGATCAAGGAACAACTGGTGCTGGTTCGAACAGCGCAAAAGTCAACATTCGTGGTTCCAGAGGAAGTCGAGGCTGCGGCAGTGGTTATTCCTTCCAGGGCTCATCAGGAGCAATCACTAACGGAGTATCTCAATAGCAAGTTCCCCTCGCGAACGCCAACTGGGTCCACGCCGGATGACGATATGGAGGAATCAGGCGGTAATGAGCAAGGGTTAGCGTTTTCTGATCCGGAGGACGAACTGGAGCAGGGGTATGATGAAGAGATGACCGCTGCCCCAGATTGCAACATGTTTAACCTCTGTCATGGAGATAGTTTTGAGGAAGGAAAACCGAGGCTAAACAATGTTCCTAGTTGTAACATGGTGTTCACTTTGTCCTCGAAGTATGCTCTTCCACGGCCAATGCCATCTCATCTATTCATTGGAGGTGAGATGCAGGCCCAAGAGGTGGGTACAGTCGCGGAGTTGTCACCTACAGAGGTGCCAACTGTTGAGAAGGACTCGAGGAAAGAGGGAGCTGATAAATCTCACACGATGACAGAGCTCCAAAGATTCTTTATGATGTTCACAAAGCCTACAACGACCATGACTCAGCACATTAAACCTTTGTACATATCGGCTGAGATGGAAGGTAAGAGAGTGAATAAAATCTTTGTTGACGGCGGTGCAACAGTTAGCATCATTATAGTGAAAACAGTCGAAGCACTTAGGATTGTGAAGGAAAAGGTTCTCAGTAGCAATCTCAAGGTCAGGAGTTTCGCTGGCAACTTATCTAAGACCTTGGGGGTTTTAATCCTCAAAGTCAAAATAGGACCTTCTGAGTTGTTTTAGACGTTCTTCTTTACGAATTGCACCGCTCCATACAGCATCATACTGGGTAGGGATTGGATACATCGAGCCTACTGCATACCTTCTACTCTACACCAAGAGATGTTGATGTGGGATCCCGCAACTGACAAGGCAGAACTAGTGAGAGCAGATGATCGACCATACTCAGTCGCTTCTTGTATTTTGGATGCAGAGTATTACTATGGTGACATGAGGCCTTTGGGAGTTGCCGGGATTGATACTAAGGGTCGTCCAGTTGGGGTGACTTCTACATAATTGACACGATTGGGTTTAGTACAGGTTAAAACAGACATAAATAGACCTGGCTTCATCGTGAAAACAAACAGTAATCATCCATGGGTACATCACTGCCCAAGGAACGCGAGCAGGCTTATGTGTCCTTTCTCCAACGTTTATCTATTTACAGAGAGGAACAGGAGGCATTGGGGGCAGTGGCACTCGTTGAGTGCATTGAGGATGATTTGACTGAGGTTCAAGTAGAGGAGGAGTTCATTCAACCAGCACCAACAACTTTGGATGACACTCCACCTAAAGTAAAGGATCCAGTGGAGAAGATCAATCTGGGGACCACAGAGGAACCCATGGAGGTTGGAATAAGTAAACACTTGGATGAGGAACTGAGACAACGTTTGGTGGAGTTGTTGCAGGAGTTCCACGATTGCTTTGTTGAGAAATTTGAGGACATGTCGGGCTTGTCACCAGACTTGGTTTGTCATCGCTTGCCCATCATGGAAGGGTACAAGCTTGTACAACAAAGTCCACGATGAATGAGTGCAGACACAGCAGCAGCAGTCAAGAAAGAGGTTCAGAACATGTTCCAAGCCGGTATTATCCGACCAGCCAAATATTCTCAGTGGTTGTCAAACATAGTACCGGTACGGAAGAAAAATGGCAAGATTCGCGTGTGTGTGGACTACATGAATCTGAATACTGCGACACCAAAATATGTCTATCCCATGCCCGTGGCGGATATGTTGGTCGATGCGGTCGCAAGACATGAACTACTATCTTTTATGGACGGCACAACTGGTTACCACCAAATTCCTGTTTATGAACCGGATAGACACAAAACAGCATTTCGATGTCCAGGGTTCACTGGAGTGTTTGAATATAACAATATGCCATTCGGTCTGACCAACGCGGGGACTACATATCAGCGAGCAATGATAAGAGCACTTTGTGCGACGTTCTTAACATGTTTTTACCTCAATTTGTACTTTGTTTAGCCCTTATTGTTGTACTATTTAGTCATTGAGTCGTAGTAAGAGTCTTGGGCGGTATTGGATGTATTTTTGTGCTTACATGAGTTAAAAACACATAATTGGTCTAGAGTCATAGTTTGACTAGGAATCCTTGTTAGGTTTTGAAACTAATTATCTCTTACTTATGATTTTATTTTCTTATTTTCAGATTGGATTGAAGAGATAATTAAAGAAAAAAAGATGGAGCCAAGTCATGCAACAATTAAATAGAAGATGATCATTAAAGGCATAAAACATGGCATGTTTTAGGGATTAAAGCATGACATGTTTTAGGGATTAAAGCATGACATGTTTTAGGGATTAAAGCATGGCATGTTTTAGGGATTAAAGCATGGCATGTTTTAGGGAATAAAACTTTCCATGATTTAAGGGATTAAAACATGGCATTATTATAGAAAGAAAGAAGCAATTTCAAATCCTCCATCTTTCCTCTATATATACATGGCTTCACCTCTCAAATATCATGACTTCTCATTAGCATTCAAGAGCCAAAACTCTACCAAAACACCACCATAAACTTCCCGCACAAATTAGCCAAACCGTCCACCCCAAAACCATCATCATCTCCACCGAGTTTCACCATTGAAGACACACCTCCAAGGTTCCTACAACGTGTGATTCTCGCAACTCATCTCCATGGCTTCGTCTATTTGTGTTAATCTACAATTCTTTGTCTATGAAGATTGTAAGTTGTTGTTTATGTGGAAATATTGGTTATGAATTTGTTTTAAAATTTTCAGATTGTGTTTGATATTTTTTTGACACTATGCCGAATCTATGTTCTTATAATTAATGAGTTTGTATTTCTATTGTTGTATTCTAATCATCTTTCTCATACTTTTAGATAATTTTCAGATATGTGCATATGAATTTAGTGGTTGGATGCAATCCCTAAGATTGTGTTTGAGTGCTAGATTCATCAACCATATTGACACAAATCAAAGCATGCCCTAAGTAGGTTCGATTTGTGTTGATTAAAAGTGGTAAAAATTCTGGAAATTTGCATGTGAAACCATGGTGGGTGACGCCATACATGAAACATGTCTCCAACAAAGATTTGGTGCTTAAATGTAACCTTGTTTGATTTCTACTCTAAGTGTTATTGAATTCGATTGCATGCAAATTTAGATTAGGCCCTAAGTCAATCTAAATGTTAATTGAAATCTTGCATGATTAGATGATCCCCTAAGGCTCTAATTGTATTGGTGTCTAAAAAGTATGTAATTGGTTGAATTAGAATGCATGATAGGTTCGAACTTGTAATTATGTGGTGTAATGGTAAATTTGGTTTAAGTTTGTTAAAGAGAAGTCGATCATGTAAATAATAATTTAGGTTTTATTTTAGTAGTTAATAATCAATCTCAAACCCCCCATTATTTGTTAACACTAAAAGTTTAGAGTTCCCTTCAATTCCCCGGAAAGAACGATCCCTGCTTATTCTATACTAACGATGATGTTTTACAGGGTTCATTATAGACGTTTTAAGAAAATGCTCTATCAAGCAATGAACCTGATTTTTCACGATGTGCTGGGGGGCATTCTCGAAGTATATATCGATGCTGTGGTGGACAAGTCTAAGAAGAAAGAGGATCACATTGACAATTTGTGGACAGTGTTCACCAGGATGAGAAAGCACAAGCTCAAGATGAACCCGGCTAAATGCATATTCGGGGTTCGAGCAAGAGACTTCTTGGGTTTCATAGTGCATGAAAGAGGTATTGAGGTCGCGGAAGATAAGGCTAAAGCAGTTCTAGACACGCCAGCACCAAGGAACAAGAAGGAACTTCAGAGTTTTCTTGGGAAAATAAACTTCCTTCGACGCTTTATTTCTAATTCCGCTGGCAAAACCGCAGTTTTTTCTCCTTTGCTGAAGCTTAAAGCAGATCAAGAGTTTCAGTGGGGACCTGCGCAATAGGAAGCTTTTGATAAAATAAAGGACCTGTTCTTCAACCCCCACGGCCTGGAGTACCGTTGAAGCTCTACATCTCAGCGTCCCCTTATTCAATCGCAGGACTCTTAGCACAAGATGGTGATGGAGAGGGGGGCAAGAAGATTGAGCATGCAGTTTATTACTTTAGCCGAATCTTATTAGATGCCGAAACTAGATACTCGCCGATTGAGAGGTTGTGTTTAGCTTTGTACTTCGCCGGTACTAAGCTCCGCCATTACATGCTGTCCTTCACTACAGTGGTGGTGGTGCAAACCGATTTAGTGAAGTATATGCTTACCAGACCTATGCTTCGAGGTCGGATTGGTAAGTGGATCTTGGCATTATCCGAGTTTTCTTTACAGTATACACCCTTAAAGGCGCTCACAGGACAAGCAGTGTCCGACTTTTTCTTGCATCATCCTATTACGGAGGACATTGAAGACCAGAACGTGGTTGTTTCCTTCGTTCACACTCAGCCTTGGGTTCAGTACTTCGATGGAAGCAGCACTGATCATTTTTTCAGAGTGGGTGTTGCATTAGTTAATCCTTCCGGAGCCAGACATTGTTACTCTTTTCAGCTCGAATGGAAGTGCACGAACAATCAGGCAGAATATGAGGCCATCATCATTGGCCTGGAGTTGTTGCTTGATCTGGAGGTCACTGAGGTAGAGATATTAGGTGATTCACTCCTAGTTATTAATGAGCTCAAGGGTGTCTATAAGTGCAACAATTTTACATTACTTCCTTTTTGGGAGCGAGCATCGGAATTGTTAGAGCAATTTGCAGACGTGGTGCTTAACTATATTCCTCGCGAACGAAATTTCGCTGCCAATGAATTAACACAGCTGGCTACGGGCATTCGCTTGGTAGATGGCGTTCGCGAGAGGATTTTGAAGGTTCAGAGACACACATTACCTTCCTTTATGGCAAGGAAAGAGGTTAACGATGAATGGTTGGTAGCGGTTATTGATCTCATTGATGTTGATTGGCGACAACTAATTATCCAGTACCTCAATGATCCTTCTGCACTGGTGGACAAGTGAGTTAGATATTTTGCAGACGTGGTGCTTAACTATATTCCTCGCGAACGAAATTTCGCTGCCAATGAATTAACACAGCTGGCTACGGGCATTCGCTTGGTAGATGGCGTTCGCGAGAGGATTTTGAAGGTTCAGAGACACACATTACCTTCCTTTATGGCAAGGAAAGAGGTTAACGATGAATGGTTGGTAGCGGTTATTGATCTCATTGATGTTGATTGGCGACAACTAATTATCCAGTACCTCAATGATCCTTCTGCACTGGTGGACAAGTGAGTTAGATATTTTGCTACTAACTATGTCATTCGAGGTGATGAGCTATTGCGCAGGGCAGAAGATGGCTTGTACCTGCGATGCATCTATGGAGCTGAGGCTAAAAGGTGCTTACGCGAGGTTCATTGTGGCAATTGTGGTTCTCACCAAGCCGGTCCAAAGATGCGGTGGCTCATTCGCCGATATGGTTTTTATTGGCCTACCATGCTCAAGGACTGCATCAGCTTCGCGCAGGGTTGCATCGAGTGTCAAATGCATGTGCCAGTCCAGCATGTGCCTGATGTTCCTCTACAACCAATCATTAAGCCTTGGCCCGGTCGCGGTTGGGCTCTAGACTTTATTGGGAAAATTCATCCCAATTCTTACTTACAACACAAGCACATTCTACTGGCTACAGATTTCTTCACCAAGTGGGTCGAGGCCATACCAGTCAGGACGACATCTTCAGAGGTGATCACCGACTTCATCTTCAAATTTATTATCACCAGGTACGGCATTCCAGAGTGTTTGGTGGCAGACAGGGGGGCAGGTTTCATGGCTGAGAAGACCCAGAAGTTCTTAACCGGCTATGGGATAAAGTTTATGCATTCTAGTCCTTATTATGCACAAGCGAACGGCCAGGCAGAAGCTAGCAACCGCGTCATTATGTCTATACTCAAACGAATGTTGGATGCAAATCCGCGATCTTGGCACACAGAGTTGAATCACACATTATGGGCTTATAAAACCTCCAAACGTACTCCAACTGGTACTACACTTTATGCGTTGATGTATGGGCATGATGCGGTACTTCCTATGGAAATTAATGTTCAGTCCCTAAGGGTTTGCGAACAACATCAGTTGATTGGTGAGGACTATGTTCAAGCTATGTTTCAAGAACATGAGGACTTGGACTTTCGCCGGATGGAAGCTCTCGACAGCCTTATTGCCGAAAAGAAAAAGATAGCACGACTTTATGACAAACGCACGAGAGGACGCAGCTTCGGAGTTGGGGACTTAGTTTGGAAAGTCTGTTTGCCTTATGGTGAGCGAGTTGATGGTCGCGGTAAATGGTTTGCTAAGTGGGAAGGTCCTTTTGTGATTGATCGAGTAATGGGCAAAGGCGGCTACTACCTTCGTGATACTGATAGGAATGTTCACAGAAATCCCATGAATGGCCGCCATCTTAAGAAGTACTTTCCTAGTGTTTGGGAGTATGAAGATCCACCGGCAGCGGTGCAAGCAACATACCTGGTGTTCGGACTTAGTGTTTCCTTGAGTTCCATTCTTTCAACCAAGTAAACAGGGGGCAACACCATGGATAACTCAGAGCGATCGCGAACCCAGAATTTTTTTTTTTTAGATTCGCGAACATTACTGACGGTCGCGAACGTTCCTACCGGTCGCGAACCCAGAATTTTTTTTTTCGAAACTACCGAGTTTCTGAAACTTCATGTGTTTCTTAATCATGCTCCGGCATTTTTTGTAACACATTGGACCAATACTTATGGTCCAGAATTGGTTGTAACTTTTGTTACACAGCAATAAAACAGTACAAGTGTTTTATGAAACAAATTGTGTTTTATTCATATGGCTTTGTCGCCAGGAACTTCATACAAGATCTATACTATTACAGGTGAGCTTTGTCACGCTCTGATACCATCTATGCTAGGTGGAAAGGTCTTCGTGATTCCTCCTGTTCATCCCACCATCGCGAGAAACTCGAGATTAAGCTGCACCAGTTGAAGGCCAAACATAAGTTCTAATTGGAAAACTGGTGGTAGCATGGGGGATCCAGAGCCTTGATTTGTACACTTCTCCTGATGTTCCTTCAAAGAAGGGAGATTGGAGGATATTACACATGAGAGGTACAACCGCTCGCATCGCGTATCAAAAGAGGTATGTGACGAGCATGATGTACCTATTGGCTCTGGTCCTGAATTCGGCAGCTTTCTTCCCGATGCTTGGCGACTAAACAACGATGAATAGGTCGCAGGAAGGACTGCTTTTTCCTCTCTCACTTGTAATCCTTCACTAGGAACAACCCTTAATGCAGGGCATATCCCCGGTGCTGAACTACAAAGAAGGGAGGATGTGAAGGTGGAATAAGACTCCCACCTCACATTTGAGGGTAGAATAAGGCTCTCACAAATTGCTATTGAGTTTGAAAATCTGGGGGATGAAATTTAAGAAACCTAGGGGGTTTCAAAGGAAGAAATGGGATTGCCATGGTTGGAGGCTGCGGAAGAAAGCGTGGTGTATTCTTTCCTTAGGGTTTCATTTTATAGCAGAAGAAACTTGGATTCAAGGGCTGAGATTGGAGATACAGATTTGGAGATCGCGCCCGGGATTTATTGCAGCAATAATGGTCAACCTGAAACGGTTTGTGCGTTTCCCAGTATTGATTGCTCCTGTTTACGAGGGTTTGCATGCAAATTTGCACGGTGACAAGTTGAGTTGGGCTCTGGCCGTGGGCCTTTAGTTGGGTTTTTGACGAGTCAAGGAGATTCGAGTTGGGGAGCAGACAGAGATAAGTTGCAATTCTTACTACTAAAATACTTTGATGTTCAAGTTACATTCTATGTCCAACAAGGCGAATATCTAAGAGACGTTTTCCAGTATCGTTAGCTTTGGCGCATATCAGGTTGTTGAGCCTCCTTTCTTCAGCCTCAGAAGCCGTCAGTTGCCTTTTGCGCTCCTGTATTTGGGGCACCACACTTTTTATCTCTTCCTCCATAGCCTTGAGCTCTCTAGTTGTTGCCGCAATACACTGATTTGTTGCGAACGGCTGGTCTTGGCATGATGGAGCTTGGCCTTAAGTTGAGCAGGGCTTTGTGTAATAAATTGTCTGGCATCAGCGTTGTGTTGCGACAGACTCTCAGATTGGTTTCTCAAGGTGTGGCATTCGGCCATGAGGCCTAGAATGGTGTTCCGTGCCTGTTCAGCATTCGCGACTAAGCTGGGATCAGGTGAGTATAGCTTAAGGTAGCGAAAGGCGTCTTTCACCTTACCCAGACGAGCTGGATCAGTTAGGTCTTCAGAGGATAGTTCCGCAAGTTGTGCCCGGGCCTGGACAAGTTCCTGAGACTCTAAAGATATTAAGGGGCTGGCCGGACCTAGCATGTCATCTAGAAGATCTTCCAGACAGGGACTAGGATAATTCCTGGATGGATTAACAGCGGGTGTAGATCCAGAGGCTCCAACAGTTGGCACAATTGGCAGGCTGGAAGTAGTCGCGATTGCCACAACCTACAGAGAGTAAAGAACAATTAATAAAGTAGTTAAGTGTTTACAAAGAGGAGTAGAAACGTGCAAACCAGGAAATGGTTAAGGGTTTTACCCCATCAGAATGAGAAGAGGGAGCATTGTTTCCTGAAAAGGTTTTCAGTGCAACATCAGGGCTCGCTGGGGCCGCAGTCGCGAATGGACGCTCCACATCTTCATCTTCTTGGTGAAAGCTGGTCACACCTTCTTCATTTCCTACCTCATTCTCCAGAATTTGAGTTGAAGAGGAGTGGGAGAGTATCGCCGTGGGGATGATTGATATTTGCGACTCCAAGGTCTGAGAGCTCGCCACTGTGATAGGGGGAGTGGCTTGAATGGTTTCGTGGTTCACAACCACAGTTGGTTGGATAGCAGTCGCGACTTCTGGGGTAGGTGACTGAGCGTCAACATGAACTTGTGTTAAAGACCATGACGGATATCATTGATCCACATACAATCAATATCAGTTAAAGAAACTACATCTTAGTAAACAATAAAGTGTTGCTTTAGGGGGCAACAGCGTGTTTGACTACTCACGACGACATCTTCCATCGCGATGGCTGCAGCTTGAGCGGTAGACGGAAGTGGTGACGTTGGGTTCTCGCAAACCTACAAATCAGATAAGAATCAGTCAAAGTGATTCATGAAGGTATCATCAGTTGGAACAAATAGGGTGTTCTTTTTACCTCAATTGTTGCCTCTGGGTTGCTGGTCCTGGTCACTGGTTCAGGGTTGACCTGGTTGGTTGCTGCACACGGTATTGCCGCAATCGTGAGCATCACAGATGTCAGTTAGTGGCGAACGATTAACACCTTTTAAGAAAATCAAATAGGGGTGAGGACTTACAGGATGGAAGTCTGTGGCATCAGGGTCATCATCGTCGTTATCAGGGCTAGGGGTTGTTCTCCCTTGTTTATGGCCTTGGGAGGAGGAAGCACCAGCTGTATTCTCAAAAACCTGCAACATGAACCAGTTAGTGGTTTTGAATCAGTGTTGAAACAAGAACGGTAGGAGTTCGAAGAGGCGTTAGGATTTTACCCTTGAAGGAACGATTCTGACAGCATTTGGGATAACTGTTCGCAGCAACTCCTCATCACCAAGAACCTCAGGGTCTTCCTGCAAGTATCTCCTGAGCCCCGTCTGGAAGATGTATTGAAAGATGACTCGCGAGCGTTGTTCCCATTGGCCAGAGTTGATCCTTTCCCACCATTGAGGATAAGCTTTGTCGACGCGAAAGCAGCGAAGGATACTCCCACTTGCTAATACAGGAAGGGGAATAGGTTGCAACTGAGACGGGGGTTGGTGTCCAGGATTAGTGTCAGTAACGGGGACCATGGGGCGTCACCATGAGGAAAACATGTTCAGACTCTCAATAGGAGGGAAGGGCACCATTTGAATCATGCACAACTGCCTCGCGAATAGATGGGGGCATAGAGTTCCAGTCCATTGCAGGGATGTCGGGGTAAGTCCGCCATTGATACAGCATGTTCAAACAAATGCCGATTCTCCCCATCATAGCGTTGGAGGGTTAAGAAGCCGCCTCTGATGGCATTAGGGTGAGTGCGGTCTAGGAGGAGCTGTGCGGAGTCAAGAACTGAGGCATCCAGGGTGTAGAAGTATTCGAAGCATACTGCGTAGCGAAGAGAAAAGTTGGGCTCCAAGCCAACAAATGTTTTTCCCAATACTTATGTGAGACGGAAGTCCCTTGCGTTTTCATTTCGTAGTTGTACAAAGTAAACCTGGATCCAGAGGTCTAGAATCCACATAGGCCCTGAAAGCTTATGATAATTGAGGGGTTCCATGATAAGCGCACGCAACATACGGTAGAGTTCTGCCAGGACTATTTGCACTAGACCCACAACGTGGCCATTGTAGAGAAGGGTTGCAAGCTGCAGGTGGTTCCCAGTCATCTTCTTAGAGTTGGAGCAGAACAGGAACTTGGTTAGCCAGAATTCCAAGAAGGCGATTCCAGCATTAGCAGTATGGTTGCGATCAAAACTGGAAACCCAGGAGCCATATGATTGGTAGATACCAACGTCGCGAGTGGTGGTTACTGGGCACTCAGCATCAAAATAATCCTGATCTCTATAGGACCTGGTACCAACTGGTAAACCTACGATAGCATATATGTCTAGCAAAGATATATCCATTTGACCAAATTGAAAGTCGAAGGTATTACTTGCGGAATTTCAGAAGCAAGCAGCAGTCATGATGGCACAACGAACAGACAAGTCAACAACGAATTATAATTAAGCTCAATATGTAGTTGTTTCCTGATTCAGCTGCAGCGCTGGGTCCCAGATGATGAACCTCCAGTCTATTAAGGCAGGTTATCATAAGCAAGAATAATAGAACATCATAGGATCTCTGCCAACTTCACCGTCGTCATCTTTGATGTTTGAAGGTGGTAAATAAGAGAGGGAGGGAGGCTTATATAACGACCCTAACTTCTGAACAGTAAAATTTTAAAATTTAGAATGTTAACACTCTACAATAATATCAATGTAATTGAAATTACAATACATCTGTTGAATATCGATCATGAGTTTAAATAACAAACTCAGTTAGAACTTGAATCCAAACGCACTGTTTACAATTAAGTATAAATTACAGTTGTAGGATTTACTCGACTCATCAAAACTAAATAACTGAATCAAACAGCACGCTGCTGACAGCTGCTCGACTTACCAACTGCGGTACTACCCCTTGCACTATTGATTGGTACACCAGGATTGCAAACACAAACTCGGTCATCTTCACAGCTGGTATGAGTAAACTGAATATAACTACTCAATAGATAAAAAAACAACAATAACATGCAACAACGGCAATAGATAATGCATCACATCTCAATCAAAGTTAAGTTCTCGACTTAACATTATCACAACACCATTAATTTACAACAACATTTACTCCATAGATAAACAACATCATCACATCGTCACCACGACAACAACACGTACAACATCAATATCTCACTACACTCAAACTCCACAACACAAAAACACCAACCACTCAGACTCCATCAACAAACACAACACTAACCACAGCAACATCAACACCCTCAACAACCTAAGGCAAGTAAGGTAACCTATTACCTCACTCCCTAATCACACAAACAAGCATAATGCATAACGTCATTATCCTCAACACACTTAGGCATACTGATCCCCTTCGCCACATAAGAGGGATCAACGATCTCATACCCCACAATGGAGAGACCGAAACCATCACACAACATAAGTCTCATTCGCCACACAGGAGAGACCTTAACCTACAACTACAACTACAACGTTGGTTGCCAAAACAATATCCTCACCAAGTCACACATCTAACTCACATACCACATCACACTGACCACGAACACACACCACACTACAACACCCACTCACACAAGAAAGAAATACAAGAAACAAATAGTGAATCATGCATGAAAGCATAGTTCAAGATATCATTTAGACAAATAAATATAAAAAGTATAATCCCTGCATTAGTTTTATTTCAAGAAATTACCCTAAAAAGAAGCATAGAATATTGATTAGTAATTCCTGGATAAAAGCATAGTTCAGGAATTCACGTATAATAATAAGAAGAAAAGTACATAAGAAGATAAGTGATTCATACATAATATCTTAGTTCAAAAATTACTTCCAAAAAATAAGATACAAGAGATAAGTAAATAAACAACAAACAAAACAAAACACAAACAAAAAGAACACACGAACTCTGCTCAACACCACTATCATCCTCCTAAATGATACTCATCTGTACGTATAATATATCAATCCACGCATGATATACACACCACAAACATCACGAACAATATATATCAATCTACGTGTGATATATATGCACACCATAAACAACACGTACAATATATATCAATCCACGCATGATATATATATATATATAGCACTCCACAACTACGACAACCACTTCCACACACAACTCTACTCCTGAGGTTACGGTAACCCAAAGTCACTCCTCAGAACAAACCAACAACCAAACCACTCACTCTAATCTGTACTTGAGGTCACGGCAACCCGAAATCACTCCCCAGTATAGACAACACTCAAGCAACACACACAAAGCTATTCCTGAGGTTACGGCAACCCGAAGTCACTCCCCAGAATAGTCATCACAAGACTCACACACACCACGTCAACACCCAACACTCACTCATACTAGAAAGAACATACAAGAAAAGAAGTAGTGAATCTTGCATGAAAGCGTAGTTCATGAATTCACGTCACAAGAAATAAGATAAGAAAAGTGTAATCCATATATAATAACTTTGTTCAGGAGATTACACTGCACGCAAGAACAATTAGTGATTCTTATAGAATAGCGTAATTCATAAAATCACTTATCAAACAGATAAATCTTAAAAATAAGAATCATACATCACAATCATTTAACATAGTTCTTAACCATTAACCCTTTTAAAAACCATAACAATAAAATCATGTTTTACTTACCCATGGACCGTAGTCGATTAAGTTCATATATTTTGAAAACAAAACATATTTATCAAGTTTAATAGGTTAATGGCCCAGAAACTATGTCAACACCCTCACTACCACAAATAACAAATACTATAAAACAACTCACCTTTAATATGGTCCTCCTATTCAACAACCTTTCAAACCATTTTACTAAAATTCTATTTTTACTTACCCATGGACCGTTGATGATCAAGTTCATGTATTTTCAAAACAATTATATTTTTAGAACGATTTTAAGGTTGGTGGATTAAGAACCCTGCTAATAGGTACATCAACACTAACACAATGTCAAAACATCCAACTTTGGGCCGCTACTATGCGAGACACACACACCCTCACAAACATTTTACCATCAAGGCAAGGCAAAACACCATGACACTCACCACATGCCACTTGGTGAAACCACATAAGCACAACATTAATACTATTCACACCACTGCATTCAAACATCAATACTACCGGAAGATACATTTTTCTTCCCTTCCGGCCAAACAAAACACACATACACTTCAACTATACAATTATCCTCCACAAACCTTTAATTTACCGAGAGGTACATTTTATTCCCTCTCGGTTTCATCCTCCACAATCAATATAATCCAACAAAACGCGCACAATATTTCAAAGCGATAAATAAAATATAACAACATATAAACAATAGAATTATATGTACGATCTCATTATCACTTAAAGGTATATATATATATATATCACCATATATATATAAATATATATCAATCTCACAACATACAAATAATCAACCCATACTAAATACGCCTAGTTACCGCCATGGGTAACTAGCTTAACGTGAGGTTTACTCACCTTTTCGCTCCCGCTAGCAACTTGCAACCTTAAGTGAGATTTACTCACTTGGTTCAATGAACTCTAAGTAGCTAAGTGACACAAGTCTCACTTAGTAAACAACCAATAAAAAATTCAACATAGAATCATCAAACCTTTAACAACAACTAACTTACTCAAGAATTAACCTAACACATGCAAATGACCTATGTAAACGCTCGTATCAACGAGCAAATCACAATGGAGTAAACCATTACTCCGAAAAACATGACCCAACACACCGCTACACGCCACCAACAGTGGCGGCACTGTCACTGTTCAGGTGACCACCAATGATCACCAAAATTTACCACCATAATCTAACCAACATTTCCAACAACTTTCTAGTTGACACCAAATTCTAAATCGAAGCCTAAACAGTCTAATCAACGAAGAACATAAATCGGCACTATTCCTAGATCTTAGAAAAAGAAATCGTCGATTCTCCTTTTATGTTTCAAAATAGATAAAAATATTTTAGAGGGTTGATAAACAGCTTACAAGCTTCAAAACACAAGAAGAATTACGTTGATTGGTTGCCGGAGGAGGGAGTTCTCCTCACTTCTTCAAACGGGACAGCCGCATTGTTTCTTCATATCTGGGCTTCAAACAGCTCCAATCTCGGGTGAACAATAACCGAGCTGATTTTGAAAAAAAAAACTGATTTTCTTAATTTTAAATCTCATCTCCTTCATTGTATATTCATTTAAAAATCGGAAACCAAACTTCTGTTTCTAACAAATTTCACATACGACATCCGATTAAAGCATGTCGCGCATCTACGAACTCGTATTGATGAACTCTACGACTTTGATGAATGGAGTTTTCTGAAAAGAGTGACGGATTAAAAGTCAACTCTTTGGTCAAATGAACTTAATCAAATAATACACCTTTGACTCTCGAAACGAATTTCTACTTTGAACAACGACAAAATAAAAGGCGTAAAATGTGAATTTAATCAAATTACTATTTCCTTAATTTTCGAGAAGTTAAAATAAATGGTATTGAAAATTCGGGTTATTACAACTTATATGTACGAATCCAGGTGTACGTGAAGAGAGAATTGTCTAGTTTGTATCTGTTTTAGTGCAATAGGAGATCCTACTGGTCATAAATGTGTGCCTTTTCACGCCAATGGAGTGCTACTCCACAGTTTTACTAGTCATCATTCCTTGAAGCTCAAAGATGATTAGAACAATTAGAAAGACTTAACCCATATACATATATTACCTCATAAGCAACATAACTTTAACCATTTGGCCTCTGTGTGACTGTGCATGGAAGAAAAGAAAAGAGTACAATTCATATCTAGAGAAAGCTAAACCAAGTACATAGTCATTACAAATAAACAGAGATACTAAATTGCTGGTCATTTGTCTACAAAGGAAGAGTTCATCACATGTTGCTAGATAATTGTCAAGCATAAGTGGAATTAAGGCATTTTGTTTAAGTTTGGTCCTCACTTACAACGCATAAGTGGACTCTGGGGGCAGCAGAAATGTGATCATCAGATCATCATCAATATTACAAAAGTTTGAACATCAACTTTTCACAGATCTACACAGAAGCATAACATCCATATGCTTTCTAGAAAGAATACACAAGTGATAAAGTTTCTAACAACGCCAACTAAAAAATAAACAAACCATCAACTGTATGATGAAAATTAAGTGTCGAGAATACATATTGCAGCAAAGATGCTTGGTAGATGGAGGTCTGTCGACAAAATATGTATATATTCAAGTAGTACTTATGGATTTGACTTCTTCATTTTAGATTGACTCTAGTAGCCATCTTATGATTAAAGAAGGAAGGGGATATCATAAGTAATGCCACAAATTGGTGCTGGGAAATCAAACAAATAGCTAAAGTCTGAAATCTGGAGGGTGAACATGGAGTTGTATCGATTATTGAGTCTAATACAGTCAAGGAAGCTTTCAACAAAACATGAATAATAGATTGCAAATTTAAAAGAATCCAATAAGTAGGGAAGAACCAAAAGGTCAAATTATATTCCATTATCATAGCAAGTAGCCAAGTACAAAGTTGGTTACAAATTCCATTACAAGTTGCTCCAAACACAGTAAATAAGAGATGATACATTTTAATTGGATCAGTAGCAAACAAGCAACTACATTTTTTTGTTGTGTTTTAAATGGCAAGACTAAACTAGTCATAATAGTGAAATATCTAGTAATTGCAGCAAGCAGCTCATTTGTAACATCCCTAAATTCAGAACAATAAAATTTCGAATTTGTGGATACTAACACTCTGATATAACTTCAATAAATAAAATTACGTTACAGCAGCTGAATATCTTTTTCAATTTTAACAAAACACTTGGATTACAAACTGTACCAAAACATAATTACACGAATGTAAGTTGTACAGTAATCACTCTCACAAGTCCTCACCAAAAACAGACTAAAATGAACAAAAGTAAAAACAGCGCTTTGCTATCACGATGCAGAAAACCGTCCACCTCCATTGTCTCGCAGTACCTGCAGTACTACCTCCTGCACCAATAATGGTACACCACAATTGTAAACACAAACATGGTCAGCTACAAAGCTGGTAAGAGTAAACTAAAAGAACTACTCACGGATAATGTAACATATTTCTAAACTCATAAATATGTATAAAACAACATTATCATCACAACACTAACAACGTCAAACACACAACCAATGCTACAACAAACGCCACATATCGCAACACATGCATAAACACAACTCACAATTACATTGCAACACATGCAAAATGTTTTGGGTTAATGGGACCCTCAAGTCGCACATAGAAGATTGGCAGTAATACTAGAACTCTAGATAATCATCCCCACAACCGGCCAATGAGTGGTTCTGACATATGCCTATGCCACTAAGGACGCCACAAAGGGTAGAACATTGAAATACATTTTGCCACTTGGGCCACCGCTAAGGCTAAATCATATGTATTCATTTTCTTTCACCAAACTGGCAGCCACTAAGGCAGAACAACTCAAACAAAATCTTTTGCCTCAAAATTGCCGCCACAAAGACAACACCACAACCCACAAAACCACGCACGCAACAATCATATCGGAATATACATTTTCTTTCCCTTCCGGTAACAACATAATAATAATATAACTCAATAATGTCAGAAGGTACAGTTTCTTCCCTTCCGGTAACAACATAACAACAATATAACTCAATAATGCCGGAAGGTACATTTTCTTCCCTTCCGGTAACAACATAACAACAATATAACTGAATAATGTCGGAAGATACATTTTCTTCCCTCCCGGTCACACAACATATAAGCACTTCGACTATACAAATATTTCATCCAAAATTCTCCAATTTACTAAGAGGTACATTTTATTTCCTCTCGGTCTCATCCTCCGTAATTCAATATAAACAACTAAAAATATGTAATATATTTCACAAACATAATAGATTTATATACCTAGTGATAAATATATGCATATTCTATTACCATTTAGATATACGTATATAAATCACCAAATATATACACATTTATATTTCAATCCCACAACAAGTAAAAATATATAAAATTTAAGTTCACACGTCTAGTTACTGCCAAGGGTAACTAGACCAAACGTGATGTTTACTCACCTTAACTTTGTTTGCAACTTTGTAAATTCAAGTGAGATTCACTCACTCGCTTCCTCAACAACTAAGCACCTAAGTGACAAGAAGGAATCACTTAGTATTAAAGAACCAAAACAAACCAAACACAAACGCAAAATTACTAAGGACAACCACAAAGAGTTTGGTGCTCCCATTCTCTCTTTACCACACAACTCTAACCTAAACTCAACCACCTAACAACTCACTTAACTAACCAAAAAAAACCTAATAACCTGAAACCTAACTGCCTCACTGCCCAACCATAACCAATCCAATCTCAAAACTTAATTAAAACTTCCACCTCAAACCTTGCCCTGTTGCCAGCCTCACATCTATCCAAAACACCCTTTCTCTCTAAAAAAACAAACTCTAACTCAGCTCCTTACACCCCAAACTGTCCAAACTTATATAAAAAAAAAACTTAAAGTCTAGACTCCAACAATATCAACCACTCCACCCTACCCTCAAACTCAACAAAACTCTAACTCGCTGCCCCAAAATACAACCTCACAACAACAAAAGTCAAGGCAAGGGACTCCTTACCCAAAAATACTGATAAAAAGGTTGAGGGGCTGCCGGAGGAGAGCTTCCCAGTCTTTGCCACTAATGCAGCTGCCCACTTGGTTTTTAAAGCCTAAACAACCTCCAAAATTTGTGTGACCAGTGGTCAAAAATGCAAGGCTGATTCGACAACAACCAAACCCTGGACTTGCTGGCAGTAACAACCCAGGCGGCTGGACTGAGCTGTTGCAGGTCCTAGCACCCGTCAACACAGCTTGCTCCTCTCTTATGCAAAACAACTATGATAATGGTCTAAAGTGGAAGATGAGCTGGTGAAGTTATGAAGAAAGGATGGAATGAGAAGGTTTGTGTGGTGAGAGAGAGCTTCGGTTAGGAGGAAGATATTCGAGAAAGAAAAGAAATGAGAGGGTCGGTGGAGTGAGAAGAAAGAACTGATGGAGAAGAAGAAGAAGAAAAAAAAATAGGTGAGTTCGGTGGAGGGAGAGGGAGAAGATAAGTGTGAGAAGGTATTTTCAAATCATATCCCCATTTTACTCCTCTGAACAACAAACTTTCGTAATTAATTTCTCGCTCCTCCGACTTCTGAAAATTACGTGTTGAATATCTATGAACTCATTTTAATGAGCTCTATAACTTTCATGAATGAAGTTTTCTGAAACGAGTGACAGATTAAAAGTCGACTCTTGAGTCAAATGAATAAAAACATAAAATGACTTATTAGTTCTCGAACCGATTTCTACTTCGAATGAAGGCCATTTAGAAGACGTATAATATGGATATAACCAAAATATCATTTCATTATTCACCATGAAATTACAAGAAAAAGGAAATCGAATTCAAGTTATTACATCATCATTATTCTTCTTGTACTTGTCTTGGCATTGCGTATCGGCAGAGGGAGCACAAGTTGCTGATCTCCAGGCATTGAACAATGCAATGTACATGAAAAGTTGGTAGTGAAACCTAGTCAAGGGTTGTTCCATTAAATCAGCAACATTGAAATCCTCCAAACAAATAGCGCACGAAGGCATTTGTCCAAGAATAGACTCGTCTACTTGCACAAATGACTCCAAAGTCGCAATCGCCCATGTAGATGTCGGGGTGACTTTAATAGGTGGGAATTGATTGCGGCTGAATGGTCCAATTCTACAAAATTTTCCCACACATAAACAATAATAGGGAGTTGGATAGTCTCCGCCATCTCAACCACCTGGAATATCTTGGGAATAATAACATAATTTACATCTACTTCCGGCATAGACAAAGTTGATGAAAGACAACTAAGATCTGGCGCTTGTACTCGGCCGTATTTCTGTTGGGATTGGATGGTGAAAGTTGATGCATGAATTCAGAAAAACTGAACCGCATATCCTTTTCATCAATTAGAGTCCTACCGTGATAATGAACCCGAGAACAAGGGTTACGGGGATTGACTCTTACCTTGAAGAACTTGAATATGATGAGGAGCTTGTCTTCCTCCTTCTCCAACGCTACTGGGTTGGGTTCGCTTTGTTGAACCACATGATGAGCATAGTTGGTTCCCTGTACAGTCACAGTAGCCGATGGCATAATCTAAACTCCGAACATGGAAATACAGGGGATTTAGATATACACCTAAAAACATATATATGTTTTAGATTACACTAATCACTTTAACTTACACCCAAACCTATTATTAGGTTGATTGTTAATTTTAAAAAAATATATTTTAGACATGGGTAATAGAACATAAAATTTGCAAGATTACCAAGTTTGCCTTATATTTTTGGGGTGCATGAGAGAATTTAAGGCAGAAACAAAAGTGCAAAGACGGGACACAAAACCTTACTCTTTTTCTCTTGTCTTTCGCATGTTGGGGTGCATTTTCTCTAATTATACCAGATGAATAATTGGCTTACGTAGAATTTTAGTTTTTATGCATTGAAGGGAGAAATTAATTAACCATATTGGAGGTGATCATGTTTAACCATATCATAAACCCTAGGCACTAGGGTTTTTTGCGATCTTGACCAAAACTTCCCAGATTATCTGTTATGGCCGATCAAATCTCTTTCCCTGCACGTGGTGGCTCCTTCGCCCGGTCCTCTGGTTGTGTGTGAGCGGTTTAGGGGTAGATAGGTCAAGCTGCCGCTTTTTTCAGTCACTCATATCTTGTAGGTAGGCTCCTCGGTCCCAAATCATGATTTCCAGGTTTTAAAGGCACTATTTCGATCATATGGTGTCTTAGTCGAGGTCTAGCAGTCCATGACGCTGGCGAGCATTTTCTTTTTTTAGTTTGATAAGGTTGCGAGCGGGATCAGGTCTCCTCTGGTGGACGGTGGTACTATCGCAATTCACTTTGTAAAGGTGAAGGAAAATATTGAAGATCATGTTCATTGTGTAAGCAAAACACTGACTGTAGATTCCTATCTAGCTGCCATTGATGTCTTCTGCAAAATTCTCAGGCATAGAATATTATTTAGTTATTAATGAATTGATATTTTGTTTTGACATCTTGGTGTACAATATGCTAATCTATCTTGTAATGTAAAGCAATTCCAGTTAGCATAATAGATAAAGTACAAGATGCCATATTAGGCATTAATGTTATTGATTTCTTCTTCCTTTCTGACCCTAATGTTGTTGGAGTTACATGCATCTTAGTCATATTATCTTACTTCATCTTGTAATGATACTTTGGTATGACAACTATTGAAGCCATGGAAATGAACCTCAGAACCTTCATTTTGATATGCATATTGCCTAGTTATCTTGTAAGTTCTTCTCTTACTTGTATTCTTGTTTTAAATTGAAAAATTTTCCCGGGGAATACCGACAGGTGGAACCACAGAGATTGTACTCATTGTAGTGAACTGAACAACAAGTTTATTGTGTTGGGAAATAAGGGTTACCCCTCCAGCAAAAAATGTTGTCAAATTTGCTAGCCATGTCGCGATCGAGGAGGCTTACAATGGGGAAGAGAGGCTACAAGAGGGTTAAAGAAAGGGTTTCAGAACATCAAATGGCAAATAGAATTGCTGGAGTTCTGAAGGCAGTGTTACACTCAGATGCCTAATAGTTAGAGGACCTTTACTCGAGTAGGATGCCATATAATTCAAAGTATTGGGGTGAAATATGGAAGTAAATTTGGCGACCACCCAAAATTTGCCCCACCTCCTATATCCATGACATGTGACATTTGATTTAACTAACTTAACCATGGTTAAGAGAAAATAATATATTATAATAAAATTTAAATGTTAATAGAAAAACTTAATTAAACTACACTATTCTTTTAGATAATCAATACTTTTGATTTGTTTGAGAAGATGATTGACTTTTCATATTCACAGAAGCTGTTAACTTGGGGTTTTAGCTCTTTGGCTTTCTCTCGTAAAGAAGGTATGAAACTATATTTTCAATTTTGATTTATCTATGTTTTCTTTTCTTCTTCCTTCTTTGTTTTCACATTGAGGAATTCAATTACCTCAAAACCCGCATTTGGTATGGTTTTGTATTTCAAGGTAAGTGAATTCTAAAGCTGATTAATTTGGTTGCATCGCTAGGTGCCCATGGCTCAATGAGGTTTTAATTGCATAATTTTTCCATTAGCGTCGGAATTTAGGTGCCCAATTGGCTTTTTCTGCCGACTTGCTAAGTTTTGTTTGTGTTCATTATAATTTACTTTGTATTGTGAAAAATAATAGAAGTAGGGAGACATTTTTTTAGGAGACTTTAGGCCCAGGTAAAAGGGCTTAAGCTCCATGTTGTTGTTTCACATGTCAAATTTTGTTAAAATGAAATTGGAAAGAAATTAGAATTTATTAATGTGATAAATAGTAGAGAAATCAATTAATGTGATTTGGAAGAATTTGTTAAAGTGAAAATGAAAAGAAATTAGAATTTATATATAAATATATATTGATAATTATGGTTAAAACTAGTTAAATCAAATGACACATGTTATGGATATAGAAAATTGGTAAAATTGACGTGGTTGGCAAATTTACATCCGATTTCTTTTCAGTGCATATATTAGAAAGAAGATGATTTACACTCGGCAAGATTATATTTTCCCAATGTTGCCCTCAATTTTTATTTACATTTTAAAACAGTGCGCAATAGCCCAACATATGGAAGAGCCCAATAAAAACTCGAACAGCCCAAGGTTTGGTATCATAGCGCAGCCGCAAGGGTTGATTCACTTTTGCTAGCTCCACCGCCAAATTTTCATACCTCTCAAACCTCTCAACTCCACCTTCATCAATTCAAACTGAAACCCTGAGCCAAAGAAGAAGAAGAGATGATATCAGCAATTTCCTGGGTGCCCAAAGGAGTTTCTAAGCCAGTCCCTGCTGTTGCCGAGCCGCCCACCCAAGAAGAAATCGATGAGCTAATAAAATCCGGCATCCTAGACAAAAGGTCTTCCTCTTCAACTCCTTGTCTTTTCCATTCCTACGTTGTCTCTGTTTCTGATACATGTTGTTTCTCTGTCTGCTCTCAACTTGTTTCATAGTGTTTGGTGAGTTCTTGTCCAAATGATGTTTACTTTGTCGAAACAACTTGTTGGGTGTCTTTGATTTCGTAAAAGGTGGAGTCTTTATAGAGCAAATAGGGAAAGATTGGATTTTTAAACTAGTGTAGGAGCAATGTGTTTGTGTAATGGTTATGAAGATGTGATGTTTTTATGAGGGTTTTCGAGTTAAAGGTAGTTATGGACTTATGGTGGGTGTTGTTTGTGCAGTGGAGCTGGTGGAAGTGATGAGGATGATGAGGGAGAAATGGAGGTTGAAACCACCAGTGAGGGCGGTGAAGTCTCGCAAGCTTTAGAGGTTGCAAAAGCACTTGGTAGAGCTTCTAAAGTGACGAAATCAGGGAACAATTATGATGACATTACGGAAGGATTGAAGGAGCTTGACATGGATCATTATGACGATGAGGATGATGATGGTATTTACTTTGATCTTTATATTGTTTTACGTCATTTCTTGGAACATAAAATTGGGTTGTTTAGAATGATGGTTAAACTTGAAAAATAGTGAAATCTATGAAGTTGGTATGAGCTGTTGTTTGGTTAGATGGTTTTAGTATATAAATTTTCCATGAAAGTTATAATGTTGGCATTAGACTGGCAATTAAACTGTGAGAGAAGGTTGAACTAGAACCATCGCTAAATTTACTAATATAATTTGCTATATTTTTAAAGTGGTTTACCGCATCTTCAATTTGTCATTAAGGATTTGACTCATTTAAGCAAGCTGACATTGCAGATCTTTTTTATGTTTGACTTCAGGCATTGATTTGTTTAGTGGTGGGTTTGGGGACCTTTACTACCCAAGTAATGATATGGATCCATATCTCAAGAAGGACAAGGATGATGTAAGTTTGAAAACTTAATGTGCCATTATGTGTTTAATTTTCCTGTATTGTGAGGCTAGAAGTGGTAAACTTGGTGTTTGTTGACATTTATCTTTTCTTATAGGACGAGGATTCTGAAGATAGTGAAGACATGACCATCAACCCAAATGATTCAGTCATAGTGTGTGCTCGAAACGAGGATGATATCAGTCAGCTCGAGGTATGTAATACTTAGCTGAACTGTTTGTTTTCATTTATTTTTCTGTATGTCACTTATCATTCTTGAATTGTGCTTGAGCAGATTTGGCTATATACTGAAACAGAGGATGGTGAAGTGGATGTTTATGTTCACCATGACATCATTATATCAGCATTTCCCCTGTGCACAGCATGGCTTGACTGTCCTATCAAAGGTGGAGACAAAGGTATATAATTGTGTGCTTTGTTGTGTATTTTGGTTTATTTGTTGGTTGTATGCATCTATATTAGTCAGACATGAATCTACTTAATCTTCTTAGCTTCTATCGACAATTAGCTCTATTTGTGCAACTAAATTTTGTGCATTGGTACCCTTTTTTCCCCCCTTCTTAGCACTTATATTTGCAGTTGTAGATATATTATTTGCGTTCTTTTCATACCAACAAAAGCTTTTATTAATTATTAGACACTCCTTCTGGTTTCTGCTTGATTTATCTTTGTATTTGATTTACGTCTAACTGAGTGTCTTTATATGTTGCAGGAAACTTTATAGCTGTTGGTTTGATGAGTGAACCTACCATTGAGATATGGGATCTCGACATTGTATGTTGTTTTCTATTAGTAGTCTGATTGACATTTAAAAATGTTATTGTACTTCTAATATAATTTTTGTGTTTTCTAGATTGATGAAGTACAACCATGTGTGGTCTTGGGCGGCATTGCTGAGAAGAAGAAAAAGAAAGGGAAAAAGGTCTTGCCTCCTTCCTTCAATATTTAAGTTAATAAACAAGCAACTATTTCACTTTTACCGATTTGCAACTTCTTTTCTGTTAGACCTCAATCAAATACAAGGAAGGTAGTCACACAGATTCAGTCCTGGGGCTTGCTTGGAATAAGGAGTACAGGTTTGTTTGGTTTTTGAAAGTTTTGTACAGCATGTTCTTGCTTCATATTCTGACCATTTTTGTAAACAGAAATATACTGGCCAGTGCAAGTGCTGACAAACTAGTTAAAATTTGGGATGTGGCTACGGGAAAATGTAACATTACTATGGAGCATCATACAGACAAGGCAAGAATTTTACCCAAATATCTCTTATATGCTTTATCTAGATATATCAATGCTTGGATGGTGTGCTACCCAAATTTGAGATATGTTCAGATGTTAAGTTGTTTGGCTTCAATGTTGGCCTTAATTACTACTTTCTACAGGTTCAGGCGGTTGCGTGGAATCATTTTGCCCCTCAAGTTCTTCTTAGTGGATCATTTGATCATACAGTTGTCTTGGTATTCTTTCCACTTGAGTAGAAGATTATATTCATCTATCTATGTTATCGAGGAACTTATCCTCTATTATGCAGCATGCTTGTTTGGAAACCTTCCACATGAATTGACAATTGTTATGCATTCCAGAAAGATGGAAGGGTGCCAACACATTCCGGTTATAAGTGGACAGTGACAGCTGATGTGGAAACCTTAGCATGGGATCCACATAGTGAGCATTCATATGTGGTGTGTACTTTGGCCTCTAAAAACGATCATTTTCAATTACTGATAATTTTGGTTTCGGTGCTTATTAACATGTATATGCAACTTAAACTGAATTCATTTATTTGGGTGATGTGTGTATATATCATCTATTTATACATGCATGTAGTTCTGATACAGTTGCTATGGCTTGTTAAGAATTGGAATTTGATGATCACCATTTGATTCCATCCAGGTGAGTCTTGAAGATGGTACAGTCCAAGGTTTTGATATTCGGGCTGCCACTTCTGCACCTACTTCTGAATCTAAACCCAGTTTTACTCTTCATGCTCACGACAAGGCTGTTTGTGGAATATCCTATAATCCTTTGGCACCTAATGTATAGCCTTCTTTCTCATATTTTGGCAATTTCGGCATCATCTATTTGTAACCTCATCCTAATACCATTTGTTTTTTCTCTTAACAGCTTCTTGCAACTGGATCCACAGATAAAATGGTATGCTCTTACACCACCTTGCCGTCTCTGTGAACCATTCAGATTCATTATCATGTCACTCTTTCTTATATGATTTATATAATCCAATTGTTATGTCTTGCAGGTGAAGCTTTGGGATTTGTCAAATAATCAACCTTCATGCATTGCGTCCATGAATCCTAAAGCAGTAAGTCATCTATGATATTCACTGTAAACTGTGATGACTTATTATAGTGAATTAAATTATTTTTTTTGTATGAGATTGGTCGTTGAACTGTTCTTAACATTGTCAGGGAGCTGTGTTTTCTATTTCGTTTTCACAAGATAACCCCTTTTTGCTGGCCATGGGAGGCTCGAAAGGGAAATTAGAAGTGAGCTGTCATTTCAGATCTTGTTTGTGTTTTGAAGTTTTTCCTACATTGGTCGAGGATAGCTAATTCTATATTACTGAAATTTCAGGTCTGGGATACATCATATGATGCTGCAGTGGCCCAAAGATTTGGAAGTTACATCAAGAAGAGCAGACCCCAATCTGCGGCTTGATCTTTAGAAGATAATTAAGTGCTGTATGTTTTATTTTTTATTCTTAATTTCTCATTCAACATGAGCCCTTCTATTTTCTAGAGAAGAAGTAGCTTTGCCCACCGGCAGTGTTCTCAAATTCATCACCTCTTCTATAGTATACTCGAGTGTCATACGCTAGGAATAGGTAAACTTTCTAAGTTCTTGTATTGATGTTGTGTCAAACGAAGATGTGAATTGTGGAAAAGAAATGGGAAGTGATTTCCTTAAAAAGAATATTGTTTTTTTGTGTGCATTTCAATCTTCTTGTCATGTCATGAACTGCTCGACTGTCCATGGTTAAACAAAGTAAGCTATGTTAGCTATCTGTTAGGTTGCTGGTCGTTGCTATTTATTGTCACCTTGCTTGTGATAGGGTTAAATCTAAAGCATGTTGCTCGTACGAACCCATATAAGGCTCTATCAGCTGAGGACATGCGCCTATCAACCTCAATTATTTTGAGACAATCTGTATTGTACTTTGTACACATTTGTTAGTTCATCGATAGATGCATATGTAGTTTAGTAGTCAATAATTCTAATGTTTTTGTTCTCAAGTATGTCATTCATCAAGATTCATTAGGTATGCAGATGAATATGCTTTTGTTTAAGTATAGTAAATCCTACACTTCAGCAATCACAGGACATAATTAACTCTCTTAAGCTCATGTTAGCTTTGCTGTCATGTTTGGACCGTTTGGTTGTCCACATGCTTTCATCATCTCCCACAGTCCCATTTCTACATCAAAACTAATTGTGCTGATTAGACTTGCCCTATCGATTGGTCCAGTGGGTATTAGGATTTACAAAGCACACTGAACGATTAAATTACATTAATAGATCAATTCTATAGTTTACAAAGTACATTGTAAAGCCGGGATTAATTTAGCCAATGAGGCGACCAAGTGTTTATGCAAATCTTACGATTTAAACGTGCTATAGAGTATACTGACTCTAAGTATCAAAACTCAGTTCGGGGTCGATCAAGTATTTTATATCTTCTTAAACCCCCACAGCCCCCGTCATGGCTTCAAATTAGGTTGTCAAGTAAGTCTTCGGTGTCAAGTAATAAGCAAACCTAGTTCTGCGGTAATAGGCACTATGTTTGCTTGGCAACAGGAATTACTAGGCACTCATGTCAAGCTCTAGTATATCGTTTCGGAATAACAAGAACCAAGGAAGAAACGCAAATTAACACTCATAAACCTCCGCACACCTTCTGAGTTTCGTCACACTTTTGTGTTGATATAAGATGAAAAGTTTGAACCATCATCCTCGACCTTATGTGAAATCTTTCCCCTCAATATTGATTACATCAAATAACGAAAACTTTCCCCACCAAGAAGCACCCAAATATAAATTTCAGACTCTACAGTCCCACTGAATTGGCCACACCTCCACAATCCAATAATAAAAACCATTCAAAACCAGCACACAATAATGCCACTATTCTATGCTTGGTTCTTTTATCCAACTCCTATCCTAGAGCACATCCCATACGCCATCACTAATCACTCAGCACCAATCAAACATTTAAAACTGGAAGTATATGAAGCTGGAGAAGAAAACAAACACAGCATTCAAAAAGAGTTTCCACTTCTTTATTTTCCATTGATTTCAACAAACCCATATAAGATTGATCGACTACAAATCCAAAATTCTTGGCTCATCTAATAAGAACAAATTTTCACATACCGTGGGTTCTTCCTAGTGACATGTATCTTCCATTAGTTTAACTCGAAAGGAAAAAAAAAACATTATTAACCGAACAAATTAGCCCAATTAATTAAGTTTAGCTTCAGCACATGAACATGTCAACCGGTTGATTGAAGCAAAGATTATTCCATGGATTAAGAAACTCATCACCACCAAACTGTGCACTCATATCTTCTTCATTCTCCAAAATCCATTTGGTCGAGTCAATGCAGTCCACGATGTCATTCAGACTCTGTAACCTGTTAGTGAGCTCACCCACCTGGGCTCTGAGCACACAGTTCTCAGCCTCAATGTTCAGGTAGAGCTGGTTTGTGACATTGATGCTTTGTAGGACTTGGTTGTTCTCCTTTCTCAACAGACCAACTTGAGCCGTCAGATCAGTCAGGTGCTCCTGCTTTCTCATCCGAGACCGGCGGGCCGATTCTCTATTCGACATCATTCTCTTCCTCTTCCTCTGGTCCATGACCTGATGAAGACCCTCTTGATCGGAGCCGGAGTTCATAATCTGAAGCGCGCTGGAGGTAGATGAGTTTCCACTAGAAGTAGCCATGCAGAATCTAATTATGTAAAACCAATAAAAACTGATACTTGAATAAGAAACAGGCTAGGGTAATCTATAAAATGTGGTGCAAAGCTAGTTTATAAATGACGAGTTTGGTTTTGTAGGCAGTTGTTCATGAAAACACGTAGAACCAGTAGAGGAAGACAACAGAGAAGGATTGAACTAAATGAGTCCTGCGTCTGAGTGTAGAGTTTATCATAAACCCAGAGAGGAGGACTTCACTGAGTACAGGAGACATCAATCTAGCTCAAACATGAAGAGCTGTATATGTATATATTAAGCATTACAGAAGCTAGGAACAAACTAAGATCGAGAGCTTTATTGGTGTATGAGAAAACACAACAATCAAAGCTTTAAGAACACACAAGTTTTCAGAACCAGTGGAAGAGAGAAAGATAGAGATAGAGAGACCGAGTTTCTATGGTAGGAAGATAAGGAAGAGGAGGTTTTGAATGGAGGTAGAGAATTGAATATATAGATCAAGAATGCCCACTGTAAAGGAATAAACTATTTGGAAATGAGTATGATAAGCCAATAAGATGTCTCAGAATTAAAAACAAGGGAAATGATTTATACATATAATGCAGCTCCAAACTAGGGCCAGGTTCTTTGTACATGCTGATATGTAAGACTATATTGTTGGTATAATTACTCTGTGTAACATAACACTACGTGGCACTGACACTGTCATGTGTTGTAACTCGAATACTACGTGACACTGTCATGTGGTGTACCCAGCTAATCATATTACTTCATGGTGTGGTAAACATACACGTGGTGAAACGAGATACATTATTTAAATATGAGTAACCAATTAAAAACAAACACGATAAAAAGTGGACTAATAACATTAAAAAAATACGCCACGTAGATCATGTACTAGGTACATATAATAATTTGTCATATTGGTGAGGCAAATTAGGTTGAGGTTATCTCTTGTTTCCTTATATTCCAAGCTGAAATTGCTTAAGGAAGGAAATTTGGTGAAATGGACAAGTGAATCTGAAGGCAATCTGAGGAGTACAATAGCACATGCAGAGTGGTCAAAATTCTGAAGGCTGGTCCCTAAGAATTGATAAAGTATGAGGTTTTACATGGCCAGCAATGGCAGCTTAGCTGTGTGTGCTATTTTTTGTTTAAAGGAAAAGGGCAGAGCTAAGCAAAACCCTTCCTGGCTTGTTGGTGATGATCTTTACGTATATATGTATAGTATAATGTATTAATGCTGATTTCATACGTAATAATTCTGAGAATGTTAAGCATTCAGTTTCTTTTATGTATAAACATAGATCTAACTCAATTATTCTAATTGGGTCTTTCATTATATAATGACGATCTTTTTGGAACCTTTGCAATTGAAATCTACTCCGATTCCATTAACGTAGGTGTTGCATGCTCCAAAGTAACATAGGAAATCATCTTGGAAATACATGTTCTTAATTGGTTAAAGTATACTTGTACTTTTCAAATTTTATAGGCACGTATTTGTAAAATATTGATTTGATCTTTCCGATCTTAACAGTATTTGGAATACTCTTGAATTAATTTCTTAAGTACACATACTTACACAAATGCTGAAATGCATGTTTGTCGAAATATCAATATTTCTTATTAAGTTTGTAAACTCAGACTGGAATATTTGTACCGAAAACTGATCAGTTACAGTAACAGGAACGCGAGGGAAATATCAAATATCCAAGAACGAAATGAACCCAAAAGCAACTTTGTGGTGACTTAGAAATTAAGCACATTGTCTTGCAACTTGCAGTAGCCTAGGGTCTCAAGTGGTGTGCTTCTTTTTTGTTAAGCACTTTGTGAGTGACATTCTTTTCTAGTAGGATGGTGGTGAGTGGTGACTACTATTTCTTTAATCCGTTTCCCCAAAAGTTCTAGCTACAAATAGCAGCAGCTTGATAATAAGCTCTTTTTCTTGCTACATGCATACCAACTTTCCCCCGCTGCCTAATCAGGTGTCCTAGCTTGAGATCGATGTACATGTACAAGAAGCGAAGAAAGGATAAGATAAAAGAAGCCTCGGAATTGTCTTATCTTTTGAGGTTGTATAATCTAGAACACGGTTCTGCATTTTAATCTCATATAGATGTAATTGTGTAGGCGTGTTAACAACCGTCATAATTAACACGCAATAATGTCTTTGGAAAAAGAAATTATTATATATATACCCGTCATATATTCTACGTGGCATACTCTCTTAATGTTATTGATTAATTTTTATTGTGATTGTTTATGATTGGTTCTTATATGTAAATAAATTGTTATCATTTTCACCGCGTGCATGTTAATTATATCATTGCGTAATATGATTGTCTGATTATACTACATGGCAGTGCCACGTGATGTTGCGGGTACACAGAATAATTATTCGGAAAGAGAAATTATAGATCTTCCTCGATCCACACTCGTTCTTCTTTGAAGATATTAATATAGACCTAAGCATGTTTAATTAGTTGCAGGCTAATGGACTAGGATAGCAAAGAATATTTCTTGATTTTTGTAGCTCTACGGCCATCATTTCAGTATATGATGATAATTTGATCAAAGAGTTCATATATACATTGTATTGTTGTACGTCACTAGGATACATTCTACTTCAGAACTCAGAAGCTGATGCTTTGTTCTTAGTTGCGTCTTTGCCTTGTCCAAAATTAGAAGTACGTCCTCCAAACTTTCTTTCTTATATGGTTATGTCCATGAAAATTGAACTGAATTGCAAGTTGTCCTGGACCTTGTACTTTGAAGTTTGAACTCCGCTTCAATAATCCAGAATCATAACCGACATTTTTATCTCAAATCTATTTTCAGTACTAATGATATCTCAAA
Source organism: Argentina anserina (assembly GCF_933775445.1). Taxonomy (NCBI): domain Eukaryota; kingdom Viridiplantae; phylum Streptophyta; class Magnoliopsida; order Rosales; family Rosaceae; genus Argentina; species Argentina anserina. Next base: position 5,979,045 of record NC_065873.1, on the reverse strand, counting down.
TTTATTACTAGAACAATACACACCCGATGGGTGTGGTAATATTTTTTTTCAAAATAAATACTATAAAATAGTGGGAAGTTTCTCATTGGAATATTAATTTGACTCAGGTCTTAAGATCTCAAGTTCGAGTCTAGTTGTATGCAACAACAACCCACTGTGCACTCAAGACTTCTTTATACATAGGTTGTGGCCTACTAACTATTTTTGCTCTGTTTGGGTTTTATTATAAAGTCTTAGTTCTTTTTCGCCGCTTTCTCCATACCCTATATCAAAACTTCTCAACAGGGCATCATTGTTCTCTTCCGACATCACTCGACTCTAGCCTCCGGGTCTCCTCGTCACCATGGGTTTGCTACAGGATGGGTGTTGGAATAACACTAGTTTCAAGTTGTTGTGAATGGAGCTTGCTTGTGGTTGGTTGATGCTTTGGCCTACAAGTTCTTTGGATGCCTTCTTGGAGATTGGAGGGTGGTGGCTATTTACAGCAACGACACACTCTTCATTGACTCACAAACCTCAGGCAGTGAGGATGTTGGTGCTTCGTGGCAATGGAGCAAAGTTTTTCACTTTTACAAGGTGAGCTCGGAGGTTTTCCACCTCAGGGCACAATGGTTTTCTCTTAGAAGTGCAGATCTCATGAGGATTGAAGGGCTAGGAGGGAGGCGGATTAATGGTGGAGCTTGTGGTCAAAGGCGTAGCGAAGTTGTACAAAGGGAGGTGCTTCTGTGATTGGGTCAACATCTATTTGGGCTTTGAGTTGGGACATGTTTATACTATGTTGTTTTATGGGCTTTATATATATATATAGACACACACACAAAACCGTTTGGAGATGGACTCCCCAACTCTCATAAAGTGCAAACGTCTCTGTTTTTTCGACTATTTAAGTTGGTGATGAAGCTGGCAACATATTCATCTTAGAGATCAAAGTTTAAATTTCTGGGCAAGATCATGAAGGGCAAGGAGATAAAAATTGAAGGTTCTTTCCAGTAAGATTGCCTGAAATTTCAAGTTTCACCGAAGGAGATGAGAAACTAGTAGTAGGCGGCTCCATCATAAAAAAGAAGCCCTAGATAGAGGCATGGACACCGTCCAGTAGAAGACGCTTCGTCTCCGGCGTGTGGTTCTCAAAAAAGTTGAGACATTCGCACTTTAGAGAGTTCCGAACGTCCGTCTCTGAACAAGCCTATATATATATATATATATATATATTATCTTTGTTCTTTTAATTCAATAATGATGTGTTTGTTTAGAGTGTAGCATGTCTTTATCTTGTATACTTGATCTTTAGGGTAGCACATGATTCCATTGCACTATTATTGATGTATACCATTGAGGTTTAAGCGGATAAATTAACTGCTGAGTTCAGTTATTTGCTTCTTATTGTTTCAATCGTAGTAGTCTTGATTAGGCTTGAATAAAGGTTTATCTCCCGCTTGGTTAGGTGTTGAAATGTATTTATTCCCCTAAAAAAACTAGTATACTATTCAACACATTTGGTACATATTATACAATTACTCAATTGACTTATAAGTTCAATGTCTTTTTTAAGTAGATTGATCTTTAATAAGCAGCTCCAAAAAATGTTACAATATATAGCAACTTCTTGGCCTAGCTTCACGACAACTCTCACCATTACTTTCTGGAAGCATGAGTATAATACTCATGGAACATGCTCTGAGAAAATCATTCCTCATAATGAATACTTCATTAGTGACTATAATCTTTGGTCATTTTTAATACTTTCGTTAAATTAGTTTAAGCGGGGATCCACTCGGGGTATGTATACCTAGATTTTACAATTATCAACGTCATTCAGAAAGTTATGGGGAAAACATTCTCTAATATGTAAAATCATCAATGAGCAGATGAATCTGCATGAATTTATAGTATGCATGGATCGCTATATGTCCTCTTTCATCAAATTTTTAAGGCAAACACATGTCAAGAGTGGTCAATTATATGTCTTCTTTGATTCACCCACTTTCGATCTCATATTCACATTTTGATTGTTTGGTTTATGTTTATATATATATATATATATATATATATATATGAGTACATCATTCTTGTAAATTTTCATTCAAATGAAAATCAAGGGATTCATAAATGTGATTACTCATTATGAACTTGAACAGTTCATATTTGACAAATTTGGTTTGTCCATTAACTTTATCTAGTTTCACATCTTAACGATTACTAAATTAGTTGAAACTTTGTATAAGTAATTTACCTATATGGCTATATAGACCTAAAATATAAACAGTTGAGATGAAAAATGTGGTTAAAAAGTGCGTCTAATAAAAAATTAATTCAAAAACCCTCTGGCCAAACATTACACTCACATTTATGAATGTCTTAGTGTACTAGTGTATTTTTCACAAATAAGTCCCATTAATATTTATATATGTTAGTTTGGTGAATATGATTGTAATGCTTTGGATATTATTCAACTTAGAAATGATGCTTCAGTTGCAATGCTTGAAATGATATTTTTTGCAACCTATCAATTTGAAATTGCATATCCAAATAAAACATTTCGAATAAAAGAACAAACATGTATTCATAATTAATATTCATGTGAACAACACTTCTTTTGTTATCAATAACTTCCTCAAACACTTCGCTAAAGTAAATCACACTTTTTGTATTTTTTATCTCAAAATCTATGTTCTAAAAATAGATTCTTGTGTAAAGTGTGTGTTATCCACACAATAAATATGCTAACTACTACTCAAAAAATAGTGCATATTAGAATAAGTAGTCTCACTATTTATTTTTTTTAGTAAGAATTTCTCTATTCTTCACACATGTATACCTTGTGTAAAAAGCTATGTATCTTCACACATGTATATCTTGTGTAAAGTGTGTGTTTCCGCACATTAAAATACTAAGGACTTTTTGAGTAAGAATTTCTCTATTCTTCACACATGTTATGTTCTTTTGGATTTGGCCTGCTTCTGGCCCAAAACATGAACAAAACGTGAAAATGCTAGACGAGAAGAACTATCAACCAAAAAATAGACACATAGTGAAATCACATCACAAAATTATACAAATACCGGTGTCGGAGCTCTTGAAAAAACTTTGTCTGCCGCCATTGTCACATTGAAAGAAAAGAGACACAGTGAAGATGTGATGTGAAAATGTAGAGAAAGAAATGAGACACAATGAGACAAGATGTGAAGATGTAGAGAAATAAAGGAGACACGAGACAAGGTACGTATTATCAGTGGTCCATATTTCACTCTCAGTCTTTCTGGTCAAGAGAAAGTCACTATCTGACTTTCTCACTTCTCATATTGGAATAACATGTTGCAAATGCCATTAGTGGAACACTGGGTAAATTAACGTTTATTTCCTCTATTCGATCACCACCAGAAATTTTGATGGGTGTGTTTAGTTAGGGTTTTAACAGTAGCTACAACAAATATTGAGTAAGGCAATCATCCACTTAAGTTAACAATGATCAAATCCACCTAACCCAATCAATATCTCTATGCCCTTGGCAAATCTACAGATTTCTGATAGAAAAAATGTTCAATCTTAGCAACTTCTTCGTTGATGGCGAGTTTGTAAGGGCAGGTGTAGAAAATAGAATGTCATTGTATTTGGAGTAGCAGAGGTCACCACCTCCAACTTCACGTTGTTCATCTCCGGTCTTGTCATTGTCATCGTATTTCTTGTCTTCTACCGCCTCTCATGACTTGAACGATAAGCTAACTCTGCAACTCGGCCCTAGCTTATTTATACAATCGAGTGTTGCCATGTTGCAATTTTTTTAAACTCTCACACTCGGTTTCCTAGAATTTTACCTCGTATTTATACCAATTAGATGACAAATATGTGAAAGATTTGAGAAGGATGCAGAACGTCGGTTTTGTAGGGTTATGAACTTTTTCTTTTATGAATTTTGTGACTAGGGGATGAAATGAATATATGCATTAATGTTAAGCATTAGAAAACTCTAAAAAGTAAGAATAACAAGTTGCTAAACTCAATCATCAAATACATGAATTCAAATGTCGAAAAACAATAACCAATAACATAAAACCAAGCAATCAAAGTACGAACAAAGGCAAAGTGGCTTCAAGCATAAAATATTGGGCTGGTTCATAACTTATTGGCTTGGAGATGTGAGAAATGTTCTTGGCAGAGATTTGGCAACAGTATCGCACGGAATAGATCCTTTTTATGTCGCCTCTACTCTCCTATTTATAAAAAAAAATAAGCCTATTCTATTTTTCTGATGTAATTACAGTTACGAAACCTTAGCAATTTGTCCATGGGATTTCTAAAGTGGTCAGGGTCTTAAAGTAGAACTTTGGTCTACAATGAGATTTTTGGGCAAACTAACCTTCACTCACTAAATCAATCATAACTTCCTCTAGATAATTAATATTGCTCCGATTTCAACGGTTTTGGAAAGTAGACTCGTAGGCACTTCCATAGATATATTCCATGTAGTTTGACTACAATAGTCAGTCGAAGCTGACTGTTTTGCGGAGGCAGATTCTTGATTTCGGATTTTATTGTTATTTTTGCTTCTTTAAACACATAAGCCTCTTATTTTGCTCCAATGAACCTAAAAACAATACTAAGTTGAAATAGACAATATTAAGAGAATAACTAAACTAAATGAGAGAGATAACATATTTAAATGTCACATTATATGCTCCTATCATTTACTTTTTTAAACTCCATAATTTTTTTTAATATGTTTGAGTGATCGTCTCTTATTGTTCTTCACATCTTCCAACAAACTCAATAACTATGCACCACCCCAACAAGATTACCATATTCAACTCTTCAGGTTCTAGCTGGCTAGAATTACCAAGCCAATTCTCCCCATAAGCACTAACCCGTTCAATCTGCTCAAGGTGGTTGGAATTACCAAGCCAATCTTTTCCATCAACACTACCTCGTTCAACCAGCTCAAAGTGGTTAGAACTACTAGGCCAATCCTCCGTAACACTACAACTTTATTCAACCGTATCTCTCCATGTTTAGACTGGCTGGAACTATCATATCAATCTTATTCGTTGGATTTCATCCATTGTGTTACATTTGTTAGTATAAGTCATAATGGTCTTGTTGTTAATTTACTAACTTTGTTGATCATGCTTCAATAAATTTGACCACAATATACTGCCATAAGTCACAAGAGTATGAACATGAATTTAGTTGTACTCAATCTGTCTACAAATATTGTCCTTCATATGTTCATGAACTTTTGGTTTGCTAAAACAAAATTCTACTTCAAACCAAACTCAGATGACAAACAAAAACTTGATGGGTTTAGACTACTTGAGCTCGTGAATCAACAAAACGCCCAACATTCATGTCACGCCCTCAAATCTGAGACCACTATTATATCGAAATATTGTTCCCGAATTAAATGTGTGACCTTAAAACCAATAAAATTTCCTTAATAAAACTGAAAAAAATTTATGTCTGAATAATACTTTTATTAGGAAACAAAATTAGAGTTATTTTACAATACATCAGATTTAAAATTACTAAATTTTAGCGAAGATACATGAGTCTCGCATTTATTGTCTTGAAATAGTAATTGAAGAAAAACCATCATGTTATTTAGTAGATTCATCATATTCCCCAAGCATCTACTCATTACCTAAAAATAAGATTGTGTAACATCATGAGTAACACAGACGCAATATATATATAGTACATTCTTATAATAATTTGGCTAATGAGAAATTCAAATATGAACGACCAAATAAAATATACCAAGAACCAAGTGTATTTGGTCACACAAATTCTTACTTATGCATATAGATATACATATCAGCATCAACATATTCAATCAATTTTGTGAATTTTCAAGAAAACTGGTAATTAATCAAAAAGTCACATGTTATAGTTCACGTTTACCCAAAACACGGATAATCCTCAGTATACCGAGGCCAACACCAAAGTATGTATACTAAAGGTCAATTCTCCTATGAGTATAATAGTGCACTATCTGTAGGGACTAAGGCTCAAGGCTAACTCACAAAGCACAAAACAAGTTTACCAATAATTAAGTGCACGGGGGTAGTACTAATCACCCGGCTTCACACCTCTAACTCAATAACGTCAATAGAGTATCACAAAGTTTAGTAATTAAGACAATATTTAAATACTAATAAAGTATATAACCTTACACCAAGATATAAATACTGATAGGAGCACTTTGTGCTACGTTCTTAATATGTTTTTACCTCCATTTGTACTTTGCTTAACCCTTATTGTTGTAATATCGAGTCATTGAGTCACAATAGGAGTCTTGGATGGTTATGGATGTGTTTTTGTGCTTAAACGAGTTAAAAAACGAAGAATTGGTCTAGAGTCCTAGTTTGAGTAGGAATCCTTATAGGACTAGGAAACCTAGTTTAATTAGGAGTCTTCATCTTTCTACGTTTTGGTCACATTGGCGATATCTTCAAAGTCATGTTTGCATTAGGAATCCTTGTTAGACTAGGAAACGTACCATTTTGGAAAGTCCTACTTGAACTCAAACTCTTATTACGAAACTTTCCTAAATGAACTTCCTTGTTCTAGTAACTTCCTTATTCTAGTAAGTTTCCTGTTTGCAAATTAGAAACTTTCCTAATCTAGTTGAGCTCATCTATTACATGTGTCTTTTTAAGACAACAATTGTCTAGATTAAGACATGAGTTTCGAATGAATTATCTTTTACTTATGTTTTTCTTTTCTTATTTTCAGATTTGAAGAGATAATTCAAGGAGGGAATTAAGGAGGCCGTGCACTACATGGAGAAGGAGTCCTATGCCGAGCTACCAATCAGGTTTTAAAGGGAATTAATTTCGAGTTTTATGAGATAATACACGGCTTGAGAAAAAGAAGGAAGTTGTGTGCAACAAGGAAGCTCTCATGCCGTCCAAATTCATCAAGGAAAAAGAGATCAGCCGTGCCTATTCAAATCAGCAAAGGATAAGGAGTTTGGGCCGAATAATACATGAGATAAACAAGGGGATAAGAGCTGAATTAATCCAAGATGCAAGGGCAGCCATTCGATCCCATTAAAAAGAAGAAATCCCAGCCGTGCATACATGGATCAGCCCATCCTAAACCCTAGCAGCCTCCTCTCCTCCTTCCTCTATATATAGCTCGGCCTCCCTTCATATTTTTCATCTTCATTCTCTCATAAACACAGCCGAATTGCTGCCCAAGCACAACCAGAAAATTGAAGCCACAAAACCTTCATCCATCACCACAAAACCGTGCTCATCTTCCTCCTCATCCAAATCCGAATCATCCTTGCTTCATCCTAGAAGGTTTCTAAAGTGTGATTCATCCATGGCTTGTAATTTTTCTTTTGGTTTTCTGCAATTTTCGATTTCATTGTATGAATCCTTGGATGTGATTTTCGGTTTTATATATGAAGAGCATAAATTCAGACTTCTTTGGTTTTATGTTTTGATTGTATGAATTCCTTGAAATATGTATGTATGCCGTGCTAGATGAATAGGGGTAGTAGGTTTTCGATTTCAATTTAGGTTTTATTTCAATTAATTCCTTGAACTTGTGCATCTAAATCAATGCTTGAGGAAGCCAAGGCCATGGTTCCCCTAAGGTTGCGATTTCATTCACCAAAGTATTCTTTGATTGAATATGCGCTTCGTGTTTCAATAATTGATACTTGTTTAGGGTTGTGATAGTTCTAGGGATTTGCATGTTTAATCAAGATGAGTGACGCCATGCTTGTGTAACATGTTTCAATTCGACTTAATGTGCTTATGTGCTACTTTGTTGTTTAACTAGAACGCTTCGTTATGTTGAACTCTCTTTAGCATATGTTTAGGATTGAACGCTTCGTTGATTCTAGATAAATAAGAAGTCTTAACGATTAGATGAACCGCTTCGGACTCTAATTAGAATTGGAATTGAAATGGACTTAGATATAATCGAAATAAGTTGCTGCCTATATGATGTTCTATGCGTGTCATACATGTTTCTTGAGTGAAATTCGTGTTTTGGTTATGCGATGAATGGTTGATCAATTGTATATAAGTAATGTAGGATTTATTTTGAGTAATAGTTTTAGAATCCAAATCAAACCCCCCAATAACATGATAAGTGTTGAGGCCCTTTTGATTCCCCGGACTGAACGATCCCTGCTTATTCTATACTAACGATGATGTTTTACAGGGTATTTTATAGACGTTCTAACGAACGTTCTATCAAATACTTATCAGTAACTCAATGTATGCATGAAATAAACAAGTTAATAAACTTGAAAGTAAATGTGCAATAAAGTAAATGTACTTTAAATTTAAAATAATTAGACAATATTAGTTAGTAGTCAAAAGATTAGTAGTCATTTCTCCCATAATAAGGAAGTCTTTGTCCAATATAACAATTGTCCTTCAAATATTAAAGTTAAAGTCTGTCAACTTTCCGTTTCAATAACTCAATCAATAAACGTCCAAATTAGGCAAGTGAAGAGTCTATGTTCAAGGATTTTTCATAAGGAATCTAATAGGATAAGTCATACAGTCCAGTTAAAATTATTGAGTCCAAAACGTTCAAACACAGTAGCAGTTCAGAAATCGATCATCAAGTTATCATCTTAAATGTTTACGTATTCTACTTGTAACACAAATTTCATCATTTATTCTGAAACTTTCCAGATTAAAAGTAGAGGTCTTAAACTTTAATTTGATATAAAGTTTGTGGAAAATTGTTAAGAAATTAGTTTTTAAAGTCGTGAGTGTTACAAGAGATTTTCAGTGAGTTTATTAACTCTAATTTTGATTAGTCATAATTTCTCCATTTCTAAATATTTTTAAGTGATTAAAAAGTCTAAATTGAAGCATTTTTCATGAGGAATTTAATGTTATTGTTACCTTGGACAAACTCAGATGTTATAAAATACGAAAATATAACTCTTACCATAATATGCTATTTTCCATTTTATCCTTAGCTATGCACTTTGATAAATATTAAAAGACAAAAGATTATAAGGATATAAGATGTACTTACCTTGAAGTTTCAGTGGTGAAAAGAAGATTTTGATGTGGATCCAAAGTTGGATTACTTTAGTAAAGAATGAACTTGTTTAAGAGAGAAAAAGTTAAGGCTAAAATTTTAGCTTGAGGAACATTGGTTGATTGAGTTTTCTGTCAACTAAAAGAACTCTAGACTTGCATGATTTCTGATTTTGAAGTATTAAGGAAGCTTGAGCCAGCTCACAAATATAAATAGGCCAAGAAGGAACACAAAAATTTAATTCTCAACTACCCTTCTTGACTTAAGAGACCAAAAATTAATATGAGTAATAATCTAGCTAGTTAGGGTGGTTGTTCACAAAAAAACAATAGGGGTAAAACATAAAAATCAGCTAGGTTCAAAATGTATTAGCATAAGGATTATATTTATATATATATATATATATATATATGTAGATATAACAAACACATTTATATGTGTTATTCTAAAAAGTAAAAAAATTTAGTATATTCCTTTCATAAGGTTTTTAATATATTTGCACTATCTATCACTAATATAATGCATAAAAGATAATACTATTAGTATTAATCTTAAACTCGATTGCAAAGTATCGAGTATACGCAAGAAATATGAGCTAACGTACTCAAATCGTAGTCTAATATTTACAAAAAGAAATTTTCTATCTTTGAAAGTATGAACCTTAGCATCATTGGTTTCTAAAAAGAAATATTAGAAGAAAAAATTAAATTAATTCAAAGTTAATATAGTCTTAGAGTACTAAGTAGTAAATACTAAATTTCGGAGTATTACAATTCAGAAACCGAATCCACGTTTAATATCCGAAAGAGTTTGGTTTGGGACAATGCCTTCTTCACAAGTCCAGGTACCCTTTGATGAGACTCATCATATACATTTAACATATATGAAGTGTCTCACTGCCTAAATCAACATTTTCAGGAGTGTTGGAACCTGAAGAGCTGCTTCAGACGACGAGTTCCGGGGCTACAGACAATGCAATTAACCTACTTGGGAATGAGGAGGAATACTATTGCCTTCGGAATCTTTGCAACCTGAAAGATGTAAGAAATCTGAGAGCTATAGTTATCGAAAGAGCTTAGCCTGGGATAATGCCTTTTACAACAGTCTAGGTTTGAGTTAATCACTTAGTTGTAATGTTGTTGTTATACTATGTACTGTTTTTCACAGTTTGGAACTGTAGAGATTACTGGTTTGGTAGTTGTACGCAGGGGTTCTAGATCTTGAGGAATTATCTTTAGTTTACAATGGATTCAAGAAATACCAAATGAGTGTTAATTGTTAGTGTTGTTCATTCTCTTTGAAATGGTTAACGAAAGTGAACCAACGAGTTGCCCTCAAACAGTAAGAAAATAAGTGAAGTCTGGGAATATTTCACTAGGCCTTTGCTCCCTGATGGCAAGCCTAATCTAGAAAACGCACAATGCAACTATTGTAAAGAGATAGTTCATGTTTCCCCACTGAGGAATGGAACTAGTTCTTGCTGGTTACATTTGAACAAGTGCAAGGTCAAGTAGGAGTTCAATCCATGTATAAAGAACAAGAAATTATGCAGATAGGTACTTGCATAGTTTAATAATTTGAACTTGCATATCTTTAACTTATTACTATATTAATGTGGTTACTTCTTTTTTATTTATGGTTTTTATTTTGAAGAAACTACTAATCTGCATTTGGGATGTCAAAAGTGCTACAAGGAAGACTACACAAGCGGATTTCGGTTAATTTCTAGCTTTTATTTTGGTCTGGAATCTATATTGAAGATGTAAGGTTGAACTGTTATACTCATAACTATTGGTTATAAGCCAGGAGAAAATATAATGTCTATAGCTCAAATTTTCTTGTGAAAGTAAGGAATGGACTTAATAATCAAAGAGGGGTGAATATTTTCTGAAAATAGTTGTTGTGTATAGTAATTGCATAGAATATTTCAAAATGATGTATGCATTCAGGGTATAAATCAGAGTATTTATCTAAGCCCAAAATGAGTTGGTATCAGCCCAACCCAACCATTACAAACCGATTTAGTGGTTTCAAATGATACGGTAATGGCAAGTGTTGGCACGGTAATGGTACATGATTTTGACAAACCGATAAGTATTGGCATGGTAGTGGCTTTTGTCTAAATGTGTGACTTTCATTAAAAGATTAAAATACATACAAATAACCAAAAAACTGGAAAAATGGAAAAAAAAATCAACACTTCTCCTCAAGGTTTGAAAAAGCGTTAGGCGATGTGCAGACGAACAACCACCTCCTAGCACCTAGATGGCTAGGCGACGCCTAGGCGGTTTCAAATTATTAAATTTTTATTTATTTATTTTTATACATGCATTTAAATTATTTTTATGATTAAAAATATATAATAATGTTTAATATTAATTTTGAAAATAGTCTAAATTCACAATAATTTTTTTTAACAAGGACGAAATTATAAATAACTAAAAAAGAATTCATGGAGCGATGCAAGCTTAAAAAACAACAAAAGATTGCGAGATGCAAAAACACATCAAAAGTAACTGAGAGAGCAACAACTCCTAACTAGATGCACAAACGCATCAATGAGTAAAGGTAACGGGTAACTGTGTGACTTCATGCCCTAAGACATCGTTGCACTGCACATGTCACAAAAGCAGTGTAAAAGGGAGAGTAGTGGTAGTTGTAACCGTAACCAATGAGATTGAGAAACACCAAGAGTGACAGCTCAAAAGTTTGCAAACGATCTATCAAAAACCAGAACCAATTCCAGAGTAAAATGAGCAGTTGTTTCGGACGCAAAACCGACTACTAATACGCCCGGGTCCCCAAATATGGATCCAAATTTGACCCGAAATCAGATGCTCCACAACATGAGCTAAAAAACTGATCTTCTCCAACAGCCTCAGCCACTGGGCCCCCTTGAATATCCAACCCAAAGAGACCTAATATGGGCACCCAAGAAGCTGGACACCCAAGAGTATCATGATGGAACAGAAGCCTCCGAAGCCGGGCAAGGTAACACATCAGTCCACACCCCGCACCCCGAGTCCTATACCGCGTCGCCATACCCCACCGGACGGCGTCGGAAAGTTCTACCTCAAATGAAGATGCAATTGAGATCCACATTTCAGATCTGAAAACCATCGTCGGTCAAGAAACCAACCTGGCCACCGTGCTCCTCCGATGATGCAGGTTCAACACCGACGCATGCCGCGCAACCAACCCAACCATCAGTCACCGACCCCGGCACGGTAACGATGTCGGCCTGGATCATATCCGGATCCAAAAGTCCAGATCCAGATGCTACCCTTCCAGTCCTTCGAACCCTCCACTCGACCAATAGAGTCTTTCCCCTCATCGCCGCTGGTTGCCTAGCGCCGGCCCAGATCCGCCCCACAAGCCGAGAGAAACCTCCTCGACGCGCTGACGAGTCCGCTTGATGGTTCGGATTCCAAGAGTGAAACCTGCTGAGTCACCGAAGGGAGATTTTCGGAAAGGTTAGGCCATAGATGATCGCCTCTCCCAAGCACTAGCAGAGCCCTGCTAGGTCGCATTTTTGAGAAACATATTTGTTACGAAAAGATAAATTCATAATAACTTAAAAGAGCAAACACCGTAGAAAAAAATTAGAACCAAAGATAAATGGTAAACTACTAAATTTCTGTTTCAGTAAAATTACTATTATACTTTTATATGTGTCTTAGCCTAATATGTTTCTTGTTAAGAGATAAATTAGCATCTCCGTAATAGATTAGGACTTCGAATCCTACGGGATTGTGGTTTTGTAATGCCTATATCATTCAATAATACACAATTATTTCATTCTGAAATACGTTATCAGCACGTTGCTCTAAAACCCTGAACTTTTAGAGCCCTAGAAATTTTTTCTCTTCTCCACCGCCGGCCACCATCGTCTCTGGCCTCCGAAATCTTCCCGTCGACGTTCCACGTCGGCGCAGCCCCTGCTCGCCGTCGCTGCACCCCCGCTGCCTCTGCACGCAGCCCCGCTGCCCCTGCAACACCTCTGCATGCTGCCCCTGCAGCCCCTGCATGTTGCCCCTACAGCCCCGTGCACAGCCCCTACATGCTACCCCCGCAGCCCCGCACGCTGCCCTGCCCTGCAGCCCCCGCAACGCAGCCCTGCACGCACGCACGCAGCCACGCACGCACCCCTGCTGCCCTCGCATCGCAGCCGCATGCAACCCCGCACGCAGATTCTGCCCTGCGGCCCATGCTGCCCTGCAGCCCCTGCTGCCCCTGCACGCAGCCCCGCAGGGTATCCTCCGCATTCGCTCCGCAAAAACATCTTTTTGCCCCGAAAAACCGCGCATCAGAGGATTCAAAATTGCTCCTCCCGCATATATATGCAATGAACACGAACTGCACAAGCAAACTCTTCGCTCAAGAGAAGCTACTCCTGTCTTCTCTACCATTTTGGGCCTTTAAACTATTTCTCTTTTTTCCTTTTTATTTTCCTATTGCTTATTAAATCGTTTATTTGCACGTTTTCATTTTCTAACTATGTTTCACGTGCTTGCATAGGAAAAGTGATCACTCGTCGTACTATGGTGATGACATTCATGCCGAGATGGATGATACTTTTGTCATCTACATATGATTTTGATCGTATCCTCCCAAGATTTTTTTTATGTCATCGGACGAAGATCGAAAAAGGAATTCAACAAGCAACTTCATGCATGACGATCGATTTGCAGAGCAATTTACTTATATGCGGTCTATTTGGAAGACCAACAAGTATGTTTTTCTTAAAGTTGTTGCTTTTGAACATATATGTATATAAATTATCGGGCGCTATTAGCCTTTTTTCATGTCTTCTTTTCCGGCCTTTCTTATAACGCCGATGAGACCAAAGAGGGATATGATTCCCCTCTTGGTCGACATTTTTCGTGTGACGGTCCTGGGGGAGTTACGTTATTATTTAAAAAGGAAGATATCGATTTCGTGTGGTCGCCTGAGTGCACCGCTGTTTTGGGTGCGATCATGAGAATCGCCGATATGCATCGATTATTTTGTGACCATATACATCACAACCTTCTAATTCCGGTTACATACTTGAATATTTCGATTATTCAAAACCTATACAGCCCTCGTTTCTTATGGATGCATCACCATCGCGACTGTTATTAGAATGTTTAAGTTTTCTTAAACTCATGTCTATAAACGATAATCCCAAGGTCTACGTACTCATTTATTTGAGTTGATTCATTACTATGATGCAGCACTATTTGCTGACAAAAGATCCCAAAAATAAAGAATTCTATGGGACACACTTAAAGTGATTTAATGAATATTATCAGAGTTGACCTTGATGCATACTCCACATCCAAGAAACGCATGCCATTTTTGGCACATGTATCTATTTCTTGAGGGAATTTTGGAAATGGAAAAGTAACATTCTTCCATTCTCAAGTAAGCAAACATTTTTGAGCCTCAGGCTAAGGCTCCACCCGATCCGATATGCAAGATTTTGTTGCTACGGACTTTTGATTAGTCACTCTATTTTGACTATGTCTTCTGCTTACTATTTTTCAAGTATGACGTTGGTATTGCCATGTTTCTTGTTCGACTTTAGCTTAAGTCGTCTATTGGAATTGGAAGTTTGGTTGTGTTGTATTAAATATTGGCATATTCTATAAAATTTCTCGTCTTTCTTGGACTCGTGAGAATTTTATTTGTCTTAGCTTAGCATGCATGGTCAACGTTTGCAACTCACGTGATTTTTAAATTGGCCTTTTTTGGGTTACATGGGACACCAATAGCACTACATTGTGATTTTGGACTTTGAAATTTGGAAAACGGACCTCGGAACGTCAAAATTGACGTCGTTTTTCCCGGTTACTGTTCCAGCGTTTCCGAAACATTTGTTGACGTTTTACCTGCGTATTCGCCGCCTTCCGGCCATATTCCGGCGTTTCCGGCACCGCCATCCGGTTCCGGACGGCGTTCCCTGTCGGACCTGAAGTTATGGCCTCCATACCGGCCAGGTCCGGCCACTGCCGGCCGGATTTCCGGCAATCGGTGCCGCCGGTTTCCGACGAGTTTTTCCGACGTTCTTTTTTTTTCGTCGTTTCTCGTCATTTTTCTGGCATATCTCAGCAGGTCTTGTTGCCATGTTTTCCTAGTCCAAAATTCACCCGGTTTTGAGTTAATTTGACATGGTTTTCCGGTTAATTTTCCAGTTTTCTCCAAGTCGTTTCATAGCTCAAATGATTTTATTATTATTGGTGACCACCCGCACCAATTGGATGGTTTTTACCACCCAAATTGTTTGGTATTCAACTGCTCCAATACCATGTTTTTCCAACTCTTGAGTTGAAGAATGTAGTTCTATTGCCATGTGATACATTCGATGTGATTGCCATTTGTTTCAATCCCCTCTCTTACAATATCCTACGGCGTATTGTGTAGAGAAGTTCACCGCGTCGTTGACTCTCTTAATCTTCATTTTGAGAATGTCCCACCGTGAAATCGAGTGTCTTGCTAATTGCGTAACCACCCACACTGTCCTACGGCGCATGTAGTTGTTTTACAGATCTCGTGCGGAGATTGTGTTGTATATCTTCGTGCCTTGCTAAGTTTTAAAGGCCATTCATGCCAATGATGGATTTTCATCTTGATATTTGTGTTAAGAATGGAGAGGAATAAATCTGTCTGATTTCATTGACAGTATCTTTTTCAAGCTTCGACAGTAGCTTTGTTAGCTTGCAGACATAGTTTTGTTTGCCTGCATCAGTAGTTTATGTAACTCAAGATTCTTTGAATCATGGGTTCGGTTTTACTGTCTTCTCGGTTTTGACATGATCATTTTTTGTCATTTTGAACAACATATGATGATTCGAGTTCTTTGAAATTCACATTATCATCTATTTTTCATGTTCACGAAGTGATTGGAGGACCACCTCACCCATGCTCCACACGGTGAGGCCGAGCCTATCCGTGCCATGCACGATGAGGCCGAGCCTGCCTATTTCGGCGGCTCCATAGCATTAAGGCCGTCGGTGGCGGCATCCCCTCCTTCACATGAGCTTGTGATGCCTCCCGTGTCTTCTAATGCCTCCATGACAATCTCTGATGCCAATCGCTCATTTTGCAAAGCTTGTTCTTTTGCTAGATTTCAAGGAAGTCCTTATTTGCTAAGGCTCCAACCGAGAACATTCTATTCTTACAAAGTATTTAAGGTGACATTAGTGGACCATATCCAACCGAATACGGACATTTTTTGGTATTTTTATGGTATAGGTTAAGAGCATCGACGCGTTGGTCACACGTCGCTTTGCTTTCCACATGAAACGCTGCATTCCCTAAAGTTTTTAGCTATGATCATCATCCTAAGGGCTCACCACTCTTCCCATCCTCTCAAATCTATTTGATTGGATACCGTTGGAGAGTTCACCTCCACGACTTTGATGATTTCGTTTTGCATATCTACTGGGATCGTCGTTGAACATATTATTCCTCATGTTCATTCACTGCACGATCTAGCAGAGCTCGGACTTGGTTATGGGTAGTAACCTGCCGATTTTTGCATGGAGATATGTAATGATGTTGCATGCAGCGACACTTATTCGTTTTAGACCCACAACTTGCCAAGCGTTTAGTGCGTACTAGATGGTTACTGGATACGATCCCAACGTTCTTTTCCTTAAACGCCTATTTGGTTAAAGTTGTTTATGTGCCTCTATTGTAGTTATCTCAATGGGTCTACTTGACATGATTAAGTATTCTAGTTGGTTATGATTTATGAATCACCAACACTTGTCCGCTATTTCCAATCTACAACCGTTGATCTCTATCTTGCAATATTAGCAGACGGTCACTTTGATGAGACATACTTCTCGTCGTTAGGGGGAGATATGGAATGCTCCCATTCCGGTTTTATCGCCATGAATCGACGTGGTGTGGCACTATGTCTCATTAAGATCCCGCACTACTCAAAGTGAGCAAATGTGCAACGCATTATCGAACTCCAGAAAGTCAAAGATTAGATGCTCATTGACTTTACCGATAATGCGAAAGTGACGAGATCGCACATAAATGCTGTAATGTGCCGGTAAGGTTGGAACTCTCAGAATATGAGAGAATTTCATATGACCTGGTCCTAGCACCGTTGGCACCATCCCTGACAGTGGGAAGGAAGCCGGCGATGGCACCATTGTACGCTGTGGTGTTGTCGGCGCCCGTGGTATTGTACCACAAAACAAGGGCGGCAAACGCAAAGATGGACTAGTAAGGGTCATAGCTTCGGTCTTGGCTCCTGCCTAGATGAGGGGGAGACCATTATTCTCTGGAATCAAAACCAGAAAGAAGCGAGATGCGTAGGCACAAGTATTTTGCCCATCATCAAGAGATATTCTCTAAACATGTGTATCAACTAAGTTTCTGTGGGACGCTACAGACTCCTTTTGTTGATGTTAGAGAAGAATATAAATCCCACAAATTGATCATATATAGCGCGTGCGTGTGTTTAATGTATTGATCTCCCATGATTGATGATGTATTCGCTTATGCTTTTATTTCGTTGTAAAGCATCAACGATGAGCAACTTGACCGAAGTGGAAAGAATCAATACAGGCTGAACTAGACTTGTTATGTTGGTCGTTGTTCGTAAGTGTAATGAGAAAGATGAAGTCATGCAATATATGAAGGACTTATGGCGAAAATATTGTCTCATTATCCTAGTATTGAGTACGATGAGTTATATTCTCTCGTTATGGACATAATTGTTTTCCGCTACTTGATCAGTAGTAGTGTCCATGAAAACTGATTTGCAGCATATGATAGTGGTCATAGAATATCTGTAAAGGGATCTTGATGCAGATATGAGAGTGCCCGAGGGACTTTAAATGCCTCCAGACCACGGAGAGCTTATGTAATCAGATTGCGACGTTCAAGAGAACGTAGTACAATCGGTTGCAAGAACTCATACCCATATGTGTTCATATGAAGCTAATTCTTGATTCTCTATTCCGTCTAAGTATAGATGATGAAGAAATTCAATGAGCTATACATTCATACATGTTAGTGTTGTTGGAACACTATTGCTTTCATTATGACGTGATTAAATATGCGCCTATGCATTGTCATTGGACTTGCATTGCTTCTTTGACATGGGTTTAGTTCTACACTTAGTGAACCAACACAAATCCTATCCACACCAACGCCGCCAGCAGCTCCAGAAACATCAACGTACGCCTTGGTGTAGCAGTCGACACTGGTAGCGTAGAGGATGCGTACGATTCCGTCTTGGACCAAAATCAGTCCTTCATTGGTCAATTCCCCCATTCTTTTCGCGAAAGACACATTAAATGTGACAAATCAGAATTTGTCCAGTTTCGTAGGTCAACTTCAACGAGACCTACAAGACAGCTCGCTCGATGAAATATGGTGAAATTTGTACCGTTGGAAAGGTCTATGTGTCTACTTTCCAGGGACACCAACCATTCATTCATAGCTATCATATTGACTGAGTTATGGCCGTTTTAGCAAAGTAGGACAGTCCTGTCCAGAAATTTGCAAGTCAGTCAACTTCGACAGAGCATTGTGAACTGCTCCGATCGGATGAGGTTGTGAACCTTATGTCACTGGAAAGCCACCGGTGTCTACTTTTCAAAACATTTTACGGTTCTCTGATACCTATTTTGACGAAGAAGTTATGGCCGTTTAAGTGAGTAAAGGTCATTCTACCCGAGAATCTGATTTTCATTGCAAACTCTTGTTTTGAGTTGTTATGCAATCTTGTTTCCTAAGATCTAAGTTTGGCTAAGTATAGCATGGATGATCTAAGGATGTGTGGCTAGATTAATGATTAATCATTAGCCCAAAACTACGTTTGAGAAGCATGTAATGAACGTTGTATACGTTGTTCTTTGTACTCCATGATTATGGCACTAATCAGGGGGAGTTGTTTCGTAGACTTCAGGGGGAGTCTACCTCACATGATGCTATCAAATGTAGACGGTGCGTTGTGCTCTTTTTTCCTTCGATCAAACTTTTGTTTTTACCCAAGAGGTTTTTATTTTGCTTGAAAAGGTTTTTACCGAGGCAACGATGTGTGCACCATGCAACTTAGGCATGCGACACAAGGGGGAGTGTTCCGGGAGAATTACTATTATACCCTTGTATGTGTCTTAGCCTAATAGGTTTCCTGTTAGGAGATAGATTAACATCTCCGTAATAGATTAGGACTCCGAATTCTACGGGATTGTGGTTTTGTAATGCCTATATATAGGCCCCCATATCATTCAATAATACACAATTATTTCATCCTGAAACAGTTTCAAATTTTTTTAGGTTTTTTTTAATCAACTGATTTTTTACCACTTAAAAGACCGCTTAATTTACAAAACACTGAGGTAAAAATCGCGGCGTTAACCGCCCTCTTAACGCATGGGCAGCCTGGGCAGCCGTTTTTTAAAATAGTGTTTCACTCAACTTTCGGGCATTAAGGTGAAAGTAAATAAATACATGAATATCTGGTAATTTGATGAGGAAAGGTAATAAGGGTAATATTGACAATCCAACCTTCATGTAATCGAAGTTCACAGGCAGGGCTAGTTTGGGGTTTTGCCCAAACAACCAGGGTTTGTATAAGAATTAGATTGAGCTGTAAGTGAGCATTGATTCAAGGACTTTGTGTCGAAGTAGCAACTTAGCGAATTGCTGTCTTCTGTCTTAGCTCTTTCAGCTTCAGGTCAATCCTCATCTTCTTCAACTCCCCAAGTGTAAGTATTTGCTTTAATTATTCTTGAATTCGTTTCAAATTGGGATATCTTTTAGGGTTTTAGAAGGTTTAGTCAATTTGTTTTGCAAACTCAGGGAATCCTTTCCACTAAACCAAAATTGTTTGCATTTCTTCCTTTTGGGTTTCTTTCTTTGTTTGTGAATTTCTTGTGGTTCATTTGAACCAGAGCATTTTCCTTCTTTTGTTCATGTTCAACTAGCTTTAAAGGTATTCAATATTGCTCATTTTTTCATTGATGTTGAATTTTCAGCACCCAGAATCATGGTTCAGTGTTTAAGGAGTTGAACTATATGTTTGGGGTATACAGTTTTGTGGCTTGATTTGTTTACGTAAGATTTGTTATCTAAATCATATGTTGGCTTTTCTGGATGATATAGCTCAGAAGAGAAGCAGATAGTATATTCTGCAACTACAATGCAAATGTATTAAATGTAGAACTGTTTAGCGTGAGATTTGTGGCTTTAATTTATTTACGTAAGATTTGTTTATCTAAATTTTCATGGTAACTTTTCTGGATAATGTAGCTCAGAAGAGAAGCAGATAGTAGATTCTGCAACTTCAATGCAAATGTATCAAATGTAGAACTTCACAAGTTTCTAGCAATCATTAGCAACATATATGTAGTTATTGGATGTTGTTTTTATGCCACATGATTGACAAATATGTTTCGTAGTTGAACAGGGTTTGCTTTCAATTTGGCTTTTAGAGTATCTCCTGCTAACATACAAAACTGATGATTTCAGATGGCTTTGAGAGGTGTGTGGCAGCTCAAAAAACTGATTGTGAGCTATTCTGATTGGGGAGGAAGCAGTAGGGGAATCAGGTCTGTGCTTGAAATCATCACCAGCTGCAAATCCATGCATTGCAAAAGTATTTATGAAGTTCAATTATCACTTTCTAAACTGTAGGAATCGCCAAAGTGTCTCCCATTTGTTCCAACATTTACTAATGCAACCATCTCCTAAAGATGTCTATTTGTTTTTGGTACAATGAATTGATCTTTTTTATTACTGAGGTACTGAATAAATGAAAAAAAACAATACTCATGTCCATTGAAAATCAAGTCTCTCTTTGTTGTCAGATGCAATATGGTATCACAGTTTACTGAGTTTTGGAGTTATCTTGTGCATACCCAGTTCTTTAATTAAAATTTTTTTTTTCTTGATAATTCATACTATTAACATAGTTACACTCTTGAGGAATGATGCTGGGATAGTGTGTGGGACTAATATTTGAGGAACTGAATAGTCTGCTGGATTACGTATTTTTCTTTTCAGTCACAGATTAATTGGAGCTTAATAGGCAGTGTTATATGTTATGAATATGTATATATGTGTATATGTTATGTATATGTTTGGAATTATAAGTAATTTATCATAGTTTCGGATTGCACCTTTTTCCCATTTCTTTTGTCCAAACCAACAGACAAGTTCTCTTTCAAGACTGTAACACAGCACAATGAAAGAGACAATTCAGACCTGGATTCCATGCAACCCTTTTATTTACAAGTGCTGCCCAACAAATTAGTCTACTAATCTACATTAGAATTCTGTTTTTTCCCTAGTGGTCAAGCATGCTGTTCTGTTAAGTTCATGAAACATCATAAAATTAAATTTTAGCAGTGAACTTTTTGAAATTTATCACCTATTATACGACTATTTTGGTGGTAGGTCATTCATGGAGTCACATCTACCTGCCTTTAAGGAGAAGAATCCTCAGCTTGAGGTGGTTATTGAACACATCCGTGGTCAGCATCCTCATTTGAAGGGCTTATACAGTAAGTTCACTTATGCACTCGCACCCAGTAGCATATATGTATATTCTCCCGAGTTGCCGCTTATGGCATCAAACTTTTCCTGAGAGTTTCCCTTATCAATGGACAGATAACCAAAATGAAAGGGTTGTATGTGTGAAGAATATGGATCCAGAAGAAGTTCTTCAATGTGCCACCAGGCTAAGGAATTCACTCGGGAGAAAAGTGGTGAAACTGAGGACTAGACATGTTACCAAACATCCAAGCGTGCAAGGTACCTGGACAACCGACATCAAATTTTGAGCAGGATATAATTTTGCAAGAAGTTTCTTCTGGTGTGTTTCAAAGCAGTTTCATGCTAAATTCAGAATCACAGCACGTGGTTAAATACTCTTGTTTGACACGGTAATGATGATATGTTTGATCAAATAATTTCCCTGGTTCAAATTTTACTCACTACCCTGTAGTTCTATTAAAAGAAAAGGTTTAAGTAACTTTGTTTCATTGTATCCTTTGTTTCGTTGCATCTTTTGTTCAAATTCTAACTCGTGTTGCTGCCATTTTGTCAAGGTCAAGTAAGAACTAACATCATTATGGATTATCAGTCCAGTTTAGAACTAGATTTCTGCTAGTGATGAAAGTCCAATTGACGTGTTTATTTTTGGTGCCAAGAAATTACAAAAAAAAAAAACTCTGCCCTTTTACATATTCCAGTTTTCTGTTTATATTGCCTAATCGTGAATGCTATACGTTGAACATATATTCCTCAGAGAAGCTATATTGTCCCAATACTTTGAATCATTCTATGTTTTTTTTTTGTTTATATAAAAAAGTTGGTCAGCCATGAATAACAAGTCTAGGATCCAACCCCAGCGTGCTACAATATGTAATGCTTTTCATTCCGAACTACACGTACCTATGGACATAAGCTGCGACATCCCAAATCCTATTATCAATTTATCAGAAAGCTTAGAAGCAAGGTCCTGGTGGTACTGCTTAAGTGAGGTCTACGGTACAAAAATGGTACTTAATGGGAATATCCACATTAAACTAATTAAAGCGTGGAAGATCTTGCTACTAACAAATAACAAAGAAATGTTTGAGTGATAATGGGCTCAAAAGTCTTACGGGAAACCCTTTAGCCCTAAGCCCCTAACCCTTTTCCTTGACGATAAAGTTGAGATTTTTTACAAGTTCAGCTTCACGTAGCTATCTAACCTCAATTATGTAATATGTACTCCATCATGGCTACTCTCTTCCTGTTCAAGCTGGCCTTATAACCATGTTAAGTCTATCCCAGTAATCGGTATTTTGCTTACAAGTTTTAGTATGCAACATTTGCAGATTCTACCTACTGTTGACAACACCACCTCCATCTTACAAACGGAAAGTTCAATTGATATTCAGACCTATAAAATCACTAGACCTTCACCAATCATGTCACACAAACATTCTTGACCTCCCACAATTGGCTTCAAAATGGCAAAAACAACCAATTTCTGCTTCTGTTCAGTACTAACCTTCTTATGTTTAGTTGGATTCCTCTTCATTCCAGCAAAAGCTGCAGTGAAGTCGTACCAATTCGACGTGAGCGCTTCACGAATGCCTGAGCTTTATCTACTGATTTTCTGTAGAGTTTAACTCAGCTTGACTGGGTTTTTTTTCCCAATTATATGCAGGTTCAAGTTAAGAATGTGAGCAGGTTGTGCCATTCTAAGCCAATTGTCACAGTAAATGGGATGTTTCCAGGACCTACAATATATGCAAGAGAAGGAGATACACTTCTAGTTAATGTCACTAATCATGCCCAGTATAACATGTCAATTCATTGGTAAGACATTTGAATATGAATGCAAATGATTATTATGATAGCATTAATAAGTATTCATGATCATAACTGTGTTTAATATGTTGGAATCCACCAATTCCAGGCATGGACTAAAGCAATACAGGAATGGGTGGGCAGATGGACCTGCTTATATAACACAATGTCCAATCCAGACAGGAAACACTTACACCTACAATATGACAATCACAGGGCAAAGAGGAACTCTATGGTGGCATGCTCACATCCTTTGGCTAAGAGCCACTGTCTATGGAGCAATTGTCATCCTGCCCAAACAAGGGACTGGCTTTCCTTTCCCTCAGCCTTACAGTGAAACTAATCTCATCTTAGGTGGGTTCCAGTAAATCAGAACCTCTTATGACTCATGAGTGCCTCAAAAATTGTCTTGTAGTAGAAGAATATATACATCTGCAGTCCCCGACTGCAGATATTAACTGGAATATTTCTTGCCAATGGTGTAGGAGAATGGTGGAATAAAGATGTTGAAGAGGTTGTTAAACAAGGGAACAGACTAGGATTGCCTCCGAACATGTCAGATGCACATACTATTAATGGCAAGCCAGGGCCTCTCTTTCCTTGCTCTGAAAAACGTAAGCCACATTGTCATAGGTTATATTCTCTTGCAAAATTTTATTCACCTTGTTCTTGTTTTTGTTCTATATATACAAATAAAAGTTGGTCTAATCAATGATCAAGGTTTTAATCTTACAACAATACAACAGAAATTGTTATAGTACTGAAAGTAGAACATTCATTTTGCAATATTCATTAGTTGTATCGTTTGCCTGTGCTTAGATACATTTGCCATGGAGGTTGAACAAGGGAAGACATACCTGCTAAGGATCATCAATGCTGCGCTCAATGACGAGCTATTCTTTGCCATAGCCGGCCATAACTTGACAGTGGTAGAGATTGATGCAGTCTATACCAAACCATTTACAACTCAAGCAATACTAATTGCACCAGGCCAGACCACCAATGTTCTCGTTCAGGCAAATCAAGTCCCAAGCAGATACTTCATGGCTGCAAGGTCATTCATGGATGCACCTGTTTCCATAGACAATAATACCGCCACTGCAATTCTTCAATACAAAGGCATCCCCAATTCTGTTATGCCAGTCCTTTCCCAACTTCCAGCACTCAATGACACGGCTTTTGCATTGAGCTACGGTGCGAAGCTGAGAAGCCTGAACACAGCAAAGTACCCAGCAAATGTACCTCTTAAAGTTGATAGACAGCTTTTCTACACCATTGGTTTGGGAATCAACCAATGCACTACTTGCCTGAATGGAACACAACTCACTGCTTCCTTGAACAACATAACTTTTGTGATGCCTAAAATCGGGCTGCTTCAAGCTCATTACTTCAATACCAAGGGAGTATTCACCACAGACTTCCCTGACCGTCCTCCAACACCTTTCAATTATACTGGTGCACCACTCACTGCCAACCTTGGAACTAAACTAGGCACCCGGCTAAACAAGCTTGCCTTTAACTCGACAGTTGAGTTGGTGTTACAAGATACCAATCTTCTCACAGTGGAATCTCATCCGTTCCATCTCCATGGTTACAATTTCTTCGTTGTTGGGACTGGAATTGGGAACTTTGACTCCAAGAAGGACCCGGCTAAGTACAATTTGGTGGATCCTCCTGAAAGAAACACAATCAGTGTTCCTACTGGTGGTTGGGTTGCCATAAGGTTCAGGGCTGATAATCCAGGTAATTACAACATCATCATATAACCAAATAGCATGCTGCCTTAAACTTCAAACCTCAAAGTTACATCATTAGAAAACTAATCAGTACTAACCCAATGAACAATATCTGATCATGTATAGGTGTGTGGTTCATGCACTGTCACTTGGAGCTGCATACAATGTGGGGTTTGAAGACTGCCTTTGTAGTAGAAAATGGAAAAAGCTCTGATCAATCTGTTCGACCTCCACCTGCAGACCTTCCACCTTGTTAGTTCCTTCTACCGGAGAACATAATGGCCTTATCGATCGGGGGAACAAAGACTGTTGTTTAAGGCTTTTTTTGCTTACAATTCTTGCAAACATCTGCAAAATGCAGACAGGGATTGAGCAAACATTCATTCAAAATTGTGATTTACGTGACCAATAAAAGTGTGCTTTGTAAGTTTGTATCAGAGATTATCTAATGCTAAATTAAACCCTATTTTGTGCAACGGTTAATTTACCTCAACATGACTTGATTATATGACATTCGAGTTGGAGGAACTGCCGTCAACATTCAAACTCAACAAGAACGCGCCAAATAAACACGAGAAAAGTTGATGGCCGTAACATAAGCATATATGCAGTAATGCACACATGCTCCATAGTTTCATATGTTCATGTAAATAACTTGCTGATCAAAAACATACATATTCACTCTTCCTTTTCAGTGATTTACGACGGTGCTAGGAATAGGGGTGAGGATGGTGGTGCGTTAAACAAGTGACGGTCTGCTGGGTCTGCTGTGGTGGTTTTTCAGGGATTGCTTACAGTCTCGTAGGGTTAGGAACTTAGGATGAACATGGTTAGGGTGCAATTCTGCCTTAAATCTGTTAGATTCAATGGTGCTAACAGTTGATAATTACTTTGGTGAATTGGTCTTCAGCAATGCAGAAAGGTAAACAGGTTCATTCCTTTCATCCCACCCGAACCGTTTGATGCATCACAATAGCAAACTCCTATTTTCAAAAAAGAAAAGGCTGGTTAGACCGTTAGAGTGGTACCATCAGGAAAAGATTGTCAAAGTAGCAAAGTAGATGGGATTGAAATTTGCCCCGGCATATTCGTGTTTGATCAAATGCACCGTGGTCTTGCCCGTGTATCATCCCAAAATTGATGCAGCGCTTAGTTTTTTTCCCGATCAAAAATCGATCGACCAGGCCTGCTGGCAATTGTTGAATCTTCATCAAGTCGGGCAACAAAGTTTATTTTCCCTCTTTGCCCCTATATGTTACTCTGGTTATGGTTTAGCAACGCCTTTTCTGATCCGCCTCAATCCTTTGCCGACAGCCCCGCCGATGGGTTGTTCAGTGGATGGTTGAAATCACCGATGCAACATGAATTGGAGAAGAAACTTAGCGGCTTGATCTTGATTCTCCTTGAAACAAAAAGGCCTGACTTGATTCTCTTTGAAACAAGGGCTTGATCGGTGATTCATAGGCATGAAATTAAAGAGAAGGAAAGAAGAGGTAAGATAGACGAAGGAAAAATGGGGGGAAGGACTTACGGACTGGTAATCAAAAATATCCAGTAGTAACAGAGAGAATGAGAGGAAAGAGAGGCCGAGAGAAGCATGAATTAAGGACAAAACTGGAAAGAAAATAATTTACCCTGGAAAAGATGGTTGAGAGGCAAAACTCTTGCCAGTCACGGTGCACAGAAAAACTGAAAGGCAGAGTCAAATTCATCAAATAGGAGGCAAAACATCTCCTTTTGCCCTTGCCTTTTACCAGTTGCGGTGCATTTGCATACGAAAGCAAATAGGTATCGGAAATGTTTTAGATGGAAAAGAGGATCCAAACAATACAATTGACTAGTTTATAATCCAGAGTGCCTCAAATTTCAGGTCTTGTACATTAGCAAAGGCAATTGAAACTACACTTGATGACTTGAACAAACAAATACAAAACAAAATATAAGGGTGTAATAGGTAATAAATGAGCGTGAAAACGCGCTCCCTAAATTGCATATGACCCCCTTGCAAGCTCACTGAAATTTGAATTTAGTAATGTGCAGTTCTTTCTACAAAATGTTTGTTCTGTATGCAGCCATCCCTGACAGTGCTCTCATTAAAGAAAAAAAAATTAACAGCCGTAGTGTCTGAAGCATTTTGACTATCAACTAGCCGCTGGCGACAATCTCGTGGATGGCATCGCTGACTGTCACATCCTCGGATCTAACCACAAGCTTCATTGCAACCTCCTTTGAACTGTCAATTCCAAAAGACAACCGCACAAGGACCTTGACATTGCCTATGTATACACCGGACAATAGACATGTGTGGGACCTTGAGTTGCTGGGAATAACCTCTGTGCCCTGCAACCATGTCACCAGATATAACATACTTTACTGCCCAACAAACATAATGTATCTTGCTGGCCAATGAAAGAACCAGATGTAAAAAGAAATTGACAGATTACTATGCAATCATAATGATCAGGCTAGGCATTCTATCAAATTTTATGCAACTGCCACAAACTTCTGAATATATTGATGGACCTTGTCTGGGACCCAGAATAATTAGCTTTTAATTGAATTTTCAGCAGGACTTTCAGTAAACAAGATACTATTTGAAAATAATAAAATTAAGAATCTGATTGTTCATCCTAAATTACCCAGAAATTAACTTTAATCAAACCTAAAGTCCCAGTACAAGCAGCAAATGAGGGCAAAGGCAACAAGATACATCAGTTCAGAAAACTATGCGCAAAATAAAACAACAAAGACCATAAACATCAGGTCACATGTAATGTGCAAGTTTTTACTGTAGATCAATCTGACAACTGTCATGTATATATGCCTTTTTTAAATCTTATTCATTACTGTTGTGAACTAACCACTAGAATTGCACCTTGCCTCTTATCCATTTTTCTCATTCTTGTTTCTTATATTCTATAACTGTAGTTAAAAATGATTGCATAATCAATACTACATTGCTAAAAATTAACTACCTCACAGGGTTGCATTCCAAGAAGGCTGATGACAGTAGAGACTGCTTCATTCAAGCTCTCCCTTTGGCCCAGGCCATATTCATCTACACGCTCACAATCTGGGCCCATATTTTCCCATGCATGCCTGAAGTTGTGTACTTCTTCCTTCAAAATATAATCAGCAGCAACCACATCAAGGTCCTCCAGCTGGTATTCATCTTCTACACCATCTTCATCTGCCTCACCAGTAGTTGGATCAACCTGGTGACACACAAAACTCATTAAGAAATAAAAACCAGATGAGTATTAAGACCACTAATTGTTAGGTATTGGTTATTGTATGTCCTAGTGCATATCATTAGTCTAACGGACACATAATTCCAAGAAAAGCATACATTATAAGAAACTCTTAATTAAAAGATTTGCAGACACTTGTACCCAGTTTTATGGAGGTGTTATCACAAGAAAAGATCAGTGTTATGAACTAATGTGGAATCATAAATATGAGGGAAACTACGAAATGAGATTTAAGCATTACATTTCACCAGGTATTTCAGATTGACAAGGCTACATTATAAAGAATATCAGATGGAGTTTAAGGCTAAAGCTAGTCAGATCCAATGTCTAATAGTCTGGCTTAAATTGACAAAAATACAGTACAAATAATCTTAGATGAGAGATTTAAGCAAACTTTTAGAACTAAGCCAGATAAGACGTGCAGTAGTCTGGTTCTAAGAGAATGTTACGAACCTATATCTAAATCGAGGGATGAAGAGAAGAACTTGGTACCTCTTTCACAATGAACCTCAATGTGTTTGAAAATTTACCAACTGCAGGGACACCTTCTGGCTTCTCAAATGCCAAAAAGGTCTGGCCAGGTGTATCATAAGGAAGAGACCTGAGAGGCTTGGATTCCACTTCAGTAAATTCTTCTGCTTCAGAGGTATCAACGGCAACAATAACCTGAAAGAAGCAACTTTAAGAGCTTTCCCAAGCAGAACTACAAACGAGAAATGCAATAATATATGCTTAGGCATTACATTTTCCAGTAATTGCTCGGGAATGGTGTTGGTGCAGTTATACTGGAACACAACATGCCTATCAAAAATGTGCTTGACAACATTAACTGCATATTCAGTTTCTGCCTCTGTCAACTCCACTGGTGCTGAGGACTGATAGGTTCAAAAGAGTGCAGTTAATTCCAGAACAAAAAATAAAGCATTTACATGCATGGCAGTATGGAAAAATGAATATTCAGGTCACAAAACCTTGAAAAGTTTTCCGAAGTTTGAGAACTCTGGAATAGATGCGAGAATCCTCTCATAAGCATCAACTGTGGACGCAGGGCCACTTGGAGGAGCACCAAGACCAGTTGGCTTTTTACTCTGGGCTTTTTTCTCAGCAAGTGGCTGAGACTTAACCTCCTTTGGTACCGAATTAATGTCAAATGGTTCTTCTGAAGCCTCCTGAAATCATATAAACCACAAGGAGAGCATTAGAAGGGCTCAATGGCACAAAGAAAAAAGAAAGTTCAATATACTCCATCAGAGTAAATATAAGAACCAGTTTCCTTTTCATAAGAACTTCAAGAGTGCTATCAAAACATCTAACAATGTGAGATAACTTACATAAGTCTTCAAACTTATCTCAAGATTGACGAGGGGGACATCAAGAGACCCAAAGAGAAAGTCTTTCACATCCTGGTCGGTCTCAACAACAGAACCATCTCCTCCAAGTGTGTTAAGATACAGTGTTGCCCTATCCCGAACCTGATAAAAATTTAAGAAAATATAAAGAAATCAGCATGTTCTGAAGGGCAGAGCATATTTAAACAAAAAAAAAAGAAATAAATCATGAAAGTAAGGCATGTCAACAAAGAAACGAATTGCTGACATATCAACAGAGGCACATAACTCTAAATGAATGTTCAAATATATCTATATATGAAATAGATACCTACATAATTAGCATCAAAATTTCATATACAATACCTCATCATCACTGTCGAATAGGCATCTTCTTAACAGAATAAACACTCGGGGCTGAGACAGAGAAGAAACAGATAATATATTTATCAGTAACAAAAAATCACCCAAGAAATTTGATTCCAAAAAGGGGACACAAGAAATTACACAGTTTGATAGAAAACCTATTACCTTCAATGAATCAACCATGGCACCAAATTTGGCTAATGTGCTTACAGCACTGGCCCGGACTGTGGCATTCTCAAGATGCACTCGATTATAAATATACCGTATGTATTTGCTTGGATCCGAGGTTCTTGGCCCTTCAATTCCCAGAAAGTGGAGTATCTGATAGTAGAAGATTCAATCAACCGGAATAAGAATAAGAAAGGTGAGGAAATGAACCAATGAACCTGAATAGATTCATCAATAAAAATTATGAGAGGAATGCCACCTGAGTAGAAAGGTAGGTGAATTCACAATCTTCAATAAATTCACAAAGATGAAGCAAGCCACTTTCTTTTGCGTCTGGAATATCTCTAATGAGAATCACAATAGAGTCCACAATTGCCTTTTTGTACTCAAACCCACCTTCTTCTCGAAGAATGTTGCTCAAGAAGTTCATGCTGCAGAAAGCAAGAGGTCAGGGTCATTATTAGATGTATGCAGAGAAAAATGAAAACGCCCATCAGAAGGATATCCAAATGTTCTTGAAATAAAAATAAACAGTGTTTGACATATCACTTACAGTGCTCTATACTTCAATGGAAACTTCAAACACAGTGACCTAATGGCTTCCACAACTACAATTTTAAATTCATCAGCAATATCTGACATGAAGTTTGTTATCTGCTTCATCAACCGATCCACACTTGATTCATTTCCTGTCTTCAGAAGTGTGGTGATTGCAAGTGTGGCAATGCTTCTGTTCTGATCAGAAATCAAGCTTTCCATATCAATGTTGCAGTTTGTGACAGCCATTGGATGTGTCATTGCCACCTGAAAAAAAATTCAGCCATTAATTCAGTATAAAAGAAGAATAAGTATCATGCATATTAATTATAAACTACAACCTCAGCATTATATGTGTTGATCAGTTAGCTACTCGCAAAGAGAGAAACTAAAACTATTTCTGTAATACTGAAACAAATTCCAACAATTAATGACACAGAAGAAGACGAACCTTGTTTAGGGTGCGGACTGCAGCAAATCTTAACACCGGCTTTGAGGAACTTAAAAATAGCTGAAGAACGGTGATGGCTGGAGTCAATTCTCTGTTGGTCACACCATGGAGTTCTGTAATTGCTCTGGCAGCCTCAAAGATTACCATCTCTGCTTTGTGTCGCAGGCAACCTTCAAGATAATCGTAGAAAGGACGGTCACCTGCTTGTGTACTTCCAGCAGACTCACGGATTACCTGCAGTACGTATAATTATTAAAAATATGACACAGAAGCACCAATGCAGCTGAAATGAAGCTCCCGGCAGAATAGATACCTGACTAGTATAGCGGATCAACAGGCATTGAGCCAATGGAGATCGAACGGAGCCCCTTGTCAAGCTGGTAACTAACTTGCTAACAGCAAGACGATCATTTTGTCTTATCTAAAATGTCACAATAATATATTCATCAACATTCATGCTTATAATAAGTGTGGTCTAATTGCAATTATTTGTTACAAAAATATGTTTCTTTATATTTAATTTAAAACAAACTCCAATATAAGACTCTGAGTTCACTTACCAAATCGTGGCTTTATAAATTAGAAAATAGTAGGAAACTGACATTTAGCCTACCCATAGTAACAAAACAGATGCTCATATAAAATACAGGGAATTTATTTAAGCTTAAGATAATTATGTTTCAAAACTAACAGTTGCAGTACCTGATGAAGTAAAGCTAGAGCATGGAACTGTACAAGGGCTGCCCTTGACTGGACAGCTTCCTGAACCTCATTACTCCACCTTTTAACAATCTCTGGGTTGGTCTGTCATACAAAAAAAAAATTAGGGGGAAGAGTCAACATACATATAATCCTGGTACATTTGTACAGATAAATCTTGGTAGTACCTGGAGTAGATGAATCCCACTAACTAGAGCTGCACTCGCAACCACTGGATTCTTGTCAACAATTGCTTGTTTCAAATACCGCTCAATCTGGGTAAGAAGGGTTCCATCCGTAATCCGACAAAGCACACGAATGGCATTGGCCCGGTACATATCCGTTTTACTGTTCATGTCCTTCATTAGGGAGCTTGTGACAATAATAACCTTGTTACAAAAAATACAAAAGTCAGTCCCAGTACCTTCATCATTCTAAGATAAGTCTGAAGCCATCAAATTATGTACCTCATCAGCAGAAGGTGATAGCTCTTTTATTATCAGATACACCATTCTCCTCAATCCTATATCTCTTGACTGGAAGAGCTTGGTCACGGCAAAGAAAACTTCTGTAGCTTCAACCTATCAATTTAAAGATGATTAACATCCCTAGTGACAACCACTTACACAATAACATAACATAACGAGTTTATTAACACAGTATTTTTGAATTAATCCAGGGAAGAGACATAGACTATTAAGTACAAAAGGAACTAACCTTTGTGAAGGATTCGCCCTGGTTCAGTAGATACAGAAGCTTTGTGATAACCTGAAAACACCAAACAACACAAATTACACAATTAGCTTCTGCATAAAGAATCTTACTAAGGGAAATATGAATTCGGATGGTCATTTTCGCTGGTGCAAAGCAATAACCTGAGAGCATCTTCTCGCGTCTAGCTGAGGATCATTGAAGACTCTAGCTTCTTGAAGAACAGCTCCCTTCTCAATTCCCAGAAATGGAGAGTACTCTGCTTGCAACCAACATTACACAAATTATAGCCTCAGTAAGCAACTAACTAAGTGCAAATCACACAATGAATACCAAACTAATATCAGATAATCGGCACTGATAATAGGAACACTAGAAGATCCAAATGAAGCCGATTCGCAACGGCTCACTATCAGCATTGACACAAACGACTCACACAACTCACAATCACATCAGATCAGCCAAAACCGAACCAGATCAACGACAATCACATCACAATTTACTCAAATCTGAGCTATACGCCTCATAATACACAATCAGTGCTAATAGATTAGATACAAAACACAGAGATCTGGATACAACGAATCGCCGATTCACTAGTTTCAAATCACTAAGCAAAATTGGGAGCGGAAAAACCAGATCGAATTCGAGAGCGGTAAGAAATTGATTTGCGTAATAGAGAAACGGACATTACCTTCATCGTCGCGATCGTCGTCTTTCTTTACGAGCGGCTGAGCCATCGGAAGACCGGAAGGAATCTCCGAGATCTGGAAGAACTGTGAGGAAGACCTGTTAGTCTCTCTGTCTCTCTATCCCTCTGAGGCTCGCTTGCTTAGTGAAGAGGGCTCAATTCTAAAATGTGAAAAATAATGAGGTGATTTACGAACGGAAAGAGAGAACCTCTATAGAGGGCTCGAAGCAAGACACGGGAGGTGGAATCGCCTGCGGGTTGGAGTCTCGTGGTGACTTTTTAAGCAATTACTTGTTTAGGCCTCATCATTTAACTCAGATATCCGATGAGCTCACGGAAGTCCGCAAGTCGGATGGACTTTTATTCGGCCTGACCTATAAGAAAGCTCGTCAAAACTCTTTTCCGTGTGTACAGGGCCGGATTTAGTTTAGAGATGTAAAACCAGGCCCGACCGTTAAAAGCCCACAAGGTCTGACTCGTAAAAACTCGTAAGACCCGGCCCATAAAAACCCTCCAAGAAATAAAATATTATACATACATATTATATAATTATACATGTATCAATTATATATGTCTATAATACTAGATTTAATTTTTTGTGACTTTTATATTATGAGAAATTTTAAATACACACTTCAAACCTCTTAATACACACTCATACTTAATGCACCACCTATTTCCATTCTCATTCTAATATTTTTATTAAATACACCACATAAAAAATCTAAAATACCATTGAATTAAAAAATCACAAAATACATCATTATTTAGATATACAAGACTTTTTTTTTACAGTGATTAGTATATTAATATATATATTAACATCTTATAGAAGTTCATATTGATTCTTATTTGTTCTTACGAATCATTATAGATCACAATTATTTTTCAAATTCTTTAACCATAAAAATGATGAACAACATGGAGAATATCTTCTATTAATAAAGCCAGAAGAGAAGTAAAAAAGTCAAATAATTAAATTTTTGAATTGCCTAATTTTCCCAGAGTTTATTAATCAACACGATATGTAGGTATATTCTCAGGAGAGAAAAGAGTGTAACTTGACAAAGAATAACTCCAAATTTTTACGGTTGCTAACTTGCTCACCAACAATCTCCAAAATTGAAGAGAACTGTCAAACCATGATCTCAACACCTCTGACAAGTATTGGGCTAGTATATATATATATATATATATAAGAAATGATGAATTGATTGTTTGAAGAATATGAACATTTCTATTTCAAGAATGTATGAAGATGAAATTTAATGAAAGATGAAAAATCATAATTCTTTTTCATGAATTACCTTATTTGTGACTCTAAAAATAGAAAAGATATTTTTCGGTTAAAATTAAAGAATTGATTGTTTGAATCTCCCGCTTAATTTTTTATTAAAATATATACTAATTTAAATTTTCCTGTAAATTTTCTTATTTTAATTGTTTCTAAAAATAAATTCTTGGTTTTAATAATTTAATTTTGTTTTTGATTTTATGAATTATTACATGTACCTATTTTGGTCATTTAACATACATGCAAAATCTTATTTGAATTATTGAATAATAGAGGTGTGTATCAAGAGTTTATGAGTCTATATTTAAAACTTCTCTTCTATTATAACATTTATACTATATTTAAAATAAACTTGTAGCATTATGGAGCGACTAAATGAATGAAACTTTTCAAGATCGATCGACCCAATCGATGTGATCAGTATATATATTTAGTGACCCTGTAAAAATTTCATTTAATTCAGACATCGTTTGACAGTTAGAGTTACCGGTTAACCAAAAACGCCACTAATATGCCCTAAGGGATGACCCATTACCAAGATGTGAACACCGAAAACCGTTTACATATCTGAAAATCACCTAATTTTTGTCATCAATCGTGTGTGGCCGCACCAAGGAAACCCATTTGTCATAGCCCCGGTCAATGAGGTTTTAATATGTCAAACGCTTCTATTTTGGTTGCCCGTATGACGAAATGATCAAACAATGTCCAAAATGGATGAAATTTTTACGAGGCCCCTAAATATATATACTGATCACATGTGCTGGTGTCAATCGAAGATATTTCGAACTGGAGTTGTCGATCGCCGAAATGTCCATTAATGTGTCATAACCTTTATAATAGGTTTAGAATAAAACTATCGCATTATGAAGTGACTATATGAATGAAACTTTTCAAGATCGATCAACAATAGCTGATGTGATCGGTATAAATATTTAGTAACCCTATACAAATTTCATCTAATTCAGACCTCGTTTAACAGTCGGAATTTCCGGTAAACCAAAATACCACTAATATGCTCTAAGGGACGACCCATTTTCAAAATGCGAACGCCGAAAGCCATTTGTATATCTAAAATCACCTTCTTTTTTTCACCGACCATGCACAGTTGCACCTAGGAACTCATTTGGCAAAGCTCTGGTCAATGAGGTTTTATATGCCAAACCATGTCCAAAACAGAAGAAATTTTTACGGGGTCCCTAAATATATATACCGATCACATCTGCTAGTGTCGATCAACCATATTTCAAACTAGAGCTGTTGATCGCCGAAGTGTTCATTAATGTATCATAACCTTTATATTAGGTTTTAAAATAAAACTATCGCATTATGAAGCGATTATATGAAGGAAATTTCTCGGGATCGATCAACACAAGCCAATGTAATCGGTATATATATTTAGCGACCCTGTAAAAATTTCATCTAATTCTGACTTTGTTTAATAGTCAGAATTTCCGGTAAACTGAAAACACTACTAATATGCCCTAAGAGAGGACCAATTACCTAGATGCAAACGCCAAAATTCATTTGAAATCACCTAATTTGTGTCATCGAGTGTGTGCGGTCGAATTGAGAAAACTCATTTGGAAAAGCAACGGTCAACGGAACTTTAATATGTCAAAACGCCTCTTTTTTTGTTGACCGTATGTACGGACGGTCAAACCATGTCCAAAATGGACAAAATTTTTACGGGGTCCCTAAATATATATTCTGATCACATCTGCTGGTGTCGATCGACAATATTTTGAACTAGAATTTATTTGTGACTTTTCTTTGAGAATGTTTTCCAAGAATTCCTTTTATTGTTTTAAAGACATGAATTTGGTTTTAGACTTTGAGAAAGCCCAAGCCCAACTCATTCCTCCCTTAAAATTCAAGTCTCAAGCACAATGCATTATCTCAACTCTCTTTTCTCTCATAGGACACAACAATCTCAGTTTCTCTATTTGACATAGATTTGTTTCTCATTTGGACTTAGATTTGTTCCTCATTCCCTAATGTTTTGTATTAATTGACATTCTATTTTAATAGATTGAATCAGGCGTAGGAATGAGCCTCCCAACTTGATTGGGTTCCAAACTCTTAAATAAGAGTATTATGTTTGTTTTCGTAATAAAAGCTCGTAAGGCCTGGCCTGTAAAAGCCCACAAGGCATGGCCCGCAAAAGCCTGCAAGGCCCGATTTAGATGGGCGGGTTTGGATTTTCATATTTGTGAAAATACCAGACCCGGCCTGGCCCGTCACTTATCTAAATGTACTAAGTCCTGATCCGGGCCTGCCATTCATGGGCCGGGTCGGGATGAGCCCGGCCAATTTTTCCTATAAAGCATCTAGGAACAAGAAGATTTAATTGGAAATATCGACAGTGAGTGAGGTTAGAGCGCTAACTAGACCAATTGGATTCGACTTTGTTGTTTGACTAACACGAATACCCTTTCCTACTTACATGGCTGGTCCTCCACCGTGGTTGACGAAAATATGATAGTGGTGGTGGTGGTGTATCCTTGGAGCAACTGCCTCATTTTAGCTGAAAATTTATAAAGATGATCTACATATTAGGCTCTGAAAGTTGAACGGTAGAGATGTTGAAATCAATGACTGAAAATATCCATAATTTCCTCAATATTTCCGCGAAAGTCTCCATTTTTCGGCATATGGATATATTTGTTACATACCAAGCATTTTTCGATGGAACTTTTCGAAATTTCCTGATATATCCGGAAACATTCAAAATTTCCCGATATTTTCATAATATTGCCACGTGTCAGTCCAACTTCAAATAAAATAAAAAATCACTGATTATTAGAATCGAACCTCTGATCCATCATTTTGCAAGCACAAAGTTATAGTCAACTGTCACACCCTGGGACCATTTCTGGTCCCGAAATGCTGCAGTAATCGCCGTAGTTCTAAATTAGTACCAATCGATACGAGATCCTACGCATTGACAGCGCCAACTCACAACTACAAGGCTATGGGGATAAGTAAATAATAATAATTTTGGATTAAAAACAAATGAAGCTCAATTTATTGAATAAATACGAATAAGCGGAAGGTAGCAAATGAAATGAAAGTTCAAATATGACATGAGAAAAATTTGTCATCATAATCAATACGGGCCAAAGGAAAACAGAGTACGCGTCGTGCAATTGTTAAAATAGTAATGGAGATAGGGTAAATCTGAAGTCACACTAGAAGCTGACTTCTCGATATCGAAAGTGCACCACGAGCGATGCAAAGCCACTAGCACCTAAGCCAAG
This sequence comes from Argentina anserina, assembly GCF_933775445.1. Taxonomy (NCBI): domain Eukaryota; kingdom Viridiplantae; phylum Streptophyta; class Magnoliopsida; order Rosales; family Rosaceae; genus Argentina; species Argentina anserina. The sequence goes on along the minus strand of NC_065873.1, from coordinate 5,941,225 downwards.
TCCTCGCGAACCAGCTTCTAGGTACCTGAAAAGTAGGGGTGAGCACTCGTCCTCGCTAACACGATGCGGGTGAGACGACCCAACCGTAGTTAGGTTTGAAAACCATTTATATATATATATATATATATACATATATAAATATAACAGTATATATATAGACCGTTAGCGTAAAAACACGTAACAAAAGTCAAACCGAGACTATAACAAGTCTCATAAGGCAAGTCAAGTAAAATCATGCAGATGTAAAATATGCGACTCAACTCGAAATAACAAATACGCCGATGGGGTAAATCCAACCCGACCTGCTCTAAGGTTCGTTTTCGGGCGAACCGAGAGCCAATAATGTACTACGGTGCCAGACATCAGGATACGGTTATCACACGGTGCCGGACATCAGGACAATGGATTCACTGTGATGGTGCATGGACATCAGGACGCGGGATTCACCATATAATAAATAAACTTGCGGTGCCAGACATCAGTACACAGAATCACCGACTTATAAACATGCATAAAATAAAAGGGTCAGTCTCGAGACAATACGACCAAAGTAAAATGCAAATGAATGCAACATGCGATAAAGACGTATAACATATACATTTAATATATAGAAAATCACTAACCCAGAAGGTACCGGCTCACCCTACCTGATATAGCAGTGCCGAAGTCCGCGCCCCAAGTCACGCTCCTCGTGCTCCGCGTAGAATCGCGTCCCGCAAGTAAGTTTCATAACTAAACAAATAACGAAAATGAATAAATAAGGGTCACGACGTTTTTAGTCTATTAGTAACTGATCGTCGGTTTGACTAGTTTGACTACCCGAGTCGAGGTCTCGGGTTAGTTGGTTGTTTACTTAATTGTGAGTGTGAGTTTTTGTTTAACGTACATTCGCATTTTAAATTTAAAAATGTGAATAATACTAAATCGTTGAATGTTATTTTATTCTTCTAGCAAGCTAATTTCTTACATTCATGACTCCTCGATTTCCGATCCAGGTGGAAATCAGGTTTAGCTTTTTAACCGAATTTTAGAATGGTAAAACGTTGGGAAGAACCAGTTATTTTCCTATTTACTAAAGTCAAATAAACTTTAACGAAATTACCCTAAGGTGAGGAGTCAAACTGCCTAGGTACTGAAACAATAAAAACAGAATTATTTGAATAGTAAATAAGTAAGTTTCTTAACAGTAAAATCTGCCTAGGGGTAAGAACGTAATTATTGAAAGTCAACAAGGGTAATTTGGTATTTTCACGACGACAGTAAAACAGTAAAAATATAACTTTAGAAACGGTAAAACCAGGGTTTTTTCCTTCATTCTCCGATCTTCAATTCCGGCCAAAAATATGGTAGAAACCACCTCAATCTAACATGCAATTATATAGAAAGCATCGAGACAATATTTCGATCACAACCATACCAAAAACAGAGGAAAATGAGGAGGTTTTATACCTCAACGAAGGATGACGGTGGAGGCAGTCGTCGGGGGCTCCGGTGCTGCAAACCCGCGCTGCTGCGGCCAGTCAAGGTCTCCTCCAAGTTTTATAAGGCTGTTCTGGGGCTGCTAAGCCAAATAAGAGCTAGCTAGAGGCATCCCGAGCCAAGAACCAGTGCGCTAGAGATGGAGGCTCACAGCGGAACAAAACAGGGGTGGAGAAGAGAAGTTACGAATGGTTTTGTGTAATTTTGGAGTGCAAAACGACTTAGAATCTAAGGAAAGGAGGAAGTTAACATGAGGAGGGCGTTTGGGACGCATGAGGTCGAACTGGAGCTCCGTTGGCGTGGACTGCTTGAGTTCGGTCTCGTGGGGAACTCTTTCAAACCTTACATGCAAGGACAAGGCTCTAAAGAGCTCGAAGAGAGGGAACTAACGGTGGTGGTCTCGTCGTTTGGGTTGGCCGGACGGCGGCGGCGAAGCTCCTCATGTGTCCTCTGTTTCGGAGGGAGAGAGAACGACTAGGGAGATGAACGAGATGTTGTGGTGTGTGTGAGTGTATGGTAGTTAGGTATTTAAAAGCTGATCTGATGGTCCAGATTAATTCGCTCAAATGGACGGCCAAGATTTAAAAACAGAAAATAGAAATTTCTTAAAATACGCTTTAAAAGTGTTAATTTCGTAAACACGTATGAATTAACCGAGCGTCGGGAAAATATTCCGCGAATACTCCCGCGCTCGTGACGACACGTAGTTTAATAAAAAATATTAAACTACATTTTGACATCTCGGAAAAATGTCGGTTAGTGCGACATTTATGCCAGAAAGATGAAGAAATTTTCTAGGGGCTCACATCAACTCTACTACACCAACTTATTGTTATATGTGTCTCTTTTTATTATATATTGCATTCAATGTCTCAACATTCACCTAAAATTAAAATAAAACTGAACTAGTTGTTGAGGGGTATCGAACCCCTTTAGTATAGGAGGAAGCAATGATGAATCTTACCCTTATGAGGGAAATTTAACATGCATTATCCACCATATTTATTCTTTAATGAGATGCAATAAAGTAAAAACATATGAACACAATCTGATGCACAATCTTCACAAAGCCATGGTTATGGTCAAAGTCGAGTAATATTTGATCCAAACGGAAACTACCAGTGCTACAACCCACAGTTAATCACCCACGACCCATATGGTTGACATATAAGTCAATATATGCAAAATTAGAAAGGGGATGTATCATTTATTGACTATTTTTCACAATATACTTATGATTTTACTCAAATACATGATGAAAATAGTGAAAGTTTTGTATCTCATATATCATTTATGTGGTTCTAAATCACTTATGTAATTTCATGTTTAATGTATCATATGTAAATAAGGCGTGATTAACTAGTCTTCCTTTAGGTAAACATATATATATATATATCTATATATATTAAGTAGATGTTTAATAATGTTCGACGATTGTTTCACCTCAAGTAACTATAACTCACTATAAACTAATACTTATATAATAACTTCTTATGACTTATAGTAGATAATTGATCAAATAAACATTTCTCAAAGTTTTATTCAAAATTTTCATGTTTTTATATAATTTTCTATCAATGTACTTAATTATTTTTTTAAATCAAAATTTTCCTGAAATTTCAATCGAAATTTCCAATTTTCAGATCCTCAATATTTCTGTTCTCGCCAAAATTTTAGTCCTTGGTTGAAATATAATCGAGAAGTTAGTTAAGTGACAATCCCCCTTAAAACACCCAAACAAAATGATTACTCAGTGGAAGTGACATGCATATTATTATTTCTTTTATATTTTTTTATTAGAAAAAAGAAAAATTCACGACTAAACAATAGGTTTGTTCGTCATTTCCCATTAACTAAAATGGGTAATTTATTGTTCTACTATACTGTATGGTTGTGTGACTTGTGTCCAATTTACTAAAATAGGTTACTAAAGTCTATACGTTATTGTATCATCCGTGAAACAAGTTAGTCAAGAAATGTATTTCTTAATCTACAGAAGGAGCAGTACTTACAACAAAGTATGTATGTATATATACATGGTTTCTCAATTACAGACGTTAGTTCCTATTTAATTATACGGATGTGAAATGCAGCTGTTGGATTGGCTTAAATGAAGCTCAACGGTCGTGATTATAACAACATCATATGAGTTATTTTGGAGTGATATGTGCAGGTTTCCAAGGCTGCCGACCCGGGATTTAATTTGTTTTTTTGTTAGACTAAAACTAAAGACATTTGAGTTCAATACATAGACTGATGCAGATTTAAATCCACAAAACGAAAGCGAAGGAGAATGAATTGGAGGGATCCAAAATAGCATATCAAGTTATAGGCTTAACAGTGTTGAGAGCAACTAATTGATCGAGTCTCACCAAGACAGATCTGTTCACCGATCGATAGAAGTTTGTTCAAATTGAAGATGTTTTTGAAGGCAAATATCTGGGTTTCATACAAGGAAGATGCCAAAAGGTGATTGAGATGAGAATCTTTGACAACATTTACAGAACCGTGATTTAAACAAGAGGGTTTGAGCTTGTTTATTTCCTCGGTTTAAGCAACTAAACTTCTGCTGCGAACTAAAGCAAGAAAACAACTAAAGCATCAATTTTTTTTTCTCTTTAATCAACCAAACTGATGCAAACTATTGGAGCTAATAAAAAGAATAATATTCTTGTGAGCAAAAATGAACCATTCAAAAAGGTTGGGAAACGCAAATCAAATCCAAGGATGATGAACAAAATTGAAATTTGTTGGTTTAATAGCTTTCATTGATTCAAGCCCCTTATTCAATCTAAACCAAAACTAACAGAGAAAGAAAACAAGAAAAGCATTCCAAATTTGTAGTGTTAACCTGAATTATAAGATAGAAGGCTAATCCAAAGAACGCAGATGAAGAGCAGGAACTATTGGAGGCAGGTCTTATTTTTGACCCGGGTCAGTAGCTTTGAAAACCCGCGTCCATATCACTTTAGTTTAGAATGACCCATCTGCTATTGTTTTAATCATGACCATTGAGCTTCATTTAAGCCTATCCAACGGCTGCGTTTCACATCCGTAGAATTTAATAGGAACAGATTTCCGTAATTGAGAAACTCTATGTATGTATGTATGACACTCTTCTTCTTCGGGTACAATAGCAATTAAGCCTCACTTTTTCAAGGAACTGGTGCCTCTTTAATTGGATAGCTGAAGGACCTTGATCAGTAAAAAAAGAAAAGAGATGGAAAAATAAGTAAATAAAAATGAAATACAAGAATTTAGATTCAAAATGAATAAAACGTGACTGAATTGGTCCTAGTTACTCTTCGGAAGGAAACATACCGTTTTAATGGGCGGATAGCCCAACCCTTGGAACACACTACGTATAGCCCCAAGTGGTGAAGAGCCGACATTGAGGTGCCAAACCTTCTCGCCGATGTGAGCTCTTGGGGAAGATCAGGAGCAGAACTAAGGCCAATAGTGGCCATGACAACTCCCTTCTCTAAAATCTAATTCTCTATGTGATTGTTCTTTGTAGAGAAAATTAGAGAAACCCTCAAAGTAGGATACCAATTTTAAGATAAACCCACACCTTTAATTTACACCCAATTCATATTTTAAACATTCCAATAAACTATATGTTTGTAATTAATATTTTTACCAAGTCTAATTTGCCCTTTAGCATCTTTTTATTTGAATTTGAAATTTTTAACTAAACTTAAATCTTAATAACTCTATTTCAATCAATTTCATCCATTAATTTATCATAATTTAGTTATTTGAGAGAGAGAGTGTGTGTATATATATATATACACACTCATGATAAAACTATTTCATTTGTAATAAAAGTTTGTAGTTCTTGATCTATTTAGTATGTATATTCCTTCCAATATTGGAAGATTTGATATGAAGGCGGAGATATATGCTTTGAAGAAATGATGATGCTGACTATGTATATGATACTTTCCGTCATTTCTCTGATCAAGTGATAGTTGAGGACTTGAGGAAATGTTTTGAATAATACAAGACATGTCATGGATTCATGGAAGGTGTTTTACACTTTGTGTTTCTTATAAGGAATATATCTTGTTATTAGATTATTTTGTCTAATATTTAGGTATATATTGCCATCTTATAAAAAAAATCTCTAGTATAGTTTATTAATAAATCACACAACTATGTGAGGTATCTAACTAATTTACATTTTGACAAGATATTGAGAAAAACCCAAAGGATTAGAGTTTCCGTTTGAATAGATAACTTACCTATATAGTATAAATATGTAACTTACCTATATAGTAAAAATAGATAACTTATCAATTTAATATAGTAAAATATAACATACCTACATGGATGAGCAACTTTATTTACGAAGTTGAAACAACTTATTTTCAAAAATAACTTACCTATATAGTAGGACTAATTAAATAATATACATATATGGCAGAATTAAATATCTTACATATATAGTAGGACTAATTAAATAATATACTTATATGGCATAATTAAATAACTTACCTATATAGTAGGTTTAATCAAATAATATATATATTGCATAATTAAATATCTTACCTACATAATAGGTTTAATTAAATAATATACATATATCGTAGTATTAAATAACTTACCTATATAATATATTTAATTAAATAATATACAGTAGAATTAAATAATTTACCTATATAGTTCGTTTACTTAATATATCTATATAGTAGGTTTAATTAAATAATATACCTATATGATAGAAATATTTTTAAACACAAAAGAAATGTATAAAAGAAACAGCTCATTTAACTTTGGTTTCCAAATTTAGATTACATGACTTTGGCACAATTAATCATTACATTAAGGCTACAAATTACAAATTTGTGATTAAAATAAATATTAATGTAATAAACTTAGATTATGGAATAGATTAAGTTAATTATTAGTAAATTAGGTAGGTTACAAATTTAACTTGAGTGACAACTTTTGTAATTTTGAGAGAATACATGTTTTAATATTAATCATACATGACAACTTTTAGGTGTAAATTGAAATGGAAAAAAATAATGGGTTTAATCGAAAATTTCTTCTTCAAATTGGGTGTAAAATAAATTGCCTATTCTTTGTAACTTAGTGCAAATGAGTTCATCTTAGAAGTACATAGAGTGGCACTGTGGCACCCTGCATGCATGGCCTCCTTCATAATCTTTGGCACCGCCAAACCTTGATAAGCTATGATCTTCACACATAACGTGGGGGAATCGGTATTGTTGCCCGGGGTTTTAATCCTTCTATTGTTGGAGGCATGTGTGTATGAAGCTAGAGCATATAACATCTTCGGATTTGGCATAAGCTGTAGCTAGTCGTGAACTTGCTTTAGAGTCTAATTTATCTCTAATTGTTTTTTGAATATGACAATACCGCGAATTGGTTAAGATCGTAACTAAGTGTGGCACCATAGAGGACATTACCCATCGTCGTTCTTCTCTTTCCTCTTTGTTTTTTGTTCATGCATTTAGAAAGGCCAACATGATTGCTCGTTAAGCTAGCTCTTCTCGATCTCATGTTGTAGATGTGGTGTTTTAGTGTACCAATGTCAAGGCTTTGTAGACTCAATATAACCAAATCCGCTTGATTATTTGAAGAATTAATTCCGTACTTTTTTATATTAAAAATAAGTACAAACACATAAAGCTAGGATCACCCATATTTCAAACAAAAAAATAAAAGAAAAAGGACTCATTCCATCAATAGTCATCTTTATGAAACTCGACAACTTCTAACTTAAATTTTATTACAACACCCCGCATCAAATGACCATGTTTGGGAAACTCGTAACTTCTACCACCATCTTTTTATACACGCTTAATTGAAGTGCATACCTAGTTATCGATTTGTGGTGATCGAATACAAAAACGTCTACCACTGTTGTCATAAATGGAAGATCTTGTCATTTAGACGATACAACTTGAATTGATCGATCAGTCTTACTCCAAATTAAGTATCGTACATCAGGTACTTTGGTCAAGCTTGAGACTCATTTATACTTTCTTAGCCATCTCCTCACTGTTAGATGTATTCCCATATTCGCTGCTTGGATAGTCTTGGCTTCCCCCCAGAACTGACTTCCTAAAGTTCTTCATGTTAGCGTTATATGAGTCGGAATCAAAGTCAGAACTAGTATTGGAGCCCCCGAATAAAGCACTTGGACTAGGTTTAATTCCTTCATGCAAGTCCTCTAGCGACACATCACCTTCTAACACGCGCACAATCTATTCAAAACCATACGCGTAGATATTGTTAGAGAAGTCTAAACTTTCAAATAGCAATGTATATGAGTTAATATGTATATCAAGTGAGCTAAACGCTAAACACTTAATGATAAACACAGAATAGTGCTCTCACACTCGATCACGTACTCTATAATTAATTTAGTGAGCTAAATGTAATTTTCATTACCTGACTCATTTTGGGTCGCTTTTTTGCAGAATGTCGAACGCTTGTTGACGCACATGCAACCATGCGTGCCATCCCTTCATGATCATACTTGTTTTCTAATCGTGTATCAGCCAACTCGCTATAGTCCCCATCTTCTATTGCTTTTACAAGTAGTGGCCTAGCCTGTAAATCAAACATTATTTCAAATTTTAGCTAATAAGTGTTAGTAAATATATTACCTTATGAAAACAAAGAACATACAGACAAACTATCTCCCTGTGAGATGATGTGACATAATTGGTCATTAAAATGTTGGTTTGCCTCATAGCATGTATATTCACATGCATTATATGGTCATCAAAATATATGAATGAATGAATGTGTTTTTAAAGAAAGAGAAATGATTATGAATGAGGAAAGGTGCATGTACAAACCCAGTCTACTAATGTATCCTCCTCATATTCTCCAGTGGTGTCCACCGGCCGTCGTCCAGTAATAAGCTCAAGAAGCATTATACCAAATGAGAAAACATCAGACTTCTCAGTAAGCTTGCCACTTGATGCGTATTCAGGAGCCAAGTATCTGTACATATCGTTCATTTGTTAGAATATATATATATATATATATATATCAGAGTAAAATTTTATAATCTAATTGTACAATTTAGACAATCGATCATGAAACTGAAAATTACAATATTTTCTTACCCGAATGTCCCCATGACACGAGTAGACACATGAGTTACATTTTCTTGGTTAAGCTTTGCTAGCCCAAAATCTGCCACCTGAAAAATTGTAAAATATAGTATTATCAATTAAACAACTGATTGAAGTAAGTTACCACTCATAGGTGGAGTAATTAATTATCACTAACAGAGCTAAAATTACCCTAAAGATAGCCTCTCTTTACTACAAAGACAACAGAATTATGGTCATGTGACTCATGTCTTTGAATTTAGGTATCACAAACAACTAGATGCCATATAACTTTTCCACTATATCAATCAAATAAGAAAATTCTAGATAGTAGACTTTTGTTAATTAAATAGAAGAAATTAATGCCAAAAAAATTCAAAATTAGCATATTGAGTACCTTAGCCTCGTAGTGATGGTCGATTAAAATATTTGCTGCTTTGATATCACGGTGGATAATCTTTGGATGACCTGCAAGCATTAATTTTTGTATTAGAAATAACTTAATGGTCTATCTATGTTTGGCGACTCGAGGCCTCGAGCTTATATTTGTCCATGATTACATCATATGATAGTTAATTTGGATAACAAAATAATTTGCGCGCTAGATAATATAATATGTATTGAGCTTAGAGTCAACTTAGTTTTAGAACTAATCTGGATTCAAAAAGTGAAACACTTACAATCTTCATGCAAGTAAGCAAGCCCCTTAGCTGATCCCAACGCAATCTTGACCCTGTTGTCCCATTCTAGGGGAGGACGATTCTTATCTAGGATAAATAAACAAGTAATAATGATTAAGTTGTCAAATATATGATAAACAAGGAAATATAAAATAAAATAAAAATACAAGGCATATGCACATACTATAGAGGTGGAACTCAAGGTTGTTATTGGGAACAAACTCATAGACCAATAATTTCCGTTCTCCGTTAAGACAATATCCCACAAGCGAGACAAGGTAACGGTGATGAACACGACTAATAATTTCAACCTCTGCTGCGAATTCTCGGTCTCCTTGGCCACTTCCAGCTTTGAGACTTTTCACGGCAATTTCTTTGCCGTTTGGTAACACTCCTTTGTGCACGAATCCGAACCCGCCTTGACCTAGCAATTTGGCCTGAGAGAATCCTGAAGTCGCAACAGCTAAGTCATCATAACTGAATGTGCTTGTGTTGAACCCGAGAGCCACTGAAGGGTGTGGAGGGGGTTGGAGAGGGCCATGAGGGCCTGAGAAGTTGGAGGAGTTCATCTCGCTGCTAATCATGGCCGGATGAGGCACCGCCGGGTTAGACGACCAACCCGGTAACGGTGGCGGAGGCATATTCAGAACGTGTTCATTGGATTTGTATGGTCCGCTTTGCCAGTATCCACTCCCTGCTCATACATTCTCATGTGTTGGGCAAAACTAATGAACATAACAGCAATTTTGTTCTAATATTTTACTAATCATTTGAATACCAAAAAAAAAAACAGAAGGAAATCTAAAATCATACCGATGCTAATGAATAAAGACTTTGGAAAGTTAGAGTTTAGAAAGTAGTACATACCATTAGGATGATAAGGATCAGGGTTATTCATGAGGTGTGAGGCCTGTCTCTTCTTCTTTCTTCTTGAACATGCAAAAAAGAGCAAAAGAAGAACAAATAATAATCCTGCTCCTGCTGCAAGTCCTATTATGAGCGGTGAGGGGGATGAGCTGGATGGCGATGATTTACTATTGTTGTTTGATATAGCTGTTGATGTTGGAGGAGACTTTTTTGAATTCAGTGGTGGTGGTGGTGCATGCCAGTTAGATGATTTGGGTGGTGGCGGCGGCGGAGGACGCTTTCCTTGGGAAGATTGAGAGTTACTATTCCCACTATTGTTGTTTTGTCCTGAACTATTGTTATTATTTTGTCCAGAGTTGTTGTTGTTGTTATTCTGGTTGCCACTGTTGTCCTTATTATTACTAGAATTGTTGTTGTTTTGGTTATTGTTATTCTGTCCCGAACTGTTGTTGTCATTCTGTCCAGAATTGTTGTTGTTGTTGTTGTTATTTTGTCCGGAGTTGCTGTTCTGACCAGAACTGTTGTTGTTGTTTTGTCCAGAATTGTTGTTTCCAGACGAATTATCTTTCCCACTAGAATCCTTGTTTCCATTGTTGCCTCCAGAATTATCATTTCCACCAGAGTTGTTGTTTCCATTGTTGCCTCCAGAGTTACTATTTCCGTTAGAGTTGTTGTTCCCAGAATTGTTACTACCTCCGGAGTTATTGCCGTTGTTATTGCTCCCTCCAGAGTTACCATTTCTTGAATTGGATGGGGTGGAGTTTGAGTTTGAGTTTGAGTTTGAGTTTGAGTTTGAGTTTGATGGGGAATCATTAGAATTTGATGACGAATCATTCGATGAAGGCGCCATTTGAGGAGGAGCTCCCGACCAAAATTATCGTGGAACGGTGCCGGAGAAACCCCGCCGCTCCTTCGATTAAAGTTGCGCCTGATGACCCCTATAAACATAGCTTTTCAGACTCGAAATTGTAATGATAGAAAACATATTGACATGAAATATTGGAAGAAAATAAAAATCCATTTAAATGGAATAGAGAAGAACCTTGGATTGATGATCGTACATACAAAATGCATGACATATAGTTTACATGCAAACTAAATCGAGTTGCTTGTTAATGTGTGCATACTATAATACTGAGGTGCATGACTAGCTAATTGCATACTGTTGAAAACACTGAGAAAAAGAAAGAGACACATAGAAAACTGGAGAAAGAGAGGGTTTACCTAAAGAAGAAGGGCATGCAGGGGAGGGGATTCTCAAAGGAGGGAGAGGAAAAATGAGGTTGCATGGTAATAATTCAACTCTAGAACGAAGAAACCGTGGTCCTCCTTCTCCCAGATCATCTTCCGATAAAATTTGGCTATTTTCTTCGTGAGTTGCTATTTTTAAGTGACTGCTTTCCTTATTTTTGCTATTTTTGAAACCACCATGCAATTTTTGTTGGCAGAGAACTTCACAACTTTCATCCTCAGTTTGTTAACTTATGTTAATGACACTTGTGTACATTAGCAAACACAAGTACACAACTAATTAACTTCTTACTAAAAATAACAATAATCATATTTAGATTTAGAAAAACGAATACTGTTACAGTATTGATTTCTCTTATGGACTACCTAATGAGTATTACAAAATTTACTTTTTCGGACGAGCATATAAACTCACATAGTAATGTTATCTAATTAAACTTGTGCTAGATTACCATTGAATTTAAATTCAAGAGCGAAGACAATGAGGCAATTTTATTTGTTTATATATTTTGGAATGACTTAAACTAAGTAAGAACAAAAATGGGTAACTTAATGAGCTTTTGTGATGGGATGTGATTGACATAACCAACTGATTATGCATCATCTATTCATAATTGGCATTCTCATTCGCTCACCAAGTAGTTCTACAATAGTATTACGCGGTGGTGCCACCTTCTAGATCATTTTAAGAAAAAATTACCAGCCTCTCTTTTGTTTGTTTGATTATTTTTCACTTTCTTGTTTTACCCGTGCGTTTAGAGTAATTGCGGGTTTTTTTGGTTAATAGAGTAATTGCGGGTTAAAGATCGTTTTAAACCGTTTATAAAAGTGGAGAAAAAGACTCGTGTGTCTTTCCGTTAACGACCGTCTATGGCGCACGCACGGCGTATTCCACAACGTTACAAACGAGTACAGGTCGGCTACAGCTACAAATGACCCGGAAGACTAAATTAGACTAGAAGACCACCAGCAAGAACTTCCTTCCTTCTCAGAAACCTCTAGAAACCTTGAAAGGCTCAGCTCTCTCAGATCCTCCTCAATTCGCTCCCGAAACGATGCCGTCCCGGAGAAGAACGCTCCTCAAGGTCATCATCCTCGGCGACAGCGGGTCTGAGTCTCTCTATCCCTCTCTATTTACTCCCTTGATTCGGTTTCGCGCTTCAAAATTGGGCGGATCTTTCTAGATCTTAGCACACACAGTGATCTGCAGCCTTGATTTTCATCTCGTATTGTATAGTTGCACGAGAATTTGAGTTTGTTTAAATGCTGGCTTAGGAGTAATCGCCTTTGTTTGATTTCGTGATTTGTGATATTTTGCAGGGTTGGGAAGACTTCTTTGATGAATCAGTATCCTTTGCAGCTCTTCTAATTTAGTGATTTAGTTAATTCAGCAATTTAATTTTGAAATTGAGGCGTTTATGTTGTTTGTATAGAGCAATTTCGGTAGCTCCTTGACTATAATTGTTAAAGATATGTTAATAAGAAGTTCAGCAATCAGTACAAGGCGACAATCGGAGCCGATTTCTTGACGAAAGAAGTGCAGTTCGAAGATAGGCTCTTCACCTTGCAGGTCTTTTAATTTTCGAGTCTGGAGTTCATTTTATTGATTAAAGCATTTGGATTATATGTTTATAAGAACTGTGTTAAGGACGCTTCTCGGTTTGAATGCTGATGCTTGTTTGGAGAATATGTCTTGCATGGACTTGTGGTTGGCCTAGTGGTGACTTGGAGTAGAAGGAGCTGTGTAGTTAAGAAAGGTTAGAAAAACACTAGGTAGAACTATATAGATGGTGAATGAATCTCGAGGATTATCCTTATGATTCTCACTCTCAGTTAGAAATGATTTTGTTGTTCTGAGAAGGTGAAAGAACAAGTATGATCTGATCTCTACAACAATATAATCAGATGTTGAAATTAAAATTGTCTGATGGTTCTGACTATTGTAGTGTGGTAGATGGCTAATAACTGGAAATCCCCCTGAGCCTTCATATGAACAACTTAATTTTTACTTAAGTGGCCTTCTCGTGGAGTTATTTGCTTCAAAGGACTATTTGAGGCTCGGAGTATCTGCTAGCTGAGGTCTTTATGCGTCTGTGTTTGGTCACTTTGCATAAGTGGTACAGATTAGATATTACACCCCTTTTAAAATTTCAAGATGTGATTTTCTTTAAGGAATGTACGTCTAAAATCCAACCCCCTTCTGTGAGGAGGATTGCATTTCCTTTCCTGGGTTTCTGTGTGGGCAGTGGGGATTCACTATAACTGCTTTGTGTCTTTCTTGTTTTTGGTAGTGAATGAAACTGCTTTATTTTAGATTATTGAAAATGCTGAACTTTCACCTTGTCTTCATTCTTCCCTCTTTATTGTTAACATGCCATGGCTTCCACAAGGTTTGTTATTATACCTGTCCTGATTGATAACCTTGCCAGCCATTCTGTTCCTTCTATCTTATTCTTTCTTAGTTGTACTGCCTTATACTGAATTGTAATATAGTTTCACATTGTAACCTTTCATGTCAATAGGCAAAAATTCATTTGGTTTTTAACTTTTTATATATCAACCAAACAAGTGAATGCAAATCCTCTCTCCTGTTCTTTGTTGTATACATCTGAATAGGCTGAAAGATTTTTTTTTTCAGTTTATAGATTCTAGATATTCAGGGCATAATTTATTATGTCCTGATGAAGTATTAAATTATTGTTGATTTTTTAATATCTCAACTACTCACGAGAGAGAAACCTTCCATCATAGGTACTGTATGAAGATTGTGATGTGGGATTTTTGTGCTCTGTAATGCATAGTTAGGCCGAATCCGGTTTCTAAGCACTTAGTCTTCTTATGCACTTAACCTTGCAGTCCCATTGAATATGTTCTACCTTAGCTTGTCTGCCATAACTTCTGCAGTGGATTTTTTTTTTCAGTTGTTTAAATTGGCTACTAAGTGGATATATTAAGCCATCTCAGTTTCTTTTATTTCGATAGATTTGGGATACCGCTGGTCAAGAACGGTTTCAGAGCCTTGGTGTAGCATTTTATCGCGGTGCTGACTGCTGTGTTCTTGTTTATGATGTTAATTCAATGAAATCTTTTGATAACCTTAACAACTGGAAGGAGGAATTCCTTATTCAGGTATTGTCTTTAATTTTTTTTCTTGCACTTGTTTCAAGCTCTTCCAGTTATTGTGTTAATTAGACTTCCATTTATGCGCAAGTATCATGAGGAAGTTGAGCTTTTAGTTTTGACTTGGAAAATCTTCTGCAGGCTAGTCCGAATGATCCCGAAAACTTTCCATTTGTTGTAATTGGGAACAAGGTTGACGTAGATGGTGGAAATAGCAGAGTGGTACGTATATTTTACAAGAATAAATTCTCTCTCTCTCTCTCTCTCTTGCTCTCTCTTATTTGTGTGTGTGTGTATATATACATATATGTATCTATTGCTCTGTGTGTGTGTATATATATATATATCTCTCTCTCTCTCTGTTTCTCTCTCTTGCATTCTTTTTGGATGTCTATATATGTATATATCACTTTTTTTAAAATAATTTTCTAGGTGTCAGAAAAAAAGGCTAGAGCTTGGTGTGCATCAAAAGGAGACATTCCGTACTATGAAACCTCTGCCAAGGAAGGCATTAACGTGGAAGAAGCTTTCCAGTGCATAGCGAGGGATGCCCTGAAGAGTGGGGAAGAGGAGGAGATGTAAGTAACATCTCAACTAGAAACTATCTCCATATGTTAATTGCTCATACACGTCCTCAAATTAGATATGAATGAACAAACATAATTTAAGATCTTCTGTTTACCATTACGAATTGCAATTATGTTCCACCAATGCAGATCTTTTGTCCTTCTTTAAATATTCAAGTTTGATAGTTTTGTTATAGAATTCTGTATGTCCACTACGTTTAAGACAAAAAAAGTCTTCTAGGTTAATCGTTGCACTTTAATAGATTGTGTAGGTGAGAGCTGTTCTGCTTTTAAGTATTACATAATGCTACAGTAGCTGTTTTGTTTTATTATTATTTTCGCTTTGGTGTTGACCTGTTTTTGACATTTTCTCCTTTTCGGTTGTGCATCTGTAAAACTATCCATTTCATGAAGATACTTGCCGGACACTATTGACGTTGGAAGCAGCAATCAGCCCAGGTCAAGTGGATGTGAGTGCTAAATATTTCAACTGAATTCTTTCCTCTTAAAAGAATAAGTCATCTTTGGAAGTACATTAGTCACGGATGTTGTATATTACTGTTTGTGTGGAGGACAAATTGGTCTCATTAATGCTCTATTCATCTCGGTTGTGTGGTGCCTTTCTTTCTGACTTGTGGTTAGTTTGATCTGATTTTCCTTTTGCTTCGCCACTATTATCCTGTATTTCTTAAAACAGTACATTCATTTTATTTCAATCACTGGTACAGAACTACAGATGGTGCACGATGTTTTTTTGCTGCAATCTTGATTAAAGATAACTGGACGAAGTTTAACTCATACAAACTTATTATATGATAATTGATAAAGGAGCATTTGCTACATTTCAATTAAAATAAAAACCCTTTGTCACCTCCGCGTCAAGCAAACTTCTTCAAACCTAGTATAGTCATGAACTTCAGTTACTCACCCGATCTATCAGTTCAATTTTCTGATGACCACATTCATCATTCCTCACTGCCTAATATTCCTTGCATGTTTGACATTGCAATATTTCATAGTTACATTGACCAAAAAAATGTTCTAATAGAAGTCGGCACTATTAGAAACTTTTGGCAAATATAGCTACTTCTCTCTAGGGTTAAGTCATCATATTTGGCTACGTTTAAGTGGAATATAACTTAAAACAAGAACTTGGAGATATGTGAGCTGCCACATATCTTGTATTTCACAGCAGTTTTTTTACCAATCCCAATATTCCATCTTGGGAATCATTAAAATCTTTGTAGAATTCGACTTTGATCAATGAAATTCGTTCTAGGTGTTTCGTAAAGAGCATTGGTGCTTTCTGTTTTTGTTTGATGTCATGGATAATAACCATTTGAATGCTGGAGGCTAGCCATAGATAGTAGTGCTGATATTGCGTAGATGACTGAAGGGAGGGAGGGAATACCTTATTATTGGAGTTTCAGGCTAGGGTGAATTCATCCTCTCCCCATATTTGAATTCATCTAATGATGGTAGGTGATTCTGAACAACAGCCCTGTTCCCCTGGTCAGCAGTTGAGCACCAGGTGATCAGGACTCTTCTGAACAAAGTGAGGTGACCTCATTCTAACATTCCCCAAATGCTGCTTCACCTCATGCTAAAATTTCAAAACGTTTGATTAGCTCTTCAGTTCACCGAAAACTCGTCACTAAAAACCCAAATTGAGAACACGAGTGCAAGTGGCTTGGTTGCAGAGGAGTCTGAAGTATCAATTATCAAGTATTCATCTTCCTTTAGGCAATCTAAACATTTTGGAGGTATAGAGCTCCATGGTCTCACTGCAACCAAGTATTGACTCATGCCTTGTAGAAGGAACTTGAAACCAGAGATGGTCTTTCATGCTAACAACCTTCTTGTTACACGTCTAGTTTTTTTATTGCATGTTGTGTTTGCTGAAGAGATGGCTTTCAACTATCGTTCTGATAAACTGTTCTAAACCTAATATTCAGAAATACATGCCCATGGCTTTTCCATTTCACATGGTAAAATCTTCAGAACGCTTCTGTGCTAAGAATTAAGATCATGACGGGGGAACCTACATGCTTCTCTCGCTCGTATTTTCGCCATGTGAAGGGAGATTTCAACCAGCTAGTATTCGAACTGTACTGCAAGTATGTTCTTAAGAAACTAAAAAAAATCAAGATTGACTTGTACAAGAGTAATTGTCACAAATCTTCGATAAACCATAGTAAAGATTAGCTAAATCAACTCAAACTAATTTTAGAGTTTATGCCATCCCATACACTAACATGATTCTCTAATCTGCTGAGGTACAGTACAATACAGTACATCTTACACGATCAAGTATGAGACAACCTGAGTTAATCTCAGCTCATGAAAACTTACAGCAGCCAAATTCAAGCGGACATTGACCTGAAAACACTGCTTCAAGTTGAAGCATAAAAGGGTCATTCTGTAGAGTTGCCGTCTGTCTTGGCATCAATCTTCATAATGCAAGGTTATCATTGGTCATTGAATTAGACGGATTACCTTCTGAACGCCACAAATAAAGTTTATATATAGGCCGCTTCCCAGATCATCACCCAACCAAATATTCATGACATTGCCTTGCAGCAAGACAATAGAGTGCATACATAATATCTCCGATACACCCTTGTGTCTGGTTTCATCAGTTGTAACATCTGCAATTGACAGGTTACATTCTGTTGCCACAAAAATTAGAACTCCATATATAGCAACCAAGATCTACCAGACTTTGTCACCTTGCATGGTAAAAGGGATGATTGATGACTGCTGCATAAGAAAAGATCAACATTTATTCACATGTTTTCTTGTGACAATTACTTTGACCCAATAGAAGAAAGGCTGTCCAGCCTGTCCCGATTGGGAGGCCGAATTGGACTTCCCGACAAATTGGAGCCCGAAAATTGGTTTAAAGGGGTTGGAGGCACTGCGCCCATGGGTCTCAACATGGGTGGTCTCTGTGAGGCCATCATAAGTGGGGGCCTTGGAACTGAGTTTGTAGCATTCATGGCCATTCTATTGGCAGGCATTGCAGATGGCATTCCTCTAGAAGAGGAACCTGGTAAGCCAAGTCGGGCAGCAATTATCTGTGCCCGCTCATGGTAGAGCTTCTGTCTTGACCTGTCTAATTGCTCTTTCACCCTCATCACAACACTTTCCATCTCATTAAAGAAACCCAACTTGGCTTCTAACTTATGCAACTGCAGTTGAACAAAAACCTCAAAAAGTAAGGAATAAATGTTACTCACAGCAAAAAAAAGTAAGGACAGATTATGGCATTGGAATGACCTGCTTCTCTATCAACATGGCTGCAAGCTGACGGATTTGATCTTCTTCCTGTTCTGCTAGAAGTTTTGCCTTTACAGCAGCTGCTGAGACTGCAGAAACTGCAGCTTGCTTTATTTTATCTATTTTCTGTTCGCCTTTTGTCTCTTGCTTTTTATCATTTTTCAAGTCTGTACAGCCATGTTTCTCATGTTTACTATCATCAGCTCGATCCTCACCTGCACAGTGCAGCAAACAGGAAATTAGAAAATCAGAGGCATTGAACTTTCAAATCGGGAAATTAAAAACTATTGAACAAATGCTTGATTTGTTGCACTTTTAATGACTTCAAACATAACCGGCATGCAAAAGAACCACTTCCCAGATTCTAATTCTTCCCAAAATTCAGCATGCTTACTTGGTCAAAAAGAGAGATTATTTGACACCCCATCCATCCCAACTCAAATATGACACACACACACGCAGATATACAGTATATATCAGAGAGATAGAGAAAGAAGTATACTTGTAGTGTTTTCAACTGGTTGGGGAAGCTCATTATCTTGTGCGGGTTGAGTATCACACACCATATCTACATCCTTTGATGTATCTGTAGGTTGAGGGGGTGCTTCTGATTCAATAGTAACTTGTGGTGGGGCTTCATCTCTTTCTGAAGCCAGAATATTAGAATCATCCACTTCTTTTGATGTCTCTGTAGATTGCGAAGGTTGCTCAGCTGAACTTGATGCAACTCCTTGCTGAGGCTTTGTCTTTGTTGAGGGAATGGAGTCGGACATATCCACATCCATCAGTGTTTCTGTGGTTTCAGAATGATTTCCTACTGAAGTTCCCTCTCCCGAATCCTTTACCGAACTTGGTGGTGCTTCAACTTTTGAACCATCTGACTCCTCCAAAGTAGGTGATGGATCATTTGATAACTTTGAGTTGTTTGATTTGTTTAGTTTATCAGTCCCGACTTCCTCAGGAGCGACCTTGTCATCTTGTTCTTTTGCAGACTGCGACTTTTCTTCAGGAGTAACTTCTTCTAGTTTCTTGTCATTATTATCATTTGATACACCTTTATCTTCCAAAACTGAGGTGGAGTTATCCTCTTTATGACTATTTTCTTCATCTACTTTGTCACTCAGAGCTTCTCTTTCAACAGAAACACTGCATATCCCATAATCGCATCAGATAGAGTATACAAGAATTTGTTTCTAAAAAAACACAAAAATTGGTCAGAGCATTATTTGCTTACACAAAATCAACATACCTATCACGACCAGCTTGTTCCTTTCTTTCATTTGGGGGATCTTCCAAAAGAAAGCAGTGCCTAGAAGCCAGCTCGATGCCAGGAGAATCTGCAGATATGGATTTTAAAGAATTATGTGCTGAAGCAATAGCATTTTCAGGTCCCACCAACCGTGCCAAGAATGCTGCCTGTAATAGAGTTCAGCCTATTAGTAGTGACACATTAGCCAAGCTCAAAGCAAAGTCTGAGTTCCATGCTTTCTTTAAGCTCCCCACCATGTAACACATCCACTAGGCTATATTGGTACTGACATAAGTAGATGCATGCATGTATAAAGGCCAAAGTACTGTAGATGCATGAATGTTCACATAATAAAATCATTAAAAAGGGTCGTTCGAACAAAAAATTATGCAGCAATTTATAAAAAGAAATTCTACATGACAAAGGTGAAAGGCTAACAAACTCAGTAATAGAGTATCCTCTGGCAGTAAGCACAAAATTCTGACAAAGTGGAAGGTTTAAAGAGTTGGTTAGATTGCAACTGGCAAACACTGGGCCTTCTTATGCAACCAATTTAGTGTAAGTGGTCAGAATTTGTAATAGAATGGGTACCCTAAATGGTACACCGATTGTCGGCTGACCATGTCAAGTTTTATAAGCAGAGCAGGTTACCAAGATGCAAGATTCTAATAAGACTGATTAAAGATAATAGTAAGATGTCCAAGATTTCAGTTCATTAAACTGAATATAACTAAAGTTCTATTTACTTCTTTATCCAAGGCATAGGTCACACTAATCCATGGGCTGATGTACCATACTTGTGAGTAATCAACTTACCAATGCCATGGCAGGGTTTCCCACATCTGCAAATGAGAGTTGACATTCAGGTGTTTGAGGATAACCAACAACTTCAAAGGCTTCTTTAAGAGCCTTCAATGCAAGGTTCTCGTCTGTTTCCTCATCAAGTTTCAAATCATCAGTGTCTTGACTGTCTTCCAACTTCGGGGTTTCCTGATCAACTTTGACTCCAGTTTCATCTTCTGGCTTTGAAGTATCCTCCCCATCTTTCACCTCACTTGCTTCTTCTTTGGGAATTTCCATCGGGGAATCTTGAGGGTCACTCGCATCAGCACTTGTCTTATTCTCTATTGTTTCAGGGGCATCTTTGGAGGGCAATGATTCATCGTTAGTTGAAGTTGGATCTGCAGTTTCTTTGGCACTGGCAACAAGATCATCATCATGATCTAGAAAGGTATCCTCAATTGGCATTTGAACAAAGTGCAAAATACACTGAGCTTTTGTTTTTGTAGCAACATGTTCAGCAATCTCATTCCAGTTTTCTTTATATAATTCTAATGCTTCAAGCAGAAGGAGGGTCTCCTGATCTGTCCAATTTCCACCACTTACCCCAGGAGCCTCAGCAGGCTCCATAAGAATAAAATCTGATGAAGACATACCCGAGTCGAATTTCCCATTGTTAAAGCACTCAGAACACAGGTCAAAATCCGCCTGTTGAAATGAATGTAGATAGTAAACAGGAAAGTTGTCCGGGCAACGAAAATTTGCAGCAATTAACAAATGTATAACCACGACAAGCAGTTCATCAGACATCATGTTCAGTCAACCTGACATGGAATTTGTTTGAGTACATCTTGTGCCTTGTTAAAAGTAGTATGCGCTATACAGTACCAAGAATAAGCACCATTCAGCACTATCAATCTACTGCTAGCTGGTGATAAATCCTGCTGATCTCCTAAAGATGTAACAAGTTGAATCTAATCATTTTGATCTCGATAGCATAATCAGTTTAATCACGCAGTTCACACATAGAAGAATACTGATCTTGAAAAATTTATTTTCAAACGACTTCAAGCAAGTGGTTCAACTAATGTTCATGAAACAGGAAGAGTTTCTTTGTTTTATTATTAAGATACCACATCATAGATAAACAAACATAAAGTAATGTGTTCCTGTAATTCCAATGAAAAATCAGGAATTGTATGAAAGAACCAACCTGCTTCTGGCAATGGTAGCGTTTGCGCGAGCAATCAGCCGAACAAGAGTTGCAATGGTACTCCACAGCTGGCCCCTCAGGCCTCACCATCTCTTCAGCAATTATAGACTCTGGGAACAGCCCAGATGCCACAGTCGGAGTTGTCAAGTTAGTCTTAGGTACTAGTGATGATCGTGACTCTAGTGCTTCAAAGTGATACAACTTATCTACCAAAGAATCCCTCTCTGTCACCTCATCACTGTTGACATTTGCAACACTAGAACCCGTTGGTGGGAAAGGGTGAAAGTTTATCAAACCCCAATGATCCAAAAATTCCATCACTTCTTGCCTCGAATCAAAGTCTCCGACTTTAAGCTCCAACATATCCTTCAGTTCAACCAATGTCCCCGGATCCTCACGGAATTTTTTTATAATACAATTGCGTATCTCCAAGTATGTCTCCAGAGTTCTAGTATCAGACTTCCCATCAAAGAATGACGGCAACATACGCTCCTCAATGGAGTGAACCTTTGTCCACGAGAACCAACCTGTAATTCAGAAATTCGATCCCCAATCAAAACACCAATGTTACAAAAAAGAGTAATGTCAAACCGGTCTAACAAAGAAATCCATCTAATTAACTTTTGGCGATGTACATTCCCTAACAAATCAACTTATAGTTTCATATCAATGTAAAGACTAATTTTAAAAGGTTAAACTACTTCAGCAGCTCTATATTTAGCTCAATCCTCACATTTTCGGCACCGAAACTATACAGAACTTCAAAATCAAACTCAAGCAATAAATAAAATCCAAAATTTCAGTCAATTTAAACCAAAAAATATAAAAACTTGAACAGAAACGAGGGTTTGGAAATTGGCTTCACCACAGTGACTGGGAACCACATGAGCATTGGCATCACGAGATCTTATAGCTTCAAACTCAGCTTCCATAGCCGCCTCCAAAGCCTCCAACTCCTCCTCCCTTTTCGCTTGCTCCGCCTCCACAGTCGACGGCTCCGGCCGCTTCGTTTGAGCAGCCGGCTTCGCCGCCGCGGCTGAGGCCGAGGAGTGGCTACTAGGCCCCTGGCGGGCCCTCGTCAGTGGGCCGTTGTGGATCGGGAGGTGAGAGAGTGAAGCCTTCTCGCGAGTCATGCGCTTCGACGGCGTTGATGAAGAGGCCGAGCCGCCGAGGCTGCTGGCCTTTCGCTTTTGGCCTCCGGCGCGGCGTCGGGATGAAGTGGGCTCGGTAGTGGACGGAGAGTCGGCGTTAGCCAGCGGCTGAGTTCCGGCGTCGCCGCGCTTCTCTTCCATGGTTTTTTGGGGGATCCGGATCGGGGGTTTGGGCTTTGCTAAGGTGATTATGTCGCAGACTTATTCTTGAGATTCTCACTCACACTGTTACTTTCTGTTTTGAAACATTTACTGTCAGGGTGAACCTGATTTTACCTTTTCATTTACCTTTTCTTTTTCTTTTTGAAATGGACGAAAAATATATTAATTAAGTAAAAAAGTATCGTCTAACCTTTGTAAATGATGGATCACTATATATTACTAGGAATGTCGCTAAATGCAAAAAATATTTTTTTTTTAAATCTCGTTAGGTCTCATCGAATATATAAAGTAATAATTAATTTATTAAAATTTAAAAATATTTAAAATAATTAATAATTGATCAAATGTATAAAATAAATGGTGAATAAAATTCATAATATAAATTAAGCGAAATAATTATTTAAACTTATCATTTTAAAGTTACTTTTAGGCATGAAATTATACTAAATTTGGAAAATGAATAAATATAGAATTCTAGCTAAAAATAGGCATAGTAGTGAGACTAACCACTATAAAATAACAACAAAACTCTCTATAAAATAATAATTTATTAATTTATCGATAAATGAATAAATTATTTATTTATCGATAATATAATAATATTGCTAAAATAATAATTTCTTCCGGTCTCGACATTATTCATTAATAGAGATTAGACTGTACATGGAGCGATACAAAAGCATCGGAAAAAAAAACATAACAAGATGCACAAACGCATCTGAGATAACTAAATGAGCAACATCTCATAACTAGATGCACATATGCATTAGGGAGTAAAAGTAACCATGTGACTTAAATCACTTAATGCACTAAGGCATCATTGCATTGCATATGTCACAAAAGTAGTGTAATAAGGGGAGTAACCGTAACCGTAGCCAAGGAGATCGGGAGCAACCAATTGTGTAACAAACTCAAGCATTGGCGGATGATCTATCAAGAACAAATCCAAGAACAATATGAGCAGTTGTTTTGGACGCAAGATTCGACTCCTAGTACATCTAGGGTCCTAAATACGGATCCAAATCTGAGCTGTAAACAAATGAAGCACAAGGCGAGGCCAAGCCCAGGCAGCCCCATACCACAAGCCTAGACAATTGGGCCCCTAAGAAGAATTGGCCCAAAGGGAAATGCCCAGGCCACCCCACCCATTTTGGCACCCAAGTTCCGTCGATCGGAGCAGTACCCACCTTCTCTCGGGGCCTTATCCCATGCTGTCAACCACCACCCAATGACATTGGAACCCTTTCAACTAGAGCCCGCCACCGATGGCCTGCCCAACGAGGTCCCAAGATCACCAACCCCATTAGATCTGGGAATTGATGTCGCACAAGAAGGAGCTAACCCAGCCACAAATAAGCTCTTATGGCTTTGCATCAATGACGGCTTGGATCCCAAATCCGGGTCCAAGCCCACCAATTTGATTTGCCCCGATCCAGATCTTCGACGCTGCTACCTAACATGCTGCATCCCCGCCGTGCTCCTCTGTCTTCCCAGCAACAACTTGAGCCTTCACCAAGCCCCACCGTCTTGGCAATACTCCACCTCAACAGATAGGCATCCATGGAACTCCACCAAGAGTTATGGCGTGGGAAATCACCTCAGGTTTCTTGAGAAGATGAGGAACAACATGAGTTAGATCCTCTGTAGACGACAAAGATGTTGAAATAACAACTCTTCGAAGAGAAGAGTCGATGTCGGAGTTGCTGGCTTTCCTTGCCCAAAGGTGTTGCATTTCCAACCCTAGTAGAGCGGCTACTAAGTTTCATTTTTTTTTCAATTCTTTTTTCTTTTTTTTCTTTCCTTTTCTTCATCAGCTACTACCAACTAAAACTAGTTTACCAGTATTGTACTAAATGGAAATGGTTTTAGACTTTTAGTAGAAGCATGTTAGACCCAACCCAATGGGATTGTCTAGTAAAAACATGTTAGACCCGACCTAATGGGGTTGTCTAGGAAAAACATGCTAGATTGCAATTGGGGCAGACGTTGCAAGATACTCTTGATATTATATTGGTTCTCCTCGTACAAACTAAGTGATTCGAAGCACAAATCTTAGCTTATGGACAGTGAAAACGGTAACTACGGCGGACGCTACATGAGTTTTCCGACTACTAAGAGCTTCGATCACAGTAATATTAGCTTGTGATTTGTGAAAAACATCCTTAGAGATGGATCATATGGAAGTTGCTCCTAACCATAGTGCGGTATGAAGCTTACTCAAACACCATATTTTGTTGTTAAAAAATGGGTTTTCACTACCAACTACTACAATATTGTCAAGTGACTTAGGGATGGAAATGAGGCCTTATTTGAGGGGTATTAACTTAAGTTGGCCGTATGGTAAAATGATATTTTTATCTTGCTGTGTATTGATAATTGTTTATGTGTTGATGAGTTCTAAATTGCTAATGGTTGGCTCTCACGTTTTAATTATGTCCAACATGTTTTTTCTTTTATAATGTCAAACACGTTTAATTTACTGAGTTCATGTAGTTTAATGAAGTTGTAACAAGCAGAGACTTTATTAATCATGTATTTTATTTTTAAATATATTTTGTATGTTATTTGGAACCCTTGTGAAGAAAGGCTTTTTGCTGACTTCCTCCCTGAGTCAATTTGGGCGATTTGCAAATGAGACATTACCGGGGTCCACTAGGGCGAGTTCTAGAATGCACCGTTACCAATCAGAGCCCTTCTTTTGTCTTATTACGTGTCGACTAGAGATTGGTTGAGACTAAAATTTTGGCTCCATGTAGGCTGCCCCGTCCAAAGCTTGAATGGGCTATTGTTTGTCGACGCGGCTTGAGCGAGCCGACTGGGTGGGTAATATCTGGGATCGAGGACGGTAAGATGAGGGAGGGGTGAGAGAAGCTTTAGGGTTATTGGGATTTAATCGTTTAACAAATTAAAATGAAAACCTAGAGAAAATTTCAGATCTGGGACTGGAGAAGATGGGTTTAGTGGGAAACAGGGATTGTGGGACACATCTGAACCAGTGTCTCGTAGTCACGGATGACATCCTTGTTCTATTTCGCATCTCCACTATCGGGTTCGTCGTGAAAGGTCAGTAAATCGGCCATCAGTTAATCGATTTTGATGCTTCCCTACGTTTTACTGTTGTGTTCTTATATTGCTGGATCATGTAATTTTGTAAGTTTTAGCTTGAATCCATATCTGTTAGATACTTAGATGTATTGTTCTATATGGAATTTGGCTAGCCACCGACTATATAATCAATCAAATAGATTATCTTTGGTTTTATGGTTCTGATATCAAACTTCATGACCATAACTTGATATTTTGGTTTCCAAACTTATTAGTAGCAAACTTTTTCCCCAGATCGATATTGATTTTTATGTCCAGTTGCTCTTAGTTCACTAGTTCAATCAGTTGTCAATCCTTCGATTGCAACAGACTTACCCTTTGAGTGCAGCAGACTTACCTTCCTTTCTTTTTATACTGCAAATTACCCTTGCTACTGCCAGCTTTGTTAATTAAAGTCTAATACTATTTTGAATGTCTAACTATATTTAGTCTCCTTATTACTCATTCTTGTTGTGTTGTTTCACGTAAAATAATATAACTACTGTCACGACTTTTTGTTGACAAAAATAATTCAGATGTTTCCTCATTATTGCTCCAGTAATTACTTTCTTTTATTGTGTCCTCATTTAAGTAGCTACAATTACCCTTGTTTTGCTAAAGATTGAGTTTCTGGGAATTTAAAGGAGACTACCTTGACCTATATGTATATACCTGATCTCCAAAATTTTAGTTACTGTAATGATACACCTATATTACACCAAGTTCTGAGTTACCATATAATGAACTCCATATTTTTTTCTCAATTGTTATGTTCTGGAGATAATTTCTCTTAGGTTTGTAAAATTATTTCTCTTAGGTGCATAAATAAGTGAATTGAAAACCCTTTTAGTATCTGATTCGTATTTCAAATTGTGATTGTTGAACAGAGAGTCCGAGTCTATCATATTGTTGACTGATTTCTATTAGCAATTTGGCATTCTAACTTCTTAATTTGGGTTCCTAGTATGACCTTTCAGGTTTGTGACTTTTGTCTATAAATTATTTAGACAATTAATCCTCAAAGTTGCGCTAAATAGCAGCCTCCATCATGGAGAGCATCTCTAGGTAGATTGTCCAATTATCCTTCTTTTTCTTTTTCTGCTTTTAGTTTGCAGAATTTTGACTGATTTTGTTGGTTCAATTTTTGGATATCATTATTGTGGTTTGAAGCTTCCCTTCCATCTGATAAGTCAAGGATTTGAAAACATCATCCACCATTCCATTTGATCCAACTTTAATGAAATTCTGCTTATTTCTCTAAGCTTTTGTTCATTTTTGTTTTCTACTCCCTCAGCCTGTGGTCTTTAATTTACACCTTGTTCATTAGATTAATGAAACATAAAAATGCACCAAGCTAATTCAGATCTATCTCTATACAAGCTCTACTGAGAGAAAAAAAAATTTAAAAGTTAGATGATCTAGTATCTTTTGATTTATCAGTATATTCAGAAATATCTCTACAAGCTCTACTTGTTTCCCCTTACCTTTAAACATAAGATGCTTTGGGCTAGCTATAGGAGAATATATTGGTCATTGGCTGTGAAAAGGCTGGATATTTGCAATAGAAAGCTGTGGTAGTAAGTATTTCAATAATGAATTGTAATCAAAGCAAGATGGGCTATCCCATCACCTGTATCATTTACCAAATAGTGGCTATAGAATGATACATTTACACCCTAAATAGTTTGATGAAATGGTTATCGGTCAGCTTTTAACCATGAGAATGAGAAAATAATATAGTGAACATATGGTTGACAATTGCCTACGACTTGGTACTTAATTAAGGTTTTTGGTCGATTAATGAGATCTGTCCCCTATGAAACATAGTATTCAGCTTACAGTTAATTTTGTCTGGAGATAAAAAGATCAGTTCTACATTTATTTTGTGGTCCATGTGAATAATTTGCCTTATAATACTGGTGTGTTATGAAGTATCGGAAAATAAGTTCTTATTGCCTCACTTACCTTATTGCATATATTAAAGAATTATTGGCATTTCAATTCGCATCTTGACACATCTCTTCTTCATCTTATTTTACTTTTATATCTATGCAGGTTCACCGTCAAATTTTTCTAGAAAAGTTTGTGTAATGTGAAGTATATGGTGGTGTAGTTAGAGATAGTGGTGGTATTTAGTGGGATCGCAGAATCTACAAATTTTTACTACTGGTATATTTTACTCATCGTAGTTCTCGAATTGCTAGTTTTTAGAGCAGTTTTTTCAACAATGTGCAACTGAATTATAGTGTGGATTTTCTGTTATTGACATTGAGGATTGTGGGAGATGTGAGAGTTCTCCACTGTGTCAATGTTATGTAACTAATTTTTTTTTTGCACTTTCCACATAACAACCTCAATCTGAATCCTCACCTCCCCTATAAGTATTCAACAGTAGCAAAGGTATTCAAAGAACACATTTAACCTGAACCTTTATTGCATGAAGAATGCATATAATGAAAAGAATTCTTTTTTACACATCATGATGCAGTTATTGTCTTGTATCCTTTAATCTTTGGAAAGGCTCTTCATGTGGGTTCACCCTTAAAACTAAGAGTGCATATACAATAGACTTTAAAGAAACACTTTTTTTTAATATAGCAAATTGTAGTGAGACTCAGACTACACACGAAGGCATTAGCAGAGGATGAAGATGATGGTGAAGGTAGAGGTGAAGGTGACATCTCACAAGCCAATGAAGCTGGTCCCTCGAACACAATTCCATATCAGCAATGATTTCACCTGTTTCCATTTTCCTCCAGGATACCTTAGTTCCTCAGGAATGCAAAATATCTTAGCCGGTGTGCACTTCAATGGAATGCAAAATCTCGCAAGTGGTTAACCGTAGGTGGTTTAGATTACTCTGGTATTGTTGTCGTCTTGCCCGATATATGGCATGGTATCCCAACAATGTCCAACTGATTTCTACAAGGTGTCATTAATAATTATCATGTACAGAATAGGATCGAATCCCTCAACTAAATATACGGGTAGCGATCCAATGTATTTATTCTTTTACTTAATGGTCTTATTGACAATGTCCAATTGATTTCTGCAAATTGTCGGTTCATGCCGAGTATGAGAACTACTTGCATGTTTATGTATTTAGAGAAGTGCTAGACAATTATTTCAGTGTTTGCAATAGCCAATGGAAGAGTGGAATATGACGCTCTTAAATCTCATTTTGAAATGATGTTCGAAATTGGGCAAAAAAAAGACACTAGGAGATGAGTCAGTTGTATAAGTGACTGCCATATCTATGCAATTCTCTCTCATTTTGAAAGGTCACGTAATTGTTGTATAAGTGGTTGACGTCTCTGTTCAATCAAGACGACATAGTTCAGACATAAAATTGCACCAAAAGCTAGCTATCAAATAAAATTTGCATTGCACATATCAATTAATTTCCATTATGTATTTCCACATACTTAAACACATCCAATAGTACTTCCGCTTCCATAATGATAAAAACAAGTAAAAAACCAAAAAAGAACCTAATTAAAATTTGATTACATCCTTGGCTAAAACGAAAACTTGCAATCTACTTAAACTAACTAGAGAGTATAACCACGATACTGCATATATGCATAAAATTCAACATGATCAAAAACAATTCCAAACTAAGTGCTATTCATGCCTACCATTCTACGTACATCACCAAAGTTGATGTTTATGGCATCCTAGAAACAAATTGTGCCCATTCAGCTGGGACTACATCAATATCCTCCGTTTTGTATTCCAAAGTTAGTTCCTTCTCTTTCCCACTACAACAATATCAAAATGAGGCAACTTATTTTCTTTTTCGGCTTTAAGTAGCAAAACAATCCATATTTTATCAGACGTACCTTGGTAGCAAACCCAAGTCCTTGTCCTCCACGATGTCTTTCATGAAACACATGCATGATGTAATATCCACAAGTATGGATATCCTTTTGCTGTGGACTAGCCTGAAAATTAAAAATTCAGTCACCATGACCTAGTCTAAAAATTACAAAGTACATAAAACCTTGATGGATTAAACCAAGTGTTATAACTTACAAGAAGATGCTCCCATTTACAAAGTACATAAAACCTTAATGGATTAAACCAAGTGTTATAACTTACAAGAAGATCCTCCCATTTATTTTGTCTCGATTAAGATTGAGTTTCATTTCTATAAAACAGATACGAAGACAAATAAAGTAAAAAGAAGCTAGTAGAATAAGAAATGCCAACTTATTTGAATATATGATTTAATCCCAGGCCACTTCTCAATAATCATAAATTTGTCGACATTATATGATCGCATGTAGAAGCTAATAAAATCTAGTCTCAGACAATGGATTTATATGCTCTAATGGCTCCATATGCTCTAGTCACGTGCGGTGCGGTGATGCCTCACGAAACCCCTAAAGCAAAAACCGCGGTCAAATATGAATATTAACATGATATTACCTTTGACCGATGCATCAGACAGTCCAACGACAACCAAGTCCTACAAAATTTCACCTGGGGTCCTTAATATATATGATGGATGCATCAGATGGTGCCGATCGACCGTATCCGGCCGTTGGGATAGCAATGTGTGACCTATTGTTTACTAACATATATAGCTTGCTTGCTAGGAAATTGGGGGATCATGAAATACTTTTTAATTACGGGACAACGGTTAATGATCGGGGCTAGCCGATATCTTCCTCTCTATTACGTGGGCGATGTGTAAAAATATGGTCCCAATCGGGAGTCGCTCGGCCATCGGACTCTTCGGTCAACGCTAAACCACCCTAAACTCCCATAAGGGGGCAGCGTGCCTAGAAAAGAGCCGAGGGCCGCAGACATCACACTTGAAATGGCCTATTTTTTCATGTACAATGTGTGGTGATGCCTTGCGGAAGCTACGGTCAAATGCCGTCAAATATGGATTTTAACATGATATTATCCTTGACCGATGTATCGGACGGTCCAACGACATCCAAATCCTACGAAATTTCACCTGTGGTCCTTAATATATACGTCAAACGCATCAGACGGTGCCGATTGACCGCATTCGACCAGTGGGATAGCGATGTGACAAGGTGTGACCTAATGTTTACTGACATATAGTTTGCTTACCAGGAAATTGGGGGATCTTGAAATAACTTTCAATTACGGGATGGAGGTCAATGATCGGGACCAGCGGATGTCTTCCTTCCTATGACGTGGCGACGTGTAAAAATTTAGTTCCAATCAGGAGTCGTTTGGCCGTCGGACTCTTCAGTCAACGCTAAACCACCTTAAATGCCCATAAGGGGGGCGACGTGCCCGGAAGGGGGCGAAGTGCCGCAGATGACACACTTGAAATGACCTATTTTTTTTCGTACAACGTGCGGCGATGCCTCGCGGAACACCTAAAGCGGAAGCCGTGGTCAAATGGGGTTAAATATGGATTTTAACATGATATTACCATTGACCGATGCATCAGACGATCCAACAACATCTAAATCCTATGAAATTTCACATGGGGTCCTTAGTATATACGTCAGACGCATCAGACGGTGCCGATCGACAGTATCCAGGCCGTTGGGATAGCGATGTGACAAGGTGTGAGCTAATGTTTACTAATCTATATAGCTTGCTTACTAGGAAACTAGGGGATCTTGAAATACTTTTCAATTACGAACTTATTCAAATACATATCAGTCTTTACCAAATCTAGTCACACTCCTTGGCTTTTAATCGATTTGTTTGATTTGTATATAGTACAAAGTAATTCAAAGGAGGGCAGCATAATGTTTTTTACCAATGTAGCTTCATTATCCAGACTTCGTCCCTATACCCTATATTTGTAGAGGGGTTTAAAGTTTACTTCTTCAGTCCCCTGCATAGTGCTAAGCAACATATTTAAAATATTTGGCTTGAAATTTGCATAAACCCACAGTTGCACAACTAAAATACAAGTAGCATGAAAACTAATATACAACTAGCATGAAAAATACATGTAGCATCAAAGTTCTTCCATAGACGGCTAATAAACATACAATTAAATTAACATTTACCAGCTTACTAAATACATACGAGGACAAATATTCCAACAAACCTAATGCCCTTACCCAAATATAAACCCTAATATTGCCACATGCTATTGTACAAAAACCAGCTCCAGCCTATATGATGACAAACATCATCTCTCTCTTTACTGTCTGGAGCCAAAAAACAATTCCCATGCTGAGTCTCTAATCCGACCGCAATAATATAAGTACTACAACACAACCCTAAACCATAGACTAAGTCATCAAATATGAATTATGAAATGTCGTTTGTTAACAATGAACAACATCCAAAACATATGCTGAGCCGGGTAACTCGAGCGGCTGGGTATAACTCCAAGCTCCCACACATCACCGTTACTACACTGAATTTTCACATATCCTCTAAAATTCTTCCCAACCAATTCTTTTCCAGGGTTGATGAGGAAATTCTGCAAAAAGTAGCACGAGGAAGGACATATAAGTCTTAACAACCACAATACAAAATTAATTTACAAATATTTACATGTATATGACAAAATGTATATATAAGATATAACTGATATAAGCACAACATTATGTATAGCAGCGTTTGTATTATATTAATGTTTACGTAGAGGAATGGTCATTATGAAACATTGATATTTTGGAATTTGAAAAGTTAATACTATGCGATCAACTCTACTATGTTACTGGTGACTATAAGAGGCAGACACCACAGAAGAAACCAAAAGGAGCAGCAATCTCTCGAGGAAGCTCGAGAAGTGCCACAGAAAGATCCAACTTTGATTCCCACATTCTTTTCTGCTTCATCTTTTTTAGATTATTCTGTACATGAGTGACTAAAGTGAGTACTTCACCTTTATAAATACTCATAATTTCATTGAATAACAGTAATCTCGATCCAAACAACAGATTTTTACATATTAGTATATCTCACACAACGCAGTTCTCCCAAACTTGAAATTCTTTTTAATAAAACATACAGACAAGTGAATTCGACAATTCAATGGCAACAAACAACTTTACTTGTCAACCGATACAGTGATCAAATGGAGAAAACAGATGCCGCAATCACAGGACTTAGAAGTTTTGCAAGCTAACTCACCTCTAACCCTTTGCTGCAAGGAGAATCCCTTAACTTTTCTCCCTCTCCTCCAAACCTATAGAGCTCTCTCTATCCCCTGAAGCTACTCAGCAAAAACAAAACTTCCCACTATCAGGACTCTCCCTTTTCAAAAGAAAGACTAACCCAACTAAACAAAATGACTGAATTATTTTAAAAGAAAAATAATAGTATAACAAATTGTTTATCAACAGAAGACATAAATAAATAGAAGAAAATAAAAATAAATTGAAACACGAATTGTTACAAAAATTGTATTAAGACCTCCCCAACATTTGTGTAGTTGCATTATAATTTAGAAGCCATGCTACTGATCATCCAAGTGGGTAGGATGTAACTTAGGCCTCTTTCAAAAACATTGGCTTCAATGCAGCCTAGTAAATTTGATGCAATCAATATATAATATGGAATTACAAGTTGGTAAAAATAAAAAATCACAGAAAATAATTGAGTAGCCTACATGCCATAACATATAGAAAAACATACTTCCATTTAAATTAGGTAGCTACTACACAATGCATAGCTATTTTATCATTCTCTTGCCTGAACTCACTTGCACCTATTACTACAACTTCTACAGCTTTACACTTGCCCCTGCTACTGAAAATACCCCAAGCGCCCAATGTGTTGCAAATGAGTCCTTTTCAATAACACTTATATAGGTAAAGACTAAAGCAGAATAAGCTAAAACAAGCAAAGGAGTGTAAGATTCTATATATGATCCCAAAAGAAGCATCATACTAGCTGTGTTGAAAATTTGAAGCTAGTTGGCCTACAACTTAAGCCAAGTTGAAGTTACTTCCCAAAAGGATTAAATTTCTGCATAATTTCAAAGTATCAGTGACAAAATACAAAATATGCACTCTGTCAATTGTGAGCATACAAGTTCTTTGTGATGTATAGGCGTTTTATTGGAATCTATGCAATTTCGCTCATGAATTAACGAAAACAACATTGATTAATAGTTATGAAATTTTGACTAGTGCGGCAAACTAAATCAGCAAGTCCCTTAGGGAAGAACATAATTTCTCCACCCAACTAGAAAGTGAAATACAAATGAATAAACTTATATTGCAAAGGAGAACTATAAAGAAAATGTTTTACGATAAAAGCTTCTGACAATGTCTATGTATCTTCATCAAATGAATCTTCCAATCAAGTTCATATCAACAGTTATTTTCCCAACAATAAGACAAACAATTTCATCCACATCTCATAAACCAAATTATGAAACAAATGCATTATGTGTTCAATTTCAATTGTTCATTTATCTTTAGGCACATGAAACCCAGGTGCTAGAGAAATCAAAATAGTTTCAGGTTCAACTCTAGACCTCCTGCCCAACCCTATAATCTAACCCTAAAATCTACTGTGATTAAAATCAAGTGCTGTATGGAAGCAACTTTAAGCCCTGATGGTGTGATAATGAATAAAAAGGAAAAGAGTACATACGAAACCTCGCATCTTCAAGGCCAAAATCAGAAGCCACAGGGACAACAACATTGTCAATCATCAATACAAAGGTCATAGCACATAGCAATCTGATACACCAAAATCTTTGTATTACATGAATGCATTTACTGTAACACATCTAAGATCTAACATCATATAATGTACAGAGGATAATGATCTTCAATGTAAACGAATTCATATTTGCCTACACAAAACAATCAAAGCAATTGGTTTACTGACCTTTTACATAGGGACCCGATCGGCAGCTTGATCACAGTGGAGCCGAGAAAAAATTGAAGAAACATATTCCGCGACACTGGCGGCTTGCAGGGTTCCGGTAACAGGGACGGTGGCGCCACCTCCTCACTCTAAACCATTTACCCCAATTCCACATCTGAAACTATCTCTAGGTCTAGCTTTTCATTTAATCTTGAAACGATTTAATCCATAGCCGAATCTTCTCCCTCACCCTCGTCTTACTATCCTCGCTCCCAGTTATTACTCTGCTCCAGTCGGCTCGCACAAGCCGCGCCGACAAACAATAGCCATTCTAAGGTTTGAGGACGAGGCAGCCCACGTGGAGAGAAATTTTTACTCCCAGCCAATGAATGTGTGCCACATAATACAACAAAAAAGGCTCCTTCTGGTAACGGTGCATTCCAGCCGTACCCAGCTCCTAGTCCATCCAATTCACAACTGGGTCTTTTTTCATCATCGGCCTAACTGCTGCCCCAGACACTTCGGGGTTCAGAGGGTGATAGTTGATCATTTTCCCCCTTACTTTACAACACCAATGTGAAGAGAGTTCTTGGTCTCAATATGATCAGGCATTTGAAAGAACTTAAGTTGTGGAAGGATTTAGTCTGATATAAGAATGAGATTTAGACAATAGGGTCAGGGATAGATTAGTTGAGACCTATGAAGCACGAACATGTGCTATGGACACCGTATTACGTGTCCGATATGAACACGCTCAGACACGCGGATACACATCAATTCATAATAAAAGTGAAAGTGCTTATGGTGAGATTCGAACCTTGATCATCCAACACAATCAACAACTACTCAACCATTCCAACATATTCAGTTTTTATTATATTTATGCACACTTTAATATATATAAGGAGAGAAACTCGTGATAAAAATAAGAATACTTGTGGTGGGATTCGAACCTTGGTTATCCAAAGTACTTATCAAGTCCTTAGCCATTCTAACAAGTTATGTTTTCATCATTTTAATGCACACTTTGACATATATATACATCTAAAATTCTAAATAGTTTCAAATTTATGAATTAAAATTTTAAATAAATAAATAAATATATATATATATTAAAAATAATATTTAATTAACGTGTCCACCATGTGTCCGTGTCCAAAAAAATTTATATATGTCGTGCCTACGTATAGAATCGTGTCCAATACGGACACTCGTGTCTGTGTCCGTGCTACTTAGGTTGAGACACGGTTAGTGCATTTAGATGTTGAAGGATCAAACTTAGGTAGATACCAACATGATTTTAGGGAAGAAAATTTGTCGCACACTCCTGGTATGCCTACCTCATGCCCACTTCCTAATAAGATGTCACATGTTTTTTTTTCCTACAATCTAACCAGGGTTAACTATTTTATATGTTTATTTTGCATTTCTCTTTTTTATTTGTTGTATTTCTAATTAATCAATTAAGTCAATCTAAACAAATTTTAACCCACAAATTTCTCGTGTTCTTCATTCTTCAGAGTTTCTGGGGTTTTGCATAACACACTCAATACAAACAGTTAAGTCCCTCTCAGTAATTAATCACCTTCAATTCAATCTACCCACTAATTCATTCTTTCTCATTTATTCGATATCAATTATTCCTTATTCAATGTCTCTACTTGATTCATAATTCTCATACCCTAATCACTATTCTCTACCAAACCCTTACCTGGCGACCATGATTGAATATGGGGAAGAAGCAATTATGGAGTTCAAAACTTCAGGGTGTATTCGAACACAAGCAAGATTAGTGTATCGGCAGCAATGATGACTGATGGTTAATTTAACTATTCAAGTTTGAAGGCTTCGATCTAAATTAAATTTAAAAAATTGAGGACTTCGATCTAGATATATATCGAGGGAATGGGTGGGATTGTTTTGCTGTTATTGATGAATAAAGGCTCGATGAATTGGATTTGATGCGATAGACTAAAAAAAACAAATTGTGAAGTAAACGAAGTTCAATTTTTTTCTAAAATAAATAAATAATAGGCTGAATAGTTATTGTCACATTTAGAAGGAAATAAATTAATTGATTCAATTCATTAGAATGAGAAGAAATACAAAATTGCAAAAGTAACATATGAATAGTTAACTCTAGTTAGATTGTAGAAAAGAAAGAGACATGTGACATCTTGTTAGGAAGTGGGCATAAAGTAAGCATATCAGGGGTGAGCGACAACTTTACTTCTTGATCTTAGGATAGTGGAATGAGTGAAAAGTAAGTACGTAAAGAGATATATTTGGTTTGAGATAGGTGGTAGGCGTATGTTATTTGTTGTAGAAAACGTTATTTCTTTGATAAAGTTGACATTTCGAGGGGGAGCGGTGAAAATCGAAGAGAGCGTGATTATACTCTGGGTCTCGTTCAATTTGATAAAAACGGGAAGACGATTTTGGAGGTGGAGGGGTCGGGTCCCGAACCTAAGGATTCACTTAAGTCTAAAAGTATTAGTCTACATTGCTTGAGACATAAGTTTCATTCTATGGAACCAAATGAAGATTTAGATAATTATGTGAATGCATATGTTATTTATGTTGTGGGAGTAGTTATCTTGGTTGATAGTGGAGATTATGTGTGCTTAGGCTATTAAGGACACATGCATGGGGAGCCACTTTGCTTTCCCACTTTCATCTTTGTTTACAAAAGCCTGAGTAGATGCATAATGGGGATGCATTCTAGTGTTGATGGTAAATTTATTTGAGCATTTCCCTCGTCTTAGAGATGAGTTCTTCATAAGCAGGGAGGGGCATCTGAGATTTTTGCAAGACACTACCCAGAGACGGATCCACTCAGTGGGCTATCTGGGTCTAAGCCCAAATGAAAATTGAGTTTATAAAAATGCCCATATGTGTCGTAGAAAAGTCTTTGTTGGTTGAGCATTAGCATAGTCTACATGAGGACCTGCGTTTGAATCTTGCCAGTCTCTTTTTTCACCTCCTCTGCTTTTTTTTTTCTTTCTGAAATTTATATGTTTTCTTACCATATTTTTATTTCTTCTTATTTTCTTTCCTTTTTTTTTTTCTCCACCCTAAGAGAATTGGTTTTAATGAGGATATTATGAAGCCTTTAATTGTAAGTTAGAAGGGAATGGTAAGTATATCATTTGATTGCAAAAAAAAAAAAAACAACAAAAAGTATTACATTTGTAACTCTTATTAGCCTAGACGAAAATCCAATTCAAGATCCGTCACTGACTCTACCTCTACCTTATGTTACGCCTTATGTGTTTTAGAACAGGGTAACCGACCAGTTGTTGATTTTGAGTATTTGACTAACGAGAACAACAATGTACATTTTTACCTTTAACATTAACTAGTTTTTTCATATTAATCAAGTATTTTTTATTAATTATATTTTGTATGTTATTTTTAACCCTTATGAAGAACGGCTTCCTGCTGACCTACCCCCCAAGTCAATTAGGGGGATTTGCATATGAGACTTTGTCGAGGTCCACTAGTCTATGTAATTTACAACCGGGTCTTTTTTCATAGACTTTACCTTAAGATTGCTGCCCCAAACACTGGGGGTTCAGAGGCGGTGATGACCATAAACAAAAACATGTTTCATATCTTGAAACAGCTGATGAAACACTTGATTCCTTATCAATTGATGACACCTTTCTTCACCACAACTCCTTGTTGATTTCTCACTCATTGTCCAGCGTAGTGACCATAGTCTTGACACCTATAGCACCTTGTACAAACCCCTCCTTGATTACCAGATTGTACTCCTTTTCCTTTATTTGATTTCACCAAAGAATTGGATACTAGAGCCAGTGAAAAATGAAGATGGTTTTGTTTCGGATGAGCTGGGAAAAAAATCAGGATTTTGCTGGTCCAACCGCTTATGCACAGTGCTTGTGGGGGTCTTTAAGTAACTCGCCAACTCCTGCACAATTTGATAGGTACAGTCTAATCATTAGACTCTAATGAGTATGATATCAAAAATATGTAAGTCTATCTATGAATTTGATTGAATTGAGAGTATGAGGTCTGGATTGATTTAGTGGATTTACTGTCTTAATCGTCTTGGTGAGGGATAATGTGTTTTTTTTTCGTTTTTGAAAAAGAGGAACCATGACTACCTCGACAAATGAAGAAAATGGTCTCAAGGGTGCAGAGCAGTTCTGTAAAGTGGCCAGTTAGAAAGTGGACAGTAGAGTCGCTCAAACATTAAAGGACACTTACTATGTCACATAAAAAAAAATAACCATCATGACAACAAGTTGCTTTATGCTCATTCTAAATGTTATGATATGAAAAGCTTCTATTTTATATTCAATGGTTTAAAGGTGATTGATGAATGCTCGATTACTCGACGTCAATATTTAATTCTGAACACATCATTAGTAGTATAAAGCAAGAGGGTATCGTTCACAAACCGGAGATCCAGCCAGGGCTTAGGATCACAACACTTAACACAAATTCATAAAGATATAAATGGTTTGATATAGATTTCGGATTGAGACATAAAAACAGTAAATAAAACCTAAACTAATATATACATGTGATCAACCAACCAACACATAAACAATCACTAAAACAATTCACATAAGAGAATCGAAACAAGCTTCATGACTTCCTTTTGAATCATGCCGAGACTATATAATGAACAACCAAGGATGGATCATGCAATTAGGGTTCTAAGCAGTAACCTAAACACATAGACACTTAACACATTCGATTACTCCCAAGCAGCCATAATCAAAATCTAACATGTTCATCTTTATCATGTAATTCCAAAGCCATGCACATTGAATTCATCAAGTATGTCACCTACTTAACCAACAAACATGCAATTCGAAAATCACATAGAAAAAATAAACATGTTCTTAGCATAAGTCTTTAATCCAACAACCTAAATATCATGCTACAAGCATAGTCATAACACTTAGAAATCGAAATTAATCATACATGAAACTCGGCAGAAACCAAAACAGAAACTTCATAAAACTAAAACATAATTTCGAATCCTTTATATAAATTGAATCAAGTAGCTATTTCATAGACAAAATTGAAACAAGATTACTCTACACAAATCGCAAGCTCATCCAAGAACAAGAATAAAACCAAAAACCGAATTCAAATAAAGAGTGAATCATGGTTACACTTTATAAATCAAGCAATCCACAAGTATATAGCCGTGACTTCTATGGATGAAACCTTCTTCACAAGCGTGTTTGAAGGCTATTGATTGGTGGGGAATGATGGAATCAGTTTTAGGATTTCTTGGAAGGGTGAGGGATTGAATTCGGCAGAGCTAGGCTTGTGTTTGTGTAAGGTTGATGATGATTTGAATGGGGAGGCCGAGCCTCTATATATAGGAGTCTAGGAAGCCCTCTTGCCGTCCCATAAGGAGATAGAAACCAATTGGGAAACTGAAATCCTCTTTGATATGAATTTTGATTCATGTACTCCATATCCAACTTGATGTAGGAAACTAAGTCCAATAAGGAGATCACTTAAGGGCTGCACGGCATCTCTCCTTGTCCAACTAGGAATAGCTAGGCCGGCCTCTTCTTCTCCTTCTTCAACTCGGATATGATTTCCTTGTCTCACTAAGAATGCATCACGACATCTCTACTCCTTGTCCAAATATGATTTGTCTTTCCTGAAAAGAATTCGACGATTAAGGAATAGGAAAGAATGAAAATAGGAAAGTAGAGTCCTAGTCGAGTAAGGAATCCTAGCTCAATAAGGATTTCTAACAGTTAGCACAATTTCATCATCAAATCATCTAAATTCGAAATAGCTCTACTTAGAACATACATATGACAAATATGAACCTAAAACAACTAAATAAGAAGTAACAAAGCATAAGAATAGGGCATATAAACATTAAGAACGTCACACTTTGTGCTCCTATCAGTGATGATTGGATTAGATGATATTTTGCGAGTCTATGGGCTAGAGTTGGCAAACGGGCCGGGTCGGGCCAATCTGGTCCATTTTAAACGGGTCAAAACTGTACTCGTGACCTGCTCGGACCGGCCTATTTATTTATCGTGCCAGGCTCGGGCCGGGCCATTTGCTTGAATATTAAGCTCGGCCCGGGCCACGGCCCAAGCCCATGTCGGGCGAACTCGGGCCCGTGCCGGGCCAAGAAGCGGGCCAGCCTGGCCCATTAGCATTATATGACACAATTAAAATAAAAAATATTATCTACTTTTAATATTTATTTTATATAACTATTTAGAGTAGTAAAATAAATAAAATACTACAACACATTTATAAATCTTATTTTTAAAACGTTACGTATCTCAAAATAATGACGTTTTATTTACTATTTTGATAATATTTGTGAAATATTATAGTTAAAATAATGAATATATTTTAATTTAAAAAGTATAATATTCAAGTTTAATAATTATAATTGTTTAAATATTGATATACATAATATAAAATTATGTGTTTAACAGGTTGGCCCATGAATTTATCGTGCTCGGGTCTTGCCGAGCCCATGGGCCAAAATATCTCGGCTCGGGCCGTGCCGAGCCCATGGGCCAAAATATCTCGGTCCGGCTCGGCCCTTTACAATAACGGACTCGGACCGGATCGAGCTGCTAACGGATTCGAACTGTGCCGGGCCGATTTTTAATGTGCTGGGTCTGGACCAGGCTCGGGCTTTTGAGCCCATTTTCCACCTCGACTATGGGCTTAAGGTAGAGGGAGATCTACTGACACCAAAGTCATCTTTCAAGGCAATACAAAAACGGTTGACGAGTTTGAGGTTAATAAGTACCAAATAAAACTAATGGGGAACATTTATGTGGATGAAGCGCACGTCCACAACCAGTCGGTGAATCTTGACTGGTTAAAAAAGAGATTTATGATCGTTAAAAAAATGTAGACTTTGATGCACACGTTAGAGCTTATGTCCTCTATATGATATAGACAATGCTTTTGCCCACTACTGAGCACAAAATGGTGTTCACTATATATTTGGATTGTTTAAGAGACATTAAGAAGATAAATGACATTGCTTGGGGAGTTCCTGTGCTTGCTAATATTCACAGGTGCTGATTTCCAAAAAAATATTCACTAGTGCTTAATGTTATATCGTAAAGGTGGAAGACATAATCAAATAGGGGGTTGTATGTTTTGTTGCAGATTTGGACAATTGAGAATCTCAGCCCCATTAGAGAAGAATTGTTTGGGCCCCTTGAAGTGGCTAGGCCTATTACTTTCCCTCTGTCCTTAGGGTGGTGCCATCGATCAGTAAAGCCCTCAGCGACAAAAACCGCGTAAAGAACTATGTATAGAAGTTGAAGTCACTTCAGGATGACGATGTAAGTTGAGCTTGACACATTTGTATAGTTTCCATTACACATGCTGGCGATTTTGATAGTAGTTTTTGTCACAGTTTCGATGGTTAGTAGGTATTGATTGTTTTTGCAGGTCGACTATAAACCTTACTCTAGATTTGAGACAGGTGAGGTAGTAGATCATTTACCTAATGCTTTTAAGAGCCAGCTGTGGATGAAAAGATATCGGGGGTTGTTGGTGCACTTCACCGTGGTTTGATTTATAATTATCCAAAAAAATGCCCGTTGAAACTTGGGCGTGCTAGTGTTGATGTGAGTAAGTGTTATTCTGTTACCATAAACAAAAATCAAAATTTCAAAACCCATTGTAAGCAAAGAAACCAGTGGAAGCGTATGGAAAATTTTCTTTTTCCTGAGACAGATTTCGTAGGAGCAAAACGGAGTAGTGCAGCAGTTGAGCCGCAGCTATCGCCCTCACCGAAGGCTGCAGTCAGAGAAGGTAATGATAATTACATAACCAAAAAAGAAGAAGCAAAAAACTAGTTATCTCTATCACCCTTGGCTCTCTCCTGGTTTTCTGTTTCTATTAACCTAAAACCCTTGCGGGGACATGGTCGATTATTGGGAATTCACTTCATGTCCAAAAGATTTGTTTAGGATTGCAAACTATAGGCAAGCTCGGGAAGTTTCTAGCGCCTTTGAAGTTGAGAGTGTATGCAAGGAAAAACTACAGGGGTGAGAACAGTTAAGTTGATAATAATGAGAAGGTTATGCCAAATGAAAACCTTGAATTGGGAGACTCTAGAATTTTAAATGAAGATTATCAGTTGGAATATTAGAGGGTTGGGATGTAAGAACAAAAGAAGGGTGACCAAAAATTTGTTGCTTGAGAGTGCGGCTGATATAGTAATCTTATAGGAATATAAAAAAGGTGAAATAGATCGAAAACTAATTCGAAGCAATTGGGGAGGGGGATATAGCGATTTGGTTAGGCCTCATCATTTAGCATCCGAAAAGCCTGGAAAGGCCCGTAAGCCCGATGAGCTTTTACCTGGCCCAGTCCGCGAGAAAGCCTGTTTTTGTGGGTAGAGTGCCGGGCTTAGATTAGAGGTGTGAAACCTACTCTGGCCCGTGGACCCGGCCCGTAAAAGCCCACTAAATAATAAAATATTATACATACATATTTTATTAGGTTTAGAATAAAACTCTCTCATTATGAAGCAACTATATGAAGGAAACTTCTCGGGATCGATCAACACCAGCCGATAAGATCGGTATATATATTTAGTGACCATGTAAAAATTTCATCCAATTCGGACCTCGTTTGATCGTCGGAATTTCCGATAAACCGAAAATAACACTAATATGTCATAAGGGAAGACCCATTACCAAAATGCAAATACCAAAAGTCGTTTGCATATCTGAAATAACCTAATTTTTCTCACCGATTGTGTGTGGTCGCACCAAGGAAACTCATTTGGCAAAGCCCCGATCAATGAGGATTTTAATATGTCAAAACGCCTCTTTTTTTGTTGACCTTAGGTACGGGCGGTCAAACAATGTCCAAAACGGATGAAATTTTTATGGGTTCCCTAAATATATACACTGATCATATCTACTAGTGTCGATCGACCATATTTTAAACTGGAGTAATCGATCGCCGAAGTGTCCACTAATGTATTATAACATTTATATTAGATTTATAATAAAACCATTACATTATGAAGCGACTATATGAAGGAAACTTCTCGGATCTATCGACACCAGACGATGTGATCGGTATATATAAATAGTGACTGTAAAAATTTCATCCAATTCGAATCTCGTTTAACCGTCTGAATTTCCGGTAAAACGAAAACACCACTAATATGTCTCAAGATAGGACCCATTACAAAGACGCGAACGCCGAAAGCCGTTTGTATATCTGAAAATCACATAATTTTTGTTACCTATCGTGCATGGGGCAAGATTGGACCCAAAACGATTTTTTTGTTGACCGTAGGTACGAACGGGCAAACCATGTCTAAAACAGAAGAAATTTTTACGGTGTATCTACATATATATACCGATCACATCTGCTGGTGTCGATCGACCATATTTCGAATTGAAGTTGGCGATCGCCTAAGTGTCCACTAATATATCATAACCTTTATATTAGGTTTAAAATAAAACTATTGCATTATGAAGCGACTATATGAAGAAAACTTC
The DNA here is from genome assembly GCF_933775445.1 of Argentina anserina. Lineage (NCBI taxonomy): Eukaryota > Viridiplantae > Streptophyta > Magnoliopsida > Rosales > Rosaceae > Argentina > Argentina anserina. Next base: position 5,896,951 of record NC_065873.1, on the reverse strand, counting down.
TTAGGATCCATCGACACCAGCCAATGTGATCGGTATATATATTTAGTGACCCTAAAAATTTCATCCAATTCAGACCTCGTTTGACCGTTGGAATATTCGGTAAATAGAAAACACTACTAATATGTCCTAAGGGATGACCTATTACAAATATGCGAATGCCGAAAGCCGTTTGCTATCTGAAATCACCTAATTTTTGTTACATATCGTGCGCAGTCTCACTAAAGAAATTCATTTGACAAAGCCCCGGTCAATGAGGTTTCAATGTGTCAAAATCTCTTTTTTAGTTGACCGTTGGTACAAATAGTCAAACCATGTCTAAAACTGACGAAATTTTTACGGGTTCCCTAAATATATATACCGATTACATCTACTGGTGTCGATCGACCATATTTCAAACTGGAGTTGTCAATCGCCGAAGTGTCAACTAATGTATCATAACTTTTATATTAGGTTTATAATAAAACTATCACATTTTAAAGCGACTATATGAAGGAAATTTCTCGGAATCGATCGACACCATCCGATGTGATCGGTATATATATATTTAGTGACAAAATGTGAATGCGGAAAGATGTTTACATATTTGAAATCACCTAATTTTTGTCACCGATCATGAGTAGTCGCAACGAGGAAACTCATTTGGCAAAGCCCCGGTCAATGGGCGTTTTATTATGGGAAAACGCCTATTTGTTTCTTGACCGTAGGTACAGACGATCAAACCATGTTCAAAACGGATGAAATTTTTACAACGACCCTAAATATATATATCGATCACATTTATTAGTGTCGATCAACAATATTTTGAAACTAGAATTTATTTGTGACTTTTTTGTTAGAATGTTTTCTAATAATTATTTTATTATTTCAAACTCTTAAATTATAGTATTTGTTTTCTAATACAAGCCCGTAAGACCCGGCCAACAAAAACCTGCAAGACCGCTTTAGGTGGGCGGACTTGGATTTTTATATTTGTAAACATATCCGTCCGGCCCGACTCGTCACTTATTTAAATGTACTATGGCCTGGGCCTTCCACACATGGATCGGGTCGGATCGGACTCGACCCGGCCCGTTGACGAGCCCTAAATTTGGTAGTAATGTCATCGTGGGGTAACAACTCTGGCCTGTTACGCCTCCCGCTATTCTTTGACTAACGAGAACACTAACGTACACTTTTACCTTTAACATTAACTAGTTTCTTTTCTTCATATTAATCAAGTATTTTAAATAATATATATTTAATATGTTATTTGGAGCCCTTATGAAAAAAACTTCATACTGACTTCCTCCTTGAGTCGATTAGGGGGGATCTGCAGATGAGACTTTACCAGGGTCCACTAGTCCATCCAATTCACAACCGGGTATTTTTTTCATATCAGCCTGACTACTGCCCTAGACACTTTGGGGTTCATAGGGTGATAGTTGATCATTGTCCCCACTTGCTTTACAACACCAACGTGAAGAGAGCTCTTAGTCTAAGTATGATCAGGTATTTGATAGGTGTCTATCACTTGGCAGTTGGCAAAACAACTCAAGAAATGACTTGAGCTGTGGAAGGAGTCGGTCTGATATAAGAATGGGAAGAAGAGTGCCATTACGTGCACAATTATTTTCTCGTGAATCCTTTTTTTTTTTGGGAGACTTCAGGAGAGATTTTGAGATGATTCTCACGTTCTAGAGTTTCACCTTCAAACCACGATCTTGAATGACTTATCCTCTCAATATAAGTATAAATAGCTATGATGGTCGGGATCGTCTGTTATACATCGCTGTATAGGATACATCAGCTACAGTACCCGACGCGCCAAACACGTGAAAGAAAATTGAGAACTCTCACCGAATGGTTATCGAATATATCCGGTTTCTCTACACGTGCGGGAAGTCTTCTCACTCTCCCTCTTTTTTTGTGTTTTGATTTTGCATTTGGTGAGTTGGAGTTTCATCGCTTTCAATTTCAGTATTTCTAACCCAACTCTAGGGGGCATTAAGCACATTAACGCGATTGTGAATGGAGAGGGGCTGCTGATCGACATTAATTTCATATCAGAGTTTGAGATTGCTTGGCCGACGAAGAGCTTCAAGGCTATCCTCCATCGATTTTATGGGTTTCAGTAAAATTTTGCTTCATCTGATTCTGGAAAATCGATTCTCAAGCAGCAGGTAAGCCATATCGCTTCTATCTTCTGGGTTTAATCGATTTCTATTTTCGTCATGATTGATTTGTGATTTTATTTAGCTAGGGTTTGAATTTCATTTCAAATTGGGTGTTGGGTTGTTAAGTGGGTCTTCAATTCTGATTGGTTTAGTCTCATCAAGTTGTTAGTTGTGTGTTCTAAATTTGGTATGGTTTGGCTTTTATCTGCAATCATGTCTGTTTGTTTTAATATATACGTATGGAGATGTTGGAGTAAAATTGTTATATTTCATTGCAGAATGAGGCATTCCAGAACGCTTCTTCATTGCATATTTTGTGTTTTCATAACATGTACACCCTGAATGTCAGGCCGTATATAAATGAATAGTTGCATATACAAAGGCAGTCCACTGCTGATGTTTGCATCATGCAACAAGATAATTTTGAGTGCTTATGGGTAGGAGATATCTTATTTTCTGTATTTATGATCAAAATTGTGGAGAGGGTGACTTCCATCGTTTTGAGTCTATTTGGTTAAAGCACTATGATTTAAAATGAGTTGGTAGCAAATATTTTTTTAACTCACTCGACCTAATTTGAATTATTTCGAGAATGCTAAGTTTATTATTTACTAAACATATCTTATATACCTTAGATATTGGAAAGGCATGTAAGAAAAGTCATGATCCTTGATGCTGGGTGGAAGCTCTCAACTTTAGTTTCAATATATCGATTGTGTAAATATTGTTTCCTAAGAAACTGTATTGGTGGAATTACTCTAGATGAATAAGTATATTGATATATGAATGATAAATTGTCTATGTGTAAGTTGTATTGTAAGCTAATTTGATTTTATGTGTTGCCACTTCAGCCACTAATGAGATTGTCGAGACTGCTGAGCAAGAGTCAGGATTCGTTACTGTTGATTATGTGGCCAATGTTCATTTAAAGTACTTATTACATAGTGAGATCACTTTAATATTTACTATAACACTATGTAATAATGAATAAATTTTAGTTTTGTGTCAAAAGTTTCTCTATTCCAATTTCATTTATGTTCCATCATGAAATTCAAATCGGGGTACCCTAATAAATATACAGATCACATCGGCCGGTGCCGATCAACCATATTCATTACTTAGGATGTCGATTATCGAAGTAGTCACTAATATAGTATAACATTTATACTACATCTCACTTACACTTGTAGCATTATAAAAGCGACTGTATGGAGGAAACGTTCCGTGCTCAATTGACACCACACGATGTGATTGTTATATATAATTATGCATATGGTAAAAAAAATTATCAAATTTCGGGTTTGTTTGACCGTCGGTTTGTCCGGTCAACTTAAAACGCTATTAATATGCTCTATGGATAGACCTATCACCGGGGGCCGATGACTGAATGGGGTTTACATGGTCACAACCACGTAATATTACCGGACGTGGGTGTGCGGCCGATCCCAAAAAGGAATTTCAGACGGCTCCGGTTAAAGGGTTTGCGTTTAGTAAAACCGCGTTTTTTTTGTTGACTCGAAAATTTTATAGTCAAACGATGTCTAAAATTGATGAAATTTTAACTTGGTTCCCTAATAAATATACATATCACATCGCCCGGTGTCGATTGACCATATTCATTACTTAGGATGTCGATCACCGAAATGACCACTAATATAGTATATCTTTTATACTACATTTCTCTTACACTTGTAGTATTATGAAGCAACTATATTGAGAAAACACCTCGTACTCAATCGATACCACACGATGTGATCGTTATATATAATTATGCATATGTTAAAAAATTTATCAAATTTTGGGCTTTTTTGACTATCGGTTTGTCCGGTCAACTTAAAACACTATTAATATACCCTATGGGTAGACCTATCACCAAGGGCTTATGACCGAATAGGGCTTACATTGTCACAACCACGTAATATTATCGAATGTGGGTGTGTGGTCGAATCCAAAAAAGAAATTTCGGACGGTTCCGATCAAAGGGTTTGCGTTTGGTAAAAACGTGCTTTTTTCTGTTGACTGAAATTTTTTATGGTCAAACGATATCCAAAATTGACGAAATTGTTACCGGGTACCCTAATAAATATACAGATCACATCGGACAGTGCCAATCGACCATATTCATTACTTAGGTTGTCCATTACCTAAGTGACCGGTAATATAGTATAACCGTTATACTATATTTCACTTACACTTGTAGCATTATGAAGCGACTATAGAGGAAACGCCTCGTACTCAATAGACACCACACGATGTGAACGTTACATATAATTATGCATATGTAATATAGTTTATTGCTTTACTAAGACGACATATATGTGTCGTCAGATTTATACTAAGATGACATATTTTGGTCATCTAATGTATACTCATAGGACATATGCATTAGACTGTATTTGTCTAATGTGATCGATGTGTCAGGTGATATATACTAAGACGACAGATTTGCGTCATCTAATTTATACTTATAGGACTGATATATTAGATGACAGATTTGTGTTGTCTGTTTTATATGTACATAGCTATTCCGCTAAGTAATCTTTTTTTTGGGTATTTTAAAGGATAAGTCAAATGACTTAACTCCTCAATTACATTTCAACATGATTGCCATTTTAGTGATCATGAATTTAGTTTGACGAATGTTTAATCGACAACGGCCGATATGTTCAGTATATGGGTAAGCACATGCAAAAAATTTCAACAAATTTTTTTCAAACCAACTGTAATTAAGGTTAACAAAAAAACTACATCAACTATAAATATTTGATAAATAATATCGACCATTATTATCTTAATTATTATTATTTTCAACGTTTTTCCTAACCACCTCATCAAGCCAACAAAAAAATGCTTATCTATGTAAAAAACAAAGTGCGTATATATATATATTTGGAGAAATAAATTTTTTTCCTAACTACTTACTCACCCTACTGCCTAGGTTAACAAAAGCATGTTTAAATTAGAAAAAAGTAGCAATGGGGTTTGGGCGAGTTCGAACCTGGGTTGTATGTGAACACCACTTCAACCACATCCAATTCATCTATCATGCTCGGGTAAAAAATTATAAACAAATGTTTCTGCTAGCTCGTCTTCAACCTGTGGATCGAACATTAGTAACTGGGTTTATGTTGGGGCTTCCATTGGCCTCAATTTTTCCGAAACTAAAACGTAAAAACACAAACTTTTATTGCGCCAATTCATATTTTTGTCGATACATAGATTTATACGATTCATATTTAGATGATTAGATCTCATAATGATGGTGTATGAACCCACTCCTCCGCCGCCGGCTCCGTCCCTGAGCCTATCGGACTGGTTTTTCAAATCCAAACACAAAACCAGACCCTAAACCCAATCTCATCTCTCTTTACCCAAACTCCAAACACAAATCCCGCTGCGCCATTCTCCGATTTCCCCTCCATGCTATTTTTCTTTGTCTCCGACTCTCTCTTCTTCTTCTCTGCTCTTTGGCCCTATCATTCATATTCACACGGATAAATAATCAAAGCCGCACATTTGTAATGAGAGATTGAGAGGGGTAAGGGTTGAGCCGGTCTTCAATTCTCGATCACTTGTTTGACAATCAAGTATTCTTGTGGCTGGTATCTCTTGGAACCCACTCACGTGTTTTGCACGGGGCAGCTGTATAACATACAGCTGCGTATAGCAGAATTTCCTGATGTTCGAGGGTATTTCATTTTCCAAATCACCCTTACAAAACTTGGTTCGGTGAACACTAAAGTACAATTCTATTATTAGTGTCAATTAAAGTGTCATTGTGCTCTCCAACTATTTCTTGCTTATCTGCAACAATAATAACCTCTTGTTGTATTTAAGGATGAGAATCGCAAAATTATTACCAAGAGAAATATTAACATGAATGACTTGTTGGATAAATTTCCCTATGTTGTAGGAGAATTACTCTATGTAATCTTCAAGTGTATCTTGTCCTAATTAGTATAGGTTAGTCTAGATAAGGAATGATATATAATCCTTAAATGTACGAGATACTAAATGTAATGCCTATATATATGTGCTCCTTATCAATGAATAAAAATAGATGTTTCTCTCAGATTTTGATGCATATTACATTCTTCTGTAACACGTTATCAACACGTAGTTCTAACCCTGAGTTCCTAGGTCTAGAACCCTAAATTCTGAAAAAAAATCCTTATGCAATGAAAATAATTCAGCAGAAGAAGACGGAAAAATTCCTTCTACCATGAAAAATTCGACAAAAGATGAAAAAAATAAGAAATTTTGCCGGATTGAAAAAAAAAACTGAAATCAGTTTTGGCAATGGCATCCAGAAATTCGCTCTAGGCACCCCGCCTTCTTCTCCGATCTGTTGAGAACTTGAGATTGACCTTTCGACAACCATCGTTGTTTCCCAGTTACGGAGTCCCTCCACTGCATACCGGCGTAGCCCCGTGCCCAGAACCCCGTCATCGACCCTCGTGTCTCAGCGCTGATGACCCTAGTTCCCAGACCGGTCGTTGACGACCCCAAACCCAAGTGGCGCCTAGCCTCGGGAACCCATATCTCCAGTCGCTAATGGTAGCTTGACGATGAATTCGAGTCCAGCGCCACTGTCGCTTGGCATCCCAACATAGAGCTCCGGTTTTGCAGCTCGACCCAAACACTGATTTGCAGTCCTCGACCTGGATTTTGGTCTGAACCGGTTGTAATAATCAACCCGACCCGGCTCGGTCAAAGAGGTTTTTACCTCTCTTGGTAAATCAGTGAATTGGTAAAAAGGGACATGGTTATTTGCGTCAGGGTAAAAAGTGTTTTTACCACCACAGTTGCAGTAATTTTATTTTAATTTTACTATTTTTATTTATGTGATGAATTTAAACTAATCATATGTTTTCATTTTGGTGAAATTTATCACATGCCGATACAAAATCGAATTGCGAGAGTTACTTCACGATTTATATTTGTGGTTCAAGCATGATGGTGGAATTAAATAAAAGCAACACTTATACGCTGTTTATTTGGCAAACAACCAAGTATGTTTTAAATTAACGTTGCTGCTTTCATGCAATTTCATTTTGTCTTTCATCGGGGACTTTCAACCTCCCTTTCCTTTTCAACCCAATTTTTTCGCTTCTCGGGTGGTATACAGGGATATGAATCCCCTGGTACCGAGTTTTAGGAGTGGCTGGGAGTGCCGCTATTACCATCCGTAACCGTTGTGTGTAGCTACAAGTTTGAAAAAATGGGACAAACATTGGTTTGCGACGGAAATTGTCGCTAATACCATCGGTTTGTGAGTGAAATTTTATTGAATTGAGTTTCCATAATTTGGGGCTTGACCTACAATTCAGTACTTGGAAGTAGTATCGTATATTGATACATAATGAATCTCCCCTCTTGTTGACCGCAACATGCGTATGAAATTTGGCATTTTCATGTTGGATGTGTTTATGCATCTAGTCTAGATTAATTTCTTTTGGTGCAACATCGTTTCATTGAAAGACAGAAATATTATGGTCAAAATATACAAGAGCGAACCTTTTTGGCTCTATTTTGTTGATGCAAGCAACCCTTTTTAGGTATGCCTAGGCAACACCGATCCTTGTATTTGGATCTATGGTATATATGCATGATATTTGCATGCTAAAATCACTCGTGAATGACGTTTGAGGGTCTAAAATCCTTAAGTAACGTTATGCGGCCATTTGAGACTATATCAGTGTATTTGTCGAGTTTTAATTTGTGATATTTATATGTTTAAACATAAGACTACTTGTCTCTATATTTGTATTTATAAATATGTTCAAGAGACATTGAGTGCATAGCTAGAAGAACTTACAGCTATTAATAGATTTAATATTTTAATCAATTATGATTACGATGACTAGATCATCACGTAGAATCACAAGCGGCTTAAATGCTCAAGTTTAAATGCCCTATAGCGTTATGATTCAAGTCACATGCTTTTATGCATCAAGAGAGCAATTGAACCTATGAAATGGTTTTTGTCATAGTAGTTGTCTACATTGATTAATTCACAACGATACCATATATAAAAATTAATGAGACGATAAGCTACTTGAAGACAATCATTGTGCCAACATTATTTATCACATACAAACTCATTGTGAAAGAGTTCTTATGTATCGCTTCTAATGATGTAGCGTATCTCATGAGTCGAAATAGTTTGAATTGCATTTTTTCACGATACTATGATTCAGAATAATGAATCGATGACTCGTTTAAGCTATTCTTTTGATCTTAGAAGTTAAACAGATCAATAAAATTCTTCTAAAGTAATGGACATTTAATCTATAAATTAACAAGTGCATAAGCCCCCTCTATGATCCTTCATTGACTATGCTCAATCTCCAAGCCTATTCTTTAGCAAACTTTAGGAGTGACATACACCCTCAAACGCTAAAGAGAATGTGACATAAGATGGAAGCCGAAAATTTTAGGATTTACAGATTGCGGACTTGTCATTGTGAGGACCGGTTCACCTACTTTTAGGTGACCTATTGAGGTTCTATTTATGGCCACTGATTTAGAACATTCAAGGTTACCTAATCACAAAATTTGAGACCTTTTGGAGATATGAAACATGGTTAACCGCTCGACACAAGTGGTCACTGACCTCCGGTGAGTATTCCGGCCAGCTCGGTATCTTTCCGACCGGTTCTGGCAGTGAGGCCGTTGGCATTGGATTCCTAACACCCATGTAAATGTGCTCCTAACATTTCGTAGCATTCGGGGTTCGGAAAGTCAGTGAACCATTCAAGGAAGTGTAAAACAGAGGTTCGGTATTGGTTGCTGATGTGCATAAGCTTCCAACGAATCCACAATTCGAACCATAAACTACGGCTTGTAGCGTGTCTTGTTTTACGGTATCTATCGATACCACCATCATTTTTGTCACAGTTGTAAAAATTCGCACGTTAGTGTTTCAAGTCTAACAATATGCATGTTTGTTAACGAATTATGTTAATGGTTTATCGTCCACATATTTTATATGCCAAATTGTGCCTCTACAAGTGCATAATATTGGGTTATTTGATGTTGAATTTTGTCTTTGAATAAGACATAAACTTCCACCTATGTCTACTTATATAAGAATTTAACATGCGATTTCGTTTAGTCACTTTTGATGAGCTAGTCTCCCCGTTGTTAGGGGAGAAAATAATAAGTTTGTTCAAGTTCAACGACTTGATTTTGTCGTAATTTGCCCCATTGTGCCTCATCATGTTCCTAATAGTCCTACAAATGGAAGTGACGAGATTAGAGATACATGCTGCAACTATGCCTGTAAGGATTGATGTCCGACAAATGGACATGTAGTCACTCTTTGTTGGTGACGTGGTGACTCCACAAATGTGGTAGATGGTATTACTAAGCCGTAGCTCTCATGTAAGTGTGGAGAGACCACTTGGTTCGATTACTTGCTGAATGCGAGTTATGGCACAACTTGATCTATGATCAATGATACTCACTCGTCTATTTTCTTGGATGATGGTTATCATTGGGGGACACCTTAATGTCAATACCAATCCAAATGAGAGATCTCGAAGAATGACAATATTAAATGAGTTTGATGTCGAACCAGACATATTATGTTGAAGCAAAATTCCAACATTGTAGATTGGCCTACATGGAAAGTGTTATCCGGCAGGAATTAATGTTGATGATCGACCCATGTCGCCGCCACAACCTCCTAGAAAGCCGTAGGATCCAGTTTTAATAAAGAGATAGGTCATTGGTCAGGTAATGACAACACCGCACATGTAAATCCTATCAGTTATACCTTTGTTAGGCGTAGTGAGAAATAGAAGAGTTTAGACTCACTAATGGCGCAAACTCTATGACAAAACGCCCTGGAATCAAATATGAGACAGTTTGTTCTCATAATACCTTGTCAGTTAGGTGGTTTCCAAAACAACTGAATTTGCAGCTTGTGGTCACATATCATCTCTGTTGAGACTAAGTTAAGATGTAGATAAAGATCCTGAATTGATTGGTTTTAACCTAATTCAAGTATCTCCAGACCACAGAGTGCGATAACTTGATTAAGATAGGGATATTAAAATAAAGTGTGATGGACTCTTGATGAAATAAGAGCCAAATACTGCTTTCCGAAACTCTTTGCTCAAAACTCAGGGCTCACCACCCTGACAATGCAAGAGAATTCACTTCGAAGACTTTTTATTGCATAGCCTGGATTGGACATCCCCGTAACCCCATGTTCATTTTGCATGAATGGATGAGCATGAGCGATAATTAAGTTGTTAACGCTTATAGATAGGGTCCTTGTTACACATAAGAAATTTACCCATAACTGTCTAGGGATGTGCGATATTGCATTAAGCTGTACTTAGAATGAAAGGATCTTGAGAATATTAGGTCTCTAAAGTGATGACCGTTATTGATGATGTTATTCATCGGTTGGTTAAAGGAAGTAAGGACGTTAAACCAATGCCTACAAGTATTCCATGATTCAGTCAAAGTTAGGAGAAGACGTGTTTCCGCCGTTTGAGCGGTGATAAGTCTTAAGAGATTAAACTCTCCATATATAAGTACGATATGTGTATGCATGTATTTGTTGTAATATACTTGACTCGACACCTCATTTGGTTTAAACTCATAAGGCCAAGATGATGGCTGAGTGCGCCCACACATATGTCAATGCTTGACCAGAGCACGTTACAACATTAAATCCTATATCCCAATACAAAAGATACTTTAATGAAGCGATGTCAGAATCTGCCCATATTCGTATGTCAACTTCCACAGGACCTAGAGGGCAGCTCACTTGTTGAAAAACGATGAATTTGGTAATATTGGTAAGCCCTATGTGTCAAATTTCTTTGACTATATCTATTATACCGAGTGAGTTATAGCTGTTTTAGTAAAATAGGACGGATCTGTCCGGAACCTGCAGCTGAGTCAACTTCGACAGAGTTTTGTGATCATCTCAAAACGAACTAGATTATGAACCACATATCACTGGAAAGCCAAGGGTGTCTATTTTCCAAAACGTTTTACGGTTCATCCATACGTATTGTATCGAAGAAGTTATGACGGTTGAAGTGCATGAAGGTCATACCACGCGTGAATCTGTTTTTCATTGCAAACTCTTGTTTTAAGTTGTTATGCAATTCTCTTTCTTTTTATTCATGTATGGATAAGTATACATGTTTGATTTAAAAATGTTTGGCGAGATTTAATATTCAAATCATTGACCCATTGCTACTTTTAAAGAATGTGAAGAGCGTTCGTATACGTTATTTATTTAAACTCCGAGATTGAGTTACCGATCCGGGAGAGTTGTTATGCAGATTTCAAAGAGAGTCTCTACCACATGTGATCTTCAATTGTAGTTTCAACTAAAAGAATATAGATTTCCTTTAAAATCTTTCGTGAGAAATGATTTTCTATTTTTTTTATATGAGCAACGGCGATATCCTCAAAACATTCTAAACCTAAAGACTAATCTGCCGAGAATCTTATTAGACAAATTCCCTTTGACCATTTTTAATTTTAATTAGCGTCGGCGATTTGAATTACCTAGATTCTTAATTAATTATGAGGTTATACATTAAATCCTTTATCAACTCGATCACAGGTAAGTAGTGGTTGAAAATATTGTTAATCAATAAATTCAAATAACAAATGAAAATGACGCAGCTAATTAATTTCAAAATTGCATTTTGGACTTGGTTTTTGTGTACACAAAATTGCGTTTTAGGGATGAAAGATATAAAGGTACGTATAACGTATTAAGCTTCTCAATATTGGGATTCAATTATAAGCACATATCCTTTAAATGTCATAGATCTTATGTACATATCAAGAAAACTTGACTTCATATATATATATATATATATATATATATATATATATATATATTGGAAGCAACACAGATCCATATTGCACCCAGATTTCATCCTCTACCGTCTTCCTCAGTTGTTATAAACAGAAATATATGGCCCCGGCTCAAAGTCTTCATAAAAGGCATTCGCGGCTTCGTATACTTCATCATCACTGGACTCTGGGTTTTTTTCATGATTACTGGATTTTGTTACTTCAGTCGTATCAATATTGTATACTTCATCATCAGCCATCTCAAGCGCATTCCCATCCCGGCAATCGGTTTTCTCATCTTTATCATCAGAAAGATTAACATTAACATTATCAGTGTCCAATTGTTCTTTCATGAGTTCCCATAAGTTTTCTGGCTGGGGACGTCTTTCAATAGCGTTTTCGAATTCCTTGTAGCCTCCTGCACCCATTCTTGATTCTGTAATTGTTGCAAACTGCTCCACATGCACCACAGAAAATACAAGATCAAAGTTATGAAATCCCTGAGAAAGTTAGAGATCATATATATATTTGACATGTCAACCGCGCGTGGTCTTTCCTAACCAAAATCAAAACTTAAATATAATTTGTCTTGGCAAGAAACAGTGGGAGCTATTGATTTGATCGGGAAATATAATTATGTATGAGTCTTGACTAATTATTAAGGACTTGGCGACTAAAACTGATCAATTCTCTCTAAGGTCAGAAATATACATAAAGTTTAACGTTTATTATTGTTCATAGAAAGGAACTTAAGTAAGATGCAAATGCTTACCAAAAGAAATGAGAGAAGAACGAGGACGGTACAAAGGAAGTTCATGTCTGTAAACTAAAAAGATATACAAGAAGACTTCCTTCGATTTGAATGATATGAAACGCCTTGAGAGTACTTATAGACAAATTAGGAGCAGAACACTTGTATTGATAGAATCAAGAAAAGCCTAGAGGATCTTGTCAAATTGGGCGATGAATAGCGTTCTTCAACTACAATGTACTTGACTTATGTAAATAATTAATGAATAAAGTAGTAAGGTAATACTTGGGTGTAATTGTGGCGGATATAACAGTGTTAATTTGGAAGCTTCCAAGGATATCAATTAAGTAGCAACGTAATCTTTCGTACTTTCTTAGTTCGTATATATAAAATATCAAGTTACTTTATCAAAATAAAGTAAAATATCAAGTTACGTTACTCCAAATGCTCTCGGTGAGAGCTCTGCTAGGGTTTGGAGGTGGCGCCGGCGGTCGGCACCACAAATTCGGCAAACTTTCTCTCTTTTAGAGGGGAACTACAAGGAAGTCTCTCTCTGGTTCACAACTAGAGGAAGGCGACAACATAAGGTCGGGGCGGTTCCTCCCTAGGTTTAGAGGGCAGATCTGGCGTTCTGATGCGCAGGTTTGCGTGGCGGTGGCTGGGAAATCAAAGGTTGCTGGGAAGCCAGCGAAGCAAGGCGGGGTAGCGACATTTTGGGCGGTGAAGGCGTTGCAAATCTGGGTTCCTCCAAGTTGATCGTGTGGGTGGCCAGAGGAGTCCCTGACGGTGTCCAAGGCTTGGACTGGGTGTCGGCCGCGGTGAAGGACCTGGATCCAAGTTTGGGATCCTGGTCGGTGTCGAACCTACATCAGTGGAGGTGATAAGGGCCCGGTTTGTCGGGTGCGAAGGTGGCTCACAAATCCGGCTTCTGGATCCAATTTGCTGTTTCATTTGCGGTGAAGCTTTCCGGCAGCGTTAGGAGTGAAATGGCGACGAGAATCAAGGGAGGCCTGCTGGGTTGGCCTGGTCGGCGGAAAATGGTTCAGTTCTGACTGGCAAATCCTAGGTGCCCGATTGTTTGGGTGCCCATAGTTTTTCCCTTTGGGTTGGACTTTTTGGGGGGGGGGGGGGGGGGGGGGGCCTTGGGCTGTTGGTGCAGGTTGTTATTTGGCCTCATATGGTGGAGCATTTGATTTCGGGTTAGATTTAAATCCGTATTTGGGACCCGGGGTGTGCTAGTAGTTGGATCTTGCGTTCAAAACAATTGTTCATTTTACTTTGGAATTGGTCCTAGTTCTTGATAGATCGTTTGATTACCCTTGAGCTGTTATTCCTGGGAAATCTCCTTAGTTACAGTTACAGCTACGGCTACTCCTCCTTTTACATTGTTTTTGTGACATATGCAGTGCCGTGATGCCTTAGTGCATCAAGTCACACGTTTATCCGGTTATATTTACTCCTTAATGTGATTTTCGATCGCGCACGATATGTAACAAAAATTAGGTGATTTCATATATGTAAATGGCTTTCGGCATTCGCATATTTGTAATATGTCCTCCCTTATGGCATATTAGTGGTGTTTTCGATTTACCGAAAATTCCGACAGTTAAACGAAGTCCGAATTGGATGAAATTTTTACAGGGTCACTAAATATATATACCAATCACATCGGCTAGTGTCGATAGATTCCAATAAGTTTCCTTTATATAGTCACTTCATAATGTGATCGTTTTATTATAAACCTAATATAAATGTTATAATACATTGGTAGACACTTCGGCGATTGACAACTCCAATTCAAAATATGGTCGATCGACACCAGTAGATGTGATCAGTATATATATTTAGGGAACCCCTAAAAATTTCGTCCGTTTTGGAGATGGTTTGACCGTTCGTACCAACGGTCAACTAAAAAAGAGGCGTTTTGACATATTTAAACCTCATTAACCGGGGTTTTGCGAAATAGATTTCTTCAGTTCGACCGCGCACGATAGGTAACAAAAATTAGGTGATTTCATATATGCAGACGGCTTTCGGCATTCGCATATTTGTAATAAGTCCTCCCTTAGGGCATATTAGTGGTGTTTTCGATTTACCAAAAATTCCAACGGTCAAATGAAGTCCGAATTGGATGAAATTTTGACAGGATCACTAAATATATATACCAATCAGATCGGCTAGTGTTGATCGATCCTGACAAGTTTCTTTCATATAGTCGCTTCATAATGCGATAGTTTTAATATAAACCTAATATAAAGGTTATGAACTTATGATACATTAGTAGACGCTTCGGCGATCAATAACTCTAGTTGGAAATATGGTCGATCGACACCAGTAGATATGATCGGTATATATATTTAAGGAACCCGTAAAAATTTCGTCCGTTTTGGATAATGTTTGACCGTCCGTACCTACGGTCTACAAAGAAAAAGGCGTTTTGACATATTAAAATCCTCATTGACCGGGACTTTGCCAAATGAGTTTCCTTGGTGCGACCGCACACAATCGGTGACAAAAATTAGGTTATTTCAGATATGCAAACGACTTTTGGTATTCGCATTTTGGTAATGGGTCTTCCCTTATGACATATTAGTGTTGTTTTCGGTTTACCGGAAATTCCGACGGTTAAACGAGTTCCGAATTAGATGAAATTTTTACAGGGTCACTAAATATATATACCGATCATATCGACTGGTGTCGATCGATCTCGACAAGTTTCCTTAATATAGTTGCTTCATAATGCAATAGTTTTATTCTAAACCTAATAAAATATGTATGTATAATATTTTATTATTTGGCGGGCTTTTACGGGCTGGGCCTTGTGGGCTTTTGGCGGGCCGGGCCGGGCTTCACACCTCTAATTTAAGCCTGGCCCTCTACCCACGGAAGCGGACTTTCTCGCGGGCCGGGTAAAAACCCGTCGGGCTTGCCGGGCTCCGCGGGCTTTTCGGGTCCGCGGGCTAAATGATGAGCCATAGATTGTGCATCTCACTATCTTTTATTGTTTTTCGATGCTTGCATCGCTCCATGTATTCTTTTAGTTTGTTAATATAATTTCGTTATTTTTTCAAAAGAAAAAATGTTACGTTACTCCAATACATATAATCTCATTCATCTGTTTCTACTTGTGATCAGAGACAAGGTTAATCTGGCCATGCATGTTTTCACATTTCTTTAATTGGTTATTGCATCAGAACTATTATCGATTGGATCTTGCACTCGCTAGCTGATTACATTAATAATGCATCTATAATTTCAATATTTTCACATGAACTTATTTAATATTATAACGTTTTTTGACAACATAAATTATAACGTTCGATTGTCAAACAAAGACCAGAAAATGAGAGCCCTGGAATAAATTACTAAAAGATATTTTCCCTCTTTTCTTTGGATACTAATAGGTAAAGATTAGCAAAATTAAGCATGCATATATGGAACACATTTTGTATAGAATTATGACAAGTTATACATGGTGACAGGTGACTGTGGTCAGTGAACGTTTTATAATTTCTGGTATGGAAAGTTGCGCGCACTTAGCAGCTGCTTGGTTAATTAATTTGAAAACCAGATCAACTGTACTCGATATGCATGTAAATATGTTACCAAACAAGTAATTGGCCGTGAAAACAACACAAGACTGCACCAAATATTCCATCTATTCCCTTCTACTCCAAAAATAAGGGTGGTTTAATTACTCTCGAATATAACAACATCAAAGCTGTACGCATTTCAGATCCTTTTGGATATGTCGTACAGTGTTCAGAGTAACCAAATGATCTTCCTCAGTCTCATTTTTAACATAGATTCTTTAAGGAAAATGATTGTAGACCTTAAAAATTTAGGCCTTAAATGATTTAATCATATGTGTCAAGTCTAGTCACATAGACACATCATATCTTTTTCAAATTTATGCAATATCGTTGTTAAGTAGAAAGACTATCAAATCTTTTCCAAATCTAATAGTTATTTTTTCCTTTGAAAATATCTAAAAACCATATTTTATTATATACATTTGAGTTCTATTTTTTCTTCAAAATATTTTTCTAAAATATTTGTTCTTCAACTTTTTTGTTCTTCGATTAAAAAAAACAAATATACTCACGAAAAAAAATGATGGTTGAATTTTTTTTTAAATGCATATTTGTTTTGAATATGTGAATACATATGAATATACACATGTTTGGGTCGGGTTGGAATTCGACTAAATGCTGAACGGTTGGGTCGGCCGGATAATGATGATATATCCGCCCGGGAAAGCACTTCTAGTCCTTCATCCGCCTAGGTTGCCTGCAAAAGGCAGCTGGGTCAAAGTCACAGGGCTGGTGGTGCGCCGGCGTATGACTCTTCGATGCTTAAGTTAGTAAGTTTTAGGCTCATAAGCAGGAAGTTAAAGACTTAAAATGACATTACCTCTTTTGGAAGTTTCTGAGACCTTTTATAGGCCTTGAGAAGAATGCTGGTTCTCCCATATCTCGATGTGGGAGAAATGCGCATGCTAAGCGGGAAGAAACTGTTGTAAGCAGCCCCCTTTGTGTCATCGCAACAGGTGCCAACGGGGGCTTCTGGGGATGCCGACCACCCTCCGTCGGATGTGACACTGGTGGGAACAAACCCACCCCCGGTTTGGCCCGGAGGCTGGCCGGAAAAGAGATGAATCTCGTCAGAAATGTCCTTCAGCGAGGAGGTATTAACAACACACACACACACACACACACACACACACACATATAAGGGCCATATACATGGTGGGCATGTGGATGGAGACATGGCGATCATTGTTTGGTGGCCGAGTATTCGAGGAGGTTTTCCCTCTATAAATACGCAGTGGTTTCCCTCTCTTGGGGAAAGTTTGAAAGAGAGAAAAGAGATTATTTTTTTTCAGAGAGAGAGAGAGAGAGAGAGAGAGAGAGAGAGAGAGACCCAAGAGGCTCAACGAGTTCGTGCACACCCCCCACAACCCAGATCGTGTCAGACCTGAAGTTCCTCTTTAATTGTCATCGAAAGGCTAAAGATCCTCTTTAATTGTCATTGTGAGTAGTAAGTATTTCTCGATTATTTGTTGTGTTTGTTTGAATTGGAGCTTTGGGATTTAGGCTTTTGGATTTTGGAATTTTTCGGAATATGGGTTTTTTTTTAACTTAAAGGTTGTTGTTGGGTTATGAATGTCAAGAACGAAGGGTAGATGAAAATATTGAGGTTTCCTTTTTGAATTTGAATTTTGTATGCTAGATTGAGGAGATTGGGGTAGAATTTAATTTTATGGGTTTGTAGTTTGGAATGGGAAATCTGGGCTATGTGTCCGGGAGTGAGACCGCTGATATGCCGAGCTTATCCGGCTCATGCTCGAGCACATTGGACATGGGGTCAATTCAAATGGGCATTCCATCATTTGTGCGGGGGCACCATCCAGCCAGGATTATTGATCCGGGCCTGACTTTTCTGTTTCCTTGTCACATGTATCCTTAAGTGAAGCTCGCATGTCTGAACAACTGGACTCATCTAGTTCATCAAAGGTGTATGTGTTGACAGACGGTCAGCGAGTGGATTTGCCAAAGAAGTTGGCGACATTGGAGAACTTAGACGCCATCCGGGTGAGGTGGAAAATTCCCGAACAAATGAAATTAGCGGTGTTGGCGTCGGTTGAAGAATCTTATGCCCCTCCAGAAGGGTATTTTGCAATTTTCTAGTATATGTTGGGGTGCAGTTTCACATTACTGCTGCAGATGTACGTTCAAAATATGTTAGCGTGTTTGAATGTGGTGCCGACCCAAGTGACACTGAATATGATGATGGAGATCTTAAACTTTGGAGTGATGTATCGAGCCTTACACCAGGCGATGCCATGTTACCACGAGTTCTTTACATGCTATGGGTTAGGGTATAGCATCAAGTTTGGGAGTGTCAAATGTGTCCAACTCTGGACGAAAAACCAAGACAATTTCGGCCTGGCGATTACTGACTTGCCCTCCAGCACACATAAAATGTGGAGGGATAAGATGTTTCTGGTCGAGGGAACATGGCAAGAGGAGGGGAATTTCTTTAATGTCCCCACACATTTCCAATCGATAAGTAAGTCTATTTTTGTCATTGGTAGTGTTGGTGATACTTTAATGGAAACTAATTAGTACGTGTGATGTAGTTAAAGGTATGAAGGCCGGATTATCGGAGTTGATGGAGAAACGGCCGGTCCTAGTCCTTCATATTTTTGATGAAGACCTACGGAGTGCCTTCCGGTTGACTCGGTCGGCTGTATTGAAACATTTTTGGCTGGGTGTGGCGCCAAATAAGTGCGACTTTTGTGTTTAGCGATGTTGTCGATTTTTGTGTTTTGCTTTGTAAGCGGTAGTCTTGACTGTTTTGTGTGTGTACCAGATCCACCATACACCTTGTGGATAGGCCAAGGTGTGTACGATTGGTTGGAGGACAAAGAGCTTTTGGAGCGGTATGAGGTGGTTATTGCTACGGGCCGATGCCTGGACATGTAACTGTCGGCGGCCAAGGGGGAAAAACCTGTCTATAGACAGGGAACGGGGGAAATTTTGCTGCAACTTTCAGGCAAGGATTATTGCAGACTCCCGCCTGAAATAGAGGAGTTTTAGGGGTGGAGTCCCCGGCTCTATTAGAGGAGTCGGAGGAACAAGAAGAGAAAAAGGTGGTTCGGGCGACTGTTCCTCAGCCGGAGACAGAGGTGGCCCGACCGGTGTCGCCCGAAGAGAGGACGGTCTAGCTGGAGTCACCTCGATCATCGGATGGAATGGAGAGTCCCGTGTAGAGCGAGTTGTGCCACAAAAGTAGGAATAGGTCCAAGAGCCTCTTGGGGCCGGATCGAATTTGGTGGAGCTGTCCTCGGGTGATACCGTCGCTGCTGGTGGTCCGTTTGGGATGGTGGTAGAGGAGGTGGGTATTTAAAGGCGAGGGGATAAATGGCCGGCGGAGGAGACGGGTGAGGCGACTGTAAAAAAGTCGAAAAGGATAAAGATGGTCGCAAGGAAGAAGGTAAAATCGAAATCTCATAGTAGCGGTCGGGCGAAGGTTGGTATGAAGGGAGGGGGTGTGGCCCTTCTACTTCTACTGTCCTCCTTTTATGTGGATAGTTTGTGGGTATTTTACTCTAGTATATGGCAACTGGCGGTCTGGATATACTACACGAATGATCAGCTGAAGGAGCGGTTTAGTGAAGAAGAGCTGCAAGTTGGCTGGAGGGGGTGCAAAACTATCTTGACGAAGTGTTGAACCAGAGGGAGTCTCAGCGGCTGAGGGCTGAGGGAGCGGAGACACTGTTGGAGGAGGCCGAATAGCGGGCCCAAACTTTGAGTGAGCAGGTGGAACCCAGCGACCAGGAGGTGGCCTGGTTGTTCGATTTGGACAAGAAAAATGAGGCAATGTTGCAGGAGAAGAACAAGGCCATGGTGGATTTTTCCAAGAATCATGTCAAGCTAGTGGAGATGAACAAGGAGAGTGGCTGAAAAAGAGGGAGGATGAACTGAGCCAGAAACATGCCACCGCGTTGGATGCAGCCAAAAGCGGATTATGAGAACCTACTGGCTGTAATGGCCCAAACATGGGAGGAGATAAAGGGAGAAGTCTGGGCGGAGATTGGCGGGACTTAGGAAGACTGGAAGAGGAGAGAGAGGTCAAGGGTGGAGAAAGAGTGGTAGAATAAAGAGGCCAGGGCTGTTGAGGAATACAAGGGTGGCATTGAGTATCATGGTGTGCTAGAAGGAGCAACCGCTCGCGGATACTAGTAAGGGTGGAGGAAAGGGAATGAGAAGTTTTTGGAGGATGGGGAGAAGGCTAGGTTCGTACATGTAGTCAAGGTGAAGGCTTTCTTTGAGGTGAAGTAGCAAGAAGAGGTAACGGAGGCTTTAAAATCCCGGCCATAGAAGAGCAAGTCTCGCCAGCCGGGCGAAGTTGAGGGGTCAAGTCGAAAGAACAAGGTACTCGAGCCCCGGGCGGATATGGGCAGGTCTGGTCAAACCTGATCGGTGCCTCCGGAACGCAGGTCAAAGTCCTCAGGCTCGGGTAGCAAGGGGAAAGCCGCGGTTGTGATTGAGAAAGATGGGGAGGCTCTTTCTTAGTCACAACCGTCCGGGGGTTCGGTCCCCTCAATGGTTGGGCCGGTCCGGTCGAATATTATGAGTTTGCCAAAGGGACTTCAATACCATTAAACTATACAATTAGAAATAATAAATTTGAATTCTATTTTCTATATTATAATTTCTACTCTTTAGTTCTTTAAAGATAAAGAGAAAATTCTTATAATTATTAGTTTTATATAATTATTATTTTAATAATAATAATAAAAAAAACAAAGTACTTCTGAATTGATCTCACCTCTTCTTCAAACCAATCACCGTTTTTCCATAGAACTTTATTGCCCCTAATTTACATGAAAAGACTTGAACTTTTTTTATTTTACTTTTTTGTTTCCTTTTTTTATTATTCAAAGAAAAAATAAATGAAATTTCAAAGAATCCCACGATTCAGTATATCATTTACCATGTATTTTATTTTTAATCGTTTGATT
Source organism: Argentina anserina (assembly GCF_933775445.1). Classification (NCBI taxonomy): domain Eukaryota; kingdom Viridiplantae; phylum Streptophyta; class Magnoliopsida; order Rosales; family Rosaceae; genus Argentina; species Argentina anserina. Next base: position 5,875,680 of record NC_065873.1, on the reverse strand, counting down.
CACAAGGGGATGAGAAGAAATTCTCATGAACGTGAAAAGTCGAATAAGTCACAAAAAGTATTTGAATTTTTATTACTTATATTAGTATTATATAGTTCCTTTTTTATAGTCAAAATAAAACGAATTAAACTTTTATCCGTTTTTTTTTATTTGTTTCATTATTCATAATGTATTTATTAATAATTTTTGTATTGAGTCAAAAACGGTTGTGTATTGATCCTAGAAATATTAATGATCCACAGAAAAATATCTATGTACCTTGAACCGATAACCATCTTTCGGCTAACCTAGCCTCCTCCGTCCCTCGGAAGTCGGGACCAACAAGGGGTAGTACATAAATATTCACATGTTGTCCTTCGACTACGCCTTTCGGCTTAATCTTAGGCCATTGAACAAAACTAAATCTTGTGGAATCATATTGAATATTTGACGATACATTCTGCGCCTTTCTAAACAACAAATCCTTATTTACCAACCACACATTGTCTAACCAATTCTCTCTCGATTTGTTCTTCAAAAAATCAGATTCATGTGGATTCTTCCCCAACTAAAGAAGAGATCTTGGCGGAATTGCCACATATGAAATTGAGCACAATTTTGCATAGCCCACTTGTTTCTCGAGAAGAGATGGGAAACATGCTCCATTTCATTTGATTGAATAGTTGACTCAGCTCCTTGTTGTTTGACGAAAACCCCTACTTCAATTGGCATTTTTTCATGAAAAGCAAACATGAGATAACAAATCCAGTCTTTCACTAGGAATTTGAATAGTTGCCCCGAATTCAAGTTGAGTATGTTTCGCCTCTTCCTCGGAGAAAGACGATCAAACAATTCCCAATCACGGTCCTTGTGAATCGGATCATCCATATAATATACAAAAATAAACTCCAGATATTTGATATCTTTATCTTTGAATGAGATCTCAATTCCAGCGACGGTTTCATTAGATAGCTTACAACTAGAATACCTCTTTTTTAGATCCAGTTCCTCCACCACTGCGAACCCCATTTAGATTTAGGCATGATACACTTTTTAGTTATTGGGAGAACCCAAGTACTCTATTTCGGATCCAAGAAACAGCTCTCAGAGATCTTTTTTCCTTTTGGAAGATACAAGAGCGAAACAATCAACCTATTGATATTGGAACACCCAAACGATTCTTCCACTGTAGCAAAATAATAATTATAGTGCTATGCATGGTTCTATGGTAACCTCTAGTTTGAATAGGGAACCACAGAAAATGATTATGCTAATGAAGGTTACAGATTCGGTCAAGAGGAAGAAACCTATAATATCGTAGCCGTTCATGGTTATTTTGGCCGATTGATCTTCCAATATGCTAGTTTCAACAATTCTCGTTCTTTATACTTCTTCTTAGCTGTTTGGCCTATAGTAGGTATCTGGTTCACCGCTTTAGGTATCACCACTATGGATTTTAACTTAAATGGTTTTAATTCCAATCAATCTGCAGTTGATAGTCAAGGTCATGTAATTAATACTTGGGTTGATATTATAAACCTTGCCAACCTTGGTATGGAACTTGTGCACGAATGTAATGATCATAATTTCTCTCTAGACCTAGCTGCTGTTGAAGTTTTGTCTATCAATGGATAAGACTTCCATCTATCAATGGATAATACTTTGGTCTTAGTATATATGAGTTCGCGAAAGTTTTGAAAGTAAAGGAGCAATACTAAATTTCTTGTTATATCAAGAAGTTTGGTGTTGCTACTCTATTATAAATATCTTTTACTATAAATATTAATAAAATATTAAAATTACGATAATTAAATTAGTATTTAAGAACTACTTAATTTTATTTTTAAAGGGGGGGGGTTCATTTATGTTGTATTCTCTTTTACAAGAAGTCTTTTTTAACGAGGTACAACTATAAATTCCTATTTATTTGTTACTGAATGGACCAAAGACCAATTCCCAGTTTACTTGAGAAATAAAGGTTCTTTCATTTTGTTTGGTCAATAATTACAAATTCCAATTATTAATTGGTTGATAAGAATTGAGTCTAAATTTTGATTAAAAATATATTAATTAATATATATATATATATGTATATATTTCGAAATAAAAAATTCCGGATTAGTCCCCGAGTTTAGTGATGCGACCCGGCCAGACATTGATCCGGTCGAGATTGGTAGGGGCGCCTAAACCCTTTATGAAGAAGGGGGCACCGCCTGAACAAGCCCTTGACATCTAGATGGTGAAGAAGGGGGGAGCCGGGGGCTCTACACAAAGTGACAATGCCATGGAGTAGGGGGCATGGCGGATGCGTTGTGTTATTAGCTGTAGTTTTTGTTTTGTATTGATTAGTTATTGTTGGAGTTTGTATGACATGTATCATGATCCGGAGACAATATTTTTGTTGAAGGTCATGTACTTGATTATTTTTATATTTTTGTTTTTGGAGAGATTGTGTGTGTATGCCTTATCCGGAGTGAGAGTTGGAGACTAATACTCGAGAGAAACATCATACATGTTATTGATAATGGGAAGAAGTACATATGGAGAAACTCATCCGGTAAAATTACTTAATAAACGAAGTGTAAAACACTTGTTACAAAATCCACCGGCGAGTCCGGCGTTCTCTTCATCTACTCCCACCGAACCCTCCTCAACTCTATCCTCCTCTCCACCGCTCTCGGCCGCCCCATCCCTGCAGTCACTTATTCCGTGACAAAGACGCTGCCATGATCAAGAAGCTACTAGAATAAGGTGACCTTGCAATCTGCCCCAAGGGAACCACCTGTCGGGAGCCGTTTCTTTTGAGGTTCTCCGCACTTTTTGCAGAGCTAACTAACGAGCTCGTTCCAGTGGCAAATTGGCGATGGTGAACAAGATGAGCATGCTCCATGGGACGATGGGGCGTGGATGGAAGGGGATGGACCCTTTTTAGTTTTTCATGAACCCTAGCCCAGAATACGAGGTCATATTTTTAAACAAGCTGCCGGCGGAGTTGACAGAAAATTCTAATATACATTAATGTATGTTATACATCTCACATGCGACAGTCGATATTGTTTTATGAGTGGGGTCAGAAAAATAATATTCATTGTCAACCGTTGGATGTAGGATGTATAACATACATTGATGTATACTAGATTAATCCGGAGTTGACTTGCAGGCAGGCAAATCTAGCCATGAGGTGGCGAATTATATACAGAGAATTATAGCGGCGAGTACTCTTGCATATGATATCTCCAGTTTTACGAGGAAAGACAAGTATAGAGCTTTGGCTGGGAACGATGGTTCTGTGGTTGAGAAACCTCTGCTGCAACCCAACAAAGTCATGGGATGCTAATTTTTCAACAGAAATATGTTTGAAGCTACGTATAATTTAGGTTTCAACTGCCATCTTGATCATTTGGCACTGTCGAATTAGGTGTTCAATATGATCACTTTACTTAAGTGCATGGTATAGAGCCATAAAGTTACGAAAGTTGTGAGCACGGTTCAAAGTCTTCCAACTATATATACTGTAGTTCGTTATATATAGAGCCTGACAAAGTTTCAGGGAACTTGAGAATTGAAAAAAGTTGGGGGTTTTTTTTTTTTTTACTATAGAGTAATATTTCTTGCATCTGTGTTTCACATGGCGGAGGACATGAAACGCATGCATGGAGATCAGGATTTTAGGGAGATATATGGGTTCACCCCTTGTTGAAATACTTCTATTGTTATCTCCAAGATATATATTTGCAAGGAGTATCAATTTATTTTTCTCTTTGCATCTTCAGTTGACATACATTTCGAGTTACAAATTTTTATGTTCTTTTGGAATTGGCATATACTGATGTAATAGGGTTTTTTTTTCAATTTAAAAGATCGTCTTATTAGCTAAATTCAAATGACAATTATTGATGGTAAATATAAAATACGAAATTACATTCAGGGAAGCAACTCATTTAACTTCTTAATTATAGGAATGCATCGATACTACGTGCATATCCTGAATATTAGAGTTGCCGAACTTAAATCATCAAACCACACGATAATTAAACTGCTTAGACTTTGGAAACAGCACCAGAGTTGCAGTACGTTTCCCTCAGTCATTGTACATAGAAACATTTGGCCTTGGCTCAAAATCTTCTTCAAATGCATGCGTTTTCGCTTTGGCTTCAAATGACAGCTTATCCTTAGAACCATTATCCTTAGATTCCATGTTATCGATGGACTTAGACGACCCTTTTACTTCACTGTCATTATGATAAACTGAGACATTAGGTCTCGGTTCAAACTCTTCAATCTCAATTTTAGGCTTCTCAGTATCATGGCAGTCGGCTTTCTCAGCCTTTTTATCAGATAGATTGTTAACATTATTAAGCTCAAACTTTTCTTTCACAAGTTTCCATAAGTCTTCCGGTATCCTTTCGATGACAATTTTCTCGTATCCTCCTGGTCCTACTCTTGATTCTACAGTTGTAGCAACCTACTCCGCAAATTAAAAAACCTTAGCAAAATCAATCAAACTGAAATCTTGGAGATCATTTAATCTAAGACCTTTGTCTTCTTAAAGTACGTGATGTTCTTTTCATCAACCGTTTAGGTCAACAAAATTAATAAAACCATAATGCATGCAAATCAATCTATCATTAATTTTACATCATAACCCATACTACATGCAAATACAATACGTACATACGTAAGATTGAGCATAAATTATAGGGTCTTTTTCTCATCGAAGTTCATGTCAAGATATAACATATACATTAAAGCTAACAATTATATATTGTTTCAGATGGAAATGTATTGAAGATATAAATTCTTACCAGAACAAGTGCGAGGAGAGCGAAGATGGTAAAGAGGGAGTTCATTGCAACAATTGTTATGCAAGAAGACTTCTTTCGATATTGCAATGATGTGTAAAGATCGGGATTGGATTATTTATAGATAAACTAGAAGGCAAACGTACACATCTCTCTGTATAATCAAGGAGATCCATAATCAAGTTAAGTTACACACGAGAATCATGTGGGCGGGCGAAAGAACTAAATTATATGCACTTATTGATAAGAAAACAAATGATGAATAATGGTATAATGATATGGCTATATAAATTCTAGTAGCTAGGGTCTACACCCACTTGAACCAAATAATAAACTGTATTCCAATCAATCTAGCAACCTGCCAAAAAATCCACCATGTGCACATAAACATGACTAATGACAGTAATGAGTACGATTCTTGGCCGGCTAATTTAAACATAAAAAAGAAATGGGCTAACATTTTTTTAGTTCATATACTTTAAGTCGGTGGTCTATTCTATCCCTTTTCAGTTTCATCCATATAGTTCTCGAGGCTGTAATTTTTAATTTGAAAATTTCATTCGGTCAATTCTGTAGTTAAAATGATGATGTGTCAATTAAAGATTCTAAAAAAGGTGTAATTACCAAAATATTCCTAGATTAATATTTTCTTTTATTTTCTTCAATTACTTAATATTTATGGCTTTCGTTTATGTTAAATTTATATTGTGCAAATATAAAAAGATAATGGAAAAATGACTTTGTTCAATAAAGACGATAACATCTCTTAAAAATAAAAGGAAACAATGAAAAAAATATATATATATTGATAAAATAAAATATAAATTTTAAATATAAGGATATTTCAGTAATAAAATATTTTTTTGGAGGAACTTTAACTACCAATTGATGAAATGGACATTTCAGATTAAAAGTTGTAATTTTGAGGACTATTTAGATGAAAATAAAAATTCAAGAACAGAATAGATAACCAACCAAAAGTATAGGGACTAAACAAACGTTTACCTAAAAGAAATTATGGGTTCAATCTCACTTCAATTCTTCTCTATCATCATCATTCCCAATTACTTCTCATTTGAAACAATACGGATGGAATGCGAAAAAAGAATTTCCCCTCAAAATATTTTTTTTTGGTTGAAAGATGAGTGAGAACCTGAGAGGGAGAGAAAAAAGGGAAATTCTTATTATGAGGAGAAACATCGAAATATTTACATAATAATAAAATTATATTCGGATTCAATTATGGTTTCTTGTAATAAAACATCAAAAAAATTTATTATCAAATGTCTAAAGTGGTTGTATTGCCAAGATACAAGAAAATCGAGTTTAATATGTATATATGTTTCTCGTGGATTGTCATTGTTTTATTTCGTTTTGCAATAAAAGTTTCTTAAAAGTTACAGGAGTGGGTTGTTGTTACACTCCCTAAGTGTTGCATGCACTACGTGCGCAGGTAGGGTTCCCCTTGAACCAGACAAAGTGCGCACAACAAGCAAGCAATGAGCCAAGTAGAGGCACGAACCGAGTCAAACTCGATACCAAGCTGCAAGCAAGACACGAAGCAGGTAGATGGAGGCAGTTGCATGGATATTAGCCTATATGGCAGGAAAATACAGGTGATTAGGCTCGTCAATAGACAACTACAGGGATATTGGTCTCGACAGCAGGCAGTTGCGGAGATATTAACCTCACCAGCCGTTGGGCATGCAAGAGCAGTTGTGGGATGAGTTGGCAAGGGAAGTTATGATCTTGATGGTTATCCTAGTTAGTTACCTAAGTAGTGGGGGTTGTCCACTATCTACTAGAAAGAAGGCATGAGTGCCAAGTGTCCTAGGAAGTCACAACTTCCATGTTATGTTGGTATTTAATCAAGTAGGAACTCTAGCATGAGACTTGGAAGTTCTAGTCGAACATTGTCGAGATCCTTGCAATATCTATGTATGTTTGCTTTTAATCAATGAAAAGGAAAGCTATTTTCCCAACATACTTGTGCATGTTCATACGATATAACTGTCTCACATACTAAGTGAAAGGGAAACACTTGACTGATTGTGATAAGTACAATCAAATGTACTTAGTGAGTTGGGATTTGGGAAACACGTACCTATTGAGTAGGATAGAAGAGTGCAACCCTGCTTACAATAGGGTTGTTAAGGAAAAATGTTGAACTAAGAGTGCGTAGACGTCCTAACTTAATCACGGAGCCACTTGACACTGTCATTGTTAAGATCTAAGTAAATAAAAATTCCGCTGTGTACTTAAGGCCTGTGACAGTTGTCATGGTTTTTTGAGAAAAGACTTCGTGGGTTGTCATATTTGATTGTGAATAATTATTAAATTATTACACATGCTGACATGCTTGTGTATGCAGCGTCCAAAACATGCTCAATAATGGGATCGACATGAGATTATCTTCTCTTATCTTTAATTCTTTATACACATAAGCAGGGCCGGTTCTTGAGAATTTTGATGCCCAATGCGAAAAAAAATTTGGTGTCCAAATGGTAGACCATTAAAATGACGTACAATTAGTATTTATTTCAACTCAGAATTTACAATTATATATCAAGATGATGTCAAGTTAGGAGGCTAATTTTAAAGCTAATTCTTATAAGATAAAATATACAATTTATGCAACAATTTTGAGTTGCAATGCAATGTGAAATTCTATCCACATGCATTTTCTAATTGTGTAAGTTAGATTACGACAAAATGTTAAAATCTAATATATATATATATATATAAAAGGATAAAAAAATATTAACGTTTGAGAGATAAAAATGGTTAGAATGAATCAATTGGTTAAATAACTATCAAAACCTAAATTAAAAAACATTATTTAAATTATAAAAAAATTGGGAATAGAGGGACCCACGAGATTGTTTACATATATCAAATATACTATCTATATTATCTAGAAAGAAATTAAGAAGATATTGATTTTACAGTAATATGTAGATTTATGGATTGAAGTGAAAGAGAATGGTGTGTAATTATGGGCCTAGCACTTGGGCTGTCTCTGGCTCTCCACTTTTTTTTCTCTATTACATCAACACCCTATACATATATAATTATATATACATTCAAACATTGCAACATGTGCCCCTATTTGAGATGTAAATTTGCTCCCTACTCATATTTTCCCACTTTCATCACTATCCACCTAATTAATTGACACATGTCTTATAACCTTAACCACTCTAACTATGGTTACTCCACATATTTATTTTATTTTTTTATTTTATCTAATCTTTTTCTTTAAACAAAGTATCAAATCCTAATACTATATTATTAATAAAATTTATTATATATTGTTGAAGTTAAAAAAAAATCAAAGCCTAATATATATATATATATATATATATCCAAAAATGAACACTAAAAATTAAAACGATCAAATATATGCATGAGATTAATGATTAGTACTTATTATGAAATGAGAAAAGATTAGTATAATATAAACTAGGATTAGAAAGTTTTTGTATGCATGATTGAGTAGCATCGAACGTTGGGGAAATAAGTCAATTAACTTCAATGATATTAAGATTTCATATTTTGTTATTAGGATTTGACATTTTGGTTTTAAAATAAAAAAACAAAAGAAGAAAGAAAAAAATTATATAAAATATGTAGAGTAACCATAGTTAGAGTGGTTAAAGTTAGAAAACATGTGTCAACTAACTAGGTGAGTGGTGATGAAAGTTGGGAAGTATGAGTGGGGAGCAAATTTGCATCCCCATTTGTGTGATGCCCTGTGCGGTCGCCCTGCGGGGCTGCACATAAGTAACATGACTAATGACCTGGTGTTTTACCAGCTAATTCATTTTGACGACATATTGGTCAGAAACCTAATTAATTATTTCAAGATACTAAAGAGATCGATCGACTTCTCTTTCATTTCATTTTCTTCACTCATCCTAGTGCAAAAATTTGAATGGCGAATAAAAAGCTGAAAATAAAAATCTTCACTATTGAATTCCGAGTCGTAGAGAGAAAAATAAATACATCTCTTGGCCATTTGCATGATTGCATCAAAACAATTGGGTTTGTATGATGAAAGGTTGTATGGTTTTAATTAATGAACTATCAAAATTCTCCACTGTTGGTCTCTCTGGTTTCTTTTTCTAGTGCGTAAGTTTCACATGCGTGGGATGTCATCTAATTGAAAAAAATATTGAATGAAATCTACTCATATCATGAAGGACAATGAGGTACGTTTTGTTTGTGTGCGAATAATTGCAATAAAGAAGCCATGCACATCCACAAACCACAACTTTAAAGAGATTATGACAACAAACATTTGTGTAAGTTTATTTTGTAGGATAAAAGTTGTGGCTCAATGATATGGACGATTATTTGTGATTTTTTGACTTTTACTTCTCTCAGGAGTAAATTATATTTCAATTGAATAAACATTGCAAGAAAGCTTATGTCGAAGTAACTATTGCTACTTCATGCATAGAGGAAGTTATTTCATATTGTTCTTACTATCTAGTTATATTTTGTCAGGATGGGTGGGCTATTGTACCAAGTATGTACGTAGTTCCTATTTTTTGACGTGGTACAACTATATTGATTTGCTATAAGCCTATTACTCAGGGGGTTTCTAATTAAGGAAGCCCTAAGCCGGTGGCTTCGCCTTCTAGCCTTGAACTTTCTATATTAGAGCATTTTGCCACTAGTAGTAGTATTCGTAGATGGTGTAAGGGACTAAGGGCCGTAAGTGAATAATACTTTTCAATTAAGAAAAAAGTTAATAAGATGCTAGCTAGGTTGTATGGTGAGAATAATTGTGCGCTATAGCCTTATCAATTATGCATAATGTGAGCTACAAATGAATAAGCTATTGTATGAGGAATTATATATATATATATATATCACAACACATTAAGCACACCAATAGATCGAGAAGTTTAACTCAACTAGCTAGCTCAATTTCAATGTATTTTCAATTTTTCATAGCTTTATCATTCTTATAATGAAAATTTGAGTTTGGAAAAAGTTAAAAACAATGGCGGACCGAGGTAGAAGGAAGTGGGTGCACCTGCCCCCAATCAATATTTTGAGTTCATTTGATTTGCTTCCGATTCTTGCCATCATAAGCCATCTCATTTGTATTTGCCCCCATTGAATAGCCACAAAAGTCCCACTCTAGGAAGCACGGAAACGTGCATACACCCACGTTTCCCGCTTCCGAAGCGGAACCATTCCGGAACCACTTCGGAAACGTTTCGCTTCCACGTACCCGTATCCGATTCCGTGCAGCCTAGGTCCCACTACAAGAGTTTAAGACTTTTAAATGTTAATTTTACTCTGTTTGCTGGCCCATAAACTCTCACATGTGATGTTAATTACCTTATAATATTTTATTTTATTTCAAGGGTCTCTCTTCTTTCTGTCTAGGTTCTATTTGTATTGATTGAGGTTTTTTTGTTAATTTGTTTTCCTCAAAGTGTATGAATTAAACGTAATCGCAATTATAATTTAATAGGAAGAACAAAACCAATTTAATCTAGCTTCTTCATTATCGTTAATTATATTTATTTCTAAAAAAAATTCACACCCACAGAAATGTATTCCTGCGTCCGACACTGGTTAGAAGAGCACTACAAAGGTCTTGATTATTTTAATTTGTCGAACGATAATGAAGATATTGGTTAAATAAGTGAGCTTCTATTCATATCTCTTAAAATAACACATATGTCTCCTTTTTATACTAATCATGACAAAATCAACATATGTGAAATGATTATAAAAATTGAGAGTTCAAATATAAAATAAAATAGAATAAAATAAAATAAATCTCAACTCTTCTTCTACATACATACGACATGAGTCTTAAACATAAAAAAAATATTCAATCGATGATTAAGTAAAATTTTAATATCCAAGAACTATATATCCAGAATCATATATTTACAATTGATGATTAAGTAAAATTTTATGTCAGTTTGAAAGGTTATGTAGTATGTAGGGATTAACTCTAATGTTTTTGTTCGAAAGATATGTGCACACTGTATTGATATTAAATTTTTGGTTTTTAGCTTATGTTTACAGTGACTTCATTTTTCGGTTCCACTGTAATTATCATAATGAATGATGATGTTAAAGAACTTGTAGATTTGGCAATGTACTGTAACTTTGAACTAACATGTTAGCTATGAATCTAGATAAAATTAAGAACTTATTGAACAGAGAAAAAAAGTCAATGTGTTGGAGGTCTAATTAAAGGAGGTATAATTGACAATTGTGGAGGTATATATATCATTTTATTTATTTAATTAGACAATGGGTTTATTGGGAATTATATGGAGGTGTAAATAACATTTTGCTATTATGTAAAAGCAAATTGCAGGTCCATTAACTAAGGGCTGGTTTGGTATTGCCACAACTTTTAAAAAAATCAACTTTGACTTAAAAAAAGTTTGTGTTTGGTAAATAATACTTTCATAAGTGATGTCAATAAATAGATTGTTTGATAAATTCTAAACAAATTGTTGTAGATGTGGTTAACGACCAAAAATGACATGTTTGTTTGAGGATGAAATACTTGTATATTATTGAATGATATGGGGGCCTATATATAGGCATTTACAACACCACAATCCCGTAGGATTCGGAGTCCTAATCTACTACGGAGATGCTAATCTATCTCCTATTGGGAAACCTATTAGGCTAAGACACACACAAGGGTAGAATAGTAATTCTCCCGGAACACTCCCCCTTGTGTCGCATGCCTAGGTTGCATGGTGCACACATCGTTGCCTCGGTAAAAACCTTGTCAAGCAAAACAAAAACCTCTTGGGTAAAACAAAAGCTTGATCGAAGGGAAAAAGAGCACAACGCAACAACTACTTAAGGATCTTAACATGTGATGTAGACTCCCCCTGAAGTCTACCAAACTCTAGTGTTCCGATAAACGACGCATGCCAATGCTCTTCACATGTTTCACAAAAGTAGATTTAGGCAAAGACTTAGTGAACAAATCCGCAACATTGGATTCTGAACTCACTTGATTGATCTGAACATTCAAGAACTTCTGTTGTTGAACGTTGTAGAAGAACTTAGGCGAAATATGCTTGGTGTTGTCTCCCTTGATGAAACCTAACTTTGTCTGCTCTATGCAAGCAGCATTATCTTCATAAATGCACGTAGGTTGATCAGTTGTAGAGACTAATCCACAAGAATCACGAATATGGCGAACAAGTGATCGTAGCCAAACACATTCTTTCACTGCTTCATGGAGAGCGATGATCTCCGCGTGATTCGAAGAAGTAGCAACAAGAGATTGCTTTGTGGATCTCCAAGATATCGCCGTATTCCCAATGGTAAACACATAACCGGTTTGAGAACGAGCCTTGTGAGGGTCAGAGAGGTACCCTGCGTCGGCATAACCAACTAACAAGTTGTTTGGAGTCTTTGCATCGGGGGAAAGAGCTGCACGGGACCGGTGGCTGCTCTCGGCACCGCGCACGGTCTCCACGCCATGGCGGCCGGCGGCATCGCTGCAGCGTACGGCGGCAAGGCCGGGGTCGGCGACGGCGGTGGTGTGGGGAGATACCGTGGCGGTGTTCTCTCTGCAATAGGGGTAGAACAATGCCATGTCAATGGAACCTTTCAAGTATCGAAACAAATGCTTGATTCCATTCCAATGACGTAGCGTAGGTGCGGAGCTAAATCTAGCCAATAAGTTCACTGCGAAAGATATGTTCGGTCTAGTGCATTGAGCAAGATACAATAGTGCCCCAATCGCACTAAGGTATGGAACTTCAAGACCAAGAACGTCTTCATCATCCTCTTTAGGACGGAAGGGATCCTTCTTGATATCTAGACTTCGGACGACCATGGGAGTAGACAATGGACTGCATAGATCCATATTGAAACGTCGAAGCATCTTCTGCGTGTAATTTGACTGATGCACTAAGATGCCGTCGGCCCTATGCACAAGCTCAAGGCCGAGACAGAATTTCGTCCTCCCTAGGTCTTTCATCTCAAATTCCGACTTCAGATAAGACACGGTCTCTTCAATCTCATCAAGAGTACCGATTATGTTCATGTCATCAACGTAGACCGCAACGATGACGAATCCGGAATTTGTCTTTCGTATGAACACGCATGGGCATAGTTCATCATTCTTGTAACCCCTTCTCACCAAGTATTGATGCAATCGATTGTACCACATTCTTCCGGATTGCTTTAACCCGTACAATGAACGACGTAATGTGACTGCATGAGCACTCCGTGGTCTGGAGGCACTTGATGGAGGTAAAGGTAGTCCCTCAGGAGCTTTCATGTATATCTCTGCGTCAAGATCCCCATAGAGATAAGCTGTGACCACATCCATAAGCTGCATGTTTAGTCTTTCGGACACTACCAGACTAATAAGGTAGCGGAAGGTAATGATGTCCATAACAGGAGAATAAGTCTCTTCATAGTCAATACCAGGTCGTTGTGAGAATCCTTGCGCCACGAGTCTTGCCTTATAACGCACGATCTCGTTCATCTCATTACGCTTACGAACGAAGACCCATTTATGTCCAACAGGTTTGACATCTCTTGGAGTCAATTCAACCTTTCCGAAGACTTCTCGCTTCGCTAATGAGTCAAGTTCTACCTGGATTGCTTCCTTCCACTTCGGCCAATCTGCTCTGCGTTCGCATTCAGCTACAGAGCGAGGTTCAACGTCGTCTTCAGATATGATCTCAAGTGCGACGGAATAAGCGAAAACGTCATCAATGCATGTAGTGGCTCGGTTTCGGACCGACTGCTCACTTGTGTAGTTCACTGAGATTTCGTTGTTCTCTGGCATCAAACAAGGTTCCATAGCGTCCCACGGTAACACTTGAGTTGATTCATGGACATAGCTGTAATCAGAGACAACTTCATACGATGGTGATTCATCGTTGATGACGCGCTGTGCCTTAGTCATTCACTTCTTTCTAGGTTTTGAATCCCTAGAGTTTATCGGTCTCCCCCTTTTTCTTTGAGGAGCCGAGGCCGAAGCTGCTCCATGCCGGGCCATCTCAGCATCATCGCCACAAGGGGCGCCGGCAACACCACGGCGTAAGGTGGTGCCGCCGTCGGCCTCCGTCCCACTGTCAGGGGCGGTGCCAATGTTGCTAGGTCCAGGAGCTTGTCTTCCACGCCCGTATTTCGGGACATCCAACCATGCCGGTACGTTCACAGCGGGTATGTTTGATCTCGTCACTTTAGCAATATCTACAAAGCCGTCGGGCATCGAATCCGCGACTTTCTGGAGGTCGATAATGCGTTGCACTTGTAACTCACTTTGAGCAGTGCGAGGATCATAATGAGACATAGTGGGGACACACCACGTCAATTCCTGACGTTCATTTGGAATGATAACATTCCCATCTCCCCCTAACGACGGGAAGCATGTCTCATCAAAGTGACAATCTGCATATCTTGCAGTAAAGAGATCTCCGGTGGTTGGTTCTAAGTAGCGGACAATCGTTGGGGAATTATAGCCAACATAGATACCTAATCGTCTCTGAGGACCCATCTTAGTACGCAGTGGAGGCGTAATAGGCACATAAACGGCGCAACCAAAGATGCGTAAGTGTGAAATATTGGGTTCGTAACCAGTTACCATCTGGTACGCACTAAACGCTTGGTTAGCCGCGGGTCGGAAACGAATAAGTGTCGCTGGATGCAACACTGCATATCCCCACGCAGAGACCGGCAGGTTAGTACCCATAACCATTGCCCGAGCAACAAGCTGAATACGCTTGATGGTAGCCTCTGCTAGACCATTCTGTGAATGAACATGAGGAACGGGATGTTCAACTTCGATCCCAATAGACATGCAGTAATCATTAAAAGTTTTGGAGGTGAATTCTCCAGCATTATCCAAACGAATGGATTTGATAGTATAATCGGGGTGGTGAGCCCGAAGTTTGATGATCTCAGCTAATAACTTAGCAAATGCAGCATTCCTTGTGGATAGCAAAGCGACGTGTGACCAACGCGTCGATGCATCAACCAATACCATAAAATATCGAAAAGGTCCGCATTCTGGTTGAATAGGTCCACAAATGTCACCTTGGATACGTTGTAAGAATGGAATGTTCTCGGTTGAAGCCTTAGCAAAAGAAGGACTTCCTTGAAATTTAGCAAGAGAACAAGCTTTGCAAAATGAGCGATGGGCATCAGAGATTGCCATGGAGGCATGTGAAAGCACGGGAGGCATCACAAGCTCCTGTGAAGGAGGGGATGCCGCCACCGACGGCATGAAAGCCGAGGAGCTGCCGAGTGGGGCATGCTCGGCCGCGCCATGCGGTGCATGGGTAGGCACGGCCTCACCGTGCGGAGTACGGGTTAGGTGATCGTCCAATCGCTTCCGGGACTTGAAAAATGGATGACCATGTGAATTCTTAAGAATTCTAATCATCATATCACGTCCAGGGTGCCCGAGACGGGCATGCCAAAGCATATAAGAGTCCGAATCACAAAAGTTGCGTTCAACCGCATATGATTCAAAGATTCGAATGGAAGTAAGATACAAACCATTCCCAAGACTCTTCATCTTCTCTAAGATGCGGCGATGGCCTGCTTTCTCAGAGGTAACGCAAAGATATTCATCTCCATTCTCAACATAAGTATCGAGGTGAAAACCATTGGCACGTATGTCCTTAAAACTTAGCAAGGTGCGGGGAGACTTCGGCGCATAAAGAGCGTCTACGACGTTAAGAGTCGTACCATTAGGCAACATGAAAGAAGCTGTGCCTCTTCCTTGAATGATGGATTTCGAGCCAATCATTGTAGTCATCGAAGAAGTCGAAAACACTAGATCCGTGAACAACTGCCTGTGCCGTAGGACAGTGTGGGTGGTTCCGCAATCAGCTAGACATTCGATTTCACCGCGTGACATCTACAAAATGACAATTAAGAGAGTCAGTGACACGGGAACAATTCTATACAATACGCCGTAGGATATTGTAAGAAAGGGAATCAGAACAAAGCGCGATTCCATCGAATGTATCACATGGCAATAGTGCTACATTCTTCAACTAAAGAGTTGGAAATCATGGTATTGAAGCAGTGAAATACCAAACAGTAAACAAGGGTGGTAGAAACCATCCAATAATGGTGTGGAAAACACACAAAGAGTACCGGTGAGTGCATAGAACGGACTTGGAGAAAACCGGAAAAACAAACCGGAAAACCATGTCAAAAGAACTCAAAACCGGGTGAATTTTGGACGAGGAAAACGTGGCAGCAGGGGCTGCTGCAATATGCCGGAAGAATCACGAGAAAACGACGAACAAATCGTCGAAAAACTCGGTGGAAAACCGGCGGCACCTATTGCCGGAAAAACCGGCCGGCGGCTGTCGAAACTGGCCGGTATGGAGGCCGGGACTTCAGGTCCGACAGGGGACGACGGCAGGAACCGAGTGGCGGTGCCGGAAACGCCGGTAAATGGCCGGAAGATGGCGAATACGCCGGCAAAACGTGCCGGAAACGCCGGAATAGTAACCGGGGCCGGCCAAGGCAAAACGACGTCGTTTTCGACGTTCCGAGGTTCGTTTTCCGAATTTTAAGTTCCAAATTCACAATGTAGTGCTATTGGGGTCCCATGTGACCCAAAAAGCGTCCAATTTAAAAACCACGTGAGTTGCACACGTTGATCATCATGCTAAGTGTCGGATAAATAAAATTCTCAAAGATATCGTCTTGTAAGCAAGAAATGAGAAATTTTATTGAATGCCAATCTTTAATACATCACACATAAACTTCTAATTCCAAAATCAAAAGACTATTACAAAGTCAATGAAAATAACAATGGCGGTCGGCCATAACAATACTTGAATCATAAAGCTAAAGAAGCTAAAACGACTAATCAAAGTCGGGAGTATCCATGGTATCAACCGGAGGCCTAGCTTTAGAAGCAAGGGGCTCAGGTTTCATGGAGATATGGTGAGTCTCGATCTCATGGTCCTCATCCACATGATTCGATTCGGGTTGTAGAAACTTCTTGTAGGCGGAGTAAGCCTTGATCATCTCTTTGCTAGGGCGACAATCGCGATTAAAGTGCTTAAAGGAGCCACATTTGAAGCATGGAGACTTGCCATTACCGGAAGTGGAGGCATTAGGAGGCGCACGGCCTCCTTGGAGTGTGGGACGGGTACGGCCTCCCCCTGAGGGTGCGGCGCCGCCACCATCACGGGTCCATGTATTGGACCGAGGCCGAGATCGGCCTTGTTGCATCCCACCACGAGAGTTGTTATTTTGGTGCTGATATGGAGCGTTCCTTGATTGATTCTTTTGCTTAGGAGCTTTCCCATAGTTAGCCTGTGGCGTAGAAATTCTTTTAGTGCCAACAGGTCTATTGTTGTTGTTGAGGAGAATCTCAGAATGTCTCTCCTTCTTAGCTAAGAGTGCCATTAAGTCGGCAAAAGACCGGATCTTCCCTTCCTCTACATGAGTGCGGTACGTATGAGCTTGAACCTCATAGTTGATTGGAAACGTGTCCAATGTCTTATTGAGAAGATCTAGGTCGGTCTTGATGACACCAACGGTGCCAAGATCGGATTGCAAGCATAGCATATCCTGATTGAAATCATCCACTCTCTTATAGTCCAATAGACGGATATTGTCCCATCTAACGGTCAATTCAGGAAGAAGCTTATCATGAACGTTGTTGTACCGCAAGCGTAGTTTGTCCCATAATTCTTTAGGATCTTTTACGTTCAAGTATTGCCTCTTGAGAGTTGCATGGATGTGACGTCTCATGAAGATGAGAGTCTGAGTCTTAGCCATGGGTGGGAAATCAGCAGGAGGGTCGGCAAACATGCCTTCAATCCCTCGGCTCTCGAAAGCGAGTTCCATGTCGGAAACCCAGCGGTGGTATTCCTTTCCTTCTAGATCAAGAAGGCCAAATTCCGGTCGAGATGGCGATGACATCTACAAAACGAATACGGAATCGATTAGATTCAAGTATAATAGGAATTAGAAGGGGTGACGTATATGGTCACAAGAAAAATCGATGCAAGCGGCGATACTCATGATCGCACCCAAAACAACGGTGCACTCAGGCGACCACACGAAAATCGATTAACTTCCCTTTTCAAAACAATCGTGACTCCCCCAGGACCGTCACACAGAAAACATCGACCAAGAGGGGAAACTCATCCCTCTATAGTCTCATCGGCGTTATAAGAAAGGCCGGAGTTAAGACAAGAAGAAGGCTAATAGCGCCCGATATAATATATCTATACGTTCAAAAGCGGGAACGTTTATGAAAAATTTACCTTGGAGGGTTTGTAGTATACGGGAGTAGCTTCTCCTGAGCGAAGTCCTTGCTTGTGACTTTCACGTCTCTTGCGTGAATATGCGGGAGGAGCAATTTTGAGTGATTTGATGCGGGAACTTGCGGGGCAAAAAGATTTCTTTGCGGAGGAAGCGCTGCGGGGCTGCGTGCAGGAGCTGCGGGGCTGCAGGGCTGCGGGGCTGCAGGGCTGCAGGGCTGCAGGGCTGTGGGGCTGCGGGGCTGCAGGGCTGCAGGGCTGCGAGGGCAGGGGCTGCGAGGGCAGGCAGGGGCTGCGGCGGCGGCAGGAGGCTTGCGGCGGCGGAGGAAGGGAAGAAGAAAAAATTTCGGAAGGCTCTAAAAGATTCAGGGTTTTAGGGCTTCGTGCTGATAACGTGTTTGAGGATGAAATACTTGTATATTATTGAATGATATGGGGGCCTATATATAGGCATTTACAACACCACAATCCCGTAGGATTCGGAGTCCTAATCTACTACGGAGATGCTAATCTATCTCCTATTGGGAAACCTATTAGGCTAAGACACACACAAGGGTAGAATAGCAATTCTCCCGGAACAATGTTTTTGTTTTAACATATTGAGAATGATTATAGATAAAGGTGTTATTTGAAAATTTACAGAAAAATATTAACATCTATTAAGCTTTAAGTAAAATTAGCTTCTAAAAACAACATTTAGGTTCTTTCCAAAAGTTACTGTGAGTGACCTACAAATTTAAAAAAAAACAGATTTTTCTGGAGTTACTAAACACTATGAAGTTTAAAAGTCGACCTAAAAGCTGATTTTTTTAGAAATGAAGTACCAAACTAAGCCTAAGGAAGTATACGTGTCTGAGAGGTATGAATAAAAGCTCCCGTAAATAATAAAATTAAAAAATTAAAAAAATTATAAGTAGGTAAATCCATGACTGTTCATTTAGTTTATATTGATGGTTGATTATGAGATTACTAATTTTCACTATGACTGTTCATTTTTGTTTATCAATTGATAGTTGATTATGAGATTACTAACTTTCACTATGACTGTTCATTTGTTTGATGCAATCGACCGAGCAAATGATTTTTTGTTTATATTGATATTCTATAAAAATTATTTTTATTGATAAACTAAATTTTTGAATGGTTAAGATTATATATTTCAATTTCTCAAATGTGCAATTGAAAGAATGTTCAGATGCACATATACAAACTAGATTACTAACTTTCATTATGACTGTTTATTTTTTTGATGCAATCGACCGAGCAAACGATTTGTTGTTTACATTGATATTTATAAAAATTATTTTTATTGTTTGAATGGTTAAGATTATATATTTCAATTTCTCAAATGTACAATTAAAAGAGTGTTTGGACGCACAAATATAAATCAGGTTGGACACAAAAATTTTCTCTTTAAAGGCCCAACACCATTGATGGAGGAAGCAAGCAGTGGTTTGTAATCTGTTGGCTTGAAAATTTAACGTCTAAGTTTGCCCAGGGAAATAAAATCTTTTCTATATATGGAGCTGTTAAATATCAGGACTTCACATCTTAAAGCTCTCTGAAAAAAGTAGTGAGTTCTTTTAGGGGAAAAAACATGGGTTCAGCCCTTGCATTCTGGTGCCCCTTGCTCCATCTTCTACTACTGCTGCTGGTTTTGGTAAACCAAAAACTATATATAATCTTCTTGATTCCTCTTCTCTTAAATTGACAAGATTGATGATCTTTCTCAATTCTAGCTACTTTGATCGTTAGAAATCAAAATGGATAGATCATAAATTGAGCTGAAGTTCAAATTTTCAAAGTGTTTCATTCTCTTCTTTTCTCATAGATTAATTTAGTTACCAACAATTGCGCTTATGCTAAACTATCATGCAGTGTGTAAGTGTGTTCAAGGATTTGCAAGCAGGAAGCTGACTGAGGAACAAAGAAATCATGCTCATCATCATCACCCCATATGGATCACGTAGACCCTTCACATATAATTTTCTTCACCACCAAGGACTTAAAGGTTGGGAAAATCATGCCAATCTATTTCCCAAAAAGAAACCCTTCAAAATCTCCTCACTTACTACCAAGGAATGAAGCTGATTCAATTCCTTTCTCATCAGAAGAACTCCCCCACCACCTTAAGTTTTTTTCTTTCTCTAAAAACTCTCCCCAAGCCAAAGCAATGGAAGACACTCTGAGGGCTGAAGCAATGTGAGATTGAACCCATCAAAGGAGAGACCAAGTTCTGTCCCACTTCCTTAATTAGAATCCATGCTGGACTTCACTCAAAGTATGTTGGGACCAAAGACCCCTTTCACTGTTGTAGCCACTGCCCATCTCACCAATTCAACTACCCTTTTCCAGAATTATACCATTTTGAAAGAGCCTGATGAGATACCCAAAGGGGTTTGGTGTAGTGGTAGCAGGCTGCATGCTGCATTTGCACGTTGGCGAATGCTGATGTGATATTCCTGGTAATAGGAAGTCACTAGTTTGATCATCTGCATGTGAAAAACACCACATGGAGAGGACCCGTACTGTATCTGCTCTCCAGTCTGGAGTGGTAGACCCATCAGTCCACCATTTTTGTAACAAAAAAAAAAAGCCTGATGAGATCTTTGCTCCAAAGATGGTGGCATGTCACACCATGCCTTACCCTTATGCAGTTTTTTACTGCCATAGCCAACAAAGTGTGAGTTGTACAAAGTTGAGTTAGTGGGTGAAGATGGAGATAGAGTTGACGCTGTTGCTGTCTGTCATTTGGTGCCCTCTAATTGGAGCCCTAATCATGCATCATTCAGTGTCCTCAGGATCAAGCCTGGGACTTCTGCTGTGTGTCATTTCTTTCCTTCAGATAATCTTGTATGGGTTCCAACATCAACCTCAGTGTAATAAAATAATGCAGATCAATAAATAGTACATGACTATAACTTACGTAGTCAAAATAATTTATGTGGTGAACTTGTTCAATATTTTGAAACTTCAACAGACATATATATTAATTATCACCAAAGTAAAGAGATATAACAAAGTTATATATAGATATATGAATTAACCCACTATGCTTACAAGAGGCTATCTGTTAATTACAAGTAAGCCTATCTAAATTACAAAAGTAAATAAACACATGCATTTGCATTTGTAACACAAGCTAAAGATATTACGGAATTTATCGCACAATTAGTCAATTATCAAAATAATTTTTTGCTGCTTTGGTGAGCAAATTGACAGTACATCAAGTGCTTAAATGATTTCAATCAGATTCAATTGTCAAACTGCTTGAGGGGCTCTGTGACATTGCAAGTGCATATATGCATCACATATTTTAAGTCAACTGGACATTGAAACGGATCAATTGCTTTTGTTGGCATATTATCGAAAAGAAACAGCACTATAAAATCTCTGCAGCTCTCAGCCTCTCACCCACCTTAGACTTTGGTTTGGAGTTTGCGGAAGACTGATTTCATTACTCAAGTGGATAAATTGTTGCAAGAAGAAGCCAATTTAGGAAAGTTGATCGATGATGATGAAATTTCCAATTCAAAATGTAGTTGGGTGTTCAGTCATCAACACATAGCTCCATTTAATGAAGAGTTATATGACTCCCGCATATATCTTATCACGTTTTCTCACAAAGGAGGCCAGTCTAATTTCTTCCTCTACACAACGTAGACTCATTGAATTAGCTAGCAAGAAATGTTTCTATTTATGCTTTCAGAAACTGATTTTGGATGGTGTATGAGACAAGTGAAAACTAAAGCTGTATTTAAACAAGCTATGCAAACACATTGAATCAACTAGAACATAAAACCGGTTAAGAGTAATACTTAGATATATTCACTGAGATTGCCATTTATGCAAGCTTTGATCTTCTGCTCTCCCATACAATTACAACCTCAATGAGATATGTAGTTGTATGTATATGTATCGAGACACATGGAGCAATGCTCATGTATATATAGTGATTCAATTAATGTCTTGCTCATCAAAGAGTCCTAATTGAATCACAGTTTGTTCCCTTATTGAACATGAGAATCATATCATAAAACTAGTTAGATTCTTAGTGAATATTTTGTTTATATGATTACAAAATATTATTGAAAATACATTCCTCGTTCAATTACAATTGCTTAGATATTATTTGATCAATTACTTAATCCTCAAGTCATGTAAATTAGAGTATAAGTCCAAATATATCTTTCAATCTCTTTCTAGACTGTACACTGATTACAATTGATTAACTGAACAAGATAAAAACTAAGTAAAAGTATAAGGCATGCGTGAGCTGAATATAATGCATAAATCCAAAACAAATAACTCAATCATTTGTGATTGAAAATGTAGAACCTATAATTAGTACAGAACACCAGTAACTGCTGATTCTGCAAGAAATCCTATAAAATACAAGAGTTCCATATAAAGTAGAGCTAATAACTATTCACATATAATTTTCTGCAATGTCAAAAATACTATGTGTCCTCCAAATGGTTTTAAAAAAAACTCCAAAATCACAAGTATCAGTAGCACCAGTGGACATGAATATACTTGTTAACTGCAAAGGCAACATGTATAGAACAAATACTGACATATGTATCCACTTGACTTCATAACAACTTGATATAATAAAATTGAAAATAAAGTTCTATAATTTCGAAATAATGGAATTCCTCAATTTTCACTAGGCCAAAATAGTGGATAGACAATGGTAGATAGACAATGCAGGGGGAAAAAACAATTGTCTAAGATTTCAGACAATAGTTTCAAAATAAGTTTTGTTTTAAGTTTTGGTTCGGACAATGTTTTTGTTCTCGACATGGTTAGATGTTTATAAGACAAAGTTTTATATTTACCATAAATCATATTGTCCAAAATTGTGTTTAAGACAATGGTTTTAGACTGTCTATTATATGTACTCAGATTCTGAACAATGGTTTTATTTATTTTGGGAACATTGTTTGAATTGTTTCACACAATATATTTTTTACAATGGTTGTTTGAGATATCTTTACACATTGTCTCAAATCTATAACTAACAATGGTTTTTGAAAACAAATCCATTACAATATAAATCCTAGCTATTAGAGGGAATTCATGACTCACTTTCATTTTCCCCCCTCATTTTTTCCAACCCTAACACTTGGCCATTTAGGCATACACTTTCCATTTCAAATCTGCGCAAAAACACTTTCCATTTAGGCAAACTCACCGGTCCAAAACTCCACTGCCCCACCATCATTCTGTTGGCGATTAGCTCATCCCAGCAGTTGTTACAATCCTCACGTCATGGCAGTAAGCCTCATGTCCCGGCAAGAAGCCTTACGTCCCAGCAGTTCATTATCTTCTGAGGCACCTCTCACTCGATTCTCTCGCTATCGGGTCTGTGATCCTGACACTAGCTTTTCCTCCAATTAGAAACCCTAGCAGTTGATTCCTACATATCTAGAAATAGCCTTTGATTCTCTCTCTATCGGCTCTTCGCCTGGGTTTCGTTTGCAAGAAGTAGCTTCGGCGCAGCCCAAGACTAAGCTCTTCGTCGGATTGAACAAAGGCCACGTACCACCAAGAAAGAATTGGCTCCTCGTCCTTCTAATCGTAAAAGGGTAATTCAGAATCTAATCGCTTGTTTCACTTTGTATATTTGTTGATTCTTTGATTTGTGTATTGGATTTTGTTTATTGAATTGCGTTGTCATGTTTTGGGTCTGAGATTTTTTTTATAATACTAAGAGGGTTCACTTTGTGAGGAACCTGAAAAGGGAAGTTGTTGGCTTCACTCCATATGAGAAGAGGATCATGAGCTTGACAGTCCTCTTAAGATTGCCAAGATGAGTTGCCTCAAGCATTCTTCTCATACTCTTATTTGTCATTTGTACTCTGTTAAGTTATGTGAACACAACAAAAAATGTGAATTAATCTACGGGTAGCTAATGTTACAATTTTCACCAGTACCAGATATAAAATACTTAATTGTAGTCAAGAGGAGTAGAAACAACATCACTCTTTCAAAATCTCTATTAGCCACTTATCACTCATTTAAGCTGCAAGCAACTTAGATTGTGCCTTTACCCTACACAATGTCTTCAATTTTGAGAATGTAGAATATTTAAAATTGCATCTTTGTAGTTTCGCATAACAAAATTTGTTGTTTGTTTATTAGGAGCTTTGGATTGAATTTTCACAATACGATCATCCTATTGTTTTTACAGTTGAGGCTCAGGTATTGTGGAAAGATAGAAAGAATGATGTAACATCCATAAATTCAGAACAGTAAAAATTCGAATTTGTGGATGCTAACATTCTGATAAAACTTCAATAAATGAAATTACATTACAACAGCTGAATATCTTGTCCAAGTTTAACAAAACACTTAGATTTCAAACTGTCATAAAACGTAATTACACGTGTAAGTTGTACAATAGTCATCTCTCACAAATCCTCACCAAAATAGGAAAATGAACAGAAGCAAAAACAACACCCTGTTGTTACACTGCACACTCCTTCTGCCTCTACTAATGCGAAGTACCTGCAGTACTACCCCTGCACCAATAATGGTACACCAGGATTGTAAACACAAACCTAGTCAGCTACAAAGCTGGTATGAGTAACTAAAAGAAATACTCAAGGATAATGTAACATATTTCTAAACTCAGAAATATATATAAAACAACATTATCATCACAACACTAACAACGTCAATTCGCAACCAATGCCACAACAAACGCCACAAATTGCCACACAAGCATAATCACAACTCACAATCACATCGCAACACATGCAGAACATTCTGGGTCAATGCGACCCTCAAGTCGCACCCAGAAGATTGGCAGTAATACTAGATCTCTAGATGATCATCCCTACAACCGGCCAAGGAGTGGTTTTGACATATGCCTACGCCACTAAGGCCGCCACACAGGAAAAACATTGAAATACATTTTGCCACTTGGGCCGCCACTAAGGCTAAATTATATGTATTCATTTTCTTTCGCCAAACTGGCCGACACTAAGGCAGAACAACTCACACAAGTCTTTTGCCTAAAAAGGCAGCCACAAAGACAACACCACAACCCATAAATCTACACACGCAATAATCATACCGGAAGGTACATTTTCTTCCCTTCCGGTAACAACAAAATAATCACAACACAATAACGCCGGAATGTACATTTTCTTCCCTTCCGGTCACACAACATATAAGCACTTCGACTATACAAATATTCCATCCAAAAACCTCCAATTTACCGAGAGGTACATTTTATTGCCCCTCGGTCTCATCCTCCATAGTTCAATGAAAACCAACTAAAAATACACAATATATTTCACAAATATAGTAGTTTTATATACTTAGTGATAAATATATGCATATCATATTACCATTTAGATATACGTATATAAATCACCAAATATATACACATTTATATTCAATCACACAAGAAGAAGAAAATATATAAAATGTAAGTTCACACGTTTAGTTACCGCCGAGGTAACTAGACCAAACGTGAGGTTTACTCACCTTAATGCTTACTTCCACTTCTAACTCAACAAGTCGAACACTTGTTTCCAACTCAAGCACCTAAGTTAAACAAAGCTCCACTTAGTAAAAAGGAACCAAAACAAACCAAATAATAAACACTTCATAAATTTCAGCAAGAATGCTGAAATTACTAAGGTCACCCATGCCACACACTAGTGGCATCCACTCCAACCTCTTCACCCTCTTCTTCTCTTACTTCCCAAAACCAACCTTTCCAAAATGTCACAACTTACCCAAACAATACCATGACACTCCCAAACAGCCCCTACTCCCTCAAGCCTCCCTTTCTTTCCAAAAGGAACCCCTTCACTACCCAAAAAACCAAAACAGTGGCCTAACTACTTCCACTATATCAAAATCTCTCACATGAATTCCATCAAACACTTTTTGTGCATTCCGTTAAACCCTTCCACTTCTCACAACCAAGACCCCAAAACTTACAATACCTTTTGACCTTCAAATAATTCACCATTACCACTAAGAACACCACATGACTCTAACTCTCACTATCTAAACATAAAACCAGCATAGTCCCACATCACCACTACATCTAAATCATTGATCAAAGAAATGGAGGAGGTAATTACCTCAGTGACTACCCAAAAAGGGCAAGGAGCTGTTGTAGTTGTAGCTGGTATCTTTCCCCTTTAAAAAGTAACAACAAACTTAAGTTTCAGGTAGTGGCACAGCTCCAGGGACTGCCAAGGCTGATTCCAAGTGAACCCGAGCCTTAGGCTCACCGGGAACACCACCCAAGTGGCTGTATGATCTGCTGAAACTCCAAGGCAGTGGCACAGCTTTTCAGAAGACTTGTCTCCACCTCAGGTCGGTACTGCTCTGTCCTGTGATGTCCACAGGCCCAGTGACATTTGCTGCAAGGATGGAAGTGGAAGACTGAGGGAGAAGAAGAAAATCTGAAATGAGGAAGAGAAGGAGTCGGTTTGGGAGGAGAAGAAGAGAACAAACAATGAAGAAGTAGATGAAAGAAGAATGGCTCGGGTTGGATAAGAAGAGATGGGACTGAAAATATCTGATTTTCATTTCTTTCTCTTCCCATTATACCCCTTATCCAAACACACCTTCCATTAACAAAATCTTGCTCATGCGATTTCTGAATAAAGCATGCCACGTGTCTACAAACTCGTATGGACGAGCTCTAAGACTTTTATAAAGGAAGTTTCCTGAAACGAGCGACGAATTAAAAGTCAACTCTTGAGTCAACTGCATTAAATCGAAAAAAACAACTTAATGGTTCTCGAACCGATTTCTACTTCGAATGAAGGCTATTTAAAAGACGTAGAATATGGATATAACCAAAATATCATTTCATTAATCTCCATGAAATTACAAGAAATGAATAATGAAATTCGGGTTATTACAAATGAAACTTGTAGTTTATATCTACTTAATGTGCTTGATGTTAGGAAAATCTGAGCCAAGAGTGTAAGTTTTTGATAAGGATAAATTTGTTGAACATCTAGGAAGTGGATTGATGAGAATTTGTTCATGAAGGTATGGCATTCTGACTGTTAGCTTGACAATACTACTCACATAGTCATATCGCATAGTGGATTTGATGTGTTAAACATCGTATGGTTTGATTTTCTCAATTTCATTTAAGATCTTATTTTGATTTATAGGATGTTTGCTTAATTTTTGATTCTGTGAAACTAATGTTTTACTAACACTTATAATCTATATATCCTTGCAACTGAGAAGATTCTAAGGTTTCCATATTCCATGATTCTTGAAGTTGGAAGCATCCATGTAGATGGAGAAGGTAACAATCAAGACAATATGAAAGCTCATTCTCTCTACATATATAGTTGTCCTATGTGATCTTAACCTTCTCTCTGACTTGCCTCACTACAGCACAATACAATGTTGGTCTTGATGGTTAATTCAACCTTAATTTCCTCCATTTCTTTTGATGTATGTGCCAGATGTTTCGTGCGATTAATCTGATTTAGTACTTTTTTGTGCATTTGCATAGTTTATAAATCTCATTTCATCCATCTAATGAAGTTTGTAGCAAAGAGGAGAAAAGAACAATTTATAGCTCCTGAACATGTGCTCAAGGCTTTACATGTATGTGACCCTTTCAATGCCATGATATTAATTTTTTTGTTTGCCTTATATTTCGCTAAATGGTCTAATCCATGATGAACCTGGGTAACCATTGTATGGTTTAATAATAAATTGAGTGTGCCTATCAATCTATGCATCCACATCTTTTACTTGCATTATATTTGTGAGATATAGTTTATTTATGTACTTTGGAAACTTAATTTTTAGTAACTTTGGTCTTATATCCTTGATTATATATGTTATAGTTTATATAGGTTACACAATTATTGGAAGATTGTAATTCCTAAACTTTCGAACTATGGTAGGATGTAAGTCTATTCAGTCCATATTCTGTGAAGTTAAAACATAATCAATGTACTTATGAGAATTAGATCTTTTTCTGCATGCATGATGTAGCAAAATGTGTCAAATGGGGCAATGGAGCAGACATGACTAAGGAATAAGCCTTACCAAGCATCAGATGATATATATGACATGTACTATCCAAATCTTTATTTTCATTCATTGTAGTCAAATTCTTCATTCTAACGGTTATATCACCTAAAGGATTATAGAACTTATTAATCGGTGTTCGGATTCATTTAGGGCACCAATTTCTTTTAGGCAAGGAGGTGAATAAGCTATGATCAATTGAGATTTATATGATAAGATTTTATATTCTATACTTAGAGGACATGTATAGTAGACTCATTTATGTTCCTCCGACTTGGGTTGTGCAAGAGATTCAATTGAGTCCCGTTGAAAAGAAAGCGGAACATAGGTAATGAATGTCTTCTATCCGCTGGAGCGTAGTGATTTTGGGTAGTTTACTAGTGTTAGTTACTTACTACTCATAGACTTTTTTTTTCTCCTCAATTAGACAATATCAAAGGTTGTGATATCCCTGCCAATTGGCTTATTGTGCAACTGATACAAATGAGATGATGTAATTGAATTAATTGATTATGATAATGCAATTGAATTGAATTGAATTGGTTTGATTATCATAAACCAATTGACTTTTGTCTTTTCACTTTCAATTAGACAACTTTATTGTGAATATGAACCAGAACCATTATTTATGTATGAAAGACAAATAATAGTATTCACAAATGAGAAAACTAGAAAGCATTGTTCCATAGACCAAATGACAATGCAAATGAAAATAAAAAATTGTTGTTTGATGAAACTACATATAATAGTTAAAATGTGAAAAACCATTGTTGACATTAATATAAAAACATTCTCTGATAATAATTACAATGCTCTTTTATTAAAAAGCATTATCTTTTTTGGTGTTTAGACAATGGCTTTTTTAACCATATCTATTGTATGAGTTAAGTCTAGACAATGCTTTCTGTGCATCTGAACTATGTAACAGACAATGGTACAATCATATATCAGATAATGGGTAAAAACTATTGTCAACCTTAATTTTTGGCGTAGTGTTTATAGAATCAAAATCAAGTTTACATCACTGAATAAAGATAACAAACAGAAATACAAGAATAAAGACTTTTGTACATATTTTATTTCAGATAATTCTATTTTATTTCAGATAATTCTATTTTTGGAATGAAATAATTTTTGAGTAATTTTATTTCAATTTCTATTATTCTTAACCATTTCCAACTTTCGTACATATAGAATTAAATTAGACATCGTTATGAATTCCTGAGATTTTATGGAATATCGTTCAGACATCAAAGCTATCGGTATTAATTAAGCAAACAACTGTTATTGAACTGCCCAACATCCCTTGTCATTTTTGCCCCTCTCAATAATAATATAATCAAAACTTGGATTAAATAAGTAAAGGATAGAGCAGTAAAATGTTAATAAAAAGATGAAAAGATGAAATTCCTAAACATAGTGGAGTTATCCTATCTGCAACACTTCTATTTTACATGCAAAAAGTACTTACTGTACTAGAAATTTGGTGAATGTGGGAACAACGCAAGCATTCTACTAGAACAATGGAGGTTGATATTTCAGTGGTGATGTTCGAGTGCATGAGGAGTACGACAACAACCTTACTCGGAAGAATGGGTAGGGAGGAAAAGAAATCCATGAAAGGACCTTCACAATTAAATTATTCGATAATTTCACTCAAGAGGCTTGGTTTTGGAAATTATTGGTAAGCAGTGTATCATTGTGTTTACATTTTTGATTTCATATATATATATATATATATATATTATACGTTCGGATTGTATGCATCTTTGGGGATAGATGATGATCTAGGTCATCGCGTGAATGATTTTTTGTTGACGGGTTGTTAAATAAAGAGAAACTCTAACTGTATATACTTGAGCACGTACTCTTGAAATTATTATCACTTTTTGAGTACACCGGTCTTTGGAGGGTAGCCCCCTTCAATGGTGAATTGGTGTGACAACAAGGAATGAACTTAGAATAAGGAATGTAATTGGAAATATGATAATCCTTCTTTAATCTCTTCTTTTTTTGTCCTTAACGTGATTACACAACATCTAAGTAAAATACTAATTTTGAGTATATTATACAATCTTTTGATCTACTTCTACTAAAATTCTTCTCATAATGACTCCAATTGAGTAATTAAAAGATGAGAAAGAACATGGAGGAGGTTATTCCAAACAGATGAGAAGAGAGGGCAAGATGTGGGTGAGAAGAAAAAAAGGGAAAATGCTTAAACATAATATAAAGTTGTGGGGTTATCGAATCTTGCTTAATTGTAGAGTTTGTAGTTTAATTGTCAACCTTACTTAAATTATACAATGCACTATTAATATAAATAGAAAATCACACATGTCTGACAAAACTTTAAATTCGAATGTGCGAGCGTGGCCTTTAGCAAGTGTATCGCATGTATATGAATGCTAGTTTTTAATAATTTTTGGAAGTTGGTATTATCCAAAGATTATTTAAAAATAGATTTTTAATCGTTAATTTTGAGTGGTCGATATGCTTAAGTTGATTAAGTATATTAGATCTGGGTCGTTGTATCTGAGAGCATCTGCACCGACGAGCAGGAGGTGGGACCGCAATGGTTTGCTCGAGCGAACCCAGATTCGAGCTTGCACCGGAGCTGCTGGTGCTCGCCCAATCAACCGAAAGGCTTTGCTCGATAGATCGCTCGAGCATAATGTGCTCCAACCTTTGCTCATCCACCTGGTGAAGCCCACGGCATGTGGGTGACTTCGGACACGTTGAAATTTTTTTTTTGTTAGGCTAGGCGCGTGAACTGAACGCACGAGTAAAAGGGTTTTAAAAAAAGGACCACGGAACGGATGGCACGTGGCTTACCGGAAGACCATCAAACTCCAACGGTTAAATGAATATGGGTCTTCCATTTGAATCAGAAATTTCGATCCAACGGTCAGAATTCATAACCAACGGCTACTATTTTATCAGAACGGAAATAAACCCCAAATGATAGTTTAAAAATCCCCAAAATTTCCCACCTCTCCAAAACATTTGCCTATAAATACTACTTCAATTGTTGATCAACTCACACCAATTTGTGCACAACAAATTTCACATCTTCCTCCTTCTCCTCCCTCATTTCGTTTAGCATTTTTTTCCAAAACATTGGACTCCTATTGGCTTCCTTCCGAAGATCTACAAATGTGCATCTTTTTTGTCCGTCATAGCGTTGATGAATACGACGATAACAAACAAAAGAAAGACAAATTATGGAAGAAAAGTTTGCCGATTATATGCAAAATTGGGTGCTAGCACCGGGTGAGAAACTTTCGAAGGAACCAAGGACCCGAATCGCGCTCGCTTCTCATTACAACAAGTTCAACCTACTTTTGTAAAAATGGGGCGAATGTTTGGTAGTGGCAAAGCAACGTGTAGCTAGCGGCATTTCGTTAATAGATGAATTAAGTTTACATTATTTTATCATATATTATAATTTTTATTCAATTATATATATAATTAAATTATGTAATTTCTATATATTTAATTTGGTTACATTATTTGTTTTATCCAATTTGTTTAAATTATGTATTTAAATATGTACCTAATATAAGTTTTTCATTAGGAACGACAAACTCAATCATGTTACTATAATACCAACAAGAAACACTTTACACACTTTGAATGTTGGAAAGTGGCTAAGGATCATCCATCTTTTGTTGCGGTGCTACCTACTACTCCATCTCCAAATGCAAGTAGTTACGATAATACTCATTCCGCAACCGAATCATCTCCAACCATTGATTTGGATGACAACCAAGTTAATGAGACACCTCAAAGTAACACGACAGCTTCCTCGAGTCCGTCTAGACCACTGGGAACTAAAGTGGTAAAGGAAGCTAGAAGCCAAAAGAAAAAGGGTAAGACTCCTATTGAGCAACGGGTTGAGGTTTTGCATACCATTGCAAGTGAACAAGCATCATGACACACCAAGAGGATAATGCATAATGAAAGTGAACTTAATTATTACACGGAGTACATAGACATCAAAAGCGGAAGGAAGCAAGGGCGGAAGAAGAGTTACGGGTTGAAGAAACAAGAGAATGACACAAGGATCATGACAATGGATTTGGAGGGTATGACCCCAATATCAAAAAGGTATTTTACCAAGAAGAAACTAGAAATCATTAATGAAGGAGGAGTTAGTCAAGATCAACATACAGATAAAACATATTCGGATTATAATCACCCAAATCGCGTGCTATTTCCATGATAGTTATAGTATTATACTAACTTTAAATTTAATGTAATTTAAATTTTTGAGAAATAAAAATACATTTGATTTATTAAGATGAAATTGAAATACACAAAAAATTAAAACACATACTTAAATTACACACAAACTTAATAATTAAATACAAACAGAATGAAAATACATAATAAAACATATTTAGAGTATTTCACCATCTATACTGTTGTAAACGGATTCGACATCGGAAACACGGTCGTGAAACTGTTGTATATTGGCTCAATCTATATTGATTGGCTCAAAATGAATTCGATTCCCTTGTACATCCACTGGCCCATCATAAACCCGGAAAGTGCTCGATGAGTTTTGTAAGTCTTCTTCTTCCTCATCCTCCACGTACTCTTCTTCAACAATCATGTTATGCAATATAATGCAAGATAACATGATGGTAGTCATTACTGATTTGTGGTGCATTATACAACTATGACGTATAATTGCCCATCGAGATTACAAGATGCCAAAGGCCCTCTCCACATCTTTCCGGTATGCCTCTTGTTTCTTTGCAAAGAGCTTATCTTGCGGTGTTTAGGGATTGTGAATTTTTTTGACAAATGTAAAGTACCTTGGATATATTCCGTCAGCCAGATAAAAAGTTGTCGAGTACCTCTGTCTGTGGACTTTGTAGACGACAGTTGGGCCTCTTCCGGCAAGGATCTCTGAGAACACATTCGATGGGTGGAGCACGTTAATGTCATTTTTATTTCCAGGACACCCAAAGAAACTCTGTCATATCCATGAATCATAGGAGGCCACGACGTCTAGGATCACCGTTGGGCAACCCTTAAGTCCCAAATATGCCTTTGATAGGCGGTTTGGCAGTTTTTTCACTCCCAGTGCATGATGCTTCCAATAATACCTAGAAAGCCTCGGTGTTGGACTACGAATGTATCTTGGACCATACAGGTGAACCACTTGCCTGTAAAACTCATTCATACAATGGAGGGAAGTCGATTCCCCCATTCTTGTAATTTCAGTACATTGATCTGCAGCTGACCCGTATGCTAGTATTCGTACAACCCCAGTTATCTTTTGTTGGGGAAATAACTCTAGCAAACCAGTGGCGTCTTCTCTTTGATGCCAAGATTGGTCGTGGTTTTAGATGTCCGTCATGATAATGTTGAATCGGTCTCTGCTCATCCTGTACCTCCGGCGAAAGTCTTACGCGTCGAAGATTAGACATTTGATGAAGTAATCTTCCATAATATTGTAACCCCTAGATAGCCTCTGACGTGGCTTCCGGACTTACCATTTACTTAAGCAAACCCATTTTATAGGTGCCGATATATATTAGTTGGATCTGGATGGGAACAAAACTTAGACTGGCCTTGGTCTCGAGCCCTGCAAGTCGATGAAGGAGGAGGAGTTCCTTGTCGTGTGGCCGTTACCCGAAGTATCACCGGGCGGTCGTAGCTTGTTTCAAGGTCGTGGTCATCCCGGTGACAAAGGAGAGGTCTGATTACACAGAATTGAATGAGAGAATGTGGTGACAGTTCCGATTGGTTGGTGCGATTTCGGCCTGTTGAAGATGAGAGATCCCAAATCTAAAAAGTGACAAAGAAAATAAAGCTTATAAATTGGTGGATAATAACCAATTGTACCAAGGCCTTTTGTGAGTAAAACCCAACACCTGTGAGATGGCTAAGTTAGGACAATATCGGTACGGTTGGTCCACGGGCCACGCTTGTCGCTGTTTAACATGGTATCAGAGCGGGTCCCTCTCCAGTCGTGACTCCAATATGTCGTGAGCCCGAGTTGGGTGTCACTTTGTCATGGGCCTAAGATAGATGTCATTATCATGCCATCGGAGAGTTTCCGATTAGATGGTCACCAAGTGTCGTTAGTTACTGAACATTGGTTTGAAAATGTCCCAGTATGTGGGATGTTAATCTGTCACGTGCAGACCTAAAAATTAGGTTCCAAGTGAGGGGGTGTGTTGGAGATGAGAGATCCCACATCTAAGAAGTGACAAAGAAAATAAAGCTTATAAGTGAGTGGATAATAACTAATTGTACCGAGGCCTTTTGTGATTAAAACCCAACACCTGTGAGGTGGCTAAGTTGGGACAATATCGGTACAGTTGGTCCACAGGTCACGCTTGTCACTGTTTAACACGGCCATGATGAGGTATATCTAGCTTTCTTTCATTCTTCCCTTCAAGTTTGTGATCTCGGTTTCTTCAAGGAAGCTTCTACGACGGAGAAATCAAGTTGGGTAAGTTCTGAGCTTCATGGCGTGAGTTCTGTGTTGTATGGCGATCTTCAAATTAATTTCAGGTACCAAATGTAGTCAATTCATTGGGTTTTACGTATTGATATAATTGAAGTAGAGTTTGGTTGAGATTGGAGGAAATCGTGTTCTTGGACGGCGTAACCACCGTATGTGGCTACTGTGTATGACGGTGGTGTGGTGCTATTATTCATTTTTCAGCTTTAATGGATGTGTTGAACTCAAGTTGATCTTCTGTTATTTGAATTCAGTTTTCGATTAAAGTTGAGATTTGAGAATTGAAGGTTTGGGGTTTCACTGTTCAGTTCGGGTTTCTGGGGAGATTGGATGTCCTGGTTCATTTGACGTGCAACTGATTATGAGCTTTGGTGTAATGGTGTTGGTTACGTCTGATATACAGAATATATGAAAGATTGATTAATTGAATGGTCTCCATTTTTATGTTGGTTGAGGAAAGCAAGGTAAAATTATTGTACTGTGATGGAGTTTAGTGTGGATGGTGGAAGCTATGAGATATAATATTGCAATGGATGAATATAGTGTTTGATTATTCATTATGAGCACAGTATATTAGTTGGGTTTGGGTTCGTTGATAAGCTTTTCATCTAGCATGATTTTGCATATAAGGTTTGATTAATGGTTGTACTTACAAATCAACATTACCAAGGAGGCAAGGAGGCAAGGAGGCAAGGAGACGAAATGAGTGATCATATTGATATACGCAATAACAAAAGGATTGAGTTAAGATGACTTGGTCTGTCCTCAGTATATATGAAGACCTGTTGGAAAATAAGGATTGTACCTCTGTTTAATTAATAGGGAGGTTTGGCGGTGACTGTCACAGAAGTGACAGAACGGTGTAGGCATTTGGGTGTCCTTAGCAATTAATGGACGTGCCCCCAATATGAAGACAATGTAGGGAACTTCTTATATTTAAAATTGTCTTATATTTAAAATTGATAATTAAAATTAATATTTTCGAATTCTCTGATATGTTTAATCTTAGAGTTTTTTTCACCAACAGTCCCTCAACTCTGGTGTACCTACCAATGTGATACCTCAACTCTTAATCGTACCAATGTGATACCCAGACTCTAGTATTGCTATCATTGAAGTACTTCCGTCAGTTTTTTTCAACTTTTCCGTTATCTTGGTGACGTGGCAGGTACGTGAGGCCCACAAAGAGGGTTAAAAGACAAAATTAACCTCATCTGAGAGGAGCAATGTTTTTCCCGCCCTTTACCTTGAGAAAGACACCTAACAATTCCAATTTTGGTGCCAATTTTCACTCCCTACTCCTTAATTTGTGTCTAATATCTAAACTAAAGAACTACCGCCAACCAGTCGACCACAATCTGATAAAACCTAGATCAATCTCATTTTCTATTTTTACCATAGCACTTGTTAAACTAACAGAATAAATATATAAATTTATATGGAACATCTCATTTCCACAATCTCATAAGAATATAGAAACACATAACTTAACGAAATTCAACTACATGTACCATTAGTTCTTACAAGCAAAAATCATGGCAGATCAACATAAAAGGTGGCAACTAATGGTACTTAAACATGTATTTGAATTTCGTTAAGTTATGTGTTTTTATATTCTTATGAGATTGTGGAAATGAGATGTTCCATATAAATTTATATATTTATTCTGTTAGTTTAACAAGTGCTAGGGTAAAAATAGAAAATGAGATTGATCTAGGTTTTATCAGATTGTGGTCGACTGGTTGGCGGTAGTTCTTTAGTTTAGATAAGAGACACAAATTAAGGAGTAGAGAGGGAAAATTGGCGCCAAAATTGGAATTGTTGGGTGTTTTTCTCAAGGTAAAGGGCGGGAAAAACATTGCTCCTCTCAGATGAGGTTAATTTTATCTTTTAACCCTCTTTGTGGGCCTCACGTACCTGCCACGTCACCAAGATAACGGAAAAGTTTAAAAAAACTAACGGAAGTACTTCAATGATAGCAATACTAGAGTCTGGGTATCACATTGGTACGATTAAGAGTTGAGGTATCACATTGGTAGGTACACCAGAGTTGAGGAACTGTTGGTGAAAAAAACTCTTAATCTTATCATGTCCAATTTTTTGATAATAAAATTCAAATTACGAAAACGTGATAACTCGAATCAAATTCAAATTACTACATTACAACTTGTACAAATCTTGATCTATAATGTAACTGCAACAACCACAAGAACTAGTTACAAGAAAAATTCTTAAGTTACAACGTCCTACCCTTGTCGCTACATCTCCAAACTCTCTCACCGCAAACACGAACAACCTACACAAATAATCCTACACTATGGATTTGTGCACCTGGTTGTAAACAACGATCTCGGTGAGTTTTTAAAGATCGTATGAGTAAACTTAACTCAATATAAACATGCTTATAAGATACAAGGAACGACATTTGAAATCCACATAACACACTTGTAATAATGCATGATAATTAGTAGTGTTTCCTGCATAAAAATATAGTTCAGAAAATCACATAAATATGCAACAAAATGAAGGAAAAAAGCAAAACCAACAACTCAACTGGGACTATAGAACCTTCACTTGAAAACCAAGGTAAATACTCTCACTTTGTTTTCTTCAGAAAAAAACACAATCTATTTCTCAAAAGGGATAACACATGGAACAATTCATGTCTTGGGAATTTAACAACTCAACAACCAACACAAACATAACACAGTTAAATTCCCTTTTTAAAAACATGCACTCATGAAACCCAAATAACCCTACTAAGTTACCCCTCATGCCGTGCATCGGCAGACAAACTAGAGGTCTAACTGATCGTAACCAATCAACCGGCCAAAGGCTTGGCTCCCGATTTAATTGTCACCACCAAGTCTGAAGACCAGGACCAGAAAATGTTTTAACAAAACTCAAATGTTAAAATAACACGTACAATATAATCAATCCAACAATGATGATATCGTACAAAAATCCAAGTGACTCTCACACAACACAATAAACACAGGCCCAACACCAAAATAAATCACAAATAATCCATTTTACGGGAAGGTAAATTTTTTTCTCTTTCGGTTTCATCCTCACACACTAACCACAATCAACATCAATAAAATCCACATAACAATAAATAAGCCAATAGCATTACATAATATAGTATATTATAATTATCATTAAACACACATATATAAATCACTATATTATATCCAATTATCTATGTCACAACTTGCTTATATTCAAAGAAAATCATTTTACTTATCCACAAACCGTTGTCGATCAAGTTCATGTATTTTAAAACCAATACTTGTTTTTATAAAATAAGTCACCACCAAAGGGTAACATTAACAATGTGAGATTTACTCACCTCTCGCTCCCGCTACGTCTTCAACATACCATACGAAAGGTACTAATCACCGCAACCATTCTAAAGCATGTATCACGTACCTAAACACAACGATGTCGCAACTCAATACTCTTTTAAGTACAAAACAACGATAAGTGTCCTACTTCTCCCACTTAATTAAAACCGAAGTTACACCGCATACGCAACTTCATACGAGATTAATAAATCTCCAACTACCTTAAAAGTGAGTCGGTCAAACAACAAGTCTGATAGGAGCACAAAGTGTGACGTTCTTAATGTATATATGCCCTATTCTTATGCTTTGTTACTTCTTATTTAGTTGCTTTAGGTTCATATTTGTCATATGTTTGTTCTAGGTAGAGCTATTTCGAACTTAGATGAATTGATTATGAAATTGTGCTAAGTGTTAGAACTCCTGATTGAGCTAGGATTCCTTACTCGACTAGGACTCTACTTTCCTATTTTCATTCTTTCCTATTTCTTAATCGACGATTTCTTTTCAGGAAAGACAAATCATATTTGGAAAGAAAGGAGAGTCGCCGAGTTGCATTCCTAGTTGAACAAGGAAATCATATTCGAGTTGAAGAAGGAGAAGAGGAGGCCGGCCTAATTACTCCTAGTTGGACCAAGAGATTGCCGTGCAGCCCTTAAAGAGATCCCCCTATTGGACTTGGTTTCCTACATCAAGTTGGATATGGAGTACATAAATCAAATCCATAACAAAGAGGGTTTCAGTTTCCCAATTGGATTCTATTTCCTTTTGGCACAGCAAGAAGGCTTCCTACACCTCTATATATAGAGGCCGGCCTCTCCATTCAGAACATCATCAGCCTACACACAAACACAAGCCATAGCTCTGCCGAATTCATCCTTCACCATTCCAAGAAATCCTAAAACCGATTCCATCATTCCCCACCTATCAATAGCCTTCAAACACGCTTGTGAAGGAGGTTTCATCCATAGAAGTCTCGGCTACACTTGTGGATTGCTTGATTTATAAAGTGTAACCATGATTCACTCTTGTTTAATTTCGGTTTTGGTTTTATTCTTGTTCTTGGATGAAGCTTGCGATTTGAGTAGTTTAATCTTGTATCAATTTTGTCTATGAAATAGCTACTTGATTCAATTTATATAGAGGATTCGAAAATTGTTTTGGTTTTATGAATTTCTGTTTTTGATTTCTGCCGAACCTAGCTATGATCAATTTTCGATTTCTAAGTGTTATGACTATGCTTGTAGCATGATATTTAGGTTGTTGGATTAAAGACTTATGCTAAGAACATGTTTATTCTTGTTTATGTGATTTTCGAATTGCATGGTTGTTGGTTAAGTAAGTGACATACTTGATGAATTCAATGTGCATGGCTTTGGAATTACATGATTAAGATGAACATGTTAGAATTCGATTATGGCTGCTTGGTTTTGATCGAATGTGTTAAGTGTCTATGTGTTTAGGTTACTGCTTAGAACCCTAATTGCATGATCCATCTTTAGTTGTTCAAGATCTAGTCTCGGCATGATTCTAAAAAGAAGTCATGAAGCTTGTTCGATTTCTTTATATGTTTTGTTGTGGTGATTGTTTATGTGTTGGTTGGTTGATCACATGTATATATTAGTTTAGGTTTTAGTTACTGTTTTTATGATTCAATCCAAAATCTATATCAAACCTTAAAACCTTTATGAATTCGTGTAAGTATTGTGATCCTAAGCCCTGGCTGGATCCCCGGTTTGTGAACGATACCCTCTTGCTTTATACTACTATGATGTGTTCAGGGTTAAATATTGATGTCGAGTGATCGAGCATTCATCAAATGGCGCCGTTGCCGGGGATCCATTAGAGATGGATCCCTAACTTTTACTACGAATTCATTGTGAATATTGTACATTTGTATATTCTTATTCTTATTTCGTGTAACATATAGTAATGTAACTTAGGTTGTTGTTTTGGTGCTTGAGTGAATGATTGCTGTAGGTTGTAAATCGAACGGAATAGGTAAAGTCCCTTTTGTTAATATTAGCCTTAACCCTTCATGCTAGCTCTCGAGTTTGCATGAGGTCGAGGGTGGCTTTTATTAACACTTGGAGATTTGTCTAACACATGAGGTTAAGTCCAGCTGAGTAAGGGGCACGCTCTTTTATTACTCTGGTGCATGGGACCAAAATTGGATCTCAGAGAACTACTGACTGACATACATCTCGGTGATGGAGTCGATAGGGAGTTCGCTCTCCGTAGTTCAACAAATGAGTCCTACCATGTTCACTATCTCTGATTGAGCTAAAGGCCTTCTGAAACAAAGACTTGATCTTGTGTCTAGGCATCCATACTTAGGCCGCACGTCCACCTTGATTTACAACTTAGAATCAATCGATCATTCAATCATTGAAATAGCAAAAAGAACTTGTGAATTGTATGAACTTGTGAAAACATAAAGAACTAACTCTTTGTAAACAATATAGTTGCCGTGCCCTTCCCCCATAAGTGTGCGTGTGTATGACTAAGGGAAGGCACGAATTTTATGTATCCATTATGTATTCTTCAATGCTAACTCGTTACCTTTCATATAAACAGGTACTATGCATGTCCGAATTTTCTAAGAAGACACAAGAGCTCAAGGATCGAATTCAAGCACTTAGAGATTTAAACAACTCTTTCATAAGTAGACCTTTGAATTTCGAAACATCTCCAAGCAATTTACTCTTAAACTCTTCACCTAGATCAGAAGAAGAGGAAGATCTGTCCTTCCCCTTCGTCTTCAATTCAGACTTAGACAAAATTGCGGGCCGTGACATAATTCCTGTTGGTGCTCCAATGGCACTCAAGAATGCATTCATTCCTACCACCCCGGAATCACCCTCATGCATTGCTTTCACTCCACCTGATGAAGCTAACTTCTCCATTCCTGTTCAATTGCTTGGGCAGCTGCCTAAGTACTCTGGTTCTTCAATGGAAGACCCTAATGTTCACCTTAGGGAGTTCTTGGACATTTGCAAGCTCCAATCGATTCATCATCTTTCTCAAGAAGGCTTGAGGTTGCTTTTGTTCCCATTTACCCTTAAGGATGATGCTAAACGTTGGTTGTATTCTTTGCCTGCAGGAATCATCACTACATGGGACGAAATGACTAGGAGGTTCTTGAAGCAATTCTTCCCTGCTCAACTCACGAAAAGACTTAGGAGGGAGATTCAGAACTTCACTCAAAAAGATGGTGATTCACTCTATGAGGCTTGGGAGGAATTTCAAGAACTACAAAGGAAGTGCCCTCACCATGGCATTTCATTGGATGACTTGGTCCAATTCTTCTATGAAGGACTCGACACCACCAATAAGAGCATGGTGGACTTGGCATGTGGCTGCACATTCATGAACAAAACCGGTCAAGAAGCTTACACCTTGATCGATGACTTGGCTGACAACAATCGCCAATTTAGTTCCAAGGAGAAGAGAGGAAGCAAGAGCC
This sequence comes from Argentina anserina, assembly GCF_933775445.1. Classification (NCBI taxonomy): domain Eukaryota; kingdom Viridiplantae; phylum Streptophyta; class Magnoliopsida; order Rosales; family Rosaceae; genus Argentina; species Argentina anserina. Next base: position 5,834,296 of record NC_065873.1, on the reverse strand, counting down.
GTGGGGTGTATGATGTTGATGCAAGGAATCAGATGGCGACTTTAGAAAGGAAGCTTGACGTGCTAGTCAAGGCATTCAATGGTTCGAGCATCAACCCTCAAGCATGCGGCATTTGTTCTTTCAAGGATCACACAACTGACAATTGTCCAAATGGTGCAATGACTGAAGAAGAGTTGAACTTTATGGGGCAACAAAGGCCTAGGTACGATCCATACTCGAACACATACAACCCTGGACTTAGAGATCATCCAAATTTTCGTTGGAGCAACAATGCTCAACCATCCAATGCTCAAGGTCAAGGACCTCGTCCTTCAGGTTTGTTTGTGAGGCCTCAGGTACCTCAAGGTTCTGCTCCCTTTAACTCTAATGTTCATGGTTCGAATAATGCATCTTCACCTAATTATGATGAACTTTTGAAGTCTCTTGCTCAAGGGTAACAAAATCTAAACTCTGCTACTCAAGCTTTAGTTACAGGTCAACAAGCTCATTCTAAGGATATAACCGAACTTAAGAAGCAGATGGGACAAGTGATCGATTTCATGGGCAAGATCCATGAAGGAGGAAAGTTGCCGAGCCAAACTGAGCCTAATCCGAATGTAAAGGCCATGGTGACATGAAGTGGGAGGACCTTGGATGCTCCATTGCAGCACCACAAGAAGGCCGTGCCTTCTAAAGGACAAGAGGCCGAGAATTACAATGCCAAAGACTTAGAGAAGGACCCTGCCTCCTCTAAAGCCAATGATGCCGTGCCTCTACCAAAAGAAGATCATGCCGTGCATGACAAAGGTAAGGATCCTAACTCTAGTGGTTTGGTTTCAACTAATGATCTTCCTCGTGTTCCCTTCCCTAGTAGATTTGCAAAGCAAAAGAAGGATGGCTCTGATCAAGCCATGCTCGACATTTTCAAGAAGGTGGAAGTGAACATGCCTCTTATTGAATGCATACAACAAAATCCTAAGTATGCTAAGTTTTTGAAACAATTGTGCACCAATAAGAGGATGACTCGAGAGAAGGAGGTTGTTACAATGAGTGAGACGGTTTCTGCCGTGCTCCAAAGGAAGCTACCACCAAAGCTTAAGGATCCAGTGAGTTTTTCTATCCCTTGTACAATCGGAAACATGACATTTGAAAAGATAATGTTAGACTTAGGTGCATCTATTAATGTAATGCCGCACTATATCTATGAGAACCTAGGTCTAGGTGATTTGAAACGTGATAATGTTGTGATTCGATTGGCTGATTGTTCCAACAAAGTCCCTTTGGGCTATGTTGAAGATGTTCTTGTGCAGGTGTCAAGCTTGATCTTTCCTGCCGACTTCTATGTCATAGACATGGAGCCAACGGAGGCAGATGACAAGGAGGTCCCTATCTTGTTAGGCCGCCCCTTCATGAGGACTGCAAGAACAAAAATAGATGTGTTTAGTGGATCACTCACCTTTGAGTTCGATGGTGAAGTGATTAGCTTCAACATCTTTGAAGCTATGAGGTATCCTCTTTCGGAGTTAAGTGATTGTTTTTCAATTGACATTCTTGATTCCCTTGCAGATAACTATCTAGATACCTTGACAAATGACGAGTTGGCACTCACCATTGCCCAAGGGGCCGGATTTACAAGTGATAGCTCAAACATTTCGGTGTTAGAAGCTAAAGATGCCGTGCCATCTTTCATTCATGAAACCGTGACCTCTCTTGAGGTTGCACGTGAGGTAAGCTTTGTCTCTCCTAGTCCAATTCTCTTAACTACTAACAAGAATCTTCCTTCTGTGGTGCAAGCTCCAAAGCTTGATCTTAAGGTTCTTCCGGACCACTTGAAGTATGCGTTTTTAGGAGAAGAGGATACATTGCCCGTGATCATTTCATCTGCACTAAATGAGGAGCAAGAAGAGAGATTGATTGAAGTGTTGAAGAGACATAAGACGGCAATAGGATGGACCTTAGCCGACATCAAGGGGATCAGCCCTACCATGTGTGTGCATCGAATATTGCTAGAAGATGGTGCCAAACCAACCAAGGAAGGTCAGAGACGCCTTCACCCACCAATGATGCAAGTTGTAAAGGATGAAATCACCAAGTTGCACGATTGTGGCGTGATCTACCCCATCTCGGATAGTAGGTGGATCTCACCTATTCAAGTTGTGCCAAAGAAGTCAGGCATCACGGTGGTGAAGAACAAGGACAACGAGTTGGTGCCTCAAAGGACAGTGACCGGTCATAGAGTATGTATTGACTATAGGAAGCTCAATGCGACAACAAGGAAGGACCACATGCCATTGCCATTCATTGATCAAATGCTTGAGAGGTTAGCTGGTCACTCTTTCTATTGTTTCCTTGATGGATATAGTGGATACAACCAAATAAGTGTTGCGGAAGAAGATCAAGAGAAGACTACATTCACATGCCCTTTTGGTACGTTTGCCTATCGTCGCATGCCTTTTGGTTTGTGCAACGCCCCAGGTACGTTTCAACGTTGTATGTATCACATTTTCTCTGAGTATATTGGTTCTAAAATTGAAGTTTTCATGGATGATTTTTCTGTCTATGGTGAAGATTTCGAAACTTGCCTTGAAAATGTTGAACTAGTGCTTAAACGTTGTGAAGAAACTAACTTGGTTTTGAATTGGGAAAAATGTCACTTTATGGTCACGCAAGGCATTGTCTTAGGTCATATTGTTTCATCTAGAGGAATTGAGGTTGATAAGTCTAAAATAGATCTTGTGCGTCACTTACCCCTCCCCACAAGTGTGAGAAATGTTCGATCGTTTCTTGGACATGCAGGTTTCTATCGTAGGTTTATCAAGGATTTTTCCAAGATTGCGAGACCAATGAGTTCATTGCTTCAAAAGGACGTCCCATTCCACTTTGATGATGATTGCAAGCTTGCATTCGAGACCTTGAAGAAGCTCCTAACTTCAGCACCGATCATGGCACCGCCGGATTGGTCCTTGCCATTTGAGTTGATGTGTGATGCCTCCGACTATGCAGTTGGAGCCGTGCTAGGGCAGAGGAAGGACAAGCAGCCCTACGCCATCTACTATGCCTCACGAACGCTCAATGATGCTCAACAAAACTACACCACCACTGAAAAAGAACTTCTTGCCGTGATCTTTGCTCTAGATAAGTTTCGTTCTTACTTACTTCAATCTAAAGTTATTGTTTACACTGACCATGCAGCTTTGAAGTATTTAATGACAAAGAAGGATGCCAAACCGAGATTGATTCGATGGATTCTTCTACTCCAAGAGTTTGATCTCAAAATCAAGGACAAGAAGGGAAGTGACAATGTTGTGGCAGATCACTTGAGTCGTTTGGTAAGAGATGCCAAGCCCTTGGCCATCCAAGAGAGCTTTCCGGATGAGCAACTCTTTCGAGTTGAGGTAAGTGAGCCATGGTATGCAGATATTGTCAATTATCTTGTTTCTAAGCAATTTCCTGATACTTTATCGCATGCACAAAAGAATAGACTCAAGGCATTAGCTAAGTATTATGTTTGGGATGAACCATACTTGTGGAAACATTGTGTTGATCAAATCATTAGGAGGTGTGTCCCTGAACATGAACATCATTCTATACTTACTTTTTGCCATTCTGAATCTTGTGGAGGACATTTTGGTTCACGTAGGACTGCTCTTAAGGTGCTAGAATGTGGTTTCTTTTGGCCTACGATTTTCAAAGATGCATATCATTTTTGCATGACTTGTGATAGGTGCCAACGCATAGGAAACTTAGGATCTAGAGATCAAATGCCTATGACACCGATTATATATGTCGAAATTTTTGATTGTTGGGGTATTGATTTCATGGGACCTTTTCCTAGTTCTAATGGTTTCTTGTATATACTCGTTTGTGTTGACTATGTTTCGAAATGGGTGGAAGCAAAGGCCACCCGGACTAATGATTCTCGAGTTGTTGCAGATTTCCTTCGTTCTAACATTTTCTCTAGGTTTGGTATGCCGAGAGTTATCATTAGTGATGGAGGATCTCACTTTTGCAACCGGACCATTGAGGCGTTGTTGAAGAAGTATGGAATTAAGCATAAGGTTGCTACGCCTTATCACCCTCAAACAAGTGGACAAATGGAGTTATCTAATCGTGAGATCAAGAGAATTTTAGAGAAGTATGTTGGACCATCACGCAAGGATTGGTCTCAACGATTGGATGATGCTCTTTGGGCCTATAGGACGGCATACAAGACTCCCCTAGGCATGTCACCATTTCGACTAGTCTATGGCAAGGCGTGCCATCTTCCCGTGGAGCTTGAACATCGTGCATGGTGGGCTGTGAAGAATTTTAACATGGACATTGATGAGGCCGGATTGCATAGGAAGCTACAATTGCATGAGCTTGAAGAGATTAGGAATGAGGCCTATGATTCGGCAATGGTTTACAAGGAGAAGACTAAGACATTCCATGACCGCATGATTAGGAAGAAACACTTTGTCGTTGGGCAGAAAGTTCTTTTGTTTAATTCTCGACTTAGATTGTTTCCGGGCAAGCTCCGTTCTAGGTGGCTTGGACCGTTTGTTGTTACTAATATTTTTCCTTCTGGTGCTATTCAGATCAAAAGCATGGTGCATGGAAAGGAATTTACGGTCAATGGACATCGCTTGAAGCCGTACTATGACAATTTCGTGGAGCATAATGTGGAGGAGACGTCTCTCCTTGATCCTACGGCAAGCAAGTGATGCTTTGAAGAAGTCTAGGCTATAGACTCTAAACTTAAGCCAATGAAGGAGCCATCAACGAGTGTTTGCATTTTCTTCCCCTTAACTCTTTCTAATTTTCGTTGCTTATCATATTGTACATTGAGGGCAATGTAAGTTTTAAGTGTGGGGTGGGGTATACATCATTCGTTGAAGTCTAGTGTTTGATGCTTATGTGTTTCAATTTTGTTGTTTTGATTTTCGATTTTTAGTGCCATTTTGGTTCTGTTTTTCGATTTTTAAGTTGTTAACTTGTTTTGTTTTTGTTTTGAGTCCTAGGTATGCCTTTGACTGTCTAGGATGAGTTGATCTTTGAATTTATGGTTGATAGATGATCATGATATTGGAATGAACTTCATCGTTATTGATGGTTAATCGATGTGTAGATTTTGTACGAACATGTAGTAGATGAGGATTTTGAAACTTAGGTACAGAATGAGCATGTTCCTTACTTGTTTGAATTCATCTAACCTTTGTGAGATTCGAGCCATATACTTGTGCCTTTCTTTGGAGAGTTTATTCTATCGTTTCTTGGCTTTATAACCTCATTACACCTATTTTGATCAATTCATATGCCATAGAATTGCAATGAACTAGAGAATGCTAGAACTTACTTTGTGAAACTTTCGAAGCTTTATGTCATAATATACTCTGATTTTGAAAAGGATTGTTGGATCTTTTTAGGATTTCCACCACTTTAAGCCAAAAAGCCGTATATCCCTATTTGAGCCCTGCTTGGGACACCTTAGTGTTAACCCCTTTGAGCCTACGTTAAGCCTATTCTTTCATTACCAACATGTTATATCCTTGTTTAGTATAGTTATATCTCTACCTTGTCTTTGAGGCTTGGCAGAGCCGATTCTTGGTGTTAATATGGAGTGATGATTTGATTCAAGTGTGGGGTTATGCTATTGTATGTATGTTATGCCGTGAAAAGAGTATGAAAAGAAAGAAAAATGTATTGATGCCGTGAGAAAAGAAAAGAAAAGATTCATGATGCACGGCAAGAAAAAGGAAAAATGAAAGATTGAATGAAAAATCTCGGCATACATGTTGTTTTTGGTGAATTTGCAGTTGTGATGTATTTGTTGAAGGCTCAATAATGTTATACTTAGACTTTGTTCGTTTTCACAATGTTTAAAGTGATGAATGGGTCCAACATGATGAAATTTGGCCCTTGTTTTATGAAGTATGGCGACATAAGGTGGATGTTTTGCTCTGCTAAGTCTTGAGGATGACCTTTGTGATTCCTTTTACCTTGAAAATATATCCATGCCGAGCCTAACCTACCCTTTTCTAAAGATCCGCATGATTCTTAAAATGAGTAGCTCTTGATCTGTGGAGTTTGTTTCATGAGTAAGCTTATGGTTTTGGTTCATTTGTGCATATGATTGGTATCTTTTATGAGGTTTTCGATTTCCCTATGTTCATAACTCTTGTGTGTGAAAAGCTTTTAAGCATATGCCATGTTCTTGAGAGAAAAGATTTGGAGTGCATATCCTTTGTGAGGTGAATTTGAACTTGTTTTGAACATGTCGAGCTTAATTTCATCTTTGTTTCTGCCATGTCTTACTTGTTAAACGAAATTTCATGTTTATTAACCATTGAATTCATCTTATCTATTTCGATTGAGTGTTATTCTTGATGCTATGAGTTTGAAGATCTCTGAAACAAAATGTTGAAGGCATTAGATGTTGTGTCGTTAGTTATAGTTGCTTTGATTTTGTTTTCTGTTTTGATTTTTCTTTTTAGTGTTTGCTAAGGGACTAGCAAAGTCTAAGTGTGGGGTTGTTGATAGGAGCACAAAGTGTCACGTTCTTAATGTATATATGCCATATTCTTATGCTTTGTTACTTCTTATTTAGTTGCTTTAGGTTCATATTTGTCATATGTTTGTTCTAGGTAGAGCTATTTCGAACTTAGATGAATTGATGATGAAATTGTGCTAAGTGTTAGAACTCCTGATTGAGCTAGGATTCCTTACTCGACTAGGACTCTACTTTCCTATTTTCATTCTTTCCTATTTCTTAATCGACGATTTCTTTTCAGGAAAGACAAATCATATTTGGAAAGAAAGGAGAGTCGCCGAGTTGCATTCCTAGTTGAACAAGGAAATCATATTCGAGTTGAAGAAGGAGAAGAGGAGGCCGGCCTAATTACTCCTAGTTGGACCAAGAGATTGCCGTGCAGCCCTTAAAGAGATCCCCCTATTGGACTTGGTTTCCTACATCAAGTTGGATATGGAGTACATAAATCAAATCCATAACAAAGAGGGTTTCAGTTTCCCAATTGGATTCTATTTCTTTTTGGCACAGCAAGAAGGCTTCCTACACCTCTATATATAGAGGCCGGCCTCTCCATTCAGAACATCATCAGCCTACACACAAACACAAGCCATAGCTCTGCCGAATTCATCCTTCACCATTCCAAGAAATCCTAAAACCGATTCCATCATTCCCCACCTATCAATAGCCTTCAAACACGCTTGTGAAGGAGGTTTCATCCATAGAAGTCTCGGCTACACTTGTGGATTGCTTGATTTATAAAGTGTAACCATGATTCACTCTTGTTTAATTTCGGTTTTGGTTTTATTCTTGTTCTTGGATGAAGCTTGCGATTTGAGTAGTTTAATCTTGTATCAATTTTGTCTATGAAATAGCTACTTGATTCAATTTATATAGAGGATTCGAAAATTGTTTTGGTTTTATGAATTTCTGTTTTTGATTTCTGCCGAACCTAGCTATGATCAATTTTCGATTTCTAAGTGTTATGACTATGCTTGTAGCATGATATTTAGGTTGTTGGATTAAAGACTTATGCTAAGAACATGTTTATTCTTGTTTATGTGATTTTCGAATTGCATGGTTGTTGGTTAAGTAAGTGACATACTTGATGAATTCAATGTGCATGGCTTTGGAATTACATGATTAAGATGAACATGTTAGAATTCGATTATGGCTGCTTGGTTTTGATCGAATGTGTTAAGTGTCTATGTGTTTAGGTTACTGCTTAGAACCCTAATTGCATGATCCATCTTTAGTTGTTCAAGATCTAGTCTCGGCATGATTCTAAAAAGAAGTCATGAAGCTTGTTCGATTTCTTTATATGTTTTGTTGTGGTGATTGTTTATGTGTTGGTTGGTTGATCACATGTATATATTAGTTTAGGTTTTAGTTACTGTTTTTATGATTCAATCCAAAATCTATATCAAACCTTAAAACCTTTATGAATTCGTGTAAGTATTGTGATCCTAAGCCCTGGCTGGATCCCCGGTTTGTGAACGATACCCTCTTACTTTATACTACTATGATGTGCTCAGGGTTAAATATTGATGTCGAGTGATCGAGCATTCATCAAAGTCTACCTGTGGAAATCTAAATGAATCATCTATCGACCAAAACCAACTATAAGATAACCCAAAAACATACTCCAACGACCAAAACCTACGAATTATATGTTTCAATAACCCTAAGATCCTAGAGTTAACAAACTCCAAAATATGTCATACACTCTACCGTAACCCACTACCTGCGACTGCATACCCCACACTTCCCTTACAATTCTTTGAATCTTAGAAACTCAACATCACTACATGGAGATCAAAACATAGGAACCAATTTTATACCTGAACTTATGATCAATTTGACCAGTGATTGTCCCATTTCACTGCTGCCAAGGGAAACACCAACATTGAAAGTTTCACACTTCAAATGAGCTACAACCCTTACATAGTCACGATCAAATTGAAGAGCAGGTCAAACTCTACGAATTTCAAGACCATGTCATACCAAAATTTGAAAGTCCAAATTTGAAATGCACCTACCTCCAACTGCAACTTTAGCTGTTTAAGGCTACTTTAGGGAGGATCATAGAGAAGAGGCAGAGCTTTTTGTGCTGGGGTTGCCGGTAGAGGACGTCAGAGACAACCCGAAAAGTCAAGCTACTGTCGTGGATCCGAGTTCACCAATCTGTAGCTTCTACCTTGAAACAAGTCAAATGGCTATCAAAAGGGACATCAGAAGGAGGAGAAGAGGATTCGAGCGGTGCCGATGTCTGTAACTGCCGAAAAGTCGGGTCGTCGGGTCGACTTTCAACCTTCGATGTGCATAAACCAGTGTAGAACCGTATGAACCACCAATATAGGGAGGCACGTAAGGAGGGGACGAAGAGATCTGGGCTGGTCCCGTCGTTTGAAACAGCCAGAGTTCGCCAGAAAATCTAGGTCGGGTCGGCTGAGGATTTTTTATTCTGAAGTTGCACTACACAAAGAGAATGAGAGAAAGGGTGTGTTGCGAAAATGGAAACCCTAAAGGAATTTTTTTTCTATTTATAATCAAAACTTCTGGTGATTACAACGTTTTCATATGATCTCCATTTACACATGCCGCATGTCTACGAACTCGTATCGACAAGCTCTATGACTTTCAAGAATGAAGTTTTCTGAGAAAACTAATGAATTAAAAGTCAACTCCTCAACCCCTAAAAATAATGTTTCTGTAAAATTAAACATTCAAACAATTCCATTTCCACGCTTGTTCTATAAAACTAGACCACCACTAGTCTAATAATATCCAAAAATACTTAGAAAATAATTACGAATTTCCAGGATATTACAGATCTTGTATGATTAACTCTTATTTGTTATCGCTTTATATAAAAGCATTGTGATTGATATGTTATATATGATCATTGTTACTGATTTCCTTAAAATCATTATTTAAATTGGTATGCATAGTGCATTGTGAGATACGTTGACTATGCATTTAAGAGAGAAGAATGTGAAAAGTTGAGATTGAGTGAAAAGAATGTCTTTTGTGTAGTTGAGTTTTCTCATTGGATATGCCAAGATCTATGGTCAGCCTAACGTGCACAAATGTGGGAAAGTATGACATTTCGACACAGAAGTCGATAAAACGATCTTGTCGGGTTTCGGGTTTAGAAGACCATGAGATTAACAAGACGACTAGCAAAAGAGACACATATGCGATGAGATCTTACCGACGGTTAGTTTATGTGTCAGAAACATTAGAGTCACCCAAGGTGGGCAAAGTACACAGTATGGGACATGTGAGCTCTTCTTGTTTTTGATATATGGTCTAACATCCGGTAAAGAAGTGGAAGAAGTCCATTTGCAGTCATGCATTGCATCATTGTTGTTTATTTGTTATTATTTAAGAACTTGTGATGGTAATATCGATAAGATTAATAGTAAGAGGTTAGACCCTACTAAGCGTAAACTCACCCCTATAGATTTCTTGCTCAGGTATGTACGAGGTACGATAGATGAGAAGACTAACTATGATAGTTGCAAAAGGGTCGAGCTAGATGCAAGGAGTTTTCTTTGTAATAGATTTAGTTATTATAACTGTTTTATTTTAAAAAGATTTATGTAAATGTATTTCAACCTATTTTATTTTATTTTTCACGCTCGCGTCTCAGATGTAATGTTAAATATTTGTATTCCACCGATATCGGGTTAGAGGCATAACAATTTAAACTTTGAAAAATCTCTTAGTTAAATTATGAATGCTCCCCACTAAACTCTAGAATATATTTTTTCTAAAACTCCATGATTTGAACAATGTCTCTTGAACACTTTGACTGTTAATGGTTTGATGAAAGGATCTGCAAGTTGAACTTCAATGTCAATGTTCAACACTGCAAGCTCATTTTTCTTAACTAATTTTCTCATGCCACAGTACTTAAGATCAATGTGCTTAGAGTTAGTTGATATTTTACATTTCTTACAGAAAAACACAACAACCTCATTATCACAGTACATAGTCAGTTTCTTTGAGATCAAGCTATCCAAAATTCCAGTTTCAGTGAGGAAATTCTTGATCCATAAACCTTCACAAACTTCTTCATAGACTACCACAACTTCAACCATCATGAACACATATCTACAAGTAGTTTTCCAAGCAATTGCTCCACCAGCCATCATGAACACATATCTACAAGTAGAATATTTTGAATTTGGATAATTACCAGCAAAGTCAGAATCAATATAGCCTACTAGATTTAAATTTTTCACTTTTCTGTAAACAAGTATGTGGTTTTTAGTTCTTTGAATGCATGTAAGAGTGTTATATAGTTTTTCATAACTTTCTTACCTGCATTCTAGTGTTGAATTGATAGATTACTCTGAAATCTAGATCACGTACCAACTACAAATGCTTAGTCTGGTCTAGTGCATACTTGAGCATACATAAGACTACCAACTAATCTAGCATAAAGTTTTGAATTCATCTCAGCCTTTTGAGTTGCAGACACATGCATTTTGTTTTTATTTAATTTATTGCCTTTAGACATAGGGACTTCACCTGCACTGCATGTTTCCATTCCAAAATGTTTCAGAACTTTTGTAATGTAGCTAGCTTGAGATAATCTCAATAAGCCACATTTTCTAGTCCCTTTTAATCTTAATGCCTAAGACAAATGATGATTCCCCCAAATCTTTGATGTCAAAATTCTTTGACAGAAAGATTTTAGTGTGTTTGAGCAATTTGAGATTTGAACTTGCTAGAAAAATGTCATCTACATATAGAATGAGAAAAATAAAATTTTCTCCCACTGTCTTAAGATAAATACATTCATCTACAATGTTCTCTATAAATCTAAAGGTAGATATAACTTAATCAAATTTTCTATACCACTACCTAGACGCTTGTTTTAAACCATAAATTGACTTTTAATTTACATACAATTCTCTCTTTCTCTAGAACAACAAATCATTCCGGTTGTTTTATATAAATATTTTCCTCAATCTCTCCATTCAAAAAAGTAGTCTTAACATCAATTTGATGTAGCTCCATATTAAAATGAATCACTAGTGCCATAATGATTATGAAAGAATCTTTTATGATACAGGAGAAAGAAAATGTCTCAGTAAATTAATATCTTCTTTTTAGTGGATCCCTTAGCAACTAGCCTAGCTTTAAACATCTCTATATTTCCCTTAGCATCTCCCTTTGTTTTATAAACCCACTTGCAGCCTATAGCTCTTTGATTTTTATCTTCCTCAACTAAATCTCAGACTTTATTTGACTTCATGGATTTTATTTATGCATTCATGGCCTCAAGCCATTTTTTTATAATCCTGAAAATTCTTAGCTTCACTAAAAGAGGGATCAATGTCTTCTACAAGTGCATCCTCAATTTCTTGAGAAAACAATATAAATTGACTTTGACCCGCAAACGATGGAATTCTTTCTCTCTTTGATCTTCTAAGTTCAAGGACTAGTTCAGGTTCATCTTCTTCATGCTCTAGTGGTTCTGCATTATTTTCTAGATTTTCATTGTTAGCTACAGGTTGATCTATATCCATATTTTCTACAAAATATTTATTTTGTGGTTCAGAATGTGTTTCAATATTTGTTCCCCCCTTAAATACACACCGTCAACTCGCGTATCCCGAAGAAACTAACTTGATTTTCTTAAGTCAAATCTGTGATATTGGGTGAAACAACATGATTTCTAGGTGAAGTGAAACTCCAGAATTTTCTATAAATTCTACAAGTTCAATAGAGAAATCTAAATAGTTTGCATTAAATTGTGTCTCTCCTAACACTTAAACTTGATGAGTCTCAAAAATTCTAGGAGAATGTTTACTTGAGTAGAGTTTATAACCCTTAGACTTTTCATAATAATCTATAAAATGACAACTAACAGACCTTGGTTCAAGTTTATCTAGATTGAGATTGTAAATTCTAGCTTCTGCATTACATCCTTAAATGATACTTTCGATATATGGCCGAGTTTTCTACGCCATAAATAAGTAGATTTTTCATTGAACATAGTTTTTTTCACACCTGAAACACTATTGTTATTAGAAACATTTGAATTTGCAGAAGTTTTCTCAATAACAATTTGAGAATTAAGACTACATTGTATCTATAAATATCTATTCAAAAGCAAAGCTGAACCAACAACCAATGAATCTTTAATAAACTGAATCCCACTTTTATTATAAAGAAAAGAATATTCAAACTCAATCAATAAATCAAAAGAAATTAAATTCCTCTTCATGGAGGGTACAAAAGACATTATCTAAAATAAGAAAATTCCCTAAACTTAAAACTAGTTTAATGCATCCTATAGCCTTGACAAAAGTCTTCATGTCATTCCCAAATCAGATGTAACTCTCATCACTCTTTGACTTCCTTTTGTTTGTTAAACCCTACAAAGAATTGACTATGTGTAAGGGGGAGGTTGAATCAAGTCAAAACGTGTTTAGCTCAGTGTTAATTAGATCAACTTCTAGAAAATAAAGCGATGATAAATTTTTAGCTAAGTTTAGATTTTTACCCTTCTTCAACATCCACGCCTTGAAGCCACTGCAATCTTTCTTTTTATGCATTGTCTTCATACATAAATAACATTTAAACTTAAAAAGACTCCACTACTTGAAGCTCCTGCATACTTAGCCAAGTTTGGTTTAAAGTTAGTGATAGGAGCACTTTGTGCGACGTTCTTAACATGTGTTTACCTTCAGTTGTACTTTGCTTAGCTCTTATTATTGTAGTATTGAGTCATTTAGTTTGAGTCATTAAGTCGAGCTAGGAGTCTATGGTGGCGTTGGTTGCATTTTGGTGTTAAAACAGGTTGAAAATACAGAAATTGTCGAGAGTCCTATTTAGAGTATGATTCCTTGTGTAACTAGGAAACCTAGTTAAATTAGGAGTCTTCATTAATCGTCATTTCTTTAACATTTGTGATATATTGAGAATCCTACTTGCATTAGGAATCCTTTTTAGACTAGGAAATGTACCATTTGGGAAAATCCTACTTGAACTGTAACTTTCCTAATCGTACTTTCCTACTCCATAACTTACTTGTCTTTGTTCTTGTCTTTTAATATTTTTAGATTTTAAAGATGAGGTTGTGTAACTAGAATGAAGAAAAAAATAGAGGAAAAGAAGCAAATGAGGAAAATAAAGAAAGAATGAGCACCTAAAAAAGAGAAAAAAAGAAGAAATTTATCAAATGAGATTGCATTCACCATTGACAAAAATTAGTGAAAGAAAAAGAGAGAAAGAAAAAAGAAGAGATAAAGGAGGGATTAAGTAAATAAAAATAGATAATGCAAGAGAAAGAATGAGACACCTAAAAAGGAGAAAAAGAAGGAATTTCTCGAATGAGATTGCACCCACCAATGACAAAAATAAGTGAAAGAAATTGAGGAGAAAAAGTCCAAGCTATAATATTCAAGGAGCCAAAACTCTTCTATAAATAACATATCATTTACAAAGAAAAATCATCACTTCTCCTTAGTATTCAAGAGTTGAAACTCTACCAAAACACCATCATAAACGTCTCTCACAAATCAGCCAAGTCGTCCACCCCAAAACTATCATCATCTCCACTGAGTTTCACATATTGTAGCCTCACATATTGTAGCCGTACCTCTAAGGTTTCTAAAACATGTGATTCTCGCAACTCATCTCCATGGCTTCGTTTATTTGTGTTAATCTACAATCTTTGTCTATGAAGATTGTAAGTTGTTGTTTATGTAGAAGTATTAGTTTTGTATTTGTTTTAGAATTTTCAGATTGTATTTGACATGTTTTTGAGACTATGCCGAATCTATGTTCTTATAATTATTGAAGTTTGTATTTCTATTATTGTGTTCTACTCTTCTTTTACTTGCTCATAGATAATTTTCAGATATGTGCATACAAATTTAGTGCTTGAATACAGTCACTAAGATTGTATTTGCGTTCTATCTTCATCATCCATATTTCACAAATCAAATCATGTCCTAAGTAGGTTCAGTTTGTGTTAATTAAAGTGGGAAATTGTGGAAATTTACATGTACCCCATGGTGAGTGACGCCACCGTGAAGCATGTCTCCAACAAAGATTTAGTGCTTAAATGTAATCTTATTTGATTTCTACCATAAATGTTGGTAAACTTGATTGAATGCAATTTAGGTGAGACCCTAAGTCAACCTAAACGTCAATAGAAATCTTGCATGATTAGATGTTCTCCTAAGGCTCTAATTGTATTGGTGTCTAAAAGTATGTAATCAGATGAATTAGAATGCATCATAGAACCAAACTTGTAATTATGTAGTGCATTTGTAAATTTGGTTTAGTTTGGTAAAGAGAAATCGATCATGTAAATAGTAATTTAGGTTTTATTTTAGTAGTTAATAATCAATTTCAAACCCCCATTATTTGTTAACACTAAAAATTTAGAGTTCCCTTCGATTCCCCGGACTGAATGATCCCTGCTTATTTTATACTAACGATGACAATTTACAGGGTTAATTGTGAGACGTCTTAAAACGCTCTATCAGTTAGCTTTGTTGGCTTCTAACTTATTCTTCCACTTGTTCTTGCCTACTGCATTGATTGTTGCATCTACAGCCTTGATCACACCATAGGTTGGATCATCAGCCCTAATTCAAGTTTCATTCTTTAGTTGCTACAGCTAGGAGCTGACTAAGCTCCCACTTATCCTTTTGAGCAAAATTACTCGACTTAAGCTAATTAAATGTTTGAGAGAAAGAACGCAACAATATATTAACTATATACTTATTTGGAAGAACTAACTGTAACTCCTTTAGTTTGTTGACAATGTTCTCCATCTTGAGAACCTGATCTCTTACACCTCCAACTCCATTATACTTCAGAGTGTAACGACCCCAAAATTTCAAGCTTAAAAACTCAAAAATTCAAAGTCGTTAAACACTAAACAATTTCAACGAATCGAAATCATTTAAAATGCCACAGCGGATCATCTCTGAGTTCAAAATACAACTCAGTTAAACCGATTATTACAACCCAAATTATAATTCAATATTATAACAAATGGAATTGCGTAATCCTCACAACAAACTCACAATATAGTCACACAAAATCCTCACACAAGCTGGAGATAAATAACTTCAAGTCCTCTGAGCGGTCCGTCAATTCCCGCTAATCCACACCTGCGGAGTTATCCACTACACCATCGAATTGGTGCACCGGGATTGTAAACACAAACCCGGTAAGCTTTACAGCTCGTATGAGTAAAATGAAAATATAACTCGCATATTAATATATATACGAAAATCCACAAATCAAACAAATATAAATGCACTCATGAGTTAATGGACGGCCCATCTGGTTGTCCCAAAGAAATATGAAAAGAAGCGCTCATGAGAAATTAAGTAACCCTTCTGGTTACCCAAATGCATTTATAATACGGGTACCAAGAACGCTGGTACACATCTGTTACCCCTCTCGTAATACACCGCCGATATTGGATAGCCACCCGCTACCCAACATCCAAACAATCTGAGTACCCATGAGCAGATAACCACCCGTTACCTCACATGCAGTACTAAGGCAGACAGACTAGAGCTCTAACTGTATCGTAACTTTCGCCCGGCCAAAGGCTAGGTTCCGACTTGCCAAACACGTACAATAATCTCACATCATATTGTACCAAATCACGTCCGAAGACAAATCAACATTTTAACAATCTCAATGTTAAAATCACGTACAATAATCTCACATCATATTGTATCAAAGCACGTCCGAAGACAAATCAACATTTTAACAATCTCAATGTTAAAATCACGTACAATAATCTCACATCATATTGTATCAAAGCACGTCCGAAGACAAATCAACATTTTAACAATCTCAATGTTAAAATCACGTACAATAATCTCACATCATATTGTACCAAAAATCAAGTCCGAAGACAAATCAACATTTTAACAATCTCCATGTTAAAATCACGTACAATAATCTCACATCATATTGTACCAAAAATCAAGTCCGAAGACAAATCAATATTTTAACAATCTCCATGTTAAAATCACGTACAATAATCTCACATCATATTGTACAAATCAAAATCACATGCTCGATATATAAATCTCGTCATCAAAATGACATAAAACACGATAAAATCATAACAGTATATTATATAGCAAACTATATATATGTACATATTTACCATTTATACAATATATATATAATCCATTATATCATATACATGTCATATTTCATAAACACGTCCGAAGACAAAAACTCGTTCGAAGACAAAACTCGTCCGAAGACAAAACATTTTAACAAACTCATGTTAAAACCACGTACGATAATCACACATCTTATTGTACAAAAATCAAATCACATGCTCAATATTTAATTCTCGTCATCGAAATGACCAATTGCAATGAATTCATAACAGTATATAATATAGCAAACTATATATATATGTACTTATTACCATTTATACAATATATATGTAATCCACTATATCGTATACATGTCGTAATTCAATATTAAAAACTCTTGTAAAATCCTGAATCTCCACGAGGGTAGATTCCTAAATATGTGAGATTTTACTCACATTCTTTCCTGTGTGCAACTTCCACGACCCTGAAAGTAATTTCCTCACTCGTTTCGTCAGTCACCTAATAGCACGATAAATGTTTAGAAAATGATACTTAAAATATCAGGTGACGAGTTCAGCACAGCTAAATGTTGTTCATAAAACATTGTTCACGGAACACTGTTCATCTTTACTAAACACTGTTTTTACTAAACCACTGTTCACAGTTACTGTTATTACCAAAACACTGTTCACAGTTACTGTTTTACCAAAACACTGTTCACAGTTACTATTTTACCAAAACACGGTTCACAGTTACTGTTTTACCATGACACTGTTCACAGTTACTGTTACAGATCACTATTCACAGTTACTGTTACATATCACTATTCATGAGGAGTTACTATTTACAGTCACTATTCATTCGGCGTTACTGTTCACCGACCGCCACCAATCATCACCAAATTTCACCACCACCAAACAACATTTCCAACAACTTCCTAGTTGACACCAAGGTCTAAATCCGAGTCTAAACAGTCCAAACAACGAAGAACACAAAATCGGCACTATTCACAAACCCTAGAAATTGAAATTTTGATTCGGGTACTTATACTTCGATTTGGCTCGATTCCTTTTGTGGGAATGTTGCTGGGACTGAGACAAGCAAAACCCCCCAAGAATCTCGAGCCATGGTGGCCGGAGGAGGCGGCGCCGCCACAGAAGTAACTTCCGGCGGTTTCTACGCCGTGCGTGGTTGTCGCCAGAGTGCAAGGCGTAGCCCAAAAGATGGAGCTCGTCGAGCCCGTCAGTTTGATAGGTGGCACGACACGAGGCGACGTTGGATGGTGGAGAAATCGGCCGGAGAAGGTTTTTGAGTCGGGTGAACAGTACCCGAGCTCGGGTGAACAGTACCCGAGCTGATGTTTAGAAAAAATCTGATTTTCTGATTTTTAATCTCCTCTCCTTCCTTTTATACTATTTCCAAAATCGGAAACGAACTTCCGACGTTAATAACTTTCGCATCCGACGTTCGATTCGAACGCGTGACGTGTCCACGAACTCGTATTGATGAGCTCTACGACTTTCGTGAAGGAAGTTTTCGCAACCGAGCGACGGAATAAAAGTCGATCTATACGTTGCGGTAACATTACGTTTTCTAATTAAACGATCCGAGAACGTTTCCGTTTTCGTTTCGAAATGTCTCAAACCTCCAATTGTCATCTTGAATTAATTTCATAAGTTTAACACTTGAAATTACTCGACATTTAGTTTCTAAAAATTCGGGTTATTACAGTTGAACTCTATTGACAAAGCATGAGATTAAGACTTATCAGTTTTCTTAAATTTTTCATCAAGATGTTGCAACATGTCATAAGAAAATTATATCTCATGCATGGTTCCTTCTATGGTCTCAGACATAGTAGCTCTAATGATGTTTTTGCATATGTTATTCTTCCTATATCAAAGAGCTTCCTCATCAAAAGCCTTAGGATTTTTTGCCTAGTTTCTATGTGTTTAGGAACTTTAGTGAGCATACAATCATCAAACTCATGGTTCATGGAAAGGTAAGTGTTAATCTGCTTCGTCCATTTTTTGTAATTAGCACTAGTCAAAAGTTCAATTTGGTTAAGAGTAACCATTTAGACATCTAGAGAGCAAACAAAAGAGATTTTCAATTAATATTATTGTTTCTGTGATTTTTGTTTTGTTTGATTAAAAAGTTTTTTTGAGTTTTTTTGAGTTTTTTTTTCTATGTTTTTATGAATTTTATCGAGTAAACCAATCACACCACACATAAAACAAGCCAAAATACTCAATGTCAAACAAAATTAAACATTGTAATATCCCAAAACTGCATAAATACTTAACTACACTTGAATAGCAGTAGATTAAGCATAAATCAAATTTCTGTATCTACAACCCACAGTCAATAAACCCAAGTTTTATAAAAGAAGCAATCATCACCTAAAGGCAGAAGAAAAGCCTCTAATATAACAGAATATGAGTTTGAAAACCATGTAAGTAGTTGTTATAGTTCTTAAGCAATGCACAAATAACTTTTATGGAAGACAGAATATGCAAATTTTAAATTTTAGTAACACAAGTTTTAAGTCTTTTGTCTTTTGATTGTCTGCAAGCATGAAACAATTTTGCTAAGGGAATATATTAGTTAACATAACCAGAAAACTAAGACTTTAGGGAATTTATGTAGCTTGATAAAATTCATTCCTTTTCCTGCAAATTTCATTGTTGTAATATACTTAAAATCATGACAGACAATTCAATCACAACAATCACACAAAATTCACAATTCACAAGCAATAACTCAACATCAAATTTTCTCAAATTCATCTCTACACTTTACCTGAGCTTATGCTCTAGCACTCGAGAAAGAGTAAGCGGAAGCAAACATGATTCTAAAATGTGACAATAAATCAATACAATCCGAATAAGAATATGTAGTAAACAAACAATCCTAAGATTTCATCCAGCTCTATCACACGCCAACCACAAACCAATTCATCTAAGTACTAGTTGGGATCGCATTAGGGTTTTCTAATTGTTCCTAAACTGACCTAAGTTGCGAACGGGTTGCTTGAATCCCATCGATTTCGTGGAATAAATCAAACGTCTTCCTCCTGCCTTCAACCAAACCCAGAATAGTCGATGTAAATAACGACCAATTTTTGTCTCTGATTGAGTTTTCTGGATTAGGATGGGGTGGGTAACATGGCTCACATGCCTAGTAAAATACTTAAGGATTAATTTGGGTTGACCCGATTTGTTCTTGAGTTTTTAGTTTTTCTGCATTATTTTATTAACTTCAAACGTTGATTATTTTCTTAAAACGATGTGCATATATAATTCAATTAACGTAGCTCTTGATTGCAATTGAAAACTAAAGCTATATTTAATCAAGCTATGCAAACACATTGAATCAACTAGAACATAAAACCATTTAACAGTAATTCATGCTGCATTCACTGAGATTGCCATTTATGCAAGCTTTGCTCTTCCGCTCTCCGATACGATTACAACCTCAACGGGATAAGTAGTTGTCACAGCCCCGAAATTTCGAATAATAAAAATTCGAATTCGAAACCATGAAAACTCTAAAACAATCTTAAATATATTGAAATCATCTTATAATAACAGTATATCGAAACTGAGTCCACAACACGACTCAGTCGATTTGAATAATACATAACCAGTTTATGCCTCAGTATTATAACAAATGGAAAATAAAATTGGTTCAATCCTCACCACAAAGAGAAGAAAGAAATCTTCAGAGTAAGCCCTGAGAATCTGCTAATCCCCACATGCAGAACTATCCCCTACACCATCGAATTGGTGCACCAGGATTGTAAACACAAACCCGGTAAGCTTTTCAGCCCGTATGAGTAAGCCAACAGTATAACATACATCACATAAATGAAATATGACAGATAACATTTAAAGATAAACGTACTCATGTGACATTGGGCAACCCATCTGTTACCCAATACCATTTAAAAATATGTATAATCATGAGACACTGGGCAACCCATCTGTTACCCAAAATCATTTAAAAATATGGGTACTCATGAGACCCATGTACCCATTTGTTACCCCTTATGCAGTACACCAAAAAGCACTGGGCAACCCATCTGTTACCCAATATCACTCAAAAAACATAGGTACTCATGATACCCAGGCCACCCATCTGTCTCATGCAGTACACCGGCAGGCACTGGGCAACCCATCTGGTTACCCAAAATCATTTAAAATATAGGTACTCATGAGACCTAGGTACCCATCTGTTACCCTTCATGCAATACATCGACAGACACTGGGTAGCCCATCTATTACCCAATATCACCCAAAAACATGGGTACTCATGAGACCCAGGAAACCTATCTGTTACCCCTCATGCAGTACACCGGCAGACAGACTAGAGCTCTATCTGAATCGTAACCGACACCCGACCAAGGCTTGGTTCTGATTACTACCAAAAACATCTGAAGACCAGAAAATGTTTTAACAATACTCAATGTTAAAACCACGTAGGCACGTACAATAACAATCCACACATGTTATTGTACTACAACCAAGCGACTCTTGCACAACAATATGAATCACAACATTATAATCTCACATTTGAAATAAAATCGAAATATTATATAATATAGCAACTCATATATATGTATCGTATTTACCATTTTCTACACATACACAGCCCACTATATTATATAAATATCACAGTTCACTCTTTTTAATAATTCAAAAATATAAGTCACCGCCAAGGGTGAACTTGTCACAGTAAGATTTCCTTACATTCACCATAGTCCATAATCACTAAAACCTTTTTAAAATCATTTATAAAATAGCGTTTCACTTACCCATGAACCGTAGACGATCAAGTTCACGTAATTTAAACCAAACCATATTTTTAGAATATTTTTTTTATAAGCTAGTGATGCAATGACTATGTTAACAACTCAAACTAAATTCAATAATTATAACACTACTTCGATCAAGATGATCAGTGTGAGGTTTACTCAGCGTATTTCCTGCGTGCAACTTCCACGACATCGAGGGCGATTCCCTCACTCGTTTCGTCAGTCACCTAACAGCATGATAAAGTGCTGAGAAAACCTTTTATGATTTACTGTTCACATAACACTGTTTTGCTTTACTGTTCACATCACACTGTTCATGCGCCGCCCGTTTTCCGATCACCACCAATGACCACCAAATTTCACCATCACAATCTAAATGACATTCCTAACAACTTTTTAGTTCACCACAAAGTCAATTTCAGAGCCTAAATACATTAATTTAACAAAATTCGAAAAGCCCCAATTTAAAACCTAGAATTTCTTTTATTTGATTCTCCTAGCACACAACGATTTGGGTTAAATATTTTGGAGGGTTTGTAGTATGGAACAGACCTTCACAATGTGACAAGAATCTCACTGATTGGTGGCCGGAGGAGGGAGATCATACGAGGTGAAGTTCAGCGAACTATGCACTTTCGGGGGAACTTTCGGGGTTCACCGCCCCTAAACAGCGGCGAGATGGCGGGTGGCGCTGCCACCAATCGACAGGGGACGCAGCAACCTTTCAAACGGGACCGGTGCGCCACTCTATGGTGGCCGGACGACGGAGATCCTGCGGCCCAAAGTCGGCCGCTCGGGAGGAAGAAATCTGGGTTTTTTTTTTCGGGGTGAACATTGCCCATGAACAGTACCGATTTGAATTTCTGATTTTTCTCCCCATTTTTCTCTTTAATTCCCCTATTTATACTATTTTCTAAAAATGTCCAAATACATTTTTGATTCGTAACTTCTTCATACGAACTCCGATTTAAGCGTGCCGTGTGTCCACGAATTTGTATTGACAAATTCTACGACTTTCATGAATGAAGTTTTCTGAGATTCCTAACGGATAACAAGTCAACTCTTGACCCGTCACGGTAACGTTTATGTGTATAAATCGATCGAACACTTTCGTTTTCTCCCTCGTACCATATAATCGGATCACCACCAATTTAAATATCTCCGAACAATAATTAGAAAATAATTATGAATTTTCGTGATATTACAGTAGTTGTATGTATGTGTATCGAGATTCATTGATCAATGCTCCTATATATATAGTGATTCAATTATTGTCTTACCCATCAAAGAGTCTTAATTGAATCACAGTTTGTTTCCTTATTGAACGTACATGAGAATCATATCTGAAATATAGTTGGATTCTTAGTGAATATCTTGTTTATGATTACAAAATATTGCTGAAATTACCTTTCTCATTCAACTTCAATTGCTTAGATATAATTTTTTATCAATTACTTAATCCTCAAGTCATATAATTAAAGTATAAGTCCAAATATATTTTTCAACAAGCACAGAGCATGTGAACAAAATTCTCTAAAGATTATGAAACTGAAGAGAACACTCCCATGAAATGTGAAGCACTAGGGAAGTTGAAATAACGTATAACCGAAACTGACTCACTATTCATTTCGAAGAGTAAACGTGACGAATGTACGTACATTCTGAGCTGGAAATAAGTTGAAGTTCAATCAGTGTAAGGAAATAGTTAATTTTATCGAAGATTAATTTAGACTGTTGATGGGTGATTAATTTGGTGTTTTCTAAATCTTTTTTGTACGTGCCAGGTTTAAATTTCTTCCCTATCATATCGATCTATCTTTGAATACATGCATGCACTTGTATACAGTAAGACATTGAAATACGCAACATACACCTTGCTGCTGACGATGAAACTGGACTTTCTGGAGAATAGTTATTATGTTATGGTGCCTGCCTTTCAATATTTGTAACTTCCTCATTAGTTTAAAACTTGCAAAGTCAGAAAGTGAGTATGTATATGAACTTCATAAACCGGTTGATTGAGATTAAGTTTCCGAACGAAAGATCGAACATGATTATAAACCACGTTAGCCAGAAAAAGCGAAGAAATTAAAGCTCATACAAACAGTTAGTAATCGCTGCTGTAAGATATAGCTAGTCTAATAATTGAAACCTGAAGAACTTCAACAAGTAAAATTGATACTCCAAAGAAGAAAGACGCAAATCAATTCAATACTAGGTCTAATATTTCAAACTCGGTTTAATACAACAGTAGTACTTGATCCATGATTAATATTTTCGATTATATATTCCAGATCGATAGTACTTCAGCCATGGTTGACAGTTTGAATATAAGGTTTGGATTCTATATCATGCGTCATTTCTTCAGGCTGATGATTTGCATGGTGATGATGGGCACTGTGGTAGATGATGACATTAAGCCTGATATCGAAGTCCCGAACAAAACGGTTGTCCTTGTTTGTTGAAGCAGAGAGAGATGGCACGTCTTCTTCTTGATGGGAGAAGAGGTCTTTAATGGCTTCTGGCATGGGCTGGTCATTCATCACACTATTCCAGTAGCCTCCCATGTCCTTTCTCGCATCGCTGGGCTCTAGAAACTGATCGTTTAATAAGGGTTGATGATTAGTTTGAGAATTGAAGTGAAATTTTAAGGCTATGTTGTTGATGACATTAATTAGAAACTGAGTGAAGTAATGTTGATCGAGCTGTTTGGAAAGTGCTTACCATGAAAATGAAGAGAACTAGCAGAAAGCAAGAGATGGAATACTTCATGTTTGGGCGGTTTTCTTCTACCTCAGAACCTTATTACGAAATTGAAAGTAATAGTTGGAGCTATGACTCCTCCCTTTATAGGCAACTACGTAGTTTACGTTGTCAACCTTATAGTTGGATTATATTTTGCGACATATAAGAAACTGGGAAATAATTGTGAGTTTGCGACCATCCTTTGCAAAGTTCTAACTAATGTTTGTTAGGGCCAGCGAAAAAGGTGTAAAAAAAAAAAACCCAATGCATCGAATGATTCTTTGTAGAGTACTCTTGCACGTGCGTAACTATATAATCTAAAATATATATAGAATGGTTAAAATCAATCATTTTAATATATATATATATATATATATGCATGCTAGTCAAAATTTATAGATTATTAAGATTAAATCATCTAGTTGCACATCATACATACAAAATTTTATGCTTTCTTTTATGTTAGTAATGTCGATAATGTATCAGATTTGAGTTTATTTAGGTTTTTGAATGATTTTTGCTTAGACACGTACGTAAATTTCATCTAGATTGAAAACCATTTCTAGAAGCTAGTTGAATATAATCAACACAAAGAACATTTTAGTTCAACCTCTAAATGCAAGTAACGTAATCGTTTGAGGTTTTTATTTTTATATTTTTTATACTATTTTTTATTTTTGTTACAATGGGGGACATTTGAGGTTTTTATGCTCACCTATATAAAATAGGGTTCATCTGTGGTACATCGCTGTATACTATACAGCAGGGGATGGACGGCTGGCAGGGGCTGTCAGAATTTGCACGCAGTGGTTGTAGTGAGATTGTGTGGTCTGATGTGCTACTGTATAACATACAGCAGCGTAGGATAGATTTTCCCTATAAAATAGCACTTGCAAATTGATATAAAGGTGAAATTGTGTACTTGTAGTTGACCATAGCTTCTCGCGTAACAAACGCGTATCTGGGTAATGCATTTATGAAGGTGAAATTGTGTACTTGCATGAAATTATTTATGTATTTATTATGAACATTGTTGAGAAATGGAGTTGACAAATGAATGAATGAGCCACTACGCCGTCTTGACAGATACGCGACCAACTTCATTCGGTTCGTCGTCTAACATATTATTACGCAACGAAAATAATAATTGTCGCATGCATTCACAAATTCGTCGCTTTAGAGGATTTAGGCGACGAATATATCACCACATCGCTTCAGATAACTTAGGCGACCAACATATGATCTCGTTGCTTAAGATAAATTTAGGCGACGAACGTTTTCTTTTAAACTACTTTAAGAGCCTGGCCTTTAAAGCAGAATTCAAAACTGGATTTGAAAAATGCCAGAAAACTACGGTTGTGATATTTACTGTTCACAAAGAGAAAATTTCGATTTGGGAGTTGAAAGCTTGTTCTTCTCTCTTCTCTCATTGAATTGAGTTAGGTTAGTATGAAATCTATATCTTTCTCCATCCTTTTTACCATATTTGATGTTTATTAGAGGTTGAATTTTGTGTTTGGACATTTAAGTAAACTTGAGGTTCATTGTAGAAAGCATTTTGTGATTTTGTATTAGCTTTAGTGTAAATAAGTCACTTAATTTATGTTAAAATTAGTGTTTGGTTCATAAATATATGTTGGATTTAGTGTTGGAAGTGGGTTTATAAATTATAACTCTAAGTTTGTGTTTTGAGTATGATTAAATCTGTCTATGATAATGAATTTAATTAATTAGATTTAGTGTTGGATTTCTTAATTGCTTTTAGATTTAATTAGTGTCAACTTATTTGTAAATGTGGTTTTCATGTGTTTTTGTTTTGAATTTTTTTGTATGTATTTATTAATCGGATGAATATGTGTGAGTGCATCAACTCTCACAATAATTCACCGGTTTGCTTTTAGCTTATAATTCCCGTTCGAGAATCACTTATACGGCATTTGATTCTTAAATTGTCCCATTTTTTTACAGTATGTGAGAACATGACTTTGTTGAGCAAGCTTGCACTTCATGTGGTTTCGCTTTCGGTTTTGGGTATAGATTTCAGCAGGATCTTCCTATATTGTTTCTCGAGTGCAAACTAGATTTAGATATTTTTGCACTTGGGGAACAGTAGGGAGATCATGTTGAAATTTTCTCAAAATAGAAAGTGCAACCCATGAAGGCAATAAGTTTAATAAATAAAGTGTTCTCTTTCAAGAGATATAACCGAAGGCATAAGGTAAAGATGAACATATGATCTCGAGCTTTGCAGATATATACGACTTCTGAAACAAAATCCAGGTGGGTTCATGGAATAAACAAAAGCCCTCCATTGGTGGTGGGTTTTTTATAATTACAAGTTGAATAATTTTAATTTTGAGAGACAAGAACATGGCGTAGTGATTGTATTTTATACTCATGTCTGCAAAAGTGATACCACTCATTCATATCTCATCTTGGTTAGTTATTGAATCATTGTTCAAGGTACCATTAAAAGAATCCGTACTTCACTGCAAAGAGTTCATAAGTTCTTAACCTCTTGAGTTGTTAATTGATTGGGTGATATAACTAGTTCTAGATTTTTTATGAGTGACCAACACCAAAGCTACAGAAGTCGTATTTCTAATGCATTCAATAAGAACAAAAAAAATTTGTTTCTTAATTAATTAATTACCCTGCATGGTATGTGCTGTGCTTTTAGTTTTTAACTGAGTACGTTTGTGTAAATTACTTTAGACTCGTGAGTCAAATGAATTACTACTATTTGCTTCTCTATACATATATGGTGGATCTCATTAATTAGATTGTAAAGTCGTCATATATATAGAACGTACAACCTTCAAACGCCTGGCCCGAATCAGAGGAATCATTCCCTATTTGCTTCTCTATACATATATGGTAAGCAAGGGCATGGAACGAATGCATTACTGCCGCCCCAAAGCACCGCAGAAGCATGCAGAGCTTGATTAAGAGGCTACAAGGCTAGAAACAACCCCCATCTAGAAGAGACGATGGAAAACGAGGGTGAAAACCAGAAAAATATAAAGATGAAGAAGCCGAAAAAGGGAGACAAGCTCTGGGTAAGGGAGACATGCTCCAAGCAAAAGCCACGAGGGCGGAAAAAGCCCCTCCCGGACCAAAGCGAAGCCGCCATCAATTGGCCGGGAGAGGAGGAGGTGGTTGAAAGTTTGAGTCGGTGCTAGAGAGAAAACCTTGGATGGGTTGTTCGTTGTAAGTTGTAACACGTAGGATGGAGTCGCTCTCGATCTCAACAGTTCATTTTTGTTAAATGCCAAGCAACAAACCCCGTTACATGCCTCAACAACTTTTATAATTCATAATACGAGCTCAGTATATATGTAGCACGGGTTTAGCTAAAGCCGCAACTCCGAACCTCTCTCGATCATCTCAAACTACAATCCAGCCCCATGCCTCTAAAACAACAGGCATCATCAATATATATTATTAATTTACTAAGAAAATGCACGAATGATCAACAAAAGAATTACACTAATTTAAATTGGTCAAGAAAAAAACAACCAGAAAGATGTGGACATAATTTTTGGAGCATATTCCTTCGTGCATGCAAGTATCTAACCAAACCATGAAATAGTTCATTAGGCTAAATATCAAAGGAGCCAAACCGCTTTCACCGAGCTACCGTTAATACTAAATTGTTCACGAATTGAGCAGTAGTTACATTTGGTTCGCGCCACATGCATACCTCTCTTCCCAACCTACCCAGTTGCAATTTCTCCAAGTTGCAGAAGCCCATCGCTCAACTGTAAGCAAAGATCTCTCTCTCTCTCTCTCTCTCTCTCTCTTTTTCTAGACCATAGTAATTAACCACTAATTCCCATCGATCAATATTCCCATTACTATTGTTCCTTGTAATTTCTCCATGTTAAAAGCGAAGACTGATATTGGACCATGCACGGGTCGATCATTTCAGCAAAGAAGCTATTGATCTTTCCGTTTCTAACTTTTATTCATACCTCTTAAAATGACACTTAGATCTTTATCTTTTTCCTATATAAATTTGACTTAGTCAATGTATATGAAATTACCAAAAAACATATAACAATAAATATACAAGAAAAGAAATAATTCTTTACTTATTTATTATAAAATACAAATGTAGATAATTATCTTTTATATTTATTGCTAGACAATCCAAAATGGGATATCAAGTTGCATTAAATGATTTAATTGATTACCTTCTTTTTTTATAAACATCATTAGTCAAAATTTTAATGTGGTTGATAAACATCAAATTGAATGTGGATGATTTAATGTATAAACTATATAACTATTTAGAATTTCTCATAAACTTTGATTTGAGGCAAAAAAATAAAACTCGTTCGTAAGAGGTTAGAATATTTCATATTCGTTGATGAACAAAACTTGTTAATTAGAGGTTAAAATAATTCATTTACGTTGATGTTACTATCAATGAATGAAAAATATAGCTTACCAATTTATTATGAATTTAGAAAACGAGTGGAAAAGTGATCGAATTAATTCGAGAAGATAGTTTGTGTGATTATTATGCATTTTTCAAGTTGTATATAATAAATAAATTTGACATAGAGTAGGAAAAAAATTAATAGATAGTAGTATGATTTTATATATCAAATTAGATAATGAGTATTTGAGAAAACTTTAGAGGTCTAAATAGTATTTTAGATATCTATAAAAGCAAAATAGAGGTCTATTGAGTAAAAATGTCTAAATAATGTTGTTAGATGTATGAACAGAATGTGTTGTTTTAAGACCATGCACAAGTCTTAATGCTTACATTTGCCCCGTAAAACAAAGATTTTATTAACTAAATCTTTCACATTAAGGGGGGTGTATTCAATCTAGATTTCAAATGATTTTGTTTGAATTCTTATAATCCGTGGAATTTTACTAAATTACAGAATCCATGGATTATTTAAACTCTGTATAGATTTGAGAAGAATCTATTGTATTGTATTTGGAAGATTTTAATAGATTTTACGATGGTATGTTGACAAGATTTACTAGTTACTTACATCCTTATTAATTTTATACATACATGTTAAGCAATAACAAACATCCATATGTATTATTAAGGATTAATATCTCATTTTTACATAATCCTAAAATCACATGAGTTTGATTCAATTTTATAAACTTCCATAAGCATCGATAAAACTAAAGTACAAGATCAATAACACAAAGGTGCAACTATCTTGAATGAGGATCAAAGATATAATAACAATTTTATAAACTTTCACCCAATTAACATTCAATAGTATTCTAAAATCTGAAATTTGATTGTTATACAATTGATTTTTTTAGGAAATCAACTATTAGTACAATTATAAAAACAACCATCATTTCTTTTTTGCCTACAACAATTATACCAAATCATAAGAAAAACCCAGAAAATTGATTTGAGCAATTAAAATAAAACACATAATTAAGAACATAAAACTTTCGATCTTATTGAGAGAGAGAGAGAGAGAGAATACATCAAAATCTCATGTTTAGATGCTTGATTTCTAACAAGCATGATATAGTGTAAAAATACTTCAAAATCTAACAAAATCAACTAATAAATGAAATCATTCAAAATCAATCTATTTTTGAATACCACCAGAATTCATAGGAGTTTTTGAAATCTTAATTGAATACGTTGAGATTTCAATGGATTGTTTAAAATCTTAATTGAATACCACAAGATTTCAAAAGATTCTTAAAATACAAGAAAATCATATAGAATCCTAGTTGAATACACCCCTAAGACTAAAGAGGCATATAATCGTCACCAAAGTTAGTTTCACTATTCCAGATCAATGAAGATTTGAAATATTTGTAGGTTTATAGGTTGTATACTTATATTTAGGTCTACATTTAGCTGAGTGGCTTTCATAGGTTATTAAGTAAAATATAACCGGCTATGATTTTCTGCATGTCGCATCATGATGAAACGAAGTACACTAGATCCACTATAAAAAAATTTAGAATAGTAATTGAATAAAATAGGTTTTGAGACCTCAGAAGTCAGAATCACTTAATCAAAACCTATAATTACATCCTCCACCATATGTGAATCAGTGAATGGTGGAGTCATGCTTACATTTCCACCAAAGGGACTCAAACATTCATCTTTTGCATTAAGAAGTTCTCTTTGGTTCTGATTCGATAGAGTTCGAACTGAGAAGTTGACCTTCCCTAATTTAATCATCATCAATATGACATTCTAACGAAATGCTATAATTCATGTCAAACTTATCGTACACGTTTCGTTGATACCACACTTAATAATGTTTTAGTAGTTTGCTTCTTACATCCTAATCAAACTTTTACAAGATATCGATCATGACCATGTACAAGATTGGATCTCATCCTGTTGATTATTAGCTGACTAACAACTTGAGAGAGACAAAAGAGCACAAGCGTAGGAATTGGCTAATAGCACATTTTTGATCCACATGCATGAGATAGAGGTTTAAATTAGATTCTAGTGCATGCTCAACCAAAATATATGCTTGGTCGGCTCCTATTTAATTAAGTCAACTTATAATGTGCCCCATACGTACCAGTACCCTAAAATGAATTAAGGTGTTCTTGAGTGTGACTTTGAGAAATGTGTAGCTAATTTTTTGTTAATTATTGTTTTAGAGCGTATTAATATGATTTATATTTTTTTAAGAAGTAATTTCATGTGTTTTTTTAGGGTGAACGTCTATTTAATCCTTGTATTTTTGGTCGGTTATTTATTTAGTCCATGAAATAAATATAGATGATATTAAAACTTCAGAAACTAAATAAATGACCCACCAATAATATATGTATTAAACAGACGTTTGTTTTTTTTTTAATTAGCACGTGATAAATTATAAGAACTTAGAATCTACTGACACTCCATTCATTTTCTTGCCTGGTTTTAGTGCACCTTTGTTTTCAGAAGTCAACTCTATCTTTACATCATCATGGAAGATTCTCGTTGTACTTTGATCTTCTACTTTTCTTCCCAATTTCTTTTATATATATGCTCTAGCTAGTATGTTCTACAATCTATAACATATCCTGCTATTCTACTCTTTGTACAGATCACGTTGTGTTTAGCGTTTTGATAAAGACAAACACACTAGCTATATCGTTGAAATTGAGTTATATTAATTAAGTGGCACACAAACGCAATGATGTCAACTTACACTAAATAAATATGAGAATGATGAAACCAAGCTAGGTCTCTAAATCAGGGGAGGTCATTCCTATTTCGCTTTGTGGTCTCCACGTTCAATGGTATCTGATGTCCGTATCTGATGGCCAAATTAGTAGTAGTTCATAGTTGATGTTTATCGCTTTCTTTTTTGCCATTCAAAAGGTCGATCATTCTTGTTATGATGATGACCAAATTGATGCACTGTGGGCGGTGAGGAATTCAGGATTAGGTGAGGAGACTTTTCTTAACACTTGATGCCATGATGTGAGTGACTTTCAAACGGCTGAGATATGAATTTTTCAAACCACTGCTGGATTTGGACATATATGAAATTTATTTGCTCGATCATGTCATAAGCTTGGTCCATATCACAGACACGTCTCAATGGTAAACTGAAATTCTTGAAAACTTGGGTACTCAAAAGTTAAAAATGCAATTCTATGGCTGAAGTTGTTGGCCGGTGTTCATACACTGAACTAGGACGCATTCAGTGCTATATTTCGAAGGAAACAGAGGCCGAGTTTGTCCCGACATTTTATTAAATTATGAGCTTAAATTATTAAATAATCTAACTAAGGTGTTTGACAAATAAAAACTGTAAGTGATTATATGAGAATTTCACACACACCGATTGCAAATTTTAAAAACTACAAATTTGAGTTTTTTGATTCTGAGTGAGAGATTATAATCTGTTTATTACCTTACTATCATATTTTTTCAAATTCACCACATTTTTATATCAATATTCACCAAACACTTCAAGTACTCACAGCTCAGCTCAAATTAATTTATCATTTAGTTCAGCTAAAGTTGATTATAAAAACTCACCACCCATAATGTTGGAGATTCTTCTAAATCTCACACGGAAGGAGACGAATAAGGACCTCTCTCTCTCTCTCTCTCTCTCGGTAGTAGTGACGAGTGCTGACAATAGACAAGCTCTAAACAATTATAATAGTCAACGGATCGATATATATTGTAGATCACGGTGAAACATACAATGAAACATGGAGCTTTCTACTCTGGTCCAACCCCACTGTGGTCTGACCCTGTCTAACGTTTGTCTATGTTATCACTGTAGACGTACAGTAAAGCAGTGAAGTATTTTTTTACCGTAAAAGGAGGGATGTCGGTTTGCACGTGACCAGAAGAGTGGATCTGCAGAATGAGAGGCCACTATAAATCCTATCCAATTAGTTAGTGGGTTCGTTATTCCATTCTAATACCTTGAAAATATGGGTTAGTCAATTGGCCGTGTATTTCAGTCAGAATCCACCGGAACCGGTTAAAATATTCAATTTTCTTTAAGTTGATCCGTTCTCTGACCCCCTTTCATGAATCCACCAAAGTTTATTGTTTTTTTTTTGTTAAACTACAGTCTCAGTCGATCATGGAGGGAAATGCAGTCGTCACTGTCAAACGCCCATGGCAACAGAGCTTTCATCCAACCAAACCCAAACCCCATTTCAAAGCAATCACTACTCAGACCTACTAAACTCCCACCCAAATCATCTTCTCCTATCCACCTCACACTAAGATCCCACATTCACTCTCTCCCCAAAACCCCAAATGGCCCCAACCCACCAGGAAGCCGCAGTCATTAGTTGCTCCAGTCCATTCAGGCATTTCCTCGAACAGCTTCAGTGCCAAGAACAACCAGAGCTTTCGAGACTGGGTTGAAGCCGCGAGTGAGGCTGTGTCCAATGCCTTTCCCGGTTGGGTTTCATTGGGGTGTATCTTGGGCTTGCTCAGTCCCAAGGAATTGATTTCCGACATTGTTCTTCAGTATTCGGTTTTGGTTATCTACATTGCGTATTTGATCCATTTGTTGCTTATCAGTGTGTGGATATTGGAATGACTGCTATTGATTCAATTCATCAGTTTCGCGATTCCCTAACCAAATACTCAATTACTCACTTTAAAACTTACCCTCCTAGATTAAGATGAGTTTACCCCTCCATATTTTTAACCAAACTTACTGATTTAACAAAAAAATATTGAACAGTAACTAACTCT
Source organism: Argentina anserina (assembly GCF_933775445.1). Taxonomy (NCBI): domain Eukaryota; kingdom Viridiplantae; phylum Streptophyta; class Magnoliopsida; order Rosales; family Rosaceae; genus Argentina; species Argentina anserina. The sequence continues at coordinate 5,800,949 of NC_065873.1, read as the reverse complement.
TCCAATCGTTAGTTCGATCTGTTAGGACTAATGACTTGCTTCCACCTGTCGTCGACAGAGTTGGACCAAAGTAGTCCGGGACCATTCCAGAACACTTCATGAAACATACAATGAAATATAAGGGTATAAGTGCACGTTTGGTACCCCGTACAATTGTGGAGCTCCTTAAATCTAGTACTAGTCCACCCTTCCCCTAACTGACCTTAACAAGTATTAATCCAGCTACATTTGGTGAGATTGGACTAGGGTGGGTATGACTAAATCAAAGAACACAACAAACCCAACCCAGAAGAAACAACCCATAAAATTATTAATTCTAATCATACCCAAATTTTATGCAGAAGCTATTAAGTTAATAATCCTAGCTATCCAGATTTTTGAGGACTCCACTGTAACTAAGAAAAAGAAGACCACGAACAAATTAATTACATCCTACCATCTTATTCATATTAGTTAAAATCTCAATGATCCAAAATCAATTACATCTTACCATCTTACCCAGATATCCAAATCTTTCCATATCGTAAAATCTCATCAATTTAAATTAGTTTTGCAATACCCAAATTCCCAATTACCTGAAATTGAATGAGAGAAAGATAGAAGATAACAAAGAAAATAATGAAATTGAAACTAGCCTTCTTACCAATTCGAAATACTGTATTTGTGTTATCCCACACCTATGATCAATTTGCTAGCTTTTGAACGGTATAACAAGTGTGACAGCAAATTTTTTATCAGTAAAATATTTTTCTTTTTATGTTTATTATTAGAAAATAATTATTTTATTAACTATGCAATTTACCACAACCATGAAAATTGATGTTAAAGCTGGAATTTTTATTGAAAATAATGTATGTACTCAAAGTATAACTAATATACTAGTTTAAGAACAACTTTTTAGGTATGACAATTATTTTGTTATGAGACTTATAATTTTATATGTTTTTGTCATTAATAAAAATATTACTTTATTGACTACACAATTTACCAAAAACACAACTATCAATGTTAAAGTGGTAACTATAACAAATTTACTATTCTTAGGCAGTTTTACAAGTGTGGCAATCAACTTTTTGTGACAACGAAAATTTTATATATTTTTTATCAGTAATGAAATGATTACTTTAATATTCTTACAACAAACACAACAATTATGTTAAAACGATAATTTTGTTCTAATTTTATTAATTACTTCAATTTAACAAAGGTACTAGTTTGTGACAACATTATAATTGTGACAACAATTTTGTTTTCAATGTGATAATGTTTTTTTATTTTTTTATCATTAATGTTGGATTATTAAAATGACTATCTGATTTACCACAATGCACACTTATTGATGTCAAGATAGTAACGCTTGTTCTAGTTGTAGTAATTACTTCTAAAACTACATTATTTACAAGATTATCAACTATTTTACAATTTTAAGATATTTATGTTATGAAAATGATAAAGTTAATATTAGACTAATATATATATATATATACGTGTACTTAATATTGTAAATATGTTTTTAATTATTATATCACACGTGGTGTACCTCCTTAATGTTATTAGTTCATTTTTACTGTGATTGTTTCTGATTGGTTCTTATATGTAAATAAACTTTTACTATTTTTACCACGTACATGCTAATTATACCCTGACGTAATATGATTGGCTGAGTATATCACATGACAGTGTCACGTGGTGTGGCGGGTATACAGAATAATTACTTCAAGTTCTCCATCTAATAAAAATGTTTTAATTGTGATATTTACATCTTTACTACTCAATTACAATAACCATAATAAGTGTGATCCTAAGTTGTAATTTAAGTTCTAATTAGTGTAAGTTATTATTTGACAATACAAATTATATGGTTTTGAATAAAGTGTTACACATCAACTTTTAATTAAGTAACTTGTTAACCAATTCAACAAGTTTCTACTTTATTAACTTATTAAAATAAAAAATAATAAAAAATGAAGGTACAAGATACATCTTTACCATAAAAGTGGGGTTAATCTACTATACATCAATATATGATATACATCTCACATCCGACGGTTGACAACAAATATTATTTTTATGACCCTACTCACAAAACAATATCGACCGTCAGATATGGGATGTATAACATACATTGATGTATAATTAGAATTTAAAAAAAAAAGTGAAGGATTTGAAGATTTATTAATGAAGTGTTTATATCGATATCGTACAGTCCATTTTGAATCCGTGCAAGAATAATTCTATACTACCATCATGTATGCAAATATTGCAATAAACAATAGAAATCAAAGGACTCCACTTGGATAGTTGCATTAGTGTCCACGTACTTTCATCCCTAAGCGATATCATCATTAATTCATTATACTATTGAGCTTCCTTCCTGGCCAATCAACCGTACAAGAACAGAAACTCTCATCGAGCAAACTGGAGAGGAAATGAGAACGGGTCAATCATCATTTGTCTCTTGGAGCTGGCTCATCTTACATGCTCTACTTGTTTTACTGGTAATTAAGCTATATCACTTTCTTCGATTTTTCTTGAGCTGATCTATTTTAATATGGCATACATGGAGGACTTGAGCATTGATTTGCATGCAACTCTCTTAATTACTATCAAAATTCCCATGCCTTTCGATCCGTGTTCAGTGTTCTCCTAGTAATTTTGTGATTGCATGAAGATTATGATTTCTCATCATTTTAGCTTAGTATTCGGGTTCTGCACATATTTTGTTTCATTCTGAATGCCTAGAGCATGAATATATGCCAGGTTACAGAAGGAAATAGTGACAGGAAGATCACTATCGAAAACAGGGATGAAGAACATCTACTCCTACCAACCCATGATCACGATCACCTATCATTATCTTCAAACAGGAATCAGATGGACCCTTCCCTAAATGTTTTCTTCAACCCAGTAGATCTCAGGCTTGGAAAGACTATGCCCATATATTTTTCCAAAAGAGACCCTTCTGTATCTCCCAAGTTACTTCCTAAACAAGAAGCTGATTCCATACCTTTCTCGACCTCAAACCTTCCATATCTTCTTGAATTCTTCTCATTCCCTCCGGACTCCCCTCAAGCTAAAGCCATTGAATACACACTGACGCAGTGTGACCTTGAACCCATCAAAGGAGAATCCAAGTTCTGTGCCACCTCCCTCGAATCCATGGTTGAATTTGCTACTGCCCTATTTGGATCAGGCACCCAACTTAAAGTCCTGACCACCTCCCCGCTCTCAAACTCAGCCACCCTTCTACAAAACTACATCGTTTTGGAAACACCTAATGAGATCCTTGCTCCAAGAATGATAGCTTGCCACACCATGCCTTACCCTTACGCAGTTTTCTACTGCCATAGCCAAGAAAGCCAGAACAAGCTGTATCAGGTTTTGCTGGGCGGTGAGAATGGAGAGAGGATTCATGCTGCTGCTGTATGCCATATGGATACTTCTCAATGGGATAGAAGCCACGTTTCCTTTCAAGTGCTTGGGTCTGAGCCTGGAACCTCTCCTGTTTGCCATTTCTTTCCTTCAGATAATCTAGTCTGGGTGCCATTGCCAGCTTAAATATCAGTTTACTTGGAGATGTGTGAATTTTACTGATGTATGGTGCCGTGGAATGTTGAATACTCAGATATTGAAATCAGGGAATACTTTGATTGATAAATATATATATATATATAAATAAAAAAATAAAAAAATATATATATAGCTCCTATCGAGTGAGCTTCTTTTAGTTAGCGTGATTCAAGGAGCCAATTAAGACTTGATTGGAGCAGAGCTAATTAGAGAGTAATTTGTGTTAAATGTAAGAATAAATCATGCAATAGACAACAAGCATCAGTCTTTTTTTCTTGGCATCAGAGCCATTTTTTTCATTCCCTGTTTTTTTCTGGGTTTATTTTTGACAACTTGCAGCAGTGACCTCACCTGGGGATTGAGAATCACAACACCAATGTCTGTTCCTTCAAATACTAGAAGAGCAGCTTGTGTGTTACCTTTTTGATACACAAGCCTTCCTAAAAGAGCTCTTGCTTCCTCATAGTTTAGATAACCACATTCACACAGAGAGGACTCAGCTTCTTCAATATTGCTATTATCCACCTTTGTTGCCTTGTCTCCACTCGAGCTTGAGGCTCTGCTCAAGCCCACTGCCACCTCCCTCCTCCTACTGCCCAGGTCGCCTGCCTGCCTTTGTCAGACTGGTATACCGAACGGCCCCGACCGGTGCGCTCCTCCGCCGCCGTCTGCGTAGCTAGAGTCGGCCCCGCTCGGCGAGCTCCCTCCGAAGCTGCTCCCGCTCGGCACCTCTCTCCGAAACTGCTCCCGCTCAGCGAGCTCTCTCCGAAGCTGCTCCCGCCCGGAGAGCTCTCTCCGAAGCTACTCCCGCTCGATTGCCGGTGCAATCTGACGGATGAGAAGCTGCTCCCGATCCGATTCTCTAATCCGAATCGTGTAGTTCGTCAGGGCATTTCCCGGTTTTGTGTTCATCAGTGCACGTTCGCCAACAGTGCAAGTGCACCAGAGGCACTACAAGTGCACCGACAATACAATTGCACTAGAAGCAAGTGCACCAGAGGCAGTGCCAGTGCACCAACAGTGCAAGGGCACCCGAGGCAGGTTCCTTTCAACTTTTTTTTGTTTCCGTTGCATAACTACTGATTTGTTGATTATTTTACAATTGGTTCTGGAAACGACGAAGAAAGTTCTCAGATTACTGACATTTAGAAGTTTGAAGTATCTGTCAAGAATTTTGAAAGTAGTTCCTTCGGGGGAGCCAAACTCAATGTGACCAATTTCCGTAAATGGAAGAGAATTATGGCAGCTCATCTTCGAGGAATGCACAAGATGGGACATGTAACCAGAGTAACTAAGGCTCCTACTATAGATGATATTATTGCCTACACTAAGTGGGACGACGATGATGGTCTTGGAATGTTAGTCTTGTGGAAATCAATGAATGAAGAGATAGTTGATCTGTGGAGGCATGTGCACTGCGCAGGCAATATGTAAGACACTAGAAGGCTTATATACTAATGACTCTGATTTCATACAGGTTCATCAGTTAATGTGCACAGCTTTGGCGATGCAACAGGATGGGCAACCGGTGGTGCAATATTTCACCAAACTAAAAAATATTTAGGCTGAGATTGATGTGAAACGTCTTTGCATGATCAAAAATCAGGAGGATATTGTTTGATACCAACATGAGAATGAGCTTGAGCGAGGTCACCATTTCCTAAAAGGTCTTGATGCAAAGCATAACAGTGCGAAAGGAGAATTGTTCTGAAATCTCGAGCCCCCTAGCCTAATCACAGTTTTCACGTATATCCGTAAGGATGAGTCCGAGCAGGAGATTCTTCATCAGACACGAATTGAAGTTTTCAGTCATACTGTTCATGCTAGATCTCCAGGACCCCTTCAGCAAGCAACTTTAGCTCCATTTCATCAGCAAGGACCACCACCAGGCTTCGGGAATAAACCCCGCCCTCCTTGCTCTTATTGTCATGATACTAACCATGCTCGTGCAACCTGTTGGAAGTTGTATCCACATCTTAGGCTTAAGAGGCCTAATTATCGTCCTAAGGTGAAAACAGCTATTCAATTCATCCAGGAACCAGATATTTATGGTGTGGTTGGACATGATCATCATACAGCAGGAGGAGCAACACCTACCGCATCCATAGTTGGTCATGGTAAAATTGGTATGACATTAAATATTTCTAACTTTGTTGGTTTTGATACATGGATTATTGATTCTCGTGCGTCTGATCATATGACTTGTGACAAATATTATTTTACCATATTGTCTCCTCCACCAGCACCCTATGTCACTAATGCTAATAGTGAGGCCTTCCACGTGTTAGGGAAATGGTCAGTTCGTATTACTCACACAATAGAGTTTCACAATGTGCTATATGTACCTGCTTTATCTCATCATTTGATATATGTCTCACAATTGAACACTGACGCTAAGTGTTCTGTGACATTTTTCCTATATATGTGATCTTTCAGGATCTTTTCACCGGGGAGTTAATTGGTCGGCGATATCTAAGGGGTAGGTAGTTTCATCTGGATCAAACATATGCAATGGAGAAACCGGGGGCACAGTCTCAAACCGCTTTAATCTCCACTTCTGACAAGCTAAATGAAGTTTGGTTATGGCATCGTCGCTTAGAGCATCCATCTTTTAGTGTTATGAAAAAGTTCATGTCTAATTGTTTATTAGTGTGGATGAGTCTTTTTTACGTTGTGAGACATGTGTTTTGGGCAAGAGTCATCGATCTATTTATTCCCCTAGTACTTCTCAAAAAAGTATTATTCCTTTTGAATCAATTCATTCTGATGTTTGGGGACTCTCCAAAGAGTCTACTGTGTCAGGAATGTGGTATTATGTGTTATTTATTAATGATTGCACACGTCTTTCATGAATTATTCTCCTTAAAACTAAAGATGAGGTTTTTTCGGCTTTTCAAGCTTTCTATACCACTGTCCAAACACAAAATAATGCCACAATTAGAGTTCTTCATTCTGATAATGGGGGTGAATATGTGAATCGTGTCTTTCAAGAGTTCTTTAACACACACGGAATTGTTCATCAAACAATGTGTCCTTACACACCTGAGCAGAATGGCGTTTCTGAAAGGAAAAATCGTCATTTATTTGATATGGCTCGGTGTATCCTTTTTAGTGCCCATATGCCTAAGTACCTTTAGGGTGATGCTGTCATAACTTCTGCCTACCTTATTAATCGTCTTCCCTCTCCTGTCCTTCAAGGAAAAGTTCCATATGAAGTGCTTGCATCTCATGTCTCATTATCCTATTTTCATAATCTTCCTCCCGTGTTTTCGGTTGTGTTGCTTTTGTCCATCTTCCCAAACACCAGAGGTCTAAGTTGGATGTCGGGGCAGTTAAATGTGTCTTTGTTGGGTATAGAGGACATCAGAAAGGGTACCGGTGCTATCATCCACATACCAGGCAGTACTATGTCACTTTGGATGTTACTTTCTTTGAGGACATGAGCTATTTTGATACTGCTCTTCCAGGGGAGAATTCATATTTTGAAAAGTTGTATCATGGAGAGGGGGAGACAAGTGAGTCAGTCGATATGACGCCCAGTTCAGTTGAGATTACCAATGTGTCAACTACACCAGCACCACCAGATGATTCTGGTGTAGTCACTCTCGAGATTCCGGTATGAGAATGTGACAACACAACTGCCCCTCATGTCTCTCGTATTATTGTTTATGCACCTGACCAATGCTCTCCTGGTACAGAAGATCACTCATCTGAGGTTAGTCATTCTATTGGGGCTAATACTGTAAAGCTAATAGTAGACAATATGTCTTGCCAAATATGTCTATTCGAGGTCAGCCAACAAAAAAATATGAACATACCCTTCAAGCTAAAGCTAAGTATTATGTGGCAAACTTTATGTCTAACAAAAGATTATCTAAGTCAGATGAATCATTTGTGAATCAAATATCTACTGTATCAGTACCTAACAAAGTGCAGGATGCATTGGGAGATCCAAAATGGAGGAAAGCAATGAAGCAAGAAATGGAAGCATTACAAAAGAACAATATTTGGGAGCTTGTATCTCCACCACATGGCAAGAAGGCAGTGGGATGTCATTGGGTGTTTATAGTGAAGCATAATCCAGATGGGTCAGTGAGCCGGTATAAAGCACGCTTAGTAAAAGGGTTCCCTCAGACATATGACATAGACTATGATGAGACATTTGCACCCGTTGCAAAGATAAACACTATTCGGGTATTACTCTCTTTTGCTGCTAGCTTAAACTGGTCACTTAGACCGTTTGATGTTAAGAATGCATTTCTTCATGGAGAACTTACAGAGGAAGTATACATGGATCTTCCGCTTGGATATGTGGCCGCTTCTCCGAGTAACTTTGTATGCAGATTGAGAAAGTCTTTGTATGGTCTTAAACAGTCACCTCGTGCTTAGTTTGGAAGATTTTCACAATTCATGAGGAAAATAGGCTACAGACAAAGTAATTCAGACCACACATTATTTCTCAATCACCAACAAGGGAAGGTAACATCCCTAATCATATATGTTGATGATATGATAGTTACTAGGAATGATACTGATGAGGTTGATACATTACAGAAATAGCTAGCCACAAAGTTTGAGATGAAAGACCTAGGTACACTCAAGTACTTCTTGGGCATTGAGGTAGCCTGAAGAAAAGGGTGGTGGTATCTATCTGTGTCAGAGGAAGTACATCCTTGATCTACTAACAGAGACATCTATGTTGGATTGCACTCTCATTGATAATTCTATTGAGCAGAATCATCGGTTAGCAGAGTATCCAAATCAAGTGCCTACTGAAAAAAAAAACTCGTTATCAGAGGCTAGTTGGACGCCTGATTTATTTATCGCATATCAGACCAGATCTTGCGTATGCAGTAAGTGTAGTGAGTCAGTTCATGCATAATCCCAGTGTGGACCGCATGGATGCTGTTGTATGGATTTTGAGGTACTTGAAGTCAGCTCCAGAGAGATGAGTAATGTTTTCTAATCACAATAACATCCTTGAGGTTTGTGGCTTCAGAGATGCAGATTGGGCTGGAAATATTACAGATCGGAGATCCACATCAAGGTACTTTACTTTTGTTGGGGGTAATCTTGTTACATGGAAGAGTAAGAAACAAAAGGTGGTAGCACGATCTAGTGCTGAAGCAGAATACAGAGGTATGGCTCAGGGAGTGTGCGAATTATTATGGCTTAGAAATTTGCTACAATATTTGGGTATTAAACCTAAGTGTGCTATGCAGCTATATTATGACAATAAGGCAACTATTGATATTTCACAGAATCTTGTGCAACATGATCGTACAAAATATGTGGAGGTTGATCGTCACTTTATAAAGGAGAAGCTAGACGCTAAAATCATTAGCTTTCCTTTTGTTCCTACAGAGAGCAATTTGCCGATATGCTCACAAAAGGAGTTTCTAATAAGGCATTTTATGACTCATTTAGCAAGTTAGACATGGTTAATGTGTATGCGCCAACTTGAGGGGGAGTGTTAGTTAGCGTGATTCAAGGAGCCAATTAAGGCTTGATTGGAAAAGAGCCAATTGGGAGTAATTTGTGTTAATTGTACTTTTGTTAGCCTATTTATAAAACACTTCAATGTAAGAATAAAACATGCAATATACAACAAGCATCAGTCTTTTCTTCTGGTTCACTCTTCACTCTCGAATTAATAGAAAACCATGTTGACATTAATCAGACGCCAAATTTTGACTCGTTCTTGAGATGGCTGACCAAATGTCTCATGTCTATACACATGAATGCTTTAAAGAATTTTACGAGCAGTTGTCGCAGTGTTGCAGTTATAGATTTGAGCTTTCACATGAAAATGATATGTACATGGTGTATACTGTGTTGAGAATATAAATCCCACATTGGGAATCAGAACCTAGCCTGTGGGTTTTATAAGGGTTTGGGCCACTCCATCCATTGCCAATTGGTTTTGGATGTGAACCCGAGATCACTTTATCATGGTATCAGAACGGGTCCCTCTCCAGTCGCGCCTCCAATCTGTCGTGGGCCCGAGTTGGGTGCCACTTTGTCATGGGCCCAAGATGGGTGCCATTATCATGTCATCGGAGAGTTTCCGATTGGATGGTCACCAAGTGTCGTTGGTTACTGGACATTGGTTTATTTCGTCCCAGTATGTGGGATGTTAATCTGTCACGTGCAAACCTAAAAATTAGGTTGCACGCGAGGGGGCGTGTTGGAGAGGAGAGATCTCACATCTAAGAAGTAACAAAGAAAATAAAGCTTATAAGTGGGTAGATAATAACTAATTGTACTGAGGTCTTTTGTGATTAAAACCCAACACCTGTGAGGTGGCTAAGTTGGGACAATATCGGTACAGTTGGTCCACGGGCCACGCTTGTCGTTGTTTAACATGGTATCAAAGCGGGTTACCCACATCCACGTGTGAAGCCTAAATGGCCATACGGACTCTACGTCACCTAAAATGTTGTCCACGTGTATGGCTTGAAAATTCGCCACACGTGCGGGGGCGTGTTGAGAATATAAATTCCACATTGGGAATTGGAACCTAGCCTGTGGGTTTATAAGGGTTTGGGCCACTCCATCCATTGTCAATTGGTTTTGGATGTGAACCCCAGATCACTTTATCATACTGCACTGAGGAAAAAAATGGAGAACCCAAAGGGCCGTGAAATTATTTATGCCAAAGATTCAGAATTTGTGTCATGTAGCTGCAAAAAGTTTGAGACGGCCGGTATACATGTAGGCATATTCTGGCGTTTCTTATATTTATACGACTTGTTGATACACTGCCAGATCAATACATCTTAAAGAGGTGGACAAAGTCAGCAAAAGATGAGACAGTTTTTGATGATGCCGGTGTTGAGATACTAGATAACAGAGACTTGCTTGCCAGACGGAGTCGGTTATGTCAATATGTTGTAGAGGTAACGGACAAAGTAATGGGTAGCGATGAAGCACGTAATTTGTTGTTAGATTCATTAAAGAGTGTCCTTGAGAAGTATAATTCTATGATGGCTGATGGTGAGATTGTTAGTTCTGCAATAGTGCGGGTAGAACCAAAAATCTTCCTTCTCAACACATTTATAATGAACCTGTTCAAGTAAGAGCCAAGGGATGTGGGAAAAGATTGAAGGCAGGGAAAGAGAAAGGGAGACTGAAAGCTGCAAAGAAAGCAAGTGGTAAAGGAAGATTTTGTCATGGATGTAAAAAAAATGACCAACACCATGATAAAAGAAATTGTCCAGACTTGAAGAAAATAAACGGCATACCAATCCCTCAAACTGAGTATATGTTTAGTTGTTGCATCTAATGCTTATCCTTTAATTGGTATATTTATTTTTGATTGTCTTTTTTTTTGTTTCTTGTTTGCGTTGCAGAGAGGATACAAGTGACTCAAGTACAAATGGCGAAGAGTACTCCAGCACGAGTTGATGAGGCTGCAGTTGTCTTATGTTTATGTTTCACATACCTTCTTTTAGTTATTCATTAGTGGAACCTTGTTGAAGTGTTAGATCTTTCGGGATATATCTGCGAGGGGCACAACAGCCTCAAATTATATGCATGTGATTAGCCGCATGTGGTAATAAGTTCTTATCTTAGATACATTTTTGTGGATCATTTTTTTCATAAGAAGAACTTCACACTTAATTTCAAATTGATGGTTCACTCTAGATAGAAATTATATATATATATATATATGACCCCAGCAAGGGATCATTTATTTTTGTTTAAAAACAGATAGATCATTTGACCAACTTCTAGAGTTTAATGTATAGATCATCTATGTAAAATTTCAGCCAAAATGGAGATGTTTAAAACATTTAAAACTGGAATGTAAACTTATAAACATGAACGGTTCCGGTTTACCAGATTTGGTGCGTCCATTGTTTTCATCAAATTTGATACCTTAATGATTACCATTTTAGCTAAAATATAGAGATGAATGAGTTATCCCTTTAAAATATCTTAAAAAAAAATCCATTAGTGAAAGGAGTCAAAGGACCCTGATATATATATTGCAATTTCTCGATATGTAAATAAGTAGCTCGCTCGTTTGAATACCTGCATCATATTATTCATAGACATGTTCTGAAGTAGTAACTAGTTATGTGAATACCTGCATCGTATATGTATGAGATCGGTGTCTTCTGAATCGTTAATTAAGTAAACACTTCATTTGACTGTGTTATGCAAGTTAGATGAAGTGCCCAGATGTTTTCTACTTGAATAGACTATAGGTCGAATAGCCATCAATTGCTTGCTTTACTTTTTGTTTCCTGGTTCTAATCTAAAGTTTTGGTTGAACTTGAGGTTTTGGGTTGGAAGTTGGATTTGCATTATATTTTCAAGTTTTACAATCTGTAGGAATTTCCAGGATGCAATGACATATATGATCGATCTCTAAGAGTAGACTTGAAACGTATTTGGATTCAACTCAATGGGTTAACGTGAGTATATATCACTTCTGCTAGTAGCGCCATTGCGCCAATAAACAGCACCAAATAGAAATGTGCAAATAACAGATATGCAATTAGGCAAGAGCTAGAGCCAATTAGATTTTTTCGGTAGTACTGATGAAGCGCAGTGAAATTGTACATGACAGAAATGAAAAGGAAACTACAAATAAACACTCAATTAAACTGAAAACGAACTAGAGATGTAAGAGTTTTTTTTCAAACGCAAGAAAGCTACGATCTAACTATCTATTAATATTAACGCAAATAACTTTTCCTTATAATTGCAACAACGAGCATTAGTCTATCTACTTGCCAATGTGGCAATTGATGCCAACTGAGAATCAGTAATAAAAATTGGCAAGAAATATAACTAAACGTTATAGTTAGCCTAGGGCTCGTCAACGGGCTCGTCAAACGGCTGGGCCGGGACTTAGTAAATTTAAATAAGTGACGGCCCGGGCCGGATCGGGTATTTCCACAAATATGAAGATCCAAGCCCGCCACCTAAAGCGGGCCTTGCGGGTTTTTGCGCTGCCATGCGAGTTTTTACGGATCGGGTCTTGCGGGCTTATATTAGAAAAAAAAACATAATATTTTTATTTAAGGGTTTGGAACAATAAAAGAATTATTAGAAAAAACATTCTAAAAAAAGTGACAAATAAATTCTAGTTTCGAAATATTTTCAATCGACACCGATAAATGTGATCGATATATATATATATAGGGACACTGTAAAAATTTCGTCCGTTTTGAAAATGGTTTTATCATATGTGCCTACGGTCAATAAAAAAAGAGGCAGTTTTTGACTTAATAAAACCTCATTGACTGGGCTTTGCCAAATGGGTTTCCTTGTTACAACCACGCACGATTGATGACAAAAATTAGGTGATTTCAAATATATAAACATCTTTCGGCATTCGCATCTTGGTAATAGGTCCCCCTTAGGGTTTATTAGTGGTGTTTTAGGTTTACTGGAAATTCTAACGGTCAAACGAGGTCCGAATCGGATGAAATTTTTACAGGGTCACTAAATATATATACTGATCACATCGGTTGGTGTCGATTGATCCTGAGAAGTTTTCTTCATATAGTCGCTTCATAATGCGATAGTTTTATTATAAAACCTAATATAAAAGGTTATGATACATTAGTGGATACTTAGGCGATCGACAACTCCAGTTTAAAATATAGTCGATCGACACCAGCAGATGTGATCAGTATATATATTTAGGGACCCCGTAAAAATTTCGTCCGTTTTGGACATGGTTTGAGCGTTCGTACCTACAGTCAACCAAAAAAGAGACGTTTTGACATATTGAAACCCCATTGACTGGGACTTTGCCAAATGTTAGATGATTTCAGATATGAAAATGGCTTTCGGCGTTCGCCTCTTTGTAATGGGTCATCCCTTAAGACATATTAGTGGTGTTTTCGGTTTATCGGAAATTCCGACGGTCAAACGAGGTCCGAATTGGATGAAATTTTTACAGGGTCACTAAATATAAGTACCAATCATATCAGCTGGTGTCGATTAATCCCAAGAAGTTTCCTTCATATAGTTACTTCATAATGCAATAGTTTTATTTTAAACCTAGTATAAAAGTTATGATACATTAGTGGACACTTCGGCGATCAACTACTCCGGTTCTAAATATGGTCAATCGACACCAGCAGATGTGATCGGTATATATATTTAGAGATCTCGTAAAAAATTCATCTACAATCAACAAAAAAAGAGGCATTTTGACATATTCAATGGGGTTTAACTAAATGAGTTTTCTTGGTGAGACCGCGCACGATCAGTAACAAAAATTAGATGATTTTATATATGAAAACGGCTTTTGACGTTCGCATCCTGATAATGGGTCCTCCCTTAGGGCATATTAGTGGTGTTTTAGGTTTACCAAAAATTCTTACGTCAGACGAGGTCCAAATTAGATGAAATTTTAACAGGGTCCCTAAATATTAGTACCGATAACATAAGCGGGTGTTGATTAATCCCGAGAAGTTTACTTCATATACTTCATATAGTTGATTCATAATGCTACAATTTTATTTTAAATATAGTATAAAGTTATAATATAAAGAAATATAAAATTTTAAATCTAGTATTATTAACATATATAATATTTTATGTATAATTATTGCTAAAAAAAGACATATAATTGATATATGTATAATATATTATATGCATGTATAATATTTTATTTTTTAGCGGGCCTTTACAGGCCGGGCCTTATGGGCTTTTGACGGGCCGTGCCGGTTTTCACACCTCTAAACTAAGCTCAGCCATCTACCCACGAAAGTGGGATTTGACGGGTTTCCTGCGGGCCGGACCGAGTAAAAGCTCATCAGGCTTGCGGGACTCCGCGGGTTTTCGGATGGGGCTAAATGATGAGTCCTAAGTTAGCCCAATCTCAAATGTTCAAGGACTCAAGGTAGTTTCAAAAACAAGAGCCAAGGTTTTTTGTAAGACAACAAATGTTGTTTCGGAAGAGAAGTCTTTTGCAAAATACAGGATTGGGCGTACTTGGTATATGAAAATAATAGTTGCAAATAGTGAAGTGTTTAACTAATCTATTACTCTCTCATTAAGGTATCTAACTAGATTAAATTAATAATCGGATTAAATTCTCTCGAATTTGAATTATTCATGTTTATAACAAAAAAATGCAAGTTTGAGTGATTATCTCAAGGGTGAACTCATGCTCTCTCACGTCTCCATAATTTCTTTTTCTAAATATTATTTTGCTATTTTTTTAGTTTACCATATTATTCCTTCCACATTATTTTCTCTCTTTTCTTTTATCTCTAATATTGTCATTTTAGAGAATTTAAAATTTTGGTAAAGTTGTTGACACTAAAAAAAACTTCAAATCATAGTAGTGGAGATATAATAAGATGTAGGCTTACATATAGATGAAGAGTTTCTCGATGAAAGAAAATACATTACAAAGGAAAAATCTCTACAAACTTTAGAATTTACAAGATCTTGTTGCTGAGAAATTAATGCAGGAACTACGTGAGACCAGCTGCTAAAAATAATCTGAGTGTCCAGGGGTTGCAAAATTTCCTTCTCCCCAAACATGTTGGAAAGTAATTTCCTAAAAGTGATGAGCTAATAATTGTATATCATGCACCAATGTTGCAATTCTCCGAAAAGGTTTTAATCCTCTTATTTACGTAGTCAGTAACAATTCAACTTGTAATTGTTAGAACTTAAGAACAGGAGCCGAATGTAGACATGCTCTTAAAGCAACAAAGCAATAGTTTCAGCATAAAAAACATTGGATTGACCATTTTGATTGGGAATCATAAAATTGCCGATGCCTTATTATCAGTTAGGATTGAACCATCAACTTATTATCAGTTCCTTAGAGATATGAGAGAGGACGGTCATTTAAGTGTTGTAGCCTTGTAGGTTTAGTTTTCTACGTATGTATACCATTTTATATTGATGGAGAGTTGAAATTGAACCAGAGAAGCTGGGAAGTTGTTTTCTACGCATAAGCATGAGTGGATGACGTAACTTTGAAGTGCATAGCATTGCTATTATTGCACAAGTATCATAAATACATACTTTAATTCCACGGAACAATCAAGACTTTAATTAAGATATAGTTAAAAGTTTATTATATTGCAACTTACACTATTAATCTCAGTTTTCCTTTTAGGATCTAAATTTTATTACAATATATATTATTTCATTTTCATCATATTTAAGCTAGTTACATAAGAGGACACATGACATAATTTAGGAGGTGGGCATGATGTAGGTAAAGTTTGGATAGTCAGGAAATTTGTTTTCAATACGAGTTTGGCCTTGTCAGTGATCTCAATTATAAATTATTATTTTTTATTAATTTAAGCTTATAAAAATATTTGATCACTAAACTTCAACTTATTCTTTAACAGGATAACATCTTAATTCTCAATGCAATTTACAAACAAATTATGAAAGCTTCGAAATGAAATTTCGGAAGCATATGCAATAGAAAGAGAAAATGCATATTTTAAAATGCCAATTGAGTCCTAACAAAATTTACCAAACACCTGCCAAATGAAGTTCACACTAATTATTCTAACATCACAACATAAGCTTCGTTGTAGATTGATTTGCCAGTGAAATTACATCAATATGCATGTACATAGTTGTACATTAACTGGAAAATTTCTCTTTGCATGAACGGACAATGTAAAATGTTTAACGGATCTAATTTATATAGAAATAACTCGATCTTCACGTATCTCGACTTGATTCTTTGGTAGCCATTAGAATTTTTATTATCGAGGTGAAATTTCAGTTTTTGAATGTGGCCGGGTTTCCATGTTGATGAAACACATATTCTAATTCTTCGATCTATTCTTTGGTTGCATAAATTGTTTTAGCTATCTGTTAGTTTTCATGTTCTTCAATGGATCGATATAAAATCTTCACCATATCAAATTATACTAAACGAATCGAAGGAGGAAAAATTATTAAGTTACATAAGATTAAGGAACCGGATCCTGATCATTAGCTACCTATGAAAATCAAGTCCTTTCTACATGAGCCAATTACAAGAGACGTGGTTATGATCAACCATCAAATAAAAATTTCTTTTGAGAGTTTAGAAAACTGTGTCCATTTTTAATTTTTAATTAATGTATAAAATGCTGTTCGAATAAGATTAATTTATTTTGTGGGAATCTCTTTATATAAAGAAAGACTAAAGAAGCCATAACTTGCGGGCCAAAAAGTCTTTCCTAATTTTCTTAAGTGCTAGTTTCATTCTTCAGTACGTTTTTGGATAGAAAAAGATTATGCGTCAAATAAATAAGGGCTAATGAAACCACTCAAATTCTTATAAAAAGCCCCTAATGCCATGAGTAAGAGCCACACCAAAAACCCTAAAGCAGAAGAAAAGGGAAAAAAGACCATGGGCTTGCAACTCATCATATTCTGCCTTCTGTTTTTAGTGGTAACCTTTGCTTCTCACAAAGACAAATACTGTTTTACTATTTATCTCTTAGCAACTATTCAATATGGAAATTCAGCTTGCAATTTCATAGTATCAGTTTCCTACATTTGCACATTTCTTACCCCTCTTTTTCCATTTATATTAAGTTACTATTTAAGAAGGTGAAAAGTGCTTAACTATAACCATAATGAAAGTTTGATTATCACCTCTGTTATCATGGTGCAGTACGTTTTCCTTTTAGAAATTAGTTTTTTTTTTTCATTTTTTGTTTCATTTTTCGCTCCTGACGAAATAAGCATTATAATCATTACCTAAGGTGGAACATCGATCTCGTCTTTAAGTAGTTTCTCTGATTAGTTTTAGGCATAAATGCCGATTTGCATCCCAAATTTGGCTGAAATTGTCAATTTGCACCATGAACTTGCATTTGAGTCAATTTACCTCCTAAATTTGGTAAAAATTGCCGATTTACACCCCGAACTTGTATTTGAGTCAATTTACCTCATAAACTTGGTAAAAATTGTCGATTTGCACCACATCCGTTAAATTTAACTGTTTTTATCCAATTTTGCGTCACATGTCATGCACATGAGGGGTAATGTTGTCATTTTCTATTTATATTTTTCTTTAAAAAAATAAAAATATTCTTTAAAATGAGGATTATTTTGTTAATCAAATTATTTATTTACATCTTTTTTTCTATCTACTTAACCCTACTTTGAATTATATATTCAATATACCCACCCATTCAAATATAGTGTGTTGTGTATAAATATATTTTTATATGTACACATTGTTGGAGGATGAAAAAAAAGAGAATAATAACGACGTAATAGAACATAACGTAACCGTTTATTGATTGATAATGAGGTCAATATATAGGCATTACATAACCACAATCCCATAGGATTCGGAGTCCTAATCTATTACAGAGATGTGAATCTATCTCTAACAGGAAACCTAATAAGGCTAAGACACACACAATGGTAGAATAGTAATTCTCCCAGAACACACATTTATTTTTAATTTTCAATGTATTTATTTATATTTTTCTAATATCTTTTAACATACTATATCACATAAAATAATAAATATATAAATTAATAACATGTTTCGAAAAAACAAACATTATAGCAAGTGTTCCTCTTAAGTAATTTTATTAATTTATTTCATTATTCAATATGAATAAATATATAATGACAATACTATCCCTTAAATGCATGACATGTGACGCAAAATTAGATAGAAACAGTTAAATTTAACAGATGGGGTGCAAATCGGCAATTTTTACCAAATTTAGGAGGTAAATTGACTCAAATACAAGTTCGGGGTGTAAATCGGCAATTTTTACCAAATTTATGAGGTAAATTGACTCAAATGCAAGTTCGGGGTGCAAATTGATAATTTTAACCAAGTTTAAGGTGTAAATCAGCATTTATGCCTTAGTTTTACCAACTGATGATTAATAATTATTCTAATGATGTACATGTATATACCCAATATATGATTACTTGGGCGGGAAAGATATTTAAAATTATCACACTAGGGTTAGATCTTTTGGGATATATCTGCGAGGGGCACAACAGCCTCAAATTATATGCATGTGATAATAATTTTTCATTTAATATTGGCCATTTCTTAAAATAGAACCATGACTTTTTGTTTCTTTGAAATGCAGTGTCCTTATGCCAATGGAGCGAGGGACATAGGTACAGAAAATTTGGAGATCAGTAGCGAGCCCTACGTCACAAATTATGGAGCTAGGAAAATTGTGAAAGAGCTGGAGGTTAGCGAGCCTTACATGACCAACTATGGTGGCAGAAAAATTGGGAAAGAAGTGGAGATAAGCGAGCCATACTTGACCAACTATGGAGCTAGAAAAAGTGAGGAAACAGTGGAGGTAAAAGAGCCTTACATGACGAATTATGGAGCTAGAGAAAGTGTGCGAGAAGTGGAGGTAAGCGAGCCTTACGTGACTAACTATGGAGCTAGGAAAAATGTGAGATTAGAGGCCAGAGATCCATATATGACCAACTATGGAGCTAGAAAAAGTGTGGAAGAAATGGAGGTACGGGAGCCTTACATGACCAACTATGGAGCTAGAGAAAGGGTGAAAGAAGTGGAGGTGATTGAGCCATACATGATCAACTATGGAGCTACAGAAAGTGGGCATGAAGCTGAGGAGCCTTACGTGACCAACTATGGAGCAAAGAAAAGTGTGAAGGAGGTGAAGATAAGGGAGCCATACACGACCAACTATGGAGCGAAGAAAAGTGGGAAAGAAGTGGTAAAAACCGAGCCTTACTTGACCAACTATGGAGCAAAGACTACTGAGAAGGAAATGGAGGTCAGGGAGCCCTACATGACCAACTATGGAGCCACAGAAAGTGAACAAGTTGAGAAGCCATACATGACCAATTATGGAAGCAAAGAAGATATAAAAGAAACAGAGGCTTCTTACATAACTCAATATGGCACAAAAAAACAAGAAGAGGCTTCTTACATAACTCAATATGGCACAAAACAAGAAGAGGCTTCTTACATAACTCAGTATGGCACAAAACAAGGAGAAACCAGAGTAGAGAGGACAGTTCCGTCCGCCCATGAGCACCATCATCATATGCATGCACATTCATCATCTCGCGATGTAACGACCCTAAAATTTCGAGCCTAAAAACTCAAAATCTCAAAGTCGTTAGGACACCAATAACAATCTCAATGAAAATGAAATTATTTAAGTGCACAGCGGATCATCACTGAGTTTTCAATACACCTCAGAAAACCAATTATTACAACCCAAATTTATAATTTACATTGCGTAAGTTGGAAATGTAATAATCCTCACAATTTCTCACAAAATAGTCACACAAGCTGGAGATAACTAACTTCAAGCCCTCTGAGCGGTCCGTCAATTCCCGCTAATCCACACCTGCGGAGTTATCCACTACACCATCGAATTGGTGCACCGGGATTGTAAACACAAACCCGGTAAGCTTTACAGCTCGTATGAGTAAAATGAAAATATATAACTCGCATATCAAAATATATGAAAATCCACAATCAAAACAAATATAAATGCACTCATGAGTCAGTGGACGGCCCATCTGGTTGTCCCAAAGAAAACGAAGCGCTCATGAGAAATTAAGTAACCCTTCTGGTTACCCAAATGCATTTATAATGCGGGTACCAAGAACGCTGGTACACATCTGTTACCCCTCTCGTAATACACCGCCGATATTGGATAGCCACCCGCTACCCAACATCCAAAACAATCTGAGTACCCATGAGCAGATAACCACCCGTTACCTCACATGCAGTACTAAACTGATATTGGGTAACCACCCGCTACCCAACATCCAAAACAATCTGAGTACTCATGAACAGATAACCACCCGTTATCTCACATGCCGTACTAAGCTGATATTGGGTAACCACCCGCTACCCAACATCCAAACAAACTGAGTACTCATGAGCAGATAACCACCCGTTACCTCACATGTAGTACTATGGCAGACAGACTAGAGCTCTAACTGTATCGTAACTTTCGCCCGGCCAAAGGCTAGGTTCCGACTTGCCTCACATGTACAATAATCTCACATCATATTGTACCACACATCACGTCCGAAGACAAATCACAATATTTCACATTTTCCGTGATAAAATCATGTACAATAATCACTCATCATATTGTACGTTTTAAAACTTTCACAATATATCCATAATAAAAATCGTAACAGTATATTATATAGCAAACTATATATATTCGTATTTATTTACCATTTATACAATATATACATAGTCCACTATATCATATACATGTCATATTTCATAAACACCTGAAAAATTACGTACGATAATCTCACATCATATCGTACCATTAAAATCACACATGCACAATTTTTCTGTCACCGAAATGACTATTTTTAATGAATTAATAACAGTATGTAATTTAATGAACTATATATATATATGTATTTATTACCATTATACTATATATATATGTAGTCCACTAAGTTATATACATGTTGTAATTCATTAAATAAACACACTTGCAAAAATGTTGAATCACCACGAGGGTAGATTCGTAATTCAGTGAGATTTTACTCACCTTATTGACTTGAGCGTAATTCCACAATTCGCGATGCTAATTCCTTTTCTCGATTTAACGATCACCTTAAAAGAATAAGAAAAGAATTTAGAATCGTTTCGTAAACCTTTAAATGCCAAAACAGTAATAAACGGTTACTGTTCAGCAATTTTGGTTATACGAAGTTACTGTTCACTGTTCACTATTCACGGATACTGTACAATACTCAATTAATACGTATTTCTGTACGTATAAATATTATATACGTATTTCTGTACGTATAAATATTAAATACGTATTTCTGTACGTATAAATAATAATACGTATTTCTGTACGTATTAAATATTAATACGTATTTCCGTACGTATAAATATTAATACGTATTTCTGTACGTATAAATATTAATACGTATTTCTGTACGTATACGTACGATTTAAATGTAAATACAACTCAGTAAATAAAATTTACTAAATTACCCTTTTACAAATTACTTTTTACATTTACTGAAAGTAATTTATAATTACATTTACCGAAGGTAAAAATTAATTACATTTACCGTAGTAAATAAAATTTACATTTACCATTACACAGTAAATTACCAAAATGCCCTTCTTGTCGAAACTATTCACACCGCCGCAGGTGGCGGCGCGTGGGGCACACGCGCCAACCGCCGGCAGGCGGCGCGTGGGGCTCACTCGCCGACGCCACCACGGCGCGTGTTGCGCCACCGCCGTGCCCAAACTCTCCCCCTCCTCCTCCTCTACCTTCCTACGGCCTCCGATTACCCCTAGGCCAATCCTAGCCTCCTCACGCGCCGCCTCTAGGCGGCGGTATCTCCCACCCTCCTTCACCCGATTTCTTCCCCAATCTCTCCAATTCGAATCCCTAATCTCCCAATCCATCCAAAAACACCACAAAACATCACAACCATGAATCAAGTGCTTCCTTACCTAGATCGGAGTCCAAAACCGTCGGGAACTCTTGGATCGGTGATGAGCTTCGTGCTCCCTCCTCGTCGTGGTTCCTTGGAGGCGGACAGAGGCACGGCGTGCTTGAGGTGGTGGCAGGGGATGGCGGAGAGCACAGCTGCCGTCGGTGAGGAGAGGGAGGGTGCGAGGGAGAGAGAGAGAGAGTGAGTTCGGATCGAGAGGGAGTTGGAGTGAGCTCGGGTCGTGAAGGAGAGGGGGTTTCGGGGAGGGCGAGAGAGAACCGAGAGAGTGAGAGAGAAATGAGGGAGAGAAGCTCGGGGTCGAGAGGGAGAGGAGGTTGAAGATGGAAGGTGGGTGATGGGAGATGGCGGGGTCGAGAGGGAGAGGAGGTCGGGGAAGAGAGAACCAAGGGAGAGAGAGAGAGAACGGCGGGTGAAAGGAGAGAGGGAGGGTTTCTGATTAAGGAAACCCTAATCCCATAAATGTCTATTTATACTAGTTTCCAAATCGGAAACTAACTTCCGGCGTTAATAACTTTCACGTACGTCGTCCGATTAGAACGCGTCACATATCCACGAACTCGTATCGACGAGCTCTACAACTTTCATGAAGGAAGTTTTCACAACCGAGCGACGAAATAAAAGTCGATATAAACGTTACGGAAATGTAACGTTTTTCAATTTAAACGTTCCGAGAACGTTTCCGTTTCTCGTTTACTAACGTCGCAACCAAATACGTTCATTCTAATAAAATTCGAAATTTTATAGAATTCCAAATCAAACTAACATTGTTTAAAATTTAGGGTTATTACAATCTACCCCCCTTAAAGGAATTTCGTCCCGAAATTCAAACTCACTCAACAAACAACCGTGGATATCTGGTCATCATGTCTGACTCTAGCTCCCAAGATGTATCACCTTCATCATGGTGACTCCACAACACTTTGACTAGCCCAACTTCTCTCCTCCGAAGCTTCTTTGTGGATCTATCCAGGATACGAACCGGTTCTACAACAAAAGTGGCATTTTCCTTCACTTCAATGGTGTTATGATCGATCACATATGCAACACATCAGGATCATACTTCCTCAACATGGAAATGTAGAAGACGTTGTGAACGTCCGACATGCTAGTAGGCAAGGCTAGTTTTCCCACCTTCTCGAGAATCTCAAAGGCCCAACATACCTCGGCCAACTTTTCTTTCTTGTCAAATCTCACTACACCCAAATTTGGCCCAACAGATAGGTGATCGACATGGACCACCTTAAGTGCCTCATAGGGTACCATGCCGATGCTGGAATGGTAACTGTCGTTGTAGGCGAACTCAATCAATCTCAAATGATTTCACAGCTACCTTACAATCCAGCATACGAGCTCTCAACCTATCTGCTGTTACCTCAAACTTCCTCCATTAGACAATTTGTCACATGTCCTAACAATAATAGTTGCAAGTGAGCTACTCAAAATATAATCATCCCCTCGAAACATAATGATGTTTTCAGCATGGAGGCGTTGACGCCTGATTTTGTCTAGTTCACCCCTCTCTTGCGATTTGACAGACTATCCTCACGTCAAGAGGTAGCTCCTACCACTGAGCAAGGTCAAAACTCTCCACATCTAACATGAGTCAAATCAATGGTTAACACATGCCTCCTACTTACATTACACATAGTGATTTTCAAATAAACATGCTTTATCACGACAATAACTTCATGACTTCACCACAATGCATCGCTAGAATAACGAATATCCCAATCCTTCAATCAACAAAATAATCTCATTTCAAGATCATCTTATTATAACCATAAAAGTTGTCTTGCATGATACCCACCCAAGTACCCTATTTGTATCGGTATCACTATAAGGAAATCTTAACTCATCGAGTTCACAACCATCACAGAACACCATCTTGGACTATGAATTACTCTCAAACAGTTCACCAGAGAATCGACTAATATACGCAAAAGGCTGTAGAAAATTCTACCACCACCACAAGAGAGATGCATCACGCATCCTACCCCTCTCATCAAAACTTACCATCGAAAATTAATTTCTGCTTCTTGCTTCCCTGAGTGGTGTGCCACAATTTACAAGTTAGACCAAGGTGGTATTTATCCCACAACGGTGAAACATGAAAATTAAGCGAATTTACAGCGCAAAAACCTACAAGACCGCGGCCGAGATATACTTTACCCCCTAGTTCATACATGCCTCAATTTCATGACATACGGTCCCACACAAACGCCCCAGTGGCATCATCTAACATATTGATTTCCCCCACCGTCGTAGTACTAATAAGTTCTGCAATTAATTCAACAACAGAAGCTGGTTATTGGGTCTATTGTCTCCTCAGAATCAACCCAAAAATGGTTGCTACACCACCACTATAAACAGTTGTTTCTTTACTTTCATTAAGAACTGTCATGGTCGACACATTCGGCCAACATAACTTCTCCGCAAACAGCAATATAATTGATCACTCTCTTATCATAAAATTTATCCCTGGTTGAACACTTGAGTCAACATCTCCTTATCCAACAATAATAATTTGATGCATATAGGGAAAAAGAGCATCTAAGTCTTGAATACTAATACCACTTGCACTGGAAAGGAAAATATGATTCTCAACCATTTCTTTACCGGTTGGAAGGTGCTTGTCACGACCAAATCGTTAAAACATCATTAAGCTAAGGTCATCTCATACCTTACCTTCTGTAGAGTTACCTCACCGCCATTGCGTCTCATTTGGACCTGTGGCATTGTGAAGTTCCAATCCCCCAACACCATAATATTTAAATCCTGAAAGATCAGCGTTCTCAATTAAATGCTCATTTAGCAAAATAATTAATTCGTGACATCAAAATGAAATCTCTTTAACACATTAGATTTCTTGCTCAGCCAAGAACAATGTGTAACTTCGATTGTCAAAGTCCGAAACAAAACGAGTTAGAACGCAACAACGACGTAATGTGAATCTCAGTTTAATAATTGTATCACCACCTTAAGGACGTATCACACACATCATCAGTCCTAGGTAAATGATACATAGTCTTGATGGTCACCTTAATCATTCCCCTATACTTCACACTCAACCGCATGAGACTTCTTCTTTATTCACGAATAACACCGGCACAACTCGAGCTGAGACACTAGGTTTGATGAACCCTAGGTCTAATATGTCATCTATCTGCTCTTTCAATTCTTTAAACTCATTCTTTCCCAATCCCATAAGGCGCCTTTGATACAGATGCTATACCAAGCACATCATCAATAAAGAATTCTACAACTCTCGAAGAAGGTAACTCAGTATCTCCTGAAACACCTCACTATACTCGAATATGAGCACAATGTTTGTGATAGCTACTTCTAGATCCACAACTCCACATTTGCCAAGACTCTAGCTATCATGACATTATCCGACTCGAGGCACAGATACGAAACTCTGGTATCCTGGGTCTGTGAAAGAACTCATCATGTCAACACAAACAATCACCGCGTACTGCGGCCTCAACCAATCAATTCCTCAGATCACATCATAGTGTGGTCCGGAATCACTATCAAATAAGCAGAGAACTCTCTACTTCCAATCACAATAGGACAAGCCGTTCATTGTCTCCAATTTCGAGGAACACTCCAAAAGCGAAGTGACACATAAAGAGTTTCCCATAGGCGTAGGAATCAATCCTAACCCCTCCACTGCCAACTATCAATAAATGAATGTGGCTATCATCCTCTTCTCTAACTCAGAGTACTCAATCATCACCAAGTATGTCCCAATACTCCAATCCAATGGTCAGCTACCATATGATCCAAGCGTCATGAAATGACAGCATTAGCAGCTCACTCATGTCTGTGATCAACCTCAACACACGACTATCGTCTCTAATGATAGCAACAAGATCAACTTGTCTTTCCAGTGGAGCAGCCTCCTAATAAAGGTTCTATACATTGCGGACTCGGCCTGCAGCCCTAACTCGGCCTCGACCTCTCGTCCGTCCTCGGCCCTGTCCACGGCCATTTTCCAAATTCATCACCATTCAACAATTAACACTCAGTCATACATGTGAAGTCTCGAATTCGACAAAATAGATCCAACCAATATCAATCATAAAATTTCAGAAGAAGGTGAATCATCGGAGTATCGTCACAATACTCTCTACAGGACCAAACCATAAGGTATGGCTCCTAACACTCTCGCGTACCCGACAACATATCTATACCGAGGAGCATGTGATGGGAGCCCGCCTGCAGTCGGATCATCGCTCCTGGATGGTATTGATAATCGCCAAATACGCACTTAGGCTCTGATACCAACTGTAACGACCCTAAAATTTCGAGCCTAAAAACTCAAAATCTCAAAGTCGTTAGGACACCAATAACAATCTCAATGAAAATGAAATTATTTAAGTGCACAGCGGATCATCACTGAGTTTTCAATACACCTCAGAAAACCAATTATTACAACCCAAATTTATAATTTACATTGCGTAAGTTGGAAATGTAATAATCCTCACAATTTCTCACAAAATAGTCACACAAGCTGGAGATAACTAACTTCAAGCCCTCTGAGCGGTCCGTCAATTCCCGCTAATCCACACCTGCGGAGTTATCCACTACACCATCGAATTGGTGCACCGGGATTGTAAACACAAACCCGGTAAGCTTTACAGCTCGTATGAGTAAAATGAAAATATATAACTCGCATATCAAAATATATGAAAATCCACAATCAAAACAAATATAAATGCACTCATGAGTCAGTGGACGGCCCATCTGGTTGTCCCAAAGAAAACGAAGCGCTCATGAGAAATTAAGTAACCCTTCTGGTTACCCAAATGCATTTATAATGCGGGTACCAAGAACGCTGGTACACATCTGTTACCCCTCTCGTAATACACCGCCGATATTGGATAGCCACCCGCTACCCAACATCCAAAACAATCTGAGTACCCATGAGCAGATAACCACCCGTTACCTCACATGCAGTACTAAACTGATATTGGGTAACCACCCGCTACCCAACATCCAAAACAATCTGAGTACTCATGAACAGATAACCACCCGTTATCTCACATGCCGTACTAAGCTGATATTGGGTAACCACCCGCTACCCAACATCCAAACAAACTGAGTACTCATGAGCAGATAACCACCCGTTACCTCACATGTAGTACTATGGCAGACAGACTAGAGCTCTAACTGTATCGTAACTTTCGCCCGGCCAAAGGCTAGGTTCCGACTTGCCTCACATGTACAATAATCTCACATCATATTGTACCACACATCACGTCCGAAGACAAATCACAATATTTCACATTTTCCGTGATAAAATCATGTACAATAATCACTCATCATATTGTACGTTTTAAAACTTTCACAATATATCCATAATAAAAATCGTAACAGTATATTATATAGCAAACTATATATATTCGTATTTATTTACCATTTATACAATATATACATAGTCCACTATATCATATACATGTCATATTTCATAAACACCTGAAAAATTACGTACGATAATCTCACATCATATCGTACCATTAAAATCACACATGCACAATTTTTCTGTCACCGAAATGACTATTTTTAATGAATTAATAACAGTATGTAATTTAATGAACTATATATATATATGTATTTATTACCATTATACTATATATATATGTAGTCCACTAAGTTATATACATGTTGTAATTCATTAAATAAACACACTTGCAAAAATGTTGAATCACCACGAGGGTAGATTCGTAATTCAGTGAGATTTTACTCACCTTATTGACTTGAGCGTAATTCCACAATTCGCGATGCTAATTCCTTTTCTCGATTTAACGATCACCTTAAAAGAATAAGAAAAGAATTTAGAATCGTTTCGTAAACCTTTAAATGCCAAAACAGTAATAAACGGTTACTGTTCAGCAATTTTGGTTATACGAAGTTACTGTTCACTGTTCACTATTCACGGATACTGTACAATACTCAATTAATACGTATTTCTGTACGTATAAATATTATATACGTATTTCTGTACGTATAAATATTAAATACGTATTTCTGTACGTATAAATAATAATACGTATTTCTGTACGTATTAAATATTAATACGTATTTCCGTACGTATAAATATTAATACGTATTTCTGTACGTATAAATATTAATACGTATTTCTGTACGTATACGTACGATTTAAATGTAAATACAACTCAGTAAATAAAATTTACTAAATTACCCTTTTACAAATTACTTTTTACATTTACTGAAAGTAATTTATAATTACATTTACCGAAGGTAAAAATTAATTACATTTACCGTAGTAAATAAAATTTACATTTACCATTACACAGTAAATTACCAAAATGCCCTTCTTGTCGAAACTATTCACACCGCCGCAGGTGGCGGCGCGTGGGGCACACGCGCCAACCGCCGGCAGGCGGCGCGTGGGGCTCACTCGCCGACGCCACCACGGCGCGTGTTGCGCCACCGCCGTGCCCAAACTCTCCCCCTCCTCCTCCTCTACCTTCCTACGGCCTCCGATTACCCCTAGGCCAATCCTAGCCTCCTCACGCGCCGCCTCTAGGCGGCGGTATCTCCCACCCTCCTTCACCCGATTTCTTCCCCAATCTCTCCAATTCGAATCCCTAATCTCCCAATCCATCCAAAAACACCACAAAACATCACAACCATGAATCAAGTGCTTCCTTACCTAGATCGGAGTCCAAAACCGTCGGGAACTCTTGGATCGGTGATGAGCTTCGTGCTCCCTCCTCGTCGTGGTTCCTTGGAGGCGGACAGAGGCACGGCGTGCTTGAGGTGGTGGCAGGGGATGGCGGAGAGCACAGCTGCCGTCGGTGAGGAGAGGGAGGGTGCGAGGGAGAGAGAGAGAGAGTGAGTTCGGATCGAGAGGGAGTTGGAGTGAGCTCGGGTCGTGAAGGAGAGGGGGTTTCGGGGAGGGCGAGAGAGAACCGAGAGAGTGAGAGAGAAATGAGGGAGAGAAGCTCGGGGTCGAGAGGGAGAGGAGGTTGAAGATGGAAGGTGGGTGATGGGAGATGGCGGGGTCGAGAGGGAGAGGAGGTCGGGGAAGAGAGAACCAAGGGAGAGAGAGAGAGAACGGCGGGTGAAAGGAGAGAGGGAGGGTTTCTGATTAAGGAAACCCTAATCCCATAAATGTCTATTTATACTAGTTTCCAAATCGGAAACTAACTTCCGGCGTTAATAACTTTCACGTACGTCGTCCGATTAGAACGCGTCACATATCCACGAACTCGTATCGACGAGCTCTACAACTTTCATGAAGGAAGTTTTCACAACCGAGCGACGAAATAAAAGTCGATATAAACGTTACGGAAATGTAACGTTTTTCAATTTAAACGTTCCGAGAACGTTTCCGTTTCTCGTTTACTAACGTCGCAACCAAATACGTTCATTCTAATAAAATTCGAAATTTTATAGAATTCCAAATCAAACTAACATTGTTTAAAATTTAGGGTTATTACACGCGATGAGGCACACGAGCAAGGTTTCTTCACTTTGGTTGATTTCCATAAGGGGTGTACAATGCCACTCAACTTCCCAAACCAAAATCACTCTCCTTTCTTGCCTAGGGAAACAGCTGATTCCCTTCCATTCTCAACATCACAACTCCCACAACTTCTCCAACTCTTCTCCATCCCACGCGATTCTCGTGAAGCCAGACACATGGCTTATACACTCGATCAATGCGAGCAAACACCCATCAAGGGCGAGACCAAGTTTTGCGCTACCTCGCTAGAGTCGATGAATGATTTCGTTCACAAAATCATCGGTTCTGGGATCAAATTGAGTATTCTCTCCACAACGCACCCTTCTACCTCAACATCCATCACACAGAAGTACACGATACTGAAAAAACCTAAACGAGTCATAGCTTCCAAAATGGTCTTTTGCCATCCGGTCCCTTACCCTTACGCTGTTTTCTTTTGCCACCACTTTGAGACCGACACCAGGTTCTTCCAGGTCTCACTAGGAGGAGAGAATGGAGATACGGTAGAAGCCGTAGCGGTCTGCCACATGGACACTTCTGACTGGGACTCTAACCTCAGTCTGTTCCGCGACTTGGGTATCAAAGCTGGTGCCTCCTCTCCGGTGTGCCATTTCTTGCCGGAAAATCATCTTGCTTGGATTCCATCCCCCGTAACTGCTACGGCTTAACCCTCTTATATGTCAAGTCATGGTCGTGTACGTATCATATGTCAGAGTCATGTATATACAGAATAAATTCTACTTATCATGCTTATGCCATGGTAATGTAGTCAAGAATTCTGGCTAATAATCCATCTGTTTTTTACTGTCTGTAACTTTGTATGAGAAAGTCCCGCGCGTGTTGAGATATATATATGATCAATGACCTCAAGTACGTTCCTGGGAAGTGATCCGTACTTGTATTTACATTTCTCAAATCTTTCTTTAATCGTCCATTTAAGTGTAACCAAGCTATATATGTCCTCAGCCTTCAGATATAAGCCATCACTCCCAGTGATGTTCTAGTCCATTTACCAAATTGCAGCTGACAATATTATGCCATTTACGGTGCACTTAGTCAGTGAGCGCATGCATGGCATGTTAGTAAGTTGAAGAATATATTAATTAAGAAATATATGTAAGTGGATTCAATTCTCACTTGCATAATCAAGCACCATGTTAGTACCATGCATACTGGAAATAAAGAAGAATATGAACAAAACGAACTGACCGAGAAGGAGAAACTTCAGAACCAGCTGTATGACCTAATTAATTAAGCACACTAATTATAAAAAAGTCCCAACTTCATGCTTGAGCAACTCTTATACGTCCCTGAACACAGTAATCAGTGGATTGGAAAGACAAGGAGCAAAATCTAATTCCAAGTCCTAACAGTAAAATATATCTTTCAAAATAACAGAAGAAGCTATGCAGGGTTTCTTTTGCTACTAGCAAAACTACGATTGTTACTGCACATGCATTAGTGTGATAGTTTTGTCAAGGGTCTTTAATTGCTCATTAATTTGTCGATGAGTTCTCACAGTGCAACAAGAAGTCCTAATTACCAGTACTTGATAATGGTCAAATTAATCTACGACAATGATCAAGTCAATCAAATAATCACATACTGTCATGCACAACGAATGTACGTAATAGGGAAAACACTCGATTAGCTTTCATTGTTAACTTAATCATCCGGATTAAGTCTCAAGTATCATGTTACGTAAGTAGTAAATTACAACACATGCATGTCATAAATTAGTAGCGTGTGAACTACTTTTTGATGCGCTCATTTACACATCAATCTTAGGATGTATCCCCATTTGACTCGAGGATGTATTAATGGGATGCAATCCTATAACTGGTACGTAGATAAATGATTCAATTATAGCTAGCATTTCCAATACTATAACCAAGAACTGATTCATCCAATAAATTGTTTTCTCTGTGGAAACCAATATTTCCAAGATCCTAGACAATTTATCATAAATTATTTTCTTGGATCTACCATCTTGTTTCCTCTTGATGAGCTGCTACCCGTTGTTTAAGAGATTGACTGCTTAATTAATTATGGGATTAGTAATTATGGCCCGAAAATGAATAAGCTTTGCATATCTTATGTACAATGTTTAGTACCTAGTAGGAATCAACGTACGTTCAACTTATTGATAAGCAAGTAATGCGTATATGCGTAGTTACCTAACCCTAACTTTATTCAGTTTATTGTTTACTTGTTGATAGAGATGCAGATTAAGTAGCATGCCTATACAGTTTTCCATCCGTAACGTAATTCTTCTATCTCCATCTTTTTTTTTTCTCCGTGTAAATTTGTAATGACCCGATTTTTCGGGATCAAATTATTTGATTTTGTAGGAATCGATAAACTTT
This sequence comes from Argentina anserina, assembly GCF_933775445.1. NCBI lineage: Eukaryota > Viridiplantae > Streptophyta > Magnoliopsida > Rosales > Rosaceae > Argentina > Argentina anserina. The sequence continues at coordinate 5,769,083 of NC_065873.1, read as the reverse complement.
GTACGATTATTAAAACACGTTTGTTTCGCTTTGCGACATTGTAAAATCGATAACGGAAACGTTATCAGAACTTTTAATTAGAAAACGTTACGTTTCCGCGACATGAGAATCAACTTTTACTCTGTCGCTCGTTTATGAAAACTTTGTTCATGAAAGTTGTAGAGCTCGTCGATACGAGTTCGTGGACATGTCACGCGTTCTAATCGGACATCGTACGTGAAAGTTATTAATGATGGAAGTTAGTTTCCGATTTTAGAAATGGGTATAAAAATTTGAATTTTGGAGATTAGGGTTTCCAATATCCGATCTCTCTCTTCATCGGCCTCCCTCTTCTCTCTCTCTCTCCGCTCTCTCTCTCTCTCCCTCATAAAATCAACTGTCGGCGATCTCCTTTCCTGGGCCGCCATGGCCTTCACCACCTCGCCCAAAAGCATCACGAGGCCCTCCACATCCGACCCCGAGCTCGACGCACCTCGCCTCGCCGCCGTGAGCTTCCGCGCGACATCCCGAAGGTCGGAGACTACCTCTGCCGTCCAAGCTCTCCTCCGACTAAGCCAGGGCTCAACGCAAGCGCTCCTCCACCGCTCTTTATCCTCGGTGCCACCTGCGATTGAAGGGGGAACTCGAGACCGTGCTGCTCCTCACCATGAATCGAGCACGGCCAGTCCAAGCTCTCTGACGAGCTCCGGTGCTTCCAAGGCGTGAATTAGGTGAGGATTTGATTAAATTGGTTGTAGTGATTGTTGTTTGTTAATTTGTGTTTGAAATGGAGTGATTTTGGGGAAGCTTTGGAAGAGGAGGAGATGGGGGAGGTACCGCCGCCTAAGGCGGCGCGTGTGGGTGCGTGAGTAGGGTAGGAGGCGGCAGGAGGGGAAAAGGAGAGAAAATGGAGGGGTTTGGGGGCGGCGGTGGCGAGTAACGAGAAATTGCTGAACAGTAACATATTATTACTGTTTCAGCATTTAAGGATTACGTAACGATTCTAAATTCCTTTCTTATCTTTTCAAGGTGATCGATAATTCAAGAAAAGGAATTACCTTCGAAATCGTGGAATTACGCTCGAAATTATAAGATGAGTAAAAATCTCACATATTTACGAATCTACCCTTGCGGAGATTCAAGATTATGCATAATTCCAAAGAATGAAATATGACATGTATATGATATAGTGGAATATCTATATATGTATAAATGGTAAATATGTACATATATATAGTTCGCTATATTATATACTGTTATGATTTCGTTGTGAATATGTCATTTTGATGATGAGATTTATATATCGAGCATGTGATTTGATTTATACAATATGACATGATGAATATTGTACATGGTTTTAACATTGAGTTTTGTTAAAACGTGTTTGTCTTCGGACGTGATTTATCTCTTCCGACGAGTTTTTGTCTTCGGACGACTTTTTGTCTTCGGACGTGATTTTGTCTTGGGACATGACTGATGTCTTCAGACGAGTTTTTGTCTTCGGACGTGATTGATGTCTTCGGACGAACTTTGTCTTCGGACGTGATTGATGTCTTCGGACAAGTTTTTGTCTTCGGACGTGTTGGCATGTCGGAACCTAGCCTTTGGCCGGACGAAAGTTACGATACAGTTAGAGCTCTAGCTGTCTGCCGGGGTACTGCATATGAGGTAACAGATGGGTTATCGACTTATGAGTACCCATATATTTTTGATATTGGAATGACAGGTGGTTGTCCAATATCGGCGGCGTACTACATGAGGGGTAACAGAGGTGTACCAGCGCTCATGAGTACCCGTATTATAAATGCATTTGGGTAAACAGAGGGTTGCCCAATTCTCATGAGTACATATATTTTCAAACTATTAGACAACTAGATGGGCCGTCTAATGAGTCATGAGTGCATTTATATTTGTTGATTGTGGATTTTTGTATATATTGATATGCGAGTTGTATTTGTTATTTTACTCATACGAGCTGTAAAGTTTACCGGGTTTGTGTTTACAATCCCGGTGCACCAATTCGATGGTGTAGGGGATAACTCCGCAGGTGTGGACTAGCAGAAGTCGACGGACCGCTCAGAGGACTCGAAGTTATTTATTTCCATCTTGTGGTGAGGATTTTGTGTGGTTTTACTTTGTGAGGATTTTGTGAGGATTATACATTTCTATTTGTTATAATGTCGAATTATACATTTGGTTTGTAATAATCGGTTGACTGAGTTGTATTTTAAACTCAGAGATGATCCGTTGTGGCATTTAAAATTGTTTCGATTCATTGAGATTGTTTTAGTGTTTTTCTTGACTTCGAAATTTGAGTTTTTCTACTCGAAATTTTGGGGTTGTGACAGTTGGTATCAGAGCCTAAGTGCGTATTTAGTGATTATCAATATCATCCGGGAGTGTTAGGAGCCATCACATGCTCCTCGGTATTGATATGTCGCCGGGTATGCTAGAGTGTTAGGAGCCACACCTTACGGTTTGGTCCTCTAGGGAGTATTGTGACAATACTTCGATGATTCATCTTCTTTTGAAATTTCATGTTAATATATGTTGGACCTATTTTGTTCATATTCAGGACTTCACATGTATTGACTAAGTGTTTATTTGTTTGAAGGGGATGAATTTGGAAAAGGGTCGTGGACATGGCCGAGGTCGGGCGAGAGGTCGAGGCCGAGGTAGGGCCATAAGCCGAGTCCGCAACGTGGAGAACCTTTATGAGGAGGCTGCTCTATAGGAAGAACAGGTTGAGCCTGTTGCTGTTGTTAGAGATAATGGTCGAGTGCTAAAACTGATCAAGGATATATGTAGACTGTCAGCGCCGTCATTTCATGGAGGCCTGGATCATATGGTAGCTGACCATTGGATCGAGAGCATGGAAACTTATTTTGAGATGATAGAGTGCTCAGAGATAGAGAAGAGAAAGATAGCTACATTCTTTCTGAAAGATGATGCTCTAGATTTGTGGAAGAGTATGAGGCAGACGGTGGATGTGTCTACCTTCACTTGGGATGGTTTCATGGCTCTCTTCCGAGAGAAGTACTTTCCAGCCTTTGTGCAGGAGAATTTAGAGCTTGAGTTCCTTGCGCTAGCACAGGGGGATATGACTGTCAGAGAGTATGATGCTTGTTTTTCACAACTGTACCGGTATGTCAGGCCAATGGGTGTGACCTCCTTAGCCCAGAAGTTTCTATGAGGGCTTAAACAAGAGTACAAGACCATCATATCAGCTTTTTGTCTATCTACCAAGGAGTTGATGTATGAGAGTGCCATGAGTTTGGAGCAGGCAGATAAGACTAGAGGAGGAGATACGAGTGATAGAGATGCTAAAGGAAAAGGCAAGGCAATCTGTTCAGGCAACGAGCACTCAGGGCCGAAGGGTAGATCATGGAAGAGACCAAGACCCTACTACCAGATTCCAGCTAAGGCAGCATCTCCATTTGTCAGGACTACACCTGTTAGGTCATTGGCGTCGGTGAGGTGTTTCGTTTGCAACGAAATGGGGCACTACGCCACAGCATGTCCGAAACCAAAGAGAACAGTCTGCTACAGATGCGGGCAAGTGGGAGATATGGCTAGAGATTGTACCCGACCCCTTCAGGGTAGACAAGAACATCAGCAGCGACAACTACCAGTGGGTCAAGCTAGGGTGTTTGCAGTGGGTCAGCGAGACACATGAGTGGCAGGTACTTTATCACTTTTTGACTACCTTGCTAGAGTATTTCTAATTCGGTAGTGGAGATGCTAGGATTGATTCCTACACCTCTTGGAAACGCTTTATGTGTCATTTCACCCCTCGGAGTGTCCCTTGAATTAGAGACAATCTGCAAGACTTGTCCTATTGTGATTGGAAGTAGAGAGTTCTCTGCTTCGTTGATTGTGATTCCGGATCACACCTATGATGTGATCTTGGGAATTGATTGGTTGAGGCCGTAGCATGTGGTGATTGATTGTTTTGACATGGTAGTGTCATTTCATAGACTTGGGGAGCCAGTGTTTCGTTATCATTGCCTCAAGTCAAATAATGCCATAAGGACAGGAGTTTTGGCACACGTGGAATCGATGGATCAGAAAGTAAGTATTGCAGACATTGTGGTAGTATCTGAGTATGGTGAGGTGTTCCAAGAGATATCAGGGTTACCACCTCGAAGAGTTGTAGATTTCTGCATTGATGTGGTACCTGGTACGGCACCTGTGTCAAAGGCTCCTTATAGAATGGGACAAAACGAACTTAAAGAGTTGAAAGTGCAGATTGATGAACTATTGGACCAAGGGTTCATTAGACCTAGTGTTTCACCTTGGGAAGCACCGGTTTTGTTCATGAAAAAGAAAGATGGTTCTCTGCGGTTATGTGTGGACTACTGGGAACTGAACAAGGTGACCATCAAGAATAGGTATCCCTTACCTAGGATTGATGATTTGTTTGATCAGATTAAAGGTGCTACGGTGTTCTCAAAGATCGATTTGAGATCCGAATATCATCAACTCAGGGTGAAGGAAGAAGATATATCGAAGACAGCGTTTAGGACCCGGTATGGACATTATGAGTTTGTTGTCATGCCCTTCGGTCTAACAAATGCACCAGCTGTCTTTATGAGTTTGATGAACCAAGTTTTTAGCCCGTACTTGGATGAGTTTGTGGTAGTGTTTGTAGATGACATCCTGATATACTCCAAGTCACAAGAAGAGCATGTAGTGCATCTGAGAACGGTGTTGCAGACCTTGAAGGAGGCGAGATTGTATGCCAAACTAGAGAAGTTTGAGTTTTGGAAAGAAGAGGTCAAGTTCCTCGGTCATGTCATCTCAAAGGATAGAGTACTAGTAGATCCGGCAAAGGTGGAGGCAGTAAAGAGTTGGAGTCGTCCAAAGAACCCCACAGAGATTCGTAGTTTCCTTGGTTTGGCAGGTTACTACAGGAGGTTTATCGAAGGGTTTTCTAGTATTGCATCGTCATTGACCAAGTTAACCAAGAAAGATGCTCCGTTTGTGTGGACGAAACCTTGTGATGAGGCATTCAACAAACTAAAGACCAGTTTGACCACAGCTCCAGTGTTGACGATTCCCTCTAGTGGGGGCAGTTATGTCATTTACAGCGATGCTTCACTCCAAGGCTTGGGTTGTGTGTTGATGCAGCATGGAGGAGTTTTTGCATATGGCTCTAGACAGTTAAAGATCCATGAGAAGAACTACCCCACTCACGATCTAGAGCTCGCTGCAGTTGTCTTTGCCTTAAAGATTTGGAGGCATTACTTGTATGGTGAGAAATTTCAACTCTTTTCAGATCATAAGAGTTTGAACTACTTATTCTCACAGAAGGAACTGAATATGAGGCAGAGGAGATGGATGGAACTCCTCAAGGATTATGACTTCACATTGGAGTATCACCCGGGGAAGGGAAATGTGGTGGCCGATGCTTTGAGCAGGAAACCGAGAGGTTTGGTAGCTTCACTTATGGTTCAGGAATGGTTTATGCTCAAAACTGCATCAGAATTTGACTTGGTACCATCGGGAAGAGAACTGAAGGCCTTTCTTGGTAGCGTCACTGTGTAACCTACATTAATCACGAGGATCATACAGGGTCAGGCACAAGATAAATTCTCACAAGCTAAGTTGGCAAATCTTGTGGTGGATACGCTTGATGAGTGTCCTTCCGAGTGGAGAATTGGTCCCGATGGAGGGTTGAGGTTTGGGGCAAGATTGTGTGTCCCAGATTGTAATGATCTCAAGGAGGAGGTCTTTCGTACAGCACATCGATCTCGTTATACCATTCATCCAGGGAACACCAAGATGTACAAAGACCTATGTAGGCAATTCTGGTGGAACGGGATGAAGAAAGATGTAGCGGAGTTTGTATCGAACTGTCTTACATGTCAGCAAGTAAAAGCAGAACATCAACGACCAGATGCCATGTTGAAGCCATTGACTATTCCTCTCTAGAAGTGGGAGCAGATATCTATGAATTTTGTGACTGGACTACCTAGATCCAAGAAGGGTCACGATGCTATATGGGTGATTGTCGATCAGTTGACGAAGTTGACTCATTTTCTTCCAGTGCCAATGAAGTACTCAGTAGACGTGCTAGAGAAACTATATGTGGATGAGGTAGTGAGACTTCATGGAGCTCCAGTTTCCATTGTTTCTGATCAAGATGCACGTTTCACGTCGAAGTTCTGGGGTGGTTTGCAGAAGGCGATGGGTACTACCTTGGATATGAGTACTGCTTTTCATCCTCAGACTGATGGACATACAGAAATGGTGAATCAGGTGATGGAAGATATGTTGAGAGCTTGTGTGCTGGATTTTAAAGGTAGCTGGGAGGATCATTTGAGATTGATTGAGTTTGCCTACAACAAAAGTTACCATTCTAGCTTCGACATGACACCTTATGAGGCTCTTTATGGTAGACCATGTCGATCACCGATCTGTTGGGCCGAAGTTGGTGATGAAGCACTCATTGGTCCAGAGGTGGTTTAGGAAACCACAGAGAAGATCTCGATCATTCAAGATAGAATCCGGACCGCACAGAGTAGACAGAAGAGCTATGCAGACTTAAAGAGGAGACATGTGGAATTTGAGATCGGTGATCATGTGTTCTTAAAAGTCTCACCTATGAGGGGTGTAGTGAGATTTGGTAAGAAAGGAAAGTTAGCTCCGAGGTATGTTGGGCCCTTTGAGATTCTTGAGAAGGTATGAGAACTAGGATATCGACTAGCCTTGCCTACCAGCATGTCGGCCATTCACAACGTCTTCCACATTTCCATATTGAGGAAGTATGTACCTGATGAGTCGCACGTGATCGATCATAACACCATTGAGGTGAAGGAAAATGCCACTTTTGTTATTGAGCCTGTTCGTATTTTGAATAGATCCACCAAGAAGCTTCGGAGGAAGGAAGTAGAGCTAGTCAAGGTATTATGGAGCCACCATGATGAGGGTGATGCATCTTCGGAGCTAGTGTTGGATATGAAGACAAGATATCCACAATTGTTTATTGAGTGAACTTAAATTTCAGGACGAAATTCCTTTAAAGGGTGTAGAATGTAATAACCCGACTTTTTTTCGGACGATTGTTGGATTGTTTTTAAATTATAAATTTATGAAATTCATCTAAACGAATTTTGTATGCTTCGCGAAGTGGTAAAATCGAAAACGGAAACATTATTTAGAAAAATGTTACGTTTACGTGACGTGAATATCGACTTTTATTCCATCACTCATTTGCGAAAACTTCCTTCACGAAAGTTGTAGAGTTCGTCGATATGAGTTTGTGGACACTTCATGTGTCCTAATCGGACGTCGTACGTAAAATGTATTAATAACGGAAGTTAGTTTCTGATTTTGGAGGTGAGTATAAAAGCAAACATTTTAAGAGTAGGTTTTCCATTTTCGGAAACCCTCTCTCTCTCACCTCACCCGCCTCCCTCTCTCTCTTTCTCTCTCTCTCTCTCTCTCTCCCGAGCCTCTCTCCCTCTCCGAAAAATCGATCGCTGATCTCCCTCCTCCGAGGGACGTGTTCCTCACCGCCAGCACCAGCGCCCTCGCAGGCTTGACTCCACCCTCCTCTGAGCAAGACGCGAGCCATCTCGCCACCGTGAAGCTTCACCGCACCTCACCGAACCCAGCTCGACTGGTTCAAGCTCTTCGACGAGCTCCGGTACTCCCAAGGCCGAGAATAGGTGAGGTTTTGATTTAATTGGTGGTTTTGATGATTTGTTGAGAATTTGTGGTTGTTTTGTTTTGAATTGGAGGAGATCGGTAGAGGAGGAAATTGGGGAAGGTTACCGCCGCCTTAGGCGGCGCGTGTGGGTGCGTGGAGGGGGTAGGAGGCGGCCTAAGGCCGTAGAGGAGAAGAGGGAGGAGAAAGAAAGAGAAATGGGGCAGAGGTGCCATGCTACGCGCCGGCCTTAGGCTCGGCGCGTGGGCCCCACGCGCTGCCACAGTGAGTGGTGCGTGAGCGCCACGCGCGGTCGCTGGAGGGTGGCGCGTGAATTACGTACTGTAAATGTAAAATTTATTTTTACGTTCGGTGGAAGTAAAAAGTGATTTACGTACTGTAAATGTAAATTTATTTTACGTACGGTGAATGTAAATATAAATTACATTCAGTAAATATAAAAGTAATTTCAGAAGGGTAAATTGGTAATTATTATTTACTGACACAGTATTTACGATTGAATAGTATGCATACGTACAAAAATACATAAATATTATGTACACGTATAGGAATACATAATTGATGTGTATTTGTACAGAAATACGTGAATAGTAAATACGTGAACAGTAATTTCGTAAAACCAGAAATTGCTGAACAGTAACATATTATTACTGTTTCGGCATTTAAGGTTTACGTAACGATTCTAAATTCCTTTCTTATCTTTTCAAGGTGATCCATAATTCAAGAAAAGGAATTACCTTCGGAATCGTGGAATTACGCTCGAAATTATAAGGTGAGTAAAAATCTCACATATTTACGAATCTACTCTTGAGGAGATTCAGGATTGTGTAGAATTTTAAAGAATGAAATATGACATGTATATGATATAGTGGAATATCTATATTTGTATAAATGGTAAATATGTACATATATATAGTTCGCTATATTATATACTGTTATGATTTCGTTGTGAATATGTCATTTTGATGATGAGATTTATATATCGAGCATGTGATTTGATTTATACAATATGACATGATGAATATTGTACGTGGTTTTAACATTGAGTTTTGTTAAAACGTGTTTGTCTTCGGACGTGATTTATCTCTTCCGACGAGTTTTTGTCTTCGGACGACTTTTTGTCTTCGGACGTGATTTATATCTTCGGACGAGTTTTTGTCTTCGGACCAGTCTTCGGACGTGTTGGCATGTCGGAACCTAGCCTTTGGCCGGGCGAAAGTTACGATACAGTTAGAGCTCTAGTTTGTCTACCGGGGTACTGCATATGAGGTAATAGATGGGTTATCGGCTTATGAGTACCCATATATTTTTGATATTGGAATGACAGGTGGTTGTCCAATATCGGCGGCGTACTACATGAGGGGTAACATAGGTGTACCAGCGCTCATGAGTACCCGTATTATAAATGCATTTGGCTAAACAGAGGGGTTGCCCAATTCTCATGAGTACATATATTTTCAAACTATTAGACAACTAGATGGGCCGTCTAATGAGTCATGAGTGCATTTATATTTGTTGATTGTGGATTTTTGTATATATTGATATGCGAGTTGTATTTGTTATTTTACTCATACGAGCTGTAAAGTTTACCGGGTTTGTGTTTACAATCCCGGTGCACCAATTCGATGGTGTAGGGGATAACTCCGCAGGTGTGGACTAGCAGAAGTCGACGGACCGCTCAGAGGACTCGAAGTTATTTATTTCCATCTTGTGGTGAGGATTTTGTGTGGTTTTACTTTGTGAGGATTTTGTGAGGATTATACATTTCCATTTGTTATAATGTCGAATTATACATTTGGTTTGTAATAATCGGTTGACTGAGTTGTATTTTAAACTCAGAGATGATCCGTTGTGGCATTTAAAATTGTTTCGATTCATTGAGATTGTTTTAGTGTTTTTCTTGACTTCGAAATTTGAGTTTTTCTACTCGAAATTTTGGGGTCGTGACACGTGTTTCGGCGTAGCGGTTCGGGTCGTGACATTTACATTCCCGGTACACCTATTCGATGGTGTAGGGGATAATTCCGCAAATGTGGATTAGCGGAAATCGACGGACAACTCTGAAAATTTGAAGTTGTTTTATTCTATCTTGTGGTGAGGATTTGAGAGGATTTTTACATTTCCATTTGATATAATGTTGAGTTATAAATTTGGGTTGTAATAATCAATTTACCTAAGTTGTACTATGAACTCAGTAATGATCTGCTGTGATATTAAAATGATTTCGATTTATTGAGATTGTTTTAGAGTTTTTTATGATTTCGAAATTTGAGTTTCATACTCGAAATTTTGGGATCGTGACAAAATTAAAGTGATTGGATCGTTTCTCCCCCTTCTGTTTTGTTTAATATTCTTGTGTATGATGGCCTCCCCTGCCCTCATCAGGCTTGTTAGAAGGGTGGTGGGAGGAGCTCCCTTGTTTTTCTAGGTTCTTGCTTGTTTCCCCCTTTTTCTTGTGTTCTTGTTGCGGTTGAATGAAAGTTCCAATAAATTGCCCCAAAAAAAAAAGTGATGAAGAATGCGATTAGCTTAATATATGCATTTTGTTCTTCTTCTACGTAACCAATGTATGATTCAGTTAACGTGTACTCTACCCTTTTATATAATGTGCACTATCAAGATCCGTCACCTTTCAACTACGTCGACATTCATCACCGAGCCTAACCCAAAGAAAATTATTTTTTTTGTGCAAATTAATATTAATCACGTAACAAAGAGCCATATAAATTCAATCAAAACCAAACATTTTGTTCGAATTTTAACCCTCTTAAACTCAATAGCTCACAGTTCTTGCTCTCAACAGAAACATGATAGATTTCAAAAACTATCATACCAATTTGATGGGACAAAACAAAACCTAAAACAAAGAAGAAGATCACTAGTAGAAAGGAGAGAGCTCAATATATAAGTATATAACTAACCAGAGTAGTCGGCTAGTCGCAAGTCCCTTCGTGCTAGGGCTGGGCAAAAAGCCCGAAGAAGAAAAAAACCCGGACCGGACCGCCGGGCCCGTCCGGGCGGGCCGGGATTTTTGCCAGGTTCATATGTTGTCATGTGATAAACGGGCCGGGCTTTGTTATGTCCGAGCCGGTCCCGGGTCTTCAAATCTTAAAAAAAAACCCGGAAACCCAGGACATTAAGTGTTATTATGTAATTGGCTTTCGTAAGTGATCATAAACTTATAGAATAGATACAATGACACTGGAACATAACCAAATAACCTTAAACTTAACTAATCACAATCCCATGATTCCCATTGTCGTCGCCTCGCACTGCCGATTCACCGCCAACTAGCCAAAAACAGAGTTAGGCCCGGAAAACCGGGCGGGCTCGGCCCGGATGTTACCGGTCCGGGTTTTACCCGGGTCCTGATTTTTTTAGAAAAAAACCCGGCCCGTCACACTACAACCGGGTCGGGCCCGGGTCCTGAAAAAAAAAGCCCGGGCCGGGCCCGTGCCCAGCCCTACTTCGTGCTATGTCGTTGCTCACTTATTTTAGATACTCACAAATAAAATATATTATACCATTGGTTATTATACATACCCGCCATATATTCCACGTGGCATACCCTCTTAATGTTATTTGTCAATTTTTCACAGTGATTTTTTCTGATTAGTTCTTATATGTAAATACATTTTTGTCATTTTCACCGCGTGCATGTTAATGATACCATGGCGTAATATGATTGGTTGGGTACACCACATGACAGTGTCACGTGATGTGGCGGGACTACATAATGATTCAGTTGATAAGATTTGAGCATCAGTATGATGTATACTGTCTGTAATCCATAGAGGTGGCTACGGTTGCACACTTGGATTTACCCGCAACTAGCAAAATAATTTAACGAGAAGTACGCCAAATGGAATGGTTCAGTTGATAAGGTTTGAGTATCAGTATGATGTATTCTATCTGTAATCTATAGAGGTGGCTGCAGGCGTGAGAGCACAGTTGGACAAATACGGTTGCACACTTGCATTTATCCGCAACCAGCAATTATTTTATTCTCAACAACACCATAGGGCCAACCTGCTGTGCTTAGATCGACATTTAAAACCATCTACAGCCAGTTACAATTCCTAATAAGAAATAGAACATACGATTACGTACAGTATGTGTACGTATATGGCTCAAAAGATTTATTTCCTATAGTCAAGACTCAAGAGAACTGGATTTGGGTGACATGCAGATAATTAATGGGAGCTACATATGAAGAAACAATGAAATACGTACAAAGAATCTCTCAAACGTTCCAAAAAAGGTACGCTTCAAAGTGCCCTAAGCCAGAGCATATGCACAAAGAGATAAAGATCGAGTAACCAAAAATATCAGGTGGGCTGATTTCGATCCTCTTCAACATTCGGAATGGTTGGCCGGAAGAGGCCGGTAAAAAAGAACGTGAGCACTCGATCATCAACCCTCACTAATAAAGTACACTAAGTAAGACTTGTAAAATTTAGTAATAATTTTACTCTTTGGTAACCTTTTCACCACGTATAGGTTTAGTATTTGAGATGAAACTATTGTCTTTAACAAGCCTTTAATGTATTTTAGATTTTTTTAGTGATAATTCACAACTAGTGTTGCGCACAGCGTGCTTCGAATTTCAATGTTAATTTTACTGAACATAGTAGTTAATTAAACATCTCTGTTTTTTTTTGTTCATTTCATACTGTCAAATTGGTTAGATATGAACTTAATACTGATCATGACAGAATCAAAGAGAATCCTATAATCTAATGATCGAATTACGGCAGAGAGTATTGCACAATTGTAGCCAAAGCAAAGTCAAGCATTATTTTTTATTTTTTTAACTTTCAGATAAGGACGACTATCCAATACATTAATACCAATGTGACCTCTAGATGCTTATAAAACGCCCTCAAACTATGAATAAGACCCATACAGAAAAAAAAAACCCCTGAAGCAGAACAAAATATGGGCGTCCGATCCATCATCATCTTCTATCTTCTGTTCGTAGTGGTAATCAATCATCATTATCTCACTAATTTAGCCTAATAGCTACTTTTAGATCATCAGTTTACTAATACCAATTAAATCGTAACTATGCACATTGCTTTACTCTCAGTATCATGCCTTAATAATTAGAAACTACTATAGAGTGAACACTGCAATTTATGTATAAATGCGTGTGGCAAATTTATAGATATTCTTAATATTTTTTTCATTCAATAGCAAGCTAGATTGTCTCATTGAGAGGGCCACGTACTTAATTGAATTTGAATGATGTTAACTTGCTTTGCTGAGTGTCTTAATGCAAAAACTCATGCAGCTGCGAGATCAGCGTCTTTAATATTTCGAGTGTGAAGTTCTTAGACAACTTCAGTCTATATCCATGCACATTCTCAATAGTCAATACCATTCATATAACTTTGAATAGATTTATAACAAGATTTCATGATGGAAAGAACTTGAACTTCGATATATAATAGAACTAACTATGTACTAAAACGTTGATATTTTTTTCATTGAAATAGTTTCGTGAGGCCAACGGAGCAAGGAATGTACTCAAACAGGAGAGAAAAGAAGAAGATGCGCCATACATGACTAGTTATGGGGCTAAAGAAGGCATACAAGAGGTTGAAGCTCCTTACATAACCGGATACATTTCCGCACAAGGCACCAAGGTCACAAAGGAAGTAGAAGCGCCTTACCTAACCGGATACAGATCCGCACAAGGCACCAAGGTCACAAAGGAAGTAGAAGCTCCTTACATAACCGGATACAGATCCGCACAAGACACGAAGGTCACGAAGGATGTAGAATCTCCTTACATAACCGGATATATTTCCGCACAAGGCACCAAAGTCACAAAGGAAGTAGAAGCTCCTTACATAACCGGATACAGATCCGCACAAGACACGAAGGTCACGAAGGATGTAGAATCTCCTTACATAACCGGATACATTTCCGCACAAGGCACCAAGGTCAAGAAGGATGTAGAACCTCCTTACATAACCGGATACAGATTCGCACAAGGCACCAAGGTCACGAAGGAAGTTGAAGCTCCTTACATAACCGGATACATTTCCGCACAAGGGACCAAGGTCACGAAGGAAGTAGAAGCTCCTTATATAACCGGATACAGATCCGCACAAGGCACCAAGGTCACGAAGGAAGTTGAAGCTCCTTACATAACCGGATACATTTCCGCACAAGGCACAAAGGCCACGAAGGAAGTAGATGCTCCTTACATAACCGGATACATTTCCGCACAAGGCACAAAGGCCACGAAGGAAGTAGATGCTCCTTACATAACCGGATACAGATCCGCACAAGGCACCAAGGTCACAACGGAAGTAGAAGCTCCTTACATAACCGGATACATTTCCGCACAAGGCACCAAGGTCACAAAGGAGGTAGAAGCGCCTTACATAACAGGGTACATTTCCGCACAAGACACAAAGCGCAAGGAGGTGGAAGCGCCTTACATAACGGGATACATTTCTGCAAAAGACACAAAGGAAAAAATTGATGCAGAGGCGCCTTATATAACTGGATATATTTCTGCACAAGGCACAAAGGGTACAAAAGAAGTAGATGCACCTTACATAACAGGATACATTTCTAAACAAGACACGAAGAACTGCGAACATCGGAAGCAAGTACATCCACCTTCCCATAATGTGGTTTCAGGAATGGAGTCTAAGTCTCCAATGGGGCGACATCATCATCATGATCACATGCATGCACATTCATCTTCTCCCATGGATCACACTGAGGCGCTCAAGCAAGGGTTTTTCACTTTCGAGGATTTCTACAAAGGGAATACACTGCCACTCAACTTTCCGAAACAAGAGCATTTTCGTTTCTTGCCTAAAGAAACAGCCGATTCCATTCCATTCTCAACATCACAGCTCCCACACCATCTCCAGCTCTTTTCTACCCAACGCGACTCTCGTGACGGAAAACACATGGCTTGGACACTCGACCAGTGCGAGCTCAAACCCATTAAGGGAGAGACTAAGTTCTGTGCTACTTCCCTAGAATCTATGATGGACTTTGTTCAGCAAATCATTGGTTCAGGGGTGAACTTCAACATTATCTCTACCACCCACCCAGAAACCTCTACTGCCATCACACAGAAGTACACTATCTTGGATGAGCCCAAACAAGTCTTGGCTTCAAAAATGGTCTTTTGCCACCCCGTGCCTTATCCTTATGCTGTTTTCTTCTGCCACCACTTTGAGAACGACACCAAGTTCTTCAAGGTTTCACTTGGAGGCGAGAATGGAGATAAGGTGGAAGCTGTAGCTGTTTGTCACATGGACACTTCTGATTGGGACCCTGACCATGATTTGTTTCGCTTGTTGGGAATCAAAGCCGGTGCTTCTTCACCAGTTTGCCATTTTTTCCCTGCAAATCATCTAGTTTGGATTCCTTCATCACCACCAGCAGCAACCTTCTAAGCAATTGATAATTCTGAACCCCAATCACCAGCATGTAATAGTTGTATGTCTCGTATCCATCTGCATGTCCAATAATGATTACTCACCATGCATGTTCTGGTACTGTAATCAATTAGGGTTTAATGTTTTCAATTATCAGTTGATTTTTCTTTGGGTTTGCTGCTTTAAAGAGATCTGAGTGTTGTGTAAAATGACCTCAAGTACCTGGTGAACAAAGAAGTTGGAGCTTGTAATGAACTAATGATTTTATTCCTCAAACATCTTTCTTGGGTCGATCTTTTTCGTTATTTTTTTCCTTCAATTTCATCTTTTAATAGTCGATAACATGATCACATGCTTGGTCAACACAAAGATAAACTTAAGGAAGAAATTAATCAAGCGAGAAACTTGACTTTGAGAAAGAAGAGCTTCGATTCCTCTTTAATCAAAGTTATAACCAAAAACTATAATCTCAAACTCAAAGATATCATTAACACTATAGCCCCTATTATAGAATTATTAATTTATACGTGATTAAAGATATCATTGATAATTGTTAACATCCGCGGTGAGCATATATTACGTGCCTCGTACTCATCATGGTATAGATTTAGAAGAAGGAAAATGTTTTGGCGCCACAATATGGCGCTAGATCCGCGCTACAATCCTACGTGACATGTCACGTCACATTGTCATGTCAGTAATTATAATATTCACAAAATGTCATTTTTGAATGAAAAGACATTATTATTTAGTCCAACGGTTCTAAATTGTTATAAAAATATTTTTTTGTTCTTTTTATTTCATTTATTTTTTCCAAAATTATTTCAAAATGTAATTAAAAATTTTGATATTTACAAGGTATGCTTGAATATATATATATATATATATATATATATATATATATATATATATACAGTCCCTATTCAGAGTGAAGGTTCACTCTGAAGTTTCAGAGTGAAGTTCCAATTTTGGCACACTTTTCGATCAAATTTTTTCAGTATAAGCGATTCAATATTTAGGTATGCTATTCAAGATCATCTCTACAAAATTTCATCTAATTCGGACATCGTTAAAGTATTGAAATTAGATTAAATCAATGAATGAATTAAAACTGTTCAACGTGAACCGTTCGTGTAAATCTCAATTTTGAAAGCTCAAATCATTGTCAAATTGGATGAAACTTTATAGAGATGATCTTAAATAGCATATCTAAATATTGAATCACTTATGGTGAAAAAATTTGACCGAAAAGTGTGCCAAAATTGAAACTTCACTCAAAAACTTCAGAGTGAACCTTCACTCTGGATAGGGACTGTATATATATATATATATATATATATATATATTTCACACATACACACACATATATATAGATACACAGTCTCTATCCAGAGTGAAGCTTCACTCTGAAATTACAGAGTGAAGTTCCAATTTTGACACACTTTTCGGTCAAGTTTTTTCACCATAAGCGATTCAATATTTAGGTATGTTATTCAAGATCATCTCTACAAAGTTTCATCTAATTTGACAATGGTTTGAGATTTCAAAATTGAGATTTACACGAACGGTTCACGTTGAACAGTTTTAATTCATTCATTAATTTAATCTAATTTCAATACCTTAACGATGTCCGAATTAGATGAAATTTTGTAGAGATGATCTTGAATAACATACCTAAATATTGAATCACTTATGGTGAAAAAATTTGACCGAAAAGTGTGCCAAAATTGAAACCTCACTCTGTAATTTCAGAGTGAAGCTTCACTCTGGATAGAGACTGTATAGATACACACACATATATACACATATATAGATATATAGATATATGTGTGTGTGTGTGTGTGTGAGTGCCTATATGGTAATTGTATTAATTACTTACAGCCATTAATTAATCATAAACGTAAAAAAATTAAATTTTAGAAAGTCATGAATCGTAAATATGATATTAATTCAAATATGTATACTCTAGGAAAAATAATATTTGTTACCTTACATGTCCCCTTAAATCGATTATACCCTAATAAAAGAATATTTCTTTTCAGAAAAAAATTACAAAAGAATCTTACTAAAAATTTTCATCTAAATAAATGTTGTAAGGTAACTAAATCGTTTGAAAAAAAAAACGTATCTGAATTATATATATCTCCATGAAAATATTTCCTTAAGAAAAATGAAAATATTTCCTAATTTAATAATTATAATGAATAAATTAAATATCGTATATATCTCATGTCGTAATTAATAGAATAAAATTCATATTAATCAACTGAATTGAATCACATTGGGAGAGTTGAAATGGTGAGTAATGATATTTAAAATCCATAATTTTCATCTGGTATGATTGAAGAGGTAATTAAGATCATCTCTATGACAATTGAATTGATGGAGTGTTAGAGTTTATCATTTCATAAATAGTTATTCGAACACAGCTTTGAAAGTGTTCTTCAAATGTCAAGTGAGACTTCATTGATAGTTTCAAACTATTGGTCATTTGTTTTCACATGGAAAAATAATCATAACACTACTTAGAGTTTGAACGAACAATAGGTTTATAACACATGCACTATCAATCAAAGAAAGAGTAATTAATTAATGTGTAAAAAAAGTCATCATCCACATTAACATAATTAATCTAAGAAACGTCATGCCAAGTTCAATATGAGTAATTTCATCCATTTCACATATATGAGCACTAAAATAGATGTTAGCCATCACCAACATTGTGATTTCAAGTCATGTACATGTCTTTTAATTATAAATAAGTACTAAACTTACAACCTTAACTTACAAATTTTTCATAGTGTACATCTTATATATTGACATGCATTGAAATAGAAGTCAATTTTCACACTGAATTTAAAGTCAAGCGACATTAGAGTGACAAATAAGTGTTCAACCAGCCAATAATGAAGTATTAAAATCAATGTGAGAGTTCGATTATTGCTATAGTAATAAAACAAAGCCATTGGAATTTACACTCATCTAAGTATCTAGCTAAGAGCCTAAACCCTTAGCTGATAAAGAGTTAGCTAGTAATGTTCACTTGGAACATTTCCCTAATTAATGGTAGATTTACTTTGAAACAAAGGTTATTATTCACAGTGACCAAGTACGTACTAAGGTACGTAAACACAATTTGGATTTAATTTTATAAATTAATGGATTTAGAGTTTAGAGTTTAGAGTTTAGGCTAGAAAAGTTCATTGGAAATCAATTTAAGTAGTATTTCACACTAAAATATAAATAAGCATTAAGTATGAAATAATGGATACTATGTGTATCACCAAGGACATATATAAATAAGCATTAAGTATGTAATAATGGATACTACGTATATCACCAAGAATCATACCAAATTTGTTAGTTCCTTTTAAGTCGTACGTATCCTTTTCTATCATAAAGACTTTATATCAATAAATATCCGAAGATTTGTTTCCAAATTAACGTCATGAATTTTTTCAATTTTTAAATTTTATTTACATTTACAAATTATATTTATGACTATAATTAATTAATAGAATTACCATATATTCTCTACCAAATTATTAATTAAATTTCAAAAATATATAAAATCTCTAACAAAATTATTTAGTACAAAATAATTTTATTTTGAAAATATATTTCGTGCATATATATATATATATATTTCGCTTGTGCACACATATATTTCAAGCATATTTTTGTAAGTTTTAATTTTTTTTAATTATATTTTTATTGTGATGAAAAAAAGAAATGCTAAAAAGAACAAAAAAAATATTTTTATAATAATTTAAAACCGTTGGATTATTAAGGATATGATTGTATTTTCATTCAAAAATGACATTTTGTGATTATTGTAATTGCTGACATGACAGTGTGACATGGCATGTCACGTAGGATTGCGCCGCCGAATTTGACGTCATATTATGGCGCCCTAGTATTCCTCGTGAAACACGCACGCTTAAGTTTATTAAGCACATACAAACTCTAAGATCTGGACCTTGATCGACTCCAATGACTCCAGCTTTATTGGAGGAGAACACTGAGAGTAGCTCATGCTATACAGATTGAAAACCTCACGTTTTCTTAATCTTCATATATATATATATATATGACATGTAATTAATCTCTAGATAATTGAAAGAAAATGTGCCCCAAGAAATTATCATACATAACGAGATTAACCCTTAGGGCATTTCTAATGGAGATGCCAAATAACTCGTGTCACATTTGAATTTTGCATATGAGGTGTCAAAGTCAAATTTAACACAATTTTACTCCAATGGATGTGCTATAATTTGAATATTATTTTATCAATTTGACATAGGAAGAGAGAGTAGGAAAAGAGAGAGAGAGACGGGAAGGAAAGTGAGAGTATTAAAGGGAAATAGTAAGAAAATAAAAGACATGAGTGGTTTGATATGTCAAATTTGACATAAAAAATCATTAGTTAAATCCACCTATTGCCATATCTATATGGCTATTCGGTTAGAGAAGAGGGCTTAATGTCAAAAATAAGCCGTTGGGCTGACATGTCCAAACTCTTACGGTTAGCTCATCAGTAAGAGACATCATTTTCTTTCTGGCATTGATATGTAGACATCATCAGTCACCACTGTGGCACATGGTATGATGACTGATAGTGTCTGTATGCACCAGCATATTCTGAGGTATTTAACCATTCACTTCTCTCAGCCATTAACTTTGTGCGGCTGTGACATGTGACATGTGACATGTTTTGAGTATGGGTTTTTAGTTGTTTCGCACTTTCGCTTGCGCTTGAATATACAGCTATCTTCGGCCCTTCCAATTCTGTTGGTTTTCAGCTTAATTCTCTACAAATTTAAACTGAGAGAGAATTTAAAGAAAGCTTGTTGACTTTCTCTTTAGTTAGTTTATAGATTCTAATCTTTCCAATCACTAAACCCTGTTCCTGCTTTGTCAACGAATTTCATTCCCGAGAAAACATAGATTCACAAAGACAAGACCTGCAGAGCAGCTGCACGCAGAAAACGCTATCTAGCCAAACAAAGATTGGATTGAGCAATAATCCCTGTGCGGATACGCCACAAATTAAAGGACCCGCTTATATATATAGATACAACGAAACAATTGAATGCACTAAGTTCATTAAACAGAATAGAGATGTGTCATTTCCATAAAAGAATTGATTGCGAAAACAGTCAGAGTCTAACAGATCGAACTTATACAAGAAAGCTAGACAAGCTATCTAAAGTTCTAAACCAAACTAAGTTCATTAAAGTCTATATATGGAACTCTCGCATGGAGCAAAGCCTAAACTAAGCAAGAAAGCTCTAATCCCATTAATTTCTAGTTTAAATAATCTGCTCCAGTCCAGTTAGCTTTCCGATCCCATCACATGTGTGAGACTGGTCTCATAAAACTACATGATTACCGACTCAAGGAGAAGCACAAACTTTTCGAAATGCAAGTTGTACGTGCTCCATCCTCGGTTACTTCTCTGCAATTTGGCTGCTACAGAAATTTTGAGAGAAAAAAAAAAGGCAAGGATGGAGTTGTAGGTATATGCTTTTCAGAATTGTTTGTTGCATAACATATGCTTCGTGATCATGATATTACACTGGAATGCAAATAGAAATAGAAAAATAGTAGAAGATTTAAACATCGCTATACAATTCACTATGGCTTCGGTTCTTTTCTCTTTAATTTACAAGCATATTGCAGCATATGAAGATATGCATTCCACTTGCAGCAAGCCAGCAGTGAATTAGCAAACACAAAAGTTTGCTTCCCTACACAATTCCAAAGCCAGTACCAGCATCAAATAAATTCAGTTGTATACTATATTAGTCGTCCTCACAATTAAAATCTTGTATCATCCCAAAAATTTAACCCAATGAGTTACAAACTATGAGTCTATCACAGACTCACAATCATACAACACTTTGAAAACTCTAATAGTGTCAATTGTCTCATTGTTGTTGTTGTCTCATAACTACATACCAAAATTGTGAGGTTGCGCCATGTGGTAAAATGACAATCGAAAAATGTAGTTTGGTTATCAAATTAAAACAATCATGTAGCCTCATTTCATTGCACCTAGCCTCATTGATATCTTATGTTAAAGTTTGGGACCTAGCTAGCATCTATCTTTTGCTCACACTTTGATTGTGACGGTTTTTTTGTTAAGGAAAAAAAAAACAACAGCCGGCCTATATACAGCAGCAAACATTCCCCTGCCAATCATGAGGAGAGAATCCTACAAATATAAACGAACTCTGGGAAGGTAGTGCGGAGTCTCTTATGACTTATTATTCAACAAATGAAACTTAAAGAAAATGAATTATCTTCAGTAACAAAAAAAAAACCAAATTTGCTCTAATAATCACGGATGCAAAAGTTTCAGAATAAAAGTTGACAGTAGCCAATTTCAACAGGATAGAAATATCTAAGCCAAATGTTTTATCTATACGCTATGCTCAACTGAGCAGCACTAATTTACGTTTTCGGGATCCATATACTTATTATCTGGTACTAGGTTTCGATTTCAAAGAAATCCTAAAAGCTTGAAATTCATTCGTTTGGTCATCCTTCATAAAATCTAGAAAGATAATGAAGCACATGTGCATTTCGACAAACAGATATCTGGAGTATAAATGGAATGGAGTTCTCCTGAGAATGAACTTCCACAGGGGTAAAGTAGATATTAGCATGATTATATGTGGCGTCGTCAAAAATAAAAAATGAAGAAACTAGGGGAAATGAACCTATGAAGAACAGTAGTCTTCTGGCAACGTTGCCAATATGCCAATATCTAAGCATGAATGCCCGGTTGGCCATGTGAGTTAGTGTGGAGGCAAACTTAGCACTCGATCAGGATATTGCATATCATTTGAACAAATTTGCATTCATCTTTGAAGTACTACGTTGGTGACATGATCAAGAACTGCATTTATATTTAATCACTACAAACTGTATCTTTACAAACCTCACGAGGAATCCTCTATCCCTAGAATACAATTGATTCGATTTAAAGCCGAGTAGTCCTCAATGCTACAAATTGGAGATCCCTCGGGACAAAAAAATCACAGCTAGTAATTACTATAAATTACAGGGAATCATGTACATTAGTCCTAAACAGGCCACGCAGTTCGCTTCTATGTTCTCATTACGAGTACCAACTAATTCCCTTTCATCAACACCACTAAAACTATTAGAAATTTATAGCTTCGATAAACTAGCAAGAATCTTTTATTATCAAGTTAATATTTCTATAGTCTGAAATCCTGAAGTTCTAAGTTAAAACGCGCTAGTTATTAACGGTAGTAGTGTTACAACCCCAAAATTTAGAGTATGAAACTCAAATTTCGAAGTCATGAATAATACTAAAACAATCTCAATGAATCAAAATCATTTAAATGTCACAGCAGATCATCTCTGAGTTTAAAATACAACTCAGTCCAACCGAATATTACAAACTAAAATTTATAATTTAACATTATAACAAATTGAAATGTATAATCCTCACAACATCCTCACAACATCCTCAAGTCCTCTGAGCGATCCGTCGATTTCCGCTAATACACACCTGCGGAGTTATCCCCTACACCATTGAATAGGTGCACCGAGATTGTAAACACAAACTCGGTAAGCTTTGCAGCTCGTATGAGTAAAACAACAATATAACTCGCATATCAATATATACGAAAATCCACAAATCAACAATATAAATGCACTCATGACTCATTAGACGGCCCAGCTGGTTGTCTAATAATGTGAAAATATATGTACTCATGAGAATTAGGCAACCCCTCTGTTTACCCAAATGCATTTATAGTACGGGTACTCATGAGCGCTGGTACTCCTCTATTACCTCTCATGTAGTACGCCGCCGACATTAGACAACCATCTGTGTAATAACCCAATATTTCGGAATGATTATTACTTTGATTTAGTTTATAAAGTTTGTGAAATTCATTTAAAATGAAAATTGGTTTTTGCGACATTACAAAACAAGAACGGAAACGTTCTCGGTACGTTTATTTAGAAAAACGTTACGTTTCAGCGATGTGAATATCGACTTTTATTCCGTCGCTCGTTTGCGAAAACCTCCTTCACGAAAGTTGTAGAGCTCGTCGATACGAGTTCATGAACGTGTCACGTGTTTGAATCGGACGTCTTACGTGAAAGTCATTAACTACGGAAGTTAGTTTCCGATTTAGAAAGGGGTATAAAAGGAAACTTATCAGAAATAGGGTTTCCATTTTCGGAAACCCTCTTCTCTCCCCAAACCCGCGCCTCCCTCTCTTCTCTCTCTTCCCTCGAGCTCTCTCTCACCCTCACTGTCATCACCGGCGATCTCCCTCACCAGCCGTCAGTGTTCCTCACCACCGGCCTAGGGAGCGTCGCACCACCCCTCGTAGTTGACCCCGAGGTCGACGCACCCTCTCACGCCGCAGTGAAGCCGCACGACACTGCCAATTTCTGTGTTTTTCCTCCGCCGCAGCCAAGCCCATCTCTGGTGGTTTTCAAGCTCGAATCGAGGTGAGGTTATCCTAGGTTGGTTGTTGTCATGATGTTGTTGAATTTTTGGGTTGATTTGTGGTGTTTTGGTGGAGATCGGAGGTCGGAGAAGGTGGGGAGGAGAAGAGGGTGTGGAGGGAGTAGGGGGCGGCGTCAGGCCGTGGAGGAGAAGAGGGAGGAGAAAGGAAGGGAAATGGGGTGGTGGTGGCGTGCTACGCGCCGGTCTTAGGCTCGGTGCATGGGCCCTATGCGCCGCCACGTGCGGCGGTACATAAATAGTGTTTTCGAAATAGTAAATTTGTAAAATTTTATTTTTACGTACGGTAAATGTAAAACGTAATTTACGTAAAATAAATGTAAATTTTATTTACATACGGTAAATATAAATGTAAATTACTTTCAGTAAATGTAAAAGTAATTTCAGAAGGGTAAATCAGTAATTATTATTTACTGAGATAGTATTTACATTTGAATAGTATGGATACGTACAAAAATACGTAAATAGTATGTACACGTACAAGAATCTGTAATTGATGTGTATTTGTACAGAAATACGTGAATAGTAATATATTATTAATGTTTCGGCATTTAAGGTTTACGTAACGATTCTATATTCTTTTCTTATCTTTTCAAGGTGATCGATAATTTAAGAAAATGAATTACATTCGGAATTGTGGAATTACGCTCGAGCTTATAAGGTGAGTAAAATCTCACATTTACGAATCTACACTTTCGGAGATTCAAGATTTATGCAGAATTTTAAAGAATGAAATATGACATGTATATGATATAGTGGAATATATATTTGTATAAATGGCAAATAGGTACATATATATATTGCTATATTAGTTACTGTCATGATTTCGTTGTGAATACGTTCATTTTGATGATGAGATTATATATTTAGAATGTCGATTTAATTTGTACAATATGATGCGATGATTATTGTATGTGGTTTTAACATGGAGTTTGTTAAAACGTTTTGTCTTCGGATGTGTTTGATGTCTTCGGACGAGTTTTGTCTTCGGACGTGTTTGGCATGTCGGAACCTAGCCTTTGGCCGGGCAAAAGTTACGATAGAGTTAGAGGTCTAGTCTGTCTGCCGGGGTACTGCATATGAGATACTCCAATATCAAAAATATATGGGTATTCCAATATCAAAAATATATGGGTACACATAAGCCGATAACCCATCTGTTACCTCATATGCAGTACCCCGGCATACAGACTAGAGCTCTAACTGTATCGTAACTTTCGCCCGGCCAAAGGCTAGGTCCCGACATGCCCAACACGTCTGAAGACATAAACACGTCTGAAGACATAAAACTCGTGTGAAGACATAAAACACGTCCGAAGACATAAAACTCGTCCGAAGACATAAAACACGTCCGAAGACATTAACGCGTCCGAAGACATCAAACTCGTTCGAAGACAAAACATTTTAACAAACTCCATGTTAAAACCACATACAGTAATCATCGCAATATATATTGTACCAATTGAATCAACATGATCAATATATAAATCTCATCACCAATTTCGACTTATTCACAACGAAAACATGACAGTATTTAATATAGCAAACTATATAAATGTACTTATTTACCATTTATACAAATATACATTCCACTATATCATATACATGTTATATTTCGTTCTTGGCACGCCACCGCCGCTCCCAAATCCTCTCCTCTCCTCTCCTTCTCTCTGCTCCTCCACGGCCTCCTGCCGCCTCCTACCTCCTCCATGCACCCACACGCGCCACCTAAGGCGGCGGTAACCTCACCTACTTCATTCCTCCTCCTATCTCCTCCCAAAACACCACAAATCCAACAACAAGTACATGTCCAATAATTCAAGCAAACCCTTACCTTGTGAGGGCGTAGAACCGCCAAGAAGTCCACCAGAGGTGCTCGCGAAGAAGGTGAAGTCGAATTGAGCAGAGGCGACCGACGAGCGGCGATTTGAGCTTTGATTGTTCTGCAGGTGGCGCTAGGGTGGGGAGCGGTGACGACGAGCTGGTCCCTGAACCGTAACCTCGCCGGCGCAGATGCGTGGAACGGCTGAGGTATCCTATGAGCCTCAGGTTGTCTCGAGGAAGCTCACGGCGGCGAGGCGAGGTTGGGCGAGCTCGGGATCTCTTAGGGAGGGCCGCGCGGTGCTTCCTGGGCCGGCGGTGTGAGTCACGGACGACCGGGGGGTGGTTGATCGACGGTGAGTTTTCTGAGGGGGAGAGAGCGTTTTCGGAGAGAGAGAGAGAGAGGAGGGAGGCGCGGGGTGAGAAGAGAGACAGGGGTTTCCAAGATTAGAAACCCTAATCTGAAACACTTCCTTTTTATACTCGTTTCCAAAATCGGAAACTAACTTCTGTCGTTAATAACTTTCACGTATGATATCCGAATAGAACGCGTGACGTGTCCACAAACTCGTATCGAGGAGCTCCACAATTTTCCTGAAGGAAGTTTTCAAAAATGAGCGACGGAGAAAAAGTCGATACTCACGTCGCGGAAACGTAACGTTTTTCTAAATAAACGTTCTGATATCGTTTCCGTTTTCGATTTATCCGACGTCGCAGGACGACACAAACACGTTTAATGACTTTCACAAATTTTATAAATTTAAAAGCAATCCAAAAATTGATCCGAAAAATCGGGTTATTACATTCTACCCCCTTAAAGGAATTTCGTCCCGAAATTCAAATTCTTCACTCGACAAACAACTGTGGATATCTTGTCTTCATATCTGACTCTAGTTCCCAAGACATATCGCCTTCATCATGATGGCCCCACAATACCTTAACTAGCTCTACTTTCTTTGTGGATCTATCCAGAATACGAACCGGCTCAATAACAAAAGTGGCATTTTCCTTCACCTCAATAGTGCTATGATCGATCACATGTGACTCTTCTAGTAGGCAAGGCTAGTCGATATGCTAGTTCTCCCACCTTCTCGAGAATCTCAAAGGGCCCAACATACCTCGGAGCCAAATTTCCTTTCTTGCCAAATCTCACTACACCCCTCATAGGTGAAACTTTTAAGAACACATGATCGCCGACCACAAATTCCACATGTCTCCTCTTTAAGTCCGCATAGCTCTTCTGTCTACTCTGTGCTGTCCCAATTCTATCTCGAATGATCGAGATCTTCTCTGTGGTTTCTAGAACCACCTCTGGACCCATCAGTGCCTCATCCCCAACTTCGGCCCAACAGATAGGTGATCGACATGGTCTACCATAATGAGCCTCATAAGGTGCGATGCCGATGCTAGAATGGTAACTGTTATTGTAGACAAACTCAATCAATCTCAAATGATCCTCCCAGCTACCTTTGAAATCCAGCACACAAGCTCTCAACAAATATTCCATCACCAGATTCACCATTTCTGTCTGTCCATAAGTCTGAGGATGAAAAGCTGTACTCATATCCAAGGTAGTACCCATCGCCTTATGTAGACCACCCCAGAACTTCGACGTGAAACGTGCATCTCGATCAGAAACAATAGAAACTAGAGCTCCATGAAGTCTCACTACCTCATCCACATATAGTTTCCCTAGCACGTCCACTGAGTACTTCATTGACACTGGAATAAAATTAGCCGACTTCGTCAACCGATCGACAATCACCCATATAGCATCGTGATCCTTCTTGGATCTAGGCAGTCCAGTCAAAAAATCCATAGAGATCTGCTCCCACTTCCAAAGAGGAATAGTCAATGGCTTCAACATGCCAGCTGGTCGTTGATGTTCTGCTTTCACTTGCTGACACGTAAGACACTTCGATACAAACTCTGCTACATCTTTCTTCATACCCTTCCACCAGAATTGCCTGCATAGGTCCTTGTACATCTTGGTGTTCCCTGGATGAACGGTATAACGAGATTGATGTGCCGTACGAAGGACCTCCTCCTTGAGATCATCAAAATATGGGACACACAATCTTGTCCCAAACCTCAAAGGCCCATCGGGTCCAGCTATCCACTCAGAAGGACACTCATTGAGTGTATCTACTACAAGATCTGCCAACTTAGCTTGTGAGAATTTATCTTACGCCTGACCTTGTATGATCCTCGTGATTACCAAGAAAGACCTTCGGTTCTCCTCCTGATAGTACCAAATCAAACTCTGATGCGGTTTCGAGCATAAACCACTTCTGAACCATAAGTGAAGCTACCACACCTCTCGGTTTCCTGCTCAAAGCATCGGCCACCACATTTGCCTTCCTAGGGTGATACTCCAATGTGAAGTCATAATCCTTCAGGAGTTCCATCCATCTCCTCTGCCTCATATTCAATTCCTTTTGTGAGAATAGATACTTCAAACTCTTATGATCAGAAAAGAGTTGAAATTTCTCACCATACAAGTAATGTCTCCAAATCTTCAAGGCAAAGACAACTGCAACAAGCTCTAGATCATGAGTGGGGTAGTTCTTCTCATGTGTCTTTAACTGTCTAGAGCCATATGCAACAACTCCTCCATGCTGCATCAACACACAACCCAAGCCTTGGAGTGAAGCATCACTGTAAATGACATAACCACCCCCACTAGTGGGAATCGTCAACACCGGCGTTGTGGTCAATCTGGTCTTTAGTTTGTGGAATACCTCCTCACATGCTTCTGTCCACACAAACGGAGCATCTTTCTTGGTCAACTTGGTCAATGATGATGCAATACTAGAAAACCCTTCGATAAACCTCCTGTAGTAA
This sequence comes from Argentina anserina, assembly GCF_933775445.1. Lineage (NCBI taxonomy): Eukaryota > Viridiplantae > Streptophyta > Magnoliopsida > Rosales > Rosaceae > Argentina > Argentina anserina. The sequence goes on along the minus strand of NC_065873.1, from coordinate 5,740,834 downwards.
CCAGCCAAACCCAGGAAATTACGAATCTCAGTAGGGTTCTTCGGACGACTCCAACTCTTTACTGCCTCCACCTTTGCCGGATCTACTAGTACTCCATCCTTTGAGATGACATGATCGAGGAACTTGACCTCTTCTTTCCAAAACTCACACTTCTCTAGTTTGGCATACAATCTCGCCTCCTTCAAGGTCTGGAACACCGTTCTCAGATGCACCACATGCTCTTCTTGTGACTTGGAGTATATCAAAATGTCATCCACAAACACCACAACAAACTCATCCAAGTACGGGCTAAAAACTTGGTTCATCAAACTCATAAAGACAACTGGTGCATTTGTTAGACCAAAGGGCATGACAACAAACTCATAATGTCCATACCGAGTCCTGAAAGCTGTCTTCGATATATCTTCTTCCTTCACCCTGAGTTGATGGTAACCGGATCTCAAATCAATCTTAGAGAACACTGTAGCTCCTTTAAGCTGATCGAACAAATCATCAATCCTACGCAAAGGATACCTATTCTTGATGGTCACCTTATTCAGTTCCCTGTAGTCCACACATAACTGCAGAGAACCATCTTTCTTTTTCACGAACAAAACTGGTGCTCCCCAAGGTGAAACGCTCGGTTTAATGAACCCTTGGTCCAATAGTTCATCGATCTGCACCTTCAACTCTTTAAGTTCGTTCTATCCCATTCTATAAGGTGCCTTTGACACGGGTTTCGTACCAGGTACTGCATCAATACAGAAATCTACAACTCTCTGAGGAGGTAACCCTGATATCTCTCGGATCACCTCACTATACTCTGATACTACCACAATGTCTGCAATAGTTACTTTCTGATCTACCGATTTCACATGTGCCAAAACTCATGTTCTTATGGCATTATCCGACTTGAGCCAACGATAATGAAACACTGGTTCCCGGGTCTATGAAAGTACACCACCATGTCAAAACAATCAATCACCGCGTGCTACGGCCTCAACCAATCAATTCCTAGTATCACATCATAGGTGTGGTCCGGAATCACTATCAACGAAGCAGAGAACTCTCTACTTCCAATCATAATAGGACAAGCCTTGCAGATTGTCTCCAGTTCGAGAGATACTCCAAGGGGTGAAATGACACATAAAGAGTTCCCAAGAGGTGTAGGAATCAATCCTAACATCTCCACTACCGAACTAGCAATAAATGAATGCGATGCTCCCATATCAAACAGTACTCTAGCAAGGTAGTCAAAAAGTGATAAAGTACCTTCCACTGTTGTGTCTCGCTGACCCACTGCAAACACCCTAGCCTAGCCCGCTCGTAACTGTCTCTGTTGCTGTTCATATCCACCCTGACGGGGTCGGGTACAATCTCTAGCCATATGTCCCAATTGCCCGCACCTGTAGCAGCCTGCTCTCTTTGGTTTCGGACATGCTGTGGTGTAGTGCCCCATTTCATTGCAAACGAAACAACTCACTGATGCAAATGGTCTAATAGGTGCAATACTGACAGATGGAGATGCTGCCTTAGCTGGAATCTGATAGTCGGGTCTTGGCCTCTTCCATGATCCACCCTTCGGCCCTGAGTGCCCGCTGCCTGAACTGATTGCCTTGCATTTTCCCTTAGCATCTCTATCTCTCACATCTCCTCTTCTAGTCTTGTCTACCTGCTCCAAATTCATGGCACTCTCATACATCAACTCCTTAGTGGACAGACAAAGCACTGGTATGATAGTCTTGTATTCTTGTTTAAGCCCTCGTAGAAACTTTTGGGCTAAGGAGGTCAGACCCATTGGCCTGACATACCGGTACAACTGTGAAAAACGAGCATCATACTCTCTGACTGTCATATCTCCCTCTGCTAGCTCAAGGAACTCAAGCTCTAAATTCTCCTGCACTGTAGCTGGAAAATACTTATCTCAAAAGAGAGCCGTGAAACCATCCTAGGTGAAAGTAGACATGTCTACCGTCTGCCTCATACTCTTCCACCAATCTAGTGCCTCATCTTTCAGAAAGAATGTAGCTATCTTCCTCTTCTCTATCTCAGAGCACTCTATCATCTCAAAGTAGGTTTCCATGCTCTGAATGCAGTGGTTCGCTACCATACGATCCAAACCTCCATGAAATGACGATAGACCACCCATGTCCTTGATCAGCTTTAGCACAGGACCATTGTCTCTAACAACACCAGCATGATCAACCTGTTATTCCCGTGGAGCAGCCGCCTCATAAAGGTTCTCCACATTGCGGACTTGGCCTGCAGCCCTATCTCGGCCTCGGCCTCTCGCCCGTCCTCGGCCCTTATCCAGATTCATCACCTTCAAACAATTAAACACTTAGTCAATACATGTGAAATCTCGAATCTAAACAAAATAAACCCAACATATATTAACATGAAATTTCAGAATAAGGTGCACCGGAGATTGTAAACACAAACTCGGTAAGTTTTGCAGCTCGTATGAGTAAAACAACAATAAAACTCGCATATCAATATATACGAAAATCCACAAATCAACAAATATAAATGCACTCATGACTCATTAGATGGCCCATCTGGTTGTCTAATAATGTGAAAATATATGTACTCATGAGAATTGGGCAACCCCTCTGTTTATCCAAATGCATTTATAATACGGGTACTCATGAGCGCCGGTACCCCTCTGTTACCCCTTATGTAGTACACCGCCGAAATTGGACAACCATCTGTCATCCAATATCAAAAATATATGGGTACTCATAAGCCGATAACCCATCTGTTACCTCATATGCAGTACCCCGGCACACATACAAGAGCTCTAACTGTATCATAACTTTCGCCCGGCCAAAGGCTAGGTCCCAACATGCCAAACACGTCCGAAGACGTAAACACATCCGAAGACAAAACTCGTCTGAAGAGATAAAACTCGTCCGAAGACATAAAACACGTCCGAAGACATTAACTCGTCCGAAGACATCAAACTCGTCCAAAGACAAAACGTTTTAACAAACTCCATGTTAAAACCACATACAGTAATCATCGCACTATATATTGTACCAATCGAATCAACATGCTCAATATATAAATCTCATCACCAATTTCAACTTATTCACAATGAAAACATGACAGTATTTAATATAACAAACTATATAAATGTACTTATTTACCATTTATACAAATATACATTCCACTATATCATATACATGTCATATTTCGTTCTTAAAAATTCAACAAAATCCCGAATCTCCACAAGGGTAGATTCGTAAAAGTGAGATTTTCCTCACCTTATAATCTCGAGCGTAATTCCACGATTCCGAAGGTGAATCCTTTTCTTGAGTTAGCGATCACCTTGAAAAGATAAGAAAATAATTTAGAATTGTTACGTAAAACCATAAATGCCGAAACAGTAATAGTATTTTATTGTTCAGCAATTTCTGGTTTTACCAAATTACTGTACAAATACACATCAAATACGTATTCTTGTACGTGTACATACTGTTTACGTATTTTTGTATGTATGCTTACTATTCAAATGTAAATACTGTCTCAGTGAATAATAATTACTGATTTACCCTTCCGAAATTACTTTTACATTTACTAAAAGTAATTTACATTTACATTTACCGTATGTAAATAAACTTTACATTTACTATACGTAAATTACTTTTTACATTCACCGTTCGTAAAAAGAATAAATTTTACAAATTAATGTTTCGAAAACACTATTCATGCGCCGCCGCACGTGGCGACGCGTGAGGTTCACGCGCCACCTTCGGCGACCGCGGGTGGCGCTCACGCGCCACTCACTGTGGCAGCGCGTGGGGCCCACGTGCCGATTCGAAAACCAGCACGTGGCATGCCACCGCGGCTCCCAAATCATCTCCTCTCCTCCTCTCTGCTCCTCCACGGCCTCGTGCTGCCTCCTACCTCCTCCACTCACCCACACGCACCGCCTGAGGCGGCGGTAACCCAACCTACTCCATTCCTCCTCCGATCTCCTCCCAAAACACCACAAATCCAACAACAAGCACACATCCAATTATTCAAGCAAACCCTTACCTCGTGAGGGCGTAGAACTGACGAGAAGTCCACCGGAGGTGCTCGCGAGGACGGCGAAGTCGAATCGAGCAGAGGCCAGTGACGAGCGGCGATTTGAGCTTCGATTGCTCTGCAGGTGGCGCTAGGGTGGGGAGTGTGAGTCATGGACGGCCGGAGGGTGGTGGATCGACGGTGAGTTTTCTGAGGGGGAGAGAGCGATTTCGGGGAGAAAGAGAGGGGGAGACGCGGGGTGAGAGGAGAGAGAGGGGTTTCCAATTTTGGAAACCCTAATCTGAAACATTTCCTTTTTATACTCGTTTCCAAAATCAGAAACTAACTTCCGTCGTTAATAAATTTAACGTACGATGTCCGAATAAAATGCATGACCTGTCCACAAACTCGTATCGACGATCTCTACAACTTTCGTGAATAAAGTTTTCACAAACGAGAGACGGAGAAAAAGTCTATACTCACGTTGCGGAAACGTAACGTTTTTGTAAATAAACATTCCGAAAGTTGTAATGACTTTCACAAATTTTATAAATTTAAAAGCAATCGAAAAATCGTTTCGAAAAATCGGGTTATTACAAGTAGCGACACAACTAGTGGCCAATTGAAATATGTGACAACCAAAATTTCGACGAAATTACCGAATTAAGAATATGAGGAAGCAGTAACGAGTCCTTATTATTAATACACCAAGCATAGTCCCCAACTGCCCACACCAAGATATTTATTCAGATAGGTAAAGACTCGTCGGAAATATCACACTCAACCTTGAGCTTTTTCAAAATGACAAGATAGCAGGGAAGTTACCCTCAACATCTCGTCTCACAAGGAATCACTAAGAATATAAATTAACCAAATAATCTAATTCTCAAGATCTTTAGCCCCCAACGAAAAGGACACAAGTCTATGAAGATCATGACCTCCACGGTCAAAACTGATCACACAATACAAGTATGGTAATACGTATCGATATACGTACTACCCTTATTATTCCACACAATAGACAAGTTAGAACTCGACATACCTCTCGAATAAATGCGAAAACATTTCCTCCTAAGACTTCTCAACTCATAATTCAATTATAACTAATCGATGGTGTCACATCGATCCGTTACTATGAAGCGTAACATTCACCCAACAAGACAACTGTCAAAAGGAGATTACCAAAATAGCCGAATATCTAGTGATCAAGCCTTCGTTGGGCTGCCTACGTACCTTTTACAAGGGATCAAGCCATTCATAGTTCAACTTAGTAAAGTATAGCTCCATTATGATCGAAGACACAAGTCAAGAATCCTATTCTCGAGTAATTAAACGACCAACACATTTAGTAAACCCACTTAATTAATCCTTACTCCTTAGGTCGAAAACAGAATCAATCCACAATCTACTCATGAATTCCCTACACCGAGAGGGTTATTTTACATTCCAAAACAAGGCCGAATTCCGGCGGCACGAGCCGCCGCTACCGGCGGCATCTGATCAATACCAAATTTCATCAACACAATCTATACAACATTTCTAACTACTTTTTAGTTCACTACAAAGACCAAATCCAAGCCTAAACAAACCAATTTATGAAGAACACAAAATTGGAACTATTCACAAACCCTAAAGTTTCAATTCGTCGATTCTCTTACTTCGATGCATGTTGGCTCGATTCCTTTGGACGGTTTTCTGCTGGAGAAGAGACATTCAAAACTCCTCAAGAAACTCGAGCTATGGCGGCCGAAGGAGGGAGTTCTGATCAAAAGAGCGATCGGCGATGGCGAAGCTTATAGGCGACACCGCTCCTACACGGCGGCGAGACAGGGTCAGCCACCAACCAAGATCGACGGACGGTCGAGCTGGGTCTCGAACGGGACCGGTGTGTCGGTCTGAAGTGGCCGGACGACGGTGTTCTGGTGAGAAGAAGGCGTCGGGATTGGCTCGGGCTCAGGAAAGTGGGATATTTCCCTCGGTGAATAGTGCCGCCAAAAATTTGAAATTTCAGTTTCGTCTCTTTTTTTTTCTGATTTTTCACTCCTATTTATATTATTTTCCAAAAAATACCCCAAACCATTTTTAATCCGTAACTTTTTCATACGAACTCTGATGTAGACGGCCGCGTGTCTACAAATTCGTAACGATGAGCCCCACAACTTCTGTGAATGAAGTTTTCCCAAAAACTTACGCAGCGAAAAGTTAATATTGAGAGTCTCTATACTTAGTACGACTCCCGATAAAGGTAAAAGTAAATTCGTAAGGGTAAAAGATTCGGGGCGTACACGGGCCTTGAGGGCATTTGGCGGGCCGGGCCGGGTTTCACACCTCTAAACTAAGCCCGGTCCTCTACCCACGAAAGCGGGATTTAACGGGTTTTCTTGTGGGCCGGGCCGGGCCGGGTAAAAGCCCATCAGGCTTGCGGGCCTCCACGGGCTTTTCGGATGAGGCTAAGTTAGCTCAATCTCAAATGTTCAAGGACTCAAGGTAGTTTCAAAAACAAGAGCCACGGTTTTTCGTAAGACAACAAATGTTGTTTCAGAAGAGAAGCCCATTCCTGGTAGGCTTTTGCAAAATACAGGATTGGGCGTACTTGATATATGAAAACAAAAGTTGCAAATACTGAAATATTTAACTAATCTATTACTCTCTCATTAAGGTATCTAACTAGATTAAACTAATAATCGGATTAAATTCTCCCAATTTGAATTATTCATGTTTATAACATAAAAACGCAAGTTTGAGTGATTACCTCAAGGGTGAACTCATGCTCTCTCACGTCTCCATAATTTATTTTTCTAAATATTATTTTGCTGTTTTTTAGTTTACAATATTATTCCTCCCACATTATTTTCTCTCTTTTCTTTTATCTCTAATATGGTCATTTTAGAGAATTTAAAATTTTGGTAAAGTTGTTGACACTAAAAAAGAACTTCAAATCATAGTAATGGAGATATAATAGGATGTAGGCTTACACATAGATGAAGAGTTTCTCGATGAAAGAAAATACATTACAAAGGAAAAATCTCTACAAACTTTAGAATTTACAAGATCTTGTTGCTGAGAAATTAAAGTAGGAACTACTTGAGACCAGCTGCTAAAAATAATCTGAGTGTCCAGGGGTTGCAAAATTTCCTTCTCCCCGAACATGTTTGAAAGTAATTTCCTGAAAGTGATGAGCTAATAATTGTATATCATGTACCAATGTTGCAATTCTCCGAAAAGGTTTTAATCCTCTTGTTTACGTAGTCAGTAAGAATTCAACTTGTAATTGTTAAAAGGATTAAATACTTGTGACACCCTATACTTTAGGTGTAAAAACAGTTTTATCCTTCTACTTTCAAATTTAATCTGTATATTCTTTAACTATTATTTTTTAACAGTTTTGTCCTGTACTTTCAAATTAAACTTGTATATCCTTTAACTCTTATTTTTTAACAGTTTTGTCCTTCTTTTTTAACAGTTTAGTCAATTCCGTTAGTTAACCGTCAAAAAATTCTGTTAAGCCGTTAAAATGCCTAGAATACCCCCAATTCAAATAAGATTTTTTTCTTTCTTTTCTCATGCCTTTTTTATTTTCTCTTTTTGTTTTCTTGGTTTTAAATTTAATTCATCATATGTGCTATCAAATATATATAATTGTAATCAACACAAATTATCAAATTAATTGTAAACAAGAGGAGAATTAATGACAATTGCTTAACATCAAGTTGGAAATAAATAATTTGAAACTATTTTTGCATAAAAGTATGGATATGATAGTAGAAGTCTTTTTTGTCTAAGCATTATAGAAATTAATCAAAATATGTTTGTAGAGCATCATAATATAAAAAAAGTTTATAATTGGATTTGAGTACTGGCACTCACATGTCATTTTAGGCATTATCCAATTGATTATAAGATGTTTACAATTAATTTGATAATTTGTGTTGATTACAATTATATATATTTGATAGCACATATGATGAATGAAATTTAAAAACAAGAAAAACAAAAAGAAAGACCAAAAGAGAAAATAAAAAAGGCATAAGAAAAAAAGAAAAAAAAATATGATTTGAATTTGGGGTATTTTAGACAGTTTAACGGCTTAACGGAATTTTTTAACGGTCAACTAACGGAATGGACAAAACTGTTAAAAAATAAAAGTTAAAAGATATACAGATTAAATTTGAAAGTAGAAGTACAAAACTGTTTTTACACCTAAAATATAGGGTGTAACAAGTATTTAACCCTTGTTAAAACTTAAGAACAGGAGCCGAATGTAGACATGCTCTTAAAGCAATAAAGCATTAGTTTCAGCATAAAAAACATTGGATTGACCATTTTGATTGGGCATCATAAAATTGCAGATGCCTTATAATCAGTTAGGATTGAACCATCAACTTATTATCAGTGCCTTAGAGATATGAGAGAGGACGGTCATTTAAAAAGTGTTGTAGCCTTGTAGGTAAGTTTTCTACGTATGTAGACCATTCTATATTAATGGAGAGTTGAAATTGAACCAGAGAAGCTGGGAAGTTGTTTTCTACGCATAAGCATGAGTTGATGACGTAACTTTGAAGTGCATAGCATTGCTATTATTGCATAAGTATCATACATACATACTTTAATTCCACGGAACAATCAAGACTTTAATTAAGATATGGTTAAACGTTTATTATATTGCAACTTACACTATTAAACTCAGTTTTCCTTTTAGGATCTAAATTTTATTACAATATATATTATTTCTTTTTCATCATAGTTATGCTAGTTAAATAAGAGGACACGTAACATAATTTAGGAGGTGGGCGTGAGGTAGGTAAAGTTTGGATAGTCGGTAAATTTGTTTTCAAGATGTAATAATCCGATTTTTTGGGTTCAATTTGTATGAATTCTTAGAATTGATTAAACTTAGAAAATTTAATGAGTCGCATTTTCTTGCTTTACGACGATGTCAAATCGAAAACGGAACCGTCTTCGGAAATCTAAATTGGAAAAACGTTATGTTTTCGCGACGCGGGAGTCGACTTTTACTCCGTCGCTCGTTCCAAAAACTTCCTTCACGAAAGTTATAGAGCTGGTCGATACCATTTTATGGACACGTCACGCATTATAATCGGACATCGTACGTGAAAGTTAATAGTGACGGAAATTGGTTTCCGATTTTCGAAAAGGGTATAAAAACGAATTTTTAGGAGCTAGGGTTTCCAATTTCGGAAACCCTCACTTTCTCTCCTCTCCCCCGCAGCTCTCCCCTTCTCTCTCCCCGACCCTCTCTCTCTCTCCCAAAATTGCTTCCGGCGATCTCTCAACCCAGGCCGCCGTGACTCTCGTCACCTGCCTCAGAAGCTCCACAAGTTCGACCACAGCAAACCCCGAGCAAGACGCGTCCTCCCTCGCCGTTGTGCAGCGCGCGCGACAACCCGAGGCTCCTGCGACTTCCTCCGCCGTCCAAGCTCGTCGCCGGCGAGACCAGAGCACAAGGGCTAGCTTATCACTCGAACCGCGTCGCCGCCTCACCGCTGCTCAACGAAAATGCGTTTGAATGATTGATATGAGTGATTGTGTGTAGTTTGGGCGGATTTATGGAGAATCGGAGGAGGAAGAGTGAGCACCGCCACCTTAGGCGGCGCATGAGGGAGGGTGAGGGGTGTAGGAGGCGGCCTTAGGCCGTAGAAGGGTAGACTAGAAGGAAAGAAAGGGTTTTGGGCAGCGGTGGGCAAGCCACGTGCGCTGGTTTGAGCGGCGCGTGAGCTCCATGCGCTACCACTAGCGGCGGCGCGTGAACAGTAAATTTCGAACAATAAATTTTTGTAAAAAGTGATCTCTGTACGTTAAATGTAAAAAATAATTCTGTACAATAATTATAATATTAATTTACGTACAGTAATTGTAAAAGTAATTTACGTACAGTAATTTTAAAAGTAAATTTCTTAGAGGTAAATCGGTGAATAGTATTTACTGAGACAGTATTCACTATGAATAGTACATTGGTGTACATGAATACATAAAAAGTATGTACTTGTACAGTAATACATGAATAGTATTTATGCGAACAGTAATTTTCGTAAAACCGAAAATTGCTGAATAGTAAAACATTAGTACTGTTTCGGCAATTGAGGTTTTACGTAACGTTTTTAATCACATCTTATCCAATCTAGGTGATCGAGGAAACAAGTAAAGGATTTGCTTTCGGTACTGTGGAAATTACGCTCAGGAAAATAAGGTGAGTAAATCTCACTATGACGAATCTACCCTTAGCGGTGATTCATAATTATGCTTTATTTTAAAATATCGAAATAAGATATATATATGATATAGTGGGTTGTGTATGTGTATAAATGGTAAAATCGATACATATATATGGGTTGCTATACTATATACTGTCATATTCCTATTCAAATGAGTTTAATTATAACCCTGATATTGTTTTATTTAAGCATGAATCGCTTGTCTTTTTGTGCTAGAACATGTGAGAAATGTATTGTACGTGGTTTAACTTGAGTTATGTTAAAACGTTTTTCTGTCTTCGGACCTATTGGCATGTCGGAACCTAGCCTTGGCCGAGTGACAATTACGATTCAGTTAGAGCTATAGTCTATCTGCCGGTGTACTGCATGAGGGGTAACAGATGAGTATCTGGGTCTCATGAGTACCCGTATTATAAATGTAATTGGGTAAAAGATGGGTTGCCCGATTTCTCATGAGCACTTATATATTCAGATATTATTAGACAACCAGTTGGCCGTCCTGTGACTCATGAGTACATTTATAATTGAATGTTTTCAGTATTTACTCTTGTGTTACTATGCATGTTACACTATTGTTTTACTCATACGAGCTGCAAAGCTTACTGGGTTTATGTTTACAATCCCCGTGCACCTATTCGTTGTATAGGAGATAGTTATGCAGGTGTGCATTAGCAGAATTAGAGGACTACTCTGAAGACTTCGAAGTTTATTTATTTTATTTTGTGGTGAGTATTGAAAGGATTTTATATTTCCATTTGATATAACGCTTGAATTTTAAATTGGTTTTGTAATAATCCATTCAACTGAGTTGTACTATGAATTCAGTAACGATACGCTGTGACATAAGATAATTTCGATTTATTGAGATTGTTTTAGAGTTTTCATGGCTTCGAATTCGAATTTTTATCATTCGAAATTCGGAATCGTGACACAAGACGAGTTTGGTCTCGCCAGTGATCTCAATATAAATTATTATTTTTTATTATATTAAGCTTATAAAAATATTTGATCACTAAACTTAAACTTAATCTTTAACAGGATAACATCTCAATTCTCAATGTAATTTACAAACAAATTATGAAAGCTGCGAAATGAAATTTCGGAAGCATATGCAATAGAAAAGAGTAAATGCATATTTTAAAATGCCAATTGAATCCTAGAAACATTTTCACAAAAAAATATTTACCAAAAATGAAGTTCACACTAATTATTCTAACATCACAACATAAGCTTCGTTGTAGATTGATTTGCCAGTGAAATTACATCAATATGCATGTACATAGTTGTACATTAACTGGAAAATTTCTCTTTGCATGAACCGACAATGTAAAATGTTTAACGGATCTAATTTATATAGAAATAACTCGATCTTCACGTATCTCGACTTGATTCTTTGGTAGCCATTAGAATTTTTATTATCGAGGTGAAATTTCAGTTTTTGAATGTCGCCGGGTTTCCATGTTGATGAAACACAGATTCTAATTATTCGATCTATTCTTTGGTTGCATAAACTGTTTTAGCTATCTGTTAGTTTTCAAGTTCTTCAATGGATCGATATAAAATCTTCACTATATCAAATTATACTAAACGAATCGAAGGAGGAAAAATTATTAAGTTACATAACTTCACATGTTCCTGACGACTTCAGATTAAGGAACCGGATCCTGATCATTAGCTACCTATGAAAATCAAGTCCTTTCTACATGAGCCAATTACAAGAGACGTGGTTATGATCAACCATAAAATAAAATTTTCCTTTGAGAGTTTAGAAAACTGTGTCAATTTTTAATTTTTAATTAATGTATAAAATGCTCTTCGAATAAGATTAATTTATTTTGTGGGAATCTCTTTATATAAAGAAAGACTAAAGAAGCCATAACTTGCGGGCCAAAAAGTATTTCCTAATTTTCTTAAGTGCTAGTTTCATTATTGAGTACATTTTTGGATAGAAAGAGATTATGCGTCGAATAAATAAGGGCTAATGAAACCACTCAAATTCTTATAAAAAGCCCCTAATGCCATGAGTAAGAGCCACACCAAAAACCCTAAAGCAGAAGAAAAGGGAAAGAAGACCATGGGCTTGCAACTCATCACATTCTGCCTTCTGTTTTTAGTGGTAACCTTTGCTTCTCACAAAGACAAATACTGTTTTACTATTTATCTCTTAGCAACTATTCAATATGGAAATTCAGCTTGCAATTTCATAGTATCAGTTCCTACATTTGCACATTTGTTACCCCTCTTTTTCCATTTATATTAAGTTACTATTTAAGAAGGTGAAAAGTGCTTAACTATAACCAAAATGAAAGTTTGATTATCACCTCTGTTATCATAGTGCAGTACGTTTTCCTTTTAGAAATTAGTTTTCTTTTTCATTTTTTGTTTCATTTTTCGCTCCTGGCGAAATAAGCATTATATTCATTACCTAAGGTGGAACATCGATCTCTTCTTTAAGTAGTTTCTCTTATTAGTTTTACCAACTGATGATTAATAATTATTCTAATGATGTACATGTATATACCAAAAATATGCACAAAGAGATAAAGATCGAGTAACCAAAAATATCAGGTGGGCTGATTTTGATCCTCTTCAACATTCGGAATGGTAGGCCGGTAAAAAAGAACGTGAGCACTCCATCATCAACCCTCACTAATAAAGTACACTAAGTAAGACTTGTAAAATTTAGTAATAATTTTACTGTTTGGTAACCTTTTCACCAGTTATAGGTTTAGTATTTGAGATGAAACTATTATCTTTAACAAGCTTTTAATGTATTTTAGATTTTTTTAGTGATAATTCACAACTAGTACTGCGCGCAGCGTGCTTTGAATTTCAATGTTAATTTTACTGAACATAGTAGTTGATTAAACATCTCTGTTTTTTTTTCATTTCATACTGTCAAATTGGTTAGATATGAACTTAATACTGATCATGACAGAATCAAAGAGAATCCTATAATCTAATGATCGAATTACGGCAGAGAGTATTGCACAATTGTAGCCAAAGCAAAGTCTTGAATAATTGCATTATTTTTATATTTTTTTAAACTTTCAGATAAGGACGACTATCCAATACATTAATACCAATGTGACCTCTATATGCTTATAAAACGCCCTCAAACTATGACTAAGAGCCATACAGAAAAAAAAACCTGAAGCAGAACAAAATATGGGCGTCCGATCCATCATCATCTTCTATCTTCTGTTCGTAGTGGTAATCAATCATCATTATCTCACTAATTTAGCCTGATAGCTACGTTTAGATCATCAGTTTACTTATACCAATTAAACTGTAACTATGCACATTGCTTTACTCTCAGTATCATGCCTTAATAATTAGAAACTACTATAGAGTGCACACTAAAATTTATGTATAAATGCGTGTGGCAAATTTATAGATATTCTTAATATTTTTTTCATTCAATAGCAAACTAGATTGTCTCATTCAGAGGGCCACGTACTTCATTGAATTTGAATGATTTTAACTTGCTTTGATGAGTGTCTTAATGCAAAAACTCATGCAGCTGCGAGATCAGCGTCTTTAGTATTTTGAATGTAAAGTTCTTCGACAACTTCAGTCTATATCCATGCACATTCTCAATAGTCAATACTATTCATATAACTTTGAATAGATTTATAACAAGATTTCATGATGGAAAGAACTTGAACTTCGATATATAATAGAACTAACTATGTACTAAAACGTCGATATTTTTTTCATTGAAATAGTTTCGTGAGGCCAACGGAGCAAGGAATGTACTCAAACAGGAGAGAAAAGAAGAAGATGCGCCATACATGACTAGTTATGGAGCTAAAGAACGCATACAAGAGGTTGAAGCTCCTTACATAACCGGATACATTTCCGCACAAGGCACCAAGGTCACAAAGGAAGTAGAAGCGCCTTACCTAACCGGATACAGATCCGCACAAGGCACCAAGGAAGTAGAAGCTCCTTACATAACCGGATACAGATCCGCACAAGACACGAAGGTCACGAAGGATGTAGAATCTCCTTACATAACCGGATACATTTCCGCACAAGGCACCAAGGTCACAAAGGAAGTAGAAGCTCCTTACATAACCGGATACAGATCCGCACAAGACACGAAGGTCACGAAGGATGTAGAATCTCCTTACATAACCGGATACATTTCCGCACAAGGCAGCAAGGTCACGAAGGATGTAGAAGCTCCATACATAACCGGATACATTTCCGCACAAGGGACCAAGGTCACGAAGGAAGTAGAAGCTCCTTATATAACCGGATACAGATCCGCACAAGGCACCAAGGTCACGAAGGAAGTTGAAGCTCCTTACATAACCGGATACATTTCCGCACAAGGCACAAAGGCCACGAAGGAAGTAGATGCTCCTTACATATCCGGATACAGATCCGCACAAGGCACCAAGGTCACGAAGGAAGTAGAAGCTCCTTATATAACTGGATACGGATCCGCACAAGGCACCAAGGTCACGAAGGATGTTGAAGCTCCTTACATAACCGGATACATTTCCGCACAAGGCACAAAGGCCACGAAGGAAGTAGATGCTCCTTACATAACCGGATACAGATCCGCACAAGGCACCAAGGTCACAAAGGAAGTAGAAGCTCCTTACATAACCGGATACATTTCCGCACAAGGCACCAAGGTCACAAAGGAGGTAGAAGCGCCTTACATAACAGGGTACATTTCCGCACAAGACACAAAGCGCAAGGAGGTGGAAGCGCCTTACATAACGGGATACATTTCTGCAAAAGACACAAAGGGAAAAATTGATGTAGAGGCGCCTTATATAACTGGATATATTTCTGCACAAGGCACAAAGGGTACAAAAGAAGTAGATGCACCTTACATAACAGGATACATTTCTAAACAAGACACGAAGAACTGCGAACATCGGAAGAAAGTACATCCACCTTCCCAAAATGTGGTTTCTGGAATGGAGTCTGAGTCTCCAATGGGACGACATCATCATCATGATCACATGTATGCACATTCATCTTCTCCCATGGATCACACTGAGGCGCTCAAGCAGGGGTTTTTCACTTTCGAGGATTTCTACAAAGGGAATACACTGCCACTCAACTTTCCCAAACAAGAGCATTCTCGTTTCTTGCCTAAAGAAACAGCCGATTCCATTCCATTCTCAACATCACAGCTCCCACACCTTCTCCAGCTCTTCTCTACCCCACGCGACTCTCGTGACGGAAAACACATGGCTTGGACACTCGACCAGTGCGAGCTCAAACCCATTAAGGGAGAGACTAAGTTCTGTGCTACTTCCCTAGAATCTATGATGGACTTTGTTCAGCAAATCATTGGTTCAGGGGTGAACTTCAACATTCTCTCTACCACCCACCCAATAACCTCTACTGCCATCACACAGAAGTACACTATCTTGGATGAGCCCAAACAAGTCTTGGCTTCAAAAATGGTCTTTTGCCACCCCGTGCCTTATCCTTATGCTGTTTTCTTCTGCCACCACTTTGAGAACGACACCAAGTTCTTCAAGGTTTCACTGGGAGGCGAGAATGGAGATAAGGTGGAAGCTGTAGCTGTTTGTCACATGGACACTTCTGATTGGGACCCTGACCATGATTTGTTTCGCTTGTTGGGAATCAAAGCCGGTGCTTCTTCACCAGTTTGCCATTTTTTCCCTGCAAATCATCTAGTTTGGATTCCTTCGTCACCACCAGCAGCAACCTTCTAAGCAGTTGATAATTCTGAACCCCAATCACCAGCATGTAATAGTTGTATGTCTCGTATCCATCTGCATGTCCAATAATGATTACTCACCATGCATGTTCTGGTACTGTAATCAATTAGGGTTTAATGTTTTCAATTATCAGTTGATTTTTCTTTGGGTTTGCTGCTTTAAAGAGATCTGAGTGTTGTGTAAAATGACCTCAAGCACCTGGTGAACAAAGAAGTTGGAGCTTGTAATGAACTAATGATTTTATTCCTCAAACATCTTTCTTGGGTCGATCTTTTTCGTTATTTTTTTCCTTCAATTTCATCTTTTAATAGTCGATAACATGATCACTTTCTTGGTCAACACAAAGATAAACTTAATGAAGAAATTAATCAAGCGAGAAACTTGACTTTGAGAAAGAAGAGCTTCGATTCCTCTTTAATCAAAGTTATAACCAAAAACTATAATCTCAAACTCAAAGATATCATTAACACTATACCCCCAATTATAGAATTATTAATTTATACGTGATTCCATTGTTATTGATTACATTGATAGTTGTTAACATCCGCGGTGAGCATATATTACGTGCCTCGTACTCATCATGGTATAGATTTAGAAGAACGAAAATATTTTGGCGCTAGATCCGCGTCACAATTATACGTGGCATGTTACGTCACATTGCCATGTCAGCAATTATAATAATCACAAAATGTTATTTTTGAATGAAAAGACAATCTTATTTAATCCAACGGTTCTAAATTATTATAAAAATGTTTTTTTATTCTTTTTTATATCATTTATTTTTTCAAAAAATTTTTCAAAATGTAATTAAAAAATTTGATATTTACAAATGTATGCTTGAAATATATATATATATATATATATATATATTTTCACACATACAGACATATATATCTCCATGAAAATATTTCCCTAAGAAAAACGAAAATATTTCTTAATTTAATAATCATAATGAATAAATTAAATGTCGTATATATCTCATGTCGTAATTAGTAGAATAAAATCCATATTAGTCAACTAAATTGAATCACATTTGGAGATTTCGATTTCAAAGAAATCCTAAAAGCTTGAAATTCATTCGTTTGGTCATCCTTCATAAAATCTAGAAAGATAATGAAGAATATGTGCATTTCCACAAACAGATATCTGGAGTATAAATGGAATGGAGTTCTCCTGAGAATGAACTTCCACAGGGGTAAAGTAGATATTAGCATGATTATAAAAAAATGAAGAAACTAGGGGAAATGAACCTATGAAGAACAGTAATCTTCTGGCAACGTTGCCAATATGCCAATATCTAAGCATGAATGCCCGGTTGGCCATGTGAGTTAGTGTGGAGGCAAACTTAGCACTCGATCAGGATATTGCATATCATTTGAACAAATTTGCATTCATCTTTGAAGTACTACGTTGGTGACATGATCAAGAACTGCATTTATATTTAATCACTACAAACTGTATCTTTACAAACCTCACGAGGAATCCTCTATCCCTAGAATACAATTGATTCGATTTAAAGCCGAGTAGTCCTCAATGCTACAAATTGGAGATCCCTCGGGACAAAAAAATCACAGCTAGTAATTACTATAAATTACAGGGAATCATGTACATTAGTCCTAAACAGGCCACGCAGTTCGCTTCTATGTTCTCATTACGAGTACCAACTAATTCTCTTTCATCAACACCACTAAAACTATTAGAAATTTATAGCTTCGATAAACTAGCAAGAATCTTTTATTATCAAGTTAATATTTCTATAGTCTGAAATCCTGAAGTTCTAAGTTAAAACGCGCTAGTTATTAACGGTTACGACCCCAAAATTTAGAGTATGAAACTCAAATTTCGAAGTCATGAATAACACTAAAACAATCTCAATGAATCGAAATCATTTAAATGTCAGAGCAGATCATCTCTGAGTTCAAAATACAACTCAGTCCAATCGAATATTACAAACTAAAATTTATAATTTAACATTATAACAAATGGAAATGTATAATCCTCACAACATCCTCACAAAGAAATCAACACAAAGTCCTCACCACAAGATGGAAATAAATAACTTCAAATCCTCTTAGCGGTCCGTCGATTTCCGCTAATCCACACCTGCGGAGTTATCCCCTACACCATCGAATAGGTGCACCGAGATTGTAAACACAAACTCAGTAAGCTTTGCAGCTCGTATGAGTAAAACAACAATATAACTCGCATATCAATATATACGAAAATCCACAAATCAACAAATATAAATGCACTCATGACTCATTAGACGGCCCATCTGGTTGTCTAATAATGTGAAAATATATGTACTCATGAGAATTGGGCAACCCCTCTGTTTACCCAAATGCATTTATAGTACGGGTACTCATGAGCGCTGGTACCCCTCTATTACCCCTCATGTAGTACGCCGCCGACATTGGACAACCATCTGTGTAATAACCCGATATTTCAGAACGATTATTAGTTTGATTTAATTTTATAAAGTTTGTGAAATTCATTTAAAACGAAAATTGGTTGTTTGCGACATTACGAAACAAGAACGGAAACGTTCTCGGAACGTTTATTTAGAAAAACGTTACGTTTCCACGACGTGAATATCGACTTTTATTCCGTCGCTCGTTTGCGAAAACCTCCTTCACGGAAGTTGTAGAGCTCGTCGATACGAGTTCATGAACGTGTCACGCGTTCGAATCGGACGTCGTATGTGAAAGTCATTAACTACGGAAGTTAGTTTCCGATTTAGAAATGGGTATAAAAGGAAACTTATCAAAAGTAGGGTTTCCATTTTCGAAAACCCTCTTCTCTCCCCAAACCTGCGCCTCCCTCTCTTCTCTCTCTTCCCTCGACCTCTCTCTCTCTCTCCCTCACTGTCATCACCGGCGATCTCTCTCACCAGCCGTCTGTGTTCCTCACCGCCGGCCTAGGGAGCGTCACACCACCCCTCGTAGTTGACCCCGAGTCGACGCACCCTCTCACGCCGCCGTGAAGCCGCACGACGCCGCCAATTTCTGCGTTTTTCCTCCGCCGCAGCCAAGCCCATCTTCGGTGGTTTTCAAGCTCCAATCGAGGTGAGGTTAGCCTAGGTTGGTTGTTGTCATGATGTTGTTGAATTTTTGGGTTGATTTGTGGTGTTTTGGTGGAGATCGGAGGGCGGAGAAGGTGGGGAGGATACCGCCGCTTTACGCGGCGCGTGTGGGGGCGTGGAGGGAGTAGGGCGCGGCGTCAGGCCGTGGAGGAGAAAGGAAGGGAAATGGGGTGGTGGTGGCGTGCTACGCGCCGGCCTTAGGCTCGGCACGTGGGCCCCACGCGCTGCCACAAGGAGTGGCGCGTGAGCGCCACGCGCGGTCGCCGGCGGGTGGCGTGTGTACCCCACGCGCCGCCACGTGTGGCGGTGCGTGAATAGTGTTTTCGAAACAATAAATTTGTAAAAATTTATTTTTACGTACGGTAAATGTAAAAAGTAATTTACGTATAGTAAATATAAATTTTATTTACATTCGGTAAATATAAATGTAAATTACTTTCAGTAAATATAAAAGTAATTTCGGAAGGCTAAATGAGTAATTATTATTTACTGAGATAGTATTTACATTTGAATACTATGGATACGTATAGAAATACGTAAACAGTATGTACACGTACAAGAATACGTAATTAATGTGTATTTGTACAGAAATACGTGAATAGTAAATACATGAATAGTAACATATTATTAATGTTTCGGCATTTAAGGTTTACGTAACGATTCTATATTCTTTTCTTATCTTTTCAAGGTGATTGATAATTCAAGAAAATGAATTACATTCGGAATTGTGAAATTACGCTCGAGCTTATAAGGTGAGTAAAATCTCACATTTACGAATCTACCCTTGCGGAGATTCAAGATTTATGCAGAATTTTAAAAAATGAAATATGACATGTCTATGATATAGTGGAATATATATATGTATAAATGGCAAATAGGTATATATATATATTGCTATATTATTTACTGTCATGATTTCGTTGTGAATACGTTCATTTTGATGAGATTATATATTGAGAATGTCGATTTAATTTGTACAATATGATGCGATGATTATTGTATGTCGTTTTAACATGGAGTTTGTTAAAACATTTTGTCTTCGGATGTGTTTGATGTCTTCGGACATGTTTGACATGTCGGAACCTAGCCTTTGGGGTACTGCATATGAGGTACTCCAATATCAAAAATATATGGGTACTCATAAGCCGATAACCCATCTGTTACCTCATATGCAGTACCTCGGCAGACAGACTAGAGCTCTAACTGTATCGTAACTTTCGCCCGGCCAAATGCTAGATCCCGACATGCCAAACACGTCTGAAGACATAAAATACGTCCGAAGACATAAAACTCGTACGAAGACATAAAACACGTCCAAACACATTAACGCGTCCGGAGACATCAAACTCGTCCGACGACAAAAGGTTTTAACAAACTCCATGTTAAAACCACATACAGTAATCATCACAATATATATTGTACCAATCGAATCAACATGATCAATATATAAATCTCATCACCAATTTCAACTTATTCACAACGAAAACATGATAATATTTAATATAGCAAACTATATAAATGTACTTATTTACCATTGATACAAATATACATTCCACTATATTATATACATATCATATTTCGTTCTTGGCACGCCACCGCCGCTCCTAAATCCTCTCCTCTCCTCCTCTCTGCTCCTCCACGACCTCCTACCGCCTCCTACCTCCTCCACGCACCCACACGCGCCGCCTGAGGCGGCGATAACCTCACCTACTCCATTTCCCCTCCTATCTCCTCCCAAAACACCACAAAAACAACAACAAGTACATGTCCAATAATTCAGGCAAACCCTTACCTCGTGAAGGCGTAGAACCGCTGAGAAGTCCACCAGAGGTGCTCGCGAGGACGGCGAAGTCGAATCGAGCAGAGGCGAGCGACGAGCGGCGATTTGAACTTTGATTGCTCTGCAGGTGGCGCTAGGGTGGGGATCGGCGATGACGAGCTGGTCCCTGAACCCTAGCCTCGCTGGCGAAGACGCGTGGAACGGCTGAGGTATCCTCCGAGCCTTGGGTTGTCTCGAGGAAGCTCACGGCGGCGAGGCGAGGTTCGGCGATCTCAGGGTCGCTTGCGGAGGGCCGCGCGGTGCTTCTTGGGCCGGCGGTGTGAGTCACGGACGGCCGGAGGGTGGTGGATCGACGGTGAGTTTTCTGAGGGGGAGAGAGCGATTTCGGGGAGAAGAGAGCGATTTTGGAAACCCTAATCTGAAACACTTCCTTTTTATACTCGTTTTCAAAATCGGAAACTAACTTCCGTCGTTAATAACTTTCACGTACGATGTCCGAATAGAATGCGTGACATGTCCACAAACTCGTATCAACGAACTCCACAACTTTCGTGAAGAAAGTTTTCACAAACAAGCGACGGAGAAAAAGTCGTTACTCATGTCGCGGAAACGTATTGTTTTGCTAAATAAACGTTCCGATATCGTTTCCGTTTTTGATTTATCCGACGTCGCAAGGCGACACAAACACGTTTAATAACTTTCACAAATTTTATAAAATTAAAAGCAATCCAAAAATCGATCCGAAAAATCGGGTTATTACATTATACCCCCCTTAAAGGAATTTCATCCCGAAATTCAAATTCTTCACTTGACAAACAGCTGTGGATATCTTGTCTTCATATCTGACTCTAGTTCCCAAGACGCATCGCTTTCATCATGATGGCTGCACAATACCTTAACTAGCTCTACTTTCTTTGTGGATCTCTCCATAATACGAACCGGCTCAATAACAAAAGTGGCATTTTCCTTCACCTCAATGGTGCTTTGATTGATCACATGTGACTCATCTGGTATATACTTCCTCAACATAGAAATGTGGAAGACGTTGTGAACGCCCGACATGCTAGTAGGCAAGGCGAGTCGATATGCTAATTCTCCCACCTTCTCGAGAATCTCAAAGGGCCCAACATACCTCGGAGCCAACTTTCCTTTCTTGCCAAATATCACTACACCTCTCATAGGTGAAACTTTTAAGAACACATGATCGCCGACCACAAATTCCACATGTCTCCTCTTTAAGTCCGCATAGCTCTTCTGTCTACTCTGTGCGGTCCGAGTTCTATCTCGAATGATCGAGATCTTCTCTGTGGTTTCTAGAACCACCTCTGGACCCATCAGTGCCTCATCCCCAACTTCGGCCCAACAGATAGGTGATCGACATGGTCTACCATAATGAGCCTCATAAGGTGCGATGCCGATGCTAGAATGGTAACTGTTGTTGTAGGCAAACTCAATCAATCTCAAATGATCCTCCCAGCTACCTTTGAAATCCAGCACACAAGCTCTCAACATATCTTCCATCACCTGATTCACCATTTCTATCTGCCCATATGTCTGAGGATGAAAAGATGTACTCATATCCAAGGTAGTACCCATCGCCTTCTATAGACCACCCCAGAACTTCGACGTGAAACGTGCATCTCGATCAGAAACAAAAGAAACTGGAGCTCCATGAAGTCTCACTACCTCATCCACATATAGTTTCCCTAGCACGTCCACTGAGTACTTCATTGACACTGGAAGAAAATTAGACGACTTCGTCAACCGATCGATAATCACCCATATAGCATCGTGACCCTTCTTGGATCTAGGCAGTCCAGTCACAAAATCCATAGAGATCTGCTCCCACTTCCAAAGAGGAATAGTCAATGGCTTCAACATGCCAACTGGTCATTGATGTTCTGCTTTCACTTGCTGACACGTAAGACACTTCGATACAAACTCTGCTACATCTTTCTTCACACCATTCCACCAGAATTGCCTGCATAGGTCCTTGTACATCTTGGTGTTCCCTGGATGAACGGTATAACGAGATCGATGTGCCGTACGTAGGACCTCCTCCTTGAGATCATCAAAATATGGGATACACAATCTTGTCCCAAACCTCAACCCCCCATCGGGTCCAGCTCTCCGCTCAGAAGGACACTCATCGAGTGTATCTACTACAAGATCTGCCAACTTAGCTTGTGAGAATTTATCTTACGCCTGACCTTGTATGATCCTCGTGATTACCAAAAAAGACCTTCGATTCTCCTCCCAATGGTACCAAATTAAACTATAATGCGGTTTCGAGCATAAACCACTCTTGAACCATAAGTGAAGCTACCACACCTCTCGGTTTCCTGCTCAAAGCATCGGCCACCACATTTGCCTTCCCAGGGTGATACTCCAATGTGAAGTCATAATCCTTCAGGAGTTCCATCCATCTCCTCTGCCTCATATTCAATACCTTTTGTGAGAATAGATACTTCAAACTCTTATGATCAAAAAAGAGTTGAAATTTCTCACCATACAAGTAATGTCTCCAAATCTTCAAGACAAAGACAACTGCAGCAAGTTCTAGATCATGAGTGGGGTAGTTCTTCTCATGGGTCTTTAACTGTCTAGAGCCATATGCAACAACTCCTCCATGCTGCATCAACACACAACCCAAGCCTTGGAGTGAAGCATCACTGTAAATGACATAACCACCCCCACTAGTGGGAATCGTCAACACCGGTGTTGTGGTCAATCTGGTCTTTAGTTTGTTGAATGCCTCCTCACATGGTTCTGTCCACACAAACGGAGCCACTTTCTTGGTCAACTTGGTCAATGATGATGCAATACTAGAAAACCCTTTGATAAACCTCCTGTAGTAACCAGCCAAACCCAGGAAACTACGAATCTCAGTAGGGTTCTTCGGACGACTCCAACTCTTTACTGCCTCCACCTTTGTCGGATATACTAGTACTCCATCCTTTGAGACGACATGACCGAGGAACTTGACCTCTTCTTTCCAAAACTCACACTTCTCTAGTTTGGCATACAATCTCGCCTCCTTCAAGGTCTGCAACACCGTTCTCAGATGCACCACATGCTCTTCTTGTGACTTGGAGTATATCAAAATGTCATCCACAAACACCACAACAAACTCATTCAAGTATGGGCTAAAAACTTGGTTCATCAAACTCATAAAGACAGCTTGTGCATTTGTTAGACCAAAGGGCATGACAACAAACTCATAATGTCCATACCGAGTTGTGAAGGCTGTCTTCGATATATCTTCTTCCTTCACCCTGAGTTGATGGTAACCGGATCTCAAATCAATCTTAGAGAACACTGTATCTCCTTTAAGATGATCGAACAAATCATTAATCCTAGGCAAAGGATACCTATTCTTGATGGTCACCTTGTTCAGTTCCCTGTAGTCCCAATAACCGCAGAGAACCATCTTTCTTTTTCACGAACAGAACCGGTGCTCCCCAAGGTGAAACGCTCGGTTTAATGAACCCTTGGTCCAATAGTTCATCGATTTGCACCTTCAACTATTTAAGTTTGTCCTGTCCCATTCTAAAAGGTGCCTTTGACACGGGTGTCGTACCAGGTACCGCATCAATGCAAAAATCTACAACTCTCCGAGGAGGTAACCCTGGTATCTCTAGGAACACCTCACTATACTCTGATACTACCACAATGTCTGCAATAGTTACTTTCTGATCTACCGATTCCACATGTGCCAAAACTCTTGTTCTCATGGCATTATCGACTTGAGGCAACGATAATGAAACACTGGTTCCCCGGGTCTATAAAAGTCCATCACCATGTCAAAACAATCAATCACCGCGTGCTGCGGCCTCAACCAATCAATTCCTATGATCACATCATAGGTGTGGTCTGGAATCACTATCAACGAAGCAGAGAACTCTCTACTTCCAATCATAATAGGACAAGCCTTGCAGATTGTCTCCAGTTCGAGAGATACTCCAAGGGGTGAAGTGACACATAAAGAGTTCCCAAGAGGTGTAGGAATCAATCCTAACATCTCCACTACCGAACTAGCAATAAATGAATGTGAAGCTCCCGTATCAAACAGTACTCTAGCAAGGTAGTCAAAAAGTGATAAAGTACCTTCCACTGTTGTGTCTCGCTGACCCACTGCAAACACCCTAGCCTGGCCCGCTGGTAACTGTCTCTGCTGCTGTCTATGTCCACCCTGACGGGGTCGGGTACAATCTCTAGCCATATGTCCCACTTTCCCGCACCTGTAGCAACCTGCTCTCTTTGGTTTCGGACATGCCGTGGTGTAGTGCCCCATTTCGTTTTAAACGAAACAACTCACTGATGCAAATGGTCTAATAGGTGCAGTACTGACAGATGGAGTTGTTGCCTTAGCCGGAATCTGATAGTAGGGTCTTGGCCTCTTCCATGATCCACCCTTCGGCCCTGAGTGCCCGCTGCTTGAACTGATTGCCTTGCCTTTTCCATTAGCATCGCTATCTCTCACATCTCCTCCTCTAGTCTTGTCTCATGGCACTCTCATACATCAACTCCTTGGTGGACAGACAAAGCACAAATATGATAGTCTTGTATTCTTGTTTAAGCCCTCGTAGAAACTTCTGGGCTAAAGAGGTCACACCCATTGGCCTGACATACCGGTACAACTGTGAAAAATGAGCATCATACTCTCTGACTGTCATATCCCCCTGTGCTAGCTCAAGGAACTCAAGCTCTAAATTCTCGTGCACTGTAGCTGAAAAATACTTATCTCAAAAGAGAGCCGTGAAATCATCCTAGGTAAAAGTAGACATGTCTACCGTCTGCCTCATACTCTTCCACCAATCTAGTGCCTCATCTTTCAGAAAGAATGTAGCTATCTTCCTCTGCTCTATCTCAGAGCACTCTATCATCTCAAAGTAGGTTTCCATGCTCTCAATCCAGTGGTCCGCTACCATACGATCCAGACCTCCATGAAATGACGGCGCTAATAGACCACCCATGTACTTGATCAGCTTTAACACACGACCATTGTCTCTAACAACAGCCGCAGGATCAACTTGTTCTTCCCGTGGAGCAGCCTCCTCATAAAGGTTCTCCACATTGCGGACTTGGCCTGCAGCCCTATCTCGGCCTCGGCCTCTCGCCCGTCCTCGGCCCTTATGCAGATTCATCACCTTCAAACAAAATAGACCCAACATATATTAACATGAAATTTCAGAATAAGGTGAATCATTGAAGTATCATCATGATACTCCCTCGAGGACCAAACCTTAAGGTATGGCTCCTAACACTCTCGCGTACCCGGCGACATATCAATACCGAAGAGAATGTGATGGGGGCCCACTGCAGTCGGGTTATCGCTCCTGGATGGTATTGACAATCGCTAAATACGCACTTAGGCTCTGATACCAACTGTCACGACCTCAAAATTTAGAGTATGAAACTCAAATTTCGATGCATGGATAACACTAAAACAATCTCAATGAATTGAAATCATTTAAATGTCACAGCAGATCATCTCTGAGTTCAAAATACAACTCAGTCCAATCGAATATTACACAACAAAATTTATGATTCAACATTATAACAAATGGAAATGTATAATCTTCACAACATCCTCACAAAGAAATCAACACAAAGTCCACACCACAAGATGGAAATAAATAACTTCAAGTCCTCTGAGTGGTCCGTTGATTTCCGCTAATCCACACATGCAGAGTTATCCCCTACACCATCGAATAGGTGCACCGGGATATTAAACACAAACCCGGTAAGCTTTGCAGCTCGTATGAGTAAAACAACAATATAACTCGCATATCAATATATACGAAAATCAACAAATCAACAAATATAAATGCACTCATGACTCATTAGACGGCCCATCTGGTTGTCTAATAATGTGAAAATATATGTACTCATGAGAATTGGGCAACCCCTCTGTTTACCCAAATGCATTTATAATACGGGTACTCATGAGCGCCGGTAACCTTCTGTTACCCCTCATGTAGTACGCCGCCGACATTGGACAACCATTTGTCATCCAATATCAAAACTATATGGGTACTCATAAGCCAATAACTCATCTGTTACCTCATATGTAGTACCCCGGCGGACAGACAAGAGCTCTAACTGTATCGTAGCTTTCGCCCGGCCAAAGGCTAGGTCCCAACATGCCAAACACGTCCGAAGACATAAACACATCCGAAGAAAAAACTCGTTTGAAGACATAAAACTCGTCCGAAGAAATAAAACATGTCCGAAGACATTAACTCGTCCAAAGACATCAAACTCGTCCGAAGACAAAACGTTTTAACAAACTCCATGTTAAAACCACATACAGTAATCATCGCAATATATATTGTACCAATCGAATCAACATGCTCAATATATAAATCTCATCACCAATTTCAACTTATTTACAAAGAAAATATGACAATATTTAATATAGCAAACTATATAAATGTACTTATTTACCATTTATACAAATATACATTCCACTATATCATATACATATCATTTACATTTACAGTACGTAAATCACCTTTTGAAATTCATCGTCGTAAAATAATTTTTTTTATAATTTACTGTTTGAAAACACTATTCACGCGATGCAGCACGTGGCGGCGCATAGGGTACACGTGCCACCCTCCGGCGACCGCGCGTGGCACTCACGCGCTGAGCCTAAGGCCGGCGCGTAGCACGCCACCGCCGCCCCTAATCTCCTCCTTTCTTCCCCCTCTTCCTCCCCACGGCCTCACGCCGCCCGTAAGCCACTCTACTGCCCTTCACGCGCCGCCTAAGGCGACGGTATCTCTCCCCCCTCCTCCTCTGCTCCTCCTCCTCCAAATCACAACCAAAACCTCACCAAAATGATCCACAACCACACCAATCCATCAAACAAGTAAAACCCTTACCTAGACGAAGCTCTAGAACCACCGGGGAGTCACCGGAGATGCGCCTAGGAAGGAGGCGGTTTCTGCCGAATCTTGGGGTCGCTGGTGGAGTTCTGGCACGGCGTGGGACGGCGTGTCGAGCTTTGGGTCGGCAGCGAAGGGTCGCACGAAGCTTCCTAAGCCAGCGGTGTCCAACACGGACGGTCGGAGGATGAGATTGCCGGAGATGTGTTTTTTAAGATGGGGAGAGGCGAATCGGGGAGAGAGAGAGAGAGAGCTGGAAACCCTAATCAGAAAATAGTCTTTTTTATACTAGTTTCCAAAATCGAAAACTACTTCCGACGTTAATAACTTTCACGTATGACGTCCGATTAGAACGCGTGACGTGTCTATGAACTCGTATCGACGAGTTTTACAACTTCCATGAAGGAAGTTTTCACAAACGAGCGACGGAATAAAAGTCGATATTCATGTCGCGGAAACGTAATGTTTTTCTAAATAAACGTTTCGGTTCTTGTTTCGTAATGTCGTAAACAACCAAATTTCATTTTGAATGAATTTCACAACTTATAGAAATTAAATCAAACCAAACATCATTCCGAAAAATCGAGTTATTACATTCTACCCCCCTTAAAGGAATTTCGTCCCGAAATTCAAGTTCACTCAACAAATAACTGTGGATATCTCGCCTTCATATCTGACTCAAGCTCCCAAGATGCATCACCTTCATCATGATTGCTCCACAATACCTTGACTAGCTCTACTTCCTTCCTCCGAAGCTTCTTTGTGGATCTATCCAGAATACGAACCAGCTCCACAACAAAGGTAGCATTTTCCTTCACCTCAATGGTGCTATAATCGATCACATGTGACTCATCTGGTACATACTTCCTCAACATGGAAATGTGGAAGACATTGTGAACACCCGACATGCTAGTAGGCAAGGCTAGTCGATATGCTAGTTCTCCAACCTTCTCGAGAATCTCAAAAGGCCCAACGTACCTCGGAGCCAACTTTCCTTTCTTGCCAAATCTCACTACATCCCTCATAGGTGAAACATTTAAAAACACATGATCGCCAATCCCAAATTCCACATGTCTCCTCTTTAAGTCAGCATAGCTCTTTTAGCTACTCTATGCGGTCCGGATTCTATCTCGAATGATCGAGATCTTCTCTGTAGTTTCCTGAACCACCTCTGGACCCATCAGTGCCTCATCACCAACTTTGGCCCAACAGACATGTGATCGATATGGTTTACCATAAAAAGCCTCATAAGGTCCCATGCCAATGCTAGAATGATAACTGTTGTTGTAGGCAAACTCAATCAATCTCAAATGATCCTCCCAACTACCTCTAAAATCCAGTACACAAGCTCTCAACATATTTTCCATCACCTGATTCACCATTTCCGTCTGTCCATCAGTCTGAGGATGAAAAGCAGTACTCATATCCAAGGTAGCACCCATCGCCTTCTGTAAACCACCCCATAACTTCGAAGTGAAACGTGCATCTCGATCAGAAACAATAGAAACTGGAGCTCCATGAAGTCTCACTACCTCATCCACATATAGTTTCCCTAGCACGTCCACTGAGTACTTCATTGACACTGGAAGAAAGTGAGCCGATTTCGTCAACCGATCGACAATCACCCATATAGCATCATGACCCTTCTTGGATCTAGGCAGTTCAGTCACAAAATTCGTAGATATCAGCTCCCACTTCCAAAGAGGAAAAGTCAACGGCTTCAACATGCCAGCTGGTCGTTGATGTTCTGCTTTTACTTGTTGACACGTAAGGCACTTCGATACAAACTCTGCTACATCTTTCTTCATACCGTTCCACCAGAATTGCCTGCATAGGTCCTAGTACATCTTAGTGTTCCCTGGATGAATGGTATAACGTGATCGATGTGCCGTACGAAGGACCTCCTCCTTGAGATCATCACAATCTGGGATACACAATTTTGCCCCAAACCTCAACCCTCCATCGGGTCCAACTCTCCATTCGGAAGGACACTCATCAACCGTATCCACTACAAGATCTGCCAACTTAGCTTGTGAGAATTTATCTTGCGCCTGACCTTGTATGATCCTCGTGATTAATGTGGGTTGCACTGTGACGCTACCAAGAAAGACCCTTGGTTCTCCTCACGATGGTATCAAGTCCAACTCTAATGCAGTTTCGAGCATGAACCATTCCTGAACCATAAGTGAAGCTACCACACCTCTCGGTTTCCTGCTCAAGGCATCGGCCACCACATTTGCCTTCCCCGGGTGATACTCCAATGTGAAGTCATAATCCTTAAGGAGTTCCATTCATCTCCTCTGCCTCATATTCAGTTCCTTCTATGAGAATAAGTACTTCAAACTCTTATGATCAGAGAAGAGTTGAAATTTCTCACCATACAAGTAATGTCTCCAAATCTTCAGGGCAAACACAACTGTCGCAAGCTCTAGGTCGTGAGTGGGGTAGTTCTTCTCATGAATCTTCAACTGTCTAGAGTCATATGCAACAACTCCTCCATGCTGGATCAACACACAACCCAAACCTTGGAGCGAAGCATCACTGTAAATGACATAACCGCCCCCACTTGAAGGAATCGTCAACACTGGAGATGTGGTCAAACTGGTCTTTAGTTTGTTGACACGCTTCTGTCCACACAAACGGAGCATCTTTCTTAGTCAACTTGGTCAATGAAGATGCAATACTAGAAAACCCTTCGATAAATCTCCCGTAGTAACTTGCCAAACCGAGAAAACTACGAATCTATGCAGGGTTCTTTGGACGGCTCCAATTCTTTACTGCCTCTAACTTTAACGGGTCCACTAGTACTGCATCTTTTGAGACGATATGACCAAGGAACTTAACCTCTTATTTCCAGAACTCACACTTCTCTAGTTTGGCATACAATCTCGCCTCCTTCAAGGTCTGCAACACTGTACTCAGATGCTCCACATGTTCTTCTTGTGTCTTGGAGTATATCAGAATGTCATCCACGAACACCACAACAAACTCATCCAAGTACGGGTTAATGACTTGGTTCATCAAACTCATAAAGACAGCTGGTGCATTTGTTAGACCAAAGGGCATGACAACAAACTCATAATGTCCATACCGGGTCCTGAAGGCTGTCTTCGATATATCTTCTTCCTTCACCCTGAGCTGATGATAACCGGATCTCAAATCAATCTTAGAGAACACCGTAGCACCTTTAAGCTGATCGAAGAAATCATCAATCCTAGGTAAGGGATACCTATTCTTGATAGTCACCTTGTTCAGTTCTCTGTAGTCCACACATAACCGCAGCGAACCATTTTTCTTTTTCACGAACAAAACCGGTGCTCCCCTAGGTGAAACACTAGGTCTAATGAACCCTTGGTCCAATAGCTCGTCGATCTGCACCTTCAACTCCTTAAGTTCATTTTGCCCCATTCAATATGGCGCCTTTGACACAAGTGCCGTACCAGGTACTACATCAATGCAGAAATCTACCACTCTTCGAGGAGGTAGTCCTGGTATCTCTTGGAACACCTCACCATACTCAAATACTACCACAATGTCTGCAATAGTTACTTTCTGATCCACCGATTCCACATGTGCCAAAACTCTTGATCTCATGGCATTATCTGACTTGAGGCAACGATAACGAAACACTAGTACCCCGGGTCGATGAAAGGACACTACCATGTCAAAACAATCAATCACCGCATGCTGCGGCCTCAACCAATCAATTCCCCGGATCACATCATAGATATGGTCCGGAATCACAATCAACGAAGCAGAGAACTCTCTACTTCCAATCACAATAGGACAAGCCTTGCATATCGTCTCCAAATCAAGAGACACTCCAAGGGGCGAAGTGACACATAAAGAGTTTCCAAGAGGTGTAGGAATCAATCCTAACATCTCCACTACCGAACTAGCAATAAATGAATGCGATGCTCCCGTATCAAACAATACTCTAGCAAGGTAGTCCAAAAGTGATAAAGTACCTTCCACTCTCGTGTCTTGCTGACCCACTGCAAACACCCTAGCTTGGCCCGCTTGTAACTGTCTCTGCTGACGTTCTTGTCTACCTTGAAGGGGTCAGGTACAATCTCTAGCCATGTGTCCCACTTGTCCGCACCTGTAACAGCTGCTCTCTTCGATTTCGGACATGCTGTGGCGTAGTGCCCCATTTCGTTGTAGACAAAACACCTCACCGATGCTAATGGTCTAACAGGTGCAGTCTTGACTGATGGAGATGCTGCCTTAGCCGGAATCTGGTAGTAGGGTCTTGGCCTCTTCCATGATCTACCCTTCGGCCCTGAGTGCTCGCTGCCTGAACAGATTGCCTTGCCTTTTCCTTTCGCATCTCTATCACTCGCATCTCCACCTCTAGTCTTATCTGCCTGCTCCAAACTCATGGCACTCTCATATATGAACTCCTTGGTAGACAGACAAAGAGCTGATATGATGGTCATGTACTCTTGTTTAAGCCCTCGTAGAAACTTCTGAGCTAAGGAGGTCTCACCCATCGGCCTGACATACCGGTACAACTGAGAAAAATGAGCATCATACTCTCTGACAGTCATATCCCCCTGTACTAGTGCAAGGAACTCAAGCTCTAAATTCTCCTGCACATAAGCTGGAAAATACTTCTCTCGGAATAGAGCCGTGAAACCATCCCAGGTGAAAGTAGACACATCTACCATCTGCCTCATACTCTTCCAACAATCTAGTGTGTCATCTTCAGGAAGAATTTTGCTATCTTCCTCTTCTCTATCTCAGTGCACTCTATCAACTCAAAGTAAGTCTCCATAATCTCGATCCAATGGTCAGCTACCATATGATCCAAGCCTCCAAGAAAGGACGGCGCTGACAGTCCACTGATATCCTTAATCAGCTTTAACACTCGACCATTATCTGTAACAATAGTAGCAGGTTCAACCTGTTATTCTTGTGGAGCAGCCTCCTCATAAAGGTTCTCCACGTTGCGGACTCGGCATGCGGCCCTACCCCGGCCTCGGCCTCTCGCCCGTCCTTGGCCCTTATCCGAATTCATCACCTTCAAACAATGAAACACTTAGTCAATATATGTGAAGTCTCGAATTCAACAAAATAGATCCAAACCATATGGTATGGCTCCTAACACTCTCTCGTACCCGACGACATATCAATACCGAGGAGCATGTGATGGGTGCCTGCTGCAGTCGGATCATCGCTCCTGGATGGTATTGATAATTGCCAAATACGCACTTAGGCTCTGATACCAACTGTCACGACCCCGAAATTTTGAGTATGAAACTCTAATTTCGTAGTCATGAAAAACGCTAAAACAAATCTTAATAAATCGAAATCATTTTAATGTCTCAGTGGATCATTACTGAGTTCACACAATACAACTCATACAAACCAATTATTACAAACCAAATTTATAATTTAACATTACATGAAATGGAAATGTAATAATTCTCACAACATCTCACACAAATCCACAACAAATCCTCACCACAAGATGGAAAATGAACGACTTCAAATCTTCAGAGTTGTCCTTCGATTTCCACTAATCGGCACCTGCGGAATTGTAAACACAAACCCGGTAAGCTTTACAGCCCGTATGAGTAAAATAAAAAACACCACTCGCATATCAATTTATACGAAAATCCACAACTCAACAAATATAAATGCACTCATGACAATTAGACGGCCTATCTGGTTGTCTAGTAATGTGAAAAATATATGAACTCATGAGAATTGGGAACCCCTCTGTTTACCCAAATACATTTATAATACGGGTACTCATGAGCGCTAGTACACCTCTGTTACCCCTCAAGTAGTACACCGCCGATATTGGACAACCATCTGTCATCCAATATCAAAAATATATAGGTACTCATAAGCCGATAACCCATCTGTTACCTCATATGCAGTACCCCGGAAGACAGACTAGAGCTCTAACTGTATCGTAACTTTCACTCGGCCAAAGGCTAGGTTCCGACATGCCAAACACGTACGAAGACTGGTCCGAAGACATAAACACGTCCAAAGACAAAACTCGTCCGAAGACATCAATCACGTCCGAAGACAAAAATCGTCCGAAGACATAAATCACGTCTGAAGACAAAAACTCGTCCGAAGACAAAAACATTTTAACAATCTCCATGTTAAAACCACATACAATAATCATCATGTCATATTGTACAAATCAAATCACATGCTCGATATATAAATCTCCTCATCAAAATGACATATTCACAACGAAATCATAACAGTATATAATATAGCAAACTATATATATATGTACCTATTTACCATTTATATAAATATATATATTCCACTATATCATATACATGTCATATTTCATTCTTTAAAATTCTGCATAATCTTGAATCTCTGCAATGGTAGATTCGTAAATATGTAAGATTTTACTCACGTTATAATCTCGAGCGAAATTCCACAATTTCCGAAAGTAATTCATTTCCTTAATTTATTGATCACCTTGAAGAGATAAGAAAAGAATTTAGAATCGTTTTCGTATTTATGTAAAAATACACATCAATTACGTATTTATGTACAAATACACATCAATTACGTATTTATGTACGTATACATACTGTTTACATATTTTCTGTATGTATGAATATTATTCAAATGTAAATACTGTCTCAGTAAATATTAATTACTGATTTACCCTTCCGAAATTACTTTTTACATTTACTGAAAGTAATTTACATTTACATTTACCGTACGTAAAATAAATTTACATTTACAGTACGTAAATCACTTTTTTATATTCACCGTCGTAAAAATAATTTTTTTTAAAATTTAATGTTTGAAAACACTATTCATGCACCGCTGCACGTGGCGGCGAGTGGGGTACATGTGCCGAGACTAAGGCCGGCGGGTAGCACGCCACCGTCGCCCCTAATCTCCTCCTTTCTTCTCTCTCTTCCTCCCCACGGCCTCACGCCGCCCCTAAGCCACTCCACTGCCCTTCACGCGCCGCCTAAGGCGACGGTATCTCTCCCCCCTCCTCCTCCCCTCCTCCTCCTCCAAATCACAACCAAAACCTCACCAAAATGATCCACAACCACACCAATCCATCAATCAAGTAAAACCCTTACCTCGACGAATCTCTAGAACCACCGGGGAGTCACCGGAGATGCGCCTAGGAAGGAGGCGGTTTCTGCCGAATCTTGGGGTCGTTGGTGGAGCTCCGGCGCGGCGTGTGATGGTTTGTCGAGCTCGGGGTTGGCAGCGGAGGGTCGCGCGAAGCTTCCTAGGCCGGCGGTGTGCGACAAGGACGGTCAGAGGATGAGATCGCCGGAGATGGGTTTTTGAGAGGGGGAGAGAGCGAATCGGGGAGAGAGAGAGAGATGAGGGAGGCGGGTGAGAGGAGAGAGAGAGGGGTTTCCAGAAATGGAAACCCTAATAAAAAAAAGTCCTTTTTATACTAGTTTCCAAAATCAGAAACTACTTCCGACGTTAATACCTTTCACGTACGACGTCCGATTAGAACGCGTGACGTGTTCACGAACTCGTATCGACGATTTCTACAACTTCAGTGAAGGAAGTTTTCACAAACGAGCGACGGAATAAAAGTCGATATTCACGTCGCGGAAACGTAACGTTTTTCTAAATAAACGTTTCGAGAACGTTTCCGTTCTTGTTTTGTAATGTCCCAAACAACCAAATTTCAGTTAAATGGATTTCACAACTTATAGAAATTAAATCAAACCAAACATCGTTCCGAAAAATCGGGTTATTACACTTTTATATTGTTAAAGGAGAGGATACATGAAAGAATGGAATATGATTACATTGATCATGCCCCTTTTATAGGATTAAAGGAGATGATACTGGAATAAAACAAAAAAATCATTCGTATCTGCTGATCGTGCCCCCTTTGTTAAAAGAGAGGATACCATAATAAGAATATATAGAGCGTGTATGGTTCCAAACCATACATATAAATCTCAAAATCAAATAAGAGA
This sequence comes from Argentina anserina, assembly GCF_933775445.1. NCBI lineage: Eukaryota > Viridiplantae > Streptophyta > Magnoliopsida > Rosales > Rosaceae > Argentina > Argentina anserina. The sequence continues at coordinate 5,705,187 of NC_065873.1, read as the reverse complement.
ATTCAAAGAAAGAAATAATATAATTCGACATGTCCCACATATGGCAAATAAGGAAATAAAACAGTTAATATTATCTCTCGGAAATCTCATTTCCGAAATATTCTAATTACCAAAACCAAGGGAAAATAATCATATATAAAATTCAAATTAAACATAGACACCTAGAAATCTCATTTCCTAATAAATATTCAGTAAAATTTTCCAGGAATCCCATTGTCGGATAAGTATAGACAAAATCAAAAGATATTATCTAAGGCGTTAAATAAATCTCATATTCATTTCCCAAGTCAAATAAAGGAAACTTTATAATTATGGTTCCCAACTGAAATAAATGAATAACAGGACGTATACTCAAATAAAATTCACAGGATTCCCATTCCCTGCAACACTCACTCAAATTAATTAGTAACAAGCCGCTATGAATGAATAAGAAATAAAATTCAATATAGCGCCAAAAGTTAACTAATTAGCATAATCGATATTTCACATCTCTAATTACAGAATCACTACTTCAAAAGTACGATGGTCCAAGCGTTGAAGCTAACCTCTGATACCAAATGAAACGACCCGCCCCAAAATTTATCTATTTACGCGTTAAAATTCAATTTATAACAAGCAAACCAATATCTAATCTAAAATAATTGCTCAAACCTTCGTTGGGCTGCCTACGTACCTTTTACAAGGGATCAAGTCATTCGTAGTTCAACTTAGTAAGGTATAGATTCATTATGATCGAAGAGACAAGTCAAGAATCCTATTCTCGAGTAATTAAACAACCAACACATTTAGTAAACCCACTTAATTAATCCTTATTCCTTAGGTCGAAAACAAAATGAATCCAAGGGGTGGATTTTCACGATTTACAATCCGAGAATGCATATTTTCAATTAATCCTAACGATTCTTAACTTCATTGATTCAATCTCACAATCTACTCATGAATTCCCTACACCGAGAGGGTTATTTTACATTTCAAAACAAGGCCGAATTCCGGGGCCACGTGCCACCCCTACCGGCGGCCTCTGATCACCAAATTTCATCAACACAATCTATACAACATTTCTAACAACTTTTTAGTTCACTACAAAGACCAAGTCCAAGCCTAAACAGACCAATTTATGAAGAACACAAAATCGACACTTTTCACAAACCCTAAAGTTTCAATTCGTCGATTCTCTTACTTCGATGCATGTTGGCTCGATTCCTTTGGAGGGTTTGCTGTTGGAGATGAGACATTCAAAACTCCTCAAGAAACTCGAGCTATGGCGGCCGGAGGAGGGAGTTCAGATCAAAAGAGCGATCGGCGATGGCGAAACTTCTAGGCGACGCCGCTCCTACACGGCGGCGAGACAGGGTCGGCCACCAACCCAGATCAACGGACGGTCGAGCTGGCTCTCGAATGGGACCGGTGTGCCGGTCTGAAGTGGCCGGACGACGGCGTTCTAGCGAGAAGAAGGCGGCAGGGTTGGGTCGGGCTCGGGCTCGGGAAAGTGGGACATTTCCCCCGATGAATCGTGCCGCCAAAAATTTGAAATTTCATTTTCGTCTCTTTTTTTTCTGATTTTTCACCCTCCTATTTATATTATTTTCCAAAAAAATACCCCAAATCATTTTTAATCCGTAACGTTTTCATACGAACTCTGATTTAAGCGTGCCGCGTATCTACAAATTCGTATCAATGAGCCCTACAACTTCTGTGAAGGAAATTTTCCCGAAACACTTACGCAGGGAAATGTTAATATTTAGAGTCTCTATACTTAGTACGACTCCCGATAAAAGTAAAAGTAAAATCATAAGGGTAAAAGATTTGGGGAGTACACGGGCCTTGCGGGCTTTTGGCGGGCCCGGCCGAGTTTCACACCTCTAAACTAATCCCGGTCTTCTACCCACGAAAGCGGGATTTGACGGGCTTTCTCGCGGGCCGGGCTGAGTAAAAGCCCATCAGACTTGCGGGCCTCCACGGGCTTTTCGGATGGGGCTAAATGATGAGGCCTAAGTTAGCCCAATCTCAAATGTTCAAGGACTCAAGGTAGTTTCAAAAACAAGAGCCAAGGTTTTTCGTAAGACAACAAATGTTGTTTTAGAAGAGAAGCCCATTCCTAGTAGGCTTTTGCAAAAATATAGGATTGGGCGTACTTGGTATATGAAAACAAAAGTTGCAAATAGTGAAGTGTTTAACTAATCTATTACTCTCTTATTAAGGTATCTAACTAGATTAAATTCTCCCAATTTGAATTATTCATGGTTATAACAGAAAAACGCAAGTTTGAGTGATTACCTCAAGGGTGAACTCATGCTCTCTCACGTCTCCATAATTTCTTTTTCTAAATATTATTTTGCTGTTTTTTTAGTTTACCATATTATTCCTCTCACATTATTTTCTCTCTTTTCTTTTTTCTCTAATATGGTCATTTTAGAGAATTTAAAATTTTAGTAAAGTTGTTGACACTAAAAAAAAACTTCAAATCATAGTAGTGGAGATATAATAGGATGTAGGCTTACACAGAGATGATGAGTTTCTCGATGAAAGAAAATACATTACAAAGGAAAAATCTCTACAAACTTTAGAATTTACAATATCTTGTTGCTTAGAAGTTAAAGCAGGAAGGAACTAGGGGTGACACTTAAGACCGAAAAACCGAAAATCAAACCGAAAAAACCGGACTGAAATCGGAAAAAATCGAAAAAACCGAACCGAACACAAGAAAAACCGAACCAAACCGAATTAATCGGTTTGGTTTCAGTTTAGGCACATAAGAAACGAACCGAACCGAAAAACCGAACTATTTATAAAATAATGTCGTTTTACGTTTATCTTACCGAATATTTGATTTGATTAATGTGATTTTAGGTTTATATTATATATAATTATATGTTTCTCTTTTGTAGTGTTATATATGTATATATAATCATCTATGTTTATATGTATGTTTCAAATAAGTTTGCTAAAACAAACATATATATATACCGATATGAAGCAACTATATGAAGGCAAATTCTCGAGATCGATCGACACCAGTCGATATGATTGATATATATATATATAGTGACCTTGTAAAAATTTCATCCAATTCGGACCTCGTTTAACCGTCGGAATTTCCGGTAAACCGAAAACAATACTAATATGTCATAATGGAAGACACATTACCAAAATACGAACACCAAAAGTCGTTTGCATATCTGAAATCACCTAATTTTCGTCACCAATTGTATGTGGTCGCACCAAAGAAACCCATTTGGCACAGCCCCGGTCAATGAGGATTTTAATATGTCAAAACGCCTCTTTTTTAGTTGACCGTTGGTACGAACGGTCAAATTATGTCCACAACGGACGAAATTTTTACGGGGTCTCTAAACATATATACATATCACATCTACTGGTGTCGATCGACCATATTTCAAACTGGAGTTGTCGATCGCCGAAGTGTTCACTAATGTATCATAACCTTTATACTAGGGTTATAATAAAACTATCACATTATGAAGCGACTATATGAAGGAAACTTCTTGGAATTGATCGACACCATCCGATGTGATCAGTATATATATTTAGTGATCATTTTAAAATTTCATCCAATTCGGACCTCGTTTAACCGTCGGAATTTCCGGTAAACCAAAAACAACACTAATATACCATTAGAGATGACCCATTACCAAGATGCGAATGAGAAAAGTTGTTTACATATTTGAAATCACATAATTTTTGTCATCGATCGTGCGTGGTCGAAACAAGGAAACTCATTTGGCAATACCCCGGTCAATGGGGGTTTTATTATGTGAAAACACATGTTTTTTGGTTGACCGTTGGTACGGACGGTCAAACCATGTTCAAAACGGACGAAATTTTTACGGGTTCTCTAAATATATATACTGATCACATCTACTAGTTTCGATCGACCATATTTCAAACTGGAGTTGTCAATCGCCGAAATGTCCACTAATGTATCATAACCTTTATATTAGGGTTATAATAAAACTATCACATTATGAAGCGACTATATGAAAGAAACTTATCGGAATTGTTCGACACCATCCGATGTGATCAGTATATATATTTAGTGATCATTTTAAAATTTCATCCAATTCGGACCTCGTTTGACCGTCAGAATTTCTGGTAAACCAAAAACACTAATATACCCTAAGGGAGGACCCATTACCAAGATGCGAATGAGAAAAGTTATTTACATATTTGAAATCACATAATTTTTGTCATCGATCGTGCGTGGTCGAAATAAGGAAACTCATTTGACAAAGCCCCGGTCAATGAGGTTTTATTATGTGAAAACGCCTCTTTTTTGGTTAATCGTTAGTATGGACGGTTAAACTATGTTCAAAATAGATGAAATTTTTACATGGTCCCTAAATATATATGTCGATCACATTTATTGGTGTCGATGGACAATATTTTGAAACTAGAATTTTTTAAAAATAAAAAAAATTCAAAAAAAAACCGAAAAAAACCGAACCAAACCGTTCGGTTCGGTTTTCAGTTTGACCTATTGGAAAACCGTGAACCGAACCGAAGTTCAATTTCAGTTTGGTTTACGGTTTGAGCCCAAAACCGAACCGTTTAAACCGAATGCCACCCCTAGCAGGAACTACTTGAGACCAGCTGCTAAAAATAATCTGAGTGTCCAGGGGTTGCAAAATTTCCTTCTCCCCAAACATGTTTGAAAGTAATTTCCTGAAAGTGATGAGCTAATAATTGTATATCATGCACCAATGTGGCAATTCTCCGAAACGGTTTTAATCCTCTTGTTTACGTAGTCAGTAACAATTCAACTTGTAATTTTTAAAACTTCAGAACAGGAGCCGAATGTAGACATGCTCTTAAAGCAATAAAGCATTAGTTTCAGCATAAAAAACATTGGATTGACCATTTTGATTGGGCATCATAAAATTGCAGATGCCTTATTATCAGTTAGGATTGAACCATCAACTTATTATCAGTTCCTTAGAGATATGAGAGAGGACGGTCATTTAAAAAGTGTTGTAGACCATTTTATACTGATGGAGAGTTGAAATTGAACCAGAGAAGCTGGGAAGTTGTTTTCTACGCATAAGCATGAGTGGATGACGTAACTTTCAAGTGCATAGCATTGCTATTATTGCGTAAGTATCATACATACATACTTTAATTCCACGGAACAATCAAGACTTTAATTAAGATAAGGTTAAACGTTTATTATTTTGCAACTTACACTATTAATCTCAGTTTTCCTTTTAGGGTTTAAATTTTATTACAATATATATTATTTCCTTTTCATCATAGTTAGGCTAGCTAAATAAGAGGACACGTGACATAATTTAGGAGGTGGGCGTGAGGTAGGTAAAGTTTGGATAGTGGGCAAATTTGTTTTCAAGACGAGTTTGGTCTCGTCAATGATCTCAATTATAATTTATTATTTATTATATATATTATGCTTATAAAAATATTTGATCACTAAACTTAAACTTATTTTTTAACAGGATAACATCTCAATTCTCAATGCAATTTACAAACAAATTATGAAAGCTACGAAATGAAATTTCGCAACATATGCAATAGAAAGAGTAAATGCATATTTTAAAATGCCAATTGAATCCTAGCAACATTTTCACAAAAAATTATTTACCAAAAAATGAAGTTCACACTAATTATTCTAACATCACAACATAAGCTTCGTTGTAGATTGATTGCCAGTGAAATTACATCAATATGCATGTACATAGTTGTACATTAACTGGAAAATTTCTCTTTGCATGAACCAACAATGTAAAATGTTTAACGGATCTAATTTATATAGAAATAACTCGATCTTCACGTATCTCGACTTGATTCTTTGGTAGCCATTAGAATTTTTATTATCGTGGGGAAATTTCAGTTTTTGAATGTGGCCGGGTTTCCATGTTGATGAAACACCGATTCTAATTCTTCGATCTATTCTTTGGTTGCATAAATTGTTTTAGCTATCTGTTAGTTTTCAAGTTCTTCAATGGATCGATATAAAATCTTCACCATATCAAATTATACTAAACGAATTGAAGGAGGAAAAAATATTAAGTTACATAACTTCACATGTTCCTTTCTACATGAGCCAATTACAAGAGACGTGGTTATGATCAACCATAAAATAAAATTTTCCTTTGAGAGTTTAGAAAACTGTGTCAATTTTTAATTTTTAATTAATGTATAAAATGCTCTTCGAATAAGATTAATTTATTTTGTGGGAATCTCTTTATATAAAGAAAGACTAAAGAAGCCATAACTTGCGGGCCAAAAAGTCTTTCCCTAATTTTCTTAAGTGCTAGTTTCATTATTCAGTACATTTTTGGATAGAAAAAGATTATGCGTCGAATAAATAAGGGCTAATGAAACCACTCAAATTCTTATAAAAAGCCCCTAATGCCATGAGTAAGAGCCCCAGCAAAAACCCTAAAGCAGAAGAAAAGGGAAAAAAGACCATGGGCTTGCAACTCATCATATTCTGCCTTCTGTTTTTAGTGGTAACCTTTGCTTCTCACAAAGACAAATACTGTTTTACCATTTATCTCTTAGCAACTATTCAATATGGAAATTCAGCTTGCAATTTCGTAGTATCAGTTTCCTACATTTGCACATTTCTTACCCCTCTTTTTCCATTTATATTAAGTTACTATTTAAGAAGGTGAAAAGTGCTTAACTATAACCAAAATGAAAGTTTGATTATCACCTCTGTTATCATAGTGCAGTATGTTTTCCGTATAGAAATTAGTTTTCTTTTTCATTTTTTGTTTCATTTTTTTCGCTCCTGGCGAAATAAGCATTATATTCATTACCTAAGGTGGAACATCGATCTCGTCTTTAAGTAGTTTCTCTTATTAGTTTTACCAACTAATGATTAATAATTATTCTAATGATGTACATGTATATACCCAATATATGATTACTTGGGCGGGAAACATATTTAAAATTATCACACTAGGGTTAGATCTTTCGGGATATATCTGCGAGGGGCACAACAGCCTCAAATTATATGCATGTGGTAATAAGTTCTTATCTTAGATACATTTTTGTAGGCGGCTAGGCGATAAATTTTTCTTTTTCATTTAATATTGGCCATTTCTTAAAATAGAACCATAACTTTTTGTTTCGTTGAAATGCAGTGTCCTTATCCCAATGGAGCGAGGGACATAGGTACAGAAAATTTGGAGATCAGTAGCGAGCCCTACGTCACAAATTATGGAGCTAGGAAAATTGTGAAAGAGCTAGAGGTTAGCGAGCCTTACATGACCAACTATGGTGGCAGAAAAATTGTGAAAGAAGTGGAGATAAGCGAGCCATACATGACCAACTATGGAGCTAGAAAAAGTGAGGTAAAAGAGCCTTACATGACGAATTATGGAGCTAGAGAAAGTGTGCGAGAAGTGGAGGTAAGCGAGCCTTACGTGACTAACTATGGAGCTAGGAAAAATGTGAGATTAGAGGCCAGCGATCCATATATGACCAACTATGGAGCTAGAAAAAGTGTGGAAGCAATGGAGGTACGGGAGCCTTACATGACCAACTATGGAGCTAGAGAAAGGGTGAAAGAAGTGGAGGTGATTGAGCCATACATGATCAACTATGGAGCTACAGAAAGTGCGCATGAAGCTGAGGAGCCGTACGTGACCAACTATGGAGCAAAGAAAAGTGTGAAGGAGCTGGAGATAAGGGAGCCATACACGACCAACTATGGAGCGAAGAAAAGTGGGAAAGAAGTGGTAAAAACCGAGCCTTACTTGACCAACTATGGAGCAAAGACTACTGAGAAGGAAATGGAGGTCAGGGAGCCCTACATGACCAACTATGGAGCCACAGAAAGTGAACAAGTTGAGAAGCCATACATGACCAATTATGGAAGCAAAGAAGATATAAAAGAAACAGAGGCTTCTTACATAACTCAATATGGCACAAAAAAACAAGAAGAGGCTTCTTACATAACTCAATATGGCACAAAACAAGAAGAGGCTTCTTACATAACTCAGTATGGGCACAGAACAAGGAGAAACAAGAGTAGAGAAGACAGTTCCGTCCGCCCATGAGCACCATCATCATATGCATGCACATTCATCATCTCGCAATGAGGCACACGAGCAAGGTTTCTTCACTTTGGTTGATTTCCATAAGGGGTGTACAATGCCACTCAACTTCCCAAACCAAAATCACTCTGCTTTCTTGCCTAGGGAAACAGCTGATTCCCTTCCATTCTCAACATCACAACTCCCACAACTTCTCCAACTCTTCTCCATCCCACGCGATTCTCGTGAAGCCAGACACATGGTTTATACACTCGATCAATGCGAGCAAACACCCATCAAGGGCGAGACCAAGTTTTGCGCTACCTCGCTAGAGTCGATGAATGATTTCGTTCACAAAATCATCGGTTCTGGGATCAAATTGGGTATTCTCTCCACAACGCACCCTTCTATTTCAACATCCATCACACAGAAGTACACGATACTGAAAAACCCTAAACGAGTTATAGCTTCCAAAATGGTCTTTTGCCATCCAGTCCCTTACCCTTACGCTGTTTTCTTTTGCCACCACTTTGAGACCGACACCAGGTTCTTCCAGGTCTCACTAGGAGGAGAGAATGGAGATACGGTAGAAGCCGTAGCGGTCTTCCACATGGACACTTCTGACTGGGACTCTAACCTCAGTCTGTTCCGCGACTTGGGTATCAAAGCTGGTGCCTCCTCTCCGGTGTGCCATTTCTTGCCGGAAAATCATCTTGCTTGGATTACATCCCCAGTAACTGCTACGGCTTAACCCTCTTATATGTCAAGTCATGTTCGTGTACGTATCATATGTCAGAGTCATGTATATACAGAATAAATTCTACTTATCATGCTTATGCCATGGTAATGTAGTCAAGAATTCTGGCTAATAATCCATCTGTTTTTTACTTTGTCTGTAACTTTGTATGAGAAAGTCCCGCGCGTGTTGAGATATATATATATATATATATATATATATATATATATATATATGATCAATGACCTCAAGTACGTACCTGGGAAGTGATCCGTAGTTGTATTTACATTTCTCAAATCTTTCTGTAATCGTCCATTTAAGTGTTACCAAGCTATATATGTCCTCGGCCTTCAGATATAAGCCATCACTCCCAGTGATGTTCTAGTCTATATATTTAACCAAATTCCAGCTGCCAATATTATGTCATTTACGGTGCACTTAGTCAGTGACCGCATCAGGCGCATGCATGGCATGTTAGTAAGTTGAAGAATATATTAATTAAGAAATATATGTAAGTGGATTCAATTCTAACTTGCATAATCAAGCGCCATGTTAGTACCATACTGGAAATAAAGAAGAATATGAACAAAACGAACTGACCGAGAAGGAGAAACTTCAGAACCAGCTGTATGACCTAATTAATTAAGCACACTAATTATAATAAAGTCCCAACTTCATGCTTGAGCAACTCTTATACGTCCCTGAACACAGTAATCAGTGGATTGGAAAGACAAGGAGCATAATCTAATTCCAAGTCCTAACAGTAAAATATATCTTTCAAAATAACAGAAGAAGTTATGCAGGGTTTCTTTTGCTACTAGCAAAACTACGATTGTTACTGCAAATAATGTGTGATAGTTTTGTCAAGGGTCTTTAATTGCTCATTAATTTGTCAATGAGTTCTCACAGTGCAACAAGAAGTCCTAATTACCAGTACTTGATATTGGTCAAATTAATCTATGGCAATGATCAAGTCAATCAAATAATCACATACTGTCATGCACAACGAATGTACGTAATAGGGAAAACACTAGCTTTCATTGTTAACTTAATCATCCGGATTAAGTCTTAAGTGTCATGTTACGTAAGTAGTAAATTACAACACATGCATGTCATAAATTAGTAGCGTGTGCACTACTTTTTGATGCGCTCATTTACACATCAATCTTAGGATGTATCCCCATTTGACTCGAGGATGTATTAATGGGATGCAATCCTATAACTGGTACGTAGATAAATGATTCAATTATAGCTAGCATTTTCCAATACTATAACCAAGAACTGATTCATCCAATAAATTGTTTTCTCTGTGGAAACCAATATTTCCAAGATCCTAGACAATTTATCCCTAAATTATTTTCTTGGATCTACCATCTTGTTTCCTCTTGATAAGCTGCTACCCGTTGTTTAAGAGATTGACTGCTTAATTAATTATGGGATTAGTAATTATGGCCCGAAAATGAATAAACTTTGCATATCTTATGTAAAATGTTTAGTACCTAGCTAGTAGGAATCAACGTACGTTCAACTTATTGATAAGCAAGTAATGCGTAGTTACCTAACCCTAACTTTATTCAGTTTATTGTTTACTTGTTGATAGAGATGCAGATTAAGTAGCATGCCTATACAGTTTTCCATCCGTAACGTAATTCTTCTATCTCCATCTTGTTTTTTTTCTCCGTGTAAATTAAAGTGATTGGATCGTTTCTCCCCCTTCTGTTCTGTTTAATGTTCTTGTGTATGATGGCCTCCCCTGCCCTCATCAGGCTTGTTAGGAGGGTGGTGGGAGGAGCTCCCTTGTTTTTCTAGGTTCTTGCTTGTTTCTCCCTTTTTCTTGTGTTCTTGTTTCGGTTGAATCTTGTGTTCTTGTTTCGGTTGAATGAAAGTTCCAATAAATTGCCAAAAAAAAAAAAGTGATGAAGAATGCGGTTAGCTTAATATATGCATTTTGTTCTTCTTCTATGTAAGGGTTTGTCTGTTGTACATACATGTATGCTAAACACACACTTTTGTGTGGTGAATGAGGGGTTTGATAAAATACACAATGGGTGTGGGTGTGAGATTTGTGTTGGAAAGTGCTGCTGCATACTAATTTATGATTCAGTTAACGTGTACTCTACCCTTTTATATAATGTGCACTATCAAGATCCATCACCTTTCAACTACGTCGACATTCATCACCGAGCATAACCCAAACAAAATATTTTTTTTGTGCAAATTAATATTAATCACGTAACAAAGAGCCATATAAATTCAATCAAACCAAACATTTTGTTCGAATTTTAACCCTCTTAAACTCAATAGCTCACAGTTCTTGCTCTCAACAGAAACATGATAGATTTCAAAAACTATCATACCAAATTGATGGGACAAAACAAAACCTAAAACAAAGAAGAAGATCACTAGTAGAAAGGACACAGCTCAATATATAAGTATATAACTAACCAGAGTAGTCGGCTAGTCGCAAGTCCCTTCGTGCTATATCGTTGCTCACTTATTTTAGATACTCACAAATAAAATATATTATAGGATTGATTATTATACATACCCACCATATATTCTACGTGGCGTACACTCTTAATGTTATTTTCCATTTTTTACCGTGATTCTTTCTGATTAGTTCTTATATGTAAATAATTTTTTGTCATTTTCACCGCTTGTATGTTAATTATACCATGGCGTAATATGATTAGTTGGGTACACCACCATAGCAGTGTCACGTGGTGTGGCGGAAACACAGAATGTTCCGTTGATAAGATTTGAGCATCAGTATGATGTATACTATCTGTAATCCTTAGAGGTGGCTATAGGCGTGAGAGCACAGTTGGACAGATACGGTTGCACACTTGCATTTACCCGCAACTAGCAAAATAATTTAACGAGAAGTACGCCAACTGGAATGGTTCAGTTGATAAGGTTTGAGTATCAGTATGATGTATTCTATCTGTAATCTATAGAGGTGGCTGCAGGCGTGAGAGCACAGTTGGACAAATACGGTTGCACACTTGCATTTATCCGCAACCAGCAATTATTTATTCTCAACAACACCATCGGGCCAACCTGCTGTGCTTAGATCGACATTTAAAACAATCTACAGCCAGTTACAATTCCTAATAAGAAATAGGACATACGATTACGTACAGTACGTGTACGTATATGGCTCAAAAGATTTATTTCCTATAGTCAAGACTCAAGAGAACTGGATTTGGGTGACATGCAGATAATTAATGGGAGCTACATTTGAAGAAACAATGAAATACGTACAAAGAATCTCTCAAACGTTCCAAAAAAGGTACGCTTCAAAGTGCCCTAAGCCAGAGCATATGCACAAAGAGATAAAGATCGAGTAACCAAAAATATCAGGTGGGCTGATTTTGATCCTCTTCAACATTCGGAATGGTAGGCCGGTAAAAAAGAACGTGAGCACTCGATCATCAACCCTCACTAATAAAGTACACTAAGTAAGACTTGTAAAATTTAGTAATAATTTTACTGTTTGGTAACCTTTTCACCACTTATAGGTTTAGTATTTGAGATCAAACTATTATCTTTAACAAGTCTTTAATGTATTTTAGATTTTTTTTAGTGATAATTCATAACTAGTGCTGCGCGCAGCGTTCTTCGAATTTCAATATTAATTTTACTGAACATAGTAGTTAATTAAACATCTCTGTTTTTTCTTTCATTTCATACTGTCAAATTGGTTAGATATGAACTTAATACTAATCATGACAGAATCAAAGAGAATCCTATAATCTAATGATCGAATTACGGCAGAGAGTATTGCACAATTGTAGCCAAAGCAAAGTCTTGAATAATTGCATTATTTTTATTTATTTTTTAACTTTCAGATAAGGACGACTATCCAATACATTAATACCAATGTGTCCTCTAGATGCTTATAAAACGCCCTCAAACTATGACTAAGAGCCATACAGAAAAAAAAACCTGAAGCAGAACAAAATATGGGCGTCCGATCCATCATCATCTTCTATCTTCTGTTCGTAGTGGTAATCAATCATCATTATCTCACTAATTTAGCCTGATAGCTACTTTTAGATCATCAGTTTACTAATACCAATTAAACCGTAACTATGCACATTGCTTTACTCTCAGTATCATGCTTTAATAATTAGAAACTACTATAGAGTGCACACTACAATTTATGTATAAATGCGTGTGTAGACACATGAAATTTAATGAAGTAAATTATCTTCGTTAAATGATTAAATTGACCAAGAGCCCGACAAAATTGCACACGTGACCCAAAAGTTAACAAAGTTGGTGCGGATCCGAATAAAACTCGTGTCAGCACATAAACGAATGATCGTAATCAAAGCTACGTGATTTCGAAAATTGGATGTCATTGACGATTCGAAATGGTAATCGGACATTTGATTAAATTAATAAATTCTTTAACGGCTATAATTACATCAATTATTTTTCTGTTTAAATTAGTTATGTGAATGACTAATTTTGAATTAATCGGAAAATACATATTGATTTAATTATACAATTAAAGAAATTTATTATTTTAGTGTCATTAAAATATTCTACAAAATAGAAACCTTGACACTATAAATACCCCTTTCAACATGAAGAGAGGGAGGATTTTGATACTTGGAGAGAAGAAGAGAGGAAATCACTTAAGTAAGAATCACTCTCGACAAATCCCGAAGTCTCTTAAGTCCACGAAGATCATTAAGTCCACGAAGAATCATCAAGCGGCCAAATCGCTCGTTCTTCATCAAATCCAAATCCAACCTCAAGTCCACGAAGAATCATCAAGCGGCCAAATCGCTCGTTCTTCATCAAGCGGCCAAATCGCTCGTTCTTCATCAAATCAAATCCAAATCAAACTCAAATCCTCAAGATCAAGTGCATGTCACCCTTGAGCCAAATCACATACGGAGATAGAATCAGAGGAGTTCACCAAAGATTGTAACCCCACGCTTGATATTCAATAAATTACTTTTATTTGTACACGTGTCTGCATTCTTGTTTGTTTTCAGATTCTCGTTCTACAAATTGGCACGCCCAGTGGGACATTTTTGGCCTCTCATCTCTTTCTCCGAAGAAATTAAATCCGTTTGTGCGATGGCTTCCAAGAACAACCAAGTAGTTCGAACGAAGAAATCCAAGTCCACAACCGCGAGGTTAAGCAGAGAGGCCGAGCTGGTCAAGAAGTCCAAGCAAACATCCTCCTAATCAAAGAGTGAACCGATTGCCCTTGTCACCCGAAGCGTGGCTAGAGCTTAACCCACGACGTTCATGGCACTTTCTAGTAAGCCTCGTCAACCAGTCATCACCTTGGAGAGCTTGGGAGCAATAGAGCATGCCTTTCAAAGCGGGAAGAAGCAAGTGTCAAAGGAGAAGGAGCCAAGTGAGCAATCTCTTCTACCCGTTCATGGTGATGGCCCTATCCTAGAAGACATTTTCTCTGATGACGAATCAAGCACAGCATCATACCATGGAAGTCCCAAAGAAGATGGTGGAGAACGGACGAGGATGTTTTGAGACGAAAGTTGTTCCATATTTGTGGAAGCCTCTTCGCCGGAACTTGTCAAAAGAACACTTGCCGACAAAACAACCGAATGTCACTTCAATGGCCACAAGTTGTTAAGTTAGCTCCAAAGAAGACGAGAAGTCTACCTCCATTCTGTTTCATAAAGGAGGCGTGTGAACATAAAAAGACCAAAGAAGTTAAAGAATGTCCTGCTTCTAATGCCGATGATGAAGGATGGATATTGGTCACCCGAAGAAGAACTCGCAAAGGTATGATGTTAAATTCACCGATTGCCCAACCAAGCCATAAGAAATCACCTCCACGACGGGTGGAGAACGGACGAGGATGTTTTGAGACGAAAGTTGTTCCATATTTGTGGAAGCTTCTTCGCCGGAACTTGTCAAAAGAACACTTGCCGACAAAACAACCGAATGTCACTTCAATGGCCACAAGTTGTAAAGTTAGCTCCAAATAAGACGAGAAGCCTGAAGCAAGAAAAACAGGTGCAAGTCAAGTGTTAAAGAAGAATGAGGTGTTGAAACAATTGGAGAGTCTACCTTTCCAACTTAGCTTCTCTGACTTGATGCAAATGCCAAAATCAACGAGATGCGCACTTGTGGAGTTGCTTATCGACGTAGGAAAACACTCCACAAGCATGAAGGAATGTGGCGTGGGTGATGCATATTGTGATACCATTCACTTCACGGATGATGACCTCCAATTGAGCTCTAAGCCACATAATCGGCCTCTTTTTGTGACAGGGTACATGCGAGAGTGCAAGTTGAATCGCATGCTCATAGACGGAGGGTCATCAGTAAATATCATGCCCAAGTCAACCATGTCTCAACTCGGCATCAACGTTGATAAGTTATCAAGGAGCCGTCTCATGATCCAAGGTTTCAACCAAGGAGGACAAAGAGCGATAGGGATGATCAGACTAGACATGGACATTGGAGAGCTAAAATCAAACACCTTGTTCCATGTCATCGATGCCAAGACCTCGTACAACTTGTTGCTGGGACGACCATGGGTACATGAAAATGGCATCGTGCCATCCACTTTGCACCAATGCTTCAAGTTCTATCGCGGAGGTGTGAAAACCGTGGTTGGAGATACCAAACCTTTCACAGAAGCCGAATCATACTTTGCGGATTCTAAATTCTATACAGATAAGGAGTCAATGAAAGAAGTCCTCCTGGTCGGAGTACCCTCAATGGGGAAAGTCGCTAAAGTTAGGGAGAATAATGCCAAATCAAAAGACATTGAGCTTCATGGTGAAGTGTCGCAAAAAGTCTCATCTGAAGTGGCAAAATCGTCTGCAGAAAGAAAAGTCAGTAATGCCTTTCCGGTCCTTCACTATGTTCCGAAGTCTAGACGAAGGGAGGGGGAATCTCCATTTGCGGAGACAAAGTCACAAGAGTGGCCACAAAAATTAGAAGAGGATGATGTGAAATTGTTGAAGGAGGAGTCAACATTGCCATTAATAAAGGTGAGCAACCAAAATCCCACAAAGCAGCCATTAAGGGGGTTTGTCAAACCAATTCAAGGTAAGACGGAACATGGATCGATGCCCAAGAAAAGAACAAGCGAAGGGTTCGATCCTAACGCATACAAGCTGTTAGAAAAGGCCGGATACGACTTTGGTTCATCAAGCAAAAAGGACGACCAGACTGCAGCAAGGATGGCGCATGAGCTCGATGAGTCACAAAATAAATTAAGAGAGCAAGGGGCAACAATTGATTCTTCTAAAGCTGGTCTCGGTTTCACTTCAAGCAAGCCAATCAGAATTTCAAGAAGGAGGAGGGCGGAGCGAGCCAATGTGCAACATATCAGTGTCGAGGTAGTTGAAGAGAAGAGTCAAGAGGTTCAGTCAACCCCTCGCATTTCGTCGTTCGATCGCCTTCGTCCAAATTCCCGAAGAGCAACATCTGAACGTATTGAAGGATCAATCACAAGGATGTCGGTTTTTAACCGTGTGAACATGACAACAAGTAGAGGTTCAGTCTTCAATCGCATCGGTAGTACAACCACTCGGACTCCTGCATTTAAAAGGATGTCAAGTTCAGACAAAGATAAGAAAAAGTCAAACCTCATTCCGCGAAAACCCGCATTGGAAAGGATCCCAGCACCTAAGGAACGACAAATATGCAAGAGGAAAATGACTTGTTGTCAAGCGGAGAGCAAAGAAATCCGAAGTCTTGTCCTGTCACGTATGAAGAGGCATTTTGTTTTGGAAGTGGATTTCACGGATCAACTCAAAGTGAAGCAACATACCATCATATTCACTGGCCAAAAAGGAGATAGCAACCTCGATAATGACGGTGATGATGACATTGTCCAAACCTCTTATCATGTCACAGTGGCAGAAACAGATGCCGTAGAGGAAGACGATCATGAAGATTTTGAAATTGAACTAGACGAAGCTCTTCCAGAACTTGAAGACGGGGGGGCAAGCCACTATGGACGAACTTAAGGAGATTAACTTGGGAACAGAGGAAGACCCAAGACCTATTTTTGTGAGTGCGTCTTTAAGTTCTGAAGAAGAAAAAGAACATCTTGATCTGTTGCTTGAGTACAAAGATGTATTTGCTTGGACGTACAAAGAAATGCCCGGCCTAAATCCAAAAGTAGCAGTTCATCGACTTGTTGTCAAACCAGAGGCTCGGCCGACCAAGCAAACACAAAGACGCTTTCGAACAGAACTTATTCCTCATATTGAAGCAGAAGTTGATAAGTTGATTGCCGCAGGCTTCATTAGAGAGGTTCAGTATCCCAAGTGGATCGCAACATTGTTCCTGTCAAGAAGAAGAACGGACAATTCCGCGTTTGTGTAGATTTTCGTGATTTAAACGAGGCATGTCCAAAAGATGATTTCCCTCTACCAATCATAGAGCTCATGGTGGATGCAAAAACCGGGCATGAGGTTTTTTCATTCATGGACGGATCATCAGGTTACAACCAGATAAGGATGGCCTTAGAGGATGAGGAACTCACTGCATTTCGAACTCCCAAAGGAATTTATTGCTATAAGGTCATGCCATTCGGGTTAAAACATGTCGGTGCAACGTACCAACGCGCTATGCATAAAATTTTCGGTGACATGCTGCACAAGTATGTAGAATGCTATGTTGATGATTTGGTTGTCAAAACAAAGAAAAGAAGTGATCACCTGCAAGATCTACGAAGAGTGTTCGACAGGTTACGCAAGTACCAGTTAAAAATGAATCCTTTGAAATGTGCATTCGGCGTCAGTTTTGGAAAATTTCTTGGATTCATCGTGAAGCACCAAGGCATCGAGGTAGACCAATCCAAAATTAAAGCCATCCAGGAAATGCCAGAGCCAAGAAATTTGCGCGAGTTGAAAAGCCTCCAAGGACGACTTGCCTTCATCAGACGGTTCCCCGCTGCCAACCATTCAGTCGACTCATGAACAAAGATGTTCCATTTGTATGGGATGAAGCTTGTCGCAATGCCTTTGAGAGCATAAAGAAATACCTGGTGAATCTTCCGGTGTTGGGTGCACCTATCGCCGGGAAACCTCTTATCATTTACATCGCGGCTCAAGAGAGATCGCTAGGGGCCCTTCTTGCCCAAGAAAATGAAGCCAAAAAGGAGAAAGCCTTGTACTACTTAAGTCAGACCCTCACCGGACTTGAGCTGAATTATCCGCCGATAGAGAAGATGTGTCTTGCACTCGTCTTCGCCATTCAAAAGTTGAGGCATTACATGCAAGCTTACACAACTTGGTGGCGCGAGCCGATCCAGTTAAGTTCATATTATCTAAACCAGTTCTAACCGGACGCATGGCTAAGTGGGCGTTACTATTGAACAAATACGACATCGTATATGTGCCCGCTAAAGCAGTGAAATGACAGGTGTTGGCCGACTTCTTGG
The DNA here is from genome assembly GCF_933775445.1 of Argentina anserina. NCBI lineage: Eukaryota > Viridiplantae > Streptophyta > Magnoliopsida > Rosales > Rosaceae > Argentina > Argentina anserina. The sequence continues at coordinate 5,687,033 of NC_065873.1, read as the reverse complement.
CAGACCACCCTATTCTAGCGGATTGGGAAATCTCAGATGAATTCCTGGATGAGGAAGTCTTTCTTGCAGAGGTCCTCCCTACTTGGAAGATGTTTTTTGATGGCTCATTTAGGGCAAACGGAGCAGGGGCTGGAGTTATCGTTGTCTCTCCACAAAAGCTGATATTGCCTTATTCTTTCACTCTTGGGGAATTGTGCTCTAACAATGTCGCAGAGTACCAATCCTTGATCATGGGATTGCAAACATCGTTAGAAATTAGAATCCAAAGTCTTGAAGTGTATGGAGACTCGAAGTTGGTGATTGATCAACTACTCACTAATTACGAGGTCAAGAAGGAAGATTTGGTACCTTATTTCTAACTCGCCACACAACTCTTGAAGGGCTTTGATAATGTTACACTCATACATGTGCCACGGAAAGAAAATCAAATGGCAGATGCATTGGCAAACTTGGCGACGACCTTGGCATTGTTTGGAGACGAAATTTTGGACATCCCATTTTGCCAAAGGTGGGTCGTGACAACAAAACCTTCACTCCAGTGTGTCAGTTCTCATGTAGTGTCAGTTCACACCATTGATGTTGAAGACTGGAGGCATCCTTTTATTGACTATCTTGAGCACAACAAACTTCCCGAAGATTCGAAGCAAAGGTGGAGCATCAAGCGACGAGCACCGTGCTTCCTCTACTTCAAAGCAACTTTATATCGGAGGTCATTTGACGGAGTACTCCTTCGATACTTGGGAAAAGATGAAGCAGTCAAAGCCATGGAAGAGGTTCATTCTGGAGTATGTGGAGCACATCAGTCAGGACCAAAATTACATTTTCAAGTAAGACAACTAGGGTATTACTGGCCCACCATGGTCAAGGATTGTATGGACTATGCACAGAAATGTCAAGCTTGTCAGTTTCATGTAAACTTCATTCATCAGCCACCTGAGCCGTTGCATCCGACAATTGCTTCGCACCCATTCGATGTCTGGGGAATGGATGCAATCGAACCCATCACTCTGAAATCACCGGCTGGTCATATGTAGATTTTGGCAGCCACAGATTCCTTCTCAAAGTGGGCAGAAGCGATACCGCTGAAAGAAATAAAGAAAGAAAATGTTGTGGACTTCATTACTGGAAGCATTATACAACGCTATGGTATACCGCGATGCATCATCACGGACAACGCCAAATACTTCTCGAATACCGCAACAAAAAATTTGACCAAGAAATTTCACTTCAGGCTTCACTTTTCTTCAATGTATAACGCTCCGGCAAATGGATTGGCAGAAGCATTCTATAAAACGCTATGTAACATTTTGAAGAAAACTGTCAGCAAGAAGCAGAGGGATTGGCATGAGAAATTGGGCGAAGCTCTCTGGGCTTACAGAACGACGTATCGGACAGCCACAAATGCTACACCTTATTCTCTCGTCTATGGTGTCGAAGCTGTGTTACCATTAGAGAAAAAATCCTGTCATTGAGAATCGCTTTGCAAGAAGGTCTCACAAATGAAGAAAATGTCAAGTTGCGCTTGCAAGAGTTAGAAGCTTTGGACGAAAAGAGGCTTGATGCACAACAACACCTGGAATGCTACCAAGCTCGGATGTCACACGCCTTCAACAAAGGTGTTCGACCACGGTCATTTCAAGTTGATGATTTAGTCCTTGCTGTTCGAAGTCCCATTATTATGACGCACAAGTATGGCTCCAAATTCAAGTCAAAGTGGGATGGTCCTTACGTCGTCAGAGAAGTTTACACCAATGGAGCTTACAAAATTGTGGCGGAAGACGGTTTGAGGATCGGTCCCATCAACGGCAAGTTCTTGAAGAAGTATTATGCTTGAAAATAAAAGAAAATGCTCCAAGTTCGCACGAGCCTAAACTGCACAAGACACACACACACACACACAAAAAGTACGTTCCAAGTCTGCACGAGCCTAAACTGCATAAGACACAGAAAAAAGTACAAAAAAAAACGTTCCACGCCTGCATGAGCTTAAACTGCACAAGGCACCCAAAAAAACTCTTGAACTACGTGATGACTTGATTCTTTCTTTAGAATGATACGTAGGCAGCTTAAGAATAACAATCTTAAGTTCAATCACATCAAAAAAAATATAAGGGTTTGATTGAAAAAAAAGAAGAAGAGATGAGCAAATCCTGATCATTCAAGTCAGCTGTCACATCTAGGTCAAACCCTTGAAGCTGCTCCAACGTTCTTCAAAACTGGCTTGTAACTTCTTTGCCTCTTCAATCTCTGTTGCAGTTAGTTCTGGAATCTCTCGGATTTGGCACTTTTTCTGTTATAAATCAACAAGTCATGCATCGTGAAGAAAAATGTCTGCATGTAGCAAGTCCAACATCTGCTCTAGAATCTGTTGTTCTTCCTTCAAGTTCTCAAGGGAATCAAGCATAGACTGACGTTGATCAAAAGTATTTTGCCAAATTTCTTAGGTTGTCGTGATCAAGCGAAGCCCTACAAACATCTGAACTTAGCAACTTGTCGCCTTACCTGGGCATTTGATAGCTGGCTACTTGACGATTCACTGCGTAAGTCCATTGAAAGACAGGAATTCAACTGCCACAGAATGAGCTTTAAAAGCGAATGGCCTGGTAAAAGAGGGATATACGGTTAAGGTGGCGCCATCATGTTACTCATCTTCGACATCGTCGAGGATAGTGATCGTCCCGTCCTTGAAACTCTTGAAAGCCGTCATGGTGAATGTGATGCGTAAAGCCTAACACGCTTTTGTTGACTGCCGTCAAGTCTATGAAGTGAGAGCAGTCAAGCGATTAGGTCATTTACGTTCTTCAAACTCTTGAAAGCCACCATGGTGAATGTGATGCGTAAAGCCTAACACGCTTTTGTTGACTGCTGTCAAGTCTATGAAATGAGAGCAATCAAGCGATTAGGTCGTTTACGTTCTTCAAATCCGTCAGAAATCAACGCATTTTGAAAGGAGTCGAATGGTTTGATTGACCGCAACACTCGAATTGTTGTCAAAATCTTACAAAAAAAAGGGTCAAAAGTCAGAAAAAAAAAGTCAAAAGTCAAAAAAAGAGTCAAAAGTCAGAGTAAAAAACGTCAAAAGTCAAAAGTAAAAAAACGTCAAAATTGGTATAAAAAAGTCAAAAAAATCAGACCAAAAAAACAACCAAAACTGATTGCACTGAAGCACAACCACACTGAATCATTCAATGATTCAATTATACATTTGATCCCTCCACGGCTCCTCTTCTGCCAAAACCATAAAAAACCATGCAGGGGCTTTTGAATACCATTGCTTCTGCTGCAACTACACCTCCGTCTTCACTTTCTCAAGACCCATTCCTGTGGCTAGCCTTGTGTCCACCGAGTGCTTGGTATGAAGGAAAAGACTTGTCACAAACAGAGCACTTGTAACTGAGCTTGAAGATTTCAAGTCCGTTTAAGATTGCATCGTTGTAATTAGTATACCTATCAATTTGGAGCGCAAAGAGTTCTAGAAAGAGGTTCACTTTCTTCTGGCTTCCAATCGGAGGAGGCATGTACAAAACGTAGTCTCTGTAAACTGGATTCCCATTTGCTCCCCTCCATCCGATGACATCTACAATTTCTTCTGCTGTTTGATTGGCCATAAAGATTTGAAACGATCGATCTCCATGTTTTGTAATACCAGATTCAAACTCACAAAAAATGGAGTCTCACCAGAGTACTCCGTAATTGTGTCGAAGTTGAGCTCGATGGTGATGTTCTGTGGTAGTACGCTAAGGTTTTTACTCCTTTGATCCAAATAACTTTCGTCGGAGCCTTCCCATGTCCGGTACATTCCAGTGTCATCGTTTGGAGAGACAGGGGCTGCCCCGACGTTGATTCGATACACCATCTCCAGAGCCGTGTTGTTTTCAATCGGATATGACCTTGCCATGGCTTCAATGAAATTAGGTGGCGGTGGAGACCGTGGAGTTGTAAATGAGGAAGCAGTATAATACAGACTGAACTCCTTGACCAGCGTGGACTAGTCGACGGAAGCGTCGGCTGTGATGGAGGCGTTGAAGTCTTTGAGAATAGTGAAGCCACCGACGGTGAAGGAGACTGCTGTGATCCATATAGACCAAGACGAGAAGTTTATGCCCTGTGTGAGTAATAGTATTTTGAATATGGAAGCATCGCTTGTGGAACGCACAAGTACATCAAATTGACGGGAGAATCAAGAGATATATATATTACCGAATGTGGCAGTTCAAATGATGACATTCAGATGGTTGAGAATGAATGCTAGGATTTGACAGAGAGCTTTGGTGATAGGGTATCTGGGACAGAGAATGGCATGCATGTGGAAGATGATTACTCAATATTCCACTATTTCTTTTCTATAACGTCGTGCTATATCATGATAGCATGTGATATTGTAAGTATTCGCAAAAGGAGAGGTGGCAGTGATATCAAGAACTTGTCCCATAAATGAATGGCTACAAAGTGCTCAAGTTGAACCTGATGTGATCACAATGTCATTTATACTGATCACCTCTCTTTTAAATGGAGTCCCAGGGAGTGGATTCTTGAGTCATGCAATAAATCTTTATTTAAGATATAAACCACCAATTGAAGAGCTTCATCAGTTTTTGAAATTTCAGCTGGAAAGATGGTCAGCCTTTCCAGGAATACTTACTCATTGTCTGCACCACTACTCACCAACTACAATATGATGGATCCATTAGTGCGTGTACCAATAGTCGAAGAAAGATTGATTGAATAAGTTACATCAAGATTCAAGATGCATCATTGCCATTAGTGTAGACCGAAAAAGAAAGCACAAGGGAAAACAACGTGCCAAGATAAAAGTTGTGGTACGAAAGAGACCTTTAAACAAGAAGGAATTTTTCCGGAAGAAGGATGATATTGTCACTGCCTATGACAAATCTTATTTGACAGTTTATGAACCTAAAGTGAATGAAGACTCGACTGCATATGTGGAGAAACATAAATTATGTTTCAATGTTGTTCTTAATGAGCATGTGTGCAATGATGAGAGCCTCAGAAGCTAGCTCCACAAATTCTCAAGATCAAGTACATACTTCAAGCTGCGTTTTCGGCACGCGACGACGACATGTCTGCAACACGACTTGAAGTGGGGACATTTGTAGACACATGAAATTTAATGAAGTAAATTATCTTCGTTAAATGATTAAATTGACCAAGAGCCTGACAAAATTGTACACGTGGCCCAAAAGTTAACAAAGTTGGTGCGGATCCGAATAAAACTCGTGTTAGCACATAAACGAATGATCGTAATCAAAGCTACGTGATTTCGAAAATTGGATGTCATTGACGATTCGAAATGGTAATCGGACATTTGATTAAATTAATAAATTCTTTAACGGCTATAATTACATCAATTATTTTTCTGTTTAAATTAGTTATGTGAATGACTAATTTTGAATTAATCGGAAAATACATATTGATTTAATTATACAATTAAAGAAATTTATTATTTTAGTGTCATTAAAATATTCTACAAAATAGAAACCTTGACACTATAAATACCCATTTCAACATGAAGAGATGAGGATTTTGAGACTTGGAGAAAAGAAGAGAGGAAATCACTTGAGTAAGAATCACTCTCGACAAATCCCGAAGTCTCTCAAGTCCACGAAGATCATCAAGTCCACGAAGAATCATCAAGCGGCCAAATCGCTCGTTCTTCATCAAATCCAAATCCAACCTCAAGTCCACGAAGAATCATCAAGCGGCCAAATCGCTCGTTCTTCATCAAATCCAAATCCAACCTCAAGTCCACGAAGAATCATCAAGCGGCCAAATCGCTCGTTCTTCATCAAATCCAAATCCAACCTCAAGTCCACGAAGAATCATCAAGCGGCCAAATCGTTCGTTTTTCATCAAATCCAATTCCAATCCAAACTCAAGTCCACGAAGAATCATCAAGCGGCCAAATCGCTCGTTCTTCATCAAATCAAACTCAAATCCTCAAGATCAAGTGCATGTCACCCTTGAGCCAAATCACATACGGAGATAGAATCAGAGGAGTTCACCAAAGATTGTAACCCCGCGCTTGATATTCAATAAATTACTTTTATTTGTACACGTGTCTGCATTCTTGTTTGTTTTCAGATTCTCGTTCTACAAGCGTGTGGCAAATTTATAGATATTCTTAATATTTTTTTCATTCAATAGCAAGCTAGATTGTCTCATTGAGAGGGCCACGTACTTAATTGAATTTGAATGATTTTAACTTGCTTTGCTGAGTGTCTTAATGCAAAAACTCATGCAGCTGCGATATCAGCGTCTTTAGTATTTCGAGTGTGAAGTTCTTGGACAACTTCAGTCTATATCCAGGCACATTATCAATAGTCAATACTATTCATATAACTTTGAATAGATTTATAACAAGATTTCATGATGGAAAGAACTTGAACTTCGATATATAATTGAACTAACTATGTACTAAAACGTCGATATTTTTTTCATTGAAATAGTTTCGTGAGGCCAACGGACCAGGGAATGTACTCAAACAGGAGAGAAAAGAAGAAAATGCGCCATACATGACTAGTTATGGAGCTAAAGAAGGCATACAAGAGGTTGAAGCTCCTTACATAACCGGATACATTTCCGCACAAGGCACCAAGGTCACAAAGGAAGTAGAAGTGCCTTACCTAACCGGATACAGATCCGCACAAGGCACCAAGGTCACAAAGGAAGTAGAAGCTCCTTACATAACGGGATACAAATCCGCACAAGACACGAAGGTCACGAAGGATGTAGAATCTCCTTACATAACCGGATACATTTCCGCACAAGGTACAAAGGCCACGAAGGAAGTAGATGCTCCTTACATAACCGGATACAGATCCGCACAAGGCACCAAGGTCACGAAGGAAGTAGAAGCTCCTTATATAACCGGATACATATCCGCACAAGGCACCAAGGTCACGAAGGAAGTTGAAGCTCCTTACATAACCGGATACATTTCCGCACAAGGCACAAAGGCCACGAAGGAAGTAGATGCTCCTTACATAACCAGATACAGATCCGCACAAGGCACCAAAGGTCACAAAGGAAGTAGAAGCTCCTTACATAACCGGATACATTTCCGCACAAGGCACCAAGGTCACAAAGGAGGTAGAAGCGCCTTACATAACAGGGTACATTTCCGCACAAGACACAAAGCGCAAGGAGGTGGAAGCGCCTTACATAACGGGATACATTTCTGCAAAAGACACAAAGGGAAAAATTGATGTAGAGGAGCCTTATATAACTGGATATATTTCTGCACAAGGCACAAAAGGGTACAAAAGAAGTAGATGCACCTTACATAACAGGATACATTTCTAAACAAGACACGAAGAACTGCGAACATCGGAAGCAAGTACACCCACCTTCCCAAAATGTGGTTTCTGGAATGGAGTCCGAGTCTCCAATGGGACGACATCATCATCATGATCATATGCATTCACATTCATCTTCTCCCATGGATCACACTGAGGCGCTCAAGCAAGGGTTTTTCACTTTCGAGGATTTCTACAAAGGGAATACACTGCCACTCAACTTTCCCAAACAAGAGCATTCTCGTTTCTTGCCTAAAGAAACAGCCGATTCCATTCCATTCTCAACATCACAGCTCCCACACCTTCTCCAGCTCTTCTCTACCCCACGCGACTCTCGTGACGGAAAACACATGGCTTGGACACTCGACCAGTGCGAGCTCAAACCCATTAAGGGAGAGACTAAGTTCTGTGCTACTTCCCTAGAATCTATGATGGACTTTGTTCAGCAAATCATTGGTTCAGGGGTGAACTTCAACATTCTCTCTACCACCCACCCAGAAACCTCTACTGCCATCACACAGAAGTACACTATCTTGGATGAGCCCAAACAAGTCTTGGCTTCAAAAATGGTCTTTTGCCACCCCGTGCCTTATCCTTATGCTGTTTTCTTCTGCCACCACTTTGAGAACGACACCAAGTTCTTCAAGGTTTCACTGGGAGGCGAGAATGGAGATAAGGTGGAAGCTGTAGCTGTCTGTCACATGGACACTTCTGATTGGGACCCTGACCATGATTTGTTTCGGTTGTTGGGAATCAAAGCCGGTGCTTCTTCACCAGTTTGCCATTTTTTTCCTGCAAATCATCTAGTTTGGATTCCTTCGTCACCACCAGCAGCAACCTTCTAAGCAGTTGATAATTCTGAACCCCAATCACCAGCATGTAATAGTTGTATGTCTCGTATCCATCTGCATGTCCAATAATGATTACTCACCATGCATGTTCTGGTACTGTAATCAATTAGGGTTTAATGTTTTCAATTATCAGTTGATTTTTCTTCGGGTTTGCTGCTTTAAAGAGATCTGAGTGTTGTGTAAAATGACCTCTAAGTACCTGGTGAACAAAGAAGTTGGAGCTTGTAATGAACTAATGATTTTATTCCTCAAACATCTTTTTTGGGTCGATCTTTTTCGTTATTTTTTTCCTTCAATTTCATCTTTATAGTCGTAACATGATCACATGCTTGGTCAACACAAAGATAAACTTAAGGAAGAAAGTAATCAAGCGAGAAACTTGACTTTGAGAAAGAAGAACTTCGATTCCTCTTTAATCAAAGTTATAACCAAAAACTATAATCTCAAACTCAAAGATATCATTAACACTATACCCCCTATTATAATTATTAATTTATACGTGATTCCATTGTTATTGATTACATTGATAGTTGTTAACATCCGTGGTGAGCACATATTACGTGCCTCGTACTCATCATGGTATAGAATAACCCGAATTTTTCGGAACTAATTATTGAGTATTTTCAATTTGTTAAATTTGTGAAATTAATTCAAAACGACAATTGGTGGTTCGCGACATTTCTAAACGAAAACGGAAACGTTCTCGGAACGTTTAATTATAAAACGTTACGTTTCCGCAACGTATATATCGACTTTTATTCCGTCACTCGGTTGTGAAAACTTCCTTCACGAAAGTTGTAGAGCTCGTCGATACGAGTTTGTGGACATGTCACGCGTTCGAATCGGACGTCGACGTGAAAGTTATTAACGATGGAAGTAGTTTCTGATTTTGGAAACGGGTATATATAGGTAATCAATGGAGCTAGGGTTTCCATTTCTGGAAACCCTCACCCCGCGCCTCCCTCTCTCTTTTCCCCTCTTTCTCTCTCTTCTCTCTCGCCTCTCCCCGATTTCTCTCCCTCTCTCTCTAACTTCACCGGCGATTTCGCCGACCGGCCCTCCGTGGACGACACCGCACAGCCCAGAAGCACCGCAAGACTCTCCGGTCCAAACCCCTAGCACGACGCAACCCCATTCGCCGTCGTGAAGCCGCGCTACGATCCTAGGCTTGCGCGAGTTGCCTCCGCCGTGCGAGCAGCCCTCCGCTGACGCAAGCACTCGACTCTCACCCCTCTCCACCCTCTGACACCGCAGGTCAGCGATTGCAACGCAACTCGAGCCGTGACAAGCCCTCCTCGAGGGATCGAGCACTGCCCACGATTCATCCCACTCCGACGAGGTACCAACGGCTCCACCGTACGATCTACGTAAGATTTGAAGTGATTGTTGTTATGTGTGATTGTGTGATTGAAGATTGTTGATTTTGGGTTGATTTTGGTGGAGATCGGAGGAAAAGGAGGAGGGTGGATCACCGCCGCCTTAGGCGCCGCGTGTGAGTGCGTGGGGCGGTGTGGAGACGGCCTTGGCCGTGTAGGAGTGGAGGGGGAAGAAAGGAAGATAAATGGGGCGGCGGTGGCGTGCTACGCGCCGGCTTTAGGCTCGGCGCATGGGCCCCACGCGCTGCCACAGTGAGTGGCGCGGTCGCCGCCCACGTGTGGCGGCACGTGAACAGTAATTTCAAACAGTAAATTGTAAATTTTATTTTTACGGCGGTGAATGTAAAAATGAGATTTACGTACAGTAAATGTAAATTTTATTTTACGTACGGTAAATGTAATTTTAATTTAAGTACTGTAAATGTAAATGTAAATTACTTTCAGTAAATGTAAAAAAGTAATTCCATAAGGGTAAATCAGTAATTAATATTTTACTGAGACAGTATTTACATTTGAATAGTATTCATACGTACAGAAATACGCAAACAGTATGTACACGTACAGGGATACGTAATTGATGTGTATTTGTACATAAATACTTGAATAATAACCCCGTGAACAGTAATTTCGTAAAACCAGAAATTGCTGAACAGTAACTTATTATTACTGTTTCGGCATTTAAGGTTTACGAAATGATTCTAAATTCTTTTCTTATCTTTTCAAGGTGATCAATAAATCAAGGAAATAAATTATCTTCGGAAATTGTGGAATTACGCTCGAGTTGATAAGGTGAGTAAAATCTCACATATTTACGAATATACCCTTGCGGAGATTCAAGATTTTTGCAAAATTTTTAAGAATGGAATATGACATGTATATGATATAGTGGATTATATATATATTGTATAAATGGTAAATAGGTACATATATATATATTTGTTTTTTGCTATATAATATACTGTTATGATTTTATCGTGATTATGTCATTTTGATGACGAGATTTATATGTCGAGCATGTCATTTAATTTGTACAATATGAGGTGATGATTATTGTATGTGGTTTTAACATGGTATTTGTTAAAACGTTTTGTCTTCGGACGTGATTTGATGTCTTCAGACGTGTTTATGTCTTCGGACGTGTTTGGCATGTCGGAACCTAGCATTTGGCCGGGCGAAAGTTACGATACAGTTAGAGCTCTAGTCTGTCTGCCGGAGTACTGCATGTGAGGTATTAGATGGGTTATCGGCTCATGAGTACTCATATTTTTGGATGTTGGGTAGCAGAAGGTTGTCCAATATCGGCGGTGTACTACGTGAGGGGTAACAGATGTGTACCAGCGTTTATTAGTACACGTATTATAAATGCATTTGGGTAACCATAAGGGTTGCCCAATTTCTCATGAGCACTTCATTTCATATTTTTTTGGGACAACCAGATGAGCCGTCCATTGACTCATGAGTGCATTTATATTTGTTGATTTGTGGATTTTCGTATATATTGACATGCGAGTTATATTTTCATTTTACTCATACGAGCTGCAAAGCTTACCGGGTTTGTGTTTACAATCCCGGTGCACCAATTCAATGGTGTAGGGAATAATTTCGCAAGTGTTGATTAGTGGAAATCGAGGGACAACTCTGAAGACTCGAAGTTGTTCATTATCCTACTTGTGGTAAGGTTTTTATTGTGGATTGTGTGAGAACTTGTGAGGATTTATTTGTGGGTTTTGTGAGAGATTGTGAGGATTATTACATTTCTATTTTTATGTAATGTTGGATTATAAATTTGGTTTGTAATAATTGGTTTGTCTGAGTTGTATTATGAACTCAGTAATGATCCGATGTGGCATTTAAAATGATTTCGATTCATTGAGATTGTTTTGGTGTTTCACGACTTTGAAATTTTGAGTTTTTATGCTTGAAATTTTGGGGTCGTGACATCCTTTCAGAAAAAAAAAGGCAAAATTGCCAAAATACACCCCAAATTTGGTCTTAATTGTCAATTTGCACCCCGAACTTGCATTTGAGTCAATTTACCAAAAGAATCTTACCAATGTGATTACTACCATTTTCAACTCTCCCAATGTGATTCAATTCAGTTGACTAATATGGATTTTATTCTATTAATTACGACATGAGATATATACGACATTTAATTTATTCATTATGATTATTAAATTAGAAAATATTTTTGTTTTTCTTAAGGAAATATTTTCATGGAGATATATATAATTCAGATACCTTTTTGATTCAAACGATTTAGTTACCTTACAACATAATTTTCATCTGGTATGATTGAAGAGGTAATTAAGATCATCTCTATGATAATTGAATTGATGGAGTGTTAGAGTTTATCATTCATAAATAGTTATTCAAACACAACTTTGAAAGCGTTCTTCAAATGTCAAGTGAGACTTCATTGATAGTTTCAAACTATTGCTCATTTGTTTTCACATGGAAAAATAATCATAACACTACTTAGAGTTTGAATGAACCAAAGGTTTATAACACATGCACTATCAATCAAAGAAATAGTAATTAATTAATGTGTAAAAAAAGTCATCATCCACATTAACATAATTAAGCTAATAAACGTCATGCCAAGTTCAATATGAGTAATTTCATCCATTTCACATATATGAGCACTAAAATAGATGTTAGCCATCACCAACATTGCGATTTCAAGTCATGTACATGTCTTTTAATTATAAATAAGTACTAAACTTAGAGTTGAAATGGAAATTGAAATAACTTACAATCTTAACTTACAATTTTTTCCTAATGTACATATTATATATTGACATGCATTGAAATAGAAATCAATTTTCACACTGAATTTAAAGTCAAGTGACATTAGAGTGACAAATAAGTGTTCAACCAGCCAATAATGAGGTAGTAATATCAATGTGAGAGTTCGATTATTGCTATAGTAATAAAACAAAGCCATTGGAATTTGCAGTCATCTAAGTATCTAGCTAAGAGCCTAAACCCTTAGCTGATAAGGAGTTAGCTAGTAATGTTCACTTGGAACCTTTCCCTAATTAATGGTAGATTTACTTTGAAAGAAAGGTCATTATTCACGATGACCAAGTACGTACTAAGGTACGTAAACACAATTTGGATTTAATTTTATAAATTAATAGATTTAGGGTTTACAGTTTACAGTTTACAGTTTAGGCTAGGAAAGTTCATTAGAAATCAATTTAAGTAGTATTTCACACTAAAATATAAATAAACATTAAGTATGAAATAATGGATACTACGTATATCACCAAGGACATATATAAATAAGCCTTAAGTATGTAATAATGGATACTACGTATATCACCAAGAATCATACCAAATTTTGTTAGTTCCTTTTAAGTCGTACGTATCTTTTTCCATCATAAAGATTTTCTATCAATAAATATCTGAAGATTTGTTTCCGTATTAACTTCATGACTTTTTTCAATTTTTATTTACATTTACAAATTATATTAATGACTATAATTAATTAATAGAATTACCATATATTCTCTACCAAAATTATTAATTAAATTTCAAAAATATATAAAATCTCTAACAAAATTATTTAGTTAGAAATAATTTTATTTTCAAAATATATTTCGTCTGGCATTGATATGTAGACATCATCAATCACCACTGTGGCACATAGTATGATGACTGATAGTGTCTGTATGCACCAGCATATTCTGAGGTATTTAACCATTCACTTCTCTCAGCCATTAACTTTGTGCGGCTGTGACATGTGACATGTTTTGAGTATGGGTTTTTAGTTGTTTCGCACTTTCGCTTGCGCTTGAATATACAGCTATCTTCGGCCCTTCCAATTCTGTTGGTTTTCAGCTTAATTCTCTACAAATTTAAACTGAGAGAGAATTTAAAGAAAGCTTGTTAACTTTCTCTTTAGTTAGTTTATAGATTCTAATCTTTCCAATCACTAAACCCTGTGCCTGCTTTGTCAACGAATTTCATTCCCGAGAAAACATAGATTCACAAAGACAAGACCTGCAGAGCAGCTGCACGCAGAAAACGCTATCCAGCCAAACAAAGATTGGATTGAGCAATAATCCCTGTGCGGATACGCCACAGATTAAATGACCCGCTTATATATATATAGATACAACGAAACAATTGAATGCACTAAGTTCATTAAACAGAATAGAGATGTGTCATTTCCATAAAAGAATTGATTGCGAAAACAGTCAGAGTCTAACAGATCGAACTTATACAAGAAAGCTAGACAAGCTATCTAAAGTTCTAAACCAAACTAAGTTCATTAAAGTCTATATATGGAACTCTCGCATGGAGTAAAGCCTAAACTAAGCAAGAAAGCTCTAATCCCATTAATTTCTAGTTTAAATAATCTGCTCCAGTCCAGTTAGCTTTCCGATCCCATCACATGTGTGAGACTGGTCTCATAAAACTACATGACTACCGACTCAAGGAGAAGCACAAACTTTTCGAAATGCAAGTTGTACGTGCTCCATCCTCGGTTACTTCTCTGCAATTTGGCTGCTACAGAAATTTTGAGAGAAAAAAAAAAGGCAAGGATGGAGTTGTAGGTATATGCTTTTCAGAATTGTTTGTTGCATAAGCCTTGAGGACATATGCATCGTGATCATGATATTACACTGGAATGCAAATAGAAATAGAAAAATAGTAGAAGATTTAAACATCGCTATACAATTCACTATGGCTTCGGTTGTTCTCTTTAATTTACAAGCATATTGCAGCATATGAAGATATGCATTCCACTTGCAGCAAGCCAGCAGTGAATTAGCAAACACAAAAGTTTGCTTCCCTACACAATTCCAAAGCCAATACCAGCATCAAATAAATTCAGTTGTATACTATATCAGTCGTCCTCACAATTAAAATCTTGTATCATCCCAAAAATTTAACCCAATGAGTTACAAACTATGAGTCTATCACAGACTCACAATCATACAACACTTTGAAAACTCTAATAGTGTCATTGTCTCATTGTTGTTGTTGTCTCATAACTACATACCAAAATTGTGAGGTTGCGCCATGTGGTAAAATGACAATCGAAAAATGTAGTTTGGTTATCAACTTAAAACAATCATGTAGCCTCATTTCATTGCACCTAGCCTCATTGATATCTTATGTTACAGTTTGGGACCTAGCTAGCATCTATCTTTTGCTCACACTTTGATTGTGACGGTTTTGTTAAGGAAAAAAAAACAACAGCCGGCCTATATACAGCAGCAAACATTCCCCTCCCAATCATGAGAAGGCAGTGCGGAGTCTCTTATGACTTATTATTCAACAAATGAAACTTAAAGATTATCTTCCGTAACAAAAACAAAAAAACCAAATTTGCTCTAATAATCACTGATGCAAAAGTTTCAGAATAAAAGTTGACCGTAGCCAATTTCAACAGGATAGAAATATCTAAGCCAAATGTTTTATCTATACGCTAAGCTCAACTGAGCAGCACTAATTTACGTTTTCGGGATTCATATACTTATTATCTTGTACTAGGTTTCGATTTCAAAGAAATCCTAAAAGCTTGAAATTCATTGGTTTGGTCATCCTTCATAAAATCTAGAAAGATAATGAAGCATATGTGCATTTCCACAAACAGATATCTGGAGTATAAATGGAATGGAGTTCTCCTGAGAATGAACTTCCACAGGGGTAAAGTAGATATTAGCATGATTATATGTGGCGTCGTCAAAAATAAAAAATGAAGAAACTAGGGGAAATGAACCTATGAAGAACAGCAGTCTTCTGGCAACGTTGCCAATATGCCAATATCTAAGCATGAATGCCGGTTGGCCATGTGAGTTAGTGTGGAGGCAAACTTAGCTCTCAATCAGGATATTGCATATCATTTGAACAAATTTTCATTCATCTTTGAAGTACTACGTTGGTGACATGATCAGGAACTGCATTTATATTTAATCACTACAAACTGTATCTTTACAAACCTCACGAGGAATCCTCTATCCCTAGAATACAATTGATTCGATTTAAAGCCGAGTAGAGTCCTCAATGCTACAAATTGGAGATCCCTCAGGACAAAAAAATCACAGCTAGTAATTACTATAAATTACAAGGAATCATGTACATAAGATGACACTGGAGAGAAGTTTCCTTTTTTACTTTTCAATGCCCTGTTGCAGATATTGTATCAAGTCATAGCCAGCGGTGGTCCATTTGTTGTAGGCATCTGTGCACACGCGGATCATAAAATTGGCCGCTTCACGCTCACTCATCTCGGGATGAAATCTCTTGCGAAGATTTCCAATAGGGTCTCCCCTGCTGAAGCAAGGCAATCCACTGTCTAGCATTAATGCCACTGTGCTAATGATCCCATCCATGTGGCGACGGGCAGCAAGGTACCCCTTCACGCACAAGCTGTTAACACCAAAAGAAAAGTGCAGTAAGTGGAAATGTCATCCAGAAACAGAGGGGAGGGGGAAAATTAAATTCAAAAAAATTCAAAACTCTTTGCTACCTCACAAACTGATTCCAGGTATCACTCTTCATAACCCCAGAAGGGTCTAGCAATTGTGTCATCTCATGGCTAAGCTTAAAGTGTGCACTTTCAAAACGCATATTTCCACCCGGAGAAGTTTCCAGGATGAAACCAAAATCAATATGCACAAGCCTTCCGACACTGTATTACCAGTGGCATGTCAGCATAGTTTTGCAGTATCATTATTCCATGTATTCCATTATAAGTACAATTTCTTGCTAATGAGGAGAGCAGAATAATGGATAAATAATCAACAGGAACAGAAATTTAAGGGAAACCAAAAGCTTCACACACAATACAAAGGTAAGGAAACAAGTAAACTAATATGCTACAGCCCACCAGCCATAAGGATAACTGTGAGAAAAACCTCTGAATAAGTGTCCCATCATAAATATCTGAATCTTTGGGCAAGAAAATAATTAAGGGGAAGGGTTTATTTGTGTGAGAGAGAGAGATACCATACTTATCAAACAAAAGATTGCCATTGTGCCTGTCCTTTGGTTGAAGTAAAAGGCTCGCAACTGCATAACCAGCACTGCTAATGATGAAGTTCTCACGAGCCGCTTCAAAGCTGGGAGAGCCAACAGTTCCGTAGTCCTGTTGGAAGATCTCATACAAACCACCATCAGTCGTTTCACCCATCTGACTTCTACTTCGTGTATTTGGTACAACCTGCAAAACAAAATATCGAAAAATAAGAAAGCCAATAAGCAGTGGCCACTGGCCAGTCATTTAGCTCAAACTTAAACGATAACAGGGCTTAGCTAAAACATGTCACTCATCAAGAGGTGATAGATACATAGCTCATTAAGGGTTGATAAATCCATTGGAGTGGCACTTACAACATTGTGTAACTAAAATGAAAGTAATTGGATTTTCTGTTTACTGAAACATAAAAAATAAAAAAATGAAACCACTACTTCATTTTATTTTTGTTAACAGTAAACAAAGTTATGATTAGCTAGAACGTAATAAAATATCCTCTATTTTTGTAAAGTAAAGTCAGTTGTGTTGGCCATATTGTAACTAACAAAAACTTGGCACATAAACAGGTGCATGGTGAAGATATCTATTTTGCGGACAAATTTCAAGGTAAAACTCAATCATATTTTTCACACTGGTTTTTGCCTTTTTCCACCTACTTGAGATTTAATATGTGCTACAATTAGAAGATAGAAGTCAAATAAAGCCTTAAGATTGCCAAGACTAGCATCCCAAGTATGGTACATGGAAAGAGGCTGATGATTTTGAGTTATGGACCTACCAGTTTGTGGGGTTCAATGAAAGCACCATATAGGCAAAGGAAGCACACATGCTCAATTACTGAGTGAACTTATATAGATCCATACCTCGATTATTCCTCTTTCTGGGCCAGTTGGGAGCACACCATATGGAAACAAATAAAGATGAATTCCAACCGCTTCAAATATGTCTCTAAGAAGTGAAATTACTTGTAGAGCAAGAACATCTTGGCGGCAATCATCTCCAACCTTGAAGGAGAAGTTGGTTAATTTGTGAACCAAAATAATAACAAAAAATAAGAATGATATACCGTATCATAATTTCGTTGCAAAAGTATTGCAGCAACATCTTACCTATCGTGTTGCCTCCTAATTTATTAGAAGAGGGGTTTCTCATCTTCAGTTTCCTAAATTTAGCTAGGATAGTGGAGGAGTGACATGTGAACAATGGCCATTGTCGTCTTTAGATTACTTTCTTTGCAATGAATAACTAAGACAATATAACTTTAGCGAGAATAGAGAACATGGTTGGAATGATATAAGCTAAAGTCATGTGATTCATTTAAAGAAAAGTTAGGTAGCTTGTGGGTTAAATTTTTGGAGAATATGCACATCACGATTGAAAATCAGAACAAAAAATTCTTGAATTTTGTTTGCATACTTTTTAGTCCATTGTATTTCATGGGATAAGCTAATCTAGATATGCAAAATAGCCCCCAAATGAAATCGCGTAGATGAGCAAGCATACCTTAAAAATACAAGCTTGTGGCTTTACATCATTGTGGTCTCCACCCCGATCAATAACATTAAATGTTATCATTATAGGTACTTTTGCAGCTGATTGTAGTGGTATTCCACTGTCTACCTGAATTCCTCGGACAAGCTTGTTTGGAGCAGTTGGTAAATAGAGATCCTCTCCCATCACTTCAATTTTCTCCAATTCTCTATTAAAACAGATAGCATACTAAGGTCAACTTCAAATATATGTGCTTTATGCACATATTATTCACATTCTTTTTTTTTTCGTGGGGAGCATAAAATAGATTAGATGTACCTCCGAATGCCCGCCCGACGTTCATCCTTCGGCAGTGGGAATAGTACACCAGAAATAGATGTAACCTTGTCAAAGAAATCAAATTCTCTCTGGAACACATCTTGGGCCTTGGGATTAAAACCATCAACAATACGCTGTCGAACTTGAGGCAACAATGCTTGAAATGCAGCATTCTGAAATGACAGCATCAACACATACAAATTAAAGAATACACTGTATATTATATAAACCACTATTTTGTATAAAAAGTTATGCCATTGATAATGAAACATGCAAACATATCTGACCCCTTAACTATTATTGACGAACTTCAATGAAATGGTAGCACATATTAACTGCATCCCATGAGTCCTTGTTTGATATATTAGATCGGATGGACTGGATTTCCTGACTTTTCTATTTTGCATGTTTTAAATGCCCACAACATGGTGGGACATTAACACCCTGGTCCTAACAAATTTACATGTCCAATTCAATACAAGACAAGAAAGGAGGACTAACACTCTTAATTTATACTCTATTAGAAAACGACTATGAACATGCACTATTGTTTCTAAAACAATGCAATGCATTGGCATAATGAGATTCAATACTATGGTTGGACATGAGGAATAAGTAGATTAAGTGAATAATAGGGAATAACTTTCTATATGGCATCAACAGTTGCATTGGCATCAAGAGAATAATTTGCACTATGGTTAAATTATTGCTTTCGAATCAATTTCACAGAAAGTAGTCAATTCAAGATTTCAGGCATACATACCTTCACAGACACAGTCTCTTGTCCTGATTCTGGAACCTCCGTCTCACCCTGTCATTCTTGAACACATTACTACTAAAAATCCAAACCACAACCGGATCATACATTGAAAGCACATAAGAGATGCTATCCAAATTCACAGAACTGAATGTGTGCATTCTGTGTGTATCTTTGTGTGAGTGTGCATAGGCAAGTAATTTTAAGACCATAATGGATCTATGAGCACGCGTGTAAAGGTATAATAGTTCCTAAAACTGGCATTCACCTGTAAGTGCCAGATTAAAATATGGGCAAATAAATCACTTCGCTGGGTAGCTCTAAGCAGATATCCTTCCACTAATTTCTGCAAAAAAGAGCAAGTAGAAATCATAAACACAATGAATATATAAAAAGTAACAGAAATAAAGTTCTCAACAGCAGAACTGCAGTCAAGTTAAGCACCCACAACCAAGTACTCAAAAACCCATGTTCAATCCATCTGGATTACAAAAGTACAATTTACATTGTGTTCTATTTTAATCTGATTTTCTGTACATAAAAACATTGTAACTAGAAGAAATCAATTTTGCCTTATAAACGTTCAAAATGTACACTGTAAAGCAAAAACGTTTACCCAGCACTACTCCATCAAGTTGATAACATATAGGCATCCATAGTAGGGAACATGAATATATATGATGTGGTGGAGACATAATGAAACCCATTTTGTTGACTACAAACTGAAAACCAAACATTGACCTAAAATCAACTGTACCTAAAAGGATTATGATATGGTTCAATATCAATATTTTAGTTTAAGTCAGAGCCGAGATAGGAAATTGAAAGTCAAGGATTCTAAGATCTAATGCTTGGGTTTTTATAAGATTATTTAAGAAAGCTGCCCTCTGACATATCCAATTCACTTCTAATCACATACCTTATACAACTCTGAATGAAAATGAAAAGAATAAAAAAGTTATATCATAATAATAATAATAATTACAGTAATAATTATCAAGTGCAGCTATAAGTAACTCACTCACCTCTTCATCATACCGCAAAGCCTGCACTAGTTGTGGCATGAAGAAAGTTACTCGTTCAGGAGGATAAGACTCCAGTACTCTAAGAACATATGCCATGACTCGAGGATGTCCCTTATATGCTGGAGTAAGAAACTCAAGAGCTTGTGTAATTGAACAGGCAGCCCAGTGTGGCAACTGTTGTAGAAGTGCTGAATTTTCATCCACAGCCTTTGGAGTAACAAAATATGGCAATGCTTCAGGAATGGAGCGGATGTCCAATATATGTGACTGCAAAAAGAAATATATGAATCTGTGAGAACCACAGTACATTAAGTCTGGAAATAAAAAACAGAGAAACAAAGAACAATCAGATGTTTGACTTTAAATTATATAAGATAAATGACGACAATAAATGCACAAGCATTTCTCAATAATTTTAATAGTTTTAACTTTTTTTAATGGGGTTTGGAACCCACTAATAAGATAAATGACAACAATACGTGCACAAACATTTCTTAATAATTTTTATGGTTTTAACTTTTTTTTATTGGGATTTGGAACCCACTAATAAGATAAATAACGACAATACACGCACATACATTTCACAATAAATTTTATAGTTTTAATTTTATTTTATTGGGTTCGGAAGCCATTAGATATTGTCAATACATAGTGATTTTGTTTAACCACTAAATTCAAAATACAGAGATTTTGACTAAAGTATGTTGGGATAGTAACTTTCTTATATAACAAACCGAGACTGAATTTTTCCCGTTTCATTTAAAACATTCAGACCAGGAGAAGCAGCCAACTGTACAATTTTTTATTACAATAAGGCAGGACAATTGCTAGACACAGAGAACTTCCAAATTTTAAGATCTTAAAATTCTGAAAGACTACAAATACTCAGTGTACTCAATTTCAAATACATAATCCCTAATGTTCTCTAACATTGAAGTGTTCTGAATCACCAATGGAAATGCTAAATTGTATGACTCCAAGTCCATATGGTTTCTACTCTCTTGATTAAGGAAAGACATACAGTACCTGAACCAGCTGTGTCACTTCGGCCTTCAAAAATGTATTTGTTGGGAACCTCTTTGCCAAAGATAAAGCAATCCGAGGATCTACAGAAAAGGCAGTCCTGGCATTTTCAATCCACTTCTCTGAACTAATTTTTTGCTTAGAAGTTGAAGTCTCCCTGAAAGCAAATGGCAATCAAAACGTACGGAATGTCATTCAAAATTTCATATGGAACCATAGATGTTGAGGAAAGTGTCTAGTCACTTAAACACTGATAAACAGATATCTCTTTTTTTTTATAAAAAAAGATTACTTTGTATTAGTGGGTTGCGCCCAAACTTCAAGCCTGTCGGCCTCATACTGGCATAGCATCAAGAGTAGCTGCTTTCGTTTTTCTCTTCCTGCAGCATAGTTCTCCATCTGACCCCAGACAGGGTGATATTGATCACTCTGCAAGAAATTATTACTTTATTTTATGAATAGACAGCAGAAAAATCCAAAGGGTCACATAAATAGAGATAATATACAAGAAAAAAAACAACAGAGATTCTTTTCATGCAGAAGAATGATTTATAACAACTATACTACAACATTATTAATCATACACGCCTTACCGCATCAACCAAACTATTCCCGTTTTCATGTCCTCTTCCTTTTAAATCGGATTGGACGGCAGCATCTGCCCGCTCATTTGAAAGGTAGTGGACAAATGCAGTGACGGATTGAGCTTCACTCTGAGTAAAATTCATATAGCTTGTGTCAAACCATTCAGGCTCAAAAGCAAACCATCCCAAAGAGGCCCTGTAACACGCAACACAATAAAGTCTCGGCCAAATTTCAGAATGTACATCAATCAAAATAAATTGCATAGAAATCCACTTTCTTGACCACAAGACTACCCAAATCAGAAACACTAAAGATTGAGTTATGCATGTGGGAGTCTATCAAGCAATAAGATTCAGCTACTAATAACTGAATCAAGCAATAAAGTAAAGAATAATAGCAAATTATACAGAATTAGAGGAAAAGCGAGTAAACTGAAAATGCTTAGAAAAATTGACAGTAAAAGGCCTAATTCAGTCACCTATAGATCCTATCTTCCAGCAACTGAAGACCTGTCTTAAAGTTCTGCAGATTCCGCTGCGATTGACATGAGCAGAACTTGAGCCCAAGAAGCATGACAGTGAAAAAAGTACCAGTAGCTGCAGGATGGTGTGAAAAATTCCAGGGAAGCTTTGTCGTCCCTTGTAACATTCGACCAAGTAGTAAGAGTTGTTCAATACTATTGTGTCGAACTACCTAGTAGAGCCAAACATAATATCAATGTAAGCACACATATACGGGTGAAAAGTCCCATTTTCCAACATATATGTAATCCTTTGAACATCAATTGTTTTTCCAGGTAGAGCAATCATGCTCGTAACCATGCCACACCATTAATTTTGAAGTCAATTTCGAACAAATTTTCCTGGTAAAACATGCCTAAATGAACAGTACTACCAAAAATTACTATCTTTTCTAGACAAAATCGATTTTTTTTTTTTAAGAAAAGGGGAATAGAGGACAAGAGGTCCTCCTCATATGGGCCGGAAAGAACTCAATAAAAACAGAAGAAACAAAACATTAAAAAAAATACAATATCATCAAGACACTGAAGCTTTCCTATCTACAAATAAGGCTGAAAGGGACTGATTTCTT
The DNA here is from genome assembly GCF_933775445.1 of Argentina anserina. Taxonomy (NCBI): domain Eukaryota; kingdom Viridiplantae; phylum Streptophyta; class Magnoliopsida; order Rosales; family Rosaceae; genus Argentina; species Argentina anserina. Next base: position 5,664,205 of record NC_065873.1, on the reverse strand, counting down.
AACTCTAAGGTCTTATACCCGTTAAATGTTATGACTACAGTAACCATAGATGCACTTTCTACATTAAGGTTAACCTTATTGAAGAAAGCTATTTGAATATATAATTAGATATTAATGTGCATATACATATAGCAAGAGGGCATGAAAGACACTGAGGCAGAGAGAGTAATGTGATTCCTTACCTCAAAGCGGTCAATGAAAAATCCAAGCCATAATCTATGAGCCATTATTTGCTCAACAGGATTCACTTCAGGAGGCACTTCTGGCTCACCAGGAGAAAGTTGAGGCCTTAACTTTGCAGCTGGCCCAGAATATTTTACGTCTGAAGCAAAGATACCACGTTTTGTATCAATGGTCCATAACCATGCATCAACAAGCTCTGCAAGGACTAGAGAGCCCAATTCGGGAGCAGAAGAAACCAACCAAGTCCAAATGAATACACCAGTTTCCATTGCATCTGATGTAGAAATATAAGCAGGACACCAGCAGAGAAGACGAAGAAGTTGTGAGAAGCCCTCCACATATGATTTTGAGGTAGAGCCCTGAAATGAAAGAACTTGTAAATCAGATAAAGTCGCAACGGGACAAAACCTTAAGAATTGGCAAGCAAGCATTAAGGGAAGCAAACAAGTTACCAGATTCGACAGAAGTAATGCCGTAGCCTGAGAACAAGTCTCACGGAATTGGGACTTGTCCACTTCCCAACCTTTCTCTGCAGCACTAACGAACTGTTGTAGTAAACGCACAAACTTTGTGAGCAACATCCCATTAAATTGCTCATCTTCAGCTTCTGTCTGTTGAGGAAATGCTCCAGAAATCAACCTTTGAAGCCCAACACCGAGCCCAAATCCAGTTGGTGAAGTGCCGGACTGGAATCCACCCATACTGTTATACAACCTTCTCATTCCGGCAATTTCTCCAGCATGGTTACATTTCATTGTTGCACTGACTATACCAGTACTGAGCACTTCCAAATTGAAGGCTTCTGTTAATTTTAAGTTGCCTCCTGAAGCTGCAGCTGCGGCAGCCATAACAGCAGGAATATTTGCAGTTTGTATGCCATTCCAACAATCGGTTTTACCTGTGCCAATCCGTATCTCAGATAAAAGAGAAACCACGTCAGGTGTATGCTGTGCTCTTTGCCATGTGTTCGCTTTACACAGCTTTTCCTGTAGTGTAATTTTCTGAGTATGAGCAATGATATTTTTTTGCAAAAATTACACATATGACATATATTTTGCAGAATTGATGCCAGTTTCAGGATACAGTCTAAAGATCAACCTGTAGAAGACCTTGGCTAGAGCAAGGAGCATATGAAAGTGATTTAATGATCCACTCTCGAACAATCTTTTGGTATAAAGAACGAACAGTCACCACCCAAGCAGGATCATTGACAACAATAGCAGGAGTATCATTATGAATTGAGAATAGGAGGGAATCAACACAAGATGAATTCCACAAGACCTGCATGGGTAAGAACTTCGTAAGATCTACTAGCCCAGTTCAATTTTAAAAAAAGCACCAGGTGATAATTACATTATCAGAAAAGTGGATATAATTTTACTAACAATATTACCTGTGGAAACTTATCTCTAAGCTGAGTCAGCAAGTTCACAGAAACTTCCCTGATGTGTTCCTCTCTTTGTGACATACTTTTGATAAGAAAGCAAGCATGGGCAAAAAGAGTTGATTCTCTCACTTCAGCTTCATTTCCTGTTTCAGATATTCGATCTTCCTGAACCCAAATCAAAGAGGCTGTTATATTGACGTTCCATACATGTATATATACTCACACAGGCATACAGAAGGAAAACCAACATTGTACGCGAACAAAAAAGCTCAAGTACCCTTTTACTCATTTACGCACTTACAATACATTCAGTCCCTGTTTAAGTATGTATTCTGAAAAAAGACCATAGATGCATTATGAAGCCCCTTGTGCCTCTTGTATGGGATTCAATATGGCAGTCCACATTTTAACACAACTTACACTTGCACTCCAGTTTTCAGTAGTTTAGAGTGTAGTGCAGATGTGAGAATATTTGCCAAAATCCCTTAAATTAAGTGTCATGATATACCAATGAATCACAAGGGCTCACTTTGTACTGCTTCTAGATTTGGCAAAAGTGCTTTCAGACAACCAGAAACAATTTTGGTAGTGTTTGCCAAAAAAGGTCAAAAGAGCTTACTGAATAATAGAAGCACTTTTTGGTAGTTCTTGAAAACCTGATTGGCTTCAACTTTACCGAATATAATATAATTATGATTTCAATAGAAGTACTTCCATGTGCTTCTTAATAATAGCTCCCCATGAAAGTGATTTGTAACCAACCAATACCAAAAGAGCCCACATGAGTCTCTACATGAAAAGATAAAATTAAAAAATTCAATAAATTCAAATTTTTAATCTAGATAGAAAGCATACCAGCCATATAACTGCTGTTTCAAAAGCCCTATGGACAGTTGCCATCAAACATTGGAAGACCGCGGGCATAAGATTTGGAGTTTTCAGGTATTCAAATACACAACTGAATGCACTTCTAGAAGCAGTTAAACTAGAGTCACCATTGAGGATGCCGCCATTACTGCTGAAACGTATGATCTCCAGAAATGCCACAGCAAGAAGATAGGTAGCCTTCACTCCTGCAAGTCATTACCTAGATTAGCTTTTACAGTTTGGAAAGATTGAAATCAAGCAATATAAAATGAGCCTATTCTTTCTGCAGAGAATATTCCAGACAATAATAAGACAGATAATGTGCATTCAGTACCACGAAGCACCAAGTAAAACAACCGAATTAACAACCTGAGATTGTAGTCATTGCCGCAACATCAACACGCCCTCCAAGAGCAGTAGAAAGGGCAGCTCGTTGAGTTAAAGCAGCTTTCTCATTGCCATTCCCTCGGCGACTGCCAGGGTTGTGAAGAGCATTCAGCTCCAACTCATCTTCAAGCCATTTCACAGAGCTAACAACCTGGTGAAGATATTGTCAGGTAAAACATCTCATAGAAGAAAACTGGTAAAACTGGGATCAGCAGGTAAATAATCAGCATGTAGAAAGAGCTTCAGAATGCCACAACATAAATGCCCAGGCATCATAAGGTATGTATTCATTTACCTACATAGAGACTCCTTTTCATGCCAAGCTTCTCCCAACTTATTTAAATGATTGTGAGACTTTAGATATTAATCATGTTCTGGTTCATCTCTCTTCTGATTCTTCGCTATTTCTCACTTTGTCATACACTAAGGATTCTTATGTTGTTTCATTGATTGCCAAAGAAAGTTGCTTCTTGATTTAAAATCATAACGTATTTGCGTATAGCAGAAATAGAAGATTAAAATAATCAAAAAGGTTTTGGATACAACATGAAGATGCTGACAATCGAAATCACCATTACCATCAACAAACATATATATATTCTCGCACCATATTATTACACACTGGCACCTAAAATCAACAACCATAATTGGTATGAAATATAAACCAAATTGAGATTTGGTCCATATAGTCATTGAAACCAAACAATCTTTTCGAGAAAAAATATTTCATGCAACTAAGTCAAACACTAAATTGCATTTCCAAAAAAATGATTTCATTTGGAATAACAACAGCTCTAAACATATCCAATCCTAAATTGCATTAAATAAGCATATCTCTTGGCAATTTCTGTTCATAAGATGATCAGCTAAAGATCTAACATGCAACATACAGAAACCTCAAAGATAGACTTCGTTACTGTTTGACATTAAAAGGAATGGCATCTTACCAGTGGCGGAGTTCCTTGAGCAATTCTCTGAACAGCAGTAGACCATTGTGAGTTCCACATATAAGGTCCACCCACAGCTTGAAGAGGAATTGTACCAATGCTTCCCACACTGTTTAGTGTAGTTGAGACTTGTTTCAAAGGTTGTTGAACCTTCTGTATAGGAGGTGCCAAGCCAAAGAGAGCAATATAGAACCACAAGTTGCGAAATAACTTTAAAAGTGAAGGCTCCACATCTACTGTAGGATCAAAATCAGAGCATATTTCAGCCACAGCAGGAAGTAGTGGACCCAGAAAATCTGCTCCACTCCTGCAATAGTTAGATATCAGATAAAAATTAGGATCAAAATATGCAAAGAGATAAGGATATATATATTCCACAAAGTGTCAGAGAACAAAAATCTCCAGAGTGCATAATTAGTCATGGTTCAAATAAGAGGTACTTGATAGATATTATTCTATACAATCAGAATTTGCTATTTTAACGAATTCTACCTTCCACTTTTGGATTCAGCTGCAAGGCCTACATCCGAGCATAAAGATAACAAACGATGACGATAGTCTGAACGCAATTTAGTATTTGTAAGACCACTTGCAATGAGAAGGAATCCTGCAGGAAGCGTCTAGAATGTGATTGAACCAGTGAGAATCCATTTCAAAAATTGGAAGTCCAGAAATCAACACTATCATGAGTAGTTCATAGTCTAGAAAGTATACAGACCTCAACGCGTTCTGTTGTAGCTTCTTGTGGCACAGTTTTGTTATCAGCAGATCCTAAACTTGAAAGCTTATTTAAGTAACTTCTTGTCATTAGAACAACAGTCTCACGGTATGATTTCTCAAAACCTAAACTCGCCATGCGGGATACAGCATCAAGGAGCTGCAATAGAGTATAAAAGCTGACAAACTTCTTCCCAGCATAATATAATAATAATAATTCAAAAGACCATCTATGTAACTGATAAGCTGGATGCCCGCAGTTTTCAATTAAAATTGCTTGATACAGATGAGATAATAAAGAAAGAACCCAACTTTAGACAAATAATCTCTAAATAAATGTAACTTACCCGGAGTCTCAATAAACTAGGAGTTGTTGCATCACCCTCTTCTAAACTTTCAATAAATAGAGGTAATATCATGTCTACAACTTCGGACTTGTTAACAGCAACATTCAGATCAGCTAGCAGACGTACAACATTTAGCTGCACAACAGGCATGGCCTCTTTGTCTTTACAACCCTGAAGTTGGCAAAACAACAGAAGAATGCAATCAGAATAGGTTAAGTTAGATGCATGGGAAAAGTTGACAGTCTTCATAACTCATGACATCAGCGTTTGGTATAACGAGCATTATGGATTAAAACTGAACATCAGACTTTGCAATAAGTGAAACACTAAAAAATTTCCTCACAGAAAGGGTAAAAAGGGACAACCAATAATTCAACCAAAACAAATTACAGAAATTGCATAAAAGTTCCTGAAAGCATCAACACAAACGCATCCATATACCCATGTGTGTTTGCCTCTAATTGTGCATCCTGTGTAGGCATGCATGTTTGCATCTATATGCGCATCAGGTATGAAAATCGTAAAGGCAATCATACAACCAACCTGTTCCTCATAATCATTTCGTTCTCGAATACTTGTAGCTAATCCCATTATGAATGTATCGACTGGAGCTCGCTCCTTGGTCCAACATGACTCAATTATCTCACAACTTGTCTTCAATACACTATCAAACATTGCTCCTTGGCTGCTTGCCCAAGTCTCAGCCTATTAAAATCAAAATTAGGGAAATGTAAAGTATCACCCCATACACCTTTCAGCACAAATGTTTTGGTTGAAGTTAAAAATTCAAAGATTTTAAAAAACAGATACCTGGGTGCATACAGCTAACACTACGGGCTTGAGGCGGATGAGCAAAATACGAAGGGCCTGGCCGCCCCGTTTGACAGCAATTTGTGCAAGCCCAGACAATAAACAACCAAAGAGCTCTTCACAAATTCGCACCTTACGCCACACAGATTGTAAGCATGCTTCAGCAGCTTCCATCAATAATGCAACAGTCTCATGTGCTAATTTCTTGGCTGATTTCCCGTCAGTATCATAACAAGCAAGGCAATTAAGAGTCAACTCGACAGCAGCTCGATATACTGACAACTTTGTGTTGATTCTAGCTTTTAAGAGAGCCCCATGTTCACTCCAATCTCGCTTCCTAATCTGCTCAAATGTAACCGGACATTACCATCACATCTCTTCCTTACATTTATTTTCCTCTAAAAAAGCACATTCTATATACTTTCACAAAGACCATACTATAATGCAATAGCTATAAATCGTAACGACATTATAAACAAAACAAAAGCACTGAAATTCTTACCCTCAGGAACACGTACATAGACTGCAGCTGCCTCTTGGAAATTAATCTGACCTCCTCCAATAGCGCAGTATCAACACGAGCTTTCTCCAATATATGAGCAATCAATTTAAAAGCCACCTCTTGCTTCTCCAAATTTTCAACAGACTCTTCCTCAAACTGAGCAACTTGCTGCCTAAGCATTGCCGCCCCGCCTCCGCTGCCTCCATCATTCAATCCAAAAGTCACTCCCAACTGATCAACCCCACTCTTCCACATAATGCTGCTCCCATTCATCACCATTGACCCCTTAGACGAACCACTCCCTGACGAACCAGACACATTACTGACCTCATTACTCTCATTGCCCTGGTGATGGTTCCCATTGTTCATCGGCGAGCTCTGCGCCGAGGACGAGGTCTCGGAGATCGCCGCATTCCGACCTCTCGGCGTCACCGGAGACTGGGCCACATTGCCGGAGACCACCGCAGACTGGTCAATCAACATATTGATCAGCTTCTCAGCATCATGAGGCAAAATTGGAGGGAAATTCTGCGAAAGAGCCGTCAGAAAAGCCCTAGAAACCGCTAAATCCTCGCCTCCGTCGCTAATCGCCGCGACGACGACCTCTCCCGAGAACCCGGCGACATCCGACGCGAAATCCGGCGACAATTCCGCCGCCTTCGACACGTATCCGAGAAAATCAACGAAGAAGAAACCGATCAAGTCGGTGCCGAACGACTGCGGCCAAAAGGAGCGGTCGAAGGAAGCCGGAACGGAGCGAAGAAACTCGAGAACCGCGGATTTGGGGCGGAGATCGGAGGCGTCGGAGCATTTGGAGAGAAAGCGAGCGACAGCGAGGACGGCATTGAGCTGGGACCGGGTCACACGCGGCGATCCGCCGAGGAGAGACTCCGGCGGGGGACACCGGCCGCATATCCACGAAAGCTTCTCGGCGAATTGCGCCGGGTGGTCCGCGATTAGGTCGCAGAGCTCCATCAGAGACTCCATTGCGGAATCCGAAGAGAATCACAAAGAAATTCAAACCCGAATTTCAATAATATTGAAAGAAATTAATGCCGAAACTGTCCTCGGCATTACCGCCCCTGAATTGGAGAATTCCACGTCCGGACAAAAAAACGAGAAGGAGGGAAATAACCCTATGAATTGAATTCTTCTTTCTTCTTCGTGGGGGAGGTGTAGTCGCTTTTTCTCCTTTACTTTCTCGCGTCCTGTGTGTTTTTTGGCTTTCCTGCTTCTTCTGAGAGTTGTTTGTTTTTTTTTGTTTTCTTTTTATTTATCTCTTTTTAATTCCACTCCCTGCTCTCTCTCTCCGACACGGTTAGTGTACTTCATAGTGGCACGACTGCACGAGCGAGTCGACTCGGTGAGTTAAAAACGGGTACGTCACTTTGACTAATTTACGGGTCGACACGTTACGAGTGCTAACTCTGTCTTAACGAGTCTCACATCTTCTTTTATGTTTTGTTTGTTGGCCAAATTACATAATATGTACGCTTCTAAACGGAGTTTCACACGAGTCATCCACTAGTAAGTTCCAATCTCATAATCCAATCTAATATTGGACAACAGATCAACAACCTTGTTCACTTCTCTGTTAGCATGCTTGATTTCACATCTTTGAAACTGAATTGGAGAGCTTGACACTACTTTCACCGATTTCAAAAAGTGTAAAGCATCTACATCATTATACATCAAATTTTAAAGAACGTTAAAGTCATATTTAATTAGCACATGATCATATAGTTAAAGCCATTTTGCACCAAAAAATAGACCCCAGAACTATTCTTAGCAGCAGGGCTTTAGGGTTCATTGAGAAACTAAGGTGACAGTTAAAATGAGGTCTCACATGAACTTGAAATACAATTTCTTTTTATTCAAATATTTGTTGAAAAGTAAAATAAAAATAACCTATAGTAAATCATGAGTGAAATGCACAGAGGTCAAGCCATTGGTAGTTCATTCTTTGATTATATTCATAATGATCTTGCAAAGATTAAGAAGTATCAATTAAATCTTAGATAGACAAAGGCTCTTTTTGGCGCCGAGGTATAGTGATTAATTGTAAGTAGCTTGTGTTGTGATGGCATGAGAATAATTAGATGTGAAATTAAGTAGTTGAATGTGCTTTGTTTAAACTCACAAGTAGTGTTTAAGTGTTTGGTAAACTTTGACATAAAAGTGATGAGAGATCATTCAGAAATGACACTAATCAAAGGCTTGAATTTTTCTAACTTGCAACTAATTCAATCAACATGTTCTCATTCCTAATTTTTGTCTATCCCATAGCATCTAAATACATGTAAATATAAGATTTTTTTGTGCATGGATAAATCATGTCATGCCTTCAAACTCATGTAATATCCTATATTTATTAATGAAAAATTTATGGAAGTAATAAATGTGGTTGGATCATGATTCAAGGTTCTTGAGATGATTATTCTAACAAGGAATCTAACAACTGTGTGGAGTGTATTCTACAAACCGTTAGAATGCAAGCACTATCAAACACTAACAGTGCGCCATTTGCATAAAGCATTATTTTCTTTTCTCTTCTCGCTTCTCTCTCCTCTATGTTATTTTTTGCTACTGTCTTTAATATTTTTATTTCAAAAAAATCACAATAATAAAAAACTAATAAGATCAAAATCCTAAAATCTAATTTACAAACCATTGAAGTATAATGTTGACCCAATTCGTACTCAAACCCGACAATCAAATAAACCAACATGGAGTTTTAATTCTAGGTTCAACCCTTTTTTTAGTCAATGGGAAAGATCAAGGCTTGATCCTCAAACTAATCTGCACTTTTAGATTTCAAGCCATATCATCAACACGCATAATAAAACTCAAATATCAACTACTTGGATCTCCCTCTCATTATGAGTTCTTAAAATCTAAGATTAAATATTTGTAATACCTTATACTTTAGAGTTTTGTCATTCTACTTTCAAATTTAATTAGTATATTTTTCAACTCGTATTGTTTAATAGTTTTATCTATTTCGTTTGTTAATTGTAAAAAATTCCGTTAAGCCGTTAAAATGCCTATAATACCCCCAATTAAAGTCAATTTTTTTCTTTTGCTTTTTTTTTCTTTTCTCTTTTGGTTTTTCTTGTTTTCAAATTTAATTTATCATCCATAAGCTATCAAATATATATAATAAATGTAATCAACACAAATTGTCAAATATATATATATATATATATATATCTATATAAATACGATATGACAATGCTATCAAGTATCAACATAAAATGTCAAATGTCTCATTAGTTCTTCATCGGAAGAAAAAGTCCTCTTAGAATCAACCTAGAGAGATAAATAGAATTAATCAAACTGTTAAAGAAAAAAAATAAAAGGAATAAAAAGAATTGATTTATGATGAGGATATTGCGGTCATTCAAATGTCAAAAATTTGACATGTTAGCGTGATAACGGGATTTTTAATAGAAAACTAACGGAATTAACAAAATTGTTAAAAAATAAGAGTTGAAAGATATACTGATTTAATTTGAGTGCATCATAAGTATTTAATCCTAAAATCTAATAACTTTTTTTTGTGAGCATAAAACACATCATCAATAGTAATTGTGAATCTCATGTTATGGAAACAACAAATTTTTTACACCGACCAAACTATTAAGGCTTCCTTCCATGGAATCCCAAAAAAACGTAATAGTAGTGGAGATGCTTCAGTACGAGCAATTTTGAAAGCAAGTCCTTTGCTAAGCCTTCTACATTGTGCAATAGCACTCAACAGTTTATGCAATTAAATATCCAGAGTATCTTGAGCATATTATAATTGATGCAGTCAATGAGACTAGTGATGGGGTGGGCACCAAGTGCACAATCAGCGTGAATGCATATAAAAAGTGAGATCAGATGAACATTGAAGATGGGTTGGTTGACAAACATCACCAAGACGGTGAGTGTTTGTCAACCCCGCCCTTAAAATTAGAAGATTCCAAGCTTTTTAGCTCAATTGTGGATAAAACTACATACAAAATGGTTAAATGGATTGTTAATTATTTTGCAAAGATAATTGGGCAAGTTACGGGATTTGTAGTGAAAATTGAGGACTTGCATCTGGCCTCTCAAAAAATTTGGCCAGATTAATTCGTAATTCCGCAGGCAAATCTGCAGGGAAAGTCTCAAGTGATGACATAGTGGAAATAAGAAAAATAAAAACATTATCGTAAATGAATCTAGTGGTGAATTTGTTGGTGCAATTAGTGTAGTACATTACAAGCGTTAGGCCAAGCATCTAGTCATTTTAAGGAGGTATTTAGACGTCATGTTGGCATTGTTCACTACTAAGGTTATAGACTTTAATTGAGGTGACATACGTTGAGAGAGTAGTGTAACTTTTCACTAGGGGTGGGCACGGGACGGGGTTCATCCCACGTCTCATCCCACTTTTTTGAATCGGGACGGGATCGATACGGGACGAAGGTTTTTAAAAATGCATCCCACTCGGGATTAATCCCGGTTGGGACGGAACGAGATCGGGATGGGACGGGACAAATCCCACCTTCCTTTGAAGTTAAATAAAAACCTATATTTTTACTTTTTCATTAACAAAATAACATTCAATAATGAAATTTTAACAAAAATAAAATACATATTATGTTCAAAATATTATAATTAACCATTATTATTTGAGTTGATATAATTTTAGAGTTATTAAGAACATAAATTAGTTTCATTAAAGGTGGGACGGGACGGGACGAAGCGGGATAGAAATGATTCGTCCCACGTCCCATCCCACTATTATGAAACGAGACGGGATCGGGATGGGACATACGTTTTTAGACCTCCGTCCCGTCCCGTCCCGTCCCTATGAATTTCGGGACGGGATCGGGATTTCCGTTTTTTGTGCCCACCCCTACTTTTCACGTTCATCATATTAATGAAAACGGGTGCATATAGTAGCTTAAATGTGAACCTTTGGATGTACATGCTCAGTTTTATGATCCTTAAGGACTTGGATTGACGTATAATAGTAGTATGACCAGTATTCTCTACTTATCCCCATCTACCAATGACCACCAACTATAAAATAGAGTTCTCTCATTTTATACTAACATACTATAACATTTATTATATATTCAATGTAGTCCATATTATAATGAGTTGTAACTTTTCTACTTTAAAATATGATGGAGATATTTATAAGAGATTAAACATCTTGTAGATGTTCATGATAAAATCATTTGCATCAACTATATTGAAACATTTGATAAAAAGCAAAACATGGCCTTCAAAGCACAATATTCAAAAGATTATTGCGATATTCCGACAATATCACATGATATTGATATGGTATGCATTATAGTCAGAAGATTATGCGTACTAATTTTATGAAATCACCTTCTCCATGTAATTAACTCATACAATATGTTGTTGTGTTTCTCATTAGATGGACTAATGCTAGCATATGTTTCACTTCAGGATTTAGTGGAGTATTATCAATTTAAGAGTAAACTCACCATGATGAAGTAAACCCGGAGGATATATGTAGAGTTGCAATGTTTGCTTTGTTAGTCAAGGAGGACCTTAAGTCTTGGCCAAAACAGAGCACTCGAAACATAACTTGGCTGACTGTTAAAGAGACTACTAAAAGATGTTGGCATGCATGGATGAGTGAGGCCTTGGTGGAGGGCTTCTCAAAAGGCTATTGATAAATTCACCCGCTTGCAAGGGGATTATAAGGCTATCATACAAAGTCTTAACCCATTAATTCCACCAATGTTTGCATCTAATGAGAATGTTTGCTGCTCTGAATGGAATGAAGAAGTCTAATTTTATCATCATAATTTTGATTTTTGCAAAATAGTTTCAAACATTTACACCTTAAATAACGCGCACCACATAAATGTCATTGGTCTTTTAGTGTATTTATATATCTATGTCATAATTAACTTGACCCGTAATCTGTAATCTTTGTTATAAATAGTGTGGAGCTAAACATGGAAGAATTTCTCTTAGGTAGTCTTTTGTATGTCATTGTGAGACATTCAATGATCTCACTGAAGCAAAGATATATGTATTTGTTTTTATGAACTTCCATATAGCTAAATTTATCATCGTCTCAACAAAATCACTTGAAAAGGGAGGGTCTCTCCCCTCTATCGACTCTATCACCTTCAATTCTGGACAATATTTGACGATGCTATTCATGCAAACAAGTTGAAGAAATATCTAGGAAGCTGGATCCCAAGTTTGGTGACAGGAGAAGCCTGCCCAACAAGCCAAGCCGTTCCTCCTTAAGAAAAAAAAAACAAGGGGAGAAAAGTTTCCAGGGAATCCAAAGGTTTCCATTTTCATGAAATTTAGTCTGATTTCTTGCTAAATGTGGTGAATCATGCACCTTCTCCAAATGTCTAGGTTGACCTCAAAATTTCACCAGGCCTTCAGTTAATAAAGGACAACTATAGTAAAATCTGTTTACAATTCAAGTACTATAAACATGGTTTTGACTATGCCTTAAATATGTATTAACTTTCAAAGCTCTAAGTGTAATTTTTTCGTGTTTTGAAGATTCGAACATTACTACATATAAGTGTTTTTTGTGCATGTAGAATGATGCATCCTGCTCAAAGGGCTTCCCGCTACACTTATCCAAGATATGTTTGATGAGTGAAATCGATGGACTACTCAAGAAGGGTTAGCTAGGGCTAAACCTATCCAGGAAACTTCTTTGTAGAATGAAATGTGCTACCGTTTCACAACTAATGGATACAATTGTAATAAGTTTTCAAAACAAATAAGTTTTATTGTTGTTTACATATTTAAACTTGTTATTCATACATTCTTTAATATTTACATGTTATATTTCATACTGTAGGTTTGATGCACTATACCACATTATGTATTAATTTATTTGTGTGTTCTTTAGGCAAGAGAACAAACATATATAGTTATATACACATGCAAGGGATCCAAATATGATTAGAAGTTCATCAATGATCAATCCCTCATATAGGCTAAAGAGGGGAAGGATCTTACATACACACACACACACGTGTAATTAGTATTATTAAGTGGAATTTGTTATATCCTGGAAAAGGATATGACAATATAGTGGGATAACTAGAGAGATACCAAGCAACAGAATGAGTAACAATACATGATAAATAGTTATTTTTGGCGTGCAAAGAATGATTTGTCCTTTTCCACAAGTTGCTTCCTTTCACTCTATGTGATATGATACAAGAGGGTGAACACAGTTCCACTGGCTTTCAAAACATCTTAATCTGTAGTTGTAGAAACATCTTTAAACTTCTGATTTCAATCATCTTCAAATCCACTCAGCAAATCAGTAAAAGAAATGCACACATCACTAAAAACTAAATAGTGATGGTCATTGAGAATGATTGCACACATCACCAAACTGAGAATGATTGCATACATAATGTGCCGTCACAAATTGTTGCGACGGTAAGGCTTTTCCATCGCTAAATCTTTTAGCAACGGCAAAAAACCGTGGCATCGAGTAATTGCGTTGCCTATTTTAGTGACAACTGATTTGCCGACGCAAAGCCGTCGCCGTTGGTCTTTTGCGATGGAAAATTGACTTTTGGCGACGGTCGGTCGCCATGGCGAGCTGAATTATTTTTTGTAGTGTACGTTGTTGTATTAAATGGTCATTCCCATGACCGGCAATTCGGCAATCTGGTGGATTATCTAATGAAAACCATTCGAATTGATCAGGTTATAAACTAAAATTGTAATTCTTAACATCAAGGTCCTCGGGAGAAAAAATTTTCTGACTTCGCAAGCAAGTAAACAAACTCGCCATCCCCAAAATCTCAACAACCTAAACCTCTCCCTCAAACCCATAACCTAAAGTCCTAAATAAAACTCTCAAAATGACAACATATCTATATTAGAGATGTCGTAACATCTTTATAAGTTGTAGTGCTCATGTAAAATAAAAATCAAACTTACGGTTTAGGTAAGATTTGAAACATTTAATATTTTCCCACTTTGATAGATATGAATAAATATGCATGTGTTTAATGAGTTTAAAATAACGTGATTCAAAATTCAAACATGAGAGTTGTCAGAACTATCAATCTCGAACTCACGTTTATGCACAAATAGTAACGATCAACTCCATACTCATATTTGCCGCATCACTTACAAAACAAGTACAAAACTATATCAACACTCTACAAGTCACCAGTATATTCTCTCTCTCTTCTTGGATCTATCTCTGAGGTACATTAGTAAATTCATTCTCTTCTAGCGACTCAGTAACATCAATAACATTGCTGGTATATCCCCTGTCTTCCGGTTAAGAAAATGGACTAGCCCCGCTAGTTAAAATAAACTGCTAAACCATATAGTAATCCCTTAGGGCAAATATATACTTCCAATACCATCACGTCACGTTAGGTAAGATTTGAAAATGGTATTGGGTTGTTATGGTATTGTCAGCTATACCACATCGCCTCCCAGGCAAAAAAGGGATATCACAAGTAATATGTTAGTTCATCCCCTATCTTCTATCTTCAAATACGACTCTCAACCGTATAAAAATAAATAGATAAAATCTGCTAGTTCATTCCTTCTCTTCTAGCTTCATAAGCTTGTGTGACCACTAGTTCATTACATCTCTTCTAATGTCTCAACTCATACCATATAGTCTCCATCAATAACTCCTAGTTATACCAAACCAAATTAGATAACCAATATCGCACGGACCCACAACGAGATCAACACACAATACTCACATCATCTACAACAAGGAATATCACAATCATATCAACAAAACTACATAAAGTGGCCAGAATATCAGACAATTTTCCAAAAACAGTACTGCATGCAATTTTATTTAAAACAAAGTCCACTCACACAGTATAACTAGTAGCGCCCGGTGTATGGATCTTCATCGACTGAAGTGGCCGTACGTAGTCTTGAATCAAGGAACAATATATAAATGACAAATTGGGACCAATCACAACAACTAAACCGCAACTTCAACTTAGAAATCTCCCTATGAAATCATATGATAACCAAAAGTTAAATGTCGCTAGAATCGTATCAATATATGCAATGCATCTAAGCAACTCACTGCTCCAAAAATTACTAGACACGCCGCCCACCATGGCTGCGCATGGGCTCCACGCACCACCATCTACAAATACTCCAAAACCACTCGAATCCAACATCAAAGTTGTAGATCACAAGGAACTAAACATCTTTCATACCTACAACGAAGCCCAGATCGGTTGGGAAGTGTTTGGAAATCACGGCTGCAACTCGGTACACCGAATTTGAAATTGTGATGTAGCCCAAAACGCAGCCTGAAACCGGTCGATTCAATCATAGAGGGGAAGGATACGCCATTTTGCAGCAGCCCTGAGCTCCGGAGTCGCCGAAAACACGTGCATGGGGGCTTTGACTTACTACAAAATTTCCTGGTTGTTGTTGCGTCGTATACGGCGGTAGTCGCGGTGTGGTACTAGTACAAATTGAGTAGAAATGGCGAGGTGAAACAAATGAGACCGATGACCTGATCGGTGACTGGACAGCGGGGATTGGCGTCGGAGAAGAAAACAGGATCGAATGGTGAATAGTGGAGCAAGATTTTGAATTTTCTGATTTTCTCTATTTAAACCCTCTATTTATACTAATTCCAAAAATACCCTAATGTCTTTTTTGAATCGTAACTTTTTCATACAAACTCTGATTTGGGCGTGCTACATGTCTACGAACTTATATCGACGAGCATACAACTTTTGTGCAGAAAGTTTTCTCGAAAAACTTACGCATCGAAAAGTCAATCTCTTAGAGTCACCAAACTTAGAACGACTCTTGATACAAGTAAAAAGTGAAAGAAAAATTATAAGGAATGATAAGAGGTTCGAGCCATAACAATATATGTTCCATATCGTTGTTTCTGCTCTATCAGTTGAGCTTTTGTCGAAAGCAATATGCAAATGATTTGTGATCCCTTTGTATTGTATCACTACCGGTAGTATTATTGACTAATGTACTCAGCATACATCTATTATTGCGAAATATTGGGCACTTTTATTTTCTCAAAGATAGCTCATCGCCCTTACTTCTAATAGTACCACACTCATTTATCTATGCAATGTCTAATACTCAAAGAAATATGGGCAATAATACTTACCTTCATTGGGGTGAACAATTCCAATAGATATTTAGTGTATATGCATTAAAATAACAATTGGGAAGACACAAGACTAGTGACCCTTAACGAAGTTAATTTACATCATTATTTCTTGAAAAGATGATGGTTTGCGGTTCCTTTGAAGATAGTAAGTGAAACTCAGTACGATCCTACCATGATTCCAATTCTTTTAGTACAATGTTATGTTTGATTAATCAAATTATTACTATAGTTGTCACTAACATATATAACAAAGATCTGATCAGTTGGTACTAATATAATGAAATACTTAGTTTGTCTCTGTATTCCCTTTTAAAAATCTGACTCCCACAAGCATGAATTTATAAAAATGCAATTTGAGACACCACGACCTAAAATCTAAATAAATGAACAAACTTGAAAAACAAAAATATGGAAAAAATTACAAAATAACTGTAACCTTAAAAATCAAAACTCGATCAGTAGCTCTGTATATCATACCTTGGAGCCAATTCCCAAACGGGCCTGTGGGATCAAGCTGTTTGCACATACACAGATAAGTGAGGTAAAGAACCCAGTCTTTGGCTCCAGTTTCGATGATTGTATGTGTGCTCAAAGAAGTACTTCAACTGTTCGAGTGTGCAACACCAAAGCATTTACCCAAAAAAAAAAAACAGAAACAGCCAATTGATTTCTCTTTTATTCTCAAGCAAGACCAGCCTCGCATAATTCTCTCGTTCGCAATACTTGCAAGCTGGAAGCACCGGGTGCATCTAAAAGAAGATATTTTGCTGAATAGTTCATTATATTGATTCAGTAACGTATATACAAGTCATTTACAATAGGTCCTCCACCAAGTCAGGAGCCAATAAGGAAACAAAATTACAATTGAATCAGGAAAATAAAGATATAGGCTACACTACCGTATCAGTCCAAGATACATTAGCAATCTAATTGAATGCCAAGATTTAGTTTCCAACACTCCCCTCAAGTTGGAGAGTGAATGTCATGAACTCCCAACTTGCTCATGAGAGATTTAAACTTTTCCTTTCCTAAGACTCTAGTGAACGCATCTGCCAACTGATGTGAAGAAATCACATATCGAGTGACCACCTCACCTCGCAAAATTTTATCCCGAATAAAATGGCAATCTATTTCAATATGTTGCATTCGATCATGAAAAACAAGATTTACAACAATATGTAATGATGCCTGATTATCACAACGTAAAACAACAAGATTTGATATGGGTATGTAAATCAATCAATAATATCTCAACCATGTAAACTCATAACAAGTACCTGCCATTCGATAATGAAATTGTTTACTGTCTTTTAGTTCTCCATGATATTAGAGAGCTACCCAAGAACACATAATAGCCAATAGTAGAGCGACGGGTAATGGGACAACCCGCCCAATCATAGTTGTAAATGCTTTCAAGTTTAGAGGATTATTTGCATGGAGAAGTAAACCTTGACCTGGAGATGACTTTAAGTAACAAACAACTTGAAGAGCAGCAGTCATGTGATGTAGGAGAGGTTCATCCATAAACTGGTTAAGTATGTGTACTGAGTATGTGATGTCAGGTCTAGTAATGATCAAATAGATCAGCCGACCCACTAGACGCTGATATGCAGTAGGGTCTTTGAGTAGTTCTCCTTTGTTTGAAAGCTTGGATTCTTCCATGGGAAACTCAACTGGTTTAGCACCCAATTAGCCACAATCTTTGATAATTTTCAAGGCATATTTTCATTGAGATATGTAAATCCCTTTCTTGGAACGAGCGATTTCAATATCAAGGAAGAATTTTAGGTCAACAAGGTCTTTAATGCAGAAGCGACTATGGAGGAACTATTTTAGATCATTAATAGATCAACTCCATGTTGTTCATTGTTATCAAAATATCATCCACATAGATTAACAGAACAATGAGAAATGTACCCTACTTATGGACAAATAAAGAATAGTCGGCCTTGGACTCAGATAAACCAACATCAAGAATGGCCTATGTAAACTTGGAAAATCATTGGCGAGAGGCCTGTTTCAATCCGTACAACAAATTGTGATGGTGACACACTAGATTCTCCCCATGTCGCCGAAGACCAAGAAGAGGAGACATATAAATTTCCTCCAATAAATCACCATTCAAAAAAGCATTATTGCATCTAACTGATGTAAGGACCAATCAGACTAGCAAAAATAGCAAAAACACAACAAACAATGATCATTTTTGCAGTGGGAGAAAATGTGTCATGATAATCGATACATGCGGTCTAGGTAAAACCTCGAGCAAAAAGACGAGCCTTATAACGCTCGACAGAACTATCAGTCTTTCGCTTTAGTTTTTACACCCATTTACAACTGATGGGACATTTTCCAAGAGGCAAAGCAACTGGACTCCATAATCCATTGTCAATAAGAGCCTGAAGCTCAGAAGTCATGGCTTCTTGCCATTTTTGGTCGGCTGCAACAATGTCATAAGTAGTGGGTTCCTCATCTAGACTAATATTAGCAATATAATTGAGATGTGCAGTAGAATATCAATCATATGAAATATAGTAACAAAGTGGGTATCGTGTACCTGGTGTGGAAGTAGACGAGGTTGAGAACAATTGGTGCGGTGGCAGAATCACCTGTGAGCAAATGTAGTCTTTAAGCCGGACGTTGGGTTCCCAAGGTCGCTGAGAACGATGAAGCTAGGCAGCAAGAATGATGGGAAGCGGCTCATCGGAGCGACATGAATGACATCGTTAGGTTGAGGATTGGCAGGAGGAATAAAAAGATCGGATGTAATATCCCGGAAATTTATAATTATTTTTTAATTATTGTTTGGAGATATTTAAATTGGTGGTGGTCCAATTATATAGTATGAGAGAGAAAACGAAAGTGTTTGAGCGATTATACGCATAAACGTTACCGTGAGGGGTCAATAATTGACTTTTTATCCGTTAGGAATCTCAGAAAAATTTATTCATGAAAGTCGTACAGTTCATCAATACGAGTTCGTGGACGCATGACACGCTTTAATCAGATGTTGTATGTGAAAGTTATTAGCAACAGAAGTTTGGTTTCTGATTTTGGGATGAGTATAAAAGGAAATGGATTATAAATTAAGAAAATTAGTTTTTTTTTAAATCAGCTCGGTTACTGTTCACCCAAGCTCGATTACTGTTCACGCGATTTTTCCTTCTTTGTTGCCGGATCTTTCTCCGGCCATATCTCTGTCGTCCGATGACGGAATTGAGTAAGACCGATGGCGGTGGAACCGTCTCTTCGTCTCCTACCGATCTGAGTAAGTGTTTGGGAGAGATTCGTGCTGTTTGCAGCCCAGAAATGAAGAACAAGGCAGTTGTCCCGTTTAAAAGAAGTGAGGAGAACTCCCTCCTCCGGCAACCAATCAAGATGATTCTTCTTGTGTTTTGAAGCTTGTGGGATATATATCAACCCTCTAAAACAGTTTTATCTATTTCGAAACACATAAGGAGAATCGATGATTTTTTTTCTAGAGTATGTGAATAGTGTCGATTTTATGTTCTTCGTCGATTGGATTGTTTAGGCTTGGATTTAGACTTTGTTGTCAACTAGAAAGTTGTTGGAAATGTTGTTTAGATTGTGGTGGTAATTTTTGGTGATCATTGGTGGTCACCAAAATAGTGGTAGTGCCGCCACTGTTGGCGGCGTGTGGCGGTGTGTTGGGTCATGTGTCGGAATAATGGTTTACTCCATTGTGATGTGCTTATCGATACGAGCGTTTACATAGGTCATTTTCATGTGTTAGGTTAATTCTTGAGTAACATAGTTGTTAAAGGTTGGCGATTCTAGGTTGAATTGTTGTTGTCGTGTCTCATGTGTTAATGACTTCCAACCTTGATATGAATTAGGTACTTGTTGCTTGGTTATGGAGTGATTGTGGTAGCTAGTACCTTCCTTATTTTGAATAGAAGACGCAACAAGAGCTAAGGTGAGTAAACCTCACAATGATTATCATGATCACAATAGTGTTATAATTATTGAATTTAGTTTGAGTTGTTAACATAGTCGTTGCATCACTAGCTTATAAAAATTATTCTAAAAATATGTTTTGGTTTGCGGTTCATAGGTAAGTGAAACGCAATTTTAGTAAATGATTTTAAAAGGTTTTAGTGATTATGGACTATGGTGAATGTGAGTAAATATCACTATGACAAGTCTACCATTGGCGGTGACTCATATTTTTGATTTCTTAAAAAGAGTGAACCGTGACATTTATATAATATAGTGGGTTGTGTATGTGTATGAAAATGGTAAATACGATACATATATATGGGTTGATGTATTATATAATGTTACGGTTTCTATTTAAATTATGAGATTGTGTTGTTTTCGATTAATGGTGGCGGATGAGACCGGAAGGGAGATAACATACCTTCCGCTATAATGGATTATTGGAGTGACTATATATATATATATTGTTGTGCAAGAGTCGCTTGATTATAGTATAATAACATGTATGGATTGTTATATTGTACGTGGTTTTAACATTGAGTCTTGACCATTTTCTGGTCTTAGAACGTTGTTGGCATTAAATCGAAACCAAGCCTTGGCCGGGTGTCGGTTACGATTTTTGAGATTTCTCGTCTGTTTGCCGGTGTACTGCATGAGGGTAAAATATGGGTTGCCTGGGTCTCATAAGTACACATATTTTTAAAATGCTATTGGGAAATAGATGGGTTGCCCAGTGTCTCATGAATACACGTGTCTAAATGTTATATGTTATATTTCCTTGTATGTGATATATATTATAATATTGGTTTACTCATACGGGCTGCAAAGCTTACGGGGTTTGTGTTTACAATCCTTGTGCACCAAATCGATGGTGTAGGAGATATTTCTATAGGTGGGAATTAGCATGCTCGGATAGCTTACTCGGAGGATTACTGATGGTTTCATTCTTCGGTTTATGGTGAGGATTGAATGAATATTACATTTCCAATTGTTTTAATACTTAAATGTATAAACTAGTAATGTATTATTCAAATTAACTGAATCGTATGGTGAACTCAGTTTCGACACACTGTTTCTATAAGATGATTTTATTATATTTGAGATTGTTTTAGAGCTATCATGGCTTCGAATTCGAATTTTTATCATTCGAAATTTCGGGGCTTTGACATCGGAATTAGAAGCTTCCGAAGGAGGTGTGGCGAAAGTAGGAGGAGGGAGAGCTGAAGACGAGTCGGCCGATGCAGCCGAAGGAGATGATGACGCCGTAAGGTTGGGTTGAATAATTAAGGTCGAGAAATCCGGTGGGATGAGGACATAAGCGGTGTGGGTGAAAAGGGTGGAGGCGGTGGCGATTGTGGTGGGGGGAAGTGTCGTGATATTTGAACTTTGTGATGGAAAATATATAGTTGTGTTGTCGTATGGGTAGGAGAAAGGGTATGTTTCTAAAGGGAGGGGAAGGGGCTGGGCCGGCGTCTTTTCTTCAAGAGGTGGATTTGGTAAGTGATGAAACTTGTCATCCAAAAAGATTACATCTCTGTTTGTAAAGATTTTCTCGTTCTCAATGTTGTAGAGTTTGAAAGCTTTTTTCCCCCATAGGGTAACTTAGAAAAATGCATTTGATAGCACGAGGAGAAAATTTTGAAGATGGATTAGGAATGGTTGCGTAAGCAATGCAACTGACAACATGCATCCGAAAATAATCGGGAAGTTTATTATAAAGAACTTCAAAAGGTTTTTTCTTGTGAAGCACCAAGGTGGGAAGACGATTTATAATATACACTGCAGTAAGAACACATTCGCCCTAAAATTTGATAGGAATGTGTAATTGAAATCGAAGAGCATGAGAAGTCTCGAGACTATTTCTATGTTTACGCTCAACAACCCCATTTTGTTGGGGAGTATAGGCACAAGAATGTTGGAAGATGACACCTTCGTCAAGAAAGAAATTTTGTAATGACAAAAACTCAGCCCTGTTATTTGAACGAAGTTGTTGAACTTTTGTGTTGAATTGTGTGTGAACATAATGGAAAAAACGACAGAGTACAGATTGTTTCACTCTTGTGTTTCATTAAAAAAATCCATGTAAAGGTTAGTAAAGGTTACCACATCGCTTACTTACACCAAACTTTGTCCTCGTAGTCAAGTCCTGCAAAATACACCAAGATGTGAAAAATGTCACAAAACAATGTAAATCATCGATTGCCTTTCCAACAGATTAAGATCAACTTTAAAGCTTGGCACACATAGGACATCATTTAGTTGAAAAGATCCATTAAATCTAAGTGAACCAATCCCAATAATTTCAATTGTGTCTCCACTAGGTAATGATATTGGTGCCAAAGGAATTTTCTTAATATTTTTCGATGATGTGGGAGTAGAAACAATATGGTAAGTTGCTCCGTTGTCGAGTATGCATCGACTTGGAGCAACATGTGACAAACCTGCGGCATATTCAGCTGTAAAAGCAGCATTGGCTTGAAGAGCTTGTGGTGTAGGAGTCAAGGCATCAATTACTTGGGTGTACTAAATGTTGGAACAACATCCACATGGTTGGCAGAGGCACCTCCTTGATGTCTTTGTGTGGAACCAGTTTCTTTTGGACCTTTGTAAAGACGATGGCCAGGAGGATAACTGTGCTTTTTATGGCAAGTTGGTTCAGTATGGTAATCTTGATCACAATAAGTACAATGGTTGATTAGAGCACGAGGTCGGAAATTGCCCCTTTGAGTACCACCTTGATTATAACTTTTGGTCTCCTTGTGATCTGAAATTATTACGCCATGACATTGTTGCTGCATTAGATGAAATAAGAATAGAGGAACTGAGTTCTCTTTGTTTTTCTTCTTGAACAAAAGAAGCATAAGCTTGTCTCACCGAAGGCAAAGGATTCATCAACAAATCTGTCCACGAGTAGCAGTATAAATACCACAATTAGGATTTACCATGGAGGAAAGATCCTTGTGAGTATGTAGTATATGGGGAATAAGCTATGCCTCTGGACAAGACTGAGTGGCTAACCCAGACAAGTTGGAAGCAATATCAGTAAGGAATAATGGTTTAGCATAACAAAATGATGAAAAAAAATTAGATTTTGCATATATGTCATGTGATGGTAAGTTAATGGTGAGTTAACGGAGATGTACGAAAGATGGTTCAAATTCGATAGTTCATGTACTAATGTTGTAGAAACGAAAGTTGAGTACTCTTAATTATTAGTGGATGATGGTTCATGTACCATTCTTAAAATTTTGTCTTACAATGGAGATAAAATAGTCATAGTAAACTGCAATGGTTAAATTTTAGAGTGTTTTTTTGTTCATATTGTAAAAAAACAAAACTCCAAAATCTAACAATTTCAGTTTTTTTTTTTAAACCTTATCAGCCTTGGTATATTGTAAATCAGCTTAAATCAGTCTTTTTCAGATTTTCCTCATACCCTCCACAAGCCGACAACCGCAATTGTCTTTTCTTCTTCTTTCACCTTCAAAACTTGACAGGCGTTGTGGTTCTCTTCAATCCGTGGTCATTCATTGAGATATTTCCATAGAAAATCGATAACACGTTCGCTTTATATTCTCTTTCTAAAGTCAGTCTTATCGATTGCTCATGTTGTCCATGATTTAGTTTTCCGTGTGGCTATGATTTTTCACTTTATCAATTGTCTTCGTTATTGAATTTACTGTTTGATTCGGTAATCGGGGTTCATTCTTTGTGCTATTGACTTTGGTTGATGATGTTCTTTCATATACTCAGGGAGGAAATGATTGGTTGGTAATACAACTTTGATTGTTTAAAGGGATAACAGAAACAAGAAAGTGCCAATTGGAATAAGAATGTTTATGCTCTTATTTTTTCACTATTTTTCCAGATTAAGAATCAACCACTTGCATTCATCATCAACTAAATCGATTCCATTGTGATTGATTTTGTGTGTTTTTCGTAATTGAGTCATGAATTTCCCAATTGGATGAATTTTCAGATTTTTATGAAATTCTTAGTGATTGATCAAGTACTCTGTTTGTATGCCTATTCCAAATAAAATGGTTATATACTGAGAAAACTTTCTGATGCAGCCTAAGGTGTTGTAAATGTTGTTGATGTACTCTTTTCCAATATAAAATTTCTCCAATTGTGATTCATTATGTATTCAATTTCAATGTGGTGCTAAGATAATAAGATATGCTCTTGGTAGAAAGTTTTCCATACAGTGGCCATAATCTAATGATACGAGATACATTACATGAAAATAATATTTTTCAATATCTAGTTATCATTCTTGCGTAAAAATAAGATATTCTAGTGGTCTCTGCCCCTTTGAACTATGATGCACGGGTACAGATACGGGGTGCGTGATACGTGATACGAGGATTTAAAAAAAAATGATACGGCCATACGGGATATGTTTTGGATTTTTATTTTTATTTTTTAAATAATATATAATATAATAAATATGAAAATATGGAAAATATTCAATAAAAAAGAGGAAAAATAAGTTGATAAAATCATAAAGATGTTTAACATAAGTATACTAAAATAGAAAACAAACTCAACCATACGTTCAAGCAAAAAAAAAAAACCACCATAAGGTCATTTTCCACTACTTCAATCTTCTTCATTCTCATTGAGAATCACACTCTCCAAGTGAGAGGTTGGCAACGTCAAGCATGCCTCCATTCACTAAATTCATTGAATCAAATTAATCGCCTCCAATGTCCCATAACTCATTCTTGTATTGTGGAGTTCTCCTTGATAGAAGTCGAAGATTATTATGCACAAACACCAAATCTTCGGCTCTTTGTGGTGTAATTATATTCCTCCTCAAAGAGTGTATGAAGTTGTAGGTGCTCCAATTTCTTTTACAACAAGAGGAGGAACATGGTTGTCCAAGTAACTTTAAGACTAACTTACAACCGTCATCTATAAAAAAGAAGGCAATGGACATGATGAGCCCTTAGAATTTTATGATGTGATGTATGCTATTTTGATATCAAGATGGACAAAGAGTTCTTCACCTATTCATTGCATGACACATTCATTGAATCCAAGGTAAATTCTAAATAATTATTTGAGCTTTAATTTTACATTTTTAAATACAACCACAATTTGATAAGTTTTTTTTGTTGTTATAATTCATATTGAATTTGTAGATATTATAGCGCAAAGTATCTTGAAGGAGCTCCTAATCGTGTTCATCCACATCAAGATAGTGAGATTTCAAAGGAAAGAAAAGAATGTCTCAAGAAATACTATGTTAATGAAGAGGAAAGAAGATGTGTAAATGAGAAGTTTCCTTCTTTTTCAACATGTTTGGATGAATTCTCAAGTGCCGATTCAATCAGTGATAGAGATAAGATGCCACATATGAAATGGTGGGTTGTTCATGGTTCTAGTACACCAAATCTCCGTAATGAAATGCAGTGCTCATGTCTAACCCAAAATCTTGAGGTGAATCGGGCATCACGATCTGACACTATCGATACAGGAACTCCATGCAGACATACTACTTCTCTTAGGTATGGCTTACTTAAGAAATTAATGGAATCTGTTACCTTTATTGGTAAGAAATGGGCAGATTTTGTAAGGCGATCAACAATAACTCAAATTGCATCGTTGCCTCTTTGTGTCCTTGGCAATCCAGTAATAAAGTCCATCGTGATGTGCTCCCACTTCCATTCTGGAATTTTGAGAGGTTGTAATAATCCTCCATTTCCCACGTCCTCCGCCTTCACAAATTGGCATGCAAGACACCTAGAGACTCGCATCCCACCACTCATAAACCATGTGAAGACATGGTTCATCCATGCCACATTGCCTATATTCACACTTCCTAAACATGGAATATATAAGTAATGTGAAGGAAAGTATATATAAGTAATGTGAAAGAAAGTATGTAATCTATCTTGTCCTAAGAGTCAACATTCAAGATCATATCTTTCACGGCCCTTGCTTTTCCTACATCATCATCTCTGTAAGCATCTCATTGATCACTTATTATCATCCGTTCCAACCCTTGCTTTATCTTATTAAATAAGAATCACCACAATAGAAGCAAAACAGGTATCGGCAATAGACAACATCTTCAAGTTTGAATGCTCATTAAACATAGTCAACACATACTATGATTCATAATGAAATTCTTTATGAACCACACATCATTGGCTACATTTGTGATCTAAAAGCATGCATCAAAAGTATCCTTATTAGAAGGACTAGAAGTAGGTGTGCATATGTTCTTCAAGGCAAGATTTAATGTATGCACAACACATGGAGTCCAAAAAATATGTGGAAATCTAACATTAATAATGGCTCTTGTAGCTTTACAACTGCTAGCATTATCACTATTTACCTGGACAACATGTTGAGGGCCAATATCCAAAATACTCAATGATCAAGTCTGAAATGAAGAACCGGTCTTTGCATTCACCTTCACAATTCACCGCCTTCAAAAACATAGGTCCAGATTCACAAACTGCCATAATATTGATAAGTGGTCTTCTTTGCGAATCTGACCACCCATCACTGCACACACTAACACCTTTTTGTTGCCATGAATACTTGACTGATTCCAACAACTTCTCAATATGCACTCTTTCTTTATGTAGAAGAGTGGTTTTCAAATAATTATAACCAAGTGGACGGTAACTAGGAATATGACAAGCAAATGCTCGGTTAAAAGTACGAATATAACGTAGATTCTTGGAAAAATTGAATGACAATCCACCAATATAAAACATTCTTGCTATTTCACCATCCAATGCCTCTCTAGCACTATTTTGAAATGTTTTCTCAAGCGGTCCACTAACTCCATTCCTCTTCTTTGGAACCTCCATAACTTCATCCATCAACTCTAGCCCATAACTACTTCCACTTGAAGAACCACCAATGTTTGATGAAGGGAGAGGAACATTTCTATGCTCCTTGCTTTTTTTACATGCATCATACTCTTCAACTAACCTTTCAAGCTCTCTTTTCTAATCATTAGGGATCTTTTTGCAAACTCGTATCCCTTTGCCAGCAATCTTGAGAAGATGGAAATTCACTCGATAAAGTGCTCCATTGAATGAACCGTTGCAATAATGACACACAAAGGTACAATTGCCTCCTTCACCTTTCTTAGGTGGAACAATAACCGTTACAAACTTCCACAAAGGAGAACCCTCAAAACCGATGTTATCTTCTCCCTCATTCATACTATCTTGCTGATTAGTAGATGAATTCATTTAGTTACTCATCATTATGGACAACAAAAGTATTAAGAAAACAGTTATAACATGGAAGTTATAACTTATAACCTAGCATATATTCTATATAAGTCAAACAATATCATATTCACAGTTTCAGACCATATAGTGAACAATTTAAATCGAATCATGATTGCATGAATTCATCAAGCTACTTGATCACAACATTAATCACCCAAGGTTTCTAGTACTTGTATAATTAACCTAGAGTCGTAGAGACGTCTTACATGCATGACTATATCAATCATCTTACATTCTTACTATGATAAATTAACCTATGGTTTTAGTTTTGAAAACTAACCTCTTTGACGGCTTGAGTCGCTTGACCTGCTTAAGTGTTCAACAAGAAGAGAAGAACATATTCGATATAGCAACAACTGCTATAAATAAGAATAGGGTTTGATCTTAAATCAATGAAAAAAGACATATTTGCCCCAAAATGTATAAGAAAACGTATCAAGTGCGTATATGTTTGGTCAAATGCATATCCGAAAAACTAAAGATACGTCTATGAGGATATGGATACGTATCTAGTGCGTATCAGGAGCATATCCGTATCGGTACGGATTCGATACAGCATGCTAGGATTTTGGACGTATCCATGCATCATAGCCTTTTGAATTGCCCCTTAAGTAGGGTAATTTTACGTTTTGTGGTACTTTTCTAGCTAGAGGTAAAAGTAATTACTTAAACTTGAATAGGGGCTGAACGGTATCACAGCGACATCTTCTTCTTCTTCCTCTTCTTCTCCCATCTTGGGTTCCTTGCTCAGTTGGATCTTACCAAGAGGTATTATATCTCTATATATTTTGATTCAATTCATTCTGCAAGAATTCGATGCCGAATCATTACTCTGGCTTCATTTTTTGTTTAATTTCAATTCTGCAGTTTTTTTTTTCTGGGTGAATTGTGCTTGTTGCTATTAAGCGTATATATAAAGTGAAGGATTCCCTTTGTTGCTTTTGAATGCTTGTCTGGAAGATTTTATTTGAGATGGAGTAGTGAATCATAAGTTATTGTTATTCTTGTATGAAGAAATTTGTGGTCCTAATAATAACCTTAAATTGAAATAACCTGGGTTGTCTTCATTCCTCTATCTACGAGTGATCATATGATTCATATCTAGTGACTGGCACGAGTGATGTTCCTAGTAAAAGTAGTAATTATTTCAGTTATGGTTTTCTCTTGATGTTTTGTTATATGTTGATCTTGCCTTTGTTCAAGGCTTGTTGGGAAAATCCCAGTTTTCAACATAGACAAAAAAATGAAGGCGCTCACTTTTCACTTGTATGGACTCGAAATATATTAATGGGAATTTGGATCATGCTCGTTTAGGATGAGAGTTTGGCACTTGATTTTAATGTAAAACACTGAGCCAAACTTGCAAAGAAACTCTGAATTTGAGTGAGCATGTATTCGATTAAATCTTCCATTTCAACCTTCTGTGATGCCTTAAATTTCCTTGTTCAATTACCTGCCAATGAAATTGGTTCAAGGATTCAGGAACTTTAACCTGGTCCGATCAACGTGAACACACCCAACGCAACATTGGCCATGTCACTTATATCTTGTCTAAATTCCCTTTCTTTGGTTCTGAACCCCAGTTCCCCACTCCCAAAGCCAACCCCGCTTATGTATTTGACTCTTTGTTTGGCTTCTCTTGTAGCCCAGGTATCTTATGTTTCTGCTAAATATTGTTTAGGGTTTAACTTCTGCCTCATGGCTGTGTGACCTCTTTTCTTTTTGCATCTGGTCAATGCTTTTGATTTCATTCATTCATTCATTCAGTCATGTCATGGTGAGTTGCCAATTTTTTGGTTTTCATTGCCCTAGAAACTATATTTTCGGTTTATTATATGAATTTATAGTGATCTTTACAATACGGACTTGGAAATTGAAATGTGTAATATGTACCCAGGTTACTTAGACTTTTGAACGTTGATGTAGTAACTTAGTATGAACTTGTTGGTTCCATTGTGATAGAAAACAACTAAAGCTATTTTTTGTACATTTTGTTGGTTGGTTTCAAGAACTGTAAAGTAAAGGTAACCAGTCCTTTACCTCATTCTCATATCTGTTTATTGTTTTAATTTTTTTAATTTTCCTCAATTGGTTGCAGTTCCATCTAATATTGGCAGCTACTTGGCCGCAAGATGGACAACATTGTGGATTCCCTAAACAATGCATACCAAGAGTTTGTTGTTGCGGCAGCTAACGTGCTCGAAGCCAAGGAAACTTCTGGTGGCCAAAAAACAACAGCCACAGATGCTGCTTTAGAGAGCTTTAAGCAGAAGTGGGAACTTTTCAGAGTGACTTGTGATCAAGCAGAGGAGTTTGTGGAGTCTGTGAAGCAAAGGATTGGCTCAGAGTGTCTGGTGGATGAGGCAACCGGCCCTGTGGTAGGGAAGTCTGGGCAGACTGCGACAACTGGTCTCCCACCCATCAGTGCAGTTCGATTGGAACAGATGAGTAAAGCTGTTCGATGGCTTGTCATAGAACTTCAACATGGTTCTGGTGCAGCCTCTGGTTCAGCACATGCCCATCAATCAGCTCCTTTTGATGCTAGATTCTCTGAAGATTCAGCTCCATAGGTATGAAGTCCAGTCCCCTTATCAACATGAAAATCAAGATTTATGAAGTTTGAGGTCCCAAATACTATGACAGACATGTATGTTTAGGAATCATCAGATCTCAATCCAACCATACTCACCAAACACATAATTCATATAAAATAAATAAAATTAAGGTAAATATACAATATATGTAATTTATAATTCAAATACCCCTCACTGTTTCTCAAGTTGTCTTAGCATAGAAGTACATTTGAAAGCTAACTTGAGGCAGCTGCATTAACTTCCCTTGGCATAAAGTTTTCCCAACAAATTCCTGTCTTATATTTCTTTCTACTTTGTTTGATGCCTCTTGGCTGGGCTAAAAAGCAAACTTATGCCTTTGTGTTAGTCAAGTTCTCTGAAGCAGATATTGTTCATAACTTCATATGCATACATATCAGACATTATAGATTGTGAAAGGGGTCACATGCACACAAGTATCAGGGAATTACTTGCCTTGCCATATTATGATAGGGAAGTATCACTCAACATGTTTGGGGGTTTCACGGGGCTAAGATTTTATAAATTTTGTGCGCTTGTTCCGAGTCGCCTTTGGCTCTGTGATGAACTTATCACTTATACAATAGGAGGGGGGAAAGACGAAAAGAAAAGGAGAAGAATGGGTTGCTGAAAGACTGGAAGGTTATTCCTATATGGATGTGCATCTCAGCTTTGTGTTTTCTCCTACTTCAAACATATATATTACAAGGGTACTTTACTTTGATTCCAAATTACCCTAAAACTACTATGGGATCACATACCGTGGCTATCCTGAATAGAAGGATGACTTTAGATTTCAAAATTTTAAATGTATTGGTGGCTGCTATGCTGATCCTGCTTTAGACAATGTGATAGACTTGAAGTTGTAGATGTGCATATCAGCTCGAGTATTTTGTCCTACTGTAAGCATGTATAGCATAAGGTTACTTTATTTTGATTTCAAATTACCAAGGAACTACTATGGGAGCACTAACGGTGATAATCCTAAATAGAGGGATGACTCTAGATTTCATCATTTTACTGTATTGGCGTCTGGTATGTTCATCATTTTACCATGATAATCCTAAATTTAAAAGTGATGTTTCTATAATTTTGCTGAATTTATTGGTTTCAAGATTTTATCAATGGCAAGTACTGGGTGATGTTTTGGGATAGGAATATCTAAATCTTCTTTACATCTTTCATCTTTGTACATTTTCTCTATCTGTCAATTTCCTTATCTTTCTCATAAATGGTCCAAGTTATCAATCAGTTTATTTGCCAAACTTTGTTTTTTCTTACAAATTGTTTAACCTGGCAGATATCATCTTTGGAACATCAGGTCCATCAGGTCCATCAGATGGGTTTATATCAGCAATCTGAGGAATATTCACATGCTGTCTGCATTTACTATCATCTGCTGCTTTTGGGTGATTTAGAATGCAAGTAATGCAGTCGTGTTAGGTTCCATATTATCGTTTCTGCTTCAGCATTTGTGCTTTTGTGGGAAACAATATGCCAGTGATTTGTGATCCCTTTGTATTCTCTCACTGCCTATATTGTTATTGCGTAATGTACTCGTACAGCCTACAATAGACCATTTCGAGGAGACCCTTTCGTAAGCTGTTATTTCAAGAGCCAAGAACGATGCTTTTGTTGAAGTCATGTATTTAGCTGTTACAAGAGCCTAGAACAGTGCTTTTGTTGAAGTCGATACACTACTGCTGCTGAAGTTGTCTTCAATTCCTGATCCACTTTGCCATTGATTTAGGGGATGTGACTTTCCACACGAATAGTACTCCAGACGTTTCTAGTTCCTCATTGGAAAACAACAAAATCGGAATATCTACATGGGGCCTATACGAAACCTAATAATATGTTGCTTCTAACCCGAAAAATTTACAATAATAAGTGTGAGGAATGTAACAAATTTTTCATTGTCTACCAAAATTTATAAAAATGAAGGTACCAAGTGGTCTGTTGAAACCGGAATCTCGAACCTAATTTGATTACATACAAGTCGCCTACCTGAACTTCTTGAAATTTCTTTTGAACCTCGAAATTTGAACCTTAAGCTTCAAAGAGGTGAAGTCCAAATATGGAAGTTATAAGAGAAAATGAATTTAAAAAAAGGAAAATAAATAAATAAATAAGAAAAAGAAAATAAAGCTGTTTGAGTTTGCGCCACACTCTCATTCCCTCTGCTCTGCATTCTTCTCCAGAAATTGCTCCATCACATTCTCTCTGCTTCAGATTTGTTTTGTTCCCTTTCCCTTGTCGAATTCTCAGCAGCACACAATTATCTTGAACTCCAAAAAACACAGCACAATTTTCGTGAACCCAATTGCATCAACCACATATGTCACTCCAGCTGTGAAACAGGACAACTCCCACTGCCAACATCGTAAGCCCGCCCACCACAAATTGTTGCCCAGTTCTTGTCACACAATCTAACGCTTCGCTTCACTTGTGCCTATTTATGTTCATGGCTTTGCTGCTCTCTGCTCTATCGAAACCTCACTGAGTTCGATTGTTTGAGGTCAGTTTGTTAGTTGGTTATCGGGTTTTAGTGTTTTTCATTCCAATTGGGTTATTGGGTCTTGTAGGGTTTATACTGATTGGTTTTTTTTTTTTTTGTGTGTTTAGTTTTGTTTCCGGTGTGATGGATTTGAAGATTGAATTGCAGAGGGCAACCTCTTTTGCTTCTCAAGTAAGTGCTTTAAGTTTTCTTGTTCATTTAATATTTGCTTCTTGTTTTGAATCTTAGTGAAGTTTGTAGCATTTTACAAAATTCAGACAGGAGTGTATATTGTTAAATTGATATCTGATAGCTCTACTTATAAGTACTATGTATTTGTTTGTTAAAGAAAAACTTATCCAGTTTTTATTGGCTTCTTCACTGAACCTTATGCTTAAATTCATTCTGAGTAGTTTAGTGTAGACATCAAGGAAGTAGGTGTCTTGGAACTTGTTTTTCACACCTATTTAATAATTTGTACTCAGATGTTCATGGGTTCTTTAAAGCAGTATTGTTAGTTAGGAATTTGGGGTTGTTATGTTGGATAAATGCAATTTTCTTGTATGATTTTTGGTGTATGTTGTTATTGTTGTACACTTTATCATTTAGAGTTCACGGATGTTACAATCTTTTTTTTTCCTTTGGGGAAAGTTGAGAATACAAGTTATTTGTGTTCTGATAGTGAATAGAGGAAGGTGTTCCTTGGTTGTGTTTTCGGTATTGTGGTGGAGAAGAAGGTCAAAGAAGTGAAAGCTTTTTGTTTTGTTGAGGTTTTTGTCCAATCTTGTACTTATTACTTCTTTTCCTTTTTATTCCTGAATACTGAGTGAAGTAGGTAATCTTGTAGAAAGACTAATGATAAATTTTCTGGCAAGGGGGGTAGGGATGAAGAAATTAACATTCTGTAAGAACTTAAAAGAGAAATAATGCCCTTCTATGATCATTGTTCATGGGATCTTTGTGTTCTCCTAGTCCTGTTGTGCGTTTGGGGCTTTGTAGCCACTGTTCCTTTGTTGGTTTCTTTGCTCAGTTTCTTTATTTATATTTTATTATTTGTTTTTTAATAAATTTCGTTTCTCTTTCAAAATTTTCAAAACATGAGAACCGTTGAGGGAAGTGGCTGTGAATTCAGGAAGAAATCCTTGGGTAAACATGGCTTCACACAAATGGCTGGATGTCCAATACATAGATTCTGGGTTCAACACCGGATGTCCATAAAAAGCTATCTTGTTATTGAATTAATTGATTTTCTACTTATTGCCATTTTTCATTGAAGAAATGGGGAAAGGGTGAGGTTCTGCAAAAAGAGAATGTCTGAGACAGCTTGCCATGTCATATCCTGGTTTATATAGATGATTAGATTATGGATCATTACTTTACAAAAAATCTAGGACGTGACTTTTTGGTTAATCAAAAAACCTAGGAGTAATGAGCATCACATGGCTTCATGATCATTACTTTACCATTTTTAGGAGTAATTTGGGACTCTTTTGTCAAGAGCCTAGAATCTATCATCCCGTATCACATAGGTGAGACCAGCAGAGTGTCATGAAGCTGAGAAACTGAGGGAAAAACCTAAAAAAAAAGTCATCCAACCTAAAGATGATAGGGGAATTCAAGCCTTTTTTTTATCGAGGATTTTCTGAGCTTCATGACACTCTGCTGGTCTCATCTACATGATACATGATGATTGATTCTGTAGTGAATCGGTCAACAAGTTAGTCAGAGAAACAGAACAAGCACAGCAAACCAAGAGAAACAACCACAAAGAAAAGAACACAAGAACACAGATTTAAGGTGTTCAGCAAATAGCTTTGCCTACATCCACCGGACAGAAACACACTTCCACTATATTAATAATGGGTACACAAGAAAGACTAAGAAAACAAGGACTCTCTTCTCTTCCTAACTTTCTCCTCTCTGCCCTCTCTCACCCTCTAACCGAGAATGGAACACACTATGCTCTTTGTCTCTGTGATGCCTAAACCTAGAGCATAACCACTCCTTATATATAGCCATAAAGACAAACATATTTCCTCACCAAATAGGAATCCTATTCCTAATAGTGGTAGGCTATAAAGCCTCCTCTTTCTACAAGTAAACCATCATCAATAAGGATTCCCTATCCTTACCGGAACACCATACTCTAAGAAACTATCTTAGGAAAAACACATGGGCTGGAAAACCCAACAGATTCTAGGGGCTCTTGGGTGATTTTTCTTGCAAACATTACTCTAAGCAGTTGACGGATAACCATGTCTTCCTCTATATTCTCTATTAACTTTGGAGGCTAAAGTCCCCTGGAACCTGGTATTAATCTTCTTAGGAGATCACTCATGGGAAGGCAAATGCTTGTCATTGGGTTCAAAGGAGAAGACCCTATCCTTGGCGGCTTGGCCCTCCCCTTAGTGGAGTATCAATTGCAAAGAAGAAGCTAGGAGTTTCATGTTTTTTTTTTCTGCACTTTCCATTGCTTATTGCTTTAGCTCTTTGGAGAAGGGTTCTTAGGAATGTAATGTCAGCTAGGATATTAACCAATTCTGCGTAGTTTAAAGCTGTTTTTTTTTAAGGAAAGAACAATTAATTGGTTCTGGGGAGACACATGTGCTATAATGGTGGTGTCATCGATCATTTTGGGGGAGGGGGGGGGGGGATCTTTATGGGCTTTGGTTTCTACAATTTAGACTAGCTCATTTTTAGTTACTCACTTGGATTGCAATGCAGCAGCACTGAACTCTGTGGCTATATTCTTGGTGTTTGTTCTTCTTTGCTTATTGTTTATAGCAGCTTTCTCGGTGGATCCTTGTTTATTATGTGTTAAATAAGTAAAGCTCTTCTGAAAAAAATTAAAGACAGTGCACTTCAGATACTTTGTAAGATGAAAAGAAAATCTTATTGTGTGGTTTCTTTAGAGATGTCAGTCATTCAGACCCTTTATAGCTGCTGTCTCAGACAAATTATAATGCGTGGATGAATATGTCGATTCATATTTTATTCATTTCGTTCGCTTTAATTTTGTTTTATTTTGGGATGATATTGGTTCAGACTGGCAATCTTGGGTTACTGCTCCTCTGGCATATTCTGCATCTTTTTGTCAGACTCTGGTACTTTATGTTGTGGTTGGTTTATGTGCTCGAGAGCTATCTCATTTCTGGCGGAATACTTAAAAGGTATAAGGCCCTTAACGTAGGTAAGCTACAATACCTGGCCATTGTAGTGGAAAGTGAAGACGCATATGAAACTTCCAAAGTTATTGAGCTTCTGCAGTGGCTAGAAGCTATTGGTGTGAAACGTGTGTGCCTCTATGACACAGAAGGTAATGATCCGATGCTAGACTAATTTTGATGGTGGACATTCTCTTCCTATTGATGTGCAACACTTGCATTCCTCATGTAATTTGTATTCAAATTATGATTCGTAGGGGTGTTGAAGAAATCAAAAGAAGTCATCTTGACGAAAATGAAAAATGCATTAGTGTATGAGGTATTGTGTTCTATTCCTGTACTTTTTTTCCCTGTTCAACATAAACAATAACCAAAGCTTGCACACTTGGGAAGCATTTCATGCTGTCATAGTTATTAATCACCCTAGATGTATTTAGAATTCAGGATTGATTATTACGTCCAATTTTTATGTCCTTCACTACCAATAATGCTTGTTATTAATAAACTTCCATACCTTTTGTTTGATGTAGAGGCCCCTTTATTTTCAAGCATACAAAAAGCCTACTACATTTTGAATAAGATTACTGATGTATGGTTGATGGGATCTAAGTAAACGAACTGCATATAATATATATATACAGATATGTATATATATATATATAAATAGTTGTGTACTTGTGCCACCGATGATTAAAAGCTTTTGACCGAACTTAATATTTATCATGTGCAGGAAGGTTATAAAGATGAAAGTTTAGCTGACGAGAAAAACATGTCTCTAGAATTCTGTTCATTCTCTGATGGAAAAGAAGCTATTACCAAAGCAGCTAACTTGCTCTTTGTGAAGTATTTGAAATTGGCTACACTATCCGGTCATCATGAAGAGAAAATCTTTACAGAACCTCACATGGACGATGCACTTAAAGCTATTGGTTAGTTTACTGTCAGATGCATCAATTGTTTATTATTATGAATTACATTTACAGTTCCATTAAACCTCTGGGTGTTTTTGTATTGTCATTTTAGGTCGCAGGGGGCCGGACCCTGACCTCCTATTAGTTTATGGACCTGCCAGATGCCACCTTGGCTTTCCTGCATGGAGAATGCGATATACTGAGATTATGTGAGTATCCTCGAGGCCACATTGTTTCTGAGAGTAATAAATTTATCCCAACCTGTCTACATGGTCTAGTTGCGTTATTTTTCTTAGTAAGCCAATCACTAATCTGTGTCAATATTTGTCTTGTAGTTTGTGCCTATTTTTTTTGTTCTTGCTAGAAGTTCTTAAAATATTTCTGAAGCAGAAGCTTTCCCTTATATGTTGGACATGTTTCTTGAACTGATTCTATCTCATACTTTGGTGCAGACACATGGGTCAACTAAAGCATATGAGATACGGCTCCCTGATTAAAGCCATTTACAAGTTCACCACTGTGCGCCAAAACTACGGTAAGCAGTTTCTTGTCCAGTTGTGGTTGTCCAATTATCAACTCCTATAGTTTGCAATGAATTACTGATTCAGTAGCTAGCAAGTTTGCAATAATATTCAATTTTAATTCATTTCAGTGCCCATTTATAGACACAAGAAAGCGTCTTAGAATTTGTTCTGACATTATATACTGTACTTGTTCCGACAGGCAAATGACACTGCCTTTAGGTGACCATATGTGTGGAAGTCAAATGACATTTGGAACATAATATATCAAGTTATCGACTATTGGTCAAGAGTGTGTACCAAATACGATTGGGCCTGGAGTATTCTTACTGATATGCATGTAATCATTAATAGTAATCAGGATATAGTGGATCTAGCGTTACCACAATCGTTCATTCCTGCTTGTAATGCTCAGTTTGTTGAATAAAGTTTCTTCGTCTTCTGTAAACGTCTATATATAGGGTTCTAAAATGGTGGTTTGCAATGACAATGGATTGGGGTGGTTCAAGTCATTCATTTTATTACCTGTGTTTCTTTCTTAGACCAAGTTCTGAAAAACTCGTCACCATTGAGATTGTCAACACCTCCTGAAGTGAGACGGTTCAAACTATAGTCAAACATGCTTGAGTGATGGCCTCCGATCTTGGGTGAGCTTTGTCACCAGAATAGTGTATGAACTCCATTTCCCTCGCAAAACTAATTATAACCAATTTATTGTAACATCCTTTGTCATACGTTCAGTGTTAATCTTATTCTCCTCATCCTATTCCACTTTTCCTCAGCAGAACAGAAATTAGCCGACTGTATTTGCATCGTCAAATACAATGTTTATAGCCTCTAGAAACTTGAGAATGCCATGTAGTATTTTTACTGGTGAAACGTGAAACTCCAATGTTCTTTCGTTTCCTTTCAGCCTAACACTAAACATCTACTTAATTGCCGTTCTTAAAATTGTAACCATGAAACAGAGTGCAGCTTGTATTGAGGCCAGGAAAGAAATGACCTTGGTCTTCCCGAGTGTTATCAGGACTTGGAAGATCTTTGAGTACTGGCATTGTGGGACACATCTAATGACGAGAAATTTAGTGCTCCGGGAAATCCATGTTGCGAGCAATTTTAACAAATTGAAATGGAGTAACAACATCAATGATGCTGCTGATGGTGTATGTTGAAGGTAGGGAACTAGGGATGACTTCCCACGTTAATTTCTTGGTGGCTTCCCTAATGATGACTTTCTTGGTAGGAAGGATTAGAAAGGCTTGTGTTTATTAGATAATTAGATTTTATCTTCCAACGTATATAATTAGTAACCATCTTAGTAGCTGTTGTCACAAACTGTACGTATCCATGTTTGATACTCTTGTTTACACTTGACGATTCATACAACGAACGCGCGTTGTCAAATATTAAAGTTCGTACAAATTTTAGTTCCGATATTAAGACTATGAGAGTATTCTTAATCTTGTCACTGATTTGTATCATAAGAAATTTTCGTATCATTCTAACTTGACGCAGATGTATTTGATGGAGCTTTACTGCTGGTTTCTGTGATCCAGTGTCAAGAGTCCCTACAGAAAGAAAGAAACGCACACGCAATGTAAACAAAGGAAGGAAAATCACAACCTTGTACAATGAATATATACATATAAAACTTTGTCTTCTTCATTGCATTTGGTGCAACCTCGAAAGGGCCAGCAGCCACATGAACCCTCAACGTTCTACCACTTCTACGTACGTAACATTGCTTTCTGATAAAAATTTAAGCTTCTGTATATGACGGTGATTTATAATCCGCGCTAACACAGTAATTTACAGATCAAACCCATCAGACGGTTCTTCTAATCTAGTAATTTACACCAACCGTACCCTACTCTTGCGTTTTTGAACCTAACTGAACCTGACCACCGGCGGTGTCGTTTCCAGTACTATTAGGATTCACATGCTTATTCTTGAGTAAGGCGTTGGCCTCTCTCCACTTGTGGAACTTCCCAAAAAGGACCTCCATATCTTCAAGGGTTCTCCCTTGTGTCTCCGGCAGCATTGTATAGAAGAACACCCATCCGACAGCCGCAATTCCGGCGAAGAGAAAGAATGCTCCGCCAATAGTAATGACCTTGTACAGTGATATAAATGTCATTGAGATTACCCCACTCACGACTCTGTTGACGGCGACTCCGATACTGCACCCCTGAGCTCGTAGCTTTAACGGGAAGACCTCGGAGCTGTAGACCCAAGTGATGGGACCCATTCCGATGGAGAAGAAGGCGACGAAGACTAGAACCATGGTAATGGAGAGCACGATGGCCCACATGACCTTCTCTTCGCTGTGGTCGACGATGGTGAGGCCAAAACCGAGACAGCCAAGTGAGGCTACCATCCCCGCCATGCTGCTAAGAAGCAAAGGGCGGCGTCCTAGTCGGTCTAGAAAAAAAGTGGCGACGAGGATGAAAATTGTTTTGACGGATCCGACGCCGATGGTGGCCAGGAGGAGCTTGTCCTTGTTCGTGATTCCAGCCTTTTTGAAGATTCTAGGGCTGTAGAGAACCACGGCGTCAATACCGGAGGCTTGTTGGAAGAAGTGTATACCGACGGCGGCGATGAGAATGTGACGGACGGCAGGGGTGGGGTGGAGGATGAGCTCTTTCCATACGTCTTCACCGTGGCTGTGTTTTGGGACTTCAACGACGTCTTCGTTGCAGTGTTCAGGGATTCCGGCGGCTTCTTTGATGTCGGCGAGTCGGAGTTTGGACTCTTCCTTGGAGTCTGAGGTTCGGTCGAGGACTCGCGTGGCTTCTCCGAGGCGGCCCTGCATGACGAGCCATCGAGGGGATTCCGGCATGGCTAAGACGCCAATGGCGAGGAAAACGGAGGGGATGGCGCCGACGCCGAGCATGAGACGCCAGCCTAGGTTAAGTGCGAGCTTGGAGAAAGCCCAGTTGGATATGTAACCCAATAAGATTCCGGCGTTGATGAACACCTGTTCAAAGTTTTCGAACATCAATTAGACAATTAGTACTTTATTTGAGATGCTTGCAAAAGGTGAGTTTTATAACTAAAGTTTCTTTAAAAGTCGATTGCTCTATCTAAATGATTTTAAGAGTAGCTAGAAACGAGAATAATTGGCGAAAGAGAAGCCAAGAAAAGACTGGAACAAAATCTTGGGATGGGCGAACGATAAAGATTCCGAATTTGTATATCAAATTTATAATAAAGATCAACTTTTGAGGGCATAATTATGCATGTTGATAATTATTGTAAGAGAAAACTACTAACAGAAAAAAAAACCCACCTTAAATTTTTTTTACACTAGTCAGAAAATTAAGCTCCAACGTAAAACCATATCCAAAAGACCAAAACTCAAAGGAAAGGTGGGTGTTGCCTTGAAACTTTGGTATTTTGTTGGGTAAAATCCAAGAGCATTCTCTAAAGCTTTTCTTGATAAGTGCTTCAAATATTATGATATAACAAACAAGCTAGTCAGAACAAACAGACAAAACCTACCTCAGGGAAAGATGTGAGGAAACCACGAGACGACGCCGGAGAGACTTCGGCGGTGTAGACAGGGGCAATCATGAGGGCATAACCAACCCCGATTCCAGCAACAAACCTCCCGAACATGAGGAAGGAGTAGTTGGTGGCAAACCCCATGAGAAGAGCTCCGGCAAAGAAGATGGCACCGGCGAGGACTATGGTATACCGACGTCCGATCCAGTCAGACGTCCTTCCGGCGGCAGCGGAACCGATGAGGCAGTAGAGATTCAGAATTCCGACAAGAACTTCGACCTGCTCATCGGAGATCTTGAAGTCGTCTTTGATATAGATCGATGCCCCACTCATTACACCAATATCTGTAGTTCACAACAACAAAAATTAGGTACACATGCATATAAAGAAACACAGTTCTTCGAATCTCTCTATCATTTCGAAATGAAGAACTATTAACGATTACTTACCATAACCGAGTAGGATAGAAGTCATGGAAGCCAACATAGCACAGGCAAAAGCATACTTGTTTCTCTTAGGTTTGGGTGCAGGATCGAAGTCCGCAATGGTTTTGACAGATTGGCCGGCGTCAACATTTTCTTCAGCTCTCCGGTCATCCATCTCGTTAATAAACTAGAGATGGACTCGGAGAGAGAGAGATTTGGTTATGTTACTTAACTCACTTGTGTGGTGAATAATATGAGGAGGATGAAACAACTGTGTAGTGGTGTTGGGTTTGAGCAAAGCTAGAAGGAGTGTCGGTATATATAGACCCCAAAACACTGGCATGGTCACATCAAGAAGTGTGATAACTGTCATTACGACTCGTATTCCACAGTGGATCATGAGTCTTGATCTTACATCATTCGTGTGGACCAATTGGTTACAAACTTGATTAACTAAGTTTAAGATCAATTATTTGGGTTTAGCTATTTTGCAGCGCTGTATACTATACATATTCAATTGGACGGTAGATAGAGTGTTGTCCTAAAATGCACGTAGGGTGTGTTTGTGATGGATTATGGCCGCTACACGCCATACAGCGCTGCAACATTAAATTTTCCTCAATTATCTAAGCTCTTGACTAATTAATTTTATTTTTTTTCGATGATGGACTAATTAATTTGGTTACGGCTCATGAGGACATTGAGGAGGGTACAACTACGATAAATATTACATCTGGAATTTTATGAAATTATTATATAAACCCGCTACATATCACACGTGACGTACTCTCTTAATATTATTGATCAATTTTTTATTGTATTTGTGTTTTATTGGTTCTTATATATAAATAAATTTTTGTCATTTTCACCACGTGCATGTTAATTCTACCATGGCGTAATATGATTGGCTGGGTACCACGTGGTGTGTCGAGTACACAGAATAACTACTTCTTCAAGCACTAGTTGACCAGCCGACGCTATTTGATTATTGTACTGTATCTACAACATTAACAAAAAATACAATACTATATGAGACTTGAATTAATACATTACATAATTATAAATTTTCTCCATGCGGCGGAGAGAAAATGACAACTCGTCGAGATCAAATTTAATTTAACTTGGTTTCACTTAGTTTCTTGTTAAATTGAGTGTATTGATGAACTGATCGATCGATGGCCGACTTTGGTACTAAAATAAAACAACACAATTAGAATGACCGTTGTCTTGAGATCGATGTATCGAACCCCGTACAAACCCTCGAATATATATATATATATATATATATATATATATGTACTGTGATTGAAATGCTTTGCAAGAGTTCAATTTAACGAATACGTACATTCATGGAACTTTGTGCTTGATATAAGTCGTATAACAAGTACAGCAACGGCTAGAAATTTAGCATCGTAGGCTTTAATTAATAAACCAAGAAATAATATCAATAAAATTGATCCGGAACACCATGTGGCGCTGACATGTGGTGTACCCAACTAATTATATTACTTCATGGTGTGGTAAACATGTACGCGGTGAAATGTGAAAATATTATTTAAATATGAGTAACCAATCAGAAACAAACACAATAAAAATGGACCAATAATATTAAAGAGATACGTCACGTATACTATGTACAGGGTGAATATAATAATTTTTCGGTAAACATGCATGCGGTGAAATAGAAAAAGATTATTTAAATATAAATAACCAATAAAAACAAACACAATAAAAATAGACTAATACATGAAAGAGGTACGTCACATAAACTATGTACCGGATACATATAATAATTTTTTCAATAAAATTCTAATTCTAATTACTTAGACAGTTATAGAAATGAGAAGAAACTTTTGAAAAAAAGGTTTGGTTTGATTGTGTAG
Organism: Argentina anserina; assembly: GCF_933775445.1. NCBI lineage: Eukaryota > Viridiplantae > Streptophyta > Magnoliopsida > Rosales > Rosaceae > Argentina > Argentina anserina. Next base: position 5,621,193 of record NC_065873.1, on the reverse strand, counting down.
ATAATTTCATGAATAGATATAATTCTTGAATAACCGGAAAACATGGTTTGGTTTAATTGTTTAGATAATTTCATGCATCCAAGGGACGTACAGCTGAAATAAATCCATGCATGCAGCAGCGCAGGAATGAGATCCTAATACCATAAAGAACAAACAAGATATAATCTGAACGGATCAATATAATGTAACTATATAGCTATGCTAGCTCGCGGGCTGCTTGGTATTGATTAATGATTATTTACCTGATACTGATGCAAATTGGCTTTTGTGGGTTGTGACCAATGGTCTAAATATCGTTTTACCGGGGATATATCGGTTTTATCAGATTTGCTTATTTTCAATAAAATTTATAAAATTATACTTCAATATGTATCAAATAAATTAAAAAAACGGTACTAAGTAAACTAAAGAAAATAAATACTTGATTTAATGACAATGAAAGTACACGAACGACATCTAATAATAAAAATAGGCATTTAAGAATAATTATTTAGACTTGAAATTCATCATATATATTTAAAATATATAAGAAAAAATGAAAAAAAAAGTAAGGTTTAAAAAAAAAAATATATTAAAAAATTAAACAAAAATTGAGAAAATAATAAAAAAAATCAAAGTTTGACTGATATTTGACCGATATATCGGAGTTTGACCGATATTTGACCGTTGACCGATATAGTCAACCGATATGGCGATATCGTATCGTTTTCTAAATATCGCCAATATATCCGATATTTAGAACACTGATTGTGACAAGATATGATTGCCCCTGTTTTGTTGCTTAAGGTTGATATATATCATCTCGAGTCATCAAAGTGCGCACTCCAAAATCCAAATCGTAACACTAAAATATATTTAGACTTAAGTTGCTAGTAGTTTCTTTAATACGCTTGCAAGGTTTCATTCTAGTCGACTATGTAACTCTACATCTCCGAATTCCATATAAACACTCTCACGAGTGCACGACACTTCTCTAGGTAATGAAACAAAGTATATTATGTCAGATAATTCATTAAGTTGAGAAGTTAGACTGTTAGAGCTTCAATTATTATGTTTTCTCCCAAAAAAAAAACCAAAGGTTAAATCAGTCAAGTAAGTCAACGAGAGACAAAAAAAAAATCATGACGGAATTCTCCATTTTGTAATGAGATGGCCTGGGAACGTACGTAGTCAACAACAATTAATATCCCGTAAATTTATAATTATTTTCTAATTATTGTTCGGAGATATTTAAAGTGGTGGTGATCCGATTATATAGTACGAGAGAGAAAACGAAAGTGTTCGAGTGATTTATACCCAAAAACGTTACCGTGAAGGGTCAAGAGTTGACTTTTTATCCGTTAGGAATCTCAGAATACTTCATTCATGAAAGCCGTAGTCAATACGAATTTGTGGACACACGACACGTCTAAATCAGAGTTCGTTTGAAGAGGTTACAAATCAAAAGCTATTTGGACATTTTTTGAAAATAATATAAATATGGGAATTAAAGAGAAAAAAATGGAGGAAAATCAGAATTCCAGATCGGGTACTATTCACCCGAAAACCTAAATTTTTTCATCCCGAGCGGCCGACTTTGGGCCGCCGGATCTCCGTCGTCCGGCTACCATAGACCGGCGCACCGGTCCTGTTTGAAAGGTTTCTGCGTTCCCTCTCGATTGGTGGCAGCGCCACCCGCCATCTCGCCGCCGTTTGAGAGCGGTGAAGCCCGGAAGTTCCCCCGAAAGTGCACAGTTTCGCCGAACTTCACCTCGCTCTTGTTCGTGAAAAAAGAAAGATGGTTCCTTGCGGTGGTATGTAGATTATAGGGAATTGAATAAGGTGACCATCAAGAATAGATATATTTTGCCTAGGATTGATGGGTTGTTCGATCAACTTAGAGGGGCTACGGTATTCTCTAAGATTGATCTGAGATCCAGTTACCATCAATTCAGGGTGAAGAAGTTACATGAATGCTAACTGGTTTGAGTAAATAGATTTCCATCAGGGTAGAGACCTATCAAGAAGTCTTGATGGAGAGCGTTGATCTTGCATTGAGGGATATTAAGTGTTACAATACTGAGCATTGGATTTTAGTTATGCAACTAATCCAAGTTGAGGCCCAATGAGGTTGAAGTATTGTTTTCAAGGTAAGGGATGTGAAGTCCAAAGGTGGGAGGTGGTTTAACGAAAAGTTTCGAGCATTTCAACATAATTGGTAATGGAGTGGTAGGGTGTGATACATCTTTAATGTGGTGATGCAATTATTGAGTTGAGATTCACATTATGTCGTCATTGCGTTTTAACTTGTTTTGGTTGGGCCATAGACAATTGATGTTATTCATTGTTCTTGGCTGACCAAGAAATTTAAGGTGTTGGGAAAATTACATTTATGGCGTTATGATTTAATTATTTGCTAGATGAGCATTTAATTGAGAATACTAATCTGTCGTGAAATTAATCATTTGTATGGTGTTGAGAATTGGATCGTAGCTATGCCACTGATCCAAATGAGACGTAGTGGTGGTGAAGTAATTCTACTGAAGGTAAGGAATGAGATGCACATTAGCTTAGTGGTGTTTTAACGAATTTTTTGTGATGAGCACATTCTAACGTTGGTAAAGGAGCGGTTGAGGACCGAATTCTTCTTACAAGTACAAGTGGTGTTTAGTGTTGGAGACTTAGAGGCTCAGTTCTCTCCATGCATTAGGTTGTTTATTGTTGGATAAGGAGATGTTAACTCAAGAGTTCAACAAGGGCTAAATTTTACGATAAGGGAGTGATCCTTTAATTGATGCTTGGAGAGCAATTATTTTGGCCAAATGCTTTGACAATTGAGCAGGAGCATTTGGCTTCTCAAAATAATTAGGTGGCCATTAGGGGTTCTTTTTTTTGATACAGCCATTAGGGGTTCTTGATGAAAGTAAAAAAATAATTTTTTAGAGTGGTAGTGCATTGATACTTTTAGGTGAGTCTGGAAGAGATCGTGGACCCAATATCATGTTTCTATTGAACTGATTACTGAACTTATTAGTACTACAACTGTGGGGAAACCAATACTTTAGATGGTGCCACTGAGGTATTTGTATGGGGCCATGTGTCATGCCTTTGAGGCATGCATGAAGCAGGGGAGTATGGTATGTCTCAGTTGTGATCGTGTTAGGATTTGTGCTGGAAAGTCCACGTAATTTTCATGTTCCACTATCAGGAGATAAATATCTTCTTTGTTCGTCCTGCAAATTGTGGCATACCACTCATAGAAGCATGTAGCTGTAATTGATTTACGACCGTAATGTGTCTCTCTTGTGGTGGCCGTAGAGGCTCTCTACTGCCTTGTATGTGTAAGTCGATTCTCTAGTGAACTGTTCGAGAGTAATTCTTAGTCCAAGGTGGTGTTCTGTTGTGGTCGTGGACTCATTGAGTTAAGATTCTTATCGTGTTGCCTTTACGAATAAGGTGTTTGTGTGGACATCATGCACGACAACTTTTGTGACTTTATAATGAGAGGATCATGAAAGAAAAATTATTTTGTTGATTGTAAAGAATGGTAGGTTCGTGATTCTAGCGATGCATTGTGGATAAAGTACGATTTCTTTGAAAACCACTGTCTGTGATGTAAGTAGTAGACATGTGTTAATCATTGGTTTGACTCATGTTAGATGTCGAGAGTTTGCGACCATGCTTAGTGGTAGGGGCTAGCTCATGACGTGAGTATAACCTGTTAATTGCAAGGGAGTGGTGAATTAGACAAGAGGGTATGCTGACGTCTCTATGCTGAGAACATCATTAGATTTCGGGAGGATCATCTATCGATAGTCGAGTTCCATTACAAGCATGCTAACTTGGGTGACTCACATGTGGCTATTAATGTTAGGACATGTGACAGTTGGTCTGTTTGGAAGAAGTTGGAGGTATGGAGTAGTTGAATACTAAAATGGTCCGAGAGACTTGGAAATTTCGGTTTCTAAGACTTGATAGTGACACAGTGTAAACAAAGATTATGTAGTGTTGATGTGGGAGACCAGTTAAACTTGAAACCTCATTGTTCAATAACATAGTAAGATCTATCAGAGAAGAGAAGTCACATGTAAGGTTCATTGAACTTGTTCGAAAGTTGGTGACATTCAAGACAACGATGTCTAGCTTGTCTCCTAAATGCCCTACCGTACAATATGTTCGTTTGAACTTATCTTGCTCTTAAGAGAAGACTGTTAAAGTGGCGCCTTGTGACCATTTAGTTGAAGGGCTCACCTATAGTGGGGTGGTGGGAGTGGGCAGGAAGAGAAGTTGACATCGAGGGTACGCTGGACTCTGCAGGAGCAAGGTTAGAAATTTAGTATACCAACTCCATCGTCTAGCAGGTTCAGATACTTATTATATGCTATGTGCCTATGCTAAGATTGTACATCTTTACACTCAATGTGTGTTATATAAGTAAATTCAGTTATGACTTGTTCGGAATTCGGTTGAATAGTGAAGTTCGTTTCTAGATTTGCCTTACTGTTCACGGGTACTATTCACCAGAAAACCCAGATTTTTCCCTCTCGAGCGGCCGACTTTGGGCCGTCGGATCTCCGTCGTCCGGCCACCATAGACAGGCGTACCGGTCCCGTTTGAAAGGTTGTTGCGTCCCCTGTTGATTGGTGGTAGCGCCACCCGCCATCTCACTACCGTTTGGAAGCGATGAATCCCAGAAGTTCCCCCGAAAGTGCACAGTTTCACCGAACTTCACCTTGCCGGATCTCCCTTCTCCGGTGCACAGTCTCCTTCCATACTACAAACCCTCCAAAAGATTTAACCCAAATCGTTTTGTGCTAGGAGAATCGAAGAAAAGAAATCCTAGGTTTTAAATTGGGGGTTTTCGGTTTTTGTTAAATTGAAGTGTTTAGACTCGGATTTGGACTTGTGGTGAACTAGAAAGTTGTTAAGAATGTCATTTAGATTGTGGTGGAAAATAGGCGGTTTATGAAACAATAAATGTGAACAGTGTTTCATGAAGATTGTTCAACTGTAATGAATCGTCATCTAAGATTTTACGTATCATTTTCTAAATATTTTATCATGCTATTAGGTGTCCGACGAAATGAGTGAGAGAATCGCTCTCATTGTCGTGGAAGTTACAAGCAGGAAATAAGGTGAGTAAACCTCACAATGATCATCATGATCGATGTAGTGTTATAATTATTGAATTTAGTTTGAGTTGTTAACATAGTCGTTGCATCACTAGCTTATAAAAATTATTCTAAAAATATGTTTTGGTTTGAATTACGTGAACTTAATTGTATATGGTTCATGGTAAGTGAAACACTATTTTAATAAATGATTTTAAAAAGGTTTTAGTGATTATGGATTATGGTGAATATGAGTAAATCTCACTATGACAAGTCTATCATTAGCGGTGACTTATATGTTTGAATTATTAAAAAGAGTGAACTGTGACATTTATATAATATAGTGGGTTGTGTATGTGTACGAAAATGGTAAATACGATACATATATATGGGTTTCTATATTATATAATGTTTCGGTTTTATTTCAAATGTGAGATTATAATGTTGTGACTATATTCATATTGTTGTGCAAGAATCGATTGGTTGTAGTACAATAACATGTGTGGATTATTATTGTACGTGGTTTTAACATTGAGTCTTGTTAAAACGTTTTATGGTCTTCGGACGTTGTTGGCACTAATTGAAACCAGGCATTGGCTGGGTGTCGGTTACGATTTAGTTATAGCTCTAGTTTGTCTACTGGTATACTGCACGAGGGGTAACAGATGAGTTGCATGGGTCTCATGAGTACCCATATTTTTGGGTGACATTGGGTAACAAATGGGCTGCCCAGTGTATGTCGGTGTACTGCATGAGGGGTAACAGATGAGTAGCTGGGTCTCATGAGTACCCATGTTTTAAATGATTTTTGGTAACCATATGGGTTGCACAGTGAGTGTCAGTGTACTGCATGAGGGGTAACAGATGGCTCGGTCTCATGAGTACCCATGTTTTTTTAGTGAATTTTGGTAACAGATGGGTTGCCCAGTGTCTGTCGGTCTACTACATGAGGGGTAACAGATGGGTACCTAGGTCTCATGAGTACCCATGTTTTTAAATAATTTTGGGTAACAGATGAGTTGCCCAGTGTCTCATGATTACATATATTTTTAAATGATATTGGGTAACAGATGGGTTTCCCAGTGTCACATGAGTACGTTTGTCTTTAAATGTTATCTGTCATATTTCATTTGTATGTGATGTATGTTATATTGTTGGTTTACTCATACGGGCTGAAAAGGTTACCGGGTTTGTTTTTACAATCCCGGTGCACCAATTTAATGGTGTAAGGGATAGTTCTGCAGGTGGGGATTAACATATTCGGAGGGCTTACTCTGAAGATTTATTTCTTCTGTTTGTGGTGAGAATTGAGTGAAATTTACATTTCCATTGGTTATAATACTGAGGTATAAACTGGTTATGTATTCAAGTCGACTAGGTCGTGCTGTGGACTCAGTTTCGATACACTGTTATTATAAGATGATTTCAATATATTTGAGTTTGTTTTAGAATTATCATGGATTTGAATTCAAATTTTTATCATTCGAATTTCGGGGTTGTGACAAACAAAGAGATATATGAACCCCTCGGGAATCTTTGCAGATCAACATTAGGCTCTTTTACCTGTTCTACGTCTTTCCATTTTGCGCAAGTTGAAGTTTCATCCCTTTTTGTTTGAAGAATTGTGGCGAGATTCACCAATGGCATGTTGCCCAGTTGAATGAAGGTAAACAAGTAAACATACATGGATCATAAGCTCGTGTAGTTTTTTTTTTATACACATAAGCTCGTGTAGTTGTTCTGGGATGCTTGAACACATTTAGCTTTTAGCTAAATGGCAAGAAAATGATGGAACTCCTAAATGATCGATCATACTTCCATCTAGCTATGTTAGATTCTCAGGGGTATTGTCCTAGCTAGATGGAAATATGATCGATTATATAGGAGTTCCATCATCTACCTAGCTAATTTGATTCGTGTCTATGCTAATCAGTAATCACAAAACACCAGCATTTCGATGTAAAGACTTCAGTCTGCTATACTATCACTACTACCTATTGGTTCAGTGGGGACATACATAATTCCGTCTCTACCGACATTATAGGGGACAAAATCAGTCCCTATTGATAGTTGGGGAGCAAATGTATGTCTGTTCCTATTTGTACCATCCCCACTTGGGGTTCTCATACACTTGGGGACGGTTTTACCTGTCCGTGCCCAAAGTTATAATTTTTCAACAAAAAAAAAATTAGCCTAGCACATGCGGCTCGGCTGACGGCTTGATTTCTGATTCTACTATTGGTAAAAGACTAAAACCCACTTTTGGTATTTTCATAAACAGACCATTTCTCCATGGAAAAAACATATTACACTACTCCAACCGTCCATGCATTCCAATTTTTCCCAGTCTTTTGAGATCGATCAGCTAGCAGACTCATCTAAAACCTGAAAATTAGCACAGCATGAAAATTACATCTCAGTAGCAACAACATTCATTAGTTAATCCCTAAAGTAGAAATAAATAAATAAATGTAATAAGTGAGTGATAATGCGCATGTCAGGATAGTAGAAATCATGGAAAACAATCAGAAATAGATTATCCCAACAACAGTAATAAACTTTACATATAACATACCTCATCAGATAAAATGTTGTGCAAACACTATGAAATCTTTCTTCCCTGTTGTGTCCAAATCTGTCAATTGCACATGTAAAGATGTTGCAAACACCTAAATTAAAAGATCACCAATTATATACAAGAATGACACTAAGTGAAATAGATTAACATAAACAATAATTAAGGTCTTCAAGTTTTTATTATTTCAGGATATAAGATGGTAAAGGGGCTCTAGAATGTAAAACATGCAAGTAGAAAGATCAAATATAGGTTTTAACTCACAACATTTTCAAACCAGTCTCAAGCACTAATTTACAATGAGTTACTAACCAAATGGAAACATTCAATACCAAGTAAATTGATCAAAAAATCTAGTCAAACAAAATTCAAGCACCTGAGAAACACGCCCAACATTCAAAGCTTCACAGAATCTAAATTGTAGTGTCAAAGAAACAGCTTTTACTTCTTTCTCCGGGACAACATAGCATGCATAATGCTCACTTTCCAATTTAAAGCCATTTCTATTTGTTTATCACAAAGTCCAACCCCACCAATAACAAACAAACATAACATGAAAACCAACCAGTGTAGCATTACTGAGAGGCTCAACAAATAAATAAAAAATTGCTCACCAACTCTGATGTAATACCAGTTAATCCAAAGCTCTCTAAGCGTTGTCGTCTTGACAATGTCAGTCCATTCAGGAAGCTCAATCTAAAATATACAATCTATAGAATGTCAGTCTATTCAGGAAGCTCGATCTAAAATATACAATCTGAACTTCAAAATTAACAGAAGCTAAGTAATTACAAAGTTTTTTTTTCTAGTGAAGAAAGATATTCTCAAGTATCAAAATCAATAATACCTTGCCGGATATCTTCAGATGAGCCGTATAATGCTCCACGAACTCGTGCAGCAACACGTCCTTCACACTCTTCATCGTCGCTATGCTTCACTTTTCCGAGAGAACAAGCTGCCGTGCCTCTGAGCTTCTAAAACCATAAAACCCATAAAATTTCCCTGCACCAAATCAAAGGCCTCAACTTTTCTTCATAAAATTTATGAAATTAAAACACCAACAAAAGTAAAACCTCAACTAATACCATCGTTGACTTCATCAACGTCTCTAGGGTGAGCTTGTTGTGACAAAACCCGATCCATAACCCAATCTGTGACCGTTGATAGAACGTTTTGTTAAAACGTCTATAATAAACCCTGTAAAATATCATTGTTAGTATAGAATAAGCAGGGATCGTTCAGTCCGGTGAATTGAAGGGAACTCTAAACTTTTAGTGTTAACAAATAACAGGGGGTTTGAGATTGATTATTAACTACTAAAATAAAACCTAAATTATTATTTACATGATCGACTTCTCTTTAACAAACTTAAACCAAATTTACCATTACACCACATAATTACAAGTTCGAACCTATCATGCATTCTAATTCGACCAATTACATACTTTTTAGACACCAATACAATTAGAGACTTAGGGGATCATCTAATCGTGCAAGATTTCAATTAACATTTAGATTGACTTAGGGCCTAATCTAAATTTGCATGCAATCGAATTCAATAACACTTAGAGTAGAAATCAAACAAGATTACATTTAAGCACCAAATCTTTGTTGGAGACATGTTTCATGTATGGCGTCACCCACCATGGTTTCACATGCAAATTTCCAGAATTTTTACCACTTTTAATCAACACAAATCGAACCTACTTAGGACATGATTTGATTTGTGTCAATATGGTTGATGAATATAGCACTCAAACAAAATCTTAGGGAATGCATCCAAGCACTAAATTCATATGCACATATCTGAAAATTATCTAAAAGTATGAGAAAGATGATTAGAACACAACAATAGAAATACAAACTCATTAATTATAGAAAACCATCAATTCGGCAAAGATCCAAAAATCCAATAAAACAATAATCCCACACAAATATCATACTACAATCTTTATAGACAAAGTATTGTAAACAAAATAAAAAACGAACAAACCCGTGGAGATGAGTTGCGAGAATCACACGTTGTAGGAACCTTGGAGTTGTGTCTTCAATGGTGATTTTGGTGGAGATGAAATTTGTATATGGGGGAGAATGGCTTGTTGTTTTGGTGAAGGATGTTTGAGGTAGTATTTTGGTAGAGTTTTGGCTCTTGAATGCAAAGGAGAAGTGATAATATTTGAGAGGTGAAGCCATGTATATATAGAGGAAAGATGGAGGGTTTGAAATTGCTTCTTTCTTCCTATAATAATGTCATGCTTTAATCCCTTAAATCATGGAAAGTTTATTCTCTAAAACATGACATGCTTTAATCCCTTAAACATGGAAAGTTTTATTCTTTAAAACATGCCATGCTTTAATCCCTAAAACATGCCATGTTTTATGCCTTTAATGATTATCTTCTATTTAATTGTTGCATGACTTGGCTCCATCTTTTTTTCTTTAATTATCTCTTCAATCCAATCTGAAAATAAGAAAATAAAATCATAAGTAAGAGATAATTAGTTTCAAAACCTAACAAGAATTCCTAGTCAAACTAGGACTCTAAACCAATTATGCGTTTTAACTCGTGTAAGCACAAAAATGCATCTAATACCGCTCAAGACTCTTACTACGACTCAATGACTAAATAATACAACAATAAGGGCTAAGCAAAGTACAAATTGAGGTAAAAACATGTTAAGAACGTCGCACAAAGTGCTCCTATCAACCGTATTCTTATCAATCTGAAAAATTTCAAAATCTCAGTTAGTCATAAAAATCAAAACTCGAATCCCAAAACGGCGACGTATCAGTGGTGGCGTACTCATCTCTGTGCCCATGGAGGCGGAAGGGGTGATTTCCTCGGTCGTAATAGTTGGAGAGGGAGGCTCGAAACCCATCTCTACAAAACCCACCTGCAAAGTAGATCTTTGATTAAAATCCTTCTTGGATAGATCTCTTCAACAAAAAGAAGCGTAAGTGCAAAATTGAATCTAGGACTTAAAAGATTGGAAGAGTAAGAAGGAAGATCGAGGAAGACGAAGCAGAGAGATTCGGGTATTGATGATTTGGGTTTGAAGGAATTCAATATTAGAGGAGGGAGAGAGAGAGAGAGAGAGAGAGAGAGAGCTGATTTTCGTCGTGGGGGTTATAGTGGGACGGAAGCTACACATATATCTCGCTAAGGCAACAATTGGGCAAGGATTCTGGGGTAGTGCATTTGTTTGTGAAAAAATTAATCCAACCGTCCCTATGACATTATATTAGGACAGAATACAACCTCATCCCCAATGAGTCCGTGCCCATTAGCCAAAACTCTGGTAGTGTATGTACGGTTTGCTACGCTTAATCCTCATTTTGGTCCAAATTATCGTTCAATATAGTTTGGCACTATATATACTTCCCCTACGTTATTTCTTAGGTTTTTGTATATATCTCCTTATCTTCTATGGTTATACACTTATAGTAAAGAGTGATGTCTATTTGTATCTAAACATACACTTCTACGGAAACTCTTAAACGTTGTAGAACGTCTGAAACCCTAATGTTGATGTAAACCTACGTATTATTGAACTCCAGCATAATTATACAACCTGAAACTATATGGGGACCAGTCGACCAGATCGATCGAGTAAGAAAACTATACATTATTATGACAAATTTTTCTGCCACATTACTACCGTTTGGCAACGTAGCTATCATATTAGGGCAAATTATTAAGATTCTAAGTATTGTATTCTCGGACGTCTCATGTCGAGGTAACATTTATTATCAAGCTATATTTAATAAGAACATTCACAAAAATAATACAATTGAAATCCCGCAACAATTGGATTCTGGGTTCCCATCGGAAAAAACAAATGGATTCAGGGTACACGTACACAGTTATAGTGTTATACACATGCACACTTAATTGACTCATCCAAGTCCACCGTATGACGAAGGCACAAACTTCAAGAAGATAACTATAAAAACCACTCGAAACCCTTCGTAATTTGACTACAACCGATGAACGTTAACCAAGTTAAATAATCGTCCAAATTAATCAATCAAATAAAAACATTGGATTTTCTGGAGGTTGCTAGCTATTAGCGGATCGAGTTTGAAAGACGGAAAAAATATCGATCACCCGTTGTCGTCATGCCGGAATATTTTTCTGCATTCTGAGCTGACTAAGAGACTTGAGCTACCACCAGCTACTATAGCTGAACTTCAAAAGCCATAGAGATCGTAATCCAAAGAAGAAGATTGAACTTTGTATGGGTCCAGAAATATTGAAAGGATCGATTTGTTTGACCCATTTGTGTCAATAATTTGGAAATCTCGAGCCACTTGGTTGAATTTGATAGATCATAATCCATCATATCGGTTGGCCCCAAAACGTGCAACTTTGATTAAGCTTCCACCCTTTCTATTTCTCATAGTCATCGAGTTTGATTAATTGGTCAAATAATGTATTAGCTTTCCTAAGAACTTGGTTACAATAGATTTTACGCAAATGACAATTCAACTTTTTCTCTTTGATCTTACTTATTGGATATGTGGACATAGGAACGTACTGTAGACTACGTACATCAAATCATTAATACTGTATAAGGGCCTCCGAATGTACAGTTCTATCCAAAGTTTCCAAATTCATAGATGAAATGATCAATAAGTCCTACTCGTAACTCGTAAGTCATAAGAACGTAACTTCTCAGCCACTAGCGAATGTGTATATGTGGCCGCAATACTTGGCCGCCCTTGCAAGTAGAATATATATATAATGTATTGACCAAAAAAGAATGGGATTCAAAGAATATGTTGCTCTGAATTTCTTTGAAATTGTTTTTATTTTAATTAGATATGCATTTGACTTCTGTGTGTAAAAATCATATCTAAGCTAGAGAAGACAATGCACACTTCCCATTCTCTGATGAAACCCAAGAGTCTTAGCTTGTTTAGTTCTAAACCTTTGTCTCATGGTTTTAAGAAACTTTATTTTGAAAGTGTGGGAACTAATGTGTTTGGAATTAGTACCTCAGCTCTTTTTGGACACAGCCCTCCTGAGGAGAATATGATTGTGTAAAATGATATGGTCAGTGTTGATGATTGTTCGGAATCTTTTGTTGATGAAACTTTTGCTTCTAATAGCATGTTGCCACATGATAAAACTTTGTCTTCCCATAACATTGAAGGTATGGATAATGATAATTAGGGTCCTCCTTTCTCATGCATTTCCAATGTTTAAGATAATTTTTTTGGAATGCCAGAGGTGCTGGCAGTGAGAGTTTTTGTTCTGCTATTGCAGATCTAGTGAAACTGCATAATGTTGATGTTTTAGCTATGTGAACCTAGGGTTCAATTCCACAAGGCTTTTGACACTCTTAGGAACCTTGGTTTCAATGACTTCAAGATTGAGGAAGCTTTTGGCTTTTCTATTAGTATTTGGCTTTGTTGGAACAATCTCAGAACCAATGTTACTTTTCTTACTAGCAATTTTCAATCTATTATGTTAAGATTTCTATTCCTTCTAAAACTGCTTAGATGTTATTTATGGTTTATGCTAGCCCTACTCACTTTTAGAGCTGGTTTGTGGAGGTACTTTGAGAGCTTGGATGATCAGTTTAAGCTCCCTACTATGTTTATTGGTGACTTCAATGAGCTTGTTTCAGGTTCTGACAAGAATTCTGGACCTTTGACTGGGAGATTGGTGGTTTGAGGGATTGGATTAACAGAGCTGGTTTGATTGATATGGGCTTTTCTGGTTCTTGTTATACATGGAGCAACAATAGAGTTAAGGAAAGATTGGATAAGGCTTTCTGTGATATTGATTGGCGATTTTCTTACCCTGATACCTTCATCCACCACTTGCCGAAAACAAGGTCTGATTATTATCATATTCTTATGCAATTAAATTTTAATAATTTTGTGAATGGTAGAGTTACTCCCTTCAAGTTCTAGGCTATATGGGTTTCTCATGGTGATTACTCTGATTTTATTTCAACCACTTAGAATTCTCTTAATGGTGACTTTTCTTCAAAAATTAAGAATTTATCTTCTACTCTGTCTACATGAAATAAGGATATTTTTGGTCATCTTTTTCATAGGATAAAAAAGATTCTTGCAAGAATTAGAGGTATTCAAAAGGCAAGGGATAAGCATGAGAACTCTTTCTTAATTAACCTTGAGGCTGATCTTATTAAGGAGTATGAAACCATTAGGAACCAGGAATGCTTCTTCTGGAAGCAGAAATAAATAAACAATTGGCTCAAGGGTGGGGACATGAATATAATTTTTTTTCATATCACCACTCTTGTTAGAAGAAGAATGATCAAAATTGAGGGGTTGTTTGATGCTAATGGCAAATGGACCTCTGATGCTACTGAGATGAAAGATGTTGTTGTCAAATTCTTTTCTAATCTCTTTTCTGCTGTTGATTATGAATGTCACGACTCTGAAATTTCAACTATGAAACTCGAAAATCGAAGCCATGAAAAACTCAAAAACAATGTCAATAAATCGAAATCATCTTATCGTCACAGCGTATCATTACTGAGTTCATAGTACAACTCAGTCGAATGGATTATTACAAAACCAATTTAAAATTCAAGCATTATATCAAATGGAAATGTAAAATCCTCTCAATCCTCACCACAAAATAAAATAAAGAAACTTCGAAGTCTTCAGAGCAGTCCGTCAATTCTGCTAATCCACACCTACGGAATTATCCCCTACACCATCGAATAGGTGCACAGGGATTGTAAAAACAAACCGGGTAAGCTTTGCAGCTCTTATGAGTAAAACATCAATATAACATGCATAGTAATACGAGAGTAAATACTGAAAACATTCAATGATAAATGTACTCATTAGTCACAGGACGACCCATCTGGTTGTCCAATAATATCTGAAAATATAAGTGCTCATGAGAAATCGGGCAACCCATCTGTTTATCCAATTACATTTATAATACGGGTACTCATGAGACCCAGGTACTCATTCGTTACCCCTCATGCAGTACACCGCCGGGCATTGGACAACCTATTTGTTACCCAATATCCCAAAAATATGGGTACTCATAAGCTGGTAACCCACCTGTTACCCCTCATGCAGTACACCGACAGACAGACTAGAGCTCTAACTATATTGTAACTGTCGCCCGACCAATGTTAGGTTTCGACATGCCAACACGTCCGAAGACAGAAAAACGTTTTAACATAACTCAAGTTAAAACCACGTACAATACATTCATCACATGTTATTGCACAAAAAGACAAGCGATTCATGCTTAAATAAGGTAAATATCAGTGCTATAATTAAACTCATTTGGAATATAGAAATATGACAGTATATAATATAGCAACTCATATATATGTATTGATTTTACCATTTATATACATACACAAACCATTATATCTTATACATATCATTGTTCGATCTTTTAAAATAAAACGTAACCATGAATCACCACAGGGGTAGACTCGTAATAGTGAGATTTACTCACCTTATTTTCCTGAGCATAATTTCCACAATTTCGAAAGAAAATACTTTACTTGTTTCGTCGATCACTTAGATGGGATAAGATGTGATTAGAAACGTTACGTAAAACCTCAAATGTCTGTACAATACTAATGTTTTACGGTTTTTACGAAATTACTGTTCACATAAATACTATTCATGTATTAGTGTACAAGTACATAGTATTTACGTATTTCTATACAAGTACATACTATTTATGTATTCCTGTACACCCATGTGCTATTCCATCGTAAATACTGTTCTAGTAAATACTAATCACCGATTTACTTTTCAGAAAATTACTTTTACAATTATTGTACGTAAATCACTTTACATTTACTGTACGTAAATTACTTTTACAATTATTGTACGTAATTTAATTTTACAATCACTGTACATAATTTACTTTTAAAATTACTGTAAAAAATTACTTTTTAGATTTACCGTACAGAAATTACTTTTTATAAAAATTACTGTTTAGAAATCACTGTTCACGCGCCACCTCCGGCAGCCGCGCGTGGCGCTCACGCGCCGCTCAAACCGGCGCGCGTGGCTTGCCCACCGCCGCCCAAAATCTCTCATTTCTGCCCCTCCTCTCTTGCATGGCCCAAAGCCGCCTCCCTGCACCTCCACAACCGCCCACGCGCCGCCACAGACGGCAACACGCGCCATACAGACGCCGTCACACACCACCTTCAACCACTCCGCTCAAAACTCAACAAAATCATAAACACTCAACATGAAGAATGAAGAACAAGCAGTGGGATCGCCTCTTGTCGGCGAAGCTTCTCGGCGGCGAGGGAGGACGCGTTTAACTCGGAGAAGGGAGAGGCCGAGTTTGCGAAGGCCTAGGGACCGGCGGTGAGAGTCAGTCCGCCCAGAGGCGCGAGATCGGTGGCAAAAAAATTTCGGGAGGGAGGTCGGTTCGAGAGAGAGGGAGCGACTGCGGGGAGAGGAGAGAGAGAAGGGGGAAATAGTTTCTGTTTTTGGAAACACTAGTTCCTTAAAATTTCCTTTTATACTTCTTCCAAAATCAGAAACTAACTTCCGTCGGTAATAACTTCCACATACGATGTCCGATTAGAACGCATAACGTGTCCACGAATTCGTATCGACGAGCTGTACAAATTTTGTGAAGAAAGTTTTCAGAAGCGAACAACGGAATAAAAGTCGACTCTCGCGTCGCGGAAACGTAACGTTTTTCCAATTTAAATTTCCGAAGACGGTTCCGTTTTCGATTTGACATCGTCGTGAAGCGAAAAAAATGCGATTTAATAAATATTCCAAGTTTAATAATTATAAGAATTGATATAATTTGAATCTAAGAAATCGGGTTATTATAATGAAGATACAAGATTTATCATCCCTTGGTTGTTTCCTATTGTCGATAAGTATTGTATGGAGAGAACTTGCAGGGTTGTGACTCTTGATGAAGTTATGAATTCTCTATTTTCCATTGGTGGTCTCAAGTCTCCTAGGCATGATGGTTTTCCTACCATTTTCTATTAGAATCATTAGTCTTTATATTCTGATGATATTTTGAAGATTGTGCAGAATGCTTTTGCAAATTTTATTTTCCATGCAGGTTTAAATTACATAATCATTGCCCTTATTCCAATGATTCAAGGTCCTCACCACATGGTTAACTTTAGACCTATTAGTCTATGCACTACTATATATAAAATTATCTCTAAAATCATTGTTGCTAGAATTAGGCCTTTTATGCAACAATTGATTAGTCCCAATCAGTGAGTTATATTCCATGCAGACAAATCTCTGATAATATTATGATTGCTCAAGAGTTATTTTTCAAATTCAAGAAATCTGCAGGCAAAGGTGATTTTTTTTTGCTTGGAAGGTGGATATGTCTAATGCCTATGACAAGTTAAGTTGGAATTTTATTGAAATGGTTCTTTATGAGCTAAGCTCCCCAGAGCTCTTATCAAGTTAATCATGCACTGTGTGACCTCCACAAAATTTTTAGATCTGTTTTAATGGTGAGTTGAGTTAATCTTTCCATGCCAAAAGAGGGATTAGGCAAGGGGATCCCTTTTCTCCTTACTTGTTTGTCCTATGTATGGATAAATTAAGCCATTTAATTCAGTCCAATGTTGATTTGGGCCTTTGGAAGGCTGTTAGACCTTCACAATCTGTTCCGAAAGTGTCCCATTTATTCTTTGTTGATGACCTTATGCTCTTTGCTGAAGCCTCATCTACTCAGGCTAATATCCTCAAAACTTGTCTTGATCAGTTTTGCTTTCTCTATGGCCAAGCAGTGAGCTACGAAAAGTCCCTCATATATTGCTCACCTAACACTTGTAAGAATCTTGCTACTAGAATCAGTTATATTTGTGGCTCTGCTTTGACTAATGATCTTGGTAGGTATCTTAGTATGCCATTACTTCATGAGAGAGTTAATAAACATACTTATGTTGGAATTTTTGATAAGGTCCAATCTAGACTTGCTAGTTGGAAGAGTAAGACCCTAAGTATGGCTGGGAGACTTACTCTTTTGCAATCTGTTATATCTTCTATTCTTATATATGCTATGCAAAATGCTAGACTTCTTGAAATCCTCTGCTCTAGACTTGATAAGGTGAATAGATACTTTCTTTGGGTGATATTATTGAGAAGAAGAAAATTCATCTTGTTAATTGGGATACTGTGTGTAAACCTAAACCTCTTGGTGGTTTGGGGATTAAAAAGACTACTGACATGAACCTTGCCATGCTTGCTAAAGCCAGTTGGAGAATCTTACAAAATGACAATGGGTTATGGTATTCCATTTATTCTAAAAAGTATCTCCAAGACTCTTGTCTTTTGGATCATCAATTCAAACCTCCTTCAGATTGCTCTAGTACTTGGAGGAGTATTGCTTATGGCTCGGCTGTGATCAGAAAAGGTATTAAATGATGCATTGGTGATGGTAAAAAGGTTATTTTCTGGACTGATATTTGGGTGGGTTCTACCCTCTAATTAATCATGCTTTGCCTTATGCTGATGTTAATATGCATGCCCATGTTTGATCGTTTTGGAATACTCAGGGGTGGAATATTGATATTCTTTCTTCCTTTGTGCCTGACCTGGTGGCTAACCAAGTTATTAATACTCCTACTGGCTTTTTTTGGTTGTGGAGAAGACTCTATTATCTGGAGAGGTACTTCTAATGGTAATTTTTCTGTTAGCTCTCCCTATTTACTGAATTTTGATGTCTCTAATGATTTGAGTCATTTGTGGAAAAGAATGTGGAAACTGAACATCCCTCTCAAGTTAAAAACTTTTGTTTGGACCATGATTCACAAAAAGCTTCTATGTAATGTTCAAAGAGCCAAGATAAATTTACTAATATCAAGACTTGTCCTCTTGGCAATTTGGCTGATGAGACCATTCTGCACATGCTTAGAGATTGTCCCAAGGTGAAGCACATATGGGGTTTGTTTCTCACTCCTAGATCTCTTCTAAATTCCTTTTCCTTAGAGTTTGATAGCTGGTTGAGAGCTCAACGGAACTGTCACTTATTAGTTTAAGAATAATATCAATTGTTCTTGTTGCTTTGTGTTCATTTTTGGTATATTTGAAAGTGGAGAAATAAACAGCTGTTTGGCCCTAGATTTTCAGTTTCGTTTGTCTCCTAAAGAAATTTTTTAGAATGCAATTGAGGAATGAACTAGTGCCAATTTGAAGCAAAATGTTGATTCTATTTACAGTTATAAGTTCTTTTCTTGGAAAAAAACTTCTTCTAGTTTTCATAAGTAGACATTGATGACACTAGAAGTTCCTCTTCTAGTATGATCAGAGCTGGTGGTGTTATCAGAGACGATAATGGATGCTGGCTATATGGTTTTCAGATTAATCTTGGCAAAGGGGAAATTCTTGATGCTGAACCTTAGGGCCTCTTTTATGGCCTTAAAATGACTTATACTCTTCATAATTCTAAGCTTGAAATTGAGTCTGACTCGACAGTTCTTGTTCAGCTCATGCAGAATCTATTCCACTGTTCATCCTCTTGGTTCTTTGATACAAGGCTGTCACAATTTTATGAGCAACATAAATTCTTTATCTATGTGTCATATCTTTAGAGAAGCCGACATGACAGTTGATTCTCTTGCCAAGAATAATATTCTGCATGATAAAGGCCTGATGCAATTTGACTTTCACCCAATCCATACTTCTCAGTTCTATTTGAATGATCTTATGGCTGTTCTTCTAGCATTTCTTAGTTTCATTTTTTTTGGTTCTTTTGAGCTTCGTTTATAACAAAAAGAAAAAAAAAAAGACAATGCACACTGAGAGACGGCTAAAACCATATTAATTTACTCCTCATACCTTCGAATCATAGTATAGTTCAATTAATCTGCCTAGTGTCACGGACCTAGCCATTCGGCTGCCACACTTGGTCCGTGCGGCTCTCCATCCCCATGGAGCCAACCTTATCCAACAAGGCAATACACTGGCTTCGCCCTGCCTTGGGCTCATCAAGAGATCGGCTCCAGACCCCAACCTGTGTGTAGGGCGGCCAACTCGCTTCTTCGACGTTAAGTCCCCGAGTAGCGATAAACTCTTCGAATTGAACTAGGTCGGCATGTCTGAGCCCCTCGAAAGGAGTAGCCATATATCTCCCACACTTTTAATCTTGGAGCAAATCCCACATATGCCTGATGTTCATATAACCAGCGACGTCCACGATTGACACTCCCGAAAACGGGACGTGACATCCTCCCCCACCAAACTTTGTGTACGTCCTCGTACACGGCATTCTCACTTGCGGCCCACATATCCCTTGTACGCCCGTGATGCCTAGAGTGACAAAAAAAAGTTCCCAAGGATCGCCCAACAATGACTTCGCACCAGATATTGTCCAGGACTTTGCCACGGATCCTCTCGTCCGGTCCTCCCTTCCGGAGGCGACCCTGCCTATTCGACTCCCCCGCGGAGCCCTCTCGTATCTTGAGGACATGGCAACACGTATTAGCGCTTGGCAACACGTGTTATCGATTGGTGACACGTGTTAGCGCTTGGCGACACGTGTTAGCGCTTGGCGACACGTGTTAGCGCTTGGCGACACGTGTTAGCGCTTGGCGACACGTGTTAGCGCTTGGCGACACGTGTTAGCGCTTGGCGATACAACGACATCGATGTTGAGGTGGCTTTGATACCACTTGTCATAGACCTAGCCATTCGGCTGCTACACTTGGTCCGTGCGGCATTCCATCCCCATGGAGCCAGCCTTATCCAACGGGATAATGCACTGGTTTTGCCCTGCCTTGGGCTCATCAGGGGATCGGCTCTAGACCCCAACCTGTGTGTAAGGCGGCCAACTCGCCTCTTCGACGTTAAGTCCCCGACTAGCGACAAGCTCTCCGAATTGAACCGAGTCGGCATGTCTGAACCCCTCGGAAGGAGCAGCCATATATCTCCCACATTTTTAGTCTTGGAGCAAATCCCACATATATCTGATGTTCTTATAACCAGCGATGCACACGATTGACACTCCCGAAAACAGAACGGGACACTAAGCTCTATGTACTTATGGTATTTCATCAAAGTCTCTAAATTCCACTCCGTACGACTTTTTATATTTTAAGTTTCTATTTGCCGCCCAGATGAGCTTATATCATTTTTTAATTAATTAATTTTAGTTTTGCGTTGTACTATTCCAGGAATGATTCGGAGATGATATTTGTTTACGACTTTAATTAGCTTAATTGTGGTACAAGTAATTATCGAATGTCAATATAGTAATAATTTTTAAAGACGCTAAACATTCACACAACAATGAATATGGTCTAAACCATCATAAACGTAGAGGGTTTGGCGCGCTAATTAAATTAGCAAGGTGAGCTACAGACGCTGGAAATTCTATCTGGCGATCCCATGCATTCGAATTACAACTGTTGATCGACTGAAGTAAATTAAAAATGACGGGAGTAGCACAATCAGACACCAAGTACAGTACTCTAGCTAGCTCTGTGTTGTAACAAATTACAAATAGAATCAGTGGAGGATCCTTTCGTAAGATTAGGGATGCTCAACCATCTCCATGTCAATTAGAAAGAAAAAAAATTTGTATTAATTTTTTTTATTGGAGCTAGCATCCCCTACTCTCTCCCACACTCAATCCCCCCCCATCAACACCTACACATACACTCACCCACACCCAATCTCATCTCACACCAACCTCTCCAATCTCACACCGACCACCAAATTTTTTTTTCTTCGTTTTTTTTTTCTCTCCGTATCTTCTTCCCATTTTTTTTATTCCATAAAATTAAATCTCTAACCCTAAAAAGTAAAGCCTAATTCTTAAATTAGAGTGATAGATTACATTTGGGATTGGGCTCACTCCACCATCCCACCAAAAAGTTATGCGCGGTCTCCATTTCTCTAGTGAGCACGCGATATCATGATCGAATTGGGGATTTTCTCATTTGGGATTTTTGCGTTTGCTTTCCATCTACCTCGGTTACATATGATTGGAGGTATTTTGATGCAGATAATGTAAAACAATCAGCTCAAAAGTAAGAATCACAGAGTATTTTGTGTACATTGGTTGAATCTCATCTTTCGTGTACATTGTAAAAAAACATTTTTTTAACTTTTGCCCAAATTTCAAACTCTCTAGATTACAATTCTAGATCAAGAATCCCCTAAACACCAGTCCAGATCCGCCACTAAATAGAATGGAAAACCTAATATTGGGTGGCTGATAATTAAGTGATAACCAAGCTGAGCATGATAAGATTAACCTAGATTTATTGTCGATCGAGGCTAGGACTACCACATACAAAGCCGATCTGATCTCTTTTGTGTGTTCGGGATAATCAAAACAACAAGTACATGGTTTTGCATCAACGACTCATGCAACACAAGATGCATTTTTCGTAGGTTGGGTGAGAATCTATAGAATTAGTAAAATTTATAGAGTACGTACGTATATTGACTAACTAATTTTGACATTGGAAATGGGGGACACGACAGTAGCGATCGATGCATGTGAGCTGCGCATCAAATAGGGTTATGTGGCTTATTAGATCATATCATGAGTTCATGACACCTTGATAATCTTAATTATGTGTATTACTATATTTTTCGCGTCTTACTTGTATGGTTATATAGTATGCACATTATTATCTAGTACTTCTATATTAGTATCAAGTAGTACGAATAATTCATCTAATCATCACCTTAATTGCCTTCTCGTGATTGATCATTTCAAACATCAAGATCGATCCAGTAATCTAGTGATCATGGATCATCATTTCACGAGATTCACTTGATCGAGCTATCTGAATGAATAACAGAGATACTAGTTCTTTTATTTGTATTTTATGATTTCTATCCATCTATACTTGTAGCGTTTTCCATACGGGGTTACGTAATTATAAACACCTTAATGACCAGGAGGAAGGCTGTTCTCGATCAGGCTGGGTTTCATTATCAAAAGATTCAAAACACGGCAACCCTCCCTCATCAGTTTAGCGAAACCAACAAAAAAAAGATTATAAAACTTGCCTCTCACGGATATATAGAATTATAGATACACATGCTGCATTAGCCATTAGGTATGAAGTCCGTATACGTATGTATCAATGATCAATCCCAAATCTTCAGTATTTAATTACAAAAAACTAGTACTCGATTAGTTAATTTATCCCATTTAATCTCATTCCTGCATTAACAACAAAGTTATTCATGAAAACAACACAGATATAAAATATTGCAATAACAACAGCAGCAGGTAACCAACAACGTACAAGATGAAACTCATCTCTCAGAGACTGATATATCGATATATAAATCATGTTAACTTGACCGAATTCAAGTCCCCATCGATCTCATTCAGCTTATTTATTTATATGATCAAGCAGACCTTCGACGAGAGCTACTAGTTTGTCAAGTTAAATGACCAATAGGGTATTCCAAACCTCTCAATTCTGGCAGTTTTGAATTGGCTGTTTACCAGATTACATATGGCTCTTCCTGGTGCTTAAGAGTTAAGAGTGGTCAAGAACGAACTGGGTGTCTTTTCCAAACCTGGGTCCAAATACGTGCATATTAATTTTTCTTCAATAATTTATTTAGGTCCGCACAGGTGCTTGTTAGAGTTTGAAAAATTGGCACTGGATGGGAACTTGGTCCTGCAAAACCGGGCATATGCATTGAAACTTCGTCTATTCTTTCAACTCTGGAAATCTTTTGCAGAAGAGAAATCCGTAACCACTAAGTACTAACTTTATATATACTCGATGAGTACTCACCAAATACATCTCGATCGTTATCCAACGTCGACTGGCCGTACTTTGAGTAACCGATCGACTTACTGACTTGGACTAACTTTTGAATGAAAGAATTGAATGAACATACTATCTTTCAGCTTTTGTACTCCTATCTTTCAGCTTTTGGTTGACATAATTTAGTCATACGGACAAGTGAGACAACTGTTGATTTATACAGGATTTACAAGTAAATTGGCTATGAACATCATTAGCAGTGGCAAATTTAGGATGAAAATGTTAGCCGGGCTAATTTTTATACACGAAATGTTTTTAATAAAGGAATTATTAGGGTTTTAAAGTGTGTAATTTTGAGTTGAAATCGTCATTTTAGCCTAAGTTAGCAGGTAACAATCTTTTTTAGTTAATAAAAATTTCATTTTATGATCAAAGTAAGATGCAACTACAACACCATAAGAACAGTAGCTAGGGAACCTAAATCTAACAGAGACTTAAAAACCATAATTATAATAAATAAAATTAGAGCTAGACTTTAACAATCAAAATAAACTTGATTAAATATCGAAAAAAAATTAGAACCAAACTTTAACAAATAAAATAAACTTGATTAAAATGTAAACAAATTTAGAACCAGACTTTAACAAACAAAATAAGCTTAACGAATGTCGTTATGCCATAGTTAATTAGTTGGACTAAAGAGGACTGGAAAAATCAAAATTAACAGCTGTTGGAGGGAATTGAACTCACCACCCAACCACTAAACCACCCGTTTTATTTGCTACGAAACTAATGCAAGGGCATGAGCCCATGCTCGGCTAGATCCGTCACTGATTATTCATTAGCTAGGTATAAAATCATTAACTTAGGAAAAAAACCTAACTTAAGTTGATGCGTACGTTCATTGAGTTTGAGTTTCTAGTCAATTTTTTTCTGCCCTATTCTGGTCATTAACACTAAAAAAATATGAACAAAAGACACAAAACAAATGTGAGCATCATTTTTTGTTCAAGTATCCTACATACGTACGTACTTTAGAGCATCATTCTTCCTGCTTTGCACACAAAGTGATGAATGGAGTTATATATATCGACGTATTTAATTTCATGATTCATACTTACTTGTACGAACGTCAACGCTAATGAAAATCAAAAGAAGCAAGTCCTAGTCGATCTGTTGTGATAAAACCTGCAGTTTGGTGAAGGGGGACTTCGTCAATCCAAATCAAAGGCCCCATCCATTCATCACCGCAGAAACCCCGGCCCTCACCAGGAAGTATGAACTTCCCTGCCACAAACTATTCGATCAAAAACACAATCCCACACCTCTACCGTCTCCTGATCAGTTGCTAAAGCCGCCGAATCACAGTTATCACACCCATTGTGCACCACGTACAAATGCAGACGGAAAAATAAGTATGATATATCTTCTCCATTGCTCTGCGACGTACTGAAATTGCTTCTTGAACTAATAACTTAAGATGGTCAAGACGGGAAGTCAGGAACAAGATAAAAATACCGTCTCCAAATAGTGCAATATACAATATATTGGGATTCGATCTGGTCGATGTTGTGCCTCAGAGCATATCGATCAGTAAATAAAAGCTTGAAATCCAACAGTGTGCCTTAGAAAACTCTCGGATTCTCACTAATTGATGAGTGTGCGTAGTAAATTAGAAACCAATAGAGGGTTTACCCGACCACGCCAAATCACCTCGTTGATTGCATTTAAGTTAACTTGAACATGTACGTTGGTGGCCGGCTATATAACTTGAGGCGTAAGTGACTCGATCCAGCTTAACTTAATTGATGTCTTCACATTGTCACAGCCTGTCTCAATCGCGTCTCCATCGATCGCTCCCTCAAAACCCTAGCTAAGAATAGTGGGTTTTTCTGTTATCTATGGATCACGAATCAAGTCAAGCGGTATCTTTACCTAATACGTGGAGTGCAAATTTTAATTTTACATTGTTAGGATTTTGCGTTTACATGTAACTTTGATCTTGTTGTAGAACGAGAATCTGAAAACAAATAAGAATGCAGACACATGTACGAATAAAATGTGATTTATTGATAATCAAGCGTGAGGTTACAATCTTTGTGAACTCCTCTGATTCTATTTCCATATGTAACTTGGCTCAAGGGTGACGTGCATTTGATCTTGAGAATTTGAATTTAGATTCGGATTTGATGAAGAACGAGTGATTTAATAGCTCGATGATTCTTCGTGGACTTGAGTTTGGATTTGGATTTGATGAAGAACGAGCGATTTGGTAGCTTGATGATTCTTTGTAGAGTTGAGTATGAATTTGGATTTGATGAAAAACATGCGATTTGGTAACTTGACGATTCTTCGTGGACTTGGGGGACTTCGAGATTTCTCGAGAGTAATCTTGCTCTCTCTTGTGTTGAAGTCGAAGTAGGGGTCCTTCTCTTGAACTCTAGTACCTCTTCTCTTGCTCAAGTGATTTTCTCTCATTTTCTCAAGTCTCCTCTCTTCATGTTGAAAGGGGTATTTATAGTGTCAAGGCTTCTTTTTATAGAATATTTTAATGAGACTAAAATAATAATATTTCTTTAATTATATAATTAAATCAATATGTATTTTCTAATTAATTAGTTATTCTCATAACTAAATTAAGCAGAAAATAATTGATTTAATTACAACCGTTAAGGAATTGATTAATTTAATCAAATGTCTGACATTCAATATCCGATTTAAGTCGGAATCACGTAGCTTTTATTACGATCATCCATTTATGTGCTACATGAGTTTTATTCAGATCCGCACTAACTTTGTTGACTTTTGGGCCACATGTGCAATTTTATCGGGTTTTTGGTCGATTTACTCATTTAATGAAGATGATTTACTTAATTAAATATCATGTGTCTACAAATGCCCCACACCTCAAGTCGTGTTGCAGACATGTCGTCGTCACGTGACGAAAGCGCAGCTTGAAGAATGCACTTTGATTTGGAGAATTTGTGGAGCTAGCTTCCGAGGCTCCACAAATTTTGCAATAATATTTCCATCATATATTTTAATCAAATGAATTTAATTTTGAAAATCTTTCCATCCACCACCGAAAGCATCAAACTATTTTTCTCATTTGTTTTGTCTTCTTTTTTCTTCTATTTATCTCTTTTCCATCAATCTTTCCCACCACTACTGAAAGCATCAGACCATTTTTCTCATTAACCACTGAAAGGCTTACTGTCAATTTCTCAGTGAGCCCCACTCTCCTGTCAAAGGAAGTCACTTTCTCAGATGCACTTGCTGTCAACCGATGCTTTCATCAAATGCTTTAGCCTTGTTTATGGCATCTTGTCCAATAGTTGAACCTTTAGCAAACATAGCAGAGCATTTTTCTCATTAACCGTCGAAAGACATCTTTTACTTTAAGAATCTTAATGGCTTCTATGCTTTCCTTAATGCTATCATGTGGCTTCTTTGCCACTTTTGTCTTGTCACAGCTTTAAATTTCATTTTCTTGTTAGCTCTCCTTTCTTTCTCTTTATCTCTCATATCATGACTTGCTTGTGATTTTGGTTCTAATGCATCATGACTGGGTTGCCTCAATCTCTTTTCCTCCATCCTATCACGATCTTCTCTCATGTCATGAGCTTCCAAATCATCACATTTTCTTGGCCTCCTATCTACCCTTCTATCATTATATTCTCTTCCCTTTGGATGTTCATACTCTTCATGTCTTATTGATCTCATTTCTTCCCTCCTACCATAATCCTTTTGGCCCATTCGTTCAATCAGTAATGCACAAACGTTGCCCTCCAATGCACCAGCATACCAGAAATAGTCTCCAATCAACCTAGCCAGTTCCAACGCAGTAGAGTAATGAAGATTGGCATCAACCAGTGATCCTGGCAACATCCAATAATCACCCATTGTCTTCTGCGCACGCCCAAGCCTCTGTTTCTTTGCCTTTATAACCTCCTTTGAGTTGAGAGTAGCTTGAGAATCCAACGGTGTCTTGACAATAGTCCCTGCAGGCTCAGCCTTCAACACCCATTTCTCAAACTCCATTAGCAATGATGCCGCAATGTCCTGCATCATTGTCTGCAAGTGAAACTCCTGCGTCGCCCGATCCGCCGGAGGAAACAGCATCAAATTCCATCCTTTCTTACTCCCATCTTCCAACTGAGAATTCGTGGGGCAGAAGGCGAAGCAGGATGTTTCGAATTGATCCATGACGGAGTCGAAATCGGGGGAGGAAGGGCAGTGGCAAATTCCGATGACGGCGAGGGTTTTGCGGTTGGACTGGAAGTCCTTCCAGGGGAAGGAGGGGCGCCGCCGAGGACAAATTTGAAGCGGAGGCTGCTGGAGTCCCAGGGCTGGTGAGCGAAGGGGGATTTCTGGTGCTCCATGTAGAAGGAGCTGACGACGGAGAGTGGGATCGACTGGTGGTGGAGCAGCATGGAGTGGTAGTCACGGAGGAGGACAGGGGGGACGTGGCAGATCGGGAGGACGGCTACGCGGATCATGAAGCTGGTTTCGATGCTGACGTCCGGCTCCATTTCGGATTCGGGTCGGAGTTTCGGGTGTGAGGAATGGTGGTCAGATCGGGGATCGGAGAGAGAGAGAGAGAGAGAGAGAGAGAATGAGGAGGGTGAGTAATTTAATGATTGAGTTTGGCTTCTGCGGGTGTGCGGGTGTGCGGTCGTGCTCTAATGCGATCTTTTTTTTAATTTTTTAAGGTCATGGTATTTATTTTGACTCTTTTTTTTGTAGGATTTTAACAACAATTTGAGAGTCGCGGTCGATCTAGCTATTTGAATGCTTTCAAAACACATTGATTTCTGGCGGATTTGAAGAACGTAAATGACTTAATCGCTTGACTGCTCTCATTTCATAGACTTGACAGCACTAAATAAAAGTGGTTTAGGCTTTACACATCATATTCACCACAGTGGCTTTCAAGAGTTTCAAGAACATAAACGACCTAATCTGTTGACTACTCTCAATTCATATACTTGACAACACTCAATAAAAGCGTTTTAAGCTTTACGCATCACATTCAGCATGACGGATTTCAAGAGTTTAAGGACGGGACAATCACTATCCTTGACAATGTTGAAGATGAGCAACATGATGGCACCACCGCAACGAGGAGCTAATTTCAGACGTTTTGATGCTGAAGTCTGTACATCGTGACAAAGATGCTCTTACGGTGTCATTCAAGCTTCTCAACGACTCTATATCCAACAACTTTGTGCAATGGGGTGCATTTCAAACTACCGACGGCTTTACCTATACAGAGTGCTACTGGGAGTGGGTAGAAAATGTATTAAGCCAAAAAAAGACCACATCAAGAAGATGGGCCTCTATTGAGCAGTGATTGCGTCATTATTCAGCTATGATCGTGTTGCTCCCATTGTGCGAGCTTCTTGTGAATATTGGTGCCCTACTACAAAGACTCTACACACATCGCAAGGGGAGATATCTATATCTTTTTTGGAACTTGAGCATATTGAAGGCTTGCCTATCCTTGGAAGGTTTTATGACGAAATCGTTCCACACATTGATGAGTTTTATGCAAAGAGTAAAGAAAAGGAGCTTCTCATCCCCAAAAACTATCGTTATTTATTTCTTGCGTACCATAGATTGTGCAAGAGAGAGCGTAGCAACATGAAGATAAATACATGGATACGTTATTGGTATAAATGTCAGATGAGATAAAAGAGACCTCCCATAAAGATTACACGAAACAAGAGGGACGCGCCCACTAGTACTCACAATCCATCTGGCGCCATTTCGGGGATTCGGCAGCGAACTCCGGGAGACCTTTTACCATTCGAGAATCTAGGCGTAGAAGAAGCAAGCATGGAATTTGTTTACCTCTCTGCCTTTTTTTGCGTGTTGGCTTTGTTTATTCGTATTCCTGAAGAATTAGGCAGGTTTTATCCGTCTGAGAGTTTTTTAAGATCGCTCACAGAATGTCCCGAGGTCAAAACTATTGTCTGCCAGTTCCCGTATTAGCGATTATATATCAGGGTTTGAATGCCATATCTTTAAAAGGATGGCTCCAATCTTTAACATCAATGGTGTA
Organism: Argentina anserina; assembly: GCF_933775445.1. Taxonomy (NCBI): domain Eukaryota; kingdom Viridiplantae; phylum Streptophyta; class Magnoliopsida; order Rosales; family Rosaceae; genus Argentina; species Argentina anserina. The sequence goes on along the minus strand of NC_065873.1, from coordinate 5,591,754 downwards.
CACTGACACTATATGAGAACTGGCACACTGGAGTGAAGACTTTGTTTTCACGACCCACCTTTGGCAAATTGGGATCCAAATTTCGTCTCCAGACAATGCCAAAGTCGCCGCCAAGTTTGCTAATGCATCTGCCATTTGATTTTCTTTCCGTGGCACATATATGAGTGTAACATTATAAAGCCCTTCAAGAGTTTTGTGGCGAGTTGGAAATAAGGTACCAAATCTTCCTTCTTGACCTCGTAATTAGTTAGCAGTTGATCAATCACCAACTTCGAGTCTCTATACACTTCGAGACTTTGGATTTCAATTTCTAATGTTGTTTGCAATCCCATGATCAACGCTTGGTACTCTGCGACATTGTTGGAGCACAGTTTCCCAAGAGTGAAAGAATAAGGCAATATCTGTTTTTGTGGAGAGACAATGATAACACGAGCCCCTGCTCCGTCTGCCCTAGATGAGCCATCGAAAAACATCTTTCAAGTAGGAAAGACCTCTGCAAGGAAGACTTCCTCGTCCGGGAAGTCATCTGAGATTTCCCAATCCGCTGGAATAAGGTGGTCTGCTAGGAAGTCAGCCAACGCATGTCCTTTCATTGCTTTAGCGGGCACATATATGATGTCTTATTGGTTCAAGAATAACACCCACTTAGCCATGTGCCCAGTTAGAACTGGTTTAGATAATATGAACTTAACTGTATCGGCTCACGCCACCAAGTGGATTGTGTAAGCTTGCATATAATGCCTCAAATTTCGAATGACGAAGACGAGTGCAAGACACATCCTCTCTATTAGCTCATGTCCGATAAGGGTCCGACTTAAGTAGTACATGAATTTCTACTTCTTGGTTTTATTTTCTTGGGCAAGAAGGGCCCTAAGTGATCTCTCTTGAGCCGCGATGTAAAAGATAAGAGGTTTCCTGACGATAGGTGCACCCAACACCAGAGGATTCGCCAGGTATTTCTTTATGCTCTCAAAGGCATTGCGACAAGGTTCATCTCATACAAATGAAACATCTTTCTTGATGAGTCCAGAATCTGAAAACAAATAAGAATTTAGACACGTGTACAAATAAAATGTGATTTATTGATAATCAAGCGTGATGTTACAATCTTTGTGAACTCTTTTGATTCTATCTTCGTATGTAACTTAGCTCAAAGGTGACATGCACTTGGCATTGAGAATTTGAATTTGGATTCGGATTTGATGAAGAACGAGCGATTTGATAGCTCGATGATTCTTCGTGGACTTGAGTTTGGATTTGGATATGATGAAGAACGAGTGATTTGGTAGCTTGATGATTCTTCGTAGACTTGAGTTTGGATTTGGATTTGATGAAGAACGTGTGATTTGGTAGCTTGATGATTCTTCATGGACTTTGGGGACTTCGGAATTTCTCGAGAGTTATCTTGCTCTCTCTTGTGTTGACGTCGAAGTAGGAGTCCTTCTCTTGAACTCTAGTACATCTTCTCTTGCTCAAGTGATTTTCTCAAGTCCCCTCTCTTCATATTGGAAGAGGTATTTATAGTGTCAAGGCTTCTTTTATATAAAATATTTTAATAACACTAAAATAATAATATTTATTTAATTGTATAATTAAATCAATATGTATTTTCTGATTAATTAGTTATTCTCATAACTAAATTAAGCATAAAATAATTGATTTAATTATAATCGTTAAGGAATTTATTAATTTAATCAAATGTCCGATTACCATTTCGAATCGTCAATGACATTCAATATCCGATTTAAGTCGAAATCACGTAGCTTCGATTACGATTTAAGTCTTTACGTGTCGAAAGCGCAGCTTGAAGTATGCATATTCTTCACCATGCATAAATGGTAACGCATAAACTTCACCATGCATACTTCAAGCTTCGCTTTCGACACGTAACGACGACATGTCTGCATCACGACTTGAAGTGGGGGGCATTTGTAGACACATGAAATTTAATGAAGTAAATCATCTTCATTAAATGATTAAATCGACCAAGAACCCGACAAAATTGCACAAGTGGCCTAAAACTCGTGTCAGCACATAAATGGATGATCATAATTGAAGCTACGTGATTCCGACTTAAATCGAAAATTAAATGTCATTAACGATTCGAAATGGTAATTGGACATTTGATTAAATTAGTAAATTCCTTAACGGTTATAATTAAATCAATTATTTTCTGCTTAATTTAGTTATGAGAATAACTAATTAATTAGAAAATACATATTGATTTAATTATATAATTAAAAAAATATTATTATTTTAGTGTTATTAAAATATTCTATAAAAAAAGCTTTGACACTATAAATACCCATTCCAACATGAAGAGAGGGAACCTGAGAAAATGAGAGAAAATCACTTAAGCAATAAAAGAGGTACTAGAGTTCAAGAGAAGGACCCCTACTTCGACTTCAACACAAGAGAGAGTAAGATCACTCTCGAGAAATCCCGAAGTCCCCGAAGTCCACGAAGAATCATCAAGCTACAAAATCGCACGTTCTTCATCAAATCCAAATCCAAACTCAAGTCTACGAACAATCATCAAGCTACTAAATTGCTCGTTCTTCATCCAATCCAAATCTCAACTCAAGTCCACGAAGAATCATCGAGCTATCAAATCGCTCGTTCTTCATCAAATCCGAATCCAAATTCAAATTCTCAAGATCAAGTGCACTTCACTCTTGAGCCAAGTTACATATGAAGATAGAATCAGAGGAGTTCACAATTGTAACCTCACGCTTGATTATCAATAAATCACATTTTATTTGTACATGTGTCTGCATTCTTATTTGTTTTCAGATTCTCGTTCTACACCTGTTGAAAATTTGATTAATACCATGTTTGGTATCACTAAGGACATTATAAGTGAGCTTGATTACCTATCACCTTGTTTTCATCTTGCAATTTTTAAAGTGTTAGATCTAATCTTATGGATAAGATTTGGTTCTAAACCCAAAGGTGCCAAACAAACTAATGTCTTCTATAAACCTGTTTTATATATAAAAAAATGGGTTGATATTAGGGCTTATCAGTAAAGGGAATCACTCTGTCGGGAGTCATTCCGTTTCAGGGGTCTCAAAGTCGTTTACTAACTCTATCCGGAATGAAATTATTGTGGGTCCCACAAAAACTCACGTTTTATTCCTCTGTTTTGATTACTGAAGGGGGGGGGGGGACTAAGTATTCATTCCGAATCAGGCCTCAATCAACTTTTTCTTCCCAAATTGTCCTCATAAATTTATGATAATCCATGAATACCCATTTAAATTGCCTATAGGAACCCATCAATCTGCCCTTCTTCTTCGTCTGCTTCCTTGTTCATCGATGAAGATTTCAGGTAAGATTCTTTGTTTCTCTTTCGATTCATCTTCATCTTTAGAAATACCTTCGTGTTTCATATTCATCTTATACTCCTTGTTCGTCTCTCCCCATTTTGATTTCTAGTTTTGCGATTTTTCTAGTAGGTGCTCGGACTGCTCTCTATCTTGTTCTTCTTGAAACCAAGCTTGAATGGTGTAATTATTTGTTGTCTTAGGAACCCAAGTGATATCTTTTGTTGCATAAGTCTTGCTCATTGCATTTGTTATGATATGTACTTCCATAATTGAAGACATGATTTGCCATAATTTTGTTATTATTTTCATTGTTGTAGTTGTAATTGATATATGCTTTTGTGTAATTGGATTATGCTGATGTTCCTTGAATCCTTTTGTTAAAAGATCAGTTAAGCCTGGTAGGAGGTATAATTTGTGTTTTTATTTTTTATTGGTTCATCAACCCTTGGTCAATTTGGATATGCATGTGAATGATGAGATTTGATTTATGGGGAAGAAGCTCAAGCTATTTTCCTTATTGTTTCTCTGACCAATTTGTTATGCTAGTTTTGATGTATATTTTTTTGTCATTTTTCTTTAAGTTGCAACTTTTTCTTAGTGTTTGATTTATATTGTTGGAGTTGAATAGATAATAATCATAATTGAAGTTTGTTAATTGGTTAATGAAATACTGAGCTGTGGTTTTGGGTGGTGATCCTTTACAATCCCATGGCGAGGGGAGTGGTGGTGTTAGTTTGTGATGAAATATTGATTTAAAGGTTGGCTTAGTGGTATTGTAAGGAGGAGAAGGAGGATGGGAAGTTGTTGTGGTTGTTTGTTATTTAAGAAGAAGGCTTTCATATGGCTACTGGTCTATCATTGATTTTAGGATGAATGAGTCAAGTGTGCAAATGGGAGGTTTGGATTTCCTTTATTAAGTTGAAATTTATTTTGATTATACTTCATCAAATGGGAGGTTCTATCATGTGGTGCTGAGATGTAGAGGTTGAAATTACAGAGCAAGCAAGTTTTTCAAATTTGAATTTTTTGTAGTTTTTCTTGGTTCTGCATTAACAGAGATTTGGTTAGAATCTAGAGCTAATTTTATCTCAGTGCAAAAATATGGCTTGAACTGAGAACTTAAACTCTTAGTTGAATATAAATTTGGTTAATTTAGCATGGCTTAAATCTTGTTGTTCCTATCTTTGGACAAGTTCTTATGTCGCGACTTTTCTTCTTGATCATGACCCTCATATGCTCGTTTCATTTTCATTTTTTTTCTGCAGTGACACTAATTTATATATGCTGGTTGATTAAGCTTTATATATATATGCATATATGTGTGTGTACCTTCACTTCTAGCTACAAAGACGTGATAAAACATAATGTCTCTTAATTTTATCTCCAAATTTAGTGTCAAGTGTTAATCATATTATCATATATAATTTCTATGTTTCCTTTTGTACTTGCTAAACTAACTACTTTTATTTGTAGGAGAGCAATATAGATGCTGCTAAACTGAAGTTGTGAAGAAACATATGGAAGCGATCTATGGATGATTTTCTCTTATGAGAACTCCATGGCATATAGGCATTGTAGACCTACTATAATATGTCATTGTTCATAATTTCATATTATGTTACATTTCCTTGAAATCTATTATTACAATGTTTTGTATCGTAATTTGTGTGAACATCACATAAGTTGGCTATTACAATTTTATAGTATTAGCAAGTACTCATGAATCACATAAGTTGCGCACCATGACCGCCTGCTCTAGATTCATGATTCTCATCTAGGGTAGCATGATCAAAATTACTTTCACAAGTAAACTGCTCAAATTCTCTACTTGCATAAGATTGTCCATATTCAAACCTTGTATCTCCATCACCTTGTCGACTTCCACTACTACCATCACCATTACCACCACCACCACCACCGTCATCACTATCTGAACTATCTGGAGTTGCTACACCGCCCCACACACTAGTATCATTTCCCGGGTCTCCAATTTCATCAGATAATACCTTGTTTACATCAATTCTAAAATTAGTTGCCTTTTCTACGACATGTGGATGAGGGTTGCCATTTTCATCATCGAGGTGTGCAGACATAATCCAATCATGAAGAGAATCAATGCCATTCTGAAGTGTTTTCACTAGCAACATGAAGTAGATCGATATAGTTGTTTTCATTGATCACATTATTCTTTGCTCTTTTATCACGTAGTCGTAACTTCATGTTGTAGTAGCAGTATATGAGTTTTTCCAACTTCATGAGACTACGTTGTGACCCTTTATTTTGGATTCCCTCAAGGTTAATAAGAGCACTGGTCACTCATATGGCTTGAGTTTTAAGAGTTAAGACTTAAACTTTCACTTTTCATCTCAATATCTTTTACGAAATATTAAAAATTAGCCGATTAAAGGACTACTCTTATAGTCTTATTTTTTATATCCCTCGAGGCTCGAGGTGATTAATTAATCAAAAACTTCAGGTCAAGGAGAGTCTGAGACATCTTCAAATTGAGTTAAATTTTTTTAAGTGAAAATTTTCAGATACTTCTCTAAAATATCGAAAATATATCGGATATATCATAAATATTGGAGAAATATCGGAGATATTTTATGTTATCGAATAAATATCACAGATACGGGAAAAAAAAAGATTTTACCCCTAAAAAATATTATTTTTTTAAAAAAATCGGATGATATATCAAAAATATTTTGGAGATTTTGTACCTTGCTCAGATATGCCTTTATGCCCCAAAGTTGATAGTGAATCTCTTTGGACCATGAAATAATTTATACAACAAGCCGGGTCAAAGCCCAAACCCGAACCAAGGCATCACAAATTCACAATAGAAAATCAAGAGATCTGGACTTCAGTGTTGACTACTCTTCTTGCTTTGCTTGCTATCACAACGGTAAATGGAGAATAGAGCAGAGAGGCGATTGGATTCTATTACCCGCCACCTCCTTCTTCCATTGGAATCCAATCATACCCTTCATAAGGTACTAAATTCGAAACTGATTCATTCACCGTCTATCTCTGTATGTTTTTGGTAACTTTGAATTAATCAATTTTGACTGCTAGGTGGGTTTATCAAGTAACAGTGAGGGATTGAAGCATGAAAAAGGAGAGCCAATGGTGATTGGGGGTATGGTATTGGACATTCACGCCACTCCCTCTATTCCTGCTAATCCCAGAACCACTACTCCTGGCAAGGTATTCACTTTTCCCACTAGTTCTTTTTTTCATGAATTTTTCCTTCGTTATGTATAAAGTTTTTATTTTTATGTCTGTATTGGATATTCTGAATAGTATATATGTCCAGCTTTGCCGTTTTTGTTGTAAGTTAATCGGTAGTTGAGTTTCGAGTTTGTTGGATCAGTTCATTAGTTCAAGCCAATGCCTTTATAAACTGACGAATAGTTCAAGCCAAGCCAATGCTTATGGAAAAATAGTTTCTTTGATTCCACTTTATTAGTGTTTTTATTTGATGAAATTATAGGAACCTGTAGCAGTAGTTCTTGTGATGTTGGCTATTTTATATCATGACGTGATGATTGATTACATATACTCTTGGGAATTATCCAGGTGAGCTATGTGTTAGGAGGGGTGGCGAGGAATGTTGCCGAGTGCATGTCCAAGCTGGGAGCAAAGCCGTTCATGATTAGTGCCTTGGGGCATGACATGGCAGGTGATTTTGCAATCTTTTTGTATCTATTACAATCAATAGTATTGAAATCTCTTCAAGAGCCAAGCTGGCCTCATAATATAAATAGGAGCTTGTTAAATTCATGAAATTACTTAGATTGGAAGTATAATGAAGAACTTCTTTTGGGAAGGGTTGTTCGTGGCAAAAAGGATATAGTCTTACAGTCTCAGTTGGTGATGAAAGAACTGCAGTCTGCATGAAGAGATAGATGTCTGCCAGTATATATCAACCTAAAAAAGTAGAGACTATATGAATATTGACGGGAATGGTAATTGGGGATGAGTGAGGGTTCAAGAAGTTTGGTGAGGAAAATACAACCATATGTAACCTGTTTTCTTGTCTGGAAAGTCTTTCTATTTCAGAATGCTAACCTAGCAATAGAATGTCAAAATCCAAGCTTGGAAACATCCATTACATCCAGGCTGATTTTAAGAGTGCAAGAGTTGGCGTACGAGTGTTCTCTTATTAAAAAAAAAACTAATAAATAACTCTTTTAAAAAGGTGTGAGCTCTAGCTGGGATCATTGCTCATAGGATGATGAATACTTAAGATATGGTTCAGAGGAGATGGTTTTTCTGGTGTCACTATTGGTAGGCGATGTGTGAAAAGCCAGCTGAAATTCCCGTTCATGTTCATCTTCATTGCCCCATTGCAGTGGCGTTTTGGCAGGATTTATGTAAAAAACCTAATGTAACATGTCAGCTTCTTGCTGTCTTTATTATGTGAGAGAAATAAGTTATATGGAGGAAGTCAGGAATGGTGCTTGTAGGATGGATGTGCCTTGTTGGTTTGAAGAAATAGGACTTTGATGGAAGCGGTAGGAGTCATAGGTAGATCTTTTGTGTATGGTGAATATCTGGCACCACTTTTGGGCATGTGTATATTCAGAATTCAGAGATAGCAAATTCAGATATAGCTGCTATATTATTGGATAAGCAGGCTGTTGGTAGTTCAGCTTGATGTGTTACTGGTTCTTTTCACATAAACCTTTTTTAGTTGTTTTTTAAATTTATCAGTGGATACGATGTTTTTCATACCAAAGTCAAACAATTATTTGCATGATTCACTATAATATTTTAAAGGTTGCATTTAAAGCTGCATTACTTCTATGACATAACTTGTTTCGTTTATCAAAAGCATGGATGCAGGTTTCCAGTAATTTGAAAATTGATATGTATCTGCAACCGAGTTCTCCTTGTAATTTCTATAAATTACAGAATACATATTCTATGCATATAAATTCAACATGCCTTTATTAGTCCATTATTTATGTCTGGGAAAAAAGGTAGCAGTGCATTATATAAATATCTCTCATAAACTTTAACTCACGGATTACATGATATCTCTAACCCAGACATGTACGATCTGACTCATTTTCGAATACATCAATCTAACGTATCTGTACAGGTGAAACTGACAGTTATCCTCTCTTCTATTTGTAACTAGGAAACTTGTTGTTGGAGAACTGGAAGTCGCATGGGCTATCAACTGAAGGTCAGTTAATATTTTATATACATTTCAACGAAGTATGAAAGTGTTCATAAGGTGAGAGCCGATTCAATAACTTTTTACATGTTTCCATATATGTTCAAGTGCCAAACTGATAGACATTTACTTCTTTCTCCTGAGTTCTATCGAAGCATTATAACTTAATTTCTCAAGTATGCTGGCAGCTTGGATTTTTCATGGTTGGGTTAACTTCTTACAAGTTATGTTGGTGCCCTAGCAGTGTTATAATTTTGGACTCAGGTGTAATGATTTAATCAACCAGCTATCATAATTAAGCCAAAGGGCCTAAACCTACTGAACACCTTTCTATTCTGTTGCGAATACCAATATGCTTGCTACTGATTGAAGCGATAAAATGATTGATGGAGGACTAGTATTTCGTAGGGGTAACCATTTTGAAATCTGGATTACATGTGGTGTTCTTGAGAGCCTGCCAATTCATGTGATTCTGGATCGTATGTACATCACCCTTAAGTAGGCATTTTTATGCTCTTCTGCTTTATTTGTAATAAAGCTTCCTTTTTAAGTTTATATTTCCTAAAATATTTTGACATAGGTGTATTAATTATGTATCTGTCATCTAAATGTAAAGTTGTAAACAAATGTGACATTCTAGCATTGTTATCTCTTTCCGTCATCTTCAATTGGTTATAACATGTTTGCAGGTGTGTTTTTAACATGTAATCGTAATTTGGGGCAATTTGGAAAATACTGATGTTAAACATGGACTCTTTGGCATAAAGATTCTTGTTAATTTGCATTGCCCTCTTCAGGCTGAACCACGGTTCACATTTCATATTAGTTTATTGACATGTGATTGTGGTTTGACATAGGGATTTGGAAGCACCAAAATATCGAGACTGCTGTTGTTTGCAGCGTACTTGATGCCAGTGGGGAGTTAGCAGCTGCTGTTGCAAGTGTAGAATGTATTGTAAGTCTCTGATAAAATTAAACAAAGTAGAATGGTGTATTCAAATGCTTTATTTGCATACATAATGGCATGACGCAGGAAAAGTTTCTAACTCCTGAGTGGATCGAGCGGTTTCGATGCAATATACATTCTGCTTCAATAGTGATGGTTGATGCAAACTTGAACCCATCTGCTCTCAAGTCTTCTTGCCAATGTAATTTGTGGATTTTACTGTAGATTTCCTCTCTCTCTCTCTCTCTCTCTGTCTCTCTCTCATTATGAAGATATATGTTTCTGAATGACTTGGTTTACATTTTTTTGGGCAAACTCCAGTTTCCTTTTCTTTTCTCGGTTTGTATTTATTTTGGCTTTTCTTTCTTTCTTTTTTAAATATATTTATTTACTTTTTAAGTGGCAGCAGAATCTAAAATTCCAATGTGGTTTGAGCCGGTTTCAGTAGAGAAATCAAGAAGAATCAACTCAGTTGTCAAGTATGTGAGTGTTGTGCTCTTGTCCCTTTAATCCCATGTCAGATACTTGGCATCTTTTATTATACATGCAATACTATGTATAACGTTGTACCATAACTATAATAATTAGGAGCACAAAAATTTTACAAGTAAGAACAGGTATTATTTTTGATGCTGATACTCATACTTTTGTTTTAGCTGAATGTGTGTATGTGCGTGGGTGTAATTATTCATGGTTTTTTTCTTCCTTCTGCAGCTCACATACTGACTTATCTGTGCAGATAAGTTTTGCTTCTCCCAATGAAGATGAACTTGTTGCTATGGCAAATACTTTATCTGGTGGTAATGTTTTTTGCCCAATTGAACGGGATAGTAGCATAGGTAAATGTTCAAAAGAAAAGCTGTTTGATATGCTAAAACCCGCCGTCTGGATTTTGCTAAAGAATGGCATCAAAATAGTTATTGTGACTCTTGGTTCGGATGGAGTGTTCTTATGCTCTAAAGGAGGGCCAAGCTTGATGAGAGCTAGTTGTGATGGAATCAAACCATGTAACTCGGCTGATATTTTATTTAATATCATGACCGCAAGTTGTCCTCCAAAACCGTTTTCGACTCTTCCGGATTCTGAGCGAGGCTCCTTTCTGTTTGCTGTGCATTTTCCTGCACTTCCTGCATCAGTGTCTAGGCTTACAGGGGCTGGCGATTGTTTAGTTGGGGGAACAATTTCTTCTCTTTGTTCAGGCTTAGATATCATGCAAAGTGTGGCAGTTGGTATTGCAGTTTCGAAAGCTGCAGTTGAGTCAGAGACCAATGTGCCTTCCGCATTCAATTTGGCTACAATTGCAGGTTTGCATTTTAATATTTTGCAAAAGTAGATGAATTTGTACTTATTAGTAATTAAATAATAAAAAGGAAACAGAATGAGTAAGAAAAACGTTGGAAGCACCATGGACTCCGCACACTTTACATGAAACAATAAACCTTCACTGTAAATTTTCAAGTAAGAATCATCAAATCAATGAAGTTTTCTTTCTCCTAAGCCTGATATGATGCTTGAGATGACTCAAGATGGTAATGTAGTAAATCTAGGTCATAAGTTGAACCAATTTTCATAAACCCATTCTTGAGGGGCATCCAGATACTTATTGTTGTAGTCTGAGGTACTTATCTGTGGCACATATTACTCCTGCAGCCCTGCTATAAGCTACTCACTACGTGGACCTAGGGCTGGATGTACTGATCATTGTGCAATTTTCTATGCAGATGATGCAATGTCAGTATACTTGGCTGCTAGAGTTATATTCCATCAACCAATGCTGTGAGACAGTGAAGTCGAGAATTTTCTTTCATGCTAGATATTGAACCTCCTCATCCCATGGTAACCGTAAAACTTTCTAATAATAGAAGTGCATTTAGTAGCGCACTGTTGCTGAGTTGGAACTGAGAGCATTGTAGCACGGCTAATGCTTGATTGCTTGTAGAGTAATTGGAAAACTTAATAAATCTTTCTAATATTTCATTTATGTGGTCTAATTTTGAGCTCCATGAAAGGCTCTATAAATATTATCTTTGTCCTGTTTGGTTGGATGCTGCTGTCCGCACTAAGTATACTATTTACAAACTATTGTTAAGCCATAGTATTGATTTTTAAAGCACATCACTTGTTCTTCATATTACTCTTAACCATAACTGCAGTTGCGTGCCTACTCTTCTAAATTATATCATTTGAAGTGCGGAGAACCGGAGATGACAAAAATAGCAATTATACAGGTCATGAGGGAAGTTTCATTTTTGTTCTTGCACTTGGGGTCTTACTCAATTATCTATTGAGCTCCCAGAGAATGGTACTAGTTACTCCTTAAGCATTGATCTATATATACTTGAGTTTGGACTCGGGGCCAATTATGGCGTCTTCTATCATCGTTCAGTTCCCCTTGTTTGAGTATACATTTTGAATTCTAGATTGAGAGATGGATTTTCTGTCATGCATTGATGAATACAAGAAGTTAATACAAACAGTTATTTCGTGCTATTCCTGCAATTGTGTATTCAATAGCTTGTTACATCATGTGCACACTGAAGTTCTCCTTTAACATTTAGGGATTTACCAAATGGTAGTTACTTGGACTTCACAACTCCCTCTACCAAATAGTCAGTATGAAAAGAAACGGAAGAACTTCCGCAATGAAAACTGGTATTACAAGCTTTAGTCTCTCTAGATCATGATGCTTCGTTCGTCTTTCTCTGCTAGAAAAATATGAAGCGACACATTATTGTTTAAGATGTAAGATTCCGTCCAGCAGACATTTCGTAAGATAAAGATTTTAGTATATAGTGCCATCACTGGTTTGAATGTGGGACTTGCAAGATCCTTCTCCATGTCGAAGGGTTTTGGTTTGAGATGAACTGCTTTTAACGTCTACGAAACTCTGAGCTGCAGCAGATGTCTTCCAGGTCACATAAGTACACATTAACATAACATTAAATTATAAGCAAGGAAGTGAGCATATTGTCACGAGCTTACTCTTTTGCTATGCAACTCGTGCGGCCTTAGCAACTCCCTTATGCTAAGTCAGCCTTAAACTCGCAAACGCCCTGCTAGAACAATTGAAAGGCAAGAGAATATTTCGAAAGAGAACTTATATTGAACAAGAGAACTTACAAGTTTACTTGATAGCTTGCTTGCTAGATTGCTTGATTCCTGAAATGAGAGGGGTGCCTTGCTATTTATAGGCCTCCTCATCCTACTTTACAAGTTCTAGATATTTCTAGGACTATGTACATTGTAGAGAATTCTAGAGAACTCTACTTAACTCTACACAAGTCTAAGATGATCTTTGAGTGTTTTAGAGAACTCTAGAGTGGTCTAGTTCCACTAGCCTCTCCAAGGTTCTAGAGAAATCCGGAAATGTCTCAAGGCTTCTTGAGACTTCCACCATCTTCTAGGATCTTCTATGACCTTCCAAGGAGTTCCGTCATATTCCGGATCCGTCTAGAATGCTCAAGGTAAAATTTGGCTTAACTTTGGCGGGATGTGACATTCTCCCCCACCAAATCTCGCGATGCCCTCATCGCGCCTCATTGTATCGCTGGATCATGTCCTTGAACTGCCAAAGCGTATCCTCGGACTCCCAGCTTGCTTCCGTATCGGGCAGATCTCTCCACTTGATGAGGTACTCTTTGTAACTTGGTACGCCTCGACGTCGAATGACCCGATCTGCGAGTACTTCATCGACTTCCTTGTCGAAGTTGGTGATTACCGCCGTTGGTGCCCGATGCGATATTCCCCTCGATGGGTCTTCCTCGTCCTCATTGTATGGCTTCAACATACTCACGTGGAAGACCAGATGTATCTTTAACTTGGGCGGGAGGTTGAGCTTGTATGAAACTTTGCCGATGCGCTTGATAACTTCAAATGGCCCTTCATACCTGCGGATCAAGCCTTTGTGCACCTTCCTAAAGGCCTTGAACTGCTGCGGCAAGAGTTTCACAAGTACAAGGTCGCCTTCCTTGAACTCGACATGCCTCCTCTTCTTGTCTGCCCACTTCTTCATCCTTTTGGCAGCCTTGTGCAACGCCGCTCGAGCTAACTCCGCTTGCTCATGCCATGACTTGGCGAACTTGAATGCGGCTGGACTCTTCCCTTCATAGTGAGTGGCAAGGGATAGAGGGGTAGTAGGCTGCTGTCCCAAAACGATCTCAAAAGGACTCTTGTTGGTGGCCTCACTTTGCTGCAAGTTGTAGGAAAACTGCGCCACATCTAAAAGCTTGGCCCAATCCTTTTGATTGGCACTCACGTAGTGCCGTAAGTATAGCTCCAAGAGAGCATTGACGCGCTCCGTTTGACCGTCACTTTGTGGATGGAAGCTTGTTGAAAAATTCAAGTCTGACCCCAACATTTTGAACAGCTCCGTCCAAAATCTCCCCGTGAAGCACGGGTCTCTGTCGCTGACAATGTTCTTTGGAACTCCCCAAAGCTTGACTACATTGCGTAGGAATAGCCTTGCGGTCTCCTCTGCTGTGCAGTCGGCAGATGCGGCCATGAAGGTTGCATACTTGCTAAATCTGTCCACCACCACAATGATGCTTCCAAACCCTTCAGACTTCGGCAGGCAAGTGATGAAGTCCATAGAGACACTCTCCCATGGTCTCTCCGGTATGGGTAAGGGGTCAAGCAAACTAGACATGTCCTCACATACTCTTCGACCCCATCTCGCATCCTAGGCCAATAATACATGGACTTTAACAAGACAAGTGTGCGTTTCATACCTGGGTGGCCGGCCCATTTGGAATCGTGGCATTCCTTAGTTAGCTCCCTTCGCAAGTTGCCCCACTTCGGTACGTAGATGCGGTGGCCTCTCGTGTAGAGAAGGTCGTCGTCTAGCCAAAACCTCCGAGTTTTGCCTTCCTTTACTAAGGTAATGAGACTTTGTGCTTGAGGGTCTACCCTTAGTCCCTCCTTGATCTTGCTTAGCAATGGGCTAGTGACTTGAGAGATGCTTGCAAACTCCGCCTTGCGGCTTAGTGCATCCGCTACCACGTTCGCCTTTCCGGGCTTGTACTCCATGGTGTAGTCGAACTCCGCCAAGAAGTCTTGCCACCTTGCTTGCTTTGGACTTAGCTTCTTTTGAGTTTGGAAGTAGCTTGTTGCTACGTTGTCGGCCATGATCACAAACTTTGTCCCAAGCAAGTAATGTCGCCACACTCGAAGGCAATGGATGATGGCAGTCATCTCTTTCTCTTGCACGGTGTAGCGCCGCTCCGTGTCATTGAGCTTCCTACTCTCATAAGCAATTGGATGTCCCTCTTGCATGAGAACTCCACCGATGGCAAAGTCGGAAGCATCGGTGTGCACTTCATATGGCTTGGAGTGATCCGGTAGGCTAAGTACGGGCTCCTCGCATATTGCCTTCTTCAAGTCTTCAAAGGCTTCTTGACACTTTGTTGTCCATTCCCATGCCTTGTTCTTCTTGAGAAGGTCGGTTAATGGTGCAGCCCTCGCCGAGTATCCCTTGATAAAGCGACGATAATAGTTAACTAGCCCAAGAAAAGATCTTAAGTCATGTACCTTGGTGGGTGGCTCCCATTCTTGGATGGAGTGCACCTTGCAATCCTCCATCATAAGCTTGCCGTCCTTGATCTTGTGCCCCAAGAACAACACCTCCGGCTTCGCGAATGAGCATTTCTCCATCTTGATGTATAGCTGGTTTTCCCGCAAAACCTTAAGCACTTCCCACAAATGCTCCACATGCTCCCGCATGGTCTTGCTATACACCACTATGTCGTCCAAGTAGACGACCACAAACCGATCCAAGTAGGGGTGGAATAACTTGTTCATCAAGGTGCAAAAGGTTGCCGGTGCATTCGTTAGACCGAATGGCATGACCAAGAATTCATAAGAACCGTACCTTGTGATGCATGCGGTCTTTGGCTCATCTCCTTCCGCAATGCGCACTTGGTAGTACCCCGAACGAAGGTCTAACTTGGAAAAATATCGTGCATGGCCCAATTGATCAAAGAGATCGGCAATGAGAGGGATAGGGTATTTGTTCTTTACCGTGATCTTGTTGAGTGCCCTATAGTCAATGCACATGCGAACAGATCCGTCCTTCTTCTTTTGGAACAAGACCGGGGCACCGAACGGGGCTTTCGAGGGTCTAATGAACCCCGCATCCAAGAGCTCCTTCAATTGTCTCCTTAGCTCCACTAACTCCAGTGGTGCCATGCGATATGCGCCCATGGCGGGTGGTTTTGTCCCTGGTTCCAACTCGATCTCGTGGTCGATCTCTCTCCTTGGGGGTAGTTTCTTGGGCAGCTCCGCAGGCGAAACATCCTTGAACTCCTCAAGAACTGCGGCTACCTCCTTGGGCATGGCATCTTGCGGCCTTGGCTCCTCGTCATCGAACTCATTAAGGATGGCCAAGTAGCTTTCCTCGTCCCTCTTGATGCCTTTCTTGAATTATAATGCCGAGAACACCTTGGTGTCCTGCTTTGCCCTTCGGGTTGTTGGCACCACGCACGATCTTTCGCCATCCATTATGCATAGGCTATTGGCGAATGGCACCGGGAATGCCTTGACTTGATCGTGAAATTCCAACCCCAAGACTACCTTGTAGTCATCCATCGGCACAATCGAGAAGTCTAGGTTCCCAATCCAAGCTCCTACGCTTGTCTTGACTCCTCGAGCCACTCCTTGTATTGGGTGGGCAGGTGAGTTTACCGCCTTAATGGAGCCTCCTCTATTTGTTGCCTTGGGTCCAAGCTTGCGTGCCTCTTCCACGGGAATGAAGTTGTGAGTTGCCCCCGTGTCGAGCATCGCCGTTGTTGGCTTCTCACATATGGTGATTTCCGTGTACAGCAATCCTTTGGCTTGGACCTTGGGTGTAGAGCGAATCGCATTAAGCACCTGCATAGACCTCATGTGTGCACCCTCATTGCCACCCTCGACTTTACTCTCGCCTTGATGACTTCCTAAGAGTGCGCTTAGTGCTCTCCTTTGTGGGCAATGCCTAGCCCAATGTGGACCATCGCATAGGAAACACTTGTTGTCATTTGGCTTGTCTGAGCTCCGCATGTCCCTTGACTTGCCTTTATCCTTGAATCTTGCCGAGTAGCTCTCGCGGCGGGGCTCCTCCTTGCGTTGGGTTTTGTCTCCCCCACCTTTGGCATAGTTGCTCTTATTCTCCTTGGGCTTGGTAGACTCTCTTGGACTTGAGAAATCCATTAAGCCTTCGGCCACGGCAATGGCGGAAGCAAGGTCTTGCACTCCTCGTCGCCTTAGCTCCGTCTTGGCCCATGATTGGAGACCATCCATGAAATTGAAGAGAGCATCCTTGTCGGACAAGTCGGGGATCTCAAGCACTAAATTCGTGAACTCTCTAACATAGTCACGAATAGGCCCGGTGTGCTTGAGCCTTCGCAAGCGAGCTCTTGCCTCATCCTCGGCATTCTCGGGATAAAATTGCTTCTTGAGCTCTTTAACAAAGTCATCAAAGGTAGAGATGGTGCACATACCTCTTTCGACATCTCCTCGCCTTCTCCTCCACCATAACATGGCGGTGTCGGTGAGATAAAGAGTCGTGGTCTTTATCTTGGCATCCTCCTCCATGATGCCTACGGCCCCAAAGTATTGATCTAGCCCCCATAAGAAGTTGTCTACTTCTCGAGCGTTGTGCATGCCTCCGAAGCTCTTTGGCTTTGGCACCTCGATCCGCTTGGCTTCCACATTGCTGCTGGTACTGGCCCCCGTGGCTAATGCGCGTTTGCATAGGGCAAGGTCTTCTTGCATTGCCTCTATGCGCGCAGAAACTGCTTGCATCTCCTCCATGCGTGCAAGCATGCTATTGTGCTCCCTTTCTTGCACCTCACGCATCAGGGCGAGTTCCCCCATGAACTCCTCGCGAACCTTGTCAATCTCTCCCCGCAAGGACTCTTCTAGCTTGAGCATCATGCCCTTGATCGCAGTGTGGATTGCGGCGTCCTCCGCCTCCAAGTCTTCCACCTGGGCTCCCATGCCACTCACGCTCTCTTCCACTTGAGCTAGGCGTGAGTCGATTGCAGCTAACATGTCCTTCACTCGTTCCTTCTTTGGAACCGTCGGGTTGACAAGTTCTTCATGACCCTTCTCTTGCGTGTCGTCGGAACCGCTACCAACAGGATTGTCATTCTTTGCCATTGTGTCGAGCTAGCCTCTTGATCGAACTTCGGCTCTGATACCAACTGTCACGAGCTTACTCTTTTGCTATGCAACTCGTGCGGCCTTAGCAACTCCTTTATGCTAAGTCAGCCTTAAACTCGCAAACGCCCTGCTAGAACAATTGAAAGGCAAGAGAATATTTCGAAAGAGAACTTATATTGAACAAGAGAACTTACAAGTTTACTTGATAGCTTGCTTGCTAGATTGCTTGATTCCTGAAATGAGAGGGGTGCCTTGCTATTTATAGGCCTCCTCATCCTACTTTACAAGTTCTAGATATTTCTAGGACTATGTACATTGTAGAGAATTCTAGAGAACTCTACTTAACTCTACACAAGTCTAAGATGATCCTTGAGTGTTCTAGAGAACTCTAGAGTGGTCTAGTTCCACTAGCCTCTCCAAGGTTCTAGAGAAATCCGGAAATGTCTCAAGGCTTCTTGAGACTTCCACCATCTTCTAGGATCTTCTATGACCTTCCAAGGAGTTCCGTCATATTCCGGATCCGTCTAGAATGCTCAAGGTAAAATTTGGCTTAACTTTGGCGGGATGTGACAATATACTTGTCTGTCTGACAATTAGTTTGAGCTCCTTATATCCAAAAGTCCTGTTGATTCCGACGTAATAAAAATCATCACTTAAATGATGCTCCACCGTTCTTGTATAAGAGACCTCTAAATCCACGGCAAGAAGATACAAAGCTCAGCAGTTCCCACGAAACCAACTCTGCAAATCAGAGAAAAGTAGGGACATCTGCAACTTCAGTAGAAAGCTGGACGAACTACCAACTGCTGTGCAGCAACAAATGAAACTCATCTATTCAGACAAGTAGAGTTTCTTAATATATGATCAATAAGTGCAACTATCTTCAAAAGTCGATCTTTTGGTGGATGAAGCAGCCAGCACATTACAAATTTACAATGCATGTCATAAGAGAGAGTTGGATGGTTTTTGCTTTCAATGTTTGCACTCAGCATTCACCTCGGAATAATTTCTTTTTCCATACGTGGAAGGTTTGAATGAACTAAAATGAATGTAATTCAGAGAAGAATTGCTGATGATTATACTACTCAAAATTCAGGAAATTCATAACCAATCTATTCTGCTTTTCTTTTCTTTTTCATTTAAGATTCACCATAACAAATAAATGGGAAGCTCAATAGATACATGCATATACATACCAAAATATTTAACTTAACTCGAGCTGTTTAGTGTTTACGAATTTGTCACTGGGTTAAAGTCGATCCATAATTACTATATTTGTACAAGTTCTATATACCTTTTGGTTCAACAATCGTCTTGTTCCACTTGGTCATCATTTCTCAGATGTCACTGAGTACATATAACTGAGCTTGATTACCTATCATCTTCTTTTCATTTCGCAATTCTTAAATAATGTTAGATTAGTCGTCTACTCTTCTTACGGATAAGATTTGGTTCGAAACCACAACATCCCCTAAACACTGTATGCATGTATGCCCTAGGTTAACGTTGATTACTCAATAATCATTCATTTACGGTTTTCCCCACTCTTTGGGCCATTGTATATACAACAAGCTGGGCAAAGCCCAAACCCGAACCAAGGCATCACAACACTATCGCGAGTTTTTGGTCCGATACAATAAGAACTGCTTATTTATGTCATGCTATTGCCGCCGCTGAAGCAGCTATTGGACCGGCTATTGTGTTCCTGGATAACAAGCCCAAGGGGTTTCTTGTTGATGATAGTGACGATATTGATGATAGTGACTGATATTTTTGCAACCAATCTAATAAATCTAAGCGTCTACAGTGTCATTGTAGAGAATCCCTGTTTTCTTTTCCATATTTTTATTTCTAATATAAAAGCATATTCTAAAGATTATATAGAAAGATTCGGATCTATTTAAACCACGATCATGAGCAAGGGCGTAAATAGGCTCAGAAATGAAATGTTCCAAATGTTCCTGTAACACAAGGTACTTATTCGATCTAATAAGTACAATACCATTGTGAGAAGAAAATTAGAACCGGAACTCTTCTTGCTTTGCTTGCTATCATATCACAAGGGTAAATGGAGAACAGAGCAGAGAGGCGACTGGATTCAATTACCCGCCACCTTCTTTTTCCATTCGAATCCAGTCATACCCAGGTTTTAAATTCGAAATTGATTCATTCACAGTCTCTCTTTGTTTGTTTTGTACTTATTAATCAATTGCGACTGCTAGGTGGGGTCATCAAGTAACAATGGGGGATTAAAGCATGAAGAGGCAGCGCCAGTTGTGATTGGGGGTATGGTATTGGACATTGATCCCACTCCCTCTATTCCTGCGATTCCCAGAACCACTACTCCTGGCAAGGTATTCACTTTTCCCACTAGTTCTTCATTTTCATGAATTTTTTCCTTGATCACATATAAAGTTTTTATTTTTATGTCTATATTGGAGATTCCAGTTAGTATATATATCCAGCATTGCCCTTTTTGTTGTAAGTTAATTGGTAGTTGAGTTTCGAGTTTGTTGGATCAGTTCATTAGTTCAAGCCAGTGCCTTTTAGAATATATATTGACGATATACGCTTATGGAAAATCGATTCTTTAATGCCACTTTTTTAGTGTTTTTATTTGATGAAATTATAGGAACCTGTAGCAGTAGTTCTTGTGATGTTGGCTATTTTATACCATGACATGATGATTGATTACCTGATACTCTTCGGAATTATCCAGGCGAGCTATGTGTTAGGAGGGGTGGCGAGGAATGTTGCTGACTGCATGTCCAAGCTAGGAGCAAAACCGTTCATGATTAGTGCCTTGGGGCTTGACATGGCAGGTGATTTTGCAATCTTTTTGTATCTATTACAATTATTAATATTTTGACCTCTTCCAAAGCCAACCTGGCCTTGATAAAAATAGGAGCTCGTGAAATTTATGGAAGTAATTAGATTGAAAGTGTAATGAAGAATTTCTGGTGGAAAGGGATGCTAGTGGTGAAGACGATCAATGTCAAGTAATTATTTGGTCTCACTAGTTAATGAAAGAATAAAAAACCTTTGCTTTTGAAATAGCTGCAATGAGATACATGTCCACGGTAGGCTGTTATCAAAAGTAAGTATAGACTTTATGAATACTGGCAGGGATGGTAATTGGGGATGAGGAAAGAATTTGGTGAGGAAACCAGCCATGTCTGACATTTTTTTTTCTCGTTTATAAAGACTTGATTTCAGAATGCTTCTATTGTAGGGTATGCCAACATCCAAGCTTGAATATATAGTGCATTACATCCAGGCTGGTTATAAAAAGAACCAATAAATAACTCTTCTAAAAAGGTGTGAGCTCTAGCTGGGATCATTGCTCATAGGATGATGAATACTTATGATATGGTTCAGAGGAGATAATATTTCTGGTGTCACTATTGGTGTGTGATGTGTGAAAAGCCAGCTGAAATTCGAGATCGTGTTCATCTTCATTGCCCCATCACAGTGACCTTCTGGCGGAAATTATTTGGATGAAGAGAGCAATGTTGCTTGGAGGATGGATGTGCCATGTTGGTACTTTTGGTGGTGTGAAGAAATAGGACTTTGATGGAGGACCTAGGAGTCAGAGGTAGATCTTTTGTGCGATGGTGGATATCTGGCATGACTTTTGGGCATGTGTATATTCATAATTCGGAGATATCTCATATGTTTATTTAGAATTCAGAGATAGCTGCTATAGTATTGTATGGGAAGGCTGTTGGTAGTTCAGCTTAATGTGTTACTGGTTCTTTTTACATACAACTTCGTTTAGGCTTTTTAACATTTATCAGCAGAAAGTTTGTTTCTTGTACAAAAGTAAAACAACTATTTGTATGTTTTACTATAAAATTTGAAATATTTCACTTAGGGCTGCATTACTTTTATGACAGAACTCAAAATCCATGGATGCAAGGCTTCCAGTAAATTTGATATGTATTTGCAATTGAGTCCTTGTAGTTTCCATAACTTACAAAGAAAAACATATTATATGCATATAATTCCAACATGTCTTTATTTGTCCATTATGTATGTCTGACAAGAATTATGTAGCAGTGCATATAGCTACTTGTACTGAGGTGAAAATTGAGACCTGATTGTAAATTTTATATAAATATCTCCCAATAGGGATTCAGAAGCTCCAAATTATTGAGACTGCTGTTGTTTGCAGAGTACTTGATGCCAATGGAGAGTTAGCAGCAGCTGTTGCAAGTGTTGAATCTATTGTGAGTCTCTGATAAAACTGTTGTTTCTTTATGAGAATGGATTGAAATTATAAACTCAAACAAATCAGAATGGTATATTCAGATGCTTTATTTGCTTATATGATGGTGGGACACGGGAAACATTTCTAACACCTGAGTGGATTGAGCGGTTTGTATGCAATATTCGTTCTGCTACAACTGTGATGATTGACTTAAATTTGAACCTGTCTGCTCTCAAGTCTTCTTGCCAATGTCAGTCTTGGATTTTAATATATATTTCTGTCTCTGTCAATATGAAAAATACATGTGATTGAATTCTATAGACTTGGTTTAATCTTTTTTTTTAAACTGCAGTTTGCTTTTTCTTTTCTTGGTCTCTATTTATTTTGCGTTTTTTTAATTAACAGTGGCAGCAGAATCTAGAATTCCTGTGTGGTTTGAGCCAGTTTCAGTAGAAAAATTGAGAAGAATCAATTCAGTTGTCAAGTATGTGAGTCTCATGCACCTTTATTCACAGATTCTGATTTGTTATTGTATGTTATTAGTTTTAACCCCTTCTCATTTTGTGTTTGAACTTTGGGGCTGGTAGGGAGAAGGCTTGAATGTGGTGTTGCCAGACACCTGAATGTCTTACATATTCAATCATTTTCTTTTTATTCCTTCTGCAACATACATCTTGAATTTCTGTACAGATAAGGTTTGCGTCTCCCAATGAAGATGAACTTGTTGCTGTGGCAAATACTTTATCTGGTGGTAACGTGTTCTGTCCTGTACAACGGGAAAGTAGCACAAGGTAAATGGTCAAAAGAAAAGCTGTTTCGTTAGAGAATGGCATCAAAATAGTTATAGTGACAGTTGGTTCAGATGGAGTGTTCTTATGCTCTAAAGGAGAGCCAAGCCTTATGGGAGTTGGTTGTGAAAAGATCAAACCATATAACTTGAATGGAACATTCTTTAAAACTTTGACCACAAGTTGTCCTCCAAAACCATTTTCTGGTCTTCTGGATTCTGAGAGAAGCTCTTTGCTGTTTGCTCTTCATTTTGCCGCACTTCCCGCATCAGTGGTTAGTCTTGCTGGGGCTGGCGATTGTTTGGTTGGGGGAACTATCTCTTCTCTTTGTGAAGACTTAGATATCGTGCAAAGTGTGGCAGTTGGTATTGCAGCTTCCAAAGCTGCTGTTGAGTCAGAGACCAATGTGCCGTCCGCATTTAATTTGGCTGCAATTGCAGGTTTATCTTCTTCGTTCTTCATTTGAATTATTTAGAATTTAACCAATCAATACTTGCATTTGATTTTATTTTGCAAAAGGAAAGATAAATTTTTACTTGCTAAGTTGCTAATAAACTTTTGATGAAAAGGAAATAAAATGAGTATGATAGGTTGGTTTTTCCCCTTACTGTCGGCACACTTCACTCATAGCTTTATCACTTACTGTAGATAAGTTTTCATCAAAGCAATGAGATGTCTGTTCTCCTGATCCTTATATGACGCTTGAGATGAATGATGATGTAGTAATTCTAGGCCACTAATCACACAGCTTTATGTCTTATTTACATAAGTTGAACCAATTTTTTTTATAATCCATATCAAGGACATCCAGATACTTATTGTTTTATCTTATATATGTAACATTGGCAAGCATTTTACTCGTACCTATAAGCCAATTACTACCGGCCTAGTGCTGATGTTCTGATTATTGAGGGATTTTTCTCTATGCAGATGATGCAAAGTTGGTGTACTTGGCGGCCGAAGTTGTATACCATCAATCAATGCTGTGAAACAGTGAAGTTGAAAATTTTCCTTCATGCCAGTTATTGCACCTCTAAATTCTTTGTAAATGTAAATCTCTGTTCGACTATTTTTGAGTTTGAAGACGAAACATCCGAGCATGGCTACTGCATGTAATGTAATTGTAGAACTCGCTGAATATCCTTCTCTCTATATTTCATGGACAGTGCTTCCAAATATGAAGCTCCATGGAATTAAATACAGAAACTTGTATTGTTGATGTTTGCGTTTTTGTTTGGAAACTGGTAGTCACTAAAGTTGGCCTTGAGCTTCAGGTCCTGTTAATCTATATGAGAGCCTCCAGTGTGCTACCCCCGCTCGGGTTTGTATCTCTCAGAAATGATCGAACTTGTCAATGAGATGTGGTGGTTGAGTACCAAGACTTTTAATCAATCCCCTCACATGGCAAAACCCCTTAGCCACCACAAACCCCACCCCATTGGAGCCTTTAAAAACATACTTAAACTCATGACCAACTATTATTTATAGAAT
Organism: Argentina anserina; assembly: GCF_933775445.1. NCBI lineage: Eukaryota > Viridiplantae > Streptophyta > Magnoliopsida > Rosales > Rosaceae > Argentina > Argentina anserina. The sequence goes on along the minus strand of NC_065873.1, from coordinate 5,567,669 downwards.
AAATGAATAAATTGTTCATCTTGTCACGAGGCATACATGTTTTGCACTTCAGCTTATTTTGTTACGGTTTGTTTTATTTATGTCATGGAATGGGTTGGCTTGGGAGTATGAAGAATGATGTTTTCAATTGTAAGTTTAGGGGGCGCGGGTATGGTCTGATTGATGTATTGTTTTTCGACACGGGATGCATTGTCTGCTCGTGCAATTTTTCCATCACATTTTGTTTACAATATCTGTTTGTATCGGTTGATATGCACATGTTTTATGAATGGTGCGGCTATTGCCACCTCATTATTTATTTTGTTCATTCATTCTACTTATTTTATCTCACATTTTAAATTTAACATTAAATTTGATTATTTCACCTACTTCTTTTTCCAAAACTATCCTTAGATAACATATCGAATTATAAGATAATTTTTAGAAACAATCTTTCAATTAATTTACACCAATATAAAAAGAATGATACAATTTTTAAATAGAATCATAATCTGATTCATATATTTCTTGCTTATATTATATATATATATATTTTTTTTTAATTTGTTTCTAGAAAAAATTAAGTGTTTATCTAATATAAATTTCAAAAACCATAGATTAACAACTTTAAGTTGTGAAAAAAAACATCATAGATTATCAACTTTGAACAATGAAAAAAATATTGATTTTTATTTGTGATGTTCATCAGGTATTATAAAGATATTATTAAGTTAACAGTAATGATTTATGATTTGAATAACAAATTACATATGAATATCGAACAAAAAAATGAAAATTTTCAATAAATAAGATGGAAATATTTTTAGATCGGGTGAAAAAGATTAATATTTCAAATCACAAATTAAGTATTGTCTGTATACCTATAACTAATTGATTATGTATTTAAAAAAAATTGTATATTAATAGTCATTTTGCACTTGGGTAATATAGTCTTTCAGTAATTCAAATTTATGTGGGGTGAACAAAAAAGTTAGTGGGGTGACAATAACCGCACCCTTTATCAAGTAGCCAGAGTCATTATTGTGATTGGAATAAGACAACCAATATGAGATTTTTGATTGATTTTCAAATAAAAGTTCTTTGTTTGGGTCTTTTGGGGAGTTGAAATAAAAGTTCAAATGAAGGCAATTCCAACTTACAGAATCGAGTCTCATGTTTACAGAAACTCATTCAAATTGAAAGTTTCTTTAATTCGACTTGATCAATCATATAAACTGTTTTATCAAAAGGTAACATTTCATGTCCAAATATTATTTGTAGAATGGAAATGCAAGCAAACTAAAAGTCAGATTAATGTACATTCAGAGAGAATATGTAAAGATTAAAAGACAAATGATTCGCTTAATGAGTTTTACACTATAATATGACTTGTTTAGGATCACTTTTTTTTTTAAGAAGTTTAGAATCACATTTTCATGATATAAGTGTGAAAACCCCTAAAAGCTTTCCACTAGAAGTCTAGAATCGACCAAAATGATGGGCTTCAAATTTGCTAGATGTTACACACATTTGTAGGATAGACACAAAAATAAACGCCTGCTATATATGGGGTGCGCGAGGACCCTGCAGCCTGCAGCGCACAACGCCTTATTTCACTGCTGTCAGTTTTTCCGAACTGAAGAAAACGTGCATGGAAAACGCATTGAAGCTTCCACCACTCATCTCCTCCAAAACCCCAAAAATATTCAAATCAATCAAAAACCCCCCAAATTTATTTATTCCCTTTCTTCTGGTTTCCTCTCTTCCTCCTCCTAAATCTTGGACGAAGCAGAGACAGGGTAGCAATGGCAAGCAGACCAACCCCTTCTTAAACCTCTCTCACTCTTCTCCATCTTCATCCTCATGTCATGTCTCTAGTCTTACTTGGTCCATAATCGCGTACGGGTCTTTTTCGCTCTAGTTGTTGTATCCACCACTCCTTGAAACCCGACCCATTCAGATCCGTTTTCTTCACGCAGACACTGCTCTGCTCCCTATATAACCCCTTCCCCTCAAAACCCACTTCACTAAATCTAATAAACTCGAAAGCTTGAGTGTGTTTCAGAGACCCAACTCAATCATGAGTTCTGTCGACAATGGCGGAGCTCAGAATGGTATTCAGATCCACCAGGAGCGTAGCAGACTCCCGGATTTCTTGAACAGTGTCAACATGAAGTATGTGAAGCTTGGCTACCATTACTTGATAGACAATCTTCTGAAGCTCTGCTTGGTTCCTCTAATGGCTTTCATTGTTATTGAAGCCTCTCGAATGGAACCAGATGACATCCACCAGCTTTGGCTTCAACTCCAGTACAATCTGGTCAGTGTCATCACTATCTCTGCTGTTCTCGTTTTCGGATCCACCGTCTACATTATGTCCCGACCCAGATCCGTTTACCTCGTGGACTACTCCTGTTACAAGCCCCCGGAGCATTTGAAAGTCAAGAACAAGAAGTTTATGGACCATTCGAGGTTGATTGGGGCCTTTACTGAGTCCTCATTGGAGTTTCAGCGCAAGATTCTTGAGAGGGCTGGCATTGGAGAGGAGACTTACTTCCCTGAAGCAATGCATTCCATTCCTCCCAGGCCGACAATGGCGGCCGCGCGTGAGGAGGCAGAGCAGGTGATTTTTGGTGCATTGGATAATTTGTTTGCTAATACAAATGTTAAGCCTAAGGACATTGGGGTTGTTGTTGTGAATTGTAGTTTGTTTAACCCGACTCCTTCGTTGTCTGCTATGATTGTTAATAAGTATAAGTTGAGGAGTAACATTAGGAGTTTTAATTTGGCGGGAATGGGGTGTAGTGCTGGAGTTATAGCTGTTGATCTTGCCAAGGACATGTTGCAAGTTCATAGGAATACTTATGCGGTTGTTGTGAGCACTGAGAATATCACTCAGAATTGGTACTTTGGAAACAAGAAGTCTATGCTGATACCGAATTGTTTGTTTCGTGTTGGGGGGTCGGCGATTTTGCTGTCGAATAAGTCAATGGATAGGCGTCGGGCTAAGTATAAACTAGTTCATGTGGTGAGGACTCATAAGGGAGCTGATGATAAGGCGTTTAGGTGTGTTTATCAAGAGCAGGATGATACTGGCAAGACTGGGGTTTCTTTGTCTAAGGAACTAATGGCAATTGCTGGTGGAGCTCTTAAGACTAACATCACAACATTGGGTCCCCTTGTTCTGCCTCTAAGTGAGCAGCTTCTATTCTTTGCTACTCTGGTGGCAAAGAAATTTTTCAATGCCAAAGTCAAGCCTTATATCCCAGATTTCAAGCTTGCTTTTGATCATTTCTGCATACATGCTGGTGGTAGGGCTGTGATTGATGAACTTGAGAAGAATTTGCAGCTTCTGCCAGTTCATGTTGAGTCATCTCGGATGACACTCCACAGGTTTGGTAACACCTCGTCCAGCTCGATTTGGTATGAGTTGGCTTACACCGAGGGAAAAGGCAGGATGCAAAAGGGGAACCGTGTCTGGCAGATTGCATTTGGAAGCGGCTTCAAGTGTAATAGTGCTGTCTGGGAGGCTCTCCAGAATGTAAAACCATCTCCCAGTGGTCCTTGGGAAGATTGCATTGACAGCTACCCAGTGCAGATTGCATTCTAGCCGTGCTCAACCACTATTTGGTTTGATACTCAATTTGAAGGTGGAAAGAAAACATATTGATAGAGTAATTGGTCAACTTAATTTCCGTAGAAATAATTTTTTTTTCTCTTTTCTATAATTTGAAGCGATTAAGCATGTCAAATCACTCAAATGTTATTTGGTGATTCAAGTCAAGATGTGTATCTCATTTACTTTGCTCGAGTTAATTGAGTGGCTTGAAATCTTTGATATTTAGCAGAAAACGTTTATGCTAGATGCAGTAGCCCTGTGATTACTAAATATTATGCAGGCCCTTAGAGGTCAATATAAAGCAAAGTGTATCTACTATATTTTCATTCAAAGACAAAGAAATGATGGCATTGAAATAATTTTCCAACTTTAGAAAAGCGTATGCAAACCAAACACATAAAACTACCATACTGGTCATTGATCCATCATGACATGTCTCTATCTGCAAGTGTGGTAACATGATGACTCTTATATTGCTAATATTGTGAAATCTTCGTTCTTTTTTTTCTGCAAAATGTGACGGCGATGCTGTTCTGGGCAGTGTGATAAATCTGGTGTCTGCATATTTCTTGCTCTTCAAGAAGAAGTTATCATCAATGATGCATGTGGGATTTGTTCAGCTAAATGTCTGGACTCTGGATAGGATGAATGTGACCATCTACTACTTATATCACTGGACCAGGAATTCACCTAACATTTCATGGTTTCTGTTATTAGGGTTTAAATCCAGAATGATCTTTGTCTTCTGGCAACTAGGCAGCTGGTACATCAGTAGGGCACATTGCAATTTCTCCATTGCTTTCAGACAACACATGATGGTGATATATTGCAGTAGGGCCTGGCATCTTGGATAGCTATGATTATTATTGGCAGATGCATCAAATTAGGTTGCAATCTCCTTTTCTTAATTTTTTTGCTCACTCTGATCCGAATCTTTTGTGAAGCACTAGGTTTGTGGAATGTAGTATAAGGTAGACAAAGATAAATTATTTATGGAAACCATAGGGTAAAATATAGCTAAGAGAGATTTTAAATACACACCTCAAATCTCTTAATACACACTCATACTTAATACATCACCTATTTCAATTCTCATTCCAATATTTTTACTAAATACACCACATAAAAAACTTAAAATACCCTTGAATTAAAAAATAACAAAATATGTCATTATTTGGATATATAAGGCTACTTTTTACAGTGATTATATATATATATATGTTAACATCGTATAGATGTTCATATCGATTCTTGTTTGTTCTTATGAATCATTATAGATTGTAATTATTATTATTTTCAAATTCTTTAACCATAAAAATGATAAACAACATGAATATATATATATATATATATATATATATATATATATAAGAGAAAGGGATGAATTGATTGTTTGAAGAAGATGAACATTTCTTTGTTAAGAATGTATGAAGATGAAATTTAATGAAGGATGAAAAATCATAATTCTTTTCATGAATTACCTTGTTTGGGACTCTAAAATAGAAATGATTTTTTTGGTGAAAATTAAGAAATGAATTGATTGTTTGAATCTCGCACTTAATTTTCCATCAAAATATATATTAATTTAAATTTCCCTGTAAATTTTCTTATTTTAATTGTTTCTAAAAATAAATTATTAGTTTTGATAATTTAATTTGTTTTTAATTTTCTGAATTATTACATGTACTTATTTCGGTCATTCAACATACATGCAAAATGTTATTTGAATTATTGAATGATAGGGGGTGTGTATCAAGAGTTTATGGGTGTGTATTTATAACTTCTCTATGTCTAAAAGCGATATAGGTACCGAAAAAGATTTCAGTCTAGCATTAATGTAAACAGCATTCCGTTATAGGTGATTGCTGAACGTTGAAGGATTTGTTAGGTTGAACAGATGAGGCTGGATAGAGGAATTGAATTGGAACCTCTTTTGGTGCAGGCACAGAAGGAAGCAATCTCAATCACAGATCTTAAAAATCAATCATTCACATATCTTTATCTTTGCTACTACAACAGGAAGCCCTCACTTTGCTTTCATGTAAACAATTTCCCCAAAAAATTTGACTTCCGACATTGCCCATGAGAGAGATATTGTTTCACTAAAATTGAAGACATTGTTGAGGGTAAGTATTATAAAAGCACAATGAATTGAGTGAAAATACATACGGGAAAATGGGAGAGAAGCGCACACGATTTGCAAATGAAAGAAAAACTGTAGGGTGCCGGATGACCGAACTCAAAAGGAAGAGAGCAATTCAATCCCAAAATACAGCAAAATCAGTATTTTGAAGATTTAAAAAAGGGATTCTTATAAAAAAGTCAATTTTGATACATGAAATGAGAAAAAAGTCACCTAAGTTTTGGAAATTAGAAAAAAAAAATCAGTTTTCTAAATCTCTTATACCATTGCCACTGAAGTTTGAATTATTTACAAAATGCCACTGTGCTCATGACTTTCCTATGTTTCAATCGCCGAGAGAAAAGGGAAGATTTCCCGTCATAACCTTCTCCTCCTCCCGTTGTTATCGTCGTCGGTGTGTTTGTAGACGGCATCGTGGGGGGATGGGCTAGGGTTCCGTCGACGTCGTCTCTCCAAACCGCTCCAATCTGATTTGAAAAAGGAGGTCACCATACACCAACTTATGCGACGACTTGGCCACCAAGGCCCCAATTTCACAAAGTTCAATCATATCCTCAAAGCTCAGGCTGGGTCGTCATTGATGCTTTAGTATAGTAGTAGCAGCGTTGGGTGGCAGTATGGTAGCGTTAGGTCGTCATCGATCTAGCAGGTTACAGTAGCGTTGGCTCTTCATCAATGTCATTTTCGTTGCTTGAATCGAAGGCGAAGGAAGAGGTGAGGCACTGATGCGGTAGTTGGTCTGGGTTGGGTTCGGTTAGGAACATGGCGATTACGTCGGTGAAGATAGTGATTGGGTGACTAGAGTTTCGGGGTGCCTAAATAAGAAATTCGTTTTTTTTCTTTTTTGTTTGTACATCTTCAATTGTCTGAAGGCGACGACGATGCTTCTCCTTCTACTACTGATGCTCGTAGGAAAAAGATATTGAACGAGTTTATTGTTGTTGTATGACAATAGCTATCACATTCTCTATCACACTACCTGTCACAACAGAAAGTTAGTGTGATAGGTAGTGTGACAGTAGGTGTGACAGATAGTGTAACAGTGAGTACGATATGTAGTGTGACAGATAGTCTGATAGGTACTGTGACATCGGTAGTTAGTGTGATAAGCAGTGTGATAGCGGGTGTGACAGTAAGTGTGATAGTGGTCAGTGGGTGTGACAACAAATTTGACAGCGGGTGTGTGATAGGTAGTGTGATAGCATATGTGACATGCCGAGAAGAAACGTCTAAATATGCGAAATTATATTCAAATTCAAAGGAGATTGGTATGAGTATGTTCAAAATGAAAAGAATAACTAGAATTAGGAAACCTTGAGCTCGGATACAAATAGTGTGATAATGATTGTGACAGGTAGTAAGACATAAGTTGTGACAGGAGTTGTGAGAGGTAGTGTGACAGGGGGTTGTGACAGGGGCAATGTGTGTGACAGTGGTTGTGACATGAGGTGTGACAGTTAGTGTAATACGTAGTGTAATAGTAGTTGTGACAGGTAGTGTGACAGAAGTTGTGACAATTAGTGTAAATAGATATTGTGACAACTTCTGTGACAGTAGGTGTGACAGTTAGTATAAGGGGTAGTGTGACAGTGTCTGTAACAATGGTTGTGACAGTAGGTGTGACAGTTAGTGTAAGAGGTAGTGTGACAGTGTCTGTGACAATGGTTGTGACAGTATATGTGACATGCCGTGAGGAAATGTGGAAATATGCGAAATTTTGTTAAAATTCAAATGAGATTGGTATAAGTATGCTCAAAATGAAGAGAATACCTAGAATGAGGGAATCTTCAACTTCGGTTTCGTTGGAATTGCTTGGAGCACCGCCATCGATGGCCGCAACCCTTTGCGATGGTTGTTGCGCCTTGTACGGTTGGTTGATTCGGAGTGAGTAGTATATCAAATGAAAGAGGGGAACAATAATTTTCTAACGGTACCAATTTCATCAAAATCTATCGCCGAACGAGAAATGTATGGCCGAAATTAGAAAAAGAAAGAAAAAAAAAAGAAAAATAATGAAAAAGGGCAAAACAGTCCAGAAAATATTTTTTAAGTGATTTTTTCTAATTTTTCTAATTTCTACTTAAATTTGATAACTTTTTATAATTAATTCATAAATAGTGACATTTTTCTAATATAAGTTTGAGATAATACTTTTTTTTATAATTTACCCTTAAAAAATCATCAAAATTGCCTTTAAAGCCAACAACTCAAAGAGTGAAAATGTGTTTTACCAAATATATAATTTGTATTAAACATAATTAGATAAATCATTATTCCATAAAAAACTTTATAAAATAAAAAATAAAAAGTGTTGATAAATAAAATTATACAATTTTCTCTTTACACAATAACCGTGTGGTAAATAAAATGTGTATTGCACGGGGAGTCTGGTATACCCTATGTTATTATCTTCTTCTTTTTTAATCAACTACAACAATTTATATTTTGCAAGGAGTTTATTCAGTTGGCTTCTCACAAACTCACAACTTATGACTTATGACTTATGACTTATGAGGAGACTGTTATCTTATTTTCGGTGGGAGAAGCCAACGGCGTCGTTTAACACGTCCCTTCTTTTAAAACTTGGCTTCCACTAGTTTTACCGCGTTTTACAGCCTCCCAAGCACACACACCGCCTTATTCCAAATCCAAACTCGTTCGCATCTTAATGCAGTCTCTTCGAGAGGCTCTCATCTCTCACGCTCAATCCATCAAATCCGGATTAAACTTGCCCATTTTCACCTCCAACCAACTCATCCACCTCTATTCCCGCCATGGCCTCACCCACCACGCCCAGCACCTGTTCGACGAAATGCCCCACCGAAACGTCTACTCCTATAACGCCATCATCTCCGCCCACATAAAGTCACGCAACTTGGACCGGGCCTGGCAGCTCTTCGACACCGCTCCTTTGAAAGACTTAGTCACTTACAACTCCATGTTATCCGGATGTGCGGGCAATGAAGGGTACGAGGCTTGCGCGGTGGGGCTGTTTAGGGAAATGCAGTTGCCGGAACGGTGTGTTGGAGTTGATGAGGTTAGTTTGACTAGCATGCTTAACTTGAGCGCGAAATTGGAGGTGGTTGGTTACGGGAGGCAGCTGCATTGTTATATGGCGAAAACTGCGAGTGATGTGAGTGCGTTCGCGGTGAGCTCCTTGGTTGATATGTATTCCAAGTGCGGGTGTTTTCGTGATGCGTGGGGTGTGTTTAGTGCGTGCAGAGGGGTGGTGGACACAGTTGCGAAGAATGCAATGGTGGCTGCTTGTTGTAGGGAGGGAGAGTTGGAGATGGCGGTTGATTTGTTTTGGAGGGAACCGGAGAAAAATGATAATGTGTCGTGGAACACGATGATTTCGGGGTATGTGCAGAGTGGTTGTGTAGAGGAGGCGCTGGATTTGTTTGTTCAGATGGCGGAAAATGGGTCCCAGTGGAATGAGCATACTATTACGAGTGTTTTGAGTGGTTGTTTGGGTTTGAGGAACTTGAGACTAGGGAAGGAAGTCCATGGTTGGGTGTTGAAGAATGGGATGAGTTCCAATCCGTTTATAAGTAGTGGCATAGTTGATGTTTATTGCAAGTGTGGAAATATGAGTTATGCAAAGTTGGTTCATGAAGCAATGGGAAGTAAAAATATGTTTTCCATCACTTCTTTAATTGCGGGTCATGCCTCTCATGGTAACTTAGGCGAAGCGAGGATGCTTTTTGATTCATTGGCGGAGAGGAATGTAGTAGTATGGACAGCTTTGTTTTCTGGATATCTCAAATCACAGCAATTTGAGGCTGTATTCAAGCTCTTTAGCGAGTTCAGGGAAACAGAAGTAATAGTTCCTTATGCCTCAATTCTCATTAGTATGCTTGGTGCTTGTGCAGTTCAAGCTTCCCTGGACCCTGGTAAGCAGATTCATGCATATATCTTGAGGAATAACATTGAAGGAGATAAGAAATTGTTCAGTGCTTTAATTGATATGTACTCAAAATCCGGGAATATTACCTACGCGGAAAAGATTTTCAATAGTGATTTGGACAGAGATATAGTGGTTTACAATGTGATATTAGCTGGCTATGCTCACCATGGTTGTGAAACTAAAGCTATCCAAATCTTCAAAGAACTTTTGAAGAGGGGTATTAAGCCTGATGCTGTCACATTTTTAGCACTGCTTTCAGCTTGTCGTCACTCTTGTCTGGTGGAAGTTGGAGAGCGATTTTTCAAGTCCATGACAAAAGATTATAACATATTGCCTGAACTGGATCACTATGCCTGTATGATTGATTTGTATGGCAGGGCTAATCAACTTGAGAAGGCAAAAGCTTTAATGATAAATATTCCTATGGGGTTGGACACCAGTTTATGGGGAGCATACTTAAATGCTTGTAGGGTAAATGGAAATACAAAACTTGCCAGAGAGGCAGAAGAGAGACTTCTGAAACTCGGAGGAGCTACAGGGGATCGGTATGTGCAGTTGGCTAATTTCTATGCTTCCGACGGAAATTGGAAGGAGGTTGGGAGATTAAGACAGAAGATGAAAGGGAAAGAAGTCAAGAAAGCTGCTGGTTGCAGTTGGTTATACGTGGATAATGGAGTCCATACATTTATTTCTGGTGATAGTAGTCACCCAAAAACGGACAAGATATATTTCACCTTAGTATCCTTGACAGAGGAGCTACATCAGATATCTGGAGAATCTATTGAGGTGATAATTTGAATGTTAGCATCTCAATACAATTATTGAATGCTTTAGGAGAACCCAATCAGATATAGTGCTGGTTTTTTCCAAGCTAGCACCCCACTCTCCACAATAGAATGGTGTGGCAAATTCCAAGAACCACCACCCCTGGAAGTGACTTGCTGCTTTATTCATTGATTTTCATGTACCCATTACGTTTGGGGCAAGCCTCTACTCTGCAGTTTACCTGATTAATAGAGTCATTTATCGTTTGTGCGGTCTTAAACTTCACTTGGAGCCACACCCTTAATTTTCTCAATGTAGGTAATACATCATATTTACTCAAGTTCAAACTTATAGTTTGGTGCATGTTTCGTTAGCTTACTGTCCAATGTGTTTTGGCACAGATCCAAAGGTCCTTATGCCCTCAGTTTGCGAATTGGCAATGATTTTGTAGTTCCTTCAAGAATGGAAGTGCAGGGCATGACAAAAGAGAAAGTATTTGATTAAGTCTAATTTATTGAATGAGACCTGGTAACCACAAGATAGTTATCTGGATGCTGTTGCAATAAAGATCCCATTGAACACTAAGAACATAATCCACCTTCTCCATGTAAAGGCGGGGACAGCTGATATGGTTCAAGCAGGTGATTCCTCATTTTTTTGTTGGTTACTTTATCTATTCATGGTCATGTGCAACAAGGTATGCGCACATTAATGGTTTGAGCCCCCTAACAGTATCTACCTAGCTACTTGCTAAAGTTTCTCATTTCTTAATATTAGGGGACAATTGAGATTTAAGTGTTCAGCAGGAGGCCCTAGTTTGAGCATAAATCTGCAAAAGAAGGTTTCCTACTATCTTTCTCAATTTTTATCCTTATGCTGGTTATTTCAGCATGGGTTGGTAGGCACACACTTCAACTCTTGATAAATTGGGAATTCAAATTCTTTGGTTATCCTTAATTTATTGTATATCTCTTTGTTAAAAAAGAAGTTTGAATTAAAGTTGTTGTGACAAGGAGCAACCCTATATTAGCGAGTACTGCTTCCATTATTGTTTACTTACTCTCTTGATCATAGTGACTGTTGAGGAGCAAATCAATAGTCTGAACCTAATCTAAAAAGATGGGAGCTGGGGTTTTCTCAGAGGAATTGAAAAAAGGTGAATACAGAAATGTTATGCATTCATCTCCGTGTTGATTTCAAACTTGTTGTTTGTAACGTAAAGCCGTTAGAAAAATCCTAGCTAACAGGATCTAACATTGGTCCCTTTGGTATCAATTAAATTTCTTACATGTGCAAATAGATAATAATCAGTAACTTATATCATTTGGATTTGCGATCACCGATTGTGTTCTGTTTACAAGCTGAGATTATTAGCTGATTTCTACTTTGTGTAATGCGCACATTTGATTTCAGCAACTTCTCAACATCAGTTTTTCTGTCTTTTTATGAACTGTTAAGATACAACATCATAAGTGTGATGGAACAGTAATGACCCCATCAAAATAATCAGCCACCAATTATTGCTTTTCATTCATATCGTGGGCCTCATGTTTATCCAAAATGAAAAGGACATCGTACATTTGATATACTATTCCATATGGCTTGTTAATGTCTCAGCAATTTTGCAGTATTTGGAAATTCGATTATATATAAGTTATATAGTTATCCAGAATTAGGTATTGCTGTCTAGATATTGGGAGGGTGTAAAGTCGACTGGAGGCACGAAACCATCTACATTGATTGATAGTCTGCTATCTGTACACAAAATGAACAAGTGATACTCAGTAGTTTTACATATACTGCATTCTTCGATTTTTTCTTTTCTTCTGGTTTCCCTTAGGTGTGAAACAGTTAGGGCTGGGCAAAAAGCCCGAAGAAGAAAAAAAACCCGGACCGGACCGCCGGGCCCGTCCTGGCGGGCCGGGTTTTTTGCCGGACTCATATGTTGTCATGTGATAAACGGGCCGGGCTTTGTTATGTCCGGGCCGGTCCCGGGCCTTCAAATCTTTAAACAAAAAAAACCCGGAAACCCGGGACATTAGGTGTTATTATGTAATTGGCTTTCGTAAGTGATCCTAAACTTATAGAATAGATACAATGACACTGGAACATAACCAAATAATCTTAAACTTAACTAATTTCAATCTCATGATTCCCATTGTCGTCGCCTCGCACTGCTGATTCGCCGCCAACTAGCCAAAAACAGAGTTAGGCCCGGAAAATCGGACGGGCTCGGCCCGGATATTACCGGTCCGGGTTTTACCCGGGCCCTGCAATTAATTGACCCGGGCCGGGTTTTACCCGGACCCTGATTTTTTTAGAAAAAAAACCGGTCCGTCACACTACAACCGGGCCGGTCCCGGGTCCTGAAAAAAATTGTCCGGGCCGGGCCCGTGCCCAGCCCTAGAAACAGTTTGTTGTAGAAAAAAGTTATGGCATCTTCGGATAATAAGGCTATGCTTTCCACTTTCTGTTCTGTATTACAAGGCTATGTTTTACCCTGCTAAGCACAACTGAAGCTCATACAAACTAGGTGATCTCTAGTGAAACAAGTCTCATTTCGGAATTTGACTGTTCATGAGGCATACAGCCTGAAAGTATATAAGCTGGTTCTTGATTTGTATTAATTTAACAAGGACTTGCCCACTATGTACACCACCATGAGTCCGTGGTCTGAGCTGTCAACCGTATGGGTTCTAAATGTTCTCTGAATTATTTCTTGCAATGCGGCTGATGTAATCTGAATTATTTCTTGCAATGCAAAAAATCTGCCTTGATGATAGATGTTGCATGATGTTGTTGAAGTCACATCATCTCGTGAAAAAAAAATATTATCTTACTTTAGTGGTATATCCCAAATTATATTATTGTGCAAACAGAGAACTAAACAAAAATCCTTAAAAGAGAATATATATGCCATGATGAAATATGAGACTCCGTAATTTTAATCTGGTATGGGTTGTTACGACAAGAAGCCAACGAACATTCGTATCAAGTAGACGGAGAGCCTGTTTATGCACCCAAGAGATCCTTGTGGAGGTGAGTTTCTCAATGTAATTTCTTTTTTTGATTGTCAATAGTTTTGAATTTGTAATGTTTTCTCTTATCATTTGTTTCATATCTCATCTATGTATCTTAGGCTGATGGAATTGCGTTGAGGACTATCTAGATGAAGGTGAAGTAATGAAGACAGAGAGCCTGTGCTTTTTTTTGTCTTACGTTACAACATCTCTAAGTTGGGTGTGCAATATATTAGGCTTGGGCGTTCTTAGTTCAATATGCATTTTTACAGTTGCCTATGTTGTGCTTGGCTTGCGTCTAGGATTCATGTTGGTGTTAAACTGATGGAGTCAATACAAGCATTTTCTTTTTCTGCTAGGACGTGGCTTGGTTTAAAACGATGAGCTAGAAAAAAGTTGATAAACTATGCTCTAAGTCGGGCTTTTAATGTCGGTTCCAGAGCTCAAGGTAGGCTTGATGCGCTCATGCGGTTCGAGTTGGCTAAAGGTTTGGTTTAACTATACTTCATGATAGAAAATTGAGAAAAGAAAACATAGATACACAAAAAACTTAATATATTAGTAGGAATGAAGTATGCAAATCAATAATCGTTAAGAAGTGGACCGACAAATGGGTTCAGATTGGTCCCGTCATCAATTTGTAACCATCTCAACTTAAGGAATTTGGAAGTTCAGACCAGTTGTTTACCAAAGACGTTATCAGTACTATATTCATGTTCCAGTGTTCCTGCAGGTCTTAGTGGCTGTGGTACCGGCAAATGGGGGACATTCCTCCAAATGAGAACTTCACTATCAAAGATTGCTTGCACCTCTTCATACTCTTGAGCTGATGCGCCTGACTCTATCTGGAATTCATCTGTGGCCTGAAAACCACTCCATTGTGTCGCCTTTCTGGTTTCAACCCCTTGCTCGATTTGCCATCAAACCAGGCATCATCTTTTGAAAGGATGCCCCAGTGCTACAAAACATTGGCTCTTCATTAAACTTGACCAAAAATTCAGAATGGGTGGGTAGATGCTGATGCTTGTCGTTAGACTTGAGCATTCCTAGCTGGTACACTTGTCTTTATCCACACATGTTAGTTTACATGGAATTGAACGAACAAACAAGCGCTTGATCCCGAAATGCCTTTTAATTCTGCAAACTACATCCTCGATGTCTCTTCGAGTGGATTTTAGGTCATATATGTAGTTGTACTAGCATTTTGAAAACACAAGACATCTATCTCGCTTATTTAAATGGGTAAACGCCATTAAGTTATCAATCTCTCTCTTATGATCTTATCCTAATACAATTGATGTCACAATCCCGAAATTTGAATGAAAAAAATTCGAATTCAAAGACATGAAAACTCTAAAACAATCTCAAATATATTGAAATCATCTTATCATAACAGTGTATCAAAATTGAGTCAACAACATGACTCAGTCGACTTGAATAATACACAACCAATGGAAATGTAAATTTCACTCAATCCTCATCACAAACAGCAGAAAGAAATCTTCGACAATCTTCAGAGAAAACTCTCTAATTCTGCTAATCCACACCTGCAGAACTATTCTCTACACGATCGAATAGATGCACCGGGATAGTAAATACAAACCCGGTAAGCTTTGCAGCTCGTATGAGTCAACCAACAGTATAACACACATAGTATACAAGAGAAAAATACTGAAAAAATGTAATTATAAATGCACTCATAAGTCACATGACGTCCCATCTAGATGTCCAATAATATCTGAAAATATAAGTGCTCATGAGACATTGGGCAACCCATCTGTTTACCCGATTTACATTTATAATACGGGTACTCATGAGACCCAAGTACTCATCTGTTACCCCTCATGTAGTACGTCGTCAGACACTGGGCAACTCATTTGTTACCCAATATCACAAAAATATGGGTACTCATAAGCATGCAACACATATGTTACCCATCATGCAATACACCAGTTGACAAATTAGAGCTCTAACTGAATCGTAAACGACACCCGGCCAAGGCTCGGTTCTGATTATTGCCAACACGTCCGAAGACAGGTCCGAATACAGAAAAACACGTCTGAAGACAAAAGCACATCCGAAGACAGAAACACGTCCGAAGACAAAAAAAAACACATACGAAGATAGAAAACGTTTTAACAAGACTCAATGTTAAAACCACGTACAATAACAATCTACCCATGTTATTGTACTACAACAAAGCGACTCTTGCTCAAATAAAATGAATATAGTTGCCACAGTATAATTCATTCGGAAATAAGAACATGACAGTATATAATATAAGAACTTATATATATGTATCATATTTACCATTTTATACACATACACAACCCACTATATCATATACATGTCCTAGTTCAATCTTTTAACAAAAAAAACGTAACTATGAGTCACCGCTAAGGGTAGACTCGTCATAGTGAGATTTACTCACATTCACCATAGTCCAGAATCACTAAAACTTTTTCATATTAAAATAGCATTTCACTTACCCATGAACCATAAACGATCAAGTTCACGTAATTTAAACCAAAACATATTTTTAAAATAATTTTTATAAACTAGTGATGCAACGACTATGGTGACAACTCAAACGAAATTCAATAATTATAATACTACTTCGATCATGATGATCATTGTGAGGTTTACTCACCTTATTTCTCGCGTGCAACTTCCACGACATCGAAAGTGATTCCCTCACTCGTTTTGCCGGTCACCTAATAGCATGATAAAATGCTTAGCAAATGATACGTAAAATATCATATGACGATTTTATTACAGCTAAAAACTGTTCATAAAACACTGTTCATAGAAATGTTCGTGCATTTTACTGTTCACAAAACAATGTTTGTGCTTTACTGTTTTTACAGAATAATATTCGGGGTTACTGAACACTGTTCATAGTTACTGTTTTATGAACACTGTTCACAATTACTGTTCACGAACACTATCCACAGTAATTGTTCACACGCCGCCACCATTTTTCGACCACTACCAATGACCAGCAAATTTCACCACCACAATCTAAATGACATTCCTAACAACTTTCTAGTTCACAACAAAGTCTAAATCAAAGCTTAAAACCTCCAATTTCAGAATTTCTGAAAAAGCTCAAATCAAGAACCCTAGAATAGAAGTTTCTTGGTTCGAGTTCTTACCCTTCAATTTAGCTCAAAACATTTGCAGAGGTTGTTAACAACGTTGAGGCAAGGAGTTTGAGATCGGTGGTGAAGCCTAAACTCGCCGGAGATCGCCGGAAAATTGAAGAACACAACCTGGTCACCGTCGGGTTTCCGGGTCGACTTTCGGGCTTCGATGCATGAAAACCGACGTGCTAGTCCACAATCCACCACCACAGGGAGGCACGCAAGGAGGAGACGAAGCTATCTGGGTTGGCCCGATCGCCTGAAACCGCCGGAGTCGGCCGGAAAAGTCGGGTTGGGTCGGCTGAATCTGGGTCGTGTCAAGTGGGGTCGGTGTTGTAAAAATCAGTGATATATTGCATATATAATTAATAAGCTGAATTATAAATAATTATAAATCAGAAATGAAGAACACGAAAAGAAATTCAACAAAATACCGAACGATTTGTGATGGAAGAAACAGTCGAGACGTGTGTGATACCACACTGTCCTTAAGACGTTTACGCCTCCTCTACCGGTGCAAGGATGTTTGGCGCTTGTCTCCCAGGATATAACGACTAAACAATTCTAAAAAGTTGCACTACTAACTAGAACCCTCAACGAACTCGAAAGGTACCTCTATCTATCACCAGAGAAGAACTAAGAACTTTGAGAGTGGGAGAGAAATGTGTTTTCGAATGGGATTATTTTACAATGAAATGATGGTGGCTATTTATACTGTGAGGATTTGCAATCAGCAATAAATAAGATGGCGGTTATAGAAATCAAAAGATCATAACATATATGAGTTACATATGTTACAAACATTGATTTCAATTCTGTTATAAATCTCCATAACACACAATAACTCAGTTGTTACAAGAAGAATTCAAACAGTCAAGAGAATTTGAAAAGTCAAAACCGAATTTTCAGAAATGCAAAAAGAATCTGCGTTCCGACCCTCAATTCGGTGTTGCATTCGTGTCCGCAGGTCGCACGGGCATACACGAGTTTCCCTTGCGACCTAGGATTTGCACCCCCCCCCCTCTGCGCGTGCGCGAGAGGGTATAAGGGGGCTTACACACTTTACAATCCATACACAATGGATTCTATATAAAGTCTTTTCAACACTTCTCTTTTCTAATGTGGGACAAATACCTTTCCCTCATTCTAAGTAGCCATCTTTGAGTGATAATTTCTTATTCACCCACAAACTAAATTACACAAACAAACATATGATCTTGTAGCCCTCATTATGGAGAACTCAAATCTATGTTCATCTTTGATTAATTATAAGTTTAACTTAATTTAATTAATCAATTAAAATTTGGTTTTAAATGGTTTTTCCAACCATTTTTCCAACAATTCCCCACATGAATGAAATTGGCCACCAAAGACTCGATAGAATTTGGTGATAGAT
Organism: Argentina anserina; assembly: GCF_933775445.1. NCBI lineage: Eukaryota > Viridiplantae > Streptophyta > Magnoliopsida > Rosales > Rosaceae > Argentina > Argentina anserina. Next base: position 5,549,697 of record NC_065873.1, on the reverse strand, counting down.
TTCTACGGTTGAAACCTGCATAGGATAGGTAGGTTTGACCCTTTGAACCTTCCCTTATAAAAGTATGCTTACTTTACTGCCTAAATAGTAGACGCGATGTCTTTGAACTATTCGTCATTTGTGTAAATGATAACATACTTTACACATGAGTCTCCCTGGTACACTTCTGTTCTCATTTTTGTGCCCATTTTGGCCATGGAACACACGCCTGGTTCTGCAAGTAGTTTGATAAGAGTTATGCCCTCATTAAGTCCCCTAGAAGCGGCCCCACTTCTCTCTTGCATAGGTGATCTCTTAATTAAGAGTAACCCGCATTACTCTGCTCGATTTCTCGACGCATAAGAATCATTAAAAGTTTTAACTTAACCTCATCCTTTACGGGTATCACTGGTTTTTATCATAGGAATGGACTTGGGGAACTCCCCACAGTTATCCGAACAAATCTGTACAGTTTGGTTTTCCCTTTTGAACCTAGATCTTGGGATCTCCAGTCAGCTAGGTTGGGTATCCACTGTAGTGATTTTTAATTTTCAATGGGCTTTAGTCCCATTCCCTTCGATGATTTTTCAACTAACTCTCTGTTTAACCCTTTAGTTAAAGGATCAGCAATATTATCCTTAGACTTTACATAGTCTATAGAGATAACTCCAGTTGAGAGTAGTTGTCTAATGGTATTATGTCTTCGACGAATGTGTCTAGACTTACCATTATACATCTTACTATGTGCCCTGCTAATTGCAGATTGACTATCACAATGTATACCAATCGCAGGCACATGTTTTGTCCATCTAGGAATGTCCTCTATGAACTGGCGTAGCCATTCTGCTTCCTCCCCACATTTGTCTAGTGCTACAAACTCAGACTCCATTGTGGATCTAGTTATAACAGTTTGTTTTGAGAACTTCAAGGACACGGCCCCACCCCTAGCGTAAATACATATCCGCTAGTAGACTTTGAGTCTTTCATGTCAGATATCCAGTTCGCATCAGTGAACCCTTCTATAACAGCTGGGTATGGTGTGTAGTGCAACCCGTAGGTACGAGTATACCTTAGGTATTTGAGTACTCTTCCAATCGCTTGCCAATGCGTAGCTCCAGGATTACTCGTGTACCTACTTAGCTTATGAACCGCATAAGCTAGATCTGGTCTTGTACAACTTGTTAAGTACATTAGACTCCCAATTATTCTTGAATACTCTAATTGAGAAACACTTTCACCTTTATTCTTGGACAAATGTAGATTCAAATCTACAGGAGTTCTGACAATTCTAGAACCTTCCTTGTCAAATTTCCCAAGAATATTGTCCACATAGTGTGTTTGACTCAACACTAGCCCTTCTGATGTTCTCCTAATTTTAATTCCTAAAATGACATCAGCAAGTCCCAAGTCTTTCATGTCAAACTTAGAATTCAACATGTCTTTAGTAGACTTGATCATCTTATCGTTGCTCCCACCGATTAGCATATCATCCACATACAGACATAAAATGATATATCCATTTTCAGTGTCTTTGATATATACACATTTATCACCTTCATTTATTCTAAATCCACTGGTGATCATGGTATTATCAAATTTCTCATGCCATTGTTTTGGTGCTTGTTTTAAGCCATATAATGACTTAACCAATCTGCACACCTTCTTACTCTGAGAAGGAGCAGAAAAACCTTCTGGTTGTTCCATGTAGATTTCTTCTTCTACATCTCCATTTAGGAAAGCCGTCTTTACATCCATTTGGTGTACTTCAAGTTTGTGCAACGCTGCACTTGCAAGTACCATCCGTATGGATGTTATTCTCGTCACAGGAGAATAAGTGTCAAAATAAACCAAACCCTCATTTTGCCTATAGCCTTTAATAACAAGTCTAGCCTTGTACTTGTCTATTGACCCATCAACTTTTAATTTCGTTTTGAAAATCCACTTGGAAGTCAAAGGCTTACATCCAGGTGGCAAATCCACTAATTCCCAAGTGTGATTTTGCATGATGGAGTCAACCTCACTTTTGATTGCTTCTTTCCATAGAGGACCATCAATAGAGCTAATTGCCTCTTTGAAGGTACGGGGATCACCTTCAACCATATATGACAAGAAGTCAGGTCCATAGGACTTTGCGGTCCTTGCCCTTTTACTTCGTCTAGGTTCAACCTCAGACTCAGATTTGGATTTCGACTCAGATTCTTGATCCTGAGCATCATCAGTTTCGGCTCGGTTGTCTTCACGTGCCCGTTTAGAAGAATTAAATTCCTCTCTAGACTTCCGTGGAAATACATTTTCAAAGAAAGATGCATTTCTCGATTCCATTATCGTATCCTTATGAATTTCAGGAATATTCGAATCGTGGGCTAGGAATCGATAAGCCGAATTGTTATGTGCATATCCAATAAAGATGCAATCACTGTTTTAGGCCAATTTCTTCACCTTTTTAGGTTTAGGAATTTTCACTTTTGCCAAACATCCCCATACTTTTAAGTATTTGTAGGATGGTTTTCTCCATTTCCATAACTCATATGGAGTTTTTCTCTTCTTTCCTTTTGGGCACCTTATTTAAAAGGTAATTTGCCGTGAGAATCGCGTCTCCCCACATGTTGGGTGGCATCTCAAAATTGAGTAGCATAACATTCATCATATCCTTTAGAGTATGATTTTTGTGTTTTGCTACACCATTTGATTGTGGTGAGTATGGAGCAGTCCTTTGATGTATAATTCCATTCTGAGCACAAGTCTCAGCAAATGGCGATTTATACTCACCCCCTCGGTCACTTCTTAGTGCCTTAATTTTCTTTGTTGAGTTGGTTCTCAACCTTTTTATAGAGAATGAACTTCTCTATGGCCTCACTTTTGCATTTTAGCAAATACACATAGCAATATTTCGTGCTTTCATCTATGAAGGTAATAAAGTATTTATTATTCCCTCTAGATACCGTTGATTTTAAATCACACACATCTGTATGAATCAGATCAAGGGGTTCATTGTTTCTTTCAATACTTTGGAAGATGATCTAATCAGTTTTGTCTCTACACAAGTTCACACTTGTGCATGTTAATTGACATATATTATATTCTTCACTACCATAAATTAGGAAGACTCATATATGTGTAATAACTAGTTTTTGACAATAAACAATCCACCACCCATGGCTCTATGTCAATTTCAGACAAAACACATTTGTTAACACGGAGTTTTATACTCATAAAACCCTTAAGAACATACATCAATTTATTCGATAATTTCAGTTCTGTTCTACAGATCAATCTAAAAACTTGGCTTGGTCATACCAGGCTTGGTCATAATTACTGACTTTTCCATGCTATCTTCTGATATCATACAACAGAGGTTCATGTCTGCAACCTCCTGAGTGACGGCTTCAATCAGGTTTGCCTCTCTCTTTTTGTTCCTCTTTGGTTTGTTGCAGTCCACAGACTTGTGACCAGTCTTGTCACAGTTGTAGCACTTGCCTTCAAACCTTGGCTTCTTGGAGATGCCTCCTTCCGGCCCCAGTTTGGACCCATGATACTTGCCTTTCTTGTTTTTGGAACCTTGACCATGTTCCATCATGTTTGCCTTGGCAGAGATATCATTGATCCATGCTTTCTTTTCGGATCCTCGGTTGTCTTCCTCAATGCGAAGTCTAACCTCTAGATCCTCCATGGTCATTTCCTTTCACTTGTGCTTCAAATAATTCTTGAAGTCCTTCCAAGCAGGTGGTAACTTTTCAATAGCACATGCCACTTGAAAACTTTCACCTAGTTGCATTCCTTCAGCGTGAATCTCATGCAGGATTAGCTGAATCTCAGAGAATTGACTCATTACAGTTTTGGAATCCACCATTTTATAATCAAGGAAGCGGCCCACGATAAACTTCTTGGCGCCGGCATCCTCGGTTTTATATTTATTCTCCAAGGATTCACATAGCTCCTTTGCCGTTCCCATGCTAATGTACACATTGTACAATGAGTCGGCTAGACCATTCATGATATAATTCCTACATAAGTAGTCAGAATTATTCCATGCATTCACAACAGCAATCTTTGCTTGATCGCCATGGTCATCTTCCTTTAACTCAGGAGCATTCTCCGTCAAAAATCTTGCAAGATTCAGAGTGGTCAGATAAAACATCATCTTTTGTTGCCACCTCTTGAAATGCAAACCGTTGAACTTCTCAGGTTTTTCCCCATGGGATACTGAGACAGGTACAACGGGAGCAATAGGCACAGTTGGCACCAAAGGTCCCTTGCCATTTCCAGGATTTTCTCCGTTAGTCATTTTTTAGAAACTGAAACACACACACAAGGTGTAAGTTTACTTGAAAAAATTCAGATAAATATCGAATACAAATTATATAAGCAATATCAAAATAAACGTCTTAAGATTGTTGTAAAAATCAGTGATATATTGCATATATAATTAATAAGCTGAATTATAAATAATTATAAATCAGAAATGAAGAACACGAAAAGAAATTCAACAAATTACCGAACGATTTGTGATGGAAGAAACAGTCGAGACGTGTGTGATACCACACTGTCCTTAAGACGTTTATGCCTCCTCTACCGGTGCAAGGATGTTTGGCGCTTGTCTCCCAGGATATAACGACTAAACAATTCTAAAAAGTTGCACTACTAACTAGAACCCTCAACGAACTCGAAAGGTACCTCTATCTATCACCAGAGAAGAACTAAGAACTTTGAGAGTGGGAGAGAAATGTGTTTTCGAATGGGATTATTTTACAATGAAATGATGGTGGCTATTTATACTGTGAGGATTTGCAATCAGCAATAAATAAGATGGCGGTTATAGAAATCAAAAGATCATAACATATATGAGTTACATATGTTACAAACATTGATTTCAATTCTGTTATAAATAATCTCCATAACACACAATAACTCAGTTGTTACAAGAAGAATTTAAACAGTCAAGAGAATTTGAAAAGTCAAAACCGAATTTTCGGAAATGCAAAAAGAATCTGCGTTCCGACCCTCAATTCGGTGTTGCATTCGTGTCCGCAGGTCGCACGGGCATACACGAGTTTTCCTTGCGACCTAGGATTTGCACCCCCCCCCCTCTGCGCGTACGCGAGAGGGTATAAGGGGGCTTACACACTTTACAATCCATACACAATGGATTCTATATAAAGTCTTTTCAACACTTCTCTTTTCCAATGTGGGACAAATACCTTTCCCTCATTCTAAGTAGCCATCTTTGAGTGACAATTTCTTATTCACCCACAAACCAAATTACACAAACAAACATATGATCTTGTAGCCCTCATTATGGAGAACTCAAATCTATGTTCATCTTTGATTAATTATAAGTTTAACTTAATTTAATTAATCAATTAAAATTTGGTTTTAAATGGTTTTTCCAACCATTTTTCCAACAGTCGGGTCGGAAGAAAAATTTCTTAGAGACGCGGCTGCGGGGAGAGAGGGGGAGAAAATGGGGGTATTACAATTGACCTCATATAGGGGAAGCACGTAGGTGCGCAATTTTCATCTTGCCAAAAAACAAATTGGACCTACAATCCATCGATTGCAAAACTAAAGAAATAGCTAATATGACAACAAGTTTGGTCATTAGAAAATGCATTATTCGCCCCGCAAGCTGCAACCCTATCATACATTCATACCCGGTCAACTGTGTTGTATTAAAGGAATTTCTTTGTAATTATCAAGCTAATCGAAAAAGAAAACTACCCGTCAACTTGGCGCTCAAGGTAGCTTGTCCTTATATATATACAAGAGATCTAAGTATTAAGACTTGGCCAAACTAGTATCCAACTCTTTGAGCCTGCTAACTAGTTCTTGCGCAACCAACCAATATGAATGTAATGCCCTCTCAATCTGGAGCCTCTTCTGAGTCTTCTTCTTCCACTCATTCCTGGACATACACGCTACAACTTCACAGACCACATGCATAGTCGTATGGATGTATTTTTCACTATACACATCATATGTAGAGAAATTTGACGTTTTTCAACGTACAGTTTTGCACAAATCATAATTTGAGATTGCATGCCAGTGATGCCACGGTATGGGTTGTATTTGGTTCTTTGATCGACTTAGTGATTCCTAACAGTTTGGTACAATCATTTGGCATCGATTATAATTCATGTAAACACATACACCTTCACTCGCTGATTTCATGTTCATAAACATGCTTATCTTACATACAATTATATTTGAATTTGCCTTTAATTACTGCTCCTCTGATTTCTTTTTCATTTTCAACTAATTTGCACAGTTGTTGGCTACCAAAATGAAGGCATGGCATTCCTTCGAAACCTCACCAACCAATCGGAACTGTTACCGCATTCTCTCCTTCAATTCACTGTAACCAGACCTCTCCTTTGAAAACCAAAGACACAGGGGCGGCCCATGGGGTGTACGAAATGTGCCGCGGCACAGGGCCTCAAATTCCTAGGGGGTCTCCAATGGGTTTCATATTATATAGGATACATTTTTGTCATTAAATGTTTATATTTTATTAACTTATTGAGAGTAAGGGTTCGGCTCTTACGGTTCACATTTTCAAATGTGATGTCTCGTATCCCTTTTTTGAGTGCCATTTTCTTTAATATTTGATGGATCTATGTTATTTTATGGTCACAATTTATTTTTTCTCTGTCTCTCTCATAATATTGTCATGATATATATATATATATATATATATATATATATTTTAAACACCCAATAAAATTACTTAACGAATATAGGGCCTGAAAAAAAAATTCGCACAAGGCCTCCAAATATAATGGACCGGCCCTGCAAAGACACAGGGATGACCACGACCTTGAAACAAGCTACAATCACCCGGTGATACGTCGCGGAACGGCCAGACCACGAAGAATTCTTCCCCACTTCATCGACTTGCAAAGCTCGAGACCTAGGTCGGTCTGAGCTTAGTTCTCATCTTTTCAATCTGATCCAACCAATATATATTTACTCAGATACAACGGCCCAAATCTAATATACTTAACCGACGGCTCAAAATCATCCGACAGAAAAATCTACTTTTAACAAATTCTTTGGATAATACCAACTTTCAAAACTCATTAAAATAGCTCCGATGTCGAAACGTTGTTTTGTAAAATCTCACGAACTCATAACAACGTCTAGTTTAATTCTACGCACTCGAAAGTTAAATTTCGACAAACTAAAAAGTTTGAATATATTTTGAAAAGCTACAAAGAGTTAAAAGAATAAAAGAAATTAGAATAAAATAGCTCAAAATTATTTTTTATTTCAATAATAAAATTATAAATTTCCAATATATTACATCATTATCATCTTAAAAGAATTTCGTCCCGAAATTTCAATAAGAGTACTTGGTAATTGAACTCGCTAATGACAGGTCATATAGTAGAAAGTAGTATTCGCAATCTGCATTCATTAATTAACATACATTCAACTCTAAATTGGATTCCTTGATCAGTCGGACCCAAATCTAAGTCAAAATTCACAACTAAATGAGGACAAATAAAGAATCTATTTATACTCTTTCCACTACTTCTAAGTATTTCAGCTGCCAGTTTTGGTGTGACACATGGGACACGTGTTGGCTTGTGGGTCAAAGAAGTGGGCTTCTATTTGGTGGTTGAGACGTGTCACTAAATCATTGGTTCATTTGTGACACATGGCATTCTTTTTTTTTGTCAATGAATAGACTTCATTAAAGTCTGAACAAGTCAGCAAAGAAAGAACAACAACTGAAGAACGAGACTAAGGAAAACAATATAACAACAACAAAAGTTTATAATAATAGAGGCCATGTGAGACCATCACTTCTGAGAACATGAACAAGGGAGGTAGGGATCTGCCAACCCAGTCCGAAGAGCTCAACCTCGCCATCGCAAGTTTTTCCGCGGCAATCGCCATGTTGTTCACTTCCCTTGAATCCCAGGTCCACTCCACCAGAGAAAAACCTACTGCCAACTGCCTAGCCTTCCTAATCATCAAGTTGATTCTCTAATTACAGTCTGAGGAATGGTTCATTAAAGCATCCATTACCTCAAGACAATCACCCTCCATCACAATTGGAGACAACTTAGCATGGGCAGCCAATTGAAGGCCTCTGACCACAGTCTCAGTTCAGCCTCCATCACCGAATTGTGAGAGCTAAGAAGGCTAGCACCATCAATTGACTCTGATTATAATGCTCATCCCACTATTACTACTACCCTTCTTCCAAACAACATTAACATTTACTTTTACCAAAAAAAAGGGGTGAGTGTGGCCTCCAATTCTTGCTAGCATCAGTAATGAGCCTAATTTCACCCGAATGCCCCTCTCTGCTTTCATGAGCCTCAGTCCAACTTGTAAAATTCCTCTTAATGTTGCAGATTGTTGCTATCGGATTTGGCACCACCTTTCTCATAACAACGATGCACCTTTGGTTCCAAATTTCAAGAAGATGAAAACAAATCATCATGATCACTGAAAAGAGAAGAGGTACACTTCTGAACCGCCAAGAGCCACTCATCAAGAGTTGTGATTTTTTCTTTTGCTGGCATATACCCCAATGGACCTCTAAACCAGACATTAGAAGTCCAAGGGCAGAGCAATAAACTATGCTCCATTGATTCCTTATGTTCACCACATATACTACAAGTAGGCACTGGGACAATCTTTCTCCTATAAACATTCGAACCAGTTGCGAGGCTATTACTCAAAGCTTTCCAGAGAAAATTTGAGACTTTTGGGGTAAATTTAGGCAACCAAATTAACTTCCAGACCTGTGTGTTGATGGAGTGAGAAGATGAGGCCTTAGAATTATCAACTGTCCTTTCTGCTCTGAGTAGATTTATCTATACCCATTCTTAACAGAGAATGAGCCATTTTTGCTTTTTGGCCACACAAGCACATCATTATCCCCTTCACCATCTAGTGGAATAGCTTTGATGGCCTGAATATCACTCGCCTTTACAAACGGTACAAGATGCTCAATACTCCAGTTCTTATTATCATCAATAATCTCTTCCACCGGTAGCGGAGTGAATCTATTGGAGGTGTTGATAGGGATGATTAGTCCACCACAATCATTCGGAACCCACCTATCCGACCAAACTTCGATGCTCTTTCCATTACCAACTCTCCACATTTCATTCTTGTCAATAGTTTCTCTTCTGCAAGAAAATAATTTCAAATCCATAAAGGACTGGAACCTTTTTTTGCCATTAAGAAGCTGGAATGAGGAAAATATCTTGCTTTCAAAATTCTGCACCACAACGCATTTGGATTCTGAACAAGACGCCAATACTGTTTACCAAGAAGTGCCTTGTTGTAAGCTTGCAGATTCTTAAACCCCATGCCAGCATCAAGCTTGCTTTTGCATAGAGTATTCCAATTCTTCCAATGCACCTTGGTCTTTGAATAATTGAATCCCCACCATAAGTTTGAGATATTTGAGTCAAGAGCCTTACACAAGGAAATTGGAAGGAGAAAGATCGACATCGGATAAGCAGGGATGGCCATAGCAACCACCTTGATCAACACTTCTCTACCAGCTTGAGATAAGACATTAGCTCTCCATCCCTCCAGCTTTTGTCTAACCCGCTCCTTAATATAGGCCATGGCATTACGTTTTGAGTTACCCCAGATTGTAGGCAAGCCGAGGTAAATCCCAGGTTGTGTTGCTGTTGGGATTTGAAGAACTTCCCTAACCATACATCGGATCTCCATTAGAGTGTTCTTGGAGAAGAAGATGGAAGACTTCTAAAGATTTATGGCTTGTCCAGAGGCAACACAATACGCGTCAAGAATCTTTTTCAGGGCTCTTGAATCATCAGTCGTGGCCTTAGTGAACAAGATAGTGTCATCCGCAAACATCAAGTGAGAAATACCCAAGCATGTAGGGCTTAATTTCATCGACCTCAACTGCTTAGACTTGATTGCTGTCGAGATATTTCGAGAGAGAACTTCCCCAATCAACAGAAAGAGGTAAGGGGAAAGCGGATCTCCTTGCCTTAGACCTCTAGAGGGATTAAACGAGCTGCCTTGACTCCCATGGATAAGGACTGAGAATGATACCGATGTGACCATCTTCATGACCAACCTAACACAAACAGCATCAAACCCAAAGTTAAGCAGTGTTGCTTCCAAGAAGTCTCATTCAATCTTATCATATGCCTTGTTCATGTCAAGCTTCAAAGCTACCTCAAAATCAATCTTCGATCTCTTTAGCTTGAGATAATGGTAGGCTTCATGAGCTAAAATCAAGTGTCCTGGATTTGTCTTCCCGCCAAGAAGGCAATTTGATGCTCAGAGATTAGAAAAGGGAATTTGTCTTGGATAATATCATTATTGAGTTGTTGTAGAGGCTAATGGGCCTGTATTGCTCCATATTTTCCGGATGTTACACCTTCGGAATGAGCACAATGTTTGTTTTGCTAATGATATCCACCGAGCAATTCACATCCGAGAAAAAAGACACTGCCTTATTCACATTGTCACCCACCACCTCCCAGTACTGTTTATAAAACAACCCTGGGAAGCCGTCTGGTCCTGGCGCCTTAAGATTTCCCAACTGCTTGACAGCTAAGAAAACCTCCTCAGAGCTGAAGGGGCTTAGGAGGCCTGCATTCTGCTAGCTATAAATCTGACCAATAACAGCACTAAGGGACTCATTCTAATCCCTCAGACCATCAGTTGTGTAGAGCTAATTATAAAATTGCGTAAATGCCTCTTTAATCTGATTGTCCACCTCAAGCTCCATGAGAATTGCTTTCTCCCTCTCATGAGAACCCCCAGGGCCTGAACTCGACTGAATACCAGATAACTCCCAATTGAGAGAATCAATCATGGCCTTATTGTTCAGATATTTCTGTTTACTCCACTTCTTCAGGCTTACCCTACACTACTTCAAATTGTTCTCCCAACACAAGAAAGGATCTCTTGAGCCATTATATTTCCAAGCTGCCGAGATCAGAGCCAAACACTCTGGGTCCTTGAGCCACTTCGCTTCAACCTTAAAAGTTCTAGGACTTTTTTTCTTGGATTGAGAGTAAAGAACAAGAGGACAATGGTATGTTCCCACTCTAGGTTCATGCACGACGTGCACATTTGGCCAAACACTCAGAAGCTCAACATTGCCTACTGCACGATCCAACCTTTCCCTTATCAACCCCTCATCCTCATCTCTTATGTTCTCCCATGTGAATCTTGGCCATGAAAAGTTCAAATTTGCTAGTAGGTTATTATCCATGAAGTTCTTGAGGAAGCGAATTCGATTCCAAGCCCAAAGGACACCCCCTCCTTCTGACAATTCAAAATAATTTCGTTAAAGTCTCCAACACAAATCCAAGGCAAAGTAGGAGTCAAAGCCATATTCAGCATTGAGGACCAAAAACCTGCTTTTGGTCCTTATAAGGAGGGCTATAAAAGAAAGAAACTCGAATAGTAACATTCAAATTCGTAAGTGTAATGATAGTTTCAATAATATTTCTAGTTTTTTGAAAGTACCTCCACCTCAATCTTTGGCTTCCACCACAAAGCTAAAAACCTCCTGCCCCCGAAAGAGAGTGCTCAATTGTAACACCCTTAAAGAATTTGTATTGCCTCCGGAGATTGTTGGTGCGATACTTACTCTGCTTTGTCTCACATAGGAAGATCACTGTAGGGGAATGGGATCTAACCAAATCCCCCAATTTCCGAATTGTCATGGCACTTCCCAAGCCTTGACAATTACAGGAAATTATTTGACTCATGGGTTTCGTGTGGTTGTCGGCCAGCCACCACTGCCCTGAATTAGGGATTGCCCTTTCAGTGAAACACTATCATTAATTGAATCCAAACTAGCTTCCGAGGAAACATCAACCACTGCAACCGACTTTATGCTCCAGTCTCTCGGCTAACACATAACGTTCTTAAGGGTATAAATAAGACTAGCCCCCCAGCCCTCATGTCTCTTTCTTCTCGTTTTATATTATTTTATTAGTTTTGTGACGAAACTTAAACGGATCATAACTTTTTATCCGTAACTCCGATTCGTAATCCGCGAATGGCTACGGATTCGTATCGGTGTTCTCTTCCTATCCTAGAGGTTTGGGCTAGATCTGATAGTGATGTATAGAAGACTCGTTCTAAGAGGTTTGATTTTTGGTCTGGGTGACGATTCGTACTTTCGAGGTGAGTGGTTTATATAATGTGTTTCAAATGTTCTTGTATGCTTTCAAAATTGTCCAAAAGCATGATTTTGTTGCGGGTTGGGAGAGGGTTTCTATTTTTGGAAACCCTAGTTTCCAAAAATTTCCTTTTATGCAATTTCCAAAATCGGAAACCAACTTCCATTGACAATAGCTTTCACATATGACGTCCGATTAGAACGCGTGATGTGTGCACAAAATCGTCCATTGACAATAGCTTTCACAATAGCTCTACAACTTTCGTAAAAGAAGTTTTCAGAAACAAGCGACAGAGTAAAAGTCGACCCATGCGTCGTGGAAACGTAACGTTTTTCTAATTTAGATTTCTGAAGACGGATCCATTTTCGATTCGATATCGTCGTTAAGCGAAAAATGCGATTTATTAAATTTTCCAAGTTTATTCAATTATAAGAATTCATACAAATTGAATCCGAGAAATCGGGTCATAAAAGGATTCCTAGCTAGCAAGGGTGACCAATCTATTTGCCACACAATTTGCTTCCCTATAGACATGCTTATGAGAGACAAAATTGAACAAAGTTAGATATTGACGACAATCTTGTAAAATATTACTCACCTCAAACAAATCTCCATCTTCCTTCTGCATAGCACTGACCAGTATAGCGCAATCACTTTCTATTTCTAGCTCACTGTAATTTTGATCAATTGCAAGGAGTAACTCGCCCCTGAGAGCCTCCGCGTCCATCTGCAATAATTTTACATGGGTAAAAGCCGAGCCAAGGAACCCCTGCACCTCCCTTCACTGTCCCTTGCAATCACTCCTATGCCTCCAGATTGAGTTCCAATCGAAAAGGAACCGTCTACATTCAGCTTAAGCCTCCCACTCGAAGGGCAGCAGCATCTAATTCTCGGCCTATACCTATTATTCACCTATACTCTTCAAGAAATTTCATACCCCAAACAGCCATAAGGAACGGATCACAACTACCTCCCTGCCAAAACAATATTATTACGTTCCGTCCAAATTGTCCAAAGCATCATAAGGAGCACATCAACCTGAGCGGAGTCAAGAGTATCAATCACTGCACATAGCCATTCCAAGATAGAACAAGCATGAAATTTGTCCGGGCAGAACAAATGGAGACTTGTCTCCACTTCCTCACCTCAAAAAACACATCAAACATCTTGAAGATTCATCTTCTTAGCTAGGGCAGCTCGTGTAGGCACCGCCTCCTTGCATAACCTCCATACAAAAGACCTCACCTTCGGAGATACTTTAGCGTACCAAACCTTGTTCCAGTAACACTTCAAGGATTCTCTATTGGAAGACGAGGCCTGCAACCCCAACTGAGCATGAGAACAAGCAACATGATAGCCACTCTTAACCGTACAGGTCCCCTTCTTGTCATAGTGCCACACTAGTTTATCCTCTCCCTCTTGCAAACTAAGAGCCATTCTGCAAATAACCTCAATCTCCTCCACCGTAAACAACTCATCATCCAACATCTTTCATCTTGATCAATCAAATCCCCCACCATCATCCCTTCCGTGCCCTCAATAGGAGGAAGAATTGGACGAAACCTATGAGGAGATGAAAGCCAAGAATTATACCAAACCGACACCGTACGACCACTGTTAATTTGAAACCTAAGCCTCATGTTGAGAAAATTTTCGACCAACCAAAAGACTACGCCATTCATACGAAGCATCTTGACCTAATTCAGCATTAAGGAAATTTGAATTTGAAAAATAACGAGCCTTTAGAAGTAATGGTGGAGTCAGAATTTCATAATGGATTAGGCTAGAAAAAAATTACGATTATTTATGGGCTGTATATAGAAATTTGAGGTGGGTTAATATTTAAAGTTTAATTTTTTACACTAAAATTTAGTTAGAAAAACAAGTTTTTAGTAATTTGAGGTGGGTTACAGCTCATCGTAGTCTGTGTGTAGCTACGCATTTGTTTAGAAGCTTACTAACCAATGACTCCGGCCTCTTCAACAGCCTCCATCCTTGCTTAGCGAAGAGTGCATGGTTGAAGTTTATTAAGTTACGAAAACCTAAACCCTCATTACTCTTCGGCACACAAAGCTTCTCCCATGCTAACTAGCTAGTGAATTTGCTTCGTCTCACCCTTGTCTCCCCACCAAAACCTCGCCATATATTGGTGTATTGCATGACAAATATACCTTGGAATCTCAAAACAACTCATAACATATTGAAGTACTAACTAGGGGTGGCAATGGTACACAATTCCATTCCAACCAATTCATATATCAACTGTACCAAATATATTGGTATACCACCGTTATTAGTTGGTTTAAATAGTGAATTTTTCATACTAATTATATGTTAGTTGGTACATGGTATTGGAAAAATGAGATTGGTATACCTACCAATCCACCCAATCCACCCCTAGTACTAACCATTTGAATAACTCACACTAATACTAACCAACCAAGATGGAAAACTAAGGACCCGATCGATCAATAAGTTATTAATTAAAAATATTAGGTTGAAATTACTTCATGAAATGTTTAAATAATACACGTAATGGTGCGTATGGACGTATTTTTCACGTACTATACATATCATGTTATTTACGAACAAATGTAAAGAATTTTGACGTCTTTCATGACGTACAACGTACGTACAGTTTTACACAAATCATGATTTGAAGTTGCATGCCACGGTATGGGTTGTGTTTGAATCTTTTGACTTTTGATTCCAAACAGTTTGGTACAATCATTTGGCATCGATTATAATTCATGTAAACACACCTTCGATCACTGCCTGATTTCATGTTTCATAAACATGCTTATCTTACATAACATTACATATATGAGTGTGCCTTTTAATTACTGGTCCTCTGATTTCTTTTTCATTTTCAATTAATTTTCACATTTCTAGGCTACCCAAATGAAGGCATGCCATCCCTTCTTCGGATATATTCATATATATTGATCGTAAAAGTAAAGCAAATTAAGATTGGCTAACGATAGTATATATAATGTTAATATACTAATTGCAATATTGCATTTTATGATTTGCAACCTCTTAATACTGTAGTTTTATATTTACTATGCACGTCACGCTGGCTAGCTGCTGCCAGCTTACATGTCCTACTTTTAGCGTAAGCATTTAGTTTATCTATTCGAGATATACTCATTTTTGTAAATTGTTCAAATCCAAAATTGAACTTCATGAGTTTAGACAGTTTAATTAGCTCTTGTCGATCAGATCGAAGCGAAAGTATAGTAAAATTACAACTTGTATGCATTATATAATAACGTCACGTAATTATTCAACTAATCCAGACATGCATGTATATACTGGTAGTGATCGATAGGTATCATCTAGATCGATCATAAAATTATAGATAAAAAGTGTGTGAAGGAAACAAATTAATCTTACTGAGTTTATTCAATTTTACGTGATGTATACAATTTGCATGATACAGTAAGTTACAACTTGTAATTTGTAAATACCGTAAGAATAATTGATGTTAATTAAGATGAAAATTGAAAATTGAGAAAGTAACTGCCCTTATGTAGGAGAATATTAACGAATCTTAACCCAAATGCCGGCACTTGGAATCTGCTGATGAACCACATATAGAAGATAATATCCGGAAGGTGCAAGAATACCAGAAGCCGGCGTTGTAACCTGAACTTCAAACCTCGATTTCCCCAGTGCTTTAACCTTCTCTGAAGCAAGCACTATTAGCCTATGGCTCATCGAGAATGAATGCGTAGCGAATGGAGGTGAAACCATAGTAACAGACACTGAGTCTAGCGCTATAGTCCCCGTTATCGAAAATCGAACGACAAGCTTCTTTCCGTAACCAACCTTAGCCTGTGACTTGGGTGACAAGATGGTCGGACGTATACTTGCGAATTTTGAGTCCAAGTAATTAGGGGAGAATGCTTCTAAGGCAAGCTCGGTTGGGAAAAGCACATTTGTGAATTCATAACGATTGTGAGGGTTACTACCTCCAACAAGTACCCTTCCATCACGTAGCAGTACTGCAGTTGAGTGGTACATGCGTGCTATGGTGCTCGGGTTTTGTTGCTCAAACCGTGACCCGACCGCATTATCGGGCTTGTAAACAACCGGACTACGTACCGGGTGACGCCCGATGTCCCACCCAGCGGCACCTTGTCCGGCACCGTTGATAATCAAAACGTCACCATTGGGAAGTAACGTCATGTCACCCATGATTCTAGCTAGAGGCATGTCTTCCATAAGCCACTCCGGGTTCGGGTCGGTGATTTTGATCCTAGCACATGACTTCAATGAGTCCATGAAAGTACCTTTCAAGGCTTTAACAAAAGCGCCTTTGGGAGCTCCACCGCATACCAAAACCTCAGCCTCCACAGCCTGACCTTTTGTGCTCTTGAGAGGAAGCATCACAGCCGAGCCGGTGCTCGGATACGACCTCGGCTCTCCACCTGGTATTGTGGGGTACGTCTTCACAACTTTACTGGCAACATAGTCGAACAAAATGGCTCGATTGTTGGCAAAGATGAAAAGGTTGCCGTCAACGTTGAGAAAAACAAAGGGGTAGAGATTGTTCTCTATGGCAGCACCGTCACTTGTCTCTTGAAGAAAAGGCAGATTCAGAGCGTTCATTGAGCCTTCACTTTTGGGGTAAAACTCGTAGTTGAACTGCCCCCGTCCGCCGATGATTATCTGCCGTCCATCGGGAAGAATATGGTCGGTGGCATACCATCTCCGGTTGGCTAGCTCATTGCCAACCTCTTTCCAGTCACAAGTAGCACATGGATTAAAAACCCTAACCATTTTCTCTCCTTCGTTGGAACCTCCATTCTGGACCAGACTTCCGCTGGGGTTTACTGCTCCCGAGGAGCACCAGGTGTCTGTGAACACAAACAAGGGACGAACTGAATTAGACGCCACGTCGTACTCGGCGGAGTGAGCGGTGCAGTCTATTTTAAGAGCCGTGTCGTTGGGGTTGTTGCGGCAGACGCCGTTAGGGAGAGAGAGGTTGGATGGTCCAAAGTTGGTGCGGTCGAACATGACGACGCGGTCGTTGTGGAGGAGCTGCATGTGCATGGCAGTAATGCCAACGTTTTTCAGAAGCAGCTCCCATTTGCCGTCGGCGGCGTCGGTCGGGGAGAAGAGGAAAATGGATATGAAAAGGAACAAAATAACGAGATGGGGTAGAGTCCGGAATGTCTTCATATTGATTTGATTCTGTAGCTAGCTACTTGGCTTGTTGGTCTTTTCTTCTCAGAATAAATTGGTCTATCTGTAAATCACTTGCTGCTGTGATTTGAGATGTGAGTAGTGTCTTGACACAATGGCCTTTATATAGTAGCGAGCTTGTGATCGAATTGTTCTTCAATTCCTTTTTTTTTAGTCTCAAAATTAATAAAATCATTCTGCACGTTCTGGGTTTGTACATGCAAATCGAATTTCTCAGAAATGAAGTACCTAGCCATAGCTGCTTCATATTCCATTATGGA
The DNA here is from genome assembly GCF_933775445.1 of Argentina anserina. NCBI lineage: Eukaryota > Viridiplantae > Streptophyta > Magnoliopsida > Rosales > Rosaceae > Argentina > Argentina anserina. The sequence goes on along the minus strand of NC_065873.1, from coordinate 5,532,104 downwards.
TTTTTTAGGTTTATTTTATCTTGTGTTGGTGATGAAAGTTATTAATTTTTTCTGGTAGGTAATGTGGAAATGGTCATCTTTCCTGATACTTGAATGGGTGCATGCATAATCACTAGGTTTCCGGGTAGCGGTCCAAGAAATCGAAACAGACTAAAGTCACTAAACTGCAGCTAAATGTCTAGGCTTCTAGCTAATATTTTATCTGTAAACCTAATTAAGCGCGCGCGTCCGGTTATTACTTGATTTTCATCTTTGGTTTCCTAAGGGTAGAAATCAATATGTACAGTTTAATTGAGTCTTATCATTTTAAGTAAGGGGGGAGAACAAAGAATTAGGTAGGGGAAACCTACAAACATGTCAGATTTCAGCAATATCAAGCAGGCAACAATACGCATTGGTTTCTTCAGGTAAACGTACTAGTACATCAAATCCGCAAATGGTGGTGATCGATCTGGAGGAGAATCTAGAACGGCGCCTTAACTTTGGAGGGTATAAGACGATTTGCGCTACAATTTTATTCACTTTCGATCTTGTTCCTATGATCCTAGCTACTTCTAGATACGACAATATAATTGCGAATACATGAGATAGTTAGTTTCGCATAAATGAGTTCTCATAATTAGTATATAACAAGATGAGTTCCCTGGTTGGGTTCTAATAAGTACTGATCGAGGACTCGAGGAGCATGAGATCCTTTTTATTATTCACCCTCTTTAATTTGTATTCTTAATACGTGTGTGTGTATGGAATCTAATAATATTCCATACATATATCCCTTTCACTGAAGTTCTATTTATCTCACCGAGAAAGACCTGATTAAGCTAAGGCCGGGAGCTGTTTGTGCGAAGAAAAAGCATGGTTGTAGAGAACCCTAACCGATGGATTTGAAGACTATATTTGACACATTTAATAAATGAATACATTAGCACTTCCAAGCCACTTCGTTTTGGACAGAATTAATCAAAACTTGGAAGTCGGAACGTACCTTCTGAATTTGGCAACAACTCCCTTCGATTCTTCTCTGGTTCTCCCTTTTGAAATATATTTTTGCAACTACCGGGTGGCCAGAACAAGGGCATTTCTGATCGTGCATTTTATTAATTGTATATACTATATAGACTTTCAGGTGGACCAGAAATATTATTCATGTTCTTCTTATATATCCAAATAAACAACGACGAAGAAATATTCTTATATATTTCTCTTTTTTTACATTGCATGTATTCTGTCAACTTGATTTGAGAACACTACGCCATATTTACACTTAAGCAACGGATATATGTGGTCATTGTAGGCCGGATATTAGTCGCTTAAGTCTTAGGCGACCACATATCCGTCGTGTAAGCGTCGTCACCTCGGTCTCATCCTTATAGTTCTTAGGCGACCACCGGAGCAAACTTCGTCACCTTAGCAACATATGAAGCGATGAACATTTCATCGTCGCTTTAGATCCTTATGACTAACTTTTACAACTTAAGCGACAAGTCTTAACTTGACTAAACTTAAGGCGACGAAACCTTTTAAAGGTTAAGTGACGAAACCTTTTAAAGGTTAAGTGACGAAACCTTTTAAAGGTTAAGTGACGAAAGCTCATTAGTAGAGTTCCTAGGTGAGATGATTTGTTCCATAATTGTCGTCGCTTAAACTTTCTTGCGACAACGTTTATGTCGCTTCTTTATTGAAGTGACAAATGTTTTGGTTCTATCACCTTAAGTTAAAAATAATAATTCATTTATTTTTATGTACCCCAAACCTGCATATTCCAATAAATCTCTAAACCTACATATTACAAACCAATTCTACATTTTATAACTGATCCATGAATTGCATTCCACATCTATTACAAAAAAATTCATAAACCAATGCCATCAAGTTTCTAACACCTAGCAAAAGGTACACATGTATGTCAATTGTACTTCCTACCAAATAGCAATTGTTCATATGTGTTTTCTACATCTCTTAACTACCAGCATATTACATATATACTACAAACTGCCCTAAACAACTTCAAAACAAGTTAAAAAGATGAAACTAAGAACTACCTCCCCTAGGGTGATCTTGAGGCTGCCTTTGTGAAAATATTGCCTCTAAGGATGCCAAACACACTTCAAAGGCCTGACTTGCTGCCTGTGTTGCTGAATCTGTGGCTGCCTTGTATGCCACCAATTCTGAAATTGCACGATCGGCCGCTTCTTTGGCGAGCTGCGCCTCCTCCCTTGCAAGCCTCACTTCCTCATTGTTGCTTGAGGTTTTGTGTGCTCCCCCTCTCTTTTTTGGTGCCCGTCTTACAACTGCTCCCAACCCTACTAACATATAAACACCATACTTTTGCAGCAACATATTACACAAACATCTTACACACAACTAAGAAGCAAAGACAAATTTAAAAGTCGCAAAAAACAGTGTTCAATTACCTCTAACTTCAGTCCCCTTCCTTTCTCCAATGCCCGCCATAATGATTTCCACTTCTTCCTTAATCGAGAGGGGTTCCACTTCTACAGTTCCCAAGTCTTGTGGGTCTACCCCTTTTTGCTGCTGCAGCCTTGCCTCAAGTTTTCTTTTAACTATTTCCTGTCATAATTCACAAAGACATAAATGTTTATGACGTTAATGAACTGTTTAAATGGCAGCAATAAATACAAAATATTTGCGGAGCTCACCACTTTCGCCTTCCCATTAGGGTCTGGACCGTACACATCCATGAAAGCCTGAACACGCGGCGATAGATGTTCTTTCTCAGCGTGCACTTGAGCCCGGTAGCTATGAGATGTTGGCCCGGAATGGTGGTTGATTCGGTTTGGATTCTTGTTCCGGTTTGCCTTGTTGGTCACACTCATTTTCTAAAGATTAAGATAAAATAAAACACAGTAAACAACTAAAGTTACAACAAAATATATTAGTAAAGTATTTGAAACTTATAGATCAATTACTAGAAATGGTTCGTTATTAAAGTAAGCGACCAGCCACTGCCACTGCTCTGGCCTATGCAGAAACTCCAACGGTTGTAAGGTTCATGGTAGTCGTGCTTCCAATCTGCATACCTATGGTATGACTGATTGTCGATGAACTAACAGCTTCAAATCATCATCATTTATGATATAATTAGTCTACAAAACCGATACTATGAACATTAGTAATTAGCTTAGGGTAAAGTAAATAGGTAACATAAACAAGATCTGAAAATTATGATGGAAAACAACACAACAATTTACCTTTAGGTAATTAGTCACCTTCTCCCTGTCATTAGAGTCCAGCTTGAAAAACATTTCCGCAATCATCGACACATGTGCCCTAACACAACTCCCGATGTCCGAGACAACAATGAACGGTTGTTCTGATGGTGAGGGCCTTAGTGAAAATCTGAAAATTCAATCGGTATGTTTGATCTAGTGATCTTAACAATTTTATCAATCTTGGCACCAATAACTATACCGCGCCTACGCTTTTCAGCTGCATATAACAAACATTCAAGCATTCATTTGTGGCATAAATGCCGATTTGCACTCCAAACTTGGCTGAAATTGTCAATTTACACCCCGAACTTGCATTTGAGTCAATTTACCTCATAAACTTGGTAAAAATTGCCGATTTATACCCCGAACTTGTATTTGAGTCAATTTACCTCCTAAACTTGGTAAAAATTGCCGATTTGCACCCCATCTGTTAAATTTAACTGTTTCTATCCAATTTTGCGTCACATGTCATACACATGAGGGGTAATGTTGTCATTTTCTATTTATATTTTTCTTTAAAAAAAATATTCTTTAAAATGAGGATTATTTTGTTAATCAAATTATTTATTTACATCTTTTTTCTACCTACTTAACCCTACTTTGAATTATATATTCAATATACCCACCCATTCAAATATAGTGTGTTGTGTATAAATATATTTTTATATGTACACATTGTTGGAGGATGAACAAAACGAGAATAATAACGACATAATAGAACAGAACGTAACCGTTTATTGATTGATAATGAGGCCAATATATAGGCATTACATAACCACAATCAGTATGATTCAGAGTCCTAATCTATTACAGAGATGTGAATCTATCTCTAACAGGAAACCTAATAAGGCTAACACACACAATGGTAGAATAGTAATTCTCTCGGAATGCACATTTATTTTTAATTTTCAATGTATTTATTTATTTATATTTTTTCTAATATCTTTTAACATACCATATCACATAAAATAATAAATATATAAATCCATAACAAGTGTTCCTCTTAAGTAATTTTATTAATTTATTTCATTATTCAATATGAATAAATATATAATGACAATACTACTCCTTAAATGCATGACATGTGACTTAAAATTGGATTGAAAACATTAAATTTAATTGATAGGGTGCAAATCGGAAATTTTTACCAAGTTTAGGAGGTAAATTGACTCAAATGCAAATTCAGGGTGTAAATCAGCAATTTTTACCAAGTTTAGGAGGTAAATTGACTCAAATACAAGTTCGGGGTGCAAATTGACAATTTCAGCCAAATTTAAGGTGCAAATCAGTATTTATGCCTTCATTTGTTAATCTAAGCAATAATTGTCAAACAGGAAACCAAGTCACAGAACTGCAATATAAATGATCTGTGACAACAATAAAAAGCAATACCATCACATAAATTTCCAGAAAACATGTACACAACAATAACAAGCAATGGTACACAACTGATTACTAATCTCATAACCATCTGTTGCCTACACACAATCCTAATTCTCAACTGCTATAACCTATTTGTTTCTGCATTGTAAGCTTCATACACAAAATCATATCTAAAACAAACACAAGCAAGAAGCACTATTAACAAAATCATATATATAACCTACTATTTCTGCTATAACCATATAGTTTCTGTCTATTTAATAAATTTGTTGAACTCACTCACTACTTTGTTAGTATTTACTGAGGTACACGTTCCAACAGGGAAAAATAAGACAGACATGGATTCTTCAGATGATGGTCAACTGTCAAATAATTATGCAAAGTACAACATCCAGATGCCTAGAAGACAAAGACATAATCGTAAGATGCTTGAGGAAATCACTTTCGCGGGAGATCGATCTATAAACAAAAAAAAAACACTATCAATAGCCTAAACTAAATTTCATTTCAATTAAAGAACAAAAACACTATCAATCTTTAAACATAAGCACTAGAAGAAACAATTAAAAAAACAAGATATTAATGTTGAAAATACATGTCAATCCATCCATGGGTTTCTTGCACCGAATGCTCAGGGGTATAGGGGCCGAGCTGGCCGCCGCGGTGGCTGTGGGACTTGGTGGAACTGAGCCATCAAGTGAGGGAAGCAATAGAGGACCATGAAAAAGCGGGGGAGGCAGCGGAGGAGAAAGGTTGGAAGTTGCAGTAGCGGTCCCTGCAACTTCGGCGGCTTCTACTGCGGCGTCGACAGCTGTTGCAACCGCTTCTCAGTGCTCTTGGGCGACTCGACGACGGTCTGATTTTCCGAGAGCCATCAAAGATGATTGAATAGAATGCATATGGTCTAATCTTAACTAACTAATTCATTCTCAAATAAAAAGAAATTCTTAGCTAACTAAATGACAGTTAGGTCACACCAGTAGTCTGTCAGTAGTTCCTATGAATGCACCCAAAAAATGTGGTTAATTAAGGTTTCAGTTCAACATAGATATGGCAACTTAATATGGTTAAGGTGTTTAATTGTAAAGCATATGCAATGTGATTGAGATTTCAATTGTATCTCTGTAAATGTTTATGTTTATCGTCGTTTTCAATCGTTATACTTGTAGCGTTTTTTTAATTATTTACGCATATATCTATGATCAAGGTTTTCAATCATGGATAGACATTTAAAGGCTTATTCATAAGCTGCTTTGGTATGTATACATGTCACTATCATATCTTATACTCTAGTATATATTGTGACTAATCACAATATATTTATACTTCACAAATTATGGTAATTAAGGAAGGTATGAGCAATGCATGGTTCCTCAGAATTTTATAATGGCAAATGGCAAATGGCACGCTGACGTTATGAATTGACCTAGGATTCAAAAACGACGTATTTATGCATTTATTAGTGACATATTATCCGAGAGTAATTATTCTGCGTACCCGCTACACTATGTGGCACTGTCATGTGGTGTATCCAACCAATCATATTACGCCATGGTATAATTAACATACACGAGTTGAAAATGACAAAAAGTTTATTTACATATAAGAACTAATCAGAAATAATTAAGGTAAAAAATTGACCAATAATATTAAAATGGTACACCACGTGGGATATGTGGAGGGTATATATAATAATTTCTCATTATCCAGATAATTTGCTGCCATCACTACTAATTAACGAACATGTAAACTTAGATGACCCCGCGCCGTATTTGTATATATTCATCAGAAACTAGTTATGTTCTCATTACCTTACACCAAGCCAGTTTGATTGGCGTAATTTCTAGCTTCATATGTTAGACATCTGTACGTGGTTGTCATGGAGCTTCGATTTGCCCATTTTCCAACGAAAGCTTGATTGTTGCAAAGGAATCAGAATTTTCTTTTACGGTGGAGAAAGTTGGAAATCGTTTGTGTATATATTAAATATATATGCAATGCAAAAGGTAAATACTGCATGTATGCATGTTAGTTTAATTTACGTTCTCCTTTCGGTGCTTACAATCTGGAAGGAACATGAGAACAATTCTACACCAGTTAGTTTAAGACCTTTTCGACAAAAGCATTGTGCATCTGCGATAAAATAAGTAAAGCAAAGCAATAATATAGACCCATAATATATATATATATATATATATATATATATATACAGTCTCTATCCAGAGTGAAGCTTCACTCTGAAATTACAGAGTGAAGTTCCAATTTTGACACACTTTTCGGTCATTTTTTTCACCATAAGTGATTCAATATTTAGGTATGTTATTCAAGATCATATGTACAAAATTTCATCTAATTTGGATATCGTTAAGGTATTGAAATTAGATTAAATCAATGAATGAATTAAAACTGTTCAACGTGAACCGTTTGTGTAAATCTCAATTTTGAAAACTCAAACTATTGTTAAATTGGATGAAATTTCAGAGTGAAGTTCCAATTTTGACACACTTTTCGGTCATTTTTTTTCACCATAAGCGATTCAATATTTAGGTATGCTATTTAAGATCATATGTACAAAATTTCATCTAATTTGGATATCGTTAAGGTATTGAAATTAGATTAAATCAATGAATGAATTAAAACTGTTCAACGTGAACCGTTCGTGTAAATCTTAATTTTGAAAACTCAAACCATTGTTAAATTGGATGAAATTTTGTACATATGATCTTGAATAGCATACCTAAATATTGAATTGCTTATGGTGAAAAAAAAATGACCGAAAAGTGTGTCAAAATTGGAACTTCACTCTGAAATTACAGAGTGAAGTTCCAATTTTGACACACTTTTCGGTCATTTTTTTTCACCATAAGTGATTCAATATTTAGGTATGCTATTCAAGATCATATGTACAAAATTTCATCTAATTTGGATATCGTTAAGGTATTGAAATTAGATTAAATCAATGAATGAATTAAAACTGTTCAACGTGAACCGTTCGTGTAAATCTTAATTTTGAAAACTCAAACCATTGTTAAATTGGATGAAATTTTGTACATATGATCTTGAATAGCATACCTAAATATTGAATTGCTTATGGTGAAAAAAAAATGACCGAAAAGTGTGTCAAAATTGGAACTTCACTCTGAAATTACAGAGTGAAGTTCCAATTTTGACACACTTTTCGGTCATTTTTTTTTCACCATAAGTGATTCAATATTTAGGTATGCTATTCAAGATCATATGTACAAAATTTCATCTAATTTGGATATCGTTAAGGTATTGAAATTATATTAAATCAATGAATGAATTAAAACTGTTCAACGTGAACTGTTCGTGTAAATCTCAATTTTGAAAACTCAAACCATTGTTAAATTGGATGAAATTTTGTACATATGATCTTAAATAGCATACCTAAATATTGAATCGTTTATGGTGAAAAAAAATGACCGAAAAGTGTGTCAAAATTGGAACTTCACTCTGTATTTCCAGAGTGAAGCTTCACTCTGGATATGGACTATATATATATGATCGGGGTTTTGGTTTACATTATGGGAACAATTTCTATAACAGATACAAAAACATGATTAATGCATGCATTTCCAAATTCCAACAAAACGAGCTTCAGCATATTAACAATTCGAGTACCAAACAGAATGAGACTGAGACGTGCTTAATCCTAATTACATTTTAATTAGTACTAGACGACATCATGTTTCAGGAGGCTGAGATAGTTTGTTCGATCTTTGACTTGTTTGTAGGTCACATCGATCAATATTCGAATCACTTTACAGTTTTCTGATCTTATTCTTGCAATAACGAACAATCGGTCCGGCTAAAATTGTCAAATATATATTGAGGGGTGGAAATAAAAAACATGCACGTCTGCTGGATATTAATCATGATATGTACGTATAGTACACACACATAGTATAGTATATACGCATCAATATGATTTGCTTATAGACCTGTGACATTATCAGTTCGGCAGTTCCCATTGACTATGATCGTCCCTGTTTTCTCTAATACGTTTGGACCTTTGTGATTGTTTAGTTAGTTATCAGCACCAACCTCCTTTAATTCTTTCGCAATCATTTTTCTTGTTTCATGCATGGTATTGAATAATTTAAAGCATCTATATAAACAAGTCAAACCATATCCTCTTTACTTTTTTCCCAATCATTTTTCTTGCTGTTGTGTTGTAGTATTATAAAACCATTTCTAATGTGAAAGTCAAAAAATATGATTCATGAACCTAGCTAGGAAACCCAAGGGCAGTACAACCATTAGGGTGAGAACAATGCAACCAATATTGCTGAAACCAAATAGCTAAATGAAACAATATCAAGTCATAATCATGTTATTGGGAGTCCACGTCGACCGATAACCATTACGTAAGGAGAAGTAGATACATGAAAAAAAATGATTTATTGCAGAAGTAAGTTTATTGATACAGCAGCCGTAGCTTTTATACATGAGAAGTCTTGGATGCCAAGACGGTATCTTTACAGACTAGGAAATTATAAACGAAAATTTACAAATATATTTGCCTTGATACCTTCCTACACTCCCCCCTCAAATTGGAGAGTGAATGTCTCGAGCTCCCAACTTGATAATCAAAGAAATGAAATCTTCCTTTCCCAAAGACTTTGTGAAAACATCAGCCAATTGAGAAGACAAACTCACAAACTGTGTAGCCACTGAACCATCCTGAATTTTGTCGCTGATGTAGTGACAATCCATTTCAATGTCTAGTTCTCTCACGAAAGACTGGATTTGCTGCAATATGTAAAGCTGCTCTATTATCACAATACAACAAGGCTGGTTTCAAGTGAAGAATGTTTAAATCTTTAAGTAGGCTTCGCAACCAGGTTAGCTCACAGAAAGTTGCTGCCATAGCCCTATATTCCGCCTCGGCTGAAGACAACGAAACAACCTTTTGCCATTTTGACTTCCAGGAAACTAATGAATAACCAAAAAATACACCATCGTGTAGTAGATCTTCGTGTCATAGGACAACCACCCCAATCTGAATCACAATAAGCACGAAGTCTGAGATCACTTTGTGAAGAAAAAAATAATCCTTGACCTGGAGTGTTCTTGAGATAACGAACATGTCACGCCCCGAATCAAATATTAATTAAATTATGTTACTAAAAGGTAACCATCATAGTTACTAATTACCGCTCTCTGCCTCATGTTGATCTAATCCTTGCCTTCTGATTTTCTATTTTTTCTCATTTTAAACACTTCTAATTAGCAATCTAGATGTACTAAAGCCAAACAACCCACACACCAGAACAAGTGCTTCGTAAGCAACTCCCATCATTGAGGATCCATATTCGCGGCTTTTCATTAAGTTCACCGCGAGCTTTCAGACGAGTGATCCAATAAGATACTGGCTTGTTGCGTCAGTCCTGCCTGGTTCAATTTATACCCCAAAAAAATGAAAAACAAAACACCATATTGAGATGCAAATTGAAACCACGTCAGGGCATGAACATGAGAAATCTATATATACATCTACCAATAGTATATCAATAGAAAAAGGCTAGGCCTCGGGATTGGCCTAGTATTGACAGCATAAGGCAAAATTTTGGAGAACTGACGAGCTCATGTATTTACAATATCAAAGAATAAGTGCCTTAGGCACTCTGATATATCCCGTAATTATGTAGTAGACAATGATGTTACTGTTTTCTATCTCATTCATGAACTGGGCATCGAGTAGGCATCAGAGGTTCCCAACTGCTCCCCAGGCAATCATAAGCAGGAGCATGTCGAATGGCATGACTGGTGTCTACTATAATATGTTCTGCCGCAACTATGGCAACCACTTTTAGCATTTTATATGGTCTTCACTTCTCCCCTCTGGACCTGTTTACAAATGTGGAAGTCAGTACACCTGTGATAACTAATCAAATCTTGTCCAAGTAATTACAGCTTATATGCTTCATAACTCTTATGAGTCGTACCACGATCAAAGTAATAAAGACATCTTGGCATAGAAATTTCATGAACATGGTCATTTACTGCAATCAACCAAGGATTTTGATATCTTCCTGACCAGTATACTGTAAGCAAATACCCTAATACTGATTAAATAATCGTTGAATGGTACGAATCTCATGTTTTCATTTCAAGAACCTTTTTTTTGTCTCTAAAACAAAGCAACAATTTTTTTCATGTCCACGAGTTTTCATTCATAGGATATATATGAACTGACTGGAACCCATCATATATTTCATTTAATTGCAGAAAAGTATAGAGGCAGTTACTAAAAGATAACTTAAAAGAAGATGATACTGAGAAAACTGTATCAACAGCTATTAAAAGAGATAAATTTAAGAGCGTCGTGTGATACCTTAATGCTAAATACGTCATTACTATATGTGAGATGGCACATATAATCTAAGATCATGTCGTAGGCCGTGTCATTGTAGATAGCCCCCGCCCACCAGGGAAAACACCTGGTAAGCCACCTTCTGGTTCTACAACTTCTAAAGAAGCAACGCAGTATAGGGTGATTAGATAAAAAAAGGAAAGTACAACACACAAAATGAAGAGGCAGAAGAAGACATAATGAAAGATAACTCAAACAAATTAAGCCAGTTTCCACAAAGACAAAACCGGGCAATACTTTTATGAGGTCTCACAACCACTCCAACTAGTTCAAGTCAATATATATCCCTAAATCCACTGTATCTTAAAGAGTTTCACCGTGTATGAAGAGTGAAAAAAGTTCAATGCAGCACATATGTCCTTACCAATTATTTCATCACCAGCTTGAGCCCCGGCAATTCCAACACACGAGTATAATGAATCGTCATCTATTCTCAATTGATCATATGCAAGGTATATGTCTTCAATAGCAGCAATTTCATACAAAGTAGTAAGATCTTTGATGCAAGAAATATCCTGAACAAAATAGCACACTATGAGTACCTCAAACCGCAATTACTTAAAATGGTTTTCAAAGTAAACATTTCAGCAGTGATAAATAGAGTTTACAGCTTCTTTTTTTTACAAAGGGTAAAACATATATCCAAATTTATTTTGCGAGTCCAACTGTAATCTCTAAATGAAGTGGAGGGAATGCTTGAGAAATTTCTAGTTTACCTTCCTTGGAACAGAAGAAGCTTGCAAGTGAGCTAAAAGTCCAAGCCAGTAGCCATTTGACTTGATCTCAGCTTCATGTCTCATCAGAAGTGTCCGTTTTGCCTACAATTTCAATATAACCAATTAATTAGAGAAGTAGTCATGAGAATATTTATCTTCTGCTTTGTTTCTTTTTTGTTTTTTACAAAAAAAAGAATTTGGAAGGGTAAAGCAAAAGAGAAGAAATTAACCCTGTCCAGCTCCCTTTGGGAAATCTTGTTGCTATGCAAACCTCTAAGGACATTCTTGCAGGCATCAACTGCTTTGTGAACCTGATATCAAAGGTAAACCTATGAGACTGGAACTAACTGAATATAGTTTCATTAGTTTGGTTCTATATGATCTAAATTACGCACCTTGCCAGGAGTTGATGTTACAGATATGACATACCATCCGAGATTTAGCCTATCAAAAAGGTTCAACTCGAACGACACATCATATGTCAAGCCAAGCGAATCTCTGACCGTAGTAAAGAGTCTGCAATGAGCATGTTACATTACATTACTGACAATAAAGATAAATAAAAGATAACACTATCACATATTCAGATAACTAGAGATCGGTGATTCACATGCAAAAGGCATGTTCAGACATGTTTATGACATGTTAAGGTTGTCTTGATGCGGGTCTCATCATAGCCCCAAATCTAATCACGTAGAGTGTCATCAGACAAAAGACTAAATTTTATTAACATTTATAGTCCTATCTCTCAACCTAAAAGAACCTTACAGTTAAAATGGAACAGAAACAGAGCTTAAGACATTAGAAACAGAGGCTTGAAGAGATGAACAAAAATACTGTCGCAGTACTAAACAGAGCCTCCAACATTCATGTTCAGATAAAGTTGTGGTCGCTACAAAATGGCTGTAAAGAAATCAGAAAACCTCCCAGGGAAGACTCATAGCATGGGAGAAAAAACATATTTTGGTCACTATTACAGAGTAAGCAGATGATGAATACGGAAGAAAAACACAGATATTCTGTAATTCGCAGGACAAGACGTACCTGGAATTTATAATCTCAGCCAGGAGCCCCATTGTGATGCCAAAGAAAAGTGGGTGACAACGGAGTTTTCTTTGTAGATCAATTTGATTACGCTCACCATCCACAACTAGCTCTTCAGATTTCAGCTGCGCATCTGCATAACCAGTGTCACCACATAAAGTACATCCCAAAAAGATAAAATTTGATATCTAATTCCAATTTCAATGTGACTCACCATCACTAGAAGAGACAACAGTGATAGACTCAAACAGGTCTTTACCGTCAACAGTAAAACCCCAGCGATTTGGTGCAGGACCTGCAATATATGCACATGCTCTCTCATCTGTATCTTTCAAGAACACCTGTTTGGAAGGAAACAAACTGTAAGCATAGGTCAAACATTTATAGACATGTCATCAACACCACCATTATAAGCATTCCATCATCCAAATAGATCTATAACTACTCACTTCCTGAGACTGCAAATCAGAAGATGCTCGAAACACAACCGGATTATACTTCTGCTCAATCTCAGAATTTTTTGCTGACTGTACTGTTCCCAAGTAATCAAGAATACACGACTCGATTTCCTCCTCGGTGAAGTCCCCAACAATACTTACCTAAACACATGCATACAGCAATAAGGAGGAATGTTTATTACTAGCCAGAAAAAAAATCAGCACGTGGGATAAAGCACACCTCCATGTTATTGCCAACAAATTGGTTCATCACTGCATCCTTTACAGATTGCAAAGTTAAATTTTGCAAGGACGTTGGTGTAGGTTCTACAAAACGCTCATCCCCATCCAACATTGCCAACATGAGTTTGTGAGCAGTTGAGCGTTCCAAGCTTTTGGGGATGGAGCGGTAATATGACAAATATAATTGTCTTGCTCTATCGAATGCATCATCAAGCCAGACACTGTGCTGCAAGTCAGCAACCATTACTGTCAATCATCTGTCCTAGAATTTATACATTCTAATGCATGCCTTGTACAAGACATGGACCAAACATGCAGACATAAATAACAAGAAATGACCCACAAAATCCAAAAGTTAGGACAAAGACTAAAAGTCGCCATCGGATTACCTCAAGTACCATGTGCAGCAATTGGAAAGCGGCACGCATCCCATTATCTCTTAAAGTGAAACGGAATTCCATAGAAATAAATTCCTCCGTCGACTCCAATGAGCAATTAATCAAGTGATTCACACAGAACAGTTCTACCTGAAAACAATGATGCATATATGTGTAACGATCTCAAAATGAGGTAAGCGCAAAAAAAAAACGTGATTATACAATACCATATAAAATAATCTAAAAGTATATTCACCAGGTTCTCATATCATTACTAAGCCTGTAAGCCATGTCTAATCTTGCTATTACTTTAATCAGTGTAATCACTGTAATATAAGTTGGCTTCAATGAATAACTGAATATCATCATTAGAAGACCCATGAAGTTCATCAACATATAACAAAACAAGAAGACACTAACGCCAAAACCCAAAGGGGAAAAAAATCCTTCACTCAAAACAGTGAGATCAATCGAAGCTGTATGTAAAACATTGTAACACGGCTCACAATAAATAGGCCAGCACTCTGCAGTCTCTGCTATAAGTGCTATTTGACCAATTACTTCTGAAATGTGACATCTATTTCACATAACGTAGTGATACCTAACTTATTTAACAAGAACCTGTCTGAAGTACAATAGAAGACAAGAATTTCATATATTGAGCAGCACTATAAAAAAGAATTCACCAAGGGAATATAAGAGTAATAATATACCTGCTCCCTTGAAAAGTTGCCAACACGACCTCCCTCGCTAAGAGTTCGTACACCCACAACAACAGAACCTTTTGATTCAGAACTTTCAGTTGCGCGTCCACCCCCAACTATAAGCCTCATTACACCTCCCCGAGCCTCACTTTTTGAAATCTTTGATTAAATCATACAATAAACACATGAATAAGTGTTAGTAGCTATTACTCATACATATATATATATATATATATATATATTATATACATATATATAACGGTGGAAGTCAGTGTTGAGGACATCACAGTCTAACCATTAAAGGCTTTATAGGCAGAAGAAATGGAATAGAGTTTATCTAATCATTCCCTTTCTATGGGCTTGATTAAGTTCTCGATGATTTCAGCAGCATGGAGTGAAAGCTATGTCTGATTGTATAAGTCTAACATTTGTGTCCTTTGAAGTTTCTTCTTTGTGTCTTTTTAAAGTGTTATTTCAATTTAGAAGTTTTGAAATTTCCTTTATTAGGACTTTTATTCTTAAGAGTCCTAATGAGTCTTTAACACTGGTTTGTCAGTTATAAGCTCTCGTATAAGTACAAGCGCCAAATTACCGTGTCATGTTTTATTGAATAAGATTTATTAGATAATTCTGTGTTCTCCTGTGATGGGATTAGCGTGAAGCCTAAACTACAGTGTGTAGCCTAAAAAGATGAGAAACCTCGGAGTGAATCATAATTCCTAAAATCTGTAAGTGTTTAACTCCTTAAATCTTAAGAGTTTGTAGATCCCGGTTCCTAAGCATCGCGTTTGCTGCATCAGTAAGCACACAAATTAGAGAGAATATAGCTGGGGCATGGCATCTGAATTTTCAAATGATGATCAATCTCAACCACACACTGCTAATATAGCCCACAATAATGTATGACATGATGTGATCAGGCTGCATCTTCTTTTCACATATTTATATAGCTCAATCTTCTTACACAGTTATGTGCACTGAAACTTTATTTGATAGAAGAGAAACTAAACAACAAGAATACGACCACGTCCAAGTAAAACATATGCAAGAGATACCTTGTAGTTTATGGAAATTCCATTTGAGAGACGAGCTCTAGTGATCCCTGTTTCCTTGTCATAAATTCTTGTCATACTTGTTTCTGGGCTACAGGTGATGAAGGATGGCATGCGCTCCTGCCTTAAATCCTGTAACTGCGATGAAGATATCAATTCTTTTGGGACCTCAAGCTGCAAAACAAAAACAGAAAACCAGCAAACAATGAAGTCAGGAAGAACTTTCCAGAGATATATAAGCAATGAAGTTAAGGGAGGAAGCAGGCCAAGTTTATAAGGAAGGACACCTCTGGCTCAGGTTCGATGTGGTCCTCCAATCCAGCCCTCGTAGCAGCTATAATCTCATCAGGGGAAATGGTGAACTCAGTTTCACCCTTTCCGTCAACATGCACTTTTTTTGGAACACAAGCAACAATCGCAGCAGGAAGGGGTGCAGTAGGCTTTCCAAAATCAGCAACAAATTCCAACACCTTGGCGCCAATAGAGTTAACCTACACAATTACAAAATATATATATATATATATATATATGAAATATGAAAAACAAACAATACTATTAATAACTGAAATTAATTAATATAAATTTCAAGGATTAGACAATATTTTGGGACTTCAATTTAAAGAATAAAACAATAATTTGCTTCAATAAATCAACTTAGTTGTTAATCCAATTTTGAGGAGCAAAAATAATTAAACTACATTATCGCTTAAAACTTAAAAGCCTCAGACCCCCTAAAATGCATCATCATCTAAATCACAGCCCTGAACATATTATGTGCTCCATACAATCAAAATACAACCAGTCTACATGTTCTCATATCTGGTTTTCAGTACCAAGTGACACTCGCAAATAATGAATGATTAAGCATTACCTCCTCAAGAGTAACAGTTCCAGCAACAGCAACCAGACTGTCATGCCCTTGTCTCTGATCCATTACAGTGTGGCCCAGTGCATCACTCTCCATAATGAAATCCAAATTATCAACTGAAGATACATTATCTATCATAGCTGCCAGATGCTCGCTGTCTTTTAATAGAGCATCTATATAACGTGTCAATTCACCCTTAGTAACACCGAACTCTTTCAGCCTTCTAACCTACACAGAACAACAACGTTGTAGTTATATTTTAGCAATCAACTACACCATAATCCAAAAAAAAAAAACATATTGAGGGAACACAGTATACACTGTTTACAGCTTTTAGACCAAGACATCAAAGTGGTCAATTGTCATGCTCAGTTTTATGCAACAAACAAAAGCAAAAGGAAATCGAATATGTCATTGATTCATTTCTGCAAGATCATGTGAGACATACAAAATACGAATAAAAGGTGAAGAATTATGTTCCATGGTCAAATGTTTTTCATCTTTTTGAGATAAATGTTGCAAATTGTCAAACAGAAGTACAGAACTTCTCAGTATTGACAGCATGGGTACTATACTAAAAACCCATAAACAAGTTTTTCAATTCCAGTGTAGTGCCAGACAGAAACACAAACCTCGTGAACAGCAACTCTTATTGCAGTTTGCCAGTTCTTGGGTTCAGCGGTTACAGTAAGAGTAGTGACTGTACATCCTTCCCTTCCAGAGTCACTATGATCCAATTCAATTGAAGTAAATGGCGGATTTGAACTCTGCAATTTTCAATTATTAATTAAGCCAGTGCATGGTGTATCATGAAGATACTCAAATATAGAACATAAACGGAATCCGGTCAAGTAGCAACTTTTGCGATGGTAAAGAACTGAGAATTTGGTGAGTCTAAAGTGGACCTTGTATCTTGTATTAATTCGGAAGTGCAAAGCAGAAAGAAATATTCTCTTCATTAGAACATTTCGCAAATCACCATAAGTTCGAACCCTGTTCACAGGAATCTGCAATAGTTCCACAATACATGCTTAGAAGATAGTGTGTTAAATACCAGTAAAACATTTGTGATTAAAAATCAATAACCATATTAGTTAAGAATTATTTCAGACCGAAAATGCTCAAGATTCAATAGACACACAACTTAGTACATAGGTGGAAAAACTCTACAGTGCCTTGTACCTTGCAGAACATATTAAATGAGAAATTCTGTATCAATTCATGCTGAAATATCTGTGGAGGCTTCAAATCCATACTACTTCCAGGCAGAGACCAATTATGCTTCACAGGTGGACGGACAGTGTGCTTTTCCTTTTTAAGGAGTTTAGTTTGATCGATGGAATTAGACGATATTTCAGTGGGAAAGTTTCCACTCAGGCCAGCTGAAAGCTTCGGGACAAGGAAACTAGCCATTGCACCAAACGCACTAGGAGTAGGTGCCGACCCATTTTCCTGACCAGTTTGTCCAAAGACAGCCTGCAGTAAAAAGTAGTCTGTCCATGACTCTAGAAGTGAATCATTAATTACTATCCATGATAAAGGACGAAGTCTTAGATACCTCAATTTGATAAATTGTTTTTGAGATGTTTTCAATGTCCCCAACAATGTATAAGGTTGCATTTGCAGGGAAGTACCATCGCTCATGAAATTTCCGCACTTTATCTACATCCCACTTCTTAATCTGCTCCTCTAATCCAATCGGGAACCTTTTGCTTAGCTTGTTTTCAGAGTGCAGGTGTTGTAATAACTGTGCTCCAGATGAAACCGTGCACAAGTTCAGATGATGCTTAGAAGTACAAATTCAATAACAAGTTAATATATAATTAACCTCCCTAGTCCAAACCTGGCAGTCAACGCGATAATCTATTGTATTCATCATCTGTAGTTCTGAAAGTATAGCCCGACGTTCCTTCTCAACACGAGAAGAAAGGAATTTTGGGTGAAAAGCAATCTGTAGCATGCACGAAGCAGAAACAAATGAGACCTTAAAACTACAAACCTCCTAATATCTTCTTTTTTTTGTAGAAATAGATAGATAATATTATGTATGGTAAAAGTAAAAGTTTAGATTGAAAGACTAGAATACGTCCATACTAAGCATGTAGTGCATTCATAATGGACAATTGATCACTATTACCTCATTCAAGGCATCCAGCACATTTGGAAGGAGATCTTCATCAGAATCCTGGAAAGCAGCATTTGTTGTCAATATATTTATAAGATACTAGATTGTGATAATCTCAATTACTTTTTTTTACCTTTCTGGAATATAAACAAAAAAAAGGCTTTTATTGCAAGAAGTGACCAGAAACAAGAAACAAGAATTTCTAAGTAAGCTACAGGAAATAAAACAGAAGAAACTACAATAGGACTAGAAAATGAGGACGTATAGTATTTAATTTAATTATACCAGAAGCCCACTAGGCAGACAAGAATCTGACTTCCACCCCAACTCCATTACCGTTGTCATATAACCTTCAATTTCTTTCTGCCTAAATTACAGCCAAAGCACTTAAACCCTAAAGAGCTTTAAAATTTTCTTGAAAGGAAAAAAATAACACCCTATTACATACACCCAGCTCCACCAAGCCTCCCTAAAAATTCTCAGCTTCTACATGTCTGCTCCTTTATGACTTTCACCAATCATCATTATTGGTTTTACAATTTCTCCTTTCATATCAAAGGGTACATGACTCATGGTACTATAAATCTCTCCTCTGTTCAAGGACATGATGTTTCGAATCCTTCTTTCTTTCCTCTTTTTCAATATTTGAGTCTATTAACAAGAAAAATTCATAAATTCACTCATATTAATGAATTTAAGCATTATGTTTAGCCCATCATAACCAGAATGACTAGATACTGCATCAATTGATTGACTTTGGTGTTGACTTAAGTAAAATATAAAAACTAATTTCAACTAAAGATCATATGGCACCAGTTAGCATAATGTGAAGGGAGAAACCTTTGTACTAATTGGCGAATGAATATGAAACACTGTATGATGGAAATCGGTGTAAGCATTAGATCGAGCCCCGGTTCCAAGAAGTTTCTCGCGTTTCTTACTTCCAAGGAAAGCAACATGTTCAATCATATGTGCAATCCCCTGCTCATCCTCTTCCTCATCAATTGATCCTACATGCACTTCCATGTGTGCTTCAAACCTAAAACTCCAACAAATGTGTTCTTTGTAAAAATATATTTATGAGTAAAAATTAAAAAATTAAAAAAAAAACATAAACAATATCTATCAACATAACAAGAGAAATATAAGCAGATAAGATGTGCTCCTAGAGAGGCCGGACCTCGTTGGCGGAACTTTATTTGGTAAAATCAGATAGCGCAGCCCATTTTTTAGTTGTCCTCGATACAGCTTTGGATGAGATGGCAGTTCAGAGCTTAGAAACTCCTCTACCTCTGTTTGTTCTACTCCAGAATATACTAAATCTGGCTCCTGTTTCTCAAGGATACCATCTGGCCAGGATGTACTTGCTGCATGTGGCTCATCTGGCCCAACAGTTGCAAATGGAATATGAACATCCTTCACCTAAAAATATATGGATCAGGATAATCAGGAAATGTCTTGAAGCATGACTAGTCGTACAGTAATGTTTCTCATTAAAACCTAAAAAATATATCATTATATGAATTTAGTAAATAAAAAACAGGAAACACAAGGCATCTAGTATACACATTTTATTGGATCAAGAGAGTCTAAAGAAACCATTCAAATCAACCTACAACATCTGTCTGAAAGAAGAAAAGTGACAATGAAAACCCATATATTGTAAGAGAATAAAATTTAGGTCAATCAGTAAGCTACATTTTAAAAAAAATCCAACAATTCCCATGGTGAATATTTCTACAGCCCAGAAGAAGAGAAATTAGAGCCAATCCATGCCAAACTGTACAAAGATGTTGGATTTGGAATTCCAATAGAAGTAAATTTGGGTTTGTCACTTACAAAAGCCTTCTCAAGTTTACAGTTGGATAAACTGAAAGAAGTTCTGTCAGGAAAAGCACTTGGTCTGGACATCCGGAGGCGATGACGGCTTCTACTTTGCCAGGAAGTGCATCTACTTTGGCAAAAAGAGCTAGAAATGCTATTATACTTTTGTGGAAAAGATGCTCCAATCAAAGGCTCTCCGAATATGGAGATACGTTGTTCCCAACTATTACTCTTCTTTCTTTGTAAACTTGATCTACCCGGACCAACTTCAAGAAGACGTCTTTCATCCACAAAAACGCCCAGAAAATAATAAAATTTCTCAGTCATATCCAATGGTATTATATAATAGAATATTAACACATTAAGTGATACACATTATTACATAGCACAAAGTGATTATTAAATTTCATAAATGGGTTGTGAGCTATATTGAAGTCAACACAACACTGCAGGAATACGGACTTATTTGATTTGCAAAATATACGAGTTAAGTTTTGTTCAAGTTTTAGTCAATTTCATTTTCTTATTGAAAATAGAAAAATATATATGATAGGAAACATATATTAGCAATTAGTCAAGGGTGAACCAAATCAGCAGGGATAAAATAATCCGTAGAAGAAAATACCTGGTCTGAGAGGAAAAGAGGGGTAGACGAGAGCCATGGATGGAGACCACAGAATTCTTCGCCCGCCTTTTTGAATAACCATCATCTCTGCATATTTTCCACGGCTGACCGATTTGGGGAACACTTCCCACCAAAGAACTTATAGCTGCCATGCTGTCCACAGATCTATTAAAACATCAAGTATTAGCAACCCACAAAGTTTGCTACTTACAACAATTAGGAATATATCATTTCATAGTCATCCGAACAAGAAATTTACCAAAACAAAAGGTCATATTTTCCAATATTGACAAAGAGAATATGAAACTGAATCATGTACTTTCTTGTAATCCAGTGGTACCATGACTACTGTGCCATGATTATGGAATGGAACAATCAAGAATATGAACTTTTCTCCATCAAGTTCAAAACTCAGTAAGCTAAAGATAGTAATTGCAGCAGTTTGATTAAACAATCAAACAGTCAAGCTTATAAATGTGGCGAACTGCAAATAGCAATCAAGTAAAGCAATCTCAGAACTCCATTCATAATAGACCAAGAATCTTACCCAACTCTCAAGATCGAAGACGGAGGAAAACGAATGAATCGATTACAGAATTCAACTAAAGTATGATTTAAACTAAAGATTAAACAAAGAAACAAAACAATACAAGGCCAAGAACTAAGGCATCATCTATTCATATTATTCATCATTGAGATTCAGAGAATGAATTAATAGAGATAAGTACAAGAATCTAATTTTAATTACATCTAATAAGCACAGGGTTTAAACCCTAAAATTTTCCCCAATTTGTTATCGAAATTCGAATAGATACTTACGCTATGAGGCGAACAGAAGGCAGACACTTGTGCGGAGATTGAGGAGGAGGAGGAGGAAGAAGAAGAAGAAGAAGAAGAAGAAGAGTGAAGAGGTTGGCTTCTCGCACTAGAGGCTTTAGGTGGATATGGTTATATACCAACGACCTCTTTCACTCATAACGTTTATTTTTTCTTTCCTTTTTTTTTTCTTTCCTTTTCTACGTTCTATGTTTTCTTTGGCCCGGAATCGTCGTGCGGCTATATTATGAGCACGCGACACTAACCCTATTGCCATGTATTTTTTTGTTAAGAGTGTGTGAAAATACCAGTAAATATTTTGTGATTAAAAATCAAATATTATTAAGAAATCATTATTTCAGACCAAAAATGCTCAAGCTTATTATCGACATCAAAATATATTCATAAGGGAGCTTCAATTCATACCTCCTAAAACAGCACTTAGACTTTATCAACAAATGCTAAATTACTAATACAGATAAATATAAAAATAAATAAAAAAACGAAGATTTCAATACAATACATATGATTTCTCAATCTTTTTTACAATAATAATTTCAAACAAGAAGGATCTAACTAAACAATGATATCATTGTTTTCAATAATTCACATATGCATCGTAACAAAAATATTGTCTCATTTTGTAGACGTTTATTTTTCTTAACTTTTAGCTTTTTATTCTTCCAGTTTATTGTGATCCTCTTGTTTGAATGCATTTTATTATTATAAAATTGTATATTAATTTTATTATACTGTGATTCTACTCCAGCTTGAGAGACTCTATATAGTTATAATAAGTTTGAACCAAGTGAATTATTATAGGTTTAAATCAATTGAGTGAATTTTTAAAGTCAAAAATAGTGTTTTATTGATTTTATTATACTATGATTCCACTCAAGCTTGAGAGACTCGATATATTTATAATAAGTTTGAATCAATTGAATTACAATAGGTTTGAATCAATTGAATGAATTTTTAAAGTAAAAAATAGTGTTTTATTGATTTTATTAGATTATGGGCATTTTTGAAAAATTGGGGAGATCTAAATACCATTTTTTGAGGTATAAATAAAAACTTCCTATTCATATTCATTTACAATATTAACAAAAAAATGTTAGTTTTTAGTTAAGTGTAGAGGAAAAGAAAATAGTTGAAAGTCCTTTAATTAGGAATTTAATGAGTTACTGACCATTTTTGCTTCTTAAGTTTTCCATAATACTTTCTAGTACAACAAACTAGACCTTCTTCTCTAAGTTATAGAAATGGATGGATCACGTAATAGCTCAGTCTGCATAGTTGATGAGCTGAGGATATTGTTAATTTTGGCTCATTGACCTGCACGATTGTGTTCTTGAGGTAGCATGTTAAATCATAATTCTCATGTATTCTAATTCCCTAAAACATGAAATTTACTTGTTCTATGTGTTTAATTTAATTTAGACTAATTCATTTCATGTTTTGTATAAAATCTTGATGAGAAGAGAAAAATTTGAAATTTCACTAATTTTCCAAGCACCACCACTTTTGGTGGTGCCATGCATTTTCCGGCTAACTTTATGGAGGAGCAACATATTGTTCTATCACAACTAGATCTCATTTTTTTAGTTGGGATTTAACTACACCACTTTCTCTCTTTCCCACACCATCATGGCTCCCCAATGTCCAAAAGTTCACACCTATATTACATGCAAAAATCTGATTTGATTTTGAATATAATCATCACCTCTAAGTCCATAATTACCTAGTCATGCATCCACATGCTTTTCTTTAGCCTTTAGCCTTGTTTTTCGCAAAGTTTGACTACTCCTACACTCTTGCATTGTCTCTAATCTCTATTTGTGTTTTGAAAAGAAGGCAGCTAAAGGAGGGCTCTCTCTCTCTCTCTCTCTCTCATTTTTCACCAATGTCTCACCACCTACTTCCGCATTCATCATCCACTTCTTCAATAACCACTCACTACACCATTCTCTCTCATTTTTTCTCTACTTTTTTTCCTCCACAAAATCTCCATCACCACCACCACCTTCAAGCTATAACCTATATTACCATCACCACCATCTACCCATCTCATTCCATAAAACACCAAGT
This sequence comes from Argentina anserina, assembly GCF_933775445.1. Classification (NCBI taxonomy): domain Eukaryota; kingdom Viridiplantae; phylum Streptophyta; class Magnoliopsida; order Rosales; family Rosaceae; genus Argentina; species Argentina anserina. The sequence continues at coordinate 5,508,172 of NC_065873.1, read as the reverse complement.
TTCATCACCTCATCATCCACCATTTTCATAACATCATCAAGCAAGGAGAAAAAAGAGGAATAACATCATTTGAGGATCTCCATCACCACCACCTTCATCACCACCATGTCAAGACCTCCATGAGTTCATCCACATTATCCTCAACTTGAGATTCACTAGTCACCTTTCTACTCTCTTTTTACTTTGATTTTCATAAACATGTTGAAACTTATGTATTTGGTTATGAGTGAGTAGTTAGTTTGTTGGGGCTATGGTGAAAGCCTTAGCCAATCTTGTATGACATTGATGTAAATATTTTGTTTGATGGACTATTCTATAGCACTCTAATATGTTAGTTCAAAAGTTGAACATTCATGCTTAAACTTAATTGATTTCGGTATGATTGCTTGTCATGACATGATGAATGATTGCTTGATTAACTTTAGTTGTTTAAAGCATAATAGCATATCATATGTGCATGTTAGAGTTGTGAACTACAATCACTTAGAGATAAACATGATTGGTTTGTATGATTTCTTCATTTCCAAATTTTATGCACTTGGTAATGCATTTGATACTTAACTGGATTCACATGCATGACTTGAGTAGTTAAGAACTACACCCGAGAGGGGTTGTTTGATACTAACAAGGGAGATTCTCCCTTGTCATAGCCGAGAGGGATACAATGAGAGAAATTGGCTAGTTAGAGTGACATCATTCAATTTAGTAGCATCATTGTTCACAAGAGAAGTTAGAGGTAGAAACCTTAAGTCCTAACTCCCATCAATTTCATCACATCTAGTTTAGCATAGTCTAGTTTACATTTTAGGTAGTCATTTAGTTTTTAGAAGTAACTCCACATCTTAAATAAATTTGAATCACTACATCATCTTGCATATATCCATCATGAATTTGGGTTCACTTGTGAGCCTTGATTTGTGACTTGTACATTTACATATTCTTCTAGCATCCCTTAAGTTCTCCTAGCTAGAGAGGGTTTTCCAATCCCTTAGGTACGATATCCCCTACTCACAATCTAACTATACTATAACTTGACTCTTATACTTACGGGTGACATTTGGTTGATATAGCATTTGAAAACACGTTCTCACTATGGGAAGTTAACTCTGCTCATATAAGCACAACTCCCATTTTCTCCTGGGCGATGATGGGACGCGCGAGCGTCACACAATTAACCATGTAAAATGTCATCGTTAATATAGAATAAGCAAAGATCGTTCAGTCCGGGGAATGAAGGGAATTCTAAACTTTTAGTGTTAACAAATAATATGGGGTTTGAGATTGATTATTAACTACTAAAATAAAACCTAAATTACTATTTACATGATCGACTTCTCTCTATCAAACTAAACTAAATTCACCAATGCACCGCATAATTACAAATTTGGTTTTATCATGCATTGTAATTCATCTGATTACATACTTTTAGACACCAATAAAATTAGAACCTTAGGGGAACATCTAATCATGCAAGATTTCTATTGACGTTTAGGTTGACTTAGGGCATCACCTAAATTGCATGCAATCAAGTTTAACAACACTTAGGGTAGAAATCAAACAAGATTACATTGAAGCACCAAAATTTTGTTGAAGACATGCTTCACAGTGGCGTCACTCACCATTTGGTACATGTAAATTTTCAGATTTTCCCACTTTAATTAACACTAACCGAACCTACTTAGGACATGATTTGATTTGTGTCAATATGGATGATGAAGATAGCACTTAAATACAATCTTAGGGACTGCATTCAAACACTAAATTCATATGCACATATCTGAAAATTATCTAAGAGTAAGTAAAAGAAAAGTAGACCACAACAATAGAAATACAAATTTTAATAATTATAAGAACATAGATTCGACATAGTCTCAAAAACATATCAAATACAATCTGAAAATTTTGAAACAAATACAAAGCCAATACTTCCACATAAACAACAACTTACACTCTTCATAGACAAAGAATTGTAGATTAACATAAATAAACGAAGTCATGGAGATGAATTGTGAAAATAACACGTTGTAGGAACCTTAAAGGTACGGCTGCAATAGGTGAAACTCGGTGGAGATGATGATGGTTTTGGGGTGGACGGCTTGGCTGATTTGTGGGGGAAGTTTATGGTGGTGTTTTGGTAGAGTTTCAACTCTTGAATGCTAAGGAGAAGTGATGATTTTTTTGTGTGAATGATGTGCTATTTATATAAGAGTTTTGCCTTCTTGAATATTATAGCTTGGACTTTTTCTCCTCAATTTTTTTCACTTATTTTTGTCATTGGTGGGTGCAATCTCCTTTGATCAATTCATTCTTTTTCTCCTTTAGTTTGGTTGTCTCATTTTTTCTCTCTTGCTTGAGGGATTTGGGATGTTTAGAGAGGTATGCTTGAGGGATTTGGGATGTATTGCTTGGTTTTATGCTTAGGGGAGTTCTGCGTTTTACTGTTGGGAAGTCCCCTTGTTGCTGGGATGAAGCCTCAATTTATAGATGGGAGAAGTGATGGCTAATAAACAGGTTCATGGGCTGAAGCCAATGGACTTTGAAAGAATACTAAAGTGGTTAAGCTAAATACCCTGAACAATACATTACCCAAATGAATTAGAGGATGCTCTTGTACTATTAGGATGAAGTGTGAAATTGGAGAAGCAAACTCATAGGGAATAGTTGTTGTGATGAGTTGAAATGATAAAATAGATGTCATAATAGGTAATCTCACTGAGAAGAGTCACAATGGTTTTTAGTAGCTTGTATAACAATACTAATAATAAATAAGAAAGAGAGATGAGATTATGTGTTTAGCCTATAAACAAAGGAATTATCGCAGGGTAAAAGGGGGTGATCGGAAAAGCTAACAACTTTGGCTAAGGCATGTTATTGTGTTCAAGCTTATGGATATGGTTGATCTCATCTTTGCATGCCCATGTCAAAATTTAGGTTATTGAGCTTGAGTTTTGGTTCCAAGTCCAAAACCGTCAATAAACAAAAATCCCTAAATGGACCTCATGTACTTCCGTCACCTTCCACACCACACCCAATCTCATAAGCCCTAAAACGTAGCTTGGGTCTACGTGGATTACGTGTTGTGCTCAATTTACGATTGGCTTTAAATTAAGCTTGGCGTGGGCTTTAAGACTACTGACTCGGATCTTTGCACGTCAAGCTTGATTTTGGGCTTGTAGAAGAACATGTATTAACATAGGTGTCTCATTCTTTCTTTATTTTCCTCCTTTACTTCTTTTCCTCTATTTGGTTCTTCATTTTAGCTACACAATCTAATCTTTAAAATCTGAAAATAATAAAAGACAAGAATAAAGACAAGTAAGTTACGGAGTAGGAAAGTACTATTAGGAAAGTTACGGAATAAAAGTTTCAGTTCAAATATGATTTTCCCAAATTGTACGTTTCCTAGTCTAAAAAGGATTCCTAATGCAAGCAGGATTCTCAACATATCGCCAATGCAATAGAAACGTCGAAAGATGAAGACTCATAATCCACCTAGGTTTACTAGTCCAACAAGGATTTTAGACTATTTCTGCGTTTTCAACTCGTTTAAGCACAAATCCATCAATGCCACCGAAGACTCCTACTATGACTAAATGACTTAATATTATAATAAGAGCTAAGCAAAGTAGAAATGGAGGTAAAAACATGTTAAGAATGTTGCACAAAGTGCTCCTATTAGGCGATGCGGGATTCGTGACCTATTTGCTTGCTACCTTCCTAGATAGACATCACAATCAGTCTGCTATCGTTTCTACATACTTCTTATGGGCAATTTGCATCCGTCAATGGCTTGCTACCTTCCTATACTCATATCACTTGAGGACTCATGTTACTATATTAGTTATACCCCAAAAGTAATTTCTTCCTTCAATTGAAAGCAACACCTAACAAAAGAAAATTCCATAACTGTAAGAATGTCGTTACTAAAATATATCATTTTCCAGTAAAACTTCTAGAATAACAATGTTCTTCTAAGAGTCTCCAGTAGAGATGCTTGTAACTGTATTTCAAGGAGCTATGTCAAATGCATGTGTTCATTGTATAAAAAAAACAAATATACTCCCAAACAACTTCCATGTGTTCCTTTTGTCGCTACTTTTTAGCAGTGAGGATTTGCAGTGACGGATTACATAACTCTTCGTCTTATGTAATCATTCAAATATAAAAAATTGAATTCTTGTTTATAGAGATTTCAATATAGGAAGTCTCGAAATAAATTTCTTTATAAGAAAAGGATGTCTAAACTCTAAAGTATACTAGAGCATTTGAGGACTCCCTTGTGTCAACAAAATGCAACTAAGGCTTGGTTAGGAACATTACATGCATTTACTTTGAGATTGAATTGACAACTAATTATCATATGCAGAGCTGAGTAAGAATGTTGAGAGAGGGAGAGAGTATGATGAGTATGAATTTGAATTTGTGAAACTTTGGCATTTCTTTGGAGATGAGATTAGTCCGATCAACAAAAGTTGAATATGTCTTGCCATATGTCAAATTTTGCATTTTTTTACATACTTCTTCATTGATGTTCAAAATTCAAACATAATTAAATGGACTAAATTTTACTTTTTCTATGGGTAGAAATTTAAGATCGTGCCAAGTACAATTTGGTTGTGAATTCGACTTAATACCAGATTTATTGTAGTATTTTAGGTTTCAAACCTGGAACTTATCTGATAAAAAATTAAAATTTAATACTGTTGAATAATGAAAAATAAATAAAAAATAAAAAGTGAAATTTGAGGGCAACATATATATATTGCAAAACGGCGGTGAGTTGAGGCCTCGATGGTGTTTTGTTTCGAAAGCTCCGACGAATTGGAGAGAAAGAGGGAGAGAGTATGATGAATCCGCAGCCTCAGCCAGGTCCTCAGGGCTATCCTCATCACCAGCCAACTTCAGTGGAAGAAGTCCGTACTCTCTGGATTGGTGATCTACAGTACTGGGTCGACGAGAATTACCTCACCTCTTGCTTCGCTCACACCGGCGAGGTGTCTTTCCTTCCCCCTTACATTTACATCAACCAATGCATGTAAAAATAACTATCTCAATGGTGTGAGTTTAGGTTATTTCAATCAAGATTATACGAAACAAAATGACGGGGCAGCCGGAGGGGTACGGGTTTGTGGAGTTTGTCTCCCACGCCGCAGCCGAGAGGATCCTCCACGCTTACAACGGCACTCAAATGCCTGGAACTGAGCAGACTTTCAGGCTGAACTGGGCCTCTTTCGGAATCGGCGAAAGGCGGCCTGATGCTGGCCCTGAGCATTCCATTTTTGTAGGTGATTTGGCCCCTGATGTTACTGATTTTGTCCTGCAAGAGACTTTTCACAACACCTATCCTTCGGTTAGAGGCGCCAAGGTTGTCACCGATGCCAACACTGGCCGCTCCAAGGGTTATGGCTTTGTCAAGTTTGCTGATGAGGCCGAGAGGAACCGTGCTATGACTGAGATGGATGGTGTTTATTGCTCCACTAGGCCAATGCGCATCAGCGCCGCCACGCCGAAGAAGACCACCGGTTTCCAGCAGCAATATGTTGCAGCAAAAGGTAATGCTGGTTTTCATAAGTTGATAGTAGATTAGTAGAAGTAAATTAATGCTGTTTTTACGGCAATGTATGAGAATGCATTTTTAAATGTGGAATTTTCTGGCAGCTGTTTATCCTGTTCCGGCATACACTACTCCGGCAGTTCCTGTAGTACCAGCAGCAGAGTATGATGCAAACAACACTACAGTAAGCCCGGTTTAATCTGAATTGAGTGAGGGTATTTGTGCCTTGTGTCATATTTTTACTATCGGATTGGTTGTCTATTGTCTAATGCAGATTTTGTCGGAAACTTGGATCCTAATATTGCTGAGGAGGAGTTGAAGCAAACTTTTCTGCAATTTGGAGATATTGTCTATGTTAAGACTCCTGCAGGCAAAGCCGCAAAGGCTGTGGTTTTGTACAGTTTGGGACAAGGTTTGTACTTCACATTTGATGAATTAGGGTTAAAACACTGTATTTTTATCTTATTGTTTTTCTCTTGCCGCCCCTATCTTCTGTTGTTTACTATTGTCACTTCTGTCCATACAGGTCATCTGCTGAAGAAGCTATACAAAGGATGCAAGGAAAGATGATTGGTCAACAAGTGGTCCGCATTTCTTGGGGTAGGAGCCCAACAACTAAACAGGTTAGCTCTTTATTCAGATGTGTGATAAAATTCTGACTTTGTTAGACTGAAGTCCTGTATATGTCAGTCATTTTGATTTTGTTGAAGGAAAGATCGGTCAATTAAAAGACTAATTAAAGTAAGTCGTTGCAAAAATGAGATTGACTGTTTGTTATTGGTATAATATTGTGATGCAGGAAAAGTGATGTGTAGTCCTACAAGTTCATCTGCATATAAGCTTTTCTTCTTTATGAAGTCAATTGTCTTTATTCTGGAGATGTGAAACATTCATACTTTAACTTGTGATTTATAATATTTTAACAAAACAAGTCAGAGTATTGCTCCTCATATAGGGAAAGTTTGCAAGTATACATGAATTATTAACCACTATGAATTTCAGGACACCAAATTTCAAAACATAAAATTTTAGTACGTCAGATTCAAGTTACGCCCATTAATCATACACAACGTCATTGATACCGTTAGTATAGTGATGTATGTCAAAAATTCAAGGGGTAATTTAGTCTTTTCAAGTCTGAGCCCTCAACCTTCTCTCTTCTCTTACTGGGGCACCTCTCTCATCTCTTTCTTCTCTTGCTGTGGGTACTGAGCACCACTGCACCACTCTCTCTCTCTCTTTCTCTCTCTCTCAAATTTCTTCATCACTTCATGGATGTAAACACAGAAGAAACTTTTAGTTTGATAGGCCTCAAATTTGGATTTTTGATGACAATTAAAGCTTCCCATGTAGCAATTGCTGAAGCTTTCAAGACAGACTTATTTTTGAGAGATTTTTACATCCATTTTTAGTTTCATGGAAAGTGTTGCTCGTACACCCGTAGAGGCATACAATCCTTATCTGACAAACTGCCTTCTTGTAGGATGTACCTGGTAGCTGGGGCCAGCAAGTAGATCCAAGTCAATGGAATGCATATTATGGTTATGGTCAAGGCTATGATCCATATGGCTATGGAGCTACTCAAGATCCATCATTGTATGCATACAACGGCTATGCCGGTTACGGCCAATATCCTCAACAGGTATGTTATTTAAATTCGAGTTTGGATAGATAAATAGATGCTTTCAGTTTGGTTTTAAAGTTTCTTTTTCCTTCAATGGCTGTTTAAACAGACTGTTGTAAACTGTTGGAATGATTCAACTGGAGTATAATTTTTCAATTCTTTTAAAGCCCACAAGTCCACAGAAGCTTGTAACTGAGTCGCAGAAGAGTCAAGTAGTCCCTTAAATACCCATAGACGGATTTTTTTAAAGGGAACTAACATCCCATAACGTCATACACTAATGAAGTAATGATAGATCCTTCCTCTAAGGCTGAGGCCTGGGGATACTGATAATTTTCTTTTCACCAAAAGAAAAAAAGAAAGCCTGTAAATATTTTATTTTCCTGAAACTACATGAAAAATACGAAGGAGTATAGTTGACCAGTGGGGATTTTAAATTGAAAGATGCATCAAACCATGGGTTTTTTCAGTGTAGTTGGCCCGAACTTATTGGTGGGGTGTGTGTGTGTGTAGTTTCAAAGTCGTGTTTACTCTTCTTCACCTTTTCTTCCTAATAGTACAAGTTTTGTTTCATAAGAGTAATTGTGCTCCATGTTTTTGTTACCCTTGTATGGATTTTTTATGAGGAAATCGCGGCTAAGCCTGTTAAGATTTTTCAACAAAGGAATTGGATTAAGGAAGCTCCTTATCATTCCCTTTCCATAGGGCCTGATCAATTTCTTTGGAGGGATTCTAGAAAACTGAACCTGATTCTAGAACTCTTTAACCTTTATGTCCTTTAAACTTTCTGCGTTGTGTCTTTTCAAATTGTGGTTTCAGTTTAGGAGTTTAAAATTTCCCTTAAAAGTCCTAATAATGTTTCAGTTTCAGAATTATAACTTTTAGAGAGTCTGAAGTGCTAGTTAATGTCAGTTAGAGTTTAAAATATATGTAAGAGCCGAATGGCTGAGACATGTGTTGTTGAATAAGAATTAGCAGAGTATATTCTGACTTGTCCTGTGATGGGATTGGCGAGACGCCTAGATTAAGGCGAGAAGCCTGGGAGAGATTCCTAAATCAAATTATTCTGGGTGTGAAGCCTAGACTAAGATGTGAAGCGTAAATAAGGGTAAGAAACCTGGGACTGCTGGGAGTGAATCCTAATTCCTAAGACCTGTGTGTGTTCAACCTCTAAAACTTAGAGTTTGTTGATCCTGGTTCCTAAGCAGCTAGTCTGCTGCATCAGTTTATGTTTAAATCATTTAATATTTTGCTAGTCTATTATGCATGTTATCACCAACTGAATTAAATTGGAGAATTAATAAAAAGTAAATGAGAGAATCACCTGAGGAAATATTCATTCTTCCTTCTAAACTAGGTTGTCTATAATTGTCCAAAGTTTCAAGCATCTCATGATGTAGCAAACACCACCTCTTACAGATTATAATTCCTTACCTTTTTCCTTCATCTCATCCTTTTTTAGATTTAAAATGCTGTAGCTACTAGCTAGAGAAACACAAATAAACCATTGAGAAAAGTAGAACAAGAAAAGCTGCATGAATGACCCACCAAAACTGGGGGCAGTTGTTCTGTAACGGCTCATGCATGCATTATTCGATAGAATATATTTATACCCGACTAAATGTAATTATAGTGATTCTGTATAGATTGGTGCCTGACTGCGTGTAATTATTATTAAAGGGTTTTCTGGAATGGGAAGGTCCTATTTGTTTCTATATTGTGTATCACCAGAACCCCTTCAACATGGTATATTCTAGAGTTCTTGCATCATTAAGATTGTATGGTTCTGCAGGAATTCACAGTTTGAACCAGGGTCTGTATAGAAGTTTGAGGAATTCTGGTAAAGATAAATAAAAAATATGTTTGTAAACATAGTATCTATAATATATATAGACATATAGTAGAGTTGATAGGAAGAATAGGGAGTTCAGTTGGGTTATGGAAGAATGAGGGGATTCAGAGAGTCGATAATTTTTTTTCTCTGTCAAATGGAATTCACATCAAACAATCCCCTCTGCTTATAGATTTACTTCAGCTTCTCAGAGGTACAATTTATCTCTATAATGTATCCAGACACTGTAGACTTAGATTTTCTTATATGAATTGTTGCATTTATGCAATTTGACTTCGTACGGATGTGGAAGTTATAAAGGATTGCTTATAGACATTTGATTGACTTCTTGTTTTCAGGTTGATGGAGTTCAAGATATGGGAGCTATGGCTGGTACTGTTCCATCTTTTGAACAGAGGGATGAGCTGGATGATTCCTTGGCTACGCCTGATGTTGACAAGTACAGCTTTCTTCCTTTTTTATGAATGTGACATAATTAACCATACAATACATTTTACTCTAGTAAAACTAAAACCACTGACGAACAGGCAATGTAGCTGATGGTTTGTCCAATGATCTGAGGTTTGAACCCCCTAACAAGACCTAACTAGCTACCCTGTCTTCATAAATATAATAGGGTTGGGCACTTCAGTATGTAGCCCCCAGTTTGTAGCTTGGGTTTGGGTAGTGGTCATGGCATTTTTGGTGTGGGTATCAAAGTAAAATGCTGTACTTGAAGGCGTTATTAACTAAACTTACTGTGTAGTGTTCAAATGTTAATGTTGGTTCCGCATGAGAGTCCAATTACTTTTTGGGTTTCATACAGAGTTACAGACCCTCGTATCTTTTCAAACATGTATGTTGGTGCTCTTTAAAAAAAATCGAGTATTTTTTTTCATAAAAAGTTAATGTTGATGTCGCATGACAGAAACATACTTTTGGGTTAATACTAGACAAATGCTTGCTTCTTTAAGTGGTTAGAGTTGGAAAATTATCAGACTGTTTCCAGAAGATATCATTCATATGCTAAATGCTGCTATTTTTCTGTTTTTTTTTTCTGTTCTTTTTTACTAGGTTGAATGCTGCTTACCTCGCTGTACATGGAAGGGCCATTTTGGGCCATCCCATGTGGCTAAGAACATCAGTGTTTCCGCAGCAAGCTTAGTCAACATTAGCAATGTAACGACATTGGTTTGATTTGGATTCTTTCTCAATTTTCTTGGAGTTCACATTATAACAACCAGAGAAGAAATGGTGGGTAGAATGGCTAATACTAGGTGAAGATCTGGAAGAAATAGTAGTTGACAGACCCTTTTTTCTTCTCAATCAGGGGCTAGGGCTGTGGTTGTTGATTTGTAGATGTTTCTCAGTACGATACCAGGGATGCCTTTGTTAGGTTTGTTGCACCTTTAATATTCCAGTCCATCGTTTGATTAAAAATGTATAATATAGGCCAATTTACCAGGCTTGTTGTATGAGAACATGTCTTGATCCTTTACACCTTATGTTCCAATTGCGTATCCTTGGAGACTATAGATCCGAAGTGATATTGTTGCTGGAGTATTGCATTGCAAGTCTGAAACACTATCTTCGCGTAATTGTTATATGGTTCGTGTTCACCGATATACAGATTTTCTTGACTAAGGAGGTTCTCACCAATTTCATAAAGAATGACAAGAAAGAGAAGTACCGTAAGGTAAACGAATAGAAATCAGTGAAGATTGAAGGGAATGTTGAATGGTATTAAAATGGTAAAAATGAGTAGTTGCGCAGGGCGTTTGGTCGAGAAGCTCTAACAATAATCCCGATTACCCTTTTATACTGAATAAAAAAACTATTGTATTAATGAAATTTACAATCTCAGCGTTGATCACCACTGTATTGAGCACAAGAAATCCGAGTCATAATTGAGATAGACATTTTAGGTGTCATAATGATCCCTCGTGTATAAAAAAAAAAAAACAGAAAAAAATAACAAAGGAATTGTGCGGATATCCATATTTGCTCTCCATTTTTCACAAATTCCAGTCCCAGCATATGGTGATATGGATACTACATAAGTATTTCCAAATTACAATTTGAGATCCCAAAAGTAGCAGAGCCTGAGAGCCTGCACACTTAACTCCAACTGAGGACGAAGCCTCGATCCGGTTCTAGACAAGGTCTTAGATCGACAAGAAGACTGAGCAGGACCTCGAAGATCTCGAGGAAGATCGTTTCCTCGACAAATACATGTAACTCAACCTAGCTATGTTCACCTCTCTTGTATAGGAGTGCGGCAACCTATATTCATACGCTTTGTTCCCTTTCTGACTTGTAAATTCCAGGTTTGTTTCTTCCTCTTTCTTTCTTTTCTTAAGATTTTTTGGGTCAACTGTTGTGTTTGTTTGGTTATTTTATTTGCTTTTGCTTTCTGGTCTTCGCAACTGAAGAGGGTTTTCTGAACTACGTGATTGAAAAATGAAGTGGGCTTGCTGGAATTGCCGGGGCTGTAATGAGGATGGTTTTGGTGAACCAAGCTTGTTTTTTTTTTGTGAATTTGCTTTCTCAAGGAACTCCATAACTCTATCTGGCATGAGCTCACGTACTGCTCTGAAGCCTTCTACTGAATCTTCGATGATTATTGGAGACTTTCTGAAAAGCTGGGTGGTCAAAGAATCACAACCAAATACATGTTTGACTTTATCACCTAATCATTCTAATATAATCCCTATACCTGGTATAAATATACAGAATGGCTCTTCTTGAATTTATGAACGACTAGATCGAGCTGTTATTACTCCAGAATAATCTTTACCCTAATATAATTCTGCATAATATGCCAATTCTTTACTCTGATCATAGTCTCATTTTTTTGGTCTGAGTATACTCATGCAGTCATAATAATCGGGAATGAGAGACGATAATATAAAAAAAGAAAAAAGAAAAAAAAGAAAAGAAAAAGGCCGCGTGTGGTTTCCCGCTTACACCAAACCCTATTTACTAGTGTCACCATTTTCCCGCCAATTAATTTTTCGTCCCAAATGGACTCTTTTACTGCATTTCTCTCTTTCTGGTTTTAACCACGGCAAATCACCGTTGGGTTGATTTCTCTCTTCTTCTTCTTCTTCGCTTTGCGGCGGAGGCTGCAGCAATGAGAGACCTCCAAACACCCAAGAAGAGATCCACCTCCCGATTCGATCCCAAATCCTCCTCATCCCCTTCTCTCCCTCCTACTCCGCTCTCCTCCACTCCTCGCCGATCCACGCGCCGCGCCTCCCTCCACTTCGACGCCCTCCCTCCTCCTTCTCTGGCGCCGCTAGTCGAAGATCCACCACCGAAGAAGAGGAAAACTCCCATATCTACCACCGACGATTCGACGCCGCCAAAGCCAAAGACCTCCGAATCTGTTCACAAAGGCAAGAAATCGAAGCACGAGGAGGAGGAGGAGAAGCCGAGCGCAGTGGTGTTCTCGCCGGTGTCACCGGAGCCGTCGGAGGGGAAGAAGAGGAAGAGGCAGGTGTTCTACAAGAAGGTGGTGTACGACGGCGGCGAGTTTGAGGTTGGTGGTGACGTGTATGTGAAGAGGAAAGAGGAGGAGGACGGCGACGAAGAGGTGGGTGAGGTGGAGCAATGTAGGGTTTGCTTCAAGTCTGGGAAGGCTGTGATGATCGAGTGTGATGACTGTTTGGGTGGCTTTCATTTGAAATGCTTGAAGCCTCCCTTGAAGGAGGTTCCTGAAGGAGATTGGGTCTGCGGTTATTGCGCGGCTCGCAAATTGGGGAAAGAGGTTCGGCTGCCTGCACCTCCTCCGGGGAGGAAGCTGGTCAGGACTTTTCGAGACAAGCTTCTCTCCAGCGATTTGTGGGCTGCCCGCATTGAGAGGTAGAATCAATGCTTATGTTGCTTTTAACTTTTTTTTTGTTCTTGCTTTTGGTTTGTAATGCTTGTGATTGTGGGAATTGTGTTTCGTTTGGAGTCGTGCAGTATATGGAAAGAAGTGGATGGGACTTATTGGTGCCGGGTGCGTTGGTATGTTATTCCGGAAGAGACTGCGGCTGGAAGACAACCTCATAATCTGAGGAGGGAGATTTATCGCACGAATGATTTTGCCGACATTGAGGTACTACTTGATATCTGTTCTATTTATTTTCTTCAATTTGTGAACTTAATGCTACACTACTGCTCTATTTACAACTCGTCTCCACTCCGTACAGACTTTGCTCTCTTTGTTATCTACTGTTACATTACAATCATTTTATGGGTATGGTTTATGCATTTTGAAATTATGTCAAATTCGGTTCCCAATTTTGTTACTCCACCTTTGTTTGCTTCTATCAATGCTGGATTTGCCTTTTACTCCGGGATTATAGGTTCTTGCTTTGTAATAGTTATGAATCGCTTGTCTCTTGTCTTTTTTCAATATTTTTCTCCTTTTGAATCGCTGCACTATTTTATAAGAGGTTAAAAATGCTACTGCTTAGTTCACTACTTTGCTAATTCATTTTATGACAGATGGAATCGATTCTTCAACATTGTTATGTGATGAATCCTAAAGAATATGCCAAAGCCAATGAAGGGGATGATGTCTTTTTATGCGAATATGAATATGATATTCACTGGTACAGTTTCAAGCGTCTTGCAGAAATTGATGATGATGAAGAGGTAAGCATATCATGAAATGACCCCCCGCATTGTATACAATTTAAAATAGATAAAGTTCACTAAGAAATTGTGTCTTTTACTACTTGACAGCATGATGATGCCGAGACTGATGAAGATTGGAAACGTGGCAAGGATTCAGACTCTGATACAGAAGAAGAAATTGAATTTGAAGAAGAGAGCACAAAGAATATACTGGCTAAACCATCTCGAGCTCATGAGTTGGCTGCAGTATGTGTACTTGTTTCTTTTGTTTCAGGCTTCTTATTAAGTTTGTTTTCTGATCAAAATTTAACTAGTCGGTTATCTATCTACAGAATTCGCATAAGGGGCGGTTCTTTGGACTTCAAAAGATTGGAATGAAGAAAATCCCTAAGCATGTTAGATGCCATAAGCAGACTGCTCTTGAAAGAGCAAAATCAACACTACTGTTGGCATCATTGCCTAAGTCTTTACCTTGCAGGGATAAGTATGTAAGAATAAGTGCATTGAAAATTTTCTTTTGATGATCATTATTTGAGCAGTGTAGTGATAATAATACTTGCTTTTATGCAGAGAAATGTTGGAGATAAGTACATTCATCAAGGGTGCCATATCTGATGATAAATGTCTTGGACGCTGCCTCTACATTCATGGTGTTCCTGGAACTGGAAAGGTAATGCAAATTTTATTCATGAAATAGTGGCTACATTAGTGTATAAGTATAAAGCCTATAGATTTCAGATTTCATCTTTTCTATGCACGAAACAACTTGTAGCAATTTTCTTTGTCATCTTTGTGTAACTGCAGACTATGAGTGTACTAGCAGTAATGAGGAGTTTGAGGTCTGAAGTTGATGCTGGAAATATAAAACCTTACTGTTTCGTGGAGATAAATGGTCTAAAGTTGGCGGCACCGGAGAATATCTACAGGGTAAATTTGTTACAATGATGCTTATATCCTTATCAAGAACGGATACCTTTGTTGTCCTGTAATATAGCTTTTGTTTGCACAGGTTATATATGAAGCATTAAGTGGGCATCGAGTTGGTTGGAGAAAGGCTCTCCACTTGCTAAACGAGCGATTTTCTGATGGAAAGAAATTTGGAAAAGAGGATGACAAACCTTGTATTCTCCTTATTGATGAACTTGATCTTCTCGTGACCAGAAACCAATCGGTAATAATTTTTCTCTTCTTAGTTGGTACCTTCTGCATATTGTGATGTTAAAGTCGTAAATAATAATTTTTTTTGTGCTGTACAACATTCATTAATACTCTGATTATTTTTTAAACATGCAAATTTTAATGCAGTCCTCTTCTGGTTTCAGGTTCTCTACAACATCCTTGACTGGCCAACAAAGCCACACTCAAAATTAGTTGTAATAGGTACAGTTTTAGTTTTCACTTGTTCAATTATGATTGCATTTATTCAGAAAATAGTGATGTTTCATTTAACAGTTATCAGGAATAAATGTAGAAACTGTAATTGTGAAAGAAAATGATGTTGACTATGGTATGCTGTTTACTGCATCCTTAACTCCTAGTAAAATGTATATTTTAGGCATAGCAAATACCATGGATCTCCCAGAAAAGTTGCTTCCTCGTATTTCAAGTCGAATGGGAATCCATCGGCTTTGCTTTGGCCCTTATAATTACCAGCAGCTTCAAGAGATCATTTCAAGTCGGCTTAGAGGAATTGATGCATTTGAAAAACAAGCTATAGAGTTTGCTTCAAGAAAGGTTGGTATATTCCTTCTGTTTCATTAGGAGATTCAATTTGATCCTTGATCTTTGAGATTATCTAAACATGTTTCTAGGTAGCAGCTATTTCTGGAGATGCTCGTCGTGCATTGGAGATATGCAGGCGTGCAGCTGAAATCACAGATTACCGCATAAAGAAGCTACTATCAACTCCCAACAATGCTTCTGAAGGTATACATGCTTCAACTATTGATCACCAGACTGACTTCATCACAAGTTGATGCTTCGAAGTTAAAAAATCTAAATAAAAAACTGATTTGAAGATAACTGTTATCTTTTGGTACTCTGTCCTGAATCGACCTGCACACTCCAATGAAGTTGTACGACCATGTTTGATAAGTTTTTATGCTGGATAGATCTAGTGACAAAGCTACGTTTTCCTTTTTTCTGAATTATATGCTGGTCATGCACTTGTATACAAGAATATGTTTCTACCAATCACATAACTGCCTAATTTCATTCATATGATAATTTCACTTAGAATTTGATAATAAGATAGTAGAAACTACTAATTCTGCAAAATCAAAATCAATTCAAGTATTGCCTCTGTTATTTTTGTTGAAGATATTATCAGATGAATAAAATCAATTCAACAGATAAGTATTGTGTTTCTACTTGAAGTCTGCTTCTTCCATTTGTTACTAGAAACAATGCTTGAAGATAAGTTAAGTATTCATGCTTAGGTGGTATATATCAAATTTAGTTTCTACGGAGGCCATCTTTAGATAGAAGGCATAGATGCATTGAAATTTAAATATTTGTGCTATGGAAATTACCTGCCCTTTTTTATACAATTCTGGTTATGTCTCTACACCCTGACTTAACTATCTGGTCTTAGTTCAGAATACTGATGCTTTGTTTTGATGTGCTGTGAACCAATCACTTTCCCAGCCTCATTATACCTCAATTGTCTCCAAAAATCGTGATCAAGGAGTTGTCATTATTTACTTCTTTCTTCTATTTGATGTGTTTAAATAAATAAAAATTTTATGGAAAGAACTTTTCTTTTGCCTGACTTGACATCGTCATTTGTTGCAGGTCTCTTAATATGTGCTTTCTTTGTTTAGCATGTTATCTTGCTCTGCCGTCAGTGCTTTTAACTTACAGTATGATACGCTCTAACTCTACAGGTAAAGCACTTGTTGGTATGGCAGAGGTTGAAGCAGCCATAAAAGAAATGTTCCAGGCACCTCATATCCAGGTAGGTTTCTGTTCTTGACTAAATATATTTTAATGGTAATTTATATCTGAGAAGACAGAATTGATGCTCTTCAAATAGGTGTATAGTACAATACTGTAATAGTTTGTTAAATGATATCCAGACCGGGATATATGTGGGGGTTTTAAAAAGATAAAAATTGTTGCAGTTAAGAGTTGTCTTTTCTGGAAGCAGATAAAGTTTGCTAAATCTTATATGACTACTATTCTTTTGCAGGTGATGAAAACTTGTTCCAAACTGAGTAAAATATATTTGACTGCTATGGTGTATGAACTGTATAAAACCGGAATGGGTGAAACTACTTTTGAGAAGGTGAGTTTCTTCAGCTTTTTCATGAATGACATGACTATTCACTATTTGTATTATTCATTCAATTTCTTTGTTTTTGAAGTTAGTATCTACCACAGATGGTGGTGCTCATTAGGCTTGAGATTTAGATACTGGCAAATAGAATATTGGTGTCCCGGGAAACTGGATAACCATCAGTCGCATCACAAATGAAAACCAAATTATTGATTTTGGTGTACCAGTTTCATATATTTACTTTTCGTAAGTATATGTTCTCATTAAAGCTTCGGTTTGCACTGCAGTTGGCAATGACAGTATATAATCTGTGTGCAAGCAATGGAGAAGCATTTCCTGGACATGATATGCTGTTGAAAGTTGGGTAAGGCGTATGAGTTTATAAGTTCTGAGCATATGCATGGGGCATGACATAAATTTCTTTACCATCTAAGAGGTGAAGGCTTTGAATGCATCTTTTGAAACAATATGGTTTTCGGTCAGCATCCCTTTCCATACAAATGATAATACAAAGAACTGATATCAGTCATATCAATATTGTCTTTTTAAAGAGCTTGATTGTAGATATGTGATTCAATTTAATATTTAATTAGAAATTATTAATTTATTTTATCATTTTGGCAGTTGTAAGCTTGGTGAATGCAGAATTATTCTATGTGAATCAGGAGCAAAGCACAGGTTGCAGAAGTTACAGCTCAACTTTCCGAGGTTTGTTCACTGTCAAATTGTTATCATCGACTAAAAGTGTGACCGCAGGGCGGCATTCTTATTTTAATAGTGTAACAGTAGTCAGGTACAATATCATATAGAGCATCCTTCAGTTCAACCATTGGTGTCGTATTAGTTCATCCCTCTTACCAAAACTGCAGAATTCACTTTTATATAACTGAGAAGACAAGTTTTGTCAAATTTGTGTTTACAACTTTACATGTTACTTCACCCATTCATCTTACAGCAGTGCCATAAGAAAACACCTTGAATTGTGATTGATTATGATTTTATCGGCTCTATTTCAGTGACGATGTGGCATTTGCACTGCAGGAGAGCAGGGATTTACCTTGGTTGGCCAAGTATCTTTGAGCTCAATCGGTTGTTTTTCATTATTCATTTGAGGAACAATTTTGACCCTGATTACTGTCATTTGTTGTAATTGTACATCATATTTATCTTCTTTTACATTCCAAAAGTAAATTATTGTACTGTGTTCTTGAATCATCTGTTGATCTGTTGTACAATGTATTTCTATGAATTCTATCAACACATGATATTCCTTCAGATAAAAGAGAAAGAGCATACTTGATTAACAAAGCATCAGCTGCAGACAAAATGAGAGGTTCAGCAATTTATAGTTTTATACAGAGAGAGAAAAGGTAAAAGCTTCTAACAAACATAACAGCCAAAACCACTAGAAGGTCTAGCATGGCATTCTGATACAAAAAAAAAATTTCCAATTCTTTTTTCGCTGTTTAAAAAAAAAATTACCTTAATTATTTTTAATTTAGATGAAAATTTACAGGTTTATATATCTTAAAATTAAACTATGAATATGAAATTGAAAAATATGTAAATCACAAAAATTCTCAATTTAATTGAACGGTCAAGATATAAATATGCAATTGAAATAAATTGTGTAAGTCAAAGAAGATTCTAGTCCTTAACGAGATGGTTTTCGATGGAAAAAAAAAACTGTACAAAGCTTGAAAAGGTAACCGTGCTATTTGGCAAACTGCAAACACTCGAAAACTGATCGAAAGCCCTCAGAGATTTCAACCCTCTCTTCTTCCATGGCTTTCCCACCAGCCGAGGTCCTCTCTCTCTCTCTCTCTCTCTCTCTCTCTCATGATCCAAGAATCGCTTTCTCAATTTCTCATAATCTTCAAAAATCGTGGCCACGTTTGATTTTCGCGCAGGTCGGATTGGGACTGCTGCTATGCCCTCTCGGCTCCAACGTCATCGTCCGCACTGCTTGGTAAACCTTCCGATTTTCTTTTTTAGGGTTTAGGGTTCTTACGGTGTTTGAATTTACTTGAATTTCGGAATTGAGATATGATTGTTGAGTTGGTGTTTAAT
Organism: Argentina anserina; assembly: GCF_933775445.1. Lineage (NCBI taxonomy): Eukaryota > Viridiplantae > Streptophyta > Magnoliopsida > Rosales > Rosaceae > Argentina > Argentina anserina. The sequence continues at coordinate 5,489,190 of NC_065873.1, read as the reverse complement.
TGCAGCTGCTCTGTGGGTGTGGCTTTGCCTGTGTACTCGACTTTCAAAGCTATTGAGAGCAAAGATCGAAAGGAACAGCAGCGAATGCTTCTTTACTGGGCAGGTCTGAATTTCTGATCCCTACTTGTTGTTCTTTTATTGTTTCTTGATTTGAGATTGATAACGCAATCCCTTAGGATCGAATTAGTATTGTTTCATGTTGAGATGACTAGATGAATGCTTAGGCAAACGTCATGGGGTTGTGGTTTTTACTGTGGTGATAACAAGTAAAAAAGACTTAGATTCCCGGGAAGTCGGGTTATTAGGGAGTTTATTGTTTGTTTGTGTTGAAGTTGTACTTGCTAGTTGGAAGAGCATATTTTGATTGTGTTGTGTCTTCATATTTTCTTCATGTTATGTTGATTTTCTGTTGCTACTTGCAGCTTATGGATCTTTCAGTATAGCAGAAGTGTTTGCAGACAGACTTATCTCCTGGTAAAGTGTTCTAATCAATAATTTTTTATGAAAGGAACGACATTATTCTTTCCCAGTTTGTCTTCTGAAGCAGACCATGTGAACCATAAACGTTTAACAAAGACTTGATCAGGGCATTAGTTGGTCAACGATGTGATTAGGGTGTTATGTGAGTTTGTGTTGGATTAGGGTTTTAATAAATTGACTATAACATAATCATGTTGACAGCCCTTCTAATTTGAAGTCAAAATCAGATTACTAGCCTCTTATCTTCTCTCGGCTCTCATTTCCCCTCTTTTTTATTCATTATCTTCGCCTTTTGTTTTTGCCGATATATATTTCTGCTGGCTAGTTGATTTTGTTTGTTTTGATTGTAGATTTTTTTACCAATTGTTTCTTTGCATATATAACACTAGTACATATTTCTCTAAAACTAAATGACCACATCTTCATAATTATTTGTGGTTCAATATTTGTGGATCTATAACCATCTGGACAATGTTAAAGCTGCTCTTTATTCTTCAGTTGGTGGCATTTTAAGTGAGTTGTTTTACTGCTTCCTAAATGAGATACTGAAATCTGATGAAGACACCTGGCTTTCATTTTCAGGGTCCCACTCTACTATCAGATAAAGTTTGCATTTCTCGTTTGGCTACAACTTCCAAGTACAAATGTAAGCATGCTTGTCTACTCTCACTCTGGTTCCTTTTGTTAAATTGCATATCTCTAACTTCATTTTTTAAGATATTAATTATAGGTAAAGATTCTAGCGTATCACGTTTGACTTATCTTAATCTGAGATTATTAGGGGTAATTTGCTCTTTTTCATGTTAAATTCGTGCTTCCTTTTTCTAATACTGACATGGTCATCATATAAGTGAATTCATTTTCTTACCTTATGTGAGTTGACCAGAAAAATAAAGTAGAAAATTGACATTCAGCCATACATTTAAATATAATGACTAATGCTTTCTGTCTAATAGGGGGCAAAGCATCTGTATATGAGGCATTTGGGTCCATTCCTGCGGAGGCATCAAGTTCGACTTGACCAAGTTGTAGAGTATATAAATGCTGAAGCGGTAATTTTTCATCTTTCATTTTCTTATGCAGGGATGCTTGTTTGATATGGTTAATTTGCCTTTTTCCGTTAAGGAAATAGTGATTTAGGAAAAAAACTTGTGTACAAACTAGTATGTACGCGTGCGTCCAAACTCTCATTTATTTACACACTTTGGGAATATAAATACATCACTTTAACCGTTCAAAAGTTTAGTTTATTACTAAAGATCATTTCTGTAAAAGATCAACATAAACAAAAATAGTCTTCATAGTCGATTGCATCAAACAAATGAACGGTTATGGTGAAAGTTAGTAGTCTCATGGACCTGAAATGCACGAGTAAAATGCAAATGTATCACCAAGAATCAAAAGATGAAACTCACTGGTGTGTAATACAATGAATTTTGATCTTGTGCTGCTATCACTGGGGTGGACTAGTTTATTATCTTGCATTAATGAATTTCTTAAGGATTCTTGTGGCACGTTATTTGCATTATGATGCCACTCCATAGGCTTTTGAGGTCTCAAGATATAATTCACATGTACTTCCTTGGTGTGATTTACATTGAGTTGATGTACCGTAATTGTGAATTTGCAGAATAAATTCATCAGTTCACACCAAGAAGAGTTAAAGTTTGCATGGAATCTTATTGTGAAAATTCTGGGCTCAGGTATACTGTATACATCTGTTAGCAAACATTATTGTCATGTTAAGTTTCTCCTCTATGAGTTCCTTCAGCTAATAAATCGAGATAGTATTTGTTACCTTATTTAATATTCTTTAACATATTATGAAGATACATATTGTAGTATTTTATACTTTTTTTTTGAAAAGAATATTTTATACTTTTTGTTGGCAAAAATATGTAACCATGCATTGTTTCGCTATTCTTTGAATCAGCAACTGGACTAGTTAAGGGACTTGTGCACCCGGGACAACAGAAGAAACCAAATCGTGCAATTCGAGGCCGTGGCGAACAAGCTGGAGACTCTGGATCAGACCAAGACGATTAGAGTATTCTTAGCGAGCACTCCCAAAGTTGCATATAGTAGAAGCCAATTGTTAGCTCAGATTTTACTTTTCGATGTTCATTAGATCTTGTAAATATACTTCCCTTGTTTCGTGTGCTTAAAACCTGGAGGTAAACAAATTTCTTTAGGAAACAGCAAATGATTGTATACAGTCTACACTTTGGCATCTGATCGTCTTTCCTTTTGAAAATAGTTTTCAGTTTTGTACATGCTGCGTTTTGAGTTAGGAACTATGTTTGGATGGTACGGTGCTACCTATCGTCTTCTTTGATTATTAATGCGTGGGAGAGGTCGCCTTTAATAGCTGAGCATGGTTTATATGTGCAACCTTAAACTCCATTAAAAAAATTATTTCACTGAATCTGTACATGTGATTTAAATAAAAGAAGTGCGAGAAAAATAAATAAAATTTAAAATAGGTTTCTACTATTGAATTGGGGTATAAATACTTGCACACGCTGTAAAACACAGAGAAACTCTGAGTTGCTCTCCCTCTCTGGCTCTCTCTATCGTTACTATGACCGGTGGCGCCTCCGCTGCGACCACTCCTACTCCGGTGGAGAACCTAACGACGACCACCACTCCCACCGAAACCCCTTCCACCTCCGCCGACTTCGCCTCACACGTGCCGCGGCGAGATGTCCTCCGGCGCCGCTCCCAGAACCTGAAGCAACTGGCGAAATGCTACAGAGACCACTACTGGGCCTTGATGGAGGACCTCAAGATCCACTACCGCGACTACTACTGGAACTACGGCGTCAGCCCCGTCCACGAGAACAACAACAACAACAACGGCGGCGGCGATGGCGACAACGACAAATTCAACCGGCGGTGCTCTTCTATTGGATGTAAATTGACGGCCATGGCGTTGACGAGCTTCTGTCAGCTTCATATTCTATCGGATTCCAAGCAGAGGCTCTACAAGGCCTGCGATTACGTCATCAAGAGGTACATTTACAGATGAAATTCTTCCACGAATTTGTAGATGATTCTAGATGTAGCTGATGACTGAAATTCTTCCATTTTCCATATTCTATTAGGTTGTTATGTTTATAAGAAATACAGATGAAAACAATGTAATCTAGAGCCGAAAAACGACGCGTTTTTATTTTGTAATTGAGTGTTAAAGATGTGCCTAGGATCATGTGAATGGGGGTTTCTAGGACATGTTTGGGGAGAAAAGAGCGTGGGAGGATAGATGGAGCAATTGGATTTTGGGATGTATGGAGTCCTGTAAATGAGAAATGTGAGGCCAATATTAAGGAGGCCAAATCAGTGAGAGGTGGCAAGTGTGGAGTTTGGGTTTTCCGAAGCAGCTTAATTGTTGAATAATCAACAAAGATAATTGTTACGTGTAGACATGAATCTTAGAAGACAGGAAAGTGGATAGCTTACCTGTGTGGAGTTGGTTAAAGACTATCAACATTTTAGGATATGCACTCTGGAGTCTGTTTTTTGAGATTTGGAGTATGTAGGGAGACACTTGGAGGTTGTAAATGAGTGTTTTTGTCAATATGTAGGCCAATCGCCCCAATCTGCAGCAATGATATGCAAGACATATATTCTATACTTCCAAGGAAAGTAATTCGGAAGTTGGAAAGCAGGTCTGCAGAGGGAAGAAGATGCACTTATCAGATGGTTGTTTTCAAGGAGAAATGTGGCCTGCGAATTGGTATATTTGGTTAAGAAAAATCACTCTCCATATGAAGTCGTTGTAAGTCATTTCCATTGGAAGGAGTTATGGCTTGCTGTCACTAGAATCAAAAAGAGATTCGAGTTATTGTTTTTGGTAGGCCATTTCCCAGTGTTATACACTTTTCTGCTCCAGTTCATAGTGCCAAATAAGGGTTAATACACTAAAACTTTACATCCTGCAATAATTTTTTTTTCAACCATAATTGCAGTGATGGCATGTACGGAACGTTTGTGGGTATAGTTGGTGTATGGGAAATTTTGTAGTGGAGGATTATTAGGACTTGTGAGAATATTGGCCGGGAGGAGTGGTGGTTTATTGGGATAAAGTCGCATTTTGGTGCTTGGTACTCCATTTTAAGACCTATTTTATTTCATTTTGGCAGATTTAAGGCTACTTTTCACTTTAGACTCATTGTGCTTTTGAATTTGATTCGGAGTAAGATAATGTCTATTTTTGGTCCTATATTATTTTCTTAGATGCATGGCTACTATGGACAACTTTTCATTAGTAGTTGTACAGAAGTACCTTCTATATGTTGCTTGGTATAACAAGCCCCTTTGCATTCACACAACGGCTGGTGCTAGAGGCCTACTAGTGTCAGTACATCAACATTTATTTTCTTCTCACACGAACACTACCCATTTACTATAGAAGTGGTAATTTTGATATGGGGGCTCATCTTTAATGCCTTGACCCAATGGTTACTATTTATACATTTTCTCTCATTCTTGTCATTTTGAAACCATATATACTTATTGTTAAGCTAGGTGGAGAAGCAAGCCAAAAATAAAGCTGCCAATCACATTTGAGAAAGAGGCACTAATATTATGCCAGAAAGAAAATCTGATTCCTTTTGATTGGAACATTTGAGTTTGCAGATGTGCTGTAGTTTCTTGTTGTTAGTAATGAAAATTGTTGTTTGTTATCCAAATATAACAATAATAACAGTAAAAAAAAGATGAGACTGAGGTAAAGAAAAGCAAAAAATATGCTGACGGAAAACCATTACGTTATGCATCTCTTCTTGTTAGGAAAAAAAAATGATTTGTACTGTGTAGAATTACCGTAATATCTTCATGTAGGTTGAGAGATGTTGAAATATTTACATATAGATATGTGCTATTTGTTTGGTGCTCTACTTTTCGTCCTGTAAAACTCAGCATGGGCAACTACTACTGATTTACAATCTAATATAGGGGAGTAGTAACTAAACCCCAATAGCTAGTTAAAAACTAAAATCAAGTAAAATGTGTTCAGATGTCGGCGTCCACAAATGAATTAAGTTGAAAAGCTGATTTGGAGATAAGGGATGAAAAAGGGCTCTTTGGTCCTAATGGGAGAATTTTTGCTATTGAGAGTAAGCTTGTTGAATTTAAAGTATTTAAGCTGCGTGAGTTCTCTATTTATTTGTATAATTTTGTATTCTCCAAGCCATCAATGAGTAGTAGAATTTGATCTTTTTCAGACAACTATGTCTATTGATCTTACTTGTTGATGTATCTGCAGTGCTCAGGCAGGTCCTATAACATGTGGGAAGCCAATATTGAGATCCAGTACTCCTTCTCTGTGTGCCGTCCACTTCCTAAAGGCTCAGAAGCATGTCACCAGGGCCTTGCGGAAGGCAGGTCTTAATGTGTCCTCATCAAGTAAGCTTGCTCCTAAGTTCCATGTCATAGTGGCAGAATATGTACACCAAATCCAATCCAAGCGAAAAGCTGCACGTGAGGAGAATCGAAGTAAAGTTGCTATTAAGGAAGAACTTGTTGACTGAGCTCCCCAACTACGCCCATGGACGACTAGTTGGTTAAAATACTCTCGCTCTTGCGGATCTTTAGAGCCTCAAGTTTTGGTGATGTGAGGTGCATTAGCCTTGGATCATCCCATGGGATGTGTATGAGTTGCACAACAGTTTGTTCCTTACTCTTTAGTGAAGTTCTTAAAGCTTGTTCCAACTTCCAACAACGTAGACCAAAGACCTTTGTATTTTGCATTTGTAAATTTGATTATTCTTTGATGAGTTTAGGTTTGTATGCATAAATTTCTGGGAAGATGACTGGTTATTTTTTAAAGTTGGATACTGCAGCTTATAGAGTATTGGTATTAAAAGTTACCACTGACGAGACTGTCATAGACTCTAGAGTCTATAGAGGCACCAAGTACTTACAGTTTGGTGAATCTTTTATTTTATTTTTGGAGTAACAGTTTGGTGAATCTTGACATCTTTTTATCTCAGCGGAAAAAAGCTGGATTGCACGGAAACGCAAGAGGGAGTGCGTTTCCCGCTTTCGAAGCGGAACCACTACGGAACCGCGCCGGAAACGGTCGGAAACGCACGGATTTGCGATTCCAGAAAAGGGGGTTATAGAAACGCAGAGGAAACGCACGCTTCCGAAATGAAAGCGCGCGCTTCTGATCAAGTAAGGGTTTCTTAGTCTTTCCTCATTCATTTCGGGTTAGACCTACCATTCCGCCGAATCGCCAAACCATTTCGACATATTGTGATTCTCTTACTGCATCTCGACCTCTATCTTGATCCCTCCGATTCTCCGACGCCTCAAATAGGTTCAGTCTCCACCGAGAAGTGCCCATTTCTGGTGACCACTTGGATTTTCCATCTCGGCTCTCAAGCTTGAAGGTACTGACTTCATTTTTAGATTTATCCCATCGCATACTCTTCTATTGAGCTTCCTTTGATTGTACTGGTGATTGAGATTCGTTTGATTTTATTGCTCTTATATGTTTGAAAAAAGCATCTTGTTTGAAATTACTTAATTGTACAATTATCTAGCAAATTCTCCTAAATTTGTCTTTTTCGGGTGTAATTTACTGAATTGTCCAACTAAGGTAGTTAACCCATGGACAATTTGGTAAACATCCTTCATTTTAAATGCTATATGTGCCACACTGCCACTTTGTGGAGGATCAGCAATTCAGCACATTTCCAAGCTTGTTCCAAGTTCCTCCTTCCCAGACTAAAGGCCGAACTCTTTTTGTGGTACGGTTTTCTTTGTTCATTTCCAATTTATTTCTTAGAGAACACCTGTATTGTGCAATTATATCTACTCTTTGATCAATTTGAGATTTTTTAATGTCATATAAACTTGCTGTTCAGTTATTTTGTGGAATTTTCATTAGCATTTTGTGAATTTGGGATGTTGATCTGTTTCATAATTTTAAGTACATGTGTTTTCTACATTTACAAACAAAAGGAATTATTAAACATTACAAATGGACAGTTGAAGAAGATGAATCCTTGTGCGAGTCCATGAGCATGGGTTTAGACTATATAGAAGCTGCTAGAAGGCTGCCACAGAGAGCCAATGTCAAAATAAAACCGATTTGCAGCAAAAACAGGTGGAACGTAGTCTTAAACCCTGCCGGCAAGAAACGATTATCTATCCAGGATAAGAAGAATGTGAAAAAGTCTTTTGCCCAAAACTGCAAGCACTGGCGTAAGATTGCAGAGGAGGTAATTACTTGTCAACAATTGTAATTAAGTAACCAAATGCCTACTTAGGAATTAATGCTCAAATGCAATATTATGCCTCATTGTATTCAATATATGTATTTCAGATTTTCAGACCGGAATATGCTATAGCGATGTCAAGAACTACCAGGGCCGGCCCTTTGTGCATGGAGGCTCAAGGCAAAATTTTTTTTTGGAGGCCCCAAAATAAAAATGCTCAAAAAAAAGAAAAGCCTGTTCCGGGAGAATTACTATTCTACCCTTATGTGTGTCTTAGCCTAATAGGTTTCCTGTTAGGAGATAGATTAGCATTTCCGTAGTAGATTAGGACTCCGAATCCTACGGGATTGTGGTGTTGTAAATGCCTATATATAGGCCCCCATATCATTCAATAATATACAAGTATTTCATCCTCAAACACGTTATCAGCACGAAGCCCTAAAACCCTGAATCTTTTAGAGCCTTCCGAAATTTTTTCTTCTTCCCTTCCTCCGCTGCCAAAAGCCTCCTGCCGCCGCCGCAACTCCCTGCCGCCGCATCCTCTTGCCGCCGCCGCAGCCCCTGCCTGCCCTCGCAGCCCCTGCCCTCGTAGCCCCTGCCCTCGCAAGCCCCGCAGCCCTGCAGCCCCGCAGCCCCGCAGCCCTGCAGCCCCGCAGCCCCGCAGCCCTGCAGCCCCGCAGCCCTGCAGCCCTGCAGCCCCGCAGCCCCGCAGCCCTGCAGCCCCGCAGCGCTTCCTCTGCATTCGCTCCGCAAAGAAATCTTTTTGCCCCGCAAGTTCCCGCATCAAATCACTCAAAATTGCTCCTCCCGCATATTCACCCAAGAGACGTGAAAGTCACAAGCAAGGACTTCGCTCAAGAGAAGCTACTCCCGTATACTACAAACCTCCCAAGGTAAATTTTTATAAACGTTCCCGCTTTTGAACGTATATATATATTATATCGGGCGCTATTAGCCTTCTTCTTGTCTTAATTCCGGCCTTTCTTATAACGCCGATGAGACTATAGAGGGATGGGTTTCCCCTCTTGTTCGATGTTTTCTGTGTGACGGTCCTGGGGGAGTCACGATTGTTTTGAAAGGGAAGTTAATCGATTTTCGTGTGGTCGCCTGAGTGCACCGCTGTTTTGGGTGCGATCATGAGTATCGCCGCTTGCATCGATTTTTCTTGTGACCATATACGTCACCCCTTCTAATTCCTATTATACTTGAATCTAATCGATTATGTATTCGTGTTTGTAAATGTCATCGCCATCTCGACCGGAATTTGGCCTTCTTGATCTAGAAGGAAAGGAATACCACCGCTGGGTTTCCGACATGGAACTCGCGTTCGAGAGCCGAGGGATTGAAGACATGTTTGCCGACCCTCCTGCTGATTTCCCACCTATGGCTAAGACTCAGACTCTCATCTTTATGAGACGTCACATCCATGCAACTCTCAAGAGGCAATACTTGAACGTAAAAGATCCTAAAGAATTATGGACAAACTACGCTTGCGGTACAACAACGTTCATGATAAGCTTCTTCCTGAATTGACCGTTAGATGGGACAACATCCGTCTATTGGACTATAAGAGAGTGGATGATTTCAATCAGGATATGCTATGCTTGCAATCCGATCTTGGCACCATTGGTGTCATCAAGACTGACCTAGATCTTCTCAATAAAACATTGGATACGTTTCCAATCAACTATGAGGTTCAAGCTCATACGTACCGCACTCATGTAGAAGAAGGGAAGATCCGTCTTTTGCCGACTTAATGACACTCTTAGCTAAGAAGGAGAGACATTCTGAGATTCTCCTCAACAACAACAATAGACCTGTTGGCACTAAAAGAATTTCTACGCCACAGTCTAACTATGGGAAAGCTCCTAAGCAAAAGAATCAATCAAGGAACGCTCCATATCAGCACCAAAATAACAACTCTCGTGGTGGGAGGCAACAAAGCCGACCTCGGCCTCGGTCCAATACATGGACCCGTGATGGTGGCGGCGCCGCACCCTCAGGGGGAGGCCGTCCCCGTCCCACACTCCAAGGAGGCCGTGCGCCTCCTAATGCCTCCACTTCCGGTAATGGCAAGTCTCCATGCTTCAAATGTGGCTCCTTTAAGCACTTTAATCGCGATTGTCGCGCTAGCAAAGAGATGATCAAGGCTTACTCCGCCTACAAGAAGTTTCTACAACCCGAATCGAATCATGTGGATGAGGACCATGAGATCGAGACTCACCATATCTCCATGAAACCCGAGCCCCTTGCTTCTAAAGCTAGGCCTCCGGTTGGTACCATGGATACTCCCGACTTTGATTAGTCGTTTTAGCTTCTTTAGCTTTATGATTCAAGTATTGTTATGGCCGACCGCCATTGTTATTTTCATTGACTTTGTAATAGTCTTTTGAATTTGGAATTAGAAGTTCATGTGTGATGTATTAAAGATTGGCATTCAATAAAATTTCTCAACTCTTGCTTACAAGACGATCTCTTTGAGAATTTTATTTATCCGACACTTAGCATGATGATCAACGTGTGCAACTCACGTGGTTTTTAAATTGGACGCTTTTTGGGTCACATGGGACCCCAATAGCACTACATTGTGAATTTGGAACTTAAAATTCGGAAAACGAACCTCGGAACGTCGAAAACGACGTCGTTTTGCCTTGGCCGGCCCCGGTTACTATTCCGGCGTTTCCGGCACGTTTTGCCGGCGTATTCGCCGTCTTACGGCCATTTCCCGGCGTTTCCGGCACCGCCACTCGGCTCCTGCCGGCGTCCCCTGTCGGACCTGAAGTCCCGGCCTCCATACCGGCCAGTTTCGACAGCCGCCGACCGGTTTTTCCGGCAATAGGTGCCGCCGGTTTTCCACCGAGTTTTTCGACGATTTTTTCGTCGTTTTCTCGTGATTCTTCCGGCATATTGCAGCAGCCCCTGCTGCCACGTTTTCCTCGTCCAAAATTCACCCGGTTTTGAGTTCTTTTAACATGGTTTTCCGGTTTGTTTTTCAGGTTTTCTCCAAGTCCGTTATATGCACTCACCGGTACTCTTTGTGTGTGTTTTCCACACCATTATTGGATGGTTTCTACCACCCTCGTTTACTGTTTGGTATTTCACTGCTTCAATACCATGATTTCCAACTCTTTAGTTGAAGAATGTAGTACTATTGCCATGTGATACATTCGATGGAATCGCGCTTTGTTCCGATTCCCTTTCTTACAATATCCTACGCCGTATTGTATAGAATTTTTCCCGTGTCGCTGACTCTCTTAATTGTCATTTTGTAGATGTCCCGCGGTGAAATCGAATGTCTAGCTGATTGCGGAACCACCCACACTGTCCTACGGCACAGGCAGTTGTTCACGGATCTAGTGTTTTCGACTTCTTCGATGACTACAATGATTGGCTCGAAATCCATCATTTAAGGAAGAGGCACTGCTTCTTTCATGTTGCCTAATGGTACAACTCTTAACGTCGTCGATGCTCTTTATGCGCCGAAGTCTCCCCGTACCTTGCTAAGTTTTAAGGACATACGTGCCAATGGTTTTCACCTCGATACTTATGTTGAGAATGGAGAGGAATATCTTTGCGTTACCTCTGAGAAAGCAGGCCATCGCCGCATCTTAGAGAAGATGAAGAGTCTTGGGAATAGTTTGTATCTTACTTCCATTCGGATCTTTGAATCATATGCGGTTGAACGCAACTTTTGTGATTCGGACTCTTATATGCTTTGGCATGCCCGTCTCGGGCACCCTGGACGTGATATGATGATTAGAATTCTTAAGAATTCACATGGTCATCCATTTTTCAAGTCCCGGAAGCGATTGGAGGATCACCTCACCCGTGCTCCGCACGGTGAGGCCGTGCCGACCCATGCACCGCATGGTGAGGCCGAGCATGCCTCACTCGGCAGCTCCACGGCTTTCATGCCGTCGGTGGCGGCATCCCCTCCTTCACAGGAGCTTGTGATGCCTCCCGTGCTTTCACATGCCTCCATGGCAATTTCTGATGCCCATCGCTCGTTTTGCAAAGCTTGTTCTCTTGCTAAATTTCAAGGAAGTCCTTCTTTTGCTAAGGCTTCAACCGAGAACATTCCATTCTTACAACATATCCAAGGTGACATTTGTGGACCTATTCAACCAGAATGTGGACCTTTTTGATATTTTATGGTATTGGTTGATGCATCGACGCGTTGGTCACACGTCGCATTGCTATCCACAAGGAATGCTGCATTTGCTAAGTTATTAGCTGAGATAATCAAACTTCGGGCTCACCACCCCGATTATACTATCAAATCCATTCGTTTGGATAATGCTGGAGAATTCACCTCCAAAACTTTTGATGATTACTGCATGTCTATTGGGATCGAAGTTGAACATCCCGTTCCTCATGTTCATTCACAGAACGGTCTAGCAGAGGCTACCATCAAGCGTATTCAGCTTGTTGCTCGGGCAATGGTTATGGGTACTAACCTGCCGGTCTCTGCGTGGGGATATGCAGTGTTGCATGCAGCGACACTTATTCGTTTCCGACCCGCGGCTAACCAAGCGTTTAGTGTGTACCAGATGGTAACTGGTTACGAACCCAATATTTCACACTTACGCATATTTGGTTGCGCTGTTTATGTGCCTATTACGCCTCCGCTGCGTACTAAGATGGGTCCTCAGAGACGATTAGGTATCTATGTTGGCTATAATTCCACAACGATTGTCCGCTACTTATAACCAACCACCGGAGATCTCTTTACTGCAAGATTTGCAGATTGTCACTTTGATGAGACATGCTTCCCGTCGTTAGGGGGAGATGGGAATGTTATCATTCCAAATGAACGTCAGGAATTGACGTGGTGTGTCCCCACTATGTCTCATTATGATCCCCGCACTGTTCAAAGTGAGTTAGAAGTGCAACGCATTATCGACCTCCAGAAAGTCGCGGATTCGATGCCCGACGGCTTTGTAGATATTGCTAAAGTGACGAGATCAAACATACCCGCTGCGAACGTACCAGCACGGTTGGATGTCCCGAAATACGGGCGTGGAAGACAAGCTCCTGGACCTAGCAACGTTGGCACCGCCCCTGACAGTGGGACGGAGGCCGACGGCGGCACCACCGTACGCCGTGGTGTTGCCGGCGCCCCTTGTGGCGACGATGCTGAGATGGCCCAGCATGGAGCAGCTTCGGCCTCGGCTCCTCAAAGAAAAAGGGGGAGACCGATAAACTCTAGGGATTCAAAACCTAGAAAGAAGCGAATGGCTAAGGCACAGCGCGTCATCAACGATGAATCACCATCGTATGAAGTTGTCTCTGATTACAGTTATGTCCATGAATCAACTAAAGTGTTTCCGTGTGACGCTATGGAACCTTGTTTGATGCCAGAGAACAACGAAATCTCAGTGAACTACACAAGTGAGCAGTCGGTCCGAAACCGAGCCACTACATGCATTGATGACGTTTTCGCTTATTCCGTCGCACTTGAGATCATATCTGAAGACGACGTTGAACCTCGCTCTGTAGCTGAATGCGAATACAGAGCAGATTGGCCGAAGTGGAAGGAAGCAATCCAGGCAGAACTTGACTCATTAGCGAAGCGAGAAGTCTTCGGAAAGGTTGAATTGACTCCAAGAGATGTCAAACCCGTTGGACATAAATGGGTCTTCGTTCGTAAGCGTAATGAGATGAACGAGATCGTGCGTTATAAGGCAAGACTCGTGACACAAGGATTCTCACAACGACCTGGTATTGACTATGAAGAGACTTATTCTCCTGTTATGGACATCATTACCTTCCGCTACCTTATTAGTCTGGTAGTGTCTGAAAGACTAAACATGCAGCTTATGGATGTGGTCACAGCTTATTTCTATGGGGATCTTGACGCAGAGATATACATGAAAGCTCCTGAGGGACTACCTTTACTTCCATCAAGTGCCTCCAGACCACGGAGTGCTCATGCAGTCAGATTACGTCGTTCATTGTACGGGTTAAAGCAATCCGGAAGAATGTGGTACAATCGGTTGCATCAATACTTGGTGAGAAGGGGTTACAAGAATGATGAACTATGCCCATGCGTGTTCATACGAAAGACAAATTCCGGATTCGTCATCGTTGCGGTCTACGTTGATGACATGAACATAATCGGTACTCTTGATGAGATTGAAGAGACCGTGTCTTATCTGAAGTCGGAATTTGAGATGAAAGACCTAGGGAAGACGAAATTCTGTCTCGGCCTTGAGCTTGTGCATAGGGCCGACGGCATCTTAATGCATCAGTCAAATTACACGCAGAAGATGCTTCGACGTTTCAATATGGATCTATGCAGTCCATTGTCTACTCCCATGGTCGTCCGAAGTCTAGATATCAAGAAGGATCCCTTCTGTCCTAAAGAGGATGATGAAGACGTTCTTGGTCTTGAAGTTCCATACCTTAGTGCGATTGGGGCACTATTGTATCTTGCTCAATGCACTAGACCGGACATATCTTTCGCAGTGAACTTATTGGCTAGATTTAGCTCCGCACCTACGCTACGTCATTGGAATGGAATCAAGCATTTGTTTCGATACTTGAAAGGTTCCCTTGACATGAGATTGTTCTACCCCTATTGCAGAGAGAACACCGCCACGGTATCTCCCCACACCACCGCCGTCGCCGACCCCGGCCTTGCTGCCGTACACCGCAGCGACGCCGCCGGCCGTTATGGCGTGGAGACCGTGCGCAGTGCCGAGAGCAGCAACCGGTCCCGTGCAGCTCTTTCCCCCGATGCAAAGACTCCAAACAACTTGTTAGTTGGTTATGCCGACGCAGGGTACCTCTCTGACCCTCACAAGGCTCGTTCTCAAACCGGTTATGTGTTTACCATTGGGAATACGGCGATATCTTGGAGATCCACAAAGCAATCTCTTGTTGCTACTTCTTCGAATCACGCGGAGATCATCGCTCTCCATGAAGCAGTGAAAGAATGTGTTTGGCTACGATCACTTGTTCGCCATATTCGTGATTCTTGTGGATTAGTCTCTACAACTGATCAACCTACGTGCATTTATGAAGATAATGCTGCTTGCATAGAGCAGACGAAGTTAGGTTTCATCAAGGGAGACAACACCAAGCATATTTCGCCTAAGTTCTTCTACAACGTTCAACAACAGAAGTTCTTGAATGTTCAGATCAATCAAGTGAGTTCAGAATCCAATGTTGCGGATTTGTTCACCAAGTCTTTGCCTAAATCTACTTTTGTGAAACATGTGAAGAGCATTGGCATGCGTCGTTTATCGGAACACTAGAGTTTGGTAGACTTCAGGGGGAGTCTACATCACATGTTAAGATCCTTAAGTAGTTGGTGCGTTGTGCTCTTTTTCCCTTCGATCAAGCTTTTGTTTTACCCAATAGGTTTTTGTTTTGCTTGACAAGGTTTTTACCGAGGCAACGATGTGTGCACCATGCAACCTAGGCATGCGACACAAGGGGGAGTGTTCCGGGAGAATTACTATTCTACCCTTATGTGTGTCTTAGCCTAATAGGTTTCTTGTTAGGAGATAGATTAGCATCTCCGTAGTAGATTAGGACTCCGAATCCTACGAGATTGTGGTGTTGTAAATGCCTATATATATGCTCCCATATCATTCAATAATATACAAGTATTTCATCCTCAAACAAAGCCCTAATTGTTTATAATTTATTGTTGAAAGTTGAAACATGGACAATATAAAATCCGTACAAACAAAGAAAAATAAATTTATTATTCTAAGGATATAAATGGCTCAGAAGTCTTACGTTTTCAATTAATTACGATAATAAAATCTTATCTCAACTAAAAAAGATCAAAATAGAAAATACAAAATAAAGAGGTTCAAAAATCTTACATCTTATGCCTTGGATTGAGAAAGAAAAAACATGAATTGTGAAAGTTTTTATGCCTTAAATTGATTAAAAGAAAAAAATTATCATAAGAAATAGATAGATATTATCAATGACTATTGGATAACTCATGCATTGTAATAAGTAAGATATATATATATATATAATCAGTAAATATTGCATAACTCATATATGATTAAGAAGAATTTTTTTCTTGATTTTTCTTAAAAAAAAATGCATGCATACAAAATTTTTTATTGAGGCCCCCAAAAATTGAGGCCGGTGCCTACTCTGCCTTGCCTCAGGGCCGGCAGTGAGAACTACTGCAACAGCCAGGAATTTCACGAAGACGAGGAGGGCACTTCAGTTGAGCCTGTTGGGGCCGCTAACTCTGCTACAGAGATCAGCGTTGACCTCATGAATAGTGCATTTCAATTTATGTTGTAAACACGATGAAAGCAAGTATCTAGATAACTAATTTTTCTTCTCTGTGTACATTCAAATATGGCTGTCAAATTGTTTTCTTTCTTTATGCTTATTTACCGCAAATAATGTGATTCAGAAGGTTTATACAGAGTTGGAAATTGGAACACTGGAGTATGCCTCCCAAAATGACACTACATTGTTTAAAGATCCCAGTGAGAGAAAATTAGATAAATAAGTGGAGAGAGAGAGAGAGAGAGAGAGAGAGAGAGAGAGAGAGCCTAGTGCCCCAGTCTGTCGGGTGGGGATCGCCATAGGCATTGGAGTCCTTCTGGGTTGTGTCTTCACCTTGTGCTTCCCCAATGGCTTCATCTCCATTTCCAATCCCGCCCCTATTCTCAATCGCCGCTTTGCCAAATCCATTGCCCAGGTTACCAAAAACCCTTTTCCCGAGTTGCTCTTGTTAATCTTCTGTTTCACTTATTGTTTACTATTTAAATTAAATGGATGACCAATGCTTTGGGATTCTGGAATTTTGGTTCCAATTCATGCCCAGTCGACTTTGGATTTTGGTGCATGTGAGTTCTGAATCAATCCACTAACTGTAACTGATCATTTGATCTTTGTAACGCGTCATTGTAGAAAGACACTGACTTTATAATACCATTATACCAAAGATGATAAAGTGACAGACTTTCAATGATAATTAGATTTTCATGTATAGCTTGATTGGATTTTAAGGTACCCATCTGTGCATTTCTGTGTGTTTAGAATTGTCGACTAGTTGTGATCGTTTGATGGGCATGTATGCATAAAAAAAAAAAGTCTTTTCAATACTTAACAGCTGTTCATATATATAGTTGATGGGAATCTGAGGTACCCATTTGTTCATTTGTGTGAGTAGTCATAGAATTGCGGGGTACTTGTGATTGTTTGATGTGCATGCACATCTGTTGTGGTGTTCTAGTGGCTTATACCAAAATTGTTTGATGTGAAAATTTGAGGTTTATTAACACGATGATCTTCATGTTTTTAGTCATTTTTGCATTTGGTTGGTTCTACCCTATGTAAATCGTCTGAAAGACTCAATATGCTGCAATCTGAGTTTGTTGTGGCGTCAGAGGAAAATTCTGAGTTGAAAAAGAATGTTAGGTAATTGACAGAAAAGATTCGGTTGGTTGAACAAAGGATAAACCAGGCTGAGAAACAAGTTCTTGTCTCCGGTGATCAGAAGAAAGCTGATCCTTTTGGTACTATCAAAGGCTCAAGAACCAACCCTCTGTTGTTCCTGATGAATCTGTGAATCCAAGATTAGCAAAGATTTTGGAGAAAGTTGCTGCTAATCAAGAGATCATTGCTGCTATTGCAAACTCAAATGTGAAGGAAATGTTGGAGGTATGGTTCACTAATGTTGGAGGTACTCTACCCCTATAACTAATGCGACTGAATTACAGGCGTGTTTTACTTTTATCAAGCTATATAAGTGACTTATTTGCTTTCTATCATTGATAAATTTTTTTTTTGGTGAAAACTAATGTGATCATGTTATGTTATTGATTGTACTTTTGGCCATCATTGATCAATCTATTTAGATATAGGAAATTTTAGTTTCACTCTCTTATCCACTCATCACTCGTATTAAGGTTGCACTTTCTAAAATGACATAATGTATGTGCATAGATGAGCACTTGTTAGGACTCAGAATTCCCATTTCTTATGCTGTTTACATATACTTCTAATTTTGCAAGTTGGGTTGGAGCATCAGTAACACATGTAAGATTATATTTCATTCGCTTATGTGACATATTTTCAATAGAGCAGGGACTGTCTGACTTCATTTAGCTGGTAACACTAGCATTGACTTGGCATTTGTGAGCCTACAGGATAAGCAAATCCATTTCCCAGGTGAGCTACATTTGTTTGTTTCAGTCACTGTTTACTGACTGAAATGGTGCGACATTGTCAAAAAGAAATGGTTTGGGGTGCAAATTTGAGGTTATAATCATGTTCTAGTCATTTGTGCATTAGGTTAGTTCTACTTCTACCTTGTGTGAATGGTATGCAAAGCTCAACATGCCCAAATCAGAGTGTTGCGGCAACGGAGAAAAGTTCCAGATTTGAAGAAGAAGATTCGGTTGGCTGAACAAAGAAAAACTCCTTGTCTTGGGTGATCCGAAAAAAGCTGGGGGTTTTTTTACTGTCGAAGGCTTAATAACCAACCCCTCTGTTGTTCCTGTTCATTCAATTTAGACATGGGACATGTTGGTTTAACTGATTTAGAGTTTGCAGTTGTTGGAAATGCCACAAGGTATGTACCTAGTCACCTAGATAACACCCTTTCGTTAGGACTCAGATTCCCATTTGTCCCGCCGTTTACAAATACCTCAAAGTGAGATTGGAGCATCCTTGGCAAAATGTAAGACGTTGTCACAATCATGTGGTTTAGTCTCTGATTTACTTTTAGTAAAGTAGTGACTTCATTTAGCTGGTAACTTGATCTTTGACTCGGTAGTCGTAAGCCAAAAGGGTAAGCATCTATTACAGAACTGGAAAACAGGTCTGAAGTTAAAACTCGGAGTCATTTGGCTCATTTATGCATTAGATTGGTTCTACCCTGTGTGGGTCGTCTGGATTTTTGCCCTTTTATTATTTGATCAATCTATTTAGAAATAAGACAAGTTTAGTTTCACTCTCTGATAGTGTGGTACACACATCACTCGTATCAAAGTTTGCAGTTTTTGGAAATGACATGGTATGTGCATAGATAACCATTTGCTAGGACTCAGATTTCCCATATCTTATTCTGTTTACAGGTACTTCCAACTTTGCAAGTTAGGTTGGAACATCCATGGTGAAAATAAGGTATACATGTCAGCATAGTATATATCATTTGCTTACATGGTAAATATTCAAATAATACGGAATCTTGATTCTTGACCTTAGAAGTTAGAACACAAGAGATGCTCACTTTTCTCAAAAACTGATGGATTTCGTGTTATTTGCCTCGGTGATCGACAGCCCACTTTAATAAGGTAAAATCAAATTATGCATGATTGTACAAGTTAAATAATTAATGACAATTAGATGAGTGTCTGTAGTTTTGCTTGAGCCCCAGGGTTGTCGCGTAGACGACTGGTATAATCAGTTCGTGTTTCCCAGTAGCCTCATGTAATCTGCCGTTTCGATCCGTAATGACAATGATTCAACTTCCTTTGGTTAATTAATTGGCTGGGGGCATTAAAACTCAATAAAAGCACTAGTTTAGGCTGCTCTTGTCCCAAAGAATACTGAGAGACCAGGTGAGACTGATCGAGAAAGAGCAATATTGGCCTTATAGTTATGATTCCCACTTAGCTCTACAAGAGAGAAAGATGCATGTATCGCTGTGTTGGAAGAGATTAGATCATTTAGATGAATTAGATTACATGACCATGTATCAAGGAGCAGGTTGGGTTGTTATTGGGACGTCTAAATGAGGTTGATTATGACTGAGATCGAATTTAGGACGAAACTCTCATGACATGTTCCTTTTGACTGCATTTAACGAGCTCAAGGCTCAACACCAACTTCCATTTTTGAGTGCTATCCTAATGTTGTTTTTCACTTTTAAGCTAACATAGTGTACGAGTAAGGGTACGCAAATTGTAACGACCCTAAAATTTCGAGCTTAAAAACTCAAAATTTTAAAGTCGTTAAATACAAAACAATTTCAATGAAATCGAAATTATTTAAAATGCACAGCGGATCATTATTGAGTTCTCAATACAACTTAGAAAACCAATTATTACAACCCAAATTTATAATTCAACATTACATAAAATGGAAATGTAATAATCCTCACGACTCTCACAAAACTCACAAATCAAACCACACCAATTTTCCCACAAAATTCCACGCAAGAAACCTCACCACAAGCTGGATACGAACAACTTCGAGTCTCCGGAGTCGTCTCTCAAACTCCACTAATCAACACCTGCGGAATTATCTCCTACACCATTGGATTGGTGCACCGGGATTGTAAACACAAACCTGGTAAGCTTATAGCTCGTATGAGTAAAATCAAAATATAATTCGCATATCAATATATACGAAAAATCACAAATCAACAAATATAAATGCCCTCATGAGTCAATGGACAGCCCATCTGGTTGTCCCAAAGAAATATGAAATGAAACGCTTATGAGAAAATTAAGTAACCCTTCTGGTTACCCAATGCATTTATAATACGGGTACCAAGAACGCTGGTACACATCTGTTACCCCTCTCGTAATACACCGCCGATATTGGATAGCCACCCGCTACCCAACATCCAAAACAATCTGAGTACCCATGAGCAGATAACCACCCGTTACCTCACATGCAGTACTAAGGCAGACAGACTAGAGCTCTAACTATATCGTAACTTTCGCCCGGCCAAAGGCTAGGTTCCGACTTGCCAAACACGTACAATAATCTCACATCATATTGTACCAAATCACGTCCGAAGACAAATCAACATTTTAACAATCTCAATGTTAAAATCACGTACAATAATCTCACATCATATTGTACAAATCAAAATCACATGCTTGATATATCTTGTCATCAAAATGACATCATTACAATACAATCATAAAAGTATATTATATAGGAAACTATATATATATATATGTATTTATTTACCATTTATACGATATATATATATAATCCATTATATCTTATACATGTCATAATTTATAAACATGTCCGAAGACAAAACGTTAAACAAACTCCATATTAAGCTCACATGCTTGTCATCGAATTAACCAAATCCAGATGAATTCATAACAGTATATAATATAGCAAATTATATATATATATATGTACTTATTACCATTTATACAATATATATAGAATCCACTATATTGTATACATGTCGTATTTCAATATTAAAAACTCTTGCAAATATCTTAGAATCACCGCAAGGGTAGATTCGTAATTATGTGAGATTTTACTCACCTTATCGAGTCGAGCGTAATTCCACAATTTCCGAAGATAATTCCTTTTCTCGCTTTATAGATCACCTTGAAAAGATAAGAAAAGAATTTAGAAACGTTTCGTAAACCTTTAAATGCCGAAACAGTAATAATCGGTTACTGTTAAGCAATTTTCGGTTTTACGAATTTACTGTTCACGGTTACGATTCACTGTTACGATTCATTGTACTGTTTGGAGAGAGAGAGGGTTTTCTAATTATGGAGACCCTAATCTCATAAATACTCTATTTATACTAGTTTCCAAATCGGAAACTAACTTCCGACGTTAATAACTTTTACGTACGACGTCTGATTCGAACGCGTCACATATCCACGAACTCGTATCGACGCGCTCTACAACTTTCGTGAAGAAAGTTTTTGCAACCGAGTGACGGAATAAAAGTCGATAATTTCGTTCGGAAACGTAACGTTTTTCTTATTAAACGTTCCGAAAACGTTTCCGTTTTTCGTTTCAAAGCATCGCAAACAATCACATTCGTTTTAATCGAACTTCAAAACTTAATAGAATTTAAATTAAACCAAATATTGTTTTGAAATTTAGGGTTATTACAATCTACCCCCCTTAAAGGAATTTCATCCCGAAATTCAAACTCACTCAACAAACAACTGTGGATATCTGGTCATCATGTCTGACTCTAGCTCCCAAGATGCATCACCCTCATCATGGTGACTCCACAACACCTTGACTAGCTCAACTTCTCTCCTCCGAAGCTTCTTTGTGGATCTATCCAGGATACGAACTGGCTCGACCACAAATGTGGCATTTTCCTTCACTTCGATGGTGCTATGATCGATCACATGTGACTCATCTGCTACATACTTCCTCAGCATGGAAATGTGGAAGACGTTGTGAACGCCCGACATGCTAGTAGGCAAGGCTAGTCGATAAGCTAGTTCGCCCACCTTCTCAAGTATTTCAAAGGGCCCAACGTACCTCGGAGCCAACTTTCCCTTCTTGCCAAATCTCACCACACCCCTCATAGGTGAAACTTTCAAGAACACATGATCGCCGATCTCAAATTCTACATGTCTCCTCTTCAAGTCCGCATAGCTCTTCTGTCTGCTCTGAGCGGTCCGGATTCTATCCCGAATGATCGAGATCTTCTCCGTGGTTTCCTGAACCACCTCTGGACCCATCAGTGCCTCATCACCAACTTCGGCCCAACAGATCGGTGAACGACATGGTCTACCATAAAGAGCCTCATAAGGTGCCATGCCGATGCTAGAATGATAGCTGTTGTTGTAGGCAAACTCAATCAATCTCAAATGATCTTCCCAGCTACCCTTGAAATCCAACACACATGCTCTCAACATGTCTTCCATCACCTGATTCACCCTCTCTGTCTGTCCATCCGTCTGAGGGTGAAAAGTTGTACTCATATCCAAGGTAGTGCCCATCGCCTTCTGCAAACCACCCTAGAACTTCGAAGTGAAACGTGCATCTCTATCAGAAACAATAGAAACTGGAGCACCATGAAGTCTCACTACCTCATCCACATATAGTTTCCCAAGCACGTCCACTGAGTACTTCATCGACACTGGGAGAAAATGAGCCGACTTCGTCAACCGATCGACAATCACCCATATGGCATCGTGACCCTTCTTCGATCTAGGCAATCCGGTCACAAAATCCATAGATATCTGCTCCCACTTCTAAAGAGGAATAGTCAGTGGTTTCAACATGCCAGCTGGTCGTTGATGTTCTGCTTTCACTTGCTGACATGTAAGGCACTTCGATACAAACTCTGCTACATCTTTCTTCATACCGTTCCACCAGAATTGGCTGCATAAGTCCTTGTACATCTTGGTGTTCCCTGGATGAACGGTATAACGTGAACGATGTGCCGTATGAAGGACCTCCTCCCGAAGATCATCACAATCTGGGACACACAATCTTGCCCCAAACCTCAACCCTCCATCGGGTCCAACTCTCCACTCAGAAGGGCACTCATTAAGCGTATCAACTACAAGATCTGCCAACTTAGCTTGTGCGAGTCTATCCTGCGCCTGACCCTGTATGATCCTCGTGATCAATGTGGGTTGCACCGTGACACTACCAAGGAAAACCCTTGGTTCTCCTCCCGATGGTACTAAATCAAACTCCGATGCAGTTTCGAGCATGAACCGTTCCTGAACCATAAGTGAAGCCACCACACCTCTCGGTTTCCTGCTCAAGGCATCGGCCACCACATTTGCCTTCCCCGGGTGGTACTCTAATGTGAAGTCATAGTCCTTGAGGAGTTCCATCCATCTCCTCTGCCTCATATTCAGCTCCTTCTGTGAGAACAAGTACTTCAAACTCTTATGATCTGAAAAGAGTTGAAACTTCTCTCCATACAAGTAATGCCTCCAAATTTTCAGGGCAAACACAACTGCTGCAAGCTCTAGGTCGTGTGTCGGATAATTCTTCTCATGAATCTTCAACTGTCTCGAGCCATAAGCAACAACTCCTTCATGCTGCATCAACACACAACCCAAACCTTGGAGCGAAGCATCACTGTAAATGACATAGCCACCACCACTTGATGGAATCGTCAACACTGGGGCGGTGGTCAATCTGATCTTTAGTTTGTTGAATGCTTCCTCACATGCATCCGTCCACACAAACGGAGTATCTTTCTTGGTCAACTTGGTCAATGAAGATGCAATACTAGAGAACCCCTCGATAAACCTCCTGTAGTAACCTGCCAAACCGAGGAAACTACGAATCTCCGTGGGATTCTTCGGACGACTCCAATTTTTTACTGCCTCTACCTTTGACGGGTCCACTAGTACTCCATCTTTTGAGACAACATGACCAAGGAATTTGACCTCCTCTTTCCAGAACTCACACTTCTCTAGCTTGGCATACAGTCTCGCCTCCTTCAAGGTCTGCAACACTGTCTTCAGGTGCACCACATGTTCTTCTTGTGTCTTGGAGTATATCAGAATGTCATCCACAAACACCACAACAAACTCATCTAAGTACGGGCTAAATACTTGGTTCATCAAACTCATAAAGACAGCTGGTGCATTTGTTAGACCAAATGGCATGACAACAAACTCATAATGTCCATACCGGGTCCTGAAGGTTGTCTTCGATATATCTTCTTCCTTCACTCTGAGCTGATGATAACCGGATCTCAAATCAATCTTAGAGAACACCGTAGCACCTTTGAGCTGATCGAACAAGTCATCAATCCTAGGTAAGGGGTACCTATTCTTAATAGTCACCTTGTTCAGTTCTCTGTAGTCTACACATAATCGCAGAGAACCATCTTTCTTCTTCACGAACAACACCGGTGCTCCCCAAGGTGAAACACTAGGTCTAATGAACCCTTGGTCTAGTAGCTCATCGATCTGCACCTTCAGTTCCTTAAGTTCATTCTGCCCCATTCTATAGGGCGCCTTTGACACAGGTGCTGTACCAGGTACTACATCAATGCAGAAATCTACCACTCTTCGAGGAGGTAGCCCTGGTATCTCTTGGAACACTTCACCAAACTCAGATACTACCACAATGTCTGTGATAGTTACTTTCTGATCCACTGACTCCACATGTGCCAAAACTCCTGATCTCATGGCGTTATCAGACTTGAGGCAACGATAACGAAACGCAGGCTCCCCAGGTCTATGAAATGACACCACCATGTCGAAACAATCAATCACAGCATGCTATGGTCTCAACTAATCAATCTCCAAGATCACATCATAAGTGTGGTCCGGAATCACAATCAACGAAGCAGAGAACTCTCTACTTCCAATCAAAATCGGACAAGCTTTGCAGCCATAACACCTCACCGCTGCCAATGGTTTGAATGGTGCAGTCCTGTTAGCTAGGGGTGTCGCCCTTGCCGGAACCTGATAGTGGAGTCTTGGCCTCTTCCATGACCTACCCGTCGGTCCTGAGTGCTCGCTACCCGTACAGATTGCCTTGCCTTTTCCCTTTATATCTCTGCTTCCCGCATCTCCTGCTTGAGTCTTATTTGCTTGCTCCAAGTTCATGGCACTCTCAAATATCAACTCCCTAGTAGTCAGGCAAAGGACTGATATCATAGTTTTGTACTCCTGTTTCAGCCCTCGTAGATACTTCTGAGCTAAAGCGGTCGTACCCATAGGCCTGACATACCGATACAGCTGCAAGAATCGAGCATCATACTCTCTAATGGTCATGTCTCCCTGCACCAGTGCCAGAAACTCCAACTCTAAGTCCTCCTGTCCTGAGGCTGGAAAATACTTCTCTCGGAATATGGTGGTGAAACCTCCCCATGTGAATGTAGACACATCCACAGTCTGTCTCACGCTCTTCCACCAGTCTAGAGCATCATCTTTGAGAAAGAATGTAGCTATCTTTCTCTTCTCAATCTCTGTGCACTCTATCATCTCAAAATAAGTCTCCATACCCTCGATCCAATGATCAGCTACCATATGATCTAGTCCCCCATGGAAGGTCGGCGCTGACAGTGCACTAATATCCTTGATCAGCTTCAACACTCGACCGTCATCTCTAACCGCATGAGCTGGCTCAACCTGCTCCTCCTGTGGAGCAGCCTCCTCATACAGGTTCTCCACGTTGTGGACACGGCCCGCGGCCCTACCTCGACCTCGGCCTCTCGCCGTCCTAGGCCCTGTCCTCGGCCCTTATCAGCGTTCATCACCTTCAAACAACGAAACACTCAGTCAATACTTGTGAAATCTCGAATTCAACTAAAACAGATTCAATAGGTATTAACATGAAATTTTAGGATAAGATGAATCATCGAAGTATCATCACGATACTCCCTAGAGGACCAAACCGATTTGAACGCGTCACATATCCACGAACTCGTATCGACGCGCTCTACAACTTTCGTGAAGAAAGTTTTTGCAACTGAGCGACGGAATAAAAGTCGATAATTTCGTTCGGAAATGTAACGTTTTTCTTATTAAACGTTCCGAAAACGTTTCCGTTTTTCGTTTCAAAGCATCGCAAACAATCACATTCGTTTTAATCGAACTTCAAAACTTAATAGAATTTAAATTAAACCAAATATTGTTTTGAAATTTAGGGTTATTACACAAAGAGATTAAACTCGATAGATTAAAGAAAAAATCCCACAACCGGACCAACAATTTGAGAATATAACTTGTATGATTCTTCAAGAACAACTCAATGCCAAGTTCAACAGGCTAACAAGGTCTCAACACATGACAAACCCAAAGAACACATTTATATCGAACATTTATGTTGAACATTTCTTCAAAGACAAGTATCAATGCTTAGGGGCTCGCCAAGAAAAACTAGAGTGCCTTTCTTTCATAGAGCTACCTCTTAATGTTAACCATCTGCTTATCCTCAGTCTGGTCCTGCAGCAAGTCCTCACTGACATACCTACTCGATCAGCAAGTCCTTCTTATCACTCTCCTTGTCGTCCGGTAACGGCACATGAGCCATACACTCCATATTTACTTTTTCACCAGAATCTCTTTCCAACAACTGCCTGACTCTTTTGCTCTTTTCCTCCGCCAGAATCTCCTTGGCCTCGGCCAATGTCACCACTTCGCTGCTCTTCACTGCCCTTTCGGCCTCTCTCGTTATCTCAAAAGGTAAAACCCCATGCATCCTCGTCCAGTCGTCGTCCATATATCCATTTTCAACACATAGTACTCATTCACCCAAAAGATAGAAGACAAAAACCTAAATTAGCAAAAAATGCTCTTAATGATTATATCTTTTATAAGAACAAAATGTTATATATTAATTGGCCGTTGTAAATTAAAATTCGGTTATTTATTGAATGTTAATTGTATTCTATCAGCTTTTGTTTTATGCTTTT
Source organism: Argentina anserina (assembly GCF_933775445.1). Classification (NCBI taxonomy): domain Eukaryota; kingdom Viridiplantae; phylum Streptophyta; class Magnoliopsida; order Rosales; family Rosaceae; genus Argentina; species Argentina anserina. The sequence goes on along the minus strand of NC_065873.1, from coordinate 5,462,418 downwards.
ATCAACACCTAAGTCGCTCGTTCTTCAAAAAAAAAAAAACCAAAGCTCTGTCTGCCAAAGGGTTTTGTGGAGGTGTTCCTCCTCTAGTGGGGCTTGTTTTTGAAGCTAGAAAAGTGGAGAACTTTTGGATCCGATTGTCTGCGATTTGGATCTAGGTGCTCATTGGGACATTGGTGATCAGCTTGAGTTTGGGTGAGAGACGATCAAGGGGTCGGTGGATTTGGTGACCGGTGTTGGTGACTGTGGAAGGCGGCGACGTTTTTGCCTGCTCTTGATTTGGGGGAGGTCTCGGTGCTCACTTGGTGCGGTTATGTACAGGTTCTCTTGGTGTTGACGCCGTGACCTAGGGATTGTTCCTCGCTATGGCGGAGGGGCTGGTTCACCCGCCGGAACCCGAGCATCAGAGGTTTTGTATTAGTTGAGACTCTCGGCCGGTCCTTACGGTGGGCTTGAGGGTTTGTTGGGTTTGTGATATGGGCTAGATTGTTTGTGCTTTTAGTCTAAAGTCCAATGGGTTTGGGTTGTTTCCTCTCTCGACATATTTCTTTCGACCTTGCATGATTTATGCCACTTACAGTCTTATTCTGAAGCAGTTTGTGAATTTTAGGGTTGTGTAGTTTTATTTTTTGCCTCTAGTATTCTAGCAAAAGCTATAGATGGTTCTCCTTTTTGTTTTTTTCTTTTGATTTCACTATCACTGAGAGTACGTAAATTGATGCACTGGGCTCGATGTGGTAGTGTCCAACGTCGTTAGCTTAGACCTGAGGGACTTACTATGCTTTAGTTTTTGTTTTTGTGTTTTTCTATTTTTTCTTTTCAGAGTTTTCAGACTTTGATTTGTTTAATAAGCGCAGTTTTGTGCCTTTATTTACTTTCTTAGTTGTTAGCGTGTATGAGAGATGGTTTGTCACCTCTTGTATTTGATCCTTGTGGTCATAAAAGGGCTTTGCCCAATTAAGTAGCATTCATTCCCCTAAAAAAAAGTCGCTAGTTCTTCACTTAGGTTTTTTTCCCTCACTTATGTCAGAATTTCTTTTCATCAAATCATAATCATCTCTCTTGTTAGAAACATTAAATATTTCATCTTAAAAGGTATTCGAGAAAACTTAAAAAAAAAAAGAACAACTTTTAATTTCCATTGGGAATGAGACAATTTTTCTTTTAAATTTTGCCTTAGCCTTTATTTTGCAATTGGACGACACTGCCAAAACCCCATACATCCTCATTGAGTCATCATCCATATATTCATATATAATAGCATGTATGTGGCATCAACTCTCTTATACATGTCATATAAGTTTTAATTAACATGTCACGTCCTCTGATATCCCTTGATATAGTTTAGACACGTGGGAATAAAAAAACAAGATAGAACCTTTCAAATCTTGGATCTCGAAAAATCAACAAAAAGAACAAGAAGACATAGTCTCTTATTGTTAGATTTGTTCACTCTCTTACTCTCTCTCTCTTCGGATGGTAAGAATACTGTTATATGTTATGGTTAATCAGTGTTATATGATCTCTTCTCTCATTTCTCATCTTAAGAGTAGTTAAAATCTACATTTTGGTACAATGACGGTACTAAATACAAAATAATGAAGAAGTACAATGTGAACTTTTATATTAAAATACACATCAGCCTAAAAAACTTCACACAAGTTAAAAGAGATTCAAAATTTGTTTAGAGTATCTCCAACAGCTTTTTTATAATTTCTCTATTATGGAGAATTAAAATCCAAAATCTCCATAATTTTCCAATATCAACTCCAACAGTTTTCCTATTTTGCAGATATGTACATTTATTATTACACTAAAATATTATACAACTAAAGCAAATTTATAACTATTTTCTATATTCAAATCTATTTTCATAATTTTATGCATTTATTTCTAATCTTTTTCATTTAAGTTTTTTTTTCTAGTTCAATAGATTTTGAGAATTTGTATTTATTGTGTGTTGGGATGTGTGTGAATTTATTACAAATACTATCTCCATATTTTTGCATATTTATGCAAATTTGGAAAATCAACCATTCTCTTTCATCAATTTATCTATTTTAGAGAATGAGATACAAAAACTGGTGGAGTGAGAAACAACTAAAAAAATCTGAAAATCCCTCTTTTTCTCTAAAATACCAAAGCTGTTGGAAACAACCATATACGTCACCCATTCTAATTCCTATAATACTTAAATCTAATCGATTTTGTATTCGTTTTTGTAGATGTCATCGCTATCTCGACCAGAATTTGGCCTTCTTGATCTAGAATGAAAGGAATACCACCGCTGGTTTTTCGAAATGGAGCTCGCTTTCGAGAGCCGAGGGATCGAAGGCATGTTTGCTGACCCTCCTGCTGATTTCCCACCCATGACCAAGACTTAAACTCTCATCTTCATGAGATGTCACATCCATGCAACTCTCAAGAGGCAATACTTGAATGTAAAAGATCCTAAAGAATTATGGGAAAACTATACTTGCGGTACAACAGCGTTCATGATAAGCTGCTCCCTGAATTAGCCGTTAGATGGGATAACATCTGTCTATTGGACTATAAGAGAGTGGATGACTTTAATCAGAATATGCTATGCCTGCAATCCGATCTTGGCACCGTTGGTGTCATCAAGACCGACCTAGATCTTCTCAATAAGACATTGGACACGTTTCCAATCAACTATGAGGTTCAAGCTCATATGCACTGCACTCATATAGAGGAAGGGAAGATCTGGTATTTCGCCGACTTAATGACACTCTTGGCTAAGAAGGAGAGACATTATGAGATCCTCCTCAATAACAATAATAGACCTGTTGGCACTAAAAAGATTTTACGCCACAGTCTAACTATGGGAAAGCTCCTAAGCAAAATAATCAATCAAGGAACGCTCCATATCAACACCAAAACAACAACTCTCGTGGTGGGAGGCAACAAGGCCGGTCTCGGCCTAAGTCCAATATTGGACTCGTGATGGTGGCGGCGCCGCACCCTCCCCCTCGTCCCAAACCTCAAGGAGGACGTGCGCCTCCGCATGCCTCCACCTCCGGTAATGGCAAGTCTCCTTGCTTCATATGTGGCTCCTTCAAGCACTTTAATCGCGATTGTCGCGCTTGCAAAGAGATGATCAAGGCATACTCTGCCTACAAGAAGTTTCTACAACCCGAATCGAATCATGTGGATGAGGACTCTGAGATCGAGACTCACCATATCTCCATGAAGCCCGAGCCTCTTACTTCTAAGGCTAAGCCTCCGGCCACTACCATAGATACTCCCGACTTTGATTAGTCGTTTTAGCTTCTTTAGCTTTATGAATTCAAGTATTGTTATGGCCGACCGCCATTGTTATTTTCATTGACTTTGTAATAGTCTTTTGATTTTGGAATTAGAAGTTCATGTGTGATGCATTAAAGATTGGCATTCAATAAAATTTCTCATTTTCTTGCTTACAAGATGATCTCTTTGAGAATTTTATTTAGCTTACACTTAGCATGATGATCAACGTGTGCAACTCACGTGGTTTTTAAATATGACGCTTTTAGGTTACATGGGACCCAAATAACACTACATTGTGAATTTGGAACTTCAAATTTAGAAAACGGACCTCGGAATGTCAAAAACGACATCATTTGGCCATTGGCCGTACCCGGTTACTGTTCTAGCTTTTTGCCGGCGTATTGGTTGCCTTTTGGCCACTTGCTGGCGTTTCCGGCACTGTCATCCGGTTCCTGTCGGCGTCCCATGACGGACCTGAAGCTCTGACCACCATATCGGCCAGCTCCGGCCGCCGCCGGCCAGTTTTCCGGCAATCGGTGCCGCCGGTTTCCGGTGAGTTTTCTAACGATGTTTTCGTCGTTTCTCGTCATTTTCCGGCATATTTCCAGCAGTCCTTGCTGCCACGTTTTCCTAGTCTAAATTTCACCCGGTTTTGAGTTCTTTTGACATGGTTTTCCGGTTAGTTTTTCGGTTTTTTCCAAGTCCATTATATGCACTCACTGGCACTCTGTGTGTATTTCCACACCATTTTTGGATGGTTTCTACCACCCTCATTTACTGTTTGGTATTTCACTACTTCAATACCATGTTTTCCAACTCTTTAGTTGAAGAATGTAGTACTATTGCCATCTGATACATTCGATGGGATCACACTTTGTTCTGATTCCTTTTCTTACAATATCATACGGCGTATTGTATAGAATTGTTCCCGTGTCACTGACTCTCTTAATTTTCATTTTGTAGATGTCCCGCGGCGAAATCGAATGTCTAGCTGATTGCGGAACCACCCACACTGTCCTACGGCACATGCAGTTGTTCACGTATCTAGTCTTTTCGACTTCGTCGATGTCTACAATGATTGGCTCGAAATCCATCATTCAAGGAAGAGGCACCGCTTCTTTCATGTTGCCTAATGGTGTGACTCTCAACGTCGTAGACGCTCTTTATGCGCCGAAGTCTCCCCACACCTTGCTAAGTTTTAAGGACATACGTGCCAATGGTTTTCACCTCGATACTTATGTTGAGAATGGAGAGGAATATCTTTGTGTTACCTCTGAAAAAGCAGGCCAGCGCCGCATCTTAGAGAAGATGAAGAGTCTCGGGAATGGTTTGTATTTTACATTCATTCGAATCTTTGAATCATATGCGGTTGGACGCAACTTTTGTGATTCAGACTGTTATATACTTTGGCATGCCCGTCTCGGGCACCCTAAATGTGATATGACGATTAGAATTCTTAAGAATTCACATGGTCATCCATTTTTCAAGTCCCGGAAGCGATTAGAGGATCACCTCACCCGTGCTCCACACGGTGAGGCCATGCCTACCCGTGCACCGCACAGTGTGGCTGAGCCGGCCTCACTCGACAGCTCCACGGCTTTCATGCCATCGGTGGAGGCATTCCTTCCTTCACAGAGCTTGTTCTCTTGCTAAATTTCAAGGAAGTCCTTCTTTTGCTAAGGCTTCGACCGAGAACATTTCATTCTTACAACTATCCAAGGTGACATTTGTGGACCTATTCAACCAGAATGCAGACCTTTTCTATATTTTATGGTATTGGTTTATGCATCGACGCGTTGGTCACATGTCCCTTTGCTATTCACAAGGAATGCTGCATTTGCTAAGTTAGTAGCTGAGATCATCAAACTTCGGGCTCACCACCCCGACTATCCTATTAAATCCATTCATTTGGATAATGTTGGAGAATTCACCTCCAAAACTTTTGATGATTACTGCATATTTTTTGGGATCGAAGTTGAACATCCCGTTCCTCATGTTCATTCACAGAACGGTCTAGCAGAGGCTACCATCAAGCGTATTCAGCTTGTTGCTAGGGCAATGGTTATGGGTTCTAACATGCCGGTCTCTGCATGGGGATATGTAGTGTTGCATGCAGCGATACTTATTCATTTCAGACCCGCGGCTAACCAAGCGTTTAGTGCGTACCAGATGGTAACTGGTTACGAACCCAATATTTCACACTTACGCATTTTTAGTTGCGCCGTCTATGTGCCTATTACGCCTCCATTGCGTACTAAGATAGGTCCTCAGAGACGATTAGGTATCTATGTTGGCTATAATTCCGCAACGATTGTTCGCTACTTAGAACCAACCACCAGAGATCTCTTTACTACAAGATTTGCAGATTGTCAGTTTGATGAGACATGTTTCCCGTCTTTAGGGGGAGATGGGAATGTTATCATTCCAAATGAACGTCAGGAATTGATGTGGTGTGTCCCCACTATGTCCCCGCACTGCTCAAAGCGAGTTAGAAGTGCAACGCATTATCGAACTCCAGAAAGTCGCGGATTCAATGCCCGACGGCTTTGTAGATATTGCTAAAGTGACGAGATCAAACATACCCGCTGTAAATGTACCAGCACGGTTGGATGTCCTGAAATACGGGCATGGAAGACAAGCTCCTGGATCTAGCAACGTTGGCACCGCCCCTGACAGTGGGACGGAGGTCGGCGGCGGCACCACCGTATGTCGTGGTGTTGCCGTCGCCCCTTGCGGCGACGATGCCGAGATGGTCCAGCAAGGAGCAGCTTCGGCCTCGGCTCCTCAAAGGAAAAGGGGGAGACCGATAAACTCTAAGGATTCAAAGCCTAGAAAGAAGTGAATGAACAAGGCACAACGCGTCACAACGATGAATCACCATTGTATGAAGTTGTCTCTAATTACAGCTATGTCCATGAATCAACTCAAGTGTTACCGTGTGACTCTATGGAACCTTGTTTTATGCTAGAGAACAACGAAATCTCAGTGAACTACACAAGTGAGCAGTCGGTCCGAAACATAGCCACTACATGCATTGATGACGTTTTCGCTTATTCCGTCGCACATGAGATCATATATGAAGACGACGTTGAACCTCGCTGTGTAGCTGAATGCGAACACAGAACAGATTGGCCGAAGTGGAAGGAAGCAATCTAGGCAGAACTTGACTCTTTAGCAAAGAGAGAAGTCTTTAGAAAGGCTGAATTGACTCCAAGAGATGTCCAACCAGTTGGACATAAATGGATCTTCGTTCGTAAGCGTAATGAGATGAACAAGATCGTGCGTTATAAGGCAAGACTAGTAGCGCAAGGATTCTCACAACGACTGAACATTGACTATGAAAAGACTTATTCTCCTGTTAGGGAGATCATTACCTTCTGCTACCTTATTAGTCTGGTAGTGTCCGAAGACTAAACATGCAGCTTATGGATGTGGTCATAGGTTATCTCTATGGGGATCTTGACGTAGAGATATACATGAAAGCCACCCCTAGTATCAGCAATACTATTTATAAACAAAATGTTGGCTCTATGCAGTCCTACAGACAAAAAGTAGACTATTATGTAGGAAGGACCTGATTATATGGATCCACAAGTTTATGACTACCATAATCTTGAAGATATATTGTTTTCTACGTCTAGTGTGCTACATACTTTGATTGTGCACCATCAAGCTATTAAGAAGAACATGTTCACAGTCACTCGAAGTACCATAAACTATGAAGATCATATGGTGGAGCTGAACATTGTCCATGATGAATATATATAATCATAACTACCTCCCTCGTTTGTTAGAGTCAACAACTGACGATTAGGTTTTCTTGATCCATCAAGTGCGACAACGTGGTGGTGGTGGTGAAGGTGAGGGAAATGAGAATAGTAATGGTGATGGTGCTGGTGATGGTGAGGGCAATGAGAATGTGAATGTGAAGGTGAGGACAATGAGGACAAGGATGGTGATGGTGAAGGTCAAGGTAATGAGGATGAGAATGATGATCTGGATGGAAATTAAGACGATGATGGTAATGGTGGTGGTGAAAGTAATGATAACAACAACCTGGGAGGTGATGAAGATGAAGGTAATGGCAACATTAATGAATATTGAAAGGGAACTAATGGATTCAAAATATACAAGCTTGACCCGAAGAGTAATAACTTTACACAGACACAATTATGGGGTGATCAAATGTTGTTTTTAGCTAAAGTTGGTTCCTTGTCCCTTCTTGCAAGTCACCATAACAAAGAGCTAGAAAGAAATTGCATTATTTTGGCAACGAGTACTATTATCAAGATATTTGTTGGGAAGTATTATTTTATTATTTTCACGAGTTAGGTGTACTCAATCTAAATAGCTGTAAAATTGAGCAGTCATTTTCAATTATCGACAACTCCATACAATCTCAAGTCCAAAGTTTGTAGCGACCCTAAATTATAAACAGTATAATTTCAAAATTTAGATGCTAATACTCTAAAATAATCTCAACGTAATTGAAATTACAATACAACTGTTAAATATCGATTCTAAGTTCAAACAATTAACTTAGTTTACAAACTACAATTTACATTGCCACAACATGTACAAATGTAAATAAACACAGCTTGTAAATCCTCTCAATCCTCAACAAACAAAAAGGAATTGGCAACAAGCAGTAGACTGCTATCACGCTACTCAATCCTTCAAATGCCGCTATGTATGACCTGCATCACTATCGCCTACACCATTGATTGATACACCGGAATTGCAAACACAATGTGAATCAACTTTACAACTGGTATGAGTAACCTCTAAATAAAAATATTCAACAAATAAACAACAACAATTTATCTCTACGTATCCTGCAACAATAGCTATAAATCATAACAACCCATAACAATGCAATCAACTCAGCCTTACGTCATTACCCACAACTATCACAATGATATCACTTGCCACTTAAACACCGCAACAAACACACAAACGCAAACAATACCACCAACATTCTCATAAGTGATATATAACAAAAAATCGAGTCATTCACGAGTTATGCATTTTACCTCGTGAATGATGCCCACACAAGAAAACTATTCACGAGTTATGCACCTTTCCCTATGAATAACTGACACACACTAGAAATTAATCATGAGTTCTGTACTTTGCCCCATGAATAGTTGACACTCTACTGCCACTTTGGCCACCACAAAAGCACATCGACAACCAACTCCACACTCTCCACAACTCACCACACAACACACAACACACAACACACAACTCACAACCCACAACGCTCACTCACATTTGAAATTCAAGGAAGGAAACAGACAGTGAATCCTACATGAAAACATAGTTCAGGAATTCACACATAAAGAAGGAAATCACATAAGAAAGATTAGTGATTCCCACATAAAAGTGTAGTTCGGAAATCACTTAAACACTCATAGATATATAATGTATAATCCTTGCATGAATTTTAGTCCAGAGAATTCCACATAAAAAGATGCACAGAGTAAAGTTTAGTGATTCATGCATAAAAGCTTAGTTCAGGAAATCACTAAAACACACATACAAGACTACATAATAGGAACCCACAAACATCGATTACACGTACTGCAACTCAACGTTTAACATTGCCCCTAATCATTAACCATTGAAACCATTTTAATTAAATATTGTTTTACTTACCCATGAACTGTAGTCAATCAAGTCCTTTTAAAAAAAAACATATATGAAGAACGATTTTATTGGTTAATGATCTTAGGACTATGTTAACTCACTCAATACTACACGTCAACAACCATACCAACTCACCCACACCAAACCAACTCACTCACACTTTTCTTTTGTCAACATGGCCGCCAATAAGGTAAAACAGTATGTTCAACGCACCCCACTCCACACACCACAACTCAATTCATTAATACTCAACAATATTGCCGGAAGGTACATTTTATTCTCTTCAAGTCAAACAACACAAACAACCACTAAAAATTACAAACAAGCACCACTCACAACAATAACACTAAGAGGTACATTTTCTTCCCCCTCGGTCAAACAAACGCAAACAAACACTTCGACTATACAGTTATCCTCTACAAACCTCCATTTTACCGAGAAGTACATTTTATTCTCTCTCGGTCCCGTCCGCCACACAATATAATCTAACAAAATGCACAATATCTCAAACGATAAATAAGCATAACGTAACCATAAATATCATCAATGATAATATATATATATATATATATATATTATTTTACCAATTAGATATACATATATATATATCACCAAATTATAATCACAATCTCAAATAAAGAACGACAAACATTTGAAATGAAATACGTCTAGTTACAGCCAAATGTACCTAGCTTAAACGTGAGATTTACTCACCTTGAAGCCGCTTAAATCCTTGCTACTTTTAAGTGAGCTCACCCACTTACTTCAACCAACACCTAAGTGACAAGACTTCACTTAGTAAAAGAAATTCCAACATAAAATAAAACAACTCAAAGAGACTTTGACAAGTCAAACTCTCTCACTTACACTCACCCATCTGAACAACACAATTAAATTCCAAATAACCACAAGGTTACTACAAGAAACAACTCGCCACTCACTTTACCACAAACTCAAGCTACTAACCAACAACCCTTTATTAGAACCAAGAGTTAGAAATCAAAACTCTAATGAAAATCCCCACTAAAACAGTGGCACAAACGGCCTGCCTCTAACACCTCACTCCACTCCCTTCACTTCACAAAAAACAACCAACAAAATACCAAAACAGTGGCCTAACCACTTCCACCCAATTCACCACTTCAAAATCCCTAACCCTTCACTCTTCAAACACACTAACCCCTCCAAACTCCAACTCTCACCAAACTACCTCCAAAACTAAACCAAAACAGCAGCAAGATATCAACCACCTCTAACTCCAACCACCAATTCAATCCTCAAACTCCAAAAAATCAAACTCCAAAAAATCCCAACTTACTACCACAAACCCAAAAGAATAATTTAAAGAACTCTCAACCTATTAAACAAACATTAGTCAACAATTCGAACTTGAATTCCACATCTCCACCACCAAAAACAAAATGAAAACAGTGACACCACATTCAGTCCCCACACCCTCACAAGCCCTAACCCTTCCAATTTCGTAATCTCACCAAAACAACTCAAACTTAACTAAAAACTCCTCTCAACATCACGGCACCTAGTGCCGAACACCACCACCTAAAAAACACCCAAAACTGAACCAATTTCCAAACTCACTTTCTAACACTTCAAACTTGCTAAACAAGTGAATAAATGGAGTTCTTACCCTTAAGAACAGTCAAAGGTGATGATGCAGCTCCTCTGCACTGTAGCAGATGCATGGAAAATGAGTTTGAGCTCACCCCGAGCTCCAAAGTAGTGCAATTGTGCCCAAGGAAGCAAGGTCTGCCAGAAGACAACCGGAGTTGCTGCTGCAATTCCCATGTTTTAGGTCCAAAACTTCCTCCAAGCTTGTGAAATCATGACCCAAGGCGCAAGGACAATCAACTAAAGAATTTCCGAAGAAGATAATGAACAATGACATAGTTGAAAATATCGGGAAGGAAGAGAGAGAAACTGATTTGGGAAAAATCTGATTTTCTTCCAAATAGTTTCTAATTTCCTCTTATACCCTTTCCACATTCGGAAACTAACTTTCGTGAAGGAAGTTTCCTGAAACGAGCGACGGATTAAAAGTCAACTCTTGAATCAATCGAATTTTAATCGAATAACGACTTATTGGTTCTCGAAACCAATTTTTATTTCGAATAAAGGATAATTGGATGGCGTAGAATAAAATTATAACCAAAACATCATTTCATTAATCTATAAGGAATTACAAAAAATGACAATAGAAATTCGGGTTATTACAGGGTATGGTCGGGCCGGGATTTGACTAAGTCAACAAAAAATAGGGACGGGCCGGGGTAGGGCTCCGATTTTCAAACTCATACCCGCCCTAAAGGCCCATTCCTTTAGGGCTAAGAGGGGGTTGGGCCGGCCTTTAGAATATGGCTAAATAGGGCCGAAACGGGCCGAACATGGTATTTTTTTTATTTAACAAAAATAATTTTTAACATGATTTTACCTCATGATTTAGTTTATATTGGTTGAAACATGTAGTACAAGATTTTTTTATTTATATGTTTATATTTTCCATATATATAGACAATAAATTCAACTTTATAATTTAAAAATATATGTTTAATTGATTATATTTATATATTAACTATATAAATCACTTAAAATCAATTATTGTTTTTCACAACAAAAAGACATAGAAGAAATAAAACATATAAAATCAATTACAAAACATAATAAGGTGTATTGTATATAAAATATGAGAAATATATTTAAAACTTAATTATTAAAAGCCTACAAGGGCGGGATATGGCAGACTTTTAAGGCCGGGCCGGAGGATAGAGCCGTGTTATATATGCTCGACCCTTACCCTATTCGAAAGAAACTCGTGTCGGCCTGCTCTAATGTAGGGTCGGACCGGGCTTCGGCCCTGCCGGGTAGGGCGGGTTAGGGCCCAAGGGCTATTGGATGAGGCCTAGTAGGCTTTATTGCTAATTTGTTAAATCATGGATTGCATATCTTTTCTGGTGCAGCCCTTTTTGTAAGCAACTGCCCTGCATGTTGAAAAAAGTTTCTGGTTGCTTCTCCTCTTTGTCAATGACTCAATGTAATGATCGACTTTTCATTTATCATTTTTAAGTAATTTGGGGATTTAATATGTTGGTCTATTAAGAATGTTCCATATAATGATAAAAAGAGCTAAGCAGGGGCGGAATGAATTTAAAATGGAGTGTTGGTTTTAAGAATTTTTTTAATATAAAAAAAATAGTTAAAGAGATTACATTTAAAAATGTTACGTTTAAAGAAAAAGCTCTTTCAATAGAGAAAGAAGATATATATATTTCTTACTAGTAGAAAATATTGTAAGATTTTTTTAATATACCAATTTAAAGAAATAATTGGGAAGAGAGATTTTTTTTTCTAAAGAAACAGAAATAATAGAGGAAAAGGAGAGACAAAAGGGAGAAAATAGAGAAAAATGAAAAATGACCAAGTAGGGTAAAATAGAGAAAAAGGAAAGACAAAAGAGAGAAAAAGGACTACATAAAATAGAGAAAAAGGACCAAGCAAGGGATTCGAACTAGGGTCACAGCCCAACCAATGATAGTCACCCAGCCAATTCAACTACCCCGAGGACTTATAGTAGTTAACATCTCTAACTAATTTTCGTCTGGGCTATAGCCGGGATAGCCTGCTATGTGGTTCCGCCATTGGAGCCAAGGCAATGTCTATTTGATGAGATATCTGGGAATTATTTCTTTTGGACATACAACTTTTGTTGATTTAAAATTTTAAATGTAATGAACATTTATTTAATTTTGTTAGCGTGATTCAAGTTAGCATGATTCAAGGAGGAAATCACGGGCGTGATTTCCTCCGTGATTTGTGGGGGTAAATCTGATTATATATAGAGAATAAACTTTGTGTAATATATCAATCAATCAATATAGCATTTACTTTTCACTTGGTATTAGAACCAATTTTTTTCTATTTTCTGGGTTTGGGTTTGTGTTCTTACCTTTCATAGAACCGGTAGTGTTCTTGCAAGAGCTCGGCGCATTCCTCCATCCTCGTCGAAATCATCCGACGACATCGGCAATCCGCGACGCGTCCAGCAGTCCTCCAAATCAGAGTAGTCCTGCTCGTAGTAGTCGCCTTCCTCTTCATCGCCTCCCAGCGCCTCCTTGCCACTCTCTGCCTCCGCCTCCAAGTGTTGCTTCGTCCTCGGTGCTCAGCTCTTTAGCCCTTCGACCAAGCCACACTCTCTGCCTACGCCTCCAAGTGCCACTTCGACCTCACCGGCCCGCATCGAGCTCTCCACCGCACCAATTTCTGGCTCCACTGCGCTGCTCGAGCTCTCCATCCTTTTTCAGCGATTTTCAGATCGAATCGGACAAGAGAAGCTTTCGGGAAAAGCAGAAGCAGAGGAATTTCAATTTTTGGCAATTTCCGGGGTGTTTCAGCCATAAATACCACTCGGATCAATTTCAACCCGACCCGGACATATTCGCTCCGACCCGGCCCAAATTAGATAGGTTCATATCAGTTTTTTGGTGTTTCCGCTGTATAATTCCTGATTTTTAATCTGCTTTTTCAATGTTTTTTTTAGACGAAGTTGAGAGTTCTAAGAACAATGATGTTCCGAAATTTGAAGTATTTTTCAAGAGTTCTGACAATGGTTCTTTTGCTGGAACCAAACTCAATGAGACCAATTTCCGTAAATGAAAGAGAATTATGGCAGCTCATCTTCGAGGAATGCACAAGATGAGGCATGTAACCGGAGTAACTAAAGCTTCTAGTGCAGATGATATTGTTGCCTACACTAAGTGGTATGACGATGATGGTCTTGTAATGTCAGTCTTGTGGAAAGCTATGAATGAAGAGATAGTTGATCTGGTGGAGGCATGTGACACTGCGCAGGCAATATGGTGGACACTGGAAGGCTTATATACTAATGACTCTGATTTCATACAGGTTCATGAGTTAATGTGCACAGCTTTAGCGATGCAATAGGATGGGCAACCGGTGGTGCAATATTTCACCAAACTAAAAAATATTTGGGCTGAGATTGATGTGAAAAGTCTTTGCATGATCAAGAATCAAGAGGATATTATCAGGTACCAACAAGAAAAGGAGCTTGAGCACGTTCATCATTTCCTGAAAGGTCTTGATGCAAAACATAACAGTGCGAAAGGGGAATTACTCAGAAGGACCGAACCCACTAGCCTGATTACAGCTTTCACATATATCCGAAAGGATGAGTTTCAACAGGAAAGTCTTCATCATACACAAGTTGAAGTTTCCAGCCTTATTGTTCATGCTAGATCTCCAGCACTACCCCTTCAGCAGGCAACTTCAGCTCCACTTCATCGGCAAGGACCACCACCCGCCTTCGGGAATCAGCCCCGTCCTCCTTGCTCTTATTGTCATAATACTAACCATGCTCGTGCGACCTGTTGGAAGCTATATCCACACCTTAGGCCTAAAATGCCTAATTATCGTCCCAAGGCGAAAGCAGCTATTCAATTCATCCAAGAACCAGATATCTATGGTATGGTTGGACGTGATCATCATACAGCAGGAGGAGCAATGCCTACCGCATCCATCGCTGGTCATGGTAAAATTGGTATAGCTTTCAATATTTCTAACTTTGTTGGTTTTGATACGGATTATTGATTCCGGTGCATCTGATCATATGACTTATGACAAATCTTATTTTACCGTATTGTCCTCCACCAATACCTTATGTTACTAATGCTAATGGTGAGGCCTTTCCTGTATTCGGGAAAGGATCAGTTCGTATTACTCCCACAATAGAGCTTCATAATGTGCTATATGTCCCTGCTTTATCTCATCATTTGATATCTGTTCCCCAATTGAACACTGACGCTAAGTGTTCTGTGACATTTTTTCATATATATGCTGTAATAACCCGAATTTTTAGAAACTAAATGTCGAGTATTTTAAAGTGTTAAACTTGTGAAAGTAATTCAAGACGACAATTGGAGGTTTGCGACATTTCGAGACGAAAACGGAAACGTTCTCGGATCGTTTAATTAGAAAACGTAACGTTACCGCAACGTATAGATCGACTTTTATTCCGTCGCTCGGTTGCGAAAACTTCCTTCACGAAAGTTGTAGAGCTTATCGATACGAGTTCGTGAGTATGTGACGCGTTCAAATCGGACGTTGTACGTAAGAGTTATTAGCGTCGGAAGTTAGTTTCCGATTTTGAAAACGAGTATAAAAGGGTATTTTTGTGATTAGGGTTTCCATTTCAGGAAACCCTTCTCTCTCTCTCCCATCCGCATCCCTCCCCATTCTCTCTCCCCGATTCGCACCCTCCCTCCCTCAGAAAATCCATCACCGGCGATCTCCCTCACCGCTCGTCCGTGTCGCCCACCGCCGGCCTGGGCAGCTTCGCGCGACCCTCCACTACCGACCCCGAGCTCGACACGTCGTCCCACGCACCGCCGAAGCTCCACCAGCTACCCCTGGATTTGGCAGAAAAAGTCTCCATCCTAGGCGCATCTCCGATGAAGCACGAGCACGGAGGAGGGCTTCTCGACGTCGACCCTCGCCTTGGTGCCCTCTGCCTTCAACTTGGAGGCCGAACCCCGTCGATCTGAGTGCTTCCCGAAGAGTTGAAATACCGCCGGCGATCCAAGCTCTTCCGGAACCAAATCGGAGTTCTTGGCTTCGATTAAGGTATGAATCGATGTAATTGATGGATTGGTTGTGGATTTTTGATTGTTTTGATTTGATTTGGTGGAGATCGGGGAGGAGGAATAGGGGGAAACCGCCTCTTTAGGCAGCGCGTGAGTAGTTAGGCAGGGAGTAGGGATGTGGCTGGTGGCAGGAGGAAGAAGAGGGGGAAGAAATCAGGAGATTAGGGGCGGCGGTGGCATGATACGCGCCGTTGGTAGTGTCGGCGCGTGAGCCCCACGCGCAGCCTGCCGGCGGGTGGCGCGTGTACCCCACGCGCCGCCACGTGCGGCGGCGGGAACAGTGGTTCCGAGAAGGGTAAGTTTGTAATTTATTACGTACGGTAAATGTAAATATAAATTTTATTTATGTACGATAAATGTAAATGTAAATTTTATTTACGTGCGATAAATGTAAATTTTATTTACGTACGGTAATTGTAAATGTAAATTACTTTTAGTAAAGGTAAAAAGTAATTTTGAAAAGATAATTCGGTAATTTTTATTTACTGAGACAGTACGTACATTTAAGTAGTATTTATACGTACAAAAATATGTAAACAGTATGTACTCGTACAGAGATACGTATTGGATGTGTATTTGTACAGTAATGTACAAATAGTAAATACGGAACAGTGAATAGTGAACAATAACATTGAACAGTGACCAGTAATTTCATAAAACCGAAAATTGCTGAACAGTAACCGATTATTACTGTTTCGGCATTTTAAGGTTTACGAAACGTTTCTAAAATTCTTTTCTTATCTTTTCAAGGTGATCGATAAATCGAGGAAAGGAATTATTTTCGGAAATTTTGGAATTACGCTCGAGTCGATAAGGTGAGTAAAATCTCACTTATTTACGAATCTACCCTTGCGGTGATTCAAGATTTTGCAAGAGTTTTTAATATTGAATTACGGCATGTATACAATATAGTGGATTACATATATATTGTATAAATGGTAATAATTACATATATATATAGTTTGCTATATTATATACTGTTATGAATTCATTGGAATTTGTCATTTCGAATGACGAGAATTAAATATTGAGCATGTAATTTGATTTTTGTACAATATGAGGTGTGATTATTGTACGTGGTTTTAACATGAGTTTGTTAAAATGTTTTGTCTTCAGACGAGTTTTGTCTTCGGACGAGTTTTTGTCTTCGGACGTGTTTATGAAATATGACATGTATATGATATAATGGATTATATATATATTGTATAAATGGTAAATATGTACATATATATATAGTTTGCTATATAATATACTGTTATGATTTTATCGTGTTTTATGTCATTTTGATGACGAGATTTATATATCGAGCATGTGATTTTGATTTGTACAATATGATGTGAGATTATTGTACGTGATTTTAACATGGAGATTGTTAAAATGTTGATTTGTCTTCGGACTTGATTTTTGGTACAATATGATGTGAGATTATTGTACGTGATTTTAACATTGAGATTGTTAAAATGTTGATTTGTCTTCGGACGTGATTTGGTACAATATGATGTGAGATTATTGTACGTGTTTGGCAAGTCGGAACCTAGCCTTTGGCCGGGCGAAAGTTACGATACAGTTAGAGCTCTAGTCTGTCTGCCTTAGTACTGCATGTGAGGTAACGGGTGGTTATCTGCTCATGGGTACTCAGATTGTTTTGGATGTTGGGTAGCGGGTGGCTATCCAATATCGGCGGTGTATTACGAGAGGGGTAACAGATGTGTACCAGCGTTCTTGGTACCCGTAATATAATGCATTTGGGTAACCATAAGGGTTACTTAATTTCTCATGAGCGTTTTATTTTATATTTCTTGGGACGACCAGATGGGCCGTCCATTGACTCATGAGTGCGTTTATATTTGTTGATTTCTGGATTGTCGTATATATTGATATGCGAATTATATTTTCATTTTACTCATACGAGCTGTAAAGCTTACCGGGTTTGTGTTACAATCCCGGTGCACCAATTCGATGGTGTAGTGGATAACTCCGCAGGTGTGGATTAGCGGGAATTGACGGACAGCCCAGAGGACTTGAAGTTATTTACCTCCAGCTTGTGTGAGAATTTTGTGTGACTATCTTGTGAGGTTGTTGTGAGGATTATTCATTTCCATTTATTATAATGTTGAATTATAATTTGGTTTGTAATAATCGATTTAACTGAGTTGTATTTTGAACTCAGAGATGATCCGCTGTGGCATTTAAATGATTTCGATTTCATTGAAATTGTTTAGTGTTTAACGACTTGAAATTTTGAGTTTTTAAGCTTGAAATTTTAGGGTCGTTACATATGCGATCTTTGATGATCTTCTCACCGGGGAGTAATTGGTCAGGGGTATCTGAGAGGCATGTTGTTTCATATGGATCAGACATATGCGGGGGAAAAACCAGGGGCATAGTCTCGGACTGCTTTAATCTCCACTTCTGACAAGCTAAGTGAAGTTTGGTTATGGCATCGTCGCTTAGGGCATCAATCTTTTAGTGTTATGAAACAATCCATGCGTACTTTGTTTATTAGTGTAGATGAGTCATCTTTACGTTGTGAGACATGTATTTAGGTAAGAGTCATTGATCTACTTATTCCCCTAGTCCTTCTAATAAACGTATTCTTCCTTTTGAATTAATTCATTCTGATGTTTGGGGACTCTCCCAAGAGTCTATTGTGTCAAGAATGCGGTATTATGTGTCGTTGAATGATGATTGCACTCGTCTTTCCTGGATTGTTCTCCTCAAAACTAAAGATGAAGTTTTTTCAGGCTTTTCAAGCCTTCTATACCACTGTCCAAACACAGTATAATGCCACAATTCGAGTTCTTCGTTTTGACAATGGGGGGGGGGAATATGTGAATTGTGTCTTTCAGGAGTTCTTTACCAAAAACGGAATTGTTCATCAAACAACGTGTCCTTACACACTTGAGCAAAATGGAGTTTCTGAAAGGAAAAATCGTCATTTACTTGATATGGCTCGGTGTATTGTTTTTAGTGCCCATATGCCTAAATACCTTTGGGGTGATGATGTCCTTACTTCCGCCCACCTCATTAATTGTCTTCCTTCTCGTGTCCTTCAGGGAAAAGTTTCATACGAGGTGCTTGCATCTCATGTCTCATTACCTTCTTTTCATAATCTTCATGCCCGTGTTTTCGGTTGTGTGGCTTTTGTCCATCTTCCAAAACATCAGCGGTCTAAGTTGGATGCCCGTGCAGTCAAATGTGTGTTTGTTGAGTATGGAGGACATCATAAAGGGTACCGGTTCTATCATCCACCTACCCAGAAGTACAATGTCACTATGGATGTTACTTTCTTTGAGCATGAGCTATTTTACCCTTTCTGGTACTGCCATTCCGGGGGCGAATTCATATTTTAAAGAGTTGTATCATGGAGATGGGGAGATAAGTAAGTCAGTAGATAAGATGACAGATTCAATTGAGATTACCAATGTGTCAGCTACACAGACACCACCAGATGATTCTAGTGTAGTCACTATAGAGATTCAGGTACCAAAAGATGACAACACAATTGCCCATCATGTCTCCTGTACTATTATTTATACACCTGACCAATGCTCTCCTGGTACGGAAGATCACTTACCCGAGGTTAGTCATTCTATTGGGGATAATACTAGTGAAGCTAATAGTAGACAATATGTCTTGCCAAATAGGTCTACTCGGGGTCAGCCGACAAAACAATATGAACCTACCATTCAGACTAAAGCTAAGTATCATGTGGCAAATTTTATGTCTACCAAAAGATTGTCTAAGTCATATGAATCATTTGTGAATCAAATATCTACTGTATCAATATCTAACAAAGTGCAAGATGCATTGAGAGATCCAAAAAAATGGAAGAAAGCAATGGAGGAAGAGATGGAAGCATTACAAAAAACAATACTTGGGAGCTTGTATCTCCACCACATGGCAAGAAGACTATAGGATGTCGTTGGGTGTTTACAGTGAAGCATAATCTAGATGGGTCAGTGATAAAGCACGCCTAGTAGCAAAGGGGTTCACCTAGAAATATGGCATAGACTATGATGAGACATTTGCACCTGTTGCAAAGATAAATACTATTCGGATATGACCACTTAGACAGTTTGATGTTAAGAATGCATTCCTTCATGGAGAACTTACAGAGGAAGTGTACATGGATCTTCCGCCTGGATATGTGGCCGCTTCTCCAAGTAACTTTATATGTAGATTGAGAAAGTCTTTGTATGGTCTTAAACAGTCACCTCGTGCTTGGTTTGGAAGATTCTCACAATTCATGAGAAAGATTGGCTACAGACAGAGTAATTCAGACCATAGATTATTTCTCAGATATCAACAATGGAAGGTAACAACCCTAATTATATATGTTGATGATATGGTAGTTACTGAGAATGATACTGTTGAGGTGGGTAGATTACAGAACTAGCTAGCCACAAAGTTTGAGATGAATGACCTAGGTACACTTAAGTACTTCTTGGGCATTGAGGTAGCCCGGGGAAGTGATAGAATCTATCTGTGTCAAATGAAGTACATCATTGATCTACTAACAGAGACAGGTATGTTAGATTGCACTCCCATTGATACTCCTATTGAGCAGAACCATCAGTTAGCAGAGTATCCAAATCAAGTGCCTACTGAAAAACCTCGTTATCAGAGGCTAGTTGGACGCCTGATTTATTTATCACATACCAGACCAGATGTTGCATATGCAGTAAGTGTAGTGAGTCAGTTCATGCATAATCCAAGTGTGGACCACATGGATGCTGTTATAAGGATTTTGAGGTACTTGAAGTCAGCTCCAAGGAGAGGAGTAATGTTTTCTAATCACAATAATATCCTTGAGGTTTGTGGCTTCACAGATGCAGACTGGGCTGGAAATATTACAGATCAGAGATCCACATCAGGGTACTTTACCTTTGTTGGGGGTAATCTTGTTACATGGAAGAGTAAGAAACAAAAAGTGGTAAGCTCGATCTAGTGCTGAAGTAGAATACAGAAGTATGGCTCAGGGAGTGTGCGAATTGTTATGGCTTAGAAATTTGCTACAAGATTTGGGTATTAAGCTTAAGTGTGTTATGCAGTTGTACTGTGACAACAAGGCAGCTATTGATATTTCACATAATCTTGTGCAACATGATCATACAAAACATGTGGAGTTTGATCGTTACTTTATAAAGGAGAAGCTAGATGCGAAGATCATTAGTTTTCATTTTGTTCATACAGAAGAGCAACTTGCCAATATGCTCACAAAAAGAGTGTCTAAAAATGCTTTTTATGACTCACTTAGCAAATTGAGCATGGTTGATGTGTATGCGCCAACTTAGGAGGAGTGTTAGCGTGATTCAAGTTAGCATGATTCAAGGAGGAAATCACGGGCGTGATTTTCTCCGTGATTTGTGGGGTAAATCTGATTATATATAGAGAACAAACTATGTGTAATATATCAAACAATCAATATAGCATTTACTTTTCACTAATCTATTTGAATTTCATATTTTGATTCAGGCCAGTCACTATATCAATCCCCTATTAGTGCCCAAAGATTGTGAGATACTTGTTAATGTTCAATGCTTAGGTGATCAAGGACTTTTTGAACTGCACTTCACTCCGCCATGAGAACAAAGAAAGCCTAGCTCAATAGTTATTTTTGAATGATTGCCACAAATATCTCTCCTTATAAGGACATCAAAGCTCAAACATGAGTGATTTTCTTTTTCTTTGCGGATAGTTGTTGACCCTGTACATGATCCAAAGTAGGCGTGGTACCCCAAGTCCGTTTCAGACGATAATGCAGAGATTATGTACGTTCAGACCCAACCCCAGTTTCCTGCTTGGTTCTTGATATTGGCGCAACTTCAATTGTGTCCTTCAGTTACTGTTTGGGAAGGTCCTCACATTCATAATTTTGATACCTAATAATGTAAGAGATTGAGCTAGGGCTTAGGTTTGGTGTATCTATCAATCCTGCAACCACAAGTCTTATGGAACTCTTCATAAGTCATACCACTGTTGTATGCAGCTAATGTGGAACTATTTTTACCTTGATTAATGTTGCAGTTTTCTATATCAAACTCCTCCGTCAATATAGCGCTCGAGTAATTTTCTGCATGCACTGCTCTTCCATCCAGTTCACGACCATTTGAAAAATGGTCATGGAATCACAAGCTTCAGAATGTAATGCTTGCAATGATGTTTTAGACACTGCTAAAGACTAAAGTACCCATCGATCAAGACAAAGCCATTGCAGCATTCCTTGCCTGAGCGAGTTGTGAAAAGCGTGAAGAAACATGCTGATCTCGGAAAGGGAACACAAGCCATTATGTTTTGGTATTTATCAAGCCAATTTTATCGATCAAATTTGGAAGCAGTTCGCGTTTAACCATTTATTGTAAGGAATAGTTCCTGTCTCAAAAACAAAAAAGACAAAAAAAAAACAGCTATATATTCTGATTCTGATCACAAGTTGAACCGAATCAGATGCAATGATTCATTTTGATTAGGGGTGAAGCCAGATAAACCACTTTTTTAGGAAACACTTATCAAATGTTGAACTCGTATTAATCATTTCCTCTATACCTTTCTATTACAATAAACCAAAAAAAGGATACAAGCATGGCAGAAAATTACATCGTCCATACAACAGATGTATTAGTTAGAAAATTACACCCCATGGGAACGATCAAATTCAATATGGAAGCTTTGAGCGATCAATTTCGGAAACTTTAATGACGGTGTCATAGTAAACTTGGCGGAATGAATCCAGCGTCGTGGAGTTCATCCAAGGGACCTCAAGAACGCAAGCCTCATAATTCAGAATTGGGCTAGAAGGCAAGGACTCATCCCTAACCGCAATGACAAGTGTATACCTGAGTCCCTGTACTAGCTGAACAAGGCCGCTGACCACATTCTGGAACACCAACTCTTTATTCCGGGATGTCTTATTGAACTCGGACACAGCGAACTCTGCCATTTCTTTCACGCGGGAGTCGTTGATGTCAGCCCGCTCGACTGTACACACAAGTTCGCCATCACACAAACGTTCGCCGTCGGCGAGGAGGGTAGCAAAGAGAAAGAGGGAGAGGAGGAGGAGGAGGCAATTTGATTGCATCATGATGGTTTGCGGGGTCGGTGGAGGCTAGGTTAGGGCTCGCTTCTTTATTTATATAACAACCAAGCAGGTAGTTTCCTGGTTGAATTCGGTTTTCTCTAAAAAAACAAAAAAAAAAGTCCAACTTGCGTGGTAGTATGACTAAACTCTGGTTTTCTTTTGGACATACAAATTTTGTTTATTTCAGTTCATCAAAATATGACAGGCCAGTCAGAATCTCAAATTCCCAATCTCCTAGCTATTATGTAAATTCCTCAGTGCCCAAAGATATCGATGCACGGTGAGGTACTTGTTAATGTTCAATATATGCTTATGTCCGCTTTGTATTCCCCTTGAATGAGAATGACATGAACCATAGCACGTAGCCATGTAGGGTATTCTTTTTCTATATCAATTTTCAATGTATTTTTCATGCCTTGAGAGTCCTGGAGATATATTCAAGTTCTCTGTCAATTTCCATTTTGTGCTGTCTCGCTGCTCTAGCTCTACCTCTTCAGGGGCTCCGCCATCTTAATTGATTGCTTATTTCTTGGAGGAAACATATAATTGCAAAGAAAATAAAATCTTATTTTGTATGAAATATCATTTACCTCATGAAGCGAGTTTTGGCATACCCTCGATCTGTATCCTCAAAGAGAGTACAAGAGCTGAATAGCTTCCACCTTCCTGTCCACAATAAGCCATCAGTCCATCACTTTAACTAGAAATGGTAATGAGTTGAATAGACAGTGTGGGTTAGATCAATAGATTCATTTAGCTGGTTTTAATCTTCAGAATCAATATTGCGTCCAAACACAGCCAATTAATTGGTCAGGTACTCATCAACAGAACTTACAAGACCATCTAACATTCTAACGTAATGGTCTACTTCAAGAGAAGAAAATAAAAATGCGGAAGTACAATCTTCATGCCTTCAAATTGAAACAAATTATTTTCCTCCGAGCAGCACTACTACATCACTAACAGTACCATCACCACCTCAGAGAACCATACCTTCACAGCAATGACGCTAAAGTACTCAAATTCATTATAAAAAAAATTCATGTGTTGGTACAAGTTCAAACTTCCGAAATAGTTCTAACAGAAAACCAAAACCAAAACGTCCAAACTTCCAGATCATGAAAACAATCTTAAGCAGCCTTCTTGATTTCTTTTGGAAAGATGTCAACTTAATAAAATTAGAAGATATACTCCTTACACAGTACATCAATAATACACGCTGGAGGCTCAGAGCCCCAATTTAAAGAACTAAAAGAAGAACGAGCATAACTAGCTCAAATGTGAGCCACAACATTGGTTTGACGATAAGCATCAGTAAAATAAGAACCAGACATCTGTAGATGAAAGGTAATGTCATCATACGCACGACCAATAAAGAGTACGTGACAGAATCAGTCTTAACGAACGAATGGAAAGAGGTCACGCTGTACAGCAAGTGAAACCGCCTCGCTCCCTGCTAATGCTTCCACTTGTTCTGCAGAAGAAAGATTACTCACTGGAGCATAGCTTTCACCCACACATTTGCCTTTGTCATCTCTAATAATGACTCCAATACCACCAGTTCCGGTAACCTTGTAAAAAGCACCATCAACATTTATTTTCACCCAACCTGCATTTGGAGGCTTCCATGGTATAACCTGCCTATTTTAACGAAATCGAACTTTTACTGAAATTCACTTGTTGTGCAGACGCATTTCCATACACATGTAGAACATTACTAATCTCTTGACAAGCTTGTAAGGAAGCACTCGCATTAAACAAACTATCATTAGCAAACAAGAGATGATTAATCAAAGGAGCTCCTTCACAAATAGCATTGCCTTGAAGCAACCTTCTGTCCCAAGAAAAAACAAGTACGGTGACAATGGATCTCCTTGCCTTAACCCCCTGGTAGGTACCACATAAACCTTGCAATTTACCACGAACTAAGAAAGAATATCTAACAGATAATATACACTCCATAATTCGTTCCAAAACATTTGTGGAGAAACCCCCACTCCATTCTGTCATAAGAATTGCTCAAATCTAACTTCAAAGCCAGATACTCCTCACCAGACCTCTTGTTATGAATGAAGTGTGCTAACTTATTAGAAGCCAAGGTATTGTCAGTATTCAACCTCCTTGGAATGAATGCACTCTAGAAAGGTGAAACGATTTTAGGCAACATCACCTTCAACCTATTTGTGATCACTTTTGAACACAATTTATAAATCACATCACAGAGAGCGATGGGTCATAAGTCCGCCATAGTCTCAGAAGCATCAACTTTAGGAATCAAACAAATGTGCGTAAAATTAATCTGCTTTAACAACTCATCATTCTTCAAAAAATTTTGAACAGCGGCAGTAATATCCTCTACTATACTATCCCAATAATGCTGGAAAAATAAAGGTGGCAGCCCGTCTGATCCAGTGGACTTTGTGGGATACATTTGAAACAGCGCCACTATAAACAGAGCAAGGATAGGAATTCATTTCCGTTATGACCAATGGAGAAATAGTAGATAAGAGTTCCTCCCAAGCCGAAGACTCAATCATCCCAGTTAAGCTGCCTTCTTAACAAGAGCCATATATCCCATAGGTTGGATGAGAAATTTCATTCTGCCCTCGTATTATATATTTCCATCCTAGAATCAAACAACACAAAAAGAGAATCTGTGTAGTCAAATATAAGCACAATCTTGCAAGTTGTTACTTGAAATGATGATAGCTCAAAAGAGTTCAACAAGGATCATTCATGAAGGAATAGTTGTTTTTTTTTTTTTCAAACATCTTCCAGAAATTGGAAGGAGAATAAGCTCAAGTTGCCGATGATGGATAGGAAGTAATAAAAATTATTGCCAGACATGTGATGAAAAGCCAACTATGATTTATTTGCAGTGCTCCATCCAATCAATATAAAAACCAATACTAAAATATAAAGCACATGCATGCATAGGTCTTGAGAAATACATGAATTGCATCATACTAATAAATCACATCCTAATGTAAGCATGTCATTGGTATTAATCACAGGAAGAATCAGACTTTCTTATGAGAAGGTACGTCATCTAAAAAACTTTATATTCAGAAGGAAATTTAAGAAAATGAGCATAAGCACCAGAATGAAAGAAACAGAAAAGTGAGAAAACATACCTACCATCACTGAAGCAAAATAATTCATCAAACCGACAGATAATTTGCAGTAGGAAAAGACAACTTAAGCAATTAATAAAAGTTTAGCAGCACTTTAAAGAGTAATTAGAGGAAAAATTAAAGCAAAGATGTCAGATAGTTACTTGATTCTGAAAATAAACTAGAAAAGCTCGTATGGTTTCCTTATATGGCTTTGACACTCCTGTCCACAACATGTGTTCTCCTTCCACAATGTCATACTTGGCAAATTCTCAACTAAGCATCTATTACTCGATAACCCCACCATAGTGACACCTAGAAAACAATTGACAGTGATATAGGAAACAAATTTAGAAAGTAGATTATGAATAAAAAGAAACAGAACAAAGAGTACATGTTCTTTTGAATATATTTCATTCATAATGTACCCTATATGACAATTATTATGAGAAAATTGCATTGGGACAATGCATATGGAACTAAGAAAGCATAAATGCATATTTACAGCCTTTTGAAAGAGTCGGTCTTTTTAGCTCTTCCAAAAATTGGAGGCGGGATAATGTGGATAGACTTCATGAAGAGTGATGATACTCTTCTCTCCACAATTACCCAGTCAGATTCACAAATTCATAATCAGGTCAATTTGATTTCTCAGGAAGTCCTAGTGTTGATAACCCTCATCCGTTGATCATTATTGTGCTTCTTCAATTGTCTCATTTTTTTAAGCAAAAGTAGCCTCCAATATTTTCTGGGAACCAAGCAAAGAAAGAAACAAGAGATATTAGTTGTGTCAATCTGGGTCAAAAGCATGAAATGGAAGTCTGGTGATGTCTGGTGATGTATAAGTTAATGTAAATCTAGCAGTTATTTTTTTTTATTCACACATACCATGTAGACTTGAGTTTAGCAGCTTCACCAAAATTGCATTCACATCCTGTACAATCTACTACTACGATGCAACACTCACCAAGCTCCACCTTTTTCAATGATCCCAAAATTTGTAAGTCTGAGTTAGTAACATCATTATCTCACTCTTCTATGATAGAACCATGAGAGCTTCATTAAGTAAAGCTGAGAATATATACATCCTCAATAATGGAAAACAGTAATGTTAAAAGAAATATGTTGCAGATATATATGTCATTAGGGGCATAATCACTAGAGTAGCAGCATATGGATTTGAGTACAACTTTTAACTTGTTGACAGCTTATCAATGTATTGTTTTCACCATATCTAGGAGCATCCATGTCTTACCCCAGTCCAGTTATACAAATTTTTGAAGATGGTTTTAACCAAAAGTATACAGCCCATGTAACCGTGTAAGTAACTACTCTAAGTAATACTCAAAATTTTCCTACATTGCATGTCATTATCTCCCTAGTCTAAATTTTCTTACATTACATGTCTTCATCTCCCTAGTCTGTCATAGCTTCCATGTTGTGTAGCAAACCTTCATGAATGATTTGTGCTCTGATAGAAAGAGAGTAGTCAAGTAAGTCTATAAAATTACATTTTGTAAAAAAAATTTAAAAAAATAAAAAACCTTGCCTTCTTAATCTCGGTGAAGAGGTCTGTGTACGGGTAGCAGCTCCAATTCGGACCTCATCATCTTTTTTCTCCAGTATACTCTAGCTCCTGCAACTGTAACCATCACCAAAAGCAGCACTCCAACAGCAATCCAAATACAGTGCAGTCTTTCATCATAAATTCTCCTAGCTAGAGCGCTAGACCTTTCCAAGAGCTGCACATTAACAAAGTTCATAAAAAAAACTAATTAATGGCAACTAAGATAAAACTAGGTTTAAATGCCTAACCTTCTTCACCCGCTGCTCGTAATAGTTTTTAGCAGGTCCAATACATTGTTGCTCAAAATCTATGTTGCATTGTTTTGAAACTTCAGTAATCTTCTTCAAAGACGGGAGGGTGATCTTATCAAATACATCAATGCACCTCTTATATATTCCCTCACACAACTTTGCTGATTGGCATTCATTGTCCACAATGAGATACCTGTAGATCTACAAAAACAAATTCCATAGCCAAGTGAAATCAAACATGTAGCCATTTACTTTAATTGAAAGGACTTGAGTTAAATTAAAAGACTATACATACCTTTTGTATCTCTTCTTCAAGTTTAAGAAGTACTTTTGTTGTTTGAAAACCACCCCCCAAATAATGGTTGACTGAACATTGTCTAGCTTCGTCAATAGAGCTTCGGTGCAGACCTTGGATCTCATGCTGCCCAATTGGTAAGTGTAATCCAGCCATTTTCTGAACATAAAGTTGTAAACACTGCTCAACAACCATATGGTTGAAAAGATCCATTTGAGAGCCAGTGGATGGAATCTCCACGTGGTTTGCAACTTCAAGGATCTGCAAGTTTGATACAATAATAAGTAGTAAAGGTTATAGTTAAACTTTATGTTAAAAACTAGAATATTAAAGTAGTTATAACGAAGTAATGAAGAAATATCTTTAAGCAGTCAGTATTTCTTTGGAAAGTCTAAAAGTTAGATTAAATGTGTTTTCTTGACTTCTAAAAAGTATCATAGAGTCCAGCTACATTAAATGTGTTTTCTTGACTTGTGTTGGTCATTATTATCTGCTTTATTCTTGTGTTTTGTGTGTGTTTAGCTGGAAGGTTTAGTAGTTTAGGAGCATTTATTGTGAGTAGTTGAGTCTAGGTTATTTAAGAAGTTGTAGCTTATGTTGGTTTCTCAGTTTTTAAAGTTCAAAAGAATCAGTTTATTCAAAACTTTTAGCTTAAGGGTTTTAGTATCTCTCCCTTTTAACTATTTTCTACCCAACCCCAGTTCAGATCCTATTAGGGCATGCATCAACTGGTATTAGAGCCCATGGCTGGGCGAGGGCGAGATAGGCAGTCAACTTCTGAAGTTGAGCAACTCAGGAGACAAGTGGAGTTTCTAACTCAAAGAATAACTGAGTTGGAAGCTGCAAGATCTGCTGAACAGAGTGATGACTCAGATGCAAGTTTTGAGAACCCGTTTCATGGCCGCGTTCCGCATCGGGAGCCACCTATTTAGGATGATCGAAGATGGGAGATGAACATCAAGCTTGAGAGACCAGAATTTTATGGTAGCTTACAAGCTGAAGAGTTCATTGATTGGTTGAATACTATTGAGAGGATATTCGACCTCAAGGAAGTTCCGGATGACAAGGTGAAATTGGTAGCAGTCAAATTAATGGGACGAGCCTCTGCCTGGTGGGAGCAGCTGAAGATGAAGCGAGAAAGACGTGGAAAAGAGAGAATTATGAACTGGGAGAAGATGAAGAAAAAACTCAGGGAGAATTTCCTTCCATTTAATTATGTTTGTACCCTTTATCAACGTTTACAAAACCTTAGACAATGTGATCGACTGGTGGATGAATACACTGGAGAGTTTTATATGTTGCTGGCCAGAAACGACCTAAATGAGGATGAAGAACAGCTGGCTGCAAGGTATATTGGAGGTTTGAGGGAATATTTGCAGGATGTTTTTAATCTTCATACTTTTTAGTCCGTGTCTGAGGCCCATCAGCGAGCTGTAATAATTGAGAAACGTCAAAGCAAGCCTAGCACTCGACCATATTTCAGAGCTAATACCAACCCAGCAATCCACCAAGCAGCAAACAATGGACAAGGACCTGCTAAAGCTGGTAAATTTGGGCTCAAAGTTCACCCGCAACAGCTAGAAATCGTACAAATCCTTTAAGACCAGTCAAGCAGGGACAAAACAATGTATCCAAGCTTTGTTGTTTCAAGTGTGGAGAGCCAAATCACAAGTCCTCCGACTGTAGGCGAGCTTCCAGCAGTCATTTGGACAAGAATAAGCAGCTCATGATTGAAGGAGAGGAATTCCATGACGAAATGGGAGATCCCATCTATGATGAAGGAGTTGATGATGAATGCAATGAGGAATTGGTCTATGGAGACATCGGTGAGGACTTAGTTATCCATAAAAGCTTGATAATGCCTAAGGAGGAGATAGAAGTAGATTGGCTGCGTCCGAATATATTTCATACCACATGATTGGCGGCAAGGACTGTAACTTGATTATTGATGGAGGTAGCTGCGAAAATGTAGTGTCAACAGAAGCAGTGCAGAAGCTGAAATTGAAGCAAGAGAAGCATCCAAAACCTTACAAGCTCTCTTGGTTCAAGAAGGGGTTTGAAGCTTTCAAAGACCAATACAAGGAAGATCCATATTTGGCACCCATTATGGAGCAAATATTGGCTGGTCAGCAAAATGGTTTCAATGTTTATGATGGCTTTCTTTTCAAGGGTGACAAGTTATGCATTCCAGAAGGTTTTTTAAGAGAGAAAATTCTCAAGGAACTTCATCAAGAAGGTCATTTTGGATGTGACAAGACTATCTCTGATCATTTCGACTTATTGGTGGCCAAAGTTGAAGCGGGATGTCACAAGGTTTGTAGAGCGATGTCATGTGTGCCAAAGAAGTAAGGGTGGGTTAACAAATGTTGGGTTATATACTCTACCTATTCCCAAGTCAGCATGGACAGATGTGAGCATAGATTTTATCCTTGGCCTGCCTAGAACTCAAAGGAGGATGGATTCTATTTTGGTGGTGGTGGACAGATTTTCAAAGATAGCTCATTTTGTTCCATGTTGTAAAACAATGGATGCAACCAATGTGGCCAACTTATTCTTTAAAGAAGTGGTTCGTCTGCATGGCCTACCCAACACCATCACTTCAGATCGTGATCCCAAGTTTATTAATCATTTTTGGAGGACCTTGTGGAGGATTATTGGAACTAAGTTGTGTTTCAGCAGTGCTTACCATCCACAAACTAATGGTCAAACTGAAGTTATCAATCGGAGTTTGGGAAATATGCTCAGATGTCTAGTTGGTGATAAGCCTAAGGAATGAGATTTGGTGTTATCACATGCTGAATTTGCATTCAACAGGTCGCAAAACCGGACCACGAAGTGCATTCCTTTCCAAGTAGTGTCTGGCCAGATTCCAAACAGTGTTCTAGACTTGACTTCACTTCCAAATCCAAGCAAAGTCAGTAAGAGGGCAGAAGAAATGGCAAACTATATCAAGTCCAACCATGAAGAGGTGCAGAAGAGAATAGAAGAGAGCAATCTGAAGTATAAAGCTGCAGCAGATCAACACCGTAGGAGCGTTGTGTTTGAGGAAGGTGATTTGGTGTGGGCACTTCTAACAAATGACATGTTTCCTACTGGAGCTTACAATAAGCTCAAGATCGAAAAATCGGCCCCTGCAAAGTTTTCAAGAAAATAAACGAAAATGCCTATCAACTATAGCTTCCGAGTCAATTAAAGACTTCAAATCTTTTCAATGTCAAACATCTCAGTCCGTACAAACTCGAGGACGAGTTTTCTGCAACCCGGGGAGAATGAAGCAGTCATTATTTCTTTAGAAAGTCTAAAAGTTAGATTAAATGTGTTTTCTTGACTTCTAAAAAGTACCCTATAGTCCAGCTACATTAAATGTGTTTTCTTGACTTGTGTTTGTCATTATTATCTGCTTATTCTTGTGTTTTTTGTGTGTTTAGCTGTAATGTTTAGTAGTTTATGAGCATTTATTATGAGTAGTTGAGTCTAGGTTATTTAAGAAGTTATAGCTTATGTTGGTTTCTCAGTTTTTGAAGTTCAATAGAATCAGTTTATTCAAAACTTTTAGCTTAAGGGTTTTAGTATCTCTCCCTTTTAACTATTTTCTACCAAACCCCCTATTAGGGCCTGCATCATATCTGTACCCAAAAAAAAGATATGAAGAAATATAATCTGGAAATCCAAAGATGCTATTCACCAAAGCGTATTCGCCAAAGCATAGCATCCATACATACTTCCATTGCTAATGCAGCAATAATATGAACATTCAGAGAGGCTACTCCTAATTGCTACAAACATTCCTCAGTAACTGTATACACTCTGATAGCTAAGCTACTATTTCCAAGTTTCTTATATGATAACTTATTGGACCTAGTGTTTCTTATTATTGTAGCAATTTTCCTATTTACTTTAACAAAAACCTATACCGCTAGTTTATACAAATCAACAGCATTTGATAAAAAATGGGTCTAGACGTGTACCTGATCTAGAAGTGACAAGAATTCCTTGCCATGTAATGGCTGTCCCTGCAATGTCTTCAGGCGGATCATATTAGCAACAAAAGGAATTAGTTGGCCCATGTTCTTGATATATGTTGGGTCCAGCTCGTCATCTAGCATGTCACACAGTTTGGATCGCTGAAGGTGTGGCTGTGTATGAAAACAGTATCACCAGAAAGTCAAACAGCAATATAATCTTGACAAAACGCAAAGAAAATGGTGTATATTTGAGAAAGGAGCTCATACCTGTGGCAAGCTGAATGCAGTGATATTATATCCCATAATACTTATGGAATCTCGAATTTGGTTAACCATTTCAATGTTCTTGTTGCCTGCAATTTTCAAAAGTGAACAGTATTAAACATATATTGAAATCAAAGTGTTGCAATTTAAATTTTGACACACACATGTGTGCATAAGAAAAAAAAATACATTGCCAATACCATTATGATTAGGGACGGTGAGAAGAGCATCATGCACCACTTGCTCTACAGATTTCCCTTCTGCATACCACAACACAACATAAAAAGGTTATTTCAAGAAATACCTGCTGAAATGTTGAAAATAGTTGAAATGGTAAAAAAGAGAAATCATGATCTTTCATTAATTTATTATTATTTAACTTACCTAAAAACTCACGCTGGATGAGCCAAAGAAGCTTCATTGGTTCAAAAGGAACATCTGGACCCTGTTTGAGCGCGCAATATATAACTTAACATTTTCAAAAGAAAAAAAGTACACACAACAATAGACTATAAACTCATTTAAAGGCATTATGAATTACCTTCACTCTGTTTTCCACATAAATTTGCACGGAACACCATAAGAAAACAAACATGTTAGTGTAGGTGATTACAACATAGATATCAACTGCTTCCATAAAAGAAAAAATTTATTTGATTACAAAAATGTGGACTAACAAAATATATCAGTGCCATATCAGTGCGGTAAACTAATAGAAGACCCTGCTTGCATACCGGCCATAAAATTCTTGAGCAAGCTCAAAAGAAAATGACAAATGATCGAGGTCGATTACGTGAATCTACAAATAAAAAATAAAAGAAGCTGTTATGTACGGAAAACTATAAACAACTAACAACATCAATAACTTCTATCAAACTATATAAACTCACAGTCTCGGGCAGGTTATATATGAGTACAGAACTCATAACAGTGGCTATAGCAAAAATTCTGCAAAATATAACAACGGATAAGTAATATGAACAATGATCAAAGTAAAAACAAAAATTTCAAATGAATGAGAGTCGTAGAGACTTGCCGGTCATCATAGAACTCAGTATTTCCAACCCTGTCCACGGCATCAGTGTCAAGATATAACACAACACTTTGAGCTCCCTCAATCTTTATATTTATCAACACTCCCCATATTCCTACACCAAGCAAAAAGAAATTGTAAATTTATATACTTTTGACAACATTATAAATACAAGTAGAAGTTAGAATTTACCTTTTCTACTCCTGCCATGAAGGTCCCCCACATTGAAGCCTAGAGTTGAAGAGCATTTCAGTTCAAAATTCAGTTAAACAAACATAAATGGGATTAAAGGCTTAAATTGAAAATTT
This sequence comes from Argentina anserina, assembly GCF_933775445.1. NCBI lineage: Eukaryota > Viridiplantae > Streptophyta > Magnoliopsida > Rosales > Rosaceae > Argentina > Argentina anserina. The sequence continues at coordinate 5,428,957 of NC_065873.1, read as the reverse complement.
ATAATAGGCAAGAAGCTTTTACCTTCATTGCAAGAAAGCTGGAGCAATTTATTCAAGAAAAATGACTTTCCCGAGGCCTTTGGCCCAATCACCTAAGGTAAGAGCAGATTGGGGAAGAACAAACAATTGTAAAGGATATTTTGATATAGATATAGTTATCAATTTATAACAACCAAGCTAATAGACTTACAGATACAACTGCAATTGGAAATGTTATATTTGCGAATGCCTCATGTGCTTCATTTGATACACGAATTTGAGCAGTGTTTGAAATTTCTTCAACAAGAGGAAAACTGGATCCATGTATTCAATAATATAGATTATTAACTACCACAGTAATTGATTAATTAAAGTTTCAGAGAGAATTTTCTAATTTTGGTTTAAACTTGGAATGTGATGATATGACTTACGGTTTCTGATATTCAAATGAGAGAGATTCATGTGTCAGGCAAATCAGAAGTGTAACCACAACTGGAAACCTCAAGTACATCCCTATAGATGTCATATATGAACTCCAAAAACACCGTCGAACCTAAACAAACAAAATAAAAGCAAATTAGCAGTTCACTTAGCACATAATATCACTTATTTCAAACATCAGTAAAAGCTAGCTGTTTATGCTTACAGACTACAATATATGAAGAAATTGCAAATTTTCAAACAGGCTACTCATCATATAGTTAGTCTATGGAAGCAGGTTTATTTGGCAGAATGATTAATAACAATCAAAGACATTGATGAACTCAGAAACATGAATCTTTAAGAACCAAGGTGTAAGCCACAAAAACCTGAGGTTTCGCACTACTAAAAATGGGCCTAAGGGGACACATTTTATATGTACCTATAGGTATGTCTCTATTGGCCAAAGGATACATATGATGCATATGTGCCTATTGTAGGTTTTCCTATAAATGGCTCACTTAATGGGGACACTTAGCTATTCATCCCCATTGGTTTAATTTTTACTACTCTTGGTCCCCCCCCCCCCCCACACACACACACACACACAAAAAAAGGGACTAAATTGCAAACCCAGCATTGAAAAGATTATAAAAATATTAAATATTAAAACAGTAAATAATGCAATCTCATATTTTCCATTGAAATCTTAACGTTCTGATATTCATTAATATATCAACAAAATCCAGTCATTCTCTTTCTAAAACTAATATCTAATTAAACAGAATTGTGCATAAGAATCTGTATAAACTGTAAAGGAGAACTAATTTAATTCGACTTGCACTGTTGAATTAAAGCACTTCAGATGTACTTGTTCAAATAATCTAACCTCTACAATGATACTTAGAACAGTCACACCTTTTTTCTTATTATACAAAGCCGGAAAAAAAAACATTACAAATTATAGGCAGAAAAGCACATAATTATATTGAGAGCAAAGTCCATATCATGAAATAAATGACAAAATGCCAACAGGACATGCAAAACATGAAGTAACTAAAAAAATGGAAACACCCGATTCAGTTACACCACATCATCAACTTGTTCATTTCCTGAGAAAGGGCCATCACAAGCAAAAAGAAGCTTGCACTTTAGAGTTGAGTAAGCAAACTTTAAGAACAAGTAAATCCCTTACGCCATCAAATTTCACATGAAAATTGAAACCACAGAGCATAAACTCAAAAATCTCCTACGATATAATAACCAGCCATATTCATGGGTGGCACCAACTGGAACTTGTGATTCATACATAACCAGTCAAGATGTAAAATGTGAAAATTAGAAACATCATAGAGAATTCATGAAGGTCTAAATCCAACTTAAAAAATTTCCAGCCTCCCATTTATACAAATGTATAACTATTACATGATTGAATGACTTCAAAGTCTATGCAGCAGAAAGAACAAAAATATTCATTGATGCAATTGTGAAAATCTATAGATAGACGGTACATGTCCGTGATACCATGAACTGGAAAACGGAAAAGTCTTTGACGGATCAATTTAAACTAATTTATACCTATCAAGAAGCATGTAACCAGGCACCAGGCAACTGAAAACCAAACATGGAGCTCCTATTCTCAATATCCAGCCACATATACTTCTTCCTAGAGACCGGACCCTGCCTTCTTGCTTGCAGCAATTTTGATTTGCAAAATACCAGTTTGTCACAAAAGAAACCTCTATTTGCCCCTTCTGAGAAGTCTGCATTATCAAGAGTACTACTATAAGTCATAAAAATATGAAATAATAATAATAAAAGAGACGTGATATTGTAGTGAGGAAGTTACTTGATACATGACATACAAAGTTGATGCTTCTTGTTAAAAGTTACAGAGCATGTGTAAGGAAGAAGCACATGTTTATTATCAAGTTGCTTACAACCCTAAAATTTGACCCTTTAAATGCTTTTGGTGCTTATACCCAGTACCACTAAATCAAGAATCAAAAGGCATAAACTAAATCCTTCACACAGTCGCCTAACTGATGATTTGAGCCCTATAATTTCAATAAAGCAAGAAACAAAATTGAAATAAGATACTTACAATATGCAGCAAAAGAGTCAAGCTGCAAAATTCACATAAGTCCTTGATGCAAAATCCACATATGATTGTCCCCAAACCAACCCAGGTCTACAAGTTGCTAGCTTGTGATCTGTAACTCATAAGGTACAGATCAAATAACCTAGCTCAAGGTGGAGATGGTTTGGTTAGGGCTGGGATTCAATAGTATTCTGGCAATGAGATATGACTTTGGTTGGCATCGGGGTCTAGTAAAGAGAAAAAAGGTTGGAAGAAAACCCATCTTGAGAATCCTTTTGAAAGGTTTTGATTCCTAGTGCAACTACAAAACTAAAAAACAAGAAACAAGAGATACACATGCACCAAGACTATTATAAGCTATGGTGCACCAATACGGAAACACATGCAGGTAGGATACGTGGATTCGTTTTGAATACAAGAAGTTTAAAGAAACAAGTAACTAAAGCATCTAAAATCCGGACAATTTTAACAGCTGAAAAAAAATCCAGTTAAATTGTGGATGTATTGATCCTAAATTGTGAATTCACGTTGAAGGTATAGAGAATGAAGTAGTGTCATGGTTTTAACTCCAAAAATGTACATGGTTCTGAACATATTAAGTAGCCCGGTGATATTTCCATAAAAGACAGATGTTGTGGCTTAGTGTTCAGAGGATGGGGCTTTCGTTAGAGGCTAGCTAGGTTGTTTCTCAAGCTGTTTCTAAAAAATACATTATGTGTTTAATCAGCATATCGAAGTTGTCAGCCCATTGATCTGAGATTGTTCAGAGGGTTACCTCTCCCTGTACTGTGCGCACCAAAAGACTCAACTGTACTATCATGTTTCTATTTGTTCATGGTCTCCGGTAATGATGTTGATGGTTTAGTGTATTTCCTATCACAGTCAAAGTAAGAAATCATAACATGTAGGGTAGTGACATAGGTATTCAATATTCTATTTGAATATGGGATAATGAGGCTTTATAGTAAGAAATGTCAAAACTTTAACCTCAAGCAAGCAATTTTTTATCAGGTAACAGAATGGACGTACCTAATATCTCTTCAACAAAGTAGTTCTCAGTTTATGACCTTCACCAACGTGTAGTCACCGTATCTACGAAGTCGAAAAGTAGTGTCGAATTCTCTCCTTTTAGCAGAAAATAGGTGACAACTACAGACATCCTGAACACTGGTGAACCAAAAATTAGTTTTTATACAGAGCCTGCAATAAAATTCAATTTTGATGCACAAATTGAAGTTAAGAACCCATATTACAGTTTAAAATGAGATATCAAATCAAAGTGCACCAATACTGAGGTAAACTCTAACTTAAACATGACTAAAGTACAACCAAATCAAAACATACAACTCCCTTTCTGAGTTTGTATTTTCTCTTTTGTTGTCAGTTGTCAATTAAGTATTAAGAGAACTGTGGATTAAAGTCATTAAACTAATGCGTTTGTAGACAAAGACTAAGAGCATGATATAGACATGATTATAGATTAATTCGTTCATGTATTGTGAAAACCATTATAGCAGGAACTTTAGAGAAACAATCTCGCCGGAGAAAGGTATATGTAAAGATGAAGAATAATACTCACATTTAAAAGTTACTCAATTCCATAGATAGTCGAAACCATAGCAGAAATCGAAAAACTAACACAAACTTGACAGAGGAAAACAATCAAAACTCCAAAGATTTGTCGTAATCATGATACATTTACTAAGCAAGAAAAAGTAAACAAATCAACATTGTTTTGGACCTTTTGGTCACTGGTTGATGGCAAAAGAAAGAGTAAGCTTTTACAAATTTGGCAGCTGATAAAAAGCCCGTCTCTTTTACTTCAAATTGCTAATACACATAAAATCCAAGATTTCATGAAAATTAAATCCAACATATTGAAAATCATCTCAAGTGGGATCCCTACACATACAGAAAGACCACATATTTATCCAAAGAGTTGGCATTTGGAACATAGAGAGTAACATAACAGTCACAAAGCCACAACTAACACGCCAAATAACATCCACAATTTCACGAACTCGGGAGGCTATGACTCATATCACTACTTCCATAGATTCATTTACCAGACAGAAATGCCAATATGTAACAACTGAGGAGCTCTTAACTCCAAATAACGACCGACCAACCAACCTTGGTGGAAAGTCTGAAAGGATTTAACTTAGAAATTAATCAATGAGGAGGCCACGTACCTAAACCCAGAAAATCAACAGGAAGTGAGTGAAGTCACAACAGCCGCGGCTAGGTCTGATCCCTGAAACAAACTAAGATGAAAGACCGGAAACTTGGAGTGGCATTTATAAAAGAGGACGATTGAATTGAACCGGGTACCTGTTTAATCCACTCTATGCTTCAGCTGCAGAAACCAGTAGTTGCTGAGAGAGACACAAAGAGGAAGAGGGTGAGGAATAGAGGAAGAGAGCGCAGAGAGAAGGGCTCATGACCTCATGCACAGACCAAAACAAACAATATATATAACCTCCTCATGCTAATTGCCTGCCCAGAGGAAACAAATATAGGCCAACATGGTAATTGTTGGGATGAGTTCGTCTTACCTCCTCTTGTCTCAGAGTTCTGGGTGTTTCTGCAATGCTCCAATGACGATCGTAAGTCAGGTATGTGCTTCCGAGATGTCAATTATGCATCATCGTATCCGAGCGTATCTATCAGCTCCGCAGAGACTCACGCAGACTAGAAATATGACATTTTTTTTAGGCCATCTCCGTCCTAAACAGCTAAAAATAGTCTTGATCTTGTGAATTTAAACTAATTATTGATGAAGCATAGAAAGAATTAATTATAGAAAGAAATTTCTAAATATACCCGGCATAAATTTTTGTACCCCTTCATTTCCTGTTTTACCCCTATTTCTATTATCCAAAAACTGTCAAACTCCTAAGTCCTACCTCATCTCCAATTCTCCCGTCTTCAACTCTGCATCGAACCTATGCTCTGATCATTATCAGTAGTCCGCCAAACTCTGTTTGACGTAATCCTCAGTTAGGGTTTTCTTTGCCTTCCAGTTAAAAACACCCATATCCGGAATGGTTTCAAACAATTTATCGAATTCGATTACTTTGTTGAGAATTTTTGTGTTTGGGATGAAAGAATGTCATGTCAATATGAAAATACTATTAAATTTTAATTGATATGAAGCAAGAGCCCAATAGCAGCAGAGTGATTGAAGTTATTAAAGAAGGAATCCAGAAAAAGATCCCGAGGCAATGGAAAGAGGAAAGTTTTATGAATAACTAAATGGGCATTTCACACATTCACACACTGATCAGTCATTAATCTATACGTATATTAGGCTAATGATCAGCGGAGGGCTGCGAACTGCATAAGTACTGTTATTGCGGAAGAATTGTAGCCGAGTCGAAGTAAGATCATGCATCATGGTGGAATTTGATGCTGGGTGTAAAAGGGTAGAGTTGGAAACATAAGATATTTTTTATGTGTTGAGTACATTTACCAATACCCTTAATGAATTATTCATGTGACATTAAAATTTTGAATATGTTACACATTTAAGTGATAGTTTATATTATACTACATTTCTTAATTCTAGTTAATTTTATAAATAGTTTACAGTTTAGTTATATTTAACCAAATGAACAAAAAACCCAACATCGGCCCATTTCAAAACTAATAGCCCAATTCAACAAATTCAACGCAAAAGACTACATTATCTTCACACTCCCCAAATCACGTTCTTGATTTCCTCTCTCTCTCTCTCTCTCTCTCTCTCTCTCTCTCTCTCTCTCTCTCTCTCTCTCTCTCTCTCTCTCTCTCTACACTTGATGCCGACGACCAGGATCGTCGATGACTCTGCCACTACGAAGCCTCGTTGACGACACCGCCACCTCGCCGTCGAACAAGTCTATGTTTGGGAGAGGATACAAGACACCACCTGCACCGCGAGCTTAGGGAACTCCGTCGAGGTTAGATATGCATTTGTAGACATGCAGACATGGTCTTCAATCTCTCTCCTCGCCAAGGTTGCCGCTGCCTCGATGAAGACGAAAATGCCATCGCCACTGCCACATCAAGCTGTCGACATCGCCGTTTCTCTCTCAGCGCCTCCAAATCTCGACGAGTCTTGTGGCTTTCGTTGTTCCGAGTTGCGAAGGAGTGTGAAACTAGGTGTTTAGGCTTCCATCAGTTGTGAGGTTGGTCATTGGTAAACTGGATTTTGTGGTTGAACTATGACCAATTTCTCTTGGTCACCCACGACGAAGAAACCTCAAGGTTCAAGTTTGTTTTGATAAGTTTTGATTCATGAATTTAATTTCTATGCTTTTATGATGATTTGAGGTGCAAGTGTTTTATTGATGGAATGGTTTAGGTTTACTTTAGGTTGTGTTTTGATTGTTAATTGTTGTTTGTTGCTTCTAGATCACCGGAGTTGCAAACTTTATAGTTAAAGCCTATGGTAATTGGGCATGAGTGTGCTAGGATCATAGATGAAATTGGAAGTGAGGTGAAACATGATACTTGTAGGGGTTTGTTCTTATCTATGGGAGAAAACCACAATTGTCATAGTTACTGAGGTCGGTAATCACTAAGGGTCAGTAACATGATTATTGGGTGTCAGTAATTTGTTATGGGGGGTTAATGAGTTTCATTAATTTATTACTAGAGGTTACTAGGTGTCAGAAATTTATTATTAAAAGGTTACTATGTGTTAGTAATTGTTATTGGGGGTTACTTGGTGTCAGTAATATTTTTCGGCAACCGTGGCCGGAGCCAGGCGATCGGTGGACGGAATCCGGCGACAGTGACCTAAGTCCGACGAAATTGACCGGAGTTCGGTGATGGTGACCAAAGTTCAAATGAATGGAGCTCGGAGTCCGGCAAGGTTTTGGTAAAGTGATATCTCTCATCAACTTTCTCTTGCTATAAGTGTTTAGATAGATGATGGTAAAATAGTCTTAAACATAAACAAGATCATAGTTTTTGTACTATTTGATCAAATAGTTGTATATGCTCTTAGAGTAAATGGTCACATTTTATATTTTGTCATTCAAACGATCAACGAAGGGTCCAAATTTGTAGAATTTGTCATTTTTCCTATATTTTATTTTAATTAAATTTTTTTTTATTTTATCTTTTTAGTTGGTTCACTGGTTCTATTACAAGACCATCGAGAGTTTCCTCTTCTAGATTCGCCTATTAAAGTACTAGTGGCTATATCTCATAGAGTGGATTTCTACTCCAGTAGTAGTGACTATATCTCGTCAAGACAATCAAAGAGGTGCATGTATTTATCATCAAAATTGGAACAATTGTATTAATCATCAAAACTAATGTGTAGAAGTGATAAAAAATACAACTGGACGGTTGGACTCACTGAATAAATAAACACCTAGCTACTTAAAATGGCTAAAAGCCAGTGCTAAATTTAGCTTTTTGTCCCTAATTGCCTAACTTGTTTTTTTTTCCTTACCACACAATGTAATAACAACGGGCACAACATTTGCTCAATTTATACGGAAACTTTTTTTTTTGAAAGGACGGAAACTTATTATAAGCACCAAGTGCTAGTGAGTCAATTGCCATCAACCAATCAAGATAATTTATTTAATTTAATATTTATCTGGCACTAACATCGGAGTTAACTCCGTTACAATAAATTCAAGCAAAAAAAGTTAAATATATTTGAGTAAAATTTTGGGAAGAGAAACATAGATAGATATATATATATATATATATATATATATATATATATCTCTCTCCATGGACGACCAAGAAAACCCAACAAATCAGTTTCCATCTTATTAGCCCCAACCAGACTCAGAGCCCCACTGCCTCCGACTCTGACCCTCTCCTAATCCCTACTCCCTTTGATACCTACATATAGAGCCGGCTCTGCACACGTGCAAAGAGCTCAATTGCACAGGGCCGTAAAACTTTAGAGCCACAAATTTTTTTAGTTTCCCCTTTCTCTATTGAATAAAAATAATGGGGCCTCTCACTCTCTCAGCTCTCCTTTTCCCTTTTTTTATTACTTCTTTCGACCTCGTTTCTTCTTCTTCTTTTCTTTATTCTTTCTCAGTTCGCCGCACTGATCTGATCTCAAATCTCATCCACTACAAGCCAACCATCACCACTCATCGATTCAGGTAAGATAAGTCGATCCACTCGATTGTATTTATAGATTGATCATATTTGCATGAGTACCGGTTATTAATTGTTTACATTTAGAATTTCAATTTGCAAGGTTGTGGTGGTCTGGTGATCAAGATGTTTGAGAATTGAGGCAATTGGAACTTGGGAGGAGCAGCGGCTGTGAGTGAATCAGGTTTTCCTATTCAAATTGAGTTCTTGAATAGTTTTTTTAGAAACATGCTTCATAAAAGAAAAAGATTTATGTGGATATGCAAAACACATGAAGAAGAAAAAAGAAGTCAAGTTAGTTAAGTCTTTGCCCAGTATTGTTACATTCATGAAAAGAAAAGAAAAAGGTCTAGGTGGATCTTTGGTTAATGAACAATCAGAAGAGCACATGGAAGATATTGTGGAAGAACACACTAATGGAAATGAAATTGTAGATGATTTGGGTCATAATGCAACTGAGAATGATGCAGAGCATAATAATAATGTAAATCATGCAGATGAGACTTCGGTGAATATTTTTGATTCTAGAGTTTGGTATGCCCTGGATAAAAATCTAGTAGATTTATTGGTAGAAAAGGGTCCTCTTAGAGATCTTTCCATAGAGAGTGCCCCGCCAGACAAGTTCACTAGACGTTTTAGTTCAAGATTCTACACTCGATATTTAGGGAATGAAGAGAAGTATGATAGAGAGTGGCTTGTGTACTCAAAAGAACTTGATAAAGTTTTCTGTATTTGTTAAGGGGGCCAATGCGGGGTCAGCTGGCAAATGATGGGTACAATGATTGAGATCATCTTGGTAGAAGACTTAAGGAGCATGAAATGAGTGTTGATCATCTCATTACTGCAAATACTTGAACTGATTTGAAGAGTTACTAGCTGTGATACAGTCACTAGATCTTGATATTAATAATGTGAGAGGACAATGGTATGATAATGGGTCAAACATGAAAGGAAAACACCAAGTGGTGGAAAAACAGTTGCTAGATATCAATTCTAGAGCTTTATACACTCCTTATGGTTGTCATTGTTTGAACCTAACCCTTTGTGATGTGGCAAATTCTTGTACAAAAGCAGTTGATTTTTTTGGAGTGTTACAATGCCTTTATACCTTATTTTGGGAGTCTAACTTAGCTCTTTATGATGTAGCAAAGTTTTCATATAGAAAATCAGATGGTTTTTTAGAGATTTATAATGTGTTTATATATTATTTATAGGTTCTACAAAGAGATGACATTTCTTAAAAGATAATGTTAAAGGGTTCACTCTGAAATCATTATCCACCACGCGTTGAGAGAGTCGTATTGAGAGTGTGAAGCCTCCATGATTCAATGCCATTGAAATTAAAAGAGCATTACTTTAACTGGCTGAAGCTGACAAGGATCTCAAAATAAAAAGTGGTGCAAAATCAATTGCCACTAATGAGCTAAATGACTTTCAGTTCTTGCTAAGTGTCACGGGCCGACTTACTACACAGCGGAATATGACCCGTGCGGCGCCAAGGTTACTCTTAACCAAGGCCAGCCTAACTCCTCATGCATCCATGATGTCATCTTTCTTTTCTTACTTTCCTTACTTGTGAGGTTCGACCAACGAAGCTACTCACACATGAGTCTCACAACTTGTGACTTACCGATCGCTTCCTCGTGTCATGGTACTCCCATGCCACTCGCCCAACCGATAGGCTTCCATGCCATCTGCTTACCGATCGCTTCCTTGTGTCATGGTACTCCCATGGCACTCGCCCAACCGATAGGCTTGCAGGCCATCCCGGCTAATGTTAACCCCTTACTAGCAAGCGTGCACCTTGCATCTCGTAGCAAGCGGCATGACAGTAGGCCGAGACATTGATGGTCCTCGCTTCCTTCCGTCTGACCGTCCCTTGGTAGCATGCGCATGTTACTTGCTCCCTGAGCATCCATCCTCATGCTCACTCGGCATATAGGCATCCTTTGTCAAACCCTCACCCACGGGGTATTCATGTGGGCAACTCTGCCCTTGGGTGTTAACTTCTTGGGCGAGGCTCACCTCCACGGCTTGCCTCCCACATATCATCTCGACATCGCATCCGACTTGCCAACATACTCTTTCATAGGACACTTGCCCGCATCTGCCCACTATAGGCTTCCTTCCTTCTAGCATGGTGTCACCCTTCCATGCTTGCTAGCAACTCTTTCCTTTGAGCAAGGTCGAACCCTTAAACTATGCCCGCGTCGCTTTACTCCGTGGCCATTGCGCACCACGGGGTTCCGACATGTATTCCTTCAGCCCACAAGTTCGCCTATGCCGGTGGCATAAGGATCGCCCATGTATGAACCTCACCACCTGCATGGACCTGCAATATCGGCATGCCGGCCGATACTGTCCATGAGTCATCCTGACTCATGGAAACGCATGCCGCAACTCTTTGGTGATATCCGCCCGGATCCTAGGTTCCCCAAGGTCCCCTAGGAGTGACTCGCTTAGTGCCCCATAAGGCCAGCAACGAGGGTGGTGGAGAGTCAGACACCATGTACCCCCCTATAGAGCATATTGGAGAAAACTAGACTTGGTAGGAGGAAACATCAAATATCCGAGGAGGGGAAACTTCCATAATTAATTGATACAAGCTCATAAACATATGTCGTCAAGTGCATTGAACTCTTTTCGACATCCCGGACAGTTTCCGTGTTCAAACTTTTCCCAAATTCCGAGCTTAAGCGCCACGAACCTAGAAGTTCTTCATAATTACAAAATTGCCACATGGACATGCCACTGACAACCAATCCGCCTGCAAACAGCCCGCATGCTTGTCGCTCGACACCCTCTCGTCGGCATAGCGCCTAGGAAGTGTCACGATTGCACAACCATTTGTGCAGCTCGTGACACCCTCCCCCACTTACAATGTTAATGCTCTTCATTGACAAACGCCTGCACTAACCTTCAGTCTAGCGCGTGACATCCTCCCCCACTTAATGTCAATGCTCTTTATTGACGTGCAACTCTTGTCTGCTTCTCGCTGCTTTATAGGCTTGCTTAATATCATCCTTCATTCAATTATTGTTTTCCCTCCAACCTTGGAATCACATCTCATGACGACCTTCTCGCGCCCACCCATGAACTTGGCTAGTGCATGACTTGTCACAACCTTCTCGTGCCCACTCATGAACTTGGAAGCTGACACACCTTTGTCACAACCTTCTCGCGCCCATTCGTGAACTTGGCAAATGACAATGTCTTCATCGCCTACTTCCGCTCATCTGTGAACTTGGCCAAAGACAACCGTCAACATTCACTCTTGCATAAGCCATCTAGAATTTATCATTCCACCCTCGTCCGCCTTTCTATTGCTTAATCGATTATGCCGGCATTCTTGATAACATTCCGGCTTTGCTTCTTTAGCTCCTCACTTGTCCACACTTGGGACTTGCACCATCATCAAGGTAAGACATCCGGCACACTCGCAGTTGCCCTCTTGGAAGTCTTCCTACTATCATATAATTGCACACGCGCAACTATCTTGAGTCCCCTTTTCATTCTCAACTTGTCACACCTCAGGACTAACAACTCTGGTGTGGCATGACCACCCGACACTCTCGCGGTTGCCTTATGTGGGCTGGTCTGCCTTTCTTCATCTCTCTACCTTCTTGGCCTCTTGCCTGGTAGTGTTTGCTTCTCATTCGCTACTTCTCTAGTAGCCCTTGGGGTTCTCCACCACTTTTCCTCTTGCTTCACTCTCTCGAAGCTTGATACGGATTGTGCCAGCAACTTTATCTTTCCAGCCTTCATTCTTAAATGAGCACCCGATACTCCCACAACTTAGACAAAAGTGTGTCCCCCGTAAGACGTTGCATGAGCTCGTCCCCCATAAGACGTGTCCCCCATAAGACATAACGCTCGCCCTTTGACATTTAGTGTGTTTTTCTCAAGTGCACACCTAGGTAAGGCCACCCACTGCGATATTCATCCATCGCTCATTCAATTTGACAATCGGCACTGCCCACTTTTCATTAAATTCACCCTTGCCATCTTGGCTTTTCTCAAACTTGGCCACTGCGGCCTTTTGATATCTGCTAACTCGCACTCTTAAGTCCTTTAACTTTCCACATTCATGGACACCACGGCCTCTTGATCTTTCTTAGCCCCATTTGGCCCTTCATCTCACTCAATTGACCCAACCTGGTCACATAGGAGCCCGCTAGAACCCTCATTTACAATCTCTTGTTTGCCCACTCTTGGCTTTATCGCGGACAACTCGTGTTAACTCTCTGGCTTCATGAACTCGACCATTGAAGGAGCGATGCTAAAAGCTTCCTTGGAAATGCGCTCTCTCTTGGCGGCTCACGATCTCAAGGATCCTATGAGAAACGAGTCTACTCTCGTCTGCTTACAGTCTCGAGGATGTAACAACTCACGACTCCCCTTGAGAAGTAGGCCTACTCTTGGTTGCTTACGATCTCAAGGAGAAGGTCTGATGGATATGCTCCTTCGACTCTTCCTTGGACAATTCATCTAGTCCCCCACAAGTGTCAACTCATTCATACAAGGCACTTGCCTTTTCCTTCCTTGTTCTAGCTTGCCCATTTTTCAACTCAACTCTTGGCCTGCTCTCGGCCATTTCATATTTTCAAAGGCTTGCATGGACAATGCAACCGCACCCAGAATCGAGCATGTCACATCCGTCTTCATAGCTGTCCAATTGGTATCCCTTTCAATCAAGTAAATGTTCAGCCATGGAAGGTCATTCATCACGAATCGACCATCTAGGCTCTGATACCAACTGTCACGGGCTGACTTACTACGCAGCGGAATATGACCCGTGCGGTGCCAAGGTTACTCTTAACCAAGGCCAGCTTAACTCCTCATACATCCATGATGCCATCTTTCTTTTCTTACTTTCCTTGCTTGTGAGGTTCCACCAACGAAAGCTACACACACATGAGTCTCACAACTTGTGACTTACCGATCGCTTCCTCATGTCATGGTACTCCCATGTCACTCGCCTAACCAATAGGCTTCCATGCCATCCGCTTACCGATCACTTCCTCGTGTCATGGTACTCCCATGACATCGCCCAACCGATACGCTTCAAGGCCATCCCGGCTAATGTCAACCCCTTACTAACAAGCGTGCACCTTGCACCTCGTAGCAAGCGGCATGACAGTAGACCGAGACATTGATGATCCTCCCTTCCTTCCATCTGACCGTCCCTTGGAAGCATGCGCACGTTACTTGCCCCACAAGCATCTATCCTCATGCTCACTCGGCATATAGACATCCTTTGTCAACCCCTCACCCACGGGGTATTCATGTGGGCAACTCTGCCCTTGTGTGTTAACTTCTTGGGCGAGGCTCGCCTCCACGGCTTGCCTCCCACATCGCATCCAACTTGCCAGCATACTCTTTCATAGGCCACTTGCCCACGATAGGCTTCCTTCCTTCTAGCACGGTGTCGCCCTTCCGTGCTTGCTGGCAACTCTTTCCTTTGGGCAAGGTCGAACCCTTAACCTATGCCCGCGTCGCTTTACTCTGTGGCCATTGCGCACCACGGGGTTCCGACATGTATTCCTTCAGTCCACAAGTTCGCCCATGCCGGTTGCATAAGGATCGCCCACGTACGAACCTCACCACCTAGATGGACCCGTAATATCGGCCTGCCGGCCGATACTGTCCATGAGACATCCTGACTCATGGAAACGCATGCCGCCACTCTTTGGCTACATCCGCCCGGATCCTAGGTTCCCTAAGGTCCCCTAGGAGTGACTCGCTTAGTTCCTCATAAGGCCGGCACCGAAGGTGGTGGAGAGTCAGACACCATGTACCCCCTATAGAGCATATTGTAGAAAACTAGACTTGGTAGGAGGAAACATCAAATATCCGAGGAGGGAAAACTTACATAATTAATTCATACAAGATCATAAAAATATTCCTTAAGTGCATTGAACTCTTTTTGACTTCCCGGACATTTTCTGTGTTCAGAATTTTCCAAAATTCCGAGCTTAAGTGCCTCGAATCTGAAAGTTCGTCTTAATTTCGAAACTGCCACCTGGACATGCCACCGACAGCCAAACTGCCTGCAAACAGCCCGCATGCTTGTCGCTCGACACCCTCTCTTCGGCATAGCGCCTAGGAAGTGTCACGATGGCACAACCATTTGTGCAGCTCGTGACACTACGCATGGTGATCTGGTATGAAATCTTGTTTGATTTAATAAGGTTAGCAAAATTCTACAATGTGATGACATGCAAATAAGTGTTGCTATTGGTGAGGTAAAATGTCTAATTGCTTGGCTATATAGATTTAGAGAAAATGGCTTTAAGGAAGCAATCATTACCACTAAGGAAATTGCTGCTACCTTAAATGTTGCTCAAGTTTTTCCAGAAAAGCGTATAATTCATAGTAAGAAATTTTTTGATGAAAGAGCCGGTGAGCCATTACCATCATCTTTTGGTGAAGAATATTTTAGAGTGCATTATTTCTTATACCTTGTGGACCAAGCTAAGGGATCATTACAGAGAAGGTTTGAACAATATCAACAATATTACCTTTAAGAGCTTTGGATTTTTATTTACTTCATAAACTTTGAATTCCTTAGATAATATTGATTTAAGAGATGCTTGCATTCATTTTGAGGATGTTTTGAGAGAGTTCAGATATTGATGGGGAATACTTGTTTAGAGAGCTGAAACTTTTGAGCGAAATATTACCTAGAGTAAGGATGACATCTTGTGATATATTGAATTTCTTATAAGAGAGGAATACTTGCCCAGTGTTAGACTTGCATATCGAGTATTGTTAACTATTCATGTTACTGTTGCTTCAACTGAGAGAAGTTTTTCCAAGTTAAAGCTATTAAAGTCTTATTTGCGATCAACTATGTCACAACAAAGATTAAATTGTGATAAACTGATTGATGATTTTGCTGCTAAGAAGGCAAGGAGATAGATTTTCAAATGAACATAGGTGATGCTGAGTATGCGAAAGGTTTTCAATGAAGCATCTTTTTGTAACTATTTAGCATCTTTTGCAAAGATATCTAATGATATTTTGATGTTATGTAATTAATATTTAAGTTTATATTGTCCGTTTGTTAAAGCTTTTTTTTTTCATAAAATAAAACTTAGAGAGCCGCATTTTAATTTTCGCACAAGACCGCCGAAAAGTTTGAGACGACCCTGCCTACATACAATAGCCACCAAATGGTGGCCTCGTCCTCAACACCCCCATCCCCCTCCTAGTCTGGTACATCGAAGGTGCCATCGCGATTGCCCTCACACCTTCAATCAACGTCGACTATCGTCATCAAAGGCATTATCCTCAACACGCGCGTGAAGGGAAATGGCTTCATGATCTCTTCCCAAGTCCATAACTTCTACATGATAGGACTCTCCGCCGTATAATCCCCCCTTAATCGATGCCGGGTTGTAGTGTTTTTTTTCCCGATGGTATGGCAGATTGGCAGAGCTGCAATTGAGTTGGATTTTTAATTAGATTTGGAAATAAAAATTGGTGGTATAATATAAATGTAATTTTATTACTAATTAGTTGACTAGCGGTGTTATTTGTCTAATGGTGCACATCAGCACATGACTAGCACATGGGTGATACAAGCGCACTTTGGTTCTTGAAACCCAACATTCTGAGTTCCCCAACTTTTACAGTTTTACGAGAAGTGCATCCATACAACACATTACAATGATATTGCTCATGAATTATAGATTATAACACATGAAACTATAAGATACGCTTAAATGACAGCTGATAAAACATAAAACAAAAATAATAGCTTCATGAACATAAAAATATATGGATATTTGGGCATCCATCGAGCCCGTGATCTATTATCTAATTGATAGGTCTACATAATACTTTTGGAGTTGTAATTAGAACACTCAATATATGATTATTCAACACTATGTTAAGGTAATTTCTATCAGATTCATCAAAGATAGCCAAATACTGGTTTGTTTGCTAGGTTACAAACACCTCGCTTATTTCTAGTATTTCTTCTGATTCTCGCATAACCATGTTCACCCCAACTGGTGCCCCATGAACCCTTCATAATCCAATAGTCTTCACCGAGTGCATTTGTACCGAAGCCAACGAGTGTACTAGTGTGGCTGATCTTATTTTTCGCACACTCTCCATCTGCATCCATAAAAATACCGCCTCTGTGATTTATAAACCTGGAGCTCGTGGAGTGCATGACTGCAACTGGTTGATGGTAAACAGCCTTGGCCAGAGCAATTTCATCAAACTCGGGCACAACTTCATAACCAGAGATCTTTATATCAGGGGGAGGTAAATCTCTAGCAGGATCCTTGACACAAGACTGGTCGTCAGCAAACCGGTACGGATACTCTTCTTCACGGAGGAGCCCATAATCCGTTACATACCTCAGACCACGGATCGCGTTACCCCCACCATCGCAGCCTTTGTTGCCATATGGCTTAGAACATGTAATAAGTTCTTGCACAGACAAGTTCATAAGTTTCCCATAAGGTTTATTGTAGAAAGGGGTAAGTCCTTCCACTACTGCTGCTGTGGCAAAAGCCCAACAAGCACCTGCATATATTGAAAAAAAAATCACTTCAGAATTTTAAGTATAGTTAATATGATCTAAGAATATACAAGCAGCATGAGGTGCCATACCGTCTAAAAAGAAATAAGTTAGAAATTACTAGTAATTATAATTAATTTTGGAGCTAGGAAACGGTTAAATGTAGAAGTTAAGATCGAATTCCGATCCCTTCACTTTAATCACTTACCACATTTTCCTTGGATCTTGACATTGGTCACAGCTCCTTGTGACCTCCAGTCCCAACTTTCAGGAAGATCATCAATTTTAAAATCTTGATACCTAAAAGTTGAGAATGAGCTAGGGTTCGTGTTTGATATATCAAAAAAGGAGCAGCCATATATCTCATCGAACTCTTCATAAGTAATATCACTGAATGCATTGAGGCCTAATGTGAAACTATGATTCCCATGTCTGTTGAAGTTTTCTATGTCAAACCGCTTAGCCTTGAATATGGCAAAGCGCTTTGCCTTCTCCTCGCTGTTTGCATAAGTACGCCCATGCTCTTCCATCCAATTATCAAACACTAGGGAAACATTCGCAGAATCACCAGCTTCAAAAAGTCCTGATGATCGTGATGAGGCTCTGGATACTGTTAAATTACTCACCAGGACAACGCATAGTATAAGTTCAAGAGTTAACCGGAAAGCCATTGCTTTTTGCTTGAAAGACGTGAAGTGACAAGCTGAATCGATCTCTGAAACGGAACATGTGAGAAAAACAAAGCCATTACGTTTTGATAAGAAAATAACAAGTGATCATCAAAATGTATCTCTCAAGTCCATTTGCAGGCCCTTTGCGTTCCGCCAACCTAATTTAGATCAACCTCGTATCAAATAAGAAAACCTAATTTAAACAAACAAACTAAACACGAATATATATATATATATATAATTGTGTCAATAACCTAACCTAATTATACCGATCATCTTTCTGCTAGCTCATTAAAACCAACCTCGTATAAAAAATATATAAAACCTAATTGAAATAAACTTAAGGTATATCAACCACGTATTGTCAATAACCTAGCTAATTATTTAACTTCCTCCTAGTTAATTCAAATCAACCTCGTAGCAAAAAAGAAAAACCTACTCGATCGATCAAAGATAAAGTATATCAAGCACGTTTACTCTAGCTAAGTCAAATCAATTAATTAACCACGTCATTCCGATGAACGAGTACAAGTACAAGTGCAATAAGAAGCTATGCGATTAGCGTACCTATTGTTTGACTCCAAATCTACGTACTGGGTTTTGGCACCGTACCGTGGGGTGATCGATGACTCGATAGAAATATCTTCTCTTTAAGTGAATGTGGACAGAGTTGAGACTAAGAAGATTTGTAGAAGCTTTGTAAAATTATTTGATTATTATTCATACAAGGTGACGTATATATACGTACACACGTACCTAACCCTAAGTTGCATGAATGATGAACTAATCAACTAGGAAAGTAAGCCTACCATAAACCCATAATATACCGTTATGATTTTTTTTTTAATATCACATATATGATTACATACAGAGAATTGAGGGAAGTTTATATTCATCGATCTCATTGATATCAAACAGTATATACAAATTAAGAGTATCAGTTTAGATCCTAAATATTTAATTAGTTACTATTACAATGTTCTACTCTCTCTTTTTTTTTTTTTAAAGGAAATCGGGAAGCAACCTTGATGCGATATGCTACTGTTATAAGCTCCTAGTATTATGCTACTGCTATAAGTGTCTAGCATCATAGCATGCTGCAGCTATGATCTAGATACCAAATATAAATTAATTAGTAATAAATCAGTGGTATTCAAGAAGAGGAGCGAGGCATCAATGGCGTTGGTGAAAACATCAACTAGTTGATCTTCAACATGTATTTGTTGCAGCTTGCACACAATGTTTAGGATATTTTGAATCGACTAAGCCTTGAGGCTGCTGTGTATAAGCATCTTGGGACAAGTAAGCATGTTTAAATACATTTTGAACATCTAAGTGTACGTCATAGTGTACAACCACAAGAAACTGCAACTGCCAAAATCAATCGAAATGCTTTATTACCGTGTTGAACGTTTCACCGCACCATAATCTACTCCCTGTTGCTGTTGGAATCCTTTTGCAACAAGCCGCGCGTTTTATATATCTCTCTACGGAAACATCTAATTTCTTCTTGATTTTGTAAACCCATTTGTTCGGGAGAACTTTCATGGATGGACAAGAAGGTGCCAATTTCTCTGTATCAACCATACTGATTGAGAGCATCAAACTCATGTCTATAAACGTTAATTCCAAGGTCTACGTTCTCATTTATTTGAGTTGAAATCTATTACTTTGAAACAACACTATTTGCTGACAAAAGATCCCAACAATCACAAATTCTATGGGACACACTTAAAGTGATTTAATAAACGTCTATAACGTTGTATTACCATAGTTGACCTTGATGCATGCTCAACATCCAAGAAATACATGCCATTTTTGGCACATGTGTCTATTTATTGAGGGAACTTTAGAGATGGAAATGTAATATTCTTCCATTCTCAAGTAAGCAAATTTTAGAGCCTCAGGTTAAGGCTCTGCCCGATCCGATATGTAAGATTTTTGTTGCTACGGACTTTTTATTAGTCAATCTATTTTGACTATGTTTTCTGCTTACTATTTTGCAAGTATGATGTGGACAATGCCATGTTTCTTGCTCGACTTTAGCTTAAGTCGTCTATTGGAATTACAAGTTTGGTTGTGTTGTATTAAATATTAGCATATTCAATAAATTTTCTCGTATTCCTTGTTTACAAGATGATCTAGTGAACATTTTATTTTTCTTAAACCTAGCATGAATGGTAAACGTTTGCAACTCAGGTGGTTTTTAAATTGGCCGTTTTTGGGTTACATGGACCCAAATAGCATTACATTGTGAATTTGGATTTAAAATTTGGAAAACGGACCTCAAACCGTCAAAAATTGATGTTGTTTTAGCCTCGGCTGTACCCGGTTACTGTTCCGGCATTTCCATAACATTTTCTGGCGCAACCTTCTAGCCACTTTCCGGCATTTCCGGCGCCACCAGCCGGTTCCTACCGGCGTCCCCTGTCAGACATGCAGCTCCGGCCTCAATACCGTCCAGGTTCGCCCGTTGCCGGCCGGTTTTCTGGCAATCGGCATCGCCGTTTTCCAGCGATTTTTTCGTCGTTTCTCGTCATTTTTCTAACATAATTCCCGCAGTTTTTTGTTGCCACGTTTTCCCAGTCTCAATTTCACCTGGTTTTGCGTTGTTTTGACATGGTTTTTAGGTTAATTTTCCGGTTGTCTCCAAGTCATGTTTTTCTAACTTTTAATTTGAAGAATCTAGTTCTGTTGCCATGTGATACATTCGATAGGATTGGACTATTTGTTTTCAATCCTCTTTCTGACAATGTCCTACAAGTTATTGCTTGGAATTGTTTCCCGTGTCGTCGACTCTCTTAATTTATTTTGATGATGTCCCCCGGCGAAATTGAGTGTCTTGCTGATTTCATAACTACCCACACTGTTCTACGGGATATGTAGTTGTTTTACGGATCTCGTGCGGAGATTTTGTTTTATATCTTCGTGTCTTGCTAAGTTTTAAAAGGTCATACATGCCAATGATGAATTTTCATCTTGATATTTGTGTTGAGAATGCTGAGGAATAAATCTGTCAGATTTCATTGACAATAGCTTTTTCAAACTTAGACAGTAGCTTTGCTAGCCTGTAGACATAGCTTTGCTTGCCTGCAGAAGTAGCTTTATATAACTCAAGATTCTTTGAATCATGGGTTCGGTTTTGTTGTTTTCTCGATTTTGACACGATCATTTTTTATTATTTTGAATGAGATATGATGATTAGAGTTCTTTGAATTTCACATGATCATCTATTTTTCATGTTCACGAAGTGATTGGAGGACCACCTCACCCGTGCTCCACATGGTGAGGCCGTGCCTATCTGTGCGATGCACGGTGAGGCCGAGCCTGCCCCTCTCGGCAGCTCCACGACATTCATGTTGTCAGTGGCGGCATCTCCTCTTTCACAGGAACTTGTGATGCCTCCCGTGTTTTCCACTGCCTCCATGGCAATCTCTAATGCCCATCGCTTGTTTTGCAAAGCTTGTTCTCTTGCTAAATTTCAAGAAAGTCTTTCATTTTCTAAGACTCCAACCGAGAACATTTCATTCTTATAAAGTATTTAAGGTGACATTAGTGGACCCTATCCAACCAAATGCGGACATTTTTCGGTATTTTTATGGTATAGGTTAAGAGCATCGACGCTTTGGTCACACA
Organism: Argentina anserina; assembly: GCF_933775445.1. Taxonomy (NCBI): domain Eukaryota; kingdom Viridiplantae; phylum Streptophyta; class Magnoliopsida; order Rosales; family Rosaceae; genus Argentina; species Argentina anserina. The sequence goes on along the minus strand of NC_065873.1, from coordinate 5,407,497 downwards.
TCGCTTTGCTTTCCACAAGGGTCGGTGCATTTGCTAAGTTTTTAGCTATGATTATCATACTAAGGGCTCACCACCCTTCCCATCATCTCAAATCTATTTGATTGGATACCGTTAGAGAGGTCACCTCCAAGAATTTTGATTATTTGGTTTTGCATATCTACTGCGATCATCATTGAACATATTATTCCTCATATTCATTCACTACACGATCTAGCAGAGCTCGGACTTGGTTATGGGTACTAATATGCCGGTCTTTGCATGGAGATATATAATGTTGTATGTAACGATACTTATTCGTTTTAGATCCATAACTCACCAAGCGTTTAGTGCATACCAAATATTCACTGGATACGATCCCAACGTTTTTTTCACTAACGCATATTTGGTTAAGTTGTTTATATGCCTATCTTCTAGTAATCTCAATGGGTTTACATGAAACAATTAAGTATTTTGGTTGGTTATGATTTATGAATCACCAACACTTGTCCTCTATTTCCAATCTACATCCGTGGATCTCTATCCTGCGATATCAGCAGACAATCACTTTGATGAGACATACTTCCTGTCGTTAGGGGGAGATATGGAATGCTCCCATTCCGGTTTTAATGCTAGGAATTGAAGTGGTGTGGCACTATGTCTCATTAAGATCTCGCACTACTCAAAGTGAGTAAAAGTGCAATGCATTATCGACCTCCAGAAAGTCAGAGATTGAATGCTCAATGACTTTACCGATATTGCGAAAGTGACGCGATCGCACATAAATGCTGTGATGTACCGGTAAGGTTGGAACTCTTAGAATATGGGAGAATTTCATATGACCTGGTCCTAGCACCATTGGCACCATCCGTGATAGTGGGAAGGAAGCCGGCGATTCACCATTGTACGTTGTGGTGTTGTCAGCGCTCGTGCTATTGCACAACAAGACAAGGGTGGCAAACGCAAAGATGGACTAGTAAAGGTCATAGCTTCAGTCTTGGCTCCTGCCTAGATAAGGGGGGTGACCATTATTCTCTAGAACTGAAACCAAAAAGAAGCGAACTGCGTAAGCACAAGTATTTCGCTCATCATCAAATTTCGCTCATCATCAAGAGATATTCTCTGAACATGTCTATCAACTAAGTTTTTGTGGGATGCTACAGACTCCGTTTGTTGATGTTAGAGAACAAAAGAAATCTCTCAATTGATCTTATAAGCGTGCGCGCGCGTGTTTAATAGATTGAGCTCCCGTGAATGATGATGTATTCGCTTATGCTCTTATTCCATTGTAAAGTATCAACGATGAGCAACTTGACCAAAGTGGAAAGAAACAATACAGGCTGAACTAGACTTGTTATATTAGTATTGTTCGTAAGTGTAATGAGAATGATGAAGTCATGGGATAGTTGCAAGACTTATGGCGCAGAGATTGTCTCATTATCCTAGTATTGACTACGATGAATTATATTATATCGTTATAAACATAATTGCTTTATGCTATTTAATCAGTAATAGTGTCCATGAAAACTGATTTGCAGCATATGAACTAGGTCATAGAATATCTGTAAAGGGATCTTGACACAGATATGAAACTGCCTGAGGGACCTTAATTACTTGATTACATGACTCCAGACCACGGAAGGTTTATGTAATCAGATTGCGACTTTCGAGAGAACGTAGTACAATCGGTTGCAAGAACTTATACCCATATGTGTTCATATGAAAGCCAATTTTGGACTCTATATTCCATCTAAGTAAAGATGATGAAGAGATTCAATGAGCTATGAATTCATACATGTAAGTGTTTGTTGGGACACTATTGCTTTCATTATGATGTGATCAACTATGCGCTTATGCATCGTAATTGGACTTGAATTGTTCTATTGACATGGGTCTAGTTCTACATTTAGCGAATCAATACATTCCTCCCACACCAACGCCGCCAGCAGCTCATACACACTAGCGTACGCGTTAGTGTTGATGTTGACACTAGTAGCATAGAGGATACATATAATTCCATCTCAGACCAAAATTAGTCTTTCATTGGTTCATTCCCTCATTCCTTTGTGAAAGACACATTGAATGTGACAAATCAGAATCTGTCCAATTTCGTATGTCAACTTCAACGAGACCTACATGACATTCGCTCATTGAAATATGGTGAATATGGTATTTTGGAAAGGTCTATGTGTCTACTTTACAAGGACACCAATCATTTATTCATTGTTGTCGTATTGAGTGAGTTATGGTTATTTTAGCAAAATATGATAGTTATGTCCGGAAGTTTGCAAGTTAGTCAACTTCGACAGAGCACTGTGAACTGCTCTGGTCGAATTAGGTTGTGAACTTTATGTAACTGGAAAGCCACATGTGTCTACTTTCCAGAAAATTTTACGGTTCGCTGATACCTATTATGACAAATAAGTTATGACCGTTTATGTGAGTGAAGGTCATTCTACCCAAGAATTTGATTTTCATTGCAAACTCTTCTTTTGAGTTGTTATGCAATCTTGTTTCCTAATATCTAAGTTTGGCTAAGTATAACATATATGATCTAAAGATGTGTGGCTAGATTAATGATTAATCATTAGCCCAAGACTACTTTTGAGATGCATGTAATGAACGTTCTATACGTTGTTCTTTGTACTTTATGATTATGACACTAATCATGGGGAGTTGTTTCGTAGACTTCAGGAGGAGTCTACCTCACATGATGCTATCAAATGTAGACGGTGTGTTATGCTCTTTTTCCCTTCGATCAACTTTTGTTTTTACCCAAGAGGTTTTTGTTTTGCTTGACAAGGTTTTTATCGAGGCAACGATGTGTGCACCATGCAACCTAGTCATGCGACACAAGGGGGAGTGTTTAGGGAGAATTAATATTCTACCATTGTGTGTGTCTTTAGCCTTATTAGGTTTCATGTTAGAGATCGATTTAGATCTTTGTAATAGATTAGGACTCTGAATCCTACGGAATTGTGGTTATGTAATGCCTATATATAGGCCCAATTATCAATCAATAAACGTTACGGTTATGTTCTATTACGTTGTTATTATTCTCGTTTCGTTTCTCCTCCAACAAAAATCAAATTTGGAGTCTCGATGTTCATGTTTCCATCTCAATAGAGTAAACTATATAATTATTTATCACATTATAAAAATGGTAAAAATAAATATTACAACCCTTAACCGTCTATTTAGGGTAACTTTTGCATCTGGATGTTTCACGTAACGACATGAATAATGAAATATTTGGACTGTGCAATTGTTGTTTTGGGGAACAATTGTAATGATAATTAACGTTTCCAAATGAATTGTTAAATCATCAAATCCTTAGCCCATCTTTGGTAGTGTGTTTCAGAGTGATATGAGTAAGCTTGATGCTCTTTAGTTTTATATTCTTGACAAATTAAAGAAACACAAATTGAAAGAAAATAAATACATTTTCCATGATTCCAGGAACCATAAAGTACAAATATTCGAAATATAAAACCGCCGCAATTCAACCCAAACTGGCTGATCGATCTCGGTGGATATACTGTATATTGTTCCGGGAGAATTATTATTATACCTTTGTGTGTGTCTTAGCTTAATATGTTTCCCGTTAGGAGATAGATTAGCATCTCTGTAATAGATTAGGACTCTGAATCCTACGGGATTGTGGTTTTGTAATGCCTATATATAGGCCCCCATATCATTCAATAATACACAATTATTTCATCTTGCATCACATTATCACGCACTTTGCCCTAAAACCCTGAACTTTTAGAGCCCTAAATTTTTTTTTCTCTTCTCCTCCGCCGGCCGCAGTCGATTCCGGCCTCCGGCATCTCTTCACCGGCGCACCTCCTGCACCTCCGGCTCGCCGCCGCTGCAGCCGCCGCATCACTGCCCCTGCACGATGCCCCTGCAACACCCATGCACGCAGCCATCCCCGCAGCCCCTGCAGCCAGCCCCTGCATGCAGTCCCGCAGCCTCGCAGGGTCTCCTCCGCATTCACTCCGCAAAAACATCTTTTTGCCCCGCAAGTCCCCGCATCAAAACATTCAAAATTACTCCTCCCGCATATTCATGCAAGAAACGCGAAATTCACAAGCAAGGACTTAACTCAAGAGAAGCTACTCATGTATACTACAAACCTTCAAAGGTAAATTTTTCATAAACGTTCCCGCTTTTGAACTTATAGATATATTATATCGGGCGCTATTAGCCTTCTTCTTCTCTTAATTCCGGCCTTTCTTATAACGCCGATGAGACTATAGAGGGATGGGTTTCCCCCTCTTGGTCGATGTTTTCTGTGTGACGGTCCTGGGGGAGTCACGATTGTTTTGAAAGGGAAGTTAATCGATTTTCGTGTGGTCGCCTGAGTGCACCGCTGTTTTGGGTGCGATCATGAGTATCGCCGTCTGCATCGATTTTTCTTGTGACCATATACGTCACCCCTTCTAATTCCTATTATACTTGAATCTAATCGATTCCGTATTCGGTTTTGTAAATGTCATCGCCATCTCGACTGGAATTTGGCATTCTTGATCTAGAAGGAAAGGAATATCACCGTTGGGTTTCCGACATGGAGCTCGCTTTCGAGAGCCGAGGGATCGAAGGCATGTTTGCCGACCCTCCTGCTGATTTCCCACCCATGGCTAAGACTCAGACTCTCATCTTCATGAGACGTCATATCCATGCAACTCTCAAGAGGCAATACTTGAACATAAAATATCCTAAAGAATTATGGGACAAACTACGCTTGCGGTACAACAACGTTCATTATAAGCTTCTTCCTAAATTGACCGTTAGATGGGATAACATCCGTCTATTGGACTATAAGAGAGTGGATGATTTCAATCAGGATATGATATGCTTGCAATCCGATCTTGGCACCGTTGGTATCATCAAGACTGACCTAGATCTTCTCAATAAGACATTGGACACGTTTCCAATCAACTATGAGGTTCAAGCTCATACGTACCGCACTCATGTAGAGGAAGGGAAGATCCGGTCTTTCGCCGACTTAATGACGCTCTTGGCTAAGAAGGAGAGACATTCTGAGATCCTCCTCAACAACAACAACAGACCTATTGGCATTAACAGGATTTCTACGCCACAGTCTAACTATGGGAAAACTCCTAAGCAAAAGAATCAATCAAGGAACGCTCCATACCAGCACCAAAATAACAACTCTCGTGGTCAGAGGCAACAAGGCTGATCTCGGCCTAGGTCCAATACTTGGACCCGTGATGGTGGCGCGCCGCACCCTCTGAGGGAGGCCATCCCCATCCTAAATCTCAAGGTGGTCGTGCGCCTCCTCATGCCTCCACTTCCGGTAATGGCAAGTCTCCATGCTTCAAATGTGGCTCCTTCAAGCACTTTAATCACGATTGTCGCGCTAGCAAAGAGATGATAAAGGCTTAGCATGATGATCAACGTGTGCAACTCACGTGGTTTTTAAATTGGAAGTTTTTGGGTTACATGGGACCCCAATAGCACTACATTTGTGAATTTTGAAAAACGAACCTCGGAACGTCAAAAAATGACGTCGTTTTGCCCTTAGCCGGACCCGGTTACTGTTCAGCGTTTCCATCACGTTTTGCCGGCGTATTCGCCGCTCTCCGGCCAAATTCCGGCGTTTCTGGCACCGCCACCCATTTCCTGCCGGCGTCCCCTGTCGGACCTGAAGTTCCGGCCAGTTCCAGTTGCCGCCGGCCGGTTTTCCGGCGAGTTTTTCCGACGATTTTTTGTCGTTTCTCGTCATTTTCCGGCATATTTCAGCAGTCCCTGCTGCCACATTTTCCTCATCCAAAATTCACTCGGTTTCGAGTTCTTTTGACATGGTTTTCCGATTTGTTTTTGCCGGTTTTCTCCAAGTCCGTTATATGCACTCACCAGCACTCTTTGTGTGTGTTTCCACACCATTTTTGGATGGTTTCTACCACCCTAGTTTATTGTTCGAATCTTTGAATCATATGCGGTTGAACGCAACTTTTGTGATTTAGACTCTTATATTCTTTGGCATGCCCGTCTCGAGCACCCTGGACGTGATATGATGATTAGAATTCTTAAGAATTCACATGGTCATCCATTTTTCAAGTCCCGGAAGCGATTGGAGAATCACCTCACCCGTGCCTACCCGTGCATCACATGGTGTGGCCGAGCAAGCCTCTCTCGGCAGCTCCACGGCTTTCATGCCATCAGTGGTAGCATCCCCTCATTCACAGGATCTTGTAATGCCTCCCGTGCTTTCAAATGCCTCCATGGAAATTTCTGATGCCCATCGCTCGTTTTGCAAAGCTTGTTCTCTTACTAAATTTCAAGGAAGTCCTTCTTTTGCTAAGGCTTCGACCGAGAACATTTCATTCTTACAACGTATCCAAGGTGACATATGTGGACCTATTCAACCAGAATGCGGACCTTTTCGATATTTTATGGTATTCGTTGATGCATCGACGTGTTGGTCACACGTCGCTTTGCTATCCACAAGGAATGTTGCATTTGCTAAGTTATTAGCTGAGATCATCAAACTTCGGGCTCACCACCCCGACCATCCTATCAAATCCATTCGTTTGGATAATGCTGGAGAATTCACCTCCAAAACTTTTGATGATTACTGCATGTCTATTGGGATCGAAGTTGAACATCTCGTTCCTCATGTTCATTCACAGAACGGTCTAGCAGAGGCTACCATCAAGCGTATTCAGCTTGTTGCTCGGGCAATGGTTATGGGTACTAACATGCCGGTCTCTGCGTGGGGATATGCAGTGTTGCATGCAGTGACACTTATTCGTTTCCGACCCGCGGCTAACCAAGCGTTTAGTGCGTACCATATGGTAACTGGTTACGAACCCAATATTTCACACTTACGCATCTTTGGTTGCGCCGTCTATGTGCCTATTACGCCTCCACTACGTACTAAGATGGGTCCTCAGAGACGATTAGGTATCGATGTTGGCTATAATTCCCCAATGATTGTTCGCTACTTAGAACCAACCACCGGAGATCTCTTTACTGCAAGATTTGCAGATTGTCACTTTGATGAGACATGCTTCTCGTCGTTAGGGGGAGATGGGAATGTAATCATTCTAAATGAACGTCAGGAATTGACGTGGTGTGTCCCCACTATGTCTCATTATGATCCTCGCACTGCTCAAAGCGAGTTAGAAGTGCAACGCATTATCGACCTCCAGAAAGTCGCGGATTTGATGCCTGACGGCTTTGTAGATATTGCTAAAGTAACGAGATCGAACATACCCGCTGCAAATGTACCGGCACGGTTGGACGTCCCGAAATACGGGCGTGGAAGATAAGCTCGTAGACCTAGCAACATTGGCACCGCCCCTGACAGTGGGACGGAGGCCGGCGGCGGCACCACCGTACGCCGTGGTGTTGCCGGCGCCCCTTGTGGCGACGATGCCGAGATGGCCCGGCATGGAGCAGCTTCGGCCTCGGCTCCTCAAAGGAAAAGGGGGAGACCGATAAACTCTAGGGATTCAAAACCTAGAAAGAAGCGAATGACTAAGGCACAACGCGTCATCAACGATGAATCACCATCGTATGAAGTTGTCTCTGATTACAACTATACCGGACATATCTTTCGCAGTGAACTAATTACCTAGATTTAGCTCCGCGCCTACGCTACGTCATTAGAATGGAATCAAGCATTTGTTTCGGTACTTGAAAGGTTCCCTTGACATGGGATTGTTCTACCCTTATTGTAGAGAGAACACTGCCACAGTATCTCCCCACACCACCGCCGTCGCCGACCCTGGCCTTGCCACCTTACGCCGCAGCAACGCTGCCGGCCGCCATGGCGTGGAGACCGTGCACGGTGCCGAGAGCAGCAACCGGTCATGTGCAGCTCCTTCCCCCGATGCAAAGACTCCAAACAACTTGTTAGTTGGTTATTCCGACGCAGGGTACTTCTCTGACCCTCACAAGGCTCATTCTCAAACCGGTTATGTGTTTACCATTGGGAATACAGAAATATCTTGGAGATCCATGAAGCAAACTCTTGCTGTTACTTCTTCGAATCACGCGGAGATCATCGCTCTCCATGAAGCAGTTAAAGAATGTGTCTGGCTACGATCACTTGTTCGCCATATTCGTGATTCTTGTGGATTAGTCTCTACAACTGATCAACCTACGTGCATTTATGAAGATAATGCTGCTTGCATAGAGCAGACAAAGTTAGGTTTCATCAAGGGAGACAACACCAAGCATATTTCGCCCAAGTTCTTCTACAATGTTCAACAACAGAAGTTGTTGAATGTTCAGATCAATCAAGTGAGTTCAGAATCTAATGTTGCGGATTTGTTCACCAAGTCTTTGCCTAAATCTACTTTTGTGAAACATGTGAAGAGCATTGGCATGCGTCGTTTATCAGAACTCTAGAATTTGGAAGACTTCAGGGGGAGTCTACATCACATGTTAAGATCCTTAAGTAGTTGGTGTGTTGTGCTCTTTTTCCCTTCGATCAAGCTTTTGTTTTACCCAAAAGATTTTTGTTTTACTTGACAATGTTTTTACCGAGGCAACGTTGTGCGCCCTGCAACCTAGGCATGCGACACAAGGGGGAGTGTTCCGGGAGAATTACTATTCTACCATTGTGTGTGTCTTAGCCTAATAGGTTTCCCGTTAAGAGATAAATTAGCATCTCTATAATAGATTAAGACTCTGAATCCTACGAGATTGTGGTTTTGTAATGCCTATATATAGACCCCCATATCATTCAATAATACACAATTATTTCATCATGCAGCATATATAACATAATTGTTCAAGAAGCCACCGAACTATGCTATCAACGGAGATCAAGGGCTTACCAGGATACCAGATGGAGTCACTCCACATCAGCAGACAATATCCATTCAGATATGAAATTCTTCAAAAGCCAAATTAAGCAACAAAAATTCAACATTTCAGATTCATCAAATCTTGAAATATATTAATCGATCGGTTCCTCCACCTTTTAAAAATTACAACTAGTACAAAAAAAATTGCAGACGATTAAATCCCCCATACAATGAATAGTGAAAGCAAGAGTGGAACCCGTGGGGAACGATATATCAAATTAAAGATTTGAGCGATCAATTTCGGAAACTTTAATGACGGTGTCATAGTAAACTTGGTGGAAAGATTCCAGCGTCGTGGAGTTCATCCAAGGGACCTCAAGAACGCAAGCCTCATAATTCATAATTGGCCTAGAAGGCAAGGCCTCATCCCTAACCGCAATGACTAGTGTATACCTGTCTCCCGCTACTTCCTGAACAAGGCCGCTGACCACATTCTGGAACACCAACTCTTTATTCCGGGATGTCTTATTGAACTAAGGCACAGCGAACTCCGCCATTTCTTTCACGTGGGTGTCGTTGACGTCAGCGCGCCGGATTGTTGTGTACACTTTGTCACGGGTGTCGGTGATGTCATCGGCAAGGAGGGAAGTAAAGAGAGGAGGCAATTTAGACGCATCATGATCGATGGTTTGCGGGGTTGGTGGAGGCTTGCAGGTTAGGTCTGGATTCTTTATATAACAACCAAAGTAGTTTCCTAGTTGGATTTGGCTTCTTTATCGATCTGATCTATGTAGCACGGATACGAACACGAGTGTCCGTAGTCGACACGATTCGATACGCGGACACGCTAAATGAAATTTTTGTTGGACATAGACACATTTGGAACACATTAAATTAAATACTATTTTTAAATATATATACTTAATTAAGAAAAAAAAGTAGTAACTAGCATAGTTTCATAAATTAGAACAAGATCATCTGAAATGTAAAATACAAATACAAATCCAACAAAGTTTCAAACTTTAAACAAAATACATGAAGAAATTTAAATACAACAGAGTTTTATCATCTATTTGACGATCTTCATGAGCACCTCTATCTCCAGCATTAACTGATCCGACACTAGAACTAAAAGGAATTGATCCTCATGTACTCATACCTCCTAAAAAAACATAAATGAGATATCACACTAACATTATCTGTTACAATATCTTTTATCATCTAATCATCTATGCACTCTGACAAGTTTAAGTCAAAACTGAAGTCTAATATGTCAAATTACAACTTTATTTTAGCCATCAAAAATATTAGAACAATTTAATGATTTGGGAACTTATGATTACATTGCAACCATATTCAAGTTTACTATTGAGGTAGACACAGAAAGGAACATACTTCTAAACTGAGACAGGAAACAATAAATTCGACTATTCAGAGTTTCCATCTCGTACTTCATTGGATTGAATAGAACCGTAGCCATGCAATTCCATTTTGTTGCATAGTGCATACCAATAATGAGACAAGCACATTGAATTGTGCCTCTTTAGCAGTGTCCCATATCAGTAACTCATTTAAAGTCTCCACCCAAAGACTATAACAACACTCAGCTCACTGACTTCAATCGGTCCTCTTTGTATTATTATTATTCTGTAATGATGGTATATTCATAGTTAAAGTCTTAAAGACTTGAAGCTTAGAAAGAAAAGGCAATATCTGACAAAAAATAGGAATGTCAGTTCCAAAACATTGAATTTCCACAGTACAACAATTGCTCCACAAAAAAAAAATCGTTAAGAGTTTGATTTGAATAAGAACAACCAAGATGTTGTATGATTTGAATAACTCTGGTTCCCAATGACGCATAGAGCAAGATCTTACATTAACTCAATAGATGGCCACAGATCTGAGATGTTATAACACTACAAGTGAACATGCCCAAATGAGACCAATACCACCTACATCTCTTATATGGCCATTGATATGCTCTTATTCTGTTTTAACCCATAGCAATAAAGCTGTACCCTTTACTCATATACCAACACCTGCTTATCGTCTTATGAGAAAGGAAAGTTTAGAGAAGTTGGACAAGGCTGGTTGCTTTTGAAACAGACTTGACCACAGGGACAATGCAATATGTCCAAAGCAACCAATCAATTTTGTGTAGATTGTGATGGATAATCGGAGATGCAGGCAATTAAATTGGTGAATGAATTTGACAGTTGGGATTTGGGGCACAAACAGTGAACAATATATGCATTTGTTCTATTTTAAACCCAAGTAATAAAGCAAGGGGGGATACCTTAGTTTCCAACAAATTTGCTTATCCGAAGGAAAAGTTTTTGGTTTTCTAAGGTAAAGTTGGACAAGGCTGGTTACCTTAGAAACACACTTGACTACAAGTACAAACCAAAAGTAACCAATCCGTTTTCTGTATAATGTGATGGATAATATGAGATGCGGGGAAGCAAATTGGTGAACAAAGTTGACGATTGGGGCGCAAGCAGTCTCAGTTTCCTATGTATCTTATCGTTTCAGTTATTCTCAAAGAAAGAAAGCAATACATTTCTTGAAAATAAAACCAGTTACTTCAAAAATGCAATGACTAATATAATTACTGACCTTTAAATATTCAGGCTTGTAATTCATCATATGGAGACACTTCTTCGGATATCCCAGCTTGTTATTTAAACCTTTCAGTAGTCAAATGACTGCCAGTGAATATGCACATGCAAAGTTTCAACAGATGAGCTGGTAATGGTTCAACCTGATGAACTATGCAATATCTGCAGGAACAAATTTAGCCATAAATTTTACGAATTTAGACATAAATTAAGTAAAACAAGGTCAATTTTTTCTGAAGTGAATCTATGATGGATTAGTAACTCAACAAGAAACTGATAAAATGAAAGAAGAACATTATTGCAATTTAATAAAACTAACTGGACATTGTCACACTGCATGTGACAAAACTAGGATTCACTAGTCTAAATCATGCCTTTGAACTATATTTTAAAGATGTAAATAAGCACTAATCTTGAAACATCAAAACAGAACAGTTGAAAAGCTAGAATATTGGAATTCCTCACTGTCTTAAGTTGTTTACCACTTTATCTGTCAGGAAATGTGTATGGTTCTCGAGTTCTTCACTCGTATACTATACATTGTTTTGCAAAAATCAGTCTTCTATTTAATGTCGAGGTAATTTAAATCTAAATTTCTCTAACCAAATGAACAAATGAAAGACGATAGAATTCTTAAGAATTACCAACTAACAGAACTCCTCCTACGAAAAGCAAAATACACCCAGTTCTAGAGCGAAGCTGATTAGGAAGCTGATCATTGCTGAACAACACAGATGCATGCCTTAGATACAAATCATACAATCCCAACAACTTGAATCTCAGATTCCTTGTATCGAAATATATCCAACATGTTAAACAACTTACAGCACACAGATTATATTCTCTTGAACAAAAGCCATTGAAACTTGAGCATGGCTGATGATGAACTCAACCCCCCTTATCACCTGCAACATAAACCCATGAAACATCAATCAGTTAAAAACAGGGAAACATTTCAAACTCCAAACTGCGACAAATTGAAAACTTCATAAACATATTATGAATGGACCCACCTTTTCAATTACACGGAACAAAATCAAAACTGGCTTGTTCCTCTCCTGGGCATCAATGGGGTTTGTACCTGTTTGCTCAAATGGAAACACACAAGCTTTACCTTCTTCTCCCTGACCTGGCGTTGACCAATCACTTTTACCTGTATACTCTTTTATATTTTACCCTTGGTAAAAAAAAAAGTGAGGCAACAAGACAACTGGTCACCTAACCGCCGTAGACAATTGCACCTCTATAAGGTAGTCAACTATTTCTCTCCAGTTCTGTAGTTGAGGAAACAGAGAGACAGCAACAAAGTCAATACAAATGGTGGGAGGTCGGAGACAGAGCGCTCAATCTCGGGTGGGGATCGCCATAGGCATTGGAGTCCTTCTGGGTTGTGTCTTCGCCTTGTGCTTCCCCAATGGCTTCATCTCTATATCCAATCCCGCCCCTATTCTCAATCGCCGCTTTGCCAAATCCATTGCCCAGGTCACCATCCCTTTTCTCTTCCGAGTTGCTCCTCTGTTTTTCCTCTGTTTTTGTTTCACTCATTATTTGAATAAATTGGATTATTCAATGCTTTGAAATTCTGAATATTTGGTGCAAATTGATGCCCAGTTGACTTTGGATTTTGGTAACTGTAACGGATCATTTGACCTTTGTGTGATATGCGTTATTGTCGAAACACACTGACTTTATGATATCAAGATGATAAAGTGAGAGTCTTGCAATCGAAATGGGTTGTCATATGTAGTTTGATTGCATTTTGAGGTACCCATTTGTACAAATTGTGTCTTTGATCACCAAGAATAAACTGACCTCATGAAGTAACTTTGAAATTATTTTCTTGTTGGCTTGAATTCATTTCACGCACTTCTTTTCAAATGAGACAGATGCATCACCCAGTAAGCTTAGAGACTGTTTGTGCATAAATTTGAATCAAGTGAGTTTCTTAGAAAAGCATTATCACATGGCTATTTAGTTACTGCAGTTTTTGTTATGCTATTGTTTAAGAACAACATTTCAATTTTAAAGAAATTTTCACAGTGCTACCAAACTTGCATGTTGTAGACTACTAGCTATTATCGGTTTGAATACATTAAGTTCAAGTGACCATTTGTTCCACCAACTGTAATGCAGTAATGGCCACATGATTACCCATAACCTGCATCACATCAGAAAGTAATAGCAACCTTTGACACCAACAACTTCTATGACTTCTTCTAGAAACTACCCCTGAGCACAGACTATTGTGAGAGCATCACACTGGGTAGGATTAATCTTTCCCTGAGACAGAATAAGAACCAAGTCAAATTGCTGGTTTGGCAGAACTAGTATATATACAAAAAAATTGAGCTGGACATAGGTGGGTAAGATATGAGGCTTTGCAGGCATAATGCTGCTTCCAGGCTCATTTTCAGGAAGATTAAGTGCATCAAGACCACAACATGGACCGTTGTAGAATTATAACAGTCATTTGAAATATTATAAACACAAAAGGGCAATGTATATGGGAGGGGGAAGAACAAAAATCAGGTTTCATGCATGACCAAATAGTAGACAAACATTCCTAGGAAACGTATGCCATTTCCAATCTTCATCAGAGAAGTAGCAACTGTATTTAGGGCTCCACTAGTTTCCACAAAAGCATCATGGCCCACCTGGCATAAACCAAATTACATAGAGCTAGCTTCAATATCAGATGAACAAATGCAAAAACACCGATACAGGAGTACTAACCAATGCTTCAAAGTTGTTTTCTGCTGTAACAAATGGTAACTGACTTCTGAATCAAATCCAGTAATTATAACTGATTATTTGGTTTTTTTCTCTCATGTCTGCCTGAGTGTCTGTAGAAAGATTATGACTTTTATAATACCAAAGATGATAAAGTGACAGTCTTTCAATAGTTAATAGCTTTCATATATAGTTTGATTGGATTTTGAAGTACCATTGTGCATTGGTGTCAAACATTACGAAAATTGTAGGGTACTTCAGATCATCCAAGGGCATACATATCTGTTCTGGTGTTGTAGTAGCTTATAATAAAGTGGTTTTAGGGTGCAAAATTGAAGTTTATAAACACCGTGATGCTCATGTTTTTTAGTCATTTTGTGCATTAGGTTGGTTCTACCCTGTGTGAATCATCTGAAAGGCTCAACATGCTAAAATCTGAGTTTGTTGCGGTGTCAGAGGAAAATTCTGAGTTGAAGAAGAAGGTTAGGGAATTAACAGAAAAAATGCGGTTGGCGGAACAAAGGAAAGATCAGGCTGAGAAGCAAGTTCTTGTCTTGGGTGATCAAAAGAAAGCTGGGCCTTTTGGTACTGTCAAAGGCTTGAGAACCAACCCCTCTGTTGTTCCTGATGATTCTGTGAATCCAAGATTGGCACAGATTTTGGAGAAAGTTGCTGTTAATAAAGAGATCATAGTTTCTCTGGCAAACTCTAATGTGAAAGAGATGTTAAAGGTATGGTTCTCTAATATTAAAAGAGTGGGCATACCCAATTATCTGGTTGTTGCTTTGGATGAAGAAATTGCCAGATACTGTCAAGAAAATGATGTGCCGGTATACAAGAGAGACCCAGATAAAGGCATTGATTCTGTTGCCAGAACCGGAGGGAACCATGCTGTCTCTGGTTTGAAATTTCATATCCTGAGGGAGTTTTTGCAGCTGGGATATAGTGTCCTTCTGTCAGATGTTGATATTGTGTATCTGCAAAATCCTTTTAACCATCTCTATCGTGATTCAGATGTGGAGTCCATGACTGATGGACATAATAATAATACTGCTTATGGCTTCAATGATGTCTTTGATGAACCAAAGATGGGTTGGGCTCGATATGCTCATACAATGCGTATGTGGGTTTATAACTCTGGCTTCTTCTACATTCGACCAACAATTCCGTCAATTGAATTGCTGGATCGTGTGGCTGGTCGGCTTTCTAAGGAACCAAACTCTTGGGATCAGGCAGTTTTCAATGAGGAACTCTTTATCCCTTCTCATCCTGGGTATAATGGCCTTCATGCTTCGAGGAGAACTATGGATTTTTATCTGTTTATGAATAGCAAGGTCCTGTTTAAGACTGTGAGGAAAGATAATAATCTTAGCAAGTTGAAGCCGGTAATTGTTCACGTCAATTACCATCCTGATAAACTTCCACGCATGCTAGCAGTTGTGGAATTTTATGTTAATGGGAAACATGATGCACTGAAATCATTTCCTGATGGCTCAGAGTAGTAAAGATTCTTGTGATTATACATTCTGGCATTGGCCAAAAGGCAATATCATACATTCTGGCATTTTGATGCTTTATGTTCCAATAAAATGCAGGGTAACAGCATACATGTGGGATAAGCAGGTCTTAAAGAATTGTAAGGTTTCTTCAGGATTTTGTTAAATTTGTACTCCTCTACCACTTCAACTATACCTCTCTGATGTTGCATAATTACAGGTACAGTTTAGTTGTATCAAGCTATATAAGTGACTTATTTTGTTTGTATCATTGATCACTCTATTTGGAAAAAAGAACATGTAGTTGTTGAAAATGACACATGTAGCTGGTAACACACTAACACCTGACATTCCCATTCAGCTGGTAACAGCTTTCAGTAGGACTCGGATTCTCATTCCTTCTACTGTTTACATATACCCCAAGTGAGATTGGAGCATCCTTAGATCGTATCTGTTAGCTCTGATTCATCTAACAAAGTAGTGACTTCATTTAGCTGGTGATTTGATCTGGCTTTCCTAAGCAATAAGGATGAGCAATTCTTACAAAATTGGAAAATAGGTATACAAGTGAAAAGAACCCGAAAGTTGCATTGTAGGTTGACACCAAATGTAAAAAACAAACTATTATTTGAAAGCTATGACAATGCCAGTGTGCATCTATTATCAAGTTAATGAAATGCCCTGGTACATTGAGATCTTAATGGACATCGCAACGACATAAACAATCAGCCTAGTCAGGTCGTAGGCTGACACCAAAAATTGGGAGAAGTCTCAGAAAGTCCGCCATATTAGTTTAATTATGCTGTCCAAAACCAGTTACTATTGTAATTCTCTTGACTAACAAGCTAATTTTCTTTCCTGATGAAACAAGGGGGTGTTAGAATTATGTTTCGGATTCTTTTGTTTTGTTGGAAAGCTTTGCGACTCAGGTGCTTGTAACTTACGTCTTTGAAGAGCAATATTTGCCTTTATACACATATAATGACTCCACTAGCTTTGGATGAGAGGATGTGTTGTAAGGGATCAGAAGAATTAGATTTCATGACAGAAGCCACTACTACAAGTACGATTGACGATGTCTGCTGCAGCAACTGGCAGTCGGCCAGTCCCCTCTGGTCGACATGACGGACATGCTTTTACAGCACATGAAGTTCAAGGATCGAATAAGGTTGAGCACCATCTGCAAGTACCGGGAGTCAGTTGTTAAACGAAGAGACATACACGGTGGAAAACACCAAGTCCCCTGGTTAGTACTCCCTCAACATTCCAGCAATAACAACTACCTGAACTTTTTAAGCTTATCTGATGCCGATATTTAATAGTTGTTGCCTAAAACAGTAGTTCAAGGAGCAAGTTGGGTTGTTCTTGGGTCGTCTAAACGTTGGTTGATTATGACCGAGGATTTAGGACCAGACTCTGATGAAGTATTCCTATTTAATCCAATTTCACAAGCTCAACCCCAACTTCCATCATTCAGAACTATCCCAATGTTATTTGAATCTTTCTACTTAGATTTTGTAGAAACACACAAGATTCTGAGCGTCGGATATTGATTCAGAAGATTGCCTAGTAGCAGCAATACTATTTATGAAAAAAAATGTTGGCTCTATGCAGACCTATAGACAAAAGCCGGACTATTGTGTACGAAGCACCTGAATGTATGGATCCACAGCTTGATGAATACCAGAATCTTGAAGATGTACTGTTTTCTGCGTCTGGTGTGCTACATACCTTGATTGTGCACGACCAAGATGATAACGGTAACTCAAAGTACCATAAACTTTGGAGATCATGTGGTGGAGCTGAACATTGTCCATGATGAATATAATCTTTACTACCTCCCCACCGACGATCATGTTTTCTTGATCCATTAGGTGTTGAGGAACATGATCAAAGATGAAATATTTCCATAAATTTCTTATGAAAAGGAAGGAGAGGTAGAGGCCGTGATGGTAATAATACCTCCAACTCTCCATGTTAGGTTGGAGCGTCCATGGTAAAGCATAGGTTAAAAAAAATCAGAAACATACATTTCTATCGCTTACATGATATGTCATCAGTAAAGCAGTCACTTCATTTAGCTGGGACTTTTATCTTTGACTTGGCATTCGTAAGCAGAAAGGATAAGCTACTCTTAAGAAAGACCTGCTATCTTCTAAAGCTAAAAGACCCAAAAGTGAGTTCGTCTATTATCAAGTTATGAAATGCCTCGGTACATTAGGACCTTATTTACTGGACCTTTCAACTACGTAAACAATCAGCATAGTTAGGTCGTAGGGTAACACCAAATAATCGAGGCTCAGAAGTAGGAGAAGTCTCTTTCCTATGAGAAGGAGGTGGAGAAGTTTCCTTTTCATGAGTAGGAGAAGTTGAGTTTTCTCTGCTCGGAATTTTTGATTCGATGTTGTTGCTTCCACCATCAAAAGTGTTCACTTTCACAGCTCTGAGATCAGCAACTGCATCTGCACCATTCATCTTCTCCATCTCATCCTGTTTCATGGAGACAATAACATCACAAGAAAAGAAAGACAAACAAGGGGTTCTAAATATTAAGTAGAGTTTAGATGACGAACAATTAGAAAACTGTTTTCTACATTAAGTTCCACGCACTCCTCAGAAAGCCTTTTTAACACATTTGGGAGCTCTGAGACTTCGTTATTCAGCCTCTCTGCAGTTTCTCGAAGTTTTTCACACTCTTGCTGCAAGAGAAACAAAGCCATAAATCTAATATTCAGCACAACAATAAGAAATGAAGAAGGTTGTCTAATAAAAAGCAAAAGTTAAATGATATTATTTTAGATGGCTGGAATGCACATTCTATAAATGAATAAAAGGTCATTTGTCTTTTGCACTTTTATAAATAAAGAATTTGCAGATCATGTTATTCAACTACATCACACTTTTACCAGACATCGTTGTATTTGTTTGATATTGATATCAAATTAACACGTTCAAAGGCTAATCAATGGTAAGATCTAATCCAAGTATATATCAGGTCTCGCCCTTGAAAAGAACCTCTACAAATTACATACATACAGACAGGCAGACTAATGCGTACATACACACACTTTTGTACCTGAAAGGATGATGAACATATATTACCTGCCTACGGTATCTTGACCTCTTAGCTGACTCCCTATTGCACTGCTTTCTCTTTTCTCTTCTTCTCCGGTCGTGATCATCCTATCAAAGCAATAGAGCGCATATGCCAGTCAGTGGAGGATAACAACAGCGTTGGAAGGGTGACAAAGCTTTCTAATTTCAACAAAACGATAGGCAGCAGCCCATGGGACCATCGGTTCAAACAAAAGAACCCAGTATTATCTCTATTAATCAGTTAAACCAGATATAAGAATCCTAATATTCCTGTAAGTTATGTCTTTATATTGTTATAAACATCATCTTGCATGCGTATGGATCATGTGTGTCATATTCTAGTCGAGCTGCTATTGTACACAAAACCTCATGAAGAGTAATAAATGTTAACTTTAAAATGTGAACTTGATAATTATTTTAAGGGTAAATTCCTCCTATGGTACCTGATGTTTGGCTACTTGGACAATTTGGTACCTGATGTATGAAAACGGACAATTTGGTACCTAAAGTTCTCAAATTTAGGCCATTTTGGTACTTATGTCAATTTTGACCATATTTTCAGGGTTATTTCCGTCATCTTATCTCTACTTTACTTCATTTTTTCATAATACCTCTAAATTATCACTAAAAATTTGATAACTCATCTACTTAGTATCTGTGATGATTTACGTAAGGTTCAAATGTTATCAGATATATTTTATGTTATCGGAGAAATATCGCAGATACGGGAAAAAATAAGATATTTACCCCTAAGATATATCGTTTTTTTTAAATGGAGATATCGGAAATATCGGTGAGATTTTGTACCTTGGATTTACGTATATAAGTTTTCATAATGTAGTTATCAATCTAAATTAATTTTAAATATAAGTAATTGAAAAAAAAATATTTTAATAAAAATTATAATTGCATAAAGACAATTTATTTCCTTTGCAGAAAATAATTAGGATATAATAAATATATTAAAAAAAAATGTATTTTCGATATATACGAAATAGATGCTAAGTGAAGTATATATATCAATTTAATTATCTCCAAAGAGAGGCAATTATAGGAAGAAATGAAGAACAATGTGAATTTAATGAGTTTAGGACTAGAATGACGAAAATAACCTTAAAAATATGATCAAAATTGATAGAGGTACCAAAATGGCTTACAAATGAGAATTTCAGGTACCAAATTGTCCATTTTCATACATCATGTACCAAATTGTCCAAGTAGCCATACTTTAGGTACCATAGGAGGAATTAATCCTTATTTTAAACATTGATGAGCTGTCGGAAAAATAAAATAATATTAATGATGCATAAGCTAGTTTCCACCCACATTTAAAGATCAACAGTTCTAAATTCCAAAATTGAACATGAGCAACATTGATAAAAATAAAAAATAATTTTATATTCTATCTTAAGATAACACAACTTTTAAATATGAGAACAAACTGGGGAAAGGGTTGCACAAATCTTTCATAATAACATCAACTTCATGTGCACACTCAAGTTTCACTGCTGAAGCGCCTAGAGCTAAGTAGATAGAGATTGCCTTACCTCTGTGTGTATGGCATGACCACTGGATATATTCAGGTCCATTCCCAAACTTGGATGGGATTCAGGCATGTTTATGCCTAACATCAACAATTTCAAATTTGTATTTGTGCCACTATCAAGGACTCCAGAATGATTCTGAAATGCTCCCAGTTGATCAATCTGGTTAGAAACTTGCTTATGAAATGCAGAAAAATCCTGGAATAAATGGAAGGTGTGCATATTAGTAAAATCATCCTCATGACCAAAACCAATGATACACAATGCTTCTCAGTCATTCCCACAATATCGTAATAAAATAATAATAATCAACCAGGTAGGCCATACAAGTAACCCAAAATAAAAAAATAATTCAAACTCAGAAAATTATTAAGTGACATACTCGGTTGGCGTCAGCATTCTCATCTGATGAATTCTCACATTTTCCTGCAGCACTATTGAAGATAACGTAAAATTTAATGATTGGTAGAACATGTAAAGAGTAAGAGATAAGTACATGTTAGGGAGGGGGTAGAGAGGAGCTCAAACTACCTCAGTGAAGCACCATCACCACTATTTCCAGAAGCAGAAGTTTCCTTTCCGCTCTCTGCAATTCGATTGCTTACCAACTCAATGTCTACTGAGCCTTCCTTACTTGTTGCCATTGGTGGCATTGGTTCGGAGTTCTTCTCACTGAGCAGGCTTTCCTCTATATTATCTTGAATTTCTACTGCCACAACCTGATCATTTACATTTTATGGATTATCTACTTGCATTGAACTATATAAGTACAGTGAGTTACTAACTCTATTGATGCAAAAATTAGTTATAGCACAACAACTCTATGCACAATTTTATAAAATTCAATAAGTTTTTTAATTCAACATACTAAATTAGTTATATAATTAGGATATGCACAATCATATGGAGAGAGGAAAACCTGAGTTGAAGCAGTGCTGCTTTCCTCCTTGGTCTCCATGGTCTAGTAAGCTCGCAATCCTAAAAGATCAAGACAAGCATAAGATAACTAACATGAGTAACCGACGAGCATAATGGTTCATTAAACAAAATTCCTAAAGGCATAACAAACAAAAGTTCTGAGCTCAAACTCCCATTGATTACAATGCCAAGAGCCCAAGACAAGTTATCGAATTTGAATTGAAGAGAAAACCCAACCATAAAAACAAGCACAGATAACACTTGCTCAGAATGAAACATCACACATTGACATCAATTTTCTCTTTTGTGCAGAAACCCACCAAATACTTACAGTAACTATACTCTAAACCAAACCAAAATCCAATAACGAGCCCTACATAGATGTCCTTAAGAGCAATGTACACTTGCGTTATGCTAAGCTTATAGAATTGTTCTTTGTATATCAAAAACAGAGAACCTCATAACTGAGTAAGAAGTAGGAAGAGAAAAAGAGAGAGAACCTGAGGAAGTGTTTGTGGCGCCAAACAAGAGACAACGGAAGGAGGAGAGAGAGAGAGAGAGAGAGAGAGAGTAGGTTTGTTTGGGTTTTGCAGACTGGGAGACTGGGAGGTGGAGGTTGTAATAATATATGGACAGTAATAAACGGTAACGGGTTTAAATACAATTCGCCCATTCTGCTTATAAAAAGGAGAATTATTTTTCTTTCCAAAACAAATACAACTAGGAAAACGGATTTTTTTATTTTGTTTTCTTTTGAACAATTGACAATTGAACATGTCAAAAGGTAAATAATTAAGATCACTCGAGTTGACGTTGGAGTGCTTGTTAGAAAAATCTGTCAATTTAAGATATGTTACGCAGCATCGTCAATAGCTAATAGTGTCTTAAATAGAGATATCATTCTAATTTCTCTCGTAAAAAACACAGTTTCATTTTTAAATTAGATAAGAAGCGAAAACTGATTTAAAAAGAGAAGTATACCTCTAATTCTTCTTGTAGAAGAAGACACTGTTTCATTTAGATCAGCCGGGAAACAAAAACTAATTGTAAAAAAAAAAATTAAATTAAAATCACACAAAAAAAATCATACATATTTCTTTCAAGGGCGACCTCTGGTATTCCTTTCCTAACTTGAAAACAATAATATAGTCATTGACTAACTCAATAAAAATCAACCTCTACCTTCTTGATTTACGAGAAATTCTTATGTGAGGCAAAAGAACCAGTGACTAATGTGACTCCCCAATCATTTGTTGCCACGTGAATGGGAGGATTTCGTCTGATTTGAGTGAAGAAAATAGAGAGCCACAGGGACATATATAGCCTTCGAAGGGATTACGAGAAGGGGATGCAACCTCACTATATATGTTTATTCTTTAGACATAAATGCCGATTTGCACTCTAAATTTGGCTGAAATTGTCAATTTGCACTCCGAACTTACATTTGAGTCAATTTACCTCCTAAACTTGGTCAAAATTGCCGATTTACACCCCGAATTGTATTTGAGTCAATTTACCTCCTAAACTTGGTAAAAATCGCCGATTTGCACCCCATCTGTTAAATTTAACTGTTTCTATCCAATTTTGCTTCACATGTCATACAGATGAGGGGTAACATTGTCATTTTCTA
This sequence comes from Argentina anserina, assembly GCF_933775445.1. NCBI lineage: Eukaryota > Viridiplantae > Streptophyta > Magnoliopsida > Rosales > Rosaceae > Argentina > Argentina anserina. The sequence goes on along the minus strand of NC_065873.1, from coordinate 5,384,700 downwards.
TTTATATTTTTCTTAAAAACAAATAAAAATATTCTTTAAAATGAGGATTATTTTGTTAATCAAATTATTTATTTACATATTTTTTCTACCTACTTAACCATACTTTGAATTATATATTCAATATACCCACCCATTTAAATATAGTGTGTTGTGTATAAATATATTTTTATATGTACACATTGTTGGAGGATGAACAAAACGAGAATAATAACGACATAATAGAACAAAACGTAACCGTTTATTGATTGATAATGAGGCCAATATATATGCATTACATAACCACAATCAGTAGGATTCGGAGTCCTAATCTATGACAGAGATGCGAATCTATCTCTAACAGGAAACCTAATAAGGCTAACACACACAATGGTAGAATAGTAATTCTCTCAGAACACACATTTATTTTTAATTTTCAATGTATTTATTTATTTATATTTTTTCTAATATCTTTTAACATACCATATCACATAAAATAACAAATATATAAATCAATAACATGTTTCGAAAAAACAAACATTGTAGCAAGTGTTCCTCTTAAGTAATTTTATTAATTTATTTCATTATTCAATATGAATAAATATATAATGACAACATTACCCCTCATGTGTATGACATGTGACGCAAAATTGGATAGAAACAATTAAATTTAAGAGATGAGGTGCAAATCGGCAATTTTTACCAAGTTTATGAGGTAAATTGACTCAAATACAAGTTCGGGGTGTAAATCGGCAATTTTTACCAAGTTTAGGAGGTAAATTGACTCAAATACAAGTTCAGGGTGTAAATCGGCAATTTTTACCAAATTTATGAGGTAAATTGACTCAAATGCAAGTTCGGGGTGCAAATTGACAATTTCAGCCAAGATTGGGGTGCAAATCGGCATATATGCCCTTTATGGGGAGGTATTGTCCAGAATGATTTCCAAGGTAGAGAGATAGAAGTTTGAATGGAGTGAAGGTGTGTAGGCAAGCTTCGAGCATCAGCCATTTATTCTTTGTTGACGATTTTTTTTTTAGGAACAACAATACGTTGCTTTGAGAACTATTCTGGTTGTGGTGGGTCTCTAGGAGAGTGAATAGTCTTTGAGATGAAAAAGTTGAGAGCTAAATGTCACGTCTCGTTTTCGGGAGTGTCTACTGTGGGTATCGCTGGTTAAATGTGCTTCATGCATACGTGGGATTGCTCCAAGGCCAGAATGTGTGGGAGATATATGGCTGCTCCTTCCAAGGGGTTCAAGCATGGCGAAACCAGTGCATTGCCCCGTTGGATAAGGCTGACTCTATGGGGATGGAGCGCCGCATGGACCAAGTGTGGCAGCCGAATGGCTAGGTCTGTGATAAGTGGTATCAAAGCCGCCTCAACATCGTTGTCGTTGTGTCACCAAGCGCTCACACGTGTCGTCGTGTCCCCAAGATACGGGGGGCTCCGCGGGGGAGTCAAGTAGGCAGGTTCGCCTCCAAGAGGAGGACCGGACGAGAGGATCCGTGGCAAAATCCAGGACAAGAGATCCGGCGCGAAGTCATTGTTGGGCGATCTTTGGGAACTTCTTTTCGTCGCTCTAGGCATCGCGGGCATACAAAGGTTACGCGGTCCGCAAGTGGGGATGCCATGTATGAGGACGTACACCAAGTTTGGTGGGAGAGGATGTCACGTCCCGTTTTTGGGAGTGTCTACTGTGGGCATCGCTGGTTAAATGTGCTTCATGCATACGTGAGATTACTCTAAGACCAGAAGGTGTGGGAGATATATGGCTGCTCCTTCTGAGGAGTTCAAGCAGGCCGACCCGGTTGAGTTTATGGAGCTTGTCGCTAGTCGGAGACTTAACGTCGAATAAGGGAGTTGGTCGCCCTACACACTGGTTGGGGTCTGGAGCCGATCTCCTGATGAGCCCACGGCATGGCGAAACTAGTGCATTCCCCACGGCATGGCGAAACTAGTGCATTGCCATGTTGGATAAGGCTGGCTCCATGGGGATGAAACGCCGCATGAACCAAGTATGGTAGCCGAATGGTTAGGTCCGTAATATAAAGCTCACTTGTTCTTAATGTAGAAATGGATATTGTCCGGAATGAAAGAAATAATGTGTTGTGGAATGAGAAAGTTTTCAACCTTGTTTTCATGACCTCGTAGACTTCTCAAGCACTCGAGGAGTTTCGTCGTGCAAATCCTGGTAAGGTGAAGAATTTTCGGCGTTCCCCGACTCAATGAGTTTGTCTTCCATCAAGAGGCTTCAAATTAAACGTTGATGGTGCTTACAACAAGAATTTGAGGTGTGGCGGTATTAGAGTGGTGGGTAGAGATCATGTTGGTGTGTGTAAAGTTGCATTGGCTTGTCCACTTGAGTTTGCAGCTTTCACATTGCATGTTGAGGCAGAAGCTTGTAGGGTTGGGCTTCTCTTGGGTATCCACCAAGAAGCGAGGCTGGGAGCACATTATACTTGAAATAGATAACAACACACTGGTGTCATCTCTTACTAGTGTCACCAAAATTGGTTTGGATGTGGGTCAAGTGGTTGAAGACTGTACGCTCTTATCTTAATCATTTTCTTCCCGCTTCGGTTCACCATGTGCGTAGAGAAGCAAATGGTGTGGCTCATCAATTAGCTCCCCTTGCTAGTGTTTCCTATGTTGATATATGATTTATGGTTTGAAGATAATCCTCCTATTATTGAGGATGTTCTTTTTTAGGACCTCTATAAGTGTACCAGAGGTAATGGTTTATATACCCCTCGCGGTATAATCATCAATCAATAAAAAATCTAGTTGACATATATATTTTACAAAATAAATAGTTTTATTTGCAATATATATATTTTTTGTATTTTGATTTTGGCTTTTACGTTTTGAACTAATTTAAGTTTAAACCCCCTAAATTTTAGACCCTAAATTTATTCATCCATTAAATTTTTATTTTAATCAGTTTCCTCCTTATATTTTTAAAGGAAATCAAGTAATGACAAACTTCAGATTTTTATAAGAATTATATAGAAATTTACAAGACCTAATTTTAAAGCTTCAGTCTTGTTGTAAAATTGTTGGAAATTTTATTTTTGGTCTTACGTATATGATTTAAAGCCTAATTTTGATATTTTTGACCAGATTTTGACCCAGAAAATATGAATTTTGTCATTCTTTGATGTTATTTAAGAGTATCTGGGAATAACTGATTAAAATGAAACTTTAGGAGGAGCACTGATTTTACGTCTAAAGTTTAGGATGATAAACTGATATTAATTCTCCCTAAATTATATATTTTAATTTAAAAAACCAAGTGCAAGAGTGTTCGTATTTTTACAACAAGTTTGGATGATAAAACTTGTTCTCCTTATAATGGTAATGTTGGTAATCATAAAATGCATTTACAACATGACGTAAAAAAGGATGAGTATTAATTTGGATCATTTCCATGATCGAACAATATCTAAAGCATGATCCCGCAGGATGCCAAAGTTTATGATACCAAATCCACCAATAGAATAATCAATATACTTCACCCTCCCTCCTCAGCACAACTTTTGCTTCCAATAATGACCCACAAAATGTTCAGAACGATCAAATTCTGAAAATGGAGTTCTAAGTTTTCAATGGTGTTAAGCAGTGTATGAGAGTTGTGTACAATATAATATACACACAATTAGTGTCACACTCCCAAATCCGAGACCACTATTATATGAAAATATGGTTCCCGAATTAGAGGTGTGACCTTAAACCAATAAAATTTCCTCAATAAAACTGACATAATTATATGTCTAAATAATAATTTTATTAGGAAACAAAATCAAAGTTATTTTACAATACAATGATTTTACAAATACTGAAATTTAGGGAAAATACATGAGTCTCGCATTTATTGTCTTGAAATAGTAATTGAAGAAAAACCATCATTTAGTTGAGAATTGAATTTTTGTGATCCTTTTTGGCCTATTTATATTTGTGAGCTACCTTAAGTTTTCTTCACATTTCAAAATCAAAAATCATGCAAGTCTAAAGTTCCCTTAGTTGATAGAAAACTCAACCGGTCAATGTTCCTCAAGCTAAAATTCTAGTATTCACTTTTTCTCTTTTAAATAAGTTTATTATTTATTAAAGTAATCCAACTTTTGATCCACATCAAAACTTTTCTTTCACTCCTGAAACTTCAAGTTAAGTACATCTTACATCCTTATAATCTTTTGTCTTTTAAGATTTATCAAAGTGCATAGGTAAGGATAAAATGGAAAAGACCATGTTTCGGTAAGAATTATATTTTCGTATTTTTTTAACATCTGAGTTTGTCCAATGTAACAATAACATTAAATTCCTTATAAAAATGCTTCAATTTAGGCTTTTAAATCACTGAAAAATGTTTAGAAATGGAGAAGTTATGGCTAATCAAAATAAGAGTTAATAAACTCATTGAAAATCTCTTGTAGCATGCACTAATATAAAAACTCATATCTCACTCATTTCTTAACCATTTTCCACAAACTTTATATCAAATTAAAATTTAAGACCTCTACTTTTAATCTGGAAAGTTTCAGAAGAAATGATGAAATATTTGTTACAAGTAGAATACGTAGACATCTAAGATGATAATTTGATTATCGGTTTCTGCACTACTACTGTGTTTGAACTTTTGACTCAATGACTTTGAACTGGACTGTATGACTTATCATATTAGATTCCTTATAAAAAATCCTTAAACATAGACTCCTCACTTGCCTAATTTAGATGTTTATTCATTGAGTTATCGATGCGGAAAGTTGACGGACTTTAACAATATTATTTGAAGGACAATTACTACTTTGGACAAAGACTTTCCTTATTATGAGAGAAATGACTACTAATCCTTTTACTACTAACTTGTTGTCTAATTATTTTTAATTTAAAGTACATTTACTTTATTGCACATTTACGTTCAAGTTTATTAACTTGTTTATTTCATGCATACATTGAGTTATTAATAAGTATTTATATCTTGGTGTAAGGTTATATACTTTATTAATATTATTTAAATATTGTCTTAAGTACTAACATTTATGATATTCTATTGACGTTATTAAGTTGGAGGTGTGAAGCCGAGTGATTAATACTACCCCGTGCTTAAGTGAATTATTGGTAAAATTGTTTTGTGCTTTGTGAGTTAGTCGTGGGTCCTAGTCCCTACATATAGTACACTATTATACTCATAGGAATTGACATTGAGTACTCATACTTTGGTTTTGACCTCGGTATGTTGAGGCTTATTCGTGTTCTGGGTAAATGTGAACCATAATATGTGACTTTATGATTAATTACTAGTTTTCTTAAAAATTCACACAATTTATTGAATATATTGATGTTGATATGTGTATCTATATGCATAAGTAAGAATTTGTGTAACCAAATACACCTGGTTCTTGGTAAATTTTACTTGGTTGTTCATATTTGAATTTTTCATTAGCCAAATTATTATAAGAATATGATATATACTTACTGGGTCTGTGTTACTCATGATGCTACACAATTTTATTTTCAGGAAATAAGTAAATGCTTGGAGAATGAGATGAATCCACTAAATAAAATAATGGTTTTTTCTTCAATTACTATTTCAACACAATAAATGAGATTGAGGTTGACATCGAATATTTTCAATCTTGACATGATATGCCGTGACATCGAAGAAATGATACCTTTTAAAGTTTTATCTTATTTACTCAGTACTTGTGCATTTATATGCACTATATCTCTCATATGATCATAAGCAAGCAGCAGGGGCCGGTATAGATAATATCGTTGTGGCGTGCTCTCTTGATGCTTAATTAAGTGTTTCACTGCCTTAAAATGATGCATATTGGTCTTCCATTTCAAAGCAGTTCAACATATATATAGGCGTCTTTGGAAGAATAATTTACTTTTTCGATGCTTATGGTCTTTAGTCTTGATCACATTAGTCCAAAGTGTGTTAATAGGACTTTTCTTTGTAAGCTTTAACTAAACTCTCTTCGTGTACAAAAAGAAATTGTGCCTCTGTCAAAAGAGCAAAAGGTTGTAACGTAAAAAAAAAAATTAGAGTGTTGCGAGTACAAAATCCGGAAGTTTTTGTTTCTGCAGCTTGTTTCCCAGCTCCGTGATCCGTTCAACCTGCACAAAAAACTAGGGTTAAGATCATAGGCCAGCGATGCACCAGTCTATGATTCTCCGAAGCATAAGTTAGATTCTAAGGTGAAACTTAAGTTCGTAGATTGAGGACTTAGGAATACATTACTCTTTTTAGGAGATTTTTTACTGTTTTTATAACGCATCGGGGGAAGTGTTACTTCATTTGTCCTGATGTGGGAGAATGTGCCCGTACTGTGTACTTTCACCGTTCTAGCGAGCTAGTTTGGACGGTGGTAACGGCGGCGTCTGTGTCGGAGGCAGAATGGTCCAACTTGCCGACTCAGTGCCCTACCTTACCAGGTTAGCTTCAACGGGCTAGATGGCTGGAATGAGGGGAGATGTCGCCGGGAATAGCCACGTCAAGGGAAGGTGTTAACATTGAGCAACTCTATATGACAAATGACAATGTGGCGGTTTGATTGCCGGTAGTTATGGCAAATGAGAAAGAGTGTTTTTGCAGCGTCCGCGTCTTGATTGTAGTCTAGCATAATTCTATTTTGAAATACGTTTGTACCTTAGATTGAGGTAATCTTTGTCAACTTATGTGTTTAGTTAGTTCTAATTAGTTGCCTAACAGAAATTGTTAATCAATTTTGTGTTATGTTAAACTTAAGAGTTTTATATATTTTAAAAGTAAAGTTACGTTCCATTGAACTATGATCGAATAATCAATTATGAACATAAGACTAAGCATGTAGAATCCTATCAATTCTCATGACATGGTAAAAGTATAAACACAGAATGTTTTAAGAAACAGAAATTGATTCACCACCTTAGCAAAACGCTCTCACCAATCTATCGAGTTTGAAAGCCAGCAAATTCTTTTCATACAAAAAACAAAACAAAGGGCTAGCAAATGGGTCATTTATCATACTGGCCATTCCTCCTGAGCTTAACCCCAAATATTTGAGATCTACTTCGCAAATGCTCTTATGGGTAAGAAGTACAAGAATTGAAATCAATTTTAAGGTTGGTGAAAGAACATTATTGTTTCAAGCTTCCCTACCAAAATATAAAGCAAAGCTCATCTAGTCAAATTAGTTGTTACAAGGGACCCAATATTTGGCAATCGTAGGAGGAAACACAGAAACGTAAAGCGAGGCGGTCAAAATGTGACAAAAAGTGATAGAGATACAGAGACAAGATCTGTTTCATCTTTAACCCACATTACCATATTTCGAGCATTTTCCTTTTCTTTTTCCCTCACTCACTCCCTTTCATTCTCCTCTTTTTCCTTGTTTGGGTTCCCCACAAAGGACACTACTAAGCTTCTGTTACTCTTGGCCAGCTTTCATTTCTGCCACAGACAACAACAAATGTGTTGTGGGTTCACACTCCTCCTCCACTCCCCCCCATTTGAATTTTGAAACTTTTGGCTGCATTTGCTTCACTCTGTGATGAGCCTCATTCTTCAAACAGGTTGGTTGATTCTTTCTGGGTTTGAGTTGCTCTCTAGTGGGTGCCGGTTGTTTTGTCAAGTTTGGTGGTTCTTGATTCTCTTCTTTGGTTGTTTAGTTTGTGTGTTTTCTTGTGAATCTGATATGGTGGTCTTTGAAAGATTTGTCTGTTCATTCTTTTCTGGGCTGCTGGTTATGAGTAAATGAGTAAGTGTGTCATTTTGGGCATCATTTGATTGATGTTGATTTTAAAGTTTGAAACTTTCTTTTGATTGTTTGTAATATGAGACTAGTATTAGATAATGAGCAATCAAAGATGTGCATTTGCAGTTGAGTGTGTATATCTTTTAGCAATTTGGTTGCCTTAGATGATATAGGAAGCTTAAAGTTTTAGTCCTACTCTAAATGAATAATTTACTAGAAATTGGGAAGTTTGAAGGTAGGAAATGTCATTGGAATTTTCAGCAATTGGACTCTTTTTAGTTATTCTGTCATTGGTTATTGCCTTATTGGACTCCCTTGTGAAGAGCACTATAGGCATTGCCGCATCGGTGTATGGTGATGCATCAGCATAATCCGTAACTTAATTTGAGTTGATGCTCTCATAGTCGGTGATGATTGCGAATGGGAGCCAAACTGGGGTTAGTATATTGAGGCCAAGTAGGATGTGATCATCTGGTGGATGATGTGGTCCTCTAGATGAATGGCGATTTAAATGGGGTTAGACTAGCAGATGCCAATGGAGGAATGATGGACCACACACTTATTCCTTCAAGATATGCATTTTAGTATTCTAATTGAGACTCTCTTGAACTCTCCAGCAATACTGGAGAAGCTGAAAATGTGAAGTTCCATACAAGTCGTGACAGATGAATCACAATTTTCTACTGGCAATTGTAAGGTCTAATTAGTCTTGAGATCCTCGTTTACTCCTTCAGGTCCATCAGGGATCTCTATGAGAATTCTTGAAACTAGTGATACTGAAAATCTCCTACGTAGGACTTGTTATACGCCTTAACACTGAGAGACTAATATTTGACCAGTTGGCTATATAGTAATAGACTGTAGACTTACAGGGTTTTTCTTACTGATGGCATATGTAGCAAGTTAGTTTTTTTTGTTTTAAGGCAAAATGACATGAATAAAACAATATATTTATGCAGTATTGGTGCAAACAGAATGTTAAAATTCTACTGGTGAGGTAGTGAATATTCTATATATCAAGGTCTGTACTGTATAGTCTGTCAAGTTGAGGAATTTATCATCTATGTAACAGGGGACTAACAGCTAAACCTTGGAATTGTGAATTAGAAATCGATCAAAGAACTTTATCTCACCAAGGATTGGAAAGTTGTTATGTCTCCTGTGTCATGGATATTTTTTTTTCTGCAACCAGGTTTATGAAGATGATAGAACAACATATTTGTGTTCTCTTACAATATGAAAACAATATACTATACAATACCAAACTCTGGTGTGATATCAAATAACACCAGTGTGATGTTTGACGTATGACAAATTCTAATACATAACATAATTATCTTCATTCTGATATTTGTTTGTCCATATCTGTAGGTCCAAATTAATTATTTATTAATCCTGGTTTCACTTTGAGCATGAAATCAGGACCAAAGGATGGTTGGCAATCTATCATGCCTCTTTGTTTGAGAGGGAAATCAGCTTCACGTTTTTGCATGTTTCCAAATGTGAAGGCAGCAGACTACAGTCCAGGAAACGTTCCTGTCTATCTAAATGTGTATGACTTGACACCTGCAAATGGATATGTTTATTGGGCAGGTGTTGGTATCTTTCACTCTGGAGTTGAAGGTTAGCATACCTTTACCATTGGTTTGTCATATCATTCATATCTCCAATATCAGTGATTGTTTTTGAAAATGACTTTATCTGCGCTCTTAAGGCCATGATAATGTTTAATTGTTGAACTTAAGCAGGCATAGTGGTATGCTAATTTTCTTTTAATTCACCTTTTTCCTCTGATGTAAGCCATAATAGAAGAGTTGATAAATAGAGCTGGTAATTTATAGTTTAAAATACAATTTACTAAAGTTAAATAGTCAACCCATCTGGATTAGGCTTTTACAGAATTGTATATACAAGTTTCTGTAGATTATTAAAAGTGAAAGAGATCATTACTGCAGGGGTAGATGCAGACTGGTGAGGGGAAACTAATCTTATCAGAATCAATGTTAAATATAACCAATCTGATCAGAATCATGCATGTTTGGAACGGAAACAACCTACTACTCACCAGTTGATGACTTGATGTACACCGGCAAAAGTTAAATATATTATTGTACCATAGCATTAGTCCTACTGAAATTATGCCTTGCCTTCGTTCTTCCTTAACAGAGCATATATATCCGTTCTCCCTGCTTGGAAATATACTTTCACTAAGGGTGGAAATTTAGCATTGAGGCTGGAAAATCTTGCATTATCAATTCACATGCATAACAATTGTCCAATGTTTTTGGAACGTTGCAACTGGGTTCATTTTTTCTCAGTTTGATGAAATTACTCATTAATCATTTTTGCACACTTACAGTCTATGGTGTAGAATATGCCTTTGGAGCCCACGAATACTCATCCAGTGGTATCTTTGAGGTTGAACCTCGACAGTGCCCTGGCTTCAAGTTTAGAAGGTCAATTTTCATTGGCACAACATGCTTGGATCCTTTCCAGGTTAGAGAGTTCATGGAGCGCCAATCTGCAAATTACAATGGTGACACATATCACTTGATTGTTAAGAACTGCAACCATTTCTGTCACGATATATGTTATAAGCTGACAGGAAAATTGACACCAAAATGGGTCAATCGCCTTGCAAAAATAGGTATGTGATGATAAATATCTCTCACTAAGCTGTTTCTTTGAGGTTTGTTGAGTTTCATTAATCACACTTTTTCAGCCCCTTGGAAAATTGAAAACCTGCTTCTATCAATTAACCCAAAAGGATGTTTGAACGAAAAATGTTTTGTCACTGCCAATGCTACTTTTAAGTGAATGAGGATTTCATGATTCGCTCAAATATGCCATGAAGGCCACCTTTTTATATGAATGTTCTCTGTCAAATGTGAACGATATATAATTTTGAACATATAAGTTTATTTTTCATCACTAGACTTGAGGAATGTTTGCATTGGTAAGACCAAATCTATTCTTTTTTTCATTTTTTATTCTGTACTTCCTTGTAGGTTCAATGTGCAACTGTATACTCCCAGATGCTCTTAAGTCTACCACTGTTCCACATGACCCTAATTGCCAAGAATATGAAAATGAAAAAAAGAGACTAAGAAGTTCCTTCACTTGCTTGTCATCAATCTCAATGCCTCAGAGGGAAGTATCAATGTCGTCATTGTTTCTACATTCTCACTATAAAGGCTGCTTACCTCCGTGGGAGTTTAGAAGGTCTAGAAATGGCTCATCGAAGAAAGGGTGAGACAATCCCAAGAGTCCGTCATCAGTCTCTTCAGATAAAGAAAACTGACTGGTTGCTGTGGATTCTTGCTAATTTCATTCACCGTTCATGATTTCATGACTCCGTTGGGGTGAAAAGTTGATTTGAGCCACCAAGTTTGTGTTCCTTACGTGGTAACCAGTTTGCCGAGTCTGCTTGTTGTATGCGTACGATAGTAATTTTTGTCCAATGTTAGGAGTTACTGATGTGCAGTAATGTAAGTATAAGAGTACACTCCACGAGTATTTGTATCGATGGGTGAAATCAGGGAGCTACAACTAGCGTGTGTTCTACTGCTGTTTTTCTTGCCTCCAATACATATTTTTACTGTATCCATTAGGTAACTACAAATTAATATAGCCAAGTAAACAACAAACATCTAGCCCTTCTGAACTCTCTCATCCAAGTTTGTGAGGTTGTAAAGATTGTCGCTGTTGTAAGGTCATTTCTTGCTTCTGTAAGCATGGTACTTACAGAAGTACTTTTATCGTTCGTGTCATGCAAATTGAACATAGGCTATACTACTACGATCCGTGAAGCTGTTGGCTTGTTGCCAACTCGCCATGCATTTGATGCAAGTTAATTAACATCATGTTGTTTGCCTTTGCCAGGTTTGTCTTGCTTCCTCTATTATGTACCTTCTTTGGCAATCACCGCTCAATGTTTTCTGCTACAAGGTTATGCGCTTATGCCTTTTGGACTGAAAAATGAAGGTGCCACATATCAACGTTTGATCAACACGATGTTCGCAGAACAGATTGGCAAAATCATAGAAGTCTATGTCTACAATATGCTGGTAGAAAGCCTTATGGCAGATGATCACGTTCCTGCACATCCTCCTTAAAATTCTATTTGCGTACGACATGCACCACCAGAAAAATGTCTAAATAACCGAGTTCATCGCATTGTGAATTCAACTCTGTTGGACTCCAACATGGGATCCAAGTTGGCGACATTGCAGATAAGAGAGCTCGTTCCCTTTTCCTTTTCGGATTAAGAAAATCTTTCCTTTTATGTATTGAATTTGAAAAACTTAGTCCTAATCCTACTATATTCCTGTTGTAGTTAGGAAAGGAAAAATAAGTTCTATATACAGAGGAGGCCCTTACTCTTGTTATTCAAATCTATTCAACAAGCAAGTTCTGGTTCTGCCACGTCTAGTCTATATTCGTTCTTCAAAGATGAGTTCCTCAAATATTCACACAAGGGTATGGTAGTTCTTCAAACAATTTCACAAGGGTATGGAGCTAATAAGGATGACAACAAGTCAAAATCTTCAACAACCCCAAAAGACAAAGGATCCAAATGGTGGACCAAGTTCCTTTCCCGTCAGCCCCGTTACGCCCTCCTCCAAAAAGTGAGAATAGCAACTACTCCGGCGCATTCAATTTGAACAAAATTTGGTGATAACTCGTGATCAAGGGTGAACTTGTTCAAGTAATTTTAAGAGTCTAAATAAAGTTATTCTAACTTATTTATAGTTTGTTTTTTTTCGTATTAATTATGTTTTTCGTATTACTTTTTAAAATTTTGATGTAAGAATATTGTTGAGAAAAACTTTTGTTATAAATAACGTATCTTCAATTATTCATAATGGGTTTTTTTTATGAAATATTCATACCCGATATTAATGTTTACTTATGTTTAACGATAACTTTGTTGACATCGTACAACTTATATGTTTTCGCAAATAGATTCGTCTTTACTATATTATGAAAGGTAGCAGGTCGCCTCTGCTGCCATAATTCTGTGACCGAGTACGTACTGCTTGGAAGAGTAACTGTCTTTGTGGTTTTTTTTTATATATGCGATCGAAGTAAATTCGCTGGTCTGTGTCCGGGTGCAAATTACATAGTAATTTATAACTTGGCACCAAGAAACACAAGACTTGGTGACCAAGAAACCATTATGACTTTGACCTCTCGTTTGGTATATATATATCAGTTGTAAATCATCGGCTCTTCTAGTTCAGTCGAGACAAACTCTGTAATTCCAGTCAAGAGTAAGAGACTCACTTATGGATCGATCATTAGGACGAAAGCTCTCAAACCTCCTTGACCTCCACGACTCCATCGACGCAACCACCTCACTCAGATCTGGTCTCTCCAAGGCCGTGACGGCTGGGACTCCCTTTACGGCTTGTACGTATCCCTTCTTTGCGTCCGTCATCGAGATAATCAAACCCCACGTACATTGCCCTGTCAGCCTCTCCCTCCGATCCCTTCCGATCCAAATAGTGGAGCAAGCGCTTAATTGTGCCGGTGGGTAAAAACGGATAATTATTCTCCAATTGAAATTAAAGAGAAAAATGATGGCGAATGTAATATGTCTGATTAATGCAAACCTGCATGAATTCTAGTGTCACCAACTTGAGATATTGAGATGTGATGCAAATTTCCTTTATATATATATATATATATATATATATATATATATATATATATATATATATATATATATATATATAATGAACCATAATAAGGGCGGCCAGGTTACCGTAAGGCAATAGATCGAGAAACGGATAACCCATAAACGGGGAACTCTTGCTCAAGCTCAGATGGAGTTCGATTCATGTCAATTGGAGAACCTTGAACCACGCCATTCATATGCATGCCGCCATACTGGCACACCATATGCTTCACTTCACTCACCTTCGCGCACGCCTCTTCATTCTGGTTTCACACCAATTTTGGCCAGTCGATTAGTAATCTGTGTTTTAGACTTGAGTGACATGCATGAGAATTTATTCACTTTTTAACATCAATTTGCATTGAAGAAAACTAGACAATGTCACCACTGCCATGTTAACAGATCGAAATAAATATATTTCTTGCCATGCCATAGGTTTTATTCATGGAGCTGAAGGCATCAGTCAAAGATCATGGACACCTGCTTTTGAGTACGTAGTTCATCTCAGTTTTGAGCGAATTCTTGGATTTATACATAGTGAGCTTGATTCTATGTCTATCTTGGTGGTATCAGAGTTTTCACGTACTCAAAGGTAGGGCTGTAAACGGTTCCAAAATAGCCAAAAATAAGTAGAACCGTAAACCGAACCGTGTTAGTTAAACGGTTCAGTTTTTATATTTTTTAGAATAAGAACAGTTTGGTTCGGTTCCTAACAGTTCCATTACGGTTCTGGTCTCAAAACGGTTCCAAACGGTTCTAAAAATATATGATTTTATGACTTAAGGATTCAAGATTCAAGACTTCAACATGTTTTAATTTGACTTAAGGGCCTTGATATCTGCATGTGTAATTCTGTTTTTTTGTTTCTTAGGGTACTGAGAGGGATTATGAACGTGCAGCAGAGGCTTACAAGCATGCTAGATCCCAATCTAATGCACAAGCTATGTTCAACCTGGGTTACATGCATGAGCATGGACAAGGTTTACCTTTGGATCTCCATCTTGCCAAACGCTACTATGATCAAGCCCTAGAGATTGATGCAACAGCCAAGTTACCAGTCACACTAGCCCTTGCTAGCTTGTGGATACGAAAGAATTATCCCAATGGTTTTCTGGTAAGTTCTTTTCACTGCCTTCGTAAATAATAGTTTTGGTATATCATTGATATCCGCCCCATCATAGTTTTATCTGGGAGCACAGATATTTAAGTTGGGTTACATTCATAGAGTTAAGTATGTACACTGAGATAATCTACCTTTTTAAAGATAAATTCCTTCATTTGCAATGAATTATTTGGAAGTGCATCCCCAATCTGTAACTTCCATTTCACTATCCCGACTTAGATTGATTTATTTTCTGGAACTTTCCCTCATTGATTGTTTCTCCCTTGGGTTCTAAATGCAGGTCTGTGTGATTGACTCATTGCCTGAGGTGTATCCAAAATTAGAAGAATGGATAGATAATGTGTTGCTGGAGGAAGGAAATGCAACAATATTGACTCTTTTTGTATGTCTCCTCACTGTCCTATATCTCCGTGAGCGACAACGCAGGCATGCTGTAGTAGTCCCTGGTGGAGTGGCTATGCCGCCCAATCCAAACGAACTTGTTGCACCTGTACCCAATTAGCTTTATAGCAATAGTGCCGTCACCAGTTCACCAATTAAATGGTTTTCTTGGTTGCTCTGTGTTTACAACAAAATGAACAAATACTTTCCTCCTAGGATATATGCTATACTGTTAAACGGTTCCAAACGGTTCCTATGCATTTTAGATTTTAGAACCGAACCGAATCGAATTGTTTTAAAAACGGTTCGGTTCTACTATATAACTTCCATTTTTTTTCTAAGAACCGAACCGAACTACTATTAAACGGTTCGGTTCCAACGGTTCCTGAAGAAACCGGAACCGATTAACAGCCCTACTCAAAGGTACCGTATATAAGTTGCACGTCAGACATTTGATGTTGTATTTATGTTCCACGTACATGAGATCTCTGTGTGCATATGTCCCCAGGCAATAACCTTATACAAGGAAGTCAAGAACTTAACCCATGCCGGAAGAACTTTTCTTGATCTCTAACAATCTATGCATTAATGTATGTATAAAAGGAATTATAACGAGTTCAAAACCTAACCGAAATGTCAATCAAAATCTTTGTTATACTAAATAACGTACGTATACGAAGCTAAGTGGTGAAAAGTTATTTAATCGAGAGAGAATATGTTCATGTAGTATTTAATAGTTTGATTTGTCTGCCAATGCTACCAGCTTCATCTCGTCATTTGATTAAATGTTTATTGGCTGAGGATTTGCTATTTGCTAGAGTTTTTTTATATCTATGGTTTTGCATGTGTGTGTACACATGCCGGATTGAGCTTTTGTTTATTTTTTTGTTTGAATTTATCAGGTTTTTTGCCTCTTCATTTGTTAAATAAATAAATTAATTAAAAAAAGTATTTAATAGTTTAAGAAGACTCGTTTTGAATCTTTTGATGTTTCACTAGATTTCTTGTTTATCGTGATATTTTACGCAAAATATACTTTCACTTTATTAATCAATAAAGACATGTACCGTTTGACAGTTGTAATATTTGAATGCGAAGATCTTCTTAAACGTAATTAAGAAAGGATTTGAGATACAGGTGTCATCAGCTGAGTGGGAGACAAAGGGAAGTAGGCCGTTACTTTTGTGCCGACATCTGTTTTTGAAATATAAATCAAGTTTGGGTTCCTTCCTCTCTACTCTGTCTCTCCCTCATCCTTTCAATTTCAAATCTCTCTCCAGTTTGGGCTAGCTTCTCTGGTTGTCTCTGGTTTTGCTCTGTGAGAGAGAGAGAGAGAGAGAGAGAGAGAGAGAGAGATGGGTCGATTCGCGTGTCTTCGCTTCCGAAAGGTAATATTGTTCTTCCTCTTATCAATTGATTGAGTACTGTCGCTTCAATTCAATCTGATAAACGTATTATCGCGGTGGTGGGTTTTACATATTGAATGGGTTCCTCAATTTGATTTTCAGTTTTAATCGCAATTTAAATCATTGGTGCTTCCTCTTGTCTTGGGCTTGAGGAACCAGTTTGGATTGTGGTTCGTGTGGCCCTGCCGGAGGAATTTGAGGGTTTTAGATTTCGATTTTGCCACGGTTGTCCCTTTAAACTAAGACTACTCTGACTTGAGAGTATTTGTTACTCTTAGGCAGTGAGTCTGAATATATAGGAGTCCCGATTTGTCCTTTGATATGGTTGCCTCTTAGAATCAAAGCACAAATATGCGAACATGTTGGTCAGTTTCAAGTCAGTTTTGCGCAACTTGAGGCTTTAACAAACGAGTTATTGGTTTCTCAGATTGTTGCATTGTCGGATTCTGTATTGTTGCCTTGTCGAATTTTGTACTGTTGCCTTGTCGGATTCTGTACTGTTGCCTTGTCATATTCTGTATTGTTGCCTTGTCGGAATCTGTATTGTTGCCCCTTAAATATAAGGCTACCCTGACTTGAGAGTATTTGTTACTCACAAGCAGCAAGCCTGGAAATAGTAGTCCCGATTTGTCCCTTGGAAAGTTTGCCCCTCAGATTCAATGCATTGTATGCAAACATGTTGGTCTCAAGTGATTCTTGCCCAACTTGAGACTCCAACAAACGAGTTATTGATTCCTCAAATTGTTGCCTTGTCGAATTCTATATTGTTGCCTTGTCGGATTTTGTGTTGTTGCCCTTTAAATATAATGCTACCCTGACTTGAGAGCATTTTTACTCTCAGGCAGCCAGTCCGAAAGGAGTAGTCCCGATTGTCCCTCGAAAAGTTGGCCCCTGAGATTCAATGCATTGTATGCAAACATGTTGGTCTCAAGTGATTCTTGCCCAACTTGAGACTTCAACAAACGAGTTATTGATGCCTAAAATGTTTTTGCCTTGTTGGATTCTGTATTGTTGCCTTGTCGGATTTTGTATTGTCGCTTGTCGGATTCTTTATTGTTGCTCTTTAAATATAAGGCTGCCCTGACTTGAGAGTATTTGTTACTCTCAGGCAGCAAGTCTGAAAAGGGTAGTCTCGATTTGTCCCCAGAAAAGTTTGCCCTTGACATTCAATGCATCATATGAAATCATGTTGGTCTCAAGTGATTCTTGCCCAACTTGAGACTCCAACAAACGAGTTATTGATTCCTCGAATTGTTGCCTTGTTGGATTAGCAAAGAACTTTTCAGCCGGTTTTTCAATCCTTTTGGACAACAACATGGTTTCAATGTCATCAACTGATTTCAACTTTCAGTCTATAGTTCTTAAATCTTTTGTGGAAATATTGTTAATTGATACCTTTAAATTAAGGGTACTCTAACTTAAAAGAGTTTGTTACTCTAAAGCAGTGAACCAGAAAATAGTCCAGATTGGTCCTTTAAGATGTTGCCCCTTAGATTTAAAGCATATTGAACAAAGATATTCCAACTTTATGGTCAAGAAGAAAAGTCATTGACTACTCAGTTTGTTGCCTTGTCGGTTTTATGAAAAATATTGATGCCATGCACTGAAGTGATGTCATCAAATACTTCATGCAGCTGGTATTTTGATCTTCAGGGATACGTGACTTTGGAACAGATAAATTAGACTTGTACGAAAGAACTAAATGAATTTTGCTTGCATTTAAATAAACTGGTCCAAGGGAAGTCTATCTACTGGACAATTATGAGATGGTTCGCTTGCAATAAAAACAAAAATGTTGCGGGAAGAAAGACATGATAATACTACGTATGAGATTCTATATATCTTTGGGTTTAACTAGACATTCTACCCTCGAGATGTTGTCCAGATTGGTTAGCAAGACAAGGAAAGTGAATGGGGAAGTCTTATGGTGGATTCACTTGTATTGCGGTGGTGGCTTCCACATATTGAACGGTTTCATTTTGATTTTAAGTTTCAATCACAATTTTTATCATTGGTGCTTCCTCTTGTCTTGGGCTTGAGAAACCAATTTGGATTGTGTTTCGTGTTGCCTTGCCCGAATTTGACGGTTTAGATTTCGATTGTGGCAAGGTTGTCCCTTAAAACTAAGACTACCCTGACGTGATAGCGTTTGTTACTCTCAGGTAGCCAGTCTGAAAAGAGTAGTCCTGATTTGTCCCTCGAAAGTTTGCCCCTGAGATTCAGTGCATTATATGCAAACATGTTGATCTCAAGTGACTTTTGCCTAACTTGAGACTCCAACAAACGAGTTATTGATTCCTCAAATTGTTGCCCTGTTGGATTATATATTGTTGCCTTGTCGGATTCTGTATTGTTGCCCCTTAAGGCTACCCTGACTTGAGAGCATTTGTTACTCTCAGGCAGCAAGTCTGAAAAGAGTAGTCCTCATTTGTCCCTTGGAAAGTTGGCCCCTGAGATTCAATGCAGTATATGCAAACATGTTGGGCTCAATTGACTTTTGCCCAACTTGACACTCCAACAAATGAGTTATTGATTCCTCAAATTGTTGCCTTGTTGGATTCTGTTGATGAGCAAATAACTTTTGAGCCGATATTTTAATCCTTTTGAACAACAACATTGTTTCAATGTCATCAATTGATTCCAACTCTCAGTCTATAGCTCTTAAATTTGTTGCACCTTAAATCAGTAAAGTTCTTTTTGGAATTATCTTCATGTTATTCCAACTCCATATCATTTCCCTTAGATTCTAGTTGGGAACTTGATTAGGTTACGCTCTCATACTGATAAAAATGGTGATTTGAGGACTGGTAAATCTGGTGGTTTCAAGAAGTGGGTGGATGGAAACGCTGATTGCTATGCAATTTTATGGATCTGCATTAGTGCATTTACGTGGACCAATAACATTCAAGGGAGGATTGCTTATGTGGTAATTTAATCACGTGTCGAAATTCATACTAGGTTTTCATTTTCTATGCTTTTCATCATCAGGATATGTTGAAAGATATTCTTCGCAACCTTGAAGTGGCAATTATTTATGGTGTTTCCATTTCTTTTTGCGGTAGGGAACTAAGTGTTGAGACTGAATGAAAAAGATGACAAAGCTGTCACAAATATGATATTTTGTAGTATACTAAAGATGGGTTATAATAAGCTAATTGACTGGCATTTTCAACCAGAAGAATATGGGGTATGGACCAAGCAGTGAGTGCTTTTGGCTCCAACACTCGTAGTGCAATGAACTCTATGGTCATCTGCATTTATCATTAGTTCGTTACACTTTGTGATGCTATCAAATATGGATTTATAAAAAGAATTGGAAAAGACTGATGGTTCAAGTTGAGGTAAAAAATACTACAATTGCTCGTTGGGATAGTTTGCTGGTTACTCAAGTACTGAGACTCTATTGAGGTTGGTGAGGGCTTATTACTCTGAGGTGTGTTTTCTTTTCTTTTCCTATGTTTTGTTTTCTATGATGAAAAATTACCTAATTGATACATGTCTTTGAATGTAAGCATACACAGACAAACTAGAATGTGGCTAACAAAACATGACGGGAGTTTTGAAAAGTCTTAAATTATTGACAACTTGTGATTGTATGCAACATGATCGGAGTTTACATACTAATTTTTTTTGTTCTTGCAGATTACTTTTGCATTCATTGAAGCTCTCGCTTGGTGCTCTATGCTATTTTTGATTGGCTTAGAAACTAGGATATAACTGCAATCTGCTCTGTACCTGTACATAAGCATTTTTTGCCAAGTTTATTGCAACTTTCGTAACTTTTTGTTTTCTTTTTAGTTGCTGATCTTAGTTTCATTTTTTGTGGATCATAAAAAGGTCATTGCCTCATTTAACTCTTTTATAGGTGGCTGCTATACTGTGCCAATCTATGAGAATAACACACCAGGGATGCAAGAATTTTCCTACCGGAAAGAGTATAAATATGATGTGTGCAGATGCTAATGCAGTTCAGGGATTATCAAGAAGAAGTATCCAAATTACTTGAAGAAATGCTATACATGACCTATTTTTGGAAATCTCTCTCTCTCTCTCTCTCATTGTATTTCGGTGGAAAAATTTATCTGTAGCAAGTAAATGCTTACCATATTATTGTATAATGTTGTTTATTAAGTCAGTTTAGATAACTTACATAGCCCTTCTCATAATGTAGAAAATATGCCAACAACTTCACCAATGATGGTGTGCTCCTCTGCGTATCATTGTGGCTATGGTTCCTCTACCGAAAGTTAGGTCTTGCATCACTTATCGGATCCTTGGTTCTAATTCTCATGATCCCCATCAGGTCAGCGTATTTTCTTCTTCTTTTCCGGCTCTTCTGCTATCAAGTTTCTATATTATCTTAGAAAACCATAATATTGCCTGCTTTAACGTATCAATATTTGTGCCCTCTTGAAAGATACTGGTTATATTAGTTGTCTGTTTAATTTTTTTTTGTGAGATATCAGTGAGTTTCGTTTTCTATTTGGTAGTATATATGCTTAGAATTAATTGCCTTCTTAAGGAATTTAAGGAATTCCCTTTTTATTAGTTCCAAAATTTCCGATTGTATAAAGAAACAATTTTGGCACAATTAATTCCCAAATATGAGGGGTACAATGAATTGAGGTAATTACTTATTCCAAAGTCGTGAGCTTAAAAAGAGTAGTATGCAACTCTGCATTGGTCCCTTGAAAAGGATGCCCCTGTGATGTAAAACTTATTCTGTAAACATGTTAGTCTCAAGTGATTTTGTGCAATTGAGATCCAACAAACAGGTCATTGAACTCATATTGTTGCCTTGTCTGTTTATGTTAAAAAGATTGCTTAAGGTGTCAACAGAGCCTTAATTGAGTCAATTGTGGAAAGACATTCAATTGATCCCTTAAATTAGGGGTACTGTAACTTTAGAGAGTTTTCTACTCTAAACCAGTGAACCAGAAAAGAGTAGTCCAAATTGGTCTTTTAAGATGTTTCCCCTGAGATTCAGGGCCGGTCCTGAGGGATTTGAGGCCCAGTGCGAAAAAAAATGAGCCCTTACACAAAAAAAACAAAATTTTTTTTGGGGTTTGGAACCTAGCTAAGTGCAATGCTAGGAGGCTCATCCCCACGCCTGAAAATTTTTATTGATATGTTAAAACATGGTACAATGGGGGGGACATAAAACCATTACCCCAGAGAACAAGTACCAACATGCACCTCTTGTACCTACAATCAGATATGAACCACATCTTGGCTGAAATGACTCATTCTTGCATTTTTAGAAGCAAAGTCATCAACAATGTGTTCAACTTCATCAACTTTCAGTATATTCTCAATACTCAATAGTGTCAGTCTATTCAACCTATCTTGAGCCATAGATGTCCGCAAACAAGATTTTATCAACTTTAGTTTTGAAAAACGTCTTTCCGCCGATGCCACAGTAATAGGTACAGTTAACAAAAGCTGATAAGCAACTAAAATATTTGGAAAGAAATCCTTTTTTTTTTGCGAACTCCATAATTTCAATGGAACTCCATGGTTTTCCAGTTTCATATGCTTCAGTTGGCAGCATATCTTGCAATATTTGCAATTTTGAAAGTAAAACCTTAGCATCAATATCACAATCCTCACCATGTTTCAAAGCATTTTCAAGGTTTAGACAACAATTTTTCATTCCTTCATCATCCAATACAATCGACCGTCATGCATCAAATAAGAAGCCAAACATGGATTCAAAAAGTTCCATTTGTTTAAATCTGGTTTTTAATTGAGAAATTGCCATATCAACCAAAACAAGAAAGTAGTCTGTTCTAAAATTTTCTTGAGCAGATTGTTGTTCTCTTTCTGTATTAGGATTTTCATCAAAATCTCTCTTTCTTTTAGCCATACGCGGTACATAAAAAACTGGTTCAATTCCCATTTCATCAACATTTCTTTCGCATTAGTGATAGCAGAATTAAACCCATTCTCCCTATATTTCTCAAAAAATTAAACCAGTCCTTTCAAACTTTCAATAGCTACATCAAGAAGCATATCCTTAGACTACAAGTTTTTGCTCACCAAGTTTATTTTGAACAAGATGCCATACCATATAACCAAACTCAGAACAAAATCAAAACTTGAAAATTCACCTGAAACTAATTTCTCAGCATCCCAACTTATCTTAGAATCATTAGAAACTTCAGCTAATTCGATCAAAGCATTTTTAATTTTTAGAATTTGACTTTTAATTGCTTTCATACTTTCTATACGACTCTCCCATCGTGTCACACACAAAGATTTCAAAGTTAAGTCATCCGCATATTCAAGCAAAATGTCTCATCGCTTTATTGAATTAGCAAACACATTATATATGGCTTGGCATGCCCCAAAAAAAGATTTTCCTTTTAAACAAGAGTTTGCCATATCAGAAAGAACCAAATTTAGAGAATGACAACCACGAGGCATATAAAAAGTTCTAGGATTTATTTCAAGTAATCTTTTCTGAACACCTTGATGTTTCCCTCTCATATTAGAACCATTATCATACCATTGTCCCCTCACATCATCAATATTCAAATCGAGAGAGTTAAGAGCAGCTTGTAATTCACCGAAAAGACTCAAGCCAGATGTGTTTTCCACATTTAAAAACTCCAGAAAATATTCTTTTATTTTTATCGGGCGACTTTCAACATCAACACTTAGGAAGCACAGAAACGTGCATACACCCACGTTTCCCGCTTCCGAAGCGGAACCACTCCGGAACCACTCTGGAAACGCTCGGAAACGCCCGGAAACGCTCGGAAACGTGTTTCCAGAAAAATGAGTTTTGGAAACGCGGTGGAAACGCGAGTTTCTGAATTGGAAACGCGGTGGAAACGCGAGTTTCCGAATTGGAAACGCGAGTTTCCAAAAAATAAAGGTTTTTTTATGTTTTTTTATTTGAGATTTTGAGTTACTTAAACTAAAATTTTGTTATTATATTTATTTTTTTTATATAATTTATATATATTTATATATTTTTTTTATTTCTACGTTTCCAAAACGTACCCACTTCCTAAATTTTTTTAAAAACACGCTTCCGCGTTTCCAAACGTTTCGCTTCCACGTACCCGTATCCAATTTCGTGCAGCCTAGATCAACACATCTAATTATCAAAGTCATTTGCTCTTTGTGGCTAGCATTAGGAGTGCAGGCAAGAATCACAGAAAAATATTTAGCTGCTTTAATTTTTTTATTATTGCACTCCTAACACATGATGCCAACATAGCTATCAATTCATTTTGTATTTTATGACTGAGATAATGATAATGAATTTCTTTATCTTCAATGAGTCGAAAATGATGCTTCATTATTGGATCAAACTCAGCTATTGATTCAAGAAAGCCCAAGAAATTTCCATTTGAATCTTCATAGATTTTTTCATTTGTTCCACGAAATGTCAAATTATGCATTGTAAGACATATAACAACAATTATTCTGATCATAACTTGCTGCCAATGTTCAGTATCTTTTTTGATTTGTTCTCAATCTTACTCAGAGTTCAGCCCAGGCTCTAAGGTTGGCATAGTGTTCAGCAGTCTCTTCATGTTGCTTAAGTTTTTCACCTAGGTGTCCCCAATCATCAACCCCAACATCTGCTAAATGACTTTTAGAACGGGCTTGTCTTACCACTTTACAACAAAAGTAAAACACTTTATCTAATTCTTTTGAGTAAACCAGCCATTTTCTATCAGAGAGTTGTCCATTTCTTAATTTTCGATCATAATAGTATGTGGAGAACCCCCTATTGTGCTTATCCTTTGGAAAATTAATATTGGCTTCTCTAACAGGACCTTTTTCAACAAGCAAGTCTCTCATTTTTTCATCTAGACTATCCCACACTCTAGGATCATATATATTCACAGATAATGAAGCATTTGAACGTTCATGCACATGATTAGCTTCTTCATTATTTTCAACAGTCTCATTTTCAAGCACATTTGTTGTTTCTTCATTTATTTCATTTTCATTTTCAGGCACATTTGTCGTTTCTTCATTTATTTCATTTCCATTTTCAGGCACATTTGTCGTTTCTTCGTTTACCACATTCTCATTTCCAGCCTTGTTTGTTCTTTGATTTTCAGCAATATTTATTGTTTATTCATTTACCTGATTTTCAGTTTCAGGCACATTTGTGGTTTCTTCAATTACGACATTCTCATTTTCAGCAATATCTTGTGCTCTTTGATTCACTACATTTTCACTTTGGTTTCCAGAAGAAAGGTTTCTTTTCTTATTCCAAAGTTTTTGAATAGAACCTCTTTGAGGTTTTTATAATTGTTTCTTCTTCTAGTTTCTTTTGGTTTTATAGAACCACCAGATGCTTATTTTTTAGGACACATTGCCTTAAACTAAAAATTGTAATACAGTAATAGAACAATAGAATCTGGATGGTTAATATTGCACAGCTGGTTAAAGAGCACATCCGCTATTCCACTTCAACTCATTTTATCAAACATAGCAGTACAACACAATTCCCTAATCACTCATTCAGCCACTAATGGGTCCGTCATTCTTCTGCAAAATAGATAGGAGGGAACTGTCAGCAATAAATTTGCAAAACAGTAGTATCAAGGGTCTTAACCTAGAAATTTTGTGGGCAATTTGAATCTGTTGCTCTCAACCAACTCTTTATAACTTAACTAAATATCCTACAACCTAGATCATCGTCAGTTCACAGAAACAGGAACACTGACAACAGGGTTGAAGAATAGCACATAGTCAAGGATGAAAGTACAGAAACGCATAAATACATGCCAAGCCACCTATATGCTACAGTAGGAATCAATCAATGTTCTATCAAAAGTTTGTCATATTCCTAAGTCAAACCTATGCAAATGTGTCATTTCTGTGCCTTGACAATTAATTCTTGCATATCTTGTAAATGATATCCATGGTTCTGACTTTACATTTAGTTATATTACTTCCTGCAATGAGAACTCTAGTGAGAAGTTTGCTAGTAAAATAAGACAACTATCTTTGCCAGGGCCAAAATAATTCTATGTCTGACAAATTTTCTGATTAAACATGAACTGCAAGTACATGTTACAACATAAATGTGGGTTTTATGTATCCCTTATAAAAATAAATTGATGGCATCCAAAATTAGAAGCACTTACCTTTGAGATCTGTGTACCAAGACTCCTGTGCACGCCACAACATTTTAAGCATATAAAAACTCCAATATTTATGGACCTGCAAATGCAGTTATAAACACATTCTTTATATCATAGTAGTGAGTATTTTCCAGAACAATGAATTTCCAAAACCTACTCATCTTTAAGCTCTTAATTCTAAACATAATTAAAACAATGATCTCTCAGACAATAGACATAGGGAATTTACAAGCACTGACATAGTATCATGAGGAAACAACTTACGCCCACTTAGGATCAGCAGCACTACAATCAGCACAAGAGCGATTATCTTTTTGCAGCAATAAATCCTTCAACTTTCTTTTACCTGTAGAGCAACAAATATATGACTCAGTTCCAGATTAAAGTGTCACTTTTATTTAGATTGCAAATGTACATCAGTGTCCAGGAAGCAGAAAAGAAGATTATCTTCAGTAAGTCATCCACACAATGATACACTAAAAAGTACTGACAATGCCTTTTCCTGTATTTTATTTCCCCCTCCTAATCTTTTACCAGAATATTACAAAGCATACCAGAGGGAGGCCTCCCGAGTTCCATTAGACGGTGATTCATGTTTCTACTCATAAGCTACTAATAGTATGACTTTCACAAGAGGGAAAAATAGAACCAACGGAAGACTAGTAATAAATATTATCACTTTCAGTCTTTCACAAGGGTGGATGTTTGAATTGACCAAACACAAGACATCAGAAAACCTCAACTGGCAGAATCATTGTAGAAAGCGGCCCCAATAAAATCTGCGGAAATATCCTAATAAACCCATAAATAAGAATTGAAGCCTCAATAAGAACGATTATGATTCCAGCAAAAGGTGACTTGTTTGCACAGAAAAAAGAATCCAATCAACA
This sequence comes from Argentina anserina, assembly GCF_933775445.1. NCBI lineage: Eukaryota > Viridiplantae > Streptophyta > Magnoliopsida > Rosales > Rosaceae > Argentina > Argentina anserina. The sequence goes on along the minus strand of NC_065873.1, from coordinate 5,358,383 downwards.
ACCGCAAATTATCAACTGCAACGGACTGGAAGAGCAATCGAATCAAGGATCGCAAAAATTCAGAGAAAATTTGAAACAAATGCACAAGACGTTGGAACTGATAATCAAGATTGAACGATTTTCATGTCCAAGAGACCGCCCAGATCCAACGAATTGCCAAACACAAAACCACAAATAAATTAAAAAAAGCCAATATTTCCCAACAAAAACAAAAACCCAGGAAATTAGAGAGATGGGAGATGAAGAATTAGACCAACAAATTACCTGAAATAACAGACTTGAGCCAATCGACGACCTCCCTCCTCGACTTGAGCTTCACAAGCGAAGACGCCGGAAACAAAGATCGGTTTTTCAAGGCATAGTGATAGGAGAGGAGATACTGACTACTGAGATAGACCACACATGAAAAAAAAAATAACAAACAGAAGAAAAAAAATTTGGAATTTTGGGCTTTGGCCCAGTGCGGTAGCACTAGCTGCCCTCCCTCAGGGCCGGCCCTGCTGAGATTTAAAGCTTATTGTGCATATATGTTCTTCCAACTTGATGTTTAAAAAAAATCATTGGCTATTCAGTTTTTTGCCTTGTCAGTTTATGTGAAAAATATTGATGCCACTGAAGTGATTTTACCCAGCTAGAGGTGGCGAAAAAGACCTTATTAAGCCGGTATTTTTGATCTTTAGGGATACATGATCTATCTGCTTGCTACAAAATAAATAACTTTCCAGGGAAAGAAGTCATGATAATACTATGTATGAGGTTCTATATATATGTGGTTTAACTGGACATTCTACCTTTGAGATGTTGTCCAGATTGGTTACTATATGGAAGAGGGGTATTAAATTGGTTACTATTTGTAATTACAAGAGTAGGAAAGTGAATGGGGAAGTCTTATGCTGGATTCTCTTGTATTACAGTAAGTCAGATTACTAGTATTGCAGTTTCACATCAGCTACTAATCATTTGGTGAGTTTGTCTATTATGTAAGACTACAGAATTTATGTTGGTAGTAACTTTGAAGCTAGAACTGTATTGATAATTATTGGCATACTAAGGATTTTAGGCTAGCATATATCCAGAAGAATGCTGAATTGATTGCTTTCACCAATAAAGAAACTTGTTGCATGGACCAATAACACAGATGGAAAAATTAAGTAGATGCTTCTGTTGGAGTTTTGTGATTTCCTGAAGCAAAAGCTCTCCATCTGGCAAGGATATTCTTGGACCATTCTCTTTACTAAGGTACCTCACTAAAGAACTATCACCCTTTCTAATTGCTTACTATGTGAATGCACCATGATAGGTGCATGAATCTACATCTGAGGCACAGCCAAATACTAATGGTACTATCGTGATAAAACTTAAGGGGTTGTTTGATGCTATACGTCAATGGAACAAATCTACATTTGGTAATATTATCAAGCAGAAGAAAAGTCTTGTAGCTTGATTGGGAGGATTCTGAAAAGCTCTTTGTCAGTCATATAGCTTGTTCAGGCTCGTAGCTAGAAAATGAGGAATTATATCAATAAAATTGAACATGCTATTAGCAAGGGCGTAGCTAAACACGGGCTACGATGGGTTACAACAACCCACTTCAAATAACTAAAAAACTTGATATTTTAGTTAAATTTTAGTGTAAAAAATTAAATTTTAAATATTATATGGGTTACAATAGCTCACCTCAAATGACTAAAAAACTTGACATTTTAGTTAAATTTTAGTGTAAAAAATTAAATTTTAAATATTAACCAACCTCAAATTTCTATATATAGCCATATATAATCATAATTTTTTTAGCCCAACCTACAATGAAATCCTAGCTCTGTCCTTGGCTATCATGTTAAAAAATCATTCATCCTGATTCTAAAAGATTGGTGTAAGGTTTCGTCGTTAAGCAAAAGCTTGTTTCAATAATTGAACAGTCGAGAGAGAAGTCTATGAGAATGGATTAAGTCGAGTTCGAGTAGTTTCCTAATTACGCACAGAATGCTTTACCGAAGGACAAGGCATAGGAATATTGACGATACCTGTGAAATGGAAAGCTTATAATATGTAATCAGAAAGGGTGAGGAAAGGCACGTGATACAATAAAATCTCAGGTCTGTCTTCATTTTTCTTGGCTGATTTCAGTGGGTTGGTTTGAAAGCCAATATTTATAATTTCTAGTATTTCCACCATTTTGATAGGGTGAAAGTTAAGAGAATTTATATACCTTTGAATTTGAACAGTTGTGCAGAAAAGGCACGTTATGTTGCTTCGTATAAGCGGATGGTTCTTTACACAATTCTAGGTGAATGGACGAAGCCTAACAAAGCCAAGAGGGGGTTCAATTTGGTCTTGAATGATGTTGATTTAGATTCTATAGAGGCCATGCTGGTTAAAGAAAATGATAAAATACTGGTAATTCCTCACAGTTTTACAAACTCGATAGTTTACTTTTTCAAGTTTCAATTTCAACTGATCACTCATTATACTTTTCAAATTCGAGCAATCTGGTCATACCGTCATCTTTTCATCCAATTTGGGTGTTAAGTCCATCTAATTTTTGTTTACCCAAAAAATAACTTAACACTCAAATTGGATGGAAAGATGACGGAATGACCAGATCGCTCGAATTTGGATACTATAAAGAGTGATCAGTCGAAATTGGAACTTTTCAGTCGAATTTTGTTCTAAATTGGGTTTAGAAATGTCATATTTTAACTTTTCAGAAGCCACACATTTGAACGCGGATACAATTTACACTACTATGTTTTTTATGATGTTCTTTCAAATTGTTGCATAAGTTAATATGCTATAGTTAGTTAATTTGATCCCAAAGAGTAGACACTCGAAAGAAACAAACCAAACAGTCTTTTTAAGAGTTTGATTAAGTTGATCTAGAAATGGTGGTTCTTTTCTATTTCGTGTTCAGTTCATTTTGTGGTTTGTTGCAGTAGGTTATATGAAGCAGCAATGGTTTACTTGATATAACACATGTCATAATTACACCACAATCAGTTAAAGTGAAGAACCAAGGTAAAGATTATGGAAAGCCAAAATTTGAGGGACTTCTTCTAGCGTGCCTGATTGTCAGCCTCAGCACTTGAACTAGCGACAGTAGTTTGTTTCTTGCTTTTCCAAGAAACCATGTTTCCACCAACAAACACACAATAACCTGTTGTACTTTTTATGGTTTAAGAAAAGAGCTTTCTGAGAAGAGGTCATTTCTATACCTAAGAAATATTTTAGCCTCCCTAGATCCTTGATTGCAAACTTTTTATGCAAAGCACACGTCAAAGCAGTAATTTCATCCGAGCAATCACCAGTGATGATTAAATTATCAACATAGATAAAAAGAACCACTAGTCTCCCATACTTGCCATTTCTCACAAATAATGAAGAGTATGCATTGCTACCAAGCCCTAGGAGATTGTTTTAAGCCGTAAATGGATTTTTTTAGCTTGTGCATGACCAGAAGGCAGGCACACTTCTTCCAAATCACCTTGTAAAAATTACATCCATCTGATGAAGTTGCCATGAATGATTCGCTGCAATTGACAATAACACTCTTACAGTGTTCATTTTGGCTACATGATAGGTCTGAGTGAATCCTCGAGCAACAAGTCGAGCTTTCTTCCTTTCTATTCTCCCATCAGAGTGAAACTTAGTTTAGGGTTTCCACCACAGCCTTTTTTCCTTGAAAAAGGTTGACAATTTTTTCCTAGGTATGATTATCATGCAGAGCTTGCATTTCATCTGTCATACAGTCAAGACAACTCAAAAAAGAAATATGAGAGGGTGAAAACCTTTTGAGTGAAAGAGCTGTCAATGGAGTGCTTGGACGACATCATCACATAGTCTTTCATGATTCTTAGCCCGACTAGGATTTCCTCTAAGAACAACTGGATGATTCTTAGCATGATCAACTCCACCATTGTTCACCTCAGGTTCATCTACAACATTACCAAATTCACCATATTGATCATCATTGTTAACAGCATAATGGCTGAGCTATATATGTCACATCTGCAACACTATCATCATTGACATTCTCTTTTTCCAAGAAATTTAGAAGGGATTTACTTGTATAGAAGAGAATGGATTATTCAAACTTCACATCCCTTGACACAATAACCTTCCTTGTAGCTGGATTGAGTAGCAGAATAACCCAAGAACACACATTTGGCAGCTCTTGGATCAAGTGTGTCTCTTTGAATAGCTTGAATGTGAACAAAACATAAATCCAAATGTTCTCAAATGAGAAATGTCAATCTTCCTTCAACTTCTCCAAAGGTGATTTGAACTCTAGAACTCGACTAGGAAGTCTGTTGATCAAATAGGTAGCAGTAAGAACTGCTTGTGACCAAAATTCTTTTGGAATATTCATCTGAAACATAATAGCTCTAGTTTTCTCAAAAATATCACGATTTTTCTTTTCAGCTACTCCATTTTGTTGAGCAGTACCAACACAGCTAGTTTGAGAATTTAAGAATTGTTTCATTTTGTTGGACATATACTCTCTTCCATTATCTGACCTCAAAGTGACAATTTTACTGGAATACTGATTGGAAACGATACTGTGAAAGTCTTTGAACATTTCAAACAATTCACTCTTGCATTTCAAAACATAAATCTATGTAATCCTTGTAAAATCATCAACAAAAGTTACAAAGTATTTGAAACCATCAAAAGATTTCACAACAGTTCCCCAAATGTTTGAGTGAATGATTTCAAATGAATAACTGGCCCTAGAGATAGATAAATGGAATGACAAACATCACAAGACACTATGCCATTATTGCAAACTGAGGGAAACAAGATAGACAAAATCTTCTCAAAAAGATGAGCCAGTCTTATATGCCATAACTGCAGGTCTTGTGTTGATTTTGGATTGGTGTGAAAAGCCTTTGAAGCAGTGGATTTTACTGAAAGATAATAGAGTCTATTTCTAAAAAATCTCTCACCAATCATTTTCTTGGTGGCTATGTCCTGAAAGAACACCTTCTCATGTGTGAATATAACAAAACATTTTATCAAGGTGGTGATTTGACCAACTGAGAGTAATTTGAAATGAAAAGAATGAACATATAATGCATCAGCAACATAAGACAAAATATTAACTTTTTGTTTCCCACATACAGTAGCATCTTTCCCATTAGCTACAGAAACACTTGCAGATAATTTTTCAAAATTAGTAAGGTTAAGAACATGATTAGTCATTTGATTTTTGGCTCCTGAATCAATTGTCCAACAATCTTGTGTGCTAGAAATGTCTAAAGCTGTAGAAAAGGCATTAAGGATACCTGGAACATCTGCAGCCTTAACACGATCAGACTCAGCTAAAAAAGCTGAAAACTTTCCCAACATGGCAATATGATTATTGGCTAAAAAAGAGCTGCCTCCTTCATTCAATTGTTTCTGCTGCAAGAAGGCAGCAAACTCATTGATGAGAATTGCAGGATTTGCAGTGAAATCAGGAAGCATCACATGTGAAGGAGAAGAAGAAGAGGCTGCAGCAGATACATTAGCCTTGTAATTGTTGTTGAAGTGACCCTTATTCTTCTTCTCTCTTTCCTTCTTAAATTTGATCTTGAGTTCAGGATGGAGAATCTAACATGTGTCAACATTATGAGTGGTAGACTCACAATGATCACATAATTTCCCTTTAGCACCTTTGGTCACAGTAGGTACGAAAGAGGCCTTGTGTGCTCTAGCTTCAGAGATATTGTTCTTGACTTCAGCATTCATGACTTTTCTTCTTCTTTCCTCACGTCCAATAGTTGCACACACTTCTAAAAGAGGGTAGAATAATGCTCCTTATGTCCTCATGCGCAGGACTCAAGCTAGCAAGAAGATGAAAAATCATATCTTAGCGCACTTCGTCAAGGTTGAAGCATCAGTAGTGTGAGGCCTGTAGAGGTTCAGTTCATTCCACATATTGGTCAGAATACCAAGATGTTTAGTGAATGAGTTTCCCTCTTGTAGAACTTCTGAAATCTCCTTCTTCGGCTGAAAGATCCTTGCAGCATTGTTTTGATTTCCATACATCTCCTTCAAGCTTTTCCACATGTCAAAGGCATATTTAGAGTAGTTGTAGATCTCTCCAAGCTCATGAACCATCGAGTTCACAAGCCAAGACATAACTTGGCAATCTCTACACAACCACGCATCATATCCCTCAGACAGTGGCTCATGCACATGAATAGCACCATTAATGTAACCAAGACGAGATTTTCCACCGAGAGCAAGTACCACAGCTCGTGCCCATGGAAGATAATTGAACTCATTGAGTTGTTTTGAGGTTAATCGTTGGTTGATATTACAGTCAACATCAGAAGGTAAGGCAACGGAAATGGAAGATTCATTCCTAGATGTAGCATCGGATTCAGCCATTGAAACACTGAATCAAAGATTACAAATTGAATGATAACAAAGCAGGAATAAGAGACATGAGACTAATCTACCTGCTCTGATACCATGAAGAAATAATGAACAAGAAGAACATGGAGGTTTTGGGATTTTCTCTTGATTTCTCTTGATGGTGCAAATAGTGAGAAGATATAACTATTTATGCAGATAAAGAGAAATTTGCTTTTAATATACATATTGGAGTATACATATATACAAGAACACATATGCAGTAGATATGATGGAGGGAGGCAACACACGCGCAACTGTGGAGCAGATACCACCTCACAACTTCACCGAAAGCAACTCACCGAATATTGAAACATGATTACATGTTGCTCACAGCTCACCTAAAGGGGAATCATGATCACCAAAAACAGCTCACCGAATGTTGAAAGAAACATGATTACATGTTGAAACACGATTACATATTGATGCTCACAGCTCACCTAAATGGGAATCATGATTACATATTTCAACAAGGCAAGCTGTTCTCATGTGAACTATCCAGATCACCTTATCATCTCTAAACTCCAGGTAGTAATAAATTTTAGTTTGTGCATCCGTTTATAAGTTTATTTACTTCTGGTTTTGGCTATTTTTCTGGTTTCCTAGTTGTGTAATTTTCTTTTCCTTTTTTTTCTGTGACTCTCGGTTCGACCCAGCCTAGTCTGTCTTTCTCTGTGTGTAATCCATATTCTGGCTTCTTTTAATTCTATTGGCTTTTCGGATGTAATATATAATATATACATAACTATATATGCTTTAGGCTCAAGAGCTGGACTTACTACTACATTACATGGCTACACAAAATTGATGATTTGAGAACATTGATGATTTGAAGAAGTAATTGCTTCAAAAGGAAAGAAAAACAGGGATCAATATGCTAATTACAATTAATTAATTGTTAATTAAAAGGCTAAATTTAAATAACAGTACATGAAGTTTGAGTCGCTGATAATTAAGATAAGGTCTTAGGTCACTTTACTTCTTTGACTATCACAATGGTGCACGGTGCATGAGGTTACAAACTCGCCCTAAAGTCAGTACCTACCGCCAATTTTTCCGTTAATTTGAATGTTTCCCGTCTAATTGCTAAGGGCAAAATCGTATCTTCAAGATGATTGTATTAACACCCAAAAATTTCCCTATTCCCAGTAATCATATCCTCCACCAGTATCAAAAACTTATCTTTTCCAATCCACCATTGCCCCATTACCATAAGTCTCAGTTAAACCGCCACAACCACACTCATGAACGAATTCATCTCTTCTTACCCTCTCTGGTAGTGGTACCGAAATCGGATTTGGGCTTATCTTTTTAACCTCAGCCACCGTTACGATATTTTAGTTAGTAAATTCACCTTAATTATGGGTGGTTCATATCTCCTCTACCGTTCTTAAAAATTTCTCTAATTAAAATGCCAGCGAAGTTCCTACCTTCTTTGCACACTAAAGTCCAGTCTGTCCAAAGACAGCTCTGGGTCTGGGATGTGAATGTGGTCAAGTTAAACTAGCTCGTCTCCCACTACTCGAAGCCTTCTCCACTCCAGTTTCTCCTCTTTTGAGACTTTCAAACCCACTTTGTGAGACTTCATGGGTTGTGTGCCCACCAAGAATAGGCCACCGGCAGGGGTTTCCGGCAATGATCTTCCAAACCCGGAAAGCGATGATCATGTTTCAGACCAAAACCAAACCCAACCCACAAACCCAGTTGAGGATGATGGGGTTGTTGTTGCAGAGCAAGAGCAAGAAAGCAAGAAGAAGAAGAAGAAGAAGCTGAGGTTGTTCATAGTGTTCTACTCAATGTATGGTCATGTGGAGCTGGTGGCCAGAGAGATTAAGAAAGGGGTTGATTCAACTGAAGGGGTTGAAGGTGTTTTGTACCGGGTTCCGGAAACGATGTCGTCTGAGGTGTTGGAGGAGATGAAGGTGCCTAAGAAGGATGAAAATGGGGTGCCTGAGATAATGCCTGAGAGATTGGTGGAGGCTGATGGGGTGTTGTTTGGATTTCCGACACGGTATGGGTCGATGGCTGCTCAGATGAAGGCGTTTTTTGACTCCACAGGAGAGCTGTGGAAGGAGCAGAAGCTTGCAGGGGTGCCTGCTGGGTTTTTTGTCAGTACTGGCACACAGGGTGGCGGGCAGGAGACTACTGCGTAAGTAAGGTCACTTGGTTTTGATTTCGAATTCTTTAGTTCTGAATTATTTGTGATAATTCTTCAGGCTTTTGTTGGTAATTTTGTTTGAGTTTTAGGAATATTGGTGGATTTGGTATATGTTAACTAACCAGGCACTATGATATGAACTCAAAGTTGGTGATTATAGAATAGGTTTCTGACTTCCATGTTTCAAGTAAAAGAGTTAACGCAAGAGCATAGGAGTTTGGACCACCCTATATTTGATCACATTGCAATGATTGCATATACAGTGTCATTTGTGCTCAGTAGTTTTGAACAATGTGGTTCCAGCATGTAGTATTTTCCGTTCCAACAACATGAAATGTGCATTCTTTGTTCTTTGGTAGGGCACTAGGGTCTTCTGAGTTCTAAACGGGATTTGGTGTCAACTGACAATGAGACATAGGATGGAAATTGAAGTTAGGTTCAAGTTTCAACCTTTCTGAAACACTCCTTGAGAGTGTGGAAGCAACAACTTGCCTAGTTGCTTTATGCATTGTAAGAAGCTTAAATAACTTCATTTTTATGTAAAGAACTGATCCACCTGAAAATAGTTGGAGATGGTATCAGTAATTCCCAATGATACATGTACTCAAAAGTAAAAATGATGAAATTTAGGCATTGATTTACTGAAAGTAAATCACCCAATAATTTATTTGTCTATCTATTGTGTCTTGAAATGTTTGAATACTTCCATTTCCTATTTGATTAACATTATAATTTAGTTGTAACTTGTAAGAACCTATTAGAAGCACCAGTGACAGCTTACTTGTTCCTACATCTTGTCTCATACAGCTGGTCACTGATTAACCTCATCTACTCAAATGAGCTTTTGTACCCTACAGGTCAAAGTAGTTTCAAATTTGTTTTGCTGGTATGGACTGTTGGCTTGCTAATGCTATTAGTTAGTTAATTACTATGTAATTTTACCAATATAAGTTCATGGATCAAATAGAAGACTACTTTTCCTGTGTTTTCTAACTTAATTTCTAAATTCTTTGCTGTTGTGTCCACATTTTTTTATGTCCTGTAGATGTTAGAATATTGAATAATATCTTATATGTTAGGGAATTAGGATCCCTCCCAACATAGCTCACAGAGTATACCGATAGAAAAGCAAACAAACCATAAGAAAAACAACAAGAGAACACCAAGATTAACGAGGTTCGGCATAAACCTATGCCTACATCCTTTGAGAGACGCCATGTTCTTCACTATGAGAAATATAATAGTACAAGCTACCATTTGAGCTAAATCCCATAACCCAAAACCCAAACTTATGTACAACCACACTCATAGAATTTCCTAAGAACACACCCTCATTCAAGAGCTATCTTCACCCTTGACATCTCTGCTCCCTTACACAAGAGATATATACTCCTTCGTCGATGACTGCATCCACCTTACCGTGATAGCCACGCCCTGATGACCACATCCACGAACTAAGTCATGCCAGCCACACCTTGGTTAACTACCTATGTCTCCTATATATAGGCACACCAATTACAATCCAATTGGTCATAGGAAAACCAAAACCTTTTCATACTAGAAAATAACATATTCCTAAAAGGAATAAACTTTGACATAAACCTTGACATAAACCATGTCCAATTAGGAAGAGTAACCAAGTACAACTAGGATTTACTTTCCTAATCAAATTCTCATCACATCCTAACATTATAGTATTGGTCACATTCTTATCAAAAGTATGTTAATGTATATTTGCTGCAGTTGGACAGCTATCACTCAGTTAGCACACCATGGAATGATATATGTTCCAATCGGCTACACCTTTGGTGCTGGAATGTACGAGATGGACTCCCTTAGAGGAGGGTCTCCATATGGTTCTGGAGTTCTTTCTGGAGATGGCACAAGGAAACCAACTGAGACAGAGCTCGCTCTGGCAGGGCATCACGGAAAGTACATGGCTACTATTGTCAAGAAGCTTGCCCAGCCAAATGGTTTTCATGTGCCAGGTAATGGACTGGATGACTCTTGACAAATACATTATTTTGCACATTTACACAAACTTGTTGACACTTTCAACTTGTTTTGTGATGTTCTTCAGATGTCATATATATGCTGATAGGTTTTTTCTTGCAAAAGTGCAATAGGTGTCAATAGCTTCTTCTTAGTTGAGAGCCATTTTTTTCTGATTAAATTGTAAACAAGAGTCTCATTGGTTTTGAACTTTGGCGATTGCTCAGTCAAACTGTTCATATATGATGTTTTCTGTTTGATTGAAACATTATTGTCATCAATAAAATTGTGGATTGTGTTCATCTCTACACACACCGTTGCCTCTGTATATGACTACTTGGATAATTTAATAATCATAATTACCCTTGATACAACTGCGTTGATATCCAATTAGAGCATCTACTTCAGGTATCAGGGTTTATCCAACACAATATTTTGTGTTTCCTACAACTAGTAGAGATGAAATATTGAGCCCAGAGGTAATGCCTCCAGTGTTTGCATTTAGTGAGAGCTAGTGATACTTCCATCCTAACAAGCTATTGGGAGATGCTTCCCAAATCACTCCAAGCTTGCATCCAAGCTCTACTGGAGAGTGAGAGTCGTGAGCTCGTGATCATTATTATTCTTCTATTTTCTTATAGTGCTGGTATATGGTCTCACACTCTCACCTGATCTCCAATTGTGGTGACAATAACCTCATCTGAATCAGTCTCATCTCATCCCATGGATTTCTTCTTGAGGGGAATGGTGAATTTCTGAAGCACAATTACTTGTAAGATGGTGCTCCAAGCTTTAATTTACAGTCTTTGGATGCATAATACAACTGAAATTTTTGAAAACTTCCACTTCATCCTGCTCCTGTCTTCAGGATGATAGTAAAGTCTATCCAGTTGAAAATATTTTCTCTGTAACCCTCCCATGGTTGTGTACATGATCTTTTTGTCCGCATAGAGATTTTCTGATCAATTCCGGTTGGATATTTCCTGCTCCATATTAGCAGGGAGGGATAGGTATTATGAGAGTGGATAACTTTTTAGTATTTTCTTCACTAATTCTCTTTTCAGGGTGTCACTAGTCATTACAATGTTGATTATCAATAATTTGCTTTTGTTTTCTTATATATAGTTGCACTGAAATAGTTTGTTTTATTGGGACTTTGTATAAGTGAGTTTTACAATCGTATATGTGTTGCTGATTCGCATCAAATTATGTATGTCCATGCTTTGAAAGAATTAACTGAACCAAATCACTATCGTTATGTGTCTAGCTTTCTACTCTTTGATGATATCCTTCAGGTGTCATATGTAATATGTTGAATGATCTGTCCAAGCAAAAACACAATATGTATCAATCGTTCGTATTTATATCATGAATTCTGTATGATTGAAACATTATTGTAGTCAATATTGTGAATGAATTTTTACACAAAGTTGCCTCAGTATAAAACTAGTTGGATAATAGAATCAAATGTAATAATTATCATCAATTATAACCCTTGATACAACTGTCACAGTTTTCCAATTAGAGCATCTAGTTGGAGTATTGGCTTCTGTCTCACCTTTGTAACTACTACTGTAATGTGAGCTATAGACTTTTCTCCATAGCTGAAGCACAATTCTATGGAACGTTGGCCAACCATCTATGATAGATCAGATGAGTGACAGAAAGAAAATTGTAACTTTTCACTGTATCGGTTTTTCAGGTATCGGATATCATCCAAAACAGGCTAGTGTTTCCAAAATTTACTAGAAACGAAATAATTAGTCTAGATGTTTTCTGAAGATGAGCATGCAGGTCGATCAGAAGCAGAAATGACAGAAAACAGTATCTTGAGGTAACGCTGGAGTGATGAAGTTAACTAGAGGTGTTTTCTGGTTATAGAATCGGACGATGGACTGAATTAGTCTCATGAACTTCATGCTTACATAGCAACTTTGTTGATCTCAAGGTAAGTCATGGACGTCATTAGTTGATCAGTAAGTCATTGATCGACCAACTACCATGCATGCATGGTGCTCTCATAAATTATATATGGAAGTAGACAAAAGAGATGGACGGTGTGTATGAGCGCGCGTGCCGTATTAAAAATGCCCATCATGTATGTCTACCAGTAGCCTCACTATGCTTATCCATCACTAGCCTCATTGGTTAGTCTCACTTGTTTTGCCCACCAGTAGCCTCGATCGATCTGTACTTGACATTTGCAAGGGGAGGAATTCTCTTTTTCTTATTTCTACGAGATTTGGTGTTTGCACCCTTTTAGAGAAGATGGAATTTACTGAAAGTGATGATTTGTTGTGTGTGTGTGGGACAGGTAAGCCTATAACCATTTCTATATAGTAATGCTCCACTAACCATTTTTATACTCTCTATCTATATAGTATATACTAATGCGTCACCTTATTGCTTCTGCTTCCAAGAAGGAAGTGGGTACAGCATCTGAGGCTAGACCCGCAATCAGAGCACAATTGCTAACCCTAGCAAGAGCAGCAATGCCTGAAGAGAGGTCCGAAGAATTTCAGGAAGCATCAGCGTTAATATTGATCTCACCCACTTTTGGAGCGAGGGCGGGGACAATTGCATTCCTGTTCAAAGACAAGAGCAGCTCCCTCTAATACAATCATTGATGGTCTTTAAGCTAGTCAATTTCCATCAGACACTGGGGTGCATTTTGGAAGAAGTATATTTTAGGTTGCAACTGGATACTAATTGGATAAGTAGGAAAAAGCATGTTCTTTCCCACTTCAACTTTAAAAATAAGTTCACAATTGAAGCCTCCATTCTAGAATACTCCAATTATTCACATCAAACTTATGAGAATATATCATGTTTCCAGCCAATATCTTAAACATTTCACAAAATTACACCACCCGGTTTCATAAGCGCACTTGAGCCTTGCCTGATTTGAAGAGTTCAGGTTCCAGTACAACAGGAGAGAGAAGCTTCGACCAAATGTACAATCCCACATACCTTAAAGGATGATCCGGTGTATAAACAAAAGCAGCTTTTACATACACCGCGGGAATAAGGTTTGCCCCGCATACCCACCAGACATAGCTCTTCTCACATTGGACTCAAACATCTTGGGGTTGTCCCTTAATACAGCAGCTGCATCTTGATTAAGGGGATCTTCATAATTGGGTTGCTGCATTCACAAAAACAAGATGAGATTCAAGAAGCTAACTGAAATACAAGAAGAAAAGTCAATACCATAAACAGATGAAAGATTCCGTATATAATAGTGTTGATATTCAAAACAGGTTTCCAATCTTCTCTCAGAATGTTGAGGCAGACATTTCCTTCCAAGTCAATATTAGGATGATATACCTGCAAATCGATAGTACCACTGAGACAACTTTTAACATGGGAGCACATTATCTAGATTCTAGACAAGAAAGAGTGTGAGAGGAGAACAAGACAGGATAAAAAGACCTTTGTCTTGCACTTAACCTTTGGCGCCTCATGAGGGTACATGGGAGAAACTTGAAATGTGAACATAAATGTACCACCTCTGCGAATGCACACTGAGTCAGGCAGTAAAGTAAAAAGTTCCTATATCAAAACTCAAACAGCACAGCGTCCACCACCAATATTACAGCAAGTGATCAGAAAGGAGATCAGAGATCAAAGGTGGGCAAATTTCATGATCTAAAAATGCCTAAACTCTTAAACTCTTGCCTTGGGACTGCCATATCTAGGGATCAGTGATTAGATTTCTATAGATGGCAGTCCTCAATTTTCAAATCATAGATTTTCCTTATTCAATTCCATACTTTGAATTAAAAAAGTTGAATTTAACGTCTTCAATAATGAAGATGTGAATCTTAAAAACAATAGGGAATTTAGACAGACGAGGACAGGATGAGACATTGCACAATAAATAACTTACAAATAGTATCCTTCATCAGGCCGGACAGTAACCTCAAAGTTCATTAAATCATCCTTGCCATTGGGGAATGCTATGGTACATGTTTTTTGTAGGTTCAACTCACTAATATCTGCAAGGGAAACCCAAACAAAAAATTAGAGCACAAGTCAGCCTATATAACAATGTTTATCTCCCTCTCTTTACAAATCTATCATTTTAGATGTAACATATTGCGCGTGGAGGTTTTGCCTTATAAATTGCTCCGAAATAGTATCTAATGGCATGAGACCATTTCTTTTAACAAAAATTGCCAATATCACATGCCACTGCCAATCTCAGTTACATTGTTTGTGTATTATTATTTTATTCTGGAATGCCAAGGCGCTAAAGGTTGTGAAGGGCAAATGGCATATTGCAATGGCCTTTTCCATTGGCAGTCATGTCGTGATGACTAACCTCCAGTCATGTGGCTTTTCCTAGATGAGTTAAAAAATGACAAATATTACGGAAGGGGCATAATTGCAAGTTTTCAATTTATAAAATTGACACACTATGATACCAGGTTATAATACCCAATGTGTATTAAGTTGTTGCTTGCTTAAAGTTGAACAGTGAGGCACCTCTTTTCACATACTGTGGAAAAAAAACACTAAAATACAGATATGTTAAACTTTGACATGCATACCTCTGTGAAGCCGCAATTCTCCTGCACTTTTTTTTTTAACCGGTGTCTTCCCATTGGCATTTTCAGCAAGCTCCCTCTGCTTTTCCTTCACTTTAAATAGCTTAATCATTCTTCCTACAATACAGAATCAAAATAAACATATAAAGTTCATAAAATAGTTGCACATTCGAGATCTTGCAAGTTATTACCACAAGACAGAAATATATCATGCTTAACACCATCAGAGTCGATCAATTTCTAGGAAAAAAATTATGTAACTTGAGTGCTTTGACCTTCAGACAATTTCTGCATGATATTTTTCATCCACAGATTAAGAATCATATATCTCACTAGAACACATATTGCTGTGGGGGAAGAGAGAGAGAGAGAGAGAGAGAGAGAGAGAGAGAGAGTAATCTCTCTCCATCCTCCTATACAAAAAGAAAAGGTACAAAACACTAAAGGTTCACCATTCGAGGAGCTAACATTGTTAGCTTTATTAACTTTCTACTGACTAAGAGGCAGTATAAATAAAGCTTCATTACTTCCCTCACCGGTCAATAATAAATATATGCTTGTATAAGTACACCTTTAGACATGGACTTAATAGCAACTGAAAAATCATGATAATCTTTATGGTACTAAAAACTCAGCAAACCTAAATCACACATATGCACTAAGAAACCAACTAGACCCTACAACAAAGAGTTCAAAACCTGACAACAAGCGATACTTCACGGCCTAGAGACCAAAAATTCATCATAAATTAAGCGCAAAACACTAAAGCTCCACCATTGGTTGAACTAAGATTGTTGCTTTATTAACTTTGTACAGATTAAGGAGCATTACTATTAAGCTTCACTACTTTGATCTCCAGTTAATAATTATCTTAATAATGTAAGCTTGTGTTCACTCCAAAACCTTCAAACATGACCTTAACAGCAACAAAAACATCATGGCAAGCCCAATTCACTTTTAAGAGTACTAAAAACCCGGAAGACCTAAATTATGTATATGCATCAAGAAACAAAAATGATCTTAGTCATCCTGCTACAACCACTTAACAGATAATGACCTCAGAGTTTATAAACCGACACACAGCTAACCACAACAACTACAGACCGAGAACTCATTTTAGAAAAGAGTCAAAAGACCAACCGCTGACCCTTAATGCAATTAAAGAACCTTAATATAATTAAAAATTCATTCATAGGCTCTAAATTTCAACTCTCATTTCACCTCTTCGAATCAAAGTTTCAGACTTTACATTCAAAATATAAAAAGCAATGAACTTTATCAGTAACCAATAGCAGCTCTTCACAGCCTTACCGTTTGGTGTATTGGCTCTCCTTTTACTGTTCACTTCAAGTCTTGCAAAAACGAGAGATGCAGGATTCGCCTGTAAAGAAAACAACAAAACCAGATAGCTGTTCAGCTTCCTAAAATTCAACTCCTTACATTCAATCAATTTTCAACTCAAAACACCTCTCCAATCTCACCCTTCTCAAACCCAACCCACTTCATCAAACATCATCAAAACCCAAACCAGAACCAATAATTCAACACCAAAAATAATAATAATAATAATAATAATAATATATTCAATGCTTTGAACTATTACACAGCTTCAAAACATGGATCAGAAACTAAAACACAGATGAGTTAAGCGATCATGGGACCAAAGCTTTTACCTGGTTAGAACAGCAAACTGAGCAAAGGCAGAAACCCAAACAGGGGTTCTTTGCGAAGAGAGAGCTTTGAGCTGAGAAAATGGAATCTAAAAGGACCAAAGCTTGTAGAGAGAGAGAGTTCTTGTTTAAATAAAGGTGGGGACTTTTTTTTCTCAATTTCTGGTCTGGTCTGGTCTGGTCTCTCTCTCTCTCTCTCTCCTCTTTCCTGTTCTGCGTCAATTATCGTCGCGACGTCTGCTGCTTAGCTGGCTCACTGGATCTGCTGTGGCGCACCCAATTTGAGTTCTAGTGGAGGTGACGAATGGTACTTCGCCAACACTACCGTCTGCGGGGCTAAATTGCCAATTGCAATGGGGCAGTTCAAGAGCTCGAGGGATCAACAAGTTCTCAAAGTTTTCGTATATAGACAAAGATATATAGTGCATGTTTGGTAGGTAGTGCTAGCCTCCATTACCTTAAATAAGAACTCATTAGGATTTTGGGTGGTGTTTGATGGAATGCGGCACTAGGTTTATTGGCACTAGATAACACCGAAAAATCAATTTCACCTCCTTAACTCACATAAACGTGGGTCGAAGAAAACCTGCACTTTAGCTAAGACGGGAGAAAGCCACTCTTGTTCAGTCTCTGCTTTCTCTCTTATGCAATCTCTCTGATCTTCTCCTTTCCTCCCAATACTCAAATTCTCATGGTCGATCTTTGCTCTTCTTCCTCCCTCATCCTCCATATAGCTCTCGACTATAATTATTTAGAACTGGTAAGAATTGCATGTTAGTTACAGAAAAAGATTGAGTTCTTCCCTCTTTTTCATTCAAGTATAGATTGAAGGTAATTGGAATTTTGGGTGTTGCAAAATTTGATTTGAATTGATGAGATTTTGCAATATGGAAAGATGGCATCTCGGTATTGTAGAATAGGATTCAAATCATCGAGATTTTGGGCAATATGAATCAAATTGGTTTCATGTAATTTGTTTATTCTTGGGCCTTCTCTTTTCTTTCTATTAGTGGAGATTTTTTAGGCGTTGGTAGCTAGGATCATATAGATTCTGGAATTTGCTGGTGTCTCTCTTCTGCCAGGTGAACAGAGCAGAGTACAATTATTTCATCGTCTTGCTTCCTTCTATCATGAAATTGTAATGGCTACTGATGTTTCAAGGTTTGTGTAATTGATCAAAAAATTAGTTTGTGGCCAGACTAGCTATTGATCCAATTGTGCAGAAGTAAGGTTTCAGGATCATTCATGGTTGTTTGTTCTAGAAGAAGCAAATGCAGAATCTAATACTAAAGGTTTATACTTAACAGCACCAAACGTGGTACAAAATTAGTGTAGTCTAAGCCCACCCTCATGAGGGGAGAACAATATTAACAATTAGTGAGGTACACAATGAGGAGGAGTGCCAAACGTGCACATAAAAGTCTAAAGTTCTAAACCTCCTTATTACAATAAGTATCTATACTGGAAGAAATCGCAAAATAATACTTATAATATATATAATACATATATTCTAACAAACACCAAAATGACAAAGAATATTGTTCCAATGATAACTCAATTTGTTTTATCATAGTGGTGATATAATGGAAAAAATAGTAAATATATAACATGATATTAATGTCCAATCAATAGTCACCATTGGTATTCAAGTTTCACTCATCTTTCTAGACATCAGTATTTGTGTTTTCCTTTTCTTTTTTAGAAAATAGCGTATTTTATGTCTGAGCACTTTAGATGACGAAGTTATAGTGAAGAACTAGAATTGGTAGAGTATAATGTTATTTTAGGTACGAACTAGCTCCCAAAATACCGAACCATTTTAGATTATAAAAAAAACGCTAAGCTTTTGTCAATATGAGATATAAGATGATGTTCAATAACATTTTAATGTAAAAGAAAAATATTTCTCCAAATGCATAAAATACAAATTAAAAATATTTTCAATTTTACAATGAAAAAATGAAAACGTCAATTTGACTTTTTCACATTTTAATTTTTTCATTTCATTGTTAATTTTTTTTAAATTGTTTCCAAAAACGCTACCGAATAGGATTTCCAAGCTTTATTAGATTGGGAAAAAAATATAATTTTTATTTGGGCTAAATATTTCTTGTCTATGACAATTAAGAGCTATTCACATCGTTACTTTTTTCAGGCGCGGATCCAAGGCAAGAGGTGGGTGGGCTCAAGCCCAACCGAGAATTTTGGGCAAAACAAAACTTAGGTATAGAGCGGTGGCCTTAGGCCAATTATCCCATTTCCTTCATCTACGATGGAGAATTTCAGCAGCACTTCTAGTGTCGAGCAATGGAGGCGTGGAGAATACCATGTCTTCTTCTTCTTCGGTCGAGGCCTCCATGGTTGGATTCGATCCCCTCTCGTTATAGCAGTTCAAGGCGGCGGCACTGAGGGTCCAGTCAGAGTTCATGAACATCATCCAGAGGAGCTCATGGCTTTGTCGGCTGCAGGGAAGCCAGTGGAGCAAGGCGAGGCGGCGACGATTTGGGCGGTGGGCGTCGAGGATTTGGGCATGCCTGGGTCGTTTACGGCTTGTCGTTGGGTGGTTGGAGGCGTCTTTAACGGCATCGAAGGCTTGGGGTAGGTGTCCTCCGAATTGGAGATCCTTGATCCAGGTCGTGATCCAATCACCGTTGAAGGTGTATGGTGGCCGGTTTGTCATGTGAGAAGGAGGATGTCGGTTCTAGGTTGTGCATCTTCGCTGCCTCCTTGCCTGCGACAGTTTTATCCGACGATGGTGAGTGGAGTTTGGCGTTAGGGAACGAGGCTCGGGGTGGATAACTATGTTGCCTTGCCGATGTCGAAGGTCTCAATTCCATCCAGCAATTCGTGGGTGCCCAGAGTAGTTCTTGTTGGGCTAGATCTTCCAGGGGGCCTAGTGGCTTGGGCTGTTGGAGCAGATCGGTGGTTTGGCCTCGTGTTGTGGAGCATCTGATTTCGGATTAGATCTGGAACCGTATTTAGGACCCGGGACACATTAATAATCGGATCTTGCGTCCGAAATAGTTGCTCATTTTTCTCTAGAATTGGTTCTAGTTCTTGATAGGTCGTTTGCTAACCCTTGAGCTGTCACTCTTAGTGTTTCTTGATCTCCTTGATTACGGTTACAGCTACGGCTACTCCCCCTTTTACATTGTTTTTGTGACATGTGCAGTGCAACGATGTCTTCAGGCATCAAGTCACACGGTTACCCGGTTACTTTTATTCCTTGATGTTTTTGTGCATCTAGTTACGAGTTGCTTTCTCAGTTACCTTAGATGTGTTTGTGCATCTTGCTGTCTTTTATTGGCTTTCGATCCTTGCATCGCTCCATGTATTTTTTTAGTTTCTTAATATAATATCGTCCTTGCTTAAAAAATAGAATTTAGACATTTTGAGTTAAATATGACTTTATAGTGGTCCGTGTTTGATTTTATGTTTGATCTCTTAACTCCAAACCATAAATTATAAACTCTGAACACCAAACTCTAAACTTTATAATCTATACTCTTAAACCACAACATCATATATGAAGCCGTTAGTACTTTATTCCCATAAATTCTAAACCTTATGCTCATTAGAGGTGAGTAGCCATTGATCATCGTATATCTTATATACGAAGATGTTACGTTTGCCAAATTATCATAAGACGTTATATATGTTAGAAATAATTATTGTCCAATCACCATAAACCTAAACCATATAATGTGGTCGATCAAGATAAATGTATAAACAAAAGACGTTAGGAATGCTCAATCATCATCATACATTATATGTGGTAATTAGGGCTTGATCACTAAAAGCCTTTAAAATTTCTTAAATATACATGTTACTAGCTCTTAACCTTAGTAAACTCTACATATATAGATGTGACTAGTACTCAATTATCATAATTTTTATACACATTAGTCTTCTATTTAAATCTAACTCGTCTTCATATTGAGATATGGCAGCGTAGTCGCGGAGATTAACATACGTAGACTATAATGGAATTTCGTCTACATTATTGTATTTATGTTTGTGACAAATTAGTCTACTTTAACACGACATAGTTCCTCGTGAAAGTAATGAAGAATGAGCTTAGAATAACTTATGTGCGAGTGTCTCATGGTAGTAAACTAGTAATAGACTTTACATATTTTGAACTTCATTTTCCAAGAATGTCTAATCATGCATGAGCAAGTGCCTCGAGTAAATAATTGACGTAGTCTGTAGCATATTCGAGAAGCAGTTTTATCATATTCGGGCTTAAACAAATTTTTTTTTATGAAAGAAAATCTATTATATAGAGATCCCCTAAGGCATCCCGAGTTTATAATGTCAAATAGCAAAACTCTTGACGCCTCTCTCGGTACTTATTCAATCAATTGATTTGAAGACATGCTTAAAGCTAATACAATTGAATTTCCTACATAGAGATTGGATGTCATGTATAATCATCTTAATAGGCTTAAACAATTGATATTCATTGTCAAAACAGTGACATACAACACCACATTAATACAAATCACCAAATGAATCCAAATAGAACTTTTCCCGCTATTACTTCTACTATAGCAAATATGCCATTTTTATTAATACTCACATTTCTTTGCCCGACTATACCTCTATCCATCAATTTGCTAAATCACCTACACTCACAAAAAGATGATTTATGTCAATGCTAAGAAAGATATACATGAATATGAACTGATGAACTAGCTAGAGCAATAGAGTGACTAGTGCTACGCTAATTTTTTTGAATATTGAAATGGACACTGAACTTGTGACCAATAACATATTGGACCTTTTATGTATAATTGGAGATTTGAAGCTAACAAAATCATAATGATGATTAACAAATTGAAACTTGTTATTATAAATCTTGCCCTTTAAATCTATCATTAAGAACATTGTAAGTAAAGTAGAAAATAGTTTGGCAAACACATATAAACACTATTTAATTATTAGAAAACAATACATATGGGAGCCAGGAGCCAAGTATCCAAGTCAAAATTGGATCAGACGGGAATCATTTCAAAACCAAACATGTCTTTATCAGTGATTTTAGCCATATGCATGTAAACATTAAACAATATTTAACATAAACTATTGATGATGGGTTCTTATGTGGTCGGTTTCTGTCGGGGAAGGTGATGTCAGTCCCTTCTTTTGTGGCGGCGGCTACCTCTGTTTAGAGGGTGAAATGGAGGATTGAGATCTTTCAAGGAGGAAAGGGAATTTTTGTCTTCCGTTTTTCTGATAAGGTCGAGAAGGATCGCATCCTCCATGGTGGTTCATGGTACTTCAACAACTCCACTTTGGTGTTGGCAGAGTATGATGGAATTGGAGATCCGTCGTTGGTGGATTTACATTCTTTGGAGGTGTGGGTGGCAGTGAGGGGTCTTCGTTTTGGCATGATTACTAAGGAGATCTTGAATAGACTTGGTAATATTCTTGGCACATTTATCAAGCCGGACTCCATGGCATTCCAGCGACGGGAAGAGGTGCAGCGATTTAGAATTATCCATGATGTACGCTGCCGTGTGTTTTCTCGTTGGCAACTCTCTTTCTCATCGACGGTAGGGGTTGATCTTGCTCACGTATGAAAAATACAAGGGCAGGTGTCCAGTGGAGGATCCAGAAAATTTTCTAAGCCAAAGCAATTTTTCTAGTGGTGGATCCAATACACAGTGGATCAAACTAGACTGCATTGTCTTCAATTCTAATTACACAGTACTTTCCACCATAACTATCCAATATAGTATCAAAATCAGCCATATATCTTCATTTTCTTCAATTTGACACTTTCCAATATAGCAACATCATCATCTCTAAAGCTATTCATTAACCAGTACACCATCTAATTTGGGTTTTTGTCGGTTTCCTCAGAAAAATATATAGAGGAAATGGAAATAGAGGGATTGAAAATCATAAACATAGTCAGCTAATAAGATTTTTCTTACTCTACGGCCACCATTATGTGCATGGTCTTGCCTACTCTGATCCAGTAACGTCACGTACAACTCATCAGTTGAGCTCAATCCATGAGTTCCTTTTCTAGCTTCAGTTTTGCTCCTTGAATTTTCAATCCATGAGACTAGCCACCACCATTTCATTTGGTCATTTTGGCAAAAAACTGAAATTATCGATGTCCACCAAAATTACAGAAAGTTTGTAATCTGAGCAACCAGAGAGAATTATTTTTTTATCAAATTTGCACCTCATTCGTTAAATTTAACTGTTTCTATCCAATTTTGCGTCACGTATCATGCACATGAGGGGTAATGTTGTCATTTTGTATTTATATTTTTCTTAAAAATAAATAAAAATATTCTTTAAAATGAGGATTATTTTGTTAATCAAATTATTTATTTACATCTTTTTTTCTACATACTTAATCCTACTTTGAATTATATATTCAACATATCCACCCATTCAAATATAGTGTGTTGTGTATAAATATATTTTTATATGTACACATTGTTGGAGGAGGAACAAAACGAGAATAATAACGACGTAATAGAACAGAACGTAACCGTTTATTGATTGATAATGAGGCCAACATATAGGCATTACGTCGTTATTATTCTCGTTTTGTTTATCCTCCAACAATGTGTACATATAAAAATATATTTATACACAACACACTATATTTGAATGGGTGGATATGTTGAATATATAATTCAAAGTAGGATTAAGTATGTAGAAAAAAAGATGTAAATAAATAATTTGATTAACAAAATAATCCTCATTTTAAAGAATATTTTTATTTATTTTTAAGAAAAATATAAATAGAAAATGACAACATTACCCCTCATGTGCATGACATGTGACGCAAAATTGGATAGAAACAGTTAAATTTAACGAATGAGGTGCAAATCGGCAATTTTTACCAAGTTTAGGAGGTAAATTGACTCAAATACAAGTTCGGGGTGTAAATCGGCAATTTTTACCGAGTTTAGTAGGTAAATTGACTCAAATGCAAGTTCGGGGTGCAAATTGACAATTTCAGCCAAATTTAGGGTGCAAATCGGCATTTATGCCTATTACACTACGTCTAGGAGTTTGATATGTCAATATTAAGTTGTACCAGTACTTTCACTCCCATAAGTCGAAATTGGATAACAAGTTACCATGATGCTCCACTGGTGTTGCTCGTCGAAGCTCTAATCTTTATTCCAGTCGGTCATGCTATTCAAAAGAAATTACAAGATTTGGCGATCATGTGTTGATTCCGCGGCTTGAATTCGTTACGGTTAAGGACCGATTTCTTTTCCCAATATGAACGAGTTACTAAATGACTTGCATAGCACCCTTTTTTTTCTCTTTGAAATTAATTTACGCTCGAATGTCACCAACTTTTATGCACAAAGATAAATATTGGAAAGACGTTGTTTCACACTCATGAGGGAAGTTACAAGTTTCTTGTTACGCCTTTTAACCTTTGAAACACATCTTGTTTCCTCTAGATCAAGTTCTTCTTTGTGCTTCAATTTCTATTTATCTTTGTGTTCATGTCAACACACAAACCATTTAAACCATTTTTGGGGCTGCCTCTTAAGCGAGCTCGAGACAATCATGATACACTAATTTTTCAGGGACTAGGTGTGTCAAAAACAAATCTCTACCACTATAAAGCGAGAAAGAAAGTACCACCAAATTACGAACAAATATATTAACTCTTTTGTTATCGGTCTCTCAACAATAAACCTAGGCGTTATAAGGTAAAAAGTAAAATATATAAAATTAAGAGATAACTGTGGAAGTAGAGGTAGTGGGTAGTGAGAAGTTATGAACACAGTTA
The DNA here is from genome assembly GCF_933775445.1 of Argentina anserina. Lineage (NCBI taxonomy): Eukaryota > Viridiplantae > Streptophyta > Magnoliopsida > Rosales > Rosaceae > Argentina > Argentina anserina. The sequence goes on along the minus strand of NC_065873.1, from coordinate 5,333,834 downwards.
ATTTGTATGAAAAAATTCACGAGTAAATGATTGTAGAAATTTACCGGAGTAGAGTTAATTAGATGGTAACGAATCAAATTGGTTTTATAGCTGGTAAAAAATATAAATTTACTGAAGCAGAGTTAATTTACGAAAAGTCAGTCAACCCCACTAAGAGAGAGTATCACACCTCATCAGTTTCTCACTTCACTAATTCGCGATCTGAGAGAGAGAGAGAGAGTCGCAGCATCAGTCTTCTTCGTCTTCCTCACACCATGTTGAAGCTCCTCCTCACCTTCCTAACCCTAACCCTTACCCTCCCCTTTCTCGCCCTCTCCTTCTCGCCGGACCACCCCACCGATCGCCGCGTCCTCGTCCTGCTCGACGACCTCGCCGTCAAGTCCTCGCATTCGCTCTTCTTCAACACTCTCCAATCTCGAGGCTTCGACCTCGATTTCAAGCTCGCCGACGACCCCAAGATCGGGCTACAGCGTTACGGCCAGTACACCTATGACGCCTTGATCCTGTTTTCTCCCACTGTTGACCGTAAGTCGTGTTCTCCCTTAGGGTTTGTGATTTGGTTTTGTGAGAAACATTGTAGAAATTGAAAATGCTGATCGATTGAGCTAGGGTTTTTGTTGAAAGCTTATCATTTCAGCGTGTTTTTGCTTCGGAATTGCTTACATTTTGTCGTATTTGATTCTGCTGAGCATTTGTGGATTGAGAAATGATTTGATTCTGCTGAGCATTTGTGATATAGGTTTCGGAGGATCCATTGACCTGGCTGCTATATTGGACTTTGTGGATTCCGGTCATGATTTGATTATTGCAGCTGATACTAATGCATCTGATTTAATTCGACAAATCTCCGTCGAATGCGGGGTTGATTTCGATGAGGTTGGTGCTTAGTCCCTTCAGTTTGGTTCCAGTAAGTAGGGAAAGCATAATATGTACAAGCATCGTGGAAATGGTGAATGCATTTGATTTATTATACTGATGTCTCTGCCACAACAGTTCAGTCTTAATTCAAAATCCAATATTTTCGTAAGAATTCGTAATAATTAGAGCTTTGCTATCATGTGTTGTTAATCGATTTTCAAAATTTAGTGGCTTTGCAAATTAAGTTCCGGTGTTTCCATAGTCATATTTGGAGTTGTTTCCTTGTAAGATAATTTAGTAAGAGAACATTGGCAATTACCGGCTTCATTAAATCCAATATTTTTGCACCATTGCTATAAACTTATGGTGTGACATAGATGTTGAATAATATGTATGTACAATTGCAAAGCTCGAACAAAATAGAAATAGAAATGAAATCTGGTAAAACAAAATAAATTTGTTACCATGTTCTGTCCTCAAGTAATTAATTCATTTTATGAATTCTGGATGCCATCTGCTGGCTGTATTATACTTTTATTTGATTTCATCTTCTACAAGGTTCAGTGTCAACTGGTATTGATATCATTTCCTGAAACTCATACATGTTTTGTGTACCATTTCATCTGGCAATTTTAGCTTAAATGTTTGTTCTATATGTTTGACTTGTGTATTTGTAATGGCTGCAGGACCCTTCAGCTATGGTTATAGATCACACGAGCTATGCAGTTTCAGACAGTGAAGGCGATCATACACTGATTGCAAGCGGTGATTTCATTAAGTCTGATGTAATTCTGGGAAGCAAGAAAATTGAGGTAAGCTTTATACCTGACAATGTCAATTTAATTACGCTAATTAATATAACTGATCAATCTGTTAAGCTTGCTTTTTCATTATAGCTTTCATTCTTTGATTAAGTTGTTTCCACTAAAAAAGAGAAAGGAACTTTGGTCAAGTGACCAAAATATAATATGTAATGAAGTTAAGTAGGTACTACACAGGCCACCTTTATGTTGTACAAGTTTCTATGACTGAGTAGCCAACAATAGATTCAGCAACATATTAGAAGAATTGCAGCTGTAGATGGGGTGGATGAAATCAGAATCAAATTTTAATGCTTTGTACAAGTAAATTGTATAATGCCTGTCTCTGATATTATTTTCTTTGGTACATGTGCTTCAGGCTCCTGTACTTTTCAAGGGCATCGGCCATACAATTAATTCAGAAAATAGCTTGGTAAGAAATTTAATTTATCCATGTTCAATGCATCACAATAGAACAAACAAGGTAACTAACTGCTGCGCTAATCGTATTCATGTCTTATTGAAGGTTTTGAAAGTTCTCTCAGCTTCGCCTTCAGCATATTCAGCTAATCCCATAAGCAAGCTGTCTAGTCCTCCATCACTCACTGGATCTTCTATATCATTAGTCTCAGTTGTGCAGGTAAGTTGGCTCTTTCCTGCTTAGGGTCCACCCCGTTGATTTGTATTTATTATGATGCATCCTTCAAGAAGAAATGAGATTGATGATTGTTTAAAAAAAGTCAGAACTTTATGTTGGATTATGTATAATTGGTCAATACAAGCACACACCCTCCCTCTCTCTCTATATCTCTCTCTCTCAGACGCACACACAAAAGCTCAAGGGAATTAGATTTTGGAAGTTAATGGTCAAAAATAGGAAAGTCTTCAGGTGAAGGTTAGTGATAAAATAGCTCTGTTTCCAAACAGATTTGTCCATCAGTTACGGAGATCACATCACATCTCTCCAGAAGAAGCATAGACAACCCGTTCCAAATGTACTAACTAAATGAATACATTAGGCATATCTTTGAATGGACTTATCCATCTCATTAAGTTAATGAGTTTGAGTGCTCTAGATTCTACATTGTTTCCAACATCAGTTTGAGTGCAATTAGTTTATACATTGGCTTTTTTGTAACTGGCTTTTCCTTTTATTTTTTTTTATGTATTTCTGTAGGCGAGAAACAATGCTCGGGTTATGATCTCGGGTTCATTAAGTATGTTCAGCGATCGGTATGTGACTTTCCATCTGAATGAGGTTCTTTCATTTTGGGATTGTTTTCTCTAACATTTTTAGTTTCTATTTTCAGATTTTTTAGATCTAAGGTGCAGAAGGCTGGGAGCGCAGATAAGTAAGTGATGTTCTTAATAGATTTCTTTGTCATTCTTGTCACAATGATATAAGGACAGTTAGGGCAATCAAGTTTCTGACTGCAACATTAAGACCTTGTATAATGTAAAAGTAATAGTTTTCTTATATGCGGAACAATATATAGCCCCAATTGGAAGTTTAATCATAGCTCTATGAGATATGGTAAAGTGGTTGCAATGTAGGTTGGTAGCAAATGCCCCAAGTTCAATTCCTCCCTCACAAATGCAGTAAAAGATATAGTGATAATTTAGCATTTACAGGTTGTGCATTGATATATTGTTACATGTTACAAGTCTATGACCACCTATATGAAGTATGAATTTGTTTTTTATTTTTAAACATAATGATGGGGCATGTGATTCATGTTGGGTTTCCAGCCCATGTGTTTTTCCTAAGATGGTTTCTTAGAGTATGATGTTCCGGTAGGGAATCCTTATTGATGATGGTTTACTTGTAGAAGGAGGAGGCTTTACAGCCTACCACTATTAGGAATAAGATTCATATTTGGTGAGGAAACATGTTTGTCCTTATGGCTATATAAGGAGGGGTTATGCTCTAGGTTTAGGCATCGCAGAGACAAAGAGCATAGTGTGTTCCATTCTCGGTTAGAGGGTGAGAGAGGGCAGAGAGGAGAAAGATAGGAAGAGAAGAGTCATTGTTTTCTTAGTCTTTCTTGTGTACCCATTATTAATATAGTGGAAGTGTGTGTTTCTGTCCGGTGGATGTAGGCAAAGCTATTTGCTGAACCACCTTAAATCTGTGTTCTTGTGTTATTTTCTTTGTGGTTGTTTCTCTTGGTTTGCTGTGCTTGTTCTGTTTCTCTGACTAACTTATTGACCGATTCACTACAAGAATTCATGTGAAAGTTGCTAGAAAGTTTTAGATTTCACTAGACATTTATGCCTACTAAAGAAGTAAGGATTGCTAGTATTCCTGCATACGTGTATGTGCATGTGATAAGGCATTCCTCAAGCGTACTCAGCATTATCCTAACACTTTTATTTAATTTTTTTTAAAATATTTCTGTGCGTTGACCAGATTGCCCATGCAACATGTTTTTATATCAAACCAGTTTAATCAAGAAACGGTAATTGAGTAGTTACAGTGGAAAACGGTTACATAAAACATATTTGCTTAGTTAATAATTTAATACTGATGAGCTAACCACTAATGCATGTGTCATAATATGTTTTCTTTTTCCCCAGCACCTACACAAATTGATCAGTTTCACGAATAACTTATGCGTACATGATTGTGTATTTTGCTCATCTATATTTATTGCAAAGAGTGAATTTACAGGAGATTTATTTTATGATAACAGACATGAGAAATCTGCTAATGAGCAGTTTGTGACCGAACTTAGCAAGTGGGTCTTCCATGAAAGAGGTCATCTCAAGGTGAGGAAAACTAATACTATTCTTAATCAGGATACATTTTTGTCTTCTCTATGATTAGATTGGGATTGTTGAGATGCTTCATTTCTTAAACTTGTTTTGACCTGTAGGCTGTGAATGTAAGACACCACAAAGTTGGGGAAACAGATGAACCTGCTATCTACAGGATCAATGATGATGTGGTAATTACTTTTACTGTGTTAGTTAAACTCCACAGAGAGAGTATACTGTGGCTCTTCTAACATTTTCATCACAATTGAAGGAATATTTGGTCGAGATTTATGAATGGCATGGGAAAAGTTGGGAACCATATGTTGCTGATGATGTTCAAGTGCAGTTTTATATGATGAGTCCCTATGTTCTGAAAACCTTATCAACTGATAAGAAGGTAATGCATGTCATTTAACTACAAAGTTTCCTCCGAACACCCTTTTCTTACAATCATTTGGCATTGCAGGGTCATTATTTTACAGCATTCAAGGTTCCAGATGTTTATGGGGTTTTCCAATTCAAGGTTGAGTACAATAGGCTTGGGTATACAAGCGTAGCTCTATCGAAGCAGGTAAGAAACGTTCCTTCTAAATGTAAGAGGAGATGGTAATATTTAACAGACACTTCTGTCTCACTTTGCCACCTAATGGGATGCTACTTCATGTCCTCTGAAGTAAATGGACACCTCTGTAGTTTTGAAGCTTTGTGATTAACCATCAACTCAGATTAAGTCAAAGATCATATAACTGGTGCTCATGCTAGTTAGAGTTTAATGCACATTTTATGAGACTTTAAAATCGGTAATTGAAACATGTGAGCAGCTACAACTCAAGTATGCGAACCGAGATGTTGTGTATAGGTGTGGCCATGTAGTATGCTTGTATCGTTGCAACTGTAGAACAAAAGGCATGGGAAAATTATGTTTGAACTGCACATAACAATTTACGCTGTCCAGTCATGTTTCTATTCTTATACCTTGCATTGCTGTGTCATCTTTTCCAACTGGTGCATTGTCATTTACCTGAACCCAACTGATATCCCTGGATGTGGAATTGCAGATTCCTGTTCAACCATTCAGACACAATGAATATGAAAGATTTATACCAGCAGCCTATCCTTACTATGGAGCAACATTTACTATGGTAATCCCTGCTTTCTGAAACTGATCAGTATTACATAATATAGATACCATGAGATGGACTCTGGTTGAAGTGGAATCTCTTTAACAAATTAAAACTCTTTTACCATGGATTACATTCAGCCAGATGTCTCGGTTCTTAACTAGGGTCTTGGTCCAGTGATTCTGATACCTAGTGTGTAGGTGGCCTGTTTCAGATTAAGTTTCACTCTGTTATCGATGACTTGTGAAACTCACATTGACTGTTGTTGCGTTCTATATATACATCTTTTGTTTACAGTACATATTTGGTGAAAGTTTTACCTTCTAACCATTCTGGTAATATGAAAATTGGATGGTGATGCAGATGGCAGGCTTCTTTGTTTTCACAGCCGTCCACCTATACAACAAGTAACTGCAGAACAATTGTATGGAAGACATGTAATACCGTATTAAGAGCTTAGCTTTGACAATGGAAATTTTGATTAGGCAAAATTACTAATATGCAGACAGGGTTATGTTATAGATATATTTTGTCATTAAGAGGTTGAAGAAATTGTCAATCCTATTCTTTTTGTTCATGCAGTTAAATAGACAATCATCCCTGCATATCTGCAATCTTTCTGTTTAGCCTTTTAGGTGTATTTAAAACTTCTTTTATCGCCCCTATTTTCAACACATCTTGGCATCAACACGAAAACTGGTTTGAGCAAGTTTTTATTAGTACTCACAAAACAAGAATATTGTTGAAAATTGTTCTCCAAGTCCTGATGTATGGATAATGATCAATGTTGGCAATTGCATTGGCGTCAATATTTACTTCCCTAAAAACATGTTTGAAATTAATAGAATGGATGTTTTTAGCAATTTTTTATGGATATGTGAAACACATTTGTATTCGTCTCTGGGATATCATCATTTAACACAATCCATCACAAGTTTTGAATTTTCTTGTTCTGGACATAAACCTTGTGAAGAATCTCGCTTCGTTCGTATGTGACAATTCTGTTGCTATTTGCCTATATCTCGCCAGGTCTATTTGAGAAGATGGGCGGTAGTATGCATAGAAATATAAGGAGTAATGCATAAAGCCTTTTAAGAATATAAATAAGTAATCTGTGTTTTGGTTGAACGGTAATATTGTGACAGAAGCAGTATAAGAATTTGTAACTAGACCAAGTGACCAACAGGTTTTGTCAAAATGACTTTTTATTACATGTTGTCTATCCAGTTCCTATGATATTTGAGCCAACTAAATAATGAGACATCTATGAAACATGGTGTTCTTGATAATTTGATATTATACAAATTTATTTTAACAGTCGCCTCCCTTTTAGGCTTGTAATCAAGATCCCTTATAGGTATTTTGGTGGGGTGGAAGTCCTTTTAGATCTTATCCATGCTTATTTAATTTAGTTGTTCGATTAATGAAATTTGAAATATGGTAGGGGTAGGGTTATATTTATTAGTAATTTAGTATTGTTGCCAATTCTCTGTTTTGAATTGTAGTCCAAAATCACATTATGATTTACACTAATTACAGATAGTCTGTAAGCTAAAATTAAAATCTAGACATTCTCACCATTTGATCACCTGGATTGGGTGAGCTTGTTGGACTGAATTGTAGTTTTACCATTATAACTCGAATCTTTGATATGAAGAAATGCAAAGCATGCCACTAGTAAGAACTGAGATACGAAGTGTATCACAAAAAGAAAAATACATGCATATATATTTTTTATTTCAAGTTCCAAGATATTTTCTATGTGAGGCCTAAAGGCAAACCCAGCGGAGAAAAACCCCTCAATGCTCTACGGTGGTACACCGTTACATACCGAAGCGGAGGGGCAAGTCTAGAAACCGGGCATCAAAATATCCCTACAGCCAAAAGTAATTCCTCAGACATGAGACTAATCTCTAACGGGACCCATGTTAAATGGTTCCAACCAAGTAGTCTAGAAACTGAGTGCCCCTGACCACAGTAATGTGCTCAATGCCCCAACTCAGGCACATGCATATATTTTAAACAAATGAAGCATACTTTTTTGCGATAGTCATGAATTTGGCCAATATTCATAAATGATAACAAAATAATATACAACTAGGTACATTACAATTACATAAACATTATTCTAAAAAAATAAAATGCACGTAAACTTCTATACTTGTAAGACAGGAACACACAACTGTTCCCCCTATGTTCTCCACTTCAGTGGACTCATCAACAAAATCAACTTCCTCCGCATTGTTGCGTGCTGAGCCACTTTTTTCCGGATGGAAAGACCCTTCTGCCATCTTATAGCATTTATCAGTTTTCTTGCAGTATTTGGAGGCACACCTGGAATCATGGCTAAACTCTTCTTTCTCCTTGGATGGTCAATATTATAAATAGGTAGTGATGCAGCTTATCCAGTGCTTCCCAAGAATGTGAAAATCTAAGTATAAACCAATTCAAAAGACAACTTCTGATGGTCAATATTTTAAAACGCTAACGTCAAATTTATATAGTCCACTTCTGAAGTTGGTGCAAATTTATAGATTTTGTTCTCTTCCTAAGTGAACTAGATTGTCAAGTTATGCGCTGCAGAGCTACTAGCTAGTTTTCGGATTCAGTAATCTTAAACAGCAATGGATTACTAAGAGATATGAACCAGCTGATTACAACTTCTATGGAAATTTCATCCATTCCAACAGTAACTGCTGTCTTTGCAATAATTAGTATCAATTCATGAAAGTCAGAAAGACCACCATCGGAACAACACCTCCTTTATCTAACTACAGGAGGAAATAGATTCAGCCATATGTTATGAGCAACAAAATTCTTGAGATCAAATTAAGTAAGCATATCCATTGAAAAGTGAAAACAGCAGAATAATACAACACTACACAGTAATACAGAGAACACCTGGACATGGGAATATCTAAAGAGAGGTGGTCTAAGCATTGAAGCACCAACAATCAGTGACACAAATAAAATGCCGGATATGCATTATTTCAATTGTTTTTCTAAAGGAAAGCCGAACAGGTACTTAGTGCACATTAATATTTCAATGACAATGGAAATGTTCCAACCCTCTAACAATGTACCTATGACAGCATGTGCAGACCTTTACCTCACCTTTCTCCCAGCAGGCTGTTGCAATGCATGCCTAACATCAACAACCTAGGGTCAATTGATTAGTCAGTCTCTTTGAATTATTATAGCAGTGCAAAACAATCGTGATTATAAATTTGGGATGAAAGGAAAGAAAAATCTGCGCACCAGCAATAAAAATATTCAAAAAAGGAGCGGAAGAATCAATTCTGGAAAACATAGTTGCAATATAGGTAACCAGACTTGACTGAAAAACATCAAGGTATCACCCACGTCTTTTTCCATTTTATCAGATTAAATTCAGAAGACTCATAATTAGCAACATGCAAACAACTGATTGGCCATACCACTTAAGCTAATGCATTATATAAGAAGATCAGAAATTACTAGAGCACACCAAATGTTTACATATACACTGGGTATTGCTACTTATGAAATATCTTATAGTAACTCTTCTCACCACAAATGCATTGTCTGTTCAACGTATTTATTTGAGATTATCATTTGGCTAGAGATGGAGTTATATGTGTGATGTGCTGTTGGGAAAATTATTTGTTTAGAGATGGTGTGTAAACAAGATTGTCAAAGAAAGTGGGCAAGTACTGGACTCTCGAGAAAAGCTCAAAAAGGCAGCTTAGTTGGACACTACCATTGCTGCGATAAAAAAAAAACGTGGAAGACATACTATAACCAGAATATGGTTCCAAGTCACAAGTCAAAAACCATCACATTTGGATTTCTTACCAGTATAATCTTCTCAGGAGAATTTAACAGAATGGTTAAGAGAATCATATGAATGCCAATATATATTAAATGAGATTGGTATCAGTTTTGTTGACATAGGTGATAGGTCAAATTTAATCAGTTATAACTAACTTGACAGAAAAAAGAGAGAATAGCTCAGAGAAGGAGAACATAATTGAGACAATAGAACCTTCTTAATGTTAATAAGTTTCCAGTCATGGCTGCTGCAACTAGAAGATCTGTCTGTCATCATAAATCACAAGTGAGATATATTGGTTATAACCGATACTTCTTTTATCAAGTCCTTTTCAATATATTTGTTCTTCTTCATGAAAACAACTGATGGTAGAGGCACAAGTTCTATATAAACTTAACCTGACAGCATAAAGATGCAGCAATCTGAATGATGCCTGCAACTTTGCCAACTTCTTGACACTGGGAAAAGAATACAGATTAGATAGATGTAACAAAGAAGTTATGACCGGTTCAAATTTTGTTTGCTGAATATGGGATTATAAAAGATGAACAAGGATGTGAGCCCACCTGTATAGATTCATGTACATATGTAAGTACAGGGAGCTCATATGCTAATTTTAACCTTCTCAAGGATCTGAAAGCACAAAGCAAAAATGTATGTGAATATGATTAACCAGAATAACAAATAATTATTGTTCTCAAAAGGTATTTCTATTCAGTTACTGTAACAAAAGAAAATCAAGTTGAGAAATATTTGGCCATGGTTTTAGTATGCCTTGGCAGTATTGCAACTGATGTGTTACAAGGTTAAATGTGCCACTACATGTCATGAAAGAACTTTAAAAGGCAAGAACACATGAAGAAAATCTGATGGAGAACTGAACAAGGAAACTGAATGTGAAGCCTAAAACCCAAATGTAGCTAATATTCTATCTGAATTTGATAATTACAGCTTATTCCTAGGTTTATCTGCATATGAACATGCAGTTCATCACCTTTAAGTTATAACCCTTCAGCAGTGCCAGTGCCAGGCCCTATAATAATTCGAGGATGTGCTGTCAGCTTTCCCATATAATAATTCGAGGATGTACTGCCAGCTTTCCCAAAGCTTGGCTTGAACACCAGTAAAATTCCAACTTTACAATACTGGAAAACAGATTGCCTACCTCAGCGAAGACCATCAAGATAAGTTACGAATAAACTCTAAACGTAGCACAAAAATAGTACACTATAATCTTTCCTTTTTTTGATATAAACAAGTTGGAAAGGACAATGTTCACCCCTATGGGTTAGAATAATTGGCCGAGTTTGGCAACTTCTTGCTCTTTAAAATAATATTACAAATGAGATACAACAAATAAGAGAAACACGACATTTCACTTCAGAGAAATTGGGTACTGAAACCTACCTAGTGTCTTCAACCTATTATCTTTTACAACAGGTCAAGAGAATAGAGTAGAAGTCTTGAACAATCCTTTGGATGTCCAAGACAGTCTTTGTCAGTCTCAATGGCTGCATAGTTACACAATTAGAACATTCCATTACAAGCTTTGAATCTTTCTTGTACCTTGACATTAGTGACTTAATGCATAAACTTCATAAAAAAATCTGTGTACTGTTTGAATCTCCTTATACTGTAACAATTTGAATCTCCTGTAGTTTTTCAAAAATTTTTTTTTGAATCTCCTGCTATCTCTTGCCTGTTCTGTTTGACAGGATGTATAATTATGTACATATAAATTAATAAATATTATGAGCAATGAATACTGAACCTTGTGAGGAATATACACAAGTGCTTTGTGCTTTGGTTGAACAATAATCTTGTGAACACAGCAATATAAGTTTTGTTTTGTTGCAATGACTGTTATTATTTGCAGTGTTTTTATGATATTTGAGGAAACTAAATAATTAGGCTTCATAATTAATCAAGATTGATTCAAAATCATATTGAAAACAAGTTACATTCAGTAGTCAGCAAAATTGTTTTTGTACATTTCCAATTTAACTGCAATTGCTGCCGTTGAACTAGCAAAACTGTCATACTCGGACCGACCCCGAGTTAGAAGTAGTTTATCTATCTCAATTTATCAATACCGATTTCAAACACCAAATAATTTTAATTAATAGAAGATCATTGAACCTAAATTGCTTCGAATTTCTCTTAGTTTCATTATTTGTGCACGACCATTTAGATACTAAGTCAAAGCACAGAAACAACTAAGTTTGCATCAGAGAGATTCCCATTAGAACAAGTCATCAATCTCCATAGAGTGCAGATGTCCCTGTCTGTTTTCTCATCAGTTGCAATCATAAACTACAACAATCTGAATCATTGGAAATTCATAGGTATGTAACAAGCAATCAAGGCCTTCAACCAATTTGTTTGTCTGTTAGATTCCATTTAACAAAGCCATTTTCAGTTAACTCTATAGCAAGCAATCAAGGCCCTCAACCCTACTGCAAGCACATTTGTTAAACTCTACACAAATGACATATCACTATTTGTTTTCCAGACGGGTAACAAGTCTATCTGTGACCATCTAACATAATTCTACAAACTCAAACCATTCCCAAATAAATCAGAAACTCTTTTAGCAGAGCTATCCATTTGGTCACGTTCCAAGAACTTTACTGAAGAACAAACGATTGCCCTTATTTCCACTCTATTTCGAAAAAATAATTTTGCTTTGATACAAACCATTTCAAGGGGACTACTAAATTCAACAAATTGCCAACATGTTCATTAAAATGGCAATGCCATTTCAAGGGGACTACTAAATTCAACAAATTGCCAACATGTTCATTAAAATGGCAATGGATTCCAATCCAAAACTAGACTACGACTACGATTACAGTAGGCAAGAAGCCAAGAAGAAAACCCAACAGCGAGAATGATAAAACCGAAAGTAATGTATGGCGGAGTTACTAGTAAACACCTTTGTATAATAATTAATAAGGCATTTATCAGCGAAACTTCCAGTTCGTTTTTGGCCTCCTATGAATCAGATAAGCACGAAAACTCAGCTAATCTGGGATTAATGGAGGCACCTCCAATCTTTCACATGACAAAAAGCGACTCAAAACCATTGATAAATCAAATGAAACAAATACAGAAGTAAGCCATCAATATATTAGGGACGGAGAGCAAAACTGAACATGAAGAATTCGGTAGAGGAAGCAAAGGGTGTTGGAGTTTCTGTGCTACTTGGCTGTTAAACTCTGCCGTGTTTATATACTGGTTTCTTAGTAGATAAAGCCCTAATAAAAGGCTCCTTTGCTTTGCTATTTGGTCCTCGAGTTTTATGAGATTTCGTTAATGTACTAATAGAATTAATCTAAATTCAAGCATTGTTCACATGACACCAATCACACGGCCCATATAAGGGGTGACAAAAACAAAAATCTCCAATTGCTCTTTTCTTTTTATTTTAAGAAGTTTCTATTCATATCTTTTGAAAATGGTATTTGAACTTCTTACTTAATCCACTCTCTAATTTAATTTGGCTCTAGCTAAAATTCTAGAGAAAATGTTCCAATCATACTAAATTGGCCATCTCTAACTCATTTCAATGACGAAATATCGAAATCTGGTCGCTCGACTTCAAAATCTAGTCGTCAGTCTTTATAATCTGAGATTCGACAATCGCTAGAATTCAAAATCCGATCACTAGTAATTAGAATTTGGTCTCCGACAATTTTATGATGTTATCGATTTCTTGCCGGACATGAATAATCTCAAAAGGACATTAGCAGAACCAAACCGAACCCTCATCGGAGGTTTAATTATGGGCAGTATATATTGTTCATATTTAACCAAGGTTGGAGATCTACTCGGGGGCTGGGAGACCACAGCCAAAGAGCAAAGCAAAGGGTCGGACCATAGCCAAATGAGTTTGACTATTAACGTTAGGGTGATGTTAAATGTACCCAACAAATATCTAAGAGTACTCACCACAACATATTTATTTAGTTAATTCTGACATTATCCTTAATTATCAAAACCCAGTTATAAGGTTTCTTCGTCAATCATCACTAGCGTCCATGGCACGACTACAATTAGAAATATAGAATCTGATATTCTTAGTGCTCTTGCATAGTTATCATCTGATTCCTTCATATGTGGCTCTGTGCTCATGCATCCAATCTCAAACACGAAGCAATATTCCCCGTTTCTTTTGAAAATCTTTGATTAATTCTACATTCTTGCTTCAAAATACATCTGAGAGATTCTACGATAGCAGGAATTAATAGATCATAATTCTGGGCTCTTTTACTTCATTTGGATTACTTGGGATCTTGCTTGTATCATTATTCCTTGGACGTAGATCTCAGTTCATTCATCCTATAACCACCCAAAGTTATTGCCTTGCTATTGATAACGTATTTACATTGCCTCAATGATTCCGGTTCCAACACATGAAATCATTTTTTTATGATGCATCAATGATCTTGTTTAAAAGCTTGAAGCTATGGTAGTTCAAAACTTGACCAATTGCAATACTGGGCTTTGGAGGGACGAATGTGGATGAGACGTTGGTGGCAGATTGTGGACGGATGCTTAGGAGATGTTTATCTAGAATTGTAATCTAGGGAGGGTTTGAAATTTGGCCGAAGGACAAATTTTTTTTTGACAATGTACACAAAAGATGAGATTCAACAAATGTACACAAAATACTATGTGATTCACATTTTTGAACTGATTGTTTTACATTACCTGTATCAAAATACTTTCCAAGCATATGTAACCGAAGATGGATGGAAAGCAAACGCAGAAAAGCCAGAAAATCCCAAAAGGAAAAATCCCCAATTCGATCATGACATATTGTACTCGCTAGAGGAGTGGAGGCCGCGCATAACTTCTTGGCAGAATGGTGGAGTGAGCTCAATCCCAAGTGCGATCTATCACTCTAATTTAAGAATTACGCTATAGTTTTTAGGGTTAGAGATTTAATTTTATGGAAAAATGAAAAAAAGAAGGGGGAAGAAGACACATAGAGAGAAAAAGACGAAAAAAAAGAAAAAAGTTGGTAGTCCGTGTGAGATTGGATAGGTTGGTGTGAGAGAAATTGAGTGTGGGTGGGTGTATGTATATGTATTGGTAGATGGATTGAGTGTGAGAGGGAATATGGGATGCTAGCTCCAATAAAAAAAATAATACCAATTTTTTTATTTCTAATAGATTTAGGGATGCTTGAAAAAGGATCCGCCCCTGGATGATAGGGTTAAAAATGGAAATGTAAGACAATTTTATTATACTGGGTATTTGCCGGATACATTTAATAGCACCCTAATTTCACCTCAGCTACTTAATTTTCGCTACTTCGTATTTAGCAGAAGGTTTGGGGATCTCATTTTATAAAGTTTCCACCATCTATTTCTAACCAAAGTTCAAATTTTGTAGACAAAATATCGATTTCGATCTATTCGCATTACATTCTTCCAATATGTATATTGTAGGAATAAATCACATATTTGAACGGTTGTGTATTTACGTACGAACGATTTTGAAACTGGCCACTTCAATTATACATCGTCGATTACAACAAAACGTTTACAAGTACTACAATCTCTTTACTAAGCGAGACTCCATCCACCAGTGGTTATTATTTATTAATTTTCTATTTTATCATTTGGTTGACAGCTTAAACTAGCTCCATTTTTGATCGGTCTGCGACCCTTGGATGTCGAAGGCGTCCTTAGGGTGATCTCGTAGTTCCTACGGGGTGGAGACAAATGGGTCGGTCCATGGATTTATTTTCCTTTTGCCGCATTTCGCTCAAATGGTTGAAGGGAGATAGTGCATCAAGCTGTTCGCAAGGGCCAACTTGATCCTCTTCCCCAGGGATCCCAGATCAGGGAACCCTAGGAGAGCCGCCAACTCCAACTACTGACTTGCAACAGTTAGAGGAGGATTTATTCAATTATATAGTTTGAGCTCCTAGAATATGGCGCATTTGAGGTTTTCTATTTGATTGTATCCAAAAGCCCAATGAATTAGAATTTCTCTATTGAGTCATGTCATTTCAGGATCATTTAAACGCGCGCACGTCCACACATCAAAGAACAATATAGTTCAAAATAAAGGGAAGTAGTAGAAAGTTAGAAACACGAACAGATTTGACAAAAACAACAGCACTAGACTACTATAGCTAAAACCCCATGATCGATGATCGATATTTTTTAGCAATGCACGGACCGGGGAAGGTTGCATTTAGCAGGAGCTGCATGGCAAGTGCGGGGTCGACTCCATAGGCATTGAGAATGTTCGAGTTTCTCATGAAGAAGCACAGGCACGGGAAGTCGGCGACGGAGAGAGCTGAGCAACACTCGGCCGTGGGAGATGTAGGACTAAACCCAGGAATCGCGCTTGCAGTAACTGACGGAGCACAGGCCATGAAGCCGTCTTTGGTCATGCGGCAGATGGAGCTCCGTGCCTGACCATTGGACCCAATGGCCAATGCCAACACCATAGCTGCAATAATCACAAGCTTTTTCTATGCTTCTCTCTCTCTCTCTCTCTCTCTCAAGACTCTGTAGTTTAGTTTCTTGGAGGAGTTGATCGAGGATGGGCGGTGGCTTTGGTTTTAGGGCTTACATATATAGCAATGGCCGGAATGGATATACTATGGGGTTGGTGGCTAGCTTGTCTTTTTATTATCTAGTTTTAATAAGTAAGCATATGAGAATCTTAATTATTTACTCCGATTATGCTAAAAAATGTGTCAAGTAATTAACTTGAGTTTACATGGATAGATGGTTATTCAACTCAAAGTTTCTAAGGTGAAGCGAGACATATATATTTGATAATCTCTTTAATTGTAAAATATTTTGAGTCCAAACATTTTGGTACTATAATTTTCCATTCTTGAATTGGTTCGAAAACTATGTGCTAATATTGCTGCATGCATAAAATTTTCTTTTTAACGGTCAAGTTGCCCGAGCTGGTGTTAAAGCAGAGAGTATGATATATCAGTCATTGTTTACCTTCTCTTCTAGGGTCAAGGCTTTGGACCTTTACCTTATAATAGTAAATGTACAAGGACATCAAGGTGAAAGTGAAAGAGAAGCATATCATTATCTAAAGAAATTCGGTATCACTTATATGTCTTGCAACACCAACTAATCAACTAATTTTGTTGCTCAGTCAAGTGCGATTTGATCGAGCTTATTCATCACTATAGCAATGTACGTAATGAATTGCTAGAATATTTTCAGAGCTCGATCGTGACAAAGAAAGAGTTGGCGTATTGGCACATGACTATTGACTGTGAGTCTGTACGTAAGTTGTACACATACGACACCGATCTCACCAAGTGTACTGTGGGCTATGGTGGTGACCAAGGAATGATCTTTTCTGGGAAGCATCATATCTACATCCAAACCCTAAGTTTTTGTTAAATTTCTAACAGAGTTCCAAGCAAGAACGTGCTTGTATGGTGGTGTCATGTGATACGTACCTTAACATCGATATGTCAATTTCACACTTAATATTCTTTCACACTTTGGTGAGTAGGAAGTGATTAATAATGGAGGTGGCGTCAAAATGGTTGTGTTTTCTTTAGATGTGGCATGTGGTTTCTTATGGTCATTTTCCTTGTTCCAAAATAGGGAGGAGAATCAGGAGATGGAGATAGCGAGATGGAGATGGGAGATGATTTAGCTAGCTATTGACGTAAATAAAAGTAGTGAGAACAATAATGTAATTCATCTTTTTCAGTTTCGAAGGGAAATGGAGACTCGAAATCTCGAACATCCCCATCATTTGACATACTCACGAATATACTCATTTCGCCAAATTTTGGTTTACCGAATATATCTTGAAAGACAACACCTTTGTGAATACACGTCAAGTAAAAAAGGTCGATAAAACTAAGAGAGTAAGAATAGAAACTTAAGAACCATAACTCACTTGCTCTTCACACAACCATGAAGAACGCGGGCACGATTGCAAGAAAAACTCTTTCGAGTTTTGAAGCGGAATTGAGGGGAGAAGTAAGAGGCTATATGATAGGGTAGTTACACTTGTATACAATTTGTCCTCCTTGTACGTTATTGTCTTACCGGATATCCATCTTTAGTAAATCCATTTTTAACCACTAGCACTCCCTAGGAAAATGCATGAAGAAAAATAGTTGAGGACTGACCAAGAAGACGCAGTTGTGAAACTAAAGACAACATCGTTACCGGATTGTGGATAAGTAATAACTAAATAGGAAAGCAATATTATTATCCACAAAAAAGTCATATGAATTCTATTTAGAATCAGAAATAATTAGTCGTGATTATCTTTACTACTATAAGAAGTAGGGGACAGTTTCTCCATCCTTATTAGATGATGCGATTTTAATGCCACTCGCTAGAGCACGTGATTAATTATGAATCTATTTAATTCATAACATCGGGTCAAAATTATGATAATGTTACGGGAGAATTACTATTTTACATTTGTGTGTCATAATGACCACAATTATTAGGTTTCATGTTAGAGATAGATTTGCATTTTTGTAATAGATTAGGACTCTGAATCATATGAAATTGTGGTTATGTAATGCCTATATAGGCCCTTATATCATTCAATAAAGACACAGTTATTCATCATGCACCAGATAAAAGTTAAATGCATTTACATAAAAAAAAAATCTAAGCACATGATACGAATTGAATAGCGACTACAATCACTTCGTCATGCAGCTCCAGCAACATCAACGTACACTTTGGTGTAGTAGTCGACACTGGTAGCGTAGAGGATGTGTATGGTTCTGTCTCGGACCAAAATCAGTCATTCATTAGTCCATTCCCCCATTCCTTTGTGAAAAAGACACATTGAATGTGACAAATTAGAATATGTCCAGTTTCGTGGGTCAACTTCAACGAGACCTACATAACAGCTCACTTAATGAAATATGGTGAATTTGGTACCGTTGGAAAATTCTATGTGTCCACTTTCCAGAGACACCAACCATTTGTTCATGCTATCGCATTGAGTGAGTTATGACCGTTTTAGCAAAGTAGAACAGTTATGTATGGGAATTCGCAAGTCAGTCATCTTCGACAGAGCACTGTGAACTACTTTGATCGAATTAGGTTGTGAAATTTATGTCACTAGAAAGCCACTGTGCCTACTTTCCATAACATTTTACGGTTCACTGATACCTATTGTGACGAAGAAGTTATGTCCGTTTAGGTGAGTGAAGGTTATTCTATTCGAGAATCTTATCTTCATTGCAAACTCTTATTTTGAGTTGTTATGCAATCATATTTCCTAAGATCTAAGTTTGGCTCAGTATACCAGGTATGATCTAAGGATGTATGAATAGATTAATGATTAATCATTAGCCCAAGACTACTTTTGAGAAGCCATGTAATGAACGTTGTGTATGTTGTTCTATGTACTCCAAGATTATGATACTAATCAGAGGGAGTTGTTTCGTAGATTTCAAGAGGAGTCTAACTCACATGATGTTATCAAATATAAACAGTGCGTTGTGCTCTTTTTTCCTTTGATCAAGTTTTTGTTTTTCACCCAAGAGGTTTTTATTTTGCTTGACAAAGTTTTTACCGAGGCAACGATGTATGCACCATGCGACTTAGGCATGCGACACAAGGAGGGAGTGTTCCGAGAGAATTACTATTCTATCCTTGTGTGTGTCTTAGTCTTATTAGGTTTCATATTAGAAATATATTCATATTTCTGTAATAGATTAGGACTCTGAATTCTAGCAGATTGTGGTTATGTAATGTCTATAATAGACCTCCATATCATTCAATAAAGACATAATTATTTATTATGCACAAGATAAAAGTTAAATGCATTTACATAAAAAAAATCTAAGCACATGATACGAATTGAATAGCGAACACAATCACTCCACCTTAATAGAGTCAAAAAGACGTCTTTTAACTTAAAGATTGCATCGTTAATCATAGTATAAGATATGAATTTATGGACATTATTGAATAAGAAATCTACAGGAACTCAACAAGAACACAGAGACACACAAGTTTTACTCCCGAAATATAGTGCTTTTTCAGAATTGGATAATCTTTAACGATGACATGTTAAGATTGGAGTTGAATAATTGAAGAAGAAAAAAAAAAAGGAGAGGAAGAGTGTTACGAAGTTGGACGTTACTAAATTCGCAACGCGTGTCTCCGGGCCCCACACTCCCCGAAAGCTGGTGAGTTGGAAGCACGCGGTATGACCCCAGCCAGTAGTAAAACAGCTTTGCTTTTCCTACTCCTCTAAGGAGTTTTACTTCGTAATACACCCTCCGATCTCAGAATATTTTACGATACTGCCATTTACAGAATGTAAGACTTTTACTCTAGGAACCTGTCGAGTTTCCAACTGAATGACTTACATAAGCTAGAGTTATCTGATTCCTATGTTAAATTTACAGTTCCCATCTCTTGCTTTGCAAGTTTCTTTTTGGGTTCAAAGTGTATAAATAGATGCAAATCAGTTGCCGACCATTTACAAATCGAAACCAGCCTTCATTCCCTTTCAAGTTTGGAGTTCCCCATGAGTTTCCAATCTATCTTGGTTTACCAACTTGAAGCATAGCAATCAAGGTACATTTTCCCTTCATTCCTAATCTTTCCATTTGTTGCAAATTGACCTCAAATGTCTTCGGTAACGGATTTCATTTCTCAACTTGCTAATCATTACAATCCGAATAATCAATATTTGAGTTCGATGTGCATGCTCAATGTCTATCGGTTATCGTTGAATTTAAATGCATGATAAAAATCACAAACAAAAAAATGTAGTCATTTTCAATTAGATCTATTGTTGGATGACTATGATGCTAATCAGTTATCAAAAACACCATAATCACTTATGCAAATGCATCTGAAATAGTAATTTTCGCAATTCACATTTACAATGGTATGATATAAACAAAATTATAAGCTCAATTTGTTTCTTACCAATTAATATTTTTCTATTTATCCTAAATTTTTTCGTAAAAAAAGCATAATCCGATATACTTTTACAATTTAATTTTATTACTCTAGCATTTACTTGGTTTTCCCTTTCGTTTACACTTGTTTTTCTCTTTCGTTTACGTGCGCGCTATCTGTATTGTTTCACCGGAGTTTACTTGTCTGAAATTGCAATGTTTCAGATAAGGACACTTTGGTCATATAAGTTTAGTGGATCCTGTAAAGTGCAAAGTGTGAAAACCTCCTCTGAATTCCCTCATTGAAGACTTTTGTTTCTTTGCAAATGATGACGACATTAAAAATTGTCCTCTGTTGTTGCTTGCCATTATGACTACATACCCAACTGTCTTCGCTCCTAAGCTTCTTCTTCTTTTTCCTCCTCTCTCAGTGTTCTCTTCTCTCTAGAAATCAAACTGCGGTGCCGCCTTTGCCTTCGGTAACTGTTGCTTTGCGCCTTGAAACTTAAGAGAGATATTAGAAAAGGGGTTTAGAGGACGAGGAAGAAGATCAGGAGGGGCCACCTTGCTTCCCGCGTTTTCCATTCCCAATTCACTCTTCTCTCTCATGCGTGCAAGCTATCTTCATTACCCCAATATCTAACCCCCCCCCCCCCCCCAACCCACCTTTTCTTCACTTTGCTCTCTCTCATTCTAAAGTTATAAGCTTTCCCTCATCGTTGCTATAATCTCAGCCCCTGAAATTCTCTGATTTTGCTTTAAAAAACAGAAACCCATCTTTCTATCTGAAAAGAGTTTCCTTGTTTATACCCACCTACTGTTCGGTAAAAGTTACAGGTTAGATAGTTTGTCTGGTTTTGTGAGGTGGGTTTGGGAAAAAGTTTAAAGCTTTGGATGATTTTGTGGTTTTTTGTGAAGTTGGGTTGTTCATTTGTGCGTGTTCAATCTCTGCTTTTGTTTGAAAAGGAGCTGCTTCTGCATTTGTTTATTGGTTCTGATTCATGGTCGTTTGTTTAGCTTCTGTGTGAGGAAGAAAGGGTGGCAGGCTGGCTAAGCCGCTAAGGTTGTAAGCTGACATCTGGGTTTGTTGTGCTTTGTGTGATTGTTTGTTTAGATCTGAATTGAAGCTATGGGAAGCCATATGAGCAAGAAGACTGCAGCTGAGACATCTTCGGCTGCTATAAACCTGACCACTTTTCAGTACACAACTGATCAATTGAGCACATATGAGGCTGCTTGCAAGGTTGATGCGGACTTGCAGTCGTTTGATACCAACCTCCAGAACCGAACCAATCAAGTCATCAGCACTCTTGCAGCAGGAGTTGAAGTTCGAGCTCTCTCTTTTGATTCGTTGAAACAAGTTACAGAATGTCTGTTGGAGATGAACCAGGAGGTTGTGAAGGTGATACTGGAATGCAAGAAAGACATATGGAAGAATCAGGAATTGTTTGAGCTGGTTGAGGAGTACTTTGAAAATAGCTTGCAGACTCTTGACTTTTGTACTGCATTGGAGAAGTGCCTGAAGCGAGCTCGTGATAGTCAGTTGCTCATTCTTGTTGCCCTTCAACAATTCGAGGAGGAGACTGAGGTGGGAGGCAGTCGGTACACGAGGACATTGGCAGAGTTGAAGAATTTTAAGGCAGCTGGTGACCCTTTTACCGGAGAGTTCTTCCAAATGTTTCAAACTGTTTACAGGCAACAACTAATAATGCTCGAGAAGTTGCACATCCGAAAGAACAAGCTGGATAAGAAGCTCAAGTACATCAATGCTTGGAGGAAGGTATCAAGTATCATATTTGTTGCTACTTTTGCTGCGGTCTTGATTTGTTCGGTTGTGGCTGCAGCCATGGCTGCTCCGCCTGTTGCAGCAGCTCTTGCTGCAGCGACTTCTATCCCCATTGGTTCAATGGGGAAATGGATAGACTCTTTGTGGAAGAATTATGAAAGTGCTATGAAGGGTCAGAAGGAAGTAATTAGCTCAATGCAAGTTGGTACTTATGTTGCCATCAAGGACTTGGACAGCATTCGAGTTCTGATTGACCGATTGGAAATTGAAATTCAGTCGCTCATAGATGATGCAAGCTTTGCTATTGAGCAAGAAGCAGTTAGGATTGCAATAGACGAGATTAAGAAGAAGTTGGGAGTATTTATGAAGAATGTGGAGGAATTAGGATCTCAAGCTGATATGTGCAGCCGAGATATTCGAAGAGCAAGGACTGTGGTACTGCAGAGGATCATCAAGCATAGCAACAACTGAAAACTCAATCAATCCTTGTAGCTCAACCAGGTTCTCCTTTGATGTTGGAAGATTCCAAAATTGTGTGACTTTCTGTTTTCTATTCATCATATTTGTTTATTTTTAGTTTGTACCTTGAATCCGAGACAATTGGATGGAGTTGTGTATAGAAATAATCCAAGACTCGTATACATTCAGCCTGACTTGTAGTTCCTTCGACGTTATGTTAAGTCTTCAGTCTAATTATTGGTTACAAGATATGTTGGTGCATTATCGTAGTTGGTAACTAAACTATTTGTCTAGTGTCAATATCTATCAGAATGTGGTGCTGAATGTTTTTTAGATATCAACCTATGAGTGCAATCAGGAGTATGGACACATTATGAATACTGCATGCTAGATCAAAAAAGATGGAGAACATATTTGATCAATAGATTATTGGTCTTCTGCAGTGGCTCTATATAGAGTTCGGGAGAGTGCAAGGACCGTGAATCAAGTTTAAAGGGTTTCTTCCCAGATATAGTGCCATTTTGCAATCATATGTTTAAGTTACTGTAATCAACAATATTCAACATATAATTCTAGGTTCACATTTTCACATGTTCAAGTAATGTAAATCGGTTGTGTTACTCTGTAGTTTCTCGTAACAAGTAACGCGAAATATTCCTTGAGGACTTCTTCTCCCAAGATGAAGTAAATAACGTCTCTCTGCTGCTAGTTCTAAACTAATTAATGAGATTTTAATATGTTTTCTCCACTGAGAGTTTAAGCTACTGGTCAGAAATGTCAACTTTTCATAAAATTCTCAGTTGCAATAATCGTCGATATGGTATACTAGAACTGTCCATCTTTTTTGTCCAAAGTCCAAACACTAAACTTGTTATGCTCTTCATCCCCATTTTCTGAAATAACTGTTGGAAAATGGTTAGAAAAATTATTTAAAATCAAATTTTAATTGATTAATTTAATTAAGTTAAATTTATAATTAATCAAAGATGAACATAGATTTGAGTTCTCCATAACGAGGGCTACAAGATCATATGTTTGTTTGTGTAATTTGGTTTGTGGGTGAATAAGAAATTGTCACTCAAAGATAGCTACTTAGAATGAGGGAAATGTGTTTGTCCCACCTCGGAAAAGAGAAGTGTTGAAAAAACTTTATATAGAATCCATTGTGTATGGATTGTAAAGTGTGTAAGCCCCCTTATACACTCTCGCGCACGCGCAGGGGGGGGGGTGCAAATCTCAGGTCACAAGGAAAACTCGTGTATGTCCATGCGACCTGCGGACACGAATGCAACACCGAATTGAGGGTCGGGAACGCAGATTCTTTTTGCATTTCCAAAATTCTCTTGACTGTTCAAATTATTCTTTTGTAACAACTAAGTTATTGTGTGTTATGGAGAATTATAACAGAATTGAAATCAGTGCTTATAACATATGTAACTCATATATGTTATGATCTTTTGAGTTCTATAACAACCATCTTATTTATTGCTGATTGCAACTCTTCACTGTATAAATAGCCACCATCATTTCATTGTAAAATCATCCCATTCGAAACACAATCCTCTCCCACTCTCAAAATTCTTAGCTTTTCTCTGGTGATAGAAAGAGGTACCTTTCGAGTTCGTTGAAGGTTCTAGTAGTAGTGCAACTTCCTAGAATCGTTTAGTCGTTATATCCTGGGAGACAAGCGCCAAGCATCCTTGCACCGGTAGAGGAGGCGTAAACGTCTTAAGGACAGTGTGGTATAACACACGTCTCGACTAGTTCTTCCATCACTAATCGTTCGGTATTTTGGTTGAATTTCTTTTCGTGTTCTTCGTTTCTGATTTATAATTATTTATAATTTAGCTTATTAAATTATATTTGCAATATATCACTGTTGTTCTAACAATCTTAACACGTTTATTTTGATATTGCTTATATAATTTGTATTCGATATTTATCTACAATTTTTCAAGTAAACTTACACCTTGTGTGTGTGTTTCAGTTTCTAAAAATGACTAACGGAGAAAATTCTGGAAATGGCAAGGGACCTTTGGTGCCAACTGTGCCTACTGCTCCCGTTGTACCTGTCTCAGTATCCCATGGGGAAAAACCTAAGAAGTTCAACGGTTTGCATTTCAAGAGGTGGCAACAAAAGATGATATTTTATTTGACCACTCTGAATCTGGCAAGATTTTTGACGGAGAATGCTCCTGAGTCAAGGAAGATGACCATGGCGATCAAGCAAAGATTGCTGCTGTGAATGCATGGAATAATTCTGACTACCATGTAGGAATTATATCATGAATGGTCTAGCCGACTCATTGTACAATGTGTACATTAGCATGGGAACGGCAAATGAGCTATGGGAATCCTTGGAGAAAAAAATATAAGACCGATGATGCCGGCGCCAAGAAGTTTATCGTGGGCCGCTTCCTTGATTATAAAATGGTGGATTCAAAGACCATGATGAGTCAATTCTCGGAGATTCAGCTAATCCTGCATGAGATTCACGCTGAAGGAATACATTTAGGTGAAAGTTACCAGTTGCTTGGAAGGACTTCAAGAATTATTTGAAGCACAAGTGAAAGGAAATGACCATGGAGGATCTAGAGATTAGACTTCGCATTGAAGAAGACAACCGAGGATCCGAAAAGAAAGCATGGATCAATGATGTCTCTGCCAAGGCAAACATGATGGAATATGGTCAAGGTTCCAAAAACAAGAAAGGCAAGTATCAATGGTCCAAGCTAGGGCCGAAAGGAGGCATCTCCAAGAAGCCAAGGTTTGAAGGCAAGTGCTACAACTGTGACAAGACTGGTCACAAGTCTGTCGATTGCAACAAACTAAGGAGGAACAAAAAGAAGGAGGCAAACCTGATTGAAGCCGTCACTCAAGAGGTTGCTGACATGAACCTCTATTGTATGATATCAGAGGATAGCATGGAAAAAGTCAATGATTATGACTGGGGACTAAATGACTTAGAGCTATGGTATGACCAAGCCAAGTTTTTAGATTGATCTGTAGAACAGAACTGAAATTATGTAGAGCCATGGGTGGTGGATTGTTTATTTTCGAAAACTAGTTATTACACCTATATGAGTCTTCCTAATTTATGGTAGTGAAGAATATAATATATGTCAATTAACATGCATAAGTGTGAACTTGTGTAGAGACAAAACTGACTAGATCATCTTTCCAAAGTGTTGAAAGAAACACTAAACCCCTTGATCTGATTCATACAGATGTGTGTGATTTAAAATCAACGTTATCTAGAGGGAATAATAAATACTTTATTACCTTAATAGATGATAGCACGAAAAATTGCTATGTGTATTTGCTAAAATGAAAGAGTGAGGCTATAGAGAAGTTCATTCTCTATAAAAATGAGGTTGAGAACCAACTCAACAAGAAAATTAAGGCACTAAAAAGTGACCGAGGGGGTGAGTATGAATCACCATTTGCTGAGACTTGTGCTCAGAATGGGATTATACATCAAAAGACTGCTCCATACTCAACACAATCCAATGGTGTAGCAGAACGCAAAAATTGTACTCTAAAGGATATGATGAATGCTATGCTACTCAATTCTGGGATGCCACCCAACATGTGGGGAGACGCGATTCTCATGGAAAATTACCTTTTAAATAAGGTGCCCAAAAAGAAAGAAGATAAAACTCCATACGAGTTATGGAAAGGGAGAAAACCATCCTACAAATACTTAAAAGTTTGGGGATGTTTGGCAAAAGTGAAAATTCCTAAACCTAAAAAGGTGAAGAATGGGCCTAAAACGGTTGATTGCATCTTTATTGGATATGCACATAACAGTTCGGCTTATCGATTCCTAGTCCACGATTCGAATATTCTTGAAATCCATAAGGATACGATAATGGAATCGAGAAATGCATTTCCACGAAAGTCTAGAGAGAAATTTAATTCTTCTAAACAGGCACGTGAAGACAACCGAGCTAAAACTGATGATGCTCAGGATCAAGAATCTGAGTCGGAGTCCGAATCTGAGTCTGAGGTTGAACCTAGACGAAGTAAAAGGGCAAGGACCGCAAAATCCTATGGACCTGACTTCCTGTCATATATGGTTGAAGGTGATCCACGTACCTTCAAAGAGGCAGTAAGCTCTTCTGATGGTCCTCTGTGGAAAGAAGCAATCAAAAGTGAGGTTGACTCTATCATGCAAAATCACACTTGGGAATTAATGGATTTGCCACCTGGGTGTAAGCCTTTGACTTCCAAGTGGATTTTCAAAAAGAAATTAAAAGCTGATGGGTCAATAGACAAATACAAGGCTAGATTTGTTATTAAAGGCTATAAGCAAAATGAGGGTTTGGATTATTTTGACACTTATTCTCCTGTGACGAGAATAACATCCATACGGATGGTACTTGCAATTACAGCATTGCACAAACTTGAAGTACACCAAATGGATGTAAAGACGGCTTTCCTAAATGGAGATGTAGAAGAAGAAATCTACATGGAACAGCCAGAAGGTTTTTCTCCTCCTTCTCAGAGTAAGAAGGTGTGCAGATTGGTTAAGTCATTATATGGCTTAAAACAAGCACCAAAACAATGGCATGAGAAATTTGTTAATGCCATGATCACCAGTGAATTTAGAATAAATGAAGGTGATAAGTGTGTATATGTCAAAGACACTGAAAATGGATATATCATTCTATGTCTGTATGTGGATGATATGCTTATCGTTGGGAGCAACGATAAGAAGATCAAGTCCACTAAAGACATGTTGAATTCTAAGTTTGACATGAAAGACTTGGGACTTGCTGATGTCATTTTAGGAATTAAAATTACGAGAACATCAGAATGGCTTGTGTTGAGTCAAATACACTATGTGGACAATATTCTTGGGAAATTTGACAAGGAAGGTTTTGGAATTATCAGAACTCCTGTAGATATGAATCTACATTTGTCCAAGAATAAAGGTGAAAGTGTTTCTCAATTAGAGTATTCAAGAATAATTGGGAGTCTAATGTACTTAACAAGTTGTACAAGACCAGATCTAGCTTATGCGGTTCATAAGCTAAGTAGGTACACGAGTTATCCTGGAGCTATGCATTGGCAAGCTATTGGAAGAGTACTCAAATACCTAAGGTATACTCGTACCTATGGGTTGCACTACACATCATACCCAGCTGTTATAGAAGGATTCACTGATGCGAACTGGATATCTGACATGAAAGACTCAAAGTCTAATATCGGATATATATTTACGCTAGGGGGTACAGCCGTGTCCTAGAAGTCCTCAAAACAAATAGTTATAACTAGATCCATAATGAAGTCTGAGTTTGTAGCACTAGACAAATGTGGGGAGGAAGCAAAATGGTTATGCCAATTCATAGAGGACATTCCTAGATGGACAAAACCTGTGCCTGCGATTGGTATACATTGTGATAGTCAATCTGCAATTAGCAGGGTACATAGCAAGATGTATAATGGTAAGTCTAGACACATTCGTCGAAGACATAATACCATTTGACAACTACTCTCAACTAGAGTTATCTCTATAGACTATGTAAAGTCTAAGGATAATATTGCTGATCCTTTAACCAAAGGGTTAAACAGAGAGTTAGTTGAAAAATCATAGAAGGGAATGAGACTAAAACCCATTGGAAATTAAAAATCACTACAGTGGATACCCAACCTAGCTGACTGGAGATCCCAAGATCTAGGTTCAAAAGAGAAAACCAAATTGTAGAGATGAGTTCGGATCATTGTGGGGAGTTCCCCAAGTCCATTCCTATGATGAAACACAGTGATACCCGTAAGGATGAGGTTAAACTAAAACTTTTAATGATTCTTATGCGTCGAGAAATCGAGCAGAGTAATGCGGGTTACTCTTAATTAAGAGATCACCTATGCAAGAGAGAAGTTGGGCCGCTTCTAGGGGAGTTAATGAGGGCATAACTCTTATCAAACTACTTGCAAAACCAGACGTGTGTTCCATGGCCAAAATGGGCACAAAAATGAGAACCGAAATGTACCAGGGAGACTCATATGTGAAGTATGTCATCATTTACACAAATGACGAATAGTTTAAAGACATCGCGTCTACTATTTAGTTAGTAAAGTAAGCATATTTTCATAAGGGAAGGTTCAAAGGGTCAAACCTACCTATCCTATGCATGTTTCAACCGTAGAAATATATCACCAAAGTCTATCAAGTCTTTGGTGGCCAATTTCATTCATGTGGGGAATTGTTGGAAAATGGTTAGAAAAACCATTTAAAACCAAAATTTTAATTTATTAATTTAATTAAGTTAAACTTATAATTAATCAAAGATGAACATAGATTTTAGTTCTCCATAATGAGGGCTACAAGATCATATGTTTGTTTGTGTAATTTGGTTTGTGGGTGAATAAGAAATTGTCACTCAAAGATGGCTACTTAGAATGAGGGAAAAATGTTTGTCCCACATCGGAAAAGAGAAGTGTTGAAAAGACTTTATATATAATCTATTGTGTATGGATTGTAAAGTGTGTAAGCCCCCTTATACCCTCTCGCGTACGCACATGAGGGGTGCAAATCCCACGTCACAAGGGAAACTCGTATATGCCCGTGCGACATGCGGACACGAATGCAACACCGAATTGAGGGTCGGAACGCAGATTCTTTTTGCATTTCCGAAAATTCGGTTTTGACTTTTCAAATTCTCTTGACTGTTCAAATTCTTCTTTTGTAACAACTGAGTTATTGTGTGTTATGGAGAATTATAACAGAATTGAAATCAGTGCTTATAACATATGTAACTCATATATGTTATGATCTTTTGAGTTCTATAACAACCATCTTATTTATTGCTGATTGCAAATCCTCACTGTATAAATAGACACCATCATTTCACTGTAAAATCATCCCGTTCGAAACACAATCCTCTCACACTCTCAAAATTCTTAACTTTTTTCTGGTGATAGAAAGAGGTACCTTTCAAGTTCGTTGAAGGTTCTAGTAGTAGTACAACTTCCTAGAATCGTTTAGTCGTTATATTCTGGGAGACAAGCCCTTGCACCGGTAGAGGAGGCGTAAACGTCTTAAGGACAGTGTGGTATCACACACGTCTCGACAAGTTCTTCCATCACCAATCGTTCGGTATTTTGGTTGAATTTCTTTTCGTGTTATTCGTTTATGATTTATAATTATTTATAATTTAATTTATTAAATTATATACGCAATATATCACTATTGTTCTAACAATAACGACCGCCCAAAGTTGGTCACATCTCGATCAGTGATCACCTTAAACTCCACAATGCCTCTGCTTCACTCTCTCTCCCTCCTCCCTACTCCATCATCTTCTTCCTCGTCGTACTTAATCTCTTCCCCTCATCCAAATTCAAATCCTCATCACGTCATCAAGTTCCGCACTTCTTACCGTGAAAACCTCCGCCACCTCAAAACCCTCAGCATCATCTCACCAGACACAAAACCCAACAAGCTACCGCTCCCAGACGCTGCTGAGCACCACTTCTCCACCGTCAACTTCCTCAAGTCCAAAGGCTTTTCTGACTCTGACTTCCAAAGACTCGCCTTCCAGTCCCCAACCTCTTCTCCTCCAACTTCGACCCTACCGACGTCATCCCCGTCTTCAACTTCTTAGCCAACGAGCTCTCCGCCTCACCCGAACAGTCGTGCGGCCTCATCCTCCGCTGCCCCGACCTCCTGTTCTCTGACGTCGAGTTCTGCCTCCGTCCGACGCTGCAATTCCTAAGACAGGTGGGAGTCGAGAAGATGAGCACGCCAACGAACTTAAATGCGCATTTGTTGAACACAAGGGTGGAGAAGCTGAGAGCGAAGGTGAGGTTCCTGAGGAGCTTAGGATTTTCGTACAATGAGGCGGAGAAGTGTGTGAGAGGCTGCCGGCTATATTCGGGTACAGCGTGGAGGGGATTCTGATGCCGAAGTTTGAGTATTTGGTGGAGGAGATGGAGAAAAGTCTGGAGGAGTTGAAGAAGTTCCCACAAGAACCCTCCAGAAAAGAAAATAGCGTCAAGGCATTTGCATTTGAGGGAGAGGAATGTGAGGATTCCTTTGAATAGGATGTTGTGGAGTGACTAGAGGTTTTATGCAAAATGGAAATAACATATCAACGAATTTGTATACAAGGCATTCTTAAGGTGATTGCATTATATCATCTGTAATATAGTAGTAATATAGTAGGATGATGTAAAGCTACTCGGAATGTGAGACCGGAGACGAGAATCGACTCAAGACCTTCCATGGTTTCTTAGTTTGATCTACTTCACCGCCGGATGCAACAGCCAAATGCGCATAAGATGATTGCATCAGATCATCTGTACATAGTAATTCATGACAAGCGATACATTCTGTTACATGCTTTGATTCATTCCATTAGTTACTCATGAACTTAAATGGTACAATCTAGGACATTTTTTTTCTTTTTTTGGAGAAGATACAATTTGAGGCCTTGATAACATGTTTTCTGCTCTCATTCACCAAGTTTGAATGCTACAATTGACGCCCTAGTAAAAATATTCTCATATATTCTGCTAAAACTGTCGAAAAGAAAAGTGGCTGGCTTGTCAAAGTGCGACCCTCAACCATTGCATCCTTTTCACCATTCTAACTATGATGTAAATTTCAAAATTCAAATCTGTTGCAGACAAAAGCCAAAAGAAAATAACAATCATAACATAAGTAATGTTAAATATGATAATTGGGGAACAAACAAGTAATGGGGTGAAGAAGAACACAAGACAGATGCTGACCACTTATTCACAACAAAACCAATCATCCCAAAATAAGAAACGGTATTCAGCACATACCCATGATCCAATGGCAACTAAGGCTCAGAATTTTGCATCAATCTCCAGATTTTCCTCCTCGGCAATCTGCATAAATCATTATTCATTATCATAACTCACTAAACTCGGGACTCGAGATCTCGAGATCTTTGATTGAATTATATGATACAAGCACACACATAGATTTTTTGAGGGAGGACACAAGTAATTGGGAAAAGAATTGAACAATTAGAGAGAAGGCAATAGACTGAAAATATAACATCTTATATTATATGATACAAGCACACACATAGATTTTTTGAGGGAGGACACAAGTAATTGGGAAAAGAATTGAACAATTAAAGAGAAGGCAATAGACTGATAATATAACATCTTATACCGGAAGTGCAGCTCAACGAACCTGTGATTGACCTTCTTGGTCCTTATTATCAATCAACAAAACAGCGTAACTGCAGAACACAAAGCAGAAAACTTAAAGGTCAATGTCAAACTACATCAACTACAGTACAGCATTACAGTTATAACAGGGTCACTGATATTTGCACCCATTGAGAAACTCGATATTTACATCTATTACGGACATATATAAAAGCTACCTATGCATATAGATAGAAAAACATATTAAACATCAAAGCTATTCAGACTTTCATCTGTTATGGAATATACATAAATACTGCCTAAGCATATACAGAAACATATTAGACGTCCAAGCTATTCAATTTTTTTTATCAGTCAAGACAAAACTATTCATATTACCGCTGGCCAGCTGCGATTGAAAGGCTAATATACAATAAAAAAAATTATCTTCCAGAAATAAAGAAACCAACCCAACCATTTACAATAGCTGCGATTGTGGACGATATCATTTTGTCTATTGAGCGTGTTTAAGCTATTAGATGTGCTATTTGTTATTTGAATTTTGCAGGAGATGAGATTTTGTATCTTCTGACATAGAGATGGAATTATGTAACTCATTATTCCATGGAAGAAGAAACATTCATGACACAAATTTTAGACTTATATTCAATTATTTACCAACTCCCAGGCTGTTTCACCACTATTATATGTTGGCATTAGCTCTAAGTTTTGTTAAGTGCTGGACAAATGTTGTATAGGTGTGTGAAAGAAAACAAAAGGAAATCCTTTGATATAACAACAATAATGGTTAACTGATGCTAGACTCCTAGTTATTTTAAAGCTCCGTTAGTCTCCAGTTAGCTCTTTGAAATGATTTAAACATCTTAATTGATAAAAGACACGTGTCATCTTATTACTGGAGCTGGTCATTTATAGGTGACCGGGCTGGTCACCCAAGTTATGTCCTTTTTCAAGTTTGACATAATTTCATGCCTTAAAATAACTTCAAAATTGTATAATTACTTTCCTTAATTTATATTATGAAATTTATTCATTATTTCTTTTAAATATTTGGTCAATTATTAATTATTTTAACATTTTTTTTGAAACTCGACAATATTATCATTCAATAGAACTCAAGAAAGAGAGATTGATACAACAACCTAGTGCATCTCCTTGGGGGCCAAGGCATGAGTTAGAACTAAGCAAAGCATCAAAACCAGGAAAACCTTAACTAAGGAACTAAGTTCACCATACCCTAGCATGGAACCTCAAAAAAATAAAAAGTTCACCAGTTACCAAAAATAAGATGCTTGCGTGACCAGCTCGCTTATTTGTCACTATTAGGACCACCCTATGCATATGGCTACCCCAGGAGCACTAAAAATCCTAACTAAAGGCTACTGCCCATAACTAAGTTAAAAATGCCCCAAGTCCAATAACAGACTTAGCCTAAAAAAGAAAAAGAAAACAACAAGGACCTAGGCCCAATGCCAGAACCAAACAACATTGGGCCCCACCGAAACGTAAGCCTGCAAGAGTCCAGCGCCACCACCTCGCCAGCACCACCACCTGGTGACCGCCAACCTCGCTGTAACCCACCAAACTTGTCGCCTAGAGACCAAGAACCTTCTCCAGGATCCAAGCCGTCGACGAGAGCTTGAAAACAAGACCAAGTTGGTCGATGAACAACAGATCCAAGAGATCTAATCGCCCACCATACGCACCCTTGCCAGGGTGAACCACCGCCCCGCCATCAATGCTCTACTCTCAGAGATCTCAACTTGCCTCGGGACATCACATCACCTCCCTGTTAGCCCCTCCTTCCATATGAGATGGACCACCAAATCCCAACAACCTTGCTCCGGCTAACCTCGTCACCATCGAACACAAAGTCCACTTCAATCTCATCCGACAACACCGCCCAATGGCGTGCCGCCAGACAAGCTGTGCAAATCTCCTCTTGACGCTCTCTCTAGGGTTATTCTAACCCCACGAAACTTGTTCTCTAAATTTTATTAAATTAATTATCACTTATATATTCGATGGGACCTAAAGGGATTTCCAAAAAATTATTATCTTTATTCTAGGAGAATGTAATGTAATACAAATCAAAATAGGGAGAATAATCTTATTTATTCATTAATAAGGGGCCTTTACATAGGCAGTACATCAAGTATCTTGAAAAATCATTGATTATATATCATTCCTTATTTAAACTAACTTATACTAATTAGGACAAAATACACCAGAAAGTACGGAGAGTAATTCTCCTACAACACTCGCCCTAGTATCGCAATCCTAATGTGTCATGCATGGTGCATAAACCGTTGCCTCACTAAAACCTTGCCAAGTAAAATAAAATCTTCTTGGGTAAAATAAAAAACTTAGTCGAAGGAGAAAAGAGCATGATGCACCAACTATAGTTGAATATAACAAGTAGTATAGACCCCCCTGAAGTCTGCTGTAACGACCCTAAAATTTCGAGCATAAAAACTCAAAATATTAAAGTCGTACAACACTAAAACAATCTCAACGAATCGAAATCGTTTAAATGCACAGCGGATCATTACTGAGTTCAACTCAGACAACCAATTATTACATACCCAATTTATAATTCAACATTACATAAAATGGAAATGTATAATCCTCACAAGAAAGTCGCACAAAATCCTCACACAAGCTGGAACTAAATATCTTCAAGTCCTCTGAGCGGTCCGTCAATTCTCGCTAATCCACACCTGCGGAGTATCTACTACACCATCGAATTGATGCACCGGGATTGTAAACACAAACCCGGTAAGCTTTACAGCTCGTATGAGTAAAAACAACAATAAAACTCGCATATCAATATATACGGAAATCCACAAAAACATCAAATATAAATGCACTCATGAGTCGATGGATGGCCCGTCTGGTTGTCCAAAATATGAAAACGAAAGTGTTCATGAGAAATGGGGCAACCCTTCTGGTTACCCAAATGCATTTATAATACGGGTACTAATGAACGCTGGTACACATCTGTTACCCCTCACGTAATACACCGCCGATATTGGGCAACCACCTACTACCCAACATCCAAAAATATGAGTACTCATGAGCCGATAACCACCTGTTACCTCACATGCAGTACTCCGGCAGACAGATTAGAGCTCTAACTGTATCGTAACTTTCGCCCGGCCAAATGCTAGATTCAGACATGCCAATCATGTACAATAATCACACCTCATATTGTACAAAAATCAAGTCCGAAGACAAATCAACATTTTAACAATCTCCATGTTAAATTCACGTACAATAATCACACCTCATATTGTACAAAAATCAAGTCCGAAGACAAATCAACATTTTAACAATCTCCATGTTAAAATCACGTACAATAATCACACCTCATATTGTACAAAAATCAAGTCCGAAGGCAAATCAACATTTTAACAATCTCCATGTTAACATCACGTACAATAATCACACCTCATATTGTACAAAAATCAAGTCCGAAGACAAATCAATATTTTAACAATCTCCATGTTAAAATCACGTACAATAATCACACGTCATATTGTACAAATCAAAATCACATGCTCGATATATCAATCTCGTCATCAAAATGACATCATCACGATAAAATCATAACAGTACATTATATAGCAAATTATATATATATATATGTACCTATTTACCATTTATACAATATATATATAATCCGCTATATCATATACATGTCATATTTCATAAACACGTCCGAAGACAAAACGTTTAATAAACACCATGTTAAAACCTCGTACAATAATCACACCTCATATTGTACAAATTAAATCACATGCTCCATATATAATTCTCGTCATCGAAATGACATATTCACAATGAATTCATGACAGTATATAATATAGCAACCTATATATATTTGTACTTATTTACGATTTATACAAATATATATATTTCACTATATCATATACATGTCGTATTTCAATATTTAAAACTCTTGCAAAAATCTTGAAATCACCGCAAGGGTAGATTCGTAAATATGTGAGTTTTTACTCACATTCCTTCCTGCGTGAAACTTCCACGACACTGAAAGTAATTTCTTCACTTGTTTCGTCAGTCACCTATTAGCATGATAAATGCTTAGAAAATGATACTTAAAATATCAGGTGACGATTCCAGTACAACTAAATGTTGTTCATAAAACATTGTTCACAGAACACTGTTCATGATTTACTAATCACAGTTTTTTTACTAAAACACTGGTCACAGTTACTGTTTGTCATGACACTGTTCAATGTTACTGTTTTACCAAAACACTGTTCACATTTACTGTTGTAGAACATTATTCACAATACTATTCCTGCGGCGTCACTGTTCACCGACCGCCACCAATCATCACCAAATTTCACCACCACAACCTAAACAACATTTCCAACAACTTTCTAGTTGACACCAAGGTCTAAATCCAAGCCTAAACAGTCCAAACGACGAAGAACATAAATTCGGCACTATTGACATACCCTAGAAATTGAAATTCTTGATTCGGGTACTTACACTTCGATTTGGCTCGATTCCTTTTGTGGGAATGTTGTTGGGACTGAGACAAGCAAAACTCCCCAAGAATCTCGAGCTCTGGTGGCCGGAGGAGGCGGCGCCGACACAGCTGAAACTTCCGGCAGTTACTGCACCGTGTGTGGTTGTCGCCGGAGTGCAAGGCATAGCCCAAAAGATGGAGATCGTCGAGTCCGCCAGTTTGATAGGTGGCACGACCCGAGGCGACGTCGGATGGTGGAGAAATCGGCCGGAGAAGATTTTTTGGGTCAAGTGAACATTACTCGAGCTGATTTTTTGGAAAAAAAACTGATTTTCTGATTTCTAATCTCATCTCCTTCCTTTTATATTATTTCCAAAATCGAAAACCAAACTTCTGTTACTAACAACTTCCACATACGACATCCAATTAAAGCGTGCTGCACGTCTACGAATTCGTATTGACGAATTCTACGACTTTCGTGAAGAAAGTTTCCTGAAAAGAGTGACGGATTAAAAGTCGACTCTTGGGTCAAATGAACTTAATCAAATAACACACCTTTGGCTCTTGAAACCAATTTCTACTTCGAACAACGACAAAATAAAAGGCGTAAAATGTGAATTTAATCAAATTAGCATTCCCTTAATTTCTGATAAATTAAAAGAAATGGTATTGAAAATTTGGGTTATTACATCTATAAAACAACTTCCCTTGATCGGTAACTCAATCTCGGAGTTTAAATAAATAGCATATACAAACATTCTTTAGAAGTAGCAATGAGTCAATGATTTGAATATCAAATCTAGCCAATATTCTTAAATTAGACATGTATACTTATCCATACATGAATTAAAAGAAAGAGAACTGCATAACAACTAAAAACAAGAGTTTGTAATAAAATTAGATTCACGCGTGATATGACCTTCACGCACTTAAACAGTCATAACTTCTTCGATACAATAGGTATAGATAAACTATTGTAGGTTCTAGACACACGTGGCTTTCCAGTGATATGTCGTTCTAAGTTGATCACAAAGTTTTGTCGAAATTGACTCAGTTGCAAATTCGGGACAAATCACAAAGTTTTGCTAAAACAACTAAAACTCACTGAATATACTGAATATGATCAAATGGTTGATGTCTTTGGAAATTAGACACAAATATTTCCAATGATACTAAATTCACAATTTTCCAACGAGCGAGCTGCCCTATAGGTTCCATGGAAGTTAACCCATGAATCTGGACAGATTCTGACATCGCTTCATTTAGGTCTCTTTTTTGTTGGGATATAGGTTTAACGTCATAACGTGCTATGATCAAGCACTGACATCATGTGGGCGCACTCGGCCATCAGTTTGGCTTTATGATCTTAAACCTAATGAGATGTCGAGTCGAGTATAATACAACAAGTACATGCACATGCATATCATAAATCAAGTTGTGTCATTACTCACATTCAACAAGTGTTATCGAACCAAGTGGTCTCCCTATACTTTTGCCAGACCCACGGCCTAGTGACACCACCTACCACATTTGTGGAGTCACCACGTTACCAACAATGGGTGACTACATGTCCACTTTTCGGAGATCAATCCTTACAAGCATAGTTGTACTTGAGCAATATTCCGCTCAATGCAACATGTATATGTGATCTCGTCACTTCAATTTATGAGACTATTAGGAACATGATGAGGCACAATGAGATAAACTACAACAATACCAAGTCATTTAACTTGAACACTTGTTCTTCTCTCCCGCTAACGATGGGAAGACTGGCTCATCAAAAGTGACTAAATGAGATCGCATGTTAATGTCTTTATATAAGTGAACTTTAGGTGGAAGTTCATGTCTTAATCAAAGACAAAATTCATCCTCAAATAATCTATCATTGTGCACTTGTGGAAGCGCAATTTGGCACATAATGTTAGATCAATTTTGGACATATCACATATTATATGATTATCATGTTTAATGTCATAATCTATTTCTACATGAAAACAAAGATAATATCAAATCTAGTTCCTAATGATTTCATGTATTATATCATTATAGTAAGGAATCCTAATTTAAGTCTAGAAGCAAGACTACAAATCAGTATTGAATCAGGAATCTAAATAAAATGACTTAACTTACAAGATGTCTTTAATGGAATGACTCTTAAGGGTTAAAGATTCTCTATATATAGATGGTAAACGTCCATGTTATCACTACGAGTTATTTGCGTGAGTTTCTGTCCATTGAGAAAGCAGAGAGTAGTGACTAACAGAAGATTTTGCCTAGCACCTTGTGACTTCGGATTAAGGCACAATGGATCACCGTGTCGTCGTTCATGAAGATGGTAAGTTATTCTCATTTACTAAGTTAACGATTAGTTGTTATGCATATGATCTTTGGTTTTGTACTCATATCATGTAATTTAATTTACATATGGTATCAGAGCACTTATGAGCAAAAAAAATTTCAGTTTTGCATAACTAAAAATCGGTTTTAGATTTTAACAAAAAAAAAAAAAGGAGATGGTAGCGAACGTCACTGAGGATCGCGAGCGTCACTGTGGGTCGCGAGCGTGACTGCTGGTCGCGAACGTTACTACTGATTAATTTTGCTTTATGGGTCGAACCAGGTGCAAACACGCGGATCCGGTCTCAACCCAATCCGAACTCAAGAACAACAACCCAGAAATTTTTTAGCCGTTGTGTTTTTCAAAACGTTGAGCTTCTGGATTTGGGAAGACGACTGGATCGGAAGCGATTGAGACCTTTACGTCTCTTATGGAATTCATAACCCAAATTTTTACGGATTAAGAAGACCAAAGAAAATTGCTGCTGATTCAAAAAAAAAATTTGTTCTATGCTTCCGCTACAAAAACTGCAGCAAATTTGGGGAAAAAGCAAAACAGGTTTTTCTTAAAGGTTTTCTGATTTCAATTTAACCAGATTATATGAAGTATATATATGTATATGTATATACATAAGAACCCTAGAGCACACCCAGCGTGCATATAAAAGTAGCTTAGAGACTTGGATTGTGGTTAGCGTGTGGTTCCTGTATGGCTGGGAAATTTAATTTTCTATGCAAATATATACTCTATGGTTGAATTGAATGATTGCATTCTATGTGTGTGCTGTAATTGATGGACAATGTATGCAGAAGTTTAAAATCTCCCAATTTTATACATTGTAAAAGGTTTACATGGCACAGAGCTTAGTTTTCTTATAAAGATTATCTGGGTAGAAAACAAAGTTATAAACTCAAAATTGGTTTGTGGTTTCCTGTTGGTATAATTGAACATATTGCACAAAGCATTCTTCTTTAATATCTGCAGGGAAGTTTCAAGATAACAAATTGAAAAGTTGTATTCTGTGTTTTTAAATTCATATTTTATTCTTCCAAACAAGTGGTTAAAATATGATTTTAGAATACAGACAACAATAAGCATATTTGATGAAAATAAATTCGGATACTTGGAATTAGATCTTCTGTCTAAAGATGTTGATTTGATTCTTTGGATAACATGTTTTTATCTTGTGTGGCTTATTGAAAAGAATTATAGAATGTTAAGTAATTGCTCAAAAGTATTGCTTAATGTTGATTAAAGTTATGGATTGAATTACATGCAAGTATATGACTGTGTTGTTTTATGGTATTTTTTGTTTTATGCTTGTCTTGATTGACATTGTATGACAAAACAGAAAACACTGAAAACTAAGAACTCATAAAATTTTCTTTTGCTCTTTAGGTAGCACATACCTCACCTTCAATAGTGTTGTAATGCTTACTGGGTCAAACTTTAGAGCTTGAAAGGATTATGTAGAAACTTATATCACCATGGATGATAAGATTGGCTATTGTTTTCAAGAGGATAGACCTGAAACCCCAACAGAAGATGATAAAACCACAGTCAAAGCTAACTATAAGAAGTGGATGCATTCAAACATGATGGCTAAGAATGTTATTAGGCAGTCTATGTCTAAAAGCATTAGAGGATGCGTGGCTGAGCCGAAATTTGCTACTGATTTTCTGGAGGCCGTGTCAGCTAAGTTCAAGGAGAGTGAGAAAGCTGAGATAGCTAGGCTAAACAAGGAATATCATAGCCTGCAAT
Organism: Argentina anserina; assembly: GCF_933775445.1. Taxonomy (NCBI): domain Eukaryota; kingdom Viridiplantae; phylum Streptophyta; class Magnoliopsida; order Rosales; family Rosaceae; genus Argentina; species Argentina anserina. The sequence goes on along the minus strand of NC_065873.1, from coordinate 5,293,592 downwards.
ACTCAGGAACTGGATGAGTCAGGGAGCATTTATTAAAGTTGATTGATATCAACAATAGGCTTAAAGAGATGATAGTGGGAGTACAAGACACCTTGCTGGTGCATCATGCACTGGACACACTCCCAAGCAGTTTTGACCATCTCAGGACTAGCTATAATGCTCAAAAGGAAAACTGGACTCTAGATGAACTAATAGCCATCTGTTCTGATGAGGAGGAGAGGATTAAGAAGCAAACCTTAACCATTTACCTGCTTGAAAAGCCTAAGAAAAGAAAGTCACATCCACAGAACAAGCTTAAGCCTAACAAGATCATCTCTAAGACATCAGCAACCACATGGCCAAAGGATAACAAACCATTCAGATTCAAGTGCTACTTTTGTAAGAAAGTAGGTCACATGAAAAAGGATTGTACTGGCTATAAGGCTTGGCTAGCTAAAAAATGTAAGATTATTTCTAATACAGTTTTTTCTTTAGAAGTTAATCTTGTTAATGTCAATCCACAATCTTGGTGGATTGATTCCGGGTCTCCTATTCACATAACTAATTCCTTACAGGGGTTCAAAAAGACCAGGACTCCAAGAAGTGAGGATGTTAGCTTGCGTGTTGGAAACAGGATGAAGGTGGCAGTAAAAGCTGCAGGATGTCTTAGGCTTGATTTAGGATCTGGAAAATTTCTTATCCTGAATAACGTTTATTATGTACCTTCCATGAGAAGGAATTTAGTTTCAGTTTCTCAATTGGTTAAATCTGGGTGTAGTTTTTTGATTGACAATAAAGGAATTCTTATTTTTCGAAATAAAGAGCAAATTGGTTCTGGTGTGATATTGGATGATCATATAAAGTTAAATTGTTCAATATTTCAACAAGATATTTCTTTTGTTAAAACATATAACACTAAAAGTACTAGCACCTTAACTGGTGTTAAGAGAACCAGGAACAATGAAAAATCTGCATATTTATGGCATAGAAGATTAGGCCATGTATCCAAAGAGAGACTGAAACTATTAGTAAAGAACAACATTTTAAACGAATTAGACTTTTCAGACCATCATGATTGTATTGAATGTTTTAAGGATAAGATGACAAACAAACGGAAAAAGACTGCAGTAAGAAGTAAAGAGTTGTTGGAACTCATACACAATGATATCTGTGGTCCATTTAAACATCAAACTATTTGTGGAAATGTGTATTTCATTACATTCATTGATGATTTCTCTAGATACGGTTATGTTTCTCTACTCTTAGAAAAATCACAAGCACATAAAGCCTTTCAAATCTATAAGGCTGAGGTAGAGAATCAACTAGAGAGAAAAATCAAAACAGTAAGATCAGATAGATGTGGGGAATTTTATGGAAAATATACAGAAAAAGGTCAACAAAAAGGTCTTTTTGCCTTGTATTTGCAAGAGCATGGAATTAAAGCTCAATATACAACACCCTATAATCCCCAACAAAATGGTGTTGCAGAGAGAAAGAATAGAACCCTTCTAAATATGGTTAGGTGTATGATGTGTACCACTGGGTTGCCAAAATTCTTATGGGGAGAGGCTTTAAAAACTGCAAATTATATTTGCAACAGAACACCAAGTAAAGCTATAGAGAAAACTTCTTTTGAATTATGGTGTGGTAGAAAACCAAGTTTTTTTCATTGTCATGTATGGGGTTGTCAAGCAGAAACTCGGATTTATAATCCAAAAATGAGCAAGCTTGATGAAAAGTTTGTTAGCTGCTATTTCATAGGTTATCCAGATAAATCTAAAGGTTACAAGCTATATTCTGCTAAACACTCACCCATAATTTTTGAAACTCATCAAGTAAAATTCATAAATGAGAAAATTTACAATACAATTTATGAGGATTTATCCTCAGACTTTGAAGAACTTGTGATTGATGAGGATTTAGCAAATACATTACCTTTAGATAATGAATTAGCAGATGACATCATTAGAGAAAATCAAGATGCAGATGATTATGAAATTGATCAAGGAATGCAAATTGACAATCCAGAAAACAATATAGTTGTTCAGAATCCTCCCATTACTGCAATTGCACCTATAGCAGAACCTAATCTAATTCCACAACCTCCACAACCTCAAAATAATCTAATTCCAGCTCTTCCTCAAAATCCTATGCTTAGAAGATCCGAAAGAGCTAGAAAAGAAAAATTTGGGGTGGAAAATTGTCCTTACATTGTCAGTTATCTAACTGAGGCAGACGTAGTAGAAGATTGTGCAGAAGACAATGATCCAACAATTTTTTTTCAAACTACAGAATGTGTTGAGTCAGAGAAGTGGCAAGAAGCTATGCAATCTGAAATTGAGTCAATGGAGAAAAATGGGGTTTGGGAATTAGTTGAAGCTGATCCAAGACAAAAAGCAATTGGCTGCAAGTGGGTTTACAAAATCAAGAAAGATGCAACAGGAAACATTGAAAGACACAAGGCAAGGTTAGTTGCAAAAGGATTTACGTAGAAAGAAGGCATAGACTACACTGAGACTTTTTCTCCAGTTTCTTGTAAAGATTCTTTTAGGATTATTATGACGTTAGTTGCACACTATGTATGGAGCTACACCAAATGGATGTCAAGACAACTTTCTTAAATGGAGAGCTTGATGAAGTGATCTACATGAAACAACCAGAAGGATTTATTGAAGCAGGGAATGAGAATTTGGTCTGCAAGCTGAAGAAATCAATTTATGGACTCAAGCAAGCTTCCAGGCAGTGGTACAAGAAATTTGACTCAGTGATTTCCTCTTTTAGCTTCACTGAAAATCTAGTTGATGAGTGTGTTTATTTAAAAACAATTGGAGATAAATTTATTTTATTAGTATTATATGTTGATGATATACTTTTGGCTAGCAGCAATCTAAAACTGCTAAAAGATACCGAAAGCTTTATGTCAGAGAATTTTGACATGAAAGATCTAGGTGAAGCATCATATGTACTAGGGATTGAGATTAAAAGAGATAGAGCACATAAACTGTTGGGATTGTCCTAAGAAAATTACATTTCTAAAGTTCTGAAGAGATTTAGTATGGAACAGTGCTCTGGAGGAGAAGTTCCAATGTCTAAAGGTGACAAGCTCACGAAAGGTCAACAGCCACAAACTGAAACTCAGAAGGAGAACATGAAGTCAAAGCCTTATGCAAGATTAGTTGGAAGCCTCATGTATGCTCAAGTTTGCACAAGACCTGACTTAGCTTTTGCAGTTGGGATGTTATCAAGGTTTCAATATAATCCAGGTTATGAACACTGAGTTGCAGGGAAAAAGGTGTTGAGGTATTTACAGAAGACAAAGAATCACATGCTAGTTTACAGGCAAGTCAAGGATTTGAAGGTTATTGGATTTTCAGATTCTGATTTTACAGGGAATTACCCTGATTCAAAGAAGTCCACTTGTGGATACGTGTACATGCTAGCAGGAGGAGCTATTGCTTGGAAAACCATGAAGCAGGCATTGATCGCAACCTCAACCATGCAAGCTGAGTACATAGCAGTATATGAAGCAGTGTATGAAGGGGTATGGATAAGAAATTTTCTACAGCAAACTCAAGTACTCAGTCACATTGTGGAAGACAAATTGGAAGTCTTTTGTGACAATGAGGCAGCTGTGTACTTCTGCAAGAACAATAAGAGATCTAGCAATTCCAAGCATATAGATTTAAAGTATTACAGTGTTAGGGAGAGGGTTAAAAGGGGTGAGTTAGTGGTTCTAAGCATAGATACAAACTCACAACTAGCTGATCCTTTCACAAAAGCATTACCAGTTAAAGTGTTCAATAAACACATAGAGAGCATAGGCATTTTGCCTAACTTAGATGCTTGAGGTCAGTGGGAGCTAAGTCCAGTAGGAGCAAACTAAAATTTACAAGTTTTGAGTTCTTGTTTTAATTATCCTTGTGATAACAGTTTTCTTTGTTTTAAATAAAGTCTTGAGGTATTTCAGAATTGTTATGTCATGCTGCAGCTTTACATTAGTTTCTGAAAAACTTACACAAATAAGTTACAGTTGTATATATACTTGCATATCAGATGACTTTAATCATGTCTAACATGATGATATGGTTCAAGCAAGTTATAAAGTCATTGGTGTCCAGTATATTGCTTGAAGTTCTGGTTTTAGAACATACGGTAGAACTTGATGTATATATATTCTATACTTGTTAATACACATTATATATCTCAATACTGAGGGTTTGGACATATGTATTTTGCATGAGCTTATGTTGTAGCAAAGAAACTCTGCATTTTTGTTAAAGTGTAACTCGTTTCTTGTTCTACATAAGTAACTGCAAAGTGACCATGTTGTGATGAGATTTTTGATTCAATTGTTTTTGGCACGCACTACAGTAGGTAGTATAGTTTCTGACATTACAAGAACTTGATTTTCATAAACCGGAAGTGATTGTCCAAGTGGGAGATTGTTAGATCAATTTTGGACATATCACATATTATATGATTATCATGTTTAATGTCATAATCTATTTCTACATGGAAACAAAGATAGTATCAAATCTAGTTCCTAATGATTTCGTGTATTATATCATTATGGTAAGGAATCCTAATTTAAGTCTAGAAGCAAGACTACAAATCAGTATTGAATCAGGAATCTAAATAAGATGACTTAACTTACAAGATGTCTTTAATGGAATGACTCTTAAGGGTTAAAGATTCTCTATATATAGATGGTAAACGTCCATGTTATCACTACGAGTTATTTGCGTGAGTTTCTGTCCATTGAGAAAGCAGAGAGTAGTGACTAACAAAAAACTTTGCCTAGCACCTTGTGACGTCGGATTAAGGCACAATGGATCACCGTGTGGTTGTTCATGAAGATGGTAAGTTAATCTCATTCACTAAGTTAACGATTAGTTGTTATGCATATAATCTTTGGTTTTGTACTCATATCATGTAATTTAATTTACACATAAAATATGTGGATGATAAACCTTTAAGATAATTCGTTAACAACCATGCATATTGTTAGACTTAAAACACTAATATGCATATAGTTACAACCATAAATTTAATAATGGTGGGCATAGATGAATAAGTAAAACAAGACATGCTACAAGCCGGTGAATTTCAAGGTAGAATTGAATTGGGAAATAAGGAAAGATTGAGTCTATCTCGAAATTGAAGTCAAAGTGGTCTGTACGAGTTTGATGGCGACATAGCTTCAGCTTCTCTTCACTGTTTCTAAGGGTTGGCAATGGGCCGGGCTTACACATAAAATCGAGGCCCACGGGCCTGGGCCTTAGAGGCTTTTCCGGGCCGGCTCGGACTGGGCTTTATGTGTAATGTATATTTTTAAATAAAAAATAAAGAAAAAATAGAATATGGTAATTATTTAATTAAATATAGTAAAAAGATAAGATATATAACAAAATAATTTAACTAATTAACATATACAACAAATAAATACACATAAAATAATTAATTTTTAAAAATGTGGGCTTTTTAGGGCGGGGCGGGGTCGGGCTGGGCTTCGGCCTTATGGGCTCCAACGGGCCGAGACTTTGAACCCTCGGCCTCTACCCGGCCTTATACCCATAAGACCGAACTTTGACTGAGCTTTGACCGGGCCGGGCCTTGGGCTAGGCTACCCACGGGCCAAATGATGACCCTTGTCGGTTTCCACTTTTATCAGAGGCAAGATGTAGCTACTTAGATAATCAATACACATAGTTGTAAAGAGAAAGAAAAAGGTGAGATTGCATACTTGAATCTTTGTCAGACAGAAAACTAAGATAGCGGTGCTAGCTCGGTGGTTCGGTGAAGGGGCGTGATGCTCTTAGCGTTGTCAATTAGAGGGAGAGAATGAGATGAGGTGAGGTGGATTTTCTGGTCTTCTTATAATAAAAAGAGTGGGCTGAGAGAATGAGGTCGGGTTATGAACTAAAAGAGAGGAATTGGGGTTTTTTTTTCCATCCTTGAACAAATAGCTTAGATTTGGCATGGAAAACTAATTCAAGAGCTGAAACTAAATGATGATAAATCGACGGCTTAAACTAAGTCGAGTAAGAAAAAATTAAAATAAAACATTTTTAAAACAAGAAAATATTTATAAAGTCAATTAAAATAAAGTTTAGCATCGGTAACGCTCATGGAGACGGTACTTTAATATCGATGTATTAAACTACATTACTTGACATTGATTAGTTAGCTCTAATGTGTTGGTTAAGCGAGTTTAAAAATATATGATATTACTAAATGTATATATAAATACAGATTTCAGCCAATTTAATAACCGTTAAGGTATCAAACAAGATTAAAACCAATTGACAAATTAAGTTTTACCGAACCTAGACAGTGTATATTTATAGTAAAAAAAAATGCAATTATGAGTATCTTAATGATTATCAAATTGGCTGAAATTTTGTAGAGATTATCTGTATGTTATAACCTAAAGAGTGGACGGTGGAGATATGAAAGTTCGATGAAAATGTAGGTCTAAAGATGAAATTTACAGCGTAAGAATAAATAATGATCTCCTTAGCCAATAAAGCCTATACATAAAAGTCAAAGATGGGCTTTGTTGCTAAACTCAAATTCTTTTAAATTAATAATATTAATATTTTGAGTAAAATCAAACAATTTGAGAATTGAATAGATCGCAACTGTGGTCGCAACTGTTTCGATAGAAACACAACTGTTAGTGACTTTCATATAAAGACAATAATGGTCGTTGTTGTGACTCAAACAATCTTCTTCTTCTTCTTGTTTAAATTGGTGTATCATCTAGATAGACTTTCGAAACTAGAACAAGCAGGGGTGGATTTGTGTCTTAGGACACTGTTACATGCCTAAATCTGATCAAGTTAGTGAAATTCAATTTTGTTCTTGTTGTTAATTTCAATTTCAATTGAATTGTTGTTTACAGTTGTTGATTATATTTATTGTCATAGTATTTATATATACTGTTTGTAGGGTAATTAAAATGCCGTCCGACGACGGTAAGGGGTACGCCGCCGGACTAGAGTGAATGAAGCGAAAAGACTCTCTGGCGCTGCTCTCTTTTTTATAGAAGACACAATGGTCGCATAATTGACTATCTTTATTCAAAAACACTATTGGTTACATCAGTTATTCATAAATTATTGTATATAACTAATTTTTGTGTGTATGTGATGTGCTTAATTATTCTCAACATTAGGGACCGGCGCCGCAGCTGGGCCTGAGGTCCAATGCTCCTCTAGGGAATATTGACCAGATTTTATGTGGTACAACCAAAATCCTGAGTCTCGAATACTCCATATCGCATGGACTCCCCCATACGAAGGAACATTTCTTGCTCGCCATGCAGGAATATTACCGACCTGGTTGTTGTACCGCATAAAGCAGTTCCAGAATGTAGTAGCAATATTGTAGTGAAATTCGAACTGCCAAGCGGCATTGGGAGTGAGCTCACGAAGAATTACATCCCTCTCTGACCTGCATTCATAATGGAGTGTTGAACTAGTGAGATTGTTAGTAAGACGAACAAAATATTTGCGCCCCCATACGGCGATGTCTTCTTCTTGTTGACTTTGCACCGAGGCTAATGCAAGGACGAAGGTCAAACCGAAGAAGTGCAGTGCCATGTTTCCCTTCATTTTGCCAATGCCTAAGTGCGACGTTTTAATCAACTCTATTTGATGAATTTCATGGTTACTTGCATGCTTTTATAGCAAAAGAATAGGTTTTCTCACAAAGGGGCTATTTAATAGTTTGTTTGTTTCGTTCTAATCCTTTGACAAAAAACCTGAATAGTCAGCAAGAAGACAGCAGTTTCAGTCAACAAGTGTGGTCAGGTGCATCTTCTAAATGAATTCACTTTTATGTAATTAGTTAGGTTCATCGATCTTCCATAATAACTCATTTTTCATAAACTGCAACTTTTTAATTTGTTACCGCATGTACCTTTAATAAATATTTTTCATCTCCTAGCTTTCTAAAATGGCATATTGTAACTTCCCATTATTAAGTTTTTTCTAAAGAGTAGACGACAACGTTCGTCCATCAATTAATTAATCAAAAGGGAGAATACAAGAATACACGATCCACCCAAATTGGGGCACATTAGAATCAAACCATGCGAAACTACCTCAAAAGCACCTAAGCAATCTCAGTATCTATTATAAACCTAGCATTGAAACACATCGAGTAATCATAGACAAAACTAACTTATTTCAAAGCACGTAGGACTACCTACATAGAGGTGGCATCTCCAGAACCACCCTAAAAACCTATCTCATGAATCTTAAATTCGAGTCCCAATGTGAAAAGTCCATAAGATGACAGAGCCAAATCTGAGATTTAAAGAGTTAAGGCGAGTTTTAAGAATGGTGCTCTTTAATATTCATATGACAAAAGGAAAACACAAGTCAGCAGACATATTGTGCCACATGTATATTTAAAAATAGTTTGTTCATTTGTTAATCCCATTTATGAGAGAAAGGGAGACGGTGTGACGGTGTGACGAAGGGAAGAACAAAAAAAGCTATATACCATTTCCCCTATCAGAATAACATGTAACAATGTTGCATTGTTATATATTGTTTAATGTGCTAAATACACCAGTATAGTTTCACAATAATTTGGCTTATTTGCAGCCATGCATGAGAAAACTTCCAAGAAAAAAAAACTCATAGGGGAAATTGGTATATAGCTATTTTTGTGTCTATAAATATATGTCTTTGAAAAAACAAATATATAATATCTGATCAAAATGGTTGTGAATACAAACCCATGAGAACAATTCCTATATAAAGGAATCGAGGATGTTCCAGCCAAAGGGTTTGAAATAGTTACGGGTTAATCTGAACTTTTATATGGCTATTATCAAAACCAAAAACATGCTGGAGGTACACATGTTGGCCTCCATAAGGTGATGAAGATACGAAAGTATGAAGAACAAGCAAAAGAAGAGCATTAAGACGTTTCCTAGTTGGACTAGGAAATAAGCACGGCAAGGTTGATTAAGGTTTGTCTTTGCCGATCTGATTATAGTGGGAGATTAGTATATATTTGGAAATATGTTCTCAAATATATTTAGTTAAATGGTGATTAGAAATTGTTATAGAGAAGTGATTTATAATAAAAAGTATATTCCATATTCATATGATTTTTTCCTTTTTTATATAAGGTTGTATTAGGAAAGGATTTGGGTTGATTGCCTAGTGGTTCTAGGGTTAAGAGGTGGGTTGCCATATGGGATATAAGGTATATATAGGCAGTAGGTTTTGTTTGGTGAAAACAAGAGAGAATAAATACACATCAAATAAGAGTTTTGTGTTAGAAGATCTTAGTGACTCCATTGAAGACTTTAGTGGCAACATCGACAAGCTTAGTGAAATCGAAGTACGTGTGATTACAACGATCTTAGTGAAATTGTATCGACACTTGAAGCAACGATTTTAGTGAAGTTGTTTCATACTTGATTGTGACTATCAAGTAAAAAGTATTTTACTTTTGAGAATAATATTATTATTGATTAAAGTGCAATCAATTGAAAAGTAAAATTATTTACATATTCCGCTGCTACTACTCGTTGTTGTTTTATCTTGTATTTTCACATGCAAGATATCTGATTAAGCTGAAACAAACCTACTAAGTACAAAAGTTGTAGTTAACAGTATACAGAATGATTATACGTCAAATTGATTTCTTGTTGAAGGAAATATTATACCTAAAGTACAGATAAAGGTTTGGAACATCTAAAATTTCAACGTACTAACAATTGTAATAACAGAATCTGTTACAAATAAAATAATGTCTTGCGGTCCAATTCGCTCGACTCTTTTGCTAACATCACAGTTAGTCTTCTCGATAGACATGTATCGTACTTTGTAGATACCTGACAATAAATATCTAGGGGTAAGCTTATGGTCAGTAGGATCAAATCTCTTTAAATTATATTTAATTATATTTTTAAAATAAGTTATCAACCAATAATAAATAAATAATAATGCAATGCATGACTTCAAATGAACTTCTTTTACTTCTTTATCGGATGTTAGACCATATATCAAAAGCATGAGAGCCTACACGTTCTATACCATGTACTTTACTCGCCTTGGGTGACTCCAATGTTTCTGACACATAAACTAACCACCAGTAAGATCTCATCGTATGTGCCTCTTTTGCTAGTCGTCTTGTTAATCTCACAGTCTTCCGAATCTAAAACCCGATAAGTTCGTTTTATCGACTCATGCGTCGAAGTGGCATACTTTTCCCACATTTGTGCATGTTGAGCTGACCATAGATCTTGACATGCCCCATGAGAAAACTCAACTACGCAAAATGCATTCTTTTCACTGAATCTCATTCTTAGCTTTTCACATTCACCTCCTCAAATGCATAGTCACTGCATCTCACAATGCGCTATGCATGCAATTGAATATCAATGCTCGTGATAAAATAAACAATGTGTGCTTTTATAAAAAATGGTACCACCGATCATATAAATCATATTGATCACCACATGCTTTTATATAGGATTATAGGGCTCGTCAACGGGCCAGCCCGACCCATGAGTAGCGGGCCCAGGTCGGGCCTTAGTAAATTTAAATAAATGATGGGCCGAGCCGGGTATTTTCACAAATATAAAGATCCAAACCCGCTCACCTAAAACGGGCCTTGCGGGCTTGTATTAGAAAAAAAAACATAATACTCTAATTTAAGGGTTTGAAACAATAAAAAAATTATTAGAAAACATTCTAAAAACAGTCACAAATAAATGCTAGTTTCGAAATATTGTTGATCGACTTCAGTAGATGTGATCAATATATATATTTAGGGTAAAAATGTCATCCGTTTTAAACATGGTTTGACCATCCGTACCTACGGTAAATAAAAAGCGTTTTAACATAATAAAACCCCATTGACCGGGGCATTGCTAAATGGGTTTCCTCGTTGCGACCACGCACGATCGGTGACCAAAATTAGGTGATTTTAAATATGTAAATAGTTTTCCGCATTCGCATCTTGATAATGGGTTTGCCCTTAGGGCATATTAATGTTGTTTTTGGTTTACCGGAACTTCCGACGGTCAAACGAGGTCCGAATTGCATGAAATTTTCAAATAGTTACTTAATATATATACCGATCACATCATATGGTATCTATCGAGTCCGAGAAGTTTCCTTCATATAGTCGCTTCATAATGTGATACTTTTATTATAAACCTAATATAAAAGTTATGATACATTAGTAGACACTTTAGAGATCGACAACTTTAGTTCGAAATATGGTCGATCAACACCAGTAGATGTGATCGGTATATATATTTAGGGAACCCGTAAATTTTTTTTCCATTTTGGACATGGTTTAACTATTCGTACCAACAGTCAACTAAAAAAAGACGTTTTGACATATTGAAACCCCATCGACCGTGGCTTTGCCAAATAAGATTCTTCAGTGTGACCGCGCACGATAGGTAACAAAAATTAGGTGATTTTAGATATGCAAATGGCTTCCGGCTTCACATATTTGTAATAGGTCCTCCCTTAGGACATATTAGTGGTGTTTTCGATTTACGGAAAATTCCGACGGTCAAACGAGGTGCGAGTTGGATGAAATTTTTAGAGGGTCACTAAATATATATACCGATCACATCGGCTAGTGTCGATCGATCCCGAAACATTTCCTTCATATAGTCGCTTCATAATGCGATAGTTTTATTCTAAACCTAATATAAAGGTTATGATACATTAGTGAACACTTAGACGATCGCCAACTCCAGTTTTGAAATATAGTTGATCGACACTAGCAAATGTGATCGGTATATATATTTAGGGACCCCGTAAAAATTTCGTCCGTTTTGGACATGGTTTAACCGTTCGTACCTAGGGTTAACCAAAAAAGAGCCGTTTTGACATATTGAAACCCCATTGACAGGGGCTTTGCTAAATGAGTTTCCTTAGTGCGATCACGCACGATAGGTAACAAAAATTAGATGATATCAGATATGCAAACGGCTTTTGGCGTTCGCATCTTTGTAATGAGTCCTCCCTTAGAGCATATTAGTGGTGTTTTCAATTTACAAGAAATTTCGACTGTCAAACGAGGTCTGAATTGGATGAAATTTTTACAAGGTCAGTAAATATATATACCGATCACATCAGCTAGTGTCGATCAATCCCGAGAAGTTTCTTTCATATAGTCTTTCATAATGCGATAGTTTTATTATAAACCTAATATAAAAGTTATGATACCTTAGTGGATACTTCGGCGATTGATAACTCTAGTTCGAAATATGGTCGATCGACATCAGCAGATGTGATCATTTTATATATTTAGGAACCCGTAAAACTTTCTTCCGTTTTGGACATTGTTTGTCACAACCCCAAAATTCAAATGATAAAAATTCGAATTTGAAGCCATGATAACTCTAAAACAATCTCAAATATAATGAAATCATTTTACAGTAACAGTGTATCGAAACTGAGTTCACAGTACGACTCAGTTGACTTGAATAATACATTACCATTTTATGCACTCAAGTATTAAAACAGTTGGAAATGTAATATTCACCCAATCCTCACCACAAACAGAAGAAGGAAACCCTCAGTAATCTTTTGAGTAAGTTCTCCGAACCTGTTAATCCCTACTTATAGGATTATCCCATATACCATCGATTTGGGGAACCGGGATTATAAACACAAACCCGGTAAGCTTTGCAGCCCGTATGAGTAACCAACATTATAACATACATCACATACAAAGGAAATATAACATATAATATTATAAGACATGTGTACTCATGAGACACTGAGCAACCCATCTCTAACCCAATATCATTTTAAAATATGGGTACTCATGAGACCCATGCCACCCATCTGTTACCCCTCATGCAGTACACCGACAGACAGACTAGAGTGTCTAACTGATCGTAACCAACACCCAGCCAAGGCTTGGTTCCGATTTAATGCCAACAACGTCCAAGGACCAGAAAACGTTTTAACAAGACTTAATGTGAAAACCACGTACAATATAACAATCCACATATGTTTATGTACTAAAACCAAGTAACTCTTACACAACAATATATATATAGTCCCTCCAATAATCCATTATACCGGAATGTACATTATCTCCCTTCTAGTCCTAACCACCATAATTAATCGAAAAAACAAAACAATTTCATAATTTAAATAAAAACCGTAACATTATATAATATAGCAACCCATATATATGAATCGTATTTACTATTTTTTGTACACATGTACAACCCACTATATTATATAGATGTCACAGTTCACTCTTTTTAAGAAATCATAAATATGAGTCACCGCCAAGGGTAGACTTGTCATAGTGAGATTTACTTACCTTATTTCTTGCGTGAAATTTCTACGACACCGATAGCGATTCCCTCATTCATTTCGTCGGTCAGCTAATAACATAATAAGTGCTTAGAAAACGACCCGTAAACCGACAAGTGATTATTAAGGAAAATAAAAACACTATTTACTAAAACAATGTTTCGAAAACAAGGTTCACGAACTATTGTTGCAAAAAACACTGTTCCCGCGCCGCACAAATAGACGCGCGTGACCTCACTCGCAGCCCCGAAAACCCAGTCATTTCCTTCCTACACCATCCTAGGCCTATCACCTAGTCCCTGCCGCCCTCTCCTGCTCCCACGCGCCACCTTCCAGACTGCGGCATGCGCACCACCACCACCTCCGCCCAAACTTCATCAAATCAACAAATTTCCAACATCAAAGATGAAGTTCATGAGGAGTAGATCGTAACCATACCTTTAGTTCGCCATAGTCGGCCGTAGACCGCCAGAATCGCCGCCGCAAGATCCCGGATCGGGGATTGAAGATCGGAGGTGACCCGACTCGATTCGGGCTTCACTGCCAGTGGATTCGTGCCTTGGAGGAAGAGGGAAGACTCGTTGTCCCAGCCTTGAGCCCCAACATCACCGACGGCGTCGAGTTTGTCGGTGTCAAAGCTATGCTCCCTCGACGGCGGTTGAGATGCGGCATGGGGTGAGTCATCGCTACCACAGTTCGACGTGGCTCGGCTGTGCGGTCCCAATGATACCGGCGGTGTCGAGCACGGCTGCCGGAGGAGAGAGATCGGTGATGGAGAAGTCGGCGAATGAGGTTGGGTTTGGGGGAGAAGAGACAGAAGCTGCAGGGACTTGCTTCCAAATTTTATTTTTTTGCTCTATTGGAATTTGCTTCGAGGTAGGTTTTCAAATTGACGCCTTTGTTCGTGTAAGCACTCCGAGATACGGCTGCATTTCCTCTGATGCCTTGCCATAAGAGGTTTCATTCTTGTTAAACTAGACCATAAGGGGTCCCTCTGGCACTGCTGCATATCTAGCTCTAACTGCTCTAACAATCCTCTTTTCCTAGAACTTAGCCATGACCAACAAGAAATGACACATATTCAGAAAAAATCATATAAGATGCGAAAAAAACTAAAGCTAGAGCAAATATATTACTGCAAGTTCAAATTGTAAGGCAATAAGCAATCATATAAGGTAAGGTAAACAACTAATTCTAAAGCAAATATATTACTACCAGCTCAAAAAGATATTTAAAATAACATGAAAACTGAAATAAAATCTAAATGGAATCTCACACAAATAAATAGTTAAATTTGCAATGTAAGGAACTAAAGCAATATGCATTTCAAGACTGATAAAACACAAGAACCTTCACACCTTTATATTAGATCAATGAACAAGAAACTTACAGTAATATCTACTATGAGCCTAAACCTTAAGGGAAGAAACATTATTAGTTATATACATAAATTGGATCAGTTGAATGCATGTGATCACATCAGTTTAAACATATATTGAGTAATTAATTCTAATCTTCAATTGATAGACGTGATGAGCCAAACATAGAAGCTAATGATGTAAATTATATTATATAATAAAACTAAGTTGCACATATAATAGACTTCAAGGAAAACAAGTACAACACCAGAACTTTGACTAAGAAGGAAGACTAGAGCAACCCAACTCTTCAGTACAAATCATATGCAAACAAAACAAGGCATCAAGGTGAAACTAAGAACACATCTTATAAGGAGACTCGTACCACACTCATGAACAAGAACTCAAACACAGCCCCAAATTCAAAAAAAAAATCAACAACGAAGTTTCACTAACTACCACAGAAACACAAACCCTAAATATAATATAGGTTTGAGGGGTTTGTATATTTGTTACCTCTCTTCCATATTTAATGGAAAGTAATTCAACAATCATTCTGGTTTGTAACATGAATCCTATACTCCTAAAATCTCTGAATTTTACTCAAATTCTCCATAAGAATATGATAGTATCATTATTCATTTCCATAAAAATCAGAAGCTCTAAATTAAAGAGGGAACAAGAAATTACATGACATAAACAAGTTATGTAAATCCTAGCCGTTGTGGGTGGCGGCGCTGCTCTGAAACTGAGGTCGTGATAGGGGTTTTAGTACCCGAGAGACGCTGACTCTAATTCTGGTGGTTGCGTGGCCAGATATTGCTAGAAGATGGAGGTCGAAGAACACAGAGCTTGCAGCTCCGTCACTTGTGCTCTCAATGGCGGATTCTGAAAATGGTTCTTTCCCCTAGCTTGGTTTAAACCAAACGGAGAAGATGATGAGCCGAGGGATTGGAGATAGAAATGAGCCCAATGGAATGCGGTAGCTACATGTGGTAATTGACAAAGGAAGAAATGATGGCGTTTGTCTTCAACTCTAGGTATTTTGATAATCGGAAAGAGAAGTTAAGTCGATAGGTAGTGATGGCAAGCTCAATCAGTGGCCGGAGACGACGCAGTCAACGCTGGCAGAGAGAGGAAGAAAGAGAGCTTTGGGAAGAGAGGGCAAAGTGTGGTCGAGAGGGAGAGAAGAAAAAATTAAGGTTGAAGGGTTTCATCTCTTCACTATTTATACCACCAAAACGCACAGACGAAATTACCCTTGCGACCAATTTTAGAATAGCTTTCTAATTTTTGTTGATTAAGGGCAAATGGGTCCAAACTTATTATTTCAACGATTTTCTTCTATTTGACAACTTCAAATCGACGAACTCAGTTCGATGAATCCTTCATGGTCAGGAAACAATCCTTCACACTTTTAGTATAATAATAAGTTCCAATTTTCATTACGATTAAACGTGTTCATCAAACTTTATCAATAACATTTTTATCTAAATTGTTAACATTCTTTAATAAGGTAGTTAGAAATATAGTGACACATTGATTTCGGTCGCAAAGAAAATGTGAGTTAATTAATTGTGGTGGCGAGCTGAGATGGTGGCTGGAGTTAGTGTTTTTGACACCACCATAAGAGCATCAGAGGATGGAGATAGAAAGAAAAATTCATGATGAGAGATTTAGGGAAAATCTTTGAAGTGTGAAAAGACAATTATATTAAAATCTTAAGTCAAGGAAATAGTTTGGGTTTCTAAGCCAATTTAATTATTTTCAAAAACCATTGTTAGTCATTCTTTGAGAAAATGCATCTAAACCTCTCAATCAACCATTGTAAAACAAATATTGTTTGAGGTAGTTCAAAAAATGCTTTGAAAAAGAAGAAAAACCATTGTCCTCAATATGAGTATAGACAATATACAGTTACAATACCATTGTCTCTAGCGGAAACAAGGACAATGTATTTTGTCGCAAGATATTAAACATTGTCTTACATGAGATCTGACAATGGTACTGATAAAACCATTGTCCATCTCAAAAATTTAGACAATGGTTATTTTAAAAGCATTGTCTGATTTTTCAGACAATGGTTTTTTTTTTGCCGTGCATTGTCTATCAAGTATTGTCTATTTGACATTTTGGCCTAGTGTTAGTTCCTCCTTCACTGTAGATGGAAAGTACTTCTCTCGAAAGAGTTCCACAAAACCCTCCCAAGTTAGAGTGGACACATCCACAGTCCGTCTTGTACTCTTCTACCAATCCATAGCATCATCCTTTAAGAAGAATGTAGCTATCATCCTCTTCTCAATCTCCCAGCACATCACCATCTCAAAGTAGGTTTCCATACTCTCGATCCAATGATTCGCCACCATATGATCCAAACCCCCATGAAATGATGGCGCTGACAAACTACTGATGTCCTTGATCAGCTTAAGCACACGACCCTCGTCTCTAACGACAACCTCTGGGTAAACTTACTCGATAGATGGTGCCGCCTCTTCATAAAGATTCTCCACATTTCGGACTCAGCCTCCACCCCTAGGTTGGCCTCGGCCTCTCACACAATCCTTCTCTAAATTCATCACCTTGAAACATTTAAACACTTAGTCAATACATGTATAATCTTGGACCCAAATAAAAGATATCCAACATAAATTAACCCATATATTTAGAGGAAGAAGAATCATTGAAGTATCATCACAACACTTACATTTAGAGGACCAAACCTTAAGGTGAGGTTCCCAACACTATTGCATACCCAGTGACATATCAATATCGAAGAGCATGTGATGGGGATCCGCTGCAGCGGGCCATTGCTCTTGGATGATATTGATAGATCACTAAATACGCAACATACACTCTGATACAAACTGTCACAACACCGAAATTCAAATGATAAAAATTTGAATTCAAAGCCATGATAACTCCAAAACAATCTCAAATATAATGAAATCATTTTACAGTAACAATGTATCAAAATTGAGTTCACAATACGACTCAGTTGACTTGAATAATACATTACCAGTTTATACACTCAAGTATTAAAACAATTGGAAATGTAATATTCACTCAATCCTTACCACAACCAGAAGAAGGAAACCCTCAGTAATCTTTCTAGTAAGCTCTCCGAGCCTGTTAATCCCTACTTGTAGGACTATCCCCTACACCATTGATTTGGTGCTACGAGATTGTAAACACAAACTCGGTAAGCTTTGCAGCCTGCGTGAGTAAACCGACATTATAATATACATCACGTACAAAGGAAATATAACATATAACCTTATAAGACATGTGTACTCATAAGATACTGGACAACCCATCTGGTTACCCAATATTATTTAAAAATATGTGTACTCATAAGACATTGGGCAACCCATATGTTACCCAATATTATTTTAAAACATGGGTACTCATGGGACCCATGCAACCCATCTGTTACCCTCATGAAGTACACCGGCAGACAGACTAAAGCTCTAACTGATCGTAACCAACACCCGGCCAAGGCTTGGTTCCGATTTAATGCCAACAACGTCGGAGTACCAGAAAACGGTTTAACAAGACTCAATGTTAAAACCACGTACAATATAACAATCCACACATGTTTATGTACTACAACCAAGCGACTCTTGCACAATAATATATATATAGTCACTCCAATAATCCATTATACCGGAAGGTACTTTATCTCCCTTCCGGTCCCAACCGCCACAATTAATCAAATACAAAACAATTTCATAATTTAAATAAAAACCGTAACATTATATAATATAACAACCCATATATATGTATCGTATTTACCATTTTCGTACACATACACAACCCACTACATTATATAGATGTCACAGTTCACTCTTTTTAAGAAATCATAAATATGAGTCACCGTCAAATGTAGACTTGTCATAGTGAGATTTACTCACCTTATTTCATGCGTGCAACTTCTATGACACCGAGAGCAATTCCCTCACTCGTTTCGCCGGTCACCTAATAGTATAACAAAGTGCTTAGAAAACGACCCGTAAACCGACAAGTGATGATTAATTACAGTAAAACACTGTTTCAAAAATACTATTCACACGTCGCCGAAGACGGCCGCGTGTGGGGTTCACACGCTACCCTCTGGCAGCCGCGCGTGATCTCATTCGCAGCCCCCAAAACCCAGCGATTTCCTTCCTACACCGTCCTAGGCCTATCACCAAGTCTATGCCTCCCTCTCCTGCTCCTACGCGCTGCCCTAGACGGCGGCATCACCACCTCCACCCAAACTTCATCAAATCAACACACTTCCAACATAAAAGATGAAGATCATGAGGAGTAGATCGTAACCATACATTTAGTTCGCCCCAAGTCGGCCGAAGACCGCCGGAATCACCGCTGCAAGATCACAGATCAGGGATTGAAGATCGGAAGTGACCCAGTTCGATTTAGGCTTCACCGCCGGTGGATTCGGGCCTAGGAGGAGGATGGAAGACTCGTCGTCGCAGCCTTGAGCCCCAGCGTCGCCGGCGACGTCGAGTTCATCAGTGCCGCAGCTGTGCTCCCTCGACGACGGTTGAGATTTGGCGCGGGGTGAGTCGTCGCTACCACAGTTTGACGCGGCTTGGCCGTGCGGTCCCAACAACACGGGCAGTGTCAAGCACGGCGTCCGGAGGAGAGAGATTGGCGATGGAGAAGTCAGCGAATGAGGGTCGGGGTCGGGGGAGAAAAGAGAGAAGCTGCGGGGGTGGGGGGGTTTCTATTTTGGGAATATAAGGGTTTCCCAAAAATTCCTTTTATACTTTTCCAAAATCGGAAACTAACTTCCGTTGCCAACAACTTTCAATCACGATGTCTGATTAAGACGTGCCACAGGTCTACGAACTCGTAACGACGAGCTCTATGGCTTTCATAAAGGATGTTTTCGGAGACGAGCGACGGAATAAAAAACAACCCTCGAACCACTAAAAACGTAATGTTTTTCAACTTAAAATTTCTGAAATTAGTTTCATTTCGCAAAGACATCGATGAGAAGGCGTAAAAATGTGATTTTATTCGAATTACCAAGCTGAATAATCTACAAGAAATTATACGAATTTAAACTCGAAAATTCAGGTTATTACATTGTTTGACCATCTGTACTTACGGTCAATTAAAAAATGAGGCATTTTGACATATTAAAATCCCCATTGACCGGGGCTTTGCTAAATGAGTTTCCATGGTGTGACCGCACACAATCGGTGACAAAATATAGGTGATTTCAGATATACAAATGTTTTTCGTTGTTCGCATTTTGGTAATGGATCTTCCTTTATGACATATTAATGTTGTTTTCGGTTTATCAAAAATATCGACTGTCAGACGAGGTCTGAATTAGATGAAATTTTTACAGGGTCACTGAATATATATACCGATCATATCGGTTGGTGTTGATCGATCCCAAGAAGATTCTTTCATATACTTGCTTCATAATGCGATAGTATTATTCTAAATCTAATAAAATATGTATGTATACTATTTTATTATTTGACGGGCTTTTACGGGCCGGACCGGGTTTCACCCCTCTAATCTAAGCCCGGCCCTCTACCCACGGAAGCAGGATTTGGCGGGCTTTCTCGCGGGTCGGTCCGGATAAAAGCCTATCGGGCTTGCGGCCCTCCGTGGGCTTTTCAGATCCGCGGATTAAATGATGAAGCCTACTTTTATATAAATCGATAACAAACAAGAGTTAATCATACAAGATCAAACTTATCACATAATTCGAATATTAATTCTAATTATCAAGTTAAAATACAAAAGATTTTCCGAGAGACCATACTTAGAATCCAAGTTAGCTCTGAAGATATACGTAATCAATAACTCAATGACACCCATTCTGAAATCTTCATTCTTTTTGCTTCTGGAATCATCGGAGTGCAATCATTCTTTGCATCATCTGAGAGCATAGGAGAACTACTTTAAATTATTTCGGTATAACACTCCCAAAGCACCAATCGAGCAATGTTCTCAAATTACTATGGACACCCATCATGTACACCCACAATCTAATTACACGTAGTTTCAATTCTCTCATGAGCTGCCAACCGATTCCAAAGGAAAGTTTTATCAATTATTTGATTCAGTTCACTTCCCCAAATCCACAAACACAAGCCATTTTAATTCATAGAAGTATCCAATTTATCATGACCTACTCCATGCCTCTCTACAGCTCACACAACACAACTCTGTGCACTCCACCCAATTAACATACTTAATTCACCATCTTTCCTGATCAATAGTAAGCGACCTATCTACTTCTAAAATATATCCACTTACTACTTCAACCCAGCGAAATCAATTCAACCTCTGCTTAAATACTTCTCCCTCAATAATAGTTCAAGATTAATACATGTCCAAACCTAGACCACCACTATCAACACTATTTTCCCTTAATTATGCTCAAAGAATGATTCCTCATTTACACAAACTTACAGCTTCCTTCAATAATAAACAATGGACCAGACCTACTCATGGTCGTACTCAACTCCACAATTCATATCAACCAAGCTTAAGAAAGGAACAAAAGCAGTTTCTCAATATAGGTTTCTTCAATCCAGCAGCTCCTTCATGCCAACACTCACTTTTAACAGTTATCTATTCAAGCTACTAACTCCCGTTGCCAAACTATTTACTCACAATACAACCCAGACTGAGATATGAACCATGCTTCACCATGGCCATCACTACCTCTGCACCAACAACCCCTAAACTCAAATTGTTTGATTTTGAGTAAAACCAAACAATTTGAGGTCGCAATTGTCGTCACAACTATTTCAATTGAAACACAACTGTTTGTGACTTTCATATAAAGACGACAATGGTCGTTGTTGTGACTCAAAAAATTTTCTTCGTCTTATTTAAATTGATGTATCATCTAGATGGGGTCAAATTTGTGTCTTAGGACCTTATTACATATCATCTAGTTAGTTAAATTCAATTTTGTTCTTGTTGTTACTTTCAATTTCAATTGAATTGTTGTTTATAGTTGTTGATTATATTTATAGTCATAGTATTTATATATACTGTTTGTATACCCTATACTGATTGGTTTTAACAGTAAGGCAATTAAAATGCCGTCCGACGACGGTAAGGGGCACGCCGCCGGACTAGAGTGAAGGAAGCGAAAGGACTCTCTGGCGCTGCTCTCTTTTTTATAGAAGACACAATGGGTGCATAAATGACTATCTTTATTCAAAACCACTATTGGTTACAGGAGTTATTCATAAATTATTGTATATAACTAATTTTTGTGTGTATGTGATGTGCTTAATTATTCTCAACATTAGGGACTGGCGCCACAGCGGGGCCTGAGCTCCAATGCTCCTCTAGGGAATATTGGCCAGATTTGATGTGGTACAACCAAAATCCTGAGTCTCGAATACTCCATATCGCATGGACTCCCCCGTACGAAGGAACATTTCTTGCTCGCCATGCAGGAATATTACCGACCTGGTTGTTGTACCGCATAAAGCAGTTCCAGAATGTAGTAGCAATATTGTAGTGAAATTCGAACTGCCAAGCGGCATTGGGAGTGAGCTCACGAAGAATTACATCCCTCTCTGACCTGCATTCATAATGGAGTGTTGAACTAGTGAGATTGTTAGTAAGACGAACAAAATATTTGCGCCCCCATACGGCGATGTCTTCTTCTTGTTGACTTTGCACCGAGGCTAATGCAAGGACGAGGGTCAAACCGAAGAAGTGCAGTGCCATGTTTCCCTTCATTTTGCCAATGCCTGAGTGCGACGTTTTAATCAACTCTATTTGATGAATTTCATGGTTACTTGCATGCTTTTATAGCAAAAGAATAGGTTTTCTCTCAAAGTGGCAATTTATTAGTTTGTCTGTTTCGTTCTAATCCTTTGACAAAAAACCTGAATAGTCAACAAGAAGAAAGCAGTTTCAGTCAACAAGTGTGGTCAGGTGCATCTTCTAAATGAATTCACTTTTATGTAATTAGTTAGGTTCATCGATCTTCCATACTAACTCATTTTTCATAAACTGCAATTTTTTAATTTGCTACCGCATGTACCTAAAATAAATATTTTTCATCTCCTAGCTTTCTAAAATGGCATACTGTAACTGCCCTTTATTGAAGTTTTTTCTAAAGAGTAGACGACAACGTTCGTCCATCAATTAATTAATCAAAAGGGAGAATACATGAATTACTGCGATGTAGTTCACCCCATTACTTTTTTCTTCATCAAGCTGTGCTCCTTACTCTCTTTCATGTCACAAGTAGCACAACTCGTCAGAGTGGAGACCACGGCGGCGTGGTCTTCAACTCTCCGATGCCTAAGTCAGGTGAATAGTAATTCTGACAGAGTAATAGTAAGTGGTCAAGATTGCTTAACTTATGAGGTCAGGAGTTTGACCTTTAATAGTTGAGTTGAGGTAGATCATTCACACATCTTCCGATGTGAGACTTGGTTCAGTTGAGGTGTTCTCTAGAGCTTCCTTTAAAACGAGTGTGTAGGCGTGTCCGTAGTTGGTTTGAGCCGCGGAGCGGCTTGTTGCACAGTTGGCATAGTTGGCTCCATGTCCATACTGCGGGGTTGGGCTGCTTTTGAGCTTAAGTGTGCTAATAGTTGCGCTGATTATGGCTAGACATAAGCCTAAGCCAACAACTAGTCAAACATCCTTGCATAAAATCCAGCAAGTTTATTAGAATAAGAGGGTGTATTTGGAGACAATTTAGCTCAAAATCTAGGGTATATAGATGAATCCCAACCCCAGTCAACCACAGGTTCAGTTCGCATCGTACTCTTCCTGTAAATTCCATGTACTGAGTTAATCACTGCTTCTATTCATCGATTATGCATTCCTTCCCCTTATCAGCGCTACTCTTCATGATAGGGGTGTTAATCGGTTTGAATGGTTCGGTTTATAGGTGATACCGAACACCAAACCGTTCTATTTATTCGGTTTAGTTCGGTTTGGTTTTTCACTTTAAAAAAAAAAAAACAATTGTGTTCGGTTTGGTTCGGTTTGGTTTTTCTCTGGTTTATATCGGTTTTTCTTTCGGTTATTTTGTAAAGAAAATCGGAGTTTCTTTCCTTGTCTACCTACTTGATTCTTAACGAAATAAAAAGAACATGCGGACAGATTTGCAAAATTCTATCTACAAGATATAGTTGCTTCACAAATGCATACAATTGCAAAAAGTCACTAAACAAGTTATACCACATTAGTAGGCATGTTGTCGTTCCAATATCTAAAATTCAAAATATTAAATTTTGACCGTCAGATGTGATCAGCATATTTAAATAAGGATATGGTAAAAAATTCATCTAATGTTGATAATATTTGGGTCTCGATCGATGTGGTCAACATTAACTTAATTTCATCTAATTAAGTGAATTTGTTCTTACCCCCTCCTTCTTGACTAGTTTTGGTGGATTTTTTCATGCACACACTCTCACATATATGTGATGTAGCAGCTCGTGTAAAATTTTCAAAAATTTTACGTTCCAGGGATAAGGCTACCCATAGGGGATAATAAGCGTATAAAGGGTTGACCGCCTCGATCGGGACACAAACGTTATCGAAAACATGTGATTTTTTTACCATAACCATATTTCACAATACGTAACGCATCATGCGGACATATTTGCAAAATTCTATTTATAATATATAGTTACTTCACAAATGCATACATTTGCAAAAAGCCACTAAACAAGTTATACCACATTAGTAGGCATGTTGTGGTTCCAATGTCTAAAATTCAAAATATTAAATTTTGACCGTCAGATATGATCAGCATATTTAAATAAGGATATGGTAAAAAATTCATCTAATGTTGATAATATTTGGGTCTCGATCGATGTGGTCAACATTAACTTAATTTCATCTAATTAAGTGAATTTGTTCTTACCCCCTCCTTCTTGACTAGTTTTGGTGGATTTTTTCATGCACACACTCTCACATATATGTGATGTAGCAACTAGTGTAAAATTTTCAAAAATTTTACGTTCCATGGATAAGGCTACCCATAGGGGATAATAAGCGTAAAAAGGGTTGACCGCCTCGATCGGGACACAAACGTTATCGAAAATATGTGATTTTTTTACCATAACCATATTTCACTATACGTAACGCATCATGCGGACAAATTTGCAAAATTATATTTATAAGATATAGTTGCTTCACAACTGCATACATTTGCAATAAGACCACTAAACAAGTTATACCACATTAGTAGACATGTTGTGGTTCCAATATCTAAAATTCAAATTATGAAATTTCGACCGTCGGATGTGATCAGCATATATAAATACAGATATGGTAAAAAATCACCGAATTTTGATAAAGTTTGGGTCTCGATCGATGTGGTCAACATTAACTTAATTTCATCTAATTAAGTGAATTTGTTCTTACCCCCTCCTTCTTGACTAGTTTTGGTGGATTTTTTCATGCACACACTCTCACATATATGTGATGTAGCAGCTCGTGTAAAATTTTCAAAAATTTTACGTTCCAGGGATAAGGCTACCCATAGGGGATAATAAGCGTAAAAAGGGTTGACCGCCTCGATCGGGACACAAATGTTATCGAAAATATGTGATTTTTTTACTATAACCATATTTCACTATACGTAACGCATCATGCGGACAAATTTGCAAAATTCTATTTATAAGATATAGTTGCTTCACAACTGCATACATTTGCAAAAACACCACTAAACAAGTTATACCACATTAGTAGACATGTGGTTCCAATATCTAAAATTCAAATTATGAAATTTCGACCGTCGGATGTGATCAGCATATATAAATACAGATATGGTAAAAAATTCATCGAATTTTGATAAAGTTTGGGTCTCGATCGATAACATATTTAATTATGTATATTAAAAATATCTATAAATAATATAATTTCTTTATAATATATATATATATATATTCGATTTTTCGGTTCGGTTTCGGTTTTCAAACGTCCCAAATCAAAACCACACCAAATCTTTCGGTTTGGTGCAGTTTTTTTTGCGATTTGGTGCGATTTTTTTTTTCTTCGGTTTTTTTCGGTTATGATTTGGTTTTTTTTCGGTTTTCGGTTTTCAATTAACACCCCTACTTCATGAACATGAAGCAGCAGTCACTCTCTATTCCATTGAATTCACTTGGCCGTGACAAGATGGTCTTACAGCACAGTACCTCGATTGTTTATAATCTGGTTACTCGGTAGCTCAGATTTCAAATTTCAACAGAACCATCTATTAGCCGGGCAACTTACAGCACTTTGTACAAAATTCATCCTATCTGGGTTTTCCCTTCAGTTCTCGCAACCAGAGAGTTGGCTCAGATACAAGTATCAAGGTTACTGAAAGGCCTCCTTGATCTGTTTTACCATGTATGTTTAGTAATCTCCAGCCTATAGGTTAGTTTGGCTCGGTGGTTAGAGAAAAAGCAAAAGGCGCATCAGCAATTCAACATTAGTTTTATCAAAACTGAAAACTTCAGCCGTATGCAAATTCCTGCGACACTATTTGGCGGGTATTGATCTGAACATGTTGTTTCAGGTGCGGACGTATGTACCTTATGTTAGGTACGAATTTCAAAATTCTACAAATGGTGGGTACTGACTGAACTATTGTAACATTTTGGTGGCCTCCTATGAGTAGTGCAGCAATATCTCAGTGGAAGCAGCCAAACATGTATCACAATTAAGTAGCTTCCCACCAAAAAGGGATAAACGCAATCATGCAGGCCACAAATTGCTCTTGAAGGAGTATATACCAAATTTGGATGTGAATCGTTCATTAAATGGTTAATTCCTCCTATGGTACTTAAAATATGACTACTTGGACAATTTGGTACTTGATGTATGAAAACGGACAATTTAGTACATGAAATTCTCATTTGTAAGCCATTTTAGTACCTCTATTAATTTTGATCATATTTGTATGGTTATTTTTGCCATTCTAGCCCTAAACTCATTAAGTTCACATTTTTCTTCATTTCTTTCTATAATTGTCTCTCTTTGGAGATAATTAAATTGATATTTCTACTTCACTTAGCATCTACTTCGCATATATCGAAAATAATTTTTTTCCTAATATACTTATTGTATCCTAATTATTTTCTGCAAAGGAAATAAATTGCATTTATTCAATTGTAATTTTTTATTAAAATATTTTTTTAAATTATTTATAATTAAAATTAATTTAGATTGATAGCTACATTATGAAAACTTATATACGTAAATCATCACAGATACTAAGTGGATGAGTTATCAAAATTTTAGTGATAATTTAGAGACAATTTGGAGGTATTATGAAAAAATGAAGTAAAGTAGAGATAAAATGACGGAAATAACCCTGAAAATATGGTCAAAATTGACATAAGTACCAAAATGGCCTAAATTTGAGAACTTTAGGTACCAAATTGTCCGTTTTCATACATCAGGTACTAAACTGTCCAAATAACCAAACATCAGGTACCATAGGAGGAATTTACCCTTCATTAAAATGATAACAAACACCATATCTAGCCTGTTGGCAGAAAAAAACAATCTTGAATCATACAATTTGGAAAGTTTGGATGCTCTACTCTGAAAGGATGCTACTTATGGTATTGCTACCCACTTAAGAATTACAACAGGTACAAAAATTGCTTGTGGAACCTGCTTATGCTCCTAAGACGGTTTACAATTAAACAAACCTTTTAAAAGGCTAACAACAGGCAATGGTCGAATATTGAAGTAAGTAGCCGATGTGAGATATGCACAAACGGAGGAGACATATATCTTAAACCAGATGGACGAGAAAAGGGTTAAGTACGTACATGTTGCAGTCGCAATAATTACTGCTATAAAATTGACAAGGCACTTCAGGGTAGAGAGTTCACCTTCTGTTCCTTCATGCGGAAAATGACCTTGAGCATAAAAATCAGAGAGCAATTGGTCCTTGAAATGAAATGTATTCATTATCCAAGTTGTAACCTCATCTTCAGATGTGGGCATATCTTCAAGTGGGATACGTCGGACGTGCATATGAACTTCAGAAGGGTTCACCCCAGAGGCATTGTCAAAGAAAGTCGGACTACTAGGCTTGTATCCAATAGTCACATCATACACTGCAATACACAGAGAAACCAATGCACAGGGTAAGTAAATAAAGAAAACTAAAACAGACTCCTTTGAAATGCTCCAGTAAATATAACTAGCTAACTAACCCAACTAAGTACAAACACAAAATTGAATTAGCAGGCATAAACAACTTCCTGTGGTAGAACCTTTCAATTCTGCAATGTAATAACTATATGCACCTTTAAATGTCCAATAAACCTTTTATCTTAAATTTTTGCAAGTATTCCACTGGACTAAAAGTTTGACAGATTTCTTAGGGAAACAACTATTATCGGACATATACATTAATTGAAAGGAAACTCAGAGCAATGAAGCAGCAAAACCTCTAATTCAAACATTACAACCAACCACAGTTGGTGTTTTCTATCACAAATCTAAAAGCTATAAACAATGAAGTATTTAAGAAAACTAACCCGTATTAAATAAATTTGATAAGTACTCTGATTGAAAAAAGTTAAGTGGATCAGAAGATGAATGACAGTAGGAATCTCAACAGAATAAGCATTGCTTTGTACTGTTAACAATAAGAATGTGAGGTGTCACCTTCATATCAAACAGTGCCTAAACCAAAAGTGCATCACCAATGGATTTATGGAATTAAAATCAGATAGTCAAATACTGGGGAATTCTTTGAAATAACAGGGAAGAATGCCCCTAAAGAAGTGACAAAGGACTTCATCTATTATTTAGCTGGGTTCTTCTAGACATAGGGGAAAGTTATATGAGCTTAATGACTAATAGCAAGGATATATAAAGTCAAGACAGAGACTGAAAGTTTTTCCCAAAAGGAACCAACAGAAAAATCCAGAAATTCCTAAAGACTTGCTTGTAAGTTACGTTATATATATATATAACCAAAGATGAACCGATTTCCAGGAGTTATAATCACAGTTTTAATTGCAAAGAACAAACACAACGGAATTTAATGAAAATAAAAGTGTAAGTGTGAAGAGGCCAACCTGCATCCAAAGATCCCCTCAACTCTTCTAAACAGGCACATAATCCCTTTGTTTTTGGAAGCAAGACATGCTTTAATACGGGTAAGCCATGTTCAGCAGCATATTTCTGATTACGGATGCACTTCTGCTCCCTGCATAGAATAGTCAGGAAGGAAAATCTCAATACATGCCCTAAATAAAAGAAAGGAATATTTAACTATTATACATGTAGGAACATTTAACTATCATCAATCACCCTTGGACTGCATTTTTTGGTATCTTAACTTACTCATGCAAGACAAAGTGCTTACAAAACCCCTTCTTTTAATAATAAATAAATGCTCAACTACCAAGTCTTCAATAGAAAGGAAAGAAGCAGGACAAGAAATTACGTGAAATCTGTTCCTTCTGGGAAAAGAGCAAGCCAGAGAGAGTCTTCAGGATCATTTAAAGTTGAAAGCATCTGGCGCATATTTGGTTCATCGACCTCCCACTTTCTCTCCACAGAAATGAACTCCAATATGTGGAACGACCAACCAAACACAGGAAGTTTCATTAAACTACTTTTAAGGATATACTTTATGAACCCCTGGTGTCCTTTGCGCAATGCCAGATCCCACAGGTACATCCAATCCACCTCAGTTCTATGATTTGAAATGAGCAAAATGCGTTCCCCTCTGGGAACGGTTTCTCCAGAAAAAATAACTTTAGTCCCGTTTATCTTTTCAAAAAGAACAGGCCATAAAGCTATCCAAGCACCAAAGAAGACAGACGTTACTCTTCTACTGTAAGGTATGCTGAAAAATCTAACCATAACAGCGCCCGGGACACCAAAATACACTAACATCATGAATGCAGTCAGAATGAGCACAAGTAAGCAAACCACACCCCGAACTGCTCTTAGTGGAGTTAAATGACGGGCCTTCATGGCATTATTTGAAGGCCTTTGAACTTCCATATCACTCAAACTCAATCAATGCACTTCTCCACTAACAAGGATCCTAATGAGAGTACCAGGTCATATGAAATATTCCCTATTTGCAAAGAAGTGGAGACAAACAAGATGCTAGCATGATATACAGGGGATCATGTTTTGGCTCCAGGAAACGATTCCTAGCTGTTATTGACTGTTCAAATATCTGATGCCTTAGGGTAAAAAAAACCACAAGTTAGTCCACTGTGGAATTGGAAATATATTTACCCTGCATATGGAAAGTGAGGAAGAGAGTTAGCCATGACATATGTCGTGTAGCATAATAAAGTGTGGTGAAAATGAACAGGATCTTTAAATAAAGCCAAGCGAGTAACAGTTGGCACTTGGCAGTAAAAAATCCAAAAGCCTTTAGAAGAAAGGAAAAGACAATTTCCAGGATAGAGCTCAATCTATAATCGGTGCATAGATATTCCAAACCAGCAAAAACATATACAGAAACCACAGCCAAATCCTGATTAAAGCATCCACTTGGATTGATAATGTGTTTACTTGTAGTATGTTACACCTCCCCATAAGATCGAGACTCGAGTCTATCTACCGTCTAAAGAGCACTTACAGAATTGACCTTTCAGGCGAAGTTTCTTATTAAAAAGTGGTCACACAGGGATTTCTCAGATTTGCAAGGCTCATCCCATGATGAAGAAAACAAAAGGGAACTTTTTACCCTCCAATATATAAGATTGAACCTCTCTAAAAAGAAACATTCTCTAAAACTACTACTTTTGAGTTCGAAAGTCAAACGAACAAAGCTCCAGTCTACTCGCAGGGAAGGTTTTCGTTGATCCTAAACACGTGAACCACTTTGCAGTTTCCTACATCATATGTATGTCATAACAGCTTGAAACTCGAAGATTTCTGCATATTCTAAGTCAATACCTAGTTGGGTAGCAGATGGAAACCCAGCAAAAGCCAACTGCGAATCAATAACTCAAACTATCCAACCTCACTCTAATACAACGTGCCAAATTAACCCAACTCAACTGAATCCATACAGAGTAACAAGCCAACCATCCGCGGATGCATTTCAATGCTAAAATCTAATCGATGGATCAAGAATAAAACAAGTTCTAACTAGTTCCGATTCAAAGTAACGATATTGTAATCAGAATAATGGAAAACCGATCGAACAGTTAGTAATGAAGTTCTTGAGTTGTGGATGAATTGAGAGAGAGAAAGGGAAGTAAGAGAGAGGAGGTAGGTTTACCTCGTCGATCCCAACCGGTGGTTTCTGAGCTTCGTTGAAAGTGAAGGAGAGGATGCGAGTGACCAAGTGTGAGTTTGAGTTTGAGATGGTGTTGGAGACTTGTACACGTGAAAACTTGGAAGTGGACCTCACCACTGTATGGCCTATTATAAAGGTAAAACTGTAGAGAGGGTAAATGCATAGTGTTCATGGTGGAATAGTGGAGAAGATCAAACTTACTTCCAGTTTTCAGAGTTGATGACCAATTAACCCGACTCAAGGTAATTTTTCTTCCCCCTACATAATGGTTGTTTTTTTTTCACACTTACCTCCTAATACGCAATTAAATTTTATAATTGTATTTTCGTTCATAGGTTACTATCTCAAATGGACCTTAATGGGGACAGAGGTGCTTGAATCTGGTATAATAAGGTTGGCGAAGAAACCTAACATGGAATAGAGGTGCTTGAATTTTAAGTCCCACCAATTAGTGCGGTCGGCAGGTTTGGCAAGCCTTTAAGTCATGTGCTTGCCGCGGGGGATTAGTCTGGCTTTGGTGGAGTACTCATCCCTGTGGATCTTGATCTGATACCCTAGTGAACTTCAGTGGGAGTACTAACTAGGTGAGTCTATACTAACTCGCTAACGTAATTGAACGTAAATGGTACCTCATCCCAATAAAATGAAACTAACCCATACCTGAAAGTAAAGATGACAACTTAGTTGTTGTTTTTTTCTTTGAGAAGGAAAAGAGGTTCCTCTAAGGGAACCATCAAACACAATGTCTAACATGAGGGCATTTGAAGCTTGAGGAGCAGTCATTCATAACCAAATCTTTGGACTCGAAAGGGAGTGACCAACACTAGCTAAAGAATGCGCCAAAAAGTTGGTCTCTAGGAAGATATGGACGAGGTAGGGGCGGAACCACATATACACATCCCCCCGGCATTTGATTGTCATTATGAGTAATCACGATATATATGGCTCATACTTAGCCCCCCCCCCCCCCCCGCCTCTAATCATTAGCAACAACAAGTATAGAACAAATAAACAAAACGATTTATAATTAGTTGTACTTAACCTGTACCGGGTAATCCATACAAATTTAGGAATATGGAGATGTTGCTTAAATTTAGAATAATTTTATAATTAATATCATTGATTTCTTGCTTATCCAATTTTCTTATTTATTAAGGTGTGGTTTACATTCTAAATTTAACGATAGTATTTTTCATATACTCTCTCGTTTTATTTCTGGACCCTACTAAGGTTCAAAACCTGGTTACGCCACTCGAACGAATGAGATATCCTCAAAAGATCGATCTTTAGCGATACTAGAGGAGTGAACACGTCGGGTACCCACCACCATAGGATAATTCAAATAGTGTTAAACAACAAAACCAGACTATGTAGATCTACCAACTAAGCCATCAAAGTTTAGCTTAAGGCAGTCTAGGACTGGAGGAATCCACTAAAAATGGCAACATCATGAAGCCTAGAAGGACCAACATCAATTTCAAGTATATGGGAGCTTTCAAGTGTGGAAGACTGAGGTATGATTGAATTTTCCGAGCTAAACTTTGCATTCAACCGGTAGTCAGGCTAACCAGGCTTGTTAGAGATGACATGTCACAATCTGAGCTACTCACTTTAAAATTCAAATTTTGGTTAATATGTGCGACCCGATTTCGCCCTTTCGGCATCTCAACCTTATCCCCGGAACAACATTTCGTTCTTGAATCACAAGCTTCACTCCTCTCAGCGCCGCCACAATGCCCACGTACCCGCTGGTGTCAATCACCACAAGGAGATCAAATTCCTTTAGCTTAAAGTAGCTCTAGATTACCGACTTAATCAAGTAGAAAGGAAGAAATACATTTCCGAGTGATGGAATCGGGCGGCGAAGTCATAGCCGACGTTGGGGATGGCCTTGCTTTCCATGCTTATTACTTCTGAGTATGTCGAGAAACAAATATTTGAGCGTTGGGGTTTTGAGCTCATCGGTGATGGCGACGGCTGGGCATATGTGAATTCTGGTTCTTTAATAACCCGAATTTCTATTGTCATTTCTTGTAATTCCTTAAAGATTAATGAATTCCATTTTAGTTATAATTTTATTCTACGTCATTCAAATAGCCTTCGTTCGAAGTAGAATTAGGTTCGTGTATAGTTGAAGTGTATGTGTGTTTGTTTGACTGGAAGAGAATAAAATGTATCTTCGGTTATTATTGTGATAATGTTGTTGTGTTGGTTGGTCGGAAGGGAATAAAATACACCTTCTCGAATTAGAGATGGTGTGTTTGTGACTCGTTGGTTTACTATGTAGAGTTGTGAATGTGAAGTGGTGTGCGGTGAAACAAACTGTTTTGCTTTATTGACGGCCATGTTGGCAAAGGAAAAGTGGAGTGAGTTGGTTTTGATGTGGGTGAGTTCGTATGGTTGTGGATGTGTAGTACTTGGTGAGTTAACATAGTCCTAGGATCGTTAATCAATAAAATCGTTCTTCATATATGTTTTGTTTTTTAAAATATATGGACTTGATCGACTACAGTTCATGGGTAAGTAAAACAAGATTTAATTAAAATAGTTTCAATGGTTAATGGTTAGAGACTGTTAAACGTTGAGTTGCAGTGTAATTGATGTTTGTAGTTTCCTATTTTATAGTCTTGTATGTGTGTTTTAGTGACTTTGTGAACTAAGCTTTTACGCAGGAATCACTAAACTTTATTCTGTGTTTTTTTTTACGTGTAATTCCCTTAACTAAAATTCATGCATAGATTATACATCATATATCTATGTATGTTTAAGTGATTTCTGAACTACGCTTTTATGCGGGAATCACTAATGTTTCTTCTGTGATTTTCTTCTTTATGTGTGAATTCATGAACTATGCTTTCATGCAAAATTCACTATTTGTTTCATCCTTGAATTTTGGGTGTGAGTGAGCATTGTGGGTTGTGTGGTGAGTTTGTGGAGAATGTGGAGTTGGTTGTTGATGTGCTTTAGTGGTGGCCAAAGTGGCAGTAGCAGTGTCAACTATCATGGGGTAAAGTGCAGAACTCATAATTAGTTTCTAGTGTACGTGTGTCAACTATTCATGGGGCAAAGTGCATAACTCATGAACAGTTTCTTGTGTGGGCATTATTCATGTGGCAAAGTGCAGAACCCGTGAATGGCTCAATTGTTTATTATATATCACTTATGAGAATGTTGTTGGTATTGTTTGTATTTGTGTGCTTGTTGCGGTGTTTAAGTGGCATGTGATATCATTGTGATGGTTGTGGGTAATGACGTGAAGTTTGCATTGTTGTGGGTTGTTGATGTTATGATTTATAGCTATTGTTGGGGGATACGTAGAGATAAATTGTTGTTGTTTATCTGTTGAGTATTTTTATTTATAAGCTATAAAGCTGGTCGGGTTATGTTTACAATCCCGGTGTACCAATCAATAGTGCAGGGGATAGCGTTGGAGGTCATATACATAGCAACATTTGAAGGATTGAGCAGCGTGATAGTAGTCTACTGCTTGTTGTCATTTCCTTTTTGTTTGGTGATGATTGAGAGAATTTGCAAGCTGTGTTTATTTACATTTGTACATGTTGTGATGATGTAAATTGGAGTTTGTAAATGAGTTAATTGTTTGAACTCAGAATCAATATTCAACATCTATAATGTAATTTCAATTACATTGAGATTATTTTAAAGTGTTAGCATCCTAAATTTTGAAATTTTATGGTTCATAATTTATGGCCGCTATAAGTTCTCCATTGAATTGCTTTAGGGAGACGCAAGAGCAAGGTGAGTTAGTTAAAGGTATTGACTTTATGGGTGGAAGGGAGAATGGGGTTTGGGAGTGAAGGAGAGAGGTGAGTCAAGACCGCCATTAAAAAAAATATTCTTAAATATTTTGGCAACGCATTTGCAGAGAAAAGAGAGATGATCAGAATGATCATTGGAGTGATGTATTTAGGGGGTTGGCAATTGGCACAATTAGCTTACCCGGGCCGGGTCTTAGTATATTTAGAAAAGTGACGGACCGGGACGGGCCGGGTATTTTCACAAATAGGAAGATGCAAGCCTACTCATCTAAAACAGGCTTTATGTGATTTTACAGACCGAGCCTTACGGATTTTTACGGGCTAGGCCTTCTGGGCTTGTATTAGGACAAAAATACTCATATTTAAGGGTTACTAAAAGAATTCTTAGAAAATATTTCAAAAAACAAATCAAAAATAAATTTTAATTTCGAAATATGGTCGATCAAGACCAGTAGATGTAATCGGTATATATATTTAAGGACCTCATAAAAAT
The DNA here is from genome assembly GCF_933775445.1 of Argentina anserina. NCBI lineage: Eukaryota > Viridiplantae > Streptophyta > Magnoliopsida > Rosales > Rosaceae > Argentina > Argentina anserina. The sequence goes on along the minus strand of NC_065873.1, from coordinate 5,258,412 downwards.
TTCATCCGTTTTGGACATGGTTTAACTGACATACGGTAAAAAAAAGCGTTTTGACATATTAAAAACTCATTGACCAGAGTTTTGCCAAATTGATTTCCTCAGTGCGACCGAGCATGATCAGTGATAAAAATTAGGTGATTTCAAATATGTAAACATGTTTCAGCGTTCGCATTTTTGTTATTGGTCCCCCGTTAGGGCATATTCATGGTGTTTTCGGTGTACCAGAAATTCTAACGGTCAAACAAGGTCCGAATTTATTAAATTTTTACAAAGTACTAAATATATATACCGATCACATTAGTTGGTGTCGATCGATTCCGAAATATTTTTTTCATATAGTTGTTTTATAATGTGATAGTTTTATTCTAAACCTAATGTAAAGGTTATGATACATTAATAGACACTAAGGCGATCGACAACTCCACTTCGAAATACGGTCGATCGACACCAATAGATATGATCGACATATATATTTAGGGACCCGTAAATTTTGTCCGTTTTGGACTTGGTTTGACCGTTCGTATCTACGGTCAACTAAAAAAGAGCCGTTTTGACATATTAAAATCACATTGACTGGGACTTTGCCAAATGAGTTTCCTTAGAGCGACCGCGCACGATCGGTGAAAACATTTAGGTGATTTCAGATATGCAAATGGCTTTCACCATTCACATCTTGGTAATGGGTCATCCCTTAAGGTATATTAGTGGTGTTTTTGGTTTACCGTAAACTTCCGACAGCTAAACGAGGTCCGAATTGGATGAAATTTTAACATGGTCACTAAATAAATATATCGATTACATCGGTTGGTATCGATTGATCCCGAGAAGTTTCCTTCATATAGTCGTTTCATAATGCGATAGTTTTATTCTAAACCTAATATAAAGGTTATGATACATTAGTGGACACTTAAGTCATCGACAACTCCACTTCGAAATATGGTCGATCGACACTAGCATATGTGATTGATATATATATTTAGGGACCTCGTAAAAATTTCATCCGTTTTGGACATGGTTTGATTGTCGGTACTTACGTCCAACTAAAAAAGATGCGTTTTGACATATTAAAATCCAATTTAACGGGGCATTTCCAAATAGGTTTCCTCAATGCGACTGCGCACAATCGGTAACAAAAATTAGGTGATTTTTTTTCCTGCAAATACGCACAGTAGATCAAGTTTGGCGCCAATTAATCAATATGAGCACACAAAGTTAACCTATTGCTGAAAACGTTTTTTTTTTGTACAAGTTGTTGGGAATTTATAATCATGACATAACTAATAATGACAATTTAGTACTCAAAAGATATATAATTGATTTCATGTTTTGCAATACATAACAATAGACATTAAATTTGACATCAAAATAAGTTCAAAATAGAATTCAAAAACATGATACCAAATAAAAACTAGGGTTCATAACAGCCCTATCTCATCAAAAACAACAAACATGGTAATTAACAAACTGACTAATTCCACAATATCATCATTTCAGAGGTAGTGATTTCTTTTGTGAAATGATTTTGTATTTGCTACGCATGGATGATGAAGCATGTTGAATACGTTGCATGGCATAAGAAACACAAATAAGCATAAAATCACAGCAAACACATCAAGAAAAATATGAGATGCAAATCAGTAACACTAATTACTTGTGTTCGCTGGACAACATTGTTTGATTGTTGTGACTCCATAGCCACAAAGCTAGGGGATGTAGCCTCTATTTGAGCATGAGGCTGCTCATTAGTGGCTGGAACATTAAGTTGGGATTTCACATTAGTGGCTAGAACCTCAACATGAGGCATGACATTCGAGGCATAAACTTCCTCTTCAACTTGGGAGTGCTCATTAGCATTGGGACTCTATTTCAAAATTTACACATTATGCAACTGAACCACTAGTAATTCAAGTATAATAGAGTAAATAAATTGCACAAATGTACCTGGTTTTTCAAATTGGGGCATGTCCTCCTATTGTGAACTAGTTGATTACACTCACCACAACTAAGTTGAGAGTAACACTTTCGGAAGCTTTTTTGTTCCAGGAGAACCACACTTCACCCTTGTAAAAAAAACAGAAAAGAAATTGCAATTATAACAAGTTAAAAAGAAATATTGAAACTTGAAAATCAACATAGTAAAGACAAGCACTAACCAACCACTTTGTTTCTAGCCATCATAGGCCTACCTGGCTGTTTTCTTACTAGAAGTGGTGCAATAGGTATGTTTATCGTCTCCCATACTTGCATTCCAGCTATTGGATATATGATTGGCTCATATGCCTTCATGTACTTTTCCATAGTGAAATATTGGTCCACAAATTCATCCGATGACTTTCCCTTTGAATAGATAGCACATGTAGCATGACCACATGGAAGATCAGCGATATCCCATCTGTTATATGTACAAGACTTTAAATCTAATGCCACAACATGTTGTGACACCACCCCACTTACACATGCTAGACCAAATCCTTGAATCTCATTTTTATTTTCACTCGACTCCCTTGGCTCACATTCCTCGGCCCATTCAACATTTTTCTTCAACTGTTTTTCAACCCTTAGACCAACCCTGCACCTCTACTTTGGTCCACTATTTCTCCTATTTACCAATCTAATCATTGAAACTATTCTGATATACTCTAAGCATGGAAGAATACGTTTCTTCCTAGCTTCTAGAACACTTTTGTTCTAGCTTTCACAATGATTATTGAGGAGAACATCTGATTTACTCCAATGGATGACATACCTTTTCACTACCTAGTTATATGCTCCAGCCAATCTCTTCTTCAAATCCTCCATTGCATCTGCAAAACTCTTCATGGTACAAGCTCTAGCCACGGCCCAAAACTTCTGCTTCAACTCCAACCCTCCATGCCCATAATTTTTGAAGTTATTATTTAGATGTCTAGAACAATGGCTATTTGGGGATTCTGAAAATAGCTCTTTGATCACAAGCTGAAGTCCTTTATGTTTATCACTTATGAATGAGTAATGAATTGAGTGATGGATATCCAAATCTTCTTTCAGGTTCTCTAAAAACCACTGTCACGAACTTCTAGTCTCTAATTCTACTATAACCCAAGCAATAGGATAGATCCCATTATCCCCATCAATTCCCACAATAGATAAAAGTTGCCCTTAAATCACAGTTTTTATGTGACATCCATCCAGTCATATATTAGGTCAGCACCCCTTTTTCCAACCTTTCTTCAATACTTCAAGGCATATATATATTCTTTTAAACTTAACTACCTCTCCATCTAACTCAGTTTGTATCCATACTGAGGTCCCCGGGTTCCTTTTCTTCAACTCATGTGTATAGGAATTCAATAGGTTGTACTGGTGTGCAACACTCTCACGCGCCATTTAGGATCGTTGAGGAAGAAGTCCATGAACTGTTCAGCCAGAAAAGGAGCATTGAGATGGTAGACTTTTTCCCTCCCAAAAGAGTACACTTATGCTCATCATTCAAAGTTTTGATCATCATTTTCGGGTTACCTGGTTTAAGTGCAGATGCATAATTTTGTCAAGGTCAGCCCGTGGATGTGTAACATTTTGTAATCATCTTGTGGTTTGAATTTGTTGGAAATCTAGGCTATTTCTTCGTGAGAACTGAGTGCTTTCTAACAACTTGCTTAAACTCCTTTGAGTTGGAAAAAAGCATGCCAATATTAAATGTAGGCTTTACCATGTTTAGTTTTTTGTTGAACTCTTTCCAGTAAGAAAATCTTCTTCTGCACTTCATCGGAAACATACTATTATCTTCTCCTTCATCTAAAGAACCATGTAAACTTAGTTTCACATCTGAATTATATACTTCATCGTTAGAAATAGCACCTTCAAACCCCTTTTTTCAAACTCTCTATCTAAATTGATGTCACCATACACATTCTTTCTAAACTCAACATCGTCATCATCTAAAAGCATGTCTTCATAGTCTGAGTAAACTATACCATCAAAATATGGGTCATCAGAATCTGTTGAACTATCAGACTCACAAACAAGTATAGATTTCTTCTTCCCAACTATATTAGAACACTCTCCTCTAGATCTAGTTGAATACCTTCTATAAGCTTGCTTTGTAGGTTTGCAACTCCTCTTCTTAGGTGCTGGAACATCTCTTTCAACCACCTTATTTTTGCCTTTGTCAACAACATTCTTGTTGGGCAGTTGACTTGAACTTTTTCGAGTAGGGATATCAGCTTCACCAATTGGACTAGTTCCAAGATCAACACTCTCAGCCCTAACTTCTTCATTATCACCATAAGCCCCAACTTCATACATGAAATTCTCAAATTCTTCATATCCTTATTCCACATGTCCTTCATTTTGGATCATTGTATCTGCATCCTTTTTCGTGTCATTTATTATATGACTAAGATAACTAATGTGACAAAGGTCGTGTTAAAATATGCCTAACTCCTCTTCAAAATATACATACTTTGGAGCCACTATGTAAAACTCCAACTGTTTCGTACTTTAAGGTACAAAATCGCACATGTCTGTTACATCCCTTTCATTGAGAATTAGCAAGTACCATGTGTCTTCCTCACTACCAGGAATCCTAAACCAGTATGCTATTGGTCCAGACCGATAACCTAAGTCATTAGCCCAATAGTTTAGCTAAGTTAAAGACATCTTATCAACATCACGACCATCAAAATACACCACATCTGCCCTTATACTTCCTATTATAACCATTTGTGCTGTAAAACCTCTCACCATGATGAATTTTCATGGTGAACACATCACCTGCATAAATAGCAAGAAAACAACATCAATTACTAAACCCATTAAAATAATTGAGAATTGAAGATCATTAATATCTCACACAAAACCAGATTTCGTTTTTTAACCAAACAAGAAAAAGAAAAAGGGTTCCCACCAATAAACATGTACCTACCAATCTCTAAAGAACTAAGATTAACTTATCCACCAACATCTTTTACATCAGAATTAAGAACTACAAATAGAGACAAAGGGTATATATTTTAATAGAACTCATTGACAAAAGCTACTTTAATCGAACCCACGGACAAAGCAAACTATTCTTTCTTCCCCAATTAATTCCTATTCATTTTTCCTATATAAAATCGATGATTAAGATGACAAAAGTGGAAGCTTTTACAAACAGAGAACTTGACTTTAGGGTTTACCTGAGTCAGCTGAGTGTTGGTGGCTCCCCATCCACATGAAAATATCTCTAGTATGTTGCCATGTCGGCAACAATATCACTCACAATGATTCAAAAGCAATGATTACAGTAGGTAGAATATGATCATGAAAGAGAGAAGAGAGAATTACATCGGGTAAGAGTAACGATAGTGGTGAGTTCAGTCAAATTAATCGGTTTTGGGGATTTTAATTCCATTAAAAGTCAATGGATGAATTTTCCCTCAAAACGTTAACAGGACTAATGACGTTGTGAGTCGATATACTAAGACTGGGTGAAATATTAAAGTTGAGATATGGTTTTGATATTTTAGAAAGATGAGATACTAATCTTAATAGTAGGAAAAGTTGAGATACTGTTTAAATTTTTTTCTCTATATATAATGTAGTGTTTGTTAAAATAAAGCTGATCACAAGTTAGTTTATTATGCTGATAAAAAGATGTCACATTACAGTACCTCTACTTGTGAAAATTCTAATTATTATTACATCTCTTATATATGGTTGTGTGCTTACTTGTGAATATTGTTTCTTATTTAGAATGTTGAACTTAAGAATCGTGATATTTATAATTCATCAAAAATTTGTGTATTTATTAAATTTATCTCATGCATATACATATATTTGACTCATTAAGATCAGTGTCTATGGAAGATGCATATTTGACTTCTTTAAACGTACAACCAAACCATGATGTTGAGAGGTTAAACATGTAGAATTCTTAGATAAAAGTACATGACTTTTGATATTATTTTAGGCATTTGTAATAAGAGGGTTAAGCTTCATGTCCTCTATTGTATTCGATAATTTCATTAATGAAAGTTTGTGGATAGTTGCACCAGCTCTTTATTAAAAAAAACAAAAACAAAAGATGTGTTACAGAACATTTCTCGCAATGTATAGTTCTCATATTTTATCACAATTGTTTTTTATTGAATTACGATTTTAACCTTTATATGTGAAACTAATTATACATAAAGTCTTGATAAAAGAATGTGAAAAGAATGTATTATTAAAGCGGTTATATCTATACTATTATTTAAATAAACTCACTTTTTCAATTAAAACAGACGTGAAAATATGTAAAGACCCTTAAACCAAATATTACTTTCAAATTGTCTTAAGTATTAGAAATGTATTGTAGTAAATAAAAATATTGGGAACTACCTATATACACAAGATAATTGCACATTAATCTCACACTCACATTTATAGCTAATTCTCATCTATCTCTAACTATAACTATTGATATTTAGAAAATACATTAAAAAAATTAAAACCACATTTACATATGCATATGTGTGTAGACTAGTATATAGTTATATATAGATGACATGCATGATTGGATGACCCTATAGTCTTCAAGTTGTTCGAAATATTAAGTACATTTTAAACAATTTACTGACAAAGTTGGGTAAGTTTTTGGAACTATAGATTGTAATTTTTCGTGTGCAAATTTGAATTAAAAATATATAATTAATGACTCACGAGAGTAAAACTCATTTCAATCGTGCGAATAAATTTGCACAACAAGTTGGTGTTTTTTCATGTTTTACTCTTCACACTAGAGTAAAACCCACTTCTAAAACCAAAACACTCATCTCTCTCTCTCTCTCTCTCTCTCTCTCTCCCATGGTCACGAAGATGGATTTCAAAGACTACCAAATGTATTGCGAATGCAAAGGTCACGTCGAAGACGTAAAATCCTCATCTTTCAATTTTTCGTATAATCTCGGAACTGGTTAGACCTTGAAAGAAGAATTAAATATTATGTAATTGAAATTTTATTGATTAATGAGAACAATCGATTTTAGGTTCTTCAAATTTGCGTTTGCGGCAATGTGGATATAACTACGTCTTCATGTGATTAAACTATTAAGTTTTTATACTTAAACTTTTTTAACTGACGTTGGTATGCACAGGCCAAGGCTCTACCACTTAACATGAATATATTGAGCTTGTTGATGAGGATTGAGCCCAATGAGGACCATCCATAATGCCAAATTATATGTGGCAAGGACGATATGGTATTAGTTTAAAAAAGTGGTGTGGATCACTTATAAGACGTCATCTCATCCAAACTAATATTATTATCAATAATCTAATCTATAGATGATATGTGAACTAATCTATAAGGACAAAGCACTCGGCGTGTCACGTGCCTGTTGTAATAACTCGTAAGAGGCAAACTCTACAAAACTGATGTCTTACTTTGAAAGATGCACCTGAAAAGTAAACACCCGAACCGACTTCAGAACTCTATGATCAAGCTGAAAATTGGGGAAGAAATATTTTGCTATTTTCGCATGATCAAATATCAACATGTACAAAAACCAGCTGTCTACTACTGATGCCACTTTGTGGGTTTGAGCGATAGAACCCAACCTATCACAATAATAAACTCAATTAACTAATACTAATAAGCTATTTACTTATCTAAAATAAATAATAATTAATAAATCAATAATCACATTTTAGAGTAGGCATGATGTTAAAATCTCAGACAAGTCATTGTTGTCCTTGTTCAAGGACAACGTATAACTCTTTCTTAGGAAATGTGTACTCAAGCGAATAACCTATCATACGGATGATATGAAACTTGGATAATGGTCGTCATCCACTCTTGGTTCCAAAATAGATTATATAATAAAAAAAAGTAAATAAGTCTATATATATAATAAAAATGAAAGAATCTAAGTAATTGCATCAATGGTATGTACTGTGGACTTCAATATGTTTGAGAATGATAAGAATCTAGATAATGTATAAATATTTGTAAATGTATGGTAGTATATGATGCACATATTTACTCATTACAATATTGGACACAAAGAAGACTTTTGAACTTACACTTATTTTGAATCCGGCTAATGTCATCCATTTATTTTTCTTATTCAATTTTTGGTCACATTTTCACATCCCCACAAAATCATAAGTTGATTTTTACTATACTCTCACAATTGCACCCCATTTGAGTTACTCAAAAAGAGGTGTAAATTGTAAACTCGTTAAAAAAATGAAGTGTAATAGCCAAGAACATTAAAATAAGTTGCAATAAAAAATTTAAAAATATATTATAACATACATATTCAATACATCATTTGCATGACCAAACACCGGATCCAAGTGCATTGAATAATATGTCAAGCCGAAAAGGGTTCCTAAACCCATCTTTTACACTATACACCTCATAATTTTACATCAAACGAAAAAAGCTCATATAAGAATGATAAAAAACCGAATAAATCATCATTCAATTCAAGCATTTAGATTCGTCTGTGAAAGTACTCAAGTCCAGCCATATATTGGGTAAGATACGTAATTCAATATATGAACAAGGTTATTGAAACTCTTTTTGGTCTTTGCTTACATAATGTCAAACATCCAGATGACCATTATATTAAAATCTTGACAATGTTAGAAAATGTAATCATTCAAAGCTTTAGTTTGTACTACAAACTTGAACTTGAACAAATAACTGGACAAATGACCACTGAAATGGACAAGACTGAGCATACTCATTTTAAGTGATTTCACCACTCTCAAAAATTGGTAAAGAGATGACGTGAAAAGAGTGAACCAATTGAGATGTATGGAGGACCCATAGTTCATACCTACGAATTTGAACTTGGACAAATGACTGGGCAAACAACCACCGTTTGTAAAAGACTTTTGTCATCCATATATGTATATTATTTATTAGTCCTACTATATAGGTAAGTTATAAGACAAAGTAATCTAAATACAAGATATGTACCTCATGATAAGAAACACAATATGTAAATATGTTTGCGAAGTTTAGAATTCTTCTCCTATCATTCTCTTATTTTCATTCAAAATGTTTATTCAACTATCACTCTGAGAATTAGGCGAGAAGTATCATATGTATAGTTGCCCTCATCATTTCACTACTATAATTATGCTAACATACATCGTTTCTTGACTGACGTTGAGCTGCAGCTTCCAAATTGACAAAATGTTTATTTGTTTCTTCAATGAGTAATGTCAATTTTTCATTCTTGCTCTCTTTTACCATTCTCATGTATGCTTCTTGGTCATCTGACTTCAAGGCTTGCATGTCACCCTTGTAAGAAATAAAAAAAAAGATACATTTAAGGGATTCTTTCACTAGATGTAGTAACAATAATCTAAACTTTACTTTCATTCTAACCCTTATCCAGTAATAATAATCTAACCTTTACTTTGATTAATAACCCCAATGATAACCATACCTCCTATTAAATTGATTTGAATTTTTCTAGTGCAGAACATTCCAGCTCTGGAAAATCTAATAAGTTGAGAGATGACGACAGTATGCTCTCTTCTATATACCAGCCATCATGTTTGATATTAAAGGTTAATGGTCTTAAATTTCAGTCTAAATAGTGAGTAGGAAACATCTTTCAAGAAATAATCAATCATATCTCTCTACTAATATTTTTCATTAAGTTTCAGAAATTTTTAATATCTCAACTATTTATATAACCATATGAGAAAGAGAAATAACAAAGTAGAATAAGCATACCTGAAAAAAAATCATTCCTCCATTTTCGACAAGCCATAGAAGCCTGAATTTGCAATTGGTATTCACGAGCACCATTTAGTACTTCTGGAAAATTTTCTTTTTCTAGTCTAACCTGAGAAGTATAAAACTATTGAGGTTAGCAAGCTATTGAAAAATTTCTTAAGCCATAATTCCTAACATAAAAGAAAAGAAAAGCCAACATGAAATGAATACAGCTAAGAGTTTGCTAGACCTGAGACGTGACATTTCTGTAATTACTAACACTGAGTGGGATCCCCATGAAAGAAAGTAATTGTTCCAAGTTGGCTTCCATCTGATCCTGCAAGGACAATCCAAGTTTATAATGCTATAAAGAACATAACAGAGAACTAATATATATCATCGTTGATGCGAAAATGTTTACCAGTTTCTTTGAAAAACTGTATGTGCTCCCCTGACCTGATGCATTTTCCCTAATCCCTACTCTTGTCTTATATTCTCTAGAATCAAAAACACTAAATCAATCGATTTTCATCTGAAAACATCTAATCCTAGAGTACATTATGTTATATGAAGCAATAGCTGAAATCAAAGAAAGAGTAGATGAGTTCCGCCCATTCTATAACTTTAGAAAAATAGATACTTCTCTAAAGAAAATATATTCACATACCTCCACAGTGAGCTCCAGTCACCTAGAATAACCCAATCCAAAACCATTGTGATTAACCCCTTCCAGCCATTGCCTACCTAGATTTCTAAAAACTTTGAAAAGAAAACACAAACATCTAAAAACTGATTCACAAAGCATTAAAAATTTAAACTTCAATCTATGCCAATGAAGTAAAAGTATTTCCACCAACAGTTCAATACTATTTATTACTTTCACAAAACCCAAGACACATAGAGCACAATATCATTAAGCATTTTGCTACAAAGTTCTAAATTCTTCATTGATATAGTATGATTGGTTTGCATGTGTATATTTAATGGTAAGGGTAAATATACAAGTTCACATGGCTACATTATATTGTGAAATGATCATATGTCATTGTTGTGGAAATTTTTATTAGTTATTGGAGTTGTTAATATAATGTAGTTTACTTATATATGTGTGTTAATGGTAACAACAATATGCGTATATAAGTCGCTATATTATATTGTAGTATGTTCATGTGTTATTGATATGAAATTCCTACGCTGGTTATTTGAGATGGTTGATACAATATGGCTTATTTATATACGTGTATTTAATAATAACAATAATAGACATATATAGATTGGTATACTATATTGATTATACTTATGTAACCTTAATGTGAAAATTTGTTGTGAGTTAATGAAATGGTTGAATGTTACTGGTGAAGTATCTGTTAATAGATATGTCCATCTTGAGAGAGGAAAATGATATTGCATAATATGAGAGTTGAATTTTAGACCCTTACATTAGTGGTGTTGAGATGGTCATTGAGTTTGACAGGGCTAACGTGAAAGGTTAATAGAGCTCTATTATGTCGGGTGAGCTTAATATGGGGGATGACTTAGTATTGGCACACCCATACAAGCATGTTAGGAGTGTTGGCACACCCATACTTGTGTGCAAGGTTGATGATGTTTTTCTGTGGCAATGAGGTGATATTTATAGAGAAAGAAACCCAAGGGAGGCTGGCCAAAAATTCCATAAAGTTGAAACCAAATTGGTTGAGGTTTCCTAGATTTTCTCAATTCGACAGATCTGACATTTGTGTCTTGTTCTAGCCATAACTTTCTCTAGAAAATAGATATTGAGCTGATTCCAACGGCATTTGAAAATAGACTCCCATAACTTTTCATCCATATGTCATGGAGTTTGTGAATCATTGTGAGCTGTCCAGGGGAGCCCGTCAAAGTTGGATGACCTGCACTGCCAGAATTTTGATTTCTATAAGGATTGCATATCTTTTGCATTAATTGCATATATTCTTCCTCTTTTAATGCTGATTTATTTTGCACAAATTTCTTCCTTTGAATTAGGGAGGCAACAAGAGTCATAATTATTGCAGCCATGTTTGATTTTTCTTATCTCTTCTCATTAATTTGCTACATGCCTTCTTTGACTTTCTTACCTCTTCTCATTTAATTTGTTGCATGCTTTCTTTGACATTTTTTGGTGCAGGAATTTATGGTGATTCTGATATAGATTTGTGCTCTATATGTAGGAGAAACAAGGTCCCAAGTTTCCCTCGTATCCCTTTGATCAAAAGCAAATCAAGGGCTGAGATAATTCTGCCGAGCTCACTGGACCTCCGAGTAATGATTCGGTCATATCTCCTAGTATGAATAAGATATTGATTTGATTCCAATCCTACAGAAACTAGACTCAAACAGCTTTCTATTCATATATGGTAAATCTTCTAATTCGATCGGAGCTATCTAGGGGACCCCGTCGAAGTTGGAATACGAATCTAGACAGCATTTTGATTTTTGCATGGATTTGGCTTTTAAGTGCATATCTTCTTCTCTTTCCTTGTGGAACTAGGATTGCTTTCCTTCTCCAATATGGATTTGTATTTCCTAATAAGAATAAGTACGTTAGAAACAAAGAAATAGGACATGATGAATCCTACTCGAACAAGGAATCATATCTCAACAAGGATTCTTTATACTTAGCACGATTTCATCATCAATTCATTCATAATCGATATAAACTCTACCTAGACACTTATTCATACAAAAGAAACTAAAACATACTAAATATGAGGTAACAAAGAGTAAGAATATGGCATAAACGCATTAAGAACGTCACACTTTGTGCTCCTATCAACAACCCCACACTTCAACTTTGCTAGTCCCTTAGCAAACACTAGAAAGGGAAACCAAACCATAAAACAAAAATCACTACAACTAAACTAACGACTCAACTATAATGCCTTCAACATTTTGTCTCAGAGATCTTCAAACTCATAGCATCAAGACTCACACTCAATCGAAATAGATAGAATAAATTCAATGGTTAATAAACATGAGATCTCGCATAACAAGTAAGACATGGCAGAAACATAGGTAATATTAAGCTCAACATGTTCAAAACAAGTTCAAAATTCAATTCACAAGGGATATTCACTCCGAATATTTTCTCTGAAGAACATGACATATGCTTAAAAATTTTTCATACATAAGAGTTATGAACACATAGTGAATTCGAAAACCTCATGAAAGATACCAATCATATGCACAAATGAACCAAAACCATATGCTTACTCATGAAACAAAAATCAAGAGCTACTCATTTTAAGAATCATGCAGATCTTTATAAAATGTAGGCTTAGGCTCGGTAAAGATATCATTTTTCAGGTAAAAGGAATCACAAAAGTCATCCTCAAGACTTAGCAGAGCAAAAATCATCCACCTTATGTCGCCATACTCCATAAAACAAGGGCCAATTTTATCATGTTGGACCCATTCTTCACTCTAAACATTGTGAAAACGAACAAAGGCTAAACTACAACATTATTGAGCCTTCAACAAATACATCACAACTCCAAATTCAGATCAAACATAGCTATGTCGTAACTTCTTTATATATTTTTTTTTCTTTTCAAGCCGTGTTCATGTATTTTTCTCTTTTTTCTTCTCATGGCATCTTTCTATTTTTTCCATTCTTTTCACCCTTTTCATATGACACAAATACATACATAGCATAACCCCACACTTGAATTGAATCATCACTCCATATTAACATCAAATATCAGCTCTGTCAAGCCTCGAGAACAAGGTAGAGATATAACTATACTAAGCAAGGATATTAACATGTTGGTGATGAAAGAAAAAGTTTAACGTAGGCTCAAATGGGTTAATACTAAGGTGTCCCAAGCAGGGCTCAAATAAGGTATACGACTTTTTGGTTTAAGTGGTGGAATCCTAAAAAGATCCAACAATCCTTTTGAAAGTTTTGAAAGATCCAAAATCAGAGTATATTATGATAAAAGTTTTGAAAGTTTCACAAAGTAAGTTCTAGCATTCTCTAGTTCATTGCAATTCTATAGCATATGAATTGATCAAAAGAGATGTAATGAGGTTAAATAGCCAAAAAACGATAGAATAAAACACTCATAAGAAAAACACATATATAGCTCAAAACTCACAAAGGTTACATGAATCTAAACAAGTAGGGAATATGCTCATTATGTACCTAAGTTTCAAAATCTTCATATACTACATGTTCGTACAAAATCTACACATCGATTAACCATCAAATAACAATGAAGTTCAATTCAATATCATATTCATCTATCAACCAATCATTCAAAGATTAACTCATCCTAGACAGTTAAAGGCATACCTAAGACTCAAAATAAAATCAAAAAACAAAACAAAAAAAAGTTTTTTATTTTTCTGCTTTTTATGACTCTAACATGTAAACCTTCTCCCACACTCGAATCATGCATTGTCCTCAATGAATGTCAAAAATAAATAATGCAATGAAAGACAAAAGCATAGTGGAAGGAAACAATTACAAAAATAAAAACATGGGAAAAAGTAGAGAAAATGATGAGAAAAATTCCCACATGGCGCGGTCCAACACGTCTGCATTCCATGTTTCATAACGTTTGAAAATAATCTCCGATCAGTAAAACAATAGTGGGAATATAAAGCTGATGTTTCTAGCTTTCCAAGCATATAAAGTACGTCCGCTAACTCCTTTTGCGCTGGGAGACACAGCCTGCCCAAGTCGACGGATTTCTTCTGCAAGATTCTGTTGAACGGAAACTTTTGGCTCATATTCAAATTTTTTTTCTCAAAAACTAATTGACACAAGCACAAAACACATAAAAAAGAACAAAAATAATAAAAAAATAATCAAAGAAAACAATAAATAGAAAAGAAAACAAATTGAGTTGCCTCCGAACAAACGCTTAAATTTAAAGTCTAATAGCTTAGACCGAGTTTTCCTTTCAATCATTTTGTAGGTGACACATTATGGGGTTTCTCCTCCGCCATTTTGTTGTCCAACCTTGTAGTATATTCTTGAGCTCATTGTTGGTCACTTCATTATAAATCTGTAGAATCTCAATTAAAATCATTAGTGAAAGTGGGAACCTACCAAACATAACATAGCTCATTGTTGGTCACTTCATTATAAATCTGTAGAATCTCAATTAAAATCATTAGTGAAAGTGGGAACCTACCAAACATAACATAGGACACGAGGTCCTTAAGAGACTATGTTCCTCTAGCCATATGATATTTCGTGGAATTTAAAATGCAACATGACTGAGATGCAAAATGAATGAAATGCAATTAGAATGAAATCATGAAGATGCAATGCGAAAGTTAGAGAATAACAATTAGGAAGTCATATATACAAGTCACAAACATGTCAAAAGTCAAACAAATATAACAAGCACAAGTTAAGGGGAGAAAAGAAACAAAAACTAGCTTAACAACCAATCCAACATATTGTCAAATCTTATGATTAAGTTCGTTTTAATTTCTCAACTCAAAAACCTAATATAGTACACACGATTACAATTACTATATGTCAATTTTTTTACAGGTTACTTTTCAATCGATTTCATGCTTCAACATTCTTAAGTTGTCATTCAAATAATTAAATGATCGATTGATTCTAAGTTGTAAACCAAGATGGACGTGCGGCCTAAGTATGGATGTCTAGACACAAGTTTAAAACGTTGTTTTCAGAAGGCTGGATAACTAATTCAGAGATAGTGAACATGGTATGACTCATTTGTTGAACTACGGAGGGCAAGCCCCGTATCGACTCCATCACCGAGATGTATGTCAGTCAATAGTTCTCTGAGTTCCAATTTTGGTCACATGCACCAGGGTAATGAAAGAGCGTGCCTCTTACTCAGCTGGAAATAAACTTGGGTGTTAGACAAATCTCTAAGTGTTAATAAAAGCCGCCCTCAACCTCATGCAAAAACTTTGGAAGAAAACATGAGGGGTTAAGGCTCATATTAACAAAATGGACTTTACCTATTCTGTTCGATTTACAACCTACAACAATCATTCATTTAATCATCAAAATAACAACCTAAGATAACATTATTATATGTTAGAACAAAGTAAGAAAAGCATATACAAATTTACAATATGAACAGTGAATTTGAAATTAAAAGATTGGAATCCATCTTTATGGATCCCCGGCAACGGTGCCATTGATCGGTTCGATTACTCGAGATCAATATCAACCCTGTAAGCATCGTTAGTAGTATAAATCAAGATGGTATCGTTCACAAACCGGAGATCCAACCAGGGAAAAGAATCACAAACATTTAACAACGAATTCATAAGAGTTTAAAAGATTTGAGATATATTTCGGATCAAACAGAAAATAAACCTAAACTAATATATACATGTGATCAACCAACCAACACATAAGCAATTACCAAACAAATAACATAAAGAACAAAAGTAACAAAATCTACTCTCAATCATGTTCATGCCGTAAGTATCATAGTTCATCTTAAATTCGATCATGTATCAAGTTCCTACTTGGTTCCTAATACATGGATATTATCGAGCTCAACTACTTGTCTTGCTACGAAATCTAACATACCAATTCATCATACAATTACGTATCACAAAGAGAAATCAACATGTTTAAAACACATATCCAATGTCGAACTTAAGATCATAATCGGTGGAGGAACAAAGGGGACAAACAAACAATCAACTACTTGTATCAAAATCGTTTTTAACTTTGAATGATTAATATATGCGACATCAACTACTTGTCTTAATCATACATGCAATATAAGAACACACCGAGAATTAATTAAGAACATAAATAAACAGAAACTCATGGCATAAAGCCTAAAATCATTGAATTAAAATCGAAAACCTTAATTCATCATGTCATTCAAAAGTTACAAATATCTCATAGACAAGAATAAGTACGTTAGAAACAAAGAAATAGGAAAAGATGAATCCTACTCGAACAAGGAATCATATCTCAACAAGGATTCTTTACACTTAGCACGATTTCATCATCAATTCACTCATAATCGATATAAGCTCTACCTAGACACTTATTCATATAAAAGAAACTAAAACATACTAAATAGGAGGTAACAAAGAGTAAGAATATGACATAAATGCATTAAGAACGTCACACTTTGTGCTCCTATCAGATACTCACTCATTTGTTTTCTTGAATGATGATTATCATTAGGGGACGCCTCAATGTCAATACTAATCTAAATAAGAGATCTCAAAGAATGACGATGTTGAATGAGTTTGATGTTGAACCATACATACTCTGTTGAAGCAAAATTCCAACATTGTAGATTGACCTACATGGAAAGTGCTATCCGGCAGGAATTGATGGTGATGATCGACCCACATCGCCGCCACAACCTCCTGGAAAACCTTAGGATCTTGTTTTAACAAAGAGATAAGTCATTGGTCAAGTAATGCCAACACCGCACATGTAAAATCCTATCAGTTATACCTTTGTTAGACGTAGTGAGAAAGAGAAGAGTTTAAACTCACCTTTTGGCGTAAACTCTCTGACAAAACGCACTGGAATCAAATATGAGACGGTTTGTTCTCATAATACCTTGTCACTTAGGTGGTTTCCAAAACAACTGAATTTGCAGCTTGTGGTCACATATCATCTCTGTTGTGATTAATTTACGAAATGGTAGATAAAGATCCTGAATGGATTGGTTTTGACCTAATTCAACCTAATTCAAGTGTCTCCAGACCACAAAGCGCGTTAACTTGATAAAGGTATGGATATTAAAATGAAGTGTGATGAACTCTTGATAACCTAAGAGCCAAATGCTGCAATTCTGAAGCTCTTTGCTTAAAACTCAGTGCTCACCACCCTTGACCATTCAATCAAGTCTATTAGACTGGAAAATGTAGGAGAATCAATTCGAAGACTTTTTATTGCATGGTGGGATAGATGTTGAACATCCCGTAACCCCATGTTCACTCTGCAGAATGGATAAGCAGGAGCGACAATTAAGTGGTTATAACTTATAGCTAGAGCCCTCGTTACGTATAAGTAATTTACCCACAACTGTCTAGGGATATGCAATATTGCATGCAGCTGTACTTAAAATGAAAGGATTTTGAAAATACTAGGTCTCGAAAGTGAAGACTGTTATTTATGATGTTATTCATCGGTTGGCTAAAGACAGTAAGGACGTTAAACCAATGCCTACAAGTATTCCATGAATCAGTGCGTTGAAGTCATGAGAAGACGTGTTTCCTCCGTTTGAGCGATGATAAGTCTTAAAAGATGAAACTCTTAACATTTAAGTACGATATGTGTATGTATGTACTTGTTGTAATATACTTGACGCGTCATCTCATTCAATTTAAACTTATAAGGCCAAGATGATGACTCGGTGCGCCCACACATATGTCAATGCTTGATCACAACACATTACCACATTAAATCTCATATCTTAACACAAAAGACACTTTAATGAAGTGATTTCAGAATCTGCCTAGATTCGTAGGTCAACTTCCATTGAACCTATATGGCAACTCACTTGTTGGAAAAATGGTGAATTTGGTATCATTGGAAATCTCTATGTGCTTATTTTTAGGGAAACCAACCATTTGACCATATCTATTATATTAAGTGAGTTATAGTTGTTTTAGTAAAATATGATAGATCTGTCCGGATACTGCAGCTTAGTCAAGATGGAGCTTTGTGATCAGCTCAGAATGAACTAGATTGTGAACCATAGGGGTGAAATTCGGCCCAAACGGTTCGGTTTTAGGCTCAAACCGTAAACTGAACTGTAATAAAATTCAGTCAAGTTCATTTCGGTTTACGGAGAGACCAAACTGAAAACAGAACTGAACAGTTCGGTTCGTTTTTTTTCAGTTTTTTTCGGTTTTCTTTTTACAAAAAAAAATCTGTAAAAGTCCAAGTTATACAAGGATATGAGCTCCCAAGTTCTATCAATACAGAATTCATGAAATTTACTTAGGTATATCCAAATCAAACTATATTTATTGTGGTCCAAGTTGGAATTGATAAAGTTAATATTCATAGTCCAGATTCCAGAACTCCAAATTAATAAGCTCACAATATAGACATAAAAAATTTCTCTTGAGCTGTTTTCATTGCCACATGCCCTCATGTCCTCATATTCCTCAAGCCCTTGGAGTGGTGTTATGTTGCCACCATTCTCAAAAGAAGATGTTGCTCCTGTAAGGCTGCAACAATGACCATACTTGTTAAAATATTTTAGAGCTCGTGAACAGTAACTACAATTCTATAAATGCACAACTAGAAGCACATTGACATAAGATCAATATATCGTACAAGATATGCTGAATAAACACAAGTAAAAGAAACAATGGCTTTTATAATCAATTTGTCAAGTGAGTATCAGGTTTTTATCCAAACAACTTTCATATAAATGCTCAAATATTAAATCAAATCAGCTGATGCAAAACGCAAGTGCAGTTAGTTACAGAAAACACCATTATTGATACTTAATTACCTTATTAGTAATGACCATACCCACTGATTAAACTTCAAAGCCCAGACCACACTATCATTTGCACAGTAATAAGTATCATTCTCAATTACAACTAATGGCCTAATTCACAATGGCATCTCCAAATTTCAATTTGTTTCAACTTAATTCAAATTGATTGCAATTCAAAAATCCAACCACACTCGAATTCAGCATATCTCGTGAACCGTAACTACAATGAGAAAGTCCATAACCCTACTAGTAGTTATAGAAAAACAAGCTATCAAATTGACTCAAATCTTTGAGAGAAAGAGAACAAGCTTCTGTTTCATCATCAATAAGACCAATTTATAAATAACTACAAATTAAGCTTCTGTACATATATGGTTAATAAGGAATGTCCTGTATCACTTTTTTCTTTGTTTCAAAAGAGCCTTGGATTTCAATTGAGGATTCCACAACACAAAATACATCCAAAACTCAACTTGGGTAACTCCCAAATCCATAAAATATGAAAATTTACCAAAGCTAGCTCCTTTGGACAGTGTGGAGCTCAGGCTGCTTCTGCCATATTGATTAAGATGAAAACAATCAGGAAATTTCTGAGGCTCTCAACTATAAGTAGTATCTTTTTATTGATCAAACAGATAAGTAGTTGATTAAGATGAAAACAATAAGGAAAATTTCTTATAAATCCAAAGGGCAGGCAAACATGATTAAAGTTATAAACGTGGACGCAAATGCTAAATATACATAGTACTACATTTCATTAATTAAAGCAGTTAGAATTTTGTTCCTAGGAAATAAGTTCATAAACTAGCTGGTAAACAAGCAGTCTAAAGTTCCCAACTTATGCAAATATCACCGATAACAACAAGTAGACGATGAGTTTCTATTAGACAATTAATATAAGAGAGATTAAGTACCTTTCTAAGTCATGATCATACAACACAGAGTTATCACCACTGGTTCGATACAAAGGCAAACCCAGTCTCCCAATCAATGGAGCCAAGAGATTCTCGATACTTACTCCATGAAACCTAAAACATACAACCACAATATTAACCACAAAACTCTCACCGACAATTTCCAAATTCATATTCCTCAACTATCATCTTACCATGATGCACCCAAGTCAACCGGAAACCCAAACTAGTAATCAGTGTGAACTTGACCACCAAGCCGATCCCGAGACTCCAATAACACAATCTGATTTCTTCTGGGATTTCTGATGTGTGTGCCTCTTTTTGGCTTTCTTACCTAAATAGAAAACTTGCATAAACTATCATAAGTTTCAAATCAATAAATTACAAACAACAATCCATATATAATATAACACAGTGAACTGAACATAAAAGCTCATCAGCAAATAGACCAAGACAGGTATGAGTTGATTGGGCAGAAGAAATGGGATTAGGGTTTTACCTGGAGGAGAGATATGATGAGGGATAGTGGAGCTCTATGGCGCCAGGGATAGTGGAGATCGGCAGCGTCGAGGAGTGGACCTCGTCGGCATCGGGGAGTAGATCTCGCTCGGCGTCGAGTTTGGTTGACTGGGTTGAGGTCTGAGGCCAGTGAGGCGTCGAGGAGTCCAAGTCTCGAGAAGAACAGGAGTCGGAGACTTAGAGGAGAGTCAAAAGAGTAGGAGACGAGGACTGTGAGGTGCGCTGGTGCGGGAGAGTGGAGAGATCGAGAGGTGCGCTGGTGCGGGAGAGTGGTAGAGATTCGGGATTTCGGGAAACGGCGGAATAGGAACTGAGGAGTCGACTCGAGGGTTTTTGTTTTGGGTAATAGGGATTAGGGGGAAAATGGAAACGACGTCGTTCCATTCTTTAGGGTTTATTTCGGTTCGGTTCGGCCTAAACGGTTCGGGTCGACCCGCGAACTGAAATCGAACTGAATTTTTTTCAGTTTTTCGGTTTTTTTTCAGTTCGGTTTTCTCTTCGGTTCAGTTTTTTTAGTTTCGGTTCGTTTTTTTCGGGTCGGTTCTCGGTTTTTTAGTCCGGAATGCCACCCCTAATGAACCATATATCACTAGAAAAGCCACGGGTGTCTACTTTCCAGAACTTTTTACGGTTCATCCATACTTATTGTATTGAATAAGTTATGACTATTTAAGTGCGTGAAAGTCATATCACACGTGAATCTAATTTTCATTGCAAACTCTTGTTTTGAGTTGTTATGCAATTCTCTTTATTTTGATCCATGTACGGATAAGTGTACATGTTTGATTCAAGAATGTTTGGCGAGATTTGATATTCAAATCATTGACCCATTGCTACTTTTGAAAAATGTGAAGAGTATTCGTATACGTTTATCTAAACTCCGAGATTGAGTTATCAATCAGGGGGAGTTATTTTTGCAGACTTCAGGGGGAGTCTATCACATGTTATCTTCAACTGTAGTTGGTACATTGTGTTTTTTTTCCCTTCGATCAAGCTTTTTATTTTACCCAAGAAGTTTTGTTTTGCTTGACACGGTTTCTACCGAGGTAATGGTTATGCATCATGACACATTATGATCGTGATACAAGGGGGAGTATTGTAGAAGAATTACTCTATGTAATCTTCCGGTGTATCTTGTCCTAATTATTGTAGGTTAGTCTAGATAATGAATGTTATATAATCTCTTATTTTACGAGATACTCAATGTAATGCCTATATATAAGATTTTTTCATCAATGAATAAAGATGATGTTTATGTCTATTTTAATGCGTATTACATTCTTATGGAATAAAACTTTTGATTATCACCGAGTGAGTCACACCCAAACCCGAACAAAATAAACGAAAGGAAAAGCAAAAGGAAAAAGGATTTAAACGTCACGTCGCTCACTTGCCCAAGGTGCCTTCCCGACTCCTAAAGCCACACTTATTATATAGTCGTCTTTCTTCTCAACAACTCTCCAATTTAGTAATACGCAGTGTTGTGCTCTCCGATGGCCATGGATATCGAATTCAAAGACTACCAACTGCGCTGCGAGCTCCGCGGCCACGAAGACGACGTAAGACTTCTCTCTCTCCCCTCTCAATTTTATACGATAATCTCCATTAAAGCAAAATTGAATACTCTCGAAATTGAAATTGAAATTGAAATTGATTTCTAGGTCCGTGGAATTTGCGTGTGCGGCAATGCCGGTATAGCTACTTCTTCGCGTGATCGGACCGTTAGGTTATGGTCCCTCGACCCTTCCGACGACCGCCGGTACGCGCCGGAGAGGATTCTGCTGGGACACACGAGCTTCGTTGGCCCTGTGGTGTGGATTGAGCCCGATGAAGAGTTTCCGGCAGGCCGAATTGCGTCCGGCGGTATGGACACTATGGTGTTGGTGTGGGACTTGAAGACTGGGGAGAAGGTCCAGACTCTCAAGGGACATCAGTTGCAGGTCTCCGGCGTCGCTTTCGATAATGGTGACATTGTTTCTTCCTCTGTGGACAAGTGAGTGTTTAGGTTTTTGCTCATATTACAAGTTTGTTTGCTGCATGAATTGGTTGAGTTGTTAATATCTTACTAATGTCGGTTCGGTAATATCTGTATCATGTTTGATTGTGTGTACAAACAAATAAAGGAAAACGATTACGGCTCTAGGGTTAATTGAATCTGGCTAATCTGTGTTGCTTGTTTTGGCAAAAGTAATTGGTATTGATTTGTTAGAGACTGCTTATGTGCTGGTTGACTTACTATTGACTAGCTCTAGGGCACAGGGACAGTTGATTCTCTTATGGAGTTAAGCTATTAATAGCATTTCTGGATACTATAGGATGTTCATTTTCTTTTGGTGTCTTTTCAACAGTACTTTAAAAAGGTGGAGGAATGGCCAACCGGTTGAATCTTGGGAGGCTCATAAGTCGGCCATTCAAGCAGTTATAAAGCTTCCTTCCGGCGAGCTTGTCACTGGTATGTTTATTACTTGCTTATTGGTTCCCGGCTTTGTGTCACTGGTAAAATGTTTCATGTTTGGAAAGGTTTAGGACACATGTGATGCCTGTTCCTGTGTAGCTTTAGGACTGAAAAAGAGTACAATCCACATTCTCAGTATGTTCTATACTTTAGGTACCTGCTAAGTGAGCATTTCAGTTGATTATGATCATACAACTTCAGAATTTCACTCCCTGACATAAACCAGGTGTTATAGATTAGACATTGTTTGGCTTGCCATGTTGAGCTGAACACAATCTACATGAGACTCAAACACATAGATCCATTATTTTATTTTGTAGAAAATTATAATGTTGACTCAATTTTTTCTATCCAGGTTCAAGTGATACTACTTTAAAACTTTGGAGAGGAACTACGTGCACTCACACGTTTGTTGGGCATACAGGTAAATATCTTCTGTTCTGCTATGTTCTGATGATTTTCATGTCATGATTAGTGGTAGTGTATTTGATATTTCCTACATTGTTGCTTGATTGGTTTACTGCTTTATCAAACTTCAGTTTAATTTCTGATTGCTACAAATTGGACATGAAAACAGTCTTGTAAGATACGGTTGAAGATCAGTACAATTGAAGCCGTACAGTGTCTTTCTTTTTTTGTTTCTTTTCTGTATGGTTTATTTTGTTTGATAATAACACAAATGCATAGAGTCCATTTTTTCTTAGAAATAATGTGCGTAATATGCATTTACTCATTGATTCTACAGATACGGTTAGAGGCTTGGCAATGATGTCTGGATTGGGAGTTCTTTCTGCTTCACATGATGGGTGAGCTCATATAGGCTTTCATTATTGTTTTGTATGAATTGCTGGCTTTGTTTTGAATATGTAACTGATTAAACCGAGCATAATTCTATATGCATGTGTGTTGTTGGAACATGATTAGTTGTGGTAAATTTAGTGCCATCAAAAATAAAAAATGCATTCAATAGAAAAAACAAAGTACAATAAGAGACAAATACAATATGGAATAACTTTTTTGCTCATAGAATTCATACGTGAGAAAACTGTATGTAGGACCTTTTTGACTGATTTGAAACATAGAAATGAATTATTGGTTGTGCTTCTCCTACAAAGATGATTTCATTAAAAAGGTTGTTCTGAATATATAACTGATTAAACTGACGCAATTCTAGATGTATGTGTTAGTGTTGGCACATGATTATTTGTGGTAAATTTCGTGCAATCAAAAGAATAAAAATGCATTCAATGAAAAGAAAATGTATATTAAAATACAAATACATATATGAATAGCTTTTTTCGCAGCATAGAAATTGTACTTGAGAAAGCTTTATGTTGGACCTTGTTAAATTGATTTGAAACACAAATGCATTATTGGTTGTGTGTATGCACATTCTTTGCCAACTCTCAAGATGGAACTTTAGTTTTATGTAGACCCACACACACAAGCACAGAGACCAGAAACCACACCTACACATGACCTGGATACTCTCTTGAACTGGTTGAGAACAATGAATGTTACAAACACGCGGAAGTGACATATGTCTCTAACTTTTAATGGGAAAGCCGAAAAGGAAAAGCCACTTGTTCTGATGAACTTTCACTCTGAGGCAGTTTCTCTTGTGAATAATTATGTCATTGAGAAGATTTTGGAATCAAATTTGTTGCTAGCAAAGGTCTTTATATGCTGGTGGTACTATAATGTATTTTGTGTCCCTTTCTTTCTCGTCAGTTATCCTGAATTAGCAATTTTTTTTTGGATCAGTGCTATCAGTTATATTTTTTTTTTTGAAATTCAACTGCATTGCTAGCTAAGCTCTATATATGGTGGTGGTACTTTAATGTATTATTACTTATGATATATTCAGTTATGTATATTAAGCATAGGTCTCGTGATTTCAATTTTCTCTTCGGTCTGCTGCAGTTCTGTCAGGTTATGGGCTTTAACTGGTGAAGTTTTAATGGAGATGGTTGGTCATACATCTATTGTCTATTCAGTTGACTCACATGGTTCTGGACTGATAGTCAGTAGTAGTGAAGATTGTTCTGCCAAGATATGGAAAGGTGAACTTCTGATTTTTGCTTATTTGTTGAATACATGTGGGTTTTATTCTATCTTTTGTGTTTGTTCTATTATCTCAGTCATAATTGGGTTCTCTGGCAACTTTTTCACTTCCTAGTGAGACAAGGGCCTTTGTCTGTCATGTAGGCAAATTCCCATAAGTTCCCTAGTGAAAATGGGAGCAAAAATCAAACTCTTTCGTATTGGTACATCAGAAAAACAATTTATGCTTCCAGGAAATTGCTGTAATTGATACTCTTGTAGATGAAAATGGTTTGCAAGGATGTTAATTTTATTATACTTATATTGGTAATAGTTTTGTTTGGAGTTTGGTAGCGAAAGTGAAATGGATTTAAAAAAAAAACCTTATTCAGTCAGTCCACGGATTCTTGCACGTTGATATAATTTCTTTTATTAGTTTGTCTCTGGAAGTTGCATTCTTGAAATTAGCAGATAGTTATGTAGTCTTGTAATTAGGTATCTGAAAAAATAACTTGTGATTTATTGCCGTACTTGTGATTTAAATGTGGGATATAATGTTGTTTCAGATGGCGTTTGTGTCCAAAGCATAGAACATCCTGGTTGTGTTTGGGATGCAAAGTTCTTGGACAATGGAGATATTGTGACAGCATGTTCTGACGGAGTCGTGCGTATCTGGACAATTAACCAGGATAAAATTGCTGACGCTCATGATCTTGAGTCATATTTCTCCCAATTGACTCAGCAAAAAATTAGCAGGTATGGCCCATTTTCTGTTTCACATATGTTATGTAACAGTAAGAACCTGCTACACCCTGTAATGTGAATTTCAGCATTTCACCCATTTGTGCTAAGTGCTTTATAAACTAGTATTTCATAGCTAGCTAATGTCTTTTCCCATCAATCCATGTGATGAATGAGTTTGGTTCCGATAATATCTGTTATGGATACCAATTTGTTGAGTGGAATAGCGTTGTCCATAGTTTGATTCAACTTAGTCTGCAGTTTAAATCCCTTATGGTATGGTAAGGGTCGGCAAAGTGACTGGAGATTTTTGTGTACCCAAAAGAAAATATCTTTTGAGAATATACATTAAAAAAATTGAACCCTTTGCTTTATAATTTCTAATTCCACAAGCATCTCCAGTAATTTTATAATGAACCCGGCATTTGTTGAGATCTTTTTTTATACAATGCTCTTACTGTTGGTTGCAAATTGTTTCATCTTCTAGACCTTGCTCACTTGGCCTTATAATTACTTGTTTGTTTTAGGAAGAGGGTCGGAGGATTGAAATTGGAAGATTTACCTGGGCTAGAGGCTTTACAGATTCCAGGTCTGACATCTTGATTTTTTTATGTCCTTGGTTACAACAACCAACTCTTCTGAGAACACTGTCTAGATCTTGTAATTATTTTTCGGCAAGTAATCTTACATCAATCATGTTGTATCGTACTGTAATCAGGAACCAGTGATGGCCAGACTAAGATTGTCAGAGAGGGGGACAATGGTGTGGCATACGCCTGGAATGTCAGAGAACAGAAGTGGGATAAAGTAATTTTGATTTTAATAACAATATTTACCTTTGTTATTTGCCTTCTGCTGATATTAATTGTCTTCTAAAAAAGCACCATGTGAGTGCCCCGAGTGAAATTTACTGATTATGAGTCTCTTTACATTTGTATATCTGGTTTATGTTGAAGCAAGCATCGGGAAAATGGTGAATCAGTTATATTTGTGTCCTGATTGCTTTTTTAGTTGTTTGACTTGGCTTATTATGAGCCCTTTCGGGTGCATGACCTGTTTTTGGAATTTATGGAGGTGTCTTGTTGTACTGTTTTCCATCTTTCTATTACAGTGCAACTCTTTCAAACAGAAGATGTATTGAATAACTGTAACTCAATCTTAGGCACATATACCGATTGAAAAGAATATGTTTACATGTATAATTTTTTAATATCAAGTGCTTGTTTTGATTCATAACAAAAAATACTTGTGCCTTCTTTTTTTGGATATTTTATGTTTGTAATTTCATTACTATAAGCCATAGTATGAATTCTAATTGAAAACATCACCTGGAGATGTGGTTTCTGTGATTGTGTTGATTGGGAATGGATTCCCCGGGAAGCTAACAAAGCAGCACATCTTGCTGCGAAGCTTGGTCTCGGACGGTGGGTCTGCGCTACTGGTCGGAGACTCCCCCACCGTCCCTCACTATGGTGCTCAGAAATGATGGACTGCCATGTCCACACTAAATTTGGTTGTACTGGAGCTACTGCTCCGTCCTTTTTGTGCTTTGCCTATTCGAATACTCTCTCCTTGTTCGAGCTGAGGAAGAATAGTGAAGCTTTTATGTTGTATTTGGGCTTTCAGTACGGCTGGTCCTGGGGTTGTCCCCCTCTGTTAATTCATTTCTGTCTTAAACAAAAAAAAAAACGATAAGCCATAGTATGAATGAAAGTTAGATTCCATAGTGTAGCTATATGGTACTCGTATGTTACTTTATTGATTGAACTTGTTCTTTTATTCTCATGCATTCATTACTCATCAATGTGTATTCGAAAGGAAGAAATGAATCTAGTGCTAGCTATGTACATGCTTTCATTTTCAGGATATTTTAAATTCTCTTCTTTTTTATACTTAAAAAACTGAGAGCCCCTTACACTATTTCTTTCAATGTAGATTGGGGAAGTTGTTGATGGGCCAGATGACAGTATGAAGCGGCCTAGTCTTGATGGAAGTGAATACGATTATGGTTACGATCTAATCTCTTTCTCAGCATGTACTTTCATATACGTATCTTATGAATACTAATAATTTATGTGTATATTTATAATTTTTCTTTCTTTCTAGTGTTTGATGTCGACATTGGAGATGGTGAGCCTGTACGGAAGTTGCCTTACAATCGATCAGGTATAAATCCCCCCCCCCCACCAAATTTTTTTTCTTTATCCACCGTCTTCTCGATGAGTTTATATTATTTGTTTGTTTGTCTTTGTTTTACCTTCATATATGTGGATTGTTTATCACTGCTGAACATATATGACCTTACCTCTTGTTTAAGCCTGTCAACCTTTGATCTGTTGTAACGTGTAGCTGTAGGGCAATCTAAATGAGTGAAATAGATTTATTCCTTTTGCTCAATATTAATCAGTATATATTACCTACACAAGTGTAGAGAATCTATGATGCCTAATTACAAAGTTTCACAGAATTCCTCTCCTGTCTACGAAGAAAAAAAAATGTGAAGAACAGATTTCTGTAATTGTGACAGTACCATCTTTGTCCCCAGATTAATTATTCGGATAGCCATAAATAAATAACAAATTTAGTTTTTGTTATCTTGTGAAACTATGATTTGGTGGTACGATTTCATTGTGCTAGCAAAACGTGGTAGGAAAATAAGTGACATTCTAACTCAATAAAATCATTTGGAGAATATGAGTCATCATCCAGTTGTTTGTGTACAGATAATCCGTATGACACTGCTGACAAGTGGCTTCTGAAGGAGAATCTTCCTCTTTCCTACCGTGAACAGGTGGTAGCATTCATCCTCCAAAATACTGGACATAAAGATATTACACTTGATCCAACATTTCGTGATCCCTACACTGGGGGTAAGTATGATGTTGCTGAACTGTATGACCTTTGCACTGGAGAGGAATATATTTACTTCGCACCTGGTTATGTTATTTATTTCTTTTCTACTTTCATTTTCTTCGTTCCAGCTAGTGCTTATGTGCCAGGACAGTCTTCAAGCAAGTCTGGTTCTGCGAAACCTACTTTCAAACATATTCCTAAGGTAGACTCTTGATTTCTGATTCTAAAGCTTTTGATTCATCTGTAAGATTTTCATTCAGTGTTAAGTTGACCAAATTATTTAAGTATTATGTTTTTCTGGCTCAACACCTGTCTCCAAGGAAGCCTCTTAGGGTTGGCTGTATCAAGCTTTGTGCACTATGGTTCTAGATTATTACAATTTCTGTTTCAAGTTTGCTCACATATCCATTTGATCGAGGATAAGGCTTGGTTGGTTTACTTAAACAGATTTTGGAACTTATTGATATAGGACGATAGCATTTGTTGTTTACTCTTTCGTAGCTCGTTCTAAGTAGTTAAAGTGTTAAGATCACCCTATTGGAGCCTAGTTTGGTCAGATACTGCATGCACTTATACTCTTTTTTTCCGCAAACATGCTTTTATACTTGGAAGCAAGTACTATTTGTCACAGACTCACAGCTACACTTGGAAATCAACATTTCATTGTCATTTTTTTCTTTTCCTTTTCTAAGTTCCCATTTCATTAGGGTGTATGTCATATTTATTCTTCATATTACTCATGTCTTTGAAGAAAATTGGATACTTATTTTGCAACTTATCATTTGCCTGGGATGCTTATATTTCAGAAAGGAATGCTTGTTTTTGATGTGGCTCAGTTTGATGGGATTCTCAAGAAACTTACAGAGTTCAACAATAATCTACTCTCTGACCAGGTTTGTCTTTTTGCATATCTTAGAGACACCATTGGTACAATCTATTTCCTTTTTTTTATTTTGTATTTTTCCTTTTGTAGCGGACTGAGCCTGTGTGATCTTATAAATTTTCTTTTGATCAGCTTTGATGCCCTCTGGGTTATACTTATTTATCGTATTGAAAATTCTTATTGGCATGCTCATCATGGAAGTACCATTTATCAAGCTTAAATACCCTAAGCTACGTTGACCATCTCTCGCTAAGTATTGTTATTAGTTGACAGCTTTGCATAAGTTGTAGACTCGTAGTTGAATGTTGAATAATTGATGCGTATAAATAGTAATCTGATAAGCTTTTGCACAGATCATTAGAGTTGTTGATGAAGTATTGTTAAACTACCAGACTTGCGGACATTCTTTTTTGGTGAATAAATTTCTTTGGGCCTGATAAATTTTTGCACAGATCAATAGTGTTTGGACCCCATGTTGAGATAGTTCTTGATCATGAATTTTGTAGACTTGCATATATACTCTTATCTTCTAATTTTTTCATCAAACATGATATGGTGTTCAGTAACTAATAGTAATGTTCTAGTTATTAACAGTAAAACACAAGCTAAACTTGGGGTTATTAACACGTTAAATCTGAAGCCCCTTTTAAAAAAAATCAATCTTAATGTCTATTATTATCTAGGTAATATGGAAGCTTGGTGAAGTTCAAAAAAAGAAGAGGGAATGTAGATTGGCCTGTGGGTGTCATAATAACAACACCCTTAACATAAACCAAATTGATTTCAATTTCTAGTCGGGCTACCCTACCTTTCCGGCAGCTTTTTTGTTTTTAATTGATAGAGGCATGATCTAGTATTTATGATTTCTATTCATATATAATATTTGTATATATATTCCTAATGATTGTTTTGGAAATATCTTGTAGGAAAAGAGCAACTTGTCTTTAAACGAAGTTGAGGTTTCCAGGTTGGATGCTATCGTTAAAGTACTAAAGGACACATCACATTATCATTCTAGTAAATTTGCAGAAAGTGACATTGCTTTGCTGCTGAGATTGCTAAAATCGTGGCCAGTTACAATGTTATTTCCAGGTGAGCGCGAGCTTTGTCATTTCAATATTCATTTAAATTTTTTTTGGTAAGGGTGATGAACTTTATTTATGTGGATTGAACAGTTCTAGAAATCAAATCTTAAGAATGTAGTGTGCGGATAACTGGATGCTGACTATTCAATCTCCAATTACACCCGCTTAAGCTAGCTTGTTGCTGACTTTGTCGGTTGTTATACTTCACTACCTTTTTTGGATTACTAGCTGTATAATGTATAGCAATGGTTCAAATACGACTTGAAATTTGGTATATGATAGACAATCAAAACATAATGATATGAAATCTTGGGTGCACAATGGTATACAACATTTATGCAAGTACGATCTTAGTGGAAAGTTGTGATTTTTTTGAAGCGTTTGACTTTTTTTCTTGTTAAATGCATTATGATTCAGTGAAAGTTATTTTGGAGTGTAGCACTTTTGTAAATTGTATTGTGTTCATCTTGTGGCCATTGTTCGTACATGCTTCTCAAAAATGCTTTCACATATTTTGTTGAGACTCTGTTACCTTCTGCAGTTATTGATACCTTGAGGATGATTGTCCTACACCCTGATGGAGCAAGGCTTGTTCAACAGCATGTTAGAGCTGAAGATGGTACTGCAATTAGAAATATATCATGCTATGTATCTTGAAAGTTTATTGTGAGTTTGCACAAAATGTGTACTGAAGTTAGAGATGTTCTATCTCCTAGTGGACACACTTTATGCAAAATTCTAGTAATAGATGATACAAATTTTAGTTTGACTGCTAACTTGTTACTTTACACTAACCAGATTTACTATGGGAAATGATAAAAAATGTCTCGATGAATCATTCTGTTCCTGCGAACCTCTTGACAAGTGTTCGTGTAGTAACAAACCTCTTCAAGAACTCAAGCTTCCACCACTGGTTACAACTGCATCGCAGTGAGGTTTGCCTTCTGAAATATTACTAACAACCATTCAGGTTATTGGCATAACAATATTTGTGGCACTTCAGAGAGATATGTCTGCAGAAATTGATTTTGAAGTCCTGTTTGCTCACTTGCATTTTATTTCTTTAGTTTATTTTATGATATTTAATTGTTTTCTCATACATTGTCAAGTATCAGTCCACATCTATTAGATAACATATTGATTAGATTTCTCTATTGCCTTTGCAAAAGTTTCATGTGGGTTTTTTTTCCCCGCTTTAGTTATTAGGTACGGGAAGATGATTTCAGTTTCTCTGTTTTTTTGTTAAGTAACTTTTTATCTAAATAACTTGCAGATTCTAGATGTGTATTCAAGCTGTTATTCATCTCCAAATAAGAACTTACAGTTATCATATGCAACACTGATACTCAAGTAAGTCTTCTGTTGACCGCATTTGCGATCTATCTGCTATGAGTATAAGTAATTGGTTGGGCTTGTTTCTTTTCTCGTTTTAAAAATTGTTTCTAGAAGAGAATTCTTGTTTTAAAAATTCAAGCTGAATATCATCATCTGTAATTGGTTGACCTACTGTTATATGAATAGCTTCGTCTTGGCCCAAAAAAAGAAGTCTGAATAGCTTTGACATTTAGTATGTTTCTCTATATATTTGCTTAGGCAGTTTTATTTATGTTCATTACAGATGATGATATCCAGTTTCTCAGTGGGTGCAATTGGTGATGTTGATATAACTGTAATACTGTATGGTAATTGGTTTGGTTTGATATTGACCTTTTAAGTTTTCTGCTTTGAGTTCTGCAGTTATGCTGTTCTGTTAATTGATACCAAGGACCGGGAAGGTCAATCACAGGTTCTTTCAGCTGCACTTCAGGTATTAAATATTATCATATCAGTCTACTCTCTTACTTGCTTTTAATTGTACATTTTTTCCCAATCACTTGTGCCTCACCTCAAAAGATCTATATGCTTGTTTTTAAGACTAGAGTTCATATCCCAATAGAGATTTTTGAGATCTTGAGTCCTGAATTTAGTGATTTATGACAATAAAATAATGGTATTCCGCAGATTGCCGAAGAGGAAAATCTGGAAACTGATGCAAAATTCCGAGCTTTAGTTGCCATTGGATCACTGGTATGTTTTGAATACTATTTCTGATGTTGGGTTGATTTGTTTAGTTGAAAATAAGTGGTCAGCAGTTGTGTTGTCTTATATCCCATTATTTGTTGGTCCCCAGTCATCATTTTTAACACTACTCATTTTCTGATTTTTATCCCAATGCATTTGTTCTTACCTGTGTGGCTGTCTACCTTGAATAATTGCTGGATCAGTTATGAGTTGTTGGTGGCTATAGTGATTGTTATTTTCTTTTGGCATTTGCTTGAAACAGATGCTCGACGGTTCTGTAAAACAGATAGCTATCGACTTTGATGTTGAGAACATTGCAAAAATAGCAAAGGCTTCTAAAGAGACAAAAATTGCTGAAGTTGGGGTTGACATTGAAGTATTAACAAAACAGAGCTGAAACTGGAGTCCCCTGCTAAATGATATTTCTGGGCTGTGGAATCGGGACAGTGGAAGAAGAATAATTGTTTCGAACAACACAGAATTAGGAGGCATTTATCTTTGACAAGCCGGCCGCTTTTCTTTTTTGAACAGTTTTAGCAGAATATATGAGAATATCTGTGAGGGCGTCAATTGTGGCATATAAACTTGTTGAATGAGAGCAGAAAACATGCTATCAAGGCCTCAAAATGTATCTTTTTTTTTTTTAAAACCCTCAAATTGTACCATTCAAGTTCACGAGTAGCAGATAGACTGAATTAAACCATTCAACCGAATCTCTAGCTTGTCATAGATTGGCGAAGCTCAATCTGATCCATGCTATTTCAAAGGCTGAAATTAGTGGGATTGATTTTGATCTCGAGGCTTTCAGTTCCAAAACCATTGACGCTGTAGCACGTGGTAAATGACTGTTAAAGACCTAGACGATGTGTGCATTGAGGTAAACTGATTTGCACTACAAGTGTCTTAGCCGTTGCCGGTTTCGAATTAGAACGAACCCTCCAGTGATTCACAACATTCACTATTGTCCAACAAATAAACTAAAAAAAATATAAACTCGAGTGATGAATTCAGTTGCAAATCTAATGCACTTTGCTATTGCATCCGGAGAAGTAGATCAAGCTCTGAAAACACCATGGAAGGTCTTGCATGAGTAGGATCTCGTCTCCGGCGTCACATTCCGATTTGCTTCACATTATCCTATATTACTACTACACATTACAGATGATCTAATGCAATCACCGAGTGTACAAATTCGTTGTTTGATTATTTCCATTTTGCATAAAATCTCTGGTCACTCCACAACAACATCCTATTCAAAGGAATCCTCACATTCCTCTCCTTCAAATGCAAATGCCTTGGCGCTATTTTCTTTTCTAAGCTGAACCCAAAGTATTGTGGAAACTTCTTCAACTCCTCCAAACTCCTCTCCATCTCCTCCACCAAATACTCGTACTTCGGCATCAGATTTCCCTCCACGCTGTACCCAAATATAGCCGGCAGCCTCTCACACACCTTCTCCGCCTCGTCGTACGACAACCCTAAGCTCCTCAGGAACCTTACCTTCGCTCTCAGCTTCTCCACCCTTGTGTTCAACAAATGCGCGTTCAAGTTCGTTGGCGTGCTCAGCTTCTCGACTCCCACCTGTCTTAGGAAATGCAGCGTCGGACGGAGGCAGAACTCGACGTCGGAGAAGAGGAGGTCGGGGCAACGGAGGATGAGGCCGCAGGACTGTTCGGGCGAGGCGGAGAGCTCGTTGGCTAGAAAGTCGAAGATGGGGATGACGTCGGTAGGGTCGAAGTTGGAGGAGAAGAGATTGGGGGAGAGGAAGGCGAGCCTTTGGAAGTCGGAGTCGGAGAAGCCCTTGGACTTGAGGAAGTTGACGGTGGAGAGGAGGTGCTCAGCAGCGTCGGGGAGTGGGAGCTTGTTGGGTTTTGTGTCTGGTGGGATGATGCGGAGGGTCTTGAGATGACGGAGGTTTTCACGGTAAGAAGTGCGGAACTTGATGAAGTGATGAGGATTTGGATGAGGAGAAGAGACCAAGGAGGAGGAGGAGGAGGAGGAAGACGAGGGAGTAGGGAGGAGGGTGAGAGAGTGAAGCAGTGGCATTGTGGAGCTTTGGATGATCAGATGCTGAGACGTAACCAAATTTTGGTGGTCGTTATTTAAGAACTTGGGGATTGAAGAGGATAACAAGTTTAGTGTATGGACAAAGAAGAGTGATGAAAAAAGATGGAGATGTAAGATGTTATTGTATTTTTCCTTTTTAACCTAGTGTCATTTTTGACTAGTTGCAGTTTAGTAAAATTATTTATACTGTGCATTTACATATCCAATTCTTCTTTGGTTCTAACGTAAAGCAAACAAATTTAATTCAAGCAGTGTTTAGTCAATACACCTCCTGGCCTCCAAGGTTTACAATATCATCAATAATCTGAATACATGCACGAAAAATGTGAATATTTTTTACTGTGCAAGTAAATATGTTTGTATTGTATTCCTAAGGAAATATGACCTCATGAGTCATGATTCATGAAATTAACCCTGATCCAACATAAAGAAAACTAAGTGAAACTTATATATTCACCGGAAATTCCAATCAACAGGGTTTTCTTCTTCAATTTATTTCTTCTGCTAGTCTTCTTTTTCTAGGTTAACCCAGTAACTTTTACATATGTGTATGCAATGGTCTAAATATCGTTTTTGGTATCGTATGGGTCGAGAGGTAAAACGATATATCGGGAGATATATCGGTTTTATCGGATTTTCAATAAAATTTATAAAGTTATATTTCAATATATATCAAATAAACTAAAACAACGGTACTAAGTAAACTAAAGAAAATAAATACTTGATTTAATGACAATTAAAGTACACGAACGACATCTAATAATAAAAATAGGCATTTAAGAATGATTATTTAGACAAAAATTCATCATATATATTTAAAATATATATAAAGTAAAAATATATATGAAAAAATTTCAAAAAAAAGAGGAAATAAATATTAAAAAATTAGACAAAAATTGAGAAAATAATAAAAAAATTAAAGTTTGACCGATATTTGACCGAAATATCGGAGTTTGACCGATATTTGACCGATATATCGAGGTTTGACCGATATTTGACCGTTGACCGATATAGTAAACCGATATGGCGATATCGTATCGTTTTCTAAATATCGGCGATATATCGGTCGATATATCCGATATTTAGAACACTGTGTGTGTGTGGTGAATTGTGGGGCAAATTTTCTATTTTGTTTTGGTTATCTTCAACAAATTACAGCTAAACTATCATTGGGTTCAAGTTCGATACCCAGCTATCATTGGATTTTTCAACTATCCAAATGATACTGGGGACGCACAAATTTCAAAAAACAAAAACAACCCAAAAAAATATATATGCTTGGAGAACAAGCACACCAAATTACAGCATAGTAAACCTAAACTTTTACCGTTGCAACTGGCCCTTAAGTCGGTGGGATCGAGTCTCCAAAAGACCCACTCAAAATTGCTGCAAAATAATTCTTCTTCTTCTTCTCTCTCTCTCTCTCTCCAAATTCGCGGCTTCTGATCGCTGAGAATTCTCACAAACTAGCTTGTGGGTTTTGACTTTTCCAGATTGTGAGTTTCCGATTTCAAATTGTTTCATGATCTTTTGCTTTGCAGAAACTTACTACCTCAGATATGTGATTGTGTAGGGGAAAGAAAGTTTTCAGTTGAAACATCGGAAACCAACTCTCAGGTGAGCCTCTTCAGTACCATCTTATTGCAAAGCTAAATTCTTCAATATCTGGGACGGGACTAATTCCTATTGTGTTCATCCTACCACTTGAAAATTTTTGTTCTAGTTTGAAGAATTTGGCTTTTTCAATTTGGTGAGATATGGCTAAATGGTCGCGTAATTGATAATGTTTGATATGGTTATTAGTTCATGATCATCGCGAACCTAGAAAAATCTTGTTTTCTTTGTTATCTGAATGTCAAGTGGAGATCAATTGAATTTGATATGGTGAGCTATTGAGCCGGATGAAGTTATGATGATGCCATCTCATTACTGTATTGTCAAGTATGAACCTAATTAGTTTGATTTGTGTTCCTATATGAATATCTATGTTTATAGTATCTTTTGCTTTAGGACAATTGGAAAATTGGGTGGGGGTTTTTCTTATCTTTGACTCATGTCTTTGTGAAATCTCGTAGTGAACTTTGTGTTCTTTTTTCTCTGCAATTAGATATTTGGTATAAGCCTAATAATGAGACGAAGATAGGAAGCGTGGATGTGTTCATCATATCTTGATTCTTTTATGTTAGCAAATTGGTGTAGCTTTCTCTGTTAGTAAATCTTCGTGTATGGAGGGGTCCTTCAAGATAATTATTCCTATCATAAATTGGTGGAAAACATTAATACAGCTATTACTGAGCTAATGGCTTCAGAGGAAATACGTGGATTTTTGAACCTTGTGATTGGTGATTGGTGGTGTTTAGGACTTTGAAGCTCATGGATGGGGGTGATGGTGGTAGTGGTTTCACGTGCAACATTTGCTTTGAATCTGCTGATAAAGATCCAATTGTAACACCATGTGGTCACCTTTACTGCAAGTCTTGTATATATACATGGCTCCATGACCCAAGACATGAATCCAAGGGTTGTGGTTGCCCTGTTTGTAATGCTGTTATACAGGAAAACAAACTGATTCCTCTGTATGGAATAGGGAAATCACAGTTTTCGCATCAAAATTCTCGGTCTGCTCCTGAAGACAATACTGACAGTCTAGAAAGGCCAGCTGGTCAGAAGTCTGCCACTACTTCAACTCCAAATACACCAACTCCTTCAGCTCCTGAATTGCCATCTAATCCAAGACCTGCGACTCCTTTGGCTCCGCCGTGGACAACTGATGCAAGACCCACTCCTTCGGCTCCTGAATGGGTGTCTTATCCAAGACCTGACACTCCGTCAGCTCCTTCATGGTCAACTGATCCGAGACCTGCCACTCCTTCAGCTCCTTTATGGTCGACTGATCCAAGACCTGCCACTTCTTCAGCTCGAAACTCTCCTACTGATCAAATACTTGCCACTCCTTCAACTGCCGAAATCATTCTACAACACATTGGTAGGCTGTTAATACGTGTGGGACACTACATGCTAGTGAGGTTAATAGAAGTTGCCACAGATAAGCTCATTGAAGCTGTAGAAACAAAAATCAATGAGCTGAATGAGGCAGTAGAACAGAGGAACAATGCTAATGCAGAAGGAAGTGGAAATGATACTGTATCAAGTGAAGAGGTTGAAGTGACGGATACAAATGGAGAAGCAGGCAGTCTGGACCCCTGGGTTCTGTTCAATTAACTTAGGGATTCATAATGTTCATTGAGAGACAGGAATGTAAGAGACCAAGATCCCAGTCCAGGGGGGTTGTAGCTCTCGCTATTTTGCGTTTGATAGTGATTCTGAACCTTTGTTAAACTATATATCAGGTTGCCGAGGAGAAACTTGCTTATCATTGTTACAAGTCTTCGCTGTTGGATGAATGAATTAACTTAACTTGCCTTGGCTTATCTTTCTGAACCTTAACAACTGAAAGCGGAATTGTATGAATGAATTCTACTTTGATTATATTCTTGACTTGAGATAAGATAAATAGAATGTGCTTTTGGTTTCAATAATTTGATTTCAACCCATTGCTGTTAGATTACAAGGCATGTTTGAGTAGCAAATTGACTATTTTTTTCTGTTAGTCTATGGACAGATGCGCAAGTTCGGGCTTGATTATATCACCGGCCAACCATGCTCCAAGATTTTCAATTCACTAAGCAAATCAAAGCTTGGAATTAGTTGTATTCTAGCCATCAAAATGTTGCGCCTGCAAATGTTAGAATGTATTGAAGTAATGACTTGTAGAAAGTTCAAAGAGTTCTGGGCTCAAATGACAGTCCTCACGGAAAAGGAGCAATTCTATAATTTCTGTAATATTTATATGGTCAATTGATAAACACGTCCCTTGGTGAATTGAATTTCTTAACTACAGAGTGGTACTAATTTTTGTTTTTGGTGTTGCAACATTACAAAATTAGCCGCCACACTATCTTGGTGTGGCAAGACGATCTCATATTTTGTGGAAACTATGTTCATAAAGTTCATGGCTCTGAAATTGTAGAAATTTGTTGTCTTCAATGATAAATATGATAGTAATCATTTGGGGAGTATGTTCCTCTACGGAGAAATTTCTAGCACCATATGCTTGAGAGTTTAAGGAACTGTGTTGGGTCTTCAACGAAAATTGTAATAGTAAGCTAATGCATCTTCAATAAGAACATGAGCAATGATCATATACTCGCTCGCGGCTCTCCAGAAGAAGAATCATTACAGTACCTAGCTAGATAAAACATGATCAACGCATTTGTTGTTCTAGACCAAAAGCATCGGAGACTTTCGGAAGTTCCCTAACAGAAGCTTTTATGTCACTAAGTAACTATTACTCAAAGATCAGCCGCCTGCACAACGCTAGCCTATGTGACCAGCAAACAATCCTCTAATTCGTGCCTAGAAGAAGGAGGGAAGACTTGTCGTCGCCGCCTCGTGCCCCAGCCTTGCCGGCGACGTCATGCTCGACGGTGCC
Source organism: Argentina anserina (assembly GCF_933775445.1). Lineage (NCBI taxonomy): Eukaryota > Viridiplantae > Streptophyta > Magnoliopsida > Rosales > Rosaceae > Argentina > Argentina anserina. The sequence continues at coordinate 5,219,162 of NC_065873.1, read as the reverse complement.
GCTGTTGTGCCCTCTCGTTTGCGGTTGAGACGCGGTGCAAAGTGGGTCGCCACTACCACCGGTCGATGCGGCCCGGTCGTGCAGTTCCAACGACACCGACGATGTCGAGCACGGCGGCCGGACGAGGGAGATCACCGGTGAGAAAAAATTGGCTGAAAGGGGAAATCGGGTTGGGTTCAGGCCGGCTCGGTTTCCTTTTTTGATTTTTCTGATTTTACGTTTCCAAAAATGTCCTTTTATAGCCTTCCAAAATCGGAAACCAATCTTCCGTTGTTAACAACTTTCAAACATGATGTCCAATTAAGGTGTGCCATGTGTCTACGAACTCGTATCGACGAGCTCTACAAATTCCATGAAGAAAGTTTTCAAAGATGAGCAACAAAATAAAAATCAACTCTTAAGCCACTAAAAACGTAACGTTTTTCAACCTTAAAAATTCCGAAATCACTTTCATTTCGTAAAGACATGGACGAGAAGGTGTAGAATGTGATTTTACTCAAATTACCAAGCATAATAATTCACAAGAAATTAAAAGGATTTAATCTCGAAAATTCGGGTTATTACAGCTTTTCCCCTTAAAGGAATTTCGTCCCGAGCTTCAAGTACTCTACTCAACAAACAAGTGCGGATATCATGTCTTCATATCCGACTCTAGCTCCCAAGAGGCATCACCCTCATCATGGTGACTCCACAAAACCTTAACCAACTCCACCTCTTTCCTACGAAGCTTCTTTGTCGACTTATCCAAGATACGAACCAGCTCAACAACAAAGGTGGCATTTTCCTTCACCTTAATTGAGCTGTGATCAATCACATGTGATTCATCTGGTACATACTTTCTCAACATGAACATATGAAAGACGTTGTGAACACTAGATATGCTTGTGGGTAAAGCTAGCCGATAAGCTACATCTTCTTCATTCTCAAGAATCTTGAAAGGCCCAACATACTCGGAGCTAACTTCCCCTTCTTGCCAAATCTCACCACACCCTTCATAGGAGAGACCTTTAGGAACACATGATCACCAATCTCAAACTCGACATGTCTCTTCTTTAAGTCTGCATAGCTCTTCTGTCTACTCTAGGCATTTCGGATCCTATCTCGAATGATCGAGATCTTCTCCGAAGTTTCCTGAACAACCTCAGGACCCATTAGTCTTTCATCACCAATTTGACCCAACAAATAGGTGATCTACATGGTCTACCATAAAAAGTCTCATAAGTTGCAATGCTGATACTAGAATGACAACTATTGTTGTAGGCAAAATCAATCACCCTCAGGTGATCCTCCTAACTTCCCTTAAAATCACGAACACAAGCTCTCATATATCCTCCATCACCTGATTCACCCGTTCTATCTGCCCATCAGTTTGAGGATGAAATGTTGTACTCATATCTAAGGTAGTACCCAGAGCATTATGTAAACTACCGCAGAACTTCGAAGTGAAACGTGCATCCCGATCAGAAATAATAGAAACAGGTGCACCATGAAGTCTCACTATTTCATCCACATATAACTTCTCTAACACATTCATTGAGTACATCGATACCGGAAAAAAGTGTGCCGACTTCGTCAATCGATCAACAATCACCCACGCTGGATCGTGACCCTTCCGGGACTTAAACAATCATGTCACAAAGTCCATAGAAATTTGCTCCCGCTTCCAAAGAGGAATAGGCAATGGCTTCAACATGCCAGCGAGTCACTGATGCTCTGCCTTCACTTGCTGACAAGTAAGGCACTTTGATACGAACTCAGTCACGTCTTTGTTCATCCCATTCCACCAGAGTTTCCTACAGAGATCTTTATACATCTTGTGCTCTCTGGGTGTACTGTATAACGAGATAGATGTGCTGCACGAAGGACCTCCTCCCTGGGTACACACCATCTTGTCCCAAACCTCAAACCTCCACTCGGATGAATATTCATCAAGCGAATCTACCACTAGATCTGCCAATCTAACTCATGAGAATCTATCTTGTGCGTGACATTGAATGATCCTTGAAACTAGTGTAGGTTGCATTGAAACACTACTAAGAAAGATCGTTGGTTCTCCTCATGATTGCACAAGATCAAACTCAGATGCGGCCTCAAGCATACGTCATTCCTGAACCATGAGAGAAGCTATCATATCCCTAGGTGTTCTACTCAAGGCATCGGCAACCACATTTGCCTGTCGAGGATGATACTTCAAAGTGAAGTCATAATCCTTAAGGAGTTCCATCAATCTCCTTTGTCTCATGTTCAACTCCTTCTGTGAGAACATATACTTCAAACTCTTATGATCAGAAAAGAGTTGAAATTTCTCACCACACAAGTAATGCCTCCAAATATTAAAGGCAAAAACAACTGCAGCGAGCTCTAGATCATGAGTGTGGTAGTTCTTCTTATGAACCTCAATTGTCTAGTGCCAGAAGTAACTACACCTCCATGCTACATCAACACTCACCCTAAGCCTTAATGCGAAGCATCGCTATAAATGACATAACCACCCCCACTAGTGGGAATTGTCAACACTGGAGCCGCAATCTAGTTTTTAGTTCATTGAAGACCTCCTCACATGTTCCTGTCCACACAAATTGAACATCCTTCTTGGTCAACTTGGTCAAAGGCGGAGCAATACTAGAAAACCCTTCAATGAATCTCCGGTAGTAACCTGCCAACCCAAGGAAACTACGAATCTATGTAGGAGTTTTTGGACGACTCTAACACTTCACTGCCTCCACCTTTGATGGATCTACTAACACGCCATCCTTTGAGACCACATGACTAAGGAACTTAACTTCTTTCTTTCAAAACTCACACTTCTCAAGCTTGACATACAATCTTGCTTCCTTTAGAGTTTTGCAGCACAATTTTCAGATGTATCACATGCTCTTCTTGGGACTTGGAGTATATCAGGATATCATCAATGAATACTACTACAAACTCATCCAAGTATTGGCTAAAGATTTGGTTCATCAAACTCATAAAATCAGCAGGAGCATTTGTCAAACCAAAGGGCATGATAACAAACTCATAGTGTCCATACCTGGTCCTGAATGCCGTCTTAGGGATATCCTCCTCCTTCACCCACAGTTGAGGGTAACCGGATTTCAAATCAATCTTAGAGAATACCGTAGCCCCTCTAAGCTGATCGAACAAGTCATCAATTATAGGCAAATGATACCTATTATTGATGTCACCTTGTTTAATTCCATATAGTCCACACACAACCTTAGTGAACCATCATTCTTCTTCACGAACAACACCGGCGCACCCCAAGGTGAGACACTAGGTCTAATGAACCCTTGATCCAATAACCCATCTATCTGCACCTTCAACTCCTTAAGCTTGTTCTGCCCCATCCTATAAGGTGCCTTCGACACAGGTGATGTACTAGGTACAACATCAATGCAAAAATCAACAACTCTCCGGGGAGGTAAACCCGGTATCTTCTGAAACACTTTACTATACTCAAACACCACAACAATCTCTGCGATGACTACCTCCTTATCCATAGACTTCACGAGTGCCAAGACTCATGTCCTCATGACATTATTTGACTTGAGGCAACGATAACAAAAACCTGGCCCCTCGAGATCATGGAAAAACACTACCATGTCAAAACAATCAATCAAAGCATGATGTTGCCTCAATCAATCAATTCCTAAGATCATGTCATAGGTTTGGTCTAGAATCACTATCAAGGAAGCAGAGAATTCTCTGCCTCCGATCACAATAGCAGATCGTCTCAAGCTCAAGAGACACTCCAAGAGGTGAAGTGACACATAAAGAGCTTCCAAGAGATGTAGGGATCAATCCTAGCACCACCACTTCCGAACTAGCAATAAAAGAATGTGATGCTCCCGTATCAAACAATACTCTAGCAAGGTAGTTAAAATAGATAAGGTAACTTCTACTCTTGTGTCCCGCTGACCCACTGCAAACACTCTAGCTTGGCCCGCAGGTAACTGCCTCTGATGATGTTTGTGTCCACCCTACTGAGGTCAAGTGCAATTTTTAGCTCTATGTCCTGTCTGCTTACACCTGTAACATCCCTACTTCCTCGGCTTCGGGTAAGCTGAGGCATAGTGACCCATTTCGCCGCAAGTGAAACACCTCACTGACGACCACAGTCTGACAGGTGTAGCCCTAACAGGTGGAGTTGCCACCTTAGCCGGAGTCTGGTGATAGGTCCTCAGCCTCTTCCAAGATCCATCTTTTGGTCCCGCAGACCCACCACCTGAAGTGATTGCTTTCCCTTTTCCTCGAGCATCTTTAGACTCCACATCGTCTCCTCGAGTCTTATTCACCGGTTTAAAATTCAGGGCACTCTCATACATCAGCTCCTTTGTAGTCAGACAAAGTGTGCTAATATGATGGTCTTGTACTCTTGCCCAAGTCCCCGTATGAACTTCTGAGCCAAGGAGGTCACATCCATTGGCCTAACAAACCGATACAACTGTAGAAAACGGGACTCATACTCCCTGACGGTCTTACCTCCCTGCACCAGTGCAAGGAACTCAAGCTCAAATTCCTCCTTCACCGTAGATGGAAAGTACTTCTCTCGAAAGAATTCCACAAAACCCTCCCAAGTCAGAGTGGACACATCCACAGTCTGTCTTGTACTCTTCCACCAATCCATAACATCATCCTTTAAGAAGAATGTGGCTATCATCCTCTTCTCAATCTCCGAGCACATCACCATCTCAAAGTAGGTCTCCATACTCTCGATCCAATGATCCGCCACCATATGATTCAAACCCCCATGAAATGATGGTGCTGACAGACTACTGATGTCTCTGATCAGCTTAAGTACACGACCCTAGTCTCTAACGACAGCCTCTGGGTCAACCTGCTCAACATATGGTGCCTCCTCCTTATAAAGGTTCTCCACAGTGCGGACTCAGCCTCCACAACTAGCTCGACCTCGGCCTCTCACCCAGCCTCAGCCTCTAGCCCAACCTTTCTCTAAATTCATCACTTTGAAACATTTAAACACTTAGTCAATACATGTATAATCTCAGACCTAAATAAATTAGATCCAACATATATTAACCAAGATAGTTAGAAGGGAGAAGAATCATTGCCGTATCATCACAACACTTCTATTTAGGGGACCAAACCTTAAAGTAAGGCTCCTAACACTCATGCATACCCACTGACATATCAAGACCAAAGAGCATGTGATAGGGATCCGCTGCAGTTGGGCCATCACTCCTGGATAATATTGATAAATCACCAAATACGCAACGTACGTTCTGATACCAACTGTCACGACCCCAAAATTTCGAATGATAAAAGTTAGAATTCGAAGCCACGAAAACTCTAAAATAATCTCAAATATAATGAAATCATCTTACAGCAACAGTGTATCAAAACTGAGTTCACAGTACGACTCAGTTGACTTGAATAATACATCACCAGTTAATACCCTCAAGTATTAAAACAATTGGAAATGTAATATCCACTCAATCCTCACCACAACAGAAGAAGAAAACCCTAAGTGATAATCTGAAACACTGTTCATGCGCCGCCATGGACGGCCGCGCGTGGGGCTCACGCGCCACCCTCCAACATCCGCGCATGGTGTTCACGCGCCACCACAGGCCGCCGCGCGTGGTGCTCAAGTGCCGCCCAATCAGCCGCATGTGACCTCGCTTGTGTTCACCAATCTATCCATCTTTCCACCTGCATCAACTTTAGCCTAACACCGTCTCTCCGCCGCCTCACTTCCTCCCAAGCGCCACCCTAGGCGGCGGCACGCGCACCATCAACTCCTCCACCCAAACTTCATCGAATCACAAAACTTTCTAACCTAAAATTTAGATCACAAGGTGTAGAACATAAACATACCTGCAACTAGTTGTAAACCGGTCGGAGACCGCCGGTGGATTCGTGCCTAGAAGAAAAAGGGATTTGAAGAAACCCGTATTGGATTTGAAGATCAGAGGTAAACAAGCTCGATTCAAGCTTCACCGCCGGTGGATTCGTGCCTAGAAGAAAAAGGGAAGACTTCTCGTCGCCGCCTCGTGCCCCACCCTTGCCGGCGACGTCGTACTCGACGGTGTCACTGATGTGCCCTCTCGGTTGCGGCTGAGATGCGGCGCGGGGTGGGTCACCACTACCACTGGTCGATGCGGCCCGGCCGTGCGGTTCCAACGACACCATCGTTGTACGGCGGTCGGACGAGGAAGATCGCCGACGAGAAAGAATCGGCTGAAAGGGGAAACCAGGTCGGGGTCGGGCCGGCTCGGTTTCCTCTTTTGGTTTTTCTGATTTTAAGTTTCCAAAAATGTCCTTTTATAGCATTCGAAAATCAGAAACCAATCTTCCATTGCTAACAACTTTCAAACACGATGTCCGATTAAGGCGTGGCACATGTCTACAAATTCGTATCGACGAGCTCTACATTTTCCGTGAAGAAATTTTTCAGAGATGAGCGACAAAATAAATGTCAACTCTTTAGCCACTTAAAACGTAACGTTTTTCAACCTTAAATTTCTGAAATCACATTCATTTCTTAAAGACATCGACGAGAAGATGTAGAATGTGATTTTACTCGAATTACTATGTATAATAATTTGCGATAAATTAAAAGGATTTAAACTCGAAAATTCGGGTTATTACGACTTGACCTAATTAACGGAAGTTGAGTTCTTGGATCAAAAGGGGCATCACAAACCGGGCAAATGTGCACTGGCCGAACACATGTACATCTACAAGACTGGCAGCAGAGGTGGCCACAGGGTGTAACAATGGGGCCTTGTACATCAAATATCACGTCTGAAAGCAATACCCCAATCATCTCTTTCCCCCATGAGCTTAAAAATCACAAAAGTACATTAGTCACAACCGATGAACACAATCTTCTTCACATAAATTAATGTAAGCCGATAGTCTCTAGCAACCACTGCAAGTTTTTATCTTTGAGCAAAAGGGCATTTGATTTAGCCAACAATATGAATATCAAAGCAGAAGTCAAGAATAAAGGAAGTGGGTTAACTAAATCAACCAAAGACGGATGCTTTAAAATGCATTTGTTTTAAATGTGATAGCAGAATCATAAAACAAAATCCTCAAGTCAAATTCACAAAAGCTAATCAAGGAGAAAGATTTATACCTTGGTTTTGTTGGACTGGTGTTGAAGATAAAGCCTTCAGTTGGGCAACTTCAACCTTTAGGAGGACGGTTTGAGGGAGGTTCTACTGTGTAGGGTATGTTGGAGAGAAGAGATTTCACATCTAAGAATTGTCAAAGAAAATAAAGCTTATAAGTGGGTGGATAATAACCAATTGTACCGAAGCCTTTGTGATTAAAACCCAATACCTGTGAAGTGACTAAGTTGGGACAATATCGGTATAGTGGGTCCACGAGTCACGCTTGTCGTTGTTTAACATGATATCAAAGCGGGTCCCTCTTCAGTCGCGCCTCTAATCTGTTGTGGGTCCGAGTTGGGTGCCACTTTGTCATGGGCCCAAGATGGGTGTCATTATCATGCCATCAGAGAGTTTCCGATTGGATGGTCACCAAGTGTCGTTGGTTACTGGACCTTAGTTTATTTCGTCCCAGTATGTGTGATGTTAATCTGTCACGTGCAGACCTAAAAATTAGGTTGCACGTGAGGGGGCGTGTTGGAGAGGAGAGATCCTACATCTAAGAAGTGACAAAGAAAATAAAGTTTATAAGTTGGTGAATAATAACTAATTATACCGAGGCCTTTTGTGATTAAAACCTAACATCTGTGAGGTGGATAAGTTGGGACAATATCGGTACAGTTGGTCCACGGGCCACGCTTGTCGCTGTTTAACAGGGTAAAGACATAAACCCATTTTGTATTGAGGAGGACTATGACAACGTGGGGAAGGGGCCAACAACAGTGTATTTATTTTAAATGCATTATTCAACGGTAACGTTTCTGCACCATTTTTTTACTTTTCATTTTGATTAACATTTGTGTAAACTGAATCAATGAAATTAACTGTGGATTAACATAAAATTAACTGTGGTGAAGTTGGTCGAGCATCCTAGTAAAGAAAGCATAAGCTTAAAGAGTTTGTGATTGATGATCGATAAGCTTAAAGAGTTTTTGATTTTTGTGATTAATTTATCAAAATTAACTCACAGACGTAATCAAACTACTTAAGCCGAAGAGAGATTAGCAGAAAATGGCTTAACGTAATTGTTAGACTGTTCAACTATTGAACGCCGTTGAAGGTATTCCAGATTTAATAAAAAAATAAAAAGGTATTCCTGATACTTCGATAATACGCCAAACTCAAGATGGGTAAAAGCTTCAACCCAAGGTGAACTCGCTCAAAGGGTAAAGCTGAAACCTTACTCTTATAACCGTTGGCTCTCTCTCTCTCTCTTCCATTTTCGTACACTAACCAACTACCAAAGCCCTCCGATCCTCTTTGCCTCCAATTTCGAAACGACCAGGGAAACCAAGGTATATGTTCTTCTCTCACAACTTATGAATCACTTTTTGAAAATTTTAGGCTATTTTGCCGTGTTGTATTTTAATATGCAGTTAAAAGTATTCATCTTTAGCTTTGGTTTTGCCTTTAATTGAATGAAACAAAAAGATATGGACTTTAGCATTGCAACTCTGTTTTTTAGCTCACCAAATGCAATCTCAGCTTCAACTTGGATTTGTAAATGCCTAAGCTCGAGGGTTATTGTGCTGATTTGCATTGCTGGATTTGTAGGTGAAAGTAGTTGACTAGGATTTTACCAGCTTTACTCATTGATGAACACACTGTATACTATGGTGCAACGTGTTTGATAAAATTCCACAAAGACACAAAGGATTACTCCAGTGCTTTAGCTGAATGTATCAAAATTCGAGTTATACATGTGGTTTTTGGATTGATTTTTCTTTTAATGCCAAGCTATTTGTATTTTCTTTCTGCACAATATACATGGTAGTGTTGTTTATATCTATCCTGGTTGTCTATACAAAACATTTGTAATGTCATGCTGTTAATTTTAGAGTCATATGGTAACCTTGTTTGCTGTTGCTGATGTGCTGGGTGGTACTTTTGGAAAGAAGTAGCTTAGTAATGTTGTCAATTGAAGAATTCATACTGCAGCAAAACATTCCACTTTTCCAAAATGCTTGTTTTCCAAGTATGTAACATTTGGACATCGATCTTCTGCTAGGTGAGCTCCCGGCCTCAAATTGCACCACCCCTTAAATTAAACTTGTCACTGCGAGCAGGTTGCAAAAACCACCGCAGTTATTCAAGCATTTGACCGGATTCATTTCCAGGGTGACACTGTGCCAAATATCTATGTAACTACACTTCTCCTATATAGTTGGACCAATGATGGTTGATAGGAACATAAGGACTGACTAGATTTTTTTATTTTCGATGGAGGAACTTCTATGGTTGTTTTGAATGTGTTTTCTAATTTTGAAGCTCATGGATGGAGGTGATGAATCTGAGACCAACAGTTTTAACTGCAACATTTTCTATGAACCAGCTAAACAAGACCCAATAGTAACACACTGCGGCCACCATTACTTCTGGCCTTGTCTATATGGAATAGGACCTCATCGCACAGCACATGCTTCAAATAGGTGCCCTTGCCCTGTTTGTAAGGCTATTATTGCATGTGCAAAGTAGACTGGTTCCTCTCTATGGAATAGGGAGTTCAAATGATTCAAATCCCAGGCTGCGTGTACCCAGTATTGAGATACCAGGTCGTCCAGCTGCTCAGTGGCGGATATAGAATTGGATCATTAGGAATGTTTGAACTTAACAATAAAAAGATAATGGAGAATATCGACGGTGCGAATTTTTTTTACTAATTGAAATCAAAATCGATCTACCTAGTCAATGAATATAATGAGACTTACTCTTCTAATGCATATATACAAATAGTATAAAATAACTAAATAAATATTCATGTAGCACATCGTAATCCAGAATCATTTTCAAAAGCTAGCATTTTATTAGCGGTCTGAAAGGTTAAGAAATGACCAATGGAAACTGAATTAAAAATCACAGTTGATCAATGAATATTAAGAAAGATAAGAAGTGAATATAATTTAGATATAGAATCGTAGACGGGACATTTCATGAAACCATAAAGTAATTTTTTTTTCGAACACTTTGGTTTGGATTTAAATTTGTCATTTTATTCTAATAGACATATATAATCATTGAAAAAGAATACTCATATATATGAGACAAAACGGTGTACATAGTCAAAATCTAACACAAATACACATTTGAATAAATAAACAACATATTAGCTAGTAATTAACCTAGCTAACATTCTAGAAGTGATACTTGGCTGAGGACATACTATTGAGGAAGAAGAGTAAGGTTTGGAAGGGAAGTAAATGAGTAGCGTTAGTTATTTGGGAATACTTGGCTAAGGAGATTAGGAGAATAAAAAAAATATTTAAAACCTAAATTTTTTTTTCCTTGTCTTGAGCTCGGGGATGCTTGAATCACCCTAAAAATAGGCTAGATCCGCCCCTGCAGCTGCTCCAAGGTTTACTGCAAGGGATGTTTCCACTGCCAGTATCTGTGTGAAACTATTTTTTCGACTATTAATAGCATGTGGACATGTAATTCTAAAGTCCCGGATAGAAAGTGCATCAGACAACTTGGTTGAATCTCTAAACAGGCGGTTCCTTGGATCAATCTCAGTAAGACGCAATACTGATGCAAAAGGAAGCAGCAGTCACACTGGGTGCGTTGATGGTGGAAGCTGAAGTCAGGGACAACAATGTGGATGGAAGTAGCCTGACCTCTGTGCTTGACTGTGAAACGCTACATGAGTTCTTACTACTTGAACAAAGCTCGAATTGGTATGAAAGGATAATTTCACAATCCCTACATAATGTAATGACTAATGAGAGAATTTGTTGTCACAACCCCGAAATTTCGAGTGATAAAACTCGAAATCGAAGCCATAAAAAACTCTAAAATAATCTCAAATATATTGAAATCATCTTATAGTCACAGTGTATTGAAACTGAGCTCAAAGTACGACTCAATCGATTTGATTATTACAAAACCAGTTTATAATTCAACTATTATAACAAATGGAAATCTAAAATCCTCTCAAATCTCACCACAAATAGAGTAAATAAATTTCGACAATCTTCATAGGAAGCCCTCCAATTCTGCTAATCCGCACATGCAGAACTATCTCCTACACAATCAAATAGTTACACCGGGATTGTAAACACAAACTCAGTAAGCTTTGCAGCTCGTATGAGTAAACCAATAGTATAACACATATCGCATACAAAAAAAAATACTGCTAACACTTAAAAAAAAATGTACTCGTAAAACATTGTACGACCCATATGGTTGTCTAATAACATCGGAAAATATAGGTACTCATGACACATTGGGCAACCCATCTGGTTACCCAATTATATTTAAAACACGAGTACTCATGAGACTCAGGTACTCATCTGTTACCCCTCATGCAGTACGCTGACAGATAATGGGCAACCCACTGTTACCCAATATCACACAAAATATGGGTACTCATGAGACCCAGGCAACCCATCTGTTACCCCTCATGCAGTACACCGGCAGACATATTAGAGCTCTAACAAATAACAGCTTTTTACGTAATACTGTTCATGTAATTACTGTTCACCAAATCACTGTTCATTGTAAATACTGGAATAGAAGACAAGCGTTCCCTCTTTCTTGACATTGAGATTTGCGAGATTGTAGCCCGAAAGCTTCTTTCTTTGATTAGCTGACCGGACTGCAATCTTTTCTCATTCGCATAATTACTATTCACATATTTACTGTTCAGAAATTACTTTTTACAATTTACTGCTCAGAATTACTTTTATAATTTACTGCTCAGAAATACTGGTCAAGCGCCACCCTCCGGCAACCGCACGTGGCACTCACGCGCCGCCCACAATGGGTGCACGTGGTGCTCACGCACCACCTCAAATCGTGCGCGTGGCTTGCCCATGACCACCCAAAACTCACTCCTCTCCTCTCCTCTCCTCATCCCTTCCATGGCCTAATGCCGTCTCTCCACCACTCTAGTTTCTCTCACGTGTCGTCCTAGGTGGTGGCACGAGCTCCCCCTCCTCCTCCTCCGAAACTCATCAACACCAAAAATGTACATCACACGATTAGAGACATTTTCGTACCTATATTGCACCTGAGAACCGCCGGGAAGTCACCGGAGGAGCTCGAGATGCCAACGGTGGTTGATTTCGTGGAGGACGTGGTGGCGGCGCTATTTGAGCCCCAAATCGCTTACAGGTGGAACCGGAGGTGAGGATCGGCGAAGGTAAGCTGGCCCTGTGCTCTGGTGTCGCCAGAGAACAAGATTGGACGGCGGCGGAATCTACAGAATCTTAGGATAGCTGATCAAGCTTCAAGACGGCGTGTCGCATCAAAGGGTCGGAGCTGTAGTCTGTGTGGTGGCTTTGGGACTGGCGGTGACGGTCACGGTGGCCGGAGATGCGAGATCGCCGGAGGTGATTTTTTTGAGAGGGGGTCGGGGTTGAGGGGAGGGACAGAGCTGCAGGGAGAGAGAGAGAGGGAGCGACTATTTCCTATTTTGAAAACTAGGATTTCCCAAAAACTTCCTTTTCTACATTTTCCAAATTCAGAAACCAACTTCCATCGATAATAACTTCCACATACGATGTCTGATTAGGGTGTGCGACATGTCCACGAACTCGTGTCAACAAGCTAGACAACTTCCGTGAAAGAAGTTTTCGGAGACGAGCGATGGAATAAAAGTCAACTCTCGAGTCATATAAAACGTAACGATTTTCAATTTAAATTTCCGAAGTCGGTTTCGTTTTGTTTGTAACGACCCTAAAATTTCGAGCTTAAAAACTCAAAATTCTAAAGTCGTTAAACACAAAATAATCTCAAATAAATCGAAATCATTAAAGTGTAACAGCGGATCAATTCTGAGTTCTCAATACAACTCAGACAACCAATTATTACAACCGAAATTATAATCCATACACAAAATGGAAATGTAATAATCCTCACAAATCACACACAAATCTCACAAATGAAATTACACAACTCCTCACACACGAATCCATGCTAAAATCTCACCACAAGTAGGATCCGAACGACTTCGAGCCTCTGTAGTCGTCACTCAACCTCCACTAATCAGCACCTGCGGAATTATCCCCTACACCATCGAATTGGTGCACCACCGGGATTGTAAACACAAACCCGGTAAGCTTATATCTCGTATGAGTAAAATCAAAATATAATTCGCATATCAAAATATACGAATGATCACAAAACAACAAATATAAATGCCCTCATGAGTCAATGGACAGCCCATCTGGTTGTCCCAAAGAAATATGAAAAGAAACGCTCATGAGAAAATTAAGTAACCTTTCTGGTTACCCAATGCATTTATAATCTAGGTACCAAGAACGCTGGTACACATCTGTTGCCCCTCTCGTAATACACCGCTGATATTGGATAGTCACCCGCTACCCAACATCCCAAAATAAACTGAGTACCCATGAGCAGATAACCACCCGTTATCTCACATGCAGTACTAAGGCAGACAGACTAGAGCTCTAACTGTATCGTAACTTTCGCCCGGCCAAAGGCTAGGTTTCGACTTGCCAAACACGTACAATAATCTCACATCATATTGTACCAAAAATCAGGTCCGAAGACAATTCACATTTTAACAATCTCAATGTTAAAAATCACGTACAATAATCTCACATCATATTGTACAATTCAAATCACATGCTCAATACACTCACAATAAAATCATAACAGTATATTATATAGCAAACTATATATATTCGTACTTATTTACCATTTATACAATGCATATATAGTCCACTATATCTTATACATGTCATATTTCACCACACATGCTCAATACACAAACTTCTGTCATCGAAATGACCATTTCTAATGAATTAATAACAGTATATAATATAACGAACTATATATATATATATATGTATTTATTACCATTATACAGTATATATGTAATCCACTAAATTGTATACATGTTGTAATTCATTATTAAAAACTCTTGCAAAATCTTGAATCACCGCGAGGGTAGATTCGTAAATATGTGAGAATTTACTCACCTTATCGACTCGAGCGTAATTCCACAATTCCCGATGATAATTCATTTCCTCGATTTAACGATCACCTTGAAAAGATAAGAAAAGAATTTAGAATCGTTTCGTAAACCTTTAAATGCCGAAACAGTAATAATCGGTTACTGTTCAGCAATTTTCGGTTTTACAAAGTCACTGTTCACTGTTACAAATATACAATTAATACGTATTTCTGTACGTATAAATATTAATACGTATTTCTGTACGTATAAATATTATATACGTATTTCTGTACGTATAAATATTAATACGTATTTCTGTACGTATAAATATTATATACGTATTTCTGTACGTATAAATATTATATACGTATTTCTGTACGTATAAATATTATATACGTATTTCTGTACGTATAAATATTATATACGTATTTCTATACGTATACGTACTATTTAAAGGTAAATACAATCTCAGTAAATAAAATTTACTAATTACCTTTTACAAATTACTTTTTACATTTACTGAAATTAATTTATATTTACATTTACCGAAAGTAAAATTTAATTACATTTACCGTAGTAAATAAAATTTACATTTACATTTAAGTAAATTACCAAAATACCCCTATCGGAAAACACTTTCACACCGCCGCACGTGGCGGCGCGTGGGATACACGCGCCACTCGCCGGCGGCCGCGCGTGGGGCCCACGCGCCGAGCCTAAAACCGGCGCGTGTGATGTCACCACCACCCCAAAATCCTCCTCCTTTCTCCCCTCTTCCTTCCTCCGATCGTAGGCAGCCCCTACGCCACCCCACTCCTCCACACGCGCCGCCTAAGGCGGCGGCATCCCTAACTCTCCTCCTCCTCCGATCCTCCATCAATTCACCTCCGATTCAAACCAAATTCACAACAACAATCAACACAACCAAATAAAATCAAGCCCTCACTTAATCGACGTCTCGATAGCCTCGGAATCAATCGTGTTTGAGTCAAGATGAGGTGAGGTGCGGCGTTTGGTTCCCCTCCGATTGTAGGTGGTGCCAAGTAGGAGATGCAGCGGCGATGACGATGCGTGACGATGACGATGATGATGCGTGGTGCAGCGGCGATGCTCGAGGCAGTGAGGCACGGTGCGGGGGGGGGGGAAGCTCGGGGTTGCTTGCTGCGGAGCTCGCAAGGCCGTAGGAGCGGCGGTGCAAGCTTCGAAGGTCAGGGCGGAGATCGGAGAGGGATATCGACTCAAGGGAGAGATCAACCCGAGAGAGAGAGAGAGAGAGAGAGAGCTCGGGAGGAAGAAAGGAAAGAGAGAGAGAAACAGAGAGGGGCGGCGGAAGAGAGAGAAGAGAGAAGAGGGTTTCTGAAAATAGAAACCCTACTTCACAAAATGTCCTTTTATACCCCCTTAAAATCGGAAACTATCTTCCGTCAATAATAACTTCTACATACAACGTCCGATTCGAACGCGTCACATATCCACGAACTCGTATCGACGAGCTCTACAACTTTCGTGAAGGAAGTTTTCGCAACCGAGTGACGGAATAAAAGTCGATATAAACGTTACGGAATTGTAACGTTTTTCAAATTGAACGTTCTGAGAACGTTTCCGTTTCTCGTTTAATAACGTCGCAACCAAACACATTCATTCTAATTAAAATTCGAAATTTTATAGAATTCAAATCAAACTAATATTGTTTGAAATTTAGGGTTATTACAATCTACCCCCCTTAAAGGAATTTCGTCCCGAAATTCAAGCTCACTCAACAAACAACTGTGGATATCTGGTCCTCATGTCTGACTCTAGCTCCCAAGATGTATCACTCTCATCATGGTGACTCCACAGCACCTTGACTAGCTCAACTTCTCGCCTCCGGAGTTTCTTTGTGGATCTATCCAGGATACGAACCGGCTCGACAACAAATGTGGCATTTTCCTTCACTTCAATGGTGCTATGATCGATCACATGTGACTCATCTGGTACATACTTCCTCAGCATGGAAATGTGGAAGACGTTGTGAACGCCCGACATGCTAGTAGGCAAGGCCAGTCGATACGCTAGTTCGCCCACCTTCTCAAGTATCTCAAAGGGCCCAACGTACCTCGGTGCCAACTTTCCCTTCTTGCCGAATCTCACTACACCCCTCATGGGTGAAACTTTCAAGAACACATGATCACCGATCTCAAATTCCACATGTCTCCTCTTCAAGTCCGCATAGCTCTTCTGTCTGCTTTGTGCGGTCCGGGTTCTATCCCGAATGATCGAGATCTTCTCAGTGGTTTCCTGAACCACCTCTGGGCCCATCAGTGCCTCATCACCAACTTCGGCCCAACAGATCGGAGATCGACATGGTCTACCATAAAGTGCCTCATAAGGTGCCATGCCAATGCTAGAATGGTAGCTGTTGTTGTAGGCAAACTCAATCAATCTCAAATGATCTTCCCAGCGACCCTTGAAATCCAACACACATGCTCTCAACATGTCTTCCATCACCTGATTCACCCTCTATGTCTGTCCATCCGTCTGAGGGTGAAAAGCGGTACTCATATCCAAGGTAGTGCCCATCGCCTTCTGCAAACCACCCCAGAACTTCGAAGTGAAACGTGCATCTCTATCGGAAACAATAGAAACTGGAGCACCATGAAGTCTCACTACCTCATCCACATATAGTTTCCCAAGCACGTCCACTGAGTACTTCATCGACACAGGGAGAAAATGAGCCGACTTCGTCAACCGATCGACAATCACCCATATGGCATCGTGACCCTTCTTCGATCTAGGCAATCCGGTCACAAAATCCATAGATATTTGCTCCCACTTCCAAAGAGGAATAGTCAGTGGTTTCAACATGCCAGCTGGTCGTTGATGTTCTGCTTTCACTTGTTGACATGTAAGGCACTTCTATACAAACTCCGCTACATCCTTCTTCATACTGTTCCACCAGAATTGCCTGCAAAGGTCCTTGTACATCTTGTTGTTCCCTGGATGAACGGTATAACGTGAACAATGTGCCGTACGGAGGACCTCCTCCCGAAGATCATCACAATCTGGGACACACAATCTTGCCCCAAACCTCAACCCTCCATCGGGTCCAACTCTCCACTCAGAAGGGCACTCATCAAGCGTATCAACTACAAGATCTGCCAACTTAGCTTGTGAGAGTCTATCCTGCGCCTGACCCTGTATGATCCTCGTGATCAATGTGGGTTGCACCGTAACACTACTAAGGAAGACCCTTGGTTCTCCTCCCGATGGTACTAAATCAAACTCCGATGCAGTTTCGAGCATGAACCATAAGTGAGGCCACCACACCTCTCGGTTTCCTGCTCAAGGCATCGGCAACCACATTTGCCTTCCCCGGGTGGTACTCTAATGTGAAGTCATAGTCCTTGAGGAGTTCCATCCATCTCCTCTGCCTCATGTTCAGCTCCTTCTGAGAAAACAAGTACTTCAAACTCTTATGATCTGAAAAGAGTTGAAACTTCTCTCCATACAAGTAATGTCTCCAAATCTTCAAGGCAAACACAACTGCCGCAAGCTCTAGGTCGTGTGTCGGATAATTCTTCTCATGAATCTTCAACTGTCTTGAGCCATAAGCGACAACTCCTCCATGCTGCATCAACACACAACCCAAACCTTGGAGCGAAGCATCACTGTAAATGACATAGCCACCACCACTAGAAGGAATCGTCAATACTGGAGCTGTGGTCAGTCTAGTCTTTAGTTTGCTGAATGCTTCCTCACATGCATCCGTCCACACGAACGGAGTATCTTTCTTGGTCAACTTGGTCAATGAAGATGCAATACTAGAAAACCCCTCGATAAACCTCCTGTAGTATCCTGCCAAACCGAGGAAACTACATATCTCTGTAGGGTTCTTTGGACGACTCCAATTCTTTACTGCCTCTACCTTTGACGGGTCCACTAGTACTCCATCTTTTGAGACAACATGACTAAGGAATTTGACCTCTTCTTTCCAGAACTCACACTTCTCTAGCTTGGCATACAGTCTCGCCTCCTTCAAGGTCTGCAACACTGTTCTCAGATGCACCACATGTTCTTCTTGTGTCTTGGAGTATATCAGAATGTCATCCACAAACACCACAACAAACTCATCCAAGTACGGGCTAAATACTTGGTTCATCAAACTCAAAAAGACAGCTGGTGCATTCGTTAGACCAAATGGCATGACGACAAACTCATAATGTCCATACCGGGTCCTGAAGGCTGTCTTCGATATATCTTCTTCCTTCACTCTGAGTTGATGATAACTGGATCTCAAATCAATCTTAGAGAACATCGTAGCACCTTTGAGCTGATCGAACAAGTCATCAATCCTAGGTAAGGGATACCTATTCTTGATGGTCACCTTGTTCAGCTCTCTGTAGTCCACACATAACCGCAGAGAACCATCTTTCTTCTTTACGAACAAAACAGGTGCTCCCCAAGGTGAAACACTAGGTCTAATGAACCCTTGGTCTAATAGCTCATCGATCTGCACCTTTAGCTCCTTAAGTTCATTCTGCCCCATTCTATATGGCGCCTTTGACACAAGTGCTATACCGGGTACTACATCAATGCAGAAATCTACCACTCTTCGAGGAGGTAGCCCCGGTATCTCTTGGAACACTTCACCAAACTCAGATACTACCACAACGTCTGCGAGAGATACTTTCTGATCCACTGACTCCACATGTGCCAAAACTCCTGATTTCATGGCGTTATCAGACTTGAGGCAACGATAATGAAACACTGGCTCTCCGGGTATATGAAAGGACACTACCATGTCAAAACAATCAATCACAGCATGCTGTGGTCTCAACCAATCAATCCCCAAGATCACATCATAAGTGTGGTCCGGAATCACAATCAACGAAGCAGAGAACTCTCTACTTCCAATCAAAATAGGACAAGCTTTGCAGATTGTCTCTAACTCAAGTGACACTCCAAGGGGTGAAGTGACACATAAGGCGTCCCCAAGGGGTGTAGGAATCAATCCTAGCATTTCTACTACTGAACTAGCAATGAATGAGTGCGATGCTCCCGTATCAAACAACACTCTAGCAAGGTAGTCAAACAGTGATAATGTACCTTCCACTCCTGTGTCTCGCTGGCCCACTGCGAACACTCTAGCTTGGCCCGCTGGTAGCTGTCTCTGCGGCCGTTCCTGCCTACCCTGAAGTGGTCGGGTACAATCTCGAGCTATGTGTCCCACTTGCCCGCACCGGTGGCAGCCTGCTCTCTTCGGTTTCGGACATGCTGAGGCGTAATGTCCCATCTCATTGCAGCCATAACACCTCACTGTTGCTAATGGTCTGACTGGTGCTGCTCTGATAGCTAGGGGTGGCGCCCTTGTCGGGGCCTGATAGTGGGGTCTTGGCCTCTTCCATGACCTATCCTTCGGCCCTGAGTGCTCGCTGCCTGTATAGATTGCCTTGCCTTTCCCCTTTGCATCTCTGTTCCCCACATCACCTGCTTGAGTCTTCTCTGCTTGCTCCAAGCTCATGGCACTCTCAAATATCTGCTCCCTGGTAGTCAGGCAAAGGACTGATATCATGGTCTTGTACTCTTGTTTCAGCCCACGTAGATACTTCTGAGCTAAAGCAGTCGTACCCATAGGCCTGACATACCGATACAGCTGCGAGAATCGAGCATCATACTCTCTAATGGTCATGTCTCCCTGTACCAATGCTAGAAACTCCAACTCTAAATCCTCCTGTACTGAGGCTGGAAAATACTTCTCTCGGAATATGGTGGTGAAACCTCCCCATGTGAATGTAGACACATCCACAGTCTGTCTCATGCTCTTCCACCAATCTAGAGCATCACCCTTGAGAAAGAATGTAGCTATCTTTCTCTTCTCAATCTCTGTGTACTCTATCATCTCAAAATAAGTCTCCATACCCTCGATCCAATGGTCAGCTACCATATGATCTAGTCCCCCATGAAAGGTCGGAGCTGACAGTGCACTAATATGCTTGATCAGCTTCAACACTCGACCGTCATCTCTAACCGCAGGAGCTGGCTCAACCTGCTCCTCCTGTGGAGCAGCCTCCTCATAAAGGTTCTCCACGTTGCGGACTCGACCTGTGGTCCTACCTCGACCTCGGCCTACCTGCTCTTCCTGTGGAGCAGCCTCCTCATAAAGGTTCTCCACGTTGCGGACTCGGCCTGTGGTCCTACCTCGACCTCGGCCTCTCGCCCGTCCTCGGCCCTGTCCTCGGCCCTTATCAGCGTTCATCACCTTCAAACAACGAAACACTTAGTCAATACTTGTGAATCTCGAATTCAACTAAAACAGATTCAATAGGTAATAACATGAATTTCAGGATAAGATGAATCATCGAAGTATCATCACGATACTTCTCGGAGGACCAAACCATTAGGTATGGCTCCTAAAACACTCTCGCGTACCCGACGACATATCAATACCGAGGAGCATGTGATGGGTGTCCGCCAGCAGTCGGATCATCGCTCCCGGATGATATTGATAATCGCCAAATACGCACTTAGGCTCTGATACCAACTGTAACGACCCTAAAATTTCGAGCTTAAAAACTCAAAATTCTAAAGTCGTTAAACACAAAATAATCTCAAATAAATCGAAATCATTAAAGTGTAACAGCGGATCAATTCTGAGTTCTCAATACAACTCAGACAACCAATTATTACAACCCAAATTATAATCCATACACAAAATGGAAATGTAATAATCCTCACAAATCACACACAAATCTCACAAATGAAATTACACAACTCCTCACACACGAATCCATGCTAAAATATCACCACAAGTAGGATCCGAACGACTTCGAGCCTCTGTAGTCGTCACTCAACCTCCACTAATCAGCACCTCCGGAATTATCCCCTACACCATCGAATTGGTGCACCGGGATTGTAAACACAAACCCGGTAAGCTTATATCTCGTATGAGTAAAATCAAAATATAATTCGCATATCAAAATATACGAATGATCACAAAACAACAAATATAAATGCCCTCATGAGTCAATGGACAGCCCATCTGGTTGTCCCAAAGAAATATGAAAAGAAACGCTCATGAGAAAATTAAGTAACCCTTCTGGTTACCCAATGCATTTATAATCCGGGTACCAAGAACGCTGGTACACATCTGTTGCCCCTCTCGTAATACACCGCTGATATTAGATAGCCACCCGCTACCCAACATCCCAAAATAAACTGAGTACCCATGAGCAGATAACCACCCGTTACCTCACATGCAGTACTAAGGCAGACAGACTAGAGCTCTAACTGTATCGTAACTTTCGCCCGGCCAAAGGCTAGGTTTCGACTTGCCAAACACGTACAATAATCTCACATCATATTGTACCAAAAATCAGGTCCGAAGATAATTCACATTTTAACAATCTCAATGTTAAAAATCACGTACAATAATCTCACATCATATTGTACAATTCAAATCACATGCTCAATACACTCACAATAAAATCATAACAGTATATTATATAGCAAACTATATATATTCGTACTTATTTACCATTTATACAATGCATATATAGTCCACTATATCTTATACATGTCATATTTCACCACACATGCTCAATACACAAACTTCTGTCATCGAAATGACCATTTCTAATGAATTAATAACAGTATATAATATAACGAACTATATATATATATATATATGTATTTATTACCATTATACAGTATATATGTAATCCACTAAATTGTATACATGTTGTAATTCATTATTAAAAACTCTTGCAAAATCTTGAATCACCGCGAGGGTAGATTCGTAAATATGTGAGAATTTACTCACCTTATCGACTCGAGCGTAATTCCACAATTCCCGATGATAGTTCATTTCCTCGATTTAACGATCACATTGAAAAGATAAGAAAAGAATTTAGAATCGTTTCGTAAACCTTTAAATGCCGAAACAGTAATAATCGGTTACTGTTCAGCAATTTTCGGTTTTACGAAGTTACTGTTCACTGTTACGGTTTTCTGTACGTATAAATATTAATACGTATTTCTGTACGTATAAATATTAATACGTATTTCTGTACGTATAAATATTAATACGTATTTCTGTACGTATAAATATTATATACGTATTTCTGTACGTATAAATATTAATACCTATTTCTGTACGTATAAATATTATATACGTATTTCTGTACGTATAAATATTATATACGTATTTCTGTACGTATAAATATTAATACGTATTTCTGTACGTATACGTACTATTTAAAGGTAAATACAATCTCAGTAAATAAAATTTACTAATTACCTTTTACAAATTACTTTTTACATTTACTGAAAGTAATTTATATTTACATTTACCGAAAGTAAAATTTAATTACATTTACCGTAGTAAATAAAATTTACATTTACATTTAAGTAAATTACCAAAATACCCCTATCGGAAAACACTTTCACACCGCCGCACGTGGCGGCGCGTGGGATACACGCGCCACTCGCCGGCGGCCGCGCGTGGGGCCCACGCGCCGAGCCTAAAACCGGCGCATGTGATGTCACCACCACCCCAAAATCCTCCTCCTTTCTCCCCTCTTCCTTCCTCCGATCCTAGGCAGCCCCTACGCCACCCCACTCCTCCACACGCACCGCCTAAGGCGGCGGCATCCCTAACTCTCCTCCTCCTCCGATCCTCCATCAATTCACCTCCGATTCAAACCAAATTCACAACAACAATCAACACAACCAAATAAAATCAAGCCCTCACCTAATCGACGTCTCGATAGTCTCGGAATCAATCGTGTTTGAGTCAAGATGAGGTGAGGTGCGGCGTTTGGTTCCCCTCCGATTATAGGTGGTGCCAAGTAGGAGATGCAGCGGCGATGACGATGCGTGGCGATGACGATGATGATGCGTGGTGCAGCGGCGATGCTCGAGGCAGTGAGGCACGGTGCGGGGGGGGGGGGGGGGGAAGCTCGGGGTTGCTTGCTGCGGAGCTCGCAAGGCCGTAGGAGCGGCGGTGCAAGCTTCGAAGGTCAGGGCGGAGATCGGAGAGGGATATCGACTCAAGGGCTCTATCAACCCGAGAGAGCGAGAGAGAGAGAGAGAGAGAGAGAAACAGAGAGAGTGAGAGAGAGAGAGAGAGAGCTCGGGAGGAAGAAAGGAAAGAGAGAGAGAAACAGAGAGGGGCGGCGGAAGAGAGAGAAGAGAGAAGAGGGTTTCTGAAAATAGAAACCCTACTTCACAAAATGTCCTTTTATACCCCCTTAAAATCGGAAACTATCTTCCGTCAATAATAACTTCTACATACAACGTCCGATTCAAACGCGTCACATATCCACGAACTCGTATCGACGAGCTCTACAACTTTCGTGAAGGAAGTTTTCGCAACCGAGTGACGGAATAAAAGTCGATATAAACGTTACGGAATTGTAACGTTTTTCAAATTGAACGTTCTGAGAACGTTTCCTTTCTCGTTTAATAACGTCGCAACCAAACACATTCATTCTAATTAAAATTCGAAATTTTATAGAATTCAAATCAAACTAATATTGTTTGAAATTTAGGGTTATTACATTGTTTGACATCGACGAGAAAATAAAATATGCGATTTTATTCAATCTCCAAGTTAAATAACTTACAAGAATTTATACGAAGCAAACCTGAAAATTTAGGGTATTACATTTGTGGTCATCAATCTGTATGTTGGTAGAGTACTTTTCATATGTTTGACATTTGATTATCTGCTTAGATCATTTTAGCAGTACTTTTCGCACCGGATAATATCATCGATCGACATTGTGCTAACTGCTAAGTAAGTTGGCTTTGTTGTAGTCGAGGCAAAAGGCATTCGAATCGTCTTCTGGTTTAGAATCGCATGCATGGCAGATGAGTTATTTAAAGGTAATATTTATAATATGTATATATTTGTTTATTTACAATGGACACTACTGAGAACATAAGGTAAGTCTCGCGGTGAGCCAAGAAAGGGTCTTAGCTTTACACTAGAGGGATAGAAAGATTGAAAATAATTGTTGGCATCAAAATTTTAGGCCTCAAAGGTCTTAATTCTATGTGTCAAGTCTAGTTACATAGACACATCATATAATTTTTTTTCAAAAATTTATACAATACCATTGTTAAGTAAAAAAAACTGTCAAATCTTTTTCAAATCTAATAGTTATTATCATTATTTTTTTTAATATCTAATGTTTATAATTTATTCCCTACATTTGAGTTTTGTTTTTTGTCTCAATATATATGTTTGGGGAGTTCTATTTGCACATTCAAAAGTACTTTGCACACCTCTGTCATTTTCCTATATTTGTTTGACCTTATCGATTGACATGAAAAGACATATAAGTACAAATATGCTATTTTTCTTTTTAAATTTGTGAGAGTGAAACTATTTCATCTTCTTCGTCAACATTATACATTATATTAACCTTGTGCAGTTCAAATTTTTCTACAATTTGTTGATGATTGATTTAGCATACTATGAGGATCAAATCTTGCTATAATTGGTCTCATGCCCGTAATTGTAAGTAGAACTCAAAGTGGACATTGTCCCTTGGGATGATTCAATAGTCTTGCTAGTAATACTCGAACTCTATTCTCGATCAATCATCTTTGATCAAAAGCATCTTCTTAAAAACCCTGGTGTGCGATTACTATTCTATTATGCTCTATGTTCTTTTTATTTTGCTGCACAATAGAAGTGTGGATGCATTGATCCAAGAATTGTAAAAGAGATCCAACGTGCTGATTACATCCTTCTCTCATGGTCAAAACCAAGGCCAGAAGAGCTCTGACGGTTTTGGTAGCCATTCTCATAGAGAGAAATAAAGATTTTGATTTTTTGTGCAGAGTTTACATGATCTACACCCATTGTAGATATAAGAGAAATTGGAGGACATTTCGGTAGACAAGAGGAAGTGTATTTAGATTTTTTAGTTAAAAGTAAAATGGAGGTACAATAAGTAATGGAGGTATAAAAAGTAATTTTGAAGGTGCAAATAGAACACCCCTATATGTTTCTCAAATTTGTTCTTCTACTTTTTTTTCTTCGATTTAAAAAATAAAACACACCAAATAAACTCCCAAAAAAAGATGATTAAAAAATATTTTTTTAAATGATTTCGAATATGTGAATACATATGAATATACACATATATAAAGGCCCTATATATGATTCATCTATATATTCGCATTAAATATATTGTGTAATTTTAACAAAATTCATGATGAAATTCTACCTTAATCATGAAAGATTTATTTCCTTGCACAGTTACACTAGTTAGTAAAATTTAAAAAAGTAAAAACAAAATCTAAATATATGGAACAAAAAATATATTAAGATATTAATTAAATTCATGAAATCCTTGTAACTGAAGAGGTAAGAAATTATCATTAATCAATCAAATTTAATTAAATAAAAATAAAAGTCAAATGTAAAGAACAAATTATAACCATTACATATTTTCAAAAAAATAATAACCATTATATTTGAAAATGATTTGATGGTCTTTTTTTTACTTAAGGATTATGTTATATAGTTTTGGAATTGATATGATGTGTCTATATGACTAGACTTACCCATATAATTAAGACCTTTGAGGCCTAAATTTGTGATACTTGATATCACTGCTCTAGAGATGTATAGGATATCTTTTGAAACAAAATCGATAGAAACTTTATTAATATTCGTTCGAAAACTTGACCCAAAAAAAAAGGTGCTAAAAAATAGAAAGAAAGGAGCAGATGCAATGAATAATTAAGAGTACATAGCATGTATAGCAGCAATATCATCGGCGTGCAAAACCCTCGAGTGAGCACCTGGCTTTATGGTAGCATACATTACTGCATCAGGATTCTCACTGTGAGCAAGTCCAAGAAGATGACCTATTTCATGTAGAGCTGTGTATACCAAGTCAATCTGGTCCGGTTTTGGTGCCAAACTCCAATTCTCATCTGCATCAAAATGCAGAAGTCCACGCGTGGGGGAGAAAGCATGCGCTAATACCCCATGTGGACCATCAAAGGGTTCGCCATCTCCATGCTCACCAAGTCGAAAGCTAAGGTCAAGGTTATAGGGTTTATCTAGTCCGACTTCTGTAAATGTAAAGTTGGAAACTGCAGCCCATATTGCAAATGCTTGAGCAGCTGCTTGAGCCAAAGCGTCGTATCCTATGGCGGGAATATCTCCTTGGGAGATTAAGTATGGGAGATGGTACATTGTGGGTGGCCATAATGTAGATCCGAGTTTATAGAGGGCTTGATGGGAACCCTTTTGAGTAGTACCATTGATGAGATTATGATCAGGCACTCCACATCGCGGCGTGCTTAGCAGTTCCATTGTGTCGGAATCCAGCTTGCCAGTAACCTTTAACTTGTAGGTTCTTTGGTACGTCTTTAGTGCAGATTCTAAGAGGTGTTGCTGCTGCTGTTCATCAGTGGTGGAGCCCTTGGAAAGATATCCAAAAGCTGTAAGGTAGGTTCTAAGCTCATCAACGCCTATTGCCGCCTTGGCCGTATGCAGCTGGCGGGACTCAGTTAGGAGGGGGAGTAAAGCTCCCATAAGAACAAGAAGAAAGGTAAAAGTACTATAGCTATTTGCTGCCATTGTATTGAAGGCTAGGGCACCAGGCAAGGAGGTATTCCAAGTTAGGTTTAGTTCTCGATGTGTGAGCCTCAAAGGCTACAGAAACACCCTATTTATATAGCTAGCAGATTGAATAACATTCCTTTTTCAACAAAATAATTAAGAATATAGTCCATGATTGCTGGACAAATTCCTGATCTTATAATTACATACCAAAATAAACGATACTGTCCGATAGATGGAGATTCATCTACCCAACCGACATCCCTCTATAGAGAAAAATTTTGACACTAGATTGTCTGCGTAACAAAATTTGCTTTACAATAGATATTTATCAAATCTGCCAACTTTTGACAAGTTCTAGTTGGTAAATCTTTTCAAACACAGAAGGAAAGAAGGAAACATCTATTCCGCCGAATCCGCGCTGGTAGTTCTCAATTAAACATTAATTAATATGAACGTTCAAGTCTTCAAAAAAGGGGTTCAGGAGATCGATATACTCTGCGCTGATTAGATTTAAAAGAACTTTCAAGCAATGAATCAAAATTCATGATCCATCGATCAAAAGAAACCAAAGGAAAAAGAAAAAAGAGATTCCAAGCAAAACATACCAATGCATGTAAGAGAACAAGATGAAACTGTGAATCACGTACAGTCTCTCCTTATTACTTTCGATCATTTATTTCTCACGTACTCAGTTAATAATAATGCATGTGATTATGTGAACCACATAGATACATACTGTAGCTACGCGTACGGGCAGATCGCACGTATGGCAGCAATATCGTCTCTATGCAAAGCCCTCCTAGTCTTGCCTGGACGCGTATAAGCATAACATAATGGCATTAGTATAGATTTGCATTATGACCAGTTCCTCCAAGAACGTGACCTATTTCATGGGCAACCACCCATATATATTAAGTAAAATTGTTTCGGACCTGGTTGCATGAAACTCCAATCCACAAAGTCTTTAAAAAAAAAAAACTCCAATCCACAAAGGCACATGCACTCTCCCATATGTGGGAGGATTTCCATTCGCTGAAACACCATGTGCCCAGAGGTTTTTATCAGGAGTATTGCCATGTTCTCCAGTACGTCTGAAAGCTGATCAAAAGATCAGCAGGCCAGGGAACTCGGTACAACAGTTTCAAACGTAAAATTGGAAACCTTAGCCCAGAGCTGGAATGCATATTCGAGTGCTTGCAACAATGCATCATTTCCAACTTTTGTTGGATCTCCACCGTTGATTTTGTACGTGTGATTGTACTTTTTTGGTGGCCATTTTGTAACTCCATGTTTAAAAAGAGCATGAAAGGAACCGACATGAACACCGCGTGTCGACGTACTGTGACTCATTAATTGATCGATGAGATTTTGATCTGGAAATCCACATCGAGGAGTGGTTATTAGGTTAAGGGTTTCTGGATCAAGCTCTCTTGTAACATTCAAATGATAAATTTGCTGGTATAATTTTAATGCTGATTCCAAGGTCTTGCGTGCTAATTTTGAGTGTCGTTTAGGTATCCTAATAACCTCCTCCGGTCGCTCCATGCCTCTTCATGGCTCATATATTGATCCATTTTGAATTGGCTCAGTTGCTGCAAAAGCTTGCGCGCGCAAAAGTTAGTACACGGGGAAGAAAAGCTATCACAATGAGGATTCTAGCCATTGCTACGTACCAAAATTGTTCTCCTTGTTAAATATCTGGTAACTAAATCATATATGTATTATATATATATATATATATATATATATATAGTCTCTATCTAGAGTTAACTTTCACTCTGTAATACTCTGTAATTACAGAGTGAAGTTCTAATTTTGGCACACTTTTTCGGTTAATTTTTTTCACTATAAGTGATTCAATATTTAGGTATGCTATTAAAGATCATCTGTACAAAATTTCATCCAATTCGGACATTGCTAAGATATTAAAATTAGATTAAATCAATGAACGAATTAAAATTTTTCAACGTGAACCGTTCGTGTAAATCTCGATTTTAAAAGCTCAAACGAATTAAAATTGATCCTTATTAATATTATTAGTTATATCCACGGATATAGTATTATTCTTCATTACTATTATTATGGGGATCGCATGATCTATTTCTTTGCATTTCATGTCATATTAATATTTTGTAAAATTGTTTTACTTTATGCGGTACATCGCAATGTCAAAATATTGAAAGTCGAACCACATGTATCTCAATTAATATTTGAATATTCTCAATTCATTGAGAAAAATTCATAACCTTAGTTGTATTTCAACGATTACATTAAGGTCTTTTCCAATCCAATGATACTTCAATACCAAAGTCTAATGAAATTTTAAGCATAACAACCATTATAATAATATCTTGGAAAATTAAAGACATACTATAATTAAAGTTTGGAACCTCATAGTTAGATTTCTATCGTTGTTTTTAATTAATTTTTTTAAGTAATGTTATTTGATATTAAATATATTTTTTTTTCAAATTGTCGTATTGTCATTATTCTATATTCTTTTTGTAACAGGGTGCTTCATTGCTCACAAACTAGGCCTTTTTCATACAGTACATTGTTATCAATTGTCATTGGTCAGTTTGTTTGAAACTACACGTCCATAGTAATTGTCATTTACTTTACGGTTATGACGGTTATTATGCAAAATTAGTTTTAGAGAAATTTCTTTTTCTTGAGAGACCTTACGTTGTCATTTAAGAATTTAATTATACTGCCAAACTACGTGTAGGAAACATATTTCCATAATTCGATCATGGTTGAGCCTTGGCTGGCTTGCATGCATGGGAGGTTGGTACTCAAATTTTTTAAAGTCCAATATATGTTGCACTATCACAGTAAAAACATATATATTAATAAATTTTCAAGAAATACAAATTGTATTGCAAGACCAAGATTTGCAATGGTCATATATATTTTCTAATACTTCGTGAAAATATTTTATTACAGTAATATGCTTATCCCTTTTTAATTTTTTTTAATCATAAAATGCTCATAAAATTTTCTTATCATGGCAATGCTCATTGCATATAATATATTAAATAAAATAATTATAAAAATTATACAAACATAGCATATGCAACAAGTAGAGCATAGCATCTAACATGGTTAAGTGATTTACATAATTTAGACAATTATTATATTCATAATACATGCCAAAGACTATGTATAAATATAATGCTTAAAATATAAATCATGACATTATGATTTTAATACATGCTAAACAATTAAATATTCGGAGACTACTTTCCCACGTAACATGTATAATTTCATGTATATTAATGAAATTTAATAACACTGACAATAATAATTTAGATCTTACTTGTAAGTTTTCCAAATAAATTGCATAATAGTTACTCTTGCTTAATTTACACGGTCATACTTGATTTCACTTACGTGCAGTGAAGTGATTCTATAGGCGAATTTACCATGTCCCTATTTTTACCAGTTTACCGAGAGGTAAGAAATCCTCTCAACTGAGTCTGGTCGGATTCGATCTGATCTAGGTCTGATCTGCAAATCCGAGTCGCTAGGCTCGATCGCCGGATTGATTACCATAGGCTGTCGGAATGGAGCAACATCATGGCTGAGGGAGACGCCAGGATTTGGGTCAGAAATTGCTGGGTTTTCATTAGTGGCTTAAAACCTTGGCCGCGCCAAGAGCTGCAGTGGCAACGTTGATACTACCAGGAGCGAATTGAATCCAGGCTTGAGGCTGAGATACCAAGTTACGGCAGCGCTGTGCAACATTGGTTTGACGTCGTAAAGGTTGACCCAAGGCATCGTCAACGAGGAAGAAAAACCTGGTCTGGGTAAATCGGAGGGGGGATGGGTGCCCAGAACAAATTTCTGGGTGCTCGAGTTCAGAAACGATATCAGCTGGAATTTTTGCTTTTTATTTGTCTTCTTCTAAAATATTTTTAAAATAAATAATTTCGGGAATTAGGGTTCTATCAAGCACAAGGTTAGAACTACGTACTGATAACGTGTTGTAGGAAAAATAGAATTAGTCTACTCATCTTATTGCGTAATCCCTTTATATAGGGAGAGTATTACAATGATAATTACATCGTAAATTATGATGATAATAATGACTTAATGTTACACAATAACTAATGAATATTAATCATTTAATCACATCGTCTGTTATATTGACGAATGCACATAACGTGTTTTTCCTTCAACAATTTTGTTTTTAATATTTATATATTACCCTTTGTAGGGATTTAAACCATTAATTGCCTAAAGACACGAGGAAGATGTAACGATTATGTTTTACACATCCACGCCTGACTTGTGGTAGGAACCTAATTAACTAGATCTTTCTCAACACAAAAAAAAGAGAAAATTGTCAAAATAGACTTCAAACTTGGCTGAAATTGTCAATTTGCACCCTAAACTTCCATTTGAGTTAATTTAACTCTTAAACTTGGTAAAAATTACCGATTTGCATCCCATCCGTTAAATTTATCTATTTCTATCTAATTTTGAGTCACATGTCATGCATATGAGAGGTAAAGTTGTCATTTTCTATTTATATTTTTCTTAAAAATAAATAAAATATTCTTTAAAATGATGATTATTTTTTTAATCAAAAAATTTATTTACATCTTTTTTCCACATACTTAACCCTAATTCGAATTATATATTCAACATACCCACTCATTCAAATATAGTGTATTGTGTATATATATATATATATATATATATATTTTTTCATATGTACACATTTATTTTTAATTTTTCAATGTATTTATTTATATTTTTCTAATATTTTTTAACATATCATATCACGTAAAATAATTAATATATAAATAAATAACATGTTTCGAAAAAATATAAAAAAACATAGTAGCAAGTGTTTCTCTTAAGTAATTTTATTAATTTATTTCATTATTAAATATGAATAAATAAATAATTAAAATACTGTATCTCAATCGCATAACATGTGACTTAAAATTTAACTGATAGGGTGCAAATCATAAATTTTACCAAGTTTAAGAGGTTGATTGATTTAAATGAAAATTTGGAGTGCAAACTGACAATTATGGTCAAGTTTGAGGTGCAAATTGATATTTTTGTCAAAAAAAAAAAAAAGAACCTAAACAGATTAGAAGTTCTAATACATAACGTAGTGAAAAACTGGAATTCGAATACTGGTGGGCGACTAGAGATCAGAGCTTCCTTCCACATATCTTTGCATCTCAGGTCAATCCCGGCCCTCGAGGTAATTTGTGTGTTTGTTTTTACTTCGATTGGTTTTGTAGTGTATTTCTGGTTGAATTGATGTGAACGTTAGTTCAACTGTACTTGTCGTCTCTCCTTATTCTATATATCTGCGTTTTTCTGTTAGGAGGTATTGTGTCTAATGGCATTCCGCCAGGGAGTAGAGTAATACGATTTTCCTACTTTGGCTTACAATTGTACGTAACCTTAAAGTGCTTCAGTTAGAACAGAATTTCGATTCATTACTACAATAGAAATTGTTTGGTCACTCAAGTACTTCAGTTAAACCCTAAAGTGTCTATTATAGCATGAGTATTGACACAAGTGTTCGTATTGGATACTGCATATCAAAAAAATTTTAGACACGGACATGCAGTGGACATGCTAATTAAATATTATTTTAAATATATATATATATATATACCTATTAGAAACATTATTGAAACATACTATATTTAATTAATACATGTTTCAGAATGAAAATTGTGTATTATTGAATGATATGGGGGCCTATACATATAGGCATTATATCACTTGAATCCCGCAGAATTCGGAGTCCTAATCTATTATAGAGATGCGAATCTATCTCTAACAGGAAACCTAATAAGGCTAAGACACACACAAGGGTAGAATAATAATTCTCTCGAAACACTCCCCCTTGTGTCGCATGCCTAGGTTGCATGGTGCACACATCGTTGCCTCGGTAAAAACTTTGTCAAGCAAAATAAAAACCTCTTTGGTAAAAACAAAATCTTAATCGAAAGGAAAAAGAGAACAACGCACCGTCTACATTTGATAGCATCATGTGAGGTAGACCCCCTGAAGTCTACGAAACAACTCCCCCTGATTAGTGCCATAATCATGGAGTACAAAAAACAACGTATACAACATTCATTACAGGCTTCTCAAACGTAGTCTTAGGCCAATGATTAATTATTAATCTAGCAACACATCCCTAGATCATACATGCTATACTTAGCCAAACTTAGATCTTAGGAAACAAGATTGCATAATAAATCAAAACAAGAGTTTGCAATGAAGATCAGATTCTCGAATAGAATGACCTTCACTCACTTAAACGGCCCTAAATTCTTTGTCAAAATAGGTATCAGCGAACCGTAAAATGTTCTGGAACGTAGATACCCGTGGCTTTCCAATGACATAAATTTCACAACTTAATCCGATCGGAGCAGTTCACAGTGCTATATCGAAGTTGACTGACTTGCAAATTTCCAGACAGAACTGTCATACTTAGCTAAAACGGCCATAACTCACTCAATATGATAGCTATGAATAAATGGTTAGGGTCCCTGGAAAGTAGACACATAGACCTTTCCAACGGTACCAATTTCACCATATTTCATTGAGCGAGATATCCTATAGGGCTCGTTGAAGTTAACCTACGAAACTGGACAGATTCTGATTTGTCACATTCAATGTGTCTTTCACAAAAGAATTGGGGAATAGACCAATGAAGGACTGATTTTGGTCCAAGACGGAACCGTACGCATCCTCTACACTACCAGTGTCAACTGCTATACCAAGGCGTACGTTGATATTGCTGGAGCTGCTGGCGGCGTTGGTGTGGATAGGATTTGTGTTGGTTCACTAAGTGTAGAACTAAACTCATGTCAAGGGAGCAATACAAGTCCAATGACGATACATATGCGCATAGTTAATCACGGCATAATGAAAGTAATAGTGTCCCAACAACACTAATATGTATGAATGTATAGCTCATTGAATCTCTTCAACATCTATACTTAGACAGAATAGAGAATCAAGAATTAGCTTTCATATGAACACATATGAGTATGAGATCTTGCAATCGATTGTACTACGTCCTCTCGAACGTCGCAATCTGATTACATAAGCTCTCCGTGGTCTAGAGGCATTTAAAGTCCCTCGAGGACTCTCATATCTGCGTCAAGATCCCTTTACAGATATTCTATGACCACTATCATATGCTGCAAATCAGTTTTCATGGACACTACTGCTGATCAAGTAAGGGAAAGCAATTATGTCCATAACGAGAGAATATAACTCATCGTAGTCAATACTAGGATAATGAGACAATCTTTGTGCCATAAGTTCTGCAAATATTGCATGACTTCATCATCACATTACACTTACGAACAACGACCAACATAACAAGTCTAGTTCAGCCTGTATTGATTCTTTCCACTTCGGTCAAGTTGCTCATCGTTGATGCTTTACAACGGAATAAGAGCATAAGCGAATACATCATCAATCATGGGAGATCAAAATCCATTAAACACACGCGCGCATTGTATACGATCAATTCGTGAGATTTCTATTCTTCTCTAACATCAACAAAAGGAGTCTATAGCGTCCCACAGAAACTTAGTTGATACACATGTTTAGAGAATATCTCTTGATGATGGGCGAAATACTTGTGCCTACGCACCTCGTTTCTTTCTGGTTTTGATTCCAGAGAATAATAGTCTCCCCCTCATCTAGGTAGGAGCCAAGACCGAAGCTATGACCCTTACTAGTCTATATTTGCGTTTGCCGCCCTTGTTTTGTGGTGCAATACCACAGGCGCCGACAACACCACAGCGTACGATGGTGTCATCCTCGGCTTCCTTCCCACTGTCAAGGATAGTACCAACGATGCTAGGACCAGGTCATATGAAATTCTCATATATTCTGAGAGTTCCAACCTTATCGGCACATCACAACATTTATGTGCGATCTCGTCACTTTCGCAATATCGGTAAAGTCATTGAGCATCGAATCTTTGCCTTTCTGGAGGTCGATAATGCGTTGCACATTTGCTCACTTTGAGTAGTGCAGGATCTTAATGAGACATAGTGCCACACCATGTCAATTCCTGGTGTTAAAACTGGAATGGGAGCATTCCATAGTGCCACACCATAGTGCCACATCAAAGTGACCCTCTGCTAATATCGCAGGATAGAGATCAACGGTTGTAGATTGGAAATAGCGGACAAGTATTGGTGATTCATAAATCATAACCAACCAGAATACTTAATCGTTTCAAGTAGACCCATTGAGATAACTACAATAGAGGCACATAAACAACTTAACCAAATATGTATGTGTTAGTGAAAAGAACGTTGAGATCGTATCCAGTGACCATCTGATACGCATTAAACGCTTGGTGAGTTGTGGATTTGAAACGAATATGTGTCACAAGATGCAACATCATTACATATCCCCATGAAAAATTCGGCAAGTTAGTACCCATAACCAAGTCCGAGCTCTGCTAGATCGTGCATGTAATGAACATGAGGAATAATATGTTCAACGACGATCGTAGTAGATATGCAAAATTAAATCATCAAAGTCGTGGAGGTGAACTCTCTAACAGTATCCAATCAAATAGATTCGAGAGGATGGGAAGGGTGGTGAGCCCTTAGTATGATGATTATAGCTAAAAACTTTAGCAAATGCAGCGTTTCTTGTGGATAGCAAAGCGACGTGTGACCAACGCGTCGATGCTCTTAACCTATACCATAAAAATACCGAAAAATGTCCGCATTCGGTTGGATAGGGTCCACTAATGTCACCTTAAATACTTTGTAAAAATGAAATGTTCTTGGATGGAGCATTATCAAATAAAGGACTTCCTTGAAATCTAGCAAGATAACAAGCTTTGCAAAATGAGCGATGGGCATCAGAGATTCTCATGGAGGCATTAGAAAACACGGGAGGCATCACAAGATCCTATGAATGAGGGGATGCCGCCACTTACAGCCTGAATGCCATGGAGCCGCCGAGACGGGTATGCTCGGCCTCACCGTGCATGGCACGGATAGGCACGGCCTCACCATGTGGAGCACGGGTTAGGTGATCCTCTAATCGCTTCGTGAATATGAAAAATAGATGATCATGTGAATTTCAAAGAACTCAAATCTCTCATTCAAAATGACCAAAAATGATCATGTCAAAACCGAGGAGACAGCAAAACTGAATCCATGATTTAAAGAATCTTGAGTTACATAAAGCTACTGTTGCAGGCAAGCAAAGTTATGTCCGTAGGCTAATAACGTTACTGTCTAAGCTTGAAAACGCTACTGTCAATGGAATCTAACAGATTTATTCCTCTCCATTCTTAACACAAATATCAAGATGAAATCCATCATTGGCATGTAGAGCCTTTGAAAACTTAGCAAGGCACGAAGATATAAAACATCTTCGCACGAGATCCGTAAAACAACTACCTGCGCCGTAGGACAGTGTGGGTGGTTACGCAATTAGTAAGACACTCGATTTCACGGCGGGACATGCTCAAAATAAAATTAAGAGAGTCAACGACGCGGTGGACTTCTCTAGACAATACGCCGTAGGATATTGTAAGAGGGGGGATTAAAACAAATATGCAATCCCATCGAGTATATCACATGGCAATAGAACTACATTCTTCAACATAAGTGTTGGAAAAACATGGTATTGGAGCAGTTGAATATCAAACAATTAGGGTAGAAAACCATCCATATGGTGCGGGTGGTCACCAATAATAATAAAATCGTTTGAGCTATGAAATGACTTGGAGAAAACCGGAAAATTAACTGGAAAACCATGTCAAAATAACTCAAAACCGGATGAAATTTGGACTAGAAAACGTGGCAGTAAAAACTTCGGGAAATATGCTGGAAAAATGATGAGAAATGACGAACAAATCGTCGAAAACTCACCGGAACCGGCGGCGACGATTGTTGGAAAACCGGCCGGCGACAATCGGACTTGGTCGGTAAGAAGGCCGGGGTGATCGCAAAAATAATCGACGCATAAGGCTAAGACACACACAAGGGTAGAATAATAATTGTCCCGGAATAATACATATATTCTTGGGCCTATATATTGATATATATATATATATATATATATATATAGAAAATAGGGCCATGTGAGGCATGGACGGGCAGTTGTTGGATAAGCTTTAGTCAAATTACACGGCCAAGATTAAGTCACCATGATTAACCCCAACTTGCAGACTTTCCAATTTCCTCTCGTTTTAGTTCTCATCCAATACTCATCTGATCAATCTCTTCCAATTCTCTGTGAATGAAGCGTGTTTTATTTTGACATGGAGTAATTCATGAGGTAATCCATCTAGTAATACCAATACTGACAGCTTCTTTTTGTCAGCTGAACAATTATACCTTGATTTCTCTATTAGTTTCAACCATTTCTAACTTACCCAGATAACTCAACCTTTCTCGTACCCATTCCTAAATGACCCTAACTTATAACCTAACCATTGAACTACTATAACCCAAAAGTCTCTGATCAAATTTATTCCAAGCAAAATCACTGTATAAGTGTTGTTCAAGATGGGGGAGTAAGGTAAAAGTGAGTGGTTATAGGAAAAAATTCAGTTGGGTGTGAAGAAATTCAATCTCCTTTCTTTGTTTCATTTCCTATGTATTCGATTGGGCATTAAGGAATATCAATGTGCCGATCTAAAGAAAGAGAAGAGAACCCAACAAAAGAGTCCGAGAGAGATCGCATGTCCTTGATGTGATAAAGACATGTCTAATCCGTGTTCGAGCAATAGTTGTGTATCCGTGTGTATTTCAACATGTCCAAGCATATTCGTGTCAGTATCGGACACGCGATACGTGACTAGCATGTTGTGTTCGTGCTTCTTAGATTGCAACATTTGCCTAGATATAGCACACAGTGTTTAATATACCGGAAATTTATAATTATTTTCTAATTATTGTTCGGAGATATTTAAATTGGTGGTAATCCGATTATATAGTATGAGGCGGAAAACGAAAATGTTCGCGCGATTTATACTCATAAACGTTACCGTGAGCGGTCAAGAGTTGACTTTTTATTAGTTAGGAATCTCAGAAAATTTCATTCATGAAAGTCGTAGAGTTCGTTAATACGAGTTCGTAGACGTGTGGCACGCTTTAATCAGATGTTATATGTGAAAGTTGCTAGCAACAGAAGTTTAGTTTCCAATTTTGGGATGAGTATAAAAGGAAAGAGAGGAGATTAAAAATCAGAAATCAGTTTTTTTTCACAAAAACAGCTCGGTTGCGTTGGAAACGTTTGTTCGTCCCCTACCAATCTGGGTTAGTGTTTGGAAAAGATTCGAGCTGTTTGAAGCCCAGAAATGAAGAACCAATACGACTGTTCCATTTGAAGAAGTGAGGAGAACTCCCTCCTCTGGCAACCAATCATGGTGATTCTTCTTGTGTTTTGAAGCTTGGAGGATGTATATACTTCGTCGATGAATAAGACTAATTTTATATTCTTCGTCGATCAGACTATTTCGGATTCAATTTAGAGTTTAGGGTCAACTAGAAAGTTGTTGGAAATGTTATTTAGATTGTGGTGGTAAATTTTGGTGATCATCTGTAGTTAGTAGAATGTTGCCAGCGCATGAACACTGTTTCATGAATTGTGATTTGTGAATAGTGTTTCATAAAAATAGTGGTTCCTAAACAATGCTTTATGAACACTGTTTAGCTATAATGAATCATCACCTGAGTTTTACGTATCGTTTTTTAAGCACTTTATCATGCTATTAGGTGACTGACGAAATGAGTGAGGGAGTCGCTCTCAGTGTCGTGGAAGTTGCACGCAGGAAATAAATTGAGTAAACGTCACAATGATCATCATGATCGAAGTAGTGTTATAATTATTGAATTTAGTTTGAGTTGTTAAAGTCTTTTATCAGTAGCTTATAAAAAAATTGTTTTACAAATATGTTTTGGTTTAAATTATGTGAACTTGATCATCTACGGTTCATAGGTAAGTGAAACGCTATTTTAATAACTGATTTTAAAAGGTTTTAGTGATTATGGACTATGGTGAATGTGAGTAAATCTCACTATGACAAGTTTACCCTCGGCGGTGACTTATATGATTGAAAGATTAAAAAGAGTGAACTGTAACATTTATATAATATAGTGGGTTGTATTTAGGGTTGTGTATGTGTACGAAAACGGTAAATACGATACATATATATGGGCTGTTGTATTATATAATATAATATTACAGTTTCTATTTAAATTATGAGATGGTGATGTTCTTGATTAATTGTGGCGGATGAGACCGGAATAGAGATAACATACCTTCCGGTATAATGGATTATTGGGGTGACTATAATTATTTTTGTGCAAGAGTCGCTTGGTTGTAGTACAATAATATGTGTGTTATATTGTACGTAGTTTTAACATTGAGTCTTGTTAAAAAGTTTTCTGGTCTTCGGACGTTGTTGGCAGTAATCGGAATCAAGTCTTAGCTGGGTGTCGCTTACGATTCAATTAGAGCTCTAGTCTGTCTGCCGGTGTACTGCATGAGGAGTAACAGATGGGTTGCCTGGGTCTCATGAGTACCAATGTTTTTGAGTGATATTGGGTAACATATGGGTTGCCAAGTGTCTGTCGGTGTACTGCATGAAGTGTAACAGATGGGTACCTAGGTATCATGATTACCCATATTTTAAATGATTTTGGGTAACCAGATGGGTTGCTGAGTGTCTATCGGTGTACTGCATGAGGAGTAACTGATGGGTTGCCTGGGTCTCGTGAGTACCCATGTTTTTAAATGATTTTGGGTAACATATTGGTTGCCCAGTGTCTCATGATTACACATATTTTTAAATGATATTGGGTAACAGATGGGTTACCCAGTGTCACATGAGTACGTTTGTCTTTAAATGTTATCTGTCATATTTTCTTTGTATGCGATGTATGTTATACTGTTGGTTTACTCATGCGGGCTGAAAAACTTACTGGGTTTGTGTTTACAATCCTGGTGCACCAACTCGATGGTGTAGAGGATAGTTCTGCAGGTGGGGATTAGTAGATTCGGAGGACTTACTCTGAAGATTTCTTTCTTCTGTTTGTGGTGAGGATTGAGAGATTTTTACATTTCTATTGGTTATAATACTGAGGTATAAACTGGTTATAATTCAAGTCGACTGAGTCATGATGTGGACTCAGTTTCGATACACTGTTATTATAAGATAATTTCAATATATTTGAGATTGTTTTAGAGTTTTCATGACTTCAAATTTAAATTTTTGTCATTCGAAATTTGGGACTGTGACACAGTATCATTAACACAAAGTGGCCACCTTTACTGCATGTAGACGTTGTCTAAAAAAAAACGGCTTCACCTTCACTCGAGTTCCAAGTCTAGGAACTCCAATAGATAAACTAGCTGCTCGGTCTGTATTGCCCGTATATATATATTGGAGAGGAAGTTAATTCCTCTATATGGGCAAGGGTTCAGATTATCACACAACAATGATTCGGAAGCAAGTTCTCGCTCTCTACAACTTATTGAGATATATTCTATGTAGGCCAGAAGCTGGTCATGAAGAAACAAAGTCATCACCTACGATTGTTTTAAGTACTCCCATTAATCTACTATACATCAATGTATGTTATACATTCTACATTCAACGGTTGACAACAGATATTATTTTTTTGACCATACTCACAAAACAATATCGACCGTCGGATGTGAAATGTATAACATACATTGATGTATACTAGAATTTTCCCTTAACTTCTTTTTCTTTTCATTTTACTGTGTCCTTTCACTTCTTTGAACACAATTTCTTGTTATTTTTGCATGCTTAATTGTGTAAGATGCGCGCAGGGTTTCTAAGGATATACTCAGAAAGTCAGAAGATTAGAATTGCGATTTCTTGGATTTTTCATGGATATACTCAGAAAAAGTACATTCACTATACTTATATAAGCTACAGTTGTTTCTTTTGGACTGCATGTGTTACTCACCAATTTTATGTTTAACGTGTATGATGGTGATATTGAACTCGGCGTCTAATATCGACAATGGTGTTGACCTATATATTACTTGTACTTAATTTTATCTCTTAAGGTTTCGTTTTGTTTTCACACCCTTGCAATATGTCTCGCCATATTTGAGTGATCGGATTGCTAGGTAGCAATGCCGTTAGAACAATTAGTATTTTTTTTCTGGAGAATAGACATCTCATGTAACGACCCCAAAATTTCAAGCTTAAAAACTCAAAATTTCAAAGTCGTTAAACACTAAACAATTTCAATGAAATCGAAATCATTTAACATGCACAGCGGATCATCACTGAGTTCTCAATACAACTCAGAAAAACCAATTATTACAACCCAAATTTATAATTCAACATTACATAAGATGGAAATGTAATAAACCTCACAATCTCTCACAAAACTCACAAATGAATCCACACCAATTCTCACACACAAATCCACGCTAGAAACCTCATCACAAACAGGATACGAACGACTTCGAGTCTCCGGAGTCGTCTCTCGATCTCTACAAATCAACACCTGCGGAATTATCCCCTACACCATCGAATTGGTGCACCGGGATTGTAACCACAAACCCGGTAAGCTTATAGCTCGTATGAGTAAAATGAAAATATAATTCGCATATCAATATATACGACAAGTACAAATCAACAAATATAAA
The DNA here is from genome assembly GCF_933775445.1 of Argentina anserina. Taxonomy (NCBI): domain Eukaryota; kingdom Viridiplantae; phylum Streptophyta; class Magnoliopsida; order Rosales; family Rosaceae; genus Argentina; species Argentina anserina. The sequence goes on along the minus strand of NC_065873.1, from coordinate 5,177,866 downwards.
TGCCCTCATGAGTCAATGGACGGCCGATCTGGTTGTCCCAAAAATATATGAAATGGAAATACTCATGAGAAATCGGGCAACCCTTCTGGTTACCCAAAAACATTTATAATATGGGTACTAATGAACGCTGGTACACATCCGTTACCCTTCACGTAGTACACCGCCGATATTGGGTAACCACCCGCTACCCAATATCCAAAAAAATCTGAGTACTCATGAGCCGATAACCACCCGTTACCTCATATACAGTACTACGGCAGACAGACTAGAGCTCTAACTGTATCGTAACTTTCGCCCGGCCAAAGGCTAGGTTCCGACTTGCCAAACACGTACAATAATCTCACATCATATTGTACCAAAAATCAAGTCCGAAGACAATTCACATTTTAACAATTTCCATGTTAAAATCACGTACAATAATCACACATCATATTGTACCAAAAATCACATGCTCGATAAAATCTTGTCATCAAAATGACATCATCACAATAAAATCATAACAGTATATTATATAGCAAACTATATATATATATGTATTTATTTACCATGTATACAATACATATATATAATCCACTATATCCTATACATGTCATAATTTATAAACACGTCCGAAGACAAAACGTTTAACAAACTCCATATTAAAATCACATGCTCGTCATCGAAATGACCTATTTCAAATGAATTCATAACAGTATATATTATAGCAAATCATATATATATGTACTTATTACCATTTATACAATATATATATATATAATCCACTATATTGTATACATGTCGTATTTCAATATTTAAAACTCTTGCAAAAATCTTGGAATCACCGCAAGGGTAGATTCGTAAATATGTGAGATTTTACTCACCTTAAAATCCGGCTGCGTCTTCCACACACTTGTGAAGAATCACTGCCACTCCCACCACACCAAAACCGTCAAGTACCTAATCATACCGAGATCACAACTCAATATCCCTTGTAGTGAAAATAATGAATAAGGTTTTTCACCCCAAATGTCGTTAAACTCGAGTTAAGCCACCCAAATGTACTTAACTGAATACATTAACGTCATTAGGTCAGGGAGTGAATCGACTGAGTATCGAAACTGCTCACTGACCATAACAATTTAAACTCTGTAACGCTAATGTTTCCGTAATAATCACTCAATCGTGATAAGTACATGATAATTGGCGTTCGAAATATTCTTATGGCACTACTAAGACTCGATACCACGTGTGATGACACATCGCTGCCTAAAGTTACACATCCTAGGCATTTCACAACAACTACCCATCAACAATGTAAAAAAAATAACTATTGATACCTTAGGCAACAACATCTTGATCGGAACTGCCATTACAAGGTGCACTCTCACTTCTACCATACAAGGCTCAATCTCCAGGGACGCACTGCTTAGCCAAAGTGACATGCAAATTCGAATCAAGTCCACCACTGCTCAAATGCACTGCTCAGCCATGGTGAGGTCGAATTGGACTGCTTCACTGCCATTGACTGCTTCACTGCCATTGGAAGTTTTATTGGGAGGGGGAGGACATCATAGACCCACTGCCACACCGAGGAAGGCCGGGAATCAAGTCAGAAGGCTGCCATAATCGCCAAAACTCCCTGCAGCAACCAAACCGATTCCAAGGAAACATCCATTCTTCCGAGCTTCGATTCTCTCAATCCGACATGAAATGGTGCAAGCCACCGCCACAACAAGTCTCGCACGACGGTGAAGAAGAGAACTTGACCGGTGAAGGAGCTTGAATCGCCGGGAATGAAACCGGGTCGAAACCGGGTCGTCGGGTCACTGTCAAGCTTTCGGTTCGCACCACCTGATGCGAATCGATACCAACCATCACCACGAGGCATGGCGCACAGACGAGGCGAGACGATCTGGGCTGGTCGCGCGGTCGGGGGACACCGGACGGCACCAGAAATCTCGGGTCGGGTTGGCTCGGGTCCGGGTCGGGTCAGTCTTCAGACTTTGACTCTGAAGGAGGCACGCGCGAGGGGAAGAAGAAGGACTAAGTGTGTTTAGCAATTAATGAAACCCTAACAGAAAAGTTTCTATTTATACATCCCCATTTTCGGAACTCAAACTTCCCTTGAACGTAACTTCCTCATGCGATCTTCAAATAACGCATACCGCGTGTCTACGAACTTGTATTGACGAGCTCTACGACTTTCATGAAAGAGGTTTTCACAAACGAGCGACGGAGTAAAAGTTTATTTTTACGTCGCGGAAACGTAACGTTTTTCTAAATAAACGTTTCGATAACGTTTCCGTTTTCGATTTACCGCTTCGCTAAGCAAACAAAATTAGTTTAAATAAATTTCACAAATTTATGAACTTAAAAACAATCCAACATTTGCTCCGAAAAATCGAGTTATTACATCTCACATCAAAAGTGACATATAATAGTGAGTGATTTAATAGGGTGCAACGGGTTTTGAAACGGACGTCCTCAAATTGAAAAAGTGCGGATGCATCATGATTCAAGTTTTCAACCTCTATAATCTGTTGTTAAATCATCTTCTCTCTCATTTTGGAAGAGTTTGAATAACCTTAACATCACAAATCATCTCAAAATAGCATTTGATTCCTCCAAATCTCATCTTTTCCCACAATTGCAGGCTTTGTAGCTCATAGTTGTTAGAGAGTAAAATTCTGGGTTTTTTTTTGGATTTGACGTTCTTGCAACATGAGAGAGAAGATGATTTGAGAATGAGTAGGTGGATTAACCACAAGGCATGAGATGGGATTAAGCTAGATAATGATCCCAATTCCGCACTTTTTTTATATTACGGACGACCACTCTTGACGGCTCCGTATATTCCATAATAGGGTGTTATACAAGGTCTTTTGTAATTGAAACTCTAACACCGTACCGTAATGTGGCACAATGTTGACTTCTTACTGGTTGCTTCTTTTGGTATATTCTTGTGACATGGTTACCTCACTTACTGAGTTACATGCATCATAATTTCTTGCCATCATAAATTCGTTTCATAGCCAACATTGATAATTGCAATTTTGATAGTCATGTACCAATGATTTTAAATTTCATTATAATTTTGTAACTTTCATTGTTATGGTACGTTTACCAGACAAATTGATAGTCCTAACCAATATGGGATTATGATTCTTGAATATAATTAGGAGAAGAATGTTCTTTTATCGTGTTGTTAGTTTTGGTTTCTTGGTGTGTACACCATGTATACATATAAATACCTCCCAACGCAACAAAAACTGTATGCAGATATCTCTCCGAAGTTGATTTCTTTTTTAACAACGTAGAAGCTCATCATATCGAGAGTCGATCACTACTATATATGGATTGTAGTGTGGCGATTGGTTATAATGACTATGATTTTGATTGCAATATTTGCATTGAACTTCCCAGAGAACCAATTGTGACACCTTGTGGCCACCTTTACTGCCGGCCTTGTTTAAGTCGGTGGCTTGATATTGATTTTCGTTACTCAAAAACCAAGCGCTGTCCAACCTGCACATCTCCTATAACGAAGAACAATCTGATTTCTCTTTATGGCAAAGGGATCAAATCCAGCCAAAAGCCAGCCACCGTAGATAAACGTAGTGTTCGACATGATTTCGTTACCGTCAGAGCTTACATGGCACTGTATTTGTTTCTCACCCATCTGTTGCAACCTATACATCATCGGCGAAATAAAATTTCGGCTGCAACTCCACCTATGAAGAACTGTGTTCACTTTCTGTTAGAAGGGCTACATGATTTCCAGAACAAGGTTTTCTCTACAGGTTTTATTCAGTGGTTATTCGATGATCTGAAAAACCAAATTTATGGATTACCCCTTGAAGCCAAACGTTTTGTTCGGTGCCTGGTGGAGCCGATACATGATTTGACAAAGATGATCTTCCCGACAACTCTCGCAGTGAATCGTTATTTTCAGTGGTTATTCCATGATTTAAAAGACCAACTTTATGGTTTACCCCTTGAAGCGACACGTTTCGTTTGGTGCCTGATGGAGCTAATACATGATTTGACGAAAAAGATTTTCGGTACTACGAATCAATGCTTCAAAAGGCGAAGGCGAATTGGCAAAGTCTTGTGAGATGAGAGCATCGGCAGTGCGATGGGTATCAGCATCTCATCAATACATGCACTTTTTTTTTTAGCATATGCATGTAAATTGAGTTAATTAGTTACTAACGAAATCTAAAGCAGTTATAGATATGCAAGTTTTTTTTGTTTTCCCCGCTTTCCCTTACGAACCGAAAAACAGGTCCCAATAGAGTTTTGCCATATAATTTCTGTTTTTGTTTTTGTTTCGGAAAAGAAATTCAGCAACCCTAGTTTACTTTTTTTAGTGTTTGTTGTACAGTATGACAAACTACAAACAGTTCTTGCTTTCAATAAACAGAAAACTAGAAGTGATAACAAACGATCCTTTAAGTATATTTAACACATGAGTTTAGGGCTTTCTCCTCAAACTTGTTAATGATGAATACGTACATCAACCATATGCATATCAATCTTACTTCCAACAGGTAATCAATAGAAGGAACACGACTTGGATCTCTCGGCATTCAAATACCCCTGAGAAATGAAGGTTACTTTTTAATTTAGAATGTCCTTATGATTTCAATACTCTTATATCTCAAATCATGTTATTATCAATCGTTTCTCCTTGGATGAATATACAAATATCTTGTTTACTATTATGTTTGATTTCCTTGAAAGCTAAACAAATGGTTATACTTTTGCGTTTGTCTTATTGCTAGCTATGTTACGAACTATATATCACGAGAAGTTATTATTTTTGTTCTGAATCATAATTTGTCTTTCCAATTTCAATATATATGTGTTTAAAGTACTTGAAAAATTAATTTTTAGGAGTACAGAATGACTAATTAGGAATGCGAACAGAACAGCCATACTCATTTCCTTCATTTGAATATAATTTTGCAACGGATTGTGAGTTTAATGTGCTTTAGGGTTGACAAATTTGATTCATGTGTTTTAGAATTTGGTAGCTCGCAACGTAATAGACGAAGGCAGTGATGAATATGGATTTGAATGCAATATTTGCCTTGGCTTAGCTCACGACCCAGTAATAACACTCTGTGGCCACCTTTACTGTTGGTCTTGTTTGGTGCAATGGCTCTTCAATACGAAGTATTCCAACAACGAGTGTCCTGTTTGCAAGTCCGATATCGAGTTCAGCAAATTGATCTTTTCTTATGCGAAGTTGAAATCGTCTGAATGCAACCCGATATCGCGATTCGAATGCAACATTTGCTCTGGATTAGCTCAAGATCCAATTGTAACACTCTGTGGCCACCTCTATTGTTGGCCTTGCATCTATAAATGGCTTTCCAAGTGGAACTCCAATTCCAAGTGTTGGGTTTGTAATGCTGCTATAGAGGAGAACAAGTTGATTCCTCTATATGGAAAAGGGATGACATCGTTCTCAGATGATTCAAATTCAGGATATCGAGCTGGGAGTCTTGCTTCGACCAACAGAATCAACTATTTCGTACGGTTTGTATTCGATGCCACCGGGACCTTGTTTCGATTTGGAAGATGTACCATGGAGATTTTTATGACTAGGGTTTTACCAGTAATTGCAATTCTTTTGATGTTTCATCCCTCCATGCCTAGGGAAAGGAAAAACGATCTGGTGGAGAAGGTTTTTGGGTTGAGTTTGTGGTGTTTGCTGGTTCTAGTCGTTTGGGATATTCTTAGAGGAAAAATTAGACGACATCATAAATTGGAGCGTTAATCCCTGTTCCAAAATGTACTTGAGAAATATTGTGAAGTGAAATATTGAAGAATAGATAGCATGATTATGATTAATCATTCTCCAGGAATGTAAGACGGTCCTCTAATGAAGGTCCATGTACATATCAGCTGGGTTATGGGATTTATAGTTTTATGTGCTTTATCTTTTCGTTTACTGTCTTCGCAAAAGCTAGTAAGTATATTAAACATTCAAACTATACATATTGCCAATACATATATAACCATCACCGAATTCTCTGAAAATTTGCGGAAGTGATTATTTGAGCAAACCTACAAATCTTAACCGTTTAAATGTGATTTTGTGATAATTGAAAAGTTTGTGAAATCAGAAAAATTATGTCTCACTAGAAATATTTGGTTGACTTTTTTTTAATCAAAATGTCAACTCATTTGTATGTCCGCATGAAGAATTAAGATAACAAACCTGAATGCCACAATAAGAACTACATTTTCGGACTCAAATAAACTAACTATCATTAAGTAAAACTAGTCAACAACTAGCTATCTCTAAGTAAAAGTAGTTAACAAAAGCCAAGATTCACTTACCTTTTTATGGTCATGAAATACAAAACTAACAATATACAAATGATGTAGAAGACTTGAATAAAATTTAACAACCACACCATTGTATAACAAAAACACTATTCAAATTATGTCTTTCCGGCAGAGGGAGAAAACTCTAGCTCTGCCAACTTTTCAAGCTGAACTACATCATGAAACCGCAATCCAAAGACTACCACTTTCAACCCTTCCATTGGCCCAGCCCAAAGGCAAACCCAACGGCCCAAAGCCAAAGCACCTAAAGCCAAGGCCTAGAAAAGAGGAGGTCCGACCAATCTTGGCCGCCGCCATGCTGCCGCCATCAATGACCTCTGCTAGAGGCAACCCTTGCCATCCTCACCACCTCCATCTTCCCACAAGAAATTTGGAAGACCACAGGGGGGATTTGAACGTGATACCCTACTTCCATCATGTTCGACACAATTTATTCCCAATCCGAGAGCGGATCTTGACTCATCGAAGCAAAAACCATATCCCCTTCCGCTGAAACCAAAACCCAGCCAGACCTTACCGCCATCACCAACCTCTCATATGTCGCCATGAGAGCCGCCAAGACAAGCCTTAGGCAACCCTAGCCGAAGAAGCCTTCCGACGACTTGAGGAACAGATCCAAATGAGGGAACATAAACACCTCCCTCAGCCACCAAAATCACTAAGGCCAACAAGCATATCACAAGAAAAGGGAAGAGGATTATGGTTTGCACCATTGACTTGTCAAGATTCTTAAGCCAACTACAAGCTCATACGTGATTAATCAGCACGTTTGATATTTTGCAGACGTGCGCCTCTTATCCTTCATATATGCACAACCGTCAGTCAATTAGTGTATACGTTGATACTTGTAAGACTTAATTTGGATTTAACATTTTCTTAGAAGAGTTGGATTACAAATGTGATTAATTGTCGAATTGTAATTGAGGATCAACAGAAGCATATGAGTATGACTATTATTGAAAACTTGGCGGTGTATCTCCGTATCGAGTTATAACTCTTGCAAAATTAATAACCTGATTAATCTGAGTGAATTGTGATATGTTATGCCTCTACAGCTGTTAACATAGAGCTGTTAATCTTAGTGAATTGTGATATGTTATGCAAATTGATCAATATAAATAGAGGCTCAAGTCCTTGTGTTGAAGTCTTCGTAAAACACTGCAGCCACATTCTGCTCTAGTTTTGAAACAAAAAAACATTTTGTCTCGTTAGCTTAATTCTTTTGCTTAGTGCATGTGCAGCCGGTGATCTCAAGACGTAGGTGTCGCTAACAAGGCTGTGATGCAGAGTGCTTTGGAGATGGGTTCAGGTGTATTCCTAGCTACACTAGGAAACTCTGTTCTTCATGGTTTTAGTTTAGTCCCGCAATTGTGTGTTGAATTCATGTGTTCATATTATTTGTAAATATATCTTTTCAGTATTGATCTTTACAGTAATTCTTTCAATACCTATTAAGGTCCAGCTTCAGACTTATGCTATTGGAATAACAAAACACAAAAGCAAAGATGCAATGATGCATTGGGCATTGGGTGGACACGCAGATCCGAAAACTGAAAAAAAAAATAATAATATCCGAACCTAAAAAGAATTTGAAAAAAAAAACTGAACCGAAAATTAAAAAATCGAACCGAACCGATTATGTTTGGGTTAGATTTTGGGTTTAGTCGCTCATAAACTGAACCAAACCGAACTGATCCAAATAACCCGAAGTCAACAACGTCATCGTTTTTATATATTTTTACTTTTATTATTTAAAAAAAAGTAAAACTAAAGTCAGCATAAACCTAATTGATATAATCAATCTTGCGGTCTCTCTCATCTCTCAGACACAAAAAAACTTATGACCCTCTTTCTTTCTAAATCATCACTCCTTAATTTAGCGGTATAGTAAAACTTCACTTCATTCCGCAAAACCAGTCCATATAACTCCGCTCTCCTCCCTCTTCTCTCCTCCCTCCTCCTTCGATCTCTATTTCCCGTCGCTTCTTTTTGTACTGTGACTCTATAAATTGAATTATATAATCAATGATTCTATTAATGTTTCATATCCTCAGCGAATAAGTATTAATAACAGCTCACATGAGATGTGAAAGAAGGCTTGGATAGACCATGTGACCTACATGACCGACTTAGCGATGTTCAATTACCTAACCCCATAGGGAGTGTGAACATTTTTGTTCCTCTCTGAATTTAATGCAGTAAAGTTTTTTGTTCATGAGCTAAATATGCACTGTGGAGATATTAGAGTTAATTAGGTATGGAATAATCATTAGACCATTAGTTTTTCATCTTTATGTTAAATTTTGTACTTTAAAATTAATATATAATATTACGTATTTTACATACGGGTAAAACCGAACTGTGTGGGTTGAGTTATGCATTTTATCCAAAACCGAACCGTATTGACCCGTGTCCACCCCTAATTGGACATTCGCAGATTTGTCTCCATAAAAAAAAAGGAAGGTGTGCGAATTTAATTCTAATATTTCGATATGAACCCCGCCATGTATGTAGGGATTTTTACATATATATATATATATATATATATATATATATATATATATATATATATATATAATCTGATCTTAATCATGTGCCAAAGTGGATATAGAAAACCAGAAAAACTAAATGATCCATATGTAAGAAAAAGTTCTTCCATACTCGTAGTTTTGATATTTGACCATGTTGACATCAATTTCGACTATTATATTGTTATTTTTAATAACAGCCAACAATTATTATATTGTCAACACGTTAAAGTACTCCTAATTAAACGTTGGTACACATCTGTTACCCCTCTCGTAATACACCACCAATATTGGATAGCCACCCGCTACCCAACATCCAAAACAATTTGAGTACCCATGAGCAGATAACCACCCGTTACCTCACATGCAGTACTAAGGCAGACAAACTAGAGCTCTAACTGTATCGTAACTTTCGCCCGGCCAAAGGCTAGGTTTCGACTTGCCAAACACGTACAATAATCTCACATCATATTGTACCAAACATCAGGTCCGAAGACAATTCACATTTTAACAATCTCAATGTTAAAAATCACGTACAATAATCTCACATCATATTGTACAAATCAAAATCACAATAAAATCATAACAGTATATTATATAGCAACTATATATATATATATATACGTATTTATTAACCATTTGTACGATATATATATATATAATTCATTATATCTTATACATGTCATAATTTATAAACACGTCCGAAGACAAAACGTTTAACAATTTCAATATTAAACTCATATGCTTGTCATCAAATTGACCTAATCCAGATGAATTCATAACAGTATACAATATAGCAAATTATATATATATGTACTTATTACCATTATATTACAATATATATAGAATCCATTATATTGTATACATGTCGTATTTCAATATTAAAAACTCTTGCAAATATCTTAGAATCACCGCAAGGGTAGATTCGTAAATATGTGAGATTTTACTCACCTTATCGAGTCGAGCGTAATCCCACAATTTCCGAAGATAATTCATTTCCTCGCTTTATAGATCACCTTGAAAATATAAGAAAAGAATTTAGAAACGTTTCGTAAACCTTTAAATGCCGAAACAATAATAATCGGTTACTATTCACAGTAATGTTCATGTATTACTGTACAAATACACAAAATAATACGTATTTTTATACGTATACTATTTACGTATTTTTGTACGTATACATACTATTTACATATTTCTGTACATATACATACTATTTACGTATTTCTGTACGTATACATACTGTTTCTGTACGTATACATAATGTTTACGTATTTCTGTACCTATACATACTATTTAAATGTAAATACAAACTCAGTAAATAAAATTTACTAAATTACCTTTTACAAATTACTTTTTACAATTACTGAAAGTAATTTATATTTACATTTACCGTACGTAAAATTTAATTACATTTACCGTACATAAATAAAATTTACATTTACATTTACCGTACGTAAGTAAATTACCAAAATACCCTTCTCGGAATCACTGTTCACGACGCCGCGCGCTCACGCGCCACTCACTGTGGCAGCGCGTGGGGCACACGCGCCGACACCAACCACGGCGAGCATCACGCCACCGCCGGGTCCAATCTGTTCTCCTCCTCCTCCTCCTCTTCCTTCCTACAACTTCAGACCCCTCCTACGCTAACCCACGCACTCCCACGCGCCGCCTCTAGGAAGCGGTAACCCCTCCTCCTCCTACACCTCCGATTTGCTCCAATCAAACCACAATTCATCAACAATCACAAACAACCCATCCAATACAACAAATCATACCTTAATCGAAGCCAAGAACTCCAATTTGACTCCGAAAGTGCTTGGATCGCCGACAGTTCTTCGATTCCTCCAATTTAACTGGGAAACTATTGATTCCTTCAAAAATATAGTTGAGTTGTGAATTCCTGGTGCTACTCTAGAACTACTCTAAAGGTTGTAGATAGTTTACGACACATATTATCTTCTTTACTAAGCGGCATTTTCACCATCTTGAATACTTTTTTACTGAAAATTTCTGTGTTCTTGCTCTTCTTCATCAACTCTTCCTCCATGCATGCATCTCTTCCTTGATACAGTTCATAAACAATCATTTTGCCAAAATGTTCTCAAATACTGTAGGTCGTCCAATAAACACGAGTGTCGGATACGGTTGGTAGACACGAAACATAACTACTTTCATTTTCTACGTAAGTGTTATTGTAATGTATACCTAATGATTATATTCTCTAAGGGGAAAAAGAAACAATGTGGAATTTTAGATATCGTTTAATTTGTAATCCCCTTTGAAACTCTGCTATACGAGTAAGCTTTCTTATTTATTTGCTATGCAACTCTGGAACTGAAAAACATCTTTATTTTATCTATACTTGGGTGGTTGGATATTTGTAGCCATTACCTACTGTAACTTATTGCTGATGACAGCTAGTACATGTTAGAAGAGAATGAGAAAGGAATACATTCAATTGTTTACATTCTGCTCTCTAGCAGTAAGTTAAACGTGACCGAAAATCATGAAGCTACCACTGGGGCTAATTTCTCACACTTTGCTACAGTATTCATCAAATGTTTTTCCAATTTTGTTTTGAGCTTAAACACGTTTTAGCTGGTTAAGGTCTGTCCTTGAGATTCAAGATAACATTGTTTGTATATACATGCCATTTTTTTTAGATGTATAGGACAAGTATTCTGTGAAAGAGATCATATATCTCAGTGTACGCATATAACTTCAGTGTACTGATAGGACTAACTAACTAGTTAATCGCAGACTTAGCAAGACGACATCGCTTGATCTTGGCTTTATGCCATATTGCCATTGTTCATCCAAGATGAAATCTCATTTGAATAACAGAATCTAAAAGAAAGTAACTTTTCTGATTTTCTAATATGTCAGTATGAAATCCCGCCATGTCTGTATGCCTCTTTACATATATACAATCTGATCTTCATCATGTCCTAAAGTGAAAGCACAAGATAAAAAACAAAATGGTTCCTATGCAAGTATCTATCACGAAACAAAACAAGTCTACAAACAAATAACTACTGACTAATTGGCTCATATATTCCATCTTCATCCTCCAGAGTTGGAATCTCATTGAGGTCAACTTCGAGGTGTCTACGAGCACTACTCTGCTGATTCGATTTAGCTGGAGCTTCATCAGTTGGGCCTTTATAATGTTTCCTCTTATGACCCCCCAACGCCTGACCTGTTGGAAAACTCAAGTGACATATTTCGCATTCGTGAGGCAATGTTTGATAGAGTGAACGGCGTTCGTTCTTATTATCTTCAGCATTACCAGCTGATACATCTGCAGAATTCGATTGATATCGATCCATATTATTGTTGTGCTCGTACTTTGTATGGCTTGATACGTGCCCTCCCAAAGCACGGAAGCTTGTGAATGATTTATTGCATCTAGGACAACTGTGCATTTCAACTTGGCGAGGCTCAGCAGGATCATCTTTAACAACATTTTCATCTGCCGAGTTGTTCAGATGTTTGCACTGGCTTGACATGTGCCCTCCCAAGGCTCGGTCACTTGAGAATGTTTTTGCACACTTACTGCGGCTGTATGTATTAACCACCGGACGAGGATGAGAACGTTGTTCATTGTTATCTTCTTCAGACTTAAATTGGTCATGACCTTGCTCCGCGGAGCTGATCTTGGGACGGTTATGGCCTGTCATGTGACCTCCTAGAGCTTGGGGACTTGTGAACATTTTATCACATTGCTTGCACTTGAAGACATCAACGTCATTGTTGCAATTGTAATCCAACTGATCAAATGCATCATTCAGCCGCCTCCTCTTGTATTTACTTGCCTCATACTTGATTTCGATCTCATCATCAACCAAAGGTCTGCCGCTAGCCTCCTCAGCACACACCTCAGCCAACAGCACAAGACCACTGAAGCCCCCCGCTTCAAATTTCCCATCCAAAGCTATAAACTCCGATTCGGGACTCGAATCCAACCCCGAGTTGACAGCAGTTTCATCAGAGCCAGAACAATCAGAGAATGCTGACCTCTTCCTCTTTCCATTGCGAGGCCAACCTGCAGGTAGAGCCAAGGCCAAGTCGAACCCCGGACCTGAATCAACCCCATGATCATCATCAAACATAGTCTCATCAGAGACAGTAGAACAAGAGTTGCTGCTGTCATGCACTGTGTGACACTTGAGGTGTTCTGTCAGCGCCTTCTTGGAGTCGAAGTTCTCGGTGCAAACGAGACAACAAAAAGGATCACTGCTACTACTAGCAGTAGAACCAGTGATTGCCTGGCTCTTGCGAAAGTGCATACTCTTGTGACCTCCCAGGGCTTGGCCGGACGGAAATCCCTTGAAGCAAATATCACAGATGTGATTATTCAATGGCACAACTTCAGGGTGTTGCTCCAAAGACTCCGGCGGAGTTGGCATCTTAGTGGGTTGGTCTGGTTCAACTATGGGGTCGGGAACAAGTACCTGAGTTATTTCTTTGTGATCAGAATCCATGAGAAAGAGAGAGAGAGAGAGTGATTTTAACTGAGGAAGAATGACGAAGTTGAAATAGAAGAGTAGTTAGTGAGGAAGAGAGTGAGGGGTGTGTGTATTTAACTATTCATGGTGGGTTTACTGTGAATCCACCTCAGAATTGGGTACCTTACCAAATTGGGAATCCCTATTTGATTAGGGTTGGGAACGCAGCACCGCCACATATGGTGAAGATGTCCTGATTTGACTCGGATTTGACTCTCATCACCCGAGTCGGTCAAAAATGTGTAGAAGCTTTTCCTGATGCGGCCAGTAGTGTTTTCCAGTATAGGGTGTCTGTAATAATTCTGTATATAGAATATATATAATTAATACAGTTAGGAAATATCAGGCCTAATTAAATATCAATAATGGCCTCTAAATAATCTTTGAATTTCAAAATTGGATCAAAAGTAAAGACTGGAATCGTACCATTGGACAAATAATAGACCTCATTTTGACAAACTAAGATAGTTACCGATTCCACATACGAATTATGAGATGAACGAGTTCTAACTAACATCCTAATTGGGCCTCATTATGGGTCGGGCTGGGTCGGATTTTGACTTAGTCAACAAAATTTAGGACCGGAACCGGCCAAGGCTTCAAAATGCAAGCCTCAACCCGCCCTAGAGGCCTATTTTGCAAGGGTCAGCCTTAAAAATTAGGGCCGAGCTGGGCTTTTGTTTAATTATAAATCAATAGTTTCTCAAAAGTATCTATTTTAGGGAAAAAATAAAGAAGAAGAGAATAGTGAATGAAGTGGCGGGTGAAGTATTGAATGCTGGATGGAGTATTGGGGTAGATACCTAGGGGCTAGGGTTTTGACAAAGTCCACTACGACAATATTGGTTAAAATGGGCCTCATATATTAATTAGGATGAGTTCATTAACATTACCTAAATGGTCAATAGCCTAATATTCTCACTGCCCCATAATACTATCAGTATGATGTCTGTAATAAATAATAACCAAATCTAAAAATAAATTAAAAATTATAGGATCAGGTATGGATTTTAAGGCCGGGCCAGGCTTGATTCTAAAAGGCTCAATAGGGCCGAGCTCTATTTGCATAACCCTTACCATGCCCTAATAAAAAAAATTTGGGCCAGCCCTTGCATTAGGCCGGGTCGGGCCGGATTTGGCCCTTTAGGGTAGGGCGGACTTTAAGGCGGGCCGAGGCCCTTAGTGCCGGATGATGAGACCTAATCCTAGCAAAGTGTAAGATGTTTGAATCTAGACTTGTTTATTTAGAAGTACATTAAAAGCGGTAAAACATGTTAGACCATAAACGAAAAGCAGGTTCCAAGGCTTAACCTGACAACCAAGGTCTAAAACGTCTGAATTAACCTTAAACTAAAAAAAATTAGAGACAAAGTTTATCATTAAACACAAAATTTGTATATATGTTCACCGATTAACAATTAACTACATGAATAATACTCAATCACAAGCTTTAATATAATTTCTACGATTGACACTCATGATTTTATTTGACAATTACTCACCGGATGCACTGAGTTGGTGCATCTCTATACGTGACTAGAGGATTATTATTTCTTTATTTTTATTTTTTTTGCAATATGTAACAAGAGTTTCTGCGAGCAATATATAAAAATATGAAAATGAAAAAGAAAAGCAAAGAAATATCTCCTTGAAGGATAAACCAACAAAACTGCAGGTCGTTACACGCCAGTCCCTCAAATGACAGTTGAGCTCTGCAACAGATAACTCTCCCGCCCAAGCTTTCCCCAAACTCTCCCATCCTCTACATTAATGGAGGCTCTAAACCCCTCCTTAATCCCCAAACCATGTCTACCCAGAACCCGTTTTCTCAACTCCACTTTCAAACCCGCATTCTCTCCCCACAATTCTCAGTTCCTCAAAAGAACACCCTTCTCATTCTCACTCACTTGTGCCTTGAAGACCCCTCGAGAAAACAAGAACAACAAAAGCAGCACCAATATAGGAAAGAAGATTATACTCTCCGAAGGAGCTCCGCCGCCGTTGGAGGAGAAGGGCGGCGGCGGCACAGGAGGCAACAAAGCTCCGGCCAAGTCAGGGAGTGGGGTGATGGGTTACGTGAAGAGGCTGCCCAGGAAGGCTTTGTCTGTTTTGTCTTATCTGCCTTTGGCTATTGGAGAAATGTTCGTCATTGCTGGTCTCATGGCTCTTGGTATGTTCAGTTTTGGCTCTTATACTGTTTAAACTTCTTAAAACCTTAACATATCGAAACTTGCTTCCTTGTTCCTGATGTTATAGTAACATTTAGCCCTCTTTTTATTGCTCTAATTATAAACCCGATTTTTTAGGTAAACTTAATATCAGTACTTCATTGTGTGTTAATGGGTAATGAAGTGAGTTCTTTTGTGCCATTGCAATTAGGCCTTATGTGGATGTGGTGATTTTGCAGGAACTTTCATTGATCAAGGTGAGGCGCCGGATTATTATTTCGATAAGTTTCCTGAAAGTAGTCCTGTACTGGGAATTTTCACTTGGAGATGGGTTTTGGCACTTGGGTTTGACCATATGTACTCGTCTCCCGTTTTCCTTGCATCATTGGCTCTCCTGGCTGCATCACTTATGGCCTGCACTTACACAACACAGATACCTCTCGTCAAGGTCGCAAGAAGGTTTGATTGCTTCGTTCAATTCTTTTACAATTTGTATATCAAAGTGAGTTGAGAGTTTTCTTTAACGTATGAGTAAATTGGTGAAAACAGGTGGAGTTTTTTGCAGTCTTCTGAGGCCATCAACAAGCAGGAGTTTGCAGAGTCTTTGCCAAGAGCTTCTGTTCAAGACTTGGGTGTTATTCTTATGGGAGCTGGATATGAGGTTTACTCTTTCATTTTCTTGAATTTGTTTCTCTATTTAAAATGTTTAACTGTGTATAAGTGGATCATTAAATGACATTTGTTCAACTAGAATCTATAGGAGTCTAGGGTATATTGTCATCTGAAAACAATGTCCCAGAGTTACTGCCAACTATAGCAATTCCTACTGATATGTGGCACGATACATTAAAATTGTATTTACTGAAATTTTGTTAGTGGTACTGGTAGCTGTGAAAATAAGACTAGTGAGATACTGTATGTATCCATACAAAAATGTATACATACCTTGATCTTGTACGCTAGCTGCCAGGATATAGCAATTCCTACTTATGCAGTACGGTACCTTGTATTTACTGAAATTTTATTATCGGTAGCTATGAGAATAATGTAGTGAGATAATCTATGTATCCATACAAACATGTATGGTTACTTAAAACTTGTATGCTAGCTGCCAGAATATAGCAATTCCTGCTTATATGAAGTACAATACCTTAAATTGTGTTTACGGAAATTTAATTATTGGTAGCTGTGAGAATAATACTAGTGAGATACTGTATGTGTCCATACAAAAACGTATTGCTAATCTTAAACTTGTATGCTAGCTGCCAGGCTGCCAGCATATAGCAATTCCTACTTATATGCAGTACGATACCTTAAACTTGTATTTACTAAAATTTTATTATTAGTTGCTGTGAGAATAATGCTAGTGAGATACTGTATGTATCCATTCAAAAATATACTCAATTACTTGACCTTTATATTTGATATCACCTTCCGAGTGTTCGTCTAAAACTACCTGTTAATCATGAACAGTTTCATCCCTGTAGGTGTTTTTAAAGGGACCTTCTTTATATGCCTTTAGGGGGTTGGCTGGTCGATTTGCCCCTATCGGAGTTCATTTAGCAATGCTGCTGATCATGGTTGGTGGAACTCTTAGTGCAACTGGGAGCTTTAAAGGAGCAGTTACAGTTCCACAGGGTTTGAATTTTGTTATAGGAGATGTTTTAGGCCCTTCTGGGTTTCTCTCTACTCCAACTGATGCTTTCAATACTGAGGTTCATGTAAACAAGTTCTACATGACATATTTCGACAGTGGAGAGGTGAATATTTTTCCTTTTGCGGAAATTTTAATTGGTGATCATAATTGATTAAATGGCTTACTGAAAATGTGTTTTATCTTTTTTCTCATTTCTATCACTTTCTTTGATCATATTTTGTCTTTAATGGCAAATACCTGTTTTAGCTTCCTCGGAGTTGACTACTAAATTCAAGGTCAATCTACCATTTCACCCCTGGTGTCTGTTACAGGTATCACAATTTTATACTGATCTTTCACTCATGGACCTAGACGGTAAGGAGGTGCTGAGGAAAACAATCAATGTAAACAATCCTTTAAGATACGGAGGGATCACCATATACCAGACAGATTGGAGTATTTCAGCACTACAAGTAATCAAGGATAATGAAGGGCCTTTTAATTTGGCTGTTGCCCCTCTCCAGATCAATGGAGACAAGAAGCTTTACGGAACCTTTTTACCAATTGGCGATGTTGATGCTCCTAAGGTTAAGGGAATGTATGTGATCAACTTACAACTTTAGCTTCTTTAATAACACATTTGAAATGTATCTTGAAGGTTAACTTCAACTTGTTTACTTCTTGAAGTTTTGGGGATACGTATTTTAAGCTCTCCTAGAGATTACTTCAATTCCACTACTCTCCACCCTTGAAAAGGGAAAGAAAAGGGAATATTTTCAACAAAGCGTTTTTTATCTGCTTGGCTGTGTTTTGGGTTGGGTTTTCTTAATTGTTTTGGATTCTATTTAGCTTTTTAACTTACAACATTACTCACTAATATTGCTAATTGGCTGTTGTCAGTTGTCATGTATACTAATTTTTCTTTGAAATTTCAGATCAATGCTTTTGCGAGATTTACAATCAATTGTCCTGTATGATCAAGAAGGGAAATTTGTTGGAGTTCGACGACCAAGCTCCAAGCTTCCAATTGAAATTGATGGCTCCAAAATCATTATTGTAGATGCAATTGGGAGTAGCGGTCTTGCCTTGAAGGTGATGGCTACAATTTATTAATTCCTATGCAACTTTCTTCTGCTGCATTCATTGAGCCTTGGACTTAACCTTTCCTTGTCAGACTGATCCTGGAGTGCCGGTTGTATATGCTGGATTTGGTGCTCTAATGCTCACAACTTGCATCAGCTTTCTATCTCATTCGCAGGTGAGAATTTCCTGCATATGATGTATTTCATGTTTGTTTAGAGACTTAAAAAAACATGTACTCCAGTTCTTGAACACTGTTTTACAATTGGTCATAACTTAGGGCCACATGTTAGTTATATGCATCACTTATTACCATATGGTTTTCATTTTTGCATACTTTTATTCACTCTTGTGTCATATATATATATATATATATATATATATATATATATATATATTTTAAGAACTTCTCTTATGTTTTATTAACAAATTCATCTGTAAATTTTCTGGAATCTACACCACCTGATATTATAAATCATTGCTGAAAATCCTCCATTTCCAGCATGAATAACCTTTTCAATTTAAGAGTGTCTAGATGTTATGTTGATATTGTTTCTGTGATTTCTTATCAACCATGTTGTTGCCAGTATTGAACTGTATGTCTAAAGTAGCCATTCATTTGTTGCTTGTTCTCCTTTGCTCAACCAAAGATATGGGCCTTACAAGATGGAACAGCAGTGGTCATTGGAGGAAAAACTAACCGAGCAAAGGGTGAATTTCCAGAAGAGATGAATCGCTTGCTTGATCGAGTTCCTGAATTGGTTGATTCATCTCCTCCCAAGCAAACAGATGGCATTAGTGGCTAGTCTGAATTCTGAAGAATAGACAGATATCATACCACTATAAATGAATGTCCACTCCATACAAGGATATAAGGCAAAGCATTTTTTTCATCCATGACAGAATGGAGGAGCAGTTGAGTTACATATCTTCATCAAGACTTTTTCAAAGCAGAATTCAACACATAGGTAAAGCAGAGAAGTTGAATTTGCTTTTCTATACGTAGGCGCATTATATATTCTTTGCCTTCTGCTTTCTGCTGCAGACTTGCAGAGTCCGAGCCTTAAGAACAAGTGTTATCTTATCTATGTACAGTTGGTTCAACAATTATATATCACAGTATTGAAAATTTGTAACATTCTTCTACACTGGTTTGGCCAGCATTTGCTTCTTTGTATCATTTCTATAGACAGACCAATACTTATTTCCAAGTTTCTTCCTTTGGTCGGCAAAGATGAGAGCAAATGAAGTCCTAATTCAAACTTTGAAGATGAACTTAATTCATAATTTCATACTGTGAATTAGAAACCTGATAGAATGAATTAGTAATGTGAATTTATGTCTCGAATCTTTCTTTCTTTCAATTAAACACAGGCAAATTAGAGCAGAATGGAGCTAATGGAAAATACCCCAGTTGGATAAGCATAGACCTTCTGCCTTGTGCTTATGCATAGTTGTTTATCGAGCATTTAGTTGATAAGAGTTCAAAAGTGGACCATTAGGCGGAGGGGTTTTGAAATTTAGGGCTGAAGATCGTAGGTTAATTGATTGGGATCAAGATACATACAGCAAAACCTTTAAAAATAAAATAAATAATGTCGGGACTAGAGGAAATTGATATAATAATCGTAGGTTAATTGATTGGGATCAAGATACCTGCTTTGCTCAACAGCCTCAACTTGAAATTTTTGGATCCCCACATGAGCACTTGTTTCACTCCATTGAAAGTAATGATAGCAGAGCTTCTTTGATGAACTTTTCAAAGCTAGCTAGTCTTCTCAATCAAATGAAATATAGAAATCGAGTTCAAATGGGATGTGAGGTGAAGCAATACCATGTAAACTTGGGGTAGGATTACTAAGTTGGACGTCACGAATTCGCTCCAGTCACAATTTAAGAGCAACTTAAGGCAAGGAGAAGAGGAAAACTAGGACGGGAAGAATTTATAACAATAGAATCCAGAACCTTGACCTTTCATACCATACAACAATTATATTAACAAAGTTCACGGAACTGTAACATTACATAAGATACAGTAACGCCTTTCATTTGGATCTTACAATAACCAAGTTGTATGATTAAATGTGTACTGTGTATTGTTTCTATTCATGCCTAACCTAGATTATGTGAGTTGCAGGGCCTCCTCGCGCTTTATGTCAAACACTTTGATAAGGGCGTCTTCAACAACCTAGAAAAAAAAATCAAATGGAAAAGAAAAGTAGGAAGCTAAGATATTGGGAAATTTACAATACATGCAATAAAGCAGTTTAATGGTCCTAGCAACAATTGCACTAACGTAAATTACCTTGTCTGGAGTTGAAGCACCAGATGTCACACCAATGGTCACTGGACCTGCAGGCAGCCAGTTTTCCTTCTCAACCAACTCGCCGTGCTGTAACATATAAAAAAAATCTAAGAGATATAATGAGCCATGGAGACAACAATAATAAAGTAAGCAACACCAAATGATGTCATCAGGTTTCGAACAAACTCACGTTTAGCTTATAAGCTATTTTGTTTCCAGGTCCTATTCTCTGCTCACTATCAATCCAATATGAGGGAATTCCTCGGAGTTCTGCAATCTCTTGAAGGTGAGAGGTATTGCTTGAGTTCCACCCGCCAATAACTAACAAAAGATCTAGTTTTTCCTCAACAAGCTTGTACATTGCATCTTGTCGCTCCTGTAAATGAACAAAAAGATGACTTTTAAGTCGAAACAAGTATTTCAGCCTTGAATGCATCCTACACTGGTCGTAAACTTGCTCCGTTTCAAGCTAATTTGTAATCCAAATTGGTGAAAATCTAGTGGCTGCTATAGGCTAGTCAGAAAAACTACTGCTTTCTCTTTCTTGCTAACTTGTATATAGAATAGTAGGTCATAGTACAATTTGATAAGAAGAATGTATCACACAATTTATCAGACTAGAAAATTTAGCAACCAAAGAACAATACCTGAGTTGCATCACATATTGTGTTGAAGCTCACAAAGTGGTCACTGACATTTTCCACTCCATACTTTTGCATCATGGTCTTCTCAACTAATTTTCCTGTTAGATTGACATTACGATGTGTTAAAGTTTGCAACTAAAAATTTCTTCGCCAAAAATGAACCAACCTAGAAAACAGAAACACTAACCAATGTCTTCAGTCTCGCCCTTAAGCATTGTAGTCTGATTTGCAATGCCACATTTGATGAGGTCTCTGTCTGGATCGAACCCTGAAGAAACTGCATTCTTAAATTTCTGCACTCAAACCAATTAAACAGTAAATCCATGCACGAAGCCCAAACTACTAGCAAATTAAAATAGAAGCAACACCAACATAAATGCACCTCTAGAAATGCTTCTCTAGTAGAGCTAGACCCATTTAGTTCACCGCCAAGAATGTAGTCGCATACATACGCTGCCTGTAGTAAAATCCAAAGTTAAAACTTGACTATAAACCAAAAAGATTTCATAATGCCAACAAATCAACAACACTAGAAAACACTTGTATACCTCATTCATATTTTTCACAATAACATACTTTCCAGCAAAAGAAGCAGTCGCTACAGTTTCCTCATGAGCATATTTCCCATGAATAATTGAAGTGTAGTCTCCTTTCTTGTGCTTCTCTACAGTATTCCAAACCTTCACATACATACATAGTAAATATGAAGTATCAGACCCAATGTTCATATCCTGCTACAAAAATACAATTCAAAAAATACATATATAATTAATTAATCAATCAAATAACTACCTTTGAAACCCAAGGGCAAGTAGTGTCAACAATTTGAACATTCCTGTCACTCAAGGCGAGCATCTCATCCACCGCAGCTCCGAAAGCCGGCAAAATGACCACATCACCCTTGTCCACTACCTCAAACTGCTTCCTCCCTTCCTCGATCGGAATGTTCTTCACCTCCATGTCCTCCAACCTCTGCCAATAATCATCACAACTCAATCAATCAGACTTTAAAAAGTCAACAATCGAAACCTTCAATCTAGTCGAAAATTTATAAGAGATAATAACAAGACCTTATTGACCGTCGGATTGTGGATGATCTCGTTGGTAATCCAAATCCTCTCCTCAGGAAATTGCTTTCTGGCCTCGTAAGCAATCTGCACGGCTCGCTCGACTCCCCAACAGAACCCGTACGCCTCGGCGAGCTTCACGGTCACGTTTCCCCAGCTGTACTCGAATCCGTTCTCCTTCAGCTTCTTGATTATATCACCTTCAAAATTCATCAACACCTTAATTTTTTTTAACCATTTACTCACTAATTTCTTCATTTCTCTAATCAAATCATATGATTAACGACTAATTACTGAAATTGATTACAGTTAGGTAGTAGCTTACTGGTGTATTCGCGGTTCATGAGCTCCAGAGTCTCCTCCTTGTGGCCGAAGCCACGGCGGTTGTAGTTCTTGCTCCGGGTGAGGTTCTTACGGAAGACCTTGGCGTCGAAGTCGGACTCCAAGGCGGCGGAGGAGTCGCCGGAGCATTTGACGGAGAGGGAGCTCCGGCTGCTGCGGAAACAGACACTGCCGGCGAGGCTGTGAGGCGAGAAGACATCGGTGCGGGGCGGGACGCGGCAGAGGTGGAGAGTGATGGCCATCGGAGTGGCGCGTGAAGGGGACGGCAGAGGCGCGTGGCGGAGAGACAGAGAGAGAGGGAAAGTGATGAGTGGGAGAATTGGTGGTGGTGGTTTTATCCAGAGCAACAATGGCATGAGAATTTCGTGGTATAAATATAAGTAGTGCGGGGAGGGTTGTCGTTTTGTGAGGTGGATCTGAGTATGGGACGTCGTTTTGATTCTTTAGTGACAACACTGGCCCGAGGAAAGGTCGAAAACGCCCCTGATTCTTGAATGTACCGCCAAATTTGGAAAACACGAGAATTTATTTCGTGAAGAAAACGGCGAACACTTTCGATTTATTTTGTGGAGCAGAAGCTTTGTAGATTAGCCATCACTAGTTCACTACTTATGTAAGAGAGAGGAGATTTCAAATTTGTAATTGAATAGTAATGGTCAATTCAATCCTCTACTGAGATTGATTAATAGTTCAAAGACATTTGAGAAATGGCCACTATTATACTCCGACAAGCCAATTTTATGGCGGAGGCTATTATTAAGGTTGGTTATTCTAGTAATTTCTCTTTTGTATTGGTCTGATAGCATTTCTAGTGAGACTTTTAAAGCCTTACTATGAAAATATTGACCGCCACCGCCCTCAACGATGTACTTATAATTTTCTTTTTTTAATAATCACTTTAATTAAGTTTCCTAAATTTCTCGGATTTAAAATTTAAGGTGCATGCTGTCATTAATAATCACTTTTTTTATAATTTCCTTCCCCATGCTGTCATTAACCTTAATGCTTATATTTGTGACTTCTGGAATGATTTTGGCTGGGATTTGAATTTGCTTTCCACTTTAGTTCTTGATGAGATTATTTATCAACTCATTAATATCCCTACTGGTTTTAGAGATGGTGGTAGTGATACCAAAATTTGGGGTGTTTCGTCCAATGGTCATTTCTCTGTCAAGTCTGCCTATAATTTGAACTTTGATCTTTCAAATGCTCATAACTCTAAGTGGAATGCTCTCTGGAATCTTGACATCCCTCCTAAGCTTAAAACTTTCTACTGGTGCTTGTTGCATAAGAAGCTGCTGACTAATGTCCAAAGAGCTAGAAGAGGCTTTACTACTATGAAAACTTGTCTGATTTGCAATCTAGCTGATGAAACTCTTATTCATCTCTTCAGAGACTGTCCTAAAGCTGCGGTCATATGGAATGAGTTTCTTAAACCTGGTACCACTCTAAACTCCTTTCTTTTGGATTGGGATGGTTGGATCATGGCTCAGTTGCACTGCCATAGTTTATATATGAAGAATGTGAAATGGTCTAGTATGTTTGTTTTCATCTGTTGGTTTATATGGAAGTGGAGGAACAAGCAGGTTTTTGATTCTGATTTTCATATGCCCTTGTTTCCTAAGAATGTGATTTGGAGCTATGTTGATGAATGGTATAGTGCCAATTCTAAGAAGAATGTTGACTCTGTTTACAGTTACAAGTTTCTTTTTTGGAAAATGCCTGGTGAAAACAGATACAAGTTGAATATTGATGGCACTAGAATTTCTCCTTCTGGAAAAATTGGAGCTGGTGGAGTAATTAGAGATCATTTTGGTAACTGGACCATTGGTTTTCAAATTAACCTTGGCATTGGTGAAATTTTAGATGCTGAGGCCTGGGGTTTATTTTTTGGTCTCAAAATTGCCTCAAGTTTGCATATCAACAGATTGGAAATAGAGTCAGACTCTGCAATTCTTGTGCAGCTTGTGCAGAAAAATGAGTTCTCCTTGCATCCTCTTGGATCTCTGTTGCAGGGCTGCAAAAATTTCATGAATTCCATGGAGTTTGTTTCTTTGGTCCACATTTTTAGAGAAGCCAACATGACTGCTGATGCTATGGCTAGAATGAGTATTAACCATGACAAAGGGTTGGTCACCTTTGAGAGTCCTCCTGTTCATGCTGCCCAATGCTTCATTGATGATCTTGCTGCTGTCACAAGAGCTAGGAGAGTTTGCTCTTCTAGTTAGTTTCTTGTTCCTTTTTGTTTGGGTTTTTTAAGCCCCGTTTGTAACCAAAAAAAATAATAATAAATAAATAAATTTAAGGTGCTGCTAATGATGGTTACATTTCTTCATCAGATATGTAAATGCACCAGCACTTAATTAACTACCAACTTAACCCTCGATTCTGATGTACAACTAAGAAACAATTATTATTTTTTGTTACAACAGCTAAGAAACAATATTCTCTAAATAGGATATCCATAATTCTGATTCTAAGTACTGAGGCAGGGTAATGATTTATCTTATTTCGTAGTAAGATCGGGCTTGATAATTTTCATTCTGCCTTCCCCTGATTACCTATATTTTTCCGAAGACACTGACTAATTCATCTAAGTATTCAAAAAAGTAAAAAAGTGGAACATAATTCAAGGTGGTCGTAGTACATCTCCAGATACATCAGTAATTCACAAACTTGTTAGAAGTGCCATCTTTCATATTTTCATAGCTATTCCTGATTCCAATATAGACCCGGCAAATATGTCAGCAAATTCTGAAACAAGAACAGTTTCAGCTATAGAGAGCTTGATAGATATGGATTTGCATAAAAGAGTAAACAGGATTAGTTCTGAAATATCCAACATGATAATTTATAGTCTGATACATATCTGCATGCATACCTCTATAAAAGATATGGAATTAGAGCCTTGACATTTTGAGAAAAATGTTTAAACTTAGACAGATACCATCTCCTAGTAGCATAGCTCCTACTAGTCAAATATAACGCAGTTCCGACGGCCATGGCGAATGCATACAAGGTCTCAGAAATAAAAGAGAACTCTACAAATGTAACGACCCTAAAATTTCGAGTTTAAAAACTCAAAATTTTCAAAGTCGTTAAACACCAAAAACAATCTCAACGAATCAAAATTATTTTAAATGCACAGCGGATCATCACTAAGTTCTCAATACGACTCAGAAAACCAATTATTACAAACCAAATTTATAATTCAGCATTACATAAAATGGAATGTAATAATCCTCACAATCTCTCACAAAACTCACAATAAATCCACACAAATTCTCACACTCAAATCCACGCTAGAAATCTCACCACAAGCAGGAAACGAACGACTTCGAGTCTTCGGAATCGTCACTCGATCTCCACTAATCAACACCTGCGGAATTATCCCCTACACCATCGAATTGGTGCACCGGGATTGTAAACACAAACCCGGTAAGCTTATAGCTCGTATGAGTTAAATAAAAATATAATTCGCATATCAATATATACGAAAAATCAAAATCAACAAATATAAATGCCATCATGAGTCAATGGACGGCCCATCTGGTTGTCCCAAAAATATATGAAATGAAAGTACTCATGAGAAATCGGGCAACCCTTCTGGTTACCCAAAAACATTTATAATACGGGTACTAATGAACGCTGGTACACATCCGTTACCCCTGACGTAGTACACCGCCGATATTGGGTAACCACCCGTTACCCAACATCCAAAACAATCTGAGTACTCATGAGCCGATAACCACCCGTTACCTCTCATGCAGTACTACGGCAGACAGACTAGAGCTCTAACTGTATCGTAACTTTCGCCCGGCCAAAGGCTAGGTTCTGACTTGCCAAACACGTACAATAATCTCACATCATATTGTACAAACATCAAGTCCGAAGACAAATCAATATTTTAACAATCTCCATGTTAAAATCACGTACAACAATCTCACATCATATTGTACAAAACAAAATCACATGCTCGATAAAATCTTGTCATTGAAATGACATCATCACGATAAAATCATAACAATACATTATATAACAAACTATATATATATGTACTTATTTACCATTTATACAATATATATATATATAATCCACTATATCGTATACGTGTCATAATTCGTAAACACGTCCGAAGCTAAAACGTTTAACAAACACATATTAAAATCACGTCCAATAATTTCACCTCATATTGTACAAATTAAAATCACATGCTCGATAAAATCTTGTCATTGAAATGACATCATCACAATAAAATCATAACAGTACATTATATAACAAACTATATATATATGTACTTATTTACCATTTATACAATATATATATATATATATATAATCCACTATATAGTATACGTGTCATGATTCGTAAACACGTCCGAAAATAAAACGTTTAACAAACACATATTAAAATCACGTCCAATAATTTCACCTCATATTGTACAAATTAATTCATATGCTCGTCATATAATTTTCGTCATCGAAATGACCAATTCCAATGAATTCATAACAGTATATAATATAGCAAACTATATATATAAGTACTTATTTACCATTTATACGAATATATATATTCCACTATATCATATACATGTCGTATTTCAATATTTAAAACTCTTGCAAAAATCTTGAATTCACAACAAGGGTAGATTCGTAAATATGTGAGATTTTACTCACCTTATCGACTCGAGCGTAATTCCACAATTTCCGCAGATAATTCCTTTCATTGATTTATCGATCACCTTGAAAGATAAGAAAATAATTTAGAAACGTTTCGTAAACCTTTAAATGCCGAAACAGTAATAATCTGTTACTGTTCAGCAATTTTTGGTTTTACGAAATTACTGTTCACGGTTACTGTTCATGTATTACTGTACAAATACGCAATTTTTGGTACACGCGCCACCTCCGGCAGGCCGCGCGTGGCGCTCACGCGCCACTCACTGTGACAGCGCGTGGGGCCCACGCAACGAGCCCAAACCGGCGCGTAGCACGCCACCGCCGCCTCCAAAACCTTTCTTTTCTTCCCCCTTCGCTTTCCACGGCCTCACGCCGCCTCCAAACCCCTCCATGCTCCCACACGCGCCGCCTAAGGCGGCGGTACCTCTCCACCATCTCCAACCTCTGATTCTCCACCCAACAACTCCGAGTCAATAATCAAACAATCCAATTGATATATCTAGCAAACCCTTACCTCGTGGGGGTGCAGCAATGCCGTGAAGACCACCGGAGAGACTCGCGAGTTCGGCGATGTCGAATCGAGCCGGGGCGAGCGACGAACGGTTGTTTGAGCTTCGATTGCTCTGCAGGGGGTGCTAGGGTGGCGCGCGGTAACGACGAACGGGTCTCTGAACCCAAGCTTTGCCGGTGACGTCGCGTGGAACAAAGGAGGTATCCTCCAAGCCTCGGGTTGTCTCGAGGAAGCTAGCTGCGGCGAGGCGCGACGCGGCAAGCTCGAGGGTAGCTGCGGATGTCCGTGCGAAGCTCCCTGGGCTGGCGGTGAGAGACACGGCCCTCGGAGGAGGGAGATCGGCGGTGCGAGCCGAGAGAGGGAGAAAAGCTCGGGGAGAGGGAGAGGGAGGCGGAGAGAGAGGAGAGAAAAAGGGTTTTCTGAAATGGAAATCCTAATCACAAAAACATACTTTTTATACTCGTTTCCAAATCGGAAACTAACTTCCGACGTTAATAACTTCCACATCCGACTTTCGATTAGAACGCGTCACATACTCACCAACTCGTATCGACGACCTCTACAACTTTCGTGAAGAAAGTTTTCGCAACCGAGCGATGGAATAAAAGTCGATATATAGGTTGCGGTAACGTCACATTTTTCGAATTAAACGTTCCGAGAACATTTCCGTTTTCCATTTCGTGACGTCGCAACAATCACATTCATTCTAGCTAAATTTCACAACTTTATTGAATTCAAATCAAACTAAGAATTATTTTGAAAAATAGGATTATTACAACAAATCCCATTATTTCAAATAGATAGTGTGGGCAAACCACTAGCTCAAACAATCCACCCCTTGGAATCTGATAGTTCTTATCATCATCGCTTTTCGAGTTTTATAAAGATGACGAGGATGATGATGATCTCAGTTGGGAAAGAAGGTAGTGATGGTAGAAATTGCCAAATATCCCGATTCCCGAGTAGAAATAATAGAATTCCAGGGTACTTCAAGTCAACTGGTGGCTCTGGTAGCCCTTGGGATATAGTGTGGTGCTGAGCATAGATCACAGTGACAGTAGACATGAAGTAACCAAGAGTCCAAGAGTGAGTGATAGGAATTGCAAAATCCAGCGCTATCCCTCCACTGTACTTGTGAATAAATTAAACCTGCAAATTGAACAAGACTTGAGAAATCAAACTTTAAGAACAATATATATTGAATGGTAGCGGGGGACACCGTTTCCACCAACAAAAGGGGAGGCTACGAGACATATGTCTACCTTCAATTGAGAGTAGTACATACATGTTGTCATGATTGATAAACTAAACCTGCACCTCAAGATTTTGCCTGTTGCAGCTTGTAAATCTAGCAAATGTGTAAACAACCAATACCCTATCATGCTCCCTGGTCAGGCTTCGGTTTAAATCATCAATGTAAAGCTTTACCTTTGGGCATCATTACAAGTTCTATAGTATCAAAATCAGAAAAATAGATATGCTTATAGACTATAGCCCAATCAGAGATAATCTCCATGATAGTTGTGTCAAACCTAAAGCTTGACAGGATGAAGGAAAGTTTCATTATTTGCCTGTACTCTACTTAGGGAAATTATGTTATGCACTTATTGTTAGTAGATTATGACCATGCAACTCACGTAAAAAATCTTAATGTAACTACTTGAATCGCTTTTACTTTCTACTCAAACAGTTGTGACAAATTGAACGAACTAATGTAATCCCTACAAGAGTTGTATAAATTTGGTTGATGGCACGGGGTCGTGAATTTTAAACAAACTAAAAACCTGTCCTAAGAATAAAGAATACAATATGCAGAGAATTTGTCATCACAGGAGCTCCTGCCCTGAATTTGTTGCTCTCGGGTTATCAGCTTGAGATTGATGAGATAATCGAAGAAACACACAAATGTAAATATAGCTTCGCCAATCAAATTGAAGTCAACTGAATATAAGACACAGTAAGATTCGACATAATGGTACCTCCAAAAGTCGTTTCAAGAAATGAATTGTAATAACTCGAAAAATTCATATCAAATTTTCAATGAGTTCACGGATATTATTAAGTTGATCATTGTCCAATTTTATTAGCTGAGAATGAAAACGAAAGGGTTCGAAATGTTAATTGTTCGGAAACGTTCAATTTGACGAGTCTAAGAGTTGACTTTTGACCCATTGGGTTTTTTAGGAAACTTCTTACATGAAAGTCGTAGGGCTCGTCGATATGAATTAGTGGACACGTGGCACGCCTAAATCGGAGTTTGTATGAAGAAGTTACGAATTAAAAAATATTTGGACAATTTTGGAAAATAGAATAAATAGGGGAATTAAAGAGAACAATGGGAGAACAATCAGAAATTCGGATCGGTACTGTTCACGGATACTGTTCACCCCGAAAAAAAATCTATAAATTTCTTTCCCGAGCAGCCAACTTTGGACCGCCGAATTGGTGGTAGCGCCACCCGCCATTGGTGGTAGCGCAACCCGCCATCTCGCCGCCGTTTAGGAGCGGTGAAGCCCGGAAGTTCTCCCAAAAAAGCATATTTCGCCGAACTTCAACTCGTCGGATCTCCCTCCTCCGGCAACCAATCGGTACGATTCATGTTTCATTTTGAAGTTCTCCTTCCATACTACAAACCCTCCAAAAGATTTAACCCCAATCGTTGTGTGCTAGGAGAATCGAGGAAAAGAAATTATAGGTTTTTAAATTGGGGCTTTTCGGTTCTTAATAAATTGAAGTGTTTAGGCTCAGAATTAGACTTTGCGGTGAACTAGGAAGTTGTCAGGAATGTCATTTAGATTGTGGTGATGAAATTTAGTGATCATTGGTGGCGGTCGGTGAACAGTGACGCCGCATGAATATTACTGTGAATATTGTATGAACAGTGTTTAGTGAACAGTTTTTCGATAACACATTAATTGTGAACAATGTCATGGTGAAAGCAATCACTGTTAACAGTGTTTTAGTAAAAACAGTACATTGGAACATTGATTAGTAAACATGAACACTGTTTTGTGAACAATGTTTTATGAACAACATTTAGCTGTACTGAAAATCGTCACCTAATATTTTACGTATAATTTTCTAAGCATTTATCATGCTATTAGGTGACCGACGAAACGAGTGAGGAAATTACTTTCAGTGTCGTGGAAGTTGCACGCAGGAAAGAAGGTGAGTAAAATCTCACATTTACGAATCTACCCTTGTGGAGATTTAAGATTATACAGAATTTTTAAGAATGAAATCTGACATGTATAAGATATAGTGGAATATATATTTGTATAAATAGTAAATAGGTACATATATATAGTTTGCTATATTATATATTGTCATGATTTCATCGTGAATATGTTCATTTGGTTATGAGATTTATATATCGAGCATGTGATTTGATTTGTACAATATGACATGATGATTATTGTACGTGGTTTTAACATCGAGTTTTGTTAAAACGTATTTGTCTTCGGACGTGATTTATGTCTTCGGACGAGTTTTGTCTTCGGACGTGATTGATGTCTTCGGACGAGTTTTGTCTTCAGACGTGATTGATGTCTTCGGACGAGTTTTATCTTCAGACGTGATTGATGTCTTCGGACGAGTTTTGTCTTCGGACGAGTTTTTGTCTTCGGACGTGATTGATGTCTTCGGACGTGTTTATGTCTTCGGACCAGTCTTCGAACGTGTTTGGCATGTCGGAACCTAGCCTTTGGCCAGGCGAAAGTTACGATACAGTTAAAGCTCTAGTTTGTCTGTCGGGGTACTGCATATGAGGTAACATATGAGTTATCGGCTTATGAGTACCCATATTTTTGACATTGGATAACATGAGGTTATCCAATGTCGGCGGTGTATTACATGAGGGGAAACAGAGATGTACCAGCGCTCATGAGTACCCGTATTATAAATGTATTTGGGTAAACAAAGGGGTTGCTTAATTCTCATGAGTACATTTATTTTCACACTATTAGACAACCAGATGGGCCGTCTAATGAGTCATGAGTGCATTTATATTTGTTGATTTGTGGATTTTCGTATATATTGATATGCGAGTTTTATTGTTGTTTTACTCATATGAGTTGCAAACCTTACCAGGTTTATGTTTACAATCCCGGTGCACTTATTCGATGGTGTATGGGATAATTCCGTAGGTGTCGATTAGTGGGAATCGAATGACAACTCTGAAGTCTTGAAGTTATTTATTTCCATCTTGTGGTGAGGACTTTATGTTGATTTCCTTATGAGGATTTTGTGTGGATTTATACATTTCTATTTGTTATAATGTTAAATTATAAATTTAGTTTTGTAATAATCGGTTTGACTGAGTTGTATTTTGAACTTAGAAATGATCCGTTGTGACATTTAAAATGATTTCGATATATTTAGATTGTTTTAAAGTTTTTCACGACTTCGAAATTAGAGTTTCATACTCGAAATTTTGAGATCGTGACATGAATGGTGAGAGCTGACGAGAGCAATAGATATCTGATATCGTCGTTATGACTTATGAGGGAAGAACACCAAGGATGTGAGACCAGCAAGAACTGCGGGAGTATAGAGAATTTGCATGCCTCTTCTAGCAGATATGAAAATTTTCTTTGACTTCTGAAGATCAGATTTATTGCTAATCTTCCAAAACTTGGAATACTGCATGTGGTTTCCTCTCACCTCCGAGAACCCGGAATAAGCTGACCCTGCAGTGAAGCTGATGACCGACATGGCTATGATGAACACA
This sequence comes from Argentina anserina, assembly GCF_933775445.1. Lineage (NCBI taxonomy): Eukaryota > Viridiplantae > Streptophyta > Magnoliopsida > Rosales > Rosaceae > Argentina > Argentina anserina. The sequence goes on along the minus strand of NC_065873.1, from coordinate 5,145,324 downwards.
GAAGCTGGTGGTGGAAAAACAAATATGATGGGCCACGCCATGAACACAGTGATTCCGAGAGCTTCTCTTCCTCTTCTTATACTAGATGTCTAGGTTGAAGAAAAATTGCAACTAACTGGCGAGATGTCAAATATTAATTGGAGATATAAGACATGCATGCATGGGTCATGGCATTGATTAAGATGAAAGACTACTGATCTGGCTGAAACAGTTTCTATTATCAATAGCAGACCTGCGCAAACCTCTCTCTCTCTCTCTCTCTCTCTCTCAACGCCAGAGCATCTCATGACGAGGACGGGCTAGGGAATTCGAGTCCGATTGGGTGCGGCAGCGGTGTAGAGGATCCGCCATGTATCTCCAGTTTGTCGTCGAGCCTTGGGCCGCCATCTTCAACGACCCGTTGCTCTCTCTCTCTCTCTCTCTCTCTCTCTCTCTCTCTCTCTCTCTCACAAAGAACTTATATTCATACTTTCAAAAAATGTACCTGGACGACGACTAGACCTCCTTATTATTTTAGTTATTAATGGTTTTCCGCTTTACTTTTACAAATAACTAAAATATTATTTAGATCTCCATATTTTCTTAAAATGCCCATATTTTAAATTAGTAATAAGTGATATGATCAATTTCTTTCATATTCGATTTCGAATTCATTGATTATACACAATTTGGAAAAAACTTAATAATCAAAGAGACTATCTGCTCAAATTAATTTTCTCTTTCATTCATTTCCTATATTTATAATAAAATTGATGTTGTTTTTTCATTCATTAGTATGCAACTCACACGCATAGTTGTATCAATCACATAAAAAATTATAGGTTTTAATGAATGAGTTTTGTTCTCACGCTCAAACCGAAGTGTATGAAAAGTTCTAGTCACATAGTTTTGTTCATTAAGATTAATACATTTTTATATAAAATGAGTAAATAAATGTATTATTCAATTTGTTATATTTTAAATTGAGATTTTCTTGCAATAAATGAAGGATCAAGGAAAAAGGAAGAAAAAATAGAATATGTAAGTTGAGATATATGTTTTTTAGTAATGATGTCCAAATATTATTGCTGGAGGTACGAACTGAAACCTCCCTCAAAGATTTAAGCATCCACAATTCCATATGTTTGTGTTTCAAATGATGGTTTTCGGTATTGACCGATATCGAAGAATTGTTTAATTTTTTATGTAAAAAGAAAATATTCTTTTCTTTTTATTCTCTTTTTTCTTAAAAGGCAGATCAACATAGGGAATGACCGAATGAGAGGTCATATACTTGCAGCCAACGCAGGAAGAAAGAGAACCAAAACCCTCCTGCTAGGGTTTCTTAGAACTTTGCCTGCCTATAAGCAATTGTGGTACAAGGAAGACAATAGAACCGACATAGAGACTTAGTTGTTTATAGTTTTCTACTTGTAGACACATGAAATTTAATGAAGTAAATTATTTTCGTTAAATAATTAAATCGACTAAGGGCCCGACAAAATTGCACACGCGGCCAAAAGTCAACAAAGTTGGCGCGGATCTGAATAAAACTCGTGTCAGCACATAAATGGATAATCGTAATTAAAGCTACGTGATTTCGACTTAAAACCAGAAATTGAATGTCATTGACGATTCAAAATGGTAATCGGACATTTGATTAAATTAATAAATTCTTTAACAATTATAATTAAGTCAATTATTTTCTGTTTAATTTAGTTATGAGAATCACTAATTTTAAATTAATCGGAAAATACATATTGATTTAATTATACAATTAAAGAATTTATTATTTTTAGTGTCATTAAAATATTCTACAAAAATAGAAACTTTGACACTATAAATACCCCTTTCAACATAAAGAGATGGGGGATTTTTGACTTGAGAAGAAGAGAAAAAATCACTTGAGCAAGATCACTCTCGACAAATCCCGAAGTCTCTCAAGTCCACGAAGATCATCAAATCCACGAAGAATCATCAAGCGGCCAAATCGCTCATTCTTCATCATATCCAATTAAAGAGTTCAGAAAGATTGTAACCCCGCGCTTGATTATAAATAAATCACATTTTATTTGTACACGTGTCTGCATTCTTGTTTGTTTTTAGATTATCGTTCTACAAATTGGCACGCCAGTGGGACATTTTTGGCCTCTCATCTCCTTCTCCGAAGAAATCTTTCGTTTGTGCGATGACTTCTAAGAACAACCAAGTCGTCCTAACGAAGAAATCTAAGCCCACAACCGCGAGGTCAAACAGAGAGGCCGAACCGGTGAAGAAATCCAAACGAGCATTCTCCAAATCAAAGAGTGAACCAATTGCCCTTGTCACCCGGAGTGTGGCTAGAGCTCAACCCACGATATTTATGGCACTGGCTAGTAAGCCTCGTCAACCAGTCATCACCTTGGAGAGCTTGGGAGCAATAAAGCATGCCTCTCAAAGTGGGAAAAAGCAAGTGTTAAAGGAGAAGGAGCCAAAGGAGAAATTTCCTCTATCCGTTCATGGTGATAGCCCTATCTTGGAAGACGTTTTCTCTGATGACGAATCAGGCACGGCATCATACCATGGAAGTCCCAAAGAAGATGGCGATAACTTTCATTCTATGGCACATGAATCCTCTTCTGAAAATGCGCAGGTCTTGGTGACGGGGGCATCCACATAATCGGCATCTTTTTATGACAGGGTACATGCGAGAGCGGAAGTTGAATCGCATGCTCATAGACGGAGGGTCAGCAGTAAATATCATGTCCAAGTCAACCATGTCTCAACTCGGCATCAACGTTGATGAGTTATCAAGAAGTCGTCTCATGATCCAAGGTTTCAACCAAGGAGGACAGAGGGCGATAGGGATGATCAGACTAGACATGGATATCAGAGAGCTATAATCAAACACCTTGTTCCATGTCATCGATGCGAAGACCTCGTACAACTTGTTGTTGGGACGACCAAGGGTGCATGAAAATGGCATCGTGCCATCCACTTTACACCAATGCTTCAAGTTCTATCGCGGAGGTGTGAAAACCGTAATAGGAGATACCAAACCATTCACTGAAGCTGAATCATAATTTGCGGATTCTAAATTCTACACAGATGAGAAGTCAATGAAAGAAGTACCCTCTGTGGGGAAAGCTTCTAAAGTTAGGGAGAACGATGCCAAGTCAAAAGATATTGAGCTTCATGGTGAAGTGTCGCAAAAAGTCTCATCTGAAGTGGCAACATCGTCTGCGGAAAGAACAGCCAGCCATGCCTTTTCGGTCCTTCGCTATGTCCCGAATTCTAGACGAAGGGAGGAGGAGTCTCCATTTGTGGGGACAAAGTCAAAAGAGTGCCCACGAAAATTAGAAGAGGATGATGTGAAATTGTTGAAGGAGGAGTCAACATTGCCAGTAATAAAGGTGAGTAACCGAAATCCCACAAAGCAGCCATTAAAGGGGTTTGTCAAACCAATTCAAGGTAAGATGGAACATGGATCGTTGTCTAAGAAAAGAACAAGTGAAGGGTTTGATCCTAACGCATACAAGCTGTTAGAAAATGTTGGATACGACTTTGGTTAATCAAGAAAAAAGGACGACCAAGCTGCAGCAAAGATGGCGCATGACCTTGATGAGCCGCAAAAGAAGTTAAGAAAGTAAAGGGCCACAATTAATTCTTCTAAAGGTGGTCTCGGTTTCACTTCAAGCAAGCCAATCAGAATTTCAGGAATGAGGAGGGCGGAGCGAGCCAATGTGCAACATATCAGTGTCGAGGTAGTTGAAGAGAAGAGTCAAGAGGTTCAGTCAACCCCTCGCATTTCGTCGTTCGATCGCATTCGTCCAGGTTCTCGAAGAGCAACATCTGAACGCATTGAAGGATCAATCACAAGGGTGTCGGTTTTTGACCGTTTGAACAGGACAACAAGTAGAGGTTCAGTCTTCAATCTCATCGGTAGTACAACCACTCGGCCTTCCGTATTCAAAAGGATGTCAAGTTTAGACAAAGATAAGAAAAAGTCAAACCTCATTCTGCGAAAGCCTGCATTGGGAATGATCCAGGCACCTAAAAAATGACAGATATGCAAGAGGAAAACGACTTGTGGTCAAGCGGAGAGCAAGGAAATCCGAAGTCTTATCCCATCACGCATGAAGAGGCATTGTGTGTTAGAAGTGGATTCCACGGATCAACTCAAAGTAAAGCAACATACCATCATATTCACTGGCCAAAAAGGTGATAGCAACCTCGATAATGGCGGCGAGAATAACATTGTCCAAACCTCTTATCATGTCACGGTAGCAGAAGTAGATGTCTTAGAGGAAGACGATCATGAAGATTTTAAAATTGAAGTAGACGAAGTTCCCCAGAACTTGAAGACGGGGGGCAAGCCACTATGGACGAACTTAAGGAGATTAACTTGGGAACAGAGGAAGACCCAAGTCCTATTTTTGTGACTGCGTCTTTAAGTTCCGAAGAAGAAAAAGAATATCTCGATCTGTTGCTCGAGTACAAAGATGTATTTTCTTGGACATACAAAGAAATGCCTGGCCTGGATCCAAATGTAGCAGTTCATTGGCTTGCTGTCAAACCGGAGGCTCGGCCAACCAAGAAAACATAAAGACGCTTTCGAACAAAACTTATTCCTCAAATTGAAACAGAAGTTGATAAGTTGATTTCCGCAGGCTTCATTAGAGAGGTTCAGTATCCCAAATGAATCGCAAACATTGATCCTGTCAAGAAGAAGAACGGGCAAATCCGCGTTTGTGTAGATTTTCGTGACTTAAATGAGGCATGTCCAAAAGATGATTTCCCTCTGTCAATCATAGAGCTCATGGTGGATGCGACAACCGGGCATGAGGTCTTGTCATTTATGGACGGATCATCAGGGTACAACCAGATAAGGATGGCCTTAAAAGACGAGGAACTCACTGCATTTCGAACTCCCAAAGGAATTTATTGCTATAAGGCCATGTCATTCGGGTTAAAAAATGCTGGTGCGACATACCAACGCGCTATGCAGAAAATTTTCGGTGACATGCTGCACAAGTATGTAGAATGCTATGTTGATGATTTGGTTGTCAAACCAAAGAAAAGAAGTGATCACCTGCAAGATCTACGAAGGGTGTTCGACATGTTACACAAATAGCAGTTAAAAATGAATCCTTTGAAGTGTGCCTTCAGCGTCAGTTTGGGAAAATTTCTGGGATTCATCGTGAAGCACCGAGGCATCGAGGTAGACCAATCCAAAATTAAAGCCATCTAGGAAATGCCAGAGCCAAGAGATTTGCGCGAGTTGAAAAGCCTCCAAGGATGACTTGCCTTCATTAGACGGTTCATATCAAACCTGGCGGGCCGTTGCCAACCATGCAGTCGACTCATGAAGAAAGATGTTCTATTTGTATGGGATGAAGCTTGTCGCAAGGCCTTTGAGAGCATAAAGAAATACCTGGCGAATCCTCCGGTGTTGGGTGCACCTATCTCCGGGAAGCCTCTTATCCTTTACATCGCGGCTCAAGAGAGATCACTTGGGGCCCTTCTTGCCCAAGAAAATGAAGCCAAAAAGGAGAAAGCCTTGTACTACTTAAGTCAGACTCTCACTGGACCTGAGCTAAATTATCCACCGATAGAGAAAATGTGTCTTGCACTCGTCTTCGCCATTCAAAAGTTGAGACATTACATGCAAGCTTACACAATATACTTGGTGGCGCGAGCCGATCCAGTTAAGTTTATATTATCTAAACTAGTTCTAACCGGGCGCATGGTTAAGTGGGCATTATTATTGAACCAATACGACATCATATATGTGCCCGCTAAAGCAGTGAAAGGACAGGCGTTGGCCGACTTCCTGGCAGACCACCCTATTCTAGTGGATTGGGAAATTTCAGATGAATTCCCAAACGAGGAAGTCTTCCTTGCAGAGGTCCACCCTACTTGGAAGATGTTTTTCGATGGCTCATCTAGGGTAGACGGAGCAGGGGCTGGTGTTATCTTTGTATCACCACAAAAGCAGATATTTCCTTATTCTTTCACTCTTGGGGAATTGTGCTCCAACAATGTCGCAGAGTACCAAGCCTTGATCATAGGACTGCAGAAATTGAAATCCAAAGTCTCGAAGTGTATGGAGACTCGAAGTTGGTGTTTGATCAACTGCTCACTAATTACGAGGTCAAGAAGGAAGATTTGGTACCTTATTTCCAACTCGCCACACAACTCTTGAAGGGGTTTAATAATGTTACACTCACACATGTGCCACGGAAACAAAATCAAATGGCAGACGCATTGGCAAACTTGGCGGCGACCTTGGCATTGTCTGAAGACGAAATTTTAGACATCCAAATTTCCCAAAGGTGGGTCGTGACAACAAAACCTTCACTCCAGTGTGCTAGTTCTCATGTAGTGTCAGTTCACACCATTGATGTTGAAGATTGGAGGAATCCTTTTATCGACTACCTTGAGCACAAGAAGCTTCCTGAAGATTCGAAGCAAAGGTGGAGCATCAAGCGGCGAACACCGCGCTTCTTCTACTACAAAGAAACTTTATATCGGAGATCATTTGACAGAGTACTCCTCTGATGCTTGGTGTCACGGGCCTACTTACTACGCAGCGGAATATGACCCGTGCGGCGCCAAGGTTACTCTTAACCAAGGCCAGCCTAACTCAACATACATTTATGATGCCAACTTTCTTTTCTTACTTGTGCGCCTCCCGTGTCATTCCGATCTTTCTCTCTTACATTCCTTGCTTGTGAGGTTCCACCAACGAAAGCCACTCACACATGAGTCTCACAACTTGTGACTTATCGATCGCTTCCTCGTGTCATGGTACTCCCATGCCACTCGCCCAATCGATAGGCTTCCATGCCATCCGCTTACCGATCGCTTCCTCGTGTCATGGTGCTCCCATGACACTCGCCCAACCGATAGGCTTCCATGCCAATCCCTTACTAACAAGCGTGCCCCTTGCAGCTCGTAGCAGGCGGCATGACAGTAGGTCGAAACATTGATAGTCCTCGCTTCCTTCTATCTGACCGTCCCTTGGAAGCATGCGCACGTTACTTGCCTCCTGAGCATCCATCATCATGCTCACTCGGCATATAGGCATCCTTTGTCCACACTTCACCCATGGGGGATAATCATATGGGCAACTCGGCCCCAGGGTGCTAACTTCATGGGCGAGGCTCGCCTCCACGGCTCACCACCCACATATCATCCCGACATCATATCTGTCTTACCAGCATACTCTTTCATAGGCCGTTAGCCCGCATCTGCCCACTATAGGCTTTCTTCCTTCTAGCACGGTGTCGCCCTTCCGTGCTTGTTGGCAACTCATTCCTTTGGGCCAGGTCGAACCCCTAACATATGCCCACGTCGCTTTACTCCGTGGCCATTGCGCACCACGGGGTTCCGACATGTATTCCTTAAGCCCATAAGTTCGTCCATGCCGCTGGCATAAGGATCGCCCACATACGAACCTCGCCACCCGCATGGACCCGCAATATTGGCCTACCGGCCAATACTGTCCATGAGACTTCCTGACTCATTGAAACGCATGCCACCACTCTTTGGTGACATTCGCCCGGCTCCTAGGCTCCCCAAGGTCCCCCAGGAGTGACTCACTTAGTGCCCCATAAGGCCGGCACCGAGGGTGGTGGAGAGTCAGACACCATGTACCCCCCTATAGAGCATATTGGAGAAAACTGGACTTTGCACGAGGAAACATCAAATATCCGAGGAGGGGCAACTTCCATAATTAATTCATACAAGCTCATAAAAATATGCCGTCAAGTGCATTAAACTCTTTTCGACGTCCCGGACATGTTTCGTGTTCAGATTTTTCCCAAATTCCGAGCCTAAGTGCCTCGAACCTAGAAGTTCGTCTTAATTACGAAACTGCCACCTGGACATGCCACTTACAGCCAAACCCCTTGCAAACAGCCTGCATGCTTGTCGCTCGACACCAACTCTTCGGCATAGCCCCTAGGAAGTGTCACGATGGCACAACCATTTGTGCAGCTCGTGACACCCTCCCCCACTTAATGTCAATGCTCTTCATTGACGTGCAACTCTTGTCCGCTTCTCACTGGCTCTATAGGCTTGCTCAATATCATACTTCTTTCAATTATTGTTGTCCCTCCAACCTTGGAATCACATCTCGTGACGACCTTCTCGCGCCCACCTATGAACTTGGCTAGCATGACTTGTCACAACCTTCTCGCGCCCACTCATGAACTTGGCAGCTGACACACCTTGGTCACAACCTTCTCGCGCCCATTCGTGAACTTGGCAAATGACAATGTCTTCACCGCCTACTTGCGCCCATCTGTGAACTTGGCCAAAGACAACCTTCAACATTTTCTCTTGCATAAGCAATCTAGAGTTTAACATCCACCCTCGTCCGCCTTTCTCACTGATTATGCTGGCTTTCTTCATAGCATCCCCGGCTTTGCTTCACTCTTCACTTGTCCACACTTGGGACATTCCACCATCATCAAGGCAAGACATCCGGCACACTCGCAGTTGCCCTCTTGGAAGTCTTCCTACTATCCCATAACTCTTCTGTGGCATGACCACCCGGCACTCTCGCAGTTGCCTTCTGTGGGCTGGCCTGCTAACAACTCTGGTGTGGCATGACCACCCGGCACTCTCGCAGTTGCCTTCTGTGGGCTGGTCTGCCTTGCTCAATCACTCTACCCTCTTGGCCTCTTGCCTGGTAGTATTGGCTTCGCATTCGCTACTCCTCTCGTAGCACTTGGGGTTCTCCCCCACTTTTCCTCTTGCTTGGGGTTCTCCCCTACTTTTCTTCTTGCTTCACACTCTTGAAGTTTGATACGGATAGTGCCATCAACTTTGTCTTCCCAGCCTTAACTCTCAAATGAGCACCTGATACTCCCACAACTTAGGCAGAAGTGCGTCCCCCATAAGACGTTACACGAGCTCGTCCCCCATAAGACGTGTCCCCCATAAGACATAGTGCTCGCCCTCTCACATTGAGTGTGTTTTTCTCAAGTGCACACCTAGGTAAGGCCACCCACTGCGACATTCATCCATCGCTCATCTTATCTGACAATCGGCACTGCCCGCTTTCATTCAATTCACCATTGCCATCTTGGTTTTTCTCAGATTTGGCCACCGCGGCCTCTTGATCTCTTGGCCCCATATGGCCTTTCACCTCACTCAATTGACCCAACCTGGTCATATAGGAGCTCGCTAGAACCCTCATCTACAATCTCTTGTTTGCCCACTCTTGGCTTTATCGCTGACAACTTGTGTTAACTCTCTGGCTTCATGAACTCGACCATCGAAGGAGCGCTGCTAAAAGCTTCCTTGGAAATGCGCTCTCTCTTGGCGGCTTACGATCTCAAGGATCCAGCGAGAAATGGGCCTACTCTCGGCTGCTTACAATCTCGAGGATGTAACAACTCATGACTCCCCTTGAGAAGTGGGCCTACTCTTGGCTGCTTACGATCTCAAGGAGAAGGTCTGATAGATATGCTCCTTCGACTCTTCCTTGGATAATTCACCTAGTCCCCCACAAGTGTCAACACATTCATATAAGGCACTTGCCTTTCCCTTCCTTGTTCTAGCTTGCTCATTCCTCAACTTTTGGCCTGTTCTCGGCCCCTCTTGGCCTGCTCTTGGCCACTCTTTGCCTGCTCTCGGCTACTCTTGGCCTGCTCTCGGCCATTTCATAACTTCAAAGGCTTGCATGGACAATGCAACCGCACCCAACATCAAGCCTGTCATATCGGTCTTCATCGTTGTCCAATTGGTATCCCTTTCAATTAAATAAATGTTCAGTCCTGGAAGGTCATACACCACGCATCGACCATCCAGGCACTGATACCAACTGTCACGGGCCTACTTACTACGCAGCGGAATATGACCCGTGAGGCGCCAAGGTTACTCTTAACCAAGGCCAGCCTAACTCAACATACATTTATGATGCCAACTTTCTTTTCTTACTTGTGCACCTCCCGTGTCATTCCGATCTTTCTCTCTTACATTCCTTGCTTGTGAGGTTCCACCAACGAAAGCCACTCACACATGAGTCTCACAACTTGTGACTTATCGATCGCTTCCTCGTGTCATGGTACTCCCATGCCACTCGCCCAATCGATAGGCTTCCATGCCATCCGCTTACCGATCGCTTCCTTGTGTCATGGTACTCCCACGACACTCGCCCAACCGATAGGCTTCAATGCCAACCCCTTACCGATCGCTTCCTCGTGTCATGGTGCTCCCATGACACTCGCCCAACCGATAGGCTTCCATGCCAACCCCTTACTAACAAGCGTGCCCCTTGCAGCTCGTAGCAGGCGGCATGACAGTAGGTCGAAACATTGATAGTCCTCGCTTCCTTCTATCTGACCGTCCCTTGGAAGCATGCGCACGTTACTTGCCTCCTGAGCATCCATCATCATGCTCACTCGGCATATAGGCATCCTTTGTCCACACTTCACCCATGGGGGATAATCATATGGGCAACTCGGCCCCAGGGTGCTAACTTCATGGGCGAGGCTCCCCTCCACGGCTCACCTCCCACATATCATCCCGACATCATATCTGTCTTGCCAGCATACTCTTTCATAGGCCGTTAGCCCGCATCTGCCCACTATAGGCTTTCTTCCTTCTAGCACGGTGTCGCCCTTCCGTGCTTGCTGGCAACTCATTCCTTTGGGCCAGGTCGAACCCCTAACCTATGCCCACGTCGCTTTACTCCGTGGCCATTGCGCACCACGGGGTTCCGACATGTATTCCTTAAGCCCACAAGTTCGCCCATGCCGCTGGCATAAGGATCGCCCACGTACGAACCTCGCCACCCGCATGGACCCGCAATATTGGCCTACCAGCCAATACTGTCCATGAGACTTCCTGACTCATGGAAATGCATGCCACCACTCTTTGGTGACATTCGCCCGGCTCCTAGGCTCCCCAAGGTCCCCCAGGAGTGACTCACTTAGTGCCCCATAAGGCCGACACCGAGGGTGGTGGAGAGTCAGACACCATGTACCCCCCTATAGAGCATATTGGAGACAACTGGACTTTGCCGGAGGAAACATCAAATATCTGAGGAGGGGCAACTTCCATAATTAATTCATACAAGCTCATAAAAATATGCCGTCAAGTGCATTGAACTCTTTTCGACGTCCCGGACATTTGTCGTGTTCATACTTTTCCCAAATTCCGAGCCTAAGTGCCTCGAACCTAGAAGTTCGTCTTAATTACGAAACTGCCACCTAGACATGCCACTGACAGCCAAACCCCTTGCAAACAGCCTGCATGCTTGTCGCTCGACACCATCTCTTCGGCATAGCCCCTAGGAAGTGTCACGATGGCACAACCATTTGTGCAGCTCGTGACACTTGGGAAAAGATGAAGCGGTCAAAGCCATGGAAGGGGTTCATTTTAGAGTATGTGGAGTACATCAGTCAAGACCAAAGTTACATTTTCAAGTAAGACGACTAGGGTATTATTGGCTCACCATGGTCAAAGATTGTATGGAATATGCACATAAATGTCAAGCTTGTCAGTTTCATGCCAACTTCATTCATCAGCCACCTGAGCCGTTGCATCTGACAATTGCTTCACACCCATTCGATGTCTGGGGCATGGATGCAATAAGACCCATCACTCTGAAATCATCGGCCGGTCATATGTACATTTTGGCAGCCACTGATTCCTTCTCAAAGTGGGCGGAGGCGATACCGCTGAAAGAAATAAAGAAAGAAAATGTTGTGGACTTCATTACGGGAAGCATTCTACAACGCTATGGTATACCACGGTGCATCATCACAGACAACGCCAAGTATTTCTCGAATACCGCAACAGAAAAATTGAGCAAGAAATTCCACTTCAAGCTTCACTTCTCTTCGATGTACAACGCCCCAGCAAATGGTTTGGTAGAAGCATTCAATAAAACGCTTTGTAACATTCTGAAGAAAACTGTCAGCAAGAAGCAGAGGGATTGGCATGAGAAATTGGGCGAAGCTCTCTGGACTTATAGAACGACGTATCGGACATCCACAAATGCTACCTTATTCTCTTATCTATGGTGTCGAATCCGTGTTACCATTAGAAAAAGAAATTCTGTCATTGAAAATCGCTTTGCAAGAAGGTCTCACAGATGAGGAAAATGTCAAGTTGCGACTGCAAGAGTTAGAGGCTTTGGACGAGAAGAGGCTTGATGCACAACAACACCTGGAATGCTACCAGGCTCGGATGTCACACGCCTTCAACAAAGGTGTTTGACCACGGTCATTTCAAGTTGATGATTTAATTCTTGCTGTTCGAAGACCCATCATTATGACGCATAAGACTGGCTCGAAAGTCAAGTCAAAGTGGGATGGTCCTTACGTCGTCAGAGAAGTATACACTAATGGAGCTTACAAAATTGTGGCAGAAGACGGTTTGAGAATCGGTCCCATTAACAACAAGTTCTTGAAGAAGTACCATGCTTGAAAACGTCAAAGTATGCTCCAAGTCTGCACGAGCCTAACTGCGTAAGACAAAAGAAAAAACAAAAACAAAAAACAAAAAACAAAATCTTGAACTACGTGATGACTTGATTCATTCTTTAGAAGGATACGTAGGCATCTTAAGAATAATAATCTTAAGTTCAGTCACATCAAAAAAAATATAAGGGTTTGATTGAAAAAAAAACAGAGATGAGCAAATCCTGATTATTTAAGTCAGCTGTCACATCCAGGTCAAACCCTTGAAGCTGCTCCGACGTTAATGAGACCGATTCTCAAACCGTCTTCTGCCACAATTTTGTAAGATCCATTAGTGTATACTTCTCTGACGACGTAAGGACAATCACACTTTGACTTGACTTTCGAGCCAGTCTTATGCGTCATAATGATGGGTCTTCGAACAACAAGAACTAAATCATTAACTTGAAATGACTGTGGTCGAACACCTTTGTTGAAGGCGTGTGACATCCGAGCCTGTAACATTCCAGGTGTTGTTGTGCATCAAGCCTCTTCTCGTCCAAAGCCTCTAACTCTTGCAGTCGCAACTTGACATTTTCCTCATTTGTGAGACCTTCTTGCAAAGCTAAACCCTTGAAGCTGCTCCGACGTTCTTCAAAACCGGCTCATAACTTCTTTGTCTCTTCAATCTCTGTTGTTGTCAGTTCTGGAATCTCTCAGATTTGGCACTTCTTCTTTGACTTGAAGCTGCTCCGACATCCTACAAATCTTCTGTTCTAGATCAACAAGTCTTGCATCGTGAAGAAAACTCTTGAAAGTTGTCATGGTGAATGTGATGCGTAAAGCCTAACACACTTTTGTTGACTGCTGTCAAGTCTATGAAATGAGGGCAGTCAAGCAATTAGGTCGTTTATGTTCTTCAAACTCTTGAAAGCCGTCATGATGAATGTGATGCGTAAAGCCTAACACGCTTTTGTTGACTGCTGTCAAGTCTATGAAATGAGGGCAGTCAAGCGATTAGGTCGTTCACGTTCTTCAAACTCTTGAAAGCCGACATGGTGAATGTGATGCGTAAAACCTAACACGCTTATGTTGACTGCTGTCAAGTCTATGAAATGAGGGCAGTCAAGCAATTAGGTCGTTTACGTTCTTCAAACTCTTGAAAGCCGTCATGATGAATGTGATGCGTAAAGCCTAACACGCTTTTGTTGACTGAAGTCTATGAAATGAGGACAGTCAAGTGATTAGGTCGTTTACGTTCTTCAAACTCTTGAAAGCCGCCATGGTGAATGTGATGTGTAAAGCCTAACACGCTTTTGTTGACTGCTATCAAGTCTATGAATTGAGAGCAGTCAAGCGATTAGGTCGTTTACGTTCTTCAAATCCGCTAGAAATCAACGCATTTGGAAAGCAGTCAGGTGGCTACATCGATCGCAATCCTCAAATTTATTGTCAAAATCCTACAAAAAAAGAGTCAAAATAAGACTATGAATAAAAAAAGTCAAAATCAGACCACGATAAAAAAAGTAAAAAAAAAGGTCAAAAAAATGTAAAAAAAAAAAAACAGGAGCCGAGCTGATCCTGCCGAGCCGATTCAATCTTGAGCCGCATTTTGCTTTTCCTGCTTTCAATGACAGCATGTTTTCATGTTTTTCCTTTCCCCATTTTGCGGTGCGCCTTTTAATAAAAATTAAAGGAAACCGGGTCAGTCAATTAATAATCCCCACTCATACCTTTCCTCCCCAATTATTCACAACATGTTCCTCCCTCTCTCTATCTCTCTGCTGCCCGTATGTCCCTTTTCTCTCTTCCTCTCTTGACATTTCTCACCAACAAACGAGAAACAACTAGTCAAAGCTCCCTCCTCTGCAACTATAGTTCCAAACACCATGCAGGTCGTCTACTTCTCCTCGCCGACTTTCCTTTCGTCTGATCCGCGCCTCTATCTCAGAGAAGTTATCATCTTCATCCTCCTCCATCTCATCACAAGAATCAATTATGGCCAAAGTGTCAGTATGAGTGGACTTGCTGGTGCGATTTCGTTGGCAGGATCTGGTGGAGGATTATGGTCTCTTCATCACCACCAAACCCCAAGTCATCGTTTTGCTTGACGGCAAGAGCTTCCTTGTCCTCTTTAACACTTCCATGGATTGAATAGGTCAGAATTCCATATTGCTGCATGTTGGTTTGTTGAAATGAACTTTGCTCCCTTACTTTGCCGAGAAGCTACCTGAAAATAAAAAAAACAACACCAGTCAATAAGGGGCTGAAGACTAGAAGTTTCAATTCACGGGAGACTACCTTTTTCTTTTGTGGGTTGAATTAAGAAAATTGCAAGAGCTTAAATAGAGAATCACATAGAGCTTTATGGGACAGAATGATGAAAAATGGCCTGTTGATCGCACTAACAATATGCTGATAAGTGGTCTTTTGCCAGAAAAGAAGGATTTGTGCGGCTTGTTGTCTGGTGAGATGCTTGGTGCATTTGATGATGGACATGTGATTTTGTTCATGGGCATCAATGATAATGATGGGCATGTGATTTTGATCATGGGCATCAGTGATAACATTTGCCTCATTCTATGTACCATCATGAACAAAGATGAGTAATACTGTAAACTATGAATTCCGGTACTTTTCAGTATTACTTTCGCGAGGGCATAGACGTTTTCGGCGGTGGATAGAAAGTGTTTCAAAATTAAATTCATCTGACTAAAATATATGATTGAAAGATTACGACAAAATCCGCAGAGCCTCGAAAAGTAGCTCCACAAATTTTCCAAATCAAGGTACATACTTCAAGCTGCGCTTTCGGCACGTGATGACGACATACCTGCAGCACGACTTGAAGTGGGGGCATTTGTAGACACATGAAATTTAATGAAGTAAATTATCTTCGTTAAATAATTAAATCGACCAAGGGCTCGATAAAATTGCACACGTGGCCAAAAGTTAACAAAGTTGGCACGGATCTGAATAAAACTCGTGTCAGCACATAAATGGATGATCGTAAATAAAGCTATGTGATTCCGACTTAAAACCAGAAATTGAATGTCATTGACGATTCGAAATGGTAATCGGACATTTGATTAAATTAATAAATTATTTAACAATTATAATTAAGTTAATTATTTTCTGTTTAATTTAGTTACGAGAATAACTAATTTTAAATTAATCGGAAAATACATATTAATTTAATTATACAATTAAAGAATTTATTATTTTTAGTGTCATTAAAATATTCTACAAAAATAGAAACTTTGACACTATAAATACCCCTTTCAACATAAAGAGATAGGGGATTTTTGACTTGAGAAGAAGAGAAAAAATCACTTGAGCAAGATCGCTCTTGACAAATCCCGAAGTCTCTTAAGTCCACGAAGATCATCAAGTCCACGAAGAATCATCAAGCGGCCAAATCGCTCGTTCTTAATCTCCAAATCCAAACTCAAGTCCATGAAGAATCATCAAGCGACCAAATCGCTCGTTCTTCATCAAATCCAAATCCAAACTCAAGTCCACGAAAAATCATCAAACGGCCAAATCGCTCGTTCTTCCTCAAATCCAAATCCAAATCAAACTCAAATTCTCAAGATCAAGTGCACGTCATCCTTGAGGCAAGTCATATACGGAGATAGAATCAGAAGAGTTCACAAAGATTGTAACCCCGCGCTTGATTATAAATAAATCACATTTTTTTGTACACGTGTCTGCATTCTTGTTTATTTTCATATTAACGTTCTACACTACTCTCACATATGCTTAATACCCTGATCTCAAACGAGCTCAGTCCCAAACGTGCTATCATTTGATGTCGAGAAAACTCAAGCCGCAGCCTTTTCGACCGCAACCAGAGCTACATTTATTTAAGGCAAAAAGGCCGATTTGCACCCTAAATTTGGTCCTAATTGTCAATTTGCACCCTGAACTTGCATTTGAGTCAATTTACCTCCTAAACTTTGTAAAAATTGCCGATTTACACCCTATCCGTTAAATTTAATGTTTTTCACCCAATTTTAAGTCACATGTCATGCATTTGAGGGGCAATTTTGTCATTATATATTTATTCATATTTAATAATGAAATAAATTAATAAAATTACTTAAGATGAACACTTGTTACAATTGTTTTTCGAAACATGTTATTGATTTATATATTTATTATTTTACGTGATATAGTATGTTAAAAGATATTAGAAAAATATAAATAAATACATTGAAAATTAAAAATAAATATGTGTTCTAGGAGAATTATTATTCTACCATTATGTGTGTCTTAGCCTTATTAGGTTTCCTGTTAGAGATAAATTTGCATCTCTGTAATAGATTATGACTCTGAATCCTACGGAATTGTAGTATGTAATGCATATATATAGGCCTCATTATCAATAATTAAATGGTTACGTTTTGTTCCATTACGTCGTTATTATTCTCGTTTCGTTACTCCTCCAACAATGTGTACATATAAATATATATATATATATATATATATATATATATACACAACACACTATTTGAATGGGTGGGTATGTTTAATATATAATTCGAAGTATAGTTAATTATGGAGAAAAAAGATGTAAATAAATAATTTGATTAAAAAATAATAATCCTTTTAAAGAATATTTGTATTTGTTTTTAAGAAAAATATAAATAGAAAACGACAACATTACCCCTCGTGTGCATGACATGTGACGCAAAATTGGATATAAACAGTTAAATTTAACGAATGGGGTCCAAATCGGCAATTTTTACCAAGTTTAGGAGGTAAATTGACTCAAATATAAGTTCGGGTTGCAAATTGACAATTTTAGCCAAGTTTGGGGTGTATTTTGACAATTTTGCCTTTATTTAAACAGACAGTATTAAGTCTGAAATATCCAACATGATAATTTATAGTCTGATACATACATGCATACTTGATACATCTAATAAAGATATGGAATGAGAGCCTTGACATTTTGGGGAAAATGCTTAAACTTGGAACGATACCATCTTCTAGTAGCATAGCTCCTTCCAATCAAATAGAATATTGTTCCGACCGTGAAGGTAAATGCATACAAGGTCTGAGCAATAAAAGAGAACCCTAAAAATCCTATGATTTCAAAGAGATAGTGAGGGCATATCACTAGCCCAAACAATCCACCCCTTGGAATCTTATAATCCTTATCGTCATTGCTCTGTGACTTTGATGGAGACGAAGAGGATGATGGTCTCAATTGGGAAAGAATGTAGTGATGGTAGAAATTACCAGATATCCCAAGTAGAAACAATAGAATTCCAGGGTACTTCAAGTCAACTGGTGGCTCTGGTAGCCCTTGGGTTATAGTGAGGTGCTGAGCATAGATTGCAGTGACAGTAGACATGAAGTAACTGAGAGTGATAGGAAATGCAGAATCAAGCGCCATCCCTCCACTGTACTTGTGAACAAATTGAACCTACAAATTGAACAATATTAGATGGCAGCAGGGGACGCCGTTTCCACCAACGACAGGGGATCGAGGCTAGGGACATATGACTACCTTCAATTGAGACTAGTACATACATGTTGTCATGATAGATAAAATAAACCTAAACCTCAAGATTTTTGCCTGTTGCAGCTTCTTAATCTAGCATACTGAACCAATACTTTTCTTGTTGAGAGGGAATTGAACCAATTATGATGAGGAAGATTAGTAAAATGAAGAAAGAAAGAAAGAAAAAAAGTCTAAATTAGTAAAAGAAGAAAGAATGGAGATGGAAAAGATAAAACAACTGAAAATAATGAAAGAATCGAAACGAAGAAGTGCAGACTCTTGGTCGAACCAATGAGGCAATGACCTAAAGGAAGTGGCTTAACCAATTAAACTGATCGGAAAATGTTCACTTTTGATGCAATATATTGTATATGTAAGTGGTTTGGAGAAATTTCCCTTGGGCTATAGCCCAAGTAGCCGTGTACGTGGCTACGCATTCTCCCTGGTCATGCTTTGGTTTAAAAACATCAGTGTAAAGCTTTACCTATGTGCATCATTACAGGTTTTAGCATCAAAATCAGAGAAATAGATATTCTTATAGAATATAGCCCAACCAGAGATAATCTCCATGTAAGTTATGTCAAACCTAAAACTTTACAGATGAAGGAAAGTTTCATATTTCTGCCAGTACTCTAATTGGGGAAATTATGTTATGCATTTATTATTAGTAGATTATCTAATAACAAGTTATCACCATGCCAGTCAACTGATATGTGCAGAAGTTACCTCAATTCCTCAAATGAGAGCACGGATATGAATGCATATTACCTAAGGATTTGAAAGTAGAACAGTTCACTTCAAAGACAACTTACTAAAATCTTTACTATAACTACTCAAGTAGCTACCTTTTGCTTTCTACTCGAACAGTGATGACAAATTGAACAAACTAATGTTATTCCCACAACAATTGCATACATTTTGGATGATGGGGCTGTTAAGTTTTAAATGAATAAAAACTGCCCTAATACAGAATAAAGAATACAATATAGAGGGAATTCGTAACCACAGGAACTCCTAAGTGAAATTTGTTGATGTTGGGTTATTAGTTTGAGATTGATCAAATAATGTAAGAGCAGAACTAATTCGACATTCGTTAGAGAGGCCTGAATCCTTATAAATTTTATTGCAAGTTCCCTCCTTTCCATATGTGAGATCTACATCATATGATTCATATCCTTACAACACATTTACTGTACTGGTTCAATAAAATTGAGACTTCGAAGTTTACATGTAGGAACACTATAATGTCCTACAATACCATTAAGCCTCCGTCTTTCTTATGTTTGCATATATACATGTACTTGGGATTTAGCACCTTTCATTTGTATGCAATGTTAAAAGACATACTCTCACATGGTACCTGAGCAACAAGTACATGGCTTAAGGTGTGATAATATTTGATATCGCAACAAGATGTACTAATCTATTGCTTCCATACAAAATCTTACACAATCAACAGTTAAATCCCCAAATTCAGACAAATGTAAACATTGAGAACTCGCCGGCTAGATTATATACGAGGAAAATTTGAAGACATTAAAACATATGTAAATATAGATTATCCAATCAAATTGAACTCCGTCGATTAGCTTAAAACAACCAGAGATGTGAAGTTCGACATGATCGTACCTCCAAAAGTCGCTTGAGGAAGTGAATGGTGAGCGCTGAAGAGAGCAACAGATATCTAATATCATCGTTATGGGGGAAGAACACCAAGGATGTGAGACCAGCCAGAAATGCGGGAGCATAGAGAATCTGCATGCCTCTTCTAGCAGATATGAAAATCTGCTTTGATTTCTGAGGATCGGATTTATTGCTAATCTTCCAGAACTTGGAATACTGCAGGTGGTTTCCTCTCACCTCCGAGAACCCGCAATAAGCTAACCCTGTGAGGCTGATGACTGACATGGCCGTGATGAACACAGATGCCGGTGGCGGAAAAACAAATATGATGGGCCACGTCATGAGCAGTGATTCCGAGAGTTTCTTCTTCTTCTTGCTAGATTGAAGAACTTCAATGGTGAGGTGTCAAACTCTCAGAGTCTCAGGGCACAAATATTAAATTGGAGATATGAGTCATGCATCATGACGTCACGGCATTGATTTGGATGCATAATTAGTCTACCAACATTTTTTTTTAAGATGTGTTTTTACTTTAGATCAAGAGAATGGGATGTCGTAGTCTACCAAAACATATATAAGAGATTCAGCACGAAAATTCGGAATAGCTCCTCTCGATCTTATTTGTAGTTCGGAAAGGGGGAAGAGGACTAATTAGATGGACATCAATGGAACCATCATTGATGATTTGATGGAGGACGTCGTTGCACATGACACGATCAATTTGACTCAAGGTCCTGCGCTAATAGAAGTAGCCAACTCTCCTAATCAGCGAAGGAAAATAGCAGATCATTTTCCAGGCTACCTTGAAGGCTTGAACTTGCCTCTTCCTCTCAAAAACAGCAGCAATAAAGGAACACTGTTACGTACGTGCGTCTACGGAAGATGTGTGTTTTGTACCGTCTGGTGTCATAAATCGAAACCCAGAATGGGAAGAGCTCAAGTGTTTTACGATCAGCGGTAAGAACGAAGGTTCTACCTAATCACGGCTACAATCATTGGCGCTTCAAAAGGCTTAGATTCTAATGGGAGTATTGAAAGCCTTTATTCAGGTCTTGTAATAGGACCTCGAAAGCCTTTGTAACTTTGGTTGGCCGATAGAACAGCCCCTTAACCCAAAAATGGGTTCAACTGCATTGTCTTAGGACAAGCACTAAGTAAGAAAAATGTAGCTTCTCAAAGATTTGTCCAACCCACGCAACA
The DNA here is from genome assembly GCF_933775445.1 of Argentina anserina. Taxonomy (NCBI): domain Eukaryota; kingdom Viridiplantae; phylum Streptophyta; class Magnoliopsida; order Rosales; family Rosaceae; genus Argentina; species Argentina anserina. The sequence continues at coordinate 5,124,612 of NC_065873.1, read as the reverse complement.
ACGCTACAAATCTAGTAAAGCAGAAGTATTACAGATCACTAAGGAGCTCATATTTAACAAGTCCATACGAGAGTTAAAAAAAACCTTGCCTCCTACATTCTCATTCAACTAGCCCTACATAGAAAACTCACATAAGTGTTTCTACTCTCAGGGAATTAAACCCTGATCTATTAGGGCTCCATCAGCTATGCCCTGATCTCAAACGAGCTCAGTCCCAAACCTGCTATCATTTGACGTCAAGGAAACTCAAACCGATGCCTTTTCAACCACTACGAGAGCTTCATTTAGTGAAACAGACAGGATTAACCATGAAATATCCAACAGGATGATTTATAGTTTGATACAAACATGAGTATATGATTTAATAAAGATATGGGATGAGAGCCTTGACCTTTTGGGGAAAATGTTTAAACCTAGAAAGATACCATTTCCTTGTAGCATAGCTCCTACCAATCAAATAGAATGTTGTTCCGACCACGAAGGCGAATGTATACAAGGTCTGAGAAATAAAAGAGAATCCTACAAATTCTATGATTTCAAAGAGATAGTGAGGGCATATCACTAGCTCAAACAATCCACCCCTTGGGATTTTGTACTCCTTATCGTCATTGGTTTGTGAGTGTGACCGAAACAAAGAGGAAGATGATCTCAGTTGGGAAAGAAGGTAGTGATGATAGAAATTACCAGATATCCCAAGCAGAAACAATAGAATTCCAGGGTACTTTAAATCAATTGGTGGCTCCCGTAGCCCTTGGGTTATTGTAAGGTGCTGAGCATAAATTGCAGCCACAGTAGACATCAAGTAACTGACAGTAATAGTAATCCCAGAATCAAGCGCTACCCCTCCACTGTACTTGTGAACAAACTGAACCTACAAATGAAACAAGACCAGATAAATTAAGCAGTAAGAATAGTAGTGGCAGCATGCAACTTAGTTTCCACCAACAAAATAGGAGGCTGGGAGATGTATATTTACATTCAATTGAGACTAGTACGTATATATTCCTCACATTCGTCAGTAATGGTCTTCTACATACATGATACATGATGACTGTTACTTGTATCTCCTCTTTTCCAATATGCCTTATGCAGTTTACATTCTTTCTAAGAAATGATGAACCAATTTGGGGAATTTGGGTAGATGAACTTTTCGATTGGGGAACCAATTTCTTCATATACATAAGGAGGCATGCCTGCTGGGTCACTATTTATTTGCAGCCAATAATACCAGAAAGGGTAATACTTGATTATAATGGAAAATTGGCATCAAGAGTGATTGTCTTAGGTTCAAGATATTGATGAATGTTACACAAACTTCACACAATATATAACATAATGGCCGGGCATCGACACTTATGGCAACAGCAGCAATCACTCTTTGTTATGTGATCAGGTGTACGTCTGAGAAGTCAATTCAGCTGTAACAGCAATAGTATATAAGTAGGACACTAATAAGTTTACTCCAATTGGCGATTTCAATCCCTCCTTAGAAACTTCTATAGTTCTATATATTGCAAGGTCCCTCCATTCCAAATGTGATATACACTTCATATCTATTATTACTAGTTAAATTTCTAACTCAAACAACTGTAAATAGTATTCCGAGATCTGTATCAGTAGAATACGCTTCTCTTAGACAGTAGAAAACAAACACATAGCGTGCATTGGTGCATATATAAAGGGAAATCAAGTAATCAACTGACATGTAAAGTTTGACATAATCGTACCTCCAACAGTCTTTTGAGGAAGTGAATGATGAGAGCTGAAGAGAGCAAAAGGTATCTGATGTCATCGCAATGGGGAAAGAACACCAACGAAGTGAGCCCAGCTAGAAATGGGGGAGTATAAGCAAGCTGCATGCCTCTTCTAGCGGATATGTAAATCTGATTTGATTTCTGAGAACCAGATTTCCAGAACTTGGAATACTGCAGGTGGATCCCTCTCACCTCCGATAACCCGGCATGAGCACACCCTGTGAAGCTGATGACTGCCATGGCTGTGATGAACAGTGAATCTGGTGGTGGGAAAAGAAATATGATTGGCCACCCCATGATCAATGTGATCCCCTCAGCTTCTTCTTCTCGTCTCTTGATTGAAGAACTAAATATGGTGAGAGCTGAGAAGAGAAGAAAGAAGAAAGTTGCAACTATGGTGAGATGTAAAAGGGTAAAAAATAAAAGGATTCAATTTTGCTCACCACGACTCTTGTGGTCATATTACTTCCCTATCAAAACTTGCCACATCAACATAAACAGTAGAAAAATAGGCGCCGAGGAGGCCGATGCGGTTACGGGCGTAGATCACGAATAGCGTGGCGGGTGCAAAGGACGCGGCCGAGGCTTCAAAGTCGTCATTGGAGTTGTTGGAGTTGATGTTTTTCATGGTGACAGAGGAGGAGGAGGAGGTGGTGGTGGCTCGGAGAGGTTTGGAGGCATTGGTTGGGGTGTAGCAGACGGAGGACGGTGATCGGGGGAGGGAGTGGAGTGGTGGAGCGTAGGCCTCATTATTTAGCATGCGGATCCAATAAGCCCGCGTAGGCCCGCAAGCCCGATGAGATTTTACCCGGTCCGGCCTGCGAGAAAGCCAATTTCCGTGGATAGAGAATCGGGCTTAGTTTAGAGGTGTGAAATCCGGTCCGGCAACCAAAAGCTCTCAAGGCCCGGCCCATAAAAACCCGTAAGGCCCGGCTTGTACAAGTCCGTCAAGTAATAAAATATTATACATACATATTCTATTAGGTTTATAATAAAATTATCGCATTATGAAGCGACTATATGAAGAAACCTTTTCGGGATCGATCGACACCAGCCGATATAATCGGTATATATATTTAGTGACACTGTAAAAATTTCATCCAATTCGGATCTCATTTGACCGTCAGAATTTCTGGTAAACCGAAAACACCACTAATATGCCCTAAAGGATGACCCATTATTTTGTCATCGATCGTGCGCGGTGACACCGAGGAAACTCATTTGGTAAAGCCTCGATCAATGGGGTTTTAATATGTCAACATGTCTCTTTTTTGGTTGACCGTATGTACGAAGGGTCAAACCATGTCCAAAACGGATGAAATTCTTACAATATCTCTAAATATATATACCGATCACATCTGCTGGTGTCGATCGACCATATTTCGAACTGGAGTTGTCGATCGCCGAAGTGTCCACTAATGTATCATAATCTTTTTATATTAGATTTAGTATAAAACTATCGCATTATGAAGCGACTATATGAAGGAAACTTCTCAGGAACGATCGACACCAACCGATGTGATCAATATATATATTTAGTGACTATGTCAAAATTTCTTCTAATTCGGACCTCGTCTGACCATTGAAAATTCAAGTAAACCGAAAACACCACTAATATGCCCTAAGGAATGACGAAAGTCGTTTCCATATCTGAAATTACCTGATTTTTGTCACCGATCGTGCGTGGTTGCACCAAGGAAACCCATCTGGAGAATCCCCGATCAATAAGGGTTTAAATATGTCAAAACGCTTATTTTTTGGTTGACCGTAGGTACATATAGTCAAACCTTGTCCAAAACAGACGAACATTTTACGGGATCCCTAAATATATATACATGTCATATATGCTAGTGTCAATCGACCATATTTCGAACTGGAGTTGTCGATCGTCAAAGTGTCCACTTGTAATAACCCGAATTTTTTAGAAATTAAATGTCGAGTATTTTCAAAGTGTTAAACTTGTGAAATTAATTCAAGACGACAATTAGAGGTTTACGACAATTCGAAACGAAAACGGAAACGTTCTCGGATCGTTTAATTAGAAAACGTAACGTTACCGCAACGTATAGATGGACTTTTATTCCGTCGCTCGGTTGCGAAAACTTCCTTCACGAAAGTCGTAGAGCTCATCGATACGAATTCGTGGACATGTCATGCGTTCGAATCGGACGTCGGACGCGAAAGTTATTAACGTCGGAAGTTCGTTTCCGATTTTGGAAATAGTATAAAAGGAAGGAGAGGAGATTAAAAATCAGAAAATCAGATTTTTCTAAAAATCAGCTCGGGTACTGTTCACCCGACCCAAAAACCTTCTCCGGCCGATTTCTCCACCATCCAACGTCGCCTCGTGTCGTGCCACCTATCAAACTGACGGGCTCGACAAGCTCCATCTTTTGGGCTACGCCTTGCACTCCGGCGACAACCACACACGGTGTAGCAACCGCCGGAAGTTACTGATGTGGCGGCGCCGCCTCCTCCGGCCACCATGGCTCGAGATTCTTGGGGGGTTTTGCTTCTCTCAGTCCCAGCAACATTCCCACAAAAGGAATCGAGCCAAATCGAAGTGTAAGTACCCGAATCAAAATTTCAATTTCTAGGGTTTGTGATTAGTGCCGATTTCATGTTCTTCGTTTTTGGACTGTTTAGACTCGGATTTAGACCTTGGTGTTAACTAGGAAGTTGTTGGAAATGTTGTTTAGGTTGTGGTGGTGAAATTTGGTGATGATTGGTGGCGGTTGGTGAACAGTAACGCTGAATGAATAGTAAATGTGAATAGTGATTTTTAACAGTAAATGTGAACATTGTCATGGTAGAACAGTAACTTAAACAGTATTTTGGTAAAACAGTAACTGTGAACAGTGGTTTAGTAAAAACAGTGATTAGTAAACATGAACAGTGTTCCGTGAACAATGTTTTATGAACAACATTTAGCTGTGCTGAACTCGTCACCTGATATTTTAAGTATCATTTTCTAAGCATTTATCGTGCTATTAGGTGACTGACGAAACGAGTGAGGAAATTACTTTCAGGGTCGTGGAAGTTGCACGCAGGAAAGAAGGTGAGTAAAATCTCACTTATTTACGAATCTACCCTTGCGGTGATTCAAGAGTTTGCAAGAGTTTTTAATATTGAATTACGATACGTATACAATATAGTGGATTACATATATATCGTATAAATGGTAATAAGTACATATATATATAGTTTGCTATATTATATACTGTTATGAATTCATTGGAATTGGTCATTTCGAATGACGAGAATTAAATATTGAGCATGTGATTTGATTTTTATACAATATGTGGTGTAATTATTGTACGTGGTTTTAACATGAGTTTGTTAAAATGTTTTGTCTTCGGACGAGTTTTTTGTCTTCGGACGTGTTTATGAAATATGACATGTATATGATATAATGGATTATATATATATTGTATAAATGGTAAATATGTACATATATATATAGTTTGCTATATAATATACTGTTATGATTTTATCGTGATTTATGTCATTTCGATGACGAGATTTATATATCGAGCATGTGATTTTGATTTGTACAATATGATGTGAAATTATTGTACGTGATTTTAACATTGAGATTGTTAAAATGTTGATTTGTCTTCGGACATGATTTTTGGTACAATATGATGTGAGATTATTGTACGTGATTTTAACATTGAGATTGTTAAAAATGTTGATTTGTCTTCGGACATGATTTTTGGTACAATATGATGTGAGATTATTGTACGTGATTTTAACATTGAGATTGTTAAAATGTTGATTTGTCTTCGGACGTGATTTGGTACAATATGATGTGAGATTATTGTACGTGTTTGGCAAGTCGGAACCTAGCCTTTGGCCGGGCGAAAGTTACGATACAGTTAGAGCTCTAGTCTGTCCGCCATAGTACTACATGGGAGGTAACGGGTGGTTATCTGCTCATGAGTACTCAGATTGTTTTGAATGTTGGGTAGCGGGTGGTTACCCAATATCAGCGTAGTACTGCATGTGAGGTAACGGGTGGTTATCTGCTCATGGGTACTCAGATTGTTTTGGATGTTGAGTAGCGGGTGGCTATCCAATGTCGGCGGTGTATTACGAGAGGGGTAACAGATGTGTACCATCGTTCTTGGTACCCGTATTATAAATGCATTTGGGTAACCAGAAGGGTTACTTAATTTCTCATGAGCGCTTCTTTTCATATTTCTTTGGGACAACCAGATGGGCCGTCCATTGACTCATGAGTGCATTTATATTTGTTTGATTTATGGATGTTCGTATATATATTAATATGCGAGTTATATTTTCATTTTACTCATACGAGCTGTAAAGCTTACCGGGTTTGTGTTTACAATCCCGGTGCACCAATTCGATGGTGTAGTGGATAACTCCGCAGGTGTGGATTAGCGGGAATTGACGGACCACTCAGAGTACTTGAAGTTATTTATCTCCAGCTTGTGTGAGGATTTTGTGTGACTATCTTGTGAGGTTGTTGTGAGGATTATACATTTCCATTTGTTATAATGTTGAATTATAAATTGGTTTGAAATAATCGGTTTGACTGAGTTGTATTTTGAACTCAGAGATGATCCGCTGTGACACTTTAAATGATTTCGATTTCATCGAGCTTGTTTGGTGTTTAACGACTTTGAAATTTTGAGTTTTTATGCTCGAAATTTTAGGGTCGTTACACCACTAATGTATCATAACCTTGTTATATCAAGTTTAGAATAAAAATATCACATTATGAAGCGACTATATGAAAGAAATTTCTCGGGATCAATCGACACCAGCCGATGTGATCTTTATAAATATTTAGTTACCCTGTAAAAATTTCATCCAATTCGAATCTCGTTTGACTGTCAGAATTTTCGGTAAACCAAAAATACCACTAATATGCCCTAAGGAAGGACCTATTACCAAGATGCGAATGCCAAAAGCTGTTTACATATTTGTAATCACCTAATTTTTGTCACCGATCATGCGCGGTCGCACTGAGAAAACTCATTTGGTAAAGCCCCAGGTAAATGGGTTTAAATATGTCAAAACGCTTTTTTTTTTGTTGACCATAGGTACGGACGGTCAAACCATGTCCAAAATAGACGAAATTTATAAAAGACCTGACACGACCCACCCCAAAATTTAGTCTAATATCGAGGCAGATCGTGCGGGGACCACTATGAAAGGAGATATACCAAAAATTTCAGCATAATCTCTCCTGAAAGTAGCGAACCCTACCAGCACAAAACGATACTCCCAATATCTCAAATCCAACCGCAACACCTAGAGCCACCATGCTCCCCAAAATTTCCAAACTCCACAAGCACATCCCATAAATACAAATTAAAAAATACAACACAATGTACCATACAAAGTATGCAGTAATTGTTATTTCATTTCATCGGACCCCTGGAGCTCGTCTTAAACGATAACTGCCCAACCAACTATAAGACGACAAGGGTCATTAGTCAACCCGTAAAATATAATTCCCTCAATAGTTACTCGAATAATAAAAGTATCTTAACAATTTCTGAGAATCTCATTCTCACAAAAATAATCAACAACACATCTTACACATGCCATATCATATGTCATATCAATAATAGAAAATGAACTAGCCATGTTGGCCTAAGTAAAGTAATCATGTCATATCATATATCATACACTATGCCCCTCTCAGACAATTCAGAAATGTTCACATACTCACATTACTGGGCTTTCGTGATATTTCTGAATATCACATCGTCTCCCAGGTGGAAAGGGAAATCATAACAATCTACTAGCACTCATCAATGTGCCCCTTCCTAGAAAAATAAATGTGTACTCCCATACTCCCTAAATCGTCACGTCGCGCTAACAGAGAGGGTAACGAGGTTTCGTGGCATTGTCGGCATACCACATCGCCTCTCAGGCTAAAAGGGCTTGACAACCGACACCATAAGGTGGAATATACATATACAGTGCTAGCATCATCATCATCATCATCATCATCATCATCATCATCATCATCATCATCATATCATATCATATCATATCATCATTATCTGAAAGCCCCATATTCAACAACAAATATATATTGCATATACCTCATTGATTCTAATGGAACAACTGAGTTGATAAAGCTTGTCTATACCTCGTTGATTCTAATCGAATAGCCGAGTCGATAGGGCTTGCTTATACCACATTGATTCCAATCGAATGACCGAGTTTCTATGGCTTACTGGAGAACATGTAAATAATCAATATATTGCTCTAGTCAATTCATATCACAACCCTACCACGAATATGCAACTATAACCCCAAAACCGATACAAGTATTCAAAAATCATATCTACCATCAATCGATACAAACACATAGCAACCAACATTAAACGAACCCACAATATATCGACCATCATCAACATAGGAAAATTAACCGACATTCGATCTAAATAATGGCGGCTGCACCCAAACCTTAGTCACGCTGCCTACGTACCCTTTTTTAAGGGATCAAGACACTCGTAGTTTAACACATTTAAATGACAAAAAATAATACCACATACAATTTTCAACCTTCTATAACAAAATAGAATATATATATATATATATATATACTTTTTCAAAGATCCCATTTTCAGTAATTTCTCAATAAATCGTAAATTCTCATAAATCTCATTTCCAATTAATTATTCATAAAACAAAATATAATTCTAAGAGAATAAATACTCAAAAATCATGCATACATATATTTAAAAATAAATGTCCACTCACAGTAATTGAGTTACGCTCAGCGTCGGTCCGAAGCCTACTCGACTCGAGTCTCCTCACCTCCTGTTAAATGACATTAAAATTAATTATCACATCCCGATATATTTAATAAAAAGAATTTAACTGCTTTTACTCGCCCAAATATGGTTCAGCCTCAACCAAAATTCCTCAACTTCACCAACAACCTCCATACACTCATCAAAATATTCTCGAGTCCTAACATCGAAGGTTTCCCAATTTATGAACTGTTACCACACCTTTTTAGGGATAAATACAAAAATATAATTGCCCAAACAACCTCGAAACTCCTCCAAAAATTATATGAAAATTCTTTCACCATCCTCAACTATTAAACGACTCAAAAAGCCATCGAAAACAACTCTAGCAGGTTGGCAACCGCCCCAAGCGCCTCCCGTATTCTGACAACTACCAATGAGACCACCACAATCTAAATGGCATTCCTAATAACTTTACAGTTCACCACAAAGTTCAAATCCGATCCTAAACACTTCAATTTAACAAAAACCGAAACGCCCCAAATTTAAACATTAGAATTTCATTTCTCCGATTCTCCTAGCACAAAACGATTTGAGTTAAATCCTTTAGAGGGTTTGTAGTATGAAAGGAGAGGAGGGAGTTCCGGCGAGGGGAAGATCAGTGAAACTATGGACTTTCGGAGGACCTTTTGGGCTTCACTGCTCCCAAACGGCGGCGAGATTGCGGGTGGCGCTACCACATACTTGTAGGACGTTGCTACCTCTCGAACGGGACCAGTGCGCCGGTCTACGGTGGCCGGATGGTAGAGATCCGACAGCCCAAAGTCGGTGGCTCGGGTGGAACAAAAATTTGGGTTTTTTTTTTCATGTGAACAGTAGCCGACCCAAATTTCTAATTCTTCTCCCCCTTTTTCTCTTTATTTCACCTATTTATACTAACTCTGATTTAGGCGTGCCGCGTGTCCACGAATACGTATCAACGATGTCACATCCCGGAAAGGAATGCAACCAGTAAATTTGAGATAATTTAACGATTAGCAAGCATAATACAAGTATTATACTCACTAAGATAATGAAAAACTTATAAATAATTTTTTTCGACAAGTAAGATAAAAGAAACTAATAACTGTAAACATTTCCGTGAACTCTACAAATTACAGAGTTTATAAACAAAATGCAGAAGATGGTGAAATTCACCGGCCTAAATTTAACAAAATGGAACAACCTAAGTAAAAATAACAATTACAAAGGTGACTGAACATTCTAAGCAACCTCGGAGATACAAATGTAAGAAACAAAAGCGAGGAAGACAAACACAAATGCAATAAATGAATGTTGACTCTCTATCGATGCTCCTAGCTCCTGAATATCAATTCTAACCTGCAAGACATTATAGTAGGAGTGAGCGTCGTCCTCACTTGCCCAGTAGGGGCCAACCCACCCATGAGTTTGAACTGAGTAATATAATTTTATAAAACATTTGAGGGTAGGTTTTGGATCCAAGTAAAATCAATTACTAAACCATGCAAGTCTTGCAAATATCATGCTAAAACACTAGGGTCATTTTCATAGGATTGTAATAAATATAATGAAATGCATGACCGATCCTAACAACTTAGAAGCGAACGAGTCACCTCTTAAGTCGAGGTCAACCGCCCTTATTTGTAAAACAATAAGGGAGCGAGAGTGTCCATTTAAGAGTATACCCTAAAATAAATTAATAGCGCGCAAGATGGAATGGTAACAGGGCATTGCCCCTCCGGAGGTTTTACGATTTCGACACCGAGGGGTCCTTAACCGGTATCCCAGAACCCCATTACTCTTAGGTCTATAACATTCTAAACAATCTCATTTTAGAAGTTGTCTAGTCTCGGGTTTTCACAAGCCTTTAATGCATTAATAATAATTCAAATAATAATTTAATCCCGAGTCCTAGACTATGAATTTCATATAATTGGCCAAAGCAACATGAGAGGGTTAGCTCTCCTACTTGGAATGACGTGCAGAATCCCTGAGTCCAAAACATAAGTTCCATCTCCAATCTTGCTACTTCGAGTGTAAAGCAAATCTCATAACACCATCTCTGAATCCATGAAGTTCAGAACTGTTAAGCTCGAATCCAAAAATTATAGATAAATGACTTGATCTCATTTCCTAGTTTGACCAAGAAAATCAATTATTGACTTTCTGTTGACCAAATCTTTCTTGGTTTAACGAGGAGTTGACTATGTTAACCTTGTTTGATATTTTATCGACTAATTCACGGATAACCCGAAAATAGTCTAATTTTAGTCGTCAAATGATACTAAGCATACTTTAAGGTTATTAAAGACACTTATAACCATGTCGGCGATTTAATTGATTACTGACACATTCCTAAGTTAAAAGAGTTCTCGATTTCCGAATCGGGCGGAAATCAGAACTATCGATTAAAATTCATTGCCTAGTTGAAATGACATTTTCACTAAGTTACATTTTAAGTAAAAGTAAAACAGTTAAATCATTGAGTAGATAGTAAAAAGATAATTTAGGTTAACACATAAAAGTAAAATAGTAAAACTGTTAGGGGCATTTTGACAATTTCACACTGGTAAAAATAGAAAATAACCACAGTACAAAGGTTAAAAACCAAGGGATTTACCCATGCTTCTCCAATCAGTTTCCGACTGCAAAAATTGACTTCATTCGTTCAAATTTGACATACAGATCACGCACAACTATCATAACAATGCAACAAGTCCAAAACACAACCAGAAGGAGTGGGTTTGCTACCTCGTCAAATTGTCAGAAACTATATTGATGATGGTTGAGTTCTTTGCCTTCAAAAACGAGCTGCTGCATTCCAAGCACACCTCAGAGTCTCCATGCGACTACCATGTTGTCCAGAAGACAGGATCGGCTTGCCGGCCATGTGACTTCATACCCAATATCGGAACAAAAAAAGAAGGGATATGTGAGATTAAGGATTAGGACCCGTTTTGAAAGATTTAACAACGAAATTAAATTGAAAAGGAGGGATCATGGTTAGGCTCACCACTAGCAATGCAAACATGTCACAGAAGCTAAGAAGCCTCTCCTGGAAGAAAGTTGCCGACGGTGAGGCATGGCAGCGACATGGTGATGTTGATGCAGAAAAAGAGAAACTTAGATTAAGTCTCAATCTATGAAATTGAATGGAGAGTCAAGCTGGGTTATAAAGATATGGAACTCAACGTACCTCTAAGAGGATTAGGAGTTCACGCACTACCAGAAAAAGTGACTTAGGTGATAACAACATAAAATGTTCGTCACCTAAGAAAAGATGAGACGACGAAATTAGTTTCAACACTGAAATATAAAAAATCATCACCTTAGTAGAACTTTTTTTTTTTGACAACAGTCACCTTAGTAGAACTTAGACAATGAAAACTGATATTGTTATCTAATCTCGTAACTGAGTCAACGAATTAATTTTTTGTCATCCAAACACAACACTTAGACGACAAACTTATACTTCGTCGTCTTAGTGCTACTTAGGTGACGAGTTGATTTTCTTAGATGACAAACTTATTAATGCATTTCATTGATGTTCAAAGACAATTAAAGACTAATAAAACCCATACTAATTTTTTTTTTAAAGGTCAGTTCGGTTTCATTAAGGCGAAGAGTATAATTTTGTTTGAGGAATATGATTGGTAGTGTAAATATAATGTGCTATTAGCAGTGTAAATAAATATATATATATATATATATATATATACAGTCCCTATCCAGAGTGAAGGTTCACTCTGAAGTTTCAGAGTGAAGTTCCAATTTTGGCACACTTTTCGGTCACATTTTTGCACCATAAGTGATTCAATATTTATGTATGCTATTCAAGATCATCTCTATAAAGTTTCATCCAATTTGACAATGATTTGAGCTTTCAAAATTGAGATTTACACGAACGGTTCACGTTGAACAGTTTTAATTCATTCATTGATTTAATCTAATTTCAATACCTTAACGATGTCCGAATTAGATGAAATTTTGTAGATATGATCTTGAATAGCATACCTAAATATTGAATTGCTTATACTGAAAAAATTTGACCGAAAAGTGTGCCAAAATTGGAACTTCACTCTGAAACTTCATAGTGAACCTTCACTCTGGATAGGGACTGTATATATATATATATATATATATATATTATTTTATTTTGAAAGACTAGAGTATAAATTATATATGATTGAAGAATTTTTGTTCATTCCTTTATGATTCATATTTAATTTTGTGTTGAAGGTGGGATGGATGATTCGTATTTAATTATTAGTTTTAATTTTGAAATACTAGCCGATTTAGTCTTATTTATGAGAACCTTTAACGTGTGTATATCTACGTAGCGTTATGAGTATACGTAGTGAGAAGTAATATATTGATCATCATTTACCACTTTATCCTTAGAGTATAATTTTATTTAGAAGTAATTAATTTGAATATAAATGAAGGGTAGTTTCATAATTACTTAAGAGACATATTAATATAGATGCTAAACATGTACCGATCAATAAATTAAGAAATTTTGAACATATTTAATAGGATATATAATAATATTTATTTCCATTGAAGTTCATATATAATAAAGACTAGTTAAGATAATTGCAACAAAATTATTCTTAGCTTTTAATTGAAGATCGATGTGAAAGTTAATTTTGTTTCATAAATCATTATGACTAATTAAGAAAGAAATTATACTCTTTTGATCTAGCGATTCAACATAAAACTTAGCATATGTATTTCATTGATGTTTGAGGAAAATATAGACTAAAATCGGTTAAATATGGACATTTTTATGTTACAATTAAATATGGACATTTCGAATTCCATTAAAGTGGGATGTTCCGCTGTCCATATATAGTATGAATATTAATTAATTTCATTAAAATGGAATATAACAATGAATCACTCACATTCAATGAAAGAATATGGCGCGGAACAAAACCATGCACCGTCAAATTCGATCAGATCTAACGGTTTATTATCATCTCATACACCAAAGCACCTATTTCTTCTCTCCTTCCTTTATCTAGCCCGATCCAAATTATCTCTCTTCAAAATTTCAGATCCATTTTCTTCCTTCCTCTTTCTTTCCCCTTCGAATTTCAGATCCCTTTTCTTCATTCATCTTTCTTTTCTAAAACTGCGGATCGATCCCTTCAGATCCCCAAAACCACCACTCTGACTACTCGAGAATTGAATTCTAGTATGGGATATTCATTGTTGGCTACTGATTTTATTGAGTCTTGGTTTGGCTCCACAGTAGAGGTTTCACTGGATTTGGGGTGTTATCGAAATCAATGATGGCTGTGATACTTGGGGTGAGCTCGGGGCTGGTGGTGTTTTTCTTTGCAATAACCCCAAATCTGGGGTGAGCTCGGGGCTGGTGATATTTGGTTTCGAAGACAAGAGAAGGAGTTGTAACGACCCTAAAATTTTAAGCTTAAAACTCAAAATTTCAAAGTCGTTAAACACTAAATAATTTCAATGAAATCGAAATCATTTAAAATGCACAGCGGATCATTACTGAGTTCTCAATACAACTCAGAAAACCAATTATTACAACCCAATTTATAATTCAACATTACATATGATGGAAATATAATAATCCTCACAATCTCTCACAAAACTCACAATAAATCCACACCAATTCTCACACTCAAATCCACACTAGAAACCTCACCACAAGCAGGATACGAACGACTTCGAGTCTCCGGAGTCGTCACTCGATCTTCATTAATCAACACCCGCGGAATTATCCCCTACACCATCGAATTGGTGCACCGGGATTGTAAACACAAACCCGGTAAGCTTATAGCTCGTATGAGTAAAATAAAAATATAATTCGCATATCAATATATACGAAAAATCAAAATCAACAATTATAAATGTCCTCATGAGTCAATGGACAGCCCATCTGGTTGTCCCAAAAATATATGAAATGAAAGTGCTCATGAGGAATCAGGCAACCCTTCTGGTCACCCAAAAACATTTATAATACGGGTACTAATGAACGCTGGTACACATCTTTTACCCCTCACGTAGTACACCGCCGATATTGGGTAACCACTCGCTACCCAACATCCAAAACAATCTGAGTACTCATGAGCCGATAACCACCTGTTACCTCACATGCAGTACTACGGCAGACAGACTAGAGCTCTAACTGTATCGTAACTTTCGCCCGGTCAAAGACTAGGTTCCGACTTGCCAAACACGTACAATAATCTCACATCATATTGTACAAAAATCAAGTCCGAAGACAAATCAACATTTTAACAATCACCATGTTAAAATTATGTACAATAATCTCACATCATATTGTACAAATCAAAATCACATGCTCGATAAAATCATAACAGTATATTATATAGAAAAAAATATATATATATATATATATATATGTACCTATTTACCATTTATACAATATATATATAATCCGCTATATCATATACATGTCACATTTCATAATCACGTCCGAAGACAAAACATTTTAACCAATACCCTGTTAAAATTATGTACAATAATCTCACATCATATTGTACAAATTAAATCACATGCTCAATATACAATTCTCGTCATCAAAATGACCAATTCGAATGAATTAATAACAGTATATAATATAACAAACTATATATATATATATACTTATTACCATTTATACACTATATATGTAATTCATTATATCGTATACGTGTCATAATTCAATATTAAAAACTGTTGCAAAATCTTGAATCTCCGCAAGGGTAGATTCGTAAATATGTGAGATTTTACTCACTTTATCGACTCGAGCGTAATTCCAAAATTCCCGAAGATAATTCATTTCCTTGATTTATTGATCACCTTGAAAAGATAAGAAAAGAATTTAGAAACGTTTCGTAAACCTTTGAATCCCGAAACAGTAATAATCTGTTACTGTTCAGCAATTTTTGGTTTTACGAATTACTGTTCACTGAGTACTATTCACATATTTACTATTCACGTAATTCTGTACAAATACACATCCAATACGTATTTCTGTACGAATACATATTGTTTACGTATTTCTGTACGTATAAATACTATTCAAATGTACGTACTGTCTCAGTAAATAAAAATTACTGAATTACCCTTCCAAAATTACTTTTTACATTTACTGAAAGTAATTTAAATTTACATTTACCGTACGTAAAAATAAATTTACATTCTTACCGTACGTAAAATAAATTTACAAATTACCATTTTCGGAAACACTGTTCACGCGCCGCCGCACGTGGTGGCGCGTGGGGTACACGCGCCACTCGCCGGCGACTGCGCGTGGCGCTCACGCATCACTCACTGTGACAGCACGTGGGGCCCACGCGCCGACACCAAACACGGCACGTATCACGCCACCCCCGAGCCCAATCTCTTCTCCTTCCTTCCCTCTTCCTTCCCACGGCATCACACCGTGCCTAGCCACCACCATGAGTTCACACGCGCCGCCTAAGGGGGCGGTATCCCTAAATCTCCTCCTCCTCCGATCCTCCATCAATTCACCTCCTATTCAAACCCAAAATCACAACAACAATCATCACAACCAATTAAAATCAAGTCCTCACCTAATCGACGTCTTGAGAGCAACGGAGTCGATCGTGCTAGTGTCAAGGTGAGGAGCGGTGCGGCGTTTGGTTTCCCCTCCGATTGTAGGTGGTACTGCGGTTGAGGAGCGGCGGAGATGCACCTACCTTGAACCCTAGCTCGATCGGTGGCTGTTTGTCGCAACAGATGCAGGAGCTTGGCATAGCTTCCAGGCGACGAAGGAGGTCGCGTCTTGTCTAGGAGTGGGAGGGGTCGAGCTCGCGCAGGCTTGGAGAGTGGTGGTGTGAGCCACGGAAGCGAAAGTTTTGGGAGAGGGAGAGAGAGCTCGGGGAGGGTGAGAGAGAAGGAGGGAGGCGCGGGTGAAGGAGAGAGAAGAGGGTTTCTGAAAATTGAAACCCTACTTCTGATTAGTTTCCTTTTATACCCCTTTTTAAATCGGAAACTAACTTCTATCGTTAATAATTTTTATGTACAACGTCTGATTAGAACGCATCACATATCCACGAACTCGTATCGACGAGCCTTACAACTTTCTTGAATGAAGTTTTCGCAACCGAGCGACGGAATAAAAGTCGATATATTAGATCGGAAACGTAACGTTTTTCTAAATCAACGTTCCGAAAACTAGGGTTATTACAGGAGTTGGTAATGGTGTTTGGTTATATGATTGTGGTGGTGGTGGTGGTGATTTTGACGGTGGGAGTCGATAATAGCGACGGTGGAGGTGAAGGTGGAGGTGGCGGTGGCGGTGTCCTCTCCTAATTATTGATCTAATTAACCACTATATTGATATTTATTAATTAATAACGAAAATATAAATAAAACAATAATAGAGAATAAAAGAACAAAATCAGAAAATCTTTTGTAACCAAAAAATAAAATTGGAAAATCATTTATATTGAAATATAATTCAGGAATTTATAATTTTCACTAACTAAGGCGACGAATATGATTTGTCGCTTAAGTATTAACATTTGTCACCTTATTTAGTAGACGACAGGAGTTAATTCATCATCTTACTCTTTATTTAGGTGACGAATAACTTAATTTTGTCATCGAAGTACTTGGGTGACAACAGCTAATTGACAGAACTTAGACGACGATGATTTCGTCATCTTATAACTTTAAACGACAAAAATATGTTCTTAGACAACGAAATATGTTTGTCGTCTAAGTACCTTTTTCTGGTAGTGACCGGAGTTGAAAGAATTGTCGGAATCAATGGAGATTGGTCATTTGCTTCAGAAGGCGATTTGGAGAAATCAAGAACAAGCTTATGTTTTGTTGGTATGGTTTTGTGGAGAAGAAAGAGCTGAGTTTAATGGTGGTGATGCATGTTGGATCCGTGGCCGGAGAGAGGCTGAGAGGGGTGGTGGTCCGTTGGTGGAACAAAGAGAACATGAAGAAGTTCTCTCTGTTGAGAAAATGAATTTCTCTCTCTGTGCTGTCAAACAGGATGGGGAAAATGAGGAGAAAGTGTGGTAATATGGGATTTTTAGTTGAAGAGAACGGGCCACAAGTTCGGGCCCGGATTTTTGGCTGATTGAAAGAAATTGAAAAGAGCTGTTTTCTCAAAGCCAAGAATCAAAGGTAAATATTAGCTCATAGGATTTAATCCAACGGTAGAAATTTGACGATGAAAGATCGACGGCTACCATCTTAAGTTAGTGAAAACAAATTGAGTAAAATATTTTAAAACACAAGAAAACATTTGTAAAGTTAATAAAATAAAAATTCGAGCGTCGAGAACTCTCATGACGACATGTAGTTTAATATCAACGTATTAAACTACGTTTTTTCGACAAATATTGATTAGTTAGTTCTAATGTGTTAGTTAAATGAGATTAAAAATCTCGGGTATTACAAACGAGCCATACAAACTTCGTGGAAGAAGTTTTCTCGCAAAACTTATGCATTAAAAAGTCAACCTTTAGAGTTGCTACACTTAGTACGACTCTCAACAAGGGAAGAAGGCAAAAATCCGGGTCGTAACAAGGTCCCTAATATATATATATATATATATATATTAGTGTATTGTATCCATTTCTAGTCCAGATTCATGTTCAATGAAATGTTTGTTTGATGAGGGCAAAAAAAACAAAAAAAAAACGATCAAAGAAAAAAGGGATTTGAAGAATTTTCAGATTCGTTTTTTTCTTTGAAGGGTTATATTCAGATTCTTAGATGTGAGAAAAATCTGAACATATACTTTTGAAATCACATTAATTTAAATTCGCAACACTTGGTAAAGACTAAAGAGGATTAATTCGGAAACTCTATCCCCAGCAAGATAATTTACAGTCTGATACAAACATGCATGCATACATCTATAAAAGATATGGAATGAGAGCCTTGACATTTTGAGGAAATTGTTTAAACTTAGACTGATACCATCTCCTAGTAGCATAGCTCCTACCAGTCAAATATAACGTTGTTCCGACCGCCATGGCGAATGCATACAAGGTCTGAGAAATAAAAGAGAACCCTACAAATCCCATGATTTCAAATAGATAGTGAGGGCAAACCACTAGCTCAAACAATCCACCCCTTGGAATCTGATACTTCTTATCATCATCGCTTTCCGAGTTTGTTAAAGACGACGAGGACGATGATCTCATTCGGGAAAGAAGGTAGTGATGGTAGAAATTGCCAGATATCCCAAGTAGAAACAACAGAATTCCAGGGAACTTCAAATCAATTGGTGGCTCTGGTAGCCCTTGGGTTATAGTAAGGTGCTGAGCGTAGACCATGGTGGCAGTTGACATGAAGTAACTGAGACAGATAGGAATCGCAGTATCAAGGGCCATCCCTCCACTGTACTTGTGTACAAATTGAACCTACAAATTGAACAGGAGATCGAGGGCCATGTTAAATTAAGACCTAGTACGTACGTGTTAGTTATGATAGATCGTATAAGCTTACGCCTCTATGATTTTGCCATTTTAACTTTGTAAATTCTAGCATAACTGTATGTGTACATGATCAATATATGATAGTATGATACAATGAGTTATGTGTACGTACTGGAATGGCTAAACTTCAAACTTGTGTAAAATGTAGAAACAGAGACACTGACCAGTGACCACGAAATAATCCAGGGCACAAACTGAAAAACAAAAAGAAAAACAAACCCCATATATAACGCTTCTCGCTTTCATCATTGGACATTTTTCTTTGGTTTCTTTAATTTGTTGCATGCAAAACTAAGGGGATTACATCTAATCTATATGATTATATCAAATAGAATTTTTATCATTTTATGTAGCATTATTCCATGTGATCACATAATACTAGGAAATTAAATATCGACGTAATCGTACCTCCAAAAGTCGTTTGAGGAAATGAATGGTTAGAGCTGAGGAGATCAACAGATATCTGATATCATCGTTGTGTGGAAGAAACACTAACGATGTGAGGCCAGCAAGAAATGCTGGGGTATAAGCAATTTGCATGCCTCTTTTACCAGATATGTAAATTTGCTTTGATTTTTCAGACTCTGATGGATTGCTACTCTTCCTGAATTTGGAATACTCCATGTTCTTTCCTCTTATTTCTGAGATTCCGGCACTGGCCATGGTGAGGCTGAAGATTGACATGCCGGTGACGAACACAGAAGCTGGTGGTGGAAAAGCAATTATAATTGGCCACGCCATGCTCACCATGAAGATTATGAATCCCTCAGTTTCTGATTTCTTGATTGAAGAATCAAAAGTTTAGAGCTCAAGCTCACATTGTACATAACTACTACATGTGTTAATTTGTTGGTGGGTGTTGCTCTCCTTCTTGTGCTCTGAATCGATCGTATCAATGTCACTGCTGGCTCAATTCTGGCCATAAGTTTTGTTGACATAGGACAATTTGGTAATTGCAACATATCAGTAAAAAATCTGAGGATGTAATGGTAAATATACAAGTGTGTTTTTGACCTTTAGTCTCTCCATCAGTTTCTTTACTGTAGAATACTCATGAACATTAGTTGATTGTTGTGTTTAATACTTTTCATTAATCCAGGAAAGTTTGCAAATGATCAAAATCAGATCATTTTCAAATTATCTAATTGGGTTAAAATAATAAAACAACAAATTGATGATGAAGAATACTGGAAAGTAAATTGTTTATGAACAATTGCATAACTTCCGTTTAGAGTAGACATGGAAAATGCAAAATACATACATCTAAATAAAATTTAATCATTGAACTTCCATTCTTAGTAGTTCTTACTTCTTAGTTTAACTAAAAGAAAATTTTTACAAATGTAAACTATATTGGTATCTCAAAGGCTTTTCTAGGCCCAGAGACTAATCTGCCCAGAGATTATGTTAAAACACTTCCTTCTCTAAATTATTAAAAATAAATTAAAATTTAAACTCTAATTAACATCAACAAGATTCGAACTTCTCCCACTAAGGCCTAATGTTAGCTATGTCCATAATTTGTACAATATAAAATGCAAATTTATCATACCCACAAAATCAGTTGATTATTCCGGGATAATTATTATTATATCCTTGTGTGTGTCTTAGCCTAATAGGTTTCCTGTTAGAAGATAGATTAGCATCTCCGTAATAGATTAGAACTCTGAATCCTACGGGATTGTGGTTTTGTAAAGCCTATATATAGGCCCCCATATTATTCAATAATACACAATTATTTCATCCTGAAACATTGATGAGTTTATTAAAAAGGTTATGTGTATCTAACATTTTGCAACGTGTGTATAAAATTTCTCAAAATATAATTTAAAAAAAATTTGGGAAAAGATGCAGCCCACAAAACAATGGGAGAAGGCGATCGAGAAGCCAGCTACAATCTGAGACTCTGAAGAGAGAAGAAATTTAAGGCGGGGTCCATCATATCCATGGACTGTGGAGAGTTCCACATCTTCCAAACTGAGGAAGTACCAACAGATAATAAAACCATTTATGTCTCTTCGATTTTTCTAACACTTCAAATTATCCCACAACTGCAATGGAAGCCTGCTCCTTGCAGTCACCAACTGTAACCACCGTACCCTCCTCTTTATCCCATAATGGGTTTAAAGACAACCCTTTTCTGCGTGGTCAGCTCCTCAAGGTTTCCAATTCCAAGAGGTACCCAAATGTCAAAAAGCTTGGATTGCTTCGTATCAAGGCTCAAGCTTCAGGTATGTGATAACTGTTTTCGATGCTTTCTGGAAATGGGTTTGTTTTTCTTTCACACATGAAATAAATTTGGTTCGGGATGGTTATTGGTTTGGTTTCATATTATGATGCTTAGTTTTGCTATGTTATGATTCCTCTTCTAGTCTTCTTTCTACATTTTTCACGTGTTCATGCAATCGTGGTTTGATCTGTATCTTCTGTCTTTGCAAAAATGTAGTGATGATACGATCCCACCTTCTATAGGTTGTAGATTTTACTGTTTAATCTGCATCATTTTTCCAAGTTCTCTGGAAAAAAATATATATGGAGGCATTAAAACTGAAGAAATGTATGTCTGATCAATTGGTTATCTACTTGCATTAGTGCTAGGAAGAAATTGTAATGTAGGAATACATACAGACAATTATTTAAGTAAAATTTGGGTACTTTTGTGAGATAAATCAGGTAATATAAAATCCTTGGAAGCTGCAAGCTGTTATTTTTAAGTTGTACAGAGTTTCAAATAAGAGCTGGGGTCATTAGCATTAGCGGAGATTCTTTTATTTTCAAATTGACTCTGGAAGTTTAATGATGTGCAAACTGTACAGTCTACATGTAATAGTTTTAAGTCGATTTCAACTTTAATAAATATCTCTAAGAACTTTAGATCACAAATGCAGCCAAAAAAAAAAGGAGTAAAGGGTTGTACAAATGGTCTTCGTAATCAAGTCGTAGTTCCCTAATAGAATGTGAGACATGGATAAACTAAATGTATCTACTCTCATCTGTCAGAATATATGCTACATCTTGCATGAGCTGACTATATTATGGTGAGGAAGAGTACAGCACAAGGAAGTGACTTTTACTTCTGACTGCATATGTGACACTAACATCTTTTGTAAGAAGTTGGTAATGATAAGCACTCTCCTTCTTTCACCACCACCGTGTAACTCATTTTTGTTGCTTTCATTAGGCATGAAGAATTCCAGCTCAGAGAGTGTTGAGGAGGTTAGGGGAAGAGTAGGTCTGAAAGATGCAAATGTGGTATTTGTCGCTGGTGCTACTGGTAAAGTTGGTTCACGAGCAGTAAGGTTTATATATACTTCTTCAAACTCCATGTTTACTTTAAAATATGGTTTCACTAGTCCATTAGAATTTTTAAGCATTCATTTTCGTATTCAGGGAGCTTCTGAAACTTGGGTTTCAAGTCAGAGCTGGTGTCAGGAGTGCTCAGAGGGCAGCCACCCTTGTGCAAGTACAATTGTTATTGTGATATTATTTTTCCTCCACTTTTCATTAAATCAGAGTTATGCTAATTAAAATAACACTTCTGCAGAGTGTTAAGCAAATGAAATTTGATGTTGAAAGTGCAGGCCAAGGAAGCCAACGTAAGATTAAAGCTTACAACTATCAATTTCTTCTTGCATTTTCCTTTTGTAAACTATCAAGGCAAGAGGAGGAAAAACTGAAAGGCAACATAGATTTTGATAATGAGATTTTAGCTTTTACAATTTATGATTCTTCTAGGAAATAACAGGTAGCTTTGGTCTTTAGCCCAGCTGTAGAAAAGCTTGAAATTGTGGAGTGCGATTTAGAGAAAGAAGATCAGATTGGACCAGCATTGGGTAGCGCATCTGTAGTCTTGTGCTGCATTGGTGCTAGCGAGAAGGAGATTTTTGATATTACCGGACCATATCGAATTGACTATATGGCTACTAAAAATCTTATAGAGGCAGGTATGTGAGTCAATCAACTGGTAGCCTTTAATTTTCACTTTGCATGTTGTACATAATATAAGAATTTGCAAGTACCAGGCTTTACTGGATCATGTGCAAGTATAATCATACTAGACTTAGTGGAAATCATCACCTTGGATGATGCAATGATCCAGTGAAAGGAAAAACTAAAACAAATATGCTTGCTGTGCTCTACTTTACCCTTTTTCTGCATAAATTTGTTGATATTTTCCAGTGCTCAAAATATCTCTGTTAAACTGCACCGAAACGATCTTAGTTGGTGCTGTGTAATCTTAGCCGTTAATCCTGACTCACTCATTCTCTTTGCCTGGAACATGTAACAGGAAAGCAGTTTCCCATGTGTGACATTAAATTGATGCTTTTTTCGTTTAAAAATAAAGCTGGAATTGTGTTTAGTGCACTGAGGTGGTGATTGATCATTCCTATTGAGAATGCATGTACTGTATCTTTGTTCTTGACTTGACTTAACCTGCGATTTATTATCAAATAAAAGATAAAAAAATTGACAAATTCAGCTATCAATGTTCAGCAACTGTTGCAAAAGTTAACCACTTCATATTGCTCACATCTCTGGGAACAAACAAGGTCGGATTTCCTGCAGCTATTCTTAAGTAAGTTCTTAAGTCTCTATCACTTCTTATGTTTAGTGAACATTAGAGATCTGTCTCTTATAAGTGGCCTGTGAATTGTAATATGTGGGTTCTTTTTCTTGGCTAAACTGACTCAGTTTTCTTCTTCTTCTTCTTCTTCTTCTTCTTCTTCTTCTTCTTCTTCTTCTTCTTTTTTTTTTTTTTTCTCACAGTTTATTTTGGGGTGTCCTGATTTGGAAAAGAAAGGCAGAAGAGGCACTGATAGCCAGTGGACTTCCCTACACTGTGAGTGTTTTATATGTAATAAAATTCAGAGGTTATAGGTTCTTTCATTACTTAACTTTGGTCTTCTCAGATAGTGAGACCTGGTGGAATGGAACGTCCCACTGATGCTTTCAAGGAAACTCATAATATTACTCTCGCAAGGGAAGATACTTTATTTGGTGGTCTAGTGTCGAACTTGCAGGTACTTCTGCATGGAGTTAAAATACTCAAATGCTTCCGTCTTCAGCATTAATCTCTTAAACATGTTTCCAGAAACCATAACACTATCTGAATGCACAAAGTCCTGAAAAATATTTCTTGTAAGAGGCTCATAATCCTGCTTCTTTCCTTGTCTTTTGTCATCTCCACACCTTTTCTGCTGAAAATGACACAATTACTTGCGACTCTCTATCTTCCCTATCTGGAGTTTCACCATGTGTTTTTGTGTAAAAAGGGCATGTTAAATTGTATCTGTGTTTTACTGTTACAGTTGTTTTTATTGGACAATGCCTATAGCACAGTTTTTGTTTTTCAAACTGTCATATCATTGGGTTTATATCAAATCTTGCATTGAGCCTATTATTCTTCTCTTTTTCTTTGAAAATCTTGACAAGTTATTCCATCCATGATATTATGAAACAGAAAATGATGGTAAACCTCAATGAAACAGCCCTAGTAGAATATTAGATGGTAGAGTGTTCTTATGCGTCCATGCTATTTTTCAGTCGGTGACACCCATTATTTGCGCGTTATATTATTTGTAGCTTTCTTGTATGTAAATTATAGAATTGGTTTTACTCGTGCCATATTTCTACTTATATCTTGTTAAAACTGATCTTCTTTTACTCTCCCCTATAAATAGAAATATTGATAGATAGGTATATCTGCAATATGATTTGAGAAACCTGAATCTCTTCAATCAGCATTAATAAAACCTTTTTTTATCAATTGATACAGGTAGCAGAGCTAATGGCAAGCATTGCCAAAAATCCTGGCCTTTCTTACTTCAAAGTACTTGAAGTAGTTGCCGAAACAACTGCTCCATTGACTCCTCTGGAGAAACTTTTGGCAAAGATACCATCTCAAAGGGCTTACTCACCAAAGGTGTGTTGCTCCTTTCTTTTGCTGGCATTTCTTGATTTAAGAATTTTGGTCCTTTTTTGCCTTCAAATAAAAGAAAGTTCATGTTTTTCAAGAAAATTTAATCCGAGAGCATTGAGGTTTCCAAGTGGCCCTGGATTACAGGAGTCTTTTCTCTTAGTTATGAAGTTATCACAACACCACTGAAGAGATCCATTTAAATCAGATCTTCAGACCGGTTAAATTGAACTCACTGTCCTAGCTCTAAAACAAATACAACTTTGCAACATTCCTTTTCATTAATTTTTTTGAAAATTCTTTGACTAGAGAGGGTGTAGGGCGTTTTCATGGAATTAATTTTTCCTGGTCGACTTACAGAAAAAAATTGACTCTCTCTTCTGGGTCTTATTAGCTAAGATAATAATTTATTCTCCAAATGAGGTGGTTTACCTGGATGGATAGGTGGGTCTGTGTAGTTTTGGATTCTCTAGCCTATGGCTTGAATCAAGCAAGTTATTTGTGTCATCAGAAAAAATCATAATAGCACCAAAGCAAATTGCTAGGACTGCCAGAGACAAATTAAAGTTCTTTTCGGTGTCATTAGGAATTTGGTGGTGGTGGTGATGCTGCTGCTGCTTCTGCACCAAAATCTTCTCAGAGTATCACATCTGAGAAACCAAGCACTCCCATTGAGAAAGAACCGGCTAAAGAAGTGCCAGTGAAACACGCATCATCACCATATATTGCGTAAGCGAACTTGAAGAAAATTGGAATGTCGATTATTTTTTTGAAGAAAATCTAACTGCTGTTTTCCCAAATAATGAAGCTATGAAGATTTAAAGCCACCAACATCTCCTACGCCTTCAGCACCGAAGGCCACCCCTTCTCAGGAAGATTCAAAAGTTATTTCAGAGGAGCAAACCAACAATGCCGTGTCTTCTGCTTCTGTTAATGAGAAAAGCTCTCCCTCACAAGAAGTGCTAATAACACAGCCTCTTTCTCCTTATTTTGTGTAAGTTATTCTTATGCTCCTGTTGCATAGATGCGTGATGACAAAGTAATAAACTGACATGGTTTTGACAGTTATGAGGATTTCAAGCCACCTACTTCTCCAAGACCTACACCAAATGGTCCCAAACAAATTCCTTCAGATGCCTCTGCATTGGTAGAAGTTGCCTCCACACCAGTAGAAGTTGTATCACAAACAAGTGGAGGTAACGGTGTGGTAGAGGCAATCACTAGCAGTGTTGCTGAAAAGGTTTCTCCTCAGAAATCAACTCATAGTCATTCACCTTACCATGTGTAAGTTTTTCTAAGCTTTACTGTCACATGATAGACACACGATGACTTTAGATTGAGCTGACATGGTTTTGGCAGTTATGAGGATTTCAAGCCACCTAGTTCTCCATGCCCAACGCCTGCTGGTCCCAAGAAAATAGAGCCCTCAGCGCCGGTAGAAGTCGTGTCACAATCAAGTGGAGGGAGTGATGCCACTGCAAGTATTTGTGTTTCTCCCCAGAACTCCACTCATAGTCATTCACCCTACCATGCGTAAGTTTTTCCTGATCGTTTATGGTTTGCTCTAAATCTGAACTAGTGTAATTTGTTTCTTGTCACTTTTTACCTGTGCTTCAAAAATAATGTGTTATCTTCTTTCATTTTTATTATGGCATGCTTGCAGGTATGACGACTTCAAGCCCCCTTCATCACCATCTCCTAGTCCTCCAACCACATCACTCCTTTCAACACCCACTGCAGGTAATGCATCCCAGCCAGGTACCTTGTTAGTCAACAGCACAGTGAAAATTCCAATAGAAAATACAGAGTGACACATACCAACATAACAAACAAAAGCCAAAATACTTTCTGAGAAAAAAAAAATCAAAGCCAAAACCACAATCACCTTGCACCATGTAAGCATCTTCCTTGTATCATTTTAGTTGCTCCATGAGATTTCCTACTCTTTACTGCTTAGGGAAGTATATTTTTCTTTCACCACGCCTCAGAAGGCATTCTGTTTTTCAGTACTGACTAACTAGTTTCAATCATCCATATAAATAGATAGGACCATTGTTGTTTTAATGAAAACTTAATCAATCTCATGTCTTGTAAATGAACAGGTATGAGGACCTGAAGCCTCCAGCATTGTCCATATATATACCATCCATATGAATATTCTAGTCCCATCAATTTTTTACAAGGTATGATCCTCATTTCTCCAAAGTTATCCTATCTGAAGAAAATTGGACAAGTTCTGTTTAGTTTGAGGTCCTCTATATATGCAGAAATAAGGCAAATAACACCATCTATTAAACTGTAACAGAACCATATATAGGTGCTAGTAAATCTGAACTTTGGATCAAGGGTATGCAAAGTTTTCATATTCATGTACGTAAGAGATGCAGCTGAGATTGCGGGAGTCTTACTCTTGGAAATTATAATGTCCAACAGTTTATATGTAACTGTGAATATGTTCCTCAAGATTATGCAAACTCCAGCAACGTAATTTCGCTTGAATAAATGAACATTTCCTGATGCGGTTTCACAAATTTTGAGACAAACATTCGACTTGAAATTCGTTAAAAATCGTTGGACAACAATGGCTTGTGCAGCAACAGAAAATCACCAATAACACTCCTGCGCTTTCGTCGATTGGATTGGGTGCTTGCTGGGTTGCTTGGGTAGCTTGGTGGCTCTCCTTCACCGGAAGTCACTATGTCCTCCACTCCGTGTGGCGTTTCCTTGATTGTGCTCTTCCCTTCTCGTCCGTCTCCTTTTCTCCTACGTTTTCGGCATTCGGATTTGGTGGGTGCTCGGCTGCCTTGGTGGCTTGGTGGTGCCACTTCCTATTTGCCGGAAGTCGTTGTTTATGTCTTCCTTGGGCCCTCTGATTGAGCTAGTTTCGACGATTGCCGTGGTCTACGTCCAAGCGCAAAAGGATTATTGGTTCTCAATTGTGACAGAAAACCAACCTACTCGGATGTAATACGCATAGTTACTAGGGTTAGTCATGATTGTGATTATTATTATCTGTTTCTGTTTATTTTCTTGTGTCTTTGCCCGTTTCTATGTGTTCCGTCTTTCTATCTTAGCAATTTTCTCTGTTAAAATTGTGTGTTCCAGTGTATTGCGTTACTCCCAGATCCAAACTCGTTGTAACCTTGTTTTTTAATGAAGTTTAAGTTGATAAAAAAAAACTGAAATATCATATGCATGGAACTTCACATTATGTAACTATTCTGAAACTGAGACTAACTTTCACGTATAGTCTCTCCGATGTTGCCCTACCCTAGAGAACCAATATGAATCACCGATGACAATCCATGCAGTTTTGATAGAAACCAAGTAGATATCAAGGGTTTCACAAGACAGGGATATTCATTTGCTACGTGCCATTATAGGGATTCACTCGGGGGAGGATCAAGCCCAAGTGAAGTTAAAAAGATAAAAAGATAAAAAGATAAAAATAAACCAGCTTCATAAAAAAAAAATTAAAACATAGAGATAGTACGAATGCTTTCTCACTTTTTTGCATTTCTTCGGCGGCCTCTTGTCTTTTTCAATTCAAAGACTTCAAACCCATTGTCGCTCCCCCGCTCCTCCGACCACTGTAGCTCTTGTCTACAAGTATAGCGCTAAGCTCTTTCATTAAAAATGTCAAGTTTCTTCCTGTTTTTGGTTTTTGTTAACGTTTTTGATTTCAACAGTTTTGACATGATGAGTTTTGTTTGTTTTGATGAATATGCTATTGGGTTTTGTTCGACTAATTAGAAGCGTAACGGCTCTGAACTTGTGATTTGGTTGTTGAATGCTGATGACTTGTTTGCATAAGAAGAAGATGTTTATGTACATTATTTTAAACTTTTAATTAATTGCTAACTTCAATTTGGAAGTTTGAATGTTCGGAATATCTGTGCAGTATGAAGTTTTATATTGAAGTTAGTTTTTGGTGGAATTTGAATTGAATGGTTTAAGGTTCAATATTGAGACAATAGATTTGTGGGAGAAATTTCTCATATCTTAGTTTCTGATTCAGTGTTGTTGTGTTAGTTTGTGATGATTACTTTTTAAGTAATTATGAAATTTATAATGTATTTTTCAGGATGTCTGATGTTCATCCTTTGAGCAAATTTAAAAATATATATTAAATTAATAAATTTATGTATGTTTGTCATTTTTAATTAATTTTAAAAAGAATTGTACGTTTAAGCAAATTTTTTTGTCTGTTAAATTAGCCCATGTGACATTTCAATATTAGATTCGCCACTAGATTTACTCGTTGTTGTTCATTACTGGGGCTTTGGATCAAGACTGTACTTGAAAGATTTATATCATTATATCAAATATGTTACATCAATACATTATATATATCCTATAGTTTTCATTACATGAAAAGTAAAATATAGTACACTCATACACTGATTTTTCCAAGTATCAAAGGCAAATCAACCTCATCACACCACTCCACACACCTAGTCTCACAATAACTAGTGTTGACCTCATTTGGCAAGTAGCTCGACCATACCTTCCCTCCTATTCTCCACTTCAACACACTCCCTTCCATCTCTCTACTCAATCTCCATCCAACTCCATCCCCATACTCATCTCCACTCAACACCAAACCACCCGTTTTAGTAAACGCCCTATTCGCACCCGTGTATCGTCCACGTAGCCCATTATTATCACTTTTCGCACCAATTGACGGATTACACGTGGTCACTTCATGACCAGTCACATTATCACATAACACGGCGTCAAAAACAGCGGCGTTCCCTTCGGCATCCTGGTCCCACCTCCAATTCTTCTTCCTCGTCCTCATTGACATCCTCATTGCTGCTTTCACCCGCGCATTTTTTGACTTTCCAAAACTACCCTTCATAATATTTTGCATTTTCACTTCATTCTCCCCGTTATCCGTGGACCGGCCCAAACTCAATCCATGCACGTAATTCGCCCCGACTTCAGGCCCAACCCAAATCCGGATTCTCGACGGGAAATACTTCTCATCAGCCAAGTCCATCTCCTTATTTTTAGTGAATCCAAGACTCACCATGTGGAAGCGTAGATTATCGACACGAGCAGTCACCTGAATAAACCCGTCGTAGAATCCGACGTTATATTCCACCTGGACAACCGCCTCAAGCTGCTGGTGAGCCAGAGCGTACTTCAGCACCGAGTCCTTGGTCGTTTCCAAAACCGGAAATTGAGCCGTCTGGACGTTGACCGACCGAGTGGTCCTCATTCCGAGCACCGGCGCATATCCCTTCAGCACCCAATACCCACAAGCCTCGTTCGCGTAGGAGAATCCTAGATTCTGCTGAGACGGCGCCGTCAGAGCTGGTAGGGTCTGTAAACCTACGCCGACCTGCCTCGCCATGCACCATTTTGCTAACATATACCCGAGGGTGCGCATGAAGCAGAGCTCTGCGTCCACTCCAACTGTGATCAAGAACGTCCGCAGCGCCGGCGCGTGCTTGGACATCAACCCTTCAATGTTAGGAGCCAGCAAGGACTTGAAGTAGAGGGAGCCGACCTCACTCGGCGCGTCACAGGCGCAGAGCCAGAAGAGGCGAGTGATGAAGACGAGGTCGAAGAAGTTGGAGAAAGACTCGGGAGAGTGGGAGTCCATGACCCAAGAAATCGGGTCGGGTTTGAGGGCCTGGAGCTGAGAACGGGGGCACGTGCTGTCGTGCGCCGTCGGCGACCGGGATATGATCTCCTGGAGAAGCTGGAGTAACAGAGGGAGGAAGGGTTTGTCTGAAGACAGAGAGCACGTATCAGAAATCCAGAGGGTCTTCTTGGGAAGATTTTGAAAGCCATGCAAGCAAACTGAGATAGTGACTAGAGTGTCAATGTTGGAGCCGGAACTTCGCTCGGCTCTGAGTTGGATGGACCGAGTTGTGGAGTTTCCGGGGCTCGGTCCGGAGCTAGCGAGTTCGAACACCAGTGAAGGGTCCGACTCGGTCCATCGGGACAAGTTGGGTAGCTCGCAAATCCATGACCAAATATCAAGCATGGTGTTTTGTGTTGGAGTTTCAGGGGAGATAAGAAATTTGGTGGAGAAGTTACGTTGTTGTGGTGAGAATTGGGGTTTTAAAGAGGGAATGAGTGATGATGGGTTGGCCACAATCACCATGGAAATAACAGTAACCACGTATGAGAGACTGAGGAGGAGAGTTATGGTTCTTGAATCCAACGGGTGGTTGTCAGGGTTTGATTTGAGCGTTTTGGACTGGAAGAATTAAATTGGGACAGATGAACTTCGCTGTCGATTTCTCCATTCTCATGTGTGTTCTTGGTTCGATAATTTGGATTGAAAAAATTGTTTGCATGCTACTAGTCTCTGTACGTGACTATTCTCTGGGTACGTGATCTTGGTTGCAGATGGGTTTGGGGTCTGGCGGCATACACGTGGAGATTCCTACTGGGACAAACATGTCCAGACAGGAATCGCAGAAATAGACAACTCAGAAGAAAACAAAGGTTAAATATAGTGTTAGTTCTAATTAACTGTGATTTCTCATGTAAATGATCATTGATCCATAATTGGGAACAATCCCGGCCACAACGTACTGCATGCCTTCGAATTCTGTTGATCGATATATCTGTTGGCCGGCCAGTAGCTAGCCGGATAATTTAGTTGCAGCATATAACAAACCCCCAGCGGCCTAGCTAACTGAATCACTATTCTCTCTCGAGAAGAGAAGTAATAAAATGTGCGTGGTGAGCGATAGCTTTTCTCTAATTTTCATTGCACTAAATATACAAAGTTTAATGAAATGGAATTATTAGGTTAAACATTGTCCTTTAGCATTTGGTTTCCACCCCATTGGGTTAACCTTGTAATAAACTGCATCGATCACTACTGAAATGAAATACTCGTTAATGTTGTTAATGTTACCGTAATTTTTTTAGGGGAATAAAACAAATTCAATAGACATCAAGTCAATACGAGCAACAAGGCTCTATGATCACAAAGATCATGCAAATGGTGACAAACCACCCTTAGCATGCACTATCCACTAGACAGAATAAAACTAAACTAAACGCAATATAAGGTCGAGACCCGCTACACTACACACTCATTCGAATGGAGAAGCATTATTAGAGAAAAATAAAATTAGGTACTAGCATAAAATAAAGTCAACAAGCCCACAAAAACAACAAAACCCTAGGCCCAAACAATTAACCCATCCTTGTTCCCAACTCAACTTCTTCGAGCACAATACCACCACTGCCCCACTGCCCACTGATCCACTCCAACAGACCATAAGAAGCTGCCCATTCAAGAGATCAAGACGCATGCCTCCCCACCGAAAGAGAAGAAGAGACTCCAGGAGCACCAAAACACTCCAAAGAGAGAAGTCCAACGTCCGAGGAGTATCACCACCACCCTGATGAAGAAGACAAAGCCTTTGCCACTGTCAAGAAGCAAGCATCCTCTCGCGCCATGCCCGGAACCAATCCCATGATGCACACTCGAAGAAGCAGCAAAAACACAAACTGAATCAAGTCAGCAAAGCCTCGGGCATCACCGATCTGCAAAGCCAAATAACTTCAAACTAACAACACCCGTCCAGCGGCCTCATGGCAACAATGAGGCAAGCCTCACCAGACGGGTGGACTACGACAATTGTTGTTGTGGCGGCTCTTTCAAC
The DNA here is from genome assembly GCF_933775445.1 of Argentina anserina. NCBI lineage: Eukaryota > Viridiplantae > Streptophyta > Magnoliopsida > Rosales > Rosaceae > Argentina > Argentina anserina. The sequence goes on along the minus strand of NC_065873.1, from coordinate 5,092,074 downwards.
AGGGAGAGAGCGTTTTCAAAGAGATTGTTTTTTTCTTCTGAATAATCTTTTGTTCTAGAGAAGTAATAGTTCTTTTTACTTTTTTTATTTGGCGGATTAGTCTTTGATTTAGAAATGGTACCGTATTTTAACTACACCTTTTCATGATAATATATATGTGCCCATTATATGGTAATCGTCACCACAACATATATGAGCAATGGCGCCAACAAGGTTTGGCTCAATTGGCAAGGGCGGACTTGAGGTGTATCACCCACACAGGCTTGATCTCTGCTGCCAGTAGGCCTCGTTGGCTCGCAATCTGTAAATTCTCTTACGGAAATCCATACTTGAGGGTGATGTGACAAGTATATGTCCGTCGTAAGTCCTTCAGGGTTGAGGTTGTGGGTATGCCCTGACGATGGTGGTATAGCGTAACCAAGCTCTCACCAAAACTTTTTGTAAAAAAAAAAAACATATATGAGCAAAGGCCACATAGAATGTCTTGATCACCACGTACAATATATACAAATCTGCACTAAATTGTCTCGAGCCAACTTCGTTATCCAACTTAATGTACTAGTCGTCCCCCAATACATCGATATTGGGCGATTTATCAATCGAATAGCCATTTGCAATGTTATAATGCGGGTGGTCCGGAACTTGTGCTTATCTTTACGCACCTTCTTAGTTGTAAGGCTAATGAGATTGCTTAGTTTTATTAAATTAACGTAAAATTTTGTCTATAGGCTATTTATTAAATTTCATAGTTTATAGGCTCAGTTTTGAGGTTAGTGAACGCAGAATTGTTATTTGAGGTAATGGGTAAATATATTAGGGTTGTGCATGTGTTCTTATTTCCCATATGTGCACAAGTGCAATGACTAGCTTTTTAATTGACAAAAAAGACAGTAATACCAAGGAATAATAGTGTATGGAAAAAAATGCCTTAATTTTAGTGGCAATGCCAAATTGATACCCATACTTACAAAACTACTAATGTGATAATTTTAATTTTCCTACCGGCGTGATGCAGCACATCCAATTTTCGTCAATTTTACTGACATGGCTATGACGTGAAGGAGGAAACGACGTGGGTATTGAGTTCGGATTGTATACAAGGTCAAGGTGGAGGCGGGATAGGTAGGGATTAAAAAGAGGTTGCAATTCTGGTAGGAACGACACGATGAAGCAAGGATGTGTTTCTAATGTGCGAGAAGGGGTAATGAATAAATTTTTCCGTGCATCCACATGGTAATAGCCGGTGGTTTACCATTTAAATCACAATTTGACAAGCAAGATTTAATTATAAAAAAATACTGGTCACTCCTCCAATTTTTAATAACTCGACAGTTTAGTCATTCATATTTCAATTTCAACTGATCATTTTTTATATTTTCAAATTTTAAACAATTTGGTTATTTCGTTAAGTCTCAGTCCAGTTACACTATTAAGTGGTTTTTTTCCTTCTTATGTGATGTTTGCTAAGTCAGCAGCTTAATGGTGTAATTAGACGGAAACTTAACGAAATAACCAAATTGTTTAAAATTTGAAAGTATAAGAAGTGATCAGCAGAAATTGAAACATGAATATTAGTGTTACGAAATATTGGAGGAATGATCAATATTTTGTTCTTAAAAAATTATATTTTAGTTATTTTGTCAAAACTATTTTAAGTTTCTTTCTTAAACTTTAAACTCTAAACCTCAAACCTTAAAACCCTAAACTCTAAACTCTAAACCCTAAACCCTAAACTCTAAACTCTAAACTTGAAATCTTAGTTTAAAATCATTAATACTTATGAATGTCATTTCAGAAATAATAAAAACATGTTAAATTAAAATTTTTGTGCAATAAATCTACGTGTTGAATTATAACAGGTAAGAAGTACCATTAGACATTATCACGTAGTACTACGGTAGCATATAAAAATTTCTCATGGGTAACGAGGACGATGACTTCAATTTGGGTGTAGAAGGGGATTGAGGCGAGGACATTGGAATCGATTTTGGATCTGAATAGATGTTGGAACACGACTAGATTAGATGAGAGGTTGTCGGATCTCCAAACCCACAAAAAACCCTAATTTCTAAACTCAAAATCGGTATTAATTAAGCAAACAATGCTTATGTACCCGCCAACCCCTTTTTCCTCAGTTGCCCTTATTTGAAAATTATTCAACCAATTTTGCAATAAATTAAAGACGGATAAAATAGTAAAAGTATGTAGAATGATAATATTTAAAATTTCAAAGCAATTCAGTTATTTAGTTGATTACCACTATCTCAAAACCAATTTCACGTTTATCTTCCCCTCAATCTCTCATCTTTAACTGCTCACCCTTCCCAAATAATTGTTCTCACATCGCTGAAGCTCTACCTCCCTCTCTAATTATCGTTTTCAAATGAGGCTTGGATTACAAAGGGAAGTCAAATTTTATCGTTGTAAAAATTCATATACAAATTTTTACTGATTTGAAAACATGTGAATGCAAACAATTCGATTTGATCTGAGAAAAGAATACAAATTTTGTAATTTTGTTTATTCTTTTTTTTTTCAATTTTCTTTTAATCAATTTCAATTTCATCTTGAATTAGGGTTTAAATTTATTTGTCATTGGTGCATGGTGTTTGAAGATTAAGTTTTCACTTCATGTCTATTTTAAAACACAACAAGATAAAAACGAATAAACGCACTCGCATAACGAATGCAGAAATGTTAGTACAAATATTTTAAACACATTTTCAAAGCAGAAAACAGTTATTTTACCAATAACAATGACATTCATTCCAAGAATCCAAAACGATAATAGGATTAGATTTAGCGGTAGTACATGCGAAAGTTATTCAATGCACGGGCCGTGTATATGGACGGATCATCTAGGCCGTTCAAATCAACATGTGGATGTATTTTAAGGTCGTCTGAGATCAGACGCCAATTTAATCTAAGAGTCGCGTGAGGGTGAGGCTCCTAAAACCATCCATAGCTGCATCTGGGGTTCAGATGCATTAAGAGTCCCATCTTTCAAAATTCTGAGATTATAATCAAATGAGAAGAGGAGATACAACCAGGTGATCAAAGTCTTGCAATCAAGTCGCCGTCGTAGCTTTGCAATCGCTGAGCTCCCAGACCTTCAACATATAACTTCATGATCTTCCCATTTCAATTCGAATTATGACTCTGTTTCTATAATTTTTTTATTATTCCGAATTGAGTTCTTGTGGTTTAAAGTGGAACTGAGATTTGGGAGTGAGATTTCTTAACCGAAGAAGGAGAATTGGGAATTGGGATAGTTAAGTGGAGCTCAGGCGATGATTGTCGCCGATGACTTCGGTTCTGAGGTTGATTCGATGGATGGTGGGGAGGTTGCGGCGGCACAGTAACCAAAACAAAAAAAACAAATCAAATAGGGGGCGGGGGATGAGATGAAGGAGTGTGTTGTCTGGTTTGTACAGAGAAGGGGTGGAGGGATGGAGGTGATGTGTTTCATGTGCAGGTCAGCCCCAGACACCAGTTGACCAGTAGCACTAATAGCGCGTGGCATGCAAACATCCCCGTGTATATACACGGCCCGTGTAGGGAATAAGCTCTCGTAGTACATGTATATATAATCCTTGGTCACAAAATTGAAGCACTGATGCTGAATTTTTTTCATAAATGTAACAAACTAACAAACCCAAGTTGAAAGTGGGTTGTGAGTGCATTTGCTCTTTTTTTGGTAGAAAAACGAAGTAAAACACTAAAACCCCCAAAATGGGTACAACGAACGGAGCTCAGAAAAGTCGCGATGTCCCGTCCACAACTCTTGCTTACCTCGATCCTCAATACTGGTACTCATCACGGAAGTCCATACTCCCATAGTCCCATACCCATCTTCCTTTGTTAACTCCGGTAATCCCTACTCTTGTTTGTTTCAGGGATGAGCGGTTCACTACTGAGGAGCATTACGAGTGGCTCAAGGACTATTCCCACTTTCGGCACCTCATTCAATCCCAACTCTTCCGTAGGTTGCTCTGCAGTTTTTGGTTCTGGGGGTTTTCGATCAAACTGGGCTAAATCTTAGTTGTACCACTTGTACATGTAATGTTTGTTTAACTGAAAACTAAATCTTAGCTGAGGGTTTAAGACAATGCATATTTATATTGAACTGGATTAAATCAAAGCCATCCATTTGAATCACAATCAGTACATGGTGTTTTGATGGTTTTGGGTTTCTATTGCTGGTGTTTTGTTCTTTTGCATTGCGTTTTACTGATACTATATTCTGTTAAACTTGTGGATGGTTCGAGAAGGCGGTGGTGATAAGATGGATGTTATTATGTAGGTCTTGGAGCTGGGTTGTGGAACTTCACAGTTGGGTGAGGAATTATATAAAGATGGCTTTACAGAAATAACATGCATTGATCTATCTGCTGTTGCGGTGGAGAACATGAAGAAGAAGTTACTGTCTAAAGGTCTTACAGGTATGTTGATGATTTCGGGTGAAAGTGTATTTACAATTGGAGTGTTTGGCTTATTGATCATAGAAAAGAGCTTATATCCTCACTTCCTTATTTTTTGTTCTGATCAATGCAAGTTGGAGTTCATAGTCTTTGATAACATGAACTTTCTTTGATGCAAAATTGAAAAAACGAATAAAATTCAAAGTATTTATGGATGTTCTTCTGTTTTGATCCATAACAATCAGTTTATATAAACAAGCGCCAAACTTGGAACTGCAAGTCGCAAAGTATGTCACTTTAGTTCAGGCATCTTTTATGTTATACATACATAACTACTATACATATCTATAATAACTGAATGTATCAATACATGTGTTTATGTAGGTTGTGTGGTATTGTGGTCCAATGAGTCAAACCATCAAGTCTTTGATCCTCACATTAGTAGTCATTTGTTAGTAAATTCTCACTAGGAAAAGTGGAAACCAAAAAACTTATTTGTATTTCCTTTTTGTTATAAGGAAATATGTGGAGATGAACTCGTGAGTCCATGACTCGTTGCAACCTAGGGATGCCGCTTCAAGGACTTTATTTTTTTTTAGCAAAAGCATGGACCACTTTTAAATACCATCATATTTCTGCTCATGCCTTTGATATTCTTGTTCTTATTATTCTGTTTAAACTCATAGCTGGAGTCCAATTGAATTTTTTTAGAAGCAAAAACTAATGAATATCTTTGACAATATTCTCTATCTTCAGAAATTAAAGTTCTGGAAGCTGACATGCTAGACCTGCCTTTTAGTGATGAGTGTTTTGATGTTGTTATTGAGAAAGGAACCATGGTAAAATACCATCTCAGATAGCTTTCTTTGTTGTTCGGCTTTGAAGTCCGGTTTCAACTATTACCATCATCAGTATTATTGTGATATCTTCACTACCTAAATTTTCCGTGTTATGAGCACAATGTCTATTGTGTTAAAAAGGAGGTGTTGTTCGTGGATAGTGGTGAGTGGTGACCCATGGAATCCCCGGCTTGCAACAGTAACCAAGGTCATGAAGATGCTTGAGGGTATTCATAGGGTGCTGAAACCAGATGGCGTTTACATTTCAGTTTCTTTTGGCCAGGTGGTCTTAATAATAATTCTTAATTCGTTCTCTCTACTTCCAAAGTTTTGTTTTATTTACTTGGGTCGTCGTCCTGCAGCCACATTTCAGGCGCCCTTTATTTGAGGCTCCACAATTCACCTGGTCTGTAGAGTGGAGTACCTTCGGTGATGGATTTCACTATTTTTTCTACACCCTGAAAAAGGTTTCTGGTATATTTGCTTGTTGAGGCTTAAATAGTCAATATATACCATCTGTAACTAATGATAGATTAATCTTCCAGGGAAGAAGGTCGTCAGATGATAAACAATCGAGTGATGAGAAGTTGGAGAGGCCATCCATAAATCTGTATCAAGATGAATTAGAGGGCGGGGACTTTATTTTCCGAACCAACTTGGATGATCTCAGCTGCTAAAAACTGACATGTATTTTTTCTATCTGATTGTATTTCAAAAGGGTGTCTATTGTAGACTACTTTCAAATTGTTAATTGATCAATGTTCTCAGGAAATCAATTGGTGAGACGTTGAGAAATGGGATGGCCTAAGCCTTAAGATTCCATAATCTACTGTTTATTTCAAGTGGCAAAAGTACAAAGGTCCTTAACAAAGGAAGAAAGCAAAGGCTCGCTAGAAGAAGGTTACAACCTTCGACCTTAAAAAGCTTGTCTTCATAGATCATATGATGCAAATTCTTGAAAACCAAAAATGATGTCACGGAATTCATAAATAGTGACACATCACTCAAACCTTTTTACAAGAGGCATGTGACATGATCTATATCACCATAAAAAAAACTAGAATTTTGGTTAGTTTGAATAAACTTTACCGGTTTATTCTTAATTTCCGTCCATTTTTAGGATTAAAATCCTAACTCCATCGTGGTTCCTCTACTTGAGAAATCGAGCAATTTAGTCACTAATTATGTAATTATGTACTAATCGAACACTGATCCAAAAGACAACAGTTTCTCCCATCAAAACGAACAAAAACCAAGATTTCCTCTTCTCTCACGGAATAAAGTTGGATACAAATTCGGAAGTACAAACTGGTCAATCAATACGTTAACGAATAATAACCAAAATTGGACCCGATCAGAGCAGTAATTTATTTATTTTTCCTCATCAAAATATAAATGTAATTCATACACACCACTATATATAGATCACAATTGGGTTGTTTATTTGCGACACAAACTCTGCGTGTTGAGGAGGGAGAGAGTTACTAGTGGTGGCATAAAGCAAGTCCTCTCGTATCACCATTCTCTATCACAACACACCACTCATTCCTCTCTTCCTTCTCACTTCAATCTCCTCCTTCTTCCCAACTCCAACTAGATCTCCCTCACTTCCCCCCACATCATCTAAACGCCGTCGTTTTCACCTCCCCAACACACCTCCAAAAAAGCCCTAGTCTTTCTCCACCATTCCCAATCCCCAATTGGGCTCTCCATGCATGCACTCAACCCCTAATTCAATTGCATCAAACCCTAAAGCTTTGATCTTTGGTTAAAGTTTTGATTTTTTTTTTGGGGGTGATTGGATTCAATGGAAGATGATTACATGGGCAGCGATGAGGAGTTGTATACCTCCGATCAGGAAGAAGACGATTACTCTATCGAAGGAGATGGCCTTGAAAACGATGGCTCTGATATTCCTTGGATTCCTCCAAAGGGCCCCTCTACTAAGGTTGTTGATTTTATATACCTTGCAATTTTGAATATGAGTTTATATATGATTTGATCACTGAAAAATCTAAACTTTATTTGAATTTCGTGTTTATTGTGTGTTTAGTATACGACCCTGTTTTCGTTTAAGGGTTGTCAGGGTTGATCATCGTCGTAAATTGTTTTTGATTATGAATTTCAATGTGTGATGATGATCATAGTGTTTGGATGTGTGATACTTAAATTGGGATTTGACATTGTTGTTGGCTGTAACCCTGCAGGTGATTACCAAGGAATCACTTTTGGCTGCACAGGTATGGAAATGAATAGTCTTTAGTACTGTTGCTAAATTCGTGATTGATTTGTCGCCGGACTTTGGATTTATGTTTGAGTTGGGTTGTGTTGTGTTGTATGCAGAAGGAGGACTTGCGTAGAGTGATGGACTTACTATATCTGAGGGAGCACAATGCCCGAACTTTACTTATTCATCACCGGTGGGATGTTGAAAAGCTTTTTGCAGTGCTTGTGGAGAGGGGGAGGGCTTTCTTGTTTGCAGAAGCAGGTGTATCGGTAGTTGAACATGAAGACTTTGAACCACCTTCTTCGACAACTATGTGTGCTATATGTATAGAGGATGTACCTAGTAATGAGGCAACTAAAATGGACTGTGGGCATTGCTTTTGCAACGGCTGTAAGTATCTACCCATTGATTGCGCTATCTTATCTTATTATTCCATGTTTTTCTTGTGGAGTCATCCGCTGTACTGATTGTGACACAACGTGACAATGATATATGTTGGATGATCTTTTATCAGTTTGAGGCTGTGTTGAATTCATAACACATTGTCCTGATATCTGGAATTCGAAACTCATTTTTAATGTTAAATCAAAATTTTGTCATTGAGGTCACTAATTTTAATGTAGTTTGGAATTTGGCTCTTTTGCATGGGAATTGTCTGTATGCTGACTATATATTTACATTGTGATTGTTTGTGTTTCCATGCTTGTGTGTATTAGCAAGCTTTTTCCATCGACTATCGTGTTTTCGACTTATCACGTGTGTTTTGGATTGTTGTAAAAGCAACGTCCACAGTTTGTATTTTGTTGTCTATATATTTACACTGTGGACTGTTTTGGATTCTCTATCTAATGTAGGTTGGACAGAGCATTTTGTTGTGAAGATAAATGATGGTCAAAGTAAGCGCATTCGATGCATGGCACACAAATGTAATGCCATTTGTGATGAAGCCGTTGTTAGAAATCTAGTTAGCAAGAGCCATCCAGATCTTGCGGAGAAATTTGATCGGTTTCTTCTAGAGTCATACATTGAGGATAATAAAAGGGTTAAGTGGTGCCCAAGTATTCCTCATTGTGGAAATGCAATACGAGTGGAGGATGATGAATCTTGTGAGATTGAATGTTCCTGCGGTCTTCAGTTTTGTTTCCGTTGTTCATTACAAGCCCACTCTCCTTGTTCATGTTTGATGTGGGAGCTTTGGGCCAAGAAATGCCGAGATGAATCAGAGACAGTTAATTGGATCACAGTCCATACTAAACCTTGTCCCAAGTGTCACAAACCTGTAGAGAAAAATGGTGGCTGCAACCTTGTGAGTTGTATCTGTGGGCAAGCATTCTGGTGAGTATTATGTTTATTTTAGTTTTCCATCCTGCCCCCTACTAATTGTTGTGTGTATCTCTGTTTTCTGTAATTTTAAACCTCTTATGCATATTCTCACCGTACTGGGTACTATTAAATGAAAAATATAGGCGTAGTTTCTCTCTGGGATTTAATTTCTTTTCTCTGGATGCAGTTGGCTTTGTGGTGGAGCTACTGGCCGATCCCATACATGGTCAAGTATTGAAGGTCATAGCTGTGGGCGATACAAAGAAGACAAAGAAAACAACGCTGAGCGGGCAAAGCGAGATCTCTATCGGTATATGCACTATCACAACCGTTATAAAGCTCATACTGATTCTATCAAGCTTGAAAGTAAGTTGAAGGAGACTATACTAAAGAAGGTATCAATTTCGGAATCTAAGGAATCGAAGAACAGAGATTTCAGCTGGGTAACGAATGGACTCTCTAGACTTTTCAGGTCTAGGCGGGTTCTTTCATATTCATATCCATTTGCATTTTATATGTTTGGTGATGAGCTATTTAAGGATCAGATGTCAAATGCGGAAAGGGAAATAAAACAAAATTTGTTTGAGGACCAGCAGCAACAGCTTGAGGCAAATGTGGAGAAACTATCCAAGTTTTTAGAGGAGCCATTTAATGAGTATGAAGAGGAAAAAGTGAAGGACGTAAGGATGCACGTGATCAATTTCTCAGTAATCACAGATAGACTCTGTCAGAAAATGTGAGTATGACTGCCAAATATAATGTTGATGTTTATGTAAAAGTATGTAGATATATAATTGTATGACATTCATTTATGACAGTATACGATTTACATGTGGGGTTCTACTAAACCTTCTTTAAACCAATTGCAGGTATGATTGTATTGAGAATGATTTATTGGGTTCTGTGGAACTCGGTATCCACCACAATATAGCTCCTTACAAGTCAAAGGGCATTGAGAAGGCATCAGAACTTTCAGCTTCTGATAAAGATCTACCATTTCATCGTGGAACAAATGGTAAGTTGATTCCGTGAAACTTTGTGCCTTCCTTAATTATCTCTTTGCTCGGAAACCAAAATTAAACAGATTAGAAGGGTGTCTAGTAGTTGTCAATTATATAGTCAGCTAGTGACACAAAAATAAGACCATGTAATCATTATCAAGCAGTTTGGTGAATCTGTTTTTTAAATGTTCTCCGCATGTATGTATGGTTTCTTTGATCGTTCAAAGAATTTATGATACAAAGTATAATTCCGTGATGTTATGTTATCAGCCACTAATAGCTCGGAAGCGCAGGTGTAACCTAATGTTATGTGTCTACCCTTGTTTTGCATAAGCTTAGGCTCTTAGCTGCTTAGATCTCTCTTGGTGATGGTTAGCGGCTTGAGAATGTTTCACAAAACTATATATCATGCATGAATTTCTCTACCTGATAAATAATTACAATCTAATACTATAACTGATGAGAAGAACTACATGTAAACAACCCTGACTCAAAAGGGGCTACTCATTTAACACGTATGAACGCTCTACTATAGATGCATAAGTCGTCTAATTTTTCTCTTTCTAACTTGTACCCATAATAATTCCTTGGTGGTCATTTATTCTGTCAATATTGTTGTAGTTACAATTCTTTGGGGTATAACTTACTAATAAAAATTTCTTAGGCGTGCAGACCAGTAATGTTCAATTTCTGCCAAGTTCAGATGAAAAAGAATTTCTTACTGCATTTGATCATGCATAGAACATGATGCAATGTAGAAGATAACTGAAGCTAACATGTGTAAGGTTTGCTGTCTCACTCCTGATGTAGGAGGATCACTTGAACCAGAACATCCTTCAGGTTCTGGAAGTTCATATGAGAGTGGCTGCTCATCTCGGAAGCGTCCTAGGAAGGAGGGTCCTGGAGGTTTTGATCTGAATTTGCCAGGAGAGGTCATTGACAGAAACTGATTCTGATTTGTGCAAGTTGCAAAGCTTCATGAGAAAAAAGTGTACAGTCTCTAACGTAAGACCCTCTTTATAAATAACAGTGTATTTCCGGATCGAACATCCCAGTGCGTTTATGTTTTTCCCCAATCATTACCTTTTTGGTTCACCTCGTATATATAATTTTTTGGGGCTATCGGTGGCGCTTGTTTTGTAAATTTTCCAATTCAAAAACAATAATGGTATTTTGGGGAGATAGATTTAAATTTTGGAGCCGGTTAATGATAAAACTCTTGTAACTTTTAATCTCTTGTAACTTTTAATCTTATTTTAGCTTAACTAATGGTTACTATGGTGCTTTTGCTCTTATGCTCTAAGCTTTCTTGACAATGTCCTTGGACTTATTGTACATTTTGAAATTGAATAGAAGAAGTTGCACATGTCTGTCATTGGCAGCATTGTAGCAATGACATGTAATTGCTCCTTCTCTGGTAGTGGTGGCTTCCATGTGCGAAACGCTTCCGTTGGTTGCATGGATGGTGTAAAATGGGGGTTCATAATGCCATATTTATTTTAGATGGCTTGCTATATCCCTGTTATTGGGTATAGTCAGCACTCATCTTATTCATTTGTAAATGGTTTGTTAATACTTTCATGAACAATGAGAAAAGGGATCTGCATGAGAGAAAGAACGGAAGTTTTGGAATGATTGGTATGTTTATCCCTTACATGGGATGTGCTTTATTAAGATCAAATCAAAGTTTAGCTAGTGGATATGTAATGAAGCTCCATATATACTTGAGTGCATACTTACAAGTTACAATGCTTCGTGAAGCAGCAAAGATTAGTCTGAGGTTTCTTTAGTTTCTGTTCCTCAACTGTTGCGTTTCTGGCACAATGTCAGAAAGCAAATTCTTTCTTTGAAGAAAAGTAATCAAGTTGTAAAGTTATTATAGAGCTGGAAGTGGATGTTTGAGGATTAGCTTATACTCCATGGACGAGTGTAGTCCGTATTAGCTTACTATGTTTTGTTCCTTTTATGTCATTGAAAAGGATCAGCACATAGGAGACTGCCATAACCAATACAGCCTCCCGGATAATGATACTCTGATCACTAATATGGTAGTTTCACGTGTACCGACATCCTCTGACTTCAAGAAAATTATCCGGAATAAAAACTGGTCGGATCTGTGCCGTGCAGCCTAGGTTTCCGAGCAGTTGATAGTGCGACACAGATGTGGCGTTGTTGCTGGTGGGTTGTCAAGTAAATAAATCAATAAAATGTTTAGCTAATGAAAGCTTGAATGTCAATCGAAATGATTAATTGGTACGATGATTGCAGTTTCATCGGATATAATGAGTTCATTTCAATGTTTTAAAACGTGAATGCTTACCTTCTTAAGGTGTTTTTACGAGAGTCTTGAGTTTTAACGCTTGAGGTGTAAAAGATATAAGCTTTACAACATAAAAATGATAAACACACTTATTTAAATGTATCTTATTCTTATACATACCACTTGAAAAATAACTTGAAAAACATAATAATTATCATGCATATATATAATAAGTCAAGTAGTAAAAGTCTAAAACCATACAATTCAACAAATCTACCAACATAGCTTGAAATCAAAGTTTTAAAGTCTCCAAATTGAACAACCAAATATTAAGAACAATTGTTAAAATATACTTCATGCTTCAAAACCATCATCTCATCAATTAGAAGATCACCATCCAAACTATCATCTTCACCACCATCAACCCCATCAACACCATCACCCGCCATCACTAATACAAACACGGTGTTCAAAAAAAGGGTTTGTATCATCATATGGATTCTCTCTAATGTCACCATTACCTATAATGTCGGCAAGACTCATAGATTTTCTTGAAATATTTTTTCTACCTATATAAAAATGTAACAGACAATCAATAATAAATTTAATAAATTATTTTCTAATAAAATAAAATAAAACATAGGCTTTTATTTACAAATTACTTGAACTTGTCACTTGAGTAGATTTCCTTTTGCAATTTCCTTTTGAGAAGTGGGCTAATCACGTCATCGATAGAGCATCTTCATAGAGGTTAACTTTTGGCTTTAGCTTCTGGAATGCATACCATTTAATAGATGACTATATCAAGTAAGAGATTTCAACAAAAACATTATGGTTAAAGTTTCTGCTTTGTTCATCTGATGATCTTAGCTTACCTTTCTATCAATAAGATTCGGGATTCCACTTTATCACAATTATACAAAGATACATGAGTGTCAGCATCAGAGAGTCTCAATATGAAGATATAATAAATAGAAGTTACAAAACATTGAATAAATGAAACCCAACCCTCAGTTGAAGTGATTGAATGAACTCAATGAAGTCACTAACCAAATTAAAGCAATTTGTATCATACCTTCAAAGCCCAACCAACCGAAACTCCTGAAAAGAAGAATCACGATTTAATCTTTTGCGTCTTTGCGATGCAGCTCTTGAAGAGGAAGAAGAAAAGGTTTGGCTGAGAGCTTGAGACATTTCTTCTGTTTGTATTGAGGGTCGAAACTCTTGAAGAGAAGAATCACCAATCACAATCTAATCGTTTTCATCTTTGCAATACGACGCTTGAAGAGGAGGAAGAATTGGTTTGGCCGAGAGCTTGAGAATTTTCTCCTCTTTATTTTTGTTAACGCTCAACTGAAAACGACATTATTTTTTGTCTATCGGGTTTTTAAAAAAAAACTTTGAAGTGCGCCTTGTATGCTCGTTTTTTATGCCTTTTGTGTCTCTATGTGCTTTTTTGCACCTGTGCGCCTTTCTGAAAAAGGCGATTTGTTTTCGACTAAGTCTTGAGGCGAGTTTTCTAAAATATTGGTTTATTTTCTCAAACCTAAAGTGAATTTTGAAATCATGAAATTTGAAATGTGTCGATCACGAACTCAACAAGAAAGTCCGCTGGTTTCTTCGTCCTCCTTTAACGTGAGTGTGAGTCTAGCACTCACCCTATTCAATTTTATCTCACTATTATGTATAATGTAACAAATCTCTTGTTGTCACATATAAGCATGCATTCACATATTTGTATGCAATTGCTTGAATTGCGAATGCAAGATAACCAATGATGATGTCTTTAGTTCTTGAACTAGTTTCATCACATCATCAGTTCAATCCTTCTCTATCCGATTCAAGTTTATCAACACACACTAATTACCGCATTGCTTGCACGTTTAAGTTGCTAGCAGAGTAGCAGTAGTACCGACCCGAATAGAGTGAGTCGGACCTTTAACCCGGCCCAAATTTGTTTTCTTCGCACTTTTATAATTCACATTCTCACTCATTGGAACCTCATTCCAATCTCCTCTCTCTTCTCCGGCGACGTCACTGTAAGTCTCTAAGTATCTCTCTCTCTCTCTCTCTCAAATCGTTGTGGGCGTCTCCGGAAGCCTTATTTCTTCATATTCGCCGGCGTAATATCTGCATTTGTTTCTGGGTTTTCGGTTATGATTGGAATAAAGTTTGAAACTTTATAGGTTTGCTTGAGCTCTCTGGTTTTGGGTTTACGGGTTTAATTCCTCAAGAACTAGATTGACCCCAATAGGGCTTCTGCATTTGGTGGCTGTGAAATTGGGATTAGGGTTTAGGAAGGTATTATACTTTCTAAAATGGTGGACTAGTGGAACTATATTGTGCTTATAACTACATATTATGCACTTGTTATTGGGTTTCTACCTGTTGCTTTATTTGGCATTTGAGGTTAGTTTTGGTTTATTTGTAAAGGCTGTCATTCTAAGCAGAGTTGCAATTTCACCTCATTCAGTTCAAAATTTCTTGGTCTGTATCAAAATTTTAGCTGTCAAGCTTTGGATTATGTAGGTTCAGTTAAAGCAAATTATGCAAGGAGTTTGGCTTTTAAAGCTGCTTGTTATCTGAGTTATATCTTTGGGTTTTGATGGGTTTCCGGAAATGTATAGACCTTGCCCTTATGTGCATAATATTATTTAACCAATACAATTAGCTAAGTATTTTGTCGTCTTCATTTTATTTTATAGGACACTTTTATATCTTGTTGGGTTCCTCTAATGTAGTCTGTCAGAAACTGGTGAGTCTGTTTTCTGGCTGTAGTAATTTATACATGTATGAAGATAGTTGTACTTTATTGAAATAGGTACATCCTGCAAGAGAGAAGGAAAGCTGAAGTTCCTGTCCCAAACCAGAGAAAGCAACCACCACTATGAATGCCCCAGACCGATATGAGCGATTTGTTGTTCCTGAAGGGACAAAAAAGTAAGCTTTGTATTTTGGAGAGAGTTCCAGCCCCTCTGTAGTGTAAAAACCTCACCAAATTTTTTTCGTTTTCAGGGTGTCGTACGAAAGGGATACAAAGATCATAAATGCAGCATCATTTACGATTGAGAGAGAGGATCATACTATTGGCAACATCCTTCGCATGTATGCATTTGTTTTTCACTCCAATTTCTATACTTTAGCTACCTTTATATTTTTTAGATTATAGTACCCTAATTGATGCTTCCAAATATTGTGATAACCAGGCAGCTGCACCGTGATGAGAATGTTTTATTTGCTGGCTACAAGCTTCCTCACCCACTTCAGTACAAGATCATTGTCAGGGTTAGTCATTCAATTTTGATATTCTACATTACTATTTTTTTATATCTTTAAGTGTTCTTAACCTTAAGTAATGTTATAGTTTTTACCTTGACCACTGTATTTGTACTGTTGTAGATTCACACAACGAGCCAGTCATCACCAATGCAGGCGTATAACCAGGCTATTAATGATCTTGACAAGGAACTTGACCATTTGAAGAGTAATTTTGAGGTATTATTATTTGATGTTCCTTCTTCAAATTGGTGTCTCGCTTCAACTAGATTAAGGTGTTTCAGAATATATTCGCATTGCATTTGATAATTTGATAACCTCGATAGCATATCTGAGACTTTTTATATATCATGCTATGACCCCTCTTCTTGAAAACTAAATTATATCATACTATGAAATGAACTTACCATTTTATTGTCATATCATAAGCATCATTGGACGATTATGGTTGATATCAAACATCTGTTAATACGAAATCATGTACATGCTGTTATATATAATCTATTTAAGCCCTATATTATCTATACTCTAGTATGAAATGAGACATAAGTCCAGAGATTATTATTCTTCAGAAAGATCTGAAAGTTCTCAAGCTTCATTGGAAATTATGTGTTCTGATCTGTAGTATGTGAATATATTGAAACTTTGAATATCCTGCATGCAGGATGAGGTAGCAAGGCAAGCAATGCAAGTGGATTACTAGAATGGACTCGAGCAACTATGTGGAGGCATGTTTTAACAATTTATCGTGTAATGGATTGTTGCCCTGCTTAACCATGTAACTATTGTACTTCTGTTAGTTCTGTACTTCATGACTGCCTCTTGTATTTGGATGGGATAGTGATGGAATGAGAACTGGAGAAATGGTACATTCCGTTTCACCAGAGTTCTCTTTTTTTAATGGAGAGGTCACAGCTTAGCATTACCTAATTTAGGCCTGGGTTTTGAGAATCAAAGAACCGAGTAACTGGCTGGAACCATATTGAACAGAAGGGTCAGTCTGGTTCTTGAGAGAAAAAATTCCGTAGAGAATCTGGAGCATGTCAGTTAAGTTTGGTTTCAGTTCTGAACTTATATGGTGCTACTTAATGAAAACGCCAAAATGGATATGCTGAAATGTGTCCGTGCCATTGTGGTAGTTAAAATCCAGACTCTAACCATGATTCAGGTATTCTTTGATTCAATTACCCACACTGGCACACTGCTGTCTCAGCTCTCTATCTTGCTACGTGATGACTGCAGAATGAAGAACTCTCTGGTTAATAGACAGACGTGTTGTTTATCGTGCTTCTAGAGTTGTATGGTTCAATAGTGTTTATGAACTAATGACTAACAGGTTAGGGGGTGTGTAGTTGTTGAACTAATATTGGCACCAAGTTAGTGGGTTAATAACTTGGTATCATGTCCCTTAATAACAGGCAGGAGTAGAAGAAGAAGAGCCATAACCAAAAGTGGAATGCCTTTGCTCTTATCATTAGCTTGACCAACCTGCTATGGTCGTTTTGGAGACTTAACCTCCCATGTGTTTCTTCTAGGTTCTAATGCCAACAACAACCCTCTATCGTTGCGTATGTGCTTGTGCTTGTGCTTGTGCTTGTGCTTTGTTTCTCACCACATGTAT
Organism: Argentina anserina; assembly: GCF_933775445.1. Taxonomy (NCBI): domain Eukaryota; kingdom Viridiplantae; phylum Streptophyta; class Magnoliopsida; order Rosales; family Rosaceae; genus Argentina; species Argentina anserina. Next base: position 5,075,106 of record NC_065873.1, on the reverse strand, counting down.
TCTGCTGAACTCTTTGTTAAATAGCACTATGTGTAGCAGTTAAAATACAGTTTGCTTGCACAAATATGTAATCAAGACTTCAATTCAAGACGTGATCGAGTTTAGAGAAAATTGCTTATTTATACATTAAGGACCTCGTACATCTTCTCGTGAAACGGCAAGCTGCATTATTCCTTTTTTATTTTTATTTTTTGACAAACGTCAAGCTGCATTATTCTTAGAAATGATATGGTTTTCTTCATCAAGATTCTCTACAATCGTTTGAAACTTTTGAATCATCGTTTGTTTTTGTTTTTTTTTTTTTTTGCCTTTTGTGTCCGAATTATAATCGCTTCTTAATTATTGATGAGACTTTTCGGCCGATTTTCGAAGAATATTCATGTTTCTAGAGTGCATCTTATAAGATTTCTCTTTTTTCAGTAGCATAGGTCAAACATTTGTGCACACAAAATAGAGCAAGTCATTGTGCATTGAATTTGCCTTCGAATATATGGATTTTCTCCAAGTCTTGATATAAATTATAAAGAACCTAGCCCTTTATATAGTTTTCTGTATCTTTGTCTCTGTTGTTGTTTGACCTTCTAAATATAAATATTGGGAAATGATGTGTGATTACTATAAATAAATTTACAATTATAGATGGAGACAAATGCATTATTCTGAGGCTTACCTTTTCAATGCAGGTATCTCTTGCACTAAGTTTAACGACTTCGATTTTTGTAAAAGTGTTGTTATCTTCCAATTAAACAATGTAATACACACCAAGACCCCAAGCTTATAATTTAAAGAGAAATGTAAGCATGTCTGTCAGCTTCATTGGAAATGGTTCTTCACTTGCTCGAGGTTGAAACATGTTTGTGTTTTCACTTAACATATTGCGTTCTCATTGATATGTAAAATCCATGCATCGTTGTGGCTTCTAATTTGTTTGGTTGTTAGAAAAGATACTAAACTATTAGTTAGGCCATACCATGTTAGAAACTTCTTCAAATGTATTAAACTACAAGAATCATGAACATCAACAAGGCTGTTTCAAGGAATAAGTACATTACAAAGAAAAGTCTTGTGATCACAATCTACACTATAAAGTTAACCAGGAACTCAAATCACATGCAGAAAGTTGCAGATGCACACAATGCTAGTGAGTTCTCATACAAGTTGAGAAGGGTTTACTATAACTGATAATACAATTCGTATGTGCATGTGAACTGTTGTTCAAAGTTCTAACATTCTCAAAGATAGAGATGTCGATTACATAGAGAAGACGTTTAATTTATTCAACTTGCTTATTAATCAGCTCATCTGTTATGGTCCAAAGTCCAAACTAGCAGTCATTGTTGAAACTTTAAACTCGTATATCTTTTAGAGCCGGCCATCTACTAAATAATGGAGTACAAAATGGTTAGAATGGTCGATAACATGCATTAGATGTCTTAGATTTGTAGGGCTAAGCATTTAGACGAGAGTAGTTCAACTTCAGACTGAAGATGGAACTAAACAACCAAGAAAATTGGAAGGAAATTGATAACAGTGGGGACAAACTTGGAGTGGATGCAATTGCCCTTACTTTGGAGGGAGACTCACTAAATTATTGTCGAACCAGATATACAGCTATTGTATTTAAGATTATGAGTTCTGAATATGAAAATGGAGTCTGCAGCTGATGGGTTCCCTAAACAAGGTGAAGCAAACTGGTATTCAAATGCGTATCTGCTACTACATCTGTGTGTAATGATCGTTGATGGAATGCACTCAGATGTAAGCAAGGAGAGGACTATCTAATATGTCAAGTAATTATGTGCCCTTAATACACATAAACGTAATTGATTGTTTTTTAAGAAGGTAATTTATTTGCTTAATTACATTTCATTAGTATTTCGCAGCCAGCTATTCACAATTCAATGCACCCTTCCCTCCAAATTTTCAGCACATAATGAATGGAGTACTAACATTGATGAGGTCAATTCTTTCCTTATTGTACCAATGATAAAATAACCATTATCGATTGAAAGAATAGTCATGCTTAAATCATAGCACAATCATGAAATTTTTTTCAGTGCTATTGGAAAACCACGTGGCAATGTCCAGTGGTACTCTTCACATGTTATATTTTGAAACATGAATTTATTACACCAAAATTATAATTTTACATATTTTTATTATTTGTGAAATGACTTTAATGGGTATTGATAATTTTGAACTAGAATTTTGGGTTTAGATTTTAAAGTTTAGGGTATAGGGTTTTAGGGTTTAGGGTTTAGGGTTTTAGAGTTCATGGTATTCGAGTGTATGATGTAGGGTTTTAGAAAGATACTCAAAATAGTCTTTGATAAAATAGCTTAAATATAATTTTTTAGTTAAATCTTAAGGGGGTGTATTGTATATAGATTTATATTGATTTATTTAAATTGACAGACTTTTTAGAAACTTCACGGACTCTTTAAAAAGTATACAAACTTTCATAGAATTATCAAAATCACTGATTTCAACCACAGACTTTAGGCTGATATCTACAGACTTTTATTGATTCGTGAAATCTAGATAATTGATATTGATCGACTTTTATAGATTTTTCAGTATTCATAAAAAAATTGAAACTATTTTTTTGTTAGTTATGAAAATAACGCATAGTAACTGAATAATATGCATACCATGTCTCTAAACTATAAGTCCACGGTTCCATGATAATTTGCTTCATTCCCGGGTGCGTTGAAAGTATCTAGATTGTCCCTATGTGTTCTCTGACGCCTTGTGGGTGCTATTGGACGGAGATTAATGCATCCTAGATAATTTTATACAGAATAATTTTTTTCTAAGCAAATTTATTGGTTGTGTCTATTATAAAAATACAAAGTCATTAGAGAATCTCAATTATTTAAGAAAATTTAAAAGAAACCCTTTAAAATTAATCTATCGACAAATAGGTACTAAAGAAATGGAAGTAAATAAATTGTTCAGAAAGTTTCAAGCTAAAAAAGTCGGTGTTCATGACATATTGATATGATTATTATTTTTCTTCTTACGTACTTCTTTTATTGTCATTATTTTTATTGTTAGCATTGAACATGTGTTTACATATGATAATTGGGTTTTTTAATAAGTGTAAAGATACAACGTAATAACATAAAATAAAGAAGAAGAAAAAACAATCATGGGATCATAAGAATAAACATGTGCATAAACATGTTAGGTTGTAGGAAAAAGAATCGGTAAAGAAAAAAAAGTAAAATGGTGGAGAATGAACGTCTTTAAATACAATATTGATAAAGTCCATGAGAAAGTCCATGAAAATCTTTAGTCTAGAGACTAAATAATTTTTGGATTGTGGTGTTTATAATTAACACTACAAAGTTCATGAGATTCCATGAGTTTATAATTCCATAAGTATGAATGATATTTTGAATACCTACAGAATTTTATTCATTTTTAAAAGCCAGGATTTAATAACCCTAGACTTTCATGGATTCCATAATGACTTAAAAAAATTCTAATTGAATACACATAGACTTGTATTGATAATTAAAAGTCTATATTGAATACAAATAGACTTTTGAATTCCTTAAATTTCTTTAAAACTCGCACTAATTTCATGTACAATACACCCTTTTTAAGTGTCAAATGGTAATTAGAAGGGAGTACCGAAAAATTTCTCATCAATCACGGTGGATGGCTGGGATTTAGCACCTGATTAGAAATATTATCATCTTGGTTAGTCGTAAAATCTCTCTTTTACCGTATATTTACGTACGTATTATATTAACCAGTCTCTGTGAAGAGTTGGTCCGGAGCATATTGTTTATTTCTTCCAAGGTCGTCAAAGAAAGTTACAAACCCTACTAAACCGCCGGCCATTTTCTTCCTCCTTGAATTTAGATCCAGTTTAATCTTTTTCAGTGGATTCATTCACCGCCAACTTGAAATTCAGGATAAGGGGATCCAAGGTAAACTCATATTTTTATGTCCAATTGTTTATAGCTTGAGCCAGTGTCACTTGGTAGTGCCCAGGAACCTTATTGCATGTGTCACTTGTTTTTTATTTGCTCTTTGAGTTGTTCATTCTACAGTTAATTTTGTATTTGCAAGTACATTCGTTTCAATGCCTCTCAACAACAGAATCTCCACTTTGATTTGTATGAATTATCTATTTTTATGTCTTTCGTTATGTATTTTGTTCTAAATGTTAGAAATTTAACCTGCAAAGCATATATGATATTTGTCGTAAATATATATCAAGTGTTTGATGAAATGTCTAAACAAGTTTGAAAATTATTTCTTCTGGTTTTATTTTTCCCTTCTAATAGATAGAGTCATCATGTAAATATCGGCATATGATGTGGAGAGTGTATTCCATGCTCTGCTAGAGATAGGGCACTATCAGTCACTAACAGCTTGTGGATTGCACGCGCCGTTTGCATAACCACGGACAAACAACCCCGTGCAGTTTCTTCCCTGCCGTGTCCTTCTCTTTCTTTGTGAACTTTCTAGCTTCTCTTGAATCTCTTTGCAAACTAATTTATTGTTTCATAACATCAAGGAGAAAACCCAATCTCATATTCAAACCATAGATCAAAGAAACCAAATTTGAGTTTCTATTCAGAGAACTATTGATTCCATGAAATCCCAATACGCGTCAGTATAGGAGATCAAAGAGGCAAACTTCCTTCCTCCAGAATGAGAAGGCAAACAAACCACCTATTGACAATTGAAACACAACGAGAAAGCCGTGTTGTGTGGCTCTCATTCATGAGAGATGACTATCGCTTCTGGCAGCAACAAAGTTACAGAGGTGCTAGGCAACAAATCATTGGCCGGAAAAAAGAAAGAAGAGAAGGGAGTTGGGTTTTGAATCAAAAGGTGAAAACCCTCTCTCTTTTCATTTGCTTTGATTTAACAAAAACTCCAAAAATATAACCTAAGCTGCCGGCCATCGGAATTCAAGTCTAAGATCTGAGTTAACCGGCCACCTCTCTTCCTTTTTTTTGTTTTGCCTTTTTTAGATGATCCTCAATTCCTCACTCGCCTGATTAAGAGACCTCGAACGAATAATTAACACTCATTTAAAAAAATGATCCACGTGTACAAATAAACGGTTCAGATTTTCTGGTGTGAGCCGGTGAATTAAATCCGATTCCTATGATAATAAAATGTCCAATCAAATTAGAAAGCATTCCTCTGTGTTCCTTGAACAATCTATAACACTCTTCCCCAAATGTAAAGAAAAGGCCAGAAACTTTCCTGAGCGTGCAAGCCATAGACTGGACAAATTGGTTGCAGAACTTGCATTGCAACTCCCCCAAGGAATCAGACAGCTTCAGACACACGATCAAACCCAGTCATTTCATGTCAATCATGCATTGTTTTATCTTTGACCCCTTCATCTTTCAGCCCTTTTGAGGTTCCTATCTTTTGTTCTTTGTTTTTCTAAGTGCTCTTCCTTTTTTAAGTTCTCCAGCCTCCTCCATTTAGCTGGACAGCTTTAAACAATGGTTTAACAAGGGGCTTTGTAAACTGGTATAAAAAAAAGGGGCTTTGTAAACTTGTCACATGTGTATATGAAGACTTTACGTGTTTCAGTTGGTTTAGTCGAATTTTCTGGAGTTATATGACCTTGGGTACTAATTGACAAAGACTATACAACTTTCTTCATTGGAATGAATTTAGTAGTAGAAACAATTTCTTCTTGGTAGGCAACTCGGTCACAAATTTTGTCTTCACTGAACCAGTCATTTTCTCAGTTAGATCTTGTGCATTTAGTAATCTCGTGTGTTTGAAATTATGTCTCAATATACAGTTGAATAATTGATACTCTGGCTCATTTACAATTCATTAATGTGTTGGATACATCAAGTACGTCGACTTCATACATAAAGACATTTTTTCTTAAAATCTAACTAGTTACCAATTTACTGGGCGCGACGTACATATCATTGTACCGATATATTTATGTATCATCCAATTTTTCATGATGATGTTCCGGTTACTATATGCTAATTTGCATATATAATTCAATTGTTCCTATATTTTCTTTGTCCATTTTGTTCCTATTTTAATGCAGGTGTTTTTTTTTTTTTACTTTTGCAACATCAGCTTCAATCAAAGACACTGGTTTGCTTCTTTTAATGCAATGCAAAAGGCTCACCATTGCAAAAGCTTCAAAGGTGGTGGCATAGCTTTCTAAGACAGCGGACTAGTCAAAGAATTAGGTAAGCTCTGTAGAGCACAACATTGTATACATAAAAGGCAAACAGACTATTGTATGTAACTAGACCGTCCATAGCTTCAAAGTCAATGACTGAGTCCCCAGAGATATGAAAGAGGTATAAGCTGCAAAATATCTTAGGTTTTTCATTGAACAGCTAAGTTCGGTTCACCATTTTCATAAAACCCATCATGGTGAGTAGTCTCACTCATTGTGTTATCTATGTCTTGCATTTAATGTGTTTTTGGAATGTTTCTCTTATGTTGGGTTGTTGGGTTCTCCTTCTACTCATGCAGTTGTCTATATCTCAAGCTTGTAAGGCTTCTGCAATGAATGCTGTTTCAGTGACTCATTTGGCTGTGTGGTGAAGCCAAAACTTGACTCTCTATTGTTATGCATGAAGCTATTCAAGTTCATGGAGGGAGTTTCAAAACACAAACGCTCCAATAGGTACCTTCACAGCTTTTCTGGGTTTTCTTCCTGCTTCAGTTTTAGTAAATTCGAACTGGGTTCTGCCAGGAGTGAGTATCTGAGCCTCCATTGGTGATCCTGTGAAGAACAGTTCTCAGTTTTAATGAATATGGTTTTATGCTTCTTTGCTTATTTATTGAAGTGAGTTTTGTTGTCCTTCATTTACTGACAGTGACCCAATTAAAAGAAAGTTTGGGAAGGAAAATTTGAACAGCAATCCCTTGGCTCCTTACAGACTTAGAAATGTAAGAATTTGCATTTTTACTTTTTTTTTATATTTTGATTTTGATTCTTGCTGTCAATTTAGAACTCTTTGATAATGTGTGGAACAGAATCCTGATTAGTATTACAAATCACAAGTATTCTTGTTTTGTTAATAGAGAGAAATGGGAAGACCAAACGACTCTGTTGAAGATATCACCAAGCAGCCCACTTGTTCTGATGTTCAAAGTTCATTAAATCAGGAGGTACAAAAACAACTAGCCTAAAGCTATGACCAGGGGGTGCTTCATTGCAGCTGTGCATCCAAGAATTTACAGTAGTATCTTTCTCCCTTTTACAGATTTTACAGCTTCAGAAACAATTGCAGGACCAGCTTGTGGCACGTCACGCTTTGGAGAAGGCTTTAAGTAATCAGCAACCATCATACGATGCTACGATTGATGACTCACTCCCAAAGGTAGCCTCTTCTGTTCTCTAATGCAACATTGGACAATTAACAAATTGGTGCCATATTGCAAGATTATCATGTTTAGACACTGATGTAGTTTGAAGCCTTGAAATTGGCTTGAATGTAGTTTATTACTTGGTTTCCTAGCATGTTTTTTCAATCGGTTTATTCTTATGCTGACCGTTGGCATCACTTTTCATTGACCTCAGCCTGCCAAGGACCTAATAAAGGACATTACAGTTTTGGAACTGGAAGTAGTCCTTTTGGAGCGCTATCTACTGTCCTTATACCGGAAAGCATTTGATCAATGCATACCAGCTGAATTGCCGATGGCCGAAAGACAGAATTCGTCTTCAGTCACACATCAAGGTAGTTCCGGAGAAGTTTCTAAACAAGATGTTACATCAGAAAGTACCAGAACAATCACCTACTCGGATGATCTTACATTGCCTCGGAGTTCATCTGGCAAACCATTCAATGAATGCCTTGGCATATGGGAACCCGAAAAAGTGTTAGATTCAAGCATTCATCGTTGCTACTCCTCATTGTCTCAGCATTCAACTTGTTCACCGAGAACTTCTCCTAGAACAATGTCTCGAACCAAAGCTGTAGATTCATATCACTCCTTACCTTTCACGATGCTAGAGGTAACTTAATATGACAAAATATCATGAATAGCAGTTAGTCACTCTGGCTAATTTTAGATGTTTAGTGGTTTAATTTAAAGGCTTCTCTAATTTGGCTTCCTATGTTGTCTTCTCAGAAAGCACAATTTGCAACTTCAAAAGTAAATACAGAAGAACATCTTGGAACTTATTTCTCTGATCATGTTCCAGAGACAGCAAACTGCCTATCTGAAGAAATGATCAAGTGCATTTCAGCAATATATTGTGAACTTGCAGACCCGTCTATTATTAATGACGGTTACTCTTGCTCTCCAATCGCATTCTCAGCACCACTGCCTGGCTTATCTTCACAGAATGGAAGTGAAAAGTGGAGTTCCCTGCGTACGAAAATTCCTTTCTTCAATTCACAGTTTGAAAAGCCTATCCACTTTGAAGGAACAGAAGACTTGAGTGGACCTTACTGTAGAATGCTAAAGGTACAATGGATCAGTGGGGATCCAGAGAAGTTAAGAGATGTCGAACACACACTAAAGAAATTCAGGTATGCTAATTCTGTAATATGGAGATGCTAAAATCCTTAAATTGTTTTGCAACATGATACGTTTCAAACTTGTATGGATTTCCCTTTTCTGTTATCCCTAACTGCTGGCTGAGTAGTCTAGGCATCTAGTAAAAAAAGTTTGTAACCGACTCTGTTGCTAGATATTTCGTCTTTAATCTGAAATCTTTTTTTTGAGATTGAGTTTCAGAACTGTGGATGTCTTTTGGCTTTTTCATAAAGTTGTACGTGCAAAGTTAAATAGCAATTCCTTTGCATGATTGAATAATTCTAAATGGATAGAAGAACTTTACTTGATTATTGTTGTAAACCTTCTTGTATAACTTGAAAACCATGTCATGGCAGCTCCCTTGTTTATCAGTTGGAAGGAGTTGATCTCAGAAAGATGAAACATGAAGAGAAATTGGCATTTTGGATCAATGTGCACAATGCACTCGTTATGCATGTATGGTTCTTTCAACTAATTTGATACTCTTATTCTAGTTTTCTTAATTTTAAGCATTTGACATTTATGTTTTCTTTATCTCAGACATTTTTAACATATGGGATTCCAAAGAATTATTCAAAAAGAGTGTCATTGCCACTCAAGGTACTTGAACTTTATCCACCAAATTTTTAATATAACATGGTGTAGAACTTTGATAACATGCTTGTGCTTTCCTCAGTCTGCGTATAACGTGGGAGGTCGCACCATAAGTGTAGACATGATACAGAGAGCCATTTTGGGGTGTAGATTGCCTCGTCCTGGACAAGTAAGCTCATTTTCCATGAGAACCGGTTTATAAACTCTGTGTTTCCTTTGTCAAATATCATGTAGACCCAATTTTTTGACAATACATGCTTAGACTGATTTAAGATTTTAAATCCATTGGTTTTAGACTAATTTAGGTATATTTCTCTTTAGTGGCTGCGGCTGTTATTTAACATGCAAACGAAGTTCAAGCATGGAGATGTACGCAAATCATATGCTATTGAGAATCTTGAACCTCTTTTGCATTTTGCCCTCTGCTCCGGGAGTTATTCCGATCCTGCGGTATACACCTCTTCCCTTACGACTACAATATATCCATTGTAGATTTGTTGAAGATGTTCCTTTTTAAAGCATAACCTCATTTTATGTCAGAAGCTATGTTTGTCTATCCAGACTAGATATCTATAGTTTTGGCTAAGAAACACTTGTGATTGTTAAAAAAGACACTTTTAAGGTTTAAATTGATTTAATGACCAACTGAGCAAGCTCCTTTGAACCACGCTAACTAAAGAGTCAGATTACATATATTGGCTAGTTTGATTGGGTAGATTTTTTAAGAAACTTCACTATATATGAGTCGCTACTAGTTATAGCTTGATGCCGTGATGCAAAAGTGACTGTGAGGCGACTATTTGATTTGATATATAAATCCAAGCTGCAGGCCTTAGTATTATCCCTTTCAATTTATAGTACTTTAGGAAGAACCCAAGCTGCAGGCCTTAGTAATTTCTAGGATCAATCTCATTTGCTGCGATTGTTTAGGTACGGATATACACACCAAAGAGAGTGTTCGAGGAGCTGGAAACTGCAAAAGAGGAGTACATCCAATCAACCTTTCTTCTCCACAAGGAACAGAAAATCCTTCTTCCAAAGATTATGGAGTCATTTGCAAAGGACTCAGGATTATGTTCTGCCGGTTTAATAGAGATGATTGAGCATTTACTGCCCAACTCAGAAAGAAAAAGCAATCACCAGTGCCAACAGAGAAGAATGTGGAAGACAATTGATTGGATTCCTCACAACTTTACTTTCCGTTATCTTATACCAAAAGAAGTAGCGTGGTGATCTCCATGCATTGTTGAGTGAAAAGTTCAGAACGGAAATGAATCGCAACTTCCTCAACAGATGCACACTCAGACTAACAGCAGAGTGATGATCAAATCTGCTCAAGCTTGCTGAACTTGAATTTATAGTAAATGCGCTTGAAATAGGAGAATATAATGGTAAAAAGAACATTATGGTTTGGAAGTATTGTGCTCTAGTGAGCTTGAGCTTGTTTGATCACCGGTTTTGTTGCAGTGTGGTGGTAGTGCTCTTGCCTGCTCTTTTTCCAGCAGTTTGCAGTAGGATTTGTATGTAAAAATCAAATGAAAAAAGAAACTTGGGAAGCTGTAATTGAGAATTGGTAGCAATTTTTTAATTTATTTCAACCTTTTCACAAGTTTTAACATCGATTGTAAAGGAATTTTATCATCTTTGAAAGATCATTTCGGAGATTGAAAAGGCTATTACACGAGTTGTTTGGCAAATGTTCTCAAGGTGATCAGGGAATATGCACACTTTTGTGTTGATAATCATCGTTGTCTCTTCGATCACTTTCTAGGCTAAGAGAATCAGAGATTAATCCGTGCCAACGGGTTATGTTAAACCGTTTCCTCACTATCAATAAGAAAATCTTACTACTATTTGTTTCGCCGGCGGGTAGGCTCTCTCTGACTCGATCGTGGTTGATACATAGTACATTAATGTATACTAGCCTCTTAACAGTGAGTGTCATTTGACCTTTTACTTTGAGAAATTAAAAAAAAAATCTACTATTATAAAACCAGTACGTAAAATCTTTACTAAATTGTGAACTACCAATTTTACTCTTCTTTAACTTTATCCTCACACAGACATAAGGATAATTATGTAAAATATAAATATTTTATCAATGTGTTTTACTAAAATTATCCTTCATATGAAACAAAATTACATAAAAAATGGATTTTCAAGAATCAAGAATACAATTATGTAAACATTCGCGATCACAAAACGTGCATCGCACGGGCACAAACTAGTATATATGAAAGTAGAAAAATAGATAATGAGTAGTTATTTCTGAATTTGAACGAGACTTGATAACTAATTTTTTTCCCTCAAAACGTGGGAGACTAGTAATCTGCATGAAGGATTTTTGGAGTGTAGTTTCTCCATTGTACCCTCCTTTGATTAAATTGTGTTTGCCATAGAACTTTTCATGTAGGGGTATTTGTAGGATTATTGGCTCAATTACTACCGATATGTACACAAGACCAGTTGAGTAGTTTATTTTGATTTGAGGATAATTTTTTGTAGAAAAAAGGAAACCTTGAAATAATATCGGCTTAGTGTCACAGTGTCAAATTATTGATCGAGATGGGTTAGTTTAAATGATTGGTTGCAAAAGAGCTGATCTTGGTGTAGTCTTCTTCTATGACTACTATATATTGGTGTTTCACTGGTAATCTAGTATAGAATAATAATCTCAAAAGAGCTGATCTTGGTGTACATAATAGATATCTATGATACAAACTCCTTAATAAGTTCTCATGAACTTCATCGATCCCATCCATACTCATAAATCATAAATCGATTACTTCAGTCCGTAGTATAGAAAAAAAAAGTGTGTTCAGAAAATTAGAGGTCACTAATGTATCATGCTCATAAATTCACAACAGATTTCCCACCATCCCTATGCTGGAAAGAGACTGAAGAAAAAGCTGAGGAATTTCCCCATACAATCTAGAGAAAGAAGAGAAAACAATTTCTTTCTTTAGCTTAAATGCTTCCTTAAAAAGTTCTCTCTCACAGATGGCAAACAAGAGGGCAAAGATGACTGCCGCCACTAACACCACCACAGCCTCAGTTTCTACTACGTGCTCAGATAAACAGCCTAAGGACATGCCCCATGGCATACCAGAACCATCTGATGATGATTTGGTTAATTTTCGAGGGTTGGCAATTCTTCCAAGGTGTTACAGTTCATTGTTCGAGAAGGCCTGCATTCGTCATCCTGATCTGGCCATGTGCCCAAAGAGGAGCTTGAGATGGCGTGAATTTGCTTATGAGACACTGGGGGAGCTCCTGTTCTTCCTCACTTCAACAAGACAAAAAGAAATGATAAATAAGTCATGTGAACATCTCCAAATACTCTGGGAAGAAGCTCAAGGCTTAGCGTTTGGTTTATCCTGGTTAACCCCGATCGTTGATTCCTGCTTGGCTCTTGATTCGAGTAATTCTGATGTAGATAATGTCAGTGCAAAATTGGATGCCTTGAGGAAGCATAAGAGTACCCTACATTGTCAAATGACGACACTAGCAATGCAAATGACTGACGTTGAGAAAGGACTTGCTTCTATGGAGATGGCACTCCAACGTGCCAAAGATGAACAAGTGCGCTTTCTGTTCACTGGCTTGTGAATGTGGAGGGATTAGAAAAGTTAGGGTTATTTAAAGAAAGATAACGCGCGTGCTCTTGAGTTTTGACACGATATATCATGTATTTTGATTAGGTTAGGAAGGAACAATATTCGGTCTATTTCTCCGGTATTGGTGTTTATTTTGTCAAATTATGTGTATACATCAATACCTTGTAATAAAACTGCTTCAAGGTGATGCAAGAATCAGAACTAACTCATGAGAATTGTTTGAAATCACCATATACAAGGGTTTTGTAATTCACCGATTGGGTGAGTTCAGTTTTAATTTCCACATTCAACATAACCGGTGGACTAGTCTGCAACCAGATCTTATGCATCCATTGAGCCTTGTGCAACCAGCACTCAACAGGTTTTAAAGTTCGATCCTTTGACATGCTCCTTATTTGGGATATCGATTACAAATTGATGTGATATCATACGAGTACATGCATAATGTGATAGTATATGAGTAAATGCATAGTTTAGCATTGTATAATCCACCCATTTCATAAGGAGCATAATTTGCATAATTTTTAGGTAACCACTGCATGGAACTATTTTGACTTCGTGTTTTGATGAGAAAATTATAAAATTCGTATAATTTTAAAAAATAATTGCATCTTGAACTCTATCAATCTGAAATCCGTTAATTGTAAATTTTTATATTGTATAATAGATTAAGAAAGTTTTGAATATGCATGACTTACAAAATTAAAATTGAAAAAGCCTTATTTTGGATACATAATTGAACCTTCATATGAATTTGTAAATGACACCTATTTTGTAGGGATTTCAAGGGAGAAAAAAAAATCCTTCTTTTTCTTTTCCATAGAAATTTAGAATTTCCAATCTAATAGTGTCAAACGAGGAAAATGGCTCTTAAGAATTATGAAATCCTCACTTTTAATAAAATTCCCTCATGTTTTACTCCCTTGCAGTGTGTTTGGATAAAAATATTTATAATAAATTGGCGATGAGTGATTGACCAGCTCTTTTAGCCGACTCTGAACTTAAGCGTGGAACAGTACTGAAACTCGTCAATGATGTATAGAGGACGAATCACACTAATTTATCAGGTATCAAAGCAGAAAGCCCTATATTTGGGTGTAAAGTATAAATCGTTAGAAGTGACACTACAGGATACTAGTTTGGCACTCAACATCTTCTAATTGGTTTATCTTTCTGGGTATGGTATTAATCTCAATCTACTCTAACAAACCTAATAACATTGATGTAGTTATCGTATATTTCAAAGAATTAACATATTGATCAATATTGTTTCAAAGAACAAACTTAATTAATTGATTTTTAGAAACTAAGTACTATATCGTTCAAATTTTATGATAAGAACCACGTACATTGTTTTTAGATCACAAATACATCCAAACTTCTAAAAAAACAAATCTCAAATTGATCAATCGGTGTAGAATTATGTACACATTAAAAACTTTTAAAACCAAAATGTGACATGAAAAATGAAAAGAGTATTATCGCATGAGAATAAACGCTAATGTTAATGGTAGTTCAATTAACAATAGTCCGAGATATTAAAGGATGTACAAAAAAAAACAGATCATGTAGGACTGAATTGAAATTGGAAACAAATCAACTCTGGTATTTTGTGAATTGAAATTAGTACATGTATGTGACAAGTTATTTAATTTACTTTTCTTAATGACAAACTTTTTTTTAAAGAAGTTATGTTTCCTTCAATTGTCAACATGTATATGTCTTTTATATTCTTGCAGAGTTACAACTTACAATCTGCCTTGGATTTTTCTTTCCAACGTTGTTACTTTCCAACTATTAAAGTAAAGCAAGTTGATGCAAAACTTGAACTAATTTCTAATCGATATACTCTAATAGACACCCCTTATATATTCTTGATATATCACATAAATAATCAAAAATAAGTTTGGTGAATGCTACAGACAAGAATTCAACCAGCATTTATGTATCACCATTGTAAATGAAGCCTAAAGCAGTAAACCTGTTTTGTATTTTATTTTTCCAGCATATATTGTAACTATTCAACCAAATTTAATCAAAATAGCAAACCCTTCAAATTTGAGCTTACTAATAACTAAAAGCAAATGCACACATATGAGTATAGACTACTAAGCGATATATGTATAGTTACAATAACTGTTCAAGAACTAAGAGCAGTAAAATACCTTCATTTTTGGGAAGATAATTGCGGGAAAAAGTTTGAGGATAAGTGAGTCGGTGTTGTTCTGTCTAGCTTGTAGGGCCTCAAGCTCTTCGTTTTGTTGAGTAGCTTGAGCATTCACTGCTTTCAACTCTTCCTTTTGCGTAGTTGCACCGGCTCTAACTCCTCATTTTGCTTAGCTACAGTAGATGTCACAACCATCAACTCATCTCCAAGCTGAATTGCTTATCTTTCCCAATGCTCAGCCCTTTTATTTGCCTCCTTCACTTGGGCACCACTTGTTGCAATCTTAGATCTTTTAGGCTTTAGGCCTGCTCCTAAGCCTTGTATATAGCTTCATTGTGGTGGACCAACAATTTTGGAAAACACTTCATCATAGATCTCATCTTTTGACATAATCTCACTAGATTTTTCATTTATTGGAGGCTTGTTTTGTAGATTTTTCATATCTTCCTACAAAAGAGTGCATACATTAAGTCAATTCATGTATATAGTGTATAATCCAATAATGACTAATCATAACAGAAGTCATGACAACTCACAAAACTATTCTTTGCTTTATCACCAACCCATGCAAATTTCTTTTCACTGTATCGTGTGAGATTGAATAGATCAATACAACCAGATTTTTCTCCAGTTTCAAGATTTCACTATAATAATTAAACCACAACCCAAAACATCAAAGTCACATACAACATTCATTATCAGTTTCATTGGAGATCGCTTAAGAATACTAAGCTTCCATTGGAGATTGCTTATGAATACCCAATACAACGAATATTACAAGATCATTCTCCTCCATTTTCTTTATCATGTGTTTAGAAAATCCAAATTCATGGCCGATGCCATTGCCTAAGAAGGGCATCAAATTTCGGCCAATCACATTTGGGTCTTGTTATTTCCATTGCCATGAGAAACTTCAGTTTCCATCAATTTTTCTTTCATCGGTTTCATGTGTTTGGAATGTGTAAGCAATGTAAAAACAAATCTTAAGCGGTCTCCAAGGAGAGGTGATCAATTTTCCATAATACCCGGTCCTCATATTAATGACGAAATCTATAACGGCAGGATTAGTTTAATCCCAACTTTAGCATTAGATGTCAAATGTTGAAATGAAAAGTGATATCATGGGGTGTGTCACAGAACGGGGGAAGAATGGATATTTAATTGCTTTGGGAATTACTTTCCTTTTTTTTTATCCCTTGTCCTTAATTTGGCTCCCAAACAAAGGAAATTGAATCACTTTTTTTTTTCAATAATAAAAGTGAATACAAGACTAGAGCATAAAGCTAATAAAACAACATATTCCTGACTTATTAAACAAAATAGTGTTTCTATTCATATATCTCAAAATAGTATTTAGAGTTCCTTATTTTCTTAGAAAATTTTGACTTAGTCAATGTATATGAAATTACAAAATGAGATTATTATAAATGTAGATAATTATTTTATATTTATTGCTAGAAAATCCCAAAATGCGATATCATATTGCATAATAAGATTTAATTGATTACCTTCTTTTTTGATAAACATCATAATTCAAAAATTAAATGTAGATGATTAACATCAAATTTAATGTAGATGATTTAATGTAAAAATTATATGAGTCATAAACTTTGAATTGAGTCAAAGAACAAAATTCGTTCATTAGAGGTTAAAATATTTCATATACGTTGATGTTAATTCTCGGTGAGTTGCATATATATGTGTGTGTGTGTGTGTATCAGTGGATGAAAAAATTAGTCAACCAATTTTATTATGAATTTAGAAAACGAGTGGAAGAGTGAATTAATTCAAGAAGATAGTTTGTGTGATTATTATACATTTTCTGAGTTATATATAATAAATGAATTTGAAAAAGAGTATGAAATAAATTAATTAATAGTAGTCAAATTTAATATATCAAATTAGATATTGGATATTTTAGAAAAACTATGGAGGTCTAAATA
This sequence comes from Argentina anserina, assembly GCF_933775445.1. Classification (NCBI taxonomy): domain Eukaryota; kingdom Viridiplantae; phylum Streptophyta; class Magnoliopsida; order Rosales; family Rosaceae; genus Argentina; species Argentina anserina. The sequence goes on along the minus strand of NC_065873.1, from coordinate 5,058,271 downwards.
ACATTTTATGTATCTATGAAAACAAAATAAAGATTCATTGAGTAAGGAGATCTGTATCATTTTTGGAGATATGAATATAAACTCCCTAAATAAAATAGCATTCTTCTAAAAAAAAACACTTAAAACATAACTAGGAAATTTTGAACTCCATCTAGCCAAAAGATGAGAGTGACCAAGATCTGCCACAACAACAACTACAAAATTCGCTTCTCTCCAAATATGCCTGAAAGAGATTTGATTAAACTTTGAGGCAAGAGCCTTTATATCAGCAACTAGAGATTTGATTCTCCATGGAGTTGAATAGGAGTTGTTGATGGCATCAATGAGAATCTTTGAGTCTCCTTCCACTGAAATGTGCTGGTGACCATGAAGAAGGGCAGCAAGAAGACCGGCTCGGAGGGCAAAAGTTTCAGCAGAGATAGCAAGAATGGGGTCACCATTGGAGTCTTGGAGAATAAAACCAGCAGAAGTAAGACCATGACAATCCTGGATGACATAACCATCAAAATTTAATTTGACTGTGGATCAGGTGGTTTAAGACAGAATGAATCACTTTTTTTTTTCTCATGCCATTTATTTCATAAAACAAACATGGTCGAGTAATTTTAAACTCGGCTGATAGAGTTTAGAATTTAAGGTAATAATCGTAATATAAACGCGGTTATACTTCTCCTTACAATTTTACTTTCGTATAAAAAATAAATTCCTATGGACGAAATTGCTTTCAAATTGATAAAATTGATATTGAATGGTTTTTTTTTGGCAAGATGGTATTGAATGATTTGAATCAATATATAATAAGAGAGAGAGAGAGAGAAGTCTAATCCCTACTCGTGACTGTTTCCGCTGTCTTCTCTCAATCCTCAGACCCAACCAAATCTGGATAAACCCATCTAAATCTACTCAAAGCCTTATCCAGGGTTACTGTATGCGAGGAAACTTGGACAGGGCAATACATGTTTTTCGATCTCATGATTGGCAAGGTCTCCAAGATTGATGTCATTGCTATTGGATAATCAATCATGGAGCCCTTGCTAATCATTAGGTTAAAAACATATGAGGGTTGTTAAAGAAACAATCAGACACCATTTGGCTATGATAGGATGGTGTGTGTGTGTTGATAGTTGGTTCATTGTCCAAGGATATAATCGATCCTGCAGGATCAATATGATGAGTTGAAATCTATCGAGCTCAGGTATGTCAACCCTTCACCGCTCCAAAATTATTGGTTTCAATTGCTGTTTTTTGATATCACCTATACATGATTATAGATTGGAAGTTAGACTCTGTGCTACAAGATAAGTATTTATTGTACGTATTTGTGTAAATTCAGAACTTGGGTGAAGCTAATTATTGGAACTCAACCTGTAATCTTGGTTGTTGGTAAACAAGAACCTGATAGGCAGGAGAAGGTTTTCTTTAGGAATTGTATGGAGACCTGTCAGAGGCATATTCAAATATCAGTTTGGGTCTTGTCGAATCTGGGAATGTAACAAAACTTCCCCCTAGAATCCTATTTATCTACTCCCACGTACCTAACAGAATCCTAGTCTATCTAGTTGATGGTGAAGCATTGAGTAAATTGTTGACCTGTTGCTAGTCTATGTATGTTATTCTGCTGTTACTCATCAAATTCCCATTGAAATAGAATCCACACAAGGAAGTGATCAATAAGAGGATTAAAAATTTCAGTTGGCCTGCCCCTCCATGCCGTGATGAATGTTCTTATTGTATTTTGCTTGGCTTATCATGTTTACAGAACTATAGAGCTTTCCTTATTATCACTAAATTTGGAAACCACCCCTTTTGTTCTTTGTTGTCTGTGATGTTGGAAAAATGAAAAAAAAACCTCTGTTAGTCGTAGACTGTAGTCATATTTTCTGCTTTCATGCACCATCTCCTGTTTCTAAATCTTATATTTAGGAGTTATTCCTGCACTCTTTGATACTTTCTTGAGTGATCCCCTGGCTGTTTTTGTAACGCAATCAGAAGATGAGGGATGGAGTTCTTGACTCGTGTCCACTATGCTCAGCCGTTGCAACATCACATTTTGTTTTCCTTTTTTCTTTTCTTAAAAAAAAGGCTCTAAAAGGGATATAATACAGAAGCCTTGGTGATGTTTTAAAGGGATTTGCATAATTATGGCTTCTAGTTAGCAGTAACGTGTATTTTTATACATTGTGCTTTGAATCAATTTTCTGGTCATCCAAACTTGATATGGGAAATTAGGAATGGGCTGTTGTCATTTTGGCTTGGTTTTAGGGGCAAGATATCGCATTATTTTTGTTCAACTATACATAACTTCCAATCTATGTCAACTATTTTGTTCAGAGAGTGTATCAAATCATGTGCTAATAAGCATGTCCACTAGATCAAAAGATGTTTTGATTTGTCACTTATGATTCATAGATGCAAAACATGATTCATAACTGCATCACAATCAGCTTTTCGCCTTTTCCTTATACTACCCTAAGATCTCCAATATGTGCTAGTATTTAATATATCCATTATACAGGTGTTGTACAATCTGCACAAGTAACAAGCAACCAGCAAATAGCAGTCCTATCACTTTGGTTATTGGTTTTTTACCACTTTGCAGATACTCAAGTCATCCATAGTTTACTCACCTGTACTGATGTGTGGTGCATATGTGCAATTTTCTTTTCCTTCAGTACCTTGATTTCCAAGTTAACTACAGTTTTCTAAGTTCTCTGGCTCAGCGTGGCCATAGAAATAGGACTTTAGAGCATAATTTAAGGTATTGTGTGCCTTTTAGCTTAGTTGCATCACTTGTATGTATGCATCATGCTGATCTACCTCAAGCAAGGGTGAGATACACACACACACACACACACACACACACACAAACATATTTACATATCTATAGGAAAATTGAGGTTGAACAAAACTGGAAATGTTTCAAGTAATATCTGTCACTTTCGAGCATTTTACCCCCTTTCACCCTTACAGAAAAATAACCTTTTTGATTACTACATATGATGGTTAGTTTGTACCAGTAATATCTGTTTTAGTTTTTTCATTTTTTTGTCCGGATATCTGGGTGATACAAACTTTGGAGACTATCCCACATGACGCAGAATAGTCTTGGGAACTTTTACTGTAGTACGTAGCTCAGGGTTTCAGGACCGCAGTTGACATAAGTAGAATATTGGAGCCATAGGAAGTAGGAAATTTCTTAAATATAACCACAAACAATTCTACTTTCTACAGTAGTCCCAAAGTAAATTGACAATGTGCACAGTACCGAAGCAGTTCGTACATATCCAACATACAACACCGAAACTAGGAATGTGTGATCAAAAACGAAATGAATCAAACACTTAAAAATCAGGTTTGACCTTCACATCTCCATTTGGTAATGCATACTGTGCTTGTGCTAGCCGTTTTGTTTCAAGAGCTGAAGCAGCACATATTTCTCTGTATGATTCCACTGCATCTGGAAATGCTTGTTCAAGTTCGTCCAGGAGGTTTCTGTGCAAACTCTTGAATGTATCAGTTTTGCCTTTAGTGATCTGATTTTTGGCAATAAAGCTGTTTATGACATCCCTTGTAAATTCATCAGGATTCTTTCCATCATCAATCGAATTAAAAACCTCCATAGGGACCGGGATATTGCACTTCTCAGACAACTTAGCCATATTGTCAAGCTCCGAAACAAGAGCATTTAGGTGCTGGAGTGGGCGATGAGAACCCGCAATAAATGACGAGACAGTAAGGTGGAGATGGTGAATGAGCCCTAATGTCTTCTGGATAGAGTTAATGACCTGGTTCAAGTCTAGCTTTGGATCATCCACCCCAGTTGTTCCCGCAGTATCATTGTTTTGAGGAATTATCATCCCATTTCCTGTGGGAGTGGTGATCTCAACATTAGCATTCATCGATGCATCCATCTCAGACCCCTGGTGTGAATTGGTCTGCTCATTGGTGAAGTTGTTCTCCCCCAATTTTTCGTATTACTTCCAATTTATTCAGTTTTCGGGTGTCTTATATTCTATAGCCAGAGGAAAGGTTTGCAGAAAAAAATGAGACTTATGATTAACAGTCCCAACTAGAAATTTATATATAGAGAAGCAAATCCTAGTGGGATTGGGAAAAAGCTCCAGAAGAGGGAAGTCCTAGTGGGATTGGGATGTTCAAAGTCTCTTTGGTGGAATTGAATTTTCCCTATAAGAATTAGAAATAGATATCCCACAACCAATAGGACTTTGACTATTGGCTTTATATATCAAGAGGTGCTGCACCATTATGTATATACGGAAGAGTTCAGAAAATGAAAATGAATCCATAATGCAAAGAGCCAGTTTCTGGTGCAGGAACAACTAAAAGGAAGGAACTACATGGTACAACTACCATAAGAGCTCCATCTTGAACTTGGGGAGGAGAATTTGACAGTATCGATTTATACGCCTATAAATTCGACTTCTCCTGTGACAGAACTACTGAGTTATGTTCTGGACTTAATTTTCTGATCGAGTCAGAACTTGCTGATGGTGTGGGGCATACTGAGTTGGAGCTTTACCCGAAACCAAATACAGTTAAGGCTTCCATTTCTTCATGTGGGCAAGTCCGTTTGGATAGAGACCAGATGAAAAAAGCAAAGCTGTTTCAGGAATTTTTCTTTAATGGATTGTTTGGATTGTTTCAGGAATTTTTCTTTAATTGGCGAATAAATTGGAGTGGGATCAATTCCTGTGTTTCTGCCATAGAATTCTTGACGAAAAATGCATTATTAGGTGCTCAGCGTTACATTGGTGACACAAGGAAGTCATTACCAAGCACAAGTCGCTCATCTGGGACTGGGATATTCCACTTAGCTGATTCCTCAGTTGATGAAAAAAGCCTGAAAGATATGGTGGTAGTGGCTATCCACAGCAAAATGTATATTCTGTATTGGAGGTTATGGGTGACACATCTGCTGAGAGTCCTTTTGATTCATCACGGTACAGCTCCTATGCTTATTACTTCCACAAAAAGTATGGGGTTGTGCTCAGGTATCCAGGTCAGCCTCTGTTACGGTTGAAGCAAACCCATAATCCACACAACCTTCTCTTTAACTCTAATGGTGAAGCTAGCCTAGTTAATGGAAAGGAAAATGGTATGTTTGCCCATATGCCTCCTGAGCTTCTACTCTCTACTGGAGTCTGAAGAGATGTTTTAAAGTCATTTTATCTACTACCATCATTGATCATCGCTTGGAATCCTTGATGTTAGCCAGCCAACTCAGAGAAGAGATTAATGGTGGTGATCCTAGCAGCTTACAGATATCAAGCTCACTGATCCTAGAAGCACTTACATCAACTCGCTGTAGTGAAGATTTTTCCATGGAGCGTTTGGAATTGCTTGGTGATTCAGTCCTAAAGTATGCTAAATGCTGCCACCTTTTCCTGAAATACCCCAATAAACATGAAGGAGAATTATCTTCTTTGCGGCCATCTGTAATTTGTAATGCAAACCTGCATAAACTAGGAATAGATCGAAGCTTACAGGGATATGTTCGTGATGGTGCTTTTGATCCTCGTCGTTGGGTCGATCCTGGACAGCTCTCTATAAGGCCTGTTCCTTGTCACTGTGGAGTAGATACTTTAGATATACCAGTAGGCAGCGAGTTCAGACCAGCCGTGAAGTTGTGGTTGGAAAGTGCTGTGATAAGGGCCATAGATGGATGGGTTCGAAAACAATCTCTGATTCTGTTGAAGCACTTATAGGAGCTTATTATGTAAGTGGTGGATTGGGTGCTGCAGTTCATTTTATGAAGTGGCTCGGCATTGATGTAGGACTTGAGCCATCCTTAGTTTTGGAAGCAATTACTACTGCCTCACATCATTCTTACACCCCAAAAGGGGATGATGAGTTTAGAATCCTACAGTCAAAGATTGGCTATGTTTTATCTACCAGAAGTCTCTTACACGAGGCAATAACACATGCATCTGCTCAGCAAGGCTACTCTTATGAGAGACTAGAGTTTCTTGGTGATTGTGTATTGGATTTGCTTATCACATGGCATCTCTATCAGAGCCACAAAGATGTTGATCCGGGTGAGTTGACTGACTTGCGTGCAGCTTCTGTTAACAATGGGAACTTTTCTCAAGTTGCTGTTAGCACAGCCTTCAACAGCATCTACAACATTGTTCTAGGTTGCTTCAGAGTCAAATAACAGAATATGCAAACTCCCTATCTGAACATGGAAAAGATATCAAACTACAAGGCAAGAAAGGTCCCAAGGCTCTTGGAGACATGCTGGAAAGTATTGCGGGCGCAATACTAATAGACACAGGGCTTAATCTTGATGAAGTGTGGAGAGTGTACAAACCATTATTATCTCCAATTGTGACTCCTGATAAACTTGAGCTGCCTCCCTTGCGTGAACTGATAGAACTATGTGGCTCACCTGGATACTTTTATAAAGAAGAAACTGAAAAGAAGGGTGAAACATTTCATGCAAAGCTTAGTGTACAGCTGAAGGACGACTTATTAGTTGGAGAGGGTAATGATCGGACTAAGAAAGCTGCAAAAGGAGAAGCAGCTCATCTTTACTGAAGGAGCTTGAGAATAGAGACATTACGTACTCCGTGTCTGCTAAGAAGAGAAAAAGGAATGCTGATCAAGTTGGTGATTCATCTCCAACAAAACAAACGAAAACTGATACCCTGCCTGAAGAGAATGACAGGAAATTAAGCAGTCTGAAAAATGAGGACATACCAGTTATCAAACCTAACATGAAGAAAGGAGGGCCTCGAGTCTCACTTTTTGAGCTGTGCAAGAAATTACATTGGCAAATGCCCAGCTTCAAATCAACTGAAAAGGAACTCAGTTTCGTATCGAATATAACCGTGTACATACCTAACTTGGGTAATATTGAGTGCACAGGAGATCCTAGGTCAGATAAGAAGAGTTCACTAGACTCTGCCGCACTTGCCTTGCTTATTGATCTGAAAAGGCAGGGTAAGATTATCATTGGTGGATGAAATCTTTTCAAACATGCAAATGTCAGACTTTCTACATGTGATTTTCAATGTATAAATGTTATTGGTCGCTGTTTGGTGTCTGTAACTCTGTATTGATGATCGCAGTTTGTTTTTCCTTTAGTTTGGTTCTGGATGTTTTACTTATGTATGCATGCAGTTGGTTGGAAATTTGACATATTGATGCATCTACCAATTTGTATTGAAAAAAACAAAATTACTGTTGTTTTGTGGGTGAATGAGGTGAATCTCTGCTGAAGCATTCATAGAATGCAGATAAGCCGACTCACTTTGCATTTTACACACACCTGATATATTATATATCATTGTTTGAGATTTCAACTTCTAAATTGACTTATCTGTAAGGTTTCTTTGAATTGGTTTTCTTACAATTTACTGATCTAATTAAGAGAAGAAAGCAATCATGGCTTCAAAAGCCTAGCTCCTTGCATTTCTACTTCATTCATTTTGTTTCTGTTTCTGATTTATTTTCTTTGTTTGGACTTTTTAGATCATGTAATTAAAAAATATATATCTCTACTACTATAAAGCCAACACCCAAATTACGAACTTCAAAAAATATTATTTTACATCTCAAATTGACATACATGTTCCGGGAGAATTACTATTCTACCCTTGTGTGTGTCTTAGCCTAATAGGTTTCCTGTTAGGAGATAGATTATCATCTCCGTAGTAGATTAGGACTCCGAATCCTACGGGATTGTGGTGTTGTAAATGCCTATATATAGGCCCCCATATCATTCAATAAGATACAAGTATTTCATCCTCAAACACGTTATCAGCACGAAGCCCTAAAACCCTGAATCTTTTAGAGCCTTCCGAAATTTTTCTCTCTTCTTCCCTCCAGCCCCCCTGCCGCCGCAGCCCCTGCCCCTCGCAAGCCTCCGCAGCCCTGCAGCCCCTGCCCGCAGCCCTGCTGCTCGCCGCTCGCCGCATTCGCCGCTCGCCGTTCGCCGCATTCGCCGCTCGCCGCATTCGCCGCTCGCCGCTCGCCGCACTCGCCGCACTCGCCGCTCGCTGCTCGCTGCTCGCCGCACTCGCTGCTCGCCTCAAAGCATTCAAAATTGCTCCTCCCGCATATTCACGCAAGAGACGTGAAAATCACAAGCAAGGACTTCGCTCAAGAGAAGCTACTCCCGTATACTACAAACCTCCCAAGGTAAATTTTTATAAACGTTCCCGCTTTTGAACGTATAGATATATTATATCGGGCGCTATTAGCCTTCTTCTTGTCTTAATTCCGGCCTTTCTTATAACGCCGATGAGACTATAGAGGGATGGGTTTCCCCTCTTGGTCGATGTTTTCTGTGTGACGGTCCTGGGGGAGTCATGATTGTTTTGAAAGGGAAGTTAATCGATTTTCGTGTGGTCGCCTGAGTGCACCGCTGTTTTGGGTGCGATCATGAGTATCGCCGTTTGCATCGATTTTTCTTGTGACCATATACGTCACCCCTTCTAATTCCTATTATACTTGAATCTAATCGATTTCGTATTCGTGTTTGTAGATGTCATCGCCATCTCGACCGGAATTTGGCCTCCTTGATCTAGAAGGAAAGGAATACCACCGCTGGGTTTCCGACATGGAACTCGCTTTCGAGAGCCGAGGGATTGAAGGCATGTTAGCCGAGGGATTGAAGGCATGTTTGCCGACCCTCCTGCTGATTTCCCACCCATGGCTAAGACTCAGACTCTCATTTTTATGAGACGTCACATCCATGCAACTCTCAAGAGGCAATACTTGAACGTAAAAGATCCTAAAGAATTATGGGACAAACTACGCTTGCGGTACAACAACGTTCATGATAAGCTTCTTCCTGAATTGACCGTTAGATGGGATAACATCCGTCTATTGGACTATAAGAGAGTGGATGATTTCAATCAGGATATGCTATGCTTGCAATCCGATCTTGGCACTGTTGGTGTCATCAAGACCGACCTAGATCTTCTCAATAAGACATTGGACACGTTTCCAATCAACTATGAGGTTCAAGCTCATACGTACCGCACTCATGTAGAGGAAGGGAAGATCCGGTCTTTTGCCGACCTAATGGCACTCTTAGCTAAGAAGGAGAGACATTCTGAGATTCTCCTCAACAACAACAATAGACCTGTTGGCACTAAAAGAATTTCTACGCCACAGTCTAACTATGGGAAAGCTCCTAAGCAAAAGAATCCATCAAGGAGCGCTCCATATCAGCACCAAAATACCAACTCTCGTGGTGGGAGGCAACAAGGCCGATCTCGGCCTCGGTCCAATACATGGACCCGTGATGGTGGCGGCGCCGCACCCTCAGGGGGAGGCCGTCACCGTCCCACACTCCAAGGAGGCCGTGCACCTCCTAATGCCTCCACTTCCGGTAATGGCATGTCTCCATGCTTCAAATGTGGCTCCTTTAAGCACTTTAATCGCGATTGTCGCGCTAGCAAAGAGATGATCAAGGCTTACTCCGCCTACAAGAAGTTTCTACAACACGAATCGAATCATGTGGATGAGGACCATGAGATCGAGACTCACCATATCTCCATGAAACCCGAGCCCCTTGCTTCTAAAGCTAGGCCTCCGGTTGCTACCATGGATACTCCCGACTTTGATTAGTCGTTTTCGCTTATTTAGCGTTATGATTCAAGTATTGTTATGGCCGACCGCCATTGTTATTTTCATTGACTTTGTAATAGTCTTTTGATTTTGGAATTAGAAGTTCATGTGTGATGTATTAAAGATTGGCATTCAATCAAATTTCTCAATTCTTGCTTACAAGACGATCTCTTTGAGAATTTTATTTATCCGACACTTAGCATGATGATCAACATGTGCAACTCACGTGGTTTTTAAATTGGACGTTTTTGGGTCACATGGGACCCCAATAGCACTACATTGTGAATTTGGAACTTAAAATTCGGAAAACGAACCTCGGAACGTCGAAAATCGACGTCGTTTTGCCTTGGCCGGCCCCGGTTACTATTCCGGCGTTTCCGGCACGTTTTGCCGGCGTATTCGCCGTCTTCCGGCCATTTCCCGGCGTTTCCGGCACCGCCACTCGGCTCCTGCCGGCGTCCCCTGTCGGACCTGAAGTCCCGGCCTCCATACCGGCCAGTTTCGACAGCCGCCGGCCGGTTTTTCCGGAAATAGGTGCCGCCGGTTTTCCACCGAGTTTTTCGACGATTTTTTCGTCATTTTCTCGTGATTCTTCCGGCATATTGCAGCAGCCCCTGCTGCCACGTTTTCCTCGTCCAAAATTCACCCGGTTTAGAGTTCTTTTGACATGGTTTTCCGGTTTGTTTTTCCGGTTTTTTTCCAAGTCCGTTATATGCACTCACCGGTACTCTTTGTGTGTGTTTCCACACCATTTTTGGATGGTTTATACCACCCTCGTTTACTGTTTGGTATTTCACTGCTTCAATACCATGATTTCCAACTCTTTAGTTGAAGAATGTAGTACTATTGCCATGTGATACATTCGATGGGATCGACCTTCGTTCCGATTCCCTTTCTTACAATATCCTACGGCGTATTGTATAGAATTGTTCCCGTGTCGCTGACTCTCTTAATTGTCATTTTGTAGATGTCCCGCGGTGAAATCGAATGTCAAGCTGATTGCGGAACCACCCACACTGTCCTACGGCACATGCAGTTGTTCACGGATCTAGTGTTTTCGACTTCTTCGATGACTACAATGATTGGCTCGAAATCCATCATTCAAGGAAGAGGCACTGCTTCTTTCATGTTGCCTGATGGTACGACTCTTAACGTCGTAGACGCTCTTTATGCGCCGAAGTCTCCCCGCACCTTGCTAAGTTTTAAGGACATACGTGCCAATGGTTTTCACCTCGATACTTATGTTGAGAATGGAGAGGAATATCTTTGCGTTACCTCTGAGAAAGCAGGCCATCGCCGCATCTTAGAGAAGATGAAGAGTCTTGGGAATGGTTTGTATCTTACTTCCATTCGGATCTTTGAATCATATGCGGTTGAACGCAACTTTTGTGATTCGGACTCTTATATGCTTTGGCATGCCCGTCTCGGGCACCCTGGACGTGATATGATGATTAGAATTCTTAAGAATTCACATGGTCATCCATTTTTCAAGTCCCGGAAGCGATTGGAGGATCACCTCACCCGTGCTCCGCACGGTGAGGCCGTGCCGACCCATGCACCGCATGGTGAGGCCGAGCATGCCTCACTCGGCAGCTCCACGGTTTTCATGCCGTCGGTGGCGGCATCCCCTCCTTCACAGGAGCTTGTGATGCCTCCCGTGCTTTCACATGCCTCCATGACAATTTCTGATGCCCATCGCTCGTTTTGCAAAGCTTGTTCTCTTGCTAAATTTCAAGGAAGTCCTTCTTTTGCTAAGGCTTCAACCGAGAACATTCCATTCTTACAACGTATCCAAGGTGACATTTGTGGACCTATTCAACCAGAATGCGGACCTTTTCGATATTTTATGGTATTGGTTGATGCATCGACGCGTTGGTCACACGTCGCATTGCTATCCACAAGGAATGCTGCATTTGCTAAGTTATTAGCTGAGATCATCAAACTTCGGGCTCACCACCCCGATTATACTATCAAATCCATTCGTTTGGATAATGCTGGAGAATTCACCTCCAAAACTTTTAATGATTACTGCATGTCTATTGGGATCGAAGTTGAACATCCCGTTCCTCATGTTCATTCACAGAACGGTCTAGCAGAGGCTACCATCAAGCGTATTCAGCTTGTTGCTCGGGCAATGGTTATGGGTACTAACCTGCCGGTCTCTGCGTGGGGATATGCAGTGTTGCATGCAGCGACACTTATTCGTTTCCGACCCGCGGCTAACCAAGCGTTTAGTGCGTACCAGATGGTAACTAGTTACGAACCCAATATTTCACACTTACGCATCTTTGGTTACGCCATTTATGTGCCTATTACGCCTCCGCTGCGTACTAAGATGGGTCCTCAGAGACGATTAGGTATCTATGTTGGCTATAATTCCCCAACGATTGTCCGCTACTTAGAACCAACCACCGGAGATCTCTTTACTGCAAGATTTGCAGATTGTCACTTTGATGAGACATGCTTCCCGTCGTTAGGGGGAGATGGGAATGTTATCATTCCAAATGAACGTCAGGAATTGACGTGGTGTGTCCCCACTATGTCTCATTATGATCCCCGCACTGCTCAAAGTGAGTTAGGAGTGCAACGCATTATCGACCTCCAGAAAGTCGCGGATTCGATGCCCGACGGCTTTGTAGATATTGCTAAAGTGACGAGATCAAACATACCCGCTGCGAACGTACCGGCACGGTTGGATGTCCCGAAATACGGGCGTGGAAGACAAGCTCCTGGACCTAGCAACGTTGGCACCGCCCCTGACAGTGGGACGGAGGCCGACGGCGGCACCACCGTACGCCGTGGTGTTGCCGGCGCCCCTTGTGGCGACGATGCTGAGATGGCCCAGCATGGAGCAGCTTCGGCCTCGGCTCCTCAAAGAAAAAGGGGAAGACCGATAAACTCTAGGGATTCAAAACCTAGAAAGAAGCGAATGACTAAGGCACAGCGCGTCATCAACGATGAATCACCATCGTATGAAGTTGTCTCTGATTACAGCTATGTCCATGAATCAACTCAAGTGTTTCCGTGGGACGCTATGGAACCTTGTTTGATGCCAGAGAACAACGAAATATCAGTGAACTACACAAGTGAGCAGTCGGTCCGAAACCGAGCCACTACATGCATTGATGACGTTTTCGCTTATTCCGTCGCACATGAGATCATGTCTGAAGACGACGTTGAACCTCGCTCTGTAGCTGAATGCGAACGCATAGTAGATTGGCCGAAGTGGAAGGAAGTAATCCAGGCAGAACTTGACTCATTAGCGAAGCGAGAAGTCTTCGGAAAGGTTGAATTGACTCCAAGAGATGTCAAACCTGTTGGACATAAATGGGTCTTCGTTCGTAAGCGAAATGAGATGAACGAGATCGTGCGTCATAAGGCAAGACTCGTGGCGCAAGGATTCTCACAACGACCTGGTATTGACTATGAAGAGACTTATTCTCCTGTTATGGACATCATTACCTTCCGCTACCTTATTAGTCTGGTAGTGTCCGAAAGACTAAACATGCAGCTTATGGATGTGGTCACAGCTTATCTCTATGGGGATCTTGACGCAGAGATATACATGAAAGCTCCTGAGGGACTACCTTTACCTCCATCAAGTGCCTCCAGACCACGGAGTGCTCATGCAGTCAGATTACGTCGTTCGTTGTACGGGTTAAAGCAATCCGGAAGAATGTGGTACAATCGGTTGCATCAATACTTGGTGAGAAGGGGTTACAAGAATGATGAACTATGCCCATGCGTGTTCATACGAAAGACAAATTCCGGATTCGTCATCGTTGCGGTCTACGTTGATGACATGAACATAATCGGCACTCTTAATGAGATTGAAGAGACCGTGTCTTATCTGAAGTCGGAATTTGAGATGAAAGACCTAGGGAGGACGAAATTCTGTCTCGGCCTTGAGCTTGTGCATAGGGCCGACGGCATCTTAGTGCATCAGTCAAATTACACGCAGAAGATGCTTCGACGTTTCAATATGGATCTATGCAGTCCATTGTCTACTCCCATGGTCGTCCGAAGTCTAGATATCAAGAAGGATCCCTTCCGTCCTAAAGAGGATGATGAAGACGTTCTTGGTCTTGAAGTTCCATACCTTAGTGCGATTGGGGCACTATTGTATCTTGCTCAATGCACTAGACCAGACATATCTTTCGCAGTGAACTTATTGGCTAGATTTAGCTCCGCACCTACGCTACGTCATTGGAATGGAATCAAGCATTTGTTTCGATACTTGAAAGGTTCCCTTGACATGGGATTGTTCTACCCCTATTGCAGAGAGAACACCGCCACGGTATCTCCCCACACCACCGCCGTCACCGACCCCGGCCTTGCCGCCGTACGCCGCAGCGACGCCGCCGGCCGCCATGGCGTGGAGACCGTGCGCGGTGCCGAGAGCAGCCACCGGTCCCGTGCAGCTCTTTCCCCCGATGCAAAGACTCCAAACAACTTGTTAGTTGGTTATGCCGACGCAGGGTACCTCTCTGACCCTCACAAGGCTAGTTCTCAAACCGGTTATGTGTTTACCATTGGGAATACGGCGATATCTTGGAGATCCACAAAGCAATCTCTTGTTGCTACTTCTTCGAATCACGCGGAGATCATCGCTCTCCATGAAGCAGTGAAAGAATGTGTTTGGCTACGATCACTTGTTCGCCATATTCGTGATTCTTGTGGATTAGTCTCTACAACTGATCAACCTACGTGCATTTATGAAGATAATGCTGCTTGCATAGAGCAGACGAAGTTAGGTTTCATCAAGGGAGACAACACCAAGCATATTTCGCCTAAGTTCTTCTACAACGTTCAACAACAGAAGTTCTTGAATGTTCAGATCAATCAAGTGAGTTCAGAATCCAATGTTGCGGATTTGTTCACCAAGTCTTTGCCTAAATCTACTTTTGTGAAACATGTGAAGAGCATTGGCATGCGTCGTTTATCGGAACACTAGAGTTTGGTAGACTTCAGGGGGAGTCTACATCACATGTTAAGATCCTTAAGTAGTTGGTGCGTTGTGCTCTTTTTCCCTTCGATCAAGCTTTTGTTTTACCCAAGAGGTTTTTGTTTTGCTTGACAAGGTTTTTACCGAGGCAACGATGTGTGCACCATGCAACCTAGGCATGCGACACAAGGGGGAGTGTTCCGGGAGAATTACTATTCTACCCTTGTGTGTGTCTTAGCCTAATAGGTTTCCTGTTAGGAGATAGATTAGCATCTCCGTAGTAGATTAGGACTCCGAATCCTACGGGATTGTGGTGTTGTAAATGCCTATATATAGGCCCCCATATCATTCAATAAGATACAAGTATTTCATCCTCAAACAATACAAACAAACATGAGTTTTATAATCAAAACATAAATATTTTCAAAAAAATCATATCTTTAAAATAATAACTGTCCATATTTTTCGACACCCGGACAGTTTCTAGTATTGATAATGTGGATAGTGTATTTTCCTTGTAACCGGTGGTCATATCGGTTACAAGGTTTATATTTCCTTTGAAGAACGAATACTGTAGCTTCGTCTTTTTGGCGTCTGATTGCATGCAAAAGAGGTTTGAGGATGTCTTTTCGTATCTTTGTCTGACTCGTGTTATGTTCGTCACTCTGGTTCTGGTTTTATTAAATGTTATGTTGATTGGGTTAGTTAGGTACAAAGGTACTATGTTTCTGGTTATGTTCTTTCACTTTCGTCTCAGGTGATGATAATCAGTATAATGATTTTGAAAACGATGTCATGATTCATAGGCATTACAGGACAAGCTAACTGCATTTTCATATACGATTTGTTTGCTAAGTTTTTATATAACTTCACTGAGATGAAAGTCAGTAACTATCCATTCTGTATAGTTGAATGTTAAGGAACATCATCCGGTGTCTTGTTTCCATAACTTCTAATTGCTTGCCTGTATTTATCAGGAGGTCCATCAATAGGTTGTTTCTTTAAAATGACAAGAACAAAACGGGCAAAAAAGAGAGCGTACCAGGCTAAACCGAGGCAACTACCTGGTACAGTTAGCATTCATGGTCTGTCAGGAACTTGGGGCAAAAAACTTGATGGTGCCGTTTTTTATGGCTATAAATTTGACTTCTCATGTGACATTGCTACTGAGCTATATTCCGGACTTATTTTTCTGATCGAATCAGAGCTTGCTGATGATGTGGGGAACACTGAGATGGAGCTTTACTCGAAAATTGAATACAGTTAAGGCTTCTATATCTTCATGTGGAAAAGTTTGTTTGGATGGAGAACAGATGGCAAAAGCAAAGCTCTTTCAGGAATTTTTCTTCAATGGATTATTTGGGAAATTGTTCCATCCAGCTGCAAAAGAAAGAGAGTTTTTATTTATGAAAGAAACAGAAAAATTGTGGAGCCAAACATGCATGTATTTGGTTCTTCCACTTGAAATATTGAATCAATGTTGGGCAATAAATTGGAGTGGAATCAATTCTTGTGTATCCGCCATAGAATTCCTGAAGAAAAATGCGTTGCTAGGTGCTCAGCCTTGCAATGGTGACCCAAGGAAGTGATCACCGGGAATGAGCTGCTCATTTGGGACCGGTAAATACAGTCAAATATAACGAGGTTTTAGAGAATGAATTTTCTGATATCTTATTCATCTCACAGTGGAGGCTATATATAGAGATACAATACGTACAAACCCTAACCCTACATGTACTACACATGTACTACACATCTAGACTAGGAAAGTAATAACAATTTAATTTACATTCCTAAACTATATACATGACTCACGCTAACACTCCCTCTCAAGTTGGCGCATACACATCCACCATGCCCAATTTGCCAAGTGAGTCATAGAAGGCCTTCTTACAAACTCCTTTTGTGAGTATATCTGCAAGTTGCTCTTCTGTAGGGACAAAAGGAAAGCTAATAATTTTAGCATCTAGTTTCTCCTTTATAAAGTGACGATCAACCTCCACATGCTTAGTACGATCATGTTGCACAGGATTCTGTGAGATATCAATGGCTGCCTTGTTGTCACAGTATAACTGCATGGCGCACTTGGGTTTAACCCTCAAATCTCGTAATACATTCTTCAGCCATAACAACTCGCACACTCCATGAGCCATACATCTATATTCTGCTTCAGCACTAGACCGAGCCACCACCTTTTGCTTCTTACTCTTCCAAGTAACAAGATTACC
Organism: Argentina anserina; assembly: GCF_933775445.1. NCBI lineage: Eukaryota > Viridiplantae > Streptophyta > Magnoliopsida > Rosales > Rosaceae > Argentina > Argentina anserina. The sequence goes on along the minus strand of NC_065873.1, from coordinate 5,041,498 downwards.
TCCCACAAAGGTAAAATATCCTAATGTAGACCTTCTATCTGTAATATTTCCAGCCCAGTCTGCATCTGTAAAACCACAAACGTCAAGGACATTGTTGTGTTTAGAAAACATTACTCCTCTCCTAGGAGCGGACTTCAAGTATCTCAGAATCCTCACAACAGCATCCATGTGATCCACACTGGGATTATGCATGAACTGGCTCACCACACTTACTGCATATGCAACATCAGGTCTGGTGTGTGTCAAATAAATCAGACGTCCAACTAACCTCTGATAACGAGGCTTGTCGGTAGGTACCTGGTCAGGATACTCTGCTAATCGGTGATTTTGCTCAATAGGAGTGTCAATTGGAGTACAATCCAACATACATGTCTCTGCTAATAGGTCAAGTATATACTTCCTCTAACACAGATAGATGCCTTCACTCCCCCTGGCTACCTCAATGCCCAAGAAGTACTTGAGTGCACCTAGGTCCTTCATCTCAAACTCTGTGGCTAACTGGTTTTGCAAGCTATCCATCTCAACAGTATCATTACCAGTAACAACCATATCATCAACATATATGATCAGAGCTGTTACCTTCCCTTGTTGGTGTCGGAGAAATAACGTGTGGTCTGAGTTACTCTGCTTATAACCAATCTTTCTCATGAACTGAGAAAATCTTCCAAACCAAGCACGAGGTGATTGTTTGAGACCATACAAAGATTTTCTCAATCTGCACACAAAGGTACCTGAAGGAGTAGTTTTATATCCAGGGGGAAGATCCATATACACTTCCTCCATAAGTTCTCCATGAAGAAAAGCATTCTTGACATCAAACTGTTTAAGAGGCCAGTTTAAGTTAGCAGCAAGAGAGAGCAATACCCGGATAGTATTCATCTTTGCAACTGGTGCAAATGTCTCATCATAATCAATGCCATATGTCTGAGTGAATCCCTTAGCCACCAAGCGTGCTTTATACCGACTCACTGACCCATCTGGGTTATGCTTCACTGTAAACACCCAACGACATCCTACTGCCTTCTTTCCATGTGGTGGGGATACAAGCTCCCAAGTATTGTTCTTCTGTAATGCTTCCATCTCCTCATCCATTGCTTTCATCCACTTAGGATCTCCCAACGCATCCTGCACTTTGTTAGGTACTGACACAGCAGATATTTGATTCACAAATGATTCATATGACTTAGACAACCTTTGGGTAGACACAAAATTTGCCACATGATACTTAGCTTTGGCTTGGAGGGTAGGTTCATACTTTTTTGCTGGTTTACCCCTAGTAGACCTGTTTGGTAACACATATTGCCTACTATTAACATCACTAGTATTACCCCCAATGGAATTACTAACCTCAGATGGAAGATCTTCTATACCAGGGAGACATGAGTCAGGGGTATTAGTAACAGCAGGTGAAGCAGGAGGGGCGGGAACACTTTCAGCTTCTGGTACCTGAATCTCTGAAGCAATCACACCAGGATCATCTGGTGGTGCCTGTCTGTCATCTTCCGGTCCCTGAACCTCTGGAGTGGCTGGTGCATGTGAAACTGGTGCATCAGTAACCTCAACTGAATGACCTGTCTCCCCCTCTCCATGATACAGCTCTTCAAAATATGAATGCTCCCCCTGAAGAGCAGTATCAGAAGAGGTATAATAGCTCATGTCCTCAAAGAAAGTAACATCCATAGTGACATAATACTTCCCAGTAAGGGGGTGATAGCACTTGTATCCTTTCTGATGTCCCCCATAGCCAACAAACACACATTTCAGCGCTCGGGCATCCAACTTACTTGACCTTTGACTCTTTGGGATATGGACAAATGCAACACAACCAAATACACGAGCAGGGATATTATAAAAGGAAGACAAAGAGACATAAGAAGCTAAGACCTCAAATGGTACTTTTCCTTGGAGGACACTAGAGGGAAGACGATTAATGAGATGGGTAGATGCGATGATAGCATCACCCCATAGATCCTTAGGACAATGGGCACTAAAGAGAATACAACGAGCCATATCAAGTAAATGTCGATTTTTCCTTTCGGATATCCCATTCTGTTCAGGTGTATAAGGACACGTTTTCTGGTGGATAATCCCATGTGTTTTGAAGAAAGACTGAAAGACACGGTTGACATACTCCCCCCCATTATCAGAGCGAAGAACTTTAATTTTGGCATTGTACTGTGTTTGAACTTCGGAAAGGAAGGCTTCAAAAGCCGGAAAAACCTCATCCTTAGTTTTAAGAAGAACAACCCAAGTAAGACGTGTACAATCATCAATAAAGGACACATAATATCGCATACCAGACACTGTGGGTTCTTTTGAAGGTCCCAAAACATCAGAATGAATTAATTCAAAAGGAACGACACTTTTATTTGAAATACTAGGCAGATAGGTTGAGCGATGACTCTTGCCAAAAACACATGTTTCACAATGTAAGACTGACTCATCCACACCAATAAACAAAGAAGGCATGGATTTTTTCATAACACTAAAAGATGGATGCCCTAAGCGTCGGTGCCATAACCAAACTTCACTTAGCCTGTCAGAAGTTGACATTAAAGCGGTTCGTGGCTGTGCTCCTGGTTTCTCCCCTGCGTATGTCTGGTCCAGACGAAACATCCTGCCCCTCAAGTACCCTCGACCTAGTAACTCCCCAGTGAGAAGATCCTGAAAAATCACATACATGGGAAAAAAGGTCACAGAACATTTGGATTCAACATTCAACTGTGGGATAGATATCAAATGATGGGATAAAGCAGGTATATATAGCACATTTTGTAGGACAATAGTGGAAGTGACACGAACTGACCCCTTTCCTAACACAGGGAAGGCCTCACCATTAGCATTAGTAACATATGGTACTGGTGGAGATGATAACTCAGCAAAATAAGATTTGTCATAAGTCATATGATCTGAAGCACCTGAATCAATAATCCATGTATCACCACCAACAAAGTTAGAAATATTTAAGGCCATACCTATCTTACCACGACCAGCTACTGATGTTGTGGGTGTGGCACCTTCTGCTGTGTCATGATCGTGTCCGACCACACCGTAGACATCTGGTTCCTGGATCAACTGGACAGCTGCCTTTGCCTTGGGACGAAAGGTTGGCCTCTTAGGCCTAAGATGCGGGTACAACTTCCAACAAGAGTCACGAGCATGGTCACCCTTGCAATAAGAGCAAATACGAGACTGGTCTCCAAAGCCTGGTGGTGGGCCTTGCTTGTGGAGTGGAACTGAACTGGATTGCTGAAGGAGTGGAGCTGGTGCTTTTGCCTGAACAGTGAGACTAGAGACTTCAAGTTGTGCTTGAGTAAGGCTTTCCTGCTGAGACTCATCCTTACGAACATATGTAAAAGCTTTAGTCAAGCTAAGAGGCTCCGTCATCCTGATTAGCTCTCCTTTGGCACTGTTATGTTTTGCATCAAGACCCCTCAAAAAATGATGAACTCGCTCAAGCTCCTTTTCCTTCAAGTACCAAACAAGATCCTCCTGGTTCTTGATCTTGCAGGGACGTTTCGCATCAATTTCAGCCCAAATATTCTTCAGCTTAGTGAAATATTGCGCCACTGGCTGCCCATCCTGCTGCATTGCTGAAGCAGTGCACATCAACTCATGAACCTGTATGAAATCAGACTCATTGTTATACAAGTCTTCCAATGTGTTCCAGATTGCCTGAGCTGTGTCACATTGTTCCACCAGATCACTTATGTCTTCATTCATGGCCTTGTATAAAACTGACATCACAAGACCATCATCATCTTCCCACTTAGTGTAGGCAACAACATCACTTTCACTAGGAGCCGTAATAACCCCAGTTACATGCCCCATCTTGTGCATCCCTCGGAGATGAGCCGTCATGATTTTCTTCCATTTCCGAAAATTGGTTCCATTGAGTTTGGGCCCCCCAAAGGAACCACTTTCAGAATTCTTGACAGATACTTCAAATGTCTGAACATCATTCACCTTAGAACTCTCTGTTCCAGAACCCATTGCAACACAAATACCAAAAACAGTAGTTATGTAGCAATATAATAAAATCACAAAACCTGCGTCAGGTGTCGGGACCAAGCACGGCAGTCGTCGGTCTTGAGCACGGCGGCGTCTTCTGGGCACGGCGGTGATTTCTGGGCTGGGCACGGCTGGATATCGGTTTGGGCACGGCTGGAAACAAACCAACTCCGTGAACAGTAACCCGGGAGCGAGAAACAACGATCGGAAAAACTTCGATCGGAGAATAGAATAGAATCGTTGGGAAAACTTCAACGAAAAAGTGCAGCGGAAAAACAAAGAGACAAAGTCCTTTTGGATCTTTGCTCTGATACCAAGTCAAATATAACGAGGTTTTAGAGAATGAATTTTCTGATATCTTATTCATCTCACAGTGGAGGCTATATATAGAGATACAATACGTACAAACCCTAACCGTACATGTACTACACATCTAGACTAGGAAAGTAATAACAATTTAATTTACATTCCTAAACTATATACATGACTCACGCTAACAAATACCACTTAGCTGATTGCTCAGATGATGAAGAAAATCTCAAAGATATGGTGGTAGTGGCAATCCACACAGGAATTCTATATTCTGTTTGGGAGGTTTTAACTGACACTTCTGCTGAGAGTCCTTTGGAATCTTCACGATACAGCTCCTATGCTCAGCCTTGCAATGGTGACCCAAGGAAGTGATCACCGGGAATGAGCTGCTCATCTGGGACCGGTAAATACCACTTAGCTGATTGCTCAGATGATGAAGAAAATTTCAAAGATATGGTGGTAGTGGCAATCCACACAGGAATTCTATATTCTGTTTGGGAGGTTTTAACTGACACTTCTGCTGAGAGTCCTTTGGAATCTTCACGATACAGCTCCTATGCTGATTACCTTCACAAAAGACATGGGGTGGTGCTCAAGTATCCAGGTCAGCCTCTGTTGTGGTTGAAGCCAAGCCATAATCCATATAACCTTCTTGTGAACTTTAATGGCGAAGTTGGTCATGTTAATGAAAAGGAACATAGTATGTATGATCGTGTGCTTCCTGAGCTTCTAGTCTGCACCGGGTTTCGAAGAGATGTTTTACAGTCATTTTATTTACTACCATTATTTATTCATCGCTTAGAATCCTTGATGTTAGCTAGCCAACTCAGAGAAGAGATTAATAGTGGTCATCCTAGCAGCTTACAGATATCAAGCTCATTAATCCTAGAAGCACTTACATGAAGTCAATGCCAAGAAGATTTTTCCATGGACCGTTTGAAATTGCTTGGTGATTCAGTCCTAAAGTATGCTAAAGGGTGCCACCTTTTCCTTAAATATCCCAACAGACGTGAAGGAGAATTAACTTCTCTGCGGATGTCAACTTATGCAAACCTGCACAGACTAGGAATAGATCGTAGCGTAGAGGGATACATTCGCTATAATGCTTTTGATCCACACAGTTGGATTGGTCCGGGACAACTCTCCATAGAATCAGAGTGCGGAGTTGATAGTTTAGAAGTGCCGGTATATAGCAACTATCGTACCAGCCGTAAAGTTGTAATTGGAAAGTTCAGTGACAACAGCCATGGATGGATGGGTTCGAAAAGAATATTTGATTGTGTGGGAGCACTTGTAGGAGCTTATTTTGTAAGCAGTGGATTGGATGCGCAGTTTGTTTTATGAAGTGGCTCGGCATTGATGTAGAACTAAACCCATCCTTGATTTCGGAAGCAATTACGACTGCATCACTTCATTTTTTGCACCCGAGAGTGGATGATGAGATCGGAATCCTGGAGACAAAGCTTAATTATGTATTTTCTGCAAAAAGTCTCTTGGACGAGGCAATAACACATGCATCTGAGCAAGGCAACTCTTATGAGTGACTAGAATTTCTTGGTGATTGTGTGTTAGATATACTTATCACATGGTATTTCTATCAGAGCCACAAGGATATTGATCCAGGCGAGCTGGGGCCCTTGTGTAGAGCTCCGGTCAGCAATGCGAAGTTGGCTGAAGTTTCTGTTATACACAACCTTCAACAGCATCTACAACATTGTTCTGGTTTACTTCAAGGTGAAATAAGAGAATATGCAAACTCCCTATCTGGACATGACAATGATATCAAACCACATGGCAGAAAAGGTCCCAAGGCTCTTGCAGACATAGTGGAAAGTATTGCGGGGGCAATACTAATCGACACGGGACTTAATCTCAAGGAAGTATGGAGTCTATAAACCATTATTATTTCCAACTGTGACTCCTGATACACTAGAACTGCCTCCCTTGCGTGAACTGAATGTGCTATGTGGCTCCCTTGGCTAGTTTCTAAAAGGAGAAACTGAAACGAAGGGTGAAACAGTTCATGTTAAGCTGAGTTTACAGCTGAAAGATGAGCTGTTGATTGGGAGGGTAAAGATTGGACTAAAAAAGCCGCCAAAGGAGAAGCAGCTCATCATTTATTGAAGGAGCTTGAGAAAAGAGACATCACGTGTTCCATGTCTGCTAAGAAGAGAAAAAGGAATGCTGATCGAGTTGGTGATTCATCTCCAACAAGACGAAAGAAATTTGAACCCATGCCGAAAAGGGTTAGATTTGCAGCATATAATGCTCAAGTGAAGGAGGCTATTCAACGGGCAGATCAAGCGGAAAGACAAGTAATGCAGCTTGAAGATGAGTTGATGTCTGTGAAATCTACTGCAGCGCAGCAAACTGAGGAGTTGGTGATGGTTAAGGTCAGTGCAGCTCAGCAAAAAGAGGAGTTAGAGGAGGTTAAGGTTGGAGCTGCTCAACAAAATGAAGAACTGGAGGCACCAAAGGCAAGACAAAATCACACTGACACACTAGTACTCAAACTTCTGGCTCAATTATCCTCCCAAAAATGAAGGTACGCATACACAATTCACATGTGTTGTTACAATTGCATAGTATAGTAGAAATATAATTAGAATGTGATATACTAGACAATGGGCATTTCGACTGTTTTTTTTATATTTTAAAAATGGCTCAGTGGCTCAGTAAATTTATAAAGGCTGAAGCACCTTATCAAGAATAGCAATAAAGTCTATATGGATAATTTATCTCAGATTTAGATCCACTTTCATTTGTTACAGTTGCATAGTATAATGAAAACATAATTAGAATGTGATTGTATTTCTAAAACATTTGCTCAGTGTCTCTTAATTTATAAAGGGTCGGTGAAACACCTTATAAGGATAGCAATAAGCTGATTAAGCTCTATATGGATAATCAATCTCAGATATAGGTCACTTTCATTTTTGAGGCTGAAAGTTAAACAAATATTTTTTTTTTGTAATTGTTTTCCCACCGTGGACACATAGATTCCTGAATATAAGTTTTATCTTTCCTGTAAGAGACTAATTTTGAAGATTGATATGAAAAAATGCATCAGTGAAAGATAGAAAAAAAGTATTAATCAGTGGATTATATACGTACAAGTAGCCATAATATTCACTGTGAACCCAATACTTATCAGTATCTGTTTTGTTTTAATGAAAATTATCATATGTTGATATTGGTCTGTGGTTGTACAAAATAAGTATAGACCGGACTGTAATTTTTATGACTGATCACTGGTGTTATATCTGCTCGTGTTTATCAATCTAGATATACATACACTGTGTACAGGTGCAGCATTGATATGATTGGCAGATAGAAAGGGCGTGAGGGAACGTTCATGTTATTGTATGTATTTCCTTTAAATTTTAATTGGCTTTCATGACATTTTGTATATTTTGGGATGGAAGTTAACGGCTACTGTGACCAAATTTGATATGTATGACCAGATTTGTATTAGAATTGAACAATTACCATTCTCAAACCCTTCAGATTGATTTGTATGACCAGATTTGTACAGTTGTAAATACCAATGGTACAATTAAAGCCATTACTATTGGCAATAGAGTTAGTGAAGAACTTGTTGGGATTATTGGGCACTAGGCCGTCATTATTTGTGACCACAAGACGATGGTCAGTCACTAAAGACATGTTGAAATAGTAACCATAGAATCATGGTCACTAAATATATGACGAGTTAATGACCATAAAATTTTGGTCGCAGAGTGTAATTTTTCGTTTACTGAATTCAGTGAGGGATCTGGTGACTGGTGACGATTCTAGTACGATTCTTATTGTTAAGCTTTGTAAAATTAGAGATCACTAGTACTTACTCGAGGAAGAATTACTTGGTTCATGATGTATTTAGACTCAGATGTGTTCCAAGCACCTCCTGGTTATAATGCTCCTTACCGGGATAGGCTATTAGCTTAACACTAATAATGGCATTGTTCTTACAGCTATTTCGGTTACCCTCCTGGTTACCTTTATCACTGTACCATCTACAAATACTACTATGAAGTTGGGACCGGGAATACCACATTACCACTATACGATTTTCGTTTATAACGCCTCCTCAAGTTGATCCTGATGTTCCCTGATTCAAATCGAACAGTTACTCAATCTGAAAGCACATCTCCTCTGAAGTACTCCATCAAGAGAGCTTCAGCATCTATCACTGTTGTCCTCTACTCAGCATTATGGAAAATCTTGTTCTTTTGCATTGTCCAATGTATAGCAGCTATATATGTGCATCATTATATGGAAGGTGAAACCATGAGGGTTATGTTTGAGGAATGGGTCGTATATAATGAAGTAGACGTTGTCTTTGCCGGTCACGTTCATTCCTATGAACGATCTGAGAGTCAAACACTGCATACAACATAAGAAGCGGACTTTGCACTCCCATAAGTCACCAATCAGCCTCATTTTACATAACAATTGATGATGGATGAATTCTAGCAGGTTTATTTCGATCTTGAGATCAGCAACGGAAGCTATGCCTTTTTCACTTGGCACAAGGAATCAAGATGGTGAAGCAGTAGAATCTTGCAGAACTAATCGATGGAGATGCTCTTAGATGATCATACAGTAGATGCGACACATTGTTAAGGCCATTCCAATGCGTTGTAGTAGTAAGTTGACTAGTTTCATTTCGCTGAAACAACACAAGATAGAGACTATACTCTCTAATGTTTTAATTCATTAGCCCTAGTGTTTTGGAACTATACCATCTCTAAAGTTAGGACCTCACTGCTCACATGTGGACTATTGCAGCCATAGGAACTTGACCACAATTTTTGTTTTTAATATTTCATATTGTTTTTGGGTATTGGGATATCCCTCAATTTATTTTCAGGTATTGGGTACTCTGTTTTCTTTAGGTCTTTGAGCAAAGGTTTTGGCATTTGGCTGAACAATGATATCTACTATAGCCGCACCAGCATCACTTGAAAAAAAAAAACCTAAAGCCTTAAAGCCTAAAGCCATACCCTCTTCTTTTTGGCGGCACTGATAAACCTTGTCCCACTAAAACACCTTCATTTTCAAACCCACCATCAAAACCCCTCAAATCTTTCTCTGAGATTCTTTGGGCTTTAGCAGAGATGGAGGAAGAGGGTATTGGTCTAGTTCTGGCCAAAGCCACAGACTTGAGAATGAAGATCAGCAACTGCATCCCCAAAGGCAATGACCCATTACCCAAAAAGGAAAATGGATTCCATGTTGATGGTGATTTGGGTGATGAAGATGGTGAAGAAGATGAAGAGTCACAGAGGCTCTTCAACATTTGCGATGCCCTTGAAGCCCTTGAGAGTCAACTCTCTAATTTACAGGTAAAGACTTCCCAAAACCCCTAGTTTCCTTTAAAGGCCTAATCTTTGATGTTATAGTTTGTCAAATGCAATTGGGTACTCAAGTTTTGAAACCAAGACTTCAATTTTATCTAGTGTATGCATTCATGTGTATGTTAGGTGGTATGGTGAACTTGAGGTTGTTCTAAAAATGCAATCTTGCTTGAATTTTGTAGGTGCTAGTAAGACATGGAAGTTTGATACTTCAAAATATTATGTTTCTATAGAATTCTACACTTCTACATGGTACTAGCAGTTTCGCAATTTGTGTATTTTCTAGATGACATTGCTTACAGAGTTACAGTAGTAGAGTTCTGTAGTTCTTATAGCAGATATTCCAACTAATTGGAAGATAATCAGTGTTAACTAAGACCAATCTTTATCCCCTAATTAATGACAATGCCCTTTCCTCAGTAGTTGCATACACATAAATTTTTATTGCGAATTTATGATACCCAAAAACAGACTCTTCTCGAAACTGTGGCCTCCTGCAAACCCTGAAAACTCTAGCTAAGGAGGTGCATTGAGGGAGTTTGGACCCCAGAGCACATAGCAGCTAACAAAGGACCTGACCATTCCTCTAAGCCCTCTAATAGCACATACATCATTTTTACCTCTGTTTACAAGTTTTGTGGGCTTAAAGTTGTTTTTCAGTCTCCTTTCAAGTTTATTGAATGTGGTGAAGTTTTGTACGTGAACTGGTGGTATATCACGTGCTAATTACTCTCTAGACTGGTATTTTGGATACTGGAAACCATGAAGTAGTACTTCACCTCCATTGCTAATAGCTTCCTGTAGTTAACCTCATGTAGCTGCCTAGACTATACCCATATTACTGAGAATCCGCTCAATTTTATGTTTCTGTCTCCTACTAGACAGTGCCCTGTCTTGGTATGTGAATCTTTCTAACCTCGTTTTAGCTCTTTTACACCTTCTGTTTGTAGTCTTTTTAGTGTAATAGGATTCCACTTGGTCTTTATTCTTCTGTTTCCTACTAGTCAGTGCCCCTGTGTTGATATTTGAATCTTTCGAACCTCCTTTTACCACTTTTGCATCTTCATTTTGTAGTATTTTTAGTGTAATGAATACATGTTGAGTTTCAGGAAGCCAACTAATTTTGATGTTAAATGTGCTTGAACTTGAAAATATACTGTAATTTATGTGTCTTAAAAGATCTGATGACAGATACATGCGATTATTTAAACATGTATGCCATGCGTTTAACAAAATTTGATGTGTATTCTGTATCTATTTAAGATGAGTGAATGCACTGATTCACCAACATGGACACAGAGTGTCTGCATTGGAAGCAATTTAGTGAAACTGCAGAAAAGTTGTTTTAAGTCTGAATATTCATTAGAATGAGAAATATTGTGTTTGCATTTGAGTTTTTGTCTCATGACCTCATATCCAAACTTTTCTTTTTATTTTGGTTGCTTTTAATTTATCAAAACATATGCTCATCATCTATTATAACTGATTGGTTGCTCAATCCAAGCGCCAAATTCGGTTATTTTCTATAGGTCTATGTGATAGTTTTTAAATGTATAACTGTATTTTTGCCTAAATGCAACTGATTTATTTTCTACAAAGTGACACTATGGGTGGTCAGTCATTTGTACCTAAATCGGTTTCCTAAACTAAATTTGAAACTCTTGTTTCCTTTCTTGTCATCAGACTTTGCAACAGCAGCAAAGGTATGAAAGAGAAGTTTCCCTTGCTGAGATTGAGAGCAGTCGCAAGATGCTGCTGAACAAGATTAAAGAGTACAAAGGGAAAGATTTGGAAGTGATACATGAGGCTTCTGCTTTTGCTGGTGAAACAGTGGATCACAGTAATGATCTCTTGCTTCCTCCATATCCAAGCCGCTCTCCGCACACTTTTGTTCTTGAAAATGGCTATTTGCCACCTACACACAAACCTCTACGTAATGGGGTTGTCACCAATGTTAATGGAGCGAAGGATAATATGAGTGATACAGAGCGATCAAAAAGCTCAATAGGGTTGAGATCTTTCCTCAGCACAGCAGCCAAAACAGTGCTTACTGTTGTTGGTGTGGTATCTGTACTTAGCCTGTCCGGATTTGGGTCTAAAATTGTGCGAAGTAATACTGCCTTCAATATATTAAGTCGTTTCAAGCAACCATCAACTGAAGATAAGAGATCAACCGTTGAATGTCCCCCTGGGAGAGTCCTTGTTGTGGAAGATGGGAAGGCTCGATGTGTTGTGAAAGAAAGAGTTGAAGTTCCTTTCTCTTCAGTTGTTGCGAGACCTGATGTAAACTACGGCTGCGGTTAGAAGTATTATCCTTCCGTCTTTCTGTATATGTTGCTTCCTTCTGATATGCTGTAATGGAATCTCCTTTCTGATGATCTACGGCTGCCCTATTCTCAATCATAATAATAGTTAAGGTTGTGTTAGTTCTGGTCAATCTTATACTTCTGAAGTGTATAGATAAGATAATTTCCTCTCTTAAGTTAAATGATTGCAGTGTCCAATCTCAAGTCTGATGGTAGAATCTGATATTACTGATATAACTGAACTTTCAATATGTTAAGGTTCATAGCATCCGTTGGCCGACCTTTGTTGATTTGACTTCTTAAGGAGAAGTGATTAACCAGCTCAAATGAGTTATGAGAAAGAAAACGGAGATCATGTTTAACTAGGACAATCCTCACATCAGTGGTAGCGTGGTCTCCCCTAGATGCCCTATGAATTATTGCACCCTTTTTGGTCAATAATATTGCACTCCTGGTTTTACAAGAGAAACCATATACAATTAGCTTTTGTGTTCCATTTTGCCGCATAAAAGTACTAATTGTCAACTAGCATGGCTCCTACCTCTACAAAAACTTGGAAGGTTGCAATATTTATATCCCCCATCTGGCCATCTCTCTTTGTTTAAAGCTATTTCCTTCAACCACTGGGCCAATGCGACCAGGAATAGACCTCATACATTTGTTTGTGGAGACTAGGTAAGTGTTCCCAGTAGCGTCATCAATGAAAATTTGGAAATTCTTTTTAAGATTAGCTATATATAGATTATAAAAATTCATGTGATTTACGGATCATTGTTAAATAATCACATTATAATTCAACTGATCCTACACACGTACAGATAATTATGTAATAGCATTGCTGGAATTGATAGATAGAAGTTGGGTCAATACTCAATACTATGTTCTTGCTTGCGTCACTTGAGTTGAACAAACCTAAAACCATGTTCCCTTAGTTAGCCACAGGCAGCACCTAGTTTTCGGATATGTGCTACATGCCTACATGCCCCTGCAGATCTTTATGCAGAAAATATTGAAAGAATGGCTCTTGAGTGCCATCAAGAGACAAATCTGACACTCAGAGGATAGACTATATAAAACCCACCCAAAAATGAATGGTTCCAACATCCTCAGTTCCATAACCAAGTTCAACTCTGAGTGCTAGCTTCAGTTTGTGTAGAGAAATTAGAAACATGGAATGCAGAGGTTTCACAGAAGAGCAGGAGGCATTGGTGGTGAAGTCATGGGCTGTAATGAAGAAGAATTCTGCTGAGTTGGGTCTTAAATTTTTCTTGAAGTAAGTAAATCTTACATCTTACTTTCTCTGCATTCTTAATTTATCACAATTAAATTCTCTTATTTTAAGAACTTGCTGTTTGAAATATGGGGATTTAAAGGGTCTAATTTATGGATGAAAAATATGCAGGGTCTTTGAAATTGCACCATCAGCGGCAAAGCTGTTTTCATTCCTGAAGGACTCTGAAATTCCTCTGGAGAAGAATCCCAAGCTCAAGACTCATGCTATGTCTGTCTTTGTTATGGTAATTATTTAAACTCACTAATCAAGGGGTAACATGTTTTTGCTGCACTAGCCTGATCATTTGGAGCACACATTTCAGCAATAACAACTAGAAGATCATTGATTCAGATTAAACAGTCTCATAACTTACATTTACGTCAAACTGTCTAGCAGCATCAAGGTTTCGATTATGCCACATTGCTGATTCTTTTATTTCCATGACAGACTTGTGAATCTGCGGTTCAACTCCGTAAAGCAGGCAAAGTTACAGTGAGGGATTCAACCTTGAAAAAGCTAGGTACAGTGCATTTCAAGTCCGGAGTAGTGGATGAACATTATGAGGTATACATGATCTCAATTCTCAATCAAATTTGAAATCGATCAAAGTGATTTTTCGAAAAACAACGATGCAAATAAGTTACCTTTTCTCATATTTCTTTCTGACCAATTCAATTGCAGGTGGTCAAGTTTGCTTTGTTGGAAACAATAAAAGAAGCAGTACCAGATATCTGGTCACCAGAGATGAAGAGTGCATGGGGAGAAGCTTATGATCAGTTGGTTGCTGCTATCAAAACGGAAATGAAGCCCTCTTCTTAGAGCCTTAGACTGATAATCTCTGATCTTATGTATGTGCTCTGAAATTGTTTTGTTTTCAAAATTTAATAAGATGAAGACACAGCTGTAATGTAAAGGTGAACCTCTCTTTATAGCTACTGTTTGTTTTGAGTTCACGAGTCGTTGATCATGTTAAATTTACAGTAAACTCGATATGACTGAAATAGTAATTGTTCATTCATACAACAAAAATGATCGTGGCCTCATTGAATAAATGTGTCACCCCACAAATTAGAGTCGAGACCTGACATGCCACACTCATTGACGTCAAAGTTTAACTTCCCTGAGATTTTGAACACCCCACAAATATCCTAGATTATAATACCTAAGATGAGAATAAAAATTAACAATTGCATATACAAGAAGTATAATTTTCAGTAAGATCTTGCAAGTCCGCTAAAGGAAAGTGCTCACGTTTGGCGTCATTGGATGAATGTTCGTGGTTAATTTGCCAATCATCCTATGACGTCTACTTTACTTCAACATAACCTGAGAGATGACACTTCCTCCTCATCATCTTAATTATATGTTCCTTATCAGCTTAGTGACCCTGATCGATGCACTGTACACTTCTGAGTTTAATTTGACATGTGAATAGTCTCTCTAGGATAAATGCAACACATACCAGACTATACAATATCATAGCTAGCCTAATTTAATTAATGGAAATGATTCTGTCCATCTCTTAATAGGATTGATGCAAGCGAAAGGATCAAAGTCTCGTTGAGAATTTACCTTCAAATCATATTGATTGATACATGCATACAAAACCATGTTCTGATGACCTGCAGTAGTCAAGAAAGAGATATTTAAGTACAAATTAATTAGATTATATCTATGACACGTTTCCTGATCTTATCTCCTATCTGTAATTCCTGAGCTTTATTTGACGTATTCTTGCTTGCTTCCCATGCCATCACGATCAGGCTTTTCTGCAAACAGCTGCATTCCAAAGATGTGCCTACTATGCTATTAGACATATAAATTAACAACCAGAAAAGTTAAAATTAATTCTTTGGTTGCCTCGCCTCATCCTCGAACTCATTTCTACCGTGTCAAACCCACTGTTGGAACTCTGCAACACCCTGGCTGCGATCCACCTCCAATTATGTCTGAACCCGGCGACATCATCGCCGATAAGTTGGAACCCTTTTCAAGAGCTACACTGGCCTTGATGGCAAGTGAACACAAGTCTTGGAGAGACAGTGGTGCTTTTAACTGAGAAACCGGCATGAGGAAGTAGATTTGGCCCAGCTGCAGCTCTTCATTTTTAGGAACTTGAGGGGCGTCCGCGTCGACGAACATGGACTCCGAGGGGCAGAGGAAGCAGTTGGGATTCTTGGAGAGAATGTGGGAGGCTTGCACTGGGTTCCTGAGCTCCTGTAGCTTTCCGTTCAAGTGAACGATCTTGACTGTGATCGAACCATTTACAACTCTGCCACCTTCCTTCAGGCACTGAGTAGATGCACATATGCCCATTAGAGAGATTTGTCGAGAGATGGTTTAGCTTTTGTTGGGTTGATGAAGTATAGAAAACTGAGGATGGTGGTGGGTGGAGAAAGAGAGGCCGGGTTGTATATATAGAGAAGAAGCCCATACGTGAAAGTATGGAATCATGATTGAACATAAAAAATAAGCATAGTTGACCCCATGAACAATTTAAGAATTAGGAAAGTGTGAAGCGCGTATGGGGTACTCGTTTTAAGCCTTGACAAGGAGTGTGAGATTTAGAAAATGTCTCATTTGTGGCATGACTTCTAGTCCCAGTGTTATGGCTTCTATTCCCACAGTACAACTAGTAAACAGGTTTGGAGATGTGTATAATCTTCCCTAATCACACGCATATTTATGCTACCAAAACTCGTCTATAGGTGAACAAAATATATAGTAGGGTGGTCATAGCTAGAATGTTCCTGACCGGAAATGGAAATATTCATCAAATTTTAGATCATTCGTCAAGCAGTTTTCTATAAATGATTCTGAGAAAGAGACTGATTATGTTTGGAAATTTTTTTCAATATCAGATCTTGTATTGAAATGAAGCTATAATATAGAATTACAGATTGTGTAATGAGCAAGAGCTTATCACTTCCGGAGGTATAACCCCCAGCTACAAGATCCCCTAAAAATAGAAGCGAACTTAGCTAACTCGCTCATGGGACACTATATTGACTTGATGATAAGCATGGCGAAGTTTACAGCCAAATTGAGAAGAAAAATCAACTAGATTATGTTATCAGGTGATATAAATGTCATCACATAATTAAATGGACGGTTTCAATTATGGTATACCAAATAATTAACTACCTATCAAACTTCTATCTCGATCAACTTCTCAAGGTCTCAACAAAAAGCTTATGGAGTAGAGTACGTAGAGACATACCACATGCCCATCTTGTCTTACAAGTTTAGCAAGAGAGGTAAACAACTAGTACATGTACGTGACTGTTTGATCTTTACCATAAGAGAGACTGCTTTGTATATTTCAATTTCTTCTTATACGCAAGTACCATACATCGTCTTTGGTTAATACAAATTAAAGCACAGCTGGCCTAATTAGTAATTAGTATCACCAAACCTTTTTTTTGGTTACAAGTATCACCAAACTTTGCCGATTGCATCACTTGTAGGAATAGTACGTGATCGCTAGCTGAAGCTACCGAATGTTTGGCACCAGGATATATCAATCTGAATTTCAGATATTTAAGCAGATCATTATAATGTATACATGTAATGGCCGTTGTAGTTAGGTTACTTAGGTAATTACATCTCTTAATTTACCATATCATTCAAGAAGAAACAAAATGGGCGTGAGAACGAATCTCTCACCCTATCAATAAAATGCACTCACCTTTTACGTCTCTGAACAGATGGTAATTAACCAGTTTAAGTTAATTTTGCCAATATAACAAGCTGTCTAACATATTTTAACATCAGATCGATAACAAGCAACCGGCCTCTTAAGCAAGTTAACATGTAGGTCTTTCTCTCTCTCTTGATAGCAACTTACTCTTTCTTGAGTATTGGTTATTATCCTTTGTTCTCATCACACCGCCTTTGTGCTCCTTGTCTACTCTTTTTATCCCCTGTTCTTCACTTCTCTTCATCTTTTTTCTTTGAATCTTACCTCAAATCTTATCTTTTTTCCTCGTTTCTTGTTTTCTCACCTCAGTAACCTTTCTACAGATTACATGGCTTCTTGTGGTACTCCGTAAACACACCTGTTCTTCATGCAACCTGTTTCCCATGTTCTTAACACCTGTCTATTCTGTTACCTTCTTCATCCTCATCTTCTCTTTCTCCCTAATCTCTTACCGTCCACGTATTTCTCGTTTGGACTCTGCATGTTTTTATATGAGTTTCTACTTATGTATATATTGAGGCTTTTCAAACCCTAGAAACCACAATTCCCTCCGGTTCTTCCTTTTCTTTTGCTGTCATGGCACTTTCAATTAGGGGTGGATATAGTCAATAAGGTTCGATTTTAGATAAAACTCATAATTTAATTCAACTTGTACGGTTCGATTCGGTTTTTTCCGGTTTTATCCGTATGTAAAATATATAATATTATATATTAATTTTGAAGTACAAATTTTAACATAAA
The DNA here is from genome assembly GCF_933775445.1 of Argentina anserina. NCBI lineage: Eukaryota > Viridiplantae > Streptophyta > Magnoliopsida > Rosales > Rosaceae > Argentina > Argentina anserina. The sequence continues at coordinate 5,023,795 of NC_065873.1, read as the reverse complement.
GATGAAAAACAAATGGTCTAATGATTATTCCATACCTAATTGACTCAACATCTCCACAATGCATATTTAGCTGAAGTACAAAAAATTATACTGCATTAAAATCAGAGAGGAACAAAATATTTGCACTCCCTATGAGTTTAGGTAATTGAACCTCGCTAAGTCCATCATATAGGTCATTTGGTATGTCCAAGTCTTCTTTCAAGTCTCATGTAAGCCGTTATTGATACTTATTCATTGAGGATATGAAACATTAATAAAATCATTGATTAGAGACTTCAATTTTTAGAATAACAGTACAAAAAGAAGCGACAAAAAATGGAGATTGAATGAGGAGGGAGTAGAGAAGAGGGGGGAGCGAGGAGTTAGATAAACTAGTTTTGCGGAATGAAGTGAACTTTTAATATAGCGCTAAACTAATAAGTGAGGATTTAGAAAGAGAGAGGACCATAAGTTTTTTGTTTGTCTGAGATAAGAGAGATTACAAGATTGATTAGATCAATTAGGTTTATGCTAGCTTTAGTTTTACTTTTTTTATTAAATAATAAAAGTAAAATATACCAAAACGATGACATTGACTGTTGACTTTCGGGTTATTTGGGTCGGTTCGGTTTCGTTCGGTTTATGAGGGACTAAACCCAAAATTCAACCCAAACATAATCGGTTTGATTTATTTTTTTATTTTCAGTTCAGTTTTTTCGGATTCGGTTTGAATTCGGATATAATTTTTTTTTAATTTTCGAGTCTGCGTGTCCACCCCTACTTTCAACTAGTATTCTCCCTTTGCCATCACCACCCCAGCTTTCTAAACATTCGCCTACTCCACCCATATCCTCCCCTCCTTCTCCTCCTCATCCTGTTTAATGAACCTGAAATTCAAGGTGAGATGTTCCTTCACTTTCAACCTCCTGAACCGGTTGCTGATCAACATATTCAACTTGTTGGTATAGTAATCTCAGATCGCCCTTTGCATGTTTTAACCCTAATTCGTATTCTTACGAATGCATGGGTAGAAATTGAGCGCTTTCAAATGGATCTTTTGTGTTTGCTATACTTGCACTATCGGCGTCGGCTGCTGATCGTTTGCTTGCAAGCGGTCCATGGTCGGTTATGGGTCAAGTTTTGTTGTGCATCCATGACCTCCGGATTGTCGTCTAGCTAGTTAAATAAGACGAGATTTGAAGAATGAATTTTCTGATATCTATTCATCTCACACTGGAGCTACATATAGAGTCTACATTGTACTACAACCCTATGTACTATGTACTACCATATACAAAATAAGTAAGTACTAATTATATGATGTACATTCTTAAAATACATTCTATGACTCATGTTGACACTTCTCCTCAAATTTGCACATACACATCAACCATACTTAACTTGCTAAGTGAGTCATAAAACGTCTTCTTAGAAACTCATTTAATAAGTATATCTGCAAGCTGTTCTTCCGTAGGGACAAAAAAGAAGCTAATAATTTTTGCATCTAGCTTCTCTTTTATGAAGTGACGATCTATCTCTACGTGTTTAGTACAACCATGTTGTACTGGATTTTGTGATATATCATTTGCTGTTTTGTTGTCACAATACAATTGCATAACACTTTTCAACTTAACACCCAAATCACATAGTAGATTCCTCAACCATAATAAATTCACACACTTCATGAGTCATACCTCTATACTCAGCCTCAACACTCGATCAGGCTACAACTTTCTACTTCTTACTCTTATATGTGACTAAATTACCTCCTACAAATGTAAAGTAATCCAATGTTGACCTTTTGTCTATAATATTTCCAGCCCATTCTGCACAACCACTAACCTCAAGAATGTTGTTATGTTTAGAGAACATTACTCCTCTCCCTAAAGCTGACTTCAGGTACCTTCAAATTCTCACAACAACATCCATGTGACTATCACTTGGATTATGCATGAACTAGCTCAATATCTAGTTTGGTATGGGATAAATAAATCAAGCGCCCAACTAACATCTGATAGCAAGCTTGATCAGTTGGTGTCTGGTCTGGATACTCTGCTAAACGATAGTTTTGTTTAATAGGGGTGTCAATAGGTGAGCAATCTAACATACATATCTCTGTTAGCAAATCAAGTGTGTACTTCCTCTAGCACAAGTATATACCGTATTTCCCCCTTGCTACTTCAATCCCTAAAACGTACTTAGGTCACCCAAATCTTTCATCTCAAACTCAGAGGACAACTGTCTTTACAGCCAATCAATCTCTATAATATCATTGTCAGTAATCACCATATCATCACAACATATATAATCAAAGCTACTATTTTCCTTTGTTGATGCTTAAGAAACAGATTATGATCTGAATTACTCTGTTTGTAACCAATCTTCCGCATAAACTATGAGAACCTCCCAAACCAGACACGATGTAACTGTTTGAGACCATACATAAACTTTCTCAATTTGCACACAAAATCACCAGAAGAAGTAGTTACGTACCCTGGAAGGGGGCTCATATACACCTCTTCAACTAACTCTATATGAAGAAATGCATTCTTGACATCCACATTATGATCCATCCACATTATGCTTCACAGTGAACACTCAACGACACCCTACAACATTCTTGCCATGTGGTGGATGTACAAGTTCTCAAGTATCATTTTCTTGCAATGCCTCCATCTCTTCCTCCATTGCTTTTCCCCATTTTGAGTCTCCCAATGCATTTTGCACTTTCTTAGGTACTGATACAATAGATATTTGATTCAAAAAAGATTCATATGACTTTGATTATCTCCTAGTGGCATATAGTTGGCTACTGAATATTTTGATTTGGCCTATAAACTAGGTTCATATCTTTTAAGGGGTTGACCTCTAGTAGACTTATTTGGTAACACATATTTCCCACTATCACATTCACCACTAGTACTAGTGGATGGACATACCTCAGATGAGTGATCTTCTGCACCAATAAATTGTTGGTCGGGGGTATGAGTGATGGCGGGAGGGGCAGTTGTTCTCTCAACTATTAGTTCTCCTTCAGGAACTTGGATGTGTAACACCACAAACGACACCTCATCAGCTTAAGCACGTCACAGTGCCACAAGTCGATCAAACGTAAATCAAAAACCTTATTTATATTTTAAAGAAACGCAAAGCAAGTTGTATAAGAAATTTTCGAGTATCACAGCAAAAGCTTAAAATAGAGTGAATCATTATTCCCAAAATACATGTCCGTCCCCAGAACTTGATACAACTGATATTCTAGAATGATGAACTAGAATAAAGGAATACCAACAAAGCTAAACACGGAACTAGCTTTAACTAACTTTTGAAGACTACAAACAAAAAGATAGAATTTACAATGAAAAATGAGAAATGGTTCAAAAAAACCTGAATAACCCACCCTACCACATTCTCCACTATCCCGTCTCAGTGCACAGTACCTGCAAACACATTGTTTTAGGGTTTCTCGATTATTTCAAAAACATTAACTGGGCTCAGTGTAAAACCAATTTAAATAAAGATTGAATGAATTAATGACAAACTTTAATAAAAATCTTGACTCGATAATCGGTGCATAGATTCTCAATACGGCTAACCAAAACTAAATATCAGCTGATGGTCGGTCCAATAGACCCACTACACGACCTTACCTCAAATCCATATAAAACAGGTAAACGTAACGAGAACGTCCACTATCTACACACACGTTATGAGCCCATCTTTAAGATCGGCACTCGCATGAACCAGTGTAACTAAACCCTCCGGAGGTTAATGGGATCGAACTCAAGAAAATTAGTGTCACCCTCTCAAGCCATCACAATCACTCACGGTTCGGTCAATACATGAAGTATTAAAACAACCAAACCAAACATACACCATTTTATTAATAAATTATAGAAAGCTTAATCGAGATAAAGAATGAATCCCTACCTGGATTCCAATGGTTTCCCTCGTATACTCTGCAAGTCACAAGTTTTCCACTTCCGTTCACCGGATAATTGGAGACCCTAATCCGACATAACAATCATTAATGACTTGACCACAATCATATACAATTACGACTACTAATAAATCATCTAATCCGACAATTTACCAAATCAAAGCGAAAACACGCTTTCAACGAATACAAATCGATAATGCAATATCGACATATAAGATTGGTCGCATAGAAATTAAGAAATTACTATGGACACCCATAAAAAACACACAGCAGCAAGGACATGAAATTCATGTCAAGCTAACTTCTGATCATAGTCTCAACAATAATTATCTCACTTCTAATTTGCTTATACTTAATTCAATTCATTTTGCACTCATAGATTACTATGGGCACCCAACAATCCCTTTAAATCAAGAAAATATCATTTCCTTAACTTCACTGTACAAAGCTTGCATCCATTTAAACATGGAATCCGATCAAGTTAATTCTACCATTCAAATCAAACCAAGTTCGGAGTCTAGTACTATTCTCAGTAATGATACCAACTCCCCATAGTTCTTGTTATGTTCATAACATCACATACAACAAATCAATTTATGCTTAGTTTCCACCATTAGCTTCACTTTCACAATGTTCAGACCCAATCATAAACGATTTCCTACTAGGAACTCTCCTAGCAAATTCCAATTCCACAATTATACTCATAACCATATCAACTTGAAACCTTAATTCAATAACCAGAGAGGTTTAATTCCTCACCACTTCACAAAATATAACCAATTCAAAGTTCACAGTTCAACTATGAACTGAAACCAATATTCGATATAAAAGCAATCTCTGTATTCCAAATAGACTGAATTAATCAACCAAGGATTCAAAGCAGCCTACAATTAAATTGCACTTTGAATTCAAAGCTGCAACTACCTTGGAGAAAACTATTCCCAGAAGCCTTCTCCATGAGCTCGGTGGAACAAAACCCACCAATTTGATGTCAACTAATCAACTCGGTCCAGAACCCTTCCAATTTGATTCAAGGCTTCACCAAAGACGCCAAGGAGATTGAATTCGAGTCAAGGAACACCCAACCAGTCCCAAGGTTGAAGAACGATGAAGAACATGAAAAACCCAAAACCAAATTCATCAAAACTTCACCCAATCCAAAAACTAATTATACAGACTTGTAGAAAATGAAGAGGAGATGAAGAATGATACCGAAATCAAGCCAAACTGAGGCCGGAGACGTCGAAAATCGCTGCAAACTCGCCGGAGAAACCAAGAACAGTCGGCCCTTCTCTCCCTCGATTCTTTCTCATCCGGTGGCGATTGGTCAATGAACAACCATAGGGAGGACGGCGACAAGGAGGCGGCCACGACGGGGCTAGTGCGCCAACCGGAGCTGGCCTGACGACAGCGGAGTCGCGTCGGAAAGTCGCCGGGTCGTCGGGGAGCAGCTCGATCTGTTTCCCCTTTTTTTTCCTTTCCTTTCTCTTTTCTCTTCCTCTGAGTATATAAGCCAGCCCATTAGATTAAAATGCCTGAGATTAATTAATCAAAATCGATGGCTCAGATCGCACCATAATAATTCCTGATTTTCTAAATAATTCTTTATATTTCCGAACTTCAGAAAATCATATAAGATAATTCGGGAACCTAGAAAATTCTCCGAATATTCTCAAGTACTCGTCGTAACGTGTACGACTCTTATTCAGAGATTCACTTATCTGAAAACTTTGAAAAATATTCTCGAGTTATTACTTTAATAATTATCGAAATCGTAAAGTAATCACCGTACAATCTCAATTTAGCTCGTCAATATCTTTGGGGCTCACATGATGTTTGATGCTTCTACCTCTAGTGGAGCTTTTGTCACTGTTGGTACCTGAATGTCTGAAGTTTTCACCTCAGAATGAGTTTCTGCTACTGCTGATACCTAATTATCTGAAGTTTCCACCTCAAAATAAGTCTCTGCTACTAATGAATGGCTGCAGTCTCTTACCCCTACTTCTACTTTAGTTGATGATGTTAAAGATATGGAATTGGGCTTGTTTGTCTTCGGCTGCAGCAAATATTCCACGGCATGTTACTTTGGGCCCAATGTTTAATCCAGAGGCCCTTCAATCTGCTATGGCCCATCAACATATGCTCTTTGACTTTCATTCCTCTATCAGCCGATAATGAAGGAAAATTCTAGTATACATCAATGTATGTTATACATTTCACATTCAACGGTCGATGTTGTTTTGTGAGTGAGGTCAGAAAAATAATATCTGTTTTCAACCGTTGGATGTCGGATGTATAACATACATTGATGTATACTAGATTAACCGGATAATGATTACGACTCCACCAATTCTCACTACAACTTCTGGCTTGTTGGATGAAGCCTTGCCTTCGTTGGTTCGAGACTTTTCCAATTTCAATTCCTAATTTTGAGGCATCTGATCCTTCAATCCCAAATCCCCCAATTCCTCCAATTGGTACTTTGGCTGCCCTTGCCTCAGTTACAGTTTGATAAGTATGGTGTTTGACCCCGTTGATACTTCCAGGGGTTTGGCTTTGTTTTGGAAATCATGTGGCTATTTTGTTTACTAGCTTGAATGTAATCAATACAGAGATTCACTTTGTATCGGAGGATTTTCGTTGTAAGATCACTTGGGTCTGTTTACCTTTACAATGGAGAATGGATTTGTTTCATGCTTTTCTGAATCATACAGGTTAAGATCAGGGGCCCTGTTTTACTTGGTTTAGAACTTATCATGCTCAAGTGGTTCTTATGGAAAGATTGGATCGGTGTTTGGGTAATGATCAGCTCTATTATACTTTACCTCACTCTCAGGTGTTTAATCTACCGATTGTTGGGTCCGACCCTCGCCCTATTTAGTTTGATTCTCATCCTAATGAGTCCCATACTCCTAAACTCTTCCGGTTTGAACATGTGTGGACTTCTGCTGATGCATGTTTTAATATTGTTCAACAAGCTTGGGTGTCTGCTTCACACTCGTTAGCTATGCCGGTTTGCGTTGCTAATTTAAAGGCTTGCTAGAAATCGCTCACTGCTTGGGCGTTAAAGCTTTTCCTAATGCGCATAGGAAAGTTGAGACTTCGCTTACTAGACTGAATCATTTGCATAATAGTAATGTTCCGGAGCATTCGAACTATTACTCAGGAGATTGAAAGGTTGTCGAGTTTGGAAGAGAAGTTTTGGCATTAACGGTCTCGTGTCTCTTGGTTGAAGCTTGGTGATAACGATACTAATTTTTTTTATAAGTGTGCTTCTCAGCGGCGGCAACGTAATCGTGTTTTGCGTATTCGTCATCAAGTAGGCCATTGGTCAGATTCTGATATTGACATTGCTGCCACTTTTTTTCACATACTTTCAATCTCTATATACTTCTTCAGGTTCTAGTGATTACTCTGAGATTTTGGATTTGGTTGATCCTCTTATCACTTCGGCTATGAACCAAGCTCTTTTTGCTCCTGTTACACTAAAGAAGTTCGCTCTGCCATTTTTGGTTTGTGTTCTCTTAAAGCCCTGGAACCTGATGGTTTTCCTGGACTCTTTTTTCAATCTTATTGGAATATTGTGAAGCAAGTTATACATCAGGCAAGTGTTTCTTTTTTCCAATCTGGACAACTTCTTTCGGAGCTTAATAAAACCCACTTGGTTTTGCTTCCCAGAATTGCTCATCCTGAATATCCATCTCAGTTTCGTCCCATTGGATTATCTAATTTCTCTTACAAGATCTTATCAAAGCTTATGGCTAATCAGTTAAGGCCTTTTATGCCTTCTTTGATTTCTGAAAACCAGGCAGCGTTTGTTATGGGAAGGCACTCAAGGCAGATTCAAGATAATGTGGTTGTGGCTCATGAGTTATTCCATCATTTGAAGTTACTTAAACAGGTTGGTACTGGAGCTTTTGGTTTGAAACTGGACATCTCTAAAGCTTACAATACTGTAGATTGGGATTTTCTACAGGCAGTTCTTCTCCGCCTTCGTTTTCATCCTCATTGGACTATGCTGGTAATGAACTGTATTCGATCTATTACCTTATCTATCCTCCCCAATGGAAAACTATCAGTTTTCTTTTCTCCTTCGCGAGGTTTGTGTCAAGGGGATTCATTGTCGCTTTATTTGTTTCTGTTTATTAGTGATGTACTGAGTACTATGATTCGGAAAGCTTGCCAGTTACAGTGGTTGTCTCTCCTACAAATTTCTCCCTTTGGTCCAAGTGTGAGCCATTTACTATTTGCTGACGATTCCTTGTTTTTCTTCCAAGCTACTTGGCAAAATGCAGCTCAACTCAAGTATCTGCTTCAGTCTTATAGCTCTACTTCCGAACATAACATCAATTATGCAAAGTCCTCTTTGTTCTTTAGTCTGAATACAGACGTACGTTTGATTGCTCAAATCTCTTGTTTGTTTGGGATTTCCTCTGTTTCCTCCGTATTTAGGACTGCCTACCCTTTGGGGTCGTTCGAAAGTGGTTGTGTTGTCTTATGTCAAAAAAGCTATTACAATTGAACTTGTATATTACACTTGCTTAACAATCATCTATATATACACCTATAAAGTGTTCTTCACTACCCGTTGTTCTCCACTACTCGTGATTTACGTTCACACTCCCCCTCAAGTTGGCGCATACATATCAACCATGCCCAACTTGCCAAGTGAGTCATAAAAAACTTTCTTGAATACTCCTTTTGTGAGCATATTGGCAAGTTGCTCTTCTGTAGGAACAAAATAAAAACTAATAATCTTCGCATCTAGCTTCTCCTTTATAAAATGACGATCAACCTCCACATGTTTTGTACAATCATGTTGCACATGATTCTGTGAAATATCAATAGCTGCTTTGTTGTCACAGTACAGCTGCATCGCACATTTAGGCTTAATACACAAATCTTGTAGCAAGTTTCTAAGCCATAACAATTCACATACTCCTAGAGCCATACCTCTGTACTCTGCTTCAGCACTAGATCGAGCTACCACTTTTTGTTTCTTACTCTTCCATGTAACAAGATTACCCCCAACAAAGGTAAAGTACCCTAATGTGGATCTCCGATCTGTAATATTTCCAGCCCAGTCTGCATTTGTGAAGCCACAAACCTCAAAAATATTTTTGTGATTAGAAAACATTACTCCTCTTCTTGGAGCTGACTTCAAGTACCTCAAAATGCTTACAACAACATCCATGTGGTCCACACTGGGATTATACATGAACTGACTCACTGCACTTACTGCATATGCAACATCTGGTTTGGTATGTGATAAATAAATCAAACGTCCAACTAGCCTCTGATAACGAGTTTTTTTATTCGGTACTTGATCTGGATACTCTGCTAACCGATGGTTCTGCTCAATAGGAGTATCAATGGGAGTGCAATCCAGCATACCGGTCTCTGTTAGTAGATCAAAGATGTACTTCATCTGAGACAGATAGATACCATCACTTCCTCGAGCTACCTCAATGCCCAAGAAGTACTTGAGTGTACCTAGGTCTTTCATCTCAAATTTTGTGGCTAGTTGTTTCTGTAATCTATCCACCTCAACAGTATCATTCCCAGTAACTACCATATCATCAACATATATAATTAGGGCTATTACCTTCCCTTGTTGATGTCTGATAAATAATGTGTGGTCTGAATTACTCTGTCTATAGCCAATTCTCCTCATGAATTGTGAGAATCTTCCAAACCAGGCACGAGGTGACTGTTTAAGACCATACAAAGATTTTCTCAATCTGCATACATAGTTACTTGGAGAAGTGGCCGCATATCCCGGCGGAAGATCCATGTACACTTCTTTTGTAAGTTCTCCATTAAAATGCATTCTTAACATCAAACTGTCTAAGTGGCCAGTTTAAGTTAGCAGCACAAGAGATCAATACCCGAATAGTGTTTATCTTTGCAATAGGTGAAAATGTCTCATCATAGTCTATGCCATATATCTGGGTGAACCCTTTTGCTACTAGGAGTGCTTTATACCGGCTCACTGACTCATCTGGATTATGCTTCACTGTAAACACCCAACGACATCCCACAGTCTTCTTGCCATGTGGTGGAGATACAAGCTCCCAAGTATTGTTCTTTTGTAATGCTTCCATCTCTTCCTCCATTGCTTTCCACCATTTTGGATCTCTCAATGCATCCTGCACTTTGTTAGGTACTGATACAGTAGATATTTGATTCACAAATGATTCATATGACTTAGACAATCTTTTGGTAGACATAAAATTTGCCACAAGATACTTAGGTTTTGCCTGAAAGGTAGGTTCATATTTTTTTGTTGGCTGACCCCAGGTAGACCTATTTGGCAAGACATATTGTCTACTATTAGCATCACTAGTATTAGTCCCAATAGAATGACTAACCTCATATGAGTGATATTCCGTACCATAAGAGTATTGGTCAGGTGGATAAACAGTAGTATGAGGGGCAGTTGTGTTGTCATCTTCTGGTACCTGAATCTCTGGAGTGACTATATCGGAATCACTCAGTGGTGCTTGTATAGCGAACTTATTGGTAATCTCAATTGATCATGTCACCATATCTACTGGCTTATTTGTCTCCCCCTCTCTATGATACAGCTCTTCAAAGTATAAATTCTCCCCTGAAGAGTAGTATCGGAAGAGGGAAAATAACTCATATCCTCAAAGAAAGTAGCATCCATAGTGACATAGTACTTCCTGGTAGGCGGATGATAGCACCGGTACCATTTCTGATGTCCGCCATACCCAACAAACACACATTTAACGGCCCAGGCATCCAACTTAGATCTCTGGTATTTTGGAAGATAGACAAAAACAACACAACCGAAAACACGGGCATGAAGATTATGAAAAGAGGGTAAGGAGACATGAGATGCAAGCACCTCATATGGAACTTTTCCCTGAAGGACACGAGAGGGAAGACGATTAGTGAGGTGTTCAGAAGTGATGATAGCATCACCCCAAAGGTATTTGGGCATATGGGCACTAAAAAGAATACACCGAGGCATGTCAAGTAAATGACGATTTTTCATTTCAGAAACTCCATTCTGCTCAGGTGTATAAGGACACGCTGTTTGATGAACAATTCCGTGTGTGTTAAGGAACTCTTGAAAGATATGATTCACATATTCCCCCCATTATCAGAACGAAGAACTCAAACTGTGGCATTATATTGTGTTTTAACAGTGGCATAGAAGGCTTGGAAAGCGGGAAAAACTTCATTTTTGGTTTTGAGGAGAACAATCGATGAAAGACGGGTGCAATCATCAATAAATGATGCATAATACCGCATCCCGGACACAGTAGATTCTTTGGAGGGTCCCCAAACATTAGAATGAATTAATTCGAAAGGAAGAAGATGTTTATTAGAAGTACTAGGGGAATAAGTAGATCGATGACTCTTACCCAAAACACATGTCTCACAACGTAAAAGTGACTCATCCACACTAATAAACAGAGTAGGCATAGATGATTTCATGTGGAGATTCAAGCTGTCATAATCAAACTTCACTTAGCTTGTCATAAGTGGAGATTAAAGCGGTCCGAGATCGTGCCCCTGGTTTCTCCCCCGCATATGTTTGATCCAGATGAAACAACTGGCCCCTCAGATACCCCCGACCAATTAACTCCCCGGTGAGAAGATCCTGAAAAATCACATACATAGGAAAAAATGTTATAAAGCACTTAGCGTCAGCGTTCAATTGGGGAACAGAGATCAAATGATGAGATAAAGCAGGTACATAGAGCACAGCTCTATTGTGGGAGTAATACGAACCGACCCTTTTCCTAATACAGGGAATGCCTCACCATTAGCATTAGTAACATAGGGTACTGGTGGAGGAGACAATACGGTAAAATAAGATTTATCATAAGTCATATGATCAGATGCACCCGAATCAATAATCCATGTATCAAAACCAACAAAGTGAGAAATATTTAAAGCCATACCAATTTTGCCACGACCAGCTATGGAGGCTGTAGGTATTGCTCCGCCTGCTGTATGATGATCATGTCCAACCACACCATAGATATCGGGTTCCTGGACTAATTGAATAGCTGCTTTCGCCTTGAGATGATAATTAGGCCTCTTAGGCCAAAGATGTGGATACAGCTTCCAACAGGTCGCGCGAGCATGGTTAGTGTTATGACAATAAGAATAAGGAGGCCGGGGCTGATTCCCGAAGCTTGGTGGTGGTCCTCAGTGATGAAGTGGAGATGAAGTGGCCTGCTGAAGGGGTGGTGCTGAAGATCTAGCACGAATAGTAAGGCTGGAAACTTCAACTTGTGTCTAATGAAGGCTTTCCTGGTGAGATTCATCCTTACAGATATATGTGAAAGTTGTAATTAAGCTAGGAGGTTCGGTCTGGCGGAGCAACTCCCCTTTCGCACTGTTATGTTTAGTATCAAGACCTTTCAGGAAATGGTAAACTCGCTCAAGCTCCTTCTCACGTTGGTACCAAACAATATCCTCCTGATGTTTGATCATGCAAGGACGTTTCACATCAATCTCAACCCAAATATTTCTTAGTTTGGTGAAATATTGCGCCACCGGTTGCCCATCTTGTTGCATCGCGAAAGCGGTGCACATTAACTCATGAACCTGTATGAAATCAGAGTCATTAGTATATAAGCCTTCAAGTGTCAGCCATATTGCATGCGCAGTGTCACATGCCTCCACCAGATCAATTATCTCGTCATTCAAAGCTTTCCACAAGATGGACATCACAAGGCCATCATCATCGTCCCACTTAGTGTAGGCAATAATATCATCTTTTCTAGGAGCCTGAGTGACTCCGGTTACATGCCCCATCTTGTGCATGCCTCGAAGATGAGCCGCCATAAGTCGTTTCCATTTACGGAAATTGGTTCCATTGAGTTTAGTGCCCCAAAGGACCCAATGTCAGAACTCTTGACACATACTTCAAATTTCGGAACATCAGCTTCGTCTCCAGAACCCATTGAAAAGGAAATTGAAAAAAAAAGAATCATGAATTATACAGCGGAAACACCAAAAAACGGATAAGAACCTGTCTTAGGTGCACATTCACTGTCGGTGCACCTACACTGACAATAAAGAGTTATTAATTCTGGGCCGGGTCGGATTTGAATCCGGGTTGGGTCGGGTCGAATCCAGGTTGAAACTGGACCGGGCGGGTTGAAGATGGGCCATACCGAGCAAGTCGGATCCAGATCCGGATTAAGGAGCGCGCGTCGGATCGTCGTACTCGGACTCCAAATCGCGTCGGATCGTCGGAGAGCGGCGTCGAGATCGTCCGAAGTGGTTATTACTCTGCTCATAATGATGCCTCCCTTCCTCAACAACAACCTGTGTCTCTCATTTCTCCTTTTCGGAAAAAACTTTGGGGTAATTGATTATAGACCCAAAAATCAACACCATTTTTAATCTAAATCCACCGTTAAAATTCTTTCAATTAGGTTGAACAAGAAATAAAAAAAGAATTATTTGCTATAAGAAATAAAACTTGTTCTTGATGAAAATTATTTTCTTTGTTACTGGTACAAATACATTTGGTATGTTTCTGAATTGCTTATTTGTAGCTTCAATTTAATATCTCATTACTTTATGTTAATCTATTCAGCTTGAAATCCCTTCATTTTTTAAATTTCTTGTCACCTCCAAATCTCTTGCCCAAGTACTACCTTAGAGTATGCATTTTTGTTATTCTATGTTTTCAGTGTGTGTGTGTGTGTGTGTTTGCTAAATTTGAAGAACCTATGTAATTAGTAAAAATCATAATTCTTATTGTTCAGTGGAGTACGTGATTCTACGAAATAAGTATGTTTTTCCTTAAGTCTGCTAAATATGTGAGAGGATTCATATGGTTACTTGTGTATTGGTTGAGATTTGTAGGTTTTATAATTCTATTGAGTAGGTGGGTTTCATAATTTGGTTTGGATTTGTATCTGTAGAGTAGGTGTAGTTTTGTTGTGCATCTAAGGTTGAGGTAAGTGAAGTTATATTCTATAGAGCATTAAAAGCTACTTAGTAGGTAACATGATTTGCAATTGTTTAACAACTATACGTAAAGTGGATAATTGTTTAGTAAGTAGTGAGATCTGCATCCATAGTGTTAGAATTGAGCAATTATGGGGATTTCATTATGTTCCTTAAATTATAGTGTGTAGGGTTGTTTTGGTTTATGATATGTGCTTTCAATCTGCTGAATATGTGGGAGAATAAAAAATATATTCCAAGTATATGAATTTTTTTTTTGATAACATAAAGTGATAAGAGCCTAAATAGACGTCAAGAGATGGAGAAACAAAAACTAAGGCAAAATTTAAGACTCATTATAACAAATTCAAATAATTAATCATCTTAAATAAGAAAAAAAATCAAAATTCATTCAATCATACCTCTGTTTCACTCTTGTATATTCTATAATTTCTCTAAATTAATGTTGATACCCGATTTTCTCAAATTTCTCCAAATCAAATTTTCATTTTCATTTATAATATAAACAAGGAGGAGTTTCAATTTCTCAACGTAGAGGGTAAAAAAGTGAACCATTCTAAATGAAAAATATTTGTTATAAAAATATTAGGGTAAAATAATTCATTTGGGTTTAGATTGAAAAAAAATTAGGTGTGGGTTTAGATTTAAGTGGGGGCTTTAAAATTAGGTGTATGTCTAATTATCTCAAAGACTTTAGGGCCTTAAAACTATCCCTAAAGTTAAGAAGAATTTATTTTGACAGCTGTTTCAAACTGTGTGGCAACTCGGGCATCTTTATTTCGTCTTCACTTGACTCACGAGCCTCTATGTCCTTTGTGTCGTCAAGCTCCGGAGACAATTGAACATGTTCTCTTCTCTTGTTCTTGGTCTCGTAGAGCTTGGCCTCTCCATCCTTTAAGTTATCATATTCCCTCTTCTCAATCCTTTTCTCTTAGTTACTGGTTGATGCATTTACATTTTCCTACTTCTACAAGCCAAACTGTTTACAATTCCACTCTTACTCATAGGGGTGACACTCTATTTGAACGTTTCGGTTTTAGGCTAAAATTGAAAACTGAACTGAATTTAAAGCTCAGTTCAATTAGGTTCACATTTTCCTGACAACTCAAACTGAAAAACGAACTGAACAATTAGGTTTTTTCCAGTTCTAAAAAAAAAAACTGTTACCAACAAACCATATATCACACAGCAAACAGAAAGAATTTCAAGGCTTAACTTAATACAATTCAATGCTCAAGATATGCCTATCAGTTTCTCTGGTGAAATTACATGTACAAAACCCATACATTTCCAAAGCCATCAAGACTCCCAGGTGGCTGCAGAGGAAGGTCTGGTTTTCCCAACTTATGGCGCCCTGTGATTTCTTGGTTGACTTCGTTTCTCACTATTTCTCAGCATCTTGCAACTAAAAACTTGTGGCGGTATGGGTTTACCTTCTTGTGGTTTTTTAAAACCTGAAAACTCAAGATCAGAAGACATGTCTTCGGTTTCGATTTCAGGGACCAGATCCAACTCACACATGTCTTCAATTGGTGGAGATTCAGCAAGAGTTTGTGCAAGAATGGCTGATTCGTGTTAGGTAGTGGGTACTGGACAAAATTTGATCTCCAACGATGGCAGTGAGTAGAAGTGACAGGAACAGTAAACCATGACAGAGTTAACGGTGGAGAACCACGCGGTGGATTAGTGGAGCGCTAAGGGTGTTGATGGCGGCGAATCAAAGAGTTGAAATAGTGAGGTGAGGTCTTAGATCGACGGAGTGAGGATGGAACATGAGGAACGAGTGAATGACTGAATGAGTTGAGGTTTTTTTTCTGTTGGAATAATGTACATGTACTAAACGACGTTGTTCTTTGTGAAGTTCAATTCGTTCAGCTCTTTTGGTTCGGTTCAGACCCTAAATTGAAAACCGAACTGGTTCAGTTCGATTTTCTCAGTTTTTTTTTTCTGTTCAATTTTTTAGTCGGTTCAGTTTTTTTTGGCTTCGGCTTCGGCTTCGGCTCGGTTTGCGGTTTTTCGGTTCGAAAGTGCCACCCCTATTCACTCATTTCTCTTTTCTTATTTTGAATATCTTGAAGCATCGTTGCTCTTGTGTGTTTACTAACGCGTATCATAATCCTGCGTTATTTGCTTTTCAGTCTTTCCTTGCTTCCTCTCAGTTTCTTAATACACTTACTTGTTCATCTGAGATTCCTATATCTCTTGTGGTACCTCCACGGCCTCCTCCAAAATCTAATTGGCTTCCTCCCTTACCTTTCTAGATTAAAATCAATACAGATGCTTTGTGGTCTGATTTAGCTATTGGTCTTGGTGTAGTGGCCTGGGATGAGTTCGGCTCTTTGATTGCTGGAAAGGTTGTTTCTACTTTTGCTTCCTCTCAATTTATTGTAGAGGCAATGGCTATGCGTGTGGCTGTGGAGCTAGCTCGTACTTTGCCAAATGTTCATTTTATGTTCGAATCAGACTCTTCCCAACTTGTGAGGCTCTTATCTGATGCTACAACTCATGCAGAGTGGACTGTGTTGCCCATTCTTGATTACATTCGAGCCTTGACAGTTGATCTTGCTTCTTATAGCTTGTGTTGGATCAACATATATTGGAGCATATGAGCATATTGGAGCATTGGGCAGAGTTGCAAGTGGCAGACATGGTTGTGCAGGCAGATCTGCAATGATGCAAGGCAAGGTGTGAGAGAAAAGTGTGAATAATACGAAACGTATTATTCAAGCTACATTTAATTGTTGAGTTGTGGTTATTTCTCAGTTGTCTTTGACATTAATTTCAGCATTAATTGCTGATTGAAGACTTCACATTCTGCATTAATTGATGATTGAAGACTTCTCATTCTGCATTAATTGTTGATTGAAGTCACATTCTGCATTAATTGTTGATTGAAGATTTCTCTCGTTCTGCATTAATTGTTGATTGAAGACTTCTCATTCGTTTAGCTTGTTAAATAGGCAGAAATGTTGCTCTTCGGTGTTAAGGAAATATAGTTTCTTTTGAACTAGTTTCATTCTCTTTGCTCGTCTGTCTCCATTCTTCAACATTGTATCAAAGTAGGTTTCATGGCTTGTCTCTTTTACTCTACATCTTGGATCAGAGCAGGCTTCCTCATAGGACCTATTTCTGCAATCCTACTTCTGCAAAACTTCATCTTCATCTTGCTTCTCCATTAATTCATAATGGCTGGAGGAAGTAACTCTATTTCCATCTATCTCACTCATTCCCGATAAGAAGTAGATTCAAATCGGAGTCATTATTTAATTTCTTCTTCTTTCATTTTGAAGAGAAAACAAGTTCGAAGTCATACATCAAATCATTTCCGATTAGATCCAAGTCGATCTCATTATCTGATTTCTTCTTCTATCATTGGGAGAGAAATCTGTTGAGAGTACTTCCATATAAGACTCTTCATTTGTTCATTGTCATTTCATGATTTCCTCTTTTCATTTAAAAGAAATCAAGTTCTGATATTTCCATCACATTCCATTTGGAGGAGAGATTGGTATAGAGTTTATAACTCCTCATTTCATTTCTCCTTGACCAAATTATCATTTCTTCTTTCATTTTGAATAGATTAGTTATCCATGGTCAAGATTATATTTCTTCATCTTTCATTTGGAGGAGAGATCTGTTTAGAGGTTTTATTTTAACCTCATCATTTATGATGTTGGACTATCAAAGTTATATATATATATATATATGTTGGTTCCAATCAGATTTGTTCCCTTCCAGTAAGAAGGCCGGGGTCATATCTCGATTTGGCTTCAAGGGGAGGAATTTTGAGCAATCAACCATTTGAGCAAACAAATGCTATGTTTTTTCTGGAATGACCTTGCTGCACTAAAACCAAAACTAGGATTGACTCCGACCTCCGAATCCAGTTCTGTAAAAAGGTACGGAAACTAGACACAGAGAGACTTCCCAACATATGTGTCTCTTGCTCCAGGTTGTCGAAGCAGAAAATGGGAGTCGTCCAAAGTGAACGGACAGAGCTGCCAGAACTTCTTTAGCCATACTTGGAGATTGTTGGTCAAGCTCGGCTGTCGTTTCACTTTCAGGCTTCGCTTGAGAGGGAGTATTGGAGCTCATGGGCATATTGGAGCATTGGGCAGAGCTGCAAGTGGTAGACATGGCTGTGCAGGCAGAGCTGCAATGATGCAAGGCAAGGTGTGAGAGCAAAGTGTGAATAATACGAAACGTATTATTCAAATTATATTTAATTGTTGAGTTGTGGTTATTGCTCAGTGGTCTTTGGTATTAATTTCATCCTTAATTGCTGATTGAAGACTTCTCTTTATGCATTAATTGCAAATTTAAGACTTCACATTCTGCATTAATTGTTGATTGAAGAAGTGAGGAGAACTCCCTCCTCCGACAACCAATTAAGATGATTCTTCTTGTGTTTTGAAGCTTGTAGGATGTATATCAACCCTCTAAAATAGTTTTATCTATTTCGAAACACATAAGGAGAATCGACGATTTATTGAATTTAGTTTGAGTTGTTAACATAGTCATTGCATAACTAGCTTATAAACTTTGTTCTAAAAATATGTTTTGGTTTAAATTATGTGAACTTGATCATCTATGGTTCATGGGTAAGTGAAACACTATTTTAATAAATGATTTTAAAAGGTTTTAGTGATTATGGACTATGATGAATATGAGTAAATCTCACTATGACAAGTCTACTCTCAGCGGTGACTCATATTTACGATTTCTTAAAAAGAGTAAACTATGACATCTATTTAATATAGTGGGTTTTGTATGTGTACAAAAATGGTAAATACGATACATATATATGAGTTTCTATATTATATAATGTTACTGTCCTTATTTCAAAAAATGAGATTATATTGTGGTGACATATTTATATTGTTGTACAAGAGTCGCTTGGTTGTAGTACATAAACATGTGTTGATTGTTATATTGTACGTGGTTTTAACATTGAGTCTTGTAAAACGTTTTCTGGTCTTCGGATGTTGTTGGCAGTAATCGGAACCAAGCCATGGTCGGGTGTCGGTTACGATTCAGTTAGAGATCTAGTTTGTCTTTCGGTATACTACATAAGGGGTAACAGATGAGTTGCATGGGTCTCATGAGTACCCATGTTTTGAGTGATATTGGGTAACATATGGGTTGCCTAGTGTCTGTTGGCGTACTGCATGAGAGGTGACAGTTAAGTACATGGGTCTCATGAGTACCCGTGTTTTTAAATGATATTGGGTAAACAGATGGATTGCCCAATATCTCATGAGTACACATATTTTAAATAATAATAGACAACCAAATGGGTCGTCCAGTGTCTCATGAGTACGTTGGTCTTTAAATGTTATCTGTCATATTTCTTTTGTATGTAATGTATGTTATACTGTTGGTTTACTCATACGGGCTGAAAAGCTTACCGGGTTTGTGTTTACAATCCCGGTGCACCAATGCAGGTGGGGATTAGCAGATTATGAGGCTTACTCTGAAGATTTCTGAAGATTTCTTTCTTCTGTCTGTGTTGAGGATTGAGTAAATTTTACATTTCCATTGGTTATAATACTGAGGTATAAATTGGTTATGTATTATTCAAGTCGACTGAGTCGTGTTGTGGACTCAATTTCAATACACTGTTAGTATAAGATGATTTCAATATATTTGAGATTGTTTTAGAGTTTTCAAGACTTCGAATTCGAATTTTTATCATTTGAAATTTCGGGACTGTGACAACTTCTCCCGTTCTGCATTAATTGTTGATGAAGACTTCTCCCGTTCTTCATTAATTATTGATGAAGACTTCTCATTCTGCATTAATTGTTGATTAAAGACTTCGTCCGTTCTACATTAATTGTTGATTGAAGACTTTGCATTCGTTTAGCTTGTTAAATAAGCAAAAATGTTGTTCTATGGTGTTAAGGAAGTATAGTTTCTTTCGAACTAGTTTCATTCCCTTTGTTCTTCTGTCTCCATTCTTCAACAACATAATTGGCTAATAAAGTCTCTAGTCATATGGCCTTGTTAGCTAGAAGAAAGGTGTCCAGCTGATTGGATTTAGTTCCCTCCTCCCTCCCTTTCGAATTTACTTTTGTGTCATGTTGCAAAACCTTAGTTTTCTTCCCTTTTACCATGTCTTGGTGAAAGATTGTATGTAGTTCCTTTGTTTTATTGAATTAGTCCTGTTAAAAAATATATATTTTAACATCAAATAAAGACAATATTGCAAACAAACAGATATAATTAAGGACAAAATATTTGTTGCTCTTTGAATTTTATACTTAAAAACAGTTATATCCCTCATCTTTAAAATAAACCAGTTAGTCTCTACTCTCTCATTTCTTAATGGTCTAGTCAATTTCATCACAAAAAGTAAAATGACTAAAAAGTCACAGTTAAAAAATTAATTTTCGTTTTTTCTTTTGTTTTTTCTCCACTTCTTTTTCTTTCTCTCTGTTTTCTTGTTCTGATAGTCGTCATACACGAACATGCATCTACAAGTATCCCACTAGATCTACCACGCCTCCGTAACTCTAATTGAAACTCAATTCTTGATATCGTTAAACTCTCTTGAAAATCCACACATTTACAACATTAAAGACGAACGGAAAAACACGAGGGATTGGGGGAGCGAGAGGTGAAAGAATGTAAAATAAAACCTAGAAATGAAGACAAAGAGATAACTACGTGTTCTTAAGGCTCTTCGTGATAGAACCCGCCCGAAAATTTCACCTTGAAATTCAAAGTAAGTCATGCGGAATCCACCTTAAGGAAAATCTACTGAAAATTCGGCATGACAGACAACCCTAACAAATTCAAAATCAAAACATTTTTAAAATCTCAAGTCCAACCCTAAAACCTGGAGTCACCATGCTCCCCATATTTTTCCAAACTCCACAACCACAAACCAATAGTTTGAATTTAACATACAACTCAAACAAATAAAAGCAACATTATACAAGGTTATCAGAGCAGTTTAACAAAAGAAAACTGAATAAAATACAAAGAGGTTAACTATCAACCTACTACAAAACCGTGGAAGTAAAAAGAAGTAGCTATGCCTCAACTCCTACTAAGCTAATAATTTCCAAAAATAGAATCGCATACAATTATACTTAAAAATAAAGTCCACTCACAAAGTGTATCTAGTAGTTCCCAATGTAAGGATTCTCGTCATAAGAAGTATATGTACATCGTCCTGGATTAAGTGACATTACGTAAACAATAAACCCAACGATACACGTAATTATATCGAAAATCTCAACTTAAAAATCTTCTAACGAACTTATACGATAACCAAATAAATTGATAAATTAATCACCTAAGTGATAAATTTTAAGCTTAGCAACTAACCAAAACAATAACACATTATTTGTACTGAAAACTCAACTCTTAATTAATCCACCTCAAAATTGTCGAAGTGGAAACCTTCCTCCACGACCTACCAAAGTCACTAGAGCACCAACCTCCTAACAACACCACATAACAATGTCAAACTCGCACCTCCAATATCAAACTTATAGATCACATTGAGGTAAGCAACTTTCATACTTGCGACAAGACCCAGATCGGCTAAGAAATCACTGGAAAATGGTTGGCAAGTTTCCAAAAACTCCACATTTCTACAATATGCTCAAATCTTCAAACCGAGCTTTAATACTTGCAAAACCATGACTAGGAGGTAGTGAACATCAAGAATGGGTAGTTTCACACTGGGTGACCGCCGGAAATGGCTAGAGAACCGGGTCGCCATCAAGTTGTTGGGTTGACTTTTGGCATTCGATGCGCACAAACTGGTGTGAACCCACATGAACCATCACCACATGGAGGCGTGCAAAGCTAAGACGAAGAGATCTGGGCTGGCCCCGTTGCCTGGAACCATCGGAGCTCATCGGAAAATTCAGGTTGGGTCAGATGAAAAACTTTGATACTAAAGGAGGCTCACGCATGAAGAGAGAGAGAGAAGAAAAAAAATGACGCTCTAAGGGAAAATTTTCAATTTTTACTTTTTTTTGGTTGAAAGTTTTCTATTTATACTTAAAGTTTCCAAAATCTAAACAATTATATTGATCATAACGTTTTCTTACGATCTTCATATTATATGTACCGCATGTCTACAAACTCGTATCGCCGTACTCTACAACTTTCATGAAGAAAGTTTTCGCAAAAAAACATACGGATAAAAAGTCAACTTTTTAGTCTCTACACTTAGAACGCCTCTCAATATGAGTAAAAAATAACTATAAAACTATAAGGAAGTAAACAAGGTTCGGGTCGTAACACTTCGCTCGTTTGTGAGTGTGTGTGAGAGATGGAATGAGAGAAAATAAAAGAAAACATAAAGAGAAAATAAAACTTGATTTTAAATGAGGTGTTTTAGTTATTTTATTGTACTTAATTACTTACATTTACCACTTCAGCGAAATAGATCTTATTATTGAAAATTGAGAGATTATGAACCAACCAGTTTAATTTAAAAGACGAATGATAAAACTGTTTTAGGGATAAAATTTAAAGAGTAACAAGAATTTTATCCTATAATTAATCAACAAGACAACAATGAGATGTATATGATCCGGTTAAGATAACGCACCGGCATGTATGTCAAGACAATTGATGGATATCTATATATTAATCAAGAGACTGTGCTTATTAAGTTTATATATTTCCATTGAATTTGACTATTAGAGTATGGTGATTGGTGAAGATGAACAAACGTTAGGGTACCTCCAAGACACATATTACATATATAGCATATTAACACTCCATTCACGTTGATATGACATCTAAAAAGGCTCGGTTGCTTCGACATTACATACAGCCCATATACAATATAACATATATATGTTCTAGACTATGGAGTACGTAAATAGTTTAATTAATCATACGCATGTTGTATTGTAATATTCATATAAAATGCTCAATTCGAATGCGTGCACTACTCATATTTGACACGTTAAGTTGACCGGCCGGAGACGTACATATAATCATATATACTTGTTTACTTTCCTTTGGATCGATCACGAATTCACGACGGTACGCGTCCAGGTCAAAACGGAGACTTGAAGTTCAGTGAAGATATATAGAGCTAGATATGGTTTCTGGATACATGTTGTTCCTTTTTTGATTGGGTTCTTCTACAACTTTAATACACACTGTATTTAAACATTGAAACGATTCCTTCACATTGTTTTTCTCTTTGGATCCCCTAATATATATATTGTTCTAGTTACGTAGATGGAAATACGTTCTTTTATTTTGTATTGCTAGCTCTATCAGGATAATATCTTCTTTGGATGTTTCTGAATAAATTCATTCTTTTGAAAGAGATCGATGGATCGGCCTTTTGTGTGTCAGTAGTTTATTCATTAATCCCGATTAGATCAAATGTGTTAACAACGTGCTTATGTTTTCTGAGGACAACTGTATGCAAGTCTGAAGTACTGCATGCGTATCGAAGATACTGTAACACTGGAATAGAGATCATACCATGTTCAAGGCGGGCTATTTGATCTTCAGTGGTAACATTCGCATTCGCTTTAATTTTAGATTGAAATTTGACTGGCAAACCGCAGCTAATTTTCGTCATACTAATCAAGTGAGAGTGAAAACTAACTTATTACAGTTAGTTAGTTTGCCTGTCAAATGATAATGAAAATGATTCTTGAATTTGGGATCTTACATAAATGTCCTATTCCCTTAATCCTACTTTAATTTTAAGGTTGCTTCATTTTAGAATATAGATCCTACAAAATTTATATTGCCGTAGAAGAATATATTGCTCGAAACTGGCAACAAGCAACGTCGACTTGTTGCACACACGCATCATGATGAATGATTGTGTTGCGCCATCAATTGTAGAGAGCAAATTAAACAGCTTGAAGTCACAAATTTGTGAAGCTCGATCAAGTATACGATATACCGACAA